>NC_060143.1:562329458-567329458 GCF_021461385.2 Schistocerca piceifrons
TTTGGTTTACTTGAAAAGACATTCCTTATTTGAATTAGTTTTTGTGAGATTAAAGGTGACTTGGTATTTGGTTTCATTGACAGCTACACGATTATATCACGACGGTACTAATGTGTGACACAATTTACATTGTTGCTTTTGTGCTGTATCTGCTTTAGATCACATTGTATAGCTACAATAAGACAGCTTTTTTTGTAGCACAACAATACTTTACAGTGTAGTAGTTTTTTGATCATAGTAATGTACGTAATAACTACGATATCTATGCACATAGCATTTCACTTTTGCTTATGATGAGGTAAGTACATTGACTTCTGCAGAAATAGATTTCGGAGGACGATAACTACGACACTTCCACATAATTATCTTACAGCAAGACGCACATTTAGCGCTAAAGGACACGTATTTGAGTGATTACTTTTGTACTTAAAACATTTATTTTTAATGATTTTTGAATTACAGTGATACAAAGGTTTTTCCTGATACATTTGATTCCATTGATGTAATCTGTAACACCTGAGGGTATAATTACATTAATCCTCAGGGGGTACACACTTACTTTGTGTACCATGTGTTTGGCAAGCTCAAGGAGTCTTAGCTAATATGGTATGTGCTTATACAACTTGACACATCGGTACCATATTTCTCTAACACAGAATTACACAGCCATCTGATTATTTAACAGAGAAACAAACATTTATTTTACTACATCAGTGACAGATGTTTACGTAATTACACAGTTGGATAACTTCACACTTATGAAATTGTATTTTGTCTGTACTTTGTGAACTGTTCATATATTTTTCAGAACCATTGTGATACTATTAGTTGATGCTATATGAGGAATTTGATTATGCTATGTATTTATTATGATGAAATATTGAAGTGTCGACGAATATGCATATAGGTAATAAGGTAAGGAATGAGTAGTGTTTAGGCACTCTGATTTGAGAAAAATGATATTGGAAAACAAGAATCGTACTTTAAGAGTCATGAGATGTGTGTAAATGCGTGAATGTATCACAATGCCGGCAAAATTTTTTGGACAGTGTTATATTTATAAGATTTTGTTTCTACAGATTTGTAACGCAAATACACTCCTGGAAATTGAAATAAGAACACCGTGAATTCATTGTCCCAGTAAGGGGAAACTTTATTGACACGTTCCTGGGGTCAGATACATCACATGATCACACTGACAGAACCACAGGCACATAGACACAGGCAACAGAGCATGCACAATGTCGGCACTAGTACAGTGTATATCCACCTTTCGCAGCAATGCAGGCTGCTATTCTCCCATGGAGACGATCATAGAGATGCTGGATGTAGTCCTGTGGAACGGCTTGCCATGCCATTTCCACCTGGCGCCTCAGTTGGACCAGCGTTCGTGCTGGACGTGCAGACCGCGTGAGACGACGCTTCATCCAGTCCCAAACATGCTCAATGGGGGACAGATCCGGAGATCTTGCTGGCCAGGGTAGTTGACTTACACCTTCTAGAGCACATTGGGTGGCACGGGATACATGCGGACGTGTATTGTCCTGTTGGAACAGCAAGTTCCCTTGCCGGTCTAGGAATGGTAGAACGATGGGTTCGATGACGGTTTGGATGTACCGTGCACTATTCAGTGTCCCCTCGACGATCACCAGTGGTGTACGGCCAGTGTAGGAGATCGCTCCCCACACCATGATGCAGGGTGTTGGCCCTGTGTGCCTCGGTCGTATGCAGTCCTGATTGTGGCGCTCACCTGCACGGCGCCAAACACGCATACGACCATCATTGGCACCAAGGCAGAAGCGACTCTCATCGCTGAAGACGACACGTTTCCATTCGTCCCTCCATTCACGCCTGTCGCGACACCACTGGAGGCGGGCTGCACGATGTTGGGGCATGAGCGGAAGATGGCCTAACGGTGTGCGGGACCGTATCCCAGCTTCATGGAGACGATTGCGAATGGTCCTCGCCGATACCCCAGGAGCAACAGTGGCCCTAATTTGCTGGGAAGTGGCGGTGCGGTCCCCTACGGCACTGCGTAGGATCCTACGGTCTTGGCGTGCATCCGTGCGTCGCTGCGGTCCGGTCCCAGGTCGACGGGCACGTGCACCTTCCGCCGACCACTGGCGACAACATCGATGTACTGTGGAGACCTCACGCCCCACGTGTTGAGCAATTCGGCGGTACGTCCACCCGGCCTCCCGCATGCCCACTATACGCCCTCGCTCAAAGTCCGTCAACTGCACATACGGTTCATGTCCACGCTGTCGCAGCATGCTACCAGTGTTAAAGACTGCGATGGAGCTCCGTATGCCACGGCAAACTGGCTGACACTGACGGCGGCGGTGCACAAATGCTGCGCAGCTAGCGCCATTCGACGGCCAACACCGCGGTTCCTGGTGTGTCCGCTGTGCCGTGCGTGTGATCATTGCTTGTACAGCCCTCTCGCAGTGTCCGGAGCAAGTATGGTGTGTCTGACACACCGGTGTCAATGTGTTCTTCTTTCCATTTCCAGGAGTGTATTTCGACCTGTGAAATTTTATTTCTATCAAACTGTCACTGTAGCGGAGACTGATGTCGTAAATATTTCGGTAAGGAAGGTAGGTCACCTTGACATAATGCACTACAAGCACCTAGCTGTGTGACAGTCGCCTGGAAAAAAGCCATTAGTGTCTGCCTTTCAGAGGCACAGGTGGAGGAAAAAGGAGGCCATTAACCTCGCTTTTGACATTCCTTTGTAGAAAGCATCGCAAATACGACATGCTCATTACTTGGAAACATATCGTACTTTGTGCTAATTACTGAAATGCTTCTGAACTGATGGGAAATATTCGTACATCTGCACACCTGATTATGACAAGTGTCTTTCTACGATAATTGAGAGAATTTCTACTGACTTATGAAATGCCACATAGCTGTTGAATGATGTTTTTATGCTTTTGTTTGCATAATTGCTCATTTCATTTGATATCTGTTTTCCAGCTGTGTTGCAGCATTGGTTTTATAAAATAAACTTAAATGCATTTGCTAATGTGAACACTTTCTGTCAACAGATCTATTAAATAATTATTTTATGATCCACATTCTTCGAAAAAGGAGCTCTTGGAATGGAAAGAACAATAAGAAGGGGCTAATAACAGTAACTGCATATATAATTATCTTTTCAAGTACTTGGTAATTTTTGGTAGAATAACATTTTGTGGTGCACCACTTTAATTACATAGACATTAAGATGTGAATAGACATTTCCCTTATCTGCATTGTTGTCTTTAGTGTAATATTTTTTCTGCTTGAGCTTTGTCATGTTTAGATATAAGTTATTGCATTTGCTGCTGCTGTTTGCCAGGCATAGTGCTACTAAATTTCACTTTGTATTACTCTGTTAAGCTAGTTTTACTACTGATTTATTTTTCTTGTTGCTGCACATTGGCTCATATTAGTTGTAATGTTGCATTTCCTTGGTAATTTATATTTACTGTAGCTTGCTTTGCCAATTTCCATTTTTTTGCCATTGTTGTTTGTGTTAATTGTTTTGTGCTGCGGAATTGCCTCATCCCTTAGTTCAGCATCTGAGCTCAGTAGATTTAAGTTAGCTTAAGATGGGGTATGCTATATGTGAGAACGAGTTGTGATGAATTGGAAGAAATGCATTGAGAAGCTATAAGAAAATGGTCTGGCCAAAAAGGAATTTTGAAAGAGGATGTGAACAGAATACAGAAAGCATGCTTGGATAGGATTTTTTTGGTGGAATCAAATGTTGAAATAAGGGGAAAGATCTACAGAACGAAGTTTTGGATTGAACTGCAGCACCAAATGTCACACCGAAAACGAACCCTGTCTTTCCTTTTGTATTATTCCGCTATGTGTTTATGCACCCTTGTGTATTTGTCTTTTTCCTGTCTTTATGTGTTTAGCTAATAAGATTTAAGTTGTAGAATTTTTAAAATACTATGTTCTTTTCTTTGTAAAGATCTTTAGACATTATTTATTCTGTTCTGTTTTAATGCTCATGTGTGAAATTAATGTTTCGAAAACTAATCTCATTATTTTATATATTTACTTATGTCATAATTCCCGTAACACTGATGTATATGTTTACTTCTATTCTTTTGTAAAGTCTGTGTTACTACAAATGTCATCTGTACTGTAACGTTCTTTAATGATGTATTTTGTACCTTTGTTATTGTATCAAATTAAGTTACATTTCACAGCACACGTTTCTGTTGGTCATAGTATATGCACAATATAGGAAAAAAAACACTGCAATTTTACTGTGATGAATGATCAGGACTGTCTTTATGAACTGTGAGAAAATTTTAGCTTTTGACCAACATTGTATCAATAAGTGTGTGCATTTGATATATTTGTTATTGTAATTATGACAAATTTTATCAAATCATTATTGGCCACTGCCCAAAACAATTTGTAAAATTTTTTGTGGGGAGCGTGGGGGCTATGTAAGTAGGCTGTTTAGGTTTTTTTTATTGGTAACGCCACGTAGCGCTCTGTATGAAAATCACTGGCTGTACTGTGTGCAGTTTGTGGCTAGTTTGCATTTTTGTCTGCCATTGTAGTGTTGGGCAGCTGGATGTTAACAGTGCGTAGCGTTGCGCAGTTGGAGGTGAGCCGCCAGCAGTGGTGGATGTGGGGAGAGAAATGGCGGAGTTTTGAAATTTGTAAGACTGGGTGTCATGAACTGCTATATATATTATGACCTTTGAACACTATTAAGGTAAATACATTGTTTGTTCTCTACCAAAATCTTTCTTTTGCTAACTGTGCCTATCGGTAGTTAGTGCCTCCAGTAGTTTGAATCTTTTATTTAGCTGGCAGTAGTGGCGCTCGCTGTATTGCAGTAGTTCGAAAAACGAAGATATTTGTGGGGTAAATGATTTGTGAAACGTATAGGTCAATGTTAGTCAGGGCCATTCTTTTGTAGGGATTTTTGAAAGTCAGACTGCGTTGCGCTAAAAATATTGTGTGTCAGTTTAAGCACAGTCATGTACAATTTTTCTAAGGGGACGTTTCAACATTTGTGTATCCTCCCAGGTTTACGTGAGGTGAAACAGGGAAATCAACAGTTCTTTCTTCAAAAACAAAGAGGACTGATGCGCTGCGAAAAGCAACTACTGTGTTAAATGTGTGTTAGAAGAAAGGTTTGACCGCTCTTTTCCCGTACGTGGCTGTGTGCTTGTCAGAGGTGAAATACATGTTGTCGGACAATTATCTCTTCCTACACTGCTCTAAATTATATCATGTGGGATACACTCGTATAACTACACATTTTATTAAAAATACTTTAGTGACCACGTGTACACTGCAAAAAAAATACTCTGAACGAAACGTCGTTTTATGCTGAACGCAAGCGCATAATGACCAGCTACGTGCAATACACGCTTTCGACATATTCGACGCTGCAGTGCAATTTCGTACACACGTAAACAAAATAAACTATTGACTAACAATGAATTGGTAAGCGTTCGCAAGAACTATGAACAGATGTAGTTGCAGTAGATGATACGGTAGAGCATATACCGGCCATTCGACGACACATATCGTCTCACGTAGTAGGAGCCTTGTCGTAGACTGCATTTTCAGTGCTCCCCAAATAAATAAATCTAGAAGAGCCAAATCAGGGGACCTCCCGACCCATTTGACAACAGAATTTCGTACTATCCAATGTCCAGCAAAGTTCACGTTCAGTATTTGCCTTGCAGCACAGGACGAGTGATCTCGACAACCGCCGTGTTGCAGCCTTCATACACTGTCGAATATCCCGTGGTACCTGTTCTAGAACAACCAGTAGAATATTCGTCAGCAAATGTACGTACGAATATCCATATACACTGAAGAGCGAAAGAAACTGGTACAACTGTCTAATATCGTGTAGGGCCCCCGCGGACGCGCAGAAGTGATACAACACGACGAGGCATAGACTTGACTAATGTCTGAAGTAGAGCTGGAGAGAATTAGCACCATGAATCCTGCAGGGCTGTCCATAAATCCGTAAGTGTACCAGGAGGTGGAGATCTCTTCTGAACAGCACGTGGCAAGGCATCCCAGATATGCTCAATATTGTTGATGTCTGGGGAATTTGGTGCCCAGCGGAAGTGTTTAAACTCAGAAAAATGGTCCTCTTGCCACTCTGTAGCAATTCTGGACGAGTGGGGTGTCACATTGTCTTGCTGTGATTGCACAAGTCCATCGGAATGCACAATGGACATGAAAGGATGCAGGTGATCAGACAGGATGATTCTGTGCGTGTCACCTGTCAGAGGCGTATCTAGACGTATCAGGGGTCCCATTTCCCAACAACGCCCCACATCATTACAGAGCCTCCGCCAGCTTGAACAGTCCCTTGCTGACATGCAGAGTCCATGGATTCATGAAGTTGTCTCCATACCCGTACACGTCCATCCGCTCGATACAGTTTTAAACGAGCCCCGTGCAACCAGGCAACATGCTTCCAGTCAACAACAGTCCAATGTCGACGTTTAGGGGCCCAGGTGAGGCGTAAAGCTTTGTGTCGTGCAGTCGTCAAGGGTACACGAGTGGGCCTTCGGCTCCAAAAGCCCATGTCGATGATTTTTTGATGAATGATTCGCACGCTGACACTTGTTGATGGCCCAGCACTGAAATCTGCAGCAGTTTGCGAAAGGGATGCACTTCTGTCTAGCTGAACGATTCCCTTCCGTCGTCCTTGGTCCCGTTCTTGCAGGATCTTTTTCCAGCCTCGGCGGTATCGGAAATTCAAGGTTTGCCGGATTCCTGACATTCACGGTACAATCATGAAATGGTCGTACGAGAAAATCCCCACTTGATCGCTAGCTCGGAAATGCCGTGTCCCATTCCTCGAGCGTCGACTATAATACCACTTTTAAACTCACTTAAATCTTGATAACCTGCCTGCGGTAACTGATCTAACAACTCCGTCAGACACATGTCTTATATAGGAGTTGCAGACCGCAGCGTGTTTACATATCTGTATTTGAATACGCATGCCTATACCAGTTTCTTTGGTGCTTCAGTGTAGAACGACTCAGATGAAATTAGGTTCCCCAATGAAATTTCCTATGATGCCGCAGCATACGTTTACGGTCCACGGCCGTTGATTTAGCACCTGACGAAGCCAGTGTGGATTTTCGGCTATCCAATAGTGCATGCTACGCAAATTTACACTGGCGGGTGTAGTAAACAGAGCTTCAGCGGTAAAGAGCACACACTGGACGAACGTAGGATCGTCTCTCTGTTGCTGTAGGACAAACCGACAAAAATGTGTACGCCGCTCTAAATCACGGTCGTAGAGAGCCTGATGTAATACCACGTGAGAGGGATGGAAATTCTGTCGCTGCAGATGCGAATGACACTCGTCTGGCTGATTCCACATTCATTTGCAATACTCCCCATAGCATTGTGCGGATTCATTGCCGTCGTAGCCAGGACAGCTTCTTCGTGTTGTCTGTCAGTTTCTGTCTTCTATCTTGTCCCCTTTTTGACGAACAAGCAGCGTGTGGACACAAGCGTTTTAATAACTGGTGCAACTACATGGCGCGTCGGACGTTGGCGATCCGGATGGATAGCTCTAAACCGCTGTACTGTTTTTACAGTATTTCTTTTAAATGGCTCTGAGCACTATGGGACTTAACATCTATGGTCATCAGTCCCCCAGAACGTAGAACAACTTAAACCTAACTAACCTAAGGACATCACAAACATCCATGCCCGAGGCAGGATTCGAACCTGCGACCGTAACGGTCACGTGGTTCCAGACTGTAGCGACTAGAACCGCACGGCCACTCCGGTCGGCATTTCTTTTAAAAAACTGTTCAAATGGCACTGAGCACAATGGGACTTAACTTCTAAGGTCACCAGTCCCCTAGAACGTAGAACTACTTAAACCTAACTAACATAAGGACACTACACACAGCGATGCCAGAGGCAGGATTCGAACCTGTGACCGTTGCGGTCGCTCGGTTCCAGACTGTAGTGATTAGAAGCGCTCGGTCACCTCGGCCGGACCGAGCGGGGTGGCGCAGTGGTTAGACACTGGACTCGCATTCGGGAGGACGACGGTTCAATCCCACGTCCGCCCATCCTGATTTAGGTTTTCCGTGATTTCCCTAAATCACTCCAGGCAAATGCCGGGATGGTTCCTCTGAAAGGGCACGGCCGACTTCCTTCCCGATACTTCCCTAATCCGATGAGACCGATGACCACGCTGTCTGGTCTACTTCCCCAAACCAACCAACCAACCAACCATCACCCCGGCCGGCCGCAATTCTTTTACATTCACCATATAAAAGAAGTGTATATAACTTCTCCTCATTGGTGTACATGTCTGCACTCAACGAATGTTGAAGCAGATACGAGCGGCCTGCAAATCAGAGAAATAAACAGGCAAATATGTTGACATTCTGACACAGCGTAGCACGAGAGCTCTGCTTGGCGTTGTTTACACCGTGTCCTCATATTCTGGCACATTTCTCGAATTTTTTTACAAGTTGAAAACGTCAACATTAACAAACACTGTATCACTGTAACTGTCTTATCAACAGCTATCGATTGTAGTTATAAAAAAATATACTGTTCCATTGAAAATAATGTACTTGCTTCAGTATCTCCGTGGATACCAGCGCTGAAAACATTCACCAAACAAAAAATTATGTGCCCGTCGACGTTCTAACATTTGCCGAAAACCGCGTTTTCGGTATGCGTAACCGCTCACGAAATAAACGAAGTGTTAGGTCTTACGTGACTCACCCTGTATACCTCAACGCATACTACCAGTTTACTTTATTGTTAGAACACTTTGCCCCATTGTCATTAATAAGCCTCACTGAATTGCATTAACTTGCTCAGAGTTTTAAGTCACAAGAACATTGTATTTGTGTACAAGAAGAATGTAAGGGATCGCGCTTGATGTCGTGATTGGTAGGCAACATCAACAAAAACCAGCATGACGTATTGTGCGTGTATCAGTGAAAAGATCATTTGTTGTTTTATTGCACGCGTGTCGAACAGTCGCTATAAACAGTCACATCCATGGAATATCTGAGAGATAATTGGCTCTGAGCACTATGGGACTTAACATCTATGGTCATCAGTCCCCTAGAACTTCGAACTACTTAAACCTAACTAACCTAAGGACAACACACAACACCCAGTCATCACGAGGCAGAGAAAATCCCTGACCCCGCCGGGAATCGAACCCGGGAACCCGGGTGTGGGAAGCGAGAACACTACCGCACGACCACGAGCTGCGGACTGAGAGATAATTAAGGAAGAATGAGCACACGAGCATGATCACAGAATAGGCAAATACCGGACTGAAATTCACTTCAAGAATCCTCAATAAATGCACTAAACGAGAGGAAGAAGTATAATTTACAAAACTGTCGTTCGATCGACATCTGAGTACTGCTCAGACTGAGACCCATCTCAGGTAGGACGGACATTTGCTGTTAACACTTGCTGTAAGCAACCACCTCAGTGTGGCTCTGAGCACTATGGGACTTAACTTCCGAGGTCATCAGTCCCCTAGAACATAGAACTACTTAAAGTTAAGTAACCTAAGGACAGCACACACATCCATGCCCGAGGCAGGATTCGAACCTGCGACCGTAGCGGTCACGCGGCTCCAGACTGAAGCGCCTAGAACCGCTCGGCCACAGCGGCCGGTCCCACCTCAGTGTCCTTTTGCCTATACACATGTTGGAACATATGGTGACATGAACTGCCTCACATCTGTTGAATTATAATGAAACTGCTCTGAAGATGTTTATTTTTTATCCGAAATATAGGTTTACAATCATACTAAAAACTAATGGGATTGCGATTGACTGCTGTGTGCCTCTCCTTCCTCTCTCGCTCAGCCACATAATGGTTCAACGATATTTGTTACATCGTTTAGTGTTATAAGAATATATGCGAAGAATAAGGTATATCAGTATGAAGCTACAATAATGGTGCAATAAATTATATTGTCGCTACACTGTTAATAGAGTAAATGATGACTGTCTTTGTAATTGATTATGAGTAAATATATGGTCGCAATGCGAATGAATTTAGTAGGCAGTACGCAATTAGATATTGCAAAGAGGGTACCAGATACTAAAATGTGAAAGTGAACCGCGGTAGCGTTCTCGCTTCCCACGCCCGGGTTCCCGGGTTCGATTCCCGGCGGGGTCAGGGATTTTCTCTGCCTCGTGATGGCTGGGTGTCGTGTGCTGTCCTTAGGTTAGTTAGGTTTAAGTAGTTCTAAGTTCTAGGGGACTGATGACCATAGATGTTAAGTCCCATAGTGCTCAGAGCCATTTGAACCATTTTTGAAAGTGAACCACCATAACTGTATATAACAAATAAGCGAGAAAGCAAGCTTCGTAAATGAGGTGCTTATACAAACACGATCACTTGGTTTACAGTGAGACCAATGTGGCGCGTCTGGAGGGAACACACACACTTACCGGCAGCTCCTTGATGCTGAGGTCGGGTCTTCGACTGCCGACGGGCTCGTCGTTGATGTAGAAGGAGAGCTGCGCCGCCGGCCTGGACGGGGGCGCCGTGCAGTTGGCCCTCAGCAGGTCCCCCGGGTAGTAGCGCTCGCGCTCCGCCACCAGCGTGGGCGGACCCTCGGGCAGCGCTGCAACACGGGCAGGCAGCGTGCGTCACAACACTGGGTTGTAGCTCCTAACAGTGTGTGGAAGAGCAGCATCACAGACCAAAGGCACCGCCTGACAAAGTGTATTAGCACCTAAAAGCTCTGTGCTAAGAAACGTCCCACAGGGCTTCATTCTGGGTCCTCACTTTTCATGACACCTTAATTACATGTTAATGTATGATCGGGTAAATTGTTAAGAGAAATTTGTGACAGTGTAAGGTTCAGCACTGGAATTGAGCTTCAAGGTGAAAGGAGATCAATGATACGATTAGCTGACGACATTGCTATCCTCAGCGAAAGTGAACAAGAATTACGTGATCTGCTGGATAGAATGAACAGTCTGAGTACAGAATATGGATTGAGAGTAAATCGAAGAAAGATGAAAGTAATGAGAAGTAGCAGAAATGAGAACAGCGAGAAAATTAACATCAGGTTTGATGGTCACAAAATAGTTACCGAATTCTGCTACCTACGCAGCAAAATAACCAATGACGGATGGAGCAAGAAGAACATCAAAGGCAGACTAGCACTGGCAAAAGGGGAATTCTGGCCAAGAGAAATCTACTATTATCAAACGTAGGCCTTAATATGAAGAAGAAATTTCTGAGACTGTTCGTTTGGAGTACAGCATTGTACGGTAGTGAAACATGGACAGTGGGTGTGGGTAAACCGGAACGGAAGAGAATCGAAGCATTTGAGACGTGGTGCTGAAGACGAATGTTGAAAATTAGATGTACAGAAAAGGTAAGGAATGAGGAGGTTCTGCCCAGAATCGGCGACGAATGGAATATGTGGAAAACGCTGTCAAGGAGAAGGGAGAGCATGATAGGACATCTGTTAAGACCTCATGGAATGACTTCCACGGAATTAGAGTGAGCGGTATAGGCAAAAAAATGTAGAGATTGGAATACATCCAGCAAATAATTGAGGACGTAGGTTGGAAGTGCTACTCTGAGATGAAGAGGTTGCCACAGAAAAGGAATTCGTGGCGGGCCCCACCAAACCAGTCAGAAGTCTGATGACCAATGAAAAGGAGATTTCAAGGTAGGGAAGATGCCGAAGATTGGCAGAGATCAAGCAACCTTCATATTCATGTTATATATTAGTAGCGTCGCAGACGGTATTATCAGTAATCTCCGACTGTTGTCAGATGCTGCAGTTCTTTGTAAAAAAAGTACTGTCTGAGAACAACTGGGCAAATATTTCTTTCTGTCTTGATAAATTTTCGAAGAGTATTAAATACTGACAACTTGCTATAAATGGTCACGAATGTAATGTAAAAATGTGTGCTTCATCTCTTATTAATACCTGGGTGCTGAAACTTGTGGAGACAGGAAACTGAACGAAAGTATAGGCTTAATCGTAAGTAAAATAAGTGATAAACGTCCGATCATTTATAGAATACTGAATAATGTAAGCAGGGTGTATTGGAGGTATACAAAGATGGCTACCGCAAATTAGTTTGCCTCCCGAGTGCGTCGCGGAAGTGCTGAAAAATGTGAAGATACACGTCAGGTGTACGACTTAAGCCTAATTACAGTGTTTAAAGAACCAACATTAATTGAGAATTTAGGAACATTCTACAGACTCCAGTGTATATTTCCCGTACGAACAGTGAAGACGACATTAGAATAATTATAACGGGCACAGAGAGAATTAAGCAATAATTCTTTCCGTGATCGAAAGGCGAATGGAAATTGGAAGCAATCTTATTCTGTTGTGCAAAGGCAAGTAGCGTCCGCCATATAATTGACAGTAGTTTGCAGGGTATAGATGTAGATGTTCTCGTATTGCATGGATTGCTGGGAGAGATGTTTCTGACAGGTGAGAAGAACTCAAAGATGTACAGAACGACTTAAAGCTCAAATTGTAACAGTACAGTGCAGTTATGAATAACAGTGTAAAATATATCATTTTTCAGAGTCCCCCTTTGAACGAAGTCGAAATACTCTTAAGCTGTCCGCCCCTGGCAGCTGAGTGGTCAGAGCGACGGAATTACATACCTAACGGCCCGGGTTCGATTGCAGTCTAGACCGGAGATTTTCTCCGCTCAGGGACTGAGTGTTGTGTTGTCCTAATCATCATCATTTCATCCCCATCGACACGCAAGTCGCCGAATTTCGTCAAATCGAAAGACTTGCACCATGCGACCAGTCTACCTGACTGGAGGCCCTAGCCACACGGTATTTACATTTTACTCTTAAGCTTACCTGTATTACGCACTACACGCTTACTGTATTCTGGGAGGCTGTCGTTTATGTAAAATTCCATGCCTCAGGGTCAACACGAAGACTTTGAAGCATGGACAAAATCTTCTTCTCTGTGATACTATACAACTTCCTTCCTGTTTTGTTCCGGTCTGAAAGTTCTTAGACTCGATAACAGTTCTGAGGCGAATATGTTAGTGTCATTCATTTGCTGCCTCAAAAAATCAACAAAGATAAATCACAAACACAAAGGAATTTAAGACATTAGTTGCCAGCGGGAACTGATTTATTAATTTTTCCCTAGTTCAAGCTTGTGACCTAGGTAGATATATTCATCAACAGCTTCTATAGGCTGGTGTCTTGACTTAGTATTTTTGTTTTACTGCTCATTTCCAAGCGAAATATAGGCTTTAGCTCTTAGAGCGTTCTCTTTAGTTCTTTCTGATTTTCAGTAATGAGCATAAAATTATCGACGAAGTATACGTGATTCAGACATGTGTCACTGATTTATATACCTCTGCTACTCCAGTCTAGTGACGTGAATACATCTCCCACTGCAAGGGGGGACAGTTCCGGAGAGATGGTGTCACACTGACGCACTCCTTTGCCTACTGGGATCTTACCGGTGATAAGATCTCCATCCCCTGTTATTGTTGAGGCAGAACTAGTTGTGAAAAGTTTCTTATGACACCGAGATTCGAAACGGAGTCATCACAGTGGAGGACTGCAGTGCTGACCACGGAGGTCAGCCGGCGAGTCCCTGCACACTGTGGTCCCTGGAGTTCTTAACGTGCGACTGCTCAGCGGCGGACATTTCCCACCAACATGCAGCGATTGACCCGATCGCATGTTCTGTATTTCCAGATACTATAATTTCATACTGCCGAAGATGGGATTTTAAAATCTCGAAACCGGTCATGGTTTAAATAAAAATTATTACAACCGAAGTGGATTTCTCTAAATTAATTATAATGCCTCTCAGTTGCGAATGTCCTACGCACCAGGTCCTGTGAAATCTTGCTCAGTTTTGGGGACATGTGACGAGAACTCTCTTTGCTAATACCTATTTGACCTACACAGTCGGAAACTTGGGTCTTTCTTATGACCACGTCTGTCTCGCTAGCTTGTTGTTCCAATATCTATCTTCTTTTTTAAAACGTTTCTCCGTGTTTTGGGCCAATCAACAGTTCGCTTGAAGTTTCCCTGTTTGAATCTCTTGTATTTCTTTAGCACTAAAACCAGTTTCTGTTTGCTCGTTGAAATATCCTTCTTTCTTCTCATAACATAACTCGAATACTTTACCTTGTTGGCAGCACTACTCTCCGTAAACACCCTCTCTCTATCTCTC
This sequence comes from Schistocerca piceifrons, assembly GCF_021461385.2. Taxonomy (NCBI): domain Eukaryota; kingdom Metazoa; phylum Arthropoda; class Insecta; order Orthoptera; family Acrididae; genus Schistocerca; species Schistocerca piceifrons. The sequence goes on from NC_060143.1 coordinate 562,343,668, forward strand.
TCCCTCCCTCATACGCACACACACACACACACACACACACCCAGACACACACACACACACACACACACACATACACACACACACACACACACACACACAGCCCGCATCTCGTGGTCGTGCGGGGTCGCGTTCTCGCTTCCCACGCCCGGGTTCCCGGGTTCGATTCCCGGCGGGGTCAGGGATTTTCTCTGCCTCGTGATGGCTGGGTGTTGTGTGATGTCCTTAGGTTAGTTAGGTTTAAGTAGTTCTAAGTTCTAGGGGACTGATGACCATAGATGTTAAGTCCCATAGTGCTCAGAACCATTTGAACCATTTGAACACACACACACACACACATACAGATGAGAAAAAGGAAAGGTGCACGTGATGTGTTATAACAAACGTGAGTGAAAAATCACCGGAAATCGGCCACCAGGAGCATGAGGACCGAATGAACACATGTCCAGGATCACACATGGGACTAATATGGACTAACAACACTGGAAATCGCCTCTGAAAATGTTTCATAAATAAAAGAAGCGAAACGCGTATGGCAAAGACAAACTGCCTTTCATTTAGATGCATAGACGAAAGACACCTGCTTACATACTCTGCAGGGACCTTTTACAGATACTTAGGACCGTAGTAACATCGTAGCAATTGTGTTTAAGAACGATAAACATACAAAATATCAAGTTGAAACTTATTGCAAGTTGGTTTCATTCCGGACTAAAGGGAAAAGACTTTTTCACGCCTCAGCATCTGTTAGTGTGTGCAAAATGTCACAATGTACTGCAACGGCAGGTAACGGCATAATGGCGTGTTACTGGCACAGGCCCTCTTTTCAAAAAAGTACATAACAGCTTGTCTACGAGATTTATAAATCATGTTGACTGTATCTATTTTTAAATCTTGCAAATAAAATTCTCTTCCTAAAATATATTATTTTAAATCACTTGGTAATAGTTCTGACTGATGTACGAGGTGTGTTCAAAAAGTAACATGACTTTATATTTTTATGAAAAAGTACTTCTTTATTCATCAATATTCATGTTGTCTCCTTCAAAGTAATCCCCCTCAGGTACAATACACTTTGCCACCGCTTCTTCCAGTCCTCGAAGCACTTATTATAAGCATTTTTTGGCACAGACTTGAGTTCTTTCGGCGATGCAGTTTTTATTTCCTCAGTCGTTAAAGGTCTTAATCCTTTCATAGGTCTCTTCAGTTTTCGGAACAGGAAAAAGTTGCAGCCCGCTAAATCCGCTGAATATGGTGGCTGAGGCGTGATTGTCGTGTTGCTTCTGGCCACAAAATCTCTCACAAGCAACGATGAATGAGCAGGTGCATTGTCGTGATGCAAAAGCCTTGAATTGTTTTTTCCACAATTCCGGGAATTTTCTGCGTATTACTTCTCGCAAACGACGCATAACGTCAAGCTAATATTCCTTATTGACCGTACGACGTTGAAGCAAAAGAAACCGTAACTGAAAAAAAAACAGTGAGCAAAACTTTGACATTTGATCGAACTTGGCATGCTTTTTTCGGTCTTGGCTCTCCGAGATGCTTCCATTGGGACGCTTGGACTTTGACTTCGACGTCATAGCCACAAATCCATGTTTCGTCACCAGTTATGAGCCTTTTGAGCAAATCAGGGTCATCACTGACGTCATTCTAGAGCTCCTGAGCGATGCTCATGCGACGGTTCTTCTGATCAAAATTGAGAAGTTTTTGGAACGAACTTCGCTGACACACGTCCCATGCCCATCACATCCGAAAAAATTGCGTGACGCGAGGCGACTGTTATTCCATCATCAGCAACTTCTCTTACGGTAATTCGACGATTTTACAAAACAAATTTTTTCACAGCTTCGACGTTATCATCCGTTGTTGATGTGCTGGCGCGTCCAGAGCGAGGTTCGTCATTGGCATTTTCTCGGCCATCGTGGAGGTGCTTGTACCACCTGTAAACATTTTTTTTTTACTTACAGCAGATTCACCGTACGGCTCTGTCGACATTTCAAGTATTTTAGAGTACTTTATTCTATTTTTCACACAAAATTTGATTCAAATTCTTTGCTCCATTTGTTTATAATAATCGAAAATCGCCAAGCGCACCAAAACACGTGTAACTCTTCTATCTGTCAAAAACACAGGAAATATGCTGTACACTTGAAACTGTGGACGTATATTCGGGACATGTGTACCAACATAAAAAGATCGATAACCGAATGTACGTTTCCCCACGTAATTTGAAAAGTCACCTTACTTTTTGAACAGCCTTCGCATGGTTCTAAAAATACCAACGTTCAAGCAAAAATCAAGTAAGGTGAAGTGAAACAAGAAAATATCGCGTTCAAATTAAGTGGAAATATTTTTCTGAACTGCAACATAGCATAAAATTTGACTGACGCTCAGCCAAAATAAGTGTCTCGACCATCACGTACGTGAAACCGTGTGACGTAGATGGAGCCAACTGAAAGGGTTTCCGTGCGCTCGAGAATGCGCAGGACTATTCGCAGGGCTCACAGAGGTCTGGCGACGAACGGGTGGAGGTGCGTGTTTTTTTTCTGTATGGTAGCCGTGTGCGGCTGGTGTTTCTTTGACTGCATTCCCGTCGGAAGCACTCATTTCCTCGGCGGCAGCGATTAATCCGGCGCTCTGTTAAAAACGCTCCGGCGGCCGTCGCTGGAGCTCAAACGCGGTTTCCCTCCCAAAAGAACAATTGTTTTCTTTTGTTCCTGGGCAGTCCGTTTGCAGGAGTCGACGGCCCCCCTCCTGCCCCTAACTCTGTGTTACTCTTGTCGGGGGACTCTCTCTTTTTTCCGGCGCTGCTTAAACGTTTCTGCCTGCATACGCTCTGGCTTGCTTTACGGTATAGACTGCATAAAATACTAGCTCGTGCCTTTGCTGTGTTGGGTCCTTTCAGCTAAGTTTATTAATTTCACAATGTAATTATTTGCGGCGACATTCTTGAATAAATACTGCATGGGTTTCTTGCTCCGTCAGATTTACGAGTATTCAATCCGCAACATCCGGCTACTCCCACAGTCGTCATCGTCACGAGATTTCAATACGCCCTGTGGTACTGTCGCATTTAGTTAGCCGAATTATGTCGTAGGTACTTTACGAAGCCACGTAACTTCCATGTGATACCAGAGATGTTGGATGCCTCAGTTTATTCCTATGCTGCGTTTCGGCTATAAACTTTTACGCACCACCAAAAGTGTATCTACCGTCCAGCTAAAGTTATTGATACACATTCTGATCCCGACAGCTTCTCTGATCACAGAAACCTGATAGATAGATACATGGGTAATATTTCCATTTCAGCAGACGTACTGGTATATCTGCGCATGAGACTACCAAATTTTGTGTACCAGTAGCCAACACACACAGACCTGTGTCTTGGTGCACAACGCCTACATCCATTGAATAAGAAAGCAGTTTTATGTATGCCAGTACATAGAGCTTAAGATGTTTATGATAAGGAGCACATGAATTTCGAGATCGGATACCGAAAAATGTATTCCATAAGAACGGCTATAGCGATCGAGATATTAAGTTAGCCATAGACATTAAACAAAGATAAAATCATCAGAAGGTTATCAGCCTATAGCACGCTTTTCGTTTTCCTTATTTTCTTTATTGTATTTCAATTCCCCATCAGGGCGGGCTGGCAGCAGCATACACGCTGCTCTTCAGCCGAAAGACATAGAACAAATAATAGAAGACATTTAAAAATAACATAAAGGAGAAAACACGGTGTTAATAGATATAAAAAAGGGGGAACATCGTGGAAGACAATAGACAAAAAAGGGGCGACTGTAAAATGTAGATAAAAACCATATAAAAGTAGCACACACAAAAAAACCACACTGGGACAATTAAAAGAAACACAAGGCGCAGTGTGACCGGAGCATAAAAGTATCGACGGATGGCGTAGCACATAACAATTACTGACTGTAACACTAAGTACAAGGCCAGCACAAAATTAAAATCACACCTCTCGACGCACAGGAGAAACAGCGCTAAACACAACACTGACGTGGCACACTGACGATGATCAAAACGGAGGATCTGCCAGGCGCAAGGAGACGAGGGAGCAGGGAAGAGGGGTAGGGAGGGGAAGAGAGGGGGGAGACGTGGAGGGCGCGCCAAAGAGTGCCAGGTAGGGAGAGACATGGGAGGGAAAGAGGCGAGGATGAGGTGCAGGGTCTCAGGGGCGTGGGGGGGGGGGGAGGAGGAAAATCCGCTCTGGGAGAAGGAGGGGAGAGGAAAAAGGGGGCACAAGGCCAGATCAGATTATCCGAGAGGGGGAGGTGCTGGAAATTGCCCTGGCGAAGGAGATGGAGGCTGTGGAGGTGGAAGGAGGGAAGGATACAGTGATAGAGGCGCAGCAATGGGCGGGGGGTGGATAGGAAGGAGGAAGCCAGGGGGTTGGTGGGGGGGGGGATCAAGCCTGCGGACAATGTAAAGGATGTGGAGATGCTGGAGGAAGAGGATGAGGTGGGGGAAGGGCATGAGTTCATACAGGAGCTGTGTGGGGGAAAGAAGGCGGATATGGAAGGCAAGGCAGAGCACATGGTGTTCAAGGATTTGGAGAGCCTTGTAAAAGCGGGTGGGTGCAGAGATCCAGGCAGTGCTGGCATAACAGAGGATAGGACGGATGAGGCATTTGTAGGAGTGGAGGATGGTGGAAGGATGCAATCCCCACGTCTGGCCAGACAAGAGTTTCAGGATGCAGAGGCAGGAATGGGCTTTCTGCTGGATGGTCTGGAGGTCCAGGTGAGGTGACGGTCGAGGGTGAGGCCAAGGTATCTCAGGGTGGGGATGAGCTGGATGGGATGACCATAAAGGGTGAGGTAGAAATCATAGAGACGGAAGGAGCGGGTGGTGCAGCCTATGATGAATGTTTGGGGTTTGGAAGGGTTGAGATGGAGGAAGCACTGGTTACACCAAGTGGTGAATAGGTTAAGGTGGGTTTGGAGGGTGCGTTGGGACCGTTGAAGGGTAGTATAGAGTGCCACGAAGGCGGTGTCATCAGCATACTGGAGAAGGTGGACAGGTGGGGGTGGCTTGGGCATATCAGCCATATACAAGAGATAAATGAGAGGGGAGAGGACAGAGCCCTGGGGGACGTTACCTTTCGTTCTTCGTAGCTACTATAAATAAAGAAGGCAGAAGGCTGTGTAGACACGGTATTCGGTCCATCTTCCGACCACCCAACATACACAGAGATACTGTGCTCAGAAAAGACAGCCTTGGTCATGGTCTTCCTGGAATTTATACGAGGGGCGTTCAATAAATAGTGTAATTGTTTTTTTCCCTTCCAATTTCTGTTGAATAAATTGAGAACTTGTTGTGGAACATCGTGGAATATTCCCGCTTCAATTCTTGTAGCTTCACGAAGTTCCGACAGGTGGCAGCGCTACACGTAGCCTTCAAAATGATGTGTGTAACGGAGGTGTGGTCCAAGCAGAGGGCTGTCATTGAGTTTCTTTACGGGGAAAATCGGAGCATCCCAGATGTTCGAAGGCGCTGAACAAAGGCGCGGTGAGTCGCTGGGCATGGGGTCTGTCATAATCGCACCAAGGTCGCGCAAACCTGTACAATCTCCCGCGCACCGGCTGGCTGCAAACAGCTGTGATTCCTGCAGTGTTGGAATTCAAGAAACGACTTTAGCGTGTTCGTTGTCACAAAAATGCAAACAAACATCTTCTCCAAGACAACGCAAGGCGTCACACAAGTCTGGATACCCGAGAGGAGCTCACAGAACTTTATTTGATTGTTCTTCCTCATCCGCCAAACAGCCCGGATCTCGTACCTTCCGACTTCGATCTCTTTGGCCCACGGGAAGCAGCACGTTCATGATGGGGAGGTAACTGATGCAGTAAGACGTTGCCACCAACATCGACCAGTTATGTGGTGCCATGCGGGCATACGACCCCGCAGTAAAGTGGCGTAAAGCTGTCGCATTGAACGGATATCATGTTGAAAAATGCGGTTTTGTAGTCAAAAGAGTGAGAAATAATACGACGTATTGGAACGCCGCATAAAACCAACTTTCTTTCAGAGAAAAGGTGTTGCATCACATATTGAACTCTCCCTCAACAGTAACTTCCGAACGTGATAGCTATACATCAGTCAGTCGATACGAACGATACGAGGACTGTCCACAGAGCACCGATTCCAACTTAAGTATGGCGATGTCCACAAATCTGATGTTCCGTAACGCAGTCTCATGCGCAGACATACGATTATGTTAAATGTATCTTCAATATTAATGGGTATCTTTACAACTAATCTGAATATGAGTGGTAAAATGTGGCCTCAGTACAACTGTTGCGCAAACGGAATGCAGTAGGATGTGCCGTACATTAGAGCTGGATGAAGCACGGAGTCGAATTTTAGCAGTGAGAGCGTACGCAAAAACTCTGGCAAAAGAAATTTATTATATCGCTAAATTTAATTACACACATGAACGTATATAGTGAGTAATATTATGGTTGCGGTTGCCTACAGTCTATTACGTCGTATATTAATTAAACCTAGACCTTCACTTCGGAGTCCCCTGCAAGATCTATGATTTATGGAAGAGGAATGATCAAAGGATGGTTTAATCACGAACACTTTCTTTCACACTCACTTCAGAGACTAAAGAGAAGGAAAAAAATAAAAACCTTCACCACAGGACACGTGGGTAGCGAGAGGAGCTGTTCCCTTGATTTTAACATACGGGATAAATGAATAAAATTTCTATTAAAGTGAATTGCTACAAAAATGAAGAATAAATAAGAATCACAATTGGTCTGATATTGCCTGCCAGGGCCGAGAGGTTCTAGGCGCTACAGTCTGGAACCACGAGACCGCTACGGTCGCAGGTTGCCTCGGGCACGGATGTGTGTGATGTACTTAGGTTAGTTAGGTTTAAGTAGTTGTAAGTTCTATGGGATTGATGACCTCAGAAATTAAGTCCCATAGTGCTCAGAGTCATTTGAACCATTTTTGGTGAGATATTCTACAGCGGACGATCACTGTGACCTTGGCACTGTAGACTTTCTTATTAGATCACGACCATGCGGTTCTCACAAACAAAAGCCTGCACAAAGAAAGTATCAAGCGAGAGGAACTGCCCAAAATTCGGTCATAAAATCACGGAAATCATACGCAATATATATGCTCTCACGAAAGGGATACTAAACGAAATGATCTGAATCACAAGAAACTCAACACAGTTCCACGTGTTTAATTAACAGTTTAACTGAACAACAGCCTACACCGTCCCTGGATTTTAACGCGCTTAACATTCGCGAATTAGAAAGTAAAATTTGTCACAGACTATAATAAAGAATGAACTATGAAAGGAATAATTTACTATGACTAACTTTGAAAATCTTACATTAAACACAACATTAACTTCTCAGCGGAAAGGCAGGCTTACCGCCAGTAGGTGTCACCCGTCTCGCGTCCCACGGAACACTCCGCGAGCATTCGCTCCAACCAAAACCGCATCCGTACCTACGGAAGTGGCCAGAGGAACCCCTATTGTGGTACCATCCTATACAAAAGGTTCGTACAAGGCAAACAGAAACCTCTCTGCTAGCTGGTACGTGTTCGTTTTCCGCCGGTTGGAAGCTAACAGAGAAATCAGCTGAGCCATCCGCTATCTAACGAAATCAGCATCGTTACTGATGTTCTTCATTCACAGACATATACATGATCTCCGGCAGACTACGAAATTTCCGTGAGTTGTTCGTGTCTCCAGGACATAATTCGACCAATTACATACGAAACGTACATAACGACCTACTGAAACCTCCTGACGATGGCGGCGGAGGAAGTAGAGAAAGCTGGAGACTGACTACAAATATGAAACGACAGGAACTCCGAGAAGCACTTATTCACATTAATTAACTGTTACACGAAGTAGCTAAGAATGTCGCTACGAAAAGAGGCGGGGAGGGGATCCGAGAAACCTAATTATCATTCGATGGTCGTTATTTTAGGAAAAATTATTTTTAAATCTGCGGTCTTTCGTAGCCTATTTCACTGAAGATAAAATATTCTCTGTTGTTGATCCGCGTCATATTCCTCTTCAAACTCCCTCGCTGGCTCGACGTTTCCATCCCTCTGCGGCAATCAAGATTTCACTGGTGTTTCTGGATACCTGAAAACTGAAGTGTATAACGTGGTGCAAAATTTTCAAGGCTTTCGTGGCCACTTGTTGACAAACTGCCTGTTGGCTTCTGACTCAGGTTCTTCGGCCGACGTTCGTCTGATGCTCTTCATCAGCCAGGGGTTACAATTATTATTTTATTTCCAATTTTTCATATATTTAACTACGTGCTATTCCTAGTTTTCACATTTCTTTTTAATGAAAATAACAAAACAATATAATGGGAAATTCAATATACAAATTTTTTGTCCTTTCCATTACTCTAAAACAATCCAAAAGAAAGGAAGAAAACGTTTTAGGCAAATATGAATGGATAAGGGAATTTTAATTAGACTTAAAATTTGCCAGTGAATGGTGTTGTAGTTAATGTCTTGTAAGTTACAACTAATCTTATACCTTCTCCTTTCCTCTTGCCTCAGTACTTGGAGCTGCTTGCTGCTAATGTTACGTATCCTCCTTTCCTGTTACGTCGGTACTTGGTGCTGATTCCTACAATGGTTCCTTAACTTATCTATGATTGCCTTAATGCTATTGTGTTCAGTGTTTTGTTGTCAAGTGTGTTGCGTTTTGTGGGATAGATGCGGGGAACCGTCGTGACGTACTGGGTCGTTCGTTTACGCTTTACCATCTTTCGCCTAGGTGAGGAGGGATACTTTCTTCTTGTGTCAGTTGTGTCATCGTAGGTCGGGGACATCGTCCGTTGTGTTTTGCGCCACTGTATGTGCTGGGTATATGTATTTGGCTTTCGACAGTCCTGTTGTGTGTCGCTTGGTCGCCGGTATGTCCTCCATGTCGGGTCGTTTGTGTAATATGTGTGAGCCATGTCTTGCCCTTAGCTTGACTAGTCTGTAGTGGGGTTACGCCTGATGGAGAAGCCATACGTTCCTCCTTGTACTTGTCGGATTAACTGCTGTCGTTTTGTTGAGTAGGTATTGTTGGTGGGTTTGATAGTTAAGGTGTTTGTCGAGATGAACGCCGAGGTATCTCGCGGTGTCAGTCAGTCGTAGGAGCTCGTTCCATAGTCGATGTGTTATGTCCTCGTGTCTTCGCCGTCGTTTTCTGGTTAGATTGCGGTGTTGGAGCAGTACTGGTTGTGTTTTGGTCGAGTTGGGTCTTATCCGCCATTTCGTCATCCAGGTCTCTGGTTTGGTCAGGTACTTTGTAAGTAGGCTGTTTATGTTTTTTTATTGGTAGCGCCACGTAGCGCTCTGTATGAAAATCACTGTCTGTGCTGTGTGCAGTCTGTGGCTGGTTTGCATTGTTGTTTGCTATTGTAGTGTTGGACAGCCGGATGTTAACAGCGCGTAGCGTTGTGCAGTTGGAAGTGAGCCGCCAGAAGTGGTGGATGTGGGGAGAGATATGGCGGAGTTTTGAGAGCGGATGATCTGGACATGTGTCCCTCAGAGACTGTAAATTTGTAAGACTGGATGTCATGAAAATATATATATGACTTTTGAACACTATTAAGGTAAATACATTGTTTGTTCTTTATAAAAATCTTTCATTTGCTAACTATGTCCTTCAGTAGTTAGAATCTTTTATGTAGCTGGCAGTATTGGCGCTCGCTGTATTGCAGTAGTTCGAGTAACGAAGATTTTTGTGAGGTAAGGATTCATGAAAGGTGTAGGTTATTGTTAGTCAGGGCCATTCTTTTGTAGGGATTGTTGAAAGTCAGACTGCTTTGCGCTAAAAATATTGTGTGTCACTTTAGTGAATGTCTGAATGTTCAGTTTTGCTCAGCTGTTTGAAAATCAAAAAACGTAAGATGTTTATCAGCACAGTAATTCATTTATTTTTCTTAGGGGACGTTTCCACTTTACCACTTTCTCTTTTATATGGCGTCGGTTCTGAGCCCCGTGCACCATTAGGCGGGGTCGTCAGCACACAGGGCAACTTTTTCGTGTTGGTCTGTCTGGCTGTGTGTGTCGTTGTGTGTATAGCGCATACAGTAGCGGGGATGATATCGCACCTTGCCGGGCCTCCGTCTCCAGGGTGAGTGATTCTATGATAGCGTCTTGGATGTGCACTTTACTGTGACGGCCAGGGATTTGGATTCTTATGAAGTCTACAAATTTTGGTGGTAGGCGTAGTTAGAGTAGTATGAATGTAAGTCCATTATGCTGTAGCCAGTGGAAGGCGCGTTCGATATCTAAGAATACGGCCAGCGTACGGTGCGATTTGTTGAAGCCTTTGATTATGTCACATGTCCGTTTGAGTAGCGGGTCTGTGGTGGAGAGATTGGAGTCGAAGCCGACTTGGAGCAAGGGAAGTAAGTGTTTGCTGTCGACGTATTTTCGTAATCTGACGATCAGTATGCGTTCGTAGGTTTTGCTATGACGTCTAGTAGTGAGATTGGTCGGTATGAGAGTGGGTCGGTCCGTGGTTTGTCGGGTTTGGGGATCATTATGATTTTGCTTGTCTTCCACGCTATTGGGATGGTTTCTGTCGTTAAGGAGTAACTGAGCATCAAGGATAGGTTTGGGATTATGGTGGAAAGGAGGGCGTTCAGTAGGTGTATACGTTTTATGCTGTTCTGAGTCGAACTCGCGGCCGCAGGCTATGTGTACCTGGCACGACAACGTCCAAGGGCTTCTCCATGGTCATTTCCGGTGCGGTTCTTCCTTGATACCGGCAATGGTCGCTCTCTGCAGTGCTTGAAAGCCGGATCCGTTTACCTTGAGAATTTTTTCTTTCTTGCTGAAGCTATTCTCGTGTTTGTGTATTTGTATAGCTTCCCTACAGCCAGAGCTTCTGTGTCGGCGAAATTTACTATATAGTCGGTCTCACACAGTGCGTGCTCTGTCATGGCCGATTTCTCCACCTGCTCCAACCTGCAGTGTTCTGCCATCCTGGTGTTGACTTATCGTACAGTCATTGCAACATTAACTTTCTGCATGTGCATGGTATGCAGTATATTGCTGACATTGCAAGTGGTTCCTTTTCCTCCTTTACCGATCTGAGACACACTTTGATCTTCTATATAGGTTTTTAAATAGTCTTTACGCCGTGTTTTCGCAATATACGGTCGATTCTATACGTCACTCTGGGAATGTATGGCAGAAAGGCCGTACCCGACATTTCTTTTGCTGATTTGTTATTTCGTGGAGTGTTTGGCGCTGTTAAGCTTCTAATATAGCTTGTGGAGTACCCACTGCTCTTGAGAACACTTTCCAGGTGTTGTATTTCACGTCTGAGATTCTGAGGCTCACACATTCATCCTGCTCGCGTTACGAGCGTATTAATGATGCCTCTTTTCTGGCTCGGGTGGTGATTTGACAGTCTGTGTTTGTTCCAGGTTTTCGCCATCCCTTGTGACAAGCACATCTAGAAATGGTAGTTTTTTGTCCTTTTCTACTTCCATGGTAAATTTTTAGTTGGCATCGAGTCTGCAGGTATCTTAGAAAGTCACCGAGCTGTTCCTCACCATTGCTCCACACAACGAAGCTATCATCGACATACCTGTACCATACCTTGGTTTTCAAGGTGCCAAGTCCAGTAACTGTGCTTCGAAATGTTCCATGACGAAGTTGGCCACAACTGGAGTAAGAGGACTGCCCATGGCAATGCCTTCCAGATTTTCGTAGAAGTTGCCATTCCACGTGAAATAGCTTGTGGTCAGACATGCATGGAAGAGCTTTGTGCTGTTTTGCGTGAAAATGGAACCGATGTGCTCCAGAGTGGCACTTTCGTAAACAAAGAAGCAACATAAAACCTGACCAGGGTGTTCTTTGGTGCAAGTTTTAGTTTCTTCTTCTATAACGTGGCCTAACGACTCAGACGATATCATCATCAAAACAATTGCATTTACGATTTTTAAGCGTTTCCAAAGTGTAAATTTTTTTGTCCCCTGTTGACAAAGATATGTGCAAGTTCAAAAAGAAGAAAAAACTGGAAGTACCGTCGGACTAGGCGACGCTCTGGTGCTGTAGCGCCCAGCGGAGGGTGAAACTGATGAGATGCAAGAACAACCGAGGAATGAGTTTCGAACTCAGTCACCGACATGTCCACCAACCGTAGACACACGGGCTAAAATTGAAGCTAGTGGCAGGGCATAAGTAAAGTATGGGCCATCACATATACTGACATATCCAGCAGCCACTTCTACAGCAACATTTCAAACAATCAAAGAAAAAGAGACAGGAGGACTCGCATGTCGTTGTTGCCTATGAGAACCCGACGTACAGGGCCAGAACTCGAATTAGAAAAGGTTTGCTTCCGCCGCGCAATGCACGTTGTGTTTTAAATGTATTTGTTGAGTGTGGGTGATTGTAATAACTTTGTGTATGGCGCTGTGCCATGTCTGTGCGGTATGATGACGCGAAGAAGGAAGATGGTGCTGGCACACGGCTTACTGCTGTGGCTGACACCCAAACCTCCAGACGTCAGACATTCAGATCTTGTATGTCAACAGAGAATGTACCAAAATACCGAATTAGTTCGTGCTGTGTGCTGCAGTCCAGTATAACATACGTAAACGGTAATTAAAAGTATCACCAGAGCTGCGGAACACAGGAAAAGTGTATCTGTGAGGACTTGTATTGTTTATTTCGCGTGGGTTAGAAGATAGAGCGTTCGGTCGCCGAACTAAAGGTCCGCCTGCAGACCCCCTTGATGACAACTTCTTTAACCGTTTGTGTGTGAAACTGTTACGTGGGACAACATTTTCCTGACATAAAAAGACTTTTCGTGGTTTGTAGACAAATTCGTTTGGCAGTCTGCTTTTGATCCGTTAGCTGAACGTTATGTACTTATTATTGAACTTCTTGTTTTGTTTATTAATAATTATTAGTATTACTATTACTTCCCCACGTGTGATGCGAGTGTTTCTTTATTTTTCTGTTCTGATTATATATTCTGTGAAACTACAAATGCGCTATATAGGTTTATTACTTTCAAAGAAATGAAGCGAAAGCAGATTGGCAAGAGAACATTGCTGTACTCCAAGCTCCAAGCAGCACTTTTACACGTTGTCCCATGTACCACTTTTACGCATAGTACAGTAAATAAATTTGACATTGGGGTTTGGACCCGGGACCCTTGGTACGAGGATCCTCCCTCTGCCAAGTAACCCCCTGAACAAACATGTATTCGTTGCTCACAGTTATGCTTTTGATGTGCTCCGTAGTCCTCCTGTTACTCATAACTAACGCTTACGCCCGTTTTGCTGGCCGACAGCACATAATACGAACTGAAGCGGAGGTTTGGTTGATACCCTATCAACATACAACGTTTGGTAACGATCTGAGTGGAGGTTTCAGCGTGAGCACAAATGGTAGTTCCGAACTTAATGTCTGCACCCGACGGATGGATCATCATAAACAGAATCAAATGCCCTCGCTCCACGAGACGTTATGAACAGGAGTATAATTTAATCCAAGACAACAGCGCACAGTCTCTCCTCCAGTTGCTACCACCAGGATTCATCGCAGCCTTCAGGCTCCCCGTAAGCTCGTCTCTTGTGCGTTACGAACTCATCAACGATGAGGCACACAACAACATACGGCCTCAAGACAGCTGCCTAGCAAGACTACCAGTATCCACTGCACCTGCACTAGACTCATTAGCACTCGACTGCTGTGTGCCATTGTGCCATGACGACGAAGGACGGTGTTCTGCGAAAGTTCGCAGGCGGGACACAACATTCTGGTGGACAGACCCGGAAAAGCCGGCGTAGTTCGAACTGGCGCAAGTACAAGCTGCTGGTTGTTCAGTTTTATTAGGAATCTGCGTCATTTCATGTTAAACGAAGGAGGCGCCCAAAACATTGTAGTTTAAGTTTCCTGAATTTTCTCTTGTTCATGCATAAAACCATTTGTAATAAACCGTAGGTTCTGGTTTTTTTTTGTTTCTTTTAGTTTCTGAAAAGTGGTGGAGCACGAATGTGTGCGTTGAATCCAGGGCTCTTCAAGATTATCATATTACCAGAATGAGATATTCACTCTGCAGCGGAGTGTGCGTTGATATGAAACTTCCTGGCAGATTAAAACTGTCTGCCGGACCGAGACTCGAACTCGGGACCTTTGCCTTTCGCGGGCAAGTGCTCTATCAACTGAGCTACCCAAGCACGACTCACGACCCGTCCTCACAGCTTTACTTCTGCCAGTACCTCGCCTCCTATTTTCCAAACTTAACAGAAGCTCTCCTGCGAACCTTGCAGAACTAGCACTCCTGAAAGAAAGGATATTGCGGAGACATGGCTTTGCCACAGCCTAGGGGTTGTTTCCAGAATGAGATTTTCACTCTGCAGCAAGGAAGACTTGGTTGTGGCAGAGATGTGCTATTGTGTCGATCTAGATCGTGCCAGTGACATTTCGTTAATTGGTAATAATAACGACAAGTAAATTATTTTATAAAGGCAGGCATATACTACGAGGTAAAACTCGAATAATCTGAGTAAACAGCCGCTACTTACATGTTCATGTGTAATACACAGTTTTGTGTTCTGTAGTTTCAGTTACAAATAGTTTTCCGGGTGGGAAGGAGCGCCTTGTCCCCAGCACGAATCCGCCCGGCGGTTTTGTGTCGAGGTCCGGTGAACCGGGCAGTCTGTGGATGGTTTTTAGGCGGTTTTCCATCTGCCTCGGCGAATGCGGGCTGGTTCCCCTTATTCTGTCTGAGTTAGACTATGTCGGCGATTGCTACGCAAACAAGTTCTCCACGTACGCGTACACCATCATTACTCTACCACGCAAACATAGGGGTTACACTCGTCTGGAGTAAGACGTTCCCTGGGGGCCTGGGGGCCTGGGGGCCGAACCGCACAATAACCCTGAGTTCGGTGTGGGGCGGCGGAGGGGCGAAGTGGACTGCGGTGGTCGTCGTGGGGTTGTGGACCACTGCAGCTGCGGCGGGGATGGAGCCTCTCCGTCGTTTCTAGGTCCCCGGTTAACATACAATACAATACATACAATACAAATTGTTTTTTTTTGCGTTCTGACACGTGTCTCTCGTGCAGTGCCTTACGTTATTTTCAATCTCTTCTGCGTTAAAATGCTTGATTCTATTTAATGAGTCATTTATTTTCATTTTCAATTTGATTTTTCGTTGAAATATCATAAAAACATTGCTTCTTTTATTTAATATTCAGGAAATGACTTTATAAATTGTGGATGATTGCAACAGAAAAAACAACGGAGCAAGGAAATAAAATGATTAAAATACGATGGCGATGAAATGATGTATTTATTACACGTGTGCTTATCAGCGCATATTTCTCAATCGGGGGTCATTCGTTATCACATTTGGTCGATTTCCCTCCCACTACGAGTACTACCGAGCACCCCCACCCATGAGCTCGAGCCATGAGTTACTCGTTGTCCACACCGATCTCCACATTATGTACGAGCTGTAGAACACATCATAAAATACACTCCTGGAAATTGAAATGAGAACACCGTGAATTCATTGTCCCAGGAAGGGGAAACTTTATTGACACATTCCTGGGGTCAGATACATCACATGATCACACTGACAGAACCACAGGCACATAGACACAGGCAACAGAGCATGCACAATGTCGGCACTAGTACAGTGTATATCCACCTTTCGCAGCAATGCAGGCTGCTATTCTCCCATGGAGACGATCGTAGAGATGCTGGAAGTAGTCCTGTGGAACGGCTTGCCATGCCATTTCCACCTGGCGCCTCAGTTGGACCAGCGTTCGTGCTGGACGTGCAGACCGCGTGAGACGACGCTTCATCCAGTCCCAAACATGCTCAATGGGGGACAGATCCGGAGATCTTGCTGGCCAGCGTAGTTGACTTACACCTTCTAGAGCACGTTTGGTGGCACGGGATACATGCGGACGTGCATTGTCCTGTTGGAACAGCAAGTTCCCTTGCCGGTCTAGGAATGGTAGAACGATGGGTTCGATGACGGTTTGGATGTACCGTGCACTATTCAGTGTCCCCTCGACGATCACCAGTGGTGTACGGCCAGTGTAGAAGATCGCTCCCTACACCATGATGCCGGGTGTTGGCCCTGTGTGCCTCGGTCGTATGCAGTCCTGATTGTGGCGCTCACCTGCACGGCGCCAAACACGCATACGACCATCATTGGCACCAAGGCAGAAGCGACTCTCATCGCTGAAGACGACACGTCTCCATTCGTCCCTCCATTCACGCTTGTCGCGACACCACTGGAGGCGGGCTGCACGATGTTGGGGCGTGAGCGGAAGACGGCCTAACGCTGTGCGGGACCGTAGCCCAGCTTCATGGAGACGGTTGCGAATCGTCCTCGCCGATACCCCAGGAGCAACAGTGTCCCTAATTTGCTGGGAAGTGGCGGTGCGGTCCCCTACGGCACTGCGTAGGATCCTACGGTCTTGGCGTGCATCCGTGCGTCGCTGCGGTCCGGTCCCAGGTCGACGGGCACGTGCACCTTCCGCCGACCACTGGCGACAACATCGATGTACTGTGGAGACCTCACGCCCCACGTGTTGAGCAATTCGGCGGTACGTCCACCCGGCCTCCCGCATGTCCACTATACGCCCTCGCTCAAAGTCCGTCAACTGCACATACGGTTCACGTCCACGCTGTCGCGGCATGCTACCAGTGTTAAAGACTGCGATGGAGCTCCGTATGCCACGGCAAACTGGCTGACACTGACGGCGGCGGTGCACAAATGCTGCGCAGCTAGCGCCATTCGACGGCCAACACCGCGGTTCCTGGTGTGTCCGCTGTGCCGTGCGTGTGGTCATTGCTTGTACAGCCCTCTCGCAGTGTCCGGAGCAAGTATGGTGGGTCTGACACTTCGGTGTCAATGTGTTCTTTTTTCCAATTCCAGGAGTGTACATAACACATACTCATAGACGAAGAGAAAAACCAATGTTCCCTTCACAGAGCCTAAATGAAATGGTTTTCGTCCAAGTGGGATACGTAAAAAAAATTTTAAATTCTCTTTTTTTTAAAGCTCACATAAGAGTTCTAACAAATTTTTAAATATGTGTTGCGATGCTATCAAGTCTAATGCATGTATTGAAGTCTCCGATACCAATGGGTACCAGTATTTTCATTTGTAAGGTACGAAGCTCGTACAAACTAGTGTAAACCAAAATTCCACATTTCACGCATTGCTGTTAATATTTACTGTAATTAAGATAACTTTGAAGCATCAGCACGCTAATCTCTATGTCTATTTCCCACTAAGTATTGCCAAATATGTATCACTTAATTTAAAAAATGTCATTGTCAGCGATGCAAATGATTTAAGCACGTTGTCCTAAAAAATTAATTACGAGGGTTGTCCAGAAAGTAAGTTCCCATCGGTCGCGAAATGGAAACCACTGGGAAAATCCGGTAAAGCTTTGCACGTATGTGTTGGGTAGTGTCTCTAGTACGCCCGTCAATCGTATCGCGTCGCTTTTTTCTGTTTTGAGTGAACAGTGAGCACGTAGAGATGCGTAGGGAGTAGCGTCTCCCCCCATATATGAGGGCCTGGCTAGAGATTTCGGCTGTATCATGCAGCCCACATAACACAACTGTCGAGCAGTTCTTTCTTCATGCCAATTCTCGGCCGCACACTGCAGGGGCAATGAAGACGCTCCTGCAGCGTTTCCGATGAGAAGCGTTTGATCACCCGCAATACAGTCAGTAATTGGCTCCCCTTGAGTCTCATCTCTGCTCACAAGAACCGCTGGCTATGAAGACAAAATTTTTCCACAGACAACGAGGTGTAGACCAGCGCAAATAACTGGCCGAAAGCACAGGCGTCTGCTTTATATGACGAGGATACTGGAAAGTTGATGCAAAAATGAGAAAAACTCGAAGTTGGAGCGGTGACTCTGTAGAGAAGTTGGTGGAAGGTGTACCTAATTGTAGGAAATAAAACGTTTCTGGTTTTCACTGTGGTTTTCATTTCGCGACCGATGGGAACTTACTTTCTGGACAACCGTCGTATCTGAGTTTTCTGTCTCACTTGGCGGGAAGAGATGCAGAAAACAGACATGTTTGAGGTAATAGTAAGGAGTATGTTTTAGATGTCCAAGAAAGTAGTCATGTTTGAGCCTCATGGGGCCTTTTGTGAGGAATAGTCATGTCTTGCGCAGATGGAAACAGTAGGAATTTTTGTAGCTCATGTGAGCAAATAAAAATCGTGTTTTCGTGCAAATTCTGTATTATTTATGAACCAGTCGTCTGAGAATTCTAAGATACACAAGCAGAAATCAATGACCAGGGACGATTGTAGCCCTGAAAAAAAGACAGTGATGGATCTAGCAAAATCAGCTAAGTAACAAAACGTTAATTTATCAGTGTACCCATACCTTCCAATTCCAATCGAAATTGATGCAAGTTTGCGCGAGGGATTCGTCATGAGATAGGTACTCATTAGTGAAACGGCATATTACAAAGTAATATGACGTCGCATAGGGTGATGGTGTAACTCTTACTTACACATAACGCATGACAGTATTGGAATACGGAAAAATAATATTTCATGTAGCATTCAAGCTATTTGATGCGGTTAATGACATAAACAGAAAGGGTTCTCCGAATAAATTTCTCTATAGTGCAGAAGAAATTGGTCGGTTCAAATATTTCTTTCTCGTCTCTCATTTTGCTTTCTTAATTGTTAAAAATTGGCAATCTAGCAACAGTGTAATCACATGTACGGTAACTACCTCTGGCAGCAGACAGAGCAGTTGGTGCCATGGATAGAGTTTTCGGTTAGCGTGCAGGAGGTCCAGGATTCGATTCTGAATCGAGGCTTATTTGCTTTTATTTACCGCGTGGTACGGTATCCGGCATCTTAATGCTCGTATACCAATTACTGCGGGTTTTCTAAAAAAAAAAAAAAAAAAGGCATAGCAGTTAAGTGCTACGAACACGCAAATGGAATTTGAATGGTTTTAATTTATCTCATTTTGAAGAAGTCTTTTGCTCGTAGTAGACGCGAATTGTTTCGGGTCATCTCATCTACTGGATTCCAAACTTTTTTTCCGTGTATCCGAATGGCCCAACGACATTATTTGTAAATAGCAAAGGACGTTGCTAGTCCTGCTGGTGACGTAAGGCCATAACGAAACGTAATGGACCTGAGTGTTGTGAGGTTAATAGTTGATATTAACCAGTGGGTCCATCGGGGGAGGGTACACACAAAAGAAGTTTGGAATCTAGTAAATGCAGTGGTGGGATACAATTCGTGTTCACGACGTGCAACGGTTTCCTTTAAAAGCTGACCAATGTAAACGATTGTATTTCCATTTCTGTGTTCACAGTACATAATTACAAATTTTTGTAGAAGACCCGCTGTAATTGCCGTATCACGATTAAGACGCCAGATACTGCACCATCGGACTACTTTCAGCAAAAAAAAAAAAAAAAAAAAAAGTAAGCCTTGACCTCCCGCATGCTAACCCAAAACGCCACCAGCTGCACAGCACTGCCCGATTTGTTAACAGATGTAGTTACTGTACATGCGATTACAGCATTGCCAGATTGTCAATCTTTAATGTCCATTTACTGTCAGAAATATGCGCACGATGAAATTTTGTGACAGACATTTTTGTATTGCCGGTGTGTGAAGAGTCGACCTTCGATGTCCAAGTGCACGAATTTTTCTTCACCCTGTATATTAAAAGCGATCTACGCTATTTGTCAGAACAAAAACTTCTGTTTACGATGGATTTTTTATATTACACAGCGACGAACTATATCTCATAACACAACATAGTGAACAACTTGACAGAGACATATTTATGCCATTTTTATACACAAGAATCTCGTACGCTGACATTAAATAAAACTGACGTAGTATCAAATGTGTAACATTGTGAACGTCATACAGGAGACATGCGTTAGTCAATAAGTCCTTTATTGCAACAATTAATTGGTGTATTAGGATGTAAACGTAAGACTGATATAAATCACAAAAGAAAACTACCGCAAACTAAAATGTTAGATGAGTATGACCAAGTATAGTCATTACATTAGTCAAACATATAATAAATGAGACACAACAGAACCATATACGTAAGCCTGCATGGGTGGCAGCAACTTGAAATAAAGTAGGAGGTAATATTACAATTAATATTTACAATAAAATGTAAAAGCATAATAGTATATAATATTGGATCCTTGTAATAATATAGTTTGAAGTAGATGCGTTAGGACGCCAGAAAATAACCACACATACCATGGCTGAGGATTCGTAGTTTCACAAACCTGACCAGTCGCAGCGCACTTGTTGACGCGTCAGCACGAACTTGGACGAAAAGAGTATTGGTGAAGCCCTGTTCTCAAAACAACAGTAATGCTGCAGCTGCACTTCTAGAATATCGCCAGTTGAAAGGTTAGCGCAAGAGTCCTCTTTCTCCAGCAGCTGTGCGGAGCATGGTGAAGAAGTTCGAATCAACTGGAGAAGTAGGCGTCGCTCCGGGAAGAAGCCGACGACCGGTTGCACCACAGGTGGCTGATGAAATCCCTGTTGCTATGGCAGACAACGCCACGCGTAATTCCCGATCGTCAGGCCGTGCGCGTGCTGTGCCATGACAGTTGAACATCCCGTGGTCCACTACACGGAAGGTGCTTCGAACCATTCTCAAATGGCACCCGTACAAGATCCGCATCGTACAGCAGCTTGCACCACAGGACGCACAGCGACGTGACGACTTTGCTCTCCAATTTATCGCAAGGATTGAAGCTGCCAACGGCTGGCCTTGGACCATCCTATGGAGAGAGAAAGCTCATTTTTCTGTGACGGGTGAGGTTAACACACAGAATTGCGGAGTATGAGGATCTTCACCCCTAGTCACTGTGCTTGAAGTTCTACATCTACATCTACATCCATACTCCGCAAGACGGTGTGTGGCGGAGGGTATCCTGAATACCTCTATGGGTTCTCCCTTCTATTCCAGTCTCGTATTGTTCGTGGAAAGAAGGATTGTCGGTATGCTTCTGTGTGGGCTCTAATCTCTCTGATTTTATCCTCATCGTCTCTTCGCGAGATATACGTAGGAGGGAGCAATATACTGCTTGACTCTTCGGTGACGGTATGTTCTCGGAACTTTAACAAAAGCCCATACCGAGCTACTGAGCGTCTCTCCTGCAGAGTCTTCCACTGGAGTTTATCTATCATCTCCGTAACGCTTTCGCGATTACTGAGTCATCCTGTAACGAAGCGCGCTGCTCTCCGTTGGATCTTCTCTATCTCTTCTATCAACCCTATCTGGTACGGATCCCACACAGCTGTGCAGTATTCAAGCAGTGGGCAAACAAGCGTTCTGTAACCTACTTCCTTTGTTTTCGGACTGCATTTCCTTAGGATTCTTCCAATGAATCTCAGTCTGGCATCTGCCTTACCGACGATCAACTTTATATGATCATTCCATTTTAAATCACTCCTAATGCCTACTCCCAGATAATTTATGGAATTAACTGCTTCCAGTTGCTGACCTGCTATTTTGTAGTTAAATGATAAGGGATCTATCTTTCTATGTATTTGCAGCACATTACACTTGTCTATATTGAGATTGAATTGCCATTCCCTGCACCATGCATCAACTCGCTGCAGATCCTCCTGCATTTCAGTATAATTTTCCATTGTTACGACCTCTCGATACACCACCGCATCATCTGCAAAAAGCCCCAGTGAACTTTCGATGTCATCCACAAGGTCGTTTATGTATATTGTGAATAGCAACGGTCCTATGACACTCCCCTGCGGGACATCTGAATTCACTCTTACTTCGGAAGACTTCTCTCCATTGAGAATGACATGCTGCGTTCTGTTATCTAGGAACTCTTCAATACAATCACACAATTGGTCTGATAATCCATATGCTCTTACTTTGTTCATTAAACGACTGTGGGGAACTGTATCGAACGCCTTGCGGAAGTCAAGAAACACGGCATCTAACTGTGAACCCGTGTCTATGGCCCTCTGAGTCTCGTGGACGAATAGTGCGAGCTGGGTTTCACACGACCGTCTTTTTCGAAACCAATGCTGATTCCTACAGAATCCAGAAAAGTCATTATACTCGAACATAATGCGTGTTCCAAAATTCTACAACTGATCGACGTTAGAGATATAGATCTATAGTTCTGCACATCTGTTCGACGTCCCTTCTTGAAAACGGGGATGACCTGTGCCCTTTTCCAATCCTTTGGAACGCTACGCTCTTCTAGAGATCTACGGTACACCGCTGCAAGAAGCGGGGCAAGTTCCTTCGCGTACTCTGTGTAAAATCGAACTGGTATCCCATCAGGTCCAGCGGCCTTTCCTCTTTTGAGCGATTTTAATTGTTTCTGTGTCCCTCTGTCGTCTATTTCGATATCTACCATTTTGTCATCTGTGCGACAATCTAGAGAAGGAAATACAGTGCAGTCTTCCTCTGTGAAACAGCACTGGAAAAATGCATTTAGTATTTCGGCCTTTACTGTGTCATCCTCTGTTTCAGTACCATTTTGGTCACAGTATGTCTGAACATTTTGTTTTGATTCACCTACCGCTTTGACATAAGACCAAAATTTCTTAAGATTTTCTTCCAAGTCAGTACATAGAACTTTACTTTCGAATTCATTGAACGCCTCTCGCATAGCCCTCCTCACACTAAATTTCGCTTAGCGTAATTTTTGTTTGTCTGCAAGGCTTTGGCTATGTTTATGTTTGCTGTGAAGTTCCCTTTGCTTCCGCAGCAGTTTTCTAACTCGGTTGTTGTACGACGGTGGCTCTTTTCCATCTCTTACGATTTTGCTTGGCACATACTCATCTAACGCATATTGTACGATGGTTTTGAACATTTTCCACTGATCCTCAACACTATCTGTACTTGAGACAAAACTTTTGTGTTGAACCGTAAGGTACTCTGTAATCTGCTTTTTGTCACTTTTGCTAAACAGAAAAATCTTTCTACCTTTTTTAATATTTCTATTTACGGCTGAAATCATCGATGCAGTAACCGCTTTATGATCGCTGATTCCGTGTTCTGCGTTAACTGTTTCAAATAGTTCCTCAGGCTACGTTCATCATGGGCCCGTTTTCTCTTGAACTGGTTGGTGCTCAAGGACTGAAAATGTGCAGTGTGAGTGGCCAGCGTTACTGCGATATGCTTCGCCAGTATGTCATACCTGCCCTACAGGAGAGAGAAACATTGAACTCAACAGCTTTCACACAAGATGGGGCCCCACCGCACATCCCTCGTGAAGTCCACCAGATTCTCCGAAACACATTTGGAAACGATCGAATTATCAGCCTATATTTTCCAAATGCTTGGCCGGCACGATCACCTGATCTCACTTCCTGTGTTTTCTGGTTGTGGAGCTACCTGAGGGACAAGGTTTACCAGGGGAACATTCATACATGTGCTGATCCGAAGCGCATCACATTAAGAGAGGTAGCCAGCATACCTACATGCTTCATTTTACACTGATGGACATCATATTGACCCCTTTTTTGTAGCGGTAATGGTACCAGTATGTAATGGCATGAAGTACCGTAGCAGACCATTAAAGCGTATCAGTTGAATGAGTCTGCATTATTTCTCTTCCCTACGTCCTCCACATCAATGCTACCAAATTTTGTCCTCGTACGGTAGTTAGGTCCCGTGTTATAACGTGTTAAATAGGGAAAGTTTAATTATAAACATCCGGTATATTTGGCATCGTTGATTTCCTCGTATAATTGTCTCACAATTTCTGTATGGTGATGAAGTTCTCAAACGCTTAATAAAGAACTGTGCGATCAAGAGTTTTCCATATTTGCAAGTGGTGCTATATTATGCATTTAAACCAATATCCAATCAATGGGGTGGACCCGAATTACTATTCTCCTGTCACCATGTTTAACAACCCCAAAATGTACAGTTGTTTAAAACAATACAAAACAACATCACTTAGATGATTGCCGTGAGCGTGCTCTGTATTCTTGTCACCAGACCGTAACGACAACTCACATGCATTCTTTGCTTCCGCTAGGTAGGGTAACCCCTAGGCTGGCGAGAGGTCAATGACTGTCCGAGCGCAATGTACGAGATCTGTTCAAAAAATTCCGGAACTTTACGCCTATCTATTACTTATTGTGCATGGTCTCCTTCGAAATCCTCTCCTGCATAACTGATACATCGCTCCCAACGTCGATTCCACTTCCGGAAGCAGTCTTGGTACGCCTCTTGTTGAATCGCGCGCAGAGCACTCTGCGAAATTGCTTTTATCTCGTCTATCGTAGCGAATCTTTGTCTTTTCAATGGCGTTTTCAACTTTGGAAGTAAAAAGTGGCCGAAGGGCAAGGTCTGGAGAATTCGGAGAATGAGAGGGCACAGTGATTTCGTTCCTTGTGCAATAGTCACTCACCAACTGGGATGAATGTGTGGGTGCCTCATCGTGGTGCAAGGGCCATGAATTGTCTCACCACATTTCAGGCCGTTTCTAGCTCACATTTTCTCGTAGGAGTCGCAACACGTCCCGATAGTACCATAGATTAACAGTTTGTCCCCGTGGTACGAATTCATGATGAATCAATCCTTTAAAGTCACGGAAGGGTGTCCTGACCGAAGGTCATTTTTAACTTCCGTCCGGCCACTTTTAAACCGTGTGAACCATTCGTAACACCGAGTACGGCTTAAGCACTCATTCCTGCATCAGGTACCTTGGATGGTTGGCGCACAGTGGAGCTCTGTTATTAATGCATCAGGCCGTGGACGGATGGAAGATCGGTTGGACTGCCGAATATTGCGATTCATCTAACAAACGGCGAGACTCAATGTGTCTAGCAAAGGAAAATTTGGCCCGGGAGTATCCAACCCATTCTGCTTCCGTCTGCGTTCGTTCAATTAAAGTTCTCTTCCATAACTTTGCTGGCGCTTGTGTCCGAGGAACTTGTATAAATCTCGGTTCCTTCAGTTTTGGTATTTACGCTGTCGCCCACTGCACGTGTCGGTGATACTTTGAATACAATTTTGGGTTAAATCAATGGGCCTAGACTTTCTTGCTCTGCGTGAACTTCTGATTCAGGACGGTTCCTTTTCATTCTGCACTGATCCATCATGTTTCAGTTAGAATTCTAAATTGGGATATAGTAATACATTTTTAGCGTTGCCAGTCTATGGGCCGTGGTATTAGAGTATTTCCTGTTCTGATTAAAGAGTAGATTTGGGCAGTCATGATTATGTCTACTACTAAGCAGTGTTTCTGTTCGAAAACTGTGCTCTGATGTATTGATATGTTTCAATGTCGGCAATCGATGGGGCACTGTATATCAATAACTGCTGCTCTGAGCTAACTACTGATTCAGCCAGTTGGTATTTATTGTCGTAAGGCATTGAAGTTCAAAATTGCACTATTCTGTGTAACGGCTTCACGTAAATTCGTTCATCCCGTGTTTAAACCGTAATCAAGGCATCTGCGTATGTTACCATTCCTTTAATATTACTCGCTGCCCTGGCAAACTCGCTCTAGTTTAGTCAGCCGCCTAGTGAGTTTACTTTTTGCTTCGAAGCCTCCTACAGCCCTACACAATTTGACCACTACGAGTGTTCAATTAGCGGTCACGGCTGGCACAAAACGCCACATAGGTTTTCGTTGTTCAAAGGTGACAGTTTTCATATCAAAATAGGAATTTCACGTGTTCGTCTTTTTCACACGTCCGCGTGAACTTTGCAACACTTCACCATTATTCCGTAAAATTTTCACATCCATACATATTTGCTTATATCCACGTCAGAACATGAACACGACTGAGGTACCAAGTGAACTTTAGACTTCAGGAAGCAATTCTGTAGCCCACAAAACACGCGCGAACGTGCTGGCCTCTCGTTGACTGTTACACAACTTAGGCAATCAGATATTAGTACTAAACCGCGCGATCCCGCATCTTTCACTTCTGATCAATCACAACTTAATAGTTTCTATCAACAATTTATCAAAAGAACAAATTTATAAAATCCACAAATATCAAAATATCTTAAAAAATCAAAATTTCATAAAATGTATGTCGTTTGGTCAGCCACATAAACTGGCAGTTGCACTTTACAATCTCCCCTGAGGATGATACACTCTCTCAGTACACAGCTCTGACGGTAACGTTTACTCAGATCTCAAGCATAACAATATTCCTTCATTTAATATCTTCCTTTAACACCATAATTCACACTAATAGAAAAATTAAATTAGCAATAGTTAACGAAAGTTGTAACAGTCGCAATAGGTCAGTTTTGTTTCCAAAATATGTTTCAACTACGTATTCCTTCGTAGTTCATAATATGCTGACACCTTTGGGGCACAGTCGTAACTAGTTGGAGCCAGCTACTTGATGAGAATGCATCTGTCATGCGATAACCATGACTTATTGTATCCGTCTTCTGGCTTCCGTCTCTTACTTACCAAGGCGCGTTGGAAGGCACTACTCCTCACTGGGTGATACTGACCCAGAATTAAGTTACAAATAGTTCCCTTACCACAGTTCTGAAAAACGATGTCTGAGGATTTTGTCGCAGCTAAAACAATGGAACTAATTCTCGCTTCACATTATACTGGGATACTCTCTGTTTCGCAGTACTAGTTTCTTGTATATACCCTGACTTCGCCGTAGCTCAGAATTAGAACAAACCATTGCATATAGAGAACGAAAAAATGAAAATAAATTTGCGAGGAGCAATGACAACAGTGTCAGCTGTGTGTCTGTCTGTATCCTCTTATTTAAATGCAACTTTCGGTGGTTCTTTAAACCGAAATGAGGCCATCTATTGTCAAACAGTAGTCCTGCAGCCAATTGGAGACATTGCTATAAAAGGGAATTAAAATCGGCTTCCACAGACGGCTAAAGCGTGGTGTGACCAATACAGTCCATGAACCAATTACTGGTAGAAAGTACCAAAAAAGTACTTTGCACTAGTAATTTGTTGTGAGGCTGTATTTGCCACATCCAGCATGAGCAGGTCTGTGGCAGGCAATATTTTATTTCCTTTTATGGAAAAGTCTCCATTTGGCTGTAGGAGCACTATTGGCCAATAATACAGTGGCCTGACTAAGGTGGAGAGAACGACATTTAAATAAACAGGTGCAGGTATAGCAGACACACAGATGACGATGTTACTTCTCATATATTCATCAGGTGTTGTCCGGCTATCCGTCTGAGACTGAAGATTATTGTACGAAAATAAAAAGACCCTTCTTCTTTCTTTGGAGATTGATCATGGTCTCCGTGACCGGTCGCACTCTACACGATGTCCAGAACATTATAAATCTTCCGTTGTCTTCGCCACATGCAGTAAACAGCGATAGTTCACAGGTTGCGACGCACACTACACAGTCAGAGTGTGGTCGCAGAGGTGGTATAGTGAGTCGCCTCCTGGATGGGTCACAAATCAGAAACCACTTCACGCTTCCCCGACAAGACACTCAAATAGTACATTCATTCGCCAATGAGTACGCCTGCCGCCACAAATGGCTATGGAATCCCGGCCTATTTTTCTGCATTCGCCAAACAGACCGCAGTGGCATATTAATTCATCTAACACCACATTCAAGCGGCCGCATGCCAACACTCGGCCAGTTCCGTTTGCCTCCAGTTCCCTGCGGTGATAGGGCAATTCTCATCTGCAGTCATTAGCCACCGACCGGTTTCAGTCGTCGGACAGTTGACTGTGTATAAAAGATTAGTCAAGGTGTTTATCTATTAACAGACTCAATTTATAAACTCTCAAACGTCTGTCGAAACAGAACTTCAGTTATAACAGTTAGTAACCATTAAACCAAGGATTATTTACAGAATCGAGCTCCCCCGTGTAAAACACTTTCAAACTTCTTATTATGTTACAAATGAGTTGTTGTGCAATGCGTTTGAAATCAAGCATGCAAGCTGAAACATTTAGAAAGTTTTTGGTTTTAGTTTTACAGTTTGTTGTAAGTCGCTAAGTATTCCCTACTCAAACACTCGATGAGTATATCTGGTTAATTCTCTTTCCGTTTTAAGCGACAGCTAGATTTTCACGCATCTCATTGTTTATGAACTCATATCTTTTCAACTATGTAAGTTGTACAACGATACAATTTTGCAGGTGCATTCAGTGGTATATCTACATGCTGTATCAAACATATGTTAAGAATAGAGTCAATAGTAAGGGAGTAATTAATAATGAGGAGCAATCAAATGAAAATGAGACAGATGGGAGAAAGTAAGTAAACTATTTATTGCAAAAGTAATCGCAATAACCATTAACACATTTAACCTACTCTGGAACTTCATGGGAAAAAGTGTCGAATCAAAACACTCTCAGCTGTCTAAATTTCCAGTTTTTATTTTATTTGAGCGACCAGTTTGAGTTGTACATTACGCCATCACAGGACCCCTGACCGACCTGTAGGAAGAATCCCATCTCATGTCCAGTCAAATTAGGAGTCAACATTCAGTAACATCAAAACTAGACATGATTGTCTCAATGGGAATTCCGCGAATTCAGTAACATATCCGTTTTTTTTGTGACACGGTGATCCCTCCGATCATAACTTCCCTGTAGAAGAGATCGCTGTGTCAAAAAAACAACGGATACCAGTCACTGAATGCTGGCCCCTATTCTGACTGGACCAGAGACGGGACTGGGCATGGCGTAATGTAGAGCTGAAATGGTTGCTCAAATAAAATAACAACTGGAAATTTAGACAGCTGAGGTTGTCTTGATTCGATATTTTGTACTAAATAGTCGAGGTCCCGCTACCATCTATATAACGGTGGACTTACGAATACTCCATAGAAAATCGTTTGTGATTGTTGACGGATCCATGATTGTACGCCGGCGTGCGCGTCTTCACCGAAGGAATTCGACACTAATGGGTGTCTTCGTTAAAGACATGGAAATCACATGGGCAGAGAACGGGACTGTATGGAGGATGTTTAAGGTTTTCGCCGGCCGTGATGGTCTCGCGGTTCTAGGCGCGCAGTCCGGAACCGTGCGACTGCTACGGTCGCAGCTTCGAATCCTGCCTCGGGCATGGATGTGTGTGATGTCCTTAGGTTAGTTAGGCTTAACTAGTTCTAAGTTCTAGGGGACTGATGACCACAGCAGTTGAGTCCCATAGTGCTCAGAGCCATTTGAACCATTTTTAAGGTTTTCGCAGCATAATTTCTGCACTGTAGTCGAAACAACCTTGGCAACAAGTGGGCGGCCCATAGAGCATCGATCTCTTCCCGTAAGATTCCCATATTTTTTGACCCTTGGAGAAAAACACTCATGGCCATCGGTTTGCTTCGAACAAGGAGGTGCACGCCTGGATACAACAACGATTCCGTAGGCAACAGCTAACATTTTTCCACGAAGGCATTGACCGGCTTTTCTAACAGTGGGATAAATTGGAAATTGGAAGTTTGTGGTAAGTTCCTGTGGGACCGAACTGCTAAGGCCATTGGTCCCTAGGCTTACATACTACTTAATCTAACTTAAACTAACTTCCGCTAAGGACGGTATACACACACCCGCGTCAGGGGGGGGGGAGGGGGCGGGGACTCGAACCTCCGACAGGGGGAGCCACGCGAACCGTGGCAAGGCGCCACAGAACGCACGGCTACCCCGCATCGCAGGTGGAATAAATGCATTAACAGTTACGGCGATTACGTTGAAATTATAGTTTCCTTACTTTTCCCCAGTCTCTCATTTTCATTTGACTGTCCCTTATAAAACGTCATCCTTGATGTGGCGGTTTTGCTGCATGAACAGCGAAAATGTGGTAAGAAATAAACTTGTTTCATTTAATCGTTTTGTGTGGGATGTGAGCGAGGAAAAGTTTCGAAAATGTTTGAAATTAAGAGTAAAGTTACTTGGAAGTCGCCAAGAGATCTGATACTCGAGTACTAGGTAAATAAAATCCGGGTAACTTGTGTGCGCTGAGTTACGCTGCCTTCACACTGATGGTGTTAATCTTTAACACAAGATAATAGCTATTAGTGTCTAAATAATGGCAGCATTTTAAAATTTTAATTTCCGCCAGATACAGTATGAAATACTGAAAACAACGTTTCTTCTTGCTCCTCGGATCCATCAGTTAGGCAACCTGCAACTGAATATTGTTTGTCGTGCCTCGGGTTAGCCAATTAGTAATACAGATCGTCTACTGTCATAGGACAGATTAAGTCCGGAACTTTTAGCTCAGTGCCACGCTTCCTCAAAAAGCAAATCCTGAGTATATCTTTTGGTGTAGATTATTTTAAAAAAACTATTGTTCTTGTATCTCGTCTGTTGCCGCAGTTATTCTGTGCCCAGTAACAGGACCACGGTAAGCGAACAACTACGCCACATTCTTATAGCCACGGAACTCTGTTGCTGGAAATTCACTTCCTGTTATCTTTCTATTACGCACTTAAGATATTGCTGTCTACAACATAATTACCACAGCATGGACTTGCAAAATCGGATAATTAGCAGAAGGGTGGAAGCGACGTCTCTAATCCACAGAATAGTCAGCATGGCACTGGTTGAATAATGAGTGTGCTTTCTCAGACATTATAAAACCCTTAGGCCTCACGAACCTCTCCGCCTAATTAGAAAAGTAGATGCTTCCTCGTCAGTTTCCAGGAGAAATGTATCGCGATAACGTGTGGTATTTTTGTCCACTACGCGACTCATTTGGGTCCCGAGGGGTAGCATACATATTTTTATCGCCTTCTAAGATAATTTAATTCCGGTGAAGAGGTTCTTATGTCAGTTTCCCCCCTAATGTGATTAGCGTACACTAAATTAAAAGGCCACTCAAATAAGGTGAAATTTGTCACTTTTTTACTTGCTGTGCCCAAACAGAGAACCTGTTACCCCTTTGCATATTTAAACGCGATCCTGGAAAAGGGATTCCAAGGATTTAAACTGAACCAAAACATATGAAACTGAATGCCATTAGCCAATGCTTTTCACATCGGGGCGTCCTTTATTCACGAAACGTCAAAACTTTTCGCTATTACCCCTGCATTATCCTGCAGATTTAATGATACTCAGTCCGTGATAGGAAACTCGTCTTCACCTCATGAAGTTGTTGAGAGAATATAACGTGACACATACTGACGAGTAATCTTATGTAAATTCTCTTAAGCTTGTGCAAAGACTTTCCCGACGTAGTAACTGCGTCATTGGTTCACGGGCGTCGCGTCGGGTAATGTTGTGGAAGCTACGCTACATTAGGACGAGACAACTGCTCGTCATCTTCATGTGCTTACTGACGTGTTGCTGCTTTTTTCCCCTTTATAGTAATTTCATGCCCCTGCCCCATATGGGCAGGGGAGGGTTGGCGGCGGAACAGTGCACCGATCTTCAGCCCACTTCAGCAAATGGTTTTGCAAAAATACATGAAAGGGGAACTCTTACATAAAAAGGGGGGATAAAACGGGGACAAGAAATAAACACAGTAAGTGGAGATGATGGGAGTTAAAATATACTGGGGCATGCACTGGGGCACAGTTAGAAAGTTGAATTCGTTGAGCACTTAAAAACACTGGAGTCAAACACAAGTTAAAAGCCGGCCGCAGTATAAAAATCACACAGAGGGACGTGTTGCTGCAATGGCTCGCCAATATATACGCTGACTCGCTAGAAAAACGCCGGCTCCAAGTGTTGAGGCTGTAACGTCGTCGTAAGCGAATCATAGAGGGGCTGCGAAACGTCAGTGCCCCCTGCCGTACGAACGGCCCACGGGCTTCTCATTCGCGACGCGGGAAAAGCGCAGCCGCAAAAGCAGCCAAGCGTGCGTTAGACCAGAGTCTCTCAAATCGTTTCACTAAAGGATTAATTCTCTCTCCCGCTCTCTCTCTATCTCTATTTCTCGCACTCTCTATAGATATATTTATCAGAAATACTAATTTTATTCAACGTAAGTTGAACATTTCTCATTTTTGTATTTTCATTTAATTGTGGCATTGATTTTCATCATGAATATCAAACGGCTGTTAACAGCGACCAACAAGGGAATAAGAATTGTAATTACGTTTACTGAGTCTTGGACAAAACTAGGTTTAAACGTTTATTTGCTGTGGCAGTTCAAAATATTCATTAGACATACAATGGGATTACAATTTGCTTGCTATCCCGAAAATATTCGGTAACACCGTCTAAAATTTATGGTAGCAGTTTTGCAGTTTAAATAGCCCGGGAGGAGAATACAAAAGAAGCTGAAGTTTCAAAACAGGTAATTGTGAAACTACTCGACAACATCTTGTCTTCTAATTTCTTCTGTCTGAATGCATTCACTGTGTGACAGTGAAAAAATGCCTTACGACGCTTTATTCAAAGATTTCCAAGTTGTAGCGTATGCAAATTTAGCTTTAACTTCCCAGAGTCGTGGCATAATTAATGCTTCTTGTACTCCTCAGCAGTACAATCCTAAAGGAAGCAGTTGTCAGAAATATTACACCTACCTAAAGCAAATGCTGTTCAGCATGAAATATAATTCTTGCTCCTTCTGTCTCTGTGGGTGTACTATGCTGCAGTTACCTTTGTACAAAAACAGGGCAGATCAGGCAGTCACTGTTACATTAGAACTTCCAGCACCACGTGTAATTAATGAGAAACCAAGCCTTGCGAAATATTCCCGTCACTTTCGTTTGAGGGTAGTTCCAGGAAACGAAACGTGTGTGGGTTGTCTATGCATAGAGGTTAATGTTTACACAAACGCTCATAAGTTTATAATGTACAGAAAACACTCATTCATTTAAATATTCGTAGTCCTGAAAAACTATGTCACAATCTTTTTTATGGGAGAT
Source organism: Schistocerca piceifrons (assembly GCF_021461385.2). Lineage (NCBI taxonomy): Eukaryota > Metazoa > Arthropoda > Insecta > Orthoptera > Acrididae > Schistocerca > Schistocerca piceifrons. The sequence goes on from NC_060143.1 coordinate 562,376,492, forward strand.
GAGACACTCGCTCTACTAAAACACGATATCATTCCGACTAAGACGTAATAATTAGTCGCGGTGTCTACAGTTACCCTCAGTGTAGTATCCGTATGGAACTCTATCCGTCTAACATTTATTTTTATCGACCTGTTGATATAATCACTAATTATGAAGTCATTTTAAAGGTTCTTACAAGACGATACCAATGTCTTTGGACAGGATATGTAGGGTATCTTACTAAAGAAACTAAAGATAGGATAGCACATCTGTAAACGTTATTCACCAACTATACAGACCGTAAAAGTTGCAGAGGTCAACAGGTGGCATTGTGCAACCTCTAAAACAAGGAACTTGACTTTGCACGCTGACGCATAGAGAGCGGATATTCCCGTAATGGATCTGAAAGTATATACGACGTTTAGGTATCGTCGAATGAGTCCACGCTTGCCACAATAACGGTGGAGATATCTTAAGCGTAGTGGTTTCAGAGGGTATTAACTGAAAAGCGCATGGTGTAGCGGTAAGCATTAGAAGGCACTACGACAGGTTAGTATAACGTCATTGAATGTCGTACCCGAAGAGGGCTCTCATCCACAATTTGACCCTCGAAACGGCCTTTACCACTCTATGACGTCTTTCGGTAATATGTTGTTACACATAAGCATTCCGAAGAAGAAGTTGGTCACCTGTGGAAGACAGCACACTAATACAGCTTAGCAACACCTCTAGTATTTGCAGGTAATATTCACCTGAAGCCATCCAACGATGATTGAACTGTATAGAGCAACCAGATGTCCTTTCTACGTCTCATCTCCTGTTCTAAGAAGTCCCAAATACTTCCTGTGCGATTAAGAAAGGAAAATTTTATGATTCACTCGAGCTGTGATGCTGTGCCTGAATATTTTTCGTTCATACTCAACGCTCATACACAACCGCTCGCGCGACGGAAGATCCTCAATCAAAGACTGGAAAGGTGCATAGATGACACTAATATTCAAGAAAGACAAATTATAGGCCTGAGTCTTTAACGTCGATATGGAACAGGATTTTGGAACATGTATTGTATTCGAACATTATGAACTACCTCGAAGAGAACGGTCTATTGACACACAGTCAACATGGATTTAGAAAACTACATTCTTGCAAAACACAACTAGCTCTTCTCTCACACGAAGTGTTGAGCGCTGTTGGCAAGGGATTTCAAATTGATTCGTATTTATAGACTTCCGGAAAACTTTAGACACTGTACCTCACAAGCAACTTGTAGTCAGATTGCATGCTTATGGAATATCGTCTCAGTTATGTGACTGGATTCGTGATTTCCTACCAAAGAGGTCACAGTTCGTACTAACTGACGGAAAGTCATCGAGTAAGACAGAAGTAATTTCTGGCGTACCCCATTGTGCTGTTATAGGCCCTCTGCTGTTCCGTAGCTATATAAACGACATTGAAGACAATCTGAGCAGTCGACCTAGGTTGTTTGCAGATGACACTGTCGATTATCGACAACTAAAGTCCTCAGAAGATAAAAATAAATTGCAAAAAGATTTAGAAAAGATGTCTGTATGGCGCGAAAATTAGCAATTGGTCCTAAATAATGAAAAGTTTGAGGCCATCCTTATGAGTGCTAAAAGCAATCCGTTAAACTTCGTTTTCACGATAAATCAATCAGGTCTAACGGCCGTTAATTCAACTAAATACCTAAGAATTACAATTACGAACAACGTAAATTGGAAACAACACATAGAAAATGTTGTCGGGAAAGCGAACCAAGGACTGTGATTCATTGGCAAAACACTTAGTACATGCAAGAGGCTGCCTACACTATGCTTGACCGTCCTCTTTAGGATTGCTAGTGCGCGGTGTGGGATCCTTACCAGATAGAAATAATGGACTACATCGAGAAAGTTCAGTGAAGAGCAGCACATTTTGTATTATCATGAAATAAGGGGAGAGAATGTCTCGTACATGGCACAGGATCTGGGGTGGACATAATTAAACAAAGACATTTCTCGTTGCGGCGGGTCTTCTCACGTAATTTCAATCACCCACTTTCTCCTATGAATGCGAAAATATTTTTTTGACGCCGACCTACATAGGTAGAAACAATTATCGTAATAAAATAAGGGAAATGAGAGCTGGCACAGGAAGATATAGGTGTTCGTTTTTTCCGCGCAATGTTCGAGATTGGTGTAATAGAGAAGGGGGTTCGATGAACCCTCTGCCAGGGGCTTAGGTGCCATTTGCATAGTATCCATGTAGATGTAGATGTAGATGTCAATGTAGAACTGAATGCGCGCATCCGTGTGAACACCGGTCTGTTGTCTTGGTGGAAGAAAGGAATGCTCAGAAAATGTTCATCGCAAAGATGTAGATGAAAGGGCAACGAGTGGCCATCGAGAGTGATGAATTACACGTCCTGTTTCATGTTCATGGCAACCTGAATGAGTGGGTGCTAGTCATGGTCCCAGTAGTACCGTCAAAACATCATAGATCCACACCGCCCACATGCAGCAGATTAAAGGTTACATTGGAAAGTCAGTGCATTCGACTTGTCGCAACCACATTACATACGCCTCCAGTTAGCTGTTGCCCAGTTTCTATTTAGTTTGGCCCATCTAAGACGGGCAGTTGTATATGCCGCTGTGAGAAATGCCATATTACAAGGTACCTGACTACAACAGTTCACTGCAATACACTTCGCAGTATTTTATTTGAGGCTGGTTGAGATGAAACAGCAATCACTGACTCCAACAACTCCTACCGGATTGCTAGCCGATTGTCACTGACAAGGATTACACTCACCTTTCGTCGACGCCGGTTAGGACCTGTTTATCGCCATTGTTGTAATGTCGTTTACTTGACTACGAATTGTACACCAATCTTTGCATACGCGCCCGACAGTCCTACTGATCCACCGACAAACCGTGCGACATCATTCACGAACACATTAGCGCTTTCTGCCATTCTATCACGTTTCTCCATCTTAGGATGGGCACGCATACAGCACATCGCTGTCATGTCTTACGTCAGCGGCGGAGGATAACACGACCATCTGTTAATAGTCTCGGCAGAGCAGAAGTCCAAGTCCAACAGTGTGCCTCTTTGAAGGAGTATCTCATACAATGTGTAATGGGTATGAGTGTACATATTTCTGTTGGTGACTGAGGGCGATGTACTGAACAATATTATCTCAGAATTTACGTCAGTTTCAGACAAACAGACGTAGCAATTACAGGTCGTCCGTTTTTAGGTTGGTTAGTACCTCCAGGTATGTGTGGAAGGAGCAAGCCAACGTTTTTAGGTTGGTTAGTACTTCCAGGTATGTATGGAAGGAGCAAGCCATTAACGCTTATTTTTCCCTGGGCAGAAGTTCAGGTGTTGATGTGTGCAAGCTTGGACGTAAATCAGTTAGTCTATACCGACGGGCGTAGTTCGTTTAGTACTGCAGTAACGGCCATGCAGAAAATATCAGGCTGTGAAGTTTGTGGGGTGTTGGTGACAAAATTTTTGGGCGCAGAGTAAAACAACCAACACAGCGATGTCCGTACATATTAAGGTACCACATATAAAAATGCCTTCACTTACACCCATTACACTCTCTATACAAGGTGCTACAAAAAGGTACGGCCAAACTTTCAGGAAACATTCCTCACACACAAAGAAAGAAAATATGTTATGTGGACATGTGTCCGGAAACGCTTTCTTTCCATGTTAGAGCTCATTTTATTACTTCTCTTCAAATCACATTAATCATGGAATGGAAACATACAGCAACAGAACGTACCAGCGTGACTTCAAACACTTTGTTACAGGAAATGTTCTAAATGTCCTCCATTAGCGAGGATACATGCATCCACCATCCGTCGCATGGAATCCCTGATGCGCTGATGCAGCCCTGGAGAACGGCGTATAGTATAACAGCCTTCCTCAATACAAGCACGAAGAGTCTCTACATTTGGTACAGGGGTTGCGTAGGCAAGAGCTTTCAAATGCCCCCATAAATGAAAGTCAAGAGGGTTGAGGTCAGGAGAGCGTGGAGGCTATGGAATTGGTCCGCCTCTACCAATCCATCGGTCACCGAATCTATTGTTGAGAAACGTACGAACACTTCGACTGAAATGTGCAGGAGCTCCATCGTGCATGAACCACATGTTGTGTCGTAAAGGCACATGTTCTAGCAGCACAGGTAGAGTATCCCGTATGAAATCATAATAAAGTGCTCCATTGAGTGTAGGTGGAAGTACGAAACTAAAATGAGCTCTAACGTGGAAATTAAGCGTTTCCGGACACATGTCCACATAACATCTTTTCTTTATTTGTGTGTGAGGAATGTTTCCTGAAAGTTTGGCCGTACCTTTTGTAACACCCTGTATATAGAGTGAACCAGAACTACATCGACAGTCTTTCAGAGGTAGTACTAGGGACGAAAACAAGAAAGAAATTTCTAATAAACACGAGCTCTAAAACTTATACCTTAAGGACTATGAGCAGATTTTCATCTTCGATACTTGTAAACAATTTTTTTCCACTGAACAAGCGTTCATAGCTCTTAAGGTATACGTTTCAGAAACCATATACACAAACAAAATTTTTCTAGTAGTAGTGCACACCGAAACATCCTGAAGAAAATCGCAGCAGAAGGGCCGAAACGTCAGTTATTTAGGAAGGAAGTATGACGCAGCCTAACAAACCAGATGATTTTAACTTTTCTAACAACGGCCACGAAAGCCTGCAGACTTACATAATTATTTTTTTTGTTAGTTGAATTTTACATACTCGTCCCAAAGAAGAGTTCCAGATTAGTCTGCTGTGACACCCGTTACTACAGAATGTGTAACAAAGAAAGAAGAGCACGACGGCTCTCCCTTAGCACAGCAGCAAAAGGGTAACTCTGCTGCACGTCCGATATCAGGCAGTGCTGCGTGTGTCAACACGCACACGCTATTTGCATATAGTTATAATGAAACCGTCCACAACTCGTGGTCTTGCGGTAACGTTCTCGCGTCCCGGGATCGATTGTCGGCGGAGTCAGTGATTTTCCCTGCCTCGAGATGACTGGGTGTTGTTGTGTCATCTTCATCATCATCATTCATCCCCATTACCGTCAGAGGAAGGCAATGGCAAACCACCTCCATTAGGACCTTGCCTAGTCGGCGCTGCGGGTCTCCCGCATCGTTCCCTAGGCTCCTCAGAGTATGGGACCTCTTCATCATCATCATCATCTTCATCATGATGGAACAGGAAATTAGTCTGCATCATGAGTCGTGTAAGCGCTGGTTAACGCGTATCAGTATTTCAGCAATTTGTGCTACGATGCTGAAACACTTACAGGGAGACAATGCAGCACTGACCCAGATCCATAAGGATCTCGGGCTGGACAGTGTACGCGACGATGGCCGCTCCGTGAGGCACGAAATTTGATTAAGGCGAAACTCGAATTCCGTGCATTCCAGCACTGTGTCATACTAAGTGTGGCGAGTCACGGTTTTAATTGACAGTCTTCTTAACACTGTAAGAGACCATTCCACTACGGAGAAGCAGGCATTTACTCGAGAATTTTACGTGGAAAATGACTTTCGAAAATCAAATAACACAAAATATTATCTTGTTTCCATATGTAACTATCATAATACACGAAGTGGCCAAGGCTGAAAGCTTATGACGACCTAGAAAACGTATGTAATTCAAGAAAACCAGCTTGAAGTTATGCTTTGAAGAGTAAAAGGAAAGTTGATATATCCTCGTAAAACGTAAAGGGTTCTAAATAAAGATTTCAAATTTAGAGAGTAAAATATAATACATAGAAAAACAAACACACTGTTTAGGAGCAAGTCTTAAAGCACTGTGGAGATCTTTGGTTGTGTAAATGAACAGATGTGTTAGTGCAAATATTTCCAGCGCTACAAAAATTCTTTTCTGTCAAGTTTATCTTGCTTAAACTTTGTACACATTCATGTAGTCGCGTGACATGCCGAAAGCGTTAACTGTTATAATTACGTTGCCAACTGTGGCAAAATTTATATATAAATAACATTTTAGAATGGGATTTAGAGGTAGAGGATGAAATGAGTGAGACAAGGACAGCAAGTTTTCGTTATGCAAGTGTTGCGGATTGTTAAGATTACATCTATTACAGTAGAGGTTGATGTCATATATTGATTGTGCTGTAAGATGACAGGCGTATAGATATACTGTTTACGGTAGAAACTGATGCATATTTACTCTGAAGTTGACATGGGGTACAAACTGTTGGTGCGTAGGTGGATCGGTTTGGTGTTGTGAGTGAGGTCATTCCATTGTTCATTTAAAAAATATCGTGGAATATGCAAATAACTGATTATTTATGTTAAATATAAAAAGGGGAGGATGAAGGTAAAGTGCGCGCGCGCGCGCGCGAGTTGTGTGTGTGTGTGTGTGTGTGTGTGTGTGTGTGTGTGTGTGTGTGTGTGTGTGCAAATTTAATAATAATTTAGGCTGCTGCTCTTAAAAAGTATTGTCCTCCTTGTCAGTTTCTCTGGTTGTTTTCATTGGTGCTTATATACTGGGAGTGTTTCAAGGATCTCTAGGTGTTTTATATGAAGATGGTATTTGTTCTTTATGAGATGTCCGAAAGAACAGGTACCATCGGTGACCATGCAGCTCTCTAGAATGAACTGAAAGGTGGCTACACTGAGCCACAGCGCCAGAGATTGCGCCAAAGAGTTTTATTCCGCCGCCTCCACTGGCACTGCTTGTCGAGATGTGGCAGTAGTCAGTGCTTATCGAGAGTAGTAGTAGTGAGTCGGTGTTGAGATGTTGTAGTAGGGAGTGCTTGTTCCATGTTTTATGCAGTTGTTTGATGGGCTAGACAGCAGATGTTGTTCGAATGGAGATATTGTAATGATCAGAGTGCTTTTCGTCAGTATATATGAAGGTAAAAAAAATTCCTTGTTTTTCATTATGTCTTAAACAATGCTTCGTCACAGGTTCAGTCAACAAAGCATCTGGCTCGTGTTCTTGTATTAGAGTGTAATTCTGGTTTTCTTGCGCAATTATAGTATTTCTATTTTTTTAATTACTTCAGTATAAATGATATTTAAAATTTCTTGTCTTATTGAAGAAGAACCGTGCCAGACGTGTACGTTGAATCACACTTCCACACACAGAACAGTTACTCTTGTGCTTTGGTTTCGTACGTTTTATAGTTGCTGGGGACTTAATTAATTAATTGTGTTAACGGAAATTTTCTTTCATTCTTTGTTGTTATTCTATGCAGTCAGATTGCGTACTAAAACTAGTCAGGGCCAACCGTTTACGAGACAGCGTAACCGAACATACAGCTACGAAAATAAAAATTATTTTCCTTTATATAATGAAGTCCCCATGCAGAACTGATAATTAAATCAAGACCCTACGCTGCCGACAGGCTTTGATATACATCAACGGGGACAGTTGAAAATGTGTGCCCCGACCGGGACTCGAATCCGGGATCTCCTGCTTACATAGTAGACGCTCCATCCATCTGAGCCACCGACGGCACAGAGGATAGTGCGGCTGCAGGGATTTATCCCTTGTACGCTTCTCGTGAGTCCTTCATTCCCAACTTAGTGTCCACACACTACATTCGTAGTGCCCCTACACATTACACTCATTACTCACGGCAGACAATCTTACCGAGTCCCGTAAGAGTTCGGGCAATGCGTGTGCATCCGCGCAGAAGAAGAAAGTCAATGGCCGATTAGCCTTAACTATATGAAGATGGTATCTGTTCTTTCGGACATGTCCGAAAGAACAAGTACCATCTTCAAATGTCTGTAAGATGTCGGTGTAGTTCTGTGTTAGTTCTGCTACCCCAGGTAGATGGCTACGACCTGTGCTCTCTTATAGCTACTCATGAAACTTTTATGGAGGCATGTACGGCATACTGAAGCCGCTCTTTCTTACTATAACAATTGAAATATTTATTTTTGGTTAATTTGGGTTATTTACGTGGTTTTATGACAATTTTTGTTTGAAATTTATAAGTTTAATAATATAATAAAAGAATTTAGATTGTTCAAGGAATCTGAAGGATTCAGAATAAAAAATGGTTCAAATGGCTCTGAGCACAATGGGACCTAACATCTGTGGTCATTAGCCCCCTATAACTTAGAACTCCTTAGGCCTAACTAACCTAAGTACATCACACACATCCATGCCCGAGGCAGGATTCGAACCTGCGACCGTAGCGGTCGCGCGGTTCCATACTGAAGCGCCTAGAACCGCTCGGCCACACCGGCAGGCTCAAAATACAAGTAAGTGTTATATTGGCCAATATTTTGTTTTTTTGTAGTACAAATATATGTTTTAGACCGTAGCGATATCTTCTGTTCTGTTAGCTCTCTCTCAGTTAGAATCTCGCTTACATTTAAGTTTATTGCTGAAAAGTGTTATTTGTGAAAGTTTCGTTTCGTACTAGCTACGAATAACACACAATAAAAAGTAATCTCTGGTTCAGCTTCATTATTTATAGATTTTAATATGTGCAATTATTGAAGTGCTACGATTCTACATCTGAGGCTGACTGGTTTAAAAATATTAGAAAACACTTACTACAATTTTGAATTCTGTCTCAATTCAAGAGAAGCTGAAGAACTTTTCATGAAAAAGTTAACTTCCGACCGCAGCACAAAGCGATCGGCTGACTGTCATTTATTTGAAGTATTTCACCGACTACATTGCAACAACCTCAGTGACTTTCGGCGAGTAATCTGATGTGAGAACTTAATATAAGGTGTCAAGACATTTATTTTCAGTTCTGGGTAAAAACGAATAGTGTTTGTGCACCGAATTAGACCGAGCTTGGTTAATAGCAGGGCTTATGAATAAACAGTTTACGACGATGTCAAGCTACGTTACGTCCGCTGTTACTGTTTCAAGAGATTTTCATGAAGTTTGTGACTCGTCCTCGCAGCTTTAAATAAAAATAAACTGAACACGACCCTGGAGACCGAAGACATCATCATTTTCACAACTTAATGAAATAAAATTTAGCACCCGAGAAAGACTACAAGAAGGAGGAGGAGCCGCAATGTCTTTGTTAGAAGGAAATTCTGTATAGAATCGGATAGGGCTCAGATAGTGGTCGGGACATTTGTTGAATTTTGGCGAATTGGGTCTTACTTAACGCCAGTGACTCTGTGTGACTCACCTTTACAGTGGTGTACGAGTTAATCTGCTTTCATATTCCTGAATTTTGCTTGGAAATGAGTATTTGAAAACAGAGTTCAGCATTCCTGGTTCTGCTTGGATAGTGAAACGCCCAGCTTAACCCGCAGGACAGGACAGGCAGTTTAAATAGCGCAAACGGGCCAAAATAAGGGGCTGCCATTTACACTCGAACATACAACTTTATTATTTGATCAAACATTGCAAGAAAACAAAAAAAAAATTTTTTTAAACACACAGATTTAATCTTTGGGATTTAATTACCTGCTGAAAGCCATTTTAATTTAAAAATGGCTGAAGGGCAATAACTTAAAACGCAAGGATAATCAGATATCTAGAATGCAAGCCTTATCTTACAACAGTTCTTTATTTAGGCTGAAGGCCCAAAGAATCTGCGATTTTCAGAGCAAACAATTTGAAGTCAAAATCGGCTGAAAGCCCAACACTTAAGGCTAAACAACATTAATTTTTTATAAAAAAACAAAGGTCGTACGTAAAACAGTTCTTAATTAGGCAAAACTTAAACAGAAATTTAAAAGGAAAAGCCTTATCTTAAAACAGTTCTTTAGTTACGCTGAAGGCCAAAAGAATCAGACACTTCAAGAGCAAACACGTTTAATTGAAATCGGCTGAAGGCCTAACACTTAAAACTCCATAACATTAATTTTTTTAAATACCAAAGGCCTTACGTGAAACAGTTCTTTAATTTAGGTTGAAGGTCTTAAGAGCAAAACAACTCAAACTCAAATCGGCTGAAGGCCCAACACTTAAAATAAATTCAACAACATTGAAACCTTTAAAATGCCAAAGGTCACAGTTCTTTACATTAGACTGTTCGCCCAAAGAACCTTTCGCCTTAAGGGAAAAACAACTTTAATTATTAAAAAATCGGCTATAAGCCATACAAGTACAAACAACAAGAACAGTACACCCAAGGGCGCTCAGATGTTCGAGGGTCGGCCTGGAATTCAAACACTAACGCTCGCTTACGTGAGACAGGCAGTCGGGCCAACCATTCACGATGCGACGACAACCCAACCAACCGACAGTCGACGGACCCACCGACAGGATCACTTCTACCTCACCCGACCAGGACACAACTGGGAGTTCAACGGAAGAACGTGGAGGAAACACGATGAGGAAACTACACTGACCGAAATTTACGTCAACGGCCACGACAGGTAACCGCAACGTTAACGGCCACAAGGCAAAAGATTCCGATGGTGCACTTCAATTCAAATAACCAAACACAGTGAAAGTCCACCGGAGGGTGGCTAGAATTTTCCAACTTGAAAACCACGTTGTTGCTCGCGAGAATATCCCAACAGCTGACAACGAACTTCAAACGATACAGAGTGAACAGTCGTGACTTGCCGGTAGATTAACTCAAAACTCAACTTTCTAATCCACGGTCGGTGAGCCACGGACCTCGTAGCAATGGGAACAGACCCACACACTCCGACACCGTGTAGAGACCGCCGGCGGCCCCGGCCAAACTACGTCCCGCGGAGAATTCCTCGCTGCTGCACGCCAACCGACCGACATGTCGCACACCGCCCAGCCGGAAACTATAAGCGCCAGGTCAAAGATAGTCCAAGGTGCGAATATCGATACACACTGCTGCTGCCACCCGCGGAAGGAGAGTGTAACAGCATAATCGCGAAAACCGCAGGAGACTAAACACAGAATCGCAACGAAGTTTTAATCCAGAACATAGCATGAGTCAGCCACAGCTCAGATAGCAGCACGAACATGAAGGACCGCCACTTGCTGGTTGACCATTTTGTTCACAATAGTTATTATAGCTATTGGAGATTTCAACAGTAAACTCAAAGACGCACGTCTGATGAACTGGCAACCTTCTGAACTAAAATGCAGTTCAGGAATCCGAGCCAGGCGGGTCTCTTCAGAGACTGCATGAACCCGCCATTAGTTTATTATGCGGGGATCCGTTAATAAATAATAGGCCGAGGGACTGGTGGCGGTTCATTAAACGTCTGACTGCCGGCGGTGCGGGGCACAGTAGCTGCAGACGCAAAGACGAGTCTGCGGGCTGCTCGCGAGGCGGCGAGATGAGGCGGCGCGGCCAGCCGCGGCTCAGAGACGGCGGGCCGCCGGCGCTGGCCGGATGATTGCTAATTACCCCACCACACAATTAGGCGGCGCCCCGGAGCCCCCGTGGCCGCCGACGTCGTTAAACATAATTTACTGCAACATGGTGAATCCCGCAAACGACTCGCTACTCTCCTGCCCTAAACCGCCCTACCGTATCATCTCTCCCTCTCTCTCTCTCTACCTTTCTCTGTCTTCCCCTTTCTCTTTCCTCTCCTCGTGTCTGTCTGTTGCAGGAATGTGGTTTACAGCAAGGAGTTTCTCATTTCATGCACACGAGTCGAAACCGTTTCCTTAATTGCGTTTCTTCTCGGCTAACCACTTCCGCGTACAGACCTCACTTTCTCACTGCATAAGTGAGAGAGGAGTGTCTTACCGCAGGTATTGCGTCCAGCCTTGTCGTCAAATGTGGGGTGTCTAGAAATCCTTCGTACTAGGTTTGCTAGACAAAAGCTCAAGCAAATGGTATTAATGATTTTATTACGAAAAGTAAATGACAATACTTAACTTTGACAAATACACGGATATACCGCAAGCAAAGGGCGATTAAGTCTTCTTCAGTATAAACAGTTCCAAGTCTCGGCTACGTGCCGGCCGAAGTGGCCGTGCTGTTTTTGGCTCTGCAGTCTGGAACCGCGCTGCTGCTACGGTCGCAGCTTCGAATCCTGCCTCGGGCATGGATGTGTGTGATGTCCTTAGGTTAGTTAGACTTAACTAGTTCTAAGTTCTAGGGGACTAATGACCTCAGAAGTTGAGTCCCATAGTGCTCAGAGCCATTTGAACCATTTGTATTGCTTCTCAGCTACGTAGAGGGTACAAGCTTGACGCTTCTAGCCAAGTCGCTGCTATTCAACTGGGGCGTCGCCAGTCGGTTGCGACGCTTATGTCCTCTTCGCATAGCGGCCACTGCTGTAGCGTTGTCGTCCTGGACAGGGTTCTGTCAGCGTGCGATTGTCTGACTTTGCCGGTCGATGTGACCGAGCGGTTCTAGGCGCTTCAGACCGGAATTGCGCTGATGCTACATTCGTAGGTTCGAATCCTGCCTCGGACATGGATGCATGTGATGTCCATAGGTTACTTAGGTTTAAGTAGTTCCAAGTTCTAGGGGACTGATGACCTCAGATGTTAAGTCCCATAGTGCTCAGAGCCATTTGTCTGACGTCTTCTGACAGCCATCTCTTGTCTATCGTTCACGACTGGCGTGTCGGCGCTTAACTTTATACGGTAATAGCACGACCGCTGTTAGATATTTTGCCGCAGTAGGCGAGAAATGAAAGGTACTTAACAATGCACATCTCCTTTTAAACTTTTAATCATTAAACTAAGGTGACCAGACGTCCTTATCTTCTGGACACAAGCCTCAGTTTTCACGCTTTGTCCTCAGTTCCTTTAAAACTGATTGTGGACAGCAAAATATCGTTCTTTTCTCATTTTTTCTTCTGAATTCTTAAAATTTCCCAAAATAACGGAAACAAGAAGATATGGTGAACATTTTAAACTAGAACTCAAGTGAATGTAGCAGTGCTGTCAAGCTTGTATCAGGAAAGACAGTGTCATACTTTTCTCATACTGAAAGTCTCACAGAGGCTAACAGTAGGACACTATCTCATGTTTATGTTTGGGTACGACGAACTGCCATTACCTACTACTAATTTTAGAAATGTTGAAAAAGAAGCGCAAAACCTAGCCTGTGGTTACTTGATCGATTAACCACGGGAGCCGGCCGCGGTGGTCTCGCGGTTAAGGTGCTCAGTCCGGAACCGCGCGACTGCTACGGTCGCAGGTTCGTATCCTTCCTCGGGCGTGGATGTGTGTGATGTCCTTAGGTTAGTTTGGTTTAAGTAGTTCTAAGTTCTAGTGGACTAATGACCACAGATGTTAAGTCCCATAGTGGTCAGAGCCATTTGAACCAAGCCAACCCACGGGAAATAACAGCACGGTAGAACTAAAAATATCAACAGAACCACTCGGTACAACTGACGTCTTACAAATAATATGCGGATTCGGCAAGAAAAAGAGGGACTGGTGGAGGTACGGCGCATGTGCCTCAGTCCAGAGCTCAACAGAGATGAATCGAGGTCGTTCTTGTTCCCGTTTGGCACTCAGTAGCGGCTGGTGTAGCTTGATGTAGGTAGAGTTAATGCGTTTACGGTCGTCAAAGTAAGTAAAGACTAATTAACTGCTCCGTACCCTTAACTTCTCCTTTATTCATTTTCTTTTCTCCTCGTTTGCTCAATTTTTTCGCTTCTTGATTCGAAAAAATTTTTTTCTGCCTGTTGCTGCATCTAAAATTTTGCAGCCCTGGGCGGCCGTTAAGTCTTGCCTAATGGTAGGAACGGCCCTGTCTTACGGTCCACCAAGACCATGACACAATGTGCAACGGGAAGAGTGCGGATTCACCGTGGATTTAAATGTTGATCGACGTACCGTGGCAGCGTCTGCCACAGGATGACAGTGAACTGTATGAAAAAAAAGACGTAAAGTACTTACAAACTACTGCGTGCACACACTTTATGCAACATGCAAACGACACTACAAATATTCAGATTTAGGTTATGATATGTCATATATATTTGACATCATTGGCGAGAATGTGGCGCAGACGAATAGCGAAATTCTGCATGACCCACTGAAGTGTCGGAAAATCGATGCTGTCGATGACCTCCTGAATGGCTGTTTTCAGCTCAGCAATGGTTTTGGGCCTTTTGCTGCACACTTTGTCTTTAATATAGCCTCACAAAAGCAGTCGCATGTGTTCAGATCCGGAGAATACGGCGCCCAATCGAGGCCCATGCCACTGGTCTCTGGGTACCGCAGAGCCAAAATGCGGTCCCCAGAGAGCTCCTCCAGGACATCAGACACCCTCCTACTTCGATGGGGTGGAGCTCCGTCTTGCACGAACCACATCTTGTCGAATTCAGGGTCGCTTTGGATAATGGAGATGAAATCAGCTTCCAAAACCTTCACTTACCGTTCGGTAGTCACCGTGCCATCAAGGAATATCGTACCTATCATTCCGAGACTGGACACTGCACACCACGCAGCCACCCGTTTAGGGCAAAGGGGCTTCTCCATCGTGAAATGCGGATTCGCAATCCCCCACATGGACCAGTTTTGGTTATTGACGAACCCACCCAAATAAAAGTGGATTTTTTTCGTTAAACCAAACCATACTAATTCTCATCATGCCCCGCGGCCAAGCATGCAGTTTGAACGTCCTAACGCAAACCATTCAAAAGTTATGACGATTTCATTTCATATAGTTCAATAAATGTCACTCTGTATTTACCTTGACTGTGATTCTGGTTTCGATTTCAGAGAACGACCCAACTTTATTTCTTTTAATATCGAGTAAACCCTAGTGCCGTGAAATTAGACGATCGGACGAAAAAGGTTCAAATGGCTCTGAGCACTATGGGACTTAACTTCTGAGGTCATCAGTCCCCTAGAACTTACAACTACTTAAACCTAACTAATCTAAGGAATCACATACATCCATGCCCGAGCAGGATTCGAACCTGGGATCGTTGCGGTCGCGCGGCTCCAGACTGTAGCGCCTAGAACCACTCGGTCACTCCGGCCGGCGATCGGACAACTAAGCATTGGAATGGAGAGTAGTGATAAACCTTCATCTGGTAAGGATCTAAACGATGTTATTTCTTATATTTTTCATAGTGCTTACGTAACATCTTCCACGAATATACACTCCTGGAAATTGAAATAAGAACACCGTGAATTCATTGTCCCAGGAAGGGGAAACTTTATTGACACATTCCTGGGGTCAGATACATCACATGATCACACTGACAGAACCACAGGCACATAGACACAGGCAACAGAGTATGCACAATGTCGGCACTAGTACAGTGTATATCCACCTTTCGCAGCAATGCAGGCTGCTATTCTCCCATGGAGACGATCGTAGAGATGCTGGATGTAGTCCTGTGGAACGGCTTGCCATGCCATTTCCACCTGGCGCCTCAGTTGGACCAGCGTTCGTGCTGGGCGTGCAGACCGCGTGAGACGACGCTTCATCCAGTCCCAAACATGCTCAATGGGGGACAGATCCGGAGATCTTGCTGGCCAGGGTAGTTGACTTACACCTTCTAGAGCACGTTGGGTGGCACGGGATACATGCGGACGTGCATTGTCCTGTTGGAACAGCAAGTGCCCTTGCCGGTCTAGGAATGGTAGAACGATGGGTTCGATGACGGTTTGGATGTACCATGCACTATTCAGTGTCCCCTCTACGATCACCAGTGGTGTACGGCCAGTGTAGGAGATCGCTCCCCACACCATGATGCCGGGTGTTGGCCCTGTGTGCCTCGGTCGTATGCAGTCCTGATTGTGGCGCTCACCTGCACGGCGCCAAATACGCATACGACCATCATTGGCACCAAGGCAGAAGCGACTCTCATCGCTGAAGACGACACGTCTCCATTCGTCCCTCCATTCACGCCTGTCGCGACACCACTGGAGGCGGGCTGCACGATGTTGGGGCGTGAGCGGAAGACGGCCTAACGGTGTGCGGGACCGTAGCCCAGCTTCATGGAGACGGTTGCGAATGGTCCTCGCCGATACCACAGGAGCAACAGTGTCTCTAATTTGCTGGGAAGTGGCGGTGCGGTCCCCTACGGCACTGCGTAGGATCCTACGGTCTTGGCGTGCATCCGTGCGTCGCTGCGGTCCGGTCCCAGGTCGACGGGCACGTGCACCTTCCGCCGACCACTGGCGACAACATCGATGTACTGTGGAGACCTCACGCCCCACGTGTTGAGCAATTCGGCGGTACGTCCACCCGGCCTCCCGCATGCCCACTATACGCCCTCGCTCAAAGTCCGTCAACTGCACATACGGTTCACGTCCACGCTGTCGCGGCATGCTACCAGTGTTAAAGACTGCGATGGAGCTCCGTATGCCACGGCAAACTGGCTGACACTGACGGCGGCGGTGCACAAATGCTGCGCACCTAGCGCCATTCGACGGCCAACACCGCGGTTCCTGGTGTGTCCGCTGTGCCGTGCGTGTGATCATTGCTTGTACAGCCCTCTCGCAGTGTCCGGAGCAAGTATGGTGGGTCTGACACACCGGTGTCAATGTGTTCTTTTTTCCATTTCCAGGAGTGTATAAGTGATCACATACTTAGTAATTAGTTACACGCTCTCCCATTTTGTATTCACTTCTCCTTTCTCAGTACCCTTAGATTATCATTCCTGCTTCCATTACTTCAGTCACATTTGCCTTGCTCTGTCTTCTTACTTTATTCTTGCCCCTATCCAATCTTCCGTGCTCAACGTCTCTTCCTTCACATCCCGCCATCCTCTAGCGCCTACTTTGTTTTACATCGTATGCTTCAATATATACACATGCCTATATACAGGCTGATTGAGCAGTTCGTACATATGGGTATTATGCAATCCGTAACCACACTTAAACATCACCCGCGTGTTTTCGCTGCCTGGAAACTAATAGTCGTACAGAAAAAAATGAACAGAATCTTTTTCAAGGAAATTTAGTGGAGTTAAATTTCATACTCGCATACGTTTTCGCTCGTGATCGTGGTTTTGCAGTTAGTCAAGAGCAACGCGTTTCACCGTCGCTTTTGTGCGATTTTCCTGAGCTATTCCAGAATTAATGGCATTTAACGTAAACGTATCGCAGTACAAAATGCGGTGTCCGCAACACTGCCAAATTAGTGCGCCGTATTAACGCTGTACTGTCTAAAAATCTCGGCTGTGTGAGCCACTAACAGTAACTTGTAAGGTACCCATTATTTGCAGATAAGATAGGATTTTACTTTATTTCCAGTTTTGTTATTTCACGTATGTGATGTGAATGTATCAGTGTTGCAATACTTACGGATCAAGAGGCGAGAGGTAAGCTCCAAAGCTGGCTAGCAGAGCCATCTGGCGCTTTCAAAGCCAGTGGGATGAGGTACCAAAGCAGAAATCGCTCTTGACGTTAGCAAAGAGATACGCAGGGAAAGTACATTTATTTTTTCGCGAATCAAGTAATTGTTATTTGTAAATATTTGCCAAGAAAAGTTGCCTTCTACTACTCTGACGTTATGAGGAGTCTGTGGGTCATCATAACTAGGTTTCAGTAATTTTACAGTACCAGGAAACAATTAAATAAATGAATAAATTTGGCATAACCGAAGATGCACGATCTTACACGAACCATATCGATTGTATTCTCATGTTACCGACTATGCTCTGTGGTGTGCAGTTGTCGATCGTTTCGATGTAGTCATGCGGTAGACCATGCTCTCGCACCATCAAAAGAAGGCTTATAATAAATGTGAACAGGTTCACATTACGGTGTTTCTTAAATAAACGCTTGATAAAGGCAACCCTTGTATAAATTAATTGCAAAAAAACCTTGTTCCATATTCATTACGTGAAACATAGACAGTAATTGAGCCGTGGTAAAATTTGCTGTTTTGAAGAGCGCGTAGTGTAAAGCAGTCTCCTTCCGTTTCTGGCGGTGGCGCCGCTGTGGCAATCGCAGCTTTGGTGTCTCCCTCTGGTGGGAAAGGGAAAGTTTGCCTGTTCACGTGCATGTAATGGGCGCTATCAGCTAGGCAGGAGTTACACGTGGCGGCGTTGCCATTGGTCACCACCGCCAGATCCCCGTTCGGCTCCAACCTCTCCTTCCCGACCCCACCGAACACCTGATCCTCAGTCTCTTCTTTCCCGGCCTTACCGTTACCTGCGCCACCATCTATGTCCGCCCTAACGCCCCTATTCCCTTCGTCTCCCACATTGACCGTACCTTCTCCTCCTACGTGATCGCCGCCGACCTCAACATCCATAGTCGTTCCGCCGCCCAGTTACGGCGGTGGCGTCGGTTCCACTCCTCCCTTCAAGGCGACCTCATCCCCATCCCCAAGCACACCCGTCCCGAATCCAACTCCACTCCCGACGTTATCCTCTCCTCCCCCAACCTCCTTGGCCGCATAACGGTGGATGTCCTGTAGCCTATTGGTAGCGACCATCTCCCTGTCCTCCTCACCGTTTCAGACGGTCGTCGCCCCCGCCCCGACCCTCGTAATGACCCTCCCTCTAAGTACGTCCATGACTATTCCCGTGCCAACTGGAATGCCTACCAAGGTACCCTCTCCACCCAGGTCGATAGCCACCCCTTCACCTACCACCACCCTGACGATGTAACCCATGCCGCCTCCTTTCTCCAGCAGACCTTGTCTGAGGCCGTGGAGGCCCACGTCCCTACTATCGCCATCCACCCCCACCGTCCAACATTACCCCCACAGGCCGTCCTCCTCCTCCGTGAATCCCGCCGTCTCTACCGTGCCTTCCTCCGCACGTGTGACCCGGACACACTACGACGCCACCGGCAACTCCAGCGACACATTCGTAATTTGCTCGCGGCTAAGAAACGCCGGGACTGGCGACAGACATGCACCCGTTTAACTGCTACCCTACCTATCAACTCGTCCAAGTTCTGGTCATCCTTCCGTCGCCTTACCGGAACTAAACCCCCCCCCCCTGCTATACTCTTCACCATGATGATCACCCCTTCCCTGACACCCTTAGTAAGGCCAATCACTTTGCCTCCTACCTCTACGATGTATTTTCCATCCCCAATGATCCCCAGCTCGACTACTCCCTCTTCCCGGATGTCCGTGATCGAACTGACACCTCTGTCCTTCCCCTCGCGCTTGGTTTCCAGTACTTGGACAACATTGCACACATGGAACTCAATGCCCCTATCACTACACAGGATCTCTTTGGTACACTCCACACCAAACGCAACACTGTTCCTGGTCATGATCTTGTCACCTACCATCACCTTCGTGAAGCTCCTGTCTCTTTCCTCTCCACACTGGCCAGGCTCTACAATGTAGTCCTGTCCACCGGTTACTACCCCGACCTGTGGAAAACCTCCCGTATCCTGATGTTCCGCCATCTGCTCCTACCGTCCCATCCGCCTCACCTCGGTCTTCAGCAAGGTCCTGGAATCTATCCTCACCCGCCGCATCCACCAGTGTCTCCGCCAGCACCGCCTCCTTCCCGTTACCCAGTGTGGCTTTCGGCCGTTCATCTCTTCCGACGACCTTCTCCTTCACCTCACTCATCTTCTGTCTGACCAACTTAATTCCCGTCGCTCCGCAATCTTCCTCTCCCTAGAACTGGAACGTGCTTATGACCGCGTATGGCATTCCGATCTCCTCTTCAAGCTCCAAACCTTCGCCCTTCCCGTTAACTATGTCCGTCCGATCGGCTCCTTTCACTCCCACCGTCCTTCCTACGTCACCATCCATAACACAGATTCCTACACCTTTTTCCCCTCTGCTGGTGTGCCCCAAGGCTCCGTCCTTTCCCCCCTTCTGTACCTTTTGTATACGGCGGACATGCCGCCGCCGTCACCCCGCGTCCACCTTCTCCAGTTTGCCGATGACACCGCCTTCCTTGCCCTTGCCCCCACCCTGCAGTGCTCCCAACACCTTCTTCAATCCCATCTTGACTGGTTCACCACTTGGTGCAACCAGTGGTTGCTCAAGGTCAATCCCTCCAAAACCCAGGCGACCGTTGTAGGCAAAACCACCCCTTCCTTCCGCCTCCTTGATTTCTATCTCACCATCTATGGCCGTCCTATCGCCCTCACTCCCAGCCTTAAGTACCTTGGCGTCGCCCTCGATCGTCGCCTCTCCTGGACTCCCCATCTCCGGACAATCCAAGCCAAGGCATGCTCCCGACTCCATCTCCTCAAGCTCCTTTCCGGCAGTACGTGGGGTCTGTTCCCCTACACCATGCTCCACACCTATAAATCCCTCATCTGCCATATCCTTTGTTACACCCATCTGGCCTGGATCTCTGCCCCCCCCCCCTACCTTTCATAAATCCCTCCAAATCCTCGAACGCCATGCTCTCCGCCTCGCCTATCGCATGCGTCTCCCCTCCCCCACGTGGATCCTGTACGATCTCATCCCCTACCCCCACCTCCTACTTTTCCTTGAAAGGATACGGATCCTGTACACCTCCCGCAAACTCGATCCTCCTCACCTGCTTCTCTCACCCATCCTCTCCCACCCCCGCCCGCTGCAGCGCCTGTGTTCCCATGTCCCACCCGGTCTCCATCTCTCCACCCTACCCTCTCCCAAGATGGCTTCCGCCAGCTCCCCCTCCCTGATGATGTGCTCCTCCCCTCCATCTACCCCTCCTATCAACTTTGATCCTCCCCCCCCCCACTTCCTGTGTCCTTTTCTTTGGGCACCCTCCCTCCCTTCTTTCCTTTTCCCTCCGTCCCCCCTTCCTCCACCCCTCTTCCCCCAGGCTTCCTCGCCCCATTCCTCCCTTCCCCCTATCTCCCCCGCCCGTAGCATCTCTGCTCTCCCCTCTCCCTCTCCCACCCCCCTCCTCCTGGCAAGTCCCCGGACTCGCACACGCTCAGTGAACATTCGCACGCCGGAGATCATCGCCATCAGTGTCTCGTGTGTGTGCCTTCGTTTGTGTTTAGTGTTTGTTCGCCGTCAAGCCACCACTGTTCACGTGTGCCGTCACCATCATCCATGTTATGTGCGCCAGGTCAACTAGTGTTCGTGATGTTTCTCGTCCTGCGTGAACGGCTCCATGTGTTTTTTTTTTTTGTTTTTTAATGTCTACATTTTTTGCCCGCCGTTTTGATTGTATTCCCTGTGCCACCTATATGTAATACTTATTGTCAAACTCAAGGCTGAAGAGCGGCGTACTATGCTGCTGACTGCCCGCCTTTGTATAAGGTGTTTAAAATCACAGTAAAGAAAAAAAAAAACTAGGCAGGAGTCAGTCAGAGTCGGTCAGTCTGTGAGTCTCGGCGAGTCTGGTCAGTTGGTCAGCCGGGTCAGTGTGGGGCGGTCAGTGTCTGTCTGTCGTCTGGAGTGCTAGTATGTGTTAGGCCGCCAGTCTGCTCCAGTTTGTTCAGGCAATGGACTTTGGCGGTTGGATCGATCGGTTGGTCGGTCGCGCACTGGCTCACAAGATGACTTGTCCGTCTTGAGCGTCGGCGCATGCGAGGTCGCCACGTGAGTCCAGTGGCCCGCGCCGTATAGCAAGGAGTAGTGGCTTCGCGGCCGACGCGATACCAACAGGAGTCAACCCACGACATCGGTCTGGCAGGTGCGAGCTGCGACGCCGTGAGACGGGAGATCGGCGCGCCTTCCTGCGTCCGTTGAAGCGGCTGGCAGCGGACGGATCGGGAGAGGGTTTTTTGCGTGCTGCGCCAGGTCTTCGCCAGACACCGCAGTTTATTAAAAGTTAAGTGATTCGTGAGATGTTGTTTCATTTACTTGCTAAGTTCTGCTTCTGTTCTTGGTCAGTCTCTCGTCCCCAGCTTGCTTGTCTCTCTATCGTCCACATTTGTTAGGCAGTTAGTGTCTGATTGTCTGCCTCTCAATCTGCCATACGTTAATAGCTGCCTCTGCTATGTTTGTCGGATTCGGTGTTAACGAATTTATTGCTTAAGGTGTAAAGGCCGAATTCCTGAAATATGTTTTTTATCTTGCCTATCATCTTGCGAGGTGGTATATGTGTAATATAGAGCATGTTGGTACATTTTATGTAAAACTGCATTTCATGAATTTTATTTAAATGGTCATTTTAGTATACAAAGTTGCCACCCTTCCACCGTAAGAGTTCTTTTAAAAACAAGTTGCACTTTCCGTGCCAAATAATTTTAATGTGAGTGTTTTGTACCATTTCCATCCATCTTACTGGGTGCATAGTTTATGTGTTTGTGTCAGTTGTTAAAATTTTTAGTTTAAAGTAATCTCATGTGTTGCAGATTAGCAACAGTGTAGTCTTTCAGAGGTGGTTGTGAGCGGTCGTCACTACGGCCGTGTTAAAAGGGAGTGGCAAGGTTCTCAGCCCGAAAGCTCATACTATCAAAATAAAAGTAGTTATTTCTGCCTCTGAATAAATTGTAACTTGATATTCACAGCGTGCTTTCTGATTATAATTTTAAATCTATTTTTTAAAAAAAGGAAAAAGGCGTTTAGGAATAAAATTTCCATTTATTAAAAATTTTTTTTATTTGTTTCTTCAGTTACCATTGGCAACTACTTCCACGCTCACATAGTGTGATTAAATGTGTTAATGTTCTTGATGAATCGCTAGTAAATAAAGTACATTCTTAAAAAAAGGTTTTGAAAGTAAATTCACGGTTCAGTAATGTTGCACTTTCAGAATCCAGTGGCCCTACTGCGGCTCCGTAGGATATAGAAAATTGCGAGATCACCTCCACGTAATAGACAGGAAGAATTCCTACGTGGTGGCGCTCTACGTCAGTTAAAGAGCGGACTGGCTTAATTATCGCAAAACACGAGTGGAACAGGGCGGCCAGTTAAACTGTAGGCGCCTTATAGCACCCTCACTGGCTAAACTGAGGTATTTCTGGAGGTTTAGTACGAATGGAGGGTTCTTGCAAACTCTGTCCGCTGATACAGCATCAGAATATTAAGTGAAGAATAAAATGCACTTGAATAACTGTACTAACTGGATGGAATAATACTTAAACATGTTTCCATGTTCATGGAGGAATAGAGTTTAATGATTGAATAAAAGTCGTTGTACACGCCCTCTGCTGACTTGTCTGCAGCTTTCCCACACGTCCCTGTATATGGACCATACCACATGCACAGGAATACACGAATCCATCCTGACAAGCAACAGCTGCTCAGGTTTGATCTTCACCACAGCCACGGGACCGATGACCCTGTAGTTAGGTCCCTTCTCCCCTTTTTTAAACAAGCCTACCAACCACCACAGCTACACCTCGTTCACTACAGTTCCAATTCTCTGGGAAAAGTGGTAAGCCCAACAAATTGCATTGTTCGAGTTTAGAGTTGTTAAAATGCTTAGTAGGGTATATAATGGACGAGAACTGTGAAAGACATGGAGCTACGCAGTTGTGTGAGGCAGTACTATCAGCACCCACCATAGGTAAAATGAGCCTTGTTGTGACTGACAATCCGCAATTTTCCACAAACACAACTTTTGTTTATGTTCGTTTACAAGGTTGATGACTGAACAACAAAAGAAAGGTAACAAACAATAACGATGCCGGTAAAAGTCTCCTAATTGAGGCAAACAAAAATTTCACTTCTAAATTTTCCACAGAGGTTCGTAGTAACACACACACACACACACTAGTAAAAGTCCAATTCAGAGACGAAAACGTAATCTTCAGCAGTCGAAGTCCACGACGTCACCACCTGGAGTGAACTAAATTTCGGGGCTGGTTCTAGCCCCTAAATGGCTCTGAGCACTATGGGACTTAACTGCTGAGGTCATCAGTCCCCTAGAACTTAGAACTACTTAAACCTAACTAACCTAAGGACATCACACACATCCATGCCCGAGGCAGGATTCGAACCTGTGACCGTTCTAGCCCCTAAATAGCTGTCTCCAGCCAGTCAGGTTTTGGCGTAGTGATACTTCCTGCAGGCCGTAGCTCGAGCTCCCCCTGCAGGATGTAGTGCTCGGAATGTCTGTTTCCATGATATTGTATGTAAATAGCCGGTGTTTACCATGGTGCTTTTGGTACGCCTTGGACATAGACAACCCTGTCCTCTGTGGTGTAATATGGGTTGCCGGCCGTCAGGGGGCTACATTGGCTCTGGCATAACAAGCCCAGTTGTGGACTTCCACTCGGTTGGGCGCTTAAATCGTGCTATATCCAGATTTCCAGGTGTAACCCCTCGTTACATATCTCGTCTTTTTCGAAACTAAAATTTAATCGAACTGGCAATGAACGATTCCTATACTTCGTACAAAATCACGAATTCCCGTTTTAAAGTAGAGAAAGTTAAATAAAAGGCTAATAAGAGCCAATAGAATAGAGCGTTACTCGCAAAGTTGCAAGGTGAATTATCCAAAGACTTTCTAACGAACTTCCCTTTAGTTTCATAATGCACGTATTGTTAACTTCTTTAGGGTCTGGAAGCCTGTAGGGCCTGGGAGTCATTATCATCTGTGAGTCGTTGTGTTCGAGATTTTAGTGTCCGAGCTTTCAGCGCCAGAGTCCGGAGTATTCACGTCTCTCAAGTTCGTGCGCCACCGCGTGAAATAGTTAATTTAATTGGAAGCAGCACTGGTTAAAATTAAATTTCTGCTCGTTGAATTTATTGTCAAAATAATGAGACCTGACAGAACTGAAATAACGCCAACATCCAGTGAACATCCAAGCCGATAAAAGAGCGATATCATTCATTCTAAAACATCGCTTCGCAACTTGACTTTCGATTATCGAAGCTGTTTGGTTATTTTTTATCGGGCTAAAGTTTGACCGTTTATAGTAGTGAATCATATCAAAGAAACTGTGTTAATAAAAACCGAATTAAGGAAAAGATGTAGAGTTCTACGATTTCGAACAGATTATTACAAGTGAACTGTATACTGGACATTCTGTGGATAAAGATGATAATAACAATAATAATAATAATAATAATAGTAATAATAATAATAATAATAATAGTTTATTCCACATTAATATTAAAGGGAAGAATGTTCAAAGGACAAAAAATCGTGCTATGTTAAATGATTCCTGTGACATTTGAAATAATTAATTTGGTGTACATGTGCTCGCAAATCAAAGATATCAACTCATTCAACTCATTTTGAAACGCTCTAGTTTTACTAGGCCCCGGCCGAGCTAAATCCCCCACTCCAGGCGCGTGACGTCAGCGATAAGGCCGCCTGAGCGCCTGTGGCTCCGTGGAGGGGGTAGCGATAAGCGCGTCACTTCCGGTCTGCCGGGAGTCAGCTGCGCCGCAGCACGGAACGTCATTCGCTCTGCGAACGTCGAGGAGTGCGGAAGCTTAGCTCTGGGCGTTCGCTGGGTGTTGGCTTTTTACGTTCACTGTGTGTCAACGTGCCTCTGCAATGCCTTTGCGACGTGGGTATCGTCGCCGTTGGAAATCAATACGCAACAGCTTATGGGTGACCCTAATGCTTTTCGTGAACTACGAATACAGTTCCTGCTGTGTTAGGAGGCCCAGTAAGCGTTAATGATCATTTTTGGCGGCAACCGCCAAAGAAAGCAGCTAACCGATAGTAATAATTTGAATGTAAACTTATTAACGAAAGAGTCTGACTAAAATTAGATCGAGCAGCGGACATGATCAACAAATATTGACTGCAGCGACAGGCAGTGTTGTGTCGTCTCGCTTTCACATAACTCGACGAGGTGAAGAATACTGGCTGGGGATAGGAAAAGGACATTATACTTTCGCTGATCGTAATGGGAGGCGTCACACGTGTCATCCGGAGGTGACAGTGGGTGCATCGATATGTGAAGGCAGCCATACTCACTTTGATGATTCCGGTCGATCACTGACAACCACAAAGTAGGAGCGCCGTATTGAGCACCAATCACATCGTAACGTAACACCTCCACGTCAGCGCCTGCCACAGTTAATGGGCCCCCTGAAGCTGTCAGTGTCATCTCACACACATGCTCGGAGTGTAGCAGCAGCCCAACTGGGGAATTATCGTTCCGTGCATAGACCGGCATTAACACCACGTCGCAAACGACCGCGACTGGGTTGCTTCTGTGGTCGTGAAACATGGACTGCTGATGAACTGCGGTGCACTGTATCGTCGATGAATCGTGGTTCTGGCTACAGCGGATGTCCATTTCTGTCGGTGAGTGTGGTGGCGATCTGGGGAGGGGCCCGATTGCTCCAGTGTTTCGGAGCGGCACAGCAGTGTTACGCCTATCACCTTGGTGAAAGGAGTACGACTTCAAGGCAAAGTTGGTTATGACTCTTGTGGCACGGCAGCACAAGACATACAGACAGGCCTCGATGTACCAACGGTACCGAACGACCCCCAAGTCAGTCTCAGCCCTTAGGCGCTACTTGATGCAGTTACAGAAGGGCATGTGGTCAGCACACCAATCTCCCAGCCACTGTCAATTTTTGTGGCCGATGCTACCGCTTATCAATCAAGTAGACTTGACAACAGCACTCAGCAGACCCGGACGGTGACCCAGCCAAGTGCTAGCCAAGCCTGACAGCGCTTAACTTACATGACTGGACGGGAACCAGCGTTACCACTGAGGCAAGGCCGTTGGCTCTTACATATATACTGCTTACTCATATATTACAACTCTTGAGACAGCGGCCTGTTGCCAGGTTCCAACAGGACACTGTTCATCCATATGTATCACGTGACTTTATGAACAATCTTCGTGATATATACTCCTTTTGTGCGACTGGTCCCGGCGCAGGTTCAAGTCCTCCCTCAGGGATGGGTGTGTGTGTTCGTCCTTAGGATAATTTAGGTTAATTAGTGTGTAAGCTTAGGGACTGATGACCTTAGCAGTTAAGTCCCATAAGATTTCACACTTATACTCCCTTGCCAGCATGACCCCACATATCGGTGCCTTTTAGAAAATGTACAGAACTAACTCAACTATCAATACCGTTCCAGGATCAGGGGTATGATGCAGCAATTTCCAACTTGCATCAGGAAGGGGCACAAAGGCTATGCCAAACAGCTCCCAACCGAATTTGTGAATACAATCACACCAGAGGGTGCACCCTTTTATTGATAAGTGGCATCAAACTGCCAAGTTCTTCGTACATTTGAATCGATTTAGCAGTAACTTAAATAACATTGCGAGGTGCCGGGGCTAGCAGTGTATTTAACACTAAATTCTTCGAGAATCTTCATATGGAAATGATGCTCTAAGCCCCCACCCCCTTTTCTAACTCCGAATTTTTGCTATTGCACATGGATAATGAAGAAACGCGAACTGACTGTAATCGACCCTGCAAGTGGAGTAGAAAAGAGTTTGACACCTGCAACGATTTAATTTGATAGAAATTAATTTTGATATAGTAAAGTTTCATTAATGTAGTGAGGAATGAAAGGGTTGGTTTACCGATCCACAGAATGAAAGTTCTATCCAAAATAACAATTTGATTTACTATGACTAAACTCAAAATAATAAACAGAACATATGAAACATTTACAATACGTCAAATTGGATACTCAAATAAATGCTGTGAAGATGAAGTTATACATAAACTAGACTGTGATATTTATGACCAAGTGGTATGTGGAGCCAGTTCCTTGCAACTCAAATCTTAAGAGAAACACCCAGGCAACCCAACATTAATCGCTGCTACAGTAGTGAGAACTCAGACAATGAACACCCAAGACAGAACCATGTTAGAAAAGACGAGAACAGGCGCGCTCTGCTGAGCTCTGATTGTCGCATAGCAAAATTCCCTGATTTGCCAGTGCTGAGGACATACATTACCAAGCTGTCTTCTTAACTGGAAGGACACGATCTGGCGTACCGGAGGCAATGGCTGGTTGCTTCGACGTCCCGTTGTGGTGATGATAATGTCGCGAGTATAGCCCGAAACAAATTATCCTGGTCTGGTTGTTCCTGACTAAAGACTTCCTAGCAACACAAATGTGCCTCTGAGGGAGACGAAGAAGGCTCGCTACACAATCACTGAGGGTACAGTGATTGATTTTAACAAGCAAAGTCACACAGTAACTCCGATACAGTCAACTTTAGCCAAAACTGCTCAAGACAGACAACATAGCCCGCTTGTACGCAGAAAGCTCAATTGCCAACTGTACTCGCAAAGTTACGTTGATGTCAAAACTTCAGCAACTTTGTCAAACAGTTATAATTAAATGAAAGTATATTAGACAGCCAACGGGAGGCAGGCTGTCCAGAGCAGTGAGAGCTCAGTCGTGTAACCTACTCCGACCGAAAGGCGAGAGCAGACTCACTCAAGAGCACCTGTACAAGCCGAACACAGAGCATTCTCGCCCCCACGACAGTGGCTGTGGTTAAACATTCCAATCAGTAACTCGAAAACCGGCGGAAAATTCCACTCTATTACCAAAGCACTACTATTCCACCAATGGAGATACTTGGCGCCAATTCCTGTGCCGATTTTGCTACGTCACCGAGCTATCCCCTGAGCAAGTCAATCACAGTTATGATTTTGCAGAAAACGCGGGAATTTGCCCGCCAAGACTGCCTGGGAAGCCAAGTTGTTCCCACGCCTCGCTGATAGCCCGTCAGAAAGTGTTTTCACTAAGTTTCTGCTCAGTAACGGAATCTCTAGCCCCAGCTGCTCCTTCAGGACCCTGTGGGCGTGTCGCCCCCGCTCTTATGACAATGTAGGCGTCTTGACAACATCCCTCACACCCGTCGGCATAACCCTTTTAAGATCAGCCGAACTTGCCTGTTACCGAACCACCTGGGTGACGAGAGACGCTGCGTGGGAAGTCCACGTGTGAAGGAATAGCAGCAACTTTTCACTGCATGCAATTAGAGAGGAAAATATTCATATCATATGAGTTCTCAATACTAGCCTAGTAATGACCATACTCGGCTATACTTCCTCAAATCTAATTACTCAGAGTAAGATAGAAATATGAGAGGGGCCTCATGCCACCTCTCAATATGATACACCTTCTCAAACAGCGAAGTTTCGTTCCGTGTCTCCGCAACTTCTTCTACTTTCACCTTTAGTCGGGCAGTGTATAATGATTCAGATTCTTATTGTATAATTCACCAGTTGTATATTACTTTCGTTGTATACCAATGTCGCAGGTAAATATGATTTATATATTATAACTTTTACATATTTTAATCTTTTCTGACATTCGTAAGCGCTGTATTCGTTAAATTGTTGAGCTATGTGGTACACGTACTTAGGCTCATTTACAAAGGTTGTGCTAATTCAAACCCTCTGTTCTAATAAATATAACATATCAGAACCATTTAAAACATCTACGTACAATAGAAAATATGAACACCAATTTGCCTGTGATCTAGCGTGAAGCAGGTGAAGCTTGGGCTAAGGAATATATTCAACGAGAGAGGGCACTAGTGTTATGAGCGAGAATCTCGCGCAAATTAAAGACTAAGACACATACTAGCGAAAACGAATAAAATGTTGTAGGAAATCGTAACCATCTGTCGTCATGAATAAAAAACATAGCAGAATCATTTAAATCACATATACACATCGAAAACCGCGAACAACAATCATCAAAAATACGTAAAATCCAAACAAGACAGGAATGGAGCACCTCACCAGCATCAACAAACAAGAAAAGTAGCTTCTAGTAAGCCAGATTTTATTACGTTAGAGCAAGAAGTGGTTTGAAACTATTCGAAAATTTCTAATTCCTCGAACAAGTCCAGTATGTAAACTTTACTCACTTAGTGTAGCAATTCTGCGTCATCCAGTTTATGTGGCGTATGCTGTAAGAGCAATAGATGTTCAGCAAACCTTGAATTGTAAACGTTTTCCCCATTTTTACCTAGCATGTGTTCTTTACATCTTACTTGAATGATCTAGCTATATGTCCAACGTAATAGTTGGGGCAGTCAAAGCAAGTAATTTTGTAAACACTGGCATATTCTTGTCATCCACAAACTCACAAAATTGCCTTCTTTCACTCTGCAGTCCATCGTGCCGTGAACACAGCTTTAAAACAGGATTTTTTAGAAAAAGAAATATCTTTAGTAGAATCCGTAGTTATTAACAATGGATATGACTTATGTTAGTTGACCAAATTGTCAGGAAAAAACAGCTGTAAAATGTTCAACCTTAGGAGGTAATAAGGCGATAAATAGTGAAAGTAATAACTCTATATCTATTCCATTTTTGGGGAACGTATCATACAAGATAAGGAGACTTCTACAGAAGCAATACGGTTACAGAGTTGCCTTTTCCTTAAAAAATAGCTTAAAACAAAGAGTGATTCATACTACTGGGGCGTGGAAAGAACTTGGCATTAAATCCGGAGCTTACAAAATTACTTGTAACGGTTGCCCAAACTATAACGATGGACAAACTGTAGACCCATTAAAGTAAGATATAAAGAACATATGCTAGGTAAAAATGGGGAAAACGTGCACAATTCCACGTTTTCTGAACATCTATTGCTCTTACGGCATATGACGTAGAACTGCTACATGAAGTGAGTAAGTGTTACAAACTGGACTTCTACGAGGAATTTGAAATTTTCCAACTTCTATCTCAAAAAGATGGATTTATTCTTAACGAACAGGTGAAGCTTAGAAACAAAAATTTTTTGGATAGTTTTAAACCCCTTCATGCTCTAACATAATATAGTCTGGCTGACTAGAAGCATCTTGTTTGTTGATGCTGGTGAGATGCTCCATTCCTGTCTTGTTTGGATTTTACGTATTTTTGATGATTGTTGTTCGTGGTTTTCGATGTCAAACTATTAATTGGATCGTTTTACCGACCCCACGACTCAGAAGTAATAATTTCTGAACAGTTTAAAGAAAACTTGAGTCTCATTTCAAATAGATACCCCGCTCATACAATTATAGTCGGTGGCAACTTCAATCTGCCCTCGATATGCTGGAAAAATTATACGTTTAAAGTCAGCGGCAGGCATAAAACGTCATCCGAAATTGTACTGAATGCTTTCTCAGAAAATTATTTTGTGCAATTAGTTCATGAGCCCACTCGCAACGTAAATGGTTGCGAAAGCATACTTGACCTCTCAGCAACAAATAATCAGAGGCAAATAGCGAGTATCATGACGAAGACAGAGAATAGCGACCATAAGGCAGTTGCTGCTAGGCTGAATACCGTAACACCCACTACCATCAAAAAGAAACGCAAAGTACATCTATTTAGAAAAGCTGATAAATATGTTCTTAACGCCTTTTTAAGAGACAGTCACCACTCCTTCCGATCTGATCACGTAAGCGTATAAAAGGTGTGGAATGATTTCAAACAGATCGTATCGACGGCAATTGAGAGATATACAGGGTGGTCCATGATAGTAACGGGGCCAAATATCTCACGAAATAAGCACCAAACGAAGAAACTACAAAGCACGAAACTCGTCTAGCTTGAAAGGGGAAACCAGATGGCGCTATGGTTGGCCCGCTAGAAGGCGCTGCCATAGCTCTGACGGATATCAACTGCGTTTTTAAACAATAGGAACCCCCATTTCTATTACATATTCGTGTAGTACGTAAATAAATATGAATGTTTTAGTTGGACCACTTTTTTCGCTTTGTGATAGATGGCGCTGTAACAGTCGCAAACGGATAAATACGTGGTATCACGCAACATTCCGCTAGTGCGGACGGTCTTTGCTTCGTGACACATTACCCGTGTTAAAATGGACCGTTTACCAAATGCGGAAAAGGTCGATATCGTGTTGATGTATGGCTATTGTGATCAAAATGCCAAACGGGTGTGTGCTATGTATGCTGCTCGGTATCCTGAACGGCATCATCCAAGTGTCCGGACCGTTCGCCGGATAGTTACGTTATTTAAGGAAACAGGAAGTGTTCAGCCACATGTGAAACGTCAACCACGACCTGCAACAAATTATAACACCCAAGTAGGTGTTTTAGCTGCTGTCGCGGCTAATCCTCACATCAGTAGCAGACAAATTGCGCGAGAATCTGGAATCTCAAAAACGTCGGTGTTGAGAATGCTACATCGACATCGATTACACCCGTACCATATTTCTATGCACCAGAAATTGAATAGCGACGACTTTGAACGTCGTGTACAGTTCTGCCACTGGGCACAAGAGAAATTACGGCACGATGACAAATTTTTTGCACGCGTTCTATTTAGAGACGAAGCGCCATTCGCCAACAGCGGTAACGTAAACCGGCATAATATGCACTACTGGGCAACGGAAATTCCACGATGGCTGCGACAAGTGGGCGGGTTAATGTATGGTGCGGCATTATGGGAGGAAGTATAATTGGCCCCCATTTTATCGATGCCAGTCTAAATGGTGAAATGCATGCTGTTCTACCGATGTTACTACAAGATGTTTCACTGCGTGACAGAATGGCGATGTACTTCAATCACGATGGATGCCCGGCAGATAGCTCGCGTGCGTTTGAAGCAGTATTCAATAGCATATTTCGTGACAGGTGGATTGGTCGTCAAAGCACCATACCATGGTCCGCAAGTTCACCGGATCTGACGTCCCCGGATTTCTTTCTGTGCGGAAAGTTGTAGGATATTTACTATCGTGATCCACCGACAACGCCTGACAACATGCGCCAGCGCATTGTCAATGCATGTGCGAACATTACGGAAGGCGAACTACTCGCTTTTGAGAGGAATGTCGTTACACGTATTGCCAAATGCATTGATGTAGACGGAGTATTTATTGAATTAATGTGGTATTTACAGGTAATCACGATGTAATAACATGCGTTCTCAGAAATGATAAGTTCAAAAAGGTACATGTATCACATTGGAACAACCAAAATAAAATGTTTAAACGTACCTATGTTCTGTATTTTAATTTAAAAAACCTACCTGTTACCAACTGTTCGTCTAAAATTGTGAGCCATATGTTTGTGACTATTACAGCGCCATCTATCACAAAGCGAAAAAAGTGGTCCAACTAAAACATTCATATTTCCTTACATACTGCACGAATATGTAATAAAAGTTGGGGGTTCCTATTTTAAAAAAAAGCAGTTGATATCCGTTTGACATATCGCAGCGCCATCTAGCGTACCAACCGTAGCGCCATCTGGTTTCCCCCTTCAAGCTAGACAAGTTTCGTTCTTTGTAGTTTTTTCGTTTGACGCTTATTTCGTGAGATATTTGGCCCGGTCACGATAAATGGACCACCCTGTATACGACGTAAATTAATAAGTGATGATTCTGATCCTCCATGGCACAGAAAACGGGTCAGATCGCTGTTGCAGAAGCAAAGGAAGAACCGTGCCAAATTTAAAATAACGCAATATCCGGAAGATTGGCAAATATTTGCAGAAGTTCGAAATGTAGCGCGTGCTTCAATGCGAGATGCTTTTAATATTTTCCTCAACGAAACTCTGTTTCGGAATCGTGCAGAAAATCCAAAGAGATTCTGGTTGCACACCAGGGGATGACGCAATCAATACCTTCACTGTGCGATATCGACCGTGAAGTCACTGATGACAGTGCCACCAAAGCAGAGTCATTAAACACGGTTTTCCGAAAGTCCTTCACCAGAGAAGATGAAGTAGATTTTCCCGAACTCCAGTGAAGAACAACTGCGAAGATGAGAAACATAGAAGTAGATATCCTCGGTGTAGCAAAGCAGCTTAAATCACTTAATAAAGGCAAGGCTTCCGGTCCAGGTGGTATATTAGTTAGGTTCCTTTCAGAGTATGTTGATACGATAGTTCCATATTTAGCAATTATATACAACCGCTCGCTCACAGAAAGTCCCGTACCTAAAGACTGCAATGTTGCTCAAGTCACACCAATACCCAAAAAGGGAAATAGGAGTAATCCGCTGAATTACAGGCCCACATCACTAACGTCGATTCGCAGTAGGGTTTTGGAACATATACTATATTCGAACATTATGTCAGCAAATTGTTTTCTTCGAGGTACTTCACATAACATGGATTCAGAAAATATCATTCTTGCGGAACACAACTAGCTCTTTATACTAATGAAGTAATGAGTGCTATCGACAGCGGATGTCAAATGACTCCATATTTTTAGAAGGTTTTCGACACCGTTCCTCACAAGCGTCTTCTAACCAAAATGTGTGCCTATGGAATATCGACTCAATTGTGCGACTGGATTCGTGATTTCTTATCAGAAAGGTCACAGTTCGTTGTAAGAGACGGAAAGTCATCGAGTGAAACAGTAGTAATATCCGACGTTTCCCACGGATGTGTTATAGACCCTCTATTGTACCTGATCTGTATTAACGACATAGGACACAATCTGAGTAGCCGTCTTAAATTGTTTGCAGATGATTCTGTCACTTAGTGTATTTTAAAGTCATCAGATGACAAAACGATTTAGATAAGATATCTGCATCGAGCGAAAAGTGGCAATTGACCATGAATATACGATAGTGTGAAGTTATTCATATGAGTACTAAGAGAAATCCGCTAAATTTCGATTGCGCTATAAGTCATACATATCTGAAGGCTGTAAATTCAACTAAATACTTAGGAATTACAATTACAAATAATCTAAATTGGAACGATCACATAGATAACGTTGTGGGTAGATGAAACCAAAGACCTCGATTCATTGGCAGAACACTTAGAAGGTGCAACAGATCTACTAAAGAGACTGCTTATACTACACTTTTCCGCCCTATTCTGGAGTACTGCTGTGCGGTGTGGGATCAGTATCAGGTGGGACTGACGGATAATATTGAGAAAGTTCAAAGAAGGGCGGCTCATATTGTATTGTCGCGAAATAGGGGAGATAGTGACACATACATGATAGGTGAATTGGAAAGGCAATCATTAAAACAAAGTCGGTTTTTAGAATGAAATTTTCACTCTACAGCGGAGTGTGCGCTGATGTGAAACTTCCTGGCAGATTAAAACTGTGTGCCGTACCGAGACTCGAACTCGGGACCTTTGCCTTCGAAGGCAAGTACTCTACCTTCTGAGCTACCCAATCACGACTCACGCCCCGTCCTCACAGCTTTAATTCCGCCTGTACCTCGTCTCCTACCTTCCAGACTTCACAGAAGCTCTCCTGCGAACCTTGCAGAACTAGCACTCCTGGAATAAAGGATATTGCGGACTCGTGGCTTAGTCACAGCCTGAGGGCTGTTTCTAGAATGAGGTACCGACGGAATTAAAGCTGTGAGGACGGGGCGTGAGTCGTGCTTGGGTAGCTCAGTCGGTAGAGCAATTGCCTGCGACAGGCAAAGATCCCGAGTTCGGGTCTCGGTCCGGCATACAGTTTTAATCGGCCAGGAAGTTTCAAAGGCGGTTTTCGTTGCTACGGGATCTTCTCATGAAATTTCAATCACCAGTTTTCTCCTTCGACTGCGAAAAAATTCTTTTGGCACCCAACTACTTAGGGAGGAATGATCATCACGATAAAATAAGAGAAATCATGGCGCGCACAGAAAAATGTAAGTGCTCGTTTTCCCCGTGCGCCGTTCTAGAGTGGAACGGTAGAGAGACAGCTTGAAGGTGGTTCATTGAACCCTCTGCCAAGCATTTTATTGTGAACAGCAGAGTAATCACGTAGATGTAGATGTAGATGTAGATGTAACCATGATGTACCACGTAGGCCCTCCGCCGTTGACGTTAGTCAATCCCGGACACCATAGACACCGAAAGGTTTGCTCAAGCTAAACAGTGACGGTCAGTCCACACGAACAGGGAGGAGACTCTACTAAACGCAAGTCCAGCGCTTTAAAACAAACACTTTACAGCGAAAACAGGTCCTATAGCTCGCCGCTAGAAAATTTATTTGCTGTAGGAGGGGCACCGAGTTCGATTCCTGGACTTGAGAAAGGTGTCTGTGTAGAAGAATGATTTTCCCTGACAAAAGCGATATACACAAGGGCCAGAGCATATTAATTATCTGTTTAAAGCCATATAAACACATGACAGCTAAGTCATCAACAACACATAATACACTAATTGCTGCTTCAGCACTGACAGTTTCACATAAATGTTATCACATCATTGAATATAATGAATATCATAAATGATGTTCCTTTAAACCTATGTTATAGACTGATACATATTTATAATCATTATTGATGAGACAAAAGTTCAAATTCATTTCCGCCTTGTTGGATCAGTGATGTAAAAGCCTCTCGGTATTAGCGTGAACATTTCTTAACATTTCTGCAGATACTTGAAGCGCAAGCAAGACATAATCAGTCTTTTAACACATCTGGACTTCTCGGTACCGTTTCGTAAACCCTGCGTTTCATATGACCCCATACGAAAAAACTCAGTGGCGTTAAATCAGGAGATCTCGCTGGCCATCCATTGCAACCACCACGACCTATCCTCCGTTCAGAGTACGCATTGTTGAGATACTCAGTAACGCCTCTACAATAATGGGGTGTTGCACCAACATGCTGAAACCAGTGCCT
Organism: Schistocerca piceifrons; assembly: GCF_021461385.2. Lineage (NCBI taxonomy): Eukaryota > Metazoa > Arthropoda > Insecta > Orthoptera > Acrididae > Schistocerca > Schistocerca piceifrons. The sequence continues at coordinate 562,412,650 of NC_060143.1, forward strand.
CCCATCTAAATGAAGTGGAATGTCTTCTAGGAGATGCCCAAGACTCACCTCATTTTGTAGGAACTGCAAATACAGCCGACCAGTCAGTCTGGGAGCCACATAAGCTGGTCCAGTGACGTGGTGTACTATAATGTAGCACCACACGTTAAAACACGAGTGCGCTCGCACGTGATGTGGTCGTGACCAGTGAGGATTTGCAGGAGCCCAGTAACGTATACTGTCTAGTGACAATGGCATCATTGGCGAAATAGCGTTCATCTTCCCATAAAATCTTCCTGATAAAACCCGGATTTATGGCTACTTTATTTACGAGAAGTCTGCAGAACAATACCAGATTTATGGACATCGTTTCGATGAAGCTGTTGGTGTAGTTGCAGCTTACAGGAATGTCATTTTAGTTCCTCCAGGATCCTTTGTACCGATGACCTCGACATCCCCAACTCCGCTGCATTTCTTGTTTCTACTAATTACGATAAGCAATAGTTATTAATAGGCGAGACCTAATGACTTTCACAACATTAATAATAATGACCAGATTATTATTATTATTACTATTATTATTGTTATTGTGAGAACAAGTAACACTGCAACCTAAATACTACAGCACAATAACACATTCCCTTATACTACTTTCTACATAAGCATTATTTTCATTTAAGCTATGCGTAAAATGCGTGGGATGTGCTCTAAAATACAGAATGAAGTTCTCGGTAATAATGGGTGGTCTTTTCACGACACGATGCACCTCTAAAACCCTCTCGGTTCTTAAAAGGATCTCTGTACGTCTAAAAACATGCGCAGAATGTAGACTTTGTGTTGGAGAACGTTGTGTACACAGCCTTCGGTGCATCGTGGTGCGTCTCCGCATAGATCAGTATCATACCGGTGTAGTCTTCCCTGGAGTACGTTGCAGTTGTTATCTGTGCGGCTGTAAGACCTGACTCGAACTACGTGACCTTATCAAAGTAGCAGCAGGAGAAAAATGCGTGCAAATGGCAGCACAGTTCGGTGGAGGTTCTCTTTTGGACAGCAGTGGTGAGGCAACCCTTCTGGCACTAACGTATGTGGGAAACATAAGAGGACGGCTTGAGTGGGCCACCTGGTGTATCTTTCTTCATTACAATACTCGCCAGCACACTTCATGGGAAATGAAGACGCTCCTGTGCCGTTTTCAGAGGGATACAGCCCTGACTTATCTCACTCTGAGTTTCATCTATGGTCACATGAACCGTTGGCCATGAATAAAACATTTTAGCTCAGACAACGAGCTGCGGACCAGTGTGGAGAATTGGTTCAAAATGGGTCAAATGGCTCTGAGCGCTATGGGACTCAACTGCTGTGGTCATCAGTCCCCTAGACTTAGAACTACTTAAACCTAACTAACCTAAGGAGAATACACACATCCATGCCCAAGGCAGGAATCGAATCTGCGACCGTAGCAGCAGCGCCGTTCCGGACTGAAGCGCCTAGAACCGCTCGGCCACAACGGCCGGCTGGTACAACGCAATGACACACGTCTAAGTCAGAGCGGCGACAATGCAGAGCAGTAACTGGAAGCTGTAGCTCACTGTTGCAAATAAAAGAATTGATTTTTCTTTGCGGCTTCTGTTTGGCGACCGATCGGCCGTTAATAAACAAATAGCGCTCGTATTATGTAATTCATATACACTGAATCACTGAAGAACACCAGGAGGAGGTAATGGCATTCACGGCTAGGGAGGGGAGAGGGTGTTGATACTATTTCACAGAATACAAAAAGGAGTCAAATTTACAAATAACTTGACAGTAAGAGCGGACATTACATCCCTTCCTGCCTGGATGCATTCACTGATTCGGTCGAGAAGGGTTATATTTCCTCTTGAGGAACTTGTTGTAATTCATCGCCGGCCGGAGTGACCGGGCGGTTCTAGGCGCTACAGTCTGGAACCGAGCGACCGCTACGGTCGCAGGTTTCAATCCTGCCTCGGGCATGGATGTGTGTGATGTCCTTAGGTTAGTTTGGTTTAATTAGTTCTAAGTTCTAGGCGACTGATGACCTCAGAAGTTAAGTCGCAAAGTGCTTAGAGCCATTTGAACCATCTTTTGTAATTCATCGTTGATATTCTGTAATCTGCAACTGCAATGGAGTTGACGTCCTATCTGGTACGACACAAGTGCTGTCAGGGACAGATCTGGCGCTCTTGCTGATCGTGAGAGTACGTCAATAGCATGCAGATAGTTCACAAAAAACATGTGCCATGTGAGGACGAGCATTGGCCAATTGAAAACTGGGACCATGATACCACCTCATGAGAGGTAACAGATGTCTATGAATACCATTGTGCCAGCAGAGTTTCTTCAGTCATTACAAGTCATGACCTGAAATTATACCACATGGATCCCCACACGACGACCATAAGAGCAGCGTCTCTCTCTGCCTTTCCGAAGAATTGGAACAATGAGTCCTGTAATACTCACCAATGATACTTATCTCGATTAGAGCAGAACCGCGATTCATCGCTGAACACAATCCAACGCCATTTATCAGCATTTTGTACCTACCGGTCACACTCTACTCCAACTGCAGGCGTTGTCGTTTTTACAATGAAATGAATACCCCTAGCTGCATACAGGCGTTGAAATAAGTCAACGGGGACAGTTGAAAATGTGTGCCGCGACTGAGATTCGAACCCGGGATCTCCTGCTTACATGGCAGACACTCTATCCGTCTGAGTCCCCAAGGGCACAGAGGATAGTGCGACTGCAGGGACTTACATCTGGCACGCCTCCCGCGAGACCCACATTCCGAACTTACTGTCCCGCACAAGATTCATAGTGCCGCTGCCCATTATAATCATTTTTCGGACGTATCCGAAAGAACAGATACCATCTTCATATATAGAAGGCTCACCGTCCATTTGACCATCTTCACCGGCCGTTGTGGCCGAGCGGTTCTAGGTGCTTCAGTCTGGAACCGCGCGACCGCTAATGTCGCAGGTTCGAATCCTGCTTCGGGCATTGATGTGTATGATATCCTTAGGTTAGTTAGGTTTAAGCAGTTCTAAATTCTAGGGGACTGATGACCTCAGATATTAATTCCCATAGTGCTCAGAGGCATTTTTTTGACCATCTTCTGTTCGGACGCACAAACACTGCCCGAACTCTTACGGGACTCGACACAGAGCCGCGAGTAATGAGTATAATGGGCTGGGGCACTATGAACATAGTGCGGTACAATAAGTTGGGAATGTGGGTCTCACGGGAGGCGTCCCTGCAGTCGCGCTATGTGTCCTCGGTGGTTCAGATGGATAGAGCGTCTGCCATGTGAGCAGGAGATCCCGGGTTCGAGTCCCGATCGCGGCACACATTTTCGACTGTCCCAGTCGACTTATATCAACGGCTGTATGCAGATACGGGTATTCGTTTCATTGTAATTTCATTCTAACGAGCTACATGGTCACCGATTGTATCTATTCTTTCGGACAGATACCAAATTGTGGTGTTTGTTGTGTGAATGGTAGGCCACCAGTGTGACGGTAATTCGCTAGCCTGGCTGAGATCTGAAAGGGTTGCGATACGCTTGGAGCACAGTACGGTGACCCCCCATGTTGTGGTCCGATGCGGTCCACCAGAACCTTGACGACGAATGTGCCCACCCTCAAATTCCCACACAGCCTACTATGGGCCACTTCACATCCGAATACTCCACAAATCTGGATACTGCATGATCCTAGCGCGACAGCCAAATACAGCCCCCCCCCCCAATGAAGCACCATTCAGATTGTGTCAGGTGCTGGTAACGCTGTCTCAGAGGTGTACAATGCATTTCCGTTTCCTTCACAGTGATCATTCAACATCTGACGCTGTTTGTGCCGCTAACGTGCCCTACCTGGCCTGGCATCGACACTAACCACGAACAACACTAACGTGATGTGTTCAGTGTAGTGGTCATTCTCCCCATCACGTAGAAATGTAATTTTAATCATCTAGATACCCGCTGATGGTGAGTACATGTACGAAGTTACATGATATCTTTTTGGAGCTTCACTTTCTTTGCAAGCAGAGGTAATTTATTCAGTTATGTAGCAAATACGACTTCCACATACATTTGTAACCCACTTAACATCTCTTAGCAGTGTAATTAATGCAAACTCTTTGTCATTTGGGTAATATGAAACCAAAAATTCTTGTATCTTACAGTTTGTCATATAAATCAAATATGCGTGTAACAAGTTTATTTCAAGAAGGCAATGAAAGGAAAAAGACCTGACGGTGATGGCATGTCCACTGAAACGTGTAAAGGACTTTAAATGTAATACTACTGAACCATTAAATATATGGATTTTTGTGTATTATCTAATAGGTTGCATCCACTGATAAGTAAGGAAACGGCGAGTTATTTTTTAAACATAGGTAAGGAAAACGTAACCGCATGACCAGACCCTGAAAGAACACGCGATAGTCGACCGACCGCCGTGTCAACTTCAGGTCATTCATCAACGGATGTAGCGTAAGGGCATGGAGTCGGCACATCACACTCCCGGCCGCTGTCGACGTTTCGACCTTGGAGCCGCTACCTCTCAATCAGGCAGCAGCCATTTGGCAGCAAGAGGCAGAGTGCTCTAGGCCTCCCACTAAGGAAAAATTTCCGGTCCCCAGCATAAAGATCTGTCGCTTTGACCACTCGGCAACGTTGGCAAACTTCCACAGAGCTAACGTCAAATTTCAGAAATTCAAGAACGATTAAAACTGTACATTTACTAAGGATACTGCCTCAGGGAGACACAGTGACTGTCTTGTAAAATACAACTTTGTTTCCGCAACTAGGCCTTTTTAGAAAGGTTTTATGATTTCATGTGCCCTCTTCCTGTCTTTTCGCTTTCCGTTTGCTGTGGTTCCTACTTCCGCCTGCCCGTACTTGTCTAAGAGTAGTTTCATTTAACTAACAGCTTTATGACCACATATACCGAAAGAATAACAGACTAACCAAGCAGATCTTCAACTTACTAAGCAACTACAGGTCTGAACCACAAGGTTCAAATGGCTCTGAGCGCTATGGGACTTAACTTCTGAGGTCATCAGTCCCCTAGAACGTAGAACTGCTTAAACCTAACTAACCTAAGGACATCACACACATCCATGCCCGAGGCAGGATTCGAACCTGCGACCGTAGCGGTCTCGCGGTTCCAGACTGTACCGCCTAGAACCGCACTGCCACCCCGGCCGGCTGAACCACAATGCTCCCCGATAATGACAAAGATATGAAAATCACAGGATTTAGAATAGACGCAACAGATAACACAATACTTTTTGGAGAAACAACATAAATGGCAGGATATCAAGAAAGGGAAAGGTCTGCAAAGAGAAGAGAAGACACTCTCGAATGATGAAGTAAGTCTGGGAGCTACGAGACTTAGACACAAAGAAACAAACCCAAAGTTGATTTGTAAATATTTCAATTTCCGAACTAAGGAGGAAAGCAAACGTAGAAGCATTACTAAAGCCTGGGAAAGAGCTGACTGAGCCAAAATATAGCCGTCCTATTTCCTTGACCTACAACCTACGTAAGCTATTTAAAAGAATAATTCTGTCAAGAGTCGAACCAAAATTATTGCAAAAATTATTTTTGTACAAGTTAGTTACAGACTAGCAAAATCGCTTTGGAGTCAAATACTAAACATCAGTAGGTTGAAAACGTTTTAGAAAGGAAATTAATAGCTGCCCCTCTCTTTGTTGACCTGTCTCCTGCGTACTATACAATAAACCACCAACGACGCCTAACGAAAGTGTACAAAAAAGGATATTCGACTGATTTACATACTCAGAAAAATGCTGCAGAAATGAAGATTTTACGTTATCCCCCAACGGAAAAAAAACTAGCTTGAGAAACAAAGTGGAAGGGTTACCACACGGAAGCGTTCTTTTCCCTGTTCTGTAAAATATGTATGTAAATGGCCAGCCCAGCAGACGGAAATGAAAAGGTTCATATACGTAGACGACACTGCCATTACTGGTCCAGGAAGAACATTCGAAGAGGTCGGAAGTAAACTGAGAGAACCTTTCTAATCCGTGCAGAAATGCTAACAGGAAAATCATCTGCTCCAAAAAATTCGAGGACAATTAATCCACGAGACAGCTGTAAAGAGAATGAGGGTGGGTTAGTGTAGACCACTGCAACAACCCAAAATACTTTGGAGTCAACCTGGACCGTACACTGTCATTTAAGAAACTTTGCACTGACCTGAAAGGAGAAATGTGTGCTACAAACAATATTATTCATAATGGCTCGCAACTGATGTCCGAAGCTTACGCTTGTCCACAATGTACTTGTGGAAATAGCACTACGTGAAATCAGAAGCAAAGTACCCTCTACAATACAGATAGCGCTTAGTTTATTATCACAAAATAGCTCCAGCTCGTCTTAAGCCAAGGAGGAAGTTTGTCCAATGGACAGTGCCGCCAGAAGGCAAGCCTGAATATTCCAAGCAAGCTGCCGTTCATCACAACTAGTAGAAGTGCCATCTCAGCCCTCCTGTATGCTCCTGCAGTAACCCAACGGTGACTCTACGGCGCCATCAGCTGATTGCTGGCGACAGTAACCGTCAGATCGTTTAAGCACACGGAGGACAAGAACGGTCCTATCACATTTCCGTGGAGCACTGCTGATGATATCTTCGTCTATGATGAATATTCGCCGTCGATGATGACGTACTGGGTTATTTACGTAAGAGGTCTTCGAGCCATTTACATATCTGAGAGCCAATTCCACATGTTCGGACCTTCGTACATGGTGTCCAGCGCTCCATAAGGTCAAACGCTTTAAATAAATCTGGAGGACGACCGTTCTAACTAACGTCCGGTCATCCAGATTAAGTTTTTCCGTGACCCCTGACCCGTACCGATAGGCTTAACAACGGACACAGCTAAGGGAGCTGAGGGCTGCACGAATAGTCACAGGTTTGTTTAGTTGGTGGGACAGTGTCACAGAGATACCGAAGGAATTGAAATGGAAGCTCTTGAAGATAGGCGTAAACTGTCCCGAGAAAGTCAATTAACAAAATTTCAAGAACCGCTTTAAATTATTATTCTAGGAATATACTACAAGCCCCTACGATAAGATTAGAGTAATTACTGCGCGCAGAGAGGCATTGAAACAATCCTTCTTCCCAAGCTCCATTTGTGAATGTAGCAAGACGAAACCCTAACAGCTGGTGCAATCGGACTTAACCTCTGACGTGCATGTCACGGTGGTTTGCAGAGTAGCTTGTACAATGGGACGTAACCTCTGCCATGCACCTCACGGTGGCCTGATGGCTATATACATAATTGTAGCTTTCCCTGAATCGCTCCGGGCAAATGCTGGGATGGCTCCTTTGAAAGGGAACGGCCGATTTCCTTCCTCATCCTTGATGCAATCCGAGTTTGTGCTCCATTTCTAATAACCTCGATGGGACGATAAACCCTATCTTCCATCTTTCCGGAAATCTGCATGTTGCTTTTCATCCATGGCTCGCGGTCCTGAGGTTTCCAGAATTAAATTTTCACTGTGGAGTGGAGTATGCTCTGATATGAAACTTCCTGGCAAATTAAAACTGTGTGCCGGACCGAGATTCGAATTCAAGTATTCTACGACTGTGCTACCCAAGGATGACTCACGAGTCGCCGTGACAGTTCCACTTCCACCAGTCAATGCCTCGTCTCCTATTTTCCAAACTTCACAGAAGCTCTCCTGCAGACCTTGCAGGACTAGCACTCCTGGAAGAAAGGGTATTGCTGAGACATGACTTATCCACAGCCTTGGAAATGTTTCGATGATAAAATTTTCCCTCTGCAGCGGAGTGTGCGCTGATATGAAACTTCCTGGCAGATTAAAAGTGTATGCAAGAAGCTTTTGTGAAGTTTGGATGGTAGGAGACGAGGTACTGGCGGAAGTGAACCTATGAGGGCAGGTCGTCAATCCTGCTTGGGTAGCTCAGTTGGTTGAGCACTCGGCTGCGAAAGGCAAAAGTGCCGAGTTCAAGTTTCGGTCTGGCACACAGTTTTAATCTGTCAGGACGTTTCAGCCTGAGTTTTACAAGATGCATGCTTTTCAAATCTATGTTGATGTGTAGAGAGAAGCTTTTCTCGCTAAAGGGAATTTAGTATATTGGAATCTAAAATTTTTTTCAAAAGCAGTGCAGCAAACCGACGTTAAAGATAATGGTATCCAACTGTGTGATGCCGTTCTTTTATTCTTCTTATATACGGAAGAAACTAGCGCTTTGGCCCACCCTGCTTTAGACTTTTAAAACAGCTTTACAGGCGACTTGATGAGAGAGTTAAGTGACAGTGAAGGGCAGGGTGACAGAGACGGTGGACGTGTTCCAGGCAGACAGACACTGGGTTGCCTCTCGTAATGGAAGCGTGGCGGCCGCATAGAGGGGTGCATCACACACATGGCTACGCACGGGGTCCGCGCCCAAACGCACGTGCGTCCGCCCGCACTCGCAAAGTGCGTGCGGAGACGAGTGCGTTCCTGGGGCGGAGTGGAGTTGCGGGACGCCGTTACGCGGTTTGCAGCAAGGTCGGTGGAAGCGGGTGGGGGTGGAGTGGGGGCGGCGTGTGGCTTCCCAGCCAGGGGGTGGCGCCGGACAGAGTCCTCCGCCGCTCCGCAGTCCGCTCGGCTGGAAACAATCTGTGCGACGCGGGCTTCGCAGGCGCGGCTGGCGACGCACGCAACACTGGCTAGCCACAAGCAGGATACAGGATACAGGATAGAGCGGACAGGACGGCGACTACAGGACACAGGGCGGCCTCGTTGGCTGAACACAGGCTGCGGTCTGTGGCGGTACTTCCGCGCTGTACACTGGGCTGGAACGTAAGGCAACTCTGGCTAATGTTTCCTTTCCTGTACCTGGACTTCGCGACTGTACTGTTTCCATGAGGCTTCTCGAAGAGGATGCTGTTGTGTACAGAAAGGTCGCAAATGTAGGAAGACCTCCAAGGGATCGACGCATAGTGCAGGGTTCGGGACCTGACCCTCAACGTAAAAAAATGTAACATGCTTCAAACAAAAAGTCAGAAGAAGCTGTTATAGGCTGACTAGCATAGGGTCTGTGGTTCCCCAGCTATGTACACTACAGGCCATTAAAATTGCTACACCAAGAAGAAATGCAGATGATAAACGGGTAATTATTAGACAAATTTATTATACTAGAACTGACATGTGATTACATTTTCACGCAATTTGAGTGCATAGATCCTGAGAAATCAGTACCCAGAACAACCACCTCTGGCCGTAATAACGGCCTTGATACACCTGGGCATTGAGTCAAACAGAGCTTGGGTGGCGTGTACAGGTACACCTGCCCATGCACCTTCAACACGTTAACACAGTTCATCAAGAGTAGTGACTGGCGTATTGTGACGAGCCAGTTGCTCGGCCACCATTGACCAGATGTCTTCAATTGGTGAAAGATCTGGAGAATGTGCAGACCAGGGCAGCAGTCGAACATTTTCTGTATCCAGTAAAGCCCGTACAGCAGCTGCAACATGTTGTTGTGCATTATCCTGCTGACATGTAGGGTATTGCAGGGATCGAATGAAGGGTAAGACACGGGTCGTAACACATCTGAAATGTAACGTTAACTGTTCAAAGTGCCATCAATGCGAACAATAGGTGACCGAGACGTGTAACCAATGGCACCCCTTACAATCACGCCGGGTGCTACGTCAGTATGGCGATGACGAATACATGCTTCCAATGTGCGTTCACCGCGATGTCGCCACACACGGATGCGACCATCATGATGCTATTCTGTACACAGAACCTGGAGTCATCCGAAAGAATGCGTTTTGCCATTCGTGCACCCAGGTTCGTCGTTGAGTACACCATCGCGAGCGCTCCTGTCTGTGATGCAGCGTCAATGGTAACCGCAGCCAGAGTCTCCAAGCTGATAGTCCATGCTGCTGCAAACGTCGTCTAACTGTTCGTGCAGATGGTTGTAGTCTTGCAAACGTCCTCATCTGTTGACTCAGAGATCGAGACGTGGCTGCACGATCCGTTACAGCCATGCGGATAAGTTGCCTATCATCTCGACCGCAAGTGATACGAGCCCGTTGGGATCCAGCACGGCGTTCCGTATCACCCTCCTGAACCCACCGATTCCATATTCTGCTAACAGTCATTGGATCTCGACCAACTCGAGCAGCAATGTCGCGATACGATAAACCACAATCGCGATAGGCTACAATCCGACTTTTATCAAAGTCGTAAACGTGATGGTACGCATTTCTCCTCCTTACACGAGGCATCAAAACAACGTTTAACCAGGCAACGCCCGTCAGCTGCTGTTTGTGTATGAGAAATCGGTTGGAAACTTTCCTCATGTCAGCACGTTGTAGGTGTCTCCACCGGCGCCAACCCTGTGTGAAAAGCTAATAATTTGCATATCACAGCATCTTCTTCCTGTCGGCTAAATTTCCCGTATTTAGCACGTCATCTTCGTGGTGTAACAATCTTAATGGCCAGTAGTGTATTCATTGGAATCCTCTATTAGACCATCTCTTCATATTCCCTCTCTCTGTCCTCTCCTCTGTCCATCTCTTCCTCCCCTTCTCTCTGCCTTTCTCATCTCAGTCCATTTCTTCCTTCCCCTATGTCTGTCCATCGTATACTTAATCTCTCCTTCTCTCCCCCTATTCATCTCCTCCAGCCCTCTCTCACTGTCCACTGTCTTCCCTCCTATCCTGGCCATCTCCTACCACCCACTTCTCCGTCCATTTCCTTCTCATCCATCTCCTCCTGCACAGTCTATCTCCTCCTGCCCCATGTATCGCCTCCTCTTACCTCTCTCCGTCCATCTCCTCCTCTTCTTCATTCTGCCCTCTCCTCCTCACCCCCTATCACTGCCCAGCTCCTCATTCCCTCTCCCTGTTCCTCCAACTCTTCATCCCCACCCCCCTTCTCTGTCCATCGCATCCACCACATTAGGAGGTTCATGACTTATCCCTACAGTATTTCTTTCCAGATAACAAGTTACATGTGTGTTATGTTTGGTTGAAATCAATACAAGGGTTTGTGAGGAGCTTATTACGCACAGCTTCAACTGTGTATGTACGTGTCACATATATTTCACACATAAAATGGTTCAAATGGCTCTGAGCACTATGGGACTTAACATCTATGGTCATCAGTACCCCAGAACTTAGAACTACTTAAACCTAACTAACCTAAGGACATTACACAACACCCAGTCTATTTCACACACATTCAACATATTTTACGCATATTTCACCTGAACCTCTTGCAAATTACTCCCTGCAGTTTTGTTTTCACGCAACTCGATGTTTATGACGTCTTACCTTCAGAACTATTTGCCGTAAAATGATATACTTTTGTCGTTACAAACGGCCGCCAACGGCCTTGTCAAAGAGGGCGGAAGGGTGGACTTACGTTCAGGGAAGTCTCTCGCCCTTGGGATAGGAACGGGCCCAAACGGCGGAAGAATCAACAGTGGTCAACGGCATGACGACGTAGTAACAATGAAAACCACCGCATTGAAGACACATAATGTGTATACACAGGACATGGGGCCTGTAATTGGGAAGAATCATGATAATCTCTCCATTGACAAAATATTCAGGAGTAGCTCCCGATTCGGATTTCCAGGGGCTGCCAAGGGGAGGTGACTATTAGAAAAAGATTGAATAACCAACGAAACGATAACATTCTACGAGTACGGTTGTGGAATGTCATAAGTTTGGACGTGGTAGAGCAGCTGGAAAATCTGAAAAGGGATATGCTAATGCTCAATTTAGATAAGGCGATGTTGGCCTGATATATTCGACGATGCCCTTTGGCTACAGTGACTAAAGGATTCTTAAGAAACACCAAATTAAGATAACCTGAAGATGCCTAAATAAGGCGAAACGCGTCGCTGAAAAATAAAAAAACCTAAAATTGCAACCAACACTGTTTTTAAACAATATTATTAATCACTGGTTTGCTGTTATGCCACATATGGACTGGAAGAATTTCTGGACAGATAACGATCGTGTAATATTAACAGTAGCAGGAAATGGTGTAACGGAGGCAGGATTCGTTATGAATAGGAAGGTTGGGGAGAGAGTGAGATACTGTGAACAGTTCAGTGATAGGGTTGTTCTCATCAGGATCGACAACAGAACAGCACCGACGACAATAGTTGAGGTACTCATGCCGATGTTTCAAGCAGCGGCCCCGTTCTAACTCATCTAGCAGGGGAATCTGCTGTTTTACGTATATGAAGTCTTCACGGGTTGTCAGTCGAGTAGCGTCGTCGTCTCGTAGTAACGTTTCGATGGAATGCGTCTCCATCATCTTCAGGCGAAGTATCGAGATATCGTCGGTCGCGGGTTTATGTCTCTGCTGGACCGCTGCCCGCTTTCCGCCGCCGGCCAGTCACGCCTCCGCGGAATCGCCCGATGCCCCTGGAGCGGCCGGTGGTGGGGGGGATGCGTGTGCGGGGTTCGAGTCCCGGCGTCCGTCTCTGTCTGCTCCGTCCGCGGCCCGTGGTAGAACGGAACGTTCTTCTCTGATTTTCCTGATTGCAGGCTCCCAGGCTGTGCTGAGATGGTAGCCACTGTCGCGGTTGTTTTGTTATTCATCAAATGTGACCAATTTTTCTTTCTAGTTCCATATGAGCTTCGCCAACATGATTCTAGAACAATGTGTTAAGGACAAACATACTCTGATCTCTCTCATTCCTGATGTCGTCTTATTTGGGCCACTCGCATTTCGCTTTATGTAAAGCATCTTCAGTGGTCCCTGGAGAAAATGTGGCTACGTTTACAAGTAGGTTTAAGGAAATTATACACAGTTCTCACGTTTAAAATATTTTTTTACCTAAGTTTTTAGGCTCCTACATTATTTGCATCCATTTTCCCATAAACGGGCGTTCACTTATTAACATACTGCACTGTACTTACACACGGCATTTTCCTGTTTATTTGTTTTTAAACATCCACATCCACCTCATGTAGTTTGTGTCGACAGCGTAGAATGCGTCGGTCTTTTGATTTGTTATTGTGGCTGGGCAGCGTCTGCTGTTCCTACATACCTGAATTTCACTCTATGTGTGTATGTGTGGGTGCGGGTGTGTGTGTGTGTGTGTGTGTGTGTGTGTGTGTGTATGTGCGCGCGCGCGTGCGTGTGTCTGCTCTGGTGCGTGCGTGTTTCCGTGTGTATATAGGTGTCGTTTCTATTTTTCGATTCGGATATGGTGGAACAGGGTGATATGTGCTAACTCTTGTGTGAAAGCGAGTGTCTGTAATTTTCTTTTCCTTTTTTTTTTTTCATGCACGCTCGTTTGCACTCACAAATTAACATGTATAACTCCGCTTGCCCTCTTTAAAATCCAAAACAGAATTACACATACAGACACATACAAACACAGACACACACACACACACACACACACACACACACACACACACACACACACACACACAGTCCGTTAGCTAGAAAGACATAGCGAAATAGCAGATGTATCCATAAAAAAGAAACAAAAGAGAGCAGATTCCGCGTGATCGACACAAACCAAGTACATGAGACGAGTAGCAATATATGAAAGGATGCAGATGAGAAAATATTGTACCAGTGCAGCTCAGCGTGTTGCAAATCAAGGGCCTGTGCATAGACGAAGGCACGGATATAATGTAGGAACCAAGGAACGTCAGTAAAGCACAACTAATTTTGAAGCCGAGAAATGTTCATGATCTCGTTAAACTGATTTGTAAAGAATATCACGATGAAAACTTCGTAGCAGATTAAAATTGTATGCCGAACTGGGCACGAAAGTGGCGCTTTTGCCTTTCACGGGTAAGTGCTCAGTCAACTGAGCCACACTAGAACGACTCACAAGCATTACTTACGCCAGTATCCCTTTATGGAAAAACACAGTTGCAACAGCGATCGCTGAAGATATTACACAATAAGGTATCTGGTCTACTTAAGCCTTTCTTATGGTTTCAAAAGGCGGCACACCCATATTACCTGTAAAATTGCGATTGCGGTAGAGATGCCTCAAAAGACAAACCGAGCGGGGTGGCGCTGTGGTTAGCACACTTGACTTGCATTCGGGAGGACGACGGTTCAAACCCAAGTGCGGTCATCCTGATATAGGTTTTCCGTGATTTTTCTAAATCACTTGAGACAAATGCCAGGATGGTTCCTTTGAAAGGGCACGGCCGACTTCCTTCCCCATATTTATACTTCCCTAATCCGATGACCTCGCTGGTTGCCCCCTCCTCTCTTATCATCCAACCGCTCCCCCCACTCCCGCCAAAAAAAACTACAACATCCTGATTCATAGGAATCTTTATACGTACAGTATAATTCCTGTGAAAACAGTTGGAATTATACAATGTTAGTCGTTTACGAATTCACAAGTGTGAAGGCTATTGGGATGCCCAATGGACTGAAGCCGGGGTACTGGTTCCATGGAATTGCTGAAGAATCATGAGCTTGGCGAGACATGCAGACAGCTCTAACTCAAGGAGTTTCTATATCACTGAGCGAGGGATTAAAACAAGTTTGCGCTCTGAGCACGTGCCACGTGATCTCACATCTATATTGTCAGTCAGTCTCAGCCCAGAAGTTGAACCACCACGCTGCCTGCAGAGCGAGGTGGGGAGCAGCCCATTTACGTTGCCAAAAAAAATCATAATCGCCTCCACAGCGTGATCGTCAAGATTGTCCTGATCAGCATCTCAAATTGTCAGATGTACGTAAGGGTGTCCCCCCCCCCCCCCGCCCCACCCGCCCCATCCCAACGAAAATCACCTATTGCAGTCGCACAGTATACTTATGTCTTCGTATGACGCAGTTATCCTTCTCCCAAATTTTGCCTGTACTTATGATGTCATTTATCTTCTCTGAGACTTCCCTGAAGTTATGGTATCGCGTAAGACTTCATACTAGCTAGCACATGTACGTTGCTGCTTCTGGCACACACTTCCATTCTGTTACCGCCTTATTGTTTCCGATGTCTTCGGACTCCCCACTACTTAAAAAAGTTAATGTGGAATATATATAACAATTTGTGTCTCCCGTTGTATCTGAGCTCTACATGCAGAATCATACTGAGCTATCACACATGTGGTTCTCTCGATATTCAGCTTATGTGTACGAGTCGTGTAAATATTTTTATTTATATCAATACATCAACTTGAATATCAATTACAGATTCGTTTATTTACAGAAAACGTGTATTATTTTACGTCATTCACGTTACATAAACCGCAGGTTTCGAAATAGAAATTCGACTATACAAACAAGATGCTCCTAAATGGCAATATGTTGCTTTAATTTTGGTTTAAATTTTTGTATCTGTCAGTCATCATCAGACTAAAACATTCGTGTCACTATTATTTATCTATTTCTGAGCTATAGTAATTTAAATTCCGAGTAATCTGTTGATAGTATAACTGTGAGTACCGTCAATCATTGTTATTAAAAACATTTTTGGAAGATTATTACTAATAGTAATCAAGTAAAGTATAAAATGCATGGTTGACCATTAGCTGCTTTCTTGATGCGTGTTATTAGTATTTTTGCCTCTGAAAATCCTGTGTGGCATACTGGAATTCATTGCATGCTTTATATTTGAGACGTGACCATTGTTGTAGTAATGATGGATGTGATATTGTGGCCTAAACTGTTTTATCCCTGATCCGTGAAGATAGTCTGTGACTGAACCCAGTCGATACTTGGGTTTTCAATAAAAAAAGGTAGCCGGTGTTCGAACATCCATTTTAGACATTACTATTAAGGTTTCACAATAAATTTCTTACACAACAGTTTCCATAATATTAACCTGCTGTTGAAAAGAGTGAACGCAAACCTTACTTCATGTCTGTATATGATGAAAATTTCTGACGTTAGAGGTCAGGAATTTTTCCTCGGTGGCAGGAGTTTTCTCACCAACGTCACTCGACGGTTACCTAGTGGTAAAGCGCGTTTTTGGAAACCGAGAGCTCGTGATTTTTAACCCCAGTCAGACCAGGGAAACTTTCAGTTCATCATTAATCTAACTTTCATCTGTCAACGGTATGAGAAGTCAGCAGGAACGACATGTGGATTGGATTTCACGTTAACTGTAAGTCATCTTTCCCTGGTTAGATAACTGGGGTGGGTTAGGGACACATAAATCGCCAAAGTGGCTTTAAATTGGTAGACTCGCAGTCGGTCATTGAGCTACATACATTTTCCTCGTGACTTAATGATTGTCCTATCATCCTGTGCCTTGTTGAAGTGTTTTCACATATTGTCTTATTTACTGTATCTGCGGAACATCTCCACATTTCTTATGAGTCCACTTAATTTTCGTAAGCCATCTGAATATTGCATCTCAAACATATCAGTTTGCTAATTTCCAGTTTTCCAATTCTCACGCTCTCTCTAATGCATTATTCAGCTTAAACAGGCAATCTGCATTAACATACATATTTATTGCTCTTGACGACATTCGATTTGTAGGTGTGCGAAAGTAGCCGGAAAGAGTTGTACAAAACTCAATGTCCCTATTAAGCAATTTACTTTTCATGTCATTATGCGCAGAATACGATAGTATGTCATTAAGTATTATAATCATGCACATAACTTATTGTTTTGGACCATTCCAAAAGTAAACACACGTTGAATTTTTTTTATGTGATGAAGGCTACTCTCTCTGCAAGAGAACTGTTAATAACTGCTACATGCAGCAGTCGCAATGAACACACAGCAATACAAATATTCCAGCGATCTTTTATAGAAGATTTATTGACTGATCCTGTGCAAATGAGATCCGTCTTAATTTTAAGAATCGCAACATATTCCATTCTGAACATGTACAATATAGCATCAGTTGTAAATTTAAAGCATGGGCAGGAGTTAGTTACTAAGGCAGAATCTTTCAAATATTTGGCTGTTCATATTAAAGAGAAATGAAATGGAAATAAATGCATCTTAAAGCCAATTAAACAATCCAGTATCCGATATTCTTTAACAACTCCGTTTCAGAGCTTCTTAAACAAAGTCTCGTTTACGCTTTGTATTATTGGAAGACTTAGACAGAGACGAGATAATAAAATAACATACTTTTATAACTATTATACAGTAATATCATATGGAATTGCATTTTAGGGTAACTCATATATATAAGGAAGAAAGGTCCTCAATGCAGAAAACCACGCCGCAAGACTAATGAGTAGTGCTCACCGTTGACCATTATCTAGACAACTAGTTACGGACGTAGATATTTGAACCATAGCTTTACAGTGCATATATTCTCTCATGGGATTTGTTGTAAATAATCAATTGAGGTTGGTAAATAATAACAACATCCGTAATTACAATAACTGCTGAAAAAATTATCTCCATTTTCTTCTTCTTCTTCGTCTTTGTCCCTTCCCGTTGCTTATGGTTGCGGTAGTGTCATATGGCTCGCGCTAAAGTTATCGGTACAGAGTCACCGGATGCACTTGTGCAAACCACAAGTACAACCGGGACTGTATTCATGTACCTCAACTGTCTGATTCTTGCGTTATTCCATGTGACAGTCTGAGTTTCCCAAATGTTTGTGTATCGCTTGTTTGAGGGGGATGTGGATACCAGCCCAGCATTCTTCTAGCTGGATGTGAGAAAACTCCTAAACGCACATCTAGCGTGGCCGGTCCATCTGCGCTAGACGTTAACCCTCTGGATTACGATAATATGAAAAAAATATAATTAATTTTTTTTCAGACCAGTAACGTTTATTACCAAAGTAAGCAATGAACCTAAGAGAAATTGGCCAAAAGTAAACAACAGTTTTTTTCAGGAGATCGTTTTACTTTTGAGCCACTAGGAGCTACAGTTTCAACGATCCATCATTTCATGTGGTACGTTCGAAAGCATATTCGCAATTCTCCTAGACACGGTGCCACATCCAGAATCTTCCATGAACTGAGAATGCGTGAAACACATTACAGTAGTAAGTAACAAGCCAAATGTTCAAAAGTTTATCAGATTTTGAATCACAATCACGTAGCACAATTTCCTGTTCTACTGTTGTATTGAACGCTGTGACTGCAACAAGGCACTACATTCTTAGAAGTACCTCTGTGTCCCACTAGATGTGTTCGTCTTGCTGCAGCATCGGTGGTTTCTTGCTAAAGGCAGTCGTATTTCAAAACAAAATTAATGAAATGGTGGCTGCAGGCAAAAACTACCAGAACTCGGAGGGTTAAGCGGTGAGGCCGACTGATCCATCGCCGTCTCCACTCCCTGCATGACGGAAGCAGCTCGTTAATGTTCTCGGCTATCACTGCGAGTAGAAAGTAACCGCCATTATTCTTAATGAAAATGAACTGTAGCTCAGAAAGGTGTTTATAATGCTTCTGCCGAAATCTTTGGTCACTTAGCCAATGATAAATGCTTGTCAGGGAAGGAGACTATTTAAAGTTAGCTGAAAAAATTCATTCTGGGCCAGTTCTATTCGAAAACTGTTTATTTAGTAGTGTTTTCTTCTCCAAATCACTTAACACACCTATTTGTGTTAATTAAACAATTTTTGTGGCATGTGGAGCAGAAGCGGTGCGGATATTATGTATGTATGTATGTATGTATGTATGTATGTACATGTGCTAGCGGCCTCGCCTAGGCGGCAGAAACCTCTGCAGGCGCGCGTCTGACACCTGCGAACTCTCGGCGGTAATGTCTCCATTTGGAGACCCACATTTAATTACTGTACCCGCGTAACGAGCTCCCCCAGCAGTCCTTGGATTCCAGTAATGAAGTCAGACGGAGACCGTAATATACCAAGTTTAAATTACGCGCTGGAGATTCATATCTCGCCCCGTGACTGAGATATGACTGGAGTAATTTCAGAAGCAATCAGAGAGGGCGTTGCGATGCCACGGTGGCCCTCCCTTAGTCTGGCTCCTCCTCACCCCTATTGTCTGTTGCATGTCGCTCTCCGTCAACCTTTTCACAGCATATGGCCGCTGTTTCACGTATCATGAATTGACTTACGTCGCTAGGGAGGGTTGTTACTTCCTCCAACGACTGTATCTTTCGTCTCATTACTTTTAACATAGTTTACTCTTAGTAAACTGTATGTATTTTTTCACCTCGTTCTCACAAAGAACACGTTAAACATAAAATCAATACATGACAGCGAAAAGTACATTCCTATAAGTAGATGTAAGTATAAAGTACCTAAAAGCAATTTATTCCAGATGCGAGAAACTATTTCATGACCTAAGTGCATTTAGCTTACCTAGTAATTACTCATTGCATGTACCTGGATTGCTGAACCAGATTTTAAACTGCAAAACATTTCCACGAGTAGATGTGGTCCCGAACCAGAATTCGGTACTTACGAAATGAAGTTGATGAAATTGGAAAAATATAGCAGAATAAGGAAATGGGACATGCATAATCTGCAATAACTAGGGTTGTTCAGAGTTTCAATGAGAGAATTAGGAACGACTCTCTGAAATAGGCAACAGAAATACAGTACAAGACTAGGATAGTTATGAGGGATGAAAAGGCCAGTGTAGCAGCAACACAACTAGGGAAAAATTCAAGACCTTGTATCACTCCTTGGGTTACACACGAGAAATGGAAATCTGTTAGACGAAAGAGAAAAATAAAATAAAGGACAGGTGAAGCAGGAAAAGGAAATGCATACGTCTAAAAACTGCCATTGATAGAAGGTGCAACGTCCCTCAGGTTGAATGGTTCAAATAGCTCTGAGCACTGTGGGACTTAACATCTGAGGTCATCAGTCCCATAGAACTTAGAACTACTTAAACCTAACTGACCTAAGGACATCACACACATCCATGCCCGAGGCAGGATTCAAACCTGCGACCGTTGCGGTCTCGCGGTTCCAGACTGAAGCGCCTAGAACCGCTCGGTCACAGTGACCGGCCAGGATGAATGATTAAACGCGAAATTGAAAGTTACAGAAGCTTGCATCAGTGAAGGAAAAATAGGTGCAATATAAGGGAAAGAGAAAAAATATTGAAGGGGCAAAAGAAAGCAGCTGTAGGAAACTCTATGGTTCACATGGAAGAGATGTGAAGGCTAGGAGGTGGAGTAAATACATCGAAGCGGTATATAAAGGGGAAGAATCTTGAAGACACTGCAATGAAATGTTAAGAGGAAGTGATTGTTGACGACACGTTGAATATGATAGTCCGAGAAGAATTTGACAGAGTATTGAAAGGCCTAAGTCTAAACCAGTTTCCTCGAATAAACGCCGTTGTCAGAATTATAAAAGGCCTTAGGAGAATCGAATATGGCAAAACAATTGCAGCTGGTTTGTCAGTGATATGAGAACGGTCGAATATCCACAATCTTTAAGAAGTTTCTAGTATTCTCAGTGTCAATGACGACAGCAGAAGACAGGGTTGAGC
Source organism: Schistocerca piceifrons (assembly GCF_021461385.2). Lineage (NCBI taxonomy): Eukaryota > Metazoa > Arthropoda > Insecta > Orthoptera > Acrididae > Schistocerca > Schistocerca piceifrons. The sequence continues at coordinate 562,433,035 of NC_060143.1, forward strand.
ATCATAGAACCATTAGTATCATACGTAAATCATGACTCCACAGTGCTAATGTGTACAGCAATATGGAACCACTCGTATTAGCAGACGTGGATAGGTTTGGTTTCCGGGGAAAAGCAGCAACACCCGAGGAAAGCCTTTGACACTTACGACTTCACTATTATACTTGCAAAACTTAGCCGGCGAAATTTCTTAAAAAGTGCAATACTCGTACAATGGTTTCGCTCGTACCAGCAAAGCCTTCTGTCCGGTACCATGAAGTCAAAGAGGAGTCAGGCTGTATAACGAGTCCCCCACGGTCCTATACACTTTTCAGTGTATATCAATGATATGTCAACTGTTTTGACGTATTGCAAATACCACGATGATGATGATGTACTCCAATTGTATCTCTTCACTGTATGTCAATGATGTGTCATCGGTTTTGTCCCACGGAAAATACCACTGTGTGGTGCTGAACTCTGTCTTCTGCTAAAACCTGGCGGCAGCTATAGAGAACCCCAATTGTGACCTTCGCGCACCATCAAAATGGACACAGAATATAAGGCTGAAATTCAGCCCATCCAAATCCGAAACGGTACTAGTTGCTCATCTAGGCTCGCTGGCCCGAAATATCGAGAATCGCTGCCACATTGAAATTGGGACAAGTATCAGCTCCCCCTCAGCAAAGATTCTACAAGTAGTAACAGTTGAAAATATAAATTGGACTTAATAAATAACAACAAGGTGCAAGAAGGCAACAGCTTTTCTTCATGACCTAGTAAAATAGAGAAAACTCTTCCTTCTTGACGCTAAAAGAAATAAGAGTTAGAATAACACTTATACTTCCAATGATTGACTAAAAAGATTGTTGTTCTGAAAGGCCTTTCTTAGGAAAGCTAACATTGGCAGTACTTCTACCACTGTTCCGGCTGAACTAATAATGATAGTAATAATAACAAAAATAATAGATCTACAAGAATAATAGATCTACAAGAATATAGAGAAAATATCTGAAGTAATGGCCAAATGACGATAAACCTTTCGCGGACACCTCTAACGAATGGATGGAAATAGACTAACAAAACACATATTCCTATACTTATAGAAGAAGAAATCGACAGTAGCATGGATTACAGAAGTAAGGAAAGATATAGAAATAAACAACATCAAAGAATCAGAAAAAGCAGAAAGAAACCGTTTTAAAAATAAAATACTAAATTTGGAAGGCTTTCAAAGCAGAAGAAATAAAAAATCGGTATCGACGTGGACAGAAGAAAGGAAGAGACTTCATGGGTGAAAATGAGGGAATACTGGGAATACAGGAAACAACAACAAAGGAAGAAGAGGGACTGACGTTGTTAACGTAATCCTAGTTGACAATATGACTGTAAAAACAATAATGACAGTAATACCAACGGTAATACTGGTGGTTATAGAAAAATTTTATAGGTGCAAACAATGGTTGTTGTGTGATGTATCGAGTTCTAGGGAGAAAACTCAAGAACTACAGGTAAGATGTCTGGGCGCCTGGAACTGGTTATTAGTGATGTTCGACTCGTTGACCGTGTTTCACCATCACGTGCACAGTTATCCCGACAGCATGCAGACAAGCACAGAGTTTTCCAGACCCTCTGGTCTTCTCTACTGTCTTCCCAAGTACACTGTTCCTCACACACCTCGATCTTAACGCTCTTGTCTGAACAGTATGGCAGAAACACTCCTTCCGATCAGAGTAAAATCACTTATGTCCCGCTCCATCGTTCAACCACTTCCTCGAAGGACTTCCTAGTAGCGGGAATCGGCCTATGAAATAACCTCCTCCATTCAATTAGAGAACTAAGTAATATGTCCAGCGTCAGAAATAAGTTAATGACATACCATACAGTAATGACTACCATTGTCCCTGTATGCACTCGGTACCCGTGTACGTCCTTCTTTCCAACCAGATGTTCCTCGTTTCCCAGTAATCTTAGCTCAATTTCTCGAAGTTTTTCCCTAGAACTCTCTAGAACTCGCTACATCGCAAAACAACTATTTTTTGCACTTATAAACATTTTCATTATTACTTTTATTGTTGTTTTATTATTATTATCATTATTAATGAAGCAGGACCAGCGGTAGAAGTACTGCCATTGTTAACTTTGTTACTTCATAGTCTGTATTATTTACTCAAACTGCCTCTCTCAAACCATTTTAACACAATATTCATATTAAAATCGTTATTTCATTGGTAACTGTGGTGTAAAAATAATGTACCCCATGTGTTAAACCCTTGTCTGATGTACAAGAGGGCCTGATGGCTTTTGTATGATCAGATTAAATAAATAAATATCGTCCCCATGAGTTATCTTGGAAATAAAGTCAGCCCACACATATTTAACACAATAAATATTTATTTCATTTGTACATTTAGAAAACAATTACTCTCGAGGTGAGTTGGGGGAAAGGATAATGTCTTGAATAGATGTTGAAGATGAACGTAAAAAACGAAAAATAAAAGAAAAAATAAGACAGAAATGATGGACTGGGACAGTATTAAATCAGGCGACGACGGATGAGTTAGATTAGGAAATGAGACACTAGAAGTAGCATGCTGGCAACAGCAGTGGATTTGCTTCTAATAAATGTAATTTCTTAACATGAAATATAATGTAACCGTTAGAAAGCCTTTTCTGAAAGTATTTGTCTTAACTGTAGCCCAATTAGGAAATGAAACGTGAGAGAAAAACACTAAAGGGGAGATGTGAGTAGAAACTTTCACATGTGGTGCTAAAGAAAAATTCTGAACTTTAGATGGAAAAGTAGAGAAACTATTGAAGAATTCCTACGTCGAATTACGCAAAAATCAGCTTTACGTCCCAAAAAAAAGTACAGGATGACTAGGGATGTCCTGAGGCTTCAACTAATTATTGTTCATTTGGTAATAACTGGAAGTGTTGGGGTAAAAATTGTATTGGGTAGTACTACAGTACTGTGAACAGGATAAAGCAGGTAAAGAGTACTATAGTTATGCAATGGTTAAGGGGCTCTGAATTGACAGACTACGGAGGAGAGCTGCATCAAGTAAGTCTACAGGATAAAGACAATAACAACAACAACTATTTCATAATCTTTCCAGTGGTGATTATTTCCTGGGAAAATTAGTTTAAGAATCTTTAGAAAAGTGATTACTAAATGGGACAACAGCATAATGCATGCAGATGGATGAAATTTGTAGTAACTAACAGCACATCCTGATAGTTTCGTTCAGAAAGAAAATTACCGCACGAATCGAACTAAGGGTTTCGGAATATAATCAAATGACAGAGAAATAAGCTTTTTCGGCAATAACCACAAATCAGAAGCATGGAAAATAATTTTTTTATCTCCGTATTGACCAACTAGAGTTAAATAACGACTTCAATTCCTATTCTTCATTTGTTGTTTCCTGTTTTTTCCGTTACCAATCACCTTCTTCCAACGTGGTCTTTTCATTTCTTCTGTCCATGTTGTTGTAGATTTCTTATATTTTCTACCTTCAAAGCCTTCTAAATTTAGTGTTTTTTTCTTAAATGGTGTCCATCTTGTAATTCATCGGTATGCATTCGTATGCATGTAAAAATTGTGGTGTTACCACACTGGTATAGTGCTTTAGTTTCGTTTTTCTAGATGTGCATCTCTTATTGTTGATATTTTTGTCAAATTATTTGATACTTCCATTTTATTAACTCTTACATCTACTGAAAATTTTTCTAGTCCAGTCTGCTGTATAGTTTCTTCAAAATATCTAAATTTCCTTAGTCTAATATACCTACTTGCATGTCTATGTATTTTATGTATATTTTTTGTTGTTGTGAATATGTACTGTTGTTAATAACTATGAACAATATCAAATACACTCCTGTAAATTGAAATAAGAACACCGTGAATTCATTGTCCCAGGAAGGGGAAACTTTATTGACACATTCCTGGGGTCAGATACATCACATGATCACACTGACAGAACCACAGGCACATAGACACAGGCAACAGAGCATGCACAATGTCGGCACTAGTACAGTGTACATCCACCTTTCGCAGCAATGCAGGCTGCTATTCTCCCATGGAGACGATCGTAGAGATGCTGGATGTAGTCCTGTGGAACGGCTTGCCATGCCATTTCCACCTGGCGCCTCAGTTGGACCAGCGTTCGTGCTGGACGTGCAGACCGCGTGAGACGACGCTTCATCCAGTCCCAAACATGCTCAATGGGGGACAGATCCAGAGATCTTGCTGGCCAGGGTAGTTGACTTACACCTTCTAGAGCACGTTGGGTGGCACGGGATACAAGCGGACGTGCAATGTCCTGTTGGAACAGCAAGTTCCCTTGCCGGTCTAGGAATGGTAGAACGATGGGTTCGATGACGGTTTGGATGTACCGTGCACTATTCAGTGTCCCCTCGACGATCACCAGTGGTGTACGGCCAGTGTAGGAGATCGCTCCCCACACCATGATGCCGGGTGTTGGCCCTGTGTGCCTCGGTCGTATGCAGTCCTGATTGTGGCGCTCACCTGCACGGCGCCAAACACGCATACGACCATCATTGGCACCAAGGCAGAAGCGACTCTCATCGCTGAAGACGACACGTCTCCATTCGTCCCTCCATTCACGCCTGTCGCGACACCACTGGAGGCGGGCTGTACGATGTTGGGGCGTGAGCGGAAGACGGCCTAACGGTGTGCGGGACCGTAGCCCAGCTTCATGGAGACGGTTTCGAATGGTCCTCGCCGATACCCCAGGAGCAACAGTGTCCCTAATTTGCTGGGAAGTGGCGGTGCGTTCCCCTACGGCACTGCGTAGGAACCTACGGTCTTGGCGTGCATCCGTGCGTCGCTGCGGTCCGGTCCCAGGTCGACGGGCACGTGCACCTTCCGCCGACCACTGGCGACAACATCGATGTACTGTGGAGACCTTACGCCCCACATGTTGTGCAATTCGGCGGTACGACCACCCGGCCTCCCGCATGCCCACTATACGCCCTCGCTCAAAGTCCGTCAACTGCACATACGGTTCACGTCCACGCTGTCGCGGCATGCTACCAGTGTTAAAGACTGCGATGGAGCTCCGTATGCCACGGCAAACTGGCTGACACTGACGGCGGCGGTGCACAAATGCTGCGCAGCTAGCGCCATTCGACGGCCAACACCGCGGTTCCTGGTGTGTCCGCTGTGCCGTGCGTGTGATCATTGCTTGTACAGCCCTCTCGCAGTGTCCGGAGCAAGTATGGTGGGTCTGACACACCGGTGTCAAAGTGTTCTTTTTTCCATTTCCAGGAGTGTATATAGTAAGTCGAGGATCATTCTGAAACCGAGATGTGTAGTGGTGAAGTTCATTTCGTATCAAGTACTATCAACAGTACCTCTATGACATATTTCTATTCGACCGAAAAACGTTGTGCAGACTTTCCTAACGTAAATTATTCTATATTATCGTGAACTGTAGCAACCTATGTCCGTCTGTAAATTACTGTAAAATAAGTGGCTGATCACATTCCTACACACACAATGAGTACTGCTCTCGTTCCGTTCACGTGTGCAGCGTGGAAGGAGTCTCCCTTGTTCGCCTGTGTACCAGCTGCTAGCGTCCCACAGGTTCTCAGACTCCATGGAAGCTGTACACTGGGTGGATGTGGTGCGGAATCCCGAACTCTGTCGACAAACTTTACTTTAGGAGTTGATTTAGGCACATTCTCTGAGAAACTTGGTATCAGTGACGGCTTTGCCCTCTGTCTCGTTCAGTTTGTTATCGGGATTTAATTTGTATAGTACTGAAAATATCTTTATGCAAATGTCGACGGCATGTCCGTTGTCTCTTGTCTATCAACAAACTTGTTCAATGCCCTCATGGCATTATTAATCATTTACTTATTTGGGTTTTGTCAACTAACGCCCATTGAGACCGGTAAACAGTAAGTAGCTGTTATACAGTATGAAACTTAAACAGATGATATAATATGATTGCATACTGATACAAGTTTAACAGAAGACTTTAGAAGGGTGGTACTGATTGATGTGAGTATAAAATATAGGACAGCGGGTTTTGGTAATTCAAAGGAAAAGCTGGAAGGACAGTGCAACAGTGCAAGACGATTAACGGTCTTATGCCACAAATATAGAAAAATAAACATGTACATGTTTAACAAAAGTGTTCGCCATTCTGTGTAAAATTTCACAGGGTAGTTTAACACTTTGGAGAGCGACCTCTTAGAAGAATATCGGGCCTAGGAAACGGGTCATTTATGCCGATATTTAAAGCGTTACTGAGGCATATGTAACTGATGTATCTTTAGTAATAAAACGTATTTAAAAAAGGACCAGGCTTCAAAATTTTTTTCATATTTACTTTTATTCTTGGATAGAGTGCTAATTTAAAATAATGATGACAAGAAGTATAACTATCCTCCCAAGAAGAAAGAGCGAGGTGAGTAGTTGAGCAATTTTTTCATCTATAACTTTCAAAATACCTTACTCATTCATCAAAAGCTACTTATTTGTACCAAATTTACAACAGCAGCTGTCGTGTTCGGTAACTTACAACAGAACGCAGCACCAGTCAAGCGACACATAGCGAAACGACCTCACATTGTTCTCATACGAAATGAGTGATTTTCTAGCGATAGGTTGCTCACATGGCGAGATAATCGAGATCCGACCTACACTTGGTGACGGGATTTTTGACATGAAGTTGTGGCCGGAGGTACACTTGAGGTGAAAAATAATGTGAACACCTGTACTTACTGCGGAATGGTTTATTAATAAGTGGTTGGACCCCCATTTGCCCGTAATACACCAGCGATTTTTCTTGGAATACTGGCATATAATGATTGTCTCCAATGGAATGCTATGCCACTCTTCGATAAGAACCTGTTCTAACTACTGCAGTGACGAGGGAGGCGGAAATCTGTTGCGGAGTCTGCTCTCCAATACCGCCCACAAGAGTTCGATAGCGTTCAAGTCCGGGGACTGTGTTGGCCAGGGAAGTCACTACAGTTCAGCTGCATGCTCCTCATACAACAATTGTGCTATCCTGGCTGTGCGAATAGGTGCGTTATTGTCCTAAAATATGACATCATTGTTTAGGAACAACATTTCAATCATAGGGTGCACCTGATCACCTAAAGTGTTCACATAATCGTCGGCTGTAACACCGCTTTCGAGAGTAATGATGGGACCAACAGAATACCATGACATGGCTGCCCACACCATCACACTTCCACCTCCATGGTTAACAGTTGGAATCAAGTAATCAGGGTTTTAGGCTTCTTTTGGCTTTCTCCAGACCTAAGCCCGGCCCCAAGTTGGAAATAAGGAAAATGTTGCCTCCTTGGACTATATGACGTGTTTCCACTGATCAGCCGTCCAGGAATTATGCTCCTGACACCATGGTTTATGCCTCTTTGCGTTGGTTGTCGTCACTAATGATTTCGGTATTGCAGCTTGTCCATGAATATTCGCTCTATGTAGTTCTAGGCGGACAGTGTCGATGGATACGGGGTCTCGGAGATGGATACTGAAATCAGAAGTCACTTTAGCATCCGCAGTCTTGCGCTGTTTTGACACAATTCGTGTTAGCGTACGACGATCTCTGTTATTTAGTTTTGATTTGTGCCCACTATAACGTTTACCCGAAGATGGCTTTCCATGTTTTGTGTAGCCTGTCATGTCTGCTAAAACAGTTGCTCTTGAAACATTCAATAAGTTGGCTGTCTTGGATACTGATGCTCCAGCTTATTGGACCCCCACAATCTGCCCTGCTTGGAACTCTGTTAGGCCTATCATCACATGCCAAGCTTGGCCTTTGAATGCAAATACGAAGTGTTCACTATTCGTAAAAAACCTGCACTGATGCCTAGTCCGTGCTGAACACGCCCAGTCCAGCGCAACACCTTCCTTACCTGCGTTGTTGACCGTCAAACACAACTATCCCATTATTACCGCTGCTCACATTATTTTGCCTATCCCCTGTATAGTCGGGCTTGGTCTCTAGTTAATTGTACAGACACCACAAACTTGAGAAATAAAAAGAAAAGAATAGGTACGGAGATTTCGCCGGCTCGTCGAATCGAACAATATCCAGATTTGTGGGGCATTCGGATGTGACAGTGTCCTCATGTTTGGCTGCTTGGGTATGTGAGGGCAGGCGTATCTGTTGTTGAGGTCCTGGACGACCATGTCTAACCACCACGAGGGAGATACTGCGCAATAAGCACATCGAAAAATTTTCATACCTGTGCCGCCCATCCGGGAACAAGTAAAGAACCGCCTGCAATATTCCGTGTCACGCTACATCGTTGGTCAGAGTCTAACAGTAGCCGGTCTACGCAGTTGCCGTCGCACACGTCGGTTGCCGTTAAACTACAACACAGACGGCTGTGTTTAGAATGGTTCCATGATCGGGAAGCACGGACTGCCGGTTAATGGCGTCGCACGTCTTCGGATGACCATTGTTGCCGAATATGGCGCCGACCTAGGGATGAGAATAGTAGGGGTAAGATATAGGGAGAGACGGGTCATACACGATACGTACAAGAGCCAAGAGGGGATAATAAGAGTGTATGACCAAGAACGAAGTGCTCGGATTAAAAAGCCTGTAGGACACGAATGTAGTCTTTCGCCCCTACTGTTCAATCTGTTCATCGAAGAAACAATGATGGAAATAAAGGTAAGATTCAGGAGTAGAATTAAAATTCAAAGTGAGAAGATATCAATGACCGATTCGCTGATGACATTGCTATCCTGAGTGAAAGTGAAGAAGATTACATGATCTGCTGAATGGAATGGACAGTCTGATAAGCACAGAATATGGATTGAGAGTAAATTGAAGAAAGACGAAAGTAATGAGATATAGCACAAATGAGCACAGCGAGCAGCTTAATATCAAGATTGATGGTTACGAAGTAGATGAAGTTAAGGAATTCTCCTACTTAGGCAGCAAAATAACCAGTGACGGTTGGAGCAAGAAGGACATCACAACCAGACTTACACTGGCAAAAAGGGCACTCCTGGCCAAGAGAAGTCTACTGGTATCAAACATAGCCCTTAATTTGAGGAAGAAATATGCGAGAATATACTTTCGGAGTACAGCATTGTATGGTAGAGAAACATGGACTGTGGGAAAACCGGAACATATGAGAATCGAAGCATTTGAGATATGTTGCTACAGACGAACGTTGAATATTAGGTAGGTGGATAAGGTAAGGAATGAGGAAGTTATGCGCTGAATCGGAAAGGAATATGTGGAAAACACTAACAAGGAGAAGGGACAGGATGATAGGACATCTGCTAAGACATGAGGGAATGACTTCTATGGTACTAGAGGGAGCTGTAGAGGGTAAAAACTGTAGAGGTAGACAAAGATTGGAATACATACAGCAAATAATTGAGGATGTAGGTTGCAAGTGCTACTCTGAGATGAAAAGGTTGGCACAGGAGAGGAATTCGTGGGCGGCCGCGTCAGAGCAGTCAACAAACTGATGACAAAAATCTTGTTATTCCAGTCACGCAGCCAGCAGCCTCCGCCCCCCTGCCCCCCAGACTTAGTGCAATCGGACGTCTTCCTTTGTACTACATACACTTGCTCTCACAGTCAAAGAGAAGGACTATACGTGATGAAACTCAAAAAGTCATAAGACTCATCCAAACAGTGAAATTAAAATTGTTTCCTACTACAATTTCAAAAGAACAACTTCAAATATTTACCGAAGTTAGTGAAAAAATATAAAATAAACAATCGGAGTTCGATAATGCTATGTTGATATCGATATATCGAGGGGGGAGGTGGGGGGGGGGGGATGTCGCCTATGTGTATGCATGGTTAGTGAACAAATATTGATATATTGATATTTTATCAACAGTGCTACTGGGAACGACATTTCTATCGAAAGAAGACTACACGATCACATTCTTCTCTAACGAAATAAACTGTTTCGGTCTACATAGGCCCTCCACAGATCATAAAATAGGGTCAGTAGTTCAGTCCAACCATTGCAGAAAATCACGTCCTAACTGTATTTCAAGATGTATGCGTGGATAATGTTGGTAGAGACCGGTTATTTCGTTAGAAATAATAGGGAATGTGTTGGATAATTAAATTATTCGAGGAACAGTATTTGCTACAACACCTCACAAACGTGCATTTAATTTATGCCGCAGCAGAAAGAAGTCTTCGGTAAGCCGAACGGGTGCACAAAGAAATGTTTCACAGCCCGCTTAATCCTGAATGGGCGTAATTTATAGCCCTGGATGCCAAGTTACAAGAAACCAGGTCGTCCGAGAAACAGAGATGGCCGGTGTTCCTAACAAAGAATAGTTTGCACTGGTGCATTTGAGGAAATGGTGCTGAATTAACTGGGGTGACGATACAGCTTAAGTACTCATCACTTTAAAAGTCTGCCTCCTATTTATTCTTCAAATCGAGATTTAATAATAGCTTATGACTCTAGTTTTTATGCCGTGAAATGTTATCCATCTATATTACATCTGCACCATACGTGAATAAATGCAGTGTGACTGAATTTATTTAAGTTTTACAGTGGCAGAGACTTTCGCAATGCGCAACGCAGTAATAAAAAAAGACACGTTTGCTGCAGTAAATCAAGACGGAACTGTAATTAGAATTCTCACAGTATACCTCATGTAGTCGCTAACTACGGAAGTGAAGCAATTATATCTCACAGGTGCATTTGGCGCAAAGCAAATGTTTTTTCTAAAATATCCGCCCTATGTGACCTAATAATCTGAAAACTCTGAGCTAGTGTGTTAGCACAAATTACCGCGATACCGCCACCTCCACTGCATCGTGTCTCGAAGTTCAGCAGCAGCACAAACTTACCTGCATAGCTGCAAAGTATACTTAATAAAACTGCAGTCTCTACTTATGACAGGATCTTACCTCACACTTTTAAATACAATTAAAATGAACGTTTCGATAGCATGGTTCAGAAATGAACACATGGCTAAGTATGGAATACGTGGAAGGTTAGCTTCAAGTAAAAGAAGGGAAAGTGTTAATAAAATCGTAAAAATCCCGGTTATTGTGGCGAAACCAGCGCTGCATCGTTGAGAGAGATACAGGGGTGAACGAATGTGACGGGACTCGCCCCGGTTCACTACTACTAACACCACATCATCATAACGCACCTGCGCTTAGCATGCAAAGTATTGCACCATAATCTAATAATGAAATTAAAAATTAAAGTAGCTGTTCCAAATTTTGTAACATATGCTTCAGTGTATTAATGTTATTAACGTCAAAATCATCAAATCTCAGGGTAATCAGATGAATATGTTTCCCTAAATACATCGTTTTAAATAAAAACAAGTGGCGCTAAATAATAAAGCTAGAAAGCCAGAAAATGTTTAGAATGTGCACATGTATGTCGCAATTAACTGTTACAAGTTTTAACTTGATTGGAGCAATATTTTGGTCGAAATCCGGCGTTTTTACGAAGAATTGACACTCAAGAAGATGAAAATTGGTATGAAGCTTCAGATTGATACAAAACCATTATCAGGTTAGCTTCTATTAGGAACGTGGGTGCACGCATGGACTGTGATATGATTTACAAATGAGAGAGCAAAGCAATCAGTCGTCGTTTTTTGAAGGGCCTTCGTTATGCAGTAGTCTTGAAAGAACTGTGACAGACACCCAAACAACAGGGAACTGACATGCATTGATACTATGAAACAGTGCATTGATAAAGGCTAGACACTAGCCGAAATCAAGATTTGCCAAATAAAACCTACAAAAAATGACGACTGATTACTGTGATCTACCATTTGTAAAACAAAAACATTAACTATGTGGCCCCGTTAACCTGCCTCCAACAGTTTTTGAGTAATTTACGAAAAACTAAATTTGGAACAAACACGCCCTTATTTTTAAAAGATTAAGTATCATTTATATTAATGAAGGAAAGTTCAGGTTATAGCATTTGATTACATGCGTTAAATAATAAAGCTATAACAAATTTAAAGACTTTGATGTACATACCAATCAATGAAAGTCTCTTAAATTTGTAGTTCAGAGCTCATGGTCTACTGTCGGTTCCGTTCTATAAATTCTAACCTACAAAGTTTTAATGCAGCTGAACTAAAACTTTTTCTGTAATTAAAGCCAACTCAACCCCATTCACATAAAAATTACGAAGATGGTAAATTGATTCATGACCATATTACAATATGGCATGCGTCCGAGAAAGCGGCCATTTAGATTCTGCTAACAGGGGGTTCGGCGGTTCGCTACGCCCGTATTTAAATACGACCAGAGGCAGTGATACACACACTTCGCAATGAGCTATCAATTTGTCCGCCTCAGTCAAACGCCGACTTAGACGCTGCTTGGGATGACGTCACAGCCAATCTGCGCTTAATCACACGTATTCGGTACAAATAGGAAGTGAACTCACGAGGAATGGTACACCGTCCTGATCGCTTAGATTTCGCCAAAGTGACAGTGTGTGTGCCTCCCATAATGTTAACAAAACAGCGTGGCAAGCGGTGAGATTTTTTTCCCCACTTTTCTGGCGCGTAATTAACTTTGATAAAAGACCATTTAATTGGAAATTTCAGTAGGATTCGCCTGTGAACTGCTCATTGTGCTGTTCTGTTTATGAAAAAGGCATTATTATTATTATCACGAATGTTACTAAGTTTGTGTCTGTGAACTTTTACTGAATATATTAATCAGTTACAATTCAAAACTTTCGTTTATAATCATAGTTCCTGGTCCCGTGAGTAAATAGACAATAGAAAAATTTCTTACAGTGAGCACAAGAAGAACGTGGACTCACAGATTGGAAACTATGGCTAGTATGCTATGCATCGCTTTCTGGCTGACCGCAAAAATAGTTTTTGGTTCTAGCAAAAGGCGGGCAACAAATACAGTAGATAAAGTATGAGCCCGCCGTCCCACAGTATGGTTAATGACCAGTAATTCAGTAAACGTAACGTATTTCACGTGAAAATGCAGTTCAGCGGATCACGTAACTTTGCATTGCCATCAGACGCAATAGACGAAAGGAAATCACCACATATTGGTTTAATGCCTGTAAAATTATTTTACGAGTATAAGAGTTGTGAGAAAAGTCACTTGAAACCTTGGTTAATTGACGGGAAATGTGGGTATTCAAATGTTCAAATGTGTGTGAAATCTTATGGGACTTAACTGCTAAGGTCACCAGTCCCTAAGCTTACACACTACTTAACCCAAATTATCCTAAGGACAGACACACACCCATGCCCGAGGGAGGACTGGAACCTCCGCCGGGACCAGCCGCACAGCCCATGACTGCAGCGCCTCAGACCGCTCGGCTTATCCCAATGTGGGTATTTATCACTACGTATTCTGAAAAACAAAAATTGAAAGCGCAAACAAAGACCTATCGTTTCCTATCTTAAGCACGACTGTAAAAGGTATATGTGAAAAAAATCTAATGTCCCAAAACCTGAAAAGCCGCGTAAAACCCAAACGCATCGCCAGTGTACAAAGCCAGCAACAGACTTTTCATAATCCAGAACGATGTCGCATCTATGTGCCCACTTCACTGTCACAAGACAAAGTACCAAAAGTAATAAATGAGATCAGCGCGTTGTCGTCACGGCAGCCGGTAGAACAGAGTGCATTTGTGTGCTGGCCATGAGGCCTCGAGAAAACGAATTCTGACACATAGCTTCCCGTCGAGGAAAAGTGGTTTCCACCCCGAGACGTTCTACCACAGCCGGTAGAAAGGTGTCTACTGGTCTTTGAGGCAGACAATAAGATATCAAAGGTTACACAAAATGCAGCATGGAGTGTGTTTCGCGTAACTGTAGACGTCTCTCAAGTTGCGTCACAACATGCACTTTCTGATGCATAAAAAAAAAGTTCAAATGTGTGAGAAATCTTATTGGACTTAACTGCTAAGGTCATCAGTCCCTATCCGATGCATACATTGAGTGGACTAGTGAGAGAGCAACAACTGAAAGCTACTGTGGCACAGGGATTGTAAGGTGTATCTATCTAGTCTTATCTGCAAAGAAAAGTTAATCACGTAAATAAATTTGTTTCGAGGTGGTAATTATAATATAATCTCAGTTGTGTGACCCGACAGCGAAAAAACGACTCACTATTTACATGCTGTCCTCAAGTTTTGACACTGCGCAACAAAATTAGATCACTTTCGCTAAATCTCGTAACTGCCTCCCACTACGACGTAAAAGTTTGAAATTTAGCTCAAAGGTGCCTAAAACTGTCCTCTGTAATGGTGGACAATCGTGACTCCCTGTGACGTCGCCCCGGATAGAGGCGATGCTTCAAACTGCAAGGTGTCGAGATATGCCAAAGAAAAGCTACAGCTCAGAAGTTAATGTGAGCAGTACGGTGAATTAATGATGTCACATTGACAATAAATCTCACCAAAATTCTGCCCAATGCCACCGAGAACGTGTCACACGATGGGGAGGCCATCACAGACATTCTTAGGCACGTTTCACCCTTTCCGTTCCCGGCTCCGCGATCTACGTCAGAACCGCAACATCCAGCGTTGAAATCACGCAGTTGTCTTACGTGAATGAAATTTTCATCCTTCAGTGAAGTGTGCGCTAATATGAAACATCATGGCAGACTAAAACTACACTCCTGGAAATTGAAATAAGAACACCGTGAATTCGTTGTCCCAGCAAGGGGAAACTTTATTGACACATTCCTGGGGTCAGATACATCACATGATCACACTGACAGAACCACAGGCACATAGACACAGGCAACAGAGCATGCACAATGTCGGCACTAGTACAGTGTATATCCACCTTTCGCAGCAATGCAGGCTGCTATTCTCCCATGGAGACGATCGTAGAGATGCTGGATGTAGTCCTGTGGAACGGCTTGCCATGCCATTTCCACCTGGCGCCTCAGTTGGACCAGCGTTCGTGCTGGACGTGCAGACCGCGTGAGACGACGCTTCATCCAGTCCCAAACATGCTCAATGGGGGACAGATCCGGAGATCTTGCTGGCCAGGGTAGTTGACTTACACCTTCTAGAGCACGTTGGGTGGCACGGGATACATGCGGACGTGCATTGTCCTGTTGGAACAGCAAGTTCCCTTGCCGGTCTAGGAATGGTAGAACGATGGGTTCGATGACGGTTTGGATGTACCGTGCACTATTCAGTGTCCCCCTCACCAGTGGTGTACGGCCAGTGTAGGAGATCGCTCCCCACACCATGATGCCGGGTGTTGGCCCTGTGTGCCTCGGTCGTATGCAGTCCTGATTGTGGCGCTCACCTGCACGGCGCCAAACACGCATACGACCATCATTGGCACCAAGGCAGAAGCGACTCTCATCGCTGAAGACGACACGTCTCCATTCGTCCCTCCATTCACGCCTGTCGCGACACCACTGGAGGCGGGCTGCACGATGTTGGGGCGTGAGCGGAAGACGGCCTAACGGTGTGTGGAACCGTAGCCCAGCTTCATGGAGACGGTTGCGAATGGTCCTCGCCGATACCCCAGGAGCAACAGTGTCCCTAATTTGCTGGGAAGTGGCGGTGCGGTCCCCTACGGCACTGTGTAGGATCCTACGGTCTTGGCGTGCATCCGTGCGTCGCTGCGGTCCGGTCCCAGGTCGACGGGCACGTGCACCTTCCGCCGACCACTGGCGACAACATCGATGTACTGTGGAGACCTCACGCCCCACGTGTTGAGCAATTCGGCGGTACGTCCACCCGGCCTCCCGCATGCCCACTATACGCCCTCGCTCAAAGTCCGTCAGCTGCACATACGGTTCACGTCCACGCTGTCGCGGCATGCTACCAGTGTTAAAGACTGCGATGGAGCTCCGTATGCCATGGCAAACTGGCTGACACTGACGGCGGCGGTGCACAAATGCTGCGCAGCTAGCGCCATTCGACGGCCAACACCGCGGTTCCTGGTGTGTCCTCTGTGCCGTGCGTGTGATCATTGCTTGTACAGCCCTCTCGCAGTGTCCGGAGCAAGTATGGTGGGTCTGACACACCGGTGTCAATGTGTTCTTTTTTCCATTTCCAGGAGTGTATGTGCCGGACGGAGACTCGAGCCGGCCGTTGTGGCCGAGCGGTTCTAGGCGCTTCGGTTTGGATCCGCGTGACTGCTACGGTCGCAGGTTCGAATCCTGCCTCGGGCATGGATGTGTGTGATGTCCTTAGGTTAGTTAGGTTTAAGTATTTCTAAGTTCTGGGGGACTGATGACCGCAGATGTTAAGTCCCATAGTGCTCAGAGCGATTTGAACCATTTTGAACCGACACTCGAATTCAGACCATTTGCCTTTCGCGGGCAAGTGCTCTACCTACCGCGATACCCAAGCGCGACTCCCGACTCGTCGCAGCTTTACTTCCAGCAGTACCTCGTCTCTTACCTTAGGAAATTCACAGACGCTGTTCTGCAAAAACTTGCCAGATAAGCACTCCAGGAAAAAAGGATATAGTGGAGTCATGGCTTTGGCACAGCTTGGTGAATGTTTTTAGACTGAAACTTTCTCTCTGCAGTCGAGTATGCGCTGATGTGAAATTTCTTGGCAAATTAAAACTGTGTGCCGGACCAAGACTCGAATTCGGAACCTCTACCTTTCGCAGGCAATTGCTCCACCTACTGAGCTACTCAAGCACGACTCACGACACGTCATGACAGTTATACTTCTACCAGTACCTTGTCTGCCACTTTTCAAACGCCACAGCTCTCCTGGGAAACTTCAGGACTAGCACTCCTGGAAGAACGGGTATTGCGGAGACATGGCTAAGGCACACCCTGGTGAACTTTTTAAAATAAAATTTTCCCTCTGCAGCAGAGTGTGCGCTGATATGAAACTTCCTGATAGGTTATGGGTGGGCGTGGAAATCATTTCAGCCCCACAATGTCCTACAAGGGTTGAAACGCATGGGGGTGTGCCGCGCGGGGTAGCCGCGTTGTCTCAGGCGTCATGCGCGGATCGCGCGACACCCCCTGCGGGGCTTTGAGTCCTCCCTCGTGCGTGGTGTGTGTATTGTCCTTAGCGTAAGTTACTCTGTTAGATTAAGTAGTGTGGAAACCTAGGGACCGATAACCTCAAAGGTTTAGTCCAATAGGAACTTACCACAAATTTCCTAATTTCTTCCTGAGGTGTCAGTAGTGTCAAAAGTTGTCAAGAAGATCTTCCTATTGTTCATCGCACTGCAATAGTAGTCTTCAACCCGAAATTCGTGGGAATCAACGTCCTAGACAAAGGGGTCGTTTCACTGATGCCCTTTATGTCACCCTCTGAGGCGATTAACGGCCTGATTGGATAAGGTTAGGGCTAATTTAGTCGGAAAAGCTACAAAGTATCGAATTTTTTTCGTAACAATTATTTCACAGCTGAATTTACCCTGCAACACCTTTACAAGCTTTTCAGACTGTTTGTGACAACCGTATGTATATCTTGATATAGTGTAGCACCCGGCCCGCAAAAACGTAGATTATATTCAGCTTGAGAGCACTAAGTGACTTGCAAAATATTTGCACGTTATTTCAGAACTTTATGAAATTTTTTTCCTTCTGAAACCCCCACAAAATAATGAAAGGGTAAAAATTAATCGCTTACTGCATTTTCACTCTTCATGCAGTACAACTCTTGCTTTAGGCATGACGCATGACTTTGATACTCAATTTATAACTTCTTTACCATTAATTCTGTTAGCAACAACTTTTGTAGAGTGTACTCACAGTACCAGTGAACGTGCCTGCAAAACTGTATCACTGTAGGGCACGTATTTTAGGAGACAGGACTTCATAAACACAGAAATACTTGAAAAACTACATTTTTCCTATAACGTAGCAAAAATTATTGTGACTAGACTAAAATACTTTCGTGTGGCTGTAACTGTCGGTTCTCTGATTGCTCTGGAAAAAGGCTCATCAGACTAGAATACATGAAATATTAGTTCACTTTCTTACACGAATGAAAAAAGATTTTCATTACTCTGATACAGTTCATTGCGGCAGGATCGCTGGATAATTTACAACTGTCCCTGATTATGGAAGTATCACTCTACGCACTTCTCTTGAGGTAAAATTTCTCTTGAGGTAAACTGTTCATCGAAAACTTTAACAGCTGTCACTGTCCTGCATGATGCAGTATCTGACGCTACGAACTGGACTAAACTCTTGCATGCTCGACACTTTATGGACCTCATCGTGAGGGCGCTGCTATTCTGAGAGGTGGGTGTAGCCTTCTGGAGTGCCTCTTATTAGTTTTTGCGGATTGCAGCGAGATCTTGCTAACGTCTGTGGTATCGACTGCCGACTTTGATGTAGCAATCTGTGGACGACACCACACAAATTATCCAGCTTACATGTTTACTGTCAAGTATTTATCTCATTAATGGCTTTGCAGAGTAGTCACGAGTCTGAAGAAATGTTATAAATGGCAGTTCTATTATTTACAGAATCGGGATTTGCTACTTTCTCTATAAACGAGGAGATTGTGTTGAAGGAATGTTATAAAATTTCAGTTACCGCAACTTACGATTATGATGAATAGATTTCTGCTGTGACTTAAGCATCTTGCATTTTAAACATGTTAGCGCCAAAGAAACTGGAATTGGCACGGGTATTCAAATACATAGATGTGTAAACAGGCGGAATACGGTGCTGCGATCGGTGACGCCTATATAAGGCAACAAATGTCTGGTGCAGCTATTACATCGGTTACTCTTGCTACAATGGCAGATTATCAAGATTTAAGTGCGTTTGAACGTGGTGTTACAGTCGGCGCACGAGCGGTGGGACACAGCATCTACGAGGAAGCAATGATGTGGTGACTTCCCCGTGCGACCATTTCACGAGAGTACCGTGAATATCAGTAATCCGGTAAAGCATCAAATCTCAGACGTCGTTGAGGCCAGAGAAAACATTCTACAGGAACGATATCAATGTCGACTGAAGAGAATCATTCAACGTGACAGAAGTGCAACTCTTCTGCAGATTGGTGCTGATTACAATGCTAGGTCATCAACAAGTGTCAGCATGCGAACCATCCAATGAAACATCATCGATATCGGCTTTCAGAGCCGAAGGCCCACTCGTGCGCTCTTGATCAATGCACGACACAAAGCTTTACGCCTCGCCTATGTCCGTCAACACTGATATTGGACTGGAAACATGTTGCCTTGTTGGAAGAGTCTCGTTTCAAATTGTATCGAGCGGTTGGACGTTTACTGTTTTGGAGACAACCTCATGAATCCATGGACCCTGCATGTCAGCAGGGAGCTGTTCAAGCTGGTGGAGGCTCTACAATGGTGTGGGGCGTGTGCAGTTGGAGTGATGTGGGACCCCTGATACGTCAAGATACGACTCTGGCAGATGACAGGTACGTAAGCATCCTGTCTGGCCACTTGCAGCGATTCATTTCCATTGGAAAATTCGAGCAGGATAATGCGACACTCCACAAGTTCAGAATTGGTACAGAGTGTCTCCAGAACACTCTTCTAAGTTGAAACGCTTACGCTGGCCATCAAACTCCCCAAACACGAACATTATTGAGCATATCTGAGATGCAACATGCTGTTCAGAAGAGATCTGCACCACATCGTACTCTTATGGATTTATGGACAGCCCTGCAGGATTCCCTCCAGCACTACTTCAATTATTAGTCGAGTTCATGCGTAGTGTTGCGGCACCTTTGCGTGCTCACGCGGGCCCTTCAATTAGGCAGACGTTCCAGTTTCATTGGTTCTTCACTTCGTATCCGTGAGCAACGTTGATCCTTCTATAGGCTGTAGGAGACTGTGTCACAAGGGACATGCAATAGTCAAGCGGTTTCACATGTATGTTTCTTGCCTAAATATAGGGCGAGATGAATTCATTGCCACGTAATTGCAGAGCTAAAGTCAGTAAAGTGGCCGTGGGACATACAAGGCAGTCCTGCTCCGTTAGTGACGTTGAGAGGAGGCAGAACAGAGGGGCGAGCAAGCTGCGAGCAGAGACTCAGGACTCGACGGGGCGGCCCGTTTGAATTTCGCGCTACGTTAGGCAGCCGGCAAGTAGCTGGCGCGTGATATCTGCCACGGCGCGAGGAGCCAGCGGTGCGCTGCACGTAGCAGACACTCCACCTGGGCGAGAGGTAGACGGGCAATGGAGCAACATGGCAGGGAAGAGCAAGAGGAGGCGAAGCAGGTGAGGAGGCGAAGGCGGAGATAGCTGCTTCACAGGGGTCGCGATCCACGGACTGCTCGAAGACAAAGACTATGAGAATGAGAGGCACACACAAAGAATCGCCCAGCAACATAACAAGTATTTTATAAAAATGTATATATCTTTGATTTTCCAGTCTCAGTTTGCGCTTTTTTTTACATTATAACTATTTTCGATCTCTTTCGATCATCCTCATATCCATGTTGTTATGTAAGCAATATGAAGTGTCTGTCAGATTGTAAGGTTGCGGGGGATTTGTTGTTTTTTCCTTATTCTTGAATAGAGAACACTGTGTGAGGTGATACGACAAGTTTAATGTCGCAACATTTCTCACGACATTACAGCTTTTCACACAGTTTTCAACTCGCCAACATAAAAACAGTGCAATGGATAACTCATCTTACCAGCATCAAGAAGTGAAATAAGTTTATACACAACAATGTTAAATATTAACTCTCTGAAAAAACATTAATCTTAAGCACAATATTATGAAAGTTTAGTTGGAAGTTTCTTTAACTAATCCTAAGCACAATAATATGAAAGTTTAATTGGACGTTTCTTTACAAAATTGCTCCTACACATACGTTATGATGGTCAGTACTACGAAAATCGTCCGATTCCGGTTCAAAGTTCTTTACTATTTAGGGTGACAATCAAGTCTACGGTCGATGGTTAGTCAAGTGACAAATTTTGGCGCAAGATTACCCAAGGCCCCTCGAGTTTGCAGTGGACGCAAGCTGGTGAACCAACAAAGTTTACACTTTACGTAGTATTTACCTTAAGCTGCGACGTGCTAATGTCTGCAAGGCCGCTCTCACCCACTGAAATTCCTACAAAACTAATCTGGCCTTTGCTGAACTTTCCAGCAGAAACTTTCCCTATGTTTCTCCTTATGCGAGAAAACATGTTCTCAGCCCTAGTCTTATTAAGTGCCGGTATACACGGGCATGGTTGGAGCAGCGTCCATATAATAGTGCCCTCTCAGTTCTCAAAAATGACTCTGAGCACTATGGGACTTAACTTCTGAGGTCATCAGTCCCCTAGAACTTAGAACTACTTAAACCTAACTAACTTAAGAACATTACACACATCCATGCCCGAGGCAGGATTAGAACCTGCGAACGTAGCGGTCGCGCGGTTCCACACTGTAGCAGCTATAACCGCTCGTCTCAGTTCTCGCAAGAACAATTAACTAATGCGGTTGGTTCGTTTCTCCACAGTTGGAGCTGAACGTTGCTACAGCTAATTCTAGCTGGAGTGCAGCCTCTGTGAACGCAGTGTCCACACCAATTTCTTCTCTGCGTCGTGTGGAGCGTTAAGTGCGCCATTCTGCACTTGACGCCAGTTCAGAGAAGAATCCATTTCCAAAATTTCTCTCTTGTCCTCTCATGACAGAACTGCCTTCCTCCACTTGGGTTGCTTTTTCACGTCACGGCTTTTTTCGACCAATAGGAGTGTTCCTTTCATTTTGTACAAACACCCTCTACGAACCGCAACCTCCCTTCTATCAGACTGCGTCGAAACGTCAGTAGTTTTCTCCTTCCTAGTGAGTTTCCGCCAGTCGGACGTTTATTGCCCGTTTGAGACGCCTAAAGTACATTGACCTTTCCATGTGTCACACTCGCAGGACGGAAATGAATCACTTGATTTTGTTCGTATCCCGTTGGAATTTCGAAACACAGTTTTCTAAAGCTTCTTCTCTGCCCTTGTACCGATGTCCTCACTACAGGCGGCCTTCCAGCTTGAATCACCTGGCCCGGGGTCGCTGTCCTCTATCCTGCCACCCCTTTAAGTGGTCGCCGGCGTAACTCCCACAGCGCAGTTTGGATACACCGTCGTGGAGCTGGCTTTTCAAAACTAAAAGCAAATCGACTCACATTCCCTGTTCTACCCTCCGCTCAAAAACATGCATTGTATAGGAATGGTGTGTTAATTGCCGTCAATTGACTGCCCTCCCATTTTGCATTACATATTGATAGGCAAATGTTCTCATAACTGTCGATTTACGTTAGGTATCATCTTCACCTTCTAATTGCGATTTGTAAAGGTCTCATGTAAGGTGCGAATCTGACCATTTATACTGCCCCCTTACAAGATCTACACATCACAATGCTCTATTCTGAATGAAAATGATCACCTTGTTAAAATACGATGGGCATACAATTAGTAATGAAACACATTTTTTCTGAGGTAGATTCGGTTGAACAAATGCTAAATTTGTTGTAGGACATTGTGTAGCATTCCCACTTCTGCTCTTATGGTTCCATGAAGTACTGATAGGTGGTGGCGCTAAATGCAGCCTTCAAAGTAGCGCCTGTAACAGAGGTGCGTTCGTCACAGTAGCTGTCCTACACAGATCTGCCAACAGTGTCGGATGCAGAAATTTAAATAGGAAGGGTTCCTTTCCCCTTGAGCTACTCTATTGTGCTACATGTTTGTAAAAAACGTCATGCAGCGCAACAGAAAAGCTGTAACTGTTTCTTTCAGAAGTCTAGACCCGGCCATTTGCATTATCTCGCAGTGCTGTGGTATGCAGAAATTCTGGAGGAATTGTTGTTCAGCTCTGGAGCTGTTGTAGTTACGTTTCAGCCAGTAGCATAATGGTAAGTGTCGCGGACCATAGATAAGATGTCGCGAGTTAGAATACATTTACTGCTAAATTTTTTTAAAAAGCAATTCTGCTGTCTGCTGAAGTTACCAGTCTAATGGAACTTTGAACATAATTCCCTTCACTTCTCAACCCAAAATAGTCGCATGTGGAAAAAGGGCTAACTTGTGTGACATTTTGTTCTTTTCAGATTTAATAGACGGCCAGACAGCAGATGCATCTCGAAGCTTTTGTATTATGTATGGGGAGAGCGCATCGTGCCCAAATACGTCAGAAAAGTATTTTCTACATTAGCTGTCGTGTGGTAGTGGCATTTTATTCTTCATCAAACCTTGTTTGACGGCTTTAATTCAAAACAAGTTTTCTACATGCATGAATCGATAAACTGCATGTGCTTCGTTAGTCTGTTATAGATAACATCAGAGAATTCGCATATATCGTTGATGATTAATTTCGCTCTCATGTTTACTATTGCTTCAACAACACTAAAGGAGACCTTACGAGAATTGTGCACTGTATTATAAGAAATGAAATAAAACTACCCACGATAACCTTACGACGACAGTTTGTTTTAATAAAACAGACTATCTGTACACAAGCGTGCCTCTGTCGGCACGAATTATTAAAATACTACTCACTTTGATTTCGATTAATTGTGTGTTTAATTGGTATGCTGTGTCATACTCAAGAGGTATGCAAATGTGGCATTTCATAAATATAGTTATGTATTTCTAGAGACCCAAAATTTGCTTGTCAGCAGCAGAAAGAGGCGTTACCTGTTGTGCAGCATTGTAAGTTTTTCACCATGAGCCGAAAGTATTTTCTTGCGATTTCCTTATCGATGTTTGATCTGACTGCGTGTAGCTCTTTCACAGAAGGGGTAAAAACGTTGAAGTCAGTGAGACTGGAACTGAAAACCACAACAGACGCTTTTTCACAGGTCAGCACGTTACCACAGAGGTGGCGAAAATGTGTGTGTCTTAGGTTCCTCTTACAAGGCCAATAGTGGCTAGAACTCATAAACCGCTATTTAAAGGACGCGATTAGTTGCGATTTCCACCTCCAACGAATTTCCTGCGCTGAAAACCGTAAGTTTACAATCTTTTGTTACACCTCAAGCGAAAATAACTGAGATTATTCAATGGAAATGACAGGTAAAATCAAGTGAACTTTGAGGCTTAATTCCGTGCACACAAGGAAGTAACTCGTCGATCACAGAGCTGCCAAACATACGTTGCCTTGTTGCCAAATCTCAGCTACAGTACCAGCAGGAAGAACACGAACCGATGTGATCCTATAGCGGGCTGGGAAGTGACCATAGCTGGTGTCTCCAAGTCGCAGCTCCTACAGCCTGGAATACGTAGTGCGTCTGATTCGCATTTCTGTAACTAGGTTTAGGGACTGGAGCGTAGGTACTAAAAATACTCAGAATTGACTGCAAACTAAGCATCATAAATCAGTAACTCTCATAGTTGTTTTTATATTTCTTTCGTAAGTGTGCTGAAAACTAAGAAACTCATTGACAGGCGTTTTCGTGCCTCACCGATAGTAGAGCACAACAAACAAATAAAAATAAAAAAAGAATGTGTGTGTGTGTGTGTGTGTGTGTGTGCGTGTGTGTGTGTGGCAGAGAGACAGAAAGAGAGAGAGAGAGAGAGGGAGAGGGAGAGGAAGATGTGTGCGTGGTTGCTGGAACACACGTGCTTGACGATCATCTAATGCCTTTTGGCCAATATAGAAGTAGTTCCCCAAGGACAGGTTCTTTCCCTGTCTACGGAATCCTTTTCATGTTAATATCAAACATCAGTAGTTTATCGTAGATTGCATTAAAACTAAAGTAAGTGATGAAGACTTTACTTGATAACTTCTTCATTTACTTGGGCCTAGAAATGGCTACCGATTAATGCCAAACCAAAAGGCAAGAGATCTTACTGCCTTCAGATATACGTCGCTGTCAGGTCTTCTATATGATTTGGCCGACATGACCTGTTTCAAGTTGTGTATGACAGACAATGTAGTAGCCACATTACCCTTCATACCACCATAGACACGTCGTCCATCAGGGAGACAAGTTGACCTGCATGAAGTGCAGATGTGCCCCGTCTATGAAGTGTTGCGGAACGGATCCTGGTCCAAAGGGGCAGTAGCCAATAAACCCTGCCCACACATTGAGGCTAAACCGGTATTGATAATTTGCTGCCACCATACTACCGGTATTCTTACAGCCCAGAGGTGGGGGTTGCGAAGGCTGACAACACAGCCCTCCGGATAGTTAGTCTCATGTGTGAATAAGACAGATAGCAGAAATTCCAGTGACTTGATGTTCTGAGCGGCGAGCGAGTGACAGAACCGTCGCTGAGGAAGCGAGTCCGCAGATAGTAGGCCCACCATATGTCGTAAGTGGTATAGTTATTGGCAGGTGACTGTACGGAACAGTTAACTGGATTGTCACACGATGGTGAACCACCTGCCTGATGCTGATATTGGGGTCGCAGTAATGGGTACCTTGTGTCCACCTGGAACTGGATCTGCCCTCCTTGGTACGGATTTCCATCCATATATCCATATGAACTTGTTTGCTTGACAGTTTCCCTTTGCCTTTACGACAGTGTCTCACGCTGTGTCTCACGAAGTGAGGTCGCTACTGATGGTGATTCTTCTGTCGGATGGGGCTCTTCGGCATAAGAAGGTTGTTGTCCGACACAGGGTTTCATCCTCTCCCTTCTCTCAGCATCTCGAGCACAGACATTGCATCACAGACGCACTCATTAGACACACCTAGACTTGACAGGTAAACTTGTGCACACAGCTCTTACACTTCGCAAAAGGAAAGTGCCTGCTGGTGTCTCCTATCCATTCGTGCCACACGACTTTACTTCATTTTAGACACCACTAATTCTACACGAAATAAATACTTCTGAATTGCTGCTCATGGTAGACAATGTCTCCTTTATCAAATACATGCAATTTACGAAGCATCCTTCATATAAGATTTACGCACAATAATGAGATTAACATAACAATTGAGGAGTTTGATGGACTAGGGGCGTAAGTCCGAAAAGTGCATTTCCGGTAAAGGTGAGTTGAAGATTTGCATGTTTATATCCTATTGAAAAACAGTTATATTTCAGTGATGTAATAATTCTGTCTGAGACCATACTTTTAACATACAAAATCATTCCGTACGACTGAAAATATTTCTTCATTTTGTGATACATTATCCAAAATATGATAAATGGTTTGCGCCCTTTTACAATCAAACCATGATATCTCTACAAAATATCATGAAAATTGAGTTGAAAATTGCTTTTATTATTTAATTATCGAGTTAAACTGGACATTAACAAAAAATATGTGTTCATGGCCATTATAGATTATGTTCCTGTCCAGGATCAGTAGCTTCTTCACTGTTTACTCTTTCTAGAAGTTCTTCCTACTAGCCTTTTGCTGTATCAGGAAGAAAGCTCAACAGGTCTTGAATGTCCTTCAACTTTGCTGCTGCTACAGTTGGTTTCTCTATTAATGGTAAAAATGAAATACATTCAGGGAGTCTTGTTGATTTATTAATGAATTTGAAGAGTATAAAGACCTTCCAACATGATTTTGAAGCACCGATTGTGCATCACTGCCATGTGCAGCCTCACGTATGACTGCAGCTGGAAAGGAAATTTCCCCTGTGGCTTTGATCAGAAAAAGCCTATTAAACATTTCTTCCAGGCTTTAATAAGCTCACCTCCGTCAATGACTTGAAATGGCTCTGGTTTCTCCCTGCATTGTTTAAGGATTAATGAGTTACGTTACTCTTCTTTTGAATGTACAGTTTCCCTCTTCTTCAATGTTCTTCCATAACTTTCTTCAATAATTTTCCCCACTGTTTCTTATCTTCTTTTTGTCTGTAAAGCCATTTTCTGACTCATTACCACTCACTTCACTCATTATATCACACAAGTTAACACACAACGCAGCTCAGAGTCGATACAATAACCTATACGCAGTAAACAAGGTGACAAATGCCTGTCATCCACTGCATTCTTAAGATGATTGCTTAGCCTACACCAAAGATATCGTACTGAAATTTTCAGGGTGGGTAATTCAAATATGGAGGTATCGATTTAGCACTTTGACGGAAAATGGGCGTAAATCCATAGTCCATCACACTCCTCAATTGACAGTGTATTTTTCAACACATTTTTCATGAAATAAATAAGTGATTCAGAAGTTAACGTTTGCAACCTTATTAGGCTTCATTATACTATTCGAAAAGGATGCAGTTGTACAGAGGCAGTGTTGCTCAAAAACAAATAACAGATTTGCAGCGTGTCTAGATCTGTTAAAATTTGTTATGCTGTTTGGTTACGATGCAATTTCGTACAGTGAACCAACATCATTAGGAAACTGATTCAAGAATTAGTAGTTATCTGTCAATGGAATCAGGCGTTACACGCGTAAAAGGACAGAAAGATACAGCACGTTTTAGAATGGGAGCCGCAGTTAGTCATATCACTGAAGTATGCAACGAACCTGTGCAGAACGATTGATGCTGGATCGATATTGGAAATGTGATGGAGGTAGATTCCAGGTTACTAGGGAAGCGCAATTAAAGCATCAGAGAGATCACTTGAGAACCCTCACTCCACGAATGTACTGTTCACTGTTCTGAAGAACTTACCAAACAGGACTAAAGAAAAAGACTGAAAAGACTCAAAGGGCCTTGTTTACAAGTGTTTGGATGAGCACTGCCACGTCTCAGAATTGTCTAGCAGCCTGCATAGGAAGGCGCTACAAGAAACACCTTATACACTCCTGGAAATGGAAAAAAGAACACATTGACACCGGTGTGTCAGACCCACCATACTTGCTCCGGACACTGCGAGAGGGCTGTACAAGCAATGATCACACGCACGGCACAGCGGACACACCAGGAACCGCGGTGTTGGCCGTCGAATGGCGCTAGCTGCGCAGCATTTGTGCACCGCCGCCGTCAGTGTCAGCCAGTTTGCCGTGGCATACGGAGCTCCATCGCAGTCTTTAACACTGGTAGCATGCCGCGACAGCGTGGACGTGAACCGTATGTGCAGTTGACGGACTTTGAGCTAGGGCGTATAGTGGGCATGCGGGAGGCCGGGTGGTAGTACCGCCGAATTGCTCAACACGTGGGGCGTGAGGTCTCCACAGTACATCGATGTTGTCGCCAGTGGTCGGCGGAAGGTGCACGTGCCCGTCGACCTGGGACCGGACCGCAGCGACGCACGGATGCACGCCAAGACCGTAGGATCCTACGCAGTGCCGTAGGGGACCGCACCGCCACTTCCCAGCAAATTAGGGACACTGTTGCTCCTGGGGTATCGGCGAGGACCATTAGCAACCGTCTCCATGAAGCTGGGCTACGGTCCCGCACACCGTTAGGCCGTCTTCCGCTCACGCCCCAACATCGTGCAGCCCGCCTCCAGTGGTGTCGCGACAGGCGTGAATGGAGGGAAGAATGGAGACGTGTCGTCTTCAGCGATGAGAGTCGCTTCTGCCTTGGTGCCAATGATGGTCGTATGCGTGTTTGGCGCCGTGCAGGTGAGCGCCACAATCAGGACTGCATACGACCGAGGCACACAGGGCCAACATCCGGCATCATGGTGTGGGGAACGATCTCCTACACTGGCCGTACACCACTGGTGATCGTCGAGGGGACACTGAATAGTGCACAGTACATCCAAACCGTCATCGAACCCATCGTTCTACCATTCCTAGACCGGCAAGGGAACTTGCTGTTCCAACAGGACAATGCACGTCCGCATGTATCCCGTGCCACCCAACGTGCTCTAGAAGGTGTAAGTCAACTACCCTGGCCAGCAAGATCTCCGGATCTGTCCCCCATTGAGCACGTTTGGGACTGGATGAAGCGTCGTCTCACGCGGTCTGCACGTCCAGCACGAACGCTGGTCCAACTGAGGCGCCAGGTGGAAATGGCATGGCAAGCCGTTCCACAGGACTACATCCAGCATCTCTACGATCGTCTCCATGGGAGAATAGCAGCCTGCATTGCTGCGAAAGGTGGATATACACTGTACTAGTGCCGACATTGTGCATGCTCTGTTGCCTGTGTCTATGTGCCTGTGGTTCTGTCAGTGTGATCATGTGATGTATCTGACCCCAGGAATGTGTCAATAAAGTTTCCCCTTCCTGGGACAATGAATTCACGGTGTTCTTATTTCAATTTCCAGGAGTGTACATTGCATCCTTAATGTACAAATTCCGAGTCACCAAACTGCAAAGGTAGGTAAGAACCATAATGCTTCCCTCAAAATGCATCTTACGTGATGGTAACAAATACAGATAGATGTCGGGAAACCTTCTTCTTGAACATTATACATGAATTGAGTGGGGAGGTGGGAGAATGATATGATTCATTGGTATGTTAATTAGGAAAATGCCAACGGCCTTGTCGTAGTGGTAATACTGGTTCTCGTCAGATCACCAAAGTTAAGCGCTGTCGGGCTTGGCTACCACTTGGATGGGTCTGCCGAGCGCTGTTGGAAAGCGGCGTGCACTCAGCCCTTAGGTAAATTACGGAACTACTTGACTGAGAAGTAGCGCCTCTGGTCACGAAAACTGACAACGGCCTAGATAGCGGTGTGCTGACGGCATGTCCCTCCATATCCGCATCCAGTGGTACTGGGCTAAAGATAACACGGCTGCCGGTCAATACCGTTAGTCTTCTAAGACCAGTTCGGACGGAGTTTATTTAGGAAAATATCCTGAAAAGTTTTTTCTCAAGCAATGTGAAGAGAGACTGACACCCTACAAAACTACAATTTTGTGTTAGAAAAGTTGTATAGTCAATTAGAGTACGTAATGAACATTTGCTAGGGAGCCCCTTTTTCACAGAAGAAAAAAGTGGTGAATGGGAAAAGCGTAAAATCATGCTGGGAAAGAAGTGGAAGAAATAGTAAAGGAGAAAACTTCGAAGCGCGCTCAAAGCCTGCTTGATTTAAATGACTGTTGTACATTTGTACGCTTTTAAGACTTTTTAGTCTTTGGACAGTGCCGTTCAATTTTTATATGCTGCAGATTTTACAATCGTTACTCCGCCAAATTAAGGTGTTTTCGAATGTGAAAACATGTTCAGAGGTATAACATGGCCCTGTATTTACGATCAATTATCTGACTGAAATTTAAAAGCGACGCAAGTGGGAAAATCGTGTCATTACCGTATTTAACAGTGTCTGTAACAGTATTACTCTACCAGACACCAATAATCAGTAAGTGAAATCAGATGAAGCAGAAGTATTATAAAAAAACGAGTTACTAGTTAATTACATTTTGAAATAGAAGCTATTGGCAGCTACCTGAAATTTCCATTTTGAAAACAAGTAAAATCGTTAAGACATTAAAGAAACTTAGTTCATTTACAGGTATCACATATGTCATGGTAAAAGACCTTCTCTTTCAAGGAACAAGATGGCGCCAGACTGACGAAGTGTGGCTTAACTGTGCACAAATTATGCAGATAGTATTAAGAAATGTAGTAATTTGCTCAGCATAAAATTTTATACCTGCAGAATTAACAATATACTCCAAATAGCTTTAATTATGCAGATAGTATTAAGAAATGTAGCAATTTGCTCAGCATAAAATTTTATACCTGCAGAATTAACAACATACTCCAAATAGCTTTAATACGTGTTGCGACAATAAAGTAATGAAATTGATGTGAAAAAAATGTTGGTTAACGTTTTAGTCAAGTTAAGCGTTGCCTCCATCAAAGTAGTTCCCTTCTGATTGCACATACATTGTCCAGCGCATCTGTCATTGATGGTAACATTTCTGGAACTCATCTTCTGTAATATCCTCGAAGACCTGCGTCACAGCTTTTTCGACACCTTTTGTTGTTTGAAAATGGTGTCGCTTGACCGCCGTTTTAACTCTTGGGAATAGAAAAAGGTTGCACGGAGCGATATCTGGTGAATGAGGTGGCTTTGGTAGTACCAAAATTTGTTTTGAGGTTAAAAATTACTGTACCGACAGAACAGTATGGGATGGCTCATTATCGTGATGCAGAATCCAATTTTCAGCAATGTTGGCACGGACACTAAGAACTCTTTTACGAAGTCTTTCTAAACAATTTTTTAGTGATATTGGTTAACTGTTTCTCCAGGAGGCACCCAATCTTTATGAACAATTCCCTTTGAATCAAAGAAGCATACAAGCTTGCATTTCACTTTTGACTTTGACTTGCAAGCTTTTTTAGGTCTGGGTGATCCCTGTTTAGCACCACTGCGAACTTTAGCGTTTTGTCTCTGGATCGTAATGAAAAAAATCGGCTTTAATCACCACTGATAACACGGCTCAACAATTCTGTATTGATTCTCGTTTGCTCTAACAGATCGGATGTCACATTTTTCCGTGTTTCTCGCTGTTGTGGTGCGAGATTTTTGGTGACCATCTTTGCCCAAATCTTTCTCATACCAAGATCTTCAGTTATTATTAGACGAACCATTTCTCGATTGATGTTCTTCTGCAATCATTTTGACGCATAATCTTCGGTCAGATCATACGAGTTCACGAACCCTGGCCAAGCTGACATCCGTCGCTGAGATTGATAGTCGTCCACTGCGGTCTTCAACATTCGTTCTGCCTTCACTAAACATTTTGTGCCAACGAAAAACTTGAGCTCTTGACATAACCTCCTTTCTAAAAGCCATCTGAAGCTTACAGTAAGTTGTCATCTCGTTTTCGCCAAATTTAACGCAAAAGGAAATGGCATACCGTTGCGCAATATTACGCGGTTCCATTACCGTGACGAGAGACACAAACACGTATTAACTTACCTCACGACTGAGGAGTTGCATACATGTGCCGCTTGGACTAGAAGCAGCTTATATCAAGGTCAAAGATATTGTGCCTACGCAAGCCTCCAGGGTTGCCACATCTTGCAAAGAAAATCAGTCTCATTACTTTATTGTCGCACCTCGTACATCGTACAACACTTGAATGTGTATAGAGTGAAATAGTTACAAATACAGCTCAAAACAGTCTCACTTCGAACAGTAGAAACTGTAGAAAATGTCGAAAACTGTTCAAGGCGGTCACTAGTTCGCCTTTTTCATGTGATACTAAACTCGGTCCCTAGAGTCAAGTACAGACCAAAAATC
The DNA here is from genome assembly GCF_021461385.2 of Schistocerca piceifrons. NCBI lineage: Eukaryota > Metazoa > Arthropoda > Insecta > Orthoptera > Acrididae > Schistocerca > Schistocerca piceifrons. Next base: position 562,464,947 of record NC_060143.1, read on the forward strand.
ATCATTTGTTTCTTGGTACACCCTCCTCTAGGTACAACACTTTTGTCTGTAACTTGCTATTGAACATGTGATAGGTAATATCTGTGGAAATGTAGAAGGTTCGCGGAAGAAAGCGTGAGATGCAAGACTATACTGAAACTAACAGACAGACAACGGAATCAGAATTTCTATTTACAGAGTTAGTAACCATGGTAACGTTGACAAGAAAATCGTGACGACTATAGCAATATAAACTTGCTTTGTCAACTCAAATAAGAGAGTCAGACAGCCACTCTTACATTAATTACTGAAAATTTTTGAAGTAGATTTTAATGTAAAGATAAATTAGTGTAGGTCGCAACAGATATTCCAAATTTATCTATCCATCTTTGTGACATTTACAGAGTACAGCTTACATTATCCGTGGTGAATTTAGGTTTTCGTTTCAAAAATGTTGAACGTCAGCTCTTTTTCCCAAACATTTCCTCAAATTAGTATTAGAAGTTTATTTTCCCGACTCCGTCAGTTTCCTGGTTTAGTTGCTTTCATGTCACCGCCAGGCGTGGAACTTTAACGGGACTGGGAGCAAATAGGTATTAACTCTGCAGTGGCTCGCAATTAACTCTGCGTCCGTGCGTAACGACCTTACTGCCGCAGAGGTCGCACTCTCTTCTATTTTCGTACAGAAATGGTCGCGGGCTGTCAGCATTAGTGTTAGAAAAGCTGAATAGCAAACCTCGTTGCACTTGAAAGAAATAAATGTGTCACAGAAAAGCCGTGAAGAAAGGTATCTATACAAAGCGCAAAATCTCCGATTTTCATTGTTAATCAGTTCCGAACGTAATTCTGGGTGGTTCTTTTTTGGATATTATTATGTTGTCAAAAATTGAAATATAAATTGGAGTTTCCTGTTGATGTACGATCTGGGTTGGATATGTCCATTATTCATGGAAACGGAAATAGAATGTAAGTATTCGTACGTCCCTCCGACAGCTACCATTCATTTAAAGATAGTAAAGTAAACGTTTAATGTTGTGGCTGGTCGCATTTCCTCGAAGATGGGGTCGTCCATTATTCCTCCACATGCACTCTTTGTATCAACCCAAAACATGTTTGAGATGGTGTAGTTAATTTGTTACAAATAACGCGAATAGGACGGTTGTTGGTGGGATGCAGGAGAGCTGCCTGTTTAACCGTAGTACAGTTCTTCTTGACCAGTCTGAAATGTTACCACTTATTTATTACAGAAGGATTCATACTCACGCTTGTACCCTACTTTTGATACAACAACAGAAGAAGATTTTAGTCGTCGCCACTCAACTATTTATAGTTCGCTGAGGGAAATGAGGACATGGAAACACCCATAATCAGTAGTGACAAGAACACACACATTTATTGACAAATACTCAACTTTGTGCATATTGGCTGTGGCATGAGATCCGGAAGTACAACTACTGTTCCAGAAGCTAGGCTGGTAGAGAATACACTACTGGCCATTAAAACTGATACACCAATAAGAAATGCAGATGATAAACGGGTATTCATTGGACAAATTTATTATACTAGAACTGACATGTGATTACATTTTCACGCAATTTGGGTGCATTGATCCTGAGAAATCAGTAGCCAGAACAACCACCTCTGGCCGTAATAACGGCCTTGATACGCCTGGGCATTGAGTCAAACAGAGTTTGGATGGCGTGTACAGGTACAGCTGCCTATGCAGCTTCAACACAATACCACAGTTCATCAAGAGTAGTGACTGGCGTATTTTGACGAGACAGTTGCTCGGCCACCATTGACCAGATGTTTTCAATTGGTGAGAGATTTGGAGAATGTGCTGGTCAGGGCAGCAGTCGATCACTTTTTGCATCCAGAAAGTCCCGTACAGGACCTGCAACATGCGGTCATGCATTCTCCTGCTGAAATGTAGGGTTTCACAGGGATCTAATGAAGGTTAGAGCAACGGGTCGTAACACATCTGAAATGTAACGTCTACTGTTCGTAGTGCCGTCAATGCGAACAAGAGGTGACCCAGACGTGTAACCAATGGCACCCCATACCATCACGAAGGGTGATACGCTAGTATGGCGATGACGAATACATGCTTCCAATGTGCGTTCACCGCGATGTCACCAAACACGGATGCGACCATAATGATAGTGTAAACAGAATTTGGATTCACCCAAAAAAATTACGTTTTGCCATTCTTGCACCCAGGATCGTCGTTCAGTACACCATCGCAGGCGCTCCTGTCTGTGATGCAGCGTCAAGAGTAACCGCATCCACGGTTTCCGAACTGATAGTCCATGCTGCTGCAAACGTCGTCGAACTGTTCGTGCAGATGGTTGTTGTCTTGCAAACGTCCCCATCTGTTGACTCAGGGATCGAGACGTGGCTGCACGATCCGTTACAGCCATGCGGATAAGATGCCTGTCATCTCGACTGCTAGTGATACGAGGCCGTTGGGATCCAGCACCGCGTTCCGTATCACCCTCCTGAACACACGGATTCCATATTCTGCTAAGTTATTGGATCTCGACCAACGCGACCAGCAATGTCACGATACGATAAACCGCAATCGCGATAGGTTACAATCCGACATTTATCAAAGTCGGAAACGTGATGGTAAGCATTTCTCCTCCTTACACGAGGCATCACAACAACGTTTCACCGGGTAACGCCGGTCAACTGCTGTTTGTGTATGAGAAATCGGTTGGAAATCATTTGCATGTCACAGCATCTTCCTCCTGTCGGTTAAATTTCGCGTCTGAAACACGTCATCTTCGTTGTGTAACAATTTGAATGGCCAGTAGTGTATTTCCTGTCCCACTAGAATGTTCACTGAAGACGGGCTGTTGTGGACTTTGTAGAAGCAGAGGACGCGGAGTGAAGTACACAAGTAGAGGACGGTCTTCTCGGGTGTCGAGCTGACTTGCAACTGCCCGCGCCGGAGCGTGTAACTTCGCCGGCGGCGCCACAGCTGTGACTGCTTGGTGCGGCAACCGCTGGCCTGTAGGTCGTCTGCTGGAGTGGCTTGCCCACCTGTCGATGGATTTGGTGCTGTCTGTTGCTGCGTGCTGTGCTTACGACGCGACACTCACAACGTAATTTCTGGGGAAATTAGGGAATAATATCTCGGTAATATGATTTGTTTTGTCAGGTATTGTTGGGACTTGCTGACGATCATTATTTATTAACTATTCAAAACCGAAAACGAAATCGTATCTTAATCGATTTTTATGTCACTTGAAATAAATAACCATTAACTTTTCGAGAGACTAAATTAAAGCACGAAAATTCCTGGGAGATTAAAAGTGAGTGCGAATGGGAAATCGAACTTAGGACCTTCGGCTTTCGGGGGCAAGTGCTCTACTTACTGAGCTATGGACGTTGATTGCTGTGTATATCCTGCAATGCCAAACAGCGCGAGAAATTCTCTTCATCTTCTCCTTCTTCTTTCTGCATGGATTAGGCACTTGCGTGTGATGCCCTCTTGGTTCAAATTGTTGAGCTTACGACCTTTCTCTCAGTGTTCCTAAAGATCTAGGCAATAATTCATCATTAATTTCGATATGCTGTCATCTCTCATTCTTCTGACATGGTCCATCCACTTATTTCTGTATTTATTAGTCTCTTCATATAAGCTTTTCCCTCTCATTGCTTCTCTGATGCCAGAATTTCTCCTAAGATAGGATTGTTTGGAGCCCAGTTGACGTGTGATAAAGGACTAGCGTTTGTCAGACAGTAGGCATATATACATTTCTGTGAACACGGCTGTTGCCACTTTGGAAGACAGGAAAATGCACAGTATATTCATATGGAGATGTGGAAGAAGGGTCGAAACATGGACACAGAGAATGCTGAGATAAAGATTTTTTTTTCCTTGCAACCTGAATGAGTGGGTCCACGTCATGGTACGAAAAAGCCTCACATAACCACCTTTGGCACGAAATACATCCTTAACACAATGCGAATTAAACATGGTCGATGCATTCGATGCCTTAGACCATTCAAAATAAGGCAAAAATGGCGACTCGTTGGACTGTAATACACGCCTCCAGTGGGCTGCAATGCAGATTCTGTGCTTTGACACAATGAGGACGTTCAGATTTGAGTGCAGCAATCAGCAATGAGCTTTAGCCTGATTCTCGGCTCCAAATGTCCACAGCATGCAGTTCCCCTTTCAACGTTCGCTTGTGAACTGGTTGGGATGAGCCTGCAATCACTGACAAAGGCACCCCTATCGGCTTGGAAACCAATTGTTGTTGAGGAGGTGTTACGTGGCTACGATGGTACACAGTTCTTTTAACACATACTGTACAGTCCGTGTTGATGCACCACGAAATTTGGCAACTTCATTCAGTGTGTGTTCGTAGGCAGGTGCAAGCACGAGAACTACGTTGTGCCGTTCTGCCACGTCTACCTCTCGGCCCATCTCATCGCTGTTCTTCCATACAACCGGCTTGCACGTGTACACCACTTTTTCACAATGACTAAGGTCATCAAGGGTGGTCCACATCACCACCTGGCACATTCTGCACCATTTATCGAAGTCCATTGTGACCAGTGTGCTCTTTTAAAGACGTGATTAACCGTTGATTTTATTAAGCTCTAATAGGCCTCCTAATTTCATGTGCCCACCCTCAATTAAGTATTTTTTTAACTCTAGGGATCGATCGAAGAACTTCCATGAGCAACATACTACTCATTCACCTAGTTACTGTCATAATTACTTCTACTCCAGCGTATTCATGGGTAAATAATACCTTTTTCCTGTCTCTATTAGTAATGTAAAACATTCATGCATACACAGTCCACTGAGAAACGCTCACTTTTAAAAGATTTTTTTTCTTATCACGCAAAGTGAATGTCTCACTACTACAAGTGAAATCTGCGACTGTTCACTCCCTGTGAGTTGTTTTTTTTTCCGACACATAGCATTGCTTTGAAAATCGAATTCTGGACTTCTTTTCCTATCTATCCAGTTAGTGTGTTCATCTGCATTAAATTCGGAAACTCATTAACTGCTGTCTTTGGACTAGTGTTAATTTGTATATTCTTGTCTTCGGTCTATTCAGTGAACATTATGGCACACATGTTATAATTGATTCCCGGCCATTATACTGTTGCAATAATTACATCCAGAAAATCTTTATTTTTCTGCAATAACAGCTAACCTGAGTATCAAGGCTCTAACTTTTTGTAATGTTTAATTTTTTCTGCATGTGGCCTTTTCAGAATTGTCCAGTTTACTGAAATAACTCAGTCTCTAACGACTGGCTAGTTCGACCTAGTAGTGCAACGTTAATTTGTGATGTATACAGTGTGATTTTTTTCACTCTGTATAAACTATAGGGATTGATCGTTCAGAGGATACGGAACAAAAAGGGATAATGAACACATGTTCGGAAATACGTGGTTTTCATAATAGAGACCATTTATTCAATCATACATTGTTACAGAGACTACAGTCTAATGCGAGCTGTACCATGCAGCCACAGTTACATTATGTGCTGAACATGGTTTCCATGTACCTTAATGCAAGCGTTTAGGCGACGTAACATGTTCTGTCTCACACGTGAACATCGGCCAGGCTGCATCCGAATAGTGTCAAAGGCACTGCTGCTCTATTGTCTCCACATGTGGAATGGGCTCTGCATACATGTTACTGTTGAAACGGACCCATAACCAGAAATCGCACGCATTAAGGTGAGGTGAAAGGGTAGGCCATCTTGTTCGATCCATTGACCAGGAAAGACAGGAATGAGGTGTGCCTGGAAGTCAACGGCGAAGTGGGCTGGAGCACCACCATGTAGCAGCCACATAACCCTTAGAATCATCAATCGCACTTCTTCCAGCAGGGGAGGCAAAGTCACCCGCAAGAAACGCCGATGGTACCGGCCTTTTAGGCGACGTTGAAGTAACATTCCGACTGCACCAATGCTGACGATTCGTCGCCACCATACCATGCCGACTCTGCATACTGTTACACAGATGACTGTTACGGAAGTTGTAGATACCACTGCGCGTAAAGGTTGCCGCACCTGTGAATAGAACGGATGCCACATATCCCGGTATTGTGGTTGCCTGGTGAAGAAACCAGTGACAGAACTGCTCCCGATGTGGAAAGTCTGTCATAGTAAGTCCTGAGCGCGTGTAAGTGATAAGGGTAGGAACAATTATCATGGAAAATGTTCCACACGGTCGTCTGGTTTACTTTGTACTGGCGGGCGAACTGCCTGGTACTGACACGGCGGTCCCCTTCCCCTAGTGTTAATCACATTTGCCTCATAGTCTGTATGCGAACATTTCTGGTACGTCCTTCATGATTTCCTGATTCCAGAGACGAGCCTTTCTCAGAAAAACGGCGAAGTACTGTCGCAAATATTGAATGCTGTGGTTGTTGTCGGCGAGGATAAGTCTTCTGATACAACCTTGCTGCCCGCCGCCCGTTGCCTTTCCGTAAGTAAACACTAAGACGGCAAGCCTTATAATCAAATACGGATCCATTGTGTACAACGCTGTATCACATTCACTACATGGTGAGTGAGGCAGAGAAGTGAATCGGACACATTACCAATTACTATGGCAGGAGAGGGCGCTAAGGCATGAAGATACGAGCAACAGACCGTTCTCTAGGAGGAAACCATACATGGCTGCATGGTACAGCACGTATAAGATCGCAAGGTCTGTAACAAACTTGATTAAATAAATAGTTTCTAGCATGGAAATCATGCATTTCCGGACATAAGTTTATTAGACCCTTTTTGTACCGTATCCTCTCATCGATCAACCCCTGGAGTTTGTACTCGGTGGAAAAAAGTCACCCTACATACTCTGAGAGGCCAAAACATTACGACCCTCGCCCATCCCGACTTTGCATGCTGCCTGACGGCGTCGCGCGCACGTGACGCGGTAACAAAAGTATGTAAGCAGAGCAGAAATGGTTGGGGAATCACCCTGGCGAATATACGGGCTGCAAATGTGGAAATCGATTGACAAAAGCGACGTTGACAAAAGGAAGGTTATTATTACGCAGCGCCTGTGAGTGAGTATCTCAAAAACGGAGAATCTGGTCGAATGTTCACGTGATACTGTCATGAGCATCTATAGAAAGAGGTAGAAGGACAGCGAAAGTACCATTAGGGTCTAAATGGTTGGACGACTCTTTACAGAACGGGTGGTTTGGGGGCTTCTCTGTAAGTAGGATAGATAGTGATATGTGGCATCTCTGCCGAAACAGCACAATGCTGGTGCACGCACAAGTGTTTCGGAGCACACCGTTAATCGTACACTGTTGAATATGGAGCTCCTCCGCAGACCACCCGTTGGTGTTCATATGTTGCCGCAACTACGTCGCAATTACGACTGCAGAGGGCACGAGATCATCGGAATTCGACCACCGATCAATGGACTTGTGTCGACTCTTCGGGAGAATCACATTTTTGCTGCACTACGTCGACGGTGGCTCGAGATGTGCAGTGCGCCGAGGACGCAAGCTGGTGGGAGCAGTATTATGCTAAGGGAGACATCCTCCTGCGCTTGCATGGGACCTGTGGTAGTATTCGAAGATACGCTAACAGCTGGAAACCATCTGCACCTCTTCATGCTTGAAGCCTTCCCCGACGGCGATGTCATCTTTCAGCAGTATAACTAACCGTTCGCAGGGGGCTGAACCGTTCTACGGTGATCTGAGGAGCAATACAGGGTGATTCAAAAAGAATACCACAACTTTAAAAATGTGTATTTAATGAAAGAAACATAATATAACCTTCTGTTATACATCATTACAAAGAGTATTTAAAAAGTTTTTTTTCACTCAAAAACAAGTTCAGAGATGTTCAATATGGCCCCCTCCAGACACTCGAGCAATATCAACCCGATACACCAACTCGTTCCACACTCTCTGTAGCATATCAGGCGTAACAGTTTGGATAGCTGCTGTTATTTCTCATCTCAAATCATCAATGGTGGCTGGGAGAGGTGGACGAAACACCATATCCTTAACATACCCCCATAAGAAAAAATCGCAGGGGGTAAGATCAGGGCTTCTTGGAGGCCAGTGATGAAGTGCTCTGTCACGGGCTGCCTGACGGCCGATCCATCGCCTCGGGTAGTTGACGTTCAGGTAGTTACGGATAGATAAGTGCCAATGTGGTTGATTGTGGAATTTGAGCTCTCTGCTAGCTCTGCGAGTCGATTTTCCTGGGCTGCGAACAAATGCTTGCTGGATGCGTGCTACATTTTCATCACTCGTTCTCGGCCGTCAAGAACTTTTCCCTTTGCACAAACACCCATTCTCTGTAAACTGTTTATACCAACGTTTAATACACCACCTATCAGGAGGTTTAACACCATACTTCGTTCGAAATGCACGCTGAACAACTGTCGTCGATTCACTTCTGCCGTACTCAATAACACAAAAGCTTTCTGTTGAGCGGTCGCCATCTTAGCATCAACTGACGCTGACGCCTAGTCAACAGCGCCTCAAGCGAACAAATGTACAACTAAATGAAACTTTATAGCTCCCTTAATTCGCCGTCAGATAGTGCTTAGCTCTGCCTTTTGTCGTTGCAGAGTTTTAAATTCCTAAAGTTGTGGTATTCTTTTTGAATCACCCTGTATAATGAACTTGTTCCGGTGTAACGACAGGCGCAGACACGATGATCAAGAATGTTGTCGCAGAGAAGGCTGTGAGACGACGTCAGCCAATATTACGCTGACTAGGACCGCACCACAACAGGAGCGGCCTCTATCCAAAGAGAATATAAGAGCCGCTCCTGGCAGCCCCGGGGAGAGTAGAAGACGCACATCAGTAGATCCGGACTAGAAGAGAGCACTAGAAGAGAAGTGTCGCACTAGCAGAGCCGTGACTTGTGATCCATAAGAACTTGTGTGAATTATTTTTATGGACATTGTATGTAGCGAAGGGCACTGATTATATGCGTGACGCCAATAGTTTGCGGCCCAAAGTTTTGTCAATCTACTTTATTGTACTAAAAACCATGCATGAATTGTCGTATAGCTATCCGAGAAACCAGCATCCTTTAGGCACTCTATAAGAGATGCGTGAGCACGACACCACAGAACTCTTGTTGAATGTCTCGGCGACCAAATTAATCTGATGCAAATCCTGTGGAACCCATCTGGGTCGCTATCGGGCGCCATCATTGCATACGCAACTCAGCGGCCCGTTATTTACGCGAATTACATGACCTGTGCGTTGACATCTAAAGTCACATACCTCCAAAAACCTAGCAACAAATTGTCGGATCCCTGATACGCAGAATCAGTAATATGTTTCGTTCCAAAGACGGGCTAACAGGTTATTAAGCAGGTGGTCGTAATGTTTTGGCCTATCAGTGTACACTCTTCGAACATAAGAGAAATATTTTTACCGCATGAACTCGTAGTGCACGAGGTTTTACTTGTGAAGCAAGTAGAGACAACATATGATCAGTAATCGTAAGACTAAGTTCATCAGCAACGTTACGATGAACTTGGATACACCTTAGGAAATTTATATTTTTCTTCACAGGGTTCTAAGTCGTTCCACTGTCGTCAACTAAACTCTTAATGGATGCACCAGTACCCCGTCGCTTTATATCCCCAAGTTATTACGTAGACCTCTTTTATTGCAACTGTCGGATACCAGCTACACTCCTGGAAATGGAAAAAAGAACACATTGACACCAGTGTGTCAGACCCACCATACTTGCTCCGGACACTGCGAGAGGGCTGTACAAGCAATGATCACACGCACGGCACAGCGGACACACCAGGAACCGCGGTGTTGGCCGTCGCATGGCGGCACTAGCTGCGCAGCATTTGTGCACCGCCGCCGTCAGTGTCAGCCAGTTTGCCGTGGCATACGGAGCTCCATCGCAGTCTTTAACACTGGTAGCATGCCGCGACAGCGTGGACGTGAACAGTATGTGCAGTTGACGGACTTTGAGCGAGGGCGTATAGTGGGCATGCGGGAGGCCGGCTGGACGTACCGCCGAATTGCTCAACACGTGGGGCGTGAGGTCTCCACAGTACATCGATGTTGTCGCCAGTGGTCGGCGGAAGGTGCACGTGCCCGTCGACCTGGGACCGGACCGCAGCGACGCACGGATGCACGCCAAGACCGTAGGATCCTACGCAGTGCCTTAGGGGACCGCACCGCCACTTCCCAGCAAATTAGGGACACTGTTGCTCCTGGGGTATCGGCGAGGACCATTCGCAACCGTCTCCATGAAGCTGGGCTACGGTCCAGCACACCGTTAGGCCGTCTTCCGCTCACGCCCCAACATCGTGCAGCCCGCCTCCAGTGGTGTCGCGACAGGCGTGAATGGAGGGACGAATGGAGACATGTCGTCTTCAGCGATGAGAGTCGCTTCTGCCTTGGTGCCAATGATGGTCGTATGCGTGTTTGGCGCCGTGCAGGTGAGCGCCACAATCAGGACTGCATACGACCGAGGCACACAGGGCCAACACCCGGCATCATGGTGTGGGGAGCGATCTCCTACACTGGCCGTACACCACTGGTGATCGTCGAGGGGACACTGAATAGTGCACGGTACATCCAAACCGTCATCGAACCCATCGTTCTACCATTCCTAGACCGGCAAAGGAACTTGCTGTTCCAACAGGACAATGCACGTCCGCACGTATCCCGTGCCATCCAACGTGCTCTAGAAGGTGTAAGTCAACTACCCTGGCCTGCAAGATCTCCGGATCTGTCCGCCATTGAGCATGTTTGGGACTGGATGAAGCGTCGTCTCACGCGGTCTGCACGTCCAGCACGAACGCTGGTCCAACTGAGGAGCCAGGTGGAAATGGCATGGCAAGCCGTTCCACAGGACTACATCCAGCATCTCTACGATCGTCTCCATGGGAGAATAGCAGCCTGCATTGCTGCGAAAGGTGGATATACACTGTACTAGTGCCGACATTGTGCATGCTCTGTTGCCTGTGTCTATGTGCCTGTGGTTCTGTCAGTGTGATCATGTGATGTATCTGACCCCAGGAATGTGTCAATAAAGTTTCCCCTTCCTGGGACAATGAATTCACGGTGTTCTTATTTCAATTTCCAGGAGTGTATTTATTGCGTACATTAAACTTCAAACTGAATTACAAGGTAGATCTCTAGCGCAATGTTTGAAATGCACTCGGTTACTTCTTGTTCGATTTTTGTAAGGTCCATGTTTCACTGTCAAGGACTACTGTTTTCCAGATGTTCTTATTTCAATTTCCAGGAGTGTATTTATTGCGTACATTAAACTTCAAACTGAATTACAAGGTAGATCTCTAGCGCAATGTTTGAAATGCACTCGGTTACTTCTTGTTCGATTTTTGTAAGGTCCACGTTTCACTGTCAAGGACTACTGTTTTCCAGATGATCTCTTTGAGCAAAATGTTCCCCCTGTTCACTCTGACATTTTCTGTCAGCAGACCTTTTCACGTAAACTAATTTGCCACGAACGCCTCTATTTCATCGAAAATGTTGTATATTCTTGCTTACTACAAAGGCCTCTCCCTTTGTCTGTAGTGCCCTCCTAAAATTTTAGTATCTAGTTTGTAACTGTTCCCCTTCTCATTACTTTTCGTGACTTTGGTATTTGTTTCGTTTATTGATAACCAAACATTGCTTTAACTTTAACTGTACAATGAACTTACTCCATTTCATAAAACGGCCATATTTCAACTGAGGAGGAATATGCTATCTTCGACTTTTCTTATTTGTCACCAGTTCATGATTGGTTTGATGCGGCCAACGTCTTCACCTCAGCGTAGCTCTTACATCCAAACTCGTCTATAATGTCTTGTATGTACTCCTATACAGCCTTCCCCTCAACAGCTGTCTCTGATATTAGTAAAGTTACTGTTTGCTGTCAACAAATGGGCCACAGTTCCGTTCCTTCTTCAAAAAATTACTAAGGCTCTTGTTCTTAAATACCTGCTCTTAAACGTTCATTCATTTCGTTTACAACAAAAAAAGAAAAAAAGAAAAGAAAAACAAAGCACGATGATTACCGGCAACATCTTTCTTAATAGGATAATGTCTTCCTTATTTAGGAGTTAGGTACTAATCACTGTATTTGAGTAAGATAAAAATGAGGGAAAAAAATCACGCATTTCATGAGAAAAGGACAAGGTGAAAAAGAGAGCGAAAGACGAGAAAATAAAAAAAAATTTCAAAGGTTTTAAGGAGAACTGATGACGAGAAACGAAAACAGGAGTTGCTTTAGGCATGCTAACCTACAGTTAATTTACGGTCGCCTCAAAAGATTATGGTTATAGACTTAATAGTCTTAAGAGAGGAACAAATTTGTGCATTGGTTGCCGTTACGACGGTGTAAGCCAATAATCCTCTTAGCGTGTGATAACGGAGCTGCCCCAAACAATGAAAAATCGCTTAGTGCCCTGTGGAGAACCAAGCGTGTATTTGAAAGTGGCACTTTGGGCGGAATTGGTTCGTTTCCTTTGCCGACGGCAACCTTCCGGGACACCGGAAATATATTTCAGGAAACAGCTGCAAATTAGCATTATCAGTTACACTAAATAATTTCCGAACGTAGTACCGACTACGGCGTTTCATTAAGGGGAAAAATGGGTGGGGAGGAGGTGAAAGAACAAGTAACGGGCAACTGTAGTTGTAGGAGTTGCTAAGGCAATGTGGTTTAATTTTGGAGGACGGCGTTCAAACTCCTTCGGTCCAGACATATCTAGATTTTCCATTGTATTCATAAACTGCTTGTAGCACGTGCCGGAATGTTACGTTTGAACAGTATACGGTCAATTTGCTAGTCCAATACCAGGCAAGTAATATTTTAATGTTCTTCCCTTTGTGTAAAAGTTGATTCAGTCCGTAATCTACTCCTCTGTTTCGTAAATAAATACTCTCGCCCTTATAAGTAGCGTTTTCATCAACCCGATGGCTGTTTTTAAAGCCACAGTGCACTAGTAGGCAGTGTCCAACACTTGCCTTTTTCCCTCCTCTGACTGACTTATCCAGCGAGTTGTGGAGAAGTCTGCACTTTAAAGTACGCAGCAAGGAGAAATAGATCTGTTTAAAGAAGGCAAATTGCTCACCCTTCAACAGCAGGAAAGTAGCTGTTATTTGCGAGGTGTAAGGTAATTTGGCATCTGAGGAAATGAGCAGACAGCAAATTCAGCCAATGTGGCCTTCAAGAACAAAATATGACACAATATGACACAATATTGCGTTGGCCTGCAGCGTGTTAATAAGTTTGTTATTAATGTTGCATGAATAATTAGTACTATTAATTTAAATGATTTTTGCATTCACATTACTCATTTGTAAGTAAATATGGCTACATGCTCATTATTTACTAATTTTTAAGTACTGTAATGCGTTAATAATTCTTACCCATCGTCTTTTACATATTATCAAATTAGAAATTCTTCTACGGGATAGGAGTTTTGACGGAAAAGATTGTCCAGTTGGTTTTCAAATTTCACTTTGCTATTCGTCAGACACTTTATCGTATTGAGTAAGTTATTAAAATTTTTGGTGGCAGAATTGTGCTAAAGACAAATTTACTGTGGAGTGATGAATGTTATTTCTTCCTCTGTTCTTGTGATACTGTACATCATTGTTCCTTTTGAAGGGCAGTGGATTATTTACAACAAACTTTGTGAGGGAATAAATATAATGTGAGGCAATAGTCGAAAAGGCTAACTACTTAAGCAGATATTATCCTTGTGACTCCTTTTTGAACAAAGAAGTTACTGTTTCTTGAAGCTATGTTACCCCGAACATTATTCCACATGACATTGCCGATTGAAAATGCCCAATATACGTCAACTTACGAATTTGTCTCTTCCAAAGATATGAAATGATTCTGGGTAAATGCAAATTTGGATGAACTAAATTGAGAAGTTTCGAAATCGATTTTCTGCGGTATAAATTCCCATAGATAGGGACCAAAAAATTTTGGCGTTTCCATCCTTCTTACAATCCTTACCAAGTGTTACACCCATCATTCACGTATTAATTATAGATGTGCAGAATTGAATATGTTTTGTCCTTTTGAAATTAAGAGTGAGACGGCAGAAAACGACCGAATAATATTTTTAAGAACATTACTTACTATTTCTTCTGTTGCTGTACATATGTTTGGAGTTATTACAACACTAGTGGCAAGAGCATTATCTGTCATTTAGCTGTTGACTCAGAGAGCTATCCAGTGTGGGTGGAGGTGTAGCTGGCAGTGAGCGACAATTAAGATGAGACCCCTCATGCTCCTCGTTGTAGTCATTCCGACGGGAAGAGGTGAACACTGTCCCTCCTGAGAAGAGGGCACTCCCTCCCACCACGTGCCTTCGTACTCCGGTGAGAGGACTGCACAGCATGTTATGCCTGTGGCGTGCAAATCACTGTAAGGTACATTTTAACCGAGTATATTTTAAACATTTACGAAAGAGAAGAAATACTTACAATGATCTACAAAACAAGGTGATACAATAATTCTAACGTCAGTTCAGGAATACAGAATTGCTTGTCATTTTGGAACGAAATTAGCGGGAAGTGCAGGGAAACCAAGGCGAAATGGTTCCTCAAAAAATGTGAAGAAATCTAACCACACCTCAACATTAAGAGCGCAATGGGAACTCCACTATTAAAAGCACGGGAGAGGACGGATGGATGCCATGAGTGTAGTGGACGTATCTACTTGGAAGGGGAGAGGAAGGGGGAGGAGATTTGCTTGATGATGTTGCTGAGTAAGATATGGAAGATGATACAGAAGACATAGGCGGTCTAGTATTTGAATCAGGCTTCCATAGAGCTTTGGAAGACATTACCAAAGAAGGCAGGAGAGATAGACCATTCAAGGTGTCCAGAGTCTGCAATTCTGGAGAGGTAATATGACACTTTTGGAAAATCATCATCCACACATTCCCCAAAATAGCAAGGGCAGATTAGTGTGAGAAATATCGCACGATCTGCTTAACAGTTGATGCCTACAAGCTGTAGACAAGAATATTACACAGATGAATCGATAACAGAATTGAGGATCTGCTATATGACGAAGAGTTTGGCTATAGGAATGGTAACGGCAGCCGAGAGGCAATTCTGACGTTGCGATTGATAACAGAAGTAAGGCATAAGAAGCATGAAATTACGTTCATAGCATTTTTCGACGTGGAGAAATCGCTCGACAATGTAAAATAGTACAATACGCAGAAGAACCAAATGTGAACAGTAAGACTGGAAGAACACGAGAGAAGTGCTCTGATTAACAAGGATGTAAGAAAGGGCCGTTGTCTTCTACCACTCTGTTCAATCAACAGATCAAAGGAACGGTAAGGGAAAGAAAAGAAAGGTTCAAGAGCCGATTGAAATTCAGGGTGAAAAGCTATCAGTGATGAGACTCACGGGTAACATTGCTATCCTCAGGGACAGGAAAGAAGGTCTGAACCACCTTTTGCAAGGAATGAACAGTCTGAAGACGAAAGTAATGAAGAGTAGCAGAAATGAAATTATCGATAAATCTTTATATACACTCCTGGAAATTGAAATAAGAAAACCGTGAATTCATTGTCCCAGGAAGGGGAAACTTTATTGACACATTCCTGGGGCAGATACATCACATGATCACACTGACAGAACCACAGGCACATAGACACAGGCAACAGAGCATGCACAATGTCGGCACTAGTACAGTGTATATCCACCTTTCGCAGCAATGCAGGCTGCTATTCTCCCATGGAAACGATCGTAGAGATGCTGGATGTAGTCCTGTGGAACGGCTTGCCATGCCATTTCCACCTGGCTCCTCAGTTGGACCAGCGTTCGTGCTGGACGTGCAGACCGCGTGAGACGACGCTTCATCCAGTCCCAAACATGCTCAATGGGGGACAGATCCGGAGATCTTGCTGGCCAGGGTAGTTGACTTACACCTTCTAGAGCACGTTGGGTGGCACGGGATACATGCGGACGTGCATTGTCCTGTTGGAACAGCAAGTTCCCTTGCCGGTCTAGGAATGGTAGAACGATGGGTTCGATGAAGGTTTGGATGTACCGTGCACTATTCAGTGTCCCCTCGACGATCACCAGTGGTGTACGGCCAGTGTAGGAGATCGCTCCCCACACCATGATGCCGGGTGTTGGCCCTGTGTGCCTCGGTCGTATGCAGTCCTGATTGTGGCGCTCACCTGCACGGCGCCAAACACGCATACGACCATCATTGGCACCAAGGCAGAAGCGACTCTCATCGCTGAAGACGACACGTCTCCATTCGTCCCTCCATTCACGCCTGTCGCGACACCACTGGAGGCGGGCTGCACGATGTTGGGGCGTGAGCGGCAGACGGCCTAACGGTGTGCGGGACCGTAGCCCAGCTTCATGGAGACGGTTGCGAATGGTCCTCGCTGATACCCCAGGAGCAACAGTGTCCCTAATTTGCTGGGAAGTGGCGGTGCGGTCTCCTACGGCACTGCGTAGGATCCTACGGTCTTGGCGTGCATCCGTGCGTCGCTGCGTTCCGGTCCCAGGTCGACGGGCACGTGCACCTTCCGCCGACCACTGGCGACAACATCGATGTACTGTGGAGACCTCACGCCCCACGTGTTGAGCAATTCGGCGGTACGTCCACCCGGCCTCCCGCATGCCCACTATACGCCCTCGCTCAAAGTCCGTCAACTGCACATGCGGTTCACGTCCACGCTGTCGCGGCATGCTACCAGTGTTAAAGACTGCGATGGAGCTCCATATGCCACGGCAAACTGGCTGACACTGACGGCGGCGGCGCACAAATGCTGCACAGCTAGCGTCATTCGACGGCCAACACCGCGGTTCCTGGTGTGTCCGCTGTGCCGTGCGTGTGATCATTGCTTGTACAGCCCTCTCGCAGTGTCTGGAGCAAGTATGGTGGGTCTGACACCCCGGTGTTAATGTGTTCTTTTTTCCATTTCCAGCAGTGTATATAATTCTACTGTACGTGTGTATGTCACTGAACGCCTCCTAAACGGCTGGACCGATTTGAGTGAATTTTTTTTTTTTTGTATGCGTTTGGGTGTCACCCTGGATGGTTTAGATTCACAAATCAGCCCGGAAGATAGCACTGCAGTCGGTATCTAGGTTATTTATCTATACTGCAACTAAAGGGCTGGATCGACTTGAATGAATTTTTGTGAACGCAATCAAGTGGGGGCCTGGAAAATTTACATTCTTAAATCAGTACGGTAGGTGGCGTTGCATTTTTGTGTGCAATATTGAGCGTATTATATTCAGATATAAGTTACGTGCACAGGATTTTGTTTATTTTTCGACATTTTAATTTGAGAGTATTATATTATGTGTGTTTCGTTGTTTTGACATTTTAGGTTTTTTGTACGGTGTTTTTTGATATTTCAGGTGTCACATTTCAGTGAATATTAAAAGATAAAATCGTTGATGAATTTGATTATACATTCCTCTGTATTTGGCAAAACACATTGCTGGCTGTATTCTGTCGAATGGCAAAAACGAGGTTTGCCACACGCGCATATTTTGATTTGGTTGGTCGACAAAATACAATCTGAAGAAATTGCTAAAATTATCTCAGCAGAAATTCCGGATCAGAATATCGATCAAGAATTGTATGAGATTGTTACCGCTAACATGCGATGCTATAAACATGACGGCGCCGTGCATGGACAATGGAAAATGTACGAAACGTTTTCCAAAAAATTGTATAAATGAAACAATCACTAATATCGATTGTTATCCATTGTATCGTGGTAGAGACACTGACCATGGTGGTCAATCACATCAATTACGCATGTCAAACGGTGCAACTGTTGACATTGACAGTCACTGGGCGGTTCCGTATACACCATTGCTGTGTAAAATCTACAAAGCACTCATAAACATTGAGCTCTACAGTTCGATGAAGTCCATAAAATATATATGCAAATATGTCCATAAGGGCAGTGATATGGCTGTATTTGCTGTTCACAATGTTAACGAAAACGATGAAATAACACGGTATCAAATGGGCCGATACATCAGCAGCATTGAAGCAGTTTGGCATATTTTGGGTTTTCCGATACACGAAAGAGACCCTGCTGTTATACATCTGGCCGTGCACCTTGAAAATGGAGAGCGTGTTTATCTCACGGAGGAGACTGCTCCACAACGTGCATCAATTGTTCCAAAAAACCACATTAACTGAGTTTTTCGAACTATGCAACCGACCACGTATTCCCGGTCAATTCGCAAAGACGTTAATGTATATTGATGTGCTACGATATTTCACATGGAATGAACAATCAAAAAAGTGGGAACCACGAAAGCGAGGTGTTCCGGTTGAAGGATACAATGGCATATTTATGAGAAATACATTAGGTAGATTATACGCAGTCCGTCAAAAGCAACGCGAATGTATCTTCTTGCTTTTATTGTTGGTTAATGTTTCGGAACCGACGTCCTTCAGTCCGGATCCGCGAAACTGCTACGGTCGCAGGCTCGAATCCTGCCTCGGGCATGGATGTGTGTGATGTCCTTAGGTTAGTTAGGTTTAATTAGTTCTAAGTTCTAGGGGACTGATGACCTCAGCTGTTAAGTCCTATAATGCTCAGAGCCATTTGAACCGACGTCCTTCCAATACTTGTCAACAGTCAATGGAATTTTGTACGACACATATCATGATGCATGTCGTGAATTGTATTTGCTGGAAGATGACAACCATTGGCATATTACACTTGCAAATGCCACATTGAGTTCCTCTCCTCATCAAATTCGCCATATGATTAACGACATGTTTTCCATCTCAAGCTTCTGTCCTCTGTGACAAATATAAAGATTCCATGAGCGACGATATTCTGCATCGCATTCGGATCGCTGATGAAGATCCCAAATCGATTTATCGCCGGAAATATATAACAAGGCGCTAATAGAGAATGAAGATATTTCCATTCTAATTTCGAATATGCCACTCATTCATTTTGATATGCCCTCACCTAACGGCCCAGCAACAGACATCATTAACAGCGAGATTAAGCGCGAACAACAGCTCAATACGGTCTCTTTAACTACTTTCGTTGAAAATAATGAGCATCTACTCACTGATGAACAAAAGAAAGTATACGATCGAATTAATTTGTCAATTGCAGCAGAACAAGGTGGATTCTTCTTTTTGGACGCACCAAGTGGCATTGGAAAAACGTTTCTCATCTCACTAATATTTGCGCACATTCGGTCACAAAATCGCATTGTGTTAGCAATTGCTTCATCAGGTATTGCAGCGACTTTGCTTGACGGCGGACAGGCTGCACATTCAGCACTCAAGTTGCCGTTGAACATTCACACAAATGCAGATGCAGTGTGACACACATAAAAACATTCCGGTATGGCTAAAGGTTTGCAAAAATGCAAAATTATTATCTGGGATGAATGCACTATGTCCCACAAGCATTCACTTGAAGCTCTCGATAGAATGATGAAAGATCTAAGTAGTAACACCAGGCTTTTCGGTGGTGCCTTAATGCTGCTGTCCGGTGATTTTAGACAGACATTGCCGGTCATTCCACGCGCTACATATACGGATGAATTAAACGCATGTATAAAACAATCTTACCTAAGGCGAAATGTCAGTACATAACGTCTTAAAACAAATATACGTGTTCAACTGCTAAACGATCCATTGGCACTATCATTCTGGGAGCAACTGCTCAACACTGGGAATGGAACAATACCATTGTGTGGAGATACATAATGCGTCAAATTTCCAGACAATTTCTGCTTTGATTGAAATAATATATCCAGATTTACAAGCTAATTATATTAATCATACGTGGCTTCGAGAACGAGCTATTTTAGCTGCAAAAAATATCGGTGTTGGCGCTATTAACTTCAAAATACAGCAGTTATTGCCCGGCAATGAGATATTGTTCAAAACGATCGACACTGTTACCGACCCTGACGAAGCAGTCAACTATCCTGTTGAATTTTTGAATTCGCTGGAATTACCAGGAATGCCACCACATAACTTGCGATTAAAAATTGGCTCACCTATCATTTTGCTTCGGAATTTAAACGCACCTAAGCTATGCAACGGTACAAGATTAGTCATAAAAAATTACGGGCAATGTTCTTGAAGCTACAATTTTGAACGGCAAATTTGAAGGTGAAGCTGTTCTCCTGCCACGAATCCCATTGATCCTTTCAGACTCACCCTTTCGATTCAGACGTCTGCAATTTCCAATTCGCTTGGCACTTTCCATGACTATTAGTAAGTGACAAGGTCAAACAATGTCGATTTGTGGGTTGGATCTAGAAAAAGGGGTCTTTTCACATGGCCAATTATGTGTGGCGTGTTCTCGCGTTGGAAAACTGTCAAGTTTATTCATTTACACCCCTCAGGAATTGACTAAAAATATTGTTCATCAACTCGCATTAAAATAAAATTAAACAAACATGATTGATTATAACGAATTGTTTTTAGAAAAATTGATGTTATTTCAAAATAAAGAATAATGAAATTATTATATTATTTCTCTTTCATTTCATACTTTGTTTAATATCCTAATCGCTTGAAATTCATGCAGGACAACGTCTGTCGGGTCCGCTAGTTTAATATAAAAATTGGGGACCACGAAGTACGCAAAGTTAAGAAATTTTGCTACCTTGCAAACAAAGTAACCCATGACGGACGAAGCAAGGAGATATAAAATGCAGACCATCACAGACAGAAGGGGTATTCCTGGCCAAAAGAAGTCGACTGGTATCCAACACAGGCCTTAGTTTGAGGACGAATTTTCTAAGTATGTGGGCTGGGATCACAGCATGTGTATGGTAGTGAATCACTGGCAGTGGGAAAAGCGGAACAGAAGCGAATCGAAGGGTTTGAGATGTGATGCTACAGAAGAATGTTGAAAACTAGGTGGACTGATAAGTTGACGAAACATTGACAAGAGGAAGGGGCATAATGATACGACAGTTGTTAAGACATCAGGGAATAACGTTCACGGTGCTAGAGGAAGCTGTAGAGGGTAAATCTGTCTGGAACGCATCCAACTATGAATGGCTCTGAGCACTATGGGACTTAACTTTTAAGGTCATCAGTCCCCTAGAACTTCAACCAAACTAACCTAAGGACATCACAGACATCCATGCCCGATCCAGGATTCGGGTCGCGCAGTTCCAGACTGTAGCGCCTAGAACCGCTCGGCCAACACGGCCGGCGAATGCATACAACTGGTTATTTATTTAGCGTATGGCTAATACAGTCATATCATAAAATTAAATAACATATACATATGTACATATTTACACACAAGAAACTTAAATTTGGCTTTACAACTGAATATCCAGTCCTTCAATCCAGCTCACTGCATCTGGAGTTGCTACCAGGAAGTCCTCGTCCTGCATTCTCTGACCATGAGGCGAACAGTCTGGTATGGAGCCCCGCAGTCACAGGCTGGATTGGGGAGCTTCTTCCACTTGAAGAGATCACCTGGCAACGACATATCAACAAAATTGTCGTGAATCCTAAGCTTCTCGACTGTAGATATTAATGCGTTGCGGAGTCGCCTGCTTACTGTTTTTATCATCCAGCCATAGATATGTGTAATGCTATTTTAAATCCTTCTACTGGTTTCTCCTTTTCTTTGGCGTAAGGTCTAGATCTCACAACGTACGTGATTTTCGTATTTCTGCTTGCCTGAGTGTGTGTGTGTGTGTGTGTGTGTGTGTGTGTGTGTGTGTGCGTGTGTGTGTATGTACATCTACATCTACATGGTTACTCTGCAATTCACACTTATGTGCCTGGCAGAGGGTTCATGGAACCATTTTCATACTACCTCTCTACCATTCCACTCTCGAATGGTGCGTGGGAAAGAGGAATACCTAAATCTTCTCTTATTTTATTATGATGATAATTTCTCCCTACATAGGTGGATGACAACAAAATATTTTCGCACTCGGAAGAGAAAGATGGTGATTGAAATTTCGTAAATAGATCTCGCCGCAAAGAAAACCGTCTTTGTTTCAGTGACTGCCACCCCAACTCGCGTATCGTATCAATGACACTCTCACGCCTACTGCTCGATAACAGGAAAGGAGCTGCCCTTCTTGCACTTTTTCGATGTCCTCCACCAATCCTACCTGGTAAGGATCCCACACCGCGCAGCAATATTCCAGAAAAAGGACGGACAAGTCTCTGTCTCTTTAATGGGTTTGTCGCATCTTCTAAGTGTTCTGCCATTAAAGCGCAGTCTTTGTTTCGCCTTCCCCACAATATTATCTATGTGGTCTTTCCAATTTAAGTTGCTCGTCATTGTTGTTCCTAGGTATTTAGTCGAATTGACAGCCCTTAGATTTGTGTGATTTATCGTATACCGAAAATCTATCGGATTTCGTTTACTACCCATGTTTCTTTAGTGCCAATTGCCACTTGCCACTTTTCGCACCATACAGAAATACTCTCTAGGTCATTTTGTAATTGGAATTGATCGTCTGATGACTTTACTAGACGGTAAATTACAGTGTCATCTGCAAACAGTCTAAGGGGAGTGTTCAGATTATCACCTAGATCATTTATATAAATCACGAACAGCAGAGGGCCTAAGACACCACCTTTCGGAACGCCAGATATCACTTCTGTTCTACTCGATGATTTACCTTCTATCACTAGAACTGTCACTCTCTCTGAGACGAAATCACGAATCCAGTCACATAATTGAGACTATACTCCATATGCACGCAATTTGAATAATTGTCGTTTTGAGGAATGGTATCAAAATCCTTCTGGAAATCTATGAATATGGAATCGATCTGCGATACCTTGTCGACAGCACTCATTACTTCATGGGAATAAAGAGCTAGATGTGTTGTACAAGAAATATATTTTCTTAATCCGTTTTGGTTATGCACCAATAAATCATTTTCTTCACGGTGATTCATAATGTTCGAGTACAGTGTATGCTCCAAAATCCTACTGCAAATTGAGGTCAGATATATGGGTCTGTAGTTCAATGGGTTATTCCTATTTCCTTTCTTGAATATTGGCGTGACCTGTGCTACTTTCCAGTTCTTAGGAACAGATCTTTCGTCAAGTGAGTGGTTGTAGACGATTACTAAGAAAGGCGCTATTGTGTCTGCACAATCCGAAAGGAACCTGATTGGTATACCATTCGGACCCGATGACTGGCCTTTCTTAAATGATTTGAGTTGTTTTGCAACTAAGAGATCTACTTTTATATCACTCATGCTAACAGCTGTTCTGGTTTCGATTCCTGGAATATTTTCTCCGTCTTCTTTCGTGAAGGAATTAAAGAAAACTGTATTTAGTAACTTCGCTTTACTGGCACCATCATCGGTTAACATTTCCATCGCTATCGCGCAGTGACGGTATTGACTGCTTGACTGTTTTTTGATTAATAGTCGCTTGTGAGGAACTGTATCAAAAGCCTTCTGCAAATCTAGGAATATGGAACCGATCTGAGATACCTTGTCGACAGCACTCATAACTTCATGGGAGTCAGAGAGAGCGCATCGCTAGTTCCTGCTACTACTACGGCGAGTACACCGTTCACTTGTTACACATTTTTACGAGCTTCAAACAGGAGGAGTGCAGTAATGGATAGAAATTGTGATTGTTGTGTACAGATGCCAGCTGAGTTGTCGACCCTTCGCTCACAGCCTCAGGCTGCGTTGGCTTCCGTCACACAGCTTGAGGCTGCTGCCAAGGGGCGTCACTGTGGGGGATTGGACGATGGGATGCGAGGGACGTCGAGCACCTCCCACGTGTCCTCCGATCGGTCCACAGCTGTGACCTCCCCGGGTACTGCCTGCACTGAGATTGACCCGTGGTCGAGTGGGAGATCATTCCAAAGTCTGGTAGGCAGCGAAAAACTTTCCGTGTGGGCGATCGTAGGGACTCCCTGGTTCGTTTGACGAACAGGTTTCGGGCGTTATCTGTGGCTGACGATGTCTCTGAGCCGGAAGCAGTCGTCCACCCCGTTCCAGAGGAAGCTTCTCGGCCAGCAAGGTCTGGGGATTCACAGAGGGTGGGTTTGCTGGTAGTTGGGAGCTCCAACGTTAGGCGCGTAATGGGGCCCCTTTGGAACATGGTTGCCAAGGAGGGGAAGGAAGCCAGTGTGCACTCTGTGTGCATTCCGGGGAAGTTATTCCGGATGTGGGAAGGGTGCTTCTGGAAGCCGTGAAGAGTACAGGGTGCAGCCAACTGCAGGTGGTGCCTCATGTCGGTACCAATGACGTGTGTCGCTTTGGATCGGAGCAGATTCCGTCTGGTTTCGGGCGGCTAGTGGAAATGGTAAAGACTGCCAGTCTTGCTTCCTAGATGAAGGCGGAGCTCACCATCTGCAGCAGCGTCGTTAGAACCGACTGTGGTCCTTTGTTGCAGAGCCGAGTGGAGGGTCTGAATCAGAGGCTCATGCGGTTCTGTGACCGTGTAGGCTGCAGATTCCTTGACTTGCGCCATCCGGTGGTGGGTTTCCGGGTTCTGCTTAATACGTCAGGAGTCCACTACACACAGGAGGCGGCTACACGGGTAACGGGGACTGTGTGGAAGGGGCTGGACGTTTTTATTTTTACGTTAGAGGCTCTCAGGGAACCACAGAAGGGGTGTCCTTCAGAAAGTGGGCAGGTAAAACACAGGAAGGTAGTTTGCAGAAACGATTGGTATTGTAGTTGTAAATTGTCGTAGCTGTGTTGGAAAAGAACCAGAGCTCCAAGCCCTATTAGAAAGCCCTGAAGCTCAAATAGTCGTATCTACAGAGAGCTGGCTAAAAAAGGAAATAAGTTAAGCCGAACCTTTTTCTAACGAACTAACAGTGTTCAGAAAGGATTAACTAAATACAATCGGTGGTGGACTATTTATTGCTGTCAGAGGTCGTTTGCCTTGTAGCGAAATTGAAGTAGATAGTTTATGTGAAATAGTATGGGTAGATGTTATACCTGACAATCGGACTAAACTATTAATTGGATCGTTTTAGCGACCCCCCGACACAGAAGACGTAGTTACTGAACAGTTCAAAGAAAACTTGAGTCTCATTTCCTATAAGTACCCCGCTCATACAATTACAGTCGGTGGTGTCTTCAATCTACCCTTGATACGCTGGAAAAAATCAAATGCCTCCGAGCACTCTGGGACTTAACTTCTAAGGTCATCAGTCCCCTAGAACTTAGAACTACTTAAACCTAACTAACCTAAGGACATCACACACATCAATGCCCGAGACAGGATTCGAACCTGCGCCCGTAGCGATCGCGCGGTTCCAGACTGTAGCGCCTAGAACCGCTTGGCCACCTCGGCCGTCAATATACTGGAAAAATTATACGTTTAAAGCCGGTGGCAGGCATAAAACATCATCCGAAATTGTACTGAATGCTTTCTCAGAAAATTATTTTGAACAATTAGTTCATGAGCCCACTCGAAGCCTCACCATGAACCACTGACCTTGCCGTTGGTGGGGAGGCTTGCTTGCCCCAGCGATACAGATAGCCGTACCGTGGGTGCAACCACAACGGAGGGGTATCTGTTGAGAGGCCAGACAAACGCGTGGTTCCTGAAGAGGGGCAGCAGCCTTTTCAGTAGTTGCAGGGGCAACAGTCTGGATGATTGACTGATCTGGCCTTGTAACACTAACCAAAACGGCCTTGCTGTGCTGGTACTGCGAACGGTTGAAAGCAAGGGGAAACTACAGACGTAATTTTTCCCGAGGGCATGCAGCTTTACTGTATGGTTAATGATGATGGCGTCCTCTTGGGTAAAATATTCCGGAGGTAAAATAGTCCCCCATTCGGATCTCCGGGCGGGGACTACTCAAGAGGATGTCGTTATCAGGAGAAAGAAAACTGGCGTTCTACGGATCGGAGCGTGGAATGTCAGATCCCTTAATCGGGCAGGTAGGTTAGAACATTAAAAAAGGGAAATGGATAGGTTAAAGTTAGATATAGTGGGAATTAGTGAAGTTTGGTGGCAGGAGGAACAAGACTTTTGGTCAGGCGAATACAGAGTTATAAATACAAAGTCAAATAGGGGTAATGCAGGAGTAGGTTCAATAATGAATAAAAAAGTAGGAATGCGGGTAAGCTACTACAAGCAGCATAGTGAACGCATTATTGTGGCCAAGATAGACACGAAGCCCACGCCTACTACAGTAGTGCAAGTTTATATGCCAACTAGCTCTGCAGATGACGAAGAAATTGAAGAAATGTATGATGAAATAAAAGAAATTATTCGGATAGTGAAGGGAGACGAAAATTTAATAGTCATGGGTAACTGGAATTCGGTAGTAGGAAGAGGGAGAGAGGAAAACGTAGTAGGTGAAAATGGATTGGGCTAATAAATGAAAGAGGAAGCCGCCTGGTAGAATTTTGTGCAGAGCATAACTTAATCATAGCTAACACTTGGTTCAAGAATCACAAAAGAAGGCTGTATACATGGAAGAATCCTGGAGATACTAAAAGGTATCAGATAGTTTATGTAATGGTAAGACAGAGATTGAGGAACCAAGTTTAAAATTGTAAGACATTTCCAGGGGCAGATGTGGACTCTGACCACAATCTATTGTTTATGAACTGTAGATTAAAACTGAAGAAACTGCAAAAAGGTGGGAATTTAAGGAGATGGGACCTGGATAAACTGACTAAACCAGAGGTTGTACAGAGTATCAGGGAGAGCGTAAGGGAACAAATGGCAGGAATGGGGGAAAGAAATACAGTAGAAGAAGAATAGGTAGCTTTGAGAAATGAAGTAGTGAAGGTAGCAGAGGATCAAGTAGGTAAACAGACGAGGGCTAGTAGAAATCCTTGGGTAACAGAAGAAATATTGAATTTAATTGAGGATAAAATATAAAAATGCAGTAAATGAAGCAGGCAAAAAGGAATACAAACGTCTCTAAAATGAGATCGACAGGAAGGATGTAGAGGCTTATCTCACTAGGGGTAAGATAGATACTGCCTACAGAAAATTTAGAGACCTTTGGATAAAAGAGAACGACTTGTATGAATATCAAGAGCTCAGATGGAAACCCAGTTCTAAGCAAAGAAGGGAAAGCAGAAAGGTGGAAGGAGTATATAGAGAGTCTACACAGGGGCGATGTTCTTAAGGACAATATTATGGAAATGGAAGAGGAGGTAGATGAAGATGAAATGGGAGATATGGTACTGCGTGAAGAGTTCGACAGAGCACTGAAGGACCTGAGTCGAAACAAGGCCGCGGGAGTAGACAACATTCCATTAGAACTACTGACGGCCTTGGGAGAGCAAGTCCTGACAAAGGTCTACCATCTGGTCAGCAAGATGTATGAGACAGGCGAAATACCCTCAGATTTCAAGAAGAATATAATAATCCCAATCCCAAAGAAGGCAGGTGTTGCCAGATGTGAAACTTACCGAACTATCAGTTTAATAGGCCACGGCTGCAAAATACTAACGCGAATTCTTCACAGACGAATGGAAAAACTAGTAGAAGCCGACCTTTGGGAAGATCAGTTTGGATTCCGTAGAAATATTGGAACACGTGAGGCAATACTGACCCTGCGGCTTATCTTAGAAGCTAGATTAAGGAAAGGCATTTGTAGACTTAGAGAAAGCTTCTGACAATGTTGACTGGAATACTCTCTTTCAAATTCTGAAGGTGGCAGGGGTAAAATATAGGGAGCGAAAGGCTATTTACAATTGGTATAGAAACCAAATGGCAGGTATAAGAGTTGAGGGGCATGAAAGGGAAGCAGTGGTTGGAATGGGAGTGAGACAGGGTTGTAGCCTCTCCCCGATGTTATTCAATCTGTGTATTGAGCAAGCAGTGAAGGAAACAAAAGAAAAATTCGGAGTAGGTATTAAAACCCATGGAGAATTAATAAAAACTTTGAGGTTCGCCGATGACATTGTAATTCTGTCAGAGACAGCAAAGAACTTGGAAGAGCAGTTGAACGGAATGGATGGTGTCTTGAAGGGAGGATATAAGATGAACATTAACAAAAGCGAAACGAGGATAATGGAATGTAGTCGAATTAAGTCGGGTGATGTTGAGGGTATTAGATTAGGAAATGAGACACTTAAAGTAGTAAAGGAGTTTTGCTATTTGGGGAGCAAAATAACTGATGATGGTCGGAGAGGATATAAAATGTAGACTGGCAATGGGAAGGAAAGCGTTTCAGAAGAAGAGATATTTGTTAAGATCCAGTATCGATTTAAGTGTTAGGAAGTCATTTCTGAAAGTATTTGTGTAGAGTGTAGCCATGTATGGAAGTGAAACACTAACGATAAATAGTTTGGACAAGAAGAGAATAGAAGCTTTCGAAATGTGGTGCTACAGAAGAATACTGAAGATTAGATGAGTAGATCACATAACTAATGAGGAGGTGTTGAATAGGACTGGGGAGAAGAGAAATTTGTGGCACAACTTGACTATAAGATGGGATCGGTTGGTAGGATATGTTCTGAGGCATCAAGGGATCACCAGTTTTGTATTGGAGGGCAGCGTGGAGGGTAAAAATCGTAGAGGGAGACCAAGAGATGAATACACTACGCAGATTCAGAAGGATGTAGGCTGCAGTACGCACTGGGAGATGAAGAAGCTTGCACAGGATAGAGTAGCATGGAGAGCTGCATCAAACCAGTCTCAGGACTGAAGACAACAACAACAACAACGCACTCGAAGCGTAAATGTTTGCGAAAGCATACGTGACAGAAAGTTGGTTGAAACCAGACGTAAACAGTAATGAAATCCTAAACTCAGATTGGTACTAAAATGGTTCAAATGGCTCTGAGCACTATGGGACTTAACATCTTAGGTCATTAGTCCCCTAGAACTTAGAACCACTTAAACCTAACTAACCTAAGGACATTACACATATCCATGCCCGAGGCAGGATTCGAACCTGCGACCGTAGCAGTCCCGCGGTTCCGGACTGCAGCGCCTAGAACCGCACGGCCACCGCGGCCGGCAAACTCAGATTGGAATGTATACCGCAGAGACAGGCTGGACAGTGAAGTGGGAGGCGTGTTTATAGCGATAAGAAGTGCAATAGTATCGAAGGAAATTGACGGAGATCCGAAATGTGAAATAATTTGGGTGAAGGTCACGGTTAAAGCAGGCTCAGACATGGTAATTGGATGTCTGTATAGGCCCCCAGGCTCAGCAGCTGTTGTGGCTGAGCACCTGAAGGATAATTTGGAAAACATTTCGAGTAGATTTCCCCACCATGTTATAGTGCTGGGTGGAGATTTTAATTTGCCGGATATAGACTGAGAGACTCAAACGTTCATAACGGGTGACAGGGACAAAGAATCCAGTGAAATTTTTTAAGTGCTTTATCTGAAAACTACCTTGAACAGTTAAACAGAGAACCGACTTGTGGCGATAACATATTAGACCTTCTGGTGACAAACAGACCCGAACTATTTGATACAGTTAACGCAGAACAGGGAATCAGCGATCATAAAGCGGTTACTGCATCGATTATTTCAGCCGTAAATAGAAATATTAAAAAGGTGGGAAGATTTTTCTGTTTAGCAAAATTGACAAAAAGCAGATTACAGAGTACCTGACGGCTCAACACAAAAGTATTGTCTGAAGTACAGATAGTGTTGAGGATCAGTGGACAAAGTTCAAAACCATCGTACAATATGCGTTGGATGAGTATGTGCCAAGCAAGATTGTAAGAGATGGAAAAGAGCCACCGTGGTACAACAACCGAGTTAGAAAACTGCTGCGGAAGCAAAGGGAACTTCACAGCAAACATATACATAGCCAAAGCCCTGCAGACAAACAAAAATTATGCGAAGCGAAATGTAGTGTGAGGAGGGCTATGCGAGAGGCGTTCAATGAATTCGAAAGTAAAGTTCTATGTACTGACTTGGCAGAAAATCCTAAGAAATTTTGGTCTTATGTCAAAGCGGTAGGTGGATCAAAACAAAATGTCCAGACACTCTGTGACCAAAATGGTACTAAAACAGAGGATGACAGACTGAAGGCCGAAATATTAAATGTCTTTTTCCAAAGCTGTTTCACAGAGGAAGACTGCACTGTAGTTCCTTCTCTAGATTGTCGTACAGATGAAAAAATGGTAGATATCGAAATAGACGACAGAGGGATAGAGAAACAATTATAATCGCTCAAAAGAGGAAAGGCAGCTGGGCCTGATGGGGTACCAGTTCGATTTTACACAGAGTATGCGAAGGAACGTGCCCCCCTCCCCTTCTTGCAGCGGTGTACCGTAGGTCTCTGGAAGAGCGTAGCGTTCCAAAGGATTGGAAAAGGGCACAGGTCATCCCCGTTTTCAAGAAGGGACGTCGAACAGATGTGCAGAACTATAGACCTATATCTCTAACGTCCATCAGTTGTAGAATTTTGGAACACATATGTTCGAGTATAATGACTTTTCTGGAGACTAGAAATCTACTCTGTAGGAATCAGCATGGGTTTCGAAAAAGACGGTCGTGTGAAACCCAGCTCACGCTATTCGTCCACGAGACTCAGAGGGCCATAGACACGGGTTCACAGGTAGATGCTGTGTTTCTTGACTTCCGCAGGGCGTTCTGTGGTGTCACCGCCAGACACCTTACTTGCTAGGTCGTAGTTTTAAATCGGCCGCGGTCCATTAGTACATGTCGGACCCGCGTGTCGCCACTGTGTGATCGCAGACCGAGCGCCACCACAAGGCAGGTCTCGAGATACGGACTAGCACTCGCCCCAGTTGTACGGACGCCGTAGCTAGCGATGCACACTGGCGAAGCCTCGCTCATTTGCAGAGCCGATAGTTTGAATAGCCTTCAGCTAAGTCAATGGCTACGACCTAGCAAGGCGCCATTAGTAACATTGCATGTATCTAAAGAGTCTCACTTGTATCGCCACAATCTCCAGATGTACCAAAAGGATGGATTAAAGTTAAGTATTCCAGAAGCTACGTACTTTTCTTTTTAGCATTCATTATGTATCCTGTTTCAGACCTCTCGCCATCCAGCTTTAGCTTAGCGCGTGCCTTTCGGCTTCCTCTCATTGTGTCTAGGCTGTCTTGTCTAGACACAACATTTTTGGCGACATGTCAACGGCAAGGGTCTTGTTCTTTCTAATTGCTTACATTTACTTGTGTCATGGCTTCGCCAGATGTACTGTCCGAATTTTATCGCTTGCAGAATCAGCAGACGCAGGCGTTGTTGGATGCCCTTGGACAGCTCGTCCAGGGTCAACGTGCACTGCAAACCGATGCGGCAGCCGCCGCTTCACCGCCACCGCAGCCACAACATGCAGTTGCACCACCATTCCGTAATTTTCAAGCAGACGTGGAAACATGGACGGAGTGGTCACGCCAGTTTGGATTTCATCTCGCCGCCTACAGAATTCAAGGTAACGAGCGGCAGCCTCATTTATTGGCGTGCGTAGGGGTGCAAACGTACCGTGTGATAGTGAAATTATTTCCCCGACGCGACGTAGCAACTCTGTCCTACGAAGAAATTTTGTCTGCTTTAGATGCCTATTTCAAGGAAACAGTTAATGTAGTTGCAAAAAGGTATACTTTCTTTCGTACAAAACGTACGGCCGGTCAAACTAATAGGGAGTGGGTTGCAACATTGCAAGGCCTTACAAGGGATTGTGCTTTTGAGTGTGAATGTGGACTCCCTTATTCAGATACAATGGTACGTGATGCAATAGCACAGAACGTTTCTGATATTCGCATACGGGAACAGATTTTGAAACTCGTCAATCCCTCCCTTCAACAAGTGATAGACATATTGGATAGACAAGACATGCTTGACTTTGCTCAGGAATCATTAGAACCTTCGCCAACCGTGTGTCAAGTTAACCGGCCCGCCGGGCGCGCTGCACAGAATGGTCGACTGCCCTCGCGCACGTCTGCGCAGCTGCCGCCACGCTCTAAACCAGGTGTGCCGCGACAGCCCACAAATGCAGTGAAATCATGCCCGCGGTGTGCTACTCGACATTCGCGTGAAAATTGCCCGTCATGCCAAGCTATTTGCTTTTTCTGTAATAAGAAAGGACATGTTCAAAGTGTTTGCCAGAAAAAGCTCAGATCAGACACTCTTAATCATTCCAGGCCCTTTGCTTCGCGCCGGAATCGAACCAAGAATACTCAGGCTCGTGAACCTTCGCCCATGGACATTCATGTAGTTAATTCCACTCCGTCAAGTGCCACTTTCTCTAACGGTGACTGTGTTCGTCCCACCGAACGTGTGCGTCAACGTCGACGGAAATAACGTCAATTAGCAAGTGATGCTATACCTGTATCAGTTCAAATTGCACGAGACAGTCGCTCTTGTCGTCGGCAGGACAGTAAACTTTTTGTAGATTTGGACATTCATGGCCACGTGATAGCATTCCAACTCAATACCGGAGCTGCTGTTTCATTGATCAATCACGACACGTACCAACAACTGGGCAAACCTCCATTGCGTGCCGCAAATGTTCAGTTAAATAGTTATTCAGGTCAGAATATCCCTGTGTTAGGACAGTGCACTCTTCTTGCAACATACAAGGGACAAACAAAACTTGTGTCATTTTACGTTCTTCGTTCTTCTTCTGCAGTGAACTTGTTTGGTTTAGATTTATTTCAATTACTTAACTTGTCTATTGTAAATCAGGTACTATCAGTGAATCAGACTGTGCCTTCCGCCAGTGTTTCTCGGCTATGTGAAGAATTTGCAGACATTTTTGCGCCGGGCTTAGGTTGCGCTCAGAACTATGAAGCACATTTG
This sequence comes from Schistocerca piceifrons, assembly GCF_021461385.2. Classification (NCBI taxonomy): domain Eukaryota; kingdom Metazoa; phylum Arthropoda; class Insecta; order Orthoptera; family Acrididae; genus Schistocerca; species Schistocerca piceifrons. The sequence continues at coordinate 562,497,606 of NC_060143.1, forward strand.
GAACTGAAAGTCAACGCGCACCCGAAATTTTTCAGAGCGCGCAATGTTCCCCACGCATTGCGTGATGAGGTTGTAAGAACATTACACGATTTTGAATCACAAGGTGTGAGTGAATGTGCGCAATGCCTCTTCCTTTCAGCTCCGCTTCATCGCTTACGCCGTACAGGTGTTCCGTTCGTCTGGACGACGGAATGCGAGGGCGCTTTTCGCCAGTTGACATCGGCGTTGCTTTCAAATACTTGCCTGTTGCTGAGGATAGAGCATTCGATTCTTCCGAACTTGCTTGCATGTTCATTGATTCGGAAACCGATGAAGTGGTCGAATCGTTTCCGATTGATTTTCGTCGTGTAGCCACAGCCACAGCTGCTGACCCTGTCCTTGCTACCGTTTTGCGTTTGTTGCTACGCATTGGCCTTTGTCAAAGTCTCGGATCGAGGATCCGTTGGTTCGCCGATTTTTTGCTCACAAGGAGAGACGTTTTGTTCGACATGGTGTTTTGTTGTTGCGTTCTGATAATGATCAGTCCAGAGTCGCATTCTCGGGAGGACGCGTTGTTGCTCTTTTTGTCTTCGTATCGCTCTCAGCCCCGAGATGGTCGCTCGCCGGCTGAGTTGCTCCACGGTCGTCCTCATCGAACCTTGATGTCTTTGCTGCATCCGCCGCATCAGGTTCCTGTGCAGCGGCAGACTCCTGCTTTTGCTCCAGGCGACGTTGTATTCTATCGCAACTCTCGCGGTTCACAGCGTTGGCTCGCAGGGCGCATTCTTCGCTGCCTCGGCCGCGCGATGTATTTGGTTTTGGGGGCCTCTGGTGAGGTGCGTCGGCATCTCAATCAGCTGCGCCTCTGTCGTCGCACGGGTTCTGCCGCTCCCCGTCTGCTTTCAGCGCCCTGGGGACCCATCTACTGGCTCGCCTCATCCCCAGGTGTTACCGACGCTGCCTTCCATTTTACCCCATGGCGCCGCGTCGCCGCCGCCGCCGCCGCTTAGTCTCCCGCCGGCGCCGCCCGCTGTGGACGCTACGCTGCAACCGCCAAGCGCCTCCCTGGGTCACGCGCCGCCGATCGCTTCCCGTGACCGGCTGTCCTCCGCCATGGAAATCTTGCCCGCTCCGGACCACATGACGTCATCGCGCGTCGGATACCCCGACGCAATGGAGGTCGACCCTTCGGCCCCTCCTGTCTCTTTACGGGCGCATACACCGCATGTTGACGTGCACCCTGGACTAGGTTTTCAGGCGTTTCCTAGCTCCCCTCGGACTGAATGGCCGGGTGCGGGTGGCACAGCCTCGCCTGTTGTTAGGCTCCCCACCTCATCGCACACGTCAACATGGGGTCCTCCCCACGGCGGGCGGAAGCCTTATAACACGACCGTTCGCCGATTTGCGGGGGAGGAATGTGGTGTCACCGCCAGACACCACACTTGCTAGGTGGTAGTTTTAAATCGGCCGCGGTCCATTAGTACATGTCGGACCCGCGTGTCGCCACTGTGTGATCGCAGACCGAGCGCCACCACAAGGCAGGTCTCGAGATACGGACTAGCACTCGCCCCAGTTGCACGGACGACGTAGCTAGCGATGCACACTGACGAAGCCTCACTCATTTGCAGAGCCGATAGTTTGAATAGCCTTCAGCTAAGTCAATGGCTACGACCTAGCAAGGCGCCATTAGTAACATTGCATGTATCTAAAGAGTCTCACTTGTATTGCCACAATCTCCAGATGTACCAAAAGGATGGATTAAAGTTAAGTATTCCAGAAGCTACATACTTTTCTTTTTAGCATTCATTATGTATCCTGTTTCAGACCTCTCGCCATCCAGCTTATGCTTAGCGCGTGCCTTTCGGGTTCCTCTCATTGTGTCTAGGCTGTCTTGTCTAGACACAACACGTTCGATACAGTTCCCCACAGTCGTTTAATGAACAAAGTAAGAGCATATAGACTATCAGACCAATTGTGTGATTGGATTGAAGAGTTTCTAGATAACAGAACGCAGCATGTCATTCTCAATGGAGAGAAGTCTTCTGAAGTAAGAGTGATTTCAGGTGTGCCGCAAGGGAGTGTCATAGGACCGTTGCTATTCACAATATACATAAATGACCTTGTGGATGACATCGGAAGTTCACTGAGGCTTTTTGCAGATGATGCTGTGGTGTATCTAGAGGTTGTAACAATGGAAAATTGTACTGAAATGCAGGAGAATCTGCAGCGAATTGACGCATGGTGCAGGGAATGGCAATTGAAGCTCAATGTAGACATGTGTAACGTGTTGCGAATACATAGAAAGACAGATCCCTTATCATTTAGCTGCAAAATAGCAGGTTAGCAACTGGAAGAAGCTAATTCCATAAATTATCTGGGAGTACGGATTAGGAGTGATTTAAAATGGAATGATCACATAAAGTTGATCGTCGGTAAGGCAGATGCCAGACTGAGATTCATTGGAAGAATCCTAAGGAAATACAATCCGAAAACAAATTCAAATCATTCAAATGGCTCTGAGCACTATGGGACTTAACATCTAAGGTCATCAGTCCCCTAGAACTTAGAACTACTTAAACCTAACTAACCTAAGGACATCACACAACACCCAGTCATCATGAGGCAGAGAAAATCCCTGACACCGCCGGGAATCGAATCCGGGAACCCGGGCGTTGGAAGCGAGAACGCTACCGCACGACCACGAGCTGTGGACTCTGAAAACAAAGGAAGCAGGTTACAGTACGTTTGTTTGCTTACTGCTTGAATACTGCTCAGCAGTGTGGGATCCGTACCAGATAGGGTTGACAGAAGAGATAGAGAAGATCCAACGGAGGGCAGCGCGCTTCGCTACAGGATCATTTAGTAATCGCGAAAGCGTCACGGAGATGATAGATAAACTCCAGTGGAAGACTCTGCGGGAGAGACGCTCAGTAGCTCGGTACTGGCTTTTGTTAAAGTTTCGAGAACATACCTTCACCGAAGAGTCAAGCAGTATATTGCTCCCTCCTACGTATATCTCGCGAAGAGACCATGAGGATAAAATCAGAGAGATTAGAGCCCACACAGAAGCATACCGGCAATCCTTCTTTCCACGAACAATACGTGACTGGAATAGAAGGGAGAACCGATAGAGGTACTGAAGTCACCCTCCGCCACACACCGTCAGGTGGTTTGCGGAGTATGGATGTAGATTTAGATGTAGATGTAGACCTTTTAGCAAGAAATAATCCTGGACAAATAGTGAGTGTTGTGACGAACACAGGGATTAGCGACCACAAGGCAGTTGTTGCTAGGCTGAATACCGTAACACCTACGACCATCAAAAAGAAACGCAAAGTATATCTATTTAAAAAAGCTGATAAAAATGCTTTTTTATGAGACAGTCTTCACTCCTTCCGATCTGATCATGTAAGTGTAGAAAAGTTGTGGAATGTTTTTAAAGAGATAGTATCAACAGAAATTGAGAGGTATATACCACATAAATTAATAAGTGATGGTACTGATTCCCCATAGTACACAAAACGGGTCAGATCGTTGTTGCAGAATCAACGAAAAAAGCATGCCAAATTTAAAAGAAAGCAATATCCCCAAGATTGGCAAAGTTTTACAGAAGTTCGAAATATGGCGTATACTTCAATGCGAGATGCTTTTAATAATTCCCACAACGAAATTCGTTCTCACGTCGGACGACAGCGAGGGTAAACCATCCACTTCCAGTACTGCCTGTGGCAACAAGACCTGGCATTGTGGAATAGATGCTAAGACCCACAAGAACGATATTTTCTGAATCCGTGTTGGTTATGTATCAATAAGGCATTTTCTTCAAGGTGATTCATAATGTTCGAGTGCACTATGTGTGTGTGTGTACACGATTCTAAGGCCATTTACATTTCTCATATTTGTAATTGTTGTTGAAATATCATTATTCTCCAACATTTATCTACATCCATATCATAAAATTTTAATACAGATGCTAAAGTATTGTTGTCATGCACCCACGTGAAGACATTACCACAGCTGAATGTGATCTAAGAACCACGGTGTTTCAGCTCCTCTCCATTAACAAAAGCTGCTAGAGACGAAAGAAGCATCGGGAGACAGTGTGTGTTTCGATGCTCTACATTTCTTCCCAGATTTCTCCACCACCCTCCCACTGCTATGATGTCATCGATGATGTCACGCTTTGTTGCCAGATTTCCTCTACCTCTCTGCAAAAAGCTAATTGTCCGGTGTATAAAACGGCGTGAAATTCAGAAATTGGCGCATAGCTAAAAATGGCGAGAAATTGGAAGTAATCACTGTTTTTTATCATTTCTACGACGTCAATGTGGAAGTAGGACTGTTTTTCCCAGTATAATTCAAAACTCTACGATACTACATCGTCCTGTTTGCGTGAAATTCAGCGACAGTCTGCATGACTTCGGAATCCAAGATGGTGACCTGGACTACTAGAACAACGTTTATGAAGTAGAATTTGATATGCTGATCCAAGATGTCGACCTTCGAACACTAGGACAGAGGTCATTGTCTCCCAAGGTCAGTGCCTATTTATGGCGATTGAAGATGGTTTTCCATGACATCACCAATGGTGTCAGAATCCAAGATGGCCGTCCAAGCAGGTGGTCTACCACTGGCCGAGCTTGCAAGGCTGTCAGGTTTTCCTAGCACTGTGGTGTCATACTCGAAGATGGCTGATTCATGGGTACTGGTTACACCTATATTGTTGTCATAGTCACTTGTGAGCCTGCAATACGATGGTGGCAGAACCCTCAACCAACCTAGGAACCAACCCAGCCTAGTGTGAAATTAAAAAAATGACCAAAAGCTCACTCCTAGGTCGTACAACAATGTGTTATTTGAAATTACATTATCAATTAAGTTTAATTCAGTTAATTTAAATTGAAATTTACTTCAGTTTAATTCAATATCGGTTCTATTCAGTTCAGAAATAGAGATCCAAGAAGTACTAAGTTAAAAAATGTTGCTATACCAGCTGTCCAAAGTTTAAACAACTGCTACCCTCAAGTCTAAACAAATTATTCCCACCCCTCTGGCTTCAGATTTTAAACAGATTCCCCCACTTCCACAACCTTAATGTTTAAAACACAAGTGCTTACCTCTCTTAAGTTTAAAAAGACGTGAAAATTCACTTGCCCTACGTTTAAAACGGGAATCCATTTAACCTAAGTTGAAAATAGTGCGAAGATGTCTGGTTGCCAGAACTAAACCGCTTGTGCTAACATTGAAACCGTCTTACTGACCGCGAACATTTGTCACTGTATGGTAGCACTTTTGATTCAAATCAGATGCATGATGTTTTGCGTTTATTTAACACGGGAAGCACTTGCTGGATCTGGACAGGAATTCCAGCATCTGACCTTCAACAAATCTTTCGTCATGCACTTTCAAATTAAAACTTGCGTTTTGAAACGACATCTACCGTAAAAAATTTTAATTTAATTGCGTTAATGACTATAATTTCTAATAACGTGTTTCTTGATATTTGCGTTGTTGTATTATTTTGCATACATAGCGGTATTGTTCAGTGTTCTCCCAGGTTTCGTTTTACATAGTCGAACGACTGCATCGAAAAGAAAAAGTTATATTAAGTGGGTGGAAGGAGTTCGTGTCGTTAGGATACTTTTTTAGCTCTACAGTACATTTATTTATTTCAGATACGAATTTAGTGTACAGCGAGTGACCTCCAGAGAAACTGAAGCCATTGTTACATTACAAATGAAACTACTGCCACTGCTGCTGCTGTTGATTATTATTTTCCTTAAGACGCTTTGCATGATAATAATGCATATGCTCTGCACTTGTGACACCGTAGCCAACACTGCTGCTGCACATATGGATGAGCAAAAGCAAGCCGCCTCACCAGAATGACGGAATTTCCGGGGCTTCACACACGCCGCACCGCAGTGGGGAACGTGTGCCATGGACTACGTGGCGCGAAAGACAGATGCAGAAGAGCAAAGTAACTCCTGGCCGCCGGAACTCGACGGCGCCGCTTCTGTGAAACTCCAAACCCGATTTCCTCGCACGGCCCCAGGACTCACTCAAAATCCCGCAGGAGCGTCTGTAAGAATTCTGTGGAGTGTCTTTCATGTTCAGAACGCGTGCTTATACACCACCCAAACGTGCTACGAACCTTTATATTCCTTCTTCACATCTTATAGCGTACACTGTTGCCACCTCCCAAGTTCTTTCTGTGAATAAATGCTGATACCTTCGGCGAAAAATCCGTCAGTGTGGTAACTCAAAAAAACTATGACTGCGCTGAAGTTGCAATGGCATTTCGCGGTAGTTCTGCTTTGTTATGTACTAGGTAGGTATGCTGAATTTGAAAATACATTTGCTTGAGGGAGTTTCTATAGTCTATCCTACTGTCCACAGACGAGAAGAGTGTACGTCACGCGAATGCGTCAATGGGTCTCGTGTCTGAGGCACGACTTGCTTTGGACACAATAGTGAGCCATATTCTAACAAGGGAAGATTAAAGGGGAGGGGGGGGGGCGGAGGGGCTATCGCCCCCCCCCCCTCCCACAAGCAGGAAAAAAATTAAAATCAATTGGTAATATTTTTCTTTGCGCCAAAGTTAAAAGCACGGGAATTTAGTCATTTAATTCACTGTTGCCGAAGCCACCTTACTTCGTGTGCCAGAGATAATGTACTACCTGTACCAGTGACTTGTGAACCCCCCTTCTGTTCAAACTGAAGGCGCCAAATGTTAGCAGGCTTTCCCGATCTGCCACAGTAGCGCGTGCTTCGTGCTTCCCTTAGAGCACTATCTGCTTTGTTGCCATTGTTGTCATTGCTACTATTGTTAGACTGCTTGACCAGAATTCAGGAGCTTGTCCAAACAGTTTCGGCGCCTTCACATGATGCCGACGAGAAGAGCTTCTCTGGAGCACCATTTCCGGTTATGTCAAGTGCATAGGAACTCGATCAGCGGGAAACGGGGTCGTAGGCTCTTCTCAGATGAGAGCAGATTCAATGTGAGTGAGCCGTAGTAAAATTTGCTATTTTGAAGAGAGCACTGCAGCGCATAGTGTAAAGCAGTCGCCTTCCGTTTCTGGCGGTGGCGCCGCTGTGGCAGTAGCAGCTTTCGTGTCTCCCTCTGGTGGAAATGGGGAAAAGTTGCCTGTTCACGTGCATTTAAGGGGCGCTATGAGCTCGGCAGTCGGTTAGTCTGTCAGTGTCGACGATTCTGGGCGAGTCGGTGCAGTGAGGCGACAGAGTCAGTCAGAAGGCAGACGCATGTTAGTCGCTGTTGGGTTGTGGACTCAGTCGGGTTCCTCCGCAGGGGGGGGGGGTCAGTCTGTCAGTCTGAGTCGGTCAGTCTGGGCGAGTCTGATCAGTTGGTCAGCCAAGTTAGTCTGGGTCTGTCTCTCGTCCGCGTTGGTGAGGCGGTTAATGTCTGTCTGTCGTCCGGAGTGCTAGTATGTGTTAGGCCGCCAGTTTGCTCGAGTTTGCTAAGGCAATGGGCATTGGCGGTTGGATCGATCGGTTGGTCGGTCGCGCACTGGGACACAAGATGACTTATCTGTCCTGAGCGTTGGCGCATGTGAGGTCGCCACGTGAGTCCAGTGGCCACGCCGTATAGCGAGGCGTAGTGGCTTGGCGGCCAACACGAGAGCAACAAGGAGTCAAGCCACGACATCGGTCTGGCCGGTGCGAGCTGCGACGCCGTGAGACGGGAGATCGGCGCGCCTTCCTGTGTCCGTTGAAGCTGCTGGCAGCGGACGGTTCGGGAGAGCACTTTGGGGGGGGGGGGGGGGGGCGTGCAGCACAAGGTCTTGGCCAGAAATCGCAGTTTATTAGAAGTTAAATGACTGCAGATATGTTGTTTCATTTACTTGTTAAATTCTACTTGTTTTCTTGGTCAGTCTCTCGTCCCCAGCTTGCATGTCGGTCTCTTGTCTGCATTTGTTAGGCAGTTAATGTCTGTTGTTCTGTCTGTTGGCCTGCCGTACGCTAATGGCAGCCTCTTTCATGTTTGTCGCATTAGGTGTTAACGATTTATTGCTTAAAGACCGAATTCTTGAAATTTGTTTCTATCTTGCTTATCATCTTGCGAGGTTGTATATGTATAATGTAGAGCATGATGTACATTTTATGTAAGTCTGAATATTATGTGTTTTGTTTAAATAGTCATTTTAGGTTATAAGCTTGCCACCCTTCCACCGTAAGAGTCCTTTAAAAAAAATTGCACTTTAGGTGGCAAATAATTTGAGGGTTGTACCCTTTCCATTCCTTTTACGGGGTGCATAGTTTACATGTTTGTATGAGGTGTTAAATTTTTTTTGTTTAAAGTAATCTGGTGTGTTGCAGATTTGCATCAGTGTACTCTTGCAGAGGTTGTTGTGACCGGTCATGACTACGGCCGTGTTGAAAGGGAGCAGGCAAACTTCTCAGCCCGAAGGCTACTACTGTTAATATTTTTCTTGCCTCTAAATAAAACTGTAACTTGATATTTCGAGTGTGCTGTTCTGCTTATAATTTTAAATTTGTTTTGAAAAGGCTTTTAGGAATAAAATTCACGTTTGTTATATTGTGACTTGATATTTCGAGTGTACTTTTCTGCTTATAATTTTAAATCTGTTTTGAAATGGCTTTTAGGAATAAAATTCACATTTGTTAAATTGTGACTTGGTATTTCGAGTGTGCTTTTCTGCTTGTAATTTTAAATGTGATTTGAAAACGCTTTTAGGAATAAACTGGCATTTGTTAAAGGTAATTTTCAGTCACTTACTTCCTGGCAACTACTTCCACACTCACCTAGTGTGATTAAATGTGTCAATGTTCTTGATGAATCGCCAGTAAATAAAGTAAATTCTTTAAGAAAAGAGTTTGATGGTAAATTCACGGTTCACTGAGTAGTGATTCCGCAGAGAGGAAGGTACATGTAATGTAGCCAGGAACAAAGTCGAACGTGATCGTTTTGATGGTCCAAGTGTTATAGAGTAGGGACTCATAATGTTGCATGGGTATTGCAGACCTCCAAATCTTTGGAGACAGCACACTCACCGGTCAACCTTACTGTGACACTGTACTCCTTCTCCATCTACGTCTTTCCGTAGGTTCATTCGGCCGGACTTCATTTCTGTAGGCGACAATCCGCAACCGTATCGAACCGCAACTCTTGGAACCAGAGGGTATTTGGTGAATTCCCTGGTCTGCCCGTTGCCCCGACTTAAGTCCCATCGAGAACGAGTGAGACGTGGTGGGACGACGTATTGCGGCACGCCCACATGCGCCAACGACCGTCCAGCAGTTATCAACCCCGCTGGTGGAGGAATGGGACGCCCTACCACGAGCAAGTTACGGGCATGCACTGTCATTTGTGGCGAACACACATCCGAGGAAGAACCATGTCCCGCCTCTTCCAAAGTCCAGGGGACCGTCATGGATCGCGGTGACTTCAAAGTGTCTGTCATTCCTGACATAACTGCGTACGCTTCCGCGACGGGGTGTCATGATGATCAAAATTCTTCTGAGTGGTGTACCACGTCACTGTATAAATTACTCTTTATAGATTTAAAAATTAGTACTTTATCCAACGACGTGCTACAACACCTGGAAGAATTTTAATCATGACTGTGATTTCTGTTCGCCTCCTTGGGTATTTCTTTCACTTACCCTCTGTGTTGTACTGTAATGTAGTGTAACAGCACTTTCTATGTTTGGGCCAACTTTCATCGACGTAAGCTATTTGGTAGTTCTCGAAATTTATTTCCTTTATTAATAAAATCGCAAGTAAGCTGACAATGAAGCCCGCTGGTGAAACTGTTTCGACCGGCCGGTAGCACAGCCTCTCATCAGCCGCCAGTCTCAATTCTCGCAGCCATTCTTCTCAACTATCTTTTATACTCGAATTTCATATTTTGAATTGCGTTTCGCTCGTATAGATACACTACTGGCCATTAAAATTGCTACACCACGAAATTTAACCGACAGGAAGAAGATGCTGTGACATGCAAATGATTAGCTTTTCAGAGCATTCGCACAAGGATGGCGCCGGTGGCGGCACCTACAACGTGCTGACATGAGGAACGTTTCCAAGCGATTTCTCCTACACAAACAGTAGTTGACCGGCGTTGCCTGGTGAAACGTTGCTGTGATGCCTCGTACGAGGAGGAGAAATGCGTACCATCACGTTTCCTACTTTGATAAAGGTCGGATTGTAGCCTATCGCGATTGCGGGTTATCGCATAGTGACATTGCTGCTCGCGTTGGTCGAGATTCAATGACTCTTAGCACAATATGGAATCGGTAAGTTCAGGCGGGTAATACGGAACGCCGTGCTGGATCCCAACGGCCTCGTATCACTAGCAGTCGAGAGGACAGGCATCCGCATGGCTGTAACGGATCGTGCAGCCACGTCTCGATCACTGAGACAAAAGATGGAGATGTTTGAAAAACAACAACCATCTGCACAAACAGTTCGACGACGTTTGCAGCAGTATGGACTATGAACTCGGATACCATGGCTGCGATTACCCTTGACGCTGTATCACAGACAGGAGGACCGCCTGCGATGGTGTACTCAACGACGAACCTGGGTGCACAAATGGCAAAACGTAATATTTTCGGATGAATCCAGGTTCTGTTTACAGCATCATGATGGTCGCATCCCTGTTTGGCGACATCGCTCGCGGTGAACGCACATTGGAAGCGTGCATTCGTCATCGCCATATTGGCGTATCACGCGGCGTGATGGTATAGGGTGCCATTGGTTACACGTCTCGGTCACCTCTTGTTCGCATTGACGTCACTTTGAACAGTGGACGTTACATTTCAGATGTGTCACGACCCGTGGCTCTACCCCGCGATACCTTACATTTCGGCAGGGTAATGCATGACCGCATGTTGCAGGTCCTGTACGGGCCTTTCAGGATACAGATAATGTTCGACTGCTGCCCTGGCCAGCACATTCTCCAGATCTCTCACCAATCGAAAACGCCTGGTCACTGGTGGCCGAGCAACTGGCTCTTCACAATACGCCAGTTACTACTCTTGATGAACTGTGGTATCGTGTTGAAGCTACATGGGCAGCTGTACCTGTATACGCCATCCAAGCTCTGTTTGACTCAATGCCCAGGCGTATCAAGGCCGTTATTACGGCCAGAGGTGGTTGTTCTGTGTACAGATTTCTCAGGATCTATGCACCCAAATTGCGTGAAAATGTAATCACATGTCCTAGTATAATATATTTGTCCAATGAATACCCGTTTATCATCTGCATTTCTTCTTGGTGTAGCAATTTTATGGGCCAGTAGTGTATTAGGATACAGAGACATTCATAGAAGCGAGATAATAAAATTGTTACGTTAATTTTGCCGGAATGTACACAAAGAGCAAGTTAAAACTGGTAACTGTGTTTCACGTGAATACGTCGGTTCTTGGGCCGAATAAGTAGAGATTTTAGGCCTCTACTATACGATCTATAGGACAAGCTACAGCTTTTCCCTGTGGGATGACTCAGCTGCTTAATAACGTACCTCCATTCGCTTCTTGAGTGGTTCAGTGGTTGACATATAAAAGTAAGGGCAGGCATCTCTCTGCAGGATCTTTTCCACAAAGGTAGCTGTTCACCCGCAAAATTTTAGACTTACAAACGTAACTTTGACATCAGATTGTATTTACGCCTCTGTGGATGATTTCTGTGGGTGTTAATTGATGTAAGGTGCTCAACAGCGAGGATATAAAAACCCACGCCAAAATAGTCCAGGACGAATGTAGTTAAGACAGTTTTAAAAAATTCAAACGTAATATCACAAAAAATTGCAATCACGCTATCGAGTTGTCACATTCACCTTGCCATTCTTTCCTTCTCTTAAGGAACGTGAAAATTTTTGTGTTCATTGATTTTAAAATTTGTTCTTGAAATCTTAACACAACTATAAAGTAAAAGCTAATAGAAGAATTGACTACAGCATAGCTGGCTGATCGTTTACGAAATATGTAGAATTAACGGTGTATATCCTTCTTTCCAATAGGTTAGGTGATTTAGTGATAGTCCGTCTGAAGCCACACCATTTGATTCTGTGTTAGTTCTTCCTTGCTCATCCCACAACTATTTCGTAAAGAAAAATAGTGTGCGAAAGTTAGCGCGACAAACCTGTACTAATATTAAGAATGAAATAATTCGTTAAACTGAAATTATTTACTACGGGGGTGTCCAGAACAGTCTCTTAATGCACTAACTTTTATTCATAACATTTTATTAACATATCGTTCGTACATAAAAAGAAAGAAAATTGTATCGGATCGCACATAATCACAACTAACACAAAATTTCAAACAAAAATGGAGTCAGTGCCTGGGTATTAAGACAGTACACATCCTGATTGTCACAAATTGTATTTCGTTACAGTGTTACTCAAATGGGGAACTGCTAACGTTTCTTTGGGGAGACTCAATTCCACACCATGCGAGCAGGATGACATTCAGGACAAGCCAAGAAACATTGTGTATTGAGGCCAGATCTTAATGGAGGGACAGGTCTCTTACACAGATCGGCTCTATTCAGTACATTCAGTATATGGTTTAAGCACAGCCACAAAAGGAAGAGAGTAAGCAGAAACTCTTGTATTGAACATGTCTCGGCTCGTGAAGAATTCCTGAGGTGTGAAAATCACAAGTTTAGACTAATTCAGTAACATTATTAGCAATGAGGTTTGGCAAACAGAATTTTGTAATAATTAGATTTTTGATGCGAATAGTCTATACAATCAGTGAACTCGAGTTTAGTCAGTTTCTGAGTGCTTCTTTTAACTTTTACGTTATAATTGTGGCTGGATTTTAAAAACAAGTTTTAAAATCGATGAAGACAAAAATTTTCACGTAAGGTAAGAATGGGTAGGTGAATATGAATGACAACTAGAGAGAGTGATTGTAATTTTTTGTGATATTATATTTTTAGTTCTTAAAACTGTTTTAACGTAATTGGTCCCAGACTATTCTGTCATGGGCGTTCATAACCGCGCCGTTGAGCGCCTTAAATCTATAAACATCCACATAAATCATTCACAGATGCTCAAAGGCTATATAATGTGAAAGCTACCTTGACATCACATAGTATGTCGTAACAACAGGTTTATAAGTCAAAATATTGGGGACGAACAGCTATCCTTCAGGAAAAAAGTCTATAGCGGTAGAAAAAAATGCCTGCCCTTACCTTTCGGTGTGAACCACTGAGCCACTCAAGAGACCAACGGAGACCTGTTATCAAGCAGCTGCTTCATCCCACAGGGAAAATCTGTAGCTTATGTCCTACAGATCACGTAGTAGAGGCCTAAAATCTCCTCCATTTTTACTGAAAGTAGTTACTCTGGCCAAGAACTGGCGAATTCAGGTGAAACACAGTTAAAGTTTTAATTTTTCATGTGCACACGCAGCACGGCAAAATGAACATAGCTTTTATAGAAACACATGTAAATCAGATGGAATTTTAATTTTGTTAGTAATGTGAGATTACTAGGTCTCTTTTTAGGAATATTGTCTACCACAGTCTATGACAGTCAAACATTCCAAGACACAAAAAATATGTTTGTACCAATGGAAATTGCTTTCTAGATATTTTGTGGTGCTTGTAACAGTGTAGCTGATTCTGGTGATTTAATTCCACAAAGCAAAATGTCTTGTTCTTGGCTGGATGTAAGTTAATGGTTAATAGAAATTCACCACCATCACGTATTGGCTCGCATGAAGTGCCATAAGAAACAGCACTGTATATTTCACTCTCACTTAACCACCAAACTCGCATTTGTTCACAAATGGTTTGCAGAAGTGAAATGGGTTAAGGAATTGTTGCCAAACTATGACGCATCTATACTGTATAGCCAAAGAAACTGGTACACCTGCCGAATATCGTGTATCGCCCACGCGACCGTGCAGTAGTGCCGCAACTCGACGTGGCATGGACTCGACTAATGTGTGAACTGGTGCTGGTGGGAACTGACACCATGAAACCTGCAGGGCTATCCATAAATCCGTAAGAATACGAGGGGGTCGAGATCTCTTCTGAACAGCACGTTGCCAGGCATCCCGGACATGCTCAATAGTGTTCCTGTCTGTGGAGTTTGGTTGTCAGAGGGAGTGTTTGAACTCAGAAGTGTGTTCATGAAGCCACTCTGTAGCAATTCTGAACGTGTGGAGTGTCGCACTGTCCTGCTGGAATTGTCCAAGTCGGTTAGAATGCACAATGGACATGATAGGATACCGGTGATCACACAGGATACTTACGTACGTGTCACCTGTCAGAGTCGTATCTAGACGTATCAGGGGCCCCATATCGCTCCAACGACACGCGCCCCATACCATAATGGAGTCACCACCATGAACAGTCCTCTGCTGACCTGCAGGTCCATGGACTCATTAGGTTGCCTCCAAACTTGTACACGTCCATCCGTTTGATACAATCTCAAAATGAGACTCGTCCTACCAGGCAACATGTTTCCAGTGGTGAACAGTGGAATCTCAGTGTTGACGCGCCCAGGAGGAGGAGGAGGAGGAGATTACCGTTTAACGTCCCGTCGACAACGAGGTCATTAGAGACGGAGCACAAGCTCGGATTAGGGAAGGATGGGGAAGGAAATCGGCCGTGCCCTTCCTAAGGAACCAACCCGGCATTTGCCTGAAGCGATTTAGGGAAATCACGGAAAAACCTAAATCAAGATGGCCGGACGCGGGATTGAACCGTAGTCCTCCCGAATGCGAGTCCAGCGTGCTAACCACTGCGCCGCCTCGCTCTGTTGACGCGTCCAGGCGGGGCGCAAAGCTTAGGGTCGCGCAGACATCAAGGGTACACAAAAGTGGGCCGTCGCCTCCGAAAGCGCCTATCGAAGATGTTGGTTCGCACGCTGACACCTGTTGATGGCCAAGCACTGACATCTGCAGCAATATGCGGAAGGGTTTCACTTGTGTCATATGAACAATCCTCTTCAGTCGTCGTTGTCCAGCTGCTGCAGGATCTTTTTCCTGCCACCGCGATGTCGGGGATTTGATGTTTTACCGGATTTCTGATATTCGAGGTACACTCGTGAAATGGTCGTACGGAAAAATCCCCACTTCATCGCTACCTCGGAGATGCTGTATCCCATCGCTCGTGCGCCGACTATAACACCACGTTCAAACTCACTTAAGTCTTGATAACTTGCCATTGTAGCAGCAGTAACTGATGTAATAACTGTGCCAGACACTTGTCTTATATAATGGTAGCCGACCGCAGCGCCACATTCTGCCTGTTTACGTATCGCTGTATTTGAATACTCATGCCTATACCAGTGTCTTTGGCGCTTCGGTGTAAATAAATCGGAAGGATAGGAGCACGGAAGTTTTGCGATTGATCCTTCCAACGAACACTCATCTCATCTCATTGAAAAACTTTAACCAAGGGTGAAAATAATATGTGACCATTCGTGGTGCTCTTATTTGTGTACGTCCAATTTCCTTTTTCCTTTGTAAGCTTCTCACACAATTAACCAGTATTCTAGAATGTGTGTCACAACCGTTTCTTACGCAATCTCCTTTATATAGGGATTTCAGACGTGCCTTACCTATGACAGATCCAACGTAACAGCGTCATTTCATGTCCCTAGCAATTGTTATACTCAAGTATTTATACGAGATGACAGACTCCAAGTTTGACTCACCGATGTAGTAGTCAAATGACATTATATTCCTTGTATTGTGTTGTGAGAAGTGCGCAGTGTCTGACATGTAAAGCATTTACCTACCTTTGCGTCTCTTTGAAATCCTATCAAGGTCTCGCTGATAACTTGTGCAGCTTTTGTCAGACAGTACATTACTGCACATAACTGCACCATCTGCGAAAAGTTTGAGGTTACTGCTAATATTGTTTACGAGATCGTTAAAACACAAAGTGATTAATCACACGTACGACTGAGGTGCGAACAATACTTTGAAGTGAGAACAACAAAGCAGTATTTCATTCCGAATTAACAGATATTCTATCATTCTCAGAGTGTAGATAACAATCCGAAATTCTTACTGAGCTTACGTATATATTCATTAAAGAGACCGTATTATGCTTGTGAGTTTCATCGCATACAACATTTAAAATATTCTATTACCTTCACTGTGATTTTTCTTTGAGTTTTGCCTTTAAGGGGTTTTTAGTTGAAACATAATCGTTTGAAACAGTGCACTAAAGAATTGTACTTGCAGGGCTGCAATTGCAAACATTCTGATTGCGTTAGGTGGATATCATGTCTTGTGGATTCGTAGGTTGACTGCATCGCGTCACGTATGTAAACTAAGCTGTCACCGAGAGGGTTTGCTCGCATAGGCTGCGCAACGGCCACGAGGCACTCCGGTGACCTGAGGACGCGGCAGTCTGCTCACGTAATCTCCCGGCGTGTAAATTAATACGGCGTCCGCACCGCGGCTGCAGACAATACGCACGCCAGCGGCCATTGTAGTCGCCCACGGCAGCGACTGAGCAAATAGCGTCGCTGCGAACTGGGTCCTCCGCCAGAGTAGCATCTCTCTCTCACTTCACACATTTTCTCCGCACCTGTATAAGAAAAACTGAGAAAACACCGCCACTGAAATGCCTCACTTGTTAACTACGTATTCAACGCGCTAACTTCCAGCTTTCGTAGCGAAAACTTGTCATTGTGAACTTCAAGAGTGTTAACCGGTGAGAAACAGCAGGTTTGAGTTTGTCTTTCTTTCTACACTGAAGCGCCAAAGAAACTGATATAGGTATGAGTATTCAAATACAAAGACACAATATCCACCTAACTGCGGTTAGTAACGCGTATATAAGACAACAAGTGTCTGGCGCAGTTGTCAGATCGGCTACCTTACCTAGATTTAAGTGAGTTTGAAAGTAGTGTTACTGTCGGCCCACAAGCGAAGGGACACAGCATCTCCGAGGTAGCGATGAAGAGGGGATTGTTCTGTACGACCATTTCACGAGTATACCTAGAATATCAGGAACCCGGTAAAACATCAAATCTTCGACATCGCTGCGGCAGGAGAAAGATAGTGCAAGAACGGGACCAGCGACGACTGAAGAGAATCGTTCAACGTGACCGAAGTGCAGTCATTCCGCAAATTCCTGAAGCTTTCAGTGCTGGGCCATCAACAAGCGTCAGTGTGCGAACCATTCAACGGAACATCATCGATATGGGCTTTCGGAGACGAAGGCCCACTCGTGTACCGTTGATGACTCCTCAACACAAAGCTTTACGCCTCGCCTAGGCCCGTCAACACAGACATTCCACCGTTGATGACTGGAAGCATGTTGCTTGGTCGGACGAGTCTCGTTTGAGATTGTATCGAGCGGATCGACGTGTACGAGTTTGGAGGCATCCTAATGAGTCCATGGACCTGCGGTCAGCACGGGACTGTTCAACGTGCTGACTCCATAATGGTGTGAGGCGCGTGTAGTTGGGGCGATTTGGTACCCCCCATACGTCAAGATACGACTCTGACAGGTGACACGCACGTAAGCATCCTGTCTGTTCACTTGCATCCATTCATGTCCACTGTGCATTCCGACGGACTTGGGGAATTCCAGAAGGACAATGCGATACTCCACACGTCCTTAATTCCTACAGAGTGGCTCCAGGAACACTCTTATGAGTTTAAACACTTCCGCTGGCCACCAAACTCCCCAGACATGGGGATGCCTTGCAACGTGCTGTTCAGAAGAGATCTCGACCCCCTCGTACTCTTACGGATTTTTGCGCAAAAACAGACATAATGTCTTATGGGATAACAGCAATCAGTGATTTTATAATGTTACTTTAAATCCGTCTTGATTGCAAAATTTTTTTTTTTTTTATTATTCATATGACCGGTTTCGGTTCATTCAGAACCATCTTCAGATCTGATATTTAAGTTACAGGAGTAACCCGTCCAATTCAGCAACTTTCACATGCTACGTCACATAAAATGTGAAAGTTGCTGAATTGGACGGGTTACTCCTGTAACTTAAATATCAGATCTGAAGATGGTTCTGAATGAACCGAAACCGGTCATATGAATAATAAAAAATTTATGGAGAGTCATGCAGGATTCATGCTGACAATTGTCTCCAGCACTACTTCAGACATTAGTAGAGTCTATGCCACGTCGTGTTGCGGCATTTCTGCCTGCTAGCGGAGGCCCTACACGATATTAAGCAGGCGTACCGGTTTCTTTGACTCTGCAGTGTAGAAGGGCACGCATATACTAGGAGGCCTGCCTGTTACCAAAATCATCAACTTCAACTATTTCCAGACTCTTGAAAGAAATATTTGCACAAGTTATTCTGTGTGCCATTGTGAGCATTTACATTGGTGAGTCCTATTTGCCAGATAGACTCTTCGTTCACAACGATTAAGCCACTCGCAGCTGAAAAATTGCTTTGTAGGTTTATATAGGTATGTGATCCCTGAAGTCTTTGCATAGGACGTCGATTTTACGTGAATTACTGTCCGGTGATTCGTGAGTGCTGAGTGGCACGTCATCGCATGGCAGATCTGCTTCTCTGGGTTTAGAGCAGAACAATGTAGTGATCCGCACACCAACGTAGGTTCATTATCATGCTCCTCAAACCTCGGTATCACGAATCTGGTCTTGTGATCCGAATAGCAATCCTGATGGAAGATGCTATCGCTGTCGGAGAAGGCATCAAGCATTGAGGGATACACGTGGTCCACCGCAGCACAACACTGGCCCCACCGGCCAGCATCTGCGTAGTGGCCCATGTATCGAGCGGCCATTCAGCTGGATGAATGCGCATCCGGACACGAGCCTCGACGTGGAGTGACGAGAAACGGGATTCTTCCGATCACACACTACGTTTCCATTGATTCGCGGTCTAGCTTCGATGATGCAGTGCATAGTGCAGTCATAATTGACGACGACGCTGGATCAATATGGGAACACGCAGATGTCGTCTGCAGCGGAGTATCTTTCCAACGATGTGCGCTGTCCGGTGTGCTCCGGAACACTTGTTCCTGCACCAGTTTTGTACTTCGTCGCCAGATCTGCCACAGATCGCCGTCTTTTCTGCTATACAGAGCGGGCAACGTTTCGCGCTCACAATTTGTGATGAGGAGCGAGTCGCATACTCGTGGTTCACACCGTCTTTGAAGTGCTTTCGATAGAAGCTCACGACCTTAGCACGTTTCCGAGCCGATCTTTCCCAGACCCAGGCCATAACAGTCTTCCCTTTGTCAAAGTGGCTTAAATCAGTGGATTTTCCCATTTATGACAGGTTCGAAGCTAAAAAAAAAGTCGTCATTCATCTTATAACTGGACAATGTTAGATCACATAGCTTGTAACGTTTTACACATAAGTGATTTGATTTATGTAAAATATTTAGTAACGCTCGTATATCGGGTTGGAATCAACACCTTGTAAAACTGTAAAATGATGTGGCATTGTCTATTTATCTTTTGTTCTGACATCAAATATATAAACGAACACGAAATGTAAATTCTCTGTTATCGTCATAAGGGTATTATAAATAATTACTACGCAGTACACAGTATTCTGCAAAAGAACTGTGGCACCTATTAGGCCTGAGAATGGACAAATCTTTCCTCCGGTCGTTCCATTTTGTGAACACCTTTCCTACAAGCGGAAACGCACAGTAAGCTGACCCGGTGCACAGCGAGGTGGGGTGACAGTTGTGTACGGTCGATTCACGTTTTGGAAACGCCTTTTCTCTAGTAAGAGGCAGACAGACCGGACTGTAGGGAGTAGCCTGCCCTGCTGGCAGTGAATGTCGGATGTCGTGTTGTGGCGCGTTGTGTTGGACAGTGAATATTTTTGTCAACTTTGCTACAGCTCGTTCCAACGGGTAATAACTAGCACTTCCGCAAATGAAAGTGGTTCCTATAATATAGCTGCCATGGATGCAAGACTTTTCCAGACATTATGAGCTGCTGCAAACACACACAAAATAAAAGTTTTGCATCACCTAGGTTCCGAGAGTTCCGGAACCTGGACAGATAATTGGAATACAGATCAACATGAACATCATTTTCGCCTTTTTATTGCTCATGACTACCACACATTGCAGGTTGTAGCACCAAAAAATGAGACCTTCAGAGGTCCATCACCTTTATTTAGGTTTTATTTTTAGGCTACCAGTTTCGACAGTACATTATGTCATCTTAAGGCCTGCTTAAATCGAGTAACCATCCTGTTAGAAAATATAGCAACACTTTTCACTGGTCTCGTGAAGATTATATCACATCGCCATGCGTGCTCCTTGGACAGCTAACTCAGCTGATCAAGGAGCACGGATGCCAGTGAGTAATGATATTGTAAGTCCCTATCGTCTGTGAGTAATAACGCTTGTCTAATATTTACGAACTGTGGGGCGCCATCATATTATTAAATAATGTTCTGGGTTGTCAGGCGGCGTCGTGTTCCTCTTCAGTTTCTTCTTACACAATCGACGTTTGGGGTCTCCTTGGAACACTAGAAGATCATGAAGATCTCTTCTGTAGGATCTTCTGGTGTTCCGGAAAGATTCCAACAGTCATTATGAACCATCGATTATTTAAGAAGAAATTAAAGAGCATAATGAGGTGACCTGGCAACCCAGAAGGTTTCTCCCTCAAACGTTCTTTTTAATGTACTGGAATACTTAAATGAATGCCTGAACTGGGAATGAATATAAAACTGGAGTTATCGTGTAGCGTGCTGTAACTACAAGTGGTGTGCTTACTCTGTGTTACTGTTAGCAAAATCTTTATACTAACTGACTGGATAATGCAACTCCCAACACCGATAAAGAAATACAGTCACTGCAAAATACGTTCAGCCGCTTAGGTACTGTACCCTCTGGCCGTGTTCAAAACTGATAACTTTGGTCCCTGTGCACATAACAAACAAAATTGTTTTACCTCTAAAGCAGCAACGGTGGATCGCGTTATATTCTGCTCTCTCATGAAGAAGAATAAAATACACTAGCTACCGACTCAGCGGTGTCCAATGCTGGCCGTAATACTTCGAAATATATATGAAATTCTTTTGGGTGATAAATAAAAACATTTAAGAAAAATTTCATGTCTTTAAAAAACATACTACCTGAACATGGCGGCGGTAGTGATTTGGGTGAATTGTTAACTGACTTTTTGAATAGTGAATATCTGACAGTTGAAATTACATTACTCAGAAAAATTACATCCGTTTTACTAAATGAAAACCTTCCTTTGCTGACTTAGTCACAAACAATGAGATTTGTACAGCAAGTATTATCTATCATCATTGAAAAGCATAAAGAAAAATCTTAAAATTACTTATACCTGTGTTAACAAATCTTAGAAACATTACGAAAGGGAAATATCTAGCTAGCCTATTCATCAGATCTGTTTACGTACATTCTGGGGTTACTCAACGTAGAATTCACCGTTAACAGTTATCAGCCAACGCATGTTGACGCAAAAGGAAAGCAATAAAAAATTAACTTCTTTATCTTAACTGCCAGAAGACTTCTGCTTCCACATTTGCATTTCCAGTAACACACGTACTCGCTAAGCGACTTTGTAATATCAATCCAGTAATCCTTTCTTGTCACAATTAAATATACATTTCATCGTTTCACTTTCCTTTCCATTATAAAATCACCCATCATTCGTAACTACCTATTTACGTGAAGTGTAACACGAAATATTTGTATATTCCTACACTGCCCTCTTAAAACTTGGTGGCTTCACAGAGCGCACCACAATATCTGTTTACCGCGTCTTCTTTCGCTCACAGACTGATACACACTCACTGCCGTGCGCCAAGCGCTCTCTAATTCCAACACTACAATCTCAGACCAGAAGCAGTAGGCGGTTGTGCAAAGTCGGCGATCCGCTTTATAGAGCCCGTCAGAGATATATATCGTTTACAGTATAATAGTTCAAATTTAGTTTACATTAGTATCATTAGAATATTTTGGCTGCACGTATAAATGCATCCCAATAGACTTCTTTCAACCTTCTCTACGACAAAGGCCACGAGAGCATGCAGATGTGCATTGTCGTTATGATGTAACTCAGCAATGCCATTGCGGTAAATGCCCGTAAAGTAATTTTTTCCCGAGATATTGAAACGACTGAGGTATTTTAAATGAAAGTACATTAAAAGTAACCTCTCGGCTATTATGTCATTAAAAATGTATCGGAATTATTTGTACTTCTGACATGCTTTCTCCCTGGCATTTCAGATAGATGATTCAGTCTAGGAACTGTGCGATCTTCGCGTGATATGCTACCGAGCTGCGCGTCGAAATCTTTATGGCAATCCCTAGTGCCTGCCGTTTCACGAGGAAGTTGCGAAACAGTGGACGAAATTCTGATAACTAACTGCACTTTTGGGATTGTTACTGCTGAGGACTCAGCATACAGGAAAGTCAGAACAACCTTTGGTGACAAAAGCAACGGTGGTAACATTAAGAGTGCAACGGGAATTCCACTGTTAAATGCAGAGGAGAGAGCAGATAGGTGGAAAGAATACATTGAAAACCTCTATGAGGGTGAAGATTTGTCTGATGTGATAGAAGAAGAAACAGGAGTCGATTTAGAAGATATAGGGGATCCAGTATTAGAATCGGAATTTAAAAGAGCTTTGGAGGACTTACGGTCAAATAAGGCAGAAGGGATAGATAACAGTCCATCGGAATTTCTAAAATCATTGGGGGAAGTGGCAACAAAACGACTATTCACGTTGGTGTGTAGAATATATGAGTCTGGCGACATACCATCTGACTTTCGGAAAAGCATCATCCACACAATTCCGAAGACGGCAAGAGCTGACAAGTGCGAGAATTATCGCACAATCAGCTTAACAGCCAATGCATCGAAGCTGCTTACAAGAATAATATACAGAAGAATGGAAAAGAAAATTGAGAATGCGCTAGGTGACGGTCAGTTTGGCTTTAGGAAAAGTAAAGGGACGAGAGAGGCAATTCTGACGTTACGCCTAATAATGGAAGCAAGGCTAAAAAAAAAATCAAGACACTTTCATAGGATTTGTCGACCTGGAAAAAGCGTTCGACAATATAAAATGGTGCAAGCTGTTCGAGATTCTGAAAAAAGTAGGGGTAATCTATAGGGAGCGACGGTTCGTATACAATATGTACAACAACCAACAGGGAATAATAAGAGTGGACGATCAAGAACGAAGTGCTCGTATTAAGAAGGGTGTAAGACAAGGCTGTAGCCTTTCGCCCTTACTCTTCAATCTGTACATCGAGGAAGGAATGATGGAAATAAAAGAAAGGTTCAGGAGTGGAATTAAAATACAAGGTGAAAGGATATCAATGATACGATTCGCTGATGACATTGCTATCCTGAGTGAAAGTGAAGAAGAATTAAATGATCTGCTGAACGGAATGAACAGTCTAATGAGTACACAGTATGGTTTGAGAGTAAATCGGAGAAAGACGGCAATGAGAAGTAGAAGAAATGAGAACAGCGAGAAACTTAACATCAGGATTGATGGTCACGAAGTCAATGAAGTTAAGGAATTCTGCTACCTAGCAGTAAAATAACCAATGACGGACGGAGCGAGGAGGACATCAAAAGCAAAAAAGGCAATTCTTGCTAAGAGAAGTCTACTAATATCAAATACCGGCCTTAATTTGAGGAATAAATTTCTGAGGATGTACGTCTGGAGTACAGCATTGTATGGTAGTGAAACATGGACTGTGGGAAAACAGGAACAGAAGAGAATCGAAGTATTTGAGATGTGGTGCTATAGACGAATGTTGAAAATTAGGTGGACTGATAAGGTAAGGAATGAGGAGGTTCTACGCAGAATCGGAGAGGAAAGGAATATGTGGAAAACACTGATAAGGAGAAGGGGCAGGATGATAGGACATCTGCTAAGACACGGTACTAGAGGGAGCTGTAGTGGGCAAAAACTGTAGAGGAAGACAGAGATAGGAATACGTCAAGCAAATAATTGAGGACGTAGGTTGCAAGTGCTACTCTGAGATGAAGAGGTTAGCACAGGAAAGGAATTCGTGGCGGGCCGCATCAAACCAGTCAGTAGACTGACGACAAAAAAAAAAAAAACTGCTGAGGAACTGAGAAGCGAGCGGCGTCAACTATTGGGGTCATCCATGTACCGGCGATATCATGAGTGCTTCTATTGTAGATATATGTATATACTCTCCTGGATGACGTTGGTGTGGTGTCCTCCGAAGAATGAGGTACCATGGCAGTGTTGTTACCCCATGATTGCACCACAAGTAACCACAGTCGCTGTCAGACACAGTGCCGAATGGGAGACGTCGGTGTGGTACAAACTAAAATGTTTCCATACGTCACCGCCACTGAAGACTTTCTTACGTCAGAGTGGACTGGCGATCAGCCCACTTGGCAGTCATCAGCAAAGACGACAGCATCTCCTCACTACAGAGCCAGCAGCGCGAGAGTTGTGTTAGACAGCACTGCGTAGCAAAAGTTGTAGTCAGTTGTACATAGCGTGAAGAGACTATTGTTCTGTACTGTATCAAGTGATTCGTTAGTTTTGAGCGCAGTAACGCACGCACACACACACACACACACACAATATATATATATATATATATATATATATATATATATATATATATATATATATAGTGTACATGGACTGTTTCAGAGCATTTACCTTGGTCAACTTACAGGATTATTTTTTCCACCATGTACAAACTCTAGGGATTGATCGACGAGAGGATAAGGAATTTATCTCCGGAAATGCATGTTTTCCATGTTAGAGACCATTTATTCAATCATATTTCGTTACAGGACTGCAGTCTAAAACGCGCTGTACCATGCAGCTACAATTACGGTATGCATGGTTTCCTCCTAGAGGGTGGTACTGTTCCTGACATGTCGTGCCCTCTCCTGCCATGATGTTTGGTAATGTTATGTGCGATTCACTTCTCTTGCTGACCCACTTTGTAGTTGGTGTGATACAGCGTTGTGCACAATAGTTCCGTGTTAGAATTGAGAGCTGGCCGACATAGTGTTTACTTACGGAAAGGCAAATGGCAACGGGCGGCGATCAGCGATGGTGTATTAGGAGACCTATCCCCGCCAACAACAACCACAGCATTCAATGTTTTCAACGGTGTTTCGCCCTTTGTCTGAGACAGGCTCGTTTCAGGAAACAGGAAATCATGAAGAGGTATCCGAAACGATCCGACACCAGAGGTGACCGCCGCGTCGTTACCAAGCAGTTGGTCAGCCAGTACAGTGTGGAACATTCTCATGACAACTCTTATTACCCTTATGAGTCACAGCGGGTGTAGGACTTAAGAGCGACAGACTTTCCACATCGGGAGCAGTTTTGTCGCCGGTTTCTTCGCCAGACAACCACGATTTCGGGATTTGTGTCGTCTATCTTATTCACAGATGAAGCCACCTTTACGTGGAATGGTATCTCCACATAACAGTGTCACTTGTGGGATAGTACGCAGAGCCCCCATGGAGCGGTGGAAGTCAATCATCAGCATCGGAGCAGCCGGAATGTGTGGGCCAGGATAACTGGCGATAGTATTTTGTGAGCAGTCTTCCTTCCATGTCGCCTAACAGGCCGGAGGTATAGGCGCTTCTGTGCCTCCCCTGCTACAGGAAGTTCCATTGATGATTCGAAGCCGGTCGTTGTGGCCAAGCGATTCTAGGCGGCTCAGTCCTGACCCGTGCTGTTGTTACGGTCGCAGGTTCGAATCCTGCCTCGGGCATGGATGTGTGTGATGTCCTTAGGTTAGTTAGGTTTAAGTAGCTCTACGTCTAGGGGACTGATGACCTCAGATGTTAAGTCGCATAGTCCTTAGAGCCACTTGAACCATTTGATGGTTCGAAGAGTTATGTGGTTCCAGTACACTTCGTCGATATCGTTAGGACGCATCTCCTCTGTGTCTTCCCTGTTCGATGAGTCGGACGAGGGGGTCCAGTTGCATGGCTTGCTCGTTTCCCATATCTCAGCCCGTGCGATTTCTGGTTATGAGGCCATCTCAGAAGTATCGTGTATGCAGAGCCCTTTCCAGATGTGGAGACACTGGAGCAGCGAATTCACGCATGTTCGGATGCAACCTGGCCGACGTGAACGTGTAAGACAGTACATGCTATGGTGCGTACACGCAAGCGTTCAGGCACAAGGAAGCCATTTTCAGCACATACTGTAACTGTGTCTATGTGGTAGAGCGCGCAGTCTCTGTAATAATGTATGATTGAATAAATTGTCTCTAGCGTGCATTTTCGGATATAAGTTCATTTGACTTTTTTGTCCCGTATCATCTCATCAATCAATCAGTAGGGTTTATACACGGTGAAAAAATCGCCAAGTGTAGTAAAGTGATGTAATAACATGTGTGTTGTAGTACCCACTCGGCCATCTCCAGAAGTAAATCTAACAACCCACCGCAGTGCTGACGTATGCTTTTCCGTCCAGCACAACTGCGGAAAGCTCCGTGAGACCGTTCGCAGGCGATGCTGTTGTCTAGCTGTCGACCACTGAAAGAGATACTGGCGGCTGTCACACAACGGAAGTGAATGTACCGTATTGCACAGAGACAGGTGGTGGGATCCAGTTCGTTCAATTACGCCACTGCAGATTAACCATTGGAAACAGCAGTAACTTTAAACCAGCTAGAATTATCCCCACTACTAAGAGAAAGGAAGTGGTATGATCACATAAAACTACCTGTATGAAAAACAGATGAGGCTCGAGAAAATTATAAGAGTCATAGGGCAGTCTAACTGACACACGGAAAAACGGTTACGGAACATCCGATCGATTTTCCAATAATTTTGGCAGCCTTAGATAGAGACAGAGAGGATCAAACGAAGAGCGGGTCGTTTAGGTGGCGCGAAAGCGTTACGATGCTCAGAAAAGTCGAATGGCAGACGCTGAAACATAGGCGTTGTGTGTTACGGAGAGGTTTATCGTTGAAACCCCATTGTGAGACGGCAAGGTACTGATTATTCCGTCATATGTCTTGCCCATCGACATCGACATTACTAGAGAACTCTCGGATGCCTACTGACAGACCATCGTTTCATGCACTACTCGTGAATGGAGAATGGCAGGGGAAAAATAATAGTGGCATTAAAAGTAGCCTCATCCAAACATTGTAAAGCTGCCTGTCGACTACGAACGTAGATGCAGAAGTTAAAAACTCAAGAAAAATATAAACTAACGTGTTCAAGAATTCGCTGTAGCACGAACAAACGAGATAAATTCTTTGTCCCCTTTGCTGTTGTTAAACTACAGTCACTATGATTGATCCGACTGAAACGCCTCGTTCATCTTCACCCATTGCACCTGAGACCTCCTAACTTCATCGGTATCGTGACAAAAAGAAACTTCTAGAGAGGCCATAATAGCCAAAGGAGATCCTTGTTCTTGATGAGGGCTAGTAGCACTAACATCTATCGCTGATTCTCACCGTAATAAAGTCGACAGTGTTAGGCAGTGTAAGCACAGGTAAGGTCTGAGGAAGCAGTTGTAATCTCAAAGCAGTTCACCAGTGCGTAACAGGAGCAAAATTAATAATCACGTTGCAACCAGGCAGAAGATGGCAGCATGTGCGAGCACAATTTGGAAAAGTAAAGTCCAGTCGGTGGCGAAGTGGAAACCGCTATGAAAATCCGACGGAGTTATACACAGAGGTGGTGTGCAGTGTCTCCAATACGCCCGTCGATCGCATCAAGTCGTTGTTTTCAGTTCTGAGCGCACACTGAGAACGTAAAGGTGCCTAGAAAAACAGTGTCTCCCGCCATGTATCGGAACCTGGTGAGAAATTTCGCCTAAAGCTATGCAGCCCACATAACACAACTGCCATGCACTTTCTTCTTCGTGACTGTTCTCTGCCGCACTCTTCAGGGTCAATGAATATGCCCCTGCAGCGTTTCCGATGGAAAGTGATCACTCACAACACAGCCCTTAACTGGCTCGCCATGACTTCCATATCTACTCACATGAACCGCCGGCTATGAAGACATCAGTTTGACCCAGATAAAGCGTTGCAAAACAGCGTAGAGGAATGGAGGAAAACACAGGTGGCTGTCATGTGTGACGGGGGAAATCGATTGTTGGTACGATGCTATGACAGATGTCTGCATCGGAACGGCAACAGTATAGAGAAGTAGCTGGAAGATATAGTTAACTGTTGCAAATAAAACGGTTTTTTATTTTAAAGTGGTTTCTTTGTCGTGACTGATCGGACCTTACGTTCCGCACAGCCCTCGTATGTAGGTCGGGATATTCGTATTGTTGCTAAGCGTAGCTTCAATTACAAACGAGACATCGAACAACGGGAGCGTCATAAGTCAGCCATTTCTGAGCAGTGCTTCGAGAGCAGGCGAAAAATACAAATTGAACGAAAAGATGAGGATCTCCGCACATCCGTATTCCGTTATGAGAGGAAGTCGCAACAGATTCAGCCGGCACGATACATAGACGCTTGGTACGCATTGGAGGGTGACTTTGGTTATCGAAAGAAAGCAAAGCCGTACACCTGACGAGTGTAGGGAGGCGCAAGCGTCAGTTTAGGCCGTGTCGCCGTCTCCGCGCGCCACGTGACGTCACTCAGTCCAGCGGAGGGCCTGAGCTGCTACGTACGAGCTGTCCATCTCGCCTTCCCGCCCGCCCGCCACTGCAGCCGTCTAACAGGAGAAACTCCCCATCGCACTCCCCTCAGATTTAGTGGTAAGACGGCACAGTGGGTAGCGGGTCAAAAACTGAACACAGATCAAGACTGAAAACAGGAAGAAGGTGCATTGAACTGTGAAAACAGAAACGAAATAGAGGCAATGGACGGTCCAACTTCAAGATAGCCAATAACTAATTAATCTGAGTAACAACAGTCTCGTGGCTGTGTGCACACAGTGTCCGGTAGCGAAAGAGGAGCTCTGGGTTCAGATCTCCCTCGCGTCTAATTTCTTTCTCCATAAAATTATGAACTGTCCGTCCAGTCATTGAGGTGTCTGTTCGCTGTATCTAAATTTGTGTCTGTGTCGTGGTAACGTCCGTCTGAAACAGCGAGGTGTAAGGAACGGACTTCCCGATCTACGTATCTCCTGCATGGTGATCATATCCCATATTGATGTCGGGGTACATGCACAGGAAACAGTGCCGTTTTGTAGCACATGTGTTTCAGGACGGATTCCTCAACTTATCACCAATACCGTGGACTTACAGATCTGTGTCGTGTGTGTTCCCTATGTGCCTATCCTATTTTGTGTTGTGCCACATTGTGCGGCACCACATTCTGCAATTATCCTTAGCCGGCCAGTGTGGCCGTGCGGTTCTAGGCGCTTCTGTCTGGAATCGCGTTACCGCTACGGTCGCAGGTTCGAATCCTGCCTCGGGAATGGATGTGTGTGATATCGTTAGGTTAGTTAGGTTTAAGTATTTCTAAGTTCTAGGTGACTGATGACCACAGATGTTAAGTCCCATAGTCCCCAGAGCCATTTGAACCGTTTGAGCCAATTATCCTTAATTTATGAGCATGAGTGTGGTAACCAGTCAGAAGTTCAAAATGGCCAAGGTGTTAAGCACAAATGCGAAATACAACCAAAGAGTTGCTAATATTGAAAGTCTCTGCGCTGGGCTTTCACCCAATGAGATAGTTCGATTTTTCGGATACCCGAGATCAACTGTTTACGATATTGTGGTCAAGTATAATGCTTCGGAGAAGTCTGGGTAAGGATCCGCTAACCCGTCGAGGAAACTGCATTCGAGAAAACGCTGCGGCCGTCATCGAAAAGGGTCAGGCGCTGATTTCTGAGGATCCGGAAACTGGTGTCAGCTGAGGAAAGCTGAAGCAAGCGAACAATGCGTCGAATGGCAGACGAGGACCTCATACGAGCTCATTAGTCCAAAACTGTTCTGGTCAAAGGAGTTCAGGCCCCCGGATTTGAGACCGCTCGACTACTATGTCTGGAGCGTAGTCAAAGGCGTTACCAATAAGACCAGGTACCCTAATGTACCTCTACGCGCCGCTATTCTTGAATACGGACAGCGCTGTTTTAAAGACTGCATGCGATCGCTTCAGGAGAAGATTGGAGGCGGTCATTGTTTCCTAAAGGAATTACATCGAGTAATGTTACTCTTGAAAGATACTGCTACTTGTACATACAAAGATTTTCATTTTCATTTATATTTCGTTTTCAACAAAATTTTCCTTTTAAAAAAAGTTTCATTTGTCCAGATTTAAGCGCCGCACACTGTACTTGTGCGGTTTGCTTAGCCACGCAGAACGCACGGGACGCATAGAGACCGTGTAGTTTCAAAGAGTGCACGCTCGGCAGTCTGCCTGTATACGTCGCACTATGCTACGTTATAGCTGAAGGGCATCTTACACAACGGACCACACAGCGGAAGGCTGCACCCGGTGAGTGCTCGCCTGCTGAAAGAGAGAGAGACCGAGCTGTGTGGATAACGAGCGAGAGGAAAGACTGCCTCTTACTTGCCTTCACCATGCGAATGCAGTGCTCTAGTTCAAAAAATGGTTCAAATAGCTCTTAGCACTATGGGACTAAACATCTGAGGTCATCAGTCCCCTAGAACTACTTAAACCTAACTAACCTAAGGATATCACAGACATGCATGCCCAAGGCAGGATTGGAACCTGCGACCGTAGCGGTCGCGCGGTTCCAGACTGAAGCGCCCAGAACTGTTCGGCGACATTGGCCGGCCAGTGCTATAGTTCTGATAGCCTCTAAGTATTGTCTTGCAGCAAAAGCTGTGTCATCCAAGGAGGTAACTCTGGCCTTCAACGTGTGGATGACAGCGTCTGGCACCGAGCGAGGTGGCGCAGTGGTTAGCACACTGGACTCGCATTCGGGAGGACGACGGTTCAAACCCGCATTCGACCATCCTGATTTCGCTAAATCGCTTCTGGAAAATGCCGGGATGGTTCCTGCGAAAGGGCACGACCGATTTCCTTCACCATCTTTCCCTAATCCGAGCTTGTGCTCCGACTGTAGCGATCTCGTTGTCGACGAGACGTTAAATACCAATCTCCTCCTCCGACAGTATCTGGCGACGGCAGTTGTTAAACGTGCATTGCCTAATAATGTCCCAGTTCGATACTCGGGTCCGTCGGATCTAGGTGCTAGACCATAAGGGAACATTTGTATATCCAGCTTCGTTTTCGGATGTAGAGGGAGACAAGAGCGGTCGGGATATGTGAACTAATGATAACACAGTC
This sequence comes from Schistocerca piceifrons, assembly GCF_021461385.2. Classification (NCBI taxonomy): domain Eukaryota; kingdom Metazoa; phylum Arthropoda; class Insecta; order Orthoptera; family Acrididae; genus Schistocerca; species Schistocerca piceifrons. The sequence continues at coordinate 562,528,763 of NC_060143.1, forward strand.
CATAAAATTCTTCTGGGCTTGGGACCGCGCTGTCAGCTATAAAATTCCGACTTTTCGGCGACTATTGCAAGACGCCTTCCTCAGGGTGTATTGCTAACTGCTGAGTGGGTGCTACTTTGTTTACTTATGTTCTATGCGGGAATGCTGTCATTGGATATGACGGTGAGGAGGAAGGGTATTAGGTGTTCTTGCATTTCATTCGTCTTTGCATTTTCGTAGCGACAACAAATTAAAAGACGTGTACTCAACGAAAGATTCGATTGACGAACTTCATTCCGCCTGAGTTTATGAAACCGTGTGCAAATGTGGACCGGTGTATGTAGGTGAGACTGGGCGTCCAATAAGCATAAGGTTATCTGAACACGAGACATATATCCGTCTCAAAAAATACAAAAAATCAGCGGTGCAGAACCCCAGGAACAGTGCAGGATGAAGATCGAGTTTCGAGAGGCCCTAGTACTGGCGAAACGGCAGTTCAGCTTGAGGAGGAAGATAAGAGAGGCTACAGAAATAGCCAAGCTACCCGACAGCGTGAATAGAGAAGACGAGTAACGACTCCCAGCGTCTTGGCTGCCAGCTGTGACAGTTTTGCGGAAGCACAGCTCTCGCAAAGCAACAGGCGCGTCATAGGCCATAGCAGCGGAGGGTACACAGAGTGCTGTCGCGCCGCAGCTGATACTAGGCAGTCAGTAAACAGCGCTACGCTGCAGTCGCCGCTCAGTTTCCTGTTCGGCGATTTCCATCTATGGTGGCAAGCGATAAAGGAAACTCAGTAGGAAACGCCTATTTCCACCGATGACAAAACTAAATGCAAATATCAATAAAATAACACCTAATACCCTTCCTTCACCCTCATATTCAATGACAGCACTCCTCCACATTATATGAGTAATCAAACTAGCTCCCATTCACCAGTTAGCAATACACCCTGAGGAAGACGTCTTGCTATAGTCGCTGAAACGTCGGAATTTTATAGCTGACAGCGCGGTCCCAAGCCCAGAAGAATTTTATGGACTGTGACAACAGCCGCAGCAGTCTGCGTTTACATTTAATGGCAACACCTTCAGCCGTGCGTTTAATTATTCAAACGTAAGTGGTTTCTGTGGCACATCCGTCATCAGGCCCGTCTATTGGCTAAAACTGGACCTATAACTAACTTTCCATACTGCCATAACAGGGGGTAACAATCGAAATCGCCGTACACAGCCCTTTGCATACATGTACTCTACCAGTAAAGTTATATTTCTGTCTCTGTTTCTATTAGTCGTTCTCTAAAGTGTCTGACGTCATCAACAATCCCCTAGACTTCGAACTACTTAAACCTAACTAACCTAAGGACATCACACACATCCATGCCCGTGGCAGGATTCGAACCTGCGACCGTAGCTGTCACGCGGTTCCAGACTGAAGCGCCTAGAACCGCATGGCCACACCGGCCGGCTCTAGCGGGCACTTTGTGCATGAGCAGGTTTACGGACGCCGAATTAGTTTTCTATCCCCTATTAGGGCGATGTGGAAAGTTCATTGTAGGTCCAGTTTTAGCCAGTAGAGAACCTAATAACCGTGCACTGTGCAGCCCACCGGGTCGCATTTGAATCAAGAGATTCAAAAACAAGGCTGTGTTTCTATTAGTTCTCACATGGGAAGCGATCTGACTGAATGATATTGAATGTCTCTGTTAGCTGCACCAGCAGGTGATGATCGAGCGAAATTCTGCTCTGAACTGTACAGTGGTAGGCTGTTCTACAGCGGTCGCTAACACGATCCATTTTGCCGGCTGGACGTGCACCTTGACCCGGTGTGTTGTCATGTAGATACCTCAGGTGTCATGTAGCCACTCTGCTTTTGCGACAAAGGCGATGACGTTGAACGGCCTTAGCTACTATGGCTGCACTTGAACGACGTTAATCGTCCAAATGGTAGCTAAGGTCGACCAACATCACCGCTGTAACAAAAGGAAACTTCTAAAGGGGAAAATGGCGGCATTCGTCATATTCAACAACTTACCGGAAATCAGCTAGGTGACATCTTCCATAGCCACCGACACTTCGACAGGTACACACCGTAATCTCCAAGGCACAAAAGAACGTAGAGAGCTCCATGTAAGGAAATTTAAAAGTTTGGTATGCAGAGCGCGCGCACACACACACACACACACACACACAAACACAGCTTAAACACTAGCGGCAACACACGAAGAAAAATGAAAAATGTCAGGGTACCGTAGCATTAACTCCCTTTGTTCTGCGACCAGGGAGAAAGCGGGAGTCCAAGCAAAAAATTTATACAAAAACCTCCATCTCTATTTGCAAAGTAGCTTGCAAACTTCAACTCAACTGCTCCCTGAAACACACTAACCCAGCAGCTGGAAGTGCATGCTAGCATCTCCGAGTTGTTATATTCCATAGAATGACCGGTTCCAAGCCACAGTTCTACAACAGCAGATATGCTGAGATGCTGCGAACGTGTTTGACGATGATGCTCAATACACCTGTCCACAGTCTTGATGGTTTGATCAATGTATGGCATCCCACAGTGACAAGCGGTACGGTGGACACTAGTTTTAAGGAAACTGTGATTATTCGTCACATACCTTAAAAGAACCCTAAACTTACAACTAAATCAAAAAACACATTTCATATCATGGTTCCAGCAAAATATGACCACCCCTTTTGGAAATCTTGTCTGTGTAAGGCATAAAAGGCCAAAGACTTCGGTATTACCTCGTTATTTTCAGCACTGACCCAACTCCCAGTTGGTAGGGCAACGTACATCTGAACCATCTTTCAAATAATTCAAATGAAGCTAGATTTTTGAAAGCCAGTTTTCAATTTTATTGCAAGATTGCATTTTTTATTTATTTAATTCACTTTAACTTTTTGCGAGCGTTCAATTCACATACGGACGAATTGTACGTGCTAAATTTAGATTGACTTCAAAACCATCTTAATTCGACAAGGGATAAAGATAATTAAATTAAAAAAATTCGTTTTGACTTTATGAATTGATATACCTACTTGCAAAGTTTGAACTGATTCGTACAAGTCTAAAGTAGAGAAGGATTTTGCATGTTTTTACACGTAAAATCCGAACGGTGCCTATACAAATGGTGCCATTATTTGAGCGTTAATTTCAGCCCAATTAAAATATTTGGAAAAAAGGGGTCGATTCGCACAATTTTCCTGGGCGCCAGTGCCTGTTCGATATTCAAACCTCGCATAGTGCACTGTAACATAGCTATAGTAAGGAAGATGTTCGAATGGCTATACAAATGGCCTCTGGTTCCGACTAAAGCAAAAAATGTTACCCCGTGTACCTACCTAGAATAGGAACCGAGCTCCAAGACCTCCCCCCCCCCCCCCCCCCATCCAATCCACAACACGCGATTCCGCTCTCGGCCTTTCCAAATTTATTGAAGGTTACCTCTAGTGAGTAATGGTATTTTGAGTCACGCAAATGCTGAATAATCAGAGCTGGAGGACGTTTAAAGAAAAGATCAAATATGCCGCTCAGGAGCTTCCTACGTGTTGCTCCGACGGTATCAAGAAAAGAAATTACACTAATTACAGTTTGCACAAAGGCACTTAAGCAGTCACTCTTCCCCGACCACACTCGCAATGGAAATGACAATAACTGTGATATGTGACACAATAGGAAATGGCCTCTGCTACAAATTTCACAAGTGTTTGCTGAGAATGGTTGTATATGTAAATGTGACCTATTACTTCAGTGCTGACTTGCATACCGATACCGTGCCTTTCACCAATGCTTCCCACAATGCTTCACCCAAAAGTTTTTTCTGCCATCTCTTTCACACGAACAGTACTCGCGTTAGAAATAACTGAACACCCTCACCGAAAATACGTCTTGTTCGCATTACGCCCCTTTTCTTCAGCTCTGGTAGGCTTATCCGTCGCATAATGTACTTCCTGATTACCTGACACTCTACTAATTATCTCGCCAAATATGTAAAAAGACACAAACTGGTCATACTAACGAGTCTAAATCAACTCACACGAAAATACTCAGTGTTTACCTCCAAATACTGTACTACCCTACCAGACCGGAAATGTGTTTTTTTTGTGCTTCAGTGCGGCAGATGTGACGTTATTATTCCAGGGGAGCCCTCGTCCACCACTAGGAGCACTTTCAGCACTCTAGTTCCCAGAAAGACCTTTGGGCCGCGTCAGAACTGAGATCACGAGTCAACTGCGAGGGCTATTAGCGTACATAACCGGATTTGCGCGCCGCGATACAGCATTTTTCTTCCTCGGTAACTCCTTTTCGCTGATATCCCGTAAACTGAAAGCGGAATCTGTTTTCTACGAATGATCGCGCTTGCTACTTCGCAGAATTCATCTTGCAGTGTGACACGCTCTAATTCACATCAGAAAAGTCCTATGGAAATCGGATCGTGACTTGGCAGAGGAAAATTCTATGGATCATCATATATTTATTGTACCATGAAATATCGTCTCTCGTCTGTCCTTTATGGAGAGCAATTTATGACGCTGAGTCATATTCTGTATTGAATGCGTGGAAGGACTATTTCCTCTTCAAATTACAATTCATCGTAGTTCTTGCGTAGTCGACAAAACGCTGAAAGCGGCCTGCTATTTAAGTCTTTCATACTATTGTTATTCATAAGCGTTTCGATGAGCATTTGCGTGTCTCACACAACATATCATCAATCGTCAGTCTGCTAGAGTTTTATGCTAGAGTGAATGAGAACCACAAAGGCATGTCTCAAGCAAGCTGGTTTAACTCTGAGTGTAGGCAGCCGATGGTATTGCTTGGGGTCATGAAGCGGTTAGCGAAGCCCCGCAGGGCTGGTGGACACTCCTCGATTCCTCCTGCCACCGTGAACACGCTTGGGTTCTCCTGCTTGCTGGACTGTTCAGTATAAGACCAGGGCTTAACAGCTCGCTAATTTTGATCGTCAGCCTTAGCTACTGCTCACGCTCGTGCTCACAAACAGAGCAGTTGCTGTGTAGCGCACCGTGCGATGCAGACAACACAGGCAAAGCACCAGCTGCGAAATACAGGATGGTCAAATTTGACAGTAGTGCCATGTGTTAGTTGCTAAGGGGAGTCGGCATTGTGTAACACGGACAAACTTCTCGTATTTCAGTCTATTTACACAAAAATATGGATTCGCAAAATGTTTAATGTTCCGTAAGACGCTGAAAATTTTAAGTTCGGTTTACAAAAGCGCTACACCTCTTACCAAGTCAAAAAAAAAAACGGAAAATGTGAGGGAGCTGAGCACTATAAGAGTTTTTAAAACTTAAAAGGAAGCTCTCTGGAGGAAGAAGAAGGATAAAACAAGTAAATGTGCCGTTCCGATGAGCAACAAATTTGCAGTAATTTTAGCAGCACTTGCGCCCTCTCAAGGACGACAGTTTAAGAAAACAGTACTTGACAACTGCAGCAGACCATTTCCGTCCACTTCAGGTACAATAATTATGCGTAATGCCGTCATGAAACACACCAATCGTGCATCCCAAACAGATACAGAAAATGTACATTTGGCGAGCAGTTTATTCTCTCGTGCTCCTACAGACGCGCTGATCACGTTGGGAAAAAAAAATCTGGATTCGCAGTACAAGTGAATCGGAAAATTGAAAGAAAAAACTTCCAGCACCCAATTCGTGCTGATCTCCACCTTGAAGTACCTGATGTATGCCGGCCGAGGTGGCCGAGCGTTTCTAGGCGCTGCAGTCGCAGGTTCTAATCCTGCCTCGGGGATGGATGTGTGTGATGTCCTTAGGTTAGTTAGGTTTAAGTAGTTCTAAGTTCTAGGGGACTGATGGCCTCAGAAAAAAAATGGCTCTGAGCACTATGGGACTCAACTGCTGTGGTCATTAGTCCCCTAGAACTTAGAACTACTTAAACCTAACTAACCTACGGACGTCACACACATCCATGCCCGAGGCAGGATTCGAACCTGCGACGATAGCGGTCGTGCGGTTCCAGACTGTAGCGCCTTTAACCGCTCGGCCACGCCGGCCAGCGATGACCTCAGAAGTTAAGTCCCATAGTGCTCAGAGCCATTTAACTGATGTATAATGCGACAAGGAAAATGAAGACAGTCCAGATCTCAGCATATCCCTCGTGATGGACATATTCGTTTACACATGTCTCCACATGTCTCCTGATCCTGTTACCTGCTCGCAGGACCTTCTTCACCATCTGTTCACAGAGCACGTTTGCTGTGAAGCAAACACTGGGTGACAGTTATTGAACTAAAATGTGTTGTGGTTTCAGAGGTGTGTCCAGTGGTACTGTTAGGCGACTCACCTTGTGTTTGCGTCTTTAGCTGTTTTAAGCGAAGCTGCAGAGCTATTGCGACACAATGCTCCTCTTCAGCCTCAGTGTTATCAAAACGGAAAGAGTAATGTTTACCATTGACCACAGCTGTTAATGACCAATAATGAAGTCCAATTATATTTTGTCTCATAAATAAATTTCGTTGAAACTCTTCTGCATATGTACAGCCGCATCACACTATATTTAATGTAGTTTCAGTCATGTTGGGTCCGCCCCTCGTGGTCTCGCGGTAGCGTTCTCGCTTCCCGAGCACGAGGTCCCGGGTTCGATTCCCGGCGGGGTCAGGGATTTTTCCTGCCTCGAGATGACTGGGTGTTGTTGTGTCGTCTTCATAATCATCATTCATCCCCATTACGGTCGGAGGAAGGCAACGGCAAACCACCTCCACTAGGACCTTGCCTAGTCGGCGGTGCGGGTCTCCCGCATCGTTCCCCTACGCTCTGTAAAGAAGCATGGGACTTCATTTCCATTCCAGTCATGTTGGGGCGTCCTTCCTCATGGTGTAGAGTATTTTAGTAATCCACAGTTTTAAGTATTTACAGAATGCACACAAGGATTTTAATGGCAAGTCGTTACATTTATAGGCCAGCTCCTAGTCTTTGCATCAATTCTTCCTGCATTTCGTAACAACTTTGTGTGACTCTGTTGCGTAATGGTCTGTTTGAAATGCTGTTTACTGCGCTGGCTTAAACTAATGTAGCCGCGTGGATGTAACAACGTATCAGTTAAATGGGAGTGCTTTCAGCCAAATAACAATAATGTGTTAGCATCTGCCCTGGGGGAAGTACTTCATTGTGTCTGTTGGAGCTGCACGGACTCTATTGCTGTGTTGAACAACCTAACAGCAATAGAAGTAGCGATCGCATATTGTTTGTCATTGCAGTTTACCAATTTCCTCTTCAGTCGCAAAAGAGAATTCAGACTTACCCACCTAAGCGTCTGGCAAGTGCAACGAAGTGCCCACCGAATTTTCAAATGGCGCTGAGCGCTATGGAACTTAACATCTGAGGTCATGAGTTCCCTAGAACTTAGAACTACTTAAACCTAACTAACCTAAGGACATCACACACATCCATGCCTGAGGCAGGATTCGAACCTGCGACCGTAGCGATCGCCGAAAGTCAGTCACTACATTATACTTTAACCTGTGAATTCATTAGATACAACGAACCGTCATTGTAACGCCCTGCAACAATTCCCTTTAAACGACATGTGACCCATAAGTGAACAGCAACGAGATATGACTGGCTTTTACCGTACATGGTGTAGAATCCAGGAACTTTCTCACAGCGCGACGGAATTCTGAAAGAGGGATTTAAGAAAAGATAAACCAAGATAACTTGAAACCATAACATTTCCAACGTAACTCGTCTAGCCACTTCCTTTATGTGTTGATGAACCACTACTTGTAGCAGTAATTCATGTAACCTCGATTGAGATTGTGTGATAGCCGACATCTTTGTCGCCGCAGATATGCGCTTAGAAGTTCCTTTACCATGCACTCCTACCGTGTTAGTTGAAAATTTCACTCAATAATTAAGTAATATCTCTGCTGAAGTCACATGATCCTCTTTCCTCTTGAATCAAAATGAAAAAGAATGTGACCGAGGTTCTTAAGTGATCAAACGTAAAGATGAAATCAGATATCAGAGTAGGAGAGTAGATAATTAAGTGAACACTGAATCAGCTTGTTTGTGTATTTTATGCCGAGAAAGGATACAAATCCCATATTTTACATACAATTGGTCTTCAATGGACCACGTGACTAACCATGGCCACACAGTTACAATAGCCTGAAAAATAGTGCTATACTCGAGACAACACCCATAATAATATTAGATAGACATTACAGTGAAGAAGCAATGGAATAAACTAGTTACAGATTCAGATGAACGAGTATAGAATTGATATTGATCCCCATGTTTTCTAACGAAGCTGTGAAACAGCACAAAGATACTAATCTTACTCACATGAAATTCAATTGCAGTGTATCTTGCTTGAATGAATCTGAAAAACCACATAATATATAGTTCAAATGGTTCAAATGGCTCTGAGCACTATGGTCATCAGTCCCCTAGAACTTAGAACTACTTAAACCTAACTAACCTAAGGACAGCACACAACACCCAGCCATCCCTGACCCCGCCGGGAATCGAACCCGGGAACCCGGGCGTGGGAAGCGAGAACGCTACCGCACGACCACGAGATGCGGGCTAATATATAGTTACACCAAGGCTGCGCAAGCGAGCAAGCGTCTGATCAACATCGAGAATGACGTCATTTCAATGTACCTACTTCAGAATCACAAGATACGTACAGGGTGACAATTAATGAACAATACGAAATTAAGTTATCATAACTCCTGACCGGTTTGCGTTTGGACGTTCAAACTGCACGGTTGGCCGCGGAGCATGATGGGAATATGGTGTGGTTTAGCAACGAAACCCACTTTCATTTGGATGGGTTCATCAGTAAGCAAAATTGGAGCATTTAGGGGACTGAGAATGCGCATTTCGCGATCGAGAAGTCTCTTCACCCTCAACGGGTGACTGCGTGGTGTGCAGTGTCCAGACACGGAATAATCGGTGCGATATTCCTCGATGGCACGGTGACTGCCGAACGGTACGAGAAGATTTTGGAAGATCATTTTATCCCCATTATCCAAAGTGACCCTGATTTGGACAAGATGTGGTTCATACAAGATGGAGCTCGACCCCATCGATGCAGGAGAGTGTTTGATGTCCTGGAGAAGTACTTTGGAGAGGGTATTCTGACACTGGGGCAACCAGAGGCCACTGGCATGGGTCTCGCTTGGCCACCATATTCTCCGGATCTGAACGCATGCGACTCCTTTTTGCGGAGCTATATTAAAGACAAGGTGTATTTGAAACTTCCTGGCAGATTAAAACTGTGTGCCCGACCGAGACTCGAACTCGGGACCTTTGCCTGTCGCGGGCAAGTGCTCTACCATCTGAGCTACCGAAGCACGACTCACGGCCGGTACTCACAGCTTTACTTCTGCCAGTATCTCGTCTCCTACCTTCTAAACTTTACAGAAGCTCTCCTGCGAACCTTGCAGAACTAGTACTCCTGAAAGAAAGGATACTGCGGAGACATGGCTTAGCCACTGCCTGGGGGATGTTTCCAGAATGAGATTTTCACTCTGCAGTGGAGTGTGCGCTGATATGAAACTTCCTGGCAGATTAAAACTGTGTGCCCGACCGAGACTCGAACTCGGGACCTTTGCCTTTCGCGGGCAAGTGCTCTACCATCTGAGCTACCGAAGCACGACTCACGCCCAGTACACACAGCTTTACTTCTGCCAGTACCTGTGTACCGGGCGTGAGTCGTGCTTCGGTAGCTCAGATGGTAGAGCACTTGCCCGCGAAAGGCAAAGGTCCCGAGTTCGAGTCTCGGTCGGGCACACAGTTTTAATCTGCCAGGAAGTTTCATATCAGCGCACACTCCGCTGCAGAGTGAAAATGTCATTCAAGGTGTATTTAGTAACAGCATCGATGCTCCGGCACTTCAGCAGGTCATGCAGAATTTTGCTATTCGTCTGCGAGACATCATCACCAATGATGGCAGGCATATCGAACACGTCATAACCCAAATATGATTATCTGTAGTGACGTTTACATGTTAAATAAAGTGTGTACACACGGTAGTTTGTAACTAATTCACGTTTTTTGCATAACAAACAAGATCTGTATGCGTATGTTTACGAAGACTACGACGTTTGCGAGTTTGGCTGTCTCAGTGTCTGCACGTAGCGCTTGCTGAATTAGTCGTTGTACTCAGAATAACTGTAGTACACTGTGTTACCGGATATCTGTGATAGTGTACCGTACACAAGTAAGAGCAGAAGTACGCACAGTAGGAACGTAAGAAGTTCGCAACTTTTTTAAATTTGTGGCAAGTTCCTATGGGACCAAACTGCTCAGGTCATCGGTCCCTAGGCTTACACACTACTTATTCTACTTTAAACTAACTTACGCTGACGGCAACGCACACACGCATGCCGCTCGAATCTGCGATGGGGGGAGCCGCGTAAACCGTGACAAGGCGCCATAGACAGCAAGGATGCCCCAGGCAGCAAGGTCGCAAGTACAACAGTGTGTACTGTAATACAGCAGGCAACTTTCAGCAAGTCGCCGCGAGCGGCTGTGGAGGAGGAAGGAGCTGGACACGTGGGGTGCAGTCATTCTGCAAGCACACAGCGCAAAGCCGGGCCGTCGTCCTTGCCTCGCTCAAGAAGGGACCTGATGCGAAGGGCCCATCTGACATCGAGAAGCGTGCCGAGAGCTGATGGCCACCTGCAGCCAGTAGGACGGAACGCCAAAAATGTACGCTCGAAAGCGTCTGAGTTCTTCTGGCCTTGCGGCAGTCATTTTACCTGCCTTACAAAACATGGATTTGCCGACAATTCCAGCATCCCTCAGGCACAGGGAGGAGCGTGCAAAAACCCCAGGGAATCGGCGCAGGGAGGCGTGTGAAAGAAGCCAGCATTCTTAAGAAGATGTTTTCCTTCAGAGTGACGACATTCCTTGTAAACGACGCACGTGGGAGGATTTTGAGACGAAGCCCGCTGTCCGTAGCTCATGCAGAGAGAGTGTCATAAAGAAGTTGTAAGAGGTCCATGATTAAATGTTGCTAGCGCAGTCGAGCAGATGTAATTTCGATGGATTGCTCACGCGCTGCCTGCGATATGTAAGGTATAAGAGAATCTCAGACCAAAGAGCAGTGTTGACTGCAGTAGGAACTGTGTAGCAGTTGGAGTAAGTAGTTGCTAGCGAGCAGTCTGTGTATGGAGTTAGCTGGGCCGGTCGTGGTGGAGCGATGGCGGAGCCTGAGCGATATAATGTAAGGTAAAAGCAGCCTCGCGCATATGTAGTATTGTTATCTCAAGTCCCATTTTAAAAAATCTCTTAATAATGATCTTTCACATAAAAAGTAATTTTTGACAATCATTCATTTCAATTTAAAGAATTTACTAATTTCTCCAATCCATGGTCATCCCGATTATTGCAAAGAAAAATCAGTTGTTCTTTTTATACATGACAAATCTATCGGCCAGCATTGCACTCGGCTGTGCCAGAAAAATTTCTTATAGGAGCAGATATATATATGCGTTATCCGGCGACCTAATTGAGGTAAGATATTTCAATTTCTTCAGAATGAATTTTCAGGGCCATGACGCAGCACTGCTGACGTCCAAACTTTACCGGTTTAAATTCACAGTTAATTATTGTAAGGTTATAAGTGAGTCGCATTTTTATTATTGAGAGATTAGTCACATTGTATTATTGATAGGTTTCGGAACTTTTACTGTTGAGAGGTTATACTAAATGTGAATATTATTCATATTATTTTTTATATTTTTGTGGGGAGGTTACAAAGAATTGTGTAGCCGTTCTCCCAACAGCCTTCGAATGCAAGAAAACATCTTAAGAATGTGAAATCGAGAGAAAGATGCCAATTCACAAGGCAGACGCCAGCCCACACCAGATAGAAAATTTCCACCCAGCACGGAAAGTGTAATATTTCTGGCTTAGTCAGCCATCATATTAGGCTCCAAGAAGCTGTTCCCAGAGCAGTGGAGATGTAAGAAGTATATATGGTGTGAGGTACCTCTGACAGATGTTAGATTCGGTACCATCCCCGTGAGAAAGACCGCCTGCATAATGCTACTGCTCTGTGATTAGCTGCTGTGTTCGGAGCAAGGGCACCAAAACGTTAAAGTATAGTTATTATTATTAGTTAAACTACTCATTGGAATGCCTTCACTTTTTAATATAAATATCTCTCAACAGCTGACTATCAGTTAATCATTTTAGAATTATTAAAAACAATTTGAATCAAAAACAAAAGACTGACGCAATTGCAGACGAAGCCCATCGGAAGCCTTCGGGTCACGCCGTTTCTGGGATGGCGCACGAAGTGTTTCTGGCTGTTCGTCACTCTGCATTAGGCCGACGAGAAGAACAGACATGTTGTCTGTCGTAGGATGTGTTTCCAATTTTTATTTAAGTTCCTGTTCATCAGTCTGGATTAGGCAGTCGAGATGTACAGTCATGTTGCCTGTGGCAGGATGTGTTTGCCAGTGTTGAGTATTAAAAGATTCACTCCGGTAGTCATGAGGCACAGACACGAGCCACAAATAGTGTAAAGAGACATTTTCGTAAACATTGTGTTTGATTATGTACTTTGCTGTATCAGGAGGTGTTGTGTTAAGATCATGTAGGCTTCTCGTGTGGCTATATTAAAATACGCGAGTGGCATCCCAATGAAGTGATACATTATTTCAGAACAGAACCTCGCTAAAAGTCAGTTTCAGCCTCAAGATACAGAACCTACGACCTGCGTGCTGTTTTCTGCGCTGGGGACATCAACTTGAAGACAGCACGTTAGTGAACTATAACAGAACCTTCGTATTCCACACAGTGCCGTGGAAACAACTAGGCGCCTCACGTGTACTGCATGCATACAACAAATGTGCTTAGTGACTCGTCATCTGCAGTAATGCAGAGGAGTTAAAGGAGGATGATCGTTATTAACACGAACGATCAATTCATTCTTCCTTTCTTGCCGTAAAAGGTGTGGCAATGGAACGGCGATCTGTCATTGGGCTACATTGAAAATTTCGTCCGCCAATGGCAACGCCGAAAGGAAAATTGTTTCGAAGAGGAGTTGAGCTGAGAGATGGATGAGAAGCGAAAAAGGGGAGTCGTGGAAACGCAGAAGCGAGACGACATGGGCGCTCTTCCACACAGCGCGAACATTCGCCTTCCGACGCCGTGATAGCACAGCTCCGACGACGCAACCGACGACAGGCAGACAACATGGAGATCGTACCAGGGACCAGCCGGAAAGCCACGATTGCTAATGGGGGCAGCCAACCCGTGCAGCACATTTCCGACGCGACGCCTGTCGCCGTCAGCTGTATACGACGAACGATCAGAAGAATTGTGAGAAGATTCGTTCCCTCCTCCTTCCCTTTTAATAACTGAGTCCTGTCCACGCCCAGTCAAATCGGCCCATAGATTTATACTTTTGTTTTCTTTTGTGTAAGCAGCATGAAAAGAAATACATTTCTTTCATGTTTTGAATATATAAGCAATCTTTTATATTCATACATGAACCCCTTAACTTTGTACCCTTTGTGTTTGATTTCATTTAATTTCTCGAATTAACTGCAGTCTTGGCCCCTAACATGGGACGATCGGTATCTGACGTCACAAAATAATTTCAAGAATTCCTTACAGTACAGTGTTTTAACAACTGTGAATATGGTTTATTCTAACCCTGAAAAGGCAGAGATGATACTCATCTATGGCGAGTGTAGACAAAATGCCGCTACAGCCTGCAGGTTGTACACAGAAAGGTACCCAGACAGAGATCATCCGCCGGCCGCGGTGGTCTCGCGGTTCTAGGCGCTCAGTCCGGAACCGCGCGACTGCTACGGTCGCAGGTTCGAATCCTTCCTCGGGTATGGATGTGTGTGATGTCCTTAGGTTAGTTAGGTTTAAGTAGTTCTAAGTTCTAGGGGACTGACGACCACAGATGTTAAGTCCCATAGTGCTCAGAGCCATTTGAACCATTTTTTTAGAGATCATCCAACGCGCCGCACATTTGTAAACATCTACAAACAATTGTATGCAACAGGTATGGTCGCAGCACGCAAACAGGTCCGTAACAAACCCATCACAGGAGAAGCAGGCGCAGCTGGTGTGTTAACATCTGTTGCCGTGAACCCACACATGAGTTCACGTGACATCGCTAGAGGCAGTGTAATGAGTCAAAGTAGTGTAATGCGCATGCTTCATCATCACAATTTCATACGTATCAAGTGTCGCTGCATCAGCAATTACATGGAGATGAGTTTAATAATCGAGGGAATTTCTGTGATTTGGCATTAACAGAGAATGCGCTGCAGTTCTACCCGTTTACCGATGAAGCAGGTGTCACAAATCACGGTGCAGTTGTAAGTAGGCTGTTTAGGTTTTTATGTTGGTAACGCCACGTAGCGCTCTGTATGAAAATCGCTGGCTGTGCTGTGTGCAGTCTGTGGCTGGTTGGCATTGTTGGAACTTTTGCTATTGTAGTGCTGGGCTGTTGGATGTGAACAGCTCGTAGCGTTGTGCTGTTGGAGGTGAGCCGCCAGCAGTTGTGGATGTGGGGAGAGAGATGGCTGAGTTTTGAGAGCGGATGATCTGGACGTGTGTCCATCAGAAAGAGTAAATTTGTAAGACTGGATGTCATGAACTGATATATATATATATATATATATATATATATATATAATGACTTTTGAACTATATATATATATATATATATATATATATATATATGTATGTATATATATATATATAATGACTTTTGAACACTATTAAGGTAAATACATTGTTTGTTCTCTATCCAAATCTTTCATTTGCTAACTATGCCTATCAGTAGTTGGTGCTTTCAGTAGTTAGAACTTTATTTAGCTGGCAGTATTGGCGCTCGCTGTATTGCAGTAGTTCGAGTAACGAAGATTTTTGTGAGGTAAGTGATTCATTAAAGGTATAGCTTATTGTTAGTCACGGCCATTCTTTTGTAGGGATTGTTGAAAGTCAGATTGCGTTACGCTAAAAATATTGTGTGTTAGTTTAGTGATGATCAGAATAAGTAAAGAGAGAAATGTCTGAGTACGTTCAGTTTTGCTCAGCTGTTTGAAAATCAAATAACGTAAGGGGTTTACCAGCACAGTAATTCATAAATTTTTCTATGGGGAGGTTTCACAGTGAATTTACGAAACATGCATTACTGGTCCGTGGACAACTCTCGCTGGTATCGACAGTTAGAGCGACAGCGACCTTGGAATGTAAATGCATGGTGTGGAATAATTGGCGGCCATCTCATTGGTCCTCACTTTATTGAAGGCAACCAAACAGCTGCAAAATACATCGAGTTTGTACAAAATGATCTGCCAACATTGCTAGAAAATGTCCCGCTGGAAACGCGTAGACGTGTGTGGTATCAATATGATGGTGCTCCTGGACATTCTGCGATGAATATTAGGGCGACCCTTGGCAGAATGTGACGGACGCATAAATTGACCAGTCCGTTCTCCTGATCTTCTACCTTTAGACTTCTTTCTGTGGAGTACGTCAAAGGAGAACGTGTACCGTGATGTGCCTGCAACCCCAGAGGGCATGAAAAATCGTACTGAGGCAGCCTGTGGCAACATTACATCAGATGTACTGCGTCGTGTAAGACATTCATTATGCGGTAGATTGCAAACGTGCGCAGCAAATGATGGGCACCACGTTGAACATTTATTGGCCTGAAATGTCAGGACACACTCTTCTACATTCTGCAACTGAAAACAAAAAACAAATTTGTAAGTTTAACTACATTCTCATATTAACGTGCACTTTATTCTAAATCAGTGTCGTACAGTATTCTTCAGAGAAAAAGACTAATAAAAATGTTTGCATGTGGACGTAACGTGCTGATCATGTGCCTTCTGTACCTATGTCACAACACTCTTCTTTTTGTATCCCTAATTAATACGGTTCTCTTCGATGCACACGACTGAACTGCTGAGGAGACACTCTAGCATCAACTTTACGTTACAAATCACTCTAGATGTAATTAACATGTTACAATGTGAAAAACGGCACTGATTAAGTGTTTGTTTCTATTTTCAGTTACGCTAAAAACAGTAACAGGTTTCCAATTAAAAAACATAATTATCTGTTGAAAATCATACTTCCGTGCATTTCCCAGTGGTTTGTATTAACCAATTACACCAGCCCCTCTCCTCACTTTCAGTCTGCAGAATCTGTTATTCACTGTTTGTTGTGGTTTGGGAGGTGTTAGGTAGCACACCCTGTATACAGTAGAAGGGAGAAAAATCTTGTGTCATGCTGATGTGTTTCAGCATGCTGATAGAAAAGCGAAGTGAAATATGGCTAATACAGAAAAACAGCATGCACATCAACGTCGTATCGATGACTTTATTAAAGAGTTCCCAAAATAAATGAAGTTAACGGTTCACTTGATTTAAGTAACAAAATGTGGCGTGATCTATGTTTATGACTGCAGTTATCTCTCATTAATTTATATGTGACGAGAAATGCTTTCGATTTAATTGCTCAGTCAAGTTAGATCTCTAATTTCCATTGCTCTTCCTAGGAGGAGGCAGTTGCAGTTAACTACCGAGTTACGACTAATCCATATCACCCGTAGCGGAAGAGAAGTAGCATAATTTTAATAGCGGTTAGCGTGCAAATGGAGTCCCGGGACGCTCATAATAACCTCTTAAAGTGATAACTTGACGGCAAATATAAGATTTTAAAGCGAGCAAGGAGACTAATGAGCTATTATAATTGCAGCTTAAAGTAACAAAGAGTCTTTTTTCCTTTTTCTTAGGAGAAAAGACGATGTAAATTCTACATTTTTTAGTTCGAGCGCATATGTTATTCAAAATTTTTTGCAAATTATTTGCTAATAAAGACGGTAACATAAACGAAGTTTTTTTTTTTGTAAATTCTGAAATCAAGGAAATTATGTACTACTTCTTCGTTTTCTTCTTCTGCCAATCCAGCTCATTGGCTTCCAGCACCCCTTGTTCCAATAGGGTTGTTTCCACTACTTCATGAGTGATGCTCAGAGATGACATACGCAATACATGCTCTTTCCAGTCCTTCTTTTGTTGGATTATTTTTTCTGTTATTGGCTCTGCTTCCATTCTTCCCTTATTTCTTATTCTGACTTCTCTTGTGCATCTTTTCAAAAATCTAAGTAACTTCGTTTCCGATGTTTCAAGTTGTCTTAGGTGTTTTGATCTTAATCTTCAATTTTCTGCTCCATGTAGTAGTATAGGTACTGTCATGAATTTATAAAATACGTTTTGGTTTCTCTTCTCGTTTCAACGTTCTTCGTATCGTGGCACATATGTGTCGATAGGAGTTAATTTTCTTATTTTTGTCTTTCTCTTCTTCAAACGTTACGTCACATCGTAGATACTGGAAATAGGACACCTGTTCTAGTACTGTGCTGCCGATTATCTTAGTCTTTATATGGTATTTTCCTGAAAAAGCCACTGTTTTTGTTTTTGTTGTAGACATGTAAATTATCATTTCGCCTTATATTGTTTACTCCATGCAACACTAATCACAACTTGTCTTTGCTGACCTATATGATTACCTGGAAGTATTCTGCCCTTCATCCAATCCCTGAGCGGGTCGCGGATGTAAGTGTTGAACAGTGCTGGCGACGTGCTTCAGCCTTACCGTACTTCCTGAATGGTTTTTTTGTCAGTTTTCAGTTGTCAGTTGAAGCATATATTCAAGTTCTTCTCTTGTACTGTCGTATCGCAGAATATACATCCAGTAATACGCTATACATGCGGTTGTTGTTGTTGTTGTGGTCTTCAGTCCTGAGACTGGTTTGATGCAGCTCTCCAGGCTAATCTATCCTGTGCTAGCTCCTTCATCTTCCAGTACCTACCGCAACCTACATCCTTCTGAATCAGTGTATTCATCTCTTGGTCTCCCTCTACGATTTTTACCCTCCACGCTGCCCTCCAACGCTAAATTTGTGATCCCTTGATGCCTCAGGACATGTCCTACCAACCGATCCTTTCTTCTACTCAAGTTGTGCCACAAACTTCTCCCCAATCCTATTCAATACCTCCTCATTAGTTATGTGATCTACGCACTCCTACAAAAGACTCTACAAAAATAAAACATAACAGACTTGCTTTTGTTATCTCCATAAACATCCCTCCCTGAATTGCCTGAAAAGCAGTGTTTTGTTTTCCTTTTCCTTCCCATCTTCGCTTTTATTCGAGAATGCCTACAGGCGTTTGCTTGATGTACCAAAGTCCGTCACAAATCTGCGCAAAATGTGCCGAGAATTTCGTCTACAGTCTATCATCTCTTCCATTGAATTACTTTTGCATCGTTTTATTTTTAAAAAAAATCAGTGATAATGCTTCTCAGACCACCCATCTCGTACGTATTTAACAATTTTTGGAAACAGAGTTGTTAACTAATTTGGTTCATACGACTAGAATATTAACTACGTCGCATCCACAAATCCATCACATTATAATTTATTTCAGTGCAATACATCTTGAATTGTTTGTGACACTATGGCTCAACTGAGTATTTGAGGTGTAAATATTATTCTAGATTAATGAAGACCCAGTATGAATTTTCCAACGGCCTTGCCGCGGTTGTAACACCGGTTCCAGTCAGTTCACCGAAGTTATGCGCTGTCGGGCTGGGCTACCTCTTGGATGGGTGAACATCCGATCTGTTGAGGGCTGTGGGCAAGGAGGGTGGTCTTAGGCAAAGTGAGGAGCTACTTGATTATGTAGCGTCTCCGGTCTCGGAAACTGACATACGGCCGGGAGAGCGCTTTGCTGACCACACGTCCCCCCCCCCCCCACCCCCTCCCCATATCCGCATCCAGTGATGATGCGTATGAGCTGAGGATGATACGGTGGCCGGTCAGTCCCCTTGGGCCTTCATGGCCAATTCAGGGTGGAGTTTAATTTTTAGTTTCAGCCAGTATGAATTTAGCCAACTTCAGCTGCAATTTTCACAGCTTCCGCATAATCTAAACTGAGATTTTTATTAATAGCTGAAGATCGTACATTCTCCTACGACCTACGCAGACCCTCACAACGGGCTTCACGTTTGCGAGAATAGAAATACACTGGTGCGCAAAATTTAAGGGGCTCCGGAACGCCCTATACTTGTAATGTTAAAATAACGCTTATAAATTACATCTTTCCTCACAAAGTATTTGAGGTAGGAAGTTGAACTTTTTACAGATGATTTATTGGAATATGGGCTACAACTTAACACAGGGATTTTACAAAATTTTAGTTCAGTTATTAAAGATGATTTTTTTTTTGCAATTGTAATGAAAATTCACAACATTTTTTGCAATTTTTTATTTATATATTCAAAAATATACAGTTTTTTGGACAAAGGCTGTGTTAAATTATGCAGAAGGTACTGTGTAACATTTACTGAAAGTTTGAAACAAATATGTTTGGAAGATCCTTAGAAAACATGTAATTAGTATGAGAAAATAAAAGTTTTGGGAATCGAGCGACAAAGATTGGATTAACTTTTTAGTGCATTACAGGTCCATAGGATGGATTATCTTCATCCTCTGCAAACTCCTCCTCCAGCTTCCTCTTGTTCCTCCTCCTGTTTACTCTTGCTTGTATTTCTAGACTCTTTACAGCCCTGTCTGCAGCCCGAAGGCGTTCCTTGTCTAAAGCAAGCATCGCTCGTACCATGTTAGAACCTATCTTCATTCCCATATTTCTAAATACCTTGCACCTTACAATGTTGCCATCATTGAAAGTCGCAACAGCATCATACACACCAAAGTGAAGTGTTTCTATTCCAACAAATACAGTCTTGGGGATTCTCGACCATATAACACTATTTACACTTTCATTGGGGTTTTGAGTTTTTCCGTGAATACACTTTTTCAACAGTTCAGGTGCTGCTAAGTCTCTGAAAATAGGTTTTATCACCTCCATTATTGCATGACGCAGACTATGCTTATGAGTGTACACTTCACCAGTTAGCAATCCTTTGTTATATTTACACCAACTGTTTGCTTCTTTGGGACACAAGCTATGTTGGGGATTTTCATCGGTTGAAGAAGTATGAAAAAAAAAAAGAGCCCAAACAGCCTCCTTCATTTCGTCGACACTTTGTGTATTTTGCCTAATAGCCATTCCATAATAGTTCTGTATTTTGTCAATTACACTGTCAGTTAACCTTCCCTTCCCATCCAACCCTTTACCATCACTGAGTTTTTGTTTTTTGTACGAAGCTTTCAGTCGCCGAAGTCTTGTTCCCATTCGCTTCTGTACGTGTCCAATAAACTCAAATTTCTGCACTACAACATCATCACCATAGGGCTTCAGTCCTTGAACATGTTTGAAACTTTTAGAATCACCGTCACCAAGGTAATTAACATTTCGCACTTTATCACACGCCTCAGAACGCTGGAATATACTGGCAACACCAGCCACTTCCATTCCTCCACTACTGCCACTATAGTTAGCTTTGCAATTATTTTCATGTGTACCTTTATATTTTTGTGGACATCTACAATACTTTGATATTACTGCTACATCTAAAACTTTCCCTGTATACATACTGGTGGCAGATACTACACCATGAAGAGATGTGTGTCCCCGTTTATGCCAGGTACCATCGAACGCTGTAGTCAAATCTCTGTTACCATTATTTTCCATTACTGCCTCTTCCACAGCGTTCTTCATAGATTCTATACAGACATCTTCTACTTTAGACCCTATTAATTTATTCTAGGTTGTAAACTTGATTGGGGGATTTGGAAGATTCATGATGCCACAGAAAATTGCACCTGCAGTAGCACCCTTACCAAATGAACGCAAGGAATAAACAAATCTAATGTTGTGGTCGTAGATTTTGCTACCATTTTCTTCAGTTGCAGTTACTGCAACACTGTTCCAAAAGGTGGTCATGTATGAACACTTATCACATTTCAGTTGTATTTCACTAGCAAGTCCTACGTGCTTTATTATGGAGAGTTCCAGACCAACTTCACTACAATGAATACATCTTACACAGTTTGAAAAAATTCCTTTGAGAACCGACATATCAAATATTACATTCACATCCGATTCGCCCATAAAACATTCATAGTTTTCACACATTGAACCAAGCTTCTTCTGTGAAGTATCTTCTTTCCCACTTGGACTGCTATGGGCAGGTGTACTTGAGAGGTTAGGTTCACTCACTTGGTTATCGTCTTTATTGTTTACAGTAATAACACATACCTTTGGCTTTCCAACATTTCTCCTTTTCTTAAAAGCCTTCAGAGGATTTCTAATAACTTTACTTTTACTCATTATTATACTTCAACAAAACAGAGACTCAAGAAACAGAATTAATTACGAATATTTTCGAGATAACGACAGAGTAAATCAACATGAAACAATCGACAATCACACGAGCGATATATATTGACCCATCACAGGTTAGCCACAACACATACTTTATCTCACATCACTAAAATGTACCTGATGAACACGGACGTTAATAATAACACCATTTGACAGCAGTTTAACAGCGCCACAGTGGGTCACGCCCATGTAGAACACATTTCAAAAAAAATTTAAAAATAGTTGTAGTCTTCGGAATTGAATAAATTATATATATATTAAAAGGTAATAGTCTGCAGATCAGAAAACGCAAAAAAGTTAAAATTGAACTTTTCATGATTTTGAGCCTTTCCGGAGCCCCTTAAGCACGAAAGTAATTTTCGCATGATGTGTTACTAACATAGCTCGACGAAACAACTGCTACAATATAGCACACAAGGTAACAGAACGCAATGAGACGTACGGAAATGGCACTTTTATACAAAGACGGTAATTACAATGAAAGCGCTATTCATGATAGTCCAGTAACATTACAAAAGGCGGCTCACAGTTCTCAGTAGGGTGCGTGCTCATCACTGACGGCAATGCATGCTCTAAAGTGCGCTTCTATGCTGGCCACATGGTCGGTGAAGAGTTCATGCGGCAGAGCTTTCCATTCCTTCACCAGCGCGCTTAGCAATTGCTGCATGGTCGTTGATGCATGTGGACCGGCTGCAATATGACTCCTCCACGCGCCTCATACATGCTCCAGGCGATTATATCGGGGGTCCGAGCGAGGTGACACAGTGGACTCGCGTTCGGCATGACGACTGTTGAAACCCGCGCCCGGCCATCCTGATTTGATTTAGGTTTTATGTGATTTCCCTAAATCGCTTTAGGTGAATGCTGGGATGTTCATTTGAAAGGACACAGCCGACTTCCTTTTCCATCCTTCCCTAATCCGACGGGACCGACGACCTCGCTGTTTGGTCCCTTCCCCCAAATCAACCAACCACCCAAGCAATGTCGAAGGAAAGACCAGGGCAATCAATCCGCTTAACGTCCTCTCATTCCGACAGCCCCCTCCTCTTCGCTGTTCGATGGGGTCGCGCATTGTCACTCCTGAAAGGGAAGTCAGACCTGAATGCATACCGGAGCAGACCCACACTGAGAGGAGTACGGTGTCACAACAGCGCTGACCAGTGAGCGTTCAAAGATTTGGAGGTCAGTACGCGTACGGAACATCATGAACCCGCAAAATAACCCTTGGGTCAATGTTGGACAACGTTCCTGGGTGCATTACGTAGCCCAATCTCTGTCCATCAGCGCTGACGAGCATGTTGGTTTGGTGGTCCTTGGTTTTTACTACCCTTATCCCTTACAGCGTGTTCAGGGCTTAATAGCGACAGACTTTCCACTGTTTTCTCCACCAGGCAACCACGATTCCGGGATATCTGTAATCCGCCCTATTCACAGATGAGGTCACTTTTACAATGTGTGCTATCTCCATCTTTTATAACAGTCATCTGTGGGATAGTATGCAGAACCCGCATGGTATAGTGACAGCGTATCATCAGCATCGATGCAGCCGGAATGCTTGGGCTGTGATAACTGGCGACCGTATTGTGGGACCAGTCTTCCTTCCACGTCGCCTAACAGACCGGAACTATAGGCGTTTCTTGCGGATTACTTTGCCTCCCCTGCTGGAAGAAGTGCCATTGATGTTTTGAAGGGTCAGGTGACTACTAAATGATGGTGTTCGAGCCCACTTCGCTGTTAAGATCCGGACGCACCTCAGTGAAATTGTTCAAATGGATCTGACAAGGGAACCTCCCCATCGCACCCCCCTCAGATTTAGTTACAAGTTGGCACTGTGGATAGGCCATGAAACACTGAACACAGATCAATCGAGAAAACAGGAAGAAGTTGTGTGGAACTATGAAAAAATAAGCAAAATATACATACTGAGTAATCCATGCGCAGGATATGCAACATCAACTATAATGTGAGGGTAAGAGCGTCGTGGTCCCGTGGTCAGCGTGAGCAGCTGCGGAACGAGAGGTCCTTGGTTCAAGTGTTCCCTCGAGTGAAAAGTTTAATTTTTTTTTATTTTCAGACACTTATGAAAGTTCAGGCACTTACACATAATCAACTTCGCTCTCCAAAATTCCAGGACATGTTCAGATTTGCTTGGACATATGCAGGATTTGACGGTCTACACACGGAAAAATTTGAAAACGTTAAAAACATATGTTTTGACAGAACATTTGACTGTTGCATTCATTTGTGGCAGTTTATGTGACGAACTCTTATGTTTTCATCACGTTTTTGGGAGTGATTATCACATCCACAAGAAAACCTAAATCGGGTAAGGCAGAAGAATCTTTTTACCCATTCGCCAAGTGTACAAGTTACGTGGGTCGACAACATATTCCTGTCATGTGACGCACATGCCGTCACCAGTGTCGTATAGAATATATCAGACGTGTTTTCCTGTGGAGGAATCGGTTGACGTATGACCTTGCGATCAAATGTTTTCGGTTCCCATTGGAGAGGCACGTCCTTTCGTCTACTAATCGCACGGTTTTGCGGTGCGGTCGCAAAACACAGACACTAAACTTATTTCAGTGAACAGAGACGTCAATCAACGAACGGACAAATCATAACTTAGCGAAAATAAGAAATTAATCTTTTCACTCGATGGAAGACTTGAACCATGGACCTCTCGATCCGCTGCTGCTCACGCTAACCACGGGACCACGGCGCTCCTGAGCTCGCATTATCCTTGATGATGCATATGTTGCGCAGGGACTACTCAGTTTGTATATTTTGCTTATTTTTTTCATAGTTCCACACAACTTCTTCCTGTTTTCTCGATTGATCTGTGTTCAGAGTTTCTAGGCCTATCCACTGTGCCAACTTATAACTAAATCTGAGGGGGGTGCGATGGGGAGGTTTCCTTGTGAGTACTATGGAACTTAACATCTGAGGTCATCAGTCCCCTAGAACTTAGAACCACTTAAACCCAACCATCCCAAGGACATCACACACATCCATGCCCGAGGCAGGATTCGAACCTGCGACCGTAGCAGCCGCGCGGTTCCGGACGGAGCACCTAGAACAGCTCGGCCACCGCGGCCGGCGCACCTCAATCCTGTCTTCCTTGATCAACGGATCGGACGAGGTAGTCCAATTGCATGGCCTGCCAGGTCACCTGATCTCAACCTGTGCGATTTCTGGTTATAGGGCCGTCTCAAAAGTATTCCAGACATGGAGACAATACAGCAGCGCATCTATGCTGCCTTTAACCCTCTTAGGATGCAGCCTGGCTGGTGTCAACGTGTGAGACAGAACATGCGACGGCGCGTAAGCGCGTGCGTTGAGGCGCATGGAAACGAGTTTCAAGACAGGCTGTAACTGTGGTTCCATGGTACAGTGCATATTAACCCGCAGCCTCTGTAACAATGAATGATTAAGTAAGTGGTCTCTGAAATGGAAACCATGCATTTCCGGACAGTAGTTCATTATAAATTTTTTGTTTCGTATCCTCTCACTGATCAGTCCATGGAATTTGTACACGGTGGAAAATATCACCCTGTGTATCTATAAGATTTCGGGAATGAGTTTTCGAGTATCAAAATATTTGAAATGGGCGTCTCTTTGATTACATTGACTTACAAGCTTAAATTGTTTACACCGGCAAGAGACGATAGACCTCAGAATTTGACGTAAATTTAACGTGATACCTCTGCCTGTTTGTGGGAAGAAGGGGTCTTAAAAATGGTTCAAATGGCTCTGAGCACTATGGGACTCAACTGCTGAGGTCATTAGTCCCCTAGAACTTAGAACTAGTTAAACCTAACTAACCTAAGGACATCACAAACATCCATGCCCGAGGCAGGATTCGAACCTGCGACCGTAGCGGTCTTGCAGTTCCAGACTGCAGCGCCTTTAACCGCACGGCCACTTCGGCCGGCGAAGGGGTCTTAACAGACAGACATACCGACGAGCAACAATGGCAAAAAAAAAAAAAAAAAAAAATTTTCATGTGATACAATTACTGCTTAACAATTTAAGGTTTTTTTTTTTTTTTTACTTCCACTGCGAAATCTTACTTCTTGACAAATTTCATGATTCAATGAGAAGTAGCCTATAGCTTTCGATGACTGCCAAGGAACCATAGGCCTTTTGACATATACGCCACCCGTTCCTGAGGAAAAGTACTCTAAGCAGACGGACAGACAGACGAAAAGAAAGTAAACCTTTTTTACCGATTGAGGTACGAAAGCGTAAAAAGGGAAAGTTTGTTAAAGTGTATACAGAGGAGAGTCGATAATATACTTGCCGTGCTAAAAGAAGCTGTTTTACACAGTAACAAAACTCGACAGCGTGGAAAATGTGTCACGCCTAGCTAAAAGCTGCGTGGTCACTGGGAGGCCAGTAACATCATACGCATATGTCGTTCCTCGCACTTCAATAAATGGTTGCGCAGTTGCATGTAGCAGTTTTGATGCACATACAGAGCGCCGACGCATGTTTGTGCGTGTATATGTGCGGTAGGAGCGGGGGAATGAGAAGTGAGGAAATTCTAAACTGGCTACCATTTAATTTCACGTGCGAAATTTAATCACCAAACATCCCAAGGGATTACCAGTATTAAAACGGCTTGCATTACCAATTCATAATTATAGAGAACAGGCAGCGAAATCGAGTTGGAATATCAAATCGTGCCGGTGACGCGTGATGGCACACAGCGTTTTGCGTTTAATTACCCGATCACTCGCAAATACAGGTGTTTATTCCTGCGGTATTCTGTAAAATTCTGTGCCGGCCGCCCACGTCGCGAAACTGGAAGCCGTGAAAGGGCACAGCTGGGCGTTTCCCATGCTTCACGCGTCAGCCATCGCACTACATGATGCGAGTCTTTAATTACCATACATCAATGTGCTGTTGATCACATCATGATCAACAAAAGGAACAATAATTACAAAATGCTCTACGTGAATTTTAACGGATTGTGGTTCGTCAGCAGAAGAATCATCTGACCTTCTTGCAGAGTCTATAATTCTTGGTGAACGATATGATGGAAGAGAGAAGGCAATTGGCACAAATCCTTGAATTGCACAGTGTATGGTGGAGAGTATTTCGTACCTGTATTATTGATTTTCTATTCTTTTCGAATCGGGAGTTGAAAGAAGGAAAACTGAGTGTCTCTATGCCACTGTATGCTGCCTAGCCTCATTGTTCTCGCCTTCCACGTGTGAGATATACTACGGTGACAAAAGGAATGTCGCGCAGTCTCCTTCCTGTATGCCTGCAGAGGTGGCGCGGTGGTTACCACACTGGACTCGCATTTGGAAGGACGTCGGTTCAACTCCGCGTCCGCCCATCCAGATTTAAGTTGCCTGTGATTTCCCTAAACAGCTCTAGACAAATGCTGGGGTAATTCCTTTGAAAATATGACGACCGATTTCCTTTCCCAATCCTTGAACAATCCCGAGCTCGTGCTCTGTCTCTTATGACCACCGTGTCGACGGGACGCTAAGCCGTAACCTCCTTCCTTCTTCCAGTAGAGGTTCTGCACAATTACCGAACTCCGTTTGGCGATGGCAACATGCACTATCCTTCAACGTTTCCTATTTAAGCCTTCTAGTACCACTGATGTCAGTAGACCCCAGAAGCACATTGGAAACATCTATCTTCCTTGTTTTCGAAACTATTAATTTCAAAATATATAACTTTGCCCCCTGAGTCATTTGTATCCAGCGATGTTCCGTTCACTTTTATATTTACAGCACGTTAAAAGTTTTGTTTGTTTCTTGAACGTAACATTTACCAGAATAGAATGGTGAATGTTATTTTAAGCAGCTGTTATATGGAGTTCCTGCAGCAATGACAGTATTATTTTTGTACCCATTGTTAGGATTTCTCACAACTGTTCTTCCCAGTACCAGTACTAACAGATAATCGCACTGGAGAACTACATCGCCCTTGTTTTCAAAGCTATTTTTTAAAATAAATGACCTTATCTCTCTGAGTCAGATGTATCTAATGACGTTTAGTTCAGTTTTATACTTGCAACACATTAAGATTTATTAATAATTATTTTCACTGAGTACCTCTGGTGTCAATATAACACCAATCAAAATTTCTTTTTGTTTCGTGAACGTAATATTTATGCAAACAAAATCATTACTCTTACACTCAATAACTGTAATGTATGTTTTTCTACATCTACATCCATACTCCGCAAGCCACCTGACGGTGTGTGACGGAGGGTACCCTGAGTACCTCTATCGGTTCTCCCTTCTATTCCAGTCTCGTATTGTTCGTGGAAAGAAGGATTGTCGGTATGCCTCTGTGTGGGCTCTAATCTCTCTGATTTCATCCTCATGGTCTCTTCGCGAGACATACGTAGGAGGGAGCAATATACTGCTTGACTCTTCGGTGAAGTTATGTTCTCGAAACTTTAACAAAAGCCCGTACCGAGCTATTGAGCGTCTCTCCGGCAGTCTTCCGCTGGAGTTTATCTATCATCTCCGTAACGCTTTCGCGATTACGAAATGATCCTGTAACGAAGCGCGCTGCTCTCCGTTGGATCTTCTCTATCTCTTCTATCAACCCTATCTGGTACGGATCCCACACTGCTGAGCAGCATTCAAGCAATGGGCGAAAAGCGTACTGTAACCTACTTCCTTTGTTTTCGGATTGCATTTCCTTAGAATTCTTCCAACGAATCTCAGTCTGGCATCTGCTTTGCCGACGATCAACTTTATATGACCATTCCATTTTAAATCACTCCTAATGCCTACTCCCAGATAATTTATGGAATTAACTGCTTCCAGTTGCTGACCTGCTATTTTGTAACTAAGTAATAAGGGATCTATCTTTCTATGTATTCGCAGCACATTACACGTGTCTACATTGAGATTCAATTGCCATTCGCTGCACCATGTGTCAATTCGCCGCAGATCCTCTTGCATTTCATTACAATTTTCCATTGTTACAGCCTCTCGATACATCACAGCATCATCTGCAAAAAGCCTCAGTGAACATCCGATGTCATCCATAAGGTCATTTATGTATATTGTGAATAGCAACGATCCTATGACACTCCCCTGCGGCACACCTGAAATCTCTCTTACTTCGGAAGACTTCTCTCCATTGAGAATGACATGCTGCGTTCTGTTATCTAGGAACTCTTCAACCCAATCACACAATTGGTCTGACAGTCCATATGCGTCTATGGTCCTCTGAGTCTCGTGGACGAATAGCGCGAGCTGGGTTTCACACGACCGTCTTTTTCGAAACCCATGCTGATTCCTACAGAGTAGATTTCTAGCCTCCAGAAAAGTCATTATACTCGAACATAATACGTGTTCCAAAATTCTACAACTGATCGACGTTAGAGATTTAGGTATATAGTTCTGCACATCTGTTCGACGTCCCTTCTTGAAAACGGGGGTGACCTGTGCCCTTTTCCAATCCTTTGGAACGCTACGCTCTTCCAGAGACCTACGATACACCGCTGCAAGAAGGGGGGCAAGTTCCTTCGCGTACTCTGTGTAAAATCGAAATGGTATCCCGTCAGGTCCAGCGGCCTTTCCTCTTGAGCGATTTTAATTGTTTCTCTATCCCTCTGTCGTCTATTTCGATATCTACCATTTTGTCATCTGTGCGACAATCTAGAGAAGGAACTACAGTGCAGTCTTCCTCTGTGAAACAGCTTTGGAAAAAGACATTTAGTATTTCGGCCTTTAGTCTGTCATACTCTGTTTCAGTACCATTTTGGTCACAGAGTGTCTGGACATTTTGTTTTGATCCACCTACCGCTTTGATATAAGACCAAAATTTCTTACGATTTTCTGCCAAGTTGTTATGTTAGTGCACTAAAACACTGCCAATATGAAGTGGAAATTACTTGGGGTCTATATGAGTCCAGTAGTACTCCATGAGAGAAATAATTCTGGTAGTAGGGGGGCTAAGTACCCTTTGTATCTCTGCTGGGCTACACCCAACTGTGATAGCAGCACGTTTCTGAATTTCCTCGATGCCCATTGTCACGCTTGCATCTGCAAACGCTGCAGCAGTACTCTACAATTTGTCACACTGGTGAATTCCTTTCCAGGACTCTTACAGCACTAACTGTCTCTCCCGTCCCTAATACTCATTTTAGGCGATCGTCTCTTTCTATATCGCTTCTTAGTATTACCATTAAATAATTGTAGGATGTATGTCGCTCAACATTCTCTCTGCTAATCTTCTAATAGTATGTTTTCCGCTTCTTTTTCTTATTTTTAACCAAATAATCTTTTTACTTATCCATTTTTAAACAGATCAGTCGTTCTCTACACCATTCCAATATTTTGTCGGAGTCTTTCTGGACTTCGCACCCATGCTTTCATGCAGACGCCAGCATCCGTCGTCAGTGAAGTGTCTCATATTACTGCCGAACCTATTTTATAAACTCTTTATGAAAACTGAGGACACCAGAGGTTCTGTTATTCCTCTTTGTGGCACACCTTACGTTCCTTTCGTTACGTCAAGAAATACAGCAACCACACTTATATGTATTTTTATTCATCCCAGTATCGTATTTGGGTTTGACCAATCTTCGGTTTGCGTAATATATACTTAATATACAGTTAACACATCGTTAAAATCATAGACAGCAATTTGGATGCTGAAACTGCCCCGTGCACATTAACACTGGGTTTAACTGCTGCACTTCTCGAGTTGTATGTTTTGTATATATTAATAAATGTACTTATTTTCTGTTTTGTTTGTTGTTGCTCCAGTTTTCGGGTCTAAAGTCGTGGCACAAACACTTTGTCTTGGCGTATTGCATGAAAACAGCACATTATCCGCAATATTGCCCGCTAATATGTTTGTTTCGATCCGAAAAATTTTTCTGTGGTCACAACTGCATTCTGTTTAAAGCTTCTGTATGAATAAAACGTTGAAATCGCTTAATATGAAGGTACTAAGCACATTCCACTGTTATCTAAGAGATAGTACGTTCCGTACAAGTTAATATTACACATTTTACTCACATAGTTAATGAATTTGACATTTTAGCGTGACACTTACGATTAAATGTTTTACCTTTATTCATTATATTAATAACAGCGATGCTAGGCCAACCCTTAGGCAGCAAAGATGATTTTGTTCGGTAACGAACTGAAGGCGGAACGTCTTGCCACGTACCTTACAGCAATCTGGACTTCAGATGGTGTCGTACAGGTCCACGCTTGCCACAGAAACATAACAGTCTAACACAACAGCCGCGACACTTCGTCTGAGTTTTGTTACCCACTGCGATAGCAGCGCACCAAGCGGCCAGCGAGTAACACTTCGGGGTATGATGTCAGATGAATGAGAATGCTATCGTTTATACTGAACTGGTACACAGCTTTTACAACAGAGAGCGTATGAGGTGCCATAAAAATGGACAAAAACTGAAAAGTGACACTTCATTTGTCATTCTATACTTTCCTAAGTACCCTGAGAGGTATGAAGCTGCACATTACAGTACTATTTCTTTACGATTCTCTCGTAAAGCGCGGATACTTAATGAAGAATATCATTCTCCTTCAACGACAAGGAACATTCCAGAAAACACCGGAAGATCTGACTTTTCAGAGAAAGACGTCATTAATCTACCCAAAAACGCGAAGTTTTTTTTCGTTACATTTCCCGCCAAATTTGTGGATGTGAAACGTAAGCATGGGAGGAAATACCTACACCGGCTGGTGTGGCAGTGCGGTTCTAGGCGCTTCAGTGTGGAACCGCGTGACCGCTACGGTCACAGGTTCGAATCCTGCCACGGGCATGGATGTGTGTGATGTTCAAATATGGTTCAAATGGCTCTGAGCACTATGGGACTCAACTACTGAGGTCATTAGCCCCCTAGAACTTAGAACTAGTTAAACCTAACGAACCTAAGGACATCACAAACATCCATGCCCGAGGCAGGATTCGAACCTGCGACCGTAGCGGTCTTGCGGTTCCAGACTGCAGCGCCTTTAACCGCACGGCCACTTCGGCCGGCGTGTGTGATGTCCTTAGGTTATTTCCTTAGGTTAGTTAGGTTTTAGTAGTTCTAAGTTCTAGGGGGCTGATGAGCACATATGTTAAGTCCCTTAGTGCTCAGAGCCATTTGAACCATTTTTGAAATACCTACATTATTTAAAGTACAAAATAAGCAACCACACATGTAGCTAAAGGTAAAACCGCACGGGCGTCGTAATAAAACGTCAAAGAGCAATAAAACTGTTTCACAGCAGGGAAGAAGCCAATTCCACAATTCTTACTACATCTAAGCCACATACGGCAAGATCTTCAACATATTCCCGTTTGAAGCAAAATTAATTACATTTTCAAAAATATTCGTTTATCAGTAAGACGAATGAAATGTAAGATTGGGCGAATTATTAGCTTCCCTAAAAAAATTTTACGTCTTAAGGAAAGCACCTAACACAATAAGAACGGATAGCAGCAGAAACATATCCTTCTTGTGCATGAAATGAGCGTTTATATTCTCTTGTGGGTTGCGAAGTAAGCTGCAAATATTCACAAAATCAAAGGTATTTTTTCATGAACAAGCTGTAGCTTACGTCAAAAAATCAGTGAAATTGGGCTGTTTTTCAATTTACATCACAATTCCTGTTCTTTGGTAATTTAGTAATGCACGGAATGCAAAAATACAACATTTATTTTGTTACTTAATCAGAAAAATAAATAAAATATGCATTTTTATTTATTTTTCCGATTAAGTAACAAAATTATTGTTATATACAGGGCGTCAGTTATTGGAACATATGAAATAAAATCGTCATAACTTCTGAATGGTTTGCGTTACAACGTTCAAACCACACGATGCCCGCGGGGCATTATGGGAATTAATATGCGCATGTCCAAGGGCCTTGTCGTTGTCGGCCATTTGCGAGTGAAAATGTGGTCAATAAATAAAACTGGCGCATTTTAGGTACTGAGATGCGCATTTCGCAATCGAGAAGTCTCTGTTCAACGTCCAGTCACGGAATAATCGGTGCGATATTCCTTGGTGGTCCGGTGACTACTGAACGGTGCATGAAAGTTTTGGAACGTGATTTAATCCCCATTATCCAAAGTGACCCTGATTTCGACAAGATATGGGTCATGCAAAACAGACCTCGACCCCATAGAACCAAGGGAGTGTTTGATTTCCTGGAGGCGCACTTTGGGGACAGTATTCTGGCTACGGCCTACCCAGGAGCCCACTGGCATGGGCCTCGATTGGCCGCCACATTCTTCGGATCTGAACACATGCGACTCCTTTTTTGGGGGCTATATTAAAGACAAGGTGTATAGCAATAATCCCGAAACCATTGATGAGTTAAAAACAACCATTCAGTAGGTTGTCGACAGCATCAATGTTCCGACACTTCAGCACTTCATGTGGAATTTCGCTATTCTTCTGCGCCGTATCATCGTCAATGCCGGCAGGCATAGCTAACATGTCATAACGTAAATTCGAATATCTGTAGTGACGCTTACATGTTGAATAAAGTGTGTTCACGTTGTAGTTTGTAAATAATTTGCGTTGTTTTTCTTATAGTTCAATAAATGTTAACCCTATACATAATAAATAACACACAAAATATACATTAACTCCATTATTACTGGACCCAAGCCCAGGGCACAGTCTAGCAAGTGACGGGGAAGGAGGAGGGGAAGGTGTAACAACTTCGTTACAAAACCTGGGTACATCTGGCTCCGGATGGAAGTACCATGCGAGGGTTCCTGCCTAGGGTTACAGGTTAAACCCGACCAACGCTCTTAAAGGCGAAAGAGTAAGTCTGATTTAGTTGTCAACTGTGGAGAGAACGGAAGGGGCTAGTGGAGTGAACCACGAACAAAA
This sequence comes from Schistocerca piceifrons, assembly GCF_021461385.2. Lineage (NCBI taxonomy): Eukaryota > Metazoa > Arthropoda > Insecta > Orthoptera > Acrididae > Schistocerca > Schistocerca piceifrons. The sequence goes on from NC_060143.1 coordinate 562,561,927, forward strand.
AATCAAATTTTGGACTAACAAGCTGATCTTATCTTAGAATTCAATTCCTTACTTAGAATGTAATACAATTTCAATTGCAGTATGGAAAGTCCGCAAAATGAAAGCACTATCCCAGGTGGTAACTCGAGAGAGAAATCCACCATTGCGTCATGTAATGCATTAGGACCATGGGTTCTGGCGAGTCCCAACAACTGCAGTCAGGTTGAATATGAGCAACCGTGGAATCCTTCTAAAATTAAATTAAAAAAAAAATTCTCTCTGAGCACTTTAAATATAAATTGTCTGATCCGGACTGGTAAACAAAAGGAACTAGAAATACATTTACAGAAAAAAAATCTAAATTTTAGCAGTTCAAGTTTCAAGGTTCCTAGATGAGAATGCAGCTACAGAATCTTCAAATGGAAACCAGCAACGAAAATTATGAATCAAATGCCATTACTGGGTATAGTTTTCTATGTTCGTAAAAGTATCATAGGAAATGTTACAGGATTTAAATCCACCTCGGAGAGAATCTTTGTCATCAGTTAAACGCAGAAACAAGATATACACACTTGTTAATTGCCATGCACCTGTAAATGAAGACAACAGGAAAAATCCACAAAAAACAGATGAATTATGGGATCTTTTAGAATCCGAAGTATCTAAAATTCAAAGATGAATACCATTACTATTAGGCGGATTCAGTGCACAAAGAGGCAGAGAAAATAAATTTAGAAATTTATAGGACAGCTCTTAGAGGAACCAACGCAAATGTTGTTCGGTCAAAGCTCTCACTTGAAAGTAATCACTACCTCCCTTAGGAAACTCCCAAGAACAGCTGAAACATGCGTATCTCCCAACCCAATGTTAGGAGAATTTCGGTTAGATCATGTTACTAGTCCGCAAGAAAGTACAATGGAAATTATGAACGTGGAAGTAGTAAGGAATGGTGAATTTCATTCTGATCATTACCTCTCCAAAATTAAAGTCAAACTCCTACCTAATAAAGAACAAAGAACATCACAAATGTTAATAAAATGCAATACAGACGGTCTTACTATAACAAAAGAATCAATTAAAAAAATGGCTCTGAGCGCTATGGGACTCAACATCTGAGGTCATCAGTCCCCTAGAACTTAGAACTACTTAAACCTAACTAACCTAAGGACATCACACACATCCATGCCCGAGGCAGGACTCGAACCTGCGACGGTAGCGGTCGCACGGTTCCAGACTGAAGCGCCTAGAACCGCTCGGCCACCCCGGCCGGCGAATCAATTAAAAACTATCAACTCGATATTAAAGTGGCTAAACATGGCAACAGGCAATAAATATCCAAAGTAATGCTGCATGGAAAACATTTGGGTCAGCAAAAAATAAAAGGAAAATATCGTGAATTGAAACATGAGAAATACCAAATAAGCCTTTGACAAGGAGAAACATTTTGAAATAGACGAAAATTTTGTAAAAAAGTAGATCTCGTGACTTTTATCAAAGCTTTAAGAAATTAAAAGAGTACCAAACTCCAAATGTCTGTTTCAAAAATGAAAACGTCAAAGCTGAATCAAGCAATACTGAAGATTGTGAAACACTAGCAAGATATTTTCATCAGCCTCTAAATTGTCCTGAACCAAAACAGAAATTGGAATCCTCAGATATTAATGAAAATTTGGAAGAAGATGTACCATCAGCTGTAGAAGAAATTGAAGAAACAATTAAGATCCTCAAAAATAACACACTTAGTAGAGGACATTCTATTACAGATGAACTTTTGAAGTGGTCCTTGCCAAACATCACAAAGGAGCTAAATTTACTCTTTGAAGAGATCTGGAAAACAAAAATTCGAGAGGAATGGAAAGTTCCCTTCATACATCCACTCCACAAAAAAGGTAAGAAACAGGATGCAAACAACTGCAGAGGAATCTCTTTACTGCCAGTAGTGTATAAAGTATTTTCAAGATTCTATTAAGTAGAATAGAAACGACACTAGACGGTCATTTAGGTGAATATCAAGGTGGTTTTAGGAAAGGAAGGTAATGCTCAGGAGAAATACTTAATCTCAAGTCATTCATTAGCCACAGATCACTTAATTCACAGGACATTCTAGTTATGTTTGTGGATTTCAAAAATGCTTTTGATTCTTTTGACAGAGAAACTATAGATAAAACAATTCGTGAATTTGGCTTGAAGTCTAAACTGCCAAACCTAATCCGTCAAACCCTTGCAGTCTATGAAATAAAATTTACGGGAGAAATTTTCACAGCCTTTCATAATAAAAACAGATGTACGACAAGGTGACGGCCTATTCCCACTTCCTTTTAATAGTGTGTTACACAAAATAGTAAGAATTAGGAACTAAAATCATATTGAACTAAACATCCCATCTATAAGGTTACGAAGAGGAACCAAAATGATTGAAATCAACTGTCTTGCATGTGCAGATGATTTTGCTAACTTTCCGAAAATGACGCAACTGCTATAACACAAATAAATCTCCTGGAGTAAATAGCCAGTAGAACTGGCTTAAGAATTTCTTCAGAAAAACGAAATTTTTAACATACGTTAAGGATGCTTCAAAACTCCTGAAAACAGGTGTTGGAAAAATAAAGAGTGTAAAAAAATTCGAAGATCTAGGGGAGATAATCTCAGAAGAAGCTTTGCAAAAATCTGCAATAGAGGGAAGATTACATACGATAGAGAGAGCATATGGTATCGCCAGAGACCTCTACCATACAATGTTCGTACCCAAAAATTTTAAAATTAGGCATTACAACACAGTAGTGAAGCCAGAATGCCTGGCATTAAACTATAGATAAATTTGAAGTACTGGAGAGGCGTATTATAAGGAAAATATCAGGACCACAAAACACAGCAGAAGGCTGGAAATTACGAAGTAATGCGGAAATATACCAAAATATAGAACTTATTTCAAACGTAATGAGAAAATGAAGACTTGTGATTTTTGGACATTTATTTCGAATGCAAGGCAGTAGATTACCTAAAGATTTTCAAATATTCGTAGGGTAAGGAGTGCACAACAAGCTGGGTCAACGAAGTAAAAAAGAATTTAGAAAGAAACCATACAAAAACAGAATTTATAAACAACAGAGAAACCTTTCGGGGAAAAGTATTGAAAATGGAATGATTCCAAGGCAGGGTAGATAAAAAGACTGGTTCAAAACGGTCTGAACACAGAAAGAAGAAACATAGTGAATACATGGTAACATACTAGAAGAATAGAAAAGAAGAAAGAACGAAGAACTGGAATGTGCTCCTCAGATGGCCTATTCGTATTAAAAAGAAAGATGTGCTTCGACACATATGACAGCCTACTTTCTCATCGCTTGGAGCGCTAGTGTCGTTCCAGCTGTCAAACGGTAACGACTCTCACACTGGAGATTGTCGAGGCTGTATTTATTAGACTGAGGCAACACTGTAGACATCACTAACAGCAGCGATGGCAGAGGGGAGAGACATTAGCGATAGAAACTCAGTGCTAATTCTTAGCTTGTGTCAGAAATGAGCTCACAGCTTTAAAGATCTACAGTCAAAGATCTAATAGATGTCAGCCACAACATTCTACGTTAGCAACTATTCAGCCACGTCGAAGTGAAGAAAGTGGTTTCAAAGGCCGGCCGGAGTGGCCGAGCAGTTCTAGGCGCTACAATCTGAAACCGCTCGACCGCTACGGTCGCAGGTTCGAACCCTGCCTCGGGCATGGATGTGTGTGATGTCCTTAGGTTAGTCAGGTTTCAGTAGTTCTAAGTTCTAGGGGAGTAATGACCTCAGAAGTTAAGTCCCATAGTGCTCAGAGCCATTTGAACCATTTGGTATCAAAGGACGTCAACAAGTCGAGGTCACGTGTGAAGTGTACCCATACTACTATTTAAAGAGGATTCGACACAGACCCATCTACAAGCAGTCGTGCTGCGGTACAAGCATTGCAAAGCAACCACATTGCGGTCTGGACGGGGATGCACAAGGAGTGAAGGCTTCTGTTCCATTTTCAGAAGGCCCAGGTGCTAACGGCTCCTGATTTTGCCCCATGTGTGTTCAAGAAGCACTTTTTACAACGGTGCGCCACACAGGGGTATTACACTGCATGTGACCATGGACAAGGCGCTAGTGTGGTGTTGTTTTTTTCAAGGTTCACAGTTGTCGTTTTTGGGCGGAAGGGATTCCCACGCCACCAACGAATGATGTCCTCAAGGAAAGAGTAACATATAAATATGGACTGCCGCGATACATGATGTGAATACTCCGATGTTTGCTTCTCTCTTCTATGTCTTCACATTTCGCTTCCTATAAATTAAATAAAAGCGCTGAATTCTTGGGGACTCGCCTGTTACTCTTTGAGCACAACTAATTGCCACAAATATTATCTTTCTATTACATCCTCCATACTGAAATCACAGTGGGGATTTTACATAGTTCCGGGAGAAAAATGAACTGCGGACGGAAACCTGTGCAAGAAAGCCTGAATAACGAACTTTGCAGCGCAGGCCACTGCGAAACGTGCTGGAAGAGAAACAATGGTGTCGTGGAAGGTACTAACGCGGATGAGGACCCTTGACAGTTCCAGTGCCATGACCCACTGTGCTGGATTTCCCAGTTGAGAATCCACTGTGTGCACAGACCGAATGAGGCAGGTTCTCGTTTGGATTTAAATCTGGCGAGCTTGATGGCATGGGGAATATGGTAAAATGATCCTGGTGCTCTGCGAACCGTGCACGTACACTGCAAGCTGTGTGACACATGGTATTATCCTGCTGGAAGACACCATTGTGCCAAGGAAAAGCAAACTAGATGTAGGTGTGGACACGGTCCCCAAGGATGGATACACAGTTGCGTTGATATATTGTACCTTTTAGAATGACGATATCACCCAGAGAGTGCCTTACGTCCTCGACCATTCCGAAATTTGTTGCAGGGTGTTTGCTTTCAGGCGGCCATCTGTCCGACGAAGCATAAAAAGCGAGTGATCTAAAAAGGACACCTGTCGCCATTCCGTGGACGTCCACTTGCGGAACTGGCGTGCATATTCCAGTCCTCGTCAGTGATGAACAGCAAACATCACGAGTTCATGAACCAGGACCCATACGCAGCAACATTCGTTGAACGGTCACTGAGCAAATACTGTTGGTGGCCCCTGGGTCCGTCTGGGCAGTCAGCTGCTCCGCAGTTGACAATCCATTCGCCCGTACACATCTCCACAACAGCAGTCGTTCACTTCTGTCATTCACACTTTATCGTATACAAACTCAGATCAAAAAATGTTTTCCATCACACCGGTTCCCAGAACTCCTGAACATAGACCTTGACTGTGGATATTGTATCACAGACACAGTCCCTTTGACTGTTCGGAGAAGTCACTAAACGCGCCCAAACAACCACGCATGAGCAGCGCCTGTTAGACGGAGGGGTCCGACAGCCGATCAGTTGCAGTCATTCCACCATCTACACGACTCGTATTGTTTGTAGTTCAACCATGCCTAGACGGTCAATACCTGTGGTTAGATCGTGTCCGCATTGTTACTTTGTGCCACGAAGGGCTCTCAACAAGGGAAGCGTCCAGGCGTCTCAGAGTTAGCCAAAGCGATGTAGTTCGGACACGGAGGAGATACAGAGGCAAAGGAACTATCACATGCCTCGCTCAGGCCGCCCAAGGGCTAACACTGCAATGGATGACCGCTACCTACGGATTATGGCTCGGAGAAACCCTGACAGCAACGCCACCATGTTGAATAATGCTTTTCGTGCAGCCACAGTAGGTCGTGTTACGACTCAAACTATGCGCAATAGGCTGCATGATGCGCAACTGCGCTCCCGACGCGGGGTCCACCTTTGCAACCATGACACAATGCAGCGCGGTACAGATGGGGCCAACAACATGCCGCTCAGGATTGGCATCACGTTCTCTTCACCAGTGAGTGTCGCATATGCCTTCAACCAGACAATCGTCGGAGAAGTGTTTTCAGGCAACTCGGTCAGGCTGAAAGCCATATTGTCCAGCGAGTGCAGCAAGGTGGAGATTCCCTGCTGTTTTGGGGTGGCATTATGTGGGGCCGACGTACGCCGCTGATGATGATGGAAGGCGCCGTAACGGCTGTGCGCTACGTGTATGCCATCCTCCGACCGATAGTGCAACCATATCGGCAGCATATTGGCGAGACATTCGTCTTCATGGTCGCCCTCATCGTGCACATCTTATGAATGAATTCTTTCAGGGTAGCGACATCGCTCGACTAGAGTGGTCATCATGTTCTCCAGACATTAACTCTACCGAACATGCATGGGGTAGATTGAAAAGGGCTGTTTATGGACGACGTTACCCACCAACCACTCTGGGGGATCTACGCCGAATCGCCGTTGAGGAGTGGGATACACTGGACTAACAATGCCTTGATGAATTTATGGATAGTATGCATGCATGCAGCAATGCAAGAGGACGTGCTACAGGGTACTAGACGTACCGGTGTGTGCAGCAATCTGGATCACCAACTCTGAAGGTCTCGCTTTTTGTTGGTAAAACATGCAATGCATGGTCTTCATGGGCAATGAAAAGGGCGGAGAGGATGTTTATGTTGATCTCTATTCCAATTTTCTGTACAGATTCCGCAATTCTCGGAACGGAGGTAATGCAAATCTTTCTTTGATTTGTGTATTATCAACGTCATTTAGACCAGGCGCATATTGGGGCGCAGCTGACGAAGGGCAGGGCAGGGAGCCGCAGAGAAGGAAATATTTGGCGACACACTATGTACGCATAATTGGAGACAGTTTCCATTGTTGCGCCCACCCCGCGAAAGCACATGCTATGTGCAAAGCCAGTCAGCTGCGTGGCGCAGTCGCGGAAAACTGTCTCCCGGATAGGACTGTTGTTATTTTTAAAAGTATCGTGAGACCGATGTATCGATGTTTAAAAACAATGCCATAATCGGCTCTCGAAGTAGCGAAACAATTATCGATATATCGCCCCGAAAAATATCGACTCCCCAGCAAAGATGCTCATTACGTCAGCACTATTTTCACACATCTCTGCCCCAGGAAAGACCAACCGTGGCCGGCCGGGGTGGCCGAGTGGTTCTAGGCGCTGCAGTCTGGAACCGCGCGACCGCTGCGGTCGCAGGTTCGAATCCTGGCACGGGCATGGATGTGTGTGATATCCTTAGGTTAGTTAGGTTTAAGTAGTTCTAAGTTCTAGGGGACTGATGCCCTCAGAACTTAAGTCCCATAGTGCTCAGAGCCATTTTGAACCAGTAGTGTCATTTAGATTTTTGTTCATCATTTTCAGCGACTGTTTTTGAAGATTGCAGATGTAAAGAAATAGCACTCTAGTTGCGTTAAAATCGTTTTTTAACGCTACTAGTATGATACTTCTTCACATCGGCCATCTTATCATTGCATTCACGCCGCCAGCCCCCGGTGCAATCGGCCTTGTTCTTTGTGCCATTATACTTGCTTCACCATACTCGAAGAGAACGACTGGACGCGAAGAAAGCTTAAAAAGAAGTAAGACTCCTCCGCACAGTGAAAGTAAAATTATGTTCTACTACAATTGCAAAAGAACAATTTCAAATATCTACTGAAAAAAAATAATAGAAAATATTGTCGTTTCGATATCCATATATAGACATTCCGAAAAGAAACGATACTTTGTGAGAAGAGTCGATATGTCGATATCTTATCAACACCACATCACGAAGGTTGAAGCAGGCACTATACTACCCTGCCATGCTCTGTCCTCCCCAGTGCCTCAACGTGCGCTCTTGCATTTACACCCTTGCATGACGAAAACATGTCCAGTGCTGCCCTGCCCTCAGTCACCTGCCGCCCAATATGCGCCAGGCCTTAAGGAGCTCTAACACACGACTGCTGGATATTTTGGTCATTTTATTCGGAAGTGCACATCGACCTCATCGTGTTCCTTTCGCAAAACTTCCGGTTCCACTGAACATTTGCATCCACCAGAACAAATGTCTATTCAGCGGAGTAATTTCGCTTCTGTCGCGCGTCCGTCAGTAACGTTGGACTGCCATAATAATTTCGGTACAGCACGTCGCAAGTGAAAGTGTTTTTTTCCCGTCGTTTCACTGTCCGCCAAGCGCGTTCTGTGGATGCCGACGACACCAACATGCGATCAGTGCCGACGTTTCCGAGATACTCGTTCACTGTCGTCGGGTCTAGCAATCTTTCCTCTGCCAAAGTCTATTACGTCGGTGGATTTCCCCATTTTGCGACTCGTATCGACGCTAGAACGATTCCCCATTGGTCTCTGCTACGCTTACATATTCTTCTTACCGCGTCGCATGCCCGCAGTGCAGAAGGCAGCCTTTAGTATTGCGGTGGAGACCGGTCACGGGATTTCGGCTCAGCACTGTACGCACTTATCAGCGCACCATACTGTTGTCCGTAACTATGCGATTAACTTCCTATAATTTTATCCTGCGTAAGATTTCTCCTGCTGGTGGTGTAGTTACTTTCCTGTGGGTCGGAATACTCTCATATACTAGAAAAGTTAACCTTCTTCATAAAAAAATGGAACTTATCACTGTAAGTGTAATTATGATTGAAAATTGTATCGTCTGTATTCCTCTGTGGGACAAATATCTAGACCACTTCCCAAAAGTGAAATTTGTGACATGTTAACCTTACGACATGTGAATGTTATTGTACTTTCGAACTATGAAGCAGATAACGCGACTAATTGTTTGTGGATTCACAGGAGTATAAAATGCATTTTTAGTGTTTTAAGAACTATAAGAAGGCAGCAATGTGTCAAGGAGAGCACAAAAACAACGCATGAAAGGATCAATTGTCTGTTCACATTTCTCGTGCTGAAGACATCGCAAATGCTGGCATTGTTCTTGATAAACCTGTATGAGCCACGCCGGCTTCGCGGCTATCGATATTTGTTCAGAGATGCTAACATTTTGGCGCTGGTGAGTCTGTCGCGAGGTGGCGCGGCGGTGAGGGGATCGACGGTCGAGCGGGACCGAGTTGTTGTTGGGTGGTGTAGAGAAGGCGGTGCGATTGCCCGAGGAGGAGGGGGGGGGGGGGGCGGGGGGGAACCCGGTCGGTGAAGAGGTGTTTTGAAAAGGATTGTACAGGCGACAGTTGTAACGGCTGTGTCTTGAAATGGTCTGCGCTGCCAAGCAGTTGGTGCCAGATAACCGATTACATTTTATTGGGAGAATGTAGCCGTGACCTACTTCTCTAATGCTGTTGGACGATTATTTGGCTGAACTGATAAGGTGACATCATGTTATTTATGTCTTTCACTGGCCATGCACATTCTGCCTTCAGTATTGCAAGTGTACCTCACCTGAGACAAACTAATAGTGAGTGCTCAGTTACGAAAATCTTTTACTGACCCATGTTGTTGTCGGACACTATGCAATTTGTTGCACCATTTTGATGGAACTCTTGTTGATTGGTGTCTAGTACCGTAGCGCATTCTGTCTTACCATCCGAGCCGTGGGGTTTATTGTGTATAATGTTTTGAAAAATGATTCAGCCGGCCGGAGTGGCCGAGCGGTTCTAGGCGCTACAGTCTGGAACCGCGAGACTGCTACGGTCGTTGGTTCGAATCCTGCCTCGGGCATGGATGTGTGTGATGTCCTTAGGTTAATTAGGTTTAAGTAGTTCTAAGTTCTAGGGGACTGATGACCTTAGAAGGTAAGTCCCATAGTGCTTAGAGCCAAAAATGATTCAAATGGCACTCAGCAGTATGGGACTTAACATATGCGGTCATCAGCCCCCTGGAACTTAGAACAACTTAAACCTAACTAACTGAAGGACATCACACACAACCATGCCCGAGGCAGGATTCAAACCTGCGACCGTAGCAGTCTCGCGGTTCCGGACTGAAGCGCCTAGAACCGCTCGGCCGCCGAGGCCGGCTCTATAATGTTTTGAAACTGTGTTTTTAGTTTTTTCCAGACAATGTGATGGATCTAGAACTGTATGACGTACCAAAGTACGCTAACTCCGTGAGACGCTTGTGCGGAGGTTTGAGTGTCGGCATCCAACAAGGGCTCGATTATCGTCAAGGACAAAATATCATTTGGTGTTTTTCTTTTTTGGGCATCACGTGTGGAAGTGAGCTCAATCGGTTACTTAAAATATCTCAACCCTGAGTTTGTTTAATTGTTACTTGTAAGCTACATTTTTAAACTCTTGCGATATTGCTGCTATGCCTTTTTATTTAAAGTTGTGTTAGGTGATTGATTTTTGTTTCATTAACGTAGCACTGTTTGAGACATTTGGTTGTAGCGTGTTGTTGCTGCGTCAGCACACGCGATTTGTAGGACTATAATTGTTGAAAATTGGTTCTACATCTGCGCCTAGATGGTGCGTCTGGGCTACACCTTCGGGTCCTCGGCTGTTCTTGAATCTGACGGAATTGAACGTTCCGTTAAGACCCAGGTGTACCCAGTAACAGGCCTCTGAATTAACCATTTGGGGGGAGGAGCACCTGGGAAGCGAAGTCGGACGCACCTACTGTACTTCGCGCCCCGATAAACCGGTGCCGAGCGGCACAACCAGGTGTGGCCCGTGTTGGCCGCTCCGCAGGACGTTCGTGTGCGCACTTGGCCGATGCCGTGAGCTGGGAACTACACTCCTGGAAATTGAAATAAGAACACCGTGAATTCATTGTCCCAGGAAGGGGAAACTTTATTGACACATTCCTGGGGTCACATACATCACATGATCACACTGACAGAACCACAGGCACATAGACACAGGCAACAGAGCATGCACAATGTCGGCACTAGTACAGTGTATATCCACCTTTCGCAGCAATGCAGGCTGCTATTCTCCCATGGAGACGATCGTAGAGATGCTGGATGTAGTCCTGTGGAACGGCTTGCCATGCCATTTCCACCTGGCGCCTCAGTTGGACCAGCGTTCGTGCTGGACGTGCAGACCGCGTGAGACGACGCTTCATCCAGTCCCAAATATGCTCAATGGGGGACACATCCGGAGATCTTGCTGGCCAGGGTAGTTGACTTACACCTTCTAGAGCACGTTGGATGGCACGGGATACATGCGGACGTGCATTGTCCTGTTGGAACAGCAAGTTCCCTTGCCGGTCTAGGAATGGTAGAACGATGGGTTCGATGACGGTTTGGATGACCGTGCAATATTCAGTGTCCCCTCGACGATCACCAGTGGTGTACGGCCAGTGTAGGAGATCGCTCCCCACACCATGATGCCGGGTGTTGGCCCTGTGTGCCTCGGTCGTATGCAGTCCTGATTGTGGCGCTCACCTGCACGGCGCCAAACACGCACACGACCATAATTGGCACCAAGGCAGAAGCGACTCTCATCGCTGAAGACGACACGTCTCCATTCGTCCCTCCATTCACGCCTATCGCGACACCACTGGAGGCGGGTTGCACGATGTTGGGGCGTGAGCGGAAGACGGCCTAACGGTGTGCGGGACCGTAGCCCAGCTTCATGGAGACGGTTGCGAATGGTCCTCGCCGATACCCCAGGAGCAACAGTGTCCCTAATTTGCTGGGAAGTGGCGGTGCGGTCCCCTACGGCACTGCGTAGGATCCTACGGTCTTGGTGTGCATCCGTGCGTCGCTGCGGTCCGGTCCCAGGTCGACGGGCACGTGCACCTTCCGCCGACCGCTTGCGACAACATCGATGTACTGTGGAGACCTCACGCCCCACGTGTTGAGCAATTCTGCGGTACGTCCACCCGGCCTCCCGCATGCCCACTATACGCCCTCGCTCAAAGTCCGTCAACTGCACATACGGTTCACGTCCACGCTGTCGCGGCATGCTACCAGTGTTAAAGACTGCGATGGAGCTCCGTATGCCACGGCAAACTGGCTGACACTGACGGCGGCGGTGCACAAATGCTGCGCAGCTAGCGCCATTCGACGGCCAACACCGCGGTTCCTGGTGTGTCCGCTGTGCCGTGCGTGTGATCATTGCTTGTACAGCTCTCTCGCAGTGTCCGGAGCAAGTATGGTGGGTCTGACACACCGGTGTCAATGTGTTCTTTTTTCCATTTCCAGGAGTGTATTTGTAAGAGAAGCGTTTGATGGAGATTATTGCCTGTCTAGTTGAGAGTCCGTATGTAAGCTTACTCCTTCTTTTAAAGGAGGGTTTTAAAGCTGTCCGTAAGTGAATTTGCGATAGCCCTTCGGGCGTGCAGTGTTTTCTATTAATGAATGTCGTGTGACTAGGGCCTCCCGTCAGGTACACCGTTCGCGGGATGCAAGTCTTTCGATCTGACGCCACTTTGGCGACTTACGCGTCGATGGGGATGAAATGATTACGGTTAGGACAACACAACACCCAGCCTCTGAGCGGAGAAAATCTTCGACCCAGCTAGGAATCGAACCCGGGCCCTTACGATTGACATTCTGTCGCGCTGACCACTCAGCTACCCGAGGGCAGACTCTATTTTCTATAAAAAGGTATCACTTTTCTCGTTTGAAAAGTTGTTACACATTCGTTAGTAACTAAAGCCAACTGATAGGTTTCATGTACAAATGTTCTCTCTTTTGGAGTTTATTACGACTGTTATTTCTGTTGATTGACTTTAATAAATATGTGAACAATAAAAGGTGAATGCTCCCCTGCCCTAAAGTCCAGTCGTTCCGCTTAGTCCTTTAGGTGTTTCATGATACGCCAAGTTAATACCGGTTTCACTCTAGATCTACTCTTCAGCGAGAGAACGTGAAGTATGTACGTCCAGAAATACGCACAAGGAGGTAGAGTTCATGCAATTGTAAGGGTAATAATAAACCAGACTTCTTGCTTATTTATGCAATGACTCTCTCTTTGCCCAGACTCGACCACTGCACTAGGCGCGTTCTGTAAAATGGATCTACCAAGAGAAATGAGTGAAGGAAGTGGATTACTTTTGCAGTTATAATCTTTATTTTTTATTAGCAGGACGAGATTTTGCCTTCTTGAGGATCAATTATCAGTCATTTTATTTTATGTCGCAAGTTGGTAATCGATCAGTTCAATCGTATTTGAACGAGCTTCGAATTTTCTATTGCAATATGAAATTATAACGTTTAAAATAATAAATTTTTTCATTAATGTACATCTCATCTCATATTAATATGATACGGAAGTACAATTCGTAAATAAATTACTTAACGATTGACATTTATATCCGTGAATATCTGTGATTAATTTTCTAGCGGGTCTTGTATTATACAGACGACAAGGTTCAGGTATGGAATTCTGCTAAGAATACGGTTGTAAAGGAATAGAACTGGTGTTTACTTGACGTAATGGGATGAAAAGAAACAAAATGTAACCAAAGGCGAACGAATTAAAGTTTTTAACGAAAGACGAAGACGTTGCTTCACAAAACTAACCACTGTCATCAGTTCTTATGCCAGCATACAAAAACTGAAATGATACCAATAATACAACCAATTTTCGTTGAGAACGACTAAATAAAAAGTAAGTAAAAATAAATGTGCTTCAGGTTCTCAAAAATGTCTTAAAACGTTACAAAATTCCCGTTATTTTGATGTGAAATACAGTGAGGCATTGAGTTCTGAATGCGTAATCCAAAAAGGTGGAAGAATCGTTACTAGTACCTGTATATTGTTTTGTTAGGAGAGAGGGGGTTACGATCTTACAGGAAAGTTTCGAAGTGGAAGTGTGCTGTACACGAAGAAACGATTCGTATCGGCAATCATTATTTATTTTTGTTAAATATCACGAAAATCAAGTACGCTGCGTCTACTGTTAATGTTGTTAGTTAGCGAAAAGAGCGTATTAGTTGGAACACTGACTGACAATTTAGTGCCCCATTGAAAATTTTTTCTCTAAACGTACAGAGTAATTGAAAAGAACCGGTAGATGTACCTTAGTAGATAAATAAGAAAAGTTAAGAATACGTTTCACCTGTATTGAACGCGTATCGACTGTTACTGCAAGTCCGTGATGATACCTTCAATGAGTTAAAAAATTTAGACGTGACTGATGAGAATCAGAAACGTAAATGTTTCAATTTCAACTACTGACTTTAACTTATCTACTGAGGCTATAAATGCTACCTATGTAGAAGGCAGTAGTTTACCGTAAACAAGGTATAAAGGGCAGTGCTTTGGTGGAGCTGTCATTTATACTCGCTTATTCATGTGAAAAGGTTCCCAACGTGATTACGGCCGCACGGAAATTAAAGGATTTTGAACGCGGAGAGCTAGTTGGAACTAGAGGCTTGTAACTTTCCATCTCGGAAGTCGTTAAAGTAATTCAGTATTCCGAGATCCACAGTGGCAAGAGTGTGCCGAGAACACCAAATTTCGGGCGTTACCTCTCATTACGGAGACCGCAGTGGCCGACGGCCTTCACTTAACGAGCGAGAGCAGTGGCGTTTGCGTCGAGTTCACAGTGATACCAGACAAGAGACACTACGCGAAATAACCGTAGAAATCACCGTGCGTCGCACGACGAACGTATCCGTTAGGACAGGGCGGAGAAATTTGGCGTTAATGGGCTATGGTAGCAGACTACCGACTGGGTGCCTTTCCTAATAACACGACGTTGCCTGCTGCACCTCTCCTGGGCTCGTGGTCATATTAGTTGGACGCTAGACGACTGAAAAATAGTGGCCAGGTCAGATGAGTGCCGATTTCACTTGGTAAGAGATGACGGTGGCGTTCGAGAATGGCGCAGACCTCACGAAGTCATGGACCCTAGTTGTCCACAAGACACTGTGCAAGTTGGTGGTGGCTGCATAATGGAATGGACTGTGTTTACATGGAATGGGCTGGGTCTCTGGTCCAACTGCACCGATCACTGGCGGGAAATAGCTACGTTCTGCTACCTAGTGACCATTTGGACTCCATTCTCTTAAACAACGACATCCTGTCACCCAGCCAAGTTTTAATTAATAATTCTTAGTTTCTTAATGTTTTTTTTTTTTTATTTTCGCTGCATATTAATAGAATCAACATAACACGTATGCACAGCAACACTTCCGAACACCACTTGCTACTTGTTTAAGGGGGTTAGCACGTCAAACGTGCCGACTTGGAGCAGGAGAGGCACCACAGGACATTTCAATGTCCACTGTCTATAATTTTACAAATAAATCTATAAAACTTTGTCAGCATGACCAGGAAGCATTCAGACTTCACACTCATAGGAGTGGAAGTTCGAAAACATAACGAAATGATTTTTTTTACATGTGAAATTTCATCATTTTTTTCACTTACTAATGACAGTATGTGTTGCTATATGTACACTTTTCTTCATAAGTGAGAGAGATTCTACGATGAATTTTGCACAGCATACAAACCATACTTAAAGGTGTATGAAACTCTAGAATTTTCCAAATCTATTAAAACTGTGGTAAAAATTGATGTAATTAACTATAAAATGTGTTTTTTTCTAAACATTAAGTTTAAAATATAACAGTTCATTCGTTTATTCTTAACTTAAATAAATTCTAGAGTTTCATACACCTGTGAGTATGGTATGTATGCTGTGCAAAATTCATCGAAGAATCTCTCTAACTTATGAAGAAAAGTTTACCTATAGCAACAAATGCAGCCATTAGTAAGCGAAAAAATGATGAAATTTCGCACGTAAAAAAAATATTATTTTGTTATGTTTTCGAAGCTCCACTGCAATGAGTGTGAATCCTGAATCCTTCCTGATGATGCTGACAAAGTTCTATGAATTTATTTGTAAAAGTATAGACACTAGAAATTAAATGTCCTGTGATGCCTCTCCTGCCCCAAGTCGGCCCGTTTGACGTCCTACCCCCTTAAGTCAGAAAGCACCCGGAACAGGCCAGATGCAGTGTTCGCTGTTCCGATTACAATATAGACACAGTCACCGCTACGCTTTCGCGCCGACCTGCTTCGCGCGTCACAGTAATCACGCCGGTACATGGAGGGGCTGATGCGTTGCGCATGCGCTGCTCTGCGTCGAACGCCCTCCTGCTGTGGTAGTCCACTATAATTGCAGCCTAATTAGACTGCACAGATTCGGTTGCAGGGGCAGCTGGAACGATGGTGCAGCTGACATCCACTGTGTCACCGAGACCATTACGACGAAATTGCTTCTACGGTGACGCTGCTGGGGACTTTGTGTCACTCAGTTAATATTAAAACTGGATTCAAGTTTCATCATCATTCATGAAAGTGGCGAGATTGGACTGAGCAAAGTTTGGGACTTTGTACGGGCGCTGATAACCGCGCAGTTAAAGCGGCCCACTAACAAAACATCATCATCATCATCATCATCATCCACACCATCATCAACTGTCGGCGGTCTCTGTCAGTCAACACACGAGGTGGACCTGTACGCTTTTGTGTTGTATGTGTCCGTTCACGTTCCCACTTCACTATGACTGCTTTGGTCCATAATGCCACACCTGAAAGTTCGTCAGTCATTAGACATCGTGAGAGAGCAGAATGTGCCACTCCGCGAAACTCACGGACTTCGAACGTGGTCAGGTGATTGGGTGTCACTTGTGCCACACGTCTGTAAGCGAGATATGGAGTACCGGGCAGTAGGTGGCAGCACAATGCACCTAATATGAAAAATGTGTGTTTTGGGTTGTCCGGATACTTTCTATGACATAGTCTATGTATCAAGATAATATAGTACAGACAGTGAAAAGAAAAAAAGCACAGTTACCGGTATACATACGCGGTACACTGATGGCGCCATGTCTCTAATTACGGAGAGAGCTTTGGTATAATTCTCTTTTTATACTTTTCAGCTACTTTTCTAACGCTATTACAGTAGGTATTTTCCTAGAAAGGCTGTTAACCTCTGTCTCAATGGAGTGACTTCAGTCGCTGTGAATACGCTATTGTCCGAAGTCCTTTCTCAAGACTCAGACTTGAAATTTATTAGATTTTAACTTATAACGCCTTGTATATCACGCGTACTGTCAAAGCATTATGTACATTACACGTAGAACTGTTTGCGCATTCTTTCTCCAGCTTGTATGTCAAAGGCTCGAAATACGGTTTTTATGTTGCGTAATGATGTCATAGATACGAGGTGCGGCTAGAAAAAAACCGGACTGATGCTGGAAAAAACATTTATTTATAATTATTTACAATTTCATGTTATCTCCTTCAATGTACTCTCCTCCTCGGTCTCTACACCGCTCCATACGAATTTTCCACTGTTCATAGCAATGCTGCAGATCATTTTCGGTAAGTCCATACATTACTTCCGTCGCTTTTTCTTTTACTGCCTCAGCAGTCTCAAATCTAGTTCCTTTCAAAGCTGACTTGACTTTAGGGGAAAAAAAATGTCACAGGGGGCCAAATCAGGTGAGTAGGGTGGATGATCTAAGATGGGAATGTTGTATTTTGCCAAAAACGTCTTCACTGACAACGCACTGTGAGCTGGGGCATTGTCTTGGTGAAGCATCCATGACTTTTTTCTCCACAAATCGTTCTGTTTTCTCCGTACTCGCTCACGTAGGGTAGCCAGGACGCTAATGTAGTAATGCTGATTCACTGTTTGTCCCTCTGGTACCCAATCAATGTGCACAATCCCTTTGATGTCAAAAAAACAATCATCGTTGCCTTGAATTTCGATTTTGACATTCGTGCTTTTTTTGTCGTGGAGAACCAGGAGTTTTCCAATGCATCGATTGGCGTTTAGTTTCGTGACCGTAAGTAAAAAACCACGATTCATCGCAAGTAATAACATTTTGTAAGAAGGTGGGATCACTTTCAATGTTTTCCAGGACGTCAGAACAAATCATTCTTCGGCGTTCCTTCTGTTCAATTGTGAGACACTTTGGAACCATTTTTGAACACACTTTGTTCATGTTGAAACTTTCATGAAGAATCTGCCTAACACTTTCCTTGTCAACTCCTGTTAACTCAGACACTGCTCTGATTGTTAAACGGCTATCTTGTCGAACAAGTTTACCGATTTTTTTAATGTTTGCATCAGTTTTTGCCGACAATGGTCTGCCAGTGCGAGTGTCATCACTGGTGTCTTCGCGGCCATCTTTAAATCGTTTAAACCACTCAAACACTTGTGTTCGCGATAAACAATCATCGCCGTACACTTGTTGTAACATTACAAACGTTTCACTTGCAGATCTTCCTAGTTTGAAACAAAATTTGATGTTAACACGCTGTTCTTTCTGTACACTCAACATTTTCCGACGCACAGACAAAACGTCAACTACTTAAAACAGACGCCACGGGCAGACTGAGTACAGGAGGCAGATGAAACTCGAGCAGTAGGCGGAGCGAGAGTCACGTGACAGGCCACGCGACTTTCAGCCTTATTGCATTCGTTTTATTGTTGCACCAGTACTAGTCCGGTTTTTTTCTAGCCACACCTCGTAAAAACAACTGTTAACTTAATCAGTATTCTGAACATAGTTGACTCATTGACGACATCGACAAAGGAAACGATTTACCATCTTTATTCAGGGAAATGATCTGCGACATTCCGGACAAGGGATGCACAGTCAAGATGTTCTGTGATGGAGGTACGTCAACAATAGACTCGTAATGCTGCTGTAAACAGAAGTGGAAACTCATATACTATTGAGGACTACGACGAAAGGTAAAGGACTGATGAGGTAGGCTACTGTAAATACTAGTGTAAATGGCTGTAAAACTTCACGTATTATTGAGGACTGAGGCGAAAGATAATGACCCGTAGGGGCATGCTTATTGGCAACGTGATGTACGATAGATGTTAATAAAGTTCAACTGATGATTTCTTGCCGTCACAGTTATGAGAATTCGGAAATGAAGACTACCGGTTTCTACCGTTAGAACTGCCCCGACGCACGTGGAAAACAGCAAATAGAACCCGCACGAAGCATCGAAACTACACAGACTTTTCTTTTCAAGTGGTAAAATGTGCCCGACGGGTTTTGGGGTTGCGGCGAGACATCAGAGAGCTTCCTACACATCTTGCAGGAGTGTACCTTAGCATCATATACCGATAATGGAATGGCCTTCTTCAAACTGCCCATTGATACTGTTCACATGATTTAGAAACTAAATTCAATGTTATCAACTATTATACCATTATGTAAGGTATTTTCTCTATTTTTCATTATTACCATCGTTTTATATCAGTATAACAATACCGTGTTTTGCTGCACGCTAAGTAATTAATCTTTTTGATGCCAGATCTTCAAGCTTATCTGTTTTATGCAAGTCTCTTCATCTCTCCATAACTCCAGCAACCTACACCTATTTGATCCTCTTTAGTACAGTCAGGCCATGGCTCCCACTTCAGTACCTTCCCCTTGCACTTCCCGCTATTACAAAATTCACGATTCCTCGATGCCTCACGGCATGTTCTATTAAGTCCTTCTTTTAGTCAAACTGTGTCATAAATCTGTTTTCTCCCTGATTCGATTCAGTACCTTCTTACTAGTTATTTCATCCACCCATCTAATTGTCAGCATTATTTTCTTTTCTGGTCTGTAACGTTTATCGTCCACGTTTCACACTCGTACAAGTCCACACTCTGCACACATAGCTCCACAAAAGATTTCCTGACACTTAAATTTCTGCAGGGTAAAGCAGAACTACACCGGCAGAGCTTCAGAGGTGGTAGTGCGGACTGAAACAAGAAGAGTCAGGTAAACATCGGCTCTGAAATGCATACTTCAAGAGCCAAGAACACTTGCTCATCTTCGTAACTGTGAAACAATTCTCTTCTAATGAAAATGTGCTCGTAGCTCTTGAAAGTATGAATTTTAGATCCAATATCTACTAGTAACTTTTTTTCCATATACGATCTCCACTCAAAATACTGAGAACGAAGAGCTTTCAATGTTACCCATCAGCGAAGATAAAGAAGTGCACATAAAATGTAAGGTGTGCGTTTTAGAGCCCCTGGTTTACTAGAAATTGTTTTCTTGCTTTGGTCGATACTACCACACCTAAAATTTTGTCGGTGGACCTTTGGTTCACTTCGAATTCGATGTAAAAAATTTTCTCTCTTTCAGAAATGTTATCCTTGTTATCGTCGGCCTACGTATTCTATCGTCTGTGCTTCGCCATTCGTCAGTTATTTCTCTTCCCAGGCTGCGAAACTCACCGTTACTTTTAATGTCTCTTATCTCATTTCCTTTTTAAAAAAAAAAAGCCTTCAGTCTTCTGACTAGTTCGATGCGGCCCGTCACTAATTCATCTCCTGTGCCAATGTCTTCATCTACGTCCTTGTAATCTACGTCCTTAATTATTTGCTGGATGTATTCCAATCTCTGCCTTCCTCTACAGTTTTTGCCCTCTACGGCTCCCTCTAGTACCACGGAAGTCCGTCCCCGATGTCTTATCAGATATTCTATCATTCTGTCCCTTCTGCTTGTCAGTGTTTTCCACGAATTCATTTACTCTCCGATTCTGCGCAGAACCTCCTTATTCCTTACCTTGTTAGTCCGCCTAATTTTCAACATTCGTCTGTAGCACCACATCCCATGTTCTTCGATTCCCTTCTGGATTTCCCACAGTGCATGTTTCACTACCATTCAGTGCTCTGGGTTGGGTTGGGTTGTTGTGAGGAAGAAGACCAGACAGCGAGGTCATGGGTCTCGTCGGTTTAGGGAAGGGCGGGGAAGGAAGTCGGCCGTGCCCTTTCAAAGGAACCATCCCGGCATCTGGCTGGAGCGATTTAGCGAAATCACGGAAAACCTAAATCAGGATAGCCGGACGCGGGATTGAACCGTCGTCTTCTCGAATGCGAGTCCAGTGTGCTAACCACTGCGCCACCTCGCTCGGTTACACTGCTCTGGTCCAAACGTATATTCTGAAACCTGATTTGTAGGTAGCCAGAGAGCGCACAGGATAAGGTTAAGGTTGTGTATGGGGCCGTAAACAGTTATTGTGAGTTGCACAATGAAACACACAACTTTATTTTTTTGAGATCCACTTATTAACACATTGGCTTAAAAGATTACAAGTAAACAATACGGCTGAAGTTAGTTAAGGAAAACTTGTGATGCTTGCTGGGCTGAAGGCCCAAAACCACACAGAAAACACAAGAACGGCTGAAAGCCTGGCTTAGAAATTAAAAGCAATTAAAAACAGAAGGTAGAAAAAAAACCTTTAAAAAAACATGCAATGAAAACATTTAACGGCAGAAGGCGTACAGTACACGTCTGAAGGACAACTACAATTAAGGCGCAATAATAAACATTTCTTTTTAAGCAAGAAAATTTCTTTTTAAACTTACAACAGATCGGCTGAAACCTGATTAACATATTGCACGGCTGAAGGCCACAAACAAATATGATGCAACGGCTGACGGCCTGAACAACAAGTCAGATAAATAATTTGGAATAAACCCCTTGCTTCTTATAAAAAAAATTTCCTTTAGAGAATACACACGGCTGAAGGCCTTCTTAAGGGGTTTACGCAAATTCTCGGCTGAAGGCCACACATAACACATGTAACTACCAACGGCTTTGGGCCTGGATTACAAACAATTTCAGATAGAACAATTTCTAAGAATAAAAATTTTTTTTTTATAAAAATCACTGCTCTAAATTTTAATTTAACACGGCTGAAAGCCTTTATATAAAATAAAAAAAAAACTGAATTAATTCCTTAACTTCGTCTATTACGTGATCATCAATCGCGACATTAAGTTTCTCGCTCTTTTATGCTGATACTCATTACTTTCGTCTTTCTTTGATTTACTGACAGTTCATATTCTGCATCCATTAGACTTTTCATTACGTTCAGCATATCATGAAATTCTCCTTCACTTTCGCTCACAATAGCAGTGTCATCAGCGAAACTTATCATTGATATCCTTTCACCTAGAATTTTAATTCTACTCCTGAACGTTTCTTTCATTTCCCTCACTACTTCTTCAATGTACAGACTGAACAGTAGGGATGAAAGACTACATCAATGTCTTACACCATTTTAAATTCGAGCATTTCGTTCTTGGTCGTCCACTCTTATTATTCCCCCTTGGTTCTTGTACATTATCCGTCTCTCCCTATTATACTAATTTCCTAATACATTAAAATTCTCTCAGCATCGCCGGATTTAATTAACCACATTTCATTATCCATGCTTTACTTTCTTGATGTTAATCTTATCAGCTATTTTTTAAGATGCACTGTGGTGTCACCGCCAGACACCACACTTGCTAGGTGGTAGCCTTTAAATCGGCCGCGGTCCGCTAGTATACGTCGGACCCGCGTGTCGCCACTATCAGTGACTGCAGACCGAGCGCCGCCACACGGCAGGTCTAGAGAGACTTCCTAGCACTCACCCCAGTTGTACAGCCGACTTTGCTAGCGATGGTTCACTGACAAATTACGCTCTCATTTGCCGAGACGATAGTTAGCATAGCCTTCAGCTACGTCATTTGCTACGACCGAACAAGGCGCCATTATCATTTGCTATTTATCTTGTGATACATGTACCGTCAGACCGATGTTCACCAATTATGAATTAAAGTTAAGTATTCCAGTAGTTACTTACGTTCTTTGCTACTATAAATTCCCTTACCTGTTCCAGACCTCACGCCAGCCTGCGTGAGCTTAAACGCGTGCCTTTCGGCTACCCGTTATAGTGGATTGGCTGTCTTGCCAGTCCACAACATGCTCTAACGGTACAAACTCGTCACCACGCAGGTGGCAAGATGAGATTTCCTGCGGCTGGTCGCTGTGTATGAAGAGTGCGCGATTGTATGCTAACGCCTGGGCGCCCGTTAACTGCTGGTGGCGCTGTGGCGGCAGGTGCAGCAGCGTCGGTTGTTGGTGTGAGGCCGGCGACTTGGAAAAGTGGCTTCGGAAGTGGAGGTCAGGCGGAGGCAGCCTGGTGGAGCAGCGACTAGATCCACGTCATCAGCAATTATGGGGGGCGTTTTAAAATATCTCATGGGTCAGCTCTACGTCTGAAGAAGCGTTAAGACTTCTTATGAAGTCGACCGGGACTATCTAATAAAGAGCTGCGGTCTGTGGGAAGACAGTCAAATTAAAACCCATGTGCGGCGGTCGTATGTCGTTCATATATGACAGCCGTAGTCTCCGTTTCGTTCCTTCGTAGTAACAGTAACTGGGTCTGAATCCGAAACAGAGATCGTATTTGGATTGAAAATGTGAATCGGATCGTAGTAACCGAAGTTTCGCTGCGAAGACCAGTACCCACCATATGCCTTGAATCAAGTGGTTGTGACTGAAGCTGCAGTTCGACCAGCAGTGGTGTTTCGAAAAATTGGCAATTGCCATGCTAACTGAATTTTTACGTCAACGATTATGAGTATGCACCTTCGGTGTCGATTTGAGGTTAATTGAAGCTGGGTGTTTCGCATCATTTTTTTTTTATTAAATGTGGTACTTTTCTGTTGTTAGATACTTTACACGGTAATTTTTCGGTAAGCACCTTCAGTGCCGTTTCATGTTAACCGAGGCTGGAGCTTGCTGTTTTAGACCGACTTGTATCTGTGCTCGGAAGTTTTCTTGTTGCTACTGATTGAACAAGAAGGTGGATATACTGTGCGTATTTGTGAGTGGGGTTGGGTCTTTCTCTCTCTCACTCTCTCTGGAAATGGAATTTTTTCTTTTGATTCCTTTTGGAAAGAAAAGACTTTTTTGAAAATGCATGCGCATCTCTCAACTCAGCACCATCTCTCCCGTAAGACTAGTTCCAGTCCAAATCGCCCATCCGTTTAATTGATCGTCCAACTAATGTTTTTGACAGAACTGCAATGTTACTGGGAAGTCTTAGAGCCTTCAACACCGCTCCCCAATTTCAATCCCCCGTCCAAGATCCTGTTTAGGATAGGCAGCTAGTACGAACAGTTTACGCAACAGACAAACAAGTATGCTGATTTTGTGTGCAGAATCGGCAGTGGCATTCGTTGGGCAACTGCCGCCCTGCGCGAAACCACAGAACGACCGCTTTGTAAAGTTACCACCAAATTACGAATCGTCCCTCGTATACGCCCCACGGCTGCACAAGTTGTCAAACGTAAATGCCGTCGCCTGCTCAGGGCACAATGTCTGGCCATCACGAGACTCGCCCTCCCGGCAAGGCGGTATGTTCTATAATTTACGGCCTCGAGGTAGCGGGCCAAGTGGATAAGTCAACTCTTTGCGGCAGAAGGAAAGGAAACGACTGGAGAAACGGCGGGCGCGCTTTTTCGGCGGAGTGTTTACTCTGTGAATAACTCGGGGCGGCGGGCTTAAGCAGCAGCAGCAGCAGCAGCGGCGGCGGCGGGCGGCCAGCAGGCAGGCAGGCAGCGAGCCCTTTGTGAGCCGCAGGCCTCCCCCTCCGCCCGCGACGTAAAAGTGGACCGCCGCGCCACCGAGGCCGCGAGCCCGCTATTTTCTGCCACACAGGCGCGTCGCAGTGTGAAACTCACTTCCACGCTTCTTTTTTTTTCCCGAACACCGATGTCGGGACTCGCACACAGGGCAGAATTCCGTCGAAGTGGGGATCATACGCTTCCGATCAACGAGGAAGCTAAAACAGAAACAAAATGTAGGACTGTGTTCACAGCTACAGCTTGGATTTTAATGCGACGTACACACATCAATGCCATAGTGTATGGATTAATGGGATATTGTATCTGAAATTCGTTGAAATTTGGCATTTTCTGTTTTCTATTCCATAATGTACTTTGGACTTCCCTGAACATTTTGGTATATAATACGAGGCCTGTTTTCTTAAGTAAGGCCCGTTTGAACGTATCAACAAAACGAAAGGTTATTTCAAAAAAGTAAATTTATTTTCAAAAAGTACACACTTCTCTCTGCTTTTCGACGAAGTTGCCAAGTTTGTTGAAACACGTATCATACCTCTCAACCAATTTCAAAATACCCTCTTCATAAAAACTTGCCGCCTGCTCCGATGCCCAAGAGTTCATTGCCGTTTTCACGTCGCCGTCATCATTGTAACGGTTGACACTGAGGTCTTGTTTGAGGTGGAGTAACAGATAGTAATCGCTCGGCGCAAGATCGGGACTGTAGGGTGGCTGGTCTAAAACTCCCCAGCCAAAACTGTCCAGTAAATCGCTGGTCTGACCTGCAGTGTGAGGTCTTGCATTTTCATGGAGAAGGACAATTCCCTTTGTCAGCATGTCGTATCTTTTGTTTTGAACCGTTGTGCATAGCTCTCTCAGGGTTTGGCAGTATGCTTCTCCATTGATAGTGATTCCTCGTTGCATCAAGTCGACCAACAAAATACCATGCCTAGTCCAAAACGCCGACGCCATGATTTTGCTCTGGGACAGAGTCTATTTGGCTCTCACCTTTACAGGCGAGTGTGTGTGTGTTTCCATTCCATGCTCTGTTGCTTCGATTCGGGCGCGATATGCGAAACCCATGTTTCGTTTCCAGTTACGATCTGCCTAAAAAAGCCGTCACCTTCTTCATGATAACGAGTCAAGAACTACATTGCACACTCAAATCTTCGGTTTTTGTGGTCCTCTGTTAGGAGTTTCGGGACCCAACGGGAGCACAGTTTCCTAAAATTTAGGTGTTCAGAAACAATGTCGTAAAGCACTGATCTCGACACGTCAGGAAATTCGTTTGAGAGACCTGTTATTGTGAATCGCCTGTTCTCACGAATCCTCGCTTCAACTGAAGCCACCAAATCGTCTGTAATCAAAGAAGGGCGACCGAAGCGGTCCTCATCAGGGACGTTGTGACGGCTATCTTTGAATTCTAGTACCCAATTTGCTTTCACTCATACCAGTATCACCGTACACTTCGCAAATCCGTCGATGAATTTCTGCAGCAGACAGGTTCCTTGCTGAGAAAACCCGTACCACTGGGCGAAACTCGCACGCGGTGGGCGAGTTGATAGACTTGAACATTTTGTAAGCACAGAACAGAACCGTACAGGTTAGCTACAGATCTGAAACTGACCACAGTTGTTTCCGAGGCATGCCGGTACACGACGCACCCTCTCGTTGCCATATGCACGCTAACTACTAGTGTCTACAACATAAAGGACCTTACTTAAAAAACACGCCTCCTACATTAAAATCAGACAATTGTGACACCTTGAAATAACATTTTGCATGTTGACGAGTGACTCTAATTTCGCAGCTACGCATATACTGCCACAGTTGAGCAGTCATATCTTGAGAACTACACAGTCTAGAAGGCTGTGAATTGCTTTGTTTTCTACCTACTGCTACGTCTCAGAAGTTGGCATTACGAATAAACAAATCAGTCCTTTGTTTCTGCTACTAGTTTTCGTTGAAACCTAAAAACCAAGCTGGCTAACACAAAACTATACAGGGTGTTACAAAAAGGTACGACCAAACTTTCAGGAAACATTCCTCACACACAAAGAAAGAAAATATGTTATGTGGACATGTGTCCGGAAACGCTTACTTTCCATGTTAGAGCTCATTTTATTACTTCTCTTCAAATCACATTAATCATGGAATGGAAAGACACAGCAACAGAACGTACCAGCGTGGCTTCAAACACTTTGTTACAGGAAATGTTCAAAATGTCCTCCATTAGCGTGGATACATGCATCCGCCCTCCGTCGCATGGAATCCCTGATGCGCTGATGCAGCCCTGGAGAATGGCGTATAGTATAACAGCCTTCCACAATACGAGCACGAAGAGTCTCTACATTTGGTACCGTGGTTGCGTAGACAAGAGCTTTCAAATGCCCCCATAAATGATAGTCAAGAGGGTTGCGGTCAGGAGAGCGTGGAGGCCATGGAATCGGTCCGCCTCTACCAATCCATCGGTCACCGAATCTGTTGTTGAGAAGCGTACGAACACTACGACTGAAATGTGCAGGAGCTCCATCTTGCATGAACCACATGTTGTGTCGTACTTGTAAAGGCACATGTTCTAGCAGCACAGGTAGAGTATCCCGTATGAAATCATGAGAAGGTGCTCAATTGAGCGTAGGTGGAAGAACATGGGGCCAAATCAAGACATCACCAACAATGCGTGCCCAAACGTTCATAGATAATCTGTGTTGATGACGTGATTGCACAATTGCGTGCGTATTCTCGTCAGCCCACACATGATGATTGTGAAAATTTACAATTTGATCACGTTGGAATGATGAAACTAAAATGAGCTCTAACATGGAAATTAAGCGTTTCCGGACACATGTCCACATAACATCTTTTCTTTATTTGTGTGTGAGGAATGTTTCCTGAAAGTTTGGCCGTACCTTTTTGTAACACCCTGTATATGTAGTTGAGGCTCACCGGCCATTTGACCATCATCTTTTGAGCGGATGCAGAAACAGTGCCCGAACTCTTGTGGGAATCCACAAAAAGCAGCGAGTGAGTATAATGGTCGGGGACACTATGAATATAGTGTGGGACAATAAGTTGGGAACGTGGGTCTCACGGGAGGCGTGCCAGAGATAAGTCCCAGCAGTCGCACCATCCTCTGTGTCCTCGGTGGCTCAGATGGAGAGATCATCTGTCATGTAAGCAGGAGATCCTGGGTTCGAGTCCCGGTCGGGGCACACATTTTAAACTGTCCCTGTTGACTTATACCAACGACTGTATGCAGCTGGGGTATTCATTTCATTGTAATAACACAAAACTATCGGATGGCAGGACAATAAAATGTGCTGGAAGACTAACGGACAAAGTAATTGATGAATTACAGGGATATTATAGGAAGGCCATTAGAGATAACTGTAAAAATTTAGAGAAGATGAAAAGAGCTGTGTGGAGCACTTTCTTTCATCGAATATCAACGGTAAAAAGCCATGTCATGCTTCGTGTCCACCTCCACCAAACACTTGGTGTAAACATAGGCAAGCTGAATTTTTTGGCACCCTGTATGAATTTACACATAAACGTTCTCTTCCTCTGGCAGTAATGGAAGCAATCAAACCTATTTACAAATATTTGGCAAATCCTAAGCTACTAAAGAAGTGTTTACGTGGGAAGACCCAGAATGTGAATGAGTTGTTCAATAATGTTGTGTGGTGCCGTGTGCCTAAAATGTATTTGTTGGCCTTATGACTGTAAAGTTAGCAGTGTCTCATGCTGTAATAACTTTTAATGGTGGGAACTATGAAAGACTTAAGGTTCTGGAGAAGTTAGGGGTAAGATTTGAGCCGGCCGGTGTGGCCGAGGAGTTCTAGGCCCTTCAGTCTAGAGCCGCGCGACCGCTACGGTCGCAGGTTCGAATCTTGCTTCGGGCATGGATGTGTGTGATGTCCTTACGTTAGTTAGGTTTAAGTAGTCCTAAGTCAAATGAGATTGATGACCTCAGGTGTTAAGTCCCATAGTGCTCAGAGCCATTTGAACCATTTGGTAAGATTTGGACAGAACACAGCTAAAGGACTGCGGAAACTGGTTGAGCTCCGAGTACGTGAAGCTGAATTAGCTGTTCAGCAAATGACAAAAGAAGCAAGAAGGAAAAGGAGGAGGCAAGCACTGGGCTCTTGTGATACTGAAGACGACACAGACTGTGGGCCATGGCAATTTTAGTGCATAAAAGACGCAGAAATGTAAGTCTGTATAAGAATTTGTAATGAAAAAAGTTTCAAACCTCAATAACTCTGAACTACAGTTTTTTGTAAATAAATGACCCGTTTTCTAAAAAAGTACAGATGGTTGAGACATGAAATTTTCACAGCATGCCAGGTGAGAGATTCAACACATATGGAACTAGAATAATTAAAATATCCTGACTTGTTTTGTTTTCATGTTCATTTATTTACAAAATTCTGTCAAAGAAATGAGTGTTTGGAAAAAGAAAGATAACATGCCCCACAACACAATTTTAGTAATAATTCTAGTTCAGTGTATCTAGAAAAGTGCATTCAGTAATTACGGAAAATTTTAAGTTGGTTTCTTAAAAAGATTCCAAGGTAATGTGTCACAAAATTCGATAATTTAACATTGGCGGCATAGGACATACAATGTCCCCTTAAAGAGACTACCATTTTTCATTTGGTTTCTCTATAATGATTTACACCAACTGACAAGAAATCCAGAAAAGGAGGAGAAAACGGGTTAATAGAACACGTGATGTTATTTCCCTGATTACAGAATCGAGCCAAATTTACGAAGAACTTGGCTGTGCGAGCCTATCAATTTCATGTTGCACCTCCTCTTGTCTCGGTGCATATGCTGATCCAGTTGAGAATGGTGTTATAAAGACGTTGTGTTCTGTCCGAAGGCAATCTGACAAACACGTTTTGTAACTGGTCCTTCATATCCCGTATATAGCCACTGGGGATGAACTGACATCCTAGCTGCTTCCGCACAAGTTCTGTTGTGGACAGATCTGGGAATCTTGCTGGTCACTGGAGCATATCAACGTCACGCGAAAAGGAGAGTCACTAGCCACGAGTAGGCAAGCGTTGTCCTGTTGAAAAACTGCACCACGCTACTCTCGCATTAGATGTAATGCATGACGACAAGGTATTTCCATGACGTATCGTTATACCGTGGGAGTTCCCTCAGTTACTACCAGCTGTGACTGGATGGTACGTTAAGAGCAAAACCGCCAAACCTCTCCAACACAATGGAAGAAAGGGGCACCTCCCTAGGTCTCTACTATACTCGCTGACAATGGTCTTCCGGGATAACGCAAAACTGCGATTCATCGGTGAACACAATGTGACGTCATTCATTAACAGTCCGTGCTCCCCGGTCGTATTAGCACTCAAAATCTAGACAATCGTATGTTGCTGTTGAGGACAGCCTACGCGTAGAATGGTGTTCCCCCTTGTGCAGTTGCTGCTTGTGTGACACGCAGAATATTGCAGGGAGCCTACTGATTGTACTCAGATGGCAGGTTTGGACGTGAAGGGGCTACGGTGTGCTTGCTGTGCAGTGCGCCGATCATCTTTTGTAATGCTAGTGCCATGTGGTATCTTCACGACCATTGTGGCCACTCTTGCCTTCTCATGCATTCCAATATCGGTGTACTGTCACATCTGCGTATCACACAAAGGTAGATGTAGCACGAATCGACAAGTTCGCCTAATCGGGACCCCACTGTGACGACCCTTTCAATTTCTGTCACGTTTTGAAAATTCTGTCTGACACGAGTGTGCGGCAGCTACGTGTTCTTCACAATGTTCACTTAATGTTTGACGCTATTCGCGCCACTTATACATTCTACAAAGCCTGGTAACAACGCTTGACACGGAAAACACTAATGTAAATGAAATGAAGTGCCATGCTTCTTGACAGAGCGTAGGGGAACGAAGCGGGAGACACGCACTGCCATACCATACTAGGCAAGGTCCTAATGGAGGTGGTTTGCCGTTCCTTCCTCCAACCATAATGGAGATGAATGGTGATGATGAAGACGACACGACACCCAGTCATCTCGGGGCAGGTGAAAATCACTGACGCCGCCGGGAATCGAACCCGGGACGCCGTGCTCGGGAAGCGAGAAGGCTACCGCGAAACCACGAGCGGCGGACAACACTAATACACTTTGAAATTACAATGAAATCCAGACCATTAGCTGCTTACAGGCTTTGATAAACATCAACGGGGACAGTTGAAAATGTATGCCCCGACCGGTACCCGAACCCGGGATCTCCTGCTTACATGGCATTCTTCGAGAGCTGCAAGATCATCAATAGTACCTGTTCTTTCGGACATGTCCGAAAGAACAGATACCATTGTCGTATACTAATATGCTTGGTGACCATCCTACATGTCAAACAATATCGTAATTCTTGTCATTTCCATATCCGTCCATGCCGTGTATGTGTACGAAGTTACACGCATCCGACCATATCCTCTGACTGCTTCACTACTATTGTCAGGCTGTGTTCCTTTTTTATATCCTGAATATTATACAGTTTATTTAAAATTTTACAAACTTTTCTATGGAATTACTGTCCTCTGTAACGCTCATGTGAAGTCCGTAAAGTTTTTCAGTCACAATGCTTGCCAATATGATACCTGCAGCCCCTTCCCAGGCCTTTAAGCACTGCAGTGCTGGTTCTTGACGTTTGTCATCGACTTGAGAGATAAAAAATGTGCTGATTTTGAGATAGATTCTGTATATCAGTTCTGTCGACACCGTCCTAAGGGCCGGCCGGGGTGGCCGAGCGGTTCTAGGTGCTATAGTCTGGAACCGTGCGATCGCTACGGTCGCAGATTCGAATCCTGCCTCGCGCATGGATGTGTGTGATGTCCTTAGGTTAGTTAGGTTTAAGTAGTTCTAAGTTCTAGGGGACTGATGACCTCAGAAGTTAAGTCCCATAGTGCTCGGAGCCATTTGAACCATTCGAACCGTCTTAAGGCACTGACCATACTCCACCGAACTTCGTGCTATGCCCTCTGGGGTACTACGGTATTTGCGGCAGTGAAAGTAAGAGACTGCGAGAATAAATTGTAGATGATGACACTGGATTAATAATACTTTTTACTGTGGCTTGAGATACTAGAATAGAGAGACGTGTTGCCGGAGCGGATCTGACTATTCTGTTGCACGGCAGCTGTTACGGATTTATGTACAGAATTAAGTTTATTTAAACGCTGAGGCTTAACATCTTGTGAATCCAAATACGTAAGTGGTTGTTCTGGTAAAGAGAACTATCGTACAAAGACACATTTATCCAAAGGTGTGAAATTTCACCATATTAACAAATTCGGAAATTTGTGCTTCAGTTTAGGTATAAGCACGATTAGACATTCGTCTCTGCGGCTTTGTGACTGTTAGTTCGAGCCTGCACGCGGTCTGGTTCCGTCGCAGTAAGCACCTGGAACTGAAATTTACTAATATTTTCTCCCCCGAAAACAGACGACAACATTCCTACATCCCAGAGAATGTTAACAGTGTAGGTGGCCACGCATTCCGGTAGCATTTATTCCAACTTTAACATTTATAGAAGTAAATAACTCTTCCTTTATTTTTCTGTCGCCATATAAAAGGGTGGTGACTGCGACAGGACTCGAACCTGCGATCTTCAGATCCATTATCATTTGTAAATTACATTTTCGATTCGAAAGGTTCGGAGGGGTAACAATGTCACAAGTGTGGACTATTCCGTTTCGTTTTCAGAAACTGACTCACTGATTTTGTCTGACACATGTTTGTTGGTTTCGTGTAGCCCACCTCACATAATTCCGAGGTTAACATAGTTCCTGTTCCATCCCACCTGCTTCTCCACCAAGAACGACTTCCCTTCTTCCGCCCCCAAGACCCTAGTGATCTTCACCTTCTATTTCCAACCGCCGTGCATTTTCGCCGACGACGCTTTCAAGTTCCACTGATTAGTTCAAGAATCGAATTTCTAACATTCTTAATTACACCCAGCCCTCACAGTATATGCGAATGGACACTGAAGAATGCTATAAAATTATCTGATTAAGCTAAAGACAACATTGTAATGTAACAACCGATATGTTTTTAGCTGTAATTTCTAAGTTAACTAGTCCTGCAATTTAAAATTCGCATGGGTTATCAATTACCTAAACTTATCAACTGTCACATGTTGGTGAAAGAGGATGTAATCTTTATGTGGTCTATGGACGCTGCCGATGGCTCCGGTTTGTGTTTGTCGCCGGGTAATGATAGAGGAAGGGGGGGGGGGGGGGGGTTAGGCGGAGAGGAGGATGTGGTGTAACTGTGCTGCCCTCTTTAGACGCTAAGCGTCACTGTTTCTTCCACTGCTTCTGCCCTTTGCTATCACGTTTTTCTACACTGGGACCCTGAGTAATAGTTTTCCTGTCCTCGACATGATCTACGCATCAGCTTTTAATTGCTATACTATCATGCATAGTTAACCGACATACTTTTGTTTACTCACTATTCGCGTGATTAAGAAAGAAATATAGGGCAAATGGAGAACACATCTGAAATACAGTATGAGTCGTATTCAAATTCAAATGTCCCATTACATGTAACAGTGCAACGAAACTTCCTGAGTGAGAAAAGTAACCACGCGAAACAGGTAGCAAATAGTGCTGAACAAGTTCAGCGTGAAGACTGAATAAATCAAGCGGACATTGCTCGATTAAAGTCAGGGTAGAAGTCAGAAATAAGCAAAGAAACACATTACATGACGATTCGAAAGAGAGAGATATCGTAATATAATGATACAACTTTAGAGCAACGTTTATTTTTACCTAAATGGTACCGTGGAGGTCATGACCGGATTTTCGAGATGTCACATTTTTGCTGAACAGGTTGTGGCGACCAATAATTCTGATGTTTCAGCACTTAGGTCAACAGGTGGCCAGAAAGCTGCACGCAATATTTTCGTTGCTTCAGCGTTTACGTCAACAGCTGGCCAGAAAACTGCACGAAATAATTCCGTTGCTTCAGCTGTCCAGAAAACTGCTTAGCTATGTAGTAAAGGCTGACTGTATCGATTACAAGCTGCAGTATCTGGGGACCCGGTAATAAATTAAAGGCGGAAGATTAATCTCCAACTGGGACCAATTCGTTGCTACCTAACTACCAGAGGGCGACTGAACGACCTTAAATTTTCTTATGACTCATCTGTTCAAGAGTCACGCAAAGTTTCTCGGAGCGCTTCTAGAGGTATCGATCTGTTATGAGACATATTAATTCGCATACACAAAGAGCTCACTTAAATAAATACATTAATAAATGGATTGAAAATATTAAAGGAAGAGCCATTATGAGTTGAGACCGTAGGATAATAATGTGGGCTATCACCGAAGGCTTAAACTTGACTGTTAATTTATTCATATCAACATACTTTTACTTCGAGAGATGGCCTTACACAGGTTGATATTAAAAATGATACAGGAAAAGAAATCAAATGGCTTTGCAGAGCAAGTAGAGCATTCACAATAACGAATGAAAACGAAATGAATTGCATCGTGCATCAAATCGCTTAAACTGCATCAGAATCAAGAAATTCATCAAATACACACGTCTTTTTACAATAATAAAATTCGCCTGACTGAAAAGCTGATTCACCGACAGCTCTATTATTAGTGTATACCCATCCCATTCAGAGTTCCAAAGTACTTCTAGGACCCAAACTGGTGCATATCAAAATATTTCGTTGAAGTCCCGAGGTGGGGCACGTAGAAATATTTCTGCCTCAAATTGGTACACATCAAAATATTTCGAAACCACAAGAAACGCTTAAGCCAAATGGCTCTCTGGAAATGTTAATTTGCATAAAATCCATTAGTGGGCAACTGAAAATCTATGTTGGCAGCGGCAAGTTGCACACCAAAAACTGTGGTCGGTGAATGTATGATTCTGGAGGACAGAATTATAGGCTCCTATTTCATCGAAGGAAATCTTAATGGTAGGAAGTACACCACATTCCTGAAAGAAACATTAGGTATGTTATTGGAAGAAATGCCTTTAGGAACAAGGAACAGAATGTGGTATTACACGATGGATGCCCAACACAATTTCGCTGATGGCTATAAATGAGTTACAGAGACAATTCCCAAATCGTTGGACTGGACGCGGAGGAGATCTTTCGTGGCCGGATCGTTGTGAGACTTGACACTTCTGGATTTTTTTCTTGTGGTGATTCGTAAAAGACATTGTTCATAAAAACGTTCCATCTACACCTGAAGATAAGCGAGAGAGAATTGTCAGAGCATGTGCTTGGATAAGTGCCGAAGTGATAAGGAATACCACTCAATCCGTGGTAAGAAGATTGCAGCACTGCATTGATACCAAAGGTCTTCACTTCAAACACCTTCTGTAAATGGACGTTCATGTCACCTTTTTGACCTTCGTTGACCTGGAAATGCCGTGTCGCTAGGGCCTCACGTCGGATAGACCGTTCGCCTGGTGCAAATCTTTCGAGTTGACGCCACTTCGGCGACTTGCGTGTCGATGGGGATGAGATGACGATGATAAGGGCAACACAACACCTAGTCTCTGAGCGGAGAAAATCTCCGACCCAGCCGGGAATCGAACCCGGGCCTTTAGGTTAGACATTCCGTCACGCTGACCACTCAGCTACCAGGGCCGAATTTCATTACCTCCAAACACCTTACTGTTATACATAATTGGATTCGTCTCGATAGCCGCTATCAGAAAATAAGTACCAAATCATAGCATCTCATTAAAAAAAATAGAGGTTGACCTTCATATCTTTGACGCGACCCCATCTAGTAACAAAAAACCAACGTCATATTTTCGCCCCCGTTATCCCATGCAACTTTTACCCCACAAACGTTTCAGCTACTATGATACTTTCGCAGTAATTCTAGGTGGCAGTAGTTAGTGCCTATTTAAAAGCTAGGTCATATGATCGAAAGCTTTACTCAATATGGCAACTTAAAACTTCAGCACAATTCGTAAGACTGTGTATATTATAATGATTATCCATTTCAAACATATGTGACATATAATTTTAATTGATCTGCCGTCTGCCATTGTATTGGACAATTTTATTCACAGCTAAATGACTGGATTTCCTTAAATATTATGCACTACAAACGCAACAGCAGTAGACTAGTGAAATGAATAATTTTCTTTGGCATGGAGCTCATTCCAAAACTGTTCACATAACAGTCACACAAACATTATCTGACAAAAAAAACCTACTAAATGACATCAGGATAATGGAATAATGCGACAAATCACCGAAGCTGACGCTCGTAATAACGTGTGGAATATTTTGGTGTATGCTATGAATTATTCAATAAACTGTTTATAATAATTTCTGTACCCGCGAACATCAATTGCAACAAGGTCATTCTCTAGCTGACATCAATCCCTACCAAATTGTGTGTCACAAATCTGTAAATCCGTATTGCGTGTTTGTATCGTTTCGTTTCTGGTTTTATAAACCATTTCTAATATAAATGTTAAGAACTTGGTTAATAATTACGTTATACACCTGAGAATAATCTGAATGAGCTCGTCTCACTAACGCGACTTCAGCACTCTCTTTACAGCTTTCATTGCACGGGTCTAGAAGTAGCTTTCGTGTTTTCAGTGAATATTCTGTTTTAACATGGCTTCTGACCAACTGCTCCAGTTCCTTCCGCATCTGCACCCTTTGACCTTGCTGTTCTCCACGTCGCTAGGACGTTGAGGTTAGACATGCGGCTACCCCACATTGACACACAGTTCGCTTCTGTTAACTGTGATTCGCTGCTCAGCGCTTTGCGCACTTACCCTGCCCGGCCACTACACGGCAATTCGCCAGCCACATGTTGCTCAGCTAAATACCCTGTTTTGAATACAAATGCACATTGGAATCGCCAGTCAGAATGTTAAAAACTGCGAATGTTGTTCTTCGAAGATAAACTAGAAAGTTAGTAATATTGCACTTGTTGGGGCTTCCTTATGATCAACCTCTTAAAGGAACCACTCTGGTAAATTTCTTGCCTGATGCTAGCGACGTTTTATCTCCAACTACGCCTTACGCTATGATGTCATGCGGTGGTGCCCAGTCGATGTGTATCTTCGGACTTCACTCACTCACCACAGTGAGTTTCTTAAAACCACTACCTGCCCTGAAGGAGACTATCAGGTGTTTCAAACTGGAGAGGACAGGCTGTACTAAAAATTTCAGTGGGGCGGATAAAGCTATTTGTTTCTTGTTGCTAGAAGACTCTTTGCGCCAGGTGTGAATTCTTGTTTAAAATATCTGTGCTGTATTCTTATTTTAACGATACATGTGCAGCTGCAAATGATCGCCTAGCACATGTTTTATTCTTTTTTTTACGAAAAAGCATGTATTGTCCTGCAGTTCATTCTACCACGTTCGATCACGTAGCCAGAATAGCTACAGAATTCGCGACCTTGTTTCCCAAGAACCACAGCTCTCAGCAGTCAATAAACACTCCAGAAGTTCACACGATGGTTATTGGGTTTGCACAATGACTCGGGTACCATACAGTTTGCCATTCCCCAGAACCACGACTGCGCGGCATGCCACTAAGAATTTCTTAGCCAATTGGAAGAGTATCACAAGACTCTGTGAAAATCTAAAAGGTACTGAAAATGTTGTTTATGCCTGATCTCATCATTTTCTGAACCAATCAGTTCCTCCGTGAAAGCTAATCACATCATTAGAAAATAACTGGAACAGTGCAACATATGGTTCAGTCTAGTAAGGCTACGAGCCCTCGAGACGAGCGCATACAGATTTCTCCCGCTTCCAGAATGCGGCGTCATTCTCTGTTCTCATTGGTTGCAACATACTGTAGAAAATCGCCTTCATAGCTTTTCGCTGATAGCACGATAACTTGCCTCTTCGAACAGTCTCCAACTGCGAATTTATTTAAATAATTTTCCGAAGAGCAACGTGCCGTGATTTCGAAGCACAGCCAAATTGTCGCTCCGCTCAGCAGGTGGTGCCAAAACTGCTGCAGGTTTCTCGTCATCTACATCTATGCACTGCAAACCACCATGAGGTGCAAGGCAGAGGGCACGTCACATTGTACCAGTTATTACGGTTTCCTGTCCCGTTCACGTGTGGAGCCCGGGGAGAAGGATTGTTTGAATGCCTCCGTGGCTGCAGTAATTATTCTAATCTTATCCTCAAGATCCGTATATCAGCGATACGTGGGGGGTTATAGTAAGAATATATTTGTAGAGTAATTATTTGAAGCCGGTTCTTGAAACTTTGTTAATAGACTTTCTCGGGATAGTTTACGATTGTCTTCAAGAGTCTCCCAGTTCAGTTCCTTCAGTATCTCTGTGACATTCGCCCATGGATTAAACAAACCTGTGGCTATTGGTGCTGCCCTTTTCTGTGTACGTTCACTATCCCCTGTCATTCCTATCTGTAACTTTTGAGCAATCTCCTTTGTGGGCTAATTGAACTTCACCAGTATTCTACCAATAAACCGAAACCTACCATCTGCTGTAACTACGACTGAACGTATGTGATCATTCCATTTCATGTCCCTACAAAGTGTTACGCCCAGGTATTTGTATGAGTTGTCCGATTCCAACAGTGACTCACTGGTATTATACGTAGTCACACGATACTACGTTTTTTCGTTTTATGAAGTGCAAAATTTTACATTTAGAGAAAGTTGCCAATCTTTGCACAACGTTGAAATATTATCAAGATCTGACTGAGTATTTATACAGCTTCTTTCAGGTAGTACTTCATTCTAGACAACTGTATCATCTTCTAAAAGCCTGATTCTACTATTGATAGTGTTTGAAAGCAAGAGTCCCAACACACTTCCTTGGGGCACACGCAAAGTTACTTTTACATCTGTCGATGAGTCTCCATTCAAGATACCATGCTGCGTCCTCCCTACCAAACAGCCGTCAACCTAGTAACAAATTTCACTTGATACTGCATATGATCGTACTTTTGGCAATAAGCGTAGGTGCGGTACTGAGTCAAATACTTTTCGGAAATCAAGAAATACTGCATGTACCTGGTTGCCTAGATGCAAAGCTTTCAGTATTTCGTGCGAGAAAAGTGCGAGTTGGGTTTCACATGATGGATGTTTTCGAAATCCGTGCTGGTTGGCTGTGAGAAGGTGATTCTGTTCAAGATACCTCAGTTTGTTTGAGCTCAGAATATGTTATAAGATTCTGCAACAAATCGATGTCAAGGATATTGGACGGTAGTTTTGTGGATCACTTCTACTACTCTTCTTGTAGATTAGTGTGACCTGTGACATTTTCCAATAACTGGGCACGGTTTTTTGTTCGAGGGATGTACGATAGATTAACTCAGCCGCAAATTCAGTATAGAATCTGACAGGGATTCCATCAGAGCGTGGAGTATTGTTCAATTTTGACGATTTCAGTTGTTTCCAACATTCACTCACGCTAGTAGTTATTCATTCATCTTTTCAGTGGTACGAGTTGTAATTTGGGGCAATCCAGTTGTTTTCCTTTGTAAAAGAACGTTTGAAAACGGAATTGAACCGTGCGTGGCTCGCGTTCGTGTCATTTCTTATTTTACATCTTGTTTTTACCGTACTGCCACCTCGTTATGTTAATTTTCAATGACTGGTGTCACTGAGTTGCTGCCTTGCCTACCCGTGAGCGGCAGCAGCAGCAGCGCTTATCGATATATGCCCTGCCGCATTATCTTTGCTGGACTGCTGCTACTTTCCGGTCGTCGTGTGCTGTTAGTTCGGACGTGGCACTGTTTGAGTTGGCAAGCGGCACAAGTTCAGTCGGGGGCGTGGCAGTAGTTAGGTCCGGACCGCCATGACTCTCCCGACGGTTGCCGACACACATGATTGGAGTGGGGACGGCTTTGATTGGTTGTCCGTCGGTCCTCTTGCCGGACGAACAGCAGGCAGTCTGACGGTTTTACGGAACAGCGAAGACATCTCCGTGCGGTGCAGTCGCCTGGGTCCGCTGCCGGGCCATGCACGGTGTCGCAGCGCGTGTGGAGCTGTCCGAACGCTACGAGCTTCGTGGTTCGCCGACCCAGGACGTCAAGGTTGAGTAGTAGTTTCAACTACCAAAGCACGTCCATTCATGTTGTGGTGGTTCGTTTCGGTGGTTCGCTGTTGGGGAGATTTGGTGTTCGAATTCTCATGTACCGATTGATGGCAAGCACGGCGTTGTGTGGGTTGGTCCGCGGCTGTCCCACGGTTGGGTTCCGAGGAATCAGGTACAGTTGGGCTTATCACCAGTTCAAATGGTTCAAATGGCTCCGAGCACTACGGGACTTAACTTCTGAGGTCATCAGTCCCCTTGAACTTAGAACTACTTAAACCTAACTAACCTAAGGGCATCACACAGACACCCATGCCATGCCCGAGGCATGATTACTAGAACCGATAGGCCACTTCGGCCGGCTTACCATCTGAGGGCAGACCGACCTCCCTCGAGGCTTTCTGACTGCCGCCGGTGTTAAATCATCTGTTGTCAGCTATCCGACATGCGTTATCGGATACAGTACAAATGATACGTTTATTGTGTCAATGATGGTATTCGCAGTTAACTCTACTAATGTAAATAAAAAAGTACACAGTAATATGATTTTACTCCTATTATTTCCTTAAGCTGGTTTCTCCAACCCCAGATTCCCAACCTCAAATAGTCTGAAAAGCTTGTAAGAGGTTGCAGGGTAGGTTGTACTGAGAAATAATTATTAGGAAAAAAATTCGACGTGTTGCTCCGATTCCGATTTAGTTAGCACTGAAATTGGCCAATCACTTCCTTCGTCAGACTGAATAAACGTAGCTTTTGCGCACCTAGCTTCAATTTATCACTCTCGAAAAGGCACATTTTAACTGGCAATGAGCTTTTCAACAAATGGTAACTCACTGGCCCACAGACGTATGTACATTACCACATTTTAGTGCGGGCAAGAGCTTGAATTTGCGCGAGCAGTGACCCTATTGGCTAACAACAATACTAATCAAACCGGAAACAACTGTGATGTATAGAAAGGTTTTGATCGCAATATTCTTTATTAAGCGTTATGCGTTTCAAAATTTCATCATCAGAGTGAAGTTGTGGAATTAAGTGTACAAGGAAATTAACAGTAGCAAATATGTGCGCAATAACACAAATGTGCATCTTAGTATTCCACATACAATAATTTCAGTTGGCATCGTATATTTAAATAAAATTTTAGTAAGAATCTCATGAATTTTAGGCTTATGGTTGTTTGTTTTTTTTTCTTAAAATTTTGCAAAATTAATTTTTAAACGTTTCTTTCAAGCTTAAACATTGCGGCCTTCTGCGTTTAAAAGATTACGGTAATATATTTTAAAATTTTGACTTTAATTGTGGTCCTCAGCCTTTTGTATTGCACTTTGCGTATGTTGTTTTTGAATTATTTTATTGCTATCTTAATTGGGTTTCTATCTTGTTAAGATTTCTTGTTGGAGGCCTTCAGCCTGAAAGAGTTGCATTCGGTATAAATTAACGTAAATGACAATTAGAAGCAGAACTGGCCTCAACCCTTGGCCATTTCCACAATCCTATTACTTGTTCTGCCCAGCGGGACTAACGGGCGTTTCAGGCACTACTAAAACATCGTTTCTTAAATTGCCAAGTTTCTGAGCTATGCATCACACTAAATTTCCTGATTATTGTTCAACTATGTTAATTTCTTGTTATGAGCTTACTATCTGGTGTTATTATGTTATGTTAGCTGACACTTGTGTGTGCGGAAAAGCACGCTTTTCAGTTCTTGTAACATATTGTCTCAAGGAAGGATGCCACGTGTGCCTTGTTGTGTTTTTGCATCCAGCATTTATTTTGTGCAATTTAAATTTTAATTGTGATTCTGTCTTTTGTGTCTAAGATCAGGGTTTTATGGTTCACTTATCGATGTACTGCCGAATCGAGAGTTTCTAGAATTTTAAGCCTAAACGCAATTAAGGAGTATCCATTTTTGCAAGACAATTTTGTAATGTGATTTAGTTACAATGTCATTTTGAACTATTGGTATGTTTTACATAGTAAAAGGCATTCGGTGCTGCCTATTCCGGAGTAAAGTCAAGCGCCGGCACACCAGGTGGGAACGTCAAAGCAGACAGGGCTGAGAAGAAGACGTCAGCCAATAGCATGCGCACTGACCCCTCTCTAGGACGACAACTCGACGGCACCGCCTTCGATACGAAGAGGACACAAGCGGTGCGCCGCATGGCCCCGACCCAATTAAAGTCTAGCAGTTCGTCGGTTTCCACAGCAGCATCAAGATAAATAACTTGTATAGCAGCGACTTAGTAACTGTATTACTGGACTTGTATTGGAATTGTATACACTGAAGGACATTGACTATTTGCATGTCGCCCTTTGCTTCCGACACATCACTGTAAATTCTCAAAGTTCAGTGTTTTCATTTATTTTCTGTAATAAAAACTCAGTAATACGATTTGCCTGAATTGTTGTCTAGCGATCCGAGGAAGCAGGTTTCCTAGGCACTCCATATTTGACGAGTGGGCGGGACGCAACACTGCCAGTGTGGATATTATTATTACATGTTAGCCAGTAAGGTTCTCTTATAGTTATTGTGCTCGCATTCAGTACACTGCTGTGCGAAATTTAAGAACTAAAGTAATTATCGAATCGTGTGTCACTGCAAAGTGACATAGCTCGATGAAACCTGGACCATATATACAGAGAACTGCTACAGTATAGCAGAGATGGTAATGGAAAGAAATACGTAAACGTTTATTGAATGAAAATAATTTCAAAGAAGTCACCGCTATTCATGATTGTCTCCTGGACATTAAAAACGGCGGGACATGATTTTCTTCTGGGTGTGAGGCCACCAGCAACGTCAATGCATGTTCTGAAACGTGCTCTCATCCTGGCCACAAGGTCGGTGATGACTTCTTGTAATAGGACGTTGCACTCCTGCACCAGCGGGATTGATAACTGCTGGATAATCTTCCGTTCATGCGGACGTCCCGCCATACGTTTCTCCCCCACATGTTCTCGGTGGCGTTGAAGTCGGCGGAACAGAGAAGCCTGTCCATTTGTCGAATCTCATCTCGTTCCAACAGATCCTCCACCTGAAATGTTCGATGCAGTCGCGTATTGTCACCCGTAATACGCACCTGAAAAGACTCAAATGGCAGAACAAAGCTGGCTCGAAAATCTACCATGTCCAAGGATTCCACGGTCAGTACGGCTATACAACATTAAGCCTCCCTACATCAGAAATCCAGCATCACCAAAAGGATCACGTTCGACAACTCTGGACGTATCCTGGTGCAGTGCACCCGCAAACATGGTCGAACGTCATCGTTTCACTGCTTTCAAATTGGATGCACCACGTCTTGTGTGAGGATACTATTTTGGTTCTATAGATATTCAGCAGTCCAGTTTGGTCAGTAACTATATGAACTGCCACATTAACATAATACGTTACAATGTTGATAGGGGGCTACGGGTAATTTCATGGTGGTTTCTCTAGTATTAGGATGTCATGGACGCTTACGCGCCCATTTACTGTTTGAAATTATATGCGAGCGGTGTCATCATCCATAATCGCCTGGACGCTTTCTTGGACCATCTCTGCTTTACAAGATGCTCGACAGATGATGCGCACTGTTAACGGAGGTACGTATGGTCAAATCGGTCAAAAAATTACATTTTCCGATTATTATCTCGTAATAATATTTGATCTCTCCTGAATAATTTGGTTCATCATTTGTCGATTAATTCCAATGCGAAGTGTAGTTTTTATTATTTCGAAGTTAATAGTGCAGGCGTAAAAAAAATCCAGCCATTCTGCACTGACTTTCTTAAGTATCTATATCTCCGTCAATATTCAAGCTAGAAGGCTGTGGTTTTCAGCTACTTATTCCTTGATCTCATGTAAAAGTTCGTGTTAAGAGGCTGGACGCAGTGTGTAAAGAGAAATGGCGGTATTGCACATGCATTTTGTGGAGACTGTAAATGGTAATGGAAGATTTACAGACAAAAACATCGATGAACTCCAGCATTACCATGGAATGGCAATAAGAAACAAGACACATGACCTACAAGGGATGAAAAGAGCAGTGTCGCTACATTATTATTATTATTCTGGATTTACAAGGTGAGTACATTTTTCCAGCACCTATTCTAGATTACAGTAAGTCACTAATTATTGTTCTCCACTCTTCTCTATTTGTCCATAAATCTTCAGGAATGTTGTTCTTCCTCATTGCTGACTGAACTCCCTGTTTCCATGTATCAGGTGGTCGTCCCCTTTTTCTTCTTCCAATTGGTACCCAATCGATTATGCATTTTGGTAGCCTTTCCTGTTCCATTCGTCTGATATGTCCATACCATTTAAGTTGTTTGTGCTCGATGAAATCAATAATTGAATTTTTACATTTCATCTTGTCTCTCATTACTTCATTTCTTATTCTTTCTCGTCTTGGTATTCTTGCTGAACGTCTCCAGAAATCCATTTCTGTGGCTAATAATTTTGATTTCAGTTGCCATTTTGTTGTCCACACTTCTGAACCATATGTAATAATGCTCCTAACTATTGTTTTAAAAATCCTTATTTTGTTATCAGTTGTTATGTGTTTGTCCCAGAGAATTCCATTCAATAAAGAGATTGTCGTCTTTCCAGAATTTATTCTTGATCTAATTTCTTTGTCCTGTTTCCCATCATTTGTAATTTTCACACCTAAATATTTATATTCCTCAGTAGCTGTTATTGTTCCCATCCCTTCTTCTAATATTAAGTCTCCATTCACTCCACCAATTACCATGTACTTTGTTTTATTCATGTTTACATTTAGACCTGATTTTTTTATATTCTTGAATCAATTTTCTGGTAATATACTCTATGTCCTCATAGTCTTGGGCTATAATCAGTTGGTCA
Source organism: Schistocerca piceifrons (assembly GCF_021461385.2). Classification (NCBI taxonomy): domain Eukaryota; kingdom Metazoa; phylum Arthropoda; class Insecta; order Orthoptera; family Acrididae; genus Schistocerca; species Schistocerca piceifrons. The sequence continues at coordinate 562,606,029 of NC_060143.1, forward strand.
TCTGCAAATTGTAACGAGTATATTGTTCTATCATTTATTGGTATTCCCATAGCGTGACATTTTTTCTTCCAATTCTGTAAGGTTACTTCTGTATATATTTTATACAATGTAGGTGAGATGCTACATCCTTGACGTAATCCTTTTGTGACTTGGAATCCATGTGATAGATATTTACCAATTTTTATTTTTGAAATAGAATTTTTATATAAATTTTGAATTGCTTTAGTTATTCTTGGATTTATTCCTATTCATATTAAAGCTTTCCATAAACTGGATAAAGGCACACTATCATAGGCTTTTTCTATATCTATGAATACATTCCTCCACAAATTATCCACTGATGATACACCTGGTGCATGTTTGCAAGTACCGCAAAGCTCAGGTTGAGGGTACAGACGAACAATTTAGGCACGAAAATACACTCCTGGAAATGGAAAAAAGAACACATTGACACCGGTGTGTCAGACCCACCATACTTGCTCCGGACACTGCGAGAGGGCTGTACAAGCAATGATCACACGCACGGCACAGCGGACACACCAGGAACCGCGGTGTTGGCCGTCGAATGGCGCTAGCTGCGCAGCATTTGTGCACCGCCGCCGTCAGTGTCAGCCAGTTTGCCGTGGCATACGGAGCTCCATCGCAGTCTTTAACACTGATAGCATGCCGCGACAGCGTGGACGTGAACCGTATGTGCAGTTGACGGACTTTGAGCGAGGACGTATAGTGGGCATGCGGGAGGCCGGGTGGACGTACCGCCGAATTGCTCAACACGTGGGGCGTGAGGTCTCCACAGTACATCGATGTTGTCGCCAGTGGTCGGCGGAAGGTGCACGTGCCCGTCGACCTGGGACCGGACCGCAGCGACGCACGGATGCACGCCAAGACCGTAGGATCCTACGCAGTGCCGTAGGGGACCGCACCGCCACTTCCCAGCAAATTAGGGACACTGTTGCTCCTGGGGTATCGGCGAGGACCATTCGCAACCGTCTCCATGAAGCTGGGCTACGGTCCCGCACACCGTTAGGCCGTCTTCCGCTCACGCCCCAACATCGTGCAGCCCGCCTCCAGTGGTGTCGCGACAGGCGTGAATGGAGGGACGAATGGAGACGTGTCGTCTTCAGCGATGAGAGTCGCTTCTGCCTTGGTGCCAATGATGGTCGTATGCGTGTTTGGCGCCGTGCAGGTGAGCGCCACAATCAGGACTGCATACGACCGAGGCACACAGGGCCAACACCCGGCATCATGGTGTGGGGAGCGATCTCCTACACTGGCCGTACACCACTGGTGATCGTCGAGGGGACACTGAGTAGTGCACGGTACATCCAAACCGTCATCGAACCCATCGTTCTACCATTCCTAGACCGGCAAGGGAACTTGCTGTGCCAACAGGACAATGCACGTCCGCATGTATCCCGTGCCACCCAACGTGCTCTAGAAGGTGTAAGTCAACTACCCTGGCCAGCAAGATCTCCGGATCTGTCCCCCATTGAGCATGTTTGGGACTGGATGAAGCGTCGTCTCACGCGGTCTGCACGTCCAGCACGAACGCTGGTCCAGCTGAGGCGCCAGGTGGAAATGGCATGGCAAGCCGTTCCACAGGACTACATCCAGCATCTCTACGATCGTCTCCAAGGAAGAATAGCAGCCTGCATTGCTGCGAAAGGTGGATATACACTGTACTAGTGCCGACATTGTGCATGCTCTGTTGCCTGTGTCTATGTGCCTGTGGTTCTGTCAGTGTGATCATGTGATGTATCTGACCCCAGGAATGTGTCAATAAAGTTTCCCCTTTCCTGGGACAATGAATTCACGGTGTTCTTATTTCAATTTCCAGGAGTGTAGCATACCATCTACAGCGATTGAAGCTATTAATCCAGTATATAGAGAGTCAGTTCATCCTCACCTTCTTTCCAAATGCCTCCCTGGTCGAACCCAAAACCGGAATGAATCTTTCAATAATGTCATTCGCACCCCCATACCGAAAAATGTCTTTGTAGCAATGAAACCTCTATGCTTGGATGTTTGTGACGTTGTGATAACGTTTCATGATTGCAGGAAGTGAAGAATGAGGGTACTAGAGCAGCTTGATATCACTCCAGCAGCCAACAAAGTGCAAGCCCTCCTGCGAATGGATCGACTTAGGGTCAAGAAAGCCCAGAGTGTAGCAGAGGAAATGACTGAAGAAGCAAGAGGCAAGGAACGAAAGAAAGAAGCTTTTAAGTTTGCGGGATGACCAAGAACAGAACCTGGGCCTGGCTGTTTGTAGGAGCTGGCATGCCTCCATATGTGAGTTAATATCAAATGAAACATTTAAACTTTATTTCCTGAAAATGTCCATTGTTAATATTTCACGCATTCCCCCAGGAGCTATTACAGATACGTGTATCTAATTCTGCTCTATGTTATCTGTTTGCATACTGCTACTACTGAACTACCAAAACATTTCTAACTTTAATTATTTTTTACTTAGCAAAAGTAGACTCAAATTGAAAATAAAAGTAGACTCAAAGCAAATTGAAAATAAATTTTAAAAAATCACAACTAACTAATTATTTGTCTGTATATTATTTTTGTTTCATCAATCCTTCACAAAAATTTCAGACCTCTCTCAGTCAAAGTTTCTTAGATAATGGGTCATCAGTACTGCAAATTTAACATTGTAGGTATGGGTTGTACGTACTCCCCTTAATAGTGACATGAGGAGAGACAGTAAGTCGGCAGTGGTGTGTCGTGAGTAGCAGTACGGTATAGGCCGAGTGGTACAGTTGTAGTTATATTCTGAGGAAGTGGAACATGTTGATTTACTAATTAATTGTTTGAGATGAGGAAAGAGATTGAAGCATTTCGAGAAGAATATTTTATTATGATTTTTTGATGAGTAATAGAAGAGAATTTAATGAAAGGTAATTGATTACAGATTTTGTACCTTATTGTGGCAGCTTGTTGTTACGCATTCTTCGTTCAGACATCGAGAGACTTGAGTATACGGACATATAAACAGCCATGAAACAGTTTCAATTTAGTGATAGGAATAACTTGAATATTTAATGTCATTTTTACTAGTTGCGTTTTTGAAAAGGTCTCATTTGATGTTAAAGAATGCTTACACTTGTCAACTCAAAAACTGTAATTTTTTATTTATTAATGTTTGTGAAGCCAAGAAAAAGATAATTTTTCAATACGGATCTTTTTAATCAGAAAACTAATTACATTTTGGTTGAAATTTATCCCAAAGTCATTGCCCGCATTCAAAGTCTGTAATAAAATATGAGTTATCATTTTTACTTATTCAGATCTGTTATGAACAAAGTATGCTTTGCCTTCTTTTAAAAGAGAACGCACTGCAGCAGACGCACATCAGGAAGTTAGTTGTAACTCAGCAAATGCGACGCGCTTTCAAGACAACAGCAGTTTTACGGCGTCTCCATTGTGCAGCAGGTAAGGCAAAATTAAACTATAGAAAAAGGGAACACTGAGTTCTTCCACAGCCAGTTTATCAGTTTAAAAGTTTAATGATTCACAGTGTTGAATTCAGACAGTGTTCTTGCCATTACGAATGTTTAAACAGACAGGTAACCAAATAGGCACTTTCAAGTTACTTTCTCTCAGTCAGATTTTACAACATATTCTCGCAGTTGAATTCTTATGTTCAGAGTTTAATATATTGAAGCCAGGAGGACACAGAACATTCAATCATCCCCGGTGCGGGACTACACGTCCCACTGCCACACTTTCACCTGCCCATGTTAAGCAAAAGTTTTATGCCTGACTCTAGTAGTACTATCACCGTCAGAGGGTGGTACGGGACTTCAAGTCCCACCGGTGCACCTCCAAAGTGAATTGCAGTGACGCAGTCACTGCCCTGTGGAAATTTACTGCCTCAGCGACACAGTTAAACCGCAATAGACCGGTGATGCTGTATTGTAACTTATCACCCCGGACTACAACAAGCCCTTTGAAACGGTGGAAGCAGCTAACATTACGTTAAGTGTTCTATTTGTGTAAGTATGTTTCGGGATGAGTGTAATATATACCCGTACATTACGCAACGTGTTTTCTCAGTTATGCGCATGACGTCACGGTGGACGGAGCCAAGCCTATTATTGACACTGAACTTAATGTTCAATAAATAACATTACGTTAAGTGTTCTATTTGTGTAAGTATTTTTCGGGATGAGTGTAATATATACCCGTACATTACGTGGTGTTAGAAATAAGAAAATACGATCAAACATTTCTATCATGATGCACGGCAAAAAATGTAAAAAAGAAAACAATGCGCCACTAAGTTGTAGTTTCTCTGTAACGCTAGCAGATGTTTCTTTATTGTCACGCTGTGGATTGACAAGGCATGGTCGTTCATGTTCAGGGTTTATGAATTCCTATGTTAGAAGTTTACGAAATGCATTGAAACCTGTTATTAACGGCATGAAATGGTAAAATAATTAAAATTATGTTGAGTGTTCTATGTGCTTAAGTATCTTTTAAAATGCCTGTAATATATAATCGTTCATAGGTTGATGTTGCTATAAATAGAAACCGTTAGCAATAACAAAATATGAACAAATATTTGTATCGCCATGTACGGCGAAAAAAATGTAAATAGGAAAACAATGCGCCACTAACAGTAGTTTCTCTGTAACGAATGTTTAAACGGACAGGTAACCAAATAGGCGCTTTCAAGTTACTTTCTGTCAGTCAGATTTTACAACACATTCTCGCAGTCGAAATCTTATGTTCAGAGTTTATGAATTCCTACGTTATAAACTTGACTACAAGTCCATTAAAAAAAAATTTACGATATGCATTAAAACTTGTTATTAGCGGCTAAGAAAACATTTAATAATGAAAATTAAGTTGATATATGTGCTTAAACATCTTTTAGAATGCCTGTAATAATTATTGTTCATAACGTGGTGTTGCTATAAGTAGAAACCGATAGCAATAACAAAATATGATCAAATATTTGTATCTTCATGCAAGGCAAAAAAAATGTAAAAAAAGAAAACAATTCGGCACTAACAAGGGGAGGCCGCCAATTGTGAAATTCAGATTCGATTCATACTGCGCATAATTAAAGCTCATGGCCAGAGGTGTAATGTGCCAAAGCACCAAGATGCACTTCTCAGCCGTTGTCGAGAAAATCGACAGTTGAAAGAAACCGTTGCGGTGAAACACTCTCTACGATTATTAATTTTCTACAGCGTCGTGGCGCAGCGGTAAGCGATCGGTTTCGAAATCCGAAGGTCGCCGGATCGAATCTCGCGCCAGGCAACCCTTTATTTTTGTATTTTTTTTTGTAATTCACATATATATATATATATATATATATATATATATATATATATATATATATATATATATAATTCCCGGCAATCAGTTGCAACAATTATGCATATAAGAAGTTGTTGAAAGTCGTTTGTCGTGGAAAAACTGGCGACTTGGAACATCATTATGTTTTCCGCAAACAAAGTTGTATTTCACAAATGTTATTAATTATCTTCATAATGTTAACCACGTATAGTTAACGAAAGACGTAGAAACGGTATTCCAAAACGAATACGTATAGCGTAAGTCAAACGTTCGAATTAGAACAGAGACCCCACGAACACAAATTTGCTGCGGCAGGTATGAAATATATACTCCGTTACTCGCTCGTTACACTTGAAGGACAGATGTTGAATGGGCCGAAACGAGCCGCCGCATAACAGCGTAGTTGCCTGCTAACTTCGAAAGAAGGTAGGTGCGGTCTCTAGCGCAACTTATAACATCGTCGAAAATCAGTGCGGACGGGAGAGCTTTGGTACACCCTGTTAAAAAAACGGAAAAGTGGAGGCGGTACAAGTGGAGAGCGATCCGCCTTCACCAACATGCATAAGCAATTCATTAATAGTTTATATATATTTGATTTACAAAAAACTAATAATAAAAAAATTGCATGTCGCGAGATTCGATCTGGCGACCTTCGGATTACGAACACGAACGCTTACCGCTGCGCCACGACGCTGTAGAAAAATATTAATCGTAGAGAGAATTTCACTGCAACGGTTTCTTTTAACTGTCGATTTTCTCGACAACGGCTGAGAAGTGCATCTTGGTGCTTTGCCACATTGCACCTCTGGCCATGAGCTTTTATTATGCGCAGTATGAATCGAATCTGAATTTCACAATTGGCGGCCTCCCCTTGTAAGAGTAGTTTCTCTGTAACGCTAGCAGATGTTTTTGTATTGTCACGCTGTGGACTGACAAGGCATGGTCGTTTGTAGGCCACAGTGTCCGTAGCGTGTGGCCACGTTCACGGCTGGGCGGCAGGCTGTGGTTGTGTCAGCACTGCATCTCGCTCTGTTTGTGAATTGTCGCTTCCCGCGGCCGTCCCGAACGGAGTGGTGCGTGCCGCCAACCCCCGCCTCGCCGCGCCGTCCACACGGTCTCGGCGGTCTCGCGGGAATGCGTGCGTGCGGCCGGCGCGGTATTGTTACACGCGCAGCTAGATACGAGGTCTGTGTGTGTACGCAGGCGAGCCGGCGCGGCGAGAGGTGGAGGCGAGCGAAGCAAACGAGAACGCGGCCGCAGCGGCCGGCCTCCCGGGGTTGTTTGCACCCGTGCGTTCCAATTACACAAACCCGAGTCCCGTAATTGCAGTGACGTGCCGAGGGGGAAGCGACTGGGGGGCGGTAGTGGGGGAAGAGCGAGGTATCCGGCAGCCGGTTAGATAGCGCCGGCCGAATTTTACTGCGCAAATCCGGCGCTGAACCATCGCCGCGGCGTCGGCGTCCGCACGCCGTTGTGTGCCGCTAAATCATAGCGGCGGCAGTAAAGCAGCTCGCGTTTTAATTGGTCGGCCGGTGCTTACGTCTAAGCCGGTAGCGGCGCCCGCACTGCGGCTTACGGCGCTGGAAATGATGGAGCGGCACCGTACCGCGACCCGTACCCTCTCTCCTCCTGCCCGATAAAAGGCCCTGGCGTGGCGTGTCTTCTACCACGTCTGGAACTCGAGAAAGCGTAGGGAGGCGTAGTGTGGCATAGGCGCACTGACCGTGTAATCTTTGAACAGGGTAGATTCACATGTTAACGTTGTTGTGAGACTGTAGTCCTTTTATGCGTCCTTTCAGAGGTGAATTCCGCCCTGACTCAATTTTTACGGATGACAATACGCGACTGCGGTTCAGGTGGAGGATCCACTGGAACAAGGGGATTTCCAGCAGACGGACAGACCTGCCTGTTCTTGCGGCTTAAAATCCATCGAGAGCGTGAGAGAGAGGGACGTATGGCATCTGAGCCGTGGTAAAATTTGCTGTTTGGAAGAGCGCGCCGCAGCGCGTAGTGTGAAGCAGTCGCCCTCCGTTTCTGGCGGTGGCGCCGCTGTGGCAATCGCAGCTTTGGTGTCTCCCTCTGCTGTGAAAGGGAAAAGGTAGCCTATTCACGTGCATTTAAGGGGGCGCTATGAGCTCACTAGGCGGCATGTCTGGTCAGTTGGTCAGCCGGGTCACTGTAGGGCAGTCACTGTCGTCCGGAGTGCTGGTATGTGTTAGGCCGCCAGTCTGCTCGAGTTTCTTCAGGCAATGGTCATTGGCGGTTGTATCGATCGGTTGGTCGGTCGCGCACTGAGCCACAAGATGACTTGTCCGTCTTGAGCGTCAGCGCATGTGAGGTCGCCACGTCAGTCCAGTGGGCCATGCCATATAGCGAGGGGTAGTGGCTTCGCGGCCGACACGAGAGCAACAGGAGTCAACCAACAGCAGTCTGGCCGGTGCGAGCTGCAACGCCGTGAGACGGGAGATCGGCGCGCCTTCCTGCGCCCGTTGATGCGGTTGGCAGCGGACGGTTCGGGAGAGCGTTTTGGGAGTGCTGCGCCAGGTCGTCTCCACAAATGGCAGTTTATTTGAAGTTAAGTAATTGCTGATATGTTGTTTCATTTACTTGTTAAATTCTACTTGTTTTCTTGGCCAGTCTCTCGTTCCCAGCTTGCTCGTCTATCTCTCGTCCGCAATTGTTAGGCAGTTAGTGTCAGTCTGTCGGTCTGCCGTACGTTAATAGCTGCCTCTGTCATGTTTATCTGATTCGGTGTTAACGAATTTATTGCTTGAAGTTGAAAGGTGGCTACACTGTGCCACTGCGCCAGAGATGGCGCCAAAGAGTACTATTAAGCCGCCTCCACAGTGCTTGTTTAGAGCTCGTGGCAGTCAGTGCTTGTTATGAGATCGGACTGGACAGTGCTTGTTGAGAGTTCGTGAAAGTCAGTGCTACCAGAGAGCTCGTAGAGGACTGTGTGTGTTAAGAGTTCGTACCGAGATGTGCTAGTGGGCACTGCTTGTCGTGAAGTCGGAGTGAGATGTTGTAGTAAAGAGTGTTGTTCCTTGTCTTATGCAGTGATTTGATGGGAGAGATAGCAGATGTTATTGTAATGAGTGCATTTCGTCAATATATATGAAGGTAAAATTTATAATGTTCCTTTATTAGTTGTGTATCTGAAATAATGTCACTACAGGTTCAGTCAACAAAGCATCTGGCTTGTGTTCTTGGATTAGAGTGTAATTGTGATTTTTTTGCGTAATTATAGTTTTTCTAAATTTCTTTTGTCACGTCAGTATAATTGGTATCAAAATTCTTGTCTTGTTGGAAAAGAACCGTGCCAGATGCGTACGTTGAGTCACACTCCCACATACAGAACAGTTACTCTTGTGCTCATTGGTTTCGTAGATTTTTATAGTTGCTGGGGTCTTAATTAATTAACTGTGTTTACGGAAATTTTCTTACATTGTTCTTTGCAGTCAGATAGCGTAACAATCCTAGTCAGGGCCAACCGATTACGAGACTTGCGTACTCGGACTTACAGCTATTAAAATTATTTTCAATCACATAAATTTAAATAAGCCCCCATGCACGTGGCGACCGCTGCTTCGGATCGTCCCTTGGATTCTTCTGATTGTGAAAATTGTAGACTGTAGTATTGTTGTAGTAATTTGTAGTATAGTAATTGTAGTCTATTTTGCATGTGTAGATTTGGTAATTGGCATTCTTCTAATATTTTTCAAAATTTAATTTTTATTGCCTTGTATACGCGTTTGACAATCTTGTGCAATTATTTCAATTGTTCGATTGATCGTGTTTGAGGGAGACATTGCGTGTGAATAGTATTGTTGGAGATAAGGGGTCATTGTGTGTGATTTTCGTACAGTGACGAATCTTTCGTATATTTTGTAAATGATTACGCGATCAATGAAAAAGGCAAAAATGATGAATAGTGAGAATGACGAAATTGTTCACATGGCGAACTCGCCAACAGAGGAAAACAGTATGGTGGATAATGAGGTGGAAAACAATGTGATAAGTCGGGAAAATAGTCCGGAACCATTTCAAAATTTTTCTCAATCAGAAAATTCACAGAATACGAGATCAACGATAGAAGAATCTGGAATAGTATCGAACACAGATAGCTTTATAGCCATGCAGAAGGAAGCTGGTTTTGTGGGAAATGTGAGGGGCGAAAGGAATTTCGAAAAAGTTACTATGGAGCAGTTGATGAGTGCAATATTAAATTTGGGATCACAGGTACGATCTGAATTAAAAACAGTTATGGAAACACAAATAGGGACAATGGAAACACGAATGGAAACTTTAGGATCTGAATTTAAAACAGAGATAAAAACATTTAGAACTGAGATGGAAGCAATGACAACACGGTTATGCTCACGAATAGGGACATGTTTCAAAAATACGAATGACGAATCAAATAATGAAATTAGAGAAGTACAACCGATTTTGAAGGCTCACAATAATAGTTTAATTTCATTAGAAATTAGACAAGAGGAACAGGACAGAGAACAGGAAGAAAGAGATCGCGTGATAGTACAGAAATTTTCAGAGTTAAATTTACAACGTGCACAAGACAAGGAAGAAATAATTGAAAGAATCGAGGAGTCCGTACCAAATGACAGAATAAATAACTTAACGCAACAGTGTGAACACTTAACTACTAAAATTGACAACACCGAAACCCGAGTCGCGACATTTACAGAAGACGTAAATAAAGTGAAAGAACAATTAAGTGACTCATCGGAAAGAGTCGAAGAGATCTCAGATAAATTGACAAGTGTTAGTTTAGCAGAAGGATGTGAAGAAAGTAATTTATTTCATTTACGAGAAGCAACAAGAGAGCGCCAGGCGCGTGGACTTGACAATAATCGACATTCGGACTGGGACAGACGCGGTAGGTCTTTGTCGCCACGAGGCGAAAACTTTGACTATAAACACTTTTTGACTGTCCGGAAATTTAAGATCTTCCGCAATTCTAAGGATGACATACATCCATGTTCATGGCTAGATCAATTTACGTACGCACTTCCGCCAGATGTGCCACAAAGTCACAAACTGGAAATTATGTGCAGTTATTAAAGTCCTCAGGGGATTCACTACTCTAAGTGAATATGTGCCGTAGCGAGCATAGGGCCCCGAGCTGTAGTGGTGCTATTTCTCTTTTAGTTTTCTGTACCGCTACCTACTCTTTTACTATTCTTTGCATCTGTCAAAACAGCTCTTCGACTATCAAGCTATCTAATGAGTAAGTAGACAATAACCGGATTTGACTAATGTACCTAAAAGTGATTTCGTAAATTACCGATTGGACTTACTGTACCTTCAGCAGCATTCATTCTTAGCTTAAACGAAATGTTACCTGTTTATCTTCGTGACAACATTACTTCTTATGTTGACGACATTCTTATTGCTAAACATTCTTGGAGTGAGCACAACAAAATTTTGGATTCATTATTACGTATTTTTGCACGAGTTGACATTACAGTGAACTTAAAAAAAATCTGAATTTGGTCGTTCTCAGGTGAAATTTCCCGGTCACATTATTTCTACAGAAGGTATTCTTCCTGATCCAGAGAAATTAGACGCTATTCGTAATTATGCTGTTCCTAGCACAAAACGTGACGTTCGTAGTTTCCTTGGTGTCTCTAATTTTCCTAGACGCTTTGTTAGTTTGGACGATTTGGCCACACCTCGTTTTTGCGATCTATCTGGAAAGTTCTTTTTAAACGAAAATCGGTCGACAACTCCGTTTGGTTAGTTTGTATTCCTGATGAGTGGGTCAATAAATTGATTTGGTATACGGATCTCAGTTATGCACACTTTGGTCCCCGAAAATGCTTTCACAAATTACGAGAAAATTGTTACTTCAGTAATATGGAAAAACGTATTCGATCTGTTCTTGCCAAATGCAAATTATGTCAAATGGCTAAGCCTCCAACGATTTCTCACAGAGCACCGTTGTTTCCTGTCATTCCAGCGAAATTAAAGGAGATGGCTGCAGTTGATTTGTTTGGTCCAGTGGTTCGTTCTACTAATGGTTTTGCGTACATTTTCGTAGCAGTGGAACTGACATCAAAATATGTGTGTTTTACACCTTTACGCAAAGCAACAGCTCGTTCAGTATCTAACGCTTTCATCAAACATTTTCTTAAAGAAGTTGGTCATGTTGACAAGGTTATATCAGATAATGGATCACAGTTTCGCTCTAAAATTTGGCTTCGTACTCTACAGCGTCGTAAAATTAAACCAATCTTCATTTCACTCTTTCACCCTCAATCTAACGCTTCAGAGAGATGGATGAAGGAAATCAATAAATTGTGCCGTCTTTATTGTCATCAGAATCACAGAACTTGGGATCGGTATCTTCATAATTTTTCAAAACATTCTGAATGAACTTCCTAATGACTCAACTTCGTTACCGCCTCTATTGATATTAAAAAATAAAGCACCGACAAATCGCATTTCTGAAATCGTTCCTTTTCCGCCTTCACGGAAACTGCGGCATTCTGAAGTTGTCAACCTGGCTCTACGAAATATTGCATCTGCGGCTGCTAGAAGAGAGAGATCAGCTAAGCGTCCTGGTCGTTCAAAAATCTTGTCAGTTGGTCAAAAAGTGTTAATTAAGTCTCATCGTTTGTCGCACAAAGGAAAAGGCTTGTGTCGCAAATTTTTTTCTGCTTTATAACGGTCCATATAGAATTCGCAAAATTATTCATGATAACACTATCGAAGTAGAAACTCTTAAATCTCGACGCTCTAAGGGAATACATCACATATCTAACGTAAAAATTTTTGTGGAATGACATACTTTTGAGGAACCAACAGCTACATGTAAACACGCAGAGAGTACAAGGATACCGCGCTGTGTTTTGGCGGCGGCACATACTCAAAGCAACAGTCAAGTCTGCGCGCCGCACAAGGCAGTCGTTGACCGCAAACAATTGCTTCCTACGTCACGCGCCTACAGCTGATCGAGCGCTCAGTGCGAATGCACTGACAGACGTAAACAAATACACAGTCTAATTTCTCCGACTAAATTCTGTATAAAGCTATAAGGACTTGTTGAATTGTGTTATTAACATTCAGTATTTTGCAGGATACGGTGTATAAAGTATTTAAGACCTTCAGGTAAATTCTGTGCGTGTCCGACGTTAAGACGACTTGCTATCAAGAAAATTTCAGAACGAATGTAATTTCCAAGAAGAAACTAATTAACTAAAAAAGGTAACTATTAATTGAGTTCATTTTTCAGGTAACATAAATTCACTTAGGTACGTGCTTTAGACGTAATTTGCTGCTTGCGATTACGTGACTCACACTTTGTGCTAATTTCATGTTCTATGAATTTACGTGTGAAGCGACGCGCTTGCGCACAATTGCTGATTTTTGTCAATGTTTATTAATGAACAGGGTTGTTATTTGTATATATTATGCATCGCTTGGCTGCTATGCTTTTTCACTGATGTCATATTTTTTTATTATGTGCCTGCTGTGCTTATTTATTTAAATTATAATTGTCACCTGATTAATTGTGCTGACTGTGATTAGGTATGTAAGTTATACTTTGTGATTTATCTGCTTGCGCCTCCATGTTTACTTGCTAAGATGACATATGAACATTTATTTGCTTATGCTGATATGATGCTAATGACCTGGTTATTACGTGAGATATATGTTTACTGCTATGCGCGTGGATTGCATATTTTCACGTTTCTGTTTTGTTGGCATAACTACTCTTTAATTTGGTGTATAGAAATGCTGATATACTGTGTATAAACATAGAGTTTAGGTTACAGTATGGTGTTAATTATAGATTGTTTGCTTGGCAGAGCCTCGTTGTAAGAATTGTGCTGCATACACTTGTTGACATTCTGTTCTCCACTGGCATATTTACTCGCTATTGCAAGTTTTGCTTACGCTCAGTGCCATATATTTTTAAGATAAGAAAATTAACTGCTATAATTCGACGAACGACATTAGTACAAGAAAGTCATAGAAGTCACATGAGCTGGAGGTTTTATGGAAGCTGTATAAATTTATGCTAATAGGAAGGAGGCTAACGACATGACAGACCAAAACTAGGTTTAGACCATTAACAGTTATTACACTGCATTTTCGTGAGCAATTGAAATAGGAAGTGACACTTGACACAAAAAATACTCCACATGTTTGCTTCTGTTTGCCATAATTCTTGAAGTGGTGTACACACTGTGAAATATTATGATCATTCACACTCCGTAATCGTACTTAATTACTGAGAGTTATTCGAACTAAGTCTGTTAGAGGTCATGTATGCATTTCTTTGTTTATAATTTATAATGAGTAGAAAATTTGGGTCAGATGGATTACACAGAGGTTGTGTGTGGACACTGTGTCTTCGGATTGTATGGGATGCTGAATTGAAGTTGCATTAGGATTTTATCTGTACTTGTTCGAGGAGACTGACTAGAGGAAAGAGTTGTTATGGAAGTGAAATGATATTGGTGCTGAGGTTTATATTTATTGACGTATTATTGAGGTATAGAGATTATGTGAAGTTGATGATCAAGGAGTTTTTGTGGACAAGAGGTAAGGTAAATGATATTGATGATAAGACGTTTTGAAGAAGTATTAGTGACGTATTGAGATTATGTGATGCTGTTGATTATTGGAGTTTTGGTGGATAAGAGGTAAAGTAAGTGAGGAGCATATTTTTTTTGTTGGTCTTATGGAACAAGGAGGATGAAGAGAGCAGACTAGAACACTAAAATAGAAGGAAGATAGTCTATACACACACTTTGTTAAATAACTAAGCAGTATATACTTTTTTTTTGGAGAGAGGAAGTAATTGCATATCTTGGCTCACTGACAGTTGTTCAACAACAGTACATTTTGATCTGGCTTGGCAAACATTGGTCTTGACATGATGACTATGACGTTGACTAACTATTATTGACTGTTATACATTGCTGCCAGTACTACTTGATACACATGATGAACATCAGATTTTGACAGAATTACATTTACACAATTAACACTATTCAGTTACACAGTAGTACTTAATGTGGATGAGAGATGAGTGAGTGTGTTCTGTGTGTTTTCCTTTACTAATCCTAACCACCTATCTCCTAAATATTATTTTATTTGTTGGTAGTGGCTTGCACTGACACCCATGAATATTATAGGTTTATTGGTATTTGTGTATTGTAATAGTTAATAGGACAATTATCTGACATCATTTGTGTGTTTGTTATGATTTGTATGTTACTGTAAAAGCATTTGTATGTGTATTCCAACTATTGTTCATGCCTGAACTGTCTGATTAGTGAAGATAAATATTCTGAACTGTTACCTGCACTTTTCAACATGATGTGTGACATTAGGACATGTTTAATTTGTGCTCATAAACTCTGATGGACAGTGTGATCAGTGCTAGTGAGTTTGATTGAACTGCTTCTGCAGAGAGATGTGACTTTTTGCTGTCTGCACCTACTCAATATTGCTGGGTGCCACGGATGGACTGCTTCTACTGAAAAGATGTCCCCTGTTGCTGTGTGCACCTGATCAACATTGCTGATGCCACTAATGGACTGCTTCTACTGAAATGGTGTCACTTGTTGGTGTCTGCACCTGCTCTCAATATTGCTGGGTGCCACTGATGGTCTGCTTCTACTGAAATGGTGTCACTTGTTGGTGTCTGCACCTGCTCTCAACATTGCTGGGTGCAACTGATGAACTGTTTTTACTGAAATGAAGTCACTTGTTGCTGTCTGCACCTACTCAACATTGCTGGGTGCCTCTGATGGACTGCTTCTACTGAACTGTGACTTGTTGCTGTGTGTACCTCTTGAACTTTACTGGGTGCCACACATGGAACTGCTTCTACTGAAATAATGTCACTTGTTGCTGTCTGCACCTGCTCACCATTGCTGGGTGCAACTGATGGACTACTCCTACTGAAATGATGTCACTTGTTGGTGTCTGCACCTGCTCTCAACATTGCTGGGTGCAACTGATGAACTGTTTTTACTGAAATGAAGTCACTTGTTGCTGTCTGCACCTGCTCAACATTGCTGGGTGCAACTGATGGACTACTCCTACTGAAATGGTGTCACTTGTTGGTGTCTGCACCTGCTCAACATTGCTGGGTGCCTCTGATGGACTGCTTCTACTGAAATAATGTCACTTGTTGCTGTCTGCACCTGCTCAACATTGCTGGGTGCAACTGATGAACTGCTTTTACTGAAATGATGTCACTTGTTGGTGTCTGCACCTGCTTAACATTGCTGGGTGCCACTGACGAACTGCTTCTACTGAACTAATGTGACTTGTTGCTGGGTGTACCTGCTAAACTTTACTGGGTGCAACTGATGGACTGCTTCTACTGAAAAGATGTCACCTGTTAGTATCTTTTTTTTGTATAAACTAATCATTGAAAGCATTTTATGTGAACATTTGTATAAACTAATTTTTTGTATATTGTGTAAACTATTATGTAAAGCCACGTGTATGAAAAGAATTTGTATTGCCTACTGTACTTTATATATTAGGTTAGTAAAAGGTCAGTGCAAAGCCAAAATTTTTAACTAATTATGTGATGTTTAGGTATTAATATTATCTTTTATTTTTGTCTGTATTTTTGTGGACGAATTTGGTGGTATTTTCACCACCAATGCTGGCAAAAATACCATCAAATTCTGGCCTGTGGAGGAGGGGCATATGAAAGGTGGCTACACTGTGCCACTGCGCCAGAGATGGCGCCAAAGAGTACTATTAAGCCGCCTCCACAGTGCTTGTTTAGAGCTCGTGGCAGTCAGTGCTTGTTATGAGATCGGACTGGACAGTGCTTGTTGAGAGTTCGTGAAAGTCAGTGCTACCAGAGAGCTCGTAGAGGACTGTGTGTGTTAAGAGTTCGTACCGAGATGTGCTAGTGGGCACTGCTTGTCGTGAAGTCGGAGTGAGATGTTGTAGTAAAGAGTGTTGTTCCTTGTCTTATGCAGTGATTTGATGGGAGAGATAGCAGATGTTATTGTAATGAGTGCATTTCGTCAATATATATGAAGGTAAAATTTATAATGTTCCTTTATTAGTTGTGTATCTGAAATAATGTGTCACTACAGGTTCAGTCAACAAAGCATCTGGCTTGTGTTCTTGGATTAGAGTGTAATTGTGATTTTTTTGCGTAATTATAGTTTTTCTAAATTTCTTTTGTCACGTCAGTATAATTGGTATCAAAATTCTTGTCTTGTTGGAAAAGAACCGTGCCAGATGCGTACGTTGAGTCAAACTCCCACATACAGAACAGTTACTCTTGTGCTCATTGGTTTCGTAGATTTTTATAGTTGCTGGGGTCTTAATTAATTAACTGTGTTTACGGAAATTTTCTTACATTGTTCTTTGCAGTCAGATAGCGTAACAATCCTAGTCAGGGCCAACCGATTACGAGACTTGCGTAATCGGACTTACAGCTATTAAAATTATTTTCAATCACATAAATTTAAATAAGCCCCCATGCAAAGTGTAACGGCCGAATTCCTGAAATATGTTTTTATCTTGCCTATCATCCTGAGAGACGGTATACGTGTAATGTAGGGCATGTTTGGCTAACCTTGTATATTTCATGTAAGACTGCATTTCATGGGTTTTTATTTAAATGGTCATTTTAGTATATAAAGTTGTCAGCCTTCCACCGTAAGAGTTTTTTTTTAATCAATTTGCATCTTCGGTGGCAAGTTAATCTTTTGATGTGTTTTATACTATTTCCATCCCTCCTATGGGGTGCATAGTTTATGTGCTTATGTGAGTTGTTAAAATTTTTAGTTTAGAGTAAACTGGTGTGTTGCAGATGTGCACCAGTGTAGTCTTTCAGAGGTTGTTGTGATCGGTCGTGACTACGGCCGTGTCAAACGCGAGCGGCAAGGTTCTCAGCCCGAAAGCTCATATAGTCAAAAATTGTTCTTTCTGCCTCTGAATAAATTGTAACTTGATATTTGGAGGGTGCTTTCTGATTATAATTTTAAATCTGTTTCTATAAAGAAAAATTGGTTTTTAAGAATAAAATTACCATTTGTTGAAAGAAATTTGATGTGCTTTCATCAGTTACCCACTGGCAACTACTTCCACGCTCACATAGTGTGATTAAATGTGTTAATGCTCTTGATGAATCGCTAGTAAATAAAGTAAATTCTTAAGAAAAAGTTTTGAAAATAAATTCGCGATTCTGCACCACTTCCAATCGAACGAACGACTATACAGCAGTTATTAACTGCGCTGGTGCAGGAATGCAATGTCGTGCTGCGAGTACTCCTAACCGACCTTGTGGCTGGGATTGGAACACAATGCACAGCATAAATAGCCGTCGGTGGTGACCGTACACCTGATTAAGAACAAAGTGTCGCCGTTTTTAATATCCAGAGATCATCATGCATAGCAGTGAGTTCTTTTTGTTTAATTTCATTGAACAAAAGTGCAATTTGTCTCCGTCTCAGTGCGTGTTTCTTTCAGTTACCGTCTCTACTACACTGCAGTAGTTCTTTCTATGTAAGTTCAAAGTTTCACCGAGCTTTTACTTGGCGAAGGAACACGATTCGAAACTTACTTTCGCTCTTAAGTTTTGCACAACAGTGTATTGAAAGTGCGCACAGTAACTATAAATAAACCTCACGGGCTATGATCGGGCCAGGCGGTTCATTCAAGACGAGCCGATTTCGAAACCTCCAGCTGACGACATATATGCCAAATCTACGGAGTCGTTCAGTAAATAATGCCCCAATTCTTTTGTTACAGCCGTTAATCCACAATGGTCGGCACGAAAAACGTAACTTGTAATGCAAGGTATTAGGGATACAGGAACAGAAATTGTGATCATTGGTTCATTAATATTTATCCACTTTAGTGTCTTAGTTGCTTTTCTCAGTGTCCGTCTTCCAACAAACAGGTCACATAATTCACTACCTGATGTATTCCATACGTTCGTAACTGCACCACAAAGTATACCACTCCAGACAATATAGATTTTCCGTTTTGCGCCCAGGCGTCCACACTTGAATACCTGACCTCCTGGCGAGGGGAAAACAAACATTAATAACTTGAGCCTTGTGTCCTGCGTTTTTGGAGGTACTAACCGATCCAAAAACGTACTACTCGTAGTAGCTATAATTATTAGTGTACAGATGTCATGATGTTCTGTACACTGTCATCGGTATTCACTAAAAATATCTGCACTTATACGTCAACCATCCCCTACGTGATGCGTAATTCTCTCTTCAATCTGTACTAATTCGTTCTGTGTCTTCAGACAGGATATTTTATGGGAGTGTTACTGACGTTTCTTTTCGAGCAAACAATCACTCAACGATTGTTTATTGTGTGGTGTCACCGCCAGACACCACACTTGCTAGGTGGTAGATTAAATCGGCCGCGGTCCATTTAGTACATGTCGGACCCGCGTGTCGCCACTGTGTGATCGCAGACCTAGCGCCACCACAAGGCAGGTCTCGTGATACGAACAAGCACTCGCCCCAGTTGTACGGACGACCTAGCTAGCGACTAGATGTACGAAGCCTTTCTCTCTCATTAGCCGAGAGACAGAATAGCCTTCAGCTAAGTTAATGGCTACGAACTAGCGAGGCGCCATTAGCCTTACAGTGATTGTAATTAAAGTCTCCTGTGTATCGTCAAGAGAGATGTACCACAATGATTGATTAAAGATAAGTATTAATCCAGCTACGTACTTTTCTTCATAGCATTAATTACGTAGCCTGTTCCAGTACTTCACGCCCGTCTGCGTTAGTCTAGCGTGCATTTTCAGCCATCTCTATCTACAAGGTGTTGGCCCAGCTGCCGACACATCATATTGCACTTGCGTTGTTGCCTCTCGCACATCACTGGATGTCAGATAACGCTGATGTAGCGCTCTCGTAACACGTAAGTCCTGAAAGAGCTGCAACAGCTGTTGCTTGGGTGGAAGATGGTCGCAGTATGTATTATACTGCAGAAATGTTCTCGCTTTCCACAACCGTAAGTAGGAACAGGGGTCTGGAAGCTACGTAATGAAACCAGAAAGCCAGCACGAGCAACAGGTGACTACTTTTTACGACTTCATTGCACACCGTCACACTAGCACCGTTGAAGCACGAAATCGATTCCACCAGGTTCAAGAGATTAGTGTCAGTGAGAGAACCATTTGCGAAGAAGAGAGCGACAGGCCAGTACTGGGCCAGACAGCCCGCTACGGGCCCAGAACTTACTAGAGAGAAACTTACAGACGAATACTGCAGCTGGAGAGTACAACAGTGGGAGCCAGTGTTGCTGACCGATGAGTCGATGTTTGGCCCGCAATCGCCTGGCAATAGACCCAGGGTCTGAAGAATTCCTCGGGAAATGTATTCCCCGTAACACATTCTCTTCCAGGAGGTCTTTACAGGTTCCCTAATGATGCGGGCAGGAAACAGATACTTGAAGGACGGATACGGTCTTCGCTGAACATGGGACCATTACAGTGTATGAGTATGTGGAGGAAATTCGTTTGGAACATGTTCGCGTTTCGCCCCATCTGTTGACCTTGGTTTTACACTAAGCCACGACAGCGTAAGCTCATATCGTCCAGTGTTGTATGAAGCGGATATTGATAGTACGGGTGGCCTGCTTGAAGTGCTGATCCCATTGGAACGTTGCGGACTAGAGAAGTAGAAGGAACCATCAGCTCTATTTGGAGACCCTTTAGGACCCATGGGAGGTCCTCATGAGGGAATAGGAGATGTTTTCTCAAGAGGGCATTGTTGCATTAATCATGAGCATGCCTGGAAGTTGTATGCCGTTATTGGTGCCAGACGAGGTAATACACGCTTCTGAAGATGAGATGTCTGAAGTCTGAAGTGCAGGAAACCAAAACAGAGTTGCATTAACTTCATGGGATTCCTCAAAATTTGCTGGAAGTGTGAATCCATTTGTATTATTTCAACATATCTGGATTAATTTGTATATAATCGTCTATTTTTAATTGTTAGGCCAAATGTATGGGACCATAACGAAATATTTAATGATCAAAATAGTAGATTAGAGTCATAAACTGCTGAAATTTAGCTTAAAAAATGGAAATAAAATTTAAGAACTCGAAATGTTGCGTATTTTGAGTCGGTCGGTGTTCACGGTAAAACATCATTTTGCATGACAAAATCTTCTCGGGTTGACAGCTGAGTCGTGCGGTAGCGTTCTCGCTTCCCGCGCCCGGGTTCCCGGGTTCGATTCCCGGCGGGGTCAGGGATTTTATCTGCCTCGTGATGACTGGGTGTTGTGTGCTGTCCTTAGGTTGGTTAGGTTTAAGTAGTTCTAAGTTCTAGGGGACTGATGACCATAGATGTTAAGTCCCATAGTGCTCAGAGCCATTTGAACCATTTTGACAGCTGAGTTAATGCGTTGTTCTCCGGCAACGTTTCAGCAAGTTTCTCATTTGCTATCTTCAGGCGAAGTGTCGGGTTGACACATCGTCGGGTCTTCATAGCCGCTGGACCACGGGCTTCTCTGCATCCTCGGCGCCGGTCCGGCCCATCAGGCGAGAGCGGAATCGGCTTCGTTGCGTGCGCGGGGGGGGGGGGGGGGGGGGTGGCAGCCGCGTGCACCAGGTCCTGGCGTCTCGTCTCGGTGCGGCCTGCTGTTTATTCCGTCGGCCGCTACCGACCTGCCTCCATCGGTGCGCTCTCGTGTTATTCTTGATAATGTTGTGTTCCACGCTGTGCTGAGTTGGAAGCCACTATCCCGGTTGACCAGGTTATCACTGACCCATATCTCCACTGCCTCTTTAGTAATAGAGTCCCAGAAACCATTCGCTCGACACAGTTTCTTGGTTTCTTCAAACTGAAACGTGTGTTCTTCAATGAGGCTGTGCTCCGCTACCGCGGATTTTACCTTTTATCCGAGGCGAACGCTTCTCACAAGTTCAGAGACGCATTCCGTGATGTAACGTAAATCCTTGCTCACTACCCCTGTCCGCAGAGCTCACGACATATCCACGGACTATCTTCACGGCCGATCCACACTCCCACAAAGCGCCACGTATCAGCAGCCCCTGTCCATTTCTCCATGTTTGCTACTCTGAGATTCCCGTACGAGGTCGGAGGTACTTAAGCATCCGCATCGCCCGTCAAGCGAATCAATTACATGAATGCGTGTTGTCTGTTGTTTCGGAAATTTCCAAAAGAACAGAAACCACGCAGTCATTTAATTCGTATTTTTTTATTAACTTTTGCATAATAAATACAGGGTTTCTTCTATAAACTGCTTTCTGTGATTGTACTGCATGTCCTGGGAATCAGCGCAAGAACAGGAGTGCTCGAGTTTTTCTTATTGGCTGTCTGAATCATCATCCAATTGGAATCAAGCATTTTCTGCACTTTGTGTAGTGCTTTCTGCTGCATCTGCGTCTGTAGCAGTCGCCCTTGAACTGTCTTATTGTACCCATCTGTGTTAAAAGGCGCTACACAATTTTGTACCAAAATGAAGGAAATCTTGCATTTTGTTGGCTATCGTTTTGCAAATATAAAGCGACTCCCATTTTAACGATTTGGTGAACGTTTGGACATACTGAGTGAATTAGTCAGTAAGTTATTGACGTGTGAGCTTTTTTGTACTTGAAACTCCGCATGACGTGATTCGTGAACATCACGAGGCATTACGACGAGCCCTTGTTTCCAAGAAGCCCACTGAACGACTTGGTGAAGTAAATCGCGAATAGCAGTGGCTCAGTAACTGTATGGAACGTTAAAATCATTGGGATCGGATTAGTGTACTTCTGGCAGCTTTCGTATTAATGTACTTTTGGCTGCTTGAAGTAAACCAGTCATTGACTTGCATCATTATTAGCTGGACAGTAAATACAGGCGATATCCATATACAACATGTTTCGGACGCGATAAAGCCTAAGTAGATGAAATTTAAGAGAGTTTCAAGCAATTCCTTTAGAATCCAGTACGCCCGAAATTTTACAAACTTACAGATGCTGTCCCCAAATTTCTGTTATGCGGCATTTGCTTGTTATGTCTTTAGTCGATTTTTCTCCAATCCTGTATTTGTCAGCCTGCCGGTGTGGCCGAGCGGCTCTACGCGCTTCAGTCTGGAACCGCGCGACCGCTACGGTCGCAGGTTCGAATCCTGCCTCTGGCATGGGTGTGTGTAATATCCGTAGGTTAGTTAGGTTTAAGTAGTTCTAAGTTCTAGGGAACTGATGACCTTAGATGTTGAGTCCCATAGTGCTCAGACCCATTTGATCCATTTTTTTGAACCTGTTTTTGTCAGCTGAACGAGAGCCTATAGAGGCAGAGCGAAGGGGTAGACAACAGGACTTAAGTCGGTGGACTATTTTTTTAGGGACGAGAAGGTACACTATGTGATCAAAACTATCCGGACACCACGAAAAACATACATTTTTCATATTAGGTGCATTGTGCTGCCCTGTACTGCCAGGTAATCCATATTAGTGAACTCAGTGGTAATTAGACATCGTGAGAGAGCAGACTGTGGCGCTCCGCAGATCTCACAGACTTCGAACGTGGTCAGGTGATTGGGTGTCACTTGTGTCATACGTCTGTACGCGAGATCTCCACACTCCTAAACATCGCTAAGTCCACTGTTTCCGATGTGATAGTGAAATGGAAACGTGAAGGGATACGTACAGCACAAAACATACAGGCCGACTGACAGAAACCGCCGACAGTTGAAGTGGGTCGTAAAGTGTAACAGGCATACCATCACACAGGAATTCCAAACTGCATCAGGATCCACTGCAAGTACTGTCACAGTTAGACAGGAGGTGAGAAAACTTGGATTTCATGGTCGAGCGGCTGCTCATAACCCACACATCACGTCTGTAGATGCCAAACGACACCTCGCTTGATGTAAGGAGCGTAAACATTGGACGATTGAACAATGGCAAAAGGTTGTGTGGAGTGATGAAATGGTTCAAATGGCTCTGAGCACTATGGGACTCAACTGCTAAGGTCATTAGTCCCCTAGAACTTAGAACTAGTTAAACCTAACTAACCTAAGGACATCACAAACATCCATGCCCGAGGCAGGATTCGAACCTGCGACCGTAGCGGTCTTGCGGTTCCAGACTGCAGCGCCTTTAACCGCACGGCCACTTCGGCCGGCGGAGTGATGAATCACGGTACACAATGTGGCGATCCGATGGCAGTGTGTGGGTATGGCGAATGCCCTGTGAACGTCATCTGTCAGCTTGTGTAGTGCCAACAGTAAAATTCGGAGGCGGTGGTGTTATGGTGTGGTCGTGTTTTCCATGGAGGGCGCTCGCACCCCTTGTTGTTTTGCGAGGCACTATCACAGCACAAGCCTACATTGATGTTTTCACCATCTTCTTGCTTTCCACTGCTGAAGAGCAATTCGGGGATGGCGATTGCATCTTCCAACACGATCGAGGACCTGTTCATAATGCACGGCCTGTGGCGGTTACACGACAATAACATCCCTGTAAGGGACCGGCTTGCACCGAGTCCTGACCTGAATCGTATAGAACAGCTTTGGGATGTTTTGGATCGCCGACTTCGTTCCAGGCCTTCCCGACCGACATCGATACGTCTGTGCAGTGCAGCACTCGTTGAATAATGGGCTGCCATCCCCCAAGAAAACTTCCAACACCTGACTGAACGTATGCCTGTCATCATAGCTAAGGTTGGGCCACCACAATATTGAATTCCAGCAGTACCGACTTAGGGCGGAAAGAGCTTGTAAGTAATTTTCACGCATGTGTCCGGATACTTTTGATCACATAGTGTACAGCAAGCCCCGTAGAAATGTTTCTGAAATGAGTGATTTGCATTTTAAATTTACTCTCGCGTGATTGAAAGCGTTAGAAGTTACACATTTTTCTTGTAAGAGCTCTTATATAATTTTGGACGATCGGTCATATTCAATTGAGACCCTGTTGTGAGTGATAATAAGTAATCTTTAACAACTCTGTTTAAACTTGATTAACACAACGAGGTCCTTCCGGGACGCTCTAGTAGTAGTAGTAGTAGTTACGTGGGAAAAGCCCCGCAGTTTACTTCAGTGCGTACACTCAGCGGGGTAATCTGTTTAAGGCGGGGTCTGTCAGAGTGCGGCCTGCATAGACAGAGCGCACGTCAGTCCTCCACAGTTGCGGAGACCAGGAAGCGGTCTGGGGTTCAGACACGAACCGTGCCAAGGGCCAGACGGTGCGGGACGCAGCTCGTTACGTGCCACCAACAAATCTCACAGTCCCTAAAAAACAGAAGCAGAAAGAAAAAAAATCCGGCCACGCCTGATTAACTACCCGAATAAATTCTCGGGATTCTGGGCCGCGGCGGCGGCGCCTGGCGCACTGCAGTGGCTGCCTTCTGCACTGTGCTGGTGCCATCCGGGGAGCCTGGGTAGCTGGCTAGGAGCAGCGAGTAGGCAACCAGGGGAGGTGAGGCGCACAGCAACTGTGGTCGCTGCCGGTGGACTATCCAGCGCTGCACGTGACGGTCTTCAACTGCGCGTTTCAACACAATGAACTAGTAAAATAAAATACATAAAATGCATTAGTCTGTAGTCGCACTTTGTATCCCGACTACCAGTTTCGGTACCAGTTCTATCTATAGGCCAAGCTACAATCAAAAAGGTCTCAAAACAGATGAAATTTTCTTATGAACCATTTACGCTTGCGACGGGGCGGTTAATAATAAAGTGAAGTGCGGTTGCAGAGAGTTCACACGAGAATGTGCATATACAAATATTGGTCTAAAATGTTATTGAAAATTTTGACTCTCACGTAAGTCTCAGGGGATGATTTCCACACTTGGTGCATTAGTACACTTCCACACCCGCGCGTTTGTTATAGTTTTTAATTAATTATTCACTCAGATATAAGTACAGTTTATGCTAGATAACAAGAATTAGGCGATTATTATACTAAAATCAGTTTTCACGACAC
This sequence comes from Schistocerca piceifrons, assembly GCF_021461385.2. Lineage (NCBI taxonomy): Eukaryota > Metazoa > Arthropoda > Insecta > Orthoptera > Acrididae > Schistocerca > Schistocerca piceifrons. Next base: position 562,631,275 of record NC_060143.1, read on the forward strand.
ATTTTAGTCACTATTTATTGGTGTTGTCCTTTTCTTTCACACAATGAAATTAGGACTGGTGAGACAGTTTACAGTTTTACTTTAATAATAATTTGACTCCAAGACCCCCAATAGCAGTAATGTAGGCTGCTATAGACGAAATTTATTCCAATAATACCAACAGAACCAGAAGTCCCGCTGTCCTCTTTGTTCTAGAAGTTTTGGCGCAAAATCACAATTCGTCACATGTTCACTTACGACGACGTATACCTCTTAAATCTTCACACAAATAATCGTAGCACTTCCAGTTCACCGATTATATGCTTGCACACTTGCGCTAATATACAATACTCATTGTCGAAATAAATCGGCGCGAAAAAGAATTCTCAAACGACCACATGGGCCATCCTCAAGTGGGGCTTGCTCGCCACCCACCCTCCAAAACGACTGACCCCTGGCCAAGACGGCCGCTCGCTTATGTAGGCTCGGACGTCAACCCCCTGGTTATGCAAGTACCACTCTCACCAGTTAAGGTTACAAATTTTGATACATACATCCCTCGACAGAAATAAGTACACCATCGGAACCGCCCTAAAAAGTACATCTTATTTACCACTTTACAATAATTTCTAGGATTATTCTATCGCCCGTAAATCAATTTTTAGTTTTTGCAAAATTTCGCCACTTAGCGCAAATTTGTTTATCGACATCTGTGCTGCAAAGTTTTAAGATAGAACTGCAGATAACATCGTTTTTACACGTAATCTATACCGATCTACACATTGCGCTGCTCAAAATCTTCATATCTATAATAGTTAATTAATTATGGGCGATAAATGTTAATAATAATTTGCAAACAATGAACATTATTGCAAGTTAAGTGTATAATATTAGCTTAAACACTTTAAAATACGTGTGATGCCACCCAAAATATTATATAGTGCCGTTTTATGTCATGAAATTTCTATTGAATTTTATAAACAGTTTTCAATCAAGCTTTGTTTATTGCTCTTTATGGGCTTAATTATTTATGAATCTTAACAAATGACTACGACACTCGATCCGCTATGACGAAACGTTTTTAATGAGTGCGCGCTCATCCCTGTACGTTGTTATTTACTATTTTTATTAGTCTTTCAGTATTCGTGATATTAACCGATTTTGAGATTACTGTAACTTTTGTGTCACGTGACTTGAAGTAAAGATCGATCTTTCAGAAGGTGCACAATCCACTGCCGCATCGCTCTTCACCGTGAGTTACATACTTTTCGCGTAATGCGCCAAAAACCAAACAATGTCCCAAGCTGCTGGCCACGTGGCCTCCGGAGACCATCCCAACCGACTGTTGCAAATCTCGCGCGGGCTCGCCACGCGCTTTCGCTTATCGCGCGCAGTGTAGCGCTCTCGCTCTCCACAAAGCAATCCTTGCACACCAGAAATATTGATCTAGTAACGGGGCTTTGTACCGTCACACGCTAACGGTCTTTCGCATCACAGATGCAAAGCGCTGGCGGGCTTGGCTACCACTTGGGTGGGTGATCGCTCGGATCTGCCCTGTTGGCAAGTGGGGTGCACTCAGCACTTGTGAGATCAGTTGAGGAGTGAGGAGCTATTTGACTGAGAGGTAGCGGCCTCGGGCATGAAATCTGAGAACGGTCGTCAGAGCGGTGTGCTGACTACATGCCCTTCCAGATCTGCATTCAATGACTCCTACCGGTTAAGGATGACACGCCGATCGCTCAGTACCGCTGGGCATTTCGAGGGCTGTCCGGACGCCATTTCTAAAACAGTTTTCTCTAACCAACAATGGAATCTCACGGCTGGAATATCAACAATGTAGTAAAAATAGATTGCTACTTACATGACGTGAAAGCTACAGGCAGGCAAAACTGAAAGACACTTACAGATAAGCGTTCAGTCACAGCCTTCGTCAGAAAAAAAGAGGCGCACACACACACACACACACACACACACACACACACACACACACACACACACACACACACGCATACAAGATTTGTTCACACAAGCAAGTACACCTCATGCAAACATGACTGCCAACTCCGGCAGTTCGGACCAGAACGGCATTCTGGTCCGTGCTGAACATTAACAGCTAACACCTCTTGCGCCCTATAACCATCCTTAATTGCACTTGTGATTCACAAGATGTGTTAGCTGTCGTAGAGAAAATGTGGTAAGAATCTTAGACTTTTATTCTTGAGCCAAAAACCTCAACCAAATGAAGCTGCAGCAAGAGGAGATGGAGATGTTGCACAAAGATTCAAAGTACAAGCTAGCTGTGTGACTCAAGAGCATTTCTACGTCACTGAGTGTAGATTAGTCACGAAAATTGCTAAATCAGATGTAGAATGTGATGATTTCACAGACTAAACATCTAAGGTCATCAGTCTCTTATTCACCCCCTATGAAGGACTGAGGCACGAGTGGGGAACCAGCCCCATATTTACCCAGTGGGAAATGGAAAAACGCCTGAAAACTGCATCCATGCCACCTGACTCTCCAGCTCCCTGAGCAAATCGGTGGGATGGATTCTAACCGGGTCAGACTCGCTTCCCCGTGTCACGAAACAGGAGCGTTAAACCGAATAAATTAGAACAATACGAAACAATCTTCGTACATCCATATTTAAATTGGACGAAGGTGGGACACAGCGGGTACAATTTTTTTATTACAAATGTAATTCCTCCAGCTGTACTTAAGATTTTATATTGATTTGGCTATTAATTTCGACGTTGCGTCAACTTCTTCAGGCCCATACACTCTGATGAAATCAATTGTGTGTGGCTCAGTACCAGAAGTCCACGATGAGAGCAACACGTGCTCCACATGGATAGCGGGCAGTAACTGCGCGCCATCCATGTGGAGCACGTGTCCAAACAGAAAAATATTTGTACACAAAAACAACCAAGTGCCACAACAGAAACAAACAAATTAGGTGGACTGACACAGAAATTAAGGCAAGATTAACATTGTTGTTGTTGTGGTTTTCAGTCCTGAGACTGGTTTGATGCAGCTCTCCATGCTACTCTATCCTGTGCAAGCTTCTTCATCTCCCAGTACCTACTGCAACCTACATCCTTCTGAATCTGTTTAGTGTATTCATCTCTTGGTCTCCCTCTACGATTTTTACCCTCCTCGCTGCCCTCCAGTACTAAATTGGTGATCTCTTGATGCCTCAGAACATGTCCTACCAACCGATCCCTTCTTCTAGTCAAGTTGTGCCACGAACTCATCCACAATTCTATTCACTACCCCCCCCCCCCCCATTAGTAATGGATCTACCCATCTAATCTTCAGCATTATTCTGTAGCACCACATTTCGAAAGCTTCTATTCTCTTCTTGTCTAAACTATTTATCGTCCATGTTTCACTTCCATACATGGCTACACTCCATACAAATACTTTCAGAAACGACTTCCTGACACTCAAATCAATACTCGATGTTAACAAATTTCTCTTCGTTAGAAACGCTTTCCTTGCCATTGCCAGTCTACATTTTATATCCTCTCCACTTCGACCATCATCAGTTATTTTGCTCCCCAAATAGCAAAACTTCTTTACTACTTAAAGTGGTTAATTTCCTAATGTAATTCCCTCAGCATCACCCGACTTAATTCGACTGCATTCCATTATCCTCCTTTTGCTTTTGTTGATGTTCATCTTCTACCCTCCTTTCAAGACACTGTCCATTCCGTTCAGCTGCTCTTCCAAGTCTTTTGCTGTCTCCGACAGAATTACAATGTCATCGGCGAACCTCAAAGTTTTTATTTCTTCTCCATGGATTTTAACGCCTACTCCGAACTTTTATTTTGTTTCCTTTACTGCTTGCTCAATATACAGATTGAATAGCATCTGGGAGAGGCTAAAACCCTGTCTCACTCCCTTCCCAACCACTGCTTCCCTTTCATGCCCCTCGACTCTTATAACTGCCATCTGCTTTCTGTACAATTTGTAAATACCCTTCGCTCCCTGTATTTTACCCCTGCCACCTTCACAATTTGCAAGAGAGTATTCCAGTCAGCATTGTCAAAAGCTTTCTCTCAGTCTACAAATGCTAGAAACGTAGGTTTGCGTTTACTTAATCTTTCTTCTAAGATAAGTCGTAGGGTCCGTATTGCCACACGTGTGCCAACATTTCTACGGAATCCAAACTGATCTTCCCCGAGGTCGGCTTAGAAGCCGTTCATATATTTCAGTTTTCCCATTCGTCTGTAAACAATTCGTGTTAGTATTTTGCAGCTGTGACTTATTAAACTGATAGTTCGGTAATTTTCACATCTGTCAACACCTGCTTTCTTTGGGATTGGAATTACTATATTCTTCTTGAAGTCTGAGGGAATTTCGCCTGTCTCATACATCTTGCTCACCAGATGGCAGAGTTTTGTCAGGACTGTCTCTCCCGAGCCTGTCAGTAGTTCTAATGGAATGTTGTCAACTCCCGGGGCCTTGTTTCGACTCAGGTTTTTCAGTGCTCTGTCAAACTCTTCACGCAGTATCGTATCCCCCATTTCTGCTTCATCTACCTCCTCTTCCATATCCATAATATTGTCCTCAAGAACTTCGCCCCTGTATAGACCTCCTATACTCTCCTTCCACCTTTCTGCTTTCCCTTCTTTGCTTAGAACTGGGTTTCCATCTTAGCTCTTGATAATCATGCAAGTGGTTCTCCTTTCTCCAAAGGTGTCTTTAATTTTCCTGTAGGCAGTATCTATCTTACCCCTAGTGAGATATGCCTCTACATCCGTAAATTTGTCCTCTAGCCATTCCTGCTTAGACATTTTGCACTCCCTGTCGATCTCATTTTTGAGACATTTGTAATTATTTTTGCCTGCTTTATTTACTGCACTTTTATATTTTCTTCTTTCATCAATTAAATTCAGTAGCTCTTCTGTTACCCAAGGATTTCTACAAGCCCTCGTCTTTTTACGTACTTGATCCTTTGCTGCCTTCACTGTTTCATTCCTCAAAGCTATCCATTCTTCTTCTGCTGCATTTCTTTCCCCCATTCTTGTCAATTGTTCCCTTATGCTCTCCCTGAAACTCTGTACAACCTCTGGTTCTTTCAGTTTATCCAGGTCCCATCTTCTTAAATTCCCACCTTTTTGCAGTTTCTTCAGTTTTAATCTACAGTTCATAAGCAACAGATTGTGATCAGAGTCCACATCTGCCCCTGGAAATGTCTTACAATTTAAAATCTGGTTCCTAAATCTCTGCCTTACCATTATATAATCTATCTGAACCCTCTATTATCTCCAGGGTTCTTCCATGTATACAACCTTCTTTCATGATTCTTGAACCAAGTGTTAGCTATGATTAAGTTATTCTCTGTGCAAAATTCTACCAGGCGGCTTCCTTTTTCATTTCTTAGCCCCAATCCATATTCACCTACTACTTTTCCTTCTCTTGCTTTTCCTACTGTCGAATTCCAGTCACTCATGATTATTAAATTTTCGTCTCTCTTCACTACCTGAATAATTTCTTTTATCTCATCATACATTTCATCAATTTCTTCATCATCTGCAGAGCTAGTTGGCATATAAACTTGAGCTACTGTAGTAGGCATGGGCTTCGTGTATATCTTGGCCACAATAATGCGTTCACTATGCTGTTTGTAGTAGGTTACCCGCACTCGTATTTTTTTAAATTCATTGTTAAACCTACTCCTGCATTACGCCTATTTGATTTTGTATTAACATAAATGAAGTGATTATTTCAAAGTTGCACAAATGGTGCACCGAACTGCTGTGTACTAGCAGGATTATATAACTAAGGCAGTTCAGTTTTTTTACTAATTGTGAATTAAAATAGGGTCCCACATCCAAGTTTCAATTGCAAATGAACACGTTCCATGGTCTAGAATTCTACACACATTTAGAACAAGTACTGATGTTTCGTACAATGGAACACTACCTATCTTTCAAACTACACTGCAATTTTATTGATGTCATTCTAGGTAATTCACATATTACTGATTTCGTCTGCTAATTTCCATCTACTGGTGTGGTAGTTTATACATTGTCAGCCATTCAGCGCCAGGAAGGATGGCAAATAACGATTTATAGAATTTTTGGAGGTATCCGTGGTCACACTTACAGGTCATTACGGGGCATGCTTGTTGCGAAACATAGAACACAGAGTTGTCACCACTGGTTGCAGCTACGGATCTAATCCGCCTGGGTATCGAGAAGAAGCGAGTTTTGGCAGTCAGGTACTGGTGCTTCATTCCATGCAGCCTCCCCTCTGTGCCAGACTTCATCAATCGTAGCGTCTGGCGAGTAGTTATGTGCCAGTCACCCATAACCAACGACTAAATGTTTTATGCAAGTAACAGATATGAAGAACGAGCTGTTTCTGGCAATAATGTGTTATCCTGTTGGAAGATAACGTCATCGAGTCCTCGAAAACTGGGCACAACAGCCTCCCTTAGCATGTTAAAAATGCAACTCTCGCTGTCCAAATCATCGATTAGGCGCACCACAGGTTATCGAGTTGTATAACCAATGGCCCAACAAACCAGTGTATCAGGTGATGGACCTGAATGACGATGACGAGTGAAATCTGGCAACGTTTTTTCTTCTCGTAGCCTGCTGCACGCCGAACTGGGTGCCCTGGCAAGGACTGCGTCACGCTACTCCTGCGGCCAGCGTTGCCAGTTGGCTGACCACTGTCTGTGCGCCTCCGAAACCGCGCCATGGGAGTCCTCAACGATGGTCGCCGGCCTGAGAGTGCATGGCTCTCGAGATGTCGTCGCACTCGGTACTGTCTTACTGCAGACAAGTCAGTTTCCTGGCTCGAGATAGGCGACGTGGCACCCGAGTGAACAAAATGTCTATCACCCAGGGTGTGTGACAAACTTGAGCTCAGACCAACGTGAGAAACTTCATCGCAGAACGATAGCGTGCAGGCAGTCCAGCTATGCATCATAATGATGGTCTCGAATTCCTACACAGGCTCATAGACGATTTTCCTCCTTGCATTAGGCATATATCGACTATACACAACAATAAACACACAAATGTAAGTTCTGAATGAGGAACCCACTGCGCAAACTTACTTTTTAAATGGTATTCCATGTGGAATACCGATATTCAGTGTTATGACGGGAACGATCATTTGAGGCATAATAGTCTAACAAGCGTTGGATCTAAAATGCCTACCTTAAGAGCTATGAACACTTCATCATCTTAGGTATTCCGAAAGAAATCCTTTTCTACTGCAAGCCCTTTCCTTTATCTATTTTGAGAGGAGGTAGTACATACCGAAAACAAGAAAATATTATCAGGTAAACATGGGCTTTAAAATGCATACCATAAGCGCTACAGCCGGCCGGAATGGCCGAGCGGTTCTAGGTGCTTCAGTCCAGAATCGCGCGACCGCCACGGTCACGGGTTCGAATCCTGCCTCGGGCATGGATGTGTGTGGTGTCCTTAGGTTGGTTAGGTTTAAGTAGTTCTAAATTCTAGGAGACTGATGACCTCAGATTTTAAGTACCATAGTGCTCAGAGCCATGTGAACCCATTTAAGCGCTACAGCTACTTGTTTCGTACAAGAGATGCGGTTCCAGTAGCGGAAATGAACAACTGCCTATAGCTCTTACGGTATGCGTTCTCGAGCACATGTTCACTCCACATTTTTTTTTTCTTACTTCCTTCTCTAGTACCATCTCTCAAGCTATGGAGCTATCACATTACCTAACATCAAGAAGCACTCATAGCTCTTAAGATATGAATTTTAAAGTCTATTTTTACTAGACTATTGGTGCTTCGAATAATCGTTCCTGTCATAGCCATGAACTCTGAGAATTCCGTTTGGGACATCCCAAATGCAGAACCTAAATGGTGTTACACCTACCGAGATTAGCTACGAAGTGCTTTGGCTCCTCTCACAATTGGGAAAACAGCAAATCAATATCTTTAATCGAGTATGGAGCCAGTGCGTCGTTAATCCATTTATGAAATTAGTAAGAGTAGCGAAAATTAAGAAACAACCCAAGGACAGAAATAAGGTAGAATCTTATAGACTTATGACACTGTTAACACGCGCGCCCAAAACATTGGAATCGATAATTGGTATGGTTTGGAGCGGTGGCCGGAAAAGACGGCTTTCTGTTACCATAACAATTTCGGTTTAAATATGGAGCAGGCACAAACGAGGTGGAAATAAATACATACTGGCAAATTTAACGGAGTTAACAATGGACTGAGATCTGCCCAAACGAGTTGCTCAAAATGTACAACAGGTGTTAGCACATCATCAAATCATCATCACAAATGGGCTACACACAGCCAGACCGCGGATGAGAATTTCTGGCTTATTATCTATTTTGTCCCCACTGCTTTTCAATAACTCTAGTATAGATATGCATGATCTAGTGTGTGATAACACTTGTCTACTAAATACGGTAACATACTAGAAATATCGTCTAGGAAGATCTCGATCAGCGTGTGCACTAGACACTGATGTGCAGGCTTCAATCAAATAATTCCACGCTCATGCAAATTTGCAGGCAGGAAAACTTCTCCGTACTTAGGGTTGTAAGTCGTCCACGTACTGTTACGAATGTCACATGCTAGAAGAGTAACACAAAAATCCGAAACAGTGATAAATATCCTACGAGAAATAGCAGACCTCAATGTGCCTCGAAGCATTTACAAAGCATTTATCAGTCCCTAGCTTAATTAAATATGCACATTTAAACTGGACAAGGTATAGAGTAAAGCACTAGTCAACTGAGTCAGCGTAATGAAATCGACACCAAAAAATTTACGGGTAAGGGAGGTGTTAGAAGGAGCTCTACATCCCCAATGGTGTTACCCCGCATTATGCTGAAACATAGCCAGTTTTAAGTAGAAGGTAGGGAAGGTGGCCATCGACTAGTTCACGGACACTGCTGGATCGATACATAGGCTCCGACATATGGATGACTTTCAAATAGAAGGTCTCCAGCATGAATGGAAAAACAAGATTTCCGATGTGAAGAAATAGTAAACCTGCTGTGTTAAAAAACAATTTTTAAGGCAGCTGGTATGCAATTTTTTCCCATCAGCATTCTTCAAAAGCAGTTGTTGAAAATGATGAACAAAAATCTAAATGACAAGACTTGCCATTGCCGTGAGCGGGGACATGTGAGGGGAAATGCTGACGTAATCGGCGCTCGGCGCTGCCAACAGAAACTGCAACGGTTCGCTTCATCTCGCCATTTTGACACTATAACTCTTAAGTCACTGGCGTTGGCAGAAATGGAAAAACAGGGAAGTGGACGTGAAGTGTTCCGGACGAATCCGATATGTGACGAAAATGGACAACGGACCCAACGGATACCTTTTATTGTGTCACCTATGTGCAGGTGCCATTTTTAGCAAAGTGATTATCGCCAAGCTGGAACGAGCATCGTTCTCCTTTCGATTCTTGCTCTAAGGGGGATAAGCAGGCTGTTAATCTGTTGGCGTACAGAACATCTAACAATAAATCAAAACTCACATATACAGGTATGAAATGGGCAGTATATTTACAACGTGAGGCCGATATTTGTGTGAGCCATTAACGTATATACTTTTACCGTTGATATATGCACATATTGATACTTTTTCTCGATATATCAATAGGCGATAATGCACATCTTTACAACTTTTTATGGTAATACATCGAAGAATGAGCAAGACCTGTTTGACACCAATCAAGCAGAAGCGTTAAAAAATATGAACTACCTGTGGTAGTAGATTCTTTTAGCATCACTTATCACAAGAAGAGGTGTGTGTCAAAACATTCAACGCAGTGTTTGACATCAGTGAAAATTGATTTCGAAGAATAAGGCAACTATAGCTTGCTTCTAAAACCCCAGAAGACAAGAGGGGTGCAGGAGTTAGTCATAGTCATCCCTCCCCTGTCCATGGTCAAGTGAGGGAAGGTATTCAGTCACTGTCATTGCAGGAATCTTACTACTGTTCTACAAAGATGTTTAAACTTGTGCAGGTTCATATGTCAAAATGAAGTATAAGTTGTTCTTGGAGAGGTTTACTGATACAAAAAAAGTTTCTATTTCTAGTGGAGTTATTTCAAGGAGAATTTCAACTACTGATTTGGGCGGTCTACTGTAGATGCGAAGAGTAGAAATTGAAGCTTAGATCACCACATCTCAATGATACAGCAAAACGCGCAGCTGCTGCCGAGCTTGCGATTCACCGGCTACAAATTAAAAAAACAAAATTATTCTGTTCTCACCTATGAAAATTCAGATGAAGCCAAAAGAGAGCAGCATCTATTATCCCTCGCATTTGATTATATGGAAAATGTTGGCCGGCCAAAAGTACCAGTACAGAATGTACTTCTTCTCACGAAAATCTCACTCTGGGTTCTGCATGCAAGACATAAAGAAGGGGTTAAGCACTTTGTATGTTTATTATGAAGGAACCGGTGGAAAGGGAGTCCAACTATCACTGACAGACTCTGGACGTTTCAGACTTATTCAACAGTGAGAGAATACAACTTTTTTATCGTTCGATCGAGACTCTGGTATCATTTCAAAGAAGCTTCGACGGAACGGTAGGACATCCACTGTTCATCAAACAACACTGCACATTCTAAAATGTAGTACAAACCCTGGAAAATTTATGGTTATGTAAGTTGACACATCTGATATTCTGGACTTTAAAGGCAGGTACACAAAATATTACAAGAAGACGACAGTTTCTGAGGAAACACGGAACAAGCCAAAATATGACAATAACTTCGCAATCAGCAGTCTCTTTCACTTTGTGCATTGGAGCGCCAGAGATGGGTTCATTAAAAGTTCGACATGTATCAACGGGTTAGTGAGTCACACATTCACTACGTGTACCCAGCAGGACGGGTGGCAATTAAAGTGCAGAGAAGTTAAGAGTTAGGAATGGTGCAGCAGTACATTCCAAGTGAGCATATGCAGTTCTATGAGGAATTGTTGAGCTGACACCTGTCTACTGACAGCACAACAGCATATGACGATGACTGAGGAAAAGTTTATTACAAGTGAAAAGACGTGAGTTCTGTGTACCATTTCCCAAACTGTTACATGTTTCCATTGCAAGTTTAAAACCATTATATACATTTTCTGTGGCTTAGAGTGGTTTTTGTAACATTTAATTCACTAATGTGATCGCTCATCAACATTTTATTGTGTGTCTTCTTCCTATGAGACCAAAATTTTTTTAAAGGGCGGATGTTTTCACATTTTAAACGTTCATAAAATTGTACGTATTTGTAGTCATCTAATAATTAAAAGTGTACTACTAATTAATATGAGGAGGCATTCTTATTTCCTGATATTTTAGTACTAAAACAGTTTTTTTAATTCTCCGAAGTTGTTTTTCTTGACTGATACCCATTTAAAAAAGACCAATTCAAATGAAATACATGTAGCACATATGCAAGGAACAAATTAAGTTGTGTGTTCATACATATGGTGCATAAACAGAAGGAGAAATCACAAGTAGACTGGCAGGTACGCAAATCTACCGAATCCCTGTCTTTTCTTTTGGGTTGCACCTAATATGCGACATTTTCCTGTAGTCGCAAAATCCAGACTGAAATAAGGCACTCGTTTAGTTCGACTGAGCTTATTTGTTACGATGAAAATACTCACAGCGTAACGACACAGGTCCAGACCGGAAAACGATCACCTACAATGAGCCACATAAAAAATTCCCACTGCCGAATGCAGATAAACCTCTGAGTTCAAATTTTCTTTCTTTTCGTGTAGGTCAGTTATTCTAATGTTGTGGTGTCAGTCTTCTCTCCATATAATTCTTACCAGAAAACAATCTTATCTGATATATAAGTATCGCACCCAGTATGTGGCTTCACATAATCTGTCTTTGCTTCCGCAGACGTCTCCCCAGTAGTACTATTTCTAGGACCATTATAAATACATTTTTCGATCTCATATTCCTGTATTCCAGATAAATAAATAAATACATAAACAAAGCAGCATCGAAGTCGTATTCACATTGTTCTGAGGTTGTCTGTCTCAGACTTCTGGACCTAATCAGATGGATCGAAACTTTAACACTTAAGATGCATTATCAATTTTCTGGTTATAGTGGTTATAAATTTTGTGCACACAAAGGATGTTTCTACGTCAAAGTCCGTATTAAACATCGCTGTATTTTCGTGCACCAGGAAGAAACCACGAGAGATGAAGAGAATCGCAAGTACTTGTCTTCGAAGTATCAAACTTCGTAACTTATTCTGGCAGAGTAAGTTATTACCACTAGACACGAAGGCACGAAATCCTCTTCAACAGAGCCATTGTACAAAAATAAGGTTAACGTTATCTACAATATTGAATGTGAATGCTCAGTTTGTTTCGAGCTAGCAAAATTTACACCATCCCATGTGGAAATCTTAAGTTTCGTTTGGAGATTTTTATTTGACCTTCTCGCCAAAGAATGTGTATTACAGTAAAATAATCGTTTAGTTTTCTTCCTCCACGTCTTTTGTTTCACACACACACACACACACACACACACACACACACACACAAAGCAACAGTTAATTTCAAAAATCTGCACATTTAAGCAACAGAGAGACTAATGCGTCTCAAAATCTATGTTTAAAAAAACATTTATGCAGCGACCCATTACTGGCAAGCTACTGACACTCATCATAAATATTCACGAATGTGGAGCTATGAGAGGGGTAGTTTTATTAGTGTGTCATAATATTTAACGGCGTTACACTATTCTGAAGCACCTGTTATAAAATTGTGCCCTGCTGTATGACTGCGCCAAGTAGTAATGATAGTTTTGCACAACACTCCGCCGTTGTGCATATATTTTGCTTGGATCTTTCCGCTTTAATATAACTGGCGGGTAATTTTCTGAAAGCAGTAGAAGTCCGTTGTATTACAGAGGAGATGGCAACTCACCAACCACGTGCATGGTGGCGGACACCGTCTTGGTGAGGAAGGAGGCGTCGGCTGTCACCTCGCAGCTGAAGTTACCAGACAGGCTCAGCCCCACAGACTTCAGCACGACCTGCGTCGCGTTAGACGAGGACAGCTGAAACACAAAAGCCATTCCTTGCATTTAGTTACATGATAAGCAGTAATAAACCGTTTATATATTTTCCACATGATAAATTCATTATACTGTGTGGGCGAAATAAGACTGGCCGACAACATATTTTTTTCAACTTCAGATAGCTAACCCACCTTACATTAGCTGCACTGGTTGTCTATCTTAAGGTGCATGGAATACACTCTACACCCGCACAAAAAATGGTGTATCACGAAGGAATTATACAAATGGAACGGACATCGTTAGATGTGATGCACATGTATGCACAAACAAATGATTACAGTTGCAGGCAAACTGTTTTTTTTTTATTTCGAAAGAAAGAACTTCACAAATTGTGCAGGTCATTAATTTGTTGGGCCAGCTGTGTCAGTTATGCAAGCACTTGGTCGGTAGGCGTTGACTGAAAGAGCTGTTGAATGTCGTCCTGAATCATATCGTGCCAAATTCTGCCCAATTGGCGTTTTTGAAGCGCGAGCAGGCTTCAGGCCTCTGTCCAAAATGCTCCAAACGTTCTCAGTTGAGGAGAGGTCCGGAGACCTTACTGGCCAAGGTAAGGTTTGGCAAGCAGCAGAAACTCTCGCCATGTGTGCTCAGGCATTATCTTGCTGAAATGTAAGATCACGATGGCTTGCCATGAAGGGCAACAGGACGAAGTGTACAGTACCATCATCATACAGCTCTGCTGTAACGGTGCCGCGGTTGACAACCAAAGGGGCAAAGAAATGGTATACCAGACCATCAGTCTTGGTTGTTGTGCTGTCTGGGGAATTCCAGACACGTCTTCGCCGGTTAATGGGGCTCAGTTGGAGCGAGACATGTCACAGGAGGCAAGTCTACTCCGGTCTGTGAAATTTCAGGCCGAAGACGTGTCTGGAGGCTCCCCGATCAGGGGAGGGATAACCAATGTGAGTGTCGCCCAACATACTGCCCGACAACCAGGAGTGATGGCCTGGGGTGCCAGTCACCCCCCCGCCAGCCTTAAAGCACGTTGGTGCGTCGACGACATTCTACGCCGAATTTTGTTACCCTTGATGGCAAGCGATCCTGAATTACATTTCAGGAAGACAGTGCCCGCCCACACGGGGCGATTTTGTACCGGATGTCTTCGTGCTCGGTAAACCATACGTTGGCTGGCAAGATCGCCGGATCTCTCACCAGTTGACAACGTTTGGATTATTAGGGGCAGCACCATGCAACCAGATCGTGATTTTGACGATCTAATGCACCAACTAGATAGAATTTGACATTATCTTCTTCAGAAGGTCGACCATCAAATCTAACAATGACAGGCAGAATAACTGCTTCCACATGGGCCAGGGGTGGACCAAGGCATTATTCACATAATTTGTAAACCTCTTTTCCTCGAATAAATTATTGAGTTTTTATAAAATCGTAATCATTTGTTTGATGGACATGGACGTCACATCTACCCATTTCGTCCCATTTGAACGGTTCGTTCGTGGTGCGTCATTATTTTATGTTTTAGAGTGTATTATCTGGGGGAATCTTATTTTGCATGCACTATATTACCGCGTACTCGAAGAGACTCCACCAGCATCTGCCAAGATCGTGTACAGCAAGGATACTGTGAAAAAAGTCATCTCACCTACATTATCCGGCCTAGGAAGAGGCCTTCAAATCATTACACTGGTATCAATAAGTAAACGTATAACTAGATGTTATCTGAACAGCTTCCGATGAGCAGATGACATATTCTTGTTTGTTTCGGAACGAGAATCCTTGTGGAAAAAATGGAGTGACTCGAAAAAGGAGCGAGTGTAAGACTGTAGATTAATATTACGATAGCATTAAAATATATCAGTCTGTTGGCCTACGGGAAAACAGCAAAAATTAACGACAAAGTTATATAAGAATATAGTGAATTTGACTTTGCGTTATTTTAAACGCAAACGTATGGATTCGTTATTAAATAGACGAGAGAGCACAAACGTCTTAGTATTACGGGAAACTGAATTCAGTATTCAGATGCAAAATCACAACATGCCTTAAGCAGAAGCCCTATAAACTGTTCACACTGCCTGCACTTACTTACAAAAATGAAACATGTTAGTTAGGTACGCAAATACTGCTTAAAATGTTAACAGTGGAAACATGTATGAAATACGTAACACATAGTGACAAATAACAAACTGATTAGAGAAAATAAAGAAAGGATGACGTAACAGTGACCGTTAAGAAAATAATATAGAAATGAGTTAAGCATATATCAAGACGAAATGGCTATGGACTGGTTATGGAAATTGTGTTTTCGATTCCTCGTAATAAAAAAATGGTTCAAATGGCTCTGAGCACTATGCGACTTAATTTCTGAGGTCATCAGTCGCCTAGAACTTGGAACTAATTAAACCTAACTAACCTAAGGACATCACACACATCCATGCCCGAGGCAGGATTCGAACCTGCGACCGTAGCGGTCACGCGGTTCCAGACTGAAGCGCCTTTAACCGCACGGCCTCGTAATAAAAAAACATGTAGAGAACAGACTAATGAAATGTGAGTTCACGATATAAAGAAACAAGAAAATGGATGACGTAACTATTGGATCGTAAGATGTAGAAGGGCTGTAGAGGGTTATATGCAGCAGTGCTTGAAAAGTGGCTAACAATGAACAATATCTCAAGGAGTACAAAAACCCTAGCAGAAGAAATACGTACAGTGCTCTACCCGTCATAGAACGTGGAGGCGATACAGCACACTAATTTCCATTCTCCATTAGTACTAACGCCGCTGGTGCACTTCTGTGGGTATTTCGGCGTCAGTAAAATTCTGACGACATACTCAATTGTTTCATAATCAGTGAATCTCATTTCTCTCGCTTCTTTTTCATGGTCTTTTTCTAAACTGTTTCGTCATTCTCTTTTTGATAGTCTCTATATCGTTTGGATCGTAATGTAACGTCCGCGATTAATTTAGGAAAAGAAGATGAACTGCAAAATACTAGAAGTTATTTACGTCACATATAACTCTCGTTCTTTCCAGAATACACTGAAGTGCCAAAGAAACTGGTATAGGCGTGCGTATTCAAATACGGAGATAAGTAAACAGACAGAATACAACGCCGCGGTCGGTAACGCCTATATAAGTCAACAAGCGTCTGGCGCAGTTGTTAGATCGGTTACTGCTGCTACAGTGGCAGGTTATCAAGATTTAAGAGAGTTTTAACGTGGTGTTATAGTCGGCGCACGAGCTATGTGACACAGCATCACCGAGGTAATGATGAAGTGCGTATTTTCCCCTACGACCATTTCGCGAGCGTGCCGTGAATATGAGGTATCCTGTGAAACATCAAATCTGCGACATCTCTGCGGCAGGAAAAAGATCCTCTAAGAACTGGACAGAAGACGACTGAAGGGAATCATTCAACGTGGCAGAAGTGCAGCACTTCCGCAAATTGCTGCAGATTTCAGTCCTGCGCCATCAATAAGTGTCAGCGTGCGAACCATTCAATGAAATATCATCGATACTATTCTGGCGTAACCTCAAGCGCCGGAACGAAGATGAAGAACGCAAGAGCAGAGAAGGCGGTGACACGACTTCTGCCAATGGTGCGCTGATTAGGGCCGCACCTCGACAGACACGCCCTCTAGCCGAAGACAATACAACCGCCGCTCCCACCAGCCTCGGCGGCGCAGTACCGGGACTCACAGACCACGACAGTTGTAGACCGACACTACGATAGCAGTTATTAGTGATCCAAATCCAGTGGTTACATCGACATAGTGTGTAGCAAAGCACTTTGATTATTTGCAAGTCACCCATCGCTTGCAACACCGCTAGAAATTCAAAGTATTGTCAATCTTCTTTACTGTAAGAAAAAGTATTAATGTTATTTGCTTGAATTGTTGTAGAGCATTTCGAGAACGCAGCATCCTTTAAGCACCCTATAAGTGACGACTAGGCAGGACCCCTCATATATGGGCTTTTGGAGCCAAAGATCCATTCGTATATTCTTGTTGAAGACTGGACACATGTTACCTAGTCGGACGAGTCTCGTTTCAAAGCGTCTCGAGCGGATGGACGCGTGGGGATATGGAGACATCCTCATGAGTCCATAGACCCTGCATGTCATCAGGGGACTGTTCAAGCTGGTGGTGGCTCTATAATGGTGTGGGGCGTGTGCAGCTGGAGTGATACGGGACCCCTGATACGTCTACATACGACTCTGACAGGTGGCACGTACGTAAGCATCCTGTCTGATCACCTGCATCCATTGATGTCAATTTAAAACCTCCCACTGGTCACCCAAATCCTCAGACATGAACATAGATACCTTGCGACGTGCTGCTCAGAAGAGATCTCCACTCCCTCGTACTGTTACGGATTTTTGGACAGCCCTGTAGGATTCATGGTGTCAAGTCCCTCCAGCAATAGTTCATACATTAGTCGAGTCCCTGACACGTCGTGTTGTGGCGCTTCTGTGTGCTCACGGTGGCTCTACGCGATATTAGGCAAGTGTTCGAGTTTCTCTGGCTCTTCAGTGTATAAAGGATACTAACGCAAAAATGACAGTACAATCGTTTTTATTTTTACACTTCTTAAAGACGTGTATTCACTTTTAAACTTTACTCCGTTACCTTCCACGCTGTCCATTTTCGGCATTGCTTCCGTTTCCTTGTTTTATAGTAACTACGCCAAAGCAAGGAAAAAATTCGCCCCTCTTACTGAGTATAGTATGTTAGTTTGACATGCCCACATTGAAAAATTTTGTAGTTAGCTTTGTCCTACGACAGGTGATATACAGGGTGAAACTTCCTGGCAGATTAAAACTGTGTGCCGGACCGAGACTCGAGCTCGGGACTCTCAGTCTGGCACACAGTTTTAATCTGCCAGGAAGTTTCATATCAGCGCACACTCCGCTGTAGAGTGAAAATTTCATTCTAGAAACATCCCCCAGGCTGTGACTAAGCTATGTCTCTGTAATATCCATTCTTCCAGGAGTGCTAGTTCTACAAGGTTCGCAGGAGAGTTTCTGTGAAGTTTGGAAGGTGGGAGACGAGGTACTGGCGGAATTAAAGCTGTGAGGACGGGGCGTGAGGCGTGCTTGGGTAGCTGAGTTGGTAGATCATATGCACGCGAAAGGCAATGGTCCCGAGTTCGAGTCTCGGTCCGGCACACTGTTTTAATCTGCCAGGATGTTTCATGCTCAATTATGTTCATATCTGAGGAGTATGGTGGCCAGCGGAGGTGTTTAAACTCAGACGAGTGTTCTGGGACCACTCTGTAGCTATTCTGGACGTGTGGGGTGTCGCATTTCCCTGCTGGAATTACCCGTGCCGTCGGAATGTACAATGGACATGAATGGATGCAGATGATCAGACAGGATGCTTACATACGTGTCACCTGTCACAGACATATCAGCCGTCCCGTGTCACTCCTACTGCTGACGCCTCACAGCATTACAGAGTCTCCACCAGCTTAAACAGTCCACTGCTGACATGCAGGGTCCATGGATTCATGAGGTTGTCTCCACACCCGTACACGTCCATCTGATAAAGACTATTTGAAACGAGACTCATCAAGCCAGGCAACATCTTGACAGTCATCAACAGTCCAATGCCGGTGTTGACGGGCCCAGGCGAGGCATAAAGCTTTGTATCGTGCGTTCATCAAGGGTACTCGAATGGACCTTCAACTCCAAAAGCCCATATCGATGGTGTTTCATTGAATGGTTCGCATGTTGACACATGTTGGTGGCCCAACCCTCAAATCTGCAGCAGTCTGCCGAAGACTTGCACTTCTGTAACGTTGAACGATTCTCTTCAGTCGTCGTTGCTCCCGTTCTTGCTGGAGCTTTTTCCGGCCGGAGCGATGTCGAAGATTTGATGCTTTACCGGATTCCTGATGTTTACGATACAGTCGTGAAAGGGCCGCACGGGAAAATCCCTACTTGATCTCTGTCTCGGAGGTCTGTGACCCATCGCTGGTGTGCCAAATATAACACCATGTTCAAACTCACTTAAATCTTCATAACCTGCCAGTGGACCAGCAGTAACAAATCTAACAATTGCGCCAGACACTTGTTGTCTTACATAGACGTTGCCGACCGCAGCGCCGTATTCCGCCTGTCTACATGTCTCTGTACTTGAATACGGATGCCTATACCAGTTTATTTCGCGCTTCAATGTATTTGTGACACGCCGATGTTCCACACCACGCTTTATTTTGCCCAACGTCAGTATGTGACTTTCAGTATTGTAAGGAACATGTACCACTTATTACGTTATAAGATCCGACGGTGACTGCCTAGATCTGTCAAATCCGGTGAAAGTAATAAAAAGAATTGTTAGTAATCTTGACTACCTTCATTCTCCAAGATTAATGTAAATCTAAGAATACTAAGTTCCTTTTCGCTATTTATGTGTGTTACTTTAGATTTTAAAGTTGTGGGTTAATTACGGGCCCCTGTAGCAATCGTCGAACCCTTACAAATTCCCCTGCGTGGGGGAGAGATTTAGTATCAACGGTAAAGGTTACAGATATCTACCGTATCCACCCGTTCATTTAAATGCATCGTAAGCACTGACGTGAAAATGCTGTGCATACGTGGACCACACGTTTTTTGCTCTGCAGGATGTTTTCAACTTTTCATTTTAAAAGAAAATGTATTAGAAGAGATTTTTTCCACTCCAAAAACAGTGGATAAACAAGTAACTTGTAATTCCTGAACAGAATTATACGCAGAAGAGCGTGTAAATAACAGCTGAGAGTGTGGCCGTTCGGTTCTAGGCGCTTCAGTCTGGAACCGCTTGACCGCTACGGTCGCAGGTTCGAATCCTGCCTCAGGCATGGATGTGTGTGATGTCCTTAGGTTAGTTAGGTTTAAGTAGTTCTAGGGGACTGTCGACCACAGATGTTAAGTCCCATAGTGCTCAGAACAACTCAGACAATCGCGTATGCAGACTATTCGCTGGTACATATTTTCCTATCTGCATTCAGTATACTGTCTGTAGCACAGTGTACGTTGTGCACCACCTCTTTATCGTTAGCGGTGACCACCAGACAACTGTTTGTAAAAAGCTTGGCGCCATCTACGGGGCAGCTGAAATTAACACCACACTGGGATTTAAAGTAATTTCCTCGTTAGTATGCATCTGCTTCGTACACAGCTGCAAGTGGTCGTTGATGAACTATATGGAAAAAGTTTATAACTGAACCAAAAAAAACAGGTTACAGATTAAGAATTTGCTATATTCCGATGACATAGTGTTATAAAAATTAGGCGAGAGTAGCCTTCAGTGACATTACATCAACGGAGCAACTCAGAGAAAAATCACACCAAATTATTTAAACTAAGCCTTCACATGTACTAGGAGTGGTAAATTAGACATGAACAGATTCTATCTTTGTAGGGAGAGAGTACTGAGCCCATGAAATCGTGACACGGGTGAGACAGGTGGTTGCTGCAATGATTTCTTACCATATGGTTGGCGCTGGCCGTGTACAGCCATGGCGTCACGCAGTCGCGCAATCTGAGTAAAGATGGTGATGCCTGTACTCGAATGGTGTTATGATGTCCTGCTGAAACAAGCAAGCAGCCGAACTGTGACTAGCTGCAAGGTGCCAAGCGTGCCAAGAGCAAAGCGCGTTCTCGCGTTTGACATCTGGCGGAATCCGTCAGTTCGGATTCCAGCTAGTAGAATAAGGAATGACCAGACGAGGCTGGTGGCGTCTGACTTCCGTGTTTGTCTGGCCTCAGAACTGGTCCACTTGATTGAGTTTACGACACTAAGAAACTGGACCGTTGCCAACAGGGGAAGGAACAGAGACCGAGGACTGCATAGATGAGTCGTCAACGCGGCTGGTTGCCATTAGAAAACTTGGTCTCCACTGCCGGTTCTGCCTCCTCGGTGGGAGGGCTGCAAAGAAGTGCGCTCAGCCCTGTGATGCCAACTGAGGAGCTACTGACCAAGCAGCAGCTGCTGAAGTTAACAAAAAAACTGACAACGACCGGGAGAGCGATGTGCTGACCCCACGTCCCCCGATATTACACTGGCAGAGGGCGACACGGCGGTAGGTCGGCGCCGGTGGACGCACCGGAGCCTGTGGATGGAGTTTACGGGAGACCAGGGACTCTACCTATCCTGCCTACTGTGCCTCAGGAAACTGCCTTGTTATTAGTTGACAGAGGTCTTATAAGATTCTGCCGTAGAAAGATAGTTCAAATGGCTCTAAGTACTATAGGACTTAACATCTGAGGTCATCAGTCCCCTAGAACGAGAACTACTTAAATGTAACCAACCTAAGGACATCACACACATCCATGCCCGTGGCAGGATTCGAACCTGCGACCGTAGCGATCGCGCGGTTGCGGACTGAAGCGCCTAAAACCGCTCAGCCACAGCCGCCGGAAAAGATAGTCTTACATCTATTGGTGCAACCGCAGGGGGAGGAGAAGAAGCCGTTTGAAACTTTACGTAATTTTTAACCATAGTCGCCGTTTTGAGTAAGCTTTCAACTTTTGTCTGGATGACCGCTGAAGCGAATCTCTGTCTGGTGAAACTGGAACCCGACTTTCAAGATTATATATATATATATATATATATATATATATATATATATATATATATATATATGCTATATTTATAGAGTTTCCAATACAAAAAAATCTTGTAAAAATACTTGCCTATTTCAGAGAAAGAAAATATGATCGCCGTTCTGAAAATTTTCTCACCACTTCTACAGAAAACCTTAATATTTCTTGGGCAGATAATAGTTTAAGGGGTAACTTCAACAGTGAGAAACCCACTCTCATTACCTAAAAAAACAAATTCGTAAAGGATCTGATCACAGTCTGTATAGCACCCTAAGAGTTCTACTGGTAATGGTCGGTTAAACCATTACTCGAACTGAGAAAACTTTGTCCTTTAGTAACAGGAAGGTCCGAATGCCAACTGATCACCCATTTGCGCAAGACTACATAGCGTTTCGTTGTTCAATTCAAGTTAGCGATTTGCTGTACTGTAAAATAGATGTAGATTTTGCAACGTTCTTAATAATCGTGGTAACGTACATTTAATCTGCAGTGCGAAGCGTTCTGAAACTTGATGTACTTTGAAAATGCTGTATTAAGAATTCACGGTGGCCTTTTAAATTATTTACTGGACGCAGCGGAAACGTGTTTCAACGCTCGGCAGATCATCATAGCCGCACACCATCTCCAGAATATTAATTAAACAGAAGAATATCGTGTAATTATTTTTAAAAAAGACGAATATTTGGATGACAACAAAGAACGCTTTAATTAAGAAGGATGTAACGACTCTACGTGACGACAATACTCACGCTCCTTTGAACAATATGGCTCTGCTCGTTCAATCTGTGCTCTTGTGCAGTTGTCCCTCTGGTGTCACTGATATCTATGAACCGTAACACCTATAAAAAAGCACAGTGTAGCAAAAAGTCGCGTCTTCTCTACATGAAAGAATTGAAAGTGATGGATACAGAGACTTTATATTCGCTTAGTATCATCCTGCTTTCCAAACACTGTAGGATCCCATGGACGATACCGGACCGTAAATGTTATAGAAACATTTTTATACAGCAATTGAATAAGATCGTCATGATCTTCTTACTTTAGCTACATCATGCTGGAATGTTTCCATTAAGAAAAAGCAACGACAGCAAAGATGTTGGGGATCTATTCAGAATTGTTATCATATATTTTTTCGCGAAATTCTGAAGAGCTTTGCAAATGTTGTAAATGTATTTCTAGAACTATAGCATATGTTACAGGAACTCTGAATAAATGTATACATCTTTGAAGTTGGGTGTCAGCTTCACATGACTGCCGATCTCGAGGGTGTTGTTCTGTTATTTTACTGGTGAGTTGTTGCGGACTCCAGGGAGACCCATTTACGCACTTCAACGCAGATTTGCTGCATTTCTTTTATTGTCCTGTATTGTCTGATCCGCGCTAAGATAACCTGTAAAACCAAATACTAACACTAGCAGCACTAGCGCTTCATCAGCAGCCTCTGTCTAGAAATACCAAACATTAAGAAGGTTGTATTAGTTGCTATTATAAGTAGTGAAATGCTTACTTGTAACCAGTAGTATACTGTGCCGACCCAAGTGGTTGTTAATACACAATTCAACAAGAAAACAACAAAATAAATGACATATGTAAGCTTAGGAAATATTACTGAACAAGTTGTAGGTATGCATATGGTCATCTACAGTTATTCCACTTTCCTGAACACAGAAACCACATACATTACACCTGTGTGAAGTTACATCTGCCTCCCAGCAAGATCTGCCACGAAGTGGTCTATTTTCGGACGGTAAACACGGTCCTCTGACCCTGGGACAACGTGAAAATTCTCTGGACGATGAAACTTCCTGGCAGATTAAAACTGTGTGCCCGACCGAGACTCGAACTCGGGACCTTTGCCTTTCGCGGGCAAGTGCTCTACCATCTGAGCTACCGAAGCACGACTCACGCGCGGTCCTCACAGCTTTACTTCTGCCAAAAGCTGTGAGGACCGGGCGTAGGTCGTGCTTCGGTAGCTGAGATGGTAGAGCTCTTGCCCGCGAAAGTCAAAGGTCCCGAGTTCGAGTCTCGGTCGTGCACACAGTTTTAATCTGCCAGGAAGTTTCATATCAGCGCACACTCCGCTGCAGAGTGAAAATCTCATTCTCTCTGGGCGATGTCTAACCTAGCTCCCCAGCGATCGTTAAAACTTATAAAATGCAGAATTCTGCTTCGGACGGAATTTTGCGCACTTTGAGCGTTCGAGCGTCAAGCAGGGCCGAGTCCCGTTATGTTTGGTTAGGCTACCACCTACTTTCTTGGAATGATGGGAGTACTACGCGCCAAATCAAGAGTGTTTCTTCTATTGTGTAGTAAAAACTGAGAAAATTTCCGGAAAAAAGCTCTCCGGCCTCCAATAGCTCACTAGCCCTTTATGTGTACGTTCATCGTCTCACAGCCTGTTAGCCCGCCCTCTGCAAGCATTACGTAGTCCTACGTTCAGTTAAACGGCGTGTTCTCTCTCACAGCAACCAAACCCGAAGTCTGTATTTCAGGTCCCCACTACTTCAGGAATCAGTTTCTTTTGATCTCTTTTCTTCTTACACTTTTACTAAAGAACTAATATGCAGATAAAACACGAGAAAGCTAGAAACTAAATTAATAACTCTGAAACGAATCCACCCGTTGGTTCGTAATAAAGAAACGGCCCACAATATATTTTATTATTTGTTGTCTCATCTACATCTACGTCAAACTCCGCAAGCCCCCTGACGGTGTGTGGCGGAGGTACTTTTGGTACCATTAACTGATTCCCCGTTCCCTGTTCCACTTACGAATGCGCATGGGAAGATGACTGTCAGTAAGCCTCCGCATTAGCTCTAATTTCTCGAAATTTCTCTCATGGTCATTTCGTGAGATGTCTCTGGGAGGAATCACTACACACACATCAAAAAAAGTTTTGCATCATCTCGGTTCCAGGAGTTCAGGAACCTCTAAAGAAAATTGGATTAGAGATCAACATTAACATCATCTCTCCCCTTTCTATTGCTCATGAAAACCGCTCATTGCATGTTGAACAACCATACACCGAGACCTACAGAGGTGGTGCTCCAGACTGCTATACACACCGCTACTTGTAATACTCAGTTGTACGTCCTCTTGCATTGATGCATGTCTGTATTCGTTGTGGCGAGCTATCCACAAGTTCATCAAAACACTGTTGGTCCAGATTGTCCCACTCCTCAACAGCGATCCGGCTTAGATCCCTCAGAGTGGTTGGTGGGTCACGTCGTCCATAAAAAGCCATTTTCAATCCATCCCAGGCATGTTCGTTAGGGTTCATGTCTGGAGAATATGCTGGCCACTCTAGTCGAGCGATGTCGTTATCCTGAAGGAAGTCATTCACAAGATGTGCACGATGGGGGCGCGAATTGTCGTCCATGAAGACGAATGTCTCGCTAATATGGTGCTGATATAGTTGCACTATCGGTCGGAGGATGGCATTCACATATCGTACAGCCGTTATGGCGCCTTCCACGACCACCAGCGGCGTACGTCGGCCCCACTTTATGCCACCCCAAAACAGTAGGGAATATCCACCTTGCTGCACTCGTTGTACAGTGTGTCTAAGGCGTTCAGCCCGACTGGGTTGCCCCCAAACACGAAGATTGTCTGGTTAAATGCATATGAAGAGTACTTGATGCCAATCCTGAGCGGTCCATTCGGTATGTCGTTGGGCCCATCTGTACCGCGCTGCATGGTGTTCTCGTTGCAAAGATGGACCTCGCCATGGACGTCGGGAGTGAATTTGCGCATCATGCAGCCTACTGCGCACAGTTTGAGCCGTAACACGACGTGCAGTGATTGCACGGAAAGCATTATTCAAAATGGTGGCGTTGCTCTTAGGGTTTCGCCGAGACCTAATCCGTAGGCAGCGGTCATCCACTGCAGTAGTAGCCCTTGGGCGGCCTGAGCGAGGCATATCATCGACAGTTCCTGTCTCTCTGTATCTCCTCCATGTCCGAACAACATCGCTTTGGTTCACTCCGAGACGCTTGGACACTTCCCTTGTAGAGAGCCCTTCCTGTCGTAAAGTAACAATGCGGACGTGATCGGACTGCGGTACTGACAGTGTTGGCGTGGTTGAACTACGAGACGCGTACCTCCTTCCTGGTGGAATGACTGGAACTGATCGGCTGTCGGACTGCCTCCGTCTAATAGGCGCTGCTCATGCATGGTTGTTTAGATTTTTGGGCGGGTTTAGTGACATCTCTGAACAGTCAAGGGGACTGTGTCTGTGATACAATATTCACAGTCAACGTCTATCTTCAGGATTTCTGCGAACCGGGGTGACACAAAAGTTTTTTCAGATCTGTGTATTTTCCAACTCATCCCGGAAAGTCATCTCTCGTAATTTCGATAGTAAAGCTCTCTGTGATGGACAACGCGTCCCCCATCTCTGTAACGCTCTCGCGCCGACTAAACAATCTCATGGCGAAAGGTGCAGCTCTTCGTTGGACCTTCACTAGTTCTCCTACCAGTAAGGATCCCAAACTGATGAACAAGCGCCTTCTAATCCAACTTTTCTGTGGATAAGCTACATTTGCTTAACGTTATTCCCAAAGATTTCAGTCTGGCATCTGATTTTCCTACTACTTGTTTTACGTGCTTATTCCACTTCCGATTTCAAATGCTTTCCTAAGTCAAGGAGTACGGCATCAACTTGAGCGCCGTTCTTTACAGCGCTATGGATATCATGAAAGGAACAGTGCGACCTGAGATTTGCGAGATATATGTTTGCGGGAACCAAGTTGATTTTTTATAGAGGCCATATTATTTCCCCAACAAGTCATAATTCTTGAGCATAATACATATTCCACTATTCTACAGCATACTGATGTCCACAATATGGGCCTATAATTATGTGCATCTGTCTTACGACCTTTCTTGTAGACGGGAATGACCTGCGCTTTCTTCCAGTCGCTAGGTGCCCTTCGTTACTCCAGCTATTTCCGATAAACTGCTGCTAGAAAGGGAGCAAGTTCTTTCTCATTATCTTTGTAAAATCTGATTTGTATCTCATCTGGTACTGATGCACTTCCACTGCCAAGCGATTGTAGTTGTTTTTGCTTTCCGCTATCGGTTATCTCGATGTATGGCTTTTCGACATTCGTGCGGCCTTTGTAGGCGATACATACACATTTTGTCAAATAAGAGCATGGTCGGCATTACGCACAGTTGGTAACAGATATCGCCTTCGCTCTTTCAGCGCGTATTGGGCCACAATCTCTGTAACAACGTGTGATTGAATAAATAGTCTCTAGCAAGGATACCATGCATTTCCGGACATAAGTTCGTAAGACTTTTTTTGTTCTGTATCCTCTCATCAATCAGTCCCTAGAGTTTGCACACGGAGAAAAAAATCACCCTGTCTGTGAGAGGGTAATTCGATCCACTATATTATCGACCCTCTGTCCTATCAAATATCAAATACATAGGCTGAAATATCACGTACGAATATGACTGAGACATCGAGAAAAGACCTATAGTTTCTCACGAGTTCACTGTGCAACAAGAAAGACACTTTGTCTGTAACAGTATTCTGTGTTGCTGATCACGTCGGCTAATACTTTATGGAAACCAGCTCTGACCGCGAAAGTCTACAGATTTACAGGAAAAGGCTGTGCAAAACCTGCTACACAGAGATCCAGATGAAATTCCACAAGGTGATGGCAGTTCCACCTCCGCTACAGGGCAGAAAAATATGGTCAAGCAAATGAAATGGGATTACTCAAAGATTAAAGCTGAATTCATCACATCAGTAATGGAGGCATCGGAGGGAATTTGAAGATGTTCTCTGGGTTTTCAAAGAAATTGTAGAATGCAGTGAATAGAGGCTCAAGCAGGTCACTGGAAGGGGCAATGGTTCAAATGGCTCTGAGCACTATGGGACTTAACTTCTGAGGGCATTAGTCCCCTATAACTTAGAACTACTTAAACCTAACTAACCTAAGGACATCACACACATCCATCCCGAGGCAGGATTCGAATCTGCGATCGCAGCAGTCGCGCGGTTCTAAGTTGTAGCGCCTAGAGCCGCTCGACCACTCCGACCGGCAAGGGGAAATGAGCACT
The DNA here is from genome assembly GCF_021461385.2 of Schistocerca piceifrons. NCBI lineage: Eukaryota > Metazoa > Arthropoda > Insecta > Orthoptera > Acrididae > Schistocerca > Schistocerca piceifrons. Next base: position 562,658,953 of record NC_060143.1, read on the forward strand.
TATCGAAACAAGATACTGAACTGTGACTCACAGATAAAACAATGGGACATGAAGAGAAAATCACTCAGATAAAAAGGTAGTAAGGCAAGGGAACAGTCTTCCTTTCAACCTATGCATCAATAACGATGACTAGGGAAAGATTGAAGAGTGTAGTTAACATTCAGCGTGAAAAGGTATCTGTAGTAAGATACGCTGGTTACGTGTTGACACTGCTAGCCTCAATGGAAGTAAGGTGGAATTAAACAGCTTTTTGAATGCAGCGTTCAGTCTAATCAATGCCTAGTAAACAAAAAAATATTAAAGAAACGGAAGCATTTAGCAGTAGCAGACATGAGATTAGAGATTAACTTCACTTTAAAATAGTGAACCATGTAGTAAGCGAGATGAATGAAATTTGCTCTCCTGGAAGCAAGATAATGAGTAACGAACGGAGCAAGGAGGATATAAGAAGCCGGCTAGTGCAGTAAAAGAGGGTGCTAGTGTGAAATTTTGGGAAAAGTATTTCTGGAAATGGTACGTCTGGAGCACAGGACTGTCTGGAAGTGCTTCGTTAACTATGGGAAAACCGTTAAAGGTGGCAACTGAAGATCCTTAAAATTTACGTATCCTTCGAAGAATCGCTGAGGAAATGTATTATGTGGAAAACACAGATAATAAGGGACAGAATGATTCAGCCTGTATTGCTAGATCATGACGTAATTAAAGAAACAATAAACGAAATTTTTAGTTACACTGGCAATTTTGCTCACTACATAATTAGTATTTTTTTATAATAGAAATTTAAAAAATCTTTATTAATACAATACAATGATAATTATACAAATAACCCACCACCTAAAGTAATTAGTTGGCCTTAATTAATACAATATCAAATGCAGCTTCTACTTAATTTGTTTCTGGCACTATTTCTGTGGACAAGGTTAATTTAATCTAATGAACTCGAATGCTAGTCTATTCTGCAGCATTGTAGGTGTGCCAGTTGTACTACAAACGGACTCTTTGTGACCTGCCCACCGAGCTAACCCCTGTGGGCGTGCCCCTGGCACTGGGCTTGGCCAATTACTTAAAATCGCCGCAGTCCCTAATCTTGTTAGTATTGTTAGTTTATATCTACATTATAACTTATACTTCTAATACCTAGTATCTTATTGGATGTGCTGTTACTGTTGATGAGATTCGATACACCTGCCTGCCTGATACTGGAGTGCGGCGGATATCGGTGTAACGGCGACAGGCCATTCCGCGCTCGGCGGTATTGGGCAGGTGCACCTCAGTCTTTGTCGGTTTTTTGTTTATTGACCATTTTGGTCTCTAATAAATTCCATCGTCACCTTACGTGATACCTCGTTTGCCAAACTATTTAGGATATGATAGGTGTCAGCACGTCGTATTAGGGAATAGGTGTCTCTGTTCGGTAGTTGATGTCTCAAATCATTCGCCACGTCGTCGTTTATTGGACAGTCATAGATGTTGTGTTCTGGTGTGCCGCCGTCCTGAGCGCCACGCTGGTGTAGCCCGTTTACCAAATCGACATAAGTATGTCGGATATGTTCCATGCCCTGTACGAAAGTGCAGTAGACCTCTACGTGGCTCTAAGTAACCCATTTCTAACCTTTCTTTAATACTAGGAAGCAGTTGAAATACCCTTCTCCCCGTTTCTTCATTTTCCCATGATTCCTGCGATATATCCTCCCCTCTTCTTCTAATAGCATACTTGTCACCTACCTGTACCCTCATGACTTCTCCCTTTGGTTATCCAGGAGCATGCTGCCTGTTCCCGCACCTTAATGTCTAATGGCCCCATTAACACCAACAATGCCCCCCCCCCCAGGAGTAGTTCGAATTGCGAATTGCCCCAACAGAGTGTAACAGCATATTCCGCTGCACCCTCCTCACAGTCGTGGCACGCATCACCCACGTGAGCCTACGTGCCCACACCCCACACCCGTATCCTACTATTGACGATAAAATATTATTGTGATAGAGTTTAATGAGATTGGGTGGCAGATCGAAACATTTATGACCTATGTTGATGAGATTGTTTAAAACTTCTAGGGCTCGTTGAGAAATGGTGTCTATATGTGATGTGTAATTCCACTTTTCATCAATTATCACCTCTAGGTATCTGGCCTCGCGGCGCCGAAGAACTGGTGTTCCCTTGATTCTTACGGTTGGATCTCTAATCAGGGTACCTTTCAGCTATAGATACGTGGATTTGTGTAGTGCAACCTTCATTTTCGCTTCGTGGCACCATTCAACAAGTGATGTTATTGTTTGTTCCACTTTGGGTTCTAGATCCTCACGGCTACGGCCGCCAACCAACAGGAGGAGGTCGTCTGCATAGGCTATCGCGTATAGCATGTCCTCGCTGAGTTGTAATTTTTCTAGTAGCGCTTCCGTACTTACATCCCAAAAGAGTGGCCACAGGACAGATCCCTGGGGGCACCCTTCGTATTGGTTTTACTTATTTTTCCACTAGGCGATGATAACCAGACCTCCCTGGCCTCACAATAGCTCCCCAGACAGCCACAGAGGGGCCGTGGGCACTCCTTCTCACGCAAGCGGGAGAAGAGTGAGGGCCACCACAGGTTGTCAAAGGCGCCACTGATATCCACCATGATGCCTACCACATACTTGTGTGGAGCTGAGCGGCAGACCTCGGCCGCCAGGGCAGTCAAATCAGACGCCGATCACCCCAGCCGAAAGCCAAACTGCCTGTCACTCATCCCGCGCAGTATCCTGTGTGCTGCAAGTCGGTCAGCCAATAGCTTCTCCAGTAATTTCCCCAAGATATCTAGGAGACATATCGGCCTGTAGGACTTGGCTTCCATAGGGTCCTTGTCTTTCCCTTTCTTTATAATTAGAACATTTGCCCTTTTCCAGATCTCGGAAATTTACCAAGCCTTAGGCACTTATCGAAGAACCCCGTGAGAGGTGCTATTAGCTGAGGGGCGAGGAATTGTACAATCTCCGCTACTATGCCGTCTGGCTCTGGAGCCTTCCCCCTTTTGAGAGATTTGATATGTACCGCCACGTCTTCTTGCGAAAAGGGGTACATTACGGTGACGTTGGTGTACTCTTCATGATCTTCCCTATGGATCTGGCGTTGGATTTCGTTGTCCTCATTCTCCTCATCATCTGGTAACAGAGTCCGAAGGAGGACCTCGGCGGTCTCCTGCCAGGACTCTGTCATTCGACCACCGTCTCTGATCGTCGAAAGAAGCGCAGGAGATCTCATTTTTTCTATGACCAACTTCTACGGCACTCCCCATGGGTGGACAGTTGGTGCAGCACATAGCTTACCCAGCTTTTAACCCTAACCTCCTTCAGTTCTTTTTTGGATGACGTCTTTGGCTTCTCGGCATCGCTGCAGCCCGAATTGTTTTTCTTGCCAGACGACACTTCGCTGGTAATACTTCCTCGCCTGTCTCACAGACTGGCGTATATATTCAAGGTCGGCAGTCCATGGTGATGGGGGGCCGCAGCGGCTCTCCTCCTGGTTAGTACATCAGCTTTCATCGTTCTAACTACTGACCCCACCAGTTCTTCAGCGTACCCATCCACGTCTACGTCACCCTCAGGCAAACGAGGAACGTCACACTCCCGACCTAGGCATTTCTAATCCGTCTTATTGAAGTTGTATTGGATCTTCCATCTCTGGTCCCAGCGGCACTGCTCGTCATTAAGGCTGTAAACAATCAGATTATGGTCACTTGTTGTAACTTGATCTAGGACTCTTCAGTGCTTGATGTTGCTGATGGCATTGGGTGGTGACAGGGTGACATCCATGTTTGTTCCTAATGCGCCTTCATCTCGGTAGATGGAGAGATTCCCTGGTCTATTTGCCACAACTAGTTGGGGGGCCATGATTAGCTCTTCAGCCTTCTCCCCACTTGCATCTCTAGTGCCGCTGTACCGTAGGGGGGATTTGGCATCCATATCAGCGGTTATGATAACCTTTCGTCCTCGCAACGCCGTGGTGACTCGAGTGAGATGATCCGAGAAATCTTTGAAATTATCTCCATATTGGAAGTACGTGTTGATGATGTAGACGCGTCCTACAGGTGATAGTAATTCCACGACTTTGCAGTGGTAATTTGATAATTGTGTAATGGTGGTGACTCGTAAGGCCTTATTTGCTAGAATTAGAGAGGCTTTTGGCTCCTATCCAGTATAAATTACCTGCCAAGTGGCAGCCATAAAGGAAATTTGCCCAGCTTGTGAGTATGGCTCCTGTAGGCAGATTACATCCAGTTTCCACTCCTCCACTACCCTAAGCCCAATGCCACTGGTCGCTCAACATACCTTTCCGCTTCCTCAGTTTGACTGGTACCCCGGATGAGGGAGGAGGAGACACCCAGAGGAGCCACAAGCTCAATCTGAATACATCTCAATCTGAATACATACATCAATCACAGTTTTTCTTCGTTCTGATAAAGACTTCAGAAAGTCTGTGAATTTGCATGCCCTCTTACTCAGGGATTTCCTTTTCTATTCTTGTCTCAACGACAGAACCAGCCATAGTCTCCTCGAGATATTAGACGCTGTTCCAACATTTTGTATCTTGGGCAATTTCTACCAGTTGCACAGCAGGTCTTTTTTGCCTCTGCCTGTGCATAGTATACAGACGCCTGGTTTATTACAGGTTTCCGTTAAGTGGTCCTCAGCTCCACACTTGGAGCATGCCGGCTTCCTGCTACAGTATTTGTGCATATGATATGTGTCCACGCAGTTGTGGCAGCGATGTACCACAAGGTAGTCTTTAACGTTTATGGCATGCAACCCTATGTGGACCATGCCCATAGCTGTCAGTTTCTTCCACAGGGCTCCCGAGATCTCCGCGACATGATGCACTACATCTCGGTCCCTAGGTCCTGTCCTGAACCTTAGCTTAAAATCTTTATGTCCATGTCATCTAAATTTTGGCTTCAGTCTGGAACCACGCGACCGCTACGGTCGCAGGTTCGAATCCTGCCTCAGGCATGGATGTGTTAGGTTAAGTTTAAGTAGTTCTAAGTTCTAGGGGACTGATGACGTCTGATGTTAAGTCCCACAGTGCTCAGAGCCATTTGAACCATCTACATTTTGTTGGTGCAGGGTTTCACATAAATCTTCATTCGTTAGTGTTGTAGGGACGTCGTATAGAATAACCAGTGGTCTTCTTTTCCAGGGTGGCTCTCATTTAACTGACTTGCACAATTTTTGATTAGCTGATAACTTATTTTTATCATCCTCCCTGGCAACATCAACTATGACAACGTTTTTAGTTGCCTTAACTCTATTAATTTTAATTTTTTCTCTGTCTGGGTTTGCTACAGTGGCGAATATCTCCTGAACGTTCTTGACGTCTTGGCTGGCTATGGGTCTCAAGAAGGCCGCAGTATCCGGCCGTTTGGAGACGTTGGCTATAGTATCCTTCGTTGACTGGGCCTTTGATGCTGCTTGTTCAGCCACGCCAGCCCATGTTTTGACAGGTTGTTTTCTTAGCTTTTCATTTTCCTTCTCTAGACCCTCAACTGTACCTTCTAACTTGGCATTGCCAATTGTCCATGCCGTCAACATGTTTTTGATGGCCTGGACTGCACCCTGACTAATTTTCCCATTTTTAATACTTTGATCAAGGAACTGAGTTATCCTAGTAAGCCTCTTCACGACGCTATCCTCTGTCGCCTGACCAAGACCATCTTGTGATGAGGTATCGGCTAGCATTTAAGCCCTTATGGGCGCACCAGAATCGCTTGTCTCTTCTGTAGGTATCATTTATTGACAAGTGAAAAAAGATTGGGAGCCATTTCCCTTACCCCAGACTGGGTCATCTGGCATGGGGGGGGGGGGAGACTAACTGCAGCTCGCCCACCGGCCTCGCCCCTAGACCAAGGACCCCTCAGAGCTGCCGGGTTCAACGCGCCATTACTAGCGCACTGGTCCCCTTCAGTACTTGGTCACCGCCGATTTCACTCGTCGCAAATCGGTAACTCTACCCCGCACTCTGGTGGATGCATCCCTCGCCCTTCGCCCCCTATTAGCCCGAGCTTCCACCTTGTGGCCAAGGACCCACTGCTACTCAGGTGGTGGGCCGGTCTCCCATTCGTTCGGGGCGTCTGGACCAATCTAACCTAACCTGGGCTGTGTTACCACCTCCTGGGCTTGGCGGAACACGCCTCGGAAGACCAAGAGGCGTGGCGAGGCACACTTGCCGACTTGGGACAAGATCCCACGACGGCAAACCAGGCCACCGGCAGCAGAGACACAAATGATGGCGAGTCCCTCCGTTCTGGGGACCTACACCACCGCTCAAACCCAGAAAGAACAGATGTTGTGTCCCATTTGAGCAGCTCGCCCTGCGCCATGCACCCTTTGCTTTCGCCTTGGGTTGGGGGCGTTTAACGTCCTACCGTGACGGGAGTTTTACGTCCTTCCTTGACACGACAACCCTCACAGTTCCACGCAGCAGGAGATACGAGTGTGGACCCGGGTCTTAAGTTGTGGAGTTTGATATCAACGAAACGGTGCGGGACTCAAACCCTAGTTACGTTTCCCGGAGGGCCTCCACACGTACCGGGGGATGACGACCGACCATTTCTCACCCACCGCTTTTGATAATTCACGGTGGGCCAGTGCGGACTAGTGAGGATTGCACCCAGTTAAGGGCTAGCCTTTTAACGTCATCCATGGATGGCCGTTCCCGTGTTAGTTTCACCTCATCCAAGGGGGATACTGAGACCGAGTGACACGTCAAGGCCACGGGATACGACGTTGCAGTCGCCGCCCCACTCAGGATCCTCTGAGCCACAAAAGCACTTCGGAGCAAATCCGAAGATTTCCGGGAATCAGAGGGTCTCCTGGCGAACTGAGTTACGGAAGGCAACACACCTCGCCCCGGTAGCGCCACGCAGACAGCTTTCCCGTGATTAGTATTACAAGTATTACTTTTGCAAAAGAGTTGAAAAGGATGGAATACTACACACAGCGCTTTCCGGGAGAGCGTTTTAATATGAAAAGTCGCAGTACTCACGAACCATTATAACCGCATTAGAAAAGCAATTCTTACACTTTCAGACGATTTGACGATTGCGGAGAATCAGTTTACTGAAGGTAAGCCATCAACGAGCAATACTTGTTTTGCAAATCAAACTGCCTTTTCCTGCTGCTATTTATTTTATTTAATCCATACGCGTTTCGCCTTCTACTGTTGTAAGGCATCATCAGTGGGATCTATAACGATACAGTTTTGTTAGTTTTAGATTATCAAACAGTTCACTTCGCGATATTTTGTAAAAAATGTAATTTCTCACGATTTGCTGTTTTGCGTTTCCTCACACAGATGGTATAAACAGCATAAACAGAAGTTAGTAACGAACATATACTTCGTTAGGTTGGCGATACATAGGTAAACATACCAAAGACGATGATACACGTAATGTAGTCGCAATATTTACGCTGTGAAAGGAAGTGTACGACGAAATAGTTGTATCGAGTGACAGAAGAACGGTAGTCCACCACAAAAAAGAGTGACAAACATGCTGAACAGTGTGTGCATGGCGAAAACACGAAGAGGTGAATATAGAACAGTGATAATAGTGCGACCTCCAGACCAGATGTGAGGAAACGCAAATCAGCAAATCGTAAGTAATTACATTTTTTACAAAAAATCGCGAAGTGAACTGTTTGATAGTCTATAACTAACAAAACTGTATCATCATAGATCCCACTGATGATGCCTTAAAACAGTAGAAGACGAAACGCGTTTGGATTAAATAAAATAAATAGCAGCAGGAAAAGGCAGTTTGATTTGAAAAACAAGTATTTATATGCTTGCTGCGGAAGATGGCCACTTAAAACAAACGTGTTATCAACTAGCAAATCTGTACAGTACTGAATGGATTACGAGTAGAGGAAGCACCTAATAGGTAACGGAATACACTAAAACAATCAATGCCCTTTTTTGTCTTTATTCAGAAGAATTAATGGTGCAAATTGTGATCCGGTGATCAAGCTTCTTAGCTCTGTGGGTTGGGTCTTTAATCGCACCCCATATTGTCTGTAGGAAATAGGAAGGTAAAAGAATCGAAATATTTGAGATGTGGTATTAGAGAAGGATGTTAAAAACGAAGTGAACTGATGAGATAATAAATATGCTCCGCAGAATCGGCGTGAAGTAAAGTATGTGAAGACACTAGCTAGGTAAGGGGCAGAATGATAGAGAACTTCTTAAAGCATTAAAAGTTCGACCGATGTTTCTGTTCCCTTCATTTGAGAAAAATCACTGGCTACAAGTTCAGGACAGTTTGAAAGTTCGGTGCACAACCTAAACGTCTGATTGGCTGCACTTAGCGAAGACGGAACACTTTCAAATACTGCAAGTCTGTAAAAAAGAACCCTAATCCTCTATGAGAAATCCAGTCACAGTGAAAGATTAAACATAGGCCAAGCTCGCAGCGTAGGCATTCAGCAAGAGAACACTCGGTTTGCATGAATTGTGCGTATAGAGTCAATGCGACAGTGGCTCGTTTTCGTGGAGTGGGCAGCTCTGTCAGGCCGCAGAGAGCACGGGATCGCTTCATGTGACGTGGAATTCTGGATAAGTCTCCGGCCCGTTTGCGATGTGCTGTCTGCCTACTGCAGTTACGCGTCGCCGCGTGTTACGGGAAACGCCGTCGATGGCAAAAACGCTAGGGTAGGAGGGAGAATGGAACATTTCGAACGAGTAATGAAGGATGTTGTGCGTATGTGCTCCTCTGTGATAAAGAGATTGTGACAACAGTGAAAATTGTAGCGGGCTGCATCAAGCCAGTCAGAAGACTGAGGGAAAAAGATAACAAATAAAATAATATGCAAAAGATGTCTGAGAAGACCAACGCAGAAGTAGATTGATGGACTGTAACACGTCCTTAATCCTAACCCGTGAAGTAAATCGTGACGAAAATGATGCTATTAGTTACGCGGCACGTTGAACCCTCGTACATTGTGTGGTAAGAGCATTAGCCGCGGAAGACTTCTTACAAATTTCCTTCAGTGTTAACACGTCGTAAGTCACGCACGCGCCCTCCGTATTATTTCCCAGCCGCTTTGCAAAGTCACGCATTTTTTTCCCGTCCCGCCCTTCACGTCCCACGGCCCCCGCCGCCGCCTCCTCTGCCCCCAGCCTCCGCGGCATCCGGCGCCGCCTCCAGCGACGGCGCCTCTGCGTTTTCAATTACCGGACGCCGCCGACAATGCCCGCGGACCGCCTCGCAAACCCGCCGCCAAGGGCTTTCAGCGCACGCCCACCGTTTATTTCCGGAGCACGGGAGGAAGGGCCGTTTTTTGTGGCACGTTCCAGTGTATTCATCATCCTGCCGGCGTGCAAAAATAATGACTGCCGAGTTAGAGGGCCGCCTAGGACCGACTCGGTGCTCATCTTCCGTGCTCATTGTGCCCTCCGGCGGCGGAAGGCCCCTACCAATCTCCAGGAGGCAGCCCGGTGGGCGAGACACCGCAAACGCCGTTCAGGTGCCTGTGTTCCACGGAGACGGAGAATACTTGCCCAATTCTCCGTGGCCCGCTGTTCTCTTTCCTCTGGCGCTGACACCGCCCCCCGCTTTGTCCCGTGACGCATCTGGGTCCTGTAATCTTCCTCCCTTCCACCGCAACCTTCGCTTTTTCCGCGCCACTTGCAAAGGAAATGCCGCGAAAGGCACACAGACGGCTGCAATTCTGAACCCCGTGGGCATCCGCGCCTTTTGTGCTGCCGCGAAGGACTCGCGTTGCCGCGGTAGAATACCGCACTGGCCCAATCCATTGTCAGCCTCGCGCCTTGTCATGACATAGGCACTGTCTAAATTTCCACATGACAAATCTCTACTATCTGGTGAGCAAGATATATGATACAGGCGAAATACCCTCAGACTTCAAGAAGAATATAACAATTCCAATCCCAAAGAAAGCAGGTGTTGACAGATGCGAAAATTACCGAACTATCAGTTTCATAAGTCACGGCTGCAAAATACTAACGCGGATTCTTTACAGACGAATGGAAAAACTGGTAGAAGCCGACCTCGGCGAAGATCAGTTTGGATTCCGTAGAAATATTGGGACACGTGAGGTAATACTGACCCCTACGACTTATCTTAGAAGCTAGATTAAGGAAAGGCAAACCTACCTTTCTAGCATTTGTAGACTTAGAGAAAGCTTTGACAATGTTGACTGGAAGACTCTCTTTCAAATTCTGAAGGTGGCAGGTGTAAAATACAGGGAGCCAAAGGCTATTTACAATTTGTACAGAAACCAGATGGCAGTTATAAGAGCCGGCCGAAGTGGCCGTGCGGTTAAAGGCGCTGCAACCTGGAACTGCAAGACCGCTACGGTCGCAGGTTCTAATCCTGCCTCGGGCATGGATGTTTGTGATGTCCTTAGGTTAGTTAGGTTTAACTAGTTCTAAGTTCTAGGGGACTAATGACCTCAGCAGTTGAGTCCCATAGTGCTCAGAGCCATTTGAACCATTTTTTGCAGTTATAAGAGTCGAGGGGCATAAAAGGGAAGCAGTGGCAATGAAGGGAGGGAGACAGGGTTGTAGCCTCTCCCCGATGTTATTCAATCTGTATATTGAGTAAGCAGTGAAGGAAACAAAAGAAAAATTTTGAGTAGGTATTAAAATCCATGGAAAGGAAATAAAAACTTTGAGGTTCGCCGATGACATTGTAATTCTGTCAGACAGCAAAGGACCTGGAAGACCAGCTGAACGGAATGAACAGTGTCTTGAAAGGAGCATATAAGATGAACATCAACAAAAGCAAAACGAGGATAATGGAATGTAGTCGAATTAAGTCGGGTGATGCTGCGGGAATTAGATTAGGAAATGAGACACTTAAAGTAGTAAAAGAGTTTGCTATTTGGGGAGCAAAATACGTGATGATGGCCGAAGTAGAGAGGATATAAAATGTAGACTGCCAATGGCAAGGAAAGCATTTCTGAAGAAGAGAAATTTGTTAACATCGAGTATACATTTAAGAGTCAGGAAGTCGTTTGTGAAAGTATTTGTATGGAGTGTAGCCACGTATGGAAGTGAAACATGGACGATAAATAGTTTGGACAAGAAGAGAAGTTTCTGAAATGTCGTGCTACAGACGAATGCTGAAGATTAGATGAGTAGATCACATAACTAATGAGGAGGTAAAGAATAGGATTGGGGAGAAGAGAAGTTTGTGGCACATCTTGACTAGAAGAAGGGATCGGTTGGTAGCACATGTTCAAGGGATCTACAAGGGATCACCAATTTAGTATTAGAGGGCAGCGTGGAGGGTAAAAGTCGTAGAGGGAGACCAAGGGATGAATACACTAAGCAGATTCAGAAGTATGTAGGTTGCAGTAGTTACTGGGAAATGAAGGAGCTTGCACAGGATAGAGCAGCATGGAGAGCTGCATCAAACCAGTCTCAGGACTGAAGACCACAACAACAACAACAATTTATTATGCTTCGAATCGCTCATTAGTAGCCTAAAGGGTGTGGTGTGGTGGGGGGGGGGGGGGGGGGGAGGGGGTGGAGTGGAGAGCAAAAATATGGAAACGAATACTTGAACGTAATGCAGACGTTAGCTAAGCCTGAAGGTTGTACTGTCGTATTTGACCACGAATTGCACATGTGCAACGTACTCAACACTCTGAAATTGCCAGTTGTGGTTGGAACAGTGTTCTGTGTAGTTGCGAATCCATTATGTTGGAGCTCAGTGCATTCGAACGTCGACAGATTGTTGGTGTTCGCATGGTTCGTGCTTCCGCAAACAAGGTAACAAACTGGTTCAAATGGCTCGGAGCACTATGGGACTCAACTTCTGAGGTCATTAGTCCCCTAGAACTTAGAACTAGTTAAACCTAACTAACCTAAGGACATCACACACATCCATGCCCGAGGCAGGATTCGAACCTGCGACCGTAGCGGGCTCGCAGTTCCAGACTGCAGTGCCTAGAACCGCACGGCCACTTCGGCCGGCCGTAAACAAGGTAGCCGAAGTGTTGTGTTTCAGGAGGTACCGTATCGCAGATTTATACCGCATACAGGGAAAGCGGAAAAACATCGTCTGCTAAGTTACAACGAGGACGAGAGGTGGTGACGGACAATCACTGAAGGGGATTGTGACGAAAAATAAGATTTGCAAAGTGAATGCACAGCGCAGTGTCGTGCTCGGGAACCCTGTCGGCACCAAAACAGCACGGAGCGAGATCCGTAAGTGCGTAGCTCTAGGGCAGGCTGTAATTCCAGAACCACTCTTCAGTGAGCCAGATGCCGGTAACTGGACAACGTGCTGCCGAAGCCATGAAACTGGACTTTGAAGCAATGGAAAAATGTGGCTTGCTCGAATGAGTTATGGTTCAAATGGCTCTGAGCACTGTGGGACTTAAGTTTTGAGGTCATCAGTCCCCTGGAACGTAGAACTACTTAAACCTAACTAACCTAAGGACATCACACACATCCATGCCCGAGGCAGGATTCGAACCTGCGACCGTAGCGGTCACGCGGTTCCAAACTGAAGCGCTTAGAACCGCACGGCCACACCGGATCTTATTATAATTCAGCCTTTGTGGTCTACTTTAGAGATAGAGAGAGAGAGAGAGAGAGAGAGGGAGATGTGACTGTTATAGCCACCTCCATCATCCTTGCTGGAATTTACCACTATTTTGCAGGAATAATGGAATAAAATTCCCTTACACACCTCACAGGACGCTGTACTTATCCATTCCGAGTCTAATATAAGCTGCACTGAATGCCAATGGTTATCCTACACCGCATTAGGGATGCTAACATGTTGTGGTTTTGGTGTTCCACATTTTACTTTACACCCGTATATAGTGTGTAACACATATATTTGTGAAACTGGGAAACGTTACACCACGAATCTCCTGTCCGATTTTCGTCAGTCCTTGTGAAGTTCATTGCAAACAGGTATTAACTGGTTAAATTGCCATCCTATACAAAAGTGACCTGCACCGTCAACATCAGTATGAAGTGGTACCCCTGTAGGCACGAATACAGTGTTTTATTCGCTGTGGCACTGAGGCAAACTGTATCTGAATGCTAGTATGAAGTGTGACCCCCACAGGCACAAATACGCTGTCTTATTCACTGTGGCACTGGAGCAAACTGTCTCTGAATTTTACCTTCAGAACGTTCTTCCCGTATGTGAAATGTGCTGAGTCAATTCATGATGACTGCTCGTTCGTTTCGGTGCTGGTATAAAAATGTATGATTTCCAGAGTATCCTCAACAAGCTATGTGAATGACAATCAGGGGACCGTGCAGATGAGTCAAAGATACTTGCGTTCCTGAATGTGTTATGGTTTGAAGTATAGTCTGTTATTCTACTGTTGCAATATGCAATTTGAAGTCCTTCTTATAAGGAATATGACAATATGTAGCTGTTCGGTATCGTTTCGTACAGGGTGTAACGGATTTGAGTGCAGTTACTTTTATTGGGGTACCTTAATATACCTGGACTCGCATTCGGGAGGACGACGGTTCAATACCGCGTCCGGCCATCCTGATTTAGGTTTTCCGTGATTTCCCTAAATCGCTTAAGGCAAATGCCGGGATGGTTCCTTTGAAAGGGCACGGCAGACTTCCTTCCCTATCCTTCCCTAATCCGATTAGACCGATGACCTCGCAGTCTGGTCTCCTCCCCAAATCACCGCCCCCCCCCCCCCCCCCCCCTCAATATGCGAGCATATCGGTGTGTTGATTGTTTTTGTCTGAGTCGAACAGTCTTCCCACAAACACGTACGTCACATAATTCTTTCCTTGTGTTTACTGCACGAACTGCACCGCTAAGTGTACCATGTCTGTTAGTACAGATTTACCGTTTTGCGTCCACGCGTCCACACTTCAACACCTGACCTGCTACCCACGGAGAAATAAGCTCTGATGGCGCGCTCTTGCCACATGTTCTTGGAGGTACAACCCAAAGCAGAAACACTTGCCGTAGCTATAATTATTAGCTTGTAAATGACACCAATACTGATATAGTGTTATTCACTACACTGTCCTCAGTCATCAATAGAAATATCTGCACATATAGACGTTGCACCCTGTATTTATCGTAACAAGATGAAACGATTGAATACTTTTGATGGCCACTCTCCCAGAAATGCTATCTTAACCGCAAGTTCTTCCGACTACAGGGAATTAATAACTTGCCTGAATGATCTGCCTGCTCCCTGGCCGTGGCTGTGTCGGAGAGCGAAGCCTATAGCAGGTGTTTTAGACAACAATTGTTGCAGCGTAAGAGACAGGGGAAGGCCAAAAGTAAGTGACAGAGAGGCACAAAGTCGACTAAATTTTGTATATATTGCCCCTTAAACACAAATGAAATGGAAGGTAACCTTTGCAGAATGGGGCAACGTCAATGCACAATGTCGCATAATCCACAGTAACAGCATGGCATCCACGGGATTTTGGATTTATAAAAAATTTAAAAAAAGACTACAGAAAGTGAAAGAGATATCAATATAAAGGGTGGCATATGCGGCTTTTATCAAAGTAGTATAGACTTGTGATGTATACGTAGTTGGAAGAGCAGACTGTGCGCGCGCGTGTTTTCTGCTCTCTCGCTAGGCGCTTGCACCCTCCTGCGACTCGACCGTATTTCTACCAACATGACTCTACGCACAGCTCACTGCAAGGTAATGGAGGCCAGGTAATGCTGATTATGCTTAAGGTGGGGCAGACTTCTGCGAGAGTTTTTTCCGAATGATCAAAAATCAAACAGCATTCACGGGAGCCTGCGACAGAGCATGTTGACAGTGCGTCTCTGCTAGTTTTGTTGAAGCAGTGGTGTGTCTCCAGTGTTGAAAAAGTACTTCCCGCATCCAACCTCACACTGGATGCTTTGCTTACCTCTTCTACTGCTTATTATGCAGTGCAACTTGGGCGACGTCAATGCACAATGTCGCATAATCCACAGTAACAGCATGGCATCCACGGGATTTTGGATTTATAAAAAATTTAAAAAAAGACTACAGAAAGTGAAAGAGATATCAATATAAAGGGTGGCATATGCGGCTTTTATCAAAGTAGTATAGACTTGTGATGTATACGTAGTTGGAAGAGCAGACTGTGCGCGCGCGTGTTTTCTGCTCTCTCGCTAGGCGCTTGCACCCTCCTGCGACTCGACCGTATTTCTACCAACATGACTCTACGCACAGCTCACTGCAAGGTAATGGAGGCCAGGTAATGCTGATTATGCTTAAGGTGGGGCAGACTTCTGCGAGAGTTTTTTCCGAATGATCAAAAATCAAACAGCATTCACGGGAGCCTGCGACAGAGCATGTTGACAGTGCGTCTCTGCTAGTTTTGTTGAAGCAGTGGTGTGTCTCCAGTGTTGAAAAAGTACTTCCCGCATCCAACCTCACACTGGATGCTTTGCTTACCTCTTCTACTGCTTATTATGCAGTGCAACTTGGGCGACTTTTAGGCTCTGAGGTCGGCCAATCAGTATTGGCACCATTCGAGTGTGACCACGAAGCCAATGCGAACTACATGGTTCTTTTCCTTCAACCATCCTCGCCATCTTGGGACAGTTTTAAGCAATATACTTTGCAGTTATAAAAACTATTTTGGCTTTAAATTTCAGTGGTTCTAGACTTCAGCAGCGCAACGGCAGGTCCGGGACACTGAGCTAAATTGATTTTTTAGAAGCAATTTCCATATTAAATTTTTTAACTCATTAACTATACATGTACCCGATCAGTGATTACAGTTCTTGAATTCGTAATTTATCCTTCTGAACGAATATTGAATTAGATTTTATACAAACTGAATTATTCAGTACTCTTTCTTCGTAAGGGCTGGACTAACTTAAAGAGTTCTCCATGTGTGTGGGAACCAACTAAGAAGAGGCTCTGATTTAGAAACAGAGTTTACCAGACTTGGCAAGTACTAGTGAGCATTCAGCCTCCGTTACGCAATTATCAAATCGGTCCTATTGTCATTTCCAGTAGCTACGCACACCACGATACCAGGAATTTCAGAGGTATGTTGAGCGATAATTGCTGCCTCCTGTCACCTGCCCATTACGGACGCTTTGGCGTCGATATCACCACCACAAACAGTACTGAACGCCATTTAATCCCCAGTCGGTTCCGGCTGGACACGATGCAAGCTTCGATTCTCTTCAATATACTGTCGGAGGTAAACAACGCATAACAACCGCAGATCTCAAGCCACCTTTGAAAAATCTCTTCCAGACGACTCATAAAGACGATCTACCTGTAACCTTCGCATGAGTGTAGCTGTTCTCATCTGTTTATACGTCAGACAGGGTGCGACACATCGGTATAATGCTCACATGTCCCCCATGCCAAAGATTTATCCTTTCTCAAAGTCCAAAACGTAAGCACCACGTACAGGCCGTGTTAGCAGGACTGGAATGTTCCATTAATGTTAGACAAAGCCAGTAACCAATCGCCATCGGTAAAAAGGACATTTCTTGGGACTGAAAATAAGCTTGAATAAAGATGAAACTTTAACGCACGTATCTTTTAGGCGTGCTGATAGTACGATATCAGTTTGATAGCGTTCGGCAAAAGGCACGAGAACTGATGCCGCGTTCCTTGATTTCCGAAAGGAATTCGACGCAGTTCCACAGCGTCGTTTCGTGAACAAAATAAGAGATTACCGAGCATCAGAAGAGATCTGTTGAATTCAGGACTTAAAATAGCAGCCTGAACAACAACTAACAGCTCCTAACGAAATCATCATATGTGAACAGAGTTCCAAGGGGAACACACAAAAGTTGTACAGAGCTGTTTATGTTAACAATATACATAAATGATCTAAAGGAAGAAACCGGGCCTATGTCTAATCGTATAAATAGGTGCAGAGAAACACAACTGTTCGGTTAAACTGTAGCCAAAAACCACTGCTGTAAAAAACCTTTCACCAAACTCCAGTGGCAGACTAAATGGACGAGTCGTGTTTCACGGAAAAGTTTTCTTTTGTGCATCTTCGTGTTTTCGCGGCGCAGTAACTGCCCCATTAAATTTCGGGTATGCAGCCCCATAAACGCTAATCATTGTAATATTTCGGCACCATACCTTTCGGTAATCTTCAGCGTGGGCCAAGAGCCTGAAGCTACAGCACTCGCTCATTCGTTTAAGCACGCGGAACCCGCAATTGCGCATGCGGCTACAGATACGAGTGTACGTTAGACCAATGGACGTCAAATTGAGACCCGAATCAAGTATGTGTGTGGCCAGAGGTTCCCGGCCGTATTTTACAGTGATTTATATCTAGCAATTAACTGCGGAATACAAAGACGTCAACTAACTAAGAGCTTCTTAAGACTATAGTTTTCATGCTCACATGCACAGAAAGAAACCAAAAGTAGTTACAGGGACAACAATATTTTAAGATGAACTTAATTTTAATTGAAGTTGCATAATTCGGCCATCAGCTGAGTAAGAGTATCCCCTTGTTTCAGGGGCAGATGGGAAGTACCACTGCAACATTTTTTTAATTTTATTTTCTTTATTTCGAGTTATCAGCTTCTAACAGGTTTGATGCAGCCCGCCACGAATTCCTCTCCTGTGCCAAGCTCTTTATCTCAGAATAGTACTTGCAACCTACGTCCTCAATTATCTGGTGAATGTATTCTAATCTCTGTCTTCCTCTACAGTTTCTACCCTCTACAGTTTTCTCTAGTACCATGGAAATTATACCCTGATGTCTTAACAGACGTCCTATCATCCTACGCCTTTTTATTTGTCAGTGTGTCCCATATACTCCTGCGGAGAACCTCCTCACTGCTTACCTTATCGGTCTGTAGCACCACATCTCAAATGCTTCGATTCTCGTCTGTTCCCGTATCCCCGCTACGGTTTCACTACCACACAGAGCTGTGCTCCAATCATTCTCAGAAATTTCTTCCTCAAATTAAGGCCTATGTTTGATACTAGTAGACTTCTCTTGGCCAGGAATGCCCTTTTTGCCAGTGCTCATGTCCTCCTTGCTCCGTCTGTCATGGGTTATTTTGCTGTATAGTTAGAATTCCTTAACTTCATCCGCTTCGTGATCATCAATCCTGAAGTTACGTTTCTCTCTGATTTAATTTCTCCTACTTCTCATTACTTTCGCCTTTCTTGTATTTACACTTTTTCCATATCCTTTACTCATCAGAATGTTTATTCCATTCACCACATCCTGTAATTCCTCTTCATGTCCACTGAGAATAGCACTGTTATCAGCAAATCAGTCACTGATATCCTTTCACCTTGAATTTTGATTCCACTGCTGAACCATTTTTCTTTTTATGTCCATCATTGCTTCTTTGATGTACAGATTGAACAGTAGGGACGAAAGACTACTTCCCTGTCTTGCACCTTTTTTAACCGGAGCACTTCGTTCTTCGTTTTCCACTCTTACTGTATACTCTCTTAGCTCTTGTAGCTATCGTATGTCACCCATCTTTCTCCATAGCTTACCCCTACTCTTCGCAGAATTTCGAAAATCTTGCTGCATTTAACACTGTCGAACGCTTTTTCCAGGTCGACAAATCCTATGAAACTGTCATGATTTTTCTTCAGTCTTGCTATCATTTTCAACTCCAACATCAGAATTGCAACTCTGGTGCCTTTCACACATTCTGGATGTGAAAAGGGGGGGGGGGGGGGATGTTTTGTTGTTTGTGTTCCTCGGGCGTTCGCAAAAGTACCAAGCAGCTCCCATGAAAGAAATTTTGACACAGAAGTAACACAGATTCGTGAATGCCTATTATAGAGACATCCTCTTAAAATGCATTACATATTTCTAGCAAAGCAATATGAAATTGTATTGAGACTGTTGTAAGACAATGCAATGAGTTAGTAAACATTTGTTATCGTGTCTCTTATTGCATAATGCATTTAAATATGGTAGAATTACTGTTGTTAAGTAGCTACTCATCTGCACCCACGCCAGCACAACTATTCGTCAGTCGATTACAGTGTCACTGCTTTGGGATCGCTAAGAGCTGCAGCAGTCTGCATGAGAAAACAGTCGACACGAAGTGCTCCGAATGGTGCCGACTTTCAGCGATCAGTACTTGTAGGTCAGCCGTGAGCTTATCACGCTCTTACTGTAGTTGGTCTATTCTTTGCCAATAGCACACCAGTAAATAAGAAGTTGGGGTACATATGTGGCCCAAGGTGCCGACCCACGTTGTCAGTATTGACTCTTGAGGAAAGCATTTTACGACCACCGCCCTATGCAGTTTTAAAATGCCAAAATTCTTGCGTCGACTTCGTCTTTTGGGTACTCAGTAGTTAAAAAAGTAGCTGAAATTCGTTTTGTGAAGAATGTGACTAATATAGGTAACAGTTTCAGCTTGGAAAAATTGTAGATTCCAGAGCTTTCTTCGAAAAACGTACGAAGACGCCGCTACAGTGCAACTTGTAACGACACACCAATGTCCCAGCATTGGTCGATCGCGTAATCACAGACACAATTTACACGAAGTTCGTTGCCGCTGATTAACGTCTGCTGCATTTATGTATCTATGGCCGCACGCACAGTGTTGCGGTCCGCTGCTTTAGAGGAATGGGACTATTCTGTTGTCACATTCTAAAGATGACCGACAAGTATGAGCACAAGAAACAGCATTTAGGCGGCAGCATACCAGAAATTTGATGGACAAGTTTCTGTTGACATTCCGCAACGGTATGCTGCCAGAAGAAAACGCGATTCCTTCAAGGACAAGGTCACATTATTGACGGGTACATGAAAGAGAGTTCATCATTGTAGGAGTATTTGATAACGAAGTTAGACCAAATGTGAGACACATGTTACAGTAAAAAGTGCCCAAACGATTGCACTGATAAGCAGATCATCCCCTCTGGCGGCAACGCAGTCGTCTTATCTCGCATGCAAACGATCATAAAGGTGCCGAATAACATCCTATAATAGACTTGCGACTTTTGTTGCAACTCGACAATGGTTTTCACAGCCCCTGCATAACGAGTAATTTTCGACCTCATCTAGTGATCTCGGTGAGCAGGGCAGTCTTACACCACGAGGAGGTCCCTGCGTCGCAGCAGCTGTATATATGAACTTGCATTGTCCTACTAAGAAATCACGCATGCAAACGATCATAAAGGTGCCGAATAACATCCTATAATAGACTTGCGACTTTTGCTGCAACTCGACAATGGTTTTCACAGCCTCTGCATAACGAGTAATTTCCGACCTCATCTAGTGATCTCGGTGAGCAGGGCAGTCTTACGCCACGTGGAGGTCCCTGCGTCGCAGCAGCTGTATATATGAACTTGCATTGTCCTACTAAGAAATCACGTCACCTCCCTGTCGAAGAAATGGTAGCAGCTAATTTTCCGTGCAGAAACACCAAATGTGACTGCGAGATCTAATTTTTGACTCTCCAACCCACGAGACCGGGTAAGGGAGCTGTGTGTCGAGGGCGAATGTGTTGTGGATTGGCAAGACAGCCAACCCACTATGAGAGGAAGCCGAAAGGCACGCGTTTTAGCTCACGCAGGCTGGCGTGAGGTCTGGAACAGGTCAAGGAAATGAGACTAACAAAAAACGTACGTAGCTGCTGGAATACTTAACTTTAATCCATAATTGGTGAACATCGCTCTTGACGGTACATGTTTTACAGCATCAATAGTAACTGGTAATGGCGCCTTGCTAGGTCGTAGCAAATGACGAAGCTGAAGGCTATGCTAACTATCGTCTCGGCAAATGAGAGCGTAATTTGTCAGTGAACCAACGCCAGCGAAGTCGGCTGTACAGCTGGGGCGAGTGCTAGGAAGTCTCTCTAGACCTGCCGTGTGGCGGCGCTCGGTCTGCAATCACTGATAGTGGCGACACGCGGGTCCGATGTATACTAACAGACGGCGACCTATTTAAAGGCTACCACCTAGCAAGTGTGGTGTCTGGCGGTGACACCGCAGAATGTACTCTGGAATAGGCAGGTCACCAGGTCTACGCCATCATCATCGGCATACGGACAGAACTTACTCTCATCGTCGAATAGGACAGAGCGCCATTCTGCCCTTCATTCGACGCTTTCGTGACACCAGAGTAGCCACTCACGGCAGTGTTATGGTGTGAGTGGTAGCCTGTCCTGAGATACACATTATTTTAATCTTGCTGCAAGCAGACGGTTTCCAGTGGTTCCTGATGACACAGCAGGTGGAACATATACCCGGATTTAGCCCTTGAATGATATCTGGTCGATCAACGGCTCTCGCACAGTGCGTCGATCTTGACTTACATTGATACTACGCAGACGCACAGCACCTGCTCTACGTGTGTGGAAACGTTCCACAGACCACTGTTGAAAGCAGCGAAAAACAACCGATAAACTGTGTCCATCAAGTGCAGCTATCCGTCGATATGTCCATCCAGCTACTTGCAAGCCTACAGTGCGACCCTGTTCAAGTAGCTGAAGCTGTTCTGCGGGAGTACGTACTCGTCGATGGGGTGTCGTTCAAGTCTAGCACGAATGTTGCGATCAGTTTTTACTCCTAAGCTCCGCTCAGCTACTGCATGCAGCTTCAAAACTCAGGGCCTACAGCCAGGCCTCCTGACCGCCATCTGGACGCTGATGACCGTGACAAATGAACGACTAACATTTCAGCTCGTGAGTATGCGGATATTTTACACTGCTGCCGCTGAACACAGTCCTCGAGGGCGTCACATTTCCTTCGATAGGTTATAACTTCTTCCCACCGAAGTCTCGCGAAATGACCACAATGGAAAAATCAGGGATACTGCAACTCACACGGAAACTTACAGACGACAGTTCTTACCATTCGCAAATGGCACAGGGTTTAGGTGAAATGATAATGGTAGCGGAAGCACCATCAGCACCACAGTTCAAATGGTTCAAATGGCTCTGAGCACTATCGGACTCAACTGCTGAGGTCATTAGTCCCCTAGAACTTAGAACTAGTTAAACCTAACCAACCTAAGGACATCACAAACATCCATGCCCGAGGCGGGATTCGAACCTGCGACCGTAGCGGTCTTGCGGTTCCAGACTGCAGCGCCTTTAACCGCACGGCCACTTCGGCCGGTAGCACCACAGTTTAAGGCGGCTTGCAGAGTAGATGATCAATACCAAGACACTACCTGTTCACGATTTCCGTACCTGTCTAATTCTGCATTGTACCACTCCCCAATGTTCTCTTGAATGTGTAATATGTTGCTTTAATGGTCGTTGCGATCATGGGTCTGCAGACTGGTTTGATACAGCTCTCTACCTTAGTCTACCACTTGGAATCCTCTTCATATCAACATAACTACTGCAACCTACATCCTCCTGAACCTGATCACTGTGTTCATTTTACTTTTGTTGATGCTGATTTTATGACCTTCTTTGAAGACACTTCCCTTCCCACTTCACTGCGCCGACAGGTCATTTGCCCTCTCAGAGAACTACAATGTCATCAGCCAACCTCAATGTTTCTGTCTCTTCTCCCTGAACATTATTTGTCTTTCCAATCGTCTCCTTGATTTCCTTTAATGCTTGCTCAGTGCACAGATAGAACAACATCGTGGACAGGTACATTCCTCTGTAAGTCCTTTCTCGACCGTAGCTCTGCGCAGGTTGAATAACACTGTGGATAGGCTACACCCATATCGCACTCTCTTCTCAACCACTGCTTCTCTTTTATGTCTTTTGACAATTGTAAACTCAGATTGCTATCTCTAAAGCTTGTAGAGAACGTTTCGCTACCTGTATTTTATCTCTGATACCGTCATGATTTCAAAGAGCGTACCCCACTCAAAAGTGTCAAAATCTTTCTCCACCTACTTTTACTGCATTTGTAGATTTTAGAGAAAGATTTTGTCAATGTTTAGTGACAAACACTCCATGTAATTCTGGAGGTAGCTGAGATAAAATACAGGGAGTGAGAGGTTATATAGAAAATGTACAAAAACTAGACTGTATTTATGAGAGCAGAAGGGAATGAAAAGTGGGCAATCGTTGAGACGAGAGACTTGTTGTGTAGCGTATCAACATGTTATTCAATCTGTACATC
Source organism: Schistocerca piceifrons (assembly GCF_021461385.2). Classification (NCBI taxonomy): domain Eukaryota; kingdom Metazoa; phylum Arthropoda; class Insecta; order Orthoptera; family Acrididae; genus Schistocerca; species Schistocerca piceifrons. The sequence continues at coordinate 562,681,963 of NC_060143.1, forward strand.
GAGCAAGCAATCAAGAAAACTAAAATTGAAATACCTTTGCCGGTGACATTTAATTCTTCAGTGACAGAAACGGAAATGGAACAACAACTGAACGGACTGTATAGTGTCACAAAAAAAGGATACAAGTTGTACATCTCAAAAGGAAAACAAGGTACTGAAATATGCATGCATTACATCAGGTAATACGGACACAATTAGACTAGAAGACACTCACAATGCAGTTACTTGCGTGGCAAGGTAACTGACGCCTCAGGACGCAGAGAGGATTTAAAATGCATATTTGTAATATCAAGAAAAGATTTTCTGAAAAAGAAATACTTCAACTGATATACATTTAAGCTTTAGGGGACCTTTCGTAAAAGTATATTTGTGGATACTGAGCAGTCCAGACAAGAATAAAGTGTAAGCTTTTGAAATGTGGTGCTACAGAAGATTGCTGAAGATTAGATGATTAGACGCGACAACTAATGAAGAATCTTTGAATCGTCTTACGGTGTGACGAGTCAACGAACAGTGCGACAACAGGTCCGGATTGCACATGTGGCTGTAGAGCTCTGAATTCCTCTCCGGAACGCATCTGTTAGAAAGCCAAACGCAAGAATGAGCCGTCCTTAACACAAAAACTGCGCCTGTCTGCGACGGACCGGCCGGCGACAGAAAAATATTTATTCAGTAACCGGAGCCGGCCGGCGTCCCTGGAAGCGCGCGGCGGTTGTCGTAGGTGGAGGACACACATGTTCCAGAGGCCGCTGTTTGTGCGCCGATGAGACGGAACACACGGTCTGCTGACGTCAGCCGGGTGCCGGGCAAGAAAAACACCGCCGGCCGCCCCTTTGTTATGGAGGAAGGAAGAGCCCTCACCCACACACCGGAATGTACTCCGACCCGAGCTCGCGACCAAAAGCAGCATAAAACTCTTAAGCTCTCTCGTGCTGCAAAGCACGAGAACAAAAGTAAGGAAAAGAACCAAATCCAATCGTGCTGAACTGACATGTTCAACAAGGGTCCGATATTTCCAGTACTGCCGTCTCGTGCAAAAAATACCTGCTACTTGTTGCATCCTACTCTGCGACACGCACACATACACGAAGGTGATAGATAAGTTACTTATATAATTCCAAACTGAAATAAAATCAAACAACAAGTTTGTCTTTTTTTAAACTTTTCCCAGCAAGGATACGAAAGTTCGTTCCTAAATCCAAACATTCTTGTTTGATTTATTACATACATTTTTTGACTAACTACATAAAAGAAACGTTTATTACAGGCCACTGAAGAGGTCTCACAAATAAAAAGAAGTGAAACGCGTTCGAAAAAGAAAAAAAAAACAGCCTTTCATTTGATTGAGTAGAATCAAGAATACAGAAGTAATAAAAGGACGACGGAGTACGCACAAAAGACAAGTTTTTCTGCAATTTGATACTGATTTTATAAAACTAACCATTTAATTATATTTTAAAGTGACGTCAAGTTACTGTGACGGTAATCTCCAGCGCTTCTTTGAATTTTTGTGATAAGAATGTAGTCAATAACTTGAACGGAGAACATATTTAGAAGAAGTAAAAGCACTGCTTATGTTAATATGGAAAGAGAATTAACAGCGACAAAAAATTGAAAGGCAACCGGTATGGATACAGTCATTGCAGAGTTAATTAGTGTGAGTATGACATCCTTTTTGTGCTGGAAGCAAATAAAAATTCTTTAACAATGGAAGAGCGTGAAGGTAATATCATCGTACAAGCACGGTGACGAAACATTTTGCAATAGCTGCAGAAGAATAGGGTTACCATGATACAGTTTAGAAACTGCACGTCAGGACTGTAGACAAAAGACTAAAGCGACAGCTAGATACTTGCTTACTGAAGAAAAAAGGATTATAGAAATGAATGTTCAGCTACTGATGCCATTTTTCTTTTAGAGCAATATTTTGATTAATGAGACTTTAAATAATAAACGCAATTCATATTTACTGATTTTTGAGATGGAATTCAGAGGGAATCCTTTATATCGCTGTCGGGTATCTAAAGCATTCGCTAAAATAATTGCGTTGGAGCTAACTCGAAAACCAACTGATCTAGTCCCAACAGACAAATATGTAACACACTGACATCGTTTATCTTCTATCCTATTTAATAACTACATCGAAGGCGTTATTCGCAGGTCGAGCTTTAATTTGAAAATGGCGTTCAGTTTAATGAAGTGCCAGTGTTAAAAGCACTTTTTCAAGCTGACGAAGTTACACAGGTTTCGTGGAAAGAAAATGATCTGCATGTAATTGTCCTTCATTTGTCAGTTATCTCCTGCAAGTCGGCATGTGATGATTGAAGTGATCGCAGTGTCGAAAATCTACTGATGCCAGTCACTGAATGTGGGCCCCTATTTCGACTCGGCCAGAGGTGTAAATCTTCCTACACGTCTGTCAGATGGCCTGAAGGTAGCGTTATATATCGCCAAAAGTGGTTGCTCAATGGAATAAAAATTTGGAAATTTACACGGCTGAGAGTGTTTTGATTTAACGTTCTGCACTGAGCAGCCGAGGTCCCGCAACCATCTGCATAAAGATGGACGTAGATTGTATCCTCTTGGGGTGGTTTTCATTTATTCATTCGCATCAGTGGCAAACAATGATAAAAATACAAACTGCAGTACATAATGGCACCGAATGACAAAACATAATAAAAGTAATCAGTGATGCCAGACTGCTATTTTTTTAAATCACGGGTGTTAGGTGTCGCTGCCGTCTAGCTCTCCACTGAACCTCTCAAAAGTCAGTTAATGCAGTTCATGCAGCCGACTGTTGTTTGACCTTCACCACATTCAGAAAACCTAGTGAGCTACGGAAGTCCCACTTCAACGAACTCAATCTGCGTCTGCCGACGTCAGTAAAGTTTAACAATTTCCAGAGACAAGTTATCCTCATGTCATGGGTTGGATGGAGCGGAGTGAAGAGGGACAGGAGGTAGGGGGGGGGGGGGGGCATATTAGATTTGTAGCATCAAACCGGCAAGTTTAATGTTTCTCGTACTCCGTAATCTTAACTTAGCACTCTGAAGAAATTTTCCTTAGTGTGGAAGAAACTCTACCTAGTATTCAGTTGGTTGAGGGCAGGGGGTAGGCCCTACGCATGTGACGCAAGTGCTTTACATCTCTCGTTCATGGACGCAACTACTCTTCTAATATCTGGTGGAGCGATTCCCAACAAACAGTCTCAAGCGACTTGTGCTGAGTCGATATCTTTCATTCAGAGAAGCGTCGATTCGCTTACCATGACTCCTCTGGTGGAGATGCAGGATAGCACAGAGTCTCCAGAGAATCGTCTGGAGAATGGACTGACACACACTGTTCTTCGGTGATGGAAGCAGATTATACCTGCTTCATCGTGATTGTCGTTTGCGTGTATGATGTAAATATCGTAAGCGCTGATTCGAAGTCTGCATGATTTCTGCCAAGGTGCACAATGCTCTGAATCCTAACTTGTTGTATGATGTGTTCTTTTTATATTTTATGCTCACCTTTAATGAAGACTGCAATTAATATTTCGTCATCAATTTTTTGACGTGGTAGCTATAACATCGTTGGCTGCTACCGGAATGAATATTGGTTCCCTAAATTGCTGTTTGTCAATATGCTTTGTGGAGCAGACAGTTGTAACACCTATCACATTTCTTATCCTATGACGATTGTTTTCTTTGATAGTAGCCATCAGGGCACCAGACAGTTTGGCGTACAATTAATGTCCAGCTCACAGTGCCCACTGAAATCACACTATACAAGGGGACCATTGACGCCCGAGAAAACACAGGAATTGCGCTCCGTCGTTTTTAAAAAGGCCAAAAATAAATATATCAAATTAAGATGGTGGAAAAGAGTCAGCGATATATTGGGGAGGGGTGGGTTGGCGAGCAGAGAAGGCAAAATCATGGGGATGTGAACTGAGAAGCTTGAAAAAAGGGTAACAGACTCAACTGTTGGTGAAATAGCATATTCTTGAAGACCAATGGCAGCAAATCGAAGTAATTTTTTTTAAATGTGGAACCCTATCACACACTTTTTTCTCGAGTACTTTTTTCAGAGTCATATAAATTTGGTCGCTGTTCGTTTACCATCAAACGTCCAACACCCAGAAATCTTTAATTGGCTGGAGATGTAATAATCTTTCTTTTCTTTTTTGTGGGTATAGTGATCTGCCACAGTTGTGACTTTTTGTTTACAAGTCATGTCACGAAAACGATTAGTCTAATATTCTGTCGTGAGAGAAATACTTATTGTTAGCAAAAACTGACCAGTCTTCTCATATACAAACAAGGTGGTCAGAAACAGTCTGATGAATTTGTAAGAGTGTTGCAGTGTACGTTGTGATGAGAAATAATTCTTAAGGGAAAAATACTATACGTTGCGCCGTATCCGAGTTAATTATCACTAAGGTTGACGAAATCAGGCAGTTGCACGAGCAAATTCAAGCAGCTCGCCATTTGTTCTCATAGCGAAAATGATAACTCACGAGACTGCTGGGCCTTTAGCTACCCTCATAATTTAAGTATCGCCCTATTGCTCGCTTTTAGGAACACAGACGGAGAACACGTTTGACGACAGCATCTATGGTGCGCCACTTCAATTTGCTTCCGCAACTGCCTGATGCCTAACTTCCACGCTAATTAACTCGAAAACGGCTCAACGTATCGAATTTTTTCTTAACAATTATTTCTAAGATCTACGCAACACACTCTTACAAAATTTTTCAGACTGATTCTGATCACTTTTCAGTGTGTAATATAGTTCGTTAACATAGGGTAATGAATGAATTACAGCTATAACTGCGAATACGATTTTGTTCATGGGAAGCGTGGCAGTTATTCAAAAAATGTTCAAATGTCTGTGAAGTCTTATGAAGTCTTAACTGCTAAGGTCATCAGTCCCTAAGCTCACACACTATTTAACCTAAATTATCCTAAAGACAAACACACACACCCATTCCCGAGGGAGGACTCGAACCTCCGCCAGGATCAGCCGATCAGGCAGTTATCGTAGAGGTCACTAGTCCATAGCGTACATTGGCCTCAGGCGCTTCAGAGCTGGTCTATCGATCGCCACCGAGTTTTCCCCATCAGCCACTCTAATTACGACGATCAGAGGGAGGCAGGGGTACGAGAACGACGAAGCGGCACATTTACACTAATAAGGAATGGTTATCACCTCGGAAAATGCGAGTGAGCAGGAGATAAATATACAGTAACCAACTGGGAAGAGACGCGCCGCTACGACTCCTACAAACGATGCTCAACATTTCTCTACGAGTGCAGCTGGATTATCCACCAAAAGGAAACAAGCAAAGACAATAACATCACCACAACCATCCGCTAAAGAAACGACCAACCAGTATCATTCAAAAATGAATACATGTAGCTGTCAGACACGCCGAACAACCACAACAACAACAGCAGTAGCAGTACCAGCAAGAGAAGCAGATGACCCCTCACCTATGGTAATACAGTGCTCTGATAGCTACAAGAAGTTACGCGACGGGCAGAAACAAAACCACTAAACACCATTTACAGCAAAGTAAGGTGATTTTAGTACTTTAAACTTACTCTAGTCTGTACAAAACACTGTTTGAAGGTGACAAACAAGATCAACATCAAGAGCATACCATGCTACAACGTAGCGGAAGTGGAACATAAACTTTCGAAAGTCTTCATTTGGGGAATTCTAAAGTTCGTGAAGAACTATGAAGCGTTCTTTGTCCCACGAGGGACAGTGGCTGCACACCGCAAAGGAATGACAGTTGGGTTGCCTGCGCTGCAGGCGTTAAGCGAGGCCACAACGTACGGCTAAGCCGGCTTGGCTTATAGGCTTATACCGAGAGTGGTATCTTTGACACCCCACTTAGCTATCCCTGTCACATGGACGGTAAAAGTGTGCTGCTCGGTATCATTCTCACCGCCGTGAATTTATGTGGACTGCAAGGCCTGACAAGGAAAATCGACTGGAGAGTCAACTGAAACTTCCAGGCAGATTAAAACTGTGTGCTGGACCGGGACTCGAACTCTGGACCTTTGCGTTTCGAGGACAAAGTAAAGGTGTGAGGACGGGGCGTGAGTCGTGCTTGGGTAGCTCAGTTGGTAGAGCACTTGCCCGCGAAAGGCAAAGGTCCCGAGTTCGAGTCACGGTCCGGCACACAGTTTTAATCTGCCAGGAAGTTTCATATCTGCGCACACTCCGCTGCAGAGTGAAAATCTCATTCTGGAGAGTCAACTGTCGAGTCTACGTCCCGAGCCGACGCCTAGCCTTTTATAAGCGGCGCATAAAATGAAACCAGTTGCAAGCTGTAAAATGAAAACCACTTAAAGGATCGTAATGCCGTTGTCTACAGAGGACAGTGTGTACACTTTAAGAGCCTCGAGGTCCCAAATTCTCTGCTAGGGGGACAAGGGTGCGCACCCATGTGCGGGCAGTGCGAACACGTTCACCCTTCAAACGTCCGCTGCACTGAGAATGCTTGAAACATAGGGATGGGGACCTCGAAAGACGATTAAAGTTGTGCAGTGTCTTTCGTTAAGGCGGCATTATTGTGAGGAACCGAAATTCATCCACGAACAGCACAAGTATACGGAGAGCACTGCGTTTCCGTTACAAGGATCAGGGCGTGGCACAAGATATTCAAGGAATGCATGGCTGCATGTATTCAGAATTGTTGCCTGCTAAACAACGTATTGATCTACGCCGTAGTGGTGTTCGAATACTTACTCCTGCTAGAACGGAATGCAAAGGCCAAATAGATTCGTGTCCAGAATTAAAGCAACAAACGGAAACCTTGCAAGTTTGCGTTTATTTTGCCACAAAACAGTATAAACAGGTGATAGTATGGTGACAGTAAGGAAGAAACAATATAAAGAATGTAGAACTAATCAACTGATACATAACGGTAGACACAAATGTTCATTTTTTTCCAGCTAGACGGATTTACACGCACATTCTGACAATTGATTAATGTGCTCAGTATTGGGTATGAGCGTCTCTGCTGCCAATTAGGCCTGACAACGACTGGAAGTGCTGAGAATGGTGTCATCAATCTCATGCTGAGGCAATAACGCCCACTCTTCCTGTAGAGCTTCTCACAAGTCTAGGAGAGTAGTTGGTGGATGCTGACGTGATGCAGCCCGTCTCCCTAGTGCACCCCAAACGTGCTCTATGGGATTCAAATCACGGAGAGTGAGCAGGCCACACCGTGTGCACAATATATTCTGTTTCCAAAGAAACATCGACCACCTGTGCTGTATGAGGTCTGGGCCCACAGCACCTTGCAACGAACGCGCGTAACATCCCAAGATATCCTCACGGTACCCAACAGCAGTTAAATCTTGCTGTTTTCATGAAGAGGTGCTCGAGTTGTCAACATAATCCCTGCCCACACCATTAGGCATCCTCCTCGATATCGGTCTCTTTCCACAATGGTTAGGCCCCGAAATCGTGTTCCACGTGCTCTCTAGATGCGAAGCCATGGAGAATCACTGTCCATACCAAATCGGAGCTCGTCTGCGAACATTGGGCCGCAGTTCGACCTTCCATGTGGGATGCTGACGGCTCCTATCTAGACGTTCCCTTGTGTGAAGACATGCCAGAGGTAAACAGACAGCAAGTCTCCGAAGGAGAAAGCCATTCTGCTGAAGCCTTCTGTACACCGCCTGCTTCCACCCAACACTTCCACTGGATGCTGCGCGGACAGAGGCCGGCTGTCGTGGAGTACTAAGGTGGTACCGTCGTGCCCTTAAAGCCACATAACGGTCCTGTCTTTCTGATGTCACCTGTAGTCGCCCTTTCCTAGTCTCCGGGATACAGTTTCGGTCACTATAAACTGCTGCCTCATCCGAGAAATAACTGAACGATTCACAGAAAGCCGTTGGGCCACATCATTTTTCGTCTCTCCTACTTTCATTCTTCCTATGGCCCTCCGGGGTAGAGGGTCTGTGGGCGTCTTCTCTGTGCTATACTGCACTGTCTGTGTCTTTGTGCACAGCGATTGTAGATTTAGTACTACCATGTAAACACAATCCCGCTTGATAGGTGCCCAGACGTCCGTTGATTGCAATGCTACCTTCCGTGCAGAACACGATCGTAACGACATCTGTTGACAGTTTGTAAGATTGTATAGTGATTTAGACACAGGACGGGGAAATAGCAGTTTATTGCTTTAATTTTGGACACCAGCGTAACTGCAGCCACAGATACAGCAGAATTTCACATACAATCTCCAGTATATCTAATCAAATCGTTGTCAGTCGTTAACAGCATTAATAAAACAGAGTATGAGAATCAGACGCCTGGTAATACACGAAGTTAGCAGGATGAGCCAGCTACCATAAATCACATTAGAATATGTGTCTTATTAAATTGAGCACGAGCCCTGACACCACATGAAACGTCAAAAATTTTTTTGCCATTGAGCCGTCATCGCCTGAAACTGGAGGGCACATCCCTCGGAAGACCGTAGTTTGCCCTCCTATTGTCAAGCAGAACAAAGGACGTTACAATATAGTACACCTTGAGTATGATGCCGCGAACGCTGCATTTCGGTCAGAGATAAGCATGCCTCAATGGCGGTGTCCGATCCGGATAGAATGTGCAGCGGAACCATCTCCGCTTACGAAAATACTTGCTAGAAGTTTGTGGAAGGACTTATTGCACTCATCATCGTCAGGGTCTACCGCTTATACATCAGTAATGGAACACTCCAACACAAGAGGACAATCACAGGCATGACATGCAGGAATTTTGAAACAAGATACGAAGAACATATCAGATGTTGGAAGTATGAAACAAATCATTCCACATTTGCAGAGCATTTAAAACACTACAACCATCATCCTACAAACATGGAACAAGAAATGAAAATAATGAGAATAAGCAACCATGACAAACATCTTATACAAACACAAGAAAACTTCCACATCCAGAAAGCCATAGCAGAAAACAAACATGTGATAAATGAAGAAACACACATCAGCACAGGCTCCCTACTACACTTAATAAAGGAAATGATAACATAAAACAAGAAAACTCTTCCCCACACCATCTGGACACACACACACACACACACACACACACACACACACGCATACAAAAAAAAATTACACCACACAAAAATACAGACACACACACACACACACACACACACACACACACACACACACACACACACACACACATAGCATAAAAATATATATCTCACACCAAAACACATACACACACAGACACACACACACACACACACACACACACACACACACACACAAACGCTTACACAAATGCATACAGTAACAGACCAGAGATACTTTAATAATTACACTCATAAGTTTCGATCTTTGGGCAAAAACGTTTGACAGTCGGCAACAGAAACCAAAACATTGCATTAAAACAAGCGTTTAGTGCATAGTGCTGTGGGATGTGGAAAAAACCGCAAATTGGCGTTCATAAGATGAAGAACAACACCAAAAATGCAACAGGAGCGTAATATGTAAGAAATTGTCCACGCAACCTGTAAGTACAGTTCAAAACATTACTACTTAATAGGAAATAGCAACCACCAGAACTGTTTATAACCTATAGGCAAAATGATAAAAATGTAAATAAAATAGCTAACATATGTACATATTCCAGGCCACTGATGATGCCTTGCAGAAAATAAAGGCGAAACGCGTATGGCACTAAAATTGTGTTTTATTCAGTTGCAGTCAGACGGTCCATAAGTAAAAATTGTCAATATACCGTAAAATCATAGTCCCATACAACACAACCAACAACCACAGAACATGATATGACAACAGACGTGGAACTAATCACGAAGACCCTGTAAGAAGTAAAAGACGTCATCAAGAGTGATCCAGAGATCATTGTCAAGACAGCCCTCACGCAAGTAGCACAAACCTGACAATAAGTAAAGAGCGTCTATGGACGCAAGGAAGACTTGAAGTGCCAGTCGTATTTGCCGTCACCTGTTTCCGTTCTGGCAATTCCTGCACAAGGAAAATATTGACATCTGCGTGGTGAGGGAGACCCTCCTGAAGCCTCCTCCTTTGAACAAATATAGCAAATTTCGTCTGCTGCAGGTGCTAAAGACTGACTGCTGCACGCGGCACTGCAATTTTCATCCGATGGTCAATATCCTAGACGATGTACCTGCGCCACCCGTCAGCTCGATGGAAACAAGAGATACTGCAATCGAAACCAGCCGAGGGATGACGGCTTTCATAGAAATGAATCTACCATCAACGGAACATCTTCACTCAAAAGACACACCCTGCCAGGGGAAGCTGTTTGCCGGATGTGACTACGTAGACAAGGAAAAGGCCTGGAACTCACAAGCAGCTAGAAAGCATCATTCATAAATTTATGTTCCTGAAGAACACACATTATATCCGCACAACAGAGGCAGGACATATGATCTCGACATTGCCATTTGCAATGGCTTCTACAACTTCTTCTGCCCGAAATTCGTCCATGCACTTCTGTTAGACCATCTTCCAGTAACATTCTGTCTTGCAGAGGAGCCAGTGCAAAGGATACAACGCCTCGACACGTAGAAGGCTGACTAGAACAACTTTCACAGAGTTCTTACAAGTCGCGTAGCTGAAATGTGGAAGACGCTACCGAGAGGCTTAACACCATTATGGGCAGCGCTGTCGCCTCGACACCTACTAAAAGAAACCATGATCTCCCTGTCACATCGCTGCCACGGGAAATCTTAGCAATGATCACATAGAGAAACGCATTCAACGAAGACTAGAGGCTGAAGAGGGAGACTCAACGTTCTACGAAGACAGATAAAGGCTGTGCTCGTCGAACACCGCAAGAGATGGCAAGATGAAATTGCTGAACTGCAGCCAGCACCGACGACGTGGTGTTTAGGGCGATATTTCTTGAGAACACGTTCATGCCTGACACCGCAACAGAGCCACATGCAGAGACCAAACCACACAGAAGCGTGTGAACGCTTTAGCTGCCATTTTCCCGACTAACTTCCTGCCAATGGAAGAACTTCAGGACCTCGCGCTACAGACGAAGAAGAAAATAACCCACAGCAGCCAGCGGTGACACACCAGGAAGTCCGCGCAGTCATCAAAGGACTGCTCAATGAAATTCCGAACAAAATGCTCAAGGAGCTGCCTCGAGGTTTACAACGCCATAACAGAAATTTTCAACTCCATCATCTACAACAGCCAATACCTAAAAACATGGAGGAAAGGAGTTATAGTGATTGTGTCAGTACCGGGGAAGAACCATGTAGACCCCGGCAGCTACAGAAACAGAAAGCCTCCTCCAAACCTAGGAAAAGTTTTCAACTTACTTATACGACTCCGAGTCGATAACATCACTCCTGATGAATAGTTTTATTTTCGGGGCGGCCACTCTACAACGAAACAAACTCTGCGCATTGTAGAAGAAGAAACTGTGGCCATAAGTAATATAGGATACTGTGGGGCAATCTTCTCCGTATGTCACCTGCCTTCCATAGCGTATGGCATGAACGGCTCCTATATAAAGTCTTCGTGTTGGGCCTCTTCACTTCATATGTTCAGTAATTCAAAACCTTCCTCGAGGAGTGGACTTCCGTCGTTCGAGACGGCAACGTTGCCTCAATACGGCGAGCGATTAAGGCTGGAATGCGGCAGGGACCAGTCCATGGTCCCGTAATGTACTTCGTGTACACCTCTGTCTTACCCCACACGCCACGCGTGATGCAAGCAGTGTACGCTGATGCCTCGGTGATTATTACAAGAAGCTTCAAGGCACCTGCCACGCGCTGGAAGCCTGAGCTAAACAACAGGGCACTGGCTTCCAACAAAGCCACTCCATCATTCTCACTAAACGACACAACCAGCCATCCCAGACTTTCAGCTTTTCGGAGAACCAATACATCGGATTGACACAGTGAAATAATTGGGAGTCATCTTTGAAACGCAACCTATCTAAGAAGTTAGAAGCAGGACATATCATCTGGGGCCCTGTACGCAGCCCTTAACTCAAGCAATGAGCTTTGAACCATCTGCGAACTCACTATGTACAAGACGTTCCTTCGGACCGTTGTGGACAGCGCCAGCATTGTTTGGTGTAACGCCGGTAGCACTCACACAACGAGGCTCCAGACCCGGCAAAACTAGGCGCTGCAGAGCATACTCCACGAGCCGGCCAACTTCGCAGAAACGGCTGTCGACGCTAGAGAGACTGAAGATGTGAAATTCTTCAAAGAAACAAGATGGTCAACGAAGATTCCTATATGGCAGCTACACTGCTATCAGTCATCCATAGTAGCACATTTCCTAATTGGTCGGTCACATTTCTCTGTCTCCGTTACATTGAAGTGACAAAGTCACGGGGTAGCGATATGTACATATTCAGATGACGGTATTATCACGTACACAAGTTATAAAAGGGCGGAGCATTGGCGGAACTGTCATTTGTTCTCAGGTGATTCATGTGAAAAGGTGTCTGAAGTCACTGTGGCTGCAGAATGGTAATGGGAGCAAGATGCACAGGACATGCCAATCCGGAAATCTTAGGGCATTCATTACTCCGTGATGCATAGTGTCAAGAGTATGCTAACAACAAATTTCTGGCATTACTTCTCACCATGGACAACGCAGTAACCGACAGCCTTCTCTTAACGGCCGAGAGCTGTGACGTTTGCTCAGAGTTGTCAGTGCTAACAGACAAGCAACACAGCGTGAAATAACCACAGAAGTCAAAGTGGGAAGAATCACGAACGTATCTGTTAGGACAGTCCTGCGAATTTGGCGTTAAAAGGGTATAACAGCAGACGAACGAGGCGATTGCCTTTCCTCCATTAAGTTTTGATTTCGACGTGTAGGGGCCATGCTTGCCCACAGCCCTATTCTTCAGGGAGAAGGTGATGATGCAATTGCTTCTGTTGATCTCAGGAAAACTCTCTTGACTTCTGACAGGAGTTATGCCTCGCTTTGTCACATGGGACATCTGGGGTTACTTTCCCGCTTTTATTCTCAACTTGTAAGGGCACAGATTTCGATATCGCCGTGGTGTATCGAATATTACCCACACGTCTCTGCTGGACCTAAGACCACAGGTGTCACAGGGATGTCCTCTCGGCTAGTGGGTGGGGTGAGTTTCTGGGGCCGGCATGATGAGGCGAATATGCATCTAGAGTACGAGATCGGTTCATGGGTTGAACACATACGAGTCGGGGTAAGGACTCCAATGGCAAGAATAAAGAAGCTAAGCAGAGATTTCATGGTTAATACTGAGATATACAAATAAATATATTTTTCTTTACGGTTACTGCGTTGAATACCAAAGGACAATGGCTGATGCCACTTAAAATGTGAAAAGTGTCACTGTTCATTTAAGCTGTGCAGACTTTAAAATGACTTATGGAAACTTGTTTAGGAATTCAAGATGTGATAGATTCACTGTTACGCAGAAAATGCGTCAGAAGATCCCTTTCTGAACACAGTATGTCCTTTGAGTTACCTATATTGAAGAATGGAAGTACTAGATTGAGAGGAGACATGTCACACTGGCATACGGACATGGAACATTTTACAGTGACACTTGTATCTTGCGAGTAAGTTTTTTTCTTGAATACTGTCAAGAAATAGTCCGATGCTGCTTCAGATTGACAACAAAAAACAGGACACGCAAATGTACAGTATGTATATTTCGTCACAGAGACCGGACAATTCACAAAACTTCCGCTGTTTTCCGGCTAACACCAGGGGATGTAAAGTCGGACGTAGGCACACTGTTACAGTGCTCGTCTCGAGTGCAAGAGAAATGTATCCTCCGACGTCGTTCGACTGATAACATGGTATCACAGACGTTCGGACACCTCTTCATGTGTAACACAGTCAGCGACGTTGTGCAAAATGTCTCTCGTGCTCAGTGTGCTGCACGCGTGCAGTGTGGGTCTCTGCCTCTCTCGACACTACTAGGTAGGTCTAAACTTTACACCGCCCTTCTATGAACTACCAGAGTGACATTTCATTTAACAGTGGGATGCGACACTGTTCCTTCTGGTACTTGGTGCGGTATTATTCGGTAGGCACGACTTCGGTCCGATCGTAGTACCAGCGGTGTTTAACCTTCGCTGTGGCGCAGTGGTTAGCACACTGGACTCGCATTCGGGAGGACGACGGTTCAATCCCGTCTCCAGCCATCCTGATTTAGGTTTTCCGTGATTTCCCTAAATCGTTTCAGGCAAATGCCGGGATGGTTCCTTTGAAAGGGCACGGCCGATTTCCTTCCCAATCCTTCCCTAACCCGAGCTTGCGCTCCGTCTCTAATGACCTCGTTGTCGACGGGACGTTAAACACTAACCACCACCACCTTCGTTGTTTGCTCGTGGAATAAATAAATATTGTAGAGCCAGTGGTTTTTCTGCAAAAATGGAACTCTACCTCTCTATCGTCACAAGCCTTTGAAAGTGAATATGAGTGACCATTTTCAAAGAGAAGGATAAGAATTCTCATTATCTATATTGCCGTCGCATAATCGACAGGTACCACAAATTTTCGTCAGAACTACATGACAGCACAGAGACCAAAAATTGAAAGTGTTAGTTGATGTTAAAAGAGCAAAAATTTAAGATTTGCATGAGTTCCATTGTTCTGTACATCAAGACTCATTTTGTTCTAAGTTTGTAGGTATGAAGCGCGTGATGAAATTTTTGTACTAATAGTAAATTATTTTAAGCTACACCGTTAGTTCAAGCAACCGAAGGAATAGTATACTACTGTGAAATAAGTTGGTTAAGTAAAAGGCTATCCATGGAACGATTTTTCAGTCCGAGGCCCGCTATTGCTGAAATTCCGGAGCAAAAAGGAGAGCAGGAACGAAAATTAGAACATCCAGAATGGGTAGGAAACCTCGCTTTTTAAGTGGGCTGACTACACACAGCAATCAGTGAGGCGTTGCAAGTTGAGAAGCAACGAGTTTCTCATTTTACGTGGGAAGAGGATACATTTAAAAAGGAAATGGTCTTGCGGAAGTGAAAATTTCTGATAAAGAACACCGGCCATCTCTATAAGTTTACTGCCGTCAAAGAGAACACAGATTATGAAGAATTCATTGCGGCGTTGAAGGAATGACGGGTATAGTTTTCCAAACATATATAGAGCACTGCCAGTCTCACATCTGTTTTTGAGACCGTTGGCCACTACAGATAAGAGCGTCCCTGCGTTTGCGCAGATTGATAGTTACGCAGCGTAAGTCGCGTTTAAAAGACAAATTTGTTTACATTAAGGCTGTTCATATGTTACAGGACGTTTTCCTCAGAAGTAGTTTCCCCATCTCCCTAACGAAGTTGCAAACGTGATAGCAAGTTTTTTAAATTTTTTTATGTGACTTAACATCTGAGGTCATCAGTCCCCTGGACTTAGAACTACTTAAACCTAACCAACCTAAGGACATCACACACATCCATGCCCGTAGGAGCAGCGCGGTTCCGGACTGAAGCGCTTAGAACTACTCGGCCACAGGGATATCAAGTTTCGATCAACATACGTGTGTTTGTGATTACGGGGCAACCTGTCCGCATGCGACCATGTGCTGACAGTTTATGCGAGATACGAATCTTATTCTGATGAATTGAAACAGAAATTCTGACATCGGCCGCCATCATACACTGAAATAAATTCAGTGAAAATTTTTTGGTGGATCGGGACTTTAACACGTATTTCCCGCTCTACGCTAGCAGTCGCCTCAATCGCTTCGACCATACCGGCACGCATCCCGTCCAACCCGAATTCCCAGCCTGCCGCGCACTAGTCACACAGCGCCCCTTTCACCCTACTCAATGCTCGCATCATCACGTTGATTGCCGTGAAAGTTCGTGAGAGAGAGAGAGAGCGCATCCGCACAAGTCTAATTGTGTCTTTAGCCAGCCAGAAGTGATTAAATAATACTGAGGATCTATTTTGCTTGCTATCTATAGCACTTAGAAAAAAAGAATACGAAACCAAACCACATGCAAATGGTTCTTTGTTCCTTGCATGACTGCACCCCCAACTAATGAGGCACATTCGCATTTTCCCAGTCTTTCCGCTCAGACAGCGTGGCTTGGTAGTTGCGGAAGTGTGCACCCAGCCAAGAGAGATGCAGACGCATGCAGAATTCTTGGCCGTCCCTGATCTAAACAGGAGTTCGATGATATGTTTGTTAAATATAAACGTAAGCTTCCGAGGCCACTGTCACAGTCAATAAAATTTTCCTGAGTTTGTGACCGCATTGCCAATATGTAAAACTACCGACGTTTCGGTCACTGTTGCAAGTGACCTTCTTCAGAGTGTTCTTGTTTACTGCTGAATGAGAGAACTTTCTTTCTTGTATACTTTCATTCGTGGCTGTTATCTAATTCTGATAGCCTGTTAAGGATGAGGGGGAGGGATGTTAGAAGCTTTTATATTATTTCTTTTCCTTGGTGGGAACTTGACGTTTTGATTGGTGTTCGTATTAATGCTTGTCATTGGTGGAAATGGGTGAATGGAAAACCACGAGGCAGTTGTGACGTTCCTGCTTTCTAGTGCCGGCTGAGGCGCTCCAGTACTCTATGTACCTGCGACCGCTGCGGTCTCCCACGCTTCACGTGAGCTCTCGTCCCGTAACGCTGTTATTGGTGGCAGCGAAGACGTCGGAAGTCAGTACCCGTCTTCTCTGTTCATGTTGGCGGGTCGCTTGTTTATTTCCATTGCCTCTCTAATCTTCCTCTTGAAAGTAAGAGGCTGTTTTGCCAGTGCGCGAGGTTCTCCATAATCAATCTGTTTTCCGCACTCACTCATACTGGTGCTCTGTCACCATTGACTTGAAACCCTGAAGAAGGTCGCTTGCAACTGTGATCGGAACGTCGGTAGTTTTACGTAGTGAAACTGCTGTCACAAACCCAAAAAAAATTACTCGTATTAACTCTGGATATCTTTGTTATTTATTTAACGTATGGCTAATAGAAATACATTTTACAAGTGCATTCAATTAGGTTAATAAAAATAGAGATAAAATTGTATCGATCAGCACAAGCAGGCAAACTATATAAAGGGTGATTTTTTTTTCCACCGTGGCCGGCCGCTGTGGCCGACCGGCACCGCGCTGGTGCTACGGTCGCAGGTTCGAATCCTGTCTCGGCATGGATGTGTGTGATGTGCTTAGGTTAGCTAGGTTTAAGTAGTTCTATGTCTACGGGACTGATGACCACAGATGTTAAATCTCATAGTGCTTAGAGCCATTTGAACCATTTTTTTCCACCGTGTACAAACTATAGGGATTGATCGATGAGAGAATACAGAACAAAAAAGCTCTAATGTATTCGGAGATGCATGGTTTCTGTGCTAGGTACCGTTTATTCAATCGTACTTTGTTACACAGACGGCAGTCTAATACGCGCTGTATCATGGAGCCACTGTTACAGTATGCATGGTTTCCGCCTAGAGGGTGGTACTCTTTTCTTCATACGACATATCGTAGCGGCCTATCCTGCCTCTGTCATTGGTAATGTTGCGTCCGATTCACTGACTCACCTCATAGTGGATGCGATACAGCGTTGCACACAACGTTTCGTATTCGAATCGAGAACTTGCCGAAATGGTGTTTACTTATTGAAAGGCAAATGCCAACGGGCGGCGGGCTGCGAAGTTGTATAAGGAGATTTATCCACGCCGACAACAACCACAGTGTTTCGCAGTTTGTCTGAGACATGCTCGTTTCAGGAAGCGGAAATCGTGAAGGACATACCCGAAGTGATCGGACACCAGAGTTGGAGGAAAATGTGATAACGCTGTAGAAGGCGACAGCCATGTCAGTACCAGGCAGTTCAGTTGGCCTGCCACTGCGGGATAAGCCAGACGGCCGTGTCGGACATTCTCTATGACAGTTGTTACTACCCGTATCACTTACAACGTGTGCAGGGCTTAGCAGAGACAGACATTCCACATTGAGAGCAGTTTTGTCCCTGGGTTCTTGACGATACAACCGCGATTCCGAGATTTGTGTCACCCGTCCTATTCACAGATGAGGCCGCTTTTACGCAGAATGGTATCTTCAATTTTCGTAACAGTCATGTGTGGGGTAGTGCGCAGAACCCCCATGGTATGGTGACAGCGCATCATCAGCATCGATGCAGCCGGAATGTGTGGTCCGGGATAATTGGCGACCGTATTTTAGGACCAGTCTTCCTTCCACGTCACGTAACAGGCTGGAACTATCGGCGTTTCTTGCGGGTGACTTTGCCTCCCCTGCTGTAGGACGTGTCATTGATGATTCGAAGGGTTATGTAGCTGCTACGTGATGGTGCGCCAGCCCACTTCACTGTTAAGGTCCGGACTCATCTCAGTCGTCTCTTTCCTGATCAATGGATCGGACGGGGGGATGCTGTTGCATGGGCCACCCATTCACCGGGTCTGAACTTGTGCGATTTCTGGTTATGGGGCCATCTCAGAAGTATCGTGTATGCAGAGCCCATTCAAGATGTGGAGGCAATGGAGCAGCGCATTAATGCTGCAATTGACACTGTTCGGGTGCAGCCTGGCCGATGTGAACATGTGAGATAGAAAATGCTAGCGTACACGCAAGCGTTGAAGCACATGGGAACCATTTTCAACACATTCTGTAATTGTGGCTGCAGGCTACAGCTCGTATTAGACCGCAGCCTCTGTAACAATATATGATTGAACAAATGCTCTCTAGCATGGAAACCATGCTTTTCCAAACATAAGTTCATTAGATCTTTCGTTCCTTATCCCCTCATCCGTCAATCTCTAGAGTTTGTGTACGTTGTAAAAAATCAACTTGTAGATGTATATTTAAGTAATAATGAAGACTGGAGAACAGCAGTTGCTGAAAGAAGATGAGATTCCCATTTTCCAACACAGTTCGATATCCAAAGACTGCGTCTAGCAAGTCCTTTCAGGCACTCATTTATTTTACTTTAGGGCAGTCGTGCAAATTGCGCTCCAGTGTTTGTTTTTCAGTTCTGTTGGTCATCATCGGCAGTTCCCCACGGCGTGGGCAATTCTGATACCGTTAAGAGAGCTCTGTATTGTTCTTGTTCGGTTACCTCATAGGAGTTGGATGGTCGCAGGTAACAAACTTCTTACGGCCATGAAAGGATGTCCGCTGATATCTCCAGTCATCTCTTACATTATAGTGTTTTCGGTCGGGTAGATCAATGTTTAGCCAGGTTGATTCGCTAGATTTAAGTTCGGCGCTTGGGAAGTTGTTGAATGTTTAACGAGCTGTTAAGCCTCTGGATCTTGAGTTTCATCCATTCACGTGTTACAACTTGTCGTCGGATATTCGGAGGGCTAATACTGGGGAGCACTTATAACCATGGTGTTAGTGTGGGTTCAAGAGTTCCTGTGACGAACCTCATCACGTCCTTTAGATGCGTATCAATTTTGTTGACATGGCTACTTCTACTGAAAAGAGAACAGTACTCAGCGGTAAGATACACAAGGGTCTGTGCTGTATCTCTTAAGATGATTGCATTACATACTCAGCTACACCAGTCAGATTCTTAAATACGTTATATCTTAATTCTAGCTTCCGTCCTATTACACCCAAATATTTGGGCTGTCGACAGTGAAGTAATTTCTTGTTTGGAAGATTACATTCAATTGTGTGTTTGCTACTCTGTTGATTAGGTGGTGTGACCTGACTTCTCTTGTATTAGGCTTCGGGCGAAGGCTCCGCTTCTTGTAATTCTGACCGAACATTTCTCATCCGCTAGTAAATGTTTGTACACCTTTTTCAGGTCTGTTGCCTTGAGTAGCTATCGCCAGATCGTTGACGTAGCTAAACTTTAGAGAGTAAGTGGTGGCAAAGTCGCTAGTGTCCAAGTTAAATAAAAGTGGACCCTGAACCGTACCCTGTGTGAGACTGTTCTCAAATGGTGATTTTAAAAGAGGAGCTTAAGCATGTTTTTCATTAGAGGTTGTCAAATTAACCACCTTTCACCCGTCAAATTTTCAACCTTACTTCAATTCGCAACCAGTTTCAGCGTTTTACTATGCTATCTTCAAGCCCCTAACCGATGTGTGGAAAGAATCCACCTCGGTTGTGATCAAAACAGAGGCCGGCAGTACTGGTACTAGTAGGAATTAGCTACAGTGATCACTTCATCCATCACCTGCCGACTGTTGAACGGTCCAGGAACCATCTCTAAAAAGATGGACATACAGTGTCTTTAATTAGTCCTGTAATCTTTGATTTTGGAAGTGTTTGATTTAACTTATACATTAATTAATCCAGCCTCACGGTGTCATACGCTGATGTGAAAACAATAAATGCCGCTAAGGTATTCCTTTTTCTTTTGGAGACCTGAATCTACAAATGATGTAAGGGCGAGAAGTAGCTAGCAGCAGCTTCGACTCGCAGTATACTTTGATTTCGACTCTGTACGTATCGTGTCCCCATAATGAGAGCGCCGGAGGGTGAACAGCGTCAGGCTGGAAGCGCGCACCCGCGACACGCCCGGTTAGCGCTTGTCGCGAGCTCCTCCTCGCTGAATGAGCACGTCACGTGACGTCAGCCCGGCGGACACACGACGAAGAGACCTGCCTGCCCGCCTGCCTGCCTGCCTAACGACCGCACGTCGGCGTCCCACGTCGCGCGTCCGTGGCCGCCGCCCCTGCCGGCTGCTCGTCGCGCGGTAACGGGCGGCGCCGCGACTAATGAGACAGCTGAGCGGCGCCGCCCCCGCCGCCCCCACTCCAGCGCGCCACTACTGAGCCCCGCGCGGCTCCTTGTGTGCCGCGTCACGCCCACGCCCGCGCCCGCCCTGCACTGCCACTTGGCCGGGCCGACCTGCCCCTGGCCTCAGGCTGACAGTGGCAGAGCACGGAGCCGCTCTGGGGGACGTCTGCGTCAGCAGTGCAGGGCCTGGTAGCTTTGAGACTTGCTTAACACTGTGCGTTCACATTCAGCACTCTACACGAGAGGCCCTAACAACAACACGTTTATTTATTTTTATTTATTTTATCTAAGCATTTATTTTACCTGGCAAGATTAGGGCCTGCAGGCCCTCTCTTATACCTAACCAGGCGTATTCAGATTGAACGAATCTTAGTTTGTACAGAACATTATGGACATACCACGTGTTATACAGTATTAATGTTAAAGATAAAAAATAGAGATTGTAACAGTAGTTCAAGGATAATTATAACAAAGAAAAAAATAATTATAACAGTCAAGGATAATAACTGCTCGAACAGTCCACGGGTATACTGCCGGTTCGTAGTGTCCAACGGGCACAATATTTCGGCGACCAGACATGTCGCCATCGTCAGGTGCGCAGACGAACTGAGCTCCTGAGGGCGAGCGACCGATTTAAATCCCCTCCCCCCGCGGGCCATTCTCTTCGCCGTCCGCACCCGCGCGCCGGCGGTCGCGAAGACGTGGGCGTCGGAATGTGTCGTAGCGTCGTTGTGCTTGCTGCGTCCGCCCTGGTCGCCAGTTCGAACTTCTTGCTGAGAGTCTTCTTAATTACATTCAATGCCGGGTCCCAAGCCTTGCTGAGATTGTAGCCGCAATCTCGGTTGATAAGATCTTCTTCCCTGGTGCAAATTTCGATAGCCTCCCTTATAACGCTGTCCCAATGTTTAGAAGTCTGAGACACGATCTTGGTACGCTCATAATCCATCTCGTGTTTCTCGGACAAACGGTGCTCTGCTACCGCCGACTTATTTGGATATTTCAGTCCAGTGTGCCCTTGATGTTCTCGGCATCGATCCTCGATGGTGTGTACTGTCTGTCCGATGTAAGTCTTCCCACACTCACAGGGAATCTGGTATATGCCGGCCTTCTTCAAACCGAGATCATCTTTCACTCTTCCCACTAATGCCCGTGTTTTATTGGGCGGGCAAAAGACGGTTTTAACTCGGTGTTTCTTTAATATACGGCCGATTTTCCACGATAGTGCGCCATTGTACTGAATAAAGGCAGTGGCTATCCCTTATTCCGTGACTTCATCCGTCTCAACAGTTTGTGCTGCGGTGGTGGGATGGAGAGCGCGTCTAACCTGCCATTCCGAGTGTCCGTTTTTTCGGAACACGGTCTTGAGGTGCTCCAATTCCTGGGGAAGATTCTCTGCGACGGTATCAGATGCGAAGTGCTCGACCTCCGCTATCGGGTGCAGAATTGCAGGGTTCCCCTTAATAGGTCAGGCGTGCACTACACGAAGGAAGCGGCTACTACAATAGCGGAGGACGTACGGCGTGCGCATGGGGCTTTTTTAGGTTAGAGAACCCCCCCCTTGGGATCAAAGACGTCTGTTAAACCAGCCACAGCGACCTCAGGGAATCTTGGTCCTCGCAGATCAAAGACAGAAAAGGTTAATATTATTTTAGTAAACTGCAGGAGCATCCAAGGAAAGGTCCCAGAATTAGTATCGCTTACTGAAGGTCATAATGCACAGATAGTATTTGGGAACAGAAAGCTGGTGGAAACCAGACGTCAATGACAACGAAATCCTGAGTTCAGATTGGAATGTTTATCGTAAGGATAGGTTAGTCGCCAGTGGTGGCGGCGTGTTTACTGCAGTAAAAAATTCGATAAAATCTAGCGAGCTCATCACGGATTCCGAATGTGAATTAATCTGGGTGAAACTCAGTACTAAGGAACGTTCAAAAATGGTGATCGGATGCTTTTATAGACGACCTGGGTCAGGATCTGTTGTGTTATAGCGCTTCAGACAGAACTTGCAGAATATCATTAGTAATTTTCCTGATCATGCAGTTGTAATAGGGAGTGACTACAACTTGCCAGGTATAGATTGGGGGTGTTACGCTATCTAAACTTGTGCCAGAGACAAGGATACGTGTGGCATTAGTCTGGAAGTCTCGTCCGAAAATTACCTTGAGCACATAGAGAAGCAACTTTTGAGGTTAACGTCTTATACCTCCTGGCAACAAACAGCTAACGTAGAGGAAGGTATCAGTGATCATAAGGCTGTGACAGCATCTATGACGACGGGTCCTACAAGGAATGTTAAGAAAGGTGGGATGATATATATTTTCTCAGCAAGACTGACAGGATACAAATTTCAGATCACCTCAGCAGTCAGCATCAATAAAAATGGATAAAAATCGAAGGCATTGTTCAATATGCCCTACACAAGTATGTTCCGAGTAAGGTTTTAAGGGATGGGAAAAATCCACCATGGTTTAATAGCCGTGTTAGAAAAGCGCTACGTAAACAAAGAGCACTTCCTCTCAGATTCAAGAGAAGTAAAAACCTAGCCGAAAACAAAAGCTGAACGAAGCGAAAATGATCGTAAGGAGAGCAATGAGAGAAGCGTTCAATTATTTTGAAAGTGAGACGTTGTTAACCAACCTGCGTAAAAACCATAAGAAATTTTGGTCGTATGTAAAATCAGTAAGTGGGTCAAAACCATCTATTCATTCTTTCAGCGACCACACCGGCAACGAAACGGAAGATAACAGAGAGAAGGCAGAAATACTGAATTCCGTCTTCCGAAGTTGTTTCACCGTGGAAGATGGTAACACTGTACCTCCTCTCAATCATCGTACGGACGTCGTAATGGCAGGTATTGAGACAACCGATCGCGGAACTGAAAAGCAGCTACAATCGCTTAGTAGTGGAAGGATGTCAGGACCAGGTGACATAGCTATAAGATTCTATATAGATTATGCAAAAGAACTTGCTCCCCTTCTAGCAGTAATTTATCGTAAATTGCTTGAGCGCCGAAAAGTACCTAACGACTGGAAAAAGCGCAGATCGTTCCTGTTTTTAAGAAAGTCCGTAAGACAGATCCACACAATTATGGACCTACTTCGTTGACGTCAACCTCTTGTAGAATTATGGAACACGTTTTAAGCTCAAGATTTATGACGTTTTCAGAAAATGAAAATCTCCTGTATAAAAATCAACATGGATTCAGCAAACAGAGATGCTGCGAAACTCAGCTCGCTCTGTTCCTCCATTAGATCCACAGCACAGTGGACCACGGTGCCCAGGTTTATGCCGCGTTCCTCGATTTCAGTAAGGCATTTGACACCGTCCCGCACTGCCGTTTAATGAAAAAAATACGAGCTTACGGAGCATCGGAGCAGAATTGCGATTGGATTCTAAACTTTCTTGCAGACAGAACTCAACTCGTCGCTCTTAAAGGAACTAAATCGACAGGTGTGAAGGTAATATCCGGAGTACCACAGGGGAGTGTAGCAGCACCACTACTGTTTACAATATTTATAAGTGATCATTAGAAAGCGTGGGATGCTATTTAAGGCTATTCGCAGATGATGCAATTCTCTATACCAGAGTATCTACGCCAGAAGACAGTAAGAATTTGCAGAACGACCGGCAGAGCGCCAGAAGACAGTAAGAATTTGCAGAACGACCGGCAGAGAATTGAAGAGTGGTGGAGGCTCTGGCAGTTGACAATGAACATAAATAAATGTTACATAGTGCGTATACATAGGAAAAGAAATCCACCACTGTAGAGCTACTGATGACAAACAGGTGGAGACAGCGTCTGCCGTAAAACATCCACCCGTAACTGTCCAGAGCTAGCTTAGGTGGAATGACCACATAAAATAGATAATGGGAAAAGCAGATAGCAGACGGAGATTCATCGGAAGAATCTTAACGCAGTGGAACTCATCCACGAAGTACGTGGCTTATTAGGCGCTTTTTCGCCCCATTTTTGAGTTTGTTCATCTGTCTGGAATCCCTGTCATGTAGGACTGATAGAGGAGATAGAGGAGATCCAACGAAGACCGGCGCGTTTCATCACGCGATCGTTTAGCGGGCGAGAGTGTGTTACGGAGATGCTAAACAAATTCCACTGGCAGACGTTACAAGAGAGACATTGTGAATCACGGAGATATTTACTATTGAAGTTTCGGGAAAGCACTTTTCAGG
Organism: Schistocerca piceifrons; assembly: GCF_021461385.2. Taxonomy (NCBI): domain Eukaryota; kingdom Metazoa; phylum Arthropoda; class Insecta; order Orthoptera; family Acrididae; genus Schistocerca; species Schistocerca piceifrons. Next base: position 562,706,860 of record NC_060143.1, read on the forward strand.
AGGAGACGGACAACATATTACTTCCATTCACATACATCTCACATGTTGGCTACGAAGAGAGCCTGCCGGCCGAGCGTTTCTAGGCGCCTCGGTCCGGAACCGCGCTGCTGCTACGGTCGCAGGTTCGAATCCTGCCTCGGGCATGGATGTGTGTGATGTCGTTAGGTTAGTTAGGTTTAAGTAGTTCTAAGTCTAGGGGACTGATGACCTCAGATGTTAAGTCCCATAGTGCTCAGAACCATTTGAACTACGAAGAGAAAATTAGAGAAATTAGAGCCAACAGAGATGCTTGCCGACAATCAATCTTTCCACCCACTAATTGCTAGTGGAATAGGGTTGGAGAGATCAGCTAGTGGTACCGAAAGTACCCACCGCCACACATCATTAGGTGCCTTTGGGAGTGTGATGTAAACGTAGATGTAGTAAATTGTATTCACAGCTATTCGTTGCACCTGGCAGCTGGGTAGTACATCGTACATTAGTGCACTTTCGGTAGAATTGGTGGAGTCGAGGTTGACCACTAGTGGTACACGCCGGCGTGAGACCGTTAAATGCCGTCAGTTCACTGTCTATTATCGGGTTCCATGCTGAGCTGCGGAATGCAGGTTACTGTCGGAGTCGATTTGAGATACACAAGTGAATTCTTCAGTTTAGTTGACGCCACAGTAAGAGCCTCACTATACGGAATTACGCAAATAATTTTTCGTTACCTAATGATATATAGATTGTTCGAAAGCGATAATAAACAAACGTTTATTTCATTAGCAGGTCTCTGTGGTTCTTACATATGACTTTGTTAATGTGTTAAGAAAATCCAGATGAAAATGATTAGTACACAGTCCAGTGACAACGTAGCCACTGCCTATGTTCGACGTCAACATGGTGGTTAGGTAGATACACAGTGCACGGTGAACTGGCGCTATCCAAAACAGGTGCCGAGGCCAATGTGGGGCAAAACGGGCCTTAGACGACAGTGGTGAACGACGGCTGCGGACATGTGTGCGGGCGAACAGGCGTGCAACGGTTCAGCATTGAGCGCCCAGGTGAACGTTGCTTTGTATCGACCCCCTCCAGGGTCCACTGGACCATGCACCAGTGCTGACTGCTGTTGATGGACGGCGAATTTGCACGTCATTACCGCAACTTGGGCACAACCTTGTCCTTAGAGTGAGAAATTGCCTCTAAAGGTGGAAGAATCAGCAATGCTCAACGGCATGAGCATGTAGAAAGCAATGGAAACCACTGCATTAACGACACATATCGTGTATCCACAGGACATGTGGCCTGTAATTGAAAAACTGTAATGATGAACTCTCCACCGGCAAAAGATTCCGGAATAGTCCCCCATTCGGATCTTCGGGAGGGAACTGCCACGATGGAGATGACAATCAGAAAAAGATTGAATAACCAACGGAAGGGTAACGTTATACGAGTCGGTGAGTGGAATGTCAGAAACTTGAACGTGGTTGGAAAGCTAGAAAATCTGAAAAGAGAAATGCAAAGGCTCAGTTTAGATATAGTAGGGGTCAGTGAGGTACAACAGGGAGAAGAAAAGGATATCTGGTCAGATGAGTATAGGTTAATATCAGCAGCAGCAGAAAATGGTATAATAGGAATAGGATTCGTTATGAATAGGAAGGTACGGCAGTTCCCTAATATTCTTAGGGAACTGTAATGCAGTTGTAAGGGAAGGGGTAGAAGAAAATGTTACAGTGGAACATGGGCTTGGGGAAGGAATGAGAGACGAGAAAGACTACTTGAGTTCTAAATTTCGGCTAGTAATATCAAATATTCTGTTCACGACTCAAAAGTGGAGGAGGTATACTTGGAAAAGGCCCTGTGATACGGGAAGATATCAGGTAGATTACATCACCATCAGACGGAGATTCCTAAATCGGATAGTGGATTGTAACGCGTACCTAGTAGCAGATATAGATTCAGATCAGAATGCCGTACCAATGAAAGGCAGGCTGAAGTTTAAGAGGTAAGTCAGGAAGAATCGATACGCCAAAACGTGGGATACGGGAGTACAAGGCAATGACAAGATACACTTGAAGTTCTGTAAGACAATAGATACAGCAATAAGCAATAGCTCAGTAGACGGTACAGTTGAAGAGGAATGGACATCTCAAAAAATGGCAATCACAGAAGTTGAAAATAAAAAACATAGGTACAAAGAAGGTAACTGAGAAGAAACCGTGGGTAACAGAAGAAATACTTCAGTCGATCGATGAAAGAAGGACGTGCAGAAATGTCCAGGGAAATTCATGAATACAGAAATACAAGTCGCTGAGGAACGAAATAAATAGGAAGTGCGGGGAAGCTAAGATAGAATGACTGCGTGAAAAATGTGAAAAAATCGAAAAAGAAATGATTGCCGGAAGGACTGACCTAGCATACAGAAATGTCAGAACAACCTTCGGTGAAATTAAAAGCAAGGGTGGTAGCATTGGGAATGCAACGAGAATTCCACCGTTACATTCAGAGGAGAGAGCGGATAGGTGGAAAGAATACATTGAAGGCCTCTGTGACGGGGAAGATTTGTCTCATTACATAGAAGAAGAAACAAGTCGATTTAGAGGACATAGGATATCCAGTATTATAAGTAGCATTTAGGAGATAGTTGGCGGACTTAAGAACAAATAGGGCAGAAGGGTTAGATAACTTTCCATCAGAATTATAAGAATTTCTAAAGTCACTGGGGGAAGTGGCAACAAAACGGCTATTCACGTTGATCTGTAGAATGTATGAGTCTGGTGACATACCATCTGGCTTTCGGAAAAACATCATCCGCATAATTACGAAGACTGCAAGAGCTGACAAGTGCGAGAATTACCGCTCAGTCAATTTAACAGCTCTTGCATCCAAGTTTCTGACAAGAATAATACACTCCTGGAAATTGAAATAAGAACACCGTGAGTTCATGTCCCAGGAAGGGGAAACTTTATTGACACATTCCTGGGGTCAGATACATCACATGATCACACTGACAGAACCACAGGCACATAGACACAGGCAACAGAGCATGCACAATGTCGGCACTAGTACAGTGTATATCCACCTTTCGCAGCAATGCAGGCTGCTATTCTCCCATGGAGACGATCGTAGAGATGCTGGATGTAGTCCTGTGGAACGGCTTGCCACGCCATTTCCATCTGGCGCCTCAGTTGGACCAGCGTTCGTGCTGGACGTGCAGACCGCGTGAGACGACGCTTCATCCAGTCCCAAACATGCTCAATGGGGGACAGATCCGGAGATCTTGCTGGCCAGGGTAGTTGACTTACACCTTCTAGATCACGTTGGGTGGCACGGGATACATGCGGACGTGCATTGTCCTGTTGGAACAGCAAGTTCCCTTGCCGGTCTAGGAATGGTAGAACGATGGGTTCGATGACGGTTTGGATGTACCGTGCACTATTCAGTGTCCCCTCGACGATCACCAGTGGTGTACGGCCAGTGTAGGAGATCGCTCCCCACACCATGATGCCGGGTGTTGGCCCTGTGGGCCTTGGTCGTATGCAGTCCTGATTGTGGCGCTCACCTGCACGGCGCCAAACACGGATACGACCATCATTGGCACCAAGGCAGAAGCGACTCTCATCGCTGAAACGACACGTCTCCATTCGTCCCTCCATTCACGCCTGTCGCGACACCACTGGAGGCGGGCTGCACGATGTTGGGGCGTGAGCGGAAGACGGCCTAACGGTGTGCGGGACCGTAGCCCAGCTTCATGGAGACGGTTGCGAATGGTCCTCGCCGATACCCCAGGAGCAACAGTGTCCCTAATTTGCTGGGAAGTGGCGGTGCGGTCCCCTACGGCACTGCGTAGGATCCTACGGTCTTGGCGTGCATCCGTGCGTCGCTGCGGTCCGGTCCCAGGTCGACGGGCACGTGCACCTTCCGCCGACCACTGGCGACAACATCGATGTACTGTGGAGACCTCACGCCCCACGTGTTGAGCAATTCGGCGGTACGTCCACCCGGCCTCCCGCATGCCCACTATACGCCCTCGCTCAAAGTCCGTCAACTGCACATACGGTTCACGTCCACGCTGTCGCGGCATGCTACCAGTGTTAAAGACTGCGATGGAGCTCCGTATGCCACGGCAAACTGGCTGACACTGACGGCGGCAGTGCACAAATGCTGCGCAGCTAGCGCCATTCGACGGCCAACACCGTGGTTCCTGGTGTGTCCGCTGTGCCGTACATGTGATCATTGCTTGTACAGCCCTCTCGCAGTGTCCGGAGCAAGTATGGTGGGTCTGACACACCGGTGTCAATGTGTTTTTTTTTCCATTTCCAGGAGTGTATAATGAAGAATGAAGAAGAACATTGAGGATGTATGAGATGAGGATCAGTTTGGCTTTTTATTAAATATGATGTGCTCTCACTCTTATTTACTATCTTCTTACAAGATGATGGTTCAAATGGCTCTGAGCACTATGGGACTCAACTGCTGTGGTCATAAGTCCCCTAGAACTTAGAACTACTTAAACCTAACTAACCTAAGGACAGCACACAACACCCAGCCATCACGAGGCAGAGAAAGTCCCTGACCCCGCCGGGAATCGAACCCGGGAACCCGGGGTGGGAAGCGAGAACGCTACCGCACGACCACGAGATGCGGGCTACAAGATGATGATGGTACATCTGGTATATCGTGGCGGGCGAATATTTTTCTTAATTTATGGCCAATTTTGAGCCTGATGTCCTGCAATATATATTAATGACATAAATGTTGTGGGAAACATATTGTAGTACTGAAACACATGCAGTACTTCTGTACCCGTAATGTCTGGTCTGATGCGTAAAATTAGTTTTCCGTTATTTCGTTTCCAAATAAGTAAACCATCAAAATTTTACTAACCCATTAAGTTATTTTATATGGGTGATGTGTCCTTCTGTAGCTGGGAAAAGTAGGGAACGAGCCGAAAAATACTCTTATCGGTGTAGAAAAAATTTCGAATATGTTCCTATTTATTTAAAAGACACTGACTGGAAAGTGGGTTATCAGTTGCCTCATTTTATCTTCCTCAGCAACTTCTAAGGTTTCCCAAAATAAATATTCACGCTTTTTTCAACACGGAACTCACATCTCACGCCCACAACCCGATCACACACACTAGTGCATTGCTGTAAGCTTCTCCTGCTCATCCACTTCCGCTTGCCCATTCTCACTCATTCAATCCAGCTCATTGCCTTTATCTGTTTCTGTATCTCTGTCATTGTCTCCTGTGTTGCCACCACAGTCCTGTCCATTCTGTCCCCTTACTACAGTCTCCTCTCAGTGTCGCTGTCTCCGTCTTGCTCTCTCTTATTGCTACTATCTCATTCATTCCCTCCCACAACAGCTGTCTCTTTGTGCTACCACTATGTCTTTCTTCCTCGTTGTCACTGCCATAGACTCTGTCTCTCATTATTATTCGCTCTCACCCACTTCTACTTTCTCCTTCTCTACATTCTCTCACACATTCTCAGTGCGCTTCACTCTTTTCGTAGCACTGTTCTGTTTAACTGCCGCTGTGTCCCTCTCTTTCTCTGACACTGCCATTGTCTCCATTCTTCCTATACCACAACTACTGTCGACTATGTTACAGTATTTATTACTTTCCCGTCTCTTTCCCACTACTACTTTCTCTTCCTCTCTGGACATAAAAAGATGGGTATGTTTGCATGCTAAAATTATGGGAAAATTTTAAAGGTGCTGAGGGAGGTAGAATGTGACAGCTTGTACACCACTTCTGAGCACTTTTTAGCTGGTTGTACATTATTGCCTTTTTTCAGAGAACTTCAAGCATGTTTCACCACTTTACATTGCTGAACGCCTTTTCTAGTATGATAACTCCTATGACGGTGTCAGTTTTCTCCCCCCTCAGATAGTGCCTCTATTATCGAGGACAACGCCGCTAATGTGGTACTGTAAAACTTGAGGCACCGGGGACGGGAGGTACTGTGAGAGAAGCAGAGTTAGCAGACAGTGGTCGCTCTCAGTGGGCTACAGCCACACAGCAGGAAGCTCGTTAGGCCGCTGCGCCGCCTTGTAGTGTAGTGTAGTGTAGTGCAGTGTAGCCTAGTGCAGAGCAGGGAGACGGCCGCCCTCTGGGGCTGACACTGACGGAAGGAAGGAGCGCCGCCCGGGGCGGTGGGCCGCTGCGGCCTAACGACCCACCTTGTCACGGCTCCACCTCCGTGCCCAGCGTCAGCGGGGGTCGCCAGCACTGGGCGACATTCGCTGCCGGATCCGACTGCGCCAGCGAAATATGCCGAGCGAGCTCGTGAGCGATGGGACAGGACCACCGCAGCACAGTGGCCGTGTCAGAAAGTAACCACGGAAGCACACGAAGCTTCATCTACACCTGTACTCCGTAGTTCGTGACACTGTCCCTCCTTCCAATCGTCGTACGATTAGAAAATTGCAGCGAAATGCAGGAAGATCTGCAGCGGATAGGCACTTGGTGCAGCGAGTGGCAACTGACCATTAACATACACAAATGTAATGCATTGCGAATACATAGAAAGAAGGAACCTTTATTGTATGATTATATGATAGCGGAACAAACAGTGATAGCAGTTACTTCTGTAAAATATGTGGGAGTATGCTTACGGAACGATTTGAAGTGAAATGATCAGAGACAGTAAAGGACTTGGAAGAGCAGTTGAACGGAATGGATAGTGTCTTGAAAGGAGGATTTAAGATGAACATCAACAAAAGCAAAACGAGGATAATGGAATGTAGTCGAATTAAGTCAGGTGATGCTGAGGGAATTAGATTAAGAAATGAGACACTTAAAGTAGTAAAAGAGTTTTGCTATTTGGGGAGCAAAATAACTGACGACGGTCGAAGTAGAGAGGATATAAAATGTAGACTGGCAATGGCAAGGAAAGCGTTTCTGAAGAAGAGAAATTTATAACATCGAGTATAGATTTAAGTGTCAGGAAGTCATTTCTGAAAGCATTTGTATGGAGTGTAGCCATGTATGGAAGTGAAACATGGACGATAATTAGTTTGGACAAGAAGAGAGTAGAAGCTTTCGAAAGAAGAATGCTGAGGATTAGATGGGTAGATCACATAACTAATGAGGAAGTATTGAATAGGATTGGGAAGAAGAGAAGTTTGTGACACAACTTGACCAGAAGAAGGGATCGGTTGGTAGGACATGTTCTGAGGCATCAAGGGATCACCAATTTAGTATTGGAGGGAAGCTTGGAGGGTAAAAATCGTAGAGGGAGACCAAGAGATGAATACACTAAGCAGATTCAGAAGGATGTAGGTTGCAGTAGGTACTGGGAGATGAAGAAGCTTGCACAGAATAGAGTAGCATGGAGAGCTGCATCAAACCAGTCTCAGGCCTGAAGACCACAACAACAACAACAACAACGACAGATCATATAAAATTAATTGTTGGTAAGGCGGGAGCCAGGTTGAGATTCATTGGAAGAGTCCTTAGAAAATTTAGTCCATCATCAAAGGAAGTGGCTTACAAAACACTCGTTCGACCTATACTTGAGTACTGCTCATCAGTATGGGATCCGTACCAGGTCGGGTTGACAGAGGACATAGAGAAGATCCAAAGAAGAGCGGCGGGTTTCGTCACAGGGTTATTTGGTAAGCGTGATAGCGTTACGGAGATGTTTAGCAAACTCAAGTGGCAGACTCGGCAAGAGAGGCGCTCTGCATCGCGATGTAGCTTGCTGTCCAGGATTCGAGAGGGTGCGTTTCTGGATGAAGTATCGAATATATTGCTTCCCCCTACTTATACCTCCAGAGGAGATCACGAATGTAAAATTAGAGAGATTCGACCACGTACGGAGGCTTTCCGGCAGTCGTTCTTCCCGCGAGCCATACGCGAGTGGAACAGGAAAGCGAGGTAATGACAGTGGCACGTAAAGTGCACTCCGCCACACAACGTCGGGTGGCTTGCGAAGTATAAATGTAGATGAAGAGTCAGGTATTGAGATAACCGATCGCGGAACTGAAAAGCAGCTACAATCTCTTAATAGTGGAAAGGCGTCAGGACAAGATGACATAGCTACAATATTCTATTAATATTATGCGAAAGAACTTGCTCCCCTTCTAGCAGTAATTTATCTTAGATCGTTTCAGCACCGAAAAGTACCTAACGACTGGAAAAAATGCGTAGGTCATTCCCGTTTTTAAGAAAGCCCGTAAGAGAGATCCACACAATTATAGACCTATTTCATTGAGGTCAATCTGTTGTAGAATTATGGAACATATTTTGTGCTCAAGGATTACGACGTTTTTCAAAAAATGGCTCTGAGCACTATGGGACTTAACATCTGAGGTCATCAGTCCCCTAGAACTTAGAACTACTTAAACCTAACTAACATAACGACATCACACACATCCATGCCCGAGGCAGGATTCGAACCTGCGACCGTAGCGGTAGCTCGCTTCTAGACTGAACCGCCTATAACCGCTCGGCCACAGCGGCCGGCCGACGTTTTTCGAAGAAGAACATCTACTCTATAAAATTCAACACGGATTTCACAAACAGAGATCCTGCGAAACTCAGCTCGCTCTGTTCCTCCATGAGATCCACAGCGCAGTGGACAACGCCGCTCAGGCCAATGCCGTGTTTCTTGATTTCAGTAAAGCATTTGACACTGCCCAGCATTGCCTGGTAATGAAAAAAGTACGAGCTTACGGAGCATCGGAGCAGACTTGCTATTGGATTCAAGACTTTCCTGCAGACAGAACTCAACCCGTCGCTCTTAACAGAATTAAATCGACAGATGTAAAGGTAATATCCGGAGTACCACAGGAGAGTATACGAGAACCGTCGCTGTTTATAATATTTATTAATGATGTATTAGAAAGCGTCGGACGCTATTGAAGGCTATTCGCAGATGATGCAGTTGTCTATACCAAAGTAGCAACGCCAGAAGACAGTAACGATTTGCAGAACGACTTGCAGAGAACTGCTGAGTGGTGCAGGCTCTGGCAGTTGACCAAAACGTAAATAAATATAACATACTGCGCATACACAGGAAAAGAAATCCACCACTGTACAGCTACACTATTGATGACAAACAGCTGGAGACAGCGTCTGCAGTAAAATATCTAGGGGTAACTATCCAAAGCGATCTCAAGTTGAATGAACACATAAAACAGATAGTGGAAAAAGCAGATACCAGACTCAGATTCATCGGAAGAATTTTGAGATGTAACTCACCCACGAAAAAAGAGGCTTATAAGGCGCTTGTCCGCCCGATTCTTGAGTACTGTTCATATATCTGGGGTCCATATCAGGTAGAACTGATGGAGAAGATAGAGAAAATCTAGAAAATCTAACGAACAACGGCCCGTTTCATCACGGGCTCGTTTAGCTGGCGAGAGAGCGTTACGTAGATACTAAACAAACTCCACTGGTAGACCGTACAAGACAGGCATTACGTATCGCGGAGATATTTGCTACTGAAATTTAGAGAGAACACTTTTCAGGAGGAGTTGGACAACATATTACTTCCCCCACATACATCTCGCGTACTGACCACGAGGAGAAAATTCGAGAAATTAGACCCAATACAGAGGCTTACCGACAATCATTCGCGAGTGGAACAGGGTTGGAAGAATCAGATAGTGGTACCGAACGTACTGTGTGCCACACAACAGTAGGTAGCTTGCGGAGTACGTACCTTACAGTACGTAGCCGAAGGTATATTGTGTAGAACTGTCACATCTTACTTTTCTTCTTCCAGTGGCGAGAGTTTCGTGGGAAGAACGGTTGTGTTAAGCCTCCATGTGGATTGGATCTCTCTTATTTTACGTTCCTAGTGTTTTTGATTTTTCAATTTCAGGCCACATGTCCTGTGGATAAACTTTATATGTTTAATTCAGTGGTTTCGATTGTCTTCTGTATCCTCATGCCGTTGATCATTGCTGATTCTTCCGCCTTTATTATCAGTTTCCCACCCGAATGACGAGAGAGTGCCCTGAACCTCTGTTCCCTCCTCCACCGTCTTCGGCAAGACATTTGGCAGAATGAGAGTGACTTACTACGCCGAAAGTCTTCGTCCGCCAATGCTGATTACTGACCAAAATTTAAGCAGTGGCAGGTTTCGACCCGGGACCGAGGACGTTTTGATTACTAACCAGTTTTTTCAAGAAACTTCATTTTCTTTGATTTTATTCGCTGCATTTGTTAGGGGCGGACGTCCCATGACACCCGTTCAAGCTCATCGTTGTCCCATCCACTCAGTTTCCTGTTATAAGAGGCGGGTAACTCTCTGACCGAACACGCTGAACTACCGTTCCGGAACCTCGCAGACCACGGGTGCATTGTACAGAAGAATGTTGTAAATTAGGTGGACTCAATAGGTAAGGAATGAGATTCTGCGCAGAATCGGAGAGGAAAGGAATATTTGGAAAACACTGTTAAGGAGAAGCAACATCTGTTAAGACATCAGGCAAAGACTTCCACGGTACTAGAGGGATCTGTAGAGGGCTAAACATACAGAGGAAGACAGAAATTGGAATACATCCAGCAAATAAATAGGGACGTAGACTACGAGTGCTACTGTGTGATAAATAGGGCGGCACAAGAGAGGAATTCGTGGCGGGCCGTATCAAAGCACTCAGATGACTCGTGACTCCCAAAAGAATGCATTTGGTTGACTCTTATAGGCCGCGTACGCTCTCGGAATTTCAAGAGTAAAGCGGACGTGAAGCAAAACGCCTCTCGTGCAGCATCTGTAACTTGAGTTGTCTGAGTATCTCCGTGAAGCAATCGCGTTTACTAAATAAACGCGCTGCTCTTCTTTCGATCTCTTCCATTTCTGCTCTTAATTCTATCTTGTGATTATACCAGTGACGAGCAGTACGTCATAATATCTGAGCACAAAACATGTTGCAAAATTTCACAAAAGACCGACCTCACAGATAAACCCTTTTGCTTTTGTTATACGGAACACTTATCCCTTGAACTGGGCTAAGGTACATTTCTGCCAGACGAGGGGCAAGTAGCTTTTGCATACTCTGTGTAGAATCATACTGGTATCTCGTCAGCTCCAGTGGCCTTCCTTTTGTCAATCCATTTCGGTTACTCTTCTGTCTCATGGTCACTCATTTCAGTATCTATCTTTTTGAAGTTACTGAAACAATTTAAAAAAAGAACCACATTATGACAGCTGAACGAAGCCAAAATAAGGCAGGAAAGAGCATATTAAGAGCAGTGTTCAGTGTATTGGAAAGTACCTATCTGACTCCAAATCGTAAGAATTTATTGTCTTACCTAAAAATTCAGTATACCGATGGAAATTATTAATTAAACCTGACAGTACGGTAATGGCACAGAAATAGAGAATAACAGACAGAATACCGAAATACTGAATTCAATGTTCCGAAATTGTTATAGTGTGGATCATCGTGATACAGTTCCTCTAGGCTATAGGATCACGAATTCTGAAATGGTAGATATTGAGATAAATGATAGCGGAACAGATAAGTAAAACCACTCAGCAGTGGAATGGCATCTGGAACAGATAAGATACTTACTCTACAGTGATTATGCGAAACAACTTGATTCGCATCTATCATTGGCTTATCGTAGGTCACTGGAACAAAGATGGTCACAAATCAATTGGAAAGGATGTTGCCGATTTAAAGAAGAGGCGTCGAACATATGCACATAATTACAGGCGTATATCCCTAAAGTCACGGCCTTGCCGCAGTGGTTACACCGGTTCCCGTGAGATCACCGAAGTTAAGCGCTGTCGGGCGTGGTCGGCACTTGGATGGGTGAACATCCAGGTCGCCATGCGCTGTTGCCTATTTTCGGGATGCGCTCGGCCTCGTGATGCCAATTGAGGAGCTACTCGTCCGAATAGTAGCGGATTCGGTCAAGAATACCATCATCACGGCCGGGAGAGCGGTGTGCTGAGCACACGCCCCTCCTATCCGCATCCTCCACTGAGGATGACACGGCGGTCGGATGGTCCCGATGGGCCACTTGTGGCCTGTAGACGGAGTGGTACATCCCTACAGTCAATCTGCTGTAGAAGAACGTTTGCGGAGAACGAAGCAAACGTAGATTCTGTAAACACAGATCAAACAGCAGTTTATGTGGTACTCATTTGTGTATTCACAGGTCAGACTAAAGAGTATACAGAACATAATTTTCGTTACTATCGAAATCGTCCATCCAGAACGCAGTAGCTCAAGAATCAAAGAATTGCACTATTCAGTAAGCATCGGTACACACTGTCCAACGAAAAGTATCCACTGCACTGTTCAGTAAGCATGCATACACACTGTCTAACGAAAAGTATCTGGACGCCTGTTAGTGAGCACAAATGTGAGGCGTATCTTCCGTTCGCCTAAACGACTACTGCCGCGCGGAGTAGCCGCACGGTCTGTAGGCGTCTTATCATGGTTCGCGCGGCTCTCCCCGGCGTAGGTTCGATTCCTGTCTGGGGTGTGTGTGTGTGTGTGTGTGTGTGTGTGTGTGTGTGTGTGTGTGTGTGTGTGTGCGTGCGTGTGCGTGTCTGTGTGTGTGTTCGAACCCGGGTCTTCTTGCTTGCTAGGCGTAAATGCTACCATTACACCACAACACAACGGCCAACTTTGCTGCACGAACTACCCACTACGTGCCCTCGCAAATCCAAACTTCATTTTTCCCTTACAAATTGTCACTACTACCAGGGCTCTCCGATATTTGTAAGCAGACCAGCATTGGACGTAATGGGATGTCCTTGTACCATTGGGGTGCTTGCCAGTATCTGAGAGCTCTGGCAGTAGTGACAATATGTAAGGGAAAAATGAAGTTAGTGTCGGAGAGGGCACTCAGCATAGGTAGTTCGTGCAGCAGTGTTGACGATTGTGCGGTGGTTGTGTAATGGTAGCATTTATGCCTAACAAGCAAGAAGACTTGAGTTCGAGTCCCGGCCGCAGCACACATTTTAATTAATTTCATCTGCTTGGATCATTATCGACTAAAATGTCTCAGGGAAACATTTAATTATAAGAGTCAGTGAGATGTCTGAATGCCTGCGGGAGAATACCAGCTCTTTCTACCTTAGGAGTCGAAACCAGAGAACACAGTAGCTTTGGACGTTGGGGTGTGGAGCGAAATCGACGTTCTAACTCATCCCAAAGACGTTCCGTTGCATACAGGTAGGGACTCTGGGCAGGCCAGTCAATTAGAGAAATGTTACTGACCACAAGCCATTACCTCACACATGCTGCTCTATGACAGAGTGAACTACATTGCTGTTACGAACGTCGAAGTGGTTAACGCTCTGGATTCGCATTCTGGAGGACGGCGGTCGAACCCGCGCTGGCCATCCAGATTTAGGTTCCCTGTGATTTCCATAAATCGCTCCAGGAAAATGCCTCGACGGCTCCTTTGAAAGGGCACAGTCGATTTCCTTCACCATCCTAGACCTAATCCGAGCTTGTGTCTCTAATGACCTTCATATGCACTGGACGTTAAACCCAATCTCCCTTCCTTCCTTTCTATACCAGTATAGTCTGCGAACTGTTCCTCTACAGTACGCAGTACAAAATCCTATTACATGCGTCCACATCTTTCCGCATTTAGTGTTATCTTAAGCGCATTAAGTGGACCACAAAGCCACAAAATACATCTTCAAATCATAACACCACCTCCTCCGTACTTCCTTGTTGGCAGGACGCATGATGGCAGATTACATCGGATTGCTACAGAGTACAGTGTGAATCATCCATAGTCCAGTGGCGGTGCTCTACGCACTACGTCATGGGTTCCTTCCCAATGTGTACCAAAATGGGTAGCTTATAAGCAGCTGCTCGACTATTGTACCCTATTCTTATTAACTCCCTGCAAATAGCCAAAGTGCAACCTGGACTGCTAGTAGATCTTTGGAACTCATGAGTCATTCCTTGCGCTGATTTCATGGGATTTTTTACAACAACCATCCTCAATGCCCGACCGTTCCAGTCCGTCACTATGTGAGGTTTCTCGAACCTTGGTTTAGCTGTGGTCCTTCCTTTGTGTTTTCATTTCACGATCGCATCACCAGTAGTGGGCAGCTTTAGAAGGATTGAAATGTTACCCAGGTGACCTCCAGTGCCTAGTCCACATTCGAAGTCACTGAGCTCTACTGAACGAGCCACTTGCTGTTACCCTTACTCTGCTGACGACACGGTACTCCACGCCTCCTTTTAAGCTGCCGGCTCCTCCGCTAGTGGCCCTTAGTGGTAAATTACGCTGTATGTAGGGGTGTCGAGATAGTTCTGGCCAGAGAGCGTAAGTACATTGTCAAAGGCGGAGAAAGTTTTGTTCAATAAAAGGGCTCTTTGGATAAGGCATATTGGTATAGAACTGAAGAACTAGTTCCTGATTCTTAGCGTGTGTGTCACAGTAATATACGGATGTGAAACGTGGAAAATAGGAAAGAGGAGAAAAAGGAACTGGAACCATTTGAATATGGAGTTGTGGAAGATAGAGGGCAGGTAAAGAACTAAATGAAGAAGTATTAGAGGCAGTAGGAAGAGATAAGTTTATGGAAGACACCCACCAGAAGAAGGGAAAATTTAATGGGGCTTTTACTAAGGCAGTCGGAAACAATTAACTTGTGCTCCAAGGGGCAACAGAGAGGGAAGTAAAAGAGGCAGACCGAAGCTAAAGTATGAAAAAAAGACTACTGGGAACGTTTAGTGTAGCAATGAAGAGGAGGTGAGCAGATGACGATAAAACAGAAGAAACTGCAGCACCAGTACAGTACAAAGTCTTATAACATTTTTAAGTGACTGAAATGAATAGCTGTCTAAGCTTTTCCATGGGCTCACTTATCGTCACTCACATACCGGTGCAGCGCTCACTTGTCTATGCACATGACAGCGAGATTTCTCCAATACTAGCAACAGGAAAGTTTCTATAAACAAATTTTCTCCTGCGCCCATTACGGGTGTAAAATGTACGTCAAATATCGGCAACTGGGCAATACTGGAAACACATGACACAGATAGTGGCAGATGACATGGAGAACGTTCCACACAGTTCTCTGGTTTACCCTAAGTGGCCAAGCCACCTGCCTGGTGCTGACACAGGGGTCACTGCCTTACATTTTTATCTCCACTTTCAAGTGGGTGCTCTTTCTTCGGAACGCATCTCCAGTCACTGTCCATTTGACCTTCTTTGCTCCTTCTCCTCTCAGGGCACATTTCCTGCAGTTTTTCCCTTTTGGCAATATCAGCCTGTATCACCATTAACGGCCCTCTGCTGCTACTCAGCATACATATTTCTTTAAGTCCAAATATCCTCCGTCAATTGTCTTTCATGAAAGTGAGCTCTGAAAGTCGTGTATTCCACTCCGTCCTTGGTCTGCCTAGCTTTCGCCTTCCAAGAACTATTTGTGTACACACTTTCTGAGCGATCCACATGTCACATTCGACAACACAGTTCTAGTTTCTGTAATTCCATCCACCATAGCAATGTTGAACATATTTTCATCGTTCTTTTGGTATCTTCATTCATTACCGAGTCCGTTGTACCATGGGCGTTCAGTGAGTAATGCAACACAGTTTTAATTTGAAAGCAGGTTGGTTCCAATACACTATATTATTCCCCAAGTCTTCTGGTTCGGAAACACGACCTTTGAACGTAATCTTCGTTCACTTCGAAGATCTTACACCACCTTGCTGGTGCGGTATCAGTGGGCCGCACTTTCAAATACGCGCGCCACCTGTTTACGTCACCGTATTTGCTACAGCCGTCACCGCGGCACGGAGGCGCTGCCAAAACTGACTGCACAGCTGCCAATCATAGGCAAGCTTCCCCTCCCCGAAGCTCCAGCGGCGTGTGTACTGAAAGTTCGAACGTTCATGCACAGAGCCACATTTTGGGTATTTGCCAGCTGAAAAACATTTGTACTGAAGAGTGACATTTTTATAAATATTTTGTATGTGTACATATTTCTACATTCGAATCTACTGTTAGCGAGTGTCGCAGCAAATTGAACAAGAAAGTTATGTTTACTTTTCCTATTTGACATTGGATGTAGAATAGATTAATATCTGAATTCTGTGTCGATGAACGGCATCCGTTCACCGCTCCTGTATCCAATAAAAAACCAATCAGCGTGGAAGCAAGTCATAACAACTGGTAGGGCCAGTATGCCCGCGTGCTACAACTCTACTGGTCGACGTCGGAGCCATCATATTGCTGCATCAATAACACCCATACAGTCCACGTTTCTCTCTCTCTCTCTCTCTCTCTCTCTCTCTCTCTCTCTCCCGTTTCTGTTTTTTTTGTTTCTGTGTGTTTCTAATATAAAAACGTACATGATACTTGCAGATGAAAAACTCCTAGGTTTCCTAAGAACTAGAGGTTGTAAGTTTTTTATATTTAAAAAACGTAGAAATCATAATTAAAAAAAGGTAGAAAGTTTAGAAAAACGAAATGAAAAATTAGGCAGCTTTAACGTTGTTCCAACGTACGGGGGTCCTGCGGACGTTGGCGACAAGAGCTTATGACATTTCAGACGGAGAAAGCTTGACACAGGAAGTGGACCATCTCCAGGTTGTGTTCAAGCAGAATGGCTATACAGATAAACAGATCCGTCGTGCTTTCCAGTTTGGACCTTCGCCTGAACCACCAGAAGATACCTGCAAATCAATGGCATTTCTACCTTTTACTGGGAGCATTTCCTCGAAAATAGGAAGAATTCTAAAAAGATATCATATCAAAAGTATTTTTCGTCCGCCAGCCAAGATTAGAGCGCTTCTTGGCTCAGTTAAGGATGACTTGGGTTTGAGGAAACCCAGTGTTTACAAGATCGCTTGCCACTGTGGGAAGGCTTATATTGGTCAGACAATCCGGTCCATTCAGGACCGATGTCTTGAGCACACGCGGCGCACACGGGTGCTTCAGCCAGAGAAATGTGCAGTAGCGGGGCATTGTCTCACCGAGGGACATAGAATGCTGTATGACGAGACACGAATGGTTGCCACTGCTTCTCGCTATTGGGACTATGTTTTAAAAGAATCCATAGAGATTCAATTAACCGATAATCTTATTAATAGAGACAAGGGGTACCATTTAAGTAAGGCTTGGAACCCGGTGTTATCAGACATTAAAAAACAACGCTCTGTGTTTCGATCGTCGGAATAATTTTTAATTTTTTGACAGCGATATCTCGATTTCGCCTGTTTTCACCACTGGGGCACTGTATGTTTACTTGCACTAGGGGGCAGTTACAGCACCTTCTCGCACACGTGTTGTGGGCCTTCTGCGGTCTATACAGGGGCCGCCGCCTGCGCTGAGAAGTCAGTTACGGCGAGATCTGGTACCAGCACTCTCACCTAAAGATGGAGGCCAGATGGACAGCTGAAATATTGTGTCAAGATGATGTTATGATCCGGCTATACATCCGAGAAGAATATTATCTAGATAACTGTGGTGTCACCGCTAGGTGGTAGCCTTTAAATCGTCCGCGGTCTGTTAGTACAAGTCGGACCCGCGTTTCGCCACTATCAGTGATTGCAGACCGAGCGCCACCACACGGCAGGTCTAGAGAGACTTCCTAGCACTCGCCCCAGTTGTACAGCCGACTTTGCTAGCGATGGTTCACTGTCTACATACGCTCTCATTTGCCGAGACGACAGTTTAGCGTAGCCTTCAGCTACGACATTTGCTACGACCTAGCAAGGCGCCATATTCA
The DNA here is from genome assembly GCF_021461385.2 of Schistocerca piceifrons. Lineage (NCBI taxonomy): Eukaryota > Metazoa > Arthropoda > Insecta > Orthoptera > Acrididae > Schistocerca > Schistocerca piceifrons. The sequence goes on from NC_060143.1 coordinate 562,724,520, forward strand.
GTTACTAGAATGTATTCTGAACATATAGTATTGTGAATCATGTACCGTCAAGAGCGACGTTCATCATTAATGGATTAAAGTTAAGTATCAAACTAATTCCGTCCGCTTTCTGAATTCTAATTCCTTGTCATGTTCCAGACCTCACGCCAGTATAGTTCTTCCCTCCTCACGCCAGCCTGCGTGAGCTAAAACGCGTGCATTTCGGCCTCCTCTAGTAACATGGTGTTGGCACTTCTGCCAACACTACAACAACCTTTATTCTTTTGTGCTTCTGATTTTACATCGTTTATTTCTGGTTCTTCGCAATGTTTGGTATGTTGTGCTAGAAATTTGCGATGTCAAAATAGTTTCACTGCTAACTAGTATGTGTACATATTCTGTTTTGTTGTGCTGTATGTCCACAGCTACTCCTCTTAACCCTGCAAATAGTATTTTGTAGGTTTTAAGGACTTTTATTGTTACTCTTTACATTCTGTTAAATTATCTGAGGTGTACCTTGATATACACTGCATGTGTACTCGTTTTTAATATGCAGGGGCCTGGAGATGGCATTATGGAGATGCCGAAACTGGTTGTCTAAATAAAATAGCCTCTCAGAGCATATGGCTGTTTTGCGATTTTCGTTGGTAGATTCAGTGTCTAATCCATGCAACGTAGAGTCGCTGCTATATTGCGTTCAAAAGGTGAACCAATAGTGTGTTAAGCCAGTGTCATAAAAGTGTCAAAAAAATGGTTCAAATGGCTCTGAGCACTATGGGACTCAACTGCTGAGGTCATTAGTCCCATAGAACTTAGAACTAGTTAAACCTAACTAACCTAAGGACATCACAAACATCCATGCCCGAGGCAGGATTCGAACCTGCGACCGTAGCGGTCTTGCGGTTCCAGACTGCAGCGGCTTTAACCGCGGGACACTTCGGCCGGCTAAAAATGTCACATATAAAAATGTGTCACATCAGTGTTTCAAATAATACCCTTCTCGGGTGTTAATTCATACATTTTGCCTTCAGTCAGCATACGTTTCGTTTTCGCAGCCTGACATGTATAGAGCTGCCACGACTCTTATTCCACCATTAACTCAACGTGTAACTTAGGTTTTCTTCATACTCTGCTAGAATCACACGGTCGTCCGCATGTAGTAGACTGTAGGAGTACATACCCCCATTTCCTATCCGCAAACGCACGCTGAGACATTTCCTCCTCCGTTTTGAGCAACGCACACAAAAATTTTATCGCAATCTCTTTTTAACTTTGAATCCTACTGACCAGTGTTCACGTATTTCGACTGCAGTTTCATTTTCCTTATAAAGCTGTTTCACGGATATAGTTTGAATTTCATTTTTAATTTGCACACTGTCATGAGCCTTACAGAAATCAGTAAATATTACACACATATTCCTTCCATTTGCATCCATTTTTTCACTACGTGTTAGATGGATAATACGCTGTCTAAGTATATAAAATTTTCTGTTGCCATTATATATTCATTACTCCATTCATATGGCCATCGTATTTACTGATTTACCTGCTAGAAACCGCATCAGACAAATATTCACAACTATTTTGGTTGCAGCTGGTCCCATAGCTATCAAATAACGGGTAAATGGAGAGATGTTTCTGCAGAGACTGTAACGTTTCTCAGTTTACATAAAGCTGCAGTAGCCGTCCGCTGTGGCCTAGCGGTTCTGGGCGCTTCAGTCCGGAACCGCGATGCTGCTACCGTCGGAGATTCGAATCCTACCTCGGACATGGATGTGTGTGATGTCCTTAGGTTGGTTAGGTTTAAGTAGTTCTAAGTCTAGCGGACTGATGACCTCACATGTTGAGTCCCATACTGCTTAGAGCCATTTGAAATGTAAAGCTGCAGCTTCACTGCAAACATGTCTTCATTTCAGCAATATTCACTGTTTGTAATGGTCAACAGATTTACTTTTATAGGCATATTGTTGATGACATCTCCAACAGTATCAAATCGCAGTGCTGTACTGCTATATTTTGTAAATTTTTCCGTGACAGTTTCCGTGTCCTCCTGCTACTAATCTCCCAAGCAGCACGACTTTCGTGCTGCACTGTTCCTTCTGTGGCGCGGTTGTCTCGGAAAAAAAATAAGGTGGCGCTGCACTCGTGGGTAGACTTATTCCGCCGGCGGTATGAAAAGTTTTGCGCGACAGCCAGCAACTAACTCCGCAGACATTAAACGGAAGATTAATGGAGGGCTTTATTCGCCGAGAAAAATATTTGCGCGCCTCTTCTCACGACTAAGCCTCTCCCAAGAATTGTCCTCTTCTCTCATTTAATTTCAGGGGGTTATGCGCTTATTCAGAACGCTGTCGCTTTTGCCGATAATCTTGTTTTGTGTGTCACCGCCCGTTTCCTTCGCCTCTGGTCTCGGCGCGATGAGAAGCACACGCTCCGGAAAAACCCTTTTCCCTCACGTTGCTATTTATTTAATTTCGCTCTCGTCGTCGGAGTATTCTCTCACACGTGCTAGACTGACTCTGGCACGAAATACCATATGGCGCGTGGTGTTCCCTTTATTGCTAAGAGCAAAGACAAACTTTCTCGGTCTGGCCCACAGATGGCACTGGCGGCTACGAAAGTTTGATTTTGTTTTGTTCGTACATACTGCGCAATAACGCAAGCAAAGTTTGAGCTTCGGTCATGCCGTTATTTAAGGTAGTTTTACTGTGTGCCTTTTGTGGACACAAATAACGTGGATTGCCGTACTGTCAAAAGATATTTGTTGTTGGCGTTTTCAACCAGCGGAAATTTATAAACAATTGATGAACGTTTAAAAGAGCGTCGTCTTCTTCCATACATGCTAAGTGTAACTGTACTCGAAGATGATCCACCTTAAGGAGTATTTTACAATTTGTCCACTGCATACACGGCTGATACTGTTCTCTTAGTATGAAGTACAGGCATTTTTACGTACGGTGCAATAGATTTTCCGCTGTTGGGTGGAAATCGTACTGGTGCAAACGCTCCGTTCCGTTCCTACGACAATGGCAAATGATATACCGGTTAATAGATTGTGAACGGCCTTGGAAAGAAGCTTCGTTGTTAGTTCTCTGATTAACGATAACAGTATATTGTTCACATACTTTAGAAGAAACAGCAACTCTGACAGACATAGATAGGGCGCTACATTAAAAAAAAATCCGGAGATTCTAGCGGAAAAGAACTAACTAAAGGAAAAGCTTTCCTCCCATTCGCAAGAACAGCCACAGATTGCATTAGGAGAATACTGAGGTGAGACGGTATTGACCCAGTATTTAAATCAACAAGTAGGTTGTGTGGATTTTGAACACTTCAAAGGATCTACTTTAAGGAGTATATCAAATCCCTTGCAGCATCAGGTGTATACTGAGTGAACCGGAGCTTCGTCGACAAACATTTGGAGATACAATTAATCATTGGATCTGAAATGAATATCTCAATGGCTATGAGCACTTGTTCAGTCGAAGAGATTTATTTCCCAGTACCGAAGGTGAAAAAATGGTCATAGCTCTTGCGCTTTAGAGGCAATGTTCCATACTAGCATCTCCCAAAATTCGAAAAGCAAAGAGCTTTTAGTATAAGAGATGTGTCTCATAGTAGAAAAGATGAACCAGTGTTCATAACTCTTAAGGTATGCATTTTAGAGCCCATGTTTACTAGATTTATTTTTTATTTTGGTCCATACTACCGCCTCTGATAATTTATCAGTGGGGGCGTGGTTCAATCTGTATAAGTACTGTAACAAGAAGCATAAGTACTCGGATTGAGGAAAACTATAGTAATTGTCGTCTTGGAAACACGGATAAATCAGCATTATTAGATTAATTAGCGGGGAGCAGAGAATCACGAAATTGGTTTCTCCAATTCTATGGTTTAACCAAGATCCAATTATTGTTATGCTAGGATGTCAGAGTGACCATAGAGATTCAGAAGCACAAAAGCTACATTAACAGAAAAGGGAAGGATTTACATTATTAATGTTGTGTGTTTGTTTAAATAGTTTCGTGATGTCTTTAGCTGAGATTCTTTTTACTTGATGTACGATTGGACAATTTCGGTCTTAGGAGATTTTCAAGTGTCTATAACGATAGCATCACACAATGGAGCATTAGTATCACATTGGAACAAATCATATCCTTAGACACTATGGACGATTCGTTAATGGTATATTACATCATGTACGCCTTTGTTTCTACGACTACATGTAACGGACTTAATTTAGAAATTGGTTTCCGTCGTTTTAGGAGCACGTTATTTTTGAGCAATTGTTGTAAAGCTCTTATACGTAAGGCCGGTGTTTTCAACGTACTTACACTACTACGTATGTCTTCGTTCTCTATTATATTTGATTAGCGCTCATCATTGGTGTAAATATGACTGTATGTAAATTCCTTAAAATAACTTGTAAGTATTTGTTCTTTTATTGCGGGAACACGTCATTTTTGAACAGCTGATACAATGGTGTGATATGTAAAGTCGATCACAGTACTATAATGAAACAGCACTAGAAACCACGAAAATGCAGTAAAATATTTCATGGCCCTTTTTATGATTGTATCATTTTTCGCATTACAGTCTTATTTACTAATGAGTGTAGCGGTAATTATAGGTTCTGTGTCTCTATAATGCTTCGTCGTAGATGTTGAAAAATTTTTTATAGCAATTTTCCATGCCATAGGTCTTTTTGTTCACATAAAACTCTATCTGACTGATGTTTTACATGGATGTAAATTTCATTTTCTTTCATCACATCCATGATATTTCTGTATCTCATGTAATATTTGAAGTTATTTATTAATAGCAGGCATGTTACTGGTTGGTGCCTTTCAAGTGCGCAGCAAAGGAGGATCGGCTATTGTCACTTAATGTAGTGTGTTCTATAAATCGTTTCCTAAGTTTCTTTCCTGTGTCTCCAGTATAAAATTTTGTCCATTCTTCCCAATTAATATTGTGGAGTCCTGATTGCGAAAAAGGTTCTGATTTCAGTGGAATATATATCAATAATGGTTGTTAATTGTTGGTGCTCCTGCAGCTAGTGTATAATTTTGTGTTCTTCCATTATCGAGTAATTTTGTCGGAAACAATGCCATTACAATGTGTCTGATTGGGTTTCTTTTTGAATAATGTGTGCACTAAGTTTTTAGGATAACTGTTGTTTATAGCCGCGTTGATCAGTATGTGTATCATAGAATGAAAATATTCGTGTTTGTGTGCTGTCTGGTGGCATGATTGTTTGTGGATATTTACTTGTCATTCCGTTAATTTACGGAAAGTATCGAATTTGTGTTCGGGTTTCTGGTCAGAACTTTTTAAATCCAAAATGTTGATATTCTTGTTTTTCTCTTTGCATACTCAATTTAATTTTTCGATGTTGAATTGTGAATGCATGACGTTGCTCTCTTAAATTGTGTCGTCGAATAGGATTAAAACGCCTTCAAAATATCTATAGTAATAAAGCATGTTTGTGGCTGTTTAAGTGATCATGTATAAAATTTTTTCTTCTAAAATATTAACGAAAATATCAGCTAATGTACTAGGTGTAAACCTAGTGCTACGCCCTCTTCTTCGAGATAAGGTTTGTTCTGGAAAGGAAGTAACTGTAGGCAATGATTCATTGTAGAAGTTCTACTATTTCGTAAATTTGGACTTGAGTTACTTTCTTGTATTCCTAAAGCATGGATTTAATGATTTCTGTAATCTGTTATTGGAACGTTTATATACATGTCAGAAATATTGAGTGATAAGAATGTTCAAGTCACTAGTCGTTTTATATTTTTAATTTTACGGACGATATCATAACTACATTTTGTACCATATTCTTTCTTATATATGTAATATTCCGTTTGTACTAACAGCATTTGCTGAGCCATTAAACTCATTAACATCTGAGCAGTCGATGGTGTTATTAGATTCAGTATCATGGATAACAGTATGTCTTTTTCTGTGAATATGAAGTTATATCCTTTAAGTGTTTTTTAACTGAGCCTAAAATTGTTTGAGTGGGTCCCGTTTGGCACTTTTAGTGTTATTACGTTCGAGAAATTCCAGTACCTTTCTACTGTAAACCTCTTCTGACATAATCGCAGTGCACTTCATTTACCTAAATTTGATTCCATAATGTTCTTCAAGCTTGTTAGTAATATAATGTATGATTTGTTATTGCATTATCCACACATTTTGTTGTTTAACTTGTGTTTGTATCGGTTTTGGTACTTTGCATGTAGTGTTTTGCTCATGAGGTCGCAACTGGGACATATTGATGGCTATTGTATTATTTACAAAAAATGGGTCTGAGTACTATGGGACTTAACTTCTGAGGTCGTCAGTCCCCTAGAACTTAGAACTACTTAAACCTAACTAAGGACATCACACACATCCATGCCCAAGGCAGGATTCGAACCTGCGACCGTAGCGGTCGCGCGGTTTCAGATTGAAGCGCCTAGAACAGCTCGGCCACTTCGGTCGGCTGTATTGTTTACAATACTTTTAATCATACTCTTTCCTAACCTAAGAATGGTTGGATGTTAAATATGAGACCTTTATTTAATTTGTTCGAGTCTGTGGGAGTGAATATAATATTGGTGAGATTTTCTATTCTGGCAATATATGTAACTTCTTTTTCTGGCTTACCTGAAAGTTTGGACACATACAACCCGTAAATTAATGTTCCTCACTACAACTTTTCACAATAAACGTCATCGCGACTCTGCGATCTAAGGAAGTAGTGTGATTAGGTAACGAAAGGACCGCGGCATGCATGAATACATACATACAATCTAAGTGAAAAAATTACAATTTGAGAAAAAATTTATCATTTACTCCAGAGAAAGAGCTTCACAAATTGAGCAAGTCAGTAACGCGTTGATCCATCTATGGCCCATATGCTTGGAATCGAGTGACACAGTTGTTCGTTATCCTCCTGACGTTTGTCGTTCCACGTTCTGTCCAATTGGCGTGTTAGATCGCCAAAATCCCGAGCTGGTTGGAGGCCTTTGCCCATGATGGTCCAAACGTCCTGAACTGTGGAAAACTTCAACGCCCTTACTGACCAAGGTACGGTTTGACAAGCGCGAAGAGAAGCAGTAGAAATTATCATCGTGAGCGGGCGGGTATTATCTTGCTGAAATGTAAGAACTTGACGGCTTGTCACGGAGGACAACCTAACGGGGCCTATAATATCGTCGACGTACCGCTGTGCTCTAAAGGTGTCGTGGACGTCAACCTATGGTGTCCTGCTATGAAATGAAACGTACCCCCAAATCATTAGACCTGCCCGTCGGCAGCTATGGGAGCCAGCAGTCGGGTTGTTATCCGACAGCTGTGTGGGGCGTCTCCAGACACGTTTTGCTGGTCATCGGGCCTTAGTTCGAATTTACACTTATCTCTAAAGAAAATTCTATTCCAGTCAGTTAGGCTCCAGGCCGAAGATAATTCTGGAGGCGCGCTGGACATCGGTGGGGCAGCAACCTGCCTGTCGTCCGCAATATGGCCCGACAACCAGGTGTGATGGTCTGAGGTGGCATTTTATTTCGTAGCACCACCCCTCAGAGCCAAGAAGCCAGTGCTTTACGATAGAAAAATTTACTTACACTCATGTGGTGCAGAGTGTGACAGTTTCGTTGAGAACACCATCTCCTTCATCGTGACAGAGCTGGAGAAAGGTTAGAGCGACGCCCATTCGCTGTAAGCACGTCTCGCACAGAGTTGCTCGTACTTGCCTCTCACTCTCGTGATCTAGTCTGAGTTTGAAATTTCTGGAAACGAGCCGCTAGACACAGATACTGCGAAATGATTATTCTCTTGAACCGCTTGATCTACTCGCTGAACAAGATAATCGGTTGAGACTCTCTTCCTTCCCTGATCTCCTGCGTCATGGACGTCTGTACGTTCTGCTTCAAAGTTCCTGCACCACTGCTGCATTTAGATGCCGCTCATGAAAATTTGTCACGCTAAACGTTACGCAATCGAAAGTGAATTTCGGCCGCATTACACCCCTCAGCAAGAAAAACTTGAATTACAGCACGCGCTTCGGACTCGTTCCAGGATTACATGCTCACTGCATACTCAGAAATGACGACGGGGTGCTATCGACGGTTATATTAGAACACTGCGCAACTCAGTTGCACCAAGCTCAATCTGATTTTCACTGTAGTTTTACACTGAAGCGCCAAAGAAACTTGTATAGGCATGCGGATTCAAATACAGAGATATTTAAAGAGCGGAATACGGATCTGCGGTCGGCTACGCCTATATAAGACAACAAGTGTCTGGCGCAGTTGTTAGATCAGTTACTGCTGGTACAACGCCAGGTTATCAAGATTTAAGTGTGTTCGACATGGTGTTACAGTCGGCCTACAAGCGATGGGTCTCCGAGATACCGATGAAGTGGGGATTTTCCCGTACGACCATTTCACGAGTGTACCATGAATATCAGGAATCAGCTGAAACATCAAATCTCCGACATCGCTGCGCCAGGAAAAAGATTCTGAAAGAACGGACCAACGGCGACTGGAGACAATCGTTCAGCGCGACAGAAGTGTGACCCTTCCACAAACTGTCATAGATTACAATGCTGGGGCGTCAACAAATGTCAGCATGCCAACCATTCAACGAAACATCATCTATGTGGGCTTTCGGAATCGACGGCCCACTCGTGTGCCCTTGTTGACTGCACGATACACGGCTTTATGTCTCGTCTAAGCCTGTCAGCACCGACATTGGGCTGTTGATGACTGGAAACCGTTGTCTGATCCGACGAGTCTCATTTCAAATTGTATCGAGGGGGATGGACGTGTCCGGGTATGGAGATAACCTCATGAATGCAGGGACCTTGCATGTCAGCAGGGGACTGTCGAAGCTGGTAGAGGCTCTGTAACGGTGTGGGACGTGTGCAGCTGGAGTGATATGGGACCCCTGATACGTCTAGGTATAACTCTGGCATGTGACATGGTACTAGAGGGAGCTGTAGAGGGCAAAAACTGTAGAGGAAGACAGAGATTGGAATACGTCAAGCAAATAATTGAGGACGTAGGTTGCAAGTCCTACTCTGATATGAAGAGGTTAGCACACGAAAGGAATTCGTGGCGGGCCGCATCAAACCAGTCAGTAGACTGATGACCAAAAAAAAAAAAATATATAAAATGTGACATGTACGTAATCATTCTGTCTGATCACCTGCATCCATTCATGTCCATACTGCATTCCGACGGACTTGGGGCAATTCCTGCAGGACAATGTGACACCCCACACGTCCATCATTGCTACAGAGTGGCTCCAGGAACATTCTTCTGAGTTTAAACATTTCCGCTGGCCACGAAACTCCCCAGACATGAACATTATTGAGCATATCTGGGATACCTATCAACCTGCTGTTCAGAAGAGATCTCCACCCTCTCGTACTGTTACGGATTTATGGACAGCCCTGCAGGATTCATGGTGTCAGTTCCCTCCAGTGGCACTACTGCGCGCTCGCGGGGACCTTACAAGATATTAGGCGAGTGTACCAGTTTCTTAGGCTCTTCAGTGTAATTTCGCGACCGCTCGGATAAAATAGTCACCGTTGATTAGGGGACGGATCTTAGAAACACATCGCACGTGACGCCAGACCAGTTCATCACGTAATAAATGTCGCCGCGCCCACACTGCAACGCAGAGACCTACCGGCGGGTTTTGATTTCGTACGGCGCAGGCGTTGGCCCGCATGTGCAGCAGCTCGGAGCCGCGCTGTGGGCGAGGTGAGGGGAGATTAGCCGAGGTGCCACGGCCGCCGTTATCGCGACCGGCCTGCCTTTACCGCCCCCTCGAGCTCCGCCATAACAGTTTAGATGGCCACCGGCGATGCTCCCGCCGCGTAAGAGACCGCCCACGCGTCACGAAGCTGGCGAGTCGGGCTCTGCGCCTGCACCGCCCGCTACCCGCGCAGCAGCAGCGTCGTATCTCCGCTCTCAAAACACCTAACGGCTATCGGCGGCGCCCTCGACAACTCACCGTTACGACACCAAAAGTGCTGCAGAGAGTGCGTGCTACCCTAACGTATTACACAAAGACAGGGTTATGCATACAGGATGCTTCTATGGACATCGCAACAACCGCTGATTCTCCCCTCCGTAAGTGACAAGGTCCTGTTAACATATTTCCTTCGTACTTAAACGATCTGAAAGTCTGAGGTTCTTCCTCAAGAGAACTGTAATGTGGATTCTACAAACCGATATATATACCTGAAATCAGTATTTACTTTCCAATGTGAATACTGTTTAATAAATAGCGCACCACATTTTATGAAAATGATTTCTATTTAAATTTACTAGATAATCACATAAAAATAAGAATTTACAAACGTTTATATTCGCAATAAAAATAGATTAAAATATGATAGGAAAATGCGAAATACCTTATTGTTAAGTGAAGAAATATAACAGTAACATCGCAAAGTAAAACAGTGAAGTAAAAAGAAATGTATTCTATATTTCCTTTCATATTCTGCATTTTTCTATCAGATTTTTACTGTGAATACTTGCATGCTTCTCATTGATAATCAATGTTAAAACATGTTACTTTAGGAAAATTATGATTAATTATTTTTTAGTTAACGTTCCCATCAGATATTAAATATACAAGTTAAGAAATAAAAAAATCCATCTCGCAAGAATGAAACCAGGTATTTCACTATTACGAGACTGTAACGTCATGCACTTTTTGATGGTGGCCTCCTTCTCCGCCTCTCCTCCCTCCCCCCCCCCTCGACCCATTGCTGCCATCCACCTGATGTGTCGTCGCTATCACTCTTTGTTTGTGAATACAGCTATCAGTCTGCCTGCAGTACGTCTTGAAGTAATACCGCATTTTTTGTCGTCTTGTGTAGTAAACATAGTTTACTTCTTTGTCTTATCTGAATTTTATACAATTTCTCTCCTACTATAATCACCTTATTGGAGCGAAGGTTTCAATCCAAACTACACTTCTTCATCAACTATTGGACCAATTTCAACCAAACTTGGTACTCATGTCATTTACTATCTGGAGAGAATCGCTGTGGTGGTAAGAACAGGTACCTATTAAAAAGGTTGGGATACATGTGAAAAAGACGCATAGTCCACGACAATCGAAATCCCTCAATTTATTCATGAAGAGTTTGAGAATGAGATAACTTATCGTTCTGTAACAAATTTTACACATAATTTTAAACTTCTTGGAAACTTTTTTCTCGCTGACAATCTTCACAAAACGATGAAAGGAAAAACGTTTACCGCTTACTACATTTTCGGTGTTCACACAGTAAACTGCCGCATCCTGCAAAACGTTTTAATTTATAACTTTTTTTCTACAAATCGTGTGCGTAACACACTTGTCAGACAGTATTCACACATAGCACTGAATGTACCTGCAGAATTACATAATTTTACGACAGATAGTTCAGGAGATATGAGGTCAGTAACGGCATAAACTCTTAGTTGCGTGAGTAACTGTCGCTTCTTGTACAACGTTTAAATTACCTACTTCCTTCCTACTATCTCTATTCGTAACATATTTCGCAGACAGAATTCAAATTTGCAGTTGAAAGTACATACAAAAGTATATTATTTTACGATGCCTCGTTCAGGGGAGTGAACTGTGTGAAAATGAGACTGTAGGCCGAATTTCGCTAGAAACGCAGGTGAAATATATGTACAAAAATGGGTCAAATATGTGAAATATATCTGAAATGTATGTGATAAGTGTGTTTTTGAGGAAAGCTGCGTATGACAAATTCCTCCTAAGTCCCTAGAACGATATAATTCGAACTTGATACACATACTGCTTATTATCTGGAAGAGAAATATTATGGACATAAGAACGAACAACGTCCCATTGGGTTGGGGTGATAACGTGGACAGAGAACGGAGGGGAGGAACAGACAGGCAGACAGAGAAGGGAAGGAGGAGATAAACACAGATATTAGGGAGGAGGAGATGGACGGAGAAAAGCGGAGGAGAAGTGGACAAACAGGGGGGGGGGGGGGGGAGAAGTTGATGGGCAGAGAGGGGGGGCGGAGTAGGCGGACAGAGAGAGGGGCATGGAGGAGATAGTCTAATACAATTAGAATGAATACACACCGGGAAAAGGCTAATATTTAGCTAGACTGCGAAGTTCGGCGTTAATGTGGTCGACATACCTTGTTGACATATCTTTTGTTCAGTCAGCTACCGGCGATTTTGTTAAAAGAATCTAAGTATGTTGTACTTAACAGTGCTTCAAAATCTTCAGATTTCGGAGTCTGAAAATTTCGTAACACTGTTTTAAGAATTTGTCAGAAAATCGCCACATTCTAATTATGATGGATATCGAAGAGGGCCATTCAGTGAGATCGCCTAGATAGAAAAATAAAGACGCATTTGAAGCTGTGGATCGTTAAGCGTGATTTTCTTCCAGCATACATTTACATCCCCATCTATGCTATGCAAGTCACCTTACGGTCTGTGGCTGAGGGTACTCCAGGTACTTATTTACTTGTTTGCCTACGCAAACAGCAGTCGGTCTATGGCCTCGCCATTCATCCTTCTTTATCTTGTTCGGTCAACATATTATTTCCTCCTAGGTCCAGCGTATAATATATATTACGATGTTACAACACACAAATTCATGGTTTTATCATCTGAAGACAATGATTATATTCACCTAAGCTTTCAAGAACCTTATGATGGTCCGTCGACTGAATATCGTTGTTTAAATAAAGAGTTCATCAGCAGCTCAACGCGGTAATCATCAAATTGTCAAAGATCATCTATTAGTGTAACCGGATAAGGCTCAAAGCCTGATAAGCAGTACTGGAGAATCCGAGATTGAAACTTTTCTTTTAAGACTCGTATTTCGTGAATGAATTACGTATCTTCCATCTCGTGAATCTCAAACTGGTATTCGTTTTTCTTATATTTAGTTAATCTGTTTTTATCATTTCACTTTATCCGGCTGCAGAGGGTTACTATTACGTTTTTTAAGATTCTTAATGATTCACCTCCAAATGCGTAATCGAACGGTATTGTATCTGTATGCCTATTTATGCACAGTACGTTACCCTTATCAACATTCAGAGTCAACTGCCAGTCATCGATCCTCCACGAGACTTGCTCCATTTCTTCTTGTGTTGCAGCACAGTCTGTGAACATTATCTCGCAGCTTCCGGCTTTATCTACTATATCATTTATGTATAATGACTGCCATGTAATATCCCTAAAAACACATCTGTTTCGTCCCGTTAGGAACTGCGTGTTCAGGTCTGTCTGCTGTCACGTCTTGAATGCAGTCACAAATCTGGCGTGATACTCTGTAAGCTCACATTGTGTTCCCTAAACGACTACACGGAACTGCTTCCGATAGATTTCAGAGGTAGAGGAACACGGCATCATCCTGGACGGATTCGTTTGTGGCACTCAGGATTTCATGGACCGATATTCTCATTCCTTAAATCCTTCTCTGTACAATACTTTTCGAAACTGTTAAATGCAGAATCACCTTTCTGAAGGCCACAAAGTTCCAGTATTTTCACAGGTGCTCCTACGGATCTGCTTTCTGTCATACTTCAAGCTTTTTATTATTTGCGGAAGAGCAGTCTCGCCAAGTGAAGTACTTTGGCACTTCCCTAAATAAAGTGTTCCAAAATAAATATAGTTAACTCCTTACTTACTCTCCCCCGCTGCCCAGCGCCGGCTGACTCATTTTTGAGCCAGTTTCGCCCTACAGATCAGGTACCTTGGATTATGTCGCAGGAGGGATGACAGCACCAACTGTTGCAGTACTGTGTACTAGGTCAGTTGGACTCTGGATCGTGGGGTGGAGAGACTGCCTGCAAAATAAAGACTCATGTCCAGCACAGGAAGAGTCGTTTTCCCACCAATTACCCCCACCATCTTCGGTTATGTCACAAAACAGACGACATCGCTCTCTGGTGATGGTACTTAGTACTGGGTCCACACCTTGTGGTGAACACACTGTTCCACGCCATCTTGGATAACAGTACGTGAGTCTTCACCTGATGTCATGGCCGCCATATTGGAAGAAAGCGCCCTATGGTGGCGCTGTGTACTAGGTCAGTTGGAGTGCGGGCCTCGTGGCGAATACGCTGGGTGGTCGTGCTGCCTCTAATTGTTTAAATGGAGACTGGTACATGATTTTAATGTTTAGCAAACATGGTGGCAGAGTCTTTTAGATGGATTATTATTTTGACAAGTCACGACTTTTTGGGCTCTCTGGGCGTAAATGTATTGCATTATTTACAAGTGGTTTGCATGTCTGTAGGCTGTGCAATGTGTTGTTTTTGACAGTTTACAGTTAGCAAGTGTGAGTTATGTAGGAGTAATTTGGAGGTCTGTATGCTGTGGGGCATGTCAGGGCGTGTGTTCTCTATCACTGTGATAAATATACCCCATGCGTAAATAAATTGCTACAAAATAAATAAAGTACACTCCTTGCTTTCTCCACCAGCCCAATACAGGCTGAGTCCTTTTCCCACCAAACCCTAGGAAGAGGTGGCGGTTGGGTGACTTAGGTTAGTGGAGGTGAGCTTTGTTTCCCGCAATTTTCTTAGGTTGGTAGCCGAACCCCAAGTCACCTTTCTTTACTGCCAAAATTCAAACTTGGCAGCAGTTCCTTGGAAGAGGTAGCGGTTAGGTGACTTAGGTTAGTGTGGGTAGCCCAAGTGGCCTATCTTCCTGCGACTTTCGTAGCTTAGTACAGATAACTGAGGTGTGATGCATTATCCTGCTGGAATTTGAACTTCTCGCCATTTTCCGAGGGAGGGAAGGGGAGGAGGGGTTAGGTTAGTGGATATTCTCCAATTGACCTTCTTCCTATCAAAATTTAAACTTCCGACCAAAAGTCGCCATCTTGAATGATGTCACAGTCACCGTCTTGGATGACGGCATGCAGTGTTGCCAAGTCTACATGCCGCCATCCTGGATGACGTCATCGCCGCTATCATGGCTACATCGGCAGCAATGGAAAGTGGGTCCGTATCTACTTTGTCCCAGTACTTTCTGTTTTGTTGGCTGAAGAGCCAACACCGTGTTACTATTGGAGGCCGAAATGCACGCGTTTAGCTCACGCAGACTGGCGTGAGGAGGGAAGGACAATACTGACGTGAGGTCTGGAACATGACAAGGAATTAGAATTCAAAAAGCGGACGTAGCTAGTTGATACTTAACTTTAATCCATTTATGATGAACGTCGCTCTTGACGGTACATGATTCACAATATTATCTGTTAAGATTATAGTAACTGAATATGGCGCCTTGCTAGGTCGTAGCAAAGGACATAGCTGAAGGCTATGCTAAACTGTCGTCTCTGCAAATGAGAGCATATGTAAGCAGTGAACCATCGCTAGAAAAGTCGGCTGTACAACTGGGGCGAGTGCTAGGAAGTCTCTCTAGACAAGACCTGCCGTGTGGCGGCGCTCGGTCTGTAATCACTGATAGTGGCGACACGCGGGTCCGACGTATACTAACGGACCGCGGCCGATTTAAAGGCTACCACCTAGCAAGTGTGGCGGTGACACCACACTTTCAACAACCAATCGGTCGTGAAATGGAAGCCACCGAGAAAATCAAATACGTGTTATTTGCACTATTGAGCTACACTTTCCCTAATTTTGTGCCTCGTCACCCCAACGAGTTACTCATACCCGTTTTCCAATACCCTCAGCGTAGAAGGTAGCCAACTGTGTTTTCTGCCAAATCTCCAAGCTGGACTGCAGCCCTCATAGCAAGTGTTTCATTTGACCAAAGAGTGGAAAATTAGAGAGAGCCAAATCCGCATCGAAAACGATACGGGAACGCTTTTGTTACTGCTGAAGTTGCGGCAGAGCACAATCATGAAGAATCGTCTGATCCTCTTTCTGAACAACATCGTCAGTTGACACTCTCTTCCATCCCTGACAGCTTCCTTCATGAATGTCTGTATGTATTTCTCCACAGTTCCTGCATCACTGCCGTAATTTGCTACCACATATGACAGTTGCTTTGTTTGGGCTGCAACGAAGCACGACGAACCACTCAACATGAAGAAATCAAATGATAGCACGCTCTTCAAACATGGAAGATGACTCTTTTGTTCTAGGCGTTCTAGGCATCCTTTTGTGCTCACTGTGTGATCAGAACTGAAAATTACGATGTCATGCAACCGTCGGAAGTGCTAGAGATGCTGAGCAATACATCGGAGTTCCACAGAGGTTTTCATTTTGCGACCGATAGGACCTCGAAAAACAATAGCCGTCGTATCCATGATTAATTCGGTTTGTTACCCCTGTTATCTCGGCTACCCTGAAAATACCTTGAAAACAATGAAAAAGGGTGTAATATACAGTCACAAAACGTACAATACAAAACAAAGGCTAATGCAGCAGACCTCTGATGCAAAAGTACTGTGATGTGGTTGCTGTCAATACGGGGATGTGCATATCGGCCAACACGTCACCTGCAAACCTCTCCATAATATTGTGCACCGCTGTGTAACATCACCGGAAAATCGAACCCGAGACGGAACAGAACAGTACTGAATGCAGGCTTGAGAGTGAAATGTTAACTGTACATTTCTTTTGTCAATAGCAAGCATCGTGATTTGCACTGTTGTGTAGATATTTCCATGCAATACAAACACAAAGCCAACTGTGCGTAATAAATGAAATCCAACTACTCTCTAACAAGCTACCGGAGACTACGAGTCTGTTATACCGATATACTTGGAGATTACCCCCGAACAACCTCCGAAATTTTGCCGGTGGTGTTCGAATTCACCCAGTATACGCAATTTGGCCGCTAATAGAAAATTAAATAATCTACCTAAAAGCTTAAATTTCTGATAGGAAGTAACTGAGTAATAGTGCTTGTCTTCACCATATGCAAGCGGAAGCGTGAACCCAGGTGTTCACCCACTTGGTGACTAACCTTGAGAAGTTGGTCGTATGCTTCAAATTTGAAAAGATGGAGCTTTTGGAAGATTCAGAATGTTGCTAATTTTTGGACGCAGTGGGGATATAAGAATATTACTTGTCCTCCTCTAACGTCCACAATAACACGTCTATGAGACAAATTTGCAGTCTACCGAAGAGTGTGCAATGTGCAGAATATCCAATCAGGACGACTTTGCTCTTTTAGAAGGGATGAGTCCTAATATTTCGTCCATCAGACTAATTGAGCATTCACCATAAAATTTTCTAAGCAAATGTCGCGTGAGACTACGTTAAGTGCTACAGTAGTGACCGACGCATCGTAAAGGGAAGCGGGTGGAGTTATCGCATACCGAATTTCCTGTAATAGTGAAGACGAACATTTCGCAGCGTATAGTTTCGTGAATGTGCTCGGCGAAGGTCTACACGTGAATTGCGCTCCCAAAAATTTGAGGGAGGTACTAGTCGCGCATTGTGCAGGTTTGTCTTCTCCTTGTCTTCTTTTAAACAATAGTTTAGTATCGTTCTAATAATGTCATTTGTTAAATATTTAATTGCTTTAAATGTCATGACTTTTAAGGCTTACGTAGGTCACCCATGTTTCTGTGGAACTTTCTCCTTACCGTAAGCGGTAAAATTTAAGATCCCTCGTGGTTTCCAAAGTACCTCTGTAAGCTCCACATTCCAGTTTCCTTCTGTTTGATAGTGAGATATTCATTTAGGCGTTTTATTGTTGGATATTCTCTATACGTCATAACAACGCTCTTTTCCTCTATAGATGTCCAGATGCCGCCCAATATTCATATTCTTGACTGTGCCTCCTTATGGAATACATAGGACTGACCTTAAAACCTCGTTTATCTCGTTTGCTTTTATTATGGACTCCTCACTTGCATCACTACTCGCATGTTTTTGTAAACTCTCATTTTTGTATCGTATTTCTTCACTGGACGTGTTCGTGTAAGGCTCCCACATACGTACTTTACTTTCTGTAGTGTTTGTGTGCTTGTGTGTGTGTGTGTGTGTGTGTGTGTGTATGTGTGTGTGTGTGTGTGTGTGTGTATTGGTCATTCCAAATAAATTTGTGCTAATAATAAACAACATTTTCAGTGAACAGAGCTGCCGATCCTACTTGTGAACAGAAGAATCGAGAAAGTTAATGTGGGAGTCTTTGTGTAACGTGTAACTTTTAACTAGTACCAACCACCACAAATACTGAAGGCTCTGCCAGTGAGACTTTTCGCTCGCTGCTGCGGACCAAAACCAATATTTCAAAGGATTTCGTGGCTACAGCTGTTGATAACACGATGCTTCATCTGCGGCCAAGTTATCTATATGATAATGAGACTGAATATAAATTAAAATACTCTTGTCATCAAGTTCAGCTACGGCATCAAATATTTCTCAGCGCTCTTCATTTCCATGAAAGTCGATGGACATTTCTAGGCGCAAGGTTATCAGCTCAACTTATGCATCACTGGTTAGAAGAAAAAAAGTTTCCCTTTGTCACCTTTCACAGAGAATTCACATCGTGCGTCACCATTTTCAGTCATTAAAAAAACAAAAGTTAAAAACAGTCTACGATTCACTACTAGAAAAACTACGGACAATCACTTGCTGTGAGAAGTAGTGACAGTGTATAATTCTGAATTTGTTATCTCGAAAGAGCTTCCGACGTAGTGCTTACGGTGTATGGATCTTGCGGATACTGTTCAGGAGAAAGTGTACAGCTTAACCAAAGTGGACGCAGACAAAGAGCTCCAGGTGAAGATGCGGAAGTGGGCAGCTGCCAGAGCGCATTGCGGGAACATTAAAACACATCTTAGTAAGCAAAATACGTGCCCAACCCCTTGAGAAATGATGCATTGACGAATCGTTCTTTGGTAATATTGGGGAAATGGCCAAATTCATCACATTATGCAGCGTGCTGATTGTTAGTTTCGTTGTATCTCTGTATCTAATTACTCTTTTACACATTTTTCTTTTCATCTTTTCGTAAGTTGACATTTAATGCTGTATTTACATATTAATAGCGTAAATCGGATACATACCCTTCCGAAATATTAGGGGTCTCTGGATGTCTGCGTTGTAAAATGTAAGGTAACCCGTCGATTGTCACACTGACACAAAACACTAGCCCTGAAGTGCTTGGGGTGACAATACACAGTCTGCAGACATGCAAACAATTCGTAATTTATCGAAATGATTTCAGTACAGACCTGTAAATTGCTCCTAAACAATGCAGTACACAGATGTGCAGAGACGAAATCAGCTCATAAAAAAATAATGCATAGGACAGCCTACAGGCCCACTCGCAAAATAATGCAAGAGACACGCAATCAACACACTTAAGCACCATCCCCATACCCTGTCCACTAGACCACACAGGAGGTTAACGGCAACCCCCACAAAGTGATGTGGCCATCAGCTGTATCAGCTGTCTAACCACACACACAGACAGCCCGTTAAGGTCCCGTATGCATGAGGCGGTGGTGCCCCTTTCATACCTGACACCCGAGAAATTCCTTTCGGATATGCACAGTCACTGCCACAAGCCGCCACTGGATGCGGGTGAAAGTTTGTTTATACAGTCACTGTTATACCGACGTCACAGAACTCAAAGGCATGCTCACGTTTGTCTCATGTGTGAGACACCTCTGGGCAACACTTGTCTTTTCCACTGATGACGAAATACCACAGGCTGCTTTCCCCATAACATAACATACGAGATGTGTCCAGCCATGCGTACTCGCCCCAGCATCACTGGCACCGCGCCGCAAAGTGCCTGTGGGGCGACCCGCCATCTAAAACGTTCTCAATGTCTTTGTTATGTCACATGGCTTTGTAAAAGATAACAGCAAAGTCGACCTCTCAGCAATCGTACAGTGTTCCAGAAATAGTTAATGCTCGCTTTCTTGATGTCTCAGCTTCCATGCACGGAAATTCTTGCCCTAAGTGAACCTGTTTACGAAAATAACATCGAATGCAGTCCTCCCCGCGCATATACACGGAGGTACAGAAAACAGTGCAAACGCTCTCCAAATGTGGAGGTGACTGGATACAGTCGAGTACAGTGCGATATTACACCTGATCAGTGCATTTGGGCTAGGTGTTGGCAGCTGTGCTACATTTACAAGCAATTCTATAACACACAACAAGAGGTTATGCCATGATTGCATGGATAGATCTGACATAAAATTGATACAATTGTGAAAAATGATGAGGGAATAGATATAAATTGAACAAATATACACCAGTGGGGAAATTGAGGAAGTACTTGCGTATCTTCTGGTTCGCGCCGAACAATTTGTACATGGGAACATGTATGTGGCAATAAGAGGAATCCGAGAAAACGTCGACATCGAAACGAAGGGAATCAGGGGGTCAGTCAATTTTTTTGCGTTGAGGCAGCATTATACTGTAGGTCTATTGAGGTACCAGTGATACACGCAAGTTGATTACAGTATTTGATGCTTTTCATGAGGACAGAGAACCATTCGCCTCTAAACTTACTTGCATCTGCGTTAAAGGATAAGAGAGTGGGTGGGATGGTCGAATGAGATGGAGCTGTAACAAGGTACGATTTAATGGTTGACTGATGCATCCTAGATAAGGAGAAGTTGCTGCAGGTCAGTTTTTCCAGTGTTCTGTCTGGATTCATCAGTCACGTGACATAGACTGCATTCTACTCATATACAGCCATGTGTTCTGTATGTGGATTAAAACACTGTCTATTTGTGATCGTAAACGGTAAACGTGTCGGTCATCAGAGGACTTCCATCTTATATGTGATG
Organism: Schistocerca piceifrons; assembly: GCF_021461385.2. Taxonomy (NCBI): domain Eukaryota; kingdom Metazoa; phylum Arthropoda; class Insecta; order Orthoptera; family Acrididae; genus Schistocerca; species Schistocerca piceifrons. The sequence goes on from NC_060143.1 coordinate 562,745,229, forward strand.
AAACTTGACACATTCCTCTAAACGAAATTTGATTTATGTGATGTAGTCCACTGTTAAATCGAGACTTCAGCGTCATAACGAAGTTAGCGATAGGAGCTTGTGAGGTGATGCAATTCCCGTGTACACATTTGCCCTACAGATGTGGTCTTTACAGACTTAGTGACGGAATGACATTTAATTTTTACATGTCGGACGCTACTGCTATGCGTTTGTTTCCTTGTCGGAGGTATCCCCCTCTACTAATGATCATTTTATATAGACCTGATGCAGGCATCGTTTAATTTCCAAACAGTGATCGGATGTGTACAGTTGACACTATACATCTCCAGAAAGCTATATTGTGCTTGTATCAGGCAAATCAAATGTTTTACGGAAGTAAACCGTGCATCGTATAGTTTCAAAGGCTGTGGATCATAACTTCTTAATGTCAGTTTAGAACCTGGCACAGATCTCGAAGTCATGGCAGGAAAATGAGATGTATGGCTTTGTACAAACGCGTGTAAGAAAACAGTGTTTCAAACAACTAAACAGGGCCAGAGGGAGCGTCTTTTGCGACTTAGTATAGTCAGTGGGATACGATCATTCGGCTAGAGTATGGGTGACCAGACTCTGAAGTGGCCTCTGCAGTGCCTGTATATTTAATAAGATCGTGCCACATAGGCGGTAGTAGCAGCAGCAGTTGGAAGCGTAAATTCGGTGAGGGACTGGGTATACCATTAGGAATACTTGGAGGGCTGCACACTGCGCTATTCTGGAAGTATTGTGAAATCTCTTTCTCTGCACTGGACCACACCGCAGCTTTGCATCATTGCGCATGCGTCGGTGCCTAGGTGACTTCCATATCGGGTGAAGTTATTGAACTTGTTATAGTTCCTAATTTTTCTCTGTTGGGGGGGGGGGGGTAGAAAGTAACGATAATAGCCTGTGAGCTGATTGATTTGAATGGACGCAGATTTACTTCGGACTGTAGTATCTGTATCTAGTTTGGATATGCACCACATTGCACGTATTTCCGACAAATGGTCAGAACACGGTTCTATTGCACTAAATCAGGTCGCTGTGTTTCTACACGGGTTGCACGAGGTGGTGGATATGTCTTTCTCAGACTTCTGCTCAGTTGCGACTTAAATTGGAACGATCACATGTGGTAAGTTGTATAAATGGGGTCAGTTGCAAGATGTGTAGGGGGTGACTAAAACCATGTTGGAATTATACTGTAGCAGCTAGGCTCGGGAAAGGTGACTCGTTTCGAGATATGGGAGTGCCAGAAATATGATTGAGTAATTGTTGTGATCATTAAAGGAATTCCAGAATGAGATTTTCACTCTGCAGCGGAGTGTGCGCTGATATGAAACTTCCTGGCAGATTAAAACTGTGTGCCCGACCGAGACTCGAACTCGGGACCTTTTCCTTTCGCAGGCAAGTGCTCTACCAACTGAGCTACCGAAGCACGACTCACGGCCGGTACTCACAGCTTTACTTCTGCCAGTACCTCGTCTCCTACCTTCCAAACTTTACAGAAGCTCTCCTCTCCGAGTTCGAGTCTCTATCGGGCACACAGTTTTAATCTGCCAGGAAGTTTCATTAAAGGAATTGTCAATAGGATCCAATGCAGGTGTGTGCCTGAACGGAAAGAGCTGTTTCCAAATCCCAGACATCTTTTCTAGTAGATAGCGTAACATTAGAGATCTGAGAAGCTAGTGTACATTTACTTATGACCTCAATCGGCACATCATCTACTACTACTACTGTTTGTGTTCCTTCTCAGTCAGTCATCGCCTATAACTTCGTTGGTATATCGCAGAACCTCTGATATGGTCTCGAGACAGAATGCACTACAAATACTATAGAATTATCTAGCTGGAGCGGTATGTTGTTGTTGTTGTGGTCTTCAGTTCTGAGACTGGTTTGATGCAGCTCTCCATGCTACTCTATCCTGTGCAAGCTTCTTCATCTCCCAGTACCTACTGCAACCTACATCCTTCTGAATCTGCTTAGTGTATTTATCTCTTGGTCTCCCTCTACGATTTTTACACTCCATGCTGCCCTCCAATGCTAAATTTGTGATCCCTTCATGCCTCAAAACATGTCCTACTAACCGATCCCTTCTTCTAGTCAAGTTGCGCCACAAACTTCTCTTCTCCCCAATCCTATTCAATACCTCCTCATTAGTTGTGTGATCTACCCACCTTACCTTCAGCATTCTTCTGTAGCACCACATTTCGAAAGCTTCTATTCTCTTCTTGTCCAAACTAGTTATCGTCCATGTTTCACTTCCATACATGGATACACTCCATACTAATACTTTCAGAAACGACTTCCTGACACTTAAATCGGTGGGGCGGTGTGAGGGAATCGCAAATACCGCTTACATACCATGTTCCTTACCCGAATCGCTTTCAAAATGCGGTAATTTTATGACGAGGTTGTATCGTGGGGTACGTGTTGATCTGATAATAGACATTCCTACTATAACCGTCATGGTATTTGCCTGGGAAAAACACCTCAGTCAGAGGTAATGTCGTACCTCGATTTGTACAGCGGGTATAGCTTCTAACATGGATACTTGTGTGCACCTGGAGAACCAAGACCGCCTGTGACAGTAATATACAGCAGTTGTTGCGATCGAGTTATTTCTACATCTAGTCGATTGCGTCTCTCTTTCTAGGACATGGTGGCAGGACTCGCAAGAAGAAAATCTTATGAAACATGTTCACCCATTGCTAATTTTGTCACAGTATTATTTCGTATCGTAGGCAATCATGTATTGACCAAGTATTATAATTAGTAGTAGGGGTGCGTGATAGTTCTGCATTTGAGTATCAAGTTCATGGTGGTGGTGGTGGTTAGTGTTTAACGTCCCGTCGACAACGAGGTCATTAGAGACGGAGCGCAAGCTCGGGTTAGGGAAGGATTGGGGAGGAAATCGGCCGTGCCCTTTCAAAGGAACCATCCCGGCACTTGCCTGAAACGATTTAGGGAAATCACGGAAAACCTAAATCAGGACGGCTGGAGACGGGATTGAACCGTCGTCCTCCCGAATGCGAGTCCAGTGTGCTAACCACTGCGCCACCTCCCTCGGTTCTAGTTCATGAAGTATGTGTTTATGTAAAAGAAATAACTATGTCCGGTCGTAAGGAGGGTCTGGATTTGACTTGGAGTACTCTGATAGCAAAGGGAAGAGGATGTCGAGTCATAAAAAAGGTAGTGATATTTTTATTTCCAGAGCCACTGCCGACAGCAGGGCATATTTCCGATACTTAGCCCATTGTCGAATGCCGTTCAATTGAGACTGCAATCGTAAGCTTTAATTATAAGTATAGTGACAAAAAATATATGTGACCGGTTTTATAGAATGACTCCATGTATGGATGACCTGTGACGGGAATGATTCGTGTTTCCCGTTAACGGCAGCAGCTGTCTGTATGCAGAGGCCTGTTGGAGTGTATGAATATATCTGAGTTAACTTTGCCGTCCTGTAAACGACCGAATAGCGAAATAATACTCAGTATGTGTTGGGCGGCTTTCGTGATCAAGTGGAAATTTGAGAAGATTGAATATGAAGGTGTGTTTGTGCTGGACCGTTATTCCTCCCCATGTAAATTGTTTGGTTGATTGCTTCTGCTCATTTCGCACCTTTATTTAGTTGAGAGAAGATCGATTGTGGTGTGTGCATCAGACCTTAGTTGGCTTGTAAATTAAACGGATGATTCAGAATCTGTTACATCACCGACTTCGGCATTAGAGAGTGGAAATATCAGTTTCCTCTATTTGTTTCTAGTTACTCAGTGGTTTAGAGCACGCTGCACCTCGCTAAAGTTTTAGGTTTGTAGTGAAATAATTTCCAGTCTGTATCTTGGGAATTATGTTGCGCTAGCGATCGGTAGGATGCAGCCTAGTGCTTGATATCGAGAGGTACCTCGAAAATGGAATAATATTATGGTGAACCAATGTGATAATACGTATGTTCTTGTAACAGCCGAGTCTGGAGATGTGCGTAGAAAAGCGAGCAAGCAAGGAAGCAGGTTCAGAGCAGAAACACTAACGCGTTTGTGCCGAGGGGAAACGAGAACACGTTGGTACACGTTAGTGCACGGTCATTAATGTGACACTCTTCCCTTGAAATATACTACTTGGAGTTCATTCTATTGTGTAGCTATTGTAGCTCAATATTCAAGCTCATGTCCTCAGTGTGAGAGCAGTGTAATTGAGTATCTGACGATATGTATGGCACTTTATGAGGTTTAGTTGTCGGTGCAATATGGTGATCAGTTTTAAATAACTGCTGAAAGTCTCGTCTGCAGAAGGAAAAAAGGTGGATGGTGCTTCGTACCCACAGCATCAGTAATTCGGCGGGTAAATTCGACAAGAGCGGGTCACAATTCATTCACATCCTTTGTGCTGGGATATAGGAGCCTCTACATAGAGGTGAGAACATTTGCGTATGTTGAGACCACGAGGGGTTTCACGTTAGGAGTCCTGGGAAGAGTGCATTCCATGTTATTTTAGTAAACAGGTTCTGTTAGGGCGACCATTTCCGTGTATACAAGCTGAGACATCAAGAAAGTGAGCATTAACTATTTATGGGACACTTTACAATTCCCGAGAGGTCGACTTGGCTGTTATTCTTTAGAAAACCATGTGCTGTAACAATGAGAATATTTTAGATGGAGGGTAGCCGTGAGTTCGTTTCATGGCTAGGTGTCAGTGACGCTGGGGTGGGTACGGACAGCTGGACACAGCTCGTATGTTCCATTAAGGGGAAAGCAGCCTGTGCTATTCTGTCATTAGTGGAAACAGCAAGTGCTGCCCGGAGGTGTCTCGCATATGAGACAGACGTGAGCATCCCTTGGAGTTCTGTGATGTCTGTATAACAGAGATTGTATACCCGAAAATAAAGGTGACTTTCACCTGCGTCCAGTGGTGGCTTGTGGCTGTGACTGTGCATGTCCGACAGAAATTTCTCAGGCGTCAAGTATGAAAGGGGCACCACCGTCTCATGCATACGGGACCTTAACGGGCATTTGTGTGTGGTTTCACAGCTGACGGCCATGACACTTCACGGGGGTTGCCGTTAACCTCCTATGCAGTCTAGCGGACAGGGTGGAGGGGGGGCGGGAAGCTTAAGTGTGTTGCTTGTGTGTCTCTTGCATTATTTTGTGAGCAGGCCTGTAGGCTGTCCTGTGCATTATTTTAACAGTTTATGAGTTGATTTTATGTCTGCACATCCGTGTACTGCATTATTTAGGAGCAGTTTGCAGGTCTGTACTGAAATTACTTCGGTAAATTAGGAATTGTTTGCATGTTTGTAGACTGTGTATTATCACCCAAGCACATCAGGGCTAGTGTTTTGTGTCAGTGTGATAAATATACTCCTTCCTTAAATAAAGAGTTCCAAAATAAATAGAGTTAACTCCTTACTTACTCTCCTCAGCAGCCCAGCGCCGGCTGAGTCATTTTTGAGCCAGTTTCGCCCTACAGATCATGTACCTTGGATTACGTCACAGGAGGGATGACAGCACCAACAGTTGGCAGTACTGTGTACTAGGTCAGTTGGACTCTGGATCTTGTGGTGGAGAGACTGCCTGCAAAATAAACTTATGTCCAGCACAGGCAGAGTCGTTTTCCCACCATTTACTTCCACCATCTTGGGTTATGTCACAAAACAGACGACATCGCTCTCTGGTGATGGTACTTAGTACTATGTTCACACCTTTTGGTAAACACACTGTTCCACGTAATCTTGGATAACAGTACTTGAGTCTTCATTGATGTAATGGCCACCATCTTGGAAGAAAACGCCCTATGGTGGCGCTGTGTACTATGTCAGTTGGAGTGCGGGCCTTATGGAGAACACACTGGGTGGTCGTGCTGCCTCTAATTGTTTAAATGGAGACTGGTGCTTGATTTTGATAGTTGATGATTAGCAAACATGGAGGCAGAGTGTTTTAGATGGATTATTATTTTGACAATTTACGCCCTCTGGGCGTAAGTGTATTGCATTATTTACAAGTGGTTTGCATGTCTGTAGGCTGTGCAATGCGTTATTTTTGACAGTTTACAGTTAGCAAGTGTGAGTTATGTAGGAGTAGTTTGGAGGTCTGTATGCTGTGCGGCATGTTAGAGCGTGTGTTCTGTATCACTGTGATAAATATACTCCATCCCTAAATAAATTGCTACAAAATAAATAAAGTACACTCCTTGCTTTCTCCACCAGCCCAGTGCAGGCTGAGTCCATTTCCCACCAAGAGATGGCGGTTGGGTGACTTAGGTTAGTATGGGTGGCCCAAGTGGCCTATCTTCCTGTGAGTTTCTTAGTTTAGTCGAGATAACCGGGGTGTTATGCATTATCCTGTTGAAATTTGAACTTCCCGCCATTTTCGAGGGAGGGGAGGGGAGGAGGGGTTAGGTTAGGCTGGCCGAGGTGGATAGGCGGTTCTAGGTGCTTCAGTCCAGAACTATGCGTCTGCTAAGTTTGCAGGTTCGAATTCTGCCTCAGGCATGGGTGTGTGTGATGCCCTTAGGTTAGTTAGGTTTAAGTAGTTTTAAGTTCTAGGGGACTGATGACCTCATATGTTAAGTTCCATAGTGCTCAGAGCCATTTGAACCATTTTTTGGTTAGGTTAGTGGAGGTAGCCCAATTGACCTTCTCCCCGCCAAAATTCAAACTTCTCGCTGAAAGGCGCCTTCTTGAATGACGTCACAGTCGTCATCTTGGATGACATCATGCGCTGTTGGCAAGTCTACATGTGGACATCTTGGATGACGTCATCGCCGCCTTCTTTGATACATCTGACAACAATGGAAAGTGGGGCCATGTTTGCTTTGTCCCTATACTGTTGAAATAAAAAATAATAAAAATATAGTAATACTACATTAATATTGATGTACAATGAGCCAGCGGAGCCCAAGGGTTCCTTGCACCCAAATACTCAGAAAATACCCCTGAAAGACGTCCGAAATATCGTAGGTTGACTTCATATTCACCCTGTACATTTTCTTCACGGACCTCATGTATTATCTGTCGTGATCGATTTCATGCCTATGCATTCACAAGTGTTCATGAATAATTTGAGACAGTAGGTGTGTTGTATTATATTGTATTGTAGATTACTCGACAGTGGCATAGGGGCCGCAGCATTTCGTCACAGAAAATCCATTTTATACAGTTTGAAATGAATGGTTGTAACTCCGTCATAAGCTGCACTAGGAATTACCTTCTTTATTTCTTGATGGTGACACCTATGTCTACTTTCAGACCAACTGTACCGTATGTTTGACAATACAAGCGAAAGACTATTAGAAAAAATTGGCCCAGTGTCTGTCGTATGTGGTCTATTTACTGTTGTTGAGTCGGCCATAGTTCCGCTTTGATCATCACTGCAGTGGAAGTTTATGTACATATGCTTTTACCTTTATTATCAGTTACGATACGGATGGTTTGAAGATGGACATTGGTGAAACTTCCTGGCAGATTAAACTGTGTGCAGGATAGAGACTCGAACTCGAGAATCGAGTCTCGATCAAGCACATAGTTTTAATCTGCCAGGAAATTTCATACCAGCGCACACTCCATGTAGAGTAAGAATTTCATTCTGGAAATGTCCTTCGAGCTGTGGCCAAGCCATGTCTCGGCAATATGCTTTCTTCCAGCAGTGTTAGTTCTGCATGATCTGCAGGAGAGTTTCTGTGGAGTTTGGAAGGTAGGAGACGAGGAATTGGCGGCATTAAAGCTGCCAGGAGTGGTCGTGAGTCGTACTTGGGTAGTTCAGACGATAGATGAATGGCTCTATGCGACTTAACTTCTGAGGCTATAAGTCGCCTAGAACTTAGAACTAATTAAACCTAACTAACCTAAGGACATCATACACATCCATGCCCGAGGCAGGATTCGAACCTGCGATTGTAGCGATCGCTCGGTTCCAGCGCCTAGAACCGCACGGCCACAACGGCCGGATCAAACGATAGATGACCTTTCCGCGAGAGTCGATGGTCCCGAGTTCGAGTCCCGGTGCGGCACACAGTTTTAATCTGGCAGGAAATTTCATATCAGTGCACACTCCGCTGCAGAGTGAAAATTTCATTATGGACGGAGGTGTCCGAAACTAGCTGCCTTCAAGAAATAAAAGAGATACTTCTTATTGCAGCTAATGACAGAGATACAACCAATTACTTTAATTATAAAATGAGTTGCGGACCTATTTTCACGTTAACCAAGCAGAAAGTTCGTTATAAAACTTGAACTGTTCATCATTCAAGTTATTAATATCGGCTGTAAATATTTTGTGCCCAGACTGAATAACGTAGCGAAGATAACTGTTGTGGCTGTGCCCTGTCTTGATGTTTTGTGGCTCTTGGCTGGATGAGGAGAGGGTGGTGTGATAGGTAGGTGGCCAGTTTCCTCTCACTGCAACACAAAATGCACACTTGGATAAAATACACTTTATTACAGGAACCAATTGAGTTCTTAACTTGTCCATTCAGAATTTCTCTGGTTAACAGCAACAAACCATCCACCAATTCTTGAATATTATCCGTGTCCATATCATCTACTATATACAAAGGAAAACGTTCCGTCATAGCTCTGGCTAATGTGTGAGGCGACGGCTATCACTGTGGAAGACTGGAGCACAGTGCTGCAACGCGAACTGAGTCCCCATCCGGAGTACTGAGGTACTGAGGCAGTTCGGTCGGCGGCGACGGGTTATTTGCACGCTGCCCAGGGGCCACTATCGGCGCGTAGCCAGGGGACGTGTTTTGATCTTCTCTTATCATAGGCGCGCGTAGTTAGGCGCCTGCTATACAAGGCGTACGCCAGCGCAGTAATAATGGAATATTGGCAAAAGCGTCACCAACTAATCTGTGAAATTTGAAGATTTTATTGATGAAGCATGTTAGACGACATGAATTTTCAAGGCTCAATTCTATCTGAATATTTCAGTTCATAACAATGTCATTAGTTATCAACATGGATATAAATTTTACCGTTTAATATGCTAACTTTTGGTGAAACTTAATTGTGACATCGGAATCAGCTAAGATATCGTAGGGAAATTCACAGTGCAAGCTAAGCAGTGTCGGAAAACTGCTGTGGAAGAGGCTTTCTCTGTCGCTTATTGTTATTCCTACCTAGGTTTCCTCCACATTTTACACATAACTTCCCTCTCAATTATTAAAGCCGTGAAACCGGATTATGTAAAATATTCAGATCACCTTGTGTGCGGCAGGCGCGCCCCCTCCCACAAGTTCGTCTGAAGAGGATAGCTCAGCGAAGGAATGCAGGTCCCTGCCGAGTTAGCGCCTGAGCTCCCAAAGGAGCCGAGGTAACATTACTAATATCGCCGGCAGCCCAGGCCAGGGGACGGGGCCGGGCCGTTTCACTTATACAGTCGCGTCTCCCTTTCGACTCGGTTAATTTCCTAATTTAGAGGAAGAGACGGCAGGCAACCTTATTCCGAGTTTATTGAGACAGCCCAGCCCAGCCGAGCCCGCCGTCGGTGGCCGAGGGCCCTTTGGGAATGAAGATTTGGGTTTCGAGGACGGGCGGCTCTGCGAACAAGGGAAGGAAAGAGGGTCGGTGGAGAGGGGATAGTCGAAATAAGGCTGGGGGGGGGGGAGTGGACTGAAGGCGTGGGGGTGGAAAGGGGGGGAGAGAAGTGAGGGGGGGACGGAAGCCAACGGGGCGGTCCGTTTAGCCGAGTGGAAGGAAACGCGGCCCAAAGTTTAAACTCGGCGGTCGCCGGCTTCCATTTAGTAAAATTAAATGCGGTCGGTTAACTGCAAGCAAATTCTGGTGCAGCCGTCGGGACGGGGGACCGGCAAGTACCACCAGCCGAAGTGGGGAGCCCGCCTGGCGACCCTGAAGGGTCACACACAGCTGTAGCGGCCGGCGTCGCTGTTTGCTCTGCCTCGAGTCGCGAGGGGACGAGGAATGCAAGGCGCCGTCGCGAACCCGCGCCGCCGGCACTTATAAATTAGGAGCGAGGAATGCCGCGGTGTACTCTGCGTGTACAGCGGGTAGCAGAAGCTGAAGGTGCCGAGAGAGTCGCGGAGGAGGCGGACGCTTTCTGAGCTGCGGGAATTCCAGCGCCTTCTCACACATTCCGTTCCAGACTGCAATAAACTTCTCTGTCGAGAGCTGCTGCCTAATCTTACTGCCCGCTGAGACAGAGTACCTAGCATTTAAGTTAGCACTAACACAAATTGACCTGATGTTTAAGACGAGACCTTCATGAAATTGACCGAAAACGTCAGTCTTCAATTCATTTTTTATTTATTAGTAGAGCTGAAAGGCCTAAGTCGAAACAAGACCCCAGGAGTCGATGACATTCCGCCACAGTTACTGATGCCTTGGGAGAGCCAACTGTGAGAATACTCTTTCATCCGGTGCAAGATATATGAGACAGGCGAAATACCATCAGAATCCAAGAAGAATGTAACGATTCCAATTCTACAGAAAGCAGTTGCTGACAGATATGAAAATTAGCGAACGATCAGTTTCATGAGTCATGGTCGCGAAATACTATCACGAAATATTTACAGAAGAATGGAAATACTGGTCGAAACCGGCATCAGGGAGACCGGGTTAGATTTCGGACAAGTAAGGGCTCTATGATTTATCTCGGAAGATAGGTTAATGAAAGGCAAACCAGCGTAAATAGTATTTGTAGACTTAAACAATGCTTTTCGTAATGCTGACTGGAGGTCTCCCTAAAAAATTTTGAAGGTAGCGGGGGTAAAGTACACGGAGCGAAAGGCTATTTACAACTTGTACAGAAACCAGGCGGCAATTAAAAGAGTTGAGTGGTATGAAAGGGAAACAGTGATTGAGAAGTGACTTAGACGGGGATGTAACCCTCCACCGACGTCACACAGTTTCTACGTTAAACAAATAGTAAAGAAAACCAAAGAAATTTTTGAGAAGTAAATAAGGTTTATAGAGAAGAAATAAAAAAATTGAGGTTTGACGCTGACATTGTAATTCTGTCAGCGACAACAAAGTGCTTGGATGAGCAGTTGAACGGTAGAGACACTGTCATCTTGAAAGGGGGATATAAGATCAATATCAACAAAAGCCAAACAAAGATAGCGGAATGCAGTTGAATTAAATCAGGTGATGCTGAGGGAATTAATTAGGAAAGGAAAAACTTAAAGTATTAGATGACTTTTGTTATATGGGAACAAAAATAATTGAGATGAAGTAGACAGAATATACAATGTAGACTAGCAATGGCATGCTCGAAGAAGAGAAATTTTTTAATCTCGAATAGAGACTTAAGTGTTAGGAATTCTTCCCTGAAGGCATTTTTATGGAGTGTAGCGATGGATGGAAATGAAACATGGACGATAAACAGCTTAGACAAGAAGAGAACAGAAGCTTTTGAAATATTGAGCTGCAGCAGAATGGTGAAAATTAGATGGGTGGAGGTACTGAGCAGTATTGGGAAAAACAGAAATTTGTTACACAACTTGACTAAAAGACGTGATCGGTTGATAGGACCCATTCTGAGACTTCACGGGGTCACCACTTTAGTATTGCAGGGAAGTGTGGAGGGTAAAAATCAAATAGCGAGAACAAGAGATTAAAACAGTAAGCAGATTCAGAAGGATTCAGGTTGCAGTGGCTACTCGGGGATGAGGAGGCACGGACAGGATACAGTAGCAGAAAACAAGAAACAAGAGTAAAGCCTTGGAGGGGAGGAGGAGCCTGATTACAGATCTGAGGCCTTCTGAGGAGGTGACACATGAAAAAATGTTAGGTTGGAATTTAAGTAGCATTATCTGAAAAATTATATTTTTATGTTTTCCTGTACGGTTTTCTTAGAATCTAAGAAGGCTAGTATTATGTAATGTAGTACCCTTATTTCTATAAATCCAATAAATTTTTCAAGAGAAAATTTTGAAATTCTGAATGTAAGCTGAGATATTCAGTAAAGTGCTTGGAATTTTTAGCTAATTTTTGTTATATTTGAGAACCGTAAATAAAAAGTTATTGAAATTCTCCTAATCGCTATATTCGAGAAACCTCATGTGAGAAGCTTGCTATATGCAAAGAGATTGAACAGACAAAATTTTGTAGAAATATCCTGAATAGTTTCTGATAAAAAGGTACATACATTATTATAAATGTTAAACATATGTAATCCAAATAACTGAACAGTACAGGTACTTATTTCATGCAAAGCATGATACAAAATTTTACTGCTGTTTCTTCAAAATTGTGGGTGTGGTGCACGTTTTAAATAGTTGATGTTTTTCATGGGGACACCCCCTCCTACCCTTAAAGGAGCAGACGGCGCCTTCAAGAAATCAGTCCCAGCAATCGATCCTGCGCAAACGTTTGGGCCATATTTGTGACAGTACGTAGATGCGACCTCCTGAAAGTATATCTTTTAAACTTCCAAGCATAGCGGAAGTGTATCACTGGCTCCGCTCCACTGCAATCGCCCAACGACCAAGCGTGAAGTACAGTTCAGTGGAGTGAGCAAGAGCTTTCTGAAATACTTTCTGGTACTGGTGACATGCTTTAGTTATTACGTCAAAGTACCAGTGGTTTTAACCTGTAGCTAGTGGCAGAGATATCTTTGCTTTAAACCTTTTTATGTTGTGATTCACAAGTGCAGATGAAATGAATGGAACGAATTAGTGAGTCTTACATTTTAAAGCGGACGCTCTTAAGGTGAAGTACATTTGCAGTAATGTACTATCCTTCATCATAATTGCCATAATTAAATTTTAAAATGAGATTCATTAACTTCATTTCGTAGAAGTTCTTCAGTCGCTTAGTATTATTCATTTTCTTGTAACTCTGATATACAGGGTGGTCCATTGTTCGTGACCGATCCAAATATCTCACGAAATAAGCGTCAAACGAAATAACTACAAAGAACGAAACTTGTCTAGCTTGAAGGGGGAAACCAGATGGCGCTATGGTTGGCCCGCTAGATGGCGCTGCCATAGGTCAAACGGGTATCAACTGCGTTTTTTTTAAAATAGGAACCCTCATTTCTAATACATATTCGTGTAGTATTTAAAGAAATATGAATGTTTTAGTTGGACTACTGTTTTCGCTTTGTGACAGAAGGCGCTGTAATAGTTACAAACATTATGTATGAAGTTTTCTGCAAGTCACTAAGAGCCCACATTTTCAAACACTGGATGGATAAAGTACACTCCTGGAAATGGAAAAAAGAACACATTGACACCGGTGTGTCAGACCCACCATACTTGCTCCGGACACTGCGAGAGGTCTGTACAAGCAATGATCACACGCACGGCACAGCGGACACACCAGGAACCGCGGTGTTAGCCGTCGAATGGCGCTAGCTGCGCAGCATTTGTGCACCGCCGCCGTCAGTGTCAGCCAGTTTGCCGTGGCATACGGAGCTCCATCGCAGTCTTTAACACTGGTAGCATGCCGCGACAGCGTGGACGTGAACAGTATGTGCAGTTGACGGACTTTGAGCGAGGGCGTATAGTGGGCATGCGGGAGGCCGGGTGGACGTACCGCCGAATTGCTCAACACGTGGGGCGTGAGGTCTCCACAGTACATCGATGTTGTCGCCAGTGGTCGGCGGAAGGTGCACGTGCCCGTCGACCTAGGACCGGACCGCAGCGACGCACGGATGCACGCCAAGACCGTAGGATCCTACGCAGTGCCGTAGGGGACCACACCGCCACTTCCCAGCAAATTAGGGACACTGTTGCTCCTGGGGTATCGGCGAGGACCATTCGCAACCGTCTCCATGAGGCTGGGCTACGGTCCCGCACACCGTTAGGCCGTCTTCCGCTCACGCCCCAACATCGTGCAGCCCGCCTCCAGTGGTGTCGCGACAGGCGTGAATGGAGGGACGAATGGAGACGTGTCGTCTTCAGCGATGAGAGTCGCTTCTGCCTTGGTGCCAATGATGGTCGTATGCGTGTTTGGCGCCGTGCAGGTGAGCGCCACAATCAGGACTGCATACGACCGAGGCACACAGGGCCAACACCCGGCATCATGGTGTGGGGAGCGATCTCCTACACTGGCCGTACACCACTGGTGATCGTCGAGGGTACACTGAATAGTGCACGGTACATCCAAATCGTCATCGAACCCATCGTTCTACTATTCCTAGACCGGCAAGGGAACTTGCTGTTCCAACAGGACAATGCACGTCCGCATGTATCCCGTGTCACCCAACGTGCCCTAGAAGGTGTAAGTCAACTACCCTGGCCAGCAAGATCTCCGGATCTGTCCCCCATTGAGCATGTTTGGGACTGGATGAAGCGTCGTCTCACGCGGTCTGCACGTCCAGCACGAACTCTGGTCCAACTGAGGCGCCAGGTGGAAATGGCATGGCAAGCCGTTCCACAGGACTACATCCAGCATCTCTACGATCGTCTCCATGGGAGAATAGCAGCCTGCATTGCTGCGAAAGGTGGATATACACTGTACTAGTGCCGACATTGTGCATGCTCTGTTACCTGTGTCTATGTGCCTGTGGTTCTGTCAGTGTGATCATGTGATGTATCTGACCCCAGGAATGTGTCAATAAAGTTTCCCCTTCCTGGGACAATGAATTGACGGTGTTCTTATTTCAATTTCCAGGAGTGTATTTTGGCATTCACGCGTCGCAATTTACACTGCATCTTCACCCTACTCGCACGCTTCTGACTGGTAGGTGGTCCTTACCTCTACAGCTGTTGTTTACAGATACTTGCATCAGGTTAGGTGAGGTCGGTCTATTAGTTTAAGAGCTAAAGGACACGAGTACACATACATATGCGGATACATGCTTACCTAGATTCTTTTCTTAAATATATAAGAATTATTGCCGGACAAGATCTAGATTAAAGCCGCTACTGTCACCATATACTCGTGTGTTTGGGTTTTAGCGGTGCAGCAAGGTGGACGATAGCATGCATGTCGCTGGGTGTCGCATACACCCCTCTGGAGGCCAAAAGATAGTGGTGCGGCCTCACGCTGGCCGCCGAAAGACAGCGAGCCTGGGGTGCAACGACCCCTACAGAGTGTTGGAATGGCCGTCCTTATAGTGGCCCACTTGGGCATTGTGGGTTCACAGCGGCTACGGGAGTACGTCAGAAGTAAAGGCGGCTGCAGAACGTGACAAGGCGTGTGCATCTAAACTCTCTGTTACATCAACAAGCTGCAGTTGTTTCAGGTGCAGGCTCCCGTCTGACAGCGTGCCCCGGCATCGACCCATGGCGCCCTTTTCCCAAGGGTGAGGTGAGGCGTCGAAGGCGCGGTCCACGGGTGTCCAGAAGTGGCGTCACGAAGCTGGCGGTACATGCTGCCCTAGTAGTGCTAGGCCGTGCACATACCTCGACAGTGCTGTGTTAGATTCGGCCCTCGTATTTTGTTCTCACATTGCTGGTGGGGCGGCTAAGTCCTGCCGTACTGAGACGAGTGTAGGGTGGTGGCGGGCGCACAGCGTCTCGGTGACTGAGAGGGGTAACTTTGACCCTCATTCCCATAAAATTACGCACACTTATAACAGCAACGTCTTGCCAGTCATACCATCCAGCAACATCACTTCCCTCCTTCCACTCTCAAGAACCCCCACCCACCCATTCAGCTGATGGCGCGGCATACGGCACAGAGCCTGACATGGCCGCCGGAGCATAGCCGTGTTGGAAGTTTGTAGCTTGCGAAAATGTAGCAGAGACGTCCTAGTCACGGAGAACGGATGTATACGCCGAAGACGTACCTTGGTTCTTCCAGCTTGCCAAATGGATACCGTTAGGTCTCTAGGAGCAAATATTAGCGAATATGTGATTATGTGATGGTTCAGAGAGACACAGATCGAATAAAGAAGTAGGAATGAAAACCAATGCTACGTACACTGCGTGTCGTTTCTGTCCTAAATCGGGCACGGACATTGTACCTGAAGCCAAGTTTAGCCCAAATGCTTGCAAATCTCGGCTAAGCCTCCTGCGTCACTGAACTCGCTACTGGCAAACTCACAAACATTTTCTTCTGATATTTTCTCGGAAGGGCTACTGATAACTAAGTGTTTCCATGTGAAGAAGAAAAGTTGCCACTAATGGAACAAAAGTCGCTGAATATTTAAGTCTGAATTCTGTAACTGATTTTTGTTTTTGCTCCTTCTCTATCTGAAGAACATTTAACTTCTATCGAAAACCTTTTTTCTAATGCTGACATCCCTTTCTACATGTACATCTAAATAGCGGTGTGTGGCGGAGGGCACATTTCACGCCAAAGTCATATTTCACCCCCCCCCCCCCCCCCCCCCTATGTTCCACTTGCGGATTGCGCGAGGGAAAAACGACTGTCTAAACGCTTCACTTGCCGCTCTTCTTGCAAAATTCTCTGCTTTCTCAGCAACCTCTTAATATGTTTGTTGTACTGAGGTGGATCCTTTCCCTCCACTAGGCACATACTTCTCTAGCACATGGTGGACAATACCTTTAAATTCCGACCAAAGATGCTTAGTATCTTTGTGTCCTGCGCTGAATGCTTGGAACTGACTATGAAGATATTCATTAATGACACTTTTATTTCCTTTCGCAAACAAGAAAACCCTATGATGTTTCTTTGTTTTTATTGCAACTTCCACTGACATAGAAGCCACACAAGATATCCAATATGTTCCCATCTCGAGTTGGTTTTCTGACCAATTGAGAGCTCTCCTAGAATAACTTCACACGAATCTTTGCTTCTGCCCCCCGTGATAAACGTGTAATTTTCCTAGTCATCGGAAGATAGATTAAAGTCTCCACCAATAACTAGTGGATAATTTGGATATTTACTTCCTGTGTACTCAAGACTTTCCGCGACGTTTGTTGCGAATGCTGGTGGTCTATAAAAACATCCTAATATAATGGTCAATCCTTGTCTGATTGACAGCTTTATCCAGACTATTTCACAGTCCGACCAAATATTGATCTCAACTGCGTTCAAACAACTTTTAACTGCAGTACACACCACCTCCCGTAGCATCAGTTCTATCCTTCCTAAACATTGTCCGAGTTCAAAATTTCACTGCTTTTTATGTCTGGTTTCAACCTGCTTTCAGTACCTAATACAGTACTGGCATTGCTACTGTTTATTTCGGAGATTAACTTGTGGATCTTGCTACAGACATTTCGGCAATTTACTAACGTGAGATCAAGTATATTTAAATTCTTTGGAATTACTTGTTTAGGCGAAATAACAATTTTTGAAGTTGGTACACCCATATCAGTGTCATTAACTGGTAATTTTTCATGCCAGCGATTTGTTTCCCCGTGGGGAGGAACCTGATCTTAAAAAAAAAATCACGTGCACGCCACAAATACTGTGCTACCCATGTAGCTGCTTGCTGTGTGTAGTGCACCCCTGATCTGTCGAGAGGCGTCCTACAACCTTACACCCCATAGCGTAGGTCGAGTAATCTACAACCATTTTCGTCACAGAGTCGACGTAGCCTCTGGTTTAGATTCCCACTCGCCTACAAACCAGAAGACCCCAGTCCACCCCGGGTACGATGCTCCAGATCGTCAGCTTGGCTTCCCTTTGAATATGATGGTACGCATTGTAACTTTACATCCGACAGAATTAGATGTGTCTGAGTTTTGTGTAACTTGTAGGAAGTATCACGGTTGAGTGGTGTTTGAATTGATGAACAAATGACATTCATGCAATATTTTTTGAATTGAATTTGTTGCAGCAATAGATTTTATCTGATGCATATCTCTCTGATAGACAATTCTTTCTCAAAAAGAGCAAGAAAGTGAAACAAAAATAGCAACGCTAATTTATGGTCAAAAGTACCGAGTAAACTGAAGAAACATTGAATGGCATTTCCAAATAACATAAGCGAAGAAACAACGGAGGAGGGTACATGATTTCCTAAACATCGAATCCATCCATGCCAAAGTGGAAAGGCTTATCTACGAAGACGAATGTACAATTGCCATTTCTCCAAATGAGGGTGGCCTCATTTGTAAACGCACAGCACTCGTGCCATTTTTCATTTGAAAATTCTGAACTGTACATTCCGGGTGAGATGAACTGAAGTCAGTGTGTATATTTCAGAAACAAAGCCGACATACAAAATTGGTTCAGATAGAAAAGAGTATATTAAGAAATGAAGTTCACTGTTAGGATATGAAACGTGGACGGTCTGGAAACTGGAGAGGTGGTATTGAAAGCATTTTGAATTGTGTTTTCAACAGGAGAAGGTTTAAATTAAATCAGGAAGACGAAGTACTAGAAGTAATATGCTTACCAGAATGATTGGTTGGCGAATCGGGGAGTCGTTTAATATGACATCCAGGGTTCAATAAAGAGAAAAGAACAACTTTCCAGACATTAAATTATTCGAAAATGTAGAAAGTGATAATAGTGCATGGCCTCATGCTATAGGGACTGATGACAAAGTAATTAATTTGCCAAATCTTGCTGTAGGGGTGCATTCGGCAACAGTTGGTGATAATGGTTATCATGACTATTGTTAAAAGTCTTATAACCATTTTCATTGTAGATTCAGTAGGTACCGTACCCTTCTCACGTACGCTCAGAAGCAGTCGTCAAAGTGAACAGAGCGGGTGTTCGAGGTGCCCCCTTACAGAAACGTGAATCTGTCTCGAAAGAGGATACCCCCAAAGGAAGGCTTCGCATTGGGTGTTTGACGTGGAGCGGTTACAGCTGAACCGCGACTTGGTGACAGACACCCTTGGCATCAAAAATAATAATAAGGAAGCAGGAGCAAAGAACTTGACGCCTGAGGCGCGTGTAACTGTCACCGGGGAGATAAACCCCATCTCCACATCGCCTGGAAGCAGATTGTCTCCCGTCCGCGTGCGCTGCGTCGCTCAAAGGAGACGCATCGATTTCCTGTGTGGCCTGTGTTCCACATATAACGTGAGCCCCGGCTTCTTTCGGAATATGAGATTATTTCCTTGTGGAGTCCCACGTGTAACTCGAGTGACTGCTACATGTCACGTGTGGCAGAAATCCCAACTCAATCTGAGAGTTTGCACGGGAGGAGAATCGATTCGCTCGTGTAAGGAACTTCGTGAGTGAAAAATGCTGAAATCTAAAATGTCATATTTCTGCTAATGCATAAATTGCAACGTAGTCTGCTGCAACGCATTTCTGGGTTAGCTTTCGAAATAAATTAGTACGGCCAAGGAATCATAGATTCAATACGAAAGTGTTACGATGAGCAGGGGAAATGACAGAACCTGTAACAACCGTTGTCTTCCATAACCGGTAAAAAATTCCAAAATGGTAGTGTTATCGACAAATTATGGGAGTTAAGTGGGCCGCATGATCAATACTGACAACATTTTATCCTTTACCAGATAATGGAACACGGTTTGCATTCGAAATGTACTTTTTCTTCCACTTAAGTCTGGCAGCACAGAATATAGTTACATGGATGCCGTGCCATCTATTGGCAGCTTAAGAAGACACAGAAGTCAAAGTTTTGATTTTGTAGACATTTTACAGTGAGTGAAAGCTAAAAGCTATGATTTAGAAAGTACTTGCTTCCAACAGTTGCTAAAAGCTTGCTGTAATTCGATACTATGGACAAATTGATCTGCAGCTAATGACAAACAGGAGTTGTGCCAAATTCGTGGGACTACTTCAGTAAGTGATGCAAACATCACATAATGGTGTCGACACTTCAGAAGAACAAAATTGCTTATGTAGAGCTGATTAGAAGGCCCAGCACGCAAACCGATGAAATCATGCTAGAATCGTACCAAAAACTTCTATCTGCAGTCTTATTTCTTCGAAGTACAAGCTAGACTTCTTAATAGATGAATTACTAATTTTCAGTATTATTAGATACAGGACAATAAAACCTTGGGCGACATATTACTAGGATTTGTAAAAGGCTAATTTCGTGGTTTTCCTGGAAAAAAATATAACTTAAGCATCTGAGAGTTCGTGTTAACAAAACAGAAACACATCCGTTTAAGTGAAGATGATGATAAATAGACAGTAGACTGTAGAGAAGAAATTGTTTATTCACAACTTTATACACCTTCTTCCTGTAAGATATGACTGTACTCTCACATACCACTTGTATCTGACAGTCATTTAAAAAGAATGCGCAATGGTTAGCACTCTTTTACATTTAACACGTCAACCGAGGAGCCAGAACAGGACGTCCAAATTCATTACTGAGGTTTTCAACTCACACTTCCACAGACGCACTGGGAAAGGGGGATGGAATTCCAATAAAGAAATCGTGAATTACTTTTCAATATGTGGTCCGAATAGTTTATTAAATAATTTGATGGGGTGCGGATCAACTGCAGACAAAACTACAGTATTCTCAAAATAACAGCTTGGTGAGATCCGGTACTTTAAATGAATATTCAGTGAAATACATCAGTGCACGAAATAGCAGCAATGCCTTGGGTTGGTTCGGATAATCAAGGGGAACACGAATTCAGAAACCGAATCCAGCCCTAGAACACTCGCTCAGACTACAACACACCGAAATAAACACCGCGTTATTACTGCTAAAACTACGACAAAACCCAATGGCTAGTCAGAAGATAACGTCCGCTGAAAATCACGTGGTCGCAGAATACATATAAAGAAAAACTGATCCCGGCGGAGGTTCGAGTCCTCCCTCGGGCATGGGTGTGTGTGTTTGTCCTTAGGATAATTTCGGTTAAGTAGTGTGTAAGCTTAGGGACTGATGACCTTACGTCCCATAGGATTTCACACACATATGAACATTTTCGAAAAAAGAAAACCTTCGGTTATGGTGTTGACAAAATTTGCAGAACTACAGTAGAGAGTAAAATGATCCACAAAATCTTGAACACGTAGCAGTTGTTGGAAAATTAATAGAAGGATGAACTGAACGTGATCAGAATCCACAAATCGCGCAAGTGCTCTAGCTGGTCAATTCTTGAATCACAAATATAATTTGGCTAAGGAAATACATATTCCACATCACCGACTGATTGTAAAGACAAAGTTCACTTTACCCTGCTCACAGAAATTGTCACAGTGAAACTCATGGATTTACATCAAAAAATTTCACTAGAAATTTTAAATGCGTTTCGTACAATACTCACACACAGAAGGTGCACACATTTACTGTATGTTAAAAAAGAATGTGGTTACACTGATCAGCCAGAAAATTATGATCTCCGATCTACTGTCGATATAAAACCTTCCAGATGATAGCAGCGTCACCTGGCGAGGAATGACTGCTAGTCAGACACACGCACGGTGCGTGAAATGTCAGTGCGCGTGCTGTCCTTGAGTACAATGTGGAAGGCGCGGCATCTATCAGCGTTTGACCGAGAGCAGGCTGTAATGGCCCAGTGGCTCGGCACGAGTATTTCGGAAACTACACGACTTGTTGGCTGTTTGAGGTGTGTTGTGGTGAGTGTCTTCAACAAGTGACGAAACCAAGGTGAAATTACGTCCAGAGGTCGGGAGGTTGGGCAGGCACCTCTCATTACAGATGTCGGACATTGTAGGATGGGCAGGCTGGTAAAACAGGACAGGTGGCGTGCTGTGCCGGAACTAACATCATACTTTAATACTGGGCAGTGTGTCTCTGAACACACAATGCATCGAACACTCCTAAAGATGGGCCTCCACAGCCGACGACCCATGCATGTGCCAAAGTTAACATTACGTCGGCAACTACGACTGAAATGAGCACATGACCATCGGCACTGGACGCTGGCGCAATAGCAGAGCGTTGCACGGTCTGATGAATCACAATACCTTACCCATCGTACCGATAGGAGGTGGCAAATCCATTTTCTGCCAGGGGAGCAGCTAGTTGAAATCTGTACTGCGGAACGCAGACAAGCAGGCGGCAGCTCCATTATGCTCTGGAGAAAATTAGCTTAGGCATCCATGGGTGCAGTGGAGCCCGTGCAAGGCACCATGACGGCCAGGGAATGTCGTACACTGGTTGCAGACCACGTACGTCCCTTCATGACGAGCCGGCCGGTGTGGCCGTGAGGTTCTAGGCGCATCATTTTGGAACCGCGTGACCGCTACGGTCGCGGGTTCGAATCCTGCCTCGGGCATGGATGTGTGTGATGTCCTTAGGTTAGTTAGGTTTAAGCAGTTCTAAGTTCTAGGGAACTGATGACCTCAGAAGTTAAGTCCCATAGTGCTCAGAGCCATTTGAACCATTTGAACCTTCATGACGATCATGTTTCCCGACGCCATTGCCACTTTGCAACAAGACAATGCGCCATGTCACATGGTCAGGAGTGTGATAGAGTGGTTCGAATTCCAATTGATGTGCTGGCCACCCAACTTGCCAGATCTGAACCCGATCCAACACATCAGGGATGTGACTGAAGGTGGCGTCCGAGCTCATCGCCGTCCCCCCCCCCCCTCCCCTCTTTCCTTGCAGGAATTTATGGGAATTATGTAACTTTTGTGCAGATTTAGTGCCAACTCCCTCCAACGACCTACCAAGGCCTCATTGCTTTCATGCCACGACGTCTCGCCGCTGTTATCCGTGCCAAAGGTAGACATACCGGCTGTTACATAGATGGCGATAATGTTCCGGCTGATCAATGTAGACTCTACCACTGACCACGTGAGAGTGGGTGCACAAATCCACCGACTTTCAAATTCCAAAAACCCCATGAACGTTCAAAAATTCAATCTCACGCCTGTCTAATGTCGTTTAATAAATGTATCCTATGAGAATGAATCCACTACATTACCAAACTGGGGAGCCAAAGACCTTTTGTTGTATCACGTGGAGCCTAGCTCACTCATGCACAAAGTATTCTTACTAAAAAAACTCAATGGTGATAGTAAATTTCCAGACCAATTTATTCACACGATAATTAGTATGATCACTGCTGAGTACCAAACGAGCTGAAATAAAAAAGAGATTAAAATTCACACACAAAATAATTTAAAAAACTCAGTCCTTGGACTGCCCACTGCACAGTTCGTACTCACCAAGCTACGCCAGAATAGTAACCCTTTCCGCACCAAAGACTAACTGCTTCCGCTCCTCCATGTTTAGGAAGCCACCAAAGGCGAGAACTTAATTCTTTTAGATGCTACTGCTCCAGCTCTGATAGCCTAGCCAGACCTTTCTGACTTTCTGATCCCACAGCAGCTAATGGCCAAACTGTAGTAGCAGACGAACTTGGAGCAGCCGACATAGAGCTATTGGCTACGCTCACGAAAACTGACATACAGTCGCTTCAGTCACACACAACAGGTTGAATGGTGGAACAACGATATGAGAATGATTCAGACGCCCAGTGACAACTTAATAAAGAAAAGAAACGACACACGTCCTTCAGACTAGTGTCACAGAAAAACAGACACAAGAAATATACACAGGAAGATTTCTAATATATTTGTGAAACGGATCTGTGTGATCTCTCTCACAGAATGCTAAAAATTAAGTGAACTATGCTCAGCATATTAAGGTCGTTCCTCGTTCCTTTCACCGTTTCTGCCTGTGACGCTATTTCCTTGAAATATGCCACTGAATCCCGCAGAGCCAGTGGTTCATAAAGTTTAAAGCTGTGGAGAAGTTCCTTCTTCTCGGCTGAGCCATTAATTCTTTCTCCAAAGAGTATCATTTTTTTCCTCATCTCTTCTTTATGCAATATGGAAGAACCAGACTGAGCTCTAAGAATGCCACTGTGAAGGACAAATGAAAGGAAAGGAAAACAAAGGGCAGTAGAAATCGTGCCCATTCCCACGTTGGAGCGTTTCTGATCCTTTACCGTCCTCATGCAGAAAACAGGACTCAGTCGCCGCACGCTGTTGTTTTCTTCCCGCGCACAGAGGCAACAGTTTCGCACCCGGAGCTAATCTAGCAAATGGCACTATCAATCTTTAACACGGGTGCTAACAGAGAGTCATTAGGAAAAGTTGTCGTCTCCCGGTTCTTCGTCCTCGTTGCCAGCGCTCTCCTGCTGATGTTGTTTGCGCAGCGTAGCCTGGCTGTTAGGGCAATAGCGACAGCATCCTGAGACGGCTATCAGACGGAAATACGGGCGTAACGCTGCTAACTGGCTGGCACTGATGCTTCCTCCGCATTTAAAGGAGGGAGAAAGAAAACACGAACTGACGCTATTACGAGGCAGGTACACCAACGAGCAGGTCCCTGACATTAATTGGCGCACACCTACAGGGTGTTTCGGTAAGAGCGTGCAAAACTCTAACAGAACATAGACGATGCTCCACAGAACAATCTGAGGTAGGGAACCTGGAGTCGGAGAAGCCTGTTTAAGGAGATAATAGGAATACACCAGTGACATTACTGTGTACTTTTTTATTTACATTAGTTACAGTTAACTGCAAATAACATCATCGACACAATGAACGTAACATTTGTACTGTATCTATTAAAATGTACTGAAACTGACGGCCATCAATCTCAATGCAACATGACATCGGTGAACACATTTCTGACGCACCTTGACAAATATTCCTGTGTGTGTTTCGAATCACATCGCAGGCAGCTACAATTCTGGCAACTAATTCCATCTACGTATCCACTGGGGTCTCATACATATGTGACTTTAGACATCCCCATAGGAAACAGTCAAGGGGGTTCAGGTCAGGTGACCTCGCAGCCCATAGAATAAGACCTCCCCTTCCAATCCAGCGACCAGAAAATACATTGTCGAGATGGCTGCGGACATCCACACTGAAGCGAGGCGAACAACCCTGGTAGAACTCTTTGCACGATCCTCAAGTACAAGTGGCCATCCAGACGGCCAGATAGAAGACATTACCCAATGAGATTGACACATTGCAGTAAATAAAGAATGTACATGTAAGTAAACAGTAAGTGCAACTTGTACGCATGTTGGTTGTAAATACGCTGGAAAACAATAATGCTAGACGAAGTGGTAGACAAATTTACTTCCATATTTCCTTAAGCTGTCTTCCTCTCCGACCCCAGGCTCCCTACCTTAAATTGTTCAGTGGAGCATTCTCTATGTCCTGTTACATTTTTGCACGCTCTTTCGGAAACTCCCTGTATAAAACAATGCACCTTCACTGTTGTATTGTTCAGTCCCAACAATGAATTGATACAGCGCTGTAGTCTATCCAGACAAGCCTCTCCGTCTCTCCATAACCGCTACAACTTACACCCTTTTAAATGTGCTGTCAGTATTTGAACCGTGCTCTTCCTCGGAAATGCTTACCCGCCGCGTTTTCCTCCATTGTGAAATTGACAATTCCTTGATACCTCACGTTCTGTCCTATGGACCGGTGCCTTCCTTTTGCTAAGGAATTACTTTTCTCTCACACACTGGCCAGTACTTCCTCAGTTTTTTTCGCTCTAGCATTTTCCTATATCATCACACTTCAAAAAGTTCGATTTGTTTGTGGTCCAAACTATTTGTAGACGGTGCCTCAGCTCCATACAGAACTGCAGTCTTCACAAACACATCAGAAAACAATTCCTAACATCTAACGTGTATTCAATCTTAGCACGTTTCTCACTTTCGTACACAGTTTTCTTACAAATGCCAAAACAGTAAAACTCATAATTTTGGTCCTTGACTTCCTTATATAGTTAGCAACGCCTGATTTAATTTCGTTACATTAGGTTATCGTTGTTTTATACGGACATTAAATGTTGACTAGGCCAATACACTACTATATTTTCAGACTTCACTACGGTGTCTTCATTTGTTTATTTTTTTATGCTAAAAGCTTATTTCGGCTGTATAGTCGTTATCAAGCTATCTGCAAACACATGGAGCTGATAATGTATGTATCTGTGTCTGTTTGAAACTAATAACAATATCGCATACCTCTGTCGCGGTACTTACTTCCA
The DNA here is from genome assembly GCF_021461385.2 of Schistocerca piceifrons. Lineage (NCBI taxonomy): Eukaryota > Metazoa > Arthropoda > Insecta > Orthoptera > Acrididae > Schistocerca > Schistocerca piceifrons. Next base: position 562,771,007 of record NC_060143.1, read on the forward strand.
TAACACATCGTTAACGCTGTCGCCGTCTAATACTTTGTATTGGTCCGTATCGTAGGTGTATTGCAGACGAAATTGTAGATTTGTAACGTCTCAGCAGTGCAATTTGTTGGCGAGCAATATTCGTTAAGACGAATTTCATATTTTTTGTAAGTTTAACAGCTTCATTTAACAACCAAATCAACGATGCTATAATGTTACATAATTAGCTTTTTGACCTATGTTACCATATAACATCTTTGACTCAGTTGCCAAATGAAGCTGCCAAACTTTCGAAAAATATTAAATACGTCTTCACGAATATTGCACAGCAACAGATTCCACTGCCGAGAAATTACGTATCTGCAATGTCGTATACGCTGCACCTACGGTACGCAGCAGTACAGGGTAATAGACAGCGATATGCTATAGAAGCAAGTACCACGAGATATATATTTGGCCTACCAAACATATGATGTCCTTACAAGTTACTTATAATGTTATAGGCCCAGAAGAATTCGAAACGGTTTTTTTAATTTTGTTAATATTCAGTTTACATTCTCTTTCCAAAACACTAAATATTTCGATCAATTAGTCTTCCAAGCTCTTTTCATTTATGATAGAATTACAGTGATATCGACCTCCAAGTGTTTACTTCCTTTACCTGAATAATTTACTTACCAATTTCTTAAGGGTTTCCTTTACTGCTACCTCTATCTATACAAGATGGTCTGAAACAGGGACTGTATCGTCAAACATCTATTTAGTTTGTTTTTTTGAACAAGAGAGAGATATAAAAATAGGGGCGGTAGTAAAGATCGAACCCGGATCAAAAGCTTAGCAGTGTCGTGTGCTGTGATCTACGCTATGAGGACAACTGTTGTAAGAAAATGAAACGCCTACACCCGTCCTTATAATCTTATTTATTGTTTTGGCGCTTCAGCGCACCATCTTCAGGCCTTAGTTGATACTGAAGGGGTAATCACGATCCATACATACGCTGCAACATAACTGGTTTAAGCAGATTATCTGCAACTGTGACTGCAAGTGCTGACGTCATAGTTGCAGATACTCTGCGTAAACTAGTCATGTTGGTCACTAATGCAGCGAACATGTGGATCGTAATAACCCTTTCAGCATTGAAGCACCGAAACTGGTAGCTACACAGTAAGTAAGATCATAAGGACGGCTGTAGGCGTTTCATTTTCTTACAATGGTAAACGGTCGTGTTTCCCAAGACCTCCAGTCAAAACGATGGACTTTTATGTGGAGGGCCACTTGAATTTGTGATCGCCACGGTCGGATTGAATAACTTCAGTGCTAATTAAATCAGAAGCGGCGGAACGAATGGAATTTTTCTCTTATCTGTTATTTCACAGCACAGCCTATCTGGTAACAGCCTTGTAAACTTTTGAGACTGTTTCTCACCACTCTATATATAATGGATAACGTAAGGGACAGGCTACATTCTGTCTCACTCCCTTCTCAACTACTGCTTTCCTTTCACGTCCGTCTGCCTTCACAACTGCAGTATGATTTATTTACAGCTCGTCTGTAGCCTCTCATACCTTGCTACTTTTAGAATTTCAAAGGATCTCTTCACTCAATATTTTCGAAAGCTCTCTCTGATTCTACACTACCAGAAACTAAATTGTGAAACACCCAGAAAGGAGGCAGGAAACTAAATGACAATTCATGGGCTGGAAGGGTGTGTGGTGTTGTTTCACTGATTACAAAGTCGTGTCAAATTTGCGAAGAACTCGGCAGTACGAGCGTAAGGATAAGTAACATACTGCACTCCTCTGATCTGGATGTATGGACTCATTTGGTTGGCAAGGGTGCAATAAAACCATTACATACTCTCATGAGGGAGGCTGCCTAAGAACTTTCGTTACTGGTTCTCGGTATCCTAAAACTGGCACTGCGACGGAATTGACGTCCAAGGTGCTCCGTAGGTAACAGATGCGGGGATCTTTCTGGCCCGGCGCGTACCTCAAAATCATGCCGTCAGTCCATAGAGAGACGTACCATCTGTGGGCTAGTCGTGCTCTGTTGAAAAATGGCAACACTATACTGTCATATGAGAGTTAATACATGAGGACGCAAGATGTCCGTGAAGAACATTTGTACTGTTAAAATTCCATCAGTCACTACAAGCTCTGATATGACGTCGTACCCAATGACGCCACGCACCATGAGGGTCCTTCTAAAACCGCTGTGCCCTCCCAAAATGTTGGAGGAATGCGACCTCTCCCAAACTTTACACTTACATCTATATGTGGGCTGGTACCACTACCAGTTACGTTCCTTCCTGGTTCAAGCGCCAATATAGCGTGGGAAGTGCGTGTGTCTATATTCCTCCATGCGAGCCTTATATTCTTTTGTCTCATATTCGCGGTTGTTACTCGAAATGTACGCTGGCGGCAGGAGAATCAGTCTGTAGTCAGCTTCAAATGCCGGCCCTCTGAATTTTCTCAATACCGTATCGTCTTCCTTCCCATTAGAGTTCACGAAGCGTCTCCCTGACACTCCTGTGTTGGTCGAACCTACAGGCAACAGATCTAGCAGCCCTCCTCTTAACTGCTTCCATGCCTACTTTTAGTCCGACGTTTCGCCGATCCAAAACACTCGAATATTGCTCAGGAATGGGTCGCACTACTGTTTTATAAGCGGTCTCCCTTATAGGTGAGCTAAACATTCGTAAAATGCTCCCAATAAACCGAAGTGGACAATTCGCCTTCCCTACTACTGGCCTTACGTTCTTTTTCGATTACAAATCGCTTTGAAACGTTACGCCTAGGTATTTAAACGATGAACGATGTGACTATGGCAAGCAGCATATGACTAATGCTGTTTTTGAGCTATACGGAAATGTCTTTTTTTTCTAATGGTCTGCGTTAACTTCCATTTTTCCACGTTTAGAGCTGTGGTGTCACCGCCAGACACCACACTTGCTAGGTAGTAGCCTTTAAATCGGCCGCGGTCCGTTAGTATACGTCGGACCCGCGTGTCGCCACTGTCAGTGATTGCAGACCGAGCGCCACCACACGGCAGGTCTAGAGAGACTTCCTAGCACTCGCCCCAGTTGTACAGCCGACTTTGCTAGCGACGGTTAACTGACAAATACGCTCTCATTTGCCGAGACGATAGTAGCGTAGCCTTCAGCTACGTCATTTGCTACGACCTAGCAAGGCGCCATTACCAGTTTATATTGAGCTTATTATTAATGTACCGTCAAGAGCGGTGTACACCGGTTGTGGATTAAAGTTAAGTATTCTACCAGTTACCTCCTGTTTTGCTAGTCTTATTTCTCTGACCTGTTCCAGACCTCACGCCAGTCTGCGTGTAATTAAACGCGTGCATTTCGGCTTCCTCTAGCGACACGGTGTTGGCTCTTCTGCCAACACAGCAAGAGCAACCTGCCGTTCATCACAGAAAGTAGGCATTTAGTCTAAGTCATCTCGTCTCCATTAACGACGACACGTTTCCATACATCACAGTGCCATCAGCAAACAGCTGGTGATTGCTGCTAACGGTACCGTCAGATCATATATAAGTAAGAGCTGTCCTATCACACATCATCGGGACACTCGTAACAATACCCTGGTCTCCTGACAACACTTGCCATCAAGGACAACCAACTGGTTATTACATAAGAAGTCTTCGAACCACTCACATACTTAGGCCCCTTTCCCGTATGGCCGTAAATTCGATTATAGTCTGTAGTGGAGCACCAATTCAAAAACTGTCCGGGAATGTAGGAATAATGAATGTGAAAGTTGTCCGTCACCCATAGCTCGTAAGATATCTTGCGAGAAAAAACGATGCTGATCAGATGTAGTGCAGAACCGCGATTCACAACTGAACACTGTACAACACTTTTCGCCACCCGTTCTGCTTGCCGGTCACGGCACCACCCCAGACGTACCGAGCGAGGTGGCGCAGTGGTTAGACACTGGACTCGCATTCGGGAGGACGACGGTTCAATCCCGCGTCCGGCCATCCTGAATTTGGTTTTCCGTGATTTCCCTAAATCATTCCAGGCAAATGCCGGGATGGTTCCTCTGAAAGGGCACGGCCGACTTCCTTCCCTAATCCGATGAGACCGATGACCACACTGTCTGGTCTCCTTCCCCAAACAACCAACCAACCCCAGACGTGAGGAAGACGTGCTCGACCGAAACCTCGTCCAACATAGGGCCCTTCACATCCGAATGATGCAGACTTGCAAGATTCGACCAGCCGACCAATTGGGTACCTTCAGTTAGGTCGCTTTCAACTCAGTCAGGTTATGATAACAGTGTCTCACACGAATACGTGGCATTTCCGTATCCCTTCACAGTGATCACTCAAAGCCTAATGTTGGTGATGCCCCTACGTATCATATAACGCCTGGTAACGATGCTAATACGAACAAAGCAAATGCACTCTTGTGACCATTCTAAATCTCACAGAGAATTGCAACTCTAATCCTTTACATATCCGCCGCTGGCGTCTATCAAGTTACATTGACATCCGAGTACATCTTTTGGGTGCTACACCTTTTTAGTCTGCTGGTGTATAAACGCTACGAATGGAGGTTTGCCTTCTATAATGTATCGTAAGTCTTACAGTCAGTATTACCTCGCAAGAAACATACATATTTCTGCCATTTCATCGATAATCCTACTTATACGACAACAGAAAATGGGTAGTCCAAAACTATTGATTTAGTTGTAAAATGCGTGCAGGATACCTTTTATTTACTTAAGACAGTCATTATTTCGTTAAAAGTGAGTCAAAATGTCGAACTTCAAATATAATACCAATATTGTAATCGCTGCTACTGTTTCATCGGAAGATGCGCCACTATTTAGTAACGTAAGTAAATAAATATGGTAACGGCTTTACCTCCTTGCCACAGCCGGCCGCGGTGGTGTAGCGGTTCTAGGCGCGCAGTCCCGTACCGCGCGACTGCTACGCTCGCAGGTTCGAATCCTGCCTCGGGCATGGATGTGTGTGATGTCCTTAGTTTAGTTAGGTTTAAGTAGTTCTAAGTTCTAGGGAACTGATAACCACAGATGTTAAGTCCCATAGTGCTCAGAGCCATTTGAACCATTTGAATCCTTGCCACATGGTTATGGTTGCAATTTGCAGCATGCTCAGGACCGAATAGATTTATACAAAGAGATTCGTTTGTAGATGGTGACGAAGTGCTCTCTAATTATAACTGTTTTCTCTTTTTAAGCCACTTTCTCATTATTAAAGTATATTCTTTTCTTTTTATTTGTTAACTATCTAGCTACAACTGAATGAAACAAAACTTTCGTGCCATACGTGTTGTAGTTAGACGGTCAACAAGAAAATAATAACAATATACCGTAATATTACACGCAAATGAGGAAGACAGGAGTACAAATGTTGAAGATGACTTTGTCATTAACCTACAGTATTTTAAGAGACGGTAGTGAAAGTTGAACTCGAAGGAAACCATCAATGAAAAGAAATGGAATAAACGAAGATGAAGATGAGAGGAAGACCCAAAAAAAAAAAAAAAGAAAACATCCGAGCCTTATACACAATGAAATTAAAGAGAAATATATAGAGACGAACATGAGTCAGAGAAGAAAAACTAAAATAATTGGACACCTAATGCTATGTGAAAGCTTCATAAAAAATACCCTGTAAGGAAAAATCCTGGAAAAATATCAAGAGGCAGGCTGAAAACCACCTTATTAAAAAATATTATCAGCGCAACTAGTTGCGCAACTACAACCAAATATTCAAATAACGTACGCGACCGCAGGCGGGTGACGCCTTCGAAAACTACCGATATTTCGTCAGGTGCACACCCGTAATTTTCAGGGCAGAAATACAACGGGACAGCGCTGTGCAAGAGCGTTTAAAATCTTGTTCAACGTCGGAAGTTATCGATAGTTAATATCCAACGGGTGTGAGAACATTAACTCTCTCTCTGTTGATTGACCAGGGAGAGAGCAGGATTCCGCGTGTAATTTGACCAAATAGTTTCTGTTTCATTGCTCATTTGATCTCAACTGTTCCCTTAATAACACTACCCCAATTTCTGGAAGTGAATGCCAGAAACTCCTTGTTGTGATATCCCATATGATTACTGGTGTCAAGCAATTATTCTGCAACACCAAATTCGCTCGGCTGTTGTAAGTCTGTGTGACACACTGAGCACGCCTTTCCTCCACGGTCCTGAATGTCTGCTTAACATACGACACGCCACATCTACAAGGAATACGACAGACATTCACCTTACGCAAATCCAGATTATCCTTTTTGGATCCTAATAGCGCTTTAATCTCAGGGGTAACAGCGCTGAAAGAATTAAGCCTCTTGATAGTCTGCTGAGAGAAGGAACCTTTCCTCGGGAGGCTGTTAGTCTTCCTCTCAACACTTTTTCTGCTGTCAGGATCTATACTGTGGTATGCTGAATCAGATGATAAAACTGCATCTAATGAAAGTAATTGTGCTTGTCCAAAGCAGCTGTCGCAATACTCTAGTTCGCAAGTAAAATATCAATATGTTGGTCAACTGTAAGTAACGCTTGGGTGTCATTGCAACATTTAAACCTACACGTAGCGCAGAAAAAGCTACGTCGTCAGAGCCATAAAACCTTCAAATTCCGCCAAATGGCAAGCTGTTACGGACTAAAATTCCCAGTCAGACTTCGACCACGACACAGCGTTCGGCCTAGCCTAAGAAAAAGACGAAATTATGGAAGAAATCATTACATAAAGTCGAAAAAAATCTTGGAAACTGAATCCAGGTTTCGACGAGTGTAATGGGTCCTTTCACGAACAATAACCAGGCCAGCGCATTGCTTGATCCGACTAGCTGCAGGAGAAATGATAGGATGCACAACTTTGAGAAACGGTGAAACATTGCTTTGATCACGACATCTCAAGAAGTACGACAACCCAAATTGCAGTTTTAATCCACTGCTGTGGAGTTTATCCAGCCTCCACAAACAAAGTTACTTTTCTACTCTGCACAGGTAAACAATGGGTGATATCAATTCCTCCGGGATGATGTCGACAAAAGCCGATATTTCTACAGGTACACACCCTGTCACTTTCAAGGCAAAAATGCAGCATGTAAGCGCTGTGCGAAGGAATTTGGAACGCCGGTTTGCAGAGAAATGCCAGAAAGATAACACACACTAACTCTGTAAACATTCAATCGAATACGACCGATGTCAGAAGTTATCGATTATCAAAATTAATAATCAATATTTGTTGCATCATTAACTCTTTTCCTCCTATTTGTCAAAGGTGAGAGCAGGATACTATGCAGTATTTAAGCAAAAACCTCTAATTGTAAGATTACTTACTAATTTAATTTCAACTGCTTTCTCACTAACGCAATCCCTACAGCGGGAAGTATATGCCAGAATCTCCGTGTTGTTATATTCTATAGCATAACTGCGGCGTAACAATGTTCTGCAATACCAGATTTGTTCGGCTGTTGCAAGTGTATATGACGCTTATGCACAGTTCACCGGTCGTCCACAGTCCTGACTATCTAACCAATATACAGCGTGATTCAGCTGCCCCTACCGATGTCTTTTTATGCAACCCGCAATGTTATATGTTATCTTCAAAAACCATGCCCGAGATTATAATTTTCTCTCTAGCTAAGTGCAAATTAATAGTTCTACAGGAAAAATGAACAGGAACTTAAGAAACTTGATTCAGTTAAATTTTATACAGGGATACTTTCTCGCTGGAGGGCACGGTTTCCGAGTTATTCAAGAAAAAGATACAATAGTGACCTCCAAACGCACCCCAACTCCCACATTCAGCCCTCACATATCAGTATTTGTATTATATTGTTCACGGCACTCCCTCCTAACATTATAACAAAAATGGTGACTGCGAACGAGATATATCCGACATTGCACTTGTTTCGTCTTCATTGACTGGCATTTTTACGCCACCGGCATAGTGCAGCCCTTACAAATTGCAGAATTGCCGATTGTCTGCATTTTACCAAACAGTTTTATGAATTTTAACAGCCTAAAATAAACAGTTACCTCATTGTACTCGTCATGCTTTCTGATTACGAAACTACTACGATTGTAAGGGTTAAGTTTGCAACGTACAACGACGCAATTATTATCAGTGTAGCGTTTTTTTTGATTACCCTCAGGGGTACGCTGAAGTTAATAATATTAGCTAATTACCCGACTACGCTAGTGGTGTGGCAGTTCATTCAATAAAGATAAAAATAATTGGAATATAGGATACATTTCGTGTAGTCAGAAATTTTTTTAGTGTGGTAGGCGGGAGAATCACGAACCACATCCTAGTAATCCTGACTGGTGGGGGAAGATCTTGGGCCTGGAGGTGTGTTGGTAGGTCACTTTGTAACTTTTTATTGAATAAATCGAAAACCGTGGCCTCCAGCGAAGACGTAGCAAAAATGGTTCAAATGGCTCTGAGCACTATGGGACTTCACTTCTGAGGTCGTCAGTCCCCTAGCACTTAGAACTACTTAAACCTAAATAAGCGAAGGACATCACACACATCCATGCCCGAGGAGGATTCGAACCTGCGACCGTAGCGGTCGCGCGTTTCCCGACTGTAGCACCTAGAACCGCTCGGCCACTTCGGCCGACGAAGATGTATCCCCGTACAAAATTTAACTACATTAAATTTCCTACAAAAGTTCCTGTTTGTTTTTTCTGTGAGGCAAATAATTTGCGCTTAGCGAGCGAGAGGATATGAAAATCTCGGATGTGGTTTTTGAAAGCCCTTTACAAATTGCGAATTACATAAAACGACTTCAGTAGGGACAGGTAAATCACCCTCCTGTGAAACGTGAGAAAATTACAAGTCATGTGGTAGACACTAGCCTTTCGCAAACCAACATCATCCTTTACGGAACCTAAAAGCACTCTAATCTTAGATGGTGGGTGAAAAACACATTTCACATCTATTCCCGCAAGAATTAGGTCTCTTAATAGTCTCTTACGACAAGGAACTTCTCTTCAGGACCAAGGAAATGGTACGGACAGCGAGGTACAGACAAAGATGGACAACTAGGTGTTGTTTTATTTGGGGGGACCAAATAGGGAGGTCATCGATCGCATCGGATTAAGGAAGGATGGGGAGGAAAGTCGGCCGTGCCCTTTCAAAGGAAGCATCACGGCATTCACCTGAAGCAATTTCAGGGAAATCACGGAAAACCTAAATCAGGATGGCCGGATGCGGGTTTGCATTTAGCGTCTGATGATCACAAAAACGTCGACGACGACAATTATGATGATAAGAAATCTGATCGAAAATTATAGCAAATGTATATCAACTTTTATATCCGTGTACATACATTCGACCTCGCATAATACATTGCACGGAGTTATATTACCATTTGTAAACTCGTGTGTTGTGTTTGTGCGCATCGAAAGTGAATAATGCGCTATAGCGAAGCAGTTGTTGCTGGTTGCGGGAGCAGTGGAAATACCCCATTAGTAGGAGGGAGCTATTCTCTCTGAGAGCGAAGGACAGCATTCGCTGTAGCGTCCAAGTTGCCCGGCGCTAACTTAGGGCCGCTTCCGGCCACTGTAATCACTTAGGGGCAATTAATAAAATGGCTGCGCCGCGCCGTGGCGTCTGCGAGTGCGGCTGGCCACGGAGGCGGCGCAACTTAGGGAGGGGTCGGCGACCCTCCTCGATGGAGGGCCCTCACTCCTCTGGAGTCTACTCGCAGCATGCCCGCCAGTGCGCCCAAGTCGGCTGACAAGCGCTCCGGGAATTTACCAGCCTGAAGCGGCAAATATTATACGCAGCTTCGACGCTAGAATGATTTCCTTTTTGTTTTTGTTGGTTGTCACCTGTAACCTGAAGGATATCACACGGCCGTCACAACTACCTATGAAGTCTAGGGACCGATGACCTTTGCAGTTTGGTCCCTTAGGAATTCACACACATTTGAACATTTTTGATAACCTATGCCAATTCTTCAACACAGAGTGGCACTTGCACCAAACTTCCTCAATTACTTGTTGTATGTATTCCAATGCCAGTCATCCTCTCCAGTTTCTACCCTCTACTGTGTCCTTTAAAGGCAATCCCCTGATGTCTAAACACATGTCCTATCATCCTGTGCCTACTTCACGTCAATATTTCCCGGTTATAATCCAGCCCCACCGATTTTTCAGAGAACATCCTCGTTCCCTGTCGTGTCAGTCCCGCTAATTTCACCATTATTTTTTACAGTACCTGTTATAAACGGCTCTCTTCTTCGCATCTTACCCCACAGTGCATGATTCAATTCTAAACACGGTTCCCCTCTAGATTCACATTCTCAGACACTTATCTCTCGTATTAAGACCAACAGTTATTACTTGTAGACTTCTATAGGCTAGGAATGTTCACTGCCCTTATTAGTCTCCTTTTCACAGGCTGACAATTACTGAACTACATGAAAAAAAAAAAACGTAAATTAGTTGCAAACTACGTCGTGGACACACTTTCTTCAACATGTAAACGTCACTGCAGATATTCGGATTTAGTTGATGACATGTTCGATATGCCTGACATCATTGGCGATAATGTGGCGCAAACTAACAGCGACATTCTGCATGACCCGCTCAAGTGTCGGAACATCTATGCTGTCGATGAGCTCCTGAATTGCTACCTTCAGCTCAGCAATGGTTTTGGGGTTATTGCTGCACACCTTGTCTTTAATATAGCCCCACAAGAAGGAGTCGCATGTCTTCAGATCCGGAGAATATAGCGGCCTATTGAGGTCCATGCCAGTGGCCTCTGGGTACCCCAGAGCCAGAATTCGGACCCTAAAGTGCTCCTCCAGGACATCAAACACTCTCCTGCTTCGATGGCGTAGAGCTCAGTCTTGCATGAAGCACACCTTGTCGAAATCAGGGCACTTTGGATACTGGGGATTAAATCATCTTGCAAAACCTTCAAATACCGTTCGGTAGTCGCCGAGCCATCAACGAATATCGCACTGATTATTCCGTCACTGGACGTTGCACACCACACAGTCATCCGTTGAGGGTGAAGAGATTTCTCGATCGCGAAATGCGGATTCTCAGTCCCCCAAATGCGCCAGTGTTGCTTATTGACGAACCCATCCAATTGAAAGTTGGCCTCGTCGCTAAACCAAACCATACAAAGTCCATTATAATGCTCGTCATGTCCCGCAGCCAACCGTGCAGTTTGAACGTGCTAATGCAAACCGTTCTGAAGTTATGACGATTTCATTTCACATAGTTCAATAGTTGTCACCCTGTACGTCCTCCTTTGCTTCGTCCATCCTGAGTTGCTTTGTTTCCAAGTCAGCAGAGCTCGTTCACTTCATCTACTTGTTCGTAACCAGTTTTGATGTTAATTTCGTCTCTAAATTCATTTCTGCAATTTCTAAGCACTTTCGTTTCCGTTATGTTTATTCTCAATCAAAATTAAATCTTTAATGGAATGTTCATTCACTTAGTACGTCCTCTAACTCATTCTCGCTTCCACTGAGGTTTGGAGTCTTATCATCAAATCTTATCATCGATATTTTTTCCCTGAATTTTAATGCCACTCCTGAACCTACTTTGTATTTTGGTCATTTCTTCCTCTCTGTACAGACTGAAATGTAGGGAACACATGCTGCATCCCAGTCCTACAACTTCTATAATCTGGGTACTTAATTCTTGGTCTTCCGTTGTAAACGTTTTGATTCTTCTACATAGTGTATATTTCCCGTCCTTGCCTTTAGTTTGCACCTACTTTTCTGAGGATTTCGAACGTCTTGAATAATTTTTCCATTTCAATATAATCCTACGAAGCTATTTTGATTTTTCCTAAGTCCTGCTGCTATTATTTGCTGTGACTTCAGACTTACTACTCCTTAAGCCCAACTGATTTTATGTGAGAGATCCTCAGGTTTGTTCCATTCCTCTGTACATTATTCTGATCAGCAATTTTGATGCGTGAGCTGTTAAACTTATTGTAAGAAAGTTTTCTCTGTTATCCGCCCTTGCTATCTTCGGGACTGTGTGGATGATATTTTTTTTCGAAAGTGAGATAGTAAGTCTCTAGTGTCATGGATCAGTCGTTTGATTCCCATCCCACAATAACTTCATTAATTCCGAAAGTTTGTTGTCTACGTTTCTACTTTCTTTATAGCAAGTCATCTAAAACTCTGTTAATACTGACAGTAATATTCGATCACATACATCAGTCATATCGACTCTCATTTCTTATTCTGTGACGTCATCCGACAAGTCCTACCCCATGTACAGACCTTCACTTTAGGCTACTCTTTCCATTTACCCGCTCTTTTCTCTGCTTTTAACGGTGCACTGCCTCGTGCGCTTTTAGTGTTGTCTCTTTTGCTTTCAATTTCACAGAAGATTATTTTGACATTTCTGTATGCAGAACGTTTGCTTCTTACAATCATTTTTCAATTTCTTCATGTTTTTTTTAAAAGTGGTTTAAATGGCTGTGAGCACTATGCGACTTAACTTCTGAGGTCATCAGTCGCCTAGAACTTAGAACTAATTAAACCTAACTAACCTAAGGACATCACACACATCCATGCCCGAGGCAGGATTCGAACCTGCGACCGTAGCGGTCGCTCGGCTCCAGACTGTAGCGCCTAGAACCGCACGGCCACTCCGGCCGGCCTTCATGTTTTTCCTCCAGCCATTTCGCCTTAGATTCTCTGCACTTCCTATTTATTTCATTCCTTTCTGACATTATTGGGGTTTTCCTGAATATTTTTATACTTCATCCACCCTTCGTCGATTAGATCAAGTATTTGTTCTGTTACAGAAGATTTCTTCGTAGTTGCGTACCTCGTACCTTCTTTATGCAGCCAACTAAAGTGATTCCCATTTCTCGAGATAGTCACTACTCTTCAACACAATTGCTTATTCCATTGTTCATCGTCGCAATATCTAAAGCATTACAGAATTTCCGACACACATAATCATTTCTCTTTGCCTCAGTATCCCATGCTTTCCCACATTCTCTTAAACTTCGCCCTGCTCTTCACCATTACTAAATTGTGGTCTGAGTCTGTATGTGCCCCTGGATCGCCTTACCATCCAATATTCGACTTCTTCATATTTTCCTCTGCCCATGATGCAATGCAGCTGCTATTTTCATGTGTCTCCATGCCATTTACAAGTGTACCTCCTCCTCCTCTGATGTTTGAACAGTGTATTCGCTATTACGAGTACAGTTTTCAGTTTTCTTTGTGTGGTTCAAGCTTTCTTTGGTTACTCTCTTACAGATTACTGTATTTATAGCTTTAATGTCATGTATTTAAACTACCTAATAATGGTAGTGCAATAATTGGTTCTCTTGGAAGCTGGTGCCATTAAGTAAGCAAACAAAGCCGGATATGATAGCACTGCTCATTTTAATTTTGAGACTTTTTTATTCAGAAGCCTTTTGAAGCAACTGATGTATTTCAGTAGAAGCAAGTGATGAACGAAACTCGATTCTGGCAACAAGTTCTGCTTATATGACAATGTTTTAATTTCTATTAATTCATTAAAACATAGATAAAAAAACATCGATATTTCTTGAATACTTTGTCTACACAAAAGTGTATTGCGGTTCAGTCACCCTCTTGTCAGGTGTAGGTCTTGTTTCGCTCCACGAGAGTGATATTACAAGACACTACAGTCTTTATTTATCGATACATATTATAAAAGTTGATGCATTTACGTATATTCCTCATCTGCTCCGAAAACCACTGGAACGATTTTAACCAAACATGGTACACATCCCACTTTCAGCCTGAAAAAAGCCAGAGTGGGTGTAAGCATCACCCTAACTATTATTTCCAGAGAAGAAATGAACAAGGAAGTTTAGTGTTGTCTCACTGTCTACTTGCAAACATTACCTGCAGTAGCCACGTTTTGGGAGTTAGTCTATAAAAAATATATGTACTTATTATTTAAATTGCCCCACACAATCTCCAACTCCACACGCAAACCCCACCAGTCTGAATTTTTAGCACCTTGTTCGTAGCACTCCCTCCCGCTACTGTACAAAAATTTGGGACTACAGGATTTTATACCCCCTTCAACCTTTTTATATTGTTTGACTGGGTTATGCCTGCAGCTAGGCCAATAGCCCTGTTATGGGCTAGCGCTGCAGATTTCTAGCATGATATGAGTAGATGTCAACCACTTCAAAGACAGTTCCACACATGGAAGACAGGCGTTAATTGTAGAAAATATTGAAGAAAGGATTTAGTAATATTGAAAGAGACATTGCTAGTAGCTGTGATCAATGTGAAATTAATATCGTTTCGATCTTACAAATCCATTCATACCATAAAAGTACATGTATGTATCTCTGTATACATATATGAACCACATCTGCTCCTAGGCCTCTGGTTAGATTTCAACCAAACTTGGTACAGATATCATTTACTGCCTGGAATGAACCACTGTGGGAGTAAGAACCACTTGCCTCTTAAAAGGGTTGAGGTGGGGGCGGAAAGTAGCGTAGTTCACGACGCGTAAACAGCCAGACTATGTCCATACAGTATTTGAGAATGAGATATCTTCGAGACGTACAACAAAATTTACAAGTAATTAAAAGTGTTTACGAGAGATTTTTTCGCCCCCCCCCCCCCCTTCCGCCCCATAAAATGATGAAACGTAAGAAGATTAACGCTTAAAACATTTTCGCTGTTCATGCAGTAAAGCTGCTTCGCCACACTGTACGACACGAGACATGACGTCATAAATATTGATGTGTATGAATACGAAAGTACAGGCCGAAGTTTGCTACTTGAAGTATGTGTACTCATATCTGTGCAATATATTAGACATTTGTGAAACATATACAACATGTGCCTATGTGGGCAAAACTGTAGGTAAGAAGCTCCTAAACCGCTGAATCGATTTCAACCATACTCGGTACATGTGTTTTGTTAGTATCTGTGAAGAAATACCGTGCGGGTGACAAAGTGGAAAGAGAAGGTGGTGAGAAGAGATGGACAGAAAGAGTGGGGGAAGGAGGAAATGGACACTGATAGGGTGGAGGAGGAGGTCGACAGTGAGATGGGGAGAGGGAGGTTGACAGGAAAAGGGGAGGACAGAGAGAGGGAGCAGTAGGACAAGAACAGAGAAAGGAAGGGAGATGGAGAGAGAGAGAGAGAGAGAGAAAGGAGATGGGCAAAGGGAGTGGCAGGAGGAGAGGGACAGAGAAATGAAAGAGGAGGGGCAGACAGAGAGTGGGGTGAGGAGATGGACAAAGGGAGAAGGAAGGAGGACATGGACAGAGATGCTAGAGGAGGAGAAGAAAAGAGAGAGGGGGAGGAGGGGATGGGCAGTGAGAAAGCAGGGAGTAGGAGATGACACAGAGGTGGACAGGAGGAGGTGGACAGACAGTGCGGTATGGACGACGTGGACAGAGAGAGAGGGAAGGAGGAGACACACTAAGGGAATTTGAGTAAATACATTACGTGATCGAAAGTATCCGGACACCCCCGAAAACATATGTTTTTCTTATCAGGTGAATTGTGCTGCCACCTGCTGCCAGGTACAACATTTCAACGACCTCAGTAGTCATTAGACATAGTGAGAGAGCATAATGGGGCGCTCCGCGGAACTCAAGGACTTCGAACGTGGTCAGGTGGTTGGGTGTCACTTCTGTCATACATCTCTACGCGAGATTTCCACACTCCTAAACATCCCTAGGTCCACTGTTTCCAATGTGATAGTGAAGTGGAAACGTGAAGGGACACGTACTTTACAAAAGCGTACAGGGCGACCTCGTCTGTTGACTGACAGAGACCACCGGCAATTGAAGACGATCCTAACGAGCAAAAGGCAGACATCTATCCAGACCATAACACAGGAATTCCAAACTGCATCAGGATCCACTGCAAGTACTATGACAGTTAGGCGGAAAGTGAGCAAACTTAGATTTCATAGGCCTCATAAGCCACACATTACGTCGATAAATGCCAAACGACGCCTCGCTTGGTACACGGAGGGTAAACATTGGACAACTGAACAGTGGAAAAACGTTGTGTGGAGTGACGAATCAGAGTACACAATGTGGCGATCCCATGGCAGTGTGTGGGTACGGCGAATGCCTGGTGAACGTCATCTGCCGGTGTGTGTAGTGCCAACAGTGAAATTAGGAGGCGGCGGTGTTACGGCGTCGCGTTTTTCATGGAGGCGGCTTGCCCCCCTTGTTGTTTTGGGTGGCACTATCACAGCACAGGTGTACATTGATGTTTAAAGTACCTTCTTGCTTCCCACTGTTGAAGAGAAATTCGGAGATGGCGATTGCATATTTCAACACGATCGAGCACCTGTTTATAATGCACTGCCTATGACGGAGCGATTACACGACAATAGCATCCCTGTAATGGAGTGACCTGCACAGACTCCTGACCTGAATCCTGTAGAACACTTTTGGGATGTTTTGGAACGCCTACTTCATGTCAGGTCTCACCGACCGACATCGATACCTCTTTTTAGTGCAGCACTCCGTGAAGAATTGGCTGCCATTCCCGAAGAAACATTCCAGCACCTGATTGAACGGATGCCTGCTAGAGTTGAAGCTGTCATCAAGGCTAAGGGTGGACCAACACCATATTGAATTCCAGCATTGACGATGGAGGAGGCCGCGAACTTGTATGTCATTTTCAGCCATTTGTCCGGATACTTTTGATCAGATAGTGTATATATGCAGGCAACGCCAGTACTCAGCTATTTATTTATACAGTAATAATCACATCAGATATACACTATCTGATGAAAAGTATCCAGATATACCTACTTCATTCGGAATCGACCAACAGGTGCCACTTGTGACCGAGTTATGCCTTTAAAGGGATGATGCTTGTATTTTGTTGTCAGCAGAGAAGTTCATTGTGGGCTGCTCAGGAGAGATCAGTGACTATGTTGCTTAAGTCGACTATTGGCTCTGAGCACTATGGGACTTAACTTCTGAGGTCATCAGTCCCCTAGAACTTAGAACTACTTAAACCTATCTAACCTAAGGACATTACACACATCCATGCTGGAGGCAGGATTCGAACCTGCGACCGTAGCGGTCACGCGGTTCCAGACTGTAGCGCTTAGAACCGCTCGGCCACTTTGGCCGGCGAAAAAACTACAGTCAAACCAAGACGAGGGAGACTACTGGCAGACATGTACCATCTAGCACTTCGTAGAGTAGTTGCAAAAGTTCGCACGAAATTACCGTGTGGAATGATTCGTGAGTTTACAGTGGTAGCGTAAGTCAAGCCAGCACAATAATTGTGCATAGGTAATTAAAAACAATGGATGCTGTGGTGGAGCGTCTCTACATAACCACATGTTTCTGTAGCCAGTGCTAAGCGACTTTTCAGGTCGTGCAAAGAGCGACACGGTGGGACAGTGGATGACTGTAGATGAATGGTTTGGAGTACTGAATCGCGCTAAACGCTGGGGCACTCCAACATGA
Source organism: Schistocerca piceifrons (assembly GCF_021461385.2). Lineage (NCBI taxonomy): Eukaryota > Metazoa > Arthropoda > Insecta > Orthoptera > Acrididae > Schistocerca > Schistocerca piceifrons. The sequence goes on from NC_060143.1 coordinate 562,788,427, forward strand.
GGGTCTTAGTTTGGCGAATGCCTGGAGAATATTTCGTGTCATCGTGTGTAACGTCAACATTAATGTACGGAGGAACAGACGTTAGAGCATGGGAATGTGTTTCGTGTTTTTGGTGTAATCCAATTAGTGCTCTTAAGAAAAACACTAAACGTGGAACTGAGCACACTTTACAACCTTGTGTACTGTTTACAGGAGAGCAATAGATCGGAGCATAGCAATGTACCCTGCCATAAAGCAGCATCTGTGAGGCAATGGTTTGTTGAAAACAGCGTTCCTCAAGTGAACTGACCTATCCCGAGTCCCAACCTGAATCCAGTGCAGCACCATTTGGATGAGCTAGAAGGTCGACTGTGCTACATCCATCATCAGTACCTATTCTCCTTTCGACTCTTGAGGAAGAATGGGGCGCCTTTTCTCTGCAGAATTTCAAACACCTTAATGAATGTTTCCCCAGCAGAATTAAAGCCGTTATAAAGGCGAAAGGTGGGTACTCCAATAATACCGTACGAGTATTTTTGATCAGGTTGTCTGATAAAACCATGGATCTGCAGTCCCAAACAACCTACGGCCATGCGGTAGCTGCGGCCACAGGATTTGAGTATTTGGTACTTAGCTGATGGTAGGGCTTGCATTTTGTAAACTAAAGTAAAAAATAACTTATAAGTAGAGCTCAGTGTAGCAAACACTGTAGACTTAATCCCGACGGAGCCTGTTGTACGGACTTCAGAGTTATCACATTAAGCAGGTAGTTCTATCTGGAGTCCTCATATGGTATAAATTTCCTAATGTCAATGCACCTTCATAACACCATGATTGTTGTTCACTAAAGGGTCCATCACAGAAAACACATGTTTGCCTTCTACTGGGTAGCACGGCCAGGCGGTTTACCTCAGAAAGTAAGGAGTGGCCCGTCAGAGACTGGGAAGTTCAGTTGCCGAATTTTCGTGCAACTGGAGCGTCGCACGTTCGCTCTCCGGCGATTTTTCGTAAACAATGTGCCTGTGACGCAGAAACAACGTGACTTGGTAGTACCGTCCACCGGCCAGTTCCACACCGCAACAATTTTTGAGCTGGGTTGAAAACAATAGAACTTGCTTAATGATGAAGCAGTAACCAATAGGCCCTGTCAACACAACCTGAATATTCGGACACATGGAGTGATATACGTCGTCGGCAACACAGAGCACTACACGGCCTATTCCATTGAGTGCTGGGAGCTTAGGAACTAACGACTCAACACTGCGAAGGATTCTCCGCAAACACTTCATCAGTGCCCACTGAAAATTCAGGCATGCCAGAAGATAGTAAACGTGAATAAGAACAACGTTATTTGTTTCGTGAAACTATGATTGATACCATGTTGACTAATCAAGCGTATTTTCATTTAGGCGCGGTCGTTAACAAACAAATGGTATAACGAGAGTCACAGGTGTTACACGAGTCCCGCCAACACAGCCCAAAAGGGACATTGTGCTGTGATTTTCTGGAGAAAGGCGTTATTGGCCTGTAGTTTTTTGATAAGAAAATATTATTTCCACTGTTAAATCAGAGCACTCATTACGAAGATCCAAACTTTCATCTTAACAGAACTTCGACATTCCAGATGGACAATGAGGAAAGTAAAGCAGAGTAAGATGGTTCAGTTGGACACAACACATAGTTCGATGGCTGTCTTACGGTATCAGTTTGCAGGCCTACTTATTTCCAGATATGGTGATCTTCGCTGGCCTCCTCACTCCCCTGACCTAATTTTATATGACTTCTTTACGTGGGGATATCAATTTCCACTTTTACATGCGACACTGACTTGAATATCAGAAGACGGCAGCCCAGCATGAAACCTTTCGCGTTGTGTTATTTGAGACTTTCGTTCAAAAAATGGTTCAAATGGCTCTGAGCACCATGGGACTTAAAATCTGTCATCAATGCCCTAGACCTAGAACTACTTAAACCTAACTAACCTAAGAACATCACACACATCCATGGCCGAGGCAGGATTCCAACCTGTGACCGTAGCAGCAGCGCGGTTCTGGACTGAAGCGGCTAGAACCACTAGGCCACAACGGCCGGCTATTTGAGACTTTCCCCGATGTAATAAATGCTTCATTCGTTCACGGGGGTGCGTCGGAAAACGTTGAGGAAGTTACGGAATATTTCAACGAGACAGCTTCTTGTTTATTCAGGTGCTTACCGACGGATTACTGCAGTGGCTCGCCTATATAGAGAGAGGTCCAAAAAAATGTATCCACTGTTTAAAAGTCCATAACTTACAAACTAATTGACGAAGTTGTCTCATTTTTGGTGAATGTGTAGCTTGAAGTCCAACTTAAAAATATCACTGTAGGTGTTCGAAAAGGTCACCACTAACATCCACACACAAACGATACCGCTGAACTGCTGCACAAACTGCAACGTGTTCAGTTGGATATTTGCATATGAATGTACGATCGATTCTCGAAGTTCATCCAATGTGGGTGGCTTTTGTCGATAAACGACGTCCTTTAGTGTTCCCCACAGGTAAACGTCCAGAGGAGTTAGGTCTGGGGAACGTGGTGAACACTCCACGGCACCTCTACGGCCTATCCATCTTCCTGGTAGATTTTCGTCGAGATACGGCCTAACACGATTTAGGTAGTAGGCTGGGCACCATCTTGTTGAAAGTGAACTCTTCCGTCTCCATACAAGTCTCGGATGGCTGGTAAAATAGATGTCCGAAGCTTCTGAAGGTACACCTCACCGGTAACTGTGCCATCAAAGAAGATTGGCCGAATCAAGCCCCGGTAAAACAACCCACACCACACATTTACTCCTGGATAATTCACGGCTTTTTCTACATGGACGTTCCTATTTCCGGTGGCCCAGTAGATGCAATTGTGACGATTTATTGTACCATTGAGTTTGAACTGTGCCTCATCAGACCACACAATCATCTCTACAAACTCTTCATTCTTGCGCACCATGTTAGTAAACTACTCGCAGTACTCCATTCTACGATCTGGGTCATCCTCGTTCATTGCGTGTAGCAATCGTGGGATATAGCACCTCCTCTTTGCTGTCTTCAAAATTCGCCGAACACTTGAGCGACTCACTCCAGTTTCACGGGCACACTGCCTCACACAATTCAGAGGTGAGCGAGTGAATTGTAACACACGACGGAGTTAACTGGACTTGTTACTGTTACACGTCGTCCAGATCGTTGTTTGTGTACATCTTTAACACAGCCCTCGGCTTCAAATTTGTCTCGAATGCGACGAATCGTTAAACGCGTCTGTGTCTCTGTTTGATACTCATTTCGCCGTTGCCGTTGAACCTCATTAATGTTTTCGTACTTAAAATACCACTTCAAAACTGACATCCTTTCATCTAATATAAGCCTAGCGCCAGCCATGTTTACTTGAGTAACTAGGTTCAACTATGACCAAAACACTATTTGGCGACTGTCATCTAACAAAACAAAACAACGCAATACAACGCTTGTGTGGCGATTGCCGGAACTACAAATTGTAACACTAGCAAAGATGAGACAACTTCGTCAATGAGTTTGCCAGTTATGGACTTTTAAACAGTGGATACATTTTGTGGATCCCTCTGTATATGTTGGCTCGCCAGAAAAGCGCAGCCGCCAATGGGTGCGGCCATAACGCGATAGCAGACGAATTGTGGAGTACGGCGACATACAGTGCCCCCTGCCGGAGAAACGTCGTAGCAAGCAGACGAGCAGTGTCCGGACCCTGATTGCCCGTCTGTGTTTACTCTGATTCGTTCGTCTGTGGCTGATGATGCTTTGGTAGGGCCATTGCTGGTTCCCATGCCTTGCTGAGTTGAAATTCCGTGTCTCTGTTAATCAGGTCATTACTTATTGGTATTTCGACGGCTTCTTTAGTGGTGGAGTTCCAGTACTCTGAAGCAGTCTAAAGGATTTTTGTCTCTCAGTAGTTCATGCTACGTCTCGTGTCAAGACAGTGTTCACCAACAGCAAGATTTTCTGGCTGAGCTAATCTGCTGTGACATCTATATTTAGTCCATCCATTTTTAGCAGTGAGACACCTCTGGCCATTGTTCGATTTCCCAAATCGGAGTCCGGACACTTCGATTGGATACCGACATACCGCCCGCTCGCTTTGTGGGCTGCGTTTTGCTGCCGCTCCTTTTATCCTCTCGAGCATGCGAAAACCGTGTCCGTTTCTCCGGCTACACTGACGCTACAGTTCCACCCATGGGCGCTTGCGCTTTTCTGACGAGTCAGCGTCTACAGGGTGTTCCCGTATAAGTCTACAAAAATGTAACAGGGCGTAGAGAATGCACTACTGAACAATTTAAGATACGGAACCTGTGGTCAGAGAAGCCAGGTTAACGAGATATGGAAGTAAGCATATTTGCCGCGTTGTCTGGCATTACTGTTTTTCAGCTTATTTACAACTAACATGCGTACAAGTTTACAGGGAACATTCTTTATTTCCTGCAAGGAAACAAGGAGGAAGAGCCTGATAACCAGGAAGTCATGATGCAGGGTTTGTTTACATTATTTGTCCACAAGGTGGTTCTGTTGTATCGTATTTACATTGAAATTATAATGAAATCGAGACCTTTAGTTGCTTACAGGCGCTGATAAATATCAACGGGGAAACTTGGAAAATGTGTGTCCCAACCGGGAATCGAACCCGGGACCTCCTGCTTACGTGGCAAACGTTCTAGCTGACTGAGCCACCGAGGACAGAGGCGACAGTGTGACGTCCGGGACTAATCTCTGCCACGCTCCCCGTAAGACCCACACTTTCCACATACATTTGTAGTGCGCCTGGCCATGTCTGAAAGAACAGATACCATCTTCATACAGATAAGGTTTACCGGCCAATGGTTGTTTTCAGTGCGGATGCACTCAAATTGCCCGAGCTCTTACGAGAATCGGCTCTACAAATGTAGTGTGTGGACAGAAAGTTGGAAAGTGTGGGTCTTACGGGGAGCGCGACAGAGATATGTCCCTGCAGGCGCACTATCGTCTGTGTACTCGGTGGCTCAGTTGGATAGAGCGTCTGCCACGTAAGCAGGAGGTCCCGGGTTCGGGCCCCGATCCGGGCACACTTTTTTCAGCTGTCCCCCGTTGATATTTCTCAACGCCTGTAAACAGCTAAAGGTCTAGATTTCATCCTTAGAGAGCTGCAAGATCACCAATGATATCTGTACAGATACCAGCTTGGTATTTACATGGTCCCATGACAAAACGTGCCATGAATCAACGACAGAACCGTTCCTTACTCAGTGCCATTCGGAGACGTACAGAACAACACGATGGAGCAGTATCGGTAGAGTATTCCCTGGTCGCTGAATTGGAAGAGGAGGTCCTATTCAATGGCCTGCGGGGTCACTCGATCTGAATCACCTTGATTATTTTCCATGGGGATATCCCCAATGAACACGGAGATGGAATTAGTTGCCAGAATTGTAATTGCCTGCGGTGTCATTCGAAACACACCAGGGATTTTGTCAGGATGCCTCAGAATCTTGCTCGCCGATGTCATGATTGCACTGAGGTTTATGGCCGTAAATTTCAGCACATTTTGTAAGATACAGTACAAATGGTACTTTCATTGTGTCCATGATGGTATTTGCATTTAACTGTAACTATTGTAAATAAAAAAGTACAGAGTAATGTGATTACTGTATTCCTCTTATTTCCGTAAACTGGTTTCTCCCACCCCAGGTTCCCTACCTGAAACTGTTCAGTGGAGCATCCTTTATATCCTGTTAAATTTTTGCACGCTCTTACGGAAACGCCCTGTATGTTGGCCAGCCACTGCAGCGACACGTCAGTAAGCACCTGAAGATGAAGAGCAGCTGTCTCGTTGAAGTATTGTGCAGCTTCCACAGCGCTATTCGACGCGACACCCGCGAACCAATGAAGCACCTTTCGTGTTGAACGTCAGAAGTTAACAGAGGCTTCTCGGAGATTTCGGGACCGGCTATGATCATGCATAAACACAAATGACCAACTTCTAAGGACGTGATCTTCGAAACACAAATGAAACAATGAAGTTACCAAAATCCACTCTGTGTTGTCATAAATGAAATAACAACTGAAAATGCTATATTCTCTTTTCTCTAGGAGGTACTGAATGAATTAAACAAAAAGTTTCGAATGTAGCATATTTTTTTTATTTAACTAAGGAGTTTGAGTGTGTTGATCACAAAATATTGTTTCAGAAGTTGGACTATTACGGAATACGGGGAGTAGCTCACAATTTCTTTACCTCTTACTTTAACAACAGACAGCAAAAGGTCATTATTATATTGAGAATGGCTGTGATGTGGGGTCTGAGTGAGGTACGGTCAAATGGGAAAGGGGATGGGGGGGGGGGAGGGAGTGCCCCAAGAGGCCACTCGAGTTCCTTATTCCTTTTTTTTTTTATAAATGATATGCCATCTAGTATTAAGGGTAATTCTAAAATATTTATGTTTGCTGACGACACCAGCTTGGTTGTAAAGGATGCTGTGTGCACATTGGCTCTGTTTCAAATAGCGTAGTTCATAACGTAAGTTCATGGCTTGTAGGAAATAAACTAACGATAAAGCACACTAAGACTCAATTTTTACAGTTTGTAACATAATTCAACAAAACCCGACTTTTTAATTTACAGAATGGGTGTATAACTAGTGTAACTGAACAGTTGAAATTTGTAAGTGTTCAGATAGATAGGAAACAGTGGTGGAAAGCCTACGTTCAGGTCCTTGTTCAAAGACTTAATGCTGCCATTTTCATTATTCGAACGGTATCTGAAATAAGTGATCGTTCGAGACGAAAGTTAGTCTACTTTGCTTATTTTCATTCGTTTATGTCTTATGGTATTATGTTTTCCCTTTCTAAAAGAATTTTTTGGCTCAGTAACTGGCAGTTCAGGCAACAAGTGGTGTAAGTTGGCGAATCTCCTGTCGACCACTGTCCGCTAGTCTGGATATTTTGACACTGCCCATATATATATATATTCTTTACTGTCGTTTCTTGTTAACAATATCAACATATTCCCAAGCAGCTTTCATTCAATTAATACTCGGCAGAAATCCAATATGCGTTTGGATCGCAGTTCCTTAACTCTTGTGCAAAAAGGTGTGCAGTATACTGCTGCATCCATTTTCAACAAGCTACCACAAGAATTCAAAAATCGTAGCAGTAGTCCACGCTTTCAAATCAGAACTGAAGAGTTTCCTCATTTTATTCTGTTGAGGAGTTCCTTGAAGAATTAAGCTGATTCATATGTTATATTGTTGATTGATTTTACTTAAACTTATGGCTTGACGTGTTGTCTTTAAATGGAAACGTTTCCCGTGACGGAGCCTGAACCTGACATTTGGTACTAGATCTAAAGTTATTATTTCCTGAAGATCCATCCACCCTCACACCTGCGAATAGCCCCCCCCCCCCCCTTTCTCTGTCCACACCAGCTCCACCTCCAGAGGAAGCCCTATAATCCGCCGAGTAACGGAACAAAGGAGACTGCGTAGGAGCGCCATAAATTTCACTGTGCGAGATGAAGTGCTCCTCGAGTGCGAGGTGCAGCAGCCACGCGAGGACCCCGCTACGTCCCGCTCCGCTCCTCGTGCAGAACCGTTCCGGAACAGACTGTTGCAGCAGCGGCAAGTGTTGCACAGGTTGCGCGGAGGGGGGGAGGGGGGAAGGCGGGGGCGGTGGGAACCTCGTTTGCGAACCCGTCTCGCTATTATGGTAAGGGCCGAGCTGGGAGGCTGGGGGCGGGAATGTGATGCGCACAATGGGCCGCCGATAAGGTGGCCGGGCTGGGGGCGGAGGGGGCGGCGCGTCAGCTACCGCTGGCGCCGCCCCGCTGCCAGGTTTTACGAGGCCCAGACTGATGGCGCCTCTCAGCGGCGGCAGGGCCAGTGACCGGGCTACGACGGCACCTCGCCTCCTTCATCTGTTTCACGATTCATGAAAGCGCACGATGCGTTTACGGCTCGAACGGCTACGATGCGAATCAGCTACTGACGTACGTCATACAGTCACTCTTAACTGTCCACTTTATAACATACTCCTTATTTCACTGCATCGAAGTATGATTATTTTAAGAAAGTTATTTTAGTTCCCAAAATTCACTGGTCTAATGGAGTGAAGAGCGAAAGAGACATCCGCCTAATGTCGTGTAGCGCGCCATCGAGCACGTGTAAGTTCCGCAACACGACGTGCCATGTCTGCAGTACTGCTGGAGGTAACTGACACCGAGAATCCTGCAGGGCCGTCCATAAGTCCGTAAGAGTACGAAGGGACGGAGATGTCTTTTGAACAGCACGTTGCGTGGCATCCCTGAACTGCCCATTAATGTCCGTCTCTGGGCTATTTGGTGGCCAGCGGAGGTGTTCGAATTCAGAAGAGTGTTCCTGGAGCCATTCTGAAGCAATTCTGGACGTGTTGAGTGTCGCATTGTCGGGCTGGAATTGTTCACGTTCGCCGGAATGCACAATAAATAGGAATGGAGGAAGGTGATCAGGCAGGATGCTTGCGTACGTGTCACACCTCAGAGACATATCTAGACGTATCAGGGGTCCCGTATCACTCCAACTACACACGCCCCACACCATTACACAGCCTGCACCAGCTTGAACAGTCCGCTGCTTACATGCATGAACTATGCGTTCATGAGCTTGTCTTCATACCCGTACACGTCCATCCGCTCGATACAATTTGAAACGAGATTCACCCGACCGGGCAACATGTTTCCAGTCTTCAACAGTCCACTGTCGTTGTTGACTGCCCAGGTGATGTGTAGAGCTTTTTGCTGTGCAGTCATCAAAGGTATACGAGTTGGCCACCAGCTCCAAAAGCCCATATCGATGATGTGTCGTTGAATGGTTCGCACGCTGACACTCGTTGTTGGCCCAGCACTGAAATCTGGGGCAATTTGCGGAGGGGCTGTACTTCTGTCACACTGAACGATTGTCTTCAGTCGTCGTTGATCCCTGGCTTGTAGCATCTTTATCCGATCACAGCGACGTCCGAGATTTGATGTTTTATTGGATTCCTGATATTCACGGTACACTCGTGAAATGAGCGAATGGGAAAATCGCCACTTCATTGCTACCTCGCACATCCTGTGTCCCATTGCTCGTATGCCGACTGTAACACCACTTAAATCTTGATGATCTGCCACTGTAGCAGCAGTAATCGATCTAACAACTGCAAAAGACTATTATTGTTGTCTTATATATCTCTGTGTTAGATTACACATGCCTATACCAGTTTCTTTGGCGCTTCAGTGTACAAAGACGTGTCCACCACGGTTGTTGGGAAAAAAGGTGCAAGCGATCTGCCAACGCTGTGTTTTTCTACTTGTGTATACCGGAGTCCCCATCCGTTCCAGGTACTCAGTCCGAGGTTCATCTCTCACGTTATTTTTAGAGTGGCACCAGGAAGTGATGTTTCTGTTACGTGTTCCGAAAATGGAATAGCGGAATTTAGAGCAATGTTGTGCGGTAAAGTTTTGTTTCAGACTTGGGGAATCCACGAGTGTGAACTTTGAAAAGTTGAAAGAGGCCAGTGGTGAACATCCCTTATCCAGAGCACAAGCTTTTCGTGGCGAAAATCATTTTTAGAAGACCGAGAACACGATGTAGTTGGAACTCACTCAGAGAGACCTGCAGTTAAAAAAAAAAAAATTCGAAACTCTACGAGCTCTTTTGATATCAGACCAACGTTTAACAATAACGATGATGGACGACACGTCAAACTCTTTGGGAGTACATCAAATTTTGACCGAAGTGTTGCACATGAGAAAAGTTTGTGCCAAAATGGTGTCGAAAAACCTCACAAATGAGCAGGACTATCGAAGGGACTTTTGCGCTGGTCATCGTGAGAGGATTGCCAATGACCACGAATGGTCCAGTCATGTGATCGCAGGTGATGAATACTGGATTTTTGAGTACGGTGCTCAGACAAAGCTGCAAAGTGAGGAGTGATACACTGAGACATCTCCTCGACCGAAAGAAGCTCTAATGAGCATATCAAAGATCAGAACACTGCTGATTTGCTTTTCTGACAGTAGGGGTATAGAGCATATAGAATTTGTTCCCTTAGGAACCTAGTCTTTTGCAAAGATGTTCTTGGAAGGTGAACTGAAAGACCCGACATTGCAACTGGATGTTGCATCATGACAGCACCAACAGTCGCACGGCCACTTCCATCGGCCTCTTTTATCAGGGAGGCATTCCCACAGTCTCCATACTTACCTGATGTGAGTCCTTGTGACTTTTTTCCCGAAACGGAAAAACGTCTTAACAGCACGTCATTTTGGGACTCCGGACAACATTCAACAGAATGTGACCAACATGTTAAAGGTTCTACCAGTTGGAGCGTTTGAGCGCTGCTACCAAGACTGGGAACAACGACTCCGTTCGTGTACAGCTGCCAAAATGAACTATTTTTAAGCAGAAAACATTGTTCTCTGGAAAAAAGAAGAACTTTGATGCATACAAGATTAGTCTCGTTACTTTTCCTGCCGCACCTCGTATATAGTGAAATTATAGGATTACTGAACGGCGGACTTAGCAGACCCAAAGCGGGCGCATAACAAGTAAGCGTCAAAATTGAAACCAGAATGTTTATTGAGTACACTAATCGTCACCATAGAAATTAAAGTCACGTTATGGGTCACGGCGTGTGCTCCGTTTTGTTACTGAACACCGTAACTTCTGTCCACGCGGGAAATCAACACAGCAAGTTACGTCAAATAAAATCAGTGTGTCCATAGATCGATAAGTGAGTCAGAGAAGTTACGTACTACGCCGGTAAGCACAGTGCAGCATGCGCTACTTAATGTTTTCCAAAACGCCGCGCACAATAACGGGATTTTTCGAGTGCTCACACCTCGGCTTCTATTAGTGATAGGAAGATAAAGTGCTTTGATAGCCCTTGGGCTAAGGACCATTTGTAAACCGAACATGCAAATTGTGCTATTCTAATTATCCTACGATAAGGGATCAAAGTTTAAATATTACACATCTCCACCTTCTTAGGCAAATGGAGAAAATCAGTTGGTTCTTTTTGCAGTAGATGCGGTCTATAGTGAGCTTTAAGGGGCTTATGGAGGCGCCATTTAGTTTATGGGAAGTCATTGAGAAAAAGCGAAAAATTTGGTTTTTGAATATCAAAAACGAGTCATGCATTCCAAAACGGCTATGCACCACAAATCGCTGTAAGTTTTACCATGTGTTCCTAAGATCCCGAACCCTAACAACGTTGAAATTTTTATTGATATCTTCATGCGTTTCGTAGATGCAGACGTTCAAAGTTACCTTAACAATACACGTAAAATATGTGCGTAAAATCTGTTATAAGACGAATTCTAAATGATACATAACCCAAGTAATTTGGTCAAATTTTGAAGGTCTATTCTCTAGACATTTATCTAGAGGTGACATTTTCCCCATTTCCAAAAATCTTTGTGTGTTACCGATAAATACCCAAAAGACATGGTTTTTGAATATCCAAACTGTGGGGAGGATTACGAGACAGCTATGCACAGCAAATGGCTGTAACTTTTATTCATCTCGAACAATCTTGAAACTATCTTGATATCTTTATCCGTTCCAGATACGCAGGTTCCAAGTTACTTACAATTTACATAAAAAATACATACGTAAAAACCGATATGAGGCGAAAACGTAGTTTATAAATTGACGTAGAACGGATATATATGCTGTAAAATATTTTCTTGTAAATAAAAACCGTCTTTTCTTGGGGGGGGGGGGGGGGGGTGACACGTACGCAAGCATCCTGTCTGATCAACTGCATCAATTCCTATCTATTGTGCAATCCGACGTACTTGAACAGTTCCAGCAGGACAATGCGACACCCACCACGTCCAGAATTGCTACAGAGTGGCAGCAGGAACACTTTTCTGAGTTTAAACACTTACACTGGCACCCAAACTCCCTAGAGATTAACATTATTGAGCATCTCTGGGATGCCTTGCAAAGTGATGTTCAGAGATCTCCACCGCTCCGTACTCTTACGGATTTATGGACAGCCCTGCTGGATTCTCGGTATCAGTTCCCTCCAGCACTACTGCAGACATGCCACATAGTGTTGCGGAACTCGTGCGTGCTCGTTGACGCTTCGTACTCTTACGGATTTATTGAAAGCTCTGCAGGATTCATGGTGTCAATTTCGTTCAGCACTGTTTCAGATATTATTCGAGTCCATGCCACGTCGTGTTGCGGCACTTCTGCGTACTCGCGGGGGCCCTACATGGTATTAGGCGGGTGTAACAGTTTCTTTGGCTCTTTAGGGTATTTTCTTTCAGTCTCATCCAGCTGTAATCGATTCCTCGCACGTGTTTCAGCATTTCGCTACAACCTTTTTCCGGTGCAAAATTCCTACAGCCAACATCTTCGTCCGCGAACAGGCAGATGAAGCCTCAAACGTTATGCATTGTAAACTTTATATATTATGAACAGTGGCTGTGCTGTGACGCTCCCTTGCGGTACTCCAGAAAATACCTGTACAACAGTCGGTTTTGGTGCTTTAAGATGGGCGTGTTGACTTCTTTCTGCTTGGAACTCCTCAGTCCAGTCACAAATCTGGTCTGGTTCTCGGTAAACTTGTATTCTGCTCACCAAATGACGATCTGCAGCTGTATCGACTGCCTTCCGAAAATCACGGAACATTCCATCAACATGAGTACACGTGTAAGTAGCTCTGGATTTCATAATCGAACGAGGGAGCTGTCTTACGTAAGATCTCTTTTTACGGTATCCAGGTCGACTTTTATAGACGGATTTTTCGCTGTGCGATAAGGTAATGATGCGTGAACGTAAAACGCATTCCATAATTCTTTGACTGATTACCATTAACGATATAAACTAATTACTAGGCACATCTTTTCGACGATCGTTGTAGAAAACGGGAATGATCTGTCCCTTTTTTCAAATCAGTGGACTCCCTTCCGTTCTGCAGTGGCTTAGAATATACTACTGCCATAAAGGGAGGCAGTTTTTTTACATTAACTCCTTCGATCCTCAGTCGTATCTTGGTATCTATACAGGCACATTAATGTGACCACCGACCATGCTCGACTTCAAAGTGCACTAACCAATCGCAGACGGCAGTTGGAAGCACTAACAACAGAGAGTATATAAAACATGTCCGGTGGGCGCGGAAAACGGTACAATTGTCCTCGTAATGTGGAAACGGAACCATTTAACTGACGTGCAAATGGCCATGATCATTGCCTTTCAGACCGAGGATAAAAGCATTTCCAAAAAGACTAAGATTGTAAACAGTTCGCGTGTCGCCATGGGTAAAGTATACCGTGCATGGCAAAACGACGCTATCTAAAACCGGCGCCTAGATGTCTGGCGCGCAATGGGCCACATGCGACAGTTGTAAACAACGACTGTGGAAGTGTGTACTGGCTAACAAACGTGCAACAGCTGAGCAGCTGACCGCGTAGGTAAACCAAGGGACTCAACAGTGTCTCCTCATCGAGACAGTTCAGCGAATGTTGCTGCTATGCCCCTCCACAGCAGGCGCCTGGTCCTTACACCAAAGACGACTGCCTTTTATCGGCGACGGTGGATGGATTTAGCACCCAAATTTCGCAACTGACGTCCACAGAGTGGCGACAGGTGGACTTTCCACGTTTTGTGCTCCATCAGCGTGAAATGTCTGAAAGCAAAGCTCCTACAACAATCGTCGGGACGGACCAAGTCGGAGGAGGGAGCTTCATAGTCTGGAAATGGCCTTATGGTATTCCCTGAGTGATCTCGTCATTCTGGAAGGCACAATGGACCTGCAAAAGTATGAATCTGTCCTCGGGGAGGATTAGCCGAGCGGTCTGTCAGCGCTACAGTCATGGACTGTGCGGCTGGTCCCGGCGGGGTTTCGAGTCCTCCATCGGGCATGGGTGTGTGTGTTTGTCCTTCGGATAAGCTTAGGGACTGATGACCTTAGCAGTTAAGTCCCATAAGATTTCCACACACATTTGAACATTTTTTGTCCTCGGGGACCAAGTCCACCCCTATGGGTAGTTTGTTTCTCCTCGACACGATGGCATCCACCAACAGGACAGTACAACGTGTCACACAGATGTCAGTGTACATGCGTGGTTCGAAGAGCACCAGCATGAGTTTACTGTACTCTCCTGGCCTCCAAAATCAACAGATTTAAACCCCATAGAGTATTTGTGGGCGACCTCGATTGGACAGGTCGTGCCATGGATCCTCAGCCAAATAAACTAAGCGTAGCTGTCCAAGCCACTGGCGTCGGCATTGCTCCTCATCCGTGTCTGTATCTTCCAGAACCTCAGTGACTCTTTTCTTGCACGCATGCGCTGTTATTCAACCTTTCGACATGTGGTCACAAGTTGAGGCTGAACAATGCAGGAGTGGTAGAGGACAGAGAAGATGCAAGAACGAGCGGCGCGTTCTCTTATAGGTTTATTAAGTAAGCACTAAAGCGTCACAGAGATGACTGACTAACTCCAGTGGGAGGAGCTCGATAAGAGGGGTTCTGCATTACTGTGTGGCTTACTGTTCAACTTGCGAGAGCGTACGGTCCTAAAGGAGTCATCAAAATATTCTATACACGGATACGTCAAGGAAAGACCACAAAGATAAAAATTGAGTACTCACACGGAAGCTTACCATGAAACTTTCGCAACTGGAACTCGAAAGGGCGGAAGTGACGGTGGCACACGAAGTGGCCGCTACCATACACCGAAAGGTGGCCTACGGGGTATAAATGTAAACGTAGATTAGATATTCGGTGAGCTGACAAAAAATCACGGGGTAGCGCTAAGCACATACACAGATTGCAGTAGAACCGCGTATACATGGTTTAAAAGGCCGGTGCACTGGTAGTGCTGTCATTTGTTCACAGGTGATTCGTGTGAAAAGGGGTCGGACGTGATCATTGCCTCACGACCGGAATTAACACACTGTGAACGCGGTATGGTAATTGGAGCTAGACGCATGGAACCTTGTTTCGGAAATCGTTGCGGGATTGAATATTCCGAGAGCTACAGTGTGCTGAGAATACCAAATTTCAGGCATTACCTCTCACCACGGACAACGCAGTGGCCGACGGCAGTCGCGTAACACACGAGAGCAGCGGCGTTTGCGTAGAGTTGTCAGCCCTAACAGACAATGAACGCTGCATGAAATAACCACAGAAAGTCCAAGTGCGTCGAAATTTGGCGTTAATGGGCTATGGCAGCAGACGACAGACCTGACCGCCTTTGCTAACAGCTCGACATCTCGCGCAACGCCTCTCCTGCGCTCGTGGCCATATCGTCTGGCTCTTAGATGACTGGAAGACCGTGGCCTTGTCAGATGAGGCTGATCTTAGTTGGTAAGAGCTGATGGTAGGTTTAGAGTGTGGCGCAGACCCCATGCATCCATGGAACCAAGTAGTCAACAAGGCACTGTTTAAGCTGGTGGTGACTCTATAATGGTGTGGGATGCGTTCATATGAGATGATTTGGGTCTTGCATGTTGTGTACAAGTAGAAGTGGGCTACAGAGTGGCATCACAACTGTTGTGATAGGAAAGTTGGACAGAAGCAGAAATGATGAAAGGTGGCTACACTGAGCCACTGCGCCAGAGATTGCGCCAAAGAGTATTATTAAGCCGCCTCCACAGTGCTTGGAGAGAGCTCGTAGTAGTCAGTGCCTGTCGAGGACTCGGGGTAGTCTGTGCTGAGATGTCGTAGTGAGGAGTGTTTGTTGAGATGTGCTAGTAGGCAGTGCTTGCTGAGATGTGATATTGGAGAGTTCTGGTTGAGATGTAGTAGTAGCGAGTCGGTGTGGAGAGATTGTAATGTCTAGAGTGCTTTTCATCAATATAAATTAAGGTAACAAACTACTTTTTTCTTTCTTTTCTCATTATTTCAATGTCCTGAATAATGCGTCATTACAGGTTCAGTCAACAAAGCATCTGGCTTGTGTTCTTGTATTAGAGTGTAATTCTGGTTTTCTTGCGCAATTATAGTATTTCTAATTTTTTTTATCACGTCAGTATAAATGATATTTAAAATTTCTTGTCTTATTGAAGAAGAACCGTGCCAGATGTGTACGTTGAATCACACTTCCACACACAGAACAGTTACTCTTGTGCTTGTTGTTGCGTTGGTTTTATAGTTGCTGGGGACTTAATTAATTAATTGTGTTAACGAAAATTTTCATTTCATTCTTTGTTGTTGTTCTATGCAGTCAGATTGCGTAATAATAATAGTCAGGGCCAACCGTTTACGAGATACTGCGTAAGCGGACATACAGCTACTAAAAATATTTGCATTTTATTTAATTAAGCCCCCATGCAATGATTAGCGAACAAGGTAACACAGAAGGTTTACTTAACTTGTACTTCTCGAAGCACAGAAAGGCTCTTAACAAATAATGCAGCTTGAAACAGAGTCTGGATATCACAATGCCAAGAAGGATGACACCCCGTAAGTCAAACACTAACGGTGGCTCCAGGCATGAATGGGCTCGTGGCTGCCACCGGTTCTCCAATGTTGCGGCAGCAGGCGGCGCTCATAGTCTACACTTGCTGGGGGCGTGGCTCAGTGGGCGAGCACCATTGGATCCGCCACATCCCTAGCGACCGCTATCGGCGTCCGACAGACACTTGCAATTCCACTGCAAAGTGTGGCGCCTGGAGCGTGGTACTGATGCGAGATACCGTGCTCTGGTTCAACTGAACCAGTCATTGACGCAAAATGGTTATGGTCAGGAAGATTGAGACCATTTGCAGCCATTCATGTTCTCAAACAACGGTGGAATTTTTATAGATGACAATGTGGCATGTCAGAACATTCTGGACAATTCGAGTGAATGATCTGACCATCCAATTCGCCCAACACGGATCCTACCGAACACTGATGGGACATAATCGTGAGGCCAGTTGGAGCACGAATTACTTGCAACACTTTCGCTGTTATTGACGGCTATAGATCCAACACGGCCCATTGTTTCTGCTGATGACTTCTAACGACTTGGTGAGTCCATGCCACTTCGAATTCCGGCACTACACAAAAATGGTTCAAATGGCTCTGAGCACTATGGGACTCAACTGCTGAGGTCATTAGTCCCCTAGAACTTAGAACTAGTTAAACCTAACTAACCTAAGGACATCACAAACATCCATGCCCGAGGCACGATTCGAACCTGCGACCGTAGCGGTCTTGCGGTTCCAGACTGCAGCGCCTTTAACCGCACGGCCACTTCGGCCGGCGGCACTACACACAAACGGATGCCCGATGCTATGTTAAGAGTTATCCCATGACTTTTGTCACGTCGGTGTATTTCATCCTACCCTACTGCCTTAGAACTGATAAGCAGTTTTAGTTCATTTTCTTTCCAATTTCATCTTAGCTCATTACTTCTACTTTAGCGATCGTAGTTTGGAAGGAGGATGGGAATTCCATTCTTGCACTGTGAAACAATTTCCGGAGACCAAGTACCATATATCGGTTTTTATCTTCTCTTTTACCCGGCCGAGGTGGACGTGCGGTTCTAGGCGCTGCAGTGCGGAGCCGCGGGACTTGTACGGTTGCAGGTTCGAATCCTGCCTCGGGCATAGATGTCGGTGATGTCCTTAGGTTAGTTAGGTTGTAGTAGTGCTAAGTTCTAGGGGACTGATGTCCTCAGATTTTAAGTCCCATAGTGCTCAGAGCCATTTGAACCATTTTTATCTTCTCTTTTGCTGATGATAGGGCCACACAACGGTTGAACAGGTGATTTAGATCGACCAACTGACTTCTTACGATTATAAGTTGGAACGTTTATCCAAACTGTACCTTGAAATTCACTTCATGGTTTTCGAATCTCTCTCATTACCCTCAATTTGGCTCCATTCAGCGTAAAGCTACCAGGCCCTGACTTTGTTTATTAAAGGGTACAACAGCTTATGGTGTAACAAAATGTCATTTTTAAAGTTTTTCTGCCTCTGGATCCCTGGGTCCCGGGTTCGCTTACCGGTTGTGTTGGGGATTTACGCTGCCCGGGAACTGGGTGTTGGTGTTGTCCTCATCATTTCATCATCATCATTACCCTTCCTGGCAGGGGCTAGATTGGATTGTGTAAAAATTGGGAGTGTGTAAAAATTTGGAATTCGTAGGAGCGCTAATGACCACGCAGTTGAGCGCCCCACAAAAGAAACATCATTTAAAGTTTTTCACCGACGAAGAGACGTTTAACTGCGTGCTGTTTATGAAAAGAGGGGAAAGAGATTCTCGGAACTGAGGAAGGAGGTATAAAAGCATACTCAGCATTAACATAAAACGTCTGAGCTCTATGAGAACAGTGCAGAAATGTCCTTCAGTTCTTTGCCATTCGCTGAAGTGGCGTATACCTAAACCTGTACGGATTATCCCCCCCCCCCCCCCCTCACTGTTCTTTTCACTGCCTGCGTGATACTTCCCCGTGCGGCTTTTCCTAGTTTATTGTGCGAAATGATAAAAGCGCCTCCAACAGCGGGCAGCCGGCGCGTTTCGCCGCCCCCGCGTTTACTGTGCGGAGGCGCCGAGGCGGCCAGAGAGTTGGTTACGCGCAGGCAACGACGCCGGCCGGGGGGAACGCCCGCAGCGCCGTCCCGACGCCTCGCGGACGGCGTCGTAATCTCCCGCGTCAGCGCTCGTCCTCACAACAAAGGCCTCTCGGACGGCTGCGTCCTTCCTCGTAAACTGCCGGCCCTGGCAGAAGGGACGAGGAAGGGACGCCTAGGCGTACTTTAGCCCACCCCTCTCCGGCCCTTCGTGTCATGTCGTCGTGTCCTTGGACTGTCCGGAATGCGGCTTATGAATTCTGCACCCGCGCTTTTGTTTCTCACTAAAGGCCGACATTTAGCTGGCACCAGGAGGCAGCTCCTATATCCGCAGTGGCTACTTTTCATTATGCGACGCTTATTCAGAATCTTTTTTTTTCCGCTGTGAAAGTTACGTGGCATATGTCTCGGCTGTTTCTTCATCTACATCTACAGCTGTACTGTCTGGCAGAGCACCAGTTTTCGTGTATGGTATATTAAGACTTCATTCCACCCTTCCATACGTGTAAGAAAACGATTTACTGTACACGTCTGTCGATCTGTCATTGGGGCGTCGTTGGAGGTCGAAGAGTTTCCAACGTGATAAGCACTTCCTAGAATTTTCTGAGAAGAAACAGTGTCATACAGTATTCTTGTCTCGGAGCCTGAAGGGGTTAGGTTCAGACGTGTAATAGAAAACATTATTAATAAAGAGAACAAATTTCCTGAATGAGGCTGCAATAATGGTGGACTTTTGTGAATAAAATCGTCCGCACTGCTTAATATAGTACTCCATTTATAATGGTGATCCGGCTGCTACTATCATTAGATTAAAACTTAGAGCTTGTAAAACAGTATTATGTGAGCGTCAATAAACAAGTAACAAAGCCACTGACAGTAGTTTTCTACTTCGAATCATGCAAGCGTTTTGTAAACTACCTCTTTTGTACGACAGTTGCAGTTCCTCCCTAACCTATCAGTAGACAAAGATTGTAACGGCATTTGTGAATAACTGTGTTGAACTAAACATCTGTACTCTCTCCAGATTACGTGATTGACCTCTGCTGTGAAACATAAGACACCTTTTCAAACTACTACCTATTACCGGATCTCTATAGGAAGATATAGGTACTAGAACATTCAGCAGACGACATTTTTGTAGTATTATCACATATTGCTGTAATAAACAGTTCTTGGATCTGTGTCACCTACGAAACGTTTGATAACAACAGTCATATTTTGCACCTGAGTGCTTCCCAATGTAGCCATTACTTCAAACAATATACAGTACACATTGACCAGAAACTGACCATCGTTTTGGGCAACCTCGAAATGTCGCGTTCACAAACTCCCACAAACATCACTTTCATATGGCCATACAAATTACCATTGCAGAAACAGTGAGATATTTTACAGTTTGACCCCTGACTGTTTCAGAGTTTTTCTTGAATCTAGTAATGCGACTCCTTCGATCCCAGTTAATTAAGAAGCATTTCTCGGTGACACAGATTCTGTGATGTGTACATTTGGAGAAAGTGGGCGATAAAATGCGAAGGAAATAAGTGTAATTGTTGTTACTGGAAAGAAGGAGAAGTATCATTTGGAAATTCGTGCAACTCTCAACACTAAACTGCTTCACAAGAAAGAGTCTACTTAATCATTTGCGTGTTTTACTTCTGGTAATCTGATTAAAGTACATATGAACTAATGTTCCCGCATGTGATGTTTGATGAAAGGAGAGTTGAATTTCTTCTATGCTGTACTGACACTAAATGATTTACAGTCTGGAATCAGAAACAATATTCAAATTATTTCAGGTGTACCTTAATTTTTAAGAATGGAAAATGTGTTTTTAAATAATATATGTAGTGTACGAGAGAAGTTCCTACGGGTAATCCGGAGATATAATTATGACTAGATTTTGTACATACCATTTCTATACACAAATTGCTCTGTCTTTCCCTTACAGAAGTCATTTTGTATCTACAAGATTATGTCACAGTTCTCGGTGATTTTAATTATTTTGGGTATACGGATAACTATTAGTCTTCGGATGGTGGAGACATCAGCAGAGCCTTTGGAGGCTCTCGAGAACTAAGGGGTGAAATGTTACGCGGAGAAACATGCGTTCACCAAGACCTAATGCACACTACTAGAATTGTGGTGTCGTCCCGAAGAGCGAGGAGTCAAAGTAAGGTTGGCACCTCACACAACAAAACATCGTCGCTGCAAGCCTTATCGATGAAAGAGTGACGTGACACGGACGAGAAACATGCAATTCGTCTGTATCAAGCGATATGTTGATGTTCAGAGACAGTTGTAAATACTCACCTCATCTCTGTGGAATTGGATTCTGCAGAGTTAAACAGTCCTTGTTATCTATCTTGTAATAAAGTGAACCAATATTTTATGTGCACTCGGTCCCGTCCCGGGGCAAGCCAAAGAACCCACCAGTGTACGTGGAGTGTATTTTTGACAGGTACAACAACTGGTACCGAGGCTGGTCGTTATGTACACATGCGTCGCCTGCGTGCAGAAGGTTGATGTGTGAAATTTCCTCTTTCTTAGCCACCTGGCATTTGCCTTGTCTCTACTTTTACTGTTTACTAGGTCACCGCCCGCTGCTTCGCTCGTGTGGACTGCAGAGATATTTTCGTTTTTATTTAATCGAATGTTTGTGTTGTTCACAAACTGCAAGACCTTCTAAGCTTTTCACGCTAATTAAGACCATATAAGCCTGCTCTTTTCCTATGCTCTGACCAAAAAGCGATTCTGGTCTGTGAAGACCAAAATTTTTGTTAATCATGCTCTCTGCGTTTTTGCGCAGATATTTCCATAGCAACATCCACAACGTGACAAATATTCCTTTATCTCCAACCGAAAAGTGAAATAGGATTTTCATAAATTGAACTTTATAATTTTTTTAATGGAGAGAAATATTTTATTAAAAATTTTTATCAAACATTGCACTACCTTAGAGGTTGGATTTATAGAAACACTGAAACATGTATTTTTTTTATTTCTGACCGAGAAGTCAAGTACCAGCTGTCGTAGGTGTAGCCTTAAAAATCCTTCAGTGCTTCTGTAGTAATTATTTATTTCCAGGGAAACTTTCAACCACTACTTTACTCCCTTAGTGGTTGAATTTCCAAAAATTCTGAAACAGATATTTTTTTTATTTTCTAAGAAGCCAAATACCAGTTTTCGTAGTTCTATAAGCGGCGTTCAAAAAGAAACGAGACGGAGACTGGAAAGCGCAATCCTGTGACAGGAGGGTAATATCGTGTAGTGTGTAACGAGGTGTGGCTCCGACCAGAGCATGGAAGTTCACAGCCCGTCGCTAGAGGCCACAAGTGCACGTCACGTGACCATGCAGAGCTAGCAGCAGCATCCATCAATCGTCCACCGCCGTCAGTCGCATTGCAAACAGTGACATGGAGTCGTCGAAAGAAGAGCAGAGAGGTGGTAAGAGGAACGGACATTCATCGACTAATGTCAGAAGTGTACGGCGAACGCTGCATGTCCCTTACAAGGGTCAAGGCGTGGCACAAACGCTTCAGGAAAGAACGGGTGTCGTTAGCCGATGATGCACAGTCCGGAGCACCGCACTGCATTACCGATGACATCGTCCAGCTGGTGGATGCGCTCATTACGCAGGACCGCCGAGTCACAGTGAAAGCCATAGCCGCGGAGGTCGGATTGAGCGTCGGAAGTGTTCACACCATCATGCGCAAAGCGTCTGCCCAATGGGTGTCCCACGTCTTCAACCACACCAGGAAGAATGTCGAATGGCCCACTGTCTTGCTCATCTGTAGCGCTATGCTCGAGAAGGGAATGCGTTCCTGGCACAAGTGGTGGCTAGAGATGAGTCATGGTGTCATCACTTCGAACCAGAATCAAAACGACAATGTCTCCAATGGAAGCATCCAGGGTCTCCATCACCGACAAAAGCCAAGGCCATCCACAGGAGAGCAGGAAAGCTTATGCTGACGTTCTTCTTTGACCAAGATTGCCCCCTTCTGATTCACTTCCTGCGGCAAGGGACAACAGTGAATGCCCAGCGTTACTCGCAAACCTTGACCACCCTTCGCCAAGCGATCAAATCGACCAGGCAATCTCACCCATGCGGTCATTGTGCTCCACGACAATACAAAGCCTCATACGGCCAACAGAGTCGCGGCACTCCTGCAGAAATTCAAATGGTAGGTTCTCGGCCACCCTCCATACAGTCCGGACCTCTCTCCCTGTGATTACGCCATTTTTTTGTCCCCTTAAAAAGGCTCTGAGGTGCAAATGATTCACCTCGAACGACACCTTGTGTCACAGTGGAACAAGTGTCTCAAAAGCCAGGGTCAATACTTTTAACACACAGGAAATGGATTCTATAATTATGCCTCCGCCTCGTTTCTTTTTGAATGCCCTTTATAGCTTCAAAATTCCCTTAATAGTTACATACTTCCAAAAAGCATTGCGTCCCCTATTTCACCTCCTTAGGAGTGGTATTTTGGACAATCCCTTCTTAAACAAACTTCAAGTTTCTATCCTTAGTAGTTTGGGCTGGGCGATGATGAGTCAATGAATCAGTCTGACCCTATTTAACCCGCTTAGGGGCTGAATTCCCAAGAACAGCAAAGTTTAAATTTTTTCGAACTAAACGGCAAGCCTGCACAGTCTTTGACACAGTGGACTGCTGAAGACATTGTAGGTTTACGTGCTCTTCTGGATTCATTTGTAAGTGATGCCATGTTACGTGATACAAACATGCAGACTGAGTCACAGGCACATATTCGCGTTGCTATTCTAAAATTTCCAGATACCAATCAGAAAACAGTTCTGTCTATCGTGGATTCGCCTACTCTTATTGTTGACAATGTCTATGGCAGTCAGCCTAGAGATAATGCTAGTGTTGAAGTGAGTAAAAATAAGGTTCGTACAAACAGTAAACGCCGAGACAAAAAATTTTCGTTTCACTACAGAAAACTATCATGAAGTCTTGGCCTCAGTGATTTTCGAACCATAAGGGGAAAGCTTTACCTTGTCGAGGTGCAAAATGTTTTCGTGAGAAAAGCAACGTGATATTCATAGCGTGTGTTTACAAGGCAACCATGTCTCAGACAACATTTGACGCGGTGCAGGCGCACAGACGCAGCATAGTTATAGCACAGTTATCAACAAGTGTATTCTGTAGAGACAAGGCCCTTAAAGACAACGCAAGCAACAGCTCACACTTTCGACTGGCAAATCTCTTCTGCTGAAATAAGCAGACAGGAGAACAAACTTCTTGTTCAGTTATGAGTGGCTCAAAGGACAATTAAATAGCAGTTAGACACTGGTGCATACGTTTCATGACAGAACGATAGCCCACAGCTACAGCTGTCTACATCTATTATGTCTACAGGGTGAGTCATAAATGAGGAAAAATATGTCGAGGACCCCACGCTGCTATACGTCGCACGTGAGCCACCGTTGTTAATTTCGTTCTGCTCGGTGTACTGTGTGCGTAAAACAAAAACACCTGTTAACCATTGAACGAGATACCAACCAGCCTCACGATCACGACATGTCATTCACCCGTAGATACAACAAATGACATACCAATGAGCTGATGTGTATCTGCCAACGTTTGAAAGATACGAGAAAGAACAAATCCCATCGTAATGTATGTGAAATTGTATGAGAACTAGTGAATCACACGTTGCCGGCGGTAACGGACTGTACTGTCCCATGTTACGGAATGTGTGTCCTGTAAGCGTAATGAGTGGTCAACGGCGGAAGTAAAACCGCGGCGTGAATGACGTGTTTACAACACCTCTGCGCTGCTCACTCTGCCCGATACTCGCCATGTCGACAGCTGCGGACGGCCGCGTCGCAGTGTCACTACAGTACCGTGGCGAGTTTCACAAACGAGGAATACGCCGACATCCACCTCACCTACGGGCTTGCAGATGGAAGAGCTGACGTGGCAAGGCAACTGTATCAAGAGAGCTACCCGGCGCCTTCCATTCGCAAAAACGCTTTACTCTGTGGACAGGCGCTTGAGGGAGTATGGTGCATGTGTAGCACCTACAGGATTTAGTGGTCGTGGCTGACCGTCGACGTACAGTGCGGATGACGAAGATAAAGCGTTACAAACTGTTGCGGAGGACCGAACAATGAGTACCAGGTCTCTCGCCACTGCGGTCGGAATGTCACAAACTACTGTTATGCGTGTACTCCATAGAAACCATTACCATCCCTTTTTCATGCAGAAGGTACAGGTTTTATTGCCGCGGCGTCAGACCAACGACCAGCATTTTTCACGAACAATACTGTTCACCGACGAAGCCTGTTTCACGTGGAGGGTATAGTGAAATCGCATAACTGGCACGAGTGGGTGGAAGAACATACCCCCCCCCCCTCCAGTACAGTGATACGAGGGTACCATCAAAGATTCGGTGTCAATATCTGGTGTGGTATTATTGATCACCATCTCATAGGCCTACATGTGCTACCAGAAAGGCTTACAGGAGAGCAGTATCTGCGTTTTTTGGATGCCACATTACCGGAATTGTTGGTTCAAATGGCTCTGAGCACTATGCGACTTAACTTTTGAGGTCATGAGTCGCCTAGAACTTAGAACTACTTAAACCTAACTAACCTAAGGACATCACACACATCCATGCCCGAGGCAGGATTCGAACCTGCGACCGTAGCTTTCGCTCGGTTCTAGACTGTAGCGCTTAGAACCGCACGGCCACTCCGGCCGGCGGAATTGTTGGAAGACGTTAGTTTGGCCTCTCGTATGAACCTGTGGTACATGCATGATGGTGCCCACGCTCACTTCAGCGGCACAGTGCGACGCCACCTGGACAACGCCTTCCCTTCGAAATGGATCGGTCGTGGAGGCGCTGTAGCATGGCCAGCAAGATCGCCAGACTTGAATCCACTGGATTTCTTTTTGTGAGGCTATCTGAAATCTGTGATTTATGAAGGAGAGGTTGTTGATGTCAACACCCTTCAACGCAGAATACAACATGCCTGTGATATTATGTAAAGAGGTACATATATGTTGGATCGTGTTCAGCGTTTCTTCCTGCGAAGAGTTCAACTTTGCCACACACATTGTGGGCGTCATTTCGAACAGTACTTATAAACCGCCACTGCAGCTTCTGGTCATGTGTTTCTATGTTAGTTTCGATTTGTACAGCTGTATTGTATTCGTTTGTATTAACTGCCACATAGCTGTATAGTTGTAGCCTATTTTGTATTCTGCATCTATGTACTCGTTTATTAAAACTAATTCTGGGACACAAAAACCAAATTATAAAACATGCATGTACAGTAGCTCCTTTCCCTATGCCAACTAGCCACAACACATAATACCTTCGAGCGTAACCGGTACGAGATAGTTGTGGGCTCTATCATTGCTCGCAGTGTCACACGGACCTTCTCTTGACGCCGCATGCCTCGCCTTCTCGTGAGCTGCTAGACTACCTGCGACACTCGCATGTCGTGCCCAGTTGACGATCTGTCCCCTTGGCCAATGTCGGCGCAGAGTAACACCCGGAACTCCACTTCATATTTCCTGATTTTTACTCTTCAATTGCATTGTCATTTATTGATATAGGATCATGCGGAAAACAAATGTATGTTTGTAGCTCAGTCTGTGACAATTTGCACGACATATTATTCCTCACGTATGACTCACCCTGTACATACAACGGATACGAAATTCCAGCAGTTTGGCAGTAGCTATTCGTGGAGTTAAGAAATGTGTATTGTTTCATGTACTCAATTCTAGAAGCAGTGCGAACATTTTTGGTTCAGACTTGTTTGATTTCTTCGACCTGTGGATAAAAGACAATGTGTTTAAAATCGGCCGGCCGGTGTGGCCGTGCGGTTAAAGGCGCTTCAGTCTGGAACCGCGTGACCGCTACGGTCGCAGGTTCGAATCCTGCCTCGGGCATGGATGTGTGTGATGTCCTTAGGTTAGTTAGGTTTAATTAGTTCTAAGTTCTAGGTGACTGATGACCTCAGAAGTTAAGTCGCATAGTGCTCAGAGCCATTTGAACCAACCATTTTGTTTAAAATCGGCGTTTCAGTAACACACACCAATGTTTCTGAGTTCTGTACTAAGTACAATGAACTGTTTGAACCATAGTAAGAGCTAATGATTTTGGGGCACACAGTACTGTTAAAGACAATGCGCAACCGGTTTTTTCGTCCACGGCTGTCCCCCATGCAATATGTGAGCACGTTGCCCGGGAGATGCAAAGGTGGAAACACCATTGGATTATCCGACCAATTTCTATAAGTCAATGGGCACCGCAGTTTCTCATAAAGCCATGAGGAAGTCTACATCTGTGTGTGGATGCTTTTCCTCTGCCACAAAGTGGAAT
The DNA here is from genome assembly GCF_021461385.2 of Schistocerca piceifrons. Classification (NCBI taxonomy): domain Eukaryota; kingdom Metazoa; phylum Arthropoda; class Insecta; order Orthoptera; family Acrididae; genus Schistocerca; species Schistocerca piceifrons. Next base: position 562,815,330 of record NC_060143.1, read on the forward strand.
TAATGGATAGATTGCTTCAGACAAGATTCTTTTACTAGCCTGAGTTATGTGAGAGGTACTTACAGTTATCACTGCACGAGCAGTCCAAATAATATTTTGTGATAAAAGCTCATCTAGATTTTTTTTTCACTTTGAAAGACTACCATTCAGAATTGCCTCAGCTCCCACTATTTTTCAGTGGTTCCTGGACAATTAATAACAAAAGTCTCTTCTTCTACAAACTATTTGGTTGATTTTGCGGTCACGGTTCTTACAGCTGCTGAAAATGTGGCAAATTTAGACAGCTTGTTTCAAGTTCTTTCTACGTCCAGCTTAAAGTGCAACAAGGAGAAGTGTTCCTTCTTGCAAGAAGAACTCCATTAATAAGATACATAATAAATGCACAGAGAATTCATTTTGCTACTACACACTTGTCTGGGGTAAAAGATCTGCCGGTGCCCCCTAGCATTAAGGTGGTCCAGGCTGTCATGTGGCTTACGTATTATATCAAATTTATTAAAAACGCTGGGCAAATTGCTGCTCTGCTGTATGTTCCTACTGTGAGGACCCAAAAATGTTAGGAGGAATTTCAGCAATTAAAGGACACTTTATGAAGTCGTCGTTGTTCGAATAATTTTGATCCAGCTAAGCCTGTGGTGTCATCTTCTTGTGAGATTCGAGATGTACTCTCCCACGGAATTGGTTCTGATAGAACCACTGCGTAGGCCTTGAAAACTGTCAACAGAGTGCAGTTTTGGAAAAGAGGTTACACCGTTATCTATCGGTCTTGTTCAATCCTTCCAACCCCGACTCGTTATGGAAAGCAGAAGAACTGAAACACTGGGCTCACATATTGCCCAATAATCGGTATGAGTCGTTGCAGATGCGCACTGCCCAACTTTCGAACACTGAATTATTGTCTCGGTTACTGGTCGACACTGACACAGCATTTGATTCGTCTGACGATGATGTTTTCAAAGTTTAGATACAGAAAAAACAGCCTTGGTTGCACAAACTTCTGTAACTAAAGATCTGTTACGGTTGCTGTACCAGTGCCACTGTCGTAGTTATGGAGTGGAGTGATTTTAAATAATTGATAACACGGGATTTCGAAAGTCTTCAAAATTTCCTCTCAGTTTTCGGCTTATTGCTGCAGCAAATGCTTCTGACCCAACTCTACAGATTGTTCTGCTATACGTGGGGCATTGTGGAGCCTCACAGTTCGCAAAAAATTTTCCACCCAGTGCCACATCACTATTTTTCATAGTGTCATACACTGTCTGTGCACTCAGACGTTCTGCAGTTGCGTGGAAAGAATGACAGTGAGTGAATCCTCATTTCCTGCAGTAGGAAGATTTTCCTTTATTACATGAAGGTCATTGGAGAATAATTTGCACGAACAAGCGGTAGGGTCTACATTGGAACTACAAAGAGAAGTGTGAATACACGTTTGAAGGAACACAGAAGTCTTTGCCGACTGGGGAAAACAAACAAGTCAGCCGTGGCGGAACATGTGGTCAGGTTATCACGTAGTGAAATTTTTCGGAAACTGAAGTTTTGTGTACTAAGAGGAACTATTATTCACGGTTATATAGAGAAGCCATCGAAATATATAAACATGGGGATAATTTTAACAGAAAAGAAGAAGTTATGAAACTCAGTGATATATGAACTGTGGCGCTACAGAATCGATGAGAAGTTTTTATCTTTTACGTACTATGATAGGTAGTTATATTTTATCCTTGACAAGATTTATCACTGCAATCACGTGGAATCATGACCACGCCCCCTTTCCGCGGTATTTAGGCCGTTCTTCGACGTCCGACGTCAGTCGGCAAGTCTCAGCACAACCAGGAGCACCTTCGAAGATGTCCAAAGTAGCTTTGGACGAAACGTCAGGGACTGAGGAGTTCCATGGACGACGGCTATACAACCCGGAAGAATTTGTGTTGACGGTTTCCCTGAGGTCATTGTCTTGGACAATGGACCGAAATACACGGTGGTCGGTTTTCAACAGTTTTGTGCCACTAATAGCATCCACTATGTGACTACTACAGTTCGCCAGCGTGAGTATAAGAGACAAGTTGAACTACACGTTCGAACATTCAAAAGTCTTCTTCTTCTTCTTCTACGTGATCAAGCACAGTGGACCGCACGCTGCTACAAGTTTCCTCCTCCACTGCATTCTGTCCATTGCTGTTGCTCGCCACTCATCCACATCTATTGATGCTTTGTTTAAATCTTCATGGGGGCCATCCCTCCAACGCTTCTTGGGTCTCCCTGGGGGTCTCTTTCCTGCAGGTGTGAAATCCAGGAGTTTCCGAGGCCATCTGTAATCTTCCATCCCGACCACGTGGCCGGACCACTGCATTTGTTTGGCTTTAACGGTTCCTGCTATATTGGGCTGCTGGTATAGTTCCTCAAGGTCTTGGTTGTCTGTTCCTCCATTCCTCTGTGTCTGCATCCAGAACCGGACCGAAGATCTTCCGAAGCACTTTCCTCTAAAAAACGAGGAGCTTATAGGAATCCTGTTTCCGGATACTCCATGTCTCACAGCCATATAGAACAACAGGCTCGATCAGGGTTTTGTATAGTCGGTTGTTGAACTGTCTGGAGAGATATATGGACCGAAGCAGTTGTGGTAGTCCGTGGTATGACAGGTTTCGTACTTGTATTCTGGCTTTGATCTCTGCTTCACATGACGAGTTCGCAGTGAAAAGTGCCCCTAGGTATTTGAATTCATGTACTCTCTTGTAGGACTGGTCTCCCTCCGGCAATGGTTGCAGATGACCAGCAGTCTGACTGACCACGCGTCATAACGAGGTACTCGGCCTTGTCTTCGTTTATTTTTAGTTCAAATTTTCTGGCAGCCTCCTTTAGTGCCCTGGTCATTTGCTCCAACTCCTCTTCAGACCTATAGAGTAAACAGATGTCGTCTGTCGATTTCAGTCCCTTCGTTCTCTTGGTACGTCTCGTGTACGATATCTCGAGGGCAAAGTTGAACATTCAAAAGTCACGTGGAGAAACTCCGTTCCTCCCACACATGGGAGCATGCTTTAAAGATTTTTCTATCACTCTAGGGCTCCTTACTAAAAAGACAGGTAGTTACCATCAGAATTAATAGATGCTCGTAAGCACAATACACTGTTCTATCTTCAGCAGCTGCCAAAGAACCGTTTCGTTCTGTCTGGTCAGAGAAAGTGTCCGCCAAAGGTCGATGTCTTCATTAAAGTGTTAGGCAAGAAACGGCGTTGGAAGCAGGGTGTCATTATAAATGTCTTTGAACTTTCTTCTCACTTCCTGCAAAGTTCTTTCGGGCTGCATCGGCATCAGCAGAGAGAGCTGCGGCGCGAATCCGTGTGTATGTCAGTGATTCTGCTGAAGAATTTCAGCCCACAGACCGAGCAAGCCACCGGATCCACACCAGCACTCTCCTCCACCTTCCAGCCAGTGGCGACCGGCACGATCCACAGTGGTGCCCGCCGCTACCACTGCCGATGTCACCCTGGAAGATCCACTTGCTGTTCACCCAGCCACTGTGTCTTCTTTTCTGGAAGCGAGAGTGCGCTCTGTGACCAGTTTCTCAGCTGGCGTTCTGCGTCACTCACAAGATGTAGTAGGGGTGTGGCGGGGACCAACCATCGGCTACAGCTACACTCCGTGTCTCTTCATCTGCGTCCGCCTTCAGTGCTCCGCCGCACCGCTGTCACATGCCACCGCCTTACATGGCAACGGTGCAAAGTTTTTGGAGGGAGGAATGAGGTGTCGTCCGAAGAGCGAGGTCCCAGCCAAGGGTGGTACCTCGTAACGACACCACAACAAAAGATACTCGCTGCAAACCACATCAACAAATGTGCGACACCGGCGTAGTCACAAGCAAAGACAAGCCAAAAAGGATTCTCTGCATCGTTGCATCGGGTCTTATATATACGGCCGTGAAAAATGACGCTCAGCTCAGTCAGCGACTATCTAGTAAGACAACAGCACTTTCAACGCTGGGCCATCAAAAGTGTAAGCGTGCGAACCACTCAACGAAACATCCTCGTTATCGGCTTTTGGAGCGAAAGACCCACTCGTGTACCCTTGATGAGTGCCTGATACAATGCTTTACGCCTCGCCTGGGCCCGTCAACACCGACATTGGACTGTTGATGAGTGGAAACATGTTGCCTGGTCGGACGAGTCTCATTTCAAATTGTATCGAGCAGATGGACGTGTACGGGTATGGAGACAACTTCATGAATCCACGGACACAGCATGACAGAAGGGAGTGTTCAAGCTGGTGGAGGCGCGGTAATGGTGTGGGGTGCGTGCAGGTGGAGTGATATGAGACCCCTGATACCTCTAGTTACGACTCTGACAGATGACACGTACGTAGGCATCCTGTCTGACGAACTGCATCCAGTCATGTCCGTTGTACATCCCGACGGACTTTAACAATTCCAGCAGGACAATGCCACACCCCACACGTATAGAGCTGCTACACAGTGGCTCTAGTAACACTTGTCTGAGTTTAAACACTCACGGTGGCCTCCAAACTCCCCAGACATGAACATTATTCAGCATATCTGTGATACACAGCAACGTGCTGTTCAGAAGAGATCTCCACCCCCTTGTACTCTTAGGGATTTATGGACATCCCTGCAGGATTCTAGGTGTCAGTTCCCTCCAGCATTACTTCAGACATTAGTCGAGTCCATGCCACGTCGTGTTGCGGTATTTCTGCGTGTTCGCGGGGGCTCTACATGATATTAGACAGGTGTACCAGTGTCTTTGATTCTTCAGTGTAGAATCTATTCACAGGAAACCCTTTGAGTGCGAGGTCGCTAAAAGCCAACGATGCCTACGGTATTTGACGCCCCAAATGTTGTCCACCATGCAACGACAATATTGGCTGCTAACGGCAATAGGGGGGCGGGACTGGAGGTACCAAATGGTGAGTATAGCATTAGATTACGGAGCACAGTGGAACGGGTTAGGAGCGTAATTGAACTGGTTAGTCGACGATTAACTCAGTGCAGTGCTATAATTCAAGTGCTGTTGACACAAAGTAGAGCAACGGCAACTATAAACAAAGCAAACACTACGTTACATGTTCAACAACAGTTGCAGATGTTGACATTTTATCAGAAATAATCACAAGGAATTTCGCAGAGTAAGAAAGAAGTGGCATACGGGTTATTGGCGTTATTGCAATATGAATGAATGTTGAATGTGTGACATCGTATATGATCGACTGTGCGGACAATGTACATGAGTACATGAAGAGTACAGGGACGATGATACGTGATTAACAAGTGAAAGTGACACTGAAACAGTTGTCGGGCCATGTAGTTCATCATCCTTTTCCGACAGGCAACATCACTGGTTCGTGCTGTCCATACAGAGTTTATTTGAACAGTTAGTTGTGGAGGGAGATGCTTCATGGTTATTCGGTCACTGCACACTATGAGGGTCTCTCATTTCGTGGCCAATGTTTGATATTAGTGGACGCACATTTCGCCGATTTTGGGAAAATGTAAGCGTCACAGCTGCAGTTGCGTGATCCAAATTCTGAGTAGTTTGTTACTTGCCTGGTGCGCGCCGCAACTTGTTTTGTATAGTTTGGTTATAATTTGTGTCATCCAGTTGTATCAACAACATTGAATTTACAAGCTGCCCAGAGGAGCAGAGTTTGCTGCGCTATCTCCATACAATCTCCCACACTTTTTTGGTGACTCACTACGGCGCTAGCGTCGCTTTGTAATCTTTATTCCATGTCGATTTTTTATGTGATTTTTTTCTGCCATTAGAGCAAATAGATATCTGTTGATCTCAATCCTGACTTAAATTCCAAGATCCTTTTCACTGTCTTACAACTTTCCACGGTTAGGCGATCCACTAATAATGTATAGAACATGCTGAACGCGTCATCTTGTTACTAAAAATGTAATTCCTCTAGCTGTACATAATATTTTTTATTTACTTCGCTAATAGTTTCGGCGTTGCGTCAACGTCATCATCAGGCCCGTACACTTTGATGAAATCAGTTGTGTGTCGCTCAGTCTAGAAGTCCGGGATGAGATCAACACGTGATGAACATGGAGCTCCAAATGGAGCACATGTTGATCTCACCGCGGCCTTCTAGACTGAGCCACACACAACTGATTTCATCAAACTGTAAGTGCCTGAAGACGACGTTGACGCAACGCCGAAACTAGTAGCGAAGTAAATAAAAAATCTTATGCACAGCTGGAGGAATTTCATTTTTAATAAAAATTATATCAGCTGTGTCCCACCTTCATCCAGTTTAAATATGGATGTACGAAGACGTCAGCTTGTTGTTGTGCACAGTGGCCAAACTCAACGATTAGTTATAATGTCTCTAAGCACTATGCGACTTAACATCTGAGGTCATCAGTCCCCTAGACTTAGAACTACAGAAACCTAACTAACCCAATCGCATCATACACATCCGTGCCCAAGACAGGATTCAAACCTGCGACCGTAGCACCAGCGCGGTTGCGGACTGAAGGGTCTAGAACCGCTCGGACACAGAGGCCGTCGATTAGTTATATTGTCAATTCAGAGAAAAGAACGAGTATTACGCTCACTCGTCATGTATGATCAAAGATTTGTTTTATAAACAAGCATTGCACTAACGTTCCTTGACTCGATACAGAACTGAGAAACAACTTTGAGTAATAATATTAAAAGGCTAGTATGTATAACTGGAGCATGTCTGTTTTCCTCTGTCATCATTTCCTAGCGAGTAATAAAATTTTCGTACACAACTCTTACAAAGACGTTAGACGCAATTACGCGCTACACAACATTTCCATGTCATCGCATTTCAACTCCTCGGTGCAGCCTGAAAGCTCGACCTAAATGGCCGTGTTATGAATGCAGATCCACCGCAGTAAATCACAGCCGGGAGTCTTACTTGCCCTTGTTAATGTTTCACGCCGGGGTGGAGGAAAAGGAGGCGGCAACAAACGAGGCGTCTTCGCAGCCGTAATCGAGATTTCACACTTCCATACATCGCGCAGTCCAGAACCCCTGGCAGCCGCTGCAGAAAGAAATATGTATAGGGCAACAGCCACAGCACGCGGTGGACACTGCCAATAAACCAAGTGTAAAGAATCGCGGGCGTAGCTGGCTGCCAAATGCTAAATCGCGCAGACAATCCTCCATTGTGCGGTTGCAGACTCAAGACGCCGTTGTCGACGTGGCTGACGCTTTCATCATTTACTGTTTAACATCTAGGAGGTAACACCTTCTTATGCCACCGAGGTTCTTTTAAGTTCAAAATCATAATTTTGTGTTAATTTATCGATTTACTTGCGCTGTTTTAAGTTTACCTTAGTTATGGACACAAGGCACTGAAAGTAATGGGTGGTGTATATCAGAGATAGGGTTTGTAGTATGCTTTGCTGTGTAAGCTTTTAACTGTGCACTGTGGTGGAAGGATGGGTTCCCATCTTTGATACAGAGCACAGTTAATTATTTTGTTTTCCCAGTAGAAAAACTTCCGCTTTTATTGGTTACACACTGAGACTACAAAAGTCATTCGACACTTCCTACAATCGTGTCGGACCTCCTTTTGCCCAGCGTAGTGCACCCCCTCGACTTGACATGGACTCAACAAGTCGTTGGAAGTCATCTGTAAAAAATACACTACTGGCCATTAAAATTGCTACAACAAGAAGAAATGCAAATGATAAACGGGTATTCATTGGACAAATATATTATACTACAACTGACGAGATTACATTTTCACGCAATTTGGGTGTATAGATCCTGAGAAATCAGTACCCAGAACAACCACCTCTGGCCGTAATAACGGCCTTCATACGCCTGGGCATTGAGTCAAACAGAGCTTGGATGGCGTGTACAGGTACAGCTTCCCATGCAGCTTCAACACGATACCACAATTCATCAAGAGTAGTGACTGGCGTATTGTGACGAGCCAGTTGCTCGGCCACCATTAACCAGACGTTTTCAGTTGGTGAGAGATCTGAAGAATGTGCTGGCCAGGGCAGCAGTCGAACATTTTCTGTACAGGACGTGCAATATGCAGTCGTGCATTATCCTGCTGAAAAGTAGGGTTTCGCAGGGATCGAATGAAGGGTAGAGCCACGGGTCGCAACACATCTAAAATGTAACGTCCACTGTTCGAAGTGCCGTCAATGCGAACAAGAGGTGACCGAGACGTGTAACCAATGGCACCCCATACCATCACGCCGGATGATACACCAGTATGGCGATGACCAATACACGCTTCCAATGTGTGTTCACCGCCATGTCGCCAAACACGGATGCGACCATCGTGATGCTGTAAACAGAACCTCGATTCATCCGAAAAAATGACGTTTTGCCATTCTTGCACCCGGGTTCGTCGTTGAGTACACCATCACAGGCGCTCCTGTCTGTGATGCAGCGTCAAAGGTAACCGCAGCCATGGTCTCCGAGCTGATAGTCCATGCTGCTGCAAACGTCAGATCTGTTGACTCAGGGATCGAGACGTGGCTGCACGATCCGTTAGAGCCATGCGGATAAGATGTCTGTCATCTCGACTGTTAGTGACACGAGGCCGTTGGGATCCAGCACGGCGTTCCGTATTACCCTCCTGAACCCACCGATTCCATATTCTGCTAACAGTCATTGGATCTCGACCAACGCGAGCAACAATATCGCGATACTATAAACAGCAATCGCGATAGGCTATAATCCGACCTTTATCAAAGTCGGAAAGATGATGGTACGCATTTCTCCTTCTTACACGAGTCATCACAACAACGTTTCACCAGGCAACGCCGGTCAACTGCTGTTTGTGTATGAGAAATCGGTTGGAAACTTTCCTCATGTCAGCGCGTTGTAGGGGTCGCCACCGGCGCCAACCTTGTGTGAATGCTCTGAAAAGCTAATCATTTGCATGTCACAGCATCTTCTTCCTGTCGGTTAAATTTCGCATCTCTAGCACGCCATCTTCGTGGTGTAGCAGTTTTAATGGCCAGTAGTGTACTAGGTGATGCTACGGTATAGCAGTCGGTGATGGCGGAAGTGTTACCAGTGCTGTATTTTGTTCACATACGGACCCCTCGATTATGTCCCATAAATGTTCGACTGAATTTATATCGGGTGATCTGGGTGGCCAAATCATTAGCTGGAATTGTCCAATATGTTGCTCACACAGATCGCGAACAACTGTGGCCCGTTGAAATGATCTATTGTCATGAGAACAGAAGTCCATTAATGCCTGCAAATGGTCTCCAAGTAGCCGCACATAATCCTTTCCGGTCAATGATCAGTTTAATTGGCCCAGAAGACTCTTTCCGTTCCGTCTAAATACAGCCAACGCCGTTGTGGAACCATCACCAGCTTGCACAGTGCATTGTTGACAGTTTAGCTTGAAGTCTGCGCCACGCGCGAACACTTGCCCTTACCAACTGAAATTGGCACTCATTTGACCAGGCCACGGTTTTCCATCGTTCTAGGGTCCAACCGATATGGTCATGAGCCCAGGAAAGGTTCTGGAGGCGATGTCGTGTTGTTAGCCAAGGCACTCGCTTTGGTCGTATGATGCCATAGCCCACTTATATCAAATTTCACCGCACTGTCCTAACCGATACATTTATCGTACGTCTCGCAGTCTTTCCGAGCACTGGGTCCCGGGTTCGATTTCCGGTGGGGTCAGGGATTTTCACCTGCCACGAGACGACTGGATGTTGTGTCGTGTTCATCAACATCATTCACCGCCATCACGGTCGTAGGAAGGCAATGGCAAATCATCTCTACTAGGACTTTGTCTAGTATAGCGGTGCGGATCTCCCGCATCGTTCCCCTATGCTCTGTCAAGGAGTATGGGACTTCATCATCATCACATTGATTTTTGCAGTTATTTTACACAGTGTTGCTTGTCAGTTAGCACAAACAACTCTATACAAACGATGCGCCTCGGTCGTTACGTTAAGGCCGTCATCTTGTCCCTAGTGAGAAGTTATGCCTGAAATTTGCTATCCTGACATACTGTTGCAACTGTGAATAACGGGATATTGAATTCCATAAAGATTTCCAAAACGGAATGTCTATGCTTCTAGCTCCAACAACCATCCCGCTGTTGGTTCTCTTCGTAGGGCTATAATTACGTCGGAAACATTTTCACGTTAATCGCCTGTGTACAAAGGTCAGCTCCGGCAAAGCACTGCCATTTTGTAACTTATTAATCGACAATGCTGCTATCTTTATACGTCCATATCTCTATCTCATGACTTCCTTCACCTCAGTGTATATACATTTGTATATAATTTCCAAGTCACTATTGATAAATTTTTATTTCATGTAACTTTTTTTCACTACGCTACTAACATACGTACTCTATATTTCAGACATATGGGTTGTTCTTAGCACACGTCCCATTTTTTTAAGATCATTACTTGTAACTTTAATCCTTCGACTCCCAAGATTGACATGTAATTTTTTACAGATTTCTGCTTGATTTTGTAGCAGACCTGCGTCTCCATGGTTAACGTCATATTACCTAGAATGGACACAAAATAAACTTAGATTAAATATATAGTTGGCTGGTTTCCACGCATCTAACCACCTCCAGGTATCCACGACGTAATATTTATTTTCGTAATTCATCTTCATATTTGCATGGCATGACTAACAGGTACACATAAGCAACTAATAATGACAGATAAAATGCATAAAAGAAGAGTTCCTGTCCGTATTTCATCTTGCCTTTCTGCACATGATGTAAAAGAGGTACAGTTCAAGGAATTAATCAGCTCAGGGAAGATTATCACAACAAGCAACAGTAAAATTAACACGTGTTTCAACCAAACGGAAGTCGAGGACGTAATCGACTCAGTCGTAGAAAAACGTGAGATAAATTGTGTTGACCTAAAAGGGTGCTACGTTGAAAAAGAAGTTCATTTTGAACCGTATCGAGCTACTTGTCAGCGGGGTGTCGTATTTCGTCCTTCCGCTGGATAGCCCCATTTGCCTGGGCAACGTCCGAACAACAGTAACAGCAGGTACGTTTATCCGCATGTCAACACGGCCCCTGTACACCTGACCACACACACACACACACACACACACACACACACACTCGGCAATAACGCGGCCACAAGGGCGCCTGCAGCGTGGCCAGTGAACGCGCGCTGAATAGCTAATGAGATGCGTGTCGCCGCTCGCCACAGCCGTGTGCGTGTAACACGTTCACACTGGCGCGGCGCGTTTGTTCGGAGCCTTGCTACCCGCAGGTGGCGTCTGTTTTTGCTTTTGTTTTTAATTTCGCTTAGGGTAGCGCGTGAAGGCGCGCTTACACAACACCACAACGCAGCAACGATCAGCACAGGTCAATAGCATGTTCTTGTTTAACAGTGGCATCAGCGCAAGTTACATCTGGACGTTTTTCATTTGCGGGCAACAAGTCTGTACTCAGAAAATTGCTCTTACAATTTTCCGATGCTTATTTTATCACTAGTTGATATATATCTAGTGACACTTTCATATGGAACTGGTGGTCATGGAATTAAACAAAATGAATGTACACTCCTGGAAATTTAAATAAGAACACCGTGAATTCATTGTCCCAGGAAGGGGAAACTTTATTGACACATTCCTGGGGTCAGATACATCACATGATCACACTGACAGAACCACAGGCACATAGACACAGGCAACAGAGCATGCACAATGTCGGCACTAGTACAGTGTATATCCACCTTTCGCAGCAATGCAGGCTGCTATTCTCCCATGGAGACGATCGTAGAGATGCTGGATGTAGTCCTGTGGAACGGCTTGCCATGCCATTTCCACCTGGCGCCTCAGTTGGACCAGCGTTCGTGCTGGACGTGCAGACCGCGTGAGACGACGCTTCATCCAGTCCCAAACATGCTCAATGGGGGACAGATCCGGAGATCTTGCTGGCCAGGGTAGTTGACTTACACATTCTAGAGCACGTTGGGTGGCACGGGATACATGCGGACGTGCGTTGTCCTGTTGGAACAGCAAGTTCCCTTGCCGGTCTAGGAATGATAGAACGATGGGTTCGATGACGGTTTGCATGTACCGTGCACTATTCAGTGTCCCCTCGACGATCACCAGTGGTGTACGGCCAGTGTAGGAGATCGCTCCCCACACCATGATGCCGGGTGTTGGCCCTGTGTGCCTCGGTCGTATGCAGTCCTGATTGTGGCGCTCACCTGCACGGCGCCAAACACGCATACGACCATCATTGGCACCAAGGCAGAAGCGACTCTCATCGCTGAAGACGACACGTCTCCATTCGTCCCTCCATTCACGCCTATCGCGACACCACTGGAGGCGGGCTGCACGATGTTGGGGCGTGAGCGGAAGACGGCCTAACGGTGTGCGGGACCGTAGCCCAGCTTCATGGAGACGGTTGCGAATGGTCCTCGCCGATACTCCAGGAGCAACAGTGTCCCTAATTTGCTGGGAAGTGGCGGTGCGGTCCCCTACGGCACTGCGTAGGATCCTACGGTCTTGGCGTGCATCCGTGCGTCGCTGCGGTCCGGTCCCAGGTCGACGGGCACGTGCACCTTCCGCCGACCACTGGCGACAACATCGATGTACTGTGGAGACCTCACGCCCCACGTGTTGAGCAATTCGGCGGTACGTCCACCCGGCCTCCCGCATGCCCACTATACGCCTTCGCTCAAAGTCCGTCAACTGCACATACGGTTCACGTCCACGCTGTCGCGGCATGCTACCAGTGTTTAAGACTGCGATGGAGCTCCGTATGCCACGGCAAACTGGCTGACGCTGACGGCGGCGGTGCACAAATGCTGCGCAGCTAGCGCCATTCGACGGCCAAGACCGCGGTTCCTGGTGTGTCCGCTGTGCCGTGCGTGTGATCATTGCTTGTACAGCCCTCTCGCAGTGTCCGGAGCAAGTATGGTGGGTCTGACACACCGGTGTCAATGTGTTCTTTTTTCCATTTCCAGGAGTGTATTTTCCTCGTAGTATATTTATTGAACTTAGTCTCTGTTTTTCTGTTTAAGAGGTTTAATCTCGCGTTTTTGTAACTGTGATTTCATTCAATCTGTAGCGCAGTAATTGCTCACTGAACAGCCAGCTACATAGCTCATTAACGCGTCGGTGTCCATTGGTGACGCATCAGGAGCGTAGCAAGTTGTGTATCTACGTGTGTGTCTGGTTTCATAGTTTACTTCTTCAGTTACTCGCGCTAGGATGGCTAGGATGTGTGATTTGTGTGTGCGGCCGCTGGAGGAGCTGGCCGCAGTTCACAAACAGCTGAATGTGCTGCGGGCTACCGTCATCACCTCCAGGCTGCTGCCTCGGGGTGTAACTGCAGTGGAGATGCTGGTGTGCTGCACGAGACACTTTAGGCGTCGCTTGTTTTGCCAGCATGGCTCTGCTTCCGAGGCACAACCTAGAGTACGCGACACAGTGGATCCGCCCCCACAGCAGGGGGTGTGGCGGATGGTACTGCGTTTGCATCGCTCGAGGCGGAGGCCAATGTGGAGACCGGCCACCTGGTCTCGTCCATTCACTCTGTGACTGGACAGGTGGCCGTTCCTGCAGCAGGGTCTGAGCAGGCACACGGGGGCAGGAGTTTACTAGTTATTGGGAGCTCCAAAGTTAGGCGCGTCATGGCCCTTAGGCAGATAGCGTTCGGGGCTGGGAAGAAACCCAATGTGCACTCCTTATGTCTACTGTGTGGCCCTCATCCGTGATGTGGAGGTGGCCTTGCCTGCGGCTATCATCTGCAAGTCGTGGCTCATGTCGACACCAACGGTGCCTGTTGCATGGGTTCTGGGGCCATCCTCAGTTAATTTAGGTGGCTGGCAGAAGTGGTGAAGACTGCTGGCGTTGCGCATGGGGTGCATGCAGTGCTCACAATTTGCAGCATCGTTCCCAGAGTTGATCAGGACCCTTTGGTCTGGAGCTGAATGGAGGGTCTCAGTCAAAGACTATGTTGGTCTTGGCGGCAGATTTCTAGTAGACCTACGTTAACTTTTGGGGATTTATAACTCCTCCTGATAGGTCATGGGTGCACTACATAAAGGAAGCAACTATTTGGGTGCAGAGTATTTGTGGAGTGCACAGGAGGGTCCCTTAGACTAGACAATAGTTTAAGGTGCCCTGATGAACAATCACCAGTCAACAAACAGGAAGGGAAGGCAGACGGCGTTCAGAGTAAAGATACTTTGACTGTAATTTTATTGGCAAACTGTCAAAGTATTCTTAGTAATGTTCCCAAATTTACTGCCCTCCAGGAACGTTTTCGCACCAAATTATTCTTGAGACCGAGAGCTTTTTGAAACTCAAAGTGGAGAGGTCGGAGATATTTAGTGAGTTGGGAACAAATACCGGCAAGACATGTTCGAGGCCATGGGTGGGTGTGTTCATTGCAATTGAGAAAAGTACTGTCTCTATTGTGGTTGAATTTGAGTGCGTCATTGAAGTGGGTCTCGTATAACTGGTTTAGATGAAACCAATTTAATTGTTGGATGTTTTTACCCGACGCGTGAGTCCATTGTGACAGTTCTAGAGTTATTCAAAGAAAGTCTATGGCCACTAGCGTTAAAAATACCCAGATCGTGCAATACTAGTTGGAGGCAACTTTTACGTACTGAGTATAGACTGGGATGTGTATATACAGACAGTAATGCGAAATACTTTGAACACGTTACCTGAAAACTGTCTTGAGCAGCTCACACACAATGCAAACATCTTAGGTCTCGTAGTTAGAAATCGGCCAGACCTTGTCGACGATATCAGTATATAAATGGAGATTAGCGATCATAATCTCATGGCTATGGCTATAAAAGTCAATAAATCAGTACAGAAGGCTAGGAGAGTTTTTGTGCTAGATAGAGCAGATAAGCAGCTGTTAGCATATCACTTAGACAGGGATTATGGCAGAGTTTAAAACAGATTGTAATTCGGGGTCTGGAGGGATACATACCTAGAAAGTGGATAAAGGGTATGAAAGATCGACTATGGTTTAACAACGGAATTCAGAAGATGCTGAGTTTGCAGAGGCTGTCGCACTTCAAAAGAGAACGCACAAATGAAGACAAGCAAAGGTTAGTAGATATTCGTGCGTCTGTGGAAAGATCTATGCGCGAAGCATACAACTGACCCTGTCACTCCTTAGTAAAAGACCTGACAGAGACCCCCAAGAAAATTCTGGTCGTATGTAAAATCGCTAAGCGTGTCTAAGGATTTTAGTCAGTCCCTTGTTCATCACTCTGGTATGGCCGTTGAAAATAGCAAAACGGATGCCCAAGTTTTAAATGTCACGTTCAAAAAATCCTTCACGCAAGAAAACTTACAAATATACCGTCGTTTGACGATCGGACAGACTTCCTTATGGACGACACAGAAATAAGCATCCCTGACGTGGAGAAAAGGCTGATAGATTTGAAAGCAAATAAATCACCAGGTTCGAATAAAATCTCAATACGGTTTTACAAAGAGTCCGCTATGGCGTTGGCCCCTTACCTATCTTTGTACTTGTCGTGAATCTCTTCCCCAACACAAAGACCCAAGTTTCTGGAAAAAGGGGGCAGGTGACTCCAGTATATAAGAAGGATAAAAGAAGGCACCCTCACAGTTACAGAGCAATATCCCTAACTTCAGTTTACTGCAGAAACCTTGAACATATTCTCAGTTCTAATACGACAAATTTTCTTGAGACTGACAAGCTTATGTCCACGAATCAGCATGGTTTTAGAAAGCATTGCTCTTGCGAAATTCAGGTTGCCCTTTTCTCATATGATATACTGCGAAGTAAGGATGACGGAGAATAGGCAGATTCCATATTGCTAGATCCCCGGAAAACATTTGACACGGTACCCCTTGAAGGCTGTTGACGAAGGTACTAGCATATGAAATAAATTCACAGAAATGTGAGTCGCTCGAAGACTTCTTAAGAAATAGAACCCAGTCTATTGTTCTCGACGGCGAATGTGCATCAGAGGCAAAGGTACCTTCAGGTGCGCACTAGTGAAGTGTGATAGGACGACTATTGTTTTCTATACACATGACTGATTTGACGGACGGGGAGGGCAGCAATATGCGGTTGTTTGTTGTTGATACTGTGGTGTACGGTAAGGTATCGAAGTTGAGTGACTGTGGGAAGATACAAGACAGATAAAATTTCTAGTTGGTGTGATGAACGGCAGCTAGCTCTAAATGTGGAAAAATGTAAGTTAATGTGGATGAGTAGGGAGAGCAAACCTGTAATGTTCGGTTACAGTATTACTAGTGTCCTAACTGACACGGTCAATGTCTGGGCGTAACGTTGTAAAGCTATGTGAAATGGAACGAGCATGTCAGAAATGTGGTAAGGAGGGGGAATGGTCGAATTCAGTTTTTTGGTAGAATTTTTGGAGATAATTATTCGCCTTCAAAGGAGACCACATCTAGGATGCTAGTACGACCTATTCTGAAGTATTGCACTAGTGTTTGGGATTCATACCAGGTCGGACTGAAGGAAGACATCGAAACAATTCAGAGGCTGGTTGCTAGATTTGTTACCAGTAGGTTCAAACAACTCGTACGTATTACGGAAATTTTCAGGAACTAAAATGGGAATCCCTGGAGGGAATACTACGTTCTTTTCGAGAGACATTCTATTACCGCCAACTTACATTGCGCGTAAGGACCACGAGAATAAATTTCGTGAAATTAGGGCTCACACGGACGCTCACTGACAGTCGTTTTCCCTCGCTCTGTTTGTGAGTGGAACAGGAATGGAAATGAGTAGTAGTGGTACAGGGAGCCCTCCAACACACCGTACGATGTTTTGCGGAGTATCTGCGTAGCTGTAGATGTAGATGCAAATAAAAAAAAAATCTTGATGGTTTATTGACAGCAAAATCGAATTTCAATCACATAGTGATCATCTTCAGTGCTGTGGTGGACACATTAAACTCATAGGCACTGGTGTCAAGTTAGTATCAGTAACCAAAGCTATGAAACGATCACAGTAACTCCAATGCTGTCAATAAACCATCAATATTACGGCCACGCTGACCTTCCTTCTGTGTGTAAAATGTATCAAATAATTCTCCTAAGCGAATAAAAACTCCTAAGCCTGTAGAGATATCTCTGAAATGTTGCGATGGCGAATCTTTAATAGAAATATTTATAACGAAATATGTGGGGGGCATGGAATGCAAATTGATGCATGAATAGTTCACCTCCTAACTGTTATCTGTTGCATGTGTCCCATGTTTATCGTTATAAATCTTACACGTATTGCCACAAATATTAAAAATTCTCAAGCACAAATTTTGAGGGCTGTCTGTATGGGATTAGGAATCTGTATGTGGGTTGCAGAAATTATTTTATACACTTTAATCCAATTTAAAAACATGTTAAATTACAAATTTACTTTTGTTTAAAATAATTATTTTGACTGTCATGTAAATAATTATTTTAATATATACCAGCTCTTTGGAGCACGTCATTATGTGGTAGGGAAACATGGACTTTGGGAAAACTGGAACAGAAGAGAACTGGAGGCCCGCATCTCGTGGTCGTGCGGTAGCGTTCTCGCTTCCCACGCCCGGGTTCCCGGGTTCGATTCCCGGCGGGGTCAGAGATTTTCTCTGCCTCGTGATGGCTGGGTGTTGTGTGATGTCCTTAGGTTAGTTACGTTTAAGTAGTTCTAAGTTCTAGGGGACTGATGACCATAGATGTTAAGTCCCATAGTGCTCAGAGCCATTTGAACCATTTTGAGAACTGAAGTATTTGAGATGCGGCGCTACAACAGAATTTCGAAAATAAGATGAACTGATGGAATGAGAATGTCCTCCACAGAATCGGCAGAGAACTGAATATGTGGGAAACACTGAAAAGAAGAAAGGGCAGCATCATACGACGTCTGTTAAGACATCCATGGTACTAGACGGGACTGTGGAGAGTAAAATGTGTCGGGGAAAACAGAGATTGGAATACAACCAGCAGTTAATTGAGATCGTACATTGTAGGTTCTACTCTGAGACGAAAGCGATGGCACAGGAGAGAAATTCGTGACACACCACATGAGACCAGTCTGAAGACTGATGACTCAAAAACATAGCTCTTAAGCCCCGTCTTCGCTTTTGTACAAGTATGTCATCTATATGGCACACATTGCCTCCTCCACCTCCCTCTGTCCATCTCCTCTTCCACCTCTCTATTTCGAGTCGTCACCATTCGTTCGCATACCGCCTGGAAAGCATTCTGCTACTACTGAGACAATACGCCGGTCCTGCGGGGCAGCCAAAATGTCAGACCGTACAAAACTGTTTCATCCTCACTCACGACAGATCGACAACAAAACGTGTTAATATTGCGTGTCATCCAGTTCTTAGTTGTGTTTAAAATTTCAATCTCTAGGTCACTCCAAAGTTAGTCAAAAATCGACTGCCAAATCTGTAGCAAATAGACAGAGAAAGAAACGACCTAACAACAGCTTGTTGAAATGTGTCTTCTTACGGATGCTAAATATGAACCTCAGTTTACAAACCTAAAAATAATTTTCTATTGGTTGTCAGTGGAAAGCCCGGATTTTAGTTTGGAAATCATGAAATTCAATACTTCTACTCTTTCTCTCCCTGACGTACATAATCTGATGATGAACACAATGGAGATAAGGTCGAAGTACGGGGTGTTCAATAGGTCTCTCCGCAGTGCCCTATGATTGTTCGCCTTCCTGGGTTTTTCAACGAAACAATAAACGCACACGATACTGCAGTGATATTCTGTACCCATTTATAGGAGAACTTTTGTTAAGTGAAATACTGAACGGTTATCTTCAACAACATGTAGCAACCGCTCATACAGCTCGCGTTTCAATGTCAGTGCTTGCTGACGTTTTTGGTGACCGCATAATTTTACAGGGACTTTGACCTCAACGATCGCCTGACCTAACACCATCTAACTTCTTCCTTTTGGGTGCAGCAAAAGCAACTGCCTATAAAAACCGTTCAAAATCCATCGATGAATTGAAAACTGCAGTATCCACTTTCACCGCTTCTGTTACAGAAGAAGTGTTACAGCTTGTGTTTGAAAACGTGATTAGAGGAATTGAATTGTGTATTCAACAATAGGGGGCCACTTTCAACATTTAATGTGAAAATTTGCAACTAAAAATGAATATTTAATAAATTAATAACTTGTATTTCACTGAGTTACTTTCGGTATATTCACTGCGGCATACGACACGCGCGGCTAACAATCATACGGCACTGCGGAGAGACTTTTTGAACACCCCGTACTACTTATAGAACTTCCAAATAATATCAGTATTAAAAAATCATGCCTGAAATCAGAAACGCTACAGCAACATCGCAGTACAGACTCACAACAAACGGAACCCCTAAAATGTCAACTGCTGGTCGATTTATTTGTGTGCACTACAGAATTTATTCTTGCTAAGCTCTCCGACAAAAAAAAAAAAAAAAAAGGGAACTAGTCTTAGTAGTCTGTATGTCGTTTCGGAACATCTACAAGATGGAACAAGGAATACTAGTATTTGATATGATGAGTTCGAATAAATTTTCCATAGTTTCGACAGAAAGGTAACAGAACTTGCGTAAACGGGAATCAGGAGATATTCATCACTTTATCTCCAACTGTCTTCCCTAAAGGTATACTGCGAATTAAATAATGACATTAGAAAATTCGATTTATTCAAAATAAGCCGATTTCATCAATATCTACTGATTTTTATAGAAAAGTTGAATCAAAATGAAGAAAAATATATATATCAATAAATCAGACACTAAGTTTCTTTATTTTTCTGGAGAAAATATTTTGTTTCCCACCGCTGAAAAACTGCAGCTCAGTATATGACCATTCCGTGCTTATCCAGGGATCTGGAAAAAAAACCTTGAAGATTAATAGTTCTGTCAATGTTGTGGTCCATTAATTTGTGTAAACTACATGTGGTTGCTCACTGGAAACATTAAACTCGAGAATAAGCTTCTAAACCGTGATTTCAAAGGTAACTTTCTAACGTGAACGTTTTTGGCAGACTGAAACATTCTGTCGGGCCACGATTCGAACCTGGGACCCTTGCATTTCGTGGACAACTAGGTTAAGGACTGAGCTATTCGGACACGACTCACGGTTGCCCATTAAAGCTTTATTACCAGCAGTACTTCTCCTCTACTTCCAAACTTCACAGGAGTTCTCTTGCGCACCTTACTTCCAGGAGTACTAATCCCTCAAGGTATTCAGAAGAACTTTTGGGTCTGTTTGTAAGGTAGATGAGATGTCCTGGTGGACGTAAAACTGTGAGGGCGCATCGTGAGTCGGGAGAGTACTTGGCCGCGAATGACAAAGGTATCAATTCCTAGTTCCAATACAGCACCTGATTTTGACCTCCAAGGAAATTTCAAATCAGTGCAAGGTGATAACTCAATTTTGAAATTTGTTAACATATTAATACAGCTACAGTAAATGCGTAAGGGGAGTTCTAAATTATACACGTGAGAGGTACGAATCAAATATGAAAAAAATATTTAAAATGGAAATATGCATGTTGAGAATCTGGTTTAAAGTAGCACGCAGTACGACATGCTGGAATTCAGTGTGTGATAGTGACTTTTGTAAGAAGTATATGTGTGATACATGTAACTGGACGAGCAGACGGAAGTTCTTCCCTGTATAACGTATTCTGATAAGACCTTACGTACATGTCAACATGTTTCAACTGAGGTAGACGACGACAGCTGGGAACGCATTTCGATACACAAAATACGAGGTGTGTGGCAAAAATAATGAGACTGATTTTTTAATCTACCAAAGTTTTTCTCAAATGACAATGCTGTGCCCTTGAAAGTGGTTCCCTTCGTCAGCAGTCGTTGTTTCCTGCCTTGGTTGCTGCGCTGAAAGATTTAACATGGTCACATTCTTTTGAATGTTCTCCAGAGTTACCAAATGACGTCCTTTTCAAACGTGTTTCAGTTTAGGGAAAAGAAAATAAGTCATAACGATTCATATCAGGTGAACAGGGAGCTGTGAAACAACAGAAACCACGATGGAAGTGGCCGTGAGGTATGGGTCGTTGTCGTGATGCAACATACACTTTACGCAATGTCCAGTGTCACCCGTTTCACCCTTTATTTGAGCCTGTCAAAGACATATTTGTGAAACACTTGGTTGACAGTGTGTCTTGGACGAACCAAACCTTAATGTACCATACCCTAGCATCTTCCATTATCTTTGATTTGATTATGCGAGGAGATTTCCCAGTGTGCCACTGCTCACTTTGCCATTTTATCTTGGGATCGTACTTGAAAGTCCAGTTTTCGATACCTATGATCACACGACTGGACTATCCGTGACCATTGGCAGTCCTCTCAAGAACATCGACTCACACGTTTCTTCGATTGCCTTTCTGGTTAGTTGTGAGGTTTTTCGGCACCAATTTTAGGTAAATATTTCGCGCGTGGAAAACTTCAGTCAATATTCGATGTTTGCGGAAAGAGTTTAAATTTAGCAGGTCACCCACCGTCATTATTGTTGAACGTCCGATGTTTTCGTCGCTTTTTGAAGTTGAAGGGCCGGCCGAGGTGGCCGAGCGGTTCTAGGCACTTCAGTCCAGAACCACGCGGCTGCTGCGGTTGCAGGTTCGAGTCCTGCCTCGGGCGTGGATGTGTGTGATGTCCTTAGGTTAGTTAGGTTTAAGTAGTTCTAAGTCTAGGGGACTGATGACCTCAGATGTTGAGTCCCATAGTGCTCAGAGCCATTTGAACCATTTGAAGTTGAAGGTCTCCCTGAGCGAGGGTCACCATTAACGTTTTCTCGGCATTCGAAAAATGATTTGTGCCAGCGAAAAGCTTTTGCTCTTGATAAGGATGTTCCCGATGAGACTCAATTTTTCAAAGGTCACACTCGCGGATTCCCTTCGTTTAACACCAAACTAGGCGGCATAACGTTTCTCTAAATACCGCTGTTCCATTGTAGTAACGTACAACAAAATCACATCTTCACCGACGCCACTCTAAAAAATCACGTGATAGCTGTACGGTGCTGAAACTCGGACTGAGCATCTTCAAGGGATGAACACACCGATCTGCACAAGTACAACAGCACAAAGTTGCCAGATCGCTCGCAGGGTTGTCAGTATCATTACTTTTCTCACACACCTCGTATTGCTGCACTATTCATTAATAAGTGACGTTTTGTTGTTTAACATAAAGATACAACGACAATATGTAAACGTGCAAAAATCCGAAGGCTGAAAGTGACTGAAAGAATGAAAATGTGGAAGAACATTAGCATAGCTGAAAGATAAATTTAAAAGAAAAAGTAATTATCAAAAATATATGGATTAGAAAATCGAACTGATAATATCAAAATGCCATTAAACGATATGATATGTCACTGAATAGAGTAAACGACAAAGTAGTGACACAAGAAGCAAAATGGGCAAGATTTATTGCTAATTTGAAAGACGTTGTAACTGACTAATTAACAATTTTATAACTTGTTAACTGTTTCAGTAACAATTGCGAGGCTGTGTAAATGATCATTACAAATTTTGAGGCGACTGAAAAAAAAGCAAAGTCATTTGCTTCAATCTGCATCGCACCTTTACATTGTGTAATGAGTACCGGTGTTGGTATAAAGTACCGTCATCAGGCCAGGCTACGATCAAAATATCACAGTACGTAGTTAAAATTTTCCTTACGAAACATTTAGACAATACTTTTCCCTATGGCAGGTAACGCGTAACGTTAAAATATAGTCAGCCCGTTACCCTTGATGCGCAGTCACCAAAGCTCGCTTACCCAACGTGGTGTGTCATATACTGAAAGTAAAGGCAGCTACAATTTTAATCTCGAAGTGCTACGCAACGATGTTTCTCATATACCAAAAGTAGTGACAGGTAAAAATTGCAGCTGGAAGTGATAATGATGTATTTTATATCTGTTTATATGGAGCACTTGTGACACCTATTTTTCTTTCCTTTTCTTTACTTTCCTTTACTGTATGTTTTACCAACGTTCTATCTTTTCTAGAACGTAGTCAGTGTTATACAGTCTATTGCTATCTAACCAAAGAGAACCGTTTACTGCTTTGGAACGCATGAAAGAGCCATGTGAGAAGGCGCGAGAATGCTAGACTCTTATTCGGTGGGAGGCATATTAAAATCAACATGTGTATATCTTTATGTAGATTTTCTGTGGTTTTTCTCACATAAGCCGATTCCTGTCCTGTTCACAGTATAATGCTATAGCTGGCTCTTTCATATCCTCATTCTGTATTAGTACTGGAACTTCAACAAAGCCTAGGGTTTTAAATTCTGCTTTTTCGTATTTTCGTTTGGAGAGTGATTTGACAAACATACCTTTCAAATGAATTTGTACATAACTCGTAGCATGACTGGGAAGTAAATATAGGTACTTACGTAGCACCAGTTACGGGGTCGCTGGACGCAAGACACAAGTTCGAATCATACAGGACTTTAGTTATGAAAGGCGGTAGATAAAATTACAATCGGTCCTTTCTAATTAATATTTCTTTGTGGTTTCGATGTCATTTTTAGACGAATTATGGCTGTGGATAAAGTATCGTTACAGTATATATCGACATTACATCCAAAAGTTATCGATATATATAAGCGATATCTTCTTCCACGATATATCAGTATATCGACAAGAAATGGCAGCGTCAGGTGCCGATATTTTCACATATATATATTTGCAATTCTCGATAAATATTTGAAGCTGTTCTTTTTAAATTGTAGCAGAACATACAGTAATGTTTCTTTCACTGTGTGAACGAGTCTTGCTACTGTTTGACCTTCCATCACGTCCGGTCTTACTCTTTGACTGTCAACCAAGTACAGATGGCACATAGAAGAATTCCGATTACTCTGATGGGTGGCGGTGTGAATGGAATAACAAGATTTCCGATGTGAAGAAATAGCACACCAGTTGCCTTAAAAAACAATTTTTAACTCGCCCAATGTGCTATTTCTTCACATCGGCATTCTTTAAAAACAGCTTCTGAAAGTGATGAACAAAACTCTAAATGACACCATTGGTCTTTGAGGTGGCGGAGGCGTATGAGGGGGAAAAACTGACGTAATATTTTGCCACTACGACTGCTAGGTCGCCGGCGTTTGCACAGATGAAAAAACCGGGATGTCGACATTAAGTGTTCCGGGCAAATACGAAGTGCGACGAAACCGAACGACGGACCGACCCATCGGACACCTTTTATGGTGCCACTTACATGCAGTTACCATTGTTAGCAAACTGGTTATAATCGTCAAGCGTGTACGTGCACCGAGCGAGGTGGCGCAGTGGTTAGCACACTGGACTCGCATTCGGGAGGACGACGGTTCAATCCCGTCTCCAGCCATCCTGATTTAGGTTTTCCGTGATTTCCCTACATCGTTTCAGGCAAATGCCGGGATGGTTCCTTTGGAAGGGCACGGCCGATTTCCTTCCCCATCCTTCCCTAACCCGAGCTTGTGCTCCGTCCCTAATGACCTCGTTGTCGACGGGACGTTAAACAACACTAACCTAACCTAACGTGTACGTGCATCGTTTTCCTTTCAATTCTTGCTCGAAGGGGCTGATAGCTTATTGATATACAGAATATCTAACAATAAATCACTACTTATTTAAGCTTATTTAAGTGCACAGCTCTAAAACTGGCAGTATATTTACAACGTCCAGAAATTTTTTTGGGCAAGTACGTCGATATTTCTTCTGGCAATACGTCGATACATCGACAATTATCTTCGATATATAGAGAGGTGTCAGTGATATTTTAAGTATCGATATATCGGCTTCCCTATAGTTTTAAAATATCAACAGACGTAAGACGAATACTGGAATGATTGGAAATGAAACATTATTGAGGCGGTATTGCATGCGTTAATGAAACAGCTAATTTTAGCGATATTCCGTGACCTTTCTCCACGTTTTACTCACACCAATAGGATTGCAATAAAATGACACAAATCTGGTGGCAGAGAGAACCTGATGATCTCGTGACAGTATCTCGTTACCTGCGAAACACAAAGGCTGCCGGCTGCGTTTTACCCGGTCACCTGGAATGCGTTTTTTGCTGCCCGAGCAAAGGCTGCCACATCACGCAGCACGCCAATCCCGTTCACCGGCGCCAAACCCACGTCACTTCCGCAGTGAAAATTTTAAAATTCCCTTCGCTATCCATTTAGAGATTATGGATTACGTTTTCAGCGCCACTAATGCCTCTTCCCATGGCTGAAACGCGAGGTAACTTCTCTACATTAATGAGACGTTGATAATCGCAGAGAAGCTTTTAAATTTTTGTACCATGAAGTCCTGATCCGACACAATAAAAGCTCTTTAAGTCGCTCGTATTTCAACACAATGCTATATATATTGGCCACGACGCCTTGGTAGATGATTGTTGCAGTGTCTGTGTGTTTATGGGTTGCATTTTTTCATACGACTTGTCAAGCCGATGGCAGCACGGCATCTCTTGCTGCAATTGTCACAAGTGTATCTGGCTGCTGAGGCAGGAGCAGTGGTAGCATTGCGAAGCTTTTTCTGCCTTAATCTGTCTAACAAGCCTTCATCATGCTTCGACATGCCAGATGATATATCATCACGCCACTCTGGTCTCATGCTAGCCCGTGCCTCCCATCTGTTTGTGTCGATTTCAAAGCTCTCCACATCTCGTTTACAGGAGTCCTTGATCTTCAATACAGGACGTCCTACATGTCTTTTGGCTATAGAGATCTCTCCAAGCATCACCTCACGTGATAATCTGTCAGGATCCATACGATGGTCGTGTACTATGCAAAACTACGAATTAAACGTAACGGTGACAGCAATCATACAATATTGATTCGTGTATGCTACATCAGTCAACAACATTCTCCTGGATAATTGTTGGAAAAAACATGAAGAGTTAGTGTACTAATTTTAATGTTATTTCTAGGCACAGTAACTAAACTACTACCAGTTAAACAACACTATATGGAAAACGATTAAGTCGCCTTTAATAGGGAAATGGTACTGAATCTAAAGGAAAACATTCAAAGCATTTATGACTGAACGTCTTCAAAAATAGGTAGCTTTGCAGTTATTGTTACTCTGAGTGAAGGCTTTCCTGCGTATTTTTTTATGCTATAATTTATGTTTGAGTCACAGAAGGACGACAGTAAGTGCTAATGAAATCTGATGTATTATGAACTATTATAGCTCTATTCTAAATATGTAGCTATTTCGCTCCCACATATTTCCCACATTCTACTTTCTACCTCACTTGATTCAAAACTGATCTCTCAAAAGTATTTTGCATGTTTTATGCGCATAAAACGGTATTTGCTTGTTATTGTAAAGCAGAGCGCGTCTTGGGGTAGAAGCTGTCGCAAAGATAGTGTAATCATAGTTCATGGAGAACTACAGTCCTGCTTGGAATTATTAATGTATCTTAGTCGTAGGCAATTCAATGTTCATAATTAGATTGCGAATTAACAGCTATGGAGGTACAGTCGCTTAATCTGAGACAGTTCAATCAATACAACTGCAGTCCTTCATGTCACACAGTGATTGCTTTTTTTTTTTTTTTTGGTAATCGGTCTACTGACTGGTTTGATGCGGCCCGCCACGAATTCCTTTCCTGTGCTAACCTCTTCATCTCAGAGTAGCACTTGCAACCTGCGTCCTCAATTATTTGCTTGACGTATTCCAATCTCTGTCTTCCTCTACAGTTTTTGCCCTCTACAGCTCCCTCTAGTACCATGGAAGTCATTCCCTCATGTCGTAGCAGATGTCCTATCATCCTGTCCCTTCTCCTTATCAGTGTTTTCCACATAATCCTTTCCTCTCCGATTCTGCGTAGAACCTCCTCATTCCTTACCTTATCAGTCCACCTAATTTTCAACATTCATCTATAGCACCACATCTCAAATGCTTCGATTCTGTTCCGCTTTTCCCACAGTCCATGTTTCACTACCATACAATGCTGTACTCCAGACGTACATCCTCAGAGATTTCTTCCTCAAATTAAGGCCGGTATTTGATATTAGTAGACTTCTCTTGGCCAGAAATGCCTTTTTTGCCATAGCGAGTCTGCTTTTGATGTCCTCCTGGCTGCGTCCGTCATTGGTTATTTTACTGCCTAAGTAGCAGAATTCCTTAACTTCATTGACTTCGTGACCATCAATCCTGATGTTAAGTTTCTCGCTGTTCTCATTTCTACTACTTCTCATTATCTTCGTCTTTCTCCGATTTACTCTCAAACCATACTGTGTACTCACTAGACTGTTCATTCCGTTCAGCAGATCATTTAATTCTTCTTCACTTTCACTCAGGATAGCAATGTCATCAGCGAATCGTATCATTGATATCCTTTCACCTTGTATTTTAATTCCACTCCTGAACCTTTCTTTTATTTCCATCATTGCTTCCTCGATGTACAGATTGAAGAGTAGGGGCGAAAGGCTACAGCCTTGTCTTGCACCCTTCTTAATACGAGCACTTCGTTCTTGATTGTCCACTCTTATTATTCCCTCTTGGTTGTTGTACATATTGTATATGACCCGTCTCTCCCTATAGCTTACCCCTACTTTTTTTAGAATCTCGAACAGCTTGCACCATTTTATATTGTCGAACGCTTTTTCCAGGTCGACAGATCCTATGAAACTGTCTTGATTTTTCTTTAGCCTTGCTTCCATTATAAGCCGTAACGTCAGAATTGCCTCTCTCGTCCCTTTACTTTTCCTAAAGCCAAACTGATCGTCAACTAGCGCATTTTCAATTTTCTTTTCCATTCTTCTGTATATTATTCTTGTAAGCAGCTTCGATGCATGAGCTGTTAAGCTGATTGTGCGATAATTCTCGCACTTGTCAGCTCTTGCCGTCTTCGGAATTGTGTGGATGATGCTTTTCCGAAAGTCAGATGGTATATCGCCAGACTCATATATTCTACACACCAACGTGAATAGTCGATTTGTTGCCACTTCCCCCAATGATTTTAGAAATTCTGATGGAATGTTATCTATCCCTTCTGCCTTATTTGACGGTAAGTCCTCCAAAGCTCTTTTAAATTCCGATTCTAATACTGGATCCCCTATCTCTTCTAAATCGACTCCTGTTTCTTCATCTATCACATCAGACAAATCTTCACCCTCATAGAAGCTTTCAATGTATTCTTTCCACCTATCTGCTCTCTCCTCTGCATTTAACAGTGGAATTCCCGTTGCACTCTTAATGTTACCACCGTTGCTTTTAATGTCACCAAAGGTTGTTTTGACTTTCCTGTATGCTGAGTCTGTCCTTCCGACATTCATATTTTTTTCGATGTCTTCACATTTTCCTGCAGCCATTTCATCTTAGCTTCCCTGCACTTCCTATTTATTTCATTCCTCAGCGACTTGTATTTCTGTATTCCTGATTTTCCCGGAACATGTTTGTACTTCCTCCTTTCATCAATCAACTGATTGCTAAGACACTTTTTTGTACTGTTCATTCACTAATAGATTTCATTTCCATCCTACTTAAATAGCGTCAAGTCCACCTTACATGCAAAGATGACTTGTTTTCTGCTTTCCTTCGCAATGTCGTGAGTAGCGATGGGAGTGGACGCCTTCCACTTAGAACAGGTAAATGGACCAGGGACAAATGTTTTCGTACAAGGAAATATTATGGACTTCAAATGTATTCTTTAAAAAGTTCAACAATTTATTTCACATATGTGCCTCACTGAGAGAGGTGTCTTACGCTAATTTTTTACTTATTGCTGTATGGTCTAAATTCTTCAAGAGACGTTTGCATTATAGCAAGCTCTTTCACTTACCGTACCAATACTGACTTCCTCCCAACAGAGACGAGAGCTGTTCCATGACTCATTCTGCTTATAATGGATACGCATATTTCACTTAGTTACTCAGATTTGTCAAAGAGGTGTACTGTGTCACGGCTTGTCCTATCTCTTTGTAGAAACACATAGACCAGCTCACTGTCAAGGATAAGTTGAGGCTGTTCTTGTTCATTCGTTATTTGACTCACTGGCAACGTCATCCGGTTTCGTCGGTATAGAGTGAAACGCAGATTGACCTATGTTCCACGATATTTCATTTATCTGCGAACGAGCTTTCGGCTTTCCTTATTCCCGTTGGAGAAATCAAGACACTTGCAACCGAAGTTGATATAAAACGAGAGCAAATCCATTGGTGACGTCAGTTATGAGATTCATTAACTTCCAAATTCAGAAGACTTCGTAAGGTCACTTAGATGTATTATAAATGGCGTCTCCTCATAACTCCTTACTAACTGGAATATTTAGGAGCAAATATGAAAAAAAAAATGGTTCAAATGGCTCTGAGCACTGTGGGACTTAACATCTGAGGTCATCAGTCTCCTAGAACTTAGAACTACTTAAACCTAACTAACCTAAGGCATCACACACATCCATGCCAGAGGCAGGATTCGAGCCTGCGACCGTAGCGGTTGCGCGGTTCCAGACTGAAGCGCCTCGAACCGGTCGGCCTCCAGCGGCCGGCAATTATGAACAACCCGTTTTAGATAAAGAGCCTCTAAATTCTATAATACAGCAATACTGGACCAGGTACATGAACGATGTACTGTGCTTTTGGGCCGGTATCACTGGGCAATTAATATAGTTTATAGACTGAAGCAGCGAGTGAAAGTTTGTACCAAGGCCGGGATTCAAACCCCGTCTCCTGCTTAATAGGTGGGTTAACAACTAAGGCACCTTGGCACGCGGTTCACGCAACAGAATGGATTACCCTGGCATGCCTCCCTCCTCAATCAAAATAGTCACTGTCGCCCCACTCTACTTTAAGTTACCCCTTGGAACAAATTTTTACTGTCTGCTTCAGTCTGTATACATCAAATCATATCAGTAAAGATCAGTAAAGTGTCCGAAATTGTGTCATTTCATTTGTATGAGTACCTGCTCATGGAGTTCAGGCTCTATCTCCCATTTATTTTCGATGCTGAGATGCTATTCGAGAACATGGAGAGCCTCGGCAGTTTTGTTCGTGTATAAGGGGGAATTTCAAGTAGACAGGGGCTCCAGTGAGCATTTTGATTAAGGAGGGATGCATACCAAGGTAATTCGCGCAGCGATGTGAACTGCTGTGCCAAGGTCGCTTAGTGGCTAACGCACCTTCCCGGCCTTGGTACAAATTTTTAGTCGTTGCTTCACTCTATCCTATCTGGATGAGACTAGTAAAATCTCTGAAATTGTCTCATTTCAATTAAATTAATGTTTCCAAGATTTAAATTCATGAAATCATATTTACAATGGAGTTGGGAAGATTAGTTAAACAGTACTACACTTATGCTGGGTAAGTTATTTAAGAAAATGTCGTCAGTTGATGAAGAAATAACTTTAATATAACGCATTTTGGATGTAGCAACCATCACATATTCAAATGCATCACATAGTTGAAATGAGCTGAAGGGTCCGCCACTGTAGCTTAGTCGACAGCGCGCCAGTTTGTCACGCTAGGGGCCCGGGTTCAACTCCCGTTTGGGTTGGAGATATTCCCCTCTCATGGACTGGGTGTTTGTTTCATCTACATCATCATTGCATCCTCATAGACGTCCAAGTCGCCGAAGTGGCGTCACCTCGAAAGACTTGCACCAGGTGATCAGGTCTATCCACCGGGAGGCCCTCGCCACGTGACATTTCATTTCAATGAGCTCAAAGTGCATGTTGAGTACTTAAATGTCAGACACAGTTGGGAGAGCACGTTATCAACTTCTTAGGCCTTACCATTAACATTAACAAGCAAACACATTCATTTAAGATACACAGGAAAGTAACTTTTACACAGTAGTGCCTGCCAGTTCCCGTGGAACAAACAAACATGCAGGCTTCCTCACTATGGAGCACCACCTACTATTTATACCACATACCAAATTATAATGTGAAAATGAGTTAAAGTAAGCATAGAGTAATAATTATAGTCCTACTCTAGTTGAGAACATATTTGGTAAAATCAGGAGAGAGTAACAGCCCTTCTGTGTCCTCCTCAGATGGCACTAGATCACAATGACAACAAATGGTCTCCTACAGTACATGTCAGTCAACCTTCACAGGTACTTGCCAGCAAATTAAAATCCAGGAAATAAACACCAGATTTCTGTACTAGGAATATCGTTGTCGACATTATATGCAACAGTAAAGTCAAGATTCTACCTCTAGAACAGAGTGGAATTTGTAGCGCTTTTTACAGGTTTCTTGGCAAATAATATGTTTGTCAGTCAGGTAGGTCTGTAGCTACTAGACTGCTGAGACGAAGTGCGATATTCTTAAGAGATCAAATAAAGGCAGAAAACTAAAATTTCTCAAAGTCCCAGTTGTCAATAAACAGTAATCATAAAATCCTGATCAAATACTTAATCATATAATATAGTCCCATCTTCCATCTTTTCTGAAATAGCAGCAGACAGTTTATGTCATTTGCTTGTTTTAAATAGTATACGTGTTCTCCACCCACATACCATTAACTCCTTCCATACCTCTGCTTCCCCTTCTGGCCTCTTCATCAGGGTTTTGTCCACACAACATAGTGCTCTGTACCAGTACTCACTCAAGTACTGTTACACCTTGCCATTTTCATACTATTGACTATAATGTATTGTAGGGTAGAAGCCTGTTTGTGTATTTCAATATGACTGTGCTCTTGTTAGGTATGTCGTGGTAAAAATGGTCACCTATCTTTGGAAAACAAACTTTGTAGAGACGTAATCTCTCGCAGACTCTTACGGACAATCTGTTGTAGAATGACAGCCTAGAAAGCCGGAAGACTGTTCCCAACGAGACATAAATTAATTATTGATGTGGAACATCAACACTGTGTGTTTCAGATTTTAATATACTATGATTAACATAATCAAAGCGCTAGTGAGGTGACCAATGCTGGAATTTCTTTTTTCTGTCCATCCTTCTGATATAATGTTATTTATTACATAGCTACCTGTGTAGATAATTCAATACCCCATCTCTAGGCCTTAACTGATGCTGAGGAGGTTAACTCCAGTCGTTTACACGATCCCATCAGAGGCCAACGTCTATGAACTGGTTTCTTTACGGTGTTCAAATGGTTCAAATGACTCTGAGCACTATGCGACTTAACTTCTGAGGTCATTAGTCGCCTAGAACTTAGAACTAATTAAACCTAACTAACCTAAGGACATCACACACATCCATGCCCGAGGCAGGATTCAAACCTGCGACCGTAGCGGTCACGCGGTTCCAGACTGAAGCGCCTTTAACCGCACGGCCACACCGGCCGGCCTCTTTACGGTGTAACAACGATGCTGTGTCTCCAACCATCCACTACCAACTAGAATTGTGCCTTCGTTTCCTTTATTGGAAGTGAATTCCTTACTACGTGTTTGGTACAGGTTGGGAGTTAGGCACACGACATGAACTTCTGGCTGGCTGTAGTATATCAAAGTATACACGCTGTGAAATTTCCAGACACAGTCAAACACTAATTATAGTCCAAAAGTTCAACGTCGGTCGTCAACAAGAGAGTAGCAAAATGGCTCTGAGCACTATGAGACTCAACTGCTGAGGTCATTAGTCCCCTAGAACTTAGAACTACTTAAACCTAACTAACCTAAGGACATCACACACATCCATGCCCGAGGCAGGTTTAAAATCAGTAAGTGGGTCAAAATTATCTATTCACTCTCTCAGCGACCGAAATACTGAATTCTGTTTTCCGAAGCTGTTTCACCGCGGAAGATCTTAACACTGTCCCTGTCGTACGAACATCGAAATGGCAGATATTGAGATAACCGATCGCGGAACTTAAAGCAGCTACAACCTCTTAGTAACGGAAAGTCTTCATGACCAGATGAGATACCTATAAGATTCTATAAAGATTATGCGAAAGAACTTGCTCCTCATCTCGCAGTAATTTATCGTAGATCTCTTGAGCAACGAAAGATACCTATCTACTGGAAAAAAGGACAGGTCATTCCCGTTTATAAAAAAGGCCGTAAGACAGATCCGCACAATTGTAGACCTACATCGTTGACGTCAATCTGTTGTAGAATTATGGAACATGTTTTATGCTCAAGAATTATGATGTTTTCAGAAAATGAACATCTCCTCTATAAAAATCAACATGCATTCCACAAACAGATATCTGCGAAACTCAGCTCGCTCCGTTCCTCCGTGAGATCCACAGCGCAGTGGACAACGGCGTTCAGGCTGATGCCGTTTTC
This sequence comes from Schistocerca piceifrons, assembly GCF_021461385.2. NCBI lineage: Eukaryota > Metazoa > Arthropoda > Insecta > Orthoptera > Acrididae > Schistocerca > Schistocerca piceifrons. Next base: position 562,848,514 of record NC_060143.1, read on the forward strand.
CTTGATTTCAGTATGGCATTTGATGGCGTCCAGCATTGCCGTTTAATGAAAAAAATACGAGCTTGCGGAGTATCGGAGCAGACCTGCGATTGGATTCAAGACTTTCTTACAGATGGAACTCAACACGTCGCTCTTAAAGGAACAAAATCGACAGATGTAGAAATAATATCCGGAATGCCACAGGAATGTGTGATAGGACCGTTGCTGTTTGCAATATACATAAATGATCTAGCAGAAAGCGTCGGATGCTCTTTAAGGCTATTCGCAAATGATGCAGTTGTCTATATCAAAGTAGCAACGCCAGAAGATAGTAAGAATTTGCATAATGGCCTCCAGAGAATTGATGAATAGTGCAGGCTCTGGCAGTTGTCCCTGAACGTAAATAAATGTAACATATTGCGCATACAGAGGAAAAGAAATTCACTACTATACAGCTACACTATTGTCGACAAACAGCTGGAGACAGCGTCTGCCGTAAAATATCTAAGCGTAACTATCCAGGGCGACCTTAAGTGGAATGACCATGTAAGACAGATAGTGGTAACAGCAGACACCAGACTCAGATTCATCGGAAGAACCCTAAAAAAATGTAGCTGATCCTCGTAAGAAGTGGCTTATAGGGCGCTTGTTCGCACGATTCTTGAGTACTGTTCAGTTATCTGGAATCCCTATCGTATAGGATCCAACGAAGAGCGGCGAGTTTCGTCACGGGACCACTTAGCTGGCGAGAGAGCGTTAGGGCTATGTTAAACAAACTCCACTGGCAGACGTTACAAGACAGGCGTTGTGCATCACGGAGAGATTTACTATTCAAATTTCGGGACAGAACTTTTCAGGAGGAGACGGAAAACATATTACCTCCCCCCCCCACCCCCCCACCCCCCACACACACACCTACATACATCTCGTATATTGACCGTTAGGAGAAAATTCGAAAAATTAGAGCCAATATAGAGGCTTACCGACAGTCATTCTTCCCACGCACTGTTCGCGAGTGGAACAGGTTTGCAGGGATCAGATAGTAGTACCGAATGTACCCCCCGGCACATACCACTAGGTGGCTTGAGGAGTATGGTGTATATGTAGATGTAGAACAGGAACCTGACGTGATTTGTGTCTAGTGGTGGCAGTTGGTAAATTCAAACACCCGATCCACTTGGCATCTAAACGTGTTGAGTGGAATACATCCCCCCCCCTCCAGTCGATAAGAAATTGTGGCGTGCTTGCCGTCGATTGAACCGATGCAGTGGAACTTCTCACAAGGAACTGCCTCGTACAATGGCTGCACTGCCATGTACAATGGCTGCAAACAGATTCATTTTACATCCCTTGTTCCAGCTGCAACCAAACCAATAGTTCGTTCCCCATAATGAAATACTGAGTCAACGATATGAAAGAACTGCCAGTCGATATCTGAAAAATAACAAATTTAATTAAAAAAATCAAAACGAAATGAATAAAGTAGGTAATGCTTTTGCAGTGACTGAAATAAGTGGCCAGTTGTTAAGTAAGTATACTAGGTTTTTCAATGAAAGAGTGCTAAGAGAATAGGACGAACATGAGATTCATATATACGTGGAACATCAAAAAAACATCATCTGCTTCCAACGTTAAAAAGAAGTAATGGGCTCCTCCGCAAATCATGATGTTCGTGAAATCTGATGTGACTGCCAAAGAAAACGATATACCTTGGCATCTTCCGTTTCTACCCTCTCTATCATTAGAGGCTGATGACTCATCAGTTTTCAGTCAGACACAGGGAGAAGAGCAACGTGATGAGGCCTTAATTGAAACAATGAACCTGCATACACAGGAAGATGGTGCTTTGAGAAGAGTTCAGAAGAACCCTCCCCCCACTACCCTCATTAGAAAAATAAGGAAAAGGAGAAAATCCAGAGAATGATGCTGATGAAATAGTTGTGAGTTACATCAGATCAGAAACCATGGCCTGAAATGACAATCCTATTAAGTATCTTTTATTCAGTATGCTTCCATATCTTGAAGATATGACTACATCCAGACTCGTGAATTTTCAGAACAGGTTGTTCACCTCATTGATCAGATTGTTGCTCCAGCATGATCTCTAGCAGCTGACAACTCCCAGTTTGGGCATCAACATCAGCCACCTATCAGCCCATTCTATACACACTTATGGTAGGGTGAGTCTTGATCATCAACATCGTCATCTGCTGTCAGTCAGGTTCTACTCCATGAAGGCTTCAATATGCCATAGCGTCATCCACTCTGTACTGAAATGCCACACTTTCTCGCAGAGAATCCTTAAGATCATAATTTTCCATTACTTCAACACAAGTAGGTACATTTTTTATTCAGCTTTTCTTGTGTCAGACTCTTTTCTTTCAGTTTCTTTCATATTATTTGTAGAAATTAAAAACGTTTGGAAGTAATAAAATGGTTTTCATTGCTTCAGAGTTATTGTTAGTTTTTCCTCAGCAGTCAAAGCTTATTTCCAGTTGGTGCCCTTCGCTGTTGTTTTTGGACCAAGTGATTCTATCAAAGGTCAAAAAGACGCTTTAACATATTGAAAAAAAAATTAATTTAGACAGGATCACTGGTGAGTTCACTTTCTACAATGTAAGTGCTGCGCTACAGATCACTAATCAAAGATGAACCCAACACTACGCATTTTTCTTATTCCGCCGTTTCCATGAAATGGGTTTCTCCATCGCGCAGCATACCTAAATTATCTCACAATCTGAGCCACTGGCTGTAGCAAACACAAATTTCGGGACGGAATTTCAGTGAAAAGTGGAAGGCAATAAAGATCTAAATAATCGAAGGAGTTCAGAGATTTAGGGCGAGTGGCTGGGGAATTACTTTCGTTTCTTCATCTTAGAAGAAAATTTAAATTTTGAAACGGTACAGTAGTTTCCGATCTATAAGCAGCAGGTTTCGCTGCTCGCTCGCCCCGGAAAATAGAAACAGAGGCGGCTCCGCAGCCAATTTTATTACACGAATCGGCCGGCAGCGGGTGCAACAGAACCCATGTGGACGGGTGGAAAGAAATGTGTCAGGCTTCATAATAATTTATATGTGTCGTGTATTATGCATTTCTTGTACGTGGATGTGAATCTGCTCCTGAACTTTCCTAATCCTCCTCACACCTTTCCGTAAAGCGTGGTCAAATCTTTGTTGGGAAATACACTCCTGGAAATGGAAAAAAGAACACATTGACACCGGTGTGTCAGACCCACCATACTTGCTCCGGACACTGCGAGAGGGCTGTACAAGCAATGATCACACTCACGGCACAGCGGACACACCAGGAACCGCGGTGTTGGCCGTCGAATGGCGCTAGCTGCGCAGCATTTGTGCACCGCCGCCGTCAGTGTCAGCCAGTTTGCCGTGGCATACGGAGCTCCATCGCAGTCTTTAACACTGGTAGCATGCCGTGACAGCGTGGACGTGAACCGTATGTGCAGTTGACGGACTTTGAGCGAGGGCGTATAATGGGCATGCAGGAGGCCGGGTGGACGTACCGCCGAATTGCTCAACACGTGCGGCGTGAGGTCTCCACAGTACATCGATGTTGTCGCCAGTGGTCGGCGGAAGGTGCACGTGCCCGTCGACCTGGGACCGGACCGCAGCGACGCACGGATGCACGCCAAGACCGTAGGATCCTACGCAGTGCCGTAGGGGACCGCACCGCCACTTCCCAGCAAATTAGGGACACTGTTGCTCCTGGGGTATCGGCGAGGACCATTCGCAACCGTCTCCATGAAGCTGGGCTACGGTCCCGCACACCGTTAGGCCGTCTTCCGCTCACGCCCCAACATCGTGCAGCCCGCCTCCAGTGATGTCGCGACAGGCGTGAATGGAGGGACGAATGGAGACGTGTCGTCTTCAGCGATGAGAGTCGCTTCTGCCTTGGTGCCAATGATGATCGTGTGCGTGTTTGGCGCCGTGCAGGTGAGCGCCACAATCAGGACTGCATACAACCGAGGCACACAGGGCCAACACCCGGCATCATGGTGTGGGGAGCGATCTCCTACACTGGCCGTACACCACTGGTGATCGTCGAGGGGACACTGAATAGTGCACGGTACATCCAAACCGTCATCGAACCTATCGTTCTACCATTCCTAGACCGGCAAGGGAACTTGCTGTTCCAACAGGACAATGCACGTCCGCATGTATCCCGTGCCACCCAACGTGCTCTAGAAGGTGTAAGTCAAATACCCTGGCCAGCAAGATCTCCGGATATGTCCCCCATTGAGCATGTTTGGGACTGGATGAAGCGTCGTCTCACGCGGTCTGCACGTCCAGCACGAACGCTGGTCCAACTGAGGCGCCAGGTGGAAATGGCATGGCAAGCCGTTCCACAGGACTACATCCAGCATCTCTACGATCGTCTCCATGGGAGAATAGCAGCCTGCATTGCTGCGAAAGGTGGATATACACTGTACTAGTGCCGACATTGTGCATGCTCTGTTGCCTGTGTCTATGTGCCTGTGGTTCTGTCAGTGTGATCATGTGATGTATCTGACCCCAGGAATGTGTCAATAAAGTTTCCCCTTCCTGGGACAATGAATTCACGGTGTTCTTATTTCAATTTCCAGGAGTGTAGTTCTGTAGTATAGTAGTGCCAACCTTACTCCTGGCTAGGGGATCAGAGAGACAGCACAGGCAGGTAAAAGTCAAAGACTTTCCAGTGTCACAAGATTTGGGGTGGAGAGGTTGGTCACGGCCAAGTGGTTCGACCACCCCCTCCACCGGGGCCCAGGAAGACCTCCGGGTGCCCGCCATATTCTAGAGGGGAGGTTACAGAAGACGGGTAAGTGAGCAGACGTGCCCTCAGTGCGTCTGTTTCAATGTTCACGCATGGAAGAGAGGTATTTGAATATTTGTACTAATTCTTTTATTTCCAGCTTCGGATTGTGTAAGGAAATGAATGAACTCCTTAATTTAGGAAATTTGACCCCCTGTGTGAATGTATCTGGTCCCCAGTTTGCCCGTTATCCTCCTCACATAGTGGATGTCCTATGTAAAATGTTGGGAGACTTTGCTGATATACATTTGGCCAACGCAATTCCGTCTTACCTGTAGAAATGTGCGTGCAGATTAGTATACAATATACCCGAGCTATAGGTTGAAAATTTGTAATATCTGTAAACTGAAACAATTGCTGCTATCCGTGTAAAGTCGTGTGATAACGCTTAAAATAAATAGGAAATCAACTGTCATCAATCTTTAACATACCTTAAAAATCACAAAGAAGTCAAGTTAAAGTAATTTATTTAAAATGAAAGCTATAGAATGCAGGGACCCACACATCAGCGTGTGAGCCCTCCAGCCCCTTGCCTAGTATCGTACAGAAAGGTCACGCTCTCAAGCTCGTCTCCCCAGTTATCCGTTGCGCAATTTTGATTCAGGGCTTGACATCAACTTTCGTCTGGCGTCCGCAGGCAAGGAGGTAAGACGGTAAACTTACAATATGTTAACAGTTTAAAGGATAACTCTTGTATGAATAATATCAACAGTAAGAGGAGATAGCAATATATTAATACAGCTGTACAAGGGAATGGTAGCAGGGCATTGAGGAAGACAGTATCAGCTATAGATTAAATGGGAGAACTGCACAGTTCCACGAAACCGTCCGTTTCACTTTGCGCAAACAGTGAAGGAGCATGGGATGTAAGGCCATTTGACGAGCAGCACATTCCATATTTCTCAACTGTACGTGATTAAGATATATGATCTGAAGAATTATACGAGCAGATATTTTTATTTCAGGTCTAGCAACGGCTAGACGAACGAAAAACCCTGAAATCTTGACTTACTTTATCCTAAAGAGGGATCCTTTGTAGTAACGAAGTTGTTGTGGCGTAACAAGACAGCTACGCCACACTGAAGTAGCCGAAAGGCACGCGTTAATCTAGAGAGGTCTGAAACGGGATACGTAATGAATGGTAGCAAGAAAAGTACGTAGCTGATATAATACTTAACTTTTAATCTATCCTTGTTGTATACATCGTTCTTCTTGTTGAGACATGCTTTAGACGATAACTATGTAAGGCTAATGGCGCCTTGCTAGGTCGTAACCATGAACTTAGCTGAAGGCTATTCGGACTATCTCTCGGCAAATGAGAGAAAGGCTTCGTCAGTGTAGTCGCTAGCAAAGTCGTCGTACAACTGGGGCGAGTGCTATCCCGTATCTCGAGACCTGCCTTGTGGTGGCGCTCGGTCTGCGATCACACAGTGGCGACACGCGGGTCCGACATGTACTAAATGGACCGCGGCCGATTTAAGCTACCACCTAGCAAGTGTGGTGTCTGGCGGCGACACCACAGAAGTAATTAGTATTAATTCCACCATTCTGCGACTCGGTTAAATGCGCTTTAGAATCGACTCGCATTACGTCACTATACTTACTGCACGGGTAAAACATCAGTAATCTAACCTCCGAAAGTTCAGTAAAACACAACGTTAGCAGTTATTAACCATTTTTTCTTAGCATCTATATATAACCTGAAAGTTAAATGTCACTAAACGATTTTAGGAGAGGTCCATAAAATATAATTTCCGCAATAACTGACAACTGCCGTGTGCAGCTTCTACGAAACTGGGTTTTGTGTCTACAGAAGTTGCGGCACTGAGTAGTTTCTGGTATTTTAACATCGTGAATGAACTTCCGGGAAGAAGTAACACTAAACATTTCACAGGTATCCGCACGACGTCGTCAAGAACCGAAATCGCGTTCCACCTTAAATCACGGAACGTACAAATTACAAAATTTGATCCCTACGTAATAGATGGAAAAATTATTTATGCTACCAAATGAACAGTAAAATTCCAATTGGTTCAAATGGCTCTGAGCACTATGGGACTTAACATTTGAGGTCATCAGTCCCCTAGGCTTAGAACTACTTAAACCTAACTAACCTAAGGACATCACACACATCCATGCCAGAGGCAGGACTCGAACCTGCGACCGTAGCAGCAGCGCGTTTCCGGGCTGAAGAGGCTAGAACGGCTCGGCCACAGCGGCCGGCAGTAAAATTCCAATCCGGTGTATTGTATTGATCTGCATCACATACCATCTCATGTTAAACTGAACTTGAATAAACAGATGCAACTGATGATTTATTCACACACAGGTTTCACTGTGTTAAAGCAGCACCTTTAGGTGAGACAACATAAAAAGGAAAGCTTCCTCGTAATCTACGTAATTAAAAAATTAATTAATGATCTAATGGTGTTAATTTTTTAACCTTACAGATTACAAGGACTTCTTTTCTCTCTGTGTATCAACACCTGACAGTGCTGCTTCATCGCACGAAATAGGTCGTGTAAATAAATGATCAGTTACAGCTGTTTCCGATTTTATTCAGCTTCAATTTTCCATGAGTTTCAACGGCTCGATCTCCACACGTTATAATTTTGTACACTCAGTCTCGTTACCTCATTCTCCTGGATGAATGTAACTGTTACTATCATAAAGTTCATCAAATGAAAAAATGTAGTTTTTGCAAGCATGAAAGGTAACTGAGACGACATACTTATTACCAATACTAATGAAAGGAGTCTACTGTTACACCTGAACACGATGTATGTCTTTGACAGGCTCGAAAATGCGAATCACTGACTGTGCGCGACCGCAGAGTCAAACATACTACTACTTTGTTAGAGTAAGAGAGCGCTTTGCCCACAGTTGTAGGTAGCTGTCTGTGAGGGAAAGACGATGGAGTAGGCAGCTTTTGGTATTAGATTAACTTAGGCATGTCAATATTGTTGAACTTGGAAGCAGAAGTCTTCAAGTAAGCAAGGTAGAGATGTTTTTGCCAGCGCGTTAGTATACATGAGTTGGCTGTTAGTTTGTAATTGTTGAGTAACCCCAGAATGTACGTAAACCGTTTAGATATTTCACTTTGTAATGTTTCTAAGATTTGTTAACAGAGCTATGTATAATCTGATGATATGCATTTATGTTGGTTTAATGAGGTTAGATAACACTTGCTGTTTAAATGCCATTGTTTGTGAATCAATTGTGAGTAATGTAACTTCAATTATCAGACGTTTTTGAAAAGCCAAACTTAGTTTGCAACGTAATTTTTGCTAAAGAAAACTCAGTGTTACTAATTCACCATAATCATATCGCCTCCCAGTGCAGGTCATATATTTGTAAAGAAGTTGGATATTCCTGAACGTTCTCGTTTATCAGCCAAAAGAATTTCATGTCCGTTTCAAAGTATTATGACTAGCACTGCACACCGCTAAGCCTATATCTAGCATATTTAAATTTTTTGTGAGAGGCCAGAATACATTGTGTTCCACCGTTGCTGCTCTAGAGGAAAGACAATTTATTTCCTATGTGCACAGCGGCCAAAGTTATTAGTTTTAAGCAGGGCCTTAGGATTCAGTGCTTAAGGGGCTGAATGTATTTTTTAGTGACTGTGTTTCTATATTGGTATTGGGAGTTGCATTCCAAATCGATTCGTGTAAAGTTAAGCTAACAATAACGCAGCGTAATTACTCCACTTGCAGTTACAACACGCAACACGACAATTAGAGTTGAGTATTCATTCCACAGATCAGACATTCATTCAACATAACTGTAAAGTTTTAAGAACGTTACACTAAGAATACAAAATTGTGCATTTAGAAAGCGGATCACTGTACGATATACAAATGGTTCAAATGGCTCTGAGCACTATGGGACTCAACTGCTGAGGTCATTAGTCCCCTAGAACTTAGAACTAGTTAAAGCTAACTAACCTAAGGACATCACAAACATCCATGCCCGAAGCAGGATTCGAACCTGCGACCGTAGCGGTCTTGCGGGTCCAGACTGCAGCGCCTTTAACCGCACGGCCACTTCGGCCGGCTGTACGATTTACAAACGACTCTACTGGTAAAAGTCGTGACACTCAATACGCTTCGCATAGCATATATATTATAACTGAGTTCATTTCCCCGTGGATTGTCATCAGTAGTGCCGTAGCTGTATATAGTATTGCTTAATCTTCACCTTACAGAAGCTACTATTTAACCAAAAGTTGAAAAGGCAATTTCAGGTTATAATTAGGTCTATTGTATTATTCTGTTCCCATCATCCTTGAAAAATATAAGTTACAGTGAAAGTTTGTTATGCTCTGTTATCGCTCAGTATGTGCCTTGTATGTCAGTACACAGATTTATTTAGTCATCACACGTACCGACCACGCAATAAGATGCTTACATCATGGAATGTAAATCAAACGCCATTAAAATAACGTGTAAAGAATAGACGGTAATAATATATCTATTTATTCATATTTTACGAATATAAATGCATAACAATGATAACTATCCTACGATATTCATAACTTTCAGCGGTCCTCTTTATATACACCAACTATTTAGAGCCCAGCAACATCGAGAGAGATAAATATACCTGAAATGAAGTTCATATCGTAAGTTAGTTAGACCTGGGTACCTACGTACAAATTTGTACGATTATTGAATTACAGTATATGTAATTTCTCATGGTAAGAATATGAAACCTCGCGTCTTTCGGTCGAAGCCTCTGATCTTCGTGCCATGAAACCAGATGGGTGCGGGTATGTAACTCCTGATCCTCCATCTACGGGACCTGTAAGTGCATCCACAAAGCCAAAAACACGGTTGCAAGAGATTCGAGACGTATTCGTGCAATCATAGCTAATTATTGTGAGACGTGGACGATCGATTACGTGTGAGGTGAAAGAGAGACAGCAACACCTGTCGTCCCAGACTGATCGTTAAACATCCTTCACCAAACGTCGTGACGACATACGCCATAGACCTATACGTCTACGTTTCGTACTCAAATCCTCCTTGATGTCGACTTACATTTTTACGTAATAGAATCCAGTACGTTGTCTAGAAAGTCGATTGTTCATCGGAGATTAGGGTGGCGTCAGGAGTGTCCCAGAAAAGTGTAATAGGACTGCTCTTTTCCTCTATAGATATACCATCTAATAGATTAGGTGCGCAGCGATGGTTCAAATGGTTCAAATGGCTCTGAGCACTATGGGACTTAACATCTATGGTCATCAGTCCCCTAGAACCTAGAACTACTTAAACCTAACTAACCTTAGGACATCACACAACTCCCAGTCATCACGAGGCAGAGAAAATCCCTGACCCCGTCGAGAAACGAACCCGGGATGCGCAGCGATCTGAGACTTTGTTGATCACTGTACGGTTCGGGAAAATGTCGTCGATATATAGGATGACTTGGACAGCATTTCTATTCGGTGTGACGAACGGTATCTTGCTCTAATTGTGTACAAATTTATGTTAATGCAGATGAGTGGGGAACAAGAATTTGAAATTTTTGAATAAAATATTAGTGGTTGCGCTGCTTGACAAATGACGTGGATTAAATTTTTGGGGGTAGTGCTCCAATGCGGCATAAAAATAAAAAAAAGATGGAACGAACACTTGGCGTCGACTGTAGGGACGGAGAGTGATGGTTCCAGTGGGAAAATTTTGGGAGAATGTAACTCATCTGTAAAGGACACTGCGTATAGAAAACATGCAAATCATTCTTGAGTACTACTCGTGTGTTTGGGATCTCCCCACTAGGTCGTATTAAAGAAGGCACCGAAGCAACTCAGAGGCGTGGTGCTACGTTTGTTACCGTTAAGATCGATCAACACGCGAGTATTACGAAAATGCTTCGTGAACTCAAACGGAAATACCTGGAGGGGAGAAGACGTTCGTTAAAAACAATTGAGAAACTTTAGGGAACCGACAAATGCTACATGTGCAGAACGATCATATTGCAACCAACAAAAGTCTTGCTTCAAGACTGCGAAATCAGAGTAGTACGGAAGCAAATGGTCAGTCGTTTTTCCCTTGCTCTGTCTCTGAGTGGAATAGGAAAGGGAAAGATTAGCTGCGGTGCAAGATACCCTCCACCATGCACGGTATAGTGGCTTGTGGACTGTTTCAGTTATAGCAGACACAGGAGGAGTGGCTGCCGTCAACGCCTCCATTTTGTATCCAACGACACCCTATCCCGTCAGAGTGCCTTAACACAAAAGTGTTCTAGACATGGCACTGCATCATGTTGTGAAATAGACATACGGTCACAATGGCGTTGTGTTGTTGAGGGTCGACGTGCATACCACTGTGATTCACTACTGTGCTTGATATAGTCACAATTTTAAAAACAGTGCCATTGGTTTGCTGTGTTGGTACGAGTGGGATTGCCTTTCAGTGGTTAAAGGCCTTCAATTGTTCTCTTTTCCTGATTCTTTATCAATCAATGATTTACTTCCATAACATGGAATATTCAACAGTTTCTTCCTCAAATTAAAGCCTATATTTTATACTATTAGTAACATCTACAGAAAACGGAATTACTTCGGTTTGTGTCTCATATGAACAAACAACCTCAGGAAAATTTCTCCGTGCCGTAAAGCTACTGACAGGAGAGTTTGATACGATCGTAGCGTTACTAATTTCCACATTTTCACTTCAGACCCACTGGAATTCTTGATATTTAATTCGTCGACAAAATGAAAATTCCAATTCCCTCTAACCTCTCTCCAGGCGGGAACTCCAGCCTTCGAAAAGTTTATTACGATTTACATTCCAACTTCATTTTACGCGCCTTCCGTGCATAAATAAGCTGCAGAAACATTCGATTACCTCGCTCTGTAGACTTAAGTAGGCTTGTTTCACGAATAAATACGTTTTTTGACGTGAATACTCTGCAACCACAGAGGTAAACAATCGTGTGTGTTATACCAGAGGCACGAAGGAAAGCGAAAACAATAAAAGGAGCAGGAGAAAATAAAGAAAAAGGAGAAGCGAAGATTATACGCGCTATCTAGCATAAACATTTCGTGAATAAATCTGTCATAAATAACTGGATAAGGTTTTGCCGCCTGCGAAGGGAGCAGAACGAGAAAAATGAAGTATGTGCCAAGAGTAGGTTCACTACACTGCTCTTTTCTGGAGTCTCCGACATATCCGACATCTGCTCAACCCTATCCACACACAAATACAGAAACCACAAGGCGCGGGAAGTGTCACGTGTTTTCTTCTGCGTAGAAATATGTGATTCTGTGCTATTTTCGAATGTAAGTCTTAAACTGTTCGAATAACGTCATCTTCCTTCACAACACGGCAATGTAATGGTTGTTTCTGTAATAGATCTTTTAAGAGAAAAGAAAAATTCTCTATGAAATAAATATGCCGAGTAGCGGCAAAGAATTAATTTATGTACACACATCCAAAAAAAATTTGCATCACCTCCGTTCCGAGAGTTCCGGAACCTGTACAGAAAATTAGAATAGAGGTCAACATAAAGATCATTTCGGCCCTTTTTTTGCTCATGAAAAATACACATTGCTTGTTGAACCACCATACAACGAGACCTTAACAGGCGGTGTTCCAGATTCCTGTACACGCTGATACTTCAAATACACAGTGACACTTCCTCTTGTATTAATGCATGCCTGTATTCGTTGTGGCATACTCTCCACAAGTTCCTCGACGGCGATTCGGCGTAGATCCCTCAGACATTGTTCAATTATTTAGTTGATAAAGTAAGTCATGAAAAGTATCAGTGTTTTATTTAAAGCGACAATATACCCAAACTAACTGTTTGTGTCGTAAACAATTTGTATTTGTGAATTAATATTTCGCAGCAATTAACGTATGCTACAGGCATCATCAGAGGCTGTAACGACTCAGAAAGAGACTTCAAACTCAAACAAGCGTAGCAAGCCGAACCGTTTACATGCATCCACGTAACGGTTGGTTAGTGACGTTATCAGGTGGCTACCTAAGATGGCGGAGTCGCGCCGACATATACTACGGAACTTGGAAGAGAGGGGAAATTGATTTATTTAACACCAAGCCCACATCCTGCCTTTTCTGCTGAAACTGTTTTTGTGCTTTTGAATTTCTGTGGGTTCTATGGCTTTCTAGTGTAGTCATTATTGGAGACTGTTAAAACCACAGTATCAGAGAAACAAATTTCGTGGATGTGCATGATCTGCTACTACTGATTTGTCCGTCTTGCCAAGGCGATAACTGCTCTTACACTCCCTAAGGCGAGTGTTAATGCCTCCTTTTGTAGTTCATATATACACTTGGCCTCTAGTGCAAGGCACTTCGTATACTCCTCCAGTGGCAAGCGGCGGCTGACGTAGGTTCTTTGTAGTGTTCAAATATTTCGCGCACCTTTCTTGTTTCTTTAAAACCTGCGAAAAACTTACTCCCGCCGCTTGCAAGAAGAGGTGTGTATAAGCTCGCTGTCACTTGCCGCCAAGTGTCCACAGGCACTATAAAAATAAGTATTAACATCCCCGTAAGGAACACAAGGGCAGTTGTCGCCTGGGCGAGACGGATAAATAATCAACAGCAGCAGATCATGTCCTAGGGCCAGGACACCACCAAATTCGTTTCTCTGACGCAGTGCTAATAACTACGGCTCTAAGGTGTATAGAGAAGCCATACAAACTGAAAAGCACAAAAACAATTTCAGCAGAAAAGAGGAAGAACGGAAAGTACACAACATGTGGGCGTTAGTGCTAAATGAAACAAACAGCGGCAACTGTCGACTACGCGATTTTATGTAGAGGTATGACGACGTCACGACCCGATCGTTGCCATGATACATGTAATCAGTTCGGTTTGCTGAGCATGTTCGAGTCTACAACTGCTTTCTGAGTCGTTACAGCCTTCGATGAGGTCTCCAGCAAACCATACGTTATGAAGACAAATATGCCTTTGAATTCTCCCTTATGTGCATGAAATAAAACCAGTACTAGCAATTACGCAAATACCTGCTGTGAAAGTCTCTATCCCCCCCCTTTTTTTTGAGTCATCAGTCTTCTGATTGGTTTGATGCCTGCCACCCTGAATTCCTCTGGTTTGATGCCTGCCACCCTGAATTCCTCTCCTATGCCTCTCAGAGTAGCACTTGCAACCTACTTCCCCAGTTATTTGCTGGACGTATTCCAATCTCTTTCTTCCTCTGTAGTTTTTTCCCTCTACAGCTTCCTCAAGTACCATGGAAGTCATGTCATAATGTCTTAACATATGTCCTATCATCCTTTCCCTTCCTTTTGTCAGTGTTTTCCACATATTCTTTTCGTCTCGGATTCTATGCAGAACCTCCTCATTCCTCACCTTGTCAGTCCATCTAATTTTCAACATTCGTCTGTAGCACCACGTCTCAGATGCTTCGATTCAGTTATGTTCCGGTTTTCCTACAGTCCAAGTTTCACTACCATACAATACCGTCCACCAAACATACGTTCTCAGAAATTGTTTCCTCAAATTAAGGCCTATGTTTGATGCAAGTAAACTTCTCTTGCCCCTTCTGCCAGTGCTGCTGTGCTTTTGATGTCCTCCTTGTGCCGTCCACCATTGCTTATTTTGCTGCCTTGGGAGCAGAGTTCCTTAACTTCACCTGCTTCGTGACCATCAATCCTGATGTTAAGTTTCTCGCTGTTCTCAAATCTGCTACTTCTTACTACTTTCGTCTTCCTTCAGTTTACTCTTAGTCCATATTCTATAATTAGACTCTTCATTAGATTCAATAGATCATGTAATTATTGCTCACATTCACCCAGGATAGAAATTTCATCAGCGATCATATCATTGCTATAATTTCACCTTGAATTTTAATCCCACTCCTGAATCTTTCTTTTATTTCCATCGTTGCTTATGCGATGTACAGGTTCAACAGTAAGGTATCAAGACTACATCCCTGTCTTACACCCTTTTTAATCCGAACACTTCGTCCTTGGCTCTTGTACATATTGTATATTAGTCGCCTCTCTCTACCTCTTACACTTATTTTTCTCAGAATTTCGAACATCTTGCATCATTTTACATTGGCGAACGCTTTTTCCAGGTCGGGAAGTCCTATGAACGTTTCTTAATATTCCTTTAGTGTTGATCCACTATCAAGCGCAGGGTCATAATTGCCTCCCTGGGGCCTTTACTTTTCCACCTTTCCTAAAGCCAAACTGATCGTCACCTAAGACACCCACTGTTTTCTTTTCCATTCATCTGTAAAAAATTTTTGTCTTCTTTATGTGGGTGGCGATGACGCAGGCACCGACAGACAATCTAGAAGAGATGATTGTCAGTTTGACTAAAGCTGTAGCCATTATTCGTTAAGTATCTGGTTGTTTGGGAAGTATTAGACAACAATTAGCACGCATTCGGTAGTTGCGCATGCATGTAAACGGGCGACATTGACAGGAACATCTGCAAAACAATATTCATCATACCGTTAGTCTCCCCATCCCTTCCTACGTGCCGTATATTTGGTTTATCAGGGAGCCGTGGTCAGCGCGGTGCAGGTAGGCAATCGTAGCCTTCTTCATCTCTATGTTTCTAAGAAGAGTGCGGTCCGCACTAAGTCACACGATTGGGTCAAACTGCAATTGCCTGTACCCACAATTGTCTCTTCTGCCACCTGCTCACGGGTTCTGTACGCGCGCTTTTTCCTCTTCATGGACGACCTCTTTACTAACCTCTCTAGTATCTCCACATTGTTATTGGCCTATGTTTAGCATATCTTTATACTATGATATTTACTAAAATGGATCTGCTTTTTCTTCTTCACGGATTTTCTCATAGTCTCGCATGATGCGCTTTGGTCCTTTTCCAGATGTGGAGTTGCATGAAACTTACTTTTCGACATTTGATTTCAGGCGACAATTTCGTAGCAGTATCTCTTCTTTGTGTTCGCATTTTCTAGAGGAGAATTCTAGAACATCTTTTGTTTAGTTCATTTACTTGTATCTACTAACCTCACTGGATCGATAACTTGGTTTGCTTCTTCCAGGATCTGTTTGCCTTTCCCAATGAAATGAAATGAGCGTATGGCATTGTTGGACAGGAGGCCCCATCTGGAGAAGTGTGGCCGCCAAGTGCAAGACTTATTTCAGTCGACGCTACATCGTGCAACTGGCGTGTCGGTGATGAGGATGAAATGATGGTGAGGACAACATAACACCCACTCCACGAGAGGCGAAAATCTCCAACCCGGCCGCGAATCGAACCTGGGCCTGCTGCTTGGGAGGCAAACACGTTACCACTCAGCTAAGCAGGCGAGCTATGCCTTTCTAATTCCCCATTAACTACACGACCACAGGTTGATATACGTTACGCTAAAACGTCCGTTAGTGCGTCAAATGTTTTACAGAAATTTTTCCTTACCTTTTCTTTCTATAATATTTTCGTTACAAGGTTTGTGAGCTCACTTCGTTTTTAATATTCGTATCTAACACAACTTTTTAAATTCCTTCGGCTCTTTCTTCAACATTTTTGCTGAGCCATTTTTGAGACGTAATACCAGTATAATAATGTAATCTTTATCAATTCCTTGATAACTCTCGTAATTGCAGCAAAAGGTTTTCTTCGTTGAAGAATCATTATTTCATCTGAGGCAATTTTTGTCTTCTGTTTTTGGAAGAGACGTCATTCTGTCTACTGAAAAAGATGATTGACGTACTATATATTGCTTTCACTTTTAAACTCAATTTCATTTTAGTATGATAACAATCTTTACCAATTTCGCACATATCTTTGCCATATTTAATTTCACAAAATGAAAATAGGGAAACAACTATTAACTTTATGTGTGTCTGTTTTCATTGATCTATTTTTAATTATTGTAAAGTAAAAGTAGAAATACATGTGCTTTTTGCCTAGTTCTATTTTTAGTTAATGTAAAATAAAAATAAAAATTTTTGAGGTTTTTGTCTAGTTCTGTTTTTAATTAATGTAAATTAAAAAGTAAAATTGATGAGGATTTTGCCTATGTATCATAGGTGAAGTTTGGTGAACAGAGGCTTGTAAGCACTGTAAGATCAACCTCACAGAGCCAGTGAATTAATATAATATTTGTATAAATGATTCCAAATGACTTATATTTTAATTTCTGTAACATTGCATTTATATCTGATATTTTTATGTCCATGTAATATATATGTGTGGCTTCGTGACTCAATGAGTAAGTCCCGGACGATGGATCCAAAGGTCTCGCTTTCGATACTTAGGCAGTTCTAGGAGTTTTATCTGTCACATTTTACTTCTTTTACCCCTGTCAGTGTTGCCAAAGTGAAAAATACGGAGGTCATAGGGTTTCGGAGTCACTCAGAAATTGTAAACCTCCCTAGAATATTTTGGATAAGTCAGTTCCAAGGTCTAAGGAAAGCAAGGGCACTGAAGTACTGTGTGGTTCAAACCAATCTTCGGGTGGACAACAATTTAAACTAGAACTATTTGTATAGTAGAAACAGAAAATACTTCAATTTAGTTTTATATTAATTAAAAATAGAACTTAAAAGTAGACATTTTGTATTTTTAATGCAGTTCAGTTTTACATCATTAGTATTTGAGGTGTTTCGGTCGCACGTAACTCATGCAAATCATATTGTTATAAACCACAGTCAGTATTTTCTAAGACGAATAAATGTTGTGGTTGTCCATTACGAGAACACAGTTCGTATAGTAGGTCCTGTGAGGAACACCATTGTTTTCAGTTCACTCTGCAGCATTGGAATGTTTGCCCTTGTGCTTTCTTATAGGAAATAGGTAAGTTTTACAGCTAAATGCTAATTTAGATTAAATGACTGGAATTCGTGGTACTAGTATATCCATATAAATTTTCGCCGCTTTCCGGTTAATTGGCATGGAACACTGAGAATACTTGGGGAATTTAGAAATTCTGTTGGGTAGCCTACATCTTCGTCTTGGTTCAGCAACATATTAATGGGCTTAAATATTATTTCTCCCCCTGGTATCATATTCTGCATTCACTCATTTTTTTGGAACTACGTCTTTTTTTATTACTAAAATTGTTTGGTCACGCGATCGTTCTTTGTGTACATTGCTTTTTTTCGATAACGGGATACATTTTTTCGATGAATTGTTCCTCTGTCTTCACTATGTTGCACAACTCATCGGTTAAGACGATTTTGCTGTAGTGTGGATCAATGCGACATGCGCCGTTTCCACATTCCACAACGTTCGAGGATATTTTACAACATTCGAAAACATTCGTTCACATTTCAGACACTCATACCTCCACAACAATGATAACTACCACGAACAACCAATATAGTATGCAACGGGAGGACCAGGTTAGGGGTGGTGACTTGTTATGGAGATTCCTCATCTTCACGACGGTATACAGAATGTTCAGAAACAGTTTGGAACACTTGTAAGGGTGTTGCATGGTAAGTTGTGCTGAGATCTGATTTTTAAGAAAAAAGCTAGATACTTAACGCCATTTCCGTGATAATTAGCATTGAAGTTAACCTTCCGTTACTCGCGCGACAATTCGTGACATCATCACTCGCGCAGATGACTGGTGTCATCCACAAACAAGCGGTCTATTTGTACACGTTGAACGGTCTTTGTGACTGGTTTTATGATTTGTTATTAAATCTAAATATAATACATTTAGTATTCGTACACAGTATAATATATTCTAACGTTTGAAGCAGTTTGACCATTCGAAGAACAATATCTTTAGCTGCATCACTGGCATTGCATGGTCCCTCTGGTTTCTTACCGACGTACGGTTCTAAATTCAAAGTGTAAGCTGTTTTTACTTCAACCAAAGCAAACACTTTTAACCCATACTTTGCTGGTTTGCTGGGAATATATTGCCTGAACGGGCAGTTTCCTCTAAATGCCAAAAGCTGTTCGTCAACAGTATGATATTCACTAGGTGAAAAATATTTTGGCTATTGTTCGTGAATAGTTAAAGTACCTCTCTGATAGCTCTGATAGCAGCCGACTTGTCAGTCTCAACAGAAACCTGAACCGGTTTTCACTTAGCAATAATTACATGATCCAAGTACGTTTCCCTTTGAGTTATCCCACAATTTCGATATACTCTTCCTAGAACATCTCAAAGATCCACATAGATACAACAAACCAATGAAAGCTATGATCTCCATCGCATCTGTTTCTTTAGCGTCCCTTTTCCTGGAGAAGTTACCACGTACTTAATTGATGTATATATTAGTGCATGTTGCGACAATGCTTATTATGTTTTCACCCACGAACAAATTCAGAATTTCTATTTCTGTCTTTTTTATACGAACTTGAGTTTTTGGTCCAGGCAAATGTGTAATAAAATTACAAGATCTGCTTCTAACACTGGTAAATTATTTATTTTTCCTCCGTTTAGTTATTCCACCTTTCCGTAAAAAAATGCATCCTCTTGAGTTACTTGTTCCTGTGATTCCTATTCATCATTTTCTGACACTTCTTGTTCTGTTCCTGAATGACCGCTTTCATGAACAGAATCGTCAATCTCTGAGTCAGAACTGTCACTGTGAGCATCTTCATCACTCAGCTCATTGAACCATCCACCCATGCATTAGGATCCCTACTAAACTCTGCCTGAGGGTTTTGCCTTTGACATTTCTTTCACAATTTAAAAATGGAGTGAATACTAGGTGACATGGAACGTAACTGCAATCAGTTTCAATACGTCTAAATTTACGCACATGAAAGATCGATGGACTCTAGGAAAGCAATAAAATAATACAGACTTACTTTGTTTCAGATTGTGGCAGAGAGCTCGCGCGAATGGCAAGTGTCCTCCACACTATAATAATGTTTCATAAACAATGTAACTTTCGTAACTGAAAGACGACAGTGATTGGAGCTAACAGACAGAGAGTTAACAGAAGGGTACTGAAAAAGGCACGAACTTAATCCAGCCCTGTCAGACAAAATTGAGCAGGTAATTCATGTGGATGACGAGAGTCATACCGCGCGAGCAATGGAGGGTTAATCAATCATGAAATTGCGCGCGAAAATTCTAGCGATCTGCTAAAGACTGTGGCGCCAAACATTTGCTTCCTTTGGTTTCGTAAAACCGAATATGAGAGCGGTACGAAACTGGACGTGGGACAGAAGTAAGGCTAGAACCCGAGCAACAGGTTGAGCAGTCTCGTGCGTCATCGTCTACGCTACGAAAACAACTAATACTGATATGGCTGGCTGCTTGAATCTGCGAGCGCGACCGCCAGATTGGCTAAGTTCAATGTTAATTAACTCGGAAACGCCGAAACGTATAGAATTTTTTCTCAATACAACGTACCCTGAAAACCCTTAAAAGCTTTTAAGACTCTGACCACCCTGTATACGAGTAGATGTTATAGAATTTGAAGATGGTGAATGTAAGATAGAAACTAGTAACGACTGTTATCGTAAAACAATCGAGATTATGTACAGAAAAAGAAACGTCTTTAGCTAGTGCTATTCGCATCGACGAAAGTGTGTAGTACTCATTACTTGAAAAAAGAAAAAAAAAGATACCCCAACATGCGCAAATGTAATGGCTTTAGAATTCCTGATCTCCTAGGATATGGTAAATCCTTTCTCTGCCGTTCTTCGGTAGTCATGTTTTTACATTGTTTATCCCTAACAGATATTTTTTGCTACGTAGGCCCTCCATTTCACTGAATCACTGCCCAAAATCTCTTTTACTTTCAGCTGAAACGAATTTTTAGTTCTCAACCATCAGAATATATTGCTTCATTATATTTCTGGGAGTTGCAGTGGATTCCATACTTTACGACGCGAAACAACAGGTTTCATTGAGAAACATCTTTGGTATATTAACATGTACAGGCTATCCTTCATGTATCTTAATTATTTATTTACAATATGTGATCAAAAGTACCCGGACACCCCCAAAAATATACGTTTTTCATATTAGGTGCATTGTGCACTGCCAGGTACTCCATGTCAGCGAAACTGGACTCCATGTCATTAGACATCGTGAGAGAGCAGAACGGGGCGCTACGCGGAACTCACGGACTTCGAACATGGTCAAATGACTGGGTGTCACTTGTGTCATATGTCTGTACGCGAGATTTACACATTCCTAAACATAACTAGGTCCATTGTTTCCGATGTGATAGTGAAGTGGAAACGTGAAGGGACACGTACAGTACAAAAGCGTACAGGCCGACTTCGTCTGTTGACTGACAGAGACCGCCGACAGTTGAAGACGGCCAGCCGGTTTGGCCGTGCGGTTCTAGGCGCTTCAGTCTGGAACAGCGTGACCGCTACGCTCGCAGGTTCGAATCCTGCCTCGGGCATGGATGTGTGTGATATCCTTAGGTTAGTTAGGTTTAAGTAGTTCTAAGTTCTAGGGGACTAATGAGCACAGATGTTAAGTCCCATAGTGCTAAGAGCCTTTTGAACCATTTGAAGACGGTCGTAACGCGTAATACGCAGATATCTATCCAGACCATCACGCAGGAATTCCAGATTGCATCAGAAACCACTGCAACTGCTACGACAATTAGGCGGGAGGTGATAAAACTTGGACTTCATGGTCGAGCGGCTGCTCATAAGACACACATTAAGCAGGTATGTGCCAAACGGCGCCTCGCTTGGTGTGAGGAGCGTAAACATTGGACGACTGAACAGTGGAAAACGTTAAGTGACGTATCACGGTGAGCAATGTGACGATCAGATGACAGGGTGTTGGTATGGCCAATGCTTGGAGTACATCATCTCCCAGCGTGCGTAGTTAATGGCACTGAGCACTATGGGACTTGACTTATGAGGTCATCAGTCCCCTAGAACTTAGAACTACTTAAACCTAACTAACCTAAGGACATCACACACATCCATGCCCGAGGCAGGATTCGAAGCTGCGACCGTAGCGGTCGCGCGGTTCCAGACTGTAGCGCCTAGAACCACCTGGCCAACCCGGCCGGCCGTTCGTAGTTCCAACAGTAAAATTCGGAGGCGGTGGTGTTATGGTGTGATGGTGTTTTTAATGGAGGGGGCTTGCACTCCATGTTGTTTTGCGAGGCACTATCACAGCACAGGCCTACATTGATATTTTAAGCTTCTTGTTTCACCTGTTGAAGAGCAATTCGGGGATGGCGACTGTATCTTTCAACACGATCGAGCACCTGTTCATAATGCACGGCCTTTGGCGGAGTGTCTACACGACAATAACATCCCAGTAATGGAGTGGCCTGCACAGAGTCCTGACCTGAATCCTATAGAACGCTTTTGGGATGTTTCGGAACGCCTGCATCGTGCCAGGCCTCACCGACCGACATCTATACCTCTCCTCAGTGCAGCACTCCGTGAAGAATGGGCTGCCATTCCCCAAGAAACCTTCCAGTACCTGATTGAACGTCTGCCTGTGAGAGTGGAAGGTGCCATTAAGGCTAAGGGTGGGCCAATATCATATTGAATTCCAGCATTACCGATGGAAGGCCTCATTATTAGCCAGGTGTCCTGATACTTTTGATCACATAGTGTAAGTTAAACCTGTTTGCTGGGGCCATGGAGAGGAAGAAATCTGGTTGTGACAATGTGGAGCAACACAACTCTCTGAGTTCTCTATAACTCTGAGAGAGGAAACATCGTCTGACCTCCCGAGATTTATCACGGTGTGCGGTGTGACTTTTTTTTTCTTTGGGGAGACTGAAATGCTCAAGCGTACAAACATCGACGCGCAATACTGTAAGTACGTAAGAAGGCACACGCTCTCATATCGGCTGTCACTCCACCAGATATGACACAACGACTGTGGACAAATTCGGGGAAAGGCTTCGTAAATGTGTCAATAAAATGGAGGACGCCACTTACCGGACAAAATGTTTAAAACCGACCACTTTACAATGGCATAGTATTTGTTGCTTACAAATAAAATTGTTTTCTCCGAATCTTTGTTTGAAACTAGCTTTTGCTATATCGCAGTGTGATTTTTTTCTTTGGGGTGAGTTAAAGGCTCAAGTGCACAAACACTGACGCGCAAAACTGTAACACGTAAGGAGGCAAACTTCCGGAAGTGGCTGTCATTTCACCAGAAACGACACAAAGATGTATGGACAACTTCGAAGAGGGGCTTCGTAAATGCAGTAACAAATTGAGAGCATCATTTACCGCACATAATTTTTAATAGCAACTAGTTTAGAATAAAACAGTGTTTGTTGCTCACAAATAAAGTTATTTTCCCTGCATCTTACTTCGTTTGAAACTACCTTATGCAGTATGGGAAGTCTTTATTCCGGACCCTGTACTTTTCTTACCACACCTCGGGCCGTCAACGACACGGGCATAAAATATCGAGAAAGGGGGTGGTTTTTCTCGTCAGTGTACCTGAGTATCATGTCACGGTAATTTGCGCAAGAGATACGTAGTTCTAGCGTAATTTACGAGCTCTTTTCTTTTCTGATGACATTAAAAATTTGCAGAATGTAAGAATGTTGCATGATTTAGTTTCTTGTTAGAAGCATGGTGAACCAGATTAGAGAAAAACACTCTTTTTATAAACATCCCTGGAAAGCTCATCGAGATTCCGACCGTGACATTTGTTCAGCGAATTAATGTCCTGGGTAGTGTCGATATGAACACGAAAGAAACGGATTTCTTAACAAGCGGAAGACTTTGCCAGAGCCGCTCGACCTTTTTTTGTTCACCTACATCGTCAGCAACACTGTGCTACGCTCCTTGTAAAGTTTTCCACCTCTGAGCAAAAATAAAGGAGAAGAAAAAAAAGTCTGGTACATATTCTCGCATGTCTGTTGCCTCTCAGCTGCTGGAGAACAAACTTTGACCGGCTGTACGGCGTTACCGCGGCGGACAAGAAAAATATAAAAGTGAAACAAACTCGCGAGGAACCAGCGAGGGACGAGTGGAGGATGGCGTTATACAGGAAAGGGGGGAAGCACGGCATTTGTTTGTTGTTGCGAGCCCCGGGCCGTATGTAAACGGAGCGGCGGCCGTGGAGGGTGGTGTGCTGTGGTGTGGTGTGGTGGGTTATCAAATCAGCTGTTTGCGCAGGCGCAGCCGCTTTAACGATGTGCACACCGGCGAGCCGAGCGCCGCGGGCCGGGCTTGGGCGTCTTAGCGTCGCGGCGCCCGGCGTCCCCTCCTGACGGCTTCCTCACGGTTTGCCATCTCGATGTCCGTGTGTGTTCGCTTCACACGAGGCGCAGTGCGCGATTCCGCAGGCAGCTGCGGTCGTCGTCGACCACGTTAACATTTAAAAAACGGTTGTGTTGCTCTCAGTAGGAAATTTAAAAAATATTACTTCATTTCTACACCTGGTCATCTGGTGAGAACAGGAACTCCATAGGATCACTTTGCCATTCGTCTGTGCCGCGCCGCAGTTGTAACACGGGTGCCCGTCAGATCAGCGAAGTTAAGCGCTGCCGGGCTTGGCTAACACTTGGATGGTTGACCGTCCTGCGTGACGAGCGCTTTTGGTCAAAGGGTGCACTCAGCCATTTTGAGGCAAATTGAGGGGCTTCTGACTGAGGAGTAGCGTCTCCGGTCATGAAAACTGACAACGGCCAAGAGAGCACTGTGCTGACCACACGCCACTCCGCATTCGCATCCACGACGCCTTTAAGCTGAGGGTGACGCGGCGGTCGGTCCGTGTAGTTAGGGTTTACCACGACCGGGTTTGACGGAGTTTAGTGAGTTTTAGTCTGTCTGTGCGCTAAGACACTTTTTCTCAGGAATGGGTAGAGGTATCAAGTTCAAATTCTAAGGTCTATGAACCTGTAGTACGAGGTGCATTCAAGTTCTAAGGCCTCCGATTTTTTTTCTCTGGACTGGAAAGAGATAGAAACATGCGCATTGTTTTAAAATGAGGCCGCGTTCATTGTCAATACGTGCCAGAGATGGCAGCACCGTACGACAGATGGAATTTTACCGCCAGCGGCGAGAATGAGAACTGTTTTAAATACTTAAAATGGCAACGTTTTCCTTACTTGAACAGCGTGCAATCATTCGTTTTCTGAATTTGCGTGGTGTGAAACCAATTGAAATTCACCCACAGTTGAAGGAGACATGTGGTGATGAAGTTATGGATGTGTCGAAAGTGCGTTTGTGGGTGCGACAGTTTAATGAAGGCAGAACATCATGTGACAACAAACCGAAACAACCTTGAGCTCGCACAAGCCGGTCTGACAACATGATCGAGAAAGTGGAGAGAATTGTTTTGGGGGATCGCCGAATGACTGTTGAATAGATCGCTTCCAGAGTTGACATTTCTGTGGGTTCTGTGGACACAATCCTGCATGACGACCTGAAAATGCGAAAAGTGTCATCCAGGTGGGTGCCACGAATGCTGACGGACGACCACATGGTTGCCCGTATGGCATGTTGCCAAGTAATGTTGACACGCAACGACAGCATGAATGGGGCTTTCTTTTCGTCGGTTGTGACAATGGATGAGACGTGGATGCCATTTTTCAATCCAGGAACAAAGCCCCAGTCAGCTCAATGGAAGCACACAGATTCACCGCCACCAAAAAAATTTCGGGTAACCGCCAGTGCTGAAAAAATGATGGTGTCCATGTTCTGGGACAGCGAGGGCGTAATCCTTACCCATTGCGTTCCAAAGGGCACTACGGTAACAGGTGGATCCTACGAAAATGTTTTGAAGAACAAATTCCTTCCTGCACTACAACAAAAACGTCCGGGAAGGGCTGCGCGTGTGCTGTTTCACCAAGACAACGCACCCGCACATCGAGCTAACGTTACGCAACAGTTTCTTCGTGATAACAACTTTGAAGTGATTCCTCATGCTCCTTACTCACCTGACCCGGCTCCTAGTGACTTTTGGCTTTTTCCAACGATGAAAGACACTCTCCGAGGCCGCACATTCACCAGCCATACTGCTATTGCCTCAGCGATTTTCCAGTGGTAAAAACAGACTCCTAAAGAAGCCTTCGCCGCTGCCGTGGAATCATGGCGTCAGCATTGTGAAAAATGTGTACGTCTGCAGGGCGATTACGTCGAGAAGTAACGCCAGTTTCATCGACTTCGGGTGAGTAGTTAATTAGAAAAAAAAAATCGGAGGCCTTAGAACTTGAATGCACCTCGTAATGTAAGCACTGTATGGTTCAAAGCCAATGTAGTGAAAAGATATGGCCACATATGCCACGTACTTTGATACTCGCAAACTCACTCTTCAAAATGAGCTACCTCCATACATAAAATGTACTCGCAGTTGCGAATAAGGACAACCATCAGTTGTAGAATCGAACGACGACAACGAAAAGTTGTGCCGGACAGGGACTCGGATACGGATTTCCCGCTTATCGCGAGCAGTCGCCTTATATTGTTTTTTCTTTTTTCTTTTTTTTCATTTTGTTTGTTGTGTTTGATCGTAGTGCCCGTTAACGGTCGTTGTTGATTCCTTCACTAAGTTTTTTTTTTTTTTTTTTTTTTTTTTTTTTTTTTTTACAGAGAGCAGCCAGCTCTCTGACGGAACACGCTGAGCCACAGTGCCGCAGTGCCGGCACCATTTGCCATTTGGCTATGCGTCTATGACCTGTACCCGTACATCCATTATTCCATTATGTACATACCCATACAGGTCAGACGTACTTCAAAGTTCCTAGCCCGGTATCGGCAGATAAATACGGTATTGGAGTGCCTGTGTTATTCTGATTACGATGTAAAGCTCCTTTGGACATGCATACATCCTAATCAGAATAATACAGCCGCTGCAATATCGTACACACGTACAAGGTAGTCCATTGATCGTGACCGGGCCAAATATTCCACGAAATAAGCGTCAAACGAAAAAACTACAAAGAACCAAACTAGTCTAGCTTGAAGGGGGAAACCAATTGGCGCTACCGTTGGACCGCTAGATGGCGCTGCCATAGGTCAAACGGATATCAACAGCGTTTTTTAAAATAGGAACCCCCATTTTTTTATTATATATTCGTGTAGTACGTAAAGAAGTATGAATGTTTTAGTAGACCACTTTTTTCGCTTTGTGATAGATGGCGCTGTAACAGTCAGAAACATATGGCTCATTAATTTTCGACGAAGAGTTGGTAACAGGTAGGTATTTTAAATTAAAACACAGAACGTAGGTACGTTTGAACCTTTTAGTTCCGTTGTTCATGTACCTTTGTGAACTTATCATTTCTGAGAACGCATGCTGTTGCAGCGTGATTACCTGTAAATACCACATTAATGGAATAAATGGTCAAAATGATGTCCGTCAACCTCAATGCATTTGGCAATACGTGTAATGACATTCCTCTCAACAGCGAGTAGTTCGCCTTCCGGAATGTTCGCACATGCATTGACAATGCGCTGACGCATGTTGTCAGGCGTTGTCGGTGGATCACGATAACAAATATATTTCAACTTTTCCCACAGAAAGAAATCCGCAGACGTCAGATCCGGCGAACGTGTGGACCATGGTATGGTGCTTCGACGACCAATCCACCTATCATGAAATATGCAATTCAATACCGCTTCAACCGCACGCGAGCTATGTGACGGACATCCATCATGTTGGAAGTATATCGCCATTCTGTCATGCTGTGAAACATCTTGTAGTAACATCGGTAGAACATTACCTAGGAAAACAGCATACGTAGCACCATTTGGATTGCCATCGATAAAATGGGGGCCAGTTATCCTTCCTCTCATAATAGCGCACAATACATTAACCCGCCAAGGTCGCTGATGTTCCACTTGTTGCAGCCATCGTGGATTTTCCGTTGCCCAATAGTGCGTATTATGCCGGTTTACGTTACCGCTGTTGGTCAATGACGCTCCGTCACTAAATAGAACGCGTGCAAAAGATTTTTCATCGTCCCGTAATTTCTCTTGTGCCCAGTGGAAGAACTATACACGACGTTCAAAGTCGTCACCATGCAATTCCTGGTGCATAGAAATATGGTACGGACGTTTTTGAGATTCCCTATTCTCGCGCAGTTTGTCTTCTACTGATGTGCGGATTAACCGCGACAGCAGCTAAAACATCTACTTCGGCATCATCATTTGTTGCAGGTCGTGGCTGATGTTTCACATGTGGCTGAACACTTCCCGTTTCCTTAAATAACGTAACTATCCGGCGAATGGTCCGGACACTTGGATGATGTGGTCCAGGATACCGAGCAGCATACATAGCACACGTCCGTTGGGCATTTTGATCACAATAGCCATACATCAACACGTTATCGACCTTTTCCGCAATTGGTAAACGGTCCATTTTAACACGGAACTGTATTATGAAGCAAATACCGTCCGTACTGGCGGAATATTACGTAATACCACGTACTTATACGTTTGTGACTATTGCAGCGCCATCCATCACAAAGCTAAAAAAGCTAATACATTCATACTTCTTTACGTACTACACGAATATGTAAAAAAATTGGGGTTCCTATTTAAAGAAAAACGCAGTTGATATCCGTTTGACCTATGGCAACGCCATCTAGCGGGCTAACCGTAGCGCCATCTGGTTTCCCCCTTCAAGTTAGACGAGTTTCGTTCTTTGTAGTTTTTTCGTTTGATGCTTATTTCGTGAGATATTGGGCGCGGTCACTATCAATGGACCACCCTTCATCCATTTCGGGTCTTGTCATTCATCGCTAAAGTGCGTGCGTCGAAACGGAGAGGTCGCGAAATTGAATCTCTGTCGGACCACGGTTTTTTCAGTCTTCGTTTTAACCCGGTTATTAACCTCTGAACGATGCATGGAGTCGCCAGAAGGAACATGTGGTTCAGATTTCATGTTAAGTTGCAGGTCCCCTTTCTCACGTTGTGTAACTACGGTAGGTTAAGGACACGTAAGTCGTCGGAATGGCGTCCAGTTTAAAGGCTTGCACCAGCCGGTTAGACTACACAGTTTTACTTTCAGTATTATCTATACACAGAATTAACTTTCTGCGGATCCCTCAGGGTTCGAGTCTACTCGCACTAGTTTGTTTTTGTTTTCAGTCTGAGGTCACCCAAGTACCAGCTCCTTACATAATTGTTATCAGGAAAATCATATGACTATTATTAGGGAGTATTATCAGGTAAAATAAGTATATTTCACATAGTAACTCGTCAACTTAAAAGCCCTGGGAGCACCTCTCCAGACCTCTCCCGCTGTCAGTGTATTGAGGAAATACTATGTGACGTATTGATTTCACCGGATAAAACCTTTTAATACGTCGAAAGTGGTAATTCCACCCCTTGTGTCACCTCAGACTGAAATATGCAGGATGATTCTTGTTAACATTTAAAAACTTCCGAAGCGATGTAGTTTCATGTAAGACATATGGGGCCACAAATCGAAATAATCCCAAATTGGTGACAAACGTTGATGATGTGGCGTCACTAAACGATGTAATTCGCAGCAAGTGCAGCTGTTTGGCTTCTCGATCCTACACTCATCGGTAGACTATTCTGTTTCCGTTCTTGCTTTGTAAAATGTGATACGGTAGTTCTCGTGGTAGTGGTAGTATAAGACTACGATGAATCGGTTTACATTCACGAAAACGGTAGCCTAGCGATGTGTAGCACTGCCCCTTACCGGTAAGGGTGAGATGCACAAGCTCAACCGCTGCGAGTGGTGCGACATACGCCATCTACCGATGTCGCACGTTCAACATCTGGGGCACTTCCCGACATTTGCGGCCCCATGTGTCTTACATTAAATTACATGTGCCAGCGTCATCTACGTCGCTTTGGGGCTTTCTAAACGTTAATAAGAATACCCTGTAAAACTGAAAATCATTATATGACAGATACTTCGTTTCACAATATTGAAATACACTGCTCTGAAGAAGTTGCAGCTAGATAAAAAAATATATTTAATACTAATATATAAGAAACTATCAGCCTCGAATGCGGTAATGAAACCAACCTTTACCTAATCTTCGTTGATCCATTATGGACCATGAGACAACGGCTGGCAGGTATTTCTTGATGCAAGAATTTACCAACAGCCGTATGTATTGTAGAAATTTATTTTATGGACTTTTTATGTGCTACCATCTTCGGCATTACATTGATGCCATCTTTAGGCCCCACACGTCATAGTCGTAAAATCGCTATACACGGAGGGAGCTGCCCCAGTCTGTGTCGGCTGGCCACCAAGAGCTGTTGCTTAACGATTTGATTCACGGATCCAGATATTTGGCTCCTTCCACGTATAGCGATTTTACGACTATTACGTGTGGCGCCTGAA
Organism: Schistocerca piceifrons; assembly: GCF_021461385.2. NCBI lineage: Eukaryota > Metazoa > Arthropoda > Insecta > Orthoptera > Acrididae > Schistocerca > Schistocerca piceifrons. Next base: position 562,878,476 of record NC_060143.1, read on the forward strand.
GATGGCATCAATGTAATGCCGAAACTGGTAGCACATAAGAAGTTCATAAAATAAATTTCTACAATACTTACGGCTGTTGGTAAATTATTGCATCAAGAAACCTTTACCTAGGTATCAGCCCAAATAATTGAGCCTTCTTCAGAATATATACCTGAATCCATAATTTGTCTAAGAGAGCATGGGCAAATTATATATTCAGGTGTATCTTCTGAAGAAGGTTCAATTATTTGGGCTGAAACGTAGGTAAAGGTTGGTTTCATTACCGCAGTCGACGCTGATAGTTTCTTATATATTAGATTATTACGATTGCTGACTGTACTGCAATGCTGAAAGTACAAAAAGATTTAATACTAGCTGGAAATGAATGAAAGTGCGAGAACATGTTACCGGAGCTCTCCCAGTCGTCTATAAGAAGTTGGATATCACATGGCGTCAACTCAACGACACTATAGCGTCAAATGGGGCTGGCTGCCTAACACGAGGCAGCTGAAGGAACTGGAAAAGGCTGTTTGTGTGTGTGGAAGGGGGGGGCTGGGTAGTTTCGGTGTAGTGTCGTGGTGTTTTCTTCACTACAACATGGCTTGGAGACAACATCTAGTTGACTTCAAACGGGGAAGGAGAATCGGAAAACTGGAAGGTGGACGAACTGTGACGACTGTTGGTTCAAATGGTTCAAATGGCTCTGAGCACTATGGGACTTAACATCTGAGGTCATCAGTCCCCTAGAACTTAGAACTACTTAAACCTAACTAACCTAAGGACATCTCACACAGCCATGCCCGAGGCGGGATTCGAACCTGCGAGACGGTAGCAGTCGCGCGGTTCCGAACTGAAGCGCCTAGAACCACTCGGCCACAGCGGCCGGCTGTTACGACTGTAGCCCAGGAGTTTCGTACTCCTCACAGCACAGTTTCATGTGCTCTGGGAGCCTTCCGACCCACAAACAGTGCTGCCTGATGGACAGGAAGTGGTCAACTACAGCAGCAGATGACGGCTTCGTGGTGTAACAGGTAACAAAGGATCTGCATCAAAATGTGGGAGCAGTTGCAATCACGTTCAAAAGTACTGGAAAAGACGTAGGACGGCAGCATGGGGTTTGATCACTTTGTCCACCGACCAGTACGTTGTGTTCCGTTGGCAAGATCACAGGGGCTAGACCATCAAAGAGTGGGTCGTGTGCTCTTTTCGACTAAGAAGGGATTAAGTCAGAGTAGTGATTCTGGACGCAGCCCTATATGACGACAGGTGGGAACACGTATGCGTCCAGCAAAATTCTCGAACAAGAGGGTTGTGGTGGTCCAGGTGTTACGGCATGGGACGCGTAATCTTGCAATGGCGTACCGACAGACGTTTGAACACGCTACACTCACCACTCATCGATACTGTGATACTGTACTCCCGCCTCATATGCGTCTTTTCAGGGGTACACACGGGCCTGACTTCACTTTCATTAATGAAAGCGCGCTACCGCATCGAACAGCGCAGGTAGAGGAGATCGTGAAAGGAGGTGACAGCCGGCGAATGGACATGCCTGACCTTCCTCTCTACTTAAATCCCACCGAGCACGTGTGGGATGCGTTGGGCAAACGTACTGCAGCACGTTTCGCATTCACCAACGGCCACGCATCTGTTATCAACCACGCTTTTGGAGAAACGGAACGCCCTGCCTACCGTAAGAACTCCTTACGAGCTTTGTGGCCAATAGGGAAGCACAGTGTAGATCTTGCAGTAAGGTCCGTGGCGATCACACACCCTATTCCGAACGGTTTTTCGTCTTTTGTAATGCTCAGGCGGCCTCAAGAAGTCTTGGTGATTTCAGTGTAATAATTGTCTCTGAATAAAAGTATCATTTCGGTTCGTTTCATTGCGTATTCCTTTCAGTTACCTTCTGTACAATACTGTAGCAGTTACTTCTATGTATGGTCCAGTATTCATCGAGCTGCATTACTTGGCAGTGACACTTCATGCCGAAGCTACTTTCGTCTTTACAGTTTGCTCACCAGTATAGTACTGTCCGCAAATGGTATGGTTTTGAGTTTAGTATTTGGTCGAGCACAAGTTGTTTCTCTGTGTGGATGTATGAACATTCGTTACCGTTTGGCACTCAAATGTCTTTTACTGTCGGATTCTAGCTAGAATACTTTCCGTAAAAGACGTGTTGTTAGAGATGTTACTCCCAAAGCAACATCGAGGGTGGGTGGAGCATAATTTGTTATACAATTAAATGCAAAACGATACAGAAATTGTCCTCGTTAATCCCTCAAACATGTTAACGATATACGTATATAACAGATATATCTGTACTTATTGTCAATTAAAGTCCCTCGCCGCTTTGTTCTCTCTGTCACTGAAGGCTAATTTCAGGGCATGCTGTAGGAATTTTGATACGGTTTTCACTTACAGACAGACTGATTTCATTGGAATATTCGTGTGTATAATTTATTACCTAGAATGTACTATACTGAAAACGAGTAATTTGCACGAGTTTTGTACACATTACGAGTATTCTGCAATCAACTTTATTTTGTAACCAACTTTCAAATAGATGCAGTCAACTGCCCCGTGTTCATATGCCTCAACAACAGACATGACACTGGGACAAGAATCCACAAGACGCCGCGTTGCAGGAGAAAGAAGATACCAAAATCTTCAAAGTGTTCACTACATCCCATAGCTAATATTAAAGACTATAAGTATTGAGCCACCATGTCAACAATATTATTGACGCCGTTCAAGTTAGTTCTCCGCACCCTCGAACCCCCCCCCCCCCCCCATAACTTCTGAGGTAAATGTTCCAAGGCGCAATGAGAATCTAACTAAAGCGAATAAATATTCAAAGGCAGGCAACAGACATTACACTCTTTTTGTAGAAAGTTTAAATTATAACATTAATAGACTTCATCCTACTACCCTTGGAAAGCACCTCTAATGTGAAGGTGTTCTCGTGAAGAAATAATCACTGTAAGTAAAGCAACAGGAAATAAAACTAGGGAAGTAATACGTTCAGAGACTGCTGCAAGTAATTCAGGGATTTACAATTTTTAGCTGAAAATCACTTGGAGGCTTATATCCCGCATTTCATAACTGCTGTGCAAGGATTCATTTGCAATTTGAATATCTCACTAACAGACTCACCGAAAAGTATCTTTTTTATATGGATTCCGATGCCGAGTGGATCATACGCTCCCTCTTAGATTAAGTACCTTAACTGTTTGCAACTTAATCGTAGGTATTCACAATATATTGGCTAGCCCAAACGCTTTAGGTGTGCAGGCCAGCATGTGTACATTTAATGCAATTTACGTAACGAACCGAGTTGACCTTTTTGTGAAGGAAAGCACTAGTCAACGGACAGAGAATGCCCCAACTCCAACGTGTTGCTGCACTCAGGAGGGAGTGTGTTCACCAGGCCTTCATTAGACCGCTCATAACCTAGCGTGGTGTCAGCGCCTTCACTGGTAGCGGAACTTCGCCGTAGAATCAACCTCTTAGACGTGTACGTGTTCTTATCACCAATCAAAGGGAAGATCAGAACGGCCATGCTATAGCTAAACATCAAGAAATGAGTGTAGCACGGCGAAAGATATACTGTAATCGGACATAGACGAGACAATGCTATATTCATACCGTGCAGAAATGTCTCCCAAGACCCAACTCAGCCTGTTTCTTCCAGTCTTCACGGCTACAGATCGTGTGCCAATGGCCAGACACCCAGCTTATCTCTTAGAACAGGCAATCCATAATTATTGGCGACATCATCATGTGCACAGCCTGTGTCTAGTATACCACAAGGAGTTGATGCCTTGTGTAACAGCAATCAATCAAATCAGGACTCCAGTTATCGAGAAACTTCTAAATACCGATATAGGAATTACAGAAGAAACGAAAGTAGCAGCACCATTCAACCCATCAGATATCATGCATGTACCAGGAAACGTAGTGAATCGTGGCATTGGATATTAGAATCATTCACAAGTCGCTGGACTAGTCATTCGAAGTTTTCAAATAGCGAAACAGAGGGGGGGTAGCTTTTTTAAAAGAATACAGTGACTGGGATGAGAAGTTCCGCCTTATGCCAGACACCTTTTTTCTTTTGTTTCACCCATACATGTTTCAGCGCTTTTGTGCAATCATCAGTGGGTTCTATTTTTATTTTTACCTTACGTGATGTTATTGTCCACTTATTTTGGTAGCTATTCAGCTACACAATATACAACTTGTCATAGTTTTGAAGTTGTGGTACGTTTTCCTGTGTTGTTGGCGAAGTAAATAGGCTTACTTCTTTGCCTGTGTCCGCGTGGCAGTGCAGTTTTCCGATTACTCAAAAGTAATCGCTCGCTTGAGTAATCGGAAAACTGCACTGCCACGCGGACACAGGCAAAGAAGTAAGCCTATTTACTTCGCCAACAACACAGGAAAACGTACCACAACTTCAAAACTATGACAAGTTGTATATTGTGTAGCAGAATAGCTACCAAAGTAAGTGGACAATATCATCACGTAAGGTAAAAATAAAAATAGAACCCACTGATGATAGCTCAGTCGTGCTGCAGTATGTATGGGTGAAACAAAAGAAAAAAGGTGTCTTGCATAAGGCGGAACTTCTCATCCCAATTTCTTAGCTTTCTTATTAATACAGTGACTATTTATGGTCTGCAGTGGAATGTTCGTTCTATTCTATTTAATAGAGGAGTGTCCCAAAGAAAGTTATTTTGCAGTTCCATTGAATTAAACATAACTCAGACGCAAAGTTATTCGTACTTCTGAGGTTACGAGGCAGTACTGGATCGACAAGGCGACAAAGGTAGTGTCCGCAGCTCGTGGCCGTGCGGTAGCGTTCTCGTTTTCCGCGCCCGGGTTGCCGGGTTCGATTCCCGGCGGGGTCAGGGATTTTCTCTGCCTCGTGATGACTAGGTGTTGTGTGATCTCCTTAGGTTAGTTAGGTTTAAGCAGTTCTAAGTTCTAGGGGACTGATGACCACAGATGTTAAGTCTCATAGTACTCAGAGCCATTTGAACCATTTGACAAAGGTAGTGTCACTTTTTCAATAATTTCTGAGCCTCCTCTCCAGTGAGTACCTGTGCCTTCACTGGACATTCAGGCAACAGTGGTTAGGTTAAAAAGTCCAGCTACTGAACTCTCCATCTCCTTTGTGTACAAGCCTTATAGGCATACAAACCACAGCAATTTAAAATTGGGACGGCTTATTTAAACAATTACTGCTGTGCAGACTTTAACGCTAACCATTAAGTTTCAGGATTCCGCACTGCGATCGTGAATGGAACAGATTTCTTGGACGCCACAGAGGAAAATCAGCCTAATTATTGTAAATAATGGGTCGCTTGCAGTGGTTTCAGCAAGACAGCCAACCAGAACAGCTCTTGACGTCACACATTGTTCTTGTAACTGTCGCTTGCAGTGGTTTTAGCAAGACAGCCAACCAGAACAGCTCTTGACGTCACACATTGTTCTTGTAACTTCAGCTTTTTTGACAAATGTACGTCAAAACCGACTCTCTAGGATCAGAGCACTTCCCAACTGAGCTAATATGACTCACGTAAACTGCAATCGCATACTTGTCCTCTCTACTCCATGGAACACTGAACAGGCTTCCTAGCCCCATTGCGCGCACGTGTCGATAACAGAAAAATCAATCCATGTCACCAGCTGCTCATTTTCGCCACATACTGCCTACAAGATGGTGCTTGAATCTGATAACGGAACTTCCTGTACTTTTTCCATTCCTCAGAAGAAAGACTTTATTGTTGTTACGAATCCCCCTCCTATTTGGTGGACCTTACCCTCTCTTAGGCAGAGGCACAACGGTGTTACGTTAAGCGGTTGTGGCAAGCAACGATCACTCGATAATGTCCTCAACTGTAAGAAAATAAGCGCGCAGAAGTCCTTAAGGGTGAAAAAGCAAAGTTGGATAAACGTTGACTCTTCAGTAACTAAAGAACCTAGTATGACAGAATTATTGTACATAATCAACAAATTTACGAACAAGAGACCTCATGACTCTGCTGCGATGGAGGGACCATGATAAGGAGAATTCCTTGATCGAATCACTACTCCTTTAGTACGTCATCGACCAATCATAGGTCCACCATATTACATCTAAGTATATAAGGGCCTGACGTCTTCTTTTACCTTAGTAGAACTCGAGAGGGCAGTCGACTCTGCCACTGACGGCTCTCCAGGCATCGATAATATCTACTATGCAATGATACGTAACGCGTTATTCAATGCGACACTGCTTGTTTCGCGTTTATACAATCAACTCGGGCGCTACAGACGTCATCGAGGACTGTAGAACACATTTATTTGTCGCTGACTTGAAAAGAGGCAATGACAGTTGTCGGTCGATTTCGTGTTGACGCATTTCGCCTTCATCTATACTGGAAGAACATTGGAACGACTATTTAAAGAAAGGCTGCAGCGGTTTCCAACCTGAGGGTAATTACCCCTTGAGCAGTAAAATGAAAATTTCTGAGGGGTAAAAACAGGAGTGTTTGAGTTTCAGTCACGAAACTAAGTAATCTTTAAAGGCCATTTCTATTACTGCTAATTCGTGAGACTGTAATACTGATTACATAAGTTACCAGAAATACATTTTTAAATACTAACATTAAGGTATGACACAATGTGTTAGAGGCTACAGCTTTTGACACAACTTATGAAGAAAATTTTCCTCACGAAGTCCATCCACCACGTATATACTTCTTACTATGCATCTACGACAGTAAAATGGAGACTCATACGTCAAATACGTTGAAATATCTCATTAAAATGTTGTGAGTTGTAGATAGTTCCCCAAATAGGCCAGATATTGCTTCTTTATTGATTTCGTAGTAATAAACCAATTAATTGAGAGCGCAACACAACAGTAACTATATAATCGTTACTCCACTGCTGTAGGGCCTACACTGTTTTATTATTATTAGTGTCAGTCTTCATACACAAAGCGGTTACAGGCTGAAGTTGTCCAACTTCAACTGTTTCAGAAGTCAGGAGTCCAGAAATCAAATGATTTTCATGCGCCAAGTTTAGTGCACATATTTTAATTTGGGTGATTTTAAATGTGGGTGCAGGTTGTGGCTGAAGCAGGCGTCGCTAGGGAGAAAAGTAGTGTATAGTGAGAATGTTTTCTATCAAATGCCTTCCCTCAATGTGCGTAATTGGCTTTCTTTTCCGAGATTGCGTTGCTAGTGGCAATCGCGATGCCCTGAAAATTGTTTCCTCCTTTTATAAAAAGTGGTGTTAGAAATAAGAAGTACCAATTATCTCACTGTCTTATTAGCTCATGGTTAAATGAATCAGCTATAAACACCAAATATCATTTATATTTCTTCATTTAGAAACTTAGCTGTTCACCGAAAGATTAGTTAGACTCTTATGCTGATGGTTGATAGTGGTGAGCAGGGGGGAGGGAGAGAGGCGGTACTAGCTAATATCTGATTGAACTAAGGGGTGATGGTCTCAGAAATTTTGGGAGTAACAATCTCTTACCTTGTTTTCACTTTGAGTTCAGAAGGAAAAAAAGAACACCACTCACAATATCACCCTTTTGTAAATAGATATCCCGACAATCCTTTCGAAAAACAGAAAGACCACACCACTGTTCCTTGATATCAAAGGAGTACTGGTGTAAACATAAATACGTTGCTCCATAAATTGAGAGCTCTATTAGTCCCGGAAAAAGTCATTTATAGACTAGAAAGAAAGGTTTTCATCAAGTTCCATAGAAAATTATTGACTCTGACATTGTCTTAACTGGCCTCACAAAAGTGGCAAATCTCAATCCTTCGCGATACGCTTTGTACACCGTGGATATGGAAACAGCTATTCATACATCGAATTAAATACTTCACCAGGTAGACGATGTTTATTTACATGTCATTCACTTGCGTAATGTGGAACCGCACTCTCCACACCCACGTGCTGTGTGAAAACTGGCTCCGAGAACACTGTAGGGAAGCTTCGCTTGATAAATAACATCTGGTTGTATTTCCCAAGTGCTCCTATCCACAGGTTAGTGTAAGAATGAACCTAGAGGAGCGTTACCCAACGGCATCGCAGGCTCGAGTCTTTGGCGTCTTTTTTTAATTATCATCCTTCACGGAATTTGACATCAATAACGTGAGTAGCATGTTTAAAAAAGCGTTAAACAACCTCTTTATAAAAAACGCAATGTCCTGACTGATTGACCGACTCATCATCGCCCTGACAAAACCACCAAGGATAGAAACTTAAAATTAGGAGGCGGTGTGGATCTTATAGTGGGGGCGCCGTTTAAGAAGGGATTTTTCGAAATTCTAATCCTTACGGGGTGAGATAGAAGGATGAAGGGTTTATTTTTGTGAAAAATGTTGCTATTAAGGCAGTATTGACGCTAGACTTACGAAAATTTGTATTTGGTTTCTCGGTGAGTGATAAAAAAAGTCACGTTTCAGCATTTTAGGAAATTTAACCGTATGACGGTGAAATAGTGGGTGAAACCTTTTTTTGAAAATATATTATTAAAGAACTACTAAAGTATTTTCAAAGCCACACCTATGAACAACGGTTTTTTTCTTCTCCTTTACAAATAAAAAATACATGTTTCACTGTTTTTGGAAATTCAACCCAAATGGGATGAAAGTTTTATGGAAATATTTCATTGTGCATGCAGTTTTGAAGCTAAATCTAAGAAAATTTTTGTGTGGCTTCTCTGTTAGCAATAAAACATACGCATGTGACTGTTATTGTAAATTCATCCCTTAAGGGGGTGAAACAGGATCAGATAGATTAATTAACTCATCATCGCCCAGCGTAAACCAGCAAGAACACAAACTTGGTATTTGGAGACTGTGTGGATCTTATATTGCAGACATCGTTTAAGAAGGAACTGTACAAATTCCACTCCTGAGGGGGTGAAATAGGGGACGAAAACCTTTTTGAAAATATGTGGCTGTTAAGGTAGTTTTGAAGCCAAAACTACAAAAACTGGTATTTGGTTTCTCAATTAGAAAATGAGAAATACGTGTTTCAGAATTTCTTGAAATTCAACTGCTAAGGGGGTAAAATAGTCTGTGAAAGATTTTTGAAAATAAATAATTACTAAGGAACCACTGAAGGATTTTAAGGCTACACCTATGACAACTGGTATTTGACTTTTCAGTCAGAAATTATAAGAAAACAAAAGTGAATCAGTGTTTCTGGAATTTCAACTTATTACAGATTGTAGTAGGGGATGAAGTTTCTTAAGAAAACATTTCGTTACATCAAAAAAATTTTGAAGGTAAACTTATGAAAATTGGTATTTCATTTCTCTGTTACATATAAAGAAATATTTGTTAGAGGATGAAAGTTGCTATGGAAATATCTCCACAAGAATGCAAAAGGCATGATTGACAAAGCTCCCAGAATCGCTTTTTGGTCACAAGTACATTCGGAAAAGGCCACGCTTACGTGGTCTTAATTGGCGTGAAAAACTTAGAAGGTGTCGCAATTAGTGAATAACATAAAAATTCGATTAAATAAAAAGAAAAAAATCTCTGCAGGCCATACAGTCTACGTGATCGAAGCAGTGGACGCTTAGTTAGTACCCGATAATTCTCCTGAGTTTGGTGGAGCTCTCATCATACCAACGCCTTGACGTTGTCCACAGCCTAAATTTGATTTAGACTACTACCGTAGTAGTGTGGTGTTCCATACTGGAAGAAAGTCCTGGGGAAACTAGGTGTGAGATGTGCCCCCTACGAAATTCTATTACTTGGAGCCCATGAAATGCCCGCACATGTTATACGGCAGCTGCTAGTGGAGAAATTTCTACTTAATAGCTTATCGTTTCCAGCCTCACGATTTAATCTACCGAAGTTCTCGTTACAAGGATTCCGCCGCCTCCTCCACCCCCCTCCTCGGCGTTACCTGTTTATTAGCCGTAAAACATAGGGCGACCGAAAATTCTTAGTCTAAGTTCGCTCCATACAAATAAGCACTATTACTCCGTGCACTTCCATGAAGTGGGTACACATCTAAACGGCACATCACTAACAGAAAATTCAGGTATCTAACTCCGTGTAATGCGGAAGTATACCAGAAACGATCGGTCTTTTTGCACGTACATACCGACAGCTCTAAACAGTCACGGGAAGAAAATGTGGGCTATGGCTTTCATTGTCCACAAGTCCAAATATCACAAATGTATCAACTGCGGAAAGAAACTTTTCTGCAGAAGCTGTAGCTATATTAGAAGCCTTAAAATATGTAAGACTTCTTCAGGTTTCCTAGATCCTCAGTCTATCCAGTTCTATGTCAGTTTTAAAATCTCTAAGGAATAAGAATAGAACTTCCAGTACCAGCAGCAATGATTTGGTTGGGTATCCAGTGTGATATCCAGAGTCAGTCGACAGAATTCCTGTGGATTAAATCTCACCTCAGCATCATTCATAATCAATAAATTGATATTCTTGCTAAAGAAACAATAAAATCCGGGACTTTGAAAGAAACTTACGGTTTATCTATTCTACATTATCGCCACACCGACTGAATTGCAAAAATCACAGGAGAACTGGGTCGTGTCTCAGTTCTTCGTCGTAGAATATTACGAGCCTTTTTGCGACTGTTATCCTACGTAGAGCTTTGTTTCACAATGTTCACCTACCTATATTGTTGATATCCACTGACTGCCATGTGAGATTTAACCACAGAAGTTTCCCGATGCACCTGGAACTAAGCCAACTGCGTTGTGTGACTTAAGCCGGCCGCTGTGGCCGAGCGCTTCTAGGCGCTTCAGTGAGGAACCGCGCTGATGCCACGGTCGCAGGTTCGAATCCTGCCTCGGGCAGGGATGTGCGCGATGTCCTTAGGTTAGTTATATTTATATAGTTATTTTTATATTTATATTTATATTCTTATATTTATATTTTTATATTTATATAGTTATTTCAGCTTGTCAATGGACCTTTGTATCTCATTGTTCTCTTTATTTTTCGTTATATTTCTTAATTTATCGGTGCCAGAACAATTACGTCCATTAACCCTGTAACACTTTATGTAACCTGTCAAACCTATGTAAAACATCTCTTTGCGTATTTATATTTGTGCTGCAATATCGTTTTAATCGTCAAAATTTTTGTATTGTTCCTCCATCTTTTCCTATAAATTAACAAAGCCTGTTGTTCAATATTTTACACGCTTGTGAATCAAAAGCAGGTGTATAAGGTCGTTTGTTAAATTTTTGTCTGTTTCTCTTAACTTTTAGCTAACTGAAATGTCGTCAGATGCCGAAGGGAAAATAAATAAATAATGAAAATAAACAAAGGAATGATCAATGGACGACAACAGGAAGATAGCTAACACCAATGTGTATTGACCGTTCTCGACACCAGTGAAATCGAATATATTCTAACAAGTATTTTTTTGTGGACTTATTTTCGTTGTAATTTTGTCTAATTTTTGCAATTACTACCACTTGTAAGAACGAGAGTCCGGTTTCAAACGGCATATATTTTGGTTTTCCAACGCTATACATTCTCGTTAGGTATGATTGGTACGGTAGAAGCTTATTGCGAACGTTGTTCAGTTTTTAATTCGTTAAAACAATGGGAAAAGTGAAAGAAATTGAGGAGTAGGAATGGAAGGGCAAAGATACCAAATCTGAGACTTGTGAACTACATAGCCTTTTTGGAAAATCGCTTTGTGCTACTCAGAGCACACGTGGAAGGATGCAGATAGAATATGCAGGCAAGAAGAAGCGATAAGTTATGGTCAGCACAAAAGCTTAAGGTCAGAAAGCTGGTTTTGGAAAATGAACACTAATACAACTGAGGAATAGGTCCTCAAATATGGACCCACCTGGCACAGCAATATTTAGATTTGGTCCGGACTATCAGATAAGTAAAAATCGAAGGCATTTGGAATATGGCTGCCTAGAAAGGTGTTAGAAATTCAGTAGTTAGAGAAGTGTGGCGTGAAGAGTTTCGGGAAATAAAATCCGATGACCGAAGTCCATTAGATGAAGAAGAGACACGTTAGTGTGGCAAGTGCTAGGATTAGGAACAATACACACGGTGGCATTTGAAAGAGTAGAAGAGATGATATTTCAAATACGAAATTGATCAGCATGTAACGATAATTAGTTACCTTGTGGCCTCAGCTGCATAGATATCAGTGACTGAATTAAGACATTTATAGAGAAATCTTGGCTGAAGTTATGAAGATCGCTCATAGTGTGCGTGTGTGTGCATGTATCAAAACATCTACTAAAATTGGACACACCATGCAGTGACCTGTGCCAAATCTGTAGCTACAATGGTGAGTACTGAAGAGCAGTTACGTCAGCAGCTTTATGGTGAAAGCCTTTTCTTGAGACGCATGCAATCGTGAATTTAATGGTGACTTTTGGAGTTTCTGTAAACGTCAAACAGACAATTTTAGTCCGATGTGTGAGGATATGATCCTTCTCCAAAAATAATAATCGACTCGAATATACATATCTCCGGCAAGCTACTGACTGATGATTCCGACAGGGTTTTCGAGAAACAAAGCACGATTTTGGCACTCCACCGTGAAACTAAACTTTTTCAGTTTCCAAAGTGACCTCTAATGCTGAGGGCCTTCTCATCTCGTGTTTTGCTTCCGGGCTACTTGAGGAATTAAACCTCGGAGCGCTTGAGCTCATTCCTGAGGCAACAAATTACAGAAGTTCTTTTGCGGAAATTTTTGAACACAGAGATCTTCCGTGACTCTTCAGTTCTGTAGCTAAGTTTCCATCTGACTTCACGGCGAAAACTTCTCAAGGCGTGTCTGCTTTCGCAGCAGGGTGCACTAATTATGTTCTCGGAGCCCTCTGGTTTTGTTTCAACATCGTACAAGAGAAGACATTTTGTAGCTCTCGTAGCACTTACCACGTAAAAAGAAGAGAAAAATAATGTTAGCGATAATTATTGTCTGTATTTTTCTACTACCAGTCAAATTTATTTATTTTATGTTTAATTTAACTTACTGTAAAGCATTTCAAGTACGTTTTGCACCTCATCGGGTGTTTAGACGCACTGAAAAAGCGCGCCAAAGGTAAGAATAAAGTGACACGAGTGTTTTGGCTTAGGTGTCGACACTGAGAGAGAATGACGGTTAAACTTTCGACGCGTCTTGGTCGGTCCACTAGCGCATGGTAATACCAAGTGTATTGGTTGCATAGTGGCTAAGAGCACGGTCTAGAAACTTCCATACTCGTGTTCAGATCTACCATTGTCTTTCGTTTTTCTTTTGTTGTAGCAGAAGTATATCACATCAACATTTTTGCGACATCGTAAAAGTACAGTGCAGCTATTCAGAAAAGAATTAAGCATTCAAAATCTTATTACAAATAGACTGAATCGTCGCAAATCTTATGGAATCTTATACAATTAACAGTAATTGAAAATGAAAAACATAACAAATCTAGGATTTCAGTATATATTTCGATTTTTACTTTTATGCTTACAGACAATCCCTTCATTCATACAGGGCTTTCAAAGTATTATAATTGGGATCACCACGTGCAGCTTGCGAGGTGAAATATACCATAATCAAAAATTATCAGGAAAACGATCTCGCGATCTGCTGATATTTTCCCGTTAAACCGTGCATATCGAAGCATTTCCTCGAAAGCTGAAGTTTTCAACTGACTGTTGATCAAGAAGTGTATTTTAACTCCATCGCTTCTACTTGTGATTCCTCTTTACTGTGCGATGAAAGTAGGACACTTCTGTAATTGGCGATTGTAATTCTTCACCTGGCAGTAAAAGTATACGTCGCAAGCTTATATAACGGCATACACTTTGGCAGAATAACTTTTGACGAACTTGTCACTAATCCGATTTTATCGACAAATAGCTCATCGCATAAGCAGGAATCGTTCTGCTCACCAAGAGCCCATAATGTACAGTACTGGCCCTATTTTTACGTATTGTTGCAAAACTGTGTCCCAAACCGGATGACAGGTTTGTGTCGTGAACTTTCTATATTTTGTGCCTGTTTCGTGCATACTCTGATGTCGTTTCCTTAATTAGTTTGCGTCTTGATGGACTGGTGGACCAAGTGCGTCAGTAATGTTTTGGAGAGAAACGAAAACTGTTGATATCAATTTTCTGAAATGTGTTAATGAGTGTCAGTTTTAATGATACAGTCTGATGTTAGTAAGATTTCAAACCTTGACATTGTATGCCCTTAACTCCGCTTTATATCACGAAGTCAGATAAAAGAAAACGCTGGATTTGAACACGGGGCGCAGAAATTTGAAACTGTGCTTAATTTTCAATACTGCGCTATCAACGCAGCCGGTTTCACGTTGCGGGAGCAGCCTCGTGATATACAGGTAGCGTCCAAGCCTTTCACCCTCAATTTCTAGGGAGCTATTGTGTTGGCTTACAAACCAAAAGAAATGTTCCTTTATTTTCATTCTTCTGTTCTGCCACTCTGCGAAGTTTGGACTGTATCTTAAGGGCATCTGTAGAGGGTTCTCCATTGTCAGGCATACATTGCAGCCAAGTATGAATAACTAAGACGGTATATAATAATAATAATAATAACAATAACAGTAATAGTAATAACAACAATAATAACTAAGCCATCAAGTATAATAAAGAGTATACTTTATCCAGGTGGTCGCTGTTTGATGCAAAAGTATCAGTAGCTTAGCTGAAAAATGACTATCGTTTTAGCTGTTTCGAAATGTATAACTCTATGCAGAGTGACGCGACGAGTAGAACCTATAAAACTTGCCTGGGGAAAAATCAAAAATCCCTACGCTCTGTAATACTCACTTCTTCTTCGTTACTACACTATCAAAATATGTTCTACTCTCTGGACGGTGGCGCTACAGTCTGGAACCGGGCGACCACTACAGCCGCAGGTTCGAATCCTGCCTCGGGCATGGATGTGTGTGATGTCCTTAGGTTAGGTTTAAGTAATTCTACGTTCTACTGGACTTATGACCTCAGAAGCTACGTCCCATACTGCTCAGAGCCATTTGAACCAGTTTTGTGGACAGTATTCAACCGTCACCAAGGAATCTATGACATGGGAACGAAAGTTGTATACAATCCCTCGCGCATCCGTGGATCAATAGTGTTCTCTTTGCACTTACTTGCAGAGAATATTGATCATTCGCGTCCGGGCATGAATCACCGGAGACACAATACACATTACGCACACTCTGTTACATAATGTAAAAAGTTAGTGCTAACATTGTTTAGTAATTTCTCAACACCAATCCGTGTGCGCACAATACCTTTTAGCTTCCTGAGAAATAACATCCCTGCACAGGTAATGGAATGTTGGTTCAAAAATGGCTCTGAGCACTATGGGACTTAACATCTGAGGTCATCAGTCCCCTAGAACTTAGAAGTACTTAACCCTAACCAACCTAAGGACATCACACACATCCATGCCCGAGGCAGGATTCGAACCTGCGACCGTAGTGGTCTCGCGGTTCCAGACTGTAGCGCCTAGAATCGCTCGGCCACACCAGCCAGTTCAAATGTTGGGCTCAGAATGATGTTGAGATGTCAGTATTGTGCACTTCAGTTCGCTGAAAGGCTTTCCGAAAAAAAGTTACAGTGCCAAAGTGTGTTGTGAACAGACGGAGTTGATTATCGTTATTTACTTTCACAAAATCCTTGGCTCTGCCCTGTAGGTAATCGTTTACTGTATATTGCTTAGGTGAAATTAAATAATTTTGCTGTAGTGTAATCTCTAAAATTTATTATAGGTTTCAGTTTTTTCCATGATAGCAAATAATGTTTTTAGTTTTATGCTTATTTGATCATGAAGAGTGTAAGTTCACTCTATGTCTGGTTCAGCGATCATGGATGGAGATGTTTGGCCAGTAATTGTGACGTGTTTCTTAATGAGCCCAGATAGTTGATTGGTCAGGGTCTCACACTTCCCATGCAGAGGATCCGTGTTCGATTCTCCGAACTTCCAGGCTGTTTTCCTTGGTGGAAGGCCTCAATCTTGTGATGTTAATTCAGGAGCTACTTCAGTTGGACACAGGTGATGCATGGTAGAGATCACCATGCCGGCCGGTAGACTCTGAACAGCTCCTCACAGCCGCAACGCGGAGTTTGTGAGAAACAGATTGGTAGGAGTACTCACACGGTGTAGAAAAATATCCACTATTTTGAAGAAGATTTTGTTTGGAGCAATTTCAGTCTGGTATCATAGTGTTTCCATTATAATTATCCGGGCTGTTATGCCGTGGTCGGTTGATGAATTCTGTGTCAATTTCCAACGTTTCGTCCCCGTCTGCGGAGGACATTTTCAAGGGGGTCTGTAGCTCGATGGAAGGTCCAACACACCCACTGGCTCGCTACTCGCTACAGTCAGTAGCGAGCCAGTGGGTGTGTTGGACCTTCCATCGAGCTACAGGCCCCCTTGAAGATGTCCTCCGCAGACGGGGACGAAACGCTGGGAATTGACACAAAATTCATCAACCGGCCACGGCATAACAGCCCAGATAATTATAATGGACATTACATTTCCGGCCGTGAAAGTCTCGTTTAGTATCATAGTGTTTGCACCACCTCGCCTTATACGAAACTGCAGTGCCTATGTTGTGAAGAAATACGATGCTTTGTTCCTTCGGACATTCATTTATTTATTGACAAATTATAGGCCTATTACCTGATACATCGTACATCTTACAGTTTCCGTTTTTGAACTTTTTTATAGTTTTCCTTTCTTTTGTTTTCATCTGCAACATTCTACAAAGAATAATTCAAGGCTGAAATGTAAATAAAAGACTGTTATTTATGAAGAATTTAAAAAGGTGACATGATAGAGGAGAGATTTTTTAGTGCCATCAACGATTGTGACTGGCGGTGAATACCTCGCAATCGTTTCTTCGAGCTGTTGACTACCAGTCACAACAAAAAGTTTGGTTAGTAGTAGAGAAATAGTATTGCTAATCCTACGTACTGCTAATCCAATGTATTTACATTACCTGCTCATCCGTGCAAAGAGTTTGGTGGTCTCTTGACTAGAGCGCCCACACCTTATGCTTATTTACTTGTACAGCACGTCTTCCTCCTCCTGTCCCTCTTCAGTGTCACTGTTTTCATTGTCACTATGAGTGTCGCTGTGCACCTTCTGGAGACTGTTTCTATGATGCATGCAGGCATGTCTGTTATGTAGCGTCCGCAGGTACTCTTCATCTGTTGTTTTCAAAATACTCTTTGTCAGTGAGTTTAGTTGTGCCCATTGCTCTTCGTCTGTTATTGTTGTGTATCTATGTATGTCTGTTTCTGTGTCACGTATGTCTATTGTTCGCGTACTGCCTGCGGAAGAAGACAGTGTGCTCTGTATGTGCATGTAGGTGTCTGTCTCAGACTCGTGCGGCTGAAGCGCGTGGGATAAGGTCGGTGTCAGGTTAACAACTGTACCATACTGCTGTTGGGATCGATAAATTTCATTCTCAACCGCTCTCTTATGTCAGGCACTTACATTCCACTCACCTTGCCATATATCGAAACGTCAATTTTTAAGGTGACATGTCGTCTATATCGGTACACCAGTTATTGTATGTGCCTTATCTAGTCTCCCCATCTTTAACCAGTACCTTGCAGCCCTGTATTTGATCGTGATACGTATGGGGCTTAATCCGAGCGCCACATACAGTGTATCCACTGAGGTGGTGCCAGAGGCTCCAGATAGCCTAAGCACGACACGTATCTGCCCTTGTCTGACTGATGCTTTGTTGGTGATCAGGTTCAGTCTGTGTGCCCACGTGCTAGCTGCGTAGCTGAGTACTGATAAGAAGAATATCACTCTGTACTGTTTTCAGTATGACCACACCGGTTTATGTAGTATTTTTTCTGCTTTGTCTGTTGTTAACCTTACGTGTTCGTGGAAATGCAATTTATCACCTATGTGCACCCCAACGTAGCAGGTAACATGTGTTCGTTTGATTTTTGCGCCCCCTATTTTAACTGAAGGGTTCCTTTGGACTAATCCTTTCAGTAATTCGTAGGCCTATGTTCTTTTGTTTTCAGCTAGCCTGTGTTTGTTGTTACGGCACCACTGTGTACTTGTTTGTAGTATTCCTCTGTCTTTCTCTTCTAGCTGGGGCCTATTGTTTGCAATGGCTTCAACTAGTAGGTCATATGCATAGGCGACAATTCCGTCTGACTTGTGATCCTCATCTTAAAGTTGTAGGAGGATTTCGATTGTTATGTCCCAGAAGATGGGGCCAAAGGAGTGTTGCATCGTACATTTTAATAACACATTCACTTCGTGTTTATCGGTCCATAGAGCGCCTGAGACTTTCAAATAAAATATCTCCCCTGTTCTGGAATAACATCAACGGGATTTACGACATGTATGACACTTGGACGACCACATATCGAACTTTAGGTTGGGCCGCGAGTCGTAATCGGATAGCCGAAGCGCTTAAGTCGACAACTCGCGTATAGCGGAAAATCCTGGTTCAGTCCATGTCCGGCGCAAAATTTCATTGGCGTGAGTTCACTGCGATGTCCTGTGCGCACTATGCGTGATCGGCCGTTCCACGAAGAGGCAACGATGCTAAGTGACGTCATGCTTCTGTTCCGTGCTCGCGGGCCACACTGTGCAAGCGTAGCAACACCTCAGTCTGCAGACACGTGCCACAGCTGCGCCCCTGTCAGCAGTTCTGTCCATCTGGTGCTATGTTTTAACAACCATCACTGTCGGACGACGCAATTTCTTGCGCGCTTTCAAATTTGCTCTGCGATAGAGCGCTTTGGTTGGGTGATCTAACAACATCCACATTGAATTTGAAGAGTGTTATCATGTATTTCTTTGTTTTTGATGGTTAATTCTGAGAACTATGAAAGACAGACTGAATCGAAACGACTGCCTACATTCCCTCACAGACAAGTATAACATGGAAACAGTAAAATTATGCTTGAACAGAAGAAAGTGTCATCTGTCGTAACTCCAACGAATACATGTTCAAAAAGTGATTCCGAATCCTTTGATGTGACTAAGCCGTCCCAGTTCCTTTACGAGCCACCTTGATTCATAAACACTCAGCATCGAATAGAGCAAATGCAGGATAAATGAAATCGTGGTATGGCTACAGCTGATTCACATTTTTGCCGTTGAAAGACAACAAACAGTGAGGGAAGTCCCACCTCATTTCAAAATCTCTGGTTTGGACGTTGAAAAAAATGGTTCAAATGGCTCTGAGCACTATGGGACTCAACTGCTGAGGTCATTAGTCCCCTAGAACTACTTAAACCTAACTAACCTAAGGACATCACAAACATCCATGCCCGAGCCAGGATTCGAACCTGCGACCGTAGCGGTCTCGCTGTTCCAGACTGTAGCGCCTAGAACCGCGCGGCCACTTCGGCCGGCTTGGACGTTGAAGTTCAACAAAAAAAGAAACTAATACATGTAAGTAAACGCTTTTGACAAAATAGACGCTAGCTCAGTCGTTGGCACACACACTTAGACACAAACACACACGCACGCACGCACACCAGAGATGGTGGGATTTGACTGATATAAATGTAAAAAAGAATAGCTATTAACCTCTCAGCTCTTTGTTTCTATATACTTCTAAAGTATTGCATGTTCAGAAATAAACATATACTCACATTTTGTGAACTACTCACTGTAAATATTGTCCGACCCCGGTAGCTGAGTGTTCAGGGCGACAGAATGTCAAACCTACTGTCCCGGGTTCGTTTCCTGGCTAGGTCGGGGATTTTCTCCGCTCAGGAACTGGGTGTTGTGTTGTCCTAATCATCATCATTTCATTCCCATCGACGCGCAAGTCGCTGAAGTGGCGGCAAATCGAAAGACTTGCACCCGGCGAACGGGGTACCCGATGGCAGGCCCTAGTCACACGACATTTACATTTCACTGTAAATGTTAAAAAGAAAAAAAAAATGTTTCATTTTCCAGGGAAAGAAATTTTAATTGGCCATCGACTTGGTTCAACGTAGTTTTCCAGGGAATTCAACACAACCCTGAAAACTTGTGGGATGATGTTACACTTTGATCTAGTACATATCTTTAACTGGATTTTTCAGCTGGGGTGCTTGTCCCTGGTAGCAAGAATTCTAAGTGTAAGAGCTAACACTGTTGCCACTGGCATGGCGTCCCTCTAATTTCTTTCGCCATCGGTGACAAATAGGATGAGGTACCGCTTGTGCACAAATGTCTTGCCATCCTATCTCTTTCATCACGCCCACAGACGCATTACGCAAAATAGTGTTAATTAGCTCAGTACCTGTACTTTATTCTAGGATTTCTTCTTCATGTCAAAACGTACCGGCTGCCGCAGCAGTTGCTGCAGCAAAGCGGAAACCTTGATCACTGGAATAGCTTGCGTGGTACCTTCTAGCTGTCAATGGCGTCATGCATGTCTCTCGTCTAGGAGCCTGAGGTAAATACAGACACACAGGTGTAATCTCACCTTTAGGATGGGATCACACTAGCGGAATGCTTACGGAAAGGCAGCTGGTGATGTAAACCGACGCACCGCTGTAGCAGTGGCCCAGGGGGCCAACTGACACCATGCAACCACTTCTGGCAACCAAGTGGATAGTTGACAGCAGACACTGCTGTGATCTCCGTTCCATGTTTGTGTCCTCAAATACCTTATACAGTGTGTTCTCTAAATACAGAGAAAATCGACAGGGTGGAAGTAGGGAAAAGGGCTTATATTCGGAACATAAGAACCGAATAATAAAAGAACAGAAACAAGAACGTTACTTCACTTCATGACATACGCCGTGAATTATTTCTAGATTTCCCAAAGCATGCACGCCGACAAATAACTCCTAAAAGAAAATTCGATACCTCGCTGCGTTTCCGAGTTATTTATTTAGCACTGCAGTTAGCCACTCAGGTCGCTGCGAGCGAAAATTCAAGCAGCCAGCCATAGACTGTTGCCAAATTTGTTATTAGTTTGGTTTCATTATATTGAACGCTTTTAGTCACATAGCTGAAATTTATCACTTCCGAAAAAGGCAAATTTTAACTGGAATTCGAACAAGTAGTAACGCACTGATTCACAGATGTCTGGGCATGATCGCATTTTGCAAGTGCAGGCGCTTGAATTTGTGAGCACAACGACTTATTTGGCTATTTTTAATGCCAAGTAACTCAAAAATGGCGTAACACACCTCTCTGTATTTCAGTCAGATATAGAGGCACTGTTACTGAAAATGACAAATTAACGAAACTGTACATGTGAACGTAAATGCATATGGCAGTTTACATTCTGGCTTATTAACAGCTCAGATTTTGCTGTCCGATCGAGGTAATTTATCAGTATCACTTACAAAAAAATTAGCCATTGTACGTCTGTTTATATTTGGTGATACATTTCTTCTTTCATCAAAGTTTGTGGCAGAGTCATATTCACTCGCGGTAAATATGACTCAAGCTGGTGGCCATTTGTCTCACATACTTATAGTTATGTAGTACGCAGCATACAATATATAGCTAAATCTGCCACTGGATAAGCTATTACATATTTCTGGTATTAAAATGAAAATAATTCTTAATTCAACGCAAATTCAGATACTGACTGCAACCGACCTCATGAATCACATAGGAAAGAGAAACACAAGCAATAGCTCCACATAGCACGCGGCCATAGCTTCAGGTGTGATGTGTTGGAGCCCATAGCGGCCAGCCACTAGTACATGTCACCTATCTGATTCAAAAAACAAACCGAGCGGCGTATTGCAGTGGCTAGCACACTGTACTCGACTCGCATTCAGGAGGACGACGGTTCGAACACCGTGTCTGATTTAGGTTTTCAGTGATGTCCCGAAAACCCGCTTAAGGCAAATGCCGGAATGGCTCCTTTGAAAGGGCATGGCTACTTTCCTTCTTCATCTTGCCGTAGTCCGAGCTTGTGCTCCGTCTCTAATAACCCCGTTGTTCACGGGAAGTTGGAGTCTACACTCTTCCTCATCCTCCACAGACAACAGTTGTATGTCAGCCATCTTTCATATGCAGCAATGTATGACCTAAAATGCATCAAATGTAAACTCCCCCGAAATATCTGCAGTGAGTTAGAAAATTTCGAAGTATAAAGATATTTGATTATAACAACAGTCGAGATAGCAACAACATTTGTTTATTATTACCGGTTTCGGCTTACGTGAAAGCCATCCTGAGATATTTTTGGGCCCCCAACAGGTGGTGTCATACGGGATGAACATCAACGAAAGCAAAACGCGGATAATGGTATGTAGCCGAACTAAATCAGGTGATGCTGAGGGATTTAGACCAGAAAATGAGACACTTAAAGTAGTAAATGAGTTTTGCTATTTGTGGAGCAAAATAACTGATGATGGTCGAAGTAGAGAGGATATAAAATGTAGACTGGCTATGGCAAGGAAAGCGTTTCTCAAGAAGAGAAATTTGTTAACATCGAATATAGATTTGTTAGGAAGCCCTTTCTGAGAGTATTTGTATGGAGTGTAGCTATGTATGGAAGCGAAATACGGACGATAGATAGTTCGGACAAGAAGAGAATAGAAGTTTTCGAAGTGAGATGGTACAGGAGAATGCTGTTGATTAAATTGATATGTAACGTAACTAATGAGGAGGAACTGAAGAGAATTGGGGAGAAGAGGAATTTGTGGCACAACTTGACTAGAAGAGATCGATTGGTAGGACATGTTCTGAGGCGTCAAGGGATCACCAACTTAGTATGGGAGGGAAGCGTGGAGGGTAAAAAGCGTAGAGGGAGAAAAATTGTTCAATTGGCTCCGAGCAAATGGTTCAAACGGCTCTGAGCACTATGGGACTTAACATATGAGGTCATCAGTCCCCTAGAATTTAGAACTACTTAAATCTAACTAACCTAAGGACATGATCGAGGCAGGATTCGAACCTGCAACCATAGCGGTCGCGCAGATCCAGACTGAAGCGCCTACAACCGCCCGGCCAGTCCAGCCGGCCAAGAGGGAGAGCAATAGATGAATACACTAAGCAGATTCAGAAGGATGTCGGTTGCAGTTTTCTTTCGGAGATTAAGAGGCTTGGCCGGCCGCTGGTGGCCGAGCGGTTCTGGCGCTACAGTCTGGAACCGTGCGACCGCTACGGTCGCAGGTTCGAATCCTGCCTCGGGCATGGATGTGTGTGTTGTCCTTAGGTTAGTTAGGTTTAAGTAGTTCTAAGTTCTAGGGGACTTATGACCTCAGCAGTTGAGTCCCATAGTGCTCAGAGCCATTTGAACCATTTTTTTAAGAGGCTTGCACAGGATAGAGTAGCACGGAGAGCTGCATCAAACCAGTCTCGGACTGAAGACAACAACAACATGGCTGGTGCTGGCGGCTCCTCGGTTCTTCGCAAGATACTACGATCGTGCACAGTGTGGCATCACGTAAAGAATCGAGGAGCTGCACCGCCAGGCATAGAGGGCCTAAAAATCTCAAGATGGCTTTAAGCCGAAACCGGTAATAATAAACAAATGTTATTGTGATGTCGACTGTTGTTTTAATCAAGACAATGTTGTCTAAATTTTGAATAATAATATTTATGGGTAATACCGAAAACTCAGTCCGTTATAGAGCTGCAGTATGAGCCTACAAGATGTGGAACAATAATTTTTTTTTCATCGAATAGTTCCGCAAAGTCGGATGAGATAGACTCAGTAGCGGAACACGTGCCTTCCGTTGTGGAAAGAAATCGTTCGCCTGGTCCCAGGCTTACGGTATCTCAACCGTGCACTGCTTCGGCTAGGCTCTGGCTTTCAACCTGTTGCGCCGCAGCGGAATTCGGCAACGGTCTGGCGGCCCCTGGCGCACCTGCAGGGATCCGAGAGGGGTCAGACAGAGCGAGCTGCAGCGAGCGCATACTTACGTCGACTGAGATGCCGGGGAAGGGGAAGATCTTGTAGACGGGCCGCTCGCTCGGCGAGTAGCGGAAGAACTCGAGCCGGCCGCGGTACCACTTGACAGCGTACAGAGGCGCGCCTTCCAAGTCGTACTCGCAGAGCAGGGAGGCCGGCCGGCCGCGCTCCACCACCGCAGGCTGCACGCGGAAGCGCACGTCCTTGAGGCACTGCCCACCTGCCAACACCACAAGAGAACGTGTTCAACGAACAGGCGGACCTGCTGCTGGGGAACAGTCAATAGATGACGACGGGGTGCTGTAAAATAAGGCCTCCGCCCTTCTTAATGTGAAAACTCATAAAGATTTTTTAAATAAAACAAACATTATTAACATTGTACATCTGTATTCTTCATGTCTACATATTTACAACAGTCTGCCGCAAGAGGCCAACGAATTGTATTAGGGGTGTTCAATAAGTAAGGCAACACATTTTTGCCCCGCTTCAGCCCCTTATGGTTCCATGAAGTTACCATACGTGGCGGCGCTATGGGTATCCTTCAAATTGGGGTCCGTACCGGAGGTGCGCTCCAAGCAGGAAGCTCTTACTGAGTTTCTTTTGGCAGAAAACCAGAGAATCGTAGGTATTCAGAGATGCTTCTGCAAAATGTCTAAAGACATCCTGCAGTTAACAAAAGCAGGATGAGTCGTTGGGCGTGGCATCTGCCTTCATCGCAACAAAGTCATGCAAATGTCTGATCTCCCGCGTGCCGGCTGGCCGCACACAGCTATGACTCCTGCAGTGTTGGAACGTGCGGACACTCTCTTTCGAGGTGACCGATGGATGAAAATCAAACACCTCGCTTCGCAACTGGACATCTCTTTTGATAGTGTTGACACTCTCTCACAGCAATCGGAGAACTTAAAGGTGTGTGCCCATTGAATAAAAAAATGGTTAAATGGCTCTGAGCACTATGGGACTTCGTTTCTGAGGTCATCACTCCCCTAGAACTTAGAACTACTTAAGCCTAACTAACCTAAGGGCATCACACACATCCATGCCCGAGGCAGGATTCGAACCTGCGACCGTAGCGGTGCATATTGAATACCTCACCGCCTAACAGAGCACCGTAAAGAGCAACGAAGGATTATTGGTGCGGAATGTATTGCGTCGTTCGGGACCGATCGTAACCGTAGTTGTCGAATATTGTTACAGGAATATATGCAGTGGCGTCACAGCACCACTCCTCCAAGGAAAAAAAATCAAAACTATACCCTGAACCGGAAGAATCATTGCGACGGTATTCTGTGACTCTGATGGGTTATTCTGTTTGATGTATTCCCTCGTGTTACAATGATCAACTCTGAAGTGTATTGTGCTACTCCGAGGAAGCTGAAGAAATGACATGCGAGAAATGCAAACGAATTTCACCTTCTCTGAGACAACAATAGGCCTCACACAATTCTGCGCACCCGAGAAGCGCTCATGAAACTTCATCGACCTGTTCTTCCTCATCCTCCTTACAGCCCGGATCTTGCACCTTCCCGTTTTCATATGTTACGCACTCCGCGGGGAGCAGAACGTAGGTGAAACTTCCTGGCGGATGAAAACTGTGTGCCCGACCGAGACTCGAACTCGGGACCTTTGCCTCTGGGGCGCAAGTACTCTAACCATTTCTCATTCTGGAAACATCCCCCAGGCTGTGACTAAGCAATGTCTCCACAATATCATTTCTTCCAGGAGTGCTAGTTGTGCAAGGCTCGCAGAAGAGTTTCTGTAAAGTTTGGAAGGTAGGAGACGAGATACTGGCAGAATTGAAGCTGTGAGGACGGGTCGTAAGCCGTGCTTGGGTAACTCAGTCAGTTAGAGCTCTTTCCAGCGAAAGGCAATGGATCCGAGTTCGAGTCTCGGTCAGGCACACAGTTTTAATATGGTTCAAATGGCTCTGAGCATTATGGGACCTAATATCTGAGGTCATTAGTCCCTTAGAACTTGTTAAACCTAACTAACCTAATGACATCACACACATCCATGCCCGAGGCAGGATTCGAACCTGCGACCGCAGTATATCTGGTAGTGATGTATAAAGAACACTTTCTAAGAAAAAATGGCACTAGCCCCCAAAATTTGTCTTTTGCCGACTATCTTCTAATTACAGGTCGTTCAACTAAAGCCATCTGCGATAGTAACATATTGCACGCCGAAAAGAAAGGGCGTAGACAAGATATTCTAGAAGAATTACAGATTTTCAAGCATTTTGCTCGAAAGGATAGCCTCATCCTTAACTAACAGCAACAGCTACGTAAAAAAATTTTTTTCAACGGTATAAAGCCGTTACTCGATATCTGACTTCGGGTCTCCTTCTGCAGGTTTCCGAAATGTTCTTTTCCTTCTAAGGTAGTCCTATGTTTTTTAATTAGGAAATGTTTCTTGGCTGTATTTCACGTCAAATTGCTTTCTAAAAGTTGTCATTCAGTCCTATCTACATTTTCATAATGATGTTTTTATGTTTTATCTTACTGTTATAGGCTTTGATGTAGACAAAATGTTATGTTGTATGCTACTATCAAACAAACATTGCTTCCCATTATGTACCAAATACTGTTTGTTTGTAATCATTTCTGGCTATATTTCAATGCGAAGTAGCCTAATTGTATCTACGGCTACTAGATGGCGCGCTCGTTGCAGCGCCATGTTCATCTGGCCGCATTTGTTAACGCGGGCACCTCAGTCCATTTTGCAACCTACACCACGCAAGTAACGAGCAGCCTTTAGTAGCTCGCCATCACAGTTTTCTTTATCTTAAATATCTTTGTGACTAATGCCCTTCTGTCATATTTGTTATTTTATAAATGACATAAGTACTGCCAGTCTTTCACGGTGATTCCGTGCTTATACTCTGAATCATACGTTTTTAGTCATAATGCTGCGACCATGTTATAGACCATTCTTTGATTTAAATTCTGAGTAAGACGTTCCTAGCAGTGTTGAAACCCGATTAATTCGTTCAAAATAGTGACCGAGGGCTGTTTTCTTTCAACTGTGTGAAGGTTGTACAACTAGTTGACTGTAACGAAATGCAGAAAGAGCTGCAGAGGTTCAACGATAGGTGCAAGGACTGCCCGCTGATCCTAAACGCGAATAAATGTAACATATCGAGCATAGTGAGCCGAACAAATCCATTCCTGTTCTGTTAAGCTACTAATATAAAATCAGTGTAAACAGCAACAAGCGTAAAATATGCCGTCTTAATAATTATGTATCTGACGTAAACTGCTTTGCAATTGCAGTTTCCTTTATCAATACAGTTCTCCTAGCATCGGCAGTATCTCATATGTACTGCAATCTAATGTACGCCGAAGACTTTCTTTCATAATAATAATCTAATAAAATTGTTGTCTAATACGTGCTTGAATACACTCTAAGACAAAAAAGAGAAAGAAAGAAAAAAGGAAAAGGAAAAGAAAAAAAACGCCGCACCACAAAGGATATCGATGGCTGTGGTGTACGTGGTCAGACAAATTACACTCCTGGAAATTGAAATAAGAACACCGTGAATTCATTGTCCCAGGAAGGGGAAACTTTATTGACACATTCCTGGGGTCAGATACATCACATGATCACACTGACAGAACCACAGGCACATAGACACAGGCAACAGAGCATGCACAATGTCGGCACTAGTACAGTGTATATCCACCTTTCGCAGCAATGCAGGCTGCTATTCTCCCATGGAGACGATCGCAGAGATGCTGGATGTAGTCCTGTGGAACGGCTTGCCATGCCATTTCCACCTGGCGCCTCAGTTGGACCAGCGTTCGTGCTGGACGTGCAGACCGCGTGAGACGACGCTTCATCCAGTCCCAAACATGCTCAATGGGGGACAGATCCGGAGATCTTGCTGGCCAGGGTAGTTGACTTACACCTTCTAGAGCACGTTGGGTGGCACGGGATACATGCGGACGTGCATTGTCCTGTTGGAACAGCAAGTTCCCTTGCTGGTCTAGGAATGGTAGAACGATGGGTTCGATGACGGTTTGGATGTACCGTGCACTATTCAGTGTCCCCTCGACGATCACCAGTGGTGTACGGCCAGTGTAGGAGATCGCTCCCCACACCACGATGCCGGGTGTTGGCCCTGTGTGCCTCGGTCGTATGCAGTCCTGATTGTGGCGCTCACCTGCACGGCGCCAAACACGCATACGAGCATCATTGGCACCAAGGCAGAAGCGACTCTCATCGCTGAAGACGACACGTCTCCATTCGTCCCTCCATTCACGCCTGTCGCGACACCACTGGAGGCGGGCTGCACGATGTTGGGGCGTGAGCGGAAGACGGCCTAACGGTGTGCGGGACCGTAGCCCAGCTTCATGGAGACGGTTGCGAATGGTCCTCGCCGATACCCCAGGAGCAACAGTGTCCCTAATTTGCTGGGAAGTGGCGGTGTGGTCCCCTACGGCACTGCGTAGGATCCTACGGTCTTGGCGTGCATCCGTGCGTCGCTGCGGTCCGGTCCCAGGTCGACGGGCACGTGCACCTTCCGCCGACCACTGGCGACAACATCGATGTACTGTGGAGACCTCACGCCCCACGTGTTGAGCAATTGGGCGGTACGTCCACCCGGCCTCCCGCATGCCCACTATACGCCCTCGCTCAAAGTCCGTCAACTGCACATACGGTTCACGTCCACGCTGTCGCGGCATGCTACCAGTGTTAAAGACTGCGATGGAGCTCCGTATGCCACGGCAAACTGGCTGACACTGACGGCGGCGGTGCAGAAATGCTGCGCAGCTAGCGCCATTCGACGGCCAACACCGCGGTTCCTGGTGTGTCCGCTGTGCCGTGCGTGTGATCATTGCTTGTACAGCCCTCTCGCAGTGTCCGGAGCAAGTA
Organism: Schistocerca piceifrons; assembly: GCF_021461385.2. Lineage (NCBI taxonomy): Eukaryota > Metazoa > Arthropoda > Insecta > Orthoptera > Acrididae > Schistocerca > Schistocerca piceifrons. Next base: position 562,907,181 of record NC_060143.1, read on the forward strand.
TGGTGGGTCTGACACACCGGTGTCAATGTGTTCTTTTTTCCATTTCCAGGAGTGTATTACAATTTAGAAACGACTAGATGACTTATTCCAGAGAAAGAGATTCACAAATCTAGGAAGTCAATAGCACGTTGGCCCATCTCTGGCGATTATGAAAGCAGCTATTCGACTTAGCACTGATTGACAGAGTTGTTGCATGTCATCCCGGTGGATAACGTGCCAGATTCTGTCCAACTGGTGTGTTAGATGGTCAAAATCCCGAGGAGGTCAGAGGGACCAACCCGCATTGCTCCAAACGTTCTCAGTTGGGGAGAGCTCCGGCTACCTTTCTGGCCAAGGCTGCGCTTAGCAAACACGAAAATATGCAGTAGAATCTCTCGCCGTGTACAGGTGGGCACTAACTTGCTGAAATGTAGGCCAGGATGCCTTGCCCTGAAGGGCACCTACGGGGTGCGCAGAGTATCGTCAAAGTATCACTGCGCTGTAAGGGTGTCGCGTATGACAAGAACAAAGAGGTCCTGCTGCGAAAAGGAATGGCACCCAGGACCAGCAGTCTCGCCTGTCGGGCTGTATGGCTGTTGACGGTCAGGCTGGTACCCCACCGCTGTCCGGGGCGTCTAGAGATACGTCTCCGCTGGTCTTCGGGGCTCAGGACGAAGCAGGACTCATCATTAAAGACAATTCTAACTTCATTCACTGCGCTTCCAGTGAGAAGACTTGCCGGGAGACCTGCTGGTCTGTGCCGCACAATGCGGAACTTTCTATTGTTTGCCTCCGTGCTTGCCAAACTCCCGCTTTGCCAACAAGGTCGCAAGATCTCTACCCACTTCAGAACGTTTGGAGCATTATGCGCGGGACTCACCAACCATGTCCAAATTTTGAAGATCTAAGCCGCCAGTTGCACAGAATTTGGCAAGGTATCCCTCAGGAGGACACCCAACAACTCTACTAATCAACGCCAAGACGAACAACTGGTTGCTTAAGTGCCAGATGTGGATCGAATCGTTATTGACTTCCTCAGTTTGTCAAGCTCTTTCCCTTGAACAAATGATCCAACTTTTCTTAAATTGGTATCATGTGTTTGTCTGTGCATCACATATGACGATTTTCGTCGCATTCGGATAATTTTTTTTTCTTCTCCAGAATGAGATTTTCACTCCGCAGCGGAGTGTGCGCTGATATGAAACTTCCTGGCAGATTAAAACTGTGTTCCGGACTGAGACACGAACTCGGGACCTTTACCTTTCGCGGGCAAGTGTTCTAGCACTTGGAAGGTGGGAGGCTAGGTACTGGCAGAAGTAAAACTGTGAGGAGGGGGTGTCAGTCGTGCTTGGGTAGCTCAGTTGGTAGAGCACTTGCCCGCGAAAGGAAAAGGTCCCGAGTTCGAGTCTCAGTCCGGCACACAGTTTTAATCTGCCAGGAAGTTTCAATTTTTTTCTCTTAGACTGTATAAATGCGGTTTGTAATCAATTTTGCTCAGGTTGCGTTGATGTATTAATATGTCACTGTGATCGGCCCCTTTGTAATGTCATCAACACGTTGCACGTATCGGCCGTGGTCAGAACAGTGTTCTGTGTAGAGTGTGTTATGTCGGAGCTAGGTGAATTCGAACGTGGGAAACTTGTTGGTGCTGGTGTAGTGAGTGCTTCCGTAAGGGAGGCACCCGAAGTCTTCGCTATTTCAAGAGGCACAGTACCAAACATAAATATCATATTCAGTGAAAGCGGGAAAACACGGAAGAAAGTTTGCGTTGAGTCACCGTGACATCCCGACACTGAATAGGAGCGTGACGTAAAATAGGATGACGACAGCTACAAAAATCACTGCAGAACTTTATTTTGCAATCGCGAATCCGGTCGGCGCCAAAACATCACAAAAGGAGTTCCACAAAGGAGGAACTGTAGGGTGATTTGGGATTTCAAAACCAGTGATGCAAATGCCCGTATCAGCAAAATGTAGTGTCGAAGCCGCAAAACCTGGGCTATGGAGCAATGACAGAAAATAATTTGGTCGGATGAGTCTTCTTTCACACTTAACATCTCGCCGAGTTTATGTATCAAGAGTGAAACATGGCGAAGGTATGGTCATCATTTGGGCAGATACATCGTGGGAATCAACGGACTCCACGCGTACTGTACTAGGTCGCATTATTGTCAAGGTTTCAGTTATTTTTTGGCTGATGAGGACCATCTCACGAGGCACTGTCTGTTCAACGGTTCACTTACCTGTTCACTCAGCTCGCATCGTCCAAGGCTGGTTTCGTGGGCACGAAAAAGAGGTGTCGTATCTCATCCGGCCACCATAGCTGCATAGTTACTGAAGTTTTGTGGTCCATTTCAGACAGAGGTGTGCGTTATCGCTATCCACCTCAATCATCATTATCTCAGATCAGCACTATATTGAATTATGAATGGTTTCAGATTCCATTGAAAACCATACACGACCTATACTTCTCCATCCTGAGACAGTTGAATGCTGTTTTGAATGTCAACGGTTTCCCTGTGCCGTGCAGGGCTTGGTAATGTGTTTTTGTTGACCCCTATGCATGGAATAAACGTAAGAGAGATTTTCGAGATTGTCGCGGGAACTGCTTTGCATGCATTTACAATGTAAGATGGTCATGCCATTTCGATTTTTGTGTGTTATCGATGTGTATGTCAGCGAGAGAGAGAGAGAGAGAGAGAGAGAGAGAGAGAGAGAGAGAGAGAGAGAGAGAGAGCTAGTTACGTTACCGTTAAACAGCCTTTGATCTTGTCGTGGCACAATCTTTTCCTCTGCGCAGACTGATAGGTTCTTAGTTGGAGTGTGGTGCGTGATGGACGCATTCAGTACTGCTGTGTGGACTTGTGATTGTATCTGTTACATGAAGAAAGATTTATTGTAAAGGACAGCAAGGATATATATGATTTAGACAATGGAAAGCGAAACGAGGTAACACTGCAGCACTTCATACCTAATTTGTAGAAATGATTTTTTGGAGCTAGGTAACTTAATTCACTTGCTCAGAGCTGAGGGAAAGACCACTCCAATTCTCTGAGCCATGCATTAACATATTAATTGATTACGCTGTTTGATTTTAATAGAAATTCTCTGTTAATATAGTACCCTCTTTAAATCATTGTTCACTTCCTTAAGCCTAATACTGTTCTGACGTGTATGTTATGTGCGAAGATCAAGTGAAGTGACCATTTTAAAATCGTTGTCTTGGAATATCATTTCATAGGAATAGTTACTCTCCCCACCCCACTGTTTATCATTGCGCATTACCACATGTGGTATACAACAGTTTGAATATTTATTTAGAAATAGAACTCTAGCTTAGCCGCTGCCTGCTTACCGTTTATTGTTGTACTTCTGAGAAATCTGCAACAATGTTGTCAAGACGCGAGATAAGTGGAAATTTTGATGAGGACTAGATAATTGTATTACTTCAGTTGCGCATTTAATAAACAGACAAGTTGCATTCAGTTCAATTTAGGTTCTGTTTAGTTAAAAGTTGGCATACGAGTTTAAATTGGATAACAGTTTGTGGGTACATAGTTTTTGTAATAAGTAGGCGAAGTTGGGCTAAATTTTATACGGAAAGAAATACAGTGGTAGGTTACAACATGGAAGAGACGTGCAGTTTGTTGAGCATTTCCATAACTCTCTCGCGCAGACTATACGATATCGTGGTACTTCTCGTAAGATGTTCACCAACCTATCACTCCTACCTGATTAGTAACCCAGATTTATCAACAACAATAAAGAATACTTTTTATTAGGCATCTATTTCGTAAATGAATTATATTTCCGTTCGATTCTCTGAATGAAACCAGTACTTCTCCTGTTATCTGTTTTACGTCGACGTTCCACTTGCGGCAGCTCTTTATGGCTGCACCTAAGTCATAAAAATCACACATAATTTTCTCTTCTTTTTCAATGACTTACAAATGGGGAGAGATTATTTAATTCTCTCACATGTTTCTTCTGCTTGATTTTTTTTACGCGTAATTACTCAAAATGTTAACTGATTTGAATGACTGTGTATGTGTGTGATAGACACTGCATCCAGAATTGGATCCGGTACTGTCGTGAGCCGGTGCAAACGGAATACAAGCGTCTACCAGTGGATTCAGCGTCTTCTGCAGGTGGAGCCGCGAGACACAATGGGCTTCTCTCCTTACAGTAAGAGCGCACATACAGCGGCATAACCATCATGGTGAACGACTGACGATTTCATCCACTGCGATGGAGTTTTTTCTTGTTCTAGTTTTGATGATTTGTGATCTTGTATTCCCTGCGGTCCCAAGATGAACGTATGCAATTTTATTAGTTTTTTATTAACTTTTCTTGATTGCGAGATTTTTTTGAGAAGAACTGCCGGTTTTCGCTATATAATTGCCGTCTTCAGAACCTGCGATATAAGTAAAAGAAAAAACATTATTATCTACTAAGAGGTTAAAAAACCATAGAAGAATTATAGTACAAACGCAATATACCTCTTATTCTACTACACTGCAACAGGTGCTGACCATGTAAAAATAGCACGAGTCAAAGCTGCCATGTACGTTCAGCGGGTTACGTATAGAATACACATCCTATGTTGGGGATCACTGACGCATGCATAACTCAACGATAACTATAAAAAGTGACTAAAAGAAGTTTTATTGAGAAGTGCAGTTGTTTAAATTATTCTTAATTGCGTGTAAGTAAGCAAAATTTGTACGTATATTTAACCATATTAAAAATTTATTTACTTTCTGACAGTTTGTAACTGATGAAACTGCAGCACAATGTTCAGAGAATGAAAGCTGGTTACTGAAGTTATTGTAAAACTGAATACATTATGATGGCTGTAGAATTATTATTATGAAGGAAGAAGGTGGACTGAGCTATGAGAACAAATGTATTGTATCGTTTCGCATATTACATAATATAATTATCTGTAGGTTATGCGTGCCTCAACAACTTTTAGTAGAGCATGTGCATCCTATACAGGATGAATCACCTAAAACTTGCATCGCAAATATTGCGGAAATGGAAAATGCGATTGATGTGCCGCACGGAGTGGATTAGTAGTCAGGGGCTGGTATTGTTAGCCAATCTGGCACTGCGGTTCTGGGCGCTACAGTCTGGAATTGAGCGACCGCATGGATGTGTGTGATGTCCTTAGGATAGTTAGGTTTCATTAGTTCTAAGTTCTAGACGACTGATGACCTCAGAAGTTAAGTCGCATAGTGCTCAGAGCCATTTGAACCATTTTTTTTAAGAGCTCATAGACCCGTTTTTCACGGAACACTGAATTCGCACAAGTATCGCATCCTCCTAACAGACCATCTTCCACGGATGCTAGACAGCGTTCCTCTGCAGACTAGGAGGAACCTGTGGTGCCAACATGATAGCTCTCCAGCCAATAATGCACAAAGTACTACTGCCTGTCTTCACCAATTCATTCCACATCGTTGGATTGAACGCAGAGGACCTGTTCCTTGGCTGTCCCGTTCCCCGGATTTGATGCCTGTAGAATTTTTTCTGTGAGGAAAGCTGAAGACAAGGACACACCACTACACCGATGATATGCAACGACGTATTACTGCAGCCTCCTCGGACATCTCCGCTCAGATGCTAGCAGTTGTGTAGCAGTCGTTCCATATCAGACTCGAATTGTGTGTTGCCGCTGCCGGTGGTCATTTTCGATACAACCTGTGATGTTCAGTAGTCTGTTACTGGTCAGAATGCACATAAGTAGTGTACGCTCCTGTGTTTTCTGGTATTCTACAAGTGTCGGTGTAGGACCTCCTCAAAATACTGTATCTCGTAAACGACTCACACTAGAATCCTGCAACAAACGCCACTCACATTTTAATTCGCCCTACTTCTAGTTTGTTAGTGTCAACAGGCGTTGTTCCATTTAAAGGGTGTATGTTTACACAAGAAATACTCTTTCTGGGTCTCATTATGAGTTTTGGATTGACTAACAATACGAGACCCTGACTACCATTCCATTCTGTGAAAACTACACATCAATAGCACTTTCCATTTCCGCGATATTTGCGGTGCAAGTTTTATGTGATTCATCTTGTATAGAGGGTGCTATCAAATTTCCCTTACAAATTTCTAGGACTCTCAGAGGGTACTGAGTAGATAACGTTTTGAACTGGAATTCATGTCTGGAAGCGTACCGCTTCCGTGCTACAACCATTTACAGACATGTTGGTAATGCGATCAGTTTTACACGTAATTTATTAGGCGAGGCCCTGTACATCATTCTTTTTACAATTCTGGTCATTAATAAACAAACAGCCGGCCGAAGTGGCCGTGCGGTTAAAGGCGCTGCAGCCTGGAACCGCGAGACCGCTACGGTCGCAGGTTCGAATCCTGCCCTGGGGTATGGATGTTTGTGATGTCCTTAGGTTAGTTGGGTTTAACTAGTTCTAAGTTCTAGGGGACTAATGACCTCAGCAGTTGAGTCCCATAGTGCTCAGAACCATCTGAACCATTTTTGAATAAACAAACAAATTCCTCGTGTGCACGTTGATTGGTTCTCTCCAACGTGATGCAACACTGCATCCTCAATTCGAGTGTGCATCGTCTCCTTGGAGCACCACCGTCACTCCTGTTAACGGTGAAGGTACTCCTTTCTCGGAGCCGCTGTGTAACTATGGTGAAAAGGGTACGGGATGGAGTCGTTGCGCATAAAGATTTTCATAAAGGCGACGAGCAGCTCTTCCATTACCGTGAGCTTCGCCTTTCAGATTGATCATGTCGGTGTATTCTGAAAACGTGTAGGCTGCTCAACCATGTTGCTCTAAGACTCACAGACACTGAATGAGGCTCGAACCTGGTCGGAGAGATAAGACAGACGTGAGATGGCATCAGCTGCTCCTCCTTAAGCACCTCTCACCATGACTTCCCTGTTGCATACCTAGCTAGCAAAAATGTTTTTAAACGGCTGTAGCACGGGAACGGTACGTTAGCGGACATGGGTCGCAGTTCAAAATATTGTCTACTCAGTATCCTCTACAGGTCTTAGAAGTTTGAAAGGGTAATTGTTGAGTACCCTCCATAAACATCTGAAACATTCATCGCAACTCTGACTCATGTTATTTTTACATGGTTATGACTTGTTGCAGTGCAGCGGAATGAGAGGGATATCGTGTTTATATTATAAACCTTCATTGGATTTTCAGTTTCTTAGTAGATACAGTAGTAACGTCTCTTCTTTTACTTCTGTGATAGATTCAGAAGATGTTTACTGGATATCCGAAACCGATAATTCTGTTCAAAAAACTTTGCGATCAAGCAACAGAATAAAAAATTGTGTACCTCATATCGTCACTATCCAAATTATCGTTTTATATCAGGTTCTACGTAATTTTTACATACATCTAAATCTTTATGTCTTGAGTAATAAGTGTCGTCGAGTTCTCTTCAATCGCTTTTCATCCCAAGGACACTGACAATTTGTCATGTTCCAGTGTCAGCTGCCATGTGTCTCCTTCGCTGAATACCATCAGGTTGGTTGGTTGATCTGGGCGAGGGGACCAAACAGAGAGGTCATCGGTCCCATCGGTTTAGGGAAGGAAGTCGGCCGTGTCCTTTCAAAGAAACCATGCCGGAATTTGCTGAAGCGATTTAGGGAAATCACGGAAAACCTAAAACAGGATGACCGCATGCGGGTTTGAACCGTCATTCTCCCGAATGCGAGTCCAGCGTGCCACTTCGCTCGGTAATACGTTCCGTTTTTATTGCAATCATTATTCTGTTAAACTTCCATTGACGTAAAACATATTTATTTCTTTGGTTGCATGATGCAGCAAGTTGAAAGTAAGTCTGGGCTGCTGAGAAATTCGAGACTCTTGCTGGTCCTGAATATGTTCGGAAGGCTATTGTAGTTAATGCTTCTTGTAAGTTGGTCGTAGTCTATACAATGTGGAGTCTACATCTCCACTGCATGCACCCTTTCTATAAGACAGTATGCAATATACTTTCAGGTTGTGATAACAGATTTGGGTGTACTGGTCGTAAATAAGCACTACTCAAATAGGTGTTCGAGAACCCTTGAAGTTACCGTTGCGCGACGAAAATCCTTATTACTAGCGATAACCACCTCCTTCGAAGTCACATCGCGTTATTATTCATTCATGGGGCAAAATTTTCTATTCCAAGGGAAGTATTTTTGGGCAATTAACACAGAGACCATATCAGTTATGTACTTATGAACTTAGATTACATTTAAGATATATAGGGGGCTTAGAAACTAAACGATGCATTTCACAAGTTTCTCTAGAAAGCCTTGCAGCTATAAGACCCTAACGGCGCTTGTCATATCATAGTCCATAGCGACTTCCAATATATGACTGTTCAACTTTTTTGTTATTTCCCTGGCAATTGCTAATACTCGTAATTCAAAAGCACAAAACAAGGCAGTCGCTGCTACTGCTTTTCAATTGCAACCAGTCGTTAATAGCAACAGGAAGAACAAATTTCGAAACATTGACACCCAACACTAGGGACCGTCGCCACATACGATTAAACGCACTTTTCAAACACACCGTATCTATAATACTTAATGGCTAAAACTACAACCCACCCAAGCTAAACATTGGCTATAACACAGTTTCCAGGGACACCAAAACTTCGGTTTTCACTGTTCCACGTAAATACTGATCGAATTTAAAAAAATTTCTGTCAAAATCTTCTGATTAAGAGACATATTCTTAAGTTAATGGTCGAACGCAGTACGTGAGCTATTAAAGTTGGAAAGTATATGTTGTGTGTTGGCAGAAGAGCCAACACCGTGTTACTAGAGGAGGCCGAAATGCACGCGTTTTAGCTCACGCAGGCTGGCGTGAGGAGGGAAGAACTATACTGACGTGAGGTCTGGAACATGACAAGAAAATAGAATTCAGAAAGCGGACGTAATTAGTTTCATACTTAACTTTAATTCATTAATGATGAACGTCGCTCTTGACGGTACATGATTCGCAATATTGTCTGTTCAGAATTCATTCTAATTACTGAATATGGCGCCTTGCTAGGTCGTAGCAAAAGACGTAGCTGAAGGCTATGCTAAACTATCGTCTCTGCAAATGAGAGCGTATGTAGTCAGTGAACAATCGCTAGCAAAGTCGGCTGTACCACTGGGGCGAGTGCTAGGGACTCTCTAGACTAGACCTGCCGTGTGGCGGCACTCGGTCTGCAATCGCTGATAGTGGCGACACGCAGGTCCGACGTATACTAACGGACCGTTGCCGATTTAAAGGCTACCACCTACCGTGTGGTGTCTGGCGGTGACACCACAGTATATATAAGAGGGCTATAAGGAAAGTAAGGAACGATAAGTCACTAAATGGAAACCACAGTGAAAATCAAAACTGTTTTATTTGCAACGGTTAGCTACACCTTCCAGCTACTTCTCTTCACAGTCGCCGCTCAGACTTAGACATCTGTTGTAGCGTTGCACCAACTTTTCGATTCCCTAGTTATAGAAGACAGCTGCCAGTGCTTCTCGACAGTTTTCTACTCTGGACTGCAGCTCATTGTCAGTGTCAAAATATTCATAGCCAGCGGTTCATTTGATCAGATATGAACCTCAGAGGTAGCCAATTACGGGCTGTATTGTGGGTGATCAAACACTTCCCATCGAAAACGCTGCAGGAGCATCTTCATTGGCCCTGCAGCGTACGGCCGAGAATTGTCGTGTAGAACGAACCGCATGACAGTTACGTTATGTGGATTGCATAGCTTCAGGCTAAATCTTTCGCCAGGCTCTCATACGTGGCGGGAGACGCTAATTATTGGCCATCTTCACGTTCTCACTGTGAGCTCAGAACTGGAAAGAGCGACGTGATGCAATCGACAGGCGTACTAGATACAGTGCCCAACTTATCTGTACAAAGCTTTATCAGATTTTCACTGTATTTTCCATTTCGCGACTGATCATTCCTCACTTTCCGAATAACCTTCGTATCTTGAGGCATCGTAACACATGGCGCGCGAATTACATAGATTATATTCATCCAGTATTTGAGAAATAGAGCACTTAGGAACTTCCAACTTTCTTTACACATAATTTCAAATATTTTCGAAAGATTTTCTCGTTGACACTCCCCACAAAATAACAAATAGAATAAAGTTTCTCGCGTACTGAATTTCCGCTGTTCGTGCAGTAAAACTGCAGCATCTGCCCTGACATTTTGATTTATGACTTCATTCCTATTACCTATATTCACAACACTTTGAGCAGACAGTGTCCACATACATCACGTACAAGATTATATCACTGTACGACACATACGTCAGGAGATATGACGCCATAAACATTTAAACGTTTGGGAAACTAGTTTTCTTTAAAAGGGAGCGGAAAATACCCGTAGTCATCCAGTGCTTGACTGTGAGTTCCCTTAGCAACTTATAACAAATTTTGAACTTAATTTCGAACTGCTTATAAACTTTTTCTGACTTAAAACCCTAGAAAATAACGAAAAGCATAACGGCTTTGATTTGGACAGTTCCATTAGTCTACAGGTTACCGATCCGAAACTGAACTTTTAATATTTAACACATTAACATATTTGTAAAGTAATCTCATTTTTGAAACGGCTCTATGTGTGGAAGTTCGATTCTTTAAGGAATCGGGTGTCGAGAGGCTACTTCTTTTAAGTGTGCCTTCCACTCAGGTCTCACGTAACACAGCAGCATTTTGTCACAAGTCAAAGCCGAGACGACACGTTTCTATTGCCCCGTGTTTCAAATACCCATTACGAATAAAATATTCGTGCAGCTGTTTCCTGCATTATTTTTCCGTTATATACACTCCTGGAAATGGAAAAAAGAACACATTCACACCGGTGTGTCAGACCCACCATACTTGCTCCGGACACTGCGAGAGGGCTGTACAAGCAATGATCACACGCACGGCACAGCGGACACACCAGGAACCGCGGTGTTGGCCGTCGAATGGCGCTAGCTGCGCAGCATTTGTGCACCGCCGCCGTCAGTGTCAGCCAGTTTGCCGTGGCATACGGAGCTCCATCGCAGTCTTTAACACTGGTAGCATGCCATGACAGCGTGGACGTGAACCGTATGTGCAGTTGACGGACTTTGAGCGAGGGCGTATAGTGGGCATGCGGGAGGCCGGGTGGACGTACCGCCGAATTGCTCAACACGTGGGGCGTGAGGTCTCCACAGTACATCGATGTTGTCGCCAGTGGTCGGCGGAAGGTGCACGTGCCCGTCGACCTGGGACCGGACCGCAGCGACGCATGGATGCACGCCAAGACCGTAGGATCCTACGCAGTGCCGTAGGGGACCGCACCGCCACTTCCCAGCAAATTAGGGACACTGTTGCTCCTGGGGTATCGGCGAGGACCATTCGCAACCGTCTCCATGAAGCTGGGCTACGGTCTCGCACACCGTTAGGCCGTCTTCCGCTCACGCCCCAACATCGTGCAGCCCGCCTCCAGTGGTGTCGCGACAGGCGTGAATGGAGGGACGAATGGAGACGTGTCGTCTTCAGCGATGAGAGTCGCTTCTGCCTTGGTGCCAATGATGGTCGTATGCGTGTTTGGCGCCATGCAGGTGAGCGCCACAATCAGGACTGCATACGACCGAGGCACACAGGCCAACACCCGGCATCATGGTGTGGAGAGCGATCTCCTACACTGGCCGTACACCACTGGTGATCGTCGAGGGGACACTGAATAGTGCACGGTACATCCAAACTGTCATCGAACCCATCGTTGTACCATTCCTAGACCGGCAAGGGAACTTGCTGTTCCAACAGGACAATGCACGTCCGCATGTATCCCGTGCCACCCAACGTGCTCTAGAAGGTGTAAGTCAACTACCCTGGCCAGCAAGATCTCCGGATCTGTCCCCCATTGAACATGTTTGGGACTGGATGAAGCGTCGTCTCACGCGGTCTGCACGTCCAGCACGAACGCTGGTCCAACTGAGGCGCCAGGTGGAAATGGCATGGCAAGCTGTTCCACAGGACTACATCCAGCATCTCTACGATCGTCTCCATGGGAGAATAGCAGCCTGCATTGCTGCGAAAGGTGGATATACACTGTACTAGTGCTGACATTGTGCATGCTCTGTTGCCTGTGTCTATGTGCCTGTGGTTCTGTCAGTGTGATCATGTGATGTATCTGACCCCAGGAATGTGTCAATAAAGTTTCCCCTTCCTGGGACAATGAATTCACGGTGTTCTTATTTCAATTTCCAGGAGTGTATGTATTTTCCCTGCCTGTGCAGCCATGATATCGCTTCTCGCTTCTTTATTTTTGTGCTGAGTGGTGATTGAATTATTTTGCAAGTCATTAAAATAAATTCAATTAGGAAATGTATGACTCCGCGATCCTTCAGAATATTCTGTGAATAAAACCATCTGGATCGCTTAATACGCGTCTTCATTTATAGCGTCGTTTCAGTTACTCCTTCATCAGATCAGAATTTAGAACTTGTAGAACATAGTTATATGTTTTCAGTACCAGTAAAACCTAACAGTTGATAGCGTGATTAGGCAACATTCGTTGGTACTGACACTGAACCTTGTTGCACAAGTTGTACCTTTTGATCTGATAATGGCAGTACCCGAAGTGACGCTATACATCATCATCATCGCCATCATGATTTTCATTCCGAATATTAGGCTTTTTGATCTGTTAGGTCTCGTTAAGAAGGTCTCCTGCCATCTTTTCATTGGTCGACTTAGCGATGTGACACCGTTGGTATGGCAATGTAGCATGGGTTTTATAATCTCTTTGATCTTATTCGTTGTATACACTTTTTCTAGTTGTTTTGGTAGTTGCGAATTTATTGTGCAATGGGTTCCATTTTAAGTTCCTCCAAAACATCTATATTCCTTTTGTGATTCCATCTGGTGTAACCATCCGTTCGTCTCAAGAATTTCATTTCACAATTTGTTACTCTTTTCTTATCTTCTCCAGACTTTGCTGCCTCGAAAGAGCAAAGGTCTTGCTAAGGTCTTACAAAGGCGTATTGTGGTGTGTTTCTGGACTAACGAAGATTTCATTACATTATTAATGATTCCCATGGTTTCTGTATACCTTTTGACTTTTTTTTTTTTTTTTTTTTTTTTTAGCTAGGTCTGCTCCTTACAGAAAGGACTGATTATAGTCTAAATGTGTGAATGTGTTCATTCCATCGAGAATTTTATTTTTCAAATAGATCTTACTCCATACTGCACATTACCCCAAAAGCCCATAGCTTCTGTTTTTCCGTGTTGAAGTCCATGTTGTCTTTTTCGTATGTAATCCGTAAATCGTGTATAGAAGGCTGCAGGCCACAGTCTGAAGTTGCTGGAAGAGATAAACCATCTGCAAAAAGTAAAGCATCTGGCTTTGTATTCCTTTGGTTTCGAAAGAAGCCGTGTGGCTTTTGTCTCCACTCTTGGATGATTTTATTCATTTAGATAGTAAATAAGTGTCGTGAAAGGCCACATCTCCGTCGTATACTTCTGATTGTTTTTTGTCCCTCCCCCTACCCCTTCTACGCCCCCCCCCCCAGAAAATTTGACCTCTTTGTTGAAGCAGATTAAATTTTTTTTTCTGTAACTCCTGTATAAACGTTGTTATGGAACAAACACAACACCAAGAATGAGTTCTGCGACATAAACGGAAGTTGGTAGGCGTGTTTATACATCTGAAAGATGGTGTCTATTTAAATTTCAAGCCAGTCCCATAAGAAAGGGCCTAGTAGTGCCACTATTAGGATGCAAATCGGATTTGCTTTGAGTACAAGCTGTAACAGTTATGGGCGTTAGTTATCTTTGAGAGTGGACATGGTGAGTTTATGTTAATCAAGAATGCCTTTAGGGCAACAAAGACACCGTTATCGAAACCTCACTAAGTTTGAAGTCCGCCCCCGGTAGCTGAGTGGTCAGCGCGATAGAATGTCAATCGTAAGGGCCCGGGTTCGATTCCCAGCTGGGTTGGCGATTTTCTACGCTCAGGGACTGGGTGTTGTGCTGTTGTAATCCTCATCATTTCATCCCCATCGACGCACAAGTCACCGAAGTGGTGTTAAATCGAAAGATCTGCACCCGGCGAACGGTCTACCCTATGCGAGGCCCTAGTCACACGACATTTACAGTTTGAACTGTAATGTTTGAACGAGGTTGCGTAATGGGACTACGAGAAGCTGGATGTTCCCTCTGTGAACTGCAGAAAGACTTGGCATAAATGTAGCTACATGGCTACTGGCAGCGGAGGTCACGGAAATGTACGGTCGCCGAAAGCCCGGGTTCCGGACAGCCACTTGGCACTACCGGATGTGAAGACCATCGTGTCCGGCGGAAGGCTCTGGCGCATCGTAATTCACCTGCAGCAGCAATCTGACAGCTTTTCGCACCAGAGTGACACACAGAACAGTTAGAAATTGGTTACTCCTAGGATAGCTCCAAGCCAGACGCCCTATGGCCACTGATCACATAGTAATCATTTGTCATTTGCGACTTCAGTAGTGCCAAGTGAGGGCTCATTTGAGAGCAGGATTGAGGTCTGTTGTGTTTTCTGATGAAAGCTGGTTCTGCTACGATTCCAATGATAGCCGTGTGTTTGTTAGAAAGAGCGCAGTCGAGGGTCTGCAACCAATCAGTCTGCGTGCTACACCCACTTGACGCAGAGAGTTGGAGTTTCGATCTAGGGCGCGATTTCGTACGACAGCGGGACCGCTCTCGTGGTTATTCCACATATCCGGACTGCAGATTTATAGGTCAGTCCGATGACTCGAACCAAAAACGGTTAACAGAGTGTCGACGTGTTGCCTTGGGCTGCTCGACCATCAGATCTGTCTCCAATAGAGCACATATGGGACATCACCGGACGACAACTCCAGCGTCATCCACAAAAGGAGCATTATCCGTTCTTGTATTGAACGCCAAAGTGCAACAGGCTTGGAACTCCAGTCTACAACTGACTTTCGCCACATAAACAACACAATGCACGCACGTTTACATATTTTCATTCTGGCGTTTACACCACTTGTTAATGTACCAGCATTTCGCATTTGCGATGGCTTATGTAGCGCTCATATTAATCACTTAAGTGCGTTCCGGAGACAAATTTATTGCCGAAAATTCATTCCTCTTATTAATCAATTTTTTGGTGTTGCGATTATTTTCCGTTAGTTTATCATTGGTCAGTTGCTTGGGAACGTGATCATCTGCAATAATGCATAACCGTTTGTTTCTGTTGACTTTGTCAAAAGTTGTTTTGAAGTCAATGGAGACAATACGTGTTTCTACACTGAATTATCTATGTTGCTCGCATTAGCGATATCAATCGCACGTATACATTACAGCTTGATTTTCCTTTTATAAAGTTATTTCACTCCACACATATGATGGGTACATACTGTTCGTGCAATTTATTTCTGAAGATTGAAGATGTTGGAAAAAATTTTATATGCCGATTTCAATTACATTGTCCATTATCACACTTTTTCAGGTCTTCTGTTTTGAAGATAGAAATGACAGTCGATGTTGTCCAGCTCTGACATATACCATCTCTTGGCCATATCGTATTTAGCAAATTTGGGAATCTGTCTGTAAACGCTTGTCTATGTAAACAGCGTTAGATAAAGAGTGAGTGATACAGGTGTACAAGCCGGACAAATGCGAGTAGCAGTCGCGGTCTGAGCATTTCGTACAAACTTAATTCTGAGTTTACGCCTAGAACTTAGAACTACTTAAACCTAACCAACCTAAGGACATCACATACATCCATGCCCGAGGCAGGATTCGAACCTGCGACCGTAGCGGTCTACATCTACATCTACATGACTACTATGCAATTCACATTTAAGTGCTTGGCAGAGGGTTCATCGAACCACAATCGTACTATCTCTCTACCATTCCACTCCCGAATAGCGCGCGGGAAAAACGAACACCTAAACCTTTCTGTTCGAGCTCTGATTTCTCTTATTTTATTTTGATGATCATTCTACCTATGTATGTTGGGCTCAACAAAATATTTTCGCATTCGGAAGAGAAAGTTGGTGACTGAAATTTCGTAAATAGATCTCGCCGCGACGAAAAACGTCTTTGCTGTAACGACTTCCATCCCAATTCGCGTATCATATCTGCCACACTCTCTCCCCTACTACGTGATAATACAAAGCGAGCTGCCCTTTTTTGCACCCTTTCGATGTCCTCCGTCAATCCCACCTGGTAAGGATCCCACACCGCGCAGCAATATTCTAACAGAGGACGAACGAGTGTAGTGTAAGCTGTCTCTTTAGTGGACTTGTTGCATCTTCTAAGTGTCCTGCCAATGAATCGCAACCTTTGGCTCGCCTTCCGCACAATATTATCTATGTTGTCTTTCCAACTGAAGTTGTTCGTAATTTTAACACCCAGGTACTTAGTTGAATTGACAGCCTTGAGAATTGTACTATTTATCGAGTAATCCAATTCCAACGGATTTCTTTTGGAACTCATGAGGATCACCTCACACTTTTCGTTATTTAGCGTCAACTGCCACTTGCCACACCATACAGGAATCTTTTCTAAATCGCTTTGCAACTGATACTGGTCTTCGGATGACTTTACTAGACGGTAAATTACAGCATCATCTGCGAACAACCTAAGAAAACTGCTGAGATTGTCACCCAGGTCATTTATATACACTCCTGGAAATTGAAATAAGAACACCGTGAATTCATTGTCCCAGGAAGGGGAAACTTTATTGACACATTCCTGGGGTCAGATACATCACATGATCACACTGACAGAACCACAGGCACATAGACACAGGCAACAGAGCATGCACAATGTCGGCACTAGTACAGTGTATCGCAGCAATGCAGGCTGCTATTCTCCCATGGAGACGATCGTAGAGATGCTGGATGTAGTCCTGTGGAACGGCTTGCCATGCCATTTCCACCTGGCGCCTCAGTTGGACCAGCGTTCGTGCTGGACGTGCAGACCGCGTGAGACGACGCTTCATCCAGTCCCAAACATGCTGAATGGGGGACAGATCCGGAGATCTTGCTGGCCAGGGTAGTTGACTTACACCTTCTAGAGCACGTTGGGTGGCACGGGATACATGCGGACGTGCATTGTCCTGTTGGAACACCAAGTTCCCTTCCCGGTCTAGGAATGGTAGAACGATGGGTTCGATGACGGTTTGGATGTACCGTGCACTATTCAGTGTCCCCTCGACGATCACCAGTGGTGTACGGCCAGTGTAGGAGATCGCTCCCCACACCATGATGCCGGGTGTTGGCCCTGTGTGCCTCGGTCGTATGCAGTCCTGATTGTGGCGCTCACCTGCACGGCGCCAAACACGCATACGACCATCATTGGCACCAAGGCAGAAGCGACTCTCATCGCTGAAGACGACACGTCTCCATTCGTCCCTCCATTCACGCCTGTCGCGACACCACTGGAGGCGGGCTGCACGATGTTGGGGCGTGAGCGGAAGACGGCCTAACGGTGTGCGGGACCGTAGCCCAGCTTCATGGAGACGGTTGCGAATGGTCCTCGCCGATACCCCAGGAGCAACAGTGTCCCTAATTTGCTGGGAAGTGGCGGTGCGGTCCCCTACGGCACTGCGTAGGATCCTACGGTCTTGGCGTGCATCCGTGAGTCGCTGCGGTCCGGTCCCAGGTCGACGGGCACGTGCACCTTCCGCTGACCACTGGCGACAACATCGATGTACTGTGGAGACCTCACGCCCCACGTGTTGAGCAATTCGGCGTTACGTCCACCCGGCCTCCCGCATGCCCACTATACGCCCTCGCTCAAAGTCCGTCAACTGCACATATGGTTCACGTCCATGCTGTCGCGGCATGCTACCAGTGTTAAAGACTGCGATGGAGCTCCGTATGCCACGGCAAACTGGCTGACACTGACGGCGGCGGTGCACAAATGCTGCGCAGCTAGCGCCATTCGACGGCCAACACCGCGGTTCCTGGTGTGTCCGCTGTGCCGTGCGTGTGATCATTGCTTGTACAGCCCTCTCGCAGTGTCCGGAGCAAGTATGGTGGGTCTGACACACCGGTATCAATGTGTTCTTTTTTCCGTTTCCAGGAGTGTAGATCAGGAACAGCAGAGGTCCCAGGACGCTTCCCTGGGGAACACCTGATATCACTTCAGTTTTACTCGATGATTTGCCATCTATTACTACGAACTGCGACCTTCCTGACAGGAAATCAAGAATCCAGTCGCACAACTTAGACGATACCCCAAAGGCCCGCAGCTTGATTAGAAGTCGCTTGTGAGGAACGGTGTCAAAAGCTTTCTGGAAAGATAGAAATACGGAATCAACTTGAGACCCCCTGTCGATAGCGCCATTACTTCGTGCGAATAAAGAGCTAGCTGCGTTGCACAAGAACGATGTTTCCTGAAACCATGCTGATTACGTATCAATAGATCGTTCCCTTCGAGGTGATTCATAATGTTTGAATACAGTATATGCTCCAAAACCCTACTGCAAACCGACGTCAATGATATAGGTCTGTAGTTAGATGGATTACTCCTACTACCCTTCTTAAACACTGGTGCGACCTGCGCAATTTTCCAGTCTGTAGTTACAGATCTATCGGTGAGTGACCGGTTGTATATGAGTGCTAAGTAGGGAGCTATTGTATCAGCGCAATCTGAAAGGAACCTAATCGGTATACAATCTGGACCTGAAGACTTGCCCGTATCAAGCGATTTGAGTTGCTTCGCAACCCCTAAGGTATCTACTTCGTAGAAACTCATGCTAGCAGCTGTTCGTGTTTCAAATTCTGGAATATTCCATTCATCTTCCCTGGTGAAGGAATTTCGGAAAACTGCGTTCAATAACTCCGCTTTAGCGGCACAGTCGTCGGTAACAGTACCATCGGCACTGCGCAGCGAAGGTATTGATTGCGTCTTGCCGCTTGTGTACTTTACATAAGACCAGAATTTCTTCGGATTTTCTACCAAATTTCGAGACAATGTTTCGTTGTGGAACCTATTAAAGGCATCTCGCATCGAAGTCCGTGCCAAATTTCGCACGTCTGTAAATTTTAGCCAATCTTCGGGATTTAGCGTTCTTCTGAACTTCGCATGCTTTTTCCGTTGCCTCTGCAACAGAGGTCGGACCTGTTTTGTGTACCACGGGGGATCAGTTCCATTTCTTACCAATTTATGAGGTATGAATCTCTCAATTGCTGTTGCTACTAAATCTCTGAATTTGAGGCACATCTCGACTACATTTGCATAGTCAGTTCGGAAGGAATGGAGATTGTCTCTTAGGAAGGCTTTCAGTGACACTTTATCCGCTTTTTTAAATAAAATTATTTTACGTTTGTTTCTGGTGGATTTGGAAGAAACGGTATTGAGCCTAGCTACAACGACCTTGTGATCACTAATCTCTGTATCAGCCATGATGCTCTCTATCAGCTCTGGATTGTTTGTGCCTAAGAGGCCAAGTGTGTTTTCGCAACCATTTACAATCCGCGTGGGTTCGTGGACTAACTGCTCGAAATAATTTTCGGAGAAAGCATTTAGGACAATCTCGGAAGATGTTTCCTGCCTACCACCGGTTTTGAACAAGTATTTTTGCCAACATATCGAGGGAAGGTTGAAGTCCCCACCAACTATAACCGTATGAGTGGGGTATTTATTTGTTACGAGACTCAAATTTTCTCTGAAGTGTTCAGCAACTTTATCATCGGAGTCTGGGGGTCGGTAGAAGGAGCCAATTATTAACTTAGTTCGGCTGTTAAGTATATCCTCCGCCCATACCAATTCGCACGGAGTATCTACTTCGACTTCACTACAAGATAAACCACTACTGACAGACATAAACACTCCACCACCAATTCTGCCTAATCTATCTTTCCTGAACACCGTCTGAGACTTCGTAAAAATTTCTGCAGAACTTATTTCAGGCTTTAGCCAGCTTTCTGTACCTATAACGATTTCAGCTTCTGTGCTTTCTATTAGCGCTTGAAGCTCAGGGACTTTCCCAGCACAACTACAACAATTTACAACTACAATTTCGACTGTTCCTTGATCCAAGCACGTCCTGTATTTTCTATGCACCCTTTGAGATTGCAGCCCACTCCGTACTTTCCCGAGGCCTTCTAATCTAAAAAACCGTCCAGTCCACGCCACACAGCCTCCGCTACCCGTGTAGCCGCCAGCTGAGTGTAGTGAACTCCTGACCTATTCAGCGGAACCCGAAACCCCACCACCCTATGGAGCAAGTCAAGGAATCTGCAGCCAAGACGGTCGAAAAACCGTCTGAACCTCTGATTCAGACCCTCCACCCGGCTCTGCACCAGATGTGCGCAGTCGGTTCTGTCAACGATGCTGCAGATGCTGAGCTCTGCCTCCATCTCGTAAGCAAGACCGGCAGCCTTCACCAAATCAGATAGCCGCTGGAATCCAGAAAGAATTTACTCACATCCAAAGCGACACACGTCATTAATGCCGACATGTGCCACCACCTGCAGCTGGCTGCACCCTGTGCTCTTCATGGCATCCGGAAGGACCCTTTCCACATCAGGAATGACTCCATCCGGAATGCACACGGAGTGCACACTGGATTTCTTCCCCTCCTTAGCCGCCATGCCCCTAAGGGGCCCCATTACGCGCCTAACATTGGAGCTCCCAACTACCAGTAAGCCCACCCTCTGTGATTGCCCGGACCTTGAAGGCTGAGAATCATCCTCTGAAACAGGGCAGGCAGCTGCATCTGGCTCAGCCAGAGACAGTGCCTGAAACCTGTTTGTCATACGCACTGGGGAGGCTTTGTGATCAGCCTCCGGGGACGTCGTTCGCTGCCTGCCACGCCTTGGAACGACCTCCCAATCAATCACAGGCGAGGGCTCAGCCCCACTGCGGGCAGCAACCGGGGCAACCACAGTGGCAGACCGATCTGGGGACAGACGGGACGAGGTTGACATCCCCGTGATACACAAGTCCGGCTCCCCACAGTGGTGCCCATTGGCAACAGCCTCAAACTGCGCGACCGACGTCAGCGCCGCTTGCAGCTGTGAGCGAAGGGATACCAACTCAGCCCTCATCCGAACACAGCAATCACAGTCCCTGTCCATTCTAATCGATGTTGAACAACAGTTACTGAAACACGAGTCCGTGCCTAGATAACGCAATGGAAGCACGCAAAGAATGTATTAACTAACCTGTACAAATTCCTAACGACTGCGCTACAATCTGCCTGAATTTACGATCACAGTAACTAAAACTCGAAATTACACCTCCTATACGAAACTCACACGCAATTTAAGTAAGAATCTACGAAGTAAACACTAAAGCGCGATGCTACAACTCTCAAATACTATAATACGCCCGAAATTTATGAATTAAACAATGCAAGTACCCAAAAACACGCAAAGAAATTAAGAATTAAACTATGTAAGCTAGGGGTATACGACTTGCTGTTGCAGCTGCTTATCCAACGGCGGCAGGGAGCGCGGTTCCAGACTGAAGCGCCTAGAATAGGCAGTTCACTTGTAGGTTTTGATGTCAGTCGGCTTTTGGGTATCAAAATGCAACATAAATGACAGTATCTTTCGTTCGTACTTAGCTTAAATTTTTATACCGCCAAGGGTCCGTACGCACTTGTATTAGAGGCACTCAAACGGAAGCGAGACAGATACAAATAAAGTAAGTAAACTGTTTGTAAGTAACCACCATAACTGTTAATACATACACTCTGAGACAAGACAGTGCCTTCATGGGAAAGTGTTGCGGTTGCCTACGAAACCATGATTGTACCCAAGCGTGTAGCTCTTCGTCCGAAGCAAGTCCACGGCCAGGAACATCCTTCTTCAAGTCTCCAAACACATGGTAATCTCAAAGGGAGGGACTGGGACTCTACGGAGGATGTACGAGGGCTTCCCAGCGGAAGTTACCAACACAGTCGAAATGACGTTGTCAGCATATGAGTGGGCATATCGTTGGTATTGACCGTCTACTCTCACAGTGGGATAAATGTGTTGAGTGTTATGGCGAGTTTGACGTAACAAGCAGTTACTTACTATTCTTCGTCTCTCTCATTTTCGTTTCACTGACCCTTATACTTATCAATTTAAACTTTATATCTCCACCCCTTCCTGAGAAAAAGGGCTGTTAACAGACGGACAAACAGACGGACAGCAAACTGATCACATGAGGGGTTCTGTTTTTACTGACTGAGGTACGGAATACTAAGAACCATCGTCCAGCTGGCTCGGTTCGTATTATCTCTTGCCCCGAAGCGCCAGAGAAACAGGTGTAGGCATACGTATTCAAATGGAAACTTATGTAAAAAGGCGGAATACGGTGTTGCGGTCGGCAACGCCTATATAAAACAACAGGTGTCTGGCGCAGTTCGAGCATGGTGTTGTTGTCGGCGCACGACGAATGGGACACAGCATCTCCCAAGTAGCTATGAAGTAGGGATTTTCCCGTACGATCATTTCACGAGTGTATCGTGAATAGCAGGAATCCGGTAAAACATCAAATCCCTGACATTCCTGCGGCCGGAAAAAGATACAGCAAGAACGAGACCAACGACGACTGAAAGCAGTCGTTAGCCGTGACAAAAATGCAACACTTCCGCAAACTGCTGCAGATGACAATGTTAGGCCATCAACAAGTGTCAGCGTGCTAACCATTCAACGAAACATAATCGATTTGGGCTTCAGAGCCGAAGACCCACTCGTGTACCCTTGATGACTGCACGACACAATGCCTTACACTCCATGTTGGCCCGTCAACACCGACATTGGACTGTTTATGACTGGTAACACGTGGCGTGGTCGGACGAGAGTCGTTTCAAATTGTGTCGAGCGGATGGACATGTACGAGTATGGAGCCAGCCTCATATCAGCAGGGGACTACTCCTGCTGGTGCAGGCTTTCTAATGGTGCGGGGTGTGTGCAGTTGAAGTGATATGGGACCCCTAATACGTCTACGTACGACTCTGTTAGGTGACACACACACATAAGCATCCTGTCTGATTACCTGCATCCATTCAAGCCCATTGTGCATTCAGACGGACTTGGACAATTCCCGCAGCACAATGTGAGATCCTACACGTCCAGAATTGCTACTCCAGGAACACACATTTGTATTTCAACGCTTCCTCTGTCCACCAAACTCCCCAGACATGAACATTACTGAGCATATCTGGGATGCTTTGCAACGTGCTGTTCAGAGGAGATCTTAACCCCTGGGGACCCTACACTACATAAGACAGGTGTACCAATTTCTTAGCCCTTCAGTGTAAGAGTCCCCTCCCAGACTTACAGGTAGAAACAGTGAACGGCTTTGAAAGCGGAAAAGGAGCATGGCTCCCAAGGGTGAATTAAGGGGGAGCGATAGTGTGACGGACGAAAATATTGCTCAAACTCAGGATTTTTTTTTCTCCGTTCTGGAATTTAGTAGGCAAGTGGGGTTTGCTGCAATGAATAAAGCACACATTTTGTTTTTATTGGTATTTTTATTGAAAAATATTAATGGCTTCACTGTGTAATTTGGATCTTACCGAGGCAGCTCTAAAAGGAGGTAGATCGACGATTATCGCTTTGACTCCGGTTGTGGTTATCTGAAATATGAAATTGACATATCACCCTGATCCTTACGGATGTAAATTTAGATCATAGTAGGGATTGGCAAAAAAAAATGTTTTGACACAATTATAGATTTTTGAAACGTAGGCACTTTTTTGAACCCTCTGTTTTGGCCGAAAAAAATACTAAGTATCAAGATAAGAAAATCGGCTAGAACGAACTAAAGAAAATTCAATTTGCTTCAAGGGAGGCGAAAAATCAGTCAGATCACACGAAAATTGCAGCGTGGGAGACGACAAGCACGCCGAAAAACATGGTTTTGAGAAAAACTCGTTTAAAGTTTGACAAGTATTTATCAGATGTGCTGTTTGAGGTTTTCCTGGTGCTGCATCTGCTTGATAGGTTCCCGGGAATTACGCCGGATAATACTGTAAAAATCGCACAATATTTCAGCGAGACAACTGGCCGCCATCTTCAGGTGCTACTGTCGCGCCGCTGAGAAGCTCGCCAGTTTATATGTTGGCTTTCTAGATCAGCACTGGCTCCAGCGGGGGCGTAACATCATCGAAGACGTTATGCCCCCGGTGGCGCCTACGCCGTTCTAAAAAGCCAACATACAAATTGGCGAGCTTCTCAGCAGCGCGACAGTAGCTCCTGAAGATGGCGGGCAGTTGTCTCGCTGTGAATGTTGTGCGGGTTTTACAATATTATCCGGCGTAATTGCCGAGAACCTATCAAGCAACTATTTATCACATAAAAAAGGGAAAAAGCTTGAAACTTGCGGGGCATCATCGATGCCTGGCCCATAAGAACTATCGGCCCGGCTTGTGGACTGGCGCTTTCTGCTACTTTGGCCTGATAAGCCCTCATATTCGTCCTCAGAGCGCACCGCCGCTGGCGTCTCTATCTTCCACATAATTGGCGCATTTCATCGCCTATTTCGACTTGAAGTGTGTATGCCACGTGCATTAAAGCAGTATGGTCTACATTGAATAGACATACGACCAAATTTGAAGCAATGTTGACAATTTCCCTTCGTCTGGATGTTGTTTTGGACGGTATCTCCAAATGAGACTGTTGAAGCGTTCGTTCACATTTTGAATAAAGTCGCCCAAACAACGCTCCAGCAAATGAGGTTCACTGGAATTCTAAATATGGGCGATGGCATCGATAACGACTTACGGCAACCGGTTCTCTAATGCATAGGCATGCTGTGCACGCTCGCCTTCAAATTATTTTACTTTTACTTTCTAGAGTTCGCGCATAATATTTTGGCGAATAGTTCTTCAATACATTCGAATTCCTTCGTAAAAAAAAAAATTTCGAGTTTTTTCGACCGTCACCACGTCGTTCCCACTTAAGCGGCGGTACTGTCTCAATTCAGCACAGGAGCATCTGTTCCAACAGCGTCGGTTAAGGCAGGCTGAAATAATCCCCAAAGCTGGTCCAAGAGCTATATAAGGTATCAGCCCCATTACTGGACTGGCTCCCCATCGGCAAGCAACCTACTGGAAGCACAAAACTTCTTGCTTTCAAGATTCAACCGGGAAATAATCTTTTGCCCAACACGTTGACGCTATAAATGGATGCAAATATTAAGCGATCTAAGCGGTTTTTTCCGCAAAGTGATTGAAAAATTCCATCATCTACTTCTCTATAGCTTTTGCAGGCGGGGTCTAAAGGCAGCCTCCCGCAATGTGTGGGAGAAGCGTCCGGTGACAGGGCGATCCATCCGGTCGGCGCTCGCAGATTAGGGCCGTAAAGCCGGGGAGTTATGGCCGCGGCAGCAGCGCTGCAGAAGGGCCCACACAGGCTGCGGCCGTTCCATTTACGGCCCCCAGAGCAGGCCACGATGAACTGACGGGCCGCAACCGACGGACTGCCGGTCGCGTGTGGTGGGGAAGCGGCCAAGAGGCGCCTGCCGATCGACACGTAGCGCCCCGAACTCTGCCCTAATTAGTGAATTCCAGTAAACTGACTACCTTTGTTTCCGTAGTATGTTTTGTGTGACGTACTGACGCACAGCACATTATACGCAGAAAACAGAAGAGTTAACACTGAGACCTATGACCTCAGCAGTTGAGTCCCATAGTGCTCAGAGCCAGTTAACACTGAAGCTGATTGATCGTAACCAAAGGTCACTGAGTTTCTTTAATTACCAGTTTATAATTTAATTTCTTTACCTTCGGACATCGGTGTTCAAAATTAAAGCTACAATCGGAAGTCTTGCAAGGTTCCGTTTATTTTGCTTAATATAAACATGTGAATTGCAACATGAATAAGGGTATACAAAAAAGTTCTTCGTTTTCCTCCAAATTAACGGATTTGAGGACCAAGTCAGACAACTGGTTAATGTGCTCAATATGGGTTGTGAACACCTCTGGGAGCAGAACAGGTTTGACGACGACCTACATACCGTCAATCATGTCATCAATCTCACGTTGTGGCAATAACGCCCATTCTTCCTACAGAACTGCTCGCAAGTCTTAGAGAATGGTTGGTGAATGATGACGTGTTGGAACCCGTCTCCATAGTGCGTCCCAGACATGCTCTATGGGATTCAAATCGGGAGAGCGAGCAGGCCACGCCATGCCTGCCACATCTTCCGTTTTCAAGAAAACATCAACCACCCCTGCTCCATGAGGTCGATCATTATCGTCGATCAGCACGAAGTCTGGGTCCACAGCACCTCGTGACAACCGTACATGAGATCCGAAGATCTCCTCACATTACCTGACAGCAATTAAACCATGACGATTCACCCATACTATTTCACGAAGAGGTGTTCGAGCTGTCAACATAATTCCCGCCCACAACATTAGCGATCCTCCTCGATATCCGTCTCTTTGCACTGTGTCTCTGTGCCGAAACCGTGTTTCTTCAGATGTGAATCCGTCAAGAATCACTCTCCAGGCGAAATCTGGACTCACCTCTGGTTCATTGGTTCACTGTTCGACTGCCCATATGGCATGTTGACGCCTCGACTCTAAACGTTCCCTTCTGCGAAGACACGCAAGCAGGTCTCCAACAGTAAAGGCCATTCTGCTGAAGCCTTCTGTACACTCTCTGCCTCGATACAATACGTCCAGCCTCGAGGGGTAGCCACGCGGTCTCAGGCGTCTTGTCACGGTTCGGGCTGCTACCCCCTTCGGAGGTTCGAGTCCTCCCTCGGGCATGTATGCGTGTGTTATCCTTAGTGTAAGTTAGTTTATCTTAGATTAAGTAGTGCGTAAGCGTAGTGACCCATGACCTCAGCAGTTTGGTCCCATAGTCCTTACCACAAATTTCCAATTTTCCAACACGTCCAGTGGATGTTGCGAGGTCTGATGCCAGTTGCCTCGCAGTGCTAAGGCGGTACTGTCGTCACCTTATGGCAAAATAACGATCCTCTTTCTGATAGCAGACGTGGTCGGCCCTGCCGTGGTCTTCGGGATACAATTTCGGTCTCTATAAAATATGACCACATCCGAGAAACAACGTAACGATTCATATTAAGCCATCGGGCCACATCAGTTTGCCACTGTCATGTTTGCTTCCTTTCTATGGCCTTTCATCGCAGGCATCTTCTCTGTGCCATACTGCACCGTCTGTGACTGTGTACACAGAGATTGTGGATGTGGGGCTACCTGGCAAACACTACTGATCCGTGTGCGGCTCGCGCCGGCGCTCGCAGGGTCGCTGAGACGAAGAGCAACGAGTGGAGTATTTGGAGTTGGAGAAATTAATTAGCCGTCCTCCGCTTATTATTATTAATCATTGAATTCCATGTGTTAATTCATGAAGTTCAACCAGCAGTATTTTTCTGCCTAGTGGCCGCCAACACCCCAGTTACCTTTCCTGGAGGTTAGCGTATTTTCGCGGCAGTGTACTTTTCCTCGTCTTGCCGTTGCTGTCCGGTAAGGCGCGTTGTTCGAAAGCCTCCTTGATTGTGGTTCGGATATTTTCTTCTTTTGAACGACCTTGGTCGTAGTGGTTTCTTCTGCTTTGGATGTTCAAAACACTGGATTCTGAAGACGCAGTGCTGTCCACCGGTTCCGCCTTGCCTGGGTTATTTCATCGTTGTGTTGGTTACCAGACGTTGCAAGAGTGTTGGTCTGCATTTAAATTGTCACTAGATTTAGTTGACATCCGGTTAAGTGAATACAACTCTTTGTTGCCTGTCTCATCGTTTACGAAGCTGAGCGACTTTCCCAGGCCTATCCTTGGAGCACTGTCGAAACCCACTTCTCTCTTGATTTGATCAGATTGTGATGATTGTCAATAAGGCCTTCAGCCGTGAATACAATTTACCTTAAGAATTTTTAATTAGACGTTTTGTCTTAATATGATTGTCCTTTCTATAACATTTTAGTAGGAACTGTCTATCTAGGCTTTCAGCTGTAAAATTGTTTTTGAGTTATTAATATTGGGGCCTTCAGCAGACAAATAATTTGAATTTCTGGTCAATAAGGGCTTCAGCCGTGAATGCAATTTGTCTAAAGTATTTTTAATTAGATATTGTCTCAACAGTCAAATTTGATAATTGTTCCTTATTGTCAACCTTATATACAATTGGCTCCAAATAAAGTACACGTGATTTTTTTTAAAAAAAGAAAAAAACTGAGCAACCAACGGTAACTAAGGCCCCATCCACACCGAAGTCTGCCTTTCCCTAAGCAGCGAGTCTCAACTACCCTGATCGATAGGTGTCCTGACGTCATCGTTGGCATGGTGGTCCGTTAACCGGAATGCCATCTTCCGTGAAGAACACGATCGTATGAGGTTTGCTGACAGCATGTATGGTTATATGGTGAATTAGACACAGAACGGGGAAATAGCGGTTTGTTGCATTAATTTTGGACTCCAGTGTATTATGCGGCATAATGTATATGTGATGATATAACGATGATTCTGTAAATAGAGTCCTGTGCCAAATATGCCCCAGACTGGTCCCAACTGGCATTATTTGTGGCACAGCGTATCAGCTGTACGTTATGAACACTAACTACACATAACGGAAACGTAGACTTGCGTGCCTGCATGATACATACAGGGTGTCTCAGGAGACACCCAACATTCAGGGATGCGTCAGAAACGATCATTTGAACGAAAGAGCTTCACCTGGATACAATGCCTCTTTCGAACTATTTCCGAGGCAGAACACATGTACAGGAAATAGAAACTGATCCGCAGTTGAACCCTGGATGACTACTTTTGTAATTTCTTCCCGTTTTAATTAAATGACCGCCAAGATCGATAGGCTTTACGCCACTAGAGCTCTGTTTATGGAGTTGGATGAGGGCTGTGTACACACGCGAGGTGCACTGTTTAATCGGTTCATGAACGCTGCTCCTCTCGTTAGGGAAAGCGCAGAGGCACTCAGAGAGGGAACAAAACAATTTCCCCCAATGCACTGAAGTTGAAAGTGAGATATTTAGAAACTTACATCAAGAGTACTAAAGCTGTAACGTGACGTGTACAATAACACTTAGAAGTGAACGTATGAAAAATATGTATTTTTCAATTGATACATTCTAAAAAGTATATGTTGATGTTTACTAACTTTTCTACATGTGTATATTTGTTAACCTGATAGTGTACCGAATAATACAAAACATAAATATCAAGGTGTTAAATATGTACCATCACGGAAATCATTCCGGGCAGTGCATATTTCCACACGAAGATTTTAGCTTCAAATTGTCTTTCCCATCGTATACCTTATTCCGACAAATCTTCCTGGGACATCCTGCATGGCCATACTGTACGTGTAATCGCGTCTGAGGACAACTCTAGATAGACCAGACCCTAACCATAGTTCTTGAGGAGGACACCAGCCTTTTCAATAGTCATCATTACGATCACTTACAGGGATTGGTCTAATAGCCTGTCCCGTCTTCCACAGCTATAGTTCAGTCCATTAGATTTCGGGCCTACCAGGGTTTATTCTTCTCTCATACAGTATCCCAGCAGTTGCTTGGTCAGTCTTTCTTCAGATATTCCCCTCACGTGGTCTTTCCACCTGTTTTTTATCGTGTGTTTTACCTGTTCAACATTCATTTCTTTTCTGATCGGGTCTTGGCATGCTCCTTTCAGCAACACATATTTTAGTTTTATCGCTCTAAGTGACAACCTAAGTTTCACTCCCATTCAGGAGACGGTGATTTTATGAACTTCCTTTTTCTCCTATCTAACGCTAGTCTTTAAGGTTCTATTAGCAGTCCAACATTTATACTGAAACTAGTAAAGCTTGTTGTCTATATCTCCATTGCTGGTACCATATTTGGGTTCCAAAGTTATTAAAACTGTTAACTTACGTAGTTCTTCAGTTATCATAACAATTTTTGTCTGTGTGGCTCAGATCCTTCAAATGCCACTACCTTTATTTTATTAACTGAGATTTCCGTGCTGTATTCTTTGCCCTCCTGTTAACAGTTTATGTATGGTCAAACCTTCGAAATCCTGAGGAAAATAGGCTCAAATGGCTCTGAGCACTATGGGACTCAACTGCTGAGGTCATAAGTTCCCTAGAACTTAGAACTACTTAAACCTAACTAACCTAAGGACATCACACACATCCATGCCTGAGGCAGGACTCGAACCTGCGACCGTAGCGGTCGCGCGGTTCCAGACTGTAGCGCCAGAACCGCTCGGCCACGAGGAAAATAGGGGATAGCTATAGGGAGAGACAGGTAACATAAAATCTCGTATAATAGCCAAGAGGGAATAGTAAGAGTGCAGAACCAAGAACGAAATACTCGCATTAAAAAGGGTGTAAGCCAGGGATGTAGTCTTTCACACCTACTTTTCAATTCGTACATCGAAGAAGTAATGGTGGAAAGAAAAGAAAGATTCAGGAACGGGATTAAAATTGAAGGCGAAAGGATATCAATGATATGATTCGTTGATGACATCGCTATCCTGAATAAAAGTGAAGAAGAATTACATGACCTGCTCAAAGGAATGAACAGTCTAATGAGTAGAGAATATGTATCAAGAGAAAATCGAAGTAAGACGAAAGTAATGAGAAGTAGCAGAAATGTGAACAGCGAGAAACTTAACATCGGGATTGATGGCATGAAGTAGATGAAGTAAGGGAATTCAGCTACCTAGGTAACAAAATAACCAATCACATACGGGGCAAGGAGGACGTCAAAAGCAGATCAGCATTGGCAAAAAGAGCATTCTAGACCAAGAGAAGTCTACTTATATCAAACATAGGCCTTAGTTTGACGAAGAAATTACTAAGAATGTACGTGAGACGTCCGCTAAACCCGCTGGGTAGAGCAGGTAATAGGATTGTGGAAAGGGTCGAGGATTGAGGTCAGTTTCTGCTTCTAATTGTCATTTGTTGTAATTTAATAACCGTTACAACCAAAGTGACACACAGCGGAATCTTTATCGAATGCAACTCTTTCACGGCTGAAGGCCTCCAACAAGAAATCTTAACAAGATAAAAATCCAATTAAGATAGCAATAAAATAATTGGTTCAAATGGCTCTGAGCACTATGCGACTTAACTTCTGAGGCCATCAGTCGCCTAGAACTTAGAACTAATTAAACCTCACTAACCTAAGGACATCACACACACCATGCCCGAGGCAGGATTCGAACCTGCGACCGTAGCGGCCGCTCGGTTCCAGACTGTAGCGCCTAGAACCGCACGGCCGCTCCGGCTGGCAATAAAATAATTCAAAAAACAACATACGCAAGGTGGAATACAAATGGCTGAGGGCCACAATGAAATTCCAAAATTTTAGATTATATTACCATAGACTCTTAAAGGCAGAAGGCCAACAAGATATCTTAAAAAATCAAAATTTCAATTAAGACAGCAATAAAATAATTTAAAACCCAAAAAAGCAACATATGCAAGGTGCAATACCAATGGCAGAGGGTCGCAATAAAATTTCAAAATATATTACCATAATCTTTAAACGCAGAAGGCCGCAGTGTTTAAGCTTGAAAGAAAAATTTAAAAATTAATTTTGCAAAATTTTAAGAAAACAAAACAAATAACCATAAGCCTAAAATTTAAAACAGCTGATAACAGATAATTAAACATTGGTGGCACTCAGAAAGCCTCCAGGGAGGTCGGTCTGCCCTCGTTCACTTAGGGACTGTACATGATCCGTCGGAACCCAACCAGGGGACAGCCATCGACCGACCGACAAACGACTTGCTTCACGTCAATCAGAACATGAGAACTCAAACCGGCAATGTTACAAACGTGATAATCAACAATGGAGTATGAATTAGCTGTCAAAATTACACACCATGTTGGACAGCTACAGCAGGTGAGGAGAGGACGCTGCCTGAAATTACGTTAGTGGCAAGCGCAGGTAACCAGAACAATAACATCCAAAAGACAGAAAATTCCACTGGTGCACTCAAATCGTAGTCGAACAAAATATTTAACTGCACCGCAGGGTGGCTAAATCTCAGCAGTAGAACCACTCGGTGTTGCTCACCGGAAAACCTCCCCAACAGCAAATCACCGGAGCGAAGAATAGGCGTGGCTTGGGTAGTTGAAACCACTACTCAACTTTGACGTGCTGGGTCGGTGAACCACGAAGCTCGTAGCGTTCGGACAGCTCCACACACGCTCCAACACTGCGCAGGGGCTGACAGCGGCCAAAGCCGACTGCACCGCGCGGAGATAACTTCCCTCGTCCTCAACAACCGACCGACTGACTCCAGACCCCTTGCCGGAAACAATATGCACCAAACCAAAGATAGTACACGGCGCAAATATCGATACACATCACTGATGTCACATTTAGAAGGAAGAAGAACCACGACGCAACCACGACAAGGGCGGGAAACCAAACACAGATAGACAGCAAAGTTCACGGAAACGCACAGTTGGGAGAGAGATCGATGCAGTACGTTTGGAGCACAGCATTGTATAGTAGCGAAAATCGGAACAAAAGAGAGTAGAAATATTTGACAAGTGGTGCTACAGACGTATGTTCAGAATAAGGTGGACTGATAAAGTAGGGAACGAGGAGGTTCTGCGCAGAATCGGAGAGGAAAGGGATGTGTGGAAAACACTGACAAGGAGGAGGCACAGGATGATAGGATATGTCTTAAGACATCAGGGATGATGGAGCTATAGATGGCGAAAACTGTAGAGAACGATAGAGGTTGGAATACATTCAGCAAGTAATTGAGGGTGTAGGATGCAAGCGCTACTCTTGAGATGAAGAGGTTGGCACAGGAGAGAAATTCGTGAAGGACCGCAGCAAACCAGTCAGGAGACGCACAAAAAAAAGAAAAGAACTGGTCAATGTAACTACTTTTCGACGTCAAACGCAGTAAATAAGTTGGTCTGATTTTCCATACTCTCTTATCTTGCTGACTGGTGGGCATTTTCAGAGAATGCTCGTTTCCGTCGCGGTAGGTGACGTGAACGCAGCTGCCACGACGGATTTGGCACCCCGTGTTCTCGGCCCCGGCCTGCGCCCCTGGCCAGCAGAGCTGCTAGCGAGTGATTGCAGCGCAGCGGCCGGCAATTTCTTAGCCTCACCCTCCGGTGTTCCTCAACACCCTTGCTCAGCCGGGGCTCGCCTTGTTCTTCAACCCCTGGACCCGCCTCTCCCCGCGCCCCCTGCCATGACGGAAGAGGATCTTCCTCTGCATCGTACTTGTGTGGAAGGCCTGGAGGAAAGGTCCCGAGCCAATTCTCTTAAACGGTGGAGAATGACGTAATTTAATTCTCTGTACAAACTAAGGAATCGCTCCCGCCGTCCTTTATTCTCGGTCCACTGCAGCGCTCTAAATCATTACCGTTCCTCCCTCTTGCCCTTCTTCCCATTCGTCGGAGGTCTCCCTTTTCTTTGCTTTCACGTTAATTGAAAGGACTGTCTAGTTCCTCTTCGCAAGAGGTGTACTTTCAATGGATTGCCTCCTTCCTGTCTCTGAGAAACAGCTTCCTTGTGTATGAGATCATTATAGAATTCCCGTTCTGTCGTTAATTTATTGTGTTTGCTTAAATGAGGTCCTTCTACACTCTTCTGCGCCTTCTTGTTGTGCGCATTACATTGCATTATCACTGCGGACAGCACCTGGCTATTCTCTTCTCGTAACTTTACGGCGGTACTTACGATTCAAAATTAATTCAACGCGAGGAAGGAAAACAATGTGTCCAGCAGCTTATAAACGTGAAACTCATTAAAAATGATGAGCGAGGCACACAGCTTTCACTTCAGATTAAGGTTCATCGTACCGCGATAACCTTTCAAACTAAGACGCAGCTTTCAATTGCAAAAACAAAAAGGAATTACGTTGCGTTAATGAGCAGTGGTCTCAAAGCCTTGAACGTAAAAACAACTTCCTTTTTTTTTGCATTTTCTTCTGTGCACTAACATCTCTCATTTACACTGTTTTTTGTTAATACTTATCTAGAGCGTAGTGTATATTCTTATGAAGCAGAATGTTTCGCCCCTTACATTCGCGAAAAATCATGAACTTCTACAGACTGACCGTTACAAATTCTAAAATGGCTCTGAGCACTATGGGACTCAACTGCTGAGGTCATTAGTCCCCTAGAACTTAGAACCAGTTATGCCTAACTAACCTAAGGACATCACAAACATCCATGCCCGAGGCAGGATTCGAACCTGCGACCGTAGCGGTCTTGCGGTTCCAAACTGCAGCGCCTTTAACCGCACGGCCACTTCGGCCGGCTACAAATTCTACACATCCACCTCCGTACTAAAATTTCGTATTTTCATGGAACAACAAATAAGTCAAATCTGCAGCACATCATATCTTTTCTCTTGTTTAAAGCTTACAGCTTTTGGGAATCTTAAATTCCTTTTGCTGCGTTTGTGTACTTTGCGCATCACTTCGCAACTGTAAAACTTCACACTAATTTTCTTTATATGAGCTATAGCTCAAGGTGAAAGTGCATCGAATTTTTTTAGATTTCAATCTCTGCTACCAATGTGGGGAAAACGTGTGGGTGTCCAAAGCATGCCAATTGGAGCAATGAATGCCATACATAAATGGTAAACGTCCCTGGTAAGTAAAAACGGTTTTTAATCTATCAGTATCCCTCTTTTGATCTGCAGCTCTTGTGTTTCTTTCGCGTTTGCAGTTAAAATTGTTGGATATAGCTTCTGCCTTTTATGCAGAACTCTGCTTTTTCTTGTTACCCAAACATATTTCAACACCTCTTTGCCATCGTCAGTGCTTTTGTTGTCCGATAAACAAAACCCGGTGATGATGGCACAGAGGTGTTGAAATATGTTTGGGTAACAAGAGAAAACAGTGTTTTGCATAAAAGGCGAAACCTGTAATCCAACAACAGTATCAACATGTAGAAACGTATTATGTATTTTGTATTTACGAAGAAACAAAACTGCAATCAACAACAAGAACACGATCTTATCTCGAAAAAAATGAGAATTGAAATCGATAAAAAGGTTTTTCAGTGCCAATATTGGGAGGCTGCAATGTTAAGGCTGCCGAACCTGGACTCTGTAGACCGATTAAGAGAAGAAACAAAATTGCTTCGAGAAAAGAAGCGGACATCGCAAAGACGCTAACAGTGGAGATCCATTTACTACTCAACTACTGCCAACCAGTCCGCGGATTGGTCACTGCAGAAAGACTCCAGACATCCACTTGGGTTTTATGGAACATACACAGTCATCAGTGAGACTAGCTAAATGTTCTGGACGGCTGATTTTCACTGTGTCCATCCATTAGTAAACTGCAAGTATCACAATTCACTGCAGCCTTGTAAATCTCTCCGCTTGCCGGACGACAAAATTTTAAAATTCGGCTCGCACGTAGCCTGCCCACAGAGAGGAATTAGTCGTGGACGAGACACCGTCGTGTCACGTTCGCTTTGTTTTCAAATAGAATTAATATCGTGTACTCAAACGGTTGTTAAAGCTACCTATTATATTCACGAAATTTATTTGAATTCCAATATATAAAAGTGGTAGCAAAAGAATATCTCTACCATCTGAGTAATTATGATTTGGCTTGCTTGCACGCGGAAACAATACACCGTTCTCACAATGCCAAATAGGGTTATATAACAGTTACGGCAAAAATATATGGCAAGACTTTACAAAAATTTATTGAAAGAACTTGTACATAATTAACTGGAGTATGTAGACTGCGTGTCAATGTAAATCAGTATTGACTTGCACTGATCTGTCTTTAAACAATGGTATGATTCTAGGTCTAGTAAACGACGTTTAGCAACAGTAGGGTAGGACTCTTGTTGAGTTCAGTTGTAAATCAGTTCTGACATTCGTTGAGACACTGCCCTAGTACCGCCTTGGCGTGCTGCCTCTGAGGTAGTCTCCTAACATAACAACTGCTGAGCAAAGCCGTGCGACCGCATACGTCCACTTTTCGCGGATTTACGTCCGCTGGAGAACTCATTGTGTGACATTAGGCGGAAGCTTAAAATAATCCTTGTCAAGTGCGTCCTGTTTTGGAGTTCAA
The DNA here is from genome assembly GCF_021461385.2 of Schistocerca piceifrons. Lineage (NCBI taxonomy): Eukaryota > Metazoa > Arthropoda > Insecta > Orthoptera > Acrididae > Schistocerca > Schistocerca piceifrons. The sequence goes on from NC_060143.1 coordinate 562,943,130, forward strand.
CCTTGATAAGTTGCGACTGAGTCACAGGCACCTCGGTGATTTTCTAAGTCGGCTTTGTTCCATATCTTCCGGAGGGCACCAGAATCAACATAAATCTCAAATAATGAGGAATAAAGTCAAGATAATATCTGTATCTTTAGAATAAATGGATGGAAGATTACTGTTTCAGTTCCCGATGTCGACGAGGCCTTTAGAGAGACAACAAAAACTAGGTATGGGGAAGGCAGTGCAAGAAAATCGGCCATGCACTTTCAAAGCAAACTTCCTAGCATTAATTTGTTAGTTATACGTTCCGTAGATCATTTGAACGATATTTTTTTATCGAAATGTTGTAACGACACAGTCTACAGTGTATGTAGTGTACATGAAACAACACATTATTAATTTTGATTCTATTCGTGGAATAGTGACTTTATTTTTTACTGACTACCAGCTTTCACATAGACATTCGTCAATGGAAAAGAAGGAGTTGTCCAGGAGATTGTATTTTAAATTAGATCTATGTCTTGCTTCGTAATCTGTCACGTTTTTATGCAACTGGACAAATGACGAAAAAAAAGTTTTTACTGCCTATTAATCTCCTTTCTGAGCCACTCACAGCTTTCACGATGGGTAATGGTCATTTTTCGACCTAGTGCTTTACGTGTGAACCTCATTGTTCTTCTCAAATTGTGATGGATTATTTACGGCTAATTTCATTAGTGAATATATGTATTGTGACGGCGCAGTTAAAATGCTTAGCTCCTTGAAGAGGTACAGGTGAACACCACATATTATTCTTACTGGTCGCTTCTGTGGAATCAACACTATCTGTCTAAATGATGAGTTACCCCACAAATTATTCCGTAAAGCATTACTGAGTTGAAGCAATGTAAAATACATCAGCATGTCGATATGTTTGTTTCCAAGAGTAGCAATTATACGAAGAGGAAAGGTAGGTGAAAATCTTCTTCATCCAGTTCAAGATTTCATCGGTACCTACACCTAAAAATGTGCAGCGCTGTAACGTATTAACTGACTCCAGCTGCCGGCCGCGGTAGCCGAATGGTTCTAGGCGCTACAGTCTGGAACCGCGCGACGGCTGCAGTCGCAGGTTCGAATCCTGCCTCGTGCATGGATGTGTGTGATGTCCTTAGGTTAGTTAGGTTTAAGTAGTTCTAAGTTATATGGGACTGATGACCTCAGCAGTTAAGTTCCATAGTGCTCAGAGCCATTTGAACCATATTTGACTCCTGCTCATGTGCTGATCAGTTGCTTGTGTGACTCTATATTTTGTACACAATTGTGTGCAGTGTTTTTCCTTTTTTTTTCAAATTTAAGAAGTCAATTTTCAGAAAACAACTTAATAATTATTTATAAATATCATTTACGAACTCTTCTATCACTTTTTCTGTGATGGAATTTGTTATAATACTCGTATAGTCTGAAAAAAGTACCAATTTTGGTTCTTGGATGTTAAGTGGAACTTCGTTCACATATACAAGGAATAGGAGTGCAGCCAAAATTGAACCCAGTGGGACTCCGCTTGTGGTTTCTTTTTCCCCAAGTCACTAAGATTGTCTACCTTTCCGGCGTTGCGTGAATTATTCAGCAGAAACCTTTGCGTGCTCTTCGTTAAGTATGATTCAACACGCTGAGTGTGAAGCAATCAATTCCATAAAACTTGGTTTTCCTAACACGGTAACATAATCTAAACAAACAAATGCCTTACAAAGATCACAAAAAGTACTGGGCTATATATTATCATTTAAGGCTTTACTATTTGACGTGTGAATGTATAAATAGCATTCTCAATCGAGAAAGCCATCTGGAATACACTTGCACGATTTTGAAAAATCATGAAAGATCGATACAAGGTTTCCGGACGGGGATTTTTACCACCGTCCACCCAAGTAAGAAATCTCCATCTCACTCTACTCTTACTTTTACAACTCCTTCAATATCTTTGAGAAAACGACTTCTCCCCTCCCATTATTGGACTGAATACTGCCTTTTTATATCGCCTGCTAGATATTTTTATCGACGTCTCTGCCTGAGTTTAGCTTCTTGTGAACATATACAGAAATTGGACAAAAAATATGTCAACACCTTAAAATTATTGCTTCAACAGAAATGCAAATGCTAGTCGATCCTGCAGGTTAGGATCTCGTATTTGACCTCGAACGACAGTTTTGCAATGTCGTCAATGTGTTGCAACTATTAGTCGTGGTCAGAGGAGTGTTTTGTGTACTTGTGAGTGCTTATGTCGGAGCTAAGTGAATTCGAATTTGGACACACTGTTGGTGCTCTAACGGTGGGTGCTTCCGTAAGCAGAGGAGGCGAAGTGTTTGGTGTTTGAAGAGGCACCGTATGGAACATTTGCACTGCATAGAGGGAAAATGGGAAAATATCATCCGCTAAGTCACAAAGCAGGCGAAAGTCTACGTTGATGGATCGTGGTATAAGGTCTTTGTGGAGGTTTGTCAGTAAAAAAAGACAAGAGTGTGACAGGTACAAACGTCACTGCAGACCTGAATGTCGTACTCACATGTCCCCGTCAGCACTAAAACAGCACGAAGGGAGCTTCATAAGCAGGATATTGGAGAGCGAGTTGAAATTCCAAAATCACTCGTCATCGATGCAAATTTTTGAGTAACAGCGAAAGGTGGAGCGGAAGCCACGAAACCTGGGGCTCGGAGCAATGGAAGAAAGTCATTTGGTATGATGAGTTTTGTTTGACACTGCTTCCAACTCCCAGCCGAGTTTCAGGAATCAGACGTGGTGGGAGTTCGTTGATGATTTGAGCAGCCGTGTCGTGGTGTTCCATGGACCGACGGGTACTCTGCATGATCGCACTACTGCCAAGATTTATGTGAGCACTTTGTCTGATCAGGTACGTCGTATGGTACGACGTTCGTTGGCCAATAGCAAAGCTCTGTTTCAGGAAGACAGGGGCGCTGTTCACACAGCTCGCATTGTCCACTTCTGGTTTTGTGTGCAAGGGGATGAATTGTCGCATCTTCCCTGCTCACCACAGTCACCAAATCCCAATAACATTGAGCATTTGTGGTCTAGTCTGTAAAGAAAGTTGGGTGATCGCTATGCAATTTCATCATTGTTGCCGACTTGCCACTGTTTTGCAGTAGGAATGGTATGAGTTGTCCTTGAAACCGTACGCTAGATGTACTTCTACATTCCGAGACAACTAGAAGCCAGTTTGAATGCCAACACGTTTACACCATAATGCGCATGGTTTTCGGTAATGTATCCATATTTTTGTCCTTCCCCTATATGTAATAGAACATAGGCGTTGATGAGTTCATCGACAGAGGTAGTATGTATCTGCATGATTTTTCTCACTTTTCTGTCAGTGTGAATATATCCTATTTGGTAACAGAAAAGGAAATCCCAATTCTTTTTCTGTCCCAACTCGTGAGCGGGTATGAGACAGTGGTGGGAGCAGGTGGGGAGCTAACCTCTCAAATGTCATCCATGTGGCTACTGAATACTTAATCTGTACGTTGTGTCCTGCGATGTCTCTCTTTACATTCCTTTAATGGACTGATGAAAAGTTTTTGGAAAAGTGAAACTGATTACTTAGTCCAGTACACTGCGCTTCATCAAAATATTTGATAAATCTGTACGAAATGGAAGGAAATTCCGAAAATACGGATGATTATCGCATAACGACGATTTTTAAATAGTTTTATTGAAACAGTAATACACATTTCGATTGTCATTACTTGCAAAAATCGATATCATACCGTAAAACCAAAGAAGAAAAGCACCGTACCATGCAATGTTGGGCCATATCTGTTTCAAGAATAGCTTGTTAGATCGCAGTTACGAACTGTGTGCTCTATGCTACTTCTCACAAGGAACGTACGGACTCTCGATAGGTAAAATGCCCAATTAAAGTTATCTAAAGCAAGGAGTTGTGTCATCTACCATTCATTTAGGCCATTTATTTTGAGGAGCGAGGGATTTAAAGGCTACACGAGCACATCTCAATAAAGAAATAATATGATGACATGAGAAGATAGTTACAGTCCGAAAAGGGTTTTTTCCCTATTTCCTGTGCTTTCTTTTTCTTTATTTTCTGATTTATTTCCTTGGTGCATTGTCAGATTTATTTTAGTGTGAGCCGGCGGCGATGGTCTAGCGGTTCTAGGCGCTCAGTCAGGAACCGCGCGACTGCTACGGTCGCAGGTTCGAATCCTGCCTCGGGCATGGATGTGTGTGATGTCCTTAGGTTAGTTAGGTTTAAGTAGTTCTAAGTTCTAGGGGACTTATGACCACGGATGTTGAGTCCCATAGTGCTCAGAGCCATTTGAACCATTTTTTTTAGTGTGAGTTTTTTAACTTCGATTCTTTGTGCAACTTCGCATCGGTTTACATAATGGAGTTGCTATTAATGGAATACTTATTTTAATTATTTTATGTGTATCTGCATGTGTTTCAACATGGTATTCAGATTAAACTGGAGACTAACTTTGAAAAATGATAAAAAACTGAGCCCTCGTGATCTATTAGTAAACGTAATGTTGTAAAGAATTTTTGTAAAGGCATTGTTAGATTTTTGCTGCTAAATATCACATTGAACTGTATTTTCCCGTAACATACAGAATTTTAATTAAAATACTTTGGTTCATTAAACTACATTTGCTACACACGTTATAATTTTGCAAACCCATTAACTTACAAAAGTATACTCATTTATGCAAATAACTGCCGTTATTATCATTGCAAATAAAGTTATTCGGTCTTTATTTCTCATTTTATATTACTCGCTTATGCACATTTATTTGTGATATTTTCGAGTGTTATTTTCTGCATATGCAAGTTTCCACGTTTTAGTGCCGATTTTCGTGTTAATTATTCTCATATGTTGAGGAAATACGTGCATCGTGTAATGTCTGCTACTATGTTAGTAGATAGCAGTCATTCTCCAATAAACCAGCATGTTTTGGGAAGCGCTTTGGTCGACGGAATTTTTTCTTTTGGCAGATATGTGAAATGCTGTCGTGTTATCGATCTCTAAAAATTGGTTGCATATGTGAGCCTCATATCCAGTTAATCCTACGAGAAGTGAAATGTTTATTGACATATTTGTCATATGGCGAAACCAGGAAATATTAAGAAATACGTATAGTTTACAATATTATAGGTTTAAGCGCAAAGTTAAAATGTTTAAATTCTGAAAAATACTATTTGAATAATACTAAACGGAGAACACTGAAACTGTAAAATTAGGACTATAACTAAAACACATATATTTATTCAGAGTTCACCATCTGGTGGAATGAGCCAACTGATAGCAGAAGGAGCAGCATTAATAAAGTCACTGAACGGTCCTGGACACTTTCCCAGAGGGCAACCCCTGATATTGTGCTGAACAGTTTATTCTTGGGCCCCACAATCGCAGGCTGGAGAGTTTCAGAGTCCCCACTTGTGGATCATAGTATTGTACCTGGCGTGACCAGTTCTTTTCCTGTTCATTCTTGGCCACTCACTTATCTTCAGATGAAATCCTGGTAGACTGAGGGATGGATCTTGAAAAATTTGATGTTTTATTGTTGCAGCATTTCGTCTCTTGCACCAATGTCAAACTACTGCTTGTTTCTCCCCTTACTCCACAGCGTTCTGGAGGAGGGTCATTTGAGACTGTACGAATTTTTAGGACTTCGTGTTAGTTCGGGTGATGCAGCTTCCTACACTCTCGATATTTCGTTTCTTGGCGTCGCAGTTCAGTGGTGGAATTTCTCTGATGGCGTGGCTCAGTCAAGCTATCGATGTAGATTTTAGTGTACCCATAATAGTTCTCATTGATTCATTCAAATGGGTATCTAGTTTCATTCTATGAGCATTGTGTAATCATACTGTCGCACAGTGTTCAGCTACTGTGTACATTAGTGTCAAAGTGTAGTCTGTAGAGCGGATGCTGCAACATCCCAGGTTCAGCCAGCCAGTTCCTTTGTGATGATATTTCGGGTCTTTAAGTGTCTGCCAGTGTTTTCCAGGTGTCATTTATATGTTACACGACGATCGAATGTAATGCGAAGGTATTTAGGCTGCAGTTTGTGTCTGATCCTCTTCTGACTGAAGTTCACATTGAGCTGTTTGTCTGAAATTCTGTTGTTTCAGTGCAATGCGAAAACTTATGTCTTGGCAGCATTTGTTTGCAGTCTTCGTGCTTCGTAATATGTGTTGAGACTTTCTAAGCCTCTAGACAGTCTATCTTCTCCTTCTTCGAGGGTTCTGGTATGTATGGCTACGGTAAGATCGTCGGCATAGCAAAACTTTTTGCTAGCGGTGTCTGACATGTCGCTGGTGTACTAGTTGAAGTGGAAGGGTGTTTGGATGGATCCCCGTGGCAGGTAATTTTTTATGGTAAAAGGAATACTCTGTTTTTGTCCACCGCTGACTTTGAAGTAAGGGTTGCTTCACACTTTTCTAACAAGTGTCGTCAATTTCTTACATGGGATAGTCTTCTCAGCTTCAACGTAAGTTCATCTAGCCACATGCTGCTGACATATCAACAAAGGCCACCGATGTCTGTGGCTTCTTCTGGTATCCATCCTCAGTGCCGGATGTTAAGCCTAGAAATTGTTCACAGCAACTGCACTGGAATCTGAATCCAGCCTGATATGTTGGAGTTATCTTATTTATTATTTCTTGAATTCTGTTAACGATAAGTCTGCGAGTAGTCTGAAATACTCACTCAGCAGCGCAGTTTGGATGGTAAATGGAGAGGTCATCCGCTGGCTTCCCGGATTTGAGGATTGCTCGAATATGCACAATCTTAACAGGATGAGGTACTTTCCCAGTCTCGAGTATATCGTCGCAGAGTCTCTGCAGCTAGGGTCCTCATGTTCCCCAATACGTTTTATCAATTCTCAGAATACATCATCAGTCTTGCTGCTTTTCTCATTTTCAATGTTTTTATAGCCTCATTTACGTCTGTTTGTATTAAACAGGTTTGATGAGGAGCTATTATCTTGAAGATACCTATTTATTTCATTCAGTTCATCCTCTATCTTTTCTTTAGTGGTTTAGTCAACAGAGGCCTTTTCAGCTCCTCATTTTGTGTGTAGCGCCAGTTCTGATGGCGTAATCGTCGGTCGCTGATTTCTAACATTGATTGCAATGCCATGTTTCCCCAATAACGTCCACGCTTTTCTGCTTGAATGAGTGAAATTTAAAGTGGGAATTGAGAACTTTTAACATTGCAGTGAGTCAGCAATCGTGAATAATTTAATTATTATAAAGAATCCGCCTCGACTGCAAATAGAAACCGGATGTTAACCTAGGTTTCGGCGCGAATAACCATGCTTCTTCGGAACACACTAAAACTACAAATTGCCTAAAGAGGCATGGTCCAACATTAATACAGAACGGCCAAAAAGGGCAAAAGACTTGCATAGAATGTAAAATAAACGGTATGTGTGTACTATGTCAATAGCTGTACTTAGCTCAAACGTCAGAAGCGTGCTTCCTCACTCCAGCCACCGTTCGGTGGGCCGCGGGCTCTCAGTTTACCTGTGGCTGGGTTGACGAAGCACGCTTCTGACCTTTGAGCTAAGTACAGCTATTGACATAGTACACGCACACCGTTTATTTTACATTCTATGCGAGTCTTTTGCCCTTTTTGGGCGTTCTGTATTAATGTTGGACATTGCCTCTTTAGGCAATTTGCACTTTTAGTGTGTTCCGAAGAAAGCATGGTTATCCGCGCCGAAACCTAGGTCAACATCCGGTTTCTATTTGCAATCGAGGCGGATTCTTTATAACCATTGAAAGTCAGGTTCATTTCCGTCTTCTCGCTTTGTTTAGCTTTTACCAGTATCATGGTTTTCGGTCTGTTGGTATTCTGCATACACGTTTTCTGTTGCTTCATCCCAGCAACGGACGTTATGTTTCGTGAGTCCTCTGATATATTACGTTTGGCTGCTCCAGTGATGACTCCCACACATCTCCTGCAATTTTCTAAGGTGCTGTCAACCTCCTGAGTATACCGATCCCAGTTAGCTTTCCTTGAATTCCATTTTGGCTTGTTAATCGGCCTTGATAGTAATCCCAAGAACTCTATTCATTAATGGTGGTGCGATGCTCGCTTCCTGGGAGGCTTTCAGGACTTTTCCAGTAGGATTCAAAGGAAGTATGTTTTCGTTAGTGGAGAGAAAGCACTGGTCAGGATTGATATCAGTGTGCCGTGTAGCAGTGTGGAAGGTTTTAAATTGTTTGGCATGGTAATTCAGAAGGAGTTTTGCTCCTTCTGCCCAGTTTACTAGTGTCTCTCCAGTTTCATCAATGTTTTTATTACTCCGGATTTCGTGATGGCTGTTGAAATGGCGGCTGAGATACAGATGGTATGACTAGAATAGGCCACTGGACGTTCGGTGGTTTGTAGACTGCAATTCAGTTATACAGTGATCAATTCTCTGCCACTGATCTCTTTGCCAGTCACTCCCTTAACACCACAGAGGCCATTTCTTGCGTATATGACAGAGCCATGTTCTGCTAACGGCAGTTATCCTATCATTTTATATGCTGCCACCTCACGCTTTGCTATATTCACTCAGAAGGGATACTTAGAGACGTGATATCGCTGTTATGATCAACGGCCAGTTTGGTCAGATAGTCACATTTGTGTTTTGATAGTTCTTCTACGTTGATCTTTAAATAAAGATACTTGGTTCAAAATTCTCGTCATCTTTGTTCTGCTCTGAGAAGATCCTTCGTGGCAGTTCTTTTCTTGCACTGTTTTCTTGAACAGCCACGAGAAATCCTTGATAAAAAGTTAAACGCTCTTGGTTTTAGTTAGCACCAAACTTGCGTATATGAGATGTCAAGAGGGATGTATCAGGTTTCCACCACTTTTGTTAAATGTGCACCGTCATTTCTACTTAGATTAACATTCGACAGCGTCTTGTTTCGTCACAAACAGACATATTATGACACGAAAATTCCTGAAATTGATAAATGAGATACTATTCAGCAAAAAGCTTAAGTGTTGTTTGCAGAATACGTGTTAAAATTTCCAGAGAATACAGACATATTTTCCAAAACAGAACTTGCATCCGTAACTGTATCTCTAATTCGTCATTCAAGTGCAAATACGGAGTTTCAGTAAAATAATGAAAACACATTGGAATCGTACCGCTCTTGGCACAGACCTGGATAATGTGATCGCTGGGGCCTTTGATGTTGGACTGCTACAGTGCAGATACATCGAAAATGACGCAACATATCCACTTGTCATTAGCGTATGCGTGTAGCGTAAGCGTGGTTAAGCTCCGTGGTTGTAAATTGAATTACCTGAAGTAATAGCACAACCGATCACTTCTTACTATAACTTTGCTTTATGCGAGTTGCATGACACATTTAATACATATAGATCTCCATCACTATAACGTGAATGTATTACACGAGTTAGCTGACGCCTCGAATCACGCCCTTGCATTTCTTCAAGTAAAGTCCACATGTCGCCTGTATCTAGTAGCAAACTGTTCCGTTCCTCTGCGTTTCCATCACGTCTATGGAAATACACACAGATCTTCGATGACTAATAAAATAAAACGTCTGACAACATAGCAACTTCTGTTTTGGGAAATATCACTCTGTAAGTACTGCATGTGGTACTATATGTAAACTACCTGACAATAAAGTGAAACCCCCAAGAATGTAACAGGAAACGAGATACATTCCACTTGCTGAGAGGGTATGTGATGTTATTTCAGTGATCACAAAGCCGAATCGAACTTGAACTTGACGATGGCAGTAAGAATGGAGCTATGAGAATGACGCTGCAGCCTCTCTGGTCTGGAAACATGAACTGGTGTGTTCTGGAAGAGTGTCAAAAAGCCTTTGTAAGCTGGCCCACAGTTGTTGTAATTCATCATAGATATCCTAATTACTGGGACTGGGGTGTGCATTCTGATTCGACACATGTCCTACTGGGGACAGATCTGAGGATCTTCTGACCACTGGAGTACCTCAGCATCACACAGCCAGTCTGTATGGACATATGCCATACGAAGAACTGCCCTGTAGAAAAACAGATCCACGATACTCTCGCAGGTAGTCAATCACTTGATGCCATGACCTGGAGCCATACCCGGTGGCTCCCAGCAGCACGACGTGAAGTTATACCACTGTGCCTCTCGAAAACAATGGAAAAATGTGATTTTCTCCAAGTCGCCATGATACTCTGCGATGACGGCCATAGGGGGTAGTGCAGAACTGTGATTCATCGCTTAATACAATGTAACGCCATTCATCAGCAGTCAGTATTTCCCAGCCACGACACCACTCCACAGTCGTTTGTATTGTAATGTCAATGGCAGCCACGCGTTCAAGTTTGATTCTGGTTTGTAATCACTGAAATATCATCACATACCCTCTCAGCAAGTGGAATGGTATTACCATAGTGTGGCTACTGCAGGTCTCCGACCAATGTGGTGAGACGACATAGAACGTTGCAAGGGGTTTTGTTCTTGGATGGCAGGCGCAGATGTGAAGAGGTTATTGTGTGCTTGGTGCACAATACTGTGATACTCCCCTGTAGTGGCCAGCCATGGTCGACCAGGACCTAGGACCAATGCATGTCCTCACGTTCCCAAGCAAGCCCGCCACCCATACCACTTTTACGTTCGAATGCCACACACATCTGAATGCTGCACGATTGACGCAGCTGACCGAATGGAGTCCCACAATGAGACCACTTTCAAATTCTGTTGTGTGCTAATAACGGTGTCTCATATGAGTATGACGCATATTCGTATCCTTCTCAGTGATACTCAAAATCTGACGCCTTTCACGACCCTCATCCTTCTTGCCAGGCCTGGTGACAACGCTAATGGGCTCTGGTGGCTGTTCTACTCGCCACAGATCATTGCAACTACTTGTTTACATATTTGCTGATTATGTCTACGTGCACAAAGCTACACTGGAATCCAACTATGTCTTCTGGATACTTTACTTTTTTGCTGGGTAATGTAGTTTCGAGCAAATACTTTTCTTTGAATAATATTTCATTTACAACTCTTGTCAGTTTTCTTGTTGCAATTATCTCTTGCCAATATTGTTTGTTCAGCAACCTGTGGTTCTATAATGTTTAGGTTTGTTAGCCATAAAACATACACCACAAAAGTGGAGGTATGTAGATTAACTAGCCTTTTCCCCACACCTACACCTGCATATGCATTCGACTCCTCCTCTCTTTGTTCAACTCTTCCTGTCCTCTCTGGTCACCTCATACTCCCACTGCTATATGTCTATATCGTCCTCCCCACTCTCTGTGTCTCTGCATTTCCTCCTCCCCCTACCTCTGCCTTTTAACTCCACCCCATCACTCAGACCATACATATCCCTCTGTTCCCTCTGTCTAAGTCCGGAGCCGCGTGACTGCTACGGTCGCAGGTTCGAATACTGCCTCGGGCATGGATGTGTGTGATGTCCTTAGGTTAGTTAGGTTTAAGTAGTTCTAAGTTCTAGGGGACTGATGACCACAGATGTTAAGTCCCATAGTGCTCAGAGCCAGCCCCTCTGTCTAAATCCTATTCCCCCTCTCGCTTTCCATCTACATCTCCTCCTCTTCTACTTGTGCACTAGCTGCCTACCCTTCCCTCTTGTCTCATACTTCTCCCTGTCCTGCTGTTTCTCTGTCCATTTCCTCCTCACCTCAGTGTCCAACCGCTCCTCTATCGATCTCAATGTGTCCCCAGCCACACTCATCAGTTCCTGCAAAGTAGTTCACTAACACAGGCCGATGCTACTCCCACAACACAACTGTTATGCAGGACAGGCTAAACACCAGCGGCAAAAAATCATTTATTTGCACCTGACTTACTGGCTGCCGTGCAAAGCTGATCTATAAAGCATGACGATAATACTTCAAAACAATGCACCTGTCATGCAGGACAGCCTACCTTATGGGACCTAGAAAAACCGTTTCTTGCCCCTGATATGTAGGATGCCCTTCACAGTAGGATAATTTGGCAGACTATACAACGTGTTTGTCATGCAGACAGCCCGTACACCGGGGGCTGATAAGGGGCACGCTTTTCGCCTGATCTCCGCTCCTATTGGGGCAAGGAGGTTATAAACTTGTGGTCATAGTCATGATGCCTAATGTTTCTGTGCCATATTTGGCTGAAATATATCCATGGGTTTGGGAGGAGATTCCCTATATACAAACATACACTCTGCCTTATACAGATGACCAATGGACATGATAGTAGCCCAACACACACATCTCCAGCTTCTGCTGTTTGATCTTAGGTACTTAACTTCTCAGGCCATTTACACTGGCACTGTCAATTTGGTACACTTTATACGCTGGAAATAAATTCCTTCTGATACACTTCATTATACTATGATGAACACTGTCGCATGTGGTGTGTTACATTAGGAAGATGGTTAACATTTCACATGAGTTTAACAAAGAATAATAGCCAAACATCAGTGTGGTTTCAGAATATATTTTATTTAGACGACCTGTTCCAGTATCTCATTAAAGCGATCTTCAGGCCCCTATGCATTACATGTATAGACAGATACATCGATTATTGCGTAACTGGAGCCATCAATATCTGGATTCCGTGAATTAATTTTTATTCTGTTTACCTCACAACAGCTGTTGCTGAGGAAAGATGTTTCCAAAAGGTGTCTGGGAAAAAGTTTCTTCCAAAGTGCTCTTTGCACAGTCATTTGCCTGAAGACAATACACGATCCACCAATCCACCACTACATCCATGAGATAAAACTGGATTTAGAATCGTGTGTTGGAGACGGCAAAAGAGAAGCAAGCAACCGAAAGTGTGAAAGAAATGGAACATAGTTTGTGAGCGCAGAAGGTGATGAAAGTTTTTTGTGGTCGCAGGGTAAAATCTGTATTATCTGTTTGTAAATGGGTGGTACAATGTCTGCCTAATATTACGGAAAGTCATTGTACTGTTCTCATTGTGAGTTGAAGCAAAAGAGACGAAGATTAACGTCTTAAATGTTTTCTACTTCTTTGTACTACGCATTGTGACCCCAGAAGACATCTATGTTACGTAGGGAAAAGAAATTGCTCCATCCAGCTACTAACTGTATTTATTTCGTATTGTGTTTTCCAAGGATTATAGCTTTATTGTCAATGTAAAAATTCGTTTGCTGTTATGCACTGACTTCACGTTTTCAGTGTCAGAGTAATGCCCAATATACGATAGCTGATATAGAAAAGGAGCTCTTTGTAGTTATCAAAAAGTGAAATGTCGTGGCGCAACATATGAGTCGCTTAAGTTCTCACAGTAATCTTACTTTTTCTTTCAGATTGATTGTTCAGTCAATATGAGAGTTGTCTGCCGAAAAGCAAGGTTCTCAGTTCGAATTCTGTTGGGGTATGCAGGAAAAGTACTCTCTCCACTTCAGAATGGAAGAAACTTTCATCTCCCAGAGATACGGCATACGCATGAACTTCCTCGTTCATAGCGCTTGAATTAGCGAGGTGGCGCAGCTGTTAGCACACTGGACTCGTATTCGGGAGGACGACGGTTTAAACCCGCGTCCGGCCATCCAGATTTTCCGTAGTTTCCCTAAGTCTCTCCAGGCAGATGCTGGTGTTGTTCCTTTGAAAGGGCACGGCCTATTTCCTTCGTCATCCTTGCCACAATCCAAGCTTGTGCTCCGTCTCTGATGACCTCAATGTCGAAGGGACGTTAAACCCAATCTCCCTTCCTTCCTTCCTTCGGGTTGTATGCCCTTCAACGACACACTATTTTAATCTGACATGAAGTGATTTGCTTTAACTTCTTGTTGCCTGAAAACATTATTCTCTATTGACAAAATGTGTCATTCTGCATCGGACTGTGCGAGATGCAACTGTGGCCAGAGTGGGACCCGGGCCCAAAACCTTGTCTCATCTCGAACCCAGTACCGTGTTTCATAACAGCACACACTGCGCTGCGGAGTGAAACATTCATTTTGTCTGGAATCCCACAGACTGTGGCTCAGTCACTTCTCCGCAATAATCTTTCTTTTCAGGAGTGTCAGCATTACAAAGTAGAAGCAGAACGTCTCTGAAATTTCCTAATTTGGAGAACTGCACCGCCGGAAGTAAGGCTGTGGCGACTGCTAATGAGTCGTAGCTGAATAGTGCAGCCCCTTCTTCAGGGAGGGTTTGGCTTGGACACCCCACAAAAGTATCGTATGGCCTGGTGTCCGACAGGAACACTACATTTTTCTTAACAACACCAAAGGCGGCCAAACAGGTGACTGGTTCAATACGTGTCGTCCTATAGATGCTAGCACGATGACCGATCAGTTCCTATCTGTGTAAAACAATATTAATTGGAAATGAGTTTCAATGATCGCTCAGTGAAAGAAACAACGTTCTGAAGAAGAATATTCCCTTTTTAGCAAATGGCGACGAAGTATTGCTACAATCCTTATAAATAACCTACAAGAGACAGCTATATAAAGCTGGCCTATGTAGCTATGTCTTTCGAAAAACGAAAGTAAATGTGGACCGAAGGAGGCGCCGAAATTCATGGCAAGTGGTTATGGAAGAATAAAAGGGGTTACAGAATTTACGTATCTAGATGAAATAATGCAGCCGAATGCTTTGGGCAAATTAACTTAGCAAGGAAAGGAAAAGAGAAGTGGCTTTTCAGTTAACAAAAAGCTTGTGTAACAAGAAGTCTTTATCCATAAATGAGAAACTCTGGCAGTAAAGAAATGCCATTAGAGCAGAATTCTTTTATATTTCATTCGTTAAATATGACCAAACAACTAGTTGTAGTACAAAAGCAGTAAAATGAAATAGTCAAAAATATTTCGACAGTTGGAAATGGAAATTAAAAGTAGTAAAGTAGTTTACAAAGAACAGAATATTAGATACAATGCCGCGCAGGGTAGCCGCGCAGTCTCAGGCGCCTTGTCACGGTCCGTGAGGCTCCTTCCGTCGAAGGTTCGAGTCCTCCCTCGGGCATGGTGTGTGTGTCGTCCTTAGCGTAAGTTACCTTAAGTTAATTAAATAGTGCATAAGCTTAGGGAACGATGTCCTCAGCAGTTTGGTCCCATAAGACCTTACCACAAATTTCTAAAAAAAATTAGATACAATGGAGAAGAGTTTTATTCTAAGTACATCTAAAAAGGATAGATGAGAATAGAATCGCACAAAGAATCTTTAAGAAATTTGACACAAGCCCACAGCCATCAGTGACGTGGATCAATGAAGTCAAAGCGCTCGCGGGGAAAAGAGAAATAACAGACGAAGAAATATGCAAGAGGGAAAGTTTCAGAATAAAATATTAAAATGCCCAAAGGCTTCCAGAAGAAAACAAACAAAATTATAGGTGTGATACGGACTGAAGGAACAAAAGATCAATATTCGCAAGGAAAGGAAAACACGGGAAAGAAAGAAAGAAAGTAAAAACTAAAGAAAAAATGGTTCATGCGGTTCTCAGGAGGGCCAAACAATGGCTTAATTTCTGCTGGAACATTCCAGAACGGCGTACGAGCACCTTCCAGGGATACCTGTGTTTTCAATTGTAAATTGTATTTTAAATCGCAACGTGACTATAATATGCCGATGCTCCTGCACCAGTGAATTTAAGAGTGGGTGGCGAACGTCTGTGGGGCGGGGTACTGTGTGTGTGTGTGTGTGTGTGTGTGTGTGTGTGTGTGTGTACAGTACACCCAAGGTAAATTGAGCTTCGTTCCACAGTTCTGATCGGAACATATCAATCACATTTGCGTCATCTGTCTTTTGTTTACGACTGCCAGCATTCTCAAATGGCTCTGAGCACTATGGGACTCAAATTCTGAGGTCATAAGTCCCCTAGAACTTAGAACTACTTAAACCTAACTAACCTAAGGACGTCACACACATCCATGCCCGAGGCAGGATTCGAACCTGCGACCGTAGTGGTCGTGCGGATCCAGACTGTAGCGCCTAGAACCGCTCGGCCACTCAGACCGGCCAGACATGCAATATATCCAAGTTAAGTTGACCATCGCTCCGAATTTGTGGTAGGTACAAATCGTTCATGCGTATATAGCGGAACTAAGGAGCAACGTGATACTGCTATGGTAGCACCTGTTGTTTACACACTGCCGGAAAACGAGATTAGCGCACCCTCAAATGTTAAAATGTGTGTGAATTCTTAAGGGACCAAACTGCAGAGGTCATCGGTTCCTAGCGGACCGCGGTGGCCACGCGGTTCTAGGCGCTGCAGTCCGGAACCGCGCGACTGCTGCGCTTGCAGGTTCGAATCCTCCCTTGGGCATGGATGTGTGTGATGTCCTTAGGTTACTTGGGTTTCAGTAGTTCTAATTTCTAGGGGACTAATGACCTCAGATGTTAAGTCCCATAGTGCTCAGAGCCACTTGAACCATTCATCGGTTCCTAGACTTACACACTACTTAAAGTAACTTAAAAGAACCTATACTAAGAAGAACACACACATCCATGCCCGAGGGAGGACTGGAACCTCCGGTGGGAGGGGCCGCACAGTCAGTGACATGGCGCCTCTAACCGCGTGGCCACTCCGCGCAGCTAGGACTCCCTTTTAGAGGCTTCCAATTCATTCAAGATTTATTGTAGCAACAGCGCATATGGAGCAAATAATATGAAAATTGTAGCGAAATGCAGGAAGATCTGCAGCGGATAGGCACTTGGTGCAGGGAGTGGCAACTGACCCTTAACATAGACAAATGTAATGTATTGCGAATACATAGAAAGAAGGATCCTTTATTGTATGATTATATGATAGCGGAACAAACACTGGTAGCAGTTACTTCTGCAAAATATCTGGGAGTATGCGTGCGGAACGATTTGAAGTGGAATGATCATATAAAATTAATTGTTGGTAAGGCGGGTACCAGGTTGAGATTCATTGGGAGAGTGCTTAGAAAATGTAGTCCATCAACAAAGGAGGTGGCTTACAAAACACTCGTTCGACCTATACTTGAGTATTGCTCATCAGTGTGGGATCCGTACCAGATCGGTCTGACAGAGGAGATAGAGAAGATCCAAAGAAGAGCGGCGCGTTTCGTCACAGGGTTATTTGGTAACCGTGATAGCGTTACGGAGATGTTTAATAAACTCAAGTGGCAGACTCTGCAAGAGAGGCGCTCTGTAGCTTGCTCGCCAGGTTTCGAGAGGGTGCGTTTCTGGATTAGGTATCGAATATATTGCTTCCCCCTACTTATACCTCCCGAGGAGATCACGAATGTAAAATTAGAGAGATTAGAGCGCGCACGGAGGCTTTCAGACAGTCGTTCTTCCCGCGAACCATACGCGACTGGAACAGGAAAGGGAGGTAATGACAGTGGCACGTAAAGTGCCCTCCGCCACACACCGTTGGGTGGCTTGCAGAGTATGAATGTAGATGTAGATGTAGATGTAGATTACATTTACAAATCAGTAGCATAAGTGGTTCAGAGGTACTAAGTACCGAATATGATCAAACACCGAGATTAGTACGCGCTGTAGCCCCCACCGGTGGCAGTGTAGGCGCTGACTGGGGTATCTAGTCGATCGTACATATGGCGAATTATTCCAGGCCTACCTGATTTGTTCACGTAGTTCTATAAGAGTTACTGGTTGACGAGTTGGAGAGCCATTTCTTGCTCCATCATATCCCGCATGTGCTAGACTGGAGACACGTCCAATGATCGTGCTGACCGGGGACGTTGTTGCACGTCTTGCAGAGTACGCTGAGTTTTACGGGCAGTGTGTTGGCGAGGATTGTCCTGTTGGAACAACTCGTTACCTTCTTGTTGCAAGAACGACAAAAGAACGTATCTAACAACATTCTGCACTTACCGGGCGCTGGTTAGCGTCCCCTCCAGAAACACTGCAGGTGAGCGAGAGTTGTGGCTTATCGCACTCGATACCGTAAGGCCTGGAGCAGTGGGGGAGTGTAAGACGACTGCACTCCACGAGACAGCGGCCACTGGGTCTACTCGGAAACGACCATCACTGGCGTGCAGGCAGAGTCTGCTTTCGTCGCTGAAGACCACGGCGCGCCACTCCATCTTCCGAGTGATCCTCTGACGGCATCAGTCAAGATGTACACGTCGATGCTGAGGCGTGAGTGGAAGACAGGCTAGAGGTGTTCGGTTCCCGTAGCCCCTCTGCTAACAACCGGTTCCCAACAGTAAGTCCTGACACGTCTAGGCACGCAAGTCCTATTATCTGTGCTGTGATATGTGTATGATCTGCCATTGGTGCCCTTATAATACGACCATCCTGACGGGCGCGTGTGGTGCTTGGACGTCAAGAACATCGTCTAAGGGTGTGAGACTGTTCACGAGACTAGCGTCGTTTTACAACTGACGCAGCATATCCAACTTGTGTGGCAGTTCTCTGCAAGGTCCATCCCGCCTTTCGGAAGGCCGCAATTTGACACCTTTAAAACTCGCTCACTTGGCTGTAGGAAGCACGAGTGTGTCTCCCTGGTGTGGCTGCCTTCTTTCTTCATACGTTTGCAACAAATGGTTCAAATGACCCTGAGCACTATGGGACTTAACTTCTGAGGTCATCAGTCCCCTAAAACATAGAACTACTTAAACCTTACCAACCTAAGGACATCACACACATCCATGCCCGAGGCAGGATTCGAACCTGCGACCGGAGCGGTCTCGCGGTTCCAGACTGTAGAGCCTATAACCTCTCGGCCACTCTAGGCGGCGTTTGCAACATACCGAAGCTTCTGGGTGTGAGCGTTGCCTATTAAATGGACAGATGGCGCTGTGGTAGCTATGCCACTATGCTGTCTACTGGTGGACAATGTTGATACCATAATCAGTACCTCTCCTATTCCGCATATGGCATATGCCATCACAGGATGAAAATCGACGCCATTTTTCTAGGTGTACCAGGTTTCTCCGGCTTTTGATTGTAATAAATTATGCTTTAAAAATCTGAATTTCCCAATTGTATTTTTAAAAGAATGTTTTCTCATTGTAAGTTTTATCACAAATTTGAAAAATCGAAAGCTGTTATTTTTATAGCTGGGGGGGGGGGGAGGGAAGACTGGGGGAGGAGGGGGGGGGGAAGTGTTCTATGGTCGAAGGCGTGTGTCCCAACACCTTAAATTAAAGCAGTGGAGCAAGCCAGCAAATTAAAAAAAGAAAAAAAGGAACCATAATTGCATGAGAAAAGCAATGTTCCTGGCTCGAGTACCGGTCCAGCACACAGTTTTTCCTATCATAAAACTTCATCACTTCATCCGCCCCTGCGGGTCACAGACTGCTCAGTCTCGTGATATTAAAGCGTTAGGCGGCTTCGTCGCCCGGTGACGAGTCGAGTCGGCCAGAGAAAGTCCGTCCACTCACATGTGGCAGGCGGGACACGTGCCGGCACAATACCGCGCCAGCTGTTGAGTCAAGCAGCCGGGCTACGTGACGCGGCAGTCGGGTCGCCGGGTGGCAGTTCTGCGCCGTTTTTCTGCGACTCACCGCCGCCTCCTCCTCCTCCTCCCCCCCCCCCCACCCCCAGTCCCCTCGCCTCCGGCCGATGAAAGTTTCCTGATTAATTTATCGTGGCGAAGCGAAGCGAGCAGTCCGCGACCAAGTTGCTGTCCTGGTGAGGGGAGGCTGAGCTCTGGGGGTGGGACGCTTCTGTCGTCAGCAGAGGGCGCAGTCCCACGCAGGCACTGATGTGGAGCTGGGAACGAACGGCACGTGGGCTTCGTTGGCACCACTGTACACTGATTGTAATAGTCTGCACGAGATTCCGCTTAATCCTTGTTCACACCTGTGTGCGTGGACTGGCTTTCCCAACACCGCCATTGCCTATGCCTTGTTAACAGTACAGTGCGTCGTTAGTTCCAAACCTGGAAGTAATTACAACAACAGGGGTAATATGTATTTCCTGAGGGGTAAAACCAAAAGGGTACAGAAGTGTTTAGGTCAGGAAACTAAATTATGTTTAAAAGATTATTTCTTTTATTACGATTTCGTAAAGCTGTAATACTGACTGCACAAATTACCAGTAATTACTTTTTTTTCAAATACTGCAACCTCCTCAGTGTATTTGGACATCTGAAATTTAGCCCAACTTCACCTCCCACTCTATAAAATCTACGTATTACCAAAAACGATGTTCCTGTAGACTGCTACCCAACTTAAAACTTATACGCTAAACATTGTCTAACAGATCCTGATGTGAGCTGAATTGTAACTGATCTGAAACCACCTTGTCTTTATGTGAAAAACGTAACCCAAAAATTCCACTTTCGTTGCGTCTTGACAACATTGTTGCAGATTTCTCGAAAGCACAACAGCAGACAGCAAGCAAGCAACGGCTAAGCTGGATTTCTGTTTCTAAACACATATTCGAACTGTTGCATGTTATAATGCGTAGTTATAAACAGTGCGGTGGGCAGAGTTACGTCTTCTATGAAATGATAATCCAAGACAACGGTTTTATAACGAAGAATACGTTCAAAAGAGACTATTACTTCGAGTGATCTCCACATGCAATATTGGTCTGAACAATACTACGCTTAAGAAAGTGAATAATGATTTAAAAATGGTACAGTATTAACAGAGAATTTGTATAAATATCGAAAAACTTAATCAATTAATATGTTAATGCATGACTCAGGAAAGTGGGGTGGTCTTTCTCTTAGCTCTGAGCAAGTTAATCATCTGACAATAATCAATCCGACAAATTAGGTGCGCAGTGCTGCAGTGTTACCTCAAACTTATTCTCTTCAAAAACAATTACATTATTAAAAATGTATATTCATTTTTAATGTATATATTATATTCATCATCGTTGTCCTTCACCATATTCTTTATCTAACAGATACAAACCCAAGTCAACACGGCACTACTAAATACGTCCATCACCTAACACACTTCAACTAAGAATGTATCAGACTGCGCAGAGGCAAAGACTGTGCCACGACGAGACCAAATATTCCAGAATGAGATTTTCACTCTGCAGCGGAGTGTGCGCTGATATGAAACTTCCTGGCAGACTAAAACTGTGTGCCCTACCGAGACTCGAACTCGGGACCTTTGCCTTTCGCGGGCAAGTGCTCTACCATCTGAGCTACCGAAGCACGACTAACCCCCCGTCCTCACAGCTTTACTTCTGCCAGTATCTCGTCTCCCACCTTCCAAGCTTTACAGAAGCTCTCCTGCGACCTTGCAGAACTAGCACTCCTGAAAGAAAGGATACTGCAGAGACATGGGATAGCCACAGCTTGGAAGGTAGGAGACGAGGTACTGGCAGGTAAAGCTGTGAGGACCGGGGGTGAGTCGTGCTTCGGTAGCTCAGATGGTAGAGCACTTGCCCGCGAAAGGCAAAGGTCCCGAGCTCGAGTCTCGGTCGGTCACACAGTTTTAATCTGCCAGGAAGTTTCAAGACCAGATATTGTTTAACAGTAACGTAACTTGCTCTCTCCCTCGCGTGCACATCGACGACGTACCAAAACGACATGATCACCTTACAATATTAGCATTAACACGTATCACGATGTAGTGGAAGTCATAGCTTGTGACCTGAATGGGTGAAGAACATTTTCCTCACATAGTGCACCCACCACACAGATACTCTGTACTTTTTATGATGCATATATGACAGTACAATTGAGATATATATGATCACAACGTATCTTTAAGTACACAGTGTCCCAAAAATTAACTGACGGAAACGTCTAATTTTCGGTGACAGTGTGTATGGTGATCATATCCCATATTGATGTCGGGGTACATGCGCAGGAACAGCGGCGTTTCGTAGCACATGTGTTTCGTCACGGTTTTCTCTACTTATCATCAATACCGTGGACTTACAGATCTGTGTCGTGTGTGTTCCCTATGTGCCTATGCTATTAGCGCCAGTTTTGTGTAGTGCCACGTTGTGTGTCACCACATTCCGCAATTTATGAGCATGAGTGTATATTGATCTCGGCGCCGATTCATGTTGGTCTCTTGAGCATTACAGAAGACAAGTTCTTCGTCCATGGTCCTTAACAGAGTGTGTGATACTACGGACGGTAGTGCATGCCCTGCAACCGGTTCGTAAGTTCTTGTGGCAGGTCGTTCCATTCCTCCAGCAGGGCGGTTGACAACTGCTGGAGTGCCCTCGGTGCCTACGAACGTGGTGCCGTTCGTCTCCGCATCGCGCCTCACACGTGTCGATGGGATTTAAGTCATAGGAATGGGCAGACTCGTCCAATCGTCGAATGTCCTCGCGTTCCTCCACCCGGACTCATCGATGCGCTCGCGATTTGTCATCCAAAAAACCGTAGGCCTAATGCATCCTTGAAACGACGCACATGGGAAATGAGTACAACGTCACAATAGCGCTGACCAGTGAGCGCCCGCTTTCAAAGATGTGGAGACCAATATGTCCATGCAACATTATGCCCCTGCACACTGTAACGTTTGAACCACCAAAACGATCGACAAAGTACTCTGATTCATTACGTACTCCCACCTCTTGCCATATGAGGGAATGTCCAGCGGCCTCCTTTCTTCGTCTGTCGTATGTAATTTGTTTCTAAGGTGACGCTGCATCACAGACAGGAGCGCCTGCCATGGTGTACTCAACGGCGAACCTTGGTGCACGAATGGCAAAACGTCATTTTTTCGGATGAATCCAGGTTCTGTTTACAGCATCGTGATGGTCGCATCCGTATTTGGCGACTTCGCGGTGAACGCACATTGGCGTATCACCTGGCGTGATGGGCTGCCATTGGTTACACGTCTCGGTCACCTCTTGTTCGCACTGACGGCACTTTGAACAATGGACGTTACATTTCAGATGTGTTACGACCCGTGACTCTACCCTTCATTCGATCCCTGCGAAACCCTACATTTCAGCAGGATAATGCACGACCGCATATATCAGGTCCTGTACGGGCCTTTGTGGATACAGAAAATGTTCGACTGCTGCCCTGGCCAGCACAGTCTCCATATCTCTCACCAACTGTTAACGTCTGGTCAATGGTGGCCGAGCAACTTGCTCGTCACAATACGACAGTCACTAGTCTTAATGAACTATAGTATCGTGTTGAAGCTGCATGGGCAGATGTACCTGTAAACGCCATCCAAGATCTCTTTGACTCAATGCCCAGGCGTATCAAGGCCGTTATACGGCCAGAGGTGGTTGTTTTGGGTACAGATTTCTCAGGACCTATGCACCCAAAGTGCGTGAAAATGTAACCACATGCCAGTTCTAGCATAATATATTTGTCCAAAGAATACCCGTTTATCAATTGCATTTCTTCTTGGTGTAGCAATTTTAATGGCCAGTAGTGTAAGATGACAGATTTCGGATCAACGACAGGTAGTCATCCCGTGGGGTGAATGGTCCTCCATCAGGCTGCGGCTGAGGGAACATGACTGGCACCCTCTCTCTCGGCACTCCCTCGTGCTCTCTGGTAAGCTGCACACGTGTCCAGCCACCACGTGTCTATTCCAGGTGTTTGAAACGTTCCGTGTGCATTAGTTGACACTATCACGGGCACAGTGGTATCACTGAGGGCACACTACAGCTAATCCCCGTTGAGATGGTTCCACTTGCCTGGCACTTGTGAATGCGCTGTAGCACTTGCACGCCACTTAACCTTATGCAAAACAGGCTCCATGCACTACCGCTCGACTCACTTCACACCACACCAGTAGTTTGGTCGTCTGCCAAATCTGCTCACACAATGCAGTAGCTAAGGCGTGGGAATAGAACGACCCATTCAAGTTTGTCGAACACGAAGAAATCGATCGGTTATGAAACTATTTCACGTGGCTAAAAAACTGTATTTTCGGTGAAGTAGAGTTTAAGAACAAAACACAAAAATATTAACGTTAATTGAAACTATTAGAAGTACCTAATTCGAGTCAGTGCAAAAAACCTAACTCTTCACCAAAAAATAGTGCAAATTAAGATTTAGGTGATAGAGTCAAGTTTTCATAGTGTGTACGGCGTTTACGATGATGATTGGATGGACATGAAATAAACAGAAGTGTGAACAAATGTCCTGTGTGTTTCCGATGAACCAAATAAGACATACAAAGTTAATCTTCCGATTTCTCTGAAAAATAGAGTGTATATTTTGTGAACATTATAAGATATCACTAAAAGAATCGGACGTGAAGTTTTAATGCGGAAATCATTCAGAAATGAGGGTTATACAGAAGCGAAGATGAGTGTTTTGCTAATTACAAGGAGAAATGAAATAATGAATAAGCTAGCAAACTGGAGTGGAAGATACGACTGCTACTGAAACGAAATGATGGTGATCGGCCCATTCAAATGGATGATACGAACAGACAGATCAAGAATAAGAAAAAAATGATCTTCTAGGAAAGGGGTAGATGGCATCGAAAATTACACAGTAGCATCATAGATGTGTGTGGTTAAAAGTCGAAACGCATCAAAACGTCTGTAAGTGGACTATTCGATGGGTATCAATTGAAAGAAGTTCTTGATGTAGCCGTAAATGGTTCAGCGCTGAAAATACATGTTTTTGTAAGATGCCCTTTGTTTGAAACCTAGATATAGTAAACTGTATGGATAACTTACAGTGAATGGGTAAGCGTTAGTCATGGGAATAACGGTGAAGTCCAGTCTGTTTCTCAAACAACTGCTTCCCAACGGTCTTATAATGATTTAATTAACAGGAACTGTTATAAAAAACTGAAATTCTCTCTGATTTACGAGGGGATGACATTTGTAAAAAAATTCTTCTAGCAAAGAATTAGAAACCACTTGGGCGTGACATATCAGTAACACAATGTGTCTAACTAGATACTCTGGTGTACCTAAAAATCAAAGAATTTTTCCTTGGATTGTATGCTCAAAATCTTTTGAGTGTTTATCAGCTGCTGGTATTTAAATGACAAATTTCAAGGATTAACATTCCTTAGATATTCAGGTACATACAACACCTAAAACATAATGTTGTCTCTACAAATGCCATAAGTTCACACAGTTTGAGGACCTTTCACCGACTATTATAATGGAGAAATATCACACCTCTAAAATAGAGAGTGAATAAGTCAACAAAATTTTTTTATTTTTATTTTTGGAAATTATCGTTATGGCAATTCTTGTATTTCCCGTCGGCAGTAAAACATGGATATTTTTACTGTGTCAAGGAAATAAGATTCAACAGCCTGAAATGAACTTCCTGAGAGACAAGAGACGATATAAGAAATAGGTTCAATAAAAATCATTAGAGAAGAGATAAATTCGTAACAAATAAACGATATCATAGCTCTTCCCGCGAATCGCAGGCGATTCGAACAAAGGGAAAACTGACAATGGTACACAAGTTGGCCTCCTCCACACACCGTTGCTGACCTACGGAGTATAAATGTAGTTGCAGATGTAACAGAAAAATGTAGAGGTAGATGGAAGTACCATGTGGAAAGAATGTCAGAATGGCAATTAACACAACAAACCATGAAATATGTACCACGTTAAAGAAATGGCGTGAGTAAGACTGGGCCACAGAGACAGATCAGCCATCACGCCTAATCGCTGAAACTGAAAAAGATTATGATGAATCTTGTGTCCTATTGACAAAGCAAATGTGTGTTACACTGATTACGAAAAATTACTACGGTAAAAACAACTCTGCAATAAAGTGAGGCTGGTTCTTACCACTTCAAAGTGGTCACCAGTATTAATGCTATTTTTGATCGAGTTTAATAATGTGAATAACTACACAAATGACATTCTTCAAGACCCAAGTTTCATCCAGTGGAGATGTCGCTAAAAAGATGTGTGGACATGATATTTGGCCAGTTTGCGTTTTTCAAAGGAGTTACCAACGGAAAATTTAAACGTCTATTTGCACAGTCGCTGCAAACGTCTCTCATACGAAGACAACACGAAGTGTGACCAGTAATTGTACATCAAGGAAAAATTCTGAATTACTAACATATTGACAAATAAAAATGAAATATAAGTAAGGGAGTTTACAAACCAAACTCTGTCTGTGTGTGACCTAAAGACCAATATATAACTATCACATTTCCCCTATTTCATTTTGTAATTTTTATTTGAAGGCGACGTTCCCTGCCTCTAGAGTCAAGAGTTCATTTGCACATTTCAGTCAGGTACAGTAGATTCGATACTTCTCTGACCCATTTAAAAAATGACGACGTATTCTGTTTCTCTATGCCAGTCTAATAAATACTGCAGTATTAATAACTGCCTCCAAGTTTAAGTTATGGTACACTCGTGCTACGAAAATTACTTTACCTGGGACACAGTGCAATCTAATTTCATTTGTTTTCTTTTCCGCTGAAAATTATAACAGGGAACTAGTTCATTAAAACTTAATTATAACATTGTTTGACATACTCCAGCCGCGACGTATGCTTTTTGTATCTCTTGTTATAACACTCGAAAAATATTGTATTTCTACCACCGTAAAATATTAGAAAAGTAGTTTGTAAACATCACAACTTTGTCACTGGCACAACAACTACAAACTGATAATTAAAACCAGTAGCTTTAAAACCCCCCTCACTAACGTCGTGCAAAGTAGCACACTTGTTTTCAGATATCCTGATAGTAACTCACAGAAATTCGTTGACACACCGTATGTTTTGTCAGGCGGCACGCCGCTCACACATAACGTTGTTATGATGAAGTCAACTTGGAACGAAAGCTCAGTCTTCGAAGTAAACTTCTCTGTGAAATACATTGTATTACATTTGTTTAGAGTCGCAGTCTGTTACGTGATATTTTATTCATGGTCAAGAGAATAGATTTCTACACTTACTTTAATTTTTTAAATATTATTTGACATTATTTACATTCAGTGATACATAGAATTTTCATAATTTACGTCCAGTGATACGTAGAATTTTCCTTAATTTTACATTGCTTCTGTTTTACAGTCTTAAATCTAGACGAAGTGGCTTGAGGATGACACGCAATTTAATAAAATTTATTAGAAGCTCAATAGTTCTTTTTCAATTAACAGTAAAGGAGACCTTATTGGGAAGGGAGAGATTCACGTGAGTCCATTATTTTGTTTTCACATCAATTGTTTATTTTAATGATCGATTTCTAGATTTCACTATCTTAGTAAACTTTATTCTGCAATAAATGACCCAAAGGACATTTTGTTTACAATAGTATAAAGTTCCCATGAAGAGGACAGTGTCTCGAGATTAGTTACAATTATATGAAACATTGAATTTTGCGGAATAATTCTGAATTATTACAAGCGTTTGGGTTTGAAGAAGGATGTTAGTTCCAACACAAACTAAAATGTTAGGATATATTTTAGGTGGCAAGATGATACGAAACATATAAGAGTTTTTTAGATATGACTGTTGAATATAGACGTTTGGCAGAAAGGAAGTATCTCACCCTTCTTTCTCGGAAAGAAGAGATTTAGTTCCGTTTATGTTTTTCTACCTTTATTTCATTTTATTTTATGAGACTTAGTTTTTTCTTTAATTTGTTATTTATGATTTCCATACCATAGGGTTTCGATGAAATAGTGGCTAATCGTTGTTAAGAAAGCTTGTTCACGACTGCGTGGAGAACGAACTGTCGATATTAGACCGCCGTACGCGAGTTGATGACGTGATTGCTTGGCTGCTGGACTTAAGGTATCGGTGGAGTATGCAGGAAGATAGCGACCGCGCGGAGTGGCCGCGCGGTTAGGTTATGATGTCCCGGAGTTCGCGGCTCCTCCCTCCGGAGGTTGCAGTCCTCCCTCGCGCATGGGTGTGAGTTGTTCTTAGCATGAGGTAGTTTAAGTGGTATGTAAGTCTAGGGAACGATGACCTCACGGTTTGGTCTCTTGGGAATTCACACTCATTTGAACATTTTTGAAGAAAGCGGTTAACAACAAATAAATTGTAGTTGCGACACTGAAGTGATTGAAGAAACTGGGTTTCTCGAGGATTTTGCGCAGCCATCATACACTCACAGTAGAAAGAATGTGCGAACGGGATTAACATGAATCGTGCACAAACACAGTGCACTCAAGCACATGCACATATATAAAGAAAAAAAAGTTATAGTTTTGTCTGTGACAGTGGGAAACTTTGTCCCAGAAGTAAATTGAAATGATTCTTGTTCGTAAGTCTGGCGGAGGTTTCGAGTCGTTTTCTTTGGTCATTACGTCAACAAGGTAACTGGAAGTGTCATAAAAGCACTGCCAGTTGAGATTCCCCCTGCTCCTCTGCCACCCTGCTGGGACGTTTGGTTGAAAAGGACGAAGTTCTGCAACTGTCCGACCTGCATTCATGAGTTGGAAATCAAAGATTAAGAAAAAATAAAGTAATGTTTAAAACTGGTTGCACCTCTGCTACAGGAATATTTAATATATCTATCTGTCAGATTACACCAAGCAAAATAAAGCAAAGTACATAAGACAGTCAGTCCCATCTGCGGTTTCTCTTCAAAAAGGTTTTATGTTTTCCCTCAATCCGTAAGGTGAATGTCAGGACTAACTAATAAGTACAGGAACATAATCCTACCTCCCACCAGCGTGCAGGCCATACAACAGTTCAAGATTAAACAATTATTTAAATAAAACTTTTTTAATGTATCACGTTATGGATCGGTCTAAATGTATAATACAATGTCTCCTAGCGGCATACAGATTCCTGACCTGATTTATTCCCGAAAATTAGTGACTCTGAATTCTTAATAGCTACGAAAACACTTGTATGACTTACACCGAAAAGCGTGGGACAAATATAATAGACAATAGCAAGAATATGAACTATTGATTCATCAGTTAAGCATTGCGTGCACCCAACGGTTTTCGATTTAAATTTTGAAGTATTTTCATAGTTACTAAAATTATACAGTCCCATTTTTTCTGGACTGTATGTATGGTGTAAGGGAACTGAATTATTGGGATCGGTGAAACTACTTGACACATTCTAGTCCGATTCAAAACCGTAGCATACTGAAAATTTATTTTCATTTAAATAGTTAATGACAGATTTTTTAGTCTTTAGTGTGTGAAATTTATGGTTGATTTTAAACATGTTGATAATACTAGAAGAAAGAAATTTGTCACATTTCAGGTTTATTTCAGTAGCTTTTCAGCTGATAATACCTGAAATAGAATAGTGATACACGTTCCCACTAATCTCATTTTCTTTAATTGCTATTTTCTTAAAATATAAAACAAAGAGGCAAGTAAAATTGATTTTATACGATTTCTACAAGATTTTTATTTCAGTACTATTGTTGTACCTGTGGCTTTGCACTTGTGCCTGTATGTCTCACACACTGAACACATCTTCTGATCCCTCCTCCTCTCTCTGTACATCTCCCCGTGCCACATCCGTTATACTCATCTTGTCTGTCTTTCTGTCCATCACTTCCTGCCCCCTCTCTCTGTTGATCTCTCCCTCTCCCTGTCCCTCTCCATTTCATCCTCTCCATCTAACTATCCATTTCCAACTATCCACACAAGATTGTCCTGCAGGCCAGCTTAGATCTCAGGTGTTATCAAACTGTTTGCTCCCATCCTGCCCTCACCCCTACAGAACATACATACACGAACAGAAGTTAATATTGCATTGTCATGGAGTTATGAGTTGTGTTCAAAATTGGAAGTCCCTTGCTCATTGGGAAGTTAGTCGAAACTCAACTGTTACGTTTGTGCCAAATTGACATACAGGAAAAAAACGACCTAATAATTACATGATATAACATACAGTGCCAAAGCAGCGTAGTTGAAATGGCTCGATCCCACTAAAGCCCACCATGTCCCAGAGACATAGAGTGAAAGATTTAAAAAAGACAAAAATTCCAGTCTTCTGCGATATTTGGTGAGAAACAAGTATACACACACTAAGTTCGTATATGTAACAGACTGCAGTTAATAGTCCTCATCACCTAGTCCCAGCAAAGGTTTTAGGGAGATTTGCTTTGCTTG
Organism: Schistocerca piceifrons; assembly: GCF_021461385.2. Lineage (NCBI taxonomy): Eukaryota > Metazoa > Arthropoda > Insecta > Orthoptera > Acrididae > Schistocerca > Schistocerca piceifrons. The sequence goes on from NC_060143.1 coordinate 562,972,985, forward strand.
TAAGCCAAACACTGGATCTCGAAATACCTTACCAAATATTATTCCCAATTATGTCTCCCTTGGGTCCACTAAGAGACCGCCAGGTACTTGACAGAAAAGGCCCACTTTACCTTTAGTGGCAGAGAATGAAAACCACTGTGAGTAAATGTACGTAAAATGTGGACTATCTTACATAACTAAAGAGACAAAGGTAGTTTAGTGACGGAATGGACACTGCACTTGCAATTACGCTCCGTAATCACATATGTGGTTCAAGTTCGCACTGTGCAAATCCTGATACGAGGAGCCTGCAATACAAAAGTTTCGACGATAAAACAAAGAGAAAAACACTCGGATTGTGAAGTAAACTGGAGTGCCCACCTTCAAAACGAAGATCGTAGAATACCAGCATGTTTAGTGGTTGTCATTATATATTACTGGAACTGAGCCATGATGAAGAACACAACCAACACTAAGACTTCTGTGCTAGACTGTTATGAAAACCAACCTTACAGTTTTCCTAACTCTGTATTAATTATGCTCATTTAAATAAGAAAGGCTTTCCTTTTACAATAAACCAAAGGTATGTCATCTGAGCATCGTTGGTTTTGAAACTAAGCAAATGCTTCTAACCCCTCATATCTGAGTTGAATTCTGGCTGCTACTGAAAGTTGTCTAATTCGTCAGTGGCACATTCAATACAACGATTTACAGTATCAATTGGTCTGTTGGTAATCTGAAATTAACCAACGTAATTCTGCTAGTAGTACAAATTGTTAGATACCTGACATTAATGCCAGGTTTATAATAGGCGTCAAACTGCTACTCTGACTAGCGGTCATCGGTGTGCATTTATTTTTCTTGATAATTTTTATAAGGACACATGCTACAATTAAAATTGTAATTTGGCTTTTAGTAAGGCAATTAATTCTAAATGTTAAGTGAGTCAAAGGTCAGTACGCCTTTATACGGCGTGCACGGTTTGTGATTTGTTCTCTTTGGCTACCATCGCGGGATTCAAACTTTACTGCTGACAGACAAGTGTTATGTCGTTTTGTATCTGTTGTAATGTGACTTCTTTAGAACTGCATCGTGTTTTCTCGTAAACCAGTGCCCTTGAGGGTGCATGAAATCATAATTTCGACAGGTGCTTTTGCTATATGTCTGTGGATAGCTAAACTGAATACCAGTGAAACATCATTTCATAATTTTTGGTCTGTTTTCATGGGTGACGACCGTATTGGCCGTTTGAGTAAGTGTGTATGGCAAGTATACGTGTGATGTTTAATGCAGTTTTATGTCAGTAAAATATTCAGATAACGAGATTTGAGGTAGAACTGGAATAGGTCAGCAGCTGCATACATGGTCAATTCTGCTATGAAAGTTAGGCCAGCCTTCGCTGTTTTCTTACGGTGCATCTCTCAGGTAAGTCAGATGTCGGACGATTAACTTCGCGAAGAGAGCTTGTGCCACAGAAGACAACTAATTGCGAAGAATGGGGTAGCGATGGTGGGGCTGCAGATCAAAAAATGAAAGCTTGGTCGGTCCAAAGACTTTTTAACCCTAGTACTGTTTGGTTGACGGGAAACTGTCAAGTTGTACGGTGGGTCGGAGTCGACGTTGAAGTGTAGGTCTCTAAAGAGGATATAGCAAAACGATATCGACAAACATCTATAGGCTGTAGAAAACATTTTGACGAAGAAATTGAGTACTGCAACACATTTCTAACTGAACAAGAGAACCTTGAATATGCAGCAGTCAACACGAGACGTAGACCCTTCGGCAGAAAACATGGGTCTGTGCGGTCTGGAGTGTCGGCGGGACAAGCGAGCAAACGATCGGGTCCATCTAACGTGCTGAATGCAGTCGGGTGTACTGCGACAAGTTTCGGTTGGCGTCCATCGCAGTAAAAATCTCGCATTTGCTGCTGAAGTAGTTGCCTAGAAGAAAGCGCTGCCCCTCTTCAAAATCCTACGATCACTTGTCTAATTAAAAACACATTTCTGAACACACGTTTCAAGCACAGATTTTATGGTCGTGACATCCTTGACAACAATTTGAAGTCTGTCTGTGATCTTTGGACCTAATCCATAATATCGGCATAATAAGTCTGTTCAGACGTCCAATATCACCATGCAAAGTGGAGCTCTGTGGTATTCAAAATAAACTTTGGTAACCTGATGTAAAGATAATAAAAATCATCTCTCATTGTAATACACTGAAAAGTTCTATAATTACACGGTATGAGGACTAGTCATAAAGATTCGACTTGCACTTCGATAGAATATAGATGCATAATTAGTCTTTTCTTTATTCTGTTCACTATGCGATTTGTGATCCAACTCTGGAAGTTCCTGCTCTGCCAGTCGAGTCGGTATGTTTCCATCCACATCGACATGCAATGTCTGTCCGTGGCAGAGGACAGTCTCTAATTTACCTGCTATTAGAGATTCTTTCCATTTAATTCATGCATAGGGCGCGATAAGAATTATCGTCTAAACGTCTCTCTGTGAGATGCAGTTAGTCTAATTTTGTCTTCGCGATCCCTAATGGAACGATATCTAGTCCAGAGGATCATCCTATAAGACTAATTCCTGAAACTGTGAGAAGGCTTTCTTTGAATTTTATGCGTGGATCCTCAGGCGTTCACCAGTTCATTTTCTTCATCATCTTAGTGACACTCTTAGGTCAAACAGACCTGACACCAGTCGTGCTGCCTTCCTTTGTATAAGTTCAATAACACCTGTTAGTCCTATTTGGTACGTATGCCACACAGTCGACCTATATTGTACAATATACCTCGCGAGTACTCCGTAACTAATTTCCTTCTTAAACAGTTTGTATTTCTCAAGTATTTTACCAACGAACTGAAGTCCGTCGCCTGCTTTACCTACGACTGAGCCTATATGATTCTACAATTTAATACCTAGTTATTTGTATGAGTTGACCGATTCTGTGACTCCTTGACGTTGCAGTCACAGAATACGTGTTTTCTTCATTTTGTGAAGTGAAACGTTTTACGTACTTGAACATTTAAAGCAAGTTACCTACATTTTCAACAAATTTAATCTTATCAAAAAGCCACGGAAAATTTGCACGGATTTCTTCAGTAACCGGATATTCTTTGAAAAGTTTGTCTGCAAGGTTATTAATACACAACATGAACAGGTAGGACCTCACTTCGTCCCTGGGGGACACCTGGTGTTATTTTGTTATTTCTACTTCTGTCGCTGCCTTTCCATCCAAGAAAACAATCTACATCGTTCCTGTAAAGAAAAACCCGATTCAGTTAGAAATTCGCTTGAAAAAACATAGGATGGTACTTTCGATAGTAAACGTAGGTAAGATATTTAACCAAATCACTACCAGACCACCTCGCAGCTTTCAAGATGTCGTATGAGAAAAATGTCGGTTTGGTTTCGTTTGTTAGAGGTTTCCAAAAGACAGTGCCGCTTTTCCTGTAGAAGATCTTTCTGTTCAAGACGTCCCATTACGTTTGAGCCCGTAATATGGTCTAAGAGTCTACAATAAATTGATGTCAAGGATAGAGAACGGTAGTTTTGTGCATCACTTCTGTTAACCTTGACGGGTTCGTTTTCTTGGAGTCTGTGGACGTGGTCGTTTAGTTCTACGGAACTACGGTAGATGCGATACAGAATCTGACATGGTTTCCATGAGGCACCGTCGTTTTGTTCAGTTTTAGTAATTTCATTTGTTACTCAACACGTCTATAGGTCGGCGGAAGTACATGTGCATGAGTACTGAAAGAAATCCTCTAAGTTTCGATTACGCGATAAGTCACACAAATCTGAAGGCTCTAAATACAACTAAATACTCAGGGATTACAATTACAGATAACCTGAATTGGAACGATCTCATAGATAATGTTGTGGGTAAAGGAAACCAAAGACTGCGATTCATTGGCACAACACTTAGAAGGTGCAACAGTTCTATTGAAGAGACTGTTTGACCACGCTTGTCCGCCCTATTCTGGAGTATTGCTTTGCATCGTGGGATCCGCGTTAGGTGGGACTGACGGATGACATGGAAAAAGTTCAAAGAAGGTCAACTCGTTTTGTATTATCGCGCAATAGGAGGGATAGTGCCACAGACATGATACGTGAATTGGAGTGGCAATCATTAAAACAAAGACGTTTTTCGTTGCGACGGGATCTTCTCATGAAATTTCAATCACCAGTTTTCTCCTCCGATTGCGAAAACATTCTGTTGGCAACCACCTACATAGGGAGAAATGATCATCACGATAAAGTAAGAGAAATCAACGCCCGCTCGTTTTTCCCGCGTGCCGTCCGAGAGTGCAATAGTAGAGAGGCAGCTTGAAGGTGGTTCATTGAACCCTCTGCCAGGAACTTTATTGTGAATAGCAGAGTAATTACGTAGATGTAGAAGAATGGCCACAGAAGAGTAAGTGGACAGGAGTAAGCAGCGCCGCATCCACAGGGCCCTGAGGCTTCCAGCTGTACAGTAGAGTTAGTGTGGTTGCCTATGCAGCAGGCGTAGACAGCGAGGCGACACGGTAGTTTCCGTCTCGCTTCCAGACGGTTGACAAAAAATACGTATGAGGACACAAGAGCAGTACAGAGACTGTGTAGGGAAGGGGTGGCTGTGATAAAATGTGGAGTATACTAAGAAGAAACTGCTATTAAGCAGGATGTAGGACAGGGCGGCTGACTCTTCTTCAATAGAAGCATTCAGAAGGCAATAGATGAAGCTATGGAGTAACTATGAGTACAAGAGAAATTAAGATTCTTGGTAATAACATACACCGTATTGAATGATATCACATATTAAGCGAAGATTTGGAATAATTGGAAGCAGTGCTGGTCCAGATGGAAATTACAATAAGCTCTTCTTACAACATGGAATTTAGTAAAGGTGAAACAGAAAAATGTCTTAGAAGTGAGTAGACAAAATATCTTTGCCAAATGCTCACTTAACAATAAGCGACTAAAGACCGTCGTATCCTTTGCCAGCTAGGCAGTAAAATTACGTCGCACGGAAGATTAAGGAAGGATACAGCAAGCCAAATCCACCAGGCAAAAGCTTTTAATACAAGAAGAACCCTTTGTACATCCACCTGCATAGCAAAGTATCTCAGGAAAAGCCTCATAAAGGCATTTGTTTGGAGTATGCTGCTGAGCAGAGCAGTACAATAGCCTTGGAGACCTGATGATACTCTAGAACGTTCAAGATTTTCTGGGTAGCCAAGATATCAGAGAGATGCTCCATAGACTGGAGGGAGAGAAGCCACATCTCCTGAAGCTTTGGCGAGATATAAGGGACACATGGACAGGCCATCTGTTGAAACATGATCGTACCATTAAAAGTATCATTGAAGGTGGAATAAAAGAAGCGAACTCAAGCGGCAGACCGATACTAGAACCCATCAACAAGACCATGGGGGTCACCCATATCGTTCTTAAGAGGAAAGTCGAAGATGTAAATGCACTTCGAGATACTGTTAACCAACCGTCGGTTGCAGACCTAAGAGAGAGCGTACACAGGGCATCGCCCTTGTCGCACTCTTTTACTCTGCTGGTCTCATGGGCGGATTCAGAGCTTTGCTCTTTGACGGCTTCTGCTCGCTCACAGAGTTCATCACTCCGCGAATGGGCTTAGACCTTCTTCGTTGCGTAGCTTAACCTGATCAGCAGAACTTTGATGGACAGTTTTTCTAGCTACAAACGTTCAAAAGCCAAGATTGCATAAATATTTCTTTAATGGAAACAAACGTTTTCGTTAGACTTTGCTATCACCTACAGTTTTTAAAACATCTTTTTGTTATGAAACGTGTTCATTTTAAGTTGGATCTCACGCCAAGTTCTCGTATGGATAAAAAACAGCACAATATAAAAGATTTATCATAACTAAAATATTTAAAAACATAAAGCACTTTGTGCAGATGGCTGTGTTCATATATGTATCGCTCACATATGATCTTCATGTCACAAAAACACAGTTCAGCTTACTCTACACTGTGTTTTTATGACCTAACAATCATAAATATGGACACAGACATTTGCACAACATGCTTTATCTTTTTAAATATTTTCGTTATGACAAACATTTTACAATGTGCTGTTTTCTATCGACATGACAAGTTGAAGTGAGGTCCAGTTTAAAATGAATATTTTTCATAACAATGAGATTTTTTTAAGACTTGTAGATGAGAGCAAAGTCTGTCGAAACCGGTTGTTTTAAATAAAGAAATATTGTTATTATTTTGGCATTTGAATGTTTTTAGCAATTGAACCAGTTAATGAGAAAATACAGTAAACGTTCTTTTTTTTTTTTTTTTTTTTTTTTTGAGCCATCAGCTTTCCGACTAGTTTTGATGTGGCCCGCCACGAATCTCTCTCCAGTGCCGATCTCTTAACTTCAGAGAAGCAATTGTGATCTACGCCCTCACTTATTTGTCGTACGTCTTCCAATCCCTGTGTCACCCTACAGTTTATAACATTAACAGCTCTTTCCAGCACTATGGAAGTTATTCCCCGATGTAGTAATATGCGTCCCATCCCTCTGTCCTATTTTTTAAATTTTTGCAGCATTTTCCGTGTGTTCGTTTCTTCGTCAATTCTGCGGAGAACTTCTTCATTCCTTGCCTTATCAGTCAACACAGTTTTCAACTTTCACTGAGTAGCACGGCATTTCAAATGGTTTGATTCCCGTAGTCCATGATCCACTGGCACACAATGCTGTGGTCCGACTCTATATTTTCGCAAAGTTCTTCCTCAAATCAAAGCCTGTGTTTGATACCGGTACTAGTAGACCTCTCTTGACCAGGAATGCCCTCTTTGTCCGTATGTCAGCGCTGCATCTGTATTTTAGACTGTCCGTAAAGTTCGATGCAGTGTTCTTTCGGACATACATCCCGATCAGAATGAACACAACATCGACTTTACGGACAGTCTAAACAGCAGACAGTGCACTAATGTATTTCGTGGCAAAGCCATCTTGATGGGAAAATTAAATAAGTCTCTTCCTGTCTGAGAATCACATAATTGTGTGAGTACTGTGGGTAACAGACATTGGGACATATGGAAGTTTGGGTGAAGAATGACCAGATAACGGAAATGATTAAGGCGATCACTTGCGTAAAGCGGGAAACAAGGAGTTCGAGTCCCGATACGGCACAAATTTTGACTTGTTTCTAGTAAACTGTGTAGTTACGAACGTGCCGTATTCACAGTTTGCAAATACATTTCATGAACATTTGCCTTTAATAGACTGCTGCTTGTGTGTCCTTGATTCTTTCATATGAGCTGTTTTGCTTCCAATGTAGCACAATTCCGCAACTTCATCTACTGATGTTAAGTTTGTCGCTGTTCTTATTTGTGCTACTTGACATTACTTTCACTTTTCTTCGGTATACTCTCAATGCATATTCTGAACTGATTAGAGCGTGTTCAACATACTCTGCAATTCTTCTTCGCCTTCGCTGAGGAGCCGGCCGATGTGGCCGAGCGGTTCTAGGCGCCTCAGTCTGGAACCGCAAGACCACTACTGTCGCAGGTTCGAATCCTGCCTCGGGCATGGATGTGTGTGATGTCCTTAGGTTAGTTAGGTTTAAGTAGTTCTAAGTTCTAGGGGACTGATGACCTCAGATGTTAAGTCCCATAGTGCTCAGAGCAACCATTACAATGTCATCAACGAACACTTTCACCGTGAATTTTAATCCCAATCTCGAATGAACTTTTATTCTTTTTACATACTGAACAGTGGGAACGAAAGACTGCATTCCCTACTTAGACCCATTATAATTCGAGCACTTCGTTATTGGTTTCCTAGCATTATTATTCCCTCATAGTTTTGTGTATATTGTATATTACCAGTCCTTCCTATAGCTTGTTCGTGTTTTTCTCAGAGTTCCGAACACCTTGCACCAATTTACATTGTCAAACGCCTTTTCAAGGTCGACAAATCGTATGAACATCTCTTCAACTTCCTTCAGCCTTGCTTCCACGCCCGGGTTCCCGGGTTCGATTCCCGGCGGGATCAGGGACTTTCTCTGCCTCGTGATGACTGGGTGTTGTGTGACGTCCTTAGGTTAGTTAGGTTTAAGTAGTTCTAAGTTCTAGGGGACTGATGACCATAGATGTTAAGTCCCATAGTGCTCATAGCCATTTGAACTATTTTTCAACCTTGCTTCCATTTTCAAAGGTGACGCCAACATTGCCTCTCTGGTACTTTTACCTTTCCTAAAAAAACAGAATGATCATCATCTAACAGAGCCTCAATATTATTTTCTATCGTTGTCAGTGATTTGAACCCGTCAGCTCTTATGCTGAATGTGAGATAGTTCTCACACTTGTAATTACTGCTATCCTGGAAGCTGTGTGGATAATGTTTTGCCGAAAGTTTGATGGTATGTACCTTGAATAGTCGTTGGGTTGCCACTCCTACCCCCCCCCTACCCCCCCCCCCCCCCCACATCCAACGGATTTAGAAATTCCTATGGGATATTATCAATCCCATGTACCTTATTTGGTCTTACATCTTCCAAAACTATTTTAAAATCCTGATAAATGCTCAAGTATTGTATATAACTCAGAGATGTAGAAATTCTCCTTCCAGGCTGGCTGCACCTATCTCCGCCGCAACCATTAAAGCATCTCAGCCTTCCGCAACAGAAACACGAGACTACATCAAGCTTCACGGGACCCGTTTAGCCTGTTGTACCTGGAAAAATGTATCGCTATCAATCCAACGTGATTGCAGAATACCCGGGTATACGGCCGCGTAAGTATTTTCACCGCAGCTCAGCTGTCTTAACGGTGGGAGCAGTAAAATGAACAAACCAGGCTTATAGGAGATTGAGGATAAATTAAGAATTCAGGCTGTGTACCAGTCACGAAACAGAACAGAACTCCAGGATGGCAAAAATTGTCGTTTGTTTATGAGCCAGCTTCAGATTAATCGGTACATGTCTCACAATGAAAATTGTGTAAAAAGTTACTAACCATTCGTTCGGGAACCTCACATACGTGCATGTTTGTATATATGACCAGAATTTTCCTCACTCCATAAATATTTTGAAAACTTATTGAGTGGCAAGTGCATGAAATTGTGTGCCAAAGACTGAACGCAGCTTACAAATGCATAGGCTTTCTAAATTTAGGGAGAACATCGATTGAAATAGGAAAAAATTATGGCTCAATGGATATTAAAAACCACATTTCGGTGATTTGCAACGAAGTGCCAAGAAAGTTTATTTTGAAAGAAGAGCTTCTTCTTTCAGAGACGTACTTTTTGGATCAACATAACATAAAAAAGGAAATTCGTGTTTTCTAAATTCCGTATGCGGAATTTGAAATGAACTACTTCGGCCACTTGGAGTGAATAAAGGGGACCCACAATACACATCCTGGAAAAGTATTTAAAATTGGTGCAACTGGGACACTTCAAGAAAGGCGTTACGCAATACGGAGAGGTTTATTATCGAAATTACGAGAGAGCACATTCCGGGAAGAGATGGGCAACATATTACTACCGCCCACATATATCTCGCGTTATGATCGCAACGAAAAGATCCGAGAAATTAGAGCAAATACGGAGACTTACAAGCAGTCGTTCTTCCCACGCACAATTCGTGAATGGAGCAGGGAAGGGGGGATCATATAGTGGTACAATAAGTACCCTCCGCCACACACCGTAAGGTGGCTCGCGGAGTATAGATGTAGATGTAGATATCTGGCTGAAACACACTAAGATTACAGAAAAGAGACTTACAAAACCTGACATTGCTTTTCAGCGTAGTAGACATATTCCGGTACAAAGGATCTCAGCCTTCAGAGATGGCTCTGCTTATACTACGAAATAAATGTATTAGTGACCTGACGATTTTCCTAGATGAGAATAGCCAGTAGTCTACTAGTCGAAAGAGTGAAAAGTTGCAGAAAAAACAGCTCATATCGGAACAAATAAATAAGACCGAAATACGACGAAAAGGAAAAAAAAGGACGTCTTGCGATACTCAGTTAAAAAAAATTCCGAAGTTTACCTGTAATACTTCAATGAAAGCGTACAGTGTACAAAATTTTACAGATTATAAGACACTAGGGACTACAAGACGCGCCTTAATTTTTAAGCATTTTTTTAAATATCATTTTTACCATTTTTATTATTAGATTCCAAAGCCATACTAAAAAATGATAATCTTAGTTTATGAAACCGATCTGACCTTTAAAATTCCTGAAATCGTCATTAGAACTTTCTTCTTCTTCTTCTTCTTCTTCTTCTTCTTCTTCTTCCTGTTAGTCGTCATCGTAGTCCTCTTCATATATAAGATGGTCTTTACTGCCATAGCGTTACTCATGCCTCATTTATTGAAAGATTTAACAATAATGTCTTCTCTCACTCTAGGCTCTTCCGAATATGCTATTGCTTTCAATTCATAGACCGCATCGTATGAATACCTTTTATTTTCTTCCATTGCCGGACCAGCTACTAACGAAAATATTGTACTGTTACCGATAACACGAATCACTTTCAATTCAAGTCCACTGGCACCGTAGACTGCAATGACGCATCGTAGGTTAGACTGTTCTGTATTTGTGACGGTAGGGAGGGAACGAGACAGTGTTAACAGGCTCGTGAATCCCCGCAGTTCATGTTCGTCTCATCGACGCCCTACTGCTGCCAGTAGAATCCAGTGTTGAAAGACAGAGATAGGTTTCCGCGGCATCAAACTAATGGCCATTTTTGAGACTGGCGGAAATTCTAAATTGAACACTGGACATTGTATTAGTCCCGAGTATTTAGACGCATCTGCATTTTAAAGGCAATTTTTCGAGGGGAAAAACTGACGCTTATAGTACGCAGAATACCGTAAACTGCTACGTGGCGTAGCACCGAGGGAAGACGATCAGGCAAGAAAGATTCCTTTAGCTAGCTACGGTTGGGCGTAGCACTGCTTCGATTGGAGTAAACCTGTCTGCCCGTTCGGCTGGTAACGCGCGGCAGCTCGCGTGCCTGGCTAACAGGTAACTACGGGTAGATTTGGAGCGAAATGTGTACGCATCTGGTCTAGTGCTGGTGTTCTTCATAACTGAATTGGGTAGTATTTATAAGCTGGTCATTAGCAAATCCTGAGTAGAACAGGCCAGAACTGGCATAATATTTTTCTGCATGTTCAGAGCAGCATGCTACGTACGCTTGGAGTAGGAGGTGCTCGGTGTAGGCAGAACGTCGTGCGGGGGTGTGTGTGGCATAGCCCGGCTGCTGGGACTGCCGCCTTCCGCTGCCGCAGTCGGTTGACTCCGCTACACTGCCGCTCGCTGGAGGAGCGACGCGAGGAATGTTCCCTTTGATGTGCGGCCAGCCATCCGTGCTTCCCGGAACGGAACGGCGCAACTGCTCCGAACGAAAACAATGCCTATTGATAAAGGCACGTCACCGGGACAGAGGAGGAGAGAGACTCCGAGAGCAACAGGGCTGAAATAATAAAAAAGGGCAAGATGGAGAGCGCGAGACGGGCGGCCAGAACGAGGTCACAGTTTCCGTTTCAGGGAAGGAAGCGTGGACCGAAGCGAGTCGGTCCCCCGCTAGTCCACTGGTTCGGGACTCACCGCGTCCTGTCGCATCCGCGAAGTTTTTTGATGGCAGCGCCAAATTAAGTGCGTAGTCAGAAAAAAGAAAATAAAATGCCGTAACTCAAGTGGAGAAGCCCATTATCGATGACGTTGGGCGAACTCCTATATTCAAATATATCGTCTTATTTAATTTTTTGTTTTTGAAATCATAAACTTTACGGATGAAACAGTAGATGGGGAAATTGTATGTATTCAAATAAGGGCAACAAGAGTGGTCGCTGTTTTCTTTGATTCACTGCGAGAGTATGAACGTAATGCTGAAAAACCGGTATTGGTTTGAACTTGGATTCCCATTATCAAGTGAAAACTCATTACGAATGTGAACTTAAGTTCAAATCTTTCATAAACTGAGGAATTAACGAAACATTTAAATGTCAAATTGTATAACGAAAGAAAGGTAGTGTTTGATGTTAGTACAAAAAACAGCCTTCGGCCCTGATGACGGTGTGGCAAAAGCTGCCCATGACACTCAAAGCATTGAACTGCTCAGCGACCATCCAATTGCCACCAGCGACTGACAGAGATAGGTTGTATGACACAACAGGATGATCCAAACTGAAGTAGTTTAACTGAGCTTGTAATAAAGCGGTGAGTATGCCATCACGTCCTGCATTGTGCACATTTTAAAAATTCCGGCCACGTACCGCCAGCGGCGCCGTCTGTCAAAATGACGCTCCCTGGCTGACTTCCTCGTGACCTGCTGCTTGCAGCGCCCCCGGACTGCGTCTCCTCTCTCTCGACCTGCAGTAGTGTGGGGCTAGCTAGCAGTATGGGCCGCTCCTGGAGGTTGTGTTGATAAGTTTCCCTCATTGTGTGGCTCGCAGGGTAGCCGTTCGGTCTGGGGAGCCTTGCCACGGTTCGCGCGGCTTCCCCCCGTCGGAAGGTAGTCCTCCCTTGGGCATGGGTGTGTGTTATCCTTAGCGTAAGTTAGTTTAAGTTAGATTAAGTAGTTTGTAAGCCTAGGTATCGGTGACCTCATCAGTTTGGTCCCATAGAACTTACCACAAATTTCCAAATTTCCTCGTTGAACAAGATGACAAAGGTCATGGGATCCTCATATTGTGTCGGACTTTCTTTTGCCTAGCCTAGTGCAGCAGTTCGACGTTGCATCGACTCAACAAGTCGCTGGCAGTCCCATGCAGAGATATTGAGCCGTACTCTCTCAGTGTCCTAAGAAATTGCTAAGGACTTACCAGTGCAGGATTTAGTGCAGGAACTTATAAAAATATCTGTTTATGGTTCATTTAAACTTTTATAATTTTTTTTGCTTTAAAAAATTTTCGCAGATTGGTACTAAATTTTCTGTATATGTAAAGTGTACTATACTGGAGACTGAAGTTCTTTGCATTGTATGTGAGCAATGTAAGTAAAATACTAACTAAACTGTTTATGAAGTTAAATAATTTTCTGATGACCTTCCGTATTTAAAAATATTTGTGTATATACGAGGTGTGGCTAGAAAAAAAACCGGACTAGTACTGGTGAAACAATAAAACGAATGCAATAAGGCTGAAAGTCGCGTGGCCTGTCACGTGACTCTCGCTCCGCCTACTGCTCGAGTTTCATCTGCCTCCTACACTCAGTCTGCCCGTGGCGTCTGTTTTAAGTAGTTGACGTTTTGTCTGTGCGTCGGAAAATGTTGAGTGTACAGAAAGAACAGCGTGTTAACATCAAATTTTGTTTCAAACTAGGAAAATCTGCAAGTGAAACGTTTGTAATGTTACAACAAGTGTACGGCGATGATTGTTTATCGCGAACACAAGTGTTTGAGTGGTTTAAACGATTTAATGATGGCCGCGAAGACACCAGTGATGACACTCGCACTGGCAGACCATTGTCAGCAAAAACTGATGCAAACATTGAAAAAATCGGTAAACTTGTTCGACAAGATAGCCGTTTAACAATCAGAGCAGTGTCTGAGTTAACAGGAGTTGACAAGGAAAGTGTTAGGCAGATTCTTCATGGAAGTTTCTACATGAACAAAGTGTGTTCAAAAATGGTTCCAAAGTGTCTCACAATTGAACAGAAGGAACGCCGAAGAATGATTTGTTCTGACATCCTGGAAAACATTGAAAGTGATCCCACCTTCTTACAAAATGTTATTACTTGCGATGAATCGTGGTTTTTTACTTACGATCCCGAAACTAAACGTCAATCGATGCATTGGAAAACTCCTGGTTCTCCACGACAAAAAAAAAGCACGAATGTCAAAATCGATATTCAAGGCAATGATGATTGTTTTTTTTTTTGACATCAAAGGGATTGTGCACATTGATTGGGTACCAGAGGGACAAACATTGAATCAGCATTACTACATTAGCGTCCTGGCTACCCTACGTGAGCGAGTACGGAGAAAACGGAACGATTTGTGGAGAAAAAAGTCATGGATCCTTCACCAAGACAATGCCCCAGCTCACAGTGCGTTGTCAGTGAAGACGTTTTTGGCAAAACACAACATTCCCTTCTTAGATCATCCACCCTACTCACCTGATTTGGCCCCCTGTGACTTTTTTCTTTTCCCTAAAGTCAAGTCAGCTTTGAAAGGAACTAGATTTGAGACTGTTGAAGCAGTAAAAGAAAAAGCGACGGAAGTAATGTATGGACTTACCGAAAATGATCTGCAGCATTACTATGAACAGTGCAAAATTCGTATGGAGCGGTGTAGAGACCGAGGAGGAGAGTACATTGAAGGAGATAACATGAAATTGTAAATAATTGTAAATAAATGTTTTTTTCAACATCAGTCCGGTTTTTTTCTAGCCGCACCTCGTAAATGGTCCATGTTAATGTAAATTTGACAATTTAAGAAGTGGTCACACTTAGCAACAATATAACAAATAGGTGTTATGTAAAAGCCAATGTGCTTTCGTTAAAAACGAAAGTGGCTCTGGGGAGTGGAAAAGGTGGCAAGGGTTAATTGGTGCGCTTCATAGAGCGAGCGCGGTAAGTAAGGTCTCACAGTCTGTAGGCAGCAGTGATTGAGGCAACACCTTTCTGGAGCAGGAGAAGCTTTGCCTGCGAACCCGCACGTAATGCCTCGGATGGATACTGCAAGCGGCTTACGGGATAGCTGCGTGTGTTGGACTACTGTATGTAGAACTGAACGACGCCAAGAAGAGAAACTGAGCCCATACAGCAAGGGACTTGCAGGCCGTACTGGGGATAGTGTAGCCGTCATAATTGTTCGCCACACCCACGCCTACAGCCACCAGATAAGACAGTTTTATAGTAAATTTACTTTTGTACAGCGCAAACTATTAATTTAAACTGTGTTTTAATAATCATTCCTGATCTTTAAAGAAAGTGGTTCACCCCTGTTGTTTCATCCTAATCATACACCTATATAGGATTCCTTCCTGATGTTTGATGAATCCGAGTATCTTATTTACAGACTTATGAAGTTCCAAGTTAATATAAAGAGGCACCATTTAAATTGTTATTCTGTGTTCTTAACAGTTGCAAAGTGCTATAGTAAAATTTTGCTTTCGTAAAATTCAGAGTGTTGTCAAGTTATTAGAATCTGGTAAATGACTATACAAAGTTAGTTCAAAGAATAATAGCTTTTGAAAGTAAATTCCAGTAAGAAAGAAGTTTTCTTGAAGCGAAAGGTTAGTATAAGAAATATGTGCTTTAGAATTATTTTGCTATTTAAGTTTGTTTATTACAGAATATGATTTTCTACGAGAGTTGGAACTTTAATAGTGGCAATTACTTATTTACAGCTCGTACAAAATAGATACGTGTTTCAAAGTTTTACTGACCTTCAGAGTAGTCACCAGCATTCTGTATAACCCGTTGTCAGCGATGTGGAAGTCGTAGGATACTCTTAGCAGTGCCAGTTGCGTTAACAATTCGAGCGGCGCAGTCTATTGCCCAACGAATTTGTATCAGTTCTGAAGCGAATGCCGTGAAGTGTTTCCTTCAGTTGAGAAATCGAGTTACGAGGGCTTAAGTCAGAAGATTGCAGTAGGTGGTATAGCACTTAGCAGCCCCATCAGTCAAACAAATCAGTGACAGCTTGCACTGTATGTGCTTGAGCATTGTCGCGCAAAGTGATGGTCGGATCCTGCAGAAAGTGCCATCACTTCTGTCTCTATGCTGTTCATTTTTGGTACACAACCTACGACATTCCCTTCAAAACTGCCACAAATTCGTCGGGCAATAGACTGCGCCGCTCGAACTGTCAACACAACTACGACTTCCACATCGCTGGCAACGGGCTATACAGAATGCTGGTGGTTACTTTGAACGTCGGTAAAACTTTGAAACACGTATCTATTTCGTACTAGCTGTAAGTAAATAGTTGCCACCATTAAAGTTCCAACCCTCGTATATGTCTCCCCCTGGCCAATTTTTTTTTTTTTTTTTGCTTTCCTGAAGTTATCTATTGGGCTATTTCTCTTTTATAAACGTAATGTATAAGGGTGTAGTGGTCAAAAAGAAATTCCAGTATGTGCACCAACATTGTTTACCTGGAGTACATTAATTTGAAGAACCAAATTAAACAGTAGGAAGAAAGCAGGCAAAACTCATACTTCTGCTTTTCCAATACTTCATTGTTTCGTTGCCTGGATAGACTGGCGACCATTATTACATGTTGTAAACCACTAAATGAACTTGGCACTGAATTTTTCTAGTTTCAGTATAATATTATTCATACTGCGTTTCTATTTAACCGCTGGGTAAAATCTTAGGAAAAGAACTGAACAGTCTGATTTACATATCCATGAGACACTACACACTGTCAAATCCTTTAAAAGGGGTAACTCTATTGGTAAGCGTTTCCTATTAACAGAACTATCCTCCCATAGTGTACTTTATTTGGAAACTAAACTAAATTTTATGTATGTAGGAATGTAATGAGCAGAACTAAAAAATTAATATATAAATCCATATTAGAGAGTGTGGTTCTGTATTGAACGGAGACCTGGACAATTAACATGAAGCACAATTAAAAATTACAAGCTCTAGAGATGGACTTCTGGAGAAGATCGGCAAGAATCTCCAGGAAAGAAAAGATAAGGAACACCGAAATAATAAGGAGAATGAAAATAAAAGAAAGGATATATGACGTAATGGATAGGAAGAAATTACAGTGTTACGGGCATGTACGACGAATGGAGAAAACCAGAATACCAAAATTGATACTGGAGTGGGAACCGGAGGGGAGAAGAAGAGGACGACCTATGACCACCCGGCTCCAAAATTTACAGCACACAATGAGGAGAATGGGCGCAGAGGAAGAGGACACACAAGATCGAAACACCTGTGGGAATATTTTGAAAATATAGTTTAAGAACGTTTATTGTTTGTATTGTAATTTCCAAGTAAATTATTATGTTGGAGATAAGCCTCTGTAATGAGGAAAAGCTCAAAATAATTAAATAATAACTAAATTTTAATAACAGGGTTATACGTGGCTTTTCCCGTAACAGGACTATTTGTTCTGTTAGGGTATAGTATACTTGACAACATAGAGAGGTTTCTCTGTTATTTAATTACAGTAGTTGGGGTAGGGCTATAAACTGACCTCTCAGTTATGTCCCATAAATGTTCGATGGGTCGCCAGATCATTCAATCGATTTGTCCAGAATGTTCTTCAAACCAGTCGTGAACAATTGCAGCCCAGTCCATAAAAATCTGTAAGAGAACAAGTCACTCTCTTACTTATTTTCATATTCAAGGCCACTCTTCGATGTTGTTATTACTCGACGTCACATTTGTGAGACGAAATGAGGTAACATCATCAGAAGGCACTGATGGGAGCATTTACATCGTCAATGCATGTGGAATCATTAAGATAGCTCGCCTTGGAAAAGTAATTTCTGAAGTTGAGAACAAGGGGGCAGTTTCGTTATTTAACAGTAAAACTTTCAGTGGACATTTGGGGCTTGGAAGCCACATGCAGCTATTATTGACAGGAATACCTGGAAGCCCTTACTGGAGACAGACCCTGGTCTCAAGATTTCTCGCACTATTCTGCAGACAATACCTTCGACCAAAGTGACGAAAAAATGCCTACATGGGTTTGTGACCATGGCAGGGACAGGGGTGCAGGAGAGAAATAGGTTGCCTGGCCAAGGCGTTTTGACGGTGTCGTAAACGCCCATTGTGGATAGGACTGGCATTCATGTTCACCTTGGAACGAACACTATCAGTGAAGCTGTCGGATGGTTTCATCCCTCTGCCTGCCGAACTTTATGGGAAGCCTCATTCCGTTGGAAGAATTTTGGGATAGAATACAACAATTATGGCGGCGATGAAATGGTCTGTGTTGAGACACAAAAGCACTTCTCTTAGTTTAGCTGAGGCTCCTCGTTGGAAATGTTGTAACGTTCGATCCATCACGTTAATGATCTCTGTGATGAATGTGTTGTTCACTTTAGTGGCTGTGGAAGAAACAATTTTGGCGTGTAATTTCCTCTCCTCCCGGCACGGGGATTTACGAGTCAGGGAAAAGAATGTAATTATTTGGTTAGAACTATCTTGAGCGTAGAGCAGATAAGCCAGATGGAAGACATGGTGCTCATGGAGTCTTGTGATTAGCACAAAAGCCTTGTGGTCGTGGTTGCTGTTTTTGAGTTTAAAAAGTTTATACTGCCGCCATCTGTATAGGTGCCTATCACTCTCGGGTGACTTTACCTCAGTGTATTTAGATGCTGATGTGACAGACTTTCCATTGCGCTGTCACAGGCCGTATAGTGCAGTTGCGTACTGTTTAGTATTCTTCCGGATAGCTGAAGTGCTTCAAGTATTTGGTCCTGATTTTCTTTCGCGGTTGCTTAGTTGTCGAATGTTCAAATAATTGGATAGAATTCTTACTTGCTGTCAGGTGTAATAAGTCTTGTTTCTTGTAGACACCGGAAAGCTGACGTCTACGTGGTTTTGAAATGAGTGTGGTGTGCGTTTGTGTTCCAAATCACCCATGAATCACGTGTTCTCAAATGCGCTGTCCCCATTGTGAGTGGTTTGGCAAACGACGAGCGGTTACTGTTTAGGGGTATGTGTTGTATTTTATTCGTGTGCGAATCTCATGTAGGAATAGTTATTAATAATGGTCGGTCTCGTGTTTTGCACTACTGAGGGAGTGTATTGCCGGCAGGTTCAGGCACAAAGGGTAGTGTAATCGTTCTGGACTGCTTTACGCGGTTTCAAGGGTGACGGAGCATTCCTAATGGAATATTCACGTTCGGCACGCGAGAGAAACGTTTGGGGGTGTGGTTCTCAAAATTTTTTTCCCGATGTGAACTGTTCTTACAGGTCTGAGTTGTGTAATCCGATTAAAATCCTGTATTATATTTGCGTATTAGTGCTTTCACTGCTCTTCTAATGAGTTCACTAATGTGCAACGAGACCTGCACTGAGTTAGGTGCTACGCGGTACTCCCGTGGAAATGCGAGTCTCTTTCGAATCGTTTTCATACCTGTCTCATTACTTAGTTACTTGATTACGAAATGTGAATGTACTGGCTAGCATCGCAATGTCCCAGTAGCGGAAACTTAGGCTCTGTTTCCTGCAGCAGGCACCGACGACTTGTTGTCAGAACGGGTTTTTAGTGAATTTGGTGAGCGTATGTGTTCCTCGTCTTACATTTATAACATGTCCTCCCCCGGTAGCTGAGTGGTAAAAAAAAAAAAAAAAAAAAAAAAAAAAAAAAAAAAAAAAAAAAAAAAAAAAAAAAAAAAAAAAAAAAAAGTGGTCAGCGCGAGAGACTGTCAATCCTAAGGGCCCGGGATCGATTCCCGGCTGGATCGGAGATTTTCTCCGCTCAGGGACTGGGTGTTGTGTTGTCCTAATCATCATCATTTCATCTCCATCGACGCGCAAGTCGCCGGAGTGGCGTCAAATCGAAAGACCTGCACCAGGCGAGCGGTCTACCCGACGGGAGGCCATCGTCACACGACATTATTATTATTTATCACATATTCCTGAATCGGATTCAGCTACACTGAAAGTGGTTGCGCTGCGACGTATGGTCGGTAATTAGGAACACGTGGGTCGTGTTTGATTTTAATAGTTCAGCTACGTGGAAGATTAGTTACTTATATTTCGTCTGTTGGGGTCCTGTATTAGCTGTTGTTATGGAATGTTTATAACATCTGTTTCAAATCTGATTAATTCCGCATGTCAGTGTTAAGACAAGAGTTGTGAATTTATTGACGAGAAAATAAGTGATGGATGTCGGAATGGTTGGTTGATTTGGGGGATGGGTCCAAACAGCGAGGTCATCGGTCCCATCGGATTGGGGAAGCAGGTCGGCCGTGGCCTTTCAAAGAAACCATCCACGCATTCGCCCGAAGCGATTTAGGGAAATCACGGAATCCCTAAATCAGAATATCTGGTCGTGGGTTCGAACCGCCGTTCTTCCGAACGCAAGTCTAGTGTGCTAACCACTGCGCCACCTCACACGGTCACTGTCGGATCTTGAGCAACTAAATTAAGACTTATATTGGCGACAGTGAAAATTTGTGCCGCACCGGGACTCGAACCGAGTTTCTCACTTATCGCGAGCGGTCACCTTACGACATTTTTTTTCGATACCACTATTTTTAAAGTAGGAGTGGACCGGTGGGGGTTCACGGGATGGAGCGGGTCAAAATGGTTCAAATGACTCTGAGCACTATGGGACTTAATATCTGAGATCATCAGTCCCCTAGAACTTAGAACTACTTAAACCTAACTAACCTAAGGACATCACACACATCCATGCCCGAGGCAGGATTCGAACCTGCGACCGTAGCGGTCGCGCGGTTCCAGACTGTAGCGCCTAAAACCGCTCGGCCACTCCGGCCGGCGGACAAAGTGAGGAGGTGTCGAAACCCGAAGCCTGGCAACGGTGCCCCGTCACCGCCACCGAGCCTGTGGTGCACAGGAAAGTGGAACACACAGGAATCAACAGAAGTGGAAGGCTTTGTCGAGTTTATTTATTTTCATTTTTATGAAATTATCTGGAACATACGTCACCGACACAGAAAAAACGTACTAGCTAAAGAAAAAGAAAAAAGAAATAAAATCCTCGCATCTCATGGCGCGCTCTCCCATCCGTGGAGGTCGGAGGGGGCTTCGGCACCACTTGGGAAGGGGGGGGGGGAGGGTGAAGGTTAGGTGCCCTTAGCTCCAGGTACCCTCCAACTCAACTCAGTGGAGAAGAAAGGTAGCAAATAATGTTCGGTAACGTGGCGAAATCGAGTTGGGATTCCTCATGGAAGAGCCAACGGACCACGTATCCTTTGACCCACGTAATGGAATGATATTTGGCGGTGGTAAAATGTTTGTCTTGAGGGTATAGGAACATTTGTGGTTCGGTCGTGTCTGGTGGCACTCAGAGATAGCAGGCAATGATTTTCTGCAGACATTTTGCGAAGAGGTGAATGCCAGACGATGGTAATCAGTGACGAGTTGCTGGGAAAGGAGACAATGAGGGGAGTACGACAAACCAATGTCGTGCAGTCGCTGTTGGTGACAAATTTACTGTTGACTGTGTGATGCCACAGTGCACGGACATCCATAGGGAGGAGGGGCTGGTAAATGGTAGTCCACACTATGGGCCACTGGATGGAGCGATTTTCGTCTCTGTCACATTCCGGGGAACACGGTGCAATAGCAGGCTGTAAAAGTCCTTAGCCAGCCGAGCACGACTCAAGGTAAATCCGGTTTCGAGTCCCGGGCCGGCACAAATTTTCATTGTTGTCATTCCATTCTACGACTGATGGTAGTCCTTATTCGCAACTGCGAATTCATTTGACGTGTTTCTTAACATGTCCAAAGGAACTTTGCATCGCAGAATAACACAGGCACTGCAATATCGTATTCGTCTGCCGCTAACAGGCAAGCAACGTGCGACTTGTACGGGACTAAACATGATGGATGTACGAATACAGATCGTAGACGCATGGATGACGACATATAGAAGGTTGGGTCTGGCCGTGTGTCGTGCACAGATAGCCAAATGGTAAGGCGACCGCTCGCGTTAAGCAGGAAATCCGCGTTCGAGTCCTGTCTGGCACAAATTTTCACTGTCGTCACTCCATTCTTCAGGTGATGCTTGCCCTTATTCGCAATTGGGAATACATTTAATGTATTCAGGCTGCAGTCGACGCAGTGCCTGTTCCTTTGGTGATACATGCATGTCCAAAGAAACTTTGCATCATAATCAGAATAACACAGGCACTTTAATATCCTAAATCAAGACTGCAGGAAAAGCTATGCCTTAGATGGTTACAATGTGAAGTTTTTCGACGACTTGTCGTTTGCTAGAGCCGTACAAGACAGAGTATTAAATTTAACTCGCTGTGTTTTATTAACTTGATATAATTTTGTTGATAGTTTGCTTGATGGACGAATGTGGAGCGTGCTTGGTTGTGTCGCCGGTTCGTGTTCCTTTGTATTCGTCTTGAGAGTTACCGTCGTGATTTTAATATTACTCGTCTGTTTATCATCGTGTAGCCTTAGGATTGCCATTGTATGGCTTAAAATCTAATCTTCCTACTGATATCTCTCTACTGACGAGGAGACACTGGTTCAAATCCCAAAACCGCGTGACCGCTACGGTCACAGGTTCGAATCCTGCCTCGAGCATGGATGGGTGTGATGTCCTTAGGTTAGTTTGCTTTAAATACTTCTACGATCTAGGGGACTGATGACCTCAGATGTTAAGTCCCATAGTGCTCAGAGCCATTTTATTTCAAATTCCAACCTTTGTGCAAGTTTTTATTAGTCTGTTCAGTCTGCTTACACACACCATAGATGTTTGAAACTTGAAAAAAAAAGTCTCTGGAACCAGATAGACTCATTTGACATTAATGGCATGTATGCGTGCACACCTTGTAACAACGATCTGTAAATGAGTCCTCTTCACAGTTTAAATTATTTAATACGTAATGAATTATAATCTACAGAACGTCGCAAATGTAAATGGTAGCATGTAAGAGCAGCATTTCACAAACGAACGGAAAAATTCTAGCGAGACATGTGAGTCAAACAGTATAACTCCACGTTAGTACAGTTGTAGCAATTCGTGACAATACCGTTCGTGTAAAACAATATTAAGTGTGAAAAAGCACATATAAACAGTTTTTGCTATTGGGAACCTGATATTATCTAGAAGTCAATTCTAAAACTCTTGATATTAGCTGCACTTTACCTCGTTGCAGGTTTGCAAGCTAGTGTGGCGAAGATGACGCGCGATACCGATATTTTACGATTCTGCGTTGAAAATAGTGTCTGTGTGTCCGATATATGTCGTTCTTTCTATATACGAAGATTTATTTCGTGGAATGCGTGGATCCGTTTTATCGGTATAGTAATAATTGTTCAGCCAATGGCGAATGTGACATATTTAAAAGTATTACCAGATCGTGGGCCCGAAACAGACACAATTATGAGAAAAAAAGTTTATTCACATCTAATCACCGTAGTAGAAGTGTTCAAATTTGATATCATGCGTAGATAACGTTTCACTAGCGACCCAGCAGGATGTGTCCTTCGCACATGTGAAAACACTCTTGGTTTAACCAGGAGTGAAAGTAAAGTCCACGATTCCACATTAACTCAGCAAGAAGCATTGTCATTCTGTTGTTCACATTGATAAGCATTATACCTCAATTAAGCGATTTATCCGTGTTCTTGCACATGGAATCCCCGCTGTCACGCCAACAAAAATCTCCTCGTTCTATAATCGACCCTCACCGCTCGATCGTTCATATTCAATGGTCGAAAGGTGCTCGCTCATTGCAAATATAGGTAAACATGCATGGAGACATTCATATTGAGGTGGACATATTTGTAATAGTTCACTGTAATATTGTCTTATTACTAAATATGGTGAATGAATCTCAGGTCTGATTTTAGGCTAAAGCAGTTGTGCCGAGGGATAGTGTTGATTTCGATTAGTAAAGGGTACAGCAATCACTCGCAGATATAGTCTATTCTATATGTAGATATCGGTCACTGTATGGCCATCTTCACTACAGTTAATATAAGTTACGATTTTTAAAACACCTGTATATGCACGTAGTCCTAAGTAAGTTCATACTCAACCTCTGACATGAATAGTCAAGTTGGGACTAAGTGCACATACAAGTGGTTTTAATATTCCGAACTAGGCTGTTGATGCCACTGGTTGAGAGTGAACTCAATCTCTGACATGAACAGTTCAAGTGAGACTGTGTGCATATACAAGTGTTTTTAATGTTTTCACTTACACTTACTGCACCGAAGATGGTCACACGATGACCGACGTCTGCATATGTAATAAGTATTATTTGTGACTGACTGTTGTACCCTTTGACACTTGAAACGCATGAAAGTTATAAAGAGAGAAAAGATATTTAAATTGCAACTGGATCCAAGCTAGAGACATTCGTCCATTGGCGTCAATAAGACTGAGGTCATGTCATCTCTGAGGGGTGAGGAAGATGAGGTGTGTCATACAGGTTGTGGTGGAACTATCCTGCGACGGTGCATTGTCATGCTGGATGCGTAGGTTGCATGGAAGGAGCTGTAGACAAAGCAACGCATGCACATCATACCACAGGAGGTCCCTGTGTTGTTAAGTTATGAACCACGTTGTCAGACATTACAAGGGCTGAGTATCCCATACAAATATACCACAAAGGGGCTCTATGTTGACTTCTTCCTACTGCTAAGCAGTCGTCCTCGGATTTCTGAGAAACAGAATGTGTGCCAGGAATGTTTCTTTTTGATTTTCATCAAAGTTCAGTGATAACGTTTTTATGACCTAATTTTGACAAAGTTCATGTAGTGTGACCGATATGTACACACTGTGGTGTCACAAGTTCCTTTGTAACAATCTGGTTGGTTGTATTTTTTTTCAATATCTACTGCGTCTCTTAGAGTTCTAACGATGATTTATTAGTACAGACTGCTTGACCTTGTCACGACATTTGGTGTAGTCAGGGCATATGTTAATAAAAGCATATATGAATAAGATATATCGCGTGCTCTAAGGGAAATCGTCAAGCTTTGTGAAACTAATCCAGACGACACAAGGTACTCAATAAACGACCTCTTGTGTACTTGGACAGTTGTCTCTGGCGCAGCGTTCTTTTGCAAAAGTACCGTCGGTTACTGCATTGTTGAAAATGTGCAAACTAGCCGTCCAAAATGAGTCTGCAGTTCCGAAAACGCAGTTTGCGACAGCTAAGAAAACTGTTTTACCGGATCCTCAAACAGTAATGTTAATTTGTTCCTGTACCTCCAGGTATCTGTAGAATATTTATGAGACTATTAACACGGTGGACGTAATTCCTCGAGTCAAAGAGAACGCAAATGTTTGCCTTCCTCCCACGATGACCTCGCCGTATAGGCGGCTGGCGTTTGCACTCGGTATAATGTACGAATTATCGCCGACCTCGAGGACATTTCCGCGGCCATTAATAAAGCAACGGAGCCGGCCTTGAATGTGCGATGTTGTGTGCTCTGTGGCGATGTGGCACTCATATGCTTCCAGAATGGGTCAACAAAGGTCCACATAGATGGGAAAATAATGGCCTTACGTGCAGGGCAAACGCGTGCACAAGATGCAAGGAACAGCTTTTTGTAGACTTGAGAGCGGTATTTAGGTAGCAAAGCAGCACACACTCTGTTAGCAGTGTGAAAATTCTAAGAGCAGTAGTGTTGTCTTTAATACTCTGCAACATCATACCTTCTGTACGATTATCTATGATAACAGTATCTGAGATGATTTAACTTCTCAGGCTGTTTAATGTGTACCCCACATCGCTGTCAGCCGGTTTGACCTTTTTTCTTCATCGATCCTCCATTCAAACCTTCTAATCCGTCCTTGCACCCCATTGTTGCCTTCACTGACATGGTTTACAAGAAAGTTATAGTCTTCCTTAACAAAACTTCCGCTTAGAAAAAAGTTATTATCTTCCTTAACAAAACTAGAATTTTTCTTGTTAAGAAGAAAAAGACAATTCGCATGCCGTACCGATCGTAAATCCCGTTTCTTCTTAAGAACGAATTTAAAATCTCTCCTCTTCAAAAGTGTGGTGTCACCGCCAGACACCACACTTGCTAGGTGGTAGCTTAAATCGGCCGCGGTCCATTTAGTACATGTCGGACCCGCGTGTCGCCACTGTGTCATCACAGACCGAGCGCCACCACAAGGTAGGTCTCGAGATACGGAATAGCACTCGACCCCAGTTGTACGACGACTTTACTAGCGACTACACTGGCGAAGCCTTTCTCTCATTTGCCGAGAGACAGTTAGAATAGCCTTCAGCTAAGTCCATGGTTACGACCTAGCAAGGCGCCATTAACCGTATCTGAAGATAGTTTTATTTGTATCATCAAGAGCGATGTACCACAAGGATAGAATAAAGTTAAGTATTCGAGGAGCTGCATACTTTTCTTATTAGAATTCACTACTTATCCTGTTCCAGAATTCACGCCCGTCTGCGTTAGATAGCGTGCATTTAGGCCGCCTCTATCAACAAGGTGTTGGCACATTTACCAACACATCAAAAAGAACATAAACCGTTGTCACATTTGTGTTTTAAAATCAGTGCACTTTAAAAAGAAATGTGATACGTTTTTCCACAACTAAATCTTGCTTGGTAGAACTAATATCGTTTTAAGGTACCCTCTTCTGAAGGAGGGCTTAATATTTCCTCTTCATATAAAATTGAAACTATTATATCAAACATTCCTATGCTGATACATGAACTGTCTTTTGCTCGAAAAGAGAAGATAAAAGGAGAAACACCTTGAACGCCTGTATCTCTTCGACAGAAGGAGAAATCAACGTTTCCACTTTAAAAAGTCTCTAAGAACACACAAAAAAATACATCAAATGAATTCGCAATTGCGAGAAAGGTCTACCTTGAGCTGTAGAATGGAATGACGACAATGGAAATTTGTGCCGGACCGGGGTTCGAACCAGGATATGGTCGAGTCCCGGTAATGGTGCGCCAGCAATAAGGCGATACATATCATCTAGAGTGACGTCACTCAGAAATTCATAATTCAATACAGGAGTAACCACGCGCTCCAGGAAAGGAGTAAATGCATCAGGGACAATCGCATCACTAGCAAAGACGTTGTAAAGGATGGTAGAGTAATTACAGATTGCTCTGGAAATGTTACGTTTGAACGATGTACGTGACTATCGATGCGAGTGAGGGACGCGATACATGCTCATTTTCGACGTGCCCGCAGCCGGATAAAAAGACAAAAGGAGGTCAGTTCATCCTGTAGGAATGGGCGGAATTTTGGTTGCACCTTGAATACTTCCATTTGTTGTTTCTCTAACTGAAGAAGCTTCGCCTTAACACGTCGGACATTCGTAATCCATAGTGGGCCTTGTCTGGCACCTGCATAAAGTTGTCGCAAGACGGAATAATGAAATTCATGTGTCTGCCGGAAATCCCTCGCCCCCCTCATCCTGTCAGCGCCGTAACGCATTAACGCTCTGCAGAGCAATGGTTTCGCATGCCCTGACCACTATTCCTCAAACGAAACATAACGGTCCTGCAAACGTACGCTACGGTCCCAAATATCTCGAACAATAATCTCGAGGGAAGGGCACTTTAAGGGAGATGTGTTCAACATCTAGGGGAGGCATACAATTTTACTGGTTGCGGCACATGGTTTAAGTTTACAGCTACGGCACAGTGATCAGTGAAACCAGTGGGTATCAGGCCTATCGCTAACTGTTGTCCACATAAAGAATCATAAGGACAAAAACGATCGAGTCTCCTCTGGAAGCAGCTGTGAAATCCATATACATGACGAGAGTTGTGACAGTGACAGATCCATGCATCACGCATTGGCAAGGAGCGCATCAAATAGTAAGTTTCTCACTGGAATTTACCCACAGGACGCAAAACACAATTAAAATCTCCGCCTAACAGAAGTTTCTATGGAGTTTTGCGAAATAAACAAACTTTATCCACGTCGTAATAAAACGTTCTCTATTTGTGGAATTGGCTGAAAGAACATAAAGAAGAGTTAAAGTAAGGTCACAAAAGATGCAGCCTACCCCTCGGCCATTATCAAGAACTTCCGAATCAGTCAGTCGTACGCCCTCTCTGTAAAGTGCCAGTAGGTAGGTCACATTAAACAAAGCAGAAAAGCCGGGAACTGAAAAGTGACCAAATAACATTTCTTGCAAAAATATCACGCCTTCACTTGAATCGTAAATAAACAGTCGCGGCGTCGCAAATCTGGGACTGGAAGTTGCAAGTGACATTTAAACTCGTGTATAACATTCCATGGAGTAGCCAACGCATGAATCCGAATTTAAAGAGGCGGATCCTTCTCTTCCACCCTCTTCCTGTTTTTTTCTTTTTTCGCGATGCCGCACGCTCAGGTTCAAAGCGTTGTTTGTTGCGGGTTTGCAAAAAGGCAGCTGCCGCATGGGATACTGGCGGGGGAGTTAGGGGTTGGGTCCTGCGGAAATTCAGTATCAGGTGCAGAGGACACATCCACAGGTGGGTGATGCGGCTCCTGAGAATCAGGGGAAATGAAAACTGACGGTATATCTCTTTCCGTCACCACACGTTCCACTGGTACACTTTTGCCGATCTGGTTCTGATCAGAAGCGCAGAAGAAGGGTCGGAATACGATATACTCAGGGATGCCTGGCAAGTCCATCGATATAGTACTGAGCTCTATAACAGGTCTATCGTCGTGCGATCCCGAAGAGGCGGCTTCAATCTACGGACGTACGTAGAATCGGAGCCGCAGGACACTCGAATCTGGTACAGCGGTTGACATCATCCGGTCAGAGCACGTGGAGGAGGAAATCTTTTCGGTAGAGCGGAGAAGGGAAGAGGAATCGTCTGACTAATCACAATCTTGCGTCCGCCTACGCTTGTTTTGAAGTGGAGATGGTGGCGACTCGGATGCCAGTGGCGAAGTCCCTGCGGGAAGTTAACGGCGGAAATGCGCTTGGGGCACCAAACAACGGCTCGCGTTCCCGCTCAGGAACTTGGTTAGGCACAATGGCTGTGACTTGGCGAACGAGATCCATTGGAGTTAGCCTTTAACGATGTTCATAAGTGGATTTTATGACCGCGATACGTCCCGGGCAATTTATGTGCAGATGTCCACAATCATTACATATAAAACAGGGCCCTTCTTGTCCTGTGAAAATTATATGTAATAGGTACTCACACACATTTAAATGAGAGGGAGGGGATATTCCGTTTCACCACCATTTCCACGGATGCAGCACCACCATAAACTTGTAAACGATGTTGAGCGGACCAATGTCCCAGCCATATTCTATTTATGATCCTAAATGGAAGCAGGACGATCTTGAGCAAACTTCCATCAAATTCGGGAGCAAGGTTAAATACCCCGACATTCGTATAATCCACCTCCGCTTTCGCCAGAATAACCATACTATTAGAACTATCGCTGTGAGCGAAAGGGACTTCTTGTCTGTGCCGAAAAAGGAGCCTGTCAACCTGAAGCGAGTCTAGAAACTTGACATAAAACAGATACAGGGTGTTTCCGTAAGAGCGTGCAAAAATTTAACAGGGCATAGAGGATGCACCACTGAGAAGGAAGTCACGTTACAGTATACTTTTTATTTACATTAGTTAACTGCAAATACCATCATTGACACAATGAACGTACTATCTGTACTGTATCTTACAAAATGTGCTGAAACTGGCGGCCATAAACCTCAACACAATCATGACATCGCCGAACAGAATTCTTATGCACCCTGACAAATGTCCCAGGTGTCTTACACATCACATCACATTCGTTACATATAAAACAGGCCCCATCTTGTCCTTTGTAAATTATATGTAACAGGTACCCAGACACATTTAAATGAGAGGGAGGGGATATTCCTTTTTACCACCATTTCCACGGATGCTGCACCACCACAAACTTGTAAACGATGTTGAGCGGACCAATGTCCCAATTCTGGCAAATAATTCCATCTCCGTATCCACTGGGGTCTTATACACAAGTGACCCTAGATATCCCTATGGAAACACTCAAGGAGACTCAGATCAGGTGACCTCGCAGGAGGCAAGCCATGGAATAGGACCTCTCCTTCCAATCCAGCGACCAGGAGATACTGTACAGGTACTGCTCCATCATGTTGTACTGACGTCTCTGAATAGCACAAATAAGTCGGTCTGTCGTTCGTTCATAGCATGTTCTGTCATGGGACGATGTAAATACGATACAATAAAGCGAACTTATGAACAAGTAAATTAAACAATCATGCATCATGACTTCCTGATAATCAGGCTAGTTCTCCTTATTTCCTTTCAGGAAATAAAGAACGTACATGTAAATAAATAGGACAGTACGTGTAAACTTGTGCCGGCCGCGGTGGCCAAGCGGTTATAGGCGCTCAATCGGGAACCGCGCGACTGCTACGGTCGTAGGTTCGAATCCTGCCTCGGGCATGGATGTGTGTGATGTCCTTACGTTAGTTAGGTTTAAGTAGTTCTACGTTCTAGGGGATTGATGACGACAGATTAAGTCCCATAGTGCTCAGAGCCATTTGAACCATTTTTGTAAACTTGTACGCATGTTGGTTGTAAATGAGCTGGGAAACTGTAACGCTAGACAAGGCGGTAGACAAGGTTACTTCCATATACCCTTACGCTGGCTTCTAAGAAGCCTGGTTCCCTACCTCAAATTCTTCGGTACAGCATTCTCTATGTCCTGTTACATTTTTGCACGCTCTTGCGGAAACATCCTGTATGGTTCAGAATCGAAGTAAGCGGTGTGAACCTGTTCGGAAATTACCTCGATCGTGTCTGCAAGCCAGTCAGAAATTTCAAGCAAACTTGCCTGCATATACCATGGGGACTTGCCAAAACTCAAACTGACGGTAGCTGCAGGTGGATTGTTACTGGAAGGCATGGAAGACATCGCGGCGCAAGACAATGGTGCGTCAAAACTGAGTAAAGAGCAAGAGACGCCGAGAGACACTCAGGATAGACAAATAAGCTCTCGCTGCGCTACGATAGAGGTGGGAACAGGCAGAACCTACTCGCTTGACGCGAGAATTTTTCAGATGAACCATGGAGGACTG
This sequence comes from Schistocerca piceifrons, assembly GCF_021461385.2. Classification (NCBI taxonomy): domain Eukaryota; kingdom Metazoa; phylum Arthropoda; class Insecta; order Orthoptera; family Acrididae; genus Schistocerca; species Schistocerca piceifrons. The sequence continues at coordinate 563,003,615 of NC_060143.1, forward strand.
ACGAATACTTGCTCTGTTCCGCAGTACATAGAGCGCTGCGAGTATACCGTGCACGCGTGAAAATCAAGTTCACACATGGACCATAATTCTCGGCGGCAGCGCCCTCGCTGGTGGAACATCGGAATTCAGCTGCCCTCTGTATTACCGCTCACCGCGGTGCGCTAACGGGCGCAACGTTTTTTTTTTGGGGGGGGGGGGGGCGGGAGCAGCGTCTATAGCCGCAGTTCTCAGTTACTTCTTCTATATGCTCCATTCTCTGTTTCGCAATACAGTTTTTTTTTCTCTCTACTACTCCCTCTAGTAACATAGAAGTTGTTTGCTGATATCTTAACACACGTCCAATCATTCTATCTTCTCTTCTAGTTACTTTCTTTTCATACATGACTTGCCTCACCCATTCTATGGAGAACCTCCTCATTCGTAACAATCAACCAACTTTACAAAAAAACTACTGCAACACCTCATCTACGACGCTTCAACAAACGCTTTTGTTATCCTCATACTCCATGTTCCATTTCGACAAAGAAACAGATTTCTTAAACAATTGTTAAATAATACAGACAGTAATATGAGGTACAGGCTATAATCCTGTTTCACTCTTTTATCAACAACTATCACGGTCTCTTGATATTCGGCATTAATAATAACTACAATCATCTTTGTGTGTAACTTTTACGGAATTTTCAGTTTCTTGTATTTTTTCCTGGTAACTTCAGAATTCCAAAGAGAGAATTTCAGTGAAAACTTTCAGACACTATTTTATAAATCACACCATGTAAGATAATCATACGTTATACATTTAAACACCGAAGAAACTGTTATAGCCGGCCGAGGTGGCCGTGCGGTTAAAGGCGCTGCAGTCTGGAACCGCAAGACCGCTACGGTTGCAGGTTCGAATCCTGCCTCGGGCATGGATGTTTGTGATGTCCTTAGGCTACTTAGGTTTAACTAGTTCTAAGTTCTAGGGGACTACTGACCTCAGCAGTTGAGTCCCATAGTGCTCAGAGCCATTTGAACCATTTTTTTTGAAACTGTTATAGGCATGCGTATTCAAATACAAGGATATGTAAACAGGCGGAATACGGCGAAGCGCTCAGCAACGCCTATATATGACAACAAGTGTCTGGCGCAGTTGTTAGTTCGGTTATTGCTGCTACGACGGCATGTTATCAACATTTAAGTGAGTTTGAAAGCGCTGTTATAGTCGGCGCACGAGCGATGGGACACATTATCTCCGAGGTAGCGATGAAGTGGGAAATTTCCCGTACGACCATTTCACGAGTGTACCGTGAATATCCGCTAAAACATCAAATCTCAGACATCGCTACAGCCTGAAAAAAGATCCTGCAACAACGGAACCAAAGATGACTGAAGAGAATCGTTCAAATGGCAGAAGTGCACCCCCTCTTCAAATTGGTGCAGATTTCAATGCTGGGCTTCCAACAAGTGTCAGCGTACGAACCGTTCAAGGAAACTTCATCGATATGGGCTTTCGGAGCCGAAGACCCACTCGTGTATCCATGATAACTGCATGACTCAAAGCTTTACGCCTCGCCTGGGCCCGTCTATAACGACATGGGACTGTTGGTGACTGGAAACATATTGCCTGGTCGGACGAGCCTAGTTTCAAATTGTATCGAGCGGATGGACGTGTACGAGTGTAGAGACAACCTCACTAATCCATGGACCCTGCATGTTATCAGGAGGCTGTTCAAGCTGGTGGAAGCTCTGTAATGGAGTGGGGGACCCCTGATACGTCTAGATACAGAGACACGTACCTAAGCATCAGGTCTGGTCACCTGGATCCATTCATGCCCATTGTGAATTCCAACGGACTTGGGCAATTTCGGCAATACAATGCGACACCACACACGTCCACGAAGTCAATTGGTACAGAGTGTCTCCAGGAACACTGTTCTGTGTTCAAGCACTTTCGTTGGCTACCAAACTCCCCAGAGATGAACATTTTGAGCATATCGGGATTCCTTGTAACGTGCTTTTTAGAAGAGTTCTCCACCCCCTCGTATTCACACAGATTTATAGACAGCCCTGCACGATTCATGGAGTCAGTTCCCTCCAGTTCTACTTCAGACAATAGCCGTGTTCATTCCACGTCGTATTGCGGCACTTCTGCGTGCTCGCTGGGACCCTAAACGATATTACGCAGGTGTACGAGTTTGCTTGACTCTTGAGTTTTCAGTTTTGGCTCTTCGCGTTTTCCTGCATTTCTCTGGGAGACAAAATAACATTCCAGATCGCATACTGTATTTCCAGAGATAATTCATCCGATCGTAATTTATCAAACCATCATAAAAGTTGAAAGCTGTAACTCACAGCTACAGCAGACGAGCATACGGTACAGCGGCAACTTGTAGAATGTGTCTGGTGCTCCCAGGCTTTGCCAGTACATCGCTGTCAGCCGCTCCCTCGAACCACTATCCTTACGTCTTTATGCAGATGCGGTCGTGCCTCTGCTAGCGAGGAGTTGGTTCGAGCAGTTATGAACGGTCGATCTGATGGTATCAACGCAAGTAATCGACGACATTAGCATTCGTTACAAGAGTACTATGTTAATGACGCGTGGGAGGGTAGGATACTGAACCTTCACTGTCATCTTTTGCTATACAGACACAAACAACCTAATCGTTGTTGTTGTTGCTGTTGTTGTTGTCGTCAGAAGTCTGGTTTGATACGGCTCAATACTGTAACCTCTCATGTGCAAGCCACTTCATCCTTTCATAAGCACTACAACCAACTGCTTGCTGTAGCCAAGCCTGTCAGCTTATTTATTCCTTCATTGGAGTTTGAGTTATTACAAGATTCACTACATTTCAATACTTGGTCGGTGTATTGGTAAGTCAAAACAGTTGAAACCACAAGAAGATTTTTATTTATGTTTCTTTCCTCCAATTTTTGTGGCGAATTAAAGAATGCGATGGTTTTAGAAGGAAAAACAGCGTAATTCGACGGTTGCAAAAATTCGGAAGGAGGCATACAAATGATTTGTCCGGTCAGGATATCAGTCAACAGTGAGTGTGTGATTATGTGAATAACAATATGCTCAGCACCAATGTAATGGTCACATTCGTCGAAGCTGCCACAGGAAAAGTATCGAAAAGTATTCTACGGAGACACATTCGGTAACACAGTCTGTGTCCCAGTTGATTAACACAGATCCACTGTAATTTAGCGACTTCCATGATGGAATGACCACAGAAGCAACCTCATGTTGGACTGTGACAGCCCATTCACGTCGTCTTAAAAATTTGGCAAAAGGAAAAGCAATCAGTTTTATTGAGATGATGGTACTTGTGTAGAGCTCGAATAATGCACACCGGATTACTGTGGATGTGGTAGAAGACAAGTACAAGTAGAGTGGCCAATGGCATTATGAAATGAAGCAGAAGATTGAAACGTGTATGTATTTAGTACAGCGATGGCGAGCCATGACAGAATCTCTGACCAGAGAGTTATTTATTGTTGCTAGTCTGCGCTTGACCGCGCGAGAGTTCAGTTGCATGTAGGGAGTAGTAGTTGCTAGTTGCACTCAGTCAGTGCTAGTAGCGCGCGAGAGACAGTCGGGTTGTGCGTGAGGACACGGCGGGCGTCGATATGGGACTCCGGTCAAGATTCAGGACGAGGTATATTTTTTAAATAAGGTAATGAAGCAGCATTGCGCTCATCTGATAATGTAATGCATCTTAAGTGTAATTAATTTGTTCAAGAATCGCCCCAATAATAATTTTATTTTCAAACAAAAATAAATGTGTGTATCACCAGTTCCAAATAATGCTACTCATTTAAGAGAGTTCTGAATAATACTGAATGATGAACAATGTTTTGTACTATTCAATACTTGCTGGCCACTGAGTGCCAGTAATTAGTGTAACTAAATGAATTATGTTAATACTATACCATTCATTAGCTTCTGTTTTCAATGATGACTTTTGATGTCTGTAACTGGCCAATTAGTGCCAATAATTTGTATAACTAAACGAATTATGTTAATACTATGCCATTCATTAGCTCCTGTTTTCAATGATGGCTTTTGATGTCTGTAACTGGCCAATTAGTGCCAATAATTTGTATAACTAAATGAATTATGTTAATACTATGCCATTCATTAGCTTCTGTTTTCAATGATGACTTTTGATGTCTGTAACTGCCCAATTAGTGCCAATAATTTGTATAACTAAATGAATTATGTTAATACTATGCCATTCATTAGCTACTGTTTTCAATGATGACTTTTGATGTCTGTAACTGGCCAATTAGTGCCAATAATTAGTATACCTAGATGAATTATGTTAATACTATGCCATTCATTAGCTCTTGTTTTCAATGATGACTTTTGACGTTTGTGACTGGCCGATAAGTGGCAATATTGATTGTAATCAGATGATTTATGAACATTATTCTGTAATACTAAATACATGGTACAGAAATGTTCAATAACTGGGGTATAAATGCCGCAAACTACTAATGTAATTCTCAATGTACTGACCTAACTACCCTAAATTACTGCAATGTCCATTTGTCCTGTCTATCCTCATGATCATGGAGCACTATATTTGGTTTTGCAGTAATTCTACGTTGGTGTGCCTTGTAAGAGCGTGGTGTTGACACGACATGCTGTCCACCACCGTGATCGATGGAGACGTTATTATGGTCACACTGTTTGGTGTACCTGATGTACTGCCAAAATGATAATATGGAATATTACTACGACATTTCAGTGTCTTGGATACGCTGATAAATACTTCTGGGAAAAGAACTGCAAATTCTCTCACTTGGTGTTGTACTTCTGTGGAAAGATATGGACTTTCAGTGCAGCTGCGTGCAACCTAAGTGCTACAACCATGACGCAATCCTTCCTATTCCTTCCCTAATTCTTGTAAAATGAAAAAGTCATATACAGTACGTGTGCACTTCCTTTCATTTCTTAATAAGATCAGTTATCCTGAAATTACTAAAGACTTCTCTAGTGCATGTGCACTTTATTACACTCCTTGATTTGTTTGTTTCTTGTAGAAAAATACTAGAGAGTACTACAGTGCGTGTGCACTTTTGTCATTTGTCAATATGATTTGTACTCATTAGGTTTATTTGTCGTAAAAATATTAGAGAGTTTTTCAGTGCGTGTGCACTTTATGCCATTTGTACTCATTACGTATATATATTTTGTGGTTTTCTGATATGTTCTGTACTACAGTGCGTGTGCACTTTTGCCATTTATTAATACATTTTTTGATTTGATGATATGTTCGAAACTACAGTACATGTGCACTTATGTCATGTGTTAATGTTTTCTACTGAACTTCAGTGCCTGTGCACTTTTCTCATTTTTCAATATGATCTGTACTTATTCTGTATACATTTTGTGATTTCCTGATATGTTCAATACTTCAGTGCGTATGCACTTATGGCATTTGTTACTCATTGTAGATACATTTCCTCATTTGCTGATATGTTCTGAACTGCAGTGCATGTGCACTCATGTCACTTGTCAATATGATTTTTTGCCATTCTGTTCTGAAAATGCTAAAGAGTTTTTCAGTGCGTGTGCACTTTTGTTATCTATCAAATAATTTGTATACACATTTTTCTGATTTGCTAATATGTTTTATACTCACATTTTGTCATTGTCTAATATGTTTTGTACTTTAGGCATGGGCACCACATTTAATTCATGTACTACCATATGAATATTCTGTAAATTGTAAAAGTTAATTAATTGCTCATGGCAAGTCCAAATGACTCACCATCGCTGCCAAATTTTTGCCCCCCCCCCCAAGTGGAGGGTTATGAAACGCGTATGTATTTAGTACAGCGATGGCGAGCCATGACAGAATCTCTGACCAGAGAGTTATTTATTGTTGTTAGTCTGCGCTTGACCGCGCGAGAGTTCAGTTGCATGTTGGGAGTAGTAGTTGCTAGTTGCACTCAGTCAGTGCTAGTAGCGCGCGAGAGACAGTCGGGTTGTGTGTGAGGACTCGGCGGGCGTCGACATGGGACTCTGGTCAAGATTCAGGACGAGATATATTTTTTAAATAAGGTAATGAAGCAGCATTGCGCTCATCTGATAATGTAATGCATCTTAAGTGTAATTAATTTGTTCAAGAATCGCCCCAATAATAATTTTGTTTTCAAACCAAGCATTTTAACAAAACAAAAATTTTATTGAAAGAAAATTTCGCATGCGTTTCCTTAAAGAAAAAATTTACTTAAGTTCAAAGAATTTTTGCGGTGCATTTCCTCCAAGCTATGCCGAAAAATAAGAGCAGATGCAATTTTACTGAGGGGAGAACAGGGCCGAAGATCGACATTTCGGTCTATTTCCGTTTTCATTGTCACTGAGATTTCATTTTTTATTGAATTGACTTTCATTTTTGTGGGGAGCTTACACATGGGTCAGATTGCTATTTTTCATTTATTGTCATTGTCATTAAATTCCATTGCTGGGAGGTTACACTTAGCTCTATGTCCATTAGCATTTGAATAAGAATACTTGTACTATTTTGTGGGGAGGTTACAAGATTTGTGCTTCAGGAAAGAAGAGTTTTGTCTGACGTACGTTCATTCGCTCAAACGGTACCTTTGTCCTCAACCCTTGCTCACCAGTGACACAGTCTGTTGTGCTAGAAAGAACTAAAAGAGTTTTAAGATTTATCATAACCCAGTAATCATTAGCAATAATTTACTCTTTCTTGTTGTCTTTATCGCATGTGTTAATTGCAGTTAGGCCCACTATCACAGGCAGAGTTTAACAGAGCCTTGGAACACTTAAGATGACGTAAAGCGAAAGGTATACATAACATTCTTTCGGAATTTCTTAAAGCGTTGGCGGTAGTGGCAACCAAACAATTATTCGAATTCGTTTGTGCAATCTATGCTCCTGGACGCATACCACCGGGCCTTTGGAAAACTTAAGCCACACAACTCCGAAGATGGGAATGACAGGTAAGCACTATATTATAGCGTAACCAGCGTCACAGGTCATGCATCCAAGTTCCTAACGAGAATAGTATATACAGAGTGGGCCATTGATCGTGATCGGGCCAAATATTCAACGAAATAAGTGTCGAACGAAAAAACTACGAATGACGCAACTTAGCTTGAAGGGGGAAACCAGATGGCGCTATCGTTGTCCTGCTAGATGGCGCTGCCATAGGTCAAAAGGATATGAACCGCGTTTTTTAAAAATAGGAACCCCCATTTTTTATTACATATTCGTGTAGTACGTAAAGAAATATGAATGTTTTAGTTGGACCAGTTTTTTCGCTTTGTGATAGATGGCGCTGTGACAGTCACAAACTTATGACTCACAATTTTAGACGAAAAGGTAGGTCGTAGGTCTTTTAAATTAAAATACATAACGTAGGTACGTTTGAACATTTTATTTCGATTGTTCCAATGTGATACATGTACCTTTGTGAAATTATCATTTCTGAGAACGCATGCTGTTACAGCGTGATTATCTGTAAATACCACAATAATGCAATAGATGCTCAAAATGATATCCGTCACCCTCAATGCATTTGGCAATATGTGTAACGACATTCCTCTCAACAGCGAGTACTTCACGTTCCGTAATGTTCGCACATGCATTGACAATGCGCTGACGCATGTTGTCAGGCGTTGTCGGTGGATCACGATAGCGAATATCCTTCAACTTTCCCCACAGAAAGAAATCCGAGGACGTCAGATCCGGTGAACGTGCGGTCCATGGTATGGTACTTCGACGACCAATCCACTTGTCATGAAATATGCTATTCAATACTGCTTCAACCGCACGCGAGCTATGTGCCGGACATCCATCATGTTGGAAGTACGTCGCCATTCTGTCATGGAGTGAAACATCTTGTAGTATAATCGGTAGAATATTACGTAGGAAATCAGCATACATTGCACCATTTAGATTGACATCGATAAAATGGGGGCTAATTATCCTTCCTCCCATAATGCCGCACCATACATTAACCCGCCAAGGCCGCTGATGTTCCACTTGTCGCAGCCATCGTGGATTTTCCGTTGCCCAATAGTGCATACTATGCCGGATTACGTTACCGCTGTTGGTGTATGACGCTTCCTCGCTAAATAGAATGCGTGCAAAAAATCTGTCGTCGTCCCGTAATTTCTCTTGTGCCCAGTGGCAGAACTGTACACGACTTCAAAGTCGTCGCCATGCAATTCCTGGTGCATAGAAATATGGTACGGGTGCAATCGATGTTGATGTAGCATTCTCAACACCGACGTTTTTGAGATTCCCGATTCTCGCGCAATTTGTCTGCTATTGATGTGCGGATTGGCCGCGACAGCAGCTAAAACACCTACTTGGGCATCATCATTTGTTGCAGGTCCTGGTTGACGTTTCACATGTGGCTGAACACTTCCTGTTTCCTTAAATACCGTAAGTATCCGGTGAACAGTCCAGACACTTGGATGATGTCGTTCAGAATACCGAGCAGCATACATAGCGCACGCCCGTTGGGCATTTTGATCACAGTAATCATACATCAACACGATATCGACCTTTTGCGCAATTTGTAAACGGTCCATTTTAACAAGGGTAATGTATCATGAAGCAAATATCGTCGGCACAGGCGAAATATTACGTAATACCACGTTTGTGGCTATTACAGCGCCATCTGTCACAAAGCGAAAATCTGGTCCAACTAAAACATTCTTATGTCTTTACGTACTACACGAATATTTATAAAAATGAGGGTTTCTATCTAAAAAAACGCAGTTGATTTGCGTTTCACCTACGGCAACGCCATCTAGCGAGCCAACCATAGCGCCATCTGCTTTCCCCCTTCAAGCTAGACGAGTTTCGTTCTTTGTAGTTTTTTCGTTTGATGCTTATTTCGTGTGATATTTGGCCCGGTCACTATCAATGGACCACCCTGTAGAAGAATGGAAAAGATAACAAAGGATCTCTTAGATGACGATTAGTTTGTCTTTAGGAAAAGTAGAGAAATCAGAATGGCACGTATGGCGTTGAGTTTGGCAATGGAAGCATGGCCTACAAAAAGTCTAGACAAATGCCTAGGATTTGTCAAATTAGAACGGGGTTTCGATAGTGCAAAATGCTGCAAGAGGAAATTAGGGGTAATCTGTACGGAAAGACGAGTAAATATATTAGTATGTGCAAGAAACGAGCAATAAAAGCAAGATTGGTGGACATATAACAATGTTCTTGCGATCAAAAGGGTTTCAGACAGAGAACTAATCCTTCGCCCCTACTGTTAATTATATACATTAAAGAAGCAATAATACTAAAATAAGTTGAAGAAAGAAACTACAATTCAGGGTGAAACGATATCAGTCAGAAGAGTCACTGAGGAGATTGCTGTCCTCAGCGAATGTGAGGGAGAGGCACAGTACCTGTTTAATGGAATGAGCAAACTAATGAGCACGCACTATGGTTTGAGAGTAAACCGAAGAAACAGGAAAGTAATGAGGAGTAGCAGATACCAGACGAACTAAAAGAACTCTGTGACCTTGGAAGTAAAATAATACATGATTACGAAGCAAGTGAGACATAAAATTGCTGACTAGGACAGACAAAGAGGGCATTCCTGGGCAGAAAAAATCTGATAGTGTCACACATAGGCCTTATTTTGAGGAAAAAATTGGTGAGAATCTAAGTTTCGGAGTTGTGTGGCTTAAGTATTCCAAAGGCCCGGTGGTATGCGTCCAGGAGCATAGATTGAACTGTGTGGTAGTGAAGGAGAGGCTTGGTGAAAACCGGAAAGATGAGAAGAGACACGTTGGTGTTGTTATGCTATGGAAGGACATTAGAAAATCTGGTGGACAGACAGGGAATATGGAGGTTCTTCGCAGAACCGGTCATTAGAGGTACATATGGATATCACTGACAAAACGTGTCAAGGAGTTAAGGAATGACTTATACTGTACTTGAGGGAATGTAGAGGGAAAACCCGCAGCGCAAGACAGAGATTGGAATACAACCTACCTAACTGTTGTGAAAGTCCGAGTTTTTTGAAACTCGGAAAGTTGGTACTTATAAACGCCAAGCGGAGGGAAATACAATGAAGGTAGGTTTATCCGCCACTGCCCCATGTGCGCAGTGCCGTTCCGCCAAGGCGCGTGCGCGGTTACGCGGTTACAAGGCCCCCCCCCCCCTTTTCGGCCGTGCTGCACGTGGCGCGTTGCTCTGTGTGGTCAGCTGTCAGGAACACGTCTCTGGCAGCCTGGGGCCCTGCCCTGCGTACCGCAGCCTACGCCACAGATCTCTACGTGCAACACGCATGTTCATGGCCAATCTGCTGAATCACACCAGGACCTCACTTTAATATACCGACACACACATTACAAATATATTTTTCCACTATTTTCCTCATACTTACGAATTAAATACAAAAACGGTGTAATACTGCAATTCCCTGTGCATCCACTGCCTACTTTCGCTGACAGTAGCTGCAAATAGAAAAATCGATCTAGAGCCATCATAATAAGACACAGATAACGAAACTGATCACCACTCCATTATTTGGACACATTGTTTCGTGAACAAAAAAGCAAAATTTCGCATGATACCCAAAGCATTCTTCTCCGTAAATGTTCGATATACGAGGTGTCAGTGGAAAGTTTGAAGAATGGGCTGGTCATTGTACAATGGTGGTACTTACATGCTACTGTGATGCATCTCCTTCAGAATATTCCCCTTCTGAGTGAACATATCGACTCCAACGGTGTTTCCACTTTTGGAAACATTCTTGAAAATTTTTTTCCTGAAGTGTGCTAAGGAAGCTCTCCGTATTTGCCTGAATGTCTTCAATCGAGTCAAATCGCTTCCCTTTCGGTGAAAATTTCAGTTTAGGAAACAGGTAGAAGTCCACAGAGGCCAAATCGGGAGAATATGGCAGTTTTGGAGGCACAGGAATTCTGAATTTGGTCAAAAATTCAACGCTGGAGAAGGCACGATGAGCCCGAGCGTTGTCATGGCGTAGCACCCCAATACAGGCCTTTTCTTCCGCACCTTTTCGCGCAAACGCTCAAGGACATATTTGTAGTATTCCTGGTTAATTGTCGGTCCTCCAGGGGTAAATTCATGATGCACAATACCGGTAGAATAAAAAAAAATCACCAACATCGTCTTCACCTTCGACGGACGTTGCCGTGCTTGTTTTGTTCATGGTGAACCTGGAGTCTGCCACTGCGAAGACTGCACGTTGGTTTCAGGATCACATCCATATACCCACGATTCGCCACCTGTAATTACCCTATTTAACAAATCTGGGTCATTTTTAATCCGATTAATCAGTTATGGCACACTTCAAGTCGGTATTGTGCCTGGTCACTTTACAAAACTTTTGGAATGAGTTTTTGCGGACACTGACGCATGCTCAGATCCTCAGTTAAAAATTGAACGAACTGCATTATTATTATTATTATTATTATTAAGCATTACAATCCATGAAGGCTTTTTGCTGCAGAATGGACAATGTTGAACCACTTTGCTCTGTCTTTACAAGTAATTTGCCACTGTCTGTCATGAACGAACTGCATAGAAACTTTAATTAAGTTCATCAGCAATCTCCCTAATTGTAAGTCTGCGATCAGAGTGTACTGAGTCGCGAACTTTTACAACATTTTCATTCGTTTTTGTGGTGGAAGTACAGCCGGACCGTGGTTCATCTTCAAATGATTCGCGGACATTTTTAAATCTGTTGAAGCAGACAAAAACATTTGACTGGCGCATACACCTATCTCCAAAAACTGTTTTTAATAGTTCGTAAATCTCGGAAGCTGATTTCCAGGTTAAAAAAGAAAATTCACACAAACACGTTGCTCCGTTTTTTAAGTCCACTTTCACGCAGACAGAATCCGGCAAGAAGCCCTAACTAACACACCCACACTCAACCAGCTGCCACAACGAACTGAATGAAGGAAACACAGTTTCCTGTGAGAGGGCGTTCAAGGACAAGGCAATGACTCACTCCCCACCCTCCGTGTACCTGCTCGCCAAACTTGCAAGTAGCAGCAGATCCATTCTTAAAACTTTCCACTCACACCCCATACTTCCCATGTAACTTTTCTTGTAAATCCCTCAACGTTTCCCACAGTGTTGCAGGACACTTCGGCTTGAGCATTGAGCCATTCATTCTTGAATCTCACTTTCTTTTTCGACGAAACGTAGTGTATTAGTTGCTTGTTCAATAGGTCAAGTTAACAATAAACAATATGATGCGGAAAGTGTCAACAGAACAAACATAGAACACTTGTACACAACTGAATAGGAAATAATATTTAAATGGCTGTAGATATTTTTTAACGACTACTTATCTCTGCTCTAGAATTCCTATATGGTATAGAAGAATTCCTTAAGGAAAAATGTATTTAATCTCAATTTGAACACTGGCATTTACCAGACACTTCATTTCCATGCGAACTGCATAATTCACCCCTTCCTGTGCCGGAGCTAGATTCATTAAAGGGTGATGCAATCATGTTTCAATATAGGATTGTACTATGAATATCTCCGTTACTCAGGATCTTAGGGGTATTGTTGACAAGAAATTTCATAAGTGAATATATGTGTTGCGAGGCTGTGGTTAATATTTCCACCTTCTGCAATGAATACGTGTGTAAACTCCACACACAGTTCAAATTACGTTCTTTTGTGCAGTGAGTACGTCTTGTCTAAGCCAGGAGTTACCACAGAATATTAACTTACAAGAAAATAATGAATGAAAACATGGAAAATATGTTAACTTACTTACATCTATATCCCGGAAGGTTCGCAATTATTCTTATGGCAAAATAGCCGAAGCTAAATGTTTTCGAAGATCTGCTACACGTTTCTTCCATTTTCAGTTTTCATCAGAATTGTTGACTACTTTTTGTTGGCGTACTATGTTAACACCAAGTGGGGTACTTTTTCGCAGTAAAAATCTGGGTGAACTGCGTTTTTTCTTGAGTTTCAAAGTTAGTCCATTTGTGCAAAGTCTTTCAGTAACTTTCGCAAAAACCTCATTTACTATTTTCTCTGTTGATGATTCTTTGATTCACTTAACAGCAATGCTTGCAACGTCTGCAAACTGGCCTAACTGTACCCCCTGATTCAAATAATACGGCAGAAAATCAGCATAACACATAACAATGATCGCGCCCTGTGGTGCACGTGTTGTAATTTCTCCCAGCGCAGTTGATATGGTATGTCTTTATTTTGCGAAAGTATCTGTCCGCATTCTCTTTCTTAAATGAGGACTAAAATAGTCGTTTACCAGCAACGAATTCGATAGAACTTTAATTTCACTAACAGAACATTATGATTGCAGCAATCAAATGACCTTGAAAAGTCAAAGAAGATACCAGTTGGTGATACTTTATCATTTATACATTTTATTATGGGCTTAGTAAATGTAATAAGTAGCTGACTCGTATTCACCTTTATAGGGATTCCCTCAAAATGACAGATTTCTTCCGGTAACCATAAAAGAGTTATAAAGTAGCTATGTCCATACTCTTTTCAGTTATTATGTAGAGGATCAGTTAGTGTGGTTTTTCCAGGTGCACGAGCACTCCTTTAACATGTATTAGCCGTTTGTGATAATAAATTTAGCCTTATCCACAAATAGTACATCTTTCCAGAAAACAATAAGGTCGGCGAGTCGCTCACTATTAACAGCGGAGGAAATTTTCTCTAAGAAACACATTGTACATCTAGTTATGTCCTCCCACTGTTCGGCTACAAATTTTAGTTGTTCATAGTTCAAATACAGTATAGATACTTTCGGCTCGTAAATATTCTGTGCACGAAGAACATATCTGATCTTTCCGTAAACACGTAAACAGATAAAATTCCGTTGAATTAGGGATTATTGACAGTACACTATTCTCCTAGGTGCTTCGTCTATGTTCCTTGTCCTGCAGCATGTTTCTGTTATTCTAATCTATAACCACAAAAAAATTTCGTCCTCAGACTATTGATGTTGATTGCACAATGAACATTTGTGGAACGTAATAGGACTCTTTCATCCTGAACATAAATGTAATAAGTACCTCAGGCCTGTGTATATAGGGCTGTAAAGATATATCTTCGTGAATTTGGCGGTTACATCGACACATAAAACTTTGTGAGCTTATGTTTAAGTTAAAACACTCCCCAGGTTTCTGTTATTAATCATGTGGAAAATATATTCTTGTGGAATTGTTTGACTCTTTCGAAAGACATTGTACAGCTAAGCTTGCGACGACCACGACCGCAGAGAGCGAACAACAAAATGTTTAGATACACCAGAAGAAATTTCCGTGGGGCTACATGCGAGCAAGCATCGGCACGCCTTGAGCTGGATATTACAACATTAAGGGCAGCAAGACTCAAAGCTTCTTCCAAAACTTGTGACGTTGAGCGCAGTATAGCTGCAAATTGTTCTGACAAGCAGTATCTTACGGTTGGGTCCTGACAGTGTTACACCTTTCGCTTTGGATTTTATCGGAAGGCCGTCTGACTAAGCAAAATTACGAGGGGGTCATGAAATTCTGTCACTGCCTTTTCTCTTCGCAGACGCAGGGGCGAAGTCGACGATACGGGAAGTACAGATGAAGGCTGAGTACCAGATTAAGTACCGCTTTCATTTTAGGATCCACTTTCACAGCATTGTTTCCCTGTTTATCGTTGTATCGAGCGGCGACTCCAAAGAAATTCCTTTAGAATGAGTCTGTTTTACAGAATCGGTGTCTTTCCAAAGCGTAAGTGTCATGGAAATAGGATGCCGCCGTTTAAATGAGTGTAAAGTACAGCAGCTGTAGACGGATGTTCGATTATACGAGGGTGAGTCAAATGAAAACCTTACATTTGTCGTAACAAATCGAAACTTTGCGCCGTTATACTGTAAGTTGGTAAGCGTGCTACAAACACGGTGCAGAATGGTCTGTATGTGGCAGCATAGTGCAGATGCACACATACCGTCGCAGTATCAGTATAGAGATGGCCGCCCCACTTGCTACTTGCATCAGGAAAGAACAGCGTTCTGTTATTCGGTTTTTGCATAGTGAAAGTGTGAAACCTATTGAGATTCATCGACAAATGAAGGTTCAGTACGGTGATGCATATTTGTCACAGCAGCAAGTCTACGGATGGAGTAGGAAGTTCGCAAATGGTGTGACTTCAGTGAAAGATGCTCCTTGTCCAGGTCAGGCACAACGAGTTGTGACTCCACAGAACATTGCAGCAGTTGAAGCCATAGTGAAGAAAACCGCCGAGTGACACTGAATGACACTGCAGCATGTTTACAGATTAGTCATTGGTCAGCACACCGCATTGTGTGTGCATGATGTGCTTCAGTTTCACAAGGTGCCTGCAAGATGGGTGCCACGGCAGCTGACTCCTGAAATGAGAGAACGACGTGTCGATGCTTATGAAGAACTTCTTCGGCGCTTTGAACGAGAAGGTGATGGCTTTCTTACAAGAATCATTACTGAGGACGAAACTTGGGTTCACTTCCACCAACCGGAAACGAAGAGAGCGAGCAAGGAATGGCGCCATTCCTCATCACCAAAACCAAAGAAGTTTCAAATAGAACCATCAGCAGGGAAGGTTATGCTGACTCTCTTTTGGGAAGAAAAAGACATCATTTTGGAGCATTACACGCCTAGAGGGACCACTGTCACCAGTGCATCATACACATGTCTCCTAAAAAATCATTTGCGGCCTGCTATCAAATCAAAGCGACGTGGATTGCTGTCAGCAAGTGACCCTTTGCAACATGACAATCCAAGGTCCCACACTGCCCTTACAACAGTTGCAACAATCACAGACCTCCATTTTTAGTGTCTTCCGCATCCACCATACTCACCAGACCTTGCCCCAAGTGATTTCAATATGTTTCGATCACTCAAAGACGCAATGGGAGGAAAGAAGTTCCGTTCTGATGAAGAGGTACGCCACGCGATGCATGAGTGGTTGCGTGGACTACCAAAAGATTTTTTTTCTATGGAAATTTATGCACTTTGTAAGCGCTGGAGGACTTGCATTGAGCATGGGGGAGATTATGTTGAAAAGTGATACAGCTTTGTACCATTTGTGCAAAATAATATTTAAAAAAATATTTAAGGTTTTCATTTGACTCACTCTCGTATTTTGAGCTTCATGATATTTTACTAATTTGATTGCAAAAAAAGGAGTAAGTATACCATTTTCAAGAGGTTTCGTAATTCTTGATACAATTTTGCATTTTTGTCGTTTAAAAAATTACTGTATACGCCCGACATGATGAAACAGATATCCCTCTTTCCGTACCCATTAAGCATAATATAATGGAGCTGTGTTCTCCTACAGTAAACAAGGCAAAAGACAAAAAACTATCAGGACGCTGGAAAGAGCTGAGCTCTTTAACAGGATTATTTAGAAAACTAAGTGAGAAATCGATTCACATGGACTATGGGTTTTCCGAAAGCACGTAAAATCCCCCTTTCACATTGACTAAAATTCTTCGCACAGTGGTACGAGCGAGGTGGCGCAGGTGTTATCACACTGCACTCGCATTCGGGAGAACGACGGTTCAATCCCGCGTCCGGCAATCCTGATCTAGGTTTTCCGTGATTTCCCTAAATAGCTTGAGGCAAAAGCCCGGATGGTTCCTTCGATAGGGCACGGCCTACTTTCTTGTCCATCCTTCCCTAATCCGATGAGACCGACGACCTAGCAGTTTGGTCTCCTCCCCCAAATTAACCCATCCTCTTCGCACAGTCGAACAATTTCAAAAATAACATCTTTCAGGAAGCGCCAAATGGCGCTGTGGTTGCGTAGGCGCAACCATCCAGAACAGCGTAATGTTACCAGAACAGTGCAGACTCTTCCAGAACCATGTTATCCATAGAGGTGTGAAAAAAGAAAAACCTACCTATTCAACCCAACATACAATCGATCGTCGGCTGGAAACTAATTCATATCTATCGTAATGTCATGTAATAAATGGACGTGTTCGCAGCTGAAAGAAGAAAATACTTCTGCAGGTTTCGCAGATAAACGAATAACAGTAATTCGAATGTAGCGCTGTCCTGGAGCTAACTAGGTCGCTTCAACAGAAGTCATACAGCCGATGAAAATGACTTTATTACTCGAATTGCTCACGTGACGCGTTTCTGATTTATTTCCATCTTTAGATATCCAAGTGCACAGAGGGTCTCAGGGTACGAGCGTTACTAGTTGAAATGGCTCTAAGCACTATCGGACTTAACATCGGAGGTCATCAGTACCCTACACTTAGAACTAATTAAACCTAACTAATCCAAAGACATCACACACATCCATGCCCGAGGCAGGACTCAAACCTGCTACCGTAGCAGCAGCGCGGTTCCGGAATGAAACGCCTAGAACTGCTCGGCCACAGCGGCCGGCAGCGTTACTACACTCATGCCCATAAATTAAGGATAATGCTCATACATGGTGAAACAACGCTCTGGTGGGCGGTTTGCGTGTTTAAATAACCTCGGGGTATGACCATGCTGTGCATTTGACCTGCGGTCCTCGCACGGTGGCGCTGGCAGCAGTCCACATATGCAGAGGTGTGTTGGTGCATGTCAGAGTACGGTGCAGCGAGTAAGTGTGCAGACGTTTTCAGCCGTGCTAATAGTGACTGTGTGTTGAAAATGGCTCAAAGAAAACATATTGATGACGTTATGAGGGGTTGAATACTAGGGCGACTGGAGGCTGGTCAAACACAGCAGATCGTAGCACGGGCCCTACGTGTGCCACAAACTGACAGGAAACACAGGAAAGGTGTCCAGGCGCTACAGTACGGGACGTCCACAGTGTACAACACCACATGAAGACCGATATCTCACCATCAGTGCCCACAAACGGCCACTGAGTATTGCAGGTAGCCTTGCTCGGGAACTTACCGCAGGCACTGGAACAGTTGTCTCCAGACACACAGTCTACAGACGACTGAACAGACATGGTTTATTCGCCCGGAGACCTGCAAGATGCATTCCACTGAACCCTGGTCACAGGAGATCCTGTAAAGCCTGGTGTCAAGAACAAAGTACATGGTCATTGGGACAGTGGTCCCAGGTTATGTTCACAGACGAGACCAGGTATAGTGCGAACAGTGATTCTCGCCGGGTTTTGATCTGGCGTGAACCGGGAACCAGATACCAACCTCTTAATGTCCTTGAATGGGACCTGTATGGAGGTCGTGTTTTGATGGTGTGGGGTGGGATTATGACTGGTGCACGTACACCCCTGCATGTCATTGACAGAGGAACTGTAACAGGTCAGGTGTTTCGGGACGTCGTTTTGCACCAGTATGTCCGCCTTTTCAAGGCTGCAGTGGTCCCACCTTCCTCTTGATGGATGATAACGCATGGCCCCACCGAGCTGCCATCGTGGAGGAGTACCTTGAAACAGAAGATATCAGGCGAATGGAGTGGCCTGCCTGTTCTCCAGACCTAAACCCCATCGACTACGTCTGGGATGCTCTCGGTCGACCTATCGCTGCATGTCTTCAAACCCCTAGGACACTTCAGGATCTCCCACATTCAGTGGTGCAAGAATGGGAGGCTATACCCCAGCATCTGCTCGACCACCTGATCCAGAGTGTGCCAACCCGTTGTGCGGCCTGTGTACGTGCGCATGGTGATCATATGTCATACAGATGTCGGAGAATATGCGCTGGAAACAGTGGAGTTTTTTAGCACATGGGTGTCGGGACGCTTTTCTCAACGTATCACCAATATCGTGGACGTACAGATATGTGTCGTGTGTGTTCCCAATGTGCCTATGCTATTAGTGCCAGTTTTGGGTAGTGCCACGTTGTGTGGCACCACATTATGCAATTATGCTTAATTTATGAGCATGAGTGTGGATGTGTATGTAACAGAACATGGCAGACTACATGAATTCGTTTACAACGCGAGTGTAGCAAGATGTCTGAGGAAAGAGAGCTGCGTGTATACATATCGACGGTGAAAAAAATGTCATCGCTGGTGAATCGCAATTAAAATACCAAGTTTTACATACTTCAGTGGAAATTATTATTACGGTTAAATCGAAGTACGGCGTATGAATGTAGAATGGAACCGCTCTCCACCAAAGAAACAGGCAGGGAAGAGTTCTTCCAATCGGGCAATGAACCAGCCGCCGTTTGATTAGGCTTCAGCACCACCGCTATGTTACTCTTCGGAAAACGTAGCACACTCCAAGAACGAACAATTAATGCTTAAAATGAAACCAATTTTGCGACGTACTTAATGCATGGTGGTGGCTTATGAATACTTTTTAGGGCATAACCAAATTTACAGAATGGATCAGTTTTACTCATTCGAGGTGAAAGTCCGAAATTTACACAAGTTTAATCGTCGTAGATAAAAATGTTGATGATCGCGCCGTGATCATGTGCCTGGTTTGTAACAGGAAAACGTTTTAAGCCTGCAAAGGAATTTCATTCGCGCTACCACTTGGTTAGTAGGTCTAAAACAGCATTAGAATGGAGTTAACGATGTAGCCGTATGGGTAGGCGTAACTGCACCTGGTGATCATTACCGCAAATTTGACGCCACAGCTATTACCATCAATTAACATTAAGGTAGACTTGACACCGCAACCTGAATTACTGAGGATTCAAGAAATACTTCGTTCGTACGACAGTGTGCAGTGTCATCAAACATTCGGAGAGCGCGAGGACAATTGCCACTTTAACAGCCAACGAAGCGACCCTCTTCCATGAAAGAGTACACAAAATGGTATACTGTGTGGACTTTAAAAACACCGAATGTGTTGAGAGAGTGTCGACCGAATCATATCTTACGAAATGTTCAGCTGTTCCATCATTAAATCCTGAGTATCTTGGCTAACGGCCAAAGAGAGAGGTTTCTGCATGAAAGGCCACGTTACCAAAATATGCATGTTTTATGCACTCACACGATGCTGTAGCCATTGATGGGCATGCCAGCGTTCTCGCGCGAGTGCTTATGTTACCAATTATTATCCAAATATTACTACCATATGAGCTCTTTTAATTTTTTTTAAATCCTCTCGAACTTTACTGTGTAACATTGGCCTACAAAGCCTACGTTACTAAATAAGGTATATCGGGAAGTTTCTAGTGATGAACGTAATAAAGACCATTGGTATTAATCATTTCACAGACGTTGTCTTATTCTCTCGCTGCACACAGTTTATAACTGATGATACAAACATCTCATTCATTTTTCAAGCTTATCAGTTTTCCCGTGTGCCTCAAATACGCTACGGCTGTCAACAATAGAGCCAGTCATAAAACAAAACTTCAAAGACTGAAGCTTAGATCCAATTCTTTTATGAATATATACAGCCTGACAAAAAATGTGAAACACCCACAAGACTTCGTCGGAAGTCAGCGTACACGTGCTCACCATCGGAGTGTATGTAAATGAGTAGTGTTGCAATTCTCTGTGACACGTGTAACGGCCACCAGGATGCGTTATTGTCGTTCGTGTTCAGTGTTGTTACCAGACTGGTTCAGTATAAATGGGCGTCAGCAGCATTAAACGCTCACAGTGGACACGAAGGTTCCTCGTACCAGTGCAAGAGAGCGTTGTCAGCACCCGACAGAGTTTTAAATCGGCCTCATTTTGGTCCTCCATTTGGGCAGCTGGTTGGATGGTGCCATACCTACATTTGTGTGGCATTCGGACGTGACAGTAGCACGATTTCGAACCACATGGGAACCTGAGGGCAGGCATACTAATCTTCAGGATTCTGGTTTACCACATGTGACGATCTGCATGGAGAGTCACCGTATTGTGCACCAAGCAAATCGTAACCCATTATCATATGTCCCTGTCATCCAAGTACAAGTAACAGACTCTCTACAACATCTTGTGTCATCCCATACCATTGGTCGACCAAGTGAATTACCGTCCCATGAGTAGATTGACATTTACACCAAAAC
Organism: Schistocerca piceifrons; assembly: GCF_021461385.2. Taxonomy (NCBI): domain Eukaryota; kingdom Metazoa; phylum Arthropoda; class Insecta; order Orthoptera; family Acrididae; genus Schistocerca; species Schistocerca piceifrons. The sequence continues at coordinate 563,024,521 of NC_060143.1, forward strand.
ACAAAAAGCTGCGATTGGAATTGTGGCGTGACCAGGAAGCGTTGACTGCCGATAAACGGCCTCGTATTCTGTTCATCGTTGAATCGTGGCTCTGCACTACCCCGGATGATCATCTTGGGTATGTATGACAGCGACCGTGGGACAGGTCCCATTGTTCTGTTTTGGATACGCCCAGCGGTTTTATTGCTTGAGTCACGCTGTGGGGAGCTAACGGACGAGACTTCCACGCAGGGCTGGTAGTGTCTGAAGCAATTCTGACAGGCACAATTGTACTAGACGTGAATCACGTGTCGTCATGTGTCAACTCCCATGTGACAGTATCGAAGTGCTATTTTTTAACAGCATAATACTCGCCCACACATGGGAAGTGTCGCGGTGAACTGCCTGCATGGTGCTGAGTTACTTCAGTGACCAGCAAGAACCTCGGATCCGTCCACAATTTGAAATGTGGCAGACGAGGGATATCAAGGACCAGTTACAACACTTGTGGGCTTATTTGCCTCAGTGGGGGATGCAACTGCTGCATGACGCCGTTTCTAAAAAAAAAAATAAAAAAAAAAAAAAAAAAAAAAAACTGTGCGTCCATCAGGACAGAGGTGATGCATTGTCATACATTCCTAACAGTTCGTAATTACTAACATAAAACACTGTTAAAAACCGTAATATGACTACAAAAATTTTGGGATGTTCCATTATATTAATAATGTTTTGGGACATTCTTTCACAGTATTACATATATATAATAATTAATGAAAGATTATACCGTCTGCTTCAACTGCACACCAGTACCGCCTATAAATAAGGATCAAATCTCACTCTATCAAGCACAAAGACGAAGGAAAGTTCGTAAATTACTTTCTATACAAGATTATTTTTTTACTAACATGACTCACAACATTTGTGGAGCTCCGAATGTACGTGCGCCGTCCCGAAACTGATTTTTTTACTTCCATTTTGCTAATGTTTGTTTGGGATTTTGCCCTTCGTTGTATGCTGTATGACATTATCATTTACTAATAATTACAGATACGTGGTATTTTGTGCAGATAGCCAAAAACGTAAAGTCCTAGCTAATGTAATGAAAAGTGAAAATAAATATTCAGTTAGACTTTTATTATTGGTGTTTATGTTTGTAAATACGAAATGAAGAATGTTATTTGTAGACGTTTCTTATGTACAGGCATATCTGAAGATTAAACAGGAAACCAAGAACTAATTTAGTCTCTGTACTTCAGTTTCATCTCATAAGACATACGAATTTGTGTATACAAATAGTAATTTGTGAATTATCTGGCGGTAATCAAAATTTCAACCTACTTCGCGTCTTTACATCATTGCTGGAGATTTCTCGAAAGCACAACAGCAAGTAGAGATCAGGCAGCGGCTAAGCTAGATTTTTGATTATAGATAAAATTTCCAGACATGAGTCGAACAGTTGCGTACCACATGGTGCAATGTGGTTATGCTTAATGATAAATCGTGTTTAAACAGTGTGAGAGTAAGTATTCCAATGAAATAATATTCCAAGACCACGATTTCAGAATGAAGTATGCATTCAAAATGACAGAGTAAAACTTGGCGTGAACTTCACACTTAACTTTGGTCTGAACGTTACTATGCTTAACAAAGTAAACAATGATTTAGAAAGGAGAATTTCTATAAGGAACGAACAGCTTAATCAGTCGATGTGTTAATGAATGACTCAAGGAACTGGGGCGGTCTTCCTATCAGCTCTGAGCGAGTGAACAAAGTTAAGTAGCTGACAATAAATGGTCTGGTAAACTGTCTGCGCAGTGCTTCAGTCGTAACTCAAATTTCTTCTATTTTTCTTTAAAAAAATTATTCAAAATCTATATCTTTTTCGCTTTTAGTATATATTTCATATTCGTCCTTGCTGTCCTTCTTTCATAAATCTTTCTTTATCTAACAGATTCAATCACAAGTCAACACGGAATTACTAAATGCGTCCATCACCTACCACACTTCAACTAAGAATGTATCAGACTACACAGAGGCAAAGACTGTACCACAACAAAACCAAAGATTGTTTAACAGTAACGTAACTTACTGTCTCTCTACCATGCACATCGATCAAAACTAACGTGCCCACCTTATAACATTCTCATAACGATGTTGTCGCTCAGAGCCGAACATTGAGCAAACAATGACGTCATTGGGGAGCCGTGCCCAACAGTTCCGCCACAACTTTAGTTTTAGTCTTTTGGAACACAACAGTGACAATGTGTTTATGTTGTTTTCGTGTGTGAAGTACAGTAACTCGTCTACAAATTATTGATCATTTTGTTGCTAGTCGTTTTGTCTTTCATTGCTTAGCAATGGGCAAAAAAAGTGTGTGTTTAATGTGAACCTGCTACAAGAATAAAAGTTTTTCAAATTTATTTAATGACAGTAGCAATGAAAGTGTTTATTGGACACTATGTGCTGGAGAACTTTGTGTTGCACATAAAGGAAAAGCATGATATTAAAGAACACAGCTAAACAAACGGCTGTTATTAATGCTTCTGGTTCATAAATCGTAAGTTATTTTGCTAGGGAATTGTGATTTGAAACGTGCTGCTAAAGAAGCTACATGTTCGTACCACATTGTTAGATAACGAACTCGGTTGCAAAACATCAGACTGCAGGTCTGGACTGGTAAAAATGTTACATGACCCAAAATCTTCATCTGCTGGAACCTAAACGGAGGCAATTATTGTTAAGGTTATTTCGCCATTCAAAATGGATGATGTGATGCGTTGTTTGAAATAAATTAATAGTATAACAGCAACGATGGAATCTGCAACAGAAATGAAGTAAATTTTTTCACGAGTGTTGTAAGATATTCCGGTTTCTAGGAGGGAATTCAACTTTAAAATTTCGATCAATCATCAAATGAAGATGCTCAGATTCTGAGTAACTTTTGGAGTGTGTGAAAAAGTAAAGATTTGAAGAAAAGTGGTTTGTTTTACTGCTGATATGAAACATGGACTATAAACAATTTAGATAAAAAGAGAACAGAAGCTTTCGCAAAGTGGTGCTACAGAAAAATGCTGAAGATTAGTTGGGTCAGTGGCGTAACTAATGAGGAGGTACTGAACAGAGTTGGGAAGAGAAGGAATTTGTGGCAAAACTTGAACATAAGAAGGGATCGGTTGATAGGACACATGCTGGAACATCAAGGGATTGCCAGTTTAGTATTGAAGGGAAGTGTAGTTGGTAAAAATCGTAGGGGGAAAGACTTTGTGTTATTATTATTATTATTATTATAGTCATAAATCAATAAGAATAAATATGAAACAGTCGTTTTAAAAAATGTATAGTCTCTACAGTAAGCAGATTCAGAAATATGTAGGCTGCAGTAGCTAATCGGGGATGATGAGGGTCGAACAAGATAGAGCAGCATGGAGAGCTGCATCAAACCAGTCTTCGGACAGAAGACAATAATAGTAGTTTTGTTAGTGCGAAGAGAATTGGGAAAGAAAATGTGTTCAGAAACGTTCAAAGCGACTTAGATAAGCACTTTTTAGGGAAGAGTTGTTCAGGGTTAATTGCACATTAACTGCTTCTGAAAGTGCCATGGTTAATGAAAAATACAGCTGAATAAATAAAGTTTAATGTTTCAGTAAACTGTTAAGGGATTTAAGTAGTTTCAAAAATATGTCCTGAGTTGGACCCAAAAAGATATGTTAAGATAGCAATACCGCGAGGCTCCAGTTCAGTCCATAAAGCCTGTCTTAACGAAATAATTTGTAGCACACTGAGGATGACCTCACTGTTACGTCCCCTCCTTCGAATCAACCAACCAACATGTACACTGCCTGCAATGGCAGGGAAAATGGCTCTGAGCACTAAGGGTCTTAACATCTGAGGTCATCAGTCCCCTAGAACTTAGAACTACTTAAACCTAACAAACCTAAGGACATCACACACATCCATGCCCAAGGCAGGATTCGAACCAGCGACCGTAGCGGTCGCGCGGTTCCAGACTGAAGCGCCTAGAACCGTTCGGACACACCGGCCGGCAAAGGCAGGGATCTCGGCTTGAATCTCGGACCAGGAAACAGGAAAGTACGTCCAATAAAACATCCGTTTACCTAGAAAACACGTATTTGGGACGTGGAGTCAATTCCTCCAGCAATGTTTGTTTCATTCTGCTCTTCATTCTGTTCTAACAGTGATTGTATTAAATGCTTGTAAATAGGACCACTAGAGGACAACGCTTAGCTAAACACAGTACTCCTTCAGCCACTTGCATTCACACCACATAACCTGCTAAATATGCACGCACACACACACACACACACACACACACACACACACACAGAGAGAGAGAGAGAGAGAGAGAGAGAGAGAGAGAAACAAACAGCTATACGGCGAAGAAGGAGCTCGACGTGCGTAATTTTAGCCCTCTCCTGTTACAAAATCCCTAAAGCCAGGTGGGACATCTGTCCGACACAAAGAAGCGAAGGAGACAGAAAATAAGAAGTGAAAAATAGCACGCCGCTGAAGTGTGGCGTCGAGGCGGTGTGCTTGCCAGCACAAGAATGGCCGGCAGACCGGCCTCGCGCAGCTGAATGGGCAGGCGCAGCGCGCACACGTATGCGGCTGACTGCGTGCGTTCTATTCCAGGCCGGCACGACACTATAAAAAGGAAGCCCGACTCCTGCTTTGTGACAGCCTGCCTCCCTCCCTCCCTCCCTCTCTCCCTCTCTCTCTCTCTCTCTCTCTCTCTCTCTCTTTCTCTCTCTCTCTCATGTCTTCTCCCCTCCTTAACAACCTGCTCTCACCTCACCTGCTGCGATCTGAGCGTGCTTACTGGCAATAAGCATCTCCGGCCGTGGAAGCTCTCTCTATTCTGGGAGTTTTACTCCCATCACGAGTGCCTCCGATTGTCAGCGTTCGGGAGAAGGGGGAACCGGGAAGGAAGGAAGGGCCTGGGAAGCCGGTGGGGATTTAAGGGGGATGGCGGGAGGGACTGCCTGTGGCTGTTGTTGCCAGGGAGCTGGATATTTCCGCGATGCACCTGGTTCCAATTTTAGGGGCACATAACGGGAGCCAGGCGTCCACACCAGTTGCGTCCCTCTTTTTTATTAGCGGTCCGTGACGAGGCGAATTAACCATCAGCGCCGGAGGTTTATTTTTCTCAGGCACAGAGCTCCCTTTTACACGTTCCGTGTTACTCCTAACTGCCAGGGTACGGATTTCGAAAGTTCCTCTTGAATTCTTCTACTTCTGGGGAGTTATAAGTACCGCCAGGAGACAAATGTGAACTGAGGCATTTCATGGTATTTCTGGTCTCATTATTTAACGGCACTACGTACCCGAAAACCGGCCAAATGCGAGTAGGGCCTGCGCACTATGGGTTTCGTACAAACTTAATTATGTACACATGTAGTTCATCCATCCTGGAAATTGAGAATCTCAGCGACTTTTGCGTGTTATCCGTATCAATACTGGCGAGATATTGGTCCCCCGAATTCCAAGACAGTATAAAAACCTCCACATTAGTTCCTCAGACTAACCGGACATAAAAAAAAAGAAGCGAGCATGAGACTTCAGTTTATATACGAGGGCAGTTCAATAAGTAATGCAACACATTTTTTTTCCGAAACAGGGGTTGTTTTATTCAGCATTGAAATAAACCAGGTTATTCCCCAATCTTTTAGCTACACAATACTATTTTTCAACGTAATCTCCATTCAATGCTACGGCCTTACGCCACCTTGAAATGAGGGCCTGTATGCCTGCACGGTACCATTCCACTGGTCGATGTCGGAGCCAACGTCGTACTGCATCAATAACTTCTTCATCATCCGCGTAGTGCCTCCCACGGATTGCGTCCTTCATTGGGCCAAACATATGGAAATCCGACGGTGCGAGATCGGGGCTGTAGGGTGCATGAGGAAGAACAGTCCACTGAAGTTTTGTGAGCTCCTCTCGGGCGCAAAGACTTATGTGAGGTCTTGCGTTGTCATGAAGAAGGAGAAGTTCGTTCAGATTTTCGTGCCTACGAACACGCTGAAGTCGTTTCTTCAATTTCTGAAGAGTAGCACAATACACTTCAGAGTTGATCGTTTGACTATGGGGAAGGACATCGAACAGAATAACCCCTTCAGCGACCCAGAAGACTGTAACCATGACTTTACCGGCTGGGGGTATGGCTTTAAACTTTTTCTTGGTAGGGGAGTGGGTGTGGCGCCACTCCATTGATTGCCGTTTTGTTTCAGGTTCGAAGTGATGAACCCATGTTTCATCGCCTGTAACAATCTTTGACAAGAAATTGTCACCCTCAGCCACATGACGAGCAAGCAATTCCGCACAGATGGTTCTCCTTTGCTCTTTATGGTGTTCGGTTAGACAACGAGGGACCCAGCGGGAACAAACCTTTGAATATCCCAACCGGTGAAAAATTGTGACAGCACTACCAACAGAGATGTCAAGTTGAGCACTGAGTTGTTTGACGGTGATTCGTCGATCATCTCGAACGAGTGTGTTCGCACGCTCCGCCATTGCAGGAGTCACAGCTGTGCACGGCCGGCCCGCACGCGGGAGATCAGACAGTCTTGCTTGACCCTGCGGCGATGATGACACACGGTTTGCCCAACGACTCACCGTGCTTTTGTCCACTGCCAGATCACCATAGACATTCTGCAAGCGCCTATGAATATCTGAGATGCCCTGGTTTCCCGCCAAAAGAAACTCGATCACTGCCCGTTGTTTGCAAGGCACATCCGTTACAGACGCCATTTTAACAGCTCCGTACAGCGCTGCCACCTGTCGGAAGTCAATGAAACTATACGAGACGAAGCGGGAATGTTTGAAAATATTCCACAAGAAATTTCCAGTTCTTTCACCCAAAATTGGCCGAGAAAAAAAATGTGTTGCATTACTTATTGAACTGCCCTCGTATGTCTAGACATCTTCTGAATGAAGTGAGTAGCCTGATGAGTACACAATATGGGCTGAGAGTAAATCGAAGAAACAAGAAAATAACGAGAAGCAGGAGAAATGATAACAGCGAGAAAGCTTCACGTTTGATCGTCACGAAGTAGGTGAAGTTAAGAAATTATATTACCTAGGGGCAAAATAGCCAATCACGGACGGAGCAAGAAGGACATCAAAAGGAGACTAGCACTAGGAGAAGGAGCATTCGTGGGCAACAGAAGTCTACTAGTATCAAACATAGGCTTGATTTGAGGAAGCAATTTCTGAGAATTCTGGCACAGCATTGTATAGTAGCGAAACATGCAGTGTGGGAAAACTAGTAAAGAAGGGAATCGAAGAATTTGAGATGTGGTGTTACAGAGGAACTGAAAATTGGGTGGACTGATAACGTGTGGAATGAGGAGGCTCCCCGGAGAATCAGCAAGAAAAGGGATATGTGGAAAACACTGACAAGAAGAAAGCACAGGTCGGTAGGATATCTGTTAAGACATCAGGGAATAACTTCCATGCTACTGGAGGGAGCTGTAGAAGGCAAAAACTGTAGAGGAAGACAGAGATTGGACTACACGCAGCAAAGGTTGCAAGTGCTACTCTGAGATGAAGAGGTTGGCACAGTAGTGGAAGAAGTGGCGGGCTGCATCAGAATAGTCAGAAGACTGATGAAAAAATATTAGAGAACAGTCTCGATAACACACTTTTTTATTTACGTACTAAAACGTGACTACAACTTACATTTTCAGTAATATTCGTCTCCCATGGTTTGATGGATGATGAATGCGATGTATGTTTAAATGCAAGTAATATTTTTTATGTGATGTAATTATAGTTCAACAAGATGCAGAGCTTTACCGTGGAATCTTGATTCTTGTCGAATTTCATGCTTTTCGGTCAATAGAAATCGACCTATGACTTTCGATGTGTGAGTTTCCGCGTACGAAAAAATGTGACACAATGGCCGCAACTTTTGATTGCACTGACTTCTAAGTTTACAACTTTCACATCACCAAGGGACCATAGACCTTGTTTTGTGACATTACGTTGAACGTGATACACCAAACTGATCCGGAGAAAAAGGGTCTTAACGGACGGACAGAGAAACAAACAGACGGATGAAAAATGAAAAAAAAATTTTTTTCGTGTTTTATAACTACAATTTTCGGAATTTTTCCTTTACTTGTGAAACATAGCTTCTTGTAAAATTTCCTGGTTCTAGGTCAACGGCAGCACCCAATGGATTTTGATGAGTGAATTCGCGAGTGCCAAAATATGTGAGATAAATGACAATTTCTTTTAACTGAAGCGACTTAGAAGCTTAAAAATTTTTACACCTCCACGGGACCGTAAACCTTAATATGTGACGTAGATGTGAACTTGGTACGTCTACTCGTTCCCGAGAAAAAGGTTTCTTAACAGCCGGGCAGTCAGACAGGCAGAAAGAAAGACAGAGGACGGATAATAAAGTGACCCTGCACGAGTTCCGTTTTTACAGACTCAGGCACGGAACCCCAAAAAAGAAATAAGTATCAAATTTTATTGATATAAAATAGGCGTTATGCATCACAATCTTCCACTTTTAGGAAATAATTGCCATATCAGAGAAAGCCATGACTGATGCACAAAGGGCATCAAGAAAGATTACAACACTATTCAAAATCAGAAAAATATATATATTTTGATGAAAGTTACATGATATTATTTTTCCACATAACCGCCGTTGACATTAATGCAATTCTGAAGCCTGGACACAAGCTTCTGCGTAGCCTCGTCTTATACACACCGCTCCACCTCCCGCAGCACTTTGTGACAGACTCCATGACTTCCCTGTCGTTCGAAAAGCTACGTCCACACAAGAACACCTTCAAGTTAGTCAAAAGGTGGTAATCAGAGGGCACCAGGTCAGAGGAGTAGGGTAGACGAGTCACAGTGTCCCATCTAAACAGATCGATCAGGCCATGAGTAAATCGAGAACTATGGGGTCTGGCGTTCTCATAAAGGAGTAATGCACCACAAGTCAGCATACTCTGAATTTTGTCTTTTCTCAACTATTGTAGGTTCTCATAGTATACAGCATTGATCGTGGCCCATTTGGGCATAAAATCAACCAACAAGAGCCTTTTTCGGTCCCAAAACACAGACGTCGTGATTTTTCTCACTGAAGACTGAACTTTAAATTGTTTGGTGGATAGAGAATGGGCATGCCGCCTCGTCAGAGATTGTCTTTGTTACTGAGGAGTACAGTGACACATCTACATTTCGACTACACATCCGCGTATCGTTCTCAGTCACAAATGGGTCGAAAAGGACTCACACTCGGTTTGAAAACGTTTAAGAAATTCGCGGCAATCGACACACGGTGTTCGCGGTGTTCCAGACTAAATGTATTTGGCAACCACCAGGCGCTCAAGTTCTTAAACCGAGGTCTTTCTGACACGGTTTCATCCAAGAAACTTTGTGAAACGTGTGGAAATCTTTCTGTAAGGCAATCGAGTGTCACACGAAGATCATCGTGGGCTTTTTTTTTTTTTTTTCAACCTGCCGCACAAGCTCTTCTAAAATAATAGACGGTCAACCACTTCATTCTTCGCCCTGAGTGTCGGTACGGTCTTGGTTGAACAATCTAACCCACTTGTTAACATTCTAAGATTCATTCACTCGGATCCGTAGGTGTCCACAAGTTGTCGATGGGTAACGATCGCTGAATCGTTACACCAAATGAGGAACTGAATGAATGGCTCAACGAATCTCACTGCTGCTGTAGGTGGAGCTCACAATGGATGGCTTGATTTGACCCTTAAAAAGCCCTCTACACTTCACGGGCGCCTAATAAAAAAATTAAATTAAATAAAATTAAAAATGTAGATGACAGAGGGATTGAGAGAGAGACAGAGAGAGAGAGAGAAAAAACTATGTCTTACTCAGCCCTTATTTCCTTTCTTACGTACATGGCAACAGTAGTTATTTGTAATTATTTGCATCTTCATAATTACACTGCAATTCTCACTGAGATTTCCGGCAGGGGGCTGTAGAACGACTGTTCCTCGACCGTTACACTTTCCATATAGGACGCAGGAAAAAATAAACGCAAATCATTCAGTACGAGCACAGCTTGGTCTTATTTCATTACGACGATCAATTCAGTATTTTGCCATTCAAACGAGAGCGTTTCTGATTGAAATTCCGTGGATAGATCTCGCTACGACGATAAACACCTTTGTTTAAACAACTGCCCGGCGAACTCGCTTATTGGATCTTCGAACATTTTCTACGTCATCCGTCAGTTCTCTCTGGTACTGACCCCATACGGCGCAGCGATGTTCGAGAGGAGGAAAATTAAGCGTAGTGTAGCCAGTCTCTTCACTAGATTTGTGCCATCATTAACGGGTTCTGCCAATAAAACGCAGTCGTTTGTTCGCCTTCCGCAGAATATGCAGTGGTTCCAGTTTAAATGTTTCGTAACTGTAATCCGTAGATATTTAGTTTAATCGACAGCCTGTAAGTATATTTGATTTATCGCGAAACCGCAGGTTTAACGGAATTTGTTTAGCATTCGTATGGAAGACCTGACACTTTTATTACTCTCCGTCAATTGCCACATTTTGCACTGTGCAGGTAACTTCTCTGAATTATTTTGTAATTCGTTTTGAGTTTCTGATGAATTTACTAGGCGATAAACGAAGTCACAAACCGCAAAATCCTATGACAGCTGCTCGTATTGTCTTCTAATTCGTTGATACAAATTAAGAAAATCACTCTGACTTTCTTCATTCTTCCTTGGGGAACCCCAAACGTAATTTCGGGTTTAATAAAACGACTTTCCGTCAAATACTGTGAACTGCGACCTTTCTGACAGGAATCCAGTAGCACCAACGGGACGCTCGTCCATAGGTTTGCTCTTTAATTAGTAGCCGCTTATGAGGAAAGGTGTCAAACGCGTTCTGGAAATCTAGAAATACGAAATAAACCTGAGATCCGCTGTTCGTTAGTCTCCTGTTCGTTAGTGTAGTACACCGTATGAATAAAGTATCAGGTCTGTTCGATAATAACGATGTTTTCTGAATCTGTGCTGGCTATAAATCAATAGATGGCTGTCTTCGATGTGTTTCATAATGGTGGAACACAGTAGCTGTTTCAAAATCTTAGTACAAGTTGATATAAGTCAGCGGGTGAATATAATTCAGAGGATGTGTATGACTGCTAAAAACGCAGATACTTCTTCAGAATATTCTGAAAAGAACCACACGGCTACGCTTCAGTGGCGCTGTCCTCGGTAACATTGCAACTGATACCGCACAGAGTAGGTATCCTTTACGTACGTCTAGAATCTCTTTGAATTTTCTGACAGGTTTAGAGACTGAGTTTCGTTGTGGAAACTATTAAAAGCATCTCACGTTGAAGTCCAGTACAGTTTCGACCATTTGAAAACCGTGGCCAAACTTTTATTATACACTCCCGGTATTTCTTTTCGTCATCTGTCTTTCGACTGGCTTAATGTTGTGCTTCATGTTTTCGTACCTGACGCTAATTTTCCATGTGTATGTGGCTACTACGTGCAACATCTTCTACCATATTTTATTCATGATGTTCTGCTGCTACTTTTCTACTCCTATTGCTCCTTCTAGCGTCAGAGAAACTAACCACCGATGATTCAGTTGATGTCCATTAACCTGTTACTTTTGTTTCGATAGATTTGTTTCTTCAACTCTTCTTTCCGCTATTTCTTCATTTCGCAGTTTCGCCTGACGACTTAACTTTTTTCATTCTTAGATTAAAAAGATTGTCAACCTTGCGTGTACGAGCTTGCATCAAAGAAGGAATGACGTAAATAAAAGCAAGTCTATTGATTACAGAATATGGATTGAGCATAAGCCGGAGAAAGATTAAAGTAATACGAATGACCACAAGTGGGACTGGTGTGGAGCACTAAGTTGACTAAGAGAAGGATTTCTGCTAACTTGGGATGAAAACAACACGTGACGGACGAAGCAGGGAGGGCATAAAATAGCACACTAGTACAGGCAAAGAGCTCACCCCTGTGCAAAAGAACTCTTCTACAATCAAACACAGGCCTCAGTACGAGGAATAAATTTCTGAGAATGTTTGTCTGGAGCACGGTATTGTGTGGTAGCGAAACATGGACTATGAGGAAACTGAAACAGAAGAAAATCGAATCGTTTCAGATGAGGTGCTGCACAAGGATGCCGAAAATTGACTGTTAAGATAGGAAGTTAAGGAGCTTCTTCGTAGAATCAGCGAGGAGAGGATTGTATGGAGAACACTGGCAGGATTTAAGAAAGAACACTATGACCAGATATTCACTGCTCGACTGTAGCTAAGGAACAACTGACATTTGGTAAAGAGCAATTGCAAATTACCACGGAACAATCGACAGTTGCTACGGAATACAAGACCGAAGATATTAAAGGGAAACGTAGAGGGTGGGCGTGATAACTGCAGCAAAGCCGGTACACGAACGCTCTGTGTGCATTCGACAGTTCATGCGGTACGGTATTTGATGGAGGCGTTTGTGGAGCCAGTTAGTGCGTCAGCCTATGTCTTAGTGAAACATGTCTGCAAGACATTATTTGAGTATTTATGATCGTGGATCAACGGTTCGACGGCTGCCAACAGTTGGACGGCTCGAAGCGGGTCAAAGTGTCACTATTATGGCATGAGTAATGGATGTGTCCGAAAGTGCCATCTCGCGATTAAAAAGCACCGCAGAAAGTGCAAATGCTATGAGAAAGCATGCTAGTGATCGTTTAGAGGCCGCCACACCGCAAGATATCGATACCTGTACATACCTCTTGTGGCGAAAAGGGACAGATATTAATTCATTCCAACGCCGACCGCTTCGGACTTTTGCATCTGCTGTGCGAACACGTTTCTCTGCCAGAAATCAGGCTCGTCTGTATGCTAGTAACTCTGTTAAATGCATCGCTCTTCAACCACGCCGTCATCGAGAAAGAGTTCGTTGGTGCAGGCAGCATATTGTTGGGGTCACAGTGATCCACAGTGATGTTCTCCGACGAATCCTGCTTCCCTGTGGCAAATGGTTCTTGCCACTAGTTAGTGTGAAGATACAGGGAAACGCCCTACACACAACATCATTACGGCCTAGGCCAGGAATTCCCAAACATTTCCTCTGACGGAACAGATTGAGAATCCTGGTACTTTCATGGAACACCTTGTTTATTTTGAAGGTTAATAAATGTTAATTAAAATTTTAAAAACGGCTAAAGCTTCTTTTATTCCATTTCAAATCATAACTTGTGCAGTGCTACGCGGCTTTCTTCTTAATTACAGACTTACTATTTTATCAGTTGATTTGTTTTCACCACGTAACGCCAGCTGTTTACGTCCTTCTTCGTTGCTGAGCGATGTATCACTGTTCGTTCTGACGCCGCAACTCTTCCTTTCCTATATCTTTACTAATTTTTAACTATATAAATGATGAACTGTTGGTTTTGCCGTTCAACAACTTTTTAATAACTGTGGAAGTATTAGAGGCATCGGGTCCCACCTAATGTGTCACCTGCCTATACGTTTTACATGAACCTTTCAAGACTCCATCGATCTGTCTACAAAGAGAAAGCAGAATATCTCTTCCTCTGACGTTGTCCAACAACGACCCAGGAAGCTCGACGCCCTCGGGCCCAGGCTCTTCCATGGCTCGCGGTAGTTTGCGGCATTCGTTTTATTCCTTGCCCACTTGCCGCTACGTCGAACTTTCGTGGTGATCGTTGGGCAACGTCTTCCACGTTATCTGCAACATAAATAAACTTTCTTCCCACAGTATTTCTGAAAACCCAAAAACAAACTTAAAGAACGTAATAATAATAACTGTTCTTACAATTATTCGTATAAGTCTTGGTCGATTTAATGAGGGGTGGGACAGGCCTAAGACTTGTGACACCACACTAGTAATACAAAAAACATAATGAAATTTAAAAACAAAATGTGAAAAGTGTCGAAAAAAGTCATTTTATTAACAGCTACGGTCGCAGGTTCGAATCCTGCCTCGGGCATGGATGTGTGTGATGTCCTTAGGTTAGTTAGATTTAAGTAATTCTAAGTTCTAGGGGACTGATGATCAAAGAAGTTAAGTCCCATAGTGCTCACAGCCATTTGAACCATTTTTTGTATGGAGATTACTGTGGATAATGTCCGTACTTTTAGGGGTGGTAGCAGGTGCCGACCTTGTGTTAACGAAAAACAACCTCACCCACTCAGGACTGTTCAGGTGCCGGATACACTGGAATGTGACAATACTGAATGTATGGAATGGCCTGCTTTCTCCCCGTACCTAAACATTGTAGAACACGTATGAGATTCTCTTGTCAGACACGTTTCTGAACGGTCACCACCTCCACGAACCGTGCAAGAATTTAAAACCGCGCTGAGAGAGGCTTGGGTCAATATCCTCCAATGACACCTCAAACAGTTTGGTAAAATGGAAATGATTGTATGGCATTGTTAGCCGTGAGACCCCACTCGGGGAGTTCGGGTTAGGAGTCCAGTATCAATAACTGGTGTAAAACGTGCATTGGTGACCGAGGAGGAGATATTACGTACTGAGAATCCGACATCGACCTTTAAGTTACGAGTTGACCTGTATCAAATGTGAACGTTATTTACATTTGTCATACTACTGTGCAATGAGATGAAATCTGTACCATTTTTCGTTATAAATATACTATTTCACCTCTATTACGTATACAGTGTATTTCATATCGTCCAAAATTACCTTTGATTATTTCTGTCCCATAACGTCTCTACTCCTTAGCACTTCACAAGGAGTGTCTGTTAAGATATCAGAGAATAACTTCCATGATTCTAGATTTACTAAATGCTGTAGAAAATTAAATGGGCTGATGATGATATAAAATAGATGGTCTTCTGCAGATCAGTAAAGAAAGGACTGACTGAAACACACTGTCCAAAAAAAAAAAAAGAAGGGGTACAGAGTATGTTTTAAGACGCCACAGGCTAACAACCGCTGTAATAGAAGTAGAAGGCGAAATCTATAGGTGAAGACGCAGAGTGAAAAAAATCAACGGGGCTTAGTGATAATCTAAGATGCAGCGGCTGGCACAGTCGTGGCGAGCTGTATAAAGTCACCCTGAAAACTAATGGCCCAAGAAAATTCCCTTTGATACGCCCCACATTCATTTGTTTTTCCTTGTCATCATGTTGTAACTGTATTCCTGTTTTTACTGCTAGCAGATGCGTAGGGATTTCAGAAGGTAAGGTACACACGTCGTCCCACACGCCGACAATTGCGCAACAAGATCGGCGCTTTTGTAGAAGAGATTAGAAGTTCCGAGCATTATGTTGACAAATTTCCGCTTCGGTACGGTTAACAGGTGCTCACAGTGTGCGGTTCAAGTGGCGCGGCAACTGTAAACGTACTCCGAAGTTGAACAACTGGAGACAGTAAGATTATTGTGGGTGAGGCAATGAAATTGCATACAGGTGTAGGGAGAAAATGCAATGTGAAGCCCAGCTGTAGTGAAACGGTGCCAACAATTTGACCGAGGGCCCCGAAATGCGGGTGACGCTGACCGAGAAGTACAGGACTTGCACCATGCCGTTTCCATCTTTTGAGCAAGCTGGAAGGTCAACTGTGGTGAATGAGATTTCTCGACGATGAGGTCACCCAAACAACGTTTCTCGAATGGTTCCGTAATCAAGAAGAGGTTCTCTATTCTTCAGGAACAGATTCATTGCTAAAACGTTCCGACCATTGCTTACGGAGAGTTGGCGACTACGTTGAAAGACAGAGTCATGTATTTATGTCATGCAACATTCAATTAAAGCCTGACATGCCATATTAATGTCTAGCTTACTTCTTGAAGTCCTCCCCCGTATGTGTTGTGTATATCAACAACGATGCGATATGTGGAGCATTTTTTAAATTTTGTTTCGTACAGGGTGGAACAAATATAATGACCAGGACGAGTGGTTACCATTTGTGACTGCATTAACTGGGGAGGAAAACACCTATAGTTTCTTCCAACAGGATGGAGCAACTGCCCATAGAGTCAGCCGAACCTCGGAACACAAGTATACAATCTTCACGCTTGTCGGCCTTGTTAGCAGAGGTCAGTCTTTTCGCGGCCGTAACTGGCCATTCAGGTCGCCTGATCTGTGAGTGTGTGGTTATTCGTATGGGGAGCCTTCTCAAAGGCACATGACGACAGGTAACTTCTATGAATAAGACAAAACAGCAATAAATATAAAGTTTCTACCTTCTCTTCCCCTGTATCATGCACAAAACATCGTAAAGACTAAAATCCTCAATCAATAGGCACCAATAAAATGCTCATGGATCTCGTAGCCAATCCCAACCGTGAGTGTAAAGTAGCTACTTTTGTTGAATGCTGCCTAGTTGTCGAATATGGGGTGTCTAGGATTCCTGCTTTCTCGGATAGCTAGACAACGATTCAAGCAAATAGTATTAATGAGTTTTATTACGAAAAGTAAATGACAGTACGTAACTTCGTATTGAATACGAGACTGGAATAGAAGGGAGAACCGATAGAAGTACTCAAAGTACCCTCCGCCACACACAGTCAGGTGGCTTGCGGAGTATGGATATAGATGTACATGTAGATCGTAAGCAAAGGGCGACAGACAAAATAAGAACTCTCTTCTGTACAACAATTCCAAGTTTGCGCTACATATAACGTGCAAGGAAAGTCATGAGCTTTGACGCTTCTATCTAGTTACTAGCCTGCAAGCTGCTGTAAAACTGGGCCGCGGCCAGTCGGCCGTGGCGCTGCTTCGCATAGAGGCCGCTGCTGTCGCGTTGTCATCCTGCAGAGAGGTCGGTCAGCGTGCTACTGGCTGGGCTGACGTCTGCTTCGAAACGCCCTCTGCTCTCTCTTTTCCGACTGGCGTGCCGGCGCTTGGCTTTACGCCGTAACAGCTTACATTATTCCGAGGGGAAATTTTGAGTAAATATTAAAAAAAGCTTGGTGAATAAGAAAACATACAGTGTATGTTGCTCCAGTGATTCGGCCTCTGTGCATGCTGCCGCCATGTGGTTGCCTCTATTGATACCCGAAGGCGTCACAACAAAAACCAAAACAGTGGAACAAATTACATCACGCTGCAGTAAAACTCCATCGGATTTTCTGAAAATTACACGTGTCGAAATAGATGTAGATGTACTTCATTTTTCCTGAAAGTATCCCTAGAGTAATGAACAAAAGGAGAACATATAACCAGGAAACCGAATACAGCTCACGATGGAATGATATGAAATACGTACTCTGCTCCTGTGTCGTATGTTTCTAGCGTTACGCGATGCTAATGAATGTGTTATCGTCGTTGGTACCTTTTTTCATTGCTACGGAAAGGTAAGTATGCCCATCTACATATGTACATTCAGCATCCACTTACAACAAACAACTATGAAGTAGATGGTGAAGCGTGCATGCAACTGTACCAGCTACTATGGCTTTTTATAGTGCCATTCATATATGGAGCGCAGAAATTACGATTACTTACCCCAGTAATAGCTGTAATTACCCACCTCTAATGACCTAGTTGTCGACGGGATGTTAAGCACTATTTCATCCTCCACCTCTAATTAGTCTAATCGTGTCTGCGCGCTCCATACTGGAGAGATACGCAGGTTTTTGTAGTACATTCCAAAATTCATCACTCAAAGTCGGTTTTAGAGACTTACTACGTAGGTTTCGACGCAATGTATGGTGTCAGTCTTCAGGCATTCTTTCAGCGTCAATGGGTCAAACAAACCTTGACCGCTCGTTCTGTCCTTTCTTGCCTATCTTCAGTAACCCCTGTTAGTCCTATTTGGTACGGCTACAACGCACTTGAGCAATATTTCAGAATTAGTCGTACTTCGCGGTAGGTCTACCTTGTAGACTGATTCCATATTGCTTGCATTCTGCCACCAGCTTTATGTACAACTGAGCCAATGTGATAGCTCCATCTCATACCCCTACCGAAATTCTACAGACAAGTATTATATATCCGAAACGTTCTTGACTGATATACTTCAAATTTCTATACGTTACTCTAATAAATATTCGAACAGAAATAGGCAAGATATTTTTCAGTACATAATGTATATATAGATGTATAATATACAATTAATACAATAAACCAAATAAAACACAACGGAGCCCCAGGAGAACAGGGCACTATCTCCGAGATCTACAAACTCAGAGCCCAAAATTTCAGTATGGAAATTCATGAAATTCGCAAAGAAATATGGAATACAAAAAAAATTCGCCAGGAATGGAGATATGCATTGATTCCTCCACTCCACGAAAGGGCGTCAAGACAGACCCAGATAATGTCAGAGGTCTCTCATTATT
The DNA here is from genome assembly GCF_021461385.2 of Schistocerca piceifrons. Classification (NCBI taxonomy): domain Eukaryota; kingdom Metazoa; phylum Arthropoda; class Insecta; order Orthoptera; family Acrididae; genus Schistocerca; species Schistocerca piceifrons. Next base: position 563,042,814 of record NC_060143.1, read on the forward strand.
ACCAGTCACCCACCAAATTCTCTCCAAGGGATTGCTCAGCAGACTAGAACCACAAGCCGATACAAAGATGGTGAAATTTACCTTCAGTAAAGGAAAGTCCTGTATTGAACAGATTTGGAACCTGAGAACGCTCCTGAAGGTCAGACAGACGGGCTGCACTGTCACGCCACCACTCCTGGAACACAATCTTTGGCGTGAAGGGGGCGTGTCTCGTTCGCCGCGAGCGCCGAGGAAGCCGTTTTCCGTGGAGAGGCAGTCTGTGAAGCAGCACGCACAGAGCAGGTCTGCGTGGCAACGAGCCGGCTGTTTGTTCTAAGCCCGGGTGAGTTCCAGTCTCGTCTGGCTGAGCATCTTCCAGACACGAGGAACGAGCACCGGAAACGGGAGAGGACACATTCCTTTGGTCGACCAGGTCTGGAGGCAGGCGGTGGGCCGTCGACAGCCACGCATCTCCTGGCGGCTCCAAATTTCCCCATTGTTTGTCACCGCACTGCCGCTTTATAGCTCGGTAAGCTACTTTGGGTTCATTGCTTCGGTGAGGAGACCACGTGGCATACGTAAGGACTCATTTTCCTCCCCGCTGTCACCGAGATAATTGTGACTGGGTCGCTTCCTACCCGTGTATGTGGCATGTGGCCTGTGTGTCTGGCCAGGCCCTTTGAGGAGCATATCGCTAGTATCAAAACATAACAGCTTCCATTCGGTAGTCGTCAGAGCTGCAATTTGGTTGTGTTGCTTAAATTACTGAGGTTTTATAAATTTCTTTTATATTCTATATCATTAATCATGACGTCCAAAACATTTTTCTTCCCCAGTACGCTGTGTACTAAATCGCCAAGTCACCTTCTTTAGTAGTTTGGAGCCTGCAAGATTAGCACCTCTCCGGGGCAAAACTTGATGCATATACTCGTATTTCGGCGCGCTATACTTTTAAGCCAAGCTTGTGTTTACGTAGGAGAGGTTCACCTGCCAGCCGTTCGCATCTTCCTTCCGCCTGTTGTGTGTCCCGCGCGACGTTTAGGTATTTATCGTTTCCGTCTTGTGGCATGATTTTAAGCTGTTCTCGGTTGCTCGCAGGACTTCTTTACTATGAAGGTTAAGTGCGGGTAGTTGCCTTGGCCATTTATCTTGTTATCTTCTATCGAATTCTCATACTGTTTTGCCTACCCTGCCAGATGGTATTCTCATGACGTTAGGTTTAACTCGTTTTACTTAAAAATTACTTCTCTGTTCATTAGACTATATTTGTATGTTTGTATGTTGTGCTCCCACTGGCCACGTACAGAGGAGTGTTGTGAGCAGCGTATCGGGCCTGCACTAATTAATTTCGGGTCCGTTCGTCCGGACTACATTGTCCGACGCGTGGTAGTTTCACATCAAACATCTTTAATTGTTTATATTTCCGTGTAATGTACTCCTTTTTAGGTAAACCTGAATTATTTGTCGTATTCTAGTAACACATTCTGAAGATGTATGTGGCCACCTATTGGAAGACAGTTATCTCAGAACGTTTGAAGAGATCGTTAAGTAACTTTAGTTGATGAAGTATTATCTTTCATCTTTTATTGATATTTGCTGTAAATATTTCAAAAATAGGAAACAGTGCCACACAAGAGTGTTATATTTTGGAAAGAGAATAAAGTTACTTATAAATCTAAACTTTCATACTTCATGTTACCATGAATAACTTCTGGAAAGTTGAGAGCAAGTATTTGAATTAATACTAAGATATTTTGTTATTTGATCTCACTGAAATATTTGATAACACTGTTGATCGATTATCAGTACCTGTTTTCGAATTATTTTTTCTAATTCAACAGTTTTGTCTTAATATCTCAAGATCTTGTTGACCTAACTGGTAAAATTATTTTTTCTAAGAACTAGTAATAAAAGTCTTGATATGAATGATGTTCAACCCGAACTTGATCCGGTCCTTCTACTCCCCGGCAGCCTTACGCCAGTGGTGTGTACCGGTCAGTTTCCTGGGCTTCAAGAAGACTTACAACTCTATGCATAGGTAGACTTTCTTTGACACATTAGAAGAATAAGGATTAGACATAAAAACTAGAACACTCATACAACAGACACCACATTCCGAAAAATCTCAGACCCATTCGAGATACATACAGGTGTTAGACAAGGAGATGGTCTCTCCTGCTGTTATTCAACATGATCTTGGACAAAATTATCAAACAATGGGAAGAAAAAGTAAAAGTGATTCGCTAGAAAGTACATGTGCAAACCAGACGATCATAAAATTCTTGGTATTTGGAGATGACTTCTCAATGGTCAGCGACAATAGGCAACCATCACAAAGTTTTGGAACACTATGAAAAAACAGGTATACAGCTATCATATGAGAAAAGACACTATATGGAAAGTGTGGTGTCACCGCCAAACACCACACTTGCTAGGTGGTAGCCTTTAAATCGGCCGCGGTCCGTTAGTATACGTCGGACCCGTGTGTCGCCACTATCAGTGATTGCAGACCGAGCGCCGCAACACGACAGGTCTAGAGAGACTTCCTAGCACTCGCCCCAGTTGTACAACCGACTTTGCTAGCGATGGTTCACTGACAAAATACGCTCTCATTTGCCGAGACAATAGTTAGCATAGCCTTCAGCTACGTCAATTGCTACGACCTAGCAAGGCGCCATTATCAGTTACTATTGATATTGAATCATGTACCGTCAAGACGTTCTTCATTAATGGATTAAAGTTAAGTATTCCACCAGCTACGTCCGTTTTTCTAAATTCTAATTTCCTTGTCCTGTTCCAGACCTCACTCCAGCCTGCGTGATCCAAAACGCGTGCCTTTCGGCTTCCTCTAGTAACACGGTGTTGGCTCTCCTGCCAACCACAACAGAAAGAAAGAATAACAACACACAAGGCTTGTGCATAAAATACAGGGAGGTTAACAGAGTGCAGATATTCAAATACCTTGGGGAATACATACAAAGAGGAAGGTGAAGCAAGGCATCGAACATGGAGGAAAATAAAAAGTCCAGGATGCGTACAAACTGACATGGACGAACTACAATAAAAGAAAGACTTCAAGACATGCCAGGACTCAGGCACTAAACTACAGCTGTGCTACCAGCGATACACCACGCATCAGATTCGACAGCACTCGGAATATCAGACACCACAGAGATAGAAACAACACAAGATCCTCAGATGTGGTATTTAGATGAAGAGAGAGACCAAATAACTATACGAACGCACAGACACATTCATTGACATGGTCAGAAACCGTCGAAGATCATTCTGTGGGCGACTCAGTAGGAAAATGATAGATAAAAAAGACGAATTTAGAAACAAAGTTACGAACTCGCTATTTACAGAAAAAGAAGGAAGAAATCAAGGACAATATGGAAAGAGCGAAGAAAAAAGCCAAAAAAATGAAGTTTTGGGAAGGTAAAAAGAAGAAGAAAATAAGAAAAAATGAATAATCTTGATACAATCAAGTTAATCACAAAGCAAATGGACATACGCTATAAATTTTTTAAACAATAATGCAGAAGTTTCCTGTTGTGGACTGGCAAGACAGCCAATCCACTGTGACGGGTAGCCGAAAGGCACGCGTTTAAGCTCACGCAGGCTGGCGTGAGGTCTGGAACAGTTAAAGGAGGTGAGACTAGTAAAAAAATGTACGTGGCTTCTGGAATACTTAACTTTTATCCATAATTGGTGAACATCGGTCTGACGGTACATGCATCACAAGATAAATAGCAAATGATAATGGCGCCTTGCTAGGTCGTAGCAAATGACGTCGCTGAAGGCTATGCTAACTATTGGCAAATGAGAGCGTAATTTGTCAGTGAACCATAGCTAGCAAAGTCGGCTGTACAACTGGGGCGAGTGCTAGGACGTCTCTCTAGACCTGCCGTGTGGCGGGGCTCGGTCTGCAGTCACTGATAGTGGCGACACGCGGGTTCGACGTATACTAACGGACCGCGGCCGATTTAAAGGCTATCACCTAGCAAGTGTGGTGTCTGGCGCTGACACCACATTTCCAGTTAAAATCGATAGCGGGAAAGAAATACTGTACTATGCTGTTTATCTGTGTGGTTTCATTTTCTTTCTCGAAGTTAGTTTTGACTATGATAGCATGACATTATACACCATTAGCTCACAGTGGGATTTAAATGAAAGCTTCATGGCTATAACTTATGATTGGGCTACTACTACACGACGCGGTTCTAGGCGCTCAGTCCGGAGCCGCGCGACCGCTACGGTCGCAGGTTCGAATCCTGCCTCGGGCATGGATGTGTGTGATGTCCTTAGGTTAGTTAGGTTTAAGTAGTTCTAAGTTCTAGGGGACTGATGACCAAAGATGTTAAGTCCCATAGTGCTCAGAGCCATTTGAACCATTTTTGAACCAGCAGTTAGAGAGGGCTTGTTCGTACGCAGTATGCCAATGATCGCAAACAGTTTACTGATTCATTTTAAGCGACTTCAGTTTCCAACCAAGTTTTCGTTTGTAATAACGATAAACAAGGCACGGGGTTAGAGACAGGGGGATGAGTAAATGGACAATGGGAGGTGGAACAGGAAATGGACGTAGAGAGAGATGGATAAAGATGGGAAGGAGGAAGAGATGGGGAGGACGAAGCGCTGGACAGAGAGAGCGTCTAAGAGGAGGCGATGGACGAAGAGACGTTGGGGGAGTTGGAGACGGACAAAGAAGGAGAGTGGGACATTTATCCAATTCCCATAGGTATTTAGCAATTGCGAAGTATTGGTGCGTTCGGTAGTAAACAACGTAAACACGAGGAGTCCCAACACCTGAATATACTTCTACATTTGTCTATGACTCACCGTCCAAGATAATATGTGTGTCGTCCCTACCATGAAATCGTCAGTCCAGAATAAATTTCGTTTGCTGCACCGTACGATCAGCAATTGATTTATGTGTCAGAGCAACATCCGCAGAATATGTTCAGCGTGCTTAGTCGTATGTGGTCTGGTGCTTGTTCGTAACTATCCTTTTACGTAATCTGCGTATTTGCGGTTCTATCACAGACGTATTTGCACACTGTGAACCGTCATTTTGCTGCGATTCGAGCTCACTCAAAGGCAGTATTTCTTCACAAAAACAACAGAAAATAAGGGAAATCACTGTGGTATCCGAAGTGCCATCTGCCACTCACGGTATGTGTAACCGAGCGAGGTGGCGCAGTGGTTAGCACACTGGACTCGCATTCGGGAGGACGACGGTTCAATCCCGTCTCCGGCCATCCTGATTTAGGTTTTCCGTGATTTCCCTAAATCGTTTCAGGCAAATGCCGGGATGGTTCCTTTGAGAGGGCACGGCCAATTTCCTTCCCAATCCTTCCCTAACCCGAGCCTGCGCTCCGTCTCTAATGACCTCGTTGTCGACGGGACGTTAAACATTAACACCACCACCGGTATGTGTTGCTGTAGATAATGTGAGCTCCGGGAAGGTGCTACGTGTCGCTTCCTGCAGCTTTCGTACTCAACGCTTACTTCTTACTTGTCCCAGATATCATTTACCGAAGTATGGATCCTACATTTTCAAGACACTCTTACTGCGTCTAGGTTGTTTCGTATTGCGTCAGCAGCTGTACAGAACCGATAATTTCCTGTGGGTGCATAGAGAACAACTATAAATAGCTCGCGAATGTGTCTTGGATCCGGTCTGTCGAGCAATCAACACGATCTCACTTGAGTCGAGAACAGAGCCAACGATTTTAATATTAACTAACACTAATAGAACCATTACGGTTAATTGGACTCCTTAAGCACATCTGAAATATGTGTCTCCCAAGTTTTCAAAAATATTATTTTCAAAATATACGAGTTTCTCCTACTGAGACAATAGTTCCCAATGATGTTTCTGTCATTTTTATATTTACAACAGATTAAAATTTATTCATGGCTTTCGCACTGAGTAGTACTGGGGTCAGTATGAAACCAACTTAAATTACTTGTTTGTTTCTTGAAAGTGGCATTTAAGAAAACAGAATGAAGAATCTTATATTTTACAACTCTTAATACGAAACACTTGCCACAGTGAAAATATAATTTCCCGCTTATTTATGTACCCATTATTGGGGTTTATTGCAACAACTCTTATATGACTCTGTCTGAGTCAACTGCATCCTGTGCTGTTTTGTTCAAGCACACTAAATTTGTTCGAATTTCCTTGCACTGCGTACCACTGCGGTCAATATGATCCCAACCTAAATTTAGTTTCGTTTCTTGAGCGTAATATTTATGTAAATAGGAACACTGTAATATAGGGTTTTATGTTTGGTCATTAAAATACTTTCAATACATCCGATATAAAGTACTCGGGATGTATATGACCCCAGGGGCACTAAGTGAGACAAATGGCTCTGAGCACTATGGGACCTAACATCTGAGGTCATCAGTACCCTAGAAATTAGAACTACTTAAACCTAACTAAGCTAAGGACATGTCCGAGGCAGGATTCGAACCTGCGACCGTAGCGGTCGTGCGGTTCCAGACTGAAGCTCCTAGAACCGCTCGGTCACACCGGCCAACCATAAGTGAGACAAAAAAAATCCTGGTAGTAGGAGAGTAAATTTAAATGTTATTTGTCTTGTCAAGATTAGGTCAATAAGCCCGCCTCTTCAGTGTAATAAAACGTTCTTCCCGTGTTTTTCCTTACATTGATCATGTGACTTGTCTTACAACACACACACACACACACACCATCCGTGGGTATGTAACTGACTAGAGGTGCAATTCTATATGGCAAGTGCAACGGCCACCTGACTGCATTAGTTTTTTTGGTGTTTAGTGGTTTTACCAGGCATGGTAGGGTACGTAAGGAACTCGAAGAGCCTTAGATGTTAAGTGATCGCTCTGAAGGACACAGACGTACCATGTACGCGTGTGAGACATCGTTATCAGCGCCTGACTCAATTGGAAAGGGGCCTCATTGCGAGTCTCCGTTTGGCTGGCTGGTCGAATAGTGCTGTATCCAGATTTGTGGGGCATTCGGATGTTATTCGATGTTGGACTGAATTTGAATGTGAGGACAGGGGTACTTGTCGTCAAGGCTGCGACTGACCACATCTCACTACATACTGCAACCCTTTCTGATCTGCGTCTGCCAGCCGAGTACAAGGAATAACCTATATGCAACTTTGCGTGTCGTCCCACTTCATTGGTCGGAGGCTAGTAGTCGCTAGACTAGGGAATTAATGCCCCACGCATAGGTTACGTTTAACATCACAACGGTTTCACTTGGAGCGTTGCCGTAACCAGGAAGAAGGGACTGTGAAGGAATGGCGTCGCACGGTATTCAGCCATGAATTCCAGTTCTGCACTATGCTGGATAGCCATCAGAGGCGAATGTGCGGTCTACCTGAGGAAAGGTCCCATTCTTTCAATGATTCGGAGAGGAAAAGCAGTGTTATGTCTTGTTTGATGGTGCCGGGAGCCAAAAGGCATCAATTCCGCTGATGCCCGGTTGTGACTGTGGGAATTCTGACGCCACAACGCTACGTCATAGACATCCTGCGTTGTCATGTGTTGCCTCCCAGATGACAGTATCGTGGTGCCTCATGGCAACAGGACAGTGCTCATACAAACATGGCTCACGTTTCTGGGAACTGTCTGACTGACGTTGAGGTACTCCCATGAAGAAAACGATCCCTATATCCGATAGAACAAGGCTAGTACGACACGGACATCAACTCCGTCCCAGTAGCAGTTACTAAAATTTTGGCATCTGTCATTATAAAAGAAATGAGTGGTATGTTTTAGGATAGTCTTACTCCATGTAACTTACGCATAATGGTTAGTAAAAGACAATACCGTCTGCACCAACAGTACTCAAGCACTGCATAGAAGTGAGGACCAAATACCACATTAACAGTTACAAAGACGAAAGGAAAATTTTCGTAAATTAGGTTATACGCAAACTAGGATTTCCAACGCAAGGATATTTTTTGATCAAAGTACAACTCATCGTTTGTGAAGTCCCGACCGTATTTGCGTTCTGTAAGGGGCGTTAATGAAGTTCCGCTCCTTTCTATTGCTAGTGTGGGTTTTGGTCCTTAGTTGTATAAAGTGTGCGAGTGATGTTGGTGCATATGGTACTGCCATTTATTAACCAATATAAATATGTGGTATTTTGTAATATTAGCCAAAACATACCACTGCATGCAAATATAATGTAAACTGAAAACATCAAGTCGCTATTTACTGACGTTACTTACGTACTGGCACATTACAAGATTAAATAAGTTTGTTTCCAAATTGGTTATGTAAATACGAAACCATGATCCAATTTCGCCAGTCGATTTCATTTTCATCTCATAAGACATTCAACCATGTGTCTCCAAATAAGGGTTCATTAACTAATGATGAAGAGGATAAAGGAGATAATAACTTTCCGTGCCAAATATTAAGAAGTAAAGTGTATATACATGGCTTGAAGTAGAGCAGGCATTCTACAATTCCCGAATCATGGAGAGGAAAGCGATCGGACGTGACATCGGGTCACTGTTGATAGTGACTTATGAATTTCTGATGGCAGAACGGTAGATCATGCACATAGGGCGTCCTCTTTCGTTACCCCTCCCGCCCCCCTAACCACACCTCCCCTCCTCAGCTTGCAAGCATGTCATGGAGTTATTTTTCAACAGGAAACTGATCATATTCACATAGCACGTGTCTCTATGATGTGTCTGCACGATGTTGAAGGAATCCGGTGGCTGCCAAAATCTCCCCAACAGGAAGTGTATGGAACCAGCACGGACGGCGACTCCGCGCCGGTGCTAATACTCGGGTATCCACGAACACATACAGCAGTTGTACAGCAGTGTGCCTCAGGAGAAGGTACAACGGCTTTATGGAACCCCTCCCAACCGGGTCAGTGCATGATGGTGTGCAACGCCAGACTGATAACTGGGATTAAACCGTCAACTTCTAAGCAATCAACCTCGACCTTTTAGTCACTGAAAAACACTTACATACCCTGTCGAAGAGTGAAGTTTCGTTTCGATCACCATTTCTGGTTGATTTACTTTACTACTGTGAAATCTAGTAAAAATATGAACCTCGTAAACAGTAAATGATAATTGGTTTCCAAGAGTGGAACATAAAGATTGTTTAAATTCAGAATGTTTAGATTGTGAGCAGAGTCAGCAAATAATGTGAGCGAAATCTCGCTTAGGAAAGTAACATAGACAAAATACGAGAAGAAGTAGGACGAAGTGATCTTTCAGGTCTTCTCGAAAAGATTAATTAATGGTACGCTCTCTGCTATTCAGTCTTCAGCTATGTTCTTCATGTGCTGGAAACTGTCTTTTATGCGTGCAGGCTTCCTAGAATGCGAAGCATTGTCGAGACGGTATTTGTAGGCGAGTTCCACTGCGCCTTCCGATAGTAATTTCTTTTTCAGAGCCCGCGTCATTATTCCATGAAACGCACATTCTTTCAAGGTTCATTGTTTTTATCTCGATAGGCTCTTCAATGAAGTTGTTCCGAAAACTTTGCTTTCGTACTGCAGTGCTGGTCTTGTTATAAGTGACTGAAAAACTATACGAGAAACAAGCGTAGCAGGAAAAATAGCGAGCGTGTTCTTCCAAGTTTGGAAGAGCGACATAGAGATGCATGTTAATTTTCCTTGATAGATCATGCACATAGGGCGTCCTCTTTCGTAACCCCCCCCCCCCCAACCTCCCCTCCCCCTCCTTTTTCTTAAATGCAACACAATAATGAATTCTTCGTAGAGTGGAGGCTAGCTTATTCCAAGCCATATCAGAGATGGAGTTGGGAGTCATGAAGTGCTATTACTTTTTTTAAGTTGTTTCTCCACTGTTTGATGCTGTCTTCCGTTTTTCCTATCTAGAGCATTTTTTTTCTTTCTATATAGCTATTGACATATTTCGCGTATTTACATTCAATAATGTCATATGAAGTAATGGTCTGGGGTAACTCATCCTTGAGAAACGAAATCTTCATTGCGCAAAAATGTGCTGAGGGAATAATGTGTGGCGCTGATACACGACCATCTTGTAGATATCTGTTTAAAGAATTGAGCATTCTGACTACTGTTTTACAGTATATTTATTCCATCATAAAGTTCGTTATAGGTAATACACTACAGTTAAAGAGGAACAATGAGATACATAATTACAATACCAGAAGAAAAAATGACTTTCATTACTCAACGCTAAGGCTGTCTTCAGCACGAAAAGGAGTTCTCAACGCTGCAACAAAAATTTTTGATTTAACCAGTCATAAAAAATGTCTGACAGCAAAGAAATATTTTATTACAAACTGAGAAAGTTTCTCCTTGACAATTTCTTAATTTCGGTAGATGATTTCTGTTACTGTAATGTGTAAAAGATGATGGGAAGGAAATACTAACTCACATGTGTATATCTTTTTTTCTCTTTGTAAGAAAAAAAGAGAAATGTGAGAAATGTTCAGCGCGTAACTGCATGTACAAATTAATTTTCCATGTGAATGTATAATGACTCATTCCGCATCATTAGACATATCGTGCAAAACGATGCATGGAATATGTTACTGACTAACTAACTAACTAGTGCAGTCAACATTTTCTACAGGGAATGCCGAATAAAAGTGGTCCAGAAAATACGTATTTTATACGCCTTGAAACAGGAAATCCGACTTACCTCATCCACACCTAGGTCAGATGATTTTATTTTGGTTGCCTACCTTAAGGTGTCATAGCGGCAAATTTTAGCAAAAAGACCTCCAATTTCACACAACACTATCAACTGCTTAATTTCCAAATTCCGAGAAACTGGGACTGTGGCTCACAAGACAAGGAGTGGCTGTCCAAAAAGTGCTACTGACGAGACAATCTCAACATTAGTTTGGTGTTCTTCGTGAAGAGCCCACACCGCAGCACACGACGTTTGTCAACAGAACATGGAACGAACCAGTCATCGACCGCACAAAATCCTCATGTTTATCAATGGCATCCATTCAAGATTTAGCTGCTCCAACTTCTATCAAACGACGACCCTGACGAACGTATGCAGTTTTGCATGTAGGCCCTAGAGCAAGTTTAACAAGATCCCTGTTTTGCACAAGGTATCTTACTCAGTGATGAGGCAACCTTTTTTGTCAGTGGTGAAGCCAGCCGTCACAATCACAGGTACTGGAGAGACCAGAATCCACGATGGATGGAATCTTCCAAGGTAGTTAGTGTCGTAAAGGTTATAGTGTGGTGTGGAATATGGGTTAACTGTGTAATTGGACTCAATTTAATTGACCAGAACCTAAAGGCTCAACGCTATCTGCAAATGTTGCAAGAAATTGTGTTTCCCTTAGTTCTGAATGAAGATGGTAGCTTTCCCTCTTGCTTCCAACAGAATGGGGCTCCACCACACTATGGAGCAGTTGTTAGTCATTGGTTAGATGCTCAATTTCCTGGTCGCAGGATTGGCCGACATTGTTCTGTGGAGTGGCCATCCAGACCACCTGATCTCACACCACAACACTTTTATCTGCAGGCTCATTTAAAGCAACTCGTATATGCAGAGAAAATCAGACAGACACCATCTCAAGCAACTCACTGATGAAGCGTGTGCCAGCATTTCTGCGGAAATCCATCTGCAAGTGTATGACGATTCGATTTAGCGCCTTCCAAAGTGCATTGACCACGCTGAACACATTAAATGGCTGCCTTTTATGGAGAACAGTCAAGCCTGTAATTCCAGCCAAAATGTGTTATTACTTTTGAATCGTAACTGCTACTTCGAATCAGTTTACAGGAAGGAAAGAACTTGGGAGAAAATGTTAATGTTATCTGATACATCATACGACCCCCTTTCTACTTAAAAAATTCACTTAGATTGAAGATGGCCGATTTCAAGGTAGCGCCCATGTTACATACCGTAAAAGATAGACCATCCCCTCCCGTACTTTACTGGAATATTGAGGTTTCTGCATTCCTGCACGGTTACTGACATGATAGGATCTACTGCAACTTTTGACTCAACATGTACATCTATTGCGTTGTTGAACAACGGAAAGTACGATTATCGCATGGAAGTTCCGGACATTCCAGTGAAATTTGTCCGCGCCTCTCATATGCTTCCCATATACTTCTATATCCTTGGTTATGGAACTTGTAATTCTTGATTATTAGCTTTCCTCCCTCTCTCTACTTGGCTTACTAGATGCACTGTCACGTGGTTTGACAAGAGCTTTACATAATTGTTCTCTTTCCACATTGCTGTCATTATCTCCGTGATTTTTTTTTCCCCAACTCTGTAGTCGTATTTCCTCTCTATTTACTTTTGGTGCTGTTCTCATTTTCTGTGAGACAGTTATTCATTCGGTTCATTAGGACTCTTGCAATCGCTATTTCTGAGAGTTCTTCATCAAAAGGAAACCTGTGAAACAGTTGTCAATACAGATTTTGTGAAGCTCCAGAACAGAAGTTATATTCAGTGCAACTGATCTGTCAACTGCCAGAACTGTAATATTTTTTGACTTCTTCGATTTTCCTTCGTAGACACATACGATAACAGTGAGCGCTTTGGGAACAGCACATGGCCCGTTGTTTGAATCCGAATTTCTCTGGTTTCGGGCGAATGAATTCTTTTAGATAATAGTCTCCATAATATTGAACTACGTGCTGATCAATGCTTGAGTTCTCAGAAAAACCTTGAAATTTCATGAAATTACTATCAAAAAATTCATCACGGGGTGATTTTGGGAAGTTTATCAATTTCGCCAGTTGGGGCTCTGCTCAGACGTGTGTTATCATTGAATTCAAGGTGGTACTTGATTTCCAGACATCTGCTGCGCCGCATGAACTGTCGTGCACGCCTTATGTCAAAGTCCTCATCTTCATTCCAATATAACTGTTCCTGTGGGAAAGCATGGCCTACACAGTTATGAGCAGTATACGTAAGAACTATTTTACGCATTCGTTTGATAACTCAAAGCTGTGATTATTCTTCTGTGTAACGCATTAGACCCTTTCACTGGCACCCATTTTCAGTGATTGTTCATAAAAAATTCTTACTTTTCTTTTAGTGCTGTTACAAACCTGGATTTGTGCTCTTCAGTTTCTGCAAGATCGGGGTAGGTTTTACCGTAGGTTGCATCTTCTGTTGTCCAGTTAGATATGATATTAGCTTTCATTTCCTTCTTGTAATGGCCTGGCCTTTCCTCGTCTTCTCTGCCTTCATTAGTACGAACCTCCAAGGTTCCTCGCACATCAAATGGAAGAGTAGCTTCTAATACGTTTCCATCGACATCATCACAGTCACACATCTCACCTGCACGATCTGGAGAAAGCTGGACAATGTCAGTGGACTCATTCACTTTACCCTCATCATCAGGAGAAACCATGACACTGGAGTCATTTACATTTTCTTCAGTTCCTGTTATTGAAAGTGCTTTATAGCGATTAATTGTGCCTGAGGAGAAAAGAAAAACAAAACGTAGTTTTAGGCAGAACTTCCCATGAGCCCCGAATGCTGATTGAATTTCAGAGAGCCCTAATGTGAAAATAAGTCGTGGAAACAAATAATCGACAAGCATCTTCTAAATCATTACAGAACACGCCCGTATACAGATGCTAGAAGTTATTTGCGTAACTACGTAACTCATGCTGTTATGAAAGTGTTCAGCTCTTGTAACTCTGATAAACTTCTTCACATAAATAATCCCGTAGAGCTCACTCGTTTAACAACTGACAAACAATCACTGCACAAGCTTGACTAAGATCTAGACAACAATGCAAAATAGTAACAACTGCTGCCAACAAAATTACTAACACAAAATTGGCGTTGCGAAGGAGGTTAATGTAATGGCGAGATGAGCCATTGCAAATTTCAAATGCTGGTACATTAACAACCGATGTAAACGCCAGAATATTGAATGCAAGAATGCAAACATGCATGCAGCGTGTTGTACATGTGTCGGATGTCAATTTGTGGGATGGAGTTAAATGTTTGTTGCACTCGGTCGATCTATACAGGTTAATGCTGTGTGTTGTCGTCCGATGTTGTCTCATATATGCTCCACTGGACACAGACCTGGTGATCTTGCAGAGCAAGGTAACGTGTTGACGATCTGTAGACCATGGTGGGTAACAACAGCAGTAAGTGATCGAGCGTTATCCTGTTGGAAAACACCTTCTCGAATGCTAATCATGAATGGCAGCAGAAGAGATCGAATCACCAGACTGGTGTACAATTCTCATTCAGGGTGCGTGGGATAACCACGAGAGTGCTCCTGCTGTCATACGAAATCCCATCCCAGGTGTAGGTCCAGTGCGTCAAGCACGAAATACTTGGAAGCAGGCCCTCAACTGGCTCCTTCTTACCAACACATGGCGATAACTAACACCGAAGTCGATCCATCTGTCATCACAAAACACAAGCAGATTCCACCGTGCTTTCCAATGAGCTCTCGCTTGACACCATTGAAGTCGCAAATGGCAGTGGTTTAGGGCCAGTGGAAAGCACGCTACAGGGCGTCTGGCTCCAAGCTGTTTTTCTTGTAACCGATTTAACAATTCGTTGTGCCACTGTGGTGTAAACTCCTGCTCAAACTGCTGCTGCGGCCCTTCCTCTCACAAGGGAACCTTCCCATCGCACCCCCCTCAGATTTAGTTGTAAGTTGGCACAGTGGATAGACCTTGAGAAACTGAACACAGATCAATCGAGAAAACAGGAAGAAGTTGTGTGGAACTATGAAAAAATAAGCAAAATATACAAACTGAGTAGTCCATGCGAAGATAGGCAACATCAAGGACAATCTGAGGTCAGGAGCGCCGTGGTCCCGTGGTCAGCGTGAGCAGCTGCAAAACGAGAAGTCCCTGGTTGAAGTCTCCCCTCGAGCGAAAAGTTTTTCTTTATTTTCGCAAAGTTATGATCTGTCCATTCGTTCATTGACGTCTCTGTTCACTGTAATAAGTTTAGTGTCTGTGTTTTGCGACCGCACCACAAAACTGTGCGATTAGTAGACGAAAGGACGTGCCTCTCCAATGGGAACCGAAAACATTTGATCGCAAGGTCAGGTCCATCGATTCCTCCACAGGAATATGTTGTCGACCCACCTAACTTGTACACTTGGCGAATGGGTAAAAAGATTCTACTACGTTGACCGATTTGGGTTTTCTTGTGGATGTGATAATTACTCTCAAAAAAGTGATGAAAACATAAGAGTTTGTCACATAAACTGCAACAAATGAATCCAACAGTTTCACAGTCGCGCACTTTTCCCTGCGCTCTGTCAAAACATGTTTTTAACGTTTTCAAATTTTTCCGTGTGTAGACCGTCAAATCCTGCATATGTGCAAGCAAATCTGAACATGTCCTGGAATTTTGGAGAGCGAAGTTCATTATGTGTGAGTGCCTGAACTTTAATAATTGTCTGAAGATAAAAAATTAAACTTTTCGCTCGAAGGAAGACTTGAACCAAGGACCTCTCGTTCCGCAGCTGCTCACGCTAACCACGGGACCACGGGCGCTCCTCGGTCCACTGTATCCTTGATGTTGCTTATCTTGCGCATGGACTACGCAGTTTGTATATTTTGCTTATTTTTTCATAGTTCCACACAACTTCTTCCTGTTTTCTCGATTGATTTGTGTTCAGCTTTTCAAGGCCTATCCACTGCAGCAACTTATAACTAAATCTGAGGGGGGTGCGATGGGGGGTTCCCTTGTCAGTAGAGCCACGAGGCCATCCGGAGTCCGGTTTTGTTGTGACCGCCGGCCGGAGTGGCCGTACGGTTCTAGGCGCTACAGTCTGGAGCAGAGCGACCGCTACGGGCATGGATGTGTGTGATGTTCTTAGGTTAGTTAGGTTTGATTAGTTCTAAGTTCTAGGCGACTGGTGACCTCAGAAGTTAGGTTGCATAGTGCTCAGAGCCATTTGAACCATTTTCTTGTTGTGACCGTATATTCTCGTGACAATCACTGCCAACAATCATGTACATACAGTGGCTACATTCTTTCTGTAATAATGGAGACTGGACATCCAGCTTCTCCTAGCCCTATTACACAACCTCATTCAAACTCAGTGAGGCACTGTGTCTTTGGCGCCTTACAGGCAGTTTGACTTACATCAGCTTACCACGTTTAATTATAAAGGTAATTAAACGCTCCAGACAGTTGTAGCGCGTATGTTTAAAGTAAATCTGATTTGCATCCTCATAGAGGCGCTGCTAGTGCCACTCTTACGCGACTGAACGAATTTTGAATAGACGTCACCAATCAGATGTAGAAACACTCCTATCGAGTTTCGTTTGTGTTTCACAACTTCTTCTTGGTGTCACATTTTTCTTTCGCTTCAGTTTATTTTCCGTGCCACATCTATTCTGGCCACCGTTTATGAACAGTTTTCTGTATTTTAGTGACTGTCTGCCCGCAGTATCTTTCTCTCTGCTTCTCTTTCCAATGTCAAGTTATTTATAATGGACGACTTAGTAAATGTTTACTATAGTGTCATTTCTACTGCGAACAGTCTTTCATAGACTCCCTCCGGCACTTATTTTATATATTGCTTCTTAATTTCGTTCGTCATCTCTCCATTGAACTTTTAATATCCTTCTATAGTGAACCGTGATACTTCCCAATTCTGCAGAAAATCAACATTACAATCTCACCACAGTTATTTGAGGCAATAGGAAGCCCGGGATCACTGCTGATGGACAATCTTGTGATTGTTTTACAATTTTAATTTGACTCAAAACAGACTTTATTATAAACTTCAGTTCGGACATTTGCCCTCTTACTGATGCAATATACAAATCTTCACTTTGATTGAATTACATAAACACGAATAAGAATCATATTATTTTGCGTCCGCAACCAAAATCATTCATAGTAGGCACGGTGAATAATCAATCACAAACAATCGTTCTTGTTTAACCATGTCTCAAGAGACTAATAACACTATACACTTCCAACCAAAGTTACACAGCCACATAATACCACAACTTCGTAAAGAACAAAGAGATCTTTAAGCTAAATAAAACTGAACTGCCCACATAAAGGTCCACAGTGAAACATGCTTATACTAAATATACCAACTGGACCAACCAAGGTCGCAAAACTTACACACAGGAATAATAAAAAGTTGCACGTTCATTATGCACAAGTGATTAACGTAAGTGTTTAATAGGAAGGTCTCGTAATACTCAACCAATAAAATGACTTACAGAAACGCCAATATTTACAAGGTGGCCCCACGTAAATAACGGACATAATGAGTCAGAATGATTCCCACATTGCACTTAAGAGAACAGCGTTAAGGCGCATGGCAGTGTTTGGACGCAATAACGCAACGGCCGGCAGGCAGTACGAGCTTTCACTCCCCATGGCTTGTGCCCAGGGTCACGTAGCATGCGGTATATGTTTAAAGTTAATCCGACCGGCCCCACAATGAGCGGTCTTAACAAGAATCCACAACCGCGCCGACGCCGGGGAACGAGCAGTCTTAACAAATGGCCTGCAGCACAAATAGATTGCAATGAAAACAGGGTCAAATCACAGCCACTCTGGAATATACACTCCTGGAAATTGAAATAAGAACACCGTGAATTCATTGTCCCAGGAAGGGGAAACTTTATTGACACATTCCTGGGGTCAGATACATCACATGATCACACTGACAGAACCACAGGCACATAGACACAGGCAACAGAGCATGCACAATGTCGGCACTAGTACAGTGTATATCCACCTTTCGCAGCAATGCAGGCTGCTATTCTCCAATGGAGACGATCGTAGAGATGCTGGATGTAGTCCTGTGGAACGGCTTGCCATGCCATTTCCACCTGGCGCCTCAGTTGGACCAGCGTTCGTGCTGGACGTGCAGACCGCGTGAGACGACGCTTCATCCAGTCCCAAACATGCTCAATGGGGGACAGATCCGGAGATCTTGCTGGCCAGGGTAGTTGACTTACACCTTCTAGAGCACATTGGGTGGCACGGGATACATGCGGACGTGCATTGTCCTGTTGGAACAGCAAGTTCCCTTGCCGGTCTAGGAATGGTAGAACGATGGGTTCGATGACGGTTTCGATGTACCGTGCACTATTCAGTGTCCCCTCGACGATCACCAGTGGTGTACGGCCAGTGTAGGAGATCGCTCCCCACACCATGATGCCGGGTGTTGGCCCTGTGTGCCTCGGTCGTATGCAGTCCTGATTGTGGCGCTCACCTGCACGGCGCCAAACACGCATACGACCATCATTGGCACCAAGGCAGAAGCGACTCTCATCGCTGAAGACGACACGTCTCCATTCGTCCCTCCATTCACGCCTGTCGCGACACCACTGGAGGCGGGCTGCACGATGTTGGGGCGTGAGCGGAAGACGGCCTAACGGTGTGCGGGACCGTAGCCCAGCTTCATGGAGACGGTTGCGAATGGTCCTCGCCGATACCCCAGGAGCAACAGTGTCCCTAATTTGCTGGGAAGTGGCGGTGCGATCCCCTACGGCACTGCGTAGGATCCTACGGTCTTGGCGAGCATCCGTGCGTCGCTGCGGTCCGGTTCCAGGTCGACGGGCACGTGCACCTTCCGCCGACCACTGGCGACAACATCGATGTACTCTGGAGACCTCACGCCCCACGTGTTGAGCAATTCGGCGGTACGTCCACCCGGCCTCCCGCATGCCCACTATACGCCCTCGCTCAAAGTCCGTCAACTGCACATACGGTTCACGTCCACGCTGTCGCGGCATGCTACCAGTGTTAAAGACTGCGATGGAGCTCCGTATGCCACGGCAAACTGGCTGACACTGACGGCGGCGGTGCACAAATGCTGCGCAGCTAGCGCCATTCGACGGCCAACACCGCGGTTCCTGGTGTGTCCGCTGTGCCGTGCGTGTGATCATTGCTTGTACAGCCCTCTCGCAGTGTCCGGAGCAAGTATGGTGGGTCTGACACACTGGTGTCAATGTGTTCTTTTTTCCATTTCCAGGAGTGTATAATAAGCACGCTCCCAAATTCTTAAGGAGCAATACTCTAACTTTGGGGGCGCGAATAGTCGTCCATTAAGACAAATACCTCGACAATATGCTGCCGATATGATAGCACTATCGGTCGGAGGATGGCATTCACGTGTCATACAGTCGTTACGGCGTCTTCCATGACTACCAGCGGCGTAGGATGGCCCCACATCGCTAGACAGTTTGTATAAGGCGTTCAGCCTGACCTGGTTGCCTCCAAACACGTTTCCGACGATTGTCTCGTTGAAGGCATATGCGAAACTCATCTGCGAAGAGAACGTGATGGCAGTCCTGAGTGGTCCATTCTGCATGTTGTTGGACCCATCTGTATCGCGCTGCATGGTGTCGTGGTTACATCGCCATGGATGTGAGGAGTGAAGTTGGCATCATGCAGCCTATTGCGCACAGTTTGGGACGTAACACGACATCCTGTGGCTGCACGAAAAGCACTATTCAACATTGTGGCGTTGGTGTCAGGGTTCCTCCGAGCCATAAGCCGTAGGTAGCGGTCTTCCACTGCAGTAGTAGCCATTGGGCGCCCTGAGCGAGGAATGCCATCGACAGTTCCTGTCTCTCTGTATCTCCTCCAAGTCTGAACAACATCGCTTTGGTTCACTCCGAGACGTCTTTACACTTCCCTTGTTGAGAGCCCTTCCTGGCACAAAGTAACGATGCGGAAGCGATCGAACAGCGGTCATGACCGGCTGGGCATGATTGAACTACAGACAACACGAGCTGGCCGGCCGAAGTGGCGCTGCAGTCTGGAACCGCGACACCGCTACGGTCGCAGGTTCGAATCCTGCCTCGGGCATGTATGTGTGTGATGTCCTTAGGTTAGCTAGGTTTAAGTAGTTCTAAGTTCTAGGGGACTAATGACCTCAGAAGTTGAGTCCCATAGTGCTCAGAACCAAGCCAACACGAGCTGTGTACCTCCTTCCTCGTGATCAACTGTCGGACCCACTCCGTCTAATAGGCGCTGCTCATACAAGGTTGTTTAGATCTTTGAGCAGTTTTAGTTTGAACAATCAAAGGACAGTTAACGTCTGTCTTCAGGAGTTCCGGGAACCGGAGTGATGCACACTTTCTTTGATGTGTGTATCTTGTTCTGTAAGTTCTTTGCTATTACAAACAACGTAGAGACTGTAGTAAACAAAGGAAAACACGTTCTGTTACCGTGAAACTCGAGAGTTTGTAACGTAATCTACTTGCTATTACATACGAGCTGCGGTTTTGATACATGTTTAAAGGAGGTGTCGATTATGGTGTCCATTCACTGTAAGGTATACTTTACCGACGCCTTAGAGAACCAGGCACTCTCTGAAGTCCTTTATTGTCACGGACTCGCTGGCAGGCAGGCAAGACGGCTTTCTGTAGTGCTTGTACGTCATTAATGGGCCTTTCACACACCAAAGATTTGAAATGTCTCTACAACCAAACATTCGAGGCACAAAAGTCGAAGGAACGAGCTGACCAACTTACTGGACGTCACCGATCTATTACATGTCTGTGTGTGTAGTTCTCGGAAATTTCGGAGTAAATTGGCTGGTATTGCATCGTGTATGAACCACACCTGCATGAAGCAAATACGCAGCCGTTGTTGGAACGTATGCTTCCTGCATGTTGGTTCTATGGACGAAAACAGAGGAATGTGTCCGCAGTTGTTTCCTCTCAAATACGGTTGCTTTCAGCTGGACGTTAGACTAATCTTCCTTCCTTTCCCATTTACTTACTGCAATCTGTAGGTCGTTCATAATAGGAAAAAGCTCGCAGGAGGAGGAATATTTTTCACAACAGCGAAGATTTACAGTTACTCATAGCTCGTAAGGTATACATTTTGGAGCCTGTGTTTACTGGACATTTTTGTCTTGTTTTGGACCATACTACCGCAGTGTGGAAGACTTTCTTTCATCACCCTGTATGGTGCCGAAATTTTGGTTGCATGCATTGTAGTGTGGCGATTAGTGTCTATGGTCTGATGCCGTTTCGTAGTTCCAATTCAACTACCGACAATTATTTTCACTTAGTAATTGATCAGTTCTGGAATGTTCTCCGTAATTCAGACGTTTGTAATGTTTCTATACTCTGGAATATTCGATGTCTGTATGACCACCAGTGCTCTCCCTACAGTTTCTGACTGTACGCTCGTCTTCTTAATAAATGTACTTTCACTACGACGTGTTGTACGTCACTGACGAACCTCCTTTTAGATTTGCATTTGAGTCTGGTAACGACGGGACAATGTTAATGATCTACTGGATAACGTCGCAGACGTCATGAAGCAGTTCGCAGATGATGCGCTCGTCTATAAGAAGGTAGCAATACCATGGAAGGCCTTCAGAACATTGGTGGTTGATGCAGCGAGCGGCAATTAACTCCGAACTCAAATAAATGGAACGTACTGAGTATAAACAGGCGAAGAAATCTAATACTATGCAAGGACAGTACTGGAGACAAATCGCTGGAAACTACCGTATAATTGTTATGAGTAACCACACCGAGCGATCTACATTAGAATGATCACATAAAACAAATGGTAGGAAAAGCAGATATCAGGCTGGGATTGATTCGAATAACCTTAAGGAAATGTATAACGGGCGTTAAAAAAGAAACGAGCCAGGGGCATAATTATAGAAACCAGTTCCTGTATGATAGTATTTCCCCTGTCTGTTGAGACTCTTGTCCCACTGTGACACAAGGCGGTGAATGTCTGTCTCATAAAATTCCCGGGGCTGCGATGTTAACCAGTTCCGCACTTACACCTGGATGCCGTCGTCCGAGATGAATCGTTTGCCCCTCAGAGCCTTTTTAAGGGGACCAAAAATGTCGTAATCACAGGCAGAGAAGCCCAGTCTGTACGGAAGGTGGACGAGAGCCTTCCATTTGAATTTCTGCAGGAGTGCCGCGACTGTGTTGGCCGTATGAGGCTACGCATTGTCGTGGAGCAGAATGACCACACTGTTGAGACTGCCTGGTTGTTTTGATTTGATCGCTTGTCGAAGGGTGGCCAAGGTTTGCGAGTAACGATGGGCATTGACTGTTGTCCCGTGCTGCAGGAAGTGAATGAGAAGGGGGTCATTTTGGTCAAAGATGAACGTCAACATAACCTTCCCTGCGCTCGTGTGTATGGCCTTTGCTATTCTTGGTGATGGTGACCCTGGATGGTTCCACTGGAGACTTTGTCGTTTTGATTCTGGTTCGAAGTGATGACACCTTGATTCATCTCGAGACACCACTCGTGCCAGGAACGCATTCTCTTCCCGAACAAAGCGCTGCAGATGAGTAATACAATGGGCCATTCGACATGCTTCCTGGTATGGTTGAAGACTGTGGAGCACCCACTGGGCATACACTTTGCGCATGTGAAGTCGTTCCTTCGTGATGGTGTGAACACTTCCGACGTTCAATTCGACCACGGCGGCTATGGCTTTAACTGTCACTTGGCGGTTCTGGGTTATGAGTGCATCCACCAACTGAATGATGTCACCAGTAATGCAGTGTGGTGCTCCAGAACTTGCATCATTGGGTAACGACACCCGTCCTTCCCTGAAGCGCTTGTGCCACGCTGTTACCCTTGCAAGGGACATACGGTGTTCGCCGCACACTTGTGACATTCGTCGATGAATATCCGTTTCTCCTGCTCCTTCCGCTGTCATTAAACGAACAACACCTCTTTGCTCTCCTTTTGACTCATCCATGTCACTGTTTGCAATGTGACTGGAAGCGTTGGACCATTGATGCATACTGCTGGTAGCTCTGTATAGTCACATGACGTGCAAGCGTGCCCCCTAGCGACGGGCTGTGAACTTCCACGCTCTGGTCTGAACCACACTTCTTTACACACGCCACGATATTACCCTCCTGCCACAGGTTTGCGTTTTGCAGACTCCGGCGCGTTTCTCTCTGAACGCCCCTTGTATTTCATCCACGAGAGAAGTTCGACCGATTCTTGAGTGCTGATCATCTGGTCACCAGACTGGATTGATAGAAGTCGTAGAGAAGATCGAAAGTGGATCCATTGTTCCGCCACGGGATCATTTAGTCGGCGCAAGAGTATTACGGTGATGTTTAACAAACTCCAGTGGCAGAAGCTACAGGGGAGGTTCACTATTGAAATACCAAGAGAATACGTTCCGGAAAGAGTAGAGCAACACATTACCTCCTTCCATGTACGTCTCGCGCAAAAAAATAAATAAATAAATAAAAACCGAGAAATTAGTGCTTTTACGCGGTTTCTCGACAATCATTCTTCCCAAACGCTATTCGCGAATGGAAAAGGGGAGGGATGAACAGAGAGTGGTACCGCACAGTGCAAGGTGACTTGCAGATTATTTGTAGATACAGATGTACTTGTAATTATATGTGACGAGCACACGGAGAAGTAAACGTAGCACACAGTAGCCACGTAACACGTCTGTTCGCGGCTGTCATACTCGGTATTTGTGGCACTGACGTGTCAGAATACCCGAATATGGTTTATATAACGCACACAAAGATCAACAGATACTCTATTCGGCAAGAATTTTCACAGCTCATACCGTGACTGATTGTAACCGAGTACTGAAGCTTCAGCAGAACATGGTACAGACTAAGTTTCCGTTTAATTTCTTTTGGGTAGTGCGCCGAAACTCTTGGATAACAAGGAAACAAGCGGAAGTGTTCGTGGACGAGACAGTACTGTTATCTGGCCCATTCAAGTACCCATTCACAGCCACACCCATGTTCAGACTAATAACAGAAGAATTTAACGAAGTACAGCACACGATCTCCATCGAGAGCACGGTATACGAGAGAGAAAATAAAAATGCTTGCAATAGGAAAAAAAATCTGATAGTAAAACGTAGCAGCGGGGGACAAGTGGTTTCGTTTTCAGGTGGCCGTAATCTTGCTACGAGCGCCTTTGTGAAGAGCTCGGACGGCACGCTTAGAGCAGAGGAAGCTGTCAATCAACACGTGCTGCCGCGCGGACTTTGTTCTTTGTCACGGACGGACAGGCAGCTCTCCAGACACATTACTACCTTTTCTTTTTATTATTCCCGCCCTGTGTTTCGACGTTCTGGCAGGCACGACTGTCTGCCCACGAAGAGCCTACACGAGCACATTTGAGTGAGGAGACCTCCACGTGCCGGCAACCTCCTACTCGCATTGAGTCTCTCATTTATGAAACTGAGGCCGTATTTTCGAATCGTGACTAGTATTTCGGGTGGAACTCAGAAAAGACAATGCTGCATATATGCTGTACATCCAGCTGAGTTTTTAATACAATAACGTACACTAAATCATCTCTTATGTTATGAGAGATACCGCTTGACAGTGGAAGCAAGACTTACGAAAAAACAGACACGTTCATAGCTCGACAATGTAAAACAGTTCAAATGGTTCAAATGGCTCTAAGCATTATGGGACTTAATTTCTGAGATCATCAGTCCCCTAGAACTTTGAACTAGTTAAACCAAACTAACCTAAGAACATCACACACAGACATACCCGAGGCAGGATTCGAGCCTGCTACCGTACCGGTCGCGCGGTTCCAAACTGCAGCGCCTAGAAACGCTCGGGCACTCCGGCCGGCTTGTAAAACAGTGTAAGATTTACTATTCCTTAGGAAAACAGGTAGGATGGACAAAATACCATTTCCGCAAGAAACAAGTGGGAAAAACAAGTATGGGAAGTAAAGAACCAAGTGCAGGGCGATTGAAAGGTGTAATACAGGAATACAAACTCCGTCTTACAGCACAATATCTAAGCGTCGATGACGGAAATAAAAGAAATGTTTACGAGCGTGATTAAGATTTATGTTGGAAGAATGTGCATAAATAGTCAGCAAGCCACCGTACGGTGCATGGCGGAGGGTAGCACGTACCACTACTAGCCATTCTTTTCCCCGTTGCATTCCCAAATACAGCGAAGGGAAAACGACTCTCTATAAGCTTCCGTAGGAGACCTAATTTCTGTCGTGTTACTCGTACCTTACTGCTCCTGCACGGAAAAATGTACATTGGCGGCAGTAGAATCGACCTGCAGTCGACTACAAAGCCGATCTCAAAATTTATGGAATAGTGCCTCGCGGAAAGGCTGTCGTCTTCCCTTCAGGGATTCCCATATGAGTTCACAAAAGTTCACGCAGTATCTCCGTAATACCTGCTTGCTCATCGAACCAACCATTAGCTAAACTAGTAGCACGCCTCCGAATTTCTTTGATGTACTTCATCCGACCTGGTGCGGATCCCCAACACTTGAAAAGTACTCAAGAATGGGTCTCACTAACGTTCTACACGCCGTCTTCTTTATAGAAGAGCTACTCTTTCCCAAAATTCTCCCGATAAAACGAAGTCGAGCATTCACCTTCCCTATTACTATCCTTATACGTTCATTCCATTTCATTCTGATTTGCAAAGTTACGCCCAGATATTTAATCGACTTGACTGAGTCCAGCATCAGACCACTAACGCTGTATTCGAACGGTACAGGACTTTTTGCCTACTCGTCAGCATTATCTTATATTTTTCTACATTTATAGCAAGGGGACATTCATCACACCATTTAGAAATTCTAATTCCTCCTACAGTCACTTAATGGCGACACCTTCCCATACACCACAGCGTCGTCAGCAAACAGCCATAAATTTGATATTCTCCCTGTCCATCGGATCATTAGTATATACGGATAATAGGAGCAGTCATGTCACGATTCCCTGGAGCACTTCTTACGATAGGCTTGTCTCTGATGAGCACTCGCCGACGAGGAGAACGTGCTGCATGCTGTTACTTAGAAAGTTATTCACATACCTGGGAGCCTAATCCGTGCGCTCGAACCTTCTGCAACAGTCTGCAGTGCTGTAACGTGTCAAACGCTTTTCAGAAATCTAGAAATAGGGAATCTGCTGTTGGCTTCCATTCAGAGTTTGTTGGGTATCATGTGGGACAAGGACAAGCAGAGATTCCCACGACAGATGGTCTCTAATTCCGTGCTCATTTGCGGACAGAAGCTTCTCTGTCTGAAGCACTGCCCACAACAAATTATATTCCAGCTCATAATGTGCGCAGCACTTCTACAGGATACCAATGTCACGGATGTTGATCTGTAATTATTGGGTCCCTTGCTTTTCATTACTTATGTGAAGAAGCTCCTTGGTTTTTCTTCCAGTTGCTTGGGTCTTTGTGTTGGGAGAGAGAGTCTCGATAAATGCAAACTAAGTAACGGCTGTAAGCCACAGAGTTCTCTCTGTAAAACCGACTGGGATTCCATCAGGACGTGGACTCTTATTTTTTCGATTCTTTGGGAAACTTCTCTACAGAAAAGATGCCAATGTATACACTACCGTTTGTGGAAATTGCAGCACCAGGAAGGAAACGCATGAATTCAGTTTATTTAATACCACACGTTAGGTACGTGACAAGTAACAAATGATAACCTTTTCAAATCTGTACATGTCGCCTGAGGCCTACTGTTCAGTATGTCGAGTGGCCACCAGGCGCTGCAATTAGAGCTGCTATACGTCGTGGCATTGACTCAGTAAGGTTCCGAATACGTTCCAGAGCGATTTCCCTCCACGCAGTTTGCATCCAAGCCACCAAATCCGCGACACACCAGGTGAAGACTAACCATATCCCAGACGTGTTCGATGGGCGACATGTCTGGCGAACGTACAGGCCAGGGAAGTAATGGTACCCGTCGCTCTTCGAAGAAGGTCTGTACACTCCTTGCAATATGTGGCCAGACTTTGTATCGCTGAAATGTGGCGTGTGGAGATGCCTGAAGCAAGGGGGAGTACCTCTGGCTCCACAACCTCCGTTAGGTCCCAGTTGCTGTTCAAAGTACGAGGCGAGATTGTTTGTTGTAACCAATGGCGCCTCAAACCATCACATCTGGTGTTTGTCTGCTATGCCGCTCCACAATGTAGCCCTCCAGGTTGCGCTCACCTCGGTACATCCGGACACGTATGCGGCCATCACTGTAGGACACGTTGAAGCGGGACTCATCCGAAAAGGTTACATGTTGCCACTCAGCAACCCAATGACGGTGTCCAGGTGCCCATTGCAGTCGCAGGAGCTTGTCGTTTCTGGACAATGGAAGCCGACGTAATGGCATGCGTGCAACCAGTCCAACCTGCAGCAGACGGCGACGAACCGTTGATACAGACAGGTTCACGCCTGTTGCAGTGCTCCAGCGACGAGTCAACACTGTGGATGACGCTGAACGCTCCGCAATGGTCATGCGGACAAGATGACGGTCATCCCGTGCTGTGGTCATGTTCCGTGGCCCAGTTCCCTCTCGTCGCTGCGTACGACCTTCCTCTATCCACTGCATCCACACACGCTTCAATCTCATAGCGACATGCCCTGTGTGAGCCTAAATGTCACGGTATGACAACCCCGTTTCCCGGAGACCGATCATTCTGCCCCGTTCGAACTCGTTCACATGCAGATATGGCTCCTTTTGACATACTGGCATTCACTGTATTCTTTCCACCCTGTGTGACGTCCGTCCCCGGTAGCTGAATGTTCAGCGAGACAGAATGTCAATCCTAAGGGCCCGGGTTCGATGCCCGGCTGGGAGATTTTCTCTGCTCAGGGACTGGGTGTTGTGTTGTCCTAAACATTATCGTTTCGTCCCCATCGACGCGCAAGTTGCCGAAGTGACGTCAAATCGAAAGACTTTTACCCGGCGGACGGTGTAGCCTACGGGAGGCCCTAGTCACACGACCTTGTGTGACAGCTCTGCACCAACTAGACTAGTCCGACCCAGTCGGACCGACACGAGAGGGCTCTGCTCGGCCTACGCGTACCCCATCTCGCCGTAAAACGTATCACGTGTTGCCTGACCACCCGTCGCCACTTCCACCAAGTGTAGCGCTATTCGGGTAATTCCTTCTCGGTGTTCCACTTCTCACAAACGGTAGTGTATGTCCTCCGTGAAGGAGTCTGTGTGACAGTCAAACGACGATTTGTTTTTACGATTCTCCGGCGTGATTGTCTTCTTAAAAGTGGAATTTAAAACTTCAGCTTTCCTTTTGGTGTCCTTTGTTGCCATCGCAGACCAGTCGCCGAGTGAACAGACAGTAGTCTTCCAACCGCTTAGTGGTTTTAAGTATGACCAAAATTTTCTTGGGTTCTCGGAAAGATATTTCACTAAGATACGTCGGTGCAGGTCGTCGTATGCTTCGCGCGATGAGCTTCTTACGGGAGCGCGAATCTTTTGCTGTCGACATTTGTGCGTTCATTTTTTAATCGACAATGCAACAATCTCTGCTTCCTCAGCACCTTCCGAATTGGATTATTAAATCACGGTGGGGCTTTTCCGCCGTTTATCAACTTACTTGGCACATACGTCTCCTGAGCGCTATTTGCAATTGGTTTAAACTTTGCCAACAATGCCTCTGCATCAGTCACATTGGAACTAAGTGGAATCCATTCACTGTCTAAGTGGAATGCTGACAACCGTTTATCCCCTTTTTCTACCGTAATACTCTCCTAGCCTTCTTGATGGAGTTATAAACTTAAGTAACCATCGTCGTTATGATAACGTCATGTCCCTGTCTCTATACTCACTCTGTCGATAAGGTTGGACCTATTAATAGCCACAAGATCTATAATACTGCCATTGTATTCGGGTTGTCTAACTAGTTTTTCAAGTACGTTTGTCATGGTTCTTAATTTTATAATTCCATTTCATTCACTACTCAGGACTCAACTTTGGATGTAGTAAAGCTTGCGTTGCCATAACTTGCTCTTTAATTTGCCCAGTGTACGTATTAATTTTCTTGCATGCCTAACCTTTTCTTAATACGACGAGTACTGCCCTTATTTCTGCCACATCAACCAAGGTCGATTAAGTCGCAATCTCTGGACCCCGTTTACATTCTGTTTCTCAGTACCTTGCGGACACACCATACGCGCGTTAATTGTAACTGACAAAGGAATTTTGCAGTCCGGCATGTATAAACTTGTTCTGAAATTTATTTACAGAGGGAGAAACAAAAAAAAAGTCAAAATTTTGCCAGAGAAAACTCACTGCAATTATTTTTAAAAATATGCTGAAAATTGTCGAAGTCGTAGCTCGTAAGGTGGCTGAAGGAATGTACGTCCCTGCCATAGCAGCGCCGGACAGCGCATGCGCAAATTGACAGGTACATGTCATTTTTTAACGGCAAATCGGGAAACAGACGACACGGCGAAACGCGATTGTAATTTGTAGAAGTGAATTTCTGTTTCCGTTGATAGCGTTTCTGACACAGTTGTTCGTTACTATTCGCTGGAATTTCCAAACCAATTAATATCCATAATAGTTAGCAGTTGCCTTTAGGGTATCGCTAAGTGTTAACAATAGAAATAAAACTGAATTAACTTTCGTTGTGTTTTCTTCGCACATGCTAGCTAATGGCATTTGTCATTGCGCAGTTTCTGGATTTTCACGGATATGTGGAATTCAAATAATGTTTCAACCTATGCAAAAATGAAATTTGATGAAAAAGCAGTCGAAATCATTTACTTCGCCTGGAGAAGTACATGTGTTTTACTTATTAGTGAATTTCTTGGACATTTGTTCGAATTATGTCGACATTTCGTTTGAAGTTGTGGAAACATTAGAGAAACATTAAGTAACTGAAGATTCCATGAATTTTGGTTCGAACAATGATTGTTGTGTTAATTTAAGTCCAGGGGTACCTTTGTAGCCCAAAGAATGCATGTACAGTAATATGGTTAAAGGAAAGACAGAAAAAACACTTAAGCAGAGGGCAAAGCCAGTCTGATTTCGTAAAATCTGAACGTGAACTGTATACATGGAACAAGGATTTACGCAAAGTACGAATTACATGCCAAAATGGAACTCGAAAAATTGAGAAAGAAAAACTATTCGAGTCTTTAGAACTGATCGTGTGAGTCAATACAGCGTTACTGACAGATTTACGAGATCTGGCCCTCTGAATTGCGAGTGAAATTAACACTACTGATTTCCACGTTTCTTACGCCAGGTAAAGTAAGTACAGTAAATTATATCGAAAAGCAAGTCAAAAAATTACGAAGTTCACTTCCAATAACAATGTACAGGAGATGCGACCGATAGAAAATTCTATAGAGAAATTCGTACCTGACGGAAAGATGAAGCTTCTTTCTATGCTATTTTTAAAGCCAATTAGTAAGGTACTGTGTAAGAAGTGCATGCAAACAGCACTTTATCATTTCGACCGAAGAAACACCAAGTCACCTGTACAGTCTATATGAATGGTGTGACACATTATCATACAACAATACCAGTGATAAATAGCTGTTGATTACTGTTTTCTGCAGCTTTATACCTGTTTTAAGGAGCCTCGAGGCAAATTAGGACCGAAAATTTAAAAACAGCTACTGTTTTGTTGTAAAAATCAGATAACCGAGGTAGAAAAATCTGGAAAAATGGAAGAGAATTTCTAATATTACATCCGCAAGGTCTGTTTACTGGTTGCAGCAAATAATACATCTCTTTTTCTTTTGGTCTCTTGGCCTGAACTTAATATCACATCCGTGTTGAGGAGGACGATGAAAAGATTCAGTCTCTCAATAAAGAAATTTGTCAACATCAAAAGGCATTTATCAGAGAACTGTTGAACATCATAATTTCTGAAAGTCTTTGTCATTTCAGATTTTTACTAGCGGAATAGTATTGTTAAACTTCAGTAATTTGTGCAATGCCAGTTTGCATCAACAGGTTTCACAAATTCGATTAAGTGTGCCCGGTACTCAGCACAATATGCAGAATAATGGCCACGACTATTTCTTACTCCATTCCAGTTCTGGTTAATTACTGAGACATGCCTAAATGCACCAATTTTCCTTGTATCTGGTGGATCTGGTGTAAATAAAATATTTATTTTCGTCATCCAACAGACATTTCACATTTTTGTGACGACTTCTGTAAATAATCAAGGAACTGTTTTATTGTTAGTAAAACAGGCATTATTCAAAAGTTATCGTAATAACTTCGCCACAGAAATAGCTATAAAATATTTCAAGTGAACATATTGAAGTCCCGATTAATGGAAGTCGTCTGTAATGTAACATCATATACTGCCTTCATTTTCTTTCCTCTGCTAGTCACACGTGTAACAATGCATAATGTGTTGACTTCAGCTTAGTTTTTGATCACTGGTCAGTTCGAAAAACGCAGATATGGTGTTGCGATAGGAAATCCTTTGTCAAGTATTATTGTTAGTCAGTTTGAGTCCTGCGCCACAAATATTTGCCTCCAGCCGTCCTTGTCTATCTCGCCTCGCCTTCCTCTCTCGTTGGAGCAGAGCATTGTACGGTAGTGGAACATGGACTGCGGGAAAACAGGCATAGAAGAGAATTGAACCACTTGAGATGTGGTGCTACAGACGAATACTGAAAATTAGGTGGACTGATAAGGTATGGTATGAGGAATTTCTGCGCAGAATCGGAGAGGAAAGCACTGACAAGGATAAGGGACAGGGTGATAGTAGATCTGTTAAGCCATCAGGGAATGACTTCCATGGTGCTAGAGCGATTTGTAGAGGGGAGAAAACTGTAGAGAAAGATAGAGATAGGAATTCATGCAGCAAATAATTGAGGTTGTAGTTTGAAAGTGCTACTGTGAGATGAAGAGGTTGGCACACGAGAGGGATTCGTGGCGGGCCACATCAACCAGTCAAAAGACGACTGATGACTAAAAAAAAGTATAAATTTAACTTCCATGAAGAGAAAAAGCACGGATAACTAGAGACTCTGTTTTAAACTTGTAAGTGATATACCTTGAGTTCTTTTGTATGCCCTCAGGTGCTTGTGGTAATCGCTATATGTTACGAGAATTTGATAAATACTTGTTTCCCACCGTTCAAAATTTAGCAAATTCAGCCTAAGCCATAGGAAGTGGCAGCTCGCATGACGACGAATAAGATGACCAATTTGTTGTTTACTTCATTTACACTCTTTAGAGTTGCCTCAATTGTAATTATGTTATTCTGATCATTAACTACTATCTATGTGTTCCAAGCTTGAGTCTTGATATTATCTTTAAGTATTATGACTGGGCTTCGAGAATCAGACATTTGTTTCAGGCTGTATAAATTATGGTAAGCTGCTCTCAAAGTACATTACTAAGTACTAAGCCAAATGTAAAAACTGGGATTTGGTACAGTTCTTGTTTTATTACCAGTTCAGGCTTTTATAAAAAGTTGCAAAATCTAGAAATTTTACGTGACTTCAGTTACAGTTAACTGAGTTTGGCTATATAGAAGCATATTTTAGTTTTAAGTGAATTTCAGGTTGTGTTTAGGGTTCATTAGTTTTCCATGCTGTGGCCTTAAATTTTTTCTGTGGCTGACCCAATAAATAGATTTTTTAAATTTACTTTCTCAGAATTTAGCTTACTTCAGAATAGAGTGTCAAAGGTTTTACTTTATTAAGAAAATAGCTTGAATGTTCAAGTCAATGCTTTTGAATAGCGTTTGGTCATTTTATGTAAACGTTTAAGGGGATCACACCCTGCCTATCTGACCCATGTTACTTTAAGCAAGTATTTGACCCATTTCTGAAAAATCTATTTGATACAGCACCTTAATAATTTTACTGTATGTTACATGATGCTTATAGAGTCCACTGTACTAAAATCTACTTTATCGATTTTCTAGTTTTTAAGAAATACTTTTTTAAATTTATTAACAAAAAATATTAAGTTTTTCCGTAGAAAATATTTTTTTTGTGAACTTCCTAATGGGGGAATATTAATGAATGTAGTACCAGAGGTGACTTTTTATGTTACGCAGAGTGTCTGAACATTTCATTCATTTATCTATGATAGTTTCTCATGTAACGGGACATATGTACTGAAAATTTTAGTTTGCAGGAAATTAGCTTTAAAGAAGAAACTTTTGAAATTTTTTACTTACAGTTAATTAAAACTGTCCTGCTACATATCATGGCCCTTTTTTGGCCTCTGGCAGGTGTTCCAGATTCTTTTTCACCTTCCTGGATGTTTGTCTTGCTTTCTTGGACATATTAGATGCAGACCTGTCTGCATCGGCTATGCTCATTTTATCGCAATGTTGCAGCCCAGTGATCATATTTTCACAACGATTAATTCCCAGGTTTTTCAGCACCCAACACTTTCCCATATTACCACAACTGCATGTAATAACAGCATGCCTACAAATACAGTTTTAGGAAGGCGGTTCCAAATTATGCTGTTGAAACATTCATTTGGGTTCTGTGTCTGCCCATGCAGACATTTCCTTAGAAGGTCAGGATGAGCCAAACCTCTGAAAATAGATTTAATTGCTGTAATAACAGCAGCAGGAAGAGAATGCTGGTGAGGATAAGATTCTCCAGTTACCTGAGCCCTATTGTATTTGAACCACGAATTTTTTCGTGATGGACACAATCCATGACATGGCTTATCATCAGTAGGGGACTTATGGAAGAATGTGGCCTACAACCTGCAAGTTTTGTATTCCAGTTTTAGTTAACCGACCCTGTCCGGTCAAAAATTTTCCATCTTCTTATTTTTTTTCCTCCCATATCAACAGTTAGTTTCCTTAGCCTTGTTTCCAAACGTTTTTGAACATGGCCTACACATTCTATTTAGCTAATAATGGCATCTCCTGGGTTGACAGTGGGTTGGTTGACAGTTGGTGGCAGAAAAGTGGGCGTGGCACATAAACACACTTGGTAGGAAAATGCTCTTTAAATGCTCGAGAAAAAATTTTTTTCAGCAAAATCCTTTTCAGAGTACTTAAATAAAATCTCAATATATCGAAATATGATGAAAACCGAAATTCGGTTTTTTTCGACCTGAACCACGGTGTGGTCCCCTTAAAGCTATCATCTTACTAGATGCCACCATTTCTTCATTGCGTTTGGAAACTGAGTGTAACAAATATTTTGCCAAACTGAATTATTTAATTTCGGTTCGGCACCTTACCACTCCGAGACAACTCCCTACCACACTACACTTATGGAATATTTCAAGAAACGTGTTCTTGAATCTACAACATCAAAAACTGACGATGTAGTATGCGACTCATGGAATTGTGAATTTGACTTAGTCCGGCCTACGAGGTTTCTTTGAACACTGAGAGAAAGGGTTAGTGCCATTAACATGATTAAACCACAGTGCGCAGCATCATTAATGGATCACATTTTCGAAACACAGTAATTGCCTCCCATTACGATGTAGAAGCTTGAAATTTGACTCAACTGCGCCTACAAACTCTCTCTATAAAGATGCCAAAGCACGACGCCCTTCGCCGTTATTCTCGGGCTCGGCGGCGCTTCAAACAGCAACGTGTCGACACGTGAGAAAAGAGGAGCAGAGCTCAGGAGTTCAAGCGAGGTGTAAGACGAGTTAATGACACACACTGGCTATCGTATTTCACAGTAATTCTGGCCAACGCCACCGCCGACGTGTCACACGATGGGATCATCGTCACCCGGTGTTACCCACATTTCACCCCTTCGTTTGACGTGTCTGCGATGGTGAGCAGAGCAGAAACGCACATCATCGATATCACGCCGGTTTCTTGTGGGCTGCCAAGTGAAGCATTTCAGACACACCACCACTCAGCCGGCCGCTGTGGCCGAGTGGTTCTAAGCCCTTCATTCCGGAACCACGCTGCTTCTACGGTGGCAGGTTCGAATCCTGCCTCGGGCATGGATGTGTGTGATGTCCTTAGATTAGTAAGGTTTAAGTAGTTCTAAGTCTAGGGGACTGATGACCTCAGAAATTAAGTCCCGTAGTGCTCAGAGCCACCACCACTCAGAATCGACACGAAGAGGTTTTATGAAGAGAAATACAGGGCGTTAATGAAACTATCCCTTTCCTTAGGGCGTTGATTCCCACCCACACCCACACCCACGTACAGACATACACACACACACACACACACACACACACACACACACACTACAGGAGTAAGTGGAATACCCAGATAAGAGGAATGCAGGATCTCTCCACACTACAGATTCTCCCAAAGACACCACTTTCAACGGTCACTTCTTGGAATAAAGCATTCCGTACGAGGAGCCTTCAGCCATATCAATTTACACCAATAATGCCCAATAATCGCTACTCACGAATAATACGCGTTTTCACGATGAACTATCTGAAATAATTGAAATACCAAGTCGAGATAATATTACAGAATACTTTGCTCGCGACTGAAACGTAGAACTTAGGGACAGCAGGAAAAGGTGTGGACGGGGCCTAATCAGTTACCGTTGGTTGCACAGTAGATAAGTACACTTTATTAAAGGAAATAATTTCTTAAAAACAATCATTTAAAAAAATTGACTGTAACACAAGCTAGACTGACGGCTGAAGGCCCTATTAAGAATAATTCAAGTTATTTGTCGGCTGAAGGCCACAAGCAACAGGAATAATTAAAACAAATATTATTTTTAAATAATTGACACAATCAGACCAAATAAAAAAGGGAGTGATCCACAGACAATGCTCCAAGGATCCACCTGAGATAAGTCCCTACAGCTGCGTAAGCAGTGAGACAGGCACCCAAGAGTTACGCTCACCTAAGAGGATGGTAACTCAAACTAGGGACATTTTAAACGCCAATCAATCCTCTCGCCAAATCCACTTAACGTGTGATAACCAGTACAATGATGGAATAATTCAAGCGACGGCGAAGTGACAGTCAGTACTGCATCTTCAAAATCCAGTGTTTAAAACACAGAAAGCCAGAAGGAACCACTACAACCAAGGTAGACAAAAGAAACCACAATCCACACCGCAATCAAGGAGGCTGTCGAACTACACATCATGCCGGACAGCATCGGCAAGACGAGGAAATGTACACTGCCGCAAAAATACGCTAACCTCCACGGCAGGTAACTGGGGCTTTAGCGGCTACTAGGCAGTAAAATACTGCTGGATGCACTTCACCAAATAATAACACAAAATTCAAAAGCTAATAAAAGGGAGTGGAAGACGGCTAATACATTCTGCCAACTCGACACACCCCACTTGATGCTCTTCGTCTCATGGCGACCCTTGAGCAGCAGCGTACGAAAAAATGACGTGATCACAAAAATGGAGGTTTCACTACTGGGTTAATGTTCACTCAACTCAACGAGCTGGGTCCGGTGGACAACGAGGTTGTGGCCCTCGCAACTACAGCCCCTCGATCCGGCAGTGCCTGGGTGCCGCCAGCGGTCCCAGCAAGTATACGTGCTGAGATAGTATGGGTACTATATATCGATAAGCGCTGCTGCTGCCACTCACGGACAAACAACGCTAGCAAATGTAGTGGCGCCACTAAACAGAAGGAGGAAACGAGATGCCACTATTCCTATTACACGTTGCCAACCTACCAACGGCACCAACGCGAGCCACACACGGCTCAGCGAACTAAGAGCAGCCGGCCGCGGTGGTCTAGCGGTTCTAGGCGCTCAGTCCGGAGCCGCGCGACTGCTACGGTCGCAGGTTCGAATCCTGCCTCGGGCATGGATGTGTGTGATGTCCTTAGGTTAGTTAGGTTTAAGTAGTTCTAAGTTCTAGGGGACTAATGACCATAGATGTTAAGACTCATAGTGCTCAGAGCCATTTCAACCATTTTTTTTTCAATTCTCCTTAGGAAAAGGCACCTGAGAGGCAATTCTGACTTTGCGAAGGTAATGGAAGCAACAGTAACGAAAAATCAAGACTATTACATAGGATTTGTCAACCTGGAAAAAGCGTTCGACAATGTAAATGATGGAAGATGTTCCAAGTTCTGAGAAAAATAGGGGTAAGCTATGGGGAGATACTGGTAATACAATATATATGAAAGAGCCAATAGTTAATAATAAAAGTGGACGACCAAGAACGAAGTGCTCAGATTAAGAAGGATGTAAGACAGGAATGTAGTCTTTCGCCCCTACCGTTCAATATCTACATCGAAGAAGCAATGGTGGAAATCAAAGAAGTGGAATAAAAATTCTAGCTGAAAGAAAATCAATGATACGATTCGCTGATCCTGAGTGACTGTGAAGAAGAATTTCATGAACAGTATAATGAGTACAGAATGTGAACAGAGAATAAATCGAAAAAAGACGAAAGTAATGAGAAGTATCAGAAATGAGAACAGCGAGAAATTTAACGTCAAGTTACATTGTCACGAAATAGATGAAGTTAAGGAGTTCAACTATCTGGCAGCAAAGTAGTCAATGACGAGCTGAATAAGGAAGACATCAAAAGCAGACTAGCACTGTTAAAAGGGCATTCTTGGCCAAGGGAAGTCTACTAGAATCAAACATAGGCGTTAATTTGAGGAATATTTCTGAGAACGTACGTTTGGAGAGTAGCATTGTATGGTAGTGAAACATGGACTGAGGGAAAATCGGGACAGAAGAGAATCGAAACATTTTAGACGTGGTGCTACAGACGAATGTTGAAAATTAAGTGGACTGGTAAGGAGGTTCTGCGCAGGATGAGAGAGGAAAGCAATATGTGGAAAACACTAACAAGGAGAGGGGACAGGGTGGTAGTACACCTGTTAACAAGCCGGCCGAAGTGACCGTGCGGTTAAAGGCGCTGCAGTCTGGAACCGCAAGACCGCTGCTGTCGCCGGTTCGAATCCTGCCTCGGGCATGGATGTTTGTGATGTCCTTAAGTTAGTTAAGTTTAACTAGTTCTAAGTTCTAGGGGACAAATGACCTCAGCAGTTGAGTCCCATAGTGCTCATAGCCATTTTTGAACCATCTGTTAACACATCAGAGAAAGACTTCCATGGTGCTAGATAGAGCGTTAGAGGGCAAAAACTCTAGAGGAAGACAAAGTCTGGAATACATCCAGCAAGTAATTGAGGACATGGGTTGCGAGTGCTACTCTGAGATCAAGAGGTTGGCACAGGAGAGGAATTCGTGTCGGGCGGCATCAAACCGACTCAAAAATAGGTTTTCACTATCGGCTTAGCGTTAGGGTGTACTTTGTACCTTGGCCGTGGGACCCATGTCACATTAGCCCGCTTCGAAGTCATCCTTCGCCAGAACGGTTGTAGTGGAATACAGGTCGACGAACAGTAAGTCGGGTGAACGATGAATTTAGCAAGTGGTACCTAATTGTACGACCTTTTTGCCTTTTTTTGGTATCATTTCAAACAGAATTGGTAGGATACTGTGGAAACAGGGTGTGATGCGTGTTTTTCGACCACAATCTACTATCAGGGAGCTTTTAGGGTCCTTAAACAAAGATTTTGGTTTGTGTAAGGCACTTGTGTATCTTATCTCTTGCATGTCATACGTCGGTCAAACCATTAGGACCGTGGTGAACTGCATATGGAACATAAATGCTACATACGCTTATAACAGTGGAGCAAATCTGCTACTGAAGGATACTACCATGGTACTAGTGATCCCATGGAGTATAGTAACACAGAGCTTCTGGTGTGCATTTCCAGATATTCGGGTAGTGCTCTAAAGGACGTTTGAGATTATTTTACCAAGTGAGCTGATAAATGGAGACGGAGATTTTTGCTTCGTTTCAGCTTGGAATTCTGCTCACTCACTGACCAAGAACAGAGGGACAGAATTAATACTACTTGCTCACCCGTTGGTAAGTAATAATTACCGATGACTTCTGCCGTTGGTGGTCTTTTGTTGTATAACACCAGTTGTTTACGGTTGTATGTGTTGTCTTTCTTCATATGGCGTGTTATAGTATGGTACTTGGTCGTCATTGCCCCGCCTACCGAGGTTCCGTTTTTCTAGTACATCATACTCTCAGTCGTTTTTGTGACTTGAAAATAACAGGATGTGCATCTGTTGAAATTTCGGCAGTTGTCGAAACCGTAACCTGTTTGCACTCCTGTAAGTTGTGTCAACAAATTAAGTACAATTAGTTGTGTCTTATCAATTACACAGTAGGTTCCTCTGAATGGAATGAGACGTCACCAGTTATGGAATTTGAGATCCTTAACAAAATGTACCCAGGAAAATTGAATTAATATTTCTTCTCTATACCAGTCAAATGAAGCTGCTTCTTTGCGTCCGTCGGTATATGCAGATTAACACCAAGAACTACTGTAGAGTTTTTGATCCGGTTTGGACTAATAGACATACTGAGTCACGAGACAAGTTTTGTGTATAATTTACAAATATTTCCTACAGTTTGACTCGGTTAAGATGGATTAAAGTGAAGTTATGAAATCGATGCCATTGCTACCTAATGAACAACTCCACAGTTCGAGACAGCAGCAATGACCGTTGAACATAGCTGCAGCTCCGCAAGTGTTGGGGAGTTAATCAACACAGTATGTCTCTGTGTGTGTGACGTCGTCGTTAACTCGTGTCGTCCTTCGTTGGGTGTGTGCCTGACAACGGCCTACTTCGCTGCTGTTTTGTTTCTCATGGCGTCCAAGAGTGTTCCAAGTAAAGGTACGGTGAGATATTCACTTGATAAGTCGACATACATAACGTGCAGTCCGGATTTTTAGAATCCATGACTGGTCAGTTGATACTTTTCATGTAACTTCGGACCAAGTCCACACCGCCTGTTTTGACACTGATATTTGTGCGTTCTTTGTGAAATTCGTAGATCCCTTTCAAGCAGAACATCTCCTATTACAGCATGTTAATCAGATCCCCTTCCAAGTAAGTATTGTGCTCAGTATTGTGACGCTTGCGAATGCGGAAACTGAATATATTAATTCCCAGATATTCAGTCTTCCTCCAGAGCTAGGGGATATTTATCTTAAGGACGTTCTGGCGCAATACGCTGACATGAGAGGTGTTCTCCGTGTACGTTAGTCAAATCAGCACGGGCTACAATGTTATAGCGGCATACGTTCGGTGGAAACCCAAATCGAAAAGAACATTCCCTCTTATATGCAAATTTGTGGCTATCATGTTCATGTTACGTACAGCAGACAACTGTGGTCGTGTTTTCTGTGCAATGAAAGTGGGCATCTTCGAAGCAACTTCCCGCGGAGAGCTTTTGTTTTACGATCTTCCTTGTAAGAACACCGTAAGTGCTGGCCTTGTACCCCTGCTAGCGAAGTTGTAGCTGCATCTTCCCTCGTTTCTGGTGGTCATCACTGCGGATTATTTTCCGACGTTGCAAGCAAACCATGAC
Source organism: Schistocerca piceifrons (assembly GCF_021461385.2). Lineage (NCBI taxonomy): Eukaryota > Metazoa > Arthropoda > Insecta > Orthoptera > Acrididae > Schistocerca > Schistocerca piceifrons. Next base: position 563,082,829 of record NC_060143.1, read on the forward strand.
CCCGTTCCTGCTACAATTTGAACGGCGGCGAGCGCGATTCATAATGACCTGGGGAGCACTCAGGATGATGGTGAATTACTTGTGCGTTCCCCTACTCCACCTTCCCCTGAACCATGTTTGTCTGTCACTCCTGCCAGTACTCTGGTACCACATGGCCCTGGTGAGGTGAATATCGGGAAGGCAGTACCTGCTATTCCTGCTGCTGCAGGAATGCCCCCTATGGCGCCGCCCCGGAGCGAGTGTGCGTCGACTCCTTCACAGCTTCCACCACGAGTCCAGTCGGTAATACAGAGATGCCCGCCTGTTCCTCAGTCTGTTCTCGACGATGGGGATCGTGATTAGCCGCCTATTGTTATTACCGATGACGAACTGTTGCCCTTATAGTTGTCTAAAAAATGGTTCAAATGGCTCTGAGCACCATGGGACTTAACTTCTGAGGTCATCAGTCCCCTAGAACTTAGAACTACTTAAACCTAACTAACCTAAGGACATCACACACATCCATACCCGAGGTAGGATTCGAACCTGCGGCCGTAGCGGTCACGCGGTTCCAGGCTGTAGCGCCTAGAACCGCTCGGCCACTCTGGCCGGCTAGTGTTGTCTCCCACTGTCTGTGAGATTCACTCTGATGGGCACTTCCGTTAGATAGCTGGCATGCTGTGCACGGTGACCCTCCTGTGGGGCAGTCCTCTGACTCTGGTAAGTCAGAATAGCGGGAGGGGGAGAGGAATTGTGCGTCTCAACTCAAGGTGGGGAAAATTGTGTTGATACTTAAAAAACCTGGTCCAGATACTGTTGATGATTATCGTCCCCTCACGCTACTGATGTTTCTTTGCAAGACGGTGGCGAGAGCGAAAAATCGCAGGTTGTCTGCCTTGTTGGCTGCTATAGTCAACGAGTATCAGAGTTGTCTATTCTTACCCCTGTGGCCGAATACCGTGATATGGTTTCTGTTGCTGCCGTCACATCTGTCCATTGTGCCTTTGCCTTTTCAGATTTCAATAAGGCTTTCGATCGTGTAAATCATGAATTATCGCTCCAGGTTTCGGAGATGATCGGGTTTACCGTTGAAGCCTGAAGTGCGTTATGAAACTTGTTCACAGCCATTGCAGTTTCTGTTGTTGTCAATGGGTAACAGACGCCCGCAGTTACCATCCATCCATCGTGGAGTGCCAGAGAGGAGCTCGCTCAGGGTTATGATAGAACAGCTGCTGCGGAAGGTTGCGTTGCAGATTTGTAGTTAGATGCTTTCTGGAGGGACCGTCTATGTTCACGCACACGCTGGTGATGTAATAGTTTTACTCCGTCGACGTGCAGAGATACTCTTGCTGAAGTTTAGGTATGTACATCCTTTTGACTGGAAGTCTTGGGGACCACGGCCGTCCACAATGGTAAGAAAATGAATCGACTACAGCCGTCCTTATGATCTTATTTATTGTGTAGCTACCAGTTTCCGGCGTTCCAGTCCTCCGTCTTCAGGCCGTAGTTGATGTTGAAGGGGTTACCACGACCCACATATACCTGCATCAGTGCGTAACATAACAGGTTTACGCAGACTATCTGTAACTTTGGTGTCAGCACTCCAATTATCAACTGACAACCAGTTGATGGTTGGAGTATTGACACCAAAATTACAGATAGTCAACATAAACCAGTTACTTGGCCACTGATGCTGGTATATATGGATCGTCATAACTCCTTCAGCAACAACTACGGCCTGAAGATAGTGCATTGAAGCGCCGAAACTGGTAGCTACACAATAAATAAGATCACAAGGACGGCTGTAGACGTATCATTTTCCTGCAGCCGCTGCTGTAGGTAATCAATGATGATTATTGCCGTGTCAGGGGAGTGCAAGTTGAAGAGTGCCAAAGTAAACTTCTTAATTTACGGGGTTTCGATGGAGCAGTAATCACGTGGGCCACTGACGTGGATCGACGTACGTAAATGGGAGCTGCTATTGATTGTTGTCCACTGTAAACGGCGATTCTCACTTGGAAATCGGTTATTGATAAGATCCAGAAAGCAACGTGATCTACGATCTCTTACCCTTCTTCATAAGGTACGAATTTTGGATACGTATGTGTTGTGCAAGATATATTATACTGCACAACTTCTCCCGCTTACCAACATGATGTCTAAGAAGCTGAAGTTGTCCGATTGCTTTTTTGAAGCGTCATACCTTCAGGTTACGACACGAGATTGAGCCTTTTCTAAAATTAGGAGGGAGGCGTTGTCTTATATGCTGGGCGCACCATTTGAACGATCACTCAGGACCTATATACCTTTACATCTTGGCGAACGGTCTTAGTGCGTTCAGCGATTCTTGATCCCCCAGGTTGAGTTGGTCGTCTGAATTTTAAGCTGAGATACATTCGAGAGTTTTACCTAGCTATGAACTGTTTGGAGGCTGACGTATTGCAGTGGCCGGTGCTCACGACCAAGTTTTTGTTTACTTGCTGGGAACGGATTTTCTGCCTCAGCCCCGTTGAACAATTATCATCAAAAGTTGTGTGGACCAACATCAACCTCCCAGTTCTACCGATGGCAGCGACCTCCTCCTGGTACAGGGCGGTCGACAGTTCCACCGACGAACGTTTATATCGTATCGGGATTAGTGACGCAAATAAAAACATTATGTGTGCGTTCCTACATACGCTGCAGCACTGGTTTACTTATGGTCACCTAGAGAACTGGTCCTGGCTCAAGAAGCAATAGGCTTTCCGTACTCGGTCTATTGAAGCTACATATTCCACTGATAATAATTCTATGGCTGGCTACGTCGTTTTCTTTTCCGACGACAAAAATCTAGTACGATCATTGGGGTGATTGGTCACATGATACTTTTTGTGGGTACTGGTGAGGGTGATGTTGACTGAGGGCTTTTCGCCATTTTATGTCCACGACTTACTTGTCCTGCTTGCGAACTGTCCACATTTCGACTCTTTGCCGACATACTGAATGTTACCTTCAAAGACAGGGCGTTGTATAGTTCCGACAACAGCTGCTACCTTCACTGTCCTCGTGTTTTCTTATTTCTGTTTTTTTTTCTGTATTTCTTCCTTTTGCTCTGTTGGTACTGTTTTTGGAAAAAACTTCAGAAGCCATGTGAGACAGCAGCTCAGTGACAGGGGGGATGGTTCAAATGGCTCTGAGCACTATGGGACTTATCGTCGGAGGTCATCAGTCCCCTAGAACTTAGAACTACTTAAACCTAACTAACCTAAGGACATCACACACATCCATGCCCGAGGCAGGATTCGAACCTGCGACCGTAGCTGTCGCGTGGTTCCGGACTGAAACACCTAGAACCTCTCGGCCACTGCGGCCGGCTTCAAGGGGGATGCTTTGTGTCTAGGACCTGGGATTCGATCCATGTCCACCTTCCAGTCTGACTGATTAGCCATTACTGATTGCCTTTCGTAAAATGTATTTAGTGTTTGCACGAATATCCTGATACTTCTGTAGTGCTTCTTGTAATTAATTTTTTTCATATATGTAATCTGTGTCATACTCATAGTTCCTATCTTTATTTCAGTGTAAGTTAAATGTAGAGTATTCAACAAATTACTGGTATGGAAAAAAAGGCAATGTTTCCGAGTTCTAGTCTCGGTCCAGCACAAAGTTTCAATCATCTCCCGAGAAGTTGTAGGATCGAATCCTGGCTGTGCCACTTTTTTGACTCTGCCTTTAACTTAGGATTCATCTATTAAAGATCTGGAAATAAACGATTCGAAACAACACGACAACTTATGGCTATCAATTTCAGCTGTTCTCAGATTACCAGTCGCAATTAGCACTCTTTGTTCACTGCACGGTAATTCGAACAGTGGGCAGCGAGCTACTCAGCTTTGCAGTAACTTAATAAATATGTTCAGTAACGAAGAAATAAACACCTCTTATCAGGCTATGATGAGAGACTTATAGTCTCACGTAATCAAATATTTTTAATCAGTAGTTTCGTTGCAGTTGTTCGAGAACTACAGCATAGCGGAGAATAATGCGAATCCTAAATATGTGTTGTTTTATATATATTTTTTGCTACAGGTAAAACATTTTCCGATAAATACGTAGCAAATCTCCTTCGTTCACACACTTTACGTTCTCCCAACAGGGCAACAGATGACTGAACTTTCAGCTTCACCTCAACCAGCCTCCGACGCATGTCGAATCACACATACGTATACGTTCATAGCTTGCATACATTGGGTGTAAACCACTTACTAACATCAGGACGAGCTCCTATAATTGCCATGAGACGTCACTCCAACGCCCGTTTGATGTGGAAAACGAAACATTCATGGCACCAGACAAATTTCCCTCCGTGCGCAGCTTACGTCGCATAAGTTACGTGAAAGTGATGATATTCAGTTACTTAACGTTGTTTTCTCAAATTTACTTGTAACTCTCTGCAGTGGCCGGTAAACAAAATACACTACTCCACACAAGCAGTCTGGCCGGCAGACAGTCTGCTACCCGTGTGAAGCCGGACCGAGACGCTAGTTTAAAATAACTAAGTGTCTAATCCCATTTTGTTATTTAAATTTCCCCACTTAAATTGCCCAGTCGCAGCCAACGTCTGTAATTCCTTTGAAGCCTAATTCGTAGTGCGTGATGGATCAAAAATGGTATCTTTTCTTTCAGACATGTCCGGCATATAATTACGTAATTGTTGCATTCTACTGCTACTACTCTATAGAAACAGGGACGAAATTATACCTAAGTTATTTAGTTGACACAGCAGTGAATATCGTCTAACAGTGAGATTACGATATAAGATCTAAAACAAGTGTGAGGAATTCCACATTAGAAGTAAAAAAAAAAATGGTAAATTTCGGTTACACCATAAGTCACTCAAACTTAGAGATTGTTGTTTGAAGTAAATAGCTAATGATTTACGATCAATTTAACTTGGAGCCCTCACATGTTCAACTTTGCTGAAAGATGAACCAAATGGGCATTATACTTACAATTTAGACTAAAGAGACTGTGTACGTTTTGTTTGTCATTCATATTCTGGAATACTGCTACAGGTGCATAGTGTTCTCACCAGGTAGGACTGACGTAAACATACGAAAATTTCAAAGATGCGCAACGCGTTTTGGATTGACACGAAATAAAGAAGAGGTTCTCAAGGGTATTATAACCGATTTAAGTGGCAATCATTAAAACAAAAGTCTTTTTCGTTGCGATAAGATCTGTTCATGAATTATAATCGCTAAATTGCTTCTGCGAATGACAAAATATATTGTTAACACACACCTACATAGAGCGAAATGATTATTTGGATAAATCAAGAGAAATCAGAGCTCGCAAGGAGGGTTTATGTGTTAATTTTTTTCACGTGTTATTCGTGGGTGAAACTGTAGGGAAATAGTCTGAAAATAGTTCTATGAAACGTCTGCCAAATATTTAACTATGAATAACACAGTAATGGGTCATATATCTAGATGTAGGACTATAATTTAACGTTCCGTCAATTATGTGCTCATTAGCGAAACTAACGTGTTTGAAAAATTATAGGGATAGCAATTTTTGGTGGAATTACAGAGAAAAAAAAGGCATGTTTAATCTGAATCAATTTAGGCTCCTGGGAAACCTGTGTGATGGTAGCTGAAAGGGGATTTAACCCGGGCCTTAGAGAGTATAAGGACCGCACGCATTGGTACTGCCTATGCAATTAACTGGAGAGAAAAGGCCCATCTGGACCACTTCATGTGCCTCCTAGTTGATGGATCTTTTTAATTTTTTCTGCAACTAGCAGCAATGACGACTGGTTCTAACGTGACAGGCAAAGCTATGAACACGTAGATAAGTGCAAATTTACTTCATGTATTATATCTGATACTCGCTTTATATCTAATACTCTCCACTGATCATTCTATGCATTTCGTTTTGAGCAAATTCTGATTATTAACGCAATGTAGCACTATATGGTCCAGCTCAGTTTGCACCTAAACATAATATTTAACTACACTAGACCACTCACAATCCAAGATGGTGGCCACTTTACAAAACGCGGTATTGAATCACACAATACGACTGAAGTCACAAGCCACGCCCCCTCTTGTCAGTGATGTCATAATCATGTCGTCACAATCACGACTGTTTTGTATGACGCCACGCTGGCGGGAAATAAAACGAAATTACAAAACATACAGTCAGTATGTATGTGCCATGTTTAGTATGAATGTAATCTTTTAGAAAAATACGTAACCTATGCCTGAGTTACATTAACTGATGTCATGTTCAAAAAAGTATTGGCAATACTATAGTGTTTCCAAAGATTATGTAAGCTTCACGTCAGCTGCATCACCCACCCACCCACCCACACACACACACACACACACACACACACACACACACACACACACACACACACCTGAAAAACATATTGTGCACTTGAGTGCAGTTGGAAGGCTGGAGAGGGAGAGAGAGCGATAGAGAGAGAAATAGAGAAAGAGGGGGGGGGGGGGGGGAAGAGAAAATTTCTGTGCAAGACCTTGGCTACTGCGGAAGATCTCATCACGTCAGCGGTGGGGTGACTGATTTCATGGCCCGGGTGCTGGTGGTCTATGATAAGACATGGTTCTTCTTAAAGAGGAGGCTGTACCCTTGCAGAAAGATGACGAAGCTATCAATCAGCTTTACAGTGTTGAAAAATTAAGTTCTGTAATGACCCATCATTTTCATTATGGCTTGATGTATCTTGGAAGGAACAGCCTCCAAGCAAAAATTTCATGAGCTTACAGGCAAAAGTTCGAGAGTTATTACGAATTCGCCACTCTTTTAAAAATAAATTGAGATTCGACATGCGATTAAATTTACGAACAGCAAATTTGGTATGACAGTTTAATTATATATTGTAATCATTGGATTAGTGCCATATTGTTTGTTTTCTTAGTTTTGTATGCTAATAGACAACTCTAACTTTATGGTTAGGTTGTTTCTTATTCTACGACTGAACATATCTGTGTAAGCTGTAATGACATTGTTTAATATTGCAATTTTGTCACAGTTTACAATGTGACAATGTTAAGACAGTTGTCAAAATGATGCGTCTCGGCCTCTGAAAGTGAACCAATTCTAAATACAACAGTAGTAAATTGTAACTGTCAGAAAGTTAAAATAATCCTAAACACAACCACAATAATTTTTAACTAGAAGTTTCTTTACAAAATAAATCTTACGATTACATTAAGATGTTGGCCAGTACTACGATAAATCATCTGATCCCGGTTAAAAGTTCGGTTCTAATTTTAGGATGACAATCAAGTCCACGGAGGATGGTTAGTTTTGTGACAAGTCGAGCAAAAGGTTACCCAAGGTCGCTCGAGTTTTCATGGACGCAAGCAGGTGAACCAACAAGTTTACGCTTCTGCACGCGGTGTTTACCTTAGCTGCGATGTGCAGTCATCTGCCTGGCTGCTCTCGCCGTCTGAAATTCCTATGAAGCTAATTAAACCTTTGTTGGATTTTCCAGCAGCAACTCTCCCTCTCTTACTCGATATGCGAGAAAACATGTCTCAGACTATGGCGATATACACTCACATGGCTGGAGCAGCATGCATATTACAATGCCCTCTCAGTTCTCGCAAAAACAATTAACTAACTGGCCGGTTTGTTTCTCCAGAGTTGGAGCTCAGCGACGCTACATCTAATTCCTAGCTGGAGGTCAGCCACTGTGAACGCAGTGTTCACACAAATTTCTCCTCTGCGTCGTACAGAGCGTTGTGCACTGCGTTTTGCACTTGGTGCCAGTTCAGAGAAGAGTCCTCTAAAATTTCCGTCTTGTCTTTCTCATAGCCGAACTGTTTCCCCACCTGGCTTCTTTTGTTTTCCACATCACGGCTTTTTTCGACCAATAGGACCATTCCTCTTATTTTGTGGAAGCTCTCTCTACCAATCGCAGGGGACCTACCACTAAACTGCGTCGATATCTCGGCACTTCACTCCTTCACAGTGCGTTTCCGCCAATCGGACAATTTCCGCCTGCTCCAGACGCCTAAAAAGTTACATGGGTCTATCACATGTGTACCACTTGAAGTTCACGTGATCGAATGCATCACCACTTTTGTTCGTACCCATTTGGAATGCCAAAACGCAGTCTTCTAAAGCCTCTTTCTGCCCTGCTTCTGGTGGCCCGTTACTCGCCCTGCAGTATGCGTCACCTGTCTGGTCGCTGGCTCTCGTTGTGAGACGCACCCCTTAAGAGCTTTCTTTAATGCCTCCCGGGATGCGGCCTCTGTGTCTGCCTGTACTGCCTTCCACACAAAAATATTCCTCTCGCTGCTTGTTTCACCTTCTGCTCATTGACGTGCATTATCTAGGAGTGATTTGTTAATACCATCGACTGAGTCATCCCCTTTGCATTACATACTTATAGGCAAATCTGCTCATTGCCGCCGAAGTAAGTTACAATGTATAAAACTCTTATGTAAGGTGCGAAACTGACCTTTATTTACTCTGCCACCTAGCACAGTCACTCTGAATTATATCAAGTCAATACTTTTCTTACTTTTGATAGACGTCACTTACTGGTCTTGTATGTTCTGATAACAACAGATTACTGTTTCAGTGTTTCTGGATCATATTTTCATAGAAGTAGAAAACTGCATGTGTTTTCCAAAAAAGTGGTTCAAATAGCTCTGAGCACTAGGGGACTTAACAGCTCAGATCATCAGTCCCCTAGAACTTAGAACTACTTAAACCTAACTAATCTAAGGAGATCACACACATCCATGCCCGAGGCAGGATTCGAACCTGCGACCGTAGCGGTCGCGCAGTTCCAGACTGAAGCGCCTAGAACCGCTCAGCCACTCCGGCCGGCCATGCGTTTTCACTCCACACTCGTCCACATTTTTCGAGGTACGCATTAAAAGCATACCGGGGTTAACAATATCACTGAATATATGTCTCATACCATTGAAACCTTCACGTCTCCTCTATATCTCTTTTGTTACTCAACCTTCCCTTCTACAATATCCCATGAAACCTCCCCTTAGGATTTCTACCACTTGCTTACTAATAAAAAATGAAATCTTCCTTTTGAAATTAGTTCTCTTTCTCAATCTTCGCATGCAAATTTAAATGTTGCTTATTGAATGTGGTTTGCTGATTATTTCGACGAAACATACGTAGAATGTGTCGTAGTCGTGGCCCTCAGTCGTTATCTGCAATAACCCAAAACTGTTCCTTACCTTTTTTACTGTTACTGGATCGCCATCTGACTGCTACATCAAACTGCGACATGAATATACCTACTCTGTTTTACTTTACTCTATTAGATGCTGGTGGGCTGTCATAGTAAGTGGCTGTATTTATTACCAAAGCTGACGTTATTCTTTAATAGCAAAGCTGACGTTACTCTTTCATTAATTTGACTGAAGTTACGTAATTCATAGCTAAACTTTTTCTTGACAACAGTAAAATTTTGCGAAGTTTTACGTTGATGGTTTTTGAGATGGATTATAATCAGTAATGCAATATTGCTGGCAAAAATTAATTATATTCTAAATGAAATGATTTTACAAACGTTCAAATGGAACTTACTTTTTACAATAATTTTACAACTAGCATTGCGCCAACATACCTTCAGCAGTCTTGAGTTTCTCAAAAAAAAAAAAAAAAAAAAATTCAATAATATTAGTTCCTCTTACGATAATAGTTAGCTGATGTCTCTGTACATCCGTTCATAATCTCTTGCAAATCATAGCTGGTGGCTGGCAGGCACACCGCTCCTCTCAACCTCTCGCTTCAGACCTGCTACCGACTCGCTTCACTTCTCACTTACTACTGACTTCCTACGAACGCTACAGTGCGGTCTCTCCTGCCAACAATGCTTTCTGGTGCAGACAATCCCTGCTACCATTACAAAATGTATCAATGCGCGGTCTTTTCCCGCTCTTTTCTTAAAATGTATTCATACGCGGTCTCTCCCGCCCTTTTTAAAATTATATCAATGTGCGGTCTCTCTTGCCAACAATACTTTGGTGCAGACATTCCTTGCTACCACAATTATTTCCAACATGACAAATGTTAATTATTCCTACGTAATCCTATTAATAAAATATAAACATCTTTCATAAATTGTGGTTTGACAATAGACAATAGAAATATACACGTCTTACACCATGTTCAAACTTCATAATGAAATTCTTAGTCTGCAATAGAGACTGCACTGATCTGATACTTCCTGGTAGATTAAAACTGTGTGCTAGACTGGTACTCGACCTGAGACTTTCGCTTTCCGTGGGCAAGTTCCCTACCGATTGAGCTATCCAGGAACAACTCCCAATACATGCTCCTTACTTCTACCAGTGCCTCATCTCCTAGCTCCCAACTTCACAACAGTTTCTTGTTCGTCTTGTTTGAAGGAACAGTGATACATATAAAAGTTTTTTACACCACAATGATGACTCATGCTGTCGGTGCAGGAACATCATACTGGCATTGCGCCTTCCATCCTACGAATCCAGTCAACGCATGAGTATCGATCAACTCTCCTTCACTAACCCTATCCTTCTCTCGGAGTATCACTGTTAATGTACAACAAACACAGCTCGAAAGACAAATCAGACTTGAAGGAGATCAATACAGTATGTACGTTTGTATTTCAACAACCAGATGCATAGTGCATACCCCCGTCATCTGCAGATATTTTCAGTGCAATACGGATAAAAACAAAATGAATCGAGCTAACAGAAATCACAAATCCCTTGTACTAAAATATAACATACCAGAAATTTGTTTCGTATTTATGAGATTTGAAGAAATTGCAGCAACTACAGAAAAATTTGTAGACGCACGAGGGAAAAACGTATGGTCTTCAAACAATGAAACAGACGTTTCACTGTAAGCACTTCTTCATTTCATGATTAAATATTTTCGTGAACTGTTTTGAAATAAAAAAAATTGTGCGATATTCCAGGGCAACCACTGAAGTCATATTGGATAATAAATTGCGTCTGGGTGAATACATATAACAAAACACATGTAAAAGTCGTTTCCTTATAAACTGCTGCAATTTACACAATATTTTTTTTGACGTTTAATTGCAGATCAGTTCCTCTGAGATACCCGACTGACTGCGATATGAGAGCACTGAATCAGCGAAGATAGTCACGCTGTGCTATGTATCACTTCTTTTGCCAGATTTTAACAGTCTCCAAATTTCTGAAGCGCCTAGAACCGCTTGGCCACTGCATCCGGCGAAATTTAAGTAGTGTAATGTCGGTAGTTTGTGAGGAAAAGATACATAAAGCTGCGAAAATGTAAGTTTTGGGAAACAAAGATTTGACAGTGTTGGTATTGTACCTTACATTATGTGGGTGAACTAGAGCAAACCACATGCATTCTTCTGTTCATCCCCAAATATACTTTCCTTTTCTCGTCCTCTTAGGTTAATCTGATTTTGCAACTAGGTTGTTGACTTCCTTCGATATCAACAGTAAGCTTCCGGATCAAATTCTAGCATCTGCACAGTCAGAGGTCTGGGGTTGTCTTGGGGTGTGGTTTTCCTATCAGATATTTGTAAGTTTCATTAGGATTTTCAGTTTTTCCGTGCACACACTTTTGCAGAAGCTCTGGATCTGCTAAATACCGAAATATTCCCCACAACAGGGCTTCATAGAACTAGAAGAAGACACCGCAGGAATTACAGAACAACAAAGGAGCTTGGCCCCGTGCAAGCTTTGTCTGATTATTATTATTTGCATCACACTTAGGAATGTAACTGGGTTGTAGCATTCAAGATCGGACATTTCAGTACAATGTAGGAAATCAAGATCCATTAAATAGTTTTTTACTCTTTTGATCGCTTTTGAATGCGCCCCCTCTTAAACATTGAGCACTTTTGCGTGCATTAGTTTTTTAATCTCTGTAAATGGCTTTAAAGTTTTGATTTGAAGTTACTACCATTTAAGTTACACGAAACTGAACGCACTCAGCGCCAGACGCCTTGAAAGCGACGAGAACCGCCGTGGGCAGCAAGTAAATGAGCCAGCAAACAGTCAGTGGCATGGGATATCCACCAGTCATCAGATCTCACAAGACTTGCTTATCACCTGTTGTGTCGCACGCAACTAGTCTCAGTTATTTTCACTGCAAAATTATAGTTACTGCCATAAAGTCAGTATAACAATGCAGTTTGAGGTGAACGGGTGACACCTGCATTTGACGTTGCGTTAGCGGTTTGTTGAATGCGATGGGAGGACATCTTCGTTAGAAATTATGTTTCCTGCTCTCTGCAGTGTGGAAGAACATGTGCATTCAGGTCCACTGAACGAAATGTGATGATTCATCGATAACAGATGTCGACAAGATAGGCGTTGTCAAACTAGCTGACTATTCGCTTTTGCTTGTTGGAATAAGTTTGAACAAGTTACAACAACTCAGAAATAGTCAGAACTAGTTGGAACCATTCGGAAACAGTAGGCAGGAACGGAACATAAAAGTGTGGTTTCTGCTTGGACTTATATGTTATCGCTGCTGGACTGTCAGGTCCATCATCGTAGTCCAACATTTTCTTCGGACTCGAGTAGAAAAAGAAAGTTTTACTCAAATGTTGCTTCTAACAACCTGACGTGTTCTTCTTCTTTCTGAAAGTTTTATCCTCATGTATGCCGTTCACATACCCTTTCGCAATCTTCTCTTTTTCTCGCAGCTTGTTGTTCAGCATTTCCTTCCACTGCAGTCCTCTTTGATTCACAACATACTTCTCCTGGTCTCTTCATTTTGTTTCAATTAGTCTTCTTCCAGATTCATCCATTCCAGACTTCTTCTTGGTAGTCTCTCTCTTCCCATTCTTTTATATAGGCTAATCATTTCAGTGTGTTTCTCTCCGGAGTTTCATTTAAGTGCTGATCTGAAGTGGGTTTCAAATTGTTTCATTTCTTGTCCTGCTCCTTCCATTCCGATTCTATTGCATCACAATTCAGGCATTTGCTATCCTTTTTTCTTATTCCTAGTTTCATCACTTTTGACTGATCCAGTCTATTCTCGTTGCTGCACCTCTTCCCTTCCCACAGTGGCGTAAGCCTTCTTTTTGTATCTATGAATACAACTATGCTGTCTTTCCCAAACTCACCTAATGTTGACTCATGTGACTCAACGATGCTATTTATTCAATGCTGCAGAATTGTTAAGCTGTTGGGAGCAAGGAGAGGGAGCAGTAGCCAATGGACTACAGCAGCCATAATTTAAAACTCGATCTGAGCAGCGGTCATAGACCAAACACCCATGGACGAGGCTCAGTTGGCTGAACACCGTGGACGTTGTCAACTGTGAGACTAATAGTTTTACTATAATAGTATTAGTGAAGTTGCATTAGAGAAGTGTCAAGCTGACAATAATAGATGAACCATCTGGAAAGCAGATGGTTGTACATAGATGCCTTACTTATTCTCATTGTTGATTGTAGTATGTGAATGTTGTCTATCCCATTTTCATTCCAAAGAAAAATTAGATGCAGATTGTTTAACTGTACACACTTTAACAAAGTCAACAGTAAAATGCTTAGTGCCAGAAAAAAAATGTAAACTTTTTTCTGGCTTTAGAACAAATTGATGCTGTCTTTTGTAATTTATGCTGACACAGAATGCATGTTAGATTTAGTGTCTACTTCTAGTCGTAGCTGTGCCTCAGGTTCGTACACTATTCAGTATATTTCCATTCACTTTTCAGCATAGCCTGTTGCATACACAGTACCTACGATGACAAAGATTCTGAGATTAAATTCTAAAGGAGCAGCGATTGTATAAAATGTTTCACTGAACAGCTGAGAGTGTGAATGAGTTTAGTGCAAAATAAAAACATGAATTTAAGTTCCGAAGGAAAATTATCATTTGTATCAGCAGATGTCTGTCATGTTTGCCGCGAAACTTTCGGCGAAAATGATGTTCAGTTCAGAGACTACTACCACTTCAGTGCTGCATGTCGAGATTCTGCAGATGCCAGTTACACTGAACTAAAATTCTGAATGAGCAAAACTTATTTACATTGAACACCCATCTTTTATTGTATGATAAGCTTTAGCAGGTCTCGCACATCCCGATATTCTGATTCTGTCTTTTGTTCATGGCACTGCACCACCCACGTCTTGCTCGTGGGTGATTGTTCTTTCTTGTCCGTGTTTTCAGAGAATCGTTGTGGTTGTGACTCTGCTTCGTAAGTTGGTGCGTTGCTTTCAGTGTATTTCATTATTTACTATATATGTCGTAGACATCTGACTGAAAGCTGCGATTCATAAATTTTACTAATGTTTTACAGTGGATTCACTTTTACGCTCTCGCTCTATTTTCATCTCCCGTTTAACTCTTTGTTTTGTGTTAGCAGAAGAGTCAACACCGTGTTACTAGTGGAGGCCGAAATGCACGCGTTTTAGCTCGCGCAGGCTGGTGTGAGGAGGGAAGAACTATACTGACGTGAGGTCTGGAACATGACAAGGAATCAGAATTCAGAAAGTGGACGTAATTAGTTTGATACTTAACTTTAATCCATTAATGATGAACGTCGCTCCTGACGGTACATGAGTCACAATGTTATCTGTTCAGAATACGTTCTTGAAGTAATTATAGTAACTGAATACGGCGCCTTGCTAGGTCGTGGCAAATGACGTAGATGAAGGCTACGCTAAACTGTCGTCTCTGTAAATGAGAGCGTATGTAGATAGTGAACCATCGCTAGCAAAGTCAGCTGTACAACTGGGGCGAGTGCTAGGGAGTCTCTCTAGACCTGCCGTGTGGCGGCGCTCGGTCTGCAATCACTGATAGTGGCGACACGCGGGTCCGACGTATACTAACGGACCGCGGCCGATTTAAAGGCTACAACCTAGCAAGTGTGGTGTCTGGCGGTGACACCACACTTTGTATTATCTTATCTTTAGCTTATCTACAGTTTTAAACGTGCCTTCTGTGGCTTTGTAACAAGCCATTGTAAATTCTGCTTACTGTTAGGGACACGCCAGCGACGCCCCATCATATATTTGTACTGCATCGGTAAGCAGATTGTGCTAACGAAGATTCTGCATCACAGGCCATGAATGTTCATCACAGTTTTGTCATTTTTTTTGTATTACGTAACGATGCCGACCAACATTATAAATTTTATTTCCTTATTTTACTAAAACTAATAAAGCGGGTACGTTACTTTTTAGATACTTCTTGGGCAATGTGAATGAATGCTACCAATTATACTGTTGCAACTAATCATGATGCACCTACACATAAATTTGCGCTTCCTGTTTTAATCAATCTGGTTAGGGTTAACGATCGAAACCAGTACCCAACTGCACAAAACAGATTTCCTATCAAAGACTGTTTCGGTTTCCATGTGTTCAGCAGTCAGTTTGCTCATGCAGTTAAGCGTAGGGGCTCAAAATTGTAGAGGGAGAATACGATACGGAGCTTGAACTGGGTGCATGTTGCACTAGTTATTTAGAGCGTAGAGGCTCACTCAGGAAAAGCTAGCGTACACAGCTGTGTCAAATCAGTCTTGGGATTGATACGGCAGTAACAATAGCAACAGCCTAAGTACCATACTTGGCTATTCCACTAATATATGTGGAATAATTACAAATATGTTAAGTCTACTCACCATCACGTTGAGCTTCTTTGTGTCTTATTGCATTTCGCTACAATTTTCTAGGGTTACAACTTCCTTAAAGTAAACAGCATCACTCGCTAACAGCTTGTCGAAACATCCAAAGTTGTACTCCAAATTATTTCTGTCGCAATATCTGAAACTGGTTTAGTGCCTTAATCATCCACGAAGTGTAGTAAAATTTGTAATCTAAAGATGAATTCATTGTTAAATTAAGCAATGATTGTTTATTACCATTAGTGATGTAGCAGCCACTTTGAGGTAAGGTTGTGGAGAAGAAACATCTTTTACGAAAAACAGTTTTTCAAAAATTGAAAATTATCTTGATTTCGTGTTCCAAAACCTGTCTTTTAAAGTAGATGTTCCATATCTATGGCCATTACGAAGAAACTAAGAAATACCGTATCCATATAAATCCACCCTACATAATCCTTTTAAGACTCTTAGTATAAAATAAAAAACAGTTAGTTCGTTTTAGCAATACCTGGAAATACATATACCTCTCCATACTCATATTTCATTATCGGTTTAGCGGATACATCTGGTAATATGAGTTGAAATTAGTGAAAACATTGCAGTAAACGTGTCTTACTTTTTCCTTGTGCATAAGAAAGTAATAATACCAAGACTTTAATCTGTGTAAGAAAAACAAATTTTGGGGGAATTTATTAAATAATCTACGTACATGCATATAATGACGTAACCAATGCAATTTCCGATTATATGTACGAAAGCTAACAAAACAGCCAGATGTACTACATATCTGAATTAAACTAAGACATCCACACTAGAAACAGACGTATTCTATTTTTTGTGATTATTAAAAAAAAGAACTGTCGAGCCAAACTCGTTGTAACGACGAACATGTAGGACAAAAGGAACCAAGACACAGATTAAGAGTGTATTTGTTGTTGTTGTAGGCTAGCTGGTTGTCTGTCCTGTGCTCATGTCTTTGTGTAAGAAAAAAAAAATTCAATAGCCGAGAGGTCAGTTCATCTCGCTTACTGTATTTAAAGCCTGGCCTCTCTCTCTCTGCAGGTTTTTTTTTATCATTCAGCCATTCCTCCATTACGGAGTAAACCAGCCCACATGCTTGGGAACGTGTCCTATAAACCCACTCTTTCCTTTAGTCACCTTGTGACATAAAGCCTCTTTCCTCCCCAATTCGATTGAGCGACTCTTCCCAGAAACGCTTTTTTTCTTCTTGTCTGTCGGCCCGTACATTATTTATTTCTACCTTAGTGAACATTGCAGAATTAAAGGAAGCAGTGCATCCACTACTTTTGAAGTGAAATTCCATACTTTGCAAAAGTGAAGGCATTTCATGTCCACTTGTAGGTTACTAGACAACGCAGAGAAATTTCTCATATCGCTGCTATCCATTGTTGTAGAGGATAAATATATTTTTGGTTAGCACAATTATTCGTCAATGGATCTGTATCTATAGATCAGTATACTTCTCTCTTTCTGAATTTAAGATTCAAGGACCAATCAAAAAATTAAAGTAAGTGACTGCAAAAGTAACTAATCCGGACTGCCTCACGCCAGATGTGACTAAAACTTTTTCAAAATCTCAAAACTAGTCTCCTACCTTGGTACCAGAGAGCAGGAATGTGTTTTTGCCCGCGGCACAATCGACATACCTGAAAACATCACAAATGAATCAAATTACAGTCATTTGGAGAAGATACAAGTTAAATATTTACCAGTATTTAGATTTTGTCTACATAACGCAAGAGCAGAGTGAAAAACTGCAGTAAAATATTGAAAGGTGTAAATAGAATGACCATTAACTACAATAATAAACTAATGTCATCTTTATATTTAACTAATAACTGTGATTAGTGCACATGTTCCGCAGAATATGAATATGATAGAATGAAGGAAGCGAGTTTACGTTTAAATCACAATATCTGACCACTCTTACATACATATTACATACAAATTTCTTTGTTACCACTAGTTTCAAATAAACGTCGTGAACTAACAAGCATAATTAAAATTACATGCTCATGACTAAAACTATTTGTCTTCGATGGAAGGTGCCATGACTGTAGCCACAAGTAAACTTCCAAGCATTATATTAAACAAAACTCACTAGATGTACATTCTTCTCTGAGAACTCGTACCAAATAGCTATATAAAACAGAGAGAAAGCAGCACTAACAATGGTACCTCACATCTTTCAATAACCGATCACACTTACTCAAATGTTCAAATATGTGTGAAATCTTACGGGACTTAACTGCTAAGGTCATCAGTCCCTAAGCTTACTTAACCTAAATTATCCTAAGGACAAACTCACACACTCCGCCGGGACCAGCCGCACAGTCTTAGACCGCTCGGCTAATCCTGCGCGGCGCGCACTTACTATGGAGACAGAAGTTAAATGTGTCATCACATAGGACAGTGTGTTTGGTTGAAGAGTTGTAGCTGTATGTGCACAAGTATATTATTCAGCGTCTAACTTTGAATAATTCTTTGTGTGTATCGTGACGTTTCCATCAGAAACAACAAAATCCTTTCTGATCGTTTCTGTTGCAATTTACTGCAGGGGATCAAGGCGCCTTCAGATCAAGTGCAGCGGTATATAGCAGCTGTTGGAGGGGTAACAGATGTCCCGTTTGGGTGGGTAAGTGGAGAAACGCACCGTATTCAGTAGCCTCACCCTCCGAACTGCTAATTATAGGAATGTAATCATATTGAAAGACATTCACAATTTAAAAAGAAAAATGAGGGAAAATGTCAGTAATCATAAAAAAGGTATTACAATGATATAGAAATTGATTATAATTACGCATTAGTAATAATAAGTAGAGATCGTACTGTGAAACTGTTCACCAACGATAATTTACGAATATGCAGGGAGTTCAGTTCAAAGTTGTAAGAATATCAGTGTCAATGCTGAGGAGTGGTGAACTCCAGTGATGTTGGAGTAGAGTAGCGGAGGCCTCCACAGGCACTTTACGTCGATCGTAATGCAGTCGAACTGGGACTTACAAGTAACAAAAGTATTAACTGAATTTTTCAGTTGTAGAAAGTTTGGTCTGCAATATACGTACACGTGAAGTCAGGCGAAGATTATTACATTTCATTTTGGTAAGGAAACGATGCTGAAACCGTGTCCCTTGTGATTTTTCATCGGTGCTGAACGCAAAAGTAAATAAACATGATATATGAAAAATATTCTGTATTAAGTAGGACGAGGAGATACACTTTCGACACAGGTGCAATTCCGATCTAGGTTTCGCACCATTTTTCAGTTTCGTAGTGTTGGTATCACTCATCTTTGTGTGGCCTTGCGTTGCAGAAAGTCTCTGCAGCTGCTCCTGTCTTCTCTCTGAATACAACAGTTTGTGCTACAGTGATATAAATTTTTTTCTTGTTGAGAGCTAAGTGGTGTTACTTACTTTTACGCGCTCTTATACATCGACTACTCTCCATGTCCTTGTAAAAATCATATTAGGGACTTCAGAGGCATGTTTTCTTTTCTCGCGTGTTCTGAAGCTTCTATAGAGAAATGTACTCTCATTTCTTAGCGCAGTTCAATACTATTTACTCGTGATTTCACTCTTGCCAACAGTACATTTTCGATCAGAAGAATAATACGATTTCGATAACCTAGCACAATTTCGATCAATGCAGTTCTTTAGTTTAGTCCGTCGAAACTGGTTACTGTCATACACAATTACTACAAATAAGTTCTGAATGTTTAAACACATTTTATCTCGCGAGTATTTAAAGTAAATCCTTCTTCTTTTCCTCTTAGAAGCCCCCAAAACGACCAGAATAGAAAAAATTTACAACAAATAGAGCCCAACTTCATTACATGAGGCAACAAAGAGTGTCGTGGATAGATATTTGAGCCTTCGAGCTACATCAGAATTATACGAAATCCTTTGAGCCCTCTGCATGGTAATGTTACCTACTGGTTCCATTACGGCCATGGGTGACTCGGGGCACGTTGAGGAAGAACTGTTTATGATCAGGCTTCGACACTTCAAGAAATACAAAAGAGTGGATAGTATTACAGTTCTCATTGTTGACAAGCATGGCAGCCAAACCAACTTGGATGCTGTAGAGTCTCTAAAGGCTCAGAGATGCAACTGATTGAATTCATCGTAACGCATAAAAAACCAAGATTTTCTGCAATTAACTGTGGTGCCTGCATTTGTTTCTGCTATGACTGCATATTTTGGGTGTGAAATCAACAGGTTCCAGTGCATAGGAATAATGCGCTTCTGAAAAGACGAAGTTCCCGAGGACCTGGAACGTTATTCGAGGCTCTTGCTCTTTCAACCCCCACCAATCAAGCTACCACCAGCATTCTGGGTGAAGAGCGCTTATCTTTAAAAGATGTAAGTGAAGAGCACGGCAAATACGTAACACCAGCATCCAGTACCATTTCTCAGCACCGTGCTGTGAACGCCATTTTTCCCACTCCAGAGAAAAAAAGTATAGTCTCGGAAAAAGAAAAATCACTGACATCAATTCGACTCACTTCGGCTCAGTTGGCTCCTAAGTGTTTCAGTGTAGGTTGTGCTCATAAATAATTGTTGAGAAAGAAATCGATACGATGCACTGTTAACTATGTAATTAGCATTGAAGTTACCTGGTCAGATCGTTGCGCACGCAAATTCAAGCAGCCTCCTAGAGATAGTGTTCAAACTATTTGGACGATATTGTCGTAGCAGGTCGTACACATGAAGAACACATTGCAAATATGCCTGCTTTGTTTCGTGTGCTATCTGAAGCAGGACTGAACTGCAGACTGGACGAGTGTGACTTTTTTTTTATACCTTAGTTGCAGTGTCTCGGTCGTGTCGTAAACAATGAAGGTGTACATCCTCTTCAGTCACATTTGTTAGCCATACGTGATCTGCCAGTTCCTCGCAATGTCACAGAATTGCATTCAGTTTTAGGGAAGATGAACTGCTATATTCGGTTCATACCGACTGCTGCACAAATCGCAGCTTCATTGCATTGCTTGCGTCTCAAGACCGTCCCCTTTGCTTCGATACATGAGTTCCAAGAAGCTTTTCAAAAACTTAAAGATGCGTTGCTCGGTGATGGATGTTCGCAGCTCGTGGTGGTGCGGTAGCGTTCTCGCTTCCCACGCCCGGGTTCCCGGGTTCGATTCCCGGCGGGGTCAGGGATTTTCTCTACCTCGTGATGACTGGGTGTTGTGTGCTGTCCTGAGGTTAGTTAGGTTTAAGTAGTTCTAAGTTCTAGGGGACTGATGACCATAGCTGTTAAGTCCCATAGTGCTCAGAGCCATTTGAACCATTTGAATTTGATGGATGTTCGGTTCACTTTGATCCTAAGCAACCAGTTGTGTTGCAAGTAGACGCATCCTCCTATGGAATCGGTACAGTGCTTTCGCACAGAATTGGTGACAATGACAGGCCTATTGCTTTCGCGCCAAAAGTATTGTCAAAAGCCTCAGGGGAACTATTTATAAATAGAGAAAGAGGCATTGGCTATTGTGGATGGTGTCACCAAATTCCACAACTATTTCTGAGGCAGAAAATTCTACTTAATAACGGATGACAAGGTACGGACGAAGCCGGTTTCTGTACGTACTGCATAAAAATTTCAAAGGTGGGCATCGTTGTTGTCTCAATACCAGTACGAGATTTCGTACCATCCGACAGCTCAACAAAGCAATGCGGAGTCACTTTCACGTCTTCCGATTGGCCCTGATGCAGACTTTGACGCAGAAAATGGCAGACGACACGGAAGCTGATTCAGATTTGAACATTTTGCTAAAATTCATTTACATATCTTGGCTTTGCTCATTGCATTGCACGAAGAACTCGGCCATGCGCCGATACTTTGCACGTCGCCATAGCATCTCTATACAGCAAGATGTGATTCTAGTTCAGAATGACAGTGGAGAGTCACGTGTGTTGATCGCTAAAGCTTTGCAATAAGAAGTGTTGCAGTTACTTCACCAAGGACACGGGGGACTGCTCGTACGAAACAGTTAGTGCGTCGACACTGTACTTGGCAGGGTATGGACACCCAAATAGAACAGATAACGTCACAGTGTCACGCATGCGCGGAAAATCCTCCAAAATATTCTCTACTTGGCCTAAGTCGCAATAACCAAGGCAACGTGTGCACACGGAATTTGCGGGATCTCTTTGGAACACTCGCTGGTTGATTGTAGTAGACTCGTACTGCAAGATTTCGTTTGCTGTAACAATGAACTCGGCAACGTCACGTAGCACACAATTTGGGTGTTGTCTTCTATTTTTTGCCCTGAAGGTTTGTCTGAAGTCACAGAGTTGGACAACGGCTCTCAATTCTCGTCAAATGAATTTGAAACGTTGTGTGAACCCAATGGCATATAGCATCCAACTAGTGCACCGTTACATCCACAGTTTTATCTGGACCTTCAAGCAGCAGATGGCCAAACTTCGTTCCGCACATACCAGGGATCAAGCATTGCAACTGTTTGTTGCCTCCTATCGTTCGCGTCCACGAGATGGACAATCGCCGGAGGTATTGCTTCATAGCCGCCGCCATCGGACACTGCTCCAGCCTCCTCAGGATCCGACGCCCAAGGAGGACCGCAAGTATCGCTTCGCGCCGCATGGTATTGTGTTTTTCAGGGTTTCTAGGGGCAGCAAACGGTGGGCAACAGGCGAGATCCTTCATCGACTTGGCGCATGTATGTATCTCATTTCAGCCCCAGTAGGATTGCAGCGCCGGCATCACAAGCAAATTCGCCACTGCCATGTGCACGGTGATTCTTCTCTGTCTCTTCCCCCAGATTCACAGATCCCGAGTACAGCGGGGCCTCACCAGCCTCCAGAGGATGTCATCACGACACCGCGGGAGGACCCCACGGAGACGGAGCCTTCGCCACCTCTCCTGCTACCGATGGAGTTGGATCCGTACGTGTCGCAGCAGCGGACGCCTTCTACATCTTATGGGCCTCAGGAAGTGGACGCGTACCCTCCTGGTCGTTTTCCGGCAGACATTTCCGCCAGAGCGAAGGCCGGATGGCGAGGTATGACCAGAAGTCTGACGTCCCATGCAGCCACAGCTTCCGGTCCAGTGCAGCTTCCACGGTCCTGCCGTGCTCCTTATACGACGACGTTCCGTCGCTGTGGATGGAGGAATGTTCGGGCCTAAAGACAAGCGCCGGCATGCCAGGCAGGAACGTTAGAGCAGAGAGGGCTCTGAGACGATGTCAGCCAATTGCACGCTGTCCGATCCCTCTTCAGGGCGACAGCAGCGGCCTGGTCGCAACTCAGTTGAACGCTAGCCACTTTTACAGAAGAGTCAAGACCAGCGAGCTGGTTGGAAGTAGCCAATGTACTACTTCACTTGCACTGGAATCGTTATACTGAAGGACATTAAGTATATTGCATGTCGCCCTGTGCATGCGATTCATCCGGATTTCTCAAATTTAAGTATTGTCATTTATTAATTTCGTAATAAAACTCTTTAATTCCATTTTCTTGAATTGGTGTCTAGAAATCGGAGAAAGCAGGTTTCCTAGAAACCCTATCTTTGACAACTAAGCAGGATACAACAGATGGTATCCCCAACCCTGTTCTTCGTTGGTTACTGCAAACCGAACAAACGCAGCTTTTCTTCACCTAAGTTAATTTTTCACTTCCGAAAAATGTACATTTTAACTGCTCATGAGTATTTCAACAGTGGTAACCCACGGACCCACAAGTTCGTCATTCGTGTGCGCCACGTGTCAATTATCGTTTGAAATAACATACAGAAATAGTATTAATTCCGGCAATTTTGACAAAAGAGAATTAAATAATTGTTCACCACAAAATATCAATAGAAATTACGCTTGTGGAAGCTACATACAATACAAAGTTCATTCCGCTCACATAAATCACACTTGTAAACAACTTGTTGCAAATAATGTGAATTTAATTCTTTAGCAGTAAGTCTTGGTTGCTGAATTCGAAAATGAACTCACTTTTTGGCAAACGAACTCAGTTTTCTGGTGACCTCTACCCTATACCGCTTAAGAAATGCCTAGTATTTTATCAATAGTAAGGGAAGTAGTCTGCATATAGCGCTGGTAAGATTTTGAGTCACTTGTTATACAATACAATTCGTATTGTTTTTGTGATAGATGTACAGAAATGAATCCTGGAGATCCTCAGATATGAAACACATCTCCACTCCGTTACCAAATTGTTTAGAAAACACAAAGGATGGTGCACAACGCAACAGCAACAGTGCATCTCCATGCCTTACGATAAGTGTTAATCTATATTAACTTGTTTAAGATGATAGCTATCATTAACTGAACACAAGAAAAAGGACCGAAGAGTATGTTGCGAGTACTTTCTGCACCACTGCTCAGAAAACAGCTAACCCCTGTTATTCGTGCATTCCCAATAGGCCTTTATATGAGTTCAACGGCGCACGTTTCCAAACCTGTATCGCAGATTTAACGTCTGGAAAATACCTTCCTTTCCCAGCAGAAATATTTTCCATACGGAAAATGGTCTTACGGGAATGTAATACACTAAACTTAATTTGATACTATACAGCACTATTCCCACAAGAGTGTTAAAGAGTCCGCTTGCCTGTGTTGCTGTAGTTGTAATAATAAAATGCACAGAATATATGAGAGGGTGTTCGTGTAAAGCAGACTAAATACTCTTTGTCTGGATCAGTTAATGAATCGACATGTTCGTACTCACAGCCAGTAGTGCAACGACAAGTGTATACAACCAGATGTATGTTGCAGTATTTCGAGGATGACGTGTCATTTAAACATGTTAGCCATTTTGTTTTCTTTCACCTTTGCACTTGATGATTGCTATAAAGCTAAAATCACGATGTTGTGAAACGAAAAATTTACAAACGTGTAGTCAAATGGCAGAAATTGCACAGGGCAGATTTTTCGAATCATTAAATATGAATGCCGCCTTGTTTAATAGAAATAGATCATTTCTTCCTCGTTATTAATGTTTTTAAAATGACGAAATTATTTTATAGCGTATATTTACTACTGATGGAAATTTGCAATACTGTAAGTTTATTATGAGCATTCTTAATTGATTTTCAGTTTTCGAAAGCTAGGGACCACGACCCATTTTCAGTTATTTCTCATTTGCCATTTGCTTTTACTCAAAATTTCTTTTACCTTCTCACCCTGTCTGTTTTATCTTCTCACATACCACTTCAAACATGTTCAGTTACCATTTATACCGTGCAATCTTTGCACTATTAATTTACTTTTGATAACGTTGCTTGCTGCTGCTTGATCATGTTTTACTTTTTTAATTTTTAACAATTTGTTGTATATGATGTGTTAATTTCTATCCCCAGAGACACTAATTTCTTGCGCCATTGGAGTTTTGTTTATGGTGTCGAATGGAGTCTGGGGTGTGCCAACTAAATGCAAATAGACGAGATGAACTGCTTGGTCACATCATGTACGCTGCTACCCTCACCAGTGAACATGCAGAGGCAGTCAGAGAAGTAATACAAGATGTTCTCTCAAGAGTGCACCGATGCAATTATACTGACGGTGGGGTATTCGAATAGTTTCTGTTTTTTCTTTTTTGGAACTGTAGAACAGCTGTAATGTTACGTGATGGATAGTTCTATGAGGTGAATGTGTTAAAAAAACAGGTATTATTCAATAGAAACTTTGTAAAATGCAGGTTGTAATGTTTACTAACTGTTGTACATGTGTAAACCTGAGAATATATCCAATAACAAAGAAAACAAATAACAGTGCATGTGAAATGTGTTCTATCTTGGAAGCTATTCGGAGTAATGTCAATATATAGGGTTTACTTCAAATTATCGTTCCTGTCTTATCCCTGAGTACTGACAATTCTTCCTGGGACACCCAGTACAGAAAAACAGTAAACGGTTTAACATAACTCTCCTGCCGTTCTGACAGTTCATACTCTTTTCTGTGTTAACGTATTTGTGGCCTTCTATGTATGCATAACAGAAGAGTTTATACATGAAATTTGGTTTTAAATGTAAGAAATTTTTGTGACATTTGACAAATATTAATCTTTTTCATAACGACGTTATTTTACCGAAACCGGTTGTAATAGTAGGGAGTATCAATACGACTCTGTATCACAGATCTCACAAAATGCGTTACTACTGCTGGAACTGACTTGCAAAATAATTTTCAGTTTACTTTTCGTTGATGTTATGTTGCATCATTATTTCTGAAATTTAGGGCTCTTGTTTTTCTTACTGGACATTTCATTTTGTTAATAATAATAGAAATAATAACAATAACAATGATATGCCGAAATAATAACGTAGCTGTTGTTTTGGTTGTGAAATTTCATGCCACTGTCAGTACTATGAATATTTTGTAAGTTCTTGTCATTTTACGACGTATTTCACAAACTTCAGTCATTTACACAGAAGTCCATGAAGCTGGAACATAAAAAGTGTTTTGACTGAGTGCGTTTAATGGACAGCCCAGTATTGTGCAGTACTTCGTTAATATTCACTGTACTTGATTGTTAAATCGAGGCTATGCTGCCTAATAATGCTAATGCACTAAGAATAAATTTTAAGGCATGGTGTCTTAGATAGTGTTACACCCTATCCGATGGACAGGTTTACTGCAATGTGGTTATAACTTCATTTTTTTATCGCATGCCGTCTTCTGACTTAGTCAGTTACTTAGTTCAAATATAAAACATTCAGACAGTAAGAATTGTACAGCAGCGGAAAAAAGACGTATCATAAATAAGTGATATAATATATTTAATGCTGACTGCAATATATAGACAGTAATTCAAATATAGTTTCTATGCAGTATTTCATTTTTCACTGCGTATCTGTTCATTGTGATGTACACCGAATGTAACCATTCGTTTCTCCAATTGTTGCTGCTGAAAGATCGTCCCCTGACCTTGGATTTAACGTGAAGACAGCAATTGCAGGTGCTCACAAACACTAATACAACATATAAGTTCTAGAGAGCGACAATAAATAGAAAATCTGCAATCGGCTGTCAAAATTAGGGTACTTTGCGATCACCAGGCTACGCTGCAGCGGTCTAGATTTACTCTTTCCATTCCATCGTCGACTGGGGCTCGACATTGCAAACTTTGTTTTCCGCTCCGATGTATAGCGTGCAGTACAGAATTGGATGAACCGCGCGCTAGCATCATGCCACACACAGAATCCAATCACTCAAGTATGAAAATAGATACCGCTTTACGGTAAACTCTGATTTAAACGTTGATATGTTAGCTACATTACAGAGCCAATAATGTATGACCTAAATGAAATACATTACCTAGCAGGACAGAGCGTATGAGGTTATATTTGTGGACAGGGGCCAAAATAAGTTACTGTCAGTTGCACTTAACATATAAACTTTATTTGTTAAAACACACAATCACACAATCAAGAATGAAAACCCTCAAGGTTTTAAGGAAAGACATCCTTTAATTTAGATAAGAGATCCATGGCACAAGCCCTATGCAAGAAATTGAGGTACAGGAGTTCTTCTGGAGATTCCACTTCTTTAGAAAAGAAATTTCTTATCTCCAATGTCCATAGGCTGAAAGCCTTATCTTAAATTTTTTCCCATAGAACTCGGCTGAAGGCCTCACATTAATCAAGAACAGTGTTACGGCTTAAGGCCGAGACTAAGATTTTCAAAGTTTAATCTAAATAGGCTGAAAACTCGTCTGAAGGCCGCATATCAACAAAACAATTTAACGACTTCAGGCCTAGGAAGAAGAGCTTTCAATTTGAAAAGGCTGAAGGTCTTATCTTAAAATGTTTCTTGTAAAACTCGGCTGCAGGCCTCATTCTAAAGAATAACAATCTTATAACTTAGGGGCAAGACCAGCATTTTGAATTTTTAATTTAGATTAAAACTCGGCTGAAGGCCGCACACCATGCATAAGACAATTTTATGGCTTAAGGCCTAAAGTGAACAGCTTCTAAATTTCAACTAAAATAGGCTAAAGGCTTTATCCTAAAATGCTTGACATAAAACTCTGCTGAAGGCCACATATGAAACCTAAACAATCTCACGGCTTGAAGCCCAGACAAAGAAATTTCCAATTTTTAATTTAAGCTGAAAAACTCGGCTGAAGGCCACATAACAACTAGAAAATACCGGGTGATCAAAAATTAGGTATAAATTTGAAAACTTAATAAACCACGGAATAATGTAGATAGAGAGGTAAAAATTGACACACTTGCTTGGAATGACGTGGGGTTTTATAAGAACAAAAACAAACAAAGTTCACAAAATGTCCGACAGATGGCGCTGGACAGCAAAACGTCAGTGACTGCTCGTGACAATCGTGTATAAAAGGAGCTGTAATGAGAGAGAGAATCAGCTGCGCCAGCAGTCGCAGCATGTTGACGTTACCTGAAAAGGCGCTTTTAGTGAAGCTGTATTATCATAATGGGGAATGTGCTAGTTCAGCGTTACGATCCTATCGCCATAGGAAGGGGATTCGAACGGGTAAAGGTCCGTTGACAAATGCAGCTGTGGCGAGAATGATTTCGAAGTCCGAAGCCACGGGTTGACGGTTTGTTTAGACGATACACCCCGTAGTGGCCAACCGAGCACAAGGCGTAATGCTGCTGAGACAGTTCAGGAAGAAATGTAGACTGTAGCGGGTTCGTCTATGCACGGGGAAGTCAGCGCTCGTGCAGTGCCACGTCGCAACGGCATTCCATACACTACTGTTTGGCTGGCACTGAGGCGTACCCTCCGATGTCATCCGTACAAAATCCATCGGCATCATGAACTGTTACCTGGCGATTTAGTGAAGCGGAGGGCATTTGCGGTGTGGGCGTTTCAAAAGATGGCGGAAGATGACGATTGGTTGAGTAACGTGTTTTGGACCGACGAAGCTCATTTCACGCTCCGAGGATCTGTCAACGCCCACAACTCCAGAATTTGGGCTACCGAAAATGCTAGAACTGTCGTGGAAACTCCATTTCACGACGAGAAAGTCTCGGTATGGGTTGGATTTACAACATCTACCGTTATCGGCCGTTTTCTCGTCGAGGAAATGCGTGATTCTGGTTTTCTAACTGGGGACGTGTGAGAGGTACGCCGATATGTTACAGAATCGCATTATCCCCAGCCTGGCTGATAAACGCCTGCTGGAACGTACGATGTTTATGCAGGATGGCCCTCCACCCCATATTGCTAGGCGCGTGAAAGATCTCTTGCGCGCGTCGTTTGGTGATGATAGTGTGCTCAGCCGCCACTTTCGTCATGCTTGGCCCCCCAGATAACCAGACCTCAGTCCGTGCGATTATTGGCTTTGGAGTTACCTGAAGCCGTAAGTTTATCGTGATCGACCGACATCTCTAGGGATGCTGAAAGACAACATCCGACGCCAGTGCCTCACCATAACTGCGGACATGCTTTACAGTGCTGTTCACAACATTATTCCTCGACTACAGCTATTGTTGAGGAATGATGGTGGACACATTGAGCATTTCCTGTAAAGAACATCATCTTTGCTTTGGCTTACTTTGTTATGCTAATTATTGCTATTCTGATCAGATGAAGCGCCATCTGTCGGACATTTTTTGAACTTTTGTATTTTTTTGGTTCTAATGAAACTCCATGTCATTCCAAGCATGTGTGTCAATTTGGACCTCTCTATCTACATTATTCCGTGATTTATTCAGTTTTCAAATTTATACTGACTTTTTGATAGGCTTAAGGCCTACACAAAATTTTTCAACATTTGATCTGAAAAGTTTGAAAACTTGGCTGAAGGCCGTATACCAACTTGAAACCAATTTATGGTTTAAGGCCTAGGCACAAGGAATTTTCAATTTTAATTCTGAAAGGCTGAAACTTGGCTGAAGGCCACATACAAAAATGTTCAAATGTGTGTGAAATCTTATGGGACTTAACTGCTAAGGTCATCAGTCCCTAAGCTTACGCACTACTTAACCTAAATTATCCTAAGGACAAACACGCACACACATGCCCGAGGGAAGACTTGAACCTCCGCCGGGATCAGCCGCACAGTTCATGACTGCAGCGCCTTAGAGTGCTTGGCTAATCCCGCGCGACAAGGCCACATAACAAAAATGGCTCTGAGCACTATGGGACTTAACATCTGTGGTCATTAGTCCCCTAGAACTTAGAACTACTTAAACCTAACCAACCTAAGGACATCACACACATCCATGCCCGAGGCAGGATTCGAACCTGCGACCGTAGCAGTCGCGCGGTTCCGGACTGAGCGCCTAGAAACGCTAGACCACCGCGGCCGGCGCCACATAACAACAAGAAACAATTTTTTATGGCTTAAGGCCTAAGATGAAAAGCCTTGCAATTTTAATAAGCTAAAACTCGGCTGAAGGCCACACAGAGCAGTTAAGAATAAAAAGGAAATCACTATGTGAAACACAAGAAGCGGCGCTCAGAAGGTTCCAAGGATCGGCCAGGGAAGGTAACACTTGCTGACGTTTAGGTGAGACAGGCAGGCAGACCGACAACCTCTTAATCGGAAGGCATCCCAACAGAAAGCCAGCCGACGAACCAACCAACAAGGTAAGTTCTGTTTCACCAGAACAGCAAAATGACAACAAGATGTCAATAGCACAACGTTCTGGATACTGGTGCCCACTCCAGCAAAGTCAGAGTAAACGCCCAAAACTACCAACAACACCTCAGCTGTTAACTACACGCCGTGCTGGACAGCATCAACAAGACGAGGATTTTTTTTTGGTCATCAGTCTACTGACTGGTTTGATGCGGCCCGCCACGAATTCCTTTCCTGTGCTAACCTCTTCTTCTCAGAGAAGCACCTGCAACCTACCTCCTCAATTATTTGCTTGACGTATTCCAATCTCTGTCTTCCTCTACAGTTTTTGCCCTCTACAGCTCCCTCTAGTACCATGGAAGTCATTCCCTCATGTCTTAGCAGATGTCCTATCATCCTGTCCCTTCTCCTTATCAGTGTTTTCCACATATTCCTTTCCTCTCCGATTCTGCATAGAACCTCCTCATTCCTTACCTTATCAGTCCACCTAATTTTCAACATTCGTCTATAGCATCACATCTCAAATGCTTCGATTCTCTTCTGTTCCGGTTTTCCCACAGTCCATGTTTCACTACCATACAATGCTGTACTCCAGACGTACATTCTCAGGAATTTCTTCCTCAAATTAAGGCCGGTATTTGATATTAGTAGACTTCTCTTGGCCAGAAATGCCTTTTTTGCCATAGCGAGTCTGCTTTTGATGTCCTCCTTGCTCCGTCCGTCATTGGTTATTTTACTGCCTAGGTAGCAGAATTCCTTAACTTCATTGACTTCGTGACCATCAATCCTGATGTTAAGTTTCTCGCTGTTCTCATTTCTACTACTTCTCATTACCTTCGTCTTTCTCCGATTTACTCTTAAACCATACTGTGTACTCATTAGACTGTTCATTCCGTTCAGCAGATCATTTAATTCTTGTTCACTTTCACTCAGGATAGCAATGTCATCAGCGAATCGTATCATTGATATCCTTTCACCTTGTATTTTAATTCCACTCCTGAACCTTTCTTTTATATCCATCATTGGTTCCCCGATGTACAGATTGAAGAGTAGGGGCGAAAGGCTACAGCCTTGTCTTACACTCTTCTTAATACGAGCACTTCGTTCTTGATCGTCCACTCTTATTATTCCCTCTTGGTTGTTGTACATATTGTATATGACCCGTCTCTCCCTATAGCTTACCCCTACTTTTTTCAGAATCTCGAACAGCTTGCACCATTTTATATTGTCGAACGCTTTTTCCAGGTCGACAAATCCTATGAAAGTGTCTTGATTTTTCTTTAGCCTTGCTTCCATTATTAGCCGTAACGTCAGAATTGCCTCTCTCGACCCTTTGCTTTTCCTAAAGCCAAACTGATCGTCACCTAGCGCATTGTCAATTTTGTTTTCCATTCTTCTGTATATTATTCTTGTAAGCAGCTTCGATGCATGAGCTGTTAAGCTGATTGTGCGATAATTCTCGCACTTGTCAGCTCTTGCCGTCTTCGGAATTGTGTGGATGATGCTTTTCCGAAAGTCAGATGGTATATCGCCAGACTCATATATTCAACACACCAACGTGAATAGTCGTTTTGTTACCACTTCCCCCAATGATTTTAGAAATTCTGATGGAATGTTATCTATCCCTTCTGCCTTATTTGACCGTAAGTCCTCCAAAGCTCTTTTAAATTCCGATTCTAATACTGGATCCCCTATCTCTTCTAAATCGACTCCTGTTCCTTCTTCTATCACATCAGACAAATCTTCACCCTCATAGAGGTTTTCAATGTATTCTCTCCACCTATCTACTCTCTCCTCTGCATTTGACAGTGGAATTCCCGTTGCACTCTTAATGTTACCACCGTTGCTTTTAATGTCACCAAAGGTTGTTTTGACTTTCCTGTATGCTGAGTCTGTCCTTCCGACAATCATACCTTTTTCGATATCTTCACATTTTTCCTGCAGCCATTTCGTGTTAGCTTCCCTGCACTTCATATTTATTTCATTCCTCAGCGACTTGTATTTCTGTATTCCTGATTTTCCCGGAACATGTTTTTACTTCGTCCTTTCATCAATCAACTGAAGTATTTCTTCTGTTACCCATGGTTTCTTCGCAGCTACCTTCTTTGTACCTATGTTTTCCTTCCCAACTTCTGTGATGGCCCTATTTAGAGATGTCCATTCCTCTTCAACTGTACTGCCTACTGCGCTATCCCTTATTGCTGTATCTATAGCGTTAGAGAACTTCAAACGTATCTCGTCATTCCTTAGTACGAGGAAAATACGCCGCCGAAAACGTCAACGACCAGGAAGGTCACCGGAACGTCAACAGCCACAAGGCAGAAGTTAGCGCTGGTACACTTCATTAATGAAGGAATGAATTAAATTAAGTTGAACACCACACAGGAAGACGGCTGCAATTCTAGCTGACTTCAAGGCAGACGTGTTGCTCGCGGGAATCCTACAGAAAGCGACAACCAGGATCAAAAAAAGAGATGTTATAGCAATTGAGGCTTGATAGTGGTTTAAGTGGGCATTCAACTTTAGTGTCCAAGATCGGTGGGCGACGAACGTCGTAACCCTCGTAAGAAGCGCCACACAGCTCCGACTGCGCATGCATGCCGCCAGCGGCTCCGGCCTAACTACATGCCACAGAGACTTCCTTGCTGCCCTGCTCCAATTGACCGACTGCCTAAGCTCGGAAACGGTCAAAGGACAAAATATACGTCGGCCGATGGGACGACCGACCGAACGACCAAGCAACGGTCGTTCCCGCTTCAGTCTCCTTCCGTCGGACAGTTCACGTGTGTCGCCAGCGGTCGGCGAGCACTGGCTGTCGGCGCCTCACCGGCACTCTGTCCCCGACTTCACTGCTGCTGCGTCCCGACTGAACTCCAGACACATGGCGACCCAGAAATACTATCGGTCGCTCCAGATGGTACGACAGTGTACTTATCGATAAGCACTGCTGCTGCCACTCAAGGCACGTAAGGCAGGAAGTTAGTGACGCCAGTAAATGGAAGAAGAAAACGAGGTGACAGTACCGTACCGTGGCTCACCACAGTCAACCAAAAGTAAACTAGTAGCAACACGAAAAATTCACTGTAAGCACATCGAAAGGCTTACTTTATTTCAAAGGTGAACAACAAACGTAACGAATTACGGAAAAATGGTCAGTTCATTATCAGACTAATGTATTCGACTATGAGTTGTTTAAACTTTCAACTTTATATATTCAATAGTTTCCTTAATATCGGAAGGAAGATGAAAGTGGCGGAAATGAGGATGCTGAGGTGGATATGTGGGGTAAGAAGGAAGGACAGGATCAGAAAATGGTTCAAATGGCTCTGAGCACTATGGGACTACTGTGGTCATCAGTCCCCTGGAACTTAGAACTACTTAAACCTAACTAACCTAAGAACATCACACACATCCATGCCCGAGGCAGGATTCGAACCTGCGACCGTAGCGGTCTCGCGGTTCCAGACTGCAGCGCCTAGAACCGCTTGGCCACTCCGGCCGGCGACAGGATTAGAAATGAATTTGTTAGAGGAGCTGTAAAAGTGGGACCCATGGGGAAAAAGATACCAGAGAGCAGTCTAAGGTGGTAGGGACGCTTACAGAGAAAAGGGGAAGAGGATATCGCAATCTGAGTTGAAGACACAAAGACTGAAGATTAGGTGGAAGGATAACATATCTGGGGACCTAAGGGACAAAAGATGGAAGAAGGGAGAGGTAATGGATGGAGTACGATGGAGGAGAAGGATCCAGAAGAGCAACTCTGACCCTACGTGACGTGGCACAAGGCGACGAGAAAGAAAAAAAGAAAGAAAGAAAGTTTCCTTAAAATCGGATGAGAAGTATTTCTGAGAGGCCGTCACTTTTGCGCTAGCTAAGGTCCTTCTGTAAAAATATCACACGATAAAAAGTTGTCATTGCAATGTCTCTGTAAATATATTTGAATGTAACAGCACTTTTAAGATATACCGTAATTGTTGGCCAGTAGCCTCATTGTTTCCACAAAGAGATCCACGCAATTCTGTGTAGCACGTAGCACGCTGGCGCCCAGGCAGCGGCGATTTAAACTAAAGCGTGCGATGCCGCACTGTGTCTCCTTTACGCAGTGCAAAGGGATAAGTACTGCGTTCTTCTCATGAAGATAGCACACCCCACTCTGTTAGTGCGTAGTGCTCCATTGGATTAAGCTTGCCGCCCCCTTGGTGGTATTCGAAAGGAGTGAACTATATGACGGCCACGAGTTATATTTATTAGTTTCTCACTCTTGGTCGTAAACAGCTCAAGCACGAATTAACAATCTGAGCTTTCACTCAAGGGGATATTTGGCCGGAATGCACTTGACCAGTGGCTGAAGCCTGGCTCCAATACCTGCGGCAGACGCACTTCATTCCGTGCATCAGGCAAGTTGCATTTCCGCCACAGCTCTGAGAGACCGGTAGTTTTCTTTTTTTTTTTTTTTTTACGCTGGGTGAACTGAGCCCCCGCTTGCGCGTGGCATTCCTTGCGCTCACAAAGAGATGGAAACAAGCGCGCATCGCTCCGGAAAGCGAGTGCAGTCCGACCTTAATAAGCCCGGGGGGCAGCACGCGGACTGTTCATTTAACGTGGACCCCGCCACAGCAACAGCAACAGCAGCAGCAGCGGCGGCAACAGCAGGAGCGTCGCTAATGAACGCTACGG
Organism: Schistocerca piceifrons; assembly: GCF_021461385.2. Lineage (NCBI taxonomy): Eukaryota > Metazoa > Arthropoda > Insecta > Orthoptera > Acrididae > Schistocerca > Schistocerca piceifrons. Next base: position 563,117,631 of record NC_060143.1, read on the forward strand.
CGCCCGCGGGGAACCGCGCCGTACATGACAAAAAACACTGTCCGAGGTACTGCCCGTACTTAGCGCAGCCGTCGCTTTATTGCAGCCGCTGCGTCCAGTAGCGTAGGCTCGTTTTCGGAAACCGTGGCCACCACGCGGCGCTAATTAAAACAGCCAATGGAAACTCTCAACGTGGCCGCCGGACCGCTAAATTGGCTCGGCGGGGTCGAATCTGAAACGTCCAGATTACGTCCGGAGTGTAAAAAGGAGAGTGGTGCGTTGTATTCACTCGGCGTCACAAGTTTTTTTATACCTTGGATGTTTCGAGACAATGAGCGAATTACTCGGGAGACAACCTTGTGGAACGTTGTGGCTAATAAACTGCGTGAACATCAACACCAAACTCATTATAAAGTTGGACCAAATACTTTGTTTGACCATCGTTTATTTTTTGTGTATGTATTGGTGTGTAGATTCGTTGTAGCGTCCTTTACGTGTGTGTGTATCGTGAGTGTGTATACTGAACAATAGGTGTGAATACATTTGTGGTACCGGCCGGAGTGGCCGAGCGGTTCTAGGCGCTACAGTTTGGAACCGCGCGACCTCTACGGTCGCAGGTTCGAATCCTGCCTCGGGCATGGATGTGTGTGATGTCCTTAGGATAGTTAGGTTTAAGTAGTTCTTAGTTATAGGGTACTGTTGACCTCAGCAGTTAAGTCCCATAGTACTCAGAGCCATTTGAACTTTTGTGGACTGGCAAGACAGCCAATCCACGAGGATGGGAGGCCGAAGGGCACGCGTTTAAGCTCACGCAGGATGACGTGAGGTCTGGAAAATGACAAGGAATTGAGACTAGCAAAAAAGGTACATAGCTGCTGGAATACTGAACTTTAATCCGTAATTGGTGAACATCGGTCTGACGGTACATGCATCACAAGATAAATAGCAATTGATAATGGCGCCTTGCTAGGTCGTAGCAAATGACATAGCTGAAGGCTATGCTAACTATCGTCTCGGCAAATGAGAGCGTAATTTGTCAGTGAACCATCGCTAGCAAAGTCGGCTGTACAACTGGGGCGAGTGCTGGGAAGTCTCTCTAGACCTGCCGTGTGGCGGTGCTCGGTCTGCAATCACTGATAGTGGCGACACACGGGTCCGACGTATACTAACGGACCGCGGCCGATTTAAAGGCTACCCCCTAGCAGGTGTGGTGTCTGGCGGTGACACCACATGAACCATTTTACATTTGTGCTGTCAATAACGCGTCGTAATATGACGTGATGCTACGTACAACATATCCACTAAACCTTAATTCTACGGGCAAGAAATTTTATCTTTGATATTGTTAAGGCTTTCTATATTCAGATGTCCAATAAATGAATCACTATGGAGTGTCTGTATAGACGTAAAATAAATTACCAACAGATCGGTAAGAAGCACCTTAATCATTTACTTTTAGAAATATTTCAGGGTTGCAATGGAATGTCTTTTAGCATGAATAATAATTTATAGTTCTGGAGGCTCGCATGATGAAACACCTTTTGCACGGTACACTTGCTATTAATTCAAAGGTGAACATATTCTTGACTGTGACAAATCTTGTCTCTTGAACTAAAGATATCCGTGAAGCGGCAACCACAAGACTCTTTTTTATATCGGTACTACTCTTTGTAGAATGAATGAAATTAACTTGACTTTAGTCTGATTATTGAAGAAATTGATCGTAAAGCATCTCCTTTTGACTTTACGGCACGTAATACTGGAGTAATTTAGAAAAGAATCTGCCGTCTTGCAAATGGTTACCAACAATACTAATTGCAACTCGCGCTCTATCGCGCGTTATTAATCACAATTAATTTTTAATATTTATGGGGATGCTAATGCTACTGAAAGGAGTGGTTTGTTTATGAATAACAGCATATATTTCTCGGATATACGTTACAAGATACATACGTCTCCATTCACGTCTTTCACTTAGGAAGATTCAGATTAATGTAAAAAGATTATATATTTCTGTTGTCTTCGTTGTCCTCAATATCTTTACCGCAAAACATAGATTCGTTACCATGAAATATCGATATTGTTTTTGATATACATCACAGTGAGATAATTAATATTACTACGTCTTCAGTTAAAACTTCCGGGCTGAGAGGCCGTTGTCGATGTATAACATTTCCACCTGACGTTTCGTCTCCAGATGCGTGAGACATCTTCTGAGGTCGTCCGGCTACTGCCACTGAGGCTCCAGGTACTCTCGCATTTATAGAGAGCATAGAGGGCACCACCATTCGTCACGTGATGCCGACGGTATGCCTATCTTTGTAAGGTGTCTTCAATCTCGATTAAGAGTAATCCATTGTCATTCTGCTGGCGCAACGTCGACATCAATACTTTGTCTAACTTTAAAACTTCCTCTTTTCTATTAAAATTGTTATGGTGTTTGTGAATCTCTATTGCTTCTCTATACATGCGCGCATGATAATAGGATGTTCGTGCTAGAACGCTTGTCTCATAAGTTTATTTTCGTGATTGCTATTTCGAACAACATGCTCAGCTACGGCCGATTTTTCGATGTGTCCAAAGCGACAGTTTCTTATATGTTCGGCTAAGCGGGTGTTTACACTTCTTTTCGTTGTTCCATTATATACTTGTCCACAACTGCATGGAATTTTGTATACCCCAGGTATTGCTAGGGAGTGTCGGGCGTCTTTTACAGTTCTTAAATATTCCTAAATCTTCTTGGTGGGCCTGAAGACTGTTTCGATCCCATACTTGGCCAGAATTTTACCGATACGGTCCGTGACTTTATTAATGAACGGTAGGAAAACTTTTGCAGTAGGTGACCGTTGTTGCTCTGGACTTCTGGCTTCTTTGATGGAGGGCTCGATCAATTTCCTTACTGGTATATCCGTTTTTCATGAAGGCTGACCGTAAGTGATTTAGTTCATCTTGTAAGTAAGCCGGCTCGCAGATTTTGTTGGCTCTGTCCACCTAGGTTTTCATGACACCTCTTTTTTGCCTTGGATGATGGTTAGATTCCTTGTGGAGGTATCGATCCGTATGAGTGTTCATTCTATATACCTTGTGGCCCAGCGTCCCATCCACCCGTTTAATTACCGATACATCCAGAAAATTGATATGACCGTTGCTCTCTTTCTCCAGCGTAAACTGTATCTTGGGGTTAATACTGTTTAGATGCACCAAGAAGACATCCAACTCTTCTTCGCCATAACTCCACACTACAGATGTGCCATCAACACAGCGGTGCCATTTAGCAGCCTTTTTACTGGCAGTCTGCAGCGCTCGCTGTTCGAAGACCTGCATAAATAAATTGGCAACAGCTGGGCTGAGAGGGATTCCCATCACCACCCCGACGATCTGTTCGTAAAACTCGTTGTTATACTGGAAATAAGTTGTCGTCAGACAGTGTTTAAATAAAGCCATTATGTCAGTCGTAAAAATATGTGCTATATATGAAATAGTTTCGTTTACAGACACCATGGTAAACAATGACACTACATCGAAGCTCACAAGAATATCACTTGGGCTGACGTTAATCTCCCTCAGTTTTTCAATAAAATGCGCCGAGTTTTTAATGTAACTGCCCGTTCTGCCAATGTGTGGTTTCAGCAAGCAGGCGAGATATCTGGCCACCTCTTGTGTTGGAGATCCTATGGCACTCACAATCGGTCTCAACGGGACCTGTGGTTTTTGTAGCCTTGGGAGTCCATAAAGTCTGGGTGGATAAGCTTCCGTTTTGCAGAGTTGTTTATTATCATCCGAAGAAAAAGATGATTGGTATCCATCAATGAAGAAAAGGAGCCAGAAGTCCAGAGCAACAACGGTCACCTACGGCAAAAGTTTTCCTACCGTTCATTAATAAAGTCACGGATCGTATCGGGAAAGTTCTGGCCAAGTATGGATCGAAACAATCTTCAGGCCCACCAAAAAGATTAAGGAATATTTAAGAACTGTAAAAGACGCCCGACACCCCCTAGCAACAACTGGGATATACAAAATTCCACGCAGTTGTGGACAAGTATATATTGGAACAACGAAAATAAGTCTAAATACCCGTTTAGCCGAACATAAAAGAAACTGTCGCGTAGGACACATCGAAAAATCGGCCGTAGCTGAGCATGTTTTTCGAGATGGTAATCAGGAAATTAAATTTCATGACACAAGCGTTCTAGCACGAACATCCCATTATCATGCGCGCATGTATAGAGAAGCAATAGAGATTCACAAACACCATAACAATTTTAATAGAAAAGAGGAAGTTTTAAAGTTAGACAAAATATGGATGTCGACGTTGCGCCAGCAGAATGACAATCGATTACTCTTAATTGAGATTGATGACGCCTTATAAAGATAGGCATACTGACGGTATCACGTGACGAATGGTGGTGCCCTCTATACTCTCTATAAATGCTAGAGTACCTGGAGCCTCAGTGGCAATTTCCGGACGACCTCAGAAGATGTCTCCCGCAGCTGGAGACGAAACGTCAGGTAGAAATTTTATACATCGACCACGGCCTCTCAGCCCGGAAGTTTTAACTGAAGACAACACCGGCCTTGAAAGCCTACATTGTATGAATGTTACCACGTATTCTTTTGTGCACAGAAGGTGCGGCACAAATTTTCATTGTCGTCATTCCATTCTACAGCTGATGGTATTCCCTATTTCCAACTGCGAATTAATTTAATGAATAACAGTGTGTTTTGTTACGTAAATATTACATGTCAACCATAAACAAATGTTTCTCGTTCCCAGAAGAACAGTAAATCTTGTGTACAACCACGTCTGAGGGGAACTGATAAGGGTGTGATTTACATTTCAAAATAAACTCACATAATTCATCTAACGCGAGCCCTCATATTTTTTGCGCAATAATGACTATTGCACAGTAACACTGACCGTCTGAGAGCGGTATCGACAGGTTGCTCAATGTATTGAAGGGGACTGAAGCGATTTACAAATATTGACGCTTGGCCAATATATTGTACCGTGTGTGATATTGTGTAACAGACTGCAGTTCCTGACGATCCTTCACGACTGCAGACATGCAAACAGCTGACACAACGTCGCCGTGTGACCATGAACACATCAGAATAGACAGATGAATGGAATCATGTACTGAATTGCGTTCAGGGCAGTGTGGTATCGGCCAGTATCCGATGAGCCGCACTTTGAAATCCACACGCCGCTAATAACGCCGCCGTGTTTCCCACAGCCGCCACCGCGGCACGACGGCGCTGCCACGTACAATTACGCCGCTGCCAATGAGATGCGAGCACACTATCTCAAGAGCTCCAGCTGCGGATGTACTTAATTTAGAATATTGATGCAATGACCCCTTTTTGCCAGCTGAGTAACACTAACAGACTTTCATAGCGGCCAACGCTCGTCATTTACTGAACAACCGTAGTACTGAAGACTGAAATGTCAATCATCTGTATCGACATACACTGAAGCACCAAAGAAACTGGTAGAGGCATGCATATTCAAATACAGAGACATGTAAAGAGGCAGAATACGGGGCTGCGGTCGGCAACGCGTATAAAAGACAGCAAGTGTCTGGCGCAGTTGTTAGGTTGGTTACTGCTGCTACAGTGGCAGATTATCAAGAGTTAAGTGAGTCTGAATATGGTGTTATAGTCGGCGCACGACCGATGGGGCATAGCATATCCGAGGTAGTGATGAAGTGTAGAAGTTCCCATGCGATCATTTCACGAGTGTACCGTGTATATCAGGAATATGGTAAAACGTCAAATTTCCGACATCGTTGCGGCCAGAAGTAGATCCTGCAAGAACGGAACCAACGACGACTGAAGAGAATTGTTCAAGGTGAAAAAAGCTGAGAACAGAGAGGTATGGAGGGAGATTGTTGAGGAGACCAAGGCCCATAAAGGGCTGTAGAGCCGAAGAAGAAGAAGAAGACAGAAGTGCATCCCTTCCGCAATTTTGCTGCAGATTTCAATGCTGGGACGTCAACAACTGTCAGCGTGCGAACAAGTCAACGAAACATAATCGATATGGACTTCCGGAACCAAAGACGTACTCATATACCCTTAATGACTGCACGACACAGATCTTGATATGTGTCAACATTCAAATCTGCTGTCAGCACCGACATTGGACTGCTGTCAAGTTGTATGAAGCAGATGGACCTGTACGGGTATGGAGACAACCTCATGAATCCATGGACCCTGCATGTCAGCAGGTGGCTGTTGAAACTGGTGGAGGCTCTGTAATGATATGGGGGGGGGGGGGGGGTGCAGTGTGAGTGATATGGGACCCTTGATAGTCTAGATACGACTCTGACAGGTGACACGTACGTAAGCATCCTCTCTGATCACCTGCATCCATTCACGTCCATTGTCGATAGCGACGGAATTGGAGAATTCCAGTAGGACAATGCGATACGCCACACGTCCAGAATCGCTACACAGTGGCTCCAGGAACACTCTTCAGAGTTTAAACACTTCCGCTGGTCACCAAACTCCCCAGAGGAACGTTATTGAGCATATCTGGGATGCCCTACAGTGTGCTGGTCAGAAGAGATCTCCACCCCTTCGTACTCTTACAGATTTATGGACAGCCCTGCAGGATTCATGGTGTCAGTTGCCTCCAGCACTACTTCATACATTAGTAGAGTCCGTGCCCCGTCGAGTTGCGGCACTTCTGGCTGCTCGCGCGGACCCTACACGATGTTAGGCAGATGTACCAGTTTCTTTCGCTCTTCAGTGTAAATATGGCAACATTCAAATCTACTGTTAGCAAATGACGCTACAACTCCACCAAAAAAGTTATGTAATTTTTTTACTGTTTGATATCAGATGTAAAATAAATTAATATCTGAATTCTCCGTTCATCAACAGCATCTGTTACTCGTTCCTGAATCCACTAAAGGACTACAATGCACGGTACGAATATGTTCCAAAACGCCGCGAGCGAAAATACGATTTTCCTGGGGGTCATCTCTCGCATTCCATTTATGGTAGAAATACACGTTCAAGTGTTTCGGATACCCCTTGGCCTAATGACCATTTGTATCCCTATCGGAAAATACAGATTATGTAGCTGCAATACTTGTTCAAAGCTGAAAGAGTAGACAGTACCTCCAGCCCAGGCAAGTTGAGCAGATCGGTTGGTTCTTTTGTATGTTAGTAGTCTGTTTACGTGTTTGTATATTGGTATCGCGATAGATTGCATTAATAGCCCTGTCAGCGCTGTGCGCCCTCTGTTAGAGACTCTGTGGCTGGTCGGACTCACAGTCTGAAGTTAACAGTCAGCAATGATGGAAGTTAGTGGTGTATAGCCAGCAGTGACGGATGTTGGAGGTGAATAGCCAGCAGTGATGGAGGTTGGAAGTTTATAGGTAGCGGAGATGGAGGTTTGAAATGTTAGCACGAGCGGACGGTCTGGACGCGTCCGTCATAAAGATTTAAAATTATTGACGATTATGTAATATTTTGGAACTGGCTGTCACGGACGATTATATAATTTTTTGAACTGGATGTCACATTATTAAGGTAAAATTTGCTAAATACATTGTTTGCTCTGCAACAAAATCTTTCCCTTGCTAACCACATGCCTGTTTGTAGTTAGAGCCTATAGTAGTTAGAATCTTTTATTTACCTGGTTTTATTGGTGTTTGTTTCATTGCTGTAATTCGTGTAATGAAGATTTTTTGTGTGGTAAGTGATTTATGAAATGTATAGGTTATTGTTAGGATTTCATCTAATTCAGGGCCATTCTTTTGTGTTAATTATTTGAGCAGTCAGATAGGTTGTATTTGTCAGGAATAATTATGTATGTCAGAAATAAAACAATAAAGACAAGCAAAGAGACAGTACGCTCAGTTTCATTCAGCTGTTTAAGCAGGTGCACTTGCATTCAGTTTCACTCAGAAGTTTCAGAATTAAATCAAGAAGTTTCATCTCCCCAGTTATTCCAGTTTAAGTAAAAACAAGTGCAGAAGTTTCACTTTCTCAGTTATTTCAGTCCAGGGAAAAATATAGTTAAGAAGTTTCATGTATTTGCTGTAGCCTAGGGTGGATCTTAGCTTATAAAAGCACAATTTGTTCATGGGCGACTGCTGAGAATAAGTACCAGTGATGGGGATGGCCAATTCTACAATTTCTGCTCACGGCAGATAGACGAAAATTTGTCTGACGTTATTAGGATGAGATTCTCAGGGAACTTCGAAATGGTTTCCGGTATCATAATACCGAGGTCCACAAGTTCTAAGTGATAATTCTTACGCGCCTAAAATATTCAGTAAATATCCAGTCTCATGCATTATGTAGTTTTAACTGACGTGGTGAACACATGGCAAGGGTTTTAGGGTCATCGCAAGGATTCAGATGCCGCAAAAATATGCTTTGTCAGCATTTTCTCATCACTAAAACATAATGACTTGCTGTTTCTTTGTAATGTCAACTTCATACCTGTATAAATGTGACCAAAGGGGCATGGCAGTGAGAAGTGTGGGCTTAAAAGGGATATAATATGCCTGAAAATAACTTGAATAATTGCCAAACATTATGTAAAACTGGAAAGATTGCAAATTAAAAAAAATGGTATGTTTCAGCACAAAAAAGCGCGAATGCCAAAATTTTTGGTGAGCAAGGCGGAATGTAGCGGCTTTTCACTTTTCTGGTAGTGTCTTTTAAAAAGAAGCATATTCGCCTCTTTTTGCTCCGACAGGAGTACTTTCAGCTGCTTGGATATTTGTTCGGTAAGTTGAAACTATCGGCAAAACTGATTAGGTGCATGGAAATAACACTGAAAGTGATTATTTGTTCATTTGAGAAGCTTGAATTACGTTCTTATTGGAGAAATACATAACAGTAATGTCTACAGTTCCTATATGATTACGTATATCACTGTGTTCATTAGTGCAGATCGTTTCCAGCGTTGTAGACAGTTAAATAAGTCGAATATATGAATGGTATTTTTTGTGTGTACATGAGGTGTAATGAAGTTCACCAGTTCATTGAAAGATTCCTCGTTTATCCTTAAAAAGTTCCTGTAGTCACTTGGTTCTACTACAAGTTCTCTTGGCATATTAGTACGGCCGTGTGTAGAATGCCATCCAAGTCAAGTTTTCGCGCATCGCCGCTTCATCTTGCTTTTCTTGCTGCAGAACGTAGTAATTGGAATAGCAATACGTTCGAGTTTTACATCATCGAGTGCCGGCGTGTGCACCACGGAGGCAGAACATTAACTGACGCGCCCCAGGCATAAATATTGCGAGATAATACTGTGCTGTTCTTGGCCTCGAACTTTCGTGCAGTGTACTGACAGAGTATTACTGCGCAGTAAATACTGAGCGGATGAGGACCCCTTTATGTCTGTATGCAGTCCTTGTACGAGAATCATTCAGAAAGCAGTGCTTCCAATTTTTAAAAATATTTATTTTGCAAGGAAAGTAAATGCGATATAGACAGGGTAAGAGGTATAATATTCGCTATTAAGCCTTAAGTCCCTTATTTATAGGCACGATCGGTTTCGCAGGATTTTAGCTTCACCATGAGGTGCAATAAAATCAAAATTATGTTCCGTTCGAGAAAAGGTAATCGGAACCACTTGATTTGATTGCAGCTGATGCAAAGTGCTGTTAAACCGGTTAAGCCTATAAATAAAGTACTTACAGCTAAAGTGGTCTTATCTTTTCGAAAAATGCAACTATAACCAGGCTGTGGCTCTCCTGACTACGAACTCTGCTGTGATTCGCGATTAATTTGTCACTTTTCAGCATAAACACAATCTTTGTCCAGAGTTTTATTCGTCCTTGAGACAAGAGCAGCGGAACTATGCAGTAAGTATGATGGTGCTGCTTCCTCTGCTACGGGACGCATCGAGTTTTTTAAAATCTCCACATATTCGGAGTGATAATCCAGACGAGCCAGTGGACCGAACAGATAGAAGTTTGACGGTGCAGCAGGCTGGATGCAGTTTCTTTCCTGGTTTCGTTATGCAGCTCGATTGAGTGTTTCGGCACTGAGCGTACGCACATCTTACAGTAGACCATTTGTTGAAGTAATTCATCTGTTGATAAACTGCAGTAGTCGCCGACGATCTGATCGTCATATTGGTTGCTGCATGACGTCACTGCCATTGCTGGCCGACCGCTCTGCTCCGTGTTGCATTCAACCCACTGTGTTCGCCCTCCAGCTTCTCTGCACCTACCATCCTACCATCCGCTAGGGCCTCGTTCACAGTGGCTCCGAACAACGATCGCTAGACGCCTTTGCCAAAAGTTGCTCGCCATCATCTTCCGACAGCTTGGTCACAGTGCGTGGTATTTCCGTCAGTTCTTGGCCGCATCAAGGAGATTAAGTGAGATTAGGTCAGAATTTATACTGTGAAGGGTTTTGACCTCCTTGTACAGGATTTGTAATTGGTGTTAAGAATGGCAGGTAACTCAAAGTATAGATAAATGTAAATTAATGCAGATGAATAGGAAAAAGAATCCCGTAATGTTTGAATACTCCATTAGTAGTGTAGCGCTTGACACAGTCACGTCGATTAAATATTTGGGCGTAACATTGCAGAGCGTTATGAAGTGGGACAAGCATGTCAGTTGTGGGGAAGGCGGGTAGTCGTCTTCCCTTCATTGGTAGAATTTTGGGAAGATGCGGTTCATCTGTAAAGGAGACCGCTTATAAAACACTAATACGACCTACTCTTGAGTACTGCTCGAGCGCTTGGGATCCCTATCAGGTCGGATTGAGGGAGGACATAGAAGCAATTCAGAGGCGTGCTGCTAGATTTGTTACTGGTAGGTTTGATCATCACGCGAGTGTTACGGAAATGCTTCAGGAACTCGGGAGGGAGTCTCTGGACGAAAGGAGGCGTTCTTTTCGTGAATCGCTCTTGATGAAATTTAGAGAACCAGCATTTGAGGCTGACTGCAGTACAGTTTTACTGCCGCCAACTTATATTTCGCGGAAAGACCACAAAGATAAGAGAGATTAGGGCTCGTACAGAGGCATATAGGGAGTCATTTTTCCCTCGTTCTCTTTGGGAGTGGAACAGGGATAGAAGATGCTAGTTGTGGTACGAGGTACCATCCGCCACGCACCGTATGGTGGATTGCGGAGTATATATGTAGATGTAGATGTAGATATGGATGTCACGATCCTCTGCGCTTGGACACGAATGCTTTTGCTACTAAAATGACGCCCAGTGCATGTCAATGAGCTATATTTGTCTCGAAAAGAACGTGGCGAGTACCAAATAATCTTTCCTCAGTTACTGGAATCATCAGTTCCACTAAATTGTGAGATGACCCAAGAAAATATTATTGCGTACTCGAGAAGATTCGTGATAACGTCGAAAAGCAAGATTACAAACACTCTTTACGACTTCAAAAACGTAAATATAACCTGCAATGTCTGTCATTCATTTATAGGGGGGAAGACAAAAATAGATTTTAGAGAAAGATATCCTGGATACCAGGAAATCTGAAAAATAGAAACACATACAGCACACTTGCAAATCGCCACCTTAATAGCATAAAAACTCAAGTAAACAGTAATAATAATTTGTAGACGAAAGATATCGATTAAAGTAACTATAAGCATACAATACGCCACCATTCTCACTTGAAGAAATTATTTTTTTAAGTTGTAATTCACGCTTAAAATTTTCGATAAAGGTTCTACATTCTTATGGTTTGCAGTAAAGCTGCGATTTCTATCTGTAGATATCGAGCTGTATCCCGACCATGATAGCTTTCATCCTCGGAATCCCATAAATCATTCCTTTCTTCGACTTTCTCGAAGGCCGTTTGTCGTCTGTGAGAACGTCGGCCGATTCGAGCAATAGAAAAGACGATCTGAATTTCACATTTTGACATCGGAAGTCTGTACGTTCGGGCGAAGCGATCGGCTGCGTTGTGGCCACGCACTTAACACATCGGTCGTCTTCGGCCGACATCGGTCGTCGGCAAAACGCACCGGTGTCGATGGCATTGTGATGGCAAGCTTACGATGCTGAAGTCCACTGTACCATCTACATACACCTTCTTCAACCTTGCATGAATGGGAGTGGGTATTGTACCTTCTGCAGTAAGGAATTCAATTACAGGACGCTGTCTTACACGTATAACAATGTCGGCTAATGCAGTGGTGGCATCTGTTGATGTAGGACGCTGTTACCGGAGTGGGCTACTGAAGAATGTTTGGAGAAGGGTGCCAAACTCATGATTAATACATTGGTAACTTAATGAAGGGGACAAAATAAGTGGAGGGATTACTTTCTGAATGTCCTTCTCTACGCAGGTGGGAAACATTAAAATCGCCACCCCGTCGTCCCGCAATGTGGCCCATCTCCTCCACTCTGTATACAGGCTGAATCGTTTAATTTTTGGTCCTCTTTGGTGTACTGTGTTACTGTGACGCTGCGATTGCAGCGTATACCAGAACACTACAAATACCAAATTTTACTGACGAACTTCCAGCGTGCTGGAATAATTGCAGGTCAGCAACTTCTGTTACTCAGTACAACCGAAAACCAGCCAAAGTTGGAAATTTAACTTTTTTGTTTGCGTGGTGACTAGTTTCTGTCCGGGACCAATTTCCAAATGATCCAGATAGTCAAAATCGTATGTCCAAAAATACAGGAACCATGCCAAAAATATATTCGTATTATGAAATGCAAATGGATTGTTATCCATATACACTGCAACTGTTCATTTGCACTTCTCAATACGTACTCGTATATGTTTGTGATGTGGTACTTGTATATTTTGGAAATACTGCTATGACTATCAGGATGATTTGAAAATGGACCCTGGCCCGAAGTTAGTCATCAAGTAAATAATGTAAGTGGGCTGTTTATGTTTTCTTATTGGCAACGTTACGTAGCGCTCTGTATGAAAATCACTGGCTGTGCTGCGTGCAGTCTGTGGCTAGTTTGCATTGTTGTCTGCCATTGTAGCGTTGGGCGGCTGGATGTGAACAGCGCGTAGCGTTGCGCAGTTGGAGGTGAGCCGCCAGCAGTGGTGGATGTGGGGAGAGAAATGGCGGAGTTTTGAAATTTGTGACTGGATGTCTTGAACTGGTATGTATATTATGATTTTTCAACACTATTAAGGTAAATACATTGTTTGTTCTCTATCAAAATCTTTCATTTGCTAACTATGCCCATTAGTAGTTAGTGCCTTCAGTAGTGTGAATCTTTTATTTAGCTGGCAGTAGTGGCGCTCGCTGAATTGCAGTAGTTCGAGTAACGAAGATTTTTGTGAGGTAAGTGATTTGTGAAAGGTATAGGTTAATGTTAGTCAGGGCCATTCTTTGTAGCGATTCCTGAAAGTCAGATTGCGTTGCGCTGAAAGTATTGTGTGTCACTTTAGTTAATGTTTGAGTACGTTCAGTTTTGCTCAGCTGTTTGAAAAGCAAATAATGTAAGAGGTTTATCAGCACAGTAATTCATAAATTTTTCTAAGGGGACGTTTCAATAAAAAAGTGAAATTTGCTACTTTGGCTAGTATTCCGTTGCACTAAAGTTTTGTTAAATTTTATTAAAAGGCTATAAACATCAGCAGATCCAGCTACGAGCAGAAGCAGCTGTACGGTGTTGGCAAAGTATTCTTGCGCACAGGTGTAAAAGAACAACAGATGGCGATGAATAAGACGCACCTGGTTTTAGGACACCAGAAGTGATGTTTCTAGACAGCCAGAGATTGAGGGATCCACATTTTTAACAATGAATTCGCAGATAATTTATTACAGTTACTTATTTTCAATCGATACTGTTAAGGTGCATCGGAACAGTGCACGGTCTAGATTCTATACTGGAGACAGTATTTTTCTAATTACAGAACTAAATTTTCGGTTATAATTGAATTTGTGAATCTTGCTTGCGATGTGTGTCTGCTGTTCAGAGCTTCTGCCTCTGGATATCAGGAACTTGCCCTCCTGTGTCCAGAGTATTTCGGTCTAGCTTCCATGTGTGAGCATTCACAGATACTTCATATACAGTTAATACAGGTAAGTAAATGTGAGCAAAATAATGTTAGAGGCACTAAATGATTAAGTTATAAATATTAAAGGAATTAGACAAAAGAAAAGGTAGTATCCTACCTACTACAAAATGACTGCAGCGTCTCCATGCGTCAGTGTAAAAGGCCAGTACAAGTCCAGCACATGAGAAGTGAAATCAGGTAGACAGCCGTGTGCAGGTGGGCACATGCGTTTCTGCTATGGTGAGTTATTCATAGTCCGCTAGTGGAAGAGGCGATGCAAAACGAGTGATAAATGTTGTGACAACATCACTTATTTCAAATATAAAACGGTGTTCCACTTCCGCTAAATAAAGGGTGACAATTACTGAACTACATGTAAAAAACATAAATTAGTTACGAACTACGGCGTGCGCACACTTTGTTAAACATGTAAACGTCACTATAGATATTCGGATTAGGTTATGACATGTTCGATACGCTTGCCATATATTGGTGATGATGTCGCACAGACAAATAGCGAAATTCCGTTTGGCCCGCTGAAGTATTGGAACATCGACGCTGTCGATGACCTCCTGAATAGGTATTTTCAGCTCAGCAATGGTTTTGGGTCATTGCCTTACATCTTGTCTTTAATATAGCCCCACAAAAATTTTATTGCACCAAAAGTTTCTGTCCATCCCAAAAGGGAAAGGCCTGCCATATCCCTATACATCGCACCTTGCTACTGGAAGTCAAATTTTCCATCATGGTACATTCGAACTATTATGTTCCCGTTTCCTGTTGGTAAGATCATGTGCCTTTTTATAGGTCCATCATCACGCGAAGTTCCGTAACAAGTACAGCAGCAATTGACAATAACCGTTATAGTCATGGAATTTGACGTCCATATTGACATTAGAGTATGTAGGTACAGCCATCAATGTGTTTACAGAATTAATTTTTCAGCGCTATAACAAGACAGGCAGTTAACTGTTGAGTTGTGGTTTCCAACGTACTTATTGATTCAACAGCTAAACACTTGAAAATAATTACGTAAGCCGAATCTGCTTGAGTATTCCCCGTGGTCAGTCTTATTTCTCGAGCAGTTTTTAGATCGGTTACTGCCGCTACGATGGCAGGCTATCAAGATTTAAGTGACTTTATCAGGAATCCGATAAAACATCAAATCTCCGACATCGCTGCGGCCGTAAAAAAATCCTGCACGAACGGGACCAACGACAACTGAAGAGAATCTTTCAATGTGACAGAAGTGCAACCCTTCCGCAAATTGCTGCAGATTTCTGTGGTGGGCCATCAACGAGGATCAACGTGCGAACCATTCAACGAAACAGCACCGACATGGGCTCTGGGAGCCGAAGGCCCATCGTGTACCCTTGATGACTGCACGACACAAAGCTTTACGTCCCGGCTGGGCCCGTCAACACCGACATTGGAGTGTTGATGACTGGAAGCATGTTGCCTGGTCAGACGAGTCTCGTTTCAAATCGTATTGAGCGGATGGACGTGTACGGGTATGGGGACAACCTTATGAATCCTTGCAACCTGCAGGAGACTGTTTAAGCTGGTGGAGCCTATTTAATGGTGTAGGGCGTGTGCATTTGGAATAATATGGGACCCCTGATGCGTCTAAATACGACTCTGACCGGTGACACGTACTTAAGCATCCTCTCTGATCACCTGCATCCACTCATGTCCATTGAGCATTCCGACGGACTTTGGCAATTCCAGCAGGACAATGCGACGCCCTATAGGTCCGGAGTTGCTACAGCGTGGCTCCAGAAACACTCTTCTGAGTTCAAACACTTCCGCTGGCCACCAAACTCCCTATACATGAACATTATTAAGCATATGAGGGGTACCTTGCAACGTGCTGTTCAGAAGAGATCTCACCCCATCGTACTCTTACGGATTTATGCACAACCCTGGAGAGTTAATGGTGTCAGTTCCCTACAGCTCTAATTAAGACATTAGTCGAGATCATGGTACGTCATGCTGCGGGACTTTTGCGTGCTCACGTTGACGGTACGCGACATTAGGCAGATGTACCAGCTTCTTTGGCTCTTCAGTGTACATTTGTGTGCTATAAAGTGCAATCGAAACGTTTGCTTCTTAGAGGTCAGACACGATCAATGTGAGGTGGGCTGCGAATTGAATTTGACCTGTATATAAATATCTACATCAACACTCTGAAAGCTGTCTTCCAATGTGTGTCGCGGACGGTACTTTGCTGTGTGCGTCTGTAGTTCCGGCGTTTTGGGTTTGCGGAGGATTTCAGGCCGAAAGTCGAGGTCGGCCAACGGCTACAATCCAGCGCCAAGATCTAAATCTTATGTAAGTGGCCGAAGACGTACGACCAGTGTAATACATGCGCTGGCTAGAGACCTCGAAGAAGGAATGGAGATTTAGAGTTTAACGCCCCATCGACTACGAGGCCATTTAGAGACGGAGTGCAAGCTCGGTTTACATGACGGTGAGGTAGGAAATCGGGCGTGCCCATTACACCCCGGCATTTTCTGGGAGCAATTTAGCGAAATGAAAGAAAACTTAAATCTGGATGTCCGCACATTCATTTGAACCGTCATCCTCCCGAATGAGAGATCAGTGTGCTAACAACAGTGCTATGTCGCTCTAAATACCTAGATGTGGTTCATGACTCGCACATTTCCAGAGAGACTTTGTATCTTCCAGGAAATGTACTGTATGATAGGACAGAGTTTATCTGAAGTAAACTGACAGACTATTTAGTTACATTCCATACACTAAAACAAAATAAAAATACATTGATATACACTGAACAGCCAAAGAAACACTTACATCTGCCTAATATCGTGTAGGGCCCCCGCAAGCACGCAGAAGTGCCGCATAAAGACGTGACATGGACTCGACTAATGTCTGAAGTAGTGCTGGACGGAACTCACACCATGAGTCCCTGAGGGCTGTCCGTAAATCAGTAAGAGTACGAGAGGGTGGTGATCTCTTCTGAGCAGCACGTTGCTAGGTATCACAGATATGTTCAATAATGTTCATGTCTGGGGAGTTTGGTGGCCAGCGGAAATGTTTAAATTTGGAGGAGTGTTTTTGGAGCCAGTGTGTAGCAATTGCGCACGTGTGGGGTTTCGCATTGTCCTGCTGGAATTGTTCAAGTCCGTCGGAATGCACAATGGACATGAATCGATGCAGGTGATCAGAGAGTATGTTTACGTACGTGTCACCTGTCAGAGTCGTATCTGGACGTATCAGGGGTTCCATGTCATCCCAAATGTACACGCCCTACACAATTACAGAGGCTCCACCAGCTTGAACAGTCTCCTCCTGACATGCAAGGTCCATGGATGCACGAGGTTGTCTCCATACCTGTACACGTCCATCCGCTCGATAGAATTTGAAACGAGACTCGCCCGTCCAGGCAGCATATTTCCAGTCATCAACATGCCAATTTTGGTGTTGACGGATCCAGCCCAGACGTAAAGCTTTGTGTAGTGCAGTCATCAAGAAGTACACGAGTGGGCCTTCAGCTACGAAAGCCCATATCGATGATGTTTCGTTGAATGGTTCGCATGCTGAGACTTGTTTATGGCCCAGCAATGAAATCTACAGCAATTTGCGGAAGAGTTGCAGTTCTGTCACGCTGAACGATTCTCTTCAGTCCTCGTTGGTTCCTTTCTTGGAGGATCTCTTTCCGGCCGCAGCGATGTCGGAGCAGATTCTTGATATTTACGGAACACTCGTGAGACGGTCGTGCGGGAAAATCCCCACTTCATCGCTACCTCGGAGATGCTGTGTCCCATCACTCATATGCCGAGTATAACACCACACTGCAAGTCACTTAAGTCTTGATAACCTGGCTTTTTAGCAGCAGTAACCGATCTAACAACTTCACCAGACGTTTTTCTTATATAGGCTTTCCGGAGCACAGCGGCGTATTCTGCCTGTTTACTTATCTCTGTATTTGAATACGCATGCCTCTACCAGTTTCTTGAGCGCTTCAGTGTATTTTTGTGCCGTTAATCGGAAGAAATGATTCTAAAGCCAAGGAAATAAAATTTACAACGACCTGGTCTTGCAACTAAAACGAATGAACTCGTTGCATCATGTGTCTGGAGCTCGCGTACGTCGAATGGTTTCCTAAACTTTCATGACATCTGCTGGGAGGAGAAAATGACCCCCTGACAGTCACCTATAGCTCGAGGCCATAGAGTAATCTGACAGAGTTGCTGGTGTCGAGCTTGAATTATCTTCAGCATACAGGTGTGTGTGCGTGTGCGTGTGCGTGTGCGTGTGTGTGTGGGGGGGGGGGGGGGGGGGGAGGGGGGCACAGAAGCAATCGGAAACATTTTTAACATTTTCCACGACATCCTTTATAAACTGTGTAGAACTGATTGGTAAACTATGTAGAACTTGCGTTAATTATCATCTGTAAAGTTAACTGTATTCCATTTCGAGGGAATTTCTTTCTTCTGTTGGTTTGTAGAATCTCCCCTCTAAAGCTTTTTAAAATATATTAATGGTACATATTGTTTTTCTAGGGAACTGTTCTCCCTGATCCAAACTGTATCCTGCTATGGAATATGCACCATGTAGCGTAGTGCATGTCGAAATAGATTTCATCTGATTGATTATAATGGCCGGACGTGTATTTTAATACGATAGTATGCCATCTTAGGCAATTTATAACACTTAAAACTCTTGATAATGGAGCTTTGAAGCCGAAATTATGTTTGTGTAAGTGTAAATGTAACACTGTAAATAAACAAGTCTAATGGCGCTACTGACTTTAAAGAAATATATTAAGACTGTGGCCCCACATTGTGAAAAAGTTATTAGATGCGACCTAGTTCGTGACTTAAACGGAGAAGAGCAGTTCGTGTAGTTATAAAGCTGTTATGGAAATGAGACAAACTTTGATGAGGAATTTGCCGAAGTTAGACTGCTATCCCTCGGCACAAAGATAAGGCGGTGCTCGATATCGTTCGATGACATTATGGGCAGTACATACGAGTATCTAACTCGAGTAATTGAAAATTGGAACGATCAGATATTCACGGCCTTAGCAAAGGAAGAAGCAACATCGATGTATTCTATGGCAGTGTAGTGCATTATGAACAAAATTGTTCGTGACGAGCAGAGATAATCCTTGTCAGAGATAAAACTTAACTATCCATTTTCGATTATGTAGAAAAGCTATTGAAATTTATAACCATCATAATAATTTTAATAGGAAAGATGAGGCAGTGAAACTCAGTGACATATGGAAAGTAGCTCTGCAAGATCGCTAGACAGTTTTATCTTTGACAAGACGACAATCGGCAGTTAAGTTTTATCACTGACAAGGATTATCTCTGCTCATCACGTGTTACTTTGACCACGCCCCCCCCCCCTTTCCTACAGTATTTATGTCACTCTTGGACGTCCGACCGGTCAGTCGGCAAGACTCAGCGGAGGAGCGTCTCTGAGGATGTCCAACGCAGTCCTGGACGAAACGTCAAAAACAGGAGAGTTTCTTGGACCACGACCTCACATCCCGAATGGCTTACCAGCAGCTATGTCATCCTGAAGTGAAAGCCTTCATTCTATGAAAACTATACGTGTCCTTTTCAGGGGATCTATTACAGTTTTCGCCTAAAATGAAGCCAGGGTTTAAGAATATAGGTATTGCCAGATGTGGATTTGAAGAGTACCTCCTTGCGTCAACCACTGCACAAACACGATCAGACGTAACTGTTGTGCTGGGATTGCATTCACCCTTTCCCTTTCTTTCATTCCCGTAATAATCCGTAAAAGCAGAAATACTTCCACTCTCCACAGTAATTTGCAGTAATGACGGCAAAACCTCAATCAGGGTGTGACCAGATGATGATGTTACATACCGTCGATAGACAGCTGATCAACTGTCACAGATACGTGGGTTATCTTGGAGCTTAGTTCAGCGAATTTTAGCGAAGATTTGGGAATGAAAAGGGCCGCTGCCAAGTTTGTTCCTCGGGTTCTGACTGACAATCAAAAGGAACATCAAAATGAAACATGTCGCGCTTTGGAACAACAGCTTGATACTGATCCACACACATTTTTCTCAAAGGTCGTTACTGGTGATGAGCCATGGTGCTATGGTTACGACCCAGAAACAAAGCTACAGTCAAGCCAATGGAAGACGTCATCGTCACCCGACGAAAAAAATGTCGTCAAGTCAACTCAAACCTCAAAAAAGTGCTGAATTGCTTTTTTGATGCCAAGGGCGTAGTTCACTCACAGTTTGTTCCCGCAGGTCAAATCGTCAATCAAACCTTTTATTTGGAAATTTTAAGAAGACTGCGCGGCAGTGTTTGTCAAAAAAGACCTTATTTGTGGCAGAGAGAATACTGGTTCTTCCACCACGACTACGCACCTGTACATTCAGACATCCCTGTTAGACAGTTTTTGAGTGAAAAATGGCATAGTTCCGCTGCCCCACGCATCTTACTCGCGTGACCTAGCTCTGTGCAACATTTTCTTATTACCACGCATGAAAAGGGGCATGAAAGGATTCCGATTTGAGAACACTAATGAAGTCAAGAAAAAACAAGGGCGGAGCTGTCACCCATTTCTAAGGATGACTACAAAAACTTTTTCGATCACTGGAAGCACCGGTGGGACAAATGTATTAGTTGTAATGCAGACTATTTTGAAGGGGATAAGGTTGTTTTGTAGGCAATTTGAAAATATACAGCTTTCAAAAAATAATCCCGGTTTTTTGAGTAGGGTCTACCCTTCGAATATGTATAGTCAAAACAGAGTTTTTTCACATAAATCTCAGTCAGGTATAGAAGTCAGTGCACCAGAAGTCTCGAAAGATTATACTGTGGGGAGACATTGATGGCCCTTATTCATAGTGCGCGGTAAATGGACGTAACAGTTGCTAAATTTTGCTGTTTCATTCACTGCGATTATGAAACTTTTTATCTTGTATCTTACATCGAACACAATGGACACACGTAACTTGTCCGTACATATCAACGAACTAAAGTATTTGTAAAACCATGACGCTCAATACAGTGGGATCTTATGCACCACTTCCGTAGTTAAAGTGAAAAACTGCGCTTTTATGCTATATTTACAGCTCTATACATGTATTTACCTATCTGTTGTCATTTGTATTACGAGTGTATCCACATCCTTTGGTTTCTATGTTTTAGAAAATATGTCATATTTTATCGTCTTTCTGATGATGGGTTCATAGTTGTAACTAGTCAAACATAAAAAAAAATATTAAAATTGTAGCCTTTGTCTGACTGAAGATTTCATTTCTGAGTCATTTGAGAGCTGAGGGGCAAAGCTTGCGGAGGGAGTTTCGAAACATGTTTCATCTTCATATCAGAACAGTCACGCGCCTTCTACAGGCACAACTGTTTTATCGTGATTGAAAATTCGAGAGTTCCAAAATTCACGAACCGATTATCCATTCCGCGTACGGCCAAATTACATCTGTATTTGCATTATTGCCATCAGTCAAAGGAAAGCACAGACTAAGCTTTTTTATTCCACCGTCACTACCCCACAGATTCAGTCCTGTCCATTACAGCTGTACTCAAAGTACCGAGTTTCCTCTAATATGTCTAGCGTAATCGGTAATATTTATGTACATCACTTCACCACTGAGAAGAGTACAGTAACTCGATTTAACAAAAAACTATCGCTTTTTGATTGTGTCACGTGTAATCTGTTAAGGAAATCATGTTCACAAGAGTGTAAGGCATAATAACCAGAAACCGGCTGTAGAATGCTAAACAAGAAAGAAAAGAGATTTGTTACTATTTGCTCCTCGAATAAATGTATTCCAGTTTACCGCCTTTAAAGATAATATTTATCTTCGTGTAAGATCAGCAAAGAAAACACTTTGGGATAATCCTTGGTGGAAATCCCGTTTCTGGTGTCGCGGGAAATGAACAACGGCGAACGAGAGGCGCTCAGAACGGCCTTTCGGAGAAGCAATATCAATTCAATTACAAAATAAATTATTACGGTCACGGCCTTAATAAAGCCGGCGGTTATTAATTTCGCATTATCCGGGAATTAGTCCGTTCCACGGAAACTTGATGGTATTTTCGGATACCCAATTAATTGTTCAGCGCCGTCCAGTTAGCTCAAAAATCCATTTATCAGGGCCCCTGGTGTGGAACTCCACTCTTACGGCAAACCACAGCGACTCCGTAACGTCCGTTCACCTCAGTGTTCCACGTTTGAGGTCTTTGGGCGCCCTCCTCAATCATACGCTACTCGTACGTAATCTCGTATATTCATCAAAGCAAAATTCGTAGCAGTTCACCAGAAAACACGTGCGTCGAAGGGAAAATGTGGCGTAGACACATTCTTTGAGTAGTAACTATTAGAGAAGCAAAAAAAGGAAAAGTAATATATCACATTCTTCAGACAATGCGGTCTACAATTTTGCAAAAACGCTTCTTCAGAAACAGAGATAAGTTTCTTGGGAACATTATTTCTTTCTTTTCGCATTACATTAATATTGAAGTTGTGTACGTCAAACGCCGTCTTTGGCAAGTGTAATGGGAGTAGTATTAAGACCAAACGCGTTCCGTTTTAGTCTAAGGCGTCTTCAGTAGTCACTGAACAGTATGGTTTCTTTTTGTTACAATTTTCGTTGCTAGGCTCATGAATAGTTCGCGTGGTTCAAATTACTTCTAGAAGCAGCATGAATTCTTACCGTTACTCACGGTTTTGTTGTTGTTTAGGTAATTCTTCGTTTTCTTCCACGTATATTGTTAGATTTTAGCACACAACACTTTTACTACGGCAGCGCCAAATATGTCCGCAGTTGCAAAAGACGGTATTTAACTTAAACCCCTTCTATAGCAACTTCAATAGTGGCAACCATTTATTTACAGCTCTTACAAAATAGATCCGTGTGTCAACGTTTTACTGACCTTCAAAGAAGTCACCAGCATTGCGTATAACCCACTGCCAGCGATGTGGAAGTCGTAGGATACTCTTAGCAGTACCGGTTGTGTTGGCAGTTCGAGCGGCGCGGTGTATTGCCCGACGAATTTGTAGCAGTTCTGATGCAAATGCCGTGAAGTGTGTCCTTCAGTTTAGAAATCGAGTTGAACTCAAGGGGGCTTAAGTCAGGGGAGTACAGTAGGTGGTACAGCACTTAGCAGCCCCATTAGTCAAACAAATCAGTAACAGCTTGCACTGTACGTGCTTGAGCATTGTCCTACATAATGATGGGCAGATCCTTCAGAAAGTGTCACCACTTCTTTCTCTACGCTGTTCATTTTTGGCACACAACCTACAACATTCGCTTCAGAACTGCTATAAATTCGTCGGGCAATAGACCGCGCCACTCGAACTGTCAACAAAACTGGCGCTGCTAAGAGTATCCTACGACTTCTACATCGCTGGCAACGGGCTGTACACAATATGTTGGTGACTACTTTGAAGGTCAGCATATACACTTCACACGCAAGCCATCTTAACGACGTGTGGCGCAGGGGCAGGGTATTTTGTAGAGTCACTTAGTCACTTCCCTCTTTTCCTGTTTCCGTCACGAAAGGTTCGCAGGAAGAACGATTTTTGGTCAACCTCCATGTAACTTCACATTTCTTTATTGTTTTCTTCATGAGCTTTCCGCGATATGTACGTAGGACGCTGACTATCTAGAAGCGTACGCTCTCGGAAATTCAACGGTAAACCACACTGTGATGCAGAATGCCTCTTTTGCAGCTTGTGCCATCGGCGTTGTCTGAGCATCTATTTGGCGCTTTCGCTCGTACTAACTGAGCCTGCAATGAACAGCGCTGCTCCTCGGTTGTTGTTCTCTGTTTTCCCCATCCTGTCTGGTTCGGATCCCAGGTTGAGAACAGTATTCAAGTATTGGTTGAGCGAAGGTTTCGGTGAGTGGACAACACTTCCTATTTGATTCTTCCAATGAATCTATCTGGCATTTGCCTTACCTGCGTTTAATTTTATTTCGCCACTCCACTTTAAATCGCCCCGTACGCATACTCCTAGATACCTTATGGATGCAGCTACTTCCAGTGGTTACTTTGCAAATGTTTCAATTGTATATGTTGAGTGACAATTGTGAATGCCATCATCAAGCGATAATCCATTGAAGATCTTCCGGTGTTTCGCTAAACTTCCTGGCGTTACGTCTTCTCCGTATACAACAGCATCATCCGCGGAAAACCACATGGTACTTCCAACGATATCCACCAGGTCATTATTATTCATAGTGAAAATATCTTCGGAGTACACCAGAAGCTACATTTACGTCTGAAGATCTATCTCCGTTGAGAACTATATGCAGCGTTCAGCTGCTCGAAACTCCTTAATCCAGCCACACAGTTAGTCTGATATTCGTCCTCTCGTATTCTGTTCATTGAGCCATAGTGTGGAACTACGTCGTAGACCTTGTAACACGGCGTCAACTTAGGTGCCGGTATCTACTGTTTCCTGGGTCTCGTGGACGAATAGGGCGAACTGAGCTTCACACAGTCGTTGTTTTCGGAACCCAGTTAACTCCAAAAGACGAAATTTTCTGTCTCCAGAAATGTTATAATATGTGAGTGTAGAGCACTCCGTCTTCAGGCCACTAGTGGCCTGCCGGGACCATCTGTGCGCCGTGTCATCCGCGGTGGAGGATGCGGATAGGAGGGGAGTGGGTTCAGCACACTGCTCTCCCGGTCGTAAGATGGTATTCTTGACCGAAGCCTCTACTGTTCGGTCGAGTAGCTCCCCAATTGGCATCACGAGGCTGAGTGCACCCCAAAAAATGGCAACAGCGCATGGCGGCCAGGATGGTCACCCATCCAAGTGCTGACCACGCCCGACAGCGCTTAACTTCTATGATCTCACGGGAGCCGGTATATCCACTGCGGCAAGGCCGTTATGTGAGTGTAAAACATATACGAAAGTATACATAAAACTTGTGTGAGAGATATAGGCCTATAGTTTCGCGAGGTTGTTCGACGTCCGTTCTTGAGAACGGGAATGACCTGTGCTATTTTCAATCCTTACAAACGCTTCGCTCCTCCAGCAATGTAAGTTACATTGCTCCTAGAAGAAGAGAAAGTTCTATATTGAATCATATTGGTACCGAATCACCTTTAGTGCTCTTTCCTATGTTCAGCGATTTCAGTAACTTTTCCGTCCCATGGTCACTTATGTAGGTATCCGACAATTTGAAGATTTTAATGTTTCTGCGCCAATTTAAAGGAGGAAAAATCATTTCAGGATTTTCTATCAAGTCAGTAGACAGCATTTTACTTTCGAACTCGATGAAAACATCACTCGAGACTGTCCTTACGCTAATATTTGCTCACTTCAGTTTTTGTCTGCGAGCTTTCGGCTACGTTTAAATTTTCAGTGTAGCCCTCTTTGGCTTCGGCACAGCTTTCTAACACGGCTGTCGGACCATAACGGATCTTTCCCATCCCTCATAACGTTCGTCACCACATACCTGTGTGTGGCACAATATTCCTGAACTTTTTCTACTGATACTCCACATTTTCTGCAGGAGATGAAGTTTTCATGGTGACCATTCAGCTAATCTGAATTTCTTGTCAACCTTGCTAACGAGAAATCTTTATTTATGCTACTTCAGCCACATTCAGTGATGCAGTAACAGTCATTGATACAGTGTTCTACACTAAGCCGTTAAGTCCGGGAATTTTTGTGACCAGCAGATCTAATAAGTAGTTTTCACGAGTCATTTCAGTTACTAGCTGCTTAAGACAATTTTATATAAGGCATTCAGAACAAATTTACACTACCCAACTTGAACACCGAAGTCTTCCAGTCTATAGCTGTTAACTTTAAACCTTCATCTAACACGATAACATGACGAGAGAATTCAGACGATATATTCTACAAGCTTCCCCCAAAACATTCTGCCAGTACTTCTCCTCGTCAGGAGGTCGATGAATGCATGTTATATCCATGCTATGTTTTATCCAGCTTTCAAGCTTATCTTAATGCAGAGTATTTCACACTCGGAATCTGTAGCTACCTTACTAGACATAATGGGATTTTTATGTCTACAAACACGCTGCCGACAACAGTGTTCAACTATCTTGCCGCTATGCATTCAGATCGGACCTCTTCCCATAGACGCTCCTCCTTCAATTAACAAACCTCATAAAATACAAAATTCATTAGCAATGTTTTACACTTTGCTATACTACTTTATTTATCCCAATTTCGGCGAAAAGTGGAGGAAGTATTTTTTTTTCAATACAGTTCACATTTTCGCGTAAAATAAAAGTCTACGGAGGCTGGTGATTATCGTTTCCACATACACTCAAGAATACCCTATGTATAACTAATCGCGCTTCTTCTGTTTATTACCAGTAATCCGCCCCACCTACCATTTTTTAAAGAATTGAACTCCCATACAAAAAGCAGTTTTTCAGGGATTTCAATGTTTATGACGTCATAGCTACTGAGCTGTGTATCCTACAAAAATATAATTTTGGAGGTAGATTATGTGGTATATGTAATTAACATTCTACAAAATGTATTGCGAATAGAGTTGGTAGCAAAGAAGTGATAAATTAAAACGTCATGTCTGATGCTCAAGTTTTTTTGCGTGAATGTTGGAAGAGTATTAAGCGATATTATTTTCCTTTCATTATTTCGTGGGACCTGACTGTGAGGAACAGTTACGGTAGGGTTGAAATTTATTTGTAACATTTTTTGCAAGTCGCTAAGTGCTCTCACTATTAAAAACTGGATAAATATAGTCCGCGTAACTTGCTAGTCGTGAATTACGGTGCCTTAGCAAATGTACAAAATTTCTAACGTTAATTCTTGTAAGTTTTTTAAATCAGCCACAAGTTGAACCTGGCATTTTTTGTTTAACGGTTTCGTTCTTCAGATGAACAGGAGCATCATCTGAATATCAGATAATGCTCAAAACTGACACTGACGTGACATAAAGCATATGCACTTACGTCTTAAGTTGGGTGCAAGCACTAAAGATTGTGCCTAAAGTTTCCTGACAGTACTAATGATTGAATTTAAACTTGGCTAACACCACTAAAGATTAAACTGGCTGCACTATACTGCTTAAACTTAGGTTTAAGGTTTGTTTAAAGTATAGTAGTAAGTGAACACATTCACAGCATCAATGATTAAACTGACTGATGATTAGAACTGTTTTGTGCGTTGAACCACGTTATAGTGTAAAATGCTCTGATTATAAACTTAAAACCACCGTTTCGACCGTGTTACAACGGCCTTCCTCAGACCAAGTTACCATGACACGTTACGACACCCAGAAGAATTTTAATCGTCATTACACCGGCGGCGGAAGCCTACGTATTTAATTGACTGTACAACAGTACTTGTAACGTCCGTGGTGTAGTGAATCGGAAGATAATTTACAACTTCAGAAAACGAAATTTATATTTTAATCGCCTTTTTTATGGATGTGTGTATAGACATCTCGTATCTATACTTTTCTGCTTATCTTTCAAAATAAATATGTAAAAGTTAGACTATTTTTCAAAACATATTATAAGTATTATATATTCAAAAATTTCTTTACAAAAATGCTTTCAGAATTTCCATTTGAAAAAATATTTCTGTTACGATAATAGGGCAGGTATCATACTTTGGTTGCCTATTTACAGCTCTTCAACAAGTAACTAGAAAAATCCATGTGTATTAAATTCATTTTGTTCGTTTAATCAAATTTTCAGGTTTCTTTTTTTTTTCTTCGAAAATTTTCAGTTCAGCCGGTTTAATCTTTAGTGCTGTTAGGCAACTTTAAACACAATATTTAGTGCTGTCAGACGATATGAAACACAACTCTTAATGCTGTCTGCCAACATTAAATGTATGTCACCACATTGGAAATAGAATATGTGCTCTACGTAACGTCAGTGTAAGTTTTCTGTATTATCTAAATTTGTACCTTTTACAGTGATGCGCTAGTGATTCTTGTGTTCATTCGCAGAGCGAAACCGGTAGATATAGTGATTCTTGTGTTCATTCGCAGAGAGAAACCGGTAGATAAAAAATACTGAGTGCGACGTGTGGCTGTTTTCAGAAACGTAGCTTCAACAATCGCTTCCTCTGAAGTCAGTGCCAGTACTAGCTAAATTAATGCTTGTTTCATTGTGTTCAACCTTTAACGTAAGAGTGCACCTTTTAATGAGTATATTCTGACAGCATTTTCTATTTTTAGATTCCATCAGTATCTATATGAAATGCTGAATACCATTTTTATGATTTTTTGTAATTGCTGGATGCCGAAAGACAGGCAAACAGCAAGTGACCTGGTGACCAAATGTGTGTGAAGTCTTATGGGACTTAACTGCTAAGGTCATCAGTCCCTAAGCTTACACACTAATTAACCTAAATTATCCTAAGGTCAAACACACACAGCCATGCCCGAGGGAGGACTCGAACCTCCGCCGGGACCAGCCACACAATCCATGACAGCAGCCCCGTAGACCGCTCGGCTAATCCCGCGCGGCCCTGGTGACCAATTTAGCTATTTAATAACATACAAGGTGTTTCCGTAAGAGCGTGCAAAATATAACAGGACATAGAGAATTCTCCATTGAACAATTTGAGGTAGGGAAGCTGGGCTCGGACAAGCAGACAGTTTAAGGAGATATGGAAGTAAATTTGTCTACCGTTTTGTCTAGCATTCTGTTTTCCAGCTTCTTTACAATTAACATGCGTGCATGTTAACAGGTATTGTGCCACTACTTTCCATGTACATCCTTTATTTTCTGCAAGGAAACAAGGAGGACGAGCCTGATTACTAGGAAGCCATGATGCAGGGTTTGTTTACTTTACTTGTCCATTAGGTGGCTCTGTTGTATTTATATTGTCCCATGACAGAACGTGTTATGACTCAACGACAGATCCATTTATTACTCAGTGCTATTCAGAGATGTACAGTAAAGTATGATGGAGCAGTGCCGGTACAGCTTCACAGAACTCACTGACATGCACCTTGTGTATGGGGAAGTACGTTGCAATGCTCTCGCTGCTGAAAGGCTGTATAGGGAACGATTTCCTAGCAGGCATCATCCTTCACGACGAGTGTTTATTTCTGTCTATCGACGAATGCGGGAGACTGGTTCATTGGAAATAAGAAACGAGGGACCTGGCAACATGACAACCACTCGCACTCCCGATTTTGAAGAGGATGTGCTGGAACGTGTTGCAGCGGACCCCACTGCAAGTACTGCACATGAAATGGCCGCTGCACGCATTAGCGTCTGGTGAGTACTCCACGAACAACAGTTACACCCGTATCATCAACAACGAGTCCATGCAGTGCTTCTGACTGGCTTTGCACCAAGGGTAGCATTATGTCAGTGGTTGCTCTAACAATGCACTGATCGTCCACATTTCTTCCAAATCGTGCTGTTTACTGAAGAGGCCTCGTTTGATAGTGACGTTATTTCGAACGGCAGGAATAGCCATGAGTGGGGTGAGGAAAATCCTCACGCTTTAGTAGCGTCTCACTGTCAAGTACGTTTTACTGGGCTGGCATTGTAGGCGACAATTTCATTGGGCCATACCTTCTACCTGGCCGTATAAATGGCCACCTGTACTTTAGGTTCGTGCAAAGTGCTATACCTGAGTTGTTGGAGAACTTACCCTTGGCTACTCCTGAGAGGATGTAAACAACGTGAAGGTGCACTGCCTGGTCGCTGGATTGGAACGGGAGGTCTATTCCATGGCTTGCTAGGTCACCTGACCCAAATAGCCTCGATTATTTCCTATGGAGATATATAAAGCCACTTGTGTGTGAGTCCCCAATGGATACGGAGTTGGAATTAGTTGCCAGGATTGCAGCTGCCTGTGATATGATTCGAAACGCACCAGGGATATTTATCAGGGTGCGTCAGAATTTGGTACACCGATATCATGCTTGCATTGTGCTTGATGACCCTCAGTTTCAGCACATTTTGTAAGACACAGTACAATCGTGTCAATGATGATATTTTCAGATAGCTGTAACTAATGTAAATAAAAATGTGCGCAATGATGTAATTTTATTCCTATTAAGAGTTAAGCTGGCTTCTCCGACCCCAGGTTCAATGCCTCAAATTGTTTAACGTAGCAACCTCTTTATTTTTTTATTTATTTTATAATATTTATATTTATTTTTTTCCCGTCAGTCTTCTGACTGGTTTGATGCGACCCGCCACGAATTCCTGTCCTGTGTCAACCTCTTCATCTCAGAGCATCACTTGCAACACACGTCCTCAATTATTTGGTGCATGTATTCCAATCTCTCCCTTCCTCTACAGTTTATGCCCTCTATTATCATGTAAGCCATTCCCTCATGTCTTAACAGATGTCCTATCATACTGTCTCTTCTCCTTGTCAGTGTTTTCCACATATTCCTTTCCTCTCGGATTCTTGGCAGAACCCCCTCATTCCTCATCTTATCAATCCACCTAATTTTCAACATTCGTCTGTAGCACAACATCTCATCTTCTGCCCCGGTTTTCCCACAGTCCATGTTTCGCTACCATGCAGTGTACTCCAGATACGTTCTTAGAAATTTCTCCTTCAAATTATGGCTTATGTTTGATACTAGTAGACTTCTCTTGGCTAGCAATGCCCTTTTCGCCATTGCTAGTCTGCTTTCGATGTCCTCCATCCTCCGTCCGTCATTGGTAGCAGAATTCCTTAACTTAATCTACTTCACGACCCATCAATCTTCATGTTAAGTTTCTCGCTGCTCTCCTCTCTGCTGCATCTCATTACTTTCGTGTTTCTTCGATTTACTCTCAGTCCATATTATGTAGCCATTAGATTGCTCATTCCGTTCATTTGATCATGTAATTCTTCTTCACTTTCATTCAGGATAGCTACGTCATCAGCGAATCCTGTCATTGATATCCTTTCAGCCTCAATTTTAATTCAACTCCTTTGATTTCTACCATTGCTTCTGCAGGTTGAAACTACATACCTGTGTTACACCTTTCTTAATCCGAGCACTTCCTTCTTGGTTCCAATTGGTTCAAATGGCTCTGAGCACTATGGTACTTAACTTCTGAGGCCATCAGGCCCCTAGAACTTAGAACTACTTAAACCTAACTAACCTAAGGACATCACACACACCCAAGCCCGAGGCAGGATTCGAACCTGCGAACGTAGCGATCACGCGGTTCCAGACTGAAGTGCCTAGAACCGCTCGGCCACACCGGCCGGCACTTCCTTCTTGGTCATCCACATATATTATTAACTATTGGATCTTTTACATATTGTATATTACCCGTACCTCCCCATAGCTTACCCCTATTTTTCTCAGAACTTGGAGCATCTTGCATCATTTACATTGTCGAACGCTTTTTACAGATTGACAAATCCTATGAACGGGTCTTGATTTTTCGTTACTCTTGCTTAAATTAACCTTCGCAACGTCAGAATTGCCTCTCAGGTGCCTGTTCCTTTCCTAAAGCGAAACTGATCATCATCTGTTTTCTTTTCCATTCTTCTATGCAAATCAGACTAAGAGCAGCCGACCAGTTGCAAAGGATAAAGTAATCTTTACCTAGGTTTCAATAGATATAAATCTATCTTCTTCAGAAGACGGCAATATTATAACATGAAGTGATATGTCCTTATCGTTTAGGCAAACATCTGCATAGTTACATGATTAATGTAACTATGCAGATGTTTGCCTAAACGATAAGGACATATCACTTCATGTTATAATATTGCCGTCTTCTGAGGAAGATAGATTTATATCTATTGAAACCTAGGTAAAGATTACTTTATCCTTTGCAACTGGTCGGCTGCTCTTAGTCTGATTTACGTGGAACCGTTGCTGTAGCGCAGCTATGTTTAAAGTACTGAAATTCTTCTATGCATTATTCTTGTCAGCAACTTGGATGCATTATCTATTAATCTGATTGTGCGATTATTCTCGCACACGTCAGCTCATGCAGTCTTCGGCATTGTGGGAATTATATTTTTCCGAAAATCATATGGTATGTTGCCAGACTCATACATTTTACAAACCAACGTGAATAGTCGTTTTGTTGCCACTTCCCCCAATAATTTTAGAAATTCTGATGGAATGTTATCTATCACTTCTGCCATATTTGATCTTAAGTCCTCCAAAGTTTGAAATTCTGATTCTAATACTAGATCCCTATGTCTTCTAAATCAACTCCTGTTTCCTCTTCTATCACGTCTTACAAACCTTCCCCCCTCATAGAGGCTTTCAATGTATCTTTCCACCTATACGCTCTCTCCTCTGTATTTAACAGTGGACTTCCCGTTGCACTCTTAATGTTACCACACTTACTATTAATGTCACCGAAGGTTGTTTTGACTTTCGTGTATGCTGAATCAGTCCTTCCGACAATCACTTCTTTTTCGATTTCTTCACATTTTTCATGCAGCCATTTCATCTTAGCTTCCCTGCATTTATTATTTATATCATTCCTCAGCGACTTGTATTTCTGTATTCCTGAGTTTCCCGGAACATTTTTGTACTTCCTCCTTTTATCGATCAAATTAAGTATTTCTTCTGTTACCCATGGTTTCTTCGCAGTTACTTTCTTTGTACCTATGTTTTTCTTTCAAACTTCTGTGATGGATCTTCTTAGAGACGTCCATCCCTCTTCAACTGCACTGCCTACTGAACTATTCCATATTGCTGTATCTATGTCCTTAGAGAACTTCAAGGGTATCTCGTCATTCCTGAGTGCTTCTGTTCAAATGGTTCAAATGGCTCTGAGCACTATGCGACTTAACTTCTGAGGTCATCAGTCGCCTAGAACGTAGAACTAATTAAACCTAACTAACCTAACGACATCACACACATCCATGCCCTAGGCAGGATTCGAACCTGCGACCGTAGCAGCAGCTCGGCTCCCGACTGAAGCGCCTAGAACCGCACGGCCGCTCCGGCCGGCAGTGCTTCTGCATTCCACTTCTTTGGGTATTGATTCTTCCTGACTATTAATCTTCAGCCTACTCTTCATCACCACTATGTTGTGATCTGTGTCTACGCCTTACAATCCAGTATCTGATTTCAGAATTTCTGATGTAATCTAACTGAAATCTTCCCGTATCACTCGGCATTTTCCAAGTTTACCACCTCCTCTTGTGATTCTTGAACAGAGTATTTGCTATTACTAGCTGAAACTTGTTACAGAAATCAATTAGTCTTTCTCCACTCTCATTCCTTGTCCCAAGCCCGTATCATCCTCTAACCTTTTCTTCTACTCCTGCCTCTGCAACTGCATCCAGTCTCCCATGGCTACTAGATTTTGGTCTCCCTTTACGTACTGTACTACCCTTTCAATATCCTCACATACGTTCTCTCTGTCTTGGTCTTCAGCTTGCGACGTCGGCATGTATACCTGAACTATCGGTGTCGGTCTTCGTTTGCTGTCGATTCGGATAAGCTGAACCCTATCACTGAACTGTTCACAGTAACACACCCTCCGCCCTACCTTCCTACTTTCATAACGATCCTACTCCCTTTACACCAGTTTCCCCTGCTGTTTATATTTCCCTACACTCCTCTGACCAGAAATCCTTGTCCTGGTTCCACTTAACTTCACTGACCCCTACTATATCTAGATTGAGCCTTTGCATTTCCCTTTACAGCTTTTCTAGTTTCGCTGCTACGTTCAGGCTTCTGCCATTCCACGCCCCGACTCGTAGAACTTTATCCTTTCGTAGATTATTCAATGGTTTTTGCATGTTAACCTCCCTCTTGGCAGCCCCTCCCGGAGATACGAATCGGGGACAATTCTCGAATCTTTTGCCAATGGAAAGATCATAACGACACTTTTCAATTACAGGCCACGTTACGTGTCTTTAATGCAGTGGTTTTCATTGCCTTCTGCATCCTCATGCCGTTGTTCACTGCTGATACTTCCGCCTTTAGGGGCAGCTCCCCACCCCTACGACAAGAAAGTGCCCTGAACTTCTGTCCGCTCCTCCGCCTTTTTTGACAAGGCCGTTGTCAGAACGAGGGTGACTTTTTATGCCGGAAGTCTTCGGCCGCCAATGCTGATTATTAATCAAAATTTAAGCAGTGGGGGGATTCATACCAGGGACCGAGAAAGTTTTGATTAATAATCAAAGACATTACCCCTAGACGACGGGTGCTTTTTCTATCCTCTACATCCTCTTAAATTTTTGCACGGTGTTGCGGAAGCACCCTGTAGATAAAGGATGTGGTAATCACACAAAGAAAGCGAACGTGGGCCACAAGTGGAGACTCGTGGAAGTACATTCTTGTTTTCGTGCAGTCAGAAGTTTCCTTCCACCATTCTTCAAAGCAAGTACTGTAACTTAATGAATGTTTTTCTTTGAAAATGACTTGAGTTTTTTCTTAACTACATAATTAGTTCGTTAGAGCTTCAGCTGTCCTAATAAAATATTACGGTTTGGACTTTCAAATAAGTTTCCAAATATCTATTCACCGAAACGTGATACACTTGCATTTGATTCCAGTACTGCATGATGACTCATCTTCCAGTGGTCCGCTATCCGGACATAGGTAGGCAACAGGTGTACCTCGGCATTCGTGTGAAGCTTCGCCGCGGCTGACGCGTCCCCCTCTGGGTGCTGGCTGACGCGGGACCAGTGAGCCTCCTCCCGCTGAGTACTGGCGGAGCGGTTCGGACAGAAGCTGCCCTGGCAGGCAGGCAGGCACGAGAGCAGAGGCATCGGCGCGGAGCCCACCCACGCCAGCCGTCTGCCGTCCAATCGAGCGCTCGGCAGACCTCACTTTATCGGAGACGTCAGCCGGGATCCCGAGGAGATATAAAAATACCGGCGCCGAATCCTCCCCCACCGGAATTGATTTCTGCAGCCACTGCCAGACGTTTCCCCCAACCTCTCTCACCCCTCTGGTGTTCTGCGCATCAGTACAGCACTTTCCTGCGAGAGCTTAACCACTACAGCTGCAGCCTAAATGAAATATACGGGGTGTTTCAAAAAGGACATCGCAACTTTAAAAATTCATATAAATTAATTGAAAGAAGATATAGAGCTGGATTTAGTGTTATTTTGTAGGGAAACACATCACGTTTTTTACACTAAACTAATGATGTTAAATGTGGCTTCCGTTGGTCATCCTCCACACATCCCATCTGAAGTCAAATTCTTCTCAAAGTCGCTGTAGCATTGCACGTGTATCTTGCTCAGTTGCGGCTTAAATTCTTGCTCTAAGTTCAGGTAGAGAAGCCGGCACAGGAGGTACAAACATGATATCCTTGATGAATCCCCACTAAAAAAGTCGAGTGGTGTTAGTTCTGGGTAACTTGGGGCCATGCAACTGGCGCATCACGGCCAATCCACTGACCTGGAAAGCGGTCACAGAGAAAACCTGGGTGTCAGTCAGGTAGTTGGATGGTGCACCATATTCCATGAAGTAAACATTTAGTTCTTGGTCATCCTCATCGAACCATGTTATCAAAAATTGTTGTAACACATCCAGGTACACTATCCCGTTGATATTTCTCTCACTGAAAAGATAGGGGTCATACACTTTGATCTTGCTCAAGACACAAAAAACGTTCAGTTGAGGGCTATCATGAACTTGTTGCAAAGTTTGTTGTGGATTGTTACAGCCCCAAATCGTACAGGTATGTGTGTTAACCTTGTCACTTAAGTGAAAAGCTGACTCGTCAGAAAAGATGACTTTGTCCAAGAAATGTTCATCCCCATGTAATCGATTTAACACATCCGCACAAAATTTCTTGCGAACAATTTTATCAGTGTCTTTTATTGCTTGTACGATCGTCAGTTTGTACGTTTCAAACGGTCTTAGGGACTGATGACGTTAGCAGTTTGGTCCCTTAGGAACTCTCTCTCTCTCTCTCTCTCTCTCTCTCTCTCTCTCTCTCTCTCTCACACACACACACACACACACACACACACACACACACACACACAATGATACGCAAACGGTCTCCCAACACACCCCAACCAGTCTTATGTGGGATTTGCAGTTCGCGTGATGCTGTAGGGCTGTTGGCAAAACGTTATCTCACTTGCTCAACGAAGTCGTCAGATGTGCTTGGACGACACCCATAAATTATAAGCCTACTAGGAGGATCTTTAGCGTACTTGGTACGGAAATTACGGATGAGCTGTTGTCGCTGACTTCGATTCTTCAAACCAAAACACACAGCTAGCTCGCTCTGGTCCACTACAGGCAATCATCTTTAAAGCAACTGCCGCTAGCGTTCCTGACGGTGCAATCCGGCACTAGTGAACTACGCGAGACACAGCTTGATGTATTTCCCTACATATTGACACTACAACCACCTCTGCAGGTACTATGAATTAATTTATATGAATTTTCAAAGTTGTGTTCTGTGGAAACAAAGTGTAAACATGTGCATACTGATGGGCTGTAGTGTCAGGTCATAGACGCCCAGGAGGCCTGGCTTTGCACCCTCCGTATTAATTGTGCAGGCAGTATCTGTGCTTTGTTTAAAGGTGAACAGTGTTGCCAACATTCGTTCCAGGGTACAACGAAATCCGAACGACCAGTGCGTACTCCTGTTAAAAGAGCTACAGCCGTTTGAACGTGGTAGAATTGTGCGCCCGTGGCAATCTGGATGGATGTCTCGACGGACTGCTCTCGCGTGGGATACAGTGTGTCAGCGGTAACTCTCTAATTTCAGCAGCATTCTGTGGAACATTCCCATACCTGTAAAAAATGTTCTAGACGTACTTCGTTGTACAGACAAATTTCAAGATCGATGCGCTGCGCGAGCAGTAGTGTCCAGACAAGCATCATCCAGGTAGTATTGGCGGAGGACATCGAAAAAGTGCGAAGAAGGGCAGCTCGTTTCGTGTTATCGCGCAATAGGGGTGAAAGTGTCACTGATATGATACGCGAGTTGTGGTGGCAGTCACTGAAACAAGGGCGGTTTTCTTTGCGGCGAGATCTATTTACGAAATTTCAATCACCAACTTTGTCTTCCGAACGCGAAAATATTTTGTTGACACCCACCTGCGTAGGGAGAAATGCTCATCCTAATAAAATAAGAGAAATCAGCGCTCGAACGGGAGAAAAACTCCTTCGAGAGTGGAATGGTAGAGAAGTAGTATGAAAATGGTTCGATAAACCCTCTGCCAGGCACTTAAATTGCAGAGTAACCATGTAGATGTAGATGTAGGGACGAAATCCAGCATATATTGCACCTCTTGCCTCATCAGGGATCTATGTGAATACTCTGCTTGCAGTGCAGGTCCCGTAGGTAGTTACCATTATCTGTGGATTGAGTAAAGTATGTGGTTTCTTGGAAGTTAGAACTAGTGTGTAAAAGCATGCTTCGTTAAGTCATGACAACAATACACTTTTTCATAAACTTATCACACCTAGTCAAGTTAGCAGCATATTTCTTAATAACTTTCCTGTGTGCAGTCCTAGAAGACAAGGCCATGTGCTTCGTCACGAAATTTCTCAGAAAACTTCCACCATATGCAATGTTCTAACACTAAGAAACTACAGTTACAAATATAAAATACTGGATTACCTTAAAAGTTGGCTTTTGTCCTTATTCCATTAATATAATCTTGTTTCCTAAGTCTCTTTCCTCAAAAGATATTGTTGCAAAATTATTTTTAAATAATGCTGCATTCCACCACACGGAAGGCCAGCTTCCGTCCTTTTTTAAACAAGTACACCGCTATAGCCAACACACATTGCTACTGCTGCTCTCTGTTCGCCTGCTTAGCTGGTTTGTAACGTGCTCGTCTCCCATGGAAGGGGGCCCAGGTTCGATTCCCGGACGGGTTGGAGATTTTCTCCGCTCGGGGTCCGGGTGTCCTAATCATAATTTCTTCCTCATCAGCGGCGCACAAGTGGCCCAGTGTGGCTTCGACTGAAATAAGACTTGTACTTGGCGGCCGAACTGCCCCGGATGGGGCCTCCCACACAACGATGCCATATGTTCATTTTATTTTTTACTGGTACTCTCTCCCTTAATCCGGTATCAGTTCTACAAAGAATGTGATATCGATATTACAGAGGCTGAGTACATTTATTAAATTCGCAACTTGTAAGACGTCCATGAATAAGGAATTTATTGCTAGCGCAGTCGAGCAGCTGTAACTTCGATGGATTGCTCACGCGCTGCCTGCTATATGTAAGCTACAATAAAATCGCAGACCAGAGAGCAGTGTCGGCAGCAATAGGAGTAGTAGCTCACAGTCGGGCGGTTGGATCAGGTCGCTCGTAGAGAGCACTTGTCGAGTTGTATAGCTCACAGAGGGCACTTGTTCGGACAAAGCAGTCCAGTAGTGGTGTTTTATAGCTCGAGAAGAGCAGCAGAGTTATGTAATACCATAGCAGGTCGTGACGAACGATGGCGGTGCCTGAGCGATGTAGTATAAGGTAAAAGCCAAATATTTTTATTATTTATTGCCGCAAGCATATGTTAATTGCTACAACTGATTTTTGTACTATTGTTATATCAAAGTCGGATGTAAATGTTTAAAAAAAATCTTTCGATAATAATCATTCTTATAAAGGTAACTTTTGACAGTCATTCATCTGAATTTTTTACTAATTTCTCCTATTCATAGTCATGCCGGTTATTGTAAACAAAATCAATTGTTTTTCATACATAACAAAACCTAGTGGCTAGCATTGCACTGGGCTGTGCCAGAAAAATTTCTTGTAGGAGCAGATATATACGCGTTATCCGGCGACATCATTGAGCTAAGAATTTTCAGTTTATTCAGAAAGATTTTTCAGTGCCATGACGCAGCACTGCTGACGTCCTGATTTACCAGTTCAGATTCATAGTTAATTGTTGAAAGGTTACATTACGAGATTTTGTTGAAAGGTTATATATGAGTCACATCTTTATTGAGAGGTTAGTCACCATTTTTATTGCGAGGTTACGGGATTAATACGTTGGGAGGTTACAATCTTTATTCGCATTTCCGGCGAAACCTTCCAGGAAATCGTTATGGCAAATAGGACAGCCCGTTTCACATCCACTTCGCTTTTCCTATGTTCAGAAAGTTTGAAGCAATGGTTAACACAAGCGGTCAAGTTTAAGTCAACGATTCTTTTTACCTCTCATTTCCCCAAATCGATCAAAGCGAAGCGATATGGATCTTAATCAATCGGTGACGAGTAGCATTTCTTCAGTATCTGCATCATTTATTACCGCTCTCGCCTTAATTATCTTCGCATCCCTATAAAATTTTTCTACCAATATTACTCGTCGCCATTCGCCTTTTATTCGTGCGCCGTGGATGAAACGTTCTGCGAAGGCCAACATGCGTATTTGCTTCCACACGGAAAGACGCCAGCAATTTTGCTACAAAAAGAATTAAGAATTCATATTGTTATTTTGCAAGTATTACACTTCTTGGAATTCGGAGTCGCTATTTTCGTTAGAAATGGAATCTACATTATTAAATAGAACAAGGTGTTTCGTATGAATACTGTGACATTAGATATCACTTGAACGTCATTAGCGCCTTTCCTAGCTTCTTCAGTGGCTTCGAGAATATCGAACAGGCTGGCATAGTTCACATTAGTAATCGACGTGCTGGGCTAAATAATGGAAATTTGTTGACGTCGGCCGGAGTGGCCGAGAGGTTCTAGGCGCTACAGTCTGGAACCGCGAGACCGCTACGGTCGCAGGTTCGAATCCTGCCTCGGGCGTGGATGTGTGTGATGTACTTAGGTTAGTTAGGTTTAAATAGTTCTAAGTTCTAGGGGACTGATGACCTCAGTAGTTGAGTCCAATAGTGCTCAGAGCCATTTGAACCATTTTTTGTTGACGTGATCGTGTTGTTCAATATTACAAACAGTGTCGCCACCAATTTCCAGCAATGGCTCTCCGGTATTAGTGAATAAGGGAACTCTTCAGCACTAATCATCATCATTGTTGTATGTATATTGTACCGTCGTAGAGCCAGTATTCGAGCCAAGATAATCCCATCAAGTAAACACGCTTATTTACTAACCGCTTGTCGCGTAAGGTGCGCCTTGAGGAAGCAATTGCTGAATCGCTTCATTAAATTATAAAGTGAAGATTACACGTTGAGTACACTAACCGTGCGTTATCGGACCAAGAGCTATGATGATATTCTAGGTGAACACTACTGAATGACTAACAATTCTGTAGCCCCATGTATCTGCATCTCGTCTCCGTAAAAAGACCACCTACAACGGAGGCCATTGACTTTGCAGCTGTGTGACTGTAATCCATGGGTTGGACTTACATTAATTACCTCTAGTTTCTTCCAAGGGGTTGGTTATTTGTGATTAGTTTATAATCAGCTCCATGCATACCAATTACTTGTATATCTTCGCAGTAAGTGATCTTTATTGAAGCCAGAGAAGTAGGTAAGGTTTTTTCAACTGCCACAGTGTTCAGTATTCACTAAAAACGTGTCTCTGTCAAATGGAGGAGACTTGTGTTGCCATGGTTTTTGTCGTTTTTGAATGGTCTGGATATGAATGCTGCAGATTTACCTCTGACGACGCAGCCAATAGAGAACGGAAATGATTTTGCCTTACCTTGCACGAAAAGTTTTGAAATTACCAGACAGGGCTAAGTATTTATTGCTCGCAAAAAATAAAACACGAAGAACTGCATACATCATTTTAATAGCCGTTTTATCATATTATAATGTCTGGAAACACGGAAAAACCGCACATGCGCTCAAAAGACAAACTCCCCATCGCAGGCCCCTCAGATTTATGGGTAAGATGGTCCACTGGATAGTCTACCAAAAACTGAACACAAATCAGCAATGAAAACAGGAAGAAGGTGTACTGAAATTTGAAAAAGAAGCCAAATAGAAACAGTGAACGGTCCAAACCAAGGACGTGCAACATCGGACGACAGTGATTGAGCGTCAAGGCGTGGTCATGTGATTACCGGGTTGTACTGCGAAGGGATAGATCAGGGTTCAAATCTCCCTCATGTCCCACTTTCTTTTTTTCACAAAATTATGAACTGTCCGTCCGGTCATTGCCGTATCTGTTCGCTGTATTCGAATTTGTGTCTCGGTGTAACGACAGTTTGCAACAGCGAGGTGTAAGGAAGGTACCTCCTGTTTATACTACACAAATACCACACGTTGTGCCCCTTGCGTTCCGTTCTTGATGTTTTAACTCTTTAATTCCTTCGTTGTAACATACTTCACACACGTTTATTTGTCGTTTTCATTTCTGGGGGAGGTCTATGTGGCATCTCGCCTGCTCTCACTATTCATCACATTTACTTGCGACCGGTAATATATTCTTACCACATGACTCATACTCCATAACCAGTGTATAATGTGACGATTGTCAAGACTGCAGAAATAGAACAAATACGTGAATGACCGGACGAACAGTTCATAAATACGTGGAAACAAAAGGAGTGACTGGGAACGAGGGAGGTCTGAACACGGACCTCCCGGTTTGCAGTCCAGCACCGTGACGACACAACAACGACGCTGTGGTTCTTGCGAGTCGCTCGATGTTGCACATCTAGAAATTGGAACGTTCACTGTTCCTATTTTGCTTCTTCTTTTTCCACATTTCAGCACACCTTCTTGTTTTCGTGCTTGATCTGTGTTCAATTTTTATCCAGCTATCCACTGCTCCAATTTACAACTAAATCCGAGGGGGGTGCGACGGGGAGTTTTCCTTGTTAGTGACAACAAATGCTTAGCACCCAGAAAGGGCGGGGGCAGCGATATGAAACTTCACGAATCGAGAAGGTATGTGACGTTATTCCATTGATTACAAAATCAGTCAAATTTACAAAGCAATTGGCAGTACTAGCTCATTTATCACTATAACAGGTGTACCCCATTTAACCTGAATGCAAGCACAAGGCCGTTCTGTGGTGTCGGCGTTTCTAGGCACTTCAGTCTGGAACTGCGGGACCGCTACGGTCACGGGTTCGAATCCTGCCTCGGGCATGGATGTGTGTCATGTCCTTAGATTAGTTAGGTTTAAGTAGTTCTATGTTATAGGGGACTGACGACAGATATTAAGGCCCATAGTGCTCAGAGCCATTTGAACATTTTTTCCGTTGTGTGGTCTCTTGAGGCAAGCTGGCTTTTATAACTAGTCGTTGATGTGATTGATACTGGCACTGGTGCGCAGTTGACGTCTGACCTGGTCCCATACATGTACTGTCGGGGCCAGGTCAGGTAATCTTGCTGGGAGTACCTCAGCGTTGTCAGTGGACGGGCATTGTGATGTAGGAAAATGGCAGCCATGATATTGTCACCTAAGAGGTAACACACGAAATGCAGGGTGCCCATTACGTATCATTTTGCCGTCAGAGTTCTCCAGTTTACTGACAGCGGTGACCTAAAGCCCTAACCGGTGTCTCGCAACTCCATGCTGCCATCTGTAACACCTTTGTGTGTCTCAAAAGCAGTGGAAGGAAGGGACTCCTCTGCAGGTCGTTGCCGTAATCGCCAGCGATAGTCATCTGGGGTAGTGCAGAACCACGATTCATCACCGAACACAGTGCGGGCACCATTCACCAGCACTCCATGGTCACGGCACCATTCCAAACGCAGTCGGTTTTGTTGTAGTATTAAGGGCGGCCTACGCTTGAGACGGCCGGTAATTCGTTAGAGCGACTGCTGCCAGTCTACGTCCAGGGAATCCGTTACTTGTTCTTGAATGTCAAAGACAGATGTGAAGCTGTTACGTTGTGCTTGGTGCACGATACGGCGATCCTTCCGTTTGGCCGTTAGACATAACCGATCGAAACCTTGACGTAGAATATGCCTGCCCTTACGTCCCTACGCACACTAAAACTGGACCACTGCCAACCTGAACGGCCAGAAATCAGGATACTACACGAGTCGACCAGTCGGCCAAATGGAGACCCACAATGCGTACTATTTTGAAATGTGTCAGATGCGGATCAGTCTGCCTGACAAGAGTGCGGAAAAATCCTTGACTAAGTTAAAAGTACTCCGTTTCATCTACAAAAACAGATAATAATTATAATAGTAATTATGAACTATGGATCTTACAATTAAATTTCCCTCGAGACATTTGAGTCTCATCTTTATCTACGGTAATGATGGAAGCCGAAGAAATTAATTGAAGTGTGCGCTGCGGGAGGGACTTCAACTTGGATCTACTAGGTAACTGAGCAGAAATGCTAGCCTTTCTTTTTTTTTTTTTAAAAAAAAAGAATCTCATTTCGTTCGTTATTGGTCGATGTATTTTTTCGAGGCAGACGTCCCACGACGCTTGTTCAACTTCATTGTTAATCCACTCATTAACTGTTTTATTACAGAGGGTAACTAACCTTCTGATCGCACACGCTGAGCCACCGTAGGACTACAACAAACACTGCTGCATCGACTGCCCAATTCCAGCGCCTAGTAAGCATAGAGACCCGGGTTCATGTCACTGACGTAGTACAAATTTCAATTCATTTCTTCAGCTTAATTATTATCGTTGATAAGACCTGAGTCGAAACAAGGCCCCCGGAGTAGACAATATTCCATTGGAACTACTGACGGCCGTGGGAGAGCCAGTCCTGACAAAACTCTACCATCTGGTGAGCAAGATGTATGAAACAGGCGAAATACCCTCAGACTTCAAGAAGAATATAATAATTCCAATCCCAAAGAAAGCAGGTGTTGACAGATGTGAAAATTATCGAACTATCAGCTTAATAAGTCACAGCTGCAAAATACTAACACGAATTCTTTACAGACGAATGGAAAAACTAGTAGAAGCCAACCTCGGGGAAGATCAGTTTGGATTCCGTAGAAACACTGGAACACGTGAGGCAATACTGACCTTACGACTTATCTTAGAAGAAAGATTAAGGAAAGGCAAACCTACGTTTCTAGCATTTGTAGACTTAGAGAAACCTTTTGACAATGTTGACTGGAATACTCTCTTTCAAATTCTAAAGGTGGCAGGGGTAAAATACAGGGAGCGAAAGGCTATTTACAATTTGTACAGAAACCAGATGGCAGTTATAAGAGTGGAGGGACATGAAAGGGAAGCAGTGGTTGGGAAGGGAGTAAGACAGGGTTGTAGCCTCTCCCCGATGTTGTTCAATCTGTATATTGAGCAAGCAGTAAAGGAAACAAAAGAAAAATTAGGAGTAGGTATTAAAATTCATGGAGAAGAAATAAAAATATTGAGGTTCGCCGATGACATTGTAATTCTGTCAGAGACAGCAAAGGACTTGGAAGAGCAGTTGAATGGAATGGACAGTGTCTTGAAAGGAGGATATAAGATGAACATCAACAAAAGCAAAACAAGGATAATGGAATGTAGTCTAATTATGTCGGGTGATGCTGAGGGAATTAGATTAGGAAATGAGGCACTTAAAGTAGTAAAGGAGTTTTGCTATTTGGGGAGCAAAATAACTGATGATGGTCGAAGTAGAGAGGATATAAAATGTAGGCTGGCAATGGCAAGGAAAGCGTTTCTGAAGAAGAGAAATTTGTTAACATCCAGTACTGATTTAAGTGTCAGGAAGTCATTTCTGAAGGTATTCGTATGGAGTGTAGCCATGTATGGAAGTGAAACATGGACGATAAATAGTTTGGACAAGAAGAGAATAGAAGCTTTCGAAATGTGGTGCTACAGAAGAATGCTGAAGATTAGATGGGTAGATCACATAACTAATGAGGAAGTATTGAATAGGATTGGGGAGAAGAGAAGTTTGTGGCACAACTTGACCAGAAGAAGGGATCGGTTGGTAGGACATGTTCTGAGGCATCAAGGGATCACCAATTTAGTATTGGAGGGTAGCGTGGAGGGTAAAAATCGTA
This sequence comes from Schistocerca piceifrons, assembly GCF_021461385.2. Classification (NCBI taxonomy): domain Eukaryota; kingdom Metazoa; phylum Arthropoda; class Insecta; order Orthoptera; family Acrididae; genus Schistocerca; species Schistocerca piceifrons. Next base: position 563,162,333 of record NC_060143.1, read on the forward strand.
GAGGGAGGCCAAGAGATGAATACACTAAGCAGATTCAGAAGGATGTAGGTTGCAGTAAGTACTGGGAGATGAAAAAGCTTGCACAGGATAGAGTAGCATGGAGAGCTGCATCAAACCAGTCTCAGGACTGAAGACCACAACAACAACAACATCAAACACGAGACTGAAATGTCTCGAGGAACATTTAATTATAAGATCTATAGATCATCTACACCTGAGATACGGGATTTCGCTAATATTTCCAACGCTGGGGTGGTATTCCAATGCCTTAGAGCCTTGGCAATAGTGACTATCGAAGAAGGGGAGAAAAAAGCTGACCGTATGAAGGTCGTGTTGAGGGCATACGACTTCAGTAGTCGTGCCGCATCTTTAGCTATAGTGCTCTGTTGGTGTAATTAGAAGCATTGTTACTTAGTATGTAAGGCGACCGAGGATCATCTCGCGGCTACTGCAAAACTTTTACTTTATTTCTTCGGTTTCGATCATTATTACATAATACACTGAAGAGCCAAGAAGCTGGTACCCCCGCGAACACGCAGAAGTGCCGTAACACGACGTGGCATGGACTCGACTAATGTCTGAAGTAGTAATGGAGGGAACTGACAACATGAATTCAGCAGGGCAGTCCATGAATCCGTAAGATTACGAGGGTGTGGAGATCTCTTCTCAACAGCACGTTGCAAGGCTCAATAATGTTTGTGCCGGGGGAGTTTCGTGGCCAGCTGTAGTGTTAGTACTCAGAAGAATGTTCCCCCTCTGTAGCTATTCTAGATATGTATGTGTCGCATTGTCCTGCTGAAATTTCCCAAGTCCGCCGGAATGCACAATGGACATGGATGGATGCAGGTGATGAGACAGGATGCTTACGTACGTGTCACCTGTCAGAGTGGTATCTAGACTACCAGGGGTCCCATATCACTCACACTGCGCACGCCCCAAGCCTCAATCAGCTTGGACAGTCCACTGTTGACATGCAGGGTGCATGGATTCATGAGGTTGTACACGTCCATCTGGTCGATACAATTTGAAACGAGACTTATCCGACCAGGAAACATATTTCCGGTCATCGACTCTCCAATGTTGGTATTGACGGGCCCAGGCGAGGCGTAAAGCTTTGTGGTGTGCAGTCATCATGAGTATGCAAGTAAGCCTTCAGACACGAATGCCCATATCGTAAGGGTTTCATTGAACGGTTCGCACGCTGACACCTGTTGACGGCCCAGCATTGAAATCTGCAGCAATTTGAGGAAAATTTGCCCTTCTATCTCGGTAAACGATTTTGTTCAGTCATTTTTAGTTCCGTTCTTGCAGGATCTTTTTCCGGCAGCTGCGATGTCGGAGAATTGATGTTCTACCAGATTCCTGGTATTCACAGTACACTCGTGAAATGGTCGTACGTGAAAATCCCCACTTCATGGCTACCTCGGCGATGCTGTGCCCCATCGTTCGCTCGCCGACTATAATACCACGTTCAAACGCACTTAAATCATGATAACTTGTCATAGTAGCAACAGTAACCGATCTACCAACTGTGCCAGAAACTTGTCTTATATAGTCGTTGCCGACCACCGTACCTTGTTCTGCCTAGTTACTTATCACTGTATTTGAATACGCATGCCTATACAGTGTAAATCATTAATATATACAGAATTAAGTTTTTAGGTCACGAATCCAAACTCAGTTAGATGAATGAGAGAAATCTAGAAAGGCATATTAGCAGAAAAATCTGAAATTTAACTTAAAACTGAAAGATCTACGGAACAAGTTCATGCGCCAAACCTTTCTTGAAAGGAGAAGAAAGAGCGGACGAAATGAATGTGCGGACTAGAAGTGTGACTGTTCAGCGGGTCGATGGTGAGAGTAATTACTATTTTCGATGAGTTGTGTTGGAACTAACGGCTTGAATGACGTGTCAAGGACAGTTAAAATAATTTCTTTATAACTGGCTTATTCTTAGTTGACAAGAAAGAAAGAAAGAAAAGTTCATTCTGCTGTTCAAACAACACAACCACAACATCTCCTTTTTGCAGAGGACAGAACCTCCCTTTTACACTTCCCCACACTTGCTGCAAACGACAAAAGCGCCTGTGCTCCAAGCCTTCCATAGTCACTCACAAACAGGCCAAGTTTTATGTTCCATCGTTAAACAAGGAGTGGAAAAAGTTATATTTTTCCTACCACCGCCCCTCTCGTCTTACGAGAAGAAAATGTCGATGCGGCTTGCTGTCGGAGTGGTGGCGGGGAAGCGGAGAGGGGAATGGATATTGCCAAAGTTCGTCGAAAATGATTTATAAGTTGTCTCATAATTTCTTATTGACCTCAATATGGGTGTGGTCGACGACTAAGTTGCCGGCATCAGAGTTCCGACGTCGTTTCTGCTCTCGAGTTCTGGCTTTACGGGTGTCATGGTGTGCTTGTAGGGAAGAGACGGGAGACGCACAGCCTGGAAGAGAGAAGTTTCAAAGAATTTCCTAATAAGCTGATTATTAGTCACGACTTTATTATGGCTTTTGATTTCTCAGTTCCTGTTGCGATATTCATTTTGCTAGTAGATGTAAGAGCCATTCGAGAAAGATAATGAGACTTCTTAAAATATTTACTCTTTTAGCTGTTACTTCGCTCATCCGTCACGTTTTTAAAATCAGCAGACGCCACATGCCATAGCGTGTTGGTTTCGTAAGCTGCTGTTTCACTGTAGAACAACGTTTACATCTCATGCCTATACGTTACCTAGTGATAGTACGTGTCGCTAATAAACGCAAACATTTTTCATACAATAGCTCAAATTCATCCGAAATAAAGGTAACCAGTTGCAAATATGTGTTTTTTTTTTTTTATTTAAAGTTTTAACACGAAGCTGTACACTAGACGGCTACTATGTTCGTATAACGTATTTACATGGTGATTGAGTGGATTACATGTATTAGACAGAGTGAACGACTCCGACTTTGACTATATATAATATGATTTTAGAACCTACATCTTCTGAAGAAAACAGCTTAAAAACCGTCGAAACCATGGTCAAGATTTAATAAACCTGTATTTTGCAACTGGCTGGCTGTTATTTCAAGTGCAGTGAAGCCCCTTGCATGCAATGTTTCTGCTGTAGTACAGCAATGTTCAAAATCTTAGTTTTGGTACATTATATTTTCGAAATTATTGTCTACAGTCAATGTTTAGTAGTTTTATAAGAGATACCATGACGCCTTCTGCTGTGCATGGTGTGATGATTGTACATTTATCTCTAAGTCTGTCATATACGTAGCAAATTTACGATCCTATCAGAATCGTATATCTTGAAATGGGCTACAATCAACAATTTGTAGTCTGTTATTGCTTCAGGTACTTCGAGTATACCTGCACCAACTGACATTAAAAGGAGTGGAATCCACCAGTTAGCTTGTATGTTATGAGATACAGAAAAACTGCGTTATTTTTATAGTGGCATCAGACAATGACTCCTGCCGTTTTTAAAAAGAAGAACCACGATTTTTTCCTCATGTTCCATTGAAAACAGAAATTCGATGGAAGCACAAACTGATGTTGCGTATCTGTTATTCTTTGTAATCACACAATTAGATGGTTCAAATGTCTCTGAGCACTATGGGACTTAACAGCTGTGGTCAACAGTCCCCTAGAACTTAGAACTACTTAAACCTAACTAAGCAATCACACACATCCATGCCCGAGGCAGGATTCGAACCTGCGACCGTAGCAGTCGCGCGGTTCCGGACTGCGCGCACAATTAGATGGTATTACTGGCATTGTTGACAGTTAGACAATATGATACAATTGTCTCGACTGCTGTTCATTGTTGTCCTCGCTTTCCACGCTGTTAAACGTGCATTGTTGGAGTTAGTGTTTACAGAGTGCCTCTGTCAGTGATGTCAGTGTTGGAGAGCAAGGCTGCAATTGGAAAAAGCTAAAGAAGATTAAACAACCGAAATGTTATAAAGCCAATAAAATCAAATCTGGAAGGTACAAAGTTAGGCCGATGTGAATCACGGAGGGAAAAGTACTCCAGCGAAAAAGCCTGCACTCCCTTGCAAATAAGTATCAACTTTCTTTACTGTCTTAGTACATGTATTATGCTATCAAAATCCTAATCATGATTCGTAATTTTCACAGTGTAAGTTTACCAGCAAGGACCCAATTTTAGATTTAAATACTTCAGATTTTCTTATAATATTGTTTTGTGACCAGCTCACATGATACCAGTAGGGTTTGATGATTGATTGTTTACTGGAACCGTGCGCAATTCACAGAGAATGTGGATAACTCTGTTTCTTTGTTGTCAGTGTGTATTCTTTATTTTTGTGTGGGCTGAACTTTTATTTAAGAGACACATATGTTTAATGTACAGTACATTTTTTTTAAGTTTCATGCTTCTGTGCTGTGTCTGTGCCACTGACAATGCAAATGATTCTTTACCTACAGCATTTAGTCCAACATATGCCAGCAATATTGTCTAAGAAGGGCATTCTACACTAAGCACCACTAGATTATGAAATGTATTCATTTTTTATAGGGATGGTATTTTCCTGTATATATTACATTACCTGAAATTGATATCAGCAAAATTGCAAGTGGGGACAAAATTGCTTGGGAAAAATGGGAGTAGAAAGCTTCTTGAATATATTTACACAGTTTCACAGTATTACAGCAAAAAGTGATATTTAACGGCTGATTGATGCGTAGGATGTGAAGCAGAGGCGTTCAAGGGATGACACTCCAAGGATTAATTCCTCCAGCTTTAAGAATCACAAACGTAACGGAAATACAAGAGAGAAAGATTATGTTTCGATGCACCTACAGGAGTTTAAAGCGTCAGTGTGAAGAGAGTTCGAAGACTACAAGCACTGAAAATTGCTCGCAGAACACCCGAATACCAGAGAGGAAGGCGTGGTTCCCGCAGACTACCAACAAAAGTGTATGATTTAGTGTGAAATCGCATACGAGTATCAACCTTCCCACGCAAAGAATGCCAGTATGTAAATTGGCCAGCGAGATATTACTTAAGCGCTGAACTCAAATCAAATTGGCGTGGAAATTATTCCTTGAGAAACAGCCTCAAGAAAAAGTAAGTTTTACTGGACGTCCTTCAGGGACAATTTTAATCACAAAATTGGAAGGCCACAAGCAGACACTTGATGCATGTGTGACGAGCTAAATGTTCAACCGAAATCTCCTCGACTAAACGATGCAGCGAAGAGCAGAGATGTGACTGAGATGCTTCTTTACAAGCAGAGGAACAGAAAATTTTTACATTGCTCTTCTATATGAGAACTCGGAAGCAGTGATATTAGGAGACCACATCCGCTCTTTGTCTTTCGACTTCATGCAGAACGTCTCCCTGCCAATACTTCCACTGATAAATGCGTTTTATTTGAAGCCTCTTACCGTTAATTTGTTTTGCATACACCATACAAAGACTGACAATAACACAGTATACGGACTACCATGAAGATCAAAGCAAGAAAAGTCCAAATGAAGTGTGCTCAGGTATAAATGATTATGCAAACGATACGCCACAAAAATACACCGAACTTCATCTCTTTTCAGACAACTGCTCAACTCTAAATAAGAATCACACGCTCAGCAGATTTCTATTGTAGCCAACCGACTCTGCGAGAGTCAACAAAATTCAATACTATTGCACTTCAAGTCAGGCTGGCCACTGTTTTACAAGAAGACCAGAATTTCTGAAGAAAGTCAAAACAGTGGATGCCAACGGAAAGTAACGTTCTCTGTCAGCACTTTATCACATTTTACTTTCGATAGTATCGGAGTGGGTTGTAATACAGCTTCTATTACGAGCAATGAACGTAAGAGTGACATTTCTTCTGGGAGTCCACCATGGTCCTCTGTCTCCACCGCCGGCAGGAGTGGCCGAGCGGTTCTAGGGGCTTCAGTCTGGAACCGCGCGACCGCTACGGTCCCAGGTTCGAATCCTGCCTCGCGCTTGGATGAGTATGATGTCCTTAGGTTAGTTAGGTGTAAGTAGTTCTAAGTTCTAGGAGACTGATGACCTCAGAAGTTAAGTCCCATAGTGATCAGAGCCATTTGAACCTTTTTTGTCTGCGCCAAATAAAGTAGCTTACCCTTCAGGAAAAGATTCCACTGAAGTCCAATTCAATAAAAGACTTGGAAAAACTGCAGTGTTATCTGCCTGACAAACACACTGCTTTCTATGAAGAAATTGGGAAGCGGTCTATAACGAACAGCCGCCAAGACAACGAGTAAATGGACTGTGAAATATCGATTTTTGTTGTCAAATCGTGCATAAGTATTGTAAAATGTAGACCTGTACACGTCTGCTTTAAAGATACCGATACTAAGAATAAAAAAGAGTAAATGGTTTTAGAACCTTTAGCTTCATCGTGTTCCCTTTTTTTCTTTTTTTTTTAAGGTAGAAATTTTCAGCCTTCAGTTGATTGCATTACTTAAATATGAATCTAGTCTTTTGTCAAAGAATCATATCTACTTCGTATTAGGCCTATATAAAAAATGTAAGAAATGCGCCAAGAAGTGGTAATTTTAAGATTTAATTGGTTTTTATCGATTTCCCAAAAATGTGTCTCAATTGACTTATGTCCATTTAAAAATGTACGATTCCTATTAAGTGCTTGCCCACGGCTGAGTCAAATCATTGTGTATCCCGGTAAAGCCGGTGTCATCTCACGTGATGTGTACTGACGTTAAAATTCGTAAACCAGAAGATAGGGTAACTCTTTGCATTTTGTTCAGTGCTGTCGTTGACGGAAGTATGATTTGAGCGAGATACAAAACACACTTTGCTTGAACCAGTTGGATCATTTGGTCCTAGTAATTCATGGGCGTAGTCGGAAAACTAAGGCAGTTCATGTAGCATTATGAACTAAAGCGCCAAAGAAACTGTTACCCCGGCTAATATAGTGTAGGGCCCCCGCGAGCACGCAGAAGTGCCGCAACACGACGTGGCATGGGCTCGACTAGTGTCTGAAGTAGTGCTGGAGGGAACTGACACCATGACTCCTGCAGGGCTATCCGTAAATCTGTAACAGTACGAGGAGTGAAGATCTCTTCTGAATAGCATGCGGCAAGGCATCCCAGATATGCTCAATAATGCTCATGTCTGGGGAGTTTGGTGGCCAGATGAAGTATTTAAATTCAGAAGAATGTTCCTGGAGCCCTCTGTAGCAATTCTGGGCGTGTGTGGTGTCGCATTGTCCTGCTGAGATTGCCAAAGTCCATCGGAATGTACAATGGACATGAAAGGATGTAGGTGATCAGGCGGGATGCTTTATTACGTGTTACATGTCAGAGTTGTATCTAGACGTATCAAGGGTCCCGTATCATTCCAACCGCACTCGCCCCAAACCATTACAGGGCCTTGCTGACATGCTGGGTCCATGGATTAATGAGGTTGTCTCCATACCCGTAAACGTCTATCCGCTCGATAAAATATGAAACGAGACTCGTCCGACCAGGCAACATGTTTCCAGTCATCAACAGTCCAAAGTCTGTTTTGACTGACCCAGGCGAGGGGTAAAGCTTCGTCATCACGGCTACACGAGTTGGCCTTCGGCTTCGAAAACCAGTATGGGTGCTGTCACTTTGGATGATTCGCACGCTAACACTCGTCGATGGCCAAGCACTGAAATCAGCTGCAATTTGCGGAAGGGTTGCACATCTGTCACGCTGAATCATGCTCTTCGGCTTCTCTTATCAGCTGCTTAGTGATTGCGGTTGGAGACACCTGGAATAGGCCATTAAATAAAATAAAACCACACTCTGTCGAAGGAATTATTGAGTTGGGCACCAGTCACCCACTGTGCTACGGAATCATTAAAAAAGCCATTGATCTCAAGGTGTTCAGTAGCAGATATGCTTGGCTATTAAATAGACATTTACTGGCCTGGCCATTTCATAACCCACTAGATAGTACCAGCAACAAAGGACTGATCATCCCTGGTTGAAAATATCCATCCTCCGGCCCTGAACAAGGTTTTAGGGACGTTACCAGACCTGGAAACTCCCTCTCAAATAACCCTAATTGAGAATCCATCTGTACCACTGCCACCTCGTTTGATACTTCGCTTTAAAGGGGCTGAAACTACACAGGACCGTACTCAAAAAGCCTGCTGTCTACACGGGATGTAAATTTGTATGTAAAGACAGTCTCTGTGTAACTTTGTCTTTACATTACACTTTTGTATTATACAGGGTGATTCAAAAAGAATTCCACAACTTTAAAAATGTGTATTTAATGAAAGAAACATAATATAACCTTCTGTTATACATCATTACAAAGAGTATTTAAAAAGGTTTTTTGCACTCAAAAACAACTTCAGAGATGTTCAATATGGCCCCCTCCAGACACACGAGCAATATCAACCCGATACTCCAACTCGTTCCACACTCTCTGTAGCATATCAGGCGTAACAGTTTGGATAGCTGCTGTTATTTCTCGTTTCAAATCATCAATGGTGGCTGGGAGAGGTGGCCGAAACACCATATCCTTAACATACCCCCATAAGAAAAAATCGCAGGGGGTAAGATCAGGGCTTCTTGGAGGCCAGTGATGAAGTGCTCTGTCACTCGTTCTCGGCCGTCCAGAACTTTTCCCTTTGCACAAACACCCATTCTCTGTAAACTGTTTATACCAACGTTTAATACACCACCTATCAGGAGGTTTAACCCCATACTTCGTTCGAAATGCACGCTGAGCAACTGTCGTCGATTCACTTCTGCTGTACTCAATAACACAAAAAGCTTTCTGTTAAGCGGTCGCCATCTTAGCATCAACTGACGCTGACGCCTAGTCAACAGCGCCTCAAGCGAACAAATGTACAACTAAATGAAACTTAAAGCTCCCTTAATTTGCCGACAGATAGTGCTTAGCTGTGTCTTTTGTCGTTGCAGAGTTTTAAATTCCTAAAGTTGTGGTATTCTTTTTGAATCACCCTGTATCATGTGTAACGGGATATAGGTAAATTTCGCCCTCCCAGATGCGTTGCTCCGTAACTGAGGCATGACGAGTAACATGAAACGCCTCTGTCAGAAAAAAATATGGATTGAATCAGGGTCTGCATGAAGCAATGTGTGTCTTTATGACCTGTAAAGGATTATTTGGCGTTTGGTTGGTGTGAATAAAAAAAATCAATTTTATTTTTGTGATGATTCACGCCGAAAACCAATATCGCCCCTTCAGAACTGTCAAATATTCTTATAGTCGATAGAAAATGAGTCACAGTGAAATATGACAAAACGGATTTCATTAAATGGAAATATATTTAAAACTTCCGAAGAAATACTCATTATAATACATGAAAATACAATAAATGCGCAACACACATCACCTCCTATTTTATCTTAATGAGCTGCTGGTTCCTTTGTGCGGGTGATGAAAAAGTAAATAGGTTTCTTCCTAAACAACCAGGCATGAACTTCGAAATAAATAGTTGTTCATCTTCAGATTATTAACACTGTGAAGTAAATTCATTTGGTTATAATAGGTGAATGAAAAAATTGAAATAATGTGGGAGACATTTATTGTTGTTTTAATTAACACAGAATTTTTGTTTAACAGTTATAATTACAAAAATTAAGGAAAAATTGGCTAACTGTAACTATTTGTGCACTATTTTTGGTATTTAACTCTAGTAAATATGATGAGAATTTTTAACTTTCAGAAGTTAAATTTAGTTGCAATTTAGTTTTGCAGAAACATAACCACATGTGAAACCAAAATTTGACACAAAACACCTAAAGTCACACATTCGTCTCATTGGCTAACCCAGTCTATGTACTTCTCGATAATACAAGGACAGTCGTTTTTGGTTCTGCTGCCCTATAGCGACGACAAAGGGGAGGTACCGGCACAGCGTACGAATGCCTTATTCCATTTCAAACTATTTCATAAGTGATGATCGCGTTGTCTTTGTCTAACCGTGTGACTCAGTACAACATATACTGCACTAATTCAGCGTGTATTCCTTGTTCTGATCATTACGTCAGTCACTTACAACCAAGAATCAGAAACACTACTTCGACTTTACTGCCACGGCTTCAGCTTCCATTGACATTGTGCAAAAGCAGTCTACTTAGAGACTTTTCTACAAAAGAAGGGAAACGACAGATATTGAAGCCTACATGATGATTTTAAGCTCTCTTTCAAACGCATTTCACTCAGCGCTGTCTGGAACGACTACGGTGGTCGAACGGGAAAGTGGCTATCACACTTGAGAGGCGCGAACACGGGCCTGGGACCCTGAGTGCGGGCTTCTGGCGGGCCGCCGTTTGCTTCCGTGCCTCGCTACAAAATTCCATTACCCACGATCCCCCAACTCTCCCCTCCCGCCCACTAGCAACCCACGATCTTCCCTTTATTGTGAAATTCTTGCGCACCATTACTATGTTATCTACCTCGCATCACACGCGGAAATGTCTGGAAAGGTTTTCTTATTTTCCGCTGTACCTCCCCCGTCTGCTTGCGAGCGCTTATTTGTATTCCAAACACCAGAACGCAATTCCGCAGGGCTTTGTGTAAAATCTATTTGGTCTCCAGGTGCGAAGCGACGTATAGAATATTTAATTAACTTCAGATCGAAGGAAACACTGTGTGAGTGAAATGATATTCCGAACCGGTGCGTTTGCTCGCGGTAAATACGAAACTTGCGAACCCACGTGCATATAAAAAGCTTCGAAATGGTATCTTAGGTTTCCAGCGAAATACTCATTTTGTATCCACAAACCACGTACTCAGTAATGTATTAATCAGAAGCGCTGGAGTATCGTTCACAATGTCTGTAAAATTCTTTTCCATCTTTCTCTCTTCAGATAAGGCCAATAATTTCGTATTTTAACGCACACTTACCCAAACACAAGATTCAGTCGCATGCACATCTAGTTAGACATTGGAAGAATAAAAAAAAGTTCAAATGTGTGCGAAATATTATGGGACTTAACTGCTAAGGTCATCAGTCCCTAAGCTTACACACTACTTAATTATCCTAAGGACAAACACACACAAACATGCTCGAGGGAGGACTCGAACCTCCGCCGGGACCAACCACATTGTGCATGACTGCAGCGCTTAAGACCGCTCGGGTAATCCCCCGCGGCAGACATTTGAAGATACTTCGGAGAGATTAACTCTATAACAATCTCATTACAATGATTTTATTACAATGTTGTGACACAGTGTGCGAATGGGTATCCACTAATCTTTCTCTCATAGGAACTATTCCCCTCGTGCTTCTCTCCGCTCTTATCTTCCTCTTTTACAGTTTTGTTTGCGTGTGCTTCTTACTATATAATCAGCAGTTCTGTAAGCAATAAACAGACACAGCAAAGGATAAGTAGACCTCAAAACCCGAATAATGCAACTTAAAATCCGTAACAGGCGATGTTCCAAAGATAAAATAAGTTATACAGTTTGGCACGTTAATCACTGTTTCTGAACTGAATTCCACTCATGCACTCAGAACAATGTGACTTACATTACGACTGACGTCGTTCTGCTGATACCAGTAACGGAAGAGCTGTATTCACAACCTTCTGCATACGAGCTGAGCTGTATACGAACCGAGTAAAGTCATGGGCAACAACTGATCCGTGATAAAATTCCAAAAATGGGAAGCCATCATTCCTCCAATATCCTAAAATAGCCGCTACAGGAAAAATCACTTCGTTGTAAACAAGTCAATTTTTTATATCTTCATAAGCATAAATAATATCCAAGTGCCTCTAAGAGGTAGCAATATTTTCTTATCCTGAGTATTACTGGAACGGCTGTTCCGGTGAGTCGAGATTCTCTTGCATATATATGAATGGAATAAAAATGTAAAACAGTTGCAACGGAGTACATCCGAACTGAATCAGGCGATGCTGAGGGAATCAGAAAAGGGAATGAGACACTAAAAGCAGTCAATATCGTTTGCTAAATAACTGAGGCTAACCGGTCCGCAGAGGATCTACAATGCAGATTATGTATAACAAAAGATATACATCTACATATATACCCCGCTAGCCGCCAAGCGGTGTGTGGTGGAGTGCACAATTTGCGCCAGAGTCATATTCCCCCCCCCCCCCCCACCCCTCTGTTCCACTTGCGGATCGCACGAGGCAAAAACGATTGTCTGAACGCCTCAGTACGAGCTCTAATTCCCCTTATCTTTGAATGGTGATCATTGCGTGATATGAAAGTTGGTGGTAATAATATTTGTCTACATCCTTGGCGAAGATCGAATTTCGGAATTAAATGAGCAGCCCCTTCCGCTTAGCGCGTCGTCTATCTGCAAGTGTGTCCCACTTCAAACTTTCTACGAGATTTGTAACGCTCTCGCGACGAAACCGGTCATCGTCTAAAGAACTGATATTGTGATCAAAGACTGGAATAAAAAACATTTGTCTTTAATTGTATCGACTAACCAGTCATATATCTCCAAAGAACCGTGCTGGACTGATGCGTGGATCTGTCTACAGCTGACGGTACCTGTACGGGGAATTTTCGTGGGAAGTGTGGTGGACATCACGGCACGAGACGACGCCGCGACAGGAAGGCGCGCACGAACACCAAACACTAGCCGACAACCAGCGATGCGACGCGCACGGAGACGAACACGAGACTAAGCGGACACGAGGAAAACACGCAGCGCTACGGTAGAGGTGGAACTAATAGCACAACCTAGTCGCCCGACGCGCGAAGCGGGAATGAACAATCTGAGCTACCCAAGCACGACTCACGACCCGTCCTAACAGCTTTGTATATTATGTGTTTTGAGTGGCTACCTAATCGTTGCTAGTAAATTATTTACTTCATTTACGTGTGTGCGAAACTGCACTACAATGTCGAATAAGCCGGCAAAGTCTGTTGCACGTACGTGGTAACACTGTCATTACGCGCTTATGTTCAGCATGAATATTTATTCTACGCTGTACAAGTGGCAATCAAGGTATTTTTAGTAAAATGTTTAGTTCACGAATATATCCTATTTGATATTATTTAGAGCAGTGTAGGTAGAGACAGTTGTCCGACATCACGTATTTAGCTTTAAGAAGCACGCAGCCACATACAAGAAACGACATGTTAAATCTTCTTTCCAACATTTAGATATTTAATTCAGTAATTCCCTTTTACAGCGTATAAGACCGCTTCATTTTTGAAGAATGAATTGTTGATTTCTCTGTTTCAGTTCACGTAAATGTGGGAGGATACAGAAACGTGAAACAGTTTTCTTGATGCCTTTGTGATACGTTATATTCTAGCCTATGACCTATCCCTATATACAGCATTCGTAGGTTAACCTACATCCAGGTCGTAAGTTTCTTCAAGTGGAAATAAAGCTTTATTTTCACAACGCAGGCCTACCTTACGGTACACAATTACGCAGCCTCGTCCGACACACCTGCTGGGCAGTGTTTGCACCGCAAATGTCTTTTCCGGCCACCGTGCTCTCACATTCTAGAGCATTACTCGAATTTTTTTGCGAAAAATTTCAACATCAACGTTAAAAAATACTGTTTCTTCTCAAGAGCTGTCGAATGCAGCTATAAAAAATACACTGTCCCATTTAAGACAAACGTACTTACTTCATTATCGCAGTTACCACCAGCTCCACAAAAAAAAAAAGAAACAGACAAAAACGTACGTGCACCTCGACGCTCTTACATTTTCCGAATATTTTGATAATATGAACCCATCATAAAATTGTACGAAGTTAAAGTAAAGCACGATTTCCATTTATTTTGTTGTTATTGATCTCGTGAATCTAATGAAACATTAAAAAATGGTTCAAATGGCTCTGAGCACTATGGGACTTAACAGCTGAGGGCATCAGTCGCCTGGAACTTAGAACTACTTAAACCTAACTATCCTAAGGACATCTCACACACCCATGCCCGAGGCAGGATTCTAACCTGCGACCGCAGCGGTCGCGCGGTTCCAGACAGTAGCGCCTAGAACCGCACGGCCACTCCGGCCAGCAATGAAACACAACCCAGACGTGTATCTGCAGTAGTTTTCCAGAACATCCAGAGAAGCAAAGAAGCAATTTCGTAAAATTTTTAATTTATCAACTACTTGGCCCAATTTGTTTTTTAAATTCCAGTCAATTGCTCAAAATTTTCAGCAGAAGTAGTAGAATACTTAATTTTGGAAAAATGATGGTAACAACGTTAACTGAAACTGTATGAATGTGTCAGATAATCTGTTTTTACTAATACGATGGCACACGTGAATCCCTGTTAAACTAGTGAGCAACTCGTGGTCTCGCGGTCGCGTTCCCGCTTCCCGAGCGCGGGGTCCCGGTTTCTATTCTCGGCGGGGTCAGGGATTTTCACCTGCCTCGAGATAACTAAGTGTTTGTGTTGTCCTCATCATTTCATCATCATCATGAAAGGTTGGGCTGAACAAAGGTTGGGAGTTTGTACGAGCGCTGATAACTGCGCAGTTGAGCGCCCCACAAACCAAACATCATCGTCATCCACGTTAAACTGAAAAAAACAAATCAAAGCTCAGTGTCAACGAAGTTGCACAGTGTACATACAGTTTCACAATGCATTCACAATAAATGTACAAAAATGTGTCCACCGAGTTCAGTGCATTTAGCTGCACGTGTATGAACAGATTTTGCTGCTCCTTCCAGTTTCACAGGGTTGTTCTTAATGTCGTGCATTGAATTCATAATGCGTACAAGTAATGCCTCACGTATATTGGTTTTGTCCTCTTAAACTATGTCTTTCATCCATCCCCATGCACAAAAATCCATTGGTGTGAAATCGGATGAACTGGGCGGCCACAGACGCGTAGCACCACGACCAATCCATTTCTGGAGAAAATGTTCATTTAAATGTGTAGTAACGGCGTTAGTGAAATGTGGAGGCGCGCAGTCATGTTGAAAATACATTTGCAGTCGCGTAGCAAGTGGAACATCTTCGAGGAAGCGAGGCATTTCTTCTTAAAGGAATTGTAAGTACGTCTCGCCAGTTAGACGCCCTGGGAAAAATGAATGGTCCAATAAAGCGTGTGTTGATTATACCACACCACACATTTATCCTAAATCGCTGAGGGAATTTACGCTGCAGTGTAGCAAGTCGGTTTGTTTCAGACCATACGTGCTCGTTATGAAAATTTTTTATACCATCTTCAGTAAACTGTGCCTCATCAGTAAATAAAATGTATTTGTGTAACTGCCGATTAGTATTTAACCTGTTGCGCAACTCCAAGCGATGGGCAGGATCTCCCGGATATAAATGACGCACTTTTTGTTTATGATAAGGATACAGATTATTATACTCCAGTGTACACCATACCTCAGATTGTGAAATGCCTAATCTTTGGGAGATAGGTCGTGTACCGGTACCCGGGCTACGTTGAACAGCATCCGCAACATCCTCATCATCGTCTTCACGTATCGGGCGCTCGTACTGATCATGAACGCTAGGTAGAGAATGTCTCTCCCGTATCATTCGAAATACCCCACTAATGGGCCGTGCATTCGGAATCCTCCGAGATGGATAACGTACGCGATATTCGTTAACTGCAGTCGTAGCATTACCATCACATTTTCCATAAACAGAGATCAATCGGCGTATTCCTCTGTCGTAAATTTTAAAGGCATTCCTATTTCATAACTAATCTACAAACAACAGTTAATATGAGGTGTTGTAACAACAACAACAACAACACTGTACTATTGTACATATAATACTTTTTTCTCCTGATTTTCGATAAATTAGTGTAATCGATGTTCTGATTTCATTTCTTTTTTTTTTTTTGTTTCATGTCATTGTGTTAAGAAAACTGTAAACAATTTTCAATGTTGATATTAATGTTTATGTCAAATTTCAAGCAATATTGTAATAGAATTGAAGTGTAACAAATGTTGAAACTGTTGTAAGATGTTAAAGTTGTAATTGTGCGTCTGGTCCATACGTAGGCAATGTATTACGATATGTAGAATGCAAAACCTCTAGTGAATACCCTGTCTGTAGGGGGGCGGTAAAAGGTGGATGGCAGGTGAGCGCGGGAAAATGCACACGGGCGCTGCACGGCATATAGGGCTCAGCAGGAGTAGTCGGAGTTGGGCATTGGTCTGAGCAACACGTTCTGGATCGAGGAGGCTCTCCTGGAAGACGTGGTTTCATTGAGCCTCGGATATGTCGTTCCGACGCCTATACAGCATGGCAAAATTCCATAGGCACTAAATGGAAAAATATTGCGACGCTATGAAGAAGTAAAGTGCCGATACATCAAGAGCCATTGCTGTGGTTGTATGTGTGCTCTGTGCCTCGCCATCTCGCGGCCCGCCAACCGCCACATCGATACAAACAGGTTGAAACTTCTAGTATTGTATTCGTGTGGGCCAGTGTTACTTTTGTTCCACGCTGTTCAATTACAACTTAAATTTTACCAGAACTGTCCTATCATTTAATTATCCTCACAACTAACCTAGCCAGGGTCCTTTCCAAATGTTGTGCAATCCGAGTGTCCCGAAATGAAGAATTAAAGTTTATGTTAATAATAATTACCTGCAGACCTAGCTATGTTAGAATGATGTTTAAAAAACTTTTTTGTTAATGAACAATAGATAAATAACGAAGGTCTGACAAAGTTGGAAGATAATTTTGATATCGATTTAGAAATGAAGTTTAATTATTTTGAGGCTGATATAATGGTATTTAAATGAGCAGGAAATAAGACAAAAAGAGTAGTAAATCATATATTGGAAATCTTGAGGGCATAATGATTTCAGTAATTAATTGTTTTAATACAGTGATCATAACAGTTTCAAGGTCCCCCCCCCCTTTTTATTCATTTGAATTCTGAAGTGTTCTAAACTGATTTGACCAGCAAAGTCAAAGCCAAAATAGAAACCAAAATTTATCACTGTTTTATCTTTATCAAAATTGACATTGTGTGTGTGTTTCGAAAGTGCTATTTCTAGGGTAACCTATGCCCGATTTTAATCAGCTCAATAGATAGTACGAAGTTTTGTAGTAAACATTATAGTGTAATGTTATGTATTTATGGTTTACCCACATTAGTACAGAAAGTGAAATTATCAGTTCAGTAGATTTTCTGGTTCTAAAATTTACCGTATTATGCAGTGTTATTACGTGTTGTTTTGTATGAACGTACATCAACTTGTACAGGTAAGAAACTCAGTTAATGCTTAATTAGGCTGGCGACCGTATTATTAACAAATTGATAGCATCTTCTGTGTTGATTCTTGTCCGTCCTGACGTGTAGTTGCATTTCGGACTTGCTTGACGTATCATTGTTATTACAGAGTGGGTGTAAGTCGGATTTGCCTCCATTCAGGTACACGCGGTCAATATCTATACAAAAATCCTTTCTCATAAGGTGAAGCCCGTCAACTTACCATAGTACAGGCTTTAATGAGTATCGTGTGTGCACTAGCGCAGCGTTACAAGTGGCTCCCGGTGACAGGACATCCAGTTGTTGTCGATCACAAATTAATGTGAATACCGAACAGTGGATGTTCAGTGGCACGAATTACAATATTAATCAGTAAAATAAATAGCAGTGAACGTCAAGTACGGTAGTGAGGTGTAATTTGCATTCAGTATGGACAGGAACGTAGACACAGTAGATGTGCCGAGCGTAATGAAAGATGCGGCTGGGAATGACAGGAGTGTACGCGGCCAGATGACAGATGGCGTTAGTGGTAGACAATTGGCGTACATACAATACCACGAACATGTTAACGAACAGATTGAAATGTCGAGATTACCTAGAACACAACAAGGAATAAAACAGGAAGTAGAGTGTGACTTTGTAGATGATAGTGGGTATGTGAACGAATCCACTGAGATGTTTGATTCACCACAGATAAAGAAAGAATCGAAAGAAAATTTTGAGGTAGGATCGGAACGCACCGATTCCGTAGAACAAAATAGTGTGAAAATTTTAAGCATGAACGATTTATTTGAACAATTAACCAAACAAATTGCAGGACAGAATTATCAGCTTAAGACACACGTTGACGAGCAGCTCAAAGCACAGAATGATCAGCTTAAAAAACACGTTGATCAGCAGCTCAAAACACAAAGTAATCAGCTCAAAACACACAATGATCAGCTTGAAACACACGTTGGTCAGCTTAAAGCACAGGTCGAAGAACAAGGAATTAAAATTAGTAAACAAATAGAACAGGAAGAACAAAAAGTGGGTAGTTTAAGCTCTGTAGTAAACACTATGAAATTTGAAATTGACACAATTAACAAAAATATGGATACTATGCAGGGGGAAATTGACAACATTAACAGTAGGTTTGATGTTGAAATTCTCAACATCCAAGAGAAAGTAGAGCCTCTAGTTGAAACAAAAATAGACGAAAAAGTTTTCGGTCTTAAAACTGAGATCTACAAACAACAGTTAATATGTGGTGTCATTTACATACACTGTTGTTGTGATGTTCTTTCACTGACGAATACAGGAAACTAACTCGTTTCAAGGTTCAGAAACGACTGAAACAACTCACTAACGATTGCCAACAATATCAGAAAAGTTTCTACATTCTTAATGGAAGGTAAACAAATTTACTTGTATAATAATCTGCTTCTCAGGATGTTCTGTAAAACTACTCCACATAAACATCTGCGACATGTTTTATTAGATTCACCAGACCAATAACAACAACATAAATGGAAATCCTGCTTTGCTTTAACCTCGCACAGTTTTGCGATGGCTTCATGTTATCGAAGTTGATAATTTCAGGCAAATTTTTACTAGCCGTAACTCCGTAACTAAACATTTGCGGACCTATGTATACACGAACTTTTTTCTTTAGTTTTACTTGTAGAATAACATATTCAAGGCAGTTCCATATATTTCAATGACTGGTTGTCGAAGTATTGGACTATGAAGAACTGCATCCATATTATTACACGTGAACTCAAGACCAGCGGTCAGAAGACCACATTCGACGAGTAGAGTTTTGTAAATGGTTTTAGCGCCAGGTCGAGGATAAAGAACAGTTTATAAATAACGTGACAAGGACTGACGAATGTAGGTGAAGGTATTTTCAGCTTCCACAACAGCTATTACTGTGCGGAACACAACCCATATGTCACCCAAGAAAGTGACTTTCAGGCACGCGTTGGCATACACCTGCGGGCTGCAATCGTCGGAGGAGTGCTTTTGGACCATTTCCTATTGGCGAAAAAGTTGAATGCGCCTCAGTATCGTACGTTTCTTTGCAGTATTTTGCCTGACACATTATAAAACGTTCCCCTTGAAGTTCGACGACAGCTATGGTTTCAGCACAATGATGCACCGCCACACTTTTGAATGAACTATTTAAATGAAGTGTTCCCAAGGAAATGGCTTGGTGGTGGAGATCAAACGTTCTGGCCTCTGTGTTCACCGGACACTTTTAATCCACTAGATTTTTGTTTCTGGGCGCGCTTAAAGGAAGCAGTTTATATGTCTCCACCTACGGATATACACGATGCATATACACGACCTAACAGGTTGCGTGCATGCCACTTGGGCATTTGTCAATACAGGTGTATTCCTAGGGTCCAGTGTAGTACGATTCAGAGAGTGGAGAAGTGACTGTAAGTGCAAGGTTGTCACTTCGAACATTCTCTCTTACTTGAAAGTTTCTCGTTCGTGTACGTACCGGCTCTGTGAAGAAATCGTGGACGTCAAACGTAAAGAATGGAATTGGTGAGCATGGCATCTAATGTAGCTCGCCTGTTGAATTTTTGTGCTTCGTAGGATACAAACTATTTTACTGCACCCATTATTGTTTTTTGTTGGTTTTGTTTGTGTGATGGACAAAACAAAATGGTCGTCTATGTGTGTAAGAAGTTCACGTTATGTCTTAATGTTTAAACAAAAATAACAGTAAGCAAAGAAATACACAAGCGACTGCATTTTACAGGTATAAACTGGATATACTTTGGTGTTTTAACTGAAAGAAAATAAAAAAAATGTTTAGCGCTGACGCTACTTTAGCATCGGCAAGTCCGCATATAGTTTCACGACATTTCCTCGTCCCGCTGAGCAAATAGGATAGCTGCAGCACTGTGCAGTGTTGACACTGTTCGTTCTAGGCCACGCTGCACGCAGTTACAGTGTTGCTACAGGCGCTTTTTTGGACTCGCATTTCTATCAAATCTAGTAGCGGGACTAGGTTTGGCTAGATACACTTTTGTTTTGATTTAGAATGAGGAACAGAATGCGGTCCTCCAGTTATGGCTTTTTTCCCTTCACCCTGTTGTTGTTGTTGTGGTCTTCAGTTCAGAGACTGGTTTGATGCAGCTCTCCATGCTACTCTATCCTGTGCAAGCTGCTTCATCTCCCAGTACCTACTGCAACCTACATCCTTCTGAATCTGCTTAGTATATACATCTCTTAGTCTTCCTCTATGATTTCTACCCTCCACGGTGACCTCCAACACTAAGTTGGTGATCCCTTGATGCCTCAGACAATGTCCTACCAACCGATCCCTTCTTCTAGTCACGTTGTCCCACAAAGTCCTCTTCTCCCCAGTTCTATTCAATACCTCCTCATTAGTTGTGTGATCTACCCATCTAATCTTCAGCATTCTTCTGTAGCACCACATTTCGAAAGATTCTATCCTATTCTTGTCCAAACTATTTATCGTCCATGTTTCACTTCCATACATGGCTACACTCCATACAAATACTTTCAGAAACGACTTCCTGACACTTAAATCTATACTCGATGTTAACAAATTTCTCTTCTTAAGAAACGTTTTCCTTTCCATTGCCAGTCTACATTTTATATCCTCCCTACTTCGATCATCATCAGTTATTTTGCTCCCCAAATAGCAAATCTCCTTTACTACTTCAAGTGTCTCATTTCCTAATCTAATTCCCTCAGAATCGCCCGAGTTAATTCTACTACAATCCATCATCCTCGTTTTGCTTTTGTTGATGTTCATCTTATATCCTCCTTTTCAAGACACTGTCCATTCCGTTCAACTGCTCTTCCAAGTCCTTTGCTGTATCTGACAGAATTACAAATGGGTCAAATGGCTCTGAGCACTATGGGACTCAACTTCTGAGGTCATTAGTCCCCTAGAACTTAGAACTAGTTAAACCTAAATATCCTAAGGACATCACACACATCCATGTCCGAGGCAGGATTCGAACCTGCGACCGTAGCGGTCTCGCGGTTCCAGACTGCAGCGCCTAGAACCGCACGGCCACTTCGGGCGGCACAGAATTACAATATCATCGGCGAACCTCAAAGTTTTTATTTCTTCTCCATGGATTTTAATACCTACTCCGAATTTTTCTTTTGTTTCCTTTACTGCTTGCTCAGTGTACAGATTGAATAACATCGGGGAGAAGCTACAGTCTTGTCTCACTCCCTTCCCAACCACTGCTTCCCTTCACCCTGTATTTTGTTATTTAACCTGGATATTTCTCTTTCCCCTTCCTCAGAAATATTGAGGTTATGTCGCAAAATCTATGTAAATGATGAACGGCCATAGAGCTTTCAGACAACGGATATGTAGGTGGAGGTTATTACGCTCCTGCACGTTATTCCAGAAAAAGACACTGTTAGCCCCCCTCCCCCCCGAAGTTCGCTTCAAGAGCTGGCTACGTACTGGAAAGTAACGTTATCCAAAGTACGAAGGCACTTACGTAACTGGAGGTGCCACGAGCGTGGATTGGTTCGCTCTCCCGTGACTTCGTTACCTGCGTGGGGAGAGGGCCCCAGATGCGTCGTACGTCTGGTAATCGTATGGCGGGAGACCACTGTGCCGGTGTCCGGCGGTTGACCAATCAGCTGGCCAGGCACTCCGCCAGGCTGCCCGGCGACCCCGTCCGCGTGCGCCGGTGGCTTCATCCACTTTAACTCGGGGCGGGAGGTGACCACTTAACCGCCTGACCGTTCCAAGTAATGGCCGCAAATTGCCGGTGTAAGCCGCTCTCAATTATACACGTGCCAGCTCTGTGTCAGCGAATGTATGCCAAACCGTGCACTAATGTGGTCGATAACAGTGGCATTGACGGTGGATGGCGATATCAAACATTTGGCCAAATGTCGTCTCGTTATGAAATACCGTCCCTTATTTAACTATACATTATTCTCAACTAAGAGGACAAAATTAATATCTCTGAACACCGTCTGCAATGTTTTTAACCACATCATCCCTGTTCTTTCATGTCTCTTTATTGCGGCAGTCGCATTTTCTGTCTCATCAAATGTTGCTTTTCACATAATTCTACTCGATCAACGATGGTTTAGTTTGCGGCATCATAGTATTTCTGGGGGGTGCTCTCCAACGTCCAAGGAAAATAATTTTTCCCGCATTCATTTCAAAGTCGTGGAATAACTTCGGCTGCATATCTCTTCACTTGTTCAACTATCGTCCGAAGAAAATCACGTATAAGTATCCACTGAAAATAAATGGTAATGTTTCCCCTCGCCAAAAGTAGTACCAATAGCTGCTGACTGTTTCATCGAACCTCTGTTGCTCCACTGGATACCATTTGCCAACTGTCCAAATGTTCAAATGTGTGTTAAATCTTATGGGACTTAACTGCTAAGGTCATCAGTCCCTAAGCTTACACACTACTTAACCTAAATTATCCTAAGGACAAACACACACACCCATGCCCGAGGGAGGACTCGAACCTCCGCCGGGACCAGCCGCACAGTCCATGATTGTAGCGCCCCAGACCGCTCTGCTAATCCCGCGCGGCTTGCCAACTGTAGCAGGATGATTTGTAGAACACTGTTCAGGAAAACTACAGTACATAACACACACAGCAGTGTCTTCTCCGGTTATGAACTGAACAACCATTTTACAAATCGGTAAATATCACTACTCCTATCACTGATTTCTCAGTACTTTAATACTTCTGCTTCAGACACTATTATTTTGCATTTAAAACACGTTTCTCCTTATTAACTGTAAATAATTTATTTCCTCTTGAAGATGTACGGTTAATTCTCGAATTAGAAATCACATGTAACGAGCAGTAAATATGCAGCACCCGTGCTACACTCATTAACAGGCTTTGTTTTTTGACGTACGCATGTAGCAGATGTAATCAGCATATTACTACAAACTGTCAACGTCCTTCTGCCGTTAGTCGTTAGTTCTTTGTCCCGCATAACAGTATAACAGAAACGAAGGTTGAAGTCTTGCCATCCGATTCCCAGTTACAAAAACGCTGGGACAAATGAAAATGATATACTTCCCTTTCGCATGTGGAATTACAAGCTAGTACGTCTTGTGTGAGATTTATTTTGATTATTATTACCTTATTTGCAAAGGCGTAAGCTCTGGTTTGTATTTCTTAGTGAATATATTGTAAATTACATCATTCAATTTATGATGTTAAGATCAATTCAAACTTATTTTAGGATCATCTTCTTCTCCTGACAAAAATACTTCCCTTACTTAGTTTAGGTTTCATAACAAGTAGTAATGTTTGCTCAGCTTACAGCCCAGTTTTACCGCCAAGGCAACGTTTTTTCTCATCTCCTGAATCTCTCCAAGGTATTGAACCGTGTTCTCATCCAACTGAACGGCCAGTCTGGATTACAAGGGGATGTTAAAACATTTTTTCTTTCGTCAATGAAAACAAAAGGAATATTATTTTCTGTTTCCTTATACTAGTCTGCTAACTGAATACTTAAACAGTTAGAAATAAGATCAGCACTTTCACACACCTCAGGGCAGCCAGGATCAGGTGGAAAAGAGGTCTATCAGTATTTGTACTTGCGCCCTGTACTCAGAAAAATGATATAAAACCTCACTTTATAATCCGCATTAATTCGTTTTTTGCTAACTATCTTTCACTGACTTCCATGGTCATCTTCCTCTACGCAAAAACAACCTGCAGAAACTTAATTCGACAGTAAATATTTCTATTCTGCCATCCCATGACTTACAATATCCTTTAATTTTATACTAATTAGGAGAGAGTGCTCTATCATGGAACACTTTACCGCTTCCACTCTCTAACCAGCTAATTTAAAAAAGCGTGATAAATTTTATTATTCCACTTTTACGTCTAAAAGATTTTTCAAAATATGAAAAAAAATTTCTAAGGTGCAACATTGTTCAGTACCTAAGAACAAATAATCTGTTGAATTTTTAAAACTGTTCCAATCGAGAGAACCTTGCCCATACTGTATTTGATAGTCTATAACATACGTTATTGAGGTACCACTCATAAATAATCAATACGTTAAATCATAGTAAGCAGAAGTGTTGTCAAATGCCAGTTATAAGTTAGAAATATTCTGAAACGAACCTATTGGCAGCTAAATCAAATTTTCGTATTCAGGACAGGTGAAATTTTTAAGACATTAAGGACAGTAAGTTCTTTAGTATCACATGCTCCGTCGTAGGAAGACCTTCTGCTTCAAGATACATAGTAGTAGATCTATGGCTTAAGTGACCACATTTTATATAGCTAGTTTTAAAAATATATAGAATTTTACTTACTATAAAATTCTTTAACTGAAGATTTAAAAATACCTTCCAAATAGCCTTAATATATCCACAGCATTTAAATGCATCGAACTAAAATGTTGCAAAAAACACAAATGTCACTGTTTCTGTTTATGATTGATAAGGAACATAGAAAATGATGTAAACTTGTATTTTTAATGTAATATTCTGTGTTAAGGAAAAGACTGTCATGATATTTTATCACGTTTAACTGCTACTGTAAATCATTGCAATTAAAATACTGTAATTTTCCTTTTTTGTCAAATGGAGTTGTAAAACTGACTTCCCTCTGAAAGCTGCGCACAGAATAAGAAAACATTATACCTCTTTTCCCTTCCTCCCCTTGGTACATTTCGCTGTCATAATGGTAGATTAATACAGATCACTGTAATATAGTCGGAACCACAAACAGACCAGTTGGTCACAAGCTATAGCTTTGCATAATACAGTGTCCTCTTACACTTCTCTCATTTCAGAAATCATCCAGTGCCATGTCTCCAATTGAAAAATTCTGGAAAATTGCATGACACCCTCCTTTATTACATGCCCATCATATTAAATTCTATTTGTGTGTATTTTAATGCGTTTCAGGCAACCCCTACAGTTTTTACTATTATCTGTCGTGATCAGTGCTTGACTGTAACCCACGTATGTCCACTGAAGTGTACTATGTAATTCCTATTTTTGTGCTTTAACTAATCGGCACATGTGTTTCAAATCTGAGTTAAATCTATGTTTACCTGATACGTACTTCTACTCGTAAATACCTGCCAGTAGCGGATGCTGCTATTGCATAATTAGTTCATTAAAGAATGCCTGCCATTAGCAAATACTGTTATTGCATAATTAGTTCATTAAAGACTCGGTGTAACTTGGACCGGCGGCCAAGTTAAAAGAATGGGACAAGAAAGAGAGCTCTGGAATGGACAGAATCTGAAAGAAGAACAATTACAAGATCACGAACAACATGGAGAGACCAGGTGAAGGAGGATGTGTACCGAAGAGGACTACAACGAGAAGAAATGCTGAACGATAGACTATGATCTTGAGAAGCTGTGTGGGCAGCCTACATAAACAGAAACTTTTCAGAAAGAAGAAGAAGAATGGAATGCAGTGGAATGAAGTCAGAATATGGTTAGGGATTTAGGAAGTGAGGCGCTAAAAGTAGTAGATGAGCAAGACATCTGACTTTAGCCGAAGTACAGAGCGTATAAGATGAAGACCGGCAATAGAAACAAACGCATTTCTATAAAAGAGAAATTTTTTAACGTCTAATAGAAATTTATGTTTTAGGAAGTATTTTCTGAAGGCATTTTTCCGGAGTGTAGCGTTGTACGAAGAAAGTGGTTCATTAGCAGTTCCGACAAGATTGGAATAGAAGCTTCTGAGACGATATGCTGAGGATTAGATTAATTGTGGGTAGATAGTTAGATAACTAATGGCTTGAGTAAAAGGAGCGATTTAATGTAACAAGGAATTTTGAGTCTGGTTACGGGGGGAACTGTGGATGGAACATATTGTAGGGGGATACATGTGCATGATTGCAGTAAACAGGTTCAAAGGGATGCAGTCTGAAGTAATTATTAAGAAATGAAGAGGTTTGCTCACGATAGAGTAGCATGTAGAGCCTCATCAAACAAGTCTTCGGACTGAAAACAGCATAAATAACAATTAATTGGACTATCTCAATTGCTTAAATTCACAACTTCAACTGACGCCTTGTTTCCGTACTGGAATTCAAATTGTGTACACTTACTTGAAGACTCCTAAATATATACTGTCTGCCATATTTACACTTCATTTGTAATTGTTTTGTTTACAGCACGAGTTCCTGTGATGTGTTTTCACATAGGGACCAGGACTCCGAACGCGTTAACAGGGGTAAAAAGCCGCCGGAGATTCTACAGCGACCAAAAACACAGCTGTCAGTAAACAGCGCCGTAAATTGTGGCCGTTTTGAAACGCTTGTCTTCCAGCCGTGAACTTCTGTGTGGCGTCTCTCAAAGCACGGATTAGAAACGCAAGCTGGATCGCCGACGTTAACGACGGTCTTTTACTGGGGGCGAAGGTGATAAAATCACTGTCGGATCGCGGCGGACGACAAGCGAGCGTTCATCTCCGAGCGCTCAGCAGTATAAATACACCTTCTCGATAAAATGTACCTCCCACTGCATTTCGTCCCATCGTTTAGTTTTCTTTCTGAAAGTCGTCGAAGGTCACTGAAGCGTATCCTTGGCATAGCAAAGTACATTTCTGAAATTGTCACACGAACTGTACATCAGAGTCAAAGTGACCCTCCGTTAATTACTGTTTACAAAAAATTTGAGTCTCAGACACGAAACGCATTTTATTCCACCTGTGTCACGTATTTTTTTCAATCAATATTGGTATTAATGCATCCAAAATTCGAGGTAAAGGAAAAACTATTGTTAAAGGTTTTCAGTGATAAAACCTGAAAGTGATTCGGTTCTAAAGAATTTAATTTTCAGTTTAATTAGGTGAAGATGTTATTCGCTTAATGAAATGCGGAAGTTACACCGATATCTTGAGATGTTCTCTGTTATTCATATACCTTTTCATTCATTATTTCCACACTCTTTGCATACAGAGTACCAAGTTATCGGCAACTAGGCGGCCACTTATATTACGAACACGTGTGTTCCAACAACGACCATCCTTACTCTGGACGACTGTATCTTCTTCGACACTGCCTGTATATTCGGCAGACTGATCGTTTTGGCATTTCCCACAACAGCTGCAAGAAATATCAGCTTCAGAATCACTTTCGTCACGAAAGTCGCTTTCCTCACTTTCACGACTGAGTTATTCTAACAGTATTTCCCGTACAATATCTTCCTTTAATAAACTGCCGTCTCTACATGCTGCTCTCTGCTACATTTTATTCAGTGCTAAATTTACACTGGTGGCAGCGAGCTGTGTACGTGCAGTGGCGTGTGCACGATAACAAACACAAACCTCAGGGTCAGAGTGACCCCCCCCCCCCCCCTGTTATACACTTGTAGGGTTAGTGAAAGACTTACCCACTGCTGCACTAATTAAGCTCCTATACGAATCTAGCAGAAAGTATACCATTCGATGTACTATCGGGTCCTTGTCCAGGGTGTAGAATAGGCTATCCTGCAGGATCAGCAGCGCTTTATTTTGTTCTTTGAGTTTTGATATTGCCTACATACTATGTGATCAAAAGTATCCGGACACCTGGCTGAAAATGACATAAAAGTTCGTGGCGCCAATCATCGGTAATGCTGGAATTCAGTATGGTGTTGACCAGCCCTTAGCCGTGATGAAAGCTTCCACTCTCGCAGGCATACATTCAGTCAGGTGCTGGAAGGTTTCTTGGGAAATGGAAGCCCATTCTTCACGGAGTGGTGCGCTGAGGAGAGGTATCGGTGTCTATCGGTGAGGCCTGGCACGAAGTCGACGTTCCAAAACACCCCGAAGGTATTCTATAAGATTCAGGCCAGGATTTTGTGTAGGTCAGTCCATTACAGGGATGTTATTGTCGTGTAACCACTCTGGCACAGCCCGTGCATTATGAACAGGTGCTCGATCTTGAAAAGATACAATCGCCATCCCCGGATTGCTCTCCAATAATGGGAAACAATAAGGTGCTTAAAACATCATTGTAGGCCTGTGCAGTGACAGTGCCACGCAAAACAATATGCGGTGCAAGCCTCCACCATGAAAACATCGCCACACCATAACATCACCGCCTCCGAATTTACTGTTGGCACTACACCCCTGCAGATGTCGTTCACCAGGCATTTTCCATATCCACACCCTGACATCGGATGATCACATTGTGTACCGTGATTCGTCACTCTACACAATCTTTTTCCATTGTTCAGTCGTCCAATGTTTACGCTTTTTACACCAAGCGAGGCGTCGTTTGGCATTTACCGGCGTGAGGAGTGGTTCATGAGCAGCCTTTCGACCTTGAAATCCAAGTTCTCACCTTCCGCTTAACTGTTATAGTATCTGCAGTTGATCCTGATGCAGTTTGGAATTCTTGTGTGGTGGTCTGTATAGATGTCTGCCTATTACACTTTACGACCCTCTCCAACTGTCGGCGGTCTCTGTCAACCGACGAGGTCGGCCTGTAGGCTTTTGTCCTGTACCTCTCCCTTCACGTTTCCACTTCACCAGCACATCGGAAACAGTGGATCTATGGATGTTTAGGAGTGTGGAAATCGCACCTACAGACGTATGACACAAATGACCCCCAATCACCTGACCGCGTCCCAAGTCCGAGGGTTCCGCGGAGCGCCCCATGCTACTCTCTCACGATCTATAATGACTATTGAGGTCGCTGATATTGAGTACCTGGCAGTAGGTGGGAGCACAATGCACCTAACATGAAAAACTTATGTTTTTGGCGGTGTCTGGGTACTTTTGATCACATAGTGTAGGTGAATCGTTTCTGAATGTCATAAAAGTCAGACGACTTACACAATATTTCGACTGAGTTGAACGGCTGTTCGCTTGTAATATATAATTTGCAACGCAAATAAATCCCCACAACAAATAGGAAGAGTGCGGAATTCTGTTTACAAGATGAATTTAACGGCTTAGCAGTAAAGCTACGAAGCATTATCAAATGGGACGCAGACTAGGAATTATTACTATGAAAGGCGAGTGTAATTCAAGCGTGAAGCGACCCAGTAATTCAAGTCGCATACAAAAAGCCAAAGTGGCTGTTTTTAGGGTATTGATACAGATTTTAGTGTCATTATCAAGAAGAACAGACTCTAAGGCGGAACGTAAAAGACTTGTTTTTAAGATAGGCACCGTCAAAAGGTATAAAACCATAGTAACATTATGATGAACACAAATGAGCCTCAATATATGCTCGTTGTTATAGGAGACTTCGTTACATCTTTACTTACTGCAACTTTGATTCCATTGAGGAGATTTAATAATACGCACGATCCAGAAACAATAGCCTGTAACGATGATTTTGTCACATCCCCATGGTGAGCAGGATTGTTGTTTTATCTCCTCTAATCATGATGTACAAGAGATGTTTATCTCCTACGTCCCTTTCTATGTAACTTATTGCTTGTCTTGTCAGGGGGGTTAAAAGACAGGAATTAGGGTCTAGTGGGATAACAGGAGAGAGTGTAACTGGGAAACGAAAGGTAGCGGAAACGAATCTAGATCGATCCACGGATTTTTTCACTCTGCCTTTAACTTAACACTAACCTCTCGACGATATGAAGATTATCCAGGAATGGCACGTGGTTCGGTTACTATTTAACCAATGCGTCTACCTTACACTTGTAGGATTGCCTCGGATAGGTTAGGGACATGAAAGTTACCGAAGTGGAGTCAATTTGAAAGATTGTACTAGTTGTTGAGACGTATCAAATAATCATTAGTCACAGATTATTGTTCATCGACTGCAGTTTGAGACTGCAAGAAGTGAAAAATGTGTAACTTCGTTAGATACAATCGTACCTTCCATTTTTCTACAACTCTTTTTGCAATAAATTTACTTACAAAAGTACCTGTATTAGGAATGAGTGACACAGTTTACCAAAATCGACCTCTCTATATCTGGAATGTTCAGTATAATTTGCACTTTCTGGATAACACGATGAATAGGTCTCCTCAAATAACTATTAGCATTGCGCCACATACCTTGCCATGCCATTTCTCTACATAATTACACTAAATAACTATGCAATTGATCCAAATGCGGACAAGCTTCCTATTTCCGGTCTGGAAGATGTTTTCTGAGATAGTGCGCTTCCACTGTTGAACCATCTCCAGAATTTCGTCATTCGAGCGAAACGTGTTTAATCGCAGGTGTTGCTGCATGGAAAAAACCGGATGAAAATGAGTTGGAGTTAGGTTAGGGCTGTACGTTGCATCTAAGAATAAAATTTCTGAATGCTCTAGATAGTGTCCCTAACTGTGTCAGGTTGGGCATTAACCTGAAGAAAAATCACACCTTTGGAATGCTCCTCGTTTCAGAGTTCTCGTTTTGATTTGATCTCTAGCAGCTCACTGCAGCTTCATCATTCAGTGATTAAGCTTTAGCAGTTTAATTAATCAACAGTGGACCTTTCATATACCAAAACAATGGCATTATCAACTTTCCATTAGCAGCTTACCATTTTTAACATTTCGCTTTAGGTTAAGATGAACGTTTCCACACCATCGTTTGCCGTTTACTCTGTGGATTTCAGTAAGAGACCTGCACATCTTCAACGATTACTATGCGACACTTCTCTTTCCTCTTCAAATGCTTTAAATGTGCCAGCATTTGTTGGTCTGTTTATGGATGTAATACACAACGAGTCCAAACTTTCGAAATTCAGAGATTAATTTACAATCGCAAATGCGGTAAGTGGCTAGCGTTTAAACCACGTGTAATGTCGTCAGTCCCGGCACAACAATCATCACGAAACCCTTAAATCGATTTAACCATTTATAAATCTGTCCTACTCTAAAACAGCCATCACTATTCTGCCGTTGCATTCTGTGAAGTACGTTCGCAGTTTCAATCCTTTCAGAATATACAAACGAATGCCCCCCTCCCCCACCTATTCTTTCCTTGGTGCGTAAGGGCGACCCGAACGTCATAATGAAATTCTTATGAAATGTCACCTATGCTATTCATTTAATCAGCACGACTGTGTACGAGAACACTAGCAAGGTTAAGATCTGCCATTGATAACTCAGTGACGTCAACGTGTGCAGCAGGAAAAAGAAATTCCATTACATATAAGGGAAGTATCCTGAAGGGGAAGAAGAAAAGAAACGAAAGCAACGAATGGGTTATTTCGGTGACCACAAAATCTAGCCAAATTTACGAACTTGTTAATAAGAGCTCACTAATATGGCGTTCCATACCTCTGGGCTGGATGCATGCACTGAAGGATGGATGCCACAAGGACGTTACATCCTCTCCTTGGGTATGATGGCCCAAAATTTTTGTAACAGCTCCTTCGCATCATGGATACTGACACTGGGACGGAAATGGCATCCGAGTTACTCTCACACATATTCTAATGGCGATAGATCTGGGAATCTTCGTGGCCACTGGAGTATCTCCACATCACGCAGACAGTTAATAAGAGACAAGTGCTATATGCGGACGAGTATTCTTCTGTTGAGAAATGGGAGATATTGTTGCATTAAAAACACGAGGGCGCAGGATGTCCTTGGCATATGCTTGAATGGTTAAAGTTCAATTCCTTTATCTTGGCGGCTCGCGCACGTCCTCCCAGACGCGGGAGATTCCTGCGTTGCCATTTGTACGCGCCAAGAGAAGCAGCGCCATAGTATAGTACGTTTAGGGAGGAGTGCACAGTTTATGAAGCCACCACGGCCGCAGTAACCCTTTCGCTGCTACAGAGACGTGCTCCCCGCATTCCGCGCTGTGCGCGATTTCGTCGTCACTGCACTGCTCGCCTGTGCAGACACATTGTGTTCCGACTGCTTTGACACACTTATCATTCGGTTTCACAAAAACTATTTGGCCCAAAAATTTGATTTTTACACATCTTCTTAACTGATACCTTCCCCCCATAAATGACTTAATAATGTTTCGATGTTCAACATAGTTATTGCGCAGCATCAAATGTAGTAAACCATTGCACGAAATTTTGAAGACTTTGAAGAGGTAAAACTCCATAGCGTATACTTTCCGTATGGTCGATTTTAGTTGCCACAATGTTGAGAATGAAATGTGGACAAGATACCTAAATTTCATATAAAATTTTCTGTATAACAATATCTCATTTAATTTAAGTACCAGATAGGTGTCGTATGTAATATTGAGAAATATTCCGTCTTTCGCGACTGTAATAAAAGTTTTATTTACACCGGGCACGTTTGGCTTTATTTTAAAGCACTTCAATCAATCGAAAGGAAGTAGACAAAATACATTAAACACAACTGTGGACTCACAAAAACATTAGGACTTTATTATACTGTGTATCAGTGAAGTGCTCTGAGCTATATCAAATATAATTTTTGTGTGTGGCACACACAAACAGCATTTATTTGCTAAAACACTGATCAGCCGACACAAACGTTGAATATTGTGTTACCGCAGCACAAAACTATGAAAGACAATTAAGTAGCTCGGCAACGTATGAGCCGAAATTCTGCTCTAAATAATACTTTTAATACTGTCGCAAAAGAATATATCTCAATACGAATAGTAAAACAGCGACTGCGGAAGAAAAGATATACAAACAAAACAGATAACATGAATATTGTATGTGTGACTTTTCTTTGTTTTTAAGTGCTGTGAAAAGAAATATTGGAGGACAAAATTAGAAAAACTGAAAACTTATTATTATAATGAAGAGAAAAAGCACTAGAAATTTCGAAAAATTACATTCAAACGAATAAAATTAATGAAGTAAGACACTTCGATATTGTTTTTAAATAAGGAAAATACTAACCACTGCACAAGGCTTAAACTCGGAACTTTCGTTTAGGACCCAACCACCTTGACCATTACGTTAACACAGCTCGCCGTTCAACAGAACTCCTTGAGGATCATCCAAAATACCGACAAACATTGTTGGTATGACTATGAATTATTCACGTTTCGTCGAAGGACAATAGGAAATAACAATTACCACTGTTCTTTATTTCGAAAAAGTGGTTCGTGAGAATAATACAAACACCTTTCCTTGCTACCGCCTGAATTAGGAGGCTTATTGCTTGTTTGGTTTAATTTATTAATAGAATATGAAGCAATTGATATAAAGAATGCTTTTTCCAAACTTTCTATAAAAGAAAGTCTGCTATGAAGACATTGCTTTTGTTCAATTACTTTATTTATGACTGAACGCTTCTAAAACTGAAGACACTCGTCCGTGCTCTGCACTGCAGTCGAACTGTGGCAACGTCGTTCTCTGTTCATTGGCTTACTGTGTTTTGTGACGTCGGATGCGCAGAACGAACCTAAACTCGGCCGCCATCATAAATGACGCGCACTTTAGAGTCAGGCACTACCAGACATGAACTGAAATCTTACCCGATGTTTCGCAGGTTCGAATCCTGCCTCGGGCATGGATGTGTGCGATGTCCTTAGCTTAATTAGCTTTAAGTAGTTCTAAGTCTAGGGGACTGATGACCTCAGATGTTAAGTCCCATAGTGCTCAGAGCCATTTGAACCATTTGATACAGGTGCACCTGCTTAATATCGTATAGGGTTCCCGGGAGCATGCAGAAGTGCCGCAACACGACGTAGCATGAACTCGACGAATGTCGGCAGTAGTGCTGGAGGGAACTGACGCCATGAATCCTGCAGCGCTGTCCATAAATTCGTAATAGTACGACGGAGTGGAGGTCTCTTCTCAACAGCACGTTGCAAGACATGCCAGATATGCTCAAAATATTCATGTCTGCGGAGTTTGGTGGCTAGCGGAAGTGTTTAAACTCAGACAAGTGTTCCTGGAGCCCTACGTGTGGGGTGTCGCATTGTCCTGCTGGAATTGTCGAAGTCCGTCGGAATGCATAATGGACGTGAATGGACGCAGGTGATCAGACAGAATGCTTACGAACATGTCACCTATTAGATGTGGTGTGGTGGTGTGTTGGGGCTTATGGGCGCTCAACATCGAGGTCATCAGCGCCCTGACACACGTTAAAAGGAACGAATGTGGACAGACCTAAGAAAACTAAAGCAGTAAAAGAAGGAAAATGCTACATAAGAAAGTGAAACCTAATGAAAGAGGAAACATAGCAACAAGAATGTCACAGGAAATTGTTATTTGCTGGCCTCTTACATAAAATATGGCGAGATTGTCACACAGTGAGCAAATTAAAATCCTCTCCCTAAAATCTTTGTAAAAACATTTGACAGGGCACAGAACTCTAAAACTTTAACCACATTCGTCCAAGTGTTGCCTAAAAGAGATGGCAGATCCCCTGGCAAGTCAGCCGCGACCCGCTGGTCAGAAAATAAAACGCAATCCAATAAAACGTGGCGCACAGTGACCTGGACGCCGCAAGCACCACAAATTGGAGGGTCCTCTCGCCGGAGCAGGAAGCCGTGCGTCATAGGGCTGTGGCTTATTCGAAGCCGAGTGAGGAGAACCTCGTCCCGTTCAAATGGTTCAAATGGCTCTGAGCACTATGGGACTCAACTGCTGTGGTCATCAGTCCCCTAGAACTTAGAACTACTTAAACCTAACTAACCTAAGGACAACACACACATCCATGCCCGAGGCAGGATTCGAACCTGCGACCGTAGCAGTCGCACGGTTCCGGACTGCGCGCCTAGAACCGCGAGACCACCGCGGCCGGCACGTCCCGTCGATGGGGCTGAAAGGAAGTACACCACACACGAGTTGTGGGCTTGACTATACGGAGCTTATTGTCAGTCACTTCCAGCCACTCATCCTCCCACCGACGCATGACCCGTGAGCTCAACAGCGAGGTGAGTGCGTGCAACGGGATAGCACACTGAGATACTTGTGGGGCGAGACACGCCTCCTTGGCTGCGAGATCTGCCCTTTCATTCCCAGCAATGCCAACATGCCCCGGAACCCAGCAGAAAGCTACAACCTTCCCCAGTCGCTGTAGTCGGAGGAGGGCATCCTGGATAGTCTGGACAATTTTGTCTGCCGGATACAAACGTTGCAATGAGTGAAGGGCACTGAGTGAATCGGAACAGACATGAAATTTAGGAGAGGAAGAATGTCTCATGTGCTCCAGTGCCCGCAAGATCGCAGACAATTCTGCATCAAAGACAGTAAAAGTCTGAGGCAGTCGAACCTTGAGGACACGATATGGAAAAGCAACTGAGCAACCAACAGAATCCCCTTGTTTCGACCCATCCGTAAAAACAGCTACATAGTCGTGGTGCTCAGATAAAATGGCAGAAAATGCTGCATTAAAAACGGTGGGAGGAGTGCAGTCTCTCTTGTACTACAATAAATCTAAAATCACTCCGGGCCTCTTCAGTAACCAGGGTGGCAGGCGGTTAAAGCCTTGGATTTGGGGTTGTACAGACTCCACACCGAGGGACTCTAGTACACGTTGCACACGGATCCCAAACGGCAACGTAGCCCGGGGACGGCGGGAAAAAAGGCGGTCCAGAGGTGGATGGGCAACAAGATGGTGAGCAGGCGATCTGGGAGCTGCAAGAAACTTACAAGCCTGGCGCACCAGCAGGAGCTGCCGCCGGATGGTAAGTGGCGGTTCGCCAGACTCAGCACAGAGGCTGGGTACGGGACTGCTCCGATAAGCACCCGTGGCCAGTCGGATCCCAGCATGGTGAACAGCGTCAAGGATCCGCAAATAATATGGCCTCGCTGACCCATATACTGTGCACTCATAGTCCAGCCGTGAACGCACAAAAGCTCCATAAAACTGTAGGAGACGCGCCCTGTCCGCGCCCCAAGACCTGTGGCTGAGGCACTTGAGGATGTTCAGTGCCTTCAGCGTTCTGGCTTTCAAGTCACGTAGGTGTGGCAGCCATGACAACCTGGAGTCAAAAATTAGGCCCAGAAACTGCACTGTGTCTCTAAAATGTAGGACAGTATCCCCCATATGCAAGGCAGGCAAAGTAAAAAGATGACGAGAACGATTAAAATGAACACAAACACTCTTATGGGCAGAAAACCGAAAACCCGTCTTTGCAGCCCACTCCTCTAACCGCCGCACTGTTAGCTGCAACTGACGGCTCACGGTTGCAACACTGGAGGAGGAACAGAAAACAGCAAAGTCGTCCACAAATAAGGAGCACTGTACTGGACTCCTCACTGTAGACGTTATACTGTTGATGGCTATGGCAAAGAGGGTAACGCTTAAAACACTGCCCTGGGGGACGCCGTTCTCTTGCTCAAAGCGATCAGACAGTGTGTTACCAACGCGGGTCGAAAAAACCGCTGAGACAGGAAAGACCGAACGAAAATCGGGAGGCGGCCACGAAAGCCCCATTGATGCATTTGTGGAAGAATACAGTGTCTCCAAGTAGTATCGTATGCCTTACTGATATCAAAGAAGATACCGATACAGTGATGCTGACGGAGAAAAGCCTGCTGAATAGCCACCTCTAGGAGGGTCAGGTTGTCGACGGTGGACCGAAATTTTCGGAATCCAAACTGAAAGCGGCTAAGGAGCTGTCTGAGAGTCGTTTCTAGACGTATCAGGGGTTCCATACCACTCCAACTGCACACGCCGCACACCATTCCAGAGCATCCACCAGCTTGAAACGTCCACTGCTGACACTCAGGATCCATGGATTCATGGGTTGTCTCCATACACGTACACTTCTACCTGCCCGATACAATTTGAAAAGAGATTCGTCCGACCAGGCAACATGTTTCCAGTCATCAAAAGTCCGATCTCGGTGTCGACAGGCCCAGGCGAGGCATAAAGCTTTGTGTCGTGCAGTCATTAAGGGTACACGAGTGGGCCTTCGGCTACGAAAGCCCATATCGATGATGTTTCGTTGAGCGGTTCGCACGCTGACACTTGTTGATTGCCCAGCAATGAAATCTGCAGCAGTTTGCGGAAGGGTTGCACTTCTTTCACCTTTAATGACTCTCTACAGTCGTCGTTGGTCCCGTCCTTACAGGATCTTTTTACGGCCGCAGCGATGTCGGAGATTCGATGTTTCACCGGATTCCTGATATTCACGGCAAACTCGTGAAATGGTTGTACTGGAAAATCCCCACTTCATCGCTACCTCAGAAATGCTGTGTCCCATTGGTCTTGTTTAAAGTTACTTACATCTTGCAAACCTGGCAGCACTGGCCGATCTAACAACTGCGCCAG
Source organism: Schistocerca piceifrons (assembly GCF_021461385.2). Lineage (NCBI taxonomy): Eukaryota > Metazoa > Arthropoda > Insecta > Orthoptera > Acrididae > Schistocerca > Schistocerca piceifrons. The sequence goes on from NC_060143.1 coordinate 563,199,568, forward strand.
ACACTTGATGTCTTGCAAAGGCGTTGCCGACCGCAGCGCCGTATTCTGCCTGTTTACATATCTCTGAGTATGCATGACTGCACTAGTTTCGTTGGCGCTTCAGTGTATGATCTTATTTCCAATTCGGTTCTTCAGCTATTGCTGTACTTATTGTATAATGTACGGCGTTTGCCCTTTAATGTTTTGTCTTTTCTCCAAAGGCATATATATGTTTGGATTAATGTTGCTATGTAGTGCTGTCTGTAATTCTGCTCGAATGTCATTGTCAACAGCGCCGTCGGCTCTCTGGTGTTTGTCCAATTGCAGTTTTATTATACTTTAAGAGTGTGTTTATACGCTAACTTCATGATTTAGTGCTATTATGCTTTTTTTTATTATGTTTCTTTGGCACTTTATAACCTTTGTTGGGTGTATGGTCCTTGTAACCGAAAGCCAAATTAAGAAATAAAAATAAATTAAAACGACGAGAGTATTTGCGTCCTGTACAACAGCTAGTCTCCGACCAGTGGCGCAGGATGACACAGAACTTTGTAGGAAGCCCGCAGCTTGTTGTTGTGCGGTGGGCGCAGAGGAGAAGTGTGCTGGTCAGCCGTGTTCGACGGATCCTCCATGACGAATATGTCTGCCGTCGCGTTCCCACGCAGCCAGTCCATCATAGGACCACTGTCACATCCGACTGCCTCATAAATCTGGTCAGTCGCCAAACGAACATCTGCAGTGGGGACCCTTTTGACCCCTGTCAGGTGTTGATAACTCGGTCTCAGACACACTCGGCGTCTTCATGTCTCGCACAGTGACCGCAACACGCAGGTCTCACTCGTTACGCAGCCAGCCAGGTCTGGTAACAGCAGTAAACACCGAAAACCCTAACTAACTCCGGTGATCGTTCTACCTGTCACAGAGAACCGCAGATCCACTCATTCACACGCCGGTGGCGTGTACGTCCCACCATGTCTTGTGGGAGCTTCACCTTTTTATGTCAGGCAGTGTACTTGAGGCACTCCGCAGAACAATAGATATAACGAGACGACTAGCGTGACCCAGTTTTCGGTGGCGAGATAACAACCAGGATGACACAGCCAGGACAACCATCACTAAATGGACAAAGGGGGCGCTCGACAGAAGGAAATGAAAGAGGCACGTAGAGCTGGCATATGGTCGATAAAGTCCTGGCCCTACGGTCGCAGGTTCGAATCTTGCCTCGGGCGTGGATGTGTGTGATGTCCTTACGTTAGTTAGTTTTAAGTAGTTCTAAGTTCTAGGGGACTGATGACCTCAGATGTTAAATTCCATAGTGCTCAGAGCCAATTTTGAAAGCCAAAATGGTTCAAATGGCTCTGAGCACTATGGGACTTAACTTCTGAGGTCATCAGTCCCCTAGAACTACTTAAGGGTATGCGGAACGCCCTATGCTTACAATGTTAAATTGAGCTACAAGTTAGGAACATTTTCTCATTTGTTGTTTGGACGATACTCCTGATTTTTTCACAGAACGCAGAGATATGTTCTGCTTTTATGCTGAATTATTAATTTCGAAAAAATAATGTATAGTTTTTCAGATATTTAATTTTTTGTAAATGTTAAAAAAAGTTATACATTTTAACAAGTATTTTAAAATTTACATCCATTAATACAAAATAATTCCACATATCTATTAATTCAGATATATTAGAAGGTCTTAAGGAACAACTACAGATAATTTCATCTTTCTACTATAAATAGGCCCTGAGAAAATGTACCTTATACACAAGAAAACTAAAGTTACGGGAAATTAGCTTCAAAGTTTTTACTTCAGTACAAGCCTGCTCCATAGCTTGTATCATCAGAATCGTCCAACAGCTTCCTCTTGATGGCTCTGCTATGCTGTCTAGCCATCTTTGAATATACTTTTATGGCATTATCTGAAGACCTGAGCCGTTCCTTGTCCAAACAAAGAATAGCTGCGGCAATTCGTAGTCCTACGCAGAGCCCCAACTTCTGCAGAACTTTGCACTTTGTTATATTGCCCTGATTGAATCATGAAATAGTATCATAAACGCCAAAGTGAAGTGTGTTTATACCCACAAACACAGTTTTAGGTCGTCTATTCCATATCACATGGTTCACACACTCATTTGGATTTTGAGTCCGGTCATGAAGACATTTCTTTAGTAGACTAATATCTGCGAGGTCTCGGAATATTGGTTTTATTTCATCCATTATGGCAGGTGGCAGTTGATGAGGGTGATTGTATTGTTTCTTAGTTACCTTGCCTCTGTTGTACTTGCACCAACTATCGTCTCCTTTTGGACAGAGCCCATGTTGGGGATTCTCATTGTTTGAAGCTGTATGAAAAAACAGAGCCCAGACTGCTCTTCTCATTAATTCTGCATCTGCTGTATTCTGTCTTATTGCTAGACCATAGCACTTCTGAATATGATCTATTGTAGCATCTGTCAGTCTATTTTTCCCATCTAAAGTTTTTCCATCGCTCAATTTCTTGCCTTTCATGCTAGCCTTGAGCCGTCGAAGTCTTGATCCCATCCTTTTCTGAGCATGGCCAACACACTCCAGTTTGGAAATTTTCACATCGTTACCCTAGGGTCTCAGTTCCTCAATTTCTTTGAAAGCCTTTGAGTCACCATCTCCAAGATAATTTATGTATCTAACGTTGTACCATTTTACTGAGCGTTTATAAATACTTCTTACACCAGCAACTTCCATACCACCGTTTGACCCATAGTAATTTGCCATGCACTCCTCTTCATGTTTATTTTTCATTTTCTCCTTGCATCTGCAATGCTTTGAAAGTATTGCCACATCAACTACCTTACCAGTGTCCACACTTGTAGCTGTTACTACAACATTCAGAGATGTGTGGCCTCTCTTCTGCCAGCTTCCATCAAAAGCTATGGACAAGTCTCTGCCATTATTATTTTCAACAACTGCTTCCTCAACAGCATCTTTCATGTTTTCCTGTGCCACATCTTCTACAGCAGAGCCTATTGCAATTATTTGTTTGTTAAATTTTGAAGGTGGAGGAGGGAGGTTCATCACACCACACAACATGGCACCTGCAGCCCTGCCCTTTCCTATACACCGTAATCCACAAACCAGTCTAATGTTTATATCGTATAGTTTACCTGTATCTGCAGTAACATGTGAGGAATTGAAGAAAGTAACACTGTGTTTGCAATAACTGCACACCAACTCTAATTCACAAGCAAGTCCTACATGTAAGTTTGTTTTCAATGAAACACCACATTTTCCACATTGTTTGCAGCACACATTGTCCTCCAAAACGTCTGATAATAAAGAGACGTTAATTACCTCGTATTTTGTAGTCCCAGCATTTAGTTTCTTGTATTCTTCTTCAATTCCAGCTATTTTTCCTCTTGAAACACTTTCCGATGTAGTGGCAGAAGCATCACTCAATGTATCACTACCAGTGTTGAGGTTAGTCGCTACTGGGACATCAGATACTGATGAAGATGAATCAGACGAATTTTTAGAACACTTTACTTTCTTGCGCCAATGTACACGCTTTCTAAATACCTTCAGACTAGGTCTTGGCATGTTGAAGGAAAGAAAACTCAATGACTTCTCCACATACGACTTTCACAACAATGACATGGATGTACTCACAAAGGAAACAATACAAATGGTGCAGAATCTATTGTCAACTGTCTAGCAGTGTAGCCAACAGAAAAGCTAACTCTCTTGTGCTCAGTTATATCTCTGGCAAGGCTGTCTATATCAGGTATATTTCGCGTCTCATATACAAGGTGCGGAACATCGTGTGTCGAAATTATTTTAAAAAAATTATTTAAAATAGTTCTATTCACGTCATCCAAATATTTTATACATGGTATTAAACGGGAGAGTCTAAATTTTTCGAAAATGCATTTACCCAAAAATCGATCTTTTTCATCGAAAAGGACATCACACACATCCATGCCCGAGGCAGGATTCGAACCTGCGACCGTAGCGGTCGCGCGGTTCCAGACTGAAGCGCCTAGAACCGCTTGGCTACTCCGGCCGGTTTTTGAAAGTCCTTGCCACTTGTAAGTTAAAAGTAAGTAAGTATATTTATTTAACTAATCATTCTTCGGATACAACATTCTAATCAAATAAAACCTGAGTCTCTGAAAGCGATAGCGTTTCTAAGATTCTCAAGAAACGAAATGCCACAACTGCCTGAAAGCTGCTTGCTGTGCGCGCTGTTTAGTGCAGTGTGGTATTCGGCTGCACGTTAACAACACTCCAATGGAACAGAATTCTACCGTTATTCCCTAATTCCGCCAAAAGAGTAATACGAATTATAATGATTAATTATAACGTCAACATTTTCTACGAATTACAGTGTTCACGTGCGATGTGATTACTCCACAAACAGCTTCCTTAGATTATATACATCCAGTCTCTTTTACCATTTGACCAGATGATGTGTAATTCACTGACGTATTTTGTAGAACCTCATGTAGCATAAGATGCGTCTGTATAACATGGCAAAAGTGTTAGTGGCGTAATAACATTTGAAGATGGCACCGAGTTGCCGCTGAAGTTGGTAATGTGAAAACTGTAATTACAAGATGATCTTGACGTATTAATCAACATATGAGTATAAACATACATCAAGTAACATCTATTTTCATGTTGTTTCCTTCCTTAAATTATGTAACGCATTCTAATGGAAACAGGCATTGTTCAGGTATTCATTTAGGAACACGTAAACGGCGCCTGACATATCTCCACTTCCGTGTAGCAAACACTGGTACTAGGCCGGTAATCGGCTCAAATGGCGAAATACGAGCGGCGCAATGCGTTTAATCAGAACCGGCAGATTAGGTTAGCGCGCACGGAATGCTGCTACTTAATCACAGCCGGTCGTAAAGCATAATTCGGCATAACGGTACAGCCTGTGTAAGAGATATATACGTGCTCTGACAGTGCAGAATGATGACGGATAGATGCTGACTAAATTTCATTACCTGCCTTTGGCAATATTCCCAGCTCTAGGAATACAAATCTGGAACTAACAAGCGTTTTTTGTGCAAATACGCTGTTTTCATTCCTTGCTGTCTTAGTGAGTTTAGTTAGGGAAAAGAGAAGTTTCTCTCAGGTTGAGTGATAGAAATGATAGCTTTAATTGAGAACATCATTGGTTAGGCTTCACCGTGACTGTTATTGATATCGAATGAAACAAGAAGTTCAGTGTTAGCAGTCACCGATTATTTACATGCAAAACGCGTTTCGAAGGTTTAAACCTTCACCATCAGGTGGTTTCATATGTGTTTATGCGAGGTGTCCGTGTGTCCGTGTGTGTGTGTGTGTGTGTGTGTGTGTGTGTGTGTGTGTGTGTGTGTGTGTTGTGTGTTTCAACTTTGGGGAACCTGTTTCACTGCATAGTAAAGAAACATAGCACTATTTCAGAACATGGTCTTGGGAAGGCTTTTGACTAAAAACTAAACGTGAATGTCAATTTGAAAAGAAAACAATCAAAGTAGAATACCTCCAGTTGTCAAAGGATTCTTTCTCCGCCGCACATATCACATATGAACTGCCACACCTTGTAAAGAAAGATGGTGTCTGGAAATTGACAGAGCATGTAGGAGAAGCAGAAACATTATTTCGAAGTACCAAGAATATATAGTGAAACAACACAGTTATTTAGAGAACGTTTTAAAGCATTGTGGACGTATTTTGTTGAATTGATAAATACATACATTTGATCAAATATTTCAAGTTGTATAAAAATCATTTTATATCAAGTTTATACAACTTAAATTTCGTATTCGTTTACGTAATCAGGTGACATGTTTAAAACATTAAGTGCAATAATTACGTTGCCAACAGTGGTACAGTTATATATAAACAACAACTTTGGCTCAGATTCAGAGATATATGATGAAATGATTGAGAGAGAGGGAGAGCTAATTTTTGTGTACGCTAGAGCTGTGGGTTTGTTAAACTGACTCTGTTACGTATTGTAAGTAAGTAAATGCTGAAGTGATATACCGACACCAAAATAAAGATACACAGATAGATATACTCTTAATAATGTAAACAGATATGAGTAACATCAGGCTGATAATGCGTACAAACTGACAGTTTTGTTTGGGTGAATCTACTGACTTTTGTGAGCTATACGAAAATGACAGAAAAATATTTTTATACCACTTGAAATATTTGCTCCAATGTACGTATTCATCAACTCAGCCAAAGATGTCCACAATGCCTTAAGACTTACACTGAAATAATGCTGTTGTTTTGCTTTACGTTATTTGTTCTTCCAAATAATGTTCCTGTTTTTGCTATATGTTGTTTGCAGCTAGTAGTTTCCAGAAATCACATTTGTATTCGGATAATGACAGTTTATATGTGATGTATAACGACGGAGAAAGAATCCCGTGACTACTACAACTATTCCATTTTAGTTGCTGTATTTTCACATTTACATTTACGTTCAGGTTTGAGTCAAAAACTTACCTGAGACTATGTTCTGAAATAATGTTTGTTTCTTCACTCTATGGTGCCACAGGTTACACCAAAGTCGTAACACAACACACACACAAAAGAATCCATTTGATGATGGAGTTTTAAACCTTGGATACGCATTTTGGATGTAAATGAACGATGAGTGGTAAAAGTGAACTTGTTGTTTCATTCGATAGACCTCATATCAGAGGAAGTTTCGTTGTTGTTGCAGTAGAAGTTTTACAACCATGTGAGAAAGAGATGAACTTTAGATTCTGAAGTTTTTTCTGCATAGCAGCGAAGTTATTGACGTGTGGCAAAGTCTTGCAAGAAGCGTCCATCTTAAGACTGACATTTAGAGTGTATGAAAAACATTCATCAAATTTGACAAGAATATAAGAATGCCGATAGACTCAGGACGGTGATTTTTTGTCACGAGTAGGACTACAATGTTATTACGTTTGACCTGTGCTCTGTTTCGAAATGTAATCGAAACGCGATATGACCTCTTTGCCTGTAGCTAAGCAACACACTGCTTCGCATCTCGCCAGGGGTCATTCGCGCACTCTGTACCACTGATTTAACGGCGGTCCGCATCAGCTAGCTCTGACTTGTTTATCACCGGTAGCTGGATAACGACCTCCCAAGGGCAACCGCTGGCAATCATGTGGGACTTGGACGCTGTGAGTAACTGCTGGAGTGGAACATTGTTCCAAACTAGTTCTGTACTATCAAATTATGTGCCCTAGAAATATGACACCTGGATTTGGTGGATGACGGTCTTCGAACTTAATCAGCTATTTATGGCTACAGAATTAACGCGCAAAGCGGAGTTACTGACTAATAGACACTGGCGGCCTTTGGACTGGCTTGGAGATGACAGATTGTCTATAAACTGTATGAACATTCGTAGCTATTCGCTGTATTGTCGGGATCATTACATTATCTGTTTAAGATTTGAGCTCATTTGATTGTTTAGTCGTGGCCAACCTACAATGCTAAATCTTTCTGTCTGATCATGGCACAGCCGTTCTTGATTAGTGGTTTAGAGCCAGGTTCTTAATATAGCAACACACTGCTTCGCATCTGGCCAGGGGGCATTCGCGCACTCTGCACCACTGATTTAACGGATGTCCGCATCAGCTTGTTCTGACTTGTTTATCACCGGTAGCTGGATAGCGACACTTCCAAGGGCAACCGCTAGCAATCATTGGCAATATTGAGGGCTGTAGCGGCAACCACGCATGCCGGCTAACGAGAACTAACAGCAAGGTAAACATTTAATTTTGGTTGCGTTACCCAAAATCCACCCAAGTTTCTGTCTTAAATCAAGATGAACATACATTCTTTAATCACAAAGTTATGTAACTGGATCTATGTAGGTACACTCAAAATAAGTAAATAAATAAATTTATTTATTTATTTATACGTGTCCAGAACATAACATATTAAGTATAATTTATCATACATAGCATATCATACATATATATTATAAGTATTACAGAGAATATGTGCATATTAATATTCCATGTGCTGCCCAGAAGTCCGCTGCACAGACTGCCTTGTCATTGGCGATAATCAGATCGTCCACGGACACAGGTTCCGACAGTTTCCTGCAGTTGAGTATGTGCTGATGGTCTTGAGGTTCACCACACTCACACAGTTCGTCCCCTGAGATATATCCCCATTTCTTCATGTTCTCCTTACACCGAGATACTCCAGTTCTCAGTGTATTGCGTACCTTCCACGTCGTGTATGGGAGATGATGACCTGTAGCAAGTTCTTCCTTGGGGTTGTCCAAATATTCCTCTGATGATGCTATGGTCTGCAGGTGATGTCTGGATTGGTTGCGTTGTCCGGGGAAAACTTTTTCTCGACTTGAGTCTTGGTGTTTGATGTTCGCATCCACACTGGGGGTGTCTCTGATCCGTCTCCTCCTTCTTCCTTTCCACTTCAGCTGCTGTTCTCCTTCGGATGTCTGCAGGTGATACGCCCATGAGGTGGTAGATTTTGTCAACAGGGGTTGCCCGCAAGCAGCCGGTTACAATTAGTCCTGTTTCGTTTAGGGCAATATTTAAGTGTTTGACATGGCTGGAGTTCTGCCATAAATAAATAAGTAAATTACAAGGCACCACGAATAAATTATTCGAAAGGGCAGGAAATCGGTAGACTCGATGTACATCTAGGACAGACAAACAAGTGATTACAATTTCAGAAAAATTGGATGATTTGTATAAGAGAAAGAGGTTCAGAAATTGAGCAACTCAGTAACGCACTGATCCACCTGCGGCCTGTGTGAAAACTGTTATTCGGCTTGGCAGTGATGGACAGAACTGTTGGACTCCCTCTTGAAGATTATCGTGCCAAATTCTGTCCAACTGGCACGTTCGATCGTCAAAACCCCGACATGGTTGGAGGACGCTGTCCACAATCCTCCAAACGTTCTCAACTGAGGGAGACGCGGCGACCTTGGTAGCCAAGGTATGGTTTGACAAGCACTAGCACAAGCAGTAGAAACTCTCTCCCTGTAGAGGCAGGCATTTATGTTGCTGAAGTATAAGCCCAAGATGGGTTGCCATGACGGGTAACAAACTGGGGCGTAGAATGTCGTCTAAGTACTGCTGTGCTGTGAGGGCGCCGCGGATAACAACCAAAGGGATCCTGCTGTGAAGAGCAAGGGCAGTCCGGAACCACAGTCACGCCGTACGGCGGGTGGCAGTCGGGTTGATATGCCACCAGTGCCTGGGACATCTCCAGAAGCGCCTTCGGCGAGGAATCTCATTGCCTGGAGTAGAACTGTCTTCAGCAAAGACGTGTATGCAGTCACGACGGACAGAGGTGGGGTACCAACCTGGCTATCGCCCGCCATACGACCCGGCGACAAGTTAACAGCGTCTGGCGTGCCATATTTTTCATAAAAGCACTTTGTTGGATGTCGTTAGTTGTTCTGTGTATCGCATACGTTGTACGTTCTGTATGGCTCTCTTGGCTTGTTACGTGTAGAGTCACGAGAGGCTTATTTCAGTTATTGTTCAGAGATTTATGAATAAAGCAATATTTGCGTTTCTTGGATCGGTTTCGTGTATGTTACGGCGTAAATTGAATTGCCGGCACGCCAGTCTAGAATGACGGGGAGGAGAAGGCTGTGAGAAGAAGTCAGCGAATCGCACACTGACCGAACCGCCCTCCAGGGCGACAACGCGGCAGCAGCGGCCCCTATGTGAAGAGGACATAAGTTCCACGACCCACTGGTGACGGCCCAGTTGAATACCAGCTTCAAGATTAGAGTGTTCTGTAGAAGCGTCAACGCTAGTTACTTCGCTTGCACTCTGTATGTCGCCCTTTGCTTGCGACACATCTGTGTAATTGCAAAGTTAAGTACTGCTATCTTCATTTTGTAATAAAACTCATTAATACGATACCTCAAGTGAATCGAGTAAGCAGGCTTCCTACATACCACACCGTACTACTTGGTTACTGCATCATATGGCCATACATTTTAGCAATATAATTCCTACCCACAGACGGCAAGAGTTTCTTCGAGCTTTCCATACCTACCTTGACGAGATAGATCGCCGAATCTCTCCCCAGTTCAGATCGCTGGAGCATAATGGGCAGGGCCCTCGAACCAGATCGAGATTTTGACTGGACAGAATTGGCACGATATCCCTCAGGCGGACATTCAGAAACCCTATTACTTTAATAAATAATCCATTTCTTTCTGAATTTATAATGACGTTGTTGTATTCACATGGTCATCACATACACTGTGATCGAAACCACCCGGACACATCGGTGAAAACGAATTACAAGTTCGTGGCGCCCTCCATCGGTAATGCTGGTATTCAATATGGTGTTGGCCCACTCTTAGCATTGATGACAGTTTCTAATCTCGCAGACATACGTTCAGTCACGTGCTGGAAGGTTTCTTGGGGAATGGCAGCCCAGTCTTCACGGAGTCCTGCACTGAGGAGAGGTATCGATGTCGGTCGGTTACGCCTGACACGAAGTCGGCGTTCCGAAACATTCCGAAGGTGGGTATAGCATTCAGGTCTGGACTCTGTGCAGGCCAGTCCATTACAGGGATGTTATTGTCGTGTAACCACTCCGCCACAGGCCGTGCATTATGAACAGGTGCTCGATCGTGTTGAAAGATGCAGTCACCATCCCCGAATTGCTCATTAACAGTGGAAAGCAAGAAGGTGCTTAAAACATCAATGTAGGCCTCTGCAGTGATAGTGCCACGCAAAACAACAAGGGGTCCAATTCCCTCCATAAAAATACTACCACACCGTAACACTACTGCCCTCGAATTTTACTGTTGGCACTACACACGCTGGCAGATGAAGTTTACCGGGCATTCGCCAAACCGACACCCTGTAATGGAATCGCCACATTGTGTGCAGTGATTCGTCACTCCACACAACGTTTTTCCACTGTTCAGTCTCCCGATGTTTATGCTCCTTACACCAAGTGAGGCGTCGTTTGGCATTTACCGGTGTGATGTGTGGCTTATGAGCAGCCGTTCGACCATCAAACCCAAGTTTTCTCACCTCCCACCTAACTGTCATAGTACTTGCAGTGGATCCTGATGCAGTTTGGAATTCCTGTGAGATGGTCTGTGATGTGTTGGTAAATGTGCCAACACCTTGTAGATAAAGGAGGCCGAAAGGCACGCTATCTAACGCAGACGGGCGTGAATTCTGGAACAGGATAAGTATTGAATTCTAATAAGAAAAGTATGCAGCTCCTCGAATACTTATCTTTTATTCTTGTTGTTTACAGCATTCTGGATGAGACATTTCATACGATAGCTATCAAACTATGTAAGGCTAATGGCGCCTTGCTGGGTCGTAGCCATGGACTTAGCTGAAGGCTATTCTAACTGTCTCTCGGCAAATGAGAGAAGGCTTCGTCAGTGTAGTCGCTAGCAAAGTCGTCGTACAACTGGGGCGAGTGCTATCCCGTATCTCGAGACCTGCCTTGTGATGGCGCTCGGTCTGCGATCACACAGTGGCGACACGCGGGTCCGACATGTACTAAATGGACCGCGGCCGATTTAAGCCACCACCTAGCCAGTGTGGTGTCTGGCGATGACACCACAGTCTGGATAGAGGTCTGCCTATTACACATTAAGACCTTCTTCAACTGTCGGCGGTCTCTGTCAGTCAAAAGATAGGTCAGCCTTTACGTTCCTGTGCTGTACGTCTCCCTTCATGTTTCCACAACTCCACTACACTATAACATCGGGGTTGTTTGGGGGAAGAGGCCAAACTGCGAGGTCATCGGTCTCATCGGATTAGGGAAGGACGGGGAAGGAAGTCGGCCGTGCCCTTTCAAAGGAACCATCCCAGCATTTGCCCGGAGCGATTTAGGGAAATCACGGACCTGGCAGTAGGTGGCAGCACACTGCACCTAATATGAATAACGTATGTTTTTTGGGGGTGTCCGGATGCTTTTGATCACATAGTGTATACCGATTTCCGTCACATTCGGATAATTCCTTCGTGGTGCGTCGTGTTTTTGTTTCTAATTTTACTGTATCGATTTCAGTGACTCAAGATGCACATATCACTGCCTGGAAACAACCATGGTGCAGGTCAGATCCGCCTATCTCTCATGTGGTGATGGTGAGAATACAAATGAAGTGTACGCCACAACACACAAGTGGCCTGACTACATTACTCCACTATCTGGGAATAAGAGCATTTAGTCACTTCCAAAAAAATTGACAAACTAGGAATGCAACAGGATCTGTTGTTAATGAGTTGAAAAAGACTTCGGAATAACTTAATTGCAAAATGCCTAGAGCTTCTCCATGACAGTTTTAGGAGATAAAAACATTGGTACTGTGTCAAGAAACCTGAACTGCATGTGCCTCAGGGATCAGGGTTGGGGTCACTCTTTTTCCTTGTTTATATAAATGATATGCCCTCTAGTATTACGGGTAATTCTAAAATATTTCTGTTTGCTCATGACACTAGCTTGTTGTGTGTAACATTGGCTCTGTTTCGAACAGTCCATTTCGTGACTTAAGTTCATTGCTTGTAGAAAATAAACTAACGCTAAATCACAGTAAGACGCAGTTTCTACAGTTTCTAAGACACTAGTCAACAAAACCCGACGTTTTAACTTCACAAAAAGGGGCATATGATTAGTGAAACTAAACAGTTCAAATTTCTAAGTGTTCAGATAGATACTAAACTGTCGTGGAAAGCCCACGTTAAGGATCTTGTTCAAAGACTTAATGCTGCCATTTTTACTATTCGAGCGGTATCTGAAGTGAGTGATCGTTCGACATGAAAATTATTCTACTTTGCTTATTTTCATTCACTTATGTCGTTTGGAATTATATTTTCTAAACGGATATTTTTGGCTCAGAAACGGGCGGTTTGAACAACAAGTGGTGTAAGTTCGCGAACCTCTTGTCGACCTCTGGTCACTAGTCTGGGAGTTTTGACATAGCTCTCTCAATATGTATATTCCTTACTGTTGTTTCTTCTTGACAATAACACCTTATTCCCAATAATTAGCAGCTTGCACTCAGTTAATACTAGGCAGAAATCTAACCTGGATTTGGATCGGACTTCCTTAACTCTTGTCCAGAAAGGTGTGCAGTACACTGCTGCATCCATTTTCAATAAGCTACCACAAGAAATCAAAAATCTTAGCAGTAATCTGCGCGCTTTCAAATCGAAACTGAAGAGTTTCCTCATGGGTCACTCCTTCTATTCTGTTGAGAAGTTTCTTGAAAATTGAGCTGATTTTTGTGTTATATTGTTGACTGCGTTTACTTAAACTTCAAGCTTGACTTTCTTTGAGTTCATAAACATTTTATTTTATCACTACTTTTATGTTGTAATTTCATGTACTGACACGTACCGTAACCTTGAAGGTCTGTTCCTGAATTTGGTCGTACGGAACTAGACGTGTAATTAAATAAATAAATTGTGCGTTCCTTAGTCCGTCACTAGCAAGCTGAGAAACGAATAAGAAACGCGGCTGATGCAAAGCATGCGGGTACGTTACCTTCTTCAACACGTAGCACACCAGTCATATCACAGACATACACTGAGATTGACTCATTCGCAACGAATTGACAGTTGAAATAGACTATTGAAAACGTCATGACAACCTGCTTCATTATATGTTGATTCACGTTTGAAACGTGGCATTCATTCGATTATCCTTGAGGTATGACGCAGCTGATGTCTAGCCACAGGTCGGTCAAGTCCCGTAAATTACGGTTCGGTGCATTGTGGGCTCGGAGCTGGCGCCTAATAGCGTTTTGATCAGACGGAAATGATGGTTGAGACTTTGACTTCACGATTATATCTCTCAGGCATGTATACAAGATTCAGGCATTGTGACACGGCTGTTATCATACTCGAACACGACAATCGCCGTTGGGGAGTACACCAAGCACGATAGAATTGATATGTATGTTCACGTCGCCCTCATCTACAATGGTGCCATCGAATACTATCATGCGTCGCTCATAGCACTATCTTGTCATTATCGGTCACCATGTTCCGAGGCGTATCACCTGCGTGATGGCGTATCCGGACACGACGATCGACATGGAGTGACAAGAAATGTGTTTCATCCGACCAAGTGTGACGTTTCTTTTGATATATCGTTCCATATCGAAGACCCCGTGTGCACTGCAATTGTAATCGACGTCGTCAGATGAACATGGGAAAGCGTAGGGTTCGTCTGCTGCGGAACCGCATGTTCAGCAACGTGTGCTGAACGACGTGCTCAGAAACAGTTGTGCCTCCCCCACCACTCTGCCCTGTCGTCAGACGTGACACAAATCACCCCCTACTCTGCTTCACCGTGCAGGCTAGCCTCCGACCACACCGTTCTCTGATGAAGCGTGGACTTGGAATACCTTATCACCCACTCGTTGTTACACGATCCTTCATCCACTTTCCACAGTCGCTCACGACACCAGCACAATAAGAATCTGTCAGCATAGCCGTTCCCAAATGACAGGTCATAATATTCTGCCTCTGTAAATGTTCCTTACTTAAATGCGTTTCTTCATTTGCGTCCTGTGTCGTGGCTTTCGTCTATGTTCCGTTTTTATACCTTCCGCACCGTGTCACGAGACCGCAGCGCAGTCAGGGACAATAAATCTGGCAATGGGCAGAGGTAATAATGGTTTGACTTACTGTTGTTATGTTGCACGCTTGTCGACGTCGCTTACGCACGCTAGTACTGAAAGAAACTCCGAAACTCGGTGCTGCACTGCAGTTCGAATGCAGAACCTTCCAACGACTACCTTCTTCATTCTTCTGAAACATTTCCGGTATAGAAGATGGAGACATGAGCTGTCAAGCTGATAGTACGAGGACCTTTCCTTTTCTGCTCTTTCAATGTTCGGGATATTGTGGATAATTTTCATCCGAAACTCCGATGGCATGTCTCCAGCCTCGTAGATTCAACACACCATTGTCCTATTCGCGAACGATGGCAGTGAGGGCGTGGAGGGGGGTCGCATTGATGCCGGTTCCGAGCGAGAGCTGCGGCACGCGCATCGGCTGAGCCCTTGAAGAAATACGTCCCTCGCTTGCTTATGTAGAATTTATCGCTTTTCACTATCATCAGCGATGTCAGCTCGGGAGAAATGGTATAAAAATCCGCTAAATAACTTGTTACCATCACGTTTAATGCTCGCAATGGCAAGGATATTCATAGCAGAACGTTCCAAACGCTACTGAACGCTCATTTGCTATCGGAGAGTGCGTGACTAGGCGTGCAGAACAAGGCTGAACTCTACTGCTATCGTTCATAATTCCAATTGCAGTACGAATACTCATTGGTTTTCCACTTCCCCCAAAGATTTCAGCAATTCTCTCTGCCTCTTTTGATCCCAAGTCGCCATTAGCTCTTCCAGTCTCTCACTCTAACACTATTTGTGTCATCTAAATCTAATTATTGACTTCGTCAGAGGAATATCTACATTTACATTCGCATCTACATAGATACTCAGCAAGCCACCTTAAGGTGTGTGGCGGAGGGTAGCCTGTACCGCTACTAGTCACTTCCACAGAGCGAGGGATATACAACTGTCTGTACGCCTCCTATCTTCGTGGTCTTTATGCGCGATATATATTAACGGCAGCTGAATCGTTCGGCAGTCAGCTTCAAAAGCCGGTTCTCTAAATTTTCTCAATAGTGTTTCCCGGAAAGAATGCCGCCTTCCCTCCATGCATTCCCATTTGAGTTCCCGAAGCATCTCCGTAACACTTATGTTTTGGTCGAACATACCGCTAACAAATGTAGCAGCCCTCCTCTGAATTGCTTCGATGTCTTTCTTCAATCGAACCTGGTACGGATCTCAAACACTCGAGCAGCACTCAAGAATAGGCATACCAGCCTCCTACATGCTGTCTCCTTTCCTAATATTCTCCCAATAACCCGAAGTCGACCATTTGCCTCCCCTACCACAACTTTCATATGCTCGTTCCACCTCATATCGCTTTGCAGCTTTACGCTCTGATATTCAAACGAACTGACTGTGCCAACCTGGACACTAGTAATACCGTGTCCGAACATCACAGGTTTGCTGTTCCTACTCATCTGCATTAACTTACATTCTTCCACATTTAGAGCTAGCGGCCATTCATCACACCAACTGGAAATTTTGTCCAAGTCGCCTTGTACCTTCCTGCAGTCACTCAAATTCGAAACCTTACCGTACACCAAGGCATGATCAGCAAACAAGCGCAGACTGCCTCCCACTCTGCCCACCAAATCATTTGTGCATACAGAGAACAACAGCGGTCCTATCACGCCTCCCCAGAACATCTTGACGATACCCTTGTCTCTGTCGAAAACTCACCGTCGAGGACAACATACTAGGTTCTATTATTTAAGAAGTCTGTGTACTTATTTCATATGCTCGTAACTTCGTTAACAGCCTGCAATGGGGCACCGTGTCAAATGCTTTCCGGAACTTTAGAAATATGGAATCTGCCTGTTGCCCTTCATCCACAGTCCGCAAAATATCATGCGAGAAAAGGGCAAGCTGAGTTTTGTACGACGGATGCTTTCTAAAACCTTGCTGATTCGTGGACATAACCTTCTTAGCCTCAAGAACGTTTATTATATTCCATGTAAGAATGTGTTCAAGGATTCTGCAGCAAACAGAAGTTAGGGATATTTGTCTGTAATTTTGCGGGTCCGTTCTTTTATCTTTGTTACACAGGGTGGTCCATTGATCGTAACCGGGCCAAATATCTCATGAAATAAGCATCAAATGAAAAAACTACAAAGAACGAAACTTGTCTACCTTGAAGGGGGAAACCAGATGGCCCTATGGTTGGCCCGCTAGATGGCGCTGCCATAGGTCAAACTGATATCAACTGCGTTTTTCTTTTTTTTTTAAATAGGAACCTCAATTTTTTATTAAATATTCGTGTAGTAGGTAAAGAAATATGAACGCTTTAGTTGGACCACTTTCTTCGCTTTGTGATAGATGGCGCTGTAATAGTCACAAACATATGGCTCACTATTTTAGATGAACAGTTGATAACAGGTAGGCTTTTTAAATTGAAATACAGAACGTAGGTACGTTAGAACATTTTATTTCCGTTGTTCCAATGTCATACATGTACCTTTGTGAACTTATCATTTCTGAGAACGCATGCTGTTACAGCGTGATTACCTGTAAATGCAATAAATGCTCAAAATGATGTTCGTCAACCTCAATGCATTTGGCAATACGTGTACCGACATTCCTCTCAACAGCGAGTGGTTCGTCTTCCTTAATATTCGCACATGCATTGACGATGCGCTGACGCGTGTTGTCAGGCGTTGTCGGTGGACCACAATAGCAAATATCCTTCAACTTTCCCCACAGAAAGAAATATGGCGACGTCAGATCCGGTGAACGTGCAGGCCATGGTATGGTGCTTCGACGAGAAATCCACCTGTCATGAAATATGCTATTCAATACCGCTTCAACCGCACGCGGGCTATGTGCCGGACATCCATCACGTTGGAAGTACATCGTCATCCTGTCATGCAGTGAAACATCTTGCAGTAAACTAAGTAGAACATTACGTAGGAAATCAGCATCTATTGCATCATTTAGATTGCCGTAGTTAAACTGGGGCCAATTGTCCTTCCCCCCATAACGCCGCACCATACATTAACCCGCCAAGGTCGCTGATGTTTCACTTGTCGCAGCCATCGTGGATTAACCGTAGCCCAATAATGCATATTATGCCGGTTTTCGTTACCGCTGTTGGTGAATGACGCTTCATTGCTAAATAGAACACGTGCAAAAAGTCTGTCATCGACCCGTAATTTCTCTTGTGCCCAGTGGCAGAGCTGTACACGACGTTCAAAGTCGTCGCCATGCAATTCATGGTGCATAGATATATGGTACGGATGCAATCGATGATGATGTAGCACTCTCAACACCGACGTTTTTGAGATTCCCGATTCTCGTGCGACTTGTCTGCTACTGATGTGCGGATTAGACGCGACAGCAGCTAAAACACCTACTTGGGCATCATCATTTGTTTCAGGTCGTGGTTGACATTTCACATGTGGCTGAACACTTCCTGTTTCCTTAAATAACGTAACTATCTGGCGAACGGTCCGGACACTTGGATGATGTCGTCCAGGATACCGAGCAGCATACGTAGCACACGCCCGTTGAGAATTTTGATCACAATAGCCATACATCAACACGATACCGACCTTTTCCGCAATTGGCAAACGGTCCATTTTAACACGGGGATTGTATCACGAAGTAAATACCGTCCGCACTGGCGGAATATTACGTGATACCACGTTTGTGGCTATTACAGCGCCATCTGTCACAAAGCGAAAAAAGTGGTGCAACTAAAACATTCATATTTCTTTACGTACTACCCGAATATGTAATAAAGAATGGGAGTTCCTATTTAAAAAAAACGCAGTTGATATCCGTTTGACCAATGGCGGCACCATCTAGCGGGCCAACCATAGCGCCATTTGATTTCCCCCTTCAAGCTACACGAGTTTCGTTCTTTGTAGTTTTTTCGTTTGATGCTTATTTCGTGAGACATTTGGCACAGTCACTATCAATGGATCACCTTGTATACTGGAGTCATCTGCAAATTTCTCCACTCTCTTGGGACTTGTGCCCGGGGAGAGATTCACGATAAATGCAGGATAGGTAAGGTCCCATTACCGTACAGTGCTCTTTGTAAAATTGAACTGGGATTCCTAGTTATGTCAGGGTGTGTTAAGTCAGGCGGAATACTTGCTGATATTCGACGAAGATTAGCTTCGGATGTTTACAGTGACTCCTGTCAGTCATCATTATCAAATAGGCCCCTACATCAAACTCGACATTTACTAAAATATTACACCGAATACTTTCCTTGAACGCAATGTCCGCGAAAAGCGAAAATCCTTGTTATATACTACAATCTATCCTTCAAGCCTATAAGGCAAAATGTGGCATATGACTTTTTCTCGTCCACCTAAAACCCTTTACACGGTCGCCGTCGTCGATCCCCCTTGCACAGTTGGCAGCCCTGCTGCAGCCATTGCAGGTGTCCGGACTATCAGGAGTGAAGACCGCGCCGGCAGTTTCCGGCGCGCCGCCCTGGGAAAGTGCTCCGTCGGCGCCAGTTGACATTACGGGCCACGCCGCCAGGGAGCGCTGGCGGCGCCGCGGCTGCCGCTGCGACTGTTCGGCGGGGGCGAAAGTGGAAAATCCACTTGGCCAGAGCTAGCGCCGAGATGGGTTTCTCTCTCCCTCCGGTAACGGCCGCCGCGCCGGCTACAACAGCAGAAACAGCCACGAGCGAGCAGGCAACAGGAACATCGCTGGCAGCGATGGCGCTCGACCCAGAAAGGACCAGTTCATAATGGCTGGACGCTGTCCGCCATTCTAGCAGAATCGAGTCTTGTGCGCGGCATCGCAGAAGTTAGTTTTCCCTTCCTGCTGCACAGGCTCTTACACGTATCGTTTTATACCCCTCGTCCACTCCCTCGTTTTCTCTCCTTCTGGCTCTCGATTTCTCTTTGCCTCCTACTCCCCTTTCCCATCGCTTCATTCACTGTCTCATTTCTCCTTTCGCTCATCTCTGTCCATCTGTTCGTTTTCTCTTGCGACTCCTTACACGACGAATCCTTTTACAACGCTCGTCCACTCCCCATTTTCTCTTGGCCTCCAGAGCCTCTTCCCATCTCTTCTTTCACTTCTTTCACCCACAACTATCCACCTGTTTATCTACACACGCCGACCCCTTTTGTCCAGATTTTGGATACCTGTTTCCCACCCCACTCCCAAATTTCTTCATTTCTCCTCTCTTTCCCTCTCCACGTCTCCCTCTCGTCTTTCTCTTTGAACTGCACCCCTTCCTATCCTCTCTTTCTTTATCTCCATATTCTGTGGTTTCTCCTCTTCCCTTGGCTCTTTCCATCATTTACTTGCCTTCGTATCAGACATCGTATGCTAGTGCAGTGATGCTCGAGTGGAAAGTATTCAGACGAATCTTAGTCATACAAGACATTGTCGCCAGCAGTATTTGGCCTACAAGAGGGAAGGAAGGGGTTATGATGGCAACCCTGATAAGAATGCGTCGACAGTTTCTTTGCTGCTGTTTGGAAGGAAAGCCTATGTGTCAGTGCTATGTTTCACCTTTTCCTCTCCCTCCTTTTTCTCAAAAAATGGTTCAAATGATTCTAAGCACTATGGGACTTAACAGCTGAGGTCATCATCAGTCCCCTAAACTTACAACTACTTAAGCCTAACTAATGTAAGGACATCACACACATCCATGCCCGAGGCAGGATTCGAACCTGCGACGATAGCAGCCGCGTGGTTCCGGACTGAAGCGCCCAGAACCGCACGGCCACCTCGGCCGGCCCCTTTTCCTCAGAATCATGCAAATCGAACACGGGAGCACACTCTTCACATATGCATTGCAGTTCCCTACTTCTTACAGAGACGCTTAAGGCACAACTTCTACAAACCGTGAAGAAAGTGACCATTGTGCATGGAAAAGAAAATCCTTTCAAATTGGGGACGGGAGGGGTCTGAAGCATACCTAATGAACCATACCTAAATCGCTCCCAGCATACACGTGTATCTCACTCTTTCTTTCTTTCCTCCCACTGTCATCCTGCATTCCAACTCTCTCCTGTGTGTGTGTGTGTGTGTGTGTGTGTGTGTGTGTGTCTGTCTGTCTGTGTGCGTGCGAGCACTCTAGCGCGTGCGATAGTAGATTCATTAAGTTCTTAAAGGTGACAACAACAGAAACAAGAAAATATTGGTTGATTTTTGCAGTGCAATATGAGTGCCTTAACTGTCTCACACCGATAACCTGTACCAGCATATTACCTATCAGTAAATAATACTCATCTCGTTCCCATTAGTGAAATAAGCATATTGGAAATAATAGACAATTGGAACGATATTGAAACTCTATTGCCAGTTATTTCGTAAGACGTACATAAATGTATGTGTTGTGTTCCGTCTTTGACAATAATGGCCAGTTGAGTACAAAAAAAGGAAACAGTAATTAATTACTCCTCTTACGAATTATAAAGAATTCAATTCTCAGCTATCAGACTGCGAGTTTAAAAAAACGTCGCCTAACAACTGCTCCTCAATGCTCCTGTGTGCAATAGACAACTTACCTCGTCTTATCGCTGCAACTGCGTGATCAGCAACATGCTAAAATATTTCAAAATCAGTACTGCCACCCATGCATAGTGCAATGTGTGGACTAATTACAACAACTACTGCCATATTTTTATACATAGAAATTGAATGATCACGAGGGGTTTGGTCAATTACCCTTAAACGGAGTAAAAAAATGAATGAAATCAATAAAGTGTATAGTCTATTATAATTGCAATATATTTAAACACTGACAAACATTACACAGACTTTTAATTATACCAGAATGTCAGTACTGAATAAACACGTTTCTGGCCTCAACAAAGGTACCAATATTACTCTCAATGTACGCATATACAAATCTGACAAAATCCCTCCAGCGCAGAAGCAACCAATAACTATGTGCACAAAAATCCTCAATTAATACCAAAATCTCCTCCGGCGCTACTAGCACGATCACAGCAAGCTGTCATCTCTCATGTTGCGCGGCTTCTCCCTACCGCACCCTGCGTCGACCACTTCTGACCCCCTCGCGATAATGACAACTCAGACTCAAAGATCGTGTGTGTATGCACATTGCAGCAGAATCATAGACGTCGAGCTTTCATGATAACGTCACATAATCGTGGATTTCGTTGTTACGTCAACAGCGCTCTGCAGACCAAAAACCCGCTAACGTTTGAGAGGAGAATAGTACCTGGATGGATGCCGGCCGCGGTGGCCGTGCGGTTCTAGCGCTACAGTCCGGAACCGCGGGGCTGCTACGGTCGCAGGTTCGAATCCTACCTCGAGCATGGATGTGTGTGATGTCCTTAGGTTAGTTAGGTTTAAGTAGTTCTAAGTTCTAGGGGACTGATGACCTAAGATGTTAAGTCCCATAGTGCTCAGAGCCATTTGAACCAAGTACCTGGATGTTGAAACTGCATAGGAAATTGTGCCTAATTGCATCAGGACTTTATTTTCAAGTTGAACTGCGGAAGGAGAACTTTTACAGTTTTAACCCATTAAGTGCTAGTGTCCTATTTTGAGGACAGAGCACATATTTATTTATAAATACACAATAAATTATTAATTTGCAACTATTACTGTTCTACATCATTTGTTGATGCTTTTTATAACAAATCTATGCTTACAGGAATTTAAAAGCAATAACTCATACCATTAATTGATTATTGAATACTAAGGCACACTTTTCGTTATTACAGGTATTTACTTTAGCGACAATTTAGCAATATTTGAAATATGTGGCAAAGATCTTTTTGTGATTATTTATAGTCAACAATGTGTCTTTTCAACTACTTGCATTGTTAGCTCAATTGGAGTTATATTCATTGCTTTCCATTGTTATAAAATTTGGTGTACTCGAAATAGGACACTGGGACTTGGTGTCATCATTTCAATTATTTGTATTGCTGCACGTTCGAATATGAAACTCTGCTACAACTGATGTATTTTCTTTTTAGAACGTGGTAATTTTACTAGATTTTGTTGCTGAGGTAACTAACGACAACTCTTTTATATATATATGAAGTTGCAGCGTATTATGTAAGTATATTTATGAATACACTCCTGGAAATTGAAATAAGAACACCGTGAATTCATTGTCCCAGGAAGGGGAAACTTTATTGACACATTCCTGGGGTCAGATACATCACATGATCACACTGACAGAACAACAGGCACATAGACACAGGCAGCAGAGCATGCACAATGTCGGCACTAGTACAGTGTATATCCACCTTTCGCAGCAATGCAGGCTGCTATTCTCCCATGGAGACGATCGAAGAGATGCTGGATGTAGTCCTGTGGAACGGCTTGCCATGCCATTTCCACCTGGCGCCTCTGTTGGACCAGCGTTTGTGCTGGACGTGCAGACCGCGTGAGACGACGCTTCATCCAGTCCCAAACATGCTCAATGGGGGACAGATCCGGAGATCTTGCTGGCCAGGGTAGTTGACTTACACCTTCTAGAGCACGTTGGGTGGCACGGGATACATGCGGACGTGCATTGTCCTGTTGGAACAGCAAGTTCCCTTGCCGGTCTAGGAATGGTAGAACGATGGGTTCGATGACGGTTTGGATGTACCGTGCACTATTCAGTGTCCCCTCGACGATCACCAGTGGTGTACGGCCAGTGTAGGAGATCGCTCCCCACACCATGATGCCGGGTGTTGGCCCTGTGTGCCTCGGTCGTATGCAGTCCTGGTTGTGGCGCTCACCTGCACGGCGCCAAACACGCATACGACCATCATTGGCACCAAGGCAGAAGCGACTCTCATCGCTGAAGACGACACGTCTCCATTCGTCCCTCCATTCACGCCTGTCGCGACACCACTGGAGGCGGGCTGCACGATGTTGGGGCGTGAGCGGAAGACGGCCTAACGGTGTGCGGGACCGTAGCCCAGCTTCATGGAGACGGTTGCGAATGGTCCTCGCCGATACCCCAGGAGCAACAGTGTCCCTAATTTGCTGGGAAGTGGCGGTGCGGTCCCCTACGGCACTGCGTAGGATCCTACGGTCTTGGCGTGCATCCGTGCGTCGCTGCGGTCCGGTCCCAGGTCGACGGGCACGTGCACCTTCCGCCGACCACTGTCGACAACATCGATGTACTGTGGAGACCTCACGCCCCATACGGTTCACGTCCACGCTGTCGCGGCATGCTACCAGTGTTAAAGACTGCGATGAAGCTCCGTATGCCACGGCAAACTGGCTGACACTGACGGCGGCGGTGCACAAATGCTGCGCAGCTAGCGCCATTCGACGGCCAACACCGCGGTTCCTGGTGTGTCCGCTGTGCCGTGCGTGTGATCATTGCTTGTACAGCCCTCTCGCAGTGTCCAGAGAAAGTATGGTGGGTCTGACACACCGGTGTCAATGTGTTCTTTTTTCCATTTCCAGGAGTGTATGTTACCCATTAGTAAATAATACAGTTCCAGATGGACAGAAGTATTTACACATTCCCTTTTCTGTAGTTTGTGCTACTGTATTATCCTTTCATTTCACTTTATTTTATTACATTTTATTTCATTTCATTTTATATACATTATAATGATCAAGAGTAGTCCTAAACATGCTGGACTGCACTGAGAAACCCGAGAATCATTGTGTGTACTTTGACAATTTCTACACTAGTAGAGATATTCTGATTCATCTGAGGAACTTGGGTTTTCGAGCAACTGGGACTGTCAGAGGGAATCGAGTTGGTGACTGTCCAGTACTGAGCAGCAACGAACTAAAAAAGACAATTCGAGGAAACTATCACTACCAGTTCGACAGGAATGGTGAAGTCTTATTTGTTAAAATTTGTACCAATTGTAACGCATCTGTTGTCGTGCCATTGAACAACTCTGAAACTTTAGGAGCAACTACGCGGTACAGTAGACAAGCAAGTAAGAAGACACAAGTGCAACAACTTGCCGTTTTGAAGTCGTATAACGCGTACATGGAAGGTGTTGACCAACATGACTGGTTAGTTGGATAATATGCGACAGTAATTAGAGGGAAAAATGGTACTGGGTCCTATTTACACGTATGCTGGAAATGGCCCTCGTAAATGCCTGGCTCTTCTACAGATTAGTACATGGGAAAAATTCACTGGATTTACTGGATTTCAGATGTGCTGTTACAGTTACATACCTGAAATTGGACACTGGAAAACCGAATATTAGGCGTCTAATGGAATACCCATCAAGTCAGTTGAGAGCGACACCAGACATCAGGTTTGATGGAATTGATCAAATGATTGACAAAAGAAGCAAGCAAAGAAGATGTGTAAGACCTAAATGCAACGGGAAACCAAAAACATATTGTGTTAAATGCCGTGTAACACTGTGTGTGAAGTGTTTTGTACCATTTCACAGGAAATAAATAGTTTAAAACTTGAATACAGTTTAGTGTGCTATACGATACTGTTAGATCCCAGCGTCCTCTTTTGAGGACGGCCATTATATCAGCGTGTATAAAAATTCTTTGGCTATTTTTGTACTTATTGTGGTTCATACACTATGTACATTATAATTAAGGAATAAAAAATTCCATTTTAAAAAAAAATTAATTTGGGACTTAATGGGTTAAGATAGTCACAAGTTGTGGGAGTACACGACATGGGTAATTTCGCTTAAATTCTATGGATACCTATTGTTGAAATTAGCCATGGATTCGAGGTTAGGAGGGTTCAATAAAAAGGACGGTGGTGGGGTGTCATCCCCATCATAGACGCAGGACATACAGACTACTAAAGTAGAACCTCTGTCGGTACATAGTGCAGTCATTGTAAACGTATTATTACAGTCTCACCCATAAATACTGTGAGAACCAATGACGTATTTACTTCTCACCGCTCCTCAAAACAGTGAGAGTGAAAAGGAAAAGGGGGAGGGGGGCAGCACGTGATGGAGGTACCAAGTAGATCAGTGTGCAGGTTAGAGGAGCACGGTTCTCCACCACGAGATATTCAGATTTCTTTTTTCCCTACGTTCCGTTGGAACATCTGAGCAAAGAAGCTGATTGCAGGAGACGTCAGACCACGAAATGAAGACTTCGAGAAATTAGCGCACAGAATGAAAGGTGCGTGTCTCTAAGAACGGAAATCTCGGTTCAAGCGTTCATGTATTTAATTTCTACTAGACATGTCTCGAAATTTTAACATGCTGTAACGTGCTACCATAGCTGAGTAGTTAGTTTCTTAACCTATATTTTGAAGTGTTACACGGAAATCTGCTACCAGATGCAAGAGGTCACGACTGAGCAGAGGGAGGGGGAAGAGGAGATAGATATCGCTTTGTTGTTGCACCTCTATTAGGCACAAATTTTGTAATTGATCTTGAATAAACTTCCCGATGAGCTAGAGACTTAAAATTTTAAACACAACTCACAACTGTATAACAAGACACCACTAACCCACTTTCTTATTTGGTCTGAGGGGGAGGGTACTTTTTTTACCACTGTAATTTCCGCTATTTCTTGTTACAGTGGCGTTTGGTTCATGGAAAGAACATTTTCTGGTAAGCCTCCACGTGAACTCGAATTTTTAATTATTACCTACATGTTTTTTTCGCGAAGTATACGTAGGAGGAAGCTATGTATTGGCTTCGTCAGGATTAGAGGAAGTGAAATAAACAAGAACGTTACAATAGTTCTCTGCTGTAAACTCCTCAAACTGTTTGAAATTGGTCAAAACATTCGCACACATTTGAAAAACGTGCTCCACATGCAACACACAATTGATGCACGGATAATTCATCACCTATCTATTGCATGCAGTCATGTGTTTTGTTCAAAATCGTGCATATATTTTCATGGCTACTAGAAACTCACAACAAAAATTTTTAGGACTGTCTGTATCGAGTTATGGAAAATATGGAGCCAGGGCAAATTATTTTACATTTTTCAGTCCGATTTATAAATGTGATATACCAAAAATCGATATCTATTTCATAGTTAAACAAAGCCATTATAAACTACATGTATTTGACGTTTTAATTTACTACCACGTTCAGAGAAATTTAGTACTTGCTTGACATTTAAGTGGAAGAGCTACACATCGCTTCATATGAGTAAACAGACGTCTCAGTGACGTTATAATTTACTGCAAAGTTGAGAGAACTTTAACAGTTGCTTGACGTTTAAGTGAAAGAGCTACACAGCGCATCATATGAGTAAACAGACGTCTCAGTGGACTCCATACCCCTTTGTCAGAGGTAACGGAGAACTCGAAGATGTGCGCACAATACATCACTAGCCGTCCGACAAATCTGTATGCTGAGCATTACTGACGTTTCACGAATTCTACTAACCTTCCTGTGTCATTAATTATGCCACCGCAATGGCAAATCAATAGATACTGTCTTGGATTAATAAGAGTCAAAGGCTCTCAAAACATAGATAAATTTCAGAACGGGTATTCTGAGTTTGAAACAGAATTGTTTTCGGACGTATGTCAACTTATAAAATTGCAGAATGTCTTCACAAACTTTTAAGAGTTGTCGCAAACTCGGGGAGCATCTTAAATTTAAACAATTTTTCCGGTACCACGTTTCAGATAGAGTGAAAAAAGTCAGATGTTGTTCATATCAATGAAATCGTAAAATCATTAATTAAAACAAACATGGCAGGGCACAAATTTTTCATTGTGAGTAGTACCGGCGAACGACCTTGTCGGCAGAGGTTGAAGGGTTAAACAGAATTATAAGATGAGATTTTCACTCTGCAGCGAAGTGTGCGCAAGTATGAAACTTCCTGCCAAATTAAAACTGTGTGAGGGACGGAGACTCGAACTCGGGACCTCTGCCTTTCGCAGGCAAGTGCTCCACCGGCTGAGCTACCGCCGGCGCGGTAGCTCAGCGTGATCGGTTAGAGGGTTACGTGCCCTCTGTGATAAAAAAACTGAGAACTGAGTTAATCGATCATCAACGAACTTAAACGAACGTCTTACGACGTCCGCCATGAACAGACGCAACGAACAAAAGCGAACAAAATGAGATTAAAAAAAAAAAAAAAGAAAAGAAAAAGAAAAAGAGCTACCCAAGCTTGACTCAGAACCGCTCTTCAGAGATTCACTTCTGCCAGTATCTCGTCTCCTACCTTCCAAACTTCACAGAAAGCTCTCCTGCGAACCTTGCAGAACTAGTACTCCTGGAAGAAAGGATACTGCAGAGACATGGCTTAGCCACTTATAAAATGGGGTATGTTTTCAGAGTGAGATTTCAACTCTACAGTGGAGTGTGCACTTCTATGAAACTTACCGGTAGACGGTAGAGCACTTGCCCACGAAAGGCAAAGGTGCCGAGTTCGAGTCTCGGTCCAGCACACAGTTTTAATCTGTCACGAAGTTTCAGAATACTAGGATACCTTCTTGCCCATCATATGGGGAATTGCAGCTAAAATGGATGGTGTAATTCATGGTGAACTGCTCGGGTTGCTGAAGACAATGGAAACTACTGCATTAAATACATAAGAAAATCATGATAAAGAAATGCACTCTCCTTAAACTCTATCGTATTTAGGCTGTTTTCTGTAAAAACAATTGCGTTCGGATTTCCAGGTGGAAGCAAGGAAAATATTTGTTTTGTAGGCACTGTAGGATTTGCTGCACTTTATTTCTTTCCTGAAATAAAAACTGGACGCACATTGCACATTCTAGCATAAAACATGGAGTCCGTTGAAGGCCAGGTACCAGCTAACCTCATGCGAGTGTCTGGTGCTTTATGGAGCGAAACTCTTGTTCAGATACCGTTTGCTGCGTATGTTACAAGGAGACACCTCAAAAAAGGAAAAAATTCTTTACTAGCCATATCGTCTCGGAGAAGGAAAATCGCACACGACTTTCTGAGGATCTGTGTAGAATAGAAACTGAAAGACATCAATGTTCCGATACAGAGAACTTAATGGAAGTAGGGTGCAATAATTACCTTCAGCGATTGCAGTAACGACAAATCTAAAACATCCAGGCTATATATATCGTCGTATCTGATAGATAGATCATCGTCTATAGGCAAACACATAATTTGCGAAAAGTACGAGGATACTATTACATTGTATGCCAGGTGATTAATGTACAACATGAACAGCCATGGTTGCAACGCACTTTGTCCGGGTCAGCCCAAAGTTTCCTTTACCTCACCAATTCAGTCACCAATTTCACTTTCTCGTCCTACCGGAAAATTTCCACCTGGAAATCTGAAAGCAGTTTTCTACAGAAAAGAGCTTACACTATGGTAGTGTTTAAGGAGAGCGCATTTCTTGATAATGAACATTTTACGCCTTTAATTCAGCAGTTTCCAGTGCCTTCAGAAACCCGCCTCAGTTCGCCTTGAATTACACCTGTCATTTTAACTGCTATTCCCCATACGATGGGAGACAATGTAACCTGTAATATTGTTTGATCCTTCAACCTCTGCCGACAATGCCGTTCCCCAGAACTACTCACAATGAGCGATAAAGAAAAATTTGTGCCCTGTCAAATTCTTTCCATTAATGATTTTACGATTTCATCGATGTGAACAACATTGGACTTCTTTCACTCTAAATTAACTTTACGCACCAAAACGGCTACCAGTAGCCTGTAAACAGTAGTAGGTTCCTGTGGTTTACTGCAAAAGTTAATAGTGATGCTGGAACGAACATATGTATGTACAGATCGTGCTGTTTTACGACATATGGACATGTGTGCTCGCACTACCGAGCAGCGTTACGAATGTATATAACAGCAAATGACAACAACAAATAAATGTGTCAGCTTTTATAAAGTATACATGGCTTATAGCCAAAACATGTGCACTTGATAATGGCCTAGGGCTGAAATTGCAATAATGGAAATAAAAAGCTTAACAGTAACTGGCGTAAACATGATATCTTTCAAGAAACTCTCTCTGAAACACGATACCGGAATAATTGTTTAAATTTAAGATGCATTCCGAGTTTGTGACAACTCTAGTATAAAAGTTTGAGACCACATTCGGCAAGTTTCTATGTTGAGAGACGTCTCGAAACAGTTGTGTTTAATAAACGTGAGCATCCAGTGTGAAGCGCAGCTTAGAATATCCGTTCTGAAATTTATCTATGTGTTGAGAGCGTTTTAATCTTATTAATCCATGACGGTAACCGTTGATTTGCAATTGCGGTGGCATAATCGGAGATAAAGAACGGTTATCAGATCTGCATATTTGTGAATTCGTGAAACGGCAATGACGCCCAGTGTGCAGGTGTGCCGGCTGGGGAGATATTGTGCGCACATCTTCGAGTCCTCTGTTACCTCTGACGAAACCTTCTCCAGAAATAAAGTTTCTCCTGTTTGATGAAAACGAAGCGCGTTCTCTGCAGTCAGGGCCGCAAATAAACGTGGCCGCCTTCCAAAACAAAAGATGAACACCTGTAGAGGGGCGTAATTCTTTAAGAATGCCGTAAGATACTGTGCATAATTGATTACGAACAGGTGAGGTAAGTAGCACTGAAATTATGTACGGCAGTATTATCTTAAAGATGTATCACCCGTTGCTAGGACAATGAAACTCTATTATTATAACGTTCCCTCAGTTCAAGCGGCATAATGTCTCAAGTATCCGCCTCCCATGGCTTACTGAAAGTGGAGAGCTGGTACCTGGCTTTCAGTTCCTACTGGCAGAGCGAAATTATGTCTGGTCTTTCTGCTCAGATTGGTTTGCACAAGTAGACCTGTGGAACAACTTATAGGACATGCTGGGACTTTTACAAACATTGGCCTGGCCAGAAGTGTATTCAGACGAGAAGAAGGCGGAAATGGCTCTATATCTACTCGTTGTTACACACGTCTAGAGCTCTAATTGCTCGTTCTCTGGCATACAACAACTTTTCAAGCTAGTCTGCTAAAATTATTTCGTTTCGTACTAAGTATTCTGATTCTTTAGTGACGACCTTGACTTGTCACAAATTCTTTATCATACAGGGATGAAGAGTCGATGCTAACCAATATATACGCCTTTTGTCAGTCGCTCAGACTTCTTGAAAGTGATTTGTATCTCACTTTTCAGTCTTTCAGAGACCAGTAAATTAGTATTATAATGATAACTCTTCCTCAATACATCATTTCCTCCCACAACGTTCAGAGGATCCTAGCTAGCTCTCTGAACTGCTATCTCACACTGACGGTGCGTAAATACGAGAAACAAATGTTTGCTTTTTGATCTGGAAAGTTAGCTGTGTCACTTTCTATCAAAAGAGTTTAATTGAATTTTATATTGTTGACAATGAAACTTCAGCGCGTTATCACATAGCAGAGTGAATAATTATCATAGTAATAGTTGTACGATTAAATGATGACTAACTGAAACCCTGAGCTGCCGACAGGTGTTGTTGATATACCTCGATGTGGACAGCTGAAAATGTGTGTCCTGACCGGGACTCGAACCCGGGATCTCCTGCTTACATGGCAGACGCTCTATCCATCTTTTTTTCTACCACTTTTTTTTTCTTTTTTTATGTGTTTTTTTGCGGGCAAGTGCTCTACCAACTTTTTTTTTTTGGGAGTGAGGGGTTTTTATTTATTTATTTTATATGAAGGAGGGTAGGAGAAACAGAAACCTTTATTATTCACAAAATAAACATAGTACATCCTGACACATGATAACTGTCCCGGAAGGAACCTCGCTGCCGTCGTACCATGCAGCATGAAATAACAACAAAATCAAAGTGGGGCCACCTCCGGCACCCTAAAGAAAAGTATTTATCGATATGAAAACAAAATTTGAAGTACATCCATTTGCTAACTGTTCAAGCGTGAGTGTTTCGTAGGTCGCATACTCGCATAGTGTTCTTAGTCGATCACATTACTTGGTCGGTTTCATAGTGAAAGCACCGCCGCTCATCTTCGCGCACCCGGCACACCCCAAGTATATGGCGGGTCCACAAAAACCGTTACTAGGAAATTGGTATACTAATCCTTGTACTTTTGAAGCCGTAACACTTTTGTGTGTCCATCTTGCAAGTATTGCCAGTAATCCTGGACGTTCAGTAAGTTCGTACGTGTGTCTCTATAGATGTGATGGACTGTCATACCTGTGATCCACGCCACTGCGTTCGTCTTATGACGCGGAAAATACGTTTCCTCTGGAAAAAGTACTATGTCAGAACAGACTGCTGTATAGATAGTGCGCCGCATGAACGCTATTATCTTTCGTGCGAGAGTCCAGACAGCCAAAGCCTCTCCGCAGACCAGCCGATGGTCGTTTGTATCCAGCTCGCCGCATTGCTGACACAAGGGCGAATCCGCCAAATGTATTGAGCACTTTTTATCATTTGTAGGGTATTTTCGGTTGACGACAATGTACGATGTAGATTTCACTGATGTAGGTAGGTGGGGGTGGTGGACCGTGCTCCACACCAAGTGCCAATTAACAGCTGGATGTTTGCGTTCCACCCTATTCCGGGAGATCTGTCGAAGAAGCAGATGGTACACGTCCTTCGATGTCGACTGTTGGGTCGTCGGTAAACGCTCTCGAACGTAACTGTGTTCCACGATGAACGTGCGCACGTACGTTAAAGATGGCGATATATGGCCGACACTGACTGGAGGAAGATGCGATGTTGGTACGAGTTCTTCGATGATCGTCCCCGTAAGCGAGTGATTCCGTTTGCGCCACCGTTTGTGCATAGTATTAATATACATGGCACGCGCCTTCTCGTGCACGTTCACTAAACCCACGCCCCCCCTCTCGCGCTAGGAGGGTAAGCGTGTTGTACTGTATCTTAAAGAGCTGTCCCAGGCACACATAGTACCCAAAAGCCGCCTGAATCCTCAGAGCCATCGTGCGCGTCAAGGGAAGAAGGTGCGTCAGGTGGCACATCATGGGCGCGAGATAAAGGTTGACGAGTAACACTCGCTGCAGCATATCCATCGACCGTAGGGCGTTTAGTCATACTGCCGTGCGGACTCTGAGTAACAGTCTTAGTAGTTGTCCGCAGCCGTTCTCGCTGTCTCTTTATGAAAGGTGATACCCAAACAGCGGAGGGTTCCCACCGCAGGTAAGGGTCCTTCCGTTCCTGGTTCTAGACCACGCCCCACATGCATGAATTGTGATTTTCGGTAGTTGACCACACTTCCAGCTGCCATCCCATACGTCTGTAGCCAATCCAGTGCTGTTTGAGTCTCCCTCTCATTCCGTACGAGGAACACAATATCATCCGCGTATGCTCTGCATTTGAATGATAAATGCCGTAGGGAGATCCCGGTAAGACGGCGGCGAAGGCCTGCGAGGCACGGTTCTAAGGCGATCGCATAAAGGAGGATCGACAAGGGGCAACCCTGTCTCACTGATCTTAAGATCTTAAAATACTCTGTTCTCCCTCCGTGGACCACCATCGCTGATCTGGCGCCAGGCAACAGCCGCATCACAGCAGTGGTCAATAAAGGCGAGACACCCATCCTGTTCATCACCGCCGCGAGGTACACATGATCCACGCGATCAAAAGCATGATCGAAATCTACTGCAACCATCGCCCCTCGGAGGCGGCATGCAGCCGCGAGGGCGAGGACGTCACGATAGTCTCCCAAGGCTGTGTGAATATTACTGATGCCGCCAAGACAAGTCTGATCGGCATGTATTAGATTCTCCGGCGACATTTTGATACGACTTCCCAGGATGCGCATGAAGATCTTGTAGTCACTATTAAGGAGGGTCAAGGGGCGATAATCACAAGGCAATTGGCCACCACGGGGCTTCGGTATCGGTATCATGAGCCCTTCCGTGAATTGAATGTGAACCGGTTCTTCTTGCCGCAGAAGCTCATTAAACATACATAGCCACATCGGTGTCATAATGGTCACAAAGGCACGGTAAAATTCCAACGGGAATCCGTCTGGACCTGGGGACTTGTTGCAAGCACCTCGTGTAATCGCTTCCTCCAGCTCTTCACACGTAATTTCAGATAACCCGTCCGCTTCCCCGTTCACACTCGTCGCGCCTGGGATCTCTTCCAGGACGTTCCCCAGCTCCCTCTGACCCTCCCCGTTGCTCGCATAGAATCTGCTAAAATGATCCTTGAACGCCTGTGCTATGCCCCTTTGCGTTGTAAAACGACGCCCATCGCCGAGATCGATCTCATGTATTAAATTCCTGCGTCTTCTTCGTCTTTCCTATATCACATAATGCATCGAGGGAACCTCGTTGGGCAGGAAATCCTGCGACCTCGCGCGTATCATCGTACCTGCCATCCTCTGCGTCGCAAGTTGTACCAGCTTCGCCTTAACTCGGTGGACGGCCGTCTGGCGTTCTGGTGTAGGTGGTTGAGCTAACAGTTCCCGGAGAGCCGTAAAGTAAAACTCAGTGCTCGTGCGCTGCCATTGAGAAACCTCCTTCCCGTAACCTATTAACGTCCTCCGTAAAGCTGGCTTCTCGCACTCGATCCACCACTGCAGGACAGAACCGAAAGAATTTCGTCGACGGAGGCAGCCATGCCACGCGTTTTCCACCATGCGTCGGCATTCTGCATCTCGCAGCTGGGAGACGTTCATCTTCCAATTACCCCTCCGTCTCCATACTTGCTGTCTATTAAGGTTAACCGTACAAATATATGCCTCGTGGTCTGTAAACGCTGTCGGCCATATTTATGCGTCCACCGTCGACATTGATAACGCCCTTGGAACGTAGATCCGGTCCAAACGGCCCGCGGAGTGGCTGGTAAAAAATGTATACCTTGGTTGGTTGCGATACTTCAGGTCCCATGTATCGACTAATTCCATCCTGTTGACCATCTCCCTAAGTTCTTGGCTTGTAGTATAGTTAGGTTGTTGGTCCTTTCCGTCGAGCACACAATTAAAATGTTCGCCGAGCATGCAACCATCGTATCGTCCCTGGAACAACGGTGTAACCTCATGGGCGTAAAAATCTGCTCTGTCCCTTCTCTTATCCGAGCCTGACGGTGCGTATATGTTGATCAAACGTATTTCACCTATGGTCACGGCCGTACCACGGGCAGAAGGCAAATATTCTACTTCGTCTGCACGTATCCTTTCCTTCAATAGTATAGCTGTGCCAACGCCTCTCTCGTCACACGGGGAACAGTAAATGTCGTAACCGTAAAAGACCGAGGGGGGAAGTACCCGAACTTCTTGTAATAGTGCTATGTCTAAATCCGCAGCCTTTATCATGTCACTGAGCATCTTGATTTTTACCGGCGTCTCAATGCTATTGATGTTAACAGACCCTATCCGATAAGCTTGTTGGATGGCGGTCAACGTAGATAAGGTACCGTACCGTCGCTAATTTTGCCGTACATAGGCTGCTGTTGGACTAACGTCCCCCGCCGTCCCCTCATATGGTCTGCCATTAGTCCGTCACTCTGCCGGTCTTACACCGGGAGAGTGCGTGGGAGCAGTTCCTCCGGCATCATCTGTTCCCCACGGGGGTGGCTCTTCTGACCAGTCCCCTAGTGTCCCATCGTTGTCGTGCGTTGCAGGCGTCGTAGCCTCCTCAGTAGCCAGTTACCGTCTATCGAGCTCCTTCGCTGTGTCTGGAGCATCGTCAGCGGTAGCTCGTGCCGCCGTCCCGTTGGCCACCGTTGCATCCACGCTAGGCAGTTATTCTGTATCCATGGTCGTCTGTTCTGTACTCGTAAACATCTCAGAATTGTCTGCTAGATTAGAGTGGTCGTTCTCCACCGTGAGGCGGCGCTTCTTCCGGCGTTTTGGTGATCGCTGTTTACGTTGCCGGGCCTCGGAATCAGAGGTCAGCATGGTCTCCAGTTGTTCGTGAGGGGCTTCGGAATCGTGCGCCGTCGCACTATCGACGTCTCCAAGTGCCTTATCTGAAGGGGCCGCAAGCGGAACCGAAGAGAGGGCGTCCTGTGACTGCTGCAGGCGGTCCACCGCAACGTCGTCTTTCTGTGGCTCGCCACGATCCGCCGCTGTCTGTGTCTTCTGGTACGTGTCTGTCTCGCGGCCCACGTCATCGCGTAATGCGGTGAAGTAAGTCATGGGGAGCACAGTAGGATGCGGCGTGAGGGGTGGATCATCCCTTGGCAGCTGTAATAACCTTCGTTGAGCACGCTCAGAACGTATGTGTCCCTCCTTCCCACATCCAGAGCACGTCCTTGGTTGTCCGTCGTAAATGACAATCGCCCTACAACCGGCGATGTACAACTATGACGGGATGTGTTTTCGGAGTTCGATCCGTATTTGTCTGACGCCATTAAGGACAGGATACGTCTTGAAACTCGCCCATTTTTCAGCCACGTGTGATAGGGCCGTTCCGTAAGGACGCAGGGCGTCTGTCACCAATTCTTCTGGCACTTCGAATGGAAGCTCAAAGATGCGGATTGTTCGGAGGCCCATGCCGGCGTCTTCAACTGTTACCGCTCCAACATTCCCGTCCGAATGACAGAAACGAAGTCCTTGTCGGTGTCGAAGTAGTAGTTCGTCACATGCCGCTTCATTTATGAGCTTGACATAGACCACGCTGCTGACTATAGATAAATGTATTCCAACTAGAACGTCAGGTTCGATTTTCACCTCGTCCCGTAAATAACGTTCGATCTCGTAAGCCTTCGGTCGAGCATATTCGTTAACAAAACTAAATTTCGGTGTCGATTTGCGGAACGACAAGGCCATGATTCGTTCTATGTATACCGCGACACACCGTTACACACTTAACGTAAACACCTCTCGCGCAGATGTGCGGCAGGGACGTGAACACCGACCGAACCGCTGCGCCGCCGAAGGCTGACTACCCATCTGAGCCACCGAGGACACAGATGAATAGCGCGACTGCAGGGACTTATCCCTTGCACGCTTCCCGTGAGACTCACATTCCCAACTGTCCACAATTCTACATATGTAATGTACCTTATAGACATTTGCTCATCCACTCATTACTTGCGCACGCTTTGGCGATTCCCGTAAGAGTTTGGGCAACCTGTGTGCATTCGCACAGACGAAGGTCAATGGCTGGGTAGCCTTTAACTATATATATGTAGACAGTAACAGTTCTCGAAAGAACAGAATACTGTTGATGACCGTGCAGTTTTCCCTGGAATAAATGATGACTAACTGAAACCCTCAGCTGCCGAAAGATGTTGTTGATATACCTTGATGTGGACAGCTGAAAATGTGTGCCCCGACCGGGACTCGAACCCGGGATCTCCTGTTTACATGGCAGGGGAATCGCCAAAGCGTGCGCGAGTAATGAGTGAATGGGCAAATGTCTATAAGGTAGGTAGGTTAGAAAATTTAAAAAGGAAAATGGATAGGTTAAAGTTAGATATAGTGGGAATTAGTGAAGTTCGGTGGCAGGAGGAACAAGACTTCTGGTCAGGTGACTACAGGGTTATAAACACAAAATCAAATAGGGGTAATGCAGGAGTAGGTTTAATAATGAATAGGAAAATAGGAATGCGGGTAAGCTACTACAAACAGCATAGTGAACACATTATTGTGGCCAAGATAGATACGAAGCCCACGCCTACCACAGTAGTACAAGTTTATATGCCAACTAGCTCTGCAGATGACGAAGAAATTGAATAAAGTTATGATAAAAGAAATTATTCAGATAGTGAAGGGAGATGAAAATTTAATAGTCATGGGTGACTGGAATTCGTCAGCAGGAAAAGGGAGAGAAGGAAACGTAGTAGGTGAATATGGATTGTGGGTTAGAAACGAAAGAGGAAGCTGCCTGGTACAATTTTGCACAGAGCACAACCTAATCATAACTAACACTTGGTTCAAGAATCATAAAAGAAGATTGTATACATCGAAAAATCCTGGAGATACTAGAAGGTATCAGATAGATTATATAATGATAAGACAGAGATTTAGGAACCAGGTTTTAAATTGTAAGACATTTCCAGGGGCAGATGTGGACTCTGACCACAATCTATTGGTTATGAACTGTAGATTAAAACTGAAGAAACTGCAAAAAGGTGGGAATTTAAGGAGATGGGACCTGGATAAACTGAAAGAACAAGAGGTTGTACAGAGTTTCAGGGAGAGCATAAGGGAACAATTGACAGGAATGGGGGAAAGAAATACAGTAGAAGATAAATGGGTAGCTCTGAGGGATGAAGTAGTGAAAGCAGCAGAGGATCAAGTAGGTAAAAAGACGAGGGCTAGTAGAAATCCTTGTGTAACGGAAGAAATATTGAATTTAATTGATGAAAGGAGAAAATATAAAAATGCAGTACATGAAACAGGCTAAAAGGAATACAAACGTCTCAAAAATTAGATCGACAGGAAGTGCAAAATGGCTAAGCAGGGATGGCTAGAGGACAACTGTAAGGATGTAGAGGCTTATCTCACTAGGGGTAAGATAGATACTGCCTACAGGAAAATTAAAGAGACCTTTGGAGAAAAGAGACCCACTTGTATGAATATCAAGAGCTCAGATGGAAACCCAGCTCTAAGCAAAGAAGGGAAAGCAGAAAGGTGGAAGGATTATATAGAAGGTCTATACAAGGGCGATGTAATTGAGGACAATATTATGGAAATGGAAGAGGATGTAGATGAAGATGAAATGGGAGATACGATACTGCGTGAAGAGTTTGACAGAGCACTGAAAGACCTGAGTCGAAACAAGGCCCCAGGAGTAGACAACATTCCGTTAGAACTACTGACAGCCTTGGGAGAGCCAGTCCTGACAAAACCCTACCATCCGGTGAGCAAGATGTATGAGACAGGCGAAATACCCTCAGACTGGAAAAACTATAGACGCCGACCTCAGGGAAGATCAGTTTGGATTCCGTAGAAATATTGGAACACGTGAGGCAATACTGACCCTTCGACTTATCTTAGAAGCTAGATTAAGGAAAGGCAAACCTACGTTCCTAGCATTTGTAGACTTAGAGAAAGCTTTTGACAATGAATACTCTCTTTCAAATTCTGAAGGTGGCAGGGGTAAAATGTAGGGAGCGAAAAGCTATTTACAATTTGTACAGAAACCTGATGGCAGTTATAAGAGTCGAGGGACATGAAAGGGAAGCAGTGGTTGGGAATGGAGTGAGACAGGGCTGTAGCCTCTCCCCGATGTTGTTCAATCTGTATATTGAGCAAGCAGTAAAGGAAACAAAAGAAAAATTCGGAGTAGGTATAAAAATCCATGGAGAAGAAATAAAAACTTTGAGGTTCGCCGATGACATTGTAATTCTGTCAGAGACAGCAAAGGACTTGGAAGAGCAGTTGAACGGAATGAATAGTGTCTTGAAAGGAGGGTAAAAGACGAACATCAACAAAAGCAAAACGAGGATGATGGAACGTAGTCGAATTAAGTCGGGTGATGCTGAGGGAATTAGATTAGGAAATGAGGCACTTAAAGTAGTAAAGGAGTTTTGCTATTTGAGGAGCAAAATAACTGATGCTGGTCGAAGTAGAGAGGATATAAATTGTAGACTGGCAATGGGAAGGAAAGCGTTTCTGAAGAAGGGAAATTTGTTAACATCCAGTATTGATTTAAGCGTTAGGAAGTCGTTTCTGAAAGTATTTATATGGAGTGTAGCCATATATGGAAGCGAAACATGGACGATAAATAGTTTAGACAAGAAGAGCATAGAAGCTTTCGAAATGTGGTGCTACAGAAGAATGCTGAAGATTTGATGGGTAGATCACATTACTAATGAGGAAGTATTGAATAGGATTGGGGAGAAGAGAAGTTTGTGGCAGAACTTGACTAGAAGAAGGGATCGGTTGGTAGTACATGTTCTGAGGCATCAAGGTATCACCAGTTAATATTGGAAGGCGGCGTGGAGGGTAAAAATCGTGGAGGTAGACCAAGGGATGAATACACTATGCAGATTCAGAAGTATGTAGGTTGCAGTAGGGACTGGGAGATGAAGAAGCTTGCACGGGATAGAGTATCATGGAGAGCTGCATCAAACCAGACTCAGGACTGAAGACCACAAGAATAACTGTGGTTGGTGTGGTGACAGAGGTTCGCTTCCAACTGCCTACCCCTTCATCAACTCTAATCCATTGAGAGTAATTTGTACTATGGCTTAGTAATAATGCTATCCCTACCAAAGATGTCTCTACAATCGAACAGATACGTGATGCCATTTCTACTCTCTCCAGCAAAATACTACACATTTCCCAGCAGGCCTCTCTCACAGTGGAACGACATACACCATAACACGGTACCTATTCGCCACTGATGCAGGAGTCGAAAACTTCAAGAAGAGAGCGAGAAGACGTTGGCAGCGTCTTAGAAATCAGGCTGACTTGAGAGAGACGAAGAGACTCTCTTGAGAACTGCACAGGCGGGCAGTGGAACACAGAAAAGAACTACGAGAAGATAAGGTGGCTGCTCTTGAGCTTCACTCACGCTATCACTGGAGATTGGTCCGCGACTTCTCTAACCCTAAACCACCTTCTGGAGCTCTTCACGGTCCAGCAGGCCGTTTGTGTGATCTATTGGGGAAGTCAGAAACTTTTGCCTACATCTTTGAGGCTTAAAATACGGTAGACGACTTGGGGAACGATGCGGATGCCGAACGGGCTAGACAGATAGCTCAAGAAATTAGGGACACCGATCATTGTATCGACCTGGACCTTACAACGTCTGCAGAAGTCCGACAGATCATCACACACTTGGGATCTCATTCCGCCCCTGTGTCAGACGGCTCATAGAAGCGCTCAACTTAAGCAAATCCCTCGAAAACCTGTTGTGCTCATCACGATGATCTGTAACGGTTGTCTGAGACTACTTCCTGGGCAGTTGGAAGGTCGCCTGTGTCGTCGCGCTTCCCAAGCCATCCCGCCAATTACCGGTCGATCACCCGCTCACCGAAGTTATCAAATATTGTAGAATGACTCATCTGGATTCGCATACGAGCTACCATCAAGGACCACGATGTTACCAAAACAGATCAGTTTCCCTTTCAACCATCTGTTTCAGTGGAACTCCAACTCTTACGAGTCACAGGATGCAACACATACAACCCCAACGTTTCCAACTATACGGCTGCAGTGTTTCTGCACATTGAGGAGGCTTATGACAGAGTTCGGCGGGATACACTGCTCCAAAAACTTAACGACCTACAACATCTCTCGGGCTACTGCATACGATTAATAAGCAGCTTTTTACAGAACCAGCAGATTATGGTTAAACTCAACGGACGGCGATCGAATTACAGACAATTTCAGAAAAGCCTTCCACGAGCATCGATCTTGTCATCAACACTCTTCCCTGGGTACGTTAATGATTTATCACAGCAACCATATTTACTCGCCGAAAGCCCAGTCTACGGGAAAGACCAGTGCTCCAGAACCACTAAATCCCATGGTACACCAAAGTACTTAGGATTTGCCCTTCAGCGTAAGTTACTATTTAAACAACAAATCCAGGAGAGTTCAATTTCTCTACTTATTGCAGCAAATGTAGCCTAATCTGGACAGTGGGAAAGTGAATGCCTGAACAAAACTCAAGCTTTGCAAAGCAATGATCATGCCTCTGTTGTCACACAGCTGCTCAACATGGGTTACTACTGGCCACTGAAATATGAGACCTGTACAGGTAATTCACAATCTGTGTTTATGACTTGTCTTGGGTGCTTAGCGATGGGCTCGGATCCACTGCTTACATAATCAACTACCGATGATCAGAGAACAAATCGCGGAGTCGACGTGGAAGCTACCGACAAAACGCGAGAAGCTACTTCCAACAACTCGTCATCTCGACTACGCTGACTCAGTACGGCGGTACAGCACAAGGGTGCTTGTGCCATTGTGGAGGCACCCCAATGACTTTCAAACTGTTATAACCACCACCACCACAGCATGGCTCAAGTACCTCGAGCCCATGTCGCTACTTACGCTTGAAGTTTATCTAAGCTCCCTAAACCTGTTCACCCCAGAAGTCCAGTCTCAAGGAATGTGTCACTTTGAAACCAATAAAAACATACAAACACACAAAATTTCTTTCATTTCTAGCAGTGTAATTTTTTTTTTTTTTTTTTTTTTTTTTTTGTCATCAGTCTACTGACTGGTTTGATGCGGCCCGCCACGAATTCCTTTCCTGTGCTAACCTCTTCTTTCTCAGAGTAGCACTTGCAACCTACGTCCTCGATTATTTGCTTGACGTATTCCAATCTCTGTCTTCCTCTACAGTTTTGCCCTCTACAGCTCCCTCTAGTACCATGGAAGTCATTCCTTCATGTCTTAGCAGATGTCCTATCATCCTGTCCCTTCTCCTAATCAGTCTTTTCCACATATTCCTTTCCTCTCCGATTCTGCGTAGAACCTCCTCATTCCTTACCTTATCAGTCCACCTAATTTTCAACATTTGTCAATAGCACCACATCTCAAATGCTTCGATTCACTTCTGTTCTGGTTTTCCCACAGTCCATGTTTCACTACCATACAATGCTGTACTCCGGACGTACATCCTCAGAAATTTCTTCCTCAAATTAAGGCCGGTATTTGATATTAGTAGACTTTTCTTGGCCAGAAATGCCTTTTTTGCCATAGCGAGTCTGCTTTTGATGTCCTCCTTGCTCCGTCCGTCATTGGTTATTTTACTGCCTGGGTAGCGGAATTCCTTAACTTCATTGACTTCGTGACCATCAATCCTGATGTTAAGTTTCTCGCTGTTCTCATTTCTAGTACTTCTCATTACCTTCGTCTTTCTCCGATTTACTCTCAAACCATGCTGTGTACTCACTAGACTGTTCATTCCGTTCAGCAGATCATTTAATTCTTCACTTTCACTCAGGATAGCAATATCATCAGCGAATCGTATCATTGATATCCTTTCACCTTGTATTTTAATTCCACTCCTGAACCTTTCTTTTATTTCCATCATTGCTTCCTCGATGTACAGATTCAAGAGTAGGGGCGAAAGGCAACATCCTTGTCTTACACCCTTCTTAATACGGGCACTTCGTTCTTGATCGTCCACTCTTATTATTCCCTCTTGGTTGTTGTACATATTGTATATGACCCGTCTCTCCCTATAGCTTACCCCTACTTTTTTCAGAATCTCGAACAGCTTGCACCATTTTATATTGTGGAACGCTTTTTCCAGGTCGACAAATCCTATGAAAGTGTCTTGATTTTTCTTTAGCCTTGCTTCCATTATTAGCCGTAACGTCGGAATTGCTTCTCTCGTCCCTTTACTTTTCCTGAAGCCAAACTGATCGTCACCTAGCGCATTCTCAATTTCTGTATATTATTCTTGTAAGCAGCTTCGATGCATGAGCTGTTAAGCTGATTGTGCAATAATTCTCGCACTTGTCAGCTCTTGCCGTCTTCGGAATTGTGTGGATGATGCTTTTCCGAAAGTCAGATGGTATATCGCCAGACTCATATATTCTACACACCAACGTGAATAGTCGTTTTGTTGCCATTTCCGATAGTGATTTTAGAAACTCTGATGGAATGTTATCTATCCCTTCTGCCTTATTTGACCGTAAGTCCTCCAAAGCTCTTTTAAATTCCGATTCTAATACTGGATGCCATATCTCTTCTAAATCGACTCCTGTTTCTTCTTCTATCACATCAGACAAATCTTCACCCTCATAGAGGCTTTCAATGTATTCTTTCCACCTATCTGCTCTCTCCTCTGCATTTAACAGTGGAATTCCCGTTGCACTCTTAATGTTACCACCGTTGCTTTTAATGTCACCAAAGGTTGTTTCGACTTTCCTGTATGCTGAGTCTGTCCTTCCGACAATCATATCTTTTTCGATGTCTTCACATTTTTCCTGCAGCCATTTCGTCTTAGCTTCCCTGCACTTCCTATTTATTTCATTCCTCAGCGACTTGTATTTCTGTATTCCTGATTTTCCCGGAACATGTTTGTACTTCCTCCTTTCATCAATCAACTGAAGTATTTCTTCTGTTACCCATGGTTTCTTCTCAGCTACCTTTTTTGTACCTATGTTTT
Organism: Schistocerca piceifrons; assembly: GCF_021461385.2. Classification (NCBI taxonomy): domain Eukaryota; kingdom Metazoa; phylum Arthropoda; class Insecta; order Orthoptera; family Acrididae; genus Schistocerca; species Schistocerca piceifrons. Next base: position 563,242,999 of record NC_060143.1, read on the forward strand.
CCTTCCCAACTTCTGTGATGGCCCTTTTTAGAGATGTCCATTCCTCTTCAACTGTACTGCCTACTGCGCTATTTCTTATTGCTGTATCTATAGCGTTAGAGAACTTCAAACATATCTCGTCATTCCTTAGTACTTCTGTATCCCACTTCTTTTCGTATTGATCTTTCCCGACTAATGTCTTGAACTTCAGCCTACTCTTCATCACTACTATATTGTGATCTGATTCTATATCTGATTCTGGGTACGCCTTACAATCCAGTATCTGATTTCGGAATCTCTGTCTGACCATGATGTAATCTAATTGAAATCTTCCTGTATCTCCCGGCCTTTTCCAAGTATACCTCCTCCTCTTGTGATTCCTGAACAGGGTATTCGCTATTACTAGCTGAAACTTGTTACAGAACTCAATTAGTCTTTCTCCTCTTTCATTCCTTGTCCCAAGCCAATATTCTCCTGTAACCTTTTCTTCTACTCCTTCCCCTACAACTGTATTCCAGTCGCCCATGACTATTAGATTTTCGTCCCCCTTTACACACTGCATTACCCTTTCAATATCCTCATACACTTTCTCTATCTCTTCATCTTCAGCTTGCGACGTCGGCATGTATACCCGAACTATCGTTGTCGGTGTTGGTCTGCTGTCGATTCTGATTAGAACAACCCGGTCACTGAACTGTTCACAGTAACACACCCTCTGCCCTACCTTCCTATTCATAACGAATCCTACACCTGTTATACCATTTTCTGCTGCTGTTCATATTACCCGATACTCATCTGACCAGAAATCCTTGTCTTCCTTCCACTTCACTTCACTGACCCCTACTATATCTAGATTGAGTCTTTGCATTTCCCTTTTCATATTTTCTAGTTTCCCTACCACGTTCAAGCTTCTGACATTCCACGCCCCGACTCGTCGAACGTTATCCTTTCGTTGATTATTCAATCTTTTTGTCATGGTAACCTCCCCCTTGTCTGTCCCCTCCCGGAGATCCGAATGGGGGACTATTCTGGAATCTTTTGCCAATGGAGAGATCATCATGACACTTCTACAAATACAGGCCACATGTCCTGTGGATACACGTTACGTGTCTTTAATGCAGTGGTTTCCATTGCCTTCTGCATCCTCATGTCGTTGATCATTGCTGATTCTTCGGCCTTTAGGGGCAATTCCCCACCCCTAGGACAAGAGAGTGCCCTGAACCTCTAACCGCTCCTCCGCCCTCTTTGACAAGACCGTTGGCGGAATGAGGCTGACTTCTTATGCCGCCAATTCTGATTATTTATCAAAATTTAGGCAGTGGTGGGGATCGAACCCGGGACCGAAGACGATTTAATTATGAATCAAAGACGCTACCCGTAGACCACGGGTGTAATGAGTATGTATGTGATGTATGTGATTGTGGAAAATGCAGTTTTATATTGCGATTCAGATGCCACTTTACACTGTAAGTCCTACCGTAACTAAGTCAGTACAGTGGTCGGAGGGAGAAAACGGCGCCCCACCTCCATTACTATCGTGCATAGTCGAACACTGTGCTGTCCAAACCAGACTTCGGACTGATGATAGTTTTGAGACACATATTGTGGTCCTTATGTGTACACACAGTCAAAGTAAAAAGGTTTTAATGGCGTTGAGCCACAATCATGCAATACTTTTTAAAAGAGTAAACCGCCATTTGACTGCGTATTCTTACATTTATCTTTTGTACTACCCATATTTCGGCTTTTATACCATTACCTAGTACAGCGCTAAAAGTTGTTAGATGATTGTGAAGTCATGCCTACTAAGGCAGTCAAAAGCAGGTAAAGAAGACTAACACAAATATTTAATTTGCAGCTGTGAACTGTCTCTGTCAGTTACATCTTACAGACTTTTGTTAGCCTTGTTTACCTGATTTGCACTGCCTTAACAGACCTGACTTAATAATGTTCTAACAACTTTTACCATTGTAATTGATAATGCCATGAAAGCCGAAATCTGGACAGTGTGAAAGATAAATATAAGAATACGCAGTCAAATGGCAGTTTATTCTTTAAAAAACAATTAAAGTACATGGACTAAATAATAATAGTAGCACCGATAAGGGGCAAGGACTTCTTAAATGATTAAACGTGGACATAAGAACTACACTCCTAGAAATTGAGATAAGAACACCGTGAATTCATTGTCCCAGGAAGGGGAAACTTTATTGACACATTCCTGGGGTCAGATACATCACATGATCACACTGACAGAACCACAGGCACATAGGCACAGGCAACAGAGCATGCACAATGTCGGCACTAGTACAGTGTATATCCACCTTTCGCAGCAATGCAGGCTGCTATTATCCCATGGAGACAATCGTAGAGATGCTGGATGTAGTCCTGTGGAACGGCTTGCCATGCCATTTCCACCTGGCGCCTCAGTTGGACCAGCGTTCGTGCTGGACGTGCAGACCGCGTGAGACGACGCTTCATCCAGTCCCAAACATGCTCAATGGGGGACAGATCCGGAGATCTTGCTGGCCAGGGTAGTTGACTTACACCTTCTAGAGCACGTAGGGTGGCACGGGATACATGCGGACGTGCATTGTCCTGTTGGAACAGCAAGTTCCCTTGCCGGTCTAGGAATGGTAGAACGATGGGTTCGATGACGGTTTGGATGTACCGTGCACTATTCAGTGTCCCCTCGACGATCACCAGTGGTGTACGGCCAGTGTAGGAGATCGCTCCCCACACCATGATGCCGGGTGTTGGCCCTGTGTGCCTCGGTCGTATGCAGTCCTGATTGTGGCGCTCACCTGCACGGCGCCAAACACGCATACGACCATCATTGGCACCAAGGCAGAAGCGACTCTCATCGCTGAAGACGACACGTCTCCATTCGTCCCTACATTCACGCCTGTCGCGACCCCACTGGAGGCGGGCTGCACGATGTTTGGGGCGTGAGCGGAAGACGGCCTAACGGTGTGCGGGACCGTAGCCCAGCTTCATGGAGACGGTTGCGAATGGTCCTCGCCGATACCCCAGGAGCAACAGTGTCCCTAATTTGCTGGGAAGTGGCGGTGCGGTCCCCTACGGCACTGCGTAGGATCCTACGGTCTTGGCGTGCATCCGTGCGTCGCTGCGGTCCGGTCCCAGGTCGACGGGCACGTGCACCTTCCGCCGACCACTGGCGACAACATCGATGTACTGTGGAGACCTCACGCCCCACGTGTTGAGCAATTCGGCGGTACGTCCACCCGGCCTCCCGCATGCCCACTATACACCCTCGCTCAAAGTCCGTCAACTGCACATACGGTTCACGTCCACGCTGTCGCGGCATGCTACCAGTGTTAAAGACTGCGATGGAGCTCCCTGGCTGACACTGACGGCGGCGGTGCACAAATGCTGCGCAGCTAGCGCCATTCGACGGCCAACACCGCGGTTCCTGGTGTGTCCGCTGTGCCGTGCGTGTGATCATTGCTTGTACAGCCCTCTCGCAGTGTCCGGAGCAAGTATGGTGGGTCTGACACACCGGTGTGAATGTGTTCTTTTTTCCATTTCCAGGAGTGTAGATCAAAAGATATTGCTCCGAGAATTTAATAAATAGTACTTTATGGTAAGGAAGAAGTAATTTACAATTAGTCGAGTGACGGAGAGGGCTAGGGGGAGGGATGGAGGGAGAGACAGAGAGAGTGAGAGACTGGCAAGCAACCGTACAGTGGCAGCAGAACATTGTCAGGCCTTGTGGTTAGCAGCAAACGACCTGATTGGGGAGTCGTAGGACAGAAACCCGGCAGAATAAAGAAATTTCTCAGTCTGTTTTAAATCCAGCCCTCACCTCAAAACGATGGGTCGAGCCCTCAGGAACGGCATGTAGTTCGGATTCCACGATAAACTGTACGTTCCCTGTCTCTGGTTGGATGACTGGTGCATATTAGGGGCACCCAACTTCTTTAAGTGACGTCACGTTTAAAGAATTACAGTATGTCATTGAGCCACACGTTATTACTATTATTATTATTATTATTATTTTCGATTATTCCCATTTAAGAGAGCGTTTGAACTTGAATTCCTTTATGATGATTGTTTATGTTTTTTCTGAGCCTAAATTCTCTTCATGTGTTCACTGTGTTGTTCCTTTCGCTCCGCTGCCCATTTGCATCCTGGTCTCTTCTGTGTTGTGGTGTCAAATTTACGTTTTTTGATGATGTTCCTGAATTCAGTTCTATTTTCTGCATCGTTTACTGTTATGTGTGCTTGTCTGAGGACCACTTCTACTTCTTTTATCGATTTTGTTTTTCCCTTGCTTGAGTTGATGACTTTACGAATTCACTTTGAAATTCTGTTTTCATTCATCCTGTGGATATGTAGATATGTCCGTAAAACTGCATTTTTCTTTCCTTATTGTATCCGTAACGGCCCATGAACCATGGACCTTGCCGTTGGTGGGGAGGCTTGCGTGCCTCAGCGATACAGATAGCCGTACCGTAGGTGCAACCACAACGGAGGGGTATCTGTTGAGAGGCCAGACAAACGTGTGGTTCCTGAAGAGGGGCAGCAGCCTTTTCAGTAGTTGCAGGGGCAACAGTCTGGATGATTGACTGATCTGGGCTTGTAACACTAACCAAAACGGCCTTGTTGTGCTGGTACTGTGAACGGCTGAAAGCAAGGGGAAACCACAGCCGTAATTTTTCCCGAGGGCATGCAGCTTTACTGTATGGTTAAATGATGATAGCGTCCTCTCGGGTAAAATATTCCGGAGGAAAAATAGTCCCCCATTCGGATCTCCGGGTAGGGACTACTCAGGAGGACGTCGTTATCAGGAGAAAGAAAACTGGCGTTCTACGGATCTGGGCGTGGAATGTCAGATCCCTTAATCGGGCAGGTAGGTTAGAAAATTTAAAAAGGGAAATGGATAGGTTAAAGTTAGATATAGTGGGAATTAGTGAACTTAGGCGGCAGGAGGAACAAGACTTTTGGTCAGGCGAATACAGGTTAATAAATACAAAATCAAAACGGGGGAATGTAAGAGTAGGTTTAATAATGAATAAAAAAATAGGAGTGCGGGTAAGCTACTACAAACGGCATAGTGAACGCATTATTGTGGCCAAGATAGACACGAAGCCCACACCAACCACAGTAGTACAAGTTTATATGCCAACTAGCTCTGCAGATGACGAAGAAATTGAAGAAATGTATGATGAAATAACAAGAAATTATTCAAATGGTGAAGGGAGACGAAAATTTAATAGTGGTGGGTGACTGGAATTCGGTAGTAGGAAAAGGAAGAGAAGGAAACGTAGTAGGTGAATATGGATTGGGGGGGAAGAAATGCAAGAGGAAGCCGTCTGGTAGAATTTTGCACAGAGCACAACTTAATCATAACTAACACTTGGTTCAAGAATCATAAAAGAAGGTTGTATACATGGAAGAAGCCTGGAGATACTGACAGGTTTCCGATAGATTATATAATGGTAAGACAGAGATTTAGGTATCAGGTTTTAAATTGTAAGACGTTTCCAGGGGCAGATGTGTACTCTGACCACAATCTATTGGTTATGAACTGTAGATTAAAACTGAAGAAACTGCAAAAAGGTGGGAATTTAAGGAGATGGGACCTGGATAAACTGAAAGAACCAGAGGTTGTACAGAGTTTCAAGGAGAGCATAAGGGAACAATTGACAGGGATGTGGGAAAGAAATACAGTAGAAGAAGAATGGGTAGCTTTGAGGGATGAAGTAGTGAAGGCAGCAGAGGATCAAGTAGGTAAAAAGACAAGTGCTAGTAGAAATCCTTGCGTAACAGAAGAAATATTGAACTTAATTGATGAAAGGAAAAAATATAAAAATGCAGTAAATGAAGCAGCCAAAAAGGAATACAAACGTCTCAAAAATGAGATCGACAAGAAGTGCAAAATGGCTAAGCAGGGATGGTTAGAGGACAAATGTAAGGATGTAGAGTCTTGTCTCACCAGGGGTAAGGTAGATACTGCCTACAGGAAAATTAAAGAGACCTTTGGAGAAAAGAGACCCACTTGTATGAATATCAAGATCTCAGATGGAAACCCAGTTCTAAGCAAAGAAGGGAAAGCAGAAAGGTGGAAGGAGTATATAAAGGGTCTATACAAGGGCGATGTACTTGAGGACAATATTATGGAAATGGAAGAGGATGCAGATGAAGATGAAATCGGAGATATGATACTGCGTAAAGAGTTTGACAGAGCACCGAGAGACCTGAGTAGAAACAAGGCCCCGGGAGTAGACAACATTCCATTAGAACTACTGACAGCCTTGGGAGAGCCAGTCCTGACAAAACTCTACCATCTGGTGAGCAAAATATATGAGACAGGCGAAATACCCTCAGACTTCAAGAAGAATATAATAATTCCAATCCCAAAGAAAGCAGGTGTTGACAGTTGACAAAATTACCGAACTATCAGTTTAATGAGTCACGGCTGCAAAATACTAACACGAATTCTTTAGAGACGAATGGAAAAACTAGTAGAAGCCGACCTCGGGGAAGATCAGTTTGGATTCCGTATAAGTATAGGAACATGTGAGGCAATATTGACCCTACGACTTATCTTAGAAGCTAGATTAAGGAAAGGCAAACCTACGTTTCTAGCATTTGTACACTTAGAGGAAGCTTTTGACAGTACCGACTGGAATACTCTCTTCTTAATTCTGAAGGTCGCAGGGGTCAAATACAGGTAGCGAAAGGCTGTTTACAATTTGTAGAGAAACCAAATGGCAGCCATAAGAGTCGAGGGTCATGAAAGGGAAGCAGTGGTTGAGAAGGGAGGGAGACAGGGTTGTAGCCTATCCCAGATGCTATTCAATCTGTATATTGAGCCAGCAGTGAAGGAAACAAAAGAAAAATTCGGAGTAGATATAAAAATCCATGGAGAAGAAATAAAATCATTGAGGTTCGCCGATGACATTGTAATTCTCTCAGAGACAGCAAAGGGCATGGAAGAGGAGTTGAACGGAATGGACAGTGTCTTGAAAGGAGGATATAAGATGAACATCAACAAAAGTAAAACGAGGATAATGGAATGTAGTCGAATAAAGTCGGTCGATGCTGAGGGAATTAGATTAGGAAATGAGACACTTAAAGTAGTAAAGGAGTTTTGCTATTTGGGGAGCAAAGTATGTGATGATGGTCGAAGTAGAGAGGATATAAAATGTAGACTGGCAATGGCAAGGAAAGCGTTTCTGAAGAATAGAAATTTGTTAACGTCGAGTATAGATTTAAATGTCAGGAAGTCGTTTCTGACAGTATTTGTATGGAGTGTAGCCATGTATGGAAGTGAAACATGGACGATAAATAGATTGGACAAGAAGAAAATAGAAGCTTTTGAAATGTGGTGCTACAGAAGAATGTTGAAGATTTGATGGGAAGATCACGTAACTAATGAGTAGGTATTGAATAGGATTGGGGAGAAGAGACATTTGTGGCACAACTTGACTTGTAGAAGGGATCGGTTGGTAGGACATGTTCTGAGGCATCAAGGGATCACCAATTTAATACTGGAGGGCAGCGTGGTGGGTAAAAATGGTAGAGGGAGACCAAGAGATGAATACACTAAGCAGATTCAGAAGGATTTAGGTTGCAGTAGGGACTGGGAGATGCAGAAGCTTGCATGGGATAGAGTAGCATGGAGAGCTGCATCAAACCAGTCTCAGGACTGAAGACCACAACAACAACAACAATCTTGTCTGTGTATTTATATAATTCTGATGTTGGTCTCTTCTTCCAGATTCCTTGCTCTTGCATCGGGCCAAAAATTTTCCTGAGAATTTTCCTTTCTTGTTTCTCTATTACTTTGATTTTAGTTTGCCCACCTATTTGTGTTGTTTCAGATACATACAGTGCCTCCGGAAGTACGACAGAGTTGTAGTGCCTCAATTTTGCGTTAATGGATATGGACTTTTTGTTATAATAGTTCCAAGTGAGTTTATATGCTTTCTGTAGTTTTTTTATTCTTTCCTCATTGGCCTTTTGGTTGATCCCTGATTTCTGGATGATTTCTCCCAGGTACTTAAAATGTGGCACTTGTACGATTTTCTCATGGGTTGTCACAATAGGCAATATGTCTTGTGGCACTCTTTCTATGTACTGGGTTTTCTTATATGAGATTTGCAGGCCGGTTCATTGTGCAATTTCGTGTAACTTCTCTATGGCGTTAGTGGCTTCTTTTCTATTATTTGTGAGGATTGCAAGGTCATACGCAAAAGCTAAACACTTCACATTGAATCTATTATCTTTTCTAATGCCAATCTGTATTCCTTTGACTTTTCTTCCCATGTCCTGATAATTTTTTCAAGATTGATATTAAAGAGTAAAGGTGAAAGTCCGTCACCCTGTCGCACTCCAGTTTGGATTTCAAATGGTTCCGAGATATCCCCCATAAATTTAACCTTGGAGACTGTGTCAGTTAACTTTTCCCGAATGATTGCTCTTGTCTTTCTGTCAATGCTGAATTCTTCCAGCGTCTTGCAGACCGCTACTCTGTCTATTGAGTCGTAGGCCTTTTTAAAATCTACAAAAGTGACCACTGTGTTTCGGGTGTTTCTCATCTGGAGAATCATTTTCAGATTACAGATCTGCTCTATGCATAATCGTCCCTTGCGAAAACCAGCCTGGTATTCTCCTGTTTGTGGGTCAGCTTGTTCTTCTAATCTATTCATGAGAGCTTTTGATAGGATTTTATATGTGACCGGTACGAGTGAGATACCCCTGTAATTATTTGGTTCAGTTTCGTCCTCGTTTTTGTGGAGTGGATGGATGAGTGCGCAGTTCCATTCAGAAGGGATCTGTTCTGTTTCCCAAATATTACTATTATTATTATTACTATTTCTTTCCTTTCTCAGACCCTATGTCTGGTTAAAAATGGAAAGCGACATGGACCTTGAACAAGCGTGACTTCCTTTTAACTGTACGGTATATGTTACATTGCATTTAGGAACTTTCGGGTAATTGAACATGTATCAATAATTACAGATTTCTGTAGTTGTATATATACGTTTGGATGTAGCTGTGTTGCGTTGATGTACTGGTGGATATTGTGTGGTATTACTCCTGTAGTTGATGGTATAATTGGTATAATGTCAACTTTATCCTGATGCCACATGTCCTTGACTTCCTCAGCCAGTTGGATGTATTTTTCCATATTTTCTTCTGTTTTCTTCTGTATATCTGTTGTATTGGGTATGGATATTTCGATTAGTTGTGTTAATTTCCTCTTTTTATTGGTGAGTATGATGTCACGTTTGCTATGTGATGGTGTTTTATCTGTTATAATGGTTCTGTTCCAGTATAATTTGTATTCATCATTCGCCGGTACATTTTGTGGTGCATACCTGTATGTGGGAACGTGTTGTTTTATTGGTTTATGTTGTATGGCAAGTTGTTGATGTATTATTTTTGCTACATTGTCATGTCTTCTGGTGAATTTTGTATTTGCTAGTATTGTACATCCGCTTGTGATGTGATCTACTGTTTCTACTTGTTGTTTGCAAAGTCTGCATTTATCTGTTGCGGAATTTGGATCTTTAATAATATACTTGCTGTAATATCTGGTGTTTATTGTTTAATCCTGTATTGCAATCATGAATGCTTCCGTCTCACTGTAAATATTGCCTTTTCTTAGCCTTTTGTTGGACGCATCTTGATTGATGTGTGGCTGTGTTAGATGATATGGGTGCTTGCCATGTAGTGTTTTCTTTTTCCAATTTACTTTCCTCGTATCTGTTGATATTATGTATCTAAAGGGTTGTAGAAGTGGTTATGAAATTGCAATGGTGTAGCCGATGTATTTATATGAGTGATTACTTTGTGTATTTTGCTAGTTTCTGCTCGTCCTATAAAGAATTTTCTTAAATTGTCTACCTGTACATAATGTAGGTTTTTGATGTCGATAAATCCCCTTCCTACTTCCTTTCTGCTTAATTTGAATCTTTCTGTTGCTGAATGTATGTGATGTATTCTATATTTATGGCATTGTGATCGTGTAAGTGTATTGAGTGTTTCTAGTTCTGTGTTACTCCATTTCACTACCCCAAATGAATAGGTCAATATTGGTATAGCATAAGTATTTATAGCTTTTGTCTTGTTTCTTGCTGTCAATTCCGTTTTCAGTATTTTTGTTAGTCATCGTCTATATCTTTCTTTTAATTCTTCTTTAATATTTGTATTATGTATTCCTATTTTTTTCCTATATCCTAGATATTTATAGGCATCTGTTTTTTCCATCGCTTCTATGCAGTTGCTGTGGGCATCCAATATGTAATCTTCTTGTTTAGTGTGTTTTCCCTTGACTATGCTATTTTTCTTACATTTGTGTGTTCCAAAAGCCATATTTATATCATTGCTGAATATTTCTGTTATCTTCCGTAATTGGTTGAGTTGCTGATTTGTTGCTGCCAGTAGTTTTAGATCATCAATGTATAGCAAATCTGTGATTTTGTGTTGGTATGTTCCAGTAATATTATATCCATAATTTGTATTAAGTAGCATGTTTGATAGTGGGTTCAGAGCAAGGCAAAACCAGAAAGGACTTAATGAGTCTCCTTGATATATTCCACGCTTAATCTGTATTGGCTGTGATGTGATATTATTTGAATTTGTTTGGATATTAAGTGTGGTTTTCCAATTTTTCATTACTATGTTTAGGAACTGTATCAATTTAGGATCTACTTTGCATATTTCCAATATCTGTAGCAACCGTGAATGGGGTATACTATCAAAAGCTTTTTGGTAATCAATGTATGCGTAGTGTAGCGACCTTTGTTTAGTTTTAGCTTGATATGTCACCTCTGCATCTATTATCAGTTGCTCTTTACATCCTCATGCTCCTTTGCAGCAGCCTTTCTGTTCTTCATTTATAATTTTGTTCTGTGTTGGATGTGTCATTAATTTCTGTGTAATGACAGAAGTTAATATTTTGTGTATTGTTGGTAGGCATGTTATGGGGCGATATTTTGCTGGGTTTGCTGTGTCTGCTTGATCTTTAGGTTTCACATAAGTTATTCCTTGTGTAAGTGTATCACGGACTGTGTATGGGTCTGCAATGTAACTGTTAAATAATTTAGTTAGATGTGAATGTGTTGAGGTAAACTTCTTTAGCCAGAAATTTGCTATTTTATCTTTCCAGGGGCTTTCCAGTTGTGTGTAAAATTAATTCCTCGGGTGACTTCATGTTGCAAAATTATCACTTCAGGCATTTGTGGTATCATCTTGTATGTGTCTGTTTCTGCTTGTATCCATCGTGCATGTCTGTTATGTTGTACCGGGTTTGACCATATGTTGTTCCAGAAGTGTTCCATGTCTGCTATGTTTGGTGGATTGTCTATTTTAATGTGTGTGTTATCTATTGTCTCATAAAATTTCTTTTGGTTTGTGTTGAATGTTTGGTTTTGTTTCCTTCTATTTTCCCTTTTTTTGTATCTTCTAAGTCATTTGGCCAATGCTTGTAATTTCTACTTCTTTTCATCTAATTGCTCTATCGCTTCTTGTTGTGACATTTTACCTAACCTTTTTCGTTTTTTGTCTGATATTTCATTTCTTATAAATTGTGTTCACTGTCCGATGTCTTTTCTCAGTCTTTCCATTCCGATCTGTAGCCTGTGTTGCCATGCTGGTTTTGTGGTTTTCTTCTGTGTGTTGGTTGGTTCTGATCTCTGCTTAGTGTGTATATTTAGTGTAGTGAGTACTCCTATATAAATCAGTAGTTGTAACTCTTCCATAGTTGTATTTTTATTTATTTTGTTGTGTATGCTTGTGTTGATAGTTGTTATTGTTGTTACGACCTGTGGGTTATTTGGGGGTCTATGCAAGAATGGTCAAATGTCTATATTTGTGTCTTTGTATTCCATATATATGTCAGCTGAAATTTTTCTTCTGTATCTAACATGTGTATCACTTCGTGTGCTATTTGTGCTTGTTTTGGTGGCTGACTAAAGATTTCGTTTTCCTCTGATTGTTTAATTGATGCATGTTGTTCTTTGTTTGTTTGCTCTGGGATGTTTGAGTCCATTACTGTATTTTCTCCTTCTTCTGATTGCACATTATTTTGTTACAGTATTTGTTGTACTTGTTGTACTTGTTGTTTGATGTTTTCTAATTCTGACTGGGGTATCCTGTTATTTTTTATTATTACACGGATCTGATCAGCTAGACGTTGTTCTGGTAAAAATTTTAATTCTGGGTATCTGGTAATAAATGTTGTGTATACTTGTGATCTGTATCCAGTTGTGTTGACTCCTGTACTTGATAGTATAATGTCAACTTTATCCTGATGCCACATGTCCTTGACTTCCTCAGTCAGTTGGATGTATTTTTCCATACTTTCTCTTGTTTTCTTCTGTATATTTGTTGTATTGGGTATGGATATTTCGATTAGTTGTGTTAATTTCTTCTTTTTATTGGTGAGTATGATGTCACGTTTGTTATGTAGTGGTGTTTTATCTGTTATAATGGTTCTGTTCCAGTATAATTTGTATTCATCATTCGCCAGTACATTTTGTGGTGCATACCTGTATGTGGGAACGTGTTGTTTTATTAGTTTACGTTGTATGGCAAGTTGTTGATGTATTATTTTTGCTACATTGTCATGTCTTCTGGTGAATTTTGTATTTGCTAGTATTGTACATCCGCTTGTGATGTGGTCTACTGTTTCTACTTGTTTGCAAAGTCTGCATTTATCTGTTGTGGTATTTGGTGTAGCCAATGTATTTATATGAGTGATTACTTTGTGTATTTTGCTAGTTTCTGCTCGTTCTATAAGGAATTTTCTTAAATTGTCCACCTGTCCATAATGTAGTTTTTTATGTCGATACATCCCCTTCCTCCTTCCTTTCTCCTTAATGTGAATCTGTCTGTTGCTGAATGAATGTGATGTATTCTATATTTATGGCATTGTGATCGTGTAAGTGTATTGAGTGCTTCTAGGTCTGTGATACTCCATTTCACTACTCCAAATGAGTAGGTCAATGTTGGTATAGCATAAGTATTTATAGCTTTTGTCTTGTTTCTTGCTGTCAATTCTGTTTTCAGTATTTTTGTTATTCTTTGTCTATATTTTTCTTTTAGTTCTTCTTTAATATTTGTATTGTCTATTCCTATTTTAATTCTGTGTATCTGGTAATAAATGTTGTGTATACTTGTGATCTGTACCCAGTTGTGTTGGTACCTAGGTTTGTTGCTTGGTAATAACAGAACACGAGGTGTCGATTAACTTCATCTGACCATCTCATCCTCTGTCTTTGTTTTCCTTCTAGGGTGGTTGCAGGAAGCATATCCTGCAAAGCACCTCTATTTGGATTTAAATCATTTTCCAGTTGGCTAGCAGTGTCGTAACCATTTTGGGCGGGCATAGGGTTCAAGCGTCGTCCCCGACCATGACGGCGCTTGTCCGAGGCTTCTTTAGTTCTGTCCTGAACCAACTAATCACACTAAAATGGGGATTAGCCCTTTTAGTGGTTTGTTCTTTTCGTCGCCTTTTACGACTGGCAGAACATACCGGAGGCCTATTCTTTCTCGGGCCTCCACGGGGTTTATTATTATCATTAGTATTATTACTATTATTATTATTATTATTATTATTATTATTATTATTACAGTATAACAGTTTGGTACAATTCAAATGCGGCAAGCATTTCCCAAGCCACTTTCATCAACAATTAGAATGTACTAGCGGCCGGCTGCTTGACTCACGTAGACACTGTGGCCTGCCGAGATTATTTTTGTTTTTATTTGATTGTTCAAGAACTACAACACCTTCTAAACTTTCTCCGATAATTAAGGCCACATCGGCATGGTCTTTTTCGAAAGTACTTCTGACCAATTAGCTACTCTGGTAGCAGGAGTCCAAGCAAATATTTCTTTACATCTAATCAAGAAGTGGAATACGAATATTCATAAACGTAGCACAAATTTTTTTTAATGTAACGAAATCATTTGTTAGAAATTTTCATCCCCTATTGCACTCTCTTAGGGGCTGAATTTCCAGAAACACTGAAACACGTTCTTTGGTGATTCTACAAATTGTCATAGATGCAGCCTTAAAAAGCATTTAGCAGTTCTTTACCAATTATTTATTTTCAAATAAATTTCACCAACTATTTTACCTTGTTAGTGGTTGAATTTGCAGTTATGGTGAAACGCGTATTTTCTTATTTTCTGACTGAGAAATCAAGCACCGGTTTTCGTAGTGCTAACCTGAAAATTCTCTTAATAGCAACATACTTTCAAAAAGCATTTCATCCTCCATTTCACCCCCTTAGGAGCGGAATTTCGATGAATTCTTTCTTAAACGATTCCTACAGTGTAAGATCCACCCCTCCTCCAAACTTCAGGTTTCCACCCTTAGCGGTTTGGCCTGGGCGATGGTGAGTACGCCAGTCAGTCAGTCAGGACGTTACCTTGAGAGTAGCGAAGCTTTTCCAGACTCTGTGTTTGGCCTAGTGGTCTAGTGGAAGATGGCACGCTAGCTCGGCGTCTTCGGCCAGGAATTCGCCGCCCTAAGTAATAAATCCCCCCCATGAACCATGGACCTTGCCGTTGGTGGGGAGGCTTGCGTGCCTCAGATTGCCGTAGCATAGGTGCAACCACAACGGAGGGATATCTGTTGAGAGGCCAGACAATCTTGTGGTTCCCGAAGATGGGTAGCAGCCTTTTCAGCAGTTTCAGGGGCAACAGTCTGGATGGTTGACTGATCTGGCTATGTAACATTAAACAAAACGGTCTTGCTGTGCTGGTACTGCGAACGGCTGAAAGCAAGGGGAAACTACAGCCGTAAAATTTCCCGAGGACATGCAGCTGCACTGTATGATTAAATGATTATGGCGTCCTCTTGGGTAAAATATTTCGGAGGTAAAATAGTCTCCCATTCGATCCCCAGGTGGGGTCTACACAGGAGAACACCGTTATCAAGAGAAACAAAACTGGCGTTCTACGGATCGGAGCGTTAAATGTCAGATCCCTTAATCGGGTATCTAGGTTAGAAAATTTAAAAAGGGAAATGGATAGGTTAAAGTTAGATATAGTGGGAATTAGTGACGTTTTGTGGCAGGAGGTACAAGACTACTGATCAGGTGAATGCAGAGTTATAAATACAAAAAAATAGGGGCAATGCAGGAGTAGGTTTAATAATGAATAAAAAAATAGGAGCGCGGGTAAGCTACTACGAAAAGCATAGTGAACGCATTATTGTAGCCAAGATTGACACGAAACCCACGTTTACCACAGTAGTACAAGCAAGTCAACTAGCTCTGCAGATGACGAAGAGATTGAAGAAATGTATCATGAGATAAAAGAAATTATCCAGATAGTGAAAGGGGCCGAAAATTTTATGGTCATGGGGGACTCAAATTCGACAGTAGGAAACGTAGTAGGTGAATATGGAATGGGAGTAACGAATGAAAGAGGAAGCCGCCTGGTAGAATTTTTCACAGAGCATAACTTAATCATAGTTAACACTTGGTTCAAGAATCATGAAAGAAGGTTGTATACGTGGAAGAGAGCTGGAGACATAGGAAGGTTTCAGATAGATAATATACTGTGACTCTTCAAGTTTTAATATATATTTAATATAATAGCAAAATAGAAATTTAGGAAGCAGGTTTTAAATTGTCAGCCACCTCCAGGGTCACATGTGGCTCTGCTCACAATCTCTTGGTTATGAACCGTAGATTAAAATTGAAGATGCAGCAAAAAAGTGGGAATAGAAGGAGATGGGACCTGGATAAACTGAAAGAACCAGAGGTTGAAGAGAGTTTCAGAGAGAGTACTAAAAGAAAGGGGGAAGGAAATACAATAGAAGAAGAATGGGCAGCTTTGAGAGATAAAATAGTGAAGGCAGCGGAGGATCAGGTAGATGAATAGACGAGGGCTGGTAGAAGTCCTTGGGTAACAGAAGAGATGTTGCACTTAATTGATGAAAGGAGAAAATATAAAAATACAGTAAATGAAGCAGGAAAAAAGGAATACAAACGCCTCAATAATGAGATAGACAGGAAGTGCAAAATGGCTAAGCAGATGATGGCTAGAGAACAAATGAAACGGTGTAGAGGCATATATCACTAGGGGTAAGGTAGATAATGCCTGGAGAAAAATTAAAGAGATCTTTCGAGGAAAGAGAATATCAAGAGCTCAGATGGAAAACCAGTTCCAAGCAAAGAAGGGAAAGCAGAAAGGTAGAAGGATATACAGAGGGTCTACACAAGAGCGATGTACATGAAGGCAATATTATGGAAATGGAAGGGGACGTAGATGATGACGAAATGGGAAATATGATACTGCGTGAAGAGTTTCACAGGGCACTGAAGGGCCTAAGTCGAAACAAGAGCCTAGGGGAGTAGACAACATTACATTAGAGCTACTGATAGCCTTGGGAAAGCCACCTTTGACGAAACTCTACCGTCTGGTGAGCAAGATATATGAGACAGGCAAAATACCCTCAGACTTCAAGAAGAATATAATAATTCCAACCACAAAGAAAGCACGTGTGAAAATTACGGAACTATCAGTTTAACAAATCACGGCTGCAAAATAATGACACGAATTCCTTACAGGCGAATGGAAAAACTGGTAGAAGTCAACCTCAAGGTAGATCAGTTCGGATTCTGTAGAAATGTTGGAACACGTAAGGCACTACTGACCCTACGACTTATCTTAGATTAAGGAAAGGCAAACATAAGTTTCTAGCATTTGTAGAATTACAGAAAGCTTTTGACGGTACTGACTGGAATACTCTCTTCTAAATTCTGAAGGTCGCAGGGGTCAAATACAGGGAGCGAAAGGCTATTTACAATTTGTAGAGAACCAAATGGCAGCCATAAGAGTCGAGGGTCATGAAAGGGAAGCAGTGGTTGGGAAGGGAGGGAGACAGGGTTGTAGCCTATCCCCGATGTTATTCAGCCTCCATATTCAGCAAGCAGTAAAGGAAACAAAAGAAAAATTCAGAGCAGAATAAATAAAAACTTTGAGGTTTGCCGATGACTTTGTAATTCTGTCAGAGACGGAAAAGGTCCTGGAAGAGCAGTTAAACGGAATGGACAGTATCTTGAAAGGAGGATATAAGATGAAGATCAACAAAAGCTAAACTGAGATAATGGGCAGTAGTCGAGTTAACTCAGGTGATGCAGAGGGAATTAGATTAGAGAATGAGACACTTAAAGTAGTAAAGGAGTTTTGCTATTTGGGGAGCAAAATAACTGATGATGGTCGAAGTAGAGAGGATATAAAATGTAAACTGGTAATGCGAAGGAAAGCGTTTCTGAAGAAGAGAAATTTGTTAATATCCAGTATCGATATAAGTGACAGGAATTCCTTTCTGAGTGTAGCCATGTATGGAAGTGAAACATGGACGACAAATAGTTAAGATAAGGAGAGAATAGAAGTTTTCCAAATGTGGTGCTACAGAAGAATGCTCAAGATTAGATAGGTAGATCACGGAACTAATGAGGAGGTACTGAATATAATTGAGAAGAAGAGGAATTTGTGGCACAACTTGACTACAAGAAGTGATCTGTTGCTAGGACATATTCTGAGGCATGTAGGGATCACTTTAGTATTGGAGAGCAGAGAGGAGGGTAAAAATCGTAGAGGGAGACCAAGAGATGAATACACTAAGCAGATTCAGAAGGATGTAGGTTGCAGTAGGTACTCGGAGAAGAAGAAGCTTGCACAGGATAGAGCAGCGTGGAGTGCAGCATCAAACCAGTCTCTGGACTGAAGTCCACAACAACAACAACAACAACAAGTAATAAATAATATTACTGAAGTTCTCGTCGATGGAATCTGAAACGTGTCATGTGACATCCAGACAGAATCTTTGCCGTTAAAATGACTAACAAAAAGACCTAAAAAAGGAAACAAAGAGGAAAAACGCGTTCTCGGTAATCTAAAGGTTGGTGGCTCAAATCCCGAAATTACGGAATGTTTGACTTTACCTTTTAAACTTGCACTTTCCTCTCAATGATACGGGTAGTCGTCAGAAACGTGGAGCGGTCTTACTGTCAAATTTGGCTGTACGTCCCGTTTCCCTAGATGGATAACTAGGATAGGATAGGGCGTTCAATTGAAGAACTCGCACCATGCCACCGAGTCACATGAAATTATTATTACCGGACTCTATGCAGTTCTTCTAGTTATAAACGCATATAAATTAAAGACGCTCACAGTATTTTTCTGTCTGTATGTGAAGATCAGTCTCAGGAACTACCGTACAGATTCTGGTACGATTTTCATTAATAGATATAGATGATTCAGAGGAGGGTTTGTATACGTAATTTGTCACCTCCACACCAGACAAATCGTCCAGCCGTAGATATCTAGTGCTACCCTTGTGTATACGGGGCTGCTCGCTAGTCGTCTCACTTTTGAGTATATGGTACCATATCTACTTCCTTGCCCTAAAGTTGTTTCCGTTCCCTAAAATGTTGCTTCATAGCTTGTGTTTGGTCCTTCGTTTGTTTATCGTTTATTGCACTATCACTGGATGCATTATGGTACAACTAATCTATCAAGATAATTTTATGTAAATACAAATTTTCTTCGAAGCAAAATTTTCGATGCCCAACAAGAACAGTAAATAATATATTTTACACCTCTTCTGGCTGTACTCTTGCACCTTGGTCTTTCAGATTAAGTAATCAAAATAACATACCTAACGAACGTTTATAAAATTAGTCGCATATAAACGTAGACCTAACAATGGACAAAGTAGCTGTCCGCTTTGTCAGAAAGTAGAATGGACGCTTCCACAATGCCAGGTTCCTAGATAGCTTCGTTTATGGGTGAGTGAAAAACTTCCATACTGGATTTACTTGTTTCATAGGGGAGGGCGTTTTACCTTGCTACACTTTTCATTTCCTCTTTAGACGGCTCTGTAATAGAAGTTTAATATACATGGTTATTCTAAATGATGAACCCATTGGAGAAACTTTGTATGTATCCAAGTACACACTAAAATGAACAAGCTTTGTACCAATTAAAAGAGGAAGTTTCGGAGTTTTTGGCGGGTGGCAACAGGCAGATGGCGATGGTTTCACAAGCGGCCGGTAGAGATCGCGCGGCACAAGGGACGTCATTCCGTTTCACTGTCAGTTGTGAGTGAAATGAAGACTGTGGAGCCCAAGGTTTTCTGAGTTCTTGAGTTCGCGAAAATTGAGTCGCAAATAGCAGTGCAGCGGGCATTTCGTACCAAATTCTGTATGTAACCACTGACTCGCTAGAGCATTAGCGGTAGGTTTAAGCAATTTGAACAGACTGGGACTGTATGCAAAGGGAAAATCACAGGCGGACCTCGTGTGTCAGAGAATGATGTCCAACGGATTCAAGAAAGTTTTGTGCGCAGTCCCAGTAAGTCTACCAACAGGGCCAGTCAAGAACTTGGCATACCCCAACCAAATGTATGGAAAATTCTGTGCCGGCGTTTTCTGTACGAACGGTACCGATTACAACCCCAACGACAAAGGAAAGCGTCTCGTACTTTTTGGTTATGTGCTAGCAAAGATGGAGGATGACGCATTTCAACAGCGTGTAATTTTTAGCGATGAAGCGACGTTCCACCTTAGCGGAAAAGTCAAAAGACACAAGTTCACATATGGGGTTTGGAAAATCCACATTCAGAATTGCAACACAAAAGAGACTCACCGAAGATCAACGTGTTCTGTGCCGTACCTCGTACAAAGGATTATGGACCATTTTTCGTTGCGCAAAGAACTGTAGCGCAAATCATATATCCGGACATGTTGGAAAAATGGCTGTTCCCTCAAGTTATGGAAGATTTCCAGGACTTAATTTTCCAACAGGATGGAGCTCCACCCCATTTGTAACATGATGTGCGAGGCTATTTGAATGACTCCTTACCTCAGCGCTGGAACGGTCACAGGGGTTCCGCACTTCTCGCCACCGAGATTTCCTGATCTCACACCCTGCGACTGTTTGTTATGGTGTTATGTGAAGGAAGCGTTTTACAGCCCACATGTATCAACAACTCCGACGATCTGCGGAACCAGATCACTGCTGCCGTGCTCTCGGTAACAGCAGGTACGCTTTCGCGTCTGTGGGACGTGTTCGGCTTCCGCGACGATGTTTGGCGTGCAGCCAACGATGACCACATTGAACATTTATAACACTGATCACATTTCTAACTATTAAATAATTATTAAAACTAATTAATTACAAATTATTACAAATCACTAAAAATTATTATTAAATTTATATGAAACATAAAAAAAGATTTTAAACCTTCCTCTTCTCATTAGTATACGTAAAGCGTGCTCATTTTGGATTTTTGCTTGAATAAATACGAATTACTGAAAATTGGTCCATCATTTAGAATAACCCTCTATATTCTTATTCCATTTTTATATGACAGCATTCACTTTTTATGTACTTTTACCGAAATTACCTAAATTACTTCGAATCATAAGGTTTTTTTCGAATTGCAAAAGAAGTTTCCGGGTACAACGCCATAATACAGCTAGGAAAAAATATTTGATTTAAACTAAAAAGCGTTGCAACAGAGAAAATCTTGTTGTTGCTGTATTTAGTACTCTATCTGCTGCATTACTTCTCCGCTACATACCAATAACCAACAAATGAAATCAAATTAAGTACAGGTATTATGAAAATCCGCTACAAAATAAAAGCACCTTGAAATAGAAGCTGCTGGAAAATACGACAAAATTCCATCTCATAGACAGCTAAAATTATTTAGACAAAAAATAAACGCAGTATCGCACCTTCCATCGTAAAAGGCCTTCTTCTGTGTGAAGGTACAAAATAGTCCATGACCGACGATGTATGGTTGAACTGTTCACATGTTGTATAAATTGTTCTACAAATATAAAGTTTTTTACTCAACACAATATTCTGTACCTGAAGAATTATTAATTTATTCCTGATAGCTATAACATATTACACGGTACTTAAATGTGTAGTAAGCGAAATATCTAAAAATTTTGCGCAGAAGACAACTTCGTGTCGAACAGCAACAAAAAGTGTAGAGAATGCCGGAACCTGCTTACGGCAGTCTATAGCGTGCATTCCTTCATGTCATTCTAATGTCAATCGCTACGGCCGGCCGGAGGGGCCCAGCGGTTGTAGGGGCTTCACTCTGGAACCGTGCGACCGCTACGGTCGCAGGTTCGAATCCTGCTTCGGACTTGGATGTGTGTGATGTCCTTAGGTTAGTTAGGTTTAAGTAGTTATAAGTTCTAGGGGAGTGATGACCTTAGCAGTTAAGTCCCATAGTGCTCAGAGCCATTTGAACCTATCAATCGCTACGCTGAACTGTTGACGAAAAGACATCTTTTAATCCTAGGTACGCTATCCTCTACGTAAAGCACTCTCAGCTACCATCTGTACTCTGATACAACAAATGAGAAGATTTAATAGTTTGAGGGGAATCAAAAAATATGAGTTAACTAAAATTTCAATCCCTGATGTCGATTCGATTGATTTATTACAATTACAGCCATTGCGGTTACAGCTGATACAGCTTCTGCGCCAGCAATAATGGTGGTACAAAAGTAACATACTACTTACTCATCCGCAGCAGGCAGTAAATACAGTTGTTATTACCAATCTATTACGCTCCGTATATTACGTACACACTAAAATTTATTAACTTCAATTCAGGTCGGTCGACTGACAGAAGTTTCGAGGCACAAAACAAAGGGGTATTTTACATTCTGTTTATTAATCGGTAATTGTTTATGCGTGTGATCGCTGCGTTTGACGATTTTACAGTTCGACGACAAACAAAATTAATTTCGTACTTGCAGTTGTAGCTGTTCCAGAATTCAGTTGGAGTTGTGAACGCTATTATACTGTCTCTTTCGGTAGTGTCTTTTTGCGTCTGTTTATTCGATCATATGTGGAGGATATTTCCCTTAAATTTATTCGTCACTTTGAACTGCGAGTTTAATTATTGTCCTTAAATTTGCTTCGTCGTTGTTATTATTGTTTAGAAGACCAGTTGAAGTGTTTTAGTTAACAGCAGTTTCTATAGACTGGACTGGAAATGAAAAAACCTTCTTCAGTATTATGGGACAGGAATGTCTAAAGTAGGAAGAAAACGTTGTCGTCAATGGCTTATTCTTTTCATCCAATGCTAATTGCTGACAATAACAACGATCGACTGTCAGTTAGCTTTATTTATATGGTTTTTAAGGAACTTGTGTGATGGAAATATTATTCAGACTAAACTCTTCTAATATCGTGTCAAGAGAAACGGTTTATTGACAACAGAAATTTGTGACGTGTTGCAGCAAATCTAATTCCGGAGGAGGTCGAGTAGATACTGAAACACTCACAGAAATTATTAGTAATTATTCAAATTTGAGCATGGTAAATACTTAAATTCGTAAGCAAGTAGTATCCACACTGATAACAGCATTTTGACGCTGTCGCTGACAATTGTAGCATTCAGCACTTCACTACAGAATGATAGTTTCACATCGGTGCTCAGTTGTCTTTAATACGACATGATGTTCAGTACAACTGTTCTAATAGCACGCAGCCCTATCTGTACTACGACGATATTAACATCGTGAGCGATGGCTGCAGCTAATCGCTGATTACAGAGGGAGTGGGGTGGGCTGTTCTGCCCTCAGACGTAGTTAACTACCCGGCTGCGGTGGCGTCAAGGAACACCAGGGGCTTGTCAATGCCGATGTCTCCAAATCTGTACTTCGTGAGGGTTTTCAGTGCCCCACACTCACACATTGTGGACATTTTCCACATAAATGGAAAGGTGCTTCGTCGTTGAACATCAGCTTGGAAACAACACACAAAAAATTCTTTTCTTGCTTTGTCGCCATTTTGTAGCTCGTAGCGCCAGCTGGTGAGCACATGCATCTCGCTGCGTTGAGTTTGCGGTTCTATTCAAGTATCAATCATACTTGCACTGAACAATCCCCCAACTCTCCCTCCTGGTCCTCAACAAAGTACAACATTAAAATTTAAGGCTTTCTTCAGACTCAGCCAAGTATATGTATTATTTTAGCATTGAACTTCAAGTAAGTAAAACACAGACAGAGAGCAGTTGTAACCAGAAGAGCAAGAACAAAATTCCGTTCAAACTCGGGAGTGCCAGTAACACAGCCTAAAAGTCACAAAATTTTAGAATTTGAAGCCATTTTGACTATTTAAAATTCACAACACTTTATATTAGTTTAATACAAGACAAATACCGTCTGAACAGGCCTTGAAGGCCAAGCGGAACCGACCGGCCGCCGTGTCATCCTCAAACTATGACGTCACCGGATGCCGACGCGGCCGTTCTCTGTTTTCGTGACCGGTGTCAGTCAAACAGCAGCTCCTTTGGCCTCACAAGGGCTGGGTGCTCACCGCTTGCCGACGGCACTCGACACATCAGGATGGTGACTCGTCCGAGTGCTGGCTTAGCCCGACAGCGCTTAACTTCGGTGATATGACGGGAACCGCTTATCACTGCGGCAAGACCGTTGGCCACATTAATTAACGAGCTGAACCAAGAAACATTATTAATTACAAAACCGTAATAAAAAGGACACAACACACCAGCAGCTCCTCATGGCTATAGCGGCTGCCTGTATTATCGTGAACTGTTTGGTTACAATTTGGTACAGGTAACTCCTAAAATAAGAAAAGAATATCCATATAACAAAAAATACAATTATCTGAAAAGCCCAAAAACGGCCCCCACACGGGAATTGGAATACATAATCACACCAACTATTGAAAAAAATTCCTTCGTGGATAAGAAGTAGTTTTGAAAACCTAACTTTAGTAAAAGGTACATGGTGACGGCTAATGGCGGCGTAATAATTACTCAGCAGTTAATTTAATTTCAAGGAATGAAACTCCAGCAGTAATCGTCGAGTAGAAAAAGATTCAGCGAACAGTTACTGCCCTAAGTTAATGCGTCAGTGATTGCAAATTAGAGGAACTAAGTAAGAGTCTCATTAAGTTCAGAACCACTTAATATAACTCAGTAAAATATAAAACACCAAAACGCTTTAAACCAACTTTAACAGAACATTCAGCAATTAAACCCATGTCCTTCAGGTGCAGTCAGCCATCGGCTGATAAATATAATATCGAAAATTGACATAAACTAGTAGAAGCCAGTGCTGTTTGGTACAGGGTGACCCACACTAGAATAGTTGAAATGAAACTATCGTATGGGATTGTTGGCCGGGACGCCCCATTCGGGTTTGCCCGCCAAGTGCAAGTGTTATTTCAGTCGATGTCCACATTAGGTGATTTGCGCGCCGATGATAAGCATGAAATGTTGAAGAGGACAACACAACACTCAGTCCACGAGCGGAGAAAATCTCCAATCCGGCTAGGAATCGAACCCGGGCCCGCTGCATAGGAGGCAAGCACGCTACCACTCACCTAAGCAGGCGGACACCAAAACAGTTAATGCACGGGCAATGAACAAAATTTTGTAGACATGAAGATGCTCCCTCACATCATGCTGCGGTGGAGTTCACCTGCAATCAACGTCATAGAATAACCTACCATCAGCCAAAACACCAACTAAAGACGCTTAGTATCCACTGCATACCGCCTCACGGCGAGCGAAAATCGCGGGCGGAAAGCAACATTCTCTGGAATCAACTATGGACAGTTTGAGCACATCTGACATCACGGAAAATATTGACCCGTGAAAACGAATGAATCATTTATAGCTGCCCTGTACATGAAATACTTCTGTAGTTACCAGGACGAGATTTCATAATGAAGCGAGTAGTGATGTATTAGGTCCCATTTGCACAGAAACAAGTTTGTTTCTTGTAAATAATAGATTTCAGCTATCAGTCGTCCTTTTGAAGTTTTATTGGCACATCTAGATATCATTGAGTATTCAATGAACTGCGGATGGAGCCCGACAAACAGGCATTATAGTACATTGAGAATGGCTAGTTTCTAGCTGGAATCTAGATCTTCCAATGAAATTTCAAAAGGACGACTGGTAGCTGAAATCTATTATTTACAAGTCAATATAACAATCGCTGTGTGCAACAGCCTTCTGAATGGAGGGTAACCTGATGAAGTTTGTTTCTGTTATCACATACAAGGCGCCTTCAGTAAGTAACGCAACACATTTTTTTTCTCAGCCAATTACGGTTCAAGAAATGAGGACTTTATTGTGGGACATCGTGCTATATTCTCAGTTCAGTCCCTAAAATTTCGTCAAGCTCCGGTAGGAAGTGGCGCAAACTTCAAAATGGCATAACGGAAGTGCTTACCAAGCAAAAAACTGTCATTGAGTTTCTTTTGGCAGAAAACAATAGGATCGCAAATGTTCACAAACGATTGCAGAATGTCTACGGAGACCTGGCACTGAACAAAAGCACGGTGAGCCGTTGCGCGAGGTGTGTGTTACCGTCACAACAACATCGCGCAAACCTGTCCCATCTCCCGCGTACCGGCTGGTCACACACAGCTGTGACTTCTGCAGTGTTGGAACGTGCGGACACACTCATTCGAGGTGATCGATAGATGACAGTCAAATATCTCGCTGTACAACTGGGTGTCCCTGTTGGCAGTGCTGGCAGGTTCGCCCACCAGCTGGGCTAGTCAGAGTTGTGTGCCCACCGTGTTCCTCACCGCCCAACAGAAGTCCATGAAGAACAACGAAGGACCGTCTCTGCGGAACTGCTTGCGCGGTAAGAGATTGATAGTGACAATTTATTTGTCGAACGTCTTCACAAGGATGAAAGATGGGGTCATAGCTTCCACCCTGAAATAAAATTACAAGCCATAGAGTGTCAACACACCACCTTTCATCTACATCTACATGGATACTGTGCAAATCACATTTAACTGCCTGGCAGAGGGTTCATGAACCTCCTTCACAATTGTCTATTATTCCAATCTCGTATAGCGCGCTGAAAGAATGAACACATACATCTTTCCGTACGAGCTCTGATTTCCCTTATTTTATCGTGGTGATCGTTCCTCCCTATGTAGGTCAACAAAATATTTTCGGGTTCGGAGGAGAAAGTTGGTGATTGGAATTTCATGAGAAGATTCTGTCGCAACAAAAAATGCCTTTCTTTTAATGATTTCCAGGCCAAATCCTGTATCATTTCTGTGACACTCTCTCCCATATTTCGCGATAATACAAAACGTGCTGCCTTTCTTTGAAGTTTTTCGAGTTGTCACTGTGGTGTCACCGCCAGACACCACACTTGCTAGGTGGTAGCTTAAATCGGCCGCGGTCCATGTAGTACATGTCGGACCCGCGTGTCGCCACTGTGATCGCAGACCTAGCGCCACCACCAAGGCAGGTCTCGTGATACGAGAGAGGACTCGACCCCAGTTGTACGAGAACCTAGCTACCGCCCAGATGTACGAAGCCTTTCTCTCTCATTAGCCGAGAGACAGAATAGCCATCAGCTAAGTTAATGGCAACGAACTAGCAAGGCGCCATTTGTATCAGTGCCTATAGCTTACGAGTATTCAAGAGAGATGTATTCCAAAGAACTATTAAAAAGATAAGTAATAAGCATCTACATACTTTTCTTCTTATTCATTTATAAGTTCTCATGTTCCAGACTTCACGCCCGTCTGCTTTAGCCTTGCGTGCCCTATCGGCCACAGCGTTAGTCTAGCATTCCTTTTCAGCCATCAACATCACGGTGTCGGCCCAGCTACCGACACAACAGTCACGCGGCTCCGGACTGAAGCGCCTAGAACCACTCGGCCACAACGGTCAGCAAGGATCCCACACCGCACAGCAATATTCTAAAAGAGGACGGACAAGTGTAGTGTAGGCAATCTCCTGGTACATTTTCTAAGTGTCCTGCCAATAAAACGCAGCCTTTGGTTATCCTTCCCCACAACATTTTCTATGTGTTCTTTCCAATGTAAGTTGTTCTTAATTGTAATACCTAGGTATTTAGTTGAATTTATGGGTTTCAGATTAGACTGATTCATCGTGTAACCGAAGTTTAACGAGTTCCTTTTAGCACTCATGTGGGTGACCTCACACTTTTCGTTATTTAGGGTCAACTGCCACTTTTCGCACCATTCAGATATTTTTTCTAAATCGTTTTGCCGTTTTTTTTTATCTTCTGATGACTTTATTAGTCGATAAACGACAGCGTCATCTGCAAACAACCGAAGACGGCTGCTCAGATCGACTCCGAAAACGTTTATATTTTCTTCCTAACGAAAATTTCAAAGCTGCGCCCTAATCTGGTAAAGACATGGCGATGGCCTTCAGGGACCCTGAAGGGTTTATTCTGTTTGATGTCCTCCCTCATAGCGCAACGATCAACTCTGAAGTTTATTGTGACTCTGAAGTTTATTGTGCTATCCTCAGACTTGAGGGTGTTCGTACCCGCATAAATGCAAACGAACTTCTACTTCTCTGTGACAAAGTAGGTCCTCACACAAATTCTCCACACCCGCAGTTAGCTCACAAAATTTCACTGAGCCTTTCTTCCTCATCGACCCTACAGCCCCGACCTTTCACATTCCGACCTAGATCTGTTCGGCACAGCTGGACGTCTTTGTTGGTACTGCTGACACACTCGTTGACCAATTGGAGTTCTCAAAGGTGTGAGCCTGCTGGGCTCTTCGCCGCCGAAAAAGAGGCGGTAAAGAGTTTCTATTTGTTTGGTACAATAAGGGGTGCATTCTGTGGCGAGAACTACGACGGTTATGTGAAGGTTACTGAAGCAACAAGACGTTGCCTCTGACGTCGGCCGCTACAGTGGTATGGTGCTGGCATACAGGCCCTCCCAATAAGGTGGCGTAAGGCTGTGGCACTGAAAGGAGATTAATTTGAAAAATGGGGTTTTGTAGGTAAAGAATGGGTAACAATGTGATGTACTGGAATCCTGATAAAACCAATCTGCTTTCAGAAAAAAAGAATTTTTGCATTGCTTATTGAAACCCCGTAACCCCCCTCGTAGTCACCCTTGTTTGTTGTTGTTGTTGTTGTCTTCAGTCCAGAGTCTGGTTTGATGCAGCTCTCCATGCTACTCTATCCTGTGCAAGGTTCTTCATCTCCCATTACCTACAGCAACCTACATCCTTCTGAACCTTTTTAGTGTATTCATCTCTTGATCTCCTCCTGCGACTTTTACCCCTCCACGCTGCCCTCAAATACTAAATTTGTGATCCCTTGATGCCTCAGAACATGTCCTACCAACCGGTCCCTTCTTCTGGTCAAGTTGTGCCACAAATTTCTCATCTCTCCAATTCTATTCAATACCTCCTCATTAGTTATGTGAACTACCCTTCTAATTTTCAGCATTCTTCTGCAGCACCACATTTCGAAAGCTTCTGTTCTCTTCTTCTCTAAACTATTTATCGTCCACATTTCACTTCCATACATCGCTACACTCCATACAAATACTTTCAGAAACGACTTTACTACTTTAAGTGTCTCATTTCCTAATCTAACTCCTTCAGCATCACCCGATTTAATTCTACTACATTCCACTATTCTCGTTTTGTTTTTATTGATGTTCATCTTATATCCTCCTTTCAAGACCATGTCCATTCTGTTCAGCTGCTCTTCCAGGTCCTTTGCTGTCTCTGACAGCATTACGTCATGGGCGAATCTCAAAGTTTTTATTTCTTCTCTGTCGATTTTAATTCCTACTCCGAATTTTTCTTTTGTTTCCTTTACTGCTTGCTCAATATACAGATTGAATAACATCGGGGAGAGGCTACAACCCTGTCTCACTCCTTTCCCAACCACTGCTTCCCTTTCATGTCCCTCGACTGTTACAACTGCCATCTGATTTCTGTACAAATTGTAATTAGCCTTTCGCTCCCTGTATTTTACCCCTACCACCTTCAGAATTTGGAAGAGTGTACTCCAGTCAACATTGTCAAAAGCTTTCCCTAAGTCTACAAATGCTAGAAACGGAGGTTTGCCTTTCCTTAGTCTTTCTTCTAAGATAAGTCGTAGGGTCAGTATTGCCTCACGTCTTCCAATATTTATTCGGAATCCAAACTGATCTTCCCCGAGGTCGGCTTCTACAAGTTTTTCCATTCGTCTGTAAGGAATTCGTTTTAGTATTTTGCAGCAGTGGCTTATTAAACCGATAGTTAAGTAATTTTCACATCTGTCAACACCTGCCTTTTTGGGATTGGAATCATTGTATTCTTCTTGATGTCTGAGGTTATTCCGCCTGTCTCATACATCATGCTCACCAGATGGTAGAGTTTCGTCAGGACTGGGTCTCCCAAGGCCGTCAGTAGTTCTAATGGAATGTTGTCTACTCCCGCGGCCTTGTTTCGACTCAGGAATTTCAGCGCTCTGTCAAACTCTTCACGCAGTATCATATCTCCCATTTCATCTTCATCTACATTATCTTCCATTTCTATAATATTGTCCTCAAGAACATCACCCTTGAATAGACCCTATATATACTCCTTCCACCTTTCTGCTTTCCCTTCTTTGCTTAGAACTGGGTTTCCATCTGAGTTCTTGATATTCATGCAAGATGTTCTCTTTTCTCCAAAGGTCTCTTTAATTTTCCTGAAGGCAGTATCTATCTTATCCCTAGTGAGATAAGCCTCTATATCCTTATATTTGTCCTCTAGCCATCCATGCTTAGCCATTTTGCACTTCCTGTCGACCTCATTTTTAAGACTTTTGTATTCCATTTTGCCTGCTTCATTTACTGCATTTTTATATTTTCTCCTTTCATCAATTAAATTCAATATCTCTTCTGTTACCCAAGGATTTCTATTAGCCCTCGTCTTTTTACCTACTTGATCCTCTACTACCTTCACTATTTCGTCTCTCAAAGCTACCTATTCTTCTTCTACTGTATTTCTTACCCCCATTCTTGTCAATCGTTCCCTAACGCTCTCGCCCAAGCTCTCTACAACCTCTGTTTTAGTCAGTTTATCCCGGTCCCATCTCCTCATAATCGCACCTTTTTGCAGCTTCTTCAGTTTTAATCCACAATTCATAACCAACAGATTGTGTTGAGAGTCAACATCTGCCCCTGGAAAAGTGTTACAATTTAAAACCTGGTTCCTGAATCTCTGTCTTACCATTATTTAATCTGAAAGCTGTCAGTACCACCAGGCTTCTTTCATGTATACAACCTCCTTTTATGATTCTTGAACCAAGTATTAGCTATGATTAAGTTATGCTCTGTGCAAAATTCTACCAGGCGCCTTCCTCTTTCATTTCTTCCCCCAATCCATATTCACCTACTACGTTTCCTTCTCTCCCTTTTCCTACTATCTATTTCCAGTCACCCATGACTATTAATTTTCGTCTCCATTCACTATCTGAATTATTTCTTTTATCTCATCATCATACATTTCATCAATCTCTTCGTCATCTGTGCCTTGTTATATTTCTTTATTAATTATAGCGTTCCCTATACACGCATGAATGTCCCACACCCGAGTCAGATGGCTCTTTTGGAAACAAACGTAATCTAATATTGTCCTAAATCTGAGTGTGATTGTATCCGTCCATATATGGCGCAGAGCTTCAAAGTGAAGCTAACAGCGTAAGCGTTGAAGATAGCTCATATATTCGGCAGACGCTACCTAGTGGTACAAGTAAGTCCGCCTGATAGGCTCCACAGTGGGGCAGTATATCTGTTCCGCACATGCACGTCTTCGCCAGATTGCCCGCTCCCTATTCACCCCCCCCCCCCCCCCCTCCCCAAAGCAACTGAGCGAAGTGCATCTCAATCCGAGCCCAGTCAGCGTTCTCGGCTGTCGCCACGGAAAGTCGGCTTTTCGGCAAGCCGCGGCTGAGAAGTGCCCGCTTTGAAGTTATGATACGCCGGTGATTTCGCCTCTCGGCCCAGTGAAGCGCATTACGGAGGAGGAATCGATAAACTAATATTGCCGGGCGCCGCATACCTGAGCGACCGCGGCTGGTTCTGCCCCAGCACTGGCCCTTCCGCACGCTGTGATATATTGCTGATGCTGCTGCTGCCGCCCCAGGGAGCTACAATTCGCTGCGTCTCTGTCTGAGAGACCGATGGCCGTCCGAGACCGAGGGCCGAATGCGCGTCGGTAACAGGAACTACCGCATCTGAGGCTCTCGATAACTGGACACATTGATATGTTCGGTGCAATCGAGGTAACTTATTTCTGGAGACAAATAAGTGAATGAAGATGAAGAGAGAGACTAATGGGGCACGAACGTAGTCGGATCTATAATTGGCATCAGCCCGCCTTCAGGAAGAAATGGCTTCAAATGGCTCTGAGCACTATGGGACTTAACATCTGTGGTCATTAGTCCCCTAGAACTTAGAACTACTTAAACCTAACTAACCTAAGGACAGCACACACATCCATGCCCGAGGCAGGATTCGAACCTGCGACCGTAACAGTCGCCCGGTTCCGGACTGAGCGCCTAGAACCGCGAGACCACCGCGGCCGGCCTTCAGGAAGACTGCAAAGGTAATTTGCAATCTTAGTGTATTGTAGATCGCACAGCAATACCATCGATTAACTGCAGCATCAACGTCCATAGAGAAGACGCAGAACCAGCAGCCTTGAGTTGAAAACAAATAAGTTACGAGTTCCCTATGGAAACCCGGTTCGATTTTGCGGAGAGTACTCTTCGGCCTTGGCCATTTGTTTGGCTTGCATTTATGGAATAGAAAAGCAACTGGAATCACTCAATAGAGGAAAGTCCACTGGACCTGACGGGATACCAATTCGATTCTACACAGAGTACGCGAAAGAACTTGCCCCCATTCTAACAGCCGTGTACCGCAAGTCTCTAGAGGAACGGAGGGTTCCAAATGATTGGAAAAGAGCACAGATAGTCCCAGTCTTCAAGAAGGGTCGTCGAGCAGATGCGCAAAACTATAGACCTATATCTCTTACGTCGATCTCTTGTAGAATTTTAGAACATGTTTTTTGCTCGCGTATCATGTCATTTCTGGAAACCCAGAATCTACTATGTAGGAATCAACATGGATTCCGGAAACAGCGATCGTGTGAGACCCAACTCGCCTTATTTGTTCATGAGACCCAGAAAATATTAGATACAGGCTCCCAGGTAGATGCTATTTTTCTTGACTTCCGGAAGGCGTTCGATACAGTTCCGCACTGTCGCCTGATAAACAAAGTAAGAGCCTACGGAATATCAGACCAGCTGTGTGGCTGGATTGAAGAGTTTTTAGCAAACAGAACACAGCATGTTGTTATCAATGGAGAGACGTCTACAGACGTTAAAGTAACCTCTGGCGTGCCACAGGGGAGTGTTATGGGACCATTGCTTTTCACAATATATATAAATGACTTAGTAGATAGTGTCGGAAGTTCCATGCGGCTTTTCGCGGATGATGCTGTAGTATACAGAGAAGTTGCTGCATTAGAAAATTGTAGCGAAATACAGGAAGATCTGCAGCGGATAGGCACTTGGTGCAGGGAGTGGCAACTGACCCTTAACATAGACAAATGTAATGTATTGCGAATACATAGAAAGAAGGATCCCTTACTGTATGATTATATGATAGCGGAACAAACACTGGTAGCAGTTACTTCTGTAAAATATCTGGGAGTATGCGTACGGAACGATTTGAAGTGGAATGATCATATAAAACTAATTGTTGGTAAGGCGGGTACCAGGCTGAGATTCATTGGGAGAGTGCTTAGAAAATGTAGTCCATCAACAAAGGAGGTGGCTTACAAAACACTCGTTCGACCTATACTTGAGTATTGCTCATCAGTGTGGGATCCGTACCAGGTCGGGTTGACGGAGGAGATAGAGAAGATCCAAAGAAGAGCGGCGCGTTTCGTCACTGGGTTATTTGGTAACCGTGATAGCGTTACGGAGATGTTTAATAAACTCAAGTGGCAGACTCTGCAAGAGAGGCGCTCTGCATCGCGGTGTAGCTTGCTCGCCAGGTTTCGAGAGGGTGCGTTTCTGGATGAGGTATCGAATATATTGCTTCCCCCTACTTATACTTCCCGAGGAGATCACGAATGTAAAATTAGAGAGATTAGAGCGCGCACGGAGGCTTTCAGACAGTCGTTCTTCCCGCGAACCATACGCGACTGGAACAGGAAAGGGAGGTAATGACAGTGGCACGTAAAGTGCCCTCCGCCACACACCGTTGGGTGGCTTGCGGAGTATCGATGTAGATGTAGATGTAGATGTAGATGTATGGCGAATCCCTCGTCCGGCCCAAAGTTCATATCTAGTGAAAAAAGCGCAAATCTCTCCAATAAATAAGAAGAGTAAAAGATCAGTCCTGAGAAATTACACTACCCTTGAGGTCGGTTTGCTGCAGAATTGTTGAGCTTATTCTAAGTTCGAATATAATACATTTCCTTGAGACAAGCATCACTTATACGGAACTCACTTCGCCTTTTCCTTCCGCCAAATCCATTAACATTGGTGAAGGGCAAAGGACAGGTTGCATATTCCTAGCTTTTTCGAAAGAATTTGACATAGTCCTCACTGCAATCTGTAACGAATTAGGAGAATACCGACTAGGTCGTCAGATATGTAGCTGGCTCGAAGACTTTTTAAGTAATATAATTCATTACGTTGTCCCGGAGGACGAGTGTTCCTCGGAGGCCAGGTGCTTTGGCGAAGTACAGTAAGTCCGCTCTTCTTTTCTGTATATATAAAACATCAACGGAGAGGATCAGCAGCATGCTACAACTTATGATGACGCCGTAATGTACGAAAAATTTTCGTCTTCGATTAAGTGCAGGAGGATGAAAATAATTTTGACAGAATTTTTGTTTGGTATGATAGAAAGCAGCTTCTTCTAAATGAATGAAAATATTAGTTAGTGCGTGTGAGTTGAAAAAAACTGTTGTTATTAGAATACAGTATTAGTGGGGTGATGCTTGACAAGCGAATCCCGATTAAATGTCAAGGCGCAATGTTGCAAAGTGACACGAAATGGAACGAGCACCTGTTGCATTCGATTAACTGGCAGAATTCTAGGAAACTGCAAAAAAATGTTCAAATGTGTGTGAAATATTATGGGACTTAATTGCGAAGGTCATCAGTCCCTAAGTTTACACACTAATTAACCTAAATTATCCTAAGGACAAACAACAGTCCCGAGGGAGGACTCGAACCTCAGCTGGGACCAGCCGCAGGGAAACTGCAGCTCGTCTAAAAAAAGGTAGCACGGACAAAACAATTGTGAGACACATTCCTGAGAACTATTCGAGTTGTTGGGATCCCCACCATGTTGGATTAAGGGAAGAAATCGAGCAATCCACAGGCGTGATGGGACATTTGTTACCAATAAGTTCCATTAATACGCGAGTATTACGGAAAGGCTCCGCGAACTCAAAAATGTAATCGCTGGATTGAAGATGTACTTTTCGTGAAACACAATTGAGTTAGTGGGCGTTGGTATTAAACTTCCTGGCAGATTAATACTGTGGATCGAACACGTGACCTTGGCCTTTCGCTGGGAATTGCTCTACCAAATTAGGTACCCGGTGGAGCAATTGTTCGCGAAGGGCAAAGATCCAGGACTCGAGACACGGTCTGGCACACAGTTTAAATCTGGTGGGGAGTTTCGCTATTGAGATAGTTTAGAGAAATAACATTTGCGACACACTGCGGAATGTTTCTGCTGCCATACATCTCGAGTAACGACGGTGAAGGCGAGATTGGAGAAACCAGGGCTCGCAAGGAAGCATACAGCAGTCGTTGTTCACTCGTTCCATTTGCGAATGCAACAGGTTAGGGAAGGACTAGCAGTGGTACAAGATTCCCTACGCCATGCATCATTTGGCAGCTTGCGAAATACGTATCTCGATGCAGAAGTAGTATTATGGCTTTTGAATCTCGCGATAAGTGTGCATTTATTTTTGATAAGTATGCACAAAAATGTGTTCACATCCACAATTGTCACCTCTACGTCTTCAGGCTGCTTGTGAATATACTGTACAGCCTTACTCTTTTATTGTTATTCAAAGCATCCTACGTATTCTAACAAGCAGCTAACGTCGCCGCCAAAAGCTGACTGCTGTATGAGACTAAAGAATGCTGTCATGTGGCGGTTTGCACTCGCAATTACAGCCAATGAGCTCCTTCATTTAGCTGACATGGAACCGGAAGAGCAATCCTACATCATGACTGGCTACTATAGCATGGCATGTGTTGTTGTTGTTGTGGTGGTCTTCACTCCAGAGACTGGTTTGATGCAGCTCTCCCTGCTACTCTATCCTGTGCAGGCGTCATCATTTCCAAGTACCTACTGCAACCTACATCCTTCTGAATCTGCTTAGTGTACTCATCTCTTGGTCTCTCTCTACGATTTTTACCCTCCACGCTGCCCTCCAGTACTAAATTGGTGATCCCTTGATGCCTTAGAACATGTCCTACCAACCGATCCCTTCTTCTAGTCAAGTTGTGCCACAAACTCCTCTTCTCCTCAATTCTATTCAATACCTCCTCATTAGTTATGTGATCTACCCATCTAATCTTCAGCATTCTTCTGTAGCACCACATTTCGAAAGCTATTCTCTGGGATGAGAAGTTCCGCCTTATGCAAGACACCTTTTTTCCTTTTGTTTCACCCATACATGTTTCAGCACTTTTGTGCCATCGTCAGTGGGTTCTATTTTTATTTTTAACTGTAAATTTGTTGTTAACATATTATCATTTGTGTCGTCTACAACATTATGTAAACTTTGCATTTATAACGTAATTGCTGAAAAGTGGGTGTAATCATGAGTAACACACCTTACATGACTTTGTTGTCCACTTATTTTGGTAGCTGTTCTGCTACACAATATACAACTTGTCATCTGTAAACAGCAAAACGTAATTTATTTTCTGTTTGTTATGCATTTACGAACGGAAATAAGATTGTATCACGTTTTCTTTCTGTAACTTACAGTTTTGAAGTTGTGGTACGTTTTCATGTGTTGTTGGCGAAGTAAATAGGCTTACTTCTGTACCTGTGTTCGCGTGGCAATGCAGTTTTTCCGATTACTCAAAACACAGGCGGAGTTTTCGCTGCCATTACGTGTTGTTGTGGCTGTGTGGCGTTCATTTGTTTCGTAACGTGTTCTTCTGGGTGAGGCGCGCGAGTTTAAATAGTATTTGGTGTATGTGGTGTGTGGTTTGTTTGGGTTTGCGTGTGTGTGATGAGTACTGGGGCAGAGAGAGAGAGAGAGAGAGAGAGAGAGAGACTGAAAGAAAGAAAAGAGAGAGAGAGAGGTTTTGTGTGTGTGTGTGTGTGTGTGTGTTACTTGTATAGTTCTTCTATTGTGGCGAAGAGGGTTTTGTTGCACAGTGATGTGTATTCATAGAGTACTTTCTTTCCTTGGGCAATTGATTTTTGGATGTGGTAGTTTTCTTTTATAGTTAATTTTTGGTATAGGCTGCTGCTAGTTTTTTGGATGTGAAGGTCAGTTTCAATGTTTGTGGGGTGGTGGTTGTGTGCTACCAGGTGATCTGCAAATGTTGAGTGTGTGCTCTTGCTTTTCAGTGCTCTGAGGTGTTCATTATATCTGGTTCTGAAGGTCCTACATGTTTGGCCCACATATACAGATTGACAGCAGTTGCAAGTGAGTTGGTAGATGCCGGACTGGCTGTATTTGTCAGTGTTGGTGGCATTTCTTCCGAGTCTGCTCTGTATTGTGTTGTTGGTTCTGTATGCTATGTTGAGTCCTTGTTTCTTTACCCTGTGTGTGACTTTGTTGTTGTAATTCATTATGTGCCATTTGTTGCTTACTGTCTGCTGATTTGATGTGTGATGAGTTGTGTTTGTATGTGTGTGTGTTTGATGGTAATGTGCTGTTTGTTTTTGTATTTTGTGGTTTATTTTATCTATTTTCTTTGCGCCATATCCATTCTCCTGTGTAATTTGTTTCATCGTGTTCAGTTCTTGTATGTAGTCATGCTTGTTCATGGGTATTTTTTTTTGTTCAGCCTGTGAAGTAAATGTCTGAAGCTGGCTTCTTTGTGAGTTATGGGGTGATTGGATTGGTTATGAATAATGGTGCTGGTGAGTGTGGTTTTTCTGTAGATTGTGAATTCATGTTTGTTGTTTCTCTTGTGTATAGTGAGATCTAAGAAATCAATTTTTCATGTGTTTGTGTTTCTGTGGTGAATTGTATTTGTGGGTGGATCGAGTTTATGTTATCATGAAGTTCTTTTATGCGAGACAGTGGTTCATCTATTAAGCAAATTATATCATCTACGTATCTGTACCAATATACTATTTTGTACTGATTTGGTGTTACTATTTTGTCAAAGATTTGTTTTTCTATCTGATTGAGGAAAATGTCAACTAGGAGGCCACTGATTGGGGATCCGATGGGTAGTCCATCTTGTTGAGAGTAAAATCTGTTGTTGAATGTCAAGTAGTTTTGTTCTTTGATGAGCTTGAGTATGGCTAATATTTCTTGTATGTTTGTTGTGGGTATGTTTTCTTGCAGTTGGAGGTTTCTTCTATTATGTTGGTGGTTTCTTCTGTTGGGTTGTATGTGTACATTGAAATTATATCAAATGAAACCAATGTTGCTGTGTTTGGTGTGTTTTCATTTCTTATGTTTTCTATTAAGTCACTTGAGTTCTTTAACCTTCTGTTGTCAGTGTATTTTATATTGCCTGTAGCAGAGAGTGTGTGTGTTTGGCTAAGTGGTATGTTGGTGCTTTGGTGAAGTTTATTAATGGACGTATGGGTATTCCGGGTTTATGAACTTTAGGCAATGATTTTAGGGGCGCGGGGGGGGGGGGGCCTTGGGATTTTTCTGTATCATTTTTTTAATCTGTGTTTCTATGAAAATTGAGTGAAACAAAAGGAAAAAAGGTGTCTTGCATAAGGCGGAACTTCTCATCCCATTTTCTTAGCAAGCACGGAGACAACAAGGAGAGTTGCACCACAAGATGATTACTTCTATTCTCTTCTTGTCTAAAATAGTTGTCGTTCATTTTTCACTCCCATACATGGCTATACTCCACACAAATACTTTAAGAAAGGACTTCCTGACACTTAAATCTATACTCGATGTTAACAAATGTCTTTGCAGAAAAGCTTTCCTTGCCATTGACAGTCTACATTTTATATCCTCTCTACTTCGACCATTATTAATTATTTTGCTCCCCAAATAGAAAAACTCATCTGTTACTTCAGTGTCTCATTTTTTTAATCTAATTCCCTCAGCATCACCCGATTTAATTCGACCACATTCTATTATCTTATTTTTGCTTTTGTTGTTGTTCATCGTAGATCCTCCTTTCAAGACACTGTCCAATCCGTTCAACTGCTCTTCCAGCTCCTTTGCTGTCTCTGACAGAATTACAATGTCATCGGCAGACCCCAAAGCTTTTGTTTCTTCTCCGTGGGTATTAATTCCTACTCCGAATTTTTCTTTTGATTCCTTTACTGCTTGCTCAACGTACAGATTGAATGACATCGGGGAGAGGCTACAACCCTGTCTCACAAACCTTCCCAACCACTGCTTCCCTTTCATGCTCCTCGACTCTTATAACTGCCATCTGGTTAGGCATGCGCACCAAAACGCATAGCTTCGATACTACGACACGTCAAATAGGTTTCTCATTAATGCAGTTATTAGGAAGTACTTCTGAAATAATCTGACGGAAGCAATTAAAATTTGTTAAATTTACGGACAGCCTGCATCACTTTTTGCATTCTCGTGTGACCATGAACAATACTCCAAGTAAGTTGCTGCGTTTGTTCAATGCTAGCCTTGCCAACAGCCTCTGATGATATGTGTGGGAGAGCTAAGCGGTTCAGCTTAAAATTTTGCCAGAGCACAGTGCAGTTGCGTGTTGCGGCGAGCTCGCCTAGTTACATATTAGGCAAGTTTCATCTACTTTTAATTTGTACATTAAGTACCCTCACGTTCAGAAAAAAACACAACACCTTCAAAGACTAGAAGTAGGACGTTCGTATTCGCAGGACACTTGCATTAGTGTATTTTGCAGAAATGATTAGCATTTGACCCACATCGGACCGCGGGTTCAGGGTCAACTTCGATTTCACGGCGCAACACCGCCAACTGGTAAAATGTGCGTGTGGCTTTCGTTGTCGCCATAAGCCGAAGGAAATTGATCAGTGTGACTTGAGAAGACGTGCAGGATGCGTGAACCGTACTGTCAGATCAGTGAGTCTGAAAGAGGGCATGAGAAAATGTGATGTATCCATCCGGGAAATTGTTGTTCGTGTTGGACGAAGTGTTTCGACAGTGCAGCGGGTGTGCGCAAAATGGTTCACGGAAGACCGCAGAACACGTCGCACCACCCAGCCACCCCCACCCCTCCCCTCCTCAGCCCCTTCCCATCGAGAAGATCGACACTTCGGACGAATAGCACTGCAGCACAGATCTGCGAGTTCTTTGGGTCTGGCGCTACAGTGGAACAGATCCTTCACTGTTAGCGGTGACAGTCCGTCGCCGTTTATTACGGGGTGACTTACTTGTGCGTCGTCCGCTTCTCTACGTACCTGTGAGGCGTGTGCAGAAACATGCTAGATGGCAATGGTGTGTGGAACGACGTCAATGGGGGCACGAATGGCATCATCTTGTGTTTTCGGACGAATCCAGGTAGGGTCTGATTGAAAATGACGGTCGCATTTTGGTTCGCCGCAGACAGGGGGAGCGGCAACACAGTGACTGCATTCGCACAAGACATACAGCTTCAAGGCCTTATGGTGTGGCGTGCCATTGGGTACAACTACAACACAGCTGGTGCGTGTCCAGATCACTGTGACCTGTGTGACAGACGTGAATGAAATACTGCGACTCGTAGCTACACCGCCGGCCACTGTGGACGAGCGGTTCTAGGCGCTTCAGTCCGGAACAGCGCGTCTGCTACGGTCACAGGTTAGAATCCAGCCTTGGGCATGGATGTGTGTGCTGTCCTTAGGTTAGTTAGGTTTAAGTAGTTCTAGGTTCTAGGGGACTGATGACCTCAGACGTTAAGTCCCATAGTGCTCAGAGCCATTTTTTCGTAGCTATACCTTTTCTGCACATCACGCCAGACGCTATTTTACAACAAAACAATGCACGACCACATGTTGTTGCACGATCACGTGCTTTCTTAGTGCCACAGGATGTCAGCCTTTCGCTCTGGCTAGCCAGGTTACCAGACTTGTCGCCAATCAAATATGTGAGGGATATGGTGAAACGAAAGGTGCAGCGTAGTGACACAGTGTCAACCACGACAGAAGCGCTTTGAAGGATGGATGGCTGTACCAATAGCTATACTACAGGACGCCATTCGCGCCTTATAAGCGTCGATGGCATCAGGCTTGGAATAAATTAACAGGAGCCATGGCGGACCTTGTGTTTACTAGGCAACAAGACACATGCTGAACCGAGGTGACTAAAATGTTAACCATTTATGCATGACATATTTATGTAGATGTCCTGTTAATATGAATATCGTATCTGTAGTCGTTCAAGGTGTTCTATTTTCCTGAATATCAGTGTATATTAAATACATGAGTGATTTACACATTTTTGGAGGGATAAATTACATTGAAAGGTCAAAGAAGCTGGTACACCTACGTAGTATAGTGTAGGGGCCCCGCGAGCACGCAGCAGTGCTGCAGTACGACATGGCATGGACTCTACCAACGTCTGCAGTATTGCTGGAGGAAGGTGACACTGTGAATCCTGCAGGGCTGCCGGTAAAGCCGTAGGAGTACGAGGTGTTGGAGAACAGCACGTTTCAAGGCATCCCAGATATGCTCAACAACGTTCATGTCAGTGGAGTTCGGTGTCCAGCGCAAGCGCGTAACCTCAGAAAAGTGTTCCTGGAGCCACTCTGTAGCAGTTCTGGACGTATGGGATGTTGCATTGTCCTGCTAGAATTGCTCAAGTCTGACGAAATCCACAATGGACATGAATGGATGCTTACATACGTTGTTAGATTCCAATTCAGCTAAAGTATGTCGGGCCTCACTGCCTAGCCATTGTAGTTCCGCCTTGTGCGCCGAGGGAGCTTTTAGGTGTCGACACATCCGCTCCGTTGCAACGTCTCAGGCGTCGGGAGTTCATCACTTCAGTGGTGTTTCTGCCATTGTGTCTGTGACATAGTCGTTGTCTCGTCTCGTCCCTCGTTGGGCGTGTGTCTTACAGCGGGCTAGTCCGCTACTGTCTGTTTCTCATGGCACCCTAAAGTGTTCAACGTAAAGGTACTGTGAGTTTTTCATTGATAAGTCGACATGTCACGAGCAGCCCGGATCATTAGAAATCCATGACTGGTTTGTTGATATGTTTCATGTTAATGGGACCTAACACATACTAGTTTGACAATGAGATTTCTGTGCTCTTTGTGAAATCCCCTTCAAGTAGGCAAGTTGCTATTGATGCACGATAATCAGGTTCCATTCCGGCATAGAGATGGTTCGGCCAATATACCACCTTCGAATATTCAGTCTTCGCAGGTAGAAGATATTTGTATTTGTCTTAACGAAGTTTTTCCACAATATTGTGACATGAGAGGTATTCGCCTTGAGGGTTGGTCAAGTCAACACCAGCTTCACTGAGCTTACAAAAGTCGTGGGACAACGATATGCACCTGTACAGATGGCTGCAGTATCGCGTACACAGGGTATGAAAGGGCAGCGCATTGGCGGAGCTGTCATTTGTACTCAGGCGATTCATGTGAAAACGTGTCCGACGTGATCATCACTGCACAACGGGAACTAACAGATTCTGAACCCGCAATGGTTGTTGGAGTGACATTCCATTCCGGAAATCGTTAGGGGATTCAATTTTCCGAGACCCACAATGTTAAGGGTGAAGCGAGAATACCAAACTGTAGGCATTACCTTTCCTCACGGACAATACAGTGGCTGACGGCCTTCACTTAACGACCGATAGCAGCGACGTTTGCATATAGTTGTCAGTGCTAACAGACAAGCAACAGTGCAGAAATCCTTGTGGACATACAACGAATAGTACGCCAAAATTTGGTGTTAATGGGCTATAGCAGCAGATCACCGACCCGTGTGCTTTTGCTAACAGTCGACATCGCCTCCAACGCCTCTTCTGGGCTCGTGACCCTGTTGGTTGACTGGAAAACCGTGGTCTGTCCAGATGAGGCCCGATATCAGTTGATAGGAGCTGATGGTAGGGTTCGAGTGAGCTGAAGACCCGACGGAGACGATGACCCAAGTTGTCCGCAAGGCACTGTAAAAAGTGGTGGTGGTTCCTTGTGGTGTGGACTGTGGCTACATGGAATGGGCTCGGTCATATGCTCCAACTGAAACGATCACTGACTGGAAATTACTACGTTCAGCTACCTGGAGACCACTTACAGCATGCATGGACTTCATGTTCCTTTATAACAATGGAATTTTTATGGGTGGCAATGCGCCATGTCATCCTGCCACAGTTGTTCGCGATTGGTTTGAAGATCATTTTGGACAATTCGAGTGTATGATTTGGTCACCCTCATCGCCCGACTTGAATCCCATTGAACGTTTATGGGACATAACCGAGACGTAAGTTCGTGCAGAAACTCCTGCACCGGCAACCCTTTCATAATTATGGACGGCCACAGATGCAGCAGGGCTTAATATTTCTGCAGGGTCTTCGAACGACTTGTTGAATCTAAGTCACGTCGAGTTATTGCACTACACTGGCAAAAGGAGGCAAAAGGAGGCAAAACGAGGCAAAAGGAGGCAAAAGGAGGTACCCCGTGACTATTTTCAATTCAGTGTACAATGTTACAGCGGTGTAGCTTCGGTCGACATGCCAATTAAAAGAAGCATTCAACCTCGTTTCGAAGTTTGTGGCTATGGCACTTATTCTACGAATAGCGGACAGGTGGGTACGTGTTTCCGTGCAATGAAAGTGGGCACTTCGAACCAACTGCCGACGGAGAATTATTGTTTTACTGTCTTCCTTGTAACAGCGCCTTAAGTTAACGGTTGCTGAACTTGTCCCCCCTGGTAACGAACTTGTGCCTACATCTTCTCTTATTTCTGTCGATCTTTCAACAGTTCCCACTATCACTTTGAGTGATTTTCTGACGTTGCAGATCCCGCTCCTGCTATTACCCAGACGACGGCTCCCTCGATTCATAATAAGCGGAGCCGCATTCGAGGTGGTGATGAATTATTTGTGCCTTCCCTTGTCCCACCTTCCCCTGAGCCGTGTTTCTCTGTCACTCCTTGCAGTAAAGTGGTACCGCTTAGACCTGTCGAGGATCCGAGAGGCAATATTTGCTGCTATAGGGGTGGCTCCAATGCAGCTGCCGCAAAATGAATTTGTGTCGGAGTAGTCTCTTTCGCAGCCTCAGCCAGAAGTCTAGTCGGTAAGACAGCAACGCTCTCCCGTTCCTCTGTCTGCTCTCGGTGATGGGGATGGTGATTTGCCGCTCATTGCGACTCTCATTCCGGAAACTGTTACCCCAGAGTTGTCTCCTGCTGCCCAGAGATCAACTCTGATTGCTCTCCACTATGGAATCGGTATGCCTTGCAGAGTGACCCTTCTGTAGGGCAGGCCTCTAACCCTGCGAAGTGACAGACTGATACCGAAGTTGTACATGATCCTCCTACGTCGGCGACTGCTGAGGATATTATGCCTC
Source organism: Schistocerca piceifrons (assembly GCF_021461385.2). Taxonomy (NCBI): domain Eukaryota; kingdom Metazoa; phylum Arthropoda; class Insecta; order Orthoptera; family Acrididae; genus Schistocerca; species Schistocerca piceifrons. Next base: position 563,286,482 of record NC_060143.1, read on the forward strand.
TTAGCCGGGGTAAACAACGTGTAATCCGAAAAATGGGGGGGCGCGAGCAAAACAACCAAGGGTAAAGGTTCAGTTGGGGCTGGTACTGGCCCTGCCTCTAGGATTCGTTATTCAACTCCTCAATCGACTGACATGTGAGTTTGTTGGAATAGTCATGTTGCTCTGTGTTTTGTTGTTGTCTTTTTTATTTTTTTATTGAGGGCTCAGGCGTGTACACTCGTCACACTAAATGTTAACCGATTTGTATCCGAGCTATGCCTAGTCTAACTGCGCCAGTTTATACAGGGTGTTTCAGGAGGAATGATAATAATTTTAGAAGGTGGCAGTATAGACGAACTGCAATAAAATACCATATAATATCTGTCCAATTTTTGTTGGGTACAGAGATACAGCTAAGTTCAATACGTTTTCGTTTCGTGGCGGTAAACCGATTGCTATGGGTTACTATGGGCGGATTTATCTAGTCAGCAGTGCGTCAGTTTATACAGGGTGTTTCAGGAGGAATGATAATAATTTTAGAAGGTGGCAGTATAGACGAACTGCAATAAAATGCCATATAATATCTGTCCAATTTTTGTTGGGTACAGAGATACAGCTGAGTTCAATACGTTTTCGTTTCGTGGCGGTACACCGATTGCTATGGGTTACTATGGGCGGATTTATCTAGTCAGCAGTAGAGTGTTGAAGTTGTGAAGTTGTGTTTTTGTTAACATTGAAGTTTTCATTGTGATTCGTTGGCCGAGTCTGCTGTACTTCTGCGCGTTAATATGCCTCACGCATTTACACGTGCTCAGGTGGTTCAAAAAATGGTTAAAATGGCTCTGAGCACTATGGGACTTAGCTTCTGAGGTCATCAGCCCCTAGAACTTAGAACTACTTAAACCTAACTAACCTAAGGACATCACACACATCCATGCCAGAGGCAGGATTCGAACCTGTGACCGTAGCGGTCGCGCGGGTGCAGATTGTAGCGTCTAGAACCACTCCGCCACCACGGCCGGCGGACTTAACATCTGAGGTGATCAGTCCCCTAGAACTTAGAACTACGTAAGTCTAACTAACCTAAGGACATCACACACATCCATGCCCGAGGCAGGATTCGAACCTGCGACTGTAGCGGTCGCACGGTTCCAGACTGAAGCGCCTAGAACCGCTCGGCCACACCGTCCGGCCACGATCAGGTGCCGATATGCTGTACGTGTATGGGGTTTCTAGTGGAAACGCCGCTGCTGCTTGTACATTCCTGGAAATTGAAATAAGAACACCGTGTATTCATTGTCCCAGGAAGGGGAAACTTTATTGACACATGATCACACTGACAGAACCACAGGCACATAGACACAGGCAACAGAGCATGCACAATGTCGGCACTAGTACAGTGTATATCCACCTTTCGCAGCAATGCAGGCTGCTATTCTCCCATGGAGACGATCGTAGAGATGCTGGATGTAGTCCTGTGGAACGGCTTGCCATGCCATTTCCACCTGGCGCCTCAGTTGGACCAGCGTTCGTGCTGGACGTGCACACCGCGTGAGACGACGCTTCATCCAGTCCCAAACATGCTCAATGGGGGACAGATCCGGAGATCTTGCTGGCCAGGGTAGTTGACTTACACCTTCTAGAGCACGTTGGGTGGCACGGGATACATGCGGACGTGCATTGTCCTGTTGGAACAGCAAGTTCCCTTGCCGGTCTAGGAATGGTAGAACGATGGGTTCGATGACGGTTTGGATGTACCGTGCACTATTCAGTGTCCCCTCGACGATCACCAGTGGTGTACGGCCAGTGTAGGAGATCGCTCCCCACACCATGATGCCGGGTGTTGGCCCTGTGTGCCTCGGTCCTATGCAGTCCTGATTGTGGCGCTCACCTGCACGGCGCCAAACACGCATATGACCATCATTGGTACCAAGGCAGAAGCGACTCTCATCGCTGAAGACGACACGTCTCCATTCGTCCCTCCATTCACGCCTGTCGCGACACCACTGGAGGCGGGCTGCACGATGTTGGGGCGTGAGCGGAAGACGGCCTAACGGCGTGCGGGACCGTAGCCCAGCTTCAGGGAGACGGTTGCGAATGGTCCTCGCCGATACCCCAGGAGCAACAGTGTCCCTAATTTGCTGGGAAGTGGCGGTGCGGTCCCCTACGGCACTGCGTAGGATCCTACGGTCTTGGCGTGCATCCGTGCGTCGCTGCGGTCCGGTCCCAAGTCGACGGGCACGTGCACCTTCCGCCGACCACTGGCGACAACATCGATGTACTGTGGAGACCTCACGCCCCACGTGTTGAGCAATTCGGCGGTACGTCCTCCCGGCCTCCCGCATGCCCACTATACGCCCTCGCTCAAAGTCCGTCAACTGCACATACGGTTCACGTCCACGCTGTCGCGGCATGCTACCAGTGTTAAAGACTGCGATGGAGCTCCGTATGCCACGGCAAACTGGCTGACACTGACGGCGGCGGTGCACAAATGCTGCGCAGCTAGCGCCATTCGACGGCCAACAACGCGGTTCCTGGTGTGTCCGCTGTGCCGTGCGTGTAATCATTGCTTGTACAGCCCTCTCGCAGTGTCCGGAGCAAGTATGGTGGGTCTGACACACCGGTGTCAATGTGTTCTTTTTTCCATTTCCAGGAGTGTATATGGCTAACTGCAGACTACCGGATTCAAAAGTGTTTACTGGTGTGTTCAATACACTGCATGACACTGGCACAGTGCCTAACAATCATATTGCATCTGAACGTGTAAATCAACAGACTATGAATGAAGTAGAAGACAGTATTTAGTCGCTAGCACGTAGTCATTCAACAAGCACGCATAGAATTTCTGGACGTATTGGTGTTCCACATACAAGTGTACAGCGGACATTACGTAAGCACGGGTTCCATCCGTATCCTCTACAGCTCATTCAACACCTTCGAGCAGGAGATGAAGATAAACGATTGGAATTTTGTCATTGGTTTCTCGAAAATCGTCAGGTAATCCCATTTTTGCTCTTCATTGATGAATCCATTATCATTTGTGACGGCATAAATAACGCTCGTAATTCGTATGTGTGGTCTGAAGAAAACCCACATGGCACTGTGGAGACATTCCTAAGAACGCTTCTCTGTAAATGTGTGTCGTGGTTTGATAGACAGTGAGTTTATTGGACATGTAGTGTTACCGCATCGTTTTAAAGGACACCGTTATCTACACTTTCTTGAAAATAAGCTTCTACTGCTATCGGAAGAGATTCCTTTGGCTACAAAAATGCGTATGTGCATCCACCATGACGGGGTCCTGCACACTGCAACCGTCAGGTGACACATCATCTAAACCTAACATTCCCTGGAAGATGGATCGGTAGATATGGGCACGTTCCTTGGCCAGCGAGGTACTCGTCCCTTACCCCTTTGGATTTTTGCCTAAATGGATGGGTGAAAATCAAAGTCTACAAAGGAAGAGTAACCATAAGAGCCGATTTGAGCCTTCGGCTTATGAATAGTGGAGCCCTCATAAAAGAAGGCAAAGACGACCTCAGAAGAGCTACACGTCGTGTTTTCAAGAAAAGTCAAAAGTGCACTGAAGTTAGCGGCGGAATTTTTGAAAAATCAACTGTTAACGTCCTCACTTGCCTTTGCTTTATGTTTGATTGGGTTACATACTAATACCTATATGTCCGTACTCAATAAAAATGTGATACATATTATATGGCATTTTTCCAATGCAGTTCGTCTATACTAACACGTCTTAAAATATTTACCATTCATCCTGGAACATCCTGTATGTGACTCATCTGTGGATGTAGTGTTCATGCGAGAACTTTCAGTTACCAGTTTCCCTCTCCCTGGATTTCGAGCTGTTTTCAATGTGAGGACCGAATTTTCGACTGGAATTACCTTATTCTTTCGAGAAGCCACTCAAATTGCTGAGGTGGAGTTTCTTCAGTGGGGCAGAGAGATAGGCTGCAGAACTTTTGACCTCGTCTTATCTTATATGCTCCGTCTATTTCCGGTTACACAGAGAAACGTTCGAATTTTTATAAAGAGATTATTTATCTTTTAGGTAGGAGTCCCCGGTCTCTATTGTTGGGTTGGAATTTTAACTGTGTTCTACGAAATGTTGATCAGTCTCCCCATTTTAATTACTGTCGAAATCTAAATGAGCTTATACGCTCGAAGCGTTTTAAAGATATTTGGGAGGGTAAATATGTGGAGTTGGTTAAATTTACGCATTTTAATGCGACTTCCAGTAGCAGGATTGACCGATTTCACTTATCGGATTGGATGCACGATCGCATTCTTGCATCTAACGTTATTTCTGCTAGTTTTTGTGACCACTATGTTTCGTCTGCCATTCTCCAACTTGACTGGCAAACAATGAAATTATTCTGTTTCCAACGTATGTTGTAAGTCGCTCACTTGGCAGATGCTTCTCTCGATGAAGTAATACCTAATATGTGGGAGCGTTTGTTTTAATGTTTCTAGTTTGTCTTTGTGTGGTATACCTATTCTGGCCGGGTTTTATTCAAACAGTGAATTACGGATATGCAATGTATTAAAGCAAAGTTCTTGAAGTTGGAGCGGTGACAGTGCGAGTTCGTTAGAATCCTCGATCACTAGTGGTGCAGGGATTGACGTTCTTATACCATCTGCTTCGACATCTAGCTTGTGGTCCGCGCTCTTGTATTGCCTTAAAGCAGCTGACGCCTGTCAACTGACAGCGAAAGCTGTTGTTCATGCCTTACACCAGAACTTGGTGGATCTTTGCATCTCGTATGCACCCAAGCGACTTTCCCTTCGCACCGGATATTAAGACCCTAGACAGGCCCCTCATGCCTGAGCAGCCCACAGAATTTTTGACCGCTTTTCACACAGGTGACATATATGATCTTATTCAAGGAATTTTAATTCCTTTCTTAGTGCCTCTTCGACATCACATTTACGTCCATTTTGAACGAGGTGATGATGGAGGCAGTTATGTCCGCTTTATTCAAAGTGGAGAAAATTGTGTTGATACCTAAACACCCCGCTCGCATTACTGTTGATAAATTTCGTCTTTTAGTCCTCTCAAGTTACTGAATTGTGATTATAAGACAGTGGGAAGGATGGTAAATCGCAACATGTCTGCCCTGCTGGTAACTGGAGTCAGCGGGTATCAGAGTCGTCTTCCTGGCCGCTCTTTTCTTACCCCTATGGACGAATACCGTGATGTGATTTCGGTGGCTGCCGCTGCTTCTGCCAATCGTGCCTCTGCATTTTCTGAATTTTCAATAAGGCTTTCGATCGTATAAATATTGAATTTCTTATTCGGATTTTGAAGGTGTTTGGGTTTACTGTAGAGGCTCATAGTGTTATCGAACATGTTCACGGACACAGCATCTTCGGTAGTTGTCAATGGGTAACTGACGCCCCCGATTACCATCCCCAGAACCCAGTTTCGATATCTTTGTCTGTCTTGTCTCTGGAACCGCTGCTTCGGTAGGTTACGTTCCTGCCTCTGGGTTAGACGCTTTCTGGAGGGAAGCTCCACTGTTCACACGTACGCTGATGATATGATGGTCTTACTTCGTCGGCGTGCAGAGATATCTCTGCTGGAGGCGATCATATGTGAATTATATTGCCGCGCGACTTAACGAGGGCAAAAGTAAACTTCTTAATTTACGGGATATCGCTCGAGCAGAATCACGTGGGTCACAACTGTCAATCGTTTTACGTCAACGGGAGTTTTTTTATTGATCTTTGTCCTCTCCAGATGGTGACTGTCAGTTGAAGATAGCTCACTGATAAGGTCCAGGGAGCAGTACTGGAACTCCCCCACCCTTCTTTAGACGGTACCTATTTTGGATATAATAACGTTGGAAGCTGAAGAAGTGAATTAAAATTTGTGCTGCGTCCGGGACTTTTTTTTAATTTTTGTTCGGTGTTGTTCATTGCGTTTTGGTCTGGGCGGACGTCACAAGACATCCGTTCAAGTTGATCGTTGATTCCTTTACTCAGTTTTCGAACCCGGGTCTTCTTGCTTACTATGCAGATATGCTGACCATTACACCACTGCAGCGTTATTGTCAACGTAGCTGCACGAATTATTAAAGTCAAATACCCTCCTCAACACAAACTCCAATTCATATCTCCCCTTATATTGTCACTATTACCAGGGCCCTCCGACACTGGAATAGCACTGCAGCTCCAATTTTATTTCGCTTCTTCAGCTTCCAACGTTATCGTAGATCAATTAGAGACTTAAATGTCTCAGGGAAAATTTTGTTGTGTCTAACCAAGACAGCCTAGACACAATGAGAGGAAGCCGAAAGGCACGCGCTTAAACTCACGCAGGCTGGCGTGAGGTCTGAAACAGGATACGTAATGAATGCTATAAAGAAAAGTACGTAGCTTCTGGAATACTTAACTTTAATCCACAATTGGTGAACATTAGTCTTGTTACTGTACATGCTTCATTAGATACATAGCAAAGGATAAATGGCGCCTTGCTAGGTCGTAGCAATTGACTTAGCTGAAGGCTATGTTAACTATCGTCTCGGCAAATGAGAGCGTAATTCTCAGTGAACCTTTCCTAGCAAAGTCGGCTGTACCACTGAGGTGAGTGCTAGTAAGTCTCTCTAGACCTGCCGTGTGGTGGCGCTCGGTCTGCAATCACTGATAGTGGCGACACGCGGGTCCGACGTATACTAATAGACCGCGGCCGATTTAAAAGGCTACCACCTAGCAAGTGTGGTGTCTGGCGGTGACACCACAAATTTAATTTAAGACCTATACGAACACATGTAGTACAGCAATTCCTCATTACGTCCAATGCTGCGGTGCTATTACAATGTTGAAGAGCCCTGGTATTAGTGACAATATAAAGGGAGATGAGAATTGGAGTTTGTGTTGAGGAGGGTATTTGACTTTAATAATTCGTGCAGCTACGTTGACAATAACGCTGCGGTGGTGTAATGTTCAGCATTTCCGCCTAATAAGCAACAAGACCCGCGTTCGAGTCCCGGCCACAACACAAAATTTTAATTCGCTTTTTCAGCTTCTAACGTTATGGTAGATAAGTTAGAGACTTAAATGTATCAGGGAAAATTTAGTTTGGATTTGTATGTGTTGTGCCACGCCTATTACATGGCACAACTTCTCCGTTTTCCTTTCTGGTGGCTAAGAAACCAAAGCAGTTGTCCGGTCGCTTTTCTTGGTAGCGTCATATCTTCAGGTTGCGATACGAAACTGTGACTAAGCCACGTTCCCTCGGCGGATTAGGACTTTCTGAAATTAAGCGAATGGCGTCTGTATTACATTTTGACAATCACTCAGGATTTATATACCTTTACGTTTCGGCTGTTCACCTTAGTGCGTCCACCGAGTCTTGAGTCCACTGTTGACGTTGGTCGCTTGAACTTTAAGCTGAGACATCTTCGAGAATTCTGTCTAGCTATGAGATGTTTGGGGGCTGACATACAGCAGCGGCCGGTGCTCACGAAGAAGTTTTGTTGACTCGCTGGGAAGGCATTCCCTGTGCCAATACCGTTGAACAACTGTCACCGCGAATATAATGGAAAATTATGTGGACCAACATCAGCCTCCTGGTTCTATCGATGACAGGGACCTCCTCCTGGTACAGGATGGTCGACAATTTCAATTTCACCAACAAGGGTCCTTATATCAGGTTTAGTGACACAGATAAATTAAGTAGGTGTAAGTCCCTAGATACGCTGCAGCAACGGTTTACTTGTCGTGGTCACCTAGCAAACTGGTACTTGGTCTGTTGATGCTGCGTATTCCACTAATATAATACTGCGGCCAGCTAGTTGTTTTTTTCGAGGACAGAAACTTATACGACCATATGGTTGGTGGGTGACTTTGTACATTTTGTCATTGTTGGTGAGGGTGATGACGACCATTTGGCTTTTCGCAAGTTTATGTCTACGGCTTGCTGGTCCTGCTTGCAATTGCCCCGAATTCGAGAAGTCTGTGACAACTTGATAAATCTTACCTTCAAACACAGGACGGAGGGTAGTTCCGACAATAGCTGCTGCTCTTATTGTCCTTGTGTTTCCTCGCCTCTGTTTTTCCTGTGTGTATCTGCGTTTTGCACTATCGATATTGTTTTTGGAAAAAAAAGAAACAGAAAAAAAGAAAGGAAGTCATATGAGGGAGCAACTCAGAGATAAGGGAAAGGTGGTCGATGGCGTGGAGGGGGGGGGGGGCGGAGGGGCGGAGGGGTTGCAGGTATTCTGGCCAGACCGTGAAGACTAGTAAGCCCTGCCCACGACCCCTACAAAACTCATAGTGACCATTATTGATAGCTTTTCGTAAAATTTATTTCCTGTTCACCTGAATATTCAGATACTTACGTTGTGCTTTTTCTAAATAATTCTATTTTCCTGTATGTAAATTGTGCCATGTTGTTGTTGTTGTTGTTGTGGTCTTCAGTCCTGAGACTCGTTTGATGCAGCTCTCCAGGCTACCCTATCCTGTGCAAGCCTCTTCATCTCCCAGTACCTACTGCAACCTACATCCTTCTGAATCTGCTTAGTGTATTCATCTCTTGGTCTCCCTCTAGGATTTTTACCCTCCACGCTGCCCTCCAATACTAAATTGGTGATCCCTTGATGCCTCAGAACATGTCCTACCAACCTATCCCTTCTTCTGGTCAAGTTGTGCCACAAACTTCTCTTCTCCCCAATCCTATTCAATACTTCCTCATTAGTTATGTGATCTACCCATCTAATCTTCAGCATTCTCCTGTAGCACCACATTTCGAAAGCTTCTATTCTCTTCTTGTCCAAACTATTTATCGTCCATGTTTCACTTCCAAACATGGCTACACTCCATACAAATCCTTTCAGAAACGACTTCCTGACACTTAAATCAATACTCGATGTTAACAAATTTCTCTTCTTCAGAAACGCTTTCCTTGCCATTGCCAGTCTACATTTTATATCCTCTCTACTTCGACCATCATCAGTTATTTTGCTCCCCAAATAGCAAAACACCTTTACTACTTTAAGTGTCTCATTTCCTAATCTAATTCCCTCAGCATCACCCGACTTAATTCGACTACATTCCATTATCCTCGTTTTGCTTTTGTTGATGTTCATCTTATATCCTCCTTTCAAGACACTGTCCATTCCATTCAACTGCTCTTCCAAGTCCTTTGCTGTCTCTGTCAGAATTACAACGTCATCGGCGAATCTCGAAGTTTTTATTTCTTCTCCATGGATTTTAATACCTACTCCGAATTTTTCTTTTGTTTCCTTTACTGCTTGCTCAATATACAGATTGAATAACATCGGCGAGAGGCTACAACCCTGTCTTACTCCCTTCCCAACCACTGCTTCCCTTTCATGTCCCTCGATTCTTATAACTGCCATCTGGTTTCTGTACAAATTGTAAATAGCCTTTCGCTCCCTGTATTTTACCCCTGCCACCTTTAGAATTTGAAAGAGAGTATTCCAGTCAACATACTTACGTTTATTGTCTTTATTTCAATTCAGTTAAATCTACTACTCCATAATTTACTACTACATAACAATAAACGCTTGCGTGTGTGTCTGGAAACCAAGAGGTTGTGGTTTCTGCTCTCGGTAATCCATTTCTGTTGACACCATTTTTTTTCTGATGTTACTTATTCCTCGCTATGTTATACTGTTAGTTGTTATCGTTGTGGTCTTCAGTCCGAAGACTGGTTTGATCCAGCTCTTCATGCTATTCCATCTCGTGCAAGCCCCTTCATCTCCGAGTAATTACTGCAACTTACATCCTTCTGAATCTGCTTAGCGTGTTCGTCTCATAGCCTCCTTCCACAATTCTTACCCACTACATTTCCCTCCAGTACTAAACTGGGTTCCATTGATATCTCAGAGCGTGTACTGTCGGTCGATCCACTCTTTTGGTCAATTTGTGCCACAATTTCTTTTCTCCAAAATTCTATTCAGTACCCCCTCATTAATTACGTGATCTACCCATCTAATTTTCAACATTCTTCTGTAGCACCACATTTCAAAGGCTTCCATTCTGTTCTTGTCTAAAATGTTGATCGTCCATGTTTCACTACCATACATCGCTACACTCCAGACAAATACCTCGAGGAAAGACTTTCTAGCATTTAAGCATTTATTCGATGTTAATAAGATTCTCTTTTTCGCAAATGCTTTTCTTGTCATTGTCAGTCCACATTTTATATCCTCTCTACCTCGTCCATCATCATTATCTCCTTATCTAATCCCCCAGCTTCAACTGATTTAATTCTACTACTTTCCATTATTCTTGTTTTACTTTTGTTGATGTTCGTCTTGTATTCTCCGTCCAAGACAATGTCCATACCGTTGAACTACTCTTCCAAGTCCTTTACTGTCTCTGACAGAATTACAGTGACATCTGCAAATGTCAAAGTTTTTATTTCTTTTCCCTGAACTTTAATTCCTACTCCAAATTCTTCTTTGGTTTCCTTTACTACTTGTTCAATGTACGTATCGAGTAACACCGGGGTAAGCTATATAACCCTGTTTCACTCCCTTCTCAACCAATGCTTCCCCCTCATGGCCCTCGACACCTATAACTGCCCTCTCGTTACTGTACAATTTGTAAATAGCTTTTCGCTCCCTGTATTTTATCCCTGCGACCTTCACAATTTCAGGGAGAGTATTCCAGTTAACATTGTCAAAAATGTTCTCCGGAACAGAAGAGAATCGAAGCATTTGAGATGTGGCGCACAGGCGAATGATGAAAATTACGTGAAGTGATAAGGTAAGGGCTCAGAAGGTTCTGAGCACTGTCGGAGAGGAAAGGAATGTATGTAAAACACTGACACGAAAAAATGACAGTGATAGGAAATCTCTTAAAACATCAGGGAATGACTTCCATGGTACTAGAGGGAACGGAAGAGAGTAAAATCTGTAGAGGAAGACAGAGATTAGAATACCCCCAGAAAAGAATTGAGGACGTAGATTGCAAGAGCTACTCTGAGATGGAGAGATTGGCACAGGAGAGGAATTCGTGGCGGTCCGCATCAAACCAGACAGATGGCAGATGACTCAAAAGAAAAAAAAATTGTAATTGATATGAAGGTTAGTCTTGTCAAATGAAGGTCGTTTTCGCGTACCCCAGTTGGTAAATACGGAACTGTTACGGAATCACTTTGTTGTCCATCTATCTGTCTGTCCGGCTCTTGAGAACTCATATTCTCAGGAACGGGTAGATGTATGAAGTTGAAATTTATGTCACATACTGAGATCCATGATCTCTTGGCGATATAGAAAATGTGAGCTTCTAGGGCTACGAGTAAAAAAATGCGGCTATTTTTGTCACATCTTTAGATGCTCGTGAAGTCGCTCATCAAAACCTTTAGGGTACATGTCCTGTGCGTAGAATCCAAAAATTTGCCGAGAAGGAAGATTTCACGGTGCAACGAAAGGAAAAAATCCGAAATTCGTATTTGTAACTATATCATACGAAGGGATCCCTTTTTTCAGGTATTCCCGGGAACGATATCCTGCCATTACGATTGTAGGTAACACGCAAAAATAGTCAAGATTATCGATTTGCGGCATCATTAAACCGTCTATAGACAAAACTAAGTTGGCACGGAGCTATCAGCATGCGACTCCTAATCGTACCTGGCCAGTTTTCGACTGTCGTTAATCTTATGTAGTTTGTGTTTCTCTGTGAGAGTGGACAAACTTTTAATTTGAGTAGGCGATATTTCGCATATATATTATGCTGTTCTAAAGACAAAAATAGGCGAAAATATGAGAGTTACTTGAATTTTGGATTTACATGTACAACTGCTAAAGCTGAAGAACCACAACAGTGTGTCATTTTCTTCAAATTCCCAGCTACTGGAAGCATACATCCTAAAAATAACGAAGCGATATCTGTAATCCAATCACGATAATTCCGTAAACAAACTACGAGGATAACTTTTCCCGCAAGTTAAAAAAATCTTAAAACAATAATGTCGATTCTTATAAAGACTGCTTTCTTCTTACAGATCTACTATCGTGTAAAAGTAGGAAACCTTACACCATCGTGGAAGACTTGACCTGATTTCCCTCTGAACATGGCATGTGTTGTAATAGGTGAGTCAGCTGTTAAGCAGTCGGCAAGTTGTTTTTAGTCAACACTGTTAGTCGTCAAAGGCTCGATGTAGCTGACGAGATTGCTGATCAGTCGGATGAAGCTAGAACAACCACAAAGATCCACATCAAATTTGTTACGAGCTGTTTATGCATAACGAGAAATGTCTTGAAGATCCTTTGTCGTGCCGGAAAATAAGTCTTGCAAACAAACGCAATAGACCTCTTTGAAACATCACATTCTTTTATGGAAGGAAACAATATTCACTGCAAAAATTGCGTTGGCGTATCTAATGATCGACATCGCTACGCCGGATTCCGAGGTCTGACCCATAAAGGGGTTCCTCATGCTACTTGGACACAGTGATTAGTTTACCGAGAAGCACTGGCATTAAAAGCGTGGAACTTGTCCTCGTGAGGTTCTGCAGTAAGTTATCGCAATGGTAAACTTCATCAACAGTCGGTCACATAAATCGATTTGTTTCCAACAAATGTGCGTTGAAATGGGGAGTGAGCACATTTCTCTAATTTGTTACAACAATTCTCACTGGCTTTCAAGTAGGAATTTCTTGAAATGGGCGTATAGATTCACCGAAGAACTTTACTCGTACCTTACTCAAAACTAACATTTGACTCGTGAGAAATTCGTAGACATTAACTTTTCTTCGAACCTAGCGTATTTTTCTGGCATCTTCGAGAAACTCAGTTGATTGAATGTATCCTTTCAGTTAAATTAAACCAATATTTTCCAACTGTCAGACAAAATTTCAGCTTTCAGAAATAAACTGCTATAGCGGAAAATAGAGCTGGATGATAAAGATATGCATTATGTTTCCCTTGGTCTTCATGCGGTTTTTGAAGACTGACTTTTATTTGAGTGAGGAGTGAAGTATGTCTTTGTAGCTCATTTCACTGAACTCAGAGATTATTGTTTGAATCAACGCAGCTGGATCAATGGCCCTTTCAGTACAGAACGTCCGTCAACACTTATCAACGAAGAACAACAGCAACTTTTTGATATATCTACAAACACCATATATTCGTCTCGTCACCACTACTTGAATTTGGAGCTCGGTGAAGCAAGTATCCGCAGTTAGGTACAAAGACCCTAAAAGTTTTGAGACATTTTGCAATATCCTCCTCATGTGTGGTAGGTTTTTCAGCTTCGGCAATCATCAGCGCGATATATAAATCCCTGAATGAAGGCGGAGAAGGAACTACCAGCTGCAGTTGCCAATATTGTACCAAGATTTGAAGAACTGTTGATTAGGGGGCAAACTCATCCTTCCGATTGATATCGTCGCAAGAATAATAAGTAGCAACGTTATACGCTCTCTAAAATATATTTCATCAACAATTGATAAAGATGTCACTACTCACATACATTTTTAAGCTTAAATTTATTTAACCCTCACTTCTATTCGGATTCCACGAACAAAAGGAACCACAGGTGTTTATTTTTAGGTCAATAAAGTTAGAAGTTCTTTAAAATGTGCCACATCAACAGTTAGTAAAGAAATAACTACTCTCATTAATTTTTAAGCTTAAGTTAATTTTTCCCATCCTTAGATTAGGCTGACATGAGCAAAAGAAGCCGTGTATGTATGTATTTAGGTCAAGGAAGCAATGCAAACCATAGGCTTATGCAGGGTTACAGTTGCTGAGGTACATGAAATAAAGCCGTCGTAACTTCTGAATGATTTGCGTTAGGCCGTTCAAACTAAATGGTTGGAAGGAGGTGTGATGGGAATTAGAATGCACTGTATGGTTTGGTTTAGCGACGAAGTCCACATTCATTTGGATGGGTTCGTCAATAAGTAAAACTGGCGCATTTGGGGAAATAAGAATCCGAATTTCGCGATCGAGAAATCTCTTCACCCTCAACTGTGACTGTGTGGTGTGCAACGTCCAGTCACGGAATAATCAGTGCGATATTCCTTGATGGCACGGTGACTACCGAACGGTACTTGAAGGTTATGGAAGATGACTTCATCCGCATTATCCAAAATGATCATGATTTCGACAAGATGTGATACATGCAAGGCGGATCTCGATCCAATCGAAGCAGGAGAGTGTTTGATGTCCTGAAGGAGCACTTTGGGGACCGCATTCTGTCTCTGGGGTACCCAGAGGGCACTGACATGGGCCCCGCCTGGCTGCCATATTCTCCGGATCTGAACACATGCGACTCCTTTTTGTGGGTGCTGTATTAAAGACAAGGTGTACAGCAATAACACCAAAACCATGCTGAGCTGGAAACAGCCATTCAGGAGGAACAGCATCGAAGTTTTGACACTTCAGCGGGTCATGCAGAATTAATCTATTCGTCTGCACCACATCATCACCAATTATGGCAGGCATATCGAATATGTCATAACCTAAATCTGAATATCTGTAGTGACGTCTACATGTTGAACAACGTGTGTGCACCCAGTAATTTGTAACTAATTTACGTTCTTTCTCATATAGTTCAATAACTGTCACCCAATGTGATGCAGTAATGGTTTTCGAATTACACCATTCACAATCGCAAAAGCTTTTTTCTTTCTTGTATTTTGTGAGGTAAAACACACGATAAAATGCAGTTATGAATAGATTTTAGTTCATTAACTCATTGCTGCTATTTATTACTGAAGGGACTGGAAAGTATTCTACGTTGTGGATATTGCTAAATTCTTCTAGAAACAAGACGGCCTCCGATGAACTGAAGGCTGTAACAGACTGCGGTTATCGTGAGAATGTAAGTGTTTTCACTTTCTTCAAAAACATCTGTACAGTGTTTCATAAAGTCATAAAGCCGACTTCATTTTGTGTCCACAAGATATGAACCCAGACTGTCAACGTTCTCATAAACAAACATTAGCATCCCAACTGTTACGCAGTTTTAAAAGAGACTCCTGCACGAAGGGAGCTTCATTAATGGCGTTGCTTCAAAGAGGAAAAGAGGAAGCGGTAGTTGTCGTGTTACAGAGCCCGCAACAAAAGTAAAAGCGTCGACTCATTCCTGTACTCGTTAGGGAGCCGTACGCGTGGACATCTAACATGTTACAAGCTTAAATTTTTCGTAAAACGCAGCAAGTTCCAGTAAAGAAAATTTTAGCAACGTTCGCCAAAAATATGACCAAAGTTCATTGCAAGTTTCATAGTTTCATTCCCTCAAAAAAGTTTAAGGGATTGTACGGAACAGTATAATGGTAATATATTTCAGCAATCCATTGAAGTCGCTCATGAAGAAATGTGAAGTATTAATCACCTTCCTGAGAACTACGCAAAACAGGTAGTGCGTACGTTACAGGATACACTTTACGTTTATCTAAGGATGTAACGATCTCCGTCAAAGCGTGTGTATTGTTCTTGACGTAAAACAGTATGTTTCGATATTTTATGATTCCCTTTTATAGTGAAGGCAGTATCCGAGGTTTTTGCATTTAATCAGACTATTCAGGAATTCAGAAGTGACGATTATTGTCGAGTTAGCCGCTTAGTCTAAGCGATGTAAACAATAAATGAAAATTCAGTATGGCTTGGAGATGATGAAAGGTAATGAGTTAACTACTTGTTTTGGTCAGAAGTTGGATTTTGCTTATAAAACAAAGTCTCCGAAATTAAATTCCGCTTTAGGTCTCAAAGGAGTCTTACTTTCTTCAGTGCAGCAGTGATACAATCGGTAGATAAAAAAACAGACATATGTATGTGAAGAACTGGAAGTCCAGTCTTTATACGTAGACGGCTGTGTAATATGAATATAAGGGTGTGTAGATATTTGGTTCCTGCAATATGAACACGTGTGAAGTAGATTGTTAATACTTGTCTCACTTTAAACGTGGAAATTCATTCACGCGAAGTGGTCTATACAATAACGGCAAACAAGTTTTTTGCCGAATGAGATCGTACGGTTGGAGTATCACGTATGTTTTAAGATTCAGCGCGTGGTTCAAATTCAAATGACTCTACGCACTATGGGACTTAGCATCTGACGTCATCAGTCTCCTAGACTTATAACTACTGAACCCTAACTAACCTAAGGGCACCACACACATTCATGCCCGAGGCAGGTTTCGAACCTGCGATAGTAGTAGTGCGGTTCCGGACTGAAGCGCCTAGAACTGCTTGGCCACAGCAGCCGGCATTCAGCGCGTGAATCTGCTTTGTATTGATTTAGGTGGGTGGAGATTCTTGTCTAAAAATACATGTTATGTGACATGAAATATTCATAAATGTAATGAATAGTAACAGAAATGAGATTAACATAGAACTTCACATATAAATTAGTGACCACGAAATGGAAAATATGAAGGTATTCTGCTAAGTTGAAAATAAACTACGACAGGAGGGCCGAAGCAACTTATTGTTATTTCATCACCCTCGCCCCATACGAACGAGGAGTGGGCTGTCAACGGATACAATTTACCGATCTTCAGCCATATCAGAGTGAAAACCTTAAAACATAGTACAAAAATTAGATGTGGCGATTGATAAGAATGTGTATTTTGAGCAATAAACTAAGATAGTCAAACGCCTAAATTAAAATATAAAAAGGCTTATTTAAAATGCAGACACGGATGTATGGAAAATGAATGTTGCTCAAGTAATATAATAAAACAAATAAACAGTTGTTTATGTTAAAAGGTAGAAGGCCAGTGCGTTGACTTATTAAAACAGATACATAGATGACTGAAATGATGAATGGATGTAGACTGCTAGGGATAAGGGTATCATGAAAACATAGCATTCAAGAGTGGAGCGGAGGCGGCTGTTTGTGAGGATGGATGTTTGGAAGAAGGATTTGGGGAGAGGAATGCGTTTCTGAACCAAGACTTATGCAGTGGATGGAGAGGAGTGGAGGCGAATGGAGCACTGACGAGTAGGGGTTGGTAGGGATACCCTAGCTCTGGTAGGATGGTATATACGAGGGCGGATTTAATTGCCAGGAAGGGAAGGCGATTAAAGTTCCTTTGGGTAGAACGTGGAGAGTGTGGAGGTGACGTGTTGAGGGAATGTGGTGGTAGAAGCGTGGCAGATTACCAGGATCAATAAGCAAGAGGGAAACTAGGAGATGTGTAGTGTCGAGTTTACGGGTAACGTAGGATGCTCGGAGGTGTGCAAGATGGAAGACTAGGGTGGGCTGGTAGAGGATGCAAGTGGGTGAACGTAAGCGGAGGCGAAGCGCTAGATGGAGTGTATGGTGTATGGCGTTTGAGGATCTGTAGGGAGTAGTAAAAGGAGAGAGGAGCAGAACTTCACGCCAAATTTGCATACCAGAGGAAGGATCGCATGAGGGATTTATAGAGGCGGCGAATTGCGGAAGGATGCAATCCACGTGTTCGGGCACGTAGTAGTTCCAGTTATTTTAGTCCATTGTGGGCTTTCTGTTGAATACTTAATGGATGGCGCTTCCATGTTAGTCGTCGATTATGTCTTAGTTCGCTGCATTTTAGTGTGTTAGTTAACTGAGTAGGACGGACGTTAATGATACGCTGGAAATGGGGGCAGAAGCTGTGGACGATCCGGTCTGTAATTACAGCCTGGCTTTTGGTGGGGTAGATTTTGAGAAGCTACTGATTGCAACAAGAGGTGATCAGATTGAGACGGAGCTGGAGGAATCGCTGGGATTTCTGGACGGCAGGATGAAGGGCGAGGAAGGCAGTGTCATCGACATACTGGAGGAGATGAACAGGAGGAGGTAGCTTTAGCGTTCTGGTTGTGTACAGCACATACAACAGAGGGGAGAGAGAGAGAGAGAGAGAGAGAGAGAGAGAGAGAGAGATGACAAAACAATGGAACAGTGGGGCACACCTGCATTGGGATAGAAGATACAGGAGATGGTATTGTTGATGGTGACCTAAGACGGACGGTTAGGAAAAAAGAATGCGATGTGTGGTCATACTTTTTTGTAAAGTGTATAATCTGTCTCTAAAAGAGGAGATCAGAATGCCATACGCAGTCATCCGCATTTTCCAGATAAAGGGAGACAGAAATTTGACGGACGAAGCAAGGTGAAAACAAATTTATGCACAACGAATATGTCAACCACATAGGTTATTGAATGAACAGGAGGGTTTCAGTAGCAGTTGGCTATGTTATTATTTCGAGGAAACGTTGGATGAATGTGCGTGACTAATAGGGCCTATGTGCATCGTTAATTTTGTGTCAGTTTTATGTAGCAAGCTCCATATGATCACCTTGTGTATTAGTCGTATACTCACGGATGTGCCTCCTTGTTTTCCTTCGTCGCATTAGATGGCGGCTGCACTTGTTGTGTTCCTAATAGTGGCCTTGCGTGAGCCTTTCTGGTTATCACGAGGTTACACTGTGGGGATAAGGATTGTCACAGTTCTTTTCC
This sequence comes from Schistocerca piceifrons, assembly GCF_021461385.2. Taxonomy (NCBI): domain Eukaryota; kingdom Metazoa; phylum Arthropoda; class Insecta; order Orthoptera; family Acrididae; genus Schistocerca; species Schistocerca piceifrons. The sequence continues at coordinate 563,304,884 of NC_060143.1, forward strand.
ACTGAATTTTCGATTGAGGATCTAAATGGAAAGTGCCGTCCAACTAATACGTTTTATATAAATTAACGCTGCAAGTATTGATTTTGTCTATGTGGACTCTTAATTTGTCATTTGTGATTAACATTTCCTTTAGGCGGTACATAATCAAACCATCATTTTGGTATAGGATGACTTGTATGATACATATTGGTTTTTCCGTAATTTCAGTATTATTATTTCTCTGAAGACTTGCCCTGCTCTGACATTTTTCGGATGCGTTGAGTATTACTTGTCACAGATTCCGTTGACTTTTAGTGTAAATTTCTCTCGCGTTGTTGACTTACTCTGCCCTCTTCTCCACCCCTACCCCCATTTCTCCCACAACCCCTTGTTACTGACATATTTCTCATTATTTCGAATACACGCTAACCATTCTTTTAATCTGTCATTGCAGAGGGTTCTACGTTATGGAAATAATTAATTTCTTGTCACGTTTTGACACTGGATCCACTTGCGATGCTCTGTCGATAGACGTTAGGCTGACGTATAAGGAATGGCATTTAATCTACGTTGCGCTGTATGTGTGGTATTGGACACGTAGTTCCTATGAAATTTCGGTTTTTACTTTTACGAGGTTCACATAATTTTAGTTCCTGTTGTAAGTAGGCTGTTTAGGTTTTTATGTTGGTAACGTCACGTAGTGCTCTATATGAAAATCACTGACTGTGCTGTGTGCAGTCTGTGGCTGGTTTGCATTGTTGGAATTTGCTATTGTACTGTTGGGCAGTTGGCTCTTAACAGCGCGTAGCGTTGCGTAGTTGGCGGTGAGCCGCCAGCAGTGGTGGGTGTGGGGAGAGAGATGGCAGAGTTTTGAGAGCGGATGATCTGGACGTGTGTCCGTCAGAGACAGTAAATTTGTAAAACTGGATGTCATGAACTGATATATACATATTATGACAATTGATCACTATTAAGGTAAATACATTGTTTGTTTTCTATCACAATCTTTCATTTGCTAAGTATGCCTATCAGTAGTTAGTGCCTTCAGTAGTTAGAATCTTTTATTTAGCTGGCAGTAGTGGCGGTCGCTGTATTGCAGTAGTTCGAGTAACGAAGATTTTTGTCAGGTAAGTGATTTGTGAAACGTAAAGGTTAATGTTAGTCAGGGCCATTCTCTTGTAGGGATTATTGAAAGTCAGCTTGCGTTGCGCTAAAAATATTGGCTGTCAGTTTAGTGTTGATCAGATTAGGTAAAGAGCGAAATGTCTGAGTACGTTCAGTTCTGCTCAGCTGTTTGAAAATCAAATAATGTAAGAGGTTTATCAGCACAGTGGCAACGGCCTTGCCGCAGTGGGTACACCGGTTCCCGTGAGATCACCGAAGTTAAGCGCTGTCGGGCGTGGCCGGCACTTGGCTGGGTGAGCATCCAGCCGCCATGCGCTGTTGCCATTTTTCGGGGTGCACTCAGCCTCGTGATGCCAATTGAGGAGCTACTCGACCGAATAGTAGCGGCTCCGGTCAAACACAACCATCATAACGACTGGGAGAACGGTGTGCTGACCACACGCCCCTCCTATCCGCATCCTCATTGAGGATGACACGGCGGTCGGATGGTCCCGATGGGCCACTTGTGGCCTGAAGACGGAGCGCTTTTATCAGTACAGTAATTCATAAATTTTTCAAAGTGGACGTTTCACTGTGTCGACACAATCTTACGATTGCTTAATAATTATTATTGTCTTAATTTTATTTGATGTTTTTCCTGAGTTTACTTGCAACAAGATATGTAAGTCATTTTGTGACGAGAATATTTTAACGGAATACACTTGGACTTGGTACAGAATACTTCCTGCACATTGGGTTCAGCATATCGTCACATTAATCTTTTACCACACTTTGTAAATTTTTAATCAGCTATATTACCAATAATGATCAGAGAGCGAAAGGATACTTACAATTTGTACAGAAACCAGATGGCATTTGTAAGAGTCGAGGGACATGAAATGGAAGCAGTGGTTGGGAAGGGAGTCAGAGAGGGTTGTAGACTATCACCGATGTTATTCAATCTGTATATTAAGCAAGCAGTAAAGGAAACAAAAGAAAAATCTGGAGCAGGAATTAAAATCCATTGAGAAGAAATAAAAACTTTGAGATTTGCCGGTGACAGTGTAATTATATCAGAGACAGCAAAGGATCTGGAAGAGCAGTTGAACGGAAAGGACTGTGTCTTGAAAGGAGGACATAAGATGAAGATCAACAAAGGCAAAACGAGAATAATGGAATGTAGTCGAATTATATCAGGTGATGCTGAGGGAATTAGATTAGGAAATGAGGCACTTAAAGTAGTAGATGAGGTTTACTATTTGGGGAGCAAAATAACGGATGATAGTCAAAGTAGAGAGAATATAAAACGTAGACTGGCAATGGCAAGGAAAGCGTTTCTGAAGAAGAGAAACTTTTTTACATAGAGTATAGATTTAACTGTCAGGAAGTCTATTCTAAAAGTATTTGTATGGAGTGTAGGCATATAAGGATGTGAAACATGGACGATAAGCAGCTTTCGAAATGTCGTGCTACAGAAGAATGCTGAAGATTAGATGGGTAGATCACGTAACTAATATGGAGGTACTGAATAGAACTGTGGAGCAGAGGAATTTGTGGCACAACTTCACTAGAAGAAGGAATCGGTTGGTAAGACACGTTCTGAGGCCTCAAGAGATCACCAGTTTAGTATTGGAGAGCAGCGTGGAGGGTAAAAATCGTAGAGGGAGACCAAGAGATGAATACACTAAGCAGATTCAGAAGGATGCAGGGTGCAATAGTTATTTGAAGAGGCTTACACTGGATAGAGTAGCATGGAGAGCTGCATCATACCAGCCACTGGACTGAAGACCACAACAACAACATCATTATCAATATACTGTCTCTCATTTCACGTTTGTATGTTTGATACTCTAAATGCTTTTATGTTATATACATATTTAATTTCCTTTTTTCTATCCTATATCACTGTGTAATACAAAAGGAATATAAATTTAAAAAATAAATAATATTATGTTACCAGCGCCTTTTTGTAAATGTTTATGTAACTATGTCGTATTCTGTTCTTATACCGTAATTTTTATAACTACGTCATAATGTTTCTACTTTTGTTTCTTGCAATTTGTTTTAATTTTCGTTTCTGAGAATAATTTCTCTACGTTTCATAATTTTAACACCTAACATTCTTCATGAAGTCTGTCTGTTCATTTTCAGTCTATAGACTACATAACTGGCGTACGGTCATTTTGATGCCTGGTTCCTAGGGCTGTATTTTCTGTACCTCTGTGCCTAATTTGATGTGGTTTGTTTTTGTGCTTCATTGTAAGTATTGCTGGAAACTGTTCTCTACTGTTGCATATATTTTCCCTCAGACATCATTTATACAGTTTGTTTCTTTTGTTCCTACCACAGCTACATCTAATGATGGTGCACAGAAAACCGTCAATGATTTAATTTGCAAGCAAGAACATTGCCAATCATTGTGTGCCAATTCTGAATGGTCGCATGCGTCGTAGATGGAATCATTTCTCTGTGAAGTGAAGGACTGCAATGTACCTGAGAACAAGAAAGTAAACTGCCCGCCTTAAAAACTGCAACACTAGAAAGAGTAACAAACACCGAAAATTTGTTTAATATGCTTATACAGTATAGTATGAACGATACAGGATTAAATCTGTAAGCGAGGCATAATGTGTGAGAATTTAAGCGTATGAACGATGCAGCATTAAATTTGTAGGTGAGGCATAATGTGTGAGAAATTTAGCACACGGAGAAGCCGTTTCTAGCATCAATAGAGTCTGTGACTATGCTTAGCACTGAGGCATACTAGGCCTGGATGACAGGTAAGAATACGTCATTCCATGCTGCTTCCTCTCTATGAAAGGATCAGTGGTTGCTGCTGATCGTTGGTAACTTCCTAGTCTCTCGCCTACCCGTGCCTTATGGTCACGTTAAGAGGGATTTATCTGAATGGGAAGGAAATCGGTAGATGTGATGTATACGTACAGACAAACAAGTCATTACCATTTCAGAAAAATTGGATAATTTGTTCTAAAATTCAGCACCTGGAATCGACAGCTGATAATGTAGTCCAGGGCCCGGATATCACCGCTGGCTTTATAATCACATCAAAAAAAGTTTTGCATCACCTCGGTTCCAAGAGTTCCGGAACCTGTGTATAAAATTAGAATAGAGATCAACATAAGCATCATTTCCACCCTTTTTATTGTTCATGAAAACCACACATTGCATGTTGTACTACCATACTGCGAATCCTTCAGAGGTGGTGGTCCAGATTGCTGTACACATGGGTACGGTACCTTAAATATACAGTAGAAAGTCCTCTTGCGTTGATGCATGCCTGTATTCGTCGTGGAGTACTATCCACAAGTTAATCAAGGCACTGTTGGCCCACATTGTCCCACTCATCAATGGAGATTCGCCGTAGATCTTTCAGAGAAGGCCGTGGGTCACGTCGTCCTTAAACAGCACTTTTCAATGCATTTCAGGCATGTTCGATAATGTTCATGTCTGGAGAACATGCTGACCACTCTAGTCGAGAGATGTCGTTATTCTGAAGGAAGTCATTCACAAGATGTGCACGATAGGGGCGCGAATTGTCGTCCATGAAGACGAATGCCTCGCAAATATGCTGCCGATATTGCTCCACTATCGGTCGGAGGATGGCATTCACGTATCGCACAGCCTTCAAGGCGCTCTCCATGACCACCAGCGGCGTACGTCGGCCCCACATGATGCCACCCCAAAACTGCATGGAACCTCCACCTTGCTGCACTCGCTGGGAACTGTGTCTAAGGCGTTCAGCCTGACTGGGTTGCCTCCCAACACGTCTCCGACGGTTGTCTAGTTGAAGGCAAATGCGACACTCACACGGTGAGAGAACGTGATGCCAATCCTGAGCGGTTCATTCGGAATGTTCTTGGGCCCATCTGTACCGCCCTGCATGGTGTCGTGGTTGCACTGATGGACCTCGCCATGGACGTTTGGAGTGATGTTGCACATCATGCAGCTTACTGTGCACAGTTTGAGTCATAATACGACGTCCTGTTGCTGCACGAAAAGCATTATTCAACATGGTGGCGTTGCTGTCAGGGATCCTCCGAGCCATAATCCGTAGGTAGCGGTCATCCACTGCAGCAGTAGCCCTTGGGCGGCCTGAGCGCGGCATGTCACTGACAGTTCCTGCCTCTCTGTATGTCATCCATATCCAAATAACATCGCCTTGGTTCACTCCGAGACGCCTGGACACTTTCCTTGTTGACAGCCCTTCCTGTCACAAAGTAACAATGCGAACGCGATCGAACTGCGGTATTGACCGTCTAGGCATGGTTGAACTACAGACAACATGAGCCGTGTACCTCCTTCCCGGTGGAATGACTGGAACTGATCGGCATTCGGACCCCCTCCCTCTAATAGGCGCTGCTCGTGCATTGTTGCTTACATCTTTGGATGGGTTTAGTGATATCTCTGAACAGTCAAAGGGACTGTGTCTGTGATACAGTATCCACAGTCAACGTCTGTATTCAGGAGTTCTGGGAACCGGGGTTTTGCAAAACTTCTTTTGATATGTGTAGTATTTGGAGATAGTAGAAGTCAAAAATAAAAAAAATTAAAACATGTGTCAGGATACAGATATTCGTCCATTTATGGCCCATTATACTCGAATCGAGAACGGTCACTACTCACGGCTGTAAGGCTGCCTTCCTGCTGACGTCCATTCTTCATTTGTTACTGGTTACGTTTTACCTCTGCAGCTGTTGCTCTGACTATCACACTGTCGTCGGATTAACATTTAGTGATGTATTCTAGATCGACCGAATACTGCACTGAGGCTGCGTTGGCACCAAAAAAATAATTTGTATGAAGTTAGTTAGCAGTGAAATGAGTTCTTATTACTCTACGCGGTAAATGGCAGGTATGGTATTCTGCTATGGTCGGCAAGCACGTGCCGTATACGCTTAACGACACGTTTACTGTCGCAGTCCATCTGCACGCTGGTACAGCGACTTGCAAACACAGGGTCGTTCGTTAAAGGGACGAGGAACAGCGGCTGTGTTAGAAGTTTCACAGTGAGCGTGGCGATTGTGGTCGATCAAGATCGATAAGGAACAGAAGCTGTTCACGGAACAGTGTTTCCGAAGAATTGGAGCTCTTTTTTTTTTTTGGTCAATTGTGAACGAGCAGTTCTGTATCCATCACGGCTTGTGCAAGCTCCCGGACCAAAAGTCCACCATGTGCTATAGCATTTCTGCAAGTGGATTCTAAGATGGAGTACATGAAATACACAGGTCGTAATTTACATGTTATTTACGAAGGAGGTGGAATCGACGCAGGTTGGAATGATTTAGGAAACCAGCGATAACTTGTCGGCATATGCAAGGCCTTGAGCGAGCATAGGAATGACGCATCAGGTTCGCTTTAGTATAAATGTGTGTACAGGATTTGTTGCTGACAAACTCGTAGGTGCTGTTTGTCATCAATACCTGCGCAGTTTAAGAGAAATTTACATTTTTAGAAAAGCTGTGGTTATTCGAGGATTATTTGGAAGGTAAGATCCGACAGGTCGCGAAATGGAAATGACGGTAAAGCCAGATGTTTGGCAGTGTCTCTAGTATGCCTGTCGATCGCGTTGCGTCGCTGTTTCCAGTTATGAGCACACAGTGAGCATGTAAAGATAATCGATCAATAGTGTATCCCACCAGGTACAGGTATGGGTGCACACTGCGATATTTCGCCTGGTTTCATGCATGCAACCCCGCATAATCCACTTGTTATGCATTTCCTTTGCAACACGCCCGGGGTACAAATGGTGGTGGACCCTTTAACAGGTTCTCGCTTGCCGCTTCTTGACCGTGCGCCCTGTCCACACCACGTACCTGATAATCCCGCGGCGGTCATATTGTTCTGTTCCACACTGCTGCTGGCTTGCCTGAAATTATGTTTTTAAATAAGCAAGCGGATTTAGGGGAGCAACTCAACGTTAAGCACAACACTGTTCTACGTCTGGTATGAACATCGATATTCTGAGACGATATGAAAATCACAGGTTCCACTCTTTACACTCTGTAAGTCATAAGTGACTACGCTAATTAACTTATTGATGATTATCTGTCCACAATATCACTTGGACGAGCGTACGCGTAACGGACACGACGTGGGTGATTGTTGACAATGCGGACCCGAATGATCGAACGAAAGTTCTTACGCTCGTCACGCATAGACAGATATCTGGCACCAGTCCTCCCTGACACTAGTAATAATATAACACCGTTCATAAAGTGAATTTTTCAGTTCTCAGTTCTCACTTGTATGAGATTGCGCGTAACCGTCGCGGCGCGGCTGATTGTTGATGATGCGGAAACGCGATGACCGAACGCACGTTCTCACTCTCACTACAAGACACTGCCACTTGAATGCTCTCTTTCGTGGTAAACTATACTGCTGATCGACATTAGTTCATTCTGAGAGGCCGAACATGGAACGGATGATTGATGTACGGTGCGACACGCAACGAGAGGAAACACAAATACGTTATCGGCGGCACTGCTCATTTTAATTACATCATTACGCTCTTCCCTCTGAATCACTTCGATATTTCATCACGCTACTGTAATAGCACTTGTAGTCCATAATAACAATGCCTCTCACATGCAGAGCTACCCACAGCAGATCATAACAGTTCCATGCCCCGTGCTCGACTCTGCAAAGATACTCCGCAACTAAGCCAGCGATATGACAACACCCTTACAGCTTCATGACATTTCTCGGTCACACACTGCAGGGACAATGAGGACGCCCCTGCAGCGTTTTCGGTGAGAATGTCTTTGATCACCCACCATACAGCCCGCACTCGGTTCTCTCTGACGTTCATCTCTGCCCACATGAACCGCTGGCTATGAAGACATCTTGGCACAGTCAACCGACTGCATGCCAGCGTAGAGAAGAAGCGGAAAGCACAGGCGGTTGCCCTCTGTGACGAGGGTATTGCAAAGTTAGTACAATGCTACGAAAGATGTGTAAGTCGGAATGTTAACTATGAAGACAAGTAGCTGGAAGCTGTAACAAACTGCCAATTACACTGTGGTTTCCATTTCGCGACCGATCGGACTTTGCTTCCTGAACAGCCCCGTAGTTTACGCACAATGGGCACCACCCCTTTTAGTACACCTCTTCATAGTGTGTAACATAGACGTGCAATTCTCCGTGGATTGGACGAGGAGGTGCAGTGCAGTAGGTTCAGTTGAACTTGTCCTCTTACATTTTTGTGTATGGGCATGTTTATAGGCATTGGCATGTACCACGACCATTCGTGTCTGACAGAATCCGTGTGTAGCAAGATTTCTTCGCGTGAGTTTGTGATTCTTTTCAGTCGCTTTACAATCTTTCAGAAATGTTGACGGATGTATAAGGATGAGTGGTTACCATATTTAACACCTCCTGTAGTGTCAGCAGGCAGTTAACTTTCACAGGACACAGTGGTCTGCCTGTATATCACACGTACTTTTTGCCGACCAATGTTGTCGGACTTTGTTTTCTAGTTCCAACCAATACTATCTTCTGTAAGAATATGGACTAGAGTGAAACTTAGGTATCTACAGGACGAACTGTAGCATCACTATCACCATTCACCAGATTCAGACATCACCGACATCCACCGATTCACACGTCTAAATGTATGCCTGTCGTGATGATTTGCTTCAAGAAAGGGGCTATGTCAGGCATAGAGTGATAATTTTCTGATCTTTCAGCATCTTACTTCGTGATTGGAATCTGCCCTGGGAAGATCCTGTACAACGTACACGGATGTAATGGTGGACACAATCTAACAAAAATTACATTTTAACATACAAAATTTAGTATTTCTATGTACAAGAACTTTTTCACTTATCGTATGGAACTCAGCGATTTGGAACAAAAATTCCACTGGCATAACGGTTTCTTCAAATGAATTAGAGCAGCTTGCCCAATCGCCTTACGCTAATAGTGACAACAGACAAACAGTCAAAGGCAGAGCACATTCACAAATTTAGGTGTTGTAGAACGTACGTTTGTTGCAAATACTCGTAATTAATGACAAATAGGCATGTGTTGTACAGATTACGTATGTCGCAAATTCTCGTAGTTAAACACAAGTAGGCACACGAGCGTCCTAGTGTCAAGTCAGTATACTGCGAGGCAGACCTGTGTCATTCGAAATCTAAAATGAAAAATTTGTTACCAGATTATTCTCTTCGCTCTAATAAACAGAAATGTGGAGCAGATAATCGGCAAACGTACATGCAAAACAGCTGTGTTACTTGTACGCGCACACCCCTATTACAGACGCATGGAGTTAGACCTCCGTATTTAGCAATAGAGTTGTTCACGAGAAATTGGTGCGTGATAATGAAGGTTAATCAGAAAGTGAGAAACATAATCCATAACAAAACTGGCAAAAAAAAATACATCTCCACTTTCACAAATTAGAAAATAACTCTGGCGTATCTTGAGCCACCGGAAGTAAAGTATCTCACATTTCATGAGAGAACACCGAACACGAGATCGTGTTGTGAGACTCTTCATGTTTCTAAATACGCTTCCATCGTATACGTAGCGTCAAAACGTATTGATTACCTTCATTTATTCGAGTTGACCTTTGTGATTCTGACAACGGAATACTGAATAAGTCACAAGAGTTGCAGAAATTTCAAGTAATCAATGACAATAGTCGCAAGAACAAACTGAATGCAAAGTAGTTATAACAAACATTATCCATGGGAATTTTCCAAGTTTTCAGAGATTAATAATGGACAATTAATTTGTAAGGTACAGATCTTTGCCGCGAAACCTTTCATGAAAGATTAGCAAAACTCATCAGAAAGAGAAATCAGAATGGTAGGGACGGATGTACGTGAGTATGAACGGTATTGTTTTATTCCACTAATATATTCATACAATTACTGCAGGATAGTTACGTCGACCTGAAGAATTTCTGGATATACTGAAAGCATTTTTCGTACAAAACAATTAAATCTTACTAGAACTCTGTTGTTTGACACTCATTTCCAAATTTTCTATTATCCCACCTGAAATCTTCATTACACAATGCTACACCCTTTTTTCGAACAGTATTTTGGGCTTTGCTCATAACCGTTACATTTTCTTGGCTTCACTGAATCGACACTGCTATTCCGTCTAAAAAACTATTGTAAACCACAAATGTCACACACCAGGAAACATACTCAGTTGCCGGAAATGTTATTTTACGTTATTCGTAACCGTCAACATTGTGAACAGTATGGGCATTATTAATACTCCCCTCCTGCCGGGATGGCCGAGCGGTTCTAGGCGTTACAGTCTGGAACCGCGCGATCGTTACGGTCGCAGGTTCGAATCCTGCCTTGGGCATGGTTGTGTGTGCTGTCTTTAGGTTAGTTAGGTTTAAGTAGTTTTAAGTTCTAGGGGACTGATGACCTCAGAAGTTAAGTCCCATAGTGCTCAGAGCCATTTGAACCATATGAATTAATACTCCCCCCCCCCCCCCCAATCGCTCTGCTCCCTCTATGAATTAATAGCGTAGACGGTAGACTACCCACTAATGCAAATCATTAGTACGTCGCCTACCAATCGTCTCTCGGCATTTGAGCTGGTCCTTTTACTGACGTATTTTTCAGTTCTATGATTTCGTTTGGCTGCACTCACTCATCGTGCTTTCCACCATTCAATTTTATCCAAGTTACTGACACTTTTAGTGATTAATGTCAAAATCGATGTAAAAGAGTTTTACTGCAACGTAAAATATGCCATCAGAATGAAGTGCCGTACATAATTTGTAGCCACATTGAGGAAAGGTTTTTCATCTCGCTTGAAATGCGGAAAATATATCTGCAAAAATTGTGGAGCTTAACTCTTGTCAACTGGTAATTATCTGTGCTGTAAATATTTCATTTACTTATCAACTTGAAATCGATCGATTTACCGCAATCCTTAGAAATTTTGCCTGCTTCCATTTTCAGTGACGTAGCGAGGTATCGAATTATCTTTACTCGACTGCAGGAATAAAGCTGGGAACTTCTTAGTACACGTGATATCCTACTTCTATTTTTTCGTAGCCTTACATGAACGAAGTACGAAGTAGATGCTGATCGACCTGCGGAGGCAGCCATTGACGAGAAAGGCAGTTGTGGCTCAAATGGCTCTGAGCACTATGGGACTTAACATCTGAGGTCATGAGTCACTTAGAACTACTTAAACCTAACTAACCTAAGGGCATCACACACATCCATGACCGAGGCAGGATTCGAACCTGTGACCGTAGCAGTAGTGCGGAAAGGCAGTTGCGCTGTTAAAATTTGAAGGGCGTACATTTCTGGAAGAGTCAACTTGTATATTGCTTGCAATTACGAATACCTCCCGGGAAGTCGACGAACATAAAATTAGAGAGATCGGAGCCAACGAGTAGGCTTTGCAACAGTCTTTCTACCCGCGGATTATTCAGTACTGGAGTAGGAAAAGGCGGAAGAGGCGGTAGTGCAGGCATTACCCTCCGCCACACACAGATGAGATTGCTGACGCAAATGTAGATGTTCTTTATACAGACCTAGAACTTCAGGATGACTGCTGTGATTGAAATGGTCTGTTGGTGCTGTCGCCGCTTTCCTCAAATTTTTTCTGGATGGCATTCGAAAAATAATCTAAATGTAAGCTCAACGCGTGAAAGTCAAACTGAAGGTTTCCCGAGTTGTTCATATATAGCTTGTCTGCATCGAAACGCGACACGTTGTTTTCTAAAACGACGAACACATGCACGGTTTAGACTGGGGCGCACGAGTTAATCGTGTACTTGCAAATAAGGACGGAGTCGCATTTCTGCTCGACCGTGCGGGGATGTGTAATTCTGCTTCACGTGGCAATCGGGATCCACACATTCACGGGCGTCGGAAATGTACAGTTGAATTACGGACAGCACTGCTCTCGGCTTCTCGCATTAGCGAGTGAAACTGCAGCTGTAAATGGCGAATCCGCTTGGCACGGAACACGGATATGTAACGAGTGCGCATAGATGCGCCCGTCTCTCAACGTGTCACGGTGACACGAACACATCAGCACTTCCACAGCATCCTCTCTAAGAACTTTTTTCTGTGGACTGGCTATCGGATCACGACGTAATGCGTCAATGTCTGGCTTTCAAATAAACTTACTGAGAAGGAGAACGTTACAGAATTACGAATCAGTGTGATATTTATCAAACCTGGTACAGATGTTCATCATATGAGAAATATTAAATGATCAAATTTACATTACACTCTTGTATTTGCTGAGGAAAGGAAGCATATCTCTCTAGAATGTCATCTTTAGGAATTTCGTTCGAAGCCTCAAACCTGTGCTGTGCAAGTTCGTGAAGATTGCTCGCTGATTCTTGGTGTCAAAGTATAAGTTTTCTCACTGCATCCTAAACACCTTCCATGTGCGAGAAATCTAGAGGCCGAACAAGCCATTCAAGGCTGCTTCGTTGCTCAATGCGTGTGTGACGTGAACTGCAGTGTGGAAACTGGCTTTATCCTTAAGAAACGAAGTAGGAGTAATCCGCTGAATTACAGACTCATATCACTGACTGCAGTGTGCAGTAGGAGTTTGGAACGTATACTGTGTGTTCCAACAACATGACTTACATCGAATAAAACGCTTTAGTGACACACAGTCATCACGGGTTCAGAAAATATAGATCGATATTTCACACTACATTATGACTGCTATGGACAGGGGATCTCCATTTGAGTCCACATTACTAGATATCCAGAAAGCTTTCGACACCGTTCCTCACAAGCGACTTCTAATCATATTGCATGCCTCTGGAGTTTCGCCTTCGTTGTGCAACTCGATTCGTGATTTTCTGTCTGTAAGGTCACAGTTCGTAGTAAATGACGGAAAGCCATTGAGTAAAACATGATTTATATCTGATGTTTCCCAAGGAAGTATTGTAGAGCCTCCGCTGTTCCTAATCTATACGAAAGATGTAAGATAGAACCTGAGCGGCTCTCTAGTTTGTTTCAGGATGTAGTTGTTAACCTTCCAGTAAAGTGGACACACGGTAGAAACGAATATCAAAACGATCTAGACGAAGGATGCTGGGAGCAGTATTATGCTATGGGAGACATTCTCCAGAGCTTTCATGAGACCTGAGGTAGTAATCGGAGACACACGGACAGCTGCGAACCACCTGCATCCTTACATGCTTGATGTCTTCCCCTGACGGTGATGCCGTCTTTCAGGAGTATAATTGTTCGTCTCGGAGTCAGAATCGTGCCACAGTTGTTAGAGGAGCATTATAGTGAACTCACGTAGATGTATCGACGACCAGATTGGTCTGATGGAAATGTTATGGAATCCATGTGGGTCGCTATCTGACGCCATCACCGCGTACGGAAATCAGCGGCACGTTAGTTATGCAAATTACATGACCTGTGTGTAGACATCTAATGCCACATACCTTCACATCTACCAAAACATCGTCGGATGCCTGATACGCATAATCAGTAAGGTATTTCGTTTCAGAGACAGACAAACAAGCTATTAAGGGGGGTAGGACGTCAAACGGGCCGACTTGGAGCAAGATAGGCACCAGAGGACATTTTAATTTCCACTGTCTATATTTTTACAAATAAATTCATAAAACTTTAACAGAATGACCAGGAAAGATTCAGGATTCATACTCATAGCAGTGGAAGCTCAAAAAGTAACAAAACACATTTTTTTTACATGTGAAATTTCATCATTTTTTCACTTACTACTGGCTGCATTTGTTGCTATAGGTACACTTTTCTTCCTAAGTGAGAGAGATTCTCCGATGACTTTTGCACAGCATACAAACCGTAGTTACAGGTATATGAAACTCTAGAAGTTATTTAATTTATGAATAAATGAATGAACTATTACATTTTAAACTTAATGTTTAGGAAAAATTCAAGTTTTATAGTTAATTATCTCAATTTTTCCACAGTTTTTTTAATAGATTTGGAAAATTCTAGAGTTTCATGCACCTGTAACTACTGTTTGTATGCTACGAAATATTCATCCAAGAATCTCTCTTACTTAGGAAGAGAAGTGTACCTATAGCAACAAATGTAGCCAGTAGTCAGTGAAAAAATGATGAAATTTCACATGTAAAAAAAGGTATTTTGCTACGTTTTTGAACTGTCACTGCGATTAGTGCGAGTTCTCAATCCTTCCTGGCCATGGTGACAAATTTTTATGAATTTATTTGTAAAATTATAGACAGTAGAAATTAAAATGTCCTGTGGTGACTCTCCTGCTCCAAGTCGGCCCGTTTGACGTCCTACCCCCCTTAAACAGGTTTTAGTAATGTGCTGGTTCGTTCGTGTAAAAAGACTTTAGTCATCAGTAATATATTTTCCTTCACAATTTACGACAGTCTACCAGCGCTGAGGTACCTTTTAGATTCCACTACTGAAGATATCACGTGGTTTTGAGCGAAGAACTCGTCGAGCCATATTAGAAAAGGAAGTTTCATGAACTCTGTTCGATGGAGAGCGGAGAGGCGAGAATCGGAGAGCGCATGGTCAGGTGAATAATGTGGATGCGGCGTGACTTCCCAACTCAAATCTTGTGTAGTGCTTTTAGTCTGCCTAGCACAATGCGGGCTGGAGTTATCGCGAACTACGCTACTGGCCACTGAAATTGCTACACCAAGAAGAAATGCATATGATAAACGGGTATTCATTGGACAAATATATTATACTAGAACTGACATGTGATTACGTTTTCACGCAGTTTGGGTGCATAGAACCTGAGAAATCAGTAACCAGGAAAACCACCTCTGGGCGTAATAACGGCCTTCATACGCCTGGGCATTGAGTCAAACAGAGCTTGGATGGCGTGTACAGGTACAGCTGCCCATGCAGTTGCTCGGCCACCATTGACCAGACGTTTTCAATTGGTGAGAGATCTGGAGAATGTGCTGGCCAGGGCAGCATTCGAACATTTTCTGTATCCAGAAATGTCCGTACAGGACCTGCAACATGACGTCGTGCATTATCCTGCTGAAATGTAAGGTTTCGCAGGGATCGAATGAAGGGTAGAGCCACGGGTCGTCACACATCTGAAATGTAACGTCCACTGTTCAAAGTGCCGTCCATACGAACAAGAGGTGACCGAGACGTGTAACCAGTGGCACCCCATACGCCGGGTGATACGCCTGTATGGCGATGGGGATACACGCCTCCAATGTGCGTTCACCGCGATGTCGCCAAACACGGGTGCGACCATCATGATGCTGTAAACAGAACCTGGACTCATCCGTAAAAATGACGTTTTGCTATTCGTGCACCCAGGTTCGTCGTTGAGCACACCATCACAGGCGCTCCTGTCTGTGATGCACCGTCAAGGGTAACCGCAGCCATGGTCCCCGAGCTGACAGTCAATGCTGCTGCAAACGTCTTCGAACTGTTCGTTGCAAACGTCCACATCTGTTGGCTCAGGGATCGAGACGTGGTTGCACGATCCGTACAGCCATGCGGATGCCTATCATCTCTAGTGCTACGAGCCCGTTGGGATCCAGCACGGCGTTCCGTATTACCCTCCTGAACCCACAAATTCCATATTCTGCTAACAGTCATTGGATCTCGACCAACGCGAGCAGCAATGTCGCGATACGATAAACCGCAATCGAGATAGGCTACAATCGGACCTTTATCAAAGTCGGAAACGTGACGGTACGCATTTCCCCTCCTTACACGAGGCATCACAACAACGTTTCACCAGGCAACGCCGCTCTACTGCTGT
Source organism: Schistocerca piceifrons (assembly GCF_021461385.2). Classification (NCBI taxonomy): domain Eukaryota; kingdom Metazoa; phylum Arthropoda; class Insecta; order Orthoptera; family Acrididae; genus Schistocerca; species Schistocerca piceifrons. The sequence continues at coordinate 563,320,706 of NC_060143.1, forward strand.
TTGTGTATGAGAAATCGGTTGGAAACTTTCCTCATGTCATCACGTTGTAGGTGTCACCACCGGCGCCAACCTTGTGTGAATGCTCTGAAAAGCTAATCATTTGCATATCACAGCATCTTCTTCCTGTCGGTTAAATTTCGCGTCTGTAGCACGTAATCTTCGTGGTGTAGCAATTTTAATGGCTAGTAGTGGAGCATCACTTCACGCATTCTTCCTGGTCGTTGTTCTTGGACTGCGTCTGCAAGACGTCTCAGTTGTTGGCAATAAATGTCAGCAGTAGCGGCTACAATGAAGCAATTCGTAGTATACAACCCCGTCGCTGCACCAATTGATGCATAACATAATCTTTTGTGAATGTACACAGGTCTTTGTACGTGGAGCTGCTGCTTTGTTTGGGTTCCACCATTCCTTCTCGTTAACAGCAACGATACAGGATAGGAATGATCGGTGTTTGCCGATGAGCCAATTGATGAAGAGCAAACAGAGGTGCGCGTATGAGCAGCCGCTGATTTTTGTGATTTTGCCTTGGAGTATACGGCAGCCATACACCCCATTTTTGAACCTTCCCCACTGCATGCAAATATCGCACGATGGTGGAATGATCACAGTTCATGGCATTTGACAGTTCCGGGTGCACTGACGTGGATTATTGAAGATTAATGCGTTTAAACGATCTTCGTCAAACCCCTAAGATGTTACTGAGTGCGGAGAATCACTAACGTCAAAACGATGCTCCAAAAACCGATAAAACCATTTCCTTGCCATTCTCTGTCCAGTGGCTCTATCTCCATACACGGCACGAATACTTCTGGCTTCCTCCGCCAGTGTCACCCCTCTACTGAACTCAAACAGAACAACATGTCGGAAATGTTCTGATTACTGCACTTGGCACTCCGTTTTACAGAGTTAACAGCTCCAATCATTATTTTCGAATGACAAAGTGATGATACGGAAAGAGAAATAGTAACAGTGACCTACCAATAAAAAACGACAATCGATAAATACACATATGCCAACATGCAAAACAAAAACGCTACGAACTTATGCATCAACCTAATAAAACGAATCCGCTAAACTTCGGTTACAAAATAAAGCAAACAAATTTAAACGCTGTCAATTCAACAAAATACCAGGGTAATACAATTACGAAGAAGTTAAACTGGAACGATTACATTCGAAATGTTGTGGGGAAGACGGACCAAAGACCGTTTTATTGGCTGAACCCTTAGAAGATGGAACAGGCCTAATAAAGAGAGTGCTTACACTACGCTTGTGCGTCCTTTCCTGCAGTATTTCTGTGCGGTATGGGATCCGTACCAGAAGGCAATGGAGGAGGGCATCGAAAAACTTCAAAAAAGGGCAGTTAGTTTTGTACTGCCACGGTCGCGAAATATGACAGAGCATGTCGCTGATATGATACGCGAGTTGGCGTTGCAATAATTAAAACCAAGGTGTTTTTCGTTGGGGCCACATCTTTTCACGAAATTTTTGACATCATTTTTCTTTTCTGAATTCTGAAATACTTTGTTGACACGAACCGATTTAGGCAGAAATGATTATCGTGATAAGATAAGGGGAAGTGGAACTCGCACGGATTGTTCGTTTTTCCCGCATGCTATTCGAAATTTCAAAGGTAGAGTAATAGTGTGAAAGTAGTTCGATGGACCATCTGCCGGGCACTTAAGACACTGCATGTAGGTGCAGACGTATAAGACGTGATTTGTCACCCTTGTTATGACAACAGGGTTTACCTTTGCGGCCTCATACCGGCGAACACCGAGCTTGCCTTCAACAATTACGAGGGTAATCCCAAAAGTAGTGTCTCCTATTTTTTTATAAGTAGATAGACCTTTTTATTTCTGCCTGAGGGTTCATGGAAATCCTGCACGCTATTGAACGATCCACTGAACACACCATTTTATGTTTTTTGATGTTCCGAGACATTGAATCTTTTTGTTTTTTCAAATAATTTTCTTTCTTCATTTTATAATCGGTTCAAAGATAACATATAATGTAGTTTTCCTTTGCGTAATATCCTGTATTATAAAAAAATACAGAATAAGATATCTATCTTATTTCAAGATACGAGCACCAATTGTATGCTTAACTGTTCTTGGTGGATGTACTTGAGAGACTCATATTACAAAGTCATTATGTAGCACTGAAGATAAATAAAGTCCAGTACAATATTAACAAACATTAATAAGTATACATGCTAGATGTGTAGCTTCTTTAGATCCGTTGTAGGAATCTGAGATAGCAAACGTGTATTGAAATGAAATAAGGCGAACAATTGTAAGACATTTTCATACAATTTAGCAGCCTTAAAAGCGATCGACAGCCTAAAAAGGTGTAAAATGTTTGAAAATGTACAACAACCAAAAGCAGTGAACCACAAGAATGAAAGACCAAGAAGGAAGCCATTTTCTGCAGCTGACAAAAGTTTACAGCACTTTACACCACTCTGTACTGTCTGACAGGCAATGAAGAGAGGTTGAAACTAATCGCAGTGAAGTGAAGTTCTGTTTACTAGTAGGTTTTGATATGTGTGCGTGTCTGTGTGTGTGTGTATGTGTGTGTGTGTGTGTGTGTGTGTGTGTGTGTGTATTTGTGATCTAACATTCATTCATCAGGGACATTATTTGGCTAGTGTCAGCCCAAACAAATAACGCTCGTCGCAGCTTTCATCTGGTCCACGAGTCACTCCAAAAAACAAAAAAAACAAAAAAAAAGCTTTTATAGGATTACATTGTTGTTCGAATGCTTGTCTGCCCGTCCGTCCGACTGTTAACAGTTCTTTCTCCCAGGACCAGGTAGAAGAGAAGTATCAAGTTGAAATTTATGTCAATCACAACGGTCTATGGTCCCTCGGTGATGTAAAAAATTTACGTCGCGTATTTCGACATGGAAAAATTTTTATCAATACTTGTAACGTACTTTCAGTTTATCTAGAACTATGAAATCGTGAAATTTGAGAAGATTCGAGGTTTCACAGCACAAGTAAAAGAAAAATCGTTAAATTGTTAATTTATGATAATATCGCATTTTTTTACGTTCGTTGTCCATCTGCCTGTTTGTCCGTCTGTTAAGGCCCCTCCTTCTTAGGAACAGGCGGAGGTATTTGGTTGAAATTTATGTCAGTTACTAAAGTCTACGATCCCTTGGCGACGTAAATAATTTAAACATGTAAGTCAATGCAATCATAAGATACGGCCATACGTCTCACATATCTTGAGACTATATTTTTATCATTTCATTATACTCAGATTTTTGCATTTGTCACATAGGTTCTTAATTACAAAATGAGCAGTCTAATTCGTGAGATTACTACAGGCACAGTGGTATTACGTCCATAATTTTAATTACAGGTATCATGTGCAAATCCTCGATATCTCCCGGTAAAATGACAATGGTCTCTGTGTTTCATTTCAGTTAACGTGAAATATTTCTTGCAGAAGTGCAAATATCTGTTGACGAAAACGCTAATTTGAGTTATTCATCCTTTCACGACAAGTAATTTTATATGTGCTCGGCTATCAGATTCAGCTGCGTGTTACACAACTTCGTACAGTCAGCACCACAGCACAACTCAAACTCTGAGTATCCATTCTTGTTAGTACTGTGCATAGTATTACATGGTTTATGCAGAAGAATTTCGTCAGTAGCACACGGATGTAACAGCCATACCATATCTGCACCTATGACAAATTGTAGCTTTAATTCATCGCTGTATTTGTCGAATTTTATGTGCTGCTTTCCTGCTATGGGCATTACACCGTTGACTGGCTTGAACTGTGTGCAATAGAGTAAGTGTGCGGCCATCTTCGTTTAGCATGAAACTAGTCCTAACGGCGCTCACATATTTAGATTCATTGTTGATGGGGCGGTAACGTTACTACTATTTCCTATCCTCAAAAGGTTTATTATGTAACACAAATGCTATATTTCTGTCTTTTCGACGAGCGCCACTAACAGGTTAATACTTTTTGTCTTCTGTAGACTTCCTTTATCACTTGTCAGTTCTTCCAGTCCATAGTGACCTCTTCCAAAGTCTTTAGGGAGATTCTCCAGTGAACTACATCCAACACCTTTCCCCAGCCAACGAAAATAAAGTACTTATCCCGGTTTTCTTGTAACATGGTTTGTGCTATCATCCTCAAGTATACAGCAGCGTCTCGTGTTTCTTTTCCTTTCCTCAAATTCACTGGTTCTATCCTATGTTTACCTCAATCTTGTGAGCAAAGCGTTTTAATGTAGCATATCAAATGTATTTGCCTATAATTTTTGTGTCCTTAGCGTTGTATTTGTTTTGTGAAAGGACTAGAACTATAGTAACTAAGTTTTCGGGTCAAATGCCATCGCCATATGTCGTACAAACAAAGACAGTTAGTCCGGATAGTTCTTCGTTTGCTAAGGCCTTTAGAGTCATACGAAGCATTAACACGGTAATTGGAGTCGGAAGTCGGTCCGCAGTTACCAGCACCGTGTGGCGTGCCTCGTGAGCGACTGCCCCTTGACGGCAGCAACCCGCGTTGCGCGACGCGACGTGTGTCCGGCTACCGCTAGGCTGGTCGGATTAGCGTGCACTCGGGAACGTGCGACAGTTTATTCATGAACGCATTTGCCCTGCCGCGGAAATCTGCACGGCTCAATGTCCGCCCTCTCCGCGCCACCGCGAAAACCCACTCGTACCAAAAGAAAGAAAGAAAGAAATATATTCGGGCCCGTCGACGCGGCGCTAATAGGGCCGCTGCGCTGAAAGCCGCGCCGGTCTGGTCCGGTCGTTAGTAGCCGGGCGGCCCCGCCGCTTAATTGCAACACGTGGTGCACCTGCCGCTGCTAAATCCACCCCGGGCAGGCAACCGCGCCGCACAAAGGCCGCTCTGGTTCCAAGTCGCACGCGTTTCGGACACGGAGGCGAACGATAGCCGAGTATTATTCACCAAATTAGTCGCCCTACCATTACGCCACCAGTGTGACCATCTCTCTGGGAAATACTCTGTGCTTTTGTCCGCCGCAAAGAGAAAGTTTGGCCTCTTCAGTTACGAGCACCGACTCGCAAGATGTGGTATCATGGGAGCGGAGTAACGAGGGAGAGTAAACATAGTCCTTATTAATAATTTTAGTAGTTATTTTTTGCATAAATCTCAGTAGCTGAAAAGTACGTACTAGAAGATCTTTCGGTTCATTTTATATTTACTTTAGTTTCGACCAACAAGCACGCAGCCTCTTAAATAGGGCGTAGTGGGCAGAATATTCGAAAACATTGCAGAAAGATGAAATGTGATATAATTTACACAAAACTTGGTATAAAAAATAATTTCTGTTTAGGAAAAGCCTGGAAAAGTATTTTATAAAAATTCAAGAAGTGGCGCCGAAATTATGTCTAATGATAATGAGAACTTTCTGCAAAGTGATAAAAAACAAGAAAGAAATTGGTGAATAAAAATAACGTTTATATCTATATTAAATATTCCTAGATCAAACTGCTCGCATTGTATTGTGTTCCAGTAGTTCCTCATAACGACGGGAATGCTAGAAATCTGTCCAAAAGTGGAAATAAATAAATTAATTAATGAAGTAAGTGGATCAAAATAATAAGTGCTGTATTAAATACTATTAAAAAGAACAGCCTGTGTAGTATCTTGTTCAGTTCGACTAACATTAGGAAAGGAAGTACAAGTTCTAAGGCAATACGCTACATATCTTCACTAAACATTAACTATGCATTAACACTAGGTGTAGATGTAAAAATAGTGGGTATTCACGATGATTTAATCTAATTATGCATCTTTATGTACTGAAAGATTTCCGTTACCACGCATTTGCAACTAGTTTTCAATAAAAATTAGGGTATCTAAAGCATATTTTATATAAAGAAAATTGGTTATACATCTTTGAAGATGTATTTTTTATGTTAAACGTAAAAAATACTTAACAAATCAAAAAAATTGTACTAAATCGGTCAAATATTATGTGAAAAGATTTGCCTAACAGTAAGGAAAACAAAAATAGATTAGAGAAATACTCATCTTCTCTGCGTGATTTCGAGCATTAATCAAAGTTTCTCTAAGATACTTTTTTTTGTTTTAGACAAATCATTTCACAATACATGTGACTTTTTCCTTTATTTTCAAGTTTTGTTGAGGAAGCAAGATCTTATTGAAACATCATTTGCTTTCCTAGCGTCTTCTTTTCTTTAAATATCCTGATTTTAGTACTTGATTCGAAGGAACTCAATTTGACAGTTAAATATCACACCAATGTAATTTTTTTATGTGCAAAATATTTATGACTTGCAGTGATGACCTTCTTGACACTTCATCTACGTAGCAGCTGGTCTAGAAATATTTCAGTTTTTCCACCAATTACTGACTTGGTTTTTCTTGATTTCCACCATTAGTTTCAAGCAATTATACGTTTAAATGAATCCTTTCTTGGCGATATGTACCAATGAAATTCTATCGAGCTTCCAGCCGCCTCAATTGGGTAGATGCTCGAGAACTATTTGTCAATTAAACATATTTTTGCAAAACTAGACCTCATGCTGGTGAAATTGAGGCACCATTTGTTCATTTTCTGCTCTCCTTTGGGCTATGAAAATTTACAGGAAAATCAGTTGTGTAACTTTTAAGGAGTCTTGTTTTTGCTCTGCTCAAACGTTTGCCCAAACAATAGACGTAAAAAACAATATTTTATGACAGATTTATTGTAACACCAAAATAGTAACAGTAAGTTCAATTGATACTTATTAAAAACAAACATTAATTATATGTCTTTACGTAACTCCTTATTCATCTCAATTTCATTCTCTCCTTCTGCTTTTATTCATTCTCCAGAACTCTTTATTTTCATTAATCTTTTCTGTCTCTTTCGACGGTTAAGAGGTGTAGAGTGGTATTGGGTTCCTTGACTTTTAACAGAAGAAAACGGTTTTGTTAGTGCAATGTGATTTCTAGTATTAATGATGTGTGAAACCTGTGGTCTGACACGTTTCGCAGCGATTCTCTTCTCAACTGACTAAGGGCTGGACGCGAAGCAGTGGGAGACAGTGGGATAGGGAACTCATCCTCGTTACGGTGCCTTCCAGTAGCTAATGAATAGGCTCCCGTAGATAAATAGAACTGGAGTTAATAAGGCTTAGCGCTAGCTAACCAATGCTGTCATACAGACTCTTAGAAAAGGAAAACTGCAACTAAATCTGGAACAAACTGAAAAGCATAATTTCTTAATAATGACATTACAGGAAAGAAGTTCTATCGACACCAATATTTCTGATTCACATAAGTACAAAACCTTCAAAGAAAAACATGACCAAAATACTTTTGCAGTCTTCACCAGCTTGTCACAGAATTTCTTGTAAATAAACAAATAGCACTCTGCAATGGTCTTCATTTATCCCTCTGAAAATATTTCCAGTCTCACCCTGAAATGTTCCAAAGTAAGGTATACATTAATCGATGTATATGATTAAAAGACAGAAGATAACTGAAGAAATTCTGAGGAGGTTGCAGCTTTCTGCAATGATTTAGAGAGTGACGTGTGGAGAAATGCCAAATACAACGTAAACACTGTGGTCTGTTTTCAACGCACAAGCTGGAAAAGAATGAGAGTTTCGAAAAGTAGTTGGACTGAGCTAAGCTCATAACAAACCAAATGCAAATGGTAAACGACTTATTGCACTTTGCGAACCTTTTGATATGAAGCTTATCTCCATTTACTCAGTAAAATTTAAGGTTCACCGAGTAAAGACCTCGGTGAACATCAGACTGCACTATCATGTCCCTAAGAAACTGTAGAAAAACTATGAATGTAGAAACTTCCTGGCAGATTAAAACTGTGTGCTGGACCGAGAGCACTTGCCCGCAAAAGGCAAAGGTCCTGAGTTCGAGTCTCGGTCCAGCACACAGTTTTAATCTGCCAGAAAGCTTCATATCAGTGCGCACTCCGCTGCAGAGTGAAAATCTCATTCTATAAATGTATAGATTGGGAAAACAGCTACTATAGACCCAGATACCTTTTTGACACTCGTAGAAATCAGGGTCTTTCCATTGCGGAAGAAAAGAAAAGAGCAATATAAGTTAACTTTTAAAAAGCTACAAAAACAAAAATATAGAAACGGATTCCAATGTCTCTTACATGTAAGCAAAACGTAATCGCGTACCGCATGTCGAAAACTGTAATAAATATAATTAAGGAAATTCCTTCATTACTGCGAACACGCAGACATCGGTGGTGGACTAAACACTGCAATGAGGCTATTGGAAAGAGAGGAAACGGCGACGAAACACATACGCAGACAAAACAGGGGACGATTTTGAGAATTACAAATAAGCGCAAAAATAGACTATGAAGAGCCCGAGAAAAGTGGAAGGATTGAGACAGAACTTAATAACAGTAGTAATGCCTTCTACAGGAATGCCAAGCAACGTAGATTTTCGGACGTCTGCCGTGGAACTGGCAATGAACATGGATGAAAATTATGAAATCTTGGCAGCATAATCTGAGAGCTGTTTACATTTTCAAGAACGTACAACTGAAGAACAAAGATACGTACCAACAAGACTTGAAAGAATTGTGTAAAATAGTTGAGGAAGACGCTATAGCATTTGAAATCCCGAAAAGTGATGGAAAATCACACTTACATATTTAATGCAAGAAATAAAAAGTATTTTAAAATCTGAATTGATTTCTGATGCTTGGATGACTATTACAACTCATCCTTTACATAAGAAGAATGATAGAACGGTCCCCCGTAACTATTACTGCGTTTAGATCGTCCCTGTAACATAAAAAGTACTATCTAAAGTACTACAGACGAATAGAATGGAGCAAACATATCATCAGCTGTTGGAATATCAAACGGGGGTTAGAGTAACTCGGTCCAGCGATAAAATTTGGAGTGGACGCCAACACAACGGAAATTATCAAGCAGATGTTAATAGGGACCTGACAGAATGTAAATTTTGTGGGGGCAGTTTGATATTAAAATAGTGATGGGCCCGCTACGACACTTTTAAATTGTGTTCAGGAGGAGATCATCCGCGAATGGGAAAAACTGCAAGCCGGGAAACGGCTGCTCAACCAGGTATACACGGAAGGAAATAATTGCCGTATCAAGAGCAGTTGCCCTTTATTGGCGACGTCTCGAAATCGTGTCGACAAACATTAACGCAGTTGCTGAGGAGATAAATATACAAAAAGAGCTAATAGAAAGAGACAGTTCGATTTCACAAAAAGTAAGCGAAGGAACTTGCCCCCCTTCTTGCAGCGGTGTACCGTAGTTCTCTAGAAGAACGTAGCGTTCCGAAAGATTGGAAAAGGGTACAGGTCATCCCCGTTTTCAAGAAGGGACGTCGAACAGATGTGCAGAACTATAGACATATATCTCTAATGTCGATCAGTTGTAGAATTTTGCAACATGTAGTATGTCCGACTATAATGGCTTTTCTGGAGACTAGAAATCTACTCTGCAGGAATCAGCATGGGTTTCGAAACAGACGATCGTGTGATACCCAGCTCGCGCTATTCGTCCACGAGACTCAGAGGGCCATAGACACGGGTTCCCAGGCAGATGCCGTGTTTCTTGACTACCGCAAGGCATTTGATACAGTTCCCCACAGTCGTTTAATGAACAAAGTAAGAGCATATGGACTATCAGACCAGTTGTGTCATTGGATAGAAGAGTTCCTGGATAACAAAACGCAGTATGTCATTCTCAATAGACAGAAGTCTTCCGTAGTAAGAGTGATTTCAGGTGTGCCGCAGGGGAGTGTCGTAGGACCGTTGCTATTCACAAATTATATAAATGACCTTGTGGATAACATCGGCAGTTCACTGAGGCTTTTTTCGGATGATGCTGTAGTATATCGACAGATTGTGACAATGTAAAATTGTACTGAAATGCAGGAGGATCTGCATCGAATTGACGCATGTTGCAGGGAATGGCAATTAAATCTCAATGTAGACAAGTGTAATGCGCTGCAAATACATAGAAAGAAAGATCCTTTATCATTTAGTTATAATATAGCAGGTCAGCAACTGGAAGCAGTTAATTCCATAGATTATCTGTGAGTAGGCATTAGGAGTGATTTAAAATGGAACGACCATATAAAATTAATCGTCGGTAAAGCAAATGCCAGATTGAGATTCATTGGAAGAATCCTAAGGAAATGCAGTCCGAAAACAAAGGAAGTAGGTTAAGGCACACTTGAATACTGCTCACCGGTGTGAGATCCGTACCAGATAGGGTTGATAGAAGAGAGAGAGAAGACCCAACAGAGAGCAGCGCGCTTCGTTACAGGATCATTTAGTAATCGCGAAAGCCTTACGGAGATGATAGATAAACTCCAGTGGAAGACTCTGCAAGAGAGACGCTCAGTAGCTCGGTACGGGCTTTTGTTAAAGTTTCGAGAACATACCTTCACCGAGGAGTTAAGCAGTATATTGATTCCTCCTACGTATATCTCGCGAAGAGACCATGAGGTTAAAGTCAGAGAGATTAGAGGCCACACAGAGGCATACCGACAATCCTTCTTTCCACGAACAATACGAGACTGGAATAGAAGGGAGAACCGATAGAGGTACTCAAAGTTCCCTCCGCCACACACCGTCAGGTGGCTTGCGGAGTATGGATGTAGATGTAGCAGCTGAACGGTTGGTCGATTTCTTTGAGAATAAAGTGGCCTTTTGAAACTTGTGCACCGTCTAGAGCGACCACATTGTGAAAGGTTCGTTAAAACCTGATCTTCATCTGCTTGTTTCCACGAGTCTTGGGATCTGACTTCTTAGCCTTCTTACACCATTCTGAACGCACCTGCGTCACTCCATGGTGCTTTCTCATAGTTTTCAGATCGCTCTTTAGCATCCTAATCCAGGTATTTGATGGACATCCGGGGCCCCTCTCAGACTCGTTTACATCATATACCGTTCTTGTCATACGTTTAGGATCACGGCACATGACATGCCCGTACCAGCGTTGCAGATTCTCTGAAGCTTTCCCGCTGTGCCTCCTAATTTTAAAGAGCCTTGGGTGCGATAGTTACCTACTCTGTCCTTTTGTGTAACTCCACCAAACCAGAGTATCTTCCATAAAACTTAAGCCCCCTCACATTTCCAATTTCTGAAATTACAGTCTGTGAATAGGTTCGTAGCGGTATGTACAAGCGTTGGGTAGAACAACAGAAACACGCGAGAAACGCGCCGTTAAACATAAATGCAGATCATTCGCTAAGTCACAACACGGACTATGGTGTGTTGAGCGATCGTGATAGATGCTCATTGCAGAGGACTGTAACGAAAAATACGAAGACGACAGTTGCAAAACTCAAAGCAGAGTGCTTATGAACGTTCCCAGCCGGAAACCAACAAGAAAGGAGATCCGTAAGCGTGAAACTGCAAGGCGGACTGTAATTCTAAAAACCACTCATCAATGATGCAAATGTCCGTAACAAGAAAACGTTGAGCCCAAGCCATAAAATTGGACTATGGTGTAATTTGGTCAGGTGAGCATCTTTCCACGCTGCTTCCAACTTCTGGCCGAGTTTACGTTCCAAGAGTGAAAAATGGCTAGCGTTTGGAGATGATTTGGACAGCCATATCGTGACATTCCATGGACCCCATGGTTACTACACAAGGTCGCATTTCTGACAAGGATCATATAACCGTTTTGATTGGTCGGGTCCATCGCGTGGTCAAAGGTTTCTTCCCCGCTGATGATGCTGTGTTCCAAGAAAGCAAGGCCGCTGTTCACACAGCTGTCATCGCCCAGGACTAGTCTTTTGAGCATGATGATGAATGGTCGTATCGCACCTGTCCACCACAGCACAGTCAGTGTTCTGACTGATTTGATGTGGCCTGCCATGATTCCAACCCTGTCCTCAATTATCTGCAGGGTGTACTCCAGTCCCTGTCGTCCTCTACAAATTTTGCCGTCAGCAGCTCCCTCTAGTACCGTGGAAGCTATTCCCTCATGTCTTCATTGATACCCTGATTATTCTGTGCCTTCTTCTTGTATGAGCCTCCTCACCCCTTACCATACCAGTCCACCTAATTTTCAACATTCTTCTCTAGCATCACGTCTGAAGTGATTCGATTCTCAGCTTTTTCGGTTTTCCTACATTCCAAGTTTCGTACTATGCAATAGTGTTCTACAGACGTACATTCCCAGAAGTTTCTTTCTCTAATTTAGGACTATGTTTGATAGTAGTAAATTTATCTTGGCAATGAATGCACTTTGTGCCTGTTTTTATGTCCTCTTTGCTCCGTCCGTCATGGGTTATTTCCCTGCCTAGTCTGCACGAGTCGTCTCTGAAGACAACCCGAGCGAACATTTGCCTCTTGCGCACACCTGTTGTCCGTCATAAATGACGATTCAGTGACATCCACCAATGGAGACATATATTGGAAGCTCAATACGTGCTTTACGTACTCCACTGAGTACGGGATACGTCTCAGAGGTTTCCCATTTTTCCTCCACGTGGCTGAGAACTGTTCTATACAACTGCAAAGCGTTTGTGACCAGAGTGGCGCAGTTCGAAAACGCACACCGTTCGAGCTACCAGACCAACATTATCAGTTGCCACCACACTCCCGTTCATGTCAGAATGGCAAAAGCGGGATCCATCGACGGATCTGCTTGGCAGTCTATCACAAGCCACTTCGTGTGTGAGCTTGAAGTAAACCGTCCTGGCCTCAAGGGACAGATGAATATCTAGCAGATCTTGTGGTTCTAAGTCCACCATCCCACGCAAAAATTCGTTCGACTTCATGAGCTTTGGGTCGGATACATTGTGAGTTGAACGTAAGCTCGATTGTCGCCAATAGGTAAGAAAGAGCCATCGTGCTTCTGGCTAACACTACTACATAACACCGCGCGCAAGTAAACAAACGCTCACTAGTGGAGGAGGCTCGAAGAACTGACGGGGTCCCGGATTCGATTCCCGGCCGGGTTAGGGATTTTCTCTGTCTGAGGACCGGGTGATTGTGTTCTCCTCATCATTTCATCATTATCATTGGTGAATGTGGCTAGATTAGACTGTGTAAAGGTTGGGACTTTGTTCGGACACTGATGACAGCGCAGTTGCGCCCCCCACAAACCAAACATGATCATCATCATCATCATCATCATCATCATCATCTAAGCGCTGAACACGTCAGCGCCAATCCGCAGCCCAGACCACGGGTTCTTCTTTTTTATATCAGTTTTACTGACCCTTTATGGTCAACTTTGGAGCGAAGGGTGCGTGGTCGCTGTTCACTTCCACCTTCTTTGGCTGAACTTCCGCGATTTTGCAGGAAAATGGTATACGATTCCCCTGCAAAGAATACGGAATCTGTGTTTCTGAGACGACTGCAAGCCGTTTTGAATGCGAGCGTGTTTCCTACACCATATTAGGCTTGGTAAAGGGTGGTAGTCAGAATTAACAATTCGAAAAAGTATTTCCCCTCCATTTTCTTTTCCAATATAGGGATTTTTGGGAAACAAATAGTTTATTCGTAAGTACAACTGTGATTTCAGGAGACGAATGTGTGAAGACAGCAAGATACACCGAAAAAACATACATATCAGTGGAATGGAGTACCTCACCAAATTTTTACCTCACATTACACATGCTGAGTATGGGAATCGTTTGCGACATGGCAAACGTCAGTGCAGTTCATTCACACGATTCTACGAGAAGGGGAACAGCAGCACGCTTTCCACGTGTTTTACATTATGCTGCATTAATACAGGTATGAGATGATGCGACAATACGGAATGGAGTGGAGTAGAGAGTTAACAATGAAACTTTGAGACGCAACAATACGTACAGGGTGACAAGTATGGAACTACATGAAAAAACAAACGTAAATTAGTTACAAACTACACCGTGCACACACTTTATTCAACATGTAAACGTCGCTACAGATATTCGGATTAGATTATGACACGGCCGATAAAGCTGTCATCATTGACGATGATGTAGAACAGACGAATAGCGATATTCTGCATGACCCGTTCAAGTTTCGTGCGGCCGATGACCTCCTGAATGGCTATTTTTATCTCAGCAGTGGTTTTGGGGTTATTGCTTTACACCTCGTCTTAAATCTAACCCCACGAAAAGGAGTCGGATGTGTTCAGAGAATATGGCGGCCAATTGAGGCCAATGCCAGTGGCCTCTGGGTACCCCAGAGCCAGAATGTGGTCCCCAAAGTGCTCCTCCACGACATCACTCTCCTGCTTCGATTCGGTCAAGCTCCACCTTTCATTAACCGCATCTTGTCGAAATCAGGGTCACTTTGGATAACGGGGATGAAATCATATTCAAAAACCTTCGCGTACCGTTCCGTAGTCACCGTGCCGTCAAGGTATATCGGGCCGATTATGGCGTGACAGAACATTGCACACCACATCCGTTGAGGGTGAAGTGACTTCTCGATGACGAAACGCGGATTCTCAGTCCCCCAAATGCGCCAGTTTTTCTTACTCACGAACCCATCCAAATGAAAACGGCTGACAACAAGGCGCGTGCGTATGCGCATAGTAATTCTCATCACGCCCCTCGGCCACCGTGCAGTTTGAATGTCCCAACGCAAACCGATCAGAAGTTATGACGATTTTATTCCATATAGTTCAATAATTGTCACCGTGCAGGTGGAAGCTGTATAATTATCAGATATCTATACAATGTTAGCAGTTTCGTTCTACCTGTGGAACACTGATACATAGCAAGAACAAGCAGAGAAATTGCATTGATTCCCAGATAATCCATCGTGGGACAGATACGTCTGTATGGTAGCGAAAGGGTTAAGTGACTGCTGGTGTTGTACGTCACCAGTGTGACAGACCACTGACAGCACCTCCGTTTGCTGTTGCGTTTTTCAATAACCAAATGAAAAGTTCTCTTCTTTCGCAGTTTGTCCTGGTGTGATGCTCAGACCATGTCGCATAGTTCCTGCAGGTTTTCCCGGGCTCGGCCCTCAGTGAGCAAACACCGGAGGCGCCAACCCCCCCCCCCCCCCCCCCCTCTGCCTCTGCTACATCCCAGACGCGTCAGACTTCGAGTGGGCGTTGTCAGCCGACCGCGACATGGACTGCGGGCTGGAGCCTCTATCCCCCCTCCCCCCCCCCCCCGAACTTACCTCACACAGTTTCGTAACTGCTCCTACACCACCAACCATGTGGCCACATCCCTGCGGAACACCGCCGCTATTGGAGAGATGTTTCTAGGTGTGTATGACGTCGGAACGCATATTTCAAATGTGAGTCATACCAGGGTAACCGTGTTGACAGTCATAACTTCACCGCCCTAAAGGATGGGAGCTGTGTCAAAAGTGATAGAAAGGTGTATGTTTTCAACTTATTGTTAAATGATTTTCTTCAGACAGAATTTCTTAAAACAGAACGACGAGGTTCTCACAGAAATTCGAAAAAATGCCTTTGAAGATGAAACAATCCAGGGCCGTTAAGTGTAACCCATATCGGGGTGTAAAGCCTACAAGCTCAAGCTTTGTGATCGTTCTGTTTATGGATTGAAACACGCTAGCAGCAACAATTATTTTGTATCCAAGGTTCTCGGGTGTCCAGCCGAATCCGATCGTCGAAGTTCCACGATATTTCGGGGAATAACCGTTCCGCTGTCATCAGGTGGTGCTGATGGAATGATCTGTCTGCGCTGTGTCCGTGGTATTTATGTCCGCGGGGTCCCGAGTCGTACCCCAGCGCGGACGGCCGGTGGAGCACCGCGTGGTGCGATGGGGTGTGGGTGAGGGGGTAGTTGCAGCCACGAACGGTGGTGACGCAGTTCACCTCCGTCCGGCGTGGCGGAAGGATCTCGCGTCCGCTCGCACCGTTGGCTACAGCTCCCCCCCCCCCCCCCCCCCGGCCCAACCCCACCATGCGGCGCTCCGCCTGCCGTCCGCGCCGGGGTACGACTCGGGAACCCGCGGACATAAATACCACGGACACAGCGCGGACAGATCATTCCATCAGCACCACCTGATGATGGCGGAACGGTTATTCGTGGAACTTCGATGATCGGTTCCGGCTGCACACCCGATAACCTTGGATACAGCACATTCGCTGGGAAAGCCTCAGATCACAATAATTATTTTTTACTTTTATTAAAATTCTATACGGTATTTACTACCAAATGGAAATGTCAGTGAAGAAATACTGAATTTTTTAATAAACTTGGCTTCCTTTTATTTTTAATTACCAATATCATAAAAATGCAGACTCACCCGGATAACCGAGAGTGCCAAGACGCTCACTTTTCGGACATAGGGAGGAGAAACTGACCTGGATCGATTTCACCTCGTGGAGTAAACAAGAGTGCTTGTGGACCGGCCATTCTCGCTTCGATTTTTAGGCGGTTTCCCGCATCCGACTGACAAATACCGAACTGGTATACCAGTCGCTTCCGATACACTCAACGCAAACGCTTACAAAATATTATCACAGTAGAAAGTGAAATCTGTGCCAGACGCTAACGGACGTGGTCCAAGACCAATGTTTAATCACGGTGACGCCATAGAGAAGCAGGAATAGACGAAAGGAGAAATAAGAATAGCATGAAAACTTAATTATTTACACTATATTAAAATTTGGTAGAAAAAGTGAAACATGAAACAAAAAAGAAAAATAGTTATTTGTTTCCATTGATTTAACAGTGTTGTCGATGTTCATATTTTATATGTGACAATAAGGCATTTTACTTGTAAACTATAGGATCATTTCAATCACAATTGGTACACATTATCACTTGCTATCTGGAAAGATGCAGCGTGGGGGTAAAAACCCTCTATCTCTCGAATGGGAAAGGGTGCACGTGAAAAAGAATCGTATCGCACTGCGCACAAATGCCGGAATACACTCATCCAGTATTTTGGGATGAAAGCAATTAGCGAGTTTCAGTAGAGTTTACACATAATTTCTAACCATTACCTAAGTTGTTCCTCGTCGACAACCCCCAAAACAAATGAAAGATGTAAAATTATTGCTGCAGATCACCTCAGGATTCTGTATCATTGCATTGCATTTGTTTCTGAAATTAAAGCAGGCAGTGCAGAATGTTGGGTGGTGGTTGAAAAGATGTCATGCAGTCTGAAGTCGAGTGTCCATAAGAGAGGTAGCAAATGTCTACTCTGCATGAATGTCAACAAGAATCCTGCCTTCTGTTCTCGTGAAACGCGAGAAAATTAAGACTTTCTCAATAGTCTTTGCTATTCAGCCAATACAATGTATTACCTCCCCTTCCAGGCACAGTCTATACTTCGTCTACCAATAGTAAAAGAATGTTCGAACCTGGAACCAAACTCAGAAATTTTCTACGCATATTTTCACGCAACATCAGCGAAAGTTTTGCAGCGTTCCCTTCTATTTTCAGTCACCGAGGATAAATTTATATACGGTGCATTGCCTACAAGTTTGCTGCCCCCTCCACCCCCTCCCCCATCCAAACAGAGTTTGGGCTGTGTGTACAGAATTGGTATTTTCATTATTCTCTTCCTGGAATTTTAATGATTTAACTTACTGCTTCTAATCCAGTGCCAACTGAGCGCTTTAAAGATGTAAGTGACGCTTTTTCTGTAGTATTTTGCATCTCGGAGTCCATATCCTGAACGGCTCGGATCTTCCCAACGAAGTTAATTAAAGTCCCACATAATTGTCTTCAACAGTTAGCGACAGTTTTCTGTATCTTTATTATTCAAGCGTCCCATTCTTCAAGTTTTCACGTTGGTTCTGAATATGAATGATCACTTGATGTTATGATATCGACTTCAGTTTATGATCCCGACGAACTACAACTTACTAGGCGACCCATTTTTAACGAATATAACGAGGAACACATTAAGGTATTGCTTCAATGTAATGGTGTTCCCGTCGTGTGTAGTGGCCAAATTACTATAATATCCAAAGCTGTTTATTGTGGTGACAAGTTGATAGCGCTCGCAGTTTTGATTTCGGAGCTTAAACTGTTACTAATGCAGATTAGTTTAAAAGGAGGAAAGTTTATCGCTTACATCTTCGCTGATCGTGCAGTAAAGCTGCAGCATCAGCCTTGACGTTTTAATTTATTACTTCTTTACTACAAACAACAAATTATGGAAACAACGTCCACTTATACCACTGCAAAATTAAATTATCGTACGACACATAGTTCCGTAGAAATGACGACATAAGCATTGAGATTTATGAAAATCTACCGCATTAGGCGTGCCGTTTTCATTTATCACTTCCCTACTACTAACTCTATTCGCAACATATTTCGTATCTACCTTTGAATGTAACTGGAAAGGTAGATTACTGTGCGATTCGCAGCTCAGGAGATAATACGACATAAACACTGACATCCGTGAAACACTGGGTTTTCTTAAAAAGAGAGCATGAATTAGCCAGACTGTACTCATCCAGTGTTTGACTTAAAAACATGAACAAACTTTAAACATAATTTCAGACCTTTCCTAAAGTTTTTTCGATTGCTTGCTTAACAGCAAGTACTTAACCAATTACTTAACACGCTTCACTTATTTTTAATCAGAATTTGAAGAAGTTTCATAAAGATGTGTACGACTTATTAAAAAAGAATCGAGGGTTTACTGGTTACTTAATATCTGGAATGAAGCGCTACGGGCTTAGAAACGCCTTACGTCTTGTGTGGGTGGGAATAAAGAAGCGGTGACAGCGAAGTGTAACTTAGGGACGGCTGGAGCAATTTCAACATTTTTTATGTACATGTAGTATTATTTGTATAAAATACTGTGGGAGTAAGAGCCCCCATTACGACTGGAAATCCGGTTGTGAATCAGAAGCGGGGACGCAAAAATTTTGGTAAATGACCTATTGCTATTTATTTCCTGCATTCAGTTGACTTTTAAATTTATGAAATGCAATTTGGTTCTCAGTTGTTCTGCCAATGTTCTCGGGAAAGATAACTCCGGTGCGACAGTAATTTTGTCAACATGTTTGGGAACCTAAGACTAAGCCACACGATTGAATACTAAGGATAAATTTAATATTCTCTGGAGTCATATGTGTGCAATATATGTCGTATTATAGATATGAACGTGTCATGAGCCGCTTAGACCGATTTCAACCAAACGTGTCACACATATTAATTACTATCTGGAAAGAAATACTGTGGCGATGAAAACCACCAACCTCCCATTGAGGAGGCAGTGAAGATAGGGGACTGATGGGCAGACAACAAGAATACGAGGAGGGGGCAAGAGAGAGGGAGAGAGGGTGGATGAAGAGATGGGTAGTGGGAGGTGGGGGAGAAGGATGTGGGCAGAGACTGGAGGTGGAGTAGTGGAAGGTTAGAATAAATACGAACATATACATGGGCAACGACAGGGTTCTCAGATAGCTAAAAATAGTAACGTATTATGTTTTTTAAGAGCATTTAGATTCAATATTTGTTAAATTATATTTCCATCCATTAATCTATATAGAATGTTAAAGAAGTTAAAGAAACTGTGCGAGACAGTTTCTAACCATCAACATTACGAGTGCAGCTCTCGTATGCGAGGAACTCACACTACGATTTTAATCTCGATGTTCTGAACTAAGCGGCGCGCCGCAATTTCCTATCCTTCAAAGGTTTTTTTTCCCGGTATTTGCATGCAGCGTTAAATCATCTGTGTATGAATAAAATCGATGTGGATCAGCCCATAAGGAGCCCCGTATTAGTAGGTGACTAGAAATAGAAGTAAATAACGTGAAAATTCGCACTTACATACGTGTTATTGCCAATGTGATCAACGTATTGCCAGTAACAGAGACGAACACCATTGAGGTGGATATATACATGCACAGTCAAAATTCAGTAGAAATATACAACAGATTTTGTTCGTGGATACTGTCCTTAACTAACAACTTAGTCCTCCATCTCATTCAAGGAAACAGATAAAAAAGAAATAATTAGAATTAGTTACAAATATGCAGTGCATGACAGAGCTTTTGCTCGGTTTAGTTTGTGGACAACTAACTATAAGCGTCAAGTAGCTAATCATTATGTGGTCGAAGCTCTTTCCTTATCCACGTTTGCTTCATAATATGTAGTAACGAGATGTTGTTCTGCCTTAAGCAAACAGTTTTTTTTTAACTACCCATCAAGTTCCGGAGAGGTTTCTCTATATTCAGTGGATTTTTTTTATTATTTGTTGAACAACTACGAAGAATTTATGCATTATGATATTTACCAGTTGCAATATTTACATTAGGGGCCGTACTGTAAGTGTTTACAGAAATATTAACATGAAGAATAAATATATATGTAGTGTTCATTTGTCTGTTTGGTAGTTGCAGCACAGCTACTGTTATTGCCTTCAAGTATCTCATTTGCAATTAATACCTGTTTATCAATGTTTTTGTTTTGATGTGTGTGTGTGTGTGTGTGTGTGCGTGTGTGTGTGTGTGTGTGTGTCTGTGTCTGTATTATGTGTTTTGTCTTCTGATAATTTGTCAAGTAACTAGGTTAACTTTACGTTTATCGAAAAATCGATCTCTCCTTTTAATATGTTCCTTGTATTCCAAGGAGGTTGGCTGGGAGTCTCGCATTACATTAGTATATGTATAGTTTGCCTCAGCACCAGTTTGTTTTTCCTTTAGCTACTTACCACCTACAAATTTAAGTATTTGATGTACGATGCGCGGGTGTTCCAAAGACTTCCCCGTCGATATGCTCTGACAGTGACTTGTCGGTGTGAAAAACGCCGAATCGCATCGTGGTTCGGATTCTTCGTTAAATTGTGGATCCTAGAGTAACTGGATGGGTAAGTCAGCTAGTACTGGGAGGATGACGATGTGTACAGCCTCTAAAAGGAACACGAACACGCCAATAAACCATTGCGGTGTTCAGACGTAAATCAAGGTTCATGACAACGCTACATTCCCGAGATACGTTAACTATTCCCTAATCGAAACAGTTTCAGAATTCAGTTTTACAAAGTGTGAATGATGGACGTGACGCGCGAGCGCTTTTAATGCTTTGTGCATGCACGATATGTGCAAGACACTTGTTGATTCAGAGACGGTGAGACTCTAGGCGTCCCTAGCCACAAGAATGACACGTCGGTGTCAAGGAGGAAAGATGAAGGAACTCTCACTCCATGGCTAGAGCTTTTTGCAGTACCGACCAATCAGAATGATCGGCACTCTTCGTTCTGTTGTTCCCTCACGCAGTTTGGAACACAAGCCGCCCTCGTCTCGTCTGTCGTTCTGGGCAGCAATCTGAACGGAAGTGTTCAGACACTTGTCTTGAGTTTGATACGGACGCACTCGACCAGCAGCATTCGGCGTGATTTCGAGTTCGCAGCTGGCAGCGAGTTTCCACGTGACTGTAAACGGCGGCAGTATTGAGGTTAGCCAAAACCTTGTCATTTTCCCACTGCATTTTGTATGCGGCCGTACCTAGTCCTGCGTCTTTGTTGCCTTCCTCAGTTACCTCAGAAAATTTGGTGGTTGGTACTTATCAATGAGATCACTGTCGCCAAATTCAAGTGACTTACACACATGTTCTATTACTCTCAAGCCCTCACCCGACGAGCTTGCAAAGCAATTTTCATGTAGTTTTTGACATGACGTTCAGATGTCAAACGTTCTGCCTTGATGTCAGATTTTAGCCGTTGCTAGCTTGTCTAACAGTTCTGCTCACTTTTTATAATGGATTTCTCATACATGTGAACTTAGTGAATCCATTCTCTTACACTTTTCTTCCGTTTACAAACTGAGCCGCATACACATTGCCACCCTGTCGAGTACTTTATCTTTGTTACATGCAAACGACCACCATTCACTTATTGTATCTGCTGCTCAGGATTTACGATGCACATGCTCGGTTCGCTGGCATTTATCTTTCATAAATTTTCAGCAAACCGGGTGAAGGAACCGGTAATGCACTTCTCCTAGTCATACGACGATGGAGACGACGTCATCGTAAATTATTCCTTTCACCACATAAGCTCACTACCTTCAAGTTATTAAATAGTTTAGGCAGTAGACAACAAGAACGTTTGTCCCTTCACAAATTAAGCCTCTGGGCTATTCCATTTCAAATCGGACGAAAAAAAAAGAGAAAACTGATCTCGCATTTTTAAAAATGCGTCAATTACTGTCAATTACTGCAAAAGAAAACAACTTTCATAAAGGTTTCTCTTAAAAGTTTACTTGTTTTCGAGTTAAATGTCGGTAAATTTAGCTTTGTATACTGAATGAGACAATTTGTCTGCCGTGTAAACTCAGGCACCTTATAATGGATTTCAGTGAACTACGATTCATTTTAAAGCAGCACGTCTGTTTTTGATGGAGGTATATAGCAATAGAAATATTTAATACAATTTATTAAATCTTTATTTAATGTATGAAGTATAAAAGCAGTTTTCACAACGATTAAACCTGGATTGGCTTGGACCTGATTTTACTACTTTTTGATTTCAGCTTCAAGTAGTACGGAGCCCTTTGTCTGAATAGGTGGAAAAATAGTAAAGTAATAAATATTTACGCTTGCCCTGCACGTAGGTTTGTAACAACAACAACGCTGTACTATTGTACATATAATAATTTTTTTTCTGATTTCATTTCTTTTTTGTTTCATGCCAATCTGTTAAAGAAACTGTAAACAATTTTCGATGTGAATATTAATGTTTATGTCAAATATCAAGCAATATTGTAATAGAATTGAAGTGTAACAAATGTCGAGACTGTTGTAAGATGTTAAAGTTGTAATTGTGCCTCTGGTCCATACGTAGGCAATGTATTAGGATATGTAGAATGCAAAACCTTTGGTGAATACCCTGTCTGTAGGGGAGCGGTAAAAGGTGGATGGCAGGCGAGCGCGGGAAAATGCACACGGGCACTGCACGGCGTAAAGGGCTCAGCAGTAGTAGTCGGAGTTGGGCATCGGTCTGAGAAACACGTTCTGGATCGAGGAGGCTCTCCTGGAAAACGTGATTTCGTTGAGCCTCGAATGTGCCGTTTCCGACGCCTATACAGCGTGGCAATATTCCATAGGCACTAAATGGAAAAGTATTGCGACGCTAAGAAGAAGCAAAGTACCGATACATCAAGAGCCATTGCTGTGATTGTATGTGTGCTCTGTGCCTCGCCATCTCGCCGCCTGCCGACCGCCGCATCGATACGAACAGGTTGAAACTTTTAGTACTGTATTCGTGTGGACCAGTGTTACTTTTGTTCCATACTGTTCAATAACAACTTAAATTTTACCAGAACTGTCCTATCATTTAATTATCCTCACAACTAACCTAGACAGGGTCCTTTCCACATGTTGTGCAATCCGAGTGTCCCAAAATGAAGATTCAAAGTTTATGTTAATAATAATTACCTGCATACCTATGTTAGAATGATGTTTAAAGAACTTTGTTGTTAATGAATATATAGGTAAATAATATAGGTCTGACGAAGTTGGAAGATAATGTTGAAATTTGTTTATTAATGAAGTTTAATTAATTTGAGACAAAAATAATGGTAGTTAAATGAGCAGGAAATAAGACAAAAAGAGTAGTAACTCATATATTGAAAATCTTGAGTGCTTAATGCGTTCAATAGTTAATAGTTTCAATACAGTGATCAAAACAGTTTCATGGTCCCCCCCCCCCCCTTCTTTCTTATTATTCATTTGAATTCTGAAGTGTACTGAACTGATTTGACCAGCAAAGTTAAAGTCAATATAAAACCAAAATTTATCAGTGTTTTACCTTTTTCAAAATTGACATTGTATGTGTGTTTCGAAAGTGCTATTTCTAGGGTAACCTATGCCCGAATTTAATCAGATCAATAGACAGTACGAAGTTTTGTAGTAAACATTATAGTGTCTTGTTGTGTATTTATAGCTCGTCCATATTAATACAGAAAGTGAAATTATTAGTTCAGTAGATTTTCTGGTTCTAAAATTTACCATATTATGCAGTGTTTTTACGTGTTGTTTTGTATGAACGTACATCAACTTGTACAGGGAAGAAACTTAGTTAATGCCTAATTAGGCTGGCGACCGTATTATTAACAACTTCGTAGCATCTCCTGTGTTGTTTCTTGTCCGTTCTAACGTGTGGTTGCACTCCGGAATTGCCTGACGTATCATTGTTATTACTGAGTAGGTGTAATTCTGATTTTGCCTCCATTTAGGTACACGCGGTCAATATCTATACTAAAATCCTTACTCTTAAGGTGAAGCCCGTCAACTTACCATAGTACAGGCTTTAATGAGTATCGTGTGCAATAGCGCAGTGTTACAGGTTGCGATCCTTTCCCGTCTCCCATTCAAAATGCAAAAAATGGCTCTGAGCACTATGGGACTTCACATCTGAGGTCATCAGCCCTTAGAACTTAGAACTGCTTAAACCTAACTAACCTAAGAGCTTCACATACATCCATGCCCGAGGCAGGATTCGAACCTGCGACTGAAGCGGTCGCGCGGTTCCAGACTGAAGCGCCTACAACCTCTCGGCCACACCGGACGGCATTGAAAATGCATCATTGTGTGAAACGGCGTAGTGCAACCGGCGGGTTACGCCGCTGTTTCTATTTATTTTTATTTTTTCTACAGATCTCCATTGTAAATACCACAAAAATGGTTACTAATATAGTTTTTAAATCAAATGCTGAACAATATGACATAATTTTTATTCCATTTAAAATAGTGATTTTCAGAAAGAATATGAAAGATGATAAAAATTACATTAAAAATGTAAGTTGTAAAAATGCCACGTAAATACTACCTCAAACTACACAATATCACCTTCATTCTGAATTTTATTTGAGAATTTTCCTTTGAATAGTTTCTGAGCATGGAGTTACGTATATGTGATTTGAAATGGGACAGCAGCCACCAATAAGTTACTACAGCTTACGGCACTGTAGAATGAGATAGGGATTGACGTTGCTCAGTAGTCATTTGTGTTTTTCCCGATTGCCCACCCTCCCACTCTCTTTCTTTGGGTAGGCTTTGCTACCTCTGAGCTAAATGTCCGAAGCCAAACAGCGTTTTTAATGGGCAGATTCAGTGCCAGTGGATATACATGGCGTTCGGAAATTCCCCTTACAGTCGTCTAGGATTTATGGGGGGGGGGGGAGTACGTACATAACATTTTGAATAGGAAAAAGTGTCCAGAAAAGTATGACGGTATCATTTCAGAAGCGTTATGCGTCCACGTCTGCTGATGGAAAGAGAAAAGTCTGAGAGTTGCTTGTCCTGGTGTGCAACAGGTTAGACAGGATGCCGTGTATTCCTATGGACTACTTCTTGTGGGGTCGTAGTATGATGTATCATGCAGCGTAACTTGCTGTGACAGTGCGAGAGAGAGACAAAGATATTGTTTATTACTCTGTGGCGGTCAGCGCTCACATAATTATTCTTAGGATATAGAGTTTTTTGTTCTTGTTAAGAGTAATTTTGAGGAGAGGAGAGCCATTCTTGTGATGTAAAAAAATCGACGCCGTTGCGAGTTTTTGATTCACATTGTAAAATATAAGTGCATATGGAAGGAAATCAGTTAATAGAACAAGAAAATATTGTTCATTTCAAGAAGGTACGTCTTATTATACACCCAGTGATATACTACTATTGTGATTTACTAATAAACTCCAGCTGAGAACAGTTCCGACGGGAGCGTTCAGTTCTAGTGAAATAGTTCGATGTTTTCTTCGGAAAAGTAGTCACTTCATGGATCATTCACATTCACAATAGTAACTGGACATTTCTCAGAACTGAAAGCAATCTGATTGCTATGCAACAGAGCCCCGAAGAATATTTCTCCGTACTTTGGTTACCACTTTCAGCTCAACACGGTATCTGTAGCATCTGGAGCAGATTTCTACAACAGCGGAAGCGTGTAATCGCTATCGGTTTCACACACTGCCCTGTGTACGCTGTATGTATTTACCCACAACAGTGAACATACAGTTACTCACACACATAGAAAGACAATACTAGGTGGTGTGGGGAAACATTTCAGTATAAAGGCCCTGTAGAGCTAAACAGTAATTAGCCTAGAAACAAACGGAGTCTATATATATGTCTACCGTTAGACAGGACACGATCCTGATACAACACTCATAGTGAACCTGCAATATAAATATGTTAGTAATTTAATAATTAATGTTTCATTGTGTGTATATATGTCTAGTTTTATAGAGTAACTACATTATGGTCCTTTGTATGTTTCATGCTAACTGAACGTGCAGTAGTATCTTGTGAAGAGAACGAGTACGCCGTCCCAGCAGCCGAGCAGAAACTTCAAAAAGGCCCGAACATTTGAGCTGCTAGCTTTCTGGAGCATTTATGCATTTAGTAACCTTTCATCTATTAACTTTCTAAGTATAAATAGTGTTGCTATATTACTTTTACTAGAATTTCAGTATTTCAGTAGATACCAAAATAATATTTTGTGTGTTATCTATGTACTGTGTTTGTGTCACATTGTAAAGTGTACATTAGCAGCATTAGGACATTAACGTTTTTTTGCGTGCGTAAAAGTTCAATAGTCACTTTTGTAGGACTTATTTAGAGGAGAAACTGTCAATTGCTCATTTACATGGTGATAACTAGATCTATGTTTAAAGCCAATAAGCAAGCACGTATCACAATGCCACAAAATGAATTACATAGTGTGAATGCATCGTCAACTAGTGCCACTGAATTTAATACCGCCGTAGTTAGCGATATGTCGATTACGGCTGAGCAACCAGCAATAATTAATGTGCTCACGCCGTCGACACAAACGGTTGCTGGTTCCGACATTCATATGTCGAAAGAAGTCCAGAGAAATATGCAGCAACCAACAAACAACATGAATTTCATCTCTGACACAGACGCGTGCGAAAACGAAATGACTGTACCGAAAATTGTGTCGGTACAATCCTCATTAAGCCCAGTGCAATCGCCAATTGCTGAGAATACCGATTTGTTATCCCAGCTGATGTCAAGTTTGACTGTCATAACACAAGGGATTAAGGCATTGGAAACATCGCAATCTAATCTTGCAACGGCACAATCCACTTTTGCAAACGACATGAATCGTAGATTCCAGGCATTGGAAACTACGCAATCCACTTTTGCAAATGACATGAATCGTAGATTCCAAGTATTGGAGAGTGCGCAATTTAATTTGGCTCAGGAGCAACCTAATAAACTAAAAGAAATAAATGACAAAATTACTGAAAAATTCCAGAGTTTGGAAACAAAGCAGAGTCACTTGATTACCAGTCAGGCACAACTCATAGTTAGACAAGAACAACAGTATCAAGAATTAACAAACAAATACAAAGACATCTTATGGCGTCAAGATACACTAAATCATCAAGTGCAAGAAGTTATTCATGTACAGAACACTATTGCGCAAGACGTGAATACAATTAAGCACGATAACGAGCAAGCTGTCATTGAGCTTACTCGGAGGATAGACACTCTCAGTCTCGAAGGCGAAAAACACATAGAGAAACTTTTCAATGAACATAAGATCGCATTCTCTAAGGACATTGAAGATTGGGCGAAAGAGCAAACCGAGACAGTGCGAAATTATGTTGACAAAACCTTGAAAGAAACGGTTTCTAACGTGCAAGTTAACAACGAAGCTGCACAAGAACAACTTAAAGCAGAAGTTAAAGAGATTAAGGAGAACATAGGAGATGAATTTCCTGCTTGGAAAGCAAAGATAGAAAATACATTAAATGCATGCCAGCAAGGTGTAGTTAATACTAGAGGGGCACATACTACTTGCAGTTTATCAAAACAGACATTATTCCTGATGAAACCAGTGAAACCGAATCCATGCAACAATATTCATGTATTGGTGCATATTTACGTAATCAACCAGAAACAAATTATCGAGATTATCATTCGCCGTGAAGTAGCCACCAGGATACACCTGTGACTATGAATGAAGAAAAGATGCTTAAATATCGTCAATTCCAGATATTTATTCCCGAAAGGAAGTCGATCAATCCCGTGGTATTTATCAAGCAATTTAAAGGTATATTGCCGCGAATGTGGACTGAGCAACAAAAAATTATGTACGTTGCAGGATTCATACATGGAGATGGATCGATGTGGGCGTCAGATGCATCCGATTGGTGTCAAGATTATGACCAATTTGAAAGCGCTTTCTTGCACAAATACTGGAATAAGGGAGTACAAGAAAGACTACGTAAGGAAGTTTTTGACTCACAACCTTTTTCTTTCAAAAATGGATCTTTAACAAAAGTATTTCGAGAAGTATATCAATAAAAGTAAATACTGGAATGAACCAATCCCGACGCAGGATATCATTCGAATATTAAAGGGCTAACTTCCACCTGAGGTTAAGGAAAAACTTCTACATGTGCCTGAACAACATGTGGAAGATTTTCTAGCCACATTGGATTCAATGGACATTCTGTTCGAAGAATCACGTGTGCGCTATAACCAGCCAAGTTACCAACCTAACAAATACAATAGTAACAACAAACAGTATGGAAACAAACCTTTTGCACACAATTCACCAAACCCACAGGTGAATTATTTCCAGAAAAACGTGAAATTTGGTAACGAAAATCCCGACCAGTGTAATCATGACCAACAACGTGAACAAACATATAAACGGAAATGGAGGAAGAATAATAAGAAGAGGAAAGGATACTATCAAGAAGGGAATTATCAGCAAAAACGCCGATATCAGAAACCAACCCAAGAATATCACAACCAACTACAAACTTCAGGTTGGGTACCAAATGATAATGCAAATGAATGGAGAAATCAACCACCAATAATAACCGACCTAACGGAGCAGACATCTACTAATAATGGACAATCGTCAAACTAAACTCGACTGTCAGAAGCCCCGACGGTGCAGTCGAGGAAGTTTTCAGGGGCGAAAATTCGAGCGTCAAATTTTTCCGGTACAATGATGGCAGATTATTAATAGAAGAACTTCAGCAGGATATGATGCCTTGTCAAGAGGAACATATTACTGTACCTGTTGCGAAAATTCAGGCGGCAATTGAAGGCATTACTGTGCAAGTTACTTTAGATACAGGAGCAGCAGTAAATGTCGTTTCTGAGAAGTTATTTCAAAGAATACTTCAGAAAGGAAATCCACCAGATGCTTGAATGGGATCTGATCGAACCTTCGACGAGCCCATACTGTAGTCCGCTTCATGTTGTCTCGAAAAAGGGAGGAAAAGTTCGTCTCGCGCTAGACGCACGGCAGATAAATAAGATTATCGTGCCCGTGCGAACTCATTCGGAAAATATCGATGAGCTAATTCAAAAGTTCGAGGGGATGAAATACTTAACAAATATTGATTTGAGAAGTTCATTTTGGCAGGTGGCTCTAGACGAACCATCAAAAAAGTATACCGCATTTGTACATGCAGGTAGAAGCTATCAATTTAAGGTTTTACCTTTCGGACTAAACGTGAGCTCAGGAGTTTTTATAAATGCTCTAGATTATGCATTGGGACCTGCACTTCGAAGCAATTTAACTTTGTTTGTGGACGACATGCTCATAGCTACAACCACATGGAAGGAGCACGTTGATTTATTGAGAAGAGTGTTAGAACGTTTCAAGGAAGTAGGCATAACCGCAAATCTGCAGAGGTCCCATTTTGCTCGAAATAAAATCAAATTTTTGGGTCATCTTATAAATGGAAAAGGCATCTTGCCCGACTCCGAGAAACTAAAGGCAATCAAAAACTTTGCAGTTCCAACAACAAAAAGGCAGTTAAAGGGCTTCCTCGGAGTTGTCTCGTTTTTCAGGCGTTTCATTCACGACCACTCTATTAATGCAGAACCGATGTACAGCTTGTTGCGCAAAAATACTCCGTGGGTGTGGACGCAACAATGTCAGAATGCATTTGAAGCAATAAAACATGCCTTAGTCAATTCACAAATATTATATCATCCAGATATGAGCCAAGAATTCGGTTTAATGGCAGATAATTCGGAAATTGGAATAGGTTCATGCCTCTTCCCAGTAAAGATGATAGACAGAAAATCAACTTTCTGTCCAATAGCCTTTGCTAGCCGACTCTTAACTGCTTGTGAAAGAACATATACGACTACCGAAAGGGAAGCATTGGCCGTAGTCTGGTCATTTAAGAAATTTTACTATTACTTATATGGAGCGAAGACAACAGTATACTGTGACCACAAAGCGTTAAGTTTTTTGCAAACATGTAAATTATTACATCCAAGATTAGCAAGTTGACGCTCTCACTCCAAGAGTTTCAATTTGAAATTAAATACCTAAGCGGACAGGATAATTTCATCGCTGATGCACTGTCTAGAATGCCAGATGGAGATTTGTCAACTATCAACATCACAGACAATCCGTCCGAATTTAATGTTCTTATAATGACTGATAGAATATTAGGAAACATTTTCTTGACATGTGTAAGAACATGGAAAAACTTCAGAATGAAGATCCTCGTTGGCATTCAATAAAGGAAACTTTAGCAAAGCCTGGAAACGATGATCTGAAGAGACTGCACAAAGTTGAGGACGACGTCTTATTTTTCAAAGGGCATCTTGATTCAGATAATTGGAAGGTGTGTATTCCCGAGAAGAATGAGAATGACTTAATTTTGCACACGCACATCACTTGGGAACATTTTGGAGTATTAAAGTGTGCTCGGAAGATTCAAGCATATTGCTACTTCCCAAACATTCGCAGGAAAGTGCACAGACAGTTAATGAAATGTAAAATTTGTCAGCTAGCCAAACCAGGAAATTTTTGTGTGAAAGATTTCCTACATCCTATTATACCCACTAAACCGCTGTCAATCATTTCGGTCGACGTCTGTGGTCTTCTACCATCATCAAGGGGAGGATGCAAATATATTGTAGCTTTTCTTGATATATTCACTAAGTATGTCAAACTTTATCCATTAAAATCAGCTACTGCTGCATCCATAGCCAAGAAGCTGGTCAAGGATTATATAGTCAAGGTAGGCAAACCAGAGGCTATTCTTTCTGAAAATGGGTCAATGTTCGCTGGATTTCGTTGGAGGCAAACATTAGCCAGTTGTGGTATAAAACAAATTCTAACATCAGTGTGCCACCCTTCGGCGAATCCCGTGGAACGAATTTTTCGTGATTTAAACCGGTTCATGAGAACATATTGCCACAACCAGCAATCCAAATGGATCGATTATCTTCACTATTTTCAGGAAATTGTAAACAATATGCCACATACTACGACAGAATACACCCCATACGAACTGATGTTTGGAAAACAGGAACAGAATGACTGGATTCGACCAATTCCTAAAGTAGCTATTAACAAAATAGACCTACAAAATAAAGTACGACAATCCTTACTCAATATAATGGACAAGGCAAGAGAAAGGAAAATATATTTTGACAATCGACTTGGAAAAATAAAAACATATAAAGCGAAAGACCAAGTTTTAGTAAAAACTCATCCTAAGGCTTCACTTATACAGAAGAAGAACACAAAATGGCAATTATTGTATCAAGGACCATTTGTGATTACCAAAATACCCCATCCAGGAACTTATGTTTTGAAGGATGTGAAGAATGGAAAGGTGAAAGGAATGTATCCTCATCACTTGTTAAAGCAATTTCATGATGACTGAAGATTCTGAAGATTGAAAATACTATTCTTATCAAATAATATTGATAAGAGAATTTTCATTAAACCTATGAATCATACTTAGGATAGTTTCTTTCTTTTTGCAATTTAGTAGTTAGTTTTTCTTTTCAGGCATAATGTACGAGAGATATGCAGACATTATGTATTTGTTTTCCACTAGTAACTTCAATCAGGTTTCACAATGCATAATGACCATGGGTTAGTGACTCAAATGAATCTGGTCTATGGCAAGATATTTTTTCTTATGTCAATTTAACAATCTCAGTGTATGTTTGTATTTGCTTTCTTACTCGCTGAGCTGAAGTCATGCTGTTCGGAAGGGGTAACCCGTTCTCAGTTTTAAAAGGACGCCTATTACTTTGTTTCAATCTTTTGTGATAAACATTGTCTTTAGAATTGTACTATTGTTGTAACATATCCGTGTATGTAAATTATGTTATATCAATTGTTGCTCGCGAAGTTACCAACTGAGCGAATGCCTTTCAGTTATAAGCACATCAACAAGTGTTAAAGTCCATCTGAAAGATGACGAGCATAAGTTGACACGGCAGCACCAGTTGGATTTGTGTATAGTGCATTCTAGGGTTGTTGATAGAAATGAAGAACACCTTACGACTTCCGAATATTTCGAATTCAGGACAGAGAATTAGAAAGAACTTTAGATTAGATTCTATTTCAGTTCAGCATAGTTCAAACACCTTTTCCACGGAACTTACACTGACTCTTATTTTCATGTTAACCATATGCGGAAAACCATAATACCCACGAAGAGACGGTGAAATGGGAATAGAATTCAATCAGTTACCCGGAGATTACAGATAGAAGGGAATCGTAGATGGACGTAAACCAACGCGTCGACGGTTCACCTCAAGACACAGAAGATTAACAGTGCTGTGTTTCTTTTGTGAACAGTGTTTAAATTTATTAAAAAAAATCCATATTGTAAATATTTTTTTTATTCTCCATTGTAATTCAATTAATTTTCTTTGCAAATGAGAAATACGAGGATGGTAAATCCACCCCGAGGTTTTCCTTTGTGGGGCTTGGCCGGATGGCTAGATTATCCGTTTGAGACATCCCAAGGCGAATGACAGAAGCTTTGAGTGATGATAAAAAAGGTTTCCGATCACATCTCATGCCATCCTCGACAAACGAATAAAAGCAAGCATGTAAGCTATGCATATATGCTGCATCAGGAATTCAGCACAGGCTTCGTCAGCAGTATATGCACCCAAATCTATAATTTACATTTAGATAGTCATTCACTAATACCAAAATATCATAAGAAATACAGTGGACATTAATACTCTAGTGGACATTAATACAGCGTCATAAACAATCACCGATATAGTGTTGTGTGAACGCTCGTGTTTGTTTTTGCCCAAAAACGTTCGTCCACAAGAGGGGCATATATGATGTATCATGCAGCGTAACTTGCTGTGACAGTGCGAGAGAGAGACAAAGATATTGTTTATTACTCTGTGGCGGTCAGCGCTCACATAATTATTCTTAGGATATAGAGTTTTTTGTTCTTGTTAAGAGTAATTTTGAGGAGAGGAGAGCCATTCTTGTGATGTAAAAAAATCGACGCCATTGCGAGTTTTTGATTCACATTGTAAAATATAAGTGCATATGGAAGGAAATCAGTTAATAGAACAATAAAATATTGTTCATTTCAAGAAGGTACGTCTTATTATACACCCAGTGATATACTGCTATTGTGATTTACTAATAAACTCCAGCTGAGAACAGTTCCGACGGGAGCGTTCAGTTCTAGTGAAATAGTTCGATGTTTTCTTCGGAAAAGAAGTCACTTCATGGATCATTCACATTCACAATAGTAACTGGACATTTCTCAGAACTGAAAGCAATCTGATTGCTATGCAACAGAGCCCCGAAGAATATTTCTCCGTACTTTGGTTACCACTTTCAGCTCAACACGGTATCTGCAGCGTCTGGAGCAGATTTCTACAACAGCGGAAGCGTGTAATCGCTATCGGTTTCACACACTGCCCTGTGTACGCTGTATGTATTTACCCACAACAGTGAACATACAGTTACTCACACACATAGAAAGACAATACTAGGTGGTGTGGGGAAACATTTCAGTATAAAGGCCCTGTAGAGCTAAACAGTAATTAGCCTAGAAACAAAAGGAGTCTATATAGTAGGCAAAGCATAATTTAGGAGACACAAGAAAATCTCCTGGCACGAGTTCTGGCCGTTGCACTAGAAACTGAAGACATATCAGGTGGGATGGAGAGTGTGTACCAGAACATGCTTCGTAGGTGCTATGTCTGTAACAGCGTTGGTGGTCGCGGCATCGACTCACTGATGTAACGCATCAGTATTGTTTAGTACGTACGGTGTGGAGGATCCTTTTTCGGTCTATAGTAATTTAAACATATAATGTTTACGTTTTTATACAAAAAATGTGCTTACGTGACAAATAGGTGTTTCTTTAAGTTTCCTTTCGAATTGTTACGTAATAAGTATACTGCGTCACGCCTAATCCAATTGCTCAAGTAGAAATGAATCCGTTAAACACGTGAACTGAAAACATCGTAGAACGGAAATGGTACGTTTCCGAACATGGCTTTCTATTCAATATACTATGTACTCACTCCTCTCAACAAGTCCTAGAACTCCGTAAAGGTAATATCTCATCATCCTGTATTTGAGGGCATAAAAAGTGTTCCTAACCTTTTATGAACTCTCGGGTATGGTTTTGAAAGGGGTGGCAGCTTACAGGTGTTGTAAGTTTCTCCTTATCTCTCTAGTAATTAAATTTCATTTTTCAACTTACATCTCAGATTTTTTCTATAATGTCCACTGTTCTGTTTCCATTCTTAATTTATGACGACTATGCAGCCGAACAGTTATCGGCACTGCCTTCGATACAGTAGGGCCCAGCTTCGATTCTTGGTTCTTTCTGGGATTTCTCCTGAAGTTGTGGAATGGACTCCACTCAGCCTCGTGAGGTCAAGTGTGGGGCTGTTTGAGTAAATAAGCAGAGGCACCATCAGTATTCATATACGGGCAATAACAATTAGAGGAATTGCTGACATGTCCCACTATCAAAGACCGCTCCTCGTACTGCCTTAGAGGCAGCCATCGGCCTGTCGGAACAGGTCTAATACATGAGTGGCGTTAACGTTCGCCTCAGTTTAATTGTTTTAGCAACACAACCTTTTCTAGACTTAGGTGACGAAAGTCATTGGACAGCGATATGCACACATACAGATAGCGGTAGCAAAGCGTATGCAAAGTAGAAAAGGGCAGTGCATTGGCGGAGCTGTTATTTGTACCGAGGTGGTTCATGTTAAAATTTTTCCGACTTGACTATACCGGCGCAATGGTAGTTAACAGATTACAACGCGGAGTGGTAATACTGAACATTCCATTTCGAAAATCGTTAGGAAATTCAATATTCCGAGATGCAAGACTTCGAGAATACCACGTATGAGGCATTACCTTTCACCACGGACAACGCAGTGGCCAGCAGGATTCACTTAACGACCGAGAGCAGCGGCGTTTGCGTAGAGTTGTCAGTGCTAACAGATAAGCAACCGTATGCGAAATTACCACAGAAATCAAGTTGGACATATCCCTTAGAACAGTGTGGCGAAATTTGGCGTTAACAAGCTATGGCAGCAGACGACCGACGCGAGTGGCTTTTTAAGAGGGTGGCATCGCTTCCCCTTGGCCTAGTGCATATCGGTTGGATCCTAGATTACTGGAAAATCGTGACCTCATCAGGTGTGTTCCAAGTTCAGTTTGGAAGAGCTGATGATAGGGTTCCAGCCGGCCGAAGTGGCCGTGCGGTTAAAGGCGCTGCAGTCTGGAACCGCAAGACCGCTACGGTCGCAGGTTCGAATCCTGCCTCGGGCATGGATGTTTGTGATGTCCTTAGGTTAGTTAGGTTTAAGTAGTTCTAAGTTCTAGGGGACTGATGACCACAGCAGTTGAGTCCCATAGTGCTCAGAGCCATCTGAACCATTTTTGTTGATGATGTCCGGCACGGGGTGTAGTTCGACAACTTGGTATTGCTCTCTTTTCTCTTTGAGTGTTTATTGTGCCTTGACTGTGTTTATATAACAATTATTAAGACATAATTCTGTTGTCGTGCTGTTGGTCGGGTGGAAGAGAATTGATTAGGTGGTTGGTTGGTTCGTGAGCCATCCGTAGGTCGTGCAGGAATCCGATTGTTTATTGTTACGCTTGGCTGCTTGTCTCACGTAAACTGTGCTTAGAGCTTCCTCCCCAGGCCGACCCTTGGAACGCTTCTGAACACCACTGTTTGTTGTTTCTGATTGTCATTTTATTTGGTCGCAGGTACTGTGTCTGTTTTATGTTTAGTATATGGCCTTCAGCCGAACTTCATAACAACTTTAAGATTACACCTTCAGCCGTATTTCATTTAAAATTCCTGTTGCTCTGTATTTAGTGCTTCAGCCCTGTTTGTCTCAGAATCTGTGGTTTTAATATGTAAATCCTTGTCTGTAAGGTCTCCCATTTAATTATCTTGAATTCTTGAAACAGCTGTGTACTGTAAATGTTTATCTTATGGATGTCTTTAACTATTCTTGAGTAATTGTTTGGGCATTCAGCCGATAAGATGCGCCAAGTTTTCTTTAGACGTTTTTCTGTTGTACTGTGTAAATGCTTACCCTTCAAGCCTCTCTTTTGTCATGCAAAGAATCTTTTTTTTTCTTTATTGGGCCTTCAGCCGGAGAATTAACTTGAATTATCCCTAATGTGGCCTTTAGCCAGAATATGTAAATGCTTGGCTTTTAAAGAGTTCCTTAGCTGATCTGAAATGTTATTTCGGCCTTTAGCCGAGAAGATAGTGTAATTTTGCTTAAGTAAGGCCTTTAAAAATGTTCAAATATGTGTGAAATATTATGGGACTTAACTGCTAAGGTCGTTAGTCCCTAAGCTTACACACTACTTAACCTAAATGCCCGAGGGATGACTCTAACCTCCGCCGGGACCAGCCGCACTGTCCATGACTGCAGCGTAAGGCCTTTAGCCGTTGCTTTAAATTCTGGTGTTTTAAAAGCAATCATTCAAGCTTATTCTGGGGAAGTTGATTGGGCCCTCAGCCGTGAACTGATCTTTGTTGTTTTAAAGAGAAAGCTGTGCATTGGTTTGAGTAATAAAGTTGTGTGTGTTCTTGTATAACTAACAGTAATTGACCTTGGCCCCTTCCCACAAACTGATCCGCTCTACCCTGCGAAACCAGATTTCGCTAATTACTGTATGAGTACCAAATTTGGTAGCATTAATGTCCAGAGTACGGGATGCATGATTTCCGTGCGTCATAGCGCCACCGTCCAGTTACAACTATGGCCATCAGGTGCTGTGATCAGTCATCGTGGTTCATAGTCTCACACACCTGACCAGTCGCAGTGCACTTGTTCAAGTTTCAATATGAGCTTGTACAAAAGGATCAGGGCATTATTGGTGAAGGTCTATTATAAAAACAACAGGCTGGAGCTGCACTTAGGAAATATCTGGAAGGATTACGGAAGGGTCCTCTTTTTTTCCATCTGCTGTGCGGGGCATGATGAAGTAGTTCGAATCAACTGGAGAACTGGGTGTCATTTCTGGAAGAGGACGACGACCGGTTGCATCACAGGTGGTTGTGAAATCGCTGTTGGTTTGCAGACAATGCTGTGCGCAATTCCCGATCGTCAGACAGTCACGAAAGTTGAACATCCCGTGGTCCACTGTATGGGACCCTTCTCAAATGGTATCCGTAAAAGATCCATGTCGTACAGCAGCTTGCACCACAGAACGCACAACCGAATGTTGACGTCACTCTCCATTTTCTCGCAGGGACTGAAGCTGACGAGAGCTGGCCCTGGACCATCCTATGGACAGACGAAACTCATTTCTCTCTGATGGGTGAGGTGGGCACAAAGAATTGCCGAGTGAGAGGAGCTTCACCTCCAGGCACAGTGCATGAAGTTCCTCTGTATGGTGAACGTGTCACCGTATGGTGTGACTTCACGGTTACGTTCATCATTGACCTATTATTTTTTGTACAGTTTGGCGCTCAAGGATCAAAGACGTGCAATGTGACCGGCCAGTGTTACTGCGATACGCCTCACCATCATGTCATAAACACCCTACCGGAGAGATATGCATTAAACTTAAGAGTTTTCATGCAAGATACGGGGGCCCACCGAACATCGCTTGGGAAGTTCACCTGCTTCTCCGAAGCACATTTGCAAACGATCGAATTATCAGCCGATCGACTCCAAATGCTTGGCCGGCACGACCACCTGATCTCACTGCCTATGATTTCCGGTTGTGGGGCTACCTGAAGGACAGTGTTTACCAGGGGAACATTCACAAATGTGCTGATCTGAAGCGCAGCGTATCATGAGAGATAGCCGGCATACCTACGGACATGTTACGTTCTGCTGTGCAGAATGCAGTCCTACGCTTTCAGACTCTTCTGGACACTGAGCCTCTTTTATAGCAGTAATGGTACCGGTATATGTGTTGTACCGTAGTAGCACATTAAAAGTGTTTCAACCGAATCGATTCTTTGTTATTTCTCTTCCCCATGTCATTGACATTAATGCTACGAAGTTTGGTCCTCGTACCATAATTATTTTCCGTGTTATAACGTCTTAAATAGGAAAAGTTTAATTATAACCACCCGATGACGGGCCGAAACATTATGACTACCTGGTTAACTCAGTAGCTATTCTGCGCAGCACTGATTCGACAAGTCCTTGAATTTTTTCGGAGTTATTTAACAACAGATGTCTACGCATAGATCAGGCAGTTTAGATAAATTACGGACCGGCGGTTTCTGGGTGCTGAGTTGGTGTCTGGTAGCGTCCCAGATGTGTTCAATCGGGTTTGATTTTCATCCCGACACGACCATCGATCTGGTGTAGTAAAGAATGTGAGTTGTCCGATCAGACGACACGTTTTGTTTAACTCACGGTGCAATCTCGGTTGACCCGTGACCACTGCAATCACAACTTTAAACGGGGTTTAAAGCCATTAAATGTTGCACTCCAGTAGCTTAAACTCATTGCACAAATATTTTAGAAAACAAAGAGATTAGTCTTCGAAATATGAAGTGTTTAAACGTAGAGGAAAGTCTGTCGACATTTGAAAATGTGCTATTTCATGGAATAATGTAGGCAGAGAAGTGAACATTGACACATACTCCTGAAATGAGATGTAGTTTTATTGACATCACAAATGAGTGCAAAAATTGGTCATCAGATGATGTTGGGCAGCTACATTTCAGTGACACTGTATGAGAATCGTGTATAAAATAAGCTGTATTTGAAGTGGGAGACAAATCGTTCCAGCGTGGCAGAAAACACCTGCTAGAACGTACGACTTTTATGCAGGATAGCACCCTATCCTGTATTGCTTCACGTGTGAAATATCTCTTGAGGTAAGGTTCGCTTGCTGAGTCGCCACGTCCGCCATGCTTGACCTCCCAGGTCCCCACACCTCATTCCGGGCGATTACTGGTTGTGGGTGTTGTGTTGGCAGAAGAGCCAACACCGTGTTACTAGAGGAGGCCGAAATGCACGCGTTTTAGCTCACGCAGGCTGGCGTGAGGAGGGAAGGACTATACTGACGTGAGGTCTGGAACATGACAAGGAATTAGAATTCAGAAAGCGGACGTAAATAGTTTGCTGCTTAATTTTAATCCATTAATGATGAACGTCGTTCTTGACGGTACACGAGTCACAATATTATCTGTTCAGAAAAGTAACTGAATATAGCGCCTTGCTAGGTCGTAGCAAATGACGTAGCTGAAGGCTATGCTAAACTGTCGTCTCGGCAAATGAGAGCGTATGTAGACAGTGAACCATCGCTAGCAAAGTCGGCTGTCCAACTGGGGCGAGTGCTAGGGAGTCTAGACTACACCTGCCGTGTGGCGGCGCTCGGTCTGCAATCACTGATAGTGGCGACACGCGGGTCCGACGTATACTAACGGACCGCGGCCGATTTAAAGGCTACCACCTAGCAAGTGTGGTGTCTGGCGGTGACACCACAGTGGGTTTACCTAAAGTCGCAAGTCTACCGTGATCCTCCGACCTCATTATGAATGGTATAAACATCCGGCGGCAGTTCCTCACTGTACCTACTGATATGCTGTACAGCACTGTTCAGAACATCGACTACAGGCACTGTCGATGAATCACGGCAGACATACTGAACACTTGTTGTAAAGAATATCGTCTCTGCTACAAAAATCTGTTGTTATGCTAATTATTGCTTTTGTATCATATGAAATGCCAAATGTTGGTCATACTGAACGCTTGCTATAAAGAACATCGTCTTTGCTGAAAATCTGTTGTTATGTTAATTATTGCTTTTGGGTCACATGAAATACCATACGTTGGTCAGACTTTTTTGTGAACTATTTTTGGTTTCAATAAAACCCCATATCGTGTCAAGCATATGTGTCAATTTTTACCACTCTATTGACCGTATTCCGTAAAGTTTTGAATTTTCAACCGTTAACGAATTATTGTGTCACCCTATATGTGTGGAGGGGAATAAGCAGGCAAGTTCACACCTACCTGTGTCAAGGAAAGAGACTTGTTCAAATATTATCAAGGGACTTTTTTATTTCTTAATTACCTAGTTAAGGAGACAGATGTGTTATTTACAGAGCATCTGATCTCGCAAAATTTTCCAATGTGTATCCCATATCTCAGATCCTTAAGAACGCGCATTCAGTTGCGTTTTTCTTGGACCTGGCTAACACTCAAATAACTAAGTGATTAAGCTGATCATCTATACGTATTTTGTAGCCAGAAAAGAATTAATTTTGCAGTGGATATTTACCCCATTAGAAACAACTTATACCTCGGGTTTACAAACGTGTGGGATAAATGAATATTTTATTTTAAATAAATATTTTATTTTAAATAAGAACTAAACAGTCTAAAATCTGCGACGTCGTTTTTGACAATACTCGCCCGAATCCGGAACCATTTATTAGGTAATTCAATGAAAAGAGTATAATAAGGTATTGAACATCAGTTTTGACTCTGAAGTACTGGAAAATTTGTACATTTAAAACCCGATTAGAATGATACAAGGTCAGTTTGATTGAGTCCTGTTTTGCTGTTCATCATGAATCATGGAATGGGCTGTCGCAAACTTTCATGAAGACAATAAAAAGATCAAGAAGTGCTCGTTAAGAAATGAATACCCAAAAAAGAACGCCAACAATGTATGACACCCTGTTTTTACAGATTTTTGCCCTGTGACCTCATATGTCAGAGCGAGGATCAATGTTCTGAACGATGAAGTCAAGAGGACAGGAGACACGATAATACCAAAGTCCTTAAAAGAATTTAAGTTTTACACCAGAGTTTCAAACTGTCACAAATGATTTCTAGCTTCTATGGCTTGGTAGACATCTTTAGATTTAATAAATCACGAATAAAAATGTCTTGTAATAGAACTCAGTCGTAATCTTTAAATTAAGAGGAACAATTTATGATAGTTCTTTTACGAAAAAATTATCTTTGGCAGATGATGATTTATGAGGCCTCAATATGCTGAGTTAAGAAACTAGTAATCATTGGTGAAGTATGGAACTGGGAGTGCTAAATAAATATTTATTGTAAAAAATACGCAGATGTACAACCCCTCATCGTGATATGCCATCTTGTCATTTAATAAAACAGTCAAAATCACAGATTATTATTTATTTCAATATAATTCAGCTTTTATGCTGGCCATTGTCAGATCTAAAGCGCCATTGGCTGAATCCAGCAGTACATAGAAAAGTAGCATCAAATCACGGTCACCTGTTATTTAGCTGTTTCATCTTGAACCACGTTCTCTAAGAAATGATATGCCATTTGTTACTAATGTCTTCACGTATGGTCCGCAGTCGATGGCTTCTTGTGAACCTTCTGAGCTTTAGATGTTTCTGATACTTTCTCAGTTAGATGATGCTGATCATGAGATCTTGAACGTTATTAAAAACGTCGTGTGTGTAAAAACGCCGCTTCCGGGGTGGTTAGGTGTGCCAGCCCCAGACCAGATCCATCAGGCGGATTAACGTCGAAGGTTGGTGTGCCGGCCAGAGTGGAGTGGGTTTGAGGCGGTTTCCCACATCCCACTAGGTGACTACTTGCCTGGTAACCAAAGCCTGCCATAGTTACAGCCATCCGCTGTGGCCAAGCGGTTCTAGGCGATTCAGTCCGGAACCGAGCTGCTGATACGGTCGCAGGTTCGATTCCTGCCTCGGGCATGGCTGTGTGTGATGTCCTTAGGTTAGTTAGGTTTAAGTAGTTCCAATTCTAGGGGACTCATGACCTTACATGTTAAGTCCCATAGTGCTTAGAGCCACTTGAACCTCAGTTACACGTGGCTAGCACAATGGACTCGTATTCGGGAGGACGACGGTTCAATCCCGCGTCCGGCCATCCTGATTTAGGTTTTCCGTGATTTCCCTAAATCGCTCCAGGCAAATGCCGGGATGGTTCCTTTGAAAGGGCACGGCCGGCTTCCTTCCCTAATCCGATGAGACCGATGACCTCGCTGTCTGGTCTCCTCCCCCAAACAATCCAATCCAATCCAATCCTCAGTTACACGACTCGCAAACATTTAGAATACTTTCGCTCATTTTCACATGAGTATCACTACACGCATACACACACGTTACGCTCTGGGGGAAAGTTGGGTAGCGGTAGGAAGGGCATCACTCCAACCCGTCAATTAACCTTGTTGTAACCATGCCAACCATATACCGATACGGGACAGAGGCACAAGAAGGAGAAGATGGTGTTCGATAGTATTACTTACTCAAAAACACAGTACAAATTGGACCCAACTGTTGCGAATCCTGCCTTTTACAAGTTGTTTCGAAGTCAAATTTTCATCAGTTTGAAGACCAGTTGAAACACTGGAGTAATTGACGAAGAGGCTAAATTGGTTGTGAACGTTTTCGAGTCCGACAGTCGACACAATTTAACGGTAATTAGAGTCAGAAAAAGTAATAGAATATTCTAAAAGAGTTAATGAGATTTCAGCTCGTGGCAGGCGCAGCACCCATTTTTCCACCTCCTCAGCAAACGCGCTCCGAGCAGACACCCATAACTGTCGACTCTACTTCAGTGGGCTGGCGGGAATTACCGCTAATGGCGTACTTTCAACCCCCGCGCAGCAAAGTCGAGCGCTAGCGAGCGCGCGCTCGTGCGTGTGTGTGTGTGTGTGTGTGTGTGTGATTTTGCTGTTTGTTTAATTTCATTTGTAAAGCCTTCCAGAGTTAATTTTAGTCCCGCCCGAAGGCGTGCGCGCGCATGCGGCAGAGGAGGAGCCATTGTCTGAAAAGTTAATTAAAGCGTAATCAATTTAAATATGTAAATTACGGCCAGTCCTGTGTATCATCACTTTTCACGACAGGGGCCATTTGAAGTGAATTAGCCGCTCTGTTTTTGTAATTCGCTAACTGGATATCGCAGACAGTCTCCTGTTATTTATTGCGAAAGTTCATTAATCCATCGGCAGTGAGTGAAATGCAGCAGTTAAAAGGCGCGTTTTCGCAGTTTCGATCACATATGGCTTAATGCAAACTAATGTGACAGCTGCTTAAATTATGAGAAGTGTTTGTTCGCTTTTCGGAATGTTACATGTTGTTGTTAGACTGCCTGCATGCCATTCGCATGTGAAGTACTACATCACCTTCTTAATACCTTCCATCCTCTTACCCGCTATACACATAAATCCGTTCTTAATATTATTTCCACACATTGTCTTTACAGATTACTAGTTGTTTAAGACTTCTCATACGTCTGCCGCTCTACATAATCTACAACAGTAAATGGGATATACATCGTCTGCTAGCAAGTCTTAGGGCTTTATTTTACAATTATATCTCTTGAGCGATCGTAAGTAATTACCATCAAGCGCTGTCGAATGTACACTTGCGACTATTGTTGGAATAAGTCCCACGATATGAAGGAAAAACGCAGTCTTTTTTTAATAAAAGGAAAAAAGAAAATCCAGATAAATTATGTACATTACCTTTCCTCATTTATCGATTTTGGTCTTCAGGAGTACACATAAACACTTCAGTACATTTATTGCTGACTGCCACTCACTTCTACCACACTTTCCAACAGCTCCTCGTTGTTTCACAATCTTTCTTTTTTTCTTTACACTATCCGGCAGCTATGTTTTTAAATTATCCTGTAAATATTCTAAATGTAACACCTACCTCGTATTATGTCTTCTGTTATGAATAACTATATTATGTTTTTCTTTACCTCCCCAACAGGTGACATTTTTCTCCCCCATGGAACCTGATTTTATATGTAGTGACTGTCGTCCTTAATCATCTTGCCTTACAGTAGCTGTCTCCTTTTCAACTTGTTCATTTTCGGAAATTTTAATTTTTGTTTCAGTGTATAAATCTGACCTCTTTTCTTTCACGCCTCAAGGATTTTCATTGAACATTTGTTTCTCGTTATTCTGACGTCACTGGGAATATACATAATGTATCACTAATATTGGCAGGTTTTAGTAGTGTATTGTAGTTTTAGGTGAAGAGGGGATTTTGTCGTACGACCATTTCATAAGTGTGCCGTGAATATCAGGAATAGTCCAACGTGACAGAAGTGCAACCCTTCCGCAAACTTCTGTAGATTTCAATGCTGGGTCATCAACAAGTGTCAACGTGCGAAGCATTCAACGAAACATCATCGATATGGGCTTTCCGAGTTAGAAGCGACTCGTGTACCTTTGATGACTGCACGACACAAAGCTTTACGCCTCACCTGGGCCTGTCAACACCGACATTGGAATTTTGATGAATGGAAACATATGCCTTGGCGGACAAGACTCGTTACAAATTGCATCGAGAAGATGGACGCGTACGGATATGGAGACAGCCTCATGTTCAGATGTGTGTGAAATCTTATCGGACTTAACTGCTAAGGTCATCAGTCCCTAAGCTTACACACTACGTAACGTAAATTATCCTAAGGAGAAAATCACACACCCATGCCCGAGGGAGGACTCGAACCTCCGCCAGGACCAGCCATGACTGCAGCGCCCGAGACCGCTCGGTTAATCCCGCGCGGCGAGACAGCATCATGAATCCGTGAACACTGCATGTCAGCAGGGGACTGTTCCAGCTAGTGGAGGCTCTGTAATGGTGTGGGACGTGTGCATTTGGAGTGATGTGGACCC
This sequence comes from Schistocerca piceifrons, assembly GCF_021461385.2. Taxonomy (NCBI): domain Eukaryota; kingdom Metazoa; phylum Arthropoda; class Insecta; order Orthoptera; family Acrididae; genus Schistocerca; species Schistocerca piceifrons. The sequence goes on from NC_060143.1 coordinate 563,365,505, forward strand.
CTGATTCGTCTACATTCGACTCTGACAGGTGACACGTACGTAAGCATCCCGTCTGATCCGTTCATCCGTTCATGTCCATTGTACATTCCGAAGGACTTCGGCAATTCCTGCGACATTCCACACGTCCAGACGTGCTACAGAATGGCTCCAGGAACAGTCTTCTGCGATTAAACACTTTCGCTGACCACCAGACTCCCCAGAAATGAACGTGCTGTTCAAAAGAGATCTGCGCCCCGTCGTACTCTGGCGGGTTTATGGACAGGCCTGCTGGATTCATGGTGTCAGTTTCTCCAGCACTACTTATGACGTTAGTTGAGTCCATGCCATGTCGTGTTGCGGCTCTTCTGCGATATTAGGCAGGTGTACCAGTTTCTTTGGCTCTTCAGTGCATTTACTGTAAAAGACGTAGAAAACGGACCAAAATTGAAAACTTTTGATTCTCTCAGATTCAAGATACATAGAATCCGAAATACTAAATTAAATATCCAAATAAAACTTCGTTCTTTCACCGACTGCTGCTTTTCTCAGAAAGTGATAAGTGGCTGAATAGAAATAAAAGATCACCAGTATTCTCCTATTGATTCTAATCTTTTGACATGCTGCTCAAAATCATGTTGTAAAATCGGTAATAATACCACCATTTGTGCATTACGAATAGCCAGTGCCATCGGGTGAAAACCGAGGTTGAAGAACCTGTTTTCCGTGTTAATCATCCCGTTTTCAAGAGCTACAAGCAGATAAAGGCGTATTATGTATACACAGATAGCAGATTAGCTACTTTCAATTTTTATTAATTACTGTAAAAGAACAGTTGTTAAGTTTTTAATTTGTTACTGTTACCATAATCTCCTTCCCCTTTTATTATTTTGTAGACATAATTGACAAATTTGTAATCTTTTAAAGCAAATAAAGCTTCACTGCTACGTCACTTCGTAAAAATATTTCCAGGCTAGCGTTGGAGCAATCCTGCAAGACAACGGAAGTCCGGCGACAACAGCGAAAAACTACCACACAAAGCATGTGGAGCAGGCCTTGCACGCTGCATACACAAACACACACACACACACACACACACACGCGCGCGCGCGCGTACCTTAAACCACGACACACAGCAACAGGTACATGATAGTCTCTGCAGTGCTGTACCAATTCTTAGGCCGTATATTTGTTGCTCGTTTTTGTTACTAAAATAGCACTGATTACTTTTCTCATTTTCTATAATAGCGCAATAATTCAAACCAACGCAGGTTTTACTAATAAAAATTACTCCTTTTTTTTTAAAAAAGTTACCACTGTTGCTATGGCTAATTGGTATTTCGTTTTCTTCTCGGTTCTTAGTAAAAAATAAAAGAACACCTGCTACAACCGAGACCAAACAAATCCCGAAAAATAACGGTTGTTCAGAACTAAAATATCGGAATCGTGCCTCGCGGGGTAGCCGTGCAGTCTCAGGCGCCTTGCCACGGTTCGCGGGGCTCCGTCCAGTCGGAGGTTCGAGTCTTCCGTTGGGGATGGGTGTGTGTGTTGTCCTTATCATAAGATAGTTTAAGTTACATTAAGTAGTGTGTAAGCCTAGGGACCGATGACCTCAGCAGTTTGGTCCCACAGAATTTACCACAAACTTAAAAAAAAAAATGATATCGCTTGTAACTGGTCGTTTTTTTCCCCATCCCTAGGGAGACGCTGAACTTTCACAACTTCAGGTGTCAGTTCCTTTTACTTCGTATGTTCTCTTCTGGTCTTAAAACTTTTGCATGATTAAAGGAATCGGTTCTATAAGTTAAAAAATTGTTTGACGAAATGTAAACAGTGTAAGTACAAAAGTGTTCATTTATTTCTGTGGGTTCCAGCACTTTCCCACACACTCAGGAAGGTAAAAAACCTACAGTATAAGAATATCCATGGAGACGTGAAGCACGAGTATGGCTCTAACTTGCAACAAGGTGGAGTCGGGGATATTCACAAGTATCTCGGCACGCACAGTCTTCCGCCATTACGAGCAATGACAAACGAAGTTGCTTACTCATCACTGCGCTTGAAAGAGTATCGTGACCGACCACCGTCTCTTGTTCTGGATTTTGACTCATTTACGAGGGAGAAACTGTTCAACGATACTAACATAGCGCCAGACCTGACAGTATTATTCCACCTTGTTGTTCCTCCTGTATGACAAAGGAGAAATACTTTCAGACTTCTAATAAAGTGTATTAATCCAAATGATAAAGGAGAGAGGTGCCGATAAATGTGAAAAGTAAGAAATAATCACTCAAATAAGTCATGGTTGGACAACATTGATACGAATTATTTAGAGAAGAAAGGGAAAACTGGTAGAAACCAAACTCCGCGAAGATCAGCCCAAGTTCCAAGAGAATTTAGGAATACGCGGCCCAATACCGATTCTATTCCGTATCTTAGAAGATAGGTTATTTATAGTATTTGTTGACAAAGTTGATTGGACTACACTGAGGAATTCTGAAAGTAGAAAGGGGCGAAATGTTTTTACGACTTATATCGAAATCAGAAAGCAGTTGTAAGAGTCGGGAGGGAAGTGGTAGCTGGGAAGGGATTGAGACAGAATTGCAGCCTCTCCCCCACATTATTCAACTTGTACGTTGAGCAAGTAGTAAAGGAAGCAAAGAAGAAATATGGCAATTGAATTAATGTTCAAGACAAGAAATAATAACTGTGATGTCTGACTAACACAACGTAATTATGTCAGATTAGAACTTGGAAGAGCAGGTGAATGGAGAGTACAGCGTCTTAGAAACATTTTATAAGAGGAACAAAAGCAAAGCAAGTGTAATGGATCGTAGCCAGTTTAAGTTAGGCGATGCTGAAAGAATTAAATTAGGAAATGAGTCATTAAAATAAATATATTAGGCCTAATTTTGCTATTTGGGCGGCAAGTTAACTGACGATGGCCGAAATAGAAAGGATATGAAATGTCAGCAGGCAATAGGAAGAAAAACACTTCTGAAAAAGACGAATCTGTAAACGTATAATATAAGTTTTTCGAAGTCTTTTCCGAAGTTATCCCTCTGGAGTGTAGCTGTATACGAGACGGAAACGTGCACGATCATCAGTTTCCACAAGAAGAAAATAGAGGCTTTGGAATTGTGGTGCTTCAGCAAAATGCTGAAGATTAGATTGGTACATCGAGAAATGAGGGGCTACTGAATAAAACTGCGGAACTGATTAATAAAAGGGATCGATTTATAGGATACTTCTTGAGAAATCGACGAATAGTTAGTTTACAAAATTATTACGGCTTTCGTGGCCACTAGTTGACAAGCTGCCCATTGGCTTCAATGTAAGATTCTTCGGCCGACGTTCGTCTGATAATTTTTCCAAAGTTTCACCTTACGTTTCGCCAACACGAGTGGCTGGTATTATTAAAGCTTCTCCCTCCATTGCTTGTGGAGGACTGGAGCTCGTGGCCGCAGACTATAATTATGTACCTCTTGCGGCAACGTCCAAGGGCCTCTCCGTAGTCATTTCCGATGCGGTTCTCCTCTTGCTAACTGCAAGGGTCGTTCGTCGCAGCACGGGAAGCTAGGATCCGTTTACCTTGAGACTTTCTTCGTTTTTGTTGAAGCTATTGTAGAGCTCGTGTATTTCTGTAGCTTCTCTGAACAAACGGTTATGATAGCTCTTATCTACAGCCAGAAGTTCAGTGTCGGCGAATTTCACTATGTGGTCGGTCTCACACAACGCATGCTCCACCGCTGTCGACTTCTCCACCTGCCCCAATCTGCAGTGTCGCCTATGTTCTGTGATCCTGGTGTTGACTAATCGTCCAGTCATTTCATCACAAACTTTCCCGCAAATACATAGTATGCGGTATATTCCTAACATTGCAAGTGGGTCTTTTTCTCCACTGAGACACTCTTTTACCTTCTTCGTTGGTTTGTAAATAGCCTTTACGCGTGTTTGCGTAATATACGACTGATTCTGTCCGTCACTCTGGGAACGTATGGTAGGAAGACAGTATCCGACATTTCTTTTCTGATGTGTCACTTCGATGAGTGTTTGACTCTGTTATACTTCTAATATAACTTGTGGAGTACCCATTGACCCTCAGAACACTTTCCAGTCTGAGGTGCTGTAGCTCGCATATTCGTCCTGCTCTCGTTACCAGCTTATTAATCGTGCCTCTTTTCTGGCTCGGATGGTGATTTGACAGTTTGTGCAGGTATCGGTCAGTGTCTGTTGGTTTTCGATACACGCTGTGCTCCAAGTTTTCACCATCCTTGTGACCAGCATATCTAGAAATATTAATTGCTTGTCCTTTTCTTCTTCCACGGTAAATTTTATGTTGGCACAGAGACTGCTCAATTGTCTTAGGAAGTCACTGAGCTGTTCATCGCCATTGCCCACACAACGAAGGAGTCACCGGCGTACCAGTACCAAACCTCTTACGTTTACAAAGTGAGGCTTTGACAATGCGAGCCACTCGTGCTGGTGAAGCGTCAGAAAAATCGTCAGAAGAACGTCGCCCGAAGAACCAGAGATAGCCAACAGGCAGTTTGTCAATAGTCAGTTTGGGGACGTGTACACAGTCCAACTTTTACACAGTCCAATCTAGCCATTGTCACGAATGATAATGATGATGAAATAATATCAAAGACCGGGTCCTCGGGCAGAGAAAATGTAGTGTCACCGCCAGACACCACACATGCTAGGTGGTAGCCTTTTAAATCGGCCGCGGTCCGCTAGTATACGACGGACCCGCGTGTCACCACTATCAGTGATTGCAGACCGAGCGCCGCCACACGGCAGGTCTAGAGAGACGTCCTGGCACTCGACCCAGTTGTACGGACGATTTGCTAGCGACTACACTGACGAAGCCTTTCTCATTTGCAGAGAATATAGTTAGAATAGCCTTCAGCTAAGTCAATGGATACGACCTAGCAAGGCGCCATTAGCATTATATTGCATGTATCTAAAGAGTCTAACTTGTATCGTCAAGAGCGATATACAAATGATGGATTAAAGTATTCCAGAAGCTACGTACTTTTCTTTATAGCATTCATTAAGTATCCTGTTTCAGACCTCACGCCATCCTGCGTGAGCTTATAGCGTGCATTTCGGCTTCCTCAAACAACACGGTGTTGGCACTTCTGCCGACACTTCAGAAAACCCCCTACCTGGCCAGCAATTGAACCAGGGACGCCGTGATCCAGAGGCAGAAATTCTAGCCACTAGACCCCGAGCTGTGGACGAAGAGGACGGAGAATTTGTGGAGCTATATCTAGTCATGAACCAGTAAGCAGGTTTTAACGGAAGTAGGTTGCAGTAGTTATTCGGCGACGAAGAGGTCAGGATAGAGTAGCCTGGAGAGCTGCACCAAACCAATTATCAGACTGAAGGCCACAACAACAACAACATACCACTACATTTCGGTGACTGATGAAGGTTAAAGCTGCAGAACACCCACAAACTCAGTCACCAACATTTTTCAAAACTTTTTTGATGATTAAAATGAAATATTATTCGAAAAATGATGCTGATAGTTCTTTTACGTTTGTTATCAGTATGTGTGAATTGTGTATTGTGTGTATTGAACCGGGGACCTAGAAACGGCAAAGAGGCTTCGTCCCGCTGTAGCCCACAGTGGTTCGCAACCCCACAACAGGCCATAGCAGTCCACCCACCCCACCTTCGCCCCACACAGAATCCAAGGTTATTGAGCGGTTCGGCCCCCAGTGGACCCCCCCCCCCCCGCCCCCTCCGCCACTTTCCCCCCCGCGACCGTCTCATACCAGACACGAGTGTAACCCCAAATGTTTGAGTGGTAGAGTAATTACTGTGTACGCATACATAGAGACAGAGTTTTCGCAGCACTCGCCGACAGAATGTAACTGAGGTGGAATGAGGGTGTAAGGCGTGTATATTTCAATTGTCTATTGTCAAACCACAATTTATGAAAGATGTTTGTATTTTATTAATAGGATTAACTAGAAATAATTAATATTTGTCATGATGGAAATAATTGTGGTAGCAGGGAATGTCTGTACCAAAGTATTGTTGGCGGGAGAGACCGCACATTGATATAATTTTAAAAAGGGCGGGAGAGACAGCGTATGGATATATTTTAAGAAAAGAGCGGGAAAGACCGCGCATTGACGCATTTTGTAATGGTAGCAGGGATTGTCTGCACCAGAAAGCATTGTTGGCGGCAGAAACCGCATTTTAGCGTTCGTAGGAAGTCAGTAGCAAGCGAGAAGTGAAGCGTGTCGGCAGCAGGTCTGAAGCGAGAGGTTGAGAGGAGCGATGTGCCTGCCAGCCACCAGCTATGATTTACAAGAGATTATAAACGGATGTACAGAGACATCTGCTAACTATTATTATAAGAAGAACAAATATTATTGAATCATTTTTTTGAGAAACTCAAGACTGCTGAAGGTATGTTTGTGCAATGCTAGTTGTAAGATTATTGTAAAAAGTAAGTCCCATTTCAACGTTGGTAAAATCATTTCATTCAGAATATAATTAATTTTTGCCAGCAATATTGCATTACTGATTATACTCCATCCCAAAAACCATCAACGAAAAATTTTGCAAAATTATATTGTTGTTAAGAAAAAATTTAACTATGAATTACGTAACGTCAGTCAAATTAATTAAAGAATAACGTCAGCTTTGCTATTAAAGATTAAGGTCAGCTTTGGTAAAAAATACAGCCACTTATTATGACAGACCACCAGGAGCTAATTACACTCCTGGAAATGGAAAAAAGAACACATTGACACCGGTGTGTCAGACCCACCATACTTGCTCCGGACACTGCGAGAGGCCTGTACAAGCAATGATCACACGCACGGCACAGCGGACACACCAGGAACCGCGGTGTTGGCCGTCGAATGGCGCTAGCTGCGCACCATTTGTGCACCGCCGCCGTCAGTGTCAGCCAGTTTGCCGTGGCATACGGAGCTCCATCGCAGTCTTTAACACTGGTAGCATGCCGCGACAGCGTGGACGTGAACCGTATGTGCAGTTGACGGACTTTGAGCGAGGGCGTATAGTGGGCATGCGGGAGGCCGGGTGGACGTACCGCCGAATTGCTCAACACGTGGGGCGTGAGGTCTCCACAGTACATCGATGTTGTCGCCAGTGGTCGGCGGAAGGTGCACGTGCCCGTCGACCTGGGACCGGACCGCAGCGACGCACGGATGCACGCCAAGACCGTAGGATCCTACGCAGTGCCGTAGGGGACCGCACCGCCACTTCCCAGCAAATTAGGGACACTGTTGCTCCTGGGGTATCGGCGAGGACCATTCGCAACCGTCTCCATGAAGCTGGGCTACGGTCCCGCACACCGTTAGGCCGTCTTCCGCTCACGCCCCAACATCGTGCAGCCCGCCTCCAGTGGTGTCGCGACAGGCGTGAATGGAGGGACGAATGGAGACGTGTCGTCTTCAGCGATGAGAGTCGCTTCTGCCTTGGTGCCAATGATGGTCGTATGCGTGTTTGGCGCCGTGCAGGTGAGCGCCACAATCAGGACTGCATACGACCGAGGCACACAGGGCCAACACCCGGCATCATGGTGTGGGGAGCGATCTCCTACACTGGCCGTACACTACTGGTGATCGTCGAGGGGACACTGAATAGTGCACGGTACATCCAAACCGTCATCGAACCCATCGTTCTACCATTCCTAGACCGGCAAGGGAACTTGCTGTTCCAACAGGACAATGCACGTCCGCATGTATCCCGTGCCACCCAACGTGCTCTAGAAGGTGTAAGTCAACTACCCTGGCCAGCAAGATCTCCGGATCTGTCCACCATTGAGCATGTTTGGGACTGGATGAAGCGTCGTCTCACGCGGTCTGCACGTCCAGCACGAACGCTGGTCCAACTGAGGCGCCAGGTGGAAATGGCGTGGCAAGCCGTTCCACAGGACTACATCCAGCATCTCTACGATCGTCTCCATGGGAGAATAGCAGCCTGCATTGCTGCGAAAGGTGGATATACACTGTACTAGTGCCGACATTGTGCATGCTCTGTTGCCTCTGTCTACGTGCCTGTGGTTCTGTCAGTGTGATCATGTGATGTATCTGACCCCAGGAATGTGTCAATAAAGTTTCCCCTTCCTGGGACAATGAATTCACGGTGTTCTTATTTCAATTTCCAGGAGTGTAAGTATAGTAAAACAGTATGTATATTCACATCGCAGTTCGATGTAGCAGTCAGATGGCGATACAGTAACAGTAACAAAGGTTAGGAACAGTTTTGGGTCATTGAAGGTAACGACTGAGGGCCACGACGACGACACTTTCTACATTTCGTCGAAATAATCAGAAAATCACTTTTAATAAGCAGAAATTTAATTTGTATTCGAAGGTTGAGAAAGAGAATAAATTTAAAAGGGAAGATTTCATTTGTTATTATTAAGGAAGAGATAGAAATCCTAAGGGAAGGTTTCATAGGTTCTTGTAGAAGGGAAGATTGCGTAACAAAATAGATATAGAGGAGACGGGAAGGTTTCAAGGGTAACCAGCACACATTCGACGAGACAGATGGAAAACTGCATGAAAAACCATCCACAGGCTGCCCAGCACACCGGACCTCGATAATAATCTGCCGGGCAGATCCGCTCGGGATGCAGCTCGTTAGACCACGCGGCTAGCCGGGCGGGCTAACAGTATGTACTACAGTAAGAAATATAAATTCTAACGTATGTATACGCACTATTTGCGAGTAGCTCGGTGTTGCAAGCAGAGAGACGAAGAAAGACTTCGGGATCCCCCACACAGCTATGTCTCTGTTCCGGTAGCCACACCTCCTCGCCACCTGTCTCTCTACAGGAGCCACGGATGGAGGTCCGATGGAGGAATTATCGGTCCGCGCCGGCCCGTGTATTTCCCGCGCGTCTCGGCCCGCCGGCTAGCGCCGGCCCGAGGATTATTCCGTGCGGTAAACTTGGCGGGTCGCCCGGCGCCCCGGCGTGTCTTCAATTTTCCTGCGGCCGTAAGTCACGGGCTGCGAGCGGCCATCGATTTTCCGCTCTTAATTCCGCTTTGCGGGAGCACCGGCGCGCGCTTTTCCGACGCTGGGCGTGAAATACGTCCCGTCGCTCCGACCCCCGCACCAGCCGCCGTATCAGCCCAAGAGGGAGCCAATGGCCTCTGAAAAAAGAGCAAAACACAAGCAACAAGGCTGATCGAGCGTAATTTTATGTCTTCTGTCACAGCACGGAGCAGTTGGTTTTATAGCCTGTCGGAAACGTATGACGCCTCCCAAACGCTTACTGAGGAGGGGGCGCGGTGGTTAGCACAGTGGACTCGCATTCGGGAGGACGACGGTTCAAATACGCGTTGGTCCATACTGATTTAGGTTTTCCGTCATTTCCCTAACTGGCTTTAGGCAAATACCGAGATGGTTCCTTTGAAAGGGCACGGTCGACTTCCTTCTCCATCATTCCCTAATCCGATGGGACTGATGACCTCGCTCTCTGGTACCCTCGCGTAGCTAAACAACTAAACCTTACGCAGCCTCGCGGAAGAAAGTGAACGCTGCTAACACTGTTATCACAATTAACTCGTATGAACCGAAGAGATACTGAAACAAACCGAGGTGGCGGGAATTAGATGGTAAAATACTCCCAGAAAGTTGCATACGCATTCACTCCGAGAGAAATCAACTGAATTCGCAGGTATCTACATCTACATCTACATCTATACTTCGCAAGACACCTGACGGTGTATGGCGGAGGGTACCTTGAGTACATCTATCGGGTCTCCCTTCTATTCCAGTCTCGTTCGTGGAAAGAAAGATTGTCGGTATGCCTGTGTGTGGGCTCTAATCTCCCTGATTTTATCCTCGTGGTCTCTCCGTCAGATATACGTAGGAGGGAGCAATATACTGCTTGAATCGAAACTTCAACAAAAGCCCGTACCGAGCTACTGAGCGTCTCTCTTGCAGAGTCTTCCACTGGAGTTTATCTATCATCTCCGTAACACTTTCCCAATTACTAAATGATCCTGTAACGAAGCGCGCTGCTCTCCGTTGGGTCTTCTCTATCTCTTCTATCAACCCTATCTGGTACGGATCCCACACTGGTGAGCAGTATTCAAGTAGTGGGCGAACAAGTGTACTGTAACCTACTTTCCTTTGTTTTCGGACTGCATTTTCTTAGGATTCTTCCAACGAATCTCAGTCTGGAATCTGCTTTACCGACGATTAATTTTATATCGTCATTCCATTTTAGATCACTCCTAATGCCTACTCCCAGACAATTTATGGAATTAACTGCTTGCAGTTGCTGACCTGCTATATTGTAGTTAAATGAAAAAGGATCTTTCTTTCTATGTACTCGCAGCACATTACACGTGTAATGTGCCATTCCCTGCACCATGCGTCAATTCGTTGCAGATCCTCCTGCATTTCAGTACAATTTTCCATTGTTACAACCTCTCGATATACTACAGCACGATCCGCAAAAAGCCTCAGTGAACTTCCGATGTTATCCACGAGGTCATTTACATATATTGTGAATAGTATTGGTCCTACGACACTCCCTTGCGGGTCACCTCAAATCACTCTTATTTCAGAAGACTTCTTTCTAATGGGAATGACCTGCTGCATTCTGTTATCTAGGAACTCTTCAATCCAATCACACAATTGGTCTAATAGTCCATATGCTCTTACTTTGTTCATTAAACGACTGTGGGGAACTGTATCAAACGCCTTACGGAACTCAAGAATCACGGCATCTACCTGGGAACCCGTGTCTATGGCTCTTTGAGTCTCGTGGGTCAATAGCGGAATAGCGCAAGCTGGGTTTCACCCAATCGTCTTTATCGAAACCCATTCTGATTCCTACAGAGTAGATTTCTGGTCTCTAGAAAAGTCATTATACTGGAACATAATACGTGATCCAAAATTCTACAACTGGTCGACGTTAGAGATATAGATTTATAGTTCTGCAAATCTGTTCGACGTCCCTTCTTGAAAACGGGGATGACCTGTGCCCTTTTCCAATCCTTTGGAACGCTACGCTCTTCTAGAGATCTACGGTACACCGCTGCAAGAAGGGGGGCAAGTTCCTTCGCATACTCTGTGTAAACGAACCGGTATCCTATCAGGTCCAGCGGCCTTTCCTCTTTTGAGCGATTTTAATTGTTTCTCTATCCCTCTGTCGTCTATTTAGATATCTACCATTTTGTCACCTGTGCGACAACCTAAAGAAGGAACTACAGTGCAGTCTTCCTCTGTGAAACAGCTTTGGAAAAAGACATTTGGTATTTCGGCCTTTAGTCTGTCATCCTCTGTTTCAGTACCATTTTGGTCACAAAGTGTCTGGACATTTTGTATTGATCCACCTACCGCTTTGACATAAGACCAAAATTTCTTAGGATTTTCTGCCAATTCAGTACATAGAACTGTACTTTCGAATTCATTGAACGCCTCTCGCATAGCCCTCCTCACACTACATTTCGCTTCATGTAATTTTTGTTTGTTTGCAAGGCTTTGGCTACGTTTAGGTTCGCTTTGAAGTTCCCTTTGCTTCCGAAGTAGTTTTCTAACTCGGTTGTTGTACCACGGTGACTCTTTTCCATCTCTTACGATCTTTCTTGGCACATACTCATCTAATGCATATTGTACGCTGGTCTTGAACTTTGTCCACAGATCCTCAAGGTAAAGATTGGAAGTTAGAAAAATTGACTATTACAGTGGTTAAATGATCGATACGCCAGCAGATGGAATGACCATCACTGCTAAGATGATCAGTAACGTCTGACATGAAGTCAGTACGAAGATGATGGCCTAAAATTTGTCTTCCACTGATATTAGTATTACTTATTGCTCACAGGGCAAGCATTTCTTACATTGATGTTAAGTCGTTTCTTACATATCGGCACAAAATTTATAACTTTATGCATAGTATATAATCCAAACGTACTATAAAGTAGATATCTCCCTTCACCACTGATTTTGTTTCAACCAAATTCGTAACACCCATCACTTACTGTCTGGAAGTAATCGCTATGCGGGTAACAGTCATCTAGCTCTCAAAGGGGTGCGGGTGGGAGTGAGAAAGAAATGTAGTACAATGAGCCAGACTATTTTCATCTAGTGTACGAGAATAACAGGACTTAGTAACATTGATTCATCTTTACACATAATTTCAAATCTTTACCAGACTGTCTCGCTCGCCTGTGCCACAAAATGATGAAAGGAAGAGAGTTTTATGACACAGCGTTTTAGCTGCTCATGTAGTAAAAATGCCGTATCAGACAAGACCTTTTAATTTATTAATTCCTTCCGCTAATAACTCTATTCGCAACACATTTCGCAGACATATACCACTGGATGAACCCGCTAAAGTGTATGATTAGAAGACACATAGCAAGGGGTATGACGTCATGAACTGTACCAGATCCTCATTGGTCTAGCCCTCCCTCAGGTTTCTTCCTGGCCGAATTAAGAATCCGTATTTTCGAATTACACACTTAGCTGCGTGAAAACGAAACTGCAGGGCGAAATTTGCTAGAGATTCGGGTGAAATACTTATGTGTACAAATATCTGTGAAATGTGTTAAACATATGCGAAATTACGTGACGTGTGTCTACGCAGGCAAAGTCACGGTTAAAAAGATCTTCTTAAAGGTCTGGTTCGATTTCCATCATACTTGGTACACATGTTACTTACTATCTAGAAGGAAATATTGTGGGAAAAATGAGCAGCAAACTCCCACTGGGGGTGGAATTGATAACGTGGAGAGAGAATAAGGGGTGGAGGAGAGGGAAGGAGGAGAGCAGACAGAGTAGGGGAAGGAGAAGACTGAAACAGATAGGGGGAGGGGGAAATGGAGAGGGGAAGGGAAAATGGAGACAAGTGAAAGGTGAGGATATGGACAGAGAGTGGAGGGACGAAAGTTTGGACAGAGGAAAGGGAGGAGGAGATGGACTGAGAGAGAGATGAGGAAGAGATGAGGAAGTGGACAGAGAAAGGGAAGCAGATGGACAGAGAGAGGGAAGGACGAGATCAGCTGAATAAAATATACGTCCGGACAACGCCAGGGACTCATTACTTCACTAAAGCTGCTACCAACCACTAATTGGATGATATTTTTCTTTAACACATTTTATTGTTTCTTGCTATATCGGTTTCGGACGCTATGTTTATCGTCAGATGGCTGCATTGTACCCGTACGACGAAATGTTAATAACCTATTGAATGCTTTGAATGTGAATGTGGCCTAGTTGCTTTGAAGGCTTGCATTTTCCGCATGTTGCAAGAAATGTAATGAATAGGCATACTGGTATAACTATATTTCAAGTTTCGTAATCACAATCGCGAATCCAGAAGCTTGAGAGTGGGTCACCATTTCCACTTACACACTGAAAAACGTGATTTTAAATTAACATCACATGATTTACTTGTAATAATACCCAGATTCTTTGTCTGCAGATCAGGCACATCTAGCACGACTCAAGACGTGCCCTCACTGCTGCTTCACAGGAAGAAAGAGGTAATGCTGTTCGTCCAGGTGTGAGTGAGTAGTCGTGTCTGGATGGCTTAGTTGTTAAAAGTATTGGCGCGAATATTAAGGTTCCGAAATGAAGTTTCGGTCCGACAGAGAGTTTTAATCTGCCAGCAAGTATCAAACTCAGATGTATGTGATGACACAGTGAATTTAGAAACTTATGCATTGACAAACTTAAGCACCAAGAATGAGCTTTTAACTTTACTTCATAGTTTCGAAGCTATTAATCAAGTTTCAACCTGCCAGGTACCTGCAACAACACCACTATGCTTGCTATTTAGTTACCTTACACACATTTATTTTTACCTTGAGTGGGCACAAAACAAATTATTTTTCATATGAGTATATAAAACTCACAGTAGTTTACAAATATTTTTCAACTTTGAATGATAAAAACTGCAAGTTCGCACAAAACACACAAGTACTGGAAAGTCTGCACCCTTTCATGGACGTTGCAGTTGAGGTGTTCAATTTGATTTTGAGCGCACCATATTCCCCCTCTAACTTCTGCAAAACTTGACGTTCCGATCTGTATGTTGGGAACTTTTTGAGAAGGCTTCTGGTTCCCAAAGTTGGCAGAATGCTTTCGAAAACAAGAGACGCAATCATTTCTGCAAGGATATTATTTCGCGCTGGTTCCAATAAGTGGAGATACTAAGTAAAAGTATACGGAACGACGATTAAGGTAGGTACTAGCCTTTCTGGGTTGGAGCGACTGATCTGCCTGTGTATGTGGACTCCTCTGAGGAGGAAAGGAATTTATCTATGGAACGGGAGGCTTTGAAAAGAGGAGGATCGGTAATGGTGCAAAGCCAGGGAGGAAGGCAGAGAGAGAGAGAGATAGAGAGAGAGATGGAGAGAGAGAGAGAGAGAGAGGAGAGGGAGAAAGAACGGACGCATGGAGACGGAAGGAACCTGGTCGCATGTGGGGAAAGCGCGGGGACAAGCGAGTGCGTCGATGTTTACTTGCTGGAAGCTATGCTGCTAAGAGCGGTTAGCTTCGCGCACGGAGGAAGTAAGAGGCATGGTAACTAAAAGTAGAGAGCGGTCCATGTAGCGTGTCTCAAGTGGCTAGATACGTGAAATATTAATACAGCTGTTGGGTTAACGGAAAATTTGTAAAAGGTACTGACATTCGCTAGTATTATATGCTCGTCGTCGTGGCTATACATTAACTTATGGTCGTCGGTATTGCATTCTTCGTCCATGTGGTTACAGCCTTCACTTCTGTGGATTGTGCAACCTTTGATTTGGAGACCAAATGGTTGGTTGAGCGTGTTATGTTAAATAGATGACATAAGTGCGAGTTGTCACTAGCACTGTGGCGTCAAGTGATTACAATTGAAACTATTTGCCTTCTGAAAATGGTTGTTATTTCTGGTCACTGATACAAAGCTGCTTCAGGTGTAAGTACTGATTACTGTAATTATGTGCAAATGGAGAATACCGATCGACAAGGTGAATGATGGAGCAGCGTCGTAACGCAACCGGACGTTACTGTAATAGAAACAATGATTCATTTCTCTATGTCCGCCCCGATAGCTGAGTGGTCAGCGTGACGGATTGCCGTCCTATGGGACCGGGTTTGATTCTCGGCTGGGTCGGGGATTTTCTCCGCTCAGGGAGTGGGTGTTGTGTTGCCTTCACCATCATTTCATCCGCATCCGGCGCGCAGGTTGCCCATTGTGACGACTAATGTAATAAGAGCTGCACCAAGGAGGCCGGACCTGCCCCGTAAGGGGCCTCCCGGCCAATGACGCCAAAGGCTCATTTCCATTTCTCTATGTACCAAAACTAATGTTAGTAAGCATTAAGAACTTTGGTTACCATCGCGTCTTCTGTAAGTCCTAAAGGAATTGGTATATTCTCGTAATTTTCAAGACATTTGTCAGCTGATTCAGTAATGCATATTGTGTCTCCGAACTGTGGAAAGATGGCAACTGATTAGGGGTTTAAGTAACATTAATGTAACTGGAGTTTCTAAGGAAGAACAATAAATGCAAAAGTTCCGTAATGGGTTCAGATTTTAATATATTAAATTGTAAATTTTATTGGTGTGGTTGAAACATATATTTTTATATTAATATCGCTTTCTTTAAGGAAACAATATTGTTGGAAGAGTACGCAGTATTGGATAACTCTATTCTACATCTACATCTATACTCCGCAAGCCACCCAACGGTGTGTGGCGGAGGGCACTTTACGTGCCACTGTCATTACCTCCCTTTTCTGTTCCAGTCGCGTATGGTTCGCGGGAAGAACGACTGTCTGAAAGCCTCCGTGCGCGCTCGAATGTCTCTAATTTTACATTCGTGATCTCCTCGGGAGGTATAAGTAGGGGGAGGCAATATATTCGATACCTCATCCAGAAACGCACCCTCTCGAAACCTGGCGAGCAAGCTACACCGCGATGCAGAGCGCCTCTCTTGCAGAGTCTGCCACTTGAGTTTGCTAAACATCTCCGTAACACTATCACGGTTACCAAATAACCCTGTGACGAAACGCGCCGCTATTCTTTGGATCTTCTCTATCTCTTCCGTCAACCCGATCTGGTACGGATCCCACACTGATGAGCAATACTCAAGTATAGGTCGAACGATTGTTTTGTAAGCCACCTCCTTTGTTGATGGACTACATTTTCTAAGTGCTCTCCCAATGAATCTCAACTTGGTACCCCCCTTACCAACAATTAATTTTATATCATCATTCCACTTCAAATCCTTCCGCACGCATACTCCCAGATATTTTACAGAAGTAACTGCTACCAGTGTTTGCTCCGCTATCATGTAATCATACAATAAAGGATCCTTGATTCTATGTATTCGCAATACATTACATTTGTCTATGTTAAGGGTCAGTTGCCACTCCCTGCACCAAGTGCCTATCCGCTGCAGATCTTCCTGCATTTCGCTACAATTTTCTAATGCTGCAACTTCTCTGTATGCTACAGCATCATCCGCGAAAAGCCGCATGGAACTTACGACACTATTAAGTATTATTGTTGGGTTATCAGTCACCAAGCTGGTGTGACTTTAAAATAAATTTTAAAATAAATATTTAAGGTATTAACGTTGTGCTTATTGAATAAATCGCTCCACTCTTTTCCAATAAGGCCCAGTTTCCCGTTATAAGGCAGTTGGAAGACTATCATCACTGGATAGGTGAAATCGGTAGTAATTAACAAGAGCAGAATTTTCCAAAATATTACCGTGCCGTCGAAGTTCCTTCTTGATAGTGTGTATTACTCACGCATTGAGTGTACAGTTACTTCCTCCATGCCGGGAAGCCACGAAGTTGGAAACCAATAGTCGTCTTCACTACATAAACTGAGTTCATAATTAGTCACCTCAACTGCTTCCCAAACTTTGCTTCTACAATTGCTACATCCTTTGATTAGCACTCATAAGCCATTGAAGTCTACATCCCGTGCCCAGTCGTCCTATTTTTCCAATACAGTAGATCCCGTACTTTGTTTTAATGTGTGTGGCGTTCGTACTGTTTAATGCGTTCTGTGATTGTCCTCCCAGATTCGCCTTTATACACTTTGTCACCGCCATGCGTCATTTTATAGACATCTCAAAGTCTGGTAGCGATCAAGTCCGTCTGTTTTTAGAATCAGAGCAAGGTTATGTACAGTAAACGCTTATTGCCATCCACTATAAAGGGTATTAATAACGCTTCCGCGTTATTTAGTCCTTTATTGTTGGATCACTTCCGGTTTCGTGGCCCTAAGGGCCACGTCTTCAGGTGAATATTAGAAAAAGCTCGGAGCCTTTTTACAGAACATTCGTTATCCGTCAGAACAAAACACCGCTAAGTGGCGGTATGTCGTAGCATAAAACAGTCGGATTCAAATATGATGGATGGATCCGCTTCTCCGATCTATAGGCAAAAGCGAAAAGGTGAAGGAGTCATACTCAGCACGACAGAGCACGCTGCCGCGTCCCCTGTTCCCGACTTCGTATATATCGGAGATGCGGACCCATCCACTATATTGGAATCCGGCTGTCTTATTCTATGACATACCGCCATTTAGCAGTGTTTTGTTCAGATGGATAACGAATGTTGGGTAAAAAGGTTCCGAACTTTTCCGCTCTAATATTTTAGTCATATATTCACCTGGAGATGTGGCTTTTAGGGCCACGAAACCGGTAGTGATCCAATAAAAAAGGACTAAAAACAGCTGAAGCGGTTGTTAATACAGTGGCTGCCCTACGTAAAAGGTTGTCTGCGACTATAAAGACCTTACTGTAGATAGGGCCTTGTTGTTGTTGTTGTTGTGGTCTTCAGTCCTGAGACTGGTTTGATGCAGCTCTCCATGCTACTCTATCCTGTGCAAGCTTCTTTATCTCCCAGTACTTACTGCAACCTACATCCTTCTGAATCTGCTTAGTGTATTCTTCTCTTGGTCTCCCTCTACGATTTTTGCCCTCCACGCTGCCCTCCAATGCTAAATTTGTGATCCCTTGATGCCTCAAAACATGTCCTACCAACCGATCTCTTCTTCTAGTCAAGTTGTGCCACAAACTTCTCTTCTCCTCAATCCTATTCAATACCTCCTCATTAGTTACGTGATCTACCCACCTTATCTTCAGCATTCTTCTTTAGCACCACATTTCGAAAGCTTCTATTCTCTTCTTGTCCAAACTAGTTATCGTCCATGGTTCACTTCCATACATGGCTACACTCCATACAAATACTTTCAGAAACGACTTCCTGACACTTAAATCTATACTCAATATTAACAAATTTCTCTTCTTCAGAAACGATTTACTTGCCATTGACAGTCTACATTTTATATCCTCTCTACTTCGACCATCATCAGTTACTTTACTCCCTAAATAGCAAAACTCCTTTACTACTTTAAGTGTCTCATTTCCTAATCTAATTCCCTCAGGATCACCCGATTTAATTTGACTACATTCCATTATCCTCGTTTTGCTTTTGTTGATGTTTATCTTATATCCTCCTTTCAAGACACTATCCATTCCGTTCAACTGCTCTTCCAAGTCCTTTGCTGCCTCTGACAGAATTACAATGTCATCGGCGAACCTCAAAGTTTTTACTTCTTCTCCATGAATTTTAATACCTACTCCGAATTTTTCTTTTGCTTCCTTTACTGCTTGCTCAATTTACAGATTGAATAACATCGGGGACAGGCTACAACCCTGTCTCACTCCTTTCTCAACCACTGCTTCCCTTTCATGCCCCTCAACTCTTATAACTGCCATCTGGTTTCTGTACAAATTGTAAATAGCCTTTCGCTCCCTGTATTTTACCCCTGCCACCTTCAGAATTTGAAAGAGAGTATTCCAGTTAACATTGTCAAAAGCTTTCTCTAAGTCTACAAATGCTAAAAACGTAGGTTTGCCTTTTCTTAATCTTTCTTCTAAGATAAGTCGTCAGATTAGTATTGCCTCACGTGTTCCAACATTTCTACGGAATCCAAACTGATCTTCCCCGAGGTCCGCTTCTACCAGTTTTTCCATTCGTCTGTAAAGAATTCGCGTTGGTATTTTGCAGCTGTGACTTATTAAACTGATAGTTCGGTAATTTTCACATCTGTCAACACCTGCTTTCTTTGGGATTGGAATTATTATATTCTTCTTGAAGTCTGAGGGTATTTCGCCTGTCTCATACATCTTGCTCACCAGATGGTAGAGTTTTGTCATGACTGGCTCTCCAAGGCCGCTGAATTAATAACATAACCAAGCATACCAAGGGACCTTCTTATTACTTTGTAAAGTTACCGTTCATTGCTACAGTAACCAACATCATAAATAAATTTCTTCTCAAAAATAGTTTAAGAACTATATTCTTCAGTCAGCAAAATAATTGTCTTTTACAGACATACAAATTGCTCTCTTGATCGCCTTTATACAGTCAGACTAAAAGTAATGTTTGACCGTGGCCAACTGCAAGTAGAATAGGCCCGAGAGCAAAACACGGTTGAAACACAGTGTGAAATCTGAGGTAGAATAAACAGCAGGTTTTAGTAACTTACGTCTGACGGCCAAGGAACGTAACACTTACAATTGGAACATGCCTGAAACTGTTGTGGTCTATAAGAACGGAAGTAATTTTAGAAGGGAAGATGGGTGTAGTTTTCAAACTTGTAAACCTCATGAACATTCTTCATCTTTCTCCTGCAAGCACTTTTGAAGGTCATTAGGCAGGAATTTTGTGAAGAGTATTTGGTTTTGTAGAACTGCTGCAAAATCAACTATGTTAGAATGAACCCTTCACGTTGACGTACAAAACCATTCTTAGGGTAAGAACTTTCAGTTACCATGTCCTTCGCATGAAGAGAAACAAGATTTTTGAAGATAGCATATGAATTTACAGTAAACAAAGTGTTTGCTCGTATTTACTACAGACCAATATCTTTTATTAACTCCAAACATTTTTATATCCATTAGTTATGTATTAATCGTTTATTAACTCATAACATTTTTATATCCATTCGTTATGTAATAATGATCTCTTCCAACCCAAGTAAATACGAAATATACTTTATGTTATGCCTTGTTAGGAACATGTCACAGACATGATGACACTGAAAAATTACGTAACTAATTAAATACAATGGTCGCTGAGAGTATGTTAAACATCACAGCATAGATGAACAGCAAAATCGGACAAGACAAATCCACGCTTCAGTGATAACAATGAACCCAAATGATGAACAAGAGCTGTTAAAAAATCGGAATTACGGCATCAGAACGTTCAAAACATCAGAATTTTACCTGCTGGGAATATAGACAGCATTTGACAGCTGTCATAGCTGGTCGAACATAATTTACGTTTCGAGTCCACTGATAATCTGCTTCCCTTCCTGTCGACAAATTTCAAGACCTGTCTTCAACAACTTTGCTCTTCACCGCCCAGTGAATTAAATGAGCAGAGGACATAATTAGCGAATGCCGTGGACTCGGCAGGGCTTCCCGCCGTATCTGCTATTCGCCAGCCACTCTCCGCTACAATCTGGCGTCCTCTTGACAAGCAGAACTTTCTCTCAGAAATGAACGTGTAGCTTTCAGCCTTTGTTTGTGAGCAGACTCTTCCAACCAACGCATCATATTCCTACTTTTTAGCTGGTTCACCAGACGAACGTAAGCAAAACAGATGACAGATTTGTGCTTCACATTTGACAAAATAAATGTTATATGTGCAGTCTTTCTTTCGAGGATTTGCTGCTCTATCGGAGTGATGAAAAAAGGATATTTTTTATAAAATGTAAATAATGTTGCAAGTTTATGAACCAGTTTTATTCCACCAAGCTGTGTACTACAACCTGCTACAGTTACTCAGAAAACATACTTCTTGCGCTTTCTCGCTCACAGCGAATGCTTACAACTACTATGTGCGATGCACAACGCGAACGCGTCCATAATCTCGGATATAACTCACTCTTATTGAAGCGCACAAAATGCGTGCCCCATCTAGTGGAACTTTTTCCACGCTCATCAAGAATATCTCGCCTTGAATGAGACTGATTACAGGTTGCTTGAGATCAACAGCACCTGAAAAAATTTAGTCCCTAGCAGGTATCTCAGCCCCAGCTATACGCCTTGTGTGCGCATTCAGACTGGAGAAATCTGAGGCACTGTTTTTGAGGAGCGGCAACACAAAGGCTCAAGTCGAAAAAGAGCTTCTTTCATCCAACACAAATCCTCTCTGAACCATCTTCACTCTTCAGAATAAGTTCATGGCGTTCCAGATCAAGCCACTTCGCAGAATGCGTGACGCCTTCTCAAAGCCTCCCTTCAGGTCAGGAGGAAAGTTGCTCTGCGCTGTGGTGTTTGTAGAAGGAAGACCAACGTGAGAAATTGTGTATTTTCCTGCAACTGTACCTTATGCGAATGTGCCGAAGAACAGACAATAAAGCATCTCCTTGTTTGCAAATTGTGTCCAACTGGATGCTCTCTCCAGAAAGTGACTGATTACTCCAAGGGAACGTATGAGTTAGCTGCATACTGACTGGTCATACCATACTTAAATTTCCTGATACGTGCTTCACCGCTCAGTGGAGAGCAAAGTTGTTGAAAGAGATATTAAAATCTGTCGACAGGAAGGGAAGCAGATTGACAGTGATCTCGAAACTTAAATTATGTTCCACCCGCTATGAGAGCTGTCAAATGCTGTCTGTATCCTCAGCGAGTAATATTCTGATGTTTCGAACGTTCTGATGGCGTAATTTCGACTTTTTTTACCGTTCTTGTTCATCACTTAGGTTCATTATTATCATTGAAGCGTGGATCTTTTCACGTCCTATTTCACGATTTATGGATTCAGTGATATTTAACACACTCTCAGCGTCCACTGTATTTAATTAGTTACGTGATATTTCAGTGTCATTAGCTGTGTGACACGTTCGTAACTGTGTAACCTATGACTGTACGATCCCACTAATTGTTAGTAGTAATAACGCTTACTGCACCAATCTGTTGGGAGTATTTTTATTAATGACTGTGATATCCTGTGAGTTATAGCGTGTGTTTCCGACCAGTTAAATAAATAAACGTGTCACCATGACATTGGACGGCTGCACGACCAATCATAACGTAAGTGCGGCGTTTAGAGGACACAGGAATCGCCCTCGATGAGATTTCAGAACTGTCACGACCAGTCAGACAAAGAACGCAAATGAAGGAAAGCAAAAGCGATCAGCCATTTCAGAGTGAACTGTTTTCATTTTACTCACTCTGAAAGCTCTCTAGAAATCTGAGCTTTTTTAAAAATATACACTTCCACAGTACTATGGGCCTAGGACAAAGTTTGAGACTACATTATTCATGTAAGTTATTTTAATGTTCAGTCATAGTTTGTGTACTATTGAAACTACAAAAGTGTAATAAATATATAAATAGAAAGGTACTACCATTACGAACAACTTTAATTGGAACGATCACATACAAAATGTTGTGGGGAAGGCAAACCGAGGACTTTGTTTCATTGACAGAACACGAACAACATGCAACGTGTCTGTAAAGAGACGCCTGCACTACATTTCTTCTGTTCTGCTAGAGTATTGCTGTGCGGTATGGGCTCCTCACCGGATAGGACTGACCAAGGAGAACGAAAATTTCCAAACAAGAACAACTCGTTTTGTATTATCCGCGAAATAGCGGAGAGATTGTCGCGGACACGATCTGATCTGATCTCTTCTCTGACTGCGAAGCTGTTTTGTTGTCGCCAAGCTACATAGGGATAAATGATCAAAATAAAATAATAAAAATCACCGCTCGTACGGGAAGGCTTTAGTATACATTTTTATGCACGTGCTATTGGAGAGAGGAACGATAGAGACACATCTCGAAGGTGGTTCGAAGAGCCCTCTGCAAGTCAATTAAGTGTGAATTGCCGAGTAGCCATTAGATATAAATGTAGATTGTTTTCTAACAATTGTATTCATATACTTCAAAGTGTGTGAATGTCTTTAAAGAGCGTACGATAAGTGGAAAATTGCTGCCCGTTACTTCATTTTATAACTTTCGTTTCACGCGCAGTCGTGTGTTAACACTGTGCCGACCGGCGCCACCACAATGGTGTCATGCGCGAAATAGCGGTCAACGGCCGGCGACACCACAGTGGTGTCGTGTGTATAGTATCGCTCAGTGGCCGGCGACGCCACACTGGTGTCGTGAACATAGTATGGTGCAGTGGCCGGTGATAGCACTTTAGTATCTTCTTCGATCTGTTGGTGTTTCCTATAGGTAACTATAAGTTACACACGTCAACAAGTTTTTTTTTTGTTGTTTTTGTTTTTATAAGTAGCCTACTATTGCCCTTTCATCATGGCAGTCAAAAGAGACGATACGATTATTTACGATGAATGCGTGGACGTCTTGTCTGAAGTTCCGGACGACTTGGCCGATTGGGAAGAAGACATTGGATATAAAAAAAAAAAAAAAATGAAAGTGAAGCAGAATCGTCGGAAGATAGTGAAATCCGTCCAAGAATCTCCGGGTCCTCACATATTTCCCAAAGATACAGAGAGCGTCGTGGGTATCGTAGAATTATATATTGGGAACGATCTATTTGAATATACTAGCAACGAAACCAACAAGTATTACAGTCAAAATTGCAATAGAAGGAAACTGGACCAAAAAAAAAAAAAAATCCAGATTTGTCGACGTTTCGGGACCCGAACTTAGGAAATGGTTTGGGCTTGTTATCCTTTTGGGAATTGTAAAAAAAACAAGGTTCTATGATTACTGGTCAACGAATCCGTTGATAGACACACCGATATTTCGCAAAACGATGTCCCGCAATTGATTCAGACAAATATTATCATTTTCACATTTTTCCGACAACAGCAATAAACTGGATAATGCCGACCGACTTTTCAAATTGCAATTCGTCATTGATTATTTTTCCAAAAAGTTTATAGAAACGTTTAATCTAAGTCAAAACATCTCAATTTGATGAAGGAACGATACCGTGGCGTGGACAGTTAAATTTTAAAGTTTACAATCAGTCGAAAATTACGAAATTTGGCATACACATTCGGATGCTGTGTGATTCGAATACGGAATACATTTCCTCATTCAAGATATATTCCGGCACAGGACAACCTTTAGCAAATACAGTGATGGAACTATTGACACCTTCTTACGGAAAGTGGCATCGCCTCTACATGTTCAAATGTGTATGAAATCTTATGTGACTTAACTGCTAAGGTCATCAGTCCCTAAGCTTACACAATACTTAACCTAAATTGCCCTAAGGACAAACAGACACACCCACGCCCGAGGCAGGACTCGAACCTCAGCCGGGGACAGCCGCACAGTCATCAACTCTATATAGGTAATTATTATTTGTTAGTTCCTGCGATGTCAGTCATTATCTGTCGAGAGCTCAAAGGAAGCACAAGTTTCTTTGTGTAAAATGGTACGTAGAGGTAAAAACAGCACTTTTGAACAAAGGCGCTTACTATTATTCCCCTTCGAAAAGGGAAGAACATGCCTAGAAACAGCAACGTTTTTGAATATGAAGACAGGATAGAAAATCTACCACAGACAGGCCGTCCAAGGATATTTGTGAGGAAAGAAGAGAGGGCAATGGCACAAAAGATCAAGAAAGATTCACGAATCAAAGCTACTCGAATTGCCATTGAGGCTGAGGAAAATTTTGGGAAGAAGGCCAGTGCTAGCACAATCAGACGAGTACTTTACAGAGAAAATTACCATGTTCGAACTGCAAGAATAAAGGCCTCCCAGTAGGAACAAGAGGCTGCTATTCGCAGGGGAACACAAAAATTAGAACATGGAGTGGTGGAATCAAATAATTTTTTCGGATGAATCTAAATTTAACATATCAGGACCGGATGGACAAATTATGGTCTGGCGGCAGCCCAACAAAGAGCTGGCAGAAAAAAATATGCAAGCTACAGCGAAACGTGGCAGGGACCACATTATGGTTTGGGGTTGTATGTCGGCCCTGGGAATGGGTGAGCTGATCTTCAGTGACGAAAAAATGGATAAAAATATAAACCTGCAGATTCTAAGGAACAATTTTAAGAAGAGCGCAGAAAGTACTGGAATTGGAGACTGTTTCAAATTTTATCAGGACAACGACCTCAAACATATGGCCTATATTGTACGGTTGTAGCTCCTGTACAACTGTCCAGAAGTTGTCAGTCCCTCTCCACAAAGTCCGGACATGAATCTCATAGAGAATTTATGGGATGCGTTAGAAAGGAATATTAGAATAGCCACCATGCAGTCCAAACAAGACGTCAGGAGACGACTGAAAGAAGAGTGGGATAATCTAAGTATTTCGTACTTATAGAAGCTTGTACCAAGTATGTCAAAGCGGCTGACACAAGTGTTACAACGTAACGCTTGAAATACAAAGTAAATTTCCTCATTATTTCCTAGTTTTTGGTTTTTTCTGCACTATGTCCAAAAACATTTGAGAACGAAAATATGTGTTATTTCGCATAAATATGAAATTATTTGTATTTTGTGTGTCATTAAATGAAGTAAAATGTTCAGTTTATTGCTCTGTGAATATCATTGTGTCTGTTGGAACAACGAAAATAATACGTTTAATTGATTGTCATTATTTCAAAGTGAATGTGTGTGTGTGTGTGTGTGTGTGTGTGTGTGTGTGTGTGTGTGTGTGTGTGTGAGAGAGAGAGAGAGAGAGAGAGAGAGAGAGTTCCTAAGGGACCAAACTGCTTAGGTCATCGGTCCCTAGACTTGCACACTACTTGGAAAAAATGGAAATGAAGTCCCACGCATTTTTACAGAGCGTAGGGAACGATGCGGGAGACCCGCACCGGCAAGGTGCTAGCGGAGGTGGTTTGCCATTGCCTTCCTCCGACCGTGATGGGGATGAATGATGATGATGAAGACGGCACAACAACACCCAGTCATCTCGAGGCAGGAAAAATCACTGACCCCGCCGGGAATCAAACCCGGGACCCCGTGCTCGGGAAGCGAGAACGCTACCGCGAGACCACGAGAAGCGGACGCACACTACTTACACTAACGTAAACTAATTTATGCTAAGAACAACACACACACACACACACACACACACACACACACACATGACCGAGGGAGGACTCGAACCTGCGGCTGGAGCGGCCACGCAGTCCGTGACAGGACGCCGCAAACCACGCGGCCACTCGGCGCGGCATCTGTTATTTCTCAAAGTAAATACAAAACTATTCTCTTTGTCCTTAACTTGTGAAAGACAATATAGTTAGGCATCAAATCAATTAGTATTTCATTCCCGTGCATAATCAGCAATTTTTTATTAAAATTAGATGTGTACTCGCAAAGTCAGTTATTCTTTTATAAATTGCTCTCTGTAATGATACAAGATGACACAGGAATTACCGAGAGTATTGGGGTGCTGTAGTTTTTCTGACTGGCTGCCCATATCATCAGCCAATCGGCTCTGAGCACTATGAGACTCAACTGCTGAGGTCATTAGTCCTCTAGAACTTAGAACTAGTTAAACCTAACTAACCTAAGGACATCACAAACATCCATGCCCGAGGCAGGATTCGAACCTGCGACCGTAGCGGTCTTGCGGTTCCAGACTGCAGCGCCTTTAACCGCACGGCCACTTTGGCCGCAGCCAATCGGAATTAAGCATCTCCGGCGCTTTGTGTAGTGCTCAGCGACAGAGTTCTGTGTCTCTAGGAGTCCCCGAGAACGATCTTATAGTACAAATCAATACGGAGCTGCGCCACTCACAATTTCTTTAAGATGAAGAACATCTTGCAGTATGTCAGTTCTTTCATGGTATTTATGAAGCGACTACAGTATTAAACATTTTAGCGAATGTTTGGACATTTTAAGTAACATAATTTGGAAGTTTTTTCGTGTGAACTTAGGTGTCGTACTTCAGTCTCCACGCGGCGCGTTTCGTGCACGTCTCTGAACATTTGGGTGAGAACTTCTTTTTAAGAGGGCCACTGAACTGCTTGATGTAGTAACTCATCTGTGGTACGGTGACTGTATGGCAGCTAAAAATCATTCGGATCGGACTGGTAAACTTCTGGCTGCTTCCGTGTGAAATCTTGTAGTAAAAACAGTTACTAACTTGGACCAATAATAGTTTTGACAGCAAATATGGATGTGATAGCCCTTTACAACTTGTTTTGACTTAATAAAGCCAATCAGTTAAACTTCAAAATATTTCAAGCAAGTTATTCGTATTCCTGAACGGCCGAAGTTTTACGAAGTTACAGATCCTGCCTCTATGCTAGAATTATGCGGCTTTTGTTTGTAGGTATTTAGTCGATGTTTCTTCGACACTGCTTTCCATCGGCTGAGGAAGTATCTACTACCACAGAGTAAAAATGACGGACAGCAAGAAGGGTAAGTGTATTGAACAGTTAGGGATAACTTACAATCCAGCTCGCCGCACATTAGCCAGCCCGAGACGAAATGGAGAGTTCGTAACCGCCTTGAGGTCGATAAATTCGTCAAAGGAGTTCCACAAGCTCTCTTGTATGTCGAAACAGGGACCTACAGGATATGGACCCATTACATGAAGGTAGTCTCCAGCGAATACGGAATAATAAAGGGCTCTTGTCGAAGGCAGCTGGCGAATAAGCAGCTTGGTGAAGTATGGAGTAAACAGAATAAGAGAATCTAAACGCAACTAAAGATTAGGACACAAAATCTTAACAGAGCAACTTTCTTGACGAGCTGATATGTCTTTGTTTATGTAGCATGAAATGACACACTTGATGTGTCTGCAGTTGGCTCGTGCCTGTCAGTAGTTTAGTAACTTACAGTCCGAAACTTACTGGAAGAGTAAAATCGTGTGCAGGACCGAGACTCAAACTCGAGGCCTTTGCCTTTCTCGGGCAAGTGCTCTGCTGTCTGAGCTACCACAGCACGCCCCATGATCCCTCCTCAAAGCTTTACTTCCGCGAATACCCCATCTCCTACTTTCCAAACATCGCAGAATCTCTACTGCGAAACTTGCGAGATTAACACTCCTGGAAGAAAGGATACAGCGGAAACATGGCTTAGTCAAAGCCTGATGGATGTTTCCAAACTGAAATTTTTACTGTGCTGCGGAGATGTGAAACTTCCTGGAGGATTGAAACTGTGTTGTGGACTGAGACTCGAACTCGGGATCATTGCTACGTACTTTAAGTTACTGGTGGAAGTAAGTCTGAGAAGAGGGCTCGTCTGTCGAGCTTGGGGAGCATTTACTGGCGAAAGGCAAAGGTCCACAGTCTGAGTATCGATCAGGCGCACAGTTTTAATCTTCCAGGAAGTTTCATATCAGCACACACTCCGGTACATAGTGAAAATTTCATTCTCGAACTTACCGTCTGGTCAGAAGCCATAAAGGATTGGGTAATATGCAGTTCGATGATTGATTTAAACAAATTACTAATCATACATAGTTCCCTTTCAGTCATTTTCTTGATACTGTTTTTTCACAGACTCCTTCAAACAGCAAACGAAAATCACAATGACGTAGGTGAAGTACAGCTGCAGAGATTTTATCAAAAGAAAAAGTAGCACGTTAAGAAAATCGTATAATAGAAACAGCTGTAGGAGATATTTTACAAGAATTATGAAACTGTAGTTGCGGTGGTTTGAGCTGAAGGAGTATCCCCTAGTGGCTCATAGGGGTGACCATCCCACCCAAGACAGTGCAAGGAAACTGAACTGGCTGTTCTGCAAAGGCTGTCCTCCAACATGGCGAAGCGAAAAGATAGAAGAGCCTTCCTAGTGCTAATTAAGTCTGTACGCTAGATAACGAGTCGAACGTGACACATTGTCTTTTCTGGGCTATGATCTTACCAGTTTACCTTACATCCCAAACTTCGCAGTTTTCCTGCAGATCTCAAAGAAAGGATATTGATGAGAACTGGGTTACACACGGCTTAGGACCGTGTTTCCAGAAGGACTCTTTCACTCTGCAGTGAAGTGTGTGTTCTTTTGACACTTCCTGATAGATGAAAATCTTTTTGCTGGGATTGCCTTTCGTGGGCAGTGCTGTCACCAATTGAGCTATCAAGAATGACTCACAATCCGCCCTCAGAGCTTTACTTCTGCCAACAGCTCTCCCGTAAATTGTGGCTAAGCCATTTCTTCGCAATTTCCATTTTCCATAAGTGTCAGTCCCGCGAGGTTAGCAGAGAAACTTATGTGAAATTTAAAAGTTTTCTGGTGTGTAGGTTGTTCCATGAAATTTCTGGTGATGTCCTTGATGTCAATAACTTGGTTCCTCGATATTTCGGCTGTGTCTTCTCGCACTCTTCAGGTGTCTATTGGCCGAAGTACAATGAACTTCCCTGTTTGAAACGGCGCCGGCGCATGCGTCGTGTAGCCAGTGGTCTAGCAAGGTACGCCCACTGAGCAGTGGTTACATCACACATTCGCGAGCGCTGTCTTTGAGGAGGGGAACTCAACGCACTTTCTCCAATTTACATCTGAAGATGGCCAGAAGACTCCGTGCCGAAACAATGGGGCACCAAGTTATGACATCCAGCAGTTTGGCCGAAATTTCATGGAAAAACATCTCTAAAGCTTGCAAAGCGGGAGAAGGATTGTAATGGAGTTCAAACTGTGGGGGCAGGTCGTGAGCTATTCCGGCTAGCTTAGTTGATAAGAGCATTGCATGATAGAGACGAGGTCCTGCATTCGAATCCTGATCTGGCAAACAGCTACAGTCTACCAGCCTACCACACACTGCTACAAAGTGGATTTTTTTTTCTTGAAGTTGTAATAAATGATGACAGAGTCCAAAATTTAAAAATAGGGACAGAGGGGCCATTTCTGACTTCATACTGAAGCCTAACTGCACACAAAATAAGGCTGACGAGGCCGATCAAATAATTTAAGCAGTGAATCATGAGTTTTGATGGTTCAAATGGCTCTGAGCACTGTGGGACTTAACTACTGTGGTCCTCAGTCCCCTAGAACTTTGAACTACTTAAACCTGACTAACCTAAGGACATCACACACATCCATGCCCGAGGCAGGATTCGAACCTGCGACCGTAGCAGTCGCGTGGTTCCGGACTGCGCGCCTAGAACCGCTAGACCACTGCGGCCGGCCATATGAGTTTTGAATCAGCCTTTCTGCCTGATTAGTATTACACGCATGCAAATAAAATGATAACCGGTTCATTTTGAACCTTGTATTTTTCTCAGTCACTCAGCCTCGACACCTGCGCGATAACAACGGTGAAGTCACTGATGACAGTGCCACTAAAGCAGAGTTATTGAACACAGTTTTCCGAAACTCCAAGAAGACGAAGTAAATATTCCTGAATTCCAATCAAGAACAACTGCCAAGACGAGGAACATAGAAGTAGATATCCTCGGTGTAACAAAGCAGCTTAAATCACTTAATAAATGCAAGGCCTCCGGTCCAGATCGTATACCAGTCAGGTTCCTTTCAGAGTATGCTGATAAAATAGTTCCATACTTAGCAATTACATACAACCACTCGCTCAAAGAAAGAGACGTACCTAAAGACTGGAAAATTGCTCAAGTCACACCAATACCCAAAAAGGGAAGTAGGAGTTATCCGCTGAATTACAGGCCTATATCACTAACGTCGATTTTCTGTAGGGTTTTAGAACATATACTGTATTCGAACGTTTTGAAGTACCTCGAAGAAAACGATTCATTGACATATAGTCAGCACGGATTCAGAAAATATCATTCTTGTGAAAAACAACTAGCTCTTTATACTCGTGAAGTAATAAGTGCTATCGACAGGGGATGTCAAATTGATTCCCTATTTCTAGATTTACAGAAGACTTTCGACACCGTTCCTCACAAGCGTCTTCTAATCAAACTGCATGCCTACGGAGTATTGCCTCAGTTGTGCGACTGGATTCGTGATTTCCTGTCAGAAAGATCACAGTTCGTAGTAATAGACGGAAAGTCATCGAGTAAAACAGAAGTAATATCCGACGTTCCCCAAGGAAGTGTTATAGACCCTCTATTGTTCCTGATCTATATTTACGACATAGGAGACAATCTGAGTAGCCGTCTTAGATTGTTTGCAGATAATGCTGTCATTTACCGTCTTGTAAAGTCATCAGATGATCAAAACGACTTGCAAAATGATTTAGATAAGATATCTGTATGGTGCGAAAAGTGACAATTGACCCTGAATAAAGAAAAGTGGGAAGGTATTCACATGAGTACTAAAAGAAATCAGCTAAATTTCGATTACGCGATAAGTCACACAAATCTGAGTGCTGTAAATTCAACTAAATGCTTAGGGATTACAATAACAAATAACCTAAATTGGAACGATCACATAGATAATATTGTGGGTAAAGGAAACCAAAGACTGTGATTCATTGGCAGAACACTTAGAAGGTGCAACAGGTCTACCAAATAGACTACTTACACTACCCTTGTCCGCCATATTCTGGAGTACTGCTGTGCAGTGTGGGATCCGCATCAGGTGGGACTGACGGATGACATCGAAGAAGTACAAAGAAGGGAAGCTCGTCTTGTATTATCGCGAAATAGGGGAGATAGTGTCACAAATGCCACGAACATGATACGTGAATTGGAGTGGCAATCATTAAAACAGAGGCGTTTTTCGTTGCGACGGGATCTTCTCATGAAATTTCAATCACCAGTTTTCTCGTCCGATTGCGAAAACATTCTGTTGGTACCCACCTACATAGGGAGAAATGATCATCACGATAAAATAAGAGAAATCAGGGCTCGCAAAGAAAAATTTAAATGCTCGTTTTTCCCGCGTACCGTTCGACAGTGGAGCGGTAGAGACAGCATGAAGGTGATTCATTGGACCTTAAGCCAGGCACTTTATTGTAAATAGCAGAGTAATTACGTAGATGTAGACACCTTACCGTACACCACAAATCATCACCAAATAAAGTATCCTGTCCACCAAATCATTTATGTGTACAGAGAACAAAAGCGGTTCTATCATACTTCACTGGGGCACTCCTGACGATACTCTTGTTTCTGATGAACACTCGCCTGCTAGGACAACACACATAACTCTATTACTTAAGAAGTCTTCGAGCCACTGACATATTTGTGAAATTACTCCATATGCTCATATCTTCGTTAACAGCGTGCAATGGCGCACCGTGTTAAATGCTTTCCGGAAATCTAAAAATATGGAACCTGCCTGTTACCCTTCATCTTTAGTTCACAGTATGCCATGTGAGAAAATGTCAAGCTGAATTTCGCACGAGCGATGTTTTCTAAAATCATGCTGATCGTGGACACAAGGTTCTCGGTCTCAAGAAAGTTTATTATGTTCGATCTGAGAACATGTGCAAGGATTCTGCAGCAAATCGAACTTAGGGATCTTGGTCTGTAATTTTTTGGGTCCGTTCCTTTACTCTTCTTAATATACAGGAGTCACCTGCGCTTGGGGCTTCGTGACTGGCGAGAGATTCACGATAAATGCAAGCCAGGTAAGGGGCCAAATCCGTTGAGTAATCTTTGTAAAACCGAATTGGTAATCGATCAAAGCCTCGTAATTTATTTGCTTTCAAATCTTTGAGCTGTTTCTCTACACCAGGAATGTTTATTGATAAGTCGTCCATACGGAGGTCTGTCTGATGGTCAAATGACGGTACGTTTGACGATTCTCCTGTGTGAAGGATTCCTTGAACGTGAAATTTAAAACTTTAGTTTTCGTTTTGCTATCTTCAACTGCCGCGCCAGACTGGTCAGCAAGGGACTGAGTGGAACTCTTAGACCCGCTTAGTGATTTTACATACGCCCAGGATTTTCTCGGCTTCTCTGCCAGATGTTTTGCTAAGGTATGGCGGTGGTAGTTGTATGCATCGCACATAGATATTTCCATAGACGCACGAAGTTCTGCTAACCTTTGCTTGTTGTTATTTGTGCGCTCTTTTTTGAGCCGAGAGTGCAACAGCCTCCGCTTCGTCAGCAACTTACGAATTTCGTTATTAAACCATGGTGGGTCTTGTCTATCCCCTATCCACTTACTAGACACATAACTCTCCAGAATCTATCACGAACACTCTCCTTACCTTCTTGACTTATATATTAACTTTCGTAACTGAAGTTACTATAATGACATCATGATCGCTAATTCCCGTTTCTGTACTGACACTGACGATAAGGTCCGCCCGATTCGTAGCAATAAGGTCTAAGATATTTCTATTGGATGTGGGCTGCAGAGCTAACTGCTCTAGACAGTTTGCAGGAATCGTGTTCAAAAGTATATCGGACGACTATCTGTCTGTACCCCCACAGTGAAACCATAGACATCCCGGTCTATACTCGGTAGATTAAAGTCGCCTCCGACTAGTATTTCATAACAGATAGCGAGCTGTTTTCAGAAAGAGACATTCACTCGGGAGTGTATGCTATTTTGAAACTTTCAGGATTCTCAATCCGTGCGTTTGAATGGGATAGTATTCTGAAAAACTGCCTTAGTGGTAGAACTACTTACGCCTTTGACCTGATGCGACACATACTGGTAATGTCAGAACATAACTCATTACAATAAGCAGATTAGGAAAAAAAAATGCTCCATTATGAAAATAATCCAAACGCGAACGTAAAATAAAAACCAGAAATTTTACAGGGGCTAGTAGCTGTTATGTCCAGACTACACAAAGAGAGAGCACAGATTTAATAAATTAATTTAAAATTCAATCGCTGATTCAGACAGAAAGAGAAATTACGAGTTTACTGCCCGCATTCACATGGCGACTGCGTGCATATTAAACGAATTGAAAAACTTAATATGCAAATTTCTCCTGTTGAATCAGTTTTGTACAGAATCAAGACCTATCGATGTGTTGTGGAAGTGTAGGACCACCGGCTGATAACGTCAGAATTTATTTGTGATACGTACAAAGCATGTTACTAAAGAAACGGAAGCAGCCGTTCAGAAAGGAGTGAGGTAGCGTTGTAGCAAGTCCTCGAAGTTACTCGATCTATGTTTTGAGCAAGCAGTACGGGAAACCAAGGAAGAATTTGGAAAGAATGGATAAATAAAAATTCTTACTAATGAGATCGTAATTCTGTCAGGCACAGCAAAGGACGTGTAAGAGCATCTGAACGTAATAGATAGTGTCTTGAAAAGAGATTACGAAACGAATGTCAATAAAAGTAAAACAAAGATAGTGAAATGTAGACGAATTGAACCAGTTGATCATGCAGGAATTAGGTTTGGAAATCAGACACCAAACGTAGTAGATGAATTTCGTTGTTTGGGCAGCAAATTATCGTGGTAGGCGAAACGGAGAGGATATAAAGTGTCGCTTGGCTTTAACAAGAGCAGCGATTCTGAAAAAGAGAAATTCATTAACGTAAAATGTAAGTTTATATCTTAGAAAGTCTTTTCTGAAGATGTGTTTCTGGAAGGCATCTTTGTACGAAAATGAAACATGGATGATAAGCAGTTCACACCAGAAGAGAACACAAGCTGTTGAAACTTGGTGCTAGAGAAAAATTGTGAAAATTTGGTGGGTGGATTGAGTAACCAATGAGGAAATGTTGAACTGAATTGGGGGTAAAAGAAATTTATGGCATAACATGACCATAAGAAAGGATAGGTTGATACGATACATGCTAAGACATGAAGAAATCGTTAATTTGTTAATGGGTGGAAGTGTGTTGGGTAAATATTGTGGAGGAAGACGAAGGGACGTTGTAGCAGATATTTTGAGTTGTAGATAGGCTAGTTCCTCTAATGACTGAAGATCACAACAATAACAACCACAACGGTTCAAAATGCTTAATCAGCACTGAAAGATTTCGTAAACATGTAATCTGTCCAATTTCATATTGCCTTAAACCAATTTTGCCATCGCAGTTAGTATCCCCCGTTGATCAATGTTTAGTGTGCTACAAGTTCCTTTCTGCACCTGAGTTCGAAGTTTAATAACGGTATATGACATCATCATATTGTAGTTCTCAAGTTCATTAATAATTAGTAAATGGTCAAAAGGGTTTGCAGTCGTGTCAAGATCCATACAGATTAAGACTACGAACAAAAAAACGCCGTAATGTACGTATTACAAGCCTTAGGCGTAAATTAAGTGGCAAAAACTTAGCTGTTACACGTGTTCAATTATGTAATTTTTTGACCTGGAATAATAATTATGATACGTTAACAGCTAGCTAATTTTTTGACGCGGAATAATATTTATGATAACGTTAACTGCCAGCTGATTACAAATGCTTACTCCCCGACCAATATCTGTCACACTGTTTTCTGTCAATTTTATCCTGTCGGTAGCAGAGGTAGTAACTTTGCGAACGTAAATTATTCAGTTCTGTGTAGTCGAATACAGTTGTTTAGACTATAGCGTATATTAAAATAGTTCTTGGCAACAAAAGCACTCGGACGTAATTGGATTGCATATTCTTCAAAAATAGTTTCGCAGCGATGCAATTTTGTATATCTTTGCCTGATCTGGAGAGGAAACTGGGACTCAAATTTAATCAACCTCTTAAGGGAGGCATAGCAAAATGACGAAAAGAAAAACAGCAGTAGAATGGATTCAGTAACGTTCTGTTTCTAGCGCTTTTATTGCAACTGCAGCACTTGTTTTGTTTTTCGAAAGGAAAAATGCACACACCTGCCCACTGAAGCAAATACGAGGATTTTCACCGAGACAGCGATTGGACTTGAGAGTTATATACATATAATTCAGGGTCAAAGTCGTGCATTGCAGGGTGAATAGCAACGGAGATCTTCTTGCACGGATTTATCGTAGAAGCATAGCGGAGCGTCAGTCCAGGTCTACAGCTCAGTATACTTAAATCCGTAGTGCTTGGTGAGTACTACCCAGGAAATGTCAAATGGTTCAAATGACTCTAAGCACTGTGGGACTTAACACCTGCGGTCATCAGTCCCCTAGAACTTAGAACTACTTAAGCCTAACTAACCTAAGGACATCACACACATCCATGCCCGAGGCAGGATTAGAACCTGCTACCGTAGCAGCCGCGTGGTTCCAAAATGAAGCGCCTAGAACCGCTCGGTCACACTAACCGGCGGAAACAAGTAACAGGAATGTAAAAAGGCGACAAAGACAAAAGGCCAGAAGTGAATAAATAAAATTGACTGAATGGATAAGACGAGTTCCTGCAACCTTTCCCATTACGACCAATATTCTCCTCCTTGTTGTATCTCTCCCTTAGGAAGGAATTCTATACAGTTTTCCACGCTTTTCGCCTCGAAACGAACAGCCGAAATCACAGCACTGAGGCATTATACTACTTAAAACTTCGAAGATACACAACACTTCCTATGCTTGTCACGTACCGCTTGGGCCCACTATGGCTGCTAATGTCGCGTGACGTGGTTTCAGCCAATCCTGAAGTGCGGGCGGCGGCAAACGCAGGGGAATAGGGCGGCCATACTTTCCTTCATACAGAGCTTCAGTGTGGATCGGCCGTGAGCGTGCTGAGGTAATCCGTGCAGTTGCGATAAAGCTGTGTCCCGGATGGCGCAGTGGTTACCGCACTTGCCTAGCAAGCAGGAGGTCTCGGGATCGAATCTCAGTCCAGTACACATTTTCACTCGTCGCCGCTGATTCCGTATAATGTCCCAACCCAGCTGACAGCATCTATCTCCTACCTCTCCTTTCCTTTCTTCTTCTCTGCATCTTCGATTTACATGTTACATATAACTCCTCAGTAGAGTTAAAGTCATCGTAAAGTCTAAGAGTGGATACATCCCACGTTAATGTCCACAAATTGTTGTAATGGAACTTTTGATTGGATAGTATACATGCATATTTTTCCAATCTTCGTACTAATTTTTGTGTCTTCCTCTTCCGTACCAACCTTCTCGTCTCCGAGTAGCACAGTCGGCGTCCTCAGTCATTGTTGGACATTGTCAAATCCCAGTCGTCCTCTACACTTTTCCAACGCCTCCGCTCACTCGAGTACCGTGGAAGAAATGTCCTGATGTCTTATCGGCTGTAATCCCTTCCCTCCTCCTAGTTGCTTTCACCTTTGTTCACAGCAGCCCATTCCAAATTCAAACAGTTTCTGCTTCTCTAGATTTTGGGAAGTCCCCGTTTCACTTCCGTACAAAGCTGTGCTCCACTTGTACACCAGTCAGGAGCTTTATCCACAGATACAAGTCACTGTCTCCAATCTCAACTGCAGTTCTATGAAAGAGAGATTTTTTCCTGCTTGTCAGTGTACTACTTGCTTCGGTCGCCTAACGCTGTTTTACCTTCTGGGAACGATACCCCTTGGATATCTTCCACTACTGTCTTTCTTCCTGATTATTTTGCTGAAGCGAATCATTATCCAGTTACCATTGTTACGTTCTTCAAAAATTAATCTTCTTTGTACTACATTGAATGAACGCCTCAACTGCGAATGCATACAAAACTGGAATTATCGTGTAGCTTAACTGCAAGTGGCGTGCTTATTCTATGTTATTGTTAGCAAAAACTTTATATCAGCTGATTCGGCAAAGGAACTCCCAATACCAGTAAAGAAATACAGTCACTGCAAAAATACTTTCAGCCACTTGGGCACTGAATGCTGCGGCCCTGTTCAAAACCGGTTACTTTGGTCCCTGTGCACGTAACAAATAATTAGAATTATCTTACCTCAATAGCAGCAACGGTGGATCGCGATATATTCTATAGTTCAAATCTTTTATCTTGGCGGCTCGCGCATGCCCGCCCAGACGCTGGAGATTGCTGCGTTGCCAGTTGCACACGACGCACGCGCCAATAGAAGCAGCGCCATAGTATAGCATAGTTCGCTAGCTTACGTGTAGGGGGGAGCGCGCAGTTCATGAAGTAAAGCCACCACGGCCGCATTAACCCTTTCGATGCTACAAAGACGTGCTCCCTGCATTCCGCGCTGTGGGCGATTTTGTCACTGCACTGCTCGCCTGTGCAGACACATTGTGTTCCGACTGCTTTGACACTCTTTATCATTCGATTCCACAAAAACTATTTGGCTCAAAAATTAGATTTTTACCTATCTTCTTGACTGATACCTTCCCCCCATAAATGACTTAATTTTGTTTCGATGTTCAACGCAGTTATTATGCAGCATTAAATATAGTAAACCTTTGCACGAAATTTTGAAGAGTTTGCAGAGGTAAAAGTCCATAGAGTATACTTTCCGTATGGTCGATTTTAGTTGCCACAATGTTGAGAATGAAATGTGGACAAGATACCTATATATTTAATTTAATTTAAGTACCACATGTCGTATGTAATATTGAGAAATATTCCACCTTTCACGACTGTAACAAAAGTTTTACTTGCACTGGGCACGTTTGGCTTTATTTTAAAGCACTTCAATCAATCAAAAGGAAGTAGACAAAATACATTAAACAAAACTGTGGACTTAAAAAAACATTAGGACTTGAATATACCGTCTGTCAGTGAAGTGCTCAGAGCTATGTCAAATATAATTTTGTGTGTGTCACACACAAACAGCATTTATTTGTTAAAACACTGATGAGCCAACACAAACGTTGAATATTGTGCTACCGCAGCACAAAACTACGAAAGGTGACTTGGCAATGGAGGACACAAAATACAGTCCTCTTATGATGCTTCAAAAGAGAGAAACGCGTCTGGTCTAAATAAGTCGCTTATTACAGTTGCAGAAGAGGGATATATTTCAATACCATTGGTAAAACCGCGATTGTGGAAGAAAAACAAGAAATAGAACATGAATACCATTGTGTATGTGCCATACCTTTCACCGATGGAAGTGCTTTAAAATAAAGCCAAACGCGCCGTGTGGATATAAAACTTTTATTACAGTCGCGAAAGACGGAATATTTCTCAATATTACATACGACACCTATGTGGTACTTAAATTAAATGAGATATTGTTATACAGTAAATATTATATGAAATTTAGGTATCTTGTCCACATTTCATTCTCAACATTGTGCAACTAAAATCGACCATATGGAAAGTATACGCTATGGACTTTTACCTCTGCAAACTCTTCACAATTTCGTGCAATGGTTTACTACATTTAATGCTGCACATTGAAACAAAATTAAGTCATTTATGGGGGGAAGGTATCAGGCAAGAAGACGTGTAAAAATCAAATTTTTTGGCCAAATAGTTTTTGTGAAATCGAATGATAAGTGCGTCAAAGCAGTGGGAACACCATGTGTCTGCACAGGCGAGAAGTGCAGTGATGACAAAATCGCGCACAGCGCGGAATGCGGGGAGCACGTGTCTGCAGCAGCGAAAAAGTTAATGAAGAGGCAAAGCACTAGATATTTCATTCAAACGAATAAAATTCGGGAAGTAAGGCACTCCAATATCGGTTTTTAATAAAGAAAATATTAAGCACCACACAAGGTTTGAACTCATAACCTTTCACTAGGCAGCCCAACACCTTAACCGTTCCCCTACCTCAGCTCAATGAACAGTGTAACTCCATAAGGAGTCTAACACCTCACGCAACTACTTATAAACACTGTTGGTATGACTATGAAATATTCACGCTTCGTCGAAGTACAATAGGAAATAAACAATTACCGCTGTTCTTTATTGCGAAAAAGCAGTTCGTGAGATTGAAACAAACACCTTTCCTTGCTATCGCCTGAATTAGGAGTCTTATTGCTTGTTTGGATTACTTAATTAATAGAATATGAAGCAATTGGTATAAAGAATGTTTTGTGGCGGCGTTCGTAGCGACAAACAATTCGCTGTAGAAACGGCTTACGAAGTCACCGCCACACTTTTAATAGCGGGCCGACCGGTCCGCTGGAACAGTGAACAGAAAGATGAAAACCCAAACACTCTGATTAAATAAAAGTCGGTACTTATCTTTATTAACGAAGATACAGAAACACAGTAGTGAACTCCGTGTCTACAGAAATGTGTCTAGTTCGAGTCGGAGCGGCTAGGTCAGCGTCGGCTGACGACAAACAACAACTCTGCTGCGATGAACACACAACTGACTAGCAAGTACACAATTCGGTGGCGAGTATACAACTGAGCGGCGAATACAGAACTGTCCTAGCGCTCGCGACTCCAGCGCTTAAGAAACCAGAAGCCAGCGGTGGCGCGCGCAGACTTGCGGCGATTTCCTGTCTCGCTGGCGCTGCTTATGCGGACGGCGTCGGGACTTTGATGCTGCCAACCTTTTGGCAGCGGGCTCGGCTGGCATTACTGGCTAGGATATAACAGAATGCTTTTTCCAAACTTTCTGTAAAAGAAAGTCTGATATCAAGAGATTGCTTTTGTTCTATTACTTTATTTATGACTGAACGTTTCTAAAACTGAAGACACTCATCCATGCTCTGCACTGCTGTCGAGATCTGGCAACGTCGTTCTCTGTTCATTGGCTGACTGTGTTTTGTGTCGTCAGATGCGCAGAACGAACCTAAACTCGGCCGCCAAGATATATGACGCGCACTTTAGTCTCTCATGAAGAAGAATAAAATATACTAACAACAGGCTCAACAGTGTGCAATGCTGGCCGTTTTACTTTCAAATGTACATGAAATTCTTTTGGCTGATAAATGAAAACATTTAACAAAAATTTTTTGTCTTTGAAAAACATGTGACATTGTGGTACTCATGATGTTTATGATGTTTGGTTTGTGGGGCGCTCAACTGCACAGTTATCAGCGCCAGTACAAAGCCGCAATCTTTACACAGTCCAATCTCGTCACGTTCACGAATGATGATGAAATGATGAGGACAACACAAACACCCTGTTTGCGGGCACAGAAAATCCCCAACATGGCCGGGAATCGAACTCGGGACCCCAAGCTCCAGAGGTACAACGCTAGTCACTAGACCACGAGCTGTGGACAGGTGGTACTGATTTGGGTGAACTACTAAAAATAACCTTTTCAGTGCTGAAATTCGATTCGAAGTTAAGTTTGGCTTGCCAAAACAGCTGACAACTGAAATTACATTACTCAGAAAAATTACATCCTTTATACTAATTGAGTCACAAACAACGATATTTATACAGCAAGTATTTTCTAAGCTCACTAAAACAGCATAAAAACAAATTATCAAATTATGTACACCTGTGCTGACAAATCTTAGAAACATTATAAAAGGGAAATATCTAACTAGCGTTTACATCAAATCTGTTTACGTACATTCTGGGGTTACTCAACAGTAGCCGTTTATCAGCCAGCTCATCTACATTAACGCGCTGGGAAAACAAAAGCTCTAGATATTTAACATCTTTACCATGCTTGCGAGGTGATTTCTGCTTCCACATTTGTATTTCCAATAAAACATGTCGACAAACACTGCCTATTGCGTCCTTTTTCGCTCACATACAGCTGTCCAGTGCAGTGCACCAAGCGCCCTGTTACTCCAGCTCTACAATCTCAGACCAGAAGCAATATCTTTGGCTCTGCGGTCGTGCACAGTCAGCGATCAGCTTTATAAGCCTAACAAGACCTAAACCGTTTATAATATAATAGTTTCATTTTAGTTTACATTACTATCATTACAGTATTCGGGTGCCACATGTAAGTGTGCCCCACTAGACTCTTTTCACTCTTGATTACATTCATCTTTGCTTTGTTCATCTTCGCAATTTTGGTGATATTTGACGGTTTTACCTAACTACATTATCAAGAACTAACTATACGAATGTTGCAGGAAGGGTATACGATGTTAACACTGCGGAAACTCTGCTGAAATTATTACTGTTTTGTGACCGATAACGATGACGTAACGAGCAGTGGTGAAATTCTTGTAGGCAGCCATGACTAGAAAATATTTTCAGTTAGGATATCGGCGGCCTCTGTAAGAGTTTTTGTGTCTTTGTAAGAAATGTTTGCCCTGCAGTGAGGTCCGCGGTTTTTGAGACTCGTACCACATTTATCACTAGGATGGCGGTGGTCTGACAGAGCAGCCTGAAGGCGACCGAGGCACGGTTCACGGCCTGCCACAGCTTCATTGCTGACACCACCTCTCCCCACATCTCACAAATTGTCTCCTGCAGTAGACTGACTCTCCTTTTTGTCTCATTTTCGTAAAAAAGTCTTACGTCAGGGCTACGAGGATGCTATCGCTCAACGCATAGCGCGTAGCGACTCCGCGTGGAAAAATCATCCAAGAACGACACGGTACCAGTACACAAGTGGGTTCGCCTTCAGTACGTCACACGCTGCAGTTATAGAGGAAAGCTACAGAGGTGCTTCAGATGCACCAAAACAAGCTTATTTTCAGTCGATGAAAACTACAACAAGCAGTACCTCCCGTAGTTAGACTGCAGACCAAATTGACTACCACCGCAGAAGGTTGGGAGACGTAGACACACAGTTGGTTTGAGTTCTTCATTCTGATGTGCCAAGTAGAGATGTATCCGAGCTAGCTCCATTAATGGCTAATGCTGTCAGTAGAAAAATTTGTCAGTTGTAGTTTTCAATAAACAGTACAGTAAATGTAGCTTGCCCATTAGAATTAATTGTATCAACACTACTATAAAAAATGTTCAAATGTGTGTGAAATCTTATGGGACTTAACTGCTAAGGCCATCAGTCCCTAAGCTTACAGACTGCTTAACCTAAATTATCCTAAGGGCAAACATACACACCCATGCCCGAGGGAGGACTCGAACCTCCGCCGGGATCAGCCACACAGTCCATGACTGCAGCGCCATAGACCTCTCGGCTAATCCCGCGCGACAACACTACTATACTTTAGCTGTGTGTAGAATAATATTTTACATTGTAGGACCCACTAATCAGCTAGGTAGTGGGTTGTTATTGTATCCTTAACATTATTACGAATAAAATTTTTTTAATGCTGTGTCTCAATTAACTAGCGATGTACTGTACATATACGTAAAATACGAAGTGGACACATCACAGACGATATTGTAAGTTTTAAAAAGTATTACGATTTCGCTCGATGTGGTAGGAACTGTTTGTTATTCGCAATAACTCGTTTACAATTATCTTCCTTGTACGCAGTATTCATACGCTAATTAAATTCGTGGCTTCTACAGATCAGCGTGCAGAGATACGGGAGGATTAGGGCATTGGGGTGGGAAGAGATATCGAAGCACCAAAACCACAGGCGGCCGCTGTGGCAGAGCGGTTCTAGACGCTTCGGTCCGGCACCGCGCTGCTACTACGGTCGCAGGTCGAATCCTGGCTCGGGCGTAGATGTGTGTGATGTCCTTAGGTTTAAGTAGTTGTAAGTCTAGGGAACTGATGACCTCAGATGTGAAGTCCCATAGTGCTTAGACCCATTTGAACCATTTTTTGAACCAAAAACACAACAGATTAAGAAGCTTCATACAGCGTAGGAAAACCGTTGGCATTCAAAAGAGCTTCCAGTGATCTCGGAATGGATAAAAAAGGTACTGCATACCGTATAGTTTCTAAGGAGATCCTATACCATTCTTCCTACAAAATAGTGGCAATCCAGATAGCTATGTGGGAGGTTTGTGGCAGTCACGCACATTTTTCTCAGAAGTGGCCTATTCTTCATTTCCTAAACTCTCATATAGTTTTCGGCCTGAATTGCAAAGGTTCGCGTACTCTCCATAGCGCATAGCTATTACATTTACCTTTAAAAAAGTTTTTTTGAGATGTTCCCCCTTTTCCTGTAGATGCACAGAAATTTATGGATACTGTTTAGTGTAATTATTGGGATCCAAAGGTACAGTCCATGATCGCGCTGTTCTTATGCGGCGCATTTTAAAAATTTACAGTACTGTGGAATACAAACGCGTAAGATCTACATCTACATCTACATCTACATGGATACGTAGAAGTAAATATCCTCGGGGTAGTGAAACAAATCACTTAATAAAAGCAAGTCTTCTGGTCCAGACTGTATACCGATTAGGTTCCTTTCGGAGTACGCTGATGCATTAGCTCCATAGTTAACAATCGTATACAACCGTTCGATCGACGAAAAATCCGTACCCAAGGACGGGAAAGTTGCGCAGATCACAGCAATATTCAAGAAAAGTAGTAGGAGTAATCCACTAAATTACAGGCCAATATCGTTAACGTCGATATGCAGCGGGATTTTAGAACATACATTGTGTTCGAACATTATGAATTGTCTCGAAGGAAACGGTCTATTGACACACAGTCAACATGGGTTTACAAAACATCGTTCCTGTGAAACACAACTAGCTCTTTATTCACATAAAGTGTTGAGTGCTATTGACAAGGGATTTCAGATCGATTCCGTATTTATGGATTTCCGGAAGGCTTTTGACACTGTACAACACAAGCAGCTCGTAGTGAAATTGCGTGCTTATGGAATATCGTCTCAGTTATGTGAATGGATTTGTGATTTCCTGTCAGAGAGGTCATAGTTCGTAGTAACTGAGGGAAAGTCATCGAGTAAAACACAAGTGATTTCTGGCTTTCCCCAAGGTAGTGTTATAGGCCCTTTGCTGTTCCTTATCTATATAAACGATTCTGGAGACAATCTGAGGAGCCGTCTTCGGTTGTTCACAGATGACGCTGTCGTTTATCGACTAATGAAGTCATCAGAAGATCAAAACAAACTGCAAAATTGATTTAGAAAAGATATCTGAATGATGCGAAAAGTGGCAGTTGACCCTAAATAATGTAAAGTGTGATGTCATCTACATGAGTGCTAAAAGGAACTCGTTAAACTTCGGTTACATGATAAATCAGTCTAATTTAAAAGCCGTAAATTCAACTAAATACCTAGGTATTACAATTACGAACAACTTTAATTGGCCTACCGGAGTGGCCGTGCGGTTCTAGGCGCTACTGTCTGGAACCGAAAGACCGCTACAGCCGCAACTTCGAATCCTACCTCGGGCATGGTTGTGTGTGATGTCCTTAGTTAGGTTTAAGTAGTTCTAACTTCTAGGCGACTGATGAACTCAGAAGTTGAGTCGCGTAGTGCTAAGAGCCATTTGAACTTTAATTGGAAGGAACACACAGAGAATGTTGTGGGGAAGCCTAACCAAAGACTGCGTTTTATTGGCAGGACACTTAGAAA
Source organism: Schistocerca piceifrons (assembly GCF_021461385.2). NCBI lineage: Eukaryota > Metazoa > Arthropoda > Insecta > Orthoptera > Acrididae > Schistocerca > Schistocerca piceifrons. The sequence goes on from NC_060143.1 coordinate 563,410,411, forward strand.
ATGTAACAGACCTACTAAGGAGACTGCCTACACTACGCTTGTCCGTCCTCTTTTAGAATACTGCTGCGCGGTGTTGGATCCTTACCAGATAGGACTGACAGAGTACATCGAAAAAGTTCAAAGAAAGGCAGCACGTTTTGTATTATCGCGAAACATGGGGGAGAGTGTCACAGAAATGATACAGGGTTTGGGCTGGACATCATTAAAAGAAAGGCGTTTTTCGAAGCGACGGAATCTTCTCACGAAATTCCAATGACCATCTTTCTCCTCCGAATGCGAAAATATTTTGTTGACACCGACCTACATGGGGAGGAACGATCACCAAGATAAAATAAGGGAAACCAGAGCTCGAACAGAAAGATGTAGGTGTTCATTTTTTCGGCGCGCTATCGAGATTGGAATAATGGAGAATTGTGAAGGTGGTTCGATGAACCCTATGCCAGGCACTTAAATGTGCTTTGCAGACTATCCATGTAGATGTAGATACTCTGCAAATCACACTCAAAAGCGCGCGAAAAAAACGAAAACGTACATCTTGCCCGAGCTCTGATTTTGCTTATTTTATGATGATGAGCGCTTCTCCCTATATAAGTCATCGCCAGCAAAATATTTTCGCATTCGGCGGAGAAAGTTGGTGATTGAAATTTCGTGAGAAGATTCCGCCGCAACGAAAAACGCCATTGTTTTAAAGGTGTCTATCCCAAATCTTGTAAAACAAGATATCTGTAGCAGCAGGTTTCTGCAGTGCGAAACGCTTCTTTCAAGCCGCCGGCGCGTCTACGGCTGCGCAACAGCGCAGCTCATAACACGTTAAGTGAAGGGGGCCCACTTTGCTGCAGCGAAGACACACGGGCCGAGCAAACAGCTGCTCTAGGGGTCTGGCGGGCCTGCTCTGCACACACACACACACACACACACAGAGCCTTGTGCCGTGTTTGGGGGGAACCCCCGCGGGCCGCTTCCAGCGACACAAAGCAGAGCGCGCCACTGCCGCTGCGCTTTTATTTCGCGCGCCACGCCGTGCCATGCCACGCCACGCCACAGCGACACGCTACAGAGGCTTCTCCGTCTGCTGGCTACTGTCGCCGTCCGGCAGACACGCGGCTGATTTATGAGGCTGGAGGCGGGGCAGCTAATTACTCGCCGGCCGCGATGAGGAAGGACACGGACAGCGTCTAGGGCGGCGGTGAGGGGGCGCTGTCTGCTCGCAGAACATCTCGTCTCGTCCCGGCCCGTAGCGGTGCGCCGCGCAGCCAGATTAAACCGTGAGCCGCTGCGCCAGCGAAGGAGACATACGCTGACTGGACTCCGTCCAGCGGTACAAATCGATTCGCTGTTCCGTTTACCTGCCGGTATCCGGTTTGCTTGTTACCGCCGTGTCGTGAAATGCGGCGCCAGACAATATTATTCGGCACGACATCCATTGTCAGAGACGTTACCGAATACAGAGAAGCTCTAATGGATGATGGAATGGTCCACGGCCTGCTAACGGCGCAAACCACTGTTCAGAAAAGTCCAGCGGTACAGCAAAGAGGTATCTTGGAGAGATAGCTGGAGGACCGTCTTCAAAGACAAGAGACGACGTACAGAAATACACTCTGAAGCCTAGTTTACACGACGACACCAGGTTGCAGGCAACTGCGCTACCAGAGCGAGGTGGCGCAGTGGTTAGACACTGGACTCGCATTCGGGAGGACGACGGTTCAATCCCGCGTCTGGCCATCCTGATTTACGTTTTCCGTGATTTCCCTAAATCACTCTAGGCAAATGCCGGGATGGTTCCTCTGAAAGGGCACGGCCGACTTCCTTCCCCATCCTTCCCTAATCCGATGAGACCGATGACCACGCTGTCTGGTCTCCTTCCCCAAACAACCAAACCAAACCAAACCAACTGCGCTACCGGTCACTGCGCGTACGCGCCGCGCGTTTGCCCAACTCGGCGGTGAAACTAAACACCACCGGCGTGTTCCAACTTTGGCGACACTAGTTGCACGAGTTTTGAGGTTATGTGTGTTCGTAGAGTGTACAAAAACTGAAATATGAAGTTGGGAACGGAGAATAATGTTCGCTTTTTGTATGTCTATGCCTCGCATGGGTGTTTGTGGGATTTCAGTGATGTTGGTTACAAAAATAAGCAAGGTACTGCTGCCTCTGACACCATCATATGCGATCATAACGTAGATGGTTTGACAATATCCGAGCTGCAGGGAAAAATTTATACAAGTGAATTAAGAAAAATACGAGCAACTGTAATTCTAGCTGTGGCAATGCTCTCGTCTACTATACTCCATTCACCAAAACAAGAGACGTACTGTAAACACGGCAAGGCGCGTGACCACAGCGCTGCCGCCGAGGGGTGTACAAGGCAAGGGAGTCAGAAATTAAAAAATGAAAGTCGTGTTTTTTATAATTTGGCACCTGAACATGATAAAGTGATCCGAGAACTACCTTCCGACACCTTTTTTTACATTACATTAAAATTTATTGTCACTGAAAAAGAGAAATATTTAAGCTTTCAGGAAAAGTTGTTTTTTCGCGTTACTCTATGTTTATCACGCCATATCTCCTAAGCTGTGTGTCACACAGCAAAATAATTTTATAATTGTACTATATGTACAGTACTATATGTTGATGACGTCTGCAAATTTTCTGCCCAATAGAATCAGTAATAGTGAAGTAATAAATTAAAATCTCACGTCTGATGCAGAACTTTTACCAAATCATCATCCGAAATATAGTAAGCGACAAACTTTTCCCCCCTTTGAATTTTTTTGTGGGGGTGTAAGCGAGAAAAGTTTCATAAAGGTTTGAATTTAATTTTGTAGTTTGTTCGAATGCGATGGGTGGAACCGTTTGTCCTTTATGAGCGATGCATTGTGCGGTTCGCAGGCGCGGCGCTCAGTCAGTGTGGCCGTCTCAGTTGCAGGTGTGAGCTCGTTAGTGGGTGTTGTACAGCGGCGATTTCAGGATGTCTTAAGTTCATCTGTAAAGACGCTTGAAAGACTAGTTGTTGATTATTAGAGTAAGCATATGTGTTTTTACCCACGTTGAGCATTCACTGTGTATGTGCGTATCCAATAGCATCGCATGGTTTCTTATTTTATATATGCACTTATTTCATTAGCATCGCATATGGCTGTCCTCATTAAGTCATCCACGGATTCAGCGAGCGAGGTCGACGTGTCAGTTCTGAGTCCACCAAAGAAGCGAGCAAAGAAGAAATCATTAAGTTCTTCTGAGAAGCACATGGTGCTTAATGTGTATAAAACGGAACTGTTACATCCAGAGCAGTCGATGAGTGACATTTTTTCAAAAACAGCTGCAGCTACGGGTATTGGACATTCTTCAATGTATCGTGTGATGAGTGAGTACAAGGCCACACACTCTTTGAAGTCTCCCAAGAAAGGAAAATTACGACAGAAACTTTCTGAAAGCGTTGATGACTTCGATAGAAATGTGATACGAAGGAATTCGTAAGGAATTGCCAACAATTGACAAAGTGCTTACAGTCGTGAACGTAGATGCAGATCTGGGCGATTTTCGGAGAACTACATTTTAGGTTATTGAGAGAAATGAATTTCAAATATGTCCGGCGTGGGCGCGATAGCATGCTTGTAGACAGGGATGACATGATTTTATGGAGACGGCGTTATCTTCGAACCATTAAACGGTTGAGAAATGAAGGCAGACCCATTTACTATTTGGACGAGACGTGGGTGAACGCAGGACATACCCGAAGTTACGTCTGGGTAGATGACACTATAAATTCCTCAAAACAAGCGTTTCTGTCCGCATTATCCACCGGAAGCAAGGGCCCATTAGGTAAAGGGAAACGTCTGATTATCGCACACATTGGCAGCAAAGCAGGGTTCGTTGGAGGATGTTTGTGGACTTTCGAATCCAAGAAAAGTGGAGATTATCATGAGGAAATGTGCGCCGAAACCTTCGAGATGTGGTTTCAAGATGTTCTTCCTCGGCTTCAGGTAAAATGCGGTTATTGTTCTTGATAACGCGCCGTACCATTCTCGGAGAAAAGAAAAAGTTCCCAATGCGAATTCCAATAACCACGAAATATTAGAGTGGCTAAAATCTAAAAACATCGATTTCGAAGACGGTATGTTGAAGAAAGAACTTTTAGATATAGCTAAAAATCACAGAACAGCGCACAACAAATATGCAATAGATGAAATGGCGAAGAATGCAGGGAAAGCTGTTCTCAGAATTCCTCCGTACCACTGTGAATTAAACGCCATCGAGTTAGTGTGGACAGAATCAAAGGCTATGTTGCAGCGAAAAACAGTACTGCTAGAAGAAGCAGTAAGAACAGTGACTGCACAGGATTTTCAGTCTGGAACCGCGCGACCGCTGCGGTCGCAGGTTCGAATCCTGCCTCGGGCATGGATGTGTGTGTTGTCCTTAGGTTAGTTAGGTTTAAGTAGTTCTAAGTTCTAGGGGACTGATGACCTCAGATGTTAAGTCCCATAGTGCTCAGAGCCATTTTTTTTTTTTTTTTTTTTTTTTGCACAGGATTGGAGCAAGTGCGTCCTCCATGTCGTAGAAAAAGTGGAAACTGAAATGTGGAAATTAGACTGCATTATAGAGGAGAGAGAGGAGCAGTTTGTTATAAACCTCAATGAAAACAGTTCGACAGAGTGAACCTTGTTTCGTCCTTTATCATTATTATTACTGGTATTGTTATTAAAATTAACAATTAATTGTGTTTGAATGGAGCGTTTTGTTAGCAACCTGAATGACAATAAATCTGCTTCGACATAATGAACTCAGTTTAACATTATTTTAACATTATTGTTAAATTTATTTCGTACATTGTTGCCCAGGTTTCTCACGGTCGGCTGTGACAGCTCGGCAGCCAGCCGCCAGCTGCAAAGCGTGCGCCTAGGATTTTCCACACCCCTACGTATCACGTGGACACCGAATGCTTTCTCTGGAAACGAGCGTAGTCACTCGCGTGACGCTGTTTATGTTTCGTCCCAGTGAATAGACTTTAGACTAAAATCCCATCGTTTCAGTTGGCCAACTCTTTGTTAAAGAATAATGTCGACAAGAGTGAAGGCTATACATATTCAAGAAGCCACATTCTTTATTCAATATTCATCTGTTTAAAACGTCGCTGCAGTGCTCCCCATTCACGTATGTTAGAATTTTGAAATATTGCTACTGCACAGATCCATCTTCAAAGGAGTAGTCTGCAAACCATTCTCTTCTTAATGCGGCCTGCTTCGAATAACTATTGTTGCTGATGTTAATTATTATTACTGTTAATGTTAATAATTATTGGTGTTAATGAAAAAGCGCCATCATCAATTGAAACCGTATCTTACAAAATGCCGAGTGTTCTCGATTGTAATGCACGCAATATGGTATGTAATTTCAGTTCTGGCGACAATGCTTCAGCCAAACATTTATTCCTTATCGCATAATTACCTCTATTTCGAAGAAACGTGAACAGTTCTGGTGACATTCTAAGATAATTAAAATAACTTCTTGGATCTTCCGCTATAAATTATTTCAGCAAGGATACTGAGCAACCGAGCTGACGTCTTTTCTTCATCCAGTCACGAATCGAAACACGTTTCTTATTTTTTCCTTATGCAGCGATTCCAATCAACAAGCTTTAACGCCACCACAACTCGTACGACGTGCAGCTCCCAAAACATTCATTTCAGACACGACTAAGGGACCCACAAAACGACGAAACTGAAGTGCATACTGGTGTCGCCGTGTCTACAGTCATATCTGAAATCATTTGCGTGCAACTCATTCCACGCAACGAGCGGCGCAACCCAATGTCGTCGTGTAAACTAGGCTTAAGACAGCAAAACAAAAAATAACAGTAAAATTAAAATAAAACATAACAAATCAAAAGATAATAAAATAACCAAGTAACTAACATGTACACAAGGAAAGAATTGTACGAATGGAACGGAAATCGGTAGATGTGATACACATGTACAGACAAAAAAATTATTAGAATTTCAGTAAAACGGCATGGCTTGTCATTGATTGATAGAGTTCGTGGATTCCTCCTGCGAGATATCGTGCCAAATTCTGTCCAGCTGCCGTGATAGATCGTCAGAATCCAGAGTTTGTTGGAGGGCCCCACCTGTAACCCTCCAAACGTTCTCTACTATCGAGGGATTCGGCAGCCTTGGTCGCCAATGTAGGGTTTGGCAAGCAGTAGAAACGCCCACTGTGTAGTTGGGCATTATCTTGCTGAAGTGTGTGCCCAGGACCGGACCGCTTGCCGTGAGGTGCAACAAAACGGGGCGCAGAATGTCATCGACGCGTGTGACGAGCAAAGAGGTCCTGCCATGAAAAAGAAGTGACACCCCAGACCCTCGTTCCTGCTTGTCGGGTAGTGTGGCGGGCAACAGTAAGAAAAAAAAAATGGTTCAACTGGCTCTGAGCACTATGGGACTTAACTTCTCAGGCCATCAGTCCCCTAGAACTTAGAACTACTTAAACCTAACTAACCTAAGGACATCACACACATCCATGCCCGAGGCAGGATTCGAACCTGCGAGCGTAGCGGTCGCGCGGACTGAAGCGCCTAGAACCGCTCGGCTACTCTGGCCGGCGGCGACAGTAAGATCTGTCAGAGGCATCTTTAGAACGTCTTCAGCCTGAAACCTCGTTGACTGTAGTAGAACTGTCTACAGCGATGAGGCCCGTTTCGAATTCAGCTCCAATAACCACTGAAGACGCTACCTTATGTTGGTGCCTCATGTGGCGTAGTTGCGTTGCTGAGAGTGAAATGCAGCGCAGTGGTGCGTAACAAGTTCCTGTTCAAAACCATTCAACAGCCAAGATCGCATAAAATTCTTCTTTTTTTGTTTTTTATTTAACACAACCGGATTCAACAGACTACGCTATCGTCTCCAGGTCTTAAAATCGTTTGTTGTAAAACAGGTTCATTTTGTGATGACCTCGTGCACAAGATGTCAAGTGAATAAAAAGGCCGGCCGGTGTAGCCGTGCGGTTCTAGGCGCTTCAGTATGGAACCGCGTGACCGCTACGGTCGCTGGTTCGAATCCTGCCTCGGGCATGGATGTGTGTGATGTCCTTAGATTAGTTAGGTCTAAGTAGTACTACGTTCTAGAGTACTGATGACCACAGATGTTAAGTCCTATAGTGCTCAGAGCCATTTTTTGAATAAAAACGACACATTATAATACGCTTGTCTTCGCTAAAATATTTAAATACATAAATCACCTTGTGCAGCGGGGTTTGTCAATATACATATTGCTCACATACATATGGACATCAGCCAGTAACAGAGCGTTTCCGATCGTGTGACCAGCTCTTGATATTTAATGATTTTTAAGGTTTAATACGGAAAAATAACAGATATTTTTGAGAATATTGACCGTAAGTGCTATATAAATGTTATAGTCGATCAGAAAAGCAACAACCAGAACCACATTTTCAACATAGGAAAATAGCCAATTGTATCTGACGGGAGGCCAGAATTTGTGCACGCTATGGCCTGAGTGCCTAACTTCAACGCTATTTAACTGGGAAGCGGCGCGAAGCACATAATTTTTTTCTTAACAGTAATTTCTCAGCAAACCTACACTGCAACACCCTTACAAGCTGTTTCTGAGCACCATTCATATTACTGCAACGTATGTTGGTTAAGTCAAGGGGCGTGCTTGGGACGATCACACGATTTAAAACGAGCTGTTGTTGAATTTATGAAGGAAAAAGGAGAGCAAGGTCGAAAGTTAGAACATCCAGATTGGATTGCAGACTTTGTATTTTAAGTAGACTTGGCTGTACACTGCCCATAGTAAGACATTACAAGATGAACAGCAATTTATATCCGATATGGTGGGAATGCACTTAAAAACAAAACCGAGTTGTGGAAGCGACAAATTCTTACAAAAAACACCGTCTATTTCCCTATAATCACTGGTGTTACAGGAAACGAGAGGTTTGAAGAATTCATGGTGAACTTGAAAGAACTGCAAGAAGAGCTTTCCAAACGTTTTGAAGATGCTGCCAATCTTACATCCGTGTTCGAGCTGTTTTCGAGACCGTTTACTGTTTGAGCTGAAAGTGCCCTGTGCATGTGCAAATAGAACTTTTGAGCTGTAGTGTAATTCGCATTTAAAAGAGAACCTTTTTGTGTTAGAACTGTCCAAGCGATGTCTGATTGTTTTCTTTGGGAGGACTTTCCACGTTTCCGTAATGGTGTTGCAAACTCAATAAAAGATTTTGATCATGATTTTTCGATTATAAAACTAAGTAAGTCAGGATTACATAGCAGCTTAGTGCAAATATCTGTAACAGTATCTGTGTCTGATCATATGCCAACAGTTCGTAGCGAATAAAAATCATACTGTGTCTTCAGTGCGCCAAAACTAATTAAATAATACGGAAAATTTGTTTACTTTGTTATCTGTGTAGTTGAGAAATATGAAATACGAGACGAAGGCATACTCAGTGTGACAGCATTGCCACTTACGCGTGGCACGTTTGCAGTTTCCACCTCTGTCCCCTCCTCCCCTCCTCACATGCCGAAGCGTTGTACGGGGTGGGGGAAGTGTGAAGCCAGCTGAGGCAGCTCTGACAAACAAGCAACAGACACTCTTGAGTAACGAATCCTTTGCCACGTATGAGGTACGGAATTGGTAGCGCAACCAAATGGTAAATAAATTCACTGTGCTTGATTGTAATACATGTATTACACCATGCGCATTTTTAGCATCACCTATTTTCGTTTCCCTTCAGGTGGCAGCATCTGCTTGAAGAAAGCTGTTTCTTGCACTCTTAGCATGTCTTCGAAAAATAAAGCTAATTCTTTGTTTTGTTTTTAGTAGTTTTCCATTACACTTCGTTTAGAATATGCTGTAATATACCAGACACGTTCGAATTAGTTTACAGTATAGAAATACATTTTCTTCGTCGTAGCACTGAACCTACATTCGGCAACAACATGTATTTTCATATTTCAGTGCCCTTTTTCTGAATATTCCATTTCAACATTTCCTAAAAATATGGTGAAACAGAATCAATTTATTTTGTAATTTAGCTTTACAGTCTTATTTTCTCTCAGAACAGTACAATGACCGCCAATATAAATGTTTGATTCACAAAAGCTCAGGATACCTGGCAAAAACTACTTTCAATTAAACTGCAGCTAAGGGAGGACCGAAGCCACACGTTAATAATAAGCTGATAAACAATATATTATATTATATATAATGTATGTAATAACAAATAATAAATAATAAACTGATAAATTTAGTTGGTAAGTATTGTTTGCTCCATAATTAATGCATTAGCAGGAAACTGTTATCTCTTTCAACTAACCACCATGGGATATTATAAGTAATGCTTATTATAAATAATAAAATCCTAGAATCTATTTTAGTTTGTAGGTAACAGACCTTGCGTGATGCTGTCTGAGCTTCGAAACAAAGTTCGCTTAAAATACCTGGCACAACTAGACCCTCATGAAACAGACTGCTCCTATTAATGAAGTTACAGTAAAACACACAAACTGGTAATAAATAAATGTTATGAAAAACTAGGCGGCAGTATCATAATTATGACGACAGAGTCCCCATACCGGACAAAGAGAAGGCGCGAAATCTGACTACGAAATTAAATTCAGTGACCAGGCTCACACAACTTTAATCTCCAAAAAGGCTCTCTTCAAATTAAAAACGTTAATCCAAAGCAATTATATGTTAAAAAAGAGTGTACACAAGAACGCGTCATGAAGAGCAAAAGTGATGATATTAGTTTTTGACTGAAATACTTGGAGGTAAGACCAAACCGGCAATGAGTAAGGAAAAGAAGTCTATCATATAAGCACGAAAATAAGTCATAAGTTTTCCGTCCACTGATTGCCGACATGACCGGTTACTGGAGCCCAAATGAAGTAAGAAATATAGTGCAAAGCCCAAGATTCTACGCCAATAAGCTCGCGTGGGCTTTAAAAAAAAATTTTACCCACCATGTAACAACCCCAGATTAACTAAACAGTATGCTGGCCAGTCCTAAAATTCATGACTGACTCTTCGATGGCACTACAGATTTATCTTACCATCGCTGAACTGATTATTACGGCAACATAAAAAGCGTTGTCGTCGCTTGAGATGTGTCAGCATCAGCCGTGAGATATCTAGATAAAGGCTATACCGTCCGGTGATTGCCTCCGCCTGTGCGAGTGAACAGCACAAAAAGTATCGAATTCCGTGTGCAAGCCGAATCCGAGACCCCTTGCTTCCGAATTGACCAACCTCTCTCTAGCTCTGCTAACGACCGAGTAGTCCTCCAGATTTGCTCGCTTCTCTCGTCCAGAGCTGTGCACCGCACTTCCCGATCACAGTTTGTTACGTATTGTTAGAGCACCAAGTGACGCCTTCACACTCCATGGCAGTTGCAAACCTTCCAGAACTCCTGTGGCAAACGTAAGTAAATGTTTATGCACTCACGTAATAAAGTGATCTAACATATCATTTGTTGTGGTTAAAAATGAATCATCTCCCGTGGGACTCATAGAACGCACAGTTCGTTAGGTCACAAAACACACCACTAGCTAGCAGTCTCCAGCGGAAGCATGTTACTAGAGGACTCATGTCGAAAGCTGCTGGCACATTGGCAGCTTGGTTTAGAGAGGAGCAGGCGAAACACGAAAAACTTAACGCACCTGATATCAAAACTACAAAGCTTTTGCGCTGGCTACATTAAAAAGCAGTAAAGGAAACAAAAGAAAAATTCGGAGTAGGTATTAAAATTCATGGAGAAGAAGTAAAAACTTTGAGGTTCGCCGATGACATCGTAATTCTGTCAGAGACAGCAAAGGACTTGGAAGAGCAGTTGAACGGAATGGACAGTGTCTTGAAAGGAGGATATAAGATGAATATCAACAAAAGCAAAACGAGGATAATGGAATGTAGTCAAATTAAATCGGGTGATGCTGACGGAATTAGATTAGGAAATGAGACACTTAAAGTAGTAAAGGAGTTTTGCTATTTGGGGAGTAAAATAACTGATGATGGTCGAAGTAGAGAGGATATAAAATGTAGACTGGCAATGGCAAGGAAATCGTTTCTGAAGAAGAGCAATTTGTTGACATCGAGTATAGATTTAAGTGTCAGGAAGTCGTTTCTGAAAGTATTTGTATGGAGTGTAGCCATGTATGGAAGTGAAACATGGACGATAACAAGTTTGGACAAGAAGAGAATAGAAGCTTTCGAAATGTGGTGCTACAGAAGAATGCTGAAGATAAGGTGGGTAGATCACGTAACTAATGAGGAGGTATTGAATAGGATTGGGGAGAAGAGGAGTTTGTGGCACAACTTGACAAGAAGAAGGGATCGGTTGGTAGGACATGTTTTGAGGCATCAAGGGATCACAAATTTAGCATTGGAGGGCAGCGTGGAGGGTAAAAATCGTAGAGGGAGACCAAGCAGATTCAGAAGGATGTAGGTTGCAGTAAGTACTGGGAGATGAAGAAGCTTGCACAGGATAGAGTAACATGGAGAGCTGCATCAAACCAGTCTCAGGACTGAAGACCACAACAACAACAACAACATTAAAAAACTAAACCCAACTGAATGTTAGACAATAATGTTTCGCACGGAAGATGTAGTATGAAGTGCCACATTTTACACTACTGCCTTTGGATTATGTCTGCGAGTAGATTGGTAACTTTCTAGTTGGTAACAACGCGATAATTAAAGTTTCTGATGAACTTGTTCATTTGCGTGTGGAACAGTGTACTGCAAGTGAACAGTTACTTAGACTATGCATCAAGTAATGCTGTAAAAACAGTTCTAACTTATCAAGCAAATCTGTGGCAAAGATGTGTATCGAAGTTGTTGTTGTTTTGGTCTTCAGTAAGAAGACTGGTTTGATGCAGCTCTTCAAGCTACTCTATCCTGTGCGAGCCTCTTCATCTCCTAATAACTGCTGCAACCTACACCCTTCTGAATCTTCTTGGTTTATTTTTCTCTTGATTTCTCTCTAGGATTTTTATCTCTCAAACTTCGCCCCAGTATTAAACTGATCATCCTTTGATGTCTCAGAATGTGTTCTATCAACTGATCTCTTCTTTTGGTCAAGTGGTGTCAGAAATTTCTTGCCTCCTAAAATCTGTTCAGTACTTCCTCATCAGTTAGTTACGTGATCTACCCATCTAATCTTCAGCGATCTTCTGTAGAACCGCATTTCAAAAGCTTCTCTTTTCTTCTTGTCTAAACTGTTTATCGTCCATGTTTCACGTCCGTACATCCCTACACACCAAACAAACGCCTTCAGATAAAACTTGCTAACATTTAAATCTATACTCGATGTTAGCTTATTCCTCTTCTTCTGAGATGCTTTTCTTTCCATTGCCAGTCTACGCTTTGTATCATCTCTGATTCGTTCATCATCAGCTATTTTGCTGATCAAATAGCCAAAATCTCCTACTACTTTGAGTGTCTCGTTTCCTGATCTGATCCCTTTAGCATCACCTGATTTAATTCGACTACATTCCATTCTATTTGGGGAGCAAAATAACTGATGATGGTCGAAGTAGAGAGGATATAAAATGTAGGCTGGCAATGGCAAGGAAAGCGTTTCTGAAGAAGAGAAATTTGTTAACATCCAGTATTGATTTAAGTGTCAGGAAGTCATTTCTGAAAGTATTCGTATGGAGTGTAGCCATGTATGGAAGTGAAACATGGACGATAAATAGTTTGGACAAGAAGAGAATAGAAGCTTTCGAAATGTGGTGCTACAGAAGAATGCTGAAGATTAGATGGGTAGATCACATAACTAATGAGGAAGTATTGAATAGGATTGGGGAGAAGAGAAGTTTGTGGCACAACTTGACCAGAAGAAGGGATCGGTTGGTAGGACATGTTCTGAGGCATCAAGGGATCACCAATTTAGTATTGGAGGGCAGCGTGGAGGGTAAAAATCGTAGAGGGAGACCAAGAGATGAATACACTAAGCAGATTCAGAAGGATGTAGGTTGCAGTAGGTACTGGGAGATGAAAAAGCTTGCACAGGATAGAGTGGCGTGGAGAGCTGCATCAAACCAGTCTCAGGACTGAAGACCACTACAACATTCCATTATCCTTCTTTTGCTTTTGTTGATGTTCATATTATATCCTCACTATACCGAATAATAGTGAGAATAGGCTGCAACCCTGTCTCCCTCCATTTTCAACCACTTCCTCCCTTTCACGCCCCTCGACTCTCATTCTAACTGCCGTATGGTTTCTGTAAAAGCTATAAATAGCGTTTCGCCCCCCTGTATTTTACCCCCGCTACCTTCAGAATTTCGAGAGAGTATTCCAGGTAAGATTGCCAAAAGCTTTCCCTAAGTCTGCAAATGCTATTAATGTATGTTTGCCTTTCCTTAACCTATCTTCTAAGATAAGTCGTAGGGTCAGTATTGCCTCGCGTGTTCCTGCATTTACTGCTGTTACAATGCCAGGTCAGTCAATCATCCAGACTGTTATCCCTGCAACTAATGTAAAGGCTCCTGCCCCTCTTCAGTAACCACACATTTGTCTGCCTTCTCAACAGATACCCCTCCGTTGTGGTTTCACCTACGGTACAGCTATCTGTATTGCCGAGGCACGCAAGTCACTCCACCGACGGCAAGGTCAACGTTTCATGGGGGGGGGGGGGGGGGGTGTTGAATTAAATAATTCTATCATTCATTTATGTAGTAAAGCGAACTAATATTTCGTGTGTTAGAGTTAATGCTCTACCTCACCGAGCTGTCAAAGACCCACAGTTGTGGCAGGACGATTATAGTTTCGTCTGGTCACAACTGAAATCTTGTAAACAAACATACGTTCTTAACATGTTTCAGATAAAGAAAGTGTGATGATAAAAAAGCACAGAATTCCAATAAGCTTAGGAAAAATCAGAGGAAGAAAAGCTTCAGAATTTTGTTACACACATTGTACCTTTCCTTACCATCCCTGACTAACCAAGCTACCCTTTTATGACTGATAATCTACCAAAACCATATCGAGTCATTGTGTAAGCAAGCATCTACACAAAGACAGGCAAACGTTAACAAATGCAATGAACTAGAGAGGAGCCAACACTGATTATCTGACACAAAATTATACTGACAAGAAAAATACATATTTCTCTCGTCGTGTTTCTGCAGACAAAACCTCTGTAGAATGAATAAACGTGCAAGTGATTGCATTCAGGTTTTAATGCTTTGTTTGTGTCTCATCATCTCAACAATTAATTTTTGTGTCTTGATAAGAGTACTTACAGAATTTCAGCTAAACAGTGTCGGCTCTAGACCTGTGTCAGAAACTGACAAAAAAATCGAAGGAAGACAGGGATTCATCCACATCAAAACTGTACAATAGTAGAAAGGCGCAAAGTGCAGATTGCACATGTTGAATTGTGTTTTGGACAAAGCTTAAATGTTATCGTTGGTTACCAAATATGGTTTCTAAATAAAAGTTCTTAAAACTATTTTTCTCTCTTAAACACCTTTTCGTCGTTTTTATGTCAGTTAGAATATTTGAAAGAGTTATTTGTAAATTTTTTCACAAAAATGTATACTGTAGCTTAGAATTGGTACATTGCTACAATATGTTTGCTGAGGTTTTGTGTGGAATGACGAAAGAAAATGGCAGGTTTGCTACTAGTTGCGGAGTTCAGGTACTTGTTATAAAGACAGTTTCGGGCAAGACTATAAGCAAAAAAATCCGTGGTCCGACGGTTTCGATTTCGCGACCTATCAGTTTTCAAGCACGCTCTATACAAGCAGGTCAGATGCGGTTTCTGTTCGTCAAGGGATTCAGTTACCAATACCTGCTACAGCCTCTGCAGAGCCTCACACAGTCTGGTCTATCACTCAACATGAAATCCCTTTCGCCATTGTACAGCTACATGACCATGCCATGCTCTTCAACGGTGGCGGACTTAAATTCATCATAACTTGAGCCACTTTCCAAGCCACATTTACAAATTATATACACTAACTTTCTTCGTGAATCAGTCTATCTATTTTTCATAACCGGATCAAAAACACTGCAATAGTTTCTGAGATTAGCCTGTATATACAGACAGAAACCATCAGGGAACTTCAAGTTAGATATGTATAAGGATGGTAGCATTTGGCTAGAGAGCACTTCTTGTATGCTGGTAGCCTATTACTTCGTAAAAAATTTAAAGAACAGTAAAAATACATTTTCGTCTGTCTTCTACAGTTCACCTGAGGATGACCGGCAGATGCGCAGTCGAAATATCGGGCAATGAAACGAACCACGGCCAGCTGCTAGTCCGAAAATTCTTTCCGTGTTGAAGAAATGTCTACGTTATCTGTCAAATAATCAGAAGCCTCCAATTCATTAAACGAATTTGCACTGGATGTTGGTGTTGACGTGTCCTCGTAAACCACCCTCTTCCTAGTGGCATTGTTCTGAATATAACAAGAACGTTTTTTGTTACTCAAGTACTTTGTTGGAGGTTTTCACTTTTTAAAAATTGGATTACTGAATCATGACTCGTTTTTGGTGATCGAACAATACAGTTCAAAAAGCAACAGTAAAGTTAACACGTTGTTCTTGAGACCTGTAGTTTAAAACACCAAATTTACCTGCAATACCATCATAGCTAACGGTGGGAACATGTTACACAGGTACATTACCTCTGTAATTACTGAAAATACTGAATGACGTATTTTTTATCGATGAAGCTACGTTGGCATATTTTTATAAAATAAACAAAAGTAGAATGTTGGTAAATGTGTTGCTTCTGAGTAAATAAGAAACGTAGAAACAGCTTTTTGAGTATTTCCTAGGTGCAGATCTCAGAACTGTTTGGTGAGCTATAAGTTGTTTGCTCGCTCAGTTCTGACGTTTCTGATAGCAAACAACTTCAGTGCAGTTTAAGAGCTAAGGACGATAATTATCAGTAGGAGGACACTTATTCACGCACATCTGGAAATCTCCAATACAGATGAAAACTGCAATGTTTGCTCTTATGAAGAAGTTAAATTACAGTTGTAGCTGACAAGCTGTCTAACCTGATAAACTGCGTATAGAAAGTTAAAAGTACCATAACAATATTCGCTATAAATAGCTTAGTACAAACTCCATAAGCAGATTAATGCTTCAATTTACAAATTTTTTAATTCATTTTATTGGAAATTACAGTGCAGTTTGATAAGCTGATGCCATGCAGTATTCAGAGTTCGCTGCCAGATAAAAAAGCTGCAGACAGTTTCATAATAAAATTATTTTATTTCCAATAAACTAGAGTAACAAAATATAGTCAGTTCATTTATTTGCCTCTAAAGCTTATTTTAAATGCTACTGTGAAAAAGAACATTCAGATTAACTGATGCCGTGTGTCCATTAAAGTGACGGCACTGCGGCAGGATAATTACTGTGGGACGGTGCAATGTTTTGCCCTGCATAGGAAACATTAATAAGTTTCTTAACGTAGCGCAAGACGTCGATGGACCCCACAACTGTTAACATGCAGGCGGTATTATGATACACAACCACTGTGTTGTCCCATTAACGTCCTACTCTGAGCGAACGAAAATATGTAAACCGCAAAAACGCAGCACATTACCGTGCTTAATACGGTGTAGGAAAGCAGTTGGCATTCGAAACAGCTATCAAACGTCTCAGAACGGATTAACGCAAGTCCTATATCGTTTTCAATGGAGTCGTACATCACTCTTCCAAAATACTATCAACTTCAGGAAACAATGATGGAGATAATTGCTGACCACGCAGTCTTTTCTCCAAAGCAGACCATAAAGGCTGAATAATATTGAGATATGATGACTGTGGTGGCCAGGAGAGGACAGAAAATTCATCCTCGTGCTCACAAAAACTGTTGAGGACCAAGCGAGCAGGAAAACAGCATCACCATTGGGGAACAATCACTGCACCACGGGACGGTCTTGATCAGCCAAAATGATCACATAATCCTTGGTAGTAATGTAGCCCTCCAGAGTAACCTTGGGACCCACGGAAGGCCACGATACTGCTTCCAAAATCATCACCAAATCCCTAGGTGTTGGAAACAGTATGCAACAATACTTGTTTTGTAAGTAAAACTGCCTTTTCCTGCTGCTAGTAACTTTATTTATTCCATACCCGTTTCGCCTTCTTCTGTTCTAAGGCATCATCACTGGGATGATGCCTTAGAACAGAAGAAGGCGAAACGCCTATGGGATAAATAAAGTAACTAGCAGCAGGTAAAGGCAGTTTGATTTACAAAAGAAGTATTTATATGCTTGCTGCGGAGGATGCCACACAAACAAACTTGTTAGTATGCGACAAGTCTAATATGTCAAATGATTTGCTTCCATTGGTCTATAGCCCATATTTTATGGCTTTGGCACGACGTTTTCCTGTTACGGGCATTTGCATCACTGATCAGTTCTGGAATTCGAGCTCGTCGTGCAGTTCTCTGTTTATGAAGCTCCCTTCGTTTTGTTTTGTTGACAGTGTTCGCAAGTGCTACGTTCACTTCTGAAGTTGCACGTGACTTAGCAGATGATGTTTTTTCCTGCTTTCCGTCTATGCGGTATAAATCTTCGATATGATGCCTCACGAAACACACAAAACACGTCGGCTACCATGGTTACGGAAGCATCCATCACGTGAGTGCCAACACTTTGCCCATGTTCGAATTTTCTCAGTTCTGACACAATGCAGTCACAACACACACAGTACTGTGTTCTGACGACGGCTCTCACTTCCAACACATTGAGGACCTCGCACAGGTGCCGTTAGTTGTCAAACACACCAGCGCAACGTCCAGCCTTGGCTACCACTTGCGCTTGTGATCAAGCATACATTTATCGCCGTGTTTTTATATTTTTATCCAGTTCTTTTAACTGATGCAGCAGGAAGTAATTTGTCTAACACATAATGCACGACTAAGCTTAAAGTCGTAAACGGAAATGAATTTGCAGAGTTTAGTCATAAAGAGCTGCCTACCTCTGTGATTCGCAAACCACCCGATAATGTGTGGCTGAGGCTATTTCTGATACCAGTTCATATCAAAGCGACTGTTGATAAACTTCCCTGTGAGCCCTAATTTCTTGGTATTTTTTGTCCTTAGAGCTTTGCAAGACGTAGGTGGGAGGAACTAAAACGAACGAACGTACGGTCTCGGACTTTCGAAAGTAAGCTTCTCCGTTGTACGTAACTCTTTTCATGTAGTGAGTGCCACAGAAATTTACTGAACACCTCCGTAACACTGTCGCTCTTGCTAGACGATCCTGTTACGAAACTAGCTGCTCTTCGTTGGGCTATTTCCCTGTGTTAATCATACTTCGTAAGGGAGCCAGACTGATGGACAGTACTTGAGAATCGGAGGAACCAACGTTTTGTAAGCTGCTTCTTCTGTGGATGAAATACATTTCCTTAAGAGTCTTCCTATGAATCTCAGGCAAGCATCTGCGTTTCTTAAAATTCTATTTATGTGGTAACTGACTTTAGATCGCTCCAGCCAGTTATTCCTAGGTATTTATAGGGTACTGTTTCCAGTTATTTTTCACCAATAGCTTAATAGAACGCTACTGGATCTCTTCATCTATTTTAGCGAAAAATATTAGATTTATTTATGTTCAGGGTCCACAGATAGTCACTGCGACGATCATAGATCCCCTGTAAAAGGTTCTGTGTTTCGCTAAAGTCTTCTGGCGTTGTAACCTTCCGATAAACAACAGAATCTTTTTCGAAAAGCTTCCTAGAGCTTCTGACGTAATCCAGAACATCGCTTACATTTATTGTTAACATTAACGATCCCGTAAAAGACCGCAGGTACACACTAAAATTTACCTTTACGTCTGTGGATTTCATCCAGTTAAGAATATATTTTGTTGTATTTGTTCCTTTGAGAACGTCGTAATGAATTCTGCCTCTTAGGTAGCCCCATAACAACTCATAAATCTGACCCGATGCTCGGTAAGCCCTTGTTTATTTCACTAAACGACGGTACGGATCTCTATCTAATGCATTCTAGAAGCCAAGGAACACGGTACCAAACGGCATCAATCCCGTGCTTTATCTAGAGCGCAATGATTTCGCGGGCGACAAATGCGACCGGTGTGCCGACAGATATGTATTTAAGGAATCCTTACTGACTTTTACAGAGCAGATTTTTCGTTCTGCAGAAACGTCGTAATTCGTAATGCGTAAACACAGAATATATTCGATAGTTCTCCAACAGATTTACTTCAGCTTTAACTGTCTGCATCAAACCGACGACCCTTCTCGAAAACAGGAAGTACCTGTGGTTACTTCCAACCGCTTGGCGCCTTTCGTTATTTTAGCGACCTACGATATACTGCTGCTAGAGGAGGAGCAGGTTCTTTCGCATGATCTCTGTAGAATCTCACACGTGCGTCATCCGGTCCAGAGGCTCTTCCACTGTTGAGCAGTTGTAGTTTATTTTCTATTCCGTGATCACTTATTTCGTTGTCTCTGCATTTCAGTTCACGCTGCAAAGATTGAAAGGTGCACCACATCCCTGTCTTCCGCAATAAAACAATTTCCAAGTATTAGACTCACTATTTTCGCCTTCTCTCTGTCATCTTTCATTTCTGTGCGAATGTGAACCCTAAGGAGTAAACAGATGATTTAGATCCGCTTACTGGCTTTACGAAACACCAGAATTTCTTTGCATTTTTAGTGAGATCTGTCGGGAAAATTTTAATGTTGAATCCTGTCTCTTCTAACGAAACTGTTAAGAACACCTGACTCATAATCAACACTTAGCAATCCAGTGAATAAGCCACTTCGTGCTTTTTTGTGTATGAATGACATTTCCTTTTCTTACAGTGGTTTTCAGTCTAGCACCTGCTTTTCCTGCAACTAGCTTCATGTGGGTTTCCTGCATTAGATTATTCTCCTCGCTGTATCAAACCAATGTAAAAATTGTTCAGGATAGCCGCAATTCCGTAGAAAGTAGTATAAATGACACCCAACATAACTATGACATTGCAGTCTCTGTGTTATTCTGATTACGATGCAAGCTCTGCATCGTAATCACAGTAACACAGACACTCCAATATCGCAGTTATCTACCGATACGGGGCAATCGACAATCAAGTACGACGTCTGACCTGTACGGGACTAAACATGATGGATGTACGAGTACAGGTCGTAGACGCGTGGTTGACGAGATACGGGAGTTTGTGTTCGGCCGTGAGTCGTGCACGGATATCCAAATGGTAAGGCGACCGCTCGCTATAAGCGGCAAATCCGAGTTCGAGCCCCGGTAAGGCACAAATTTTCGTTGTCGTCATTCCGTTCTGCAGCTGATGGTTGTCCATATTCGAAATTACGACTTCATTTGATTGGTACAACATAACTGGTCATACCTTCACATCCGTGACTGCGCTAGTTAAGCTAGACTCTCCTCCTATCCGTTTTCTGCGAATCTGTCAAAGATGTTGTCCCTCGAAGCGGTTCTTGTGGTGTATCTGATTCTTCAGAAGATGCAAGCAGACTACCTGCGATTATGTGGACACGCAGATACCTAATTTACTTGAAATAAGTCCTGGAATGTGGTTACGATACTTTTATTAGCAAACAACACAACATTTTAAAACGATTTGTCTCACAATGTTAATAACATTCGAGAGCACGGTAAGACGCTCTATCGCATAAAAAGTGGCTTCGAATACATTCCTTCGCCAACTGATGAGGTTGGTGGACGGCCGAAATCTGTTGCTTACCTTATAAAACCTCGTTTGTCTTCCTAAATCTTCGGTAGTTTAACAATATTCATTTGCCTGTTGGCTTACATCTGTTGCTGCATAGCGATAATATGGTGATGATCCAAAGGCTCTTCCTAGTATC
This sequence comes from Schistocerca piceifrons, assembly GCF_021461385.2. Lineage (NCBI taxonomy): Eukaryota > Metazoa > Arthropoda > Insecta > Orthoptera > Acrididae > Schistocerca > Schistocerca piceifrons. Next base: position 563,431,251 of record NC_060143.1, read on the forward strand.
TGCTACGTCAAAGAGATATTTATTATTTAATACAGCAGATTCATAGTTACGCGTCAGAACAGTTGTTCCCCTATGTCCTGACTGCCAAGCAAGATTCGCTCTTAAGGCTCGCGTATTTCTGCCCACTCCTATGATTCACTACCGCGCCACATGGCCAACTCGTCACCACTACCTTCGTGGGAACCAGTTTCCTACGAGCTGCCCTCGTATTCTGCGGCGTTGCTTTATGGCAGCGAATTACTTTGAATGTCCGCCGAGTTTTAATAAATGGAAAATTTAGAGAGTAAAATACATTCCGAAACATGTGGAACTTCAGATGTTTACTCTTAGGTGTTTTAGGTTCTTACCATTCTCAGTGATTTGTAGAAAATAATGCAATCGAACAGTAATACAGCGCTTCGGCTATGTATACAGAACACGTTACGATTATGTAGGTTCAGGGTCAACTTACAGTTCCTGCACCAATCGTCTATCATATGAGAGTCGACGTTCATTTCTCTACAGTCTTCTGGCCTTCGAACCTTCCGATAGGTAGCTCCACCGCCCACATACCGCCTCAAAGAGCTTATGACATTAACCGCAAGAAGATTTATAAATACTGTTAAATAAATAGACGACCCTATACCGTTCGATTTAGGTACTTGGGGAACTACTTTCGTGTCTGTCGACTTTGTCCACTTAAAAGCGACGTGTTGAATTTTATCTGCTAGGAAGTCCTGGATCGATTCACAATTCTGATCAAACACTCGCCAACCTTTTATTTTGTTCAGTGAAAGATGCCATCTACTCAGACTGTGTTGCCTACGGCGCAATTACTAAGGGGCGTATTCAAGATCTGCACGAGTGTAAGTGGATAGTGCCTGTTACTCTAACCGGCACGACAGGGTCACACCGTCAACTGGCCTTTCTGAACCACGCCCAGTGCGCTACAGCGGTTCGAAGAAATTGCGTGACAATACGTTTCGCAGCTCCAGAGTTCTGAGTAACACACTGCATGAGGGGCGAAATAAAACGAGTTGTACACACCCGACAACTAACACAATAAACCTGCGCGAAAACTGCGACCTGCCTTTCCATTGTAAACAATTATTAGCTAGCATCAAATCAATCTTCATCATACACGTGCACTTCCACTGTGTCCTTTTGCTAGGAGCAGACGTTTGAGTAGTTCATGGCGGATGAATGAAGGACTGTCCGCATAGAAGAGGTTTCTGTCCTTAGGCTCATCTACTTACATTATTTCTTCAGACCATTTCCTGACACAAACGGCCGCACCGCCGAAGGTATGGTCGCAAACTTCCGCTATGAGACTCATTTTATTGTCTTGTTTTTGGAGTGTTTGATGACTTTTAATGGCGATTGCTTTATATAATGCATCTCAGGATTCACGTTACTTGTGAAAATCATAACTTTTTAGAAGGCTGTAAGTTCTTGTTTCATTTATCAGTTAACACTAACAATAATTTTAGCAAAAGATCCGGTGTTGCTGAAACTGATAAAGTCGACAGTAGAGCTTAGTGGGTGGTCGAAAGCGGCAGAACTTTTCCACCATTCCTGTCTGCATTCATTATATCTACAGATTTTTTCAACTGATTCTTCTACGAATACTTTTGCTTTGGTGCATGAGTTATCCCGTAAATGTCGATGTCACAAACACATTTTGCTGACCTCTGTCACTCAACAATATTCTCAGTCAACTGCTGACCATTTTTTACAATGTCGTACCGTAAACACCGGCTGTAAGTATACTCGTAAACTAATATTCGTCATAACGAACTCTTCCCTTAATCTCCAGCACATACGAACCACCTGGTCTTCAGGCTTTACAGGGACGGCGAAACTTGCCTTTGTGATTTTGTACGTTTAGACTAAAAAAAAAAAAAAAACGTAAGTAGGAGGGGCGTTCAGTAAGTAATGCAACACAAACACATTCTCTCTCGGCCAGTTTCTCTGAAAGTGCCGTGTTTTTTGTGGACGTCTTGGAACATTCCCTCATCAGCACCTATAGTTTCATGGCGTTCTGATAGGCGGCAGTGCCAGGGTAGCCCTCAAAATGGTTGCTGTAACGGAGGTGTATTGCAAGTAGAGAGCTGTGATTCAGTTTCTCCTGGAGGAAAACCAGAGCATCGCAGATATTCATGGGCCCTTGCAGAATATCTCTGGAAACCTGGCAGTGAACAAAAGCAGGGTGCGTCGTTGGTCGAGACGTCTGTCTTCATCACAAGATCATGCGAACCCGTCCGGTCTCAAGCGTACCTGCCCGCCACACACAGTTGTGACTCCTGCTGTGTTGGAGAACGTGCGGACACTCTCATTCCGGGTGACCCCCAGATCTTTATCAAACACTCCGCTGCTCAACTAGACGTCTCCCTAGGTACCCCTGACACACTCGACCATCACATGGGGTACGCAAAGACGTGTGCCCGCTAGGTTCGTAACAGCAGACCACAAACAGATTCCATCTGTTTGGTACAGTGAATGATGCACTCCACAGGAAGCATACGTGGACGATGCTGAGCATATTGGTGTTGCAAGATGTTTGGTCCGACGTCGGGCAGTAGAGTGGTACCATGCAAACATACAGGCCCTACCAGTAACGTGACGTAAGGCCGTCCAATGAACGGAGATCATGTTAAGAAATAGGGTTTTGAAGTCAAAACTGTGGGAAACAATATGGTGTATTGCGAACATCAATAAAACCAACCTGCGTTCAGAAATAAAAAGTGTTCTATTATTTATCGAACGCTCCTCGTATAACAAAAGCGCAAATACAAAATCCATACATGTTACTAAATTAAAGTTGGCAGCCACGTTTTTCTGTCTGCATACCAAGGCTAATCCCAGGAACTACAGTGGGGTTTTTGATAAGTTTCTCACTAATAGATACGCTGATTCACGAGGAAGGTTCGGGAATAAATTTATTATCGGTACTCCATTGAAGTCGTCCTAGCGTGCATACATTATCTGGTCGCAAGTATGCAAGAAAATTTATGTTTAATGTGCTGTTCTCGGATACAGTACCTAATTAAGAACAATGAGAGAGCCATATTGATAATTCATTTCAAAACATCATGCAGTTTTTGAACATATGAAGTAACAATGTAGTTTACAAAATAGATGGGTAGCTAGAGACAACGTCAGACTAAATAAACAAATATTTCGCACAGTGGCAATATGCAACTGTTGATTCGAACACATATTGTTGTGTAGGTGCGCAACTGGAGTGTGTTCTGTCTAGTACCACGCTGCGACGACCCCAACGGGCCGACTGTCGTAACTTGTTGACCCCGTAACAGCTATGGAATTTCAAAGCGGCACCGGATGCTGTGACACGGGAGAAGAAAAAAGAGATGTTGCCAACAAAAACAAATACATCGTTTTATTTCCTAGCCGCTTAATAAATAGCTTGCCTCTACGAAAGAAACTGTCAGGCTCAAGGAAGTTAAGATTTTTTACTAGGGCATAAAAAGCCTGTTGAATGATGTATGACTTACCAGCTGTCAGAGAGACAGTTCACAGAAACGCATGTTGTTCATTGTCTCTTAATCGAGCTGCAACATGCTGTAAGCAGCAGGAACATTAAGAGTGAACTTCGTCTCAATGGTGAGGTCACTGCAGAAGGAGCACACGGTTTACTTAGGGGAGCAATCTGTCCAGTCCTTTCTGTAACAACCTTTCCAAGTATTTTTCTGAGGCAGTGAGACAACCACAGTGAAATTAAACCATGTTGGCCGTTTGGAGGTTAAGTGTACAATCTTTGCGTGCTATTCACGGAAGAGAGAGACGACGAGAAGCCTATATATATGTGGGGCACAGAACACTAACCGCATGAGTGTCTTTGATATAGCATTCATACATACTAACACGAATTCTTTACAGGCGAATGGAAAAACTGGTAGAAGCCGACCTCGGGGAAGATGAGTTTGGATTCCGTAGAAATGTTGCAACACGTCAGGCTATACTGACACTAAGACTTATCTTAGAAGATAGATTAAGGAAAGGCTAAACTACGTTTCTAGCATTTGTAGATTTAGAGAAAGCATTTGAAAATGTTGATTGGAATACTTTCAAATTCTGAAGGTCACAGGGATCAAATTCAAGGAAGAAAGGCTATTTACAATTTGTACAGAAACCAAATGGCAGTTATAAGAGTCGAGGGGCATGACAGGGAAGCAGTGGTTGGGAAGGGAGAGAGACAGGTTTGTAGCTTATCCCCGGTGTTACTCAATCTGCATATTGAGCAGGCAGTAAAGGAAACAGAAGAAAAATTCGGAGTAGGAATTAAAATCCATGGAGAAGAAATAATAACGTTGAGATCTGCCAATGGCATAGTAATTCCGTCAGAGAGGGTAATGGACTTGGAAGAGCAGTTGAACGGAATGGACAGTGTCTTGAAAGGAGGATATAAGACGAACATCAACAAATCAAAACGAGGGTAATGGAATACAGTCGAATTAAATCACGGGATGCTGGGGGAATTAGATTAGGAAATGAGACACTTAAAGTAGTAGAGAGTTTTACTATTTGGGGAGCAAAATAACTGATGATGATCGAAGTAGAGAGGATATAAAACGTAGACTGGCAATGGCAAGGAAAGCGTTTCTGAAGAAGAGAAATTTGTTAACATCGAGTATACGTTTAACTATGAAGAAGTCTGCTGTGAAAGTATTTCTATGGAGTGCAGCCATAATAGTTTAGACAAGAAGAGAATAGAAGCTTTCGAAATGTGGTGCTACAGAAGAATGCTGAAGATTATTGGGGTAGATTATGTAACTAATGAGGAAGTACTTAACTGAACTGGGGAGAAGAGGAATTTGTGGCACAACTTGACTAGAAGAAGCGATCGGGTAGTAGGACACGTTCTGAGGCATCAAGGGATCACCAGTTTAGTACCACAGGGAAGTGTGGAGGGTAAAAATCGTAGAGGGAGACCAACAGTTGAATACACTAAACAGATTCAGAAGAATGCAGGCTGCAGTAGTTACTCGGAGATGAAGAGGCTTGCACAGGATAGAGTAGCATGGCGATCTGGATCAAACCAGACTCTGGACTGAAGACCACAACAACAGCAACAACAACAACACATTTGCTGGAGGAGCTGGCTTGTAGGAGTCAGGTCAAGAATTAAAGGTTGTTTGGGAAAGAGATATCGAATTGCCCCTATGGCACCTTGGAGTGAAACAGGCTAGGATGTAAGCCTTCAAAGGGAACACATGAAGAGTGGTAGACCAAATTTCTTGAGGTGCTCGGGAAACTGTGGCAAATATTGGTTCTGTCTGAGAGTGTTTCATTTTCTGATGTTGTATGATACAGATGTTAGGGCTTAATTGGTGTAATAGACAACCATTTCAGATGAACTGCAGAGAGATGTGAATTTCAACCATGAAGCTTAATAGAGGTAGTTCATTTAAGCATGTTACACTAAGCACTACCAAAGTTGTTAGACAATGATTGAGTTGTACTTCGTTGGTGACGGGACAACGTCTCAGTCTCCGTGCATCTTACTGCAGGACTCAGCCTTGTAGAGGTTTGGTTAGAGTCTGACTTGAGTGGCCACCATAAATTATTAGTACACTACCGTTTATGAAATTTACAATACCAAGGTGTATGAAGGTGACTGAACTTTATACCGCACTCACAAGGCTTGAAAGAATCTACCATACTCAGAAAGCCAGTGTTGGTAACAGATGCGAGAATTCCGCATTAGTGACCACGACAAAATTGTGATGGAAATGGATTGCCATTGCCTTTGTCAGACACATTATGAAGTGTAGAGCGTGTGTCTGCGTCGTGAGAATGAATGTGAAGAGTATGTGTACAATGTAGTGTTGTAACCGTGTTCTTATGGACGAGGGAAAGTGAGAGGGTGAAATCCTGATACGGCTTACTGCAGCCGAGTAACAGCAAGGTAACTGCTGCACTTGATGTGGCCATCCGACCGATGGACCACCATCAACTTCATCCACACGTCCTGGCTCCATGAGACACTCCAGTGAGGTTTTGAATTGAAATTCGTATCATCGTTATCATTGGCGCTAAGTCTGGTGATCAGGAACACCTCTCTTCCCCTTGCTGGCCCAATAGTGCCGATGAAGAACTCTTCCGTCAGCAGGATTCGAAATGGGTAATGCACATGACTTAAGGCATTTGCGTTGCAGAACTGTAGAGGCTCTCTAGTCCCTATGTCTGAGAATGCAGTGTGGTGTGAAATCCCTTGTTATCATAATCTCCAAAACATCCCATCATGGAATCAAAATGGCTCGGATTTATGCCTGGAGAATATCCCACGATGTACAGGTAATTTGTACGCGAGTCTTAAAGGTATCGACAGTGCTTGCTGAGAAATCGTGACTAGCTCTTGCGCACTTTCCGAGCTCATTCGGTGGGTGGAATAAGAGGTTAGGTACGGAGAGGGAAACAGTAATATCTGTCATTGTCGCATCCTCAGTCTTCACCACAGGCTGTCAGCCTTTGTCCTTTTTATATAGGACGGGACAAATGAAACGCATGTGGAAAATATTTCAACACACAAAGACTGGCAACGCAGGTTATTTCATTTTCCCTGGGAGAAGGGGAGGCAACGGCCTTGCCGCAGTGGAAACACCGGTTCCCGTCGGATCACCGAAGTTACGCGCTGTCGGACGAGGCCGGCACTTGGATGGGTGACCATCTGGGCCGGCGTGTGCTGTTGACAGTTTTCGGGGTGCACTCAGCCTCGTGATGCCAATTGAGGAGCTACTCGACCGCATAGTAGCGGCTCCGGTCAAAGAAAACCATCGTACCGACCGGGAGTGCGGTGTGCCGATCATACGGCACTCCTATCCGCATCCTCATCTGAGGACGACATGGCGGTCGGATGGTCCCGAATGGCCACTTGTGGCCTGACGACGGACTGCTTTTGCGAGAAGGGTTGGGGGGGGAGGGGCTGAGGGTGGATGATGCAAGTTGGGTTCGCAGTGTTAATGTGCATGAAGTATTTTCCTCGATTGTTTTATTTTGTCCACTTTGTATATGGGAATCTTAATTGCCTGTTGGAAAGACCGTATCTCACGACCGGTTCAGAAGGTTACCGTCAATGCAGTGAGAGTCGGACCCATGGTTTTTTTTTTTCCATTTGGGCTAAGAACCACAATAGTGTTTGTCCCGTATGTCGCAAAGGCTTGCCGTAACAGCGCCCATCATGTACATGGTGATAATTATTGAACTACATGAAAAAAGAAACATAAATTAGTTACAAACTAGGGCATGCGCGCACTTTATTCATCGCATAAACGTCACTACAGATATTCAGATTTATATTATGACCTGTTCGATATACCTGCCATCATTATCGATGACGTGGCGCAGACGAATAGAGAAATTGTTCAAGACCCGCTGAAGAGTCGGAATATCGATGCGGTCGATGACCTCCTGAATGTTTTCAGCTCACCAATGATTTTGAGTTTATAGCTGAACACCTTGTCTTTAATGTAGTCCCACAAAAAGGAGTCGCATGTGTTTAGATCCGGAGAATATGGCGGCCAATCGAGGCCCATGCCAGTGGCCTCTGTGGTAACCCAGAGACAGAATGCGGTCCCCAAAGTGCTCTTGCAGGACATCAAACACTCTCCTAGCTCGATGGGGTCGAGCTCCGTCTTGCATGAACCACATCTTGTCGAAATCAGGGTCACTTTGGATAATGCGGATGAAATTATCTTTCAAATCCTTCAAGAAATATTGCACCGATTATTCTGTGACTGGACACTGCACACCACACAGTCACCCGTTGAGGGTGAAGAGGCTTCTTAATCAGGAAATACGGATTCAGTCCCTCAAATGCGCCAATTTTTATTGACAAACCCATCCAAATGAAAGTGGGCTTCCTCGCTAAACGAAACGACAAAACGCTTTCTAATTCTCATCATGCCCCGCGGCCAACCGCGCCATTTGAACTTCATAACGCAAACTGTTCGGAAGTTATGACGATTTTATTTCAATAATTGTCACCCTGTATGTTGAAAGACTGTATTACAGACCGTAGCAGATGTAATGCAAACACGGTTCATGTTCCCATGCACTATGCAAGCGACTGCGGATTCGTAGCTTCTACATTCTGAGGTGTTTATGTTTAACAGGCAGTGGAAGCCGTCACAGTGAGGTGTTTGGCACCAGTTCTTCTCGTGCTACATACACTACTGGCCATTAAAATTGCTACACCAAGAAGAAATGCAGATGATGAACGGGTATTCATTGGACATATATATTATACTAGAACTGACATTTGATTACATTTTCACGCAATTTGGGTGCATAGATCGTGAGAAATCAGGACACAGAACAACCACCTCTGTCCGTAATAATGGCCTTGATACGGCTGGGCATTGAGTCAAACAGAGCTTGGATAGCGTGTACAGGTACAGCTGTCCATGCAGCTTCAACACGATACCACAGTTTATCAAGAGTACTGACTGGCGTATTGTGACGAGCCAGTTGCTCGGCCACCATTGACCAGACGTTTTCAATTGGTGAGAGATCTGGAGTACGTGCTGGCCACGGCAGCGGTCGAAAATTTTCTGTATCCAGAAAGGCCCGTACAGGACCTGCAACACGCGGACGTGCATTATTCTGCTGAAATGGAGGGTTTCGCAGGGATCGAATGAAGGGTAGAGCCATGGGTCGTAAAACATATGAAATGTAACGTCCACTGTTTAAAGTGCCGTCAATGCGAACAAGAGGTGACCGAGACTTGTAACCAATGGCACCCCATACCATCACGCCGGGTGGTACGCCAGTATGGCGATGACGAATACACGCTTCCAATGTGCGTTCACCGCGATGACGCCAAACACGGATGCGACCATCAGGATGCTGTAAACAGAACCTGGATTCATCCGAAAAAATGACGTTTTGCCATTCGTGCACCCAGGTTCGTCGTTGAGTACGCCATCGAAGGCGCTCCCGTCTGTGATGCAGCGTCAGGGGTACTCGTAGCCATGATCTCCGAGCTGATAGTCCATGCTGCTGCAAGCGTCGTCGAACTGTTCGTGCAAATGGTTGTTGTCTTGCAACCGTCCCCACATGTTGGTTCAGGGATCGAGACGTGGCTGCACGATCCGTTACAGCCATGCGGATGCCTAACATCTCTAGTGATACGGGGCCGTTGGGATCCAGCACGGCGTTCCGTATTTCCTTCCTGAACCCACTGATTCCATATTCTGCTAACAGTCATTGGATCTCGACCAAGGCGAGCAGCAATGTCGCGCTACGATAAACCACAATCGCGATAGGCTACAATCCGATCATTACGAAAGTCGGAAACGTGATAGTACGTATTTGTCCGTCTTTCACGAGGCATCACAACAACGTTTCACCAGTCAACGCCGGTCAACTGCTGTTTGTGTAAGAGAAATCGATTGGAAACTTTCTTCATGTCAGCACGTTGTAGGTGTCGCCACCGGCGCCAACCTTGTGTGAATGCTCTGAAAAGCTAATCATTTGCATATCACAGCATCTTCTTCCTGTCGGTTAAATTTCGCGTCTGTGGCACGTCATCTTCGTGGTGTAACAATTTTAATGGGCAGTAGTGTAGCTTCGAAGCGTCGACAGGCACGTGTTCACAACAGCTGCAGTGCTTCAGAGTCAATCCAACACTGTGCGTGGAAGTCGAACAACGCTAACATATTGACCATTTCCTAAGGCTGTGATCAATGCTCCGTCCAGTACCTTTTCGTAACTGCCTACGACCTCGGTGTCCACTAGTTTCATACGTCAGTCTTGCAGCATGCCCCGTAGTGACCAAAGTTTCATAGTATATTTCGGAAAACGACCATCCTGTCATCTTACAACACCCAAACACGCTGCTAGTGTGATTGTTGGTGTTAAGAGGCATACTTGCATTTACCTTCTCATTTTCATTTTGTGTAAAAGCTCTTTTCTATTCATTGCGTCGAAATATCCGACAAAATAAGAGATGCTGCTGCTGGGCCAAGGTATACCTCATTCATCTGCAGCCAGAACCACTCACTTGCGTTACATTAAAATTCTGTCACTTCGAAGTCGGCATGCAACAGATGTCAATGTGCCATGAAGTGCACTACATGTTCGGCTATGCAAATGATTAGCATTCCAGCAAAACTGCGCAAAGCAGACAAATTAAGAACTTCTTCTTCTTGTGTGCATGAAAAGATTACGCAGCAGCTTTCTATTTCAAAAATCGTACTAGAACGATAGTTGTTTGTGAGAAGACTGTGTTGCATCTCGTGTTACGACTGCCAGCACGTGCTGCAACTCGACGGCGGCTGCCACGTGGCCGACAGATAATGCGGTTTACCGCTCCGAGCGTAAGGTTTCAGGAGAGGCACACAATGCCCTGCAGTCCCTGTGGTGGCAAGCGACTTGTGCCGAGGGGTCAGGCACATTATTCGCTCGGCTCAAACCGTATTCGAGAAGACGAATATGTTTTTCAAACCTATGCCGCGCGCAACGCCCCCCCCCCCCCCCCCTCACCTTGCGACAGCGCTACATTACTTGATTTTGCTTACCCTTTTTTGTAAGGTTCAAATGGTTCAAATGGCTCTGAGCACTATGGGGCTTAACATCTGAGGTCATCAGTCCCCTATAACTTAGAACTACTTAAACCTAACTAACCTAAGGACATCACACACATCCATGCCCGAGGCAGGATTCGAACCTGCGACCTTAGCAGTTGCGCGGTTCCGGACTGAGCGCCTAGAACCGCTCGGTCACCGCGGCCGGCTTTTGTTAGGTCTTAGAGAATAAATATAAACTTAGTAGTCGTGGAAATGAGTGTTCGAAGAATTATTACTTAGATACCACACTGTAACGGAATATTTGGGAATCATTTTTCATTGCTAAATATCGAAAGAACAAACAATTAACTTCCGATTCTGATAATTCCAGACAGCTTTAAAAGCTTTTAGCAAAGTACGAAAGGGCAAGACCTTCTGTTTATTCTACCTGCAGTGACAATAACCCGTCTATGAACGGTGTGGAAAGAATAAAAATTTCTGTTCTTTTTCATAGTTAAGAACAGATCTATATTTTACAAATTACTTCGCTTTTCATCGGAAAGGAGTGTGAGTAGGACTTGGCGCTGTACACAGTTATTTATATACTGTATGGGAACTATAACATGGCACTCGGGCCCCTTGGTTCCGGATCGGAAACTATCGGCAGCAGTCGGGAGCTTTCGTGGCGTGGCGTGGCGATTTGTACGTGTTGCCAACTGTGCGGCGTAGACTGCATTTGTCGGCTGCTTTGTTGCCTGCTATGTCGGACACTTAGCTGTGCTGTTGCTGTTAGTGTGTAGTAGTTGTGTTTTCACTGTTTCGAAAATGAGTGATGATTCGGTTGCTGGCCCATCGCAGGAGTTACCGTCGACTCCAGTTCTGAAAAAGAGTCCGATTATAAGGAGCACTTGTAAAATGAAGATGAATGTAGTGAAGTGCTGCGACGACGGAAAAAAAATCACTGGTTACGTCGGCGCTTGACATACCAGTGATGAGTCAGAGAAGAAGATTACATTCGAAAGTGAAACTGTTAGTGCATCTGAATTATCAGAAGCTTCAGCAAAATTGACCTGTTTCATTCTTGTTTTATTAGACATTTGTGTTGATTGTTATTATAGCTTTATTGAAATGTGTGACGTCCAGTAAATTTAAAAAATAAACAGTAAGTTATCTTCCATTCCAAGTGTCGTAAATTGTTATTTTACCTACTTCTAATTCCGCATTTATTTTGATACAGTAACTGTTAACGTAGGACGTTTAATACGATCTCACTTTCGAGAACACGAAGTATTTAACTGACGATTAACTCCGTGCTACACATAGCTGCTTTTGTGGAAATTTAAGAAACACGTTTGTGTTGGTGCACAGCGCACTTGCAGTACAAGGAAGCGGAGCTTGGTTCCCTCCTCACCCCGCCTCGCCCCTCAGTAGCCATAGTGCTCGCTCCCAGCTCCCCCCCCCCCCCCCCCCAAGTAACAGTTCGCGTATAGTAGATAGTTCATATATAGGTTCTGGTGAGTGAAACTGCAAGTATCAAAATATGCGACATATCTGGCAGAATCTTTTCACTGCAATGACCGGGAATAAATAATTTTTTACACCGCCCAGGGACCATGGAGCACAGTATCAGGCATAAATATCAACTCGATACCTCCACTAGTTCCTGAGAAAAAGAAGTCTTAACAGACGGACAGACAGTCGGACAAGAAAGTGATTCTATAACGGTTCTGTTTTCACCAATTGATATCCAGAACCCTATACAATATCATGCAATTTTGTATTGACGAATTAAACCCAAAACACAGTTTAATTGAGTAAGTTGTATGTGGTGCGTGAAGGAAACTCACTACTTAGAAGTTAAATTTTAGAAAATTTTCCTGTGCGTAGTTGAAACTCGATATACACGATCTTAATTGTTATGTACGATACAGGAAAGGATAGCACAGGTTTTTGCATGATACGAAAGAGACCTCACTGGACAGACCTGAATTCGAGCGCTGATTGCAGCACTAATTTAAGCTGATATACCCGTCAATAAAATTACGCCATGTGAAAATATTCGCGCCTAGCTCTGAGCCACACGAGATATATTATTAATTCATTTACAAGCAATACAATAAATACTTTATTATTACACGGGGGCAACTTTTTTTCAGTGTCCAATCGAGTGCGAAAATAAAACCATAGTGAAAAACCGATGAAATTTTGTGTAGTTGTGTTCCACAGTGTGTGTGGACTGGATAAAATCGTCTACAAAGTGGAGTTTAGAACAACGGAAAAGGAATGTAGTCTTCATCCATTTCCCTTCCTCATGAAAATGCTCTGTTTCTCACTGCAGTTGCAGCACGGAAGCTCCTGCAGCGTTTTCGATATGAAGTGTTTGATTACCCACCATACCGTCCAGACTGACTCCCTCTGACTTCCAAGTGTTTTCTCACAAGAACCGCTGGCTGTGAGCACATACCCTTTTGACACAGACAACGAGCTTCAGACCAGAGTACAGAACTAGCAGAAGGCACAAGCAGCTGCCTTCTATGACGATGGTACTGGAAAGTTGGTACCACCTTACGATAAATGTCTAAGTCGGAGCAGTGAATATATATAGAAGTAGCTGGAAGCTACAGTTAAATGTTGCAAATAAAACATTTTTCATTTCCACTCTGGTTTCCATATCGCGGCCGATCGAACTTCAGGGAAAAAAAAGCTCTCGCTTACCCACATTGAATGACACTTAACTGTGGAAACTCACACATTTGAAAGTGTACAACACAGATAAAAACGTTCCTCCATATATGGGTGCATGAACAAAACGGTCTTTGTGGCACAACTGCGATTCTGTGGCTATGAGCCGCAACCGAGTTCACCATCAAAACACTGACCTCATTAGTAGAAATGTATTTGATGTGTGAACTATTCTTGTAATTGCTTATCCAGCTAGGCCCAAATTCAAACTACGACGACATTTGATACTGTAGTTAGTGGCGACTTTAAGCCACATACTCGCAGGATCGGAGGTGAGGGTATTATCTGGAGTGCCTCAAGGAAGTGTGGTAGGTCCACTGTTATTTTCTATCTACATAAATGATCGTTTGGATAGGGTGGATAGCAATGTGCGGCTGTTTGCTGATGATGCTGTAGTGTACGGGAAGGTGTCGTCGTTGAGTGACTGTAGGAGGATACAGGATGACTTGGACAGGATTTGTGATTGGTGTAAAGAATGGCAGCTAACTCTAAATATAGATAAATGTGAATTAATGCAGATGAATAGGAAAAAGAATCCCGTAATGTTTGAATACTCCATTAGTAGTGTAGCGCTTGACACAGTCACGTCGATTAAATATTTGGGCGTAACATTGCAGAGCGATATGATGTGGCACAAGCATGTAATGGCGGTTGCGGGGTGGGGAAAGCGGATAGTCGTCTTCGGTTCATTCGTAGAATTTTGAGAAGATGTTCTTCATCTGTAAAGGAGACTGCTTATAAAACACTAATACGACCTATTCTTGAGTACTGCTCAAGCGCTTGGGATTTCTATCTGGTCGGATTGAGAGAGGACATAGAATCAATTCAGAGGCAGGCTTCTAGATTTGTTGGTTGGTTGGTTTGGGGAAGGAGACCAGACAGCGTGGTCATCGGTCTCATCGGATTAGGGAAGGATTGGGAAGGAAGTCGGCCGTGCCCTTTCAGAGGAACCATCCCGGCATTTGCCTGGAGTGATTTAGGGAAATCACGGAAAACCTAAATCAGGATGGCCGGACACGGGATTGAACCGTCGTCCTCCCGAATGCGAGTCCAGTGTCTAACCACTGCGCCACCCCGCTCGGTCTCTAGATTTGTTACTGGTAGGTTTAATCATCACGCGAGTGTTACGGAAATGCTTCAGGAACTCGGGTGGGAATCTCTGGAGGAAAGGAGGCGTTATTTTCGTGAATCGCTACTGAGGAAATTTAGAGAACCAGCATTTGAGGCTGACTGTAGCACAATTTTACTGCCGCCAACTTATATTTCCCGGAAAGACGACAAAGATAAGATAAGACAGATTAGGGCTCGTACAGAGGCATATAGGCAGTCATATTTCCCTCGTTCTGTTTGGAAGTGGAACAGGGAGAGAAGATACTAGTTGTGGTACGAGGTACCCTCCGCCACGCACCGTATGGTGGATTGCAGAGTATGTATGTAGATGTAGATGCTTGAAAAAGTAGCGTGCTATAATCGATTTTCGAAGTCTAAAAGTTCGTGTACATGTGGAAAAACCTGTTCTTCAGCATGAGAGTGCCAGACCACACACGAGCTCTGCATCTACAACAATCCGAAGCCTTGGCTTCCCTGTCGTAGATCATCTGCAGTGCAGTCCCGATTTGCCCTCATCCGATTTTCATCTGTTTCCAAAATTTATAGAACACTTTGGACGACATCATTTCGACTGTGTGAAGCAGTGCAAGCAGAAGTATCAACAAACTAATCTCTCATTGAAATAAATGTGTTGATTGCCAGGATGATGACGTTGAGAGATAAGTATGTTAAATCCAGCCTATTCGTGAAAATATGTGGTGTCTAGGAAACCTGCTTTCTCGGATCGCTAGACAACATTCAAACAAATCGTAGTAATGAGTTTTATTACAAAAGGGAAAGATTACAATGCTTAACTTTGTGGTTACACAGATGTGTCGCAGCCAAAGAGCGACATGGGAAATAATCACGTTTCTTCAGTATGGACGATGCTACATAGTACAAGCGAAATGACCAGTCTTGAAGCTACTCTCGATTTGGGCCGCGACCAGGCCGGCGCAACGCTTATGTCCTCTCCGCACAGGGGGCGCTGCTGTCGCGTTGTCGTCCTGGAGAGGGGTCTGGTCAGCGTGCGATTGGCTGACGTCTTCTTACGGCCGCCTCTTCTCTATCGTTCCCGACTGGCGGGCCGGCGCTTGACTTTACGCCGAAACAAAGTACACAGACATGAAGATGAATAATAATGATGAATAATGTCAATAAAGTTTATTTTATTTAAAAAGCTTTAAGAGTTTCAACATAAAAAAATGGAGACATCGCTGTTCAGCACGCCGTTGTGTACATGTCTAGAGTCGCGACATTCTCTTGTGCGAAAGTTGTTACCGTTTGTCAGCTGGAGCGACACTAGCGCTCTAGGCGGTGAGAAAGCAGACGGTTACCCGTGTCGTAAGGATAATGTTTGTTTTTAGCTATTTTTCTACTTCATTAACGAAGTATGTGTTACGTTTTCCGTTTCCTGTGTTAGTAAATTACCAAGAGGCATAACTTACCGTGAAAGAAGTGTAAAAGCAGCCAAATCTCGCTGATTCTATGCTACAAATTACTCTTGAAGAAATACATTCCAATATCCGCATAACTGCAAGTTACTGCACTGAAAGCAAGAGAATATAAACATATGTCATGGCTGAGAAGCAAATATTTCTGTTGCTGTCTGTTCTTATTATGATACCCTTGACACTTAAAAGAATTTTAAGGAGTCTAAAGATTTGCCAATTCTTACAGTTCATTCGACTTTCTAATACATGACTATTTTTGTAAATGTACTTGCTTTTGATTAAAAAGCTAATATATTGAAGATTCTTGCCGATTGTGGTACAGATGTAATAACTATTGCGGGACTGGTTTCTTGCACTGTTGGGTAACAGTTCTATTTCCTTTGACGTTTTATTATCACGTCTGTGTGGCTTATCCCTCAGCTACAGGCCTGTTGGCTTATATTGTACTTCAAATAATGTAGGTATTACATTCCGTACCGGTTTCATACGTTCCACATTTACTGATTTGGATGAAAGTGTAACGAACAAAACTTCACGTTGTTAAGTAGTTATAAGACGTCTTTCTGCAAAAGGTCAGGTCTCCTGGTGTTTACTAGGAACTTTTTGCTATTAAAGAAGAACGAAAATCCCCAGAAAAAAATAAGACGTTAAAAGGAAACTAAAGAATGACAAATGTGTTGTCAGTTTTTAGTTATTGGCGATTTTATTGCACTACACACCCTTCTTATTCTATAAACTATGTTACTAATCAATATAAAGGATAGTATTCGCAGCCATGCGATGTTGCATTCAGAAGTTCCCTTGTTGGCCGCTTAGCGCGTTGCTGTCGCAGTGGGTAACAAAAAACAGACGGTGTGGCGCTACTGTTGTGTAAGACTGTGCAGAAAGTATGGACAGAGGAAGCTATATCGTTGACTATCGAGAGCCAACATATTTGATTTTCAGTTGCGAGTAGGTAACAAATGAATGAAATAGTCAAAATTTTGTGAACGTCTTCTAAGTAAATTAATCGAAGAAGTATCAAGGACGCCTTATGGATAGTGTTGGAATGTAAATGTTATAGAATTCTTCATAAGAAAGCATAAGACTGGAGGAGTCACGTGCGTTCACACGAAATTATTTCAAAGTAAGATATATCACAGGGTGATGACGCAGTGTGACACTACGTCGTTGGAAATTTTCTGGAGACTCAAGTTCAAACGTGGACTGTGAAGATCACTGAGTACTTGACAGAGTAAAAATCTTTCAGCTAATTGAGAAAATTGTAAATCAGCGACTCTTTAACCGTAACAGAACGCATGGCAGAGAAACATTTGTAACTGATCCCTCTAACATAAGAACTAAGAGCCCAGGGATTATAGAGAGACGCTGCAATGGGGATTTGAACCGTTGTCTTCTCGAATGTGAGTCCAGTGTACTAACCATTACACTCAGCTGAAAACCATTGGACTTTAGAGTGTCGACGTGTCGTCTTTTCGGACGGGTCTCATTCCGACATACAACGTCACAATGGACGGATTTGTCTTGGCGGACCCGAGTTGGACCAATGTTGCCGAATCGTATTGCACATTGCCATATGGGCACAGCATACGGCATGATGGTAACGGGTGCCACTGGATCCACAACAAATGGTTCAAATGGCTCTGAGCACTATGGGACTTAACATCTGAGGTCATCAGTCCCATAGAACTTAGAACTACTTAAACCTAACTAACCTAAGGATATCACACACATCCATGCCCGAGGCAGGATTCGAACCTGCGACCGTAGCAGTCGCGCGGTTCCAGACTGCGCGCCTAGAACCGCGAGACCACCGCGGCCGGCGATCCACAACAGGACCTCCAGTAGTCCGCATAGCTGGTAATTTGGAGAGCAGCTGCTACATTTCTAAGTTGTTAAGGCCGATGGTTGTGATTTATCGTTGAGATCTCCGTGATATTATATTTCAGCAATATAGCATAAGACTGCATGTTGCCAGTGCAGTCCTGACCTACCTCGATACAGAAGACGTTCGACTGTTGCCCTGGGCACCAGGTTCTGTTACCTCCTACCCACTGAAAACATCTGGTAATGGGCTGCCCAGAGACCATCGCTTCACCTGCTGATATGGACTCTGCACAGAGGTGAAGCAGTACGGAATGACGTAACCGTATACGTCATCCAATCTCAATTCGACTTTACGACCAGCCGGATGAGAGTCATTGTTGCTGCCAGAGGTAGCAGCACAATCCACTCAGTTTAAAAATCAACTATCAATTCAATCATGTATTCTTCCCAACGCTCTTCGTACACACGATAGACAAAATTTTATTATTAACTATTTTTGCTGCTTTTGCCATTTTATTTGGTGCAGAGTATTACATCTTCAAATCGAAGTGTCCTCAGATTAGCATTAACAAACTACTGACGTTTCTAGACGTGCATATGATGCTTATGATCATGATTGAAAAGGACGATTTTTTGTACATTCTACCGTATTAATATATTCCTAGTTAATCGGTTTTCGACTTACGAGTCCACAATCAGAATTTAACTGTCGTCGTGGAAGAAGCCAAGCCAACAGAGTATATCTCATCTCTGACAGTCCAGCGATAGTGCAAACCAAAAATGTTAAAGATAGACAGAAAAGAAATGCAGGAGGAACACACCAGAAAACCGTAAACATTAGTTTCGAATAAACAGCGAGGACTTGCGATATGGCGGCCGAACTCCCCCGCATGTGGCCTCCCGGCCAATAATGCCATACGATCATTTTTATTTCAGACACTATGTAACAGTGTAGAATAAATTAACAACCCAAATGAAATAAAAATACGTTGTGAAAAGAGTACTGAAGAACTTGTTTGGAAAATAGACACTAACAGTAAAACAAATAAACTAAAAATTATTGGAATAGAATGGAACAGACGGTGTGAGAAGCATTAAGAAATATGTAAAGTTAAGAAGTGGGGAAGTATTCTCTTGTATGTCGCCATTTAATATGAAATGTATGAAATGAGGGCTGTGGGCGAAATGTGTGTTGATATCCAGGTTTTCCAAAAGATAAAGCTTTGGCCTTTGTTTGCTGAGTGGAGGACATAGGATTATGGCCGGTAGCTGTGATCTTCACATACATGATGCACACATGTAAGATCAACATAGGCATAAACAGCCAACCGGTTGCTCATAAACGGTAGGTACACTGACGTAAGTTTAGACACAGGGGTGTCGTCATTTGAATAAATGTTGCTAAATCTGATGAAGACACCCCTAGTAGGTGTCGAATCTTAGGTCAATCTACTTACCGTATTTGTGGACCCGGTTGGCTATTTAATCCTATGCTGAAACCAGTGTACGGTTGCTGAATAACAGCCATGTTCAAAACACACGTAGAAGCATATTTCAGCAACCTCCAGCTGTGTTTATGTTCAGTTAACCGACTTACAATTTAACTGCTTGTCTGATCAATATGTTGATTATGTCGTACTCAGACGCCGTAGCGTATCCAATAATATTTATTTGGTATACATCGTGTCAGAATGATCAATGCAGTAAGATGGTAAGTACAAAATAAATCAATCAGAATGGAAATGCCACAACAGTTTCACAGAACAATTATAACTACAGACAAATATTCGCTATAGAGCCGTCTACACACATAATAAAATTACTTCTCAGGTTACCCTACATTCAGAGGCTGACGTACGCAGCGACTGTTATTGAATTGTAAATAATAGATTTCAGCTATCAGTCAGTCGCCCTTTTGAAAATTTTATTGGTAGATCTAGATTTCAGGTAGAAACTAGCCATCCTCAGTGCACTATCATTTTTGTTCAATGCTGTGGTGTCACCGCCAGACACCACACTTGCTAGGTGGTAGCCTTTAAACCGGCTGCGGTCCGTTAGTATGCGTTAGACCCGCGTGTCGCCACTATCAGTGATTGCAGACCGAGCGCCGCCACACGGCAGGTCTAGTCTAGAGAGACTTCCTAGCACTCGCCCCAGTTGTACAGCCGACTTTGCTAGAAATGGTTCACTGTCTACATACGCTCTCATTTGCAGTTTAGCATAGCCTTCAGCTACGTCACTTGCTACGACCTAGCAAGGCGCCATATTCAGTTACTATATCTTCTAAGCAGATGATATTGTGACTCATGTACCGTCAAGAACGACGTTCATCATTAATGGATTAAAGTTAAGTATCAAACTAATTACGTCCGCTTTCTGAATTCTAATTCCCTGTCATGTTCCAGACCTCACGTCAGTATAGTTCTTCCCTCCTCACGACAGCCTGCGTGAGCTAAAACGCGTTCATTTAGGCCTTCCCTAGTAACACGGTGTTGGCTCTTCTCCAACACAACAAATGCATTTAATTCCTGTTGGTCGGGCTTCATTCACAGTTCATTGAATACTAATTCAATGAACTGTGAATGAAGCCCGAGAAACAGGCATTACATGCATTGATCAAAACTGATAGTGCACTGAGGATGGCTAGTTTCTAGCTGAAATCTAGATCTGCCAATAAAATTTCAAAAGGGCAACTGATAGCTGAAATCTATTATTTAAAAAATTGCTTCTACTCACAAAATACTATGGAATTCTTGGTTCTGTATAACAGTTTTGCGCATGGAATCGAAAGTCAATACTAGTTGATGACAAACGTTCTCTTAAACAATTTGTGAATACAAATATTTACAAAGCTCGCGTGGTGGATTAAATGTCTTTGGAGGAGGAGATTGCGTGACTTTCCGGGCGCAAACGCGAGCGACAGTTGGCAGGCAGCCCGCAGCCGGCAACCCACAGCCCTAGGCGCATTAATTAAAACATACCAACTTGACAAAAAAATTTAATCAAACGTCATTCAGCATATCGCGAGCCGGAATTAAAAAGGCTCTTGAGCCGTATAAACGTTCCGCCCGCTACAAAAACGCTCGCTAGCGGGCGCACACCGAAAAGAGCCTGTCAACAGCGCCGGCTGCGACAGACGCACCTGGCCGCTTGTAGGCTGCTGTGCGCCTCGATCGCGCGCCGCCTTTATTGCTCTGTTTGCGCCCGAGTTTCCAATTAGGCCGTGGGATCTCAACAGCAACAAGTTGCCGGAATACTGCAGGCCGTCTCACTTTGCAACAACTATGCGTCGTGTGTGATTCTGATCCTGAGACAACTTTGCCGCATGTGACAAGTACAATATTTTACATTCAGTATTTATTGTCCTCTCAGTATGCGAATCACAGAAAAAAGCAGAAAATCCGTAGTTTCATTCGTAACTGTTGTCTCTTCAACCAAATGTTTTGCTTAACCTGGCTATAATTTCATTTGTATCCCAGAAACGAGGTGCTAGTATTTCCGATATCTGCGAAAGCTGTACTGTTTTTACCTATTGCAGAGAGAAATAATACTGACATAAAATGATCAGTCACACAAAGGCAAAAAGTAAATAGATAAACAGCATTTGTGACACGTTAAAACTGTATGCTACACCGAGAATCAAACCTAGCTCGCTTCTTTTCAATAGCTTTAAGTGACCATCCATTCCAACATCGAAATTCCTGAGCAGCCTGAAGCAAAATGTGGCTGTATTTTGAAACAGAAACTGTTTCATTTGCGAAGTCCAGTTTCAGCTATGCTTTCATCTGGTACTTGCAGAAGTCGATTTCTGTCGTCTTCTACCGTGAAAAGCCTCCTAACTGAAATGTCTATGCCACCAGAACATGAGTGCCAATTCTTGTAATTGTTGGGACCACACTTTGATACAAATTATACACTATACACAGAGGATCTTGCACAGGTTGTCTATTACAAGATTGTCACCCACGAATCCGTACCAACTTTCAGGAATCTGTTTTGCTCCAACTACTTCATTTCTATAATGATATATATTAACTGGAAGAAAACGATCGTGTGGCACTGGTGGCCGGGAGGCTCCATCCGACATCTAAGTTCGGCCACCGAGTTGCAAGGTTCATTTGAGACGACGCCACATTGGGCGACTAACATGTTGGTGACGATGAAGAGGACAACACCCAGTCCACGAGTGAAGGAAATCTCCAATCTCGCCTGGAATGTAATCGAGTCCATGCCCGCTGAATGATAGGCAAATACGTTACCAATTACCTTTCTTTTTTTTTACAAAAAAAAGCAACCCTCCAGGAGTCCAAAGGGAGGTGTGGGGGCAAAGTGGGCAGGCTTCCCAACCCGAGGCTTGGCCACCAGGCCCCGTTCCCACCCTCCAGGTACCGAGGAATGCTGGGGAATGTAGAGCAAAGGTACAATGAACATCGTTTATTTATTTATTTTCCTTTTCATTCCTTTTTATTGTCATTGACGAATTTATTTATTTTTGTCATTAATACCACCGAGAACATCAGGAAACCGGCGTCACACGAGGAGGAGGGCGCAGAAAGGCGTCAGACTAGTTGAGACTATCAACGTATTTTTTTTTTTGAAATAACATACCCGTTAGCAGTAAATACATCGGTTCTAAGTGTGGAAGAGGCCGGGATCAACTCTCCATGACAGGAACACCTCAGCTCTGCTGTGGATTGAGGAATACACTGCAGAGGAAACCGGAGAAAACTTGTCTTTATTTTGGATTGCGAACAACTGCACAATGTCGTTCATTAAGGAACTGCCAGAAGTCAGGTATACTTTTCTCGCCATCAGCAAACCAGTAGTGTGCTGCACCTCCACAAATCCATCTCACAGAGTTCGTCTTCACTTGCGGGAAGTATCCTGCGTCCCGAAAGACGGTCACGTATGTAGGTACCTGATGAGTAGTCGTACGCTAATTAGGGACATCTGTCGCACCAAGAACCATACCACTCGCTGATCTGCAAACCAAGCGGCGTTCGTCTGTGTCTATAACATCACAGTCGACACACAACGGGGTGTCTGCCGGCCGAAGTGGCCGTGCGGATAAAGGCGCTGCAGTCTGGAACCGCAAGACCGCTACGGTCGCAGGTTCGAATCCTGCCTCGGGCATGGATGTTTGTGATGTCCTTATGTTAGTTAGGTTTAACTAGTTCTAAGTTCTAGGGGACTAATGACCTCAGCAGTTGAGTCCCATAGTGCTCAGAGCCATTTGAACCATTTGAACGGGGTGTCTGCGAGGTGAATCCTATGAACCGGCATACTTACTTCCCATTGAAAGTAAGGTACCACGCAGACTGGATGTCAGCGTCAAGGTAAGGAGTGCACACCGATTGCCAAACGACACGTCAGTGGGCGTGGGGAAGATTCCCCACACGACATTCGGTGACCTGTGCTGCTGAAGGAAACCATAGATCACCTTGTTCGGGGCGGACGTCCAATAACAGCCGTCCAAGTTCATCGTTGATCAGCTCACTCAGTTTTTCTTTAATTTTTTGTATTTCAGAGGGCAGCTAACCCTCTGACCGAACACGCTGAGCTACCGTGCCGGCGCGCAGCTAAGCAGGCGGACATGTCAACTGGAGATGGACAGAACAATCTCACACTGCGAAAGATCATAAAGTGTGCATATCACAGATGATTCGTCTTTGACCTTTATAGCACACAGGCTGTCGTAAACGTTTACGCCCAAAATTATACAGATTATTAAATTTTCTAATGACAATATTTCCTGAAGAAAGAGTGAGATATCTTCTAAGAGCAATACGTGACAGGTACGCTTTGTAGCCTCCTCAGGTTTATATAAGAGAAAACGTCTGCCATATAAACTTCAAAAAGTCCTATAACACAAAATATAATTGTTGGTAGCATGTCTAAGGTGGAGCTAACCACTGTTAACAGACCATGAGTGGCTGTCAAACATGGAGCATTTCTAATTACAAGAACTTCCAGACATGCCCCTACTTTATGGCACAACGTGTGCCGCTCTCCATTGACTTGACAAAATTCAAAGTTTACGCAACATAAGAACTGCTAGTATTGTTTAATGTGAATAAAGTAGAGGTTAGAAAGAGAAACTCGACTGTGTTGCAGAAGGCTCATATCACCGACCACAGAGAGAGGTGGCAAGAGAGTTGGACACCTTCTTCCAGTGTTAAATTGTGGGACGCACATCATTGGTTAGCTGTGTAAAAAATGGCCAAGGGAAAGGGCTTAGCTTTTTCTAAGGAAAATTTTTACAGGTTGGCGCTCTGGTGATTCATACCCCAGGCAAACTGTTAAGAGCGAAAACGCGGAAATGCGAATCTTTCTTCTAGCGAACACGATGTGTAAAATTACTTCTTAGTAGAGAGACGTCATCGTTTCACCTCCTGGGGTCAGTCAATGGCCAGTCAATGTCAGAGTCCACTGCCAGGGCAAATGTATTGAGGAATTTAGTGAGATCTCGGGCTGATCTGTACTTAGCCTTTGGCAAGGGTCACTGTTGTGCATACAATTCAGCCTCCACCAACAATTTCCCATGGTGAGATCGAGCCACACGCGTGACACAATATATAGCCATTTTATAAAATGTCACAGCTTCAAGCTTCACTTTGCATGAATGTTCTATGACCAGTTTGCTTTAAGCTCCAACCACAGGTTCAACGTCACGATAATCATGGTAAAACTTCACGACTGCAATTGTTTCCTTCACAGTTCTGTTAGTCCTACCCCAGACGCTTTTATTAGATTTGGCAAGGATTTACAAGAGTAATATTATCATTGCTTGTCAATTTTTTTTAAATGGGATAAACCGATTTAATTGTAAGTCTTTTCTCATTTAACAGCCATTAAATTCCTAATTCATTATTATGGGGGGGGGGGGCGAGTAATTAACGTATGTGAGATACAGGGTCCAGTTTTCACATCTCTAACTGTGAATCACACGACAGTAACACAGCAGTGTTAAAGAATTCTCCGAGCAATAAAATTTAAGATGATGATGATGTTGCATCATCGAGAAAAAACAAAAGAAGATTACGGATTAACGTCCCGTCGACATCAATGTTATTAGAGACGCAATACTTGCTGGAAAAGGAATTGAAATAAATGATCTTATGGCACTGACGGCCGTGAGTCTCCACCAACGGAAGTTTGGCAACCGAGTTAGGAGTCCTTTTAGTTGACGCCACATTCGACGACTTGCGTACCGATGATGATGAGAACAACACAACACCCACTCCCCGAGAGGAGAAAATCTCTGACCCCACTGCGAATCGAACCAGGGCCCAGTGCATGGCTGTCAGATTCGCTGACCACCCCGCTAAGGGCGCGGGGAGTGGAATCGGCGAAAAACAGGGATAGAGATAAGCCGCGTAGCTTTATGAAGCGTTCTGGTACTTCCTTCAGTGATTTTGAGAAACTAAGGAAGAACGAGAATGGAAGACCATCAAAGAGGTTTTTCGGGTCAAAAAAGAGGCAAGGCAAGGAACTAACATTTCGCCCTTACTGTTTAGTCTACTCACTGGAAATGCAATGATGTGTATACGTGAAAGGATCAATGGTGAGATTAAAATTTAGCGTGAATGGATGTAAACGATGTGATTCACTGATGACAGCGCTGACTACAGGGAAAGTGAAGAAGAAATGCAGGACCTGATGAATGGAACGAACAGACTCGTGAGCAAATATCTCTAGGGGACCGAAGAAAGGCGAAAGCAATGGACAGTTGTAGAAATGAGATCAGAGATAAACTTACATTAAAATTTGGTGACCATGAAGTAGACGAAGTTTAGGAATGGTCGAAGCACGTAGGACGTAAAAACCGAACAGCACAAGCGCAGATGGCATTCCTGGCCGAGAAATACCAACTAGTACCTAAATCTTCCTTAAGATGCGACAGAAATGTCTAAGAATGTACATTTGGAACCCAGCACTGTATGGTAGTGAATCACGCACTGTGGGAAAACAGATATGGGAAGGAACTGACCCGTTTAAGGGGTGATGCCAAAGAAGAACTTTCAAAATCTGGTGGACTGATAAGATAACTGATGAGCAGTTCTCCACAGGATTGGTGGATAAAACATTATAATGTGGAAAAGACTATCGAGGAGAAGGAACAGAATGACGTGGCATGTGTTAAGACATCAAGGAATAGCTTACATGAGCAATTCCATTAAATCACTAGATGTATTTGAAGTGGTAAGAAGTAGGGGGGTTGGTTTGAAAAAGCCTATATCGTTCTAAAGTACGCGCTTGTTCTGTTGGAGCCTGTGCGGTGTCTCTGCCGATGTTGTAGCCATCGTGTACCCAAAACTACAGCCCTATAATACATTACGTTGTTTTAGAATTGAATTTCCTCTTGCTCAAGACTTGCTTTCCCTTTCCCAGTTACCTCATTACTCACAACAAGACAATACAGGATACTAAGCATCACAGAGCAAAGACATCCTAAAGGACGGTCACACACATGAAATCACCCATACAAACATACACAACACAGGCATACACACACACACACACACACACACACACACACACACACACACACACACACACATGTGTTAAGGGTTAATATAAGGTACCCAGTCAGTCGTCACAGGCATAAATTAATGCTGGAAAACACGGTAATGCACCGACTTGTCCGTGAGTTACCACTTGTTCAAATTCCCAGCACCAATTACAAGGTACCTTTTCGGAAGTGAGAAATTTACGGGGTGAGAATTATTGAGCTATACGAAGAAAACGTAAATTAGTTACAAACTACAGTGTGGACACACTTTATTCAACACGTAAACGTCACAACAGATATTCGGATGTAGGTTATGACATGTTCGATATGCCTGCCATCATTGGCGTTGATGTGGAGCAGAGTAATAGCGAAATTCTGCGTGACCTGCTGAAGTGTCGGAATATCGATGCTGTCGATGACTTCCTAAATGGCTGTTTTCAGTTCAGCAATGGTTTTAGAGTTATTCCTGTACCCTATGTCTTTAACATAGTCTCATAAAAAGGAGTCGCATGTGTTCAAATCCGGAGAATATGGCGGTCAATCGAGGCCCGAACCAGTGGCCTCTGAGTACCCCTGACCCAGAATGCGATCCCCGAAGTGCTCCTCCAGGACATCAAACACTCTCCTGCTTCGATGGGTTCGAGTTTCGTCTTACGTGAACCACATCTTGTCGAAATCACCGTCACTTTGAATAATGGGGATGAAATCATCTTCCAAAAGCGTCACGTAGTGTGCGGTAGTCAGCGTGCCGTCAAGGAATATAGCACCGATTATGTCGTGACTAGACACTTCTCAGTCCCCCAAAATGCAACCAGTTTTGCTTATTGACGAACCCATACAAATGAATGTGGCCTAAGTCGCTAAACCAAACCATGCATGCGCATATTAATTCCCATCATGCTCCGCGGCCAACCACGCCATTTGAACCTCATAACGCAAACCGTTCTGAAGTTATGACGATTTTATTTCATATAGTTCAATAACTGTCACCCTATAACTTAGCAAACCTAACGTTTGGTGCCATTGTTTCCTGCAGGTTGCTTGAATTTGCGGGCACAACGACCTGATTGGCAAACTTCAGTGCTAAATAATTTATAAATGGTAAAAGGTATTGAATTTCCATCTTAACAATTGTTTCTCAGCCAAAGCTACCCTGTAAATGTCTCTGGAGCAACAATACATACTAAAAAACGGCTTTTATGGACACGAATGTAAGGCAGGGGCTCATGAAAGGAAGTACTATGAGACTTTCTAAAACGTAAGCAAATATTATTTTAAACACAAACTTATGTTTTTTTGTTTTAAATAGATAGCCCGTATTATTTCTTACGTAATCAGTAACATGAAAAATTACAAAAAGAACAGAGTTTGCAATCGTCACTCATCCCGAGAAATTGCAAAGTGAAGTTGACGCTTGAAATAAACAAAACGCGCCGATAGTGCACCTCCTCGGATGCAAACGTGAACCCCACATTGCTTGTAATCGCGATGTAACTTACGTACTACGAAGCAACGATCACTGAACTTGTTGTTATTTACAGTTCTATTCAGTGTACTGGAATCAATAAAGTTGCCCAGTCACGCAACTACATATAACTACTATTTATCTTTCTGTTAGATCCTTGGTCAGCCACTACTTATGTCTACTCTGGCCTGTTGTAGTCGGTTTTTCGTCACCGTTATCTCCATTCTAGTACTATAACAACGATCGGTAAGGTGCAGAGAAATAAACCTTTCCTTATTTTTCATTTTACGTGACTGGACATCTGTATTGTGCCCAGCACACTTCATAAAAGTCATCATCATCATCATTTAAGACTGATTATGCCTTTCAGCGTTCACTCTGGAGCATAGCCCCCCTTATAAAATTCCTCCATGATCCCCTATTCAGTGCTAACATTGGTGCCTCTTCTGATGTTAAAACTATTACTTGAAAATCGTTCTTAACCGGATCCAGGTACCTTCTCCTTGGTCTGCCCCGACTCCCCCAATCCTCTACTACTGAACCCATGAGTCTCTTGCGTAACCTTGCTTCTCCCATGCGTGTAACATGACCCCACCATCTAAGCCTGTTCGCCATGACTGCTACATCTATAGAGTTCATCCCCAGTTTTTCTTTGATTTCCTCATTGTGGACACCTTCCTGCCATGGTTCCCATCTACTAGTACCTGCAATCATCCTAGCTACTTTCATATCCGTAACCTCAACCTCATAAAAGTGTAAATATCAATTAGTACAGCGTTTGTCGCATTGTAGTACATCAATCACATCAGTTGCATCTCAGTAGGTGCAAAAGCGGAGCGTTTCGTTGATTTCGAGCGTCAACATCACTTTGCAATTTTTCGGGATGTAACTGACGTATTGGGATGCAACCAACACCATTCTTTTTGTGATTTTTCGTATTTTTGATTGCGTAAGAAGTAGTACGGTGAGTCATTAACACAGGAAAAGTAAACATAAGTTTGTGTTGAAAATAATGTTTGCTTACGTGTTATACTTTTTAGTTTCATGAGCCCCTGCCCTACTTTCACACCTGTGAAAATCGGTTTTCAATACTTATAATTAGTCAAGAGATATTTGCACTGGAATGTGGACCCCTTTATATACCATTGACCCCCACAGGCTTCGCACAGGTAGCATCAAGTTTCTGCGGCGCATATGTACACAAACTTTCTTCCTGAATCGGTTTATCTATTAATGAAAGCTTTAACAAAACCCTACAGTAGTTCCTCAGATTAGCTTTTACATACGAAATGAAAACCAAGGCGGGGGACTTTAATTTTTAATGTGTATAGATATACGCAAAAATCCTTCGTGAATCAGTTAGTTGTAAGTGAAAACCGTTTCAAAAGGAAGATCCGAGCAGTTAAATACCAAGAGATTGACGGTGTAGTTGGGCAGAAGTATTAACGTCCGTTGAAATATTTACCACTTCCATGAGAACAGTATGAAGCCTCTGGAAATAACAATTTCCGCTGAAATTCTGTTTTATATTAAACTCGGAGCACGCCGTGGGCGTCAGACAGCTATTTCGTTATTGTTTCGCATTTGAAATGCGATTACGTATTTTCTGCCTACGGCAGGCTCGAGAACAGCTTTCATTTCTCTGTCTCTCTCTCTCTCTCTCTCTCTCTCTCTCTCTCTCTCTCTCTCTCGCTCTCTCCCTCTCACGGGTAAACGCATGCGCCCGCGAGCGAGCGAGCACATACACACTCACACATGAGAGCAAGTGCAGAGCCAAGCTTTCATAAGCTTTGCTCCCGTGTTTTGTTTCCGTTTGTCAAACTGTCAGATGCAAAGTGAGCAGAACATTGAAACACGCATTATACCGCTGTTCATTGATCGGTTTTCTCACAGGTCTGTTTCTTCGAAGTTAGGACCAACGCCTCAGTATGATCGCCCAATAACAATTTGTCTTACCAAGCACCATAGTGACGTCACATCGCTCAGCCCCCTGCAGAACACAGTAGACTAGTACTTTTATCCTGTACGCGCATTTACAATACATATTTCCTCTAAATCTGATTAGCTACAACCGGAAAAGTCATTTTTCAATAAATCTGGGACGTATTCCATTTAGGACGTCATCGCACTAGACAAAGCTAACCATTTGAAATGATTTCCTTCATCAGTTCCTTTTAAATTTTGTTGCTAATTTTAAATACGTATCTATATAGTTAAACACTACTGTCTACATCCCAACAATAACTCCTTCTATGTTTATTTACAACTTTCATTGTTTCAACACTTCATTACACAGTTTTCCTTCGCAGTAAAAGCATTTAATTACGATCTCCCACAATAATCCTCCAACGCACCAAAAACTGGAACTACTGAATAAAAAGAACATAAGTGATTAACATCTCGTCAAGGTTAAGGTGGTCGGGAATGTACCACTACCTTGTTTCAAGGGGGTAGGACAATGAAACGACTGTTGCCTGTTTACGGAGAGACTCCAGTTGTCGCATGAAATACAATCAGATGGTTCAAATGGCTCTGAGCACTATGAGACTTAACTTCTGAGGTCATAAGTCCCCTAGGACTTAGAACCACATAAATCTAACTAACCTAAGGACGTCACACACATCCATGCCCGAGGAAGGATTCGAACCTGCGACCGTAGCGGAAATACAATCCCGTGGACAACTTGAATCACGGCGCCCATATGCGGATTTGAATCGTATGTCTTAGACTCAATGTGACTTCCTTAGTTACTTTAGAATGTAGTTGCTAGGAATGCCAGAAACGATCACTTTTAAAGATACAATATCCGACTCGCAAAATTTTCATAACACTCATTCAAGAAACCTTTCATATTGGTTTTATATATGAGCTAAACGGAACAATAAAGTCAACAGTTGTCAGGAAGCTATAGACAAGTAGCCATGATACATCTGCAAATGAATAAATACAGGACATATACAGAGATAAGAAGTTGTTAGATATAGGGTGTTTCAAAAGTCGACTGCAAAACTTCTGAATGGTTCCCTGATAAAACAAGAGAAAAAAGTCCAGTAAACATTGACTCTAAAATGAATATTTAAGAGTCTATGCATTTGTTCAAAAGTAGCGAACATCAAAAAGAGATACCTTAACGTTTGCATTTTAGAGCCCAAGGTTACTGGCCAATTTTTTCTTGTTTTGGTCCATGATACATGCTCCCAAAACATGAAAAAAAACTTGCAGTAAACGAGATTTGTTTCACAGTGTCGAAGGTAAAGAAGTGCCCATAGCTTTTAAGGTTTGCATTTTAAAGACCGTATTTGCTACACACTTTTTGTTCTTGTTGTATGAGGAATCCATTCCTGACGTTTTTCTGTCGAGTTTTGAAACACCCTGTATATTCCCACAAGCAAAACAGTGACAGATAATACTAAGAAATTTAGAAGATATTGCCGTTCCCGAGGAGAGAGAGTCCAAGGTCTTCCAGGGATAACGAAACTGTTTGCTGAGATACAGGAATTAGTTGTTAGGTAAATCGATTGTTATGGATACATCTCCAGACATAATTCTAAAAAGCATGTGGTGTTTCTTTACATTTCTTTAATTCGTTTATATACTTACGCAGTGACGGGCAAAAATCTCTCACAGACAAAAACCATTTGAGTTTTAAGAAGAAAAGTTATTTTACTAGAAGCAAGTAAAAGGCTCACTAAGTAAATTTAGAATACTTGTGAGTTCATTAGACTAAGTTCTATCGGAGATGGTTCCTTAGAGAGAAAGAAGTGACAGAAATGAATAATATTGTTATATTACAATAAAAGCTTAAAAGGGTATGATGTCGTTTCTCAATTTAGAGTGCATTTAATAACAGCTACTATCCCAACAAAGTTTTCGTTAAAGTTTGCAATGTTTCAAAAGTGACTATTATGAATATTCTACAGTCTAAATTGTAAACTGATATGTAGTAACAGAATTAAAATGTACAATAAATAACAGGAAACCATGTGTTTGAAGAAAAGAGACTATTTGAAAATTACGACAAAAACCTCGTCCTCATTTTCACTGTCGATTGAGAGAAGTTGACAACGAGACGTCCCCTCAGTATCGTGGAGAAACATGTCTTCCATCCCCTCCCCCTTCCCCACTCGCCTCCTTCTCATGCCCTCCCCCTACCACCCACCCCTCGCCCTACACACAAACAATAAGGCTTCTTCCAGTGCTCATAATACAGAGACAACCTCGCAGACTACACAACATCGAATCTGACTTACGGACTCACGGTAAAGAGAAAAGTCTGCTACATACAAATGTCTCGTTCTCGCCAACATATCTGATGTTTCAAGAAAGATTCAGGAGACGGGAAGATCTGGTGCAAAGATGAAAGTAGGTCAATTCCCTTTCCTATCCTTCTGCATGCAGTACTCCATGTTTCGTGAACTACTTGCAGGATACCTATGAAACTTAAAGAGACCTCCCTTCTTTTCGACCGATGGCACATCACAAATGCAGAATTAACTCGTGGTACGTGACTTCTTATCTAGTGAGGTAACGGAGCAACTTTAAAATTCTTTACTCAAACAATACCTTTGTATCATCTGTTCGGTGGAAAGTCAAACAAAATTCATCAGGGCTCACTCATAATGAAACGGCTGGAAAAATATCAGAACAGTACCTGACATGTACTGCAAAATGCTGTCGGCACCAAAAAATTCCGCTTCGACTGTCACGCAAACACAGCATAAATGGAACGAGAGTCTGCCGTGGAGAGAGATTTTTGGCTTTAACTTCACCAACATTTCTGAGCTATTTTTTATTGAGCATATTACTGTTATTTATACCTAATTTCCAAAGTTGAAGATGAAGGATACATCGCTTAAGGGTTTTTCATTTTGCATTCTACCACGTGCCAGGAAATCTTCTCCTGATATCCTGACTTTCTTATTAAATGCTAGTAATGTCCATATAATGCTGAACATCAATGTTTTTGGGGCGATATCAATGTAGACATAAAAATAAATCCTCTGCTAAAAGGACAAGTATCACAGTGTAGGTCGATGTCAGAGGTAAATTACGAAATAAAGGAATAGAAGAAAGTTGAAAACCGATTATATATGCAGCAAACTGTGTAGTTCTGTTCAAATGGATTGTTTCAATGTTGCAAAAGATTAAGACTCTTGAACATTTTACTACGCAATAAACTTTTCCTTCCACCAGACAAAAATTACTTTTTTTTTGCATTTGTGCTCGTATAGTTTCCCAATCTCTTAGGTGTTTTCAATAAATTTTTTCTGGGTGTGTGACCGCATTGTGAATATAGAAAACTACCGACGTTTCCGTCCCTGTTGCAAGCGACCTTCTTCAGGGTGTTTTTGTGTTCAGTAAAGAAAAACACCCTGAAGAAGGTCGCTCGCAACAGGGACCGAAACGTCGGTAGTTTTATACATTATTGACGATGCAGTCACAAACCCAGAAAAATTTTTTTTCGTGTGACAATGTCTGCGGAAGCCTGCGTGTATACTTAGGCGTTTTTTGGATCAGTTTCGAGGGAAGATTTGGTGGAATCATTTCACTGTTGTCTTTCGCAACATCATAGGGAATGGGCACATTGTCCGCCGTGCCCGTCGCAAAATTTGATGCCTCCATCGCGTTCACAGGACGCGGACGAATTACGGAAACATTTCACCGGGAAAAGTGTGTCGGCAGTAGCGGAGAGCGGCCTCCAAAGAGCGGTGTCTCCAGTAGGTGGCGAGGGAATCCTGTTTTCGGGCCCGCGGTGGTGGCCCTCAGCTGCTTACAATGCATGAAGCCGTCGAAGAAAGGGGCGCGCCAAAGAAGGATGCGAGCGACTCACCGTGTGCAGCAAATCCCAAGAGGACGCACAGCGCCATGGTCACCCAGCGCGAAGCTCTCACCGCCATCGCGGGCGCCTGTCTAACTCGCGGTTGCGTTTGGAAGACGAAGGCACGCGAGTGACTGGTACCGGGCTAGCTTATCTCGAGAGACGAAGGTCACGCGACTGTGTACAGGGGCAACGCGACGTCAACGCAACGGCATTCCGATCGAGAAGATACTCGTCAGAGGAGGTCGGGAGAGAGAGAACGTCTATTGTTCTTTTGTTTTTTTCTCGACAGTCAGAGCGCGCGAGCAGTCGCGGCGAGTCGTGCTGGCAGCTGGAGCGGCCCGCGGGGGAACGTCATCGCGCGCGGGTCTCCACTGGGCGTCGCGCCGCGGTACTGGTGCTGCCTCTCTGGTCCAGCGGCGGCGGCGGCGGCGGCGGCGGAAGGCGGCCTCGCAGCGCGCATGCGCCGCTGCTCCCGGGCCCTGGCGCCGTCGCGGCGTCGCCGGCCCAGCGCTCCGCCGCGCCGCTTCTTGCAGAGGTCGCACGGCGGGACGCCGTCTGCACAGGAGGGAGAAAAAGAGCTCGCGAGCGTGTACCAGCGGGGCTAATTTTCACATTTCGGGCTACTACAGTTGCCTGCTTCATCTACGTCCAATTAAGGTAATCGGAGAAAAATTAGTACATCTACATCAATACTCCGCAAGCTACGTGACGGTGTGTGGCGGAGGGTACTTTGAGTACCTCTATCGGTTCTCCCTTGTATTCCAGTCTCGTATTGTTCGTGGAAAGAAAGATTGTCGGTATGCCTCTGTGTGGGCTCTAATCTCTCTGATTTTATCCTCATCGTCTCTTCGCGAGATATACGTAGGAGGGAGCAATATACTGCTTGTCTCCTCGATGAAGGTATGTTCTCGAAAATTCAACAAGAGCCCGTACCGAGCTACTGAGCGTCTCTCTTGCAGAGTCTTCAACTGGAGTTTATCTATCATCTCCGTAACGCTTTCGCCATTGCTAAATGATCCTGTAACAAACCGCGCTGCTCTCCGTTGGATCTTTTCTCTCTTCTATCAACCCTATCTGGTACGGATCCCACACTGGTGAGCAGTATTCAAGCAGTGGGCGAACAAGTGTACTGTAACCTACTCCCTTTGTTTTCTGATTGCATTTCCTTAGGATTCTTCCAATGAATCTCAGTCTGGCATCTGCTTTACTGATGATCAGCTTTATATGATCATTCCATTTTAAATCACTTCTAATGCATACTCCCAGATATTGTAACTAACTGCTATATTGTAACTAAATGATAAGCGATCTTTCTTTCTATATATTCGCAGCACATTACACTTGTCTACATTGAGATTCAATTGCCATTCCCTGCACCATGTGTCAATTCGCTGCAGATCCTCCTGCATTTCAGTACAATTTTCCATTGTTACAACCTCTCGATATACTACAGCATCATCCCCAAAAAGCCTCAGTGAACTTCCGATGTAATCCACAAGGTCATTTATGTATATTGTGATTAGCAACGGTCCTACGACACTCCCCAGCGGCACACCTGAAATCACTCTTACTTCGGAAGACTTCTCTCCATTGAGAATAACATGCTGCGTCCTGTTATCTACGAACTCTTCAATCCAATCATACAATTGGTCTGATAGTCCATATGCTCTTACCTTGTTCATTAAACGACTGTGGGGAACTGTATAGAACGCCTTGCGGAAGTCAAGAAACACGGCATCTACCTGTGAGCCCGTGTCTATGGCCCTCTGAGTCTCGTGGATGAATAGCGCGAGCTGGGTTTCACAAGATCGTCTTTTTCTAAACCCATGCTGATTCCTACAGAATAGTTTTCTAGTCTCCAGAAAAGTCATTATACTCGAACATAATACGTGTTCCAAAATTCTACAACTGATCGACGTTAGAAATATAGGTCTATAGTTCTGCACCTCTGTTCGACGTCCCTTCTTGAAAACGGGGATGACCTGCGCCGTTTTCCAATCCTTTGGAACGCCAAGTCAGTACATAGAACTTTACTTTCGAATTCATTGAACGCCTCTCGCATAGCCCTCCTCACCCTACATTTACTCACCTCTCTCATGATAAAATAGCGTTACGTCACTTTGGAGCCCTGAAAATCTTATGACCGTCTTTTTAATACTGTGTATATTATACTAGAACTGACATGTGATTACATTTTCACGCAATTTGGGTACATAGATTCTGAGACATCAGTACCCAGAACAACTACCTCTGGCCGTAATAACGGCCTTGATACGCCTGGGAATTGAGTCAAACAGAGCTTGGATGCCGTGTACAGGTACAGCTGGCCATACAGCTTCAACACGATACCACAGTTCATCAAGAATAGTGACTGGTGTATTGTGACGAGCCAGTTGCTCGGCCACCATTGACGAGAAGTTTTCAATTGATGAGAGATCTGGAGAATGTGCTGGCCAGGGCAGCAGTCGTACATTTTCTGTATCCAGAAAGGCCCGTACGGGACCTGCAACATGCGGTCGTGCATTATCCTGCTGAAATGTAGCGTTTTGCAGGGACTGAATGAAGAATTGAGCCACTGGTCGTAACACATCTGAAATGTAACGTCCACTGTTCAAAGTGCCGTCATTGCGAACAAGAAAAAAAAATGGTTCAAATGGCTCTGAGCACTATGGGACTTAAATGCTGTGGTCATCAGTCCCCTAGAACTTAGAACTACTTAAACCTAACTAACCTAAGGACATCACACACATCCATGCCCGAGGCAGGATTCAAACCTGCGACCGTAGCAGTCGCGCGGCTCCGGACTGCGCGCCTAGAACCGCGAGACCACCGCGGCCGGCTGCGAACAAGAGTTGCTCAAGACGTGTAACCAATGGCACCCCACACTATCACGCCGGGTAATACGCCAGTATTGCGATGACGAATACACGATTCCAATGTGCGTTCCCCACGATCTCGCCAAACACGGATGCGACCATCGTGATGCTGTAAACAGAACCTGGATTCCCCGAAAAAATGACGTTTTGCCATTCGTGCACCCAGGTTGGTCGTTTAGTACACCATCGCAGGCGCTCCTGTCTGTGATGCAGCGTCAACGGTAACCGCAGCCGTGGTCTCCGAGCTGACAGTCAATACTGCTCCAAACGCCGTCGAACTGTTCGTGCAGATGGTTGTTGTCTTGCAAACGTCCCCATCTGTTGCCTCAGGGATCTAGACGTGGCTGCACAATCCGTTACAGCCAAGCGGATAAGATGCCTGTCATCTCGACTGTTTGTGATACGTGGCTGTTGGCATCCAGCTGGCGTTCCGTATTACCCTCCTGAACCCACCGATTTCATATTTTGCTAACAGTCATTGAATCTCGACCAACGCGAGCAGCAATGTCGCGATACGATAAACCGCAATCGCGATAGGCTACAATACGACCTTTATCAAAATCTGAAACGTGATGGTACGCATTTCTCCTCCTTACACGAGGCATCACAACAACGTTTCACCAGGCAACGCCGGTTAACTGCTGATTCTGTACGAGAAATCGGTTGTAAACTTTCCTCATGTCAGCACGTTGTAGGTGTCGCCACCGGCGCCAACCTTGTGTGAATGCTCTGAAAAGCTAATCATCTTCTTCCTGTCGGTTAAATTTCGCGTCTGTAGCAGGTCATCTTCGTGGTGTATCAGTTTTAATGGGCAGTAGTGTAATACTCCCATTTCTCACGATAAAATAGTGTTACGTCACTTTGGAGCCCTGCAAATTGTGTACAACCCTCGGATGAGCCAAAATCAATGACCGCCTGTTTAATAGTGTGTTCGTACACCTTTGGAAGGCCTATACCAACGATTCTGATTAGCCCGTATTCTAGAAGTCCTTAGCTGGTTCCTGGTGGTATGTGGCACAAGATGACTACCCACAGGTCATGTAATTACGGGCCGTAGGTTCGTTGGTGCCCAACTGTATGGCAAGGCCGTTCCAGCAGGTTCAGATCAGGCGAAACTGTTGCTCAAGGTATCAACTTCACTCTAACGCTACTCAGACTACTGAAGTACAATTATAGCTTTGTGGGTGAGACAATTATCCAGCTCGAATATGCCACTGTTGTCTTCAAAGAGGTCTGCCTTGAAGGGGTGCAGGTGTTCCGATGTTGATGATGATGTCTGCTTTGTGGGACGCTGAACTGCGCGGTTCACAATCTTTACACAGTCCAATACCGGTCCTTTCATGGATGAAGAGGAAATGAAGACAACGATACAAACATCCAGTCCCTGGGCTGAGGAAAAAAAAATCCACAACGCGGCCGGAAATCGAACTCGGGACCCCGTGATCCAGAAGCAGCAATGCTAGCCACCAGACCACGAGATGCGAACCGCACGTGTTCTAGCAGAGAGTTCACGTAGTATAGAGCTGTAATGCTGCAATATAATTGAGCCGTAGTAAAGTTAGCTTTGAAAAGCGCGCCGCAGAGCGTAGGGTGAAGCAGTCGCCCTCCGTTTTCTGGCGGTGGCGCCTTTGTCGCATTTGAAGGCTTCGGTGTCTCCCTCTAGCGGGAAAGGGGAAAAGCGGGCTGTTGCGTGGGTTTAAGAGGTGGCTGTATGGACTCTCGTGGAGAGTTGGCAGCCAGGGCATCAAGAAGCGACTTCTCTGCCTGTGCTGGAGGGACAGCACGCAGACCGCGGCATCAGCGTAAGTGACGCGACCAGCGGCTGCGTGGTATGGAGCTTTAACTGCTCATCGCGAAACGAATCTTCCTGAGCGTGGGTCCGCAAGGGGCCTAATCTGCAGTTCGGCCGCATGCTGTCGACCGGCGAGGAGGTTCTGAAAATCGGCGCGCCTTCCTGTGCCCGTTGAAACGGCTGGCAGCGGGCGGCTCGGCAGAGCATTTGGAGGTGCTGCGATTGTTCAGTCCTGGGAGTCGTAACGCACCAGAAGTTGAGTTGTTAACGGATTTTATGAAGTTTAACTGAATTTCATTTACTTACCTGCCGTATTTTTTTGGGTGTTTCCCGCCATTCATTCTCGTCTGCCCACCCGCGGGAAGGTGGTAATATTAGAAAGGGTGGTCCGTTTATCGCCTTTTGAGGACGACAGGGGGTGGGGGAGTCAGAGTAAATCTGTGGTTCGGATTGCTTCTTTCCCCTCCCAGCTTACCTACGGGTTATTCCACTATTAGCCTCTGCCAGGTCTGTGAAAGTCTAAGGCACCATTGGCTGTACTGTTTAAGATGCAAGGCACTAAGACCTGATCCATTCTCTCGCCTGCCATAACTAGTATTACTAGACTCACGTGTAAAAGGTACTCTAGGAAAGAAGAAAAATTCCTTTTACCTCGTGGTAAGAACTAGTCAATTGCATAACGAATTCTTGCTCATCTGGAAGGCGTAACTTACGTAAATTTGGGTTTATGTATATTTGGCTATAATCAAGCAAGGTTGTTGATGTACGCCGTAGTGGATTTTTCATATCGTTCCTAGTCAGCACAAACTGTTGTGTGTTTTTTCCAATTAAATACCTTTTAAGGCTTTTACTCAACGTGTTATGTGTTTTATACAGGTAGTTGGTTACTAGTGTGTTTTCTTGCCATGCAAAAGTTTGCCATTTCATTACGGGTAGAAATTGTTGCCTTGAAAGGAGAATGTTGTAAATGTTCGCAAGTCCTACCTGGCGAGCGTGTGTCTTTGCCGTAAGTTAACTGGCAGAAATTTTTAAAATTTGTTTTTTATATTTTTTGGAAGTGTTAATGTTATTAACTGTGAGTGTCACCCCCGGTGTGCGTGACTCATGCGTTTTGGTTTTTCTATTTTGAGAACTTTTGTAAACAGGATTGTCCTTATATGTTGCTGATAAGTTAGATTCTGCGCCATTTAATGAATGGAGTTAAATTCACTTGTAATTCAGCGGAGCTAGTAATATTATACAGCGTGGCGTTGTATACGTTAAATTGCTTGCTTGTACTTGCCTTTTACTGGCGTCAAATTTTTTATTATAATTTAATAATTTAAAAGTCCTTTCCTGTCGTAAATGGTGACTTACTTGTCAAATGATTGTTGGTCTTCTTTTAAAATATCGTAAAGTCTTGAATAAAGAGTGTTGCTGAAAATTGTGTGTAATTTCACCAGTTATTCCTTGGCACCTACTTCCACTTTACATTTTGTGTATTGATTGAGATTAATAACCTTTGGTGAACCAATAGTAATTACACGGGTCAAGAATACTGCTGCAGATCTCATTGAGTCACAGGTGAATGTCCGCCACAGTATAATACCAACGTCACTGGCCTGCATTAGTAGGAAGCTGCATATTTCGAATAGCCGTTCGTGTGGGTGACTGCGTACACAAACACGGCAGCACGGCAGTCTGGTGTTCAAATGGTTCAAATGGCTCTGAGAACTATGGGACTTAACTTCTGAGGTCATCAGTCCCCTAGAACTTAGAACTACTTGAACTA
Organism: Schistocerca piceifrons; assembly: GCF_021461385.2. NCBI lineage: Eukaryota > Metazoa > Arthropoda > Insecta > Orthoptera > Acrididae > Schistocerca > Schistocerca piceifrons. The sequence continues at coordinate 563,471,108 of NC_060143.1, forward strand.
ACCTAAGGGCATCACACATCCATGCCCGAGGCAGGATTCGAACCTGCGACCTTCTGGTGTAACAAGAAACATGATTCATTCGACCAGTGGACACTTGTCCATTGTTCCATGGTCCAGTCTCACTGGTCACATTTCCAAAGCAGTTTTGATTGGTCATTTTTATTGGTCAACATGGGATAATGTAGAGGCTGTCTGCTGCAGAGGCCCATTTTAAATGTGGAACGGTGCTCTTTAATACTTGTGCAGGCCTACACCAGAGCAAACAGTGCTCTAAAAAGAAAAACCTCCTTTCTGCAAGTGCAGTAAACCTCATGTTGTCAGCTATAGGGGCTGCAATGCCTTTCGAAGACGTAGACCTGCCGGAAGAGCTCTGGCAGGCGTCAGCTTCGCAGGCATCACCAAGGGGAAGTAACCTCCCAGCTGCAGAACGAGCAGTGGTCAGTGCTAACCGCACCTCAGCACGGATGTGGACGTCACAGAGAGCAATACCACCCTGACCGTCATGTACCGCAGCCAGCAGTCTCCGCTCAGACAGGGCCCACTGTCACAGGATCGGAAACAGCTATCGAACTTAGACTGCTTTTGCAGCTCCTGAGCGACGTTATGTGCTAACTTCCAGCTCTCATCGACGCAGCCGCGGTTGACACCTAGGCACATCATGGATAACGTCCATATACGTGGACTAACCATATGAATGTTTAGTGCTGGGATTCTGTGGTCGTAATATGGCGAATTTCACCAATTCCACTGCGACAAGGCAATTGATATATGCGTCGTGACAGAGACGTGGCTCAGATCTGAGTTCAACATATGGGCAGCCAGCTAGAATTGCTACCGCACCGGGCTTCCGACAGAGGGCGGCGGAACAGACTAGACATAGTTGTGGCATAACCAAGTCACGCTTCCAGTGATGAACATGGCTACGGCAGCTGCCATAAACACCACCGCTAGGAACATTACCTTTGTCTCAGTCTATTGACAGCCTTGAAGACTGCTTGAAGAAGCGAATTTCGACGCTCTGCTATCTATCGTGTCTGCAGTGGTCTTACCTTAAAGGGACGACCCTCCATGTCAGGTTAGATGACGCAAGGTCCGTGGATCTGTAGATCCAGGCTAACGGTACGGCGCTGTTCACCGGCAGCCCGAATGCACGTGCCACGCCGTCTCCAGCACCTGCCACGCCGTCTCCAGCACCTGCCACGCCGTCTCCAGCACCTGCGGCGGTTGAAATTCCACCCTGCCAAGAGCCAGGCAGTTGTCTTCAGCCGAAGGTGGCTGCCATCAGATTTTCCACCTGTCAGTACCCTGGGAAGCTCCAGCCAATGAAAGAAGGCGGCGAAATACCTCGGGTAACCCTCGCCCAGAGACTCGCCTGGAGACCGCACGTTCGAGACGTCAAAGGCAGGTAATAGGGTGATTCTGCACCTAATACCCCCTGCTGAAGGACGCTGTTTCTGCGCCAAGATTAGCGCTATACCTAACACCGGTCCAGCCAGTGTTGGAGTACGCAGCCGTGCTGTGGGGATATGCCGCTGACTCGGACATCTGAGCACTGCAGAGGTTGCAGAACCAAGCTCTCAAACTCGCTGTGTGCCTCCCGAGGATGTATTCAAATCGCCTGCTGCACGAAGACCAGGACATCCGTTTCTGCGGGACAGATTCTGACAGAGTGGAAGACCTTTCTACGACAAGGCTGGTCAATCCAGCATGAGGTTAATTCAGGAACTGGGCCATCAACAACGCCACAGGGTGTCTACACGGCGGTATGACCTGCTGCGAGACTGTCTCTACAGCAGCAAAGTACAACCGACATCACATCATGATCGTCATCATCACCATAATCACCACTTCACCATCGCAAGATCGCCTAGTTCACATTTGGCGGTCGCTGTGGCCGAGCGGTTTTAGGCGCTTCAGTCTGGAACCGCGCGACTGCTACGGCTGCAGGATCGAATCCTGCCTCGGGCAGGTTAGTTAGGTTTAAGTAGTTCTAAGTTCTAGGGCACTGATGACCTCAGATGTTCAGTCCCATAGTGCTCAGAGCCATTTGAAGTTAACACTTCCTTTCGTTTTTCAAATCCAAAAACCACAGAAGCCAATTCACCAAGGGAAGTCATCAGTCACTAACCAGTCAGCAATGACATGAGTCGCTTCCAATAAGCATGAACTGCCACACTTCGGGCCAAGGAAAGGCTTGTCTTTAAGCGTCACGGTTATAAACTGTACTCTTCCTTCAGATCTGCCACAGTTCGTCACCTACTGTGCTTTAGAGAGTGGCCTAACCCCCGATATCCATGGTCTTTGATGATGTGTTCACATCTGACACACTGTCGCCGGCTCATGGTTTCACCAACCTTCAACCATTTTCTGTAGATGTTCTCAGTAATAGCACAATACCAACAGCTGATACGTTTCCGAGTTGCTCGTTAACAGGAGTCAAACCATAAGAATGTGCCATTTACCAAAGTCACTTATGTCAGTGATTTTCCCTGTTCGTGGTCCATATCAGTGATAGACTGATTCCCCATTGGTCTGTGTTTCGCTTTCATAATTTCCCTATAGTGTCATGTTCCCACAATACCGTTATGCGGCATCCATTCTCGCAGTGTTCAGTGGTTAATCATCCGTAGATTATCAGTTTCAGTCGTGATAACCAATCCTTATCGAAAAGAAGGTCGCGCAGCGGCATCCTAGTACTATCACGGCTCAATATATTTACGACCTACTGAAAGTTTGGGGGCTTTTAGCTGCAATCGAAGCACCTTATTTCGCAATAAATACGGAAGAAACGACTCAATAATCGTATCATCTTTTGCAAGTTATGTCCACAATTTAGATTTGAATACAGTTCCGTTGAATAGTGTTCGTGAAATACAAAACTCTCTTCCAATTTCTTGTCATAGTTTTCAGGATTCACCTCTCGTAGTAGATACAAACGCACAAACGTAAAAACTACCCGTAACACGACCGTGATCAGCGAAATATTTCCTATTGTTTTTGGCAGTGGTGCGAAGCTATCAGTTGTAGTCACCTGTATACGTTTGTCCATTACGATATGGTGTGTGCAACCTTTATGATAAGCTATACAAGTTTTATTCTTGTAAAAATCACAGGACTTTAATAACAGTATAATCTAGCTAGCATTATTGTCCAATACGTGTTACGGCAAATTAGCGTGCGTTTCTTTAGCCCAGAATGAAATTGTCTGTATGCTTCCGACAATCATTTCTTTTTCGATTTCTTCACATTTTTCATACAGCCATGTCGCCTTACCTTCCCTGGGTTTCCATTCACAAGTGACATGTATTTCGATATTTCATGTATTTTCCTGAACGTTTTTGTACTTCGATCTTTCATCGATCAGATTAAGTATTTCTTCTGTTACTCGTGGTTTCTTCGCAGTTGCCAGCCATGGTGGCCGAACGGTTCTAGGCGCTTCAGTCTGGAACCGCGTGACCGCTACGGTCGCAGGTTCGAATCCTGCCTCGGGCATGGATGTGTGTGACGTCCTTAGGTTAGTTAGGTTTAAATAGTTCTAAGTTGTAGGGGACTGATGACCTCAGCTCTTAAGTCCCATAGTGCTCAGAGCCGTTTGAACCATTTGAACCTTCTTCACAGTTAGCTTCCTTGCATCTATGTTTTTCTTTATACCTTCCGCGATTACCATTTTTAGAGATGGCCATTCGTCTTCCATTGGACTGCCTAGTGAGCTATTCCTTATCGCATTATCTAAAGCGTCAAAGACCTTTTAGCGTCTCTCTTCATTCCTTAGTTTGTCCGTATGCAATTCCTTTGCGAATTGATTCTTGCTGACTAGTCTCTTAATTTTCAGCCCACTGTTCATCTCTAGTAAATTGTGGTCTGAGTCTATATCTGCTCCTGAGTATGCCTTACAGTCCAGTAACTGATCTCGGAATCTCTGACTGACAATGACGTAATTTTTCCATATCTTCATATCTTCTCCAGGTATATTGTTCTTGGACAGAGTATTTAATATTACTGGCTGAAATTTATTGCAGAACTCAATTATAAGAAAGTGATAAGTATTACTTCTCTTCTCTGGTTCCTAGTGCCAAGCTCAAATTCTTCTGTAACCATTTCTTCTACTCTTTCCCCTGCAACCGCATTCCAGTCGCCCATGACTATTACATTTTTTCTCTTCCCTTACGTACTGAACTACGTGTTCGATATCCTCATATACTTCCTCTATCTCTTCATCTTCTACTTGCGACGTCGGCATGTAATCCTGAACCTTGTCGGTGTCGGTTTGTTGTGGAGTCTGGTGAGAACAGACATATTACTGTACTGTTCACCGTAACTCACTCCCATTATAACATTTTCTGCTGGTACTGATATTACCCTATACTCATATCACCAGAAATCCTTGTCTTCCTTCCATTTCACTTCACTGACCCCTACTATATTTAGATAGGATTGAGCCTTTAGATTTCCCATATCAGATTTTATAGTCCCTATCACGTTTAAACTTCTGACGTTCCACGCTCCGACGTTACCCTTTCGTTGGTTATTCCGTATTTTTCTTATGGTCACCTCCCCACTGGCATTCCCCTCTCGGAGATCCGAAATGGAAACTAGTCAAGAACCTTTTGCCCATAGAGATATCATGAAACTGCTTCAATTGCAGGCCACATGTCATATGGGTTCACATTACGTATCTTTAATGCGTTGGTTTGCATAGCTTTCTAGACTCGATTATGTCTGCACGGAAATCATGTCTATCACACGTTGAATAAAACGAGTTCACACGCGAAAAACATATAAAAACAAAATTTGGTGACAAACTTCAAAAAACAAAAATTTAACAGAACATTTCTTTGAGGAGTAGCAGCAAACATCCGATCCCTTAAAGAATGAAACTCTTATGCATAAAACAGCTTCAGACATTTGACTTCTTTACAAACGAGTTAATGTATCAAATATTTGTTATTAATCAATTAAGTAAGAGTAAGTCCAGACAGTGTTTGAAATTACGCATAAAGTCTGTTGGTAGTCGCTATGTGCTCTGATTGTGAAACACTGGATATAGTGCGCGAAATGTGCGCTGCATTTTAACAAAAAGCTGATTTTTCAAGCATTTCAACTTCTGTGACAATATCTCCTGAATTATGTGGCGTACAATCATATAATTTAGCACGTCCATTTATTGGTATATCCAGATACTATGTACAGACTGTGTCGCGTATAGTAAAGCAGTAATCAATTAAAACGTCACGTCCGATGCTGAAGTGTTACTGCATGAGCAGCAAAAATGTAGCAGACCGTAAACGTTTTGTGTGTATGTGTGTGGGGTGGTGTCACCAGAGAAAAAGTTGCGTAAAGTTCTGAAGTTATGAGTAAAGTTTCTTGGAAATTTAAGGTAAGTTCCTATGGGATCAAACTGCTGAGGTTGTCGGTCCCTAGGCTTACACACTACTTAATCTAACTTAAACTAACCGGGTGGCTAAGTTAAGTTTCTAAGTGCTCTCATTCTTAAATACTGGCCAATGAGTGATGCTACCTAAAGACAAACACACAGTTTATAACTGTAATATTTGTCGTATTTTCTTAAACTTTTAACATGATATGAAGGGCTTATTTCAATGGTTGTACAAGTCCATTTTTGTCCATTCTGAGGTACAGAGTCCTAAAGTTAAACGAGCGCTGAAAAATCTGCAGTTGAGATACCAGAAATATTCGAGTACGGTATATGGCTTGTTGATAGATATGAACCTTTCTTTCTGTTTGTTGGCGTCATTAATTTCAGCAGCACTATAGGCAGAAACGTGGAGGTAATGGAGCTGTACCACTATTGAAATAAAGTAGATTGAACATTGTGTATAAACCTGTTAATATGTCACTTTCATTAATGTTAGGGAAATGTTTATGTTCCTGTTTTGCCCACCGCACGTGTCACTGTACGTAACTACCTGTTTTTGAGATGTGACACACTTTTCAATATGTTTCAATAAACAGGTACGAATTTCCTGTGAACCCCTTGATCCAGGTGTTTCATCAAAAAATGCGTATGGATTTTGCCGTCAGTTAAATTGTGACAACCAAAATTATACACGTACATGTTCCTTTTGCAGTACGATATAGATGTTGTCAGTTTAGGAAATGCAAGTGCTTTTTGCAGGTTAAAGGTAAACACGAACACCTGGGAATCTGCCTCTTCACTACATGCTGTGTTTGTAGCCATTGCTGTTCTTGCAGCTTCAGCCGTCCTAAGGTGAAGCTCCTTTTCAGTTTGAAGCTATCTTTTTTCTTCTGCATTGGCAGCAGCGTCCATTTCAAAGCTCAACTTGTCACAAAAGAGCAAGTGTCTTTAATTGGTGGTCGAAATGACAGACTGAAGTCTTTGTTAAAGATTTTTCGATAGATGTGCTCTCCCACAATTTTTTTATTCTGAGATATGTAATTATCTTTGTACAAATCGTACATTTTGACGACACACAGCTCCGGATTTAAAAACTGTTTTGGGGGATTAGCGTTCCTTCCACAATGGCTCTCGGAAACTAGAAAGCTTTTGATGTATTCCTTTACATCAGTGATCAGACATTCCGGTACAGCGATTTTGTTCTGATGGTTGCCCCTTCCATCAAGGTGAGATATACCTTCTTCCTTGCTTTTTGTTAAAAGCCTATACAGTCGTCCATTAGAAATGTCAAAAGTATTCAAGAAAAACTTCTTGCATACTATTGCACAGTTTCCGTTCAAATGTAATCGATATTTATAAATACAGCTTTTCTGAGAACCAGAGCCATGTGTTGGTTGTCGGCGGTTAACTGAATGATACATGTATATACCATTCAGATAACTATTTTGGCGCGATTAATATCACCCTTAGCACAGAAATTGTCAAATAACATCTTCCTTTATACTGAAATTTTACTGAAACATTTACATGCAGTCCACATTGCGAAATGTTTTTGGAGGAATTATTTTACTAATTGCTGTGACGTATAACTCCCCAGTGTTCCTTTTTTTCTTTCGAATATGCTTTTCATGTGTGTCCATTTTCCTTGCACCCTTCTTGCTTCGAGTACGCTTCCTTTTTGTCTGCATATTTGTGGCTCCACCGTTCGCACAGGCATCAGTAACAGCGCCTCTTGTTTCGTCATTTTTTGCACTTTAATTGGAAGTTTCATCGTCATCGGTACTGGTATCTAGATAAAAAGTAACACAAGTTATCATTTATACAGCACCAGATGATTGAAAACATATGTATATGTGAAATACATTAAGATGGACACCCTCATTTTCCATTGTTATTGTCAACATGACCTTCATTCTAGCATATTCAATTTTTTGGAACAAAATGTCTATAATGCTGAGAGGAAGCTAAGTAAATTCTTTTTACGTGCAATCGTTTGAAAATCAGGATCATCAACTGTGTCACAGTCACTTGATAATGCTCCTGAATCCATCATCTTCGCAAGAAATAGCAACACACCGCAATGCACAGAAGCGCACGGACTTGTACCACTACTGAACTAAAATCCCTGCTTGCTTTCTCTAAAGCGTCAGCATTGAGGCGCTCTCTGTTGGCAGTAGGACGAAGCTGGAGCTATCCCACAATTCCAAATACATTAAAAACGACTTGTGCGAGCACGTACATGAGGATAACTCAATTTTTTTGAAAAATGGTCTTGTACCACAATTGAAATAAGCCCGTCATATTATACCTCTTCACTAGTAGACTATGATAGCATTTAAAAAAAAATTATATTCTTTCAATAACTACGCGAGAATATTGGAGGTCAAATTTTCGTAGCCACTGGAAACTGTTAGACTGGTAACCTGCAACAGGTACCGGGTTCTGGGTTCCCGGGCACTCTCTTTATAACACAACTGAAGGTGGAATCACATTTTATCAAGTCTATTGTTTCGCTATGTTTACAAAAGCGATACCCCATCTGTAAATTCTCAGCTACAGTACTTCTTTAGATATACTTGACATGTGGACTTTAATTGCCCAGATTTTCGGGTCCACGTTTCAACATACATTTGACGTGATCTGTACCTAGTCTGGTAACACAACTGCCCAAGAACCCACCTCCAACTGAAGTTGCTATTTCCGTTGTAGTGGTGTCAAACAAGTCCTACGTTGAAACTAAGATCTGTCTTAAAAATAAAAGTAATTTTCTTGTAGTTTTAAGTTATTTCAATGACCAGTTATTCATACTGTCACGTAGAAGAAGGTGTAGTTAGCAGAATGACGAACACTAACTTCACGAAGGTTTATTCAGCACTTACACATACGAGAGCGCGGAGCGAACTGGCTCCGGCCAGAACACATATAGTATATATAAAGCTGCAGAACATTCCAGCACAATGATTCTTGACGTTTCTGGATACTTCTAGAATGTAGTCGAACCTAATATAGAAATTAAAATTGTACAAGAAATGTGAGTTTTGATCTCACGACCCTCCATTCAACAGATTAGTATCATAACCACCAAACCATGCTACTACGCAGCTCATTCTGCGGCATTGCTCTTGTGGTGTCATCGCCAGACACCACACTTGCTAGGTGGTAGCCTTTAAATTGGCCGCGGTCCGTTAGTATACGCCGGACCCGCGTGTCGCCACTATCAGTGATTGCAGACAGAGCGCCGCCACACGGCAGGTCTAGTCTACAGAGACTCCCTAGCACTCGTCCCAGTTGTACAGCCGACTTTGCTGGCAATGGTTCACTGTCTACATACGTTCTCATTTGCAGAGACGACAGTTTAGCATAGCCTTCAGCTACGTCATTTGCTACGACCTAGCAAGGCGCCATACTCAGTTACCATAATCTGAACAGATCATATTGTGAATCATGTACCGTCAAGAGCGACGTTCATCATTAGTGGATTAAAGTTAAGTATCAAACTATTTACGTCCGCTTTCTGAATTCTAATTCCTTGTCATGTTCCAGACCTCACGTCAGTATAGTTCTTCCCTCCTCACGCCAACATGCGTGAGCTAAAACGCGTGCATTTCGGCCTCCAGTTGTAACACGGTGTTGGCTCTTCTGCCAACTACAACAGCTCTCTTCTTAAGAGAACAGCGTCTCGGTGTTACGTCGTCCTAGTCCGGGAACGAGTCATCGTTCCTGCATGCTCCGACCCCTAATGACTGATCCTCGCCCTGGCGGTGATCTTTTTAGAACTTCTTTTGTCGCTACGCTCATCGTCACCTTTCCGCTTGCTGCCTGTCGCTGGAGCTTTGAATTTAGCCTGGGTTGCAGGATCCTTATAGCGCTCCATTCGAAGGACGTGGACCGTATCTCTCATCCTGCGTCGTCTTGTGTCGGGGTCTACACCTTAAACTTCATAAGTAAAATCAGACAACTGTCTTACACCCTTATAAGATCCAAAGAAGCGTCTGAGGAGTGAAGACCCAGACGGGGTCACTAGGCTGGTAGACAACATGGCGGTGGCTCGCGATATACCTTCGGCAATCGTTTTCTTAAGCCTGCACCGTGTGGAGGGGAGATAACTGCCGAGCTTCCGCAGCTCTGGTTAACATCTGGCCGATGTAGTTGTCGTCCACGTCATCAGGATGTAACGGGAACACAGTGACCATCGTCGTAGTCGTCTCACGCTCATGCACGAGGGAATATGGCGTAAATCCTGTGGTGTCTTGTTAGGCGGTGTTGTAGGCGAACGTCACGAAAGATAGCAGCTCATCCCAGTTGCTCTTCTCAACATTGACATGTCAGCCAAGGTCTTATTAAGACGTTCAGTAAGCCCGTTAGTTTGTGGATGGTAGGCAGTCGTAATGTGATGAGTAATGTTGCACCTACGGTTTATCTCTGTCCCAAGATTCGACTGAAAAACTTTCCCTGGATCCGTAATTAATGATTTTGGGCACCATGTTTTAATACAGTGTCTTTCACGATGAATTTGGCTACCTCGAATACTTCGGCTGTTTTTACGACTTTTGTAGTTGCATAGCATGTAAGATAATTATTGCATACAAAAACCCATCGGTTGCTATTAGCAGACATTCTAAATCGTCCGAGGAGGTCAATCACAATACCCTGGAAAGGCGTTTCGGCTGGTGGAATTGGTATGAGTCGGTCAGGTGGTTTCTGAGGAACTGCCTTTCTCGTCTGGCACTCTCGATAGTGCAACACATAGTGACGGACACTCCTAAATAAATCTGGTCTGAAAAATCTCTTGTGGATTCTGTCGTATGTCTTAATAAATCCTAAATGTCCGGCCTCAGGTGCGTCATGGAATTTCTTTAGAACTTTTAAGCGCATGTGTTTAGGATTCATGGTAACCACCTCCTTCCAAAAGTATCAAAGTTTTTCTAGCAAAGGAATCCATTAACTACCTTAAAGTGTCCTTTCACATCCTATGACCGATATAAAGCTAGCATAATTTGAGATATCTTGACGTCCTTCTTCTGCTCAGCAGAGAGATCCTGGAGTGCAGCGAGACAGTCACTATCTTCATCAAAGTCTTGATGGTCTTGCACAGGGTTTCTTGAGATGCAGTCGCCGTCTTGGTGTTTTCCTCTACTTTTGTACACTATGGTTATGTCATATACTTGAAGACGTAGTGCACACCTGGCGAGTCGTCCTGTTCGATCCTTAAGACCAGTCAACCAACAAAGCGAATGATGGTCTGTAACAACTGCGAATGGCTTTCCATAGAGATACTGTCGATATTTTCTAATAGCCCCGATCACAGCAAGACATTCTCTTTCTAAGTAGTTTCTCTCGGCTTTTGTAAGTGTGCTAGAAGCATAGGCTGCAACCTTCTATTTTCCTTCCGAAATTTGCACCAGAACTGCACCGATCCCATACCCACTGGTATGTAGATCTGTAGGTGCTCTCTCATCATACAGACCAGGCAGAGGGTCAGTCGTTAGAGCTTTTTTGTTGAGCACCAACCCAGATAAATTTAGCATCAGTTTTGGAGTGGCCTGGCTTTGGTACAAAAGTCTTTGATAAAACGACGGTAATAAGAACATAATCTGAGGAAGCTTCTCATATCTATAATACTTTTTAGGGGTAGGAAATTCCGTTAGAGACCTCATCGTTTATGGGTATGGCTGCATACCTTCGTTTGACACAAGGTGTCCAAGTATTTTGATTTTGCTTCATAGAGACAATTTATTGCATTACGTTTCAGTCCGCCTTGTAGGAGACACTGAAGAGCGGCCCTCAGTTTTTTTTATATGTCCATCAAATGTCTCTGAGAACACTATAATGTCATCTACATAACAAAGACACATCGTCCACTTCAGGTGACGTAGAAGATTGTCCATCATCCGTTCAAAAGTTGCTGCGGTATTGCACAAACCAAACGGCATTACCTCAGACTTATGCAGACCCTCAGGGGTGATTAACGCAGTTTCTCTACGACCAGCCTCATTACTTCGATTTTCAGTATCCCAAGTACATGTCCATGGTTGAGAAAGACTTAGCTCCCATCAGACAATCTGGGATATCGTCAATTCGTGGAAGAGGGTAAATGTCCTTTTTGCTTATCTTATTAAGCTTCCTGTAATCAACACAGAAGCACCAACTGCCATCCTTTTTCCTGACGAGGACCACTGGTGACGACCATGGGCTCTGCGAAGGCTGAATGATGTCATTCTTCATCATTTTCTCTACCTCGTCACGAATTATTCGATGTTCTGTTGCTGACACGCGGTATGCTCTCTGGCTTATTGGTTTATGGTCTCCAGTGCTAATCTGATGCTTCACCGTCGATTAATCTAATTTGCTTTTCACCTGTGGATTGAATCATTCAGAGAACTCTTGAAGAATGGCAAGTAGCTTCTTCTGGGTAGCTTTTCCGTTCTTCCATAGTAAGATGTGGTGATAGTCGAGCTACAAGATCTTGTCTCGTTGTGGTAGCGCTAATTTCGCCCACAGACTTGGCATGGGAGGTTTCAATAACGCTCATGTCTTCTGCAATTAACGGCTCAGCGTTTGCTACGCACATGAGTCTTGGAAGGATCTGCGGATCTCGGCGACAGTTAACTACCCACAGTTCACCGAATTCGTTCTTAAACGAGACGATAGAGGCTGGCCTGGGATGACCAAGTTATTCTTCAGTGGTATGCTTCTCTTACATTCCACTACAAGATCCATGGGTTGATGCATGGCATGACACGTGACATTTACCTTTCCAGCTCTGACTGAAGAAATGATCACTTCATCCAGCACACATAATCTCCACACACTCGGATGCGCCTTTTCCTGTCCACAGTATCTCATCTCATCTAGCATTATCTTTGAGCAACCACAATCTATAATTGCCTGAGAAGCTACACTCATGTAAGACGATGAATTCTAAGGGCTGTGTATGGTCACTTATACCCACACGAATGGTACATCTTCCTGTAGGTTTTACATATTTACCATTAGCCACCTTCAGCAGAGATGTTTTGTTGTCGACGAATACGGTTTTCTGCAACTGGCGACGGTACTTCTCCGAAATGACTGAATATGATGCTCCAGTGTCCACAAGATTTCGGGCTGGTCGGCCATCCATGAGGATATCGACCAAGTTTCCTATCATTTTTGTAGTGATCGACGGTGGAGGATTTTTCTCTTCGGCGGCCTCACCTCCAAGGAAGGCCGCACCCTTTAGATTTCCAGGTTGCGGCGGCTAGTTGATCGGCTGGATCTTATAAACGGCGATGGAGAATTTGATCGGCGTGTTGGGGAGAGTCCTCTCCAGCGGCTAGCTTGCCGCGATGGTGAACTACGTCGTCCTGCACCCACGTCTTCTTGTTCATCTTCGTCGCCCCGGAGTTGGCGTCGGCTTAGATCGGTCTGCTGTCTTCTGGAGCGGGCGTCATCAAATATCCGCCGCCTTTCTCGACAATAGTGAACCACATGTCCCGGTCGCCCGCAGTGGAAACATACTGGCTGGTTATCCCGGGTCCTCCAGTCTTTTTTGGTGCCCAAACAGGTTTCTCATGCGGCATTGTAGGAACGTAACTCTGCCTGGGTCTCGACTTTTCACCGTTTCTTAGGGAAATGAAGGACGTGAGATTGGGTTCACTATCTGTTCCACTTCCTCCCTTATGACCTCTTGAAGCGTCTCGGTTTTTTGCTCGCCGTGCAGTCCAAGTGCATTCTGAACTTTCTCTCTCACTATCTGACGAAGAATACGTGTGAAACCAATTGCTTGCTCCATCACAGACATCGATACTACGTTAGGAACCCGTTCAAATTTGTTACGTGTAATTCTTTTTTGATGCATTGTATCGATATACAGAAACCATTTTATGAAGCATTCTGCTGTCGAATCCTCGTTCAGGAGTAGGGCTTGATACATGTCCTTAGCAACATCCTACATGAGATGTGCAACCTTATCTTTCTCATTCTATCTACGATCAACTATTTTACACAGCTCCAAGACGTCTAGAGAACCCGGAAGGATGTCTCAAGTGGTAGCACACAGTTTCTGTCTTCGTAACGTCCTCTTCTTCTTCTGTCTCCGGCAGATTGCGATATGTTGTATGAGGCTCTAACTCGGCTTTCTCCCCACGTAAACGGCGGCCCTGTCGTGGACTGATGGGAGCCACTGTGTCGTCGATAACGTGCACTGTCACAAGTTCCAATACCTGGCGGCTGCACCAGAATATTGTCACGTACAAGAAGGCGTAATTAGATGAATTGACGAACACTAACTTCACGAAGGTTTATTCAGAACTTGCACATAGAAGAGCGCGGAGCTAACTGCCTCCTGCCGCAACACGTGCAGTATATACACAGCTACAGAACATTCTTGGCATTTGTGGATACTTCTAGAATGTACTCGAACCGAATATAGAAATTAAAATTGTACAGTTAATGTGAATTTTGAACTCACGACCCTCCTTGTAACAGTTTAGTATCACAACCACTATAGCACGGTGCTTCTCAGCTTCTTCTGTCACAATAAATTGAATGCATCAAAGTGAATTCAGTGTGCACTCACAATTTGTGTGGTTACAATATTTGATTTAAACCGTATTGCGGAATATCTAAAAACATAAATCACTAGAAAAGTACCAAAGCAAAAATGAAATACAATATTATCGTGATGTGACTTACACACTGAGGCGCCAAAGAGACTGGTATAGTCATGCATATTCGAATACAGGCAGAATACGGCGCTGCGGCTGGCAGCGCGTATATAAAAAAGCAAGTGTCTCTCACAGTTGTTAGATAGGTTACTGTTGCTACAATGACATGTTATCAAGATTTAAGTGAATTTAAACGTGGTCTTAAGATCGGTGCCCAAGCGACGGTACACAGCATCTCCGAGGCAGCGATCAAGTGGGGATTCCCTTACCACCAATTCACGAATTTACCGTGAATATCAGGAATCCGGCAAAACATCAAATCTCCGCCATAGCTTCGGCCGGAAAGAGATCCTGAAAGAACAGGACCACCGATGACAGAACAGAATCGTTCAGCACCATAAAAGTGCAACCCTTTCGAAAAATTCTGTAGATTTCAATGATGGGCCTTCAATAAGCATCAGCGTGCAAACCATTCAAAGAAACATCATCGAAGCCGAAGGCCCACTCACGTATCATTGACGAGTGTCCGACACAAAGCCTTAACACTCGCCTGGGCCCGTCAATACTGACACGTACTGGTCATGACTGCAAACTTGTTGCCTGGTCGGACGAGTCTCGTTTCAAATTGCAACGAGCGGATGGACGTGTACGGGTATGAAGACAACCTCATGAATCTATGGACCATGCATGTGAGCAGGGGACTGTTCAAGCCGGTGAAGTATCTGCAATGGTGTGGGGCGTGTGCAGTTGGATGATATGTGACCCTTGATACTTCTAGATACGACTCTGACAGGTGACACGTACGTAAGCATCCTGTCTGATCACCTGCATCCATTTATGTCCATTGTGAAATCCGACGAACTTGGACAATCCCAGCAGGACAATGCGACACCAAACACGCCCATAATTGTTACAGAGTGGCTCCAGGAACACTCTTCAGAGTTTAAACACCTCCGCTGGCCACCGAACTCCCCAGACATGTACATTATTGAGCATATTTGGGATGCTTTCCAACGTGCTGTTCAGAATAGATCTCCACCCCCTCGTACTCTTAGGATTTATGGACAGCCCTGCAGGATTCATCGTGACAGTTCCCTCCAGCAATACTTCAGACACTATTCGAGTCCATCCCACCTCGTGTTGTGGCACTTGCGGG
The DNA here is from genome assembly GCF_021461385.2 of Schistocerca piceifrons. Lineage (NCBI taxonomy): Eukaryota > Metazoa > Arthropoda > Insecta > Orthoptera > Acrididae > Schistocerca > Schistocerca piceifrons. Next base: position 563,486,289 of record NC_060143.1, read on the forward strand.
TGTTCACAGGGGCCCTACACGATATTACGCAGGTGTACCAGTTTCTTTGGCTATTCCGTGTATAAAAGATTCCGTTTGATCAGAAGAATAGATTCTGAAACTGGTTTCTGTGTAAGCAAAGTATAATGAAATATCTGAGTGTATATTTATGGATGTTTTCCTTAATTAATAATAATTAATATCCTCTTTTAAGGCGGTTGTCCTGTCTCAGAACATCGTTTTTTCGTTTTTTCCCTTTTTTGTGCATATTTGGACTCATTTACAGATCAAAAGGATTTTCTTGCGAAATTGTTCTTTACACTTCAAAATCACGTTTTAATGAAAGTGCGTATACGCTCACTCTAGCCGATCTCGGCCCTTGGGTCCTTAGCGACACCGATCGACACCCCATTCTCTCTAAAGTTACTGTAACATTCAAAGTCAGAGAAAATATCGATATATGTGTTCCACTGGCCCACCAGATGCCTCAAGTATATGCTATAGACAAAAGTGGGATAGAAAAAGCTGTTATTGCGACACTTATCACAGGAGATTAACGAATGACAATTTTCAGCACGATTACTGTTCTGAAAGTTTCTGCAAAAGGAGGCAAGCCGACATGAACAGGAGACTACAGACTTCTGACCATAAGCCACCACTGAAGAGTGGAGTTACTGAAGCTACTGCTGATGCATAAAAACATCTGTCTGAGGACAATTTGATGCAGAGATGTCTTGGATACTTTTCGCCAGACAACAGTGACACACTGAATTCATTAACTCGGGCTTATTCTCCAAATTAAGCGATTTCTAGTGTGAAAGTCGTCCAGATTGCAGAAAATCGGGTGTGCTGCATTTTTCGCGACACTTAGAGGTGTAGCGTCTTTGATTCATAATCAAAACGTCTCCGGTCCCGGGTTCGATCCCCGCCACTGCCTAAATGTTGATAAATAATCAGCATTGGCGGCAGAAGACTTCCGGCATAAGAAGTCAGTCTCATTCTGCCAACGGCCTTGTCAAAGAGGGCGGAGGAGCGGATAGAGGTTCAGGGCACTCTCTTGTCCTAGGGGTGGGAAATTGCCCCTAAAGGCAGAAGAATCAGCAATGATCAACGACATGAGAATGCAGAAGGCAATGGAAACCACTGCATTAAAGACACGTATCGTGTATCCACAGGACATGTGGCCTGTAATTGAAGAAGTGTCATGATGATCTCTCCATTGGCAAAAGATTCCGGAATAGTCCCCCATTCGGATCTCCGGGAGGGGACTGCCAAGGGGGAGGTTACCATGAGAAAAAGACTGAATAATCAACGAAAGGATAACGTTCTACGAGTCGGGGTGTGGAATGTCAGAAGCTTGAACGTGGTAGGGAAACTAGAAAATCTGAAAATGGAAATGCAAAGGCTCAATCTAGATATAGTAGGGGTCAGTGAAGTGAAGTGGAAGGAAGACAAGGATTTTTGGTCAGATGAGTATCGGGTAATATCAACAGCAGCAGAAAATGGTATAACAGGTGTAGGATTCGTTATGAATAGGAAAGTAGGGCAGAGGGTGTCTTACAGTGAACAGTTCAGTGACCGGGTTGTTCTAATCAGAATCGACAGGAGACCAACACCGACAACGATAGTTCAGGTATACATGCCGACGTCGCAAGCTGAGGATGAACAGATAGAGAAAGTGTATGAATATACTGAAAGGGTAATGCAGTATGTAAAGGGGGACGAAAATCTAATAGTCATGGGCGACTGGAATGCAGTTGTAGGGGAAGGAGTAGAAGAAAAGGTTACAGGAGAATATGGGCTTGGGACAAGGAATGAAAGAGGAGAAAGACTAATTGAGTTCTGTAACAAGTTTCAGCTAGTAATAGCGAATACCCTGTTCAAGAATCACAACAGGAGGAGGTATACTTGGAAAAGGCCGGGAGATACGGGAAGATTTCAATTAGATTACATCATGGTCAGACAGAGATTCCGAAATCAGATACTGGATTGTAAGGCGTACCCAGGAGCAGATATAGACTCCGATCACAATATAGTAGTGATGAAGAGTAGGCTGAAGTTCAAGACATTAGTCAGGAAGAAGTGGGATACGGAGGTACTAAGGAATGACGAGATACGTTTGAAGTTCTCTAACGGTATGGATACAGCAATATGGAATAGCGCAGTAGGCAGCACAGTTAAAGAGGAGTGTACATCTCTAAAAAGGGCCATCACAGAATTTGGGAAGGAAAACATAGGTACAAAGAAGGTAGCTGCGAAGAAACCATGGATAACAGAAGAAATACTTCAGTTGATTGATGAAAGGAGGAAGTACAAATATGTTCCGGGAAAATCAGGAATACAGAAATACAAGTCGCTGAGGAATGAAATAAATAGGAAGTGCAGGGAAGCTAAGACGAAATGGCTGCAGGAAAAATGTGAAGACATGGAAAAAGATATGATTGTCGGAAGGACAGACTCAGCATACAGGAAAGTCAAAACAACCTTTGGTGGCATTAAAAGCAACGGTGGTAACGTTAAGAGTGCAACGGGAATTCCACTGCTAAATGCAGAGGAGAGAGCAGATAGGTGGAAAGAATACTTTGAAAGCCTCTATGAGGGTGAAGATTTGTCTGATGTGATAGAAGAAGAAACAGGAGTCGATTTAGAAGAGATAGGGGATCCAGTATTAGAATCGGAATTTAAAAGAGCTTTGGAGGACTTACGGTCAAATAAGGCAGGTGATATACCATCTATCTTTCGGAAAAGCATCATCCACACAATTCCGAAGACGGCAAGAGCTGACAAGTGCGAGAATTGTCGCACAATCAGCTTAACAGCTCATGCATCGAAGCTGCTTACAAGAATAATATACAGAAGAATGGAAAAGAAAATTGAGAATGCGCTAGGTGACGATCAGTTTGGCTTTAGGAAAAGTAAAGGGACGAGAGAGGCAATTCTGACGTTACGGCTAATAATGGAAGCAAGGCTAAAGAAAAATTAAGACACTTTCATAAGATTTGTCGACCTGGAAAAAGCGTTCGACAATATAGAATGGTGCAAGCTGTTCGAGATTCTGAAAAAAGTATGGGTAATCTATAGGGAGAGACGGGTCATATACAATATGTACAACAACCAAGAGGGAATAATAAGAGTGGACGATCAAGAACGAAGTGCCCGTATTAAGAAGGGTGTAAGACAAGGCTGTAGCCTTTCGCCTCTTCTCTTCGATGTGTACATCGAGGAAGCAATGACGGAAATAAAAGAAAGATTCAGGAGTGGAATTAAAATACAAGGTGTAAGGATATCAATGATACGATTCGCTGATGACATTGCTATCCTGAGTGAAAGTGAAGAAGAATTAAATGATCTGCTGAACGGATTGAGCAGTCTAATGAGTACACAGTATGGTTTGAGAGTAAATCGGAGAAAGACGAAGGTAATGAGAAGTAGTAGAAATAAGAACAGCGAGAAACTTAACATCAGGATTGATGGTAACGAAGTCAATGAAGTTAAGGAATTTTGCTACCTAGGCAGTAAAATAACCAATGACGGACGGAGCAGGGAGGACATCAAAAGCAGGCTCGCTATGGCAAAAAAGGCATTTCTGGCCAAGAGAAGTCTACTAATATCAAATACCGGCCTTAACTTGAGGAAGAAATTTCTGAGGACATACGTCTGGAGTACTGCATTGTATGGTAGTGGAACATGGACTGTGGGAAAACCGGAACAGAAGAGAATCGAAGCATTTGAGATGTGGTGCTATAGACGAATGTTGAAAATTAGGTGGACTGATAAGGTAAGGAATGAGGAGGTTCTACGCAGAATAGGAGAGGAAAGGAATATGTAGAAAACACTGATAAGGAGAAGGGACAGTACGATAGGACATCTGCAAAGACATGAGGGAATGACTTCCATGGTACTAGAGGGAGCTGTAGAGGGCAAAAACTGTAGAGGAAGACAGAGATTGAAATACGTCAAGCAAATAATTGAGGACGTAGGTTGCAAGTGCTACTCTGAGATGATGAGGTTAGCACAGGAAAGGAATTCGTGGCGGGCCGCATCAAACCAGTCAGTGGACTGATGACGAAAAAAAAAAAAAAAAAAAAGAAAAAAAGGTGCCTGTGTAACACGTAAGTCAGGGGAGTCGTTATCGACTCCAAGGCCTGTTCGTTCCTCACGAAAGGTGACGAGAAACGCTTCATGTGTCCGTCCCAGACGAGCGTCAGTGCTATAACTGTGCAAGGGACACTCCGCTTTAGAAAATGCAATCCTCGAAGAACAGAGAGGCCTAGGAATATCTGATTAATGGTCACTTGGAAAATCTCAACGTTATATACTAAAAAATCGAGCTGCAAATTTTACTTGCATATTTCTTTAGACAACGTTTGTTAATGCTAAAAGACTACTCTGTAAAACTGGATGCGGTTTTGGATTTAGTAATATAGACACTCACATTTTTTGCGAGAAGCTAAAAAATAGTTCAGTTTTCATAATGTTTGTTACTTATTTATGTTCAAAGGCAACAAAATAGGTCGATTTTCACTACCAATGTTTTCAAGTGGACACCATTTTGAAATTCGCTTCAGGAAACTAAATTTTTGAGGTTCATGCGGTAAAGGATTTAATTCTTATTAAGTTTGTTGTGTCGGCCACTGTGGGAGTCAATAACGACACAGACAAGAAGGGAGAGAAGCTGCGGTGGCCGGTGGCAGGAATCCAAAATTATCTGTACAGAACAATAGATTAATAGAACACTATATTTAAAAAAAGGAAAGGAACTTAACTTACCTTGATTCCGGTTCCCTCCATACAAGTACTCCTTTCTCCATACAAGTACTGTACTCTCTCTAAATACTCGCAGAATGCAGCTGAGTATCGTCTTCCTATTAGTCAGTACTGTAGCTCTCGAAGTCTGTGACCAAACTGGACCGATTAGCGATAGGCGATGGGTTAAGTCTGTGCTGACGGGGGCGCTCAGTGCTGTCTTCCTGGAGGTGTGGCGCTGCCCTTTCTTTCCATTGGGCGCGGGTCAGCGCTTTCTTGATGTCGTTCCACTGTGCTGCGCTGATCGGTGTGCAATCTATGCCTTAGGACTGCACCATCTACATATCATTCACTCTGCTTGCTGATCTATACTTTACCCTCAATCTTGTAAATCGTTTAGTTCCTCAAGCCTTGCAGAGGTATTTTGGTCATCATTTTCTACTTTGCAAGTTCATCAATTTACTTATATTATTATATGGTGTTACAATTTGTACTTTCGTTTGTTGGTAAAAATTTGTATGACGAAAAATTTTTTTTGCAGAATAGAAGTAAAACGTGAGCATACAAAAAGGCTTCAAGCCCGGAAATTATCTTTAAGCAAGTTTAATTATCAGAATGAGGTATTTAGTCTTTCCTGGCGTAACGAAAAGCACCGTCACGAAAATGAAGATCGCAAGAGAAGAGAAGGCGGTGAGACGACGTCAACCAGTAGCCTGCTGGCAAGGACCGCACCACGACACGAGCGGCCTCTACAAGAAGAGAATACAAGCGCCGGTCCAGCCAGCCACGGCCGCACAGTATTAGACCTGCAGTACGAGACCTGCGGTACTCGCAGACCAGGACAGTAATAGACCCGGCACAGTACTAGACCTGCACTACGATAGCAGTTATTAGTGATCCACAAACTGTGGGACAAACTTGCAAGAACATTATATATAGCAGAGGACTCTGACTTGTCTGCACGTCGCTCATTGCTTGCGACGCCGTTGTAAATTCAAAGTTAACCCTCCGTCGCTGGCACAGATGACACTCGTCATCCACATGACTTTCCCGCTCATATTTGTCTGACAGGGCTGGACTGAGTTCGCGCCATTTTCAGCACCTTTCTATTAACTCTTCTGCTGTCAGCTCCGGCCATTGTTGGCTCTCAGTTACGAAAGATACATAGTTTATGAAACATTATTATAGTCTGGAGGACACTGGTCATCCGCGCGAGCTCTGCTGCTACAATATGAAACTGAGTAAGTCTGTATTACTTTATTGTTTGCCCAGATTCAATCGATCTTCCATGTGCGTAAATTTAGGCGTATTGAAAGTGATTGCAGTTACCTTTCGTCTTACCTAGTATTCTCTTCATTTTTAGATTGTAGAAAAAATGACAAAGGCAAAAGAACCTGCGACAGAGCTTAGTAGAGATACTAATGTATGGCTGGAATGGTTTAATGAGCCGAGTGATGAATATGCTCACATTGATAGCGCTGACTCAGAGACTGAGGACTGTGTTCGTGAAAGCGGTCATGATACGGGAACAGAAAAGGAAGTGTCAAAATGACAAATATGAGTCACAGGAAGAAGTACGTCGAGGATGCATTTTTTTTAGGGAAAGGTGGAATAACTAGATGAAGGAAAAATAAATATCCTACTAACATTAGAAGCACATCTTGTAATATTATTACGCATTTGCCTGGACTAAAAAATCAAGCTCGTCTAAAAGAGAATGAAATAGAAATTCTGAATTTGTTCTTGGATGAAAACATAATAATTATTATCGCAACACGCACTAATATACCCATCAGTGAAGTTCGTGGTAGCTTCTGTAGGCAAAGGGGCGCTAAAGAAGCAGATGAGATAGGGATCAGAGATTTCATTGGTTTGTTATATCTGTGTGGATCTTTGAGATGTTCTAGGAAGAGTATATCGAAATTGTGGGATAACTCGAAGGGAAATGGACTTGTATCATGTTATTTATGCATGCTTGAAAACCGATTCTGGTATCTGTTGAGATGTGTGAGGTTCTAAAACATCCATGATAGAGGTGTTCGCAGAGAGACAGACAAGTTGACTGCTATCAGAGACGTACTTGAACTACTCATGAACAATTTATTGCCAAAAATATTTTTCACCTGGTAAATATCTTACTGTTGACCAATAGCTTTTGGCATTTAGAGGAAACTGCCCATTCAGGCAATACATTCCTAGTAAAATCTGCAAAGTATGGGTTAAAATTGTTTGCTTTGGATGATGTAAAAACAGCTTAAACTTTGAATTTAGAACCACATATCAGTAAGCAACCAGAGGGACCATATAATGCCAGTAATTCATATCAATATATTGTTCTTCGAATGGTCGAAGCAGTACAAGGTACAACCAGTTTGACTATACTCAAGAGACTTCAGGTGAAGAAACTGGAATACGTCGAAACAGTACGGAAAAACAAGAGAGAAGTGCCGAAAGAACTTCTACCAAAAAGAGCAAGGGAGCCAAAATCTTTGGATTTCACCAGGATTGTACATTGGCCTCATACTGTCCAAGGAAAACTGAACAGTGTTGGTGTTGTCCAGCATGAAATGTAACCTTATTAAATTATTGCGCAAACTATTTCAGAAGTTAGAATATATTATTCTGTGTACGAATATTAAATGTGTTATACTTAGATGTAAAAAAAAAAATTATAAAGTCAGTCATAAAGACCGTTCAAAGCATTCAAACGGAGAACGCAGCATCCTTCAGGCACCCTATAGGAGACGAGTGGGCAGGAGCCCACATTGTGCCCCTCCTCCGACTGAAATTCATCAACTGCATCCAAAGGCTTTTCTAAATACGTGTCAACATTAAAATGAGTGGTGCTCTCATATCAAGCTTTCCAGCATTAGTGCATAGAAGCTACCGCCATTGATCCTATTTTATGTCTAAATAAAAGGCTGCTCGGGCTTCCAGTATTTGATAGGTAAAATGACAATTTCCAAAAGGCAAACCAAGTACGAAAACTTGAAGAAATCGTCGCAGAAAACTTGTAAGCTAAACGTAAATTAAAAAATCGGTTATGAAAGAGACGGACACTTTCAGAGAAAAAAGGAATGTTACAGTTTAATATTCAGTCGATAGCGCGGTCGTTAGAAATGGAACTTGTTTCAGACAATTTTACGCACTATCCGAAAGCTTCTTTTATGTTACGTCAGAACAACTTTTCGTTGCGTAGAAGTTAGGTTATGACGAACAAAGTAGTTTTCAGCTGAGGGTAGATATTTGGAGTGGATCAAGTGGTCGCAACCGACATTGGATTTATGCAAAGAACGACGAGATCGGTACAACTGTATCGCAATATCTTGAAAGCTATGGCTGTATTAATTACGATATCTTGTTTTATGTGAAAGTAGCCCTATTCTCACCTGTAGCATTGACTGAGTTATATCAGTAACACACTTGGCAGGCTTGCCAAATGTAGACTGCTTCTATTTCAGAGATAAACTGCAAATAGAAGAACGCAGACGACAGACTATCTGAAAAATAAGTTCAGCTGGAATGGCGCGCTGCTTTTCTCTTTTTCTTTTCTTACGTTGATAGCGAATTGTACGCTAGTGGTTGCTGTAGCCTGTGACAGGCGCAGCGGGACAGACTGCCGTGTGAAAGATTCAGGGAGTGTTACGCATTTGGTAGGCGCACAACGTGGAGACACGAGACGTGCCCCGTATGAACTGCGAAGGGTGCCGAGAGGAATTAGGCAGTCGCTAGTGGTTCTGTCGGTGGTTGGGATTGTCCGAATCGAAACGGGGGAGGTTCACAGTGAATATCAGAGCGGACAAACGTGCAAAGCGATTGAGGGAGTGGCGGGCGGCGCTGATGCAGAGATGAGAGAGAAGAGACGCGTCGGGTGCGGATGACATTTGCGCTCTAGTTTCCATAAATTACTGGAACAATCTCGGCTGTTTGATCAAAGGCTCGAAAAGCGCTTGCTCGATATTTTCCGATCATGCTTACAAAAGAACAGATAATGGATGCTCACGGTTTCGCATTAGACTTTGTGAAGCAGTCAATCACTGAAAGGGACAAATAGTTGAGTGTTATTGCGAACAGTCACGAGAAAGGAATATCGCGCCTGGAAACATATATGTCAAAGTTCCACCAAGTGTATAATGTTGCAGTTTCCTAGACTCTTACACGCATGTTTACAAATGTCTGGTCTGAAAACAGTTCCATGTTAATCATGAAACAACTGTTAGTATTCTCTTTAGTTTATATATTAAAGATGATGGTGATTGTGCTTATTTGGACTCATCGCGACCTACAATTAACTTCATAGCAAGATAAACCGAGCACGGCATCCAGTAGACTGCAGTAGTTGTAACAGTCCGTCAGTTGCTTTTGAATCGTTTTCCACGAGGACTGGGCGAATTCCGGGACGAAGGGAACGAAAAATCGTCGATACAGGAACTCACCGAAAATTGAACATATAATCAATGACTTGTGACTGTTGCGAACATCTTACGTTGTAAAAGATGAAAACTCCATCTTTCATGTTCACATTACATCGATATAAGTTGTCTCTTCATGGTCTATACCAAAACAATGGAACCTAGCTCTTAGTTTTAATGTTAGTAAATAGATGAAAATTAAAAAACGAAAATCAACTCTCTTGATACACAAGAAATTACTCAAGCACATTTGCTTCTTTTTCGTCTACAGGCTTAGATCCAAGTGGAGGAGAGTGTTCTACTTTGAGGACGTGTGTGTAGGAATGCATGAAATTTACTGTGCGATGTTTCAGTCTAATGAACAGGTTTAGAATTACATGAAGTAAGGCGAACTCGAGACCAGCGTAACCGATTTTCCTCATTTTCTACCGGTTTTATTGTCAAGCAGGAGGTTCTGTCTGGTGTAGAATCCGGTAATACTTTTAGTTCCGCACATTTCAGCGCCTTACAATACATTACAGCTACTTTGAAAATACTGTTAATTCCTCAGTTATAGGATTTTACGGGAAGGAAGACTCTAACACATTTTTAAAACTAGTTATACAACCCATGGGTGGCAAGGATATACTTCATCTTTTACATGGCCTTGGTCAGGAATAACCTCTTCGTACGAGCACGGAACAAACATGCACAAAAATTATGAATACACCGTCAAATGTGAAAAAAGGAGCTTAAATGCAATGTTACGTAAGCAAGCATAAATTGTCCTACTTTCATTTATATTATTTTACTGAATTGTATGCAATGGAGCGAGACTAAAGAAAAACAAATACACGTTCGTAGGACCTGTCGACCTGGAAAATGGCAAAGATGTTCGAAATTCTGAGAAAAATAGGGATCAGCTACAGGGAGAGACTGGTAATATACAATGTGTACAAGAACCAAGAGGGAATAATAAGAGTGTACGACCAAGAACGAAATGCTCGGATTCAAAAAAGTATAAGACAGGGATGTAGTCTTTCACCCCTACTGTTTAATCAGTACATCGAAGAAGCAATGATGGAAATAAAACATAGGTGCCGACCGGAGTGGCCGAGCGCTTCTAGGCGCTACAGTTTGCAACCGCGTGACCGCTACGGTCACAGGTTCGAATCCTGCCTCGGGCATTGTTGTGTGTGATGTCCTTAGGTTAGTTAGGTTTAAGTAGTTCTAAGTTCTAGGGCACTGATGACCTCAGCAGTTAAGTCCCATAGTCCTCAGAGCCATTGAACCATTGATTGAAAACATAGGTTCAGCAGTGGGATTAAAATTCAAGGTTAAAGGGTATCAGTGATAGGATTCGATGATGACATTGCTATACTGAGTGCAAGAGAAGAAGAATTACGTGACTTGCAATGGAATGGACAGTATAATGACTACAGAATGTGGATAGAGAGTAAATCGAAGGAAGACGAAAGTAATGAGAACTAGCAGAAACGAGAACAGCGAGAAACGTAACATCAGGATTGATGGTCACGAAGTAGGTGAAGTTAAGCAATTCTGCTACCTAGGCAGCAAAATAACCATTGACGGGCGGAGAAAGGAGGACATCAAAAGAAGACAAGCAATGTCAAAAAGGGCATTCCTGGCCAAGAGAAGTCTACTGGTATCAAACATAGGCCTCAATTTGAGAAAGAAATTTCTCAGAATGTATGCCTGGAATACAGCATTGTGTGGTAGTGAATCATGGACTATGGGAAAACCGGAGCAGAAGGTAAACGAATCATTTGAGATGTAGTGCTACAGACGAATGTTGAAAATTAGGTGGACTGATAAGGCAAAGAATGTGGAGGTTCTTCGGGGAATCGGAGAGGAGAGGAATATGTGGAAAACACAGACAAGAAGAAGGAACAGGATGATAGGACGTCTGTTAAGACATCAGGGATGACTTCCATGGTACTAACGGGAGCTGTAGAGTGCAAAAACTGTAGAGGAAGGCAGAGATTGGAATACATACAGCAGATAATTGAGAACGTAGGTTGTAAGTGCTACTCAGAAACGAAGAGGTTGCCACAGGAGAGAAATTCGTGGCGGACCGCATCAACCCGTTCACAAGACTGATAACTCGAAAAAGAAATGTAAGAACAGATATACCCTCAACGTTCAACGTCTTAATCGTGTACGTCATGTAGGATATCTGATCTAGGTGCCCTGGGTGTCTCACATCACCTTAGAGAGCGAACGTCAGTCACTTGAGTGCAATCATCCGTCATCACAAGAAAACACCTAGAAATTTCAGACAGACGTTCGTAGTACGAAAAGTCACTGAAATAGACTTTCTGGATGATAAAGATGTTCTTTTAGTAGATTTTATGCTAATAGTCACTACGACCAGAAAAATCGATTTTGTAACAATCAAGGAAAACTACAAGGTGTAATTCAGAACAGCAGATACGAAAGCTTTCTGGAGTAATATCGTACTTCTAAACGACAATATCCTTCCTCACACAGTTGCTGCAATTAAAGAATTCCTGGGTCAACCTGGTGAAAAAGTTCTGATCATGCGCCCTATACTACGGGCCTTGCACCCAGAGAGTTCCACATTTTCGCTAAGCTGAAAGAGTTCCTAGGTGTTAAACTTTTTGAAAGTGATGAAGAGTTAATGAATCCAGTGACCACCTGGCTTCAGGAGCTGGCGGCAGCAAAGTATAACGTGGGAAATCTGAAGCTCGTGACCAGATACAAGTCTTTAAATATATGGGGTGGTTATGGAGAGGAGTGAAGGAAGCTTTATGTGTGTAACATAATTGTTTCTTCCAGTAATTTTTCATTAGAAATCACTCGTCCAGTAAACGAAAGACGTCTATATCTCTTCTCCAGCAGATACCCGAAGGAGACGGCAAAAGTCAGAGCTCTGCTGAAAGAAAGCATTCTACCCAAAAAATACGACCTTGAAACAACTGAATCTCCCGCGAAACTAAAAGAAAGACTGCTGCTGCCGGTACTGGTGGTATATATTTCTCAACCTACCGCGACGATAGAAGGCATTGCGGGCACGTGACGCGGTAGCAAAAGTAAGCAAGCGGAGTAGACACAGACGGGGGACCACTGTAGCGAAGATATGGGCTGCAAATGGTGAAATACGTTGAGATAAGGGACTCTGACAAAGGGTAGATCATTATTATGCAAATCCTGTGAACGTGCATTTCGGAAACAGCGAAACTGCGGTGAGCATCTACAGAAAGATGTAGAAGGACAAAGCAACTACCACTTGGAGCTAAATGGTTGGACGTCCACGACTCCTGACAGGACGTGGTGTACGGCGGCTTGTCCGCTCTGTATGGTAGAACAGATCTGTGGTCTCTCTGCCGAAAGAGCACAATGCTGGAGCACACCGTTCATCGTATATTGTTGAACATGGAGCTCCGCAGCAGACCACGCCTACGTGTTCATATGTTCATATCATTGCAATGGGCACTGGACTATCGGGATTCGACAGTCGATCAATGGAAACATGTCGGCTCTTCAGGTGAATCACATCTTTCCTACACCAGGTCGATGATCGTCTCCACAAAATCTGTCATCGAGGTGAACGGCGGCTCGAAACGTGCAGGGTGGTTGGAGCAGTATTACGCTGTGAAAGACATTCTCCTGTGCATGCGTGGGACCTGTAACAATAATCTAAGACACGCTGACAGCTGTCCCTTCACGTTTGACGTCTCTAGCGACGGCGATGTCATCCTTCAGCAGTGTAATTGTCCATGTCTCGGAGTCAGAACCGTGCTACAGTGGTTTGAGGAGCATTACAGCGAACTCACGCTGATGTCTCGGCTACCAGATTCACCTGATGTAAATCCTATGGAACCCATCAAGGTCGCTGTCGGGCTCCCTCACTGCGTACGCAAATTAGAGGCCCGATGTTTGTGTGAATTACGTGGCCTGTGTACAGACATCTAATGCCACACACCTCCACAAACCTATCAACGAAGCGTCGGATCCGTGACATGCAGAAGCAGTGATGTATTTCCTACCAAAGAAGGACAAACAAGCTCCTCTTCTGTTCTGGTCTATAGACCCGAAATGATTACAGTTTCTTATTATAGAAATATCAAATTAACTTTATGAAATTTGGTGATTTTGTCTGAAAATGCAAGGGAAGTATGTGGTTAAAAAAGGTTTAAAGTATTTTAAATCATGAGTTACATACGTAATGTTCGGGTCAGTGTGACCCGACATTAATGTGATTACTCTAAAGTCAAATACTTTCTGGTTGTCTCATATTTGATTGTAGTAATGACTTCCATTATTCATACAATCAGCATTCGACAAGTCAAAAAAGGCGCTGCGTTTACAACAATGGACTTGTCATTAAGACTTATCAACTGTTCGAATTATCCATTGTTTCTGCTCAGTTTGTGTTCTCTATCGTTTGTGATCAGTCTGAATTGTGACATCATGGCTATTACGTTATTGACTGACGCTGAGTTGGAAGAATTAGTAAATAGTCCAACAGACCAAGGATCGCCTTCCGAGTTCGAAGATCATGTCAGTAATGCATCTGAAAGCGAGTGTTCTGATGATATTGACGACAGTCCGCAGACTGTTCAAAGTAGTGTGCGGACTTCTGTTTCTAATAGCGGAAACATAGAATGGCAGTTGCAACCACCAGCACAACACGGCCGCCTACCTGCTTCGAACGTCATCAGGAGTAACCCGGCAGTTACCAGGTGTGCAAGCAGCAGAATAAGTGACGTAAAGTGGGATCGTTTGAAGCATTATTTTCTACAGAACTTCAGAATGAAATAACAGAGATGTCAAATAGTGAGGGGACAACAAGTTAATGGTAAACAATGGGCAAACATTGATGATTCTCTTTTTCATGCATACTTGGGACTCATATTCCTTGCGGGTGTATATCGCTCACATGGGGAATCCACAAAAGACTGTGGGGTAAGGATACTGGACGAAACATGTTTCGAGCAAAAATGTGCCTAGAAACATTGTGTAAAATATTGCGAGCCTTGCGATTAGATAAGAAATGCACAAGAGAGGAAAGACCACGTAGTGATAAACCTCCTGCAAGTCGCAGTATCTGGGAGAAGTGTTCAGAAGTCCTTCCTAAACTTATAACCCAGGGGAAAAAGTGGCCGTCGACGAGCAGCTGGTAGCATTCAGAGGCCGCTTACCATTGAAGAAGTACATCCCAAGCAGACTAGCGAACTACGGGATCAAGATATGGACTCTGCGTGACAGCATATGTCCATATGTACTGAAAGCCCAAATTTATACAAGAAAGGAGAGTGGAGGGACACCAGAAAAAATCGGGGAATGAGAGAAGTTGCTGATCTTAGCTCTGATCTGTGAGGTCAGACTGTAACATGTGACAATTTCTTTGTGTCGTACAACTTGGAACAGCTGCTCCTGAAAAGGAGACTGCCAATGTTAGGACTATAAGTAAAAATAAAACAGAGCTTCCACAAAACACGAGAGTTGGAACTTAAATATTGGCAACTATTTATTCACAACCGATACGAAAGTGTTACATGTTTGCAACTGTAACTGTTCGTCAAAGTAGTCACCAGCGTTGTGAGAACCCGTGGTCAGCGATGTGGAGGGTGTAGTATAACGTTAGCAGAGCATATTCTGTTGATGGTGTGAATGGCGCGGTCGACTGACTGTCGGATCTCTGGAATAGTTCTGAAGGGAATGCCACGAAACCAAAACTGAAACGCGAATCCAACGAATGGCGTCATTATGGGTCGCCGCGAAAGTCGAAAGTGCGTCAGAGGCCTAATATGGGGAAAGTTATGGTGATTCCCGTGTTCGAATGTGATGGTGTTATCCTAACACATTACGTTCCTCCACGGCAAACCGTCAATGCGCAGTATTACTGTTCGCTTTTGGAGCATCACTTACGACCAGCTTTGCGGAAGAAGCTGCGACACTTTCAGTGCAACCCACCCATCTTTCGCACGACAATGCGCGGGCGCATATAACGCAAGCTGTGGCTGCTCTATTCGGTCTATGGGACTGGGAAGTACTGTACCATCCACCATACTCCCCGGACTTTGATTTGCTTCCGTAGATGAAGGAACCAAAAAAATGGTTCAAAGGCTCTGAGCACTATCGGACTTAACTTCTTAGGTCATCAGTCCCATAGAACTTAGAACTACTTAAACCTAACTAACCTAAGGACATCACACACATCCATGCCCGAGGCAGGATTCGAACCTGCGACCGTAGCGGTCGCGCGGTTCCAGACTGTAGCGCCTAGATCCACTCGGCCACTCCGGCCGGCAGATGAAGGAATCACTTCGGGCATTCGCTTCAGAAGTGTTCCAGAGATTAGACAGGCAGTCGACCGCTCCATTCGCGCCATCAACAAAACAGGCTCTGTTAACCGTATACTAGGCCTTCTACATCGCTGGAAACGGGTTCTACAGAACGCTGGTGACTACGTTGAAGGACAGTAACAAGTGCAAACATGTAACTCTTTTGTATCGGTTGTGAATAAAATAGTTGCCATGATTTAAGTTCCAACCCTCGTATGGCCAACAAGGAGGTTCATAGCTCTTCATTTTACTTCACAAGTGACACTACGGTGGTCAGTTATATTCTTAAGAGAAATAAGAGTGTTGTACTTATGAGCACTCTCCACCATGGTTGGAAAAGAAGTGACACGGCTGATACGAACCCAGAAATGATTTTAGATTATAATTCAAACAAAGCGCTGCAAATACACCCGATCAGCTAACTGTACATACACATGCGAATGACAAACCAGTAGACGACCCATGATAATTTTCTACAATACTCTTGCTGTTGCTGCTCATAATGCATATGTCTTGAGGACTTCGTTTGACCCTAACTTTAATGCAAGAAAATTGACTACAAGGAGAATATTTTTGGTGGAACTGAGAAAGTCGCTGCTTGCAGAGCACATGGCATCAAATAAGCATTTTCAAGGAACAAAAGATTCTTTGAGATGGTCAGGAGCATCCAAGACTCTGAAGGAGTAGCAGGTGTGACTAAATCAGTAACAAGAAACGTGAGCGTTTAAGTTCTGTCCTTCAAGCAATGGCAATAATACAAACACGTTGTGTGGAAAGTGTGATATACATTTATGCAAAACACACGTTACCTCCTTGTGTCCAAACTGCAGTGAGTAAGACGGAAATAAAGTGATATGGACAGATGGACAGATGGTTGTTGAGAACGATTTATTGGTGGAAAAGTCTGTTGTTCCTAATGTACCCAGCTTGAATATTAAAGAAATAAATTTTCTTTCGTGAAATTCTGTGTATTATTATTATTATTATTGTTATTATCGATATGGTCGTTAACAAGACATTGTAATATAACAACGATTTAGATAGCTTACTACTGTATATCTTCCAGCTGTACGGAAAATGCGTGTGAGTAGGAGCTTTTTTTCAGCATTTTGTTATGTCGGGTAGTTATGACCTGAACAGTACATTTGAACAAAACAGTAGGATTAAGCAGGTGATTATATAGTTTTGGATCATCAGTGTATACTGAAGTCCACTATCTGCTATAAGCGTGTGTGTTGCACCTCAGAACCGAAACTTTTCTCTAAAGCCTTGATGGTGGCTGATGAGGTCTCGCTGTTTGTGCACATCGCGTATGGGAAGTATGAATATGTAACGACTACCAAAAGCCACTTTTTGTCCAGAAATGATTCTGCGGTATGTGGACACACCCTGTTAGTGCTGCAGAAGCCGCTAAGTTCGAATGTTGTGGTGATGTCCGTATTGCAGTGCAGGTGCAAGTGCCTTCAGTCTCGTGACGTCCCAGTGGTTGATGTGTGGCAGGTGAAGGACGCCGCGACGTAACGCTGCCAAGATCACTTCCGGGCTTTCACTGTCGTCTGTCGCCTGGGAAAGTCAGCTCCTTAAGACGTAAACCTGCTGTTTGAATGACGCGTACGTTGGACCGGCTGACGTGGTCGACGAGGGAACGATGCCGTTGCTATGACGACGACTTGACGGGGGACAGGATCCGTGTGTGAAGCTGACGCCTCCTCTGTCACTGAGACTGGTAAAGTATCAAAAGCTTACTGAAGTTATACATCGCCGCCTCCATCTAAATTCTCTGCATAAAATTAAAATAATAGTAATAATTTTCCAGAATTTCAGGAGCTGGGACCTATGGTATCACAAAAGACGAAATCGCTCTGCTTCAAAATAACTTTCATTATTTAACCCAATTTTATCAGTAATAAATGGCACAACACGCCTTTACACTAGGACAGGATAACAGCGAAAGGTAACTTACTCTAAAACTAATAAACGAAGAGCGTAAAGCTTCTTTTGTTCAGCAAATGCTGTACGCATTAATCTCTGGTAGTTGAACTAGTGTCTACATATTCATAAAAATTTTATATAATTCCTTTACAGTCTGCATTACGTTTCTCCACATTTCGGCCTACCTGCCATTCATCACAACAATTAGAAACTTTGTCTAATTCGTCTTGTATCTTCCTACAGTTACTGAACCTCGACCCTATACTGTACACCAAGGCATCATCAGCAAACTACCGCAGATTGCTGCCCACTCTACCGTGCAAATAATATGAGTATATAGAGTACAACAGCGATCCCATCACACTTTCCTGGGAACCCCTGACGATACTCTTGTCTCTGATGAACACTGGCGGTTGAGGACAATATACTGGGTTCCATCATTTAACAAGTCTTCGAGCCAATCACATATCTGTGAACTTACTCCATACGCTCTTACCTTCGTTAACAGCCTGCAATATGACACCGTGTCAAATGCTTTCCGGGAATCTAGAAATACGAAGTCAGCCTGTTGCTCTTCATCAATAGTTCTCAGTATGTCATATGAGAAAAGGGCAAGCTGAGATTCGCACCAGCCATGCTTTCTAAAACCATGCTGATTCGTGGACACAAGCTTCTCGATCTCAAGAAAGTTTCTTATATTCGAAATGAGAATATTTTCAAGGATTCTGCAGCAAACACAATTAGCGATATTCGCATGTAATTTTGCGAATTCAAAAATCGGCTTTTGTTTTGCGATCTTCAACTGCCACATCAGACTGGTCAACAAGGGGCTGAAAGGAAGCCTTAGACTTGCTTAGCGATTTTACATACGACCAGGATTTTCTCAGGTTCTCTGCCAGATCTTCTGCTAAGCTGTGACGGTGGTAGTTGTTGTATGTTTCTTCACGTTTAGTTGGATGGGAGACTTCGTTTTTCAAGTGGAGCGGTAAAATTGGCCAAATGCTTGATAGTGCAGCAGAACTTGAAATCAGTCCCTCATTTGTCAGAATATCCTCCTCAGAGCCTTTGATTCTACTCAGTGACACTCTTGTCAAACATCTCTCTACAGATCAGGCTTATGGTTACAGCATAACTCAGGCTATAAGGACTGTCGCGCTTTCAGCTGTATGACTTCAATAGAGATTGGTACTGCAAGCCATACTAGATTCTGAACAACTGCACATAGGATTTGTCGCAATTTGTTCCAAAATATGGCCTTAAAGGCAACAACTTGAAGACGTTACTACTGTTTATGGAAAACATCGCTGGGGTTACCATCTCCGGTGGTCTACAATCAAATATAAATTCTCTTGGGTGGAGAAACTCTGCCGTATTCTTCATCGTGCTTCCGATTTAGTGAAACGGTGCTTCAGCCACTTTTATAGTTGGAAGACCAAGAAGAAAAGCAAGCAGGGTGCTAGAAGATAATTGAATTGAAGAATGAAGATGACGATAAACCGGGAAACCTATCAATTCGGTGCAGTAAATCGAAAAGTAGCTTCAGTTTTGGAACTTATAGATTGGTCAGGAAAAGTGTAGTAACCTCCACTTACTTGCAAACTCAAAATATCGGACACAAGCAAGTCTGTTTAAGAGCCAATACAGGTGGTCATGTCATAGACAGCCCATAGGAAGGAGATGAAAGCAAGTAACAGAAGCATGTGGCTAAGAGTAAGCTCATGAGAAACGAGAAGGATACGTTCGAGATCTGCAAGCAAGCAGAAGATTTATGTCTAGGAATGAATCGAAGCAAGATTTGATCAATGTTTTTGATTGAAACTTGTTTCATTTGCTAAAATGTGTTTTCAAGGTTTGGTAGTAGAGACAGAATACAAAGAAAATTGTTTGAGTTCATTAAATTACTTTTTTAGCAAATTTTGGTAGCTTTCGTATTAATTCATTCCCTTTAGCCAGAAATTTCAACAAAATTATAATCAAGCTCAGTTTTACCAAGGTGAATGTTTATCAGTAAAGAAAACCGTTTTAAATTATGATATTATATATCAAAATGTGCACATTCGGGCCCCTCATTCACAAACATCAGGAAATTTTAATTTTGTCCTTTAAAATGACAGGCCTTCCTGACCTATTCTTACGGATATTATGATTAACTAATCTGAATTAAATAACCGTATATTTTTAATTTCGTGTAAATCGGTTAGAAATTTTCGTACCCAAGTGCACAGAACTTGCGTTAACCGAACCTCTGTGTAACAATGTTACACAGGGTTGTCATTGAAGTACGAGGCACGTCTTGTGGTAAGTTCCGAAACTATTAACCGACATCTCCCACATATAATTTCGTCAGCGTGTTGTATGAGTCCATCAGTCACAGATAAATGGCTCTCTCGACTACATTCGTCGTGTACATATGTGCGAGTACTTTCGAATTTTGTGCACCACACTCTCACAACACCATCTCTCACCGCCCATTGCTACTGAAGTGTCGCTACCAAGTCTTTTAGCAAAAGCAGTAAGAAGTAGTGAAAAGCCGCCGTGAAGTTTCGCATTAGCATCCGATGGATAGTGGCTGCAGTATGGCGACTTGTTGATCAGAATAACGAGCACGTAAGGGGATTCTGACATGAGGCTAGAGGCACTGAGCGGAAAACTGTAACCACGCAGCAGCAGGCGGGTCGTTGCCACCACACCTCGGCAAATCGCTTGTTATGGGCGACATGACTAGGTGGCAGCTCGTAGTGAAACAAATGCCCCTCGGTGCCATATACCTGTGTTTTGAGGCAGAGGTATTCCTTTCGCCGGAGACCAGCCAGCGCCAGCGCTGAGTCTCTCTCGGGACTTTTAGTGCCACAGCACCGTCCATCTGCCGTCCGCACCCGCTACTGCCTGCACGGAGTTCCTCACGGAGCTTAAGTGTCTCAGCGCCAGAACTGTCTAGCTCCTGACAGGGGACAGCGGCTCGAATCCCGCTCACAGTAGTCTCCGTACACCGCCGTGATTTACGCTTGTAAGCAACAGGGGCCGCTCCAGGCGCCGTCGCCGACGGAGAAGTAGCACACCGATGACGTCGTGGCCGCCAGGTTCCTACGCAGCGAGCTCCCCAGAGCAGGGGCCACAACCCATAGGATCAACACAATGAGGCTTGTTATGCCATGAAAAAGCATTCTCTATTTCCCGCAGGGTTTCCACTGGGCTTATCATACGACTACTCACCTCAACAAGTACAACCACACTCTTCACACAACAGAATCAACGCTGAGTCTAACCGGTACTGACTCCTTCTGCTTGCTAGAAGCGAATCACAGAACATGTGTCTTAACTGGCAGGACATCCAATAACACCGTCCAGATGACTGGCCTTAGTCATGTGCAAATGGTAGTGTACTCTGTTCGCGTTAAGAATAAATCTGTTGTAAGCATTACACCAAGTATTTTTCCGCGTTTGCTTGGATATCATTGGATTACGTTTCACGTGGAGCGGAAGCCAAGCTGTGACCAGTACAGTCAAGCACAATCATCAGGATACGCTTTATGCTGTGTTACACGCACATAGACAACCGCTTTACCGGCGTATTAGACTAGGACAGCACTGGCCAGACAGCTGTCCAACTAACCTGCAATGATGTGAGCAGTTGCAGTTCAGACGTAAAAAGAGACGAGCAAAGAAACATAACAGCTTCGAATGTAATTTAATTTTTGTAGAGAATGAAATAATATTCGGAAAAACTCCAGCACTACCGCGCGCTTCTTGGGTGACAAGACGGGAAGCATAAAATGCTCTCGTTTGCACCTGACATAGTATTCTAGTTACAAACAAGGATGATGAAAATTTCTAACTTAAACATAGGGTAATTTTTCTGAGCGAGCTGTATGTGGTGCGAAAGCATATTGTAGGGATTTCACCGTAGTGTTGAACACTGAAGCCACTGAATGTATTAATTATAGTCATTCGTCTGTTAACCTCTTAGCTCCTTCTTTATCCGAATTTGAGAAATACATTTCAGTTCTGGAAGTATCATCTGCTACGTTCATAACGAGCCTATCAACAACAGAATCCACGGAGTCAACAAGGCGCCGCATTTTCTCCTCTCGTTTTGCGACGAGCCGTTCTATATCCTGCCAGTGTTCGGCAGTGACGTGTGAAAAAGCTGCGTGCGTTAGTTCCAGTACGTCTGGCAGCTTAATTAAGTCTTGTTACTTCTCGGCCAAATCCCGTAACTTGGCTCCGTATCAGTTCTGTTGGATTCTCATTTAATGCTACAGCGGCAAATGTAAAAATGCAGCATTAGTGTGGTGTACTCGATGCTATGAAAACGAGTGTTTTTCATGTTTCTACGATACTTACGTACGTCTCTGGTATAAAACGATGGACATAGTCCAAATAAAGAGTATCTGGTTTTTCATTTTTGCCTTAAAATAAATTTTTATTTTTTCTTAATTTTAGCAACTTGTATTAACAGTTTTTTATAATATATCGATAACTGAGAATTTGTATTTGAAATTATGACAGGAATATCGTGTGCAATATGTAATTAGAAACAAGAAGACGTGCATTATTCGTAAAAGTCATGAATTTTACAATTACGAGACGTATGTATTTCAAATTGAACGAGAAAAAAAGAAAGATCCAGGCGAGATTTGAACCAGGGAACCATGAACTGCACTTGATTACCCCTGGGTTACGCTACCGATTCCGCTTTGCATCCGATATGTAGTTCTGCCTCAATTGTGTATAATACAGTCACTCGGAAACTTCAAAGCCAGTTATCTCTATAAATTTATGAAAAACATTAAGAACAACCTATTTCTCGGCACTTTTTAACCGTGTTCCGCTTCGGAACAGGAAGCAGCCTCAACCATTTTCACACTGCGCATTAACAGCGCGACAATCAGAGCACAACGCTGCAGAGGCTGTGACTGTACACGATTTTTGAAATAAAAACTACGTAGCTAAAGCGTCATTAAGAAAAACTGTGATGGCTGTTATTACATTTAAATATCTTAAAGATTCATTTAGCGTAACTTAGAAGCAATATTTCTCATACAGTAGGGCCTACTTCCAAGACCGTAACAACATCACTGTACGTGTGCTGCGGCTTCTGACCAATCATCGCGTTTTTGTTTGTTTACATCAGGTTTATTCTTATGATGAACGGAATATCGACACAGGATCTTTCGCATCAATGGACCCCGTACCAAGAATTAAAAGGTAGCATTTTTAAAATAGTAACCTGAAATGCTGGTATTACACATAAACTGAAAAAAAATAAAATAAGGTGCTTCTTAAATAACATTTAATTTTAATACGCCGGTAATGCAACTGAAGTACACTAGGTGATTCCGTACGAGCGTACAAAAATTAAACAGGACTTAGAGGATGCTCCGCTGAACAATTTGAGGTAGGGATCCTGGCGTCGGAGAAGCCAGCTTAAAGAAATGATAGGAATAAAATCACATAACTGCGTACCTTTTTATCTAAATTAGTTTGCGTTACCTGCAAATACCATCATTGACGCAATGAATTTATCATTTGTACTGCGTCTTACAAAAATGGTTCAAATGGCTCTGAGCACTATGGGACTTAACATCTGAGGTCATCAGTCCCCTAGAACTTAGAACTACCTAAACCTAACTAACCTAAGGACATCACACACACCCATGCCCGAGGCAGGATTCGAACCTGCGACCGTAGCAGCAGCGCGGCTCCGGACTGGAGCGCCTAGAACCGCACGACCACCGCGGCTGGTACTGTGTCTTACAATGTGGTGAAACTGACGGCCATCAACCTCAATGCAAGCATGACATCGGCGAACAAGATTCTGACTCACTCTGACAAATATCCTTGGTGTGTTTCGAACCATATCGCAGGCAGCTACAATTCTGGCAACTAATTCCATCTCTGTATCTTCTGGGATCTCATACGCAAGAGACTTTAGATATTCTCACAGGAGATAATCAGGGCAATTCAGATCAGACGGCCTCGCAGGGCATGGAAAAGATCCTCCGCTTCCAATCCAGTGACTAGGAAATGCAGCATCGAGATGGTTGCAGACATCCACAATGAAGTGAGGCGGTGCACCGTCATGTTGTATCCACATCCTCTCAGGAACAGCCAAGAGTACGTTCTCCAACAACTCAGGTAGAACTCTTTGTCCATTCAGACGGCCAGGTAGAAGGTATGGCCCAGTGAGATTGTCGCCTACAATGCCGGCCCAGATGTTCACAGTAAAAAGTACTTGATGGTGTGTACAACACCTGAGGATTTTCTTCATCCCACACATGGCTATTCCTGTTGTTCGAAATACCATCACGATCAAAAAAGGCCTCGTCAGTTTGAGGAAATCTGTCGATGAATCCATTGTTGAAGCAACTACTGACACAATGCTGCCTTTGGTCCAAAGTCAGTCGCAAGCATTCCATGTACTCGTCGTGGGACATAAGGGTGTAATTGTTGTTCCTGAAATACTCAGCACACTCTAGTATGTCCAGCGCCCATTTCACGTTCAATATGACGAGTACTTGCAGTGCGGTCGGCTGCAATACGTTCCAGCATATCCTCTTCAGAATCGCGTGTGCGAGTCGTCCTCATATTGCCAGGTCCCCCGTTTCTTCTTTGCAACGAACCTTTCTCCCACATTCGTCGATCGACAGAAATAAACACTCGTCGTGACGGATGATGACTGCTAGGAAATCGTTCCCCGTCCAGCCTTTCAGCAGCGAGAACATTGCAACGTACTTCCCCATACACAAAGTGGATGTCAGTGAGTCTGGGAAACTCTACCGGCGTTGCTCCATCGTATTGTATTGGACGTCTCTGAGTTGAATTGAGTAATTAATGGGTCTATCGTTGATTCATAGCACGTTCTGTCATGGGACAATGTTAATTGGATACAACAGAGCCACCTTATGGACAAGTAAAGCAACAAGACGTGCGTCATGACTTCCTAGTAATCAGGCTCGTTCTCCTTGTTTCCTTGCAGAAAATAAATTATGTACAAGTAAATAAACAGCATAGTACGTGTAAACTTGTCCGCATGTTAGTTATAAGCAAGCTGTAAAACAGTAATGCTAGACAAAGCGTCAGAGAACTTTACTGTCAAATCTCCTTAAGCTGGTTTCTCCGATCCCAGGTGCCCTACCTCAAATTGTTCAGTGGAGCATCCTCTGCAACCTGTCACATTTTTTCTCGGTCTTAGGGTAACACCCGGCATACCCGTTGTGACTTGACTACAACGTTATAGGTGTACGTCACAGAAAACTTGTAATATATTGATTATTCCGTGCTACTGTGGTGTTATCTTGAAGCTGTGAGAAAGGAGGACAGGCACTCCAAGGTACGGAGGAAGAGACGATGCTGAGGGCAGACGAAACTAGGAGAGATATTGTTACGTGAAGTAAACAGTAAGGGGAGAGCCCTGCGAAAATGCAGACGCCCCCCGACTCGGTCCCAGGGCGTTAGTTACTCTTCAAGGAATTGACATGTAACTTCATATGTCGTCTAGACGCTGCGGTAGGTTGCCACCGTACAACTTCGTAACCAACAGGTACGTATTAGCGATAAAGCTAACTTGATACCAGCCCTGAGAACAGCAGTGTCAGTAGGCTCGCAAGGGTTAGAAAGAGAGCGCAAACGCCAAAAACTGTTCACCTCGCAATACCTACTCCGGGGAGCCCGAGGGAGAGGGCTAAATGACTTATAACAATAATATTGCAAGGCCTTATTTGGGAGAGCAGTTACGTTTAGCTTTCAGCTGAACAATGTTGATACTAAATACGGACTTAGTTAGTGCAACTGCATTAACATCCCCGCCTTATGAGCAGTAGAGGGGACCTAACTAAACCGTGATTGCCAGGCGCCTGCAAGAGACCTGCCGGATTGGCTGGGTGGCTTTAAGTGGGAAAAACAGTGTCCCCACGCGACTCTTTAAAACCCCTAGATTATGCATTTTGGCGGAATTCTCAATCAGACGATCCGAGCGCCGAATCCGCGTCCGTCTACTCCAGCCTCGGTCCAGCTCCGTGTAAGTCTGCGTCAAAATATAGTGTTTTTCCTGTGCTGTGAAGTTTAAAGTGCCGGCAAGGGACTCAAAACAACAAGAAAATACTATATCATGAACAGTTTTTAAACTCACAAAAAGGCGCGTTCGAAATGATTCTTCGACCAACGTCATCACAAATTGAGGATAAATCTGAAGTAAGTATGCTTAATTGGCGATGGCATTAACAGTAGCCCCTTATCATGTGGTTCTCAGGATAAACATGACAACGAAGTATTGGAATGCGAACCGCCCACAGTCCCACTTTCTAGTAGACCTACTAGTAGCGACAGTGAAACACTCACTAATCCTGACCCAGACATTTGGCCTGATGAGTTAATATACTTCATGATGGATGAAGTTGTACAGAACGGCCCTACGAAAACTGTAAATTTTGATTATCCTTTAAAGGAGAACGTCAGAAAATTTGCAACTCGTTTTTACTTACAAACGTTACCTGGTGGGAAGAAAAGGAATTGAAAACGGTTTGTCTATTCAAAATGATTGGGTGTCTTTAGCAGATCGGCTTCAAGAGCTTGAAACATCGTTTAACCACATAGAGTTTACCAAAAAAATGAATAGAATAGAAGATATGGTTGAAACAAAAAGGTGGTATTGATCGAAGTGACCTTGGACTACTAGGAAGAGAGAAGAAACATCGGATCAGCGTAATACGGCCTCAAGAGAAACCAGCGACAAGCTCTATCAAGATAATAACAGCAAGTTCCTTGCTTTGATTGAAATTATAGCGCAAGTTAACCCTGTTCTACAAGAATATTTGAGGCGGGTGAAAACTCAAGAAATTCTTGAGCATTAACATTTAAATTGAAGTCAAATGTTTATTTGCCAATAATGTACGAAACAGCATTTATAATTTTGTAAAAAGAAAGTAAATCTTTCTCAGCCACACATGATTGTACTCCTAATACAGCTCACAACGTACGTACGACATTGATTGTTAGGGTTGTAAACTAATCGGAAGACGCTGTAGTTGTAGAAGAAAACTTCCTCGACAGAAGATAGTTTCACAAAAACCATATTGTCGAAAGTAGCTCAACTAAGTCGAGATATTCATTATTGCAATGGCCTAAGTTACGATAATAGAGCAAATATGGAAAGTCATGGTAGTGGCGTTCAAGCTTGAATCGTTAAGTGTAATCCAAGAGCATTTTATATTCCGTGAGCGAGGCACATTCTTTCTTTTCATTTTGTATGTCATCATGGATACATTACTTTGATTGAACAGCAATGATGTTAACGGTAATACAATACACATAAAGTACAGATAAGTTGCAGCCATTCCTTGATGGGAAAGTCTTAGATTAAGTCGATAAGACAATATTATCCAAGTGAATGGAAAAATTTAAAAGAGAAAACACATTGTTGAGTTTTGTCTTATGTGATGCGGTAATGTCTTCAGCGAAAGCAGTTACACTTCTTGGTGTATTTCAAAGAATATACATTGATTTTGGTGCGTCCACTCAGATATGGGAGATTTTTTTGGACAGGGTACCAACTTCAACAGCGCAGAAGCTTTCAGGTACTCGGTAGGAAGGTAGGGTGAAGAATGTCAAAGCTAGAGCCTACCAAGCAAGAGAAGTAAAAGACACGGTTCTTGAGGTGAGTAATAGTGCTGATGAGCCGTAAAAAGAGTGAAGCTTGCTGTGAACGAATTAGAAAACCTCTGTTTATTGTAGGCTTTTTCATGTGGTATGCTCTTCTCTTTGCCATTAACGCAGCAAGTACGGCAGTTCAAGCAGAAAACGTGGACTTGAAAGTAAGTATATCTCTCAATAGTTTAATGAAGTTAATTGAGAATTTCCGTGAAGAAGGTCCGTTAATGCATGGGTAACTGTGAAATAGCTGAAAAGGGAAGAAGGTTGGCAAGAAGTAAGTGACGATATAGTTTGCAAGACAAAACTTCTAGAGGAGAAGTACAAAATTTATTTCTTTGATGCTGAGGTTAACACAGTACAAGAAAGTTGGAAAGAAAGGTTTGGGCAACTGACAAAGTATTCCGAAATATTCGGCTTCTGTTTCTTCCATAACGTGAAGGGTATCTGCCGGTGAAGGGTGTGGTTGGGGATCAGTGCTCGTGATGAAGGTGTCCTTAAACATGAGGTATCTATTAACACGGAAGATGGAGAGACGGTATGAAAGAAAAACCTTGATGTTTAAATGAACTGAGTTGTCGGATCTGCACATTTACAATAGTCGAATAAATATTAAGCAAATAACTTGGCCATATTTATGTACTGAACAACTGATAGCAGTAGGACGTTAAATTGGAGTTTGCGAAGGAATACGCAAGCATTGGCTCTGGTAAGAAATAATGTTTATTTAAAAGCAGCTGAACAGACTAATAAGCTAAACAACTAATAAATGGGTGATGGTTGTTGTACTTAATAATACTCTCAGACGAGTTACAAAATTACGTTTACAACTGCGTCTTGGAGACTACAGCACGATTTATCATTAATTATTACTTATCGAAGGGTCAGAGGAATCTTTCAACGGCGACATTCCGTCCATATACACATATAATAGGTATTCAGGACAAATATAAGAAAAACTTCACCTGTATGCACGTAGCTGGCAAACGGTCGTTGCCTTGGCTTGAGTGCTCGAAGCAAGTGAACATGAATTCATCCTTAGGAATAAGCTATTAATACTTGCAGCGTAGAAGAAATTCTGAAACTAATTTGGAAGTTGTACCCCGAGAATCAGTAACTGTGACATGTATTGATTCTCAGAATCCGTGAACACGTGGTCAGAAACAAAAATTATGCATAAAATAAATGGCAAAATTCAGAATAGCTGACCAAATTGGACAGGATACATTGCTGTGACTCACGATCTGCGAACTTAACGTTCTCAAATCCGTACGTAAAACGTACTGAGACTACAAAGACACTTGGAAACTAGATTATGAACTGAAACCGAAATTAGCGAAGCTTCTGAAAGCTGTTCAATTATACTATACTCGTGAGATCACCAACGAACTAAATCAAACTGAACTGAGAAAATACGTAACGAGTCTACATGTCTGAGCAGAGGTGTAGCAGAACAATGGCTTGTATGCGTGGCCAAGTGCAACTGGTTATAACGTTCCGAAATCAGCCAGAAAAGTTCCGTATACCGCTCAATGAGCAATGGGAGATGAGAGCGAGACGTTGATTTTGATTGGAGCTGAAATCTGCAAAAATAAGGTAACGAATCAACTGTGAATAGGCACACTCACATACGGGTGTCGCTCGCCTCGCGTGTCCCGCAACACTGCCGAGAGAACTCTTTTGGAATCCAGGGTCCTGTTCCTCCGGAAGTGCCCAGAAAGCTGCCTATTGTATGGTGCCAACCTGTACAAGAGCTTCGTCCACGGCGAATAGAAACCTCTTTGCTACCTGGTACAGGTTTTAAGGGGTTTGCTATTCTGCAAAACTAGCAGACTACTTTTACTCCCACACATCTAGATACTCAAATTTACCTTGTACACTCTCATTCATGCTTTTCGTTCATCAGGTGAGAGGAGGAAAGGTTGTATATACTGACGTACTGCACATAGGTGTGTTGAATATTGGTGAAAGGCTCCGATAATTACCAAAAATGTTAATAAAATGTTAGGTGCAATAAAGTTAATATACCTTGTGGCCGCTACAGGCAGACTCAGCTGCTCAGTCCTTTTTTTATGTTGTTTCCAGTTTGCGCCGAGAATTGAGGTGCCAGAGGTGGGTACATTGACTTAAATTTTAAACAAAATGATGAAGAGGCTCATGTAGAGACCCTTCAAATGTTTAAGACACATACGGAAAGACGAACTGAAAATACTATGTAAAGAGCTTGAGAAAGCATAAACGGTGAATGTTCAAAAGACGTTATATCAGAACTTTTGACCGAAATCAAAGTGTTCAGAGATATGGTGCACAAGGATATGAAAACTCCAGTGCTAATATTGAAATATTTAAATGAAACTGAAACGCAACATCCTACAGAAATTTGCTAAACGTACCAGCGATCGTCATCTCCGTTGAAAGGAGCGTTTTACGTCTGAAGCTGATGAAGAATTGTTTCAGGAGCAGCATCTCGAAAGAACACCTTGCTACGTTGTCAATTGAGCACGACGTGGTTGGAAAACTTAATTTTGATGATACTGTTGACATGAAATGAAATGATCGTATGGCATTGTTGGCCGGGAGGCCCCATTCGGGGGAGTTCGGCCGCCGTATTGCAAGTCCTTTTTAGGTGAAGCCACATCGGCGACTTGCGTGTCAATGATGATGAAGGACATACAACACCCAGTCCCCTGCCGGGAATCGAACCCGGGCCCCCTGTGTGGTAGGCGGTAACGCTACCGCTACGCTACGGAGGCGGAAACTGTTGACGTATTTGCTCGTCACAAAGGAAGGAATAGATATTTTTTTGTGAAGTGTGAGAAGCAGAACACTCTTAGTGTCCATAACTTATAAATAATTTAATTTAATGTGTGTACAGAGCGCAGTGAAGTGATGAATACATTTAAGAGTACATCCTACACAATATCTGTCAAACTTATTTGAGTGTGAATTTCATTAAATTGGAAGGAATCCTGTAATTAAGTATGTTTCTATTATTAACGTTTTGTTAATTACCGTACCTATTCAGATTCTTTTTTCCGTGAATTATTTTTCTGTGACAGCAACAGGTCTGCTGTAATAATGGTCTCATGGTAAAAGTGGTAATAAGTCAAAGACGAAACTTACAATTCTTTTAAACGTGGCAAAGGTGTATCATCTGTATTGTAGGCGTGGCCTGGAAAGGATGAGGAAAGAGTAAATGTCAGATGCGAAAGAGTCCTGCGCAGACGTTTCGCACAGGCCCTGCGCCAGCTAAAGCCAGCTCTCACCGTCCATTTCAAACTCATCGACTGCTATAATCTTCCCGTTTGGGGGCACTCAGTATATGGGAAACTGGGGGGGGGGGGGGGGGGGAGGGGGGACGCCACACAGGATTCACTTTTCTGTTACTGCTATTTTGTAGCAGTCTAACTCAAACTACACTAGGATCACTATATTTTGAGTACGATGTAGATAGTTTTTAGTTTCTGGAGACATTCTTCAGACATTTATTGGTGTTTTTGTGCTTTTGCTGTAAGTACTCATTTATTCGTTCTAAATTCAGTAGAGACTATATCCGAACTATGTTATTCCGAATTAGCATTAACGTTAGATTCCGTATCTGATTCTCCAGCTCGGTTTTCGTCTGAAATGTCTGTATGGAGTTTGATGCGACAATAATTACCAGGATGTTTGTCACATACAACAATCTAACGCCGCAGTTTTTATTTAGTAACTATGCTCAATGTTACTAGGTAAATATGTCGAAGAATCCTAAAAAGAGACAAACCAAAGTGAAGTAGCTTCTGATTTACTGCTTGTAGCAGTGAGGAAGGTAAAAAAGAGTGGGTTATCAATTCGTAATGCCTGAAGTGGAATAGCAAATTTGCTATCGACTTTCAGCATCATAATGTAAGAAAATTCCCCAAGGTGAAATTGACGCTTATAAGATAGTTTGTCCTTCATAAATAGTTGGTTATTTTCATATAGAAATAAAAATTTCTAATGACTGACTAGAAGGAAGTAAAGAAATATCATCTTCAGCAACCGATGTCTACGAAGGCTTAAGCTAAAAGAAATTAAAACTTTGGTTTTGGAATCTCTGTTGTCCAATATGGACGGGGGACATCGGCAGGTTAAGTAATTGTCAATGAAATTCACCAAAAGCCGTGTAACTTAAGATGTTACTTCATTATATTTTGAATGCTACCAGTTTAAGCATTTCATTATGCCGTCTTCAGGCCCCATATGCATCTTTCCAAACAAGTGAAGATGTCATATACAGCCATAAATCACTGGATGTCGTGAATGCAGTCGTTGTACCAGTGCTTCGAACGATTGAATTCACGACATACAGTCATTTATGGCTGTATACGATATCTTCGTTTATTTGGAGAGATTCATATGGGGCCTGAAGGTGATATAATGAAATGCTGAAACTGGTATCCTTCGAAATAAAATGAAATAAAATCTTAAGTTACACAACTTTTGGTGAATTTCATTGACACTGACAAATAGCTCAGCAGCAGGTTCTAGCTTCGCCCCGAACAAATGTGGAAACCTTTGCAGTAATTTAACAACAGTTCGCGGAAGATATAATTTTCAAACTCACGGGAATTTGGAACACTGGCAAAAAGGGGGGTTCCTCAGTGAAGAGGGCAGGTGGAATTGTTATTAAGAGTAAAGCTAAGGAGAAATACATGCAGTGTACAGGATTTATGGTTTTCCGAAACATGTACTCCCAAAGGCCAACAAACTGCTAAACTTATGAAATCAGTAAAGTCTACTGCGAGGTCACTAGGCTAAAATAGAACATTTGCTTCAATATTTGCTTAAATTGCAGTTTTAGTGTCTAATTTGACTTTAAATGAACTAAAAAGATACCAAAAACCAATGGAAATTAAACTTCATGCGTGGAGAGGATATGTCATATTATTGTAGTGCTTACAATATCGAGTCAAATTGACGAAGAACTTGACAATACGAGCCTACTTATGTCTATAATGTTTCTCCCTCTCTAGCATGTATGCATGCCCTGAGTCCAACTGTTCTAACTTCTCCTTGATATTCTCGTCCCACACACGTTCTATCGGTGACAAATCTGGAGAACTTACTAGCCACACGTGTATATCAACATCACGCAGATTATTCGCAGAGATACGTGCCACGTGTGGACGAGCATTCTCCGGTTGGCAGTTGACAAATGATACTATCGCATGAGAGATAACGTGCGATGAAGCACAAAGCCCGTGCCGAACTGTTACGCCTTCAGATTCCCGCAGTCACTACCAGCCGTGACTTGGATTCATGTCGAGTGGTTTCGCACATCACGACACCAGCAGAGACAACACCGGGCCTTTCCCAAACGTCAGAAGAATGGGACGTTGCCCCAGGTTGCCGCCCTAATCGGTGACAATGGTCAAGCAGGGAAGAGCAGGACGGCGGTAAATCGCTCAGTACAATCGCTAGGTACAATGCAGAGGGTCAGGGCACTCTCCTGTCATTGGGTTGGGAAACGACCTCTAAAGGCGGAAGAATCAGCAACCACCAACGTCACACATGATGATGCAGAAGGCGATGGAAACCACTGCATTAAACACACGTAACGTGTATCCACAGGACGTCTGGCCTGTAACTGAAAAAGTGTCATGATGATCTCTCCATTGGCAAAATATTCCAGAGTTGGCCCCCGAGAGGGGACTGCCAAGGGGGAGGTGACCATGAGAAAAATATTGAATAACCAACGAGAGGATAATGTTCTACGAGTTGGGGCGTGGAATGTTGCAAGCTTGAACCAGGTAGCGAAATTAGAAAATCTGAAAGGGGAAATACAAAGGCTCAGTTTATATATGCCGTGGGTCAGTGAAGTGAAATGGGAAGAAGACAAGGATTCATTCTCAGATGAGTATGTGTTACCATCAGCAGCAGCGGAAAGTGGTGTAACGGGAGCAGGATTCGTTATGACTAGGAAGGCAGGAAAGAGAATGTGTTACTGTGAACAGTTCAATGATAGGGTTGGTATCAGAATCGACATCAAACCAACACCGACAACAATAGTTCAGGTATACATGCCGACGTCGCAAGCTGAAAATGGAGAGATAGGGAATGTGTATGAGGATACTGAGGGGGTAATACAGTACTTAAAGGGAGATGAAAATCTAATAGTGATGGAGTACTGAAACGCAGACGTAGGAAAAGGAGCAGAAGAATAGGTTACAGAAGAACATGGGCTTGGGACAAGGAATGAGAGGAAAATAACTAATTGAGTTCTCTAATACAATTCAGCTAGGAACAGCGAATACTCTACTCAAGAGTCACAAAAGGAGGAGGTACACTGGAAAAAGGGCGTGTGGTATGGAAGATTTATGTCATATTACATCATGATCAGACAAAGTTTCCGAAATCAGACACTGGATTGTTAGGCGTACCCATTAGAAAGTATAGGTTCGGATCACAATGTAGTAGAGATGAAGAGTAGGCTGAAGTTTAAGAGATTAGTCAGGAAGAATCAATACGCAAAGAAGTGGGATACGGAAGTATTAAGAAATGACGAGATACGTTTAAAGTTCTCTAAGGCTATAGAAACAGCAATAATAAATAGCTCAGTGTACAGTACAGTTGAAGAGGAAAGGACATCTCTAACAAGATCAATCACAGATGTTTGAAAGAAAGACATAGCTAGAAAGAAGGGAACAGCGAAGAGGCCATGATCAACAGAAGAAATACTTCAGTTGATCGATGAAAGAAGGAAATTCAGGAATACAGGGATATAAATCGCTGAGGAATGGAACAAATGAGCAGTGCAGGGAAGTTAAGGTGAAATGGCTGCATGAAAAATGTGAAGAAATCGGGGAAGAAAAATTGTGGGAAGGACTGTCTCAGCTTATAGGAAAATCGAAACAACCTTCAGTCTATTTAAAAGCAAGGATATAGCACGGGAATACTGCTGTTAAATGCAAAGGAGAGAGAGCGGATAGATGGAAAGAGTTGATTGAAGGCCTCTGTGAGGGGGAAGATATGTGTGCCGTGATAGAAGAAACAGGGGTCGGTTTAGAAGAGATAGGAGATCCAATACTATAATCAGAATTAAAGAGCTTTGGAGGACTCAAATAAAAAAAAGAAGCTATAGATAACATCCCATGAGGATTTCTAAAATCATCAGGGCACGTGGCAACAAAACGACGTTGGTGTGCAGAGTGTACGACTCTGGCGACATGCCATCTGACTTTCGGAAAAGCATCATTCACACAATTCCGAAGACGGCAAGAGCCGACAAGTGCGAGAATTATCGCACAATCAGCTTAACAGCTCATGCATTCAAGTAGCTTGTAAGTATAATATACAGAAGAATGGAAAAAAAACTGAGGATGTGTTAGATAATGATCAGTTTGGGTTTTGGAAAGGTAAAGGCATCAGAGAGGCAATTCTGACGCTGCGGTCCATAATGGAAGCAAGACTAAGGAAGAATCAAGACACGTTCTTAGCGTTTGTCAACCTGGAAAAAGCGTTCGTCAGTGTGAAATGGTGCAAAATGTTCGAAATTCTGAGAAAAATAGGGGTGAGCTGTAGGGAGAGACGGGGAATATACAGTATCCACAAGAGGCAAGAGGGAATAATAAGAGTGGACAACCAAGAACGAAGCGCTCGGATTTAAAAGAGTGTAAGGCAGAGATGTAGTCATTTGCCCCTACTGTTCGGTTTGTACATCAAAGGAGCAATGATGGAAATAAAAGAAAGTTTCATGTGTGGAATTAAAATTCAAGCTGAAAAGATATCACTGATACGATTCGCTTATGACGTTGCTGTCCCGAGTGATCTGACGAATGAAATGAACAGTCTAATGAGTACAGAATATAGACTTAGAGTAAATCGAAGAAAGACAAATAATGAGAACTAGAAGAAATGACAACAGTGAGTAACTTGACATGACAATCGATGGTCACGAAGTAGATGATGTTTAGGAATTCCGTCTGTCATTAACCAATGACAGACGGAACAAGGAGGACGTCGAAAGCAGACTAGCACTGACAATAAGGCCTTTCCTGGCCAAGAGAAGCCTACTGGTATCAAACACAGGCCTTAATTTGAGGATGAAATTTCTGAGATTGTAGTGTGGAGCACAGCGTTGCATGGCACTGAAGCGCGGACTGTGGGAAATGCGAAACAGAAGAGAATCGAAGCATTTGAGATGTGGTGCTACAGGCGAATGTTGAAAATTAGGTGGACTAGGAATGAGGAGGTTCTGCGCAGAATCGGAGATGAAAGGAATATGTGGAAAACAGTTACAAGGAGAAGGGACAGGACGATAGGACGTCGGGAAATGAATTCCATGGTACTAGAGGGAGCTGTAGAGTGCAAAAACTGTAGAGGAAGTTGGAGATTGGAATGCATCCAGCAACTAACTGAGGACGTAGGTTGCAAGTGCTACGCTGGGATGAAGAGTTTGGCACAGGGAAGGAATTCGTGGCGGGCCCCATCAAACCAGTCAGAAGACTGACGGCCCCAAGAAAGCATTACACGCTTCCCGGTCACGGCAGAATTCCACGCGCAGCCGTTCCTGTTGTGCTGTTGAAGGCAGTGTATGCATTGGACAGTAATTCTTTAGTCTGGCTCTACTGGTCTCCGACAAGTGATGTGGGATGGCACAGAATGTTGCGGGAAGTCCATTACCTGCTCTCGGACGGTGGGCATAGATGTCAAAAGGTTGCTCGGTGCACAGCATTGGGATACTCCCTTCTGGTGGTTGGACGTAGTCTACCGGAATCTTGAAGACGAGTAGCAGGTGTAGAAGTATGAAACCGGAATTTCCCTATAGGTGCTAGCCATCAGCTTAGGGACCTTGAGATCGCGTCTACAGCGCCATCTACTCCCTGTACCAGCTGACGACGAATGTCAACACAAAGTAACCCAAGTCCCATACATCGGTATCTGTTTCAAACCCGTAAACGTGTCGAGTTTTGTGCCTACGAACTACGGTTTGCGGACAGCATTGGTTTCCTGGTATAATTTGAAGAAAACTGCTGCAAAATCGCATCGAATGCTTGTCGAAGCCTTCAGCGAAGATGTTCATCGGAAAACACAGCGTTTCGAGTGGTTCAAAAAATTAAAATGTGGTGATTTTGGTGTGAGAAACGACGAGCGCGGGAAACCACCGAAAAAATTACAAGACAACGAACTGCAGGCCTTATTGGATGAAGATGATACTCAAATTCAACAGGAACTTGCGGAATAATGGAATGTGAAGCAGAAAGCTGTTTCTGTTCGGTTGAAAGCTACGGGAAAGATGCGGAAAGTCGGAAAATGGGTTCCGCATAAACCGAATGAAAGATAGCAAGCAAATCGAAAGACCACTAGTGAAATGCTGCACCTCAGATACAAAGTAAGTCGTTTCTTCATGGAATAGTGACAGGTGATGAAAAATGGATATCGTACATCGGGGATGAATCCAGGCAAACCATCGACATCCACTGCAAGACCAAATCGCTTCGGAACGAAGACAATGCTCTGTGTTTGGTGGGACCAGAAGGGTGTCGTCTATTATGAGCTGCTAAAATCTGGTGAAACCGTTAACACCGATCACTACCAACAGCAAATGATCGATTTAAGTCGAGCATAAGGTGAAAAACGACCGTAATATGGGAAAAGGCAACACAAAGTCATATTGCTCCATGATAACGCCCCAACACACACAGGAAAACGCGTCAGGGAAACGACAGAGGCGTTCAGTTTGGATATACTAGGGCATGTGGTTTGTTCCCCAGACATGGCACCGTCCAATTATCATCTGCTTGCATCGCTGGGACACGGTTTCGCTGAACAACCCTTCAGTTCGTATGAAAATGTACGAAAATGGCTCGCTGACTGGTTCGCTTCAAAGGAAGAGCTGTTTTTTTGGCGTGGCATTCATAGCCTGTCGGAGAAGTATGAGAAATGTATAAATACATAGCAATGGTGATTATTCTGAATAAAACATAGTTTAGCAGTTTCATACAACAGACGTGTAATTATTGCAACCAAATCCAGTTTTCGTACATCTACACCTGGTATGCCTGTCCTCACGTGCCCACACTATCCAACGTCGAGCCGATGAAACGTCTGAATATCTCACAAATCTGGATGTTACAGGTTTCGACCTACTGGAGGAATGGAGAGTCACAATGGGGTACCTTTCAAATCGTTTCAGATGGTGATAATGCTGCCTCATAAGAGTACTCAGAATATCTGTGTTCTTCACAGTAATCATTCCACATCTGCCGGTGTTCACGCCCATTATATACTCCATCAAGCCTGATAACCAACACCCAACATGGGCAATACTAATGCACCGACGTGTCTGTTCTACTTGTCATAGGAAATTACAGTTCTAATCATTGACAGAATCGCCGATGGTGTATAAGGGTACCAAGTCTCGTTGGAATCCTACCACTTCTTCTGGATGCTTCACTCCTTTCATTAGGCAGTGTGTGTATTAGTACATCATCAATATCACTGATTTAATATTTTATTCTTAATACGACATTTTATGACAAAATGACTTTTTTTTTTTGCTGACTAGGTAACAGTGAAGTGAAAGTGCTGCCATACGCAGACGATATAGTCTTACTCAGCCGCACAGAAGAAGAGCTGAAGGACATGTTACAGATGTCTGAGCAACACTGCCAGCAAAATGGGACATTTGATAAAGCAATCAGAAACAGAATATATGAAAACCGGTCGAGGCATAAACTGAAATCCACACTTTGAAATTGGCCACCATTTTAGATTCAGAAAAGTTCGTCAGTTTGAGTACCTTGGACCGCATTTCAGCAGTAAGAATATCATAACTCTCGACAGAAATGAGAGAACAGCCTCAGGTTCAAAATGCCTGTACGCTCTAAGCATCCCCGCTCAAAAGGAAAGCTTTGACAGTCACTACTAAGATCAAGAAATACGAGTGTAACACCATCATCCGCCCAGTTATACTCTATGGTTTGCAAAGCTGGAAGCTTAACAAGAAAGAAAGAGAAAAACTGAAAGTTTTCGAAAGAGACTGATAGAAACATCTGGGGACCTGTGATGCAGAATGACATACGGTGAGTTGGAAAGAACACCGAAATTTGCCAGTTAAGGAAGCTACCCACTATCGTCCAGTAAAAAAAGTAGGAGACTGCAATGGGCTGTGCACGTGGCTAGAATGGAAACCAACAGAATTGAGGGCATTCTCCAAGCCACAACACAACACCACTGGGCCGACCTCGCACACGGAGGAAAGATGACAGAGAAGGACGTCGCAGCAAAAGGAAAACGAGCGGGGTGAAGAGAGACAGCGAGAGATAGAAGATTGGAACAGATCGTTGATGTAGCGCTTAGGCCACAGGGCTCGTCATTGCTGAAAAAAAGAAGATGAAGACGAAGATAACTCATGGCTACCGATCCCAATGGCTGTGACAAGAGAACCAGAGTCGGGGCACGTTGTAACAAAAAGTTAAACGCTGCCCTGGCCTCAAATTTGTGGGAAAATACAGCCAGGGATACATATTGCGGGGTACACAAACATTATTCTTTAGCAAATTGAAAACCACCGTCTCTCCCGCTCCATGATTGCAACAGAATTGTATCAAGCAGTAGAATAATGGAACACCAGTTTATAGGTTATCTGACAGCGTCCAGCGTACTGCAGTCGCCCCGGCAGCGGCGTAGCTGCTTCTGGCTCCTTGCAGACTGCAAAAGGGCCGAGCGGCGTCGCCAGCACAGACTTTACGCAGCCCGGCTGCCGCATGTAAAGAAGTATCGATCGGAAAGAAATAAGAGGAGAACCGCGGCCCGACTAATGGACTCAGGGAATTAATGCGGCAGCCCTCCGCTTTGTTCACCGGAAGCCGTGTTGTGCAAACAGACCGGGAAAACATAAAGCACGCGGCGCCGCGGCTGCCGCGCCAGTCCACTCCAGTCCAGAGAACTGGCGCGCGCCAGGCCAGCGGCAACAGAAAAAGGAATCGCCGCCTTTTCGGGTGGGCGATCGGGCCCGCTGCAGATAACCCAAGATGAATCTTCCCCAAGTGACTAGCGCTGGAGCTCCCTCGGAATGAAGCGGTCCTTCTGCTCCTTTCGCGAAAGCTGTGTGGCGGCCAGGACGACGAGACGGGTGAGTTGGTTCGAGGAGGTGGTGGAGGGGTGAGGCGGGTTGCCTACAACACAGTGGGCAGGCCGAGCGGGCTGTGGAGCCGGGGTCGCTGGAGGGGGTGAGGAACGGCGGT
Organism: Schistocerca piceifrons; assembly: GCF_021461385.2. NCBI lineage: Eukaryota > Metazoa > Arthropoda > Insecta > Orthoptera > Acrididae > Schistocerca > Schistocerca piceifrons. Next base: position 563,525,529 of record NC_060143.1, read on the forward strand.
GGGGGCGGTCGGTGGAGGGGGAGAAAGGAAACGGAGCGCTCGGGGCAGATAAATGGAAACCGCGACCAATTGCCCTCGAGGTCTTTGTTCACCGAGACCGACCGGCGGGCTGCGGGCCACGTCGGAGGCAGTAATACTCAATACTGTCATCGGGTCTGACCCCGGGTTCGTGCCGCCCTTCTTTATAGTCGCTAGCGCCTCTTACCGCAGTCTAAGTTACTTGTTCGCCGAGAGAAGAGCTAACAGTAGTTTTTAACGCTGGAAATGTTTACGACGATGTTGTCCTGGTAGCCTGACTGCGTGTGTAAGATAAAAATCCAGAGCACGGGTCGACTTGTCACAGAAACTTCGCTTCGACTTTATTCACTGGGAAACTGCGATTAGAAAGCCAGTGGATCATTGCATGAGACGTGACCCTGCGAACTAGCTACGTATTATGAACCGAATTTTCCTTTGCTGTTTGCAGAACATGACATCAAAATTATAGAGATAACTCTTCCTAACGTTCAGTAACATTGTATTTGTTTGGTCACACGTCAGCTTTCAGCTTCTTAGGCAGCTTGCAGGCGGCAACTGAATATCGTAAACAAATATAAAGTGACGTAAAACTTACACATGTACTGGAAGATACAAATGCTACAATAATGATAACATAAAAGTATTTACGTGGGAAAATATGTCATTTTTATGTTGCACTTTTATAGATGCGTCATCTAAAAACGAATCACGAAGTCTTTTAAGTACATATACTTCAGAAAACTGGCGAAAAAATCTGAATCTACAATTTCAGTTCAACATTTATAACTAAAACTTGTTGTTGTTGTGGTCTTCAGTCCTGAGACTGATTTGATGCAGCTCTCCATGCTACTCTATCCTGTGCAAGCTTCTTCATCTCCCAGTAGCTACTGCAACCTACATCCTTCTGAATCTGCTTGGTGTATTCATCTCTTGGTCTCCCTCTACGATTTGTACCCTCTACGCTGCCCTCCAATACTGAACTGGTGATCCCTTGATGCCTTAGAACATGTCCTACCAACCGATCCCTTCTTCTAGTCAAGTTGTGCCAGAAACTTCTCTTCTCCCCAATCCTATTCAACACCACCTCATTAGTTATGTGATCTACCCATCTAATCTTCAGCATTCTTCTGTAGCACAACATTTCGAAAGCTTCTATTCTCTTCTTGTCTAAACTGTTTATCGTCCATGTTTCACTTCCATACATGGCTACACTCCATACAAATACTTTCAGAAACGACTTCCTGACACATAAATCAATACTTTCTCTAAGTCTACAAATGCTAGAAACGTAGGTTTGCCTTTCCTTAATCTAGCTTCTAAGATAAGTCAGTATTGCCTCACGTGTTCCAATATTTCTACGGAATCCAAACAGATCATCCCCTAGGTCGGCTTCTACTAGTTTTTCCATTCGTCTGTAAAGAATTCGCGTTAGTATTTTGCAGCCGTGACTTATTAAACTGATAGTTCGGTAATTTTCACATCTGTCAACACCTGCTTTCTTTGGGATTGGAATTATTATATTATTCTTGAAGTCTGAGGGTATTTCGCCTGTCTCATACATCTTGCTCACCAGATGGTAGAGATTTGTCAGGACTGGCTCTCCCAAGGCCGCCAGTAGTTCTAATGGAATGTTGTCTACTCCCGGGGCCTTGTTTCGACTTAGGTCTTTCAGTGCTCTGTCAAACTCTTCACGCAGTATCATATCTCCCATTTCATCATCATCTACATTCTCTTCCCTTTCCATAATATTGTCCTCAAGAACATCGCCCTTGTACAGACTCTCTATATACTCCTTCCACCTTTCTGCTTTCCCTTCTTTGCTTAGAACTGGGTTTCCATCTGAGCTCTTAATATTCATACAAGTGGCTCTCTTTTCTCCAAAGGTCTAATTTTCCTGTAGGCAGTATCTATCTTACCCCTAGTGAGATAAGCCTCTACATCCCTACATTTATCCTCCAGCCATCCCTGCTTAGTCATTTTGCACTTCCTGTCGATCTCATTTATGAGACGTTTGTATTCCTTTTTGCCTGCTTCATTTACTGCATTTTTATATTTTCTCTTTTCATCAATTAAATTCAATATTTCTTCTGTTACCCAAGGATTTCTACTAGCCCTCGTCTTTTTACCTACTTGATCCTCTGCTGCCTTCGCTACTTCATCCCTCAGAGCTACCCATTCTTCTTCTACTGTATTTCTTTCCCGAATTCCTGCCATTTGTTCCCTTACCCTCTGCCTGAAACTCTGTACAACCTCTGGTTTAGTCAGTTTATCCAGGTCCCATCTCCTCAAAGTCCCACCTTTTTGCAGCTTCTTCAGTTTTAATCTACAGTTCATAACCAATAGATTGTGGTCAGAGTTCATATCTGCCCCTGGAAATGTCGTACAATTTAAAATCTGGTTCCTAAATCTCTGTCTTACCATTATATAATCTATCTGAAATCTGTCAGTATCTCCAGGCTTCTTCCATGTATACAACTTTCTTTTACGATTCTTGAACCAAGTGTTAGCTATGATTAAGTTGTGCTCTGCGCAAAATTCTACCAGGCGGCTTCCTCTTACATTTCTTACCCCCAATCCATATTCGCCTACTACGTTTCCTTCTCTCCCTTTTCCTACTACTGAATTCCAGTCACCCATGACTGTTAAATTTTCGGCTCCCTTCACTACCTCAATAATTTCTTTTGTTTCGTCATACATTTCTTCAATTTCTTCGTCATCTGCAAAGCTAGTTGGCATATAAACTTGTACTACTGTGGTAGGCGTGGGTTTCGTGTCTATCTTGGCCACAATAATGCGTTCACTATGATGGTTGGTAGTAGCTTACCAGCATTCCTATTTTTTTATTCATTATTAAACCTACTCCTGCATTACCCCTATTTGACTTTGTATTTATAACCCTGTATTCGCCTGACCAAAAGTCTTGTTCCTCCTGCCACCGAACTTTACTAATTCCCACTATATCTAACTTTAACCTATCCATTTCTCCTTTTAAATTTTCTAACCTGCCTGCCCGATTAAGGGATCTGATATTCCACGCTCCCATCCGTAGAACGCCAGTTTTATTTCTCCTGATAACGACGTCCTCTGGAGTAGTCCCCGCCCGGAGATCCGAATGGGGGACTATTTTAGCTCCGGAATATTTTACCCAAGAGGACGCCATCATCATTAATCATACAGTAAAGCTGCATGCCCTCGGGAAAAATAACGGCTTCTAGTTTCCCCTTGCTTTCCACCGTTCGCAGTACCAGCACAGCGAGGCTGTTTTGGTTACTGTTACAAGGCCAGATAAGTCAATCATTGAGAATGTTGCCCCTGCAACTACTGAAAAGGCTGCTGCCCCTCTTCAGGAACGACGCATTTGTCTGGCCTCTCAACAGATACCCATCCGTTGTGGTTGCACCTACGGCACGGCAATCTGTATCGCTGAGGCACGCAAGCCTCCCCACCAACGGAAATGTCCATGGATCATGTGGTGGGGGGGGGGGGGGGGGAACTAAAACTTAATTGAACGCAATGCAAAACGGGTATTGCGTTTGATCATTTAATAACAAGAAGGAATTCTGTGAAATATGTTTCTTGATTTCCGGTACATTCTGTTTGCCAACATTCTGATTTTATTAAACAAAATGGAAAACTTCACAATCCAAATCAAATGACTGCTTTGCTATTAAACGTTGTTTGGCAATGGTTGAATCTCTCTTTCTTGATCTTCTCTATTGTTCAGATTACCAAGTTGCCACAGTTCTGCCTGGCTGATCAAAATATGCTTTTCCACAATGACTGTATGTCACTTCAAACACACTAATCTGTGCCAAGGCTTGCAGTTTGTATTTACTATTGAATAAATATTGTGGTACGCTATTGACATAAAATACAGTTTCGCAGTGGCGACACTTTTGTGAGGTTATCTTAAAATTTTACCAACATAGGGACGATGGTTCAAATGGCTCTGAGTACTATGGGACTTAACTACTGTGGTCATCAGTCCCCTAGAACTTAGAACTACTTAAACCTAACTAACCTAAGGACATCACACACATCCATGCCCGAGGCAGGATTCGAGCCTGCGACCGTAGCGGTCACGCGGTTCCAGACTGTAGCGCCTAGAACCGCTCGGCCACCGCGGCCGGCTAGGGACGATGTACCAGTATTTTTAACTACTGACTAGTTCCTATTGGCCAGCGTGCCAAAGGGGTGTAATTTTCTTCAATTCCTTTTTTATTTCCCCCACGTTAAATTATGTTTTTCGTACAAATACTAGATTAAAGTTTGAAATTCAACTTTATTTTTCATCATTGTTTAATGTATTTCCATGAGAAAATTTTTAGTTGATTTAACAATACCTGAGTGACACAAAACGTAACCCTTTCCTATTTAAATACTCTACTCGTCATCATTCTTTCATCTTTTGTAGGTTCTGTAAAGTCGCACATCATTTTGTGTGTTTTTGTGATTCTCAGTTGTTACCTGGCGATGGCCTATGGTGCCGAAACCCATTTCTTGACAAAATAAATGTAATTACTGAGAGCATTAGGAAGTGTTCTCTGTTTAATGTGGATATAGATCAACATGTTGAGTATGTTTAAATGTAACTTCAGAATTTTCGGCCACTCTTCAAGAGACTATAACCATCAACAATTTCACGTGGTACATTTATCCATATTTATCATGCTTTCACGTGATCAAGGTAACCATTGCTGAGAAATGATTTTTTTATTCTCCTCTTAGCCTTCTTGTTTCTCCACTCAGCTGTACCTATTATTGACGTGAAATGAGCATAAAACCGATCTCAGAACCAAATGACGTCATTCTCAGGACCTTAGAAGGAAGCAAAAATCATTTTATATCTGGAATATCGTATGTGAATAAAAAATGTGAGAAATCTGTTTCTCAGGTTGGATTACAACTCTAGTTCAGTTGCGTTGCTTTGTATAAGTAATCCTTACAACTGCGAGAGATTAGTATAACTGAAATTTCATATTTTTCGTTTTACATCGAAAACGGCTGGCCGCTGTGGCCTAGTAGTTCTACGCGCTTCCGTCCGGAACCGCGCTGCTGCTACAGTCGCAGGTTCGAATCCTGCCTCGGGCTTAGATCTGCGTGCTGTCCTTAGGTTAGTTAGGTTTAAGTAGTTCTAAGTATAGGGGACTGATGACCTCAGATGTCAAGTCCAATAGTGCTTGGGCCGGCCGGTGTGGCCGAGCGGTTCTAGGCGCTTCAGTCTGGAACCGCGCGACCTCTACGGTCGGAGGTTCGATTCCTGCCTCGGGCATGGATGTGTGTGATGTCCTTAGCTTAGTTAGGTTTAAGTAGTTCTAAGATCTAGGGGACTGATGACCTTAGATTTTAAGTCCCATAGCGCTCAGAGCCATTTGAACCAATAGTGCTTGGAGTCATTTCCATTACATGGAAAACATCTGTATAGTGTCTCTATCAGGCGATGACGTAGGCATGCAAATGATCATTGATTCCTGCATAGTTCTAAGGTGCCACAAGATGCAGATATTTATATATGAATTCGAAATTATGCAGGTCTGACACACACAGCCCGAGCTTCATGGAAAAAGAAGAAAGAAAAGGAAATAAGAAATTTCATTGGGAATTAAAATTACTGAAGTTGATGTCGGTTATTGTCTAGATGTTTTTCCTATTACCAAGCGCAACACCTCAATACATAACATCTCCTAAAACTATTGGTTTGTAAATTAATTTCCTTTTTCTGAATACTCAGCAAATATTAAACTCGCAGAAAAGTGTACATTACGTCCACTGTACGAAATTAGGTGTATATTATGAGGCCGTCTTTAAACGACAAAGGGGAGACTGTTACGCTGTTTTTTTTTTTTTATAAAGTTTGAAAATACTTGATTCAGTATCTTTTGTTTTTACTTTGCTGCTAAATAAATGAAAACCTAGGAAATATCTTCGTGATATTTAAATGATGGGAACATTTAAAATACACTACTGGCCATTAAAATTGCTACACCAAGAAGAAATGCAGGTGATAAACGGGTATTCATTGGACAAATTTATTATACTAGAACTGAGATGTGATTACATTTTCACGCAAATTGGGTGCATAGATCCTGAGAAATCAGTACCCAGAACAACCACCTCTGCTCGTAATAACGGCCTTGATACGCCTGGGCATTGAGTCCAACAGAGCTTGGATGGCGTGTACATGCCCATGCAGCTTCAACACGATACCACAGTTCATCAAGAGTAGTGACTTGCGTATTGTGACGAGCCAGTTGCTCGGCCACCATTGACCAGACATTTTCAGTTGGTGAGAGATCTGGAGAATGTGCTGGCCAGGGCAGCAGTCGAACATTTTCTGTATCCAGAGAGGCCCGTACAGGACCTGCAAAATGCGGTCGTGCCATATCCTGCTGAAATGTGCGGTTTGGCAGAGATCAAATGAAGGATAGAGTCACGGGTCGTAACACATCTGAAATGGAACGTCCACTGTTCAAAACGCCGTCAGTGCGAACAAGAGGTGACCGAGACGTGTAACCAATAGCATCCCATACCATCACGCCGGGTGAAACGCCAGTATGGCGATGACGAATACACGCTTCCAATGTGCGTTCACCGCGATGTCGCCAAACACGGATGCGACCATCATGATACTGTAAACAGAACCTGGATTCATCCGAAAAAATGACGTTTTGCCATTCGTGCACCCAGGTTCGTCGTTGAGTACACCACCGCAGGCGCTCCTGTCTGTGATGCAGTGTCAAGGGTAACCACAGCGACGGTCTTCGAGCTGATAGTCCATGCTGCTGCAAACGTCGTCGAACTGTTGGTGCAGATGGTTGTTGTCTTGCAAACGTCCCCATCTGTTGACTCAGGGATCGATACGTGGCTGCACCATCCGTTACAGCCATGCGGATAAGATGCCTGTCATCTCGACTGCTAGTGATATGGGGCCGTTGGGATCCATCACGGCGTTCCGTATTACCCTCCTGAACCCACCGATTCCATATTTTGCTATGGTACGCATTTCTCCTCTTTACACGAGGCATCACAACAACGTTTCACCAGGCAACGCAGGTCAACTGCTGCTTGTGTATGAGAAATCGGTTAGAAATGTTCCTCATATGAGCACGTTGTAGGTGTTGCCACCGTCGCCAACGTTGTGTGAATGCTCTGAAAAGCTAATCATTTGCATATCACAGCATCTTCTTCCTGTCGCTTAAATTTCGCGTCTGTAGCACGTCATCTTCGTGGTGTAACACTTTTAATGGCCAGTAGTGTAGAAGTACGTGTGTATTGTGTAAAGCAAATATATTAACTATATACTTACAAAATTTCAGCTGAATTGTTTCAGTAGTTCGTGTTTGGTTAAAAGACACGCTGACATCAAAATATGGTAGTGTGAATATACGCTCCTGGAAATGGAAAAAAGAACACATTGACACCGGTGTGTCAGACCCACCATACTTGCTCCGGACACTGCGAGAGGGCTGTACAAGCAATGATCACACGCACGGCACAGCGGACACACCAGGAACTGCGGTGTTGGCCGTCGAATGGCGCTAGCTGCGCAGCATTTGTGCACCGCCGCCGTCAGTGTCAGCCAGTTTGCCGTGGCATACGGAGCTCCATCGCAGTCTTTAACACTGGTAGCATGCCGCGACAGCGTGGACGTGAACCGTATGTGCAGTTGACGGACTTTGAGCGAGGGCGTATAGTGGGCATGCGGGAGGCCGGGTGGACGTACCGCCGAATTGCTCAACACGTGGGGCGTGAGGTCTCCACAGTACATCGATGTTGTCGCCAGTGGTCGGCGGAAGGTGCACGTGCCCGTCGACCTGGGACCGGACCGCAGCGACGCACGGATGCACGCCAAGACCGTAGGATCCTACGCAGTGCCGTAGGGGACCGCACCGCCACTTCCCAGCAAATTAGGGACACTGTTGCTCCTGGGGTATCGGCGAGGACCATTCGCAACCGTCTCCATGAAGCTGGGCTACGGTCCCGCACACCGTTAGGCCGTCTTCCGCTCACGCCCCAACATCGTGCAGCCCGCCTCCAGTGGTGTCACGACAGGCGTGAATGGAGGGACGAATGGAGACGTGTCGTCTTCAGCGATGAGAGTCGCTTCTGCCTTGGTGCCAATGATGGTCGTATGCGTGTTTGGCGCCGTGCAGGTGAGCGCCACAATCAGGACTGCATACGACCGAGGCACACAGGGCCAACACCCGGCATCATGGTGTGGGGAGCGATCTCCTACACTGGCCGTACACCACTGGTGATCGTCGAGGGGACACTGAATAGTGCACGGTACATCCAAACCGTCATCGAACCCATCGTTCTACCATTCCTAGACCGGCAAGGGAACCTGCTGTTCCAACAGGACAATGCACGTCCGCATGTATCCCGTGCCACCCAACGTGCTCTAGAAGGTGTAAGTCAACTACCCTGGCCAGCAAGATCTCCGGATCTGTCCCCCATTGAGCATGTTTGGGACTGGATGAAGCGTCGTCTCACGCGGTCTGCACGTCCAGCACGAACGCTGGTCCAACTGAGGCGCCAGGTGGAAATGGCATGGCAAGCCGTTCCACAGGACTACATCCAGCATCTCTACGATCGTCTCCATGGGAGAATAGCAGCCTGCATTGCTGCGAAAGGTGGATATACACTGAACTAGTGCCGACATTGTGCATGCTCTGTTGCCTGTGTGTATGTGCCTGTGGTTCTGTCAGTGTGATCATGTGATGTGTCTGACCCCAGGAATGTGTCAATAAAGTTTCCCCTTCCTGGGACAATGAATTCACGGTGTTCTTATTTCAATTTCCAGGAGTGTAGTTCTGACGTCAGATCCAGCTGCTTCAGTGTATAACTGTGACACAATACCTTAGCTACACGTCCACTATGCCCCGCGAGTCGAGTGCAGTTACGTTGGAAGAACATACGAGTATTCTAGTTATATTTGTATTTAGTCCTCCTCGCAGCAACTAGAAATTCATTATAAACCCTGACACCAAGAAGATTGCTGTTGTAAATGTCAATAAAACTATTTTCATTAGAGCCTTGAAATCTGACAGTGTGAGACGCGTGCCACATGAAATACGTTACGGTTAACGTACTCACAGTCGAGGCCTGTGCTGCTGGCACGATACAAAGCAGCGGTCCATGTCTCCTTTCTGTGGTGACAAACTTGTTCTGTGTTCTGATTACCATCTTATTTCAGCAGTGGTTGGCAACCTAATCAGAAGATTATTTTTGCGGTTAAAGTTTGTGGTGTCACCGCCAGACACCACACTTGCTAGGTGGTAGCCATTAAATCGGCCGCGGTCCGTTAGTATACGTCGGACCCGCGTGTCGCCACTGTCAGTGATTGCAGACCGAGCGCCACCACACGGCAGGTCTAGAGAGACGTCCTAGCACTCGCCCCAGTTGTACAGCAGACTTTGCTAGCGATGCTACACTGACACATACGCTCTCATTTGCCGAGACAATAGTTAGCTTAGCCTTCAGCTACGTCATTTGCTACGACCTAGCAAGGTGCCATTATCAGTTTATATTGCGAGTGTAATAATGTCTAAACAAGAGCTATGTTCTCCCATTGTGGATTAAAGTTAAGTATTCCAAGAACTACGTTCTTTTCTTTATGGGATAATTACTTTACCTTGTTCCAGACCTCACGCCAATCTGCGTTAGCTTAAAAGCGTGCATTTCGGCCTCCTCTAGCAACGCGGTGTTGGCTCTTCTGCCAACACTTCAAAGTCAGGATAACATAATTCTAAAGGAATTAACTTACCGTGTGTGAATTATATAATTACCTAAGCCATCGTAAAATACTCAACATAATTTAGAAAACGGAGTATGCATGTTGATGTCTAAAATATAAGTAAGAAATACAACATCTGCGCTTAAAAAGTCGGTTAGAGCAGAATAAAATATATATGGCAACGAAATACGAAACAATAGGAATTTGTTTGTCTGTTCATCTCGTAGTTCAGGCAATTCTGTTCTCTTTTTTTTTTTTTTTTTTTTTTTTTTAATTTCATGTATTTGGCCTCTAGCTGCTCAAACGTATCGGCAGTTACAGTTTTGTTTAATACTGTCCCAGATGAAGCTGAAGAGCGGTGTGGTGTAGTGGTTATGATACTAAACTGCTGCATGGAGAGTCGTGAGTTCAAAATTCACCTCGACTGAACAATTTTAATATCTATATTCGGTTCGAGTACATTCTAGAAGTATCCACAAATGTCAAGAATCATTGTACCGGAAAGTTCTGTAGCTTTATATAAACTGTATGTGTTCTGGCCAGAGGCAGTTCGCTCCGCGCTCTTGTATGTGCCAGTGCCGAATAAAGCTTCGTAAAGTGAAGTTAGTGGTCGTCATTCAGCTAACTACACCTTCTTCTACGTGACATTATTCTGATGGAGGCGCTGCGTATTGGAACGTGCTATAGTGCACGTTGCCGACGACACAGTGGCTCCCACCAGGCCACGACAGAGCCGCCGTTTACGTGGCGAGAAACCCGAGTTCGAGCCATGTTCAACGGCTGCCAATCTACTAGAGGCAGAAGAAGAAGACGTTACGATGACAGAAACTGTGTGCCACCACATGGGACATCCTTCCGAGTTCTCTGGTGACGAGGGCCAAGATCCAAACAAGTGGCTGAAGGTATACGAGCGTATAGACAAATTTAACAAATGGGGTGACACCATGTGTTTGGCTAACGTATTTTTCTACTTGGAGTGCACTGCCAAGGAATGGCATGAGAATAACGAGGAGAATTTCACAAACTGGGAAGAATTCCAGGTGTAACTGTGTAAGTATTTCGGCAACACACAGCGACAGCAGTTCAAGGCTGAAGATAAATTAAAGTGTAGGGCACAGCGTCCAGAAGAAACTACAGCATCCAACATTCAAAACGTCTTGGAGCAGTGTAAAATAGGGGATTCTAGAATGAAGGAGGAAGATAAGGTTGCACATCTCATGAAGTGTGTTGCTGAGGACATGTATCAAGCTCTACTCCTGAAGGAGGTTTCGACAGCAGACGACTTCATAAAATTTTGCTAGTATATCGATACAATGCATCAAAAAAGAATTACACACAACAAGTTTGAGCGGCTTCATAAAGTCGTATCGATGTCTGTGATGGACGTAGCAACTGATTTAACAAGTGTTCTTCGTCAGATAGTGAGAGAGGTAGTTCAGAAGGCATTGGATTGTACGTCGAGAGACGCTTAAAGAAGTCATAAGGGAGGAAGTCGAACAGACATTGAACCCAATCTCTCGTTCTTCATTTTCCTTTAAAACGGTGAAAAGTCGAGACCCAGGCGGAGTTACGTTCGTACAATGCCGCATGAGAAACCTGTTTGGGCATCAAAGAATACTGAAGTCTGGAAGATCCAGGACAACGAACCAGTGTGTTTCCACTGCGGACGACCGGGACATGTAGTTCGCTGTTGTCGAGAAAGGCGGAGGATATTTGATGACGCCCGCGCCATAAGAAAGTAGACCGATCTTAGCCGACGCCGACTCCGGGAGGACGGAGATGAACAAGAGGATGTGGGTGCAGTACGACGTAGGTCACCATCGCCGTAAGCTAGCCACTTGAGAGGACGCTCCCCAACACGCCGATCAAGGTTTCCATCGCCGTTTAGAAGCTCCAGCCGATCACCTAGCCGTCGCAACCTGGAAAACTAAATGGTGCGACCTTCCTTGGAGGTGAGGCCGCCGAGGAGAAAAATTCTCCACTGTCGATCAGTACTAAAACTGTAGGAAACTACGTCGATAACCTCATGGATGGCCGACCAGCCCAAAATCTTGTGAACTTTGGAGCATCATATGTAGTCATTTTGGAGAAGTAACGTCGCCAGTTGCAGAAAACCGAATTCGTCGACAGCAAAACATCTCTGCTGGTGGTGACTAATGGTAAACCTACAGGAAGATGTACCATCCGTGTGGGTATAAGTGACCATATACAGTCTTTAGAATTCATCGCCTTACAAGAGTGTAGTCATGGCGTTATTCTTGGATGGTACTTTTTGAAAGCTTCTCAGGAAATTGTAGCTTGTGGTTGCTCGAAGACTATGCTAGATGAGATGAGATACTGTGGAGAGGAAGATGCGCATCCGAGTGTGTGGGGTGCCGGACGAAGTGATTCCTGCAGTCGGCGCTAGAAAGGTAACTGTCATGTGTCACGCCATGCATGAACCCATGGATCTTGTAGTGGAATGTAGGGGAAGCATACCATTGTAGAATAACTTGGTCATCCCAGCCTCTGTCGTCTCGTTTAAGAACGAATTCGGTGAATTGGGGATAGTTAACTGACGCCGAGAACTGCAGATCCTCAAAAGTCGCATGTGCGTAGCAAACGCTGAGCCGATAATTTCAGAACAGCTGAGCGTCATAGAAACCGCCCATGCCGAATCAGTGGGCGACATTAGCGCTACCACAAGATCTTCTAGCTCGACTATCACCAGATCTCACTAAGGAACCACAGAATAAGCTACTTGTCATTCTTCAAGAGTTCTCTGAATGCTTCAATCCACAAGTGAAGAGCAAATTAATCGACGGTGAAGCACCAGATTAGATCAACCAATAAGCCAGAGAGCATACCGTGTACCAGCAACGGAACATCGAATCATTCGCGAAGAGGTAGAGAATATGATGTAGAATGACATCATTCAGCCTTCTCAGATCCCATGGTCGTCACCAGTGGTCCTCGCCAGGAAGAAGGATGGCAGTTGGCGCTTTTGTGTTGATTACAAAGATAACTAAAAAGGACGTTTACCCTCTTCCACGAACTGACGATACACTAGGTTGTCTGAAGGCGACTAACCTTATCTCAACCATGGACATGTACTCGGGATACTGGAAAATCGAGGTAGATGAGGCTGATCTTGAGAAACTGCATTCATCACCCCTGAGGGCATGTAAGAGTTTAAAGTAATGTCGTTTAGTTTGAGTAATGCAGCAGCAACTTTTGAACGAATGATGGATAATCTTCTACGTCACCTCAAGTGGACGATGTGTCTTTGTTGCTTAGACGACATTATAGTGTTCTCAGAGACATATGATGAACATATAAAAAGACTGGTGGCCGTTCTTCAGTGTCTCCAACAAAGTGAACTGAAACTTAAGCCAAGAAAGTGTCTCTTTGGAGCAAAAGAAATCAGAATACTTGGACACCTTGAGTCAAACGAAGATGTGCGGCCACACCCAGAAAAAGGTGAGATCTATAATGGAATTTCCTATTCCTAAAAGTATTAGAGATGTGAGAAGCTTCCTCGAATTATGTTCTTATTACCGTCGTTTTATCAAAGACTTTTGTATAAAAGCCAGGCCACTCCAAGAGTTGTTAAAAACGGTGCTAAATTAATCTGGGGTGGTGCTCAACAAGATTCTTTAGATGTGCTGCGAAAAGCTCTGACCACTAACCCCGTACTTGGTCTGTATGATGAGAGAGCACCTACAGAACCTCACACAGATGCCAGTGGGTATGGGATAGGTGCTGTTCTGGTGAAAATTTCTGATGGAAAAGAGGAGGTTATAGCTTATGCTTCTAGGACACTCACAAAAGCCAAGAGAAACTACTCAACTACAGAAAGAGAATGTCTTGCTGGGATCTGGGCTATGTGCAAATTTCGACAGTATCTCTATGGAAGGCCATTCACAGTTGTTACAGACTATCATTCACTCTGTTGGCTGACAGGTCTAAAGGATCCAAGAGAACGACTCGCCAGGTGCGCACGACGTCTTCTAGAGTATGACATAACCATAGTGTACAAAAGTGGAAGAAAACACCAAGACGCCGTCTGTCTCTCAAGAAACCGTGTGCAAGACCATCAGGACTTTGATGAAGATAGTGACTGTCTCGCTGCACTCCAGGATCTCTCTGCTGAGCAGAATAAGGACGCCATGATATTTCAAATTATGCTTGCCTTAAATCGGTCACTGGATTTGCAAGGACAATTTAAGGTAGTTAATGGATTACTTTGCAAAAGACTTTGATCCGTTTGGAAGGCGGTGGTTACCAGTGATTCCTAAACACATGCGCTTAGATGCTCTACAGAAATTCCATGTAACACCTGAGGCCTGGAATGTAGGATTTTTTTAAGACATACGATAGAAATAGCAAGAGATTTTTCTGGCCAGGTTTATTTAGGAGTGTCCGTCATTATGTGTCACACCGTAGGGAGTGCCAGAGGAGAAAGACAGTTTCTCAGAAACCACCTGGCCGACTGATACCAATGCCACAAGCCGAAACGCTTTTCCAGGGTGTTGGGAGTGACCTCGGACGATTCCCAACGTCTACTAGTGGCAATAGGTGGATTATTGTTTGCACTGATTATCTGCCACGCTATGCAATTACAAAAGCCATGAAAACAGCCGAAGCATCCGAGGTATCCTAATTTATCGTGGAGGACATTGTATGAAAACACGGTGCCCCAAGGGGCGTTAATTACGGATCGAGGGAAAGCTTTTCAATCGAATCTTGTGACAACATTACTCATCACATTACAACTGCCTATCATCTGCAAACTAACGGGCTTCCTGAACGCCGTAATAAGACCTTGGCCGACATGCTAGCAATGTTCGTTAGTGTTGAGCATAGCAACTGCAATGAGGTGCCATCTCTCGTGACGTTTGCCTACAACTCCGCAAAACAAGAGACCACAGGATTTACGCCATTTTTCCTGCTGCATGGGCGTGAGGTGACTACGACGATGGACACTGTGTTTTCGTTACACCCTGATGACGTAGACGACAACTACATCGGCCAAGTGTTAACCAGTGCTGAGGAAGCTCGGCAGTTAGCTCGACTCCGCCTGCTGCAGGTTCAACAAACCGATCGCCGAAGGTATGACGCGAGCCGCCGCGTTGTTGTCTACCAGCCTGGTGGCCTCGTCTGGATCTTCACTCCTGTTCGGAAGTTTGGTCTCTTTGAGAAGCTCCTCATGCGCCACTTTGGACCTTATTACGTTGTAAGACAGTTGTCTGATGTTACTTATGAAGTTGAAGATTTAAACCCCAACACAAGACGACGCAAGATCAGAGATACGGTCTACGATGTTCGACAGAAGCCCTTCAAGGATCCTGCAACCCAAGGTAAATTCGAGGCACCAGTGACAGGCAACAAGCCGAAAGGTGACGAAGAGCTTAGCGGCAAAAAAGTTCTAAGAATATCACCGCCAGGGCGAGCATTAGTCATCGGGATTCGGAGTATGCAGAACCGATGACTCTTTCCCGGACTAGGCGGACGTAACACGGAGATGCTGTTATCTCAAGGAGCGAGCAATGTCGCAGCAGGGGCTGACTAGCACCGTGGTGTAATGGGTATGACACATGGAGGGTTGTGAGTTCAAAACTCACCTGAAGTGTACAATTTTAATTTCTATATCCGTTTCGAGAACATTCTAAAAGTATCCACAAATGTCAAGAATCATTGTACCGGAATGTTCTGTAGCTGTATGCATACTGTATGTGTTCTGGCCGGAAGCAGTTCGCTCTGCGCTCTTGTATGTGCAAGTGCCGAATAAACCTTCGTTAAGTGAGGTTAGTGTTCGTCATTCTGCTAACTACACCTTCTTCTACGTGACAATAGATTACAGTTACATATATTTTATTATGTTAAAAGGTTATTTTGAAACATCTCATTATTTCTTAACTACATACAATCACTACAATTAAAAAAAAAAAACAGATAAACATAAGAGACTGGTTATTCTTGTGCTGCTGAATGTCAATGATAGGCAATAATTTTCACTGGCGTAAGTTTTGTGAGACTCACCATTGGGCTCAGATAACTAACCAGACAAAAGATTAAATTCATTCGTTATAATCGTCTCTTCTGATGATTCAAAATAAGAATCTCAGCACTGTGGTGCCAACTTCCTCAGGCGCTTTTCTAACAATGTAATATCATATATTATCAGAGTGTAATATAATTGCGAAACCTGTTAACTCACTTGATAGGTAGTGTTTATACTCTCTCTTACACCTCTGCGTTTATTCGGAACATTTCGTTAAGGAAGCTGACCAGGAATATTCTTGTGTTATTACTTCCTTTATTTCCCATTTTAACACTTGCTCAAATTTATACAAACATGCATTTTAGCAAGAAATACCTGCACGCACGCGGCAATTGTTTCTACTGCACACTCGAAGACAATAAACAAATAAACCAAGTATCATGAATGAATTACCCGTGTAGTACAGAAACCTGTAGATGTGATGTACATGTACAGACTAGCAAATGATTACAGTTTCAGAAGAACTCTCTTATTCAAGAGAAGAACCTTCAGAAACTAAGCAAGTCAGTAATACGTTGGACTAACATTGGCCCTTATGGAAACAGTTATTCGGCTCGGCACTGATGGACAGAGTTGTTAGAAGTCCTCCTGAGGGACACCGTGTCAGATTCCTTGCAACTGGTGCTTTAGATCCTCGAAATGCCGAGATGGTCGGAGGCGCTGCCCACAATGCCACAAACTTTTTTAACTGGAGAGAGATCCGGTGGCTCAAGGTAAGTATTTGTCTTCACAAGCAGTGGAAACTCTCGTCGCATGCTGACGGCATCACCTTGCAGAAATGTAAGCCCGTGAAGGGTAACACAACGGGGCGTAGAATATCGTCAATGTACCGCTGTGCAGTAAGTGTTCCGCGGAAGACAACCAAAGGGGTTAAGATACGAAGTGAAATGGCGCTCCAGACCATCACTCCTGGTTATCAGGCCATATGGATGGCGACAGTCAGGTTGGTACCTCACTGCTGACCATGTCGTCTCCATACACATCTTCAGCCTGGAATCTCATTAATTTGAGTCTCACTCCTGACCATGTCGTCTCCATACACATCTTCAGCCTGGAATCTCATTAATTTGAGTCTCACTCCTGACCATGTCGTCTCCATACACATCTTCAGCCTGGAATCTCATTAATTTGAGTCTCACTCCTGACCATGTCGTCTCCATACACATCTTCAGCCTGGAATCTCATTAATTTGAGTCTCACTCCTGACCATGTCGTCTCCATACACATCCTCAGCCTGGAATGTCATTAATTTGAGTAGAATTGTCTTCAGTGATGAGTCTCGCTTCGAAATGAGCCCCGATGACTAGCGAGGACGTGTGTGGACACGCCCCAGCAGCAGTGAGATTTCAACCTTACTCCGACAAGCAGGAGTGGGGTCTGGGGTGCCACTTGCGCCATTTCATATCCTTCTGGATGTAGTCCGCAGCGCCATTACAGGATAGCAGTATAGTTGGACGACATTCTCCGGCCTGTTACGTTGCCCTTCATGCCAAACCATTCCGGACTTACATTTCAGCAAGACAATGCCCACGCGCACACGTCGAGAGTTTTTACTGCGTGTCATCGTGCTTGCGATACGCCACCTTGCCCAGCAAACGCCGGACTTCTCCCCAATTACGAACGTTTGGAGCATTGTGGGCAGGGCTCTCCAACCAGCTAGCGATTCTCGCGATCTACTGTGACAGCTGGACAGAATGTGCCAACATGTCCTTCAGGAGGAGATCCGAAGCTGTCAACCAATGAAATAATGAAAAGCCGAATAACTACTTGCATAAGGACCAGAGATGGACTACGCGTTATTGACTTGCTCAATTAGTGAAGCTTTTTCTGTCAAACAAAGCATGCAGTTCCTCTGAAATTGTAATTTTTTACTTTTTTTTGTCTGTACATGTCCATCACATCTACCGACTTCCTTCTAATTTGGATAATTCCTTTGTAAGCCGTCGTTTTTTCTATTTAACATTGTTTATCATATAAGCCTACTGTGAAGAAATATGCATTCTGAAAATAGATCTCAGGAAATGACTGGCACCTGTGAAAGTGATCTGATTGTGAAGGAGTATGAAAATATAAAGGACCGAGAAGAAGACCAGCAAAGACGAAAGAGCCAAAGATATGATTCATTAAACTGTAATAATCAAATTTCATGGACGGTCTCTGAGTTCTCAGTTGCTGCGTCAACAAAGACAACACTTTTCTTTAGTTCTACAAACGCCGTGGTGGAAATGGAATGTATTACAGCTTGAACATCTTGACCAAATACTATCAAACAGACACTCCAGAATATCAGTGCCTGTCGTATCTGTTGAACAAAATTTCCTGCGTTGCGAACTTACTTTGAGTATTTCCTATAGAGAATCAAGTCATTCATACAAATGGAAAATGCTGCGAATACTTGATGGCTATAGAGTGTGTCTAACGATACTGGAACGTTTCAGGTGACAGCAATCCTGCAGGATCTACATGTGGAGCTTAAAGTTGTATTTTGGACATTTTGAATCATTGACAAGTGATCTGGGAGCATCATAGCGTCAGAACGCACAAACAGCTATCTGTAATACAGTGACTTTAGAATGGTTGGTGAAGAGACGAACTTTGGACAACATTACAACAGTAAGAATAGCCTCAGTTCAGGACCGCATCGTGAGAAGGTGGTAGGATTGTTTGATGGGCTCTGGTGAGTGGACAAATGACAGCTGCAGTCACATTGTCACCACGAAGCATTCGGGACACGTTACTGAAAGCTCGTTTGAGATCTCTAATTTATGCCTTTTTTACCGCTGACGCCATACCTTAGGCTACAGTGACTCACATGGTTTAGTGTCAGAGTCAGTTGATCTCCTCTGAGATTCAGAAGTGAGTATCTCTTCTGTATGCAGCGATCATATCGACGCCCATCTGTCAGTGGATGACCTGCTGGAATTTCACAGGAGATAGCATTTATATATACCTCCCAGTTCCTGGAGTCACATTGCTTGGAGGTATTGCGTCAGCACATGATCGATATAGTAACCTTTGAAGAGAGGCTGAATGCTAGTCAGTGTGTGGATAGAATGGTAAACCCTGTTGTACCCTTCATCACAAGGGTTCCACGTGACGCATTACTGCAGAATGCAGTTCACACCACAAAAGCCTTGAGGAACGCATGGATCCATTACAACAGGGAACAGCTGTGGTGCAATGGGAGGGGGGGGGGGGACGTATACTTTCATATCAGCCGGCAGCCAGCTGTACTCATAAACAGCCACAGCATGTGTGTCAGGAAAGGCAACGAACTGCTCAAGATAACACTTGGAGGCTACTTGCGTCCAGTCCACAACTAACAGACGGGTGTATTCCTGATCACAAAGGTCATACTTGTGACTGACATTGCTGACAGAGATCAGTTCCAAATTGAATGAAAGTGTAATCAGTTAATACTGTCTATGACCAATCGAAGGACTAGTTCAACATACATAACATCGAAACAACCGTCAATGAAATTAAAAGCAAGCTTCAGCATTAGGACTGAAACAAGAATTCCATTGTTAAACGCAGAAAGGAAAGTGTGGGTGAGCGAAAAGAGTTCATTAAGTAGTCTATGAGAGGGAGAACAGTTTCATGACGTTCTAGAAAAATAAGAGCGAGTACTTTGGAAGACTTGTTGACAAACAATGCCGAAGGGCCAGAAAATATTCCTTTTGGATTTCTAAAGTCATGGGGGGATTTTGAAATTTGTGCTTAGAATCTATGACACCGGAGATACACTGTAAGACTGGAAGACATATCAAGAAGACAGCACAGATTTGATCTCAATATGCTTTTAAGCGAAACACGTAATCAGGAGCAATAATAAAAAGAAAACAGTGTGAAAGACAAGAGTATGTTACTGAAACGAGATTTTTTGCTGTTTAACTGATTTAATACATAGGTCCATGCTTTGTGATCATCACTGTTTAAGACCTCTCTGCCTGCACTGTCAAGTTAAACGATTTTGCTGTTGTATATGTACTGGCCGAATACCTGGCATTGCCTGGGTGTGTACTTATTCCTGTCTTCCTCTTTATTCCAGCCTCTGTCCATCTCTGCCATTCCTTCTCTCTGTCCATATCCCTCAGACCACACTCTCTGTCCGTGTCTTCTTGCCCCTCCTTCTGTCGATTTCCTCCTCCCCCTCTCTCTGTTAATCTCTTCGTACCCCCTCTGACCATCCTCTCCTCCTACCAGTAATTTCATCTCTTTCTCCCCCTCTCTCTGTCAATCTCCTCCACCCCTCCCTGTTCATCTTCTCCCATTTTGTTTCCCTTTCTGTCTCCCTCTTTCCCCTCTGCCTGTCCATATACTCCTCTTCCCATTCCCTGTCTATTTCTCCCTCCCTCCATTCATCTCCTCCTCCCTAATCTCTCTGCCTGTATCTTCTTTCCCCTGTCTCGGTCCGTCACCTCTTCATTCCCTTTACAGTCGATCTGTTCTTTTCGCCTCTCTCTATCTACTTCCTCCGCCCTAAGCCTGTCCATCTCATTGTCCTCCTACCTGTCCCTGTCACCACCTTCCCCTCGATATCTGTCCATATCAAATTGATATCAAATTAATTCTGTAAATTAATTAATCGAACAATTAATCACCCTACCCCCTGGTGAATTCATGGGCTTTCCACAGCTGGCACATGAGTCCTTTTCCCCACCACTCCTCACCCATGCCTCTCCCCTCTCCCCCTCTCCCTCCCTTTCTCCCTCTGCCTCTCCCTTTTCCCCTCTCCCTCCCCTCTCCAACCACCATCCGCATCCCCACCTCCAACCACACCTGCACCACACCCAATTCCACACCTGCCATCACCTCCATCCCTGAAAATGTCAGAAAACTCACTCTGTGTCGAGCTGTCAGACTGGATGTATAAGTATAGTATTTATTGAAACAATTTCACCCTGTTTATTTATTTATCCAAACAATTAGGAACACAAGCCCCAGAGGACATCGCACCTCTCCCAGAAAAAAAATGACGGGGAATGCAAATTTGTTAACTGGAATATCAAATTTTGTGTCTTCACCCTAAGTTTCGGAGACCAACTGATCTAGTTCAAAACAACAACAACAACAAGAACAACACCATCATCATCATCATCATAATCACAATCATCATCATAATCATCAGAGGGCGCTACTGTGAGGGAGCTGCAGTCTTTGTGAACTGCCATATAGAATGAACGAAAGTGTTTTTGTACAAAGGGCAGATCATTGTTTATTTAAACAATCTGAGTTGGCTTGGGTTAGTCGCCATAGATCGAGCACCAGACAGTAACTCCTTCAAATTACATCAATAACCAAAAAATGTGGAGTGAATACACTAGCACTAGAGTGTTGCTCCAGTCAGTCTAACCCACAGCCCATACATAATGAAATGGGATAAAGGATGAAGTTTCCACATGAGGTGGAAAAACAACCTGAGCTAAAATAGACAAAAAAGGATAGTTTGATCAGCCACATTTACAGAAAATTCACATATAATTAAAATGACAAAGACGTGGCACATAAATACTGGTGGCACAAAGAGTACAGTTAAAAATGGCATTCACAGTATGAAAGCCACAGAGGGCGATGACACTTAACACACACTGCACTTGTGTAACATACATGGTGAACACCAAAACACGACAGGGAGTAAATGGATTAAAACTGGAAGAACCTAACAAGTGACAGGAAGTCAGAGAAGACGGAGAGAGGAGAGAGAGAAAGGGCAATGGGAGAGGGGGACAGGGCAGGAAGGATGGAAGTGGGACACCGGTAGCAAACCAATGGACAGGAGATGGGGAAGGTGGGAAAGGGAGCAACCCAGGAAGGAGTGCAAGGACTGGGAAAGGAGAAGAGAGAAGGATTGGTGGGGGATGAGGGAAGGCTAGGAGCGAGAAAAGAGCAGAGGGGGAGGGAAAGAAGAAGGTAGCAGGAGAAGAGTGGAGAAGAAAGGCAACACTAGAAGATGAAGGGGATTGAGGCAGCAATTCGTGTCGAGAATTCGGATACGTACAAGGAAAAGGGAGAGATGTGGGAAGGACATAAGGTCATAGAGAATACTCGTATGGGACAGGAGATGTCTACAGAAAGTGAGTCAGAGCACATGGCATTCAAGGATTTGGAGGGCTTTATAGAATTTAGGAGGGGTGGAGACTGAGGTGACACTGGCATAACAAAGGATGGGTTGTATCAAGAATTTGTAGGTATGAAGGAATGTGGAATGTGGCAATCACCATGTTTGGCTGGACAGGAGTTTCAGGAGGAGGATTCTGTTCTGAGCTTTGTGTCAGGTAGTAAGGATATGGAGTATCCAGGTGAGGTGACGATCACTGGTGAGGCCAAGGTATTTCAAGGTGGGAGTAAGTTGGATATGATGGTTATAGATGGTGAGGTAGAAGTAGTGGAGTTGGAAGGAGGGTGTGGTCCATCCTATAATGATTGCTCGGGTTTTGGAAGGATTCATCAAAAGGAGCCAGTGGTTGCACCAATGATAAACTGGTCTAGGCCAGTTTGAAGGCAGCGCTTAGGCTGTTGAACGGTAGGATAATGGGCAATGAAGGCGGTGTCAGCAGCATATTGAAGGAGGTGGACAGGTGGAGGTGGTTTGGGCATATCAGCGGTGTTTAGGAGATAAAGGGGCAGAGAAAAGACAGAGCCCTGGGGCACACCTTCAGGTCAGGGAAAAAGGCCAGGAATTGCTACACTCCTGGAAATTGAAATATGAACACCATGAATTCATTGTCCCAGGAAGGGGAAACTTTATTGACACATTCCTGGGGTCAGATACATCACATGATCACACTGACAGAACCACAGGCACATACACACAGGCAACAGAGCATGCACAATGTCGGCACTAGAACAGTGTATATCCACCTTTCACAGCAATGCAGGCTGCTATTCTCCCGTGGAGACGATCGTAGAGATGCTGGATGTAGTCCTGTGGAACGGCTTGCCATGCCATTTCCACCTGGCGCCTCAGTTGGACCAGCGTTCGTGCTGGACGTGCAGACCGCGTGAGACGACGCTTCATCCAGTCCCAAACATGCTCAATGGGGGACAGATCCGGAGATCTTGCTGGCCAGGGTAGTTGACTTACACCTTCTAGAGCACGTTGGGTGGCACGGGATACATGCGGACGTGCATTGTCCTGTTGGAACAGCAAGTTCCCTTGCCGGTCTAGGAATAGTAGAACGATGGGTTCGATGACGGTTTGGATGTACCGTGCACTATTCAGTGTTCCCTCGACGATCACCAGTGGTGTACGGCCAGTGTAGGAGATCGCTCCCCACACCATGATGCCGGGTGTTGGCCCTGTGTGCCTCGGTCGTATGCAGTCCTGATTGTGGCGCTCACCTGCACGGCGCCAAACACGCATACGACCATGATTGGCACCAAGGCAAAAGCGACTCTCATCGCTGAAGACGACACGTCTCCATTCGTCCCTCCATTCACGCCTGTCGCGACACCACTGGAGGCGGGCTGCACGATGTTGGGGCGTGAGCGGAAGACGGCCTAACGGTGTGCGGGACCGTAGCCCAGCATTATGGAGACGGTTGCGAATGGTCCTCGCCGATACCCCAGGAGCAACAGTGTCCCTAATTTGCTGGGAAGTGGCGGTGCGGTCCCCTACGGCACTGCGTAGGATCCTACGGTCTTGGCGTACATCCGTGCGTCGCTGCGGTCCGGTCCCAGGTCGACGGGCACGTGCACCTTCCGCCGACCACTGGCGACAACATCGATGTACTGTGGAGACCTCACGCCCCACGTGTTGATCAATTCGGCAGTACATCCACCTGGCCTCCCGCATGCCCACTATACGCCCTCGCTCAAAGTCCGTCAACTGCACATACGGTTCACGTCCACGCTGTCGCGGCATGCTACCAGTGTTAAAGACTGCGATGGAGCTCCGTATGCCACGGCAAACTGGCTGACACTGACGGCGGCGGTGCACAAATGCTGCGCAGCTAGCGCCATTCGACGGCCAACACCGCGGTTCCTGGTGTGTCCGCTGTGCCGTGCGTGTGAACATTGCTTGTACAGCTCTCTCGCAGTGTCCGGAGCAAGTATGGTGGGTCTAACACACCGGTGTCAATGTGTTTTTTCCATTTCCAGGAGTGTATTATGGGTGGTGGCATAGGAAGAGTGGTGGGAGAGGAAGGAGGCAATAAGATGGATGAAATTGATAGGAAGGGCCTAGTTCTGTATCTTGAAAAGAAGCCTGGAATTATGCATGAACATAGGCATTTTGGAAGTCGACGGAAAAAAAATAGCAGAGCAACAGCAGTTATGTTGGAGGGAGATGAGTTGGGTGAGGTTGAGGAGCTGGTCTTTGGCAGAGGAGGGGGCCAGAAACCATACTGGGTAAGAGGGAGGAAGTGGTGCTGAGTTACATGGTGATGGATATGTCAGGAGAAGATGGCCTTGAAAACCTTACTGAATACGGAGGTAAGGCTTATGGGGTGATAGGAGGATGTGTCAGAAGGGGGTTTGTTGGGTTTAAGCAACAACAGGATGTATGAGGTCTTTCACAGTTGGGGTAAAAGGTAGTGGTGAGTATAGTGTTGTACAGGTTGGCAAGGACAGTGAGGAAGGAGAGAGGGCATTCCTTGAGGTGGCAGTAGGTGGCAGGAGTGGGGTTGCGTTTGGAGTGGAGGATGAGTTTAATGTCATGTGCTGTGATAGGAGCGCTCAGCTCTGATGCCAGTAACTGATGGCAGTAACTGGGCCGGCCGAAGTGGCCGTGCAGTTAAAGGCGCTGCAGTCTGGAACCGCAAGACCGCTACGGTCGCAGGTTCGAATCCTGCCTCGAGCATGGATGTTTGTGATGTCCTTAGGTTAGATAGGTTTAACTAGTTCTAAGTTCTAGGCGACTAATGACCTCAGCAGTTGAGTCCCATAGTACTAAGAGCCATTTGCAGTAACTGGTCCAAGTAACGGAAGCTGGGAGCAAGTGGCAGGACAGTGGTATCAGTGTCGTCGAAGACATCAGGGAGAGGGAGCAATCAATGTGAGGGTAATCAGGTTTGGGGAAGACTTCAGAGAGGTGGTAAGTGAAATGGTTAGCGTTACTGAGGTTGTCAGGGAAGGGGCAATTGTCATGGAGGAGTGGGTGATGTGTGGTGGGATGGCGACTGGTAAGGCAGTGGAAGGCGGACCAGTACTTGGAGTAGTTGACAACGTGGGTGGCGTTGAGTCGTGTTCATGTATGGTGCCATTCGTAGAGTTTCTTTACAGTCAGAATGTTTCGAATGTGTCTTTGTAGTTTCCAGAGGCGGAACAGTGTGTCCCAGTGACGACTGCGGAGAAAGGAACGGTGGAGCCTGCGAGATTCACAGGGATGGAGTAACGCCTGTGGTGGAAGGGCAGGACGGTGGAGGTGGGAAAGCAGGCGGCCACAGCGTCTGAGATGGTCTTTTGAAGGAACGACGAGGTTTGAGTGATGTTCAGTGCGATTGTAAGTCCTGTGCCTTGACGCACAGGACTCGTGTTGCAACATCATTTCTGAATGAAACACACTTATATGGGTCGCAAGTCGTATCCTGAACATGAAAACATATTTAAAAACACATTGTACGAAATTTTTTACGAATGAAGTGCTCATTATCTTACCTGAACACGACACCTAGAGATGAAAAAGAAAAAACTGACCAGTTACCTCCAGTCCACCACCATCTGCCGAGTGTATTGTGTACCTGAAGGAACTAGCACCTAGCAGCCGAGAAACCGCCGCTCGCAACAGCCTTAAGTCTCGACTTTCGGTCGCCCAACTCCTCGTGACCACTCATGCCGCTGACCGTGGAACAATGCGGCGCGGCGTGACTTGGATTAACTGCAGTTGGACCCCTGACATAGACTCCTCAGCTAAAAAATTCGGAAACGGGGATGTTGTTTTGTCAATACACTTCGAATTTCTTACGTAAAATGTAAATTCTTCCCTTTTGTACGAGTTATTTTCGAAAACAGAAGAAATGACCATACACGCGTTTCAACATCGCTGAAGTATCGTTATTTGTTGTGAAAATCTTGTACGACACAGTGGCATAGGCTGTATTTCCTCTAAGTGTTCTCTCATCAGGTAGAAAAGTCTGTTCTATTCAGCTTAATATCGGCTGCGTCCTACACCACAGGGCTAGAACACTGAACTCATTTTTGGCTCATGACGGAGTGCTACAAGCATGCTCTACCTCTCTCACAGGAAGGCTTCTAACTTTCGAACTCTCTTAAAGTAAACAGATGACTCATCACATACGTAGTCTTTCAAGGTAGCAGCAAAGAGGAGTTGCAAATGTCAGGATTATAAGATTAGATTAGATTACATTAATACTAGTTCCATGGACCATGAATACGATATTTCGTAATGATGTGGAACGAGTCAAATTTTCCAATACATGACATAATTAAGTTAATTTAACAACATACTTAAGTTAATATAACAACTTTTTTAAATTTTTTGTGTTTTTATATTTTTTTATTTTTTTATAATTTTTTTGTTTTTTTTTCTTAATTTATATCTAAAAATTCCTCTAAGACATATCGCTTCATAAATTCGATAATACAACCGATTTTATTACGATGAGCATCTCTCGCTGTGAAGGAGGAAGATTGAAATTCCTTTAAAAGACCTCGCCGAGCGAAAAAACGCCTGATTACCACTCCAGCTCTTGAACCTTCGCAGTGTTACTCTCGGCATCGCTTCCGCCCGCCAGGCAGCACGCCATTGATATCAAATTGTTAGTGTCATTAAGTAAACTGATCATGAGTGTCCCTTTGCACGGTGAGTGAACATTACCTGCAGTCGGATTATTTTACTCGTATTCCTGGCTTTACAGTCGGCCGGGGTGGCCGAGCGGTTCTAGGCGCTACAATCTGAAATCGCGCGACCGCTACGGTCGCAGATTCGAATCCTGCCTCTGGCGTGGATGTGTGTGTTGTGCTTAGGTTAGTTAGGTTTAAGTAGTTCTAAGTTGTAGAGGACTGATGACTGCATAATGCTCAGAGCCATTTGAACCATTTTGAACCTGGCTTTACAGCCATCAACTCATTTGCAAGAAGGTCTACTTGGAGCAGTTGAGAAAGCAGCAGTAGGAAGATGCCGTAATGAGGTGTGAGGTACCAATGGCAGATGGTTTGTTCGGCACGGGTATCGTGAAAAAGACCGCCTAAATTTTGGTTCCCCTCTGCGATTCGCTATTGCAATGGAAATAGTGCGCCATAATGATAAGCTTCTGTTATTTATATTACGAAAACTAAACAGTGAATTTGCTTGAATTCGGTATAAGAACATCTCTCAATAGCAGGCTATCATTCCATTATTAATTACAAGCAGAATAATAAACAGTTGCTAAACTAAAAGGCAGACGAAACACTTCGGAGATCTTCGCATGGCGCCATGCGTGAAGTGGTTCGGCTGTAAGATCAGAGTTGATTCGGCGCTCTCGGAAGAAGGCACGTGGTCTGCCTTGCTCAGCACCGTGAAGGTCTTAATAAGCAATCTCTCGCTATGTGGACGTGTAATTGAAAACAATGTGACAGTAATTACGCAAACACACAGTTCATTATTTTGTTTATTCTCTGTGAATTTATGAAGAATGGAAATTATTAGTGATTCATAAAGCGAAATATAGTCTTGCAGTTTCTCGTATTCTGCTAATGAAAAGGAAGTGGCATCCCGTATAAACAGACTAATTGAAAGTTTAATTATTCATACCCCAGGGCGGTGGAAACAAATAAGGACCTCGAGTGTATTGTGGTGTCAGCACAAAAGAGATCAGTGGTAACACAGAGGTGGTATGAAGGAGAGAAATTTTCAAGGGAAAGTGTTTATCACATGCGCGTATCTCCCTCTCTTTTTCAACTTGCCGTACATGGCATCGCTTGTAGGGAATTCTGAAGTCGAAGTGCTTTAGAATTGTGAGGCCAGATTTTATTCGCGAGAACTGTGAACTGCACCCGACCAGCGAACTGTGTAAGGACTGTGACTAGCGTGAAATTTAAATCGCCACAGAACTGTATAAGAACTGTTATCATTTGTCTTAGAAGTGTGTTTGAACTGTTATTGAACTGCAGCTGAGCTATAATAAATGTTGCTGCAAAATCAAATTTTTCGTTACCGTGAAAGTAGTATCAGTAAAAACAGGAATGGGAAATGTGAGACTAAAAGTGAGCGTGAGGCAGCCACAAACAGGTGCGGCAGCAGCTCGCAGCGGCCGGCGCGGTCCGTAGCACAGAAAGAGTCTGACGTGTGCTGCCCACAACTGCAAGAATAAGAGGCAAAGCGTCGAGGAAGAAAAGTAGTGGAAGTGTTGCGCTTGCTTGTAGCAGTCTAAGATTTGCTATTGGAATATTAGTATTAGTAAAGTGTCTGGGAAAAAAGATGTAAGTCGTGATACAGCATCAGCTATTATTTTGCCAATTCAGAATTATCAGCACATTTGTTATATTAATTCTGCAAGAACAAAAAAAATTGGGAAGAATTAAGAAAAACATTAGGATATTTGTTATATTAATTCTGCAAGAGCAAAAAAAAATTAGGAAGAATTAAGAAAATTAATTTTGAAGAAATAAAAAAAATAAGGTGAAATTAAAGTAAAATGAATAAGGGGTTAAAAGAAGTCATTTAGAAGTAGCTCCAATTAACACTAACTTCGATGCTTTGGAATAAAAGGTTGCAAATCTTGGAACTAGAACTGAAGGATATAGTAAGGAAATAGGTTATCAAACAAAAGAATGGGGTAAGAAATTTGGAAGTTTTTAGGACAAAAATGAATCACATGATTGACCATGAAATCAAAAAGTTAAATAAGGATTTGAAAGATCAGACTGGGACAATACAAACAACAATTAACGATTTTAGTAATATAAGACAATAGCAAACCAAAGCTACTAAAGCATGTCATGATAGTCATAAAATACGATGGAATGATTTATAATCTATCGAAAATGACCATGAAATACTTAATTGTAACATGTCACATGCAGAATCCATTTGTAAAAGAACACAAGTGCGAGTCAGGGTAAACTGAGAAAAACAGAGCAAACCGTTCGTCCTGAGATGCAAGACAAAATTGAAAATGTAGTTAAACAAAAAGCAGAAATTTGGTGTGAACAAGAAAGAAATATGTTGTTCAGGTAAGTGATGTATCAAATAGCGCTAATGGGTATAAATTCCATCATTTCTCTAGTAAAGGAACTATACACCTTCATTAGACAGCTTGAGGGCATTGTTCCTGAAAACATGTCAGGACAACAAAAAATCAAATTCGTGGTCAGAGGTTAGAAGGAAAAGCAAAATCATGGAGAACAGGCTTCAGTACCACATATAAAACATATAATGCATTTGTTGAAGCGTTGTTGAACCTAGACTGGTCTTTCAGCACACATAACAGAGCGAGAGACGAAGTATTTGTGAAGAGAAGATTTGATGGTTAAAAAGTCATTATACCACAAATGGATAGGAGTAAGGCACTAGAAGTTCAGTGGCGTCAAGATATCAGTAAACATAGCCTTGACAGCCAACTTCTGTCAGAGGTCGCTATCAGAAAATGGTCAAATGTATATCGCATTCGTCTATGGGAGACAAAGCTACCTTGCGTTCTGTGTCACGGTTGTATTGTCATACTGGTGGAAGTAAGTGACTTACATCTCTGCCATACTGCCCCTAAGCCAATCCTGCATAGACCTGTCTGTAAGAAAGCCTACATCACATGACACAAATACTGTTTCTTAATGTAGGAAATACCAATCATCAGAAGTGAGGTGCAGAAACTGAGTTCCTTAGTTGAAACAGTACACAAGTTCGATAAGATTTATTACGATTTGCTATCTCCCCCTATGTGGATGGTTCACAAAGTATAGCCGCATTCGTGGGATGAAGTTGGGGATTCAAAGCTCTTGCACTCAGCCCTCCATTTCGGAACGAACTATCCCTTCTTTGAAATTATAGGCCAAGGGCCCTGAGCAAACCTCTAGATGGTCCCTGTCTAGCCGTCTCATAATTCTTCCTCTGTCTTTAACCAACCCTCCCTGCAACATTGTCTCTAGTATAATATGGAACTGACCAGAAGTATGAGGGTATTATATCCACTACATATGACGTCTCGTGAAGGAACGAAATGAGCTGAATTGCATGTAGTCAGTACATTTCGATATTTTGTTTTTGCAAGGAGTATAACAAGCATTCCAAACTTTTATTGACAAACGATAGTGATACAGACTGGTATTCTCATTCCAAAACTGTGACAGCCGTATTGCGAAGACTGTTCCACACCAGTCTTACTCACATCGCGGGTCCAATTACACACGACATTTCTCAATGAGCGTCATATATTTGAAATTACTGTGGTGATAACAGATGGTTAAGAAGAAGAAGAAGAAATGTATAATGTATGTATAATAGACGTCCAGATGGAGGGAGTCTGAAACTTTTTACGTAAATCACTTGTGATGTCAGGTCTAGAGAGTGGTGTAGTATTTGGATTCCATACCAAGAAGGCACTGGGAAGAGAAAAATCATCATACAACATAGAAACAGACTCCTATAGCTACACAGCTTTGAATTTAAGCATGTTGTAATGTTAAAGCAGGGTGATTCCTGATATATTAGTCGCATGGGCTAAAACGTTGTAGTACTTCAATGCAGGAACTATATTTCCAACACCTGACATACATTAACCATGCAACTTTCTATCCCACTCACAACGTTTAGAAACTTTAAGATGATAAAACTACTACCTTCCACACCAACGAGAAGGGAAAGTAACATAGATTCTTTGTTAACCATGCACTATATAGCTTTCGGGAAGTATACAGCACACACTGCTCACGTCTGATCGGAAAATATACTTTGCTCGTATCAGTCCTACAAAATGACCATCAGCAAAGGAAAATGCATGAAACAACGACATCTTATGATGAAATAGACAATCGCATAGGAGCGGTGTTGGAAACCTGAAATTACCCGCAATGCTCCTCTACCTCTGGCAAAAGAACACAGTCTCTTCCACACACTGCATCTGTCTAGCAAAAATATAAACAGGAATTGCAGTACCTCTCGAACTCCAGCCAATAACTTAGAATCACTGCAGTTATGAAACTGATGACTCTATTTATGTCCCAAATGCGGCTGGAGAATGGAGTACGTCGCAAAAGTCTTCGTACATCTAGAGAAAGGTGCCAAAATAGCTTTCCCGTCGGTTTGGTGGACATGATTAATCACACATGCGCTGGAAGTCCTCTGTTGACTGTGGTATGTAGAGGTTTGCTGTTAAGTATATCAGGTAGATAGTGCTCTAAGCCAAACACAGAACATCTGACTGTATAACAGTCGAATGCAGGTTATACCAAACAACCGATTCACCCCGAGATAAAAACAGAAAAAAATAGTTTAATGTGTGATAAATGATCTGCCAAAACATCTCCAACTGTCTAGAATGGATAATCAATCCAGCACTAAATCATATCTCGGTACAACCCCTCTCAACCAATTACTCCATCTACTTTCTGTCACCCCTTAACGCAGTTCCATGTCAGTTTAGGGGTAAGATGGTTCTCTTTCCCGAGAAAGCATCAAAGATAGCATTCAAACTTGGATGTATCCCTATTACCTCAATGACATACAGCAGAATGTTGTTGAGAACCATGCAGCAGCTGTTCTGCAAGGTATTTGTTAGCTGACGGCACATGATTGTAATTGGTAGAGTACAGAGAAGCACATTGTACGTAGGGTCTATTATAATTTATAACATATAAACTGTCTTGCACAAGTTCAGACATGAGATCCAATATTTAGCTGTATATTGCACATTCCCTCCCCCCCCCCCCCCCCCGATGATAATACAATCTTCTTAAGCTAAGGACACCTTATAAAAATCTACCAGATGGTTGGCAATAACTCTGGGGTCACGCCTGGGCTTATGATCTGGCATATACAGATTTAGTACTCTACGTATTGTGATCACCCACATTATACAATCTATTCCAGCTGTCCTATCATTGTTCACGAAAAATGACTGCTCCCCAAGTTACCAGCGCTTCCATGTCAAAATGTCTTGCATTCCTCATCTTGTCATATTCTCATTCCCATGTATAAGGTCTATCCTGAACCAAGCAGACATGTAAGTACTTCCTCATTGTCACTTAATTTCCCCCTCATTTTGGCGTTTTTCCTTCAATTTATATGTATTTCTGTCAATTTATGCAATAACACCTATTTTATGTCATTTTGGCTGATGTGATCATGAGAACACATCTTGCCACCTATTCTAAAATTACTTGTAAGAGTAGTAAAGTTTTTAATAAATAGCTCAACTGTCCTATTTTTGTGTATGTGTTTGAGCCTGTATGAGTTTGGCCTAGGGACCGCCAGACAGCACTCTGAACCTACCACCAGTGAATGCAACTTCAGACACCGGCCCAGAGAAACATGGAGTAGATTCACCTTCGATCCCTATCCTAGTTGTAATGCATGATGGATGCACCTCCCAAATAGATATATGTGATAAAGCATGGTGAATCCAATCACTATCCCATCAGCAATGCTTGGTGGATATACCTCTGCATCCTATCGATAGCCATAATGCATGGTGGACTCATCTTCAAACCCCATCGTGACTGTAATATATGGCGGACCCACCCTCGACCCCTATCCATGACATAACACGTGATGGATCCACCTGCGAGCTCTATCCTAATCCTATCCCAAACCTACCCCGTGCCATGTGGCCCATATGTGAAATCAGTACAGGCATATACATACATATACAGAAAAACAGCGCAGTTGCACTAGATGTTGACAAATGTACTACATTTACAAGCAATTTCAGAACATATTGTGAGAAGTGATGTCATCATCACATCAGCGGAAGTGACATAACATGGGGGAAATAGGTATAAATTGAGGGAAAACACGGCAAAATTCAGAGAAAATGAGCGAGAATGAGGAAGTACTTACATGTCCGCTTGGTTCAGGATAATCCTTACACATGGAAATGAGAATATGACAAGACGGGGAATACAAGACATTTTGACATGGAAGCCCTGGTAACTTGGGGAGCAGTCATTTTTGTGGACAATGATAAGACAGCTGGAATGGCTTGCAGAACAGTTGCTGCATGATTTTCAGTAACATTGTGCTGTGTGTCTGTTGTGGTAATAGGGATAGATACAAGTTGAATGCTGTCTTTGATGCTTCCTCGAAGAAGAGAACCAACTGCCTCTAAATTGACATGGACCTGCGTAAAGGGTGATAGAAAGTAGACGGGGTAATAGGCTTAGAGGCATTGTAACGATGTATGGTTTAATGGTTTACTGATTGTGACAGGTAATTTATCTCACATTAAAACATTTTCTTTTGTTGTTATCTCAGGGTGTATCAGTTGTGTGGTATGACCTGCAGTCGACTGCTGTGCATTTGTCTATTTTCTCATAAGATGTTTCATACATTTTCTGTTGCTGATGATCATCTTATTGGGCTGATGCGAGACTGATTTATGAAACATATTCAGATGTGAAATGTTGGGTACTGTATACCTCCCAGAAGCTATAGTGTGCATGGATCACAATGAACCTATGTTTTTTTTTTTTCCTTTGGTGTAGAAAGTAATGATATTATCATCTTAAAGTTTCTCACCATAGTGAGTGGAATAGAAAACTTGCATGGTCAATTTATGCAAGATGTTGGAACTATAGTTCCTGCATTGGAGTATTAACAGTGTTTCACTCCATACCATTAACATATCAGGAATCACACTGCTTTAACGTTACAGCATGCTTAAGTCCAGAGCTGTGTAGACTTAGACGTGTATGCTTATGTTCTATGAGGATTTCACTCTGCCCAGTACCTTCTTGTTATGAAAATCAAACACTACAACAATTCTATAGACCTGATACCACAAGTGATTTACGTAAAATGTTTCAAACTCCCTCGATCTGAAGCTCTATTATACATATACCATACATTTCTTCTCTTTCTTAATCGCCTGTTATCACGACAATGTCAAATTTATCAGTCTCATAGCTACTGTACTTGTAAACCTATAAGGACTGCTAAGCTACTCAGCATGGAAGCATCTAAAGGTGCATGTGTAACTGGACAGGTGATGTAAGATTTGTATGGAGCAGTCTTCACTAAATGGCAGTTACAGTACTGGAATAAGAATACCAGTCTGTATTACTAGCGCTTGTCAGTACAAGTTTAGAACTCCTGTTATACTCTTTGCATAAACAAAATATCGAAATGTACTGACTATGGGGAATTCAGCTCATTTCGTTCCTTCACGAGAAGTCGAATAAAGTGGGTATAGTACCCTCCTATTTCTGGTCAGTTCCATATTAAACTAGAGACAATGTTGCAGGGAGTGTTGGTTAGAGACAGAAGAAGAATTATGAGATTCCTGGGGAGGAACCGTCTAGAGTTTTGCTCTTGGTCCTTGTCCTATAGGTTCAAAGAAGCGATAGTTCGTTTCGAAATAGAAGGCTCAGTGCTAGAGCTTTGAATCCCCAACTTTATCCCACGAATGCGACAGTACTTTGTGACTCCTTCCACATACGGGGAGATGGGAAATCATAGTAAATCTTACGGACCTTGTGTAGTGTTTCAACTAAGGAACATAGTTTCTGCAACTCCCTTCCGCTGATGGGTATTTCCTGCACTAAGAAACAATATTTGAGTCATGTGGTGTAGGCTGTCTAACAGGGTTCACAATATTTCCACACGTATATGACCCTCACAAAGTAATGGAGGGGGTGGTTTAGCTATGCTACAGAAATTCAGGACCATGCTGCAATGTCAGTGGCTGATAGCATCACGAGATCGGCTCGATGACACGTTTTGTTGACGTGACAACTTACCGAGAGTGGCGGTTTGGACATTTAGTTACTGAGTAAAACATGCTGAAATTTCAGAAACTACGATAAAATTTCAAAAATTGAAGGAAAATACGTAAAAAAATGTAAAGGGATGAGGTTACTTAAAAGCTCGCCTGGGTGTATAAAAATCATTCCTTTCCCCCACTTGTGTGATTGACAACTGAGGGTGCAGACTATCTGTGCTCTATGGGATTAAGTCCAGCAGGATAACCCCTTGTTCCACAAGTGGTTATGCACTGTAAGTCATAAAATTGAGTGATACAGTGCACAAAAATTTGGATGTCGGGATGACATTCACCTAGGACACCGAAACAGCAGTCATATACCTGGGTGCAATATGCATCACCAATTTGAGGGATTAATGCTCAAGGTCTCTTCGAAAAATAGAATAACTTGACAAATGCTACTCCATTACTGTCGAAAGTCAGATTAAAATTAGACGTCATCACCTGCAGACAGCTGTTTGGAAATGCACCAAAATGGTACAAACTCTTAAAGTTTCCATATGTTGTGATGACCTCCACTTTTTTCTACATGAGACACACCAGCTCTGTCTTTCATTTTAACCATGCTGTGTTGTGGGAGCAGCATAGTTTACACCATGCGATTCTCAGCTTTATATGGGAACCAATGGAGCAAAATGAATTAATGTTGGGTTAGCACTGACATAGACTTTGAAATCACTGTGGAAGAGCAAAATGTTTTGTGGTGTACAAAGCTGTAATGTCACACTGCTTGGATGTGTTGCAGCAAAAAAGAAAAAAAAAGGATCAAACTGTTTTTGAAAGAACAACACAGGAATCCTCTCTTATGATTCATAGTCTGTGGGATATAGTCCTCCTATGCTACAGTTGACAAAACATTACACTATCTGTAAAAGAGGCTTCGATCACTTGTTATCTGCTCCAATAGGCCAATACCTGTATGTTAAACAGAATCGCCACATATGCTCAGAAGAGATGGAGCCAGTAATATCTTATCAAGTTCACTAGTGGGTGATTTGAATGAAGACTTTTTATAGTTTGTAGTTTTTTTCCATTTGATGTTATAAAAATAACGAGGGGAGAGAGAGTGAGATTGAGAGAGAGAGACAGAGACAAAGACAGAGAAAGAGAGAGGGAGAGAGAGACTGTGCTGCCAAGCAAGTCTCTGACACAATTACACTGTCCTTTTTCTAACATAGTACTCATAGACATACGATAAAGGAGATCAGGACATGTATATGGTGATATTTATAGCCCATCGTTCGAAATCAATGAATTGTAGGTTTTTACGCATCTGATTTTTTTTGTGCAGCCCATGTAAACTTTGCAAGATTGTAAATTTCTTCCCAGTCGTCAGTGTGTTTTTTTTTTCACTGTGATAGCTCTCTACTTAGTGGGCCAAGTAATGTAGGAAGATTCGTGGCAATATGGTAAATAGGCGATACTCTGACTAAAGAGGAGTTGAGTCTTTAAGCGATATTTTGAAAACACATCCCAGAACGTTTAAGTCTGCAGAAAGGATGAGGGGAAGCATATTGTTCAATGTCCTGGTAGTTACCACAGGTACATTTAAGCGCCCAGTCATTCTGAGAAGGATAGGACAGCTTTTGTGACGCTGGAACCATTAGCAGCTGTCTGGCAAAGGGAATTATGGACTGTTGGCTAGGAGTGGAACATCCCTGACACGCTGTCTGAAGTTCACACTCAAATGGTGGCGTTGGCAGCTGTTCATATCCGACCCTATGGCGGAGGCATCATGGAGGTGGAGAAGTGAGTGAAACATCCTACACCCCACAGACCAACAGGTCTATGCAGGATTAGTTCAGGAGCAGTATGCCAAAATTGTAAGTCACTTACTTCCACCAGTATGACAATGCAACCGAGATACGGAACCCATTTAGCATTGGACGTCTTAGCTATCTGACGATGGTTATCACCAATTTTGGTATTAGAGAGGTGACTACCTGCCCTTTAGAAAGCCTTCAGAGACATCACAGAAGCGTCTATAACAGTTATGTGGCGAGTTTAAAATGGCAAGTTAAAAAAGACAGAGAGTGAGGGAGATACATATGTGCATATGATACAACCTTTCACTTGAAAATTCCCTCCTTCAAACCTCCTCTGTGTTACCACAGGTGACATGACACTGATCTCATCTGTACGCAAGGTGCGCATTTGCTTCCACCGCCCTGAGAGGAATGCATTACTGATGCCCAGTGGCACAGATATCGTCGGGGTGGAAAATGGAGCGAAATATCCTAAAACCGCATAGGCTGACTGTTCTTATAACGATTAGTTGAGGGGCAGTATTCCAGAACTGCAACTGAGCAACAGAATGCAGTTAGTGTTGGGTGTCTTCGGCTATTTGGCAATGGCTCCCACCCAATATGGTAGCAGAGAAAATGATTACAGACACATAATAGAAGCATCTGTAATGATTACCTGGCGAGTGTAATCTGACTGCACAAAAAAAGGTTATTTATCATGCAAAGGGACTCTCATGATCAGTTTAATTAATTAGCTTATCAATTTCATACCAATGACGTGCCACTGGGCAATGGATGCAAATGCGAGGGCGCCACGGATATGATTCAAGAGCTGCAGCGATAATCAGGCGTTTTTTCGCTGCAGCTAGATGTTTAAAGGAATTTAAAAACCTCACATATGCATCAAGAGATGATCAGTCTAATAAAACCAGCTATATTAAGAAATTTATAAAGTGTTATTTAGTATAGACCTGATATTTATAACTTCTCTGTGTTATTACTTTGAGCGACTTCGTATGTGATGATACATTTATTTAATTCAGAAAATACTAAACTCTGCTCAAACAGGTCTTTAAGGCCCAGTGCTACCTACCGTCCACCATCTCATCCTGAGCCCACAGGCGACACTAGAATCTATATATGTTGGGGCATGTAGTCAGTACACTGCTCTCCTGACTCTGTCAGTTTATAAGATAAGAGGCCTTAATTAATTCTTCATCAAGCAGCTCCGCAGTTTGCTTCACAAGGTCTGAGTGCACGAGCTTGCCAACAGCATTCAGCAAACCAGATAGTTATCCATCCAAATGTTAGGCTAGCCCGGCAGTTCTTAACTTCTGTGATCTGATGGGAACCAATGTAACACTGGTTACTTTGTGGCAAGGCCGATTGCTTCTTTACTTTAAGAGAGTTCGAAAGTGGGTAGGCATCGTGTGACAGAGGTATAGCGGGCTCTAACTCTACCTCTCACTGAAAACCACTTCCCCCCTCCTACCCATTGTGGTTTCTGGCCCTCCTTCTCTGTCAATGACCAGCTTCTTAACCTTAGTCACCTCCTCTCCCTCAACTCCCGTCACTCTGCTATTTTTGTTTCGCTTTACCTCCCAAACGCCTATGACCATGTATGGCTTTTTGAGCTCTTTTCTAAACTACACCATTCCTATGAACTTCATCTGTCTTATTCTGTCCTTCCTCTCCCATTGTCCTTTCTGTGTCTCCATTTATAATCCCAATTCCCATACCATCTACCCTACTGCAGGTGTGCCCCAGGGCACTGTCCTTCCTCCTTCTTCTGTATCTTCTGAACACCGCTGATATGTTCAAACCATCCCTACCCATCCATCTCCTTCAATATGCTGATAACATCGCCTTCCTTGCCCTCTATCCTACCATTCAGTGGTCCCACCGCTCCCTCCAAACTAATCTAGAGCAGTTTACTGCTTGATGCCAGCAGTGGCGCCTTGAAAAGGCCATACAATCCTTCAGTATGCACTACACCTTCCTTCTGACTCGATGATTTCTACCTCACCATCTATGACCATCCCATCCAACTTACTCCCACCTCAAAATACCTTGGCCTCACCTTTGACCGTCACTTCAACTGGACTTCCCATCTCCTTACCATCCAACACAAGGCCAGTAATTGACTCTGCCTCCCAAAACTCTTGTCCAGCTGGACATGAGGATTGCATCCTTCCACCAGCCTTCATACCCATAAATCCTTTATCTGTCCCATCCTTTGTTATGCCACTGTCGCCTGTGTCTCACCCCTCCTAAAATCTATAAAGATCTACAAAACCTTGACCACCATGCACCCTAGCTCGCTTCCAATATCCGTCTCCTTGTCCCACATGAGGATCATCCATGACCTCATTCCTTTCCCACATCGCCTCCTTTTCCTTGAATATATCCATATCCTCTACACCAGCCGCCACCACAATCCACCTCACCCCCTGATGACTCCTTTACACTTCCCATCTGCTGCAGTGCCTCTGTGATGTGTCCCACACTCTCTCCACCACCACACTCTCGACCTCCTCTCCCAAAGA
The DNA here is from genome assembly GCF_021461385.2 of Schistocerca piceifrons. Lineage (NCBI taxonomy): Eukaryota > Metazoa > Arthropoda > Insecta > Orthoptera > Acrididae > Schistocerca > Schistocerca piceifrons. The sequence continues at coordinate 563,564,477 of NC_060143.1, forward strand.
GACTTCCAGCATCTCCTTGTCGCAGATGATGTGCTTTGCCCTGATATTTATTCTTCCTTGCAACTCTGGCCCTCTTCTTCCTCTCCTTCTCTGAAACGGTCACTCCACCTCCCCTCTGTCGTTTCCTCCCTCCTATTCCCTCCCCATCCTTCTCCCTTCTTCTTTCCCAGTTCTTTCACTGCCACGTGGACTGCTCCCTAGCCACCCTCCGTGCCTCCTGACACCTTGCTGCGTTACTGGTTCACCACTTCTGCCCCGTCCTGCCTCCTCCTCCTCCGCCAGCCACCCTTCTCTCTTTCCACTCTTCATCCTCTCTGACCTCCCTTCCCTTGGTAGATCCTTCCAATTTTTATCTAGTTACTCTCTGTTGTGTATAGGACCTTGCTGTGTATGTCACGTAAGTGCAGTGTGTATTCAGTGTCCTCGTCCTGTTTGGGTTCCATACTGTGAACGCCATTCTTTGTGTAGCCGGCGTTTTTGTGCTACAACTTCATCGAGTGCTATTTGAATTATATATTGATTTTATGTGCACATGCCTCATCAAACTACCCCCTTCCTTTTGTACACTCCTGGAAATGGAAAAAAGAACACATTGACACCGGTGTGTCAGACCCACCATACTTGCTCCGGACACTGCGAGAGGGCTGTACAAGCAATGATCACACGCACGGCACAGCGGACACACCAGGAACCGCGGTGTTGGCCGTCGAATGGCGCTAGCTGCGCAGCATTTGTGCACCGCCGCCGTCAGTGTCAGCCAGTTTGCCGTGGCATACGGAGCTCCATCGCAGTCTTTAACACTGGTAGCATGCCGCGACAGCGTCGACGTGAACCGTATGTGCAGTTGACGGACTTTGAGCGAGGGCGTATAGTGGGCATGCGGGAGGCCGGGTGGACGTACCGCCGAATTGCTCAACACGTGGGGCGTGAGGTCTCCACAGTACATCGATGTTGTCGCCAGTGGTCGGCGGAAGGTGCACGTGCCCGTCGACCTGGGACCGGACCGCAGCGACGCACGGATGCACGCCAAGACCGAAGGATCCTACGCAGTGCCGTAGGGGACCGCACCGCCACTTCCCAGCAAATTAGGGACACTGTTGCTCCTGGGGTATCGGCGAGGACCATTCGCAACCGTCTCCATGAAGCTGGGCTACGGTCCCGCACACCGTTAGGCCGTCTTCCGCTCACGCCCCAACATCGTGCAGCCCGCCTCCAGTGGTGTCGCGACAGGCGTGAATGGAGGGACGAATGGAGACGTGTCGTCTTCAGCGATGAGAGTCGCTTCTGCCTTGGTGCCAATGATGGTCGTATGCGTGTTTGGCGCCGTGCAGGTGAGCGCCACAATCAGGACTGCATACGACCGAGGCACACAGGGCCAACACCCGGCATCATGGTGTGGGGAGCGATCTCCTACACTGGCCGTACACCACTGGTGATCGTCGAGGGGACACTGAATAGTGCACGGTACATCCAAACCGTCATCGAACCCATCGTTCTACCATTCCTAGACCGGCAAGGGAACTTGCTGTTCCAACAGGACAATGCACGTCCGCATGTATCCCGTGCCACCCAACGTGCTCTAGAAGGTGTAAGTCAACAACCCTGGCCAGCAAGATCTCCGGATCTGTCCCCCATTGAGCATGTTTGGGACTGGATGAAGCGTCGTCTCACGCGGTCTGCACGTCCAGCACGAACGCTGGTCCAACTGAGGCGCCAGGTGGAAATGGCATGGCAAGCCGTTCCACAGGACTACATCCAGCATCTCTACGATCGTCTCCATGGGAGAATATCAGCCTGCATTGCTGCGAAAGGTGGATATACACTGTACTAGTGCCGACATTGTGCATGCTCTGTTGCCTGTGTGTATGTGCCTGTGGTTCTGTCAGTGTGATCATGTGATGTATCTGACCCCAGGAATGTGTCAATAAAGTTTCCCCTTCCTGTGACAATGAATTCACGGTGTTCTTATTTCAATTTCCAGGAGTGTATATTTTAACTCCCATTGTTTCTACTCCTCATGTGTAAACTTGATCTTTGTTTCAGTTTTTTATCTATTTACCGTTCTCCTGTGATATTTTATGTAGTCTCTTGGCTGAAGAGTGGCGGATTATGCCGCTGCCAGCCCACCCATGCCGACATGGGTCAGGGGTATGAAATAATAATAAGCAAAAGATAAAACAGGCGCACTGTGATGATGGGCTACAGTTCTAATATTATTATCCAACCTTATGTTCCTCCCAGTACTATCCACTTGTAGATCAGGGGAGCCTACTCCCCTATACTTCAGTGATAGCTTGCTGTTCTATCATTATTTACCCATCCTTCCTATATAGGACAATTGGATAGAATGGCTGGAGCAATCCTATGGTACTAGACTAATAGCGAAAATATCCACTCCACGTCCAGCAGTTATTGATGAAACTGGATGGAGCTACTGTCTAGTGCTACATCAATGGCAACTATCCCTTTGCAACACAAATTGTTTAAACAAATAATATTATGCAGTGTGTAAAAAAAAAAAAGACTTACGTCTATTCTATGCAGGAGCTAAACACAGACTAAAGCCCCCTCGCAAGTGGAGGAGGGGACAGGGAATGGCAGTGGCAGTGGCAGTGGGTGTGGGAGTGGCAGTGGGGAGGGCGAGTAGTGCCCTCTGGTGGTGGTGTTATGAACTAGGTCAGTTGGTTTCCCGACCTGAGGGTGAACACACAAAATTTGATATTCCTGCCAATAAATTTGGATTCCCCACCATTATTTTCTGAGAGGGAATGTAATCTGATGGTGGCAATTACAATTGTTTAAATAAATAAGTAAATAAACAGGGTGAAATTGTTCAAATAACTACTATATTGATCATCCCAGTCCGGCAGCTCAATGCAGACAGAACGAGTTTTCATCCATCCCAGGGCTGGGTGCTTGTGGTGGGATGGTAGAGGGGCAGGGGAGATGGGAAGTGATGGACGAGTGTTGATGGGGGAAAGGGACCCACGTAATGGTTGGGGAAAATCCAGGACATCATCAGGGATTTTGGGTAATTAATAGACCAATTAATTAATTTGCATCATTAATTTAACTGGCGTAGAGCATCGTTTGCCCTTTACTTCCATCTCTTCTTCCTCGCTTCTGACGAAGATACGTTATGACACTCACCGCAATAGGAGACTGATGGTTCTGAGCCTTGCAATATTTGTTTCCAGATTGTAACTAATGTGTGTACGCAATTGTTCTGAAATCACTTCAGGGGTTTAGCATGAGCTTTTAACCCATGGCATTGTCCGCATACGCACCTATCAGATATGCTCCACACATATTTAATATATTACACGGGTGATTTTACACATATTTGATCTGTGTTTGTAGCGAACTGCGCCCTGCAGTTTCGTTTTCGCGTAGTTCAACGTATACCACACCATACCTCCCGAACTGCGTTTCGTACAACGAATAAATTTTGTAGATACATTCAGCGGCATATGTCGATACTGTTTGCGAAAAGTGTTCCGAATAGAAACGAATTTAAACGTCACGTCAGATGAGTTATTCTTATGACGTCATATCATTTGAACTAAGCGTCATAAAATGATGTCATTTTTCTGGTACGTTCAGTGTGACGTTTGAATAAGGTCTGCAAAATTTGCCGCGAATACAGTTAGTAGTAAAAAAGTAATAAATTCCAACATCATGTTTCATGTGGCAGTTTTACTGCATGAATATCGAAAAAGTAGTTAACGATTAACTGTTACCTTTGAACATTTTGCGAGGTTCGTCGGCGAGAAAGACTTTTTTAAATGCTTGAAATTATGTTCAAAGTGTCTTGCAAGTGTCTAAGCACTCTCTTTCTCAAATACTGAATGCCTAAAGTATGAGTACTAAGCGTAGTGGGATACACAGTTCCTTCAACCCAGTCGCTACCCACATTGGTAGGTGGGTAGTTCTTACCACCACAGTGCATCTGCCACTGCTAAGAGTATCCTACGACTTCCACGTCGCTGGCAACTGGTTATACACAATGCTGGTGACTATTCTGAAGCTCAGTAAAACTTTGAAACACGTATCTATGTTGTACGAGCTGTAAATAAAAAGTTGCCACTATTAAAGTTCCAACCGTCGTACATACATGTATACATACATATGTACATCCATTTTTGTAATTTGTATGGAGTGTGTTTAGCAACTACATCTCTGAAGCCACTACCAGCACTAGATTTCTGTTTGATATGTGCAAAGGCATGGTTAATGCCAATTTTTGGATTGTGGACTGCCTGTCTACCCTACGAAATCAAGTTCTCAATATATTTCATTTATAATTTACTGTTAATTCTTAATTTATTTCGCTATCCACTGACCTGTCTACGCTACACTAAGATGCCTCATGATTGATTCTTGTTTGTAGGGGCTTAGAGCACATGACCGCAATCCTCTTATAGTGATGAGCCCCTTTCAGTTTCCAGGTGTACTCGCTCTTTGATGGTTGGGCTACAGGGAATTAATGTTGGCGACAACGCAGTCTCATCTTCAATCTGTTACCGTGCCAAAGTGCTGCAGCAATTGGCTGTACGTCTGGGGTTATTCATGGGGCAGTTTGTGGTACCTTGATGGCAGTTACTGGAATCGTGTTTTCAGTGGTAATGTTAAGTAAATCCTGGACTTGCCAGTTCTATATTTACAGCATAAATCTAATAAAATGGTCATACAAAATTCGTTTGACCTCATTTTCATATTGGTCTGTTTTACGCAAGCCCGTTTATTACTATGTAGTTACAACAACCTTCATCCGTTTGATATTGCTTACTGTAGTCAACTTTAACCCCCATTGCTTGCATCCATTATCGAACTCCATATATCTAGATGCCAGAGGATATGTCCTATTAAACAATCACTTATTTTAGTCAACTCGTGCCAAAAATCACTTATCCCCCATTCCGCTTCAGTTTTTCCTCATTAATTATCTGGTATACCCACATAATCACCAGCAATCTCCTGGAGCAGTTAAAAAGCTCTTTTTCTCATCCTGTCTGAACTGCTCATTATTCACGTTTCACTTCCGTACAAGGCTATATTCCAGCCCTTAGAATAACATTCGAACACGACCCTCATTTAAATGTTGACTGCTGGCATTAACTGACACAGCCGTGTCTAAGATACACTGAAACGCCAAATAAAGTGGAATAGGCATGCGTATTCCAATACAGAGATACGTAAATGGGCAGAATACGGAGCTGCGGTCGGCAACGCCCATATAAGACAACAAGTGTATGGCGAAGTTATTAGATTGGTTACTGCTGCTGTTATGGTAGGTAATCAAAATTTAAGTGGATCTGAACGTGGTATTATAGTCGCCTCACGAGCGATGAAACACAGCATTTCCATTGTAGTAATCTAGTGAGGATTTTCCCCACCATTTCACGGGTGTAGCGTGAATATCAGTAATCTGGTAAAACATCAAATCTCCGACATCGCTGCGGTCGGAAAAAGATCACGCCAAAACAGGGCCAAAGACTACTGAAGAGAATCGTTCAACGTGACAGAAGTGCAAAGCTTCCGCAAATTGTTGCAAATTTCAATGTTGAGCATTCAGCAAGTGTGAGCGTACGAAACATCTTCGATATGGGTTTTCTGAGCGGAAGGGGCACACGTGTATTCTTGATGACTGCACAACACAAAGTTTTATGCCTCCCTTGGGCCCTTCAGCACCGACATTGGAAACATGTTGCCTGGTCGGAGGACTCTCGTTTCAAATTGTATCGAGCAGATGGACGAGTAGGGATAAAAGACAACCTAATGAATCCATGGATCCTGCAAGAAGCAGGGAACTGTCAGATGATGGGGCGTGTGCAGTTGGAGTGATATGGGATTCCTGTTACGTCAAGATACGACTCTGACAGGTGAGACGTATGGAAGTATCCCGTCTGATCACCTGTATCCATTCATGCCCATTGTGCATTCCGACGGACTTGAGTGATTCCAGCAGGACAATGCGACACCCCACAAGTCTAGAAATACTATAGAGTGGCTCCATGAACACTCATTTGAGTTTAAACACTTCCGCTGGCCACCAAACTCCCCAGACATGAACATTATTGAGCATATATCTGTGATGCCTTGCAACATGCTGTTCAGAAGAAACCCCCGTCCCCCTCGTACTCTTAAGGATTTATGGACAGCCCTGAAGGATTTATGGAGAGCCGTGAAGGATTCATGATGTCGGTTTCCTCCAACACTACTTCAGGCATTAGTCGAGTCCGTGCCACATCGTCTTGCGGCACTTCTGCGTGCTCGCAGAGGCCCTACATGATATGAAACAGGTGTGCCATTATCTTTGCCTCTTCACTGTATGTTTATGTGCTCCTGATAATGATCAGGCTTTCGAAACACATACATTCAAATTCAAATGGTTCAAAAGGCTTTGAGCGCTATGGGCTTAACTTCTGAGGTCGTCAGCCCCATAGAACTTAGAACTACTTAAACCTAACTAACCTAAGGACATCACACACATCCATGCCCGAGGCAGGATTCGAACCTGCGACGGTAGCGGTCGCGCGGTTCCAGACTGTAGCACCTGGAACTGCTCGGCCACTCCGGCCGGCCACATATAATCAATTAATTATTTTAGTGAGCACTGACTTGAATAAAAAATTATATATATGAAAGAATATGAGCAACGAAATGAAGATCACGATTCTAACCGTCTTGATAGTACATCAAGACCTGCTTTTAGTTGATGATGAGAAATTTCAGATCTGCTGCATGACAAATAGAGTACAACCCTGACCTCTGCATTATTTCCACGGAAACCACAATCTTGTTTCAGCTAGAAAACGAAGAGTCCTTCCTCACTTTAGATGCAGCCAGCACCAAGATGTCCTCATTGGGATTGACACCCAGGTTCCCATCAAACGTCACTCAACTACCATGGAACTTTTAGAAAGCAAATTGATGCACTTTTGAACAATAATAATGAAAAACAACATAGATTTACTATACCAGTGAACACAGACTAATAAAGATTTAACGTCTCAGCAAAGCCAATAAGATCATACATAAATGTTATCGTAAGTAGTGTGACAAAGAAAACGTCACTCCACATGGTATTGTTGCCAACTTTATTCAAGATGGCGGATCCAAGAAGGCGACGATACATACGGCAACATTGCAATGATGTCATGGTGGAGAGTTCAAATTTTGATGGGAAATTGGTCAACTCGGCTATCTCCACTAACGTTACCCCCTTCCCAGCCCCTTCACTCGTCACCCCTTCCCCTTCCAAGAAAATGGTGTAAAGTTCAAAGTTTGTAGGAAAAAAGGTCATTTGGGGTACCTGCACTAACCTAAGAAAATGGCGGGAAAAAAGATCACTTGGGCTACCTTCACTAACCTAAGTAATCGAACCATCACCTCTTCCTTGAAATTGGTGGGAAAAGGACTCAGCCCTTGCTGGGCTGCTGGATGGGATGGATGTAAGTTTTTATTCTGCATGCAGTGTTTAATTAAAGCATTTGAGTTGTCATAGGCAGTAGCGCCATCCAGTGAGTTCACTGTGAGGTCCGGAATCCTATTGACGTAGTACATAGTACTGCCACCAGAGGGCGCAGCCGACCTATGGGGCGAAAATGTCTGGAAAAGGACTCAGTCTGTGTCCAGCTGCTGTGGAAGAGTGTACTTTATTTACTTTGGAACAATTTATTTAGGGATGGGTAGTATATTTATAACCCTCATACAAAAAACAAAGGGATGGATAGTATATTTATAACCCTCATACAAAAAACAAAGGGATGGATGGTATATTTATAACCCTCATACAAAACACTCGCCAAGACATCCTTGGGGCCACATTAAATAGCCAACAGACCTGGAAACTGCTCATAAATTACTGAAATAATGCAGTACAATGATGTACAGACATGCAAAGAACTCATAAATTACCGAAATAATGCAGTACACTGATGTACAGACACACAAACAACTCGTAAATTACCGAAATAATGCATAGCACAGCCCAGAGACCTGTTCGCAAAATAATGCAACAGACACGTTCACTACACGTAAAATGGGCAAAATAATGAATTTAAAACTCTTTTCCAACCGTTACCTGATACATCATGGTCGACTTTCTTAACAATCATTCGAAAGCAATTTTAAATACAATGATTGTTAGTGCACTGTATGATTCCTGGCTATTTAAGCGTTGTGAGCTTGTGTCAGAGCGTTGTATATGTATTATTTTGACAATTTTACATGTAGTGAACGTGTCTGTGGGATTATTTTGTGAACAGGTTTGTAGGCTGTGCTATGTATTATTCTGGTAATTTACGAGTTGTTTGCGTGTCTGTTCTTCATTGTAATGAATTATTTCAGTAATTTATGAGCAGTTTTCGGGTTTATTGGCTGTTTAATGTGGCCTCAAGCACAAAACGGTGAGTGTTTTGTGTTAGGGCTATAAATATACTTTGTGAAATCTGTCCCTAAATAAATTGTTCCAAAATAAATAAAGTACACCCCTTCCTCTACACAGCAACTGGACACCCACTGAATCCTTTCCCTGTCATTTTCCCCCCAGACCGCCATGGGATGATAGTGCCCTCTGGTGGCAGTATTGTGTACTAGGTCAGTAGGATTGTGGACCTCACAGTGAACACACTGGATAGAGCTACTGTCTATGACATCTCAAATTGTTTCAATAAACACTGCATGCAAAATAAAAACTTACATCCATCCCATCCAGCAGCCCAGCACAGGCTGAGTCCTTTTCCCACCAATTCCAAGGGAGAGGTGGTGATTGGATGTCTTAGGTTAGTGGAGATAACCCAATTGACCTTTTTTCCCATTTTCTTAGGTTAATAGAGGTAGCCCAAGTGACGTTTTTTCTGCCAAAGTTTGAACTTCCCGCCAATTTTTAGGTGGGAGAGGGAGGGGTGGGGGAGGGGAGAATGTTATGTTAGTGAAGGTTCCCTAACTGACCTAATTTCCCCACCAAAATTTGAACTTTTCGCCATGAGGTCGTTGAGACGTTGCTGTATCCATCGCTATCATCTTGGATCCACCGTCTTGAATAAATCTGGCAACAATGCAAGGTGGGGTGTCACTCTCTTTGTCCCTCTACTATCTAAGGAGTATATCCCATAGTGTAGTGCTGCAGTGAAAACAGATACCAAGAATTTCTCAGGTGTGCTGAACAGGAAATAGCATATAATCTTGTAGACAGGCTAGACACTGCACGCAAACATAGGTGGAAGAGAATCCTTGGGCTTTAGGCCTTCGAGCGTTCCAGCATGAAGGCACAGTCCTCTTACGAGAACTCGGTGGTTTGCAGACGGCGAAACACCCACTGATCAACAGCATCTGGACATCCTTCGCTTTCCTCGTTGAATACTAGAGTTCAGTCAGATCAGCAAAGTTGAATAACATTTGGCATGGTCAGTACTTGGAGGAATAACTGCCCTGGCACATCAAGCGGTGTTGGCAGTTTTTCCTCCACCTTTATGGCAAAGGGGACGAGTGCTGGTTCTGTCAAGTTGCTGATCTCCAGACATCGTCCCAGTTTCAAACATCTCCACAGTGTCTCGTAGATTGAGGAGAATGATGGTGCTGATTTGCCCGTCAGCACCCCCTCCGCCCCCCTCCCCTGGTGCTTTTCGAAAGGAGTAGGCTGTGTCCTGGCACCTAGATTCGCACGAGCTCAGATTTCTCTCATTTTATTACATGATCATTTCTCCCTATATAGGTGGGTTCCAACATAGTATTCTCGCATTCGGGGGAGAAAACTGGAGATTGTTGTTTCGCTAAGACGTCCACGTGCGGGTACACAGAAATAATGCTGCACGTGCCACGTGAACCACAAACTGCAGCTTTGAAAAAATTCTATGCTTAAGCAAGAGAAAAAAGTAGAAAAGAACATAAAAGAATCAGGTGCTCTCTGGAACGCTTATGGAACATGTGGTCTTTGGTAGCCGATGTGTTTGAAAGTGGAGAAACAGGTTTAAGCTGATAATAATTATTAGGCTGTCTACAGACAGAAAGAGGAGACAGATACTCCTTATAGAACCTATAAAATTTGCAAAGCAACTGAATAGTGATAAAACAAAGTCAAAGTTTTACATAAATTCACATGCTTCATGTGACGATATGAAGGTGTCGTTGCTATGCCAATATCAGTGTAAGCAGATTAAGAGGCCAAGGCTTTACAGGCAGAATGAAGTCTTGAATTCTTCTGCGTAAGTCTTTGTTGGCTTTTCTTTGTGGTCATCAGCCTCGTGATTGGTTTGATGTGGACCGTCACGGTTTTGTGTCCTGTGTCAACTTCTTCATCTCTGAGTACCCACCTTTGTCAATTATTTGTTGCATGTATCCAAATATCTGTCGTCCCCTACAGTTTTTACCCTCTGCTGATCCCTCTAATAACACTGAATGTGTTCCGTGATGTCTTAACGCATGTCTTAAAATGTCCTCACAAGACCCATCTTCAGCTTAGTATTTTCCATTGTGCACAGAACCTCCGTATTCCTTCTCTTAATAGTTAATGTAATTTTCACCATCCTTCTACTGCATGACACCTCACGCTCTTCGATTTCCTTCCTTGCCTGTTTTCCTACTGTCCGCGATAAATTACTGTGAAATACAGTGCTCCACACATACATACTCAGAAATATATTCTTCAAATTAAAATCTATATGGGATATTAGTAGAGTCCTTTTAGTCATGAATGTCCCAATCGCCTATGTTACTTTGGTTTTAGTGTCCTCCTTGATTCTTCAATGATGTGTTATTTTGCTTCCAATGTAGCAAATATCGTTCACTTCATCAGTTTCTTGGGCATGAGTTTTTATGTTAAGGTTTCGTTAAGTTACATTCTGCTGGTCCTCCTTCGGTTTACACATCGTGGATATTCTATTCTCATTAGACTATTGATTCCACTCAACAGGTCCTGTAATTCATTTTCACTTTGATTGGGGATAGCAATGTCGGCAATGACTCGTTTCATTGATAACCTTTCACCCTGCATTTTAATCTCTCTCTTGAAACTTTCTTCTATTTCCGTCTTTGCATCTTCGATAGAAACAGCAAACACTAGTGTGACAAGAATGCGTATCTCCCTTAGACTCGTTTTAATCCGGGCATTTTGCTCCTAGTCCTCCATAATTACTTTCCTTCTTTGCTTTAGTACATATTGTATATTATGCTTGTTTCCCTATAGCTTAAACCTATTTGGTTCAGAATTTGCAGATTCTTCATATTATTACATTTTCAAGAGCTTTTGAAGGCCCACGAATACTACGAAGGTATATTGATTTTTCTTAATTCTTGTGTCCATTATCAGGTGCAACCTCAGAACTGCCTCTCTGGTGGCATTAGCTATCCCAAGCCAAACTCTAGAGATCCCCAATTTTCTACATGAATAGAAATGGATTTTACTCTGTACTTGTGAACAGACAAATAGACTGCATTCCGGTCCATCGACCAGGGAAGACACGATTGAGATGCTTCCGGACGCTAACGGCAATGTTGCCTGGAGCGTCGTCATGTAGCAGCCACATAGCCCTTCGAATCGTCAGGGGCACTTCTTCCTGCAAGGGGGGGGGGGGGGGGTAAAGTCACTCACAAGAAAGGCTGATAGTTCTGGTCTGTTAGGCGACGTGGAAGGAAGACTTTTCCCAGCATACTGTCGCCAATTTTCCTGGCGATGCTGATGATTCCCTTCACCATACCATGAGGGTTCTGCATATCATACCTCAGAGGACTGTTATGAAAGGTGAAGATACCACTGCATATAAAGTTGACCTCATCTGTGACTAGGATGGATGACACAAATCCTGGAATTGTGGTTGCCTGGTGAAGAAGCCAGTAACAAAAGTACTCCGGATGTGAAAAGTCTGTCGCTAGTAAGCGCTGCACAAGCTGTAAGTGAGAAGGGTAGTCACGGAGAATGTTCCACACGGTCGTCTGGCTTACCCTGTACTGGCGGGCCGACCGCCTGGTACTGACCAGCGGTCGCTTTCCAGGATGTTAATCGTATTTTCCTAGAAGTTCGGTTTCCGAATATTTCGGGTAGGTCCTTTCATTGTTTCCTGCTTCCTGAAACGACCCTGTCTTAGAGAAACGGTGAAAGCCTGTTGCAAAACCCTGAATGCTGTGCTGGTTGTGGGTGGGGATAGGGCTCCTGATACAACCTTGCTGCCCGTTGCCAGTTGCCTTTCCATAAGTAAACACCACGTCGGCAGGCTCTCGATTCGAATACAGAACCATTGTGTACAACGCTGTATCACAAAAAATGGTTCAAATGGCTCTGAGCACTATGAGACTTAACTTCTGAGGTCACCAGTCCTTTAGAGCTTAGAACTACTTAAACGTAACTACCCTAAGGACATCACACACATCCATGCTCGAGGCAGGATTCGAACCTGAGACCGTAGTGGTCGCGCGGTTCCAGACTGAAGCGCCTCGAACAGCTCGGCCACAGTGGCCGGCTTTTGACAATCACACAGTTACTCTGTGCTCTGTCAAAAGAAACGTTTTTAAAGTTTCTGTTTCCGTTTTGGAAGTCATGACTCCTGAATTCTTTTATTGTAACATAGTTCACTCCCATCTATTTGTTGTTTTCACTTCTGTACGACGTCTGTGTGGTATCTCGCCTTCTCTCCCTATTCATAAGATTTGCATGCGACACATTATTACGAAATGACTCATATTCTATAACCAATGTCTATTAAGACCACTGGCAAGACTACAGAAAGAGAACAAAAATTTCAGTGAAAGTCAATGTTATAATATCCCGAAAAAAAAAGAAAACTATAAACGGCAGGACGAAGTTTTGAACACGGCTTGCCAGTTTCACAGGGCAACACGAAACCACTTACTCATGACACCTTTGCTATTTAAAGCTGCTCTTTATTACACTTCTTGTTCTTGGACCGCTCACTGTTTCTGTTTCGCTTCTATTTTTCACAGTCCAGTACACATGCTTGATCTGTGTTCAGTGTTTGACGGGCTGTCCACTGGGATATCTTACATCTTACCACTAAATCTGAGGGGGTGGGGGGGGGTTGCGATGGGCAGTTTCTCTTGTTAGGAGAGGTGCCACGTATATATAGTGGTTCACCGACATGCAAGGTCGTGAAGTGCTTGGTGTATTTCCTCTCTCCACTTATGGGCCACTGTGAACATCAGATCAAAACCTGAGCCTGTTTCATAAGCCGAGTTAACCGTTATAGATTTGGTAGCATGATGGTTAGTTTTGATATGGTGGCGCTGTTTACGAATGTGCCTATAAAAGACTCTTTGGATGTAGTAACCCATTTCATGATAAGTCAGGTGGTCGAACTGCATAGGTATACTCTTACGTCATCTTATTATTTGGACAACAGCCAGTATTGCGATCAGACGGACGGTACTGCGATTGGAAGACCGGTATCTCCTTAATGAAGTATTTCGAGGGTACTGCATTAAACACTGTGCATCAGTTTTGTGTTTCTTTTGATATGTTGTGGCACGTCCTCCATTTGGGTCCATGGATGTAAAAAGCTTGACGAGTTCTTTGAACTTCTCAACGGCATTATGAGTGACATCATCATGGAAGTAGAATAAGACGACGTGTCGCCCTCCTCCGGCGTCTTTGACCGCCAGTGAAGGAATGTATTCTTTGACCACAGCGTCTACATAAAACGTATCCACTCCGATCTGTACGTGCACCGCATCAGCCGTCATCACCCGGCACGGAAGCGCGCCGCGTTGCAAACGTTGGTACTTCGTGCATGGGCGACTCCAGGCGCCGATAATCTGCCCCTTGAGGTGAGGCACCTACGCTAGTTCTTCAGGAACAAGCAACGGCGGCGAAGAAATAACACGAAATCAATTCGGCATTCAGGCCTACGAAAGAAATCCGTTAGTTACGCAGTTTAAGATGCATCAGGTCTGAGAACACCTGGGGTGTGCAGGATACCTTGCAAGTGTGGTTAGTCTTATGATGGGTAAACAGTACGCACTGGAGAGCAACGCAGGAAGAAGCGTGAGGCTTTTTATCGCCTACTGTGTGCAGGGAGATCCGCTTAAGCAGAACACTAGAAAACTGTCACTGGGTCAGTTTTGTTGTTGCTCTAAACGGCACTATGTAAGTAAAGAAGCAATCGAAACAAGAAATTGCCAGTAACATCCTTAGTACAGACTGTGGCCAGCAGCTCAGTGCGGAGCGCGATCCAGCGAAAGCCGAATTGACTCAGACCCACATATGACGATCCCGCGAGCATCAGTGACGTCATAGCAAGCAGCTAGAGTATATATGGGCATACCAGTAGCCAACGACAGCCGTACTACTTGACAGTGGCCGTGGAGATAGCTCACGGCACTTTATCCACTTGATGCGGCTTGTAGCCCGAGAACATTTTCAACACAACATCGTATAGGCTACCTCCAAGTTGTGTTGGGGAAATATTCAACTCATAATTTCTCGCAGATGTTACTAGATGTTACAACAATTTCAATCATTAAACTAACCTGAAGTCAATCACACATGTTACTATTTAAGTTAACAATCTCTTTGTGAGCTTTCAGAATCTAATTGCAACCCCCGATTCATTCTATTCCCCTGCAGCAATAATAACCTTTGCAAAATGTTCCCTGAACTGATGGTCCATTCACAATGACAGTGGTGGTATCTGCTTCTGTTTATGGGGACTTCAGGCACACTGTTTGCATACACACAACAATAATACAGAATACAAAAAAACATGGTGTGGAGAACAATACAGTAATTTGTGCGCCCTACTCTATTACTTACATAAGAATTACAATGCAAAACACAAACACATACAAGGTATAACATACATTACAAAAACAACAGTAGAGAAAGAAATTTAAGAAAAGAACAACGTTCATGGGGTGTCAGGTTGTGCTTGCACATTGCACAATGTTCACGAGTGTGCTGAGAATGAGGCACTAAATTACATTGTTAGAAATATTCGAAGCACTTTACAAATTCGTTAGTTTATCTGAGGAGGTGCATTGATGCACGTGGTTCCATGTCTTGAGCAATGGAGGGGGGCTTTTGGGATGGGGCCACAGTACTGACATCACACAGGGCTAAATGTCGGGTGTTGTTACTATGTTGTTGCAACAGCAACAGGGTGTGCTGGAGCATCTGCAGTATGCTGTTGAGATTGCAACAAGTCCCACGCATGTGATCACGGCAGTACGATAGGATGACATAGTGATAGGCTCTCCTCACGTCAATTAATTGCCTCTGAGGGCTACTAGTTGGGATACATCATTAGTCCAGGTCTCTTCTCTCTCTGGACAGCACTTTACGTTTCCCAATATATCAGTTCGACGAGGGATGATGGCATGTGGAGTGACTCCACAAGTGTGTGAGGTCATCTAGACAGGATCGAACTGGGAGCAACGATTGCTACAACTGCTCTCTAAGTGAGACGAGAAGTTAGAAATGAGACAATTCATTTGTTATAGTTTGTGGCACGATACTGCTTTGTGTATGCAGATCGGCCAATGCTAGTGAGATGTAAAAACTCAAATAGGTGATTATATAGCGTCCCTTTCTGTCCTGAGGCACATGAGGCGCAGGTTCTGACACCTTATGTGATCTTCTTCATGTACTCACGACAACGTGGTCTGCCGCAGGGAATCCATCCAAACGGCTGCTGCGTCCAGAGAGCTAGCTGGCTGTTGCGTGCTGGTCGCGTGTCAGTGGCAACGGCCAGCCACACTTTCGCTTGTGGGCCGGCGAGGGCTGTCTGCCGCCTAATCCCTCAGGTATACGGCCCGGTGACTGTCAGCTTGTAGCACCGTACGCTGCCGCACCCTTCTCGTCAGGTGGCGCGCTGACGCTCCCCTTCTTGCAGATAGCCGATGACCTCTTGTTTTTTGCTCCGGCTGGCCTCTGCATTGCCACGATTACCGTCACCTGCACAATTCTGACAATAATCTTATGTCTAACTTTTTCCCATGACCTTCTATGTTATAATAAATTTACATAACGATACATTGATGGTCTGTCATTTCAGACACTCTTATTTTAGTTTTATAGTTATCAATCTATGGCTATCATTATAACAAAATCTTGGTATGTCTAATCTAGACATGGAAATAATCTATCTTGATATTTGTATAGAGACCGATCTCACTACTGTACACGGCGTGTGACGATATATTGGATGAACAACTAAATGTGCGGGTCCGCACTAACATTAGTATTACTTACACAGATCGACAGTAGACATGCTCAAGAATTAACTACCATTTACCAACGATCTACATTTTATGTCTTTTGAATAAATTATGTTATTATGCAGGTTGAAATTTTACTGTGCTATAAAGAACATGCAACTATTCTACTTTTGCCCGCCGGTCGTCCCTCCATCTCGGGTCTGTGGTTTGGCGACCTGAAAAATAGCATCCCAACAGGCGCGTGCCAAACTCTTGTGGTAGAAAACCCCCACAATATTAAGGATCTAGTTATTGTTAAATCCTAAAGTTTAACTTATGCTAGTATATGGTACTCTCTCCTTTTTTTTCTTTTTTTAACTTACACAACACTCTTACATAATTCCTGTTACGCTGAGATGTCTCGCTGCTCGCCGCTGTTGACGACAGTGATGTGCGCGCCGTACGACATGGCCTCCGAGTTCTCACTACACCTCACTGAAACTCCAGAGACTGGGTTAGCCATGGTTATACAAGACAATAACTTTATAGTTGCATCATCTTTTTTCTATGTGCGATCAAAGCACACTTTTCCAGAGACAATGTAATATGACCAAGGCAGGACTGGTTCCTGTTGAGGATTCCGTCGCCCACCACACACCAGCTACACAGTATGTCACGAATCTCCAAGTATAATTTCCTGGTTATTCATCTGTGACAGTCACGAGCAGCACGCTAAATCCCCAACAAGCACATTGGCATGGTAGGCTTTATGTCCGCATTTCTACAGTCTAGGGCACCATTGGAGTCAAACGCTCACAGGTTCATCCCGACTTGCAAGACAACGATGTTGGCGTATCTCTGCAAAAACTATACTGCCCATATTCATCCTCTAAATCACGCAATATACCACAATCTTGCAGTGCACTGACGCGTGCCTGCGAGCATTGGTATGAACGTCTCACGAACTGGTTCTCGCCGCTATGGAGCGCATCACGACATCCCAGAACGCTTCTAGGAGCACGTTCTTGTATGCGCCCGTTTGTGCGACATCTCCTCACTCATCATTATCCCTCAACATGGACACCAGACAGGAAAGGACAAAAACATTGCTCATGGAATGGTAGTGCCTCCTACTCCATCGACATTGTAAGTCGCGAAAAAAAAAAAAAGCTAGCAGCAGTAAATTCTTTTACAAAACAACGCAGCGTGTTAATACTTTAATAATCTTAATCTATTAATGCAACGAGTATTGTTCCCCGAAGAAAGGTTCATATATTTTGTCTATTCTACTAAGTACACCACTTAAACTATTATTATAGCAAGGTTCATGTATTTGCCCATTCTACTATGTACACCACTTACCCTACTACTATTCCACGGACTCCTTTATGTGAGAGATGTGGTAGAGTCCTATGGACTTCTTTCCTTTCAGAGTCTCCAATTCATAAGCATTGTGGTGAGCTGCTCTCCTTATACGGTACGGGCCGTTGTAAACAGAATAGAATTTTTGGCATTTCATTTTTTGTTTGTTCGAGAGTCGGAAAGACTTCACGAGCACCCTTGGGCCAATTTGGAAGTGTCGTAGACGAGCTCCCCTGTCGGCACGTCTCTTCCTGACCTCTGCTGCAGCCCGTATCCTCTTGAGAGCCAAATCCACTACGGCTCGGTGCTGCGTTCGCGCCCTTGGTGGGAAGTTTACGACCTCGGTTATCAAGTCCTTAGGAATCCGGCTTTTCAGTACTGTAATGGGTGCCAGTTTTGTTATCCCATGGGGCGCCTCATTGATCACCTCCTGGAAGTCTTTAAGGAAAACGTCCCATGTCGTGTGCTGTTTGTTACATTGCAAACGGCACAAGTTCCCGTGTTCCTAAATAACCCGTTCGGCAGCATTCGAGCTCGAATGGTGTGATGATATAAAAATGGGATCATTTTACATCGACGCAACGTCTCCTTCCATGTTTTTGACTTAAACTGTGGCCCGTTATCAGAAATAATTTTACTCACATGACCAACCTGTGGTAGGAAATCCCGGATTAGGGCTCGTGATACAGTTCGTCCTGTCGCCCTCTTCAGTGCCGTAAAGGTAACATATTTGGACGTTAGTTCAACTAAGACTAATACGTAAGTATATCCTCTTCTTGTTCTTGGCAAAGGCCCCATCAAATCTGTTGCCGCTAATTGTTTTAATTTGGTCGATACGATTGGGTGTAATGGTGCTTGCATGCTCACAGTGGCGTGCTTAGCCTTTTGGCAGTCTTTACACACCGATAGTGCCCTCCGAATTCGACGCTCCATGTTTCGAAAGTAACACATGGTCCTTAGCTTGAGATTGCACTTGCGTGGTCCGAAGTGTCCATGGCTGAGGTGAGTATGCCATATAACCTTGTTTATTAGGTGTTCAGGGATGCATATCCCCCATTCAGTGTCATTGGCATAATTTCGGTGGAACTGCCTGACGGTGGGGTGTCTTCTGTCTATCCATTTCTGTTTCAATAACACTAGGGCAGGGTCCTTGTCTTGCTTCTTCTTGATGTCCTGCATACTGCAGGTAATAAAATTTTAAAAGGCAACTTTTTGCATATAGGAAAGGCAGTAGTGACTTTCCTCCAGATCTTCTTCCATGTTGTGGTCAAATCCGATCGGTGGCCGTGATAAGGCGTCTGCAATAATGTTCTGACTGCCGGGGATATATTCTATCGAAAAATTGTACTGCTGCAGATATGATGCCCACCTAATGAGCCGCCTGTGATTAAGCTTTACAGTCATCAGGAACTCGAGTGCCTTGTGGTTTGTGTAGACCCTCGTCTTGCGACCAAACAGAAGGTACCTGAATTTTTCAAACGCTCATACAATAGCCAGCGCCTCTAACTCGGTTACTGAGTAATTCCTCTCACTCTTGGCTAGTACTCTGCTACCAAACGCAATTGTCTTCCACATCCTGTTTCCTTCATGTACATAGTCTTGGAACACCATGACACCCAGACCTGAATATGAACTGTCTGTTACTATGCAAAGGTCTTCTGCTAAATTAGGGTGTGAGAGGATGGGTGCTTGTAATAATCCGAATTTTAATGCTTTCCATTCAAATTCGGCCACCTCATCCCATTCCCAAGGAATCTTCTTTCCTGTAAGTTGGTGCAACTTAGGACTGCTCTGAGTTTTGACATGTATGAAGCGGTTGTAAAAATTTGTGATCCCTAACAACCCCCTTAACTGCTTCTTTGTCGTAGGAATGGGAAACTTTTCATTCACTTCGATCTTTTTGGGATTTGGCGCAATGCCCTCACCCGTGATGATATGTCCTAGAAATTTGACAGAAGATGTACCAAAATTCGATTTCTTGATATTGATAGTCACTCCATATTCCTTGAATGTCGCAAGGAGTTCACCGAGGTCCGCACTGTGCTCTCCCCAAGATTTCTCCGCGATCAGCAAATCGTCCACATAGCTGGTGACATGACGCTTCAAATTATCGCTTAGTATACCGTCCAGCCCCCGAATGAATGCGGCAGACGAAATGTTCAAACCAAATGGTAGACGACGAAACCGGTAACATCTTCCAAATGCTAAAAAGGCTGTGTACTGTCTGCAATTTGGGTGGAGCCCAATTTGCCAGAAACTCGATTTTAGATCAACTGATGAGAACATTGATATTCCATGGAAGTTTTGTAAGAGTTCCTCTAATCGTTCCGGTCTGTCTGTTTCGGGTTCTATTATGGTATTAATTTGTCGCGAGTCCAAGACCAAACGAATACTACCATCTGCCATCTCGACTACTCTTAACGGGTTATTGTAGGCTGAAGCCGTAGGTTCTATTATTCCTTCACTCAGCATTCGCGTAATTTCAGCTGCTACTTTCTGTCGATATGCCAGGGGGATTGGGTAGGGTGGCACACGAAACTGGTTGTGAGGACGTATTCGGAATTCATATTGGAAATTCTTTATTGATCCTGTCTTGGGAATGAAAACCTCCGCTTATTCTACTAGTAATTTATGAAGTTATTTGCGCTGGTCGGACCTTATATTCTTTATTGCTTCCATTTTATTTCCTTTATTTCTCCCATTATAACGACTTCATTCTCAACCGTGTCCTCTCCCCTACCCGAAACGTCGACCTGTTCTTCCTTTCTGTCCTTCTGACACGCATAGTTTATCCGTACACAGTTAGACGGTAGTTGAGCTGGGATCAGCTGGACGTCGAACTTAATGTGAACGGGATTCCCTTTCCTCAAAACCACTTCACCTCGTCCTAGATCAACTATCGCTTCACGCTCATTTAGGTAGTCCGTTCCCATTATCATGTCGATCGCCAGATTTGGCACGATCCAGAAGTTAGATTCTATTTTTTGTCCTTGGAAGAGAATTCCAGTCTTGTTTGTTGGGTGACCTCCGTACATTTACCCGCTAATGCCCCTTTTATTTTGGTTTTCTTAACCGATAGGACAGGCCAGTCCACCTCCTGAGAGCACCTCTTGTATGCTGCCTCAGATATTGCTGTTATGTAGCTTCCACTATCTATTATCGCATTCATACTCTTTTCAGCTATTGATACTGTGATAAGAGGCTGCCGATCCTGTCGAGGAGTTGTTTTATGTTCGTCGAGCAGGATTTCTGATAAATATTCGTAATTTATCATCCGTAGTTGGTCACGTCCGAGATTACGTGCGAAATTCCGGCGGCCTGTGTTCGCACTAGACTGGCGTCAATCCCTTGTTAAGCTCCCCCTCCTCTGACGTGCGTTAGGATTTGCGGGTCTAGTTTCAATCTCCTGGCTCCACTGTTGTCCTTGGTTTCGCTCTCTCCAATTACGGTCGCTTTTCCGTACGTTATTCCTCCTATCCCTGATTCCTTGTCTAGATTGACCCTGTTCCATGACGATCTGGTTTCCGTGTCTCTGGTTTCCATAACCTTGAATAGCGTAACCTCGACTTCCGTAACCCTGGTTTCCTAACTGATCAGTGCGATTATGCGATCTGTTGTCGTCTTCCCTTCCTGGCCCGTGGTATTTGTTACTTTGCCTCTCCTTCTTGTCCTTTGCGTCTTGTTTATCAAAGACTACTTCGAGTTCGCGCAATAGACTCTTGAATGCTTCTATGTCTGATCCATACTTACCGACTTGTGTCTGTTGGTACCTAACTGGCAATTTGGGAAAGCAAAATTTAATGATTTCTCCGTTGCTATATGGACTATCTAAAAATTGATTCTTCTTGAGTAAATCATCAAGAAATTTGGTTGCCCTCCTATGCCCAGGCACTTCAAGTTCAGGACAAAATATTTTTTGCTCTTTAATCCTGTCTTGCGTTTCCTTTGAGCAGTAGGTCCGCAGGAATGCACCAACAAATTCCTGATAGGTCCGACACGTCGCTGCCACACCCCGCATCTTTTCCGCGGCTTGGCCTTCGATGTGTCCACACATGAATTCTAATTTTGTCTGTGTTGGCCATGATGCCGGTAATGAATTTGTAAACTGCATCACCCAGCTATTCGGATTCATCGACCCTCCATTTTCTTTGAACTTCTGGAATTTTAGTATCGACAGCAAGTGATTGTGATCAAAATCTTGTCTGATCCTCGCACTGGTGTTGTCACTCGTTTCCGATACTTGCACGTCTGCTGAGTGTGCTGCTCTATCTTGCTGATAACTGTGATGTGCTACCCCTCTATCACAGTGGAAGTGGCACTCATAATTCCCTCTCCTAAGTGCGCTACAATTATTGGAGCTATTACTAGGTGTTTCTGCGTGTGCATCGTTAGTTCCGCACTTTGTCACTGGGCTAGAGCACGGCGGGCTTTTCCTCAGAGACACAATTCTCTGTACTCCATCACTGGTATCCGAACGCGCAGTGCTCGTGTGCCGTTTCGCTCTAGTTTTGCTATCCGACTCTCTACTTCTTCTATTCGTTTCGTGGTGTTCGTAACCGCGATATTACCTTGAGCTTTTAAGAACGCTAGGGATTTTGAGTGGGCTTGTGTTGTACGTCGCAAGCGCCCTGCGAGTTTAGAAGTTGCTTCCGCGACTTTCATTGCCCCTATTGCTGCCGTTTTGGCCAGGCCTGCTACATTTTGTGCAGCCATTGACATTTGTTTTACTTCTCCACATTCTTTCTTTATTGTTAGTAATTCCCCACGAATTTCCCCTATATGCGAAATTATTGCCTCAGTGTCCTTCTTACGCTGTTCGTCAGCTTCTTCCTTCTCCTTCTTACGTTGTTTCTCATCTTCTTCCTTCTCTTTCTTACATTGTATCTTCTTCTTCTTACGCTGTTTCTCATCTTCTTCCTTCTCCTTCTTGCGTTGTTCGTCAGCTTCTTCTTTCATTGATCGTAGGAAACTCAGTATTGGGTTTATGTCATCTTTTTTATCCTCGTCACACATGGGCGATGTAACTCTGGACACCTGGGCGCTAGAGCTCTGACGTGACCGAGCTGGCCCCTGTCTGCTCTCGTTCGTTTGATTATAAACTTCTGCTACCGTCTCGACCTGTGTGCCTGTCTCCGTTTCATCCTCTACCTCACTATCATAATCACGGCCGCGACGTTGCTCTAAGATCGCGTCCAAATCACTTTCCTCATCATTGACCCTGTCGATCTGTCCTGCTAAAAATGTGCCCATCTCATCTCCGAACCTATTCCCATCAGTAAACTGCCCCTTATCCATTATGCTATCCTCTTTTGTTTTAGCTTCGCTCGATAATAGTCGGGCCTTACTTCTCGTGATCATTCATGAAAAACAATTTTATCTAAAATGCACAATAGAAATAATCTACTCCTTATATTTTTCCACATAGACATAAAATTTCAACAACGCTGTTCCAACGCTGTAATTACATGCACAGAAACTGCACACAAACCCGACAAAGTGTCATGTGGTACGACACCACATCAAACAAACACATAAAACAATGAACAAACAAACAAATTTATACGCTGAAAGCAAAAACAGTAATCATGCGCTGCCACTTAAAACTAATCACAGAAGTACAAGAAAAAGAACTTGGGTATTAATCATTAAAAAAAAGTACAGAAAAAAAATTTGAATGTATCTACTGAGAATACTGTTTGCTTATAAGTGGTTCACAGGAACGATCCGAGGCTAAGGGTCTCCATTTTATGCGAGGTGCCGGGGCTAGCAGTGTATTTACCACTAAATTCTACTACAATCTTCATATATAAATGATGCTCTAAGACCCCCTATTCTAACTCCGACTTTTGCTGTTGCACATGGATTAAAAAGAAATGCGAACTGACTGTAATCGACCCTGCAAGTGGAGTACAAAAGAGTTTAGCAGCTGCAATAATTTAATTTGATAAATAAGTTAAAGAAGGGAAAGTTTCATTAACGCAGTTAGAAATGAAAGGGTTGCTCTACCAATTAACAGAGTGACAATTCTGTCAAAAATAACAATATGATTTATTATGACTAAACTCAAAATAATAAACAAAACAGATGAAACATTTACAATACATCGAACCAGCTCAAATTGGACACTCAAATAAATACTGTGAAGGTGAAGTTGTCCCTAAACTAGATTGTGACATTTATCATGAAGTGGTATGTAGAGCCAATTCCTTGCAACTGAAATCTTAAGAGAAACACAGCCAACCCAACATTAATTGCTGCTACAGTAGTGAGAACTCAGACAATGAACACCCAAGACAGAACAAAGTTAGAAAAAGACGAACAGGCGCGCTCTGCTGAGCTCTGATTATCACCTAGGAAAATCCCTAATCTGCCAGTGCTGCGGACATACATTACCAAGCTGTCTTCTTTACTGCAAGAACACAATCTGGCGTACCGGAGGCGATGGCTGGTTGCTTCGACGTCCCGTCCTCGTGATGATAATGTCGCGAGTATAGCCCGAAACAAATTATCCTGGTCTGGTTGATCCAGACTAAAGACTTCCTAGCAATACAAATGCGCCTCTGAGGGAGGCGAAGAAGGCTAGCCACACAATCACTGATGGTACAGTGATTGATTTTAACAAGCAAAGTCACACAGTAACTGTGATACAGTCAACTTTAGCCAAAACTGCTCAAGACAGACAATGTAGGCTGCTTGTACGCAGAACGCTCAATTGCCAACTGTACTCAGAAAGTTACATTGAAGTCGGAACTTAAGCAACTTCATCAAACAGTTACAATTAAATAAAAGTATATTAGACAGCCAACGGAAGGCAGCCTGTCCAGAGCAGCGAGAGCTCAGCCTTGTAACCTACTACTTGTAACCTACTCCGACCGAATGGGGAGAGATAACTCTCACTAGAGCACCCGTACAACGTGAACACACAACATTACCGCCCCCATGACAGTGGCCGTGGTTAAACATTCCAATCAGCAACTCAAAAACCGGCGGAAAATTCCACTCTATTGCCGAAGCACTACCATTCCACCAATGGAGATTCTCTGTGCCAATTTCTGCGCCGATTTTGCTACGTCATGGAGCTATGCCCTGAGCAAGCCAATCACAGTTACGATTTTGCAGAAAACGCGGGAATTTGCCCGCCAAGACTGCCTGGGAACACAAGTCTTTTCCACGCCTCACTGGTAGCCCGCCATAAAATGTTTTCGTTAAGTTTCTGCGAAGTAACGGAATCTCTAGCCCAGCCACTCCTTCAGGCCCCTGCAGGCGTGTCTCTGCCGCTCTTATGACAATGTCGGCATCTGGAAAGTATTCACTCGACTCCCTCACACCCGTCGGCTTAACCATTACAAGATCAGCAGAGCCCGCCTGTCACCAGACCACCCGGGTGACCAGAGACGCTGCGTGGGAAGTCCATGTGTGAAGGAATAGCGACTTTTCACTGCATGCAATTATAGAGGAAGATCGAAATACTCAGACTAAGATAGAAATATGAGAGGGGGCTCATGCCACCTCTCATGTTATTATCCTTCTTTTCCTACAGCTTAAACCCATTTTCTTTAGAATTTACAGATTCCTGTTATTATTAAATTTTCAGGTGCTTTTGAAGGTCCACGAATCCTATGAAGGTGTATTGATTTTTCTTAATTCTTGTGTCCATTATCAAGTGCAACCTCAAAACTGCCACTCTGGTGGATTAGGTTTCCCAAGTTAAACTCTAGAGATCCCCAATTTTCTACATGAATAAAAATAGATTTTACTCTGTATTTGTGAATAGACAAATGAGAGACTGCACTCTGATCCATGAACCAGGGAAGGCACAAATGAGATGCTTCTGGACGTTAACGGCGATGTTGCCTGGAGCGTCGTCATGTAGCAGCCACATAGCCCTTCGAATCGTCAGGGGCACTTCTTCCTGCAAGGGGGGGGGGGGGTAAAGTCACTCACAAGAAAGGCTGATAGTTCTGGTCTGTTAGGCGACGTGGAAGGAAGACTGGTCCCAACATACTGTTGCCAATTATTCTGGCGATGCTGATGATTCCCTTCACCATACCATGAGGGTTCTGCATATCATACCTCAGAGGACTGTTATGAAAGGTGAAGATACTACTGCATGTAAAGTTGACCTCATCTGTGAATAGGATGGATGACACAAATCCTGGAATTGTGGTTGCCTGGTGAAGAAGCCAGTAACAAAAGTACTCCGGATGTGAAAAGTCTGTCGCTAGTAAGCCCTGCACAAGCTGTAAGTGATAAGGGTAGTCATGGAAAATGTTTCACACGGTCGTCTGGCTGTCTGGCTTACCCTGTACTGGCGGGCCGACCGCCTGGTACTGACCAGCGGTCGCTTTCCACGGTGTTAATCGTATTTTCCTAGAAGTTCGGTTTCCGAATATTTCGGGTAGGTCCTTCATTGTTTCCTGCTTCCTGAAACGACCCTGCCTTAGAGAAACGGTGAAAGCCTGTTGCAAAACCCTGCATGCTGTGGTTGTTGTGGGATGGGATAGGACTCCTGATACAACTTTGCTGCCCGTTGCCAGTTGCCTTTCCATAAGTAAACACCACGCCCGCAGGCTCTCGATTCGAATACAGAACCATTGTGTACATCACTGTATCATATCCACTACAAGCCGAGTCAGCAAGAGAATTGATTCGTATAACAATGATTAAGGCAGGAGAGGGCGCAAGGGCATCACGTATGAGGGACAGTACCTCACTATAGGAGGAAATCATGCATACTGTAACTGTGGCTCCATAGTACAGCGCGTATTAGATCGCATTCTCTGTAACAAAGTATGATTGAATAAATAGTCCCTAGCACGTCAACCACGCATTTCCCGACATAATATCATTAGATATTTTTTTTCCGTATCCTTTCATCGATCAGTCCCCAGAGTTTTCACACGGGGGGAAAATCATCCTGTATCTTGCTTTTTTATTCAGTGAATATTTATTACACCAATATGCCAATATTAAGCAAACCAATTAAATTTTTATTATTCAGAGGTGGTGCGTAATAGGTTCAGTCGCGAACTTAAGGAGGGATGTTGCTGAAAGTGACCAATAATGTCTATCTTCGATTTATTTTTTATTTCTTAGTACAATTCATGGACAAGAACTTCCCAAGATTTCAATGTAGAACTCGCTTCCGAAGTGCCTGAAAATTAATTAAAACTGAGACGTGGCCTCCCTGCCACGCCAAGCTCAGATGGATAACAACCCCTACATTCACAAGGAGAGGCTGCCAAATTGTATCCTGGATCCTGTCAAGCCCACTAACAGGTTTCTGGTCGATCCTGTACTTCTCAAAAAGTGTGTTCATGGCAAAACTCAAAATTCAAATGAGTCTCTAAATTCACTCATATGGAAACAATGCCAAAATACACATTTGCATCTACTACAGTTGTCAGTACTGCAACTTATGATGCATTTATTGTATTTAATGATGGAAACGTCGGGAGGATGAAGGTATTTCAAAGAATGGGGTTCAAGATGGAAATTTTACTCAGTAAATCCTGAGAAAAATAGATTTACAGCGCGTCTCTGCAGCTGAAAAAGTTGAAGACCTGGTAAAGGAAAGAACACAGACAACAAGAAACAAGAAGGGAAGCCTTGATGGGGAAAGACAACCCAAAATACAAATGTGATGCCTACTGAAGAAGTGACATAAGGAAACAAGTTAGGTTGAACTTTAAACTGCGTTTCCTGAAAAGTTTGTTTTTTAAAGTTTATGTACCTTTCCCTCAGATTCTATGAATGTTAGAACTATGAAATTTTGTACACATGTTTCTGTAAACCTAATAAATGTTGTCTCAAGAGCAAATTTTGAAATTTTGAGTGCAAGCTGAGGTATGGGGCAAAGTGCTTGGAATTTTGCATGAATTTAAAATTGTACTTGCGGAATTATAATTAAAAAATTATGAAAATTCTCCTATTTGACCTATTGCAAAAACCTCATGACAGAATCGTACAACATATTAAGAGATGAAACAGAGAAATTTTTGTAGAAATCTCTTGAATACTTTCTGAGAAAAAGGAACATACTATATTTTTTGAAAATAAAATTTCATTCAAATAAAAGTTGAATATACATAATCAAAGGATTTATATGTAAATATGTTACTTTCATGTAAAGTGTGGTACAAACTTTCATTGCCATATATCCAAAACTGTGGATTTGGTGCACTGTTGAATTAGGGTGTGTTTTTCATCAACGTACCCCCTTAAGATACCATCTTGGTCATTATGAATTTTCGGACATTGCTCTAACTTCCATTTGTTGGAAAAAAAATACAGAAACACCGCGAAACGCGTTTCAATGCCTAAACTCTGAAACTAATCATTATTCAGCAGTAATGGCGCTGTCTAGGCCCGTGCTGAATTGTACCGCCAAGAATGCAGCGTTGCCGAATCGCTGCTGGAGTGCTGTTTATGCTTCCTGTTTTGCTGTGTCCGTTAAGATATAACGATCGCAGAAATATCACACTAGACTAATCTGGGACACCTCTATCGAATGGGTATGTAAAACCCAGAATTTAAAATTATTTTGTTTGTAAAGGGAAACAAACCGACGTCTTACGTCGACGCTGGGCGTCGCATGATAGACATGACGAGCAGTATTTGCTTGTGCTGATCCCAGTTGCACAATGCATAAACGATACGGCAAATATCGGCCGACACACCAGAGAAAATGCACCTAGCGAATCTTAGAAAGGAAACTCCCCATCACATCCCCCTTAGATTTAGTGGTAAAAGGACCCAGTGGACATCCTGTCAAAACCTTAACAAAGTTGAAGCACGAAAACAGCAAGAAGCCACACTGGACCGTGAAAAAAAAATAGAAACAGTCAACGGTCCAAGGAGATAAACGGTAATATAGAAAAGTGTACAAAAGCAATTGCGACGTGGTTAAGTGGAATTATCTTGGCCCCAGCCTTTTTTGCTCTACTTCAGGGGGCGAGAGCAATTGTGTGCAAATTGTACACGAACTTCAGGTTAGTCTCCAGCTGGATTTATACATTTTGTACTGATTTTAATGACCATTGTATTCCAGTATTTTTTGTTATTCGTATGAATTGTACTGTTCCCCTTCAGGGTCCCCAATAAAATTTAAAAAAAGTGTGTTGTACTTATCTCATTTGAGTCAAGACCTAGATTTTTCTTGTTAAACGTCTTCCAAATTTAGTATTGCTCTCAGGAGTTCAGGGTATACTTCTTGCATTTTTTTATTTTTACTAACATATTTGTGCAATATGAACTCAATTGTTTATGCATTAAACATCATTCTGGAAAAAATTTTTCTGCTCATGAAAAGAAAAAAAAAAGTGGTTACGGTGTTGGGCTACCAAACAGGCGACCCGTTTTCAAACCTCTATAAATGCCAGATTTTTTTTCACTCTTTGCTTTATGTAAATTTGTGTCTGTAACGTGGTGTGACGTCCTTTTGCAACAGCGATGTGTAAGGTAGGAATCTACGATGACAGCTGTTTCTGCACGACTACTCAATTAACAGCCTAAATGAAGTGGCTTTCGAATGGGAACCGCAAACCTTTGACGACGAGGCGACAAGGCAAACGAATCCTCGACCAGAAAGTACGTCCGGTGTGTTATACGCAGTATTAGTGACAGTACGTGTGTCCCATGATAGGAATTTCTTATCAACGCACCTAATTTGTACAACTGGTTAGTGGTGAGATATGCCTCCGTGC
The DNA here is from genome assembly GCF_021461385.2 of Schistocerca piceifrons. Lineage (NCBI taxonomy): Eukaryota > Metazoa > Arthropoda > Insecta > Orthoptera > Acrididae > Schistocerca > Schistocerca piceifrons. The sequence goes on from NC_060143.1 coordinate 563,593,690, forward strand.
CCCATACAAGTGTTCGTATGAATATGGTCATTCCAAAGGAAATAATGAAAACATAATAATTTGATGTTACATAAGTTGCAACAAATGAACGCAACAGTTTCACAATCACACATTTTCTCGGCCCTCTGTCAAACCACACGTTTTTAATGTTTCTGAAATTGTGTTCAGTTTTGGAAGTCTTGACTCCTGAATTCTTTTATTGTAACTTAGTTCACGCCCTTCTATTTGTTGTTTTCATTTCTGTAAGACGTCTGTGTGGTATATCGCCTGCTCTCCCTATTCATCAGATTTACATGCGACAGTAACGTATTTTTACCAAATGACTCACATTCTATAACCAATGTATAGTAAGACAGCCACCAAGACTGCAGAAAGAGAACAAAGATTTCACTGAACGTCAGTCTCATGATAGTCAGAAAGAAAAAGAAAATTATAAGCGGCACGACAGAGTTGTGAACACGGCTCGCTGGTTTCGCAGGCCGTCACCAAAGCACTTACTCATGAGTACTTCTGTATTTAAAGCTTCTCTTTATTACACATCTTGTTCTTGGACCGTTCACTGTTTCTATTACGCTTGTTTTTTTCACAGTTCAGTACACCTACTTCTTCTTGTTTTCATGCTGTGTTCAGTGTTTGACGGGCTGTCCACTGTGCCATTTTACCACTAAATCTGAGGGGGGGTTGCGATGGGGAGTTTCTCTTGTTAGGAGAGGTGCCATGTGTATATATAGTGGTTCACCGACTTGCAAGGTCGTGAAGCGCTTGGTCTATCTCCTCGCTCCACTTATGGGTCACTGTGAAGATAATATCAAAACCTGATCCGTTTTTATCAGCTGAGTTAATCGGTTTAGATTTGGTAACATTATGGTCACTTTTAATATGGATTACGAATTTGCCTATCAAATACAGTTTGGATGTAGTAACCCATTTCATGGTATGTGAAGTGGTCGAATTGCATAGGTATACTCCTAAGTCATCTTATTTTTTGGACAACGGCCAATATTACGACCAGACGGACGGTATTGCAATGGGAAGACCGATATTTCCTTAATGGAGAATTTCGAGGGCATTGCATTAGACACGGTGCAACAAAGTTTTGTGTTTCTTTTGGTATGTTGTGGCACGTCCTCCATTTGCGTCCACGGATGTAAAAAGCTTTACGAGTTCTTCGTACTTCTAAACGGCATTATCAGTAACATCATCATGGAAGTAGAATAAGACAACGTGTCGTCCTCCTTCGACCTCCTCGACAGCCAGAAAAGAAATGTATTGTTGGGTTACAGCGTCTACTTAAAACCTATGCACACCCATCTGTACTTGCACGCCATAAGCCGTCATCACCAGGCACGGATGCGCACCGCGTTGCAAACGTTGGTACTTCGTGCATGGGCGACTCCAGGCGGCGGTAACCTGCCCCTTGAGGTGAGCCACCTACGCAAGTTCTTCAGGAACAGGCAACGGCTGCGAAGAAATAACACGAAATCAATTCGGCATTCAGGCCTACGAAAGAAATCCGTTAGTTACCCAGTTTAAGATGCATCAGGTCTGAGGACACCTGGGGTGTGCAGGATACCTTGCAAGTGTGGTTAGTCTTATGATGGGTAAACAGTACGCACTGGAGAGCAACGCAGGAAGAACGTGGGGCTTTTTATCGCTTACTGTGTGCAGGGAGATCCGCTTTAGCTGAACATACTCTAGAAAACGGTCACGGTCAGTCTTGTGGTTGCTCTAAACGGCACTATGTAAGTAAAGAAGCAATCGAAACAAGAAATCGCCAATAACATCCTTAGTACAGACTGTGGCCAGCAGCTCAGTGCGGAGCGCGATCCAGCGAAAGCCGAATTGACTCAGACCCACATATGACGATCCCGCGAGCATCAGTGACGTCATAGCAAGCAGCTAGAGTATATATGGGCATACCAGTAGCCAACGACAGCCGTACTACTTGACAGTGGCCGTGGAGATAGATCATGGCACTTTAACCACGGATGCGGCTTGAAGCCGGAGAACATTTTCAACACTACGTCGTATACGCTACCTCCGAGTTGTGTTGAGGAAATATTCAACTCAAAATTTCTCACACAGTTTCTGAATATAGTGAAATTAGGTACTAGATATAGCCTTGGGACAGTTTCAGTTGTTTCCATACATAAAAGATAACCCTTATGAGAAAAGGCATTTGCTGTCTCTAATCAGTAAAATACAGTCTAGTGACGATGGCTGCCTACAGCATAGGAGACGATTCCCAGACGGTTTGACTGTTGATATAAATCAAGTTGTACTTGACAACCATTGGAGACAACCCGTCCCTGTAACTGTGAAAATTTGTGTACTGTAAATCGGCTGAAGATTGTATTGGACAGACAGTACTCCTGCCGCCTAGACACAAGGGGGTGGATGGAGGGATGGCTGGGGGGGGGGGGTGAGGAGGGGGGGGGAGCAGTTGAGCTTTGTCACCCTACAATACCGACCCAATGCAGAGAGCGCCTTAGTCGCCAGTATCTGTGTGGAGTCTGGCGTCAGTCATTGTATACCACAGCAGGAGGGCCCGTAACTGCCATTGTCTGACCGGAAGGGACAGTCACTCACACAACTCGTGTCTTGTCCAGCAACAGGAAAGCAGATAATTAACCGAGGAAAGGCACTTTTCAAAGACAGAGGAGGCAAACTGACGTGACCGTCAGAGAATATATCAGAGAAAGCGTAAGTCATTCTAAGAAGAAGGGTTTCAGTCAACACGTTTCTTGTAGAGGGTGCACTTCCTTTAAGAGTGAGAAAGGACGGAGTTACGGAATGGTTGCGAAAGGTACTGGTAAATAATTCAATCGGCGGGAAGAAGAACCTGAGCTAGCCTATCTGATGTATAGATTCACTTATCAAAACATTTTACAACGCAGGAGGAGGCATCTTTCTGTGGAATGTTAAGTACTGGACTTGAGAGGAGAGACTTCGGTGCGAGCAGTGGCGAGACACAGTTCGCTACAGCTCCGAGCTCGCAGAGCCAACTGCTTGCACAGTGACACTGAGTGGGAGTCACTGCTGCTAACGCTGCAGCGCGGCTCGAGGAAGTTCCGCAGCACACGACAACTCAAATTCGATATCCGGGCTCTCTCGAGCATTCAGGTGGCGGTAGAAAGCGCCCGTCCATGCACTGCAGCACTCCACGGTGACCGTAGGAGTCGGCCGCTGGTGGCCGAGCGGGTCTAGGCGCTTCAGTCTGGAACCGCTCGACCGCTACGGTCGCAGGTTCCAATCCTGCCTCGGGCATGGATGTGTGTGATGTACTTAGGTTAGTTAGGTTTAAGTAGTTCTAAGTCCTAGGGGACTGATGACCTTAAATATTAAGTCCCATAGTGCTCAGAGCCATTTGAACCATTTAGCCAGTGATCGTAGGATTTCGAGAGTAGCATTTGACTCAAGGTATTCATAAGGGATACATTGTTATTGTTTCAGTCGTGGTGGTGAAGGTCTCTAATAGAATTCTATCGTAATGGTTGTTCTGTTCATAAATCAGATATCGGCTGCGACCGAATGATTGTTTTCCAAATCGACTGCTTCAGGTGAAAACTGAAAAATCTGTGTAGTTACGAACATATCAGACACTTCCGGCCACTACATAAAATTATTTCAAAAACTATCCGTCTATTTCCGTAAGGAACTCAATTTCCATGTCGAACTTTTTGCTTTTATTTAGTTCATCAGTTGTCTTCTTCTGGTTTTAGTTACGGTTTTCGAATTCTGTTTCATAAATTATCCCCACCTGTACTAACCTATACTGGAAGTCACAAGCACCACTTATTCGCACGACATATTAGATTTTGTGAGGAATAACTTCCGTAAACTAACCCAGCATACCTTGATATAGAGCACACTTCATATTAATTTTGAAGCTATTTCAGAAAAGTCTTTCAATATGACTGTATCACGAGGTCAAAAAACCTCGATTCAGGTAATTAGTTTAATTAAATAAACGATGTTTTAATTACTATTCATTAACTAAATCATCGATAGGGACACAACGACAATTATTGTAATACTTTGCCTGCACAAAATTCAATTTCGTAATCCTCAGTTGTAACTGAATCGTTCGACATACAGCACGATATTCCTGTGTCTGATTTACATTTTAGCATTTATCTATTGGTTTTCGTTTCGTTTGTTTTTGACATCTTCAATACGCTGAAATAAAAAAAGGAGAGTGTTGTATGTGGAGGATAGTGTACCAAGGAACACATGATGTTTTTTGATTGCTACTTCATTCCAGCGACCGATTCTACAATCACTCCAAGCAGTGCGCACTTGAGGCCTTTGTAACCTCAATTATTTGCTTGACGTATTCCAATCTCTGTGTTCCTCTACAGTTTTTGCCCTCTACAGCTCCCTCTAGTACCATGGAAGTCATTCCCTCAAGTCTTAACAGATGTCCTATCATCCTGTCCCTTCTCCTTATCAGTGTTTTCCATATATTCCTTTCCTCTCCGACTCTGCGTAGAACCTCCTCATTCCTTACCTTATCAGTCCAACTAATTTTCAACATTCGTCTCTAGCACCACATCTCAAATAGTTCGATTCTCTTCTGTTCCGGTTTTCCCACAGTCCATGTTTCACTACCATACAATGCTGTACTCCAGACGTACATCCTCAGAAATTTCTTCCTCAAATTAAGGCCGGTATTTGATATTAGTAGACTTCTCTTGGCCAGAAATGCCTTTTTTGCCGTAGCGAGTCTGCTTTTGATGTCCTCCTTGTTCCGTCCGTCATTGGTTATTTTACTGCCTAGGTAGCAGAATTCCTTAACTTCATTGACTTCGTGACCATCAATCCTGATGTTAAGTTTCTCGCTGTTCTCATTTCTACTACTTCTCATTATCTTCGTCTTTCTCCGATTTACTCTCAAACCATACTGTGTACTCATTAGACTGTTCATTCCGTTCAGCAGATCATTTAATTCTTCTTCACTTTCACTCAGGATAGCAATGTCATCAGCGAATCATATCATTGATATCCTTTCACCTTGTATTTTAATTCCACTCCTGAACCTTTATTTTATTTCCATCATTGCTTCCTCGATGTACAGATTGAAGAGTAGGGGCGAAAGGCTACAGCCTTGTCTAACACCCTTCTTAATATGAGCATGAGCACTTCGTTCTTGATCGTCCACTCTTATTATTCCCTCTTGGTTGTTGTACATATTGTATATGACCCGTTTCTCCCTATGGCTTACCCATACTTTTTTCAGTCTCCAACAGCTTGTACCATTTTATATTGTCGAACGCTTTTTCCAGGTCGACAAATCCTATAAAAGTGTCTTGATTTTTCTTTTGCCTTGCTTCCATTATTAGCCGTAACGTCAGAATTGCCTCTCTCGTACCTTTACTTTTCCTAAAGCCAAACTGATCGTCACCTAGCGCATTGTCAATTTTGTTTTCCATTCTTCTGTATATTATTCTTGTAAGCAGCTTCGATGCATGAGCTGTTAAGCTGATTGTGCGATAATTCTCGCACTTGTCAGCTCTTGCCGTCTTCGGAATTGTGTCGATGATGCTTTTCAGAAAGTCAGATGGTACATCGCCAGACTCATATATTCTACACACCAACGTGAATAGTCGTTTTGTTGCCACTTCCCCGAATGATTTTAGAAATTCTGATGGAATGTTTTCTGTCCCTTCTGCCTTATTTGACCGTAAGTCCTCCAAAGCTCTTTTAAATTCCGATTCTAATACTGGATCCCCTATCTCTTCTAAATCGACTCCTGTTTCTTCTTCTATCACATCAGACAAATCTTCACCCTCATAGAGGTTTTCAATGTGTTCTTTCCACCTATCTACTCTCTCCTCTGCATTTAACACTGGAATTCCCGTTACACTCTTAATGTTACCACCGTTGCTTTTAATGTCACCAAAGGTTGTTTTGACTTTCCTGAATGCTGAGTCTGTCCTTCCGACAATCATATCTTTTTCGATATCTTCACATTTTTCCTGCAGCCGTTTCGTCTTAGCTTCCCTGCACTTCCTATTTATTTCATTCCTCAGCGACTTGTATTTCTGTATGCCTGATTTTCCCGGAACATGTTTGTACTTCCTCCTTTCATCAATCAACTGAAGTATTTCTTCTGTTACCCATGGTTTCTTCGTAGCTACCTTCTTTGTATCTATGTTTTCCTTCCCAACTACTGTGATGGCCCTGTTTAGAGATGTCCATTCCTCTTCAACTGTACTGCCTACTGCGTTATTCTTTATTGTTGTATCTATAGCGTTAGAGAACTTCAAACGTATCTCGTTATTCCTTAGTACTTCCATATCCCACTTCTTTGCGTATTGATTCTTCCTGACTAATGTCTTGAACTTCAGCCTACTCTTCATCACTACTATATTCACCGAGCGAGGTGGCGCAGTGGTTAGACACTGGACTCGCATTCGGGAGGACGACGGTTCAATCCCGCGTCCGGCCATCCTGATTTAGGTTTTCCGTGATTTCCCTAAATCGCTCCAGGCAAATGCCGGGATGGTTCCTTTCAAAGGGCACGGCCGACTTCCTTCCCCGTCCTTCCCTAATCCGATGAGACCGATGACCTCGCTGTCTGGTCTCCTTCCCCGAAACAACCAACCAACCAACCAACTACTATATTGTGATCTGAGTCTATATCTGCTCCTGTGTACGCCTTACAATCCAGTATCTGATTTCGGAATCTCTGTCTGACCATGATGTAATCTAATTGATATCTTCCCGTATCTCCCGGCCTTTTCCAAGTATACCTCTTCCTCTTGTGATTCTTGAACAGGGTATTCGCTATTACTAGCTGAAACTTGTTACAGAACTCAATTATTCTTTCTCCTCTTCCATTCCTTGTCCCAAGCCCATATTCTCTTGTAACCTTTTCTTCTACTCCTTCCCCTACAACTGCATTCCAGTCGCCCATGACTATTAGATTTTCGTCCCCCTTTACATACTGCATTACCCTTTCAATATCCTCATACACTTTCTCTATCTGTTCATCTTCAGCTTGTGACGTCGGCATGTATACCTGAACTATCGGTGTCGGTGTTGGTCTGCTGTCGATTCTGATTAGAACAACCCGGTCACTGAACTGTTCACAGTAACACACCCACTGCCCTACCTTCCTATTCACAACGAATCCTACACCTGTTACACCATTTTCTGCTGCTGTTGATATTACCCGATACTCAACTGACCAGAAATCCTTGTCTTCCTTCCACTTCACTTCACTGACCCCTACTATATCTAGATTGAGCCTTTGCATTTCCCTTTTCAGATTTTCTAGTTTCCCTACCATGTTCAAGCTTCTGACATTCCACGCCCCGACTCGTAGAACGTTATCCTTTCGTTGATTTTTTAATCTTTTTCTCATGGTAACCTCCCCCTTGGCAGTCCCCTCCCAGAGATCCGAATGGGGGACTATTCCGGAATCTTTTGCCAATGGAGAGAGCATCATGACACTTCTTCAATTACAGGCCACATGTCCTGTGGATAGACGTTAAGTGTCTTTAATGCAGTGGTTTCCATTGCCTTCTGCATACTCATGTCGTTGATCATTGCTGATTCTTCCGCCTTTAGGGGCAATTTACCACCCCTAGGACAAGAGAGTGCCCTGAACCTCTATCCGCTCCTCCGCCCTCTTTGACAAAGCCGTTGGCAGAATGAGGCTGACTTCTTATGCCGTAAGTCTTCGGCCGCCAATGCTGACTATTTATCAACATTTAGGCAGTGGCGGGGATCGAACCCGGGACCGAAGACGTTTTGATTATGAATCAAAGACGCTACCGCTAGACCACGGGCTTCTCATAGGCCATTGCAGTGACGTCACAAACCATTAGAATAAAAACGGATGCCTCATCTGAGTGGTGGCAGTAGCAGCAGTTGTGAGAGTCTCGACACGGTATCGACCGGAGAAGCAAGCAGACGATCTGACGGCTGCAGATGTTCAAATTTTCCAATACTGCACTGCACTGTTTTTGCCTATCGTGAAGGTGGCGACAACGAGATATTTCAGTGCTGTGCGCTTGTGTTGTGATTTTCATACCAAATAAATATAAAGAAACACTACTCCAAGTTTTATTTGTTATTTATGAAGTGAAGATCGGGTCAGATACATGATGGATCGCTGTATGTGCAATCTTAGACCTCCAATGACTACAAGGTAAGTCTACGGCAATCCCACATTTTGTTATCATCCTCACAGCTTCCCAGTCTCATAGCATAAATTATCTATATGTCCTCTTACTGTTCCGTATATAATTAGTTCCTTGTTTCAATTCAAATGCTAGTGCCTCCAGCATCGTTTTCTGCTCTCTTGCTTGGTTGCGTTCATCCTGATCGGATGAATTATAAGAGGTTGTGTCTTTCCATGATGCAGTACTTAGCTTAGATTACAATGTAACGAATGTTAACTTTGATTGTTTTGTCACTTCGTACATTCCTTGTTCTAATCTGATTTTTAAATACTTTTCAGCAAATTATTCGGAATAATTCTACTACGTCGGTGATCTTAATATGACAATACAATTCATCGGCTGCCATTGTCGCAGCTTCAAGGGCATATTTCATGATCAATATTGAAACCCATCTTCACTCATAATTTTCATTACGAAGTCCGATTCGTTTATAGAGTAATTACAAGCTCAATGACGATCAAAACTTTTAATCATCTTTTCACTGTCACACATCATCGTGTTAAAGATACGCTGCCAATACAGGCTTCGCCGATTTAGGTTGGTCAAAATTACAATTGCCCTTTCTCATTGCTACTTATCTTATCCTTTACAATCAATATTTTAAAGAAATGCATACAAACGAAGAGCGATTATAGTACCCTTAGTAAAGGGTGTTTCAAAATGAATATACTGGTTTTAAGGCTTTGCAGCACATATTACATTCACCTCACAGTTACAAATAACATACCAAATGAAAGACAAACACAAACAGTTTTTCTTACACCAATCACATATCGAGTCAATACGCGAGTTGTTCTCAAACCTTGTTCAATGTGTCAGGAGTAACTTTGCAATACCACTGTTTCTGAAGTCAAATATATCGGCTGGTATCTGAGGCACATGCGCATGATTGCGTCAGATCGTGTGTGAACGTGGATGTCATGCATAAAATGCTGTGTCAACTGGCCCCTTGCGTCCAATCCACCGGTCGGATACAACGTCGTTTAACCAGTTGCGTACTGAGTTATGCCAGTGAGGCGGCGCACCATCTTGCTCCCAAATAAAGATGTGTTGTTCAGCTTCTTCCCATTAAGACACGGGCCATAGCTGTAACACATCAAGATAAGAAACGTCAGTTACAGTTGATTCACCGAAAAAGAAAGGCCCATAAACTTTCCGTGGGGATATTTCTTGTGGCTAAGCGTGAAAGAGTCGCACTCGTTCAACACGTGTTTCAGTCACTCTTTGTCATTCCATACTCTTCCCGTTGCGCACAGGTATAAAAATAAAACTTTTTGAGTTGCTCTTTCATTTAGTGTACTATTTACAATTGCAAGTTGAATGTAATAAATGCTACAACGCCTTAAAACCGTTATGTTCATTTTGAAACACCCTGTATTTATGGATTTGTCGTTTTATATTATTGCCGTGTGTTCATATTGATGGCATTTCAGATAACCAATAGGTAGATCTCAAGTGGTTAATTGTTTCGTAATTCTGTTTTGTAAATTGTGAGTGAAATTCTATAGCCACTCAACAGTTTTATATAAGAAGTTGCAACCTAACTTACTTACACTGCAGACCATTACAAATGCAACAGTTGCATGCTATGCAAATGATAAGCACTTCAACACAACTGCACGAGGTAGTTAGTAGTGACGTCATCTACATTTTGCATTCAGGGTGAACCTGTAGCCCAGCGTCATAGTTTCGGAAGTTGTTTGAAGATATTTGATGAAAATTTTGTTAACGTACCTGCAGTCTCTAGTGGCCCACTTTACACAGTGATTGCGTTTCGAGTTTTGAAATGTTCTAGATTATTTAGTTTGGTGGCGTCGTTTAAATGTTACGACAGTAGGGCAAGCTGACTTGGTGCAAACCTCAGACGATCCTGATGCCTCACTGCCGTCTACCAGGTGTCGCTTTAGTTTCCTCTGATGACTATCTAGGGCACGTCGTAATTTGGACAGTAGCCAATAGATCGTCGTGGTGCAGAGGTTGCTGGCTGTGTCCTACCTTCGAGACCTCGGTGACGTTATCTTTCAGCAAGATAACGCCTGAGTGCACGCTGTCCTGACGTACCTGGCTACCGAGGATGTTCGACAGTTACCCCCATCCGGATCACTCACCCAGTGGACAGTCTGGCCATGGTTACAGAGTGACTGACACCCCCCCCCCCCCCCCACTAACCAGTCACTACCACAGATGGGCTCTGGCAGTACGGAATGTCGTTCCGTGATGCTAGAGTCATTGTTGCAGCCAGAATGGTCAATTTGGGTACTAAATTTCGTACCTTATACACTCCCAAATCTTTTACAAATTTGATCTTATATTGATTCTACTATTCAGTATAGGCAAATATACACATCAGTAAAATTTTGTTGTCATGCTTCCTGGCTGTTGCAGATTTAATGGTTATCAGTGTACGCCCCTGTGGCTGCTGTACGTAATACTGTATTTATTACTTATTTTTAAATTCTGCATAATTATGTTATCATTTATAAATATAATTAAATTTAATTAGCGTCCAGTGGGAGCCTCAAAAATTCCATCAGCGCGTAACTGACAGCCAGTGCGAGACGTGCAGACCTAATAAAATTCCGTATCCACGTAATTGGCACGCTATGTGATGCTTATCAGAATTCACCGGTTTACAAATATATCAACCGAGGGATGTGACCAAGCTACTACCGCTCCAAAAAAGATATATCACAGAGAGAATAATATACAAAATAATGGAAAGGAAAATTCAGGGTGTGTTAGTTGACGATCAGTTTGGCTATAGGAAAGCTAAAGACACCAGAGAGAGAATTCTGATGTTGTGGTTGATAAAGGAAATAAGACTAAAGAAAAATGAAGGCAAATTCACAGAATTTGTCAACCTGGACAAAGAGTTCGACAACGTCAAATGGTTCAAGATGTTCGAAATTCTGAGGAAAATAGGGGTAAGCTACTGGGAGAGACATGTAGTATACAACATGTACAAGGGCCCAGAAGATACAGTAAGAGGGGAGAACCAAGAACGAAGTGCCCGGACAGAAAGGGTGTAAGAAATATGCAAGCTTGCTACTGTCTTTTATAATCCAGACTTTAATAAAAATGACAAGGTACTGTTAACCAGAACACAGGGATAAGTTCTGATCTAAATGACAATAGGTTTATCCATTCTTAACATCAAAAGACAAAAAAAATGACTAAGGAACCGTCACACAAAGATTTTTATTTGACAAACGCTTTCACTGACAGGGGGTCTATGGTGGACAAAGGGATCGACACACGACACTAGCCGGAAGACTAATCGCTTTATCTGACTTCATACACGTGAATCTGGGTTATGGCACAAAAACTACGGCACCATCAAGCATCTTTACTCTACTATTCAAAAAAAGAAAAATATGGTTCGGAAGAACAGGGGGCTGAGAAACATATATTGGAGCCCTACGTCGTAGCAGCGAATACTTTACCGTCCTGCTGGTCAAGGCGGCACACCACGATGCATTCGGCGACTGAAGTCGTGGATGGCTGCAATCTGTTATTAATGGCGGGCGCCAGAAAAATGCAAGTACGCGGTCTCGCGTAAGGTTTATTCGGGACGCAGGTACTTCCCTACGAGCCTCTGAAACCCTGGTGGATTCCAGTGTGCAGGTGGGCCCGTTTGCTGGTCTGCCAAACCAATTCGACTCCGTGCCACGTCCATGCGTGACGGAATATGTTAAATGTTTAGACGGCCGACTCAAAACAAATAAGTACAGCCACACTTCACTCGTTGTGTGCGTGGTGCTGGAAGCAGTACCTCCGACGGTTCAGAAGGTGACTGGCACAGGCTCTAACTGGCACACTAGGAAAGGACGCAAGTCTCACTGTTTAGGTAGAGACCTACAGTTCTTTACTAGCGAAGCGCCAGTACAAGAGAGATCTCTTTTCTTTCTGTCCGCTTTCTTCCTCAGCCCCGTAGCAAAAGCCCACTTACATCTTTGACTTTCCCTCACTTTAGCACAAGCCTGTGCCGGCCGTTGTGACCGAGCGGCTCTAGGAGCTTCAGTCCGGAACCGCGCTGTTGCAATGGTCGCAGGATCGGAACCTGCCTCGGGCATGGATGTGTGCGATGTCCTTAGGTTAGTTAAGTTTAAGTAGTTCTAAGTTCTAGGGACTGATGACCTCAGATGTTAAGTCCCGTAGCGCTCAGAGCCATTTGAACCATTTTTTTGAAGCGTCTCGTAGAGCAACGTATAAAAAATGACAGCTAACTTAAGCTGGACCAGAATAACCAGAAACTATGATCTTTCCAACAAGTCTCATCTAGATGCTCTCTCTGCTGTTGACTCTCCGCCTGTAGAAGTAATTCGTGCACTGCAAATGGACTTACACATAGTGCCCTGCAATTTGAAATAAACAGAAAATGAGTGTGTTTGGTAGCTAAATATCGACGTCTGTCACTGAAAACACGTGCTGAGATGCTGCACTGTGACACTCGCTTACTTTGTTAGCTGAAAATTAAAAATAAAGTAATCTCTCTGCTGGAGGCAGATCATTCAAGTATAATGAAACTGAACGGAAATCTCTCGAGAATGTGGTTCTTTAGTCACGTAAGGATTTAACCAAAGATCAGAGGAGTGGGAAACGAGTTCGTTGGAACAGCAAGTTATGTGATCACTGAAAAAGCTTGTATATATTACGTAGTAAAAGAATATAATGTCTTACATCCGATATTGAAGTGACATTCAATGAAACACGTGACCTTACAAGGCCACACAGTTACAAAAGCTAGAAAAATAATACCAAATTCTTAATATCGCCCATAATATTTAATGAGTGAAAACGCACTGGAATATAGTAGTCGTGGACATGGATGAGTGAAGAGACAATGAATACAGATTCCCATGTATTCCAGCTGCGTCGTGATAGCGAAGAACGAAATTAACCTTGTTCTCACGAAACGCAATTCCAAAGTATCTCGAGTGAACAAATGGTATAATATATTACTGTGTAAAGGCTGCACAAGCAAGCAAACATCCCACCAAAATTCCGGGTGATTTAATGTGCCCATTTCAATATCACATGGCAAGCGATGTATGAAATAGCTCACCACGTCCCAGCTGGAGAGCAAAGGGTCTTCATGGCAGTGCGCGGAAGCGAATACCGTGTCCCACTTGTACACTAGCTAAACGATTCTCCACGCCAAGCAATACCACACTGTCTGATCGCAAGTAACCGAACACACTGTGTAATGTGGAACTGACCGGTAGTTATCACGACGAATATTTTGCTGTGTGTAGAGAAGTATCAGCAGCAGTAGAATCGGTGGAGCAAGAGAATTCGGTGACTTCGAACGTGGAACACTCACCGGATGTAACCTGCGTAACAGATACATCAGGGACATTTCAACACTTCAAAAGCTACGCAAGTCGGACTTCATATAATGAAAGCGAGCATCCTGAGGGTGATTGAAATAATGACGTGAAATCGGAAGAAATAATCGTTTGGTGGTTCCAAAGTGCTACCAAAAGTCCAGCTAGTGCCTTGGATTTAAAAATGATGCGGTATATTGGTCACGCAACTCCACATAAACCTTATATTTCTTTAGTGATTGCTACACAACGCTCGAGGTGGTGCTACTGGACAATGGATGACTGCAAACGTGTCATATGACGAATCACCTTACATCCTGTGTCAGTCCGAGGGAAGGGTTTGGGTTCGTTGAATGCCTGGAAAACGTTACCTGCCGCCATGCATAGGTAATGAAGCGTGGAGAAGGATGTGTTATGGTATGGGGGTGTTTGTTGTGGTAGTAGTTTGATCCTCTCATTATTACGCTTAAGAAAACGACGAAGCTAAAGCGTGTGAACACATTTTACAACATTGTGTAGTGCTTGCAGTAGAGTAACACTGCGGGGACAAAGCTGGCCTGTATCAGCATTTCAATGAAACCTGTCATAAAGCAGCGTCTGTGAGGCAATGATTCCTAGACAGTATCATTCAGAAATGTACTGGCTTGCCCACACTCCCGACCTAAAAGCAATGTAAAAGTTTTGGGACGACTTAGAATGTTGACTTCATTCCAGAGTATAACGTCCAACTTCATACTTTGTGTGGTTTCGACTCTTGTAGAAGAATGAGCTAACATTCATCCACAGACATTCAGACTCCTCACCCAAGAATAGCGAGCTGAGTTCAAGCTGTTATGCAGGCCAAGGTTCAAATAGCTCTAAGTACTATGGGACTTAACAACTGAGGTCATCAGTTCCCTAGACTTAGAACTACTTTAACCTAACTAATCTAAGGACATCACACACATCCATGCCGAGGCAGGATTCGCACCTGCGACCGTAGGAGCAGCGCGGTTCCGAACTGAAGCGCCTAGAACCGCTCGACCACAACGGCCGGCTACACGCCAAAGGTGGACACGGATGCTTTTGATCATATAGTGTATTCAGAATTCAATTTTCACTCTGCAGCGGAGTGTGCGCTGATGTGAATCTTCCTGGCAGATTAAAACTGTGTGCCGGACCTTTGCCTTTCGCGGGCAGGTGCTCTACCGACTGAGCTACCCAAGCACGACTCAGAACCCGTCCTCTCAGCTCCACTTGTGGCAGTACCTCCTCCCCTACCTTCCAAATTTCACAGAAGCTCTCCTGCGAACCTTGCAAGACTAGCACTCCTGGAAGAAAGAATATTGCGGAGACAATAATATTGCAGGAGTTGCAAGGTTCGCAGGAGAGCATCGTGGAGTTTGGAAGGTAGGAGACGAGGTACTGCCGAAAGTGAAGCTCAGAGGACGGGTCCTGAGTCTTGCGAAAGGAAAAGGTAGCGTGGTCGAGTCTCGATCCGGCACACAGTATCAATCTGCCAGGAAGTTTCATATAGTGTATTGTCCGGCTAATCTAAGAATTTAAGTAGCGTTCTTGAGAAATGCCTTTGCGATCTCAACCAATGATGAAGCTACTCTAACAGATGAAAGACTATTTTTTTTTTTTCTTTGTGGCATGCAAGTGATTGTCGATCTGCGTACGAATACGTCGTATGAAAGCTGTTCGTAGTAGACGGCTTTCAAAAATTGTACAAGGCAGCCACTATTAAACTGATCTATGCTTAGTTATCATCCTATTTTACGACGTTATGTGCCGATAACGGACGGTACGTTCGGTAGCTATGGTCAACCATGCGCTCGTGGTCTGACCCACGGATGGGTGTTAAGGGTGAATGGGCGAGGGGTGAGGGCAGACAATCCATATCAGTTTCGTAGTGAATGGCGAATTAGTTTTGAAATTACACGACAATTTGGTGCAGTTCTCCTCGCTACTGGCCAGTATCCACTGCATGTTCCAGCTTCCTTCAAACTGATCCATCTGACTGTGTACTGGGGCAGGGTCAGTGTACGGTTTTTGAAGAAAATTTTTGACAGCTGTTGCTTCGCCCTTCCTTTACCCCCTTCCACCACGTTGGTTACATCCTCGCCACTGTCGCCACAAAGTAATAAAGATTTTATGTCAGGCAACGTGCGTTCAGTCTGTGGGGTTGAGATTGCAAAGCTCTTACTTCTTCTGTAACTACTCATTTGCTACACTGAAAGGTTTCGGTGGTTTATAAACTTTTTTACCAAGAATAATACAGAACCACATGTCATCCCATATTACCTTACGGTCTCAAATCTCCGCTTTTACCGAAGTTTTCGTCAGTGGCTGAGAAAATCTGACGATTTGTTTTGTATTTGTTCCCTTCATCAAACGTCTTATGTCCGCCAAAGCGAACTGTCAAGTTGGTCCCGCCGTTACCACTTTATAAAAACACCGCCAGCAGTGGAACTGTACACAAATTCGCATAGCTGCAACCTTACCGCATTCGAACTCACTGAAGTCTGGCCATGTTGACACTTCGTGGTAAAACGGGATTTCTTTGTAATACTGATGTTGTTCCTAAGAATATGTCACATATTACTGTTAGTCAAAACTAGAGGAAAAACTAAACTACATCTACATCTACATTGATACTCCGCAAGCCACCCAACGGTGTGTGGCGGAGGGCACTTTACGTGCCACTGTCATTACCTCCCTTTCCTGTTCCAGTCGCGTATGGTTCGCGGGAAGAACGACTGTCTGAAAGCCTCCGTGCGCGCTCTAATCTCTCTAATTTTACATTCGTGATCTCCTCGGGAGGTATAAGTAGGGGCAAGCAATATATTCGATACCTCATCCAGAAACGCACCCTCTCGAAACCTGGCGAGCAAGTTACACCGCGATGCAGAGCGCCTCTCTTGCAGAGTCTGCCACTTGAGTTTATTAAACATCTCCGTAACGCTATCACGGTTACCAAATAACCCGGTAACGAAACGCGCCGCTCTTCTTTGGATCTTCTCTATCTCTTCCGTCAACCCGACCTGGTACGGATCCCACACTGATGAGCAATACTCAAGTATAGGTCGAACGAGTGTTTTGTAAGCCACCTCCTTTGTTGATGGACTACCTTTTCTAAGCACTCTCCCAATGAATCTCAACCTGGTACCCGCCTTACCAACAATTAAATTTAAATGATCATTCCACTTCAAATCGTTCCGCACGCATATTCCCAGATATTTTACAGACGTAACTGCTACCAGTGTTTGTTCCGCTATCATATAATCATACAATAAAGGATCCTTCTTTCTATGTATTCGCAATACATTACATTTGTCTATGTTAAGGGTCAGTTGCCACTCCCTGCACCAAGTGCCTATCCGCTGCAGATCTTCCTGTCAGGAAACAAACACATGTTAACATACGGGATACTCTATCCTCTCATTCCCATCTGTCTGTTACTAAATGGAAGACACTGTAAACAGTGCTGCATCAAGTTGTCGCACATCCTGACCCATCCGTTAGTCTTTCTTCCCAGTGTAATACACTCAGTTTGAAAGACACACGGCTTCATTCTGATTGCGTAATACGGGTTCGTAAAGAAGAAAGTGAGGAAGACTAGGGTTAACTTTCTGTCGACATCGAGGTCATTGGAGAATGGGCACGATCACGAATTGTTTCACGGACAGGGAAAGGTATCAGCAGTGCACTTTCAAGGGAATCATGGCGCCATTTGCCTGGAGAGAATGCGAATCGTATACGTTGATCACATGCTCCTATAACGTATAGATTTTGTCGGTGGATTGGGCGCAGTCCAGTACGCTTAAATGTTTGCATAGCCAGAAAACGGTTTCAGGTCCAGTGAACGGAGAGGCCACGCTAATTTACCTCAACCAATCTATCGATTAAGAAACGTTGGGGTGAGATAATGTCGCCTGATCCTAGAAAATTGGTTGCGGACGCGTTGTGCGTGGGGCACAGTCGTTGTCTTTCTGCCAGGGTACGTTTTCCAGTAGCAATGGTAATTCATCGCTCAGAAGTCGGTGACACCAACCACTTTTATTGCATTTGATGAAGATGGCGTCCTGTGAGTTTTGGCAGTGTAGCCTCACCTCCATGACTGCTAGAGGGTTTGCATAAGTGAATGCCGACTAATTTAAACCACTGAATACTATGCATTACTCATTACTAGTAAAACAATTCATATTTCAAAGGCGTTGGCCTCTGCGCATTTATAAGAGTTTTTCATCTAATTTTTTTGCATGCTACCACCTGCAGAAACCTGTGACTCTCTTTTAAACCCCTGTATAGCCTGGCCTAACACAGTCCTTGTTAAATGAGATGCCTGGGCGCTCCACCACCTACTGTTTTCATTGCAGTACGGTGTCAGTCATGATATAGTATAGACAGCTGAAATTCTGTTCACTTAGCGAAGCTGCAATGTCCCTCCTTCCTGCTCTTACTCGTACGCACTGTCCATTATGGATCAAATTTAACGTCGGACTTCTTCATAAAGTTTATGCCCTCACCTCTACCTTATTCATGGCGCATTCATTTCTCTCTCCGGCTGTCTCTCTTCCTCTCTTTCTCTCGTTCCGTCGTTGCGGTGCGACAGCTGGTAGCTGCCGAGAATACCGGCAGAGGAGGAGAAAGGAAGCAACTTATCTTTCTCCCGATTAACTTCCAGGCAGGAACATACATTTTACTGGCCTGGACGACGCGAGACGATTAATCACGGCACGCGGGGGAAATTTCGGAAGAGCAGGCAATGCCCTCTCCTGGAGGCTTCCTTTCATCAGGCCTCACTCATCTGGCGGTCTGTGGTGCTCGCTCTCTTACGTCCACTCGAGGCAAGCTATTGTAGCAGCAGGGTCTGCGTTACACTTAAATTCGTGGGTGGACAATCTGTCTATGATATTCTTAATCATATTACTGAGCTCCTTAAACATTTAAGTACGGAAAATATCGCTCTTCTTATAACTGGAGGGTCCTATGCCAGAGTTAACCAACTACAAATTTTGACATTTTAGGTTAGCTATTGATAATGGTGCAGAAAATTATAAAGATTCATATGGTAAAACGAACCAGGACTCTTGAGGGACACTGAGCGATTTTTTTTTTTTTTTTTTTTTGCACTTCTGTAGTGTCTCAGATCTACATTTATCTCTAGTGCCAGAGTGAACTAAATCCAGTAACAAGATGGCAGACGAAGTTGCATACAGGAGTTCAGAAGAGTCAAATGACAGTAATGTTGACATTGAGTGTGGTTCCAGCGATGAATATGTACCATCCTCACGTCAATCAAGTAGTGAAGGTACGTTTTATAATTAAAACTGCATAAATTTAGCTAAGAATGGTGTACAACATTACTTCGTTCCATGCGATTATTGAAGGCTACTGTCATATGCAAAAGTGAACTAACTACATGATGATGTGCTGTGCTACCATCTAGGGAGTAAACTGTGAACTACGTAGTGGAATACTCACAACTACCGATAGGGACATGTTCCTGATCGATTATTACAGTCGCTGAACATCGAGAATGCCGTCAGCGTTAGGAACGTAGTTGGTACGCTTCGGCAAATGAAATATACGAAAACGCATCGTTTTGACTGCACATCTGTTGTCAACTTTTATTTTACCATTTTACTTGCTAAATTGTATTCGTAATGATGTAAGTGGAGAACATGTACGCCGTAGTTTTACATTAAGAAACGTTTTTATTTTTTGCAGAATCCAAAGAACTAATTAGGGTGAAGCGCAAGGAAAGCAATCCAGGTAACTGGAAAAAGAATTTCCGGAAGACTTGCAAAAACAGAGGAAACCCATTTACGTCATCGACGGGACAAACAGTAATGGGAAGGCGTTAAAGGACTACCGCTGCACATGTCGTCGCAAATGTTATGAAAAAGTCTCACTGCAGGATCGACAGTTATTTTTTGTTATGCATTACAGTGATGGACGGTATGAAACACAAACAGCTTTGATTGGATGGTCTGTTAATTCCTTCATTGTGAAGGACAGAAGATCAAATGCTGAAGATCCCCTAAGAACATTTACTCGACATTACTTTATTCCTACCACATCAGGTGATGTGAAGGTTTGCAAAAATATGTTCCTAAACACACTCTGTGTTAACAGTGCAAAGATTCACAGAGCTCTTCTGAAAGTGAAGTCTGGTCAATTACAAGACAGAAGAGGAAAACATGAGCCGCATAATAAATTTCCTGAAGAAAGAATTCGTCGCATCAGAGATCATATTAATTCATTTCCATGCTATAGGAGCCACTATTGTCGGAAGGATAGTCCCGATAGGAAGTATCTCTCCTGTCACCTCAAAAAAATGGTTCAAATGGCTCTGAGCACTATGGGACTTAACATCTGAGGACATCAGTCCCCTAGAACTTAGAACTACTTAAACCTAACTAACCTAAGGACATCACACACATCCATGCCCGAGGCAGGATTCGAACCTGCGACCGTAGCGGTAGCGCGGTTCCAGACTGAAGCGCCTAGAACCGCTCGGCCACACCGGCCGGCTGTCACCTCAATTTGAGCTTGATGTACAGGCTGTATAAAGAGCAACTGATAGGAGAAAATGCAGAGTCTGACATTGTGACACAATCGTTGTATGAAAAAGTTTTCAAAACTAAGTTCAACCTCTCATTTAAATTGCCACACAAAGACACATGCAAGAAATGTGATATCTTTCATATTAAAACCAACTCTCTAAAAGCACTAGAGAAGACTTCTGACAATGTGAAAGCTCTTTAAGATGTAAACATGGAAAGAGAGCTACATCATCGACAGGTTGACCTTGCAAAGGCAACACTACGAAAAGACAAAGAGAAAGCAATAAATGGTGAATGTACAGTACTTGCGTTTGATCTGCAAACGACAATTTCGCTCCCAAAAGTTCCCACTGGTGTTGTGTATTACAAACGTCAACTTTCTTGCTTCAATTTGGGTTTCCATGATATGGGTACATCCAAAGGAACTATGCACCTTTTGCATGAGGGAATAGCAGGTCGAGGACCAGATGAGATAGGATCGCGTCTTATGAAACACCTAAATGCTAATCCTACGAAAGAAACTGTTGTGTTTTTGTCACACTCATGTGGTGGCCAAAATAGAAATTTCAAACTGGTAACAATACTAATGCGTACCGTTCAAGATCCTGCTCAGCATGTCAAAGAAATCATCCAAAAAATTTTAATCCCAGGCCACAGTTATCTGCCCAATGACACTGATTTCAATCATATTGAGAACATGATGAGATGCAACCAAAACATTTACCGTATGCATGAAATCCAGAACATGCAGAGTCAAGAAACAAAAGTTCGGTGTGGTGGAAATGAAACGTGATGATTTCTTGAGCTCTTAGAGCTTAACATCAGTTTTAAGAAACAGGAAAAAGTTGATGGACTAACTGTAGCTTCGATGAAAATAAGATGCATCAGAATAAGCAAAGAGAAGCCCAACGTAATGCAGTTCAAGCACACACGCAATGATGATGTGGAGTACTATGAAGTTAGTTTCTCTAAACGAGCTAGAGGAAGGACACCCAATCTCCACCACATTCCACTGAATCTCAAATATCCCAGAGGAAGACCACTTACGAGTGCAAAGAACAAAGATCTTGACTCAATGCTGTGCTTCATTCCCCCTATCTACCACGATTTTACAAGAACTTGCGAGGTGCTGCAGAGATAGCTGGAAATTCCAGTGAAGATGGGCTATCAGAAGATGAATGAGATTCCAGAAAATTCTGTATAAAATGTACCAGGCACAGTTTCCTTATAGCATATGACGTTTTCTGTTGAAGAATGAAACAAGACAGCTATAAACATAACATGTGTGACGAAACAAAAGTGCTTTAATAGTTACACCTGCGCTGACACAATGTACTTATTCAAACTTTATTTCACATCCTTATAATCACCATCATTTTTTCATACCTGTAATAGGTGCATTTCGATTGAAAAGCCAATAAACAAGATTCAGTATATGTTAGCAATCTGTTGAAGATCATTTACTGCCCTTAATATCTCATCACATTTTTTTTTCTGTAGTTGAACTTTAGAGCTGAATATCTCGAAACAAGTAATTTGTAGTTGGTTCACTCTGGCATAAGACCCTCCAACTGATCTTTTTGGATACAAACAGTTCAAAATCTTAAAATATATTCCACTCACGTATGTAGTAGGGGACAGTTATGTGGGATAACTCATCACCTATAGAGAAAGTATTGGTTGCACATAAGACAGCTGAGAGAATAATACATGGCGATTCCTCACATTTTCCATGTAGATCCCATTTCAAAGCTACAATACCAGAAGACGGAAATGACCGTAATTATTAAAGCTGTATGCGATTTATAGTGGAGGTCAGTGTACAACAACAACAACCTTTGATCGTTTTTCGAATTTTATAAAATATTTCAGACATAGAAAAACAAATTTTAAAACTCGTCTTTTCTTCAACCGCCTTCTACCGACAGACGTATATTCATCAACAACTGACCGTATGTCTAATAAAAACTGTCAGTATATGCTTGAGTAGTTCTATAGGTTAATATCGTCCTTCTTATTACATTTACCATGCCGTTAGTAATCTGTGAATGGCCAGCATGTTGCCATAACCAGAAACAGTTCACGTATCCAAAGGCTGTAAACTGATTTGGTATACAGGGCTATTACAAATGATTGAAGCGATTTCATAAATTCACTGTCACATATGGTCACGACACACTACAGATACGTAGAAAAACTCATAAAGTTTTGTTCGGCTGAAGCCGCACTTCAGGTTTCTGCCGCCAGAGCGCTCGAGAGCGCAGTGAGACAAAATGGCGACAGGAGCCGAGAAAGCGTATGTCGTGCTTGAAATGCACTCACATCAATCAGTCATAACAGTGCAACGACACTTCAGGACGAAGTTCAACAAAGATCCACCAACTGCTAACTCCATTCGGCGATGGTATGCGCAGTTTAAAGCTGCTGGATGCCTCTGTAAGGGGAAATCAACGGGTCGGCCTGCAGTGAGCGAAGAAACGGTTGAACGCGTGCGGGCAAGTTTCACGCGTAGCCCACGGAAGTCGACGAATAAAGCAAGCAGGGAGCTAAACGTACCACAGCCGACGGTTTGGGAAATCTTACGGAAAACGCTAAAGCAGAAGCCTTACCGTTTACAATTGCTACGAGCCCTGACACCCGATGACAAAGTCAAACGCTTTGCATTTTCGGCGCGGTTGCAACAACTCATGGAAGAGAATGCGTACAGTGTGAAACTTGTTTTCAGTGATGAAGCAACATTTTTTCTTAATGGTGAAGTGAACAGACACAATGTGCGAATCTGGGCGGTAGAGAATACTCACGCATTGGTGCAGCAAATTCGAAATTCACCAAAAGTTAACGTGTTTTGTGCAATCTCACGGTTCAAAGTTTATGGCCCCTTTTTCTTCTGCGAAAAAAACATTACAGGACACGTGTATCAGGTCATGCTGGAAAATTGGCTCATGCCACAACTGGAGACCGACAGCGCCGACTTCATCTTTCAACAGGATGGTGCTCCACCGCACTTCCATCATGATGTTCGGTATTTCTTAAACAGGAGATTGGAAAACCGATGGATCGGTCGTGGTGGAGATCATGATCAGCAATTCATGTCATGGCCTCCACGCTCTCCCGACGTAACCCCATGCGATTTCTTTCTGTGGGGTTATGTGAAAGGTTCAGTGTTTAAACCTCCTCTACCAAGAAACGTGCCAGAACTGCGAGCTCGCATCAACGATGCTTTCGAACTCATTAATGGGGACATGCTGCGCCGAGTGTGGGAGGAACTTGATTATCGGCTTGATGTCTGCCGAATCACTAAAGGGGCACATATCGAACATTTGTGAATGCCTAAAAAAACTTTTTGAGTTTTTGTATGTGTGTGCAAAGCATTGTGAAAATATCTCAAATAATAAAGTTATTGTGGAGCTGTGAAATCGCTTCAATCATTTGTAATAACCCTGTAGATCATTTCGATGATTATCTTTTAAATGATCACGACACTTGCAACTAACTAATAACATGCCTTTACTGCTACAAATTTCTAAGCCTCGAATATATGAATTATGAAGAAACGCACTATTCCACTGGGAATTTTAATTATTTTCTTCTGCACTGGTGGTTTTGGGAAACGCCCATTCATGAGTACCTGTATAGCAGCAAATGTGGATATATTCTATTCTTCGTCTCATCAAAAAAGTGCTGTAGACGCACTTCAGAATCGGCTGCTCCAGAAACAAGCAGTGCTGCCTAAAGTAATCTGAAGTACAGCCCCGAAGTATAATGTCCTTCTTCATATTTATAGCGGCTCTGATACCCACCCAGAGGAAAATGGTCGATATATCAATCTTCTCCGTACAAAAATGAATCTGGCTATTCTATTCACATTATTCGATCAAAAGACTAATGGTTACACCTACATGTTTAGCATGTTCACCATTTGATCGATGCTATAATGTTAATTCGAATTCCAGATTAATTGGAAAAACGTTGGTGTCAACTATCCTTAGCAAATGTTCTACATGAAACAGATGGCTAATAGCAAGTTGCAAATCGGAAAAGCACACGCTCATAAGAACTACACTTAACAGCACACACTCATGCTCTATGCCGGACTTGATGTGATGATGCGTGTTGTAACTTAAATATTCTACCTTCATTACAAACCCTGATGTGTCGCTGATACATCAGGGGCGCTACTCCGAAACTATAGTATGAGGTACACATGCATATTAAGCACAGCTACTGAAATGACCACAGATTCAGCCCCTTAAACATTAATTTATTCAATAACACAAATACTAAACTTCAGGATACTGTTATACAGTAGCGCTAGCCTGTGCCTGCGATGAGGTGCTCATCGTAGGTAGGACTCGTTGTTGGGTGGCTTCGCGGTTCCTTCTTCGGGCAGCTGAACTGCGATGAACTGGAGTTAGAACTGCGACTGCGGCTGGATCTAGACGCTTACTGACTCACCTTGGAACTCCCTCAATTACGTAGCGGAGGGCGGCTTATATACTAATGTGCAGTGTAATAACCTCCACACTATTTGCTCCCCGTGATGCTTTACTCTAAACACACTTCCTGCAGTTTAGTACCTCTGTAGTAGATCGAAAGAGTTTGCAAGCGGACTACCCACCTGAGGTACAGGCTGCGTGTGCAACCTCCATTGCTGAAGGGCAGCCTAGATTGATCGCAGTCACAACAGCGCACTCTGTGTCCATTCTCAACAAAGTCAAAGGAATTTGTCGGATTTCGAGTGGTATGTATAAAGCTTAAAACATTGTGTGTCACTGATATAGCCTAATAGATGACGCCATTTAAGAGAACGAACTTTTGACGCCGCGGAACAATGTTAAGGAGTCCATAAAACGAAGGCCAGACGCGAGTAATGAGTTAATAGAATGATTAATGAGTCAAATCCGTATTTTCAAACACATTTCTGAGAACAGCGATTTCTGAACCTCTCATGAGACAGTTGATCAGTATCTCCGGATTGAGACACCTGACTTCTTTGTCTTATCGCTAGCGCTTTACCCGTCTAGCGAAGGGCTACACTTCACTCCCGTTTCGGAAAATTCATTTTTATGGAACTTTGCATCCGGATGACTTTCTTGCCACCACAGTCGTCAATTACAGAAGGGAGTGCGCCATCTGCCTCTGAATAGCGTAAACTTAACTCTGCATACTGGGTGCCAATTACTGAACTGTATGAAAAAAAGAACATAAATTAGTTACAAACTACGCCGAGCACACACTTTATTCAACATGTAAACGTCACTACAGATATTCGGGTTTAGGTTATGACATTTTCGATATGCCTGCCATCATTGGCGAAGGGTCGGAACATCGATACTGTCGATTACTCTTCTGAATGGCTGTTTTCAGCTCAGCAACGGTTTTGGGGCTATTGCTGTACATCTTGTCCTTAATATAGCCCCACAAAAAAGGACTTGCATGTGTTCAGATCCGGAGAATAAGGCGGCCAATAGAGGCCCATGCCAGTGGCTTCTGGTTAGTTTGAAGCCAGAAAGCTGTCCCCAAAGTGCTCCGGATGGGGTCGAGCTCCGTATTGCGTGGACCACATCTTGTCTAAATCAGGCTGACTTTCGATAGTGGGAATGAAATCATCTTCGAAATCCTTGACGTACCTTTCGGCAGCCACCGTGCCGTCGATGAATATCTCACCGATTATTCCGTGAATATCTCACCGATTATTCCGTGACTGACAGTCACCAGCCGAGAGTAGAGAGACTTCTCGATCGCGAAATGTAGATTCTCAGTCACCCAAATGCGTCAGTTTTTTTTATTGGCGAACTCATCCAAATGAATGTGGGCTTCGTCGCTAAACAAACCATGCATGGGCCTACGCCCCCCGGGCAGTCGTGCAGTTTGAACGTCGTAACGAAAACCGTTTAGAAGTTACGGCGATTTTATTTCACATAGTATGATCGTACATTAACTGCACTGAAGTTTTCACTCTGTAGCGGATTGTACGTTGATATGAAACTTCCTGGCAGATTAAAACTATGTGTCTGACCGAGACACGTACTCGGGAGGTCCCGGCACACAGCTTTAATATACCAGGAAGTTTCATACAAGAGCAGTCTCCGCTGCAGAGTGAAAAATTCAATCTACAAACATTCCTAGGCTGTAGCTAAGCCGTGTCTACGCAGTATTATTTCTTCTAGGTATATCAGACCTGAAAGTTTCTTAGGAGAACTCTGAAACTTGGAACGTAGGAGATGATGTACCGGTGGAAGTAAGGCTGTGAGGAGGGGTTATCAGTCGTGCTAGGGTAACTCAATTGGTAGAGCTCTTGCCTGTGAACGGCAAAAATCCCAAGATCGAGTCTCGGTCCGGCACACAATTTTAATCTGCCAGGAAATTTCGTATTTTAACCGTTTTTCTATGTTATTTTCTCAGACGGAAAGTGCGTAACAGTGCAGCATTCGCCTGAACGACGTTGGGGAAACGCCTAAATATGGTGCACAGGCTGGTCAGTGCACCAGCCAAAAACGTTAATCCGAAACGTGTATTCGAGCTGCTGTGGCTCACCTCCTAGTTCATATGGTTAAAATGGCTCTAAATACTCTGACGTTATCAGTCCCCTACAACTTAGAACTACTTAAACCTAACTAACCTAAGGACATCACACACACCCATGCCCGAGGCAGGATTCGAACCTGCGACTGTAGCAGCAGGGCAGGTCCGGACTGAAACGCCTAGAACCGCTCGGCCACTGCGGCTAGCGTCACCTCCTAGTCCCGCGGGCAAGCGCATTGCACTTTACGCTGTACGCGCAGTCGTTGTGATACCCAACGATAATTTTTGTGTGAATCTATCTTCTGTTTTAATTAATTCCTGTTTTTTTGGTAGTAAACGTTTCTAATAAATTTAAGGCCGAAAAGTGAAAAAATCATGGTTTATTGCAATCATAATTGGTTATTACCACCTTTTTATTCGCTGATTAGATCACCATCAAGTGGCTATGGTTCGCAGACAATATGTAGCAAACTAAACCCCGAAAACTAAAGACATTGTGCAAGGTAACTTTGGTTATCACATTAGGTATAAAATGTTAACGTCCAATACTAAATATTCATGTTATGTGTCAAAAAAGCTGTGTCCCATCCATTTACTACGATTCACGTATTATGTATGATATATCAAAACTTTGTAGACATAAACAAGTGAAAACTTGATATAAAGTTACAAACAGAAATAACGGTCACTGTCTGAGGGAAACATTCTATTGCAGACATCACATAAGTCCTATTTACTAATGAAATGTGCATACTGACACTTTCTTCCTCTAGAGAGGTACAGAAAAAGACTTTTTGTTCTGCCCTACGCCAGGTCTTGTCATGGGGGAAACCGCGTCAGAGAGGTCTTCCGCATGAGCGTCTAGGGAAATGATTCCAGTGGTGGTTTCCCGTTCCCTTCCACTGAGAATGATGAAATGATAATGAGGACAACACAACACCCAGTCCCTGAGCGGAGAAAATCTCTAACCTAGCCGGGAATCGAACCCGTCTCCGTTGGCGTGACAGACCGCCGCGCTGACCACTGAACTATCGGGGCGGAGTAGACAAAGAAAGGTAGCTGATATATTTATGGTGATGTAGGCAACTTAACGAGAAATACTAGCAGAAAAATATGAAATTGGTCTGCTTTTCAGCCTTGAGTACGAAACTGATCTGCATGGCAAGGGTCCACCAACCTTTCTTGCAATACTTATGCTCGTAACAGTAAGGTACCATTTATTCCCTAATGATCGGGATCAGAAAATCATGGATTTCTTTTAAAAAACTTTCGCGAACTCCTACGTATACCTACGTAGCATAATACTCTATTTTAGGCAATAAGAACAGTGTCAGAATAACGGCATGATGTTCAAAGAATCGGAGTCTAACAGGTCCCGATTACACCTCATAACAGAATTAAAGAATTACTTTTTCGACTCGAAGCTCAAAGCTGCCTACAACATTCCAGTGTAGCGGTCCAAGACCCTGGCGCCCTGTGACCTACCGTCGGGCTGGATTGCGCTTCAGACAGCAAGGTGTCGACACAGGCCAGACCCAAAAGTCGATCTGACCTGCAAAGTGGATAAATACTGTCCCTTTAGCACCAAATCTCACCACAATTCTGCCCAAAGAAGCCGTAGACGTACCACCCGATGGAAAAGTCGTCGCAGCTCCTCTTACCCACATTTCAACCTTTCGTTTGAAGCTTCTGCGATGGTGGTCAGAACCGCGACGTTAAGCGTTGGAACCACGCAGTTTTTTTATGGGTGGTCGAGGAAAACATTTCAGACAGATTGCCGCTAAGAATGGACACGGAAAGGCCTCAGTGGTTGGCTTAAAGGGTGTGAACGAGACTACCCCTTTCCTTGTGACGTTGATTCCCACACATGTCGCGTTCGAAAACGGCAGTCTGGAGTGTGAACAGCAACAGGAAGACGTTCTTGGCATTCTTTGATACTTCTGGCCCCTTCCTGACGTTTCAGCCTTTCTCTAAGGACATCGTGGGCCAACGACCCTACTGTACGTCGTCTCAACCCTTTGGAGTCCAGAGCGACCACAAGTTTTGCTCTAGTGTACGGGGCGGAACCACTAGGGACCGCTAAAAACCATTCACCGAGATAAAACGGCAAAAGGTCCCTCGAAGACACCGCCCCTTCACCGAGAATTTTAAAAAAGTTCCTTTACAGAGAATACCTTTCAAGTAGTGCTGTGCGACTGCAGGCAGGCAACCGCTTGCACTCTTAAGGTGCCAATTGCGTTCATGCAATGGCCTACCACTACTTCGCAGGTTTTCTCTGTAAAGGCACATATTTATAATTCTCAATTAATCTGTGTTGTGGCGGTTCGGGATTTGAGGACACCGATGTTATTGTCGAACAAGGAGGCGTTTGCCGTTTTGTTCACGTACGTATCGATGTCGCATCCATCCATGAGCACACAACAGGACGGTGTGAAACACCAAACTGAGAAAGCATCATGACCATTTGCTGCTTCAGATCACGTTCGATTTTCGTCGAATTGGTGGGTTACTAGCCCACGGTGTCCTTCGAGAAGCGATAAAGCGTCAGGAAGATGTTATCAATACCAAAAATTGTCAAGAATGTCTTCCTGTCCCTTACAGCACTGCAGCCTGGCGTCTTCGTCGGCGAAATATGTGGGAATGAACATCACAAGGAAAGGGATTGCTTCATTGATGCTCTTTAAGCCGACCCCTGAGGTCTTTCCCTGTCGATTCTGAGCTGTCGAGTGTCTGAAACGTTATTCTCGGCCACTCATAAGCAAACCGCATGATTTCAACGTGGGGTGTCACGGTTCTGACCTCCACTGCACAACCATCGACGCGTCCATTGGGCAGAATTGTGGTGACCTTTGGTGCCAATGTACATTATTAATCCACCGTACTGAGCTCTGGCCTTTCTTTTCTTCGCAGGTGTCGACGCCTTGCTGTTTCAAGCGTCCTCGAACCCACGAGTGACGTTACAGGACGCCAGGCTTGTGGACCACAACAGAGGAAGGTTGTAGGTGCCTTTGAGCCACATTTAAACTTACGCGTTGCAATGGGAGACAGTTACGTGTTTCGACAATGTGATCCTTCGATACTGCCTCGCAGTGCAATAATAGGAAATTAAATCATATGGTCAATCTCATCCGATGACTCAAATTACAGTTCCCAACAGAAGTGATCACTGGATATAAAATGCAATGGGGATGACATTAATATCCGACAATGTCTAAACGTTCCAAAACTAAGGGACACCATGTAGAAAAAGTCACGGTTTTACCTATCCCGCAATATGGAAGTACGGGTCTTGATGAAAGAGAAAGAAGAAAGGCTATCAACAATTGTAAAATACTATACTACATATGTTCTACAGGACGAATTTATTCAGTGCCACCATCACAGTTCCAGGTCGGCAGATGTCCTTGCATACCGATAACGGGTTAACATGAATAGATTAACACTGTAGAATATACTCAATATTCATTTGTTATTATGTTGTGCTACCAAAAAGGATAGGAGGAATCAGTTAACGTCAGTAATTTAATTTCTTTGTCTGCAATAGTAAAAAAGAGTGTAAGACAAACGAGAAAGAAGGCACAATTAGAAATACAGACAGATCACATACAGCACCGTATATCAGAATGAATAAATCACTTGAAAAGAATTAACCACTCTCGCGTCTATTACAATCAATTACTAAACGATCTTTGAGTGATCACGAAAAGAAGACCGCACCAACAAAAACTTTACTTTGGAACTCTTCCATTTGATCCGTGTTTCCATAGAAAGACAACAATATCAGAAATTTCGTCCACCTTGATGCAAAATCACCTTTTTATTAGTCTACTTGTTTATTTCCCCAAACTAGTTTCGGCGACAAATATCACCATCATCAGTGTTTTTATCTAATCTAAAGCATTCAGAAAGTAGCATAGTTATACAAACACAGTGACACATAATTACATATTTTCTATTAATTTTTTGAAATATAGTTTTCTATGGATACTGTCATACTACCTTATTTAGTGTTTGTTATAGAATGTTTTTGAGAATTATTGTCGCTTTTGTGACATATTTTCTGTGCTTTTTTTTCTGTTTCCGTTTTTCTGAGCAAACATCATGTCATCTGCAACTGTGTGAGCGGCTGTTAATAAACAAAATACTAAAATGTGAACTTCGTAAGTCAGCACAATACACTTGTGGTTGCGGCAGTGTTGTGAAATCCAGTATCTTGGTGTGCACTGGGCTGTTACTTAATTATTCGTGTACTCACGTTCGTTGGACGGCATGTAGCTGATTCTATACACAGGAAACACAACACTTTGCAACAACACATTCTTTACCGCTCTCAGAGAACCGACCAAGGACACAGAACAGAAAGCACACATACGGAAAAGAACCACTTCCCCATCACACACAGGGACATAAATAAGGAACAGAAGTCGTCGTAATTCCCATTACAGTTTTCATGGCCTTCTCGCAACATGGGATATACTTCTCGCGACACGCGCGAACAGCAAGATGTTTTACTGTTCTTGATCATAAACAAAGTGCGAAAGTTTTCTGTCACTTTTACATCATTACGTTTCTTCACACCGAACCCAGGGTTATTGTTTATTGCGCGGTTCGGCCGCCAGTAAACCCCCTCCCCCACCCCCTCCCCGCTACCAGGAACGTCTCATACCAGATGAGTGTAACCCCAAATGTTTGGGTGGAGACAGTGTTTGCACAGCAATCGCCGACATAGTGTAACGGAGGGTGAGTAAGGGGAACCAGCCCGCATTCGCCGAGGCAGATGGAAAACCGCCTTAAAACCCATTCATAGGCTGGTCGGCACACCGGACCTCGCCAGTAATCCGCCGGGTGGATTCGTGTCGGGGACCGGCACGCATTCCGGCTCGGGATGCAGCGCGTTGAACCGCGCGGCTAAGTGGGCGGGAAATATAGAGGGGTAGTCATATGAAAACGAGACATATGAAAGGAAAAGTAAACAACTTTAATTAGGAGAAGGAAACCATCTTGGTTGCAATGTTGAAAATGCTGTTTATTTATTAATAAATGAAGCCCCTTTAGCCCAATTCAAGTCATTTTTAAATTGGCCTACATTAAAATAATAATTTAGTTAGTAAGGCTTGACCCTACCTTGGGATTGGAAGAAATTACGAAAATTATAGCTTTCATGAAAATCACGGGTTGCAGTTTTTGCTTTTTGTGGTTCATTCCGTTTATGCTTTCGATACATTACAAGAGCACAGGTTGCTTCCATTATTTTCCTTGCACATGACGAGGGCAATTTGTCATCGATATCTGTAACTTTCTTATCAACATTTATCTGTAAGTCCAACTTTAACCTTCTAATTTCATCCAGTATCAAACCTTTCTAATACGATTTTATTTTAATGTAGGCCAATCTGAAGATGCCTCGCATTAGAAAGACGTAGGTGATTCAGTAAACAGTAATTTCAACATTGCAATTACGACTGTTTTCTACTATTTCTACATAGTGGTTGCTCTATCACCACATCACAGAGAAGAAAACCTTTTCAAATAAGCTTTCATTGTTTCAACAATAACTGGTTATATATTTATCCCACTGTGGGACAAGATGCTCAGTGCCTTCATGGGAAAATCTTTCTAGTTACCTATGGAATCATAATCGTAACCGGGCGTGCAGCTCTTCGTCCAAGCCAAATCGACGGCTGCGAGTGTTTCCCTTCAGAGCCCCAAAAATATAGAAATCGTATGTGGACAGATCGGTACTGTTTGGAAGATATGTAAGCGATTGACAATGAGCGGGCAGGCGGAAAGGTTGCCGAGGTTGTTTCGTCTATACTGCAGAATTTCACTGGGAAGCCTTTCCACTATCCTCCATAGAGCCCAGATCTCTCCCTATGCGATTTCAATATTTTCAGAATGCTGAAGAAAGACAATCATGACTGTCGATGCACACCTCGGTACAATCATGCTTCTGTAGCTCACGGGGTGATAAACGTATTAACACTTACGGCGATTACCTTTGCAGTAATACAAAGTTTACCTACTTTTCTCCATCTTTCTAGTTTCCATTTCACTGCTCAGTAAATAACAATACCCACCAACCACAACACACATTTCCATTGTTCATCATCACACAAGCAACTATAGCACCGTCAGCATATCTCGTTTCAGAAACAGACGTAATCATATGTGGAAAATTTAAAATACTAAATAATGATAATGAATTGCTGAAATACGAAAGACCAGAGTGAAAACAGAGCTCCAAAAACTACATAATATCAACTTTCATGTTTAATGCCGTATTCCATTTCATTGTTTAATTTTCCTGCCTCCATCGTATTAGGACAAAGTATCTGTCCCAAGTATCCTTAAAATAGGCAGTTCCAGGTACCATTATGATTTCATCTGGTTGTTCCTCACATTTATTTCTAACAAGCCATTATCAAAGAAAATTTCATATATTTATTATTACTGATAAGCATAATATAAATCCAAATACTAGCAATTGTAACATTTTTTTCATTTCACTACACTTTCTGGTGTGGAGAGTGTAACTAGCTAATACTTTACATCCATAATCACTTGATGGGAACAACATATTTTCAGATTAATTAATTTTAAATCAGAAACGTGGCAACCATAGTCAATGTGATTCATTCAGCAGCTTCAAAGGCAGCTTTGTTGTCTGTTCAGAAATTCCCTCTCATCAGTCCCTGAATGTAGCGAGGAACAAGCAAACTCAACGTAGTAGCTTCTTACTCTCACAATGAAATTAAAATTGAGACTTATGCATCTTTCATTCATTATGTTTTTCACTTTACTGTACCTCATACACAGTAAACTGATTCTATCCCACATTTGAAGGTTCTCAAGTTCCAGTTCAAACACTTTCTCACTGTCATAACTCCTTGAGCTCAACCAAACAAATGCTCACTGTGAGGTCTCACTAGCAAGACTGATCCACAGAAATATGACTGTCCAAGGTGGAGCTAAAATAAGAAAAGTAGTAATACTAAAGAATAATTGACTACATATTCATTTTTGAATTTCATCTATTTTGCTATTTTTCTACATCAATTTTTATCATTCACATATTCGATTAATTATAATTTTCAAATTTGGATTCTGAGTACTTCTATTTATTTTCCTGTATACACTAAATGTTACCTGCACCATATTCACATATCAGTAGTTTTTTGAGTGATGGTAAGTATGTAAGCTGTTTTACATGCAATAACATCACCTTCCATCATGAGTCTGCATGTCCGGTTAGCTTTTGATGTGCAGCATGTACAGCATTGCTGCAAAACAGTGTGTATGGAGAGACATGGCCAGAAGTGTAGATCTAATGCTCCAAGCTCTTGAAGTAAGTATACATTACACATGTACATGGTGTAACAAACTGAATAATATTTTAACATGTTTTCACTGATGTAAGAAAAAGATATTCCATTTGCTACATCAACCTCTTAAGGGTAAATTCATTTTTTTCTAAAATAGCCTGTCTTCTTTCTCAGGGCTCATGATATCTCCATAGCAAATTTCACCAAAATTTGTTATGCAAATTTAAAGTGAAAATGCAACAGAGAGAGTAATTTTTGCATTCATAACATTAATGAGGACTTTCATTTTTATAATATGGTCATGTGAGTTATTATAATTATTAATTTTAAACAAAATGGCATAAAATTGCAGAAACATTAAAAGCAAGTTTATTACAAATGTTCCAAATTTACATGTCTACAAAAAGAAGACTTTCTGTGATGAGACTGTTTCATATTATCAGAATCAAACTCATTTAGTAGTAGTATGATGCCTCATGTTTTTATGTTTTGAGGGAATTACTAGATACCATTCATTGTATTCTGTATTGCCAGAATTCAACACATATTCCCAACGTTCATTGCCTTCTGATACTACTTAATTTGATTTTTTATCTCACTGAAGTGTGATTTCTTAATTTGACAATAAATTATCTGAGATCATTTAGGTATCTACTGTTTAGCATCTCTCAGTTTTTACTTCTTCTAATTGCCTTTTCCTCCACAATCATGGTAATTTAAACCAACACCATGTTATGTGGCAGAAAACTCAGGTTTACACCATATATAGCTGAATATAATTAGCCCTACACTCAAAAAAGGCACTGAAATGGAAGATGTAATCTGAGCAAAGGCCACTAATTTGAAACGAAATATTCACAAACAGTTATTTGTATCTAATATATACCAATTTGTATGCCTCAAGAAGAGAGCTAACACTATCAGACATATAAGTAGTTGTCTATATGAAGTATAACCAGACACTGCAAAATTTAATACAGAATTATATGGAAATAAATTACATCAGTCATTACATTCTTATGTACACATTTCCTTTTGTTAGAATGAACCACCTCATTTTATTATCAAGGGTTTGTTGCATAGGATCTCAGCAGACTTAATTACTATGTTGCATCTTTATCTTGTTTCATACGTTACTTTTGAAAGGAATCTTTAAGTTTCATCTGCTGTTTCATTAATCTTTAACTTCTGAATCAGCATACAGCGCAGATTATATAATTCTCCAGCCATAGAATATACTTAAGGTACGGCAGTAATTTCGAGCCCCATTACTTGAACATCTTATACCATGTCCAAAGGAATTTTCATCCTTAATTGCACGATAATGTGATATTATCTGTATATTATCCAATGCATTTCTTCCCCTTTCAGCGACATCCTCCTTATACAACATAACCTCCTTACTACATTTCCACAATCAGTATTTTTCACAAAACTCGGTATCTTCATTACAGTACTTCTGTAGATCATTTCATAAGGCCCACAAATCTACATTATATACTAATTCCGTCAGTCAATGTATTTGATCATAACACAGATAACTACAATAGAAACCCAAATACTCATTCTTTAACATAATCTCCCTTTCAACTACTTCTCTACAAATTTACATCGTTTATTACTAAGACTATATAACATACAAAGTATACCTCAACATATTCAACGATAGATCTCATTTTTCTCTTAAGCTGGCTTTTTATTGGTAACTTTCTGCATCCTCGTGTCTCATACCAACCAGTTTGCACTTTTATAAAATGTACTGTGTAGATATCATATGAATTATCCATAATCTATTGGGCAATATAACTGTATGAAGTTTTCATATTACTTCACCACAGAGAAAGGAACCAACTGTTTGTACATATAATTATCCTTTTATTTGGATTTATGTGCTTAGACAGGAACATCTCTAACAATAAGATGGTTATTGCTATAACTCACTAAAATTAATGTATAAAGTCGTGGTCATTAATGAAATTACTTAAATATATGTTGTTGCTCTCTTTGTTGAGCGTATTTACGTTTTACAATAACGTGGTTTCCTCAATTTATGCAAAATTAGATTAATCAGTTTACTGTTTGTGCTGTACATCAACACACATGCTATATTAAAAGATATTAGTTGTAATAAAAACAAACATTTTCAATTCATCCCATTGCTGCCAACATGGCTCCATAATTATCCCTTTCATCAAAAACTTGCAAAATACTATCCAGGGTGTATATTCAGACAACGAAATAATTCTTACATTGTTCCCAGATTTCCCACTTAAAATTACACTGTTCCTCAGGTGAACATACACTTTCTCCGTGTTAAGTGACAATATACTTTCCTTCAGAACTGTGAAACTTATCAATACTTTTAATGGTTTAGGTTTTATACACTGGCGTAGAACTTCTTCTCGGCTCTTTAGAAAACGAAACCCAGTATAAAATAAGCCACATGTTTTGTAATTACCTCTGACGTGCAGCAACAAGTATGCTGCATATTTTCGTATTACGAAAGTATAAATTCCAATTCCACCAAACACAGCACATATTAGGGTGTAAATCAATATACATAGGGTAGTTACGCTAAGCTTACACCTATAATACTAACCTTGAAGATAAATAAGCTAAGCTTTCACATACAGTATTGGTCCTTTTTCGTGTGTGACACTTTAAAATACATCACACAAATATGCCAGTTAAATTTTATATATGTCTCAAATGGCTCTGAGCACTATTGGGGTTAACTGCTGTGGTCATCAGTCCCCTAGAACTTAGAAACACTTAAACCTAACTAAATTAAGGACATCACACACATCAATACCCGAGGCATTATTCGAACCTGCGACCGTAGCGGTCGCGCGGTTCCAGACTGTAGCGCCTAGAACCGCTGAGCCACTTTGGCTGGCAAAATTTTAAATAATGACATAAATGTCTGGTCCTCTGCGCACGGAATTAGTATAAATTGTAGTGACCAATTCCATTCATCGGCTTGGAGCAGTGACGTCAGATCTAAAGCAAAGACGGTACCTACAGGCAGTCTATGAATGCGTCGGATTCTACTCGTAAACGCCGGCCTCGGTGGCCGAATGGTTCTAGGCGCTCTAGTCCGGAACCGCGCGAATGCTACGGTCGCAGGTTCGAATCCTGCCTCGGGCATGGATGTGTGTGATGCCCTTAGGTTAGTGAGGTTTAAGTAGTTCTAAGGTCTAGTGGACTGATGACCTACGATGTTAAGTCCCATAGTGCTCAGAGCCATTTCATACTTGTAAACAAACGAATGTAATCACATTGCATGCAGCTATTCACATAATAATGAATTATATCGAAACAAATTGAAGGTAACAAAAATACGTAAGTGCGAGAATTTTAAAAAAGTTTCCGTATCTAATAAGTATTATTCTCGTAATTTATGTGAGTAGAAAAGCACAGAAAATCTCTAAATTGCGTTACAGCAAAGCCCATTGTGAAGTCATACTACTATAAGATAGTGTTATTTTTACTCTTAATTACTGAATTTAACGGGAGAGGTGCAGAAAACTTGGGGTTTTGGTCGGGGAGAAACTAAACCAAAACGGGAATATGAAATGAATGACAACAAATAAAACAATAGCATGAAATGTGGAGAAATCAACTCACTAAATTCTAAAAGAAAAGCCAGATCACAACTAACGAAAATCTACAAGAAATTAACGAATATAGGCAAATTCCAGTCACCAATTGTAACATTTCGATGATCCATATATACATTATTTTTGCAGGAGTTGTATGCATAGCACTGTAATAGTATCTGCATATTTGTAATTGCTCTCTAAAACCCGTGCGGTGAAATAACAAAAATTGGAATCGGTAACTTCTTTGCAGTAGTTCAGAGAACAATTACAAGTGCAGAAATCCTAGTAGCCTACATTCCTGTGCGCACTCCTGCCGAAAATATTATCTACTTAATTAACCATCGAATGACTGGAACCTGTAACTGGGACTGACCTTTACAGGAGATCAATTCTAGTTACTGATTCCAACTACTCGATGGTTCATAATTTTGCATATTTTTGAAGTAAATATGTGGACTAGGTTCTTGTAGGATTTCTAGATTAGAAATCTAGAAATTGATCTCAGAATTATTACGAAAAAGAAACAAATATTGTAGTTATAGATTCTTCTCTTTTTCATAGTAGTGAAGAGAGTAATACTAAATTTAGAAATCCTAGAAGATACGCATTTGTTGCCAAAACGGTCTGAATAACGAATCATGGAATGATTGGAATCGGTAACTAGAATTAGCTTATGTAGGTCAGTTGTGGATACCGAATCCAATATTAGTAATTTTTCCACACAAGTTCAGAGAGCTATTGCAAATGCGGGAATCTTGTTACACTTCAATGCACACAACTGCTTGGAAAGCTAACTAAATAACGTACCATGGAGTAGTTGGAGTCGGTAACGAGAATTTACTTATACACCTTAATTCTAGTTACCGATTCCAATATTTGTTGGATCGTACTATTTGTGAATTTTCGTTACTTGTGCACTAGCCCCGTTAGATTCAACAATAATTATTGAGAACTGACGCTATTTCACAGAATTATGATATCATCATGTACTATACTGTAACGGATTTAAAGGTTCTCTGTGCTTTTCTTACACGCATAAATTACGATATTTATTTCAGACATGTATACTTCTCTTTTTCTGTTCTTGTTTATTCTCGTTATCGTCAGTTCTTTTCGATATAATTTGAGGCTAAGTAATTAATGACTCGAACTGTGAATGTAATTTTATCATATGCTATATTCGCTTGTTTACGAATATAATCATCTGCTTTCAAAGATTGCCACCAAGTGGCGTCACTGCCTTAGGTATGACGTCATTCTTCAAAGCCGAGAAGTGGAATCGGATACTAGAATTGAACACGAAATTCTTCTACGTGGCTAAAGTTTTACGTTTTAAATAAGAATCAAACACTGTGTGCTTTAAGAAATTCATCACCCATCTCACACGTAACACAATTTATCCTACAGTTATGTGACTATATTTCATTCACTTCATGCTCCCGCCCCTTGAAATTAAATTAGTTTTTATTTGACTTGAGAGCTGTAAACGAAGAAGAAAGAGCAAAACCACTAAAGGTAAACAAGTGTCACGTGGAGGCTACCCCCCTCCCCACTACAACTCAGAATGCTCTTCACATGATCCAATATGGCAGCTTCGGTGAGCGATAGAAAAATTTTAAGTACCCAAAAGCGGGAAAAGGCATTGCTCATACGCAACTCAACAACATATGCGCAAGGGCCCGCAGCCAACCGCTCAAACGAATCTAATGCAAACCATTGCGACATCACGGTCATCGGAAGCAGATTGTTTTTATGAAGTATTGCATAGTGTTCATCCAAAGGCCATGACACATCTTGTTATTGGCAGTCGCTTGTGTGTGCACTGTGTTTTGTTGTTGTAAATGGCACATATTCTATGCAATTAAAGTTTTATTTTTCCCCCTCGGTTATGTTTTATTACTGCAGTATTATTCTGTGTTAGCGGGATACCAGGTCTTACCAGTCAAAATTACAAGAATTTAACAGAAAAGTAAAACAATGAAACATTCCCGGGACCCTAAAATATTCCCGGGATTTTCCCGGTTTTCTCTCGGATGAAAAAATACTCGTGTTTTACCCGGATTTCCCGGTTGTTTCGTGGCGTACACACCCTGCTACCCGAAGTCAACTACAAACAATTACCGTTGTCATCCTTATTTCACAGTGAACTACAGATCATTATTATTATTGTCAATTACCATAATCATCAAACTTACGGAATAATTACCCATAAAACTACTCCAGTTTCAAAACAATGCACCCATCATCACTGACTCTCATTGTGTAATCTCATTTAAAACCACATATTCACATCATTAAGTTAGAAAAGATTATTTTATAGTTTCATCATATAAAGGAACTTGATAATTTTTTCTTATTGATAAATGTATAGATAATTATTCTACTCTCATACCAAAGATTAATTTGAAAAGTATTTAACACTGACGGTCAAAAGAAGATTTACGCTCTTTGTTTATTGGTTTCAGTAATAGTTACACTTTCGTTGTTCATGACCTAGTGCTAAGACGTGCTATGTAATTTTAAAGTGAAATAGTGTTATACAATGAAAGAAATTTATGAACAATATGATTTTCTCATTCACAATACCATGGATCCCAGCTCCTTTAACTCTGGAAGATTAGTATTATTTTAATTTTGTGTGGAGAATTTAGATGGAGGCGACGGTCCTCACGGGGGCGCAGCGTCCGTAAACGTGACGGGCACGGACACAAAACTTCCACAAAATTTCCAAAAATTACGAGAGACGATAAAATGGTTACACTAAGAACTGCACTAATGAGTTCTCGGAGTGGTTAAGTATAGTGCACATGTCTCTACAAAGCCAGAAGGCACGCCACGTTTGAGCAATAACCGTCAATGTTTGCACAAAGAAAATCACCTGGAAATTTGCAAAACTCGCAGAAAATGCCCCCCTCTTATTTCAGAAAATTTATCTTAATGTTTAACACGAAAGAACCTTATAAAAGCGAAATACTGGTA
The DNA here is from genome assembly GCF_021461385.2 of Schistocerca piceifrons. Lineage (NCBI taxonomy): Eukaryota > Metazoa > Arthropoda > Insecta > Orthoptera > Acrididae > Schistocerca > Schistocerca piceifrons. The sequence goes on from NC_060143.1 coordinate 563,634,191, forward strand.
CCACTACCACGCTCATTCCCTGTCTGCACGACACGTGGCTCGAACACAAAAAATTCACATAATTATTATGTAAAACAATCAACGCAATTCCTATACACCACTTCCTATCCTTACTTGCTCACCGAATGCATTTCTCTTTCACTGAAGGTGCCACGTGGGAAAGCGCGCGAACATGTGCCCCGATACATCATAACGAAAATACCATAAAATATTAATTTCTCGGCACAAAATTTATACAACGAATTAAATCATTTACACTCTAGTGGAAAACAAACGTACTGCTATCTGCTGTTCGTCTTAACGCCCCTAGAGCTACTTGCTGATACTAGTACAAAGCTGTTTTGACTGTGACCTCGAAAACCACTCAGTCTGGCAAAATTAGAACAATTACCACCTCGTTCAGTGCTTGTACCCTTAGACTGCAACTAACTGCAACGCCCAGAGTCGTATCAAGTAGAATATCGCATTGTTACCACATTTTCCCATAGAGCAGCCGCAGCGTCTCAGCAGGTTGTCCTCTCTCCAGCGCTCTCCAGCTAACAACGATCCCAGAGGGATCATGTTTTTGACCGGACCAAACGTTCCTTATTCGTATCTCTTGCTCTCATTGGCTGAGGGCTGACCAGTGCCTTCTCTACTCCAACCGAACTGATGTGTCTCAAGAATCGTAGGCCATTCCTACTTTGAGCCTTGCTAGTTTCTGCATTGAGTAGCTTACTGCCCTACTACCTATCTTTGGAGTTATATACACCCTTCTAGTTCTTATTTCTTTCACACATCATTACTTTCTCTCTCTCGCATAGTAAGAGGGTCATGGAAAGGATCAAGAAGTGTTAACCAGTACGACGTTTATTGAAATAAAATACTGGCTTTTTCCATTCCTATGCCCAAGAGTTGGGTATTTAATACAGAAATAAAAATTAACGCTGGTGTTACATAAATAGTGACTCGTAATTAACTAAACAATTCATTATCTATCCCCAACTGTCATTCATGTTGCTCACAAGTCAGTTTCGTCAACGAAGCACACCATTAGGAACGCTTCACTGTGACTGTCATGTTCATAAATGTGACAGTTTTAACTAAACAAAATCGCACAGGAAATTACTATAAATGCGATTTATTTATCTCCAGGGAGTGCCAGTAATATTTCTCAACTTCAAGAGCTTAACAATTTGCCCAGTCGCCACCCAATTGCACTCATCTGCTTTATGGAAAATCTCAATATTGTTTCACTCAATGGCAAAATATCTTCTGGAAGAAAAGTTGTATTTTACTACTACTGAATGTCCCAAAATTGGATCCTGGATACAGAGCTTCAAGATTGTAAATTGCTACTATTGTACGCCATTTCATAAAGTGATTAACCGATTAAGTTTTTAAACTGAGAGGGTGGAAAACATAACTCACGTAAAACAGTGCACCTGTTTGTTACAACTGCAGTCTTGTTGATCACAGTGATATCTCTCCCACACAGGTACAGAGACGTTTGAGGCATGTCCAAGGAATTGTGTTTTCAGTCTCACTTTAAAAATCAAAATGAATATTGTTTGCATTTCCATGTATTGCATTTCGCGCTCTGCTGTCTTTCAGAAATAGGAACTGATTACGATGTACCGTATACAATGGTTTCCACATTTTCAGTCCATTTTGTTACTTGTATCCCTACATGAGTTAAACCTAATAACTGTTCATCATAAGGTCTAACAAGACACACTACTTTATACAAATATTATAGGTTATTATGGTCCCACAGCACAGGAAACGAAATGCACAGAAGGAATATGGGATCGTTTTAAATATGTGATCAAAAAGACAGCTAAGGAAACGCTTGGAGTCAAGGAGAGGAAAAAAGTAAAGAAAGAATGGTAACACCAGATATGATAACCAACATGGATGATCGCAGGTGTAAGAAGGGAAACAGAAAAAGCAAAGCAGAAATGGCTAACAGAAAGCAAGATAGAGAAATAGAGAAAGAATGAAAATGTAATTGTACAAAGAAGCAATCGATTTGACATTCAGGGAAAAGAGAAACAACAATGGAGTAAAGGAAGTAGAGGCAGGAGACGGTAAAATGGTGAATGAACCCTAAGAAATAATGAGAAGATGGGAAGAAAATATAGAATGGCTATACACTGCATACAGCGGACCAAGTGAAGAAGAGCTGGAGATAGAAGAAGAAGATACAGTTGCAGATGATGACAAAGGAAATGCAAAACTAACTAGTGAGATTGAAGCATCTATGAAGGAGATGAAAAATGGAAAGGCAATGGGAACTGATGAGATTCCTGTGAAACTGTCAGTCATTGGAGAAAGAAGGGAAAAGGGAGTGGATTGAATTGTGTAATCAAATATACACGACAGGAAAATAGTCAAATGAGGTTATAGAAAATATCTTTCCAGAATGAAATTTTCACTCTGCAGCCAGAGTATGCACTGATATGAAACTTCCTGGCAGATTAAAACTGTGTGCTGGACCGAGACTCGAACTCGGGACCTTTGTCTTTCGCGGGTAAGTGCTCTACAAACCGAGCTACCCAAGCACGACTCACGACTCGTCCTCACAGCTTTACTTCCGCCAGTACCTCGTCCCCTACCAGACATGGCTTAGCCACAGCCTGAGGCATGTTTCCAGAATGAAATTTTTACCCTGCAGTGGAGTGTGCGCTGATATGAAATTCCTGGCAGATTAAAACAGTGTGCCGGACCGAGACTCGACCTCGGGACCTTTGCCTTTCGCGGGCAGAGCACTTGCCCACGAAAGGCAAAGGGCCCGAGTTCGAGTTTCGGTCCGGCATACAGTTTTAATCTGCCAGGAAGTTTCAGAAAGTGTCTTAATACTTATAGAAAAGAAAAAGAACAGTAAAAAGTGTGAGGAACATAAAACAGTGAGCCAGATATCGCGTGCTGCCAAAGTCTTGCTGAGGACACTCCACAGAAGGCTATATGGATAGCTGAATTGCGTAATAGGAGATAAATAATTTGGTTTCAGGCGATGAGTGGTAACTAGAGAACTTTACTGAGAATAACAGGGTAGAGGTACATAGAGAAGAAAAGGAAGGTGTATGTTGTGTTCATTGATCTTGAGGTGGCTTTTGACTGTGCCAGATGGGACAAACTGACGGAAATGCTAAGAAAACATGGAGTTGACTGGAGGGATAGACGGTTAATTAGAAATTTGCACGTGAACCAGAGGGCAAGATTAAGAACAGGAGGAGTGATGAGTGAATAAATTCAAGTGGGAAGAGGTATAAGACAAGGTTGTTGTTTATCACCAACACTGTTCAGTATCTATCTGGAGGAAATATTAATTAAATTTTTGATGGAGGGAGAGGAGTTATATAGGGGTTAGGGGAGTGGAGTGTATAAGATTTGCAGACGACATGGTTGTGATGGCAGAGATTGCAAGAGAGGTGGAACAAATGTTAGATGATCTAAACACAAAATTACAAGAATATCGATTGATGATCAACAAGAAGAAAACGGAAAGCATGGTAACTGGAGGAAAGGGGAGAAAATGCCATATGAAAGTAGGGGGATTGGAAATAGAGCAAGTGAATAACTTCAATTACTTAGGAAGTGTAATAATGGATGATACGTATTGTTCAACAGAAATTAGAGAAAATTTCAATGGCAAAAGAAGCAGTCAAGATGAAACAGAAATTAATGTGCGGACCTCTAATCTGAGGAAAAGACTTGCCAAATGTTACATCTGGAGCGTTGCACTGTATGGTGCGGAGACCAGGACATTGAGGAAGGAAGATGAAAGAAGACTGGAGGCGCTAGAGATGTGGGTATGGAGAAAAAATGGAAAAGTGAAATGGGAAAACCGAGTAAGGAATGAAGAAGTATTAAGAAGAGCTGGAGAAGAAAGAAACATGTTGAAAGTCATCAGAAAGAGGAAACCAAACTGGACTGAACATTGTTTGAGAAGGGACTGTGTATTGAAGGAAGGAATAGAAAGAATGGAGGAGGGAAAAAGGGGAAGAGGAAAAAGAAGATACCAAATGCTGGACAATATCAAAGGGGACAAATATTCAGAAATGAAAAGACTGGCTATGGACAGACAAAAGTGGAAGAGGATTAAGCCATGACAAGATTTTCCGTAAGTCAGAGTACCATACTACTGTTACCATGGTCCAAAACAAAACAAAAATGTTAGTCTAAAAGTGGAACATTAGTTCTGATTTTTGTCGATTTCCTATATTCATATTTCTCAATCACATTCTCAATTACATCATTGCAATTAGAATGCCAAAATGCACATACATGCACACACACACAAACGGACACACACACACAGAGTCCCACACAAGCACATAGACACACACACACACACACACACACACACACACAATAACCTTGTCAAAATAGTCTGCAAAAAAATTCACACATCTTAGAAGTTTTTGACATTTTATTGACATATTTGCTCAGTTTGTTTTTTGTACTACGAAAGCTATAAAGTCATGAAACTGCATTAGATTAAGAGACCCATAGTCATTCATATATCTTCTGCTGTAAGCTTTACTGTGGGAAAACTGTATTCGATTAACTGAACCATTTAAATTTGGTCGTATCATGTCTCACATCTCAATTTTCTTTAGGAAACTGTTCGATATCATTCACTGTCGAACAAGCTATGTTCCTCAGGGGATATTTTCAGTCAAAAAGTAGTTGGTTGTGGTCTTAAAGCGGGACGTAAAGTCCCCAAGAAGAGACGCGAACAATGTTATAATTATATCAAGGATGGGAAGATAAGACAAAATCCCATAGGCGACTTCTGTAGCTGACTTTTCTGCTATAGGTGTCATAAGAAACGTCACGAACATAAGGCGAACCACTAAACATTGCCTTAAGCAGCGCCTCACAAGTTAAGACGGAGGCAACTACAGCTTGATACTGCAGGTGACTGGCACACAGTTTGTGTCTAGCGGTCACAATGAGCCTAATGCCTAGAAATTCGTAATTTTCAGCAACTCTCCTTTTCTTCTTCTTTTTACAGTGCACAGTCAACATCGAAATTATGGTCTTTCCCTGGACATCTTCACAGAAGAATAATACACTACTGGCCATTAAAATTGCTACTCGAAGAAGAAATGCACATGATAAACGGGTATTCATTGGACAAATATATTGTACTAGAACTGACATGTGATTACATTTTCACGCAATTTGGGTGCATAGATCCTGAGAAATCAGTACCCAGAACAACCACCTCTGGCCATAATAACGGCCTTGATACGCCTGGGCATTGAGTCAAACAGAGCTTGGATGGCGTGTACAGGTACAGCTGCCCATACAGCTTCAACACGATACCACAGTTCATCAAGAGTAGTGACTGGCGTATTGTGACGAGCCAGTTGCTGGGCCACCATTCACCAGACGTGAATGTGCTGGCCAGGGCAGCAGTCGAACATTTTCTGTATCCAGAAAGGTCCGTACAGGACCTGCAACACGCGGTCGTGCACTATCCTGCTGAAATGTACGGTTTCGCAGGATTCGAATGAAGGGTAGAGCCACCTGTGCGGCTGATCCCGGCGGAGGTTCGAGTCCACCATCGGGCATGGGTGTGCGTGTTTTCCCTTAGGATAATTTAGGTTAAGTAGTGTGTAAGCTTAGGGACTGATGACCTTAGCAGTTAAGTCCCATGATTTCACACACATTGGAACATTGGTAGAGCCACGGGTCGTAACACATCTGAAATATAACGTCCACTGTTCAAAGTGCCGTCAAAGCGAACAAGAGATGACCGAGACGTGTAACCTATGGCACCCCATACCATCAAGCCGGGTGATACGCCAGTATGGCGATGACCAATACACGCTTCCAATGTGCGTTCGCCGCGATGTCGCCAAACACGGATGCGAACTTCATGATGCTGTATACAGGACCTGGATTCATCCGAAATAATGAAGTTTTGCCATTGGTGCACCTAGGTTCGTTGTTGAGTACACCATCGCAGGCCCTCTTGTCTGTGATGCAACGTCAAGGGTAACCGCAGCCATCGTCTCCGAGCTGATAGTCCATGCTGCTGCAAACGTCGTTGAACTGTTCGTGCAGACGGTTGTTGTCTTGCAGACGTCCCCATCTGCTGACTCAGGGATCGAGACGTGGCTGCACGATCCGTTACAGCCATGCGGATAAGATGCCTGTCATCTCGACTGCTAGTGATACGAGGCCGTTGGGACCCAGCACGGCGTTCCGTATTACCCTCCTGAACATACCGATTCCATATTCTGCTAACAGTCATTGGATCTCGCCCAACGCGAGCAGCAATGTCACGATACGATATACCGCAATCGCGATAGGCTACAATCCGAACTTTATCAAAGTCGGAAACGTGATGGTACGCATTTCTCCTCCTTACACGATACATCACAACAACGTTTCACCAGGTAACGCCGGTCAATTGCTGTTTGTGTATGAGAGATCGATTGGAAACTTTCCTCACGTCAGCACGTTGTAGGTTTTGCCACCGGCGCCAACCCTGTGCGAATGCTCCGAAAAGCTAATCATTTGCATATCACAGGATCCTCTTCCTGTCGGTTAAATTTCGCGTCTGTAGCACATCATCTTCGTGGTATAGCAATTTTAATGGCCAGTAGTGTAGAAGTGAATCTTGGGGAAAATCACTTATAATTCTGGATAAATGTAGGAACACACAGGGCATTACCGACCCTATTACTAATCTAAGCAGACATACTGAAGAAAGGAAATCTTACGGTGTTAGCACTTCTAGATTTACAAAAAGCTTTTGACGCTGTGGATCGGATACGCCCTATGAATTTCTGGAGACAGAAGGGATAAAACACAAAGACGGTAAATTTATCTACTGCTTAAGCAGGAATCCGACATGTAAGAGAAGCTAGACGGGCTTATGAAATTCTGTCTGTATAATAAAACAGTTAGTAGAGGAATTTAACGATAAATTAACGAAAGTAAAGTTCACGGAGAAGATATAAAAACCTTCAAGTTTGATGATGATATTGTAATTCTGTCAGAGTCAGCAATGGATAAGGGAGATCACTCGAGAGAAAATTATAGTCTCTGCTAAAGAATTTATAACATTTTTGACGACTAACATGAAACAAGGGTTGTGGAACACAGTTAAATTAAACCTCGCGTTGGTCAGCTAATTAGATTACACAGTGAGATACTAAAACCGGCAGATGAGCATTACAGCTAGGGCAACGAAGTATCTGACTACGGCCGAAGTAGAGCTAACACACGGTCCCGTCACATTATGTTCAATGTCAACGTGGAATAACCATCTACAGGCAGCACGCGGCAGCACTAGCAGTGGAGAGTAAATAATTCATGTCTGAGTGACAGATACAATCGCCGTAATGCGGAAACGAAGTGATTTATCTGACGTCCAAAACGGCATGATCATTGGCTTTCGGGCAAGGGTGGAAGCATTTTCGAAACGGCCAATTTTGTACACTGTTTACGTGCCGCCGTGGTTAAAGTATACTGTGTACCACAAAATGGCGCCATTCAAAACCAGCGCCGATGGTGATGATGATGGTGTTTGATTTGTGAGGCACTCAACTGTGTGGTCATATCATCGCCCGTACAAAGTCCCAATTTTTTCACAGTCCAATCCAGCCATTGCCACGAATGATGAGGAAGATGATGAAATAATAAGGACAACACAAACACCCAGTCCCCGGGCAGAGAAAATCCCCAACGCGGACGGGAATCGAACCCTTGATCCCATGATCCAGAGGTAAGCACCGCTAGCCACTACACCACGAGCTGCAGACAACCAGGTAACTGTCGTGTGTCGTGGACCACAGATTACAGCGGTTAACGATGCTTTTGCTGCAGCGATGTTTACGAGCGAATAGACGTGCAGTTGTTGAGCAACTGTAGGCCCAGATGAACGAAGAGGCTACCAACAGTGTCTACTCAAAATGCGTTCAGCGGACGTTGCTTCGCAGCACGCGCCTGGTTCGTGTACCCATGCTGAATGCCGCTCATCGGCGACGAAGGCTAGAATTTTCACACCAGTAGCGCAGGTGGACGTCCAGTGGGTGGCGACAGGTGTCCTATTCAGACGAGTCAAGTCTTATGTTTCACTGGACAGAAGACCAACACACTGCAAGAATCGTCGGAAGGGTCCATGTAAGACGAGGGGGCATTATCTACTGGGGAACGTTTTCATGCCAATGCCTGAATGCTCTCTCGATTCTGGAACGCACGTTGGACGAACACAAGTAGACACCTATCAGTGGACACCATATTCACATCTACATGCAGTCTTTTCTCCCTCAGCCCATTTCATCTACCAGTATGACAATGCAACTCTTCGCAGCTCGTAGTGTAAGTACGTTTTTCGAGGGGCAGCAAGATGAGTTTACCATGCTCCCCTGGTCACCACACTCCCCGGATTTAAAAGCGAACGGGAATCTGCGAGACCAAGTCAATCGGTCTGTTCCCGCCATGGATCCTCAGCTCAGAAACCTGGCGCAGTTGGCCACTGTACTGGAGCAATCAGGGCTTCACGTCCCTGTCGGAACCTTCCAGAATCTCACTGCCTGCCGTGCTGCACGTCTGCGCTGCAAAAAGGTGGTTAACCAGGTTATTGACAGGTGCTCCCATTAACGTGACTAAAACTTTCAAGAAAAGGGCAATTATTTTACATCAAACTGACGTCCATTATGAAGGTATTTTCACGAATTCAGCGTTGTGCTCTCGTGAATCGTTGACGACAACAGTTCAGAGAAGGTGAGGAGAAAAGACTTTGAAATGTGGTGTTACAGAAGGCTGTTTAATGTTACTTTGGTGTGTTGGAGAAGTATTGTAGAGGGACTGGATTGGATTGGCGAATAAAAGAATGGTACAGCCTAACTTAAGGAAGGCACAAATTGATATGAGACTTCTGAAGGATGAAAGGATTGTCTGTTTAGTAATGGAAGGAAGTAAGGTGAGAGGGAAAGGGAAAGGGGGTAGTACTGAAGAGGGAGACGAAGGCTTCATGACGATAAAGAAGTTCAAATACACGTCGCTTGCAGTAACTAGCAGTGAAAGGATTTTTAGCTGCAAATTGTGGTCAGAAAAGGGGAGAAATACATACAAATGGAGAAGAAAGTTCTTATGAATCGGTCACAAATACCCACCAACTTCTTCCAGTGTTCCTCTTTCTTCATACCTTCTTCTGCCAAGCTCTGAATCACATAAAGCAAAAGCTTGTAACAAACCACTGCAAAAAATTCCAACTCTAGATCTTTTTAGTTGACTGATTGTTGTGCCTACTTGATAGCTGCGGCGTCCATTGAGTCTTGTGCAAATATGAAGTGTTTTATCTTATCAAAGTTTGTACACAAGAAAACTCCACATCTTATCCATGTGATCCTGTGATCACAGGAAACTGTAGAAGATGAAGCCCTGTCATTTCTTGATACAAAACTTGACCACTGGGAGCCTTTACCATAATCTTCTTCAAGCGAGAGTGAAGTCATTTATTCTGCACTAATGCTGATACTTTCACAAACACGGTGTAGACCATATGCAATACATGTCTCACGGTTGAGCCCTTCACTTGGTAGACAGGCCCAAGTCTGTGGTGTGGCTGACCAATCACCAAAGGACCAACTTTTTCATATTGTATGCTCCCTGCCCATAGTGTAGCGGCACCACAGTTTAACGTAGGAAAGTTAGATTCCATGCAACATTTCTGAGCACACAAGTTACAGCCAGGCATGGACCTGTTGACAGTAAGTTACACTGACCAGCAGTTGCGCAGTAGAATGGAGGCCACAGGGCTGTGAAACCGCTGAAGAAGAGTAAACACAGCGGCTTTCATGGCGAAAGTTACAGGCAGTAGGGGCCCACTGGTGCAACCTAGGTGTTGCGAGTACGTGACTCGGAGCGGCGTGTTAGCACACAGCACTGGCACACAGCCATGTTTAAATAGGTGTGGGTTTTCTAATGGCATTTATTCAAGTGTGGCAGCACTCCTGGACGGCGGGGCATGTCACACCAGCAGCTACACGCAGCAGCAGATGGAGTGCCAGGATTCCAGTCCACAGCGGGTCGCTGGTTCGACCCACAGAGGTCGACGTGGGGTCTGTAGTCAGCCAGCCAGTGTGGGCCACTCTTCGGCTCGCTACCGCGGGCAGTCGTCCTGGCTTCCAACACACGCCGGAGGGATCCTGAGGCGAGGGACGCAGATTTGGATGCCGGATTGCGGGCACTTGTTGTCGCCGCTATGTCAACCACGCCGGCGAGAAGGACACAGCTGGCTGCCTGTGGCTCAAACTGAGCGGCGCTGGGTCGGCACGGACGCCGACCACTGAGTCAATTGTTGGCATCCTTATGACGCCACAACTCCGCTAGCGTACAAGACCGCACGGGCCTCTGGGGTACTTCCTCAGCATTGCGGGGCCCTGTGACGCAAAAACAGGTGTACAGGGGATTGTAGTCGGGAACAATAAATCACTTTGAATGCTCGGATGAGTTTTAATACGGTGCCTCATACCTCTTCGCACTACATTTGGTCACCCTGATACATTTGGTGGCAGAAGTCGCCACTACTATAGGTTCACATATAGGTCGTTGAAAGTTCGCATTATCATGCAGGCATTTGTCTTCTTGAGTTGGTATATTTTAAAAAGCATGGGTTTTGATTATTCACCTGACACTGGAAAAACCAACACATTAAAAATGTATCTTTGCAGCACATTAATAACTTCATCTAAAATGAATACCGCATCATGCTCTTTTATTTTCTCTAAAACGTTCTCCTAAATTGGCTGTATGTAACATCCTTGAAAGCGTTCTCATCTGGTACTGGTGTTTTTGTGTGCTTCCCAAGAAATCATTTCAATCCAGAATTGCTTACACTGAAGACTGGAATTCCTGCCTGGATTAATGCCATGGCGAGAATCGCACAAAACTCGTTCAATGATCTATGCTTTTTGGATCCTAAAGCGAAGGCGTCTATCGGAGTATCTTGTTTAGGTTTCGGCTTGCGAAGTTCAGCGTTCTTTAAAAGACAGTTGTACTGGATGTGCTCATTTATTCTACAGGGTAAAATTAATAAAACAGACAAACGTTAGGGATGAATTCCTGACTGAAAGTGGAGGAAGAAAGGTCTTATGAACCTGTTTCCGGAAATGGTTTGCTGTCGTGATAGATGACGCTGACGAATGAGAGTTCCCCTGACCATGTACCGTGTGTTGCTTGTGTGTTGCAGGTTGTGTGATTGACGTAGAGTACTGTAAGCAGCAGAATGGTCCAGTACTCATGACAGGAACAAGTCGAGATGGTGCTTGTGTACGGCAAAATAGATGGAAATGGTCGAGAGGCAGCATGACTACACTAAAACGAGTACCCTCGCAGAGACCAACCACATCAAACAATATTTCAAGCCCTTTTTTGGCTTTTGTGTGATCATAAGTCTTTTCACGAGCTGAACATGCAGGCAGGCGGCGGACTGTACGCGTACCAGATTTGTAGGACCGACTCCATAGGATACTGAGATAAAACCTAATACCTGCTCCAAGTCTGGTGTACGCACAGCCCGCCTCCTCCCTGCACGTTCGTTTGTCAGAAAGGACCCAACATAACTAAAACGCCCAAAAAAGGGCTTGTACGTTGCTTCCTCTCGAACATTTCCATCTGCTTGGCCGTAAACATGCACCATCTCCACTTGTTCCTCACATAAATACCGGACTGTGCTGCTGCTTGCAGTTTCAGTCAACAGCAAGCAACACACAAGGGACACAAGGCACGCGGTCAGAGGAACTGTCATTTGTCAGCGCCATCCACCACGACAACCATTTCCGAACACATGTTTATACTACGTTTTTCCTCCATTTCCAGACCAGATCGCTTCAAATGGCTCTGAGCACTATGGGACTTAACATCTGAGGTCATCAGTCTCCTAGAACTTAGAACTACTTAAACCTAACTAACCTAAGGACATCACAAACATCCATGCCCGAGGCAGGATTCGAACCTGCGACCGTAGCAGTCGCGCGGCTCCGGACTGAGCGCCTAGAACCGCATGGCCACCGCGGCCGGCGACAAGATCGGTCTCTGCTGTTGGTCGATATTATTAATGTTCACTATACATTTCTTTGACACTTGCATCGATTGTAGTAAATACGCAGGCAGCATATCGCAGAATGATGGCATCAAAGGAAGTCTTGAATTCTTTAGAAAGTGCAAACAGCTTCTCCTTCTTAACTTTCGGTATGAGTTTGCTGCGAAAAATCATTTCTGGCTCAAAATGGCTCTGAGCACTATGGGACTCAACTGCTGTGGTCATCAGTCCCCTAGAACTTAGAACTACTTAAACCTAACTGACCTAAGGACATCACACACACCCATGCCCGAGGCAGGATTCGAACCTGCGACCGTAGCAGCAGCGCGGCTCCAGACTGGAGCGCATCATTTCTGGTATAATACTAACACCGCCAGCAAGACAGTACACAGTCGATAGATACGAGACGTCAAATTCATGCCAGCATTAAATGAATTTAAGTTTCAACTGATGCAGCATCACTGTTTAAATTTTAATTGATTTCACAGCTGCAAGTTGACCATTCTTACTGGGGTTGATTATTGTTGCTGAGGTTGTCCATTATTGGTGGGGTTATGAATAATTTTGTGTGTTTTCCATAAATGACAACTTAATATTTATTAACCATTATTGACTTCTGATGAAATAAAATCTTAAAATCATGTTCAAGAAGAGGAAAAAAATTCTTCTTAATCCATTGCAAATCCAGATAAAAATGGTAGAGGGAGGAGAAGAAGAGTACTTAAGCATGGATTAGAAGGGAATAGGGGAAAATGTGCGTGCTTAGTTTTCTTCATTTCGTGTCCCCAAATGCTTGTATTGACCAGTCTGTGTGAAAATGACTGTGCAGAGTGTCTGCCAAATATCTTTACAACTTCAAACTTTAATAACTTTAAAACTGTATTGCATATTAACAATCAACAATCAACATGTAATAAGGTAAATAATGAAGTCTGGTTCCTGTTCTTTCGGGCCCGTTCGAAAGAACAGGTACCATATATATACATGGTGAGTCATAAACGAAGAAAAATATGTCGAGGACCGCATGCTGCTATGCGTAACACGTGACCCGCTGTTGTTACTTGCGTTCCCCCCATTGTACTGTGCACGTAAACAAAAACATCTGTTAACCATTGAACGAGATACCGACGAGCCTCACGTTTTCGACATGTCATTCACCCATAGATACAACACATGACACATAAATGAGCTGATGTGTATCTACCAACGTTTGAAAGATACGAGAAAGAACAAATCCCATCGTAATGTATGTGAAATTGTATCAGAACTTGTGAATCAAACGTTGCCGGTGCTAACGGAGTGTACAGTCCCATGTTAGGGAATGTGTGTCCTGTAAGCGGAAAGAGTGGTCAACGGCGGAGTTAAACCGCGGCGAGCATGACGTGTTTACAACACCTCTGCGCTGCTCACTCTGTCCGATACTCGCCGTGTCGACAGCTGCTAACAGCCGCGTCGCATTGTTACTGCAGTACCATGGCAAGTTTCACAAACGAGGAATATGCCGACATCCACCTCATTTACAGGCTTCCAGATGGAAGAGCTGACGTTGCAAGGCAACTGTATCACGAGAGGTTTCCTTGACGGCGCCTTCCATCTGCAAAAACGTTTTACTCTGTGGACAGGCGCTTGAGGGAGTATGGTGCGTGTGTTGCACCTCCAGGATTTAGTGGTCGTTTCCGACCGTCGACGTACAGTGCGAATGACTAAGAAAAAGTGTTAAAAACTGTTGCGGAGGACCGAACAATAAGCACCAGGTCACTCGCCACTGCGATCCGAATGTCACAATCTACTGTTACGCGAGTTCTCCATAGAAACCATTACCATTCATTTCGCATGCATAAGGTACAGGCATTATTGCTGGAAGACTACCAGAGGAGGCTGGACTTCTGTAACTTTATCCCACAGCGTCAGACCCACGACCAACATTTTTCACGAACAATACTGTTCACCGATGAAGCATATTTCACGAAGGAGGGTATAGTGAATTCGCATAATTGGCACAGGTGGGCAGAAGAAAACCCCTACAACACTGTGATACGAGGGTACCAACAACGATGCTGTGTCAATATCTGGTGTGGTATTACTGATCACCATCTCATAGGGCCACATGTGCTACCACAAAGGCTTACAGGAGAGCGGTATCTACGTGTCCTGGATGCTACATTACCGGAATTGTTGGAAGACATTAGTTTGGCCTCTCGTATGAACGTGTGGTACATGCATGATGATGACCCCGCTCACTTCAGTGGCACAGTGCGACGCCACCTGGACAATGCCTTCCCTTCGAAATGGATCGGTCGTGGAGGCCCTGTAGCATGGCCAGAAAGATGTCCAGGCCTGAACCCACTGGATTTCTTTTTGTGGGGCCATCTGAAATCTCTGGTTTATGAAGGAGAGGTTGTTCATGTCAACACCCTTCAACGCAGAATACAACATGCTTGTGATATTACGCAAAGAGATACAGACATGTAGGATCGTGTTCAGCAAACCTTCCTGCGAAGAGTTAAACTTTGCCACACACATCGTGGCTGTCATTTCGAACAGTACTTATAAACCGCCACTGCAGCTTCTGCTCATGTGCATGTACGTTAGTTTCGATTTGTACAGCTGTATTGTATTCGTTTGTATTAACTGCCACATACCTGTGTAGTTGTATATTTTATTCTGCATCTATGTACTCGTTTCTTAAAACTAAGTCTGGGACACAAAAAACCAAATTATGAAACATGCATGTACAGCAGTGCAGCCCCTCCTCACGTTCCTTTCCCTATGCCAACTAGCCACGATACATGATACCGGCCAGGGTAGCCGGTACGAGGTGGATGTGGGCGCTGTCATTGTTCGCAGTGTCACGCAGACTGTCGCTTGACGTCGCATCCCTCGCCTTCTCGTGAGCGGCGAGACTACCTGCAACACTCGCATGTTGTGCCCTGTTGCTGATCTGTCCCCTTGGCCAATGTCGGCGCACAGTTCTAATAGTTCAAATGACTGTAAGCACTATGGGACCTAACATCTGAAGTCATCAGTCCCCTAGACTTAGAACTAGTTAAACCTAACCAACCTAAGGACATCACGCACATCCATGCCCGAGGCAGGATTCGAACCTGCGACCGTAGCAGCAGCGCGGTTCTGGACTGAAGGGCCTAGAACCGTTCGGCGACAGCGGACGGCCGGCGCACAGTAACACCCAAAAGTCCACTTCATATTTCAAGATTTGTACTATTCATTTGCATTGTCATTTATTGACATAGGAACATGCGGAAAACGAATTTATGTTTGTAGCTCAGTGTGTGACAATTTGCATGACATATTTTTCCTCGTTTGTGACTCTACCTGTATATTTACATAAAATTAAGGCGAGGACAGTCAGTGATTTCTTCAGCGTGGATACACAACTCTTACGGGAATCGGGAAAATGCGACTAGTAGTGAGAATACAGTGCAAAAGGAACTACATGAACGGTGCATGGATGTGTGTGATGGGAAGCGTGCTAAGGTGGTCCGTTCAGCCATGATGACCACTTTGTTGGGATGGCTTAGTAGTCAGACCATCTACCTAGTAAGCAGCAGGGCCAGGTTCGAATCCCGCCTCGGTACCAGTTTTCAACATTCCCCATTGATTTAAATCAATGCCAACACGTAACGAATGTCTGGAATTCCTTTGTGTCTTAATAAAATTGTGTTTCCTCATTCATACACATCGAAGTATGCACTCTTAGCAACATGGGTAATGACTAGTCGGAATTCCATCTCCACATACGATCCAAGATCTCCACGATGGCATGTTCAAGTGCATTGCAAATACGTGCCATCAACTCCTGTAGGTCTCTCTAACCTTGGTTCAGTACACCAGATCCTTTACAAAAGCCAATAGGAATAAGTCTAGTGGTGTGAGGTCAGGGGATCAAGGCGGCCATTGAACTGGACCACTTCGTTCAGTCAGCCTATCCAGAAGTTTATCTAGAAACTGACAGACAATTAGGGAGCAGTGTGTGGGGCGCCATCCCGCTGGCCGTTGTTCAAACCGTGTCACAGCAATCTCTTGTAACATGTCCACGTAAACACCACCATTGACAGCAGACTCGATGAAAAGAATGGACTAACGTTGCAATTGTGCATCAGTCCGTACCAGACATTGATCTTGGAACTGTCTCTTTCCATTCCACGTGTAGCATGAGGATATACGAACGTTATGATGGTTGAGTTTGCCAAATACATGAAATCGTGCCTCACGGAGAAACAAATCTTTTCGAAAAAGTCACTGTCTGCCTTTATCTTGCCTATCACATCCACTGGAAACTGTTCGCGGTGAGGTTTGTCCCTAGGCTTAAATGCTTGAAGCAGCTTGTAGAGATCTAGCCGTAATGCGTCATGCAGAACATAGTGCACTGTTTCCAACTCTCTGGCCGTTGAGCGGCCGTAAGCTCCAAGCGCCTTCTCCTCCAACTCCCTGGTGCCAGTGCGCAAACACCTACCGAACCTTGTCCGTGTTGGCGTGTGAAATAAATGGCCGACCCTCTAGGTAGAGAACAATACCTGTGTCCATAAATTACGTATGTCAAGCCTGAATGGTTGTTCACGACGGTGGTTGCCTTCCACTCAGCGTTCTGAAGTTTATTTCACTTGGGTATCGGACGTCGTCTGTATGAACCAGGCCACCTTCTGAACTTTCTCCTGTGGCGTCCATATTTTATAAAGTTTCCAAGTCCAATTTTGCGTCGAAATTTCGTCACCAAGGAAAAAATATTATTGAAAACCACGTGTTTTCCAGTATAGTTTTAAAGTATAGTTGCGTCAAAATTTCGTCACCTAGGAAAAAATATTATTGAAAACCACATGTTTTCCACTATAGTTTTAAAGATATTAAAGTCTTAAGTTATAATGATAATTTATGAACATCCGGTATATTTGGAAAGGTTTTGTAATATTTCTTTCTTTGCAGCCATCATATTAGGCTACAAGAAGCTCTCTTTAGAGCAGTTCAGAAGGTAGCTGTAGCAAGTGACTGTGTGGTGTGAGGTACCGATGACAGATGATTTGTTCGATACAGATATCGTGAGGAAGACCGCCTAAATTGTGGTCCTTCTCCGCGATTGACTGATGCGTTCGGTAATTGCGAGCCAAAATGACAATCTGCTGTTATTAATATTAGACAAACTAAACGGCGGATTTGTTTGCATTTCAAATTAAAGCATCTCTCAAAAGTGTGCTATCATTCCATTATTTCACAAGTATTAAAAACCAGCAAAGTAATAAACAACTGCTAAACGAAAAGACAGACGAAGCACTTAGGAGATCTTCGGATCGCGCCTAAATTGGATGGCGGGCAAAGTGCTTCGGCTGTAAGATAAGAGCTGGTTCGGAAGCGGGTATAACGACGTGTAGGGGTGAGACAATGTGACTGTAATTGCAGAAATACGCAGTTCTTGAAGAGAAGTAACTATTTGTGACTCTAAAGTGGAATGTGCTGTAGTTGTCAGTTTCTCGTGTTCTGATAATAAAAATCGATTGGCATCGCGTATAAAGAAACTGATTGGAAATTTAATTATTTCTAAAATAACAGTTCGTTTATAAGAAATTCTTACAGCCTCAAGATAACGAATTCGCTACCTGCGTGCTGTTTTCGGCGCAGGGGCAACAACTGTAGAAGACTGGAGGTTGCTGAACATTAGTTGGAAGCAAATAGGCAAATAGGCACCTGGCGTGTAATGCAGTTTTAATGCAAATAAGATCAGTGACAAGCCATCTGTGGTAACACAAAGGAGGTGTGAAGGACATAAATATTTTTGAGGGAAGGGGTTTATCATACGCACGTATATGTGACTCTCTCTCTCTCTCTCTCTCTCTCTTCCTCTACTTTTTCAACTTGCCATAGCGTCTCACCTTAAAATCCTTTCTTTCGTAACCAGGCGAGGTGATGGAATCTGCACAGAATATACTGGCAGGAAGAGCACCTCAAACCAGTTTTCAGACTGACGAGCACAAAAGCAACATAGAAACACAGAAAAAATCTTTGGCGCATAAAAAAGTGAAACGAAATAGATGCCTCATTCTGTATTTGGGATTCAAGAGCACATATGTCGGCTGTTTGAAATTCCCGCGTTCCCTTTTCAGCCGGAGCTCCGACCGAAATGGTGCAAAAGCCCCGTCCCGGACAAACTGCCCCAGCACCACCACCGACGTATAACAGCCCGATACGCCGTGCATTCTGTCGCTTCCACAGCCGCGAGGAAACGTATAAAACCGATGAGTCTCCCCTCCTTTTTATTTTCGCCCGAATATAGCCACGATCGTGATCCTATGTTCGCTGGATAATGGAATTTCGGAATATTTACATTACGCTGTGGAAGCGGCCTTTGTATCGCGGCACAGTGCGGCGGTGAAGTATCTGTCAGAGGACGGGAGCAACAGCGTCGGCAGTAGCCGCAGGGGCCTACTGACGGCCGCCGTCAGCTGACGTCGATGTGACAGCAGACAAGCGCCTCGCCCCCGGCGCGCACACACACACACACACACACACACACACACACACAACGCGCGCGGTGCTGGCTAGGCCGGCGGGCATGCAAGTTGCGCGGTGGGACGCTGATCAGCGGTGGCCGTGACGTCACGCCGGAGCGGCGCCGCCTCGATGAGAGCAGAGCAGCTGAGCTCAGCTCGCGACAGCTACAGCCGGCGGAATCGATACGAGCCGCGGGCAGCCCCAGATTAGAAGGCGGTGGTGGGGGGCTGGGGGATACATGCAGCCGCCGCTTTAACGCTACGGCAGCCGGCTGCCCTCCCCGTGTTCTTTTGCTCTCTCTCTCCCTCTCTCTCTGTCTGTCTGATACGGGTGGTCAATGTTACAAATACGCCTGTCCACTGTGGAGGATGCGGATGATTTCCCAGAGGCGTCATGCGAGGCTCGGCCCGTGCGGTATTGGTTAAGTGTCGCGGCGTCGTGATTGTCAGCGACTGTTCCTGTCTGCCGCATATACTGCCGCTGCACGACCTTCACAGTACTCGAGGGAGGCCACGTTGAGGGTAAGCTTCGCTCTTAGACGTTACTATGAGAGTACAAAGTGGGAAAACATTTAGTATACGAGGGGCATGCGACAGGTAATTCGATTCTTTTTTTTATCGGCCAGTTTCGGTTAATACAATGCCGAATTTGTTGTGGGACATCGTGCGATTTTCCCATTTCAGACCCTGTAGTTTAAACGTTCGAGAGGTGCCAGCGCTGTACGTAGCCTTCAAACTGGTGTCTGTAACGAAGGTGCGTTCCAAGCAAATAGCTGTCATTAAGCTCCTTTTGCCACGAAACAAGAGCATCGCAGAAATTCATAGGTGCTTGCAGAATGTCCTCGGAGACCTTGGCAGTTAACAAAAGAAAGTTGAGTCGTTGGGCGAGGTGTCTGTCGGCATCGGAACAAGGTCGCGCAAAACCCGTCCTGTCTTCCGTATGCTGGCCGGCCGTACACATCTGTAACTTCGCAGTTTTGCTACTTGAGGACACTCTCATTCGAGGTAATCGACGGTAACAATTTAACACCTCGCTAGACTACTGGATGTCTTTGTTGGTAGTGGTGACACTCGTCCGCCTGTTCAGGTACTCAAATTTCTGTGCCTGCTGGGAACCACCCTACAGCCCAGATCTCGCACCTTCCGAATTCCATCAGTTTGGCCCAATGAAGGATACACTTTGCGGGAAACGGTTCGTGGATGACGAGGAGGTTATTGATGCAGCAAGACGTTGGCTCTGAAGTCAACAAGTAGAGTGCTACCATGCGGGAATGCAGGACCTCCAAGTAAGGCGGCGCAAGGCCGTCGCACTGAGTGGAGGTAATGTTGAGAAACAGGTTTTTGTAGCCAAAAGAGTGGGGAACAATGTGGTGTATTGGAAACATGAATAAAATCAACCTGATTTCAGATGACCAATATGTTGTATTACTTATTGAGCGTCCCTCGTTATTGAGGCACTGGAATTGGTTAGTCGAAATTTGACGCAGTTTAGGTTTACAGCCGTGAAAAATATACGGTAATGAGTAAAATTGGCATGATCACCGCCCAGCGTGAGAGTGAATGCTATCTTGTGCAGCTGCGGGCACGTGACACTGTAAAGGAATTATGTAAAAGGAACAGAGACGGTTTGGGAATCGTTGTAGTGACGATGCCGGCAACAGATTGGGAAAGCCACTGACACAAGCAGTTTCGACGATCGGCTGATTCTTATCCGGCGTCTAGGAACGAGCATTTGGAAAACGGTGAATGTGGTCGGTTGTTCACAAGCTGTTTCATGAGAATCTGCGGAAAATGTTTGAAGCGCTCTGAAAACACGAGTAGGTGACAAGATGTTGGACGTTCATGCCTCATCAAACAACTTGGAGGTCGGGGGCTTCCCGCTAAGCAAAACGGGATATGCGGTGCTGTGTGGCACATCTGACGACACAACAAAACATTGCCGCAGGTATAGGGGTCCGAAGCGCTGTTGAATATAAGTCTCCACAGCAAACGACCACTACGTGCTGTTATGTCGACCCAACGACACCGTTACGACTACACGTGGTCATCGAGACTGGACGTAATCGAGATTGGACCGATCATCTATACAAACGTATAATCTAGGCGGAAGGCTGCTCGAAAGATCCACACCCGACATGGATGCAAGCTAGCGGGACAGTAGTGTGCTATTGAAGAAAGTCACCTGGGCTTCCGTGGGGCCTGTGGTAGGTATCGAAGACACCATGACAGCTCCGAGCTGTGTGGACATTATTCTGGCCAACTCACGTCTCTTCATGCGTAACGTCTTCCCCAACGCCGATCGTATGTTCCAACAGGATAACTATCTATGTCACAAAGCCATAATCGTGCTATAGTTAGCTATTTTGTTTCTTGTGGCATGGATCATTTTCACAATAAATCGTAATGATGTGAAATGAGTCATTTTACATTTACATGACAAATAGTTTTGTAAACATCGCTACGCACTGAACATTTATAAGTTTTTTGTTGTTCTTTATTATTATTATTATTGTTAAATATACACAGGTGCGAGTTAGTAGTACCTACCCACTACGTTTAACACATTACTATAATGGAAATTCTTAAAGTGAATATAAGGAGCTGTCAATGAGGAAAACGTTCAGTTTTTTCCCCAAATTTTTCTTTGCTGTCTGTCAGACGTCACTCGGTAAACGGTCAAAAATTAAAGTGCAGCACTGTGCATCCTTTTTTTCTGCTAAAGACAACCGGGGTGTGGAGTAGTGAATTCCTTTCGCTTCCTCGTAATTTAATTGCGTACTCCATTGTTCCCTCTGAACTGCAGCGGGTTTCTTTACAGCAAACTTCAGGAGAACATAAATATTGTCTCAATGAAGCAGCAGTCAGAATACCCAACTCCTTAAGCAGATGTCTTCAAGAAAATCGTGGATGAGCACTACATATTATTCTTACAGCATGTTCCTTAGAAATGAAGTGTCTATTTCTTAAAAATAAATTGCCCCAGAACAATATTCCATATTAAATTATTGAATGTAAATATGCAGTTCTAAAATGTGCGTTTTCCCGTTTAAAGTCTCATCAATACGAACCCCTAAAAATTTTGAAATTTCCACCCTGTTTATTATTTCCTCACCATGTGTTACATTTATGTTGGTTTAGTGCCTCTAGATGTGTAGAACTGAATCTGCTGTGCCTATTAAAATTGTGGCTCAGACGACTGGCAGTAAGTCAGTCAATGACACTACTAAGACCATGTTTTCTATCATTTCTTCTGTTATTGCATGTATGCTTGGACTGTTGCCATAGTAGTGTCATTCAGAAAAAACCTATTTTTGCTTATTGTGTATTAGACGAAAGATCGTTCCGTACAATATGTAAAGAAAAATGTCAGAGCTAAGACTGAGCTACTTCTCCCCAGGCAAAAGAATCTTACCTTCTTGTATTGACTCAATTATTAAGTGCAATATTCTGCATCCTTTTGGGTAGATATGACGTTATCCTTTGGTTGGCTATGCTATTGGTTCCATAAACCCTCCATTTATCTAGAAGGATATTGCGGTTCATACTGTGAAATGCTTTAGATAGGATACAGAAAATACCAACCGGTGCTATGTTGCTATTTGATGATTCTGAAATTTCATGAGTATGGTGTTCCTAGCAGAGTAACTCTTCTGAAATCCGAAATCTGATGAGAATGTTGTTGTTGATTAGGTGGAATAATATTTTAGACTACATCGGTTTCTCAAACATTTTGGAGAATGATGCCAGTATCGGAACACGTCATTAGTTGTTGACATCTCTCCTGTGATCTTTGTTGCGGAGGGGTTTAACAATGGCTTATTTCAATCTCTCTCGCCACGCGGGGTAGCCGTGCGGTCTGGGGAGCCTTGCCATAGTTCGTGCGGCTCCACTCGTCGGAGGTTCGAGTCCTCCCTTGGGCATGGGTGTGAGTGTTGTCGTTAGCGTAAGTCAGATTAAGTTGGATTTAGTAGTGTGTAAGCCTAGAGACCGATGAGCTTAGCAGTTTGGTCCCATAGAACTTACCACAAATTTCCAAAATTTCCAGTCTCTCTGGAAAAATGCCTTGAGTAAGCGATGAATTATATATTTCAGGTTAGACTGGGCTTTACGGGAACAGATCTTTAGTTCTCTGTTGGAAACACAATCAAATCTACGGGCGGTTTGAAGAACATTATATTGAACGCAAGTTCATGTCTGATCTAAACCCGACGGACACATCGTGAACGCTATCGGGTGCCAAGTCCGTTCCGACAAAGCGACGACCCGTGGTTGACGGAAATTACGTTAGCTTTGAATGGACGTCTGGTACCACGCATCTCCGGATACATACCAAGGACTTGGGGAACCTCTGCTATGTGTAATCTGTTCTTCCTATTTTATCTGCATACCAAGGACTTGGAGAACCTCTGCTATGTGTAATCTGTTCTTCCTATTTTATCTGAGCTCTGTTTTACCACCATTAAGAGAGCGATCATTTTTTTCCCCTTGTGCCTTGTTAGTCAGAAACAGCTACAATTCAATTGACTTAAGATAATTGCACAGAAAATAAACAATAACTTGTTAAATAGAACATAAATATTACCTACACTATTCCTGCGGCTACAACTGAACAGAAACGCTCATATGCTTTATTACTGCCCCGTCCTGGATAGCACACCGAACAGAACATTAGTTACCGCTTTAGGACTGCACACTGACAGCTGCGGATTACTGAAGCTCTTGTAAGAAACGATCACTTGTCATGGCGGTGAAGTGGTGTGTATATGCCAGTCCGTTATATGGAGTCAGCACTGAAAGGTGGAAGTGGGAACATGACAGATTGGCACAAATGAACTAACGCATTTGGACGTACCCATAACCACAATATATATGAAGTTGCCCGACTTTTTGGATAAATGTCGCGAACTGTTCAGCGTGTCTACCAGGAATGGTACACCGTTCGTAGTCCTGTAACACGGCATAAGAACGTCGGTCGTGAAGTAATTGTAAAGAGCAGGGGCTGGATACGAGTGTCACGTCTTTTCGACAACATTACGTCCGTCATGTCTTGAACATTGTAAGTAGGCTGTTTAGGTTTTTATGTTGGTAACGCCACGTAGCGCTCTCTATTAAAATCGCCGACTGCGCTGTGTGCAGTCTGCGGCTGGTTGGACTCGTTGTTGGAAGTTATTCGCCAGTGTAGTGTTGGGCAGTTGGATGTGAACAGCCCGTAGCGTTGGGCAGTTCGAGGTGAGCCGCCAGCAGTGGTGGATGTGGGGAGAGAGATGCCAGAGTTGTGAGATGTTAATATGAGCGGACAATCTGGACGTGTGTCCGTCAGAAAAAGGAAATTTGTTAAACTGGATGTCAGGAATTTAGTATATATTATGACTTTTGAACACCATTAAGGTAAATACATTGTTTGTTATCAAAATCTTTCATCTGTTAACTAAATGCCTTTAGTTGTTAGAATCTTTTACTTAGGTGGCAGTATTGGCGCTCGTTGTATTGCAGTAGTTCGAGTAACAAAGATTTTTGTGAGGTAAGTGATTCATGAAGGGCATAGGTTATTGTTAGTCAGGGCTATTCTTTTGTAGGGATTATTGAAAGTCAGATTGCGTTGCGCTAAAATATTGTGTGTCAGTTTAGAAGTGTTGAGAATAAGTAAGGAGAAAACAGTATCAGTACGTTCAGTTTCACTCTGGACTTTGAAAATCCAGTAACGTAGACGTTTTACCAGCACAGTCATTCTTTACATTCAGACGGTAAGTTTCAACAAATGTGACAGTCAAATGAGAATCGAACGTCAGCCACAACGGGTATATGCAGCTGTTCCATTAACCCACACACGTCAGGCATTTATCCCACTTCGATCGAGACGATCAAGTCCTGTTTCGCAGAACGCGATCGGCAGCTGACCGATCCCAACCGCGCCCACTCTTGTCGGAGTGAAACCGTATTCTAGGTCGACAAGGATGTGAGAATCGTACGGTGAAAGGTAAGGGTTCACGAGCAAGTTATGGTGTTTCCAAACCAACCAAATCGTTTAAGTGTAACCTTCGTCCGACTGGCGTGATTCCGTCCGACCGCATTCCTCCGTTGTTTTGACTTTACGGAGCTTCGAAGATTCTGCGAAGTGTGTTCATAGCGCTACGCACTGATTTTGATTCCAAGAGCGAGGAACTCGACGTGCAGAGGGCTCCTGCAGTCGAAGAAAAGGTCATCGTGACCTTACCTGAGGTTGTGTGTGCGATCTTGGATTCCTTAGGCGGGGAGGACTTGTGGAATGTTTCCAGTTTCCATTTTACTGTTTGCCCTCAGGCTTTTGGAATGCTGTAGGACGCACACGATAACGCCCGCTCGCGCACTGTCAATCGAACGAAGGTTAGGCTTCAGCGATTTGTTTGAGAAGCACTGCAAGGAATAGATCGCCACATCTCCCAGTGGGATAAATGTCTTAACGCGTGTGGTAATTATTTTTGAATGGAAGTATTCCATGGCCCCGATATGGCGGGTGTTCGGTTTTCATTTGACTGCCCCACATAATTTCAAAACACATTCTAATAATTCAAAAGGAACTGGACGACCAAAAATTTATTAATTGATATTTTAGTAATATACTTTAGGTTTGAATTTTTATTACTTTAGTCTTTCACTGCACAAGTAGATCCGCAACCTATGTCTACTCTGAATGCAGGATGAACATAGTTTCATAAAACGCCCAATACCTCTATCGCAGCAGCAGTGATGGCTTAATGTAAAAGACACAACAAACCGTAAAACATGTAGCAATATAAGCTGAACAATGGAACGAGAACAAAATTAATGTTTTGCCTTTGTTTTACTGTCGGAAATTGACGCCGCAGTTTAAGTATGCTTGAAAGCTCAAGCCCCGGGTTAACGATCAAGTGTATGACATTCTTCGATTTAATAACGTAGAAGTATCAGGCGTAGCAGCCAGAATTCGTACCGCTCTCTCTAGGTCATACAGACGACAGAAGTGAACTTTAAAAATCGCTTCAGAACATGGACTGGGACAGCGTTTTAATATGTTTGCCATCACGACTCGTAGCTTTAACTGCGGAGTCGTATTTTCTCAATGAAAATAAATTCGTAATAAAATTTCAGTAAGTAAAAATAAGCGGGTTGAAGTAGATAATGGTTTCATGCACGACATAAATTTGTGTTGTCAGCGAATGCAGGTCTACCTCATACACAGTTACCGAGCGAACAAGGAAACTGTAAGCAATAGTTATTTTAAGTTGTATGCTCACAACAAGTCCTTTGTTACGGTGTTACATATAAAATGTAACCATTGTCTTCCTTAACAACTATAGTGACTCTACGTCCTCCTCTTTTTGACGAATTCCGTTGATTCCTAAACGTCTGTTTACTACTACTGTGAACGACGTTACTTCACAAATTACATAACAAAATAGTATGTAACGTTCTCAAGTTATGTTTCTCGCCACTTTAAAAAATTCTGGTTTGAGAAACACACGTTTAAAATTTGGGGCTACATTTTTTGTAGTAATTTCAAACATTACCTCTAGTGCACGATCCCTGGACATAATTGCAGTCTTTCCACATCCAAAAGGAGGTCCTCCTCCATCTTCCTCGTTGAACTGGTGGTCCTTCGGGCTTCTGTGGCCGCTTCTGTCATCCGCTTTCTTCTCACTCGATAGGCTTTCCGTCCGCTATTGTGAAGACGTTGTAGAAGTCTGGTCCCTTTTCAAGGTCGAGCACGTTAAGAATTTTCATAATGCCTGTTAGGCCGTCATGGTAATTACGTGCTTCCGCAATGGCCGCTATATCGACAGTTTTTTTTCCCGCTGTTAATAGCTTTCAGGAACACTTTTCACAAATCGCCTTGCAATTCGACAACGGGGTTTCTGGCGAACTTTGAATGAAAACTGCAATAAAGTACACATCGAAGAAAACATTTTATGCCGAAAAAGTCAGTTTTCTTCAAAAGTTCGAAGAGGATGATTCTCTTAAGTTTGATCTATCAAGTATTCTGTAGTCAGCGTTTTTTACCTGAAACGTATTGAAACCGCACTCAGTTCTTCTGTGACCGTTCACGTCCGTCAAAGCCGCTGAGAACGTCCTTGTCCATGCTGAAATTAATTCTGGTCCACTTGAGCCAGAAGCAGGTGTTCATACTTTAAACTCCCACTTAAATCCTCACGTGTCTTGAACAATTCACAGTATTTGAATAACATTTGCTACGTCTCCTAATTTTGTGTAAATCATATGGACTCCCAGCACTGTGAATCACGATGAACTGATGACCAGTTTCTATTTCTTATTTACTGGCAACTCCTCCTCAGTGTCTAACCTCCCCACTATGTTTGTTTCTTTATGAAATTTGTCCCACCATTACCTCCCACTCTATAAAGGACTACGATTTCCAAAATTATGATCCCAGAACTGTTACCCAACCTATACTCGTGTGCTAATCTTTGATTAAACGGAACCTAATTTGAACTGAAATGTAATTGGTCTGAATGCAGCTTGTCTTTATATGAAATGCGCAACTGAAGTAGAACAATTATCTGGCCCTAATGAAAATTTCCACACACCTCGCCTCTTCACAACATTATTGCAGATATCTCGAAAGTAAACCAGCAAACAGAAAGCATTCAGCGGCTAAGCTAGCTTTCTGTTTCTAAATACATATTCAAACTGTTGCATATAGTAATGCTTAACCCTCCGTCGGACGCAACCTTTTCGTATCTTCGTTCAGTCGCAATGCGCCAGAAAAGCACATATTTCAAATTGCCATAATTCCCATCTCGTTTTGGATTAGGTGGATATCCCTTGGTATTAACCTTCTTTAGGATCTAGCTTAAGAGATTAAAAAAAGAATTAATTAGAGGAATGAAGGTTTTTATTGCCTAAAACATATGATTTGAAAACAATCATTTTTAGCCCTCCACTGTACTTGAGTCAAAATTTTGATTGAATGGTGACAAAAACGTTAAAAGAAAACACTCAAAACCACATAGGCACTTCAGTCTGTTCCTAGTGAGCTCAATCCTCCTCAGATTCGCTGGATTTAGGCTCCTCAGAAAAAATTGGAAGAATGGCAACTTTGCACTCATCGCAGAAGTCGTTTGCGTGTTTATTGCATATCGGTTTGGTGCAACACAGACACCTAGATACGGTATGCCTCCTCAAACCAGTTTCAGTCGTGCAAGGCACACAATTACTCCCCTTGAAGGGTGGTTCGTCTTTATGGTCATTATCAAAATTCATTTTGGGGTTGAACTTCCTCAGGCGGATCTGGAGACTGGAGGGGATTCCATGCCCCTTCTGGCTCCTTCTCTGCAGCTCTGGGAGATTAAACTCGTGGGTCAACTTTTTGAGAAACACCCTCCTCCACAATGGTTCAAGGTCATTGCCAAGATAGACGAGGAGAGAGTCTATCCCAGCCAAATTCGTCATCGAATAAAAGATTACCATTGGCCAACGCTTGTTGTTTCTATATACATCATAAGTTGATCACATCTGGCGTGCAGTATCCACTCCACCTGTTGTGGAGTTGTAAAATGTTATGATGTCTTATGTCCTGACCTGTCCAGATGAAAGATCAATATCATCGTCGTAATGAAGGGAAGAAACGAGGAGAATATTTTGTTCTCTCTAGGAATTACGAGACCAGAGTTTTCCCATTGTTGAACCAGAACGAACTGTCATACTGTTTCCTTCCTTTCACATTCACAACGGCTGGAGGGCTCTCTCTCTTGTTTTTCCTTACCGTACCGAAATGGGTGAGCTCATGGCTGCCGGCCGCGGTGGTCTAGCGGTTCTAGGCACGCAGTCCGGAACCGCGAGACTGCTACGGTCGCAGGTTCGAATCCTGCCTCGGGCATGGATGTGTTAGTTAGGTTTAAGTAGGTCTAAATTCTAGGGGACTGATGACCACAGGTGTTAATTCCCATAGTGCTCAGAGCCATCTGAACCATTTTTTTGAGCTTATGGCTTTTGAGCTCATCAACAAGCGCAAAGTCGGTAAACCAGTTGTCTGACATGATATTTCGTCCACTTCCCAGTAAGGGCTGAACCATCCGTTTGACGACGTTAGGTGGTTTGTTGCTCACCCTGAAAGAACCTTGAGGCTCCGTACCAGTGTACACTTCCAAGTTGTATGTGTAGGTCATCTTCGCATTCACGAGGACGAACAGTTTGATCCCATACTTCTTGGGTTTCGAAGGAATGTACTAACGAAAAGGGCATCTTCCTCTGAAACCTCGGAGCATTTCATCGATGGTGACGTTCACTCCAACAGAATAGTTCTTTTGACAATCCTCGACAAATTCTTGTAAGATTTCACGAATAGGACAGAGCCTGTCAATCCTTTTCCTTTGCTCTCGAGAATTGCGATCATCAAAGCGAAGGCACCTGATCAAGATTTTAAAGCGTCTTCTTAGGCTCATAACCAGGCCAAAATTTTCAATTCCATCTTTTTCACGAGCCTAAAGCGCTTCTAAACTTTGAGGACTGGCCTTATATAGTCCTGCATGGTGCAGTAAACCAATAAACGCCCGAACTTCAGTTGTATCTGTTGATGTAATGTATCTCGCTCGAGCAAAATTCCCCTTGATGCTTTCAATATACTGATTGGTGTATTTCACCATCATTTCAAGCATGGCATCAGTGAAAAAGTGATTCCAACACTCAGCTGGCGTCTTCGCCAGTCTAGCTGCTCCTACGACTCCTGGAAGATGAGTGATAATATTTTCTTGTCCTCTGTGCCTTCCCCTATTCGGTGGCTTCTTGGTCCATTTGGTCTTCTTATCCTTCCCTAATACTGCTTCTTCTTCTTCTTCAGTATCACAAGCCTCTTCATCGTCAGGATTGCCAGTAAACTCTCGCTCAGAAGCCATATCATCTTTTCATTCTTCAATCCCATCTTTTGACGCAATATCGCTTTCTTCACCTAAATCTTCTGTTAACATTGGATCATCATCCCTATCAGCTGTCAAAAGTCTTTTTACCTCCTCGACATCTTTCTCGTTACTCAGATCGAATGTTCTCTTCGCCATATTGCCCAAAAATCTGAAACAGAGGACAAACGAAATAAGTTAGTTTCGCCATAACGAGTTCAGCTACAATGTGCAAATTTCGCACAACTCATGGAACACTACTGTTATCTAGAAATACGACAAAATAATCTTGTAAACTCGTGAAATATAACGAATAAAGATGAATGCAAGAAAAAAGTTCAAAATACGAATCTGAGAAAGTGTGACGTCTTTGGTCGCAATGTGCTTTTTTGGCCACTTTCTCTGGCTCCGGCTCCCGTGACGACGTAGCGACAACAATGATGGGAGGTCGGTCAGACCTCCCCGAGCCAGGAGGGCACTGGGAAGGGGACGCCATTGTTCACCTTTAAGCAGCAGAGCCAACCAAAAAACTGTAGCTGTGATTTTTTTCCCATAAGTGCTACCGACGGAGGGTTAATGATAAACATTAGGATGGGGAGAGAAACTATTGCTATGAGATGATATTCCAAGACATCGATTTTAGAATGAAGTATGTATTCAAAAAGATAGAGTAAAACTGTGTGTGATCTTTAAATATGTAGGATGACAACTGTTTAACTGTATGAAAAAATGACAAATTAGCTAAAAACTACGGCGTGCGCACACTTTATTCAACGTGTAAACGTCACTACAGTTAGATTTAGGTCACGACATTTTCGATACTCCTGCCATTATTGTCGATAATGTGGCGCAGACGAACAGCGAAATTCTGCGTGACTCTTTCACGTGTCGGAACATCAGTAGTGTGGATGACCTCCTGAATGGCTGTTTTCAGCTCAGAAATGGTTTTGTGGTTTTTTCTGTACACCTTGTCTTTACTATAGCCCCATAAAAAGGAGAAAATGGCGGCCAATTGAGGCCCATGGCCTCTGGGTATCCCAGAGCGAGAATACTGTCCCCAAAGTGCTCCCCCAGGACATCAAACACTCTCCTGCTTCGATGGGGTCGAGCTCCGTCTTGCATGAACCACGTCTTGTCAAAATCTGGGTCACTTTGGATAATGGGGATGAAATCATCTTCCAAAACCTTCAAATTCCGTTAGATAGTCACCGTGCCATCAAGAAATAACGAATCAAGTATTCCGTGACTGGACACTGCACACCACATAGTCACTCTTTGAGGTAGAAGACACTTCTCGATCGCGAAATGCGGGTTCACATCCCCCCCTCCCCCCCCCCCCAAAATGTGCCAATTTTGTTTATTCACGAACCCATGCAAATGAAAGTGGTGTTCGTCGTAAACCAAACCATGCATGCACGTACTAATTCCCATGACACCTTGCGGCCAACAGTGCATTTTCGAAGTCCTAACGCAAACTGTTCAGACGTTATGACGATTTTTTTTCATATAGTTCAATAACTGTCTCGCTTTAACATTGGTCTGAACAAAGTAAACTATGAGTTAAAAAAGGTACAATGTTGACACAGTATTTCTATAAAAACCAAACAACTTAATCAGTTAATATGTTAATGCATAACTCAGGTGAAGGGAGCCTGTAGCCATCTTTCATGAGTTCGGTAGCCTACTTTCACTGGCATATCTTTTTCTTTTCCTTGTTTCTCTTTCTCATAATTCTCATAGTGGTGTGATTGAATGAATGTGGTTGTGTGTCACGTTGCTAGACGGTGGCGTAGTCTGCTGTAGGAAGTCTGCAATAGTCATACAGATTCAGCGGCAGTTGTACAGAATAGCCAACTCTCGTAGTGGTCAAGTAGGCAAAGAGGTTTGCGCTACTTGTGAGAAATCCACCTGCGTTAGGTTGGTGGCGGAAACGGCATCTTTGGGTTTCCCGGGCCACGCGGAGCGTGGAGGAGGCTGGAGAAGGAAACGGGAGGCAGTCTGCCGCCTGTACGGAAAGCGTCCACAGCTGTGCTCCAGTCGAAGAAGGGTGAGTTAGACTGACCGCGTGGCGCGTTGTTACTTGGCGAGAGGAGAGCTGTTAGCTTCTGGTCTCGCTTTTCACCTCTGAAAGATTGCTTTGCCTTGTCACAGCAAGGAATGCAAATCTTTGGCAGATTTTTCTTTTAGTAAATCTCTATAGCAGACTTGGATCCGCCGGAAGAGCGCCACACAAAGGTGTCGGTAAGAAGTGAGCACTCGCTTCTGTATGAATGTCTGTCTGTCTTCAGCTGTTCCTGTATAAGCTTTCATTTTTCTTAATATTAATAGCTGTGCCTTCTCGTAAATTTTCCTTGCTTTATGTATCTTTTGTCCGTGGGGAGCCAACCACGTGGTTGAACATTAGAGTTTGTTGGGTTACCGTCATCACTAACTGACGGATCTCATGCTTGTTCTAAAGAATGTTAACTGTTCATGATTGCGTAATGTGATATTGTTGCAACTTGGTCACGATACCTAGAAACTGCGTCCCCACAAACAACGTGGGCACGCGGGTATACTACGAAACGTGTACCGTTTCACGAGTTATTGCGATCTGTTATCAAGCAACAGCAGTTGTATGAATGATTCACACTAGTGCTTTTAGGTGTAGATTATAACTGTGAATGTATCGATGCTTTTCTTTAATGTTTTAGGAATTAATGTTATCAGGAATTGTGTACATGGCTCACATTCATATCTTAGAAATAAACGGTTTTATCCACAATTTTCTCTTATATTCCGAGGTTACGATTTTGCACCTAAGCCACTCGCCTCATAGATTTCCCGTTAGCACATCCAACGTGTTTCCTTACGCAAAGGACCAGTGATTAGTTTCCCCTTTTATTTTAAAACAAATGCTTTACATTAAGTATTATTTTCAGGTGTGTTGCTGGGAGCTGATCTTATGCTCATTGTTCAAGCATTTTCTTTTTTTTTTTTAAATGTTTGATTCTCGTGAACAGTGCACGGGCAATAGTATTAATTACATCGCATCCCCTATGAACGATTTCACGACGTGTGCATTTTTATGAGTTTTTGGTCTGTGATGAAAT
Source organism: Schistocerca piceifrons (assembly GCF_021461385.2). Taxonomy (NCBI): domain Eukaryota; kingdom Metazoa; phylum Arthropoda; class Insecta; order Orthoptera; family Acrididae; genus Schistocerca; species Schistocerca piceifrons. The sequence goes on from NC_060143.1 coordinate 563,666,703, forward strand.
TAATTTATTTTCCGACTCGGCTAAACCTTTGATTAGTTGTATGGTTAGAGTCGTTGGCGACACTAATCTTAACGTAAGAACCCGTAGAAAAAGGTTAGTTACACAGGGAAGAGGGGTGGCCTTTCTCTCGGCTCTGAGCAAGTAAGCTAGCTGGCAATAACTATTCCTTGTTGGGCAGTGCTGCAGTCTTACCTCAAACTTCATCTCTTCAAAATAATAATGTTAGTCAAAATTTTGTATTATTTTGGCCTTCCAATATTTACATCATATTCACCCTTGCTCTCCTTTGCGACAAATCTTTCTTCATGTAACAGACCCCATCACAAGTCCACACAGCACTACTAAGTACGCCCATCACCTACCACACTTCAACTAAGAATGTTTCAGACTGCGCAGAGGCGAAGACTGTGCCACTTCAAGACCAAAGATTGGTTAACATTAACGTAACTTGCTCTCTCTCTGAGGTACACATCCGTAACATACAGAAACCAAAATGACATGACCACCTTACGCCTCTCCACATACCGGTTGCGTAAACAGATCCATATTGTATTCATTTCTGTACAATGGTATTGTTTGAAGAAAAGCTGTAACATGACAGTATAGCTTCTGGCGTGTGAAGTGTTTTGGGAAGAATGCGTAGTCACAGCGGCGGCTTCCTTCGGCCGTAGTGTTGCAAGTTCCTCCGGGAACTCTGCCGTAACTTGCTCCCCCCACCACAGCGTCCCATCAGAGGCACCCACAGGGGAGTTGGGCGGGAGGCGTAAACCACTTGTTATTCGCAATTTGCAGCACCGAGGCTTCGGGGTCGAAGCCTGGAGCGGCCGTGGCGGAGGCCAAGTGCGCCGCCACCAAGACGGGCTGCGGGGACAGGAGCGGGGGCGGGGGTGCTGGTCGTGGGGGTCTGGGGCTGGCGCTGGCGCCGGGACCCCGGCTGGGGGCTGATAGAGTTTGGGAAGCTCCTGCGAGGCGCGGCGACATATTGGCGCCGGGGGTCGGGAGGCGGTGGTCTGGGCGCGGGGGGCGCGGGGGTGGAACAGGAACCGCGAAGGCCGCGCCGCCGGGGGCGGGCGCTGCGGCGGATTACGGCGCGCGGCTAACTCGGTTATAAACGCGCTGCTCAGCCCGCACTAAAGCTGATTAAAAGCGAGGCGGCAGCGCTGATGCAATAAGTAGGAGAGGAAGGGGCGGGTGGCCCAGGCTGCGTCGGGCCGCCAGGGGGCGCCGCTCCGCCCCCGGGGGGCGCCGCGCGTGGCTGCCTCGCAGCGCCTGCCGATCGCGGCGCCGCCCCCTCCGCTGTATCGGACGGAACCTGTTGAACGGCGCGGAGGGATAGCAGTTACCTAACTCACTGCCTCTTTCAGTCGAAGAAGAAAAAACCTGCTGTAGGAAAAGAGAAATGCGAGAATGTGGACAGCTGCACAAACTGTCACGTTTCCCACCAAAAGTAGAAGATTCGCTTCTTCACAGGTGCGCGATTGGAATCCTGTGTTCGTAGCGACGTGTATCAAAAATTCCCGAGACCACCTAGCGTTATTGCTCGGCAATATGCTTTGTGTTTTCGGAGACCACGAACCGGTCAAAGACACCGTGGATGTCTATTCTGCGAACAATGCAGCAGTCCTGTGTTGCTTGCGTATCGTAGCGGCTGTTTAATTATTATCTTACGTGGCTGTGATACAGCTGAGAAATCATGAAGGGATAATAACTGTGGTGGCGCGGTGGTAGCACACTGGACTCGCATTCGGGAGGACGACGGTTCAATCCCGCGTCCGGCCATCCTGATTTAGGTTTTCCGTGATTTCCCAAAATCGCTCCAGGCAAATGCTGGAATGGTTCCTTTGAAAGGGCACGGCCGACTTCCTTACCTAATCCGATGAGACCGATGACCTCGCTGTTTGGTCTCTTCCCCCAAACAATACAATACAATAATAACACATACAATCTGAGCCGTTGCGCGGCTCTCTGGCGCAAGACGCTATCGATTACTCCTACGTGCGATCGCGAGCGCCTCCTGTCGGAGCGGGTCCTAACGAGGGAGTGAGTGCGAGTACGGGAGTCTGGGGCGCACAGCAGCGGAGAACGGACATTGCGGCCGCACTCTGAGGCGACAAGAGAAGAGTGGTTGTGCACGGCCGAGAAGGGAGCGTTGAGCAAGGCGGCAGTCAGCATCGCTTTCCGGGGGACAGAGAGGTGCGGCAGTCCAGCGAGCTGACACCAGCTCCGGGAGCAGTGCTCCGGTTTGTGGACGTGACGTGGGTCGTATTTTGGCGCAGTATAGTTTGCCTGGAACGCATCTGCTGCTCCCTTTATGGCCACGTGTGTTGTTCTGTCCGTATGTGCATTGAAAAGGTTGCGCTCCGGCTGGAACAGTGGCTTGTGCTTTACCCTGCACCCTGACTCATTTGTTTTGCAACAGGCAGCTGTAATTTCAGAGATTTTATTCGTCACGATTGTCTTAGCCCGCTGGTGCCTAGTATCCGAGAACAAGACAGCTAACGTGTGACCTGTTGTTTTGGGTTTTGGAGTCCTGTTTGGGCAACCTAGTTATCACGCACACAAATGTATTGCTGCCGAGAGAGGTTAGTCCTAATCTTGTGGAACTGAGCCTTCAGTGACTGGCTCGTCTGCAAATTAATTAATTTAACCTTTGTGGTACTGTTTTTTGCTTTCAATGGTGAATTTCTTGTCATTCATTTGTGTATGTTTCGCTGTTAATAATAACTGTAAGATAGCAAGGTCTTGAAGGACTTGCGTATCGTGACTGTATTTTTGGCAACTGTTTAATTTGATTTCTTGTTTATCGGTCTGGTGAAAACTTCTGCCAAGTTTACTAATTTCCGCCTGTGGTCCGGAAGTTGGTTTGAAGGTAAATCCGTTGGTAAATCTTTACTGGACCTAACTGTTAACTGATCTTGCGTTGAACTAATGCCATTATTAAATCGTTTCTTGTGTGCTATAAATTGTATAACCATAGACAAGGAGACAGGGCACATTCTGTGGTCGAGGGGTAGGCACGGTTGCTGCTTTGCGCGTGGCACCTTGTCGCTCGCTATCATTTTCCGCCTTAGTACAGACGGCGTGAGATTTGTTTGCTGGCGGTTGTATGGCCGCTAGTCAGCTGTGCCTGCTGCCGCTTCAGGGGGTACCGTGTTTCGTAAGGCGTACGCCGACTTTCAGTCACTGTTACTCTTGTGTTGTTGTCGGTCGCTTACCGAAACGTTAGTCTGTTTTAGCACGGTGGCCACTGGGCTGTGACGAGTTGATGACCAGCGTTGGGGCGGTCGTCCGCTCTGAGTGGCTTCGGTCGCTTGGACTTGGCAGTTACCTTCTGTTAAACAGATCAAACTTGTTTATTTGCTGCAAATTCCTAAGTAGTTTGCGAGAAAAGTTGTAACTCAGCTTTTCATGATTTCACACAATTCAAGCATTTTCCTATCTGTTTTATTTAAATGAGAATTCTTTATTGGGGTTATTCACCTGTTGAAGCTTAACATAAAATTTCTAATTCAGCTTTCATGATATTACTTAATTTAATCATTCTTGTAAAGCAGTCCCTTATCTTCGTTTTATTGATTGGTAATTCTTTATTGGGATTATTCACAGGTTGAAGATTAACATGATGTTTATAACCAAGTTTATGTCCTTGCTTAATTGAGATTTGTTAAGAGCCTTTATTGCTGGAATATCATTAAAGCTTGGGCGCTTGTAATTGTGAATACTGTTGTCTGTCTATGTTGTGGGCTACCCTTCCACTTCCACAGCCAAGCTGTCCTATCTACCAGTACACAGTCTCCTATTCTTGATCCTTAAGACTATGAAATAACAACAGCAACCAATGGTAAATAAAAAACTAATTGATGCCATTGTGACTTTTGAACCATCTTGTATATCGAATATAATCACTAATAGCAGTGCCCTCTTATTAACGCCGATTCATTGGTGCCTCTATTGCATCGAGCATTGTGACTAGTATCATCTGCTGGAAATGCTAACCTGGATTAATCAAATTACTCCACAACGCATCGTCTTAATTGATTAATTTATTCGTATTTTTTCAGAGGTGATGTCGATTTGACCCTTTGTGTTTGGTAGCTGTGACTGCCATTGCTGACGGGAGACACGCCTCGATCCTTGTTATGAAACGCAAGAGATAAGAACATTGTCGTCAGTTTCAGTGTTTGTACTTACAAGGTTTTGCCATATATTTTCTGTTGAGTACTTTTTTCCTTTTATCTGAAAGAGAGAAAATATAAGTATCTCGTCTCATCCACATTGTGGAGGTCTGGAACAGTGCATATCCCCTCACTGAGACAAAGGAGGTGGATAAATAATTTAAACATATTTTATCTTTGATTAAAGTCATTCACCGCGTAAACATTTTGGCCGAATCAATTTTTACGGTTCATATTTGACCTCATGTTATTTTGTCGATAATAAACTCAGTTTTTAGAAAATCATTTACAATCTTTTATATGTTCTTGTTTACATTTATACAATTTGGTAAGAGGTTAATCATCCCATTACTCATGTAAATCCTTTTCAGAAGTGAAGATAATGCACCAACCCCCAAACATAAACTTTGAATTATACGCCGTTTTCGTTTCCTTACTCCTATTTCATGTTTTTTTCGTATTAAAAGTGTACACATATTTATTCGTCGTCTTATCCATTTACAACTTTCATATACTGCCATGCGTAAGGAATAAGCCCTCTAGACCTACTTCATTCGGTGTGCTCATCTAGATATACCATACAGTTCATTATCTACACATTCTTTTCCCTAAAACAGCCGGTGCGCTTTTACTATACGTTCGCCACACAGCAACCCAATAGGCGAGCTCTATCCTTTCTTGGTCCACCTCCGACAACCCTTCTCTTTTTTATCGCCTTCCTTTCCAACACATACATAGAATCACACATTCCTGAAACTGTATCGTACCGAAGAATATAATGTCTGTAGCAATAGAGAAATGGAAGTATATGGTCATGTGAATCCACGGTCGCGTTTCTTGCCAAATGTAGATTATTCACTTGTGTATATCGATCGGCTAGGAATCTTGAGCTCCAACAGAAGACTGTTCAAAACTTCCGAGACCAGCAAGCGCTAGTATCGTGCAGCAATGTCATTAGTACTACGGGTGACAAACAGGCTCTCGTAGATACGTGCGAGTGAGTGATGCATACAATGCAGCGAAGCGAAAATCCTGAAGATAATTGTCATCAACATTTGTTTCTCGTTCGTGTCGGGAGCATCAACCTAACGATACACACAAGAAATGAAATCACAAAATACAGAAAACAATTATTTAAAGTGTAATTTCCGTGATACGTGCGTGGGAGATTACTCATTGGATGACAAAATGCAGGCACCCCTTAGAACATTTGCACCTGCCAGAAGCGCAGTGTGTTTTGAAAACTAATATCCGGTTTCATAAGACTGTATTTTCTACGTGAATTTGAACAGAAAATGAGAATATATTTTTACTTACACATAGCAGTACAAAGATTTTTCTTTTCGGAAAGGCGATTCGTTTTACAATGATATATTTTTTACGTGCATGCACGTACCAACTTTAGAACAGTTCTTATAATTACTTTTAGCATCAGAGTTTTCATTCACCTTTGACGAATATCGAGACAATGGGCAAACTTTTCCCAGGTTTTGATTTATGAATAATTCTCGGGATTCTACAACGGGCCCCAAAAAGGGAATTACACAAGTCGCCCTAGCTAAACTATTGAACAACGAGAGTGATACTTTGTCAAAAGAGAGTACGTGGTTCCAAGTTCTCTGCAAGTACATTTCTTCTGTGGTACAGATGAAATGTGTATCACAATACGTGGCTACTGCAAATATATACTAAAGATGAAGCACGCGGAACAGTACGATTCTTATGCACAAAACGTCTAAACTACACACAGGTGAACCAAACAATGCCGCGTCTAGCCGTAGTGAAATGGAGTCAACAGCTGACGAAGACCGCACAGATCTGGGTGGTGGTCATTGGGTAGGAAGGCTATCGACATCAACCACGGACGATAAAGTCGAGGAATCCGAGGAACTGATTCGCAACGGTCGCACGTTTCCACTGAGAGGTTTCCGAATGTCCCCGTCACCAGTCGAAGAACTGGGCGACATGTAGAGCGTACTGCCCATTCTATACAGATACTTGGTGACTGTGTTGTCACGTATCCGTGTCACTTTGAAAATTAGCTCAACAATCAATTAAACGTATTTGGCTGCTCTAATAATCTGTAACTTTCTTTTCGAAGTCTCCTTGTACATTCACCACTGTTGTTATGACGCACCAAAGTTTATTGAAAGTAGGAGGAAGGGGGGGGGGGAGGAGGGGCACGTAGGCAGAAACTTTCACAACATTTCTCCCACAGCAAGGGAAAAATCACATATCATGAGACTGCGCAACCGTGGTAGCCAACGGTTCACTGAAACATCCGCAAGCCCCTTGTGGCCAATCTGTCGTTGAGGAATATGTCATTGTAATGAAAGCTCTCACAAACTGGTGCCATCCTTTTGACAAAACGAACTTTTCGACATCTTTTTGAAATTTTGGAAAAAGCAAAATTAGCGTATGAGCAACCGAGCTACTTTCATCAGGGAGACCTCCATCGGCAGCAAGATGGACCAGTAATTTACAACTGGTACCGAGGCAAACGTTTAGTTTCGATGCTCAAGTTAAAAAAAGTTTCTTTCACTCGTGAGGGGGATATATTGACATGTGAAACCTACATTAGTACAGGATGCGATGCATTGGAGCGACCTCTGGATGTTCCTGTAAGGCTTCAGAGGAAGGCTGCAGTCATCCCAGTACCCTCCACACATTCAACTGCCAGATCTGACGCGACGCACGAAGTTCTGGAGCCAAGAAGATGGTGTGAAAAACTATTACTGCATTGCATGTGTCCCTATATTGTACCATATTCAATTTGACATTGGAGAAAATTTATTATATTTTTCGGGATTATGTTCTCTAATAATAGTACGGCTATAGGGCGTTTGGTGCCTAGGCTCACTGCAGTTACGAAAAAATTCAAGATGGTGCTGGCGACGAAAACAAAAACTGCGAGGTCATCGGTTACTGATTAATGATGAAACGTGTAATACAGGAGGAACTACCTTCTGACTCCTACTTATAATGAATATGAGACAGCCCTCGCTTTACACGACGTGATACCAACAAAGAACCTAACCTACCTAGACAACACCCTAACATTTGACCGCCTCAATCCTCTGGACGAACTTACAGCACGCAGAAAAGTCGTATTACCACCGAGCAGATGTTCCAGCATGTACAGCAGTACCATCATAAAGAGTGCAATAAAGTTGTCTCTATTTCTGCAACCTCTGTGATTAAAGTCTGCGTGGTATAACCCGTATTTAACTGAAGTGGAGAACCATGCGATCTGTTCCGCATCCAGTGTACCAGCAGCCTCTGGACTGGACTAATCTTAGAAAATAGGATTTAGCATGTAACTTACGCCAAATTATTGTTAGGAGGAGCGGAGAATCCTCAATTTCTTTCTATGTCAATTCAAGAAAGTTGTGTTAACACCTCTTGTGTCCAGAAACGTGAGTAGTCCCATTATGGAGAGCACGTTTCTTCAGAGAAGGGGGAATATTGCACCACAGCCAAGTCTAGTGTAGTGAACTGTGTACTGTTGACTCAATAGAAGGAAATCATGGGTGGTGAAATGCTCGTCAGCTTAAAAAGGCTCTATGGAGCAAGAAATTGCACTCATAATGCAGGATCATTCATTCAGTACACTGAAGCTGCGGAATGTGGCAGCCGTCGCCTCCGAAAACCGAAGTTGTTGCACCTTAGAGCAGTGGCACGACGTCTGGAAGGGCTCGCTGAATAGGAAAACAGGATGAAAGAAATCATCATTGTCTAATGGTTACTGCTACGTGCTCCAGCTTCTTACCATTCCGAGGCTGAAATGACGCTGTGGGGAAAACTCACACATATGCCACCACGTTAAGACAGACACTCTCAGATGTTCATCTTATCCAGCGACATCTAGGTGTGTACAATATGTTGAGCGAAGTGGTCTGTGCCAGCTGGTAAGTACGAGATGTAGACCTCTTGCAGTACAAGACAAAGCAGCCAGGTGACATCCAAAGTAGCAGCAGACTTTCACCTCAGTTCAAGTGTGCATGTGGTCAACTGGCGCATTTGCATCGCTTGGTCACCTGCTACATGATTGTCTTCAGTTGGGGACCACCTCCATGGTGAATTGTGGGATCGAGACCGGCCCAACCAGCTACTGAGCCACACCTTCGGTGTTCTCTGTCCCAAGTGCATCCACATTCTTGCTGGCCGCCACGGGGGGTGGGCGGATGCCATCATCTTTCGTCATGCCAGACACCTTAGTTTAAACACCGTCCATCATGCGGTGTTGCACACAGTGCCCACAACGTGCCCAATCAGTAAAGGGCTGTGGGAGCTGCCTCTGTCATCTGTCACTGATAACAGACTGCCTGTGTCAGCCCACTGCAGCAGTTCTGACGTCATCAACCGCCTCCACCAGCATACACTGCTTGTGTAGCAGGCAACTGCTGCCACTGACATGCTGTACGACTGTGGCTGGCTACGTCACAGAGGACAACAACCTACTCTCCAGCTGCGACTCTATCTCTATAGCTGACATGATACAATACTTTCTTAAACAGGAATGTTTTATTGATTTCCCGTCACCACCACTTCCACAGCCCACATTCCGGCTGGAAAACAGCCCTACTTCCTGACGTGACAGCAATAGATTCATCTGTCACCAAAGGGCTCACGTCTCGACTCCTGCAAGACGTATAGCATTAGTTTCTACACCTAAATACATAGCCGGCCGCAGTGGTCACGCGGTTCTAGGCGCGCAGACCGGAACCGTGCGACTGCTGCGGTCGCAGGTTCGAGTCCTGCCTCGGGCATGGATGTGTGTAATGTCCTTGGGTTGGTTGGGTTTAAGTAGTTCTAAGTTCTAGGGGACTGATGACCACAGCTGTTAAGTCCCATAGTGCTCAGAGCCATTTGAACCATTTGAACCTAAATACACACTTTGTATACCACCATATGCTACACAGTGGAGGTTACCACATGACACTACTAGTCATTTCAAAAATGGTTCAAATGGCTCTGAGCACTATGGGACTTAACATTTGAGGTCATATGTCCCATAGAACTTAGAACTGCTTAAATCTAACTAACCTAAGGACATAACACACGTCCATGTCTGAGGCAGGATTAGAACCTGCGACCGTAGCGGTCGCGCGGTTCCAGACTAAAGCGCCTAGAACAGCTCGGCCACACCGGCCGGCACTAGTCATTTCCTTTCATGTTGCAATCACTAATAGAACGAGCGAAAAATGTCTATAAGCCTCCATAAGAGCCATATTATTTTCGTGGTCTTTAAGCGAAATGATCAACAGTCGGCCTCGAAAGATGATTTTCTAAATTTCCATAATAGTGCCTCGCTAAAAGAGGGATTTCCATTTCCAACTCTGTAATACTCGCGTGCCGAACCTATCGGTAACGAATCCAGCAGAATGCCTTTGAATTACTCGTCTTACTTTAATCTGTCTTCACGGGGATCCCAAAAAACTTGAGCCTTGCTCAAGAATGGGTCGCACTAGCTTTATATGTGACGTCTCCTATATATATATATATATATATATATTGTCATCAGTCTTCTGACTGGCTTGATGCGGCCCTCCATGAAGTACTTTCCTTTGCAAATCTCTTGATCTCACAGTAGCGCTTACAACCTACGTCCTCGATTATTTGTTGGATATGTAGCAGCTACACTACCCCAAAATTCTCTCAACAATCGCTTTCCCTACTACCAACTTGGCGTGCTCATTCCACTTCATATCGCTTTGCAACAATAAACCTAGACATTTAATCGAGGAAAACATACTGGATTCTATTCTGAGAAGTCCTCGAGTCACATATCAGGGAACCTTGAGTTAACAGTCTGCAAGGGGCGCCGTGTCTAATTTTTTCTCAGGAATATGGAATCCGCCTGTTGCCATTCATTCATAGTTCGCAGTATATATTATGAAAAAAGTGCAGGCTGAGTTTCGCACGAGAAATGCTTTCGTGGACGTAAGTTTTTCTGTCTTGAGGAAGTTTATCATATTCGAACTTAGTATATGCTCAAGAATTCTGCAGCAGACCGATTTGAGTCTCCAGTTTTGTGGTCCGTTTCTTTTACCATTTTTCATATATAGGAATCACCTGAGGTCTGTCCCAGTCCCTTGGGAAATGGCTGGATTATTGCAAGCTAAGTAAGGGGGCATTGCAGCTGAGTACTCTCTGTAAATCCGAAATGGGATTCCATCCGGACCTGTCGACTTACTGGTTTTCGAATCTTTCAGTTGCTTCTCTATGCCTGGGAAGCTTAGAGAGGAAATAAGATTTTTATTTCTTTCATGCGGCAGCCTGTTCGACAGTCAAACGAAGGTATGTTTGTACGATCCTATTGCGTGAATGAATGATTTGTGAAACATGACGTTTAAAGCTTCAGGTTTCCTTTTGATCTACTCTGCTGCCACCCAAGACTGGTTGACCAGTGACTGGGTAGAAGCCTTCGCCCCGCTTAGTGATTTTAGGTATGACCAGAATTTGCTCTGGTTTTAGGCAAGATCTTTCGCTAACGTATGGCAGTGGAATTTGTACCATTAAGACGTTTTCTCTGACACTGGTCAGTGTAACGTATTTTCACTATTTAACTACATCTGTAACGAAGATTGTAAAGATTTATACACCTTTAATCCCTCTTTTTTAAATTGTGTCCAAATGTGAATGAAACTTAATATTTTCTGTAGCTATCTTGCAATGTTTTATATAAGCTTAACTGTGTACCATTTATATTTAAAGAAACGCTTTGTCCCGTTAAGAAAAGCCTTCTCTGTGAAAAAATTTGTCTATGAGGAAGTAACAGGTGAAAGGAGTTAGTCAGTGACAGAATTGGTTCAAGTAATGACGAACAGGCAACGGCGTGCCGTTAATCAATGGAGAAATTGGCATTTTCGTGGAATGAGAGGAAGTTTTATTTGTATTTAAAATCAGGAGACAGCTTATAATAGAGGGAATGTAATAGTGAACCGGAGGAAACAGTTTGAATACACAGAAGCTTTCCGAAAAGTATAAAAACAGCACTGTTGCAGTAGCAGCCGAAGTTTAAATAAGGTGTGATATTACTAATGGAGAAGATGTATCGCAGGAGGGGAATATCACAAGCAACAAAATTCATAACAGGTAGTTTATTAAGGAACCAGCGCAAAAGACAACGGGAGATCGAGATTAGCAATATGACAAAGAAGAAAAAAGCAGCTTTATCATGAAAACGTAGATGTGAATTAAATGAGGTATTGCACTAAGTTGTTGTCAGCTTTATTTTGACTGAGGAGAGGTCGTATATCATGTGCAGCGAACTGCGTTATCAAAAGTGACTGTTCAGGAATCTTTTGTGTTTAGAGTGTTTGGACTGTGGACTGACTATTTGTTGCAGATCCAGCTCTTCGGAGGGCCAAGGCTATGCTACGTACTGGGGTGTGCAAAACTGACTGTTTAAAAATATTTTTATTTACTGTATTTGGACTGTTAGATGACTATCTGTTACATACGCGCCTCTTGGGAGGGCCAAAACGCCCGTAAAACTGATGCCACACTATTGGTACGCGTTGTTGCATAGGCGTCCACTGTTATCAGAGTCTCGTGCCATTTATAGAAGAATTTGAAGAATTTTGACTCTGGCAGTTCTGCGACGGGACGAGCATCGGAATGGCTCCAGGAATTTATCTCTATACATAAAAGGCAGTGTCCTGACACGCTGACCCATCACCGTCCAGCGCAAACCGCTAAGGATAGAAACTTGAAACCTGGAGATGGTGCGGTTCTTATGTTGTAGGCGTATTTTAAGAAGGGATTTGTCGAAGTTCAAACTCTGAGGGAGAGAAGTAGGGGATGAACGAGTTTTTGAAAAATTTCGCAATTTTTAAGATCATTTTGAAGCTAGACCTATGAGAATTGGTATTTGGTTCTCGTCAAAAATAGACTGCTACGGGCTTCAGTATTTTTGGAAATTTGACCCTGTAGGGAGAAAAAGTGGATGAAAACTTTTTCTGAAAATATATCGTTTTTAAACAACTACTAAAGTATGTTTAAAGCTGCATCTTTGAACATTGGTATTTGACTACTCGGTTACAAATAAAAAATGTGTGTTCCAGTGTTTTTGGAAACTGAACCCCTAAGGGTTGACAAGGTGGCACCCTCCATGTTTTCCTTTTCACGTGAATCGTTGAACATCTGCCACATGATGATGTTAGCGGTTGTCAAATGCAGCAGCAGTGTCCCGGGTAAGGCTAGAAAACATTGCAGTGTTTCATCTCTCGTGCCAAAGTTTGTCACACAGCTCTGTGAACATATACCTACCAGCGGAATTTCGCATAAACATTAATGAAATTTATGGACAGTAAAAATCACTGACAGCTATCTGAATAACGGTAGTTTGCCTAAATATAGGATGATTCCAGTTCCAGTTTCAAATGCTGTTAAAAAAGAATTGCTGCCCGGAATGACATCAAATTTTAATGGAATATTGTGGAAGAAAGCGTTGACGTCATGGAAACAAAAAAATTAAAAAAACGAAAAAGAAACTGACGAAAATTTTCTCACCAAGCGTCATAACGAAAATGAGTTCGTCTGCAAGTTCTAGATGAATCGCAATACCGCTGCTACGGTGTGAGGTGCACATGTGCACAAGTTTGGAACTGAAAAGCTGTGGCTCGTTTAGTTAGGTCAGACCCTCGACCTCTGCAAGGCCGAGCTACATCGTATTGTATTGGAACAATCGATGTTTAATTGTCCTGAGGCCAAAAACCATAGAAAAAGCAACGAAATAGGTTTTTGTACTGAGGGGAGAATTGGTTTTTAACTGATGTGAGACTGGCGCAAGACATTTTCAACATACTGTCACCGTTTTCTGTCACAAGTTAAAATCGAGAAGCAGCACAATACGCAACAGATCGCACGTTCAGAACGCGTAGAGCTATGTGTGCCTTCGATTCATCTACGTTTGTAATCGTATCACTGAACACAGCATCTTTTGAATAACCCCACAGCCAGAAGTAACACGGATTAGGATCAGGCGATCTTGACGGTAAGGTTGTAGGAAAATAGCAACTCATGATTCTAGTATCTCCAAACTGACCATGCGGCAACTCCTTCACTGGCAACGCAGTGTGCTGGGGAGCGCCATCTTGCATAAACGTGATCCTATAGATGCATCCGCGTGTTTAAACGTTTGGAACGATGTCGGTGGGCAAAATATTCTGACGGCGTTTACCAGTGACGGTTAAAGGTGGTACCGGCTGATATGCGAGCGGATTTACCTTTGCCAGTATTCTGCAAACTTTGTATTGACAGTTCCTTAGAAGTGGGCTTTATCTGTCCGCAGAATGTTCCATGCTCATTCATTACCTGCTTCCACGCGAGCAAGAAATTGTAAATCATTGGAGTGTCTTACTGGCAGGTCAGCGTGAAGGAACTCCTGAACAGGCGTAATTCTGTATGGATAGCAATGGAGAATGTTTCATAGAATTTTATGCAGCGTGCCCAACGGTATGTCAAAATCTGGGCAATTTCCCGTGCGCTACATGTTTGCACACCATCTCTCGACCTCTCCTGCAGTGCTGTGGCCACATCTTCTGCTGACGTCGGTTCAATTGTCTTGCTGCCTGTATCACATTGCACTTCAAAAGAACCTGTCTTTTCGAATTTCGTAATCCTTTTTTTTCCAAATCTTTGTCAGACATCGGAACAACTCCTTTTTGCCAATACCCCTGTGTGTATGGAACACCTGCAAAGCTGCTGGGGCACATTTACCAGCAGACCGAGACCTTGCACAACGCCAATCATGCAGAGCATCTCACCCGGAAACTGAGGAACAGCCTTGTGTATCCTACGTCTTTTGGTTTGCTTATTCTGCCGCTTACAGAGCAGTCTAACGGTTCAATTGTCGTTGACCTTTTTTTGATTCCATAACGTTTCCGCCTTCATCGATAGTATTCCATTCAAATTTGAAATCATTCAGAGCAGAGGTTCTTTTCTTACAGCGTTTGGAAAATGGAACGACCATTATAATCGACTTGTGTATTTAATCTGCTACACAGACTTAAATTTTATCGCAGTTGTACTCGCATTCTGTCAGTTGACTGTGAATGCATACATGCTTTACTGTACAGTAACAGACTGGCTATTCCAGTTGATAATATTGGACTTACGAAGGCATTTAGTTAATACGTTCATTTGCAGTAGTTCAGTTGTACATATACTTAACAACAACGGGCTTCCACTTACACGATTGACTTCGACCTATGCGTTTCCATACTACCCATACTATAGAATGGAATTTTCGTAAGAGACATTTCACGTTATGATTTCTTCTCGGTCCATAAATTTAAACGAAAGTAGTTCTGAAAAATTCAGTGTTTGAAAACAATGTATACATCCCTGACTTTATTATACGAAAGCCACATATTGTTGTTCTCTATATACACAAATGATTTGGCGGACAGGTGGGCAGCAGTCCGTGGTTGTTTGCTGATGATGCCGGGGTGTACGGTAATGTGTCGAAGTTGAGTGACTGCTGGAAGATACAAGACGACTTAGAGAAAATTTCCAGTTGGTGTGATGAATGGCAGCTAGCCCTAAATGTACAAAATTGTAAGTTAATGCAGATGAGTAGCAACATCGACCTGTAATGTTCGGGTACAATATTGCTAGTGTCTTTCTTGACACGGCGGAGTATCTGAGCGTAACATTGCAAAGCGATATGAGATGGAACGAGCATGTGTGAACTGTGGTAGGGAAGACGAATGGTCGACTTCAGTTTATTGGGAGAATTTTAGGAGTGGTTCACCTGTCAAGGAGACCGCATACAGGACGCTGGTGCAACATCGTCTTGAAACTGCTCCAGTGTTTTGGATCCCTACCAGATCGGGTTCAAGGAGACATCGAAGCAACTCAGAGGAGAGCTGCCAGATTTGTTACCGGTAGGTTACAACAACACGTGCTACGGAGATGCTTCGGGGATTCAAATGGGGATCCCTGGAGGGAAGCCGACGTTCTTTTCCAGAAACACTATTGAGAAAATTTAGAAAACCGGCGTCAGAAGCTGACTGCAGAAAAATTCTATTGCTGCCAACGCACACTGCGCGTTAGGAGCGCGAAGATAAGACACGAGAAATTAGGGCTTATACGGAGGAACATAGTCAATTTTCTCTCGCTCTGTTTACGAGTGGAACAAGAAAGGGAATGAGTAGTAGTGGTGCATGGTACACTCCACCGTGAACCGCACGGTGGCTTGTAGATGTAGAGTTTCAGGCAAATATCATAAGGTCGTGAGAAAACAGAACGACCTAATACGTCTAAAACGCGTGCTTAAAGAGTTCAAGGAGGAGAGCGTTTTATGTACCTTCAATTTCCCACTTATAGTGGGAAACTGTCTGAAAACGACCTTTCAGAAAAGTAATATAAAGAGGACCAATGAGCAACCTGAAAATTTAGCTCTGGAAAGAGTATTTAGAAGAACTACAGATCAGATTTAAAAGAATAGTTGAGCTTGCACCAGGCAGAAATGCAGCTAGTGGAACAGTTGATGATGAGAGGGTCCCTCCGTGGTATGCAGTAACTGTGAAGAAACACGTAAAAGGCGTCAGAGAAGGCTGCGTAATAGCTCTAAAATAAAGCATAGGGCTGTAGGCAGAGAGATACTGAATTAAATGCTTTTGGCTGTCAAGAGGTTAATTCGTGAAGTCTTCAACGACTATCGAAGAACAATGCTATTGAACGATCTCGCACAAAATTAGAAAAATTCTGGTCATAACCGAAGGCTGTTGGTGGCACCAAAGACGAAGGAGTTGAACAGAGGGCTACGTGAGAACATGAGCTTGATAGTAGGACTGAGAGAGGCCATGTATTTCATGCAGTAGTATGGATATTACTTTTCAAAAAACGTAACTGGAGAAAGCACACTTGCAAAAGGCTCAGAGACATGGGAAGGTCCGATGTGGATTACATGATTTTCAGAGATTTCCGAACGAGATACTAGATTGTGAGGTAGACACAGGAGCAGATACAGACACGGATTATAATTTAATAGTGATGAAGAGTAGATTAAAGTTTAAGCGATTAGTCAGGAAGAATCAGTCCTCAAAGAAAGTGGATATGAAAGTACTAAAGAATGACGATATGCGCTTGCAATTCTCTATGCAATAAAGAATAGCTCAGTAGGGAGTACAATTGTAGAGTAATGGACATATCTAAAAAGGGCACTCACAGAAGTTGGAAAGAAAGACATAGGTACAAAGAAGGTAACTGCGAAGAAACGATGGGTAAGAGAAGAAATACTTCAGTTGACCTATGAAGGAAGGAAGTGCTAAAATGTTCAGGGAAATTCAGGAATGCAAAAATACAGGCCGCAGAGGAGTTAAATAAGTAGGAAGAGCAGGGAAGCTAACAGTAAGACGTAATGGCTGCATGAGAAATGTGAAGAACTCGAGAAAGAAATGAATGTCAGAAGGACTGAAAAGTCAAAATAACATTTGGTGAAACTAAAAGCGAGGGTGGTAACATTAAGAGTGCAACGGGAATTCCACTTTTAAATACAGAGGACAGAGCACATAAATGGAAACAGTACATTGATGGCCTCTATGAGGCGGAAGACTTGTCTGGCGTGATAGAAGAGGAAACAGGACTCGATTTAGAAGTGATAGGGGATTCTGTATTAGAATCAGAATTGAAGAGAGCTTTAGAGGATTTAAGATCAAATAATACACAAGGGATAGATAACATTCCATCAGAATTCCTAAAATCATTGAGGCAAGTGGCAACCAAAAGGCTATTGGCGTTGGTATGTAGAATGTATGAGTCTGGCGACATGCCATCTGACTTTCGGAAAAACATCAACCATACAATTCCGAAGACTGCAAGAATTGACAAGTGCGAGAATTATCGAACAATCAGCTGAACAACTCATGCGTCGAAACCGCTGACAAGAATAGTATACAGAAGAATGGAAAAGAAAATGGAGGAAGAGTTAGATGGGGCTCAGTTTGGACTTAGGAAAGGTAAAGGCACCAAAGACGAAATCTAGTTGCGGCCGATAACAGAAGCAAGACTAAAGAAAAAAGAAGACACGTTCATAGGGTTCGCCGATATAGAAAAAGCGTTCGACATCGTAAAATGGTGCAATATGTTCAAAATTGTGAGAACAATAGGGGTAAACTATAGGGAGAGACGGGTAATATATGAGATCAAATAAGAGTGGACTACAGAGAATGAAGTACTCGGATTAAAAAGTGTATAAGACAGGGATGTAGTCTTTGTCCCTTCGGGGCAATCTATACATCTAAGAAGCAATGATCGAAATAAAGGATAGCGTCAGGAGCGGAACTGAAGTTCAAGGTGAATGGATATCAATGATACGATTCGCTGATGACATTGATATCCTGAGTGAAAGTGAAGAAGAATTACATCATACGCTGAAAAGAAAGAACAGTGTGATGAGTACAGAATATGGATTGAGAGTAAATCGAAAAAAGACGAAAGTAACTAGAAGCAGTAGAAATGAGAACAGCTAGAAACTTAACATCACGATTGATGGTCACAAAGTAGATGAAGTTAATGGATTCTGCCACCTAGGCAGCAAAATAACGAATGATGGGCGGAGCAAGGAGGACACCAAAAGCAGAGTAGCACTGGCAAAAAGGACATTCCTGGCCAACAGAATTGAACTAGTATCAAACATTGGCTTTAATTTGAGGAAGAAACTTCCGAGAATGTACGTTTGGAGCACAGCACTGTATAGTAGTGAAACATGGACAGTGGGAATAACGGAACAGAAGAGAATCCAATCATTTGAGATGTGGTGCTACAGACAAACGTTTAAAACTAGGTGGACTGATAGGGTAAGAAAAGAGGAAGTTCTGTGCACTATCGGAGACTGAAAGAATGTTTGGAAAACACTGACAAGGAGAAGGGACAGGATGATAGGACATATGTTAAGACATCAGGGAATGACTTCCATGGTGCTTGAGGGAGCTGTAGAGGGTAAAAACTGTAGAGTAAGATGGAGATTGGAATACATCTATCAAATAATTGGGGACGTAGGCTGCAAGTGCTACTCTGAGATTAAGAGACTGGCACAGGAAAGGAATTTGTGGAGGGCCGCATAAAAAGAGGGGGAGGGGGAGGGAGTGCAGTATAACTCGAAACAAAACAGCTCGTCGGCCCAACTGTTCCAGCATCAGATGGGAATAAAAACTTCGGCAAAATGAAAAGTAAAGGCGTCAACACTGAGAGTACAATGGGAATTCTACTGTGAAACGCCGACGAGAGGGCGGGTAGGTGATAGAATGTATCGAAAGCCTTTGCGGGAGGGGAGACTCGTGCTGTGACGTGATAGAAAAAGAATGTGGAAGGCATAGTGGATCTAGCAGCAGATAAGTCAGAGTTTCACAAAGCTGTGAAAGTCTTGTGATGAAATAAGGAGGAAAGGATAAATAATATTGCTCCAATACTTCTATAATAGTCGTGGGAACTGACTGAATCGTATGGCTAGGCCCACCGGCCGATCTTTCAATTTGACGCCACTTCGGCAACCTTGGGTCGATGAGGATTATAGGTTGATGATGAGGACAGCGCAACAGCCAGTCCCTGGGCGGAGAAAATTCCCCGACCCAGCCGGGAATCGAACCCCGGCCTAGAGGATTTATAATCGGTCACACTGACCATTCAGTTACGGGGAGGGGGGAGGGGGGAGGACGTGGGAAGTAATAACGAAAAGACCATTCGAGGTGGCACATAGAATCTATGAGACCGGAGACATACCATTAGATTTTCTGAAAGATATTATTCACACAATTCCGACGATCGTACCGACAGATAAGTACTAGAGCTATCCCACGATGAACGTTGAGGTTATGCATTTAAGTTACTGACGGGAATAATTACTGAGGAATGGAAAAGAAAACTGAGGATGCCGTAGGGGTCAATAGGATTGGCTTTACAGAGGGGAAGAGCACCATAACGCATCTCTTTCGTCGTTGCGCTTAGTAAAGGAAGCAAGACTACAACCAAGAAGATGAATGAGATTGAAAGACCAAGAAAGAAGTGTTCGGATTAAAGAGGGTGCAAGGATGAGGTCTTTCGTCCTAATTGTTTAGTCTATACGTCGAAGAAGCAATGATCAAAATAAAGGATATCAGTGATAAGAATCATTGGTAATATCAGATGACCCTTTCGACTGTCAGCTGTGGTGATTGAAATAAGATTTCAGAATAACAGTGGATGTGTTCAGTAGCAACAGTAGATTTGTTCAACTAATTTCTTTATTGCAGCCCTCGAGCCTTGCTCAGTGGTAACACCCGTTCCCGTCAGATCACCGAAGTTAAGCGCTGTCGGGCTGGTCTAGCCCTTGGATGGGTGACCGTCCGGTCTGCCGAGCGCTGTTGGTAAGCGGGCTGCACTCAGCCCTTGTGAGGCCACTTGACTGAGAAGCAGCGGCTCCGGTCTCCTAAACTGACAAAACGGCCAGGAGAGCAGTGTGCTCACCACATGTCCCTACTGATCCGCATCCAGTGACGCCTGTGGGCCGAGGATGACACGGCGGCCGGTCGGCGCTGTTGGCAGAGTTCTTTTTATTCCAGCCCTCGGCTGTAGCACATTGGCATAAGCTCGGTGGAGGGAGCCAATCTGAATCTCATGTGAAACAACAGACGTCGTCATTGCTGTCAGCGCAATGAATGGAGCCGAGCGCAGCAGCTATCAGCGACGTCTCTGGCTGTGAGTTTGATGACAGAGCGGCGGCGCAGCTGACGATGACCTTTGCTGGCGTCTAAGAGAGCAGGCAGCTCCCTGCTCAGGCGGCGGCCTTCTAGTGACTCAGGGCGGGCTGCCCCCGCGCCGTGGTCCAACGACGCACCCCGCATTCAGCGATGTTGCGCTGGGTCACCAGGCTCGTGGTGAAGGCTGTGATACTGAGACAGGAATATTTTAGTACACGAATGGCTAATAAGGGAAACTCCCCATCGCACACACTTCAGATTTATGGGTAAGATGGCCCATTGGACAGTCCGTCAAAAACTGAACAATGACCAGTCATGAAAACACGAAGAAAGTGTACTAAACTGTAGAAAAAGAAGAGAAATAGAAACAGTGAACAGTAAATGTTTAGCAAGTGTAGACGACCCTGGCGTCGTGGTCATGTTGTCACGGTGTTGACTGCGATAGTGGAGAACCAACCTGATATCTTACTCATTTCTTACTTATTTTTCACAACGTTTGAACTCTCCTTCCGGTCGTTGTCGTGTCTGTTCGTTGTATTCATATCTGTGTCTGGATCGTGGTAACGAAGAGACTTCCACACGTACGTACCTCAAATTTTTTCCTCACAAGTGCGATATGTTATGCCTCTTGCGTCACGTTTTCGAAGTTTTGATTCCTGAAGTCATTCGTTGTAATGCAGTTCACATCCGTTTATATGTTGTTTTCATTTCTGTGACAAGCCTATGAGGCATTTCGCCTGCTGTCACTATTCATCACATTTACTAGCCACGATTAAATATTCCTGCCACATGACTCATATTTTATAGCCAGCGTATAGTATGACATTTTCCAGGATTATAGAAGGAGAACAGAGACGGATGGACAGTTCATAAATTTGTGAAAAAAGAAGAGCACGAGGGAGGTTTGAACACGTTTCTCCCGCATTGCAGTCCATTACGTGATCACACAAGCGCTTCTTCATTGTGGCTGCGATTTTGCCCGATGTTGTCACATGTTGAGCTTGGACCATTCACTCATTCCGTTTCGCTTCTTTTTTCACAGTTCACTACACCTTCTTCTTGTTTTCATGCTTCATCTGCGTTCATTTTCGATGAGCTGTTCACTGGGTCATTTTACCACGGAATCTGAGGGGGTTGCGATGGGGAGTTCTCCCTTGTAAGCACTTATAAGATCCACACTATATTCGTATAGGGCTTCAGCGACGTACTCTAATCACTTGTGTGGTGGCGAGTAAATGGCAACGTTGGCATTTGCTATACTGCACCCCGCTGGCTCCGTTTCACATGTTCCGTGTCTTGCTTCGCAACGCATAACACTGTCTATGGCTGGCTCTGGCGTATTTCTCGACCTAATACGGTCGATACGTACAGTAACATTGCTATCCTCTGTGAATGTGACGAAGAGTTACATGGCCTGTAGAATGGAATGAACATTCTAACGAGTATAGAGTATGGATTGAGAGTAAACAGAAAATAGACGGAAGTAATGAGTAGTAACAGAAATTGGATGAGAGATGATATTGTTGAACATTAGGTTGACGAAATTACGGAAATCTCTTACCATGGAACCCGGCCGTGGTGGCCGTGCGGTTCTAGGCGCTTCATTCGAACCGCGCGACCGCTACGGTCACAGGCTAGAATCCTGCCTCGGGCATGGATGTGTGTGATGTCCTTAGGTTAGTTAGGTTTAAGCAATTCTCAATTCTACTGGGCTGATGATGACGTTAGATGTTTAGTCCCATAATGCTCAGAGCCTTTTGAAACATTTTTTTTTTTTACACTGGAAACAAAATAAGACATGACAGATGAAGGAAGGAAGGCTAGCAAAGAGGGAATTACTGCCTGAGAGTATTCTACTTGTATCAAACATTGGCCTTAATCTGAGGAAGAAATTTGTGTTTGGAGCACAGCACTGCATGATAGTAAATCAGTGAATGTGGAGAAATCAGCATAAAAGAGAATCTAAGCATTTGACGTGTAGTGCTATAGTAGATTGTTGAAAACTGAGTGAACTGATAAAACAAGGGATAGGGAGTATATCAGCGGAACTCGTTGTGGAAAGAACATAAGGAAAACACTGGCATTAAGAAGGTACTTAATAGGTTATAACGATGTTAGTGAATGATCTTCTCCAAAATCACTGACAGGCCTCTATTGTGTGCTCAAATAACATCAGTACCGACAGAACTCCAGCAACTGCCACAGAAATATTAACGGATCTCGTATAAGTGATCACTTTCTGCCACTTGTTACCGTCGTCAATAAAAATATTGGTTAGAATGTGAGAGCAATATAATAAGACGACGTACTGTCATTGCCAGACTGCCTAAGGACTCTGCAGTATTGTTCTCATAGGTTTGAACAACTTCGATGTATGCTGGAATAACTACCGGCTGCTACCCTTTCACTCACCACAGTTTCACACACACACACACACACACACACACACACACACACACACACACCCACACATACCCAGTCTCACATACACACACATACGCACACAGACACACTCACACACACACAAACACACACACACACACACACACACACAAACACGAACACATACATACAAATCAATATAACATTAGGATGCCTGTTGAGCCTTGTGAGGATCCTATAACCTTTCACTTGTCGTTCTTGGTGACATTTGGTCGTTAACATATCGGACTACTTCATCGCAAGTTGTATATTACTTTAATGCAACAACCGCTGGCTTAGCACAGTCCAACATTCTGACAAAGGTATCAGCAGGAACTGCTTGTTGCTTGGCAAGTAAGATTAGCGAAGCGGTCGAGTCAGTGCTGGACGGGCAGTGGTGACGAGACGATGTGTGTGCCGGCATTGCTCGGATATTGCTACTTTGCTAACGGTGTAATTATTCGCGCGCCGTCCGCTGAGGCCGAGCGGTTCTAGGTGCTTCAGTCTGGAACCGCGCGACCGCTACGGTCTCAGGTTCTAATCATGACTGGGGCATGGATGTGTGCGATGTCCTTCGGTTAGTTAGGTTTAAGTAATTCTAAGTTCTAGGGGAGTTATGACCACAGCAGTTGAGTCCCATAGTGCTCAGAGCCATTTGAACCATGTTTACATTTCTAAGTCTAATATTTAGCGCCTTCAATTTTTCTTAAAAACGGGGATTCTGACCACAATTTTTATTTTATCGTGTTGAGACTTGCGCCAGTTCATTTTGACATACTTTGGCACATTATGACGAATTTATGGCTTTCTAGCTTTATTATTTAGCGCCACAAATTTTTTTAAATGATGTATTTAGGAAAACTATCGATTTAACCACTCAAAGACTTGATATTTAAAACACTATTGCATTAAAGTGTATGTTGACAAAGTTTGAAAAAGCATTTTTAACTTTTAATATTATTTTTAATTATGGTGGAATACTTTTACGTTCAGCTGTAAGTGCCGTTATGGTGACGTGGCGCTACTAACAGTGAACTGGGGAAAGTCCAGGCACACTCGCTCGCCTCTGTATCTCACAAACGATACAGCGCTCGTTTCGTTACAAACTGCGCAGTAGGACGTCACCTACGTATGTACGAACAGCTACAGTCCCTCCGAAAACGTTCAGCCTTTTTAGCTGCGGTGCTAGCATCCGAAGTAGCTGCTCCAGGGACAGCACGAAGTCATTGACAATGGGCTTCCCTGAGGCACTCCCCGACGGATATTTATCGGGGGCGTCAGATGGCCATTAACAACTACTGAAGCTGAAGTAAACAGATTCGAGAGCACGCGCCGTGTGTCAACAGTAATACCAACAGCCTCCAGAATTAGAAGCAAAACGTCGTGATTAACACGATCAAATACCTTATCAGAGTCTAGGAAAGCAAGTGCACAAGGGACGGACGTTACAGCAGCAACCGAAACCACGTCACGACACTCAACTATAGGGGTAAGAATGGTACGACCAGGCACGCAGCTTTGATGTTTTGCAACAATCATCTCCATCACAGCCGAAATCCTACAATTAATTGCCCTGGCGACAGTCGTATAATAAAATTTTAACATAGTGATTGGGCGAAAGCTATCAGGGGTAGCCGGTCCAGGGCGTTTCGGGATTAAAACAATCTTTCCCACTTTGGACGAGGTCGGCACAATATTACCCTGTAACACTTCATTCAAAACAGACGTAAGGGTAGCACCCAACAACGCCCAAAAGCGCACATAAAATTCCTTGGGAAGTCCATCCAGACCCGGAGACTTTTGAGAAGGCGATCCCGCAATAATTTTGTAAACTTCCTCAGGATGGAATGCAGTATAGAGCGTTTCATTATGTTCAGGTGTAAGTGCCGTATCCAAGACGCTGACTAGTGGGTCGTAAAAGGTTGCACTGGATCCATCGGTATCGTAGATGTCTACATAGAGTTGGTGTAAGACACGCACTGTATGCGCTTCCTCCGATACGATACGAGAGAATGAATACAAGCGCGTTCGGCGACGGGTCTGAGGCCGAAGCAAATGATAGATGGAAGTCAGTTCTACCGCCACCAACGATCATGGCTTGGACCCCATTTTCAACCCTTCCATCTGTACTCTTTTCAAGGTCAACATTTTTGCCTTTACACGCCTAATGTCCGTAATTCGCAGCGGGGCGTGATCCGCAGCGTCATGAAGTTCACGCGGGATGGAAAATAATATTCGTAAGTTCTCCGAAAGTCTCGCGCTTTGGCAGCACAGAAAGTTATCAAAGCTTCCCTGAATCTCGATTTTGCCAGCTGTGTCCACCAGTCAAGGATGGAAGAGTACTTTCCAGTGGAGTACGCTACCACACGGCTCCCATCACGTCATCGAGAAAGAGGTCAGCTACATGAGCGACGTTTAACGTCCACGCATTGCGAAACAATTTGACTGATTGCCGTTCTAGACTGAGGTTCAGATGGTTCAAAATGGTTCAAATGGCTCTGAGCACTATGGGACTTAACTTCTGAGGTCATCAGTCCCCTAGAACTTAGAACCACTTAAACTTAACTAACCTAAGGACATCACACACATCCATGCCCGAGGCAAGATTCGAATCTAGATTGAGGGTTGTAGTCACAGCACAGTGTCCGTAAAGGAAGCTGGGATGACTTCAGCATTATGATACAATCGCGCACGCAGTCTGCTAAGTAAAACATAACAAACCTTCTAAGAAGTCCCAGTAAATAGGGTAAATATATCAAACGTCTTCCAGGCGTAAGGGGCGGACGAGTTCATGTAATTCGCGACAGAAATTAAAATTTGGAGAGTGATCTGCAGGACTCGACACACAGTTAAAATTACCACCCAACAACACCCGAAGGACTCTTATGCAACAGATGAACAATATCCTCTTTATAAAACCGCGAACAGTTCACAGCCAGACCAGTGCCAGAAGGAGAATATAAAAGAATCAAGGTCAGATTAAAAAGATCACAACCTATGCCCTTGCCAGTATCCATCATTACCATCTCACCAACAGGAATGCCTTCGCGAAAACAAAGGTGGTCCCCGTAGAAAATTCGGGTGCTACATTACAGATCATACGAAAACCACCTGCACATGAATCATAAGTTAACTGACGCAGAGAAGCCAATCGCAATTCTGAAGTCTGCGCAGAATTAGGTAAACAACTTAGAGTCAAGGTCCATTGCAGAATCCATAGAGGAATGACACATCGGGGGACCAGAACCCCCGTCATCGCAACCTTTTTTCTTAGATTTCTTACATGCTACCGCACGGTCTGGTTGTATACGCTGTTTCTGTCAGCTGCGTGGCACGGCGGCCTCTGCAGATGGAGATGTGGCAGTGGTCATAGGCACAGCTTCCTGCCCCTCAGAACAAGGGTCATGTATGCACTTCCAGTCACATTCTGTGGAACTGCCAATGCAACAGATGATACTTGGTCGCTAATTTTATTCTTCTCGGGAGTTGCACTGTAGGCGGCAAATTCAGGAAACCTTCAACGGCTGAAGACGAAGCAGCAGGAGGACATTGCATCGTCTCAGACTGTAACGGAGGACAAAAAGACGAATGGTGGGGGGGGGGGGGGGGGGAGGACTCCGCTCCACACACAGGCATCTCAGAAGCAGCCACTTCGCGAGCTGGAGCGATGGTGGAGATAACTTCTTCTCCAGTGACCGCACCACGGACGTGAGGTATCGTATCCGTATCATCGAGAGAAGCAGGGGACACAATCGACGCGGAGGAGGTTGGCGCAGAAGGCACAGCCAAATCCTCACCATCACCATCTTGATTGCGACGTCGCTTGTTTGTCACTGTTACAGGTTCTGTCTGGGGGCAACAAAAAAAAAAATGGTTCAAATGGCTCTGAGCACTATGGGACTTAACATCTATGGTCATCAGTCCCCTAGAACTTAGAACTACTTAAACCAAACTAACCTAAGGACATCACACAACACCCAGTCATCACGAGGCAGCGCAAATCTCTGACTCCGCCGGGAATCGAACCCGGGAACCCGGGCGCGGGAAGTGAGAACGCTACCGCACGATCACGAGGTGCGGACTGGGGGCAACAGCATTCTAAACCTGTCGCGAAGGTAAAGGCACGTTTATCAGAACTGACTGTTTGTTCATTAAGATCCGAATCAGAAGTAGGACCAAAGACGGAAGTGGAAGGAACAATGTCAGCAACCGTCTATTTGCTGCGCTGCGTTAATGACCGCTTTAATACAAAAATCCTCCGCAGGCAATTACATAGGAAGCAGGTTCCTTCTTGCCCAGTATTCATGACACGAACGCGGTAACCACACACACTTGTAAATTTGATAGAATATTGGGTTTGACATGCATTTCCACGGAACGAATTCCACTATAACACTATAATCTGTGTTGAGTAGACCAGCGTGGACCAGCGTTGACGACGGACGTTTTTCACGTTACCATGAGAAGTCAGTATGTCCTTTAGAAAGTTATCATAAACTTCCGGGGGGAACTCTCGAACAATTTCAGCATCTGCGAGTGACACCATACTAACAGAATTACCATATCGTGATAGTAATCTTTCAACGTGAAGGGGATCCAAAAATTTTACGTAACCACGTCCCGTCTGCATCAAAGTAAACGGTGTGTGCCTGATCAGAGTTGACATGAATTGTATCGACAAGCCAATCGTGGATATCTAGAGAACCAGGCTGCACGTCACACATTGTTTAATCGAAAGTACAGCTCACAGTACCTTTTCGTGGAATGTCTGTGTGTATGTATTGAAGTGGGGACCTAGGAACGACGGAGAGGCTTCGTTCCCGCCATAGCCCCAGTGGTACTCGACCCCACAACAGGCTACAGCAGTCCACTCACCCCACCGGCGCCCACACCGAACCCAGGGTTATTGGGTTATTGTGCGGTTCGGTCCCCCCAGTGGAACCCCCCCCCTCCCCCCCCCCCCCGGTAAAAAGTCTCATACCAGATGAGTGTAACCCCAAATGTTTGCGTGGTAGAGTAATTATAGTGTACGCCTGCGTGGAGACAGTGTCTGCGCAGCAATCGCCGACATAGTGTAGCTGAGGCGGAATAAGGGGAACCAGCCTGCATTCGGAGAGGCAGATGGAAAACCGCCTTAAAAACCATCCACAGGCTGGCCGACACACCGGACCTCGACACTAATCCGCCGGGCGGATTCGTGTCTGGGGAAGCGGCACGCCATCCCGCTCGGGAAGCAGTGAGTTAGGCCGCACGGTGAGCCGGGCAGGCTTTATCGCGGAATACACGTACAAACCATTGTGCCAGAGCGGAGCGGCCGACGCCGCTGCCAAGTAGACTAACAGTAAACAGACAATAAGGCGGAGCGGAGGCGTTGCGACTCACTCGGCAGACAGAGCAACACTAACGAGGAGAAGTTCACACAAGCGACGCTGCGGCAAGTGAAATAAACAAGAACTTTCCCGCTCTGCGGTCTAAGCGCTACGACGTAGCTGCCCCTATAGTCCAGGCGGTTAACAATTTATTTATTTCAATTAATGATAGTTTGAGGAAGTGGACAACGAGAATTCGATTAAGAACAGTGATTGGTAGCGGTTCAAGAAATGTACATTTTATAATACAAATCATTACTTATTTCAAACATTTGTAAACACAGCTTATTTTATCAATATCCCACATGCCAGTATACGACAATAATCGTTTCATACTGAAGCCTTAAACCGAACAGAATGCGGCGCAAATAATTATAAAGAAGGCAAACTAAGTGATATTGCAGTGTGACATTAAGCAATAAAGAATGGCTCCAGTAGATAGGAAAATAATAGATAAATAATACATAATGTTAAATTAACAGACACTTCATCTTTTTACTTAATGGTGGTCACCACACAAAAATATAGAATTGAAGCATAAGTAAAGGTGACATTAACGAAAAAAAAAATTCTCACACGACGTTCAAGAAACCGTCTGTCAGAGAAAACGAAAAATGCAACTATTTACAGCAGGTGCCCGTGACAAAGAAGCTATTGATTTGAATGTCACTATTAATTAACAGCAACGTTTTCCTCTGTTTTGTACTCTTTTGCTTTTAAGAAATGTTGTTAGCAAGATAATGAAATGTGTATATCAACTTATCAACTGTTCACTATGATTTTTTTATTGTTTCTTTTTTTTTTACAGAATAAAGAAAAACAGCACGTCCTACTCTATTCTGTCACTCACGCATCAAACAAGCTCCGTTAGGATTTACAATATCTGAAATCGAGGACAATGAATTTTCTCGTATAAACAAACGTACTCGCATCATCAATAAAAAGTCTACACAAAATTCATAGGTGGATAAGAAATGGCACCGCAACAAACTCAACACATAATCATGGCTATTACGGTACAGAAAAACTGTGGCGTACAAAACAGCTTCCAGTCGTTTCGGAATGAATAAATATGGTTTCTGTATGTTTTTGAAGGGAATATTATACCATTCTTCTTTAAAAATAGCGGACAGTTCGGGTAACAGTGGGGAGGTTCGTAGCAATCACGCACCATTCTCCCCAAATTAGCCCTCAAAGTTTCATTAATACTGTGATCTGGTGACTGGGGTGGCTACAGGGGATGCGATAGTTAATCCTCATGTTCAAGTAACCAGTTGCGGACGATGCGAGCTGTTTGGACAGGTGCTCTGTCTTCTTGGAACACAGCACCACCACTGGGGAACATACATTGCATCATCAGGTTGATCTAATCAGCCAAAACGGTCATATAATTCTTGGCTCTAATATGACCTTGCACTGTAATCGTTGAGCTCATGGAATTCCGCGATATGTCGGTTCAAGTCATCGCCAGACACCCATTATATTTAACTCTTGGGATGTAAAGTCGGCCAGTAGTTAGAGTGTTAAACAAGACTTGTTGTTGTTGTTGTGGTCTTCAGTCCTGAGACTGGTTTGATGCAGCTTTCCATGCTACTCTATCCTGTGCAAGCTTCTTCATCTCCCAGTACCTACTGCAACCTACATCCTTCTGAATCTGCTTAGTGTATTGATCTCTTGGTCTCCCTCTACGATTTTTACCCTCCACGCTGCCCTCCAATGCTAAATTTGTGATCCCTTGATGCCTCAAAACATGTCCTACCAACCGATTCCTTCTTTTAGTCAAGTTGCGCCACAAACTTCTCTTCTCCCCAATCCTATTCAATACCTCCTCATTAGTTACATGATCTACCCACCTTATCTTCAGCATTCTTCTGTAGCACCACATTTCGAAAGCTTCTATTCTCTTCTTGTCCAAACTGGTTATCGTCCATGTTTCACTTCCATACATGGCTACACTCCATACAAATACTTTCAGAAACGACTTCCTGACACTTAAATCTATTTCGATGTTAACAAATTTCTCTTCTTCAGAAACGATTTCCTTGCCATTGCCAGTCTACATTTTATATCCTCTCTACTTCGACCATCATCAGTTATTTTACTCCCTATTAGCAAAACTCCTTTACTACTTTAAGTGCCTCATTTCCTAATCTAATCCCCTCAGCATCACCCGATTTAATTTGACTACATTCCATTATTCGCGTTTTGCTTTTGTTGATGTTCATCTTATATCCTCCTTTCAAGACACTGTCCATTCCGTTCAACTGCTCTTCCAAGTCCTTTGCTGTCTCTGACAGAATTACAATGTCATCGGCGAACCTCAAAGTTTTTGCTTCTTCTCCATGAATTTTAATACCTACTCCTAATTTTTCTTTTGTTTCCTTTACTGCTTGCTCAATATACAGATTGAATAACATCGGGGAGAGGCTTCAACCCTGTCTCACTCTTTTCCCAACCACTGCTTCTCTTTCATGCCCCTCGACTCTTATAAGTGCCATCTGGTTTCTGTACAAATTGTAAATAGCCTTTCGCTCCCTGTATTTTACCCCTGCCACCTTCAGAATTTGAAAGAGAGTATTCCAGTTAACGTTGTCAAAAGCTTTCTCTAAGTCTACAAATGCTAGAAACGTAGGTTTGCCTTTTCTTAATCTTTCTTCTAAGATACGTCGTTAGGTTAGTATTGCCTCACGTGTTCCAGTGTTTCTACGGAATCCAAACTGATCTTCCCCGAGGTCCTCATCTACCAGTTTTTCCATTCGTCTGTAAAGAATTCGCGTTAGTATTTTGCAGCTGTGACTTATTAAACTGATAGTTCGGTAATTTTCACATCTGTCAACACCTGCTTTCTTTGGGATTGGAATTATTATATTCTTCTTGAAGTCTGTGGGTATTTCGCCTGTCTCATACATCTTGCTCATCAGATGGTAGAGTTTTGTCATGACTGGATCTCCCAAGGCCATCAGTAGTTCTAATGGAATGTTGTCTACTCCCGGGGCCTTGTTTCGACTCAGGTCTTTCAGTGCTCTGTCAAACTCTTCACGCAGTATCTTATCTCCCATTTCATCTTCATCTACATCCTCTTCCATTTCCATAATATTGTCCTTAAGTACATCGCCCTTGTATAAACCCTCTATATACTCCTTCCACCTTTCTGCCTTCCCTTCTTTGCTTAGAACTGGGTTGCCATCTGAGCTCTTGATATTCATACAAGTGGTTCTCTTCTCTCCAAAGGTCTCTTTAATTTTCCTGTAGGCAGCATCTATCTTACCCCTAGTGAGACAAGCCTCTACATCCTTACATTTGTCCTCTAGCCATTCCTGCTTAGCCATTTTGCACTTCCTGTCGATCTCATTTTTGAGACGTTTGTATTCCTTTTTGCCTGCTTCATTTACTGCATTTTTATATTTTCTCCTTTCATCAATTAAATTCAATATTTCTTCTGTTACCCAAGGATTTCTATTAGCCCTCGTCTTTTTACATACTTGATCCTCTGCTGCCTCCACTACTTCATCCCTCAGAGCTACCCATTCTTCTTCTACTGTATTTCTTTCCCCCATTCCTGTCAATTGTTCCCTTATGCTCTCCCTGAAACTCTCTACAACCTCTGGTTCTTTCAGTTTATCCAGGTCCCATCTCCTTAAATTCCCGCCTTTTTTCAGTTTCTTCAGTTTCAATCTGCAGTTCATAACCAATAGATTGTGGTCAGAATCCACATCTGCCCCTGGAAATGTCTTACAATTTAAAACCTGGTTCCTAAATCTCTGTCTTACCATTATGTAATCTATCTGGTACCTATTAGTATCTCCAGGATTCTTCCAGGTATACAGCCTTCTTTCATGATTCTTGAACCAAGTGTTAGCTATGATTAAGTTATGATCTGTGCAAAATTCTACAAGGCGTCTTCCTCTTTCATTTCTTCGCCCCAATCCATATTCACCTACTATGTTTCCTTCTCTCCCTTTTCCTACTGACGAATTCCAGTCACCCATGACTATTAAATTTTCGTCTCCCTTCACTACCTGAATAATTTCTTTTATCTCGTCATACATTTCATCAATTTCTTCATCATCTGCACAGCTAGTTGGCATATAAACTTGTACTACTGTAGTAGGCATGGGATTTGTGTCTATCTTGGCCACAATAATGCGTTCACTATGCTGTTTGTAGTAGCTAACCCGCACTCCTATTTTTTTATTCACTATTAAACCTACTCCTGCATTACCCCTATTTGATTTTGAATTTATAACCCTGTAATCACCTGACCAAAAGTCTTGTTCCTCCTGCCACCGAACTTCACTAATTCCCACTATATCTAACTTTAACCTATCCATTTCCCTTTTTAAATTTTCTAACCTACCTGCCCGATTAAGGGATCTGACATTCCACGTTCCGATCCGTAGAATGCCAGTTTTCTTTCTCCTGATAACGACGTCCTCTTGAGTAGTCCCCGCCCGGAGATCCGAATGGGGGACTATTTTACCTCCGGAATATTTTACCCAAGAGGACGCCATCATCATTCAATCATACAGTAAAGCTGCATGTTCTCGGGAAAAATTACGGCTGTAGTTTCCCCTTGCTTTCAGCCGTTCGCAGTACCAGCACAGCAAGGCCGTTTTGGTTAATGTTACAAGGCCAGATCAGTCAATCATCCAGACTGCTGCCCCTGCAACTACTGAAAAGGCTTTTGCCCCTCTTCAGGAACCACACGTTTGTCTGGCCTCTCAACAGATACCCCTCCGTTGTGGTTGCACCTACGGTACGGCCATCTGTATCGCTGAGGCACGCAAGCCTCCCCACCAACGGCAAGGTCCATGGTTCATGGGGGGAGGAAACAAGACTTCTCTGACCAAATTACATTCTTCCATTGCTCCGCAGTCCAGGTTCTATGGCTTCTGCACGAAGTTCTCCTCTGTTACGGGGTATTGTACCACTGATCACTGTCTCTCTCTCTCTCTTTTGTTTTGTTTTTTGTTTTTTTTCCCCTCAGAGACTTCCTCACCTGTCGTCCTCTTACATTTCATCGCAATCCTCTTCAAGTACCGTCTGCCACGATTACTCAACACACACCTTCATCCACGTTGTGACTTAGTGGATGATGTTTTGCTACTTTCTCTGTGTGCTGAATAAACCTTCGATTCGGTGCCTGTTGACACAACAAACACTTCGGCTGCCTTGGCTACTGAAACACCTACCATAAGAACACCAACAATTTGCCGACCTTCGAATTCACTTAGCTCCGATATAGAGGACTCACAACTAAAGAAAATAGTTTTCTAAATACGACTGACACATGCAAGTTATTGAGAACATTGAACAAGGGCAGTTAGTGGTCAGATACAACAGAGCAAAGTGCACTCTTGGCTATCATCTGCATTTATGTTCAATTATGCATTTCTTGTAACGGTTATTGGTGAATCCTAAAATATACGGTATATCACTGAAATAATTACTCATTTCAAATACTTCTAAATACTCTTGGTTTTAGTAATATTCCACATGCCGCAATGTGATGTTAATCGTTTCACACTCAAACCTTGAAGCGAACAGAATGTGGCGCGAATAATTCAAATGGTTGAAATGGCTCTGAGAACCATGGTACTTAACATCTGAAGTCATCAGCCCCCTAGAACTTAGAACTACTTAAACCTAACTAACCGAAGGACATCGCACACATCCATGCCCGAGTCAGGATTAGAACCTGAGACCGTAGCGGTCGCGCGGTTCCAGACTGAAGCACCTAGAACCGCTCGGTCACAGCGGCCGGCGCGCGAATAATTACACCGTTAGCAAAGTAGGTTATAGGATCCTCACAAGGCTCAACAGGCATCATAATTTTATATTGATTGGTATGTATGTGTTCGTGTTTGTGTGTGTGTGTGTGTGTGTGTGTGTGTGGTGCAAATGGCTCTGAGCACTATGGGACTCAACTGCTGTGGTCATAAGTGCCCTAGAACTTAGAACTACTTAAACCTAACTAACCTAAGGACTGCACACAACACCCAGCCATCACGAGGCAGAGAAAATCCCTGACCCCGCCGGGAATCGAACCCGGGAACCCGTGCGTGGGAAGCGAGAACGCTACCGCACGACCACGAGATGCGGGCTTGTGTGTGTGTGTGTGTGTGTGTGTGTGTGTGTGTGTGTGAAACTGTGGTGAGTGAAAGGGTAGCAGCAGGTAGTTATTCCAGCATACATCAAAGTTGTTCAAACCTATGAGAACAATACTGCAGAGTCCTTAGGCAGTCTGGCAATGACATTACGTCATCTTATTATATTGCTCTCGCATTCTAACTAACGACGGTAACAAGTGGCAGAAAGTGATCACTTATACGAGATACGTTAATATTTCTGTGGCAGTTGCTGGAGTTCTGTCGGTACTGATGTTATTTGAAAACACAGTAGAGGCCTGTCAGTTATTTTGGAGAAGATCAGTCACTAACATCGTTATAACCTATTAAGTACCTTCTTAATGTCAGTGTTTTCCTTATGTTCTTTCCACAACCAGTTCCGCTGATATACTCCCTATCCCTTGTTTTATCAGTTCACTCAGTTTTCAACAATCTACTATAGCACTACACGTCAAATGCTTAGATTCTCTTTTATGCTGGTTTCTCCACATTCACTGATTTACTATCATACAGTGCTGTGCTCCAAACACAAATTTCTTCCTCAGATTAAGGCCAATGTCTGATACAAGTAGAATACTCTCGGGCAATAATTCCCTCTTTGCCAGCCTTCCTTCCTTCATCTGTCATGTCTTATTTTGTTTCCAGGATAAAAAAAAGGTTCAAAAGGCTCTGAGCATTATGGGAGTTAACATCTAAGGTCATCATCAGTCCCGTAGAATTGAGAATTGCTTAATCCTAACTAACCTAAGGACATCACACACATCCATACCCGAGGCAGGATTCGAATCTGTGACCGTAGCGGTCGCCACCTCAAGATCAACAAGTTCATCTCTCATCCAATTTCTGCTATTACTCATTACTTCCGTCTATTTTCTGTTTACTCTCAATCCATACTCTATACTCGTTAGAACGTTCATTCCATTCAACAGGCCATGTAACTCTCCGTCACATTCACAGAGGATAGCAATGTTACTGTACGTATCGACCGTATTAGGTCGAGAAATACGCCAGAGCCAGCCATAGACAGTGTTATGCGTTGCGAAGCAAGACACGGAACATGTGAAACGGAGCCAGCGGGGTGCAGTATAGCAAAGGCCAACGTTGCCATTCACTCGCCACCGCACAAGTGTTTAGAGTACGTCGCTGAAGCCCTATACGAATATAGTGTGGATCTTATAAGTACTTACAAGGGAGAACTCCCCATCGCAACCCCCTCAGATTCCGTGGTAAAATGACCCAGTGAACAGCTCATCGAAAATAAACGCAGATGAAGCATGAAAACAAGAAGAAGGTGTAGTGAACTGTGAAAAAAGAAGCGAAACGGAATGAGTGAATGGTGCAAGCTCAACATGTGACAACATCGGGCAAAATCGCAGGCACAACGGAGAAGCGCTTGTGTGATCACGTAATGGACTGCAATGCGGGAGATACGTGTTCAAACCTCCCTCGTGCTCTTCTTTTTTCACAAATTTATGAACTGTCCATCCGTCTCTGTTCTCCTTCTATAATCCTGGCAAATGTCATACTGTACGCTGGCTATAAAATATGAGCCATGTGGCAGGAATATTTAATCGTGGCTAGTAAATGTAATGAATAGTGACAGCAGGCGAAATGCCTCATAGGCCTATCACAGAAATGAAAACAACATATAAACGGATGTGAACTGTGTTACAACGAAGGACTTCAGGAATCAAAACTTCGAAAACGGGACGCAAGAGGCATAACATATCGCACTTATGAGGAAAAAATTTGAGGTACGTACGCGTGGAAGTCTCTTCGTTACCACGATACAGACACAGATTTGAATACAACGAACAGACACGACAACGACCGGAAGGAGAGTACATAACGTTGTGAAAAATAAGTAAGAAATGAGCGAGATACGAAGTTGGATCTCCACTTTCGCAGTCAACACCGTGACAACATGACCGAGACGCCAGGGTCGTCTACACTTGCTAAACATTTACTGTTCACTGTTTCTATTTCTTTTCTTTTTCCACAGTTCAGTACACCTTCGTATTTTCACGACTGGTCATTGTTCGGTTTTTGACGGGCTATCCAATGGGCCATCTTACCAATAAATCTGAAGCGGGTGCGATGGGGAGTTTCCCTTGTTTGCCATTCGTGTACTAAAATATTCCTGTCTCAGTATCACAGCCTTCATCACGAGCCTGGTGACCCAGCGCAACATCGCTGAATGCAGTACGGGGTGCGTTGTTGGACCACGGCGCGGGGACAGCCCGCCCTGAGTCACTAGAAGGCCGCCGCCTGAGCAGGGAGCTGCCTGCTCTCTTAGACGCCAGCCA
The DNA here is from genome assembly GCF_021461385.2 of Schistocerca piceifrons. NCBI lineage: Eukaryota > Metazoa > Arthropoda > Insecta > Orthoptera > Acrididae > Schistocerca > Schistocerca piceifrons. Next base: position 563,702,791 of record NC_060143.1, read on the forward strand.
AGGTCATCGTCAGCTGCGCCGCCGCTCTGTCATCAAAGTCACAGCCAGAGACGTCGCTGATAGCTGCTGCGCTCGGCTCCATTCATTGCGCTGACAGCAATGACGACGTCTGTTGTTTCACATGAGATTCAGATTGGCTCCCTCCACCAAGCTTATGCCAATGTGCTACAGCCGAGGGCTGGAATAAAAAGAAGCTAAACTCTGCCAACAGCGCCGACCGGCCGCCGTGTAATCCTCGGCCCACAGGCGTCACTGGTTGCGGATCTGTAGGGACATGTGGTGAGCACACTGCTCTCCTGGCCGTTTTGTCAGTTTAGGAGACCGGAGCCGCTGCTTCTCAGTCAAGTGGCCTCACAAGGGCTGAGTGCAGCCCGCTTACCAACAGCGCTCGGCAGACCGGACGGTCACCCATCCAAGGGCTAGACAAGCCCGACAGGGCTTAACTTCGGTGACCTGACGAGATCGGATGTTACCACTGTGGCAAGGCTCGAGAGCTGCAATAAAGAAATTAGTTGAACAAATCTACTGTTGCTACTGAACACATCCACTGTTATTCTGAAGTCTTATTTCAATCACCACAGCTGACAGTCGAAAGGGTCATCTGATATTAGCAATGATTCTTATCACTGATATCCTTTATTTTGATCATTGCTTCTTCGACGTATAGACTAAACAATTAGGACGAAAGACCTCATCCTTGCACCCTCTTTAATTCGAACACTTCTTTCTTGGTCTTTCAATCTCATTCATCTTCTTGGTTGTAGTCTTGCTTCCTTTACTAAGCGCAACGACGAAAGAGATGCGTTATGGTGCCCTTACCCTCTGGAAAGCCAATCCTATTGACCCCTACGGCATCCTCAGTTTTCTTTTCCATTCCTCAGTAATTATTCCCGTCAGTAACTTATATGCATAACCTCAACGTTCATCGTGGGATAGCTGTAGTACTTATCTGTCGGTACGATCGTCGGAATTGTGTGAATAATATCTTTCAGAAAATCTAATGGTATGTCTCCGGTCTCATAGATTCTATGTGCAAACTCGAATGGTCTTTTCGTTATTACTTCCCACGTCCTCCCCCCCCCCCCTCCCCGTAGCTGAATGGTCAGCGTGACCGATTGTAAATCCTGTAAGTTCTGTAAACGATACCATTGACACCTAGGGTACAGCCACCATAATTCGAGAGCCTAGCATCGTGCCGAGAATGCAACAAGTATCACTTAATTTGTATCTGGTGGTGTGGTCTAGCGATAGACTGGCTGGCTGGAAACTGAAAGGTTGTAAGATTAAATACCGCCAGGTCACCTCATTCCACTCTGCCTTTGAATCTGTCATTCACCTGTCACTTTCGTGAAGATTTTTGTTTCTTTTTTTGGGCACCAGTCTACTGACTGGTTTGATGCGGCCCGCCACGAATTCCTTTCCTGTGCTAACCTCTTCATCTCAGAGTAGCACTTGCAACTTACGTCCTCAATTATTTGCTTGACGTATTCCAATCTCTGTCTTCCTCTACAGTTTTTGCCCTCTACAGCTCCCTCTAGTACCATGGAAGTCATTCACTCATGTCTTAGCAGATGTCCTATCATCCTGTCCCTTCTCCTTATCAGTGTTTTCCACATATTCCTTTCCTCTCCGATTCTGCGTAGAACCTCCTCATTCCTTACCTTATCAGTCCACCTAATTTTCAACATTCGTCTATAGCAACACATTCTGTTCCGGTTTTCCCACAGTCCATGTTTCACTACCATACAATGCTGTACTCCAGACGTACATCCTCAGAAATTTCTTCCTCAAATTAAGGCCGGTATTTGATATTAGTAGACTTCTCTTGGCCAGAAATGACTTCTTTGCCATAGCGAGTCTGCTTTTAATGTCCTCCTTGCTCCGTCCGTCATTGGTTATTTTACCGCCTAGGTAGCAGAATTCCTTAACTTCATTGACTTCGTGACCATCAATCCTGATGTTAAGTTTCTCGCTGTTCTCATTTCTACTACTTCTCATTAACTTCGTCTTTCTCCGATTTACTCTCAAACCATACTGTGTACTCATTAGACTGTTCATTCCGTTCAGCAGATCATTTAATTCTTCTTCACTTTCACTCAGGATAGCAATGTCATCAGCGAATCGTATCATTGATATCCTTTCACCTTGTATTTTAATTCCACTTCTGAACCTTTCTTTTATTTCCATCATTGCTTCCTCGATGTACAGATTGAAGAGTAGGGGCGAAAGGCTACAGCCTTGTCTTACACCCTTCTTAATACGAGCACTTCGTTCTTGATCGTCCACTCTTGTTATTCCCTCTTTGTTGTTGTACATATTGTATATGACCCGTCTCTCCCTATAGCTTACCCCTACTTTTTTCAGAATCTCGAACAGCTTGCACCATTTTGTATTGTCGAACGCTTTTTCCAGGTCGACAAATCCTATGAAAGTGTCTTGATTTTTCTTTAGCCTTGCTTCCATTATTAGCCGTAACGTCAGAATTGCCTCTTTCGTCCCTTTACTTTTCCTAAAGCCAAACTGATCGTTACCTAGCGCATTCTCAGTTTTCTTTTCCATTCTTCTGTATATTATCCTTGTAAGCAGCTTCGATGCATGAGCTGTTAAGCTGACTGTGCGATAATTCTCGCACTTGTCAGCTCTTGCCGTCTTCGGAATTGTGTGGATGATGCTTTTCCGAAAGTCAGATGGTACATCGCCAGACTCATATATTCTACACACCAACGTGAATAGTCGTTTTGTTGCCACTTCCCCGAATGATTTTAGAAATTCTGATGGAAAGTTATCTATCCCTTCTGCCTTATTTGACCGTAAGTCCCCCAAAGCTCTTTTAAATTCCGATTCTAATACTGGATCCCCTATCTCTTCTAAATCGACTCCTGTTTCTTCTTCTATCACATCAGACAAATCTTCACCCTCATAGAGGCTTTCAATATATTCTCTCCACCTACCTGCTCTCTCCTCTGCATTTAACAGTGGAATTCCCGTTGCACTCTTAATGTTACCACCGTTGCTTTTAATGTCACCAAAGGTTGTTTTGACTTTCCTATATGTTGAGTCTGTCCTTCCGACAATCATATCTTTTACGATGTCTTCACATTTTTCCTGCAGCCATTGCGTCTTAGCTTCCCTGCACTTCCTATTTATTTCATTTCTCAGTGACTTGTATTTCTGTATTCCTGATTTTCCCGGATCATCTTTGTACTTCCTCCTTTCATCAATCAACTGAAGTATTTCTTCTGTTACTCATGGTTTCTTCGCAGCTACCTTCTTTGTACCTATGTTTTCCTTCCCAACTTCTGTGATGACCCTTTTTAGAGATGTCCATTCCTCTTCAACTGTACTGTCTACTGCGCTATGCCTTATTGCTGTATCTATAGCGTTAGAGAACTTCAAACGTATCTCGTCATTCCTTAGTACTTCAGTATCCCACTTCTTTGCGTATTGATTCTTCCTGACTAATGTCTTGAACTTCAGCCTACTCTTCATCACTACTATATTGAGATCTGACTCTATATCTGCTCCTGGGTACGCCTTACAATCCAGTATCTGATATCGGAATCTCTGTCTGACCATGACGTAATCTAATTGAAATCTTCCCGTATCTCCTGGCCTTTTCCAAGTATACCTCCTCCTCTTGTGATTCTTGAACAGGGTATTCGCTATTACTAGCTGAAACTTGTTACAGAACTCAATTAGTCTTTCACCTCTTTCATTCCTTGTCCCAAGCCCATATTCTCCTGTAACCTTTTCTTCTACTCCTTCCCCTACAACTGCAATCCAGTCGCCCATGACTATTAGATTTTCGTCCCCCTTTACATACTGCATTACCCTTTCAATATCCTCATACACTTTCTCTATCTGTTCATCTTCAGCTTACGACGTCGGCATGTATACCTGAACTATCGTTGTCGGTGTTGGTCTGCTGTCGATTCTGATTAGAACAACCCGGTCACTGAACTGTTCACAGTAACACACCCTCTACCCTACCTTCCTATTCATAACGAATCCTACACCTGTTATACCATTTTCTGCTGCTGTTGATATTACCCGATACTCATCTGACCAGAAATCCTTGTCTTCCTTCCACTTCACTTCACTGATCCCTACTATATCTAGATTGAGCCTTTGCATTTCCCTTTTCAGATTTTCTAGTTTCCCTGCCACGTTCAAGCTTCTTACATTCCACGCCCCGTCTCGTAGAACGTTATCCTTTCGTTGATTATTCAATCTTTTTCTCATGGTAACCTCCCCCTTGGCAGTCCCCTCCCGTGGAGATACACAAATCAAAATATGACAACAGTTTCATACTACCAGTTGCTGCTTCCCTCAAATTGTAGTCACAATTTGCACTTTTAATATACAGCAAATTCTTTGAACAATGGGCAGTGGGTTACTCAGGTTTGAAGTATAGTAATAAATTTGACGAATCACGAGAAGATAATACCTGATCGTTAGGCTGCGATCCGAGACGTACAATTTAGAACGAACATCCCTTTAAACCAACAATTTCCTTGAAAACGTCTGAGAACAACAGCAGAGCGATAAACATCCGTGGCGTTTCATTTTTTATGCTCTACAAAAAACCGTCCCCGCTGGGTAGCCGCTCGGTCTAGGGCGCCTTGTCACGGTCCGCACGTCTCCCCCAGTAGGACGTTCGAGTCCTCCGTCGGGCATGGGTGTGTGTGAGCAGTTTGGTCCCATAAGACCTTATCACAAATTTAAAAAAGAGAAACTACTTCAGCAGCTTCATCATGTTTACTTCGCTTACATACAGTACGTTCTTCCAGCAGCGCAGCAAATGTCTCAACGTTCAGATTTCTGCTTTCCTTGAATCATAGCTACATGTGGACGCGATGCTTTGTGTGGCACGGTGGAGACGTTTGTCGTAGAAAGTCCACGACAGGGAACTGCAGCACTGAGTCTCAACACTGCATCATACTCCGCACATCATGGAAGTCTGTCCATAGCACCGCCATCATATTTAGTGGTAAAATGACCCAGTGGATAGCCCGTCAGAAACTGAGCACAGATCAAGCAAGAAAACAGGAAGAAGGTGTACTGAACCGTGAAAAAAGAAGCAAAATAGAAACAATAAGTCGTCGAAGCTCAAGATGTGCAACATCGAGAAATATGGAACGTCGCGACGTCGTGGTTATGTTGTTACGGTGCAGGACCGCAAAGACGGAGATCCGTGTTCAAATATCCCCCATGCCCCAGGCTTTTTTTTCTCATAATTATTAACTTTCCGTCCTGCTAATGACTTGTCTGTTCACCTTCCGTGGTCTTGGAAATTGTCACTGTATACATTGGTTATAGAATATGAGTCATTTAGTAACAACATGTTACCGTACGTCTGGAGGTCTCGCTGTTGAAAAATGGACGCTACACCACGATACAGACACAAGTCAGCGAACAGACACGTCAGCGACCGGACGGACCGTTGATAATTTTTTGAAGAAAAGAAAAACAAAAGAAAAAAATTAGAACATTTTTGGACAGTGACTATCAACAGCCGTCAAGTCATGTATAAAACGCATGTTTCACCATCAACTGAATAGTATGATTGCTTCTAAAAGTTCTTGATCCTCTATTGATATTCACGACATGCTCTACACATTATTTACGTAAGGACGAATGTAATGTTGTGTCTTAAACCATTTTAATTCTCTTTGAAGATGGTCCATGACTGAAACCGTTAGAAATTTGGATTTAAAATAAAAGCAGCTGATGTCAAACATGCACTTTATACAAAAAAATGTGATCTCGACGGAGGTTTCGATACGGATCTTCCCCATCGCAGTGCAACACCGTGACCACATAACGAAGACGCCATGACTTTTCAAATTTGCTCGATGTTGCACATCTTCATTTTGGACCGTTCACTCTTTCTATTTTGCTTATTTTTTCGCAGTTCACTGCACACTATTCCTATTTTCATGGTTGACCTGTGTTCAGTTATTGACGGGGTCTCAAATCGGTAATGTAAAAACTAAATCTGATGGGATACGATTGGGAGCTTCCTTTGTAAGCTTCACAAGAGGAGTGCTGCAAACACGAGCTTAATTCTAGATCATGTGTGTTTCTCCTTAATTTTTTATTTTTTATTTTTTATTTTTCCACCTCAGGAGCCTTTGGCGCATATTGAATCATTCACAAACACACACATATAACCATGATCAGCATACAGCATTTATATTGATTGTAAACATATTACGTCACTATATGCCACCATGATTGCCATGAGATTTCACTGCAATTCAATATGGTATATATAACATTGGCGCCTGCAGGCAACTTTTCTGCTCTGTTGCTTACATCGCGCAAGATATGAAAGTGATGATACCGAGTTACTTAACTTTGTTCTCTGAAATTTAATCATAGCCCTAAAAAGTATCCTGCAAAGAAAATACACTACGCCACACAAGTAGTCTGGCCTAAATACGTAACTCTACTCGTGCGAAGTTGGGCCACGTCGCTAGTTTATAGCAGTTGTACCGTAATCAGACTGACTAAGAGATGTACGTACCATCAGTAAGAGTACTGAAGCCACACCAAGTGATTAGATGTACCTGGAATTAGTATGATGTACAAAAACATTATGTCAGTGACATAAAACAGTCCAGATCGTGTGGTGCATAACGTTCACTTAAAAGACAAATTCCGATCCAGGTGAAATCACCCGCAGTAGTGGCCTAATATTAAGTCCCCAAAGTCACGTGCAACTGTTCATTACATTGATGGCCCAGAATAAAATGATCTGACTTTCTCGTAGTTAAAGTTTTTGCCTGAACGCAAAAACTGAAGATCCGATTCTCAACGAAATTCTGTAGTTCCCAAAGAGAAAATTCAGGGTGAGCCACAATCGTAAATTCAAAAAAATAGTGTGGTGTTGGGAAATAAGTTTCTTACCGACGGGATTGTTTATATTGACATTGGATGACCTTGTGGCAAACGCATAGCAGTTGATATCCAAGCAGTTTCCCACCCTTTTCATGTCAGTGTTGAGTTAGGTGTGTGCGAACAAATATGCGATTTTCCCAGGCTAAACATGTGTTCATGAAATTTACTTCAAGTTGCCATCCTTATTAAGATGTCAGGAAGTCTTTAAGGAAGCAAGGGCGAATAACGCATCAACGATTTCATGCCTGTTCGTTTCAGAATAACGAATGTGTACGGTCTGGCCGACCTTCGGTGTTATGTGATACCTCAAGAGAAAATATCTGCGCAACCATACTACGTTCACTAAGGAAGTCGATATGAAAATTGTGTCGGCAAACTGGAATGTCTTACAGGAGTGTTTGCAGAGACACAAAGAAGCTGAAACTCTGTCTGTATTCCATTCACATCGGGCATGAACTTCAATACTCTGGTAGAGAAAAAAAGACTACATTACAAAAATGGCTCTGAGCACTATGGGACTTAACATCTGTGGTCATCAGTCCCCTAGAACTTAGAACTACTTAAACCTAACCAACCTAAGGACATCACACACATCCATGCCCGAGGCAGGATTCGAACCTGCGACCGTAGCGGTCACACGGTTCCAGACTGAAGCGCCTAGAACCGCAAGGCCACACCGGCCGGCACTACATTACAGTCAAATGTTTCTTTTCAGTTTTACTCACATCAGGGGCAGGATCTTGCATTATGGTTTCTCCTCTGATGAAGCATGGTTTAATTTAAGTGACTATGTGAACTGGCAAAACGACAGATAATGGAGTACGTGAACGATCGTGTTTTCAATGTGAACCCTTTATATTCACAGAACACTTGGTTTGGTGTGCAGTTTCGCGCTAAAGAAGCGTATGCCCAATTTTTGTCTCAGAAACGATAACAACTGAACGTTAACAGCACATCATTATGCAAATTGTAGCACTCTTATAGGGTGATGAACGAACTGCTGGCTTCAACAAGATGGTATAAAAGTTCACACGGCCATTAACACCATGATGAGGTTGCCTGAATTGTTTGGGGGCCATGTCATTCATGTGACTTCAGTCCACCTAGAACACTAGATTTATTTGCATTTGACGTTTCTCTTTGGGACCTTCTGAAGGAGAATGTCCATTAAAACAACCCTGACACAGTCGACCAAGTGAAGCACAACGTCAAAGTATCCAGTATAAGTGTAGCGACCATCCAAACAGTGGCAGATAAGATGAAGGATCGTGTTGAGACATGTGTGGAAGAGCATGGAGGATATTTCCAGCATCTATTTTGAGAAAATACACCCGAAGACACAAAAATTAGAAAAATTAACGTTTTTCCACCTGTGGCCAGTTTGGAAACATTGCGTTGATTTACGGAGTTGTGGCATGTCCTCTGAGGGATGTTGTGGCAAAACTCCGTCCAATTATCGCGTTAGGTTGCCAAAATCCAGAACTCGTTGGAGGGCACTGCCCATAAAGCTCAAAACGTTCTCAGTCGGTGGCATGCCTGGCCGCCTTGCTGGCCATGGTAGGGTTTGGCGAGCACGAATGCAAGCAGCAGAAACTCTCGCCGATTTCGGACGGGCGTTATCTTGCTCAAATGTAAGTACCAGATTGAAACTTCCTGGCAGATTAAAACTGTGTGCCCGACCGAGATTCGAACTCGGGACCTTTGCCTTTCGCGGGCAAGTGCTCTACCAACTGAGCTACCGAAGCACGACTCACGTCCGCTACTCACAGCTTTACTTCTGCCAGTATCTCGTCTCCTACCTTCCAGACTTTACAGAAGCTCTCCTGCGAACCTTGCAGAACTAGCACTCCTGAAAGAAAGGATATTGCGGAGACATGGCTTAGCCACAGCCTGGGGGATGTTTCCAGAATGAGATTGGTAGAGCACTTGCCCACGAAAGGCAAAGGTACCGAGTTCGAGTCTCGGTCGGGAACACAGTTTTAATCTGCCAGGAAGTTTCATATCAGCGCACACTCCGCTGCAGAGTGAAAATTTCATTCAAGTACCAGATTGCTTGCCATGAAGGGCAACAAAATGGCGCATAGAATACCATCGATGTACCTCTGTTCTGCATGGGGCGCGACAATCAGGTTGATATCCCACTGCTGTCCGGGGCGTCTCCAGAGACTCATCGCTGGTTATTGGGCTTCAGTTCTGCTCCAGTCATTGAGATTATAGGCCGAGATTTTGTCTCAGAGTGCACATATTTTGAGTGTACATATTATCAGTACATTAAGAAAGATTTGAATTTTTAGCGTTTAGGGCTGCGTCACTCTTGGCCGCCAGTGTATTACACAGTATTCGTAATTATTTTTCGCAGTATGAAATAAAACTGTTCAAAATCTTAAACTTCAGTTCAAAAATCGCACTGAAACAGTTTCTCTTCAATAACTCCGAATTACAAATCCTAACAAATAAACTGTTATATTGTATGTTGCGTATATTATTGAAGCGAATTACGCTCACCGCTGCGTATGAACCCTCAATATGATTTAAAAAAGTTGAATTCAAATCAAACTCAGTATCAAACGGAACAAAATCTTGGCCTGATTGAATATAAGGTATGTCACCAGCCAGTCAGGAATGCACTGCAAAGACAATCGGTGCACAATTTAGTTTCATATTTATGTTCGGCAGCAGTGGCCGCTAGAAGCCACACGGCTGCAGCTAAGTGTTGACCTGCCGTTGTTGCTAACACAGCCTATACCAGGTACTTGTATCTCCCCAAGCCGCTCGTGATACTCCGTGGTGCCGCTGGAATACCTCTTTCTAGAACGTATTCTATCGCACTTACCACATGATAAATCTCCCACTTCTATCACATGGCCGATCAATAATATTATTTAATATATTCTCCTATCCTTAGTAAAATTACGTACTAACGGTCACCATAGGCGAATCATTAGAAAGTGCTTGTTCATTCGGTGAAGTATGGAACCGTTCCTTTAAGTAGCCATTACTATTCAGCGACGCGCACTAGAGGAACGATAATTTGGCCGCAGAAGCTCCGGTAGGTAAGATAATCTTTGAACGATTGAGTGCTTCAGCTTTCGTATCTCTGCAGCGTGAATCTATCCGCCAGGTACTGGGGCTTAATATGAAGATGTATTTCCACTGCTCCCAACGGCATAAAATTAATCGTTGCAAGGCATAGTTCTGACGCAGATTCCAACGCCGCAGTAGTATATTTTGTCTAATTAGACGAGTGATAAGGTTATACTATAGAGGTAAGATATGACGAATTAATGTAATGGAAGTCGCACAGTCAGTCGATACAGGCTGAACATCGAGGTGAGTTGCGTGTGACATCTACTACAGGCAAGTGCACAGTGGACGCTTATCGCCTGTTGTAGCCCAACGAAGAAGATGACTGACGTGGGCATGGCACGTCATGCTTGGCGTCGTTCACCTGCAGGAACCGTGCAGTCAACGTTACTGATTTCCTACGGCTTCCCATTTTGAATCCAAGGAGTAAAGGGTAGTGAATGTCTATGAGTAAACTTCAGTATTTGGACGTAGGAAGAGTACAGTTGTAGCACATTATTCATCAGTCACCTGTACTGTATGACAGCACGATCTACTATATGGCAGGTATCATAGAGACATATGGTAGTTGAGAGGAGCATTTTACGGTCTGTGTGTTTTACTACTTTAAGTACTGTGGGCAAAAAGTTTCAGTAACTGTGTAGACACCTCATAAAATATTGGACTGAGAATTGTGCCTTGAGGGAGGCCGTGTGATACTCTGCGTGGCCCACCACATCATTGATAAATGATCATGCCTACAAACAAAGGCGAGTGACTGGCGTTACCTCCATAGACCTTATCACTGCTAGTCACACCATAAGTGATAAATGATTTCGTATCAAGTATACCAAACAAAAGGCTTACACATGAGATGTATTCATAGTTGCAAATAGTACCATCATCAGCTGTTTAAGGTGTGAGTGTGTGGGATTTATTTTGTCAAGTTGCGCAATCGATTCATCCCACAAGTACCCTTGGCTCCTGCAAGAAACAATTTCCACCTCACACTACTACAGAAGTCAGACAGACTCTCCTAATGAACTAACAAGAACTGTTTGAAAAACATTCAGCAACAAATATGGAGTCATCCGCTCTAAGGAAAAGACACAAAAATATTCTGTATTCTTACACATGTAGTGGAATACTTGGATACTGGAGTACTGCTAGTTAGTGTAAGAAAAACATTAAATGGACGAAAAGTATTATTTATTACAAAAAATTCTGAGAAATCAAGTGAAAATTTTTCTTACAAAATAATAAATTTCCGGGTACAAAGTATGGAAAGGTTCTTTTCTCCCTTTTCTTTAAGAATGTTATTTACTCAGCAGAATGGCTGAGAGCGGTGTCTACACAACTTCAATAACTTTTCCAGGTATGGTCAAGGCTGTCGCGTGAGAAATGTAATGGAGTGTAGCACACAATGCCGTGAGCTGCGACGACTGCTTCCTGCATCGCTTGCTGCTGACAAATAACACTATTATCTCTTTCTATCTGCATTGACCTTCACCAATCAAACTCTCCCTACGCCTTGATGAAGTCAAGGACTTCTACCCGCCTTTAGTCTAACTATTCGTGTGGTACACCGGTCAGATAACCAGTCCACCGCGATGCCACACAATATTCGCTCTGTCCGCGTTCACACTCCACAATAAGTGTGATGGCCAACACAGTGAATAACACTTAATCACGAGCGACTCAATATAGAGTGTCACTCCGATTCTCTAGCGACAGAGGTGCTCTCCCAGCGAAGTACTGAGGAGAGACTTTGTTCCTCACTCTTTGCCAACACGTATGAGTGCACTCGCTCTTGTTATGTGTTCCCACTCCAAGAGCGACAACGGAATGGCCCCTTTTTCTGGAAAAATTGCAACGGTATATCATTCGCTGCCTTCCCTCACTCCTCTGGCTCTTTTCATCAGAAATATTCTGCGAATCAGCACTGCTCTTTTAAATGGGAGAGTGACGTTTCGTTTAAGTCGACCAATGTGGAAATATGTAGCATCTTCGTTAGGCATATACTTTCCTCGTGTGAGAACTCTGTAACTATGCAGTCAGTCTGTCAAAAAAGGCATCTTCTGGGCGCTCCCACACAATGTAGTGGAATTTGCTTATGCCACAGCCCCTTCGCTGTGGCATAAGCTGTCCTCTCTCTGGGCAGTCGCTCCGGCTGAAGTAGGTGTGTGTTGACTCACCCCCTGAAGGGACAGGCCTCCCAGTGGGCTGGTTACCTCTTTAGAATGAAAATTCCTGTGGCCATCATGTAGTGTATGCCAGCCTCTGCTTTTTCAACCTTGGTGCACACTTGCGATTTACTTCTTAGATTTTCATATCTCTTACATGAATTCATACAATATTGACTCTACCTTATCGGGTCTGGGTTCGAATAAAGCGTCTCGATGCGCAGAATACGATTGTGAGGACGGAATATGTAAGATATGAAGGTCAGGAGACCACGCCACCTTACAAAGGGAATGACGGAAATGAAAATTTGTGTCTGACCGGGACTCGCACTTACATTTTCCACTTTACCCGAGCGCTAACCTTGACTGCTTTTGCTATCCATGCACGACTCATGGCCAGACCCAAAAGTCAATATGCATGCATGTCCAAAGAAACATTTCATCATTCTTTTTAATAACACAGGCACTGCAATATCGTTCAAAGGATTACAGTTTGACGAAACTGGGTAAATGCGACGTGCAGAAATGAGGCTTCTAAAGCCTACTTCAGAATACAAGCAGCAGCTGAAGGACATAAAATTATGGGATAGTTGAAAGTAGCGTCCTTACCATTTTTTTCTGTAACATCTACACCGACGAGCAACCGATACTTCTTCGTGTTAAGGAAGATCTCTACGCTCAAGATACCTTGATGGTGGCACAAGGGTAGCCCTGGGGACAAGGCGCAGGACAAGGTGCAGGACAATACGACGTAAACCATCCGAAGGCAAGCTCCACAAGAAGTATCTTAAGCGCTTTTCTCCTAAAAAGCTAGGAAGTCTGGAGCAAACTGAAGACAAACAGGGGAAAACGCCTTCATCAGTTCTACAAATGCCTTGGAGTAAAACACTGCCAGGAGGTGGAACAAAAAGTGAGCTCAAAGAAACAGTATACGAAACCAGGCGGCACCTACAGTGATCTGCAGATCTCAAGGACGATATAGATGAAGTAGCATAACGTATTGACTACTAGGCGGAAATGATTGAATGTGCGAAAACAAGTTGCCAGAGCTTTTCCAGACGTACAAAGAGAGTCAGATGTAGCATGCCGTGACGTCAGCGTGATTATAGCGCCAAAATGGGGCTGCTCCCAAAAACTAGGCAACTGAATAAATTAGAAAAACAGTGTATGTCAATAAGCGAGCTGTAACGGTGCAGTATGGTGGTGTGCTTAATTACTACATGATCTGCAGTAATCATTTAGATGCATTCATAAGAGGAGGAGTTATTGGGAAACTAAGTGTGACGAGTGTGAGCCAGGAGTTTAGTACTGATAACAGAATTGTTTGAAGTGCATTTTACGTGTTTCCACTTCTCGCCATGTGAGGGTGCGTCGAGCAGTGCCGAACGTAATCATTTTGTTGGTCCATGTGTTAGGTTGTGGGGAGGCATGCTGTGGCATGGGTGTACCGACCTCCCAGTTTGTCAGCATTGTACACTCACCAGTCAGCGTTACCGTGACACTGTACTTCGCCCCCACGTGCGGCTTTCAGTGGTGCTGTCGGCTGTGACTCCACTTTTACGGATGACAAAGCGCCACAGCATCTAGCAACAGAGGTGGAAGAGCTGTTGGAACGAAAGGTTATTTGGCGAATGGACTGACCTGCCCATGCCCCGGCTTATGTCCCGTCGAACACGTTTTGGATGCGTTGGCGAGACGTACTGCAGCACGTCCACACGAGAGAACGACCATCTACCGGCTGGCAAACGCACTGGGAGAGGCATGGAACGCCCTACCATAAGAACTCCTTGCCAGCCTTGCAGCCACCGTGGAAGCAAGTTGCCGAATATACATTGCTGACCGTGGAATCACACACTCTTGTTAACGATCACTTCCCTCCTAATGGCAAGACAACGCCGGAGAGCAGCATTAGTGTCTTGGAGAGAAGTGGGCAGGGAGCCTATATCATGCAATCGCGAAACAATATCTGTGTCCATCATCAATGTGAGGGTGCAGCGGTTACAATAAAAGGGCAGCGCTGCAACAGTTACAAGCTACTGGACTCACAGGAGAGGTTCCTTGCGGTGACCGCAGCCGCGCCAGTATCATGGAAGTACACTTCTAGAATGATCCCGCCGGCCGAGGTGGCCGAGCGGTTCTAGGCACTACAGTCTGGAACCGCGCAACCGCTACGGTCGTAGGTTCGATTCCTGCCTCGGGCATGGGTGTGTGTGATGTCCTTAGGTTAGTTAGGTTTAAGTAGTTCTAAGTTCTAGGGGACTCATGACCTTAGAAGTTAAGTCCCATAGTGCTCAGAGCCATTTGAACCATTAGAATGATCCCAGAATCAAGTCGAGGCTTACGTAATAGCCCAGCACCCACCTAACGGTGAGACAACTCCTGAGGCGAGGGTTATTCGCTTGGAGAGACTTCCGCAGGAGGCTGTAGTATGCAATTGCGAAGCAGTTTCTGTGTCGCATCGCCAATGTGAGAGTACGAGGGTTACAGAAAACGAGGAGCGGTTCATCGCTTACGAGCTACTGGTTCCATTCGCCGGCTTAGCCACTCCAGTGTCATAAATGAACACCAGCAGAATTAAATCCGACATTGTCATCAAGGCTTATGCAATAGCCCAGCAACCGCCTAATGGCGAGAACACGCCTGACGTCGCCATTAGTCTAACAGAGGGAAGTCGGCAGGGTGCCTGTAGTACGCTTTCGCGCAGCAATGTCTGTGTCCCATCGACAATGTTAGTGTGCGAGGGTTACAAGCAACTGGACACACAGGAAGGGTTACATGCGGTGAACGTAGCCCGCGTGTACCATAGATGTACACTAGCAAAACGACTCTGACAATGTCCTCGAGGCATATGCAATAGCCCAGCACCTTTCTTATTGCAAGACAACTCATGAGGGCGGAATTAGTCTCTTGGAGAGAGGTCGGCAGTGAGCCTGTAGTATGCAATCGTTAAGCAATTTCTGTGTCGCATTATCAATGAGAGGGTGCGAGGATTACAGTAAACAGGCCGCAGTGCATCGGTTACAGGTTACTGGACTCGCAGGATAGTTTCCATGCGGTGACCGTAGCCTCGCCAGTACCATACATGTAAACTAGCAGAATGTCACCGACGGTGTCCTCGATTCTTATGCAATAGACCAGCACCCGCCCTATGGTGGGACAACTCCAGAGGTCGGCATTAGTGACTTGGAGAGCCGTCAGCAAAGAGCCTATAGTATCCAGTGGCAAAGCTATTTCTGTCATCCATCGACAATGTGATGGTGTGAGGGTTACAACAAACCGGCAACTGTGGATTAGTTACTAGCTACTGGAAACCCAAGAGAGGTTGCATGCGGTGACTATAGCCACGCAAGTAACATAGTTATACACTAGCAGAATGACTCCGACAGTGTCCTCGAGGCTTATGAAATAGTCCAGCACCCTCTGTAAGGCAATACAACACCTGAGGGTGGTGTTAGACTCCTGGAGAGACGTCGACAGGGAGCCAGTAGTACCCAATCGCCAAGCAATTTCTGTTTCAGATCGTCAATGCGAAGGTGCGTGGGCTACAGTGAACGGGGTACGGTGCATGGGTTACAAGTTAATGTACTCCCAGGATAGGTTCCGTGGAATGAGAATAGCGGCGTTAGTATTTTAGACGTACACAAGCAGAATGAGACCAATAATATCCTCGAGGCTTATGGAATAGCCCAGCACCCACCTAATGGCGAGTCAATACTTTAAGGCGGCATCAGTCTCTTGGAGAGAGGTTGGCAGGCCGATTGTAGTATGCAATCGCAGTCGCATATGTCGCATAGTCAATGTAAGGGTGCGAGGGTTACAGTAAATGGGCAGCGATGCATTGGTTACAAGCTAATGAACTCCAGGAGAGGTTCCGTGCAGTGACTGTAGCCGCGAAAGTGTCATAGATGTACTCTACCAGAATGACTCAGGCAATGTCCTTGAGGCTTATGCAATAGCTCAGCACCTGCGTAGTGGCGAGAGAGATCGTGAGGCCGGCTTTAGTCACTTGGATAGACGTCGGCAGGGAGCCAGTAGGGAGGAATTCCCGTGTCGGATCGTCAATGTGAGGGTGCAAGGGTTTCCCGTAAATGGGCATCGGTGTATTGGTAACAAGGTACTAGACTCGCAGGAGGGCTTCCATTCGCCGAAATTAACCTCTCCGGTATCATAGATGTACACCAGCAGTATGACTACGACATTGTCCACGAGGCTTATGCAATAGCCAAGCCTTCACCAATGGCGAGGCAGTTCCTGAGAGCGGCTCGACTGCCTTGGAGAGATATCGATAGGTAAACCATAGTATGAAATGGACAAGCATTTTGTGTGTAGCACTGACAATGTGAATGTGTGAGGGTTACAATAAACCTGCACACCCAGGAGATTTTAGATGCAGAGACCACAGAAACGGTAGTATCAAATATGTACACTATCAGACAGACTCCGACAACGTCCTCGAGGCTTATGCAATAGCACCGCACCCTCCTTATGGCGAGACAACTCTTGAGGGCGGCATTAGTGTATTGGAGAGAAGTCGGCAGGGAGCTGTAGTATGCGGTCGCAATGCAATTTCTGTGTCGCATGGTTAATTTAAGTGTGCGGTCCATGAATTTCAAGCTACTGGCCTTCCAGGAGCCGTTCCATGCGGTGACCGTAGCAGTGCCAGTATTGTAGATGTACACGAGGAGAATTACACCGACCATGTCCTCGAGGCTTATGCAACAGCCTAGTTCGAGCCTAATTGCGAGACAGCTCCTGAGGGCAGCATTAGTCACTTGGAGAAACGTCAGCAGGGAGCCAGTAGTATGCAACCGCAAAGAAATTTCTGTTTCGCATCGTCAGTGTGGGTGTGTGAGGTTTACAGGAAGCGGGCAGTGGTGCATCACTTACAATCTAGTAGACTAAAGAGAGAGGTTCAATGCGGTGACCATAGCAGCACAAGTATCACAGATGTACACTAGCAGAATGACTCTGACAATGTCCTCGAGGTTTATGCAATCGCCCATCACTCGTCTAATCGAGAGACAAGTCGTGAGGGCGACATTAGTCTCTTTGAGATATGTCGGGAGGGAGCCTGTAGGATGATATCGTCTGTGTCGCATCGTCATTGTGATGGCGCGAGGACCGCAGTTAACAGGCGCCAGTGCATCGGTTACATACTACTACACTCCCACGAAAGGTTCTATGTGATGACCGTAGCCGCGCCAGTATGATAGACGTACAGTATCAGAATTACTCGGACAATGTCGCCAAGGGATATACAGTAGACCAGCCTAGTGGCGAGGCGACTCCTGAATTGCATTAGCCTCTTGGAGAGAGGTCGGCATGCAGCCTGTAGTATGAAATCGTAAAGGAATTTCTGTGTCCCATCCGCAATGTACGGGTGCGAGGATTGCAGCAGCAGGCCATCGGTTACAAGCTACTGGATTCCCAGGAGCAGTGCCGTGCGATTACCATAGCCGCACCAGTATCACACATGTACACTGCCAGAATGAGTACGACAATGTCCTCGAGGCTTATGCAGTAGCCTAGCAATCGCTTAGTGGCGAGACAACTCCTGAAGGCGGCATTAGACTCTTGGAGAAAAGTCGGAATGGATCCTATAGTATGAAATAGCGCATCAAATTCTCTGCCGCATTGTCAATGTGAGGGTGCGAGGGTTACAGCGAACGGGCAGCAGAGCATCGGTTACAAGCTACTGGACTCCCAGGAGTGGTTCCATGCGATGACTGCATCCGCGCTAGTCCCACAGATCTACAGTTGCAGAATGACTCTGACAAAGTCCTGCTTATGGAAAAGCTCTGCACCCACCCAATGGCGAGATAACTGCTGCTGGCGGCATTGGTCTCCCGGAAATTCTTCCGTAGGGAGCTTGTAGTATGCAATCGCTTGGGAATTTCTGTATCGCACCGTCAATGTGAGGGTGCCCGGGATACAGTAAACAGCAATGGCGCATTGGTTACAAGCTACTGAAACACAGGAGAGGTTCCATGCGGTGACTGCAGCTTCACCAGTATTACAGATGTGCACTAGCAAAATGACTCCGACAATGTCATGGAGGCTTATGCAATAGCCTAGCACCCGCCTAAAGGCGAGTGAACTCCTGAGAGTGCCAATAATCTCTTGGTGAAATATCGTCAGTGAGCATCTGGCATGCAGTCGAAACTTTTTGTGTGTCGCAACGTCAACGTAAAAGTGCGAGGGCTACACTAAACGGGCAGCAGTGCATAGGTTACAAGGTACTGAACTCACGTGAGAGATACCATGGGGCGACCATAGCCAGTATCATAGATGGACACTAGCAGAATGACTCCGTTAACGTCTTGGAGGCTTGTGCAATAGCCCAACACCTGACTAAGAGCGAGAGAGCTCCTGAGGCTGGCGTTAGTCGTTTGGAGAGAAATCGGCAGGTGGCTGTAGTGTTGGATAAAGAGCCAACACTGTGTTGCTAGAGGAGGCCGAAATGCACGCGTTTAATTACACGCTGACTGGCGCGAGGTCTGGAACAAGGTAAAGTAATTATCCTATAAAGAAAAGAACGTAGTTCTTGGAATACTTAACTTTAATCCACAATTGGAGAACATTGATCTGACGGTACAGGTATCACAATATATATAGCAAAGGATTATGGCGCCTAGCTAGGTCGTAGCAAATGGCGTAGCTGAAGGCTATGCTAACTATCGTCTCGGCAAATGAGAGCGTAGTTGTCAGTGATCCATCTCTTGCAAAGTCGGCTGTACAACTGGGGCGAGTGCTAGGACGACTCTTTAGACCTGCCGTGTGGCGGCGCTCGGTCTGCAATCACTGACAGTGGCGACACGCGGGTCCGACGTATACTAATGGACCGTGGCCGATTTAAAGGCTACCACCTAGCAAGTGTGGTGTCTGGCGGTGACACCACATTCCTCCCCCGCAAATCGGCGAACGGTTGTGTTATAAGGCTTCCGCCCGCCGTGGGGAGGACCCCATGTTGACGTATGCGACGAGGTGGGGAGCCTAACAACAGGCGAGGCTGTGCCACCCGCACCCAGCCATTCGGTCCGAGGGGAGCTAGGAAACGCCTGAAAACCTAGTCCAGGGTGCACGCCAACATGCGGTGTATGCGCCCTTAGAGAGACAGGAGGGGCCAAACGTTCGACCTCCATCGGGGCGGGGCAGCCGACGGGCGAAGACATCTGGTCCGGAGCCGGCAAGAGTTCCAAGTCGGAGGACAGCTGGTCGCTGGAAGCGATCGGCGGCGCGTGACCCAGGGAGGCGCCGGGCGGCTGCAGCGAAGCGTCCACTGCGGGCGGCGCCGGCGGGAGA
Source organism: Schistocerca piceifrons (assembly GCF_021461385.2). Taxonomy (NCBI): domain Eukaryota; kingdom Metazoa; phylum Arthropoda; class Insecta; order Orthoptera; family Acrididae; genus Schistocerca; species Schistocerca piceifrons. Next base: position 563,722,242 of record NC_060143.1, read on the forward strand.
ACAGGCGGCGGAGGCGGCGGCGGCGGCGGCGGCGCGTCGCCATGGGGCAAAATGGAAGGCAGTGTCGGTAACACCTGGGGATGAGGCGAGCCAGTAGATGTGTCACCAGGGCGCTGACCGGACGGCACCGTCCCTGAAAGCAGACGGGGAGCGGCAGAACCCGTGCGACGACAGAGGCGCAGCTGATTGAGGTGCCGACGCACCTCACCAGAGGCCCCCAAAACCAGATACATAGCGCGGCCGAGGCAGCGAAGAATGCGCCCTGCGAGCCAACGCCGTGAACCTCGATAGTGGCGATAGTATACATCGTCGCCTGGAGCAAAAGCAGGTGTCTGCCGCTGCACAGGAACCTGATGCGGCGGATGCAGCAAAGACATTAAGGTTCGATGAGGACGACCGTGGAGCAACTCAGCCGGCGAGCGACCATCTCGGGGCTGAGAGCGATACCAAGACAAGAAGAGCAATAACGCGTCCTCCCGAGAATGAGACTCTTTCAACTTCAACATCTGTGACTTGAAGGTCCGAACCAATCGTTCAGCGGCACCGTTTGACTGAGGCGAAAACGGCGCGGATGTCAGAAGTTGAATACCATTGGCCCTGCAGAACGACTGAAATTCTGCGGACATGAATTGTGGGCCATTGTCGGAAACAATAGTCTGCGGAAGACCTTCAATACAAAAGATAGCAGATAACGCTTGGATGGTGGCAGATGACGTCGTGGAAGCCATCCGGACAACAAAAGGAAAATTACTGAATGAATCGACCACAACCAACCATCGAGCATTCCAGAATGGACCAGCAAAATCGATGCGTAAGCGTTGCCAAGGGGAAGTGGCTGTTGGCCATGCAAAGAATTTCCACGGCGGTGCGGATTGTTGTTTGGCACACGCCATGCAAGAAGAGCACATATTCGTAATCGCTGCATCGATTCCGAACCAAGTACAGTGCTGGCGAGCAAGTTGTTTCGTTCACACTATACCCCAAGGTCCTTGGTGGAGAAGCCGTAAGACAGAGGACTGTAACGAACGTGGGACTACGACCCTGGACTGATCATTATCAGAACGCAACAGCAAAACACCACGTCGAACAAAAAGTCTCTCCTTGTGAGCAAAAAATCGGTGAACCAACGGATCCTCGATCCGTGACTTTGACTAGGGCCATTGCGTAGCAACAAAACGCAAAACTGTAGCAAGGACAGGGTCAGCAGCTGTGGCTGTAGCTACACGACGAAAATCAATCGGAAACGATTCGACCACGTCATCGGTTTCCGCATCAATGAACATGCAAGCAAGTTCGGAAGAATCGAATGCTCTATCCTCAGCAACAGGCAAAAGGGACAACGCATCGAAGTTTCCGTGCTTAGCAGTGGACCGATACAAGATATCGTAGCGGTACTGCGAGAGGAAAATAGACCAGCGAATGAATTTCTGCGCTGTACGTGGAGGTACAGGCTTGTTCGGATGAAAAAGCGACGTCAAAGGTTTGTGGTCTGTGATGACTGTAAAGTGACGACCATACAAGAAATCATGAAACTTAGTAACACCAAATACGACAGCCAAAGCTTCTTTCTCGATCTGTGAATAATTTCTTTGCGCAGACGAGAGCAATTTGGACGCAAAGGCAATAGGGCGATCATGCGATCCATCTTTGTGCGCAAGCACAGCACCGATCCCGAAATCCGAAGCATCTACCATCAACAAAAGGGGTTTCTGGGGATCGAATGGCGTAAGGCAAGTATTTGAAAGCAACGCCGATTTCAACTGGCGAAAGGCGCGTTCGCATTCCGTTGTCCAGACGAACGGAACACCTTTACGGCGTAAGCGATGCAGCGGAGCTGAAATGGAAGAGGCATGCGGGACATATCTGTGATAATAGTTAATTTTTCCCAGCACACTCTGTAGCTGCTTCAAATTCTGCGGCGAAGCAAGTCTTGTATGGCACGGAGGTGCTCTGGACTAGGATGTATGCCTTGGGCATTGAGTACGTGGGCCAGATATGGTAAGTCACGAGCAAAAAACACACATTTGTCCTTCCGCAAGCGAAGACCATTTTGTCGCAAGACCTGAAATAATGTTCTGAGATTGGCTAAATGTTCTTCTTCCGTCTTTCCGGAGATCACAATATCGTCCAGATAGTTTGCTGCAGTAGGGACCGAGGCACAAACAGTTTGCAGATATTGCTGAAACAATGCAGGGGCGGATGCACACCCGAATGGCAGTCTTTTGAATCGATACAAACCGAGATGCGTGTTAACCACCAAAACGCGCTGGAATTCCTTGTCCACTGATATTTACAAGTACGCATCTGCTAGGTCCAACTTCGAAAAATATTTACCCGGGCACAGTTTGTCAAAAAGATCTTCCGGGCGGGGTAAAGGAAAAGTTGCAATCACTAGTTGTGGATTCACTGTTGCCTTGAAGTCCACACAAAGTCTCAATTTTCCAGAAGGTTTTGGCAAAATGACTAAGGGTGATGCCCAGAGAGAAGCCTGCACACGTTCAACCACACCTTGCGATTCCAAATCGTGTAATGTTTTTGCGACTGCATCACGCAATGCGTGGGGAACATTGCGCGCTCTGAAAAATTTCGGTTGCGCGTTGACTTTCAGTTCCAAATGTCCTTTAAAGTTCTTAGCGCAACCTAGGCCCGGTGCAAAAATGTCTGCAAATTCTTCACATAGACGAGAAACACTGGCTGAAGGCACAGTCTGGTTCACTGAGAGGACCTGACTGACTATAGACAAGTTAAACAATTGAAATAAATCTAAACCAAACAAGTTCACTGCAGAAGAAGAACGAAGAACGTAAAATGACACAAGTTTTGTTTGTCCCTTGTATGTTGCAAGAAGGCTGCACTGTCCTAACACAGGGATCTTGTGACCTGAATATGTAGTTAGCTTAACATTTGTGGCACGCAACGGAGGTGTGCCCAGTTGTTTGTACGTGTCGTGATTGATCAGAGAAACTGCAGCTCCGGTATCGAGCTGGAACGGTATCACATTGCCATGAATGTCCAAGTCTACAAAAAGTTTATTGTCCTGCTGACGACAAGAGCGACTGTCTCGTGCAACGTGAACAGACACTGGTACAGAATCACTTGCTAATTGACGTGACTTCCGTCGATGTCGATGCACACCTTTGTGGGACGAACACAGTCACTGTTAGAGAGAGTGGCACTGGGCGGAGTGAAATGAACGACATGAATGTCCATGGGCGAAGGTTCACGGGCCTGAGTATCTTTGGTTCGATTCCGGTGTGAAGCAAAGGGCCTGGAATGGTTGTGAGTGTCCGTTCTGAGCTTTTTCTGGCAAACACTTTGAACATGTCCTTTTTTATTACAGAAAAAGCAAATAGCTTGGCGTGACGGGCAGTTCTCACGCGAATGTCTAGTAGCACACCGCGGGCATGATTTTAGCACTGCATTTGCGTGCTTGCGCGGCACACTTAGCGGAGAGCTTGGCGGCAGCTGCGCGGACGGGCGCGAGGGCTGTTTATTGTTCCGTGCAGCTCGCCTGGCGGGCCGGTTAACGTGACACACGGCTGGCGAAGTTGCAAATGATTCCTGAGCAAAGTCAAGTGTGTCTTGCCTATCTAGTATGTCCATCACTTGTTGAAGGGAGGGATTGACGAGTTTCAAAATCAGTTCCCCTATACGAACATCAGAAACGTTCTGTACAATTGCATCATGCACAATAGTATCTGAATAAGGGAGTCCAGTCCGCCCCGGTAGCTGAGTGGTCAGCACGACAGACTGTCAATCCTAAGGGCCCGGGTTCGATTCCCGGCTGGGTCGGAGATTTTCTCCGCTCAGGGACTGGGTGTTGTGTTGTCCTAATCATCATCATTTCATCCCCATCGACGCGCAGGTCGCCGAAGTGGAGTCAAATTGAAAGACCTGTACCAGGCCAACGGTCTACCCGACGGGAGGCCTTAGCCACACGACATTTCCATTTCCAAGGGAGTCCACATTCACACTCAAAAGCACAATCCCTTGTAAGGCCTTGCAAGGTTGCAACCCACTCCCGATTAGTCTGACCGGCTGTACGTTTTGTACGAAAGAACATATACCTTTTTGCAACTACATTGACTGATTCCTTGAAATATGCATCTAATGCCGACAAAATTTCTTCGTAGGACAGAGTTGCTACGTCGCGTCGGGGAAACAATTTCACTATCACACGGTACGTATGGACGCCGACACACGATAATAAGTGAGGCTGCAGCTCATTACCTTGAATTCTGTAGGCGGCGAGATGGAATCCAAATTGGCGTGACCACTCCGTCCAGCTTTCCAGGGGCGCATCAAAATGACGAAAAGGTGGTGCTACTGCATGTTGTGGCTGCAGTAGCGGTGGAGCGGCGGCCGCCGCATCGTTTTGCATTGCACGTTGACCCTGGATGAGCTGTACAAGGGCATCCAATAACGCCTGCGTCTGCTGATTCTGCAAGCGATAAAATTCGGACAGTACATCTGCAGATTGTGGCGAAGCCATGACACAAGTAAATTAGTGCAATACGAACGCTAAATCCTCTTTTGAGACTCGTCGCCAAAAAAGTTGTGACTTGGCAAGACAGCCAAGTCACAATGAGAGGAAGCCGAAAGGCACGCGCTTAAACTCACGCGTGCACAGCACATTGGATTATGGCGCCTTGCTCGGTCGTAGCAAATGACGTAGCTGAAGGCTATGCTAACTATCATCTCGGCAAATGAGAGCGTAGTTGTCAGTGATCCATCTCTGGCAGAGACGGCTGTACAACTGGGGCGAGTGCTAGGACGACTCTTTAGACCTGCAGTGTGGCAGCGCTCGGTCTGCAATCACTGACAGTGGCGACACGCGTGTCCGACGTATACTAATGGACCGCGGCCGGTTTAAAGGCTACCACCTAGCAAGTGTGGTGTCTGGCGGTGACGCCACAGTGGCCTCTAGTATTCAATCGCGACGGAATTTCTGTATCACATCATCAATGAGAGAATGTGAGAGATACAGTATATGTGCAGCGCTGCATTTGGTACAAGCTTATGGACTCCCAGGAGAGGTTCCAAGCGGTGATCGTATCCGCGTTAGACTCTTGGAGAGATATCGGCATGGTGCCTGTAGTTTTCAAACGCGATGCAATTTCTGTTTAGCATTTTCAATGTGGTTGTGCAATGGTTATAGTAAACTGGCATCAGTGCTTCGAATACTAGGTACTGGCCTCCCAGAAGAAGTTGCGCTCGGTGATTGTAGGCACGTTATTCACTGGAGAAACGTCGGCATTGAGAAAATAGTTTTCAGTCGCTCTTGGAGAGAAATCGGCATGGAAACTGTAATTTTCAATCGCGATGCAACTCCTTTGTCGCATCGTCAATGTGAGGGTGCGAGGGTTGCAGTAAATGGGTAGTGGTGCAGCGGGTATAAGTTACTGGACTCCCAGAGGTGGTTCCATACGGTGACCGTAGCCACGTCAAGCTCTTGGAAAGAAGTCCAAATGCAGGCTGTAGTTTCTAATCGTGATGCAATTCCCGAGTCTCATCGTCAATATGAAGGTCCTAATCTTACAGTAAACGTGCATTGGTTCATCGGGTGTAAGCTACGGGACTGCCAGGAGATGTTTCATGCGGTGAAGGTACCTGCGGATTCTCTTGGAGAAAAGTAGGCATGCAGCCTGACGTTTCCAACCACAATGCTTTCTCTGTGTCGTACCATCAATGTGTGGGCGCGATAGTTGCAGTAATTTGGGAGTGGTGCATCGGATTCAGGCTACTGGACTTCCAGGAGAGATTCCATTCGATGACCGTAGCCGCGTTAGATTCTTGGAGAGAAGTCGGCAAGAAGCCTGTAGTATTCCATCGCGACGGAATTTCTGTGTCACATTATCAATGAGACAATTCGAGGGATACAGAATATGTGGCGGGGTGCATTTGGTACAAGCTAATGGACTCCCAGCAGAGGTTCCATGCGGTAACCGTAATCGCGTTAGTCTCATCATCATCATCATTTAAGACTGATTATGCCTTTCAGCGTTCAGTCTGGAGCATAGCCCCCCTTATACAGTTCCTCCATGATCCCCTATTCAGTGCTAACATTGATGCCTCTTCTGATGTTAAACCTATTACTTCAAAATCATTCTTAACCGAATCCAGGTACCTTCTCCTCGGTCTGCCCCGACTCCTCCTACCCTCTACTGCTGAATCCATGAGTCTCCTGGGTAACGTTGCTTCTCCCATGCGTGTAACATGACCCCACCATCTAAGCCTGTTCGCCCTGACTGATACATCTTTACAGTTCATTCCCAGTTTTTCTTTGATTTCTTGATTGTGGACACCCTCCTGCCATTGTTCCCATCTACTAGTACCTGCAATCATCCTAGCTACTTTCATATCCGCAACCTCAACCTCGTTGATAAGGTAACCTGAATCCACCCAGCTTTCGCTCCGATACAACGAAGTTGGTCGAAAGATTGAACGGTGCACAGATAACTTAGTGTTGGTACTGACTTCCTTCTTGCAGAAGAGAGTAGATCGTAGCTGAGCGCTCACTACATTAGCTTTGCTACACCTCGCTTCCAGTTCTTTCACTATGTTGCCATCCTGTGAGAATATGCATCCTAAGTACTTGAAACCGTCCACCTGTTCTAACTTTGTTCCTCCTATTTGGCACTCAATCCGTTTATATTTCTTTCCCCCTGACATTACTTTCGTTTTGGAGATGCTAATCGTCATTCCATAGTCCTTACATTTTTGATCTAGCTCTGAAATATTACTTTGCAAACTTTCAATCGAATCTGCCATCACAACTAAGTCATCCGCATATGCAAGACTGCTTATTTTGTGTTGACATATCTTAATCTCACCCAGCCAGTCTATTGTTTTCAACATATGATCCATTAATAATATGAACAACAGTGGAGACAGGTTGCAGCCTTGTCTTACCCCTGAAACTACTCTGAACCATGAACTCAATTTACTGTCAACTCTAACTGCTGCCTGACTATCCATGTAAAGACATTTAATTGCTTGCAAAAGTTTGCCTCGTATTCCATAATCTTGTAGAACAGACAATAACTTCCTCCTAGGAACCCGGTCATATGCCTTTTCTAGATCTATAAAGCGTAGATACAATTCCCTGTTCCACTCATAACCCTTCTCCATTATTTGCCGTAAGCTAAAGATCTGGTCCTGACAACCTCTAAGAGGCCTAAACCCACACTGATTTTCATCCAATTGGTCCTCAACTAATACTCGCACTTTCCTTTCAACAATACCTGAGAAGATTTTACCCACAACGCTGATTAAAGAGATACCTCTGTAGTTGTTACAATCTTTTCTGTTTCCATGTTTAAAGATTGGTGTGATTACTGCTTTTGTCCAGTCTGATGAAACCTGTCCCGACTCCCAGGCCATTTCAATTATCCTGTGTAGCCATTTAAGACCTGACATTCCACTGTATTTGATGAGTTCCGACTTAATTTCATCCACCCCAGCCGCTTTATTGCACTGCAGTCTATTGACCATTTTTTCCACTTCCTCAAATGTGATCCTATTTCCATCATCGTTCCTATCCCATTCTACCTCTACCATTAGTCTCTTGAAGAAAATTCGAAATGGAATCTGTAGTATTCAATTGCGAAGCAATTTCTGTGTCACATTGTCGATGTGAGGATCCGGGTGTTAAAGTATATTGGCAGTGGTGCATCGGGAAAAAGGTACTGGACTACCAGGCAAGGTTCCGTGTGGTGACTGTACCCGATTTAGTCCATAGGAGAGACGTCGGCTGGAGCCTGTAGTTTTAAATCGCGATGCAATTTCTGTGTCGCATCGTCATTGTGAAGGTGCCAAAGCTACAGTAAACGGGCAGTGGTGCATTGGGTATACGCTAATGGAGTGCCAGGAGAGATTTCATACGGTAACCGTAGCCACATTAGTCTCTTGGAGAGAAGTCGACATGGAGCCTGAAGAGTTCAACAAGAATGCAATTTATATATTGCATTGTCAATGAGATGGTGCAAGGGTAACAGTATACGGGCATGAGTGCATCGCTGACAAGATACTGGACTCCACGCAGAGGTTCCGTGCGCTGACACCAGCGGCGTTACTCTCCTGGAGAGAAGTCGGCATGGAGCCAGTTGTATTAAATAGCGATACAATTTCTGTGACGCATTGTTAATATGAGGGTGCAAGGGATACATTAAACGAGCTGTGTTGCATCGGTTATAAGCTACTAGGCTCCCAGGAGAGGTTCAATGCGACTACCATAGCCGCGTTAGCCGTCCGTGCTGGTTTCAATCACGTTGCAATTACTGTATCGGATTGTCAATGTGATACTTCAAGGGTTACAGTAAGCCTGCAGTGGTTGAGAGACGTCGACGTGGAGCCTGTAGTATTCAATCGCGACGCCTATTTCTGTATCGCATCATCAATGAGACGCTGCGAGGGTTACAGTAAACGGGCAATGGAGCAGGGGATACAAGCTAGTAGAGTCCCAGGATATGTTCCATGTGGTGACCGTAGCTGCTTTAGTCTCTTGTAGAAAAGTTGGTATTTATCACTACGAAATTTTTGTGTCCAATCGCCAATGTGAGGGGACGAGTGTTGCAGTAAACAGGTGTGGTGCATCTGGCATAAGCTGCTGGACTCCGAAAAAAGTGTCCATGTGGTGACAATAGTTGCGCTACATTCATGGAGAGAAGTCTCAATGGAACCTGTAGTCCTCAATCGCAACGGAATTTCAGTGTCGGATCGTCAATGAGACGTTGTGAGGATTGCAGTAAATGGGCAGTGATGCATTGGGTATAAGGTACTAAGCTCCTAGGAAATGTACCACGCAGTGACCGTAGCTGCTGTAGTCTATTGGAGAGAAGCCGGCATGAAGTCTGTAATTTTCATCGCAATGCAACTTCTGTGTCACATCGTCAATGTGAGGCTGTGAGGGTTACAGTAACGGTGCAGTGGTGCATCAGACATTGGTCTCCCAGGTGAGGCTCCATCCGGTGAACGTAGCCGCGATATTTTATTGGAGAAAAGTCTGTATAGAGCCTATTGTATTCAATCGCGCTACATTTTCTGTGTTGCTTAGCCAATGTAATGGTGTGAGGGTTACGATAAACGGGGAGTGGTGCATCGGATACCAGCTACTGGACTCCCGCGAGAGGTTCCATGTGGTGACCGTAGACACGTTAGTCACTTGGAGAGAAGTCGGCATGGAGCCACTAGTTTCTATCGCGATTAATTACTGTGTCACACAGTCAAGGTGAGGTTGCTAGGGTTAATGTAAATGGACAGTGGAGCATCAGGTTTGCCCAGGAAAGGATCCATGAGGTGCCGTAGCCACGTAAGTCTTTTGAATAGAACTCCCCATGGAGGCTGTATTCCTCAATCCTGACGCAATTACTGTGTCGCATCGTCAACATGGTGGTGTGTGGGTAACAGTAAATGGTCAGTGGTGCATCTGGGATGAGCTGCTGTACTCCCAGGAGAGGTTCGTTGCGGTGACCATAGAAGCATTTGCCTCTTGGAGGAAAGTCACCATGGAGCCTGGTGTTCTCAATCGCGATGCAATTTCTGTGTCACACCGTGAGTTTCGGGTCGGGGGTTACAGTATACGGATAGTGGTGCATCGTGTATTATCCATTGGACTCCCAGGAGTGTTTCTAAGGGGTGGCCGTTGACAAGGTATTCTCATGGAGAAGAGTCAGCATGGCGCCTGTAATACTGAAACACGATGCAATTTCTGTTTCACATCGTCAATGTGAGGGTGCGACAGTTACAGTAAATGGGCAGTGGTGCATCGGGAATAAGTTACTGGACTCCCACAAAACGTTCATTACGGTGACAGTTGATCGAATTTCTGTGTAGCATCGTCGATGTGACGTTGCAAGGGTTATAGTAAATGGGGAGTGGTGCATCGAATATTAGCTACTTTGCTCCCAGGAGCGTTTCGATACGGTGATGGTAGCCGCATTAGCCTCTTTGAGAGAGGTCGGCATGTAGCCTGTGGTTTCAATCACGATACAATTTCTGTGTTGCATTGTCAATATGAGGGTGCGAGAGTGACAGTAAATGGGCAGTGGTCCTTCGGATATGAGCTACTGGACTCCCAGCAGAGGTTCCATGTGGTGAGCGTTGCCGCATTAGTCTCCTTGAGAGAAGACGGTATGGAGGCTGTAGTTCTCAATCACATTGCACTTTCTGTCCGAATCGTCAATGTGAGGGTGCAAGTGATTCAGATAGCGGGCAGTGGTGCATCGGTTATAAGCTACTTCACTCCCAAAAAAGGTTGCATCTGGTGATCGTAGTTGCGCTAATCTCTGTTAGAGAAGACGTCATTGAGCCTGCAGTTCTCAATCGCAATGTACTTTCTTTGTCGCATTGTCAATGTGCGGGTGGGATGGTTACAGTAAACGGGCAGTGGTGCATCAGATACAACCTTATGGACTCCCAAAATACGTTCCATCTGGTCACCATAGCCTCAATATTCTGTAAAAAAGGGACATCTCCATAATGCCTGTAGTATTCAATCACGACGATTTTCTGTGTTGATTCGTCATTGAGATCGAGCGAGAGCTGTAAACGGGTACTGGTGCATCGGGTACAATCTCCTTTACTCCCAGAAGAGGTTCGATACGGTGACGGTAGTCCGGTTAGCCTATTTGAGAGAAGTTTGCATATAGTGTGTAGGTATCAATCGCGATACTATTCCTGTGCCGCATTGTCAATGTGAGGCTGCGAGGGTTATAGTAAATGTGAAGTGGTATATCGCATACTGGACTCCCAGGAGAATTTCCATGCGATGAACATAGCCCCGTTAGTCTCTTGGAGGGAAGTCAGCATGGAGCCTGTAGTATTCGAACGCGATGCAATGTCTGTGTCGCATCATCAATGTGAGCTGTGAGGGCTACAGCAAATGTGCAGAGATGCATCAGGTATAAGCTACTGTGCTCCCAGAGGAGGTTCGCTGTGGTGACCCTAGCTTCGTTAGCCTATTGGACAGAAGTCGGTATCGAGCCAGTGGTTTTCAATTGCGATGCAATTCCTGTGTCCCATTGTCAACTTGAGGGTGCGTGGATTTCAGAAAACAGTGGTGCGTCTGATACAACCTACTGAACTCCAAGGATAGGTTCTATGTGGTGACTGTAGCCACGTTAGTTTATTGGAGAGAAGTCGCCTTGCAGCTAGTGGTTTCCTAATACATTGCAACTTGTGTGTACAACATCAATTTGTGGGTGCGAAGGTGACAGTAAACAGGCAGTGGCGCATGGAATTCAAGCTACTAGTCTCCCAAGGTGAGGTTCCGTGTGACGTTAGTCTGCTGGAGGGACGTCGGCATGGCGGCTGTAGTACTCAATCACGATGCAATTTCTGTGTCATATCGTGAATGTGAGGGTGTGGCGATTACAGTCAAAAGGAAGTGGTGCATCGCATACAAGCCATTGGCATCCCATGAGAGGTTGCCTTGCGGTTACTTTAGCCATTTTAGTGTCTTGCAGACAAGTCGGCATGGAGCCTGTACGCGATGATAATTCTGTGTCAAATCGCCATTGTCAGAGTGTGAGGGTTACAGTAAAAGAGCATTGTTGTATCGTATACAGGCTACTGGACTCCCAGAATAAGTGCCATCCGATGACTGTACCTGCTTTTCTCTCCTCGAGGGAAGTTGGCATGGAGCCTGTAGTTTTCAATCGCGATGCAATTTCTGTGTCACATCGTTAATGTGAGGGCGCCAGGATTACAGTAAACGGGTTGTGGTGCATCGGATACAAGCTACTGGGCTCCCAGGAGGGGTTCCACGCGGTGACCGTAGCCACTTTAGTCTCTTGAAGAGGAGTCGGCATGGAACCTGTAGTTTTCCGTCGCGACGAAATATTTTGTGTCGCATCGTCAATGTGAGAGTGCGAGTGTTACTGTATACAGGCTGTTGTGCAACGAGTATAATGTCTTGCACCTCCAGCAGAGTTTCCATGTGCTTACTGTAGCCGCGTTAGTCTGTTGGAGGGAAGTCGGCATGGAGCCAGTAGTATTCAATCGTGACACAATTACTTTATCACATTGCCAATGTGACGCCTTGATGGTTACAGTAAATGGTTAGCGGTGCATCAAATACAAGCTACCGTACTTCCAGGAGAGGATCAATGTGGTAACCGTAGCCGTGTTAGACTCTTGGAGAGAAGTCGGCATCAAGCCAGCAGTTTTCAGTCGGGATGCAAATTCTGTGTTGCATCGTTAATGCGAGGGTGTGAGGGTTATAGCAAATGGGCAGTGGTGCAATGGGTATAAGGTATTGTACTCCCAGGAGACGTTCCATACGGTAACCAAAGCCGCGTTAGTCGCTTAGAGAGAAGTACGCTTGAGCCTGTACTTTTCTATTGCGATGCAATTTCTGTATTGCATCGTCGATGTGACGCTGTGAGGGTTACAGTAAATGGGCAGTGGTGCATAGGATTCCAGCTTCGGGACTCCCAGGAGAGGTTCCATGAGGTGACAGTAGCCGTATTGATGTCTTGGAGAGAAGTCGGCATGGAGCCTGTGTTATTCAATCGCAATGCAATTTTTGTGTCGCATCGTCAATGTGAGGGTGTGCGGGCTACAGTAAATGGGCTGTGGTGCATCGGATATAAGCTACTGGACTCCCAGGAGAGGTTCCATGCGGTGAGAGTAGCCATGTTTGTCTCTTGGAGATGAGTCGGCATGGAGTGTTTAGTTTTCAGTTGCATTGCAATTTCAGTGTTGCATCGTCAATGTGGGGGCGCGAGGGTTACAGTAAATGAGCATCAGATACAAGCTACTGGACTTCAAGGAGAGGTCCCACGCGGTGACCGTAGCCACATTAGTCAATTGAATAGAAGTCAGCATATAGACAGTAAGTTTCAAATCGCGCCACAATTAATGTGTCGTATTGTCAATGAGATGGTGCGAGGGTACAGTAAATAGTGGTGCACTGAGTAATAGGTACACGACTCCCACCAGAGTTTCCATGTGGCGACCGAAACGGGGTTAGTTTCTTAGAGATATGTGAGCTTGGAGCTTGTAGTATTCATTCGCAGAGCAATTTCTGTGTCACATCGTCAATGTGACGCTGCGAGTGTTACTGTAAATGTAGAGTGGTGCATTGGATAAGAACATTCCTGGACACTCAGGAGAAGTTCCATGCAGTGACGGTAGCCGTGTTAGACTCTTGTAGTACACAATCAGGACGCAAATTCTGAGCCGCATCATCAATGTGAGAGTGTGAGGGTTGCAGTAAATGGGCAGTGGTGCATTGGATTCAATCTAATCGACTGCCTGGATAGGTTCCACGCGGTGACTGTACCCACGCTAGTCTCATAGAGAGTAATTGACATGGAGCCGGTAGTATTCAATCACGATGCAATATCTGCGTCGCATGCTCGATGTGAGGGTGTGAGGATTACAGTGAATGGGCAATGGCGTAAAGGGTACAAGGTAATGGACTCCCTGGAGACGTTCTATTCGGTGACAGTAGGCGCGTTAGTTTCTTGGGTGAAGGCGGATTGGAGTTTGTAGTTTTCAACTGCGATGTAATGTCTGTGGTACATCATCAGTAAATGGGCAGAATGGCATCGGATATAAGCTATTGGACTCTGAGAATAGGATCCTCGTGGTGACCTCAGCTGCTTTAGTCTCTTCGAGGGAAGTCGGCATGGGCCCTAGTGTATTCAATTTCAATGCTTTTTTTGTGTCGCATTGTCATTGTGAGTGTGCCAGGGTTACAGTTCAGTGGTGCATTAGGTATAAGTTACTACACTCATCCGATAGGTTCCACGCGGAGGCCATAGCGGCGGTAGTCTATCGGAAAGAAGTTGGCGTGGAGCCTGTAGTTTTCAAACGCAATAGAGTTTCTGTGTTGCGTGGTCATCGTGGTGATACGAAGGTTACAGTAAATGGGCAGTGGTGCATCGGACGAAACTACTGGAGTCCCAGTAGAGACTACATGCAGTGGCCATAGCAGCGTTAGTCTGTTGGAGACAAGTCGTCATAGACCTTGTGATATCCAATCGCGATGCAATATCTTTGTCATGTTGTCAGGGTGAGTGTGCGAGGGTTACAGTAAATGGGCAGGGGTGCATCGCGAATAATCTAGTGGACTCCCAGGAGAGATTCAATGCATTGTCCGTAGCCACGTTAGTCTGTTGGAGAGAGGTCGCTAAGGAGCTTGTAGTATTCAATTCCCACGCAACTTCTGTGTTGCAACGTGTATGTGAGGGTGCAAGCGCTACAGTAAATGGGCAGTGGTGCATCGGATATAAGCTACTGGACTCCCAGTAAGTGTCCATGAGGTTACAGTTACCGCGTTCGTGTCTTGGAGACATGTAGGGATGGAGCCTGTAGTATACAATCGTCAAGCTAATACTGTGTGACATCGTCAATGTAAGGGTGCAAGGATTACAGCAAATGGGAAGTGATGCATCGGGTACAAGATACTGTAGACCCAGGAGAGGCTCCATCTGGTGCCTATAGCCACGTTAGTCTCTTGGGGAAAAGTCGGCATGAAGCCCACAGTATTTAATCCCGAAGAAACTTCTTTGTCGCATTGCCAATGTGAGGGTGCGAGGGTTTCAGTAAAAAGGCAGTGGTGTATCAGTCATAAGCTGCTGGACTCCGAATAGAGGTTCCATGCGGTGACAGAAGCCGCGTTTGTTCCTTAGAGAGAAGCCGGCATGGCGATCGTAGCTGCGTTATTCTCTTGGAGAGAAGTCGGCATGAATCGTCTGTTGTTTAACCGCGACGCAATTTCTGGGTCGCATCATAAATGTGAGAGTGCCATGGTTAATGTAACGGGCCTTGGAGTATCACCCATAAGCTACAGGACTCACAGGAGAGGTTCCACCAGGAGACTGTGGCCGCCTTACTCTCTCAGAGAAAAGTCGGCTTGGAGCCTGTATTTTTCAATCGCGACGCTGTTTCATTGTCGCATCGTCAATGTGATGGTACGAGGGCCTTAGTAAATAGGCAGTACTGCATTGGGTATAAGCTACTGGAATCCCAGAGGACCTTCCATGTGGTGAGCAAAGCCGCGTTCGTCTCTTTGAGAGAAGTCGGCACGGAGTGATGTAGTATTCAATCGCGACGCAATTTTACGTTAATGTGAGGATGCGTGGGTTACAGTGCAGAGGCAGTGGTGTATTGGGTGTAAGCTACTTGACTCACAGGAGAGTTTGCCTGTGGAGACAGTAGCCACGTTAACCTCTTGGAAAGAAATTGGCAAGGAACCACTAGTTTCCATACGCGATGCAATTTCCGTGTCGCGTCGTCATTGTCAAGGTGCGATGGTTACAGTAAATGGACAGTGGTGCTTTGGATACAAGCTACCGAACCCGTAGCAAGGGTTCCATTCGTTGACCAGTGCCGCGTTGGTCTCTTGGAGAGAAGTCGGCATGGAGCGATGCAGAATTCAATCGCGACGCAGTTTCAATGTCGCACCATTAGTCTGAGGGTACGACGGTTACAGTAAATGGGCACTAGTGCATCGGACACTAGCTAAACGACTTCCATGAGAAATACCATGCAGTGTCCTTAGCCGCGATAGTCCCTTAGAGAATTCGGAATTTAGAACGTAGTTTTCAATAGCGATGTAATTTCCGCGTCGATTCGCTAATGCAAGGATCAAGGCTTTCAGTAAATGGGCAGTGATGCATCGGTTATTAGCTACTGGACTCCCAGGAGAGATTCCGCACGGTGACCGAAGCCGAATTAGTCTCTTCGAGAGATGTCAGCATGGAGTCTGTAGTGTTCAATCGTTATGCAATTTCTGTGTTGCATCGTCAGTGTGAGAGTGGGAGGAATAGAGTAAACGAACAGTTTGCTCTACTCCGAAGAGAGGTACAATTCAGTTACTGTAGCCGCGTATCCTCTTGGGGAGCAGTGTGCATGAAGCCTGTAGTATTAAATCGCGACGTAATATCTGTGTTGCATTGTAAATGTGAGGTTGCTAGGGTTTCAATAAAAGGGCAGTGCCGTATCAGTTAGAAGCTGCTGGACTCACATTAGAGTTTCTGTGGAGTGACAAAAGCCGCCTTAGTTCCTTAGAGAGAAGCCGGCATGGTGACCGTAGCCGCGTTAGTCTCATGCAATGTACTCAACATCAGACTGTAGTACTGATTTGCGTTTCTTGGAGAGAAGTCGGCATGGATCCTCTATTATTTAATCGCGACGCAATTTCTGTGTCGCATATTACATTTGAGTGTGCGATGGATATTGTAAAGGGCACT
The DNA here is from genome assembly GCF_021461385.2 of Schistocerca piceifrons. Taxonomy (NCBI): domain Eukaryota; kingdom Metazoa; phylum Arthropoda; class Insecta; order Orthoptera; family Acrididae; genus Schistocerca; species Schistocerca piceifrons. The sequence goes on from NC_060143.1 coordinate 563,738,444, forward strand.
GGAGTATCACGCATAAGCTACTGCACTCCCAGGAGAGGTGTCGTGTGGAGACCGAAGAAGCGGTAATCTCTCAGAGAATAGTCGGCTTCTAGCCTGTAGTTTTCAATCGCGATGCTGCTTCGTTGTCGCATCGTCAATGTGAGAGTATGAGGGTTTCAGTAAACGGGCAGAGCTGCATTGGGTAAAGCTGCTGGACTCCCAGGAGACGTTCCATGTGGTGAGCATAGCCGCGTTGGCCTCTTGGAGTGAAGACGGCATGGAGCGGTGTGGTATTCATCCGCGACGCAATTTTACGTCAATGTGAGGATTCGATTGTTACAGTGCACAGGCACTGTTGCATTGGGTATAATGTACTGTACTCCCAGGAGAGTTTCCATGTGGTGACCGTAGACGCGTTAATCTCTGGGAGAGAATTCGTCATGCAGCTTGTAGTATTCAATCGCGACGCAATTTCCGTGTCGTATCGACGATGTCAGGGTGCAGGTCTTACAGTAACCGGATGGTGTATCGGATGGAAGCCACTGGACTCCAAGGAGAGGTTCCATGCGGAGACTTTAGGTGCTTTAATATCTTGTACGGAAGTTGGCATGGAGCCTGTAGTTTTCAATCGCGACACAATTTCTGTGTCACGTCGTCAATGTGAGGGAGCGAGGGTTACAATAGCGGGCAGTGGTGCATCGGGTTTAAGCTACTGCACTCCGTGGAGAGTTTGCCTGTGGAGACTGTAGCCACGTTAACCTTGATTCGTGGTACTACTCAATTCTTTAGAAAATCAAAAATAACTATCTCACCACAGTTATTTGAAGGAAATAGGATGCCCGGGATCACAGGTGATATACAAGTATGTGATTGTTTTACAATTTCAATTTTACTCAAAACAGACTATATTATAAACTTCAGTTCGAACATTTGCCCTCTTACTGATGCAATATACAAATCTTTACTTTAATTGAATTACATAAACCCGAATAAGAATCATATTTTGCGTTTGCACCCAAAATCATAGATTGTTGGCACTGTCAATAACCAATCAAACAACCGTTTTTGTCTAACCATATCTCAAAAGACTAGTACCATTATACACTTCCAACCCATAGTTACACAACCACATAATACCACAAATTCATTAAAAAAATAAATAAATACCAAAGATCTTAAAGCTTAATAAAACTGAACTGCCCACATATATGTCTACAGTGAAACATGCTTATACTAAAAATGCAAAGTGGGCGCAACCAAGGTCTCAAAACTGCCACACAGGAAAAATAACCAGTTGAACATTCATTGAAGATAAACAAATGATTAACATAAGTGTTAAATGAGAATGGCCAGTAGTAACTCAACCAGTAAAATAACTAACAGAAACGCTAAAATTAACAATGTGGCCACACTTTAGAGAACAGCATTAAGGCCCACAGCAGTATTTGGAAACAACAACGCTACGGACGGCGGGCAATACGAGCGTTCACTGCCCACAGCATTTACACCGGCTCACTAGCAGGCGGTATATATATATATATATATATATATATATATATATATATATATATATATATAGTCCAACCGGCCTCACAATGACCGGTCCTGACAAGAATCCATAACCGAACCGACGACAGGAAATGAGCAAATTTAACAAATGGCCTGCAGCACAAATAGATTGCAATGAAAACGAGGTCAAATCACAGCCACACTGGAATATACAATAAGCATGCCCCCAAATTCTTTTGGAGCAACACTCTAACATTACCCGTCTCCCAGTAATTTAGCAGGAAACTTAGAGATCACTTCCAGTTGCCTTAAGGCACTTTCAGCATTAAATAAACAAACCAAATCCTGCCGTGACAAATGATTAAACCATTAACTCTACGGCTGCCGGGCGCGTATACAAGGGCAACCAGTCCCCAAGCGGTCAATATGTTCTAAAACAAGTTAAAAATTGCATTAAAACCACTTAAAACACACACTCCACAGACGATGAAAAACGAAATGAGGAACTTCAGCCTCCTGAAAACAGCCACTGTGGAACCAAGTTCAGAACCATCTCCGGCAGCCACCCATGCTACAATAAGTTTCAACAATCTTCTTAGTTAAACTCCGAATAAAAGTCATACGTAACTTGGAGCTTGTAAATTGCGAGCTGGGAAGCTGTTCAGCCTGAGACGACGAACACACCACAATTTTGCACGTCAAGGCGCCCAATGTTCGGCACCGAACATCTGGCGCAACAAAAGACAAGAGCGGCGAGCACGGTGAGGCCCATGCACCACGGTTGGGGACGCCGGCTTGTTTTCAACACAAGTTGGCTCAATGAACGCCGACCGGAGACTCTGCTGTCACACGTTCACCCAAAACACCCACCAGGAGGAGCAGTCAGAGATAGCAAGACAGCCGAATATCGATATCAGCGATGCAAGAAGAACACCGTAGCGCCAGCCGCCTGGGCGCAGACCTCTTAGAGAGAAATTGCCAAGGAACCAGTAGTTTTTAATCGCGATGCAATTTCTATGTAACGCCGTCAAAAAGTAAAGGTGGGAGAGTTACAGTAAATGGGCAGTGGTGCTTCGGACTCAAGGTACTGAACTCCTAGCGCAGGTTCCATGCGTTGACCATTGCCGTATTGCGTATTGGCCTCTTGGACAGTCGGCATGAGGCCTGTGCAGTACGATAGCTGCGATATTGCGCCTGCCACGAGAAGAAACGCAGGTTGGAAGCAAAGTTGCTGCGGACCGGCACGAGGGCGTCCAGCCACGTGGCAGCCAATAGAAGAAGAGCTGAGAAGACGACGAGCCATACAGCAGACGTACACCAGCTAGCCAGCGGAGAAGAACAAATTATCTATGAACATTGTATTATGTACTTTGCTTCGCTCAACATATTCATCCTGGAAAACTTCCTCGAACTGAACACACACTTTTGCTCTGCTTATCCACTAAGGATACAGCAGCCTGTAGTTATCAATCGCGATGCAATTTCCGTGTCGCATCGTCAATGTGAGAGTGCGAAAGCTACAGCAACGGGCAGTGGTGAATCAGGTATAAACTACTGGTCTCCCAGGATACGTTACATGCGGTTACCGAAGCCACATCAGTGTCCAAGAGAGCAGTCGGCATGGAGCAGACAGTATTCAGTCCCAACGAAATTTCTGCGCTGCATCGTCAATGTGAGGCTGCGAGGGTTACAGTAAACAAGCAGAGGAGAACCGGATACAAGCTACTGTACTCCCAGGAGAGGTTCCACGCAGTGACCGAACCGGCGTTAGTCTCTTGGAGAGAAGTTGTCATGGAGCCTGTAGTATTCAGTCATGATGCAATTTCTGCGTCGCATCGTCAATTTGAAGGTACGATGGTTACAGTAAACGGGCAGTGGTGAATTGCATACAAGCTACTGGATTCCCAGGAGAGGTTCCACACGGTAACCATAGCTGTCTTATCCTCATGGAGAGTAGTCAGCATGCGGACTGTAGTATTCAATTACGATGCAATTTCTGTGTCGCATCGTCAGTGTGAGGCTGCGAGGGTTGCAGTAAATGGGAAGCATTACATCAGATACAAGCAACTGGCCTCCGACGACGGGTTCCATTCGGTTACCATAGTCGCGTTTGTCTCTTGGAGAGAAGTCGTTGTGGAGGGATGTAGAATTCAATCGCGACGCAATTTCTATGTCGCACCATTAGTGTGAGGGTACGAGGGTTACAGTAAATGGGCAACTGTGCATCGGAAACTAGCTACATGAATCCCATGAGAAATACCACGCGGTGAACTTACCTGCGATAGTCCTTTAGAGAATTCAGAATTGAGCCCATAGTTTTCAATCGCGATGCAATTGCCGCGTCGAATCGCTAATGTAAGGGTCAAGGGTTTCAGTAAATGGGCAGTGATGCATTGGTTATAAGCTACTGGACTCCCAGAAGAGATTCCACACGGTGACAGAAGCCACGTTAATCTCTTCGAGAGATGTCAGCATGGAGCCTGTAGTATTCAATCGTGTTACAATTACTGTGTAGCATCGTCAATGTGAGACTGCAAGAATACAGTAAACGAACATTAGTGCATCGGATACAAGCTACTCTGCTCCAAAGAGAGGTACAATGCAGTTACCGTAGCCGCATATGGCTCCTGCAGAGAAGTCGGCATGGAGCCTTTAGTATTCAATCGTGACTCGAAATCAGTGCCACATTGTCAATGTGAGGGTGTGAGGGTTTCAGTAAACAGGCAGTTGTGTATCAGTCAGAAGTTGGAGCACTCACAATAGACGTTCCAAGCAGTGACAGAAGCCGCCTTACTTCCTGGCAGAGAAGCCGGCATGGTGACTGTAGCCGCGTTGGTCTGATGCAGAGTAGTCAGCATCCGACTGTAGTATTCAATTGTAAAGCAATTTAAGTGTCAAATCGTCAATCTGAGGGTGTGAGGTGTACAGTAATGGGCAGTATTACATCGAGTATAAACTACAGAACTTAAGGGGAGGTTACATGTGGTGACTGTAGACGTGTTGGTCTCTTGGAGAGAAGTCGGCATGGATCCTCTATTATTTAATCGCGACGCAATTTCTGTGCCGCATTGCGAATGTGAGGGTGCGGTGGTTACTGTAACGGGCGTTGGAGTATCACGCATTGCTACTGGACTTCCAGGAGAGGTTCCATGTGGAGACCGAATCCGCGTTAATCTCTCAGAGAAAAGTCGCTTTGTAGCCTGTAGTTTTCAGTCGCGATGCTGTATCATTGTTGCATCGTCAACGTGAGGTTTCAGTAAACTGGCAGTGCTGCATTGGATAAAGCTGCTGGACTCCCAGGAGACGTTCCATGTGGTGAGCATAGCCGCGTTATAGCCTCTTGGAGAGAAGACGGCATGGAGCGGTGTGGTATTCAATCGCGACGCAGTTTTACGTCAATGACAGGATGCGAGGGTTACAGTGCACGGGAATTGGTGCATTGGGTATAAACCACTGGACTCCCAGGAGAGTTTCCATGTGGTGACCGTAGACATGTTAGTCTCTTGGAGAGAATTCGTGATGGAGCATGTAGTATTCTGTCGCGACGCAATTTCTGTGTCGTATCACCAATGTGAGAGTGCGAGGCATACAGTATCCGAACAGTGGTGCATGACATAGAAGCTACTGGACTCCAAGGAGAGGTTCCATGCGGAGACTGTAGTCGCTTTAGTACCTTGTACGAAAGTCGGCATGGAACCTGTAGTAGTCAATCGCGACACAAATTCTGTGTCTCATCGTCAATGTTAGGGTTTAAGTTTACAGTAAACGGTGAGTGACGCACGGGTGTAAGATAGTGGACTCCGAGGAGAGTCTTCCTGCGGAGTAGCCGCGTTAATCTCTTGGGGAGAAGTCTGCATGAAGGCTGTATTTTGCAATCGCGAAGCTATATCTGTGGTGCAGTATGAGGGTGTGAGGATTGCAGTAAATGGGCAAAGGCGCAACGGATACAAGCTACTTCACTCCCAGGAGAGGTGCCATACGGTGACTGTAGCCGCCTTATTCTCTTGGAGAGAAGTCGGCATGTAGCCTATAGTTTTCAATCGTGATGCAATTTCTAGGACGTATTGTCTAAGTGATGCTGCGAGTGTTACAGTTAATGGGCAATGGTGCTTCGGATACAAGCTACTGGACTGCTAGCAGAGGTTCCATCGGTGACCATTGCCGCATTGGTCTCTTGGACATAAGTCGACATCAGGCCTATAGTTATTAATCACGATGCAATTTCCGTGTCGCATCGTCAGTGTGAGAGTGGGAAGACTAGAGTAACGGGCAGTGGTCCATCGAATATAAGATAGTGGTCTCCCAGAATAGGTTCCACGCTGTTACGCAAGCAACATCAGTATCTTAGAGAGAAGTCGGCATGGAGCCTGCAGTATTCAATCCCTACGCATTTTCTGTGGTGCATTGTCAATGTGAGGTAGCGATGGTTACATCAAATAGTCAGTGGAGAAGCACATACAAGCTACAGGACTCCCATGGGAGGTACCTTGCTATGACCGAGCTTGCTTTAGTCTCTCGGGAGAAGTCGTCATGGGGACTGCAGTATTCAATCGTGATGCAATTTTTGTGGAGCATGAACACTGTGAGCGTGCGAGGGTTACAGTAAACAGACAGTGGTTCATCGGGTATAAGCTACTGTACTCCCTGGAGAGTTTGTCTGTGGAGACCATAGCCGCGTTAACCTCTTAGTAAGAAGTTGGCATGGAATCTGTAGTTTTCAATCGGGATGCAATTCAGTGTTGCATCGTCTTTGTAAGCATGGAGGGTTTCAGTAAATGGGCAGTGTTGAATTGGGTATAAGCTATTGGACTCCCAGGAGAGGTTTCATGTTCTCAAAACACCCACTTAGGTCCCTTGGATAAAAGTCGGAATGCAGGCTGTTATTTTCAGTCGCTGTGCAATTTCTAGTTCGCATCGTCAATTTGAGTGTGCGAGGGTTTCAGTAAGCTGGCTGTGGTGCATCAGGTATAAGCTACTGTACTCCCAGGAGAGTTTCCCTGCATGGACCGTACCCGCATTAGTCTCTTGGAGAGAAGTCAGCATGGAGGCTGTAATTGTTGAGTCGTGATGTAATTTCTGCTTCGCATCATAAATGTGAGGGTGCCAGGTTTAAAGTAAATAGCCAGTGGTACATGGGATACAAACTACTTCACTCCCAGGAGAGGTTCCATGTGGTGACCGCAGCTACGATAGTCTCTTGAGAGAAGTCGACATGGAGCCTGTTGTATTCAATCGCATTGCAATACCCATGTCGCACTGTCAATGTGAGGTTACAAAGGTTGCAGTAAATGGGCAGTGATGCAACGTTTACATGCTACTCGACTCCCATGAGAGATTGCATGCTGTGACCATAGCCTTGTTAGTCTATTTGGGAGAAGTCGGCATGGACTCAGTAGTATTTAAACGTTACGTAATTTTTGGACCACCATCATTTTCAGAGTGCGAGGATTATAGGAAACGGGCAGTGGTGCATCGGATTCAATCTACTGAGTCCCCAGGAGAGGTTCGATGCGGTGACCATTGTCTTGTTGGTCACTTGGAGGAAAGTCAGCATGAGGCATGTAGTTTACAATCGCGATGCAATTTCTGTGTTGCATCGTCAATGTGCAGCTGCGAAAGTTACAGTAAACGAGGAGTGGTTCTACACATACATGTTACTGGAGTCCCAGGAGAGCTTCTACGCGGTGACCATAGCCACGCTAGCCTCTGGAGAGAAATCGTCATGTAGGCTGTAGTTTTCAATTGTGATGAGATTTCTGTGTCGCTTTGTCACTGTGAGCGTCCGAGGGATACAGTAAACGCCCTTGGTGCATATTGCAAAACCTACAGGACTCCCAGCATACTTTCCCTTTTGTGACCATAGCCGCTCTTCATGGAACCTACGGTGTTCAGTCGCGATGCAATTTCTGTGTCACTTTGTCAATGTGAGTGTTACCTGTTACAGGAAACGTAGAATGGTGCAGCGAATACAAGCTACTGGACTCCCACGAGAGGTCTCATGAGGTGTAATTTTCAATCACGATGCAATTTGTGTGTCGCATAGTTAATGTGAGGGTGCATGGGCTTCAGTAAACCGGCAGTGGTGCATCTGGTGTAAGCTACTGGACTCCCAGAAGATGTTCCATGAGGTAACCGAAGGCGCTATAGAGATCAGTCAGCATGGAGCCTGTTGTATTCAAAAGTGACGCAATTACTTTCTCGCCTCGTCAATGTGAGGGTTCCAGCGTTACAGTACACAGTCAGTGGTGCATCAGTTATACGCTACTGGACTCTAAGCAGACTTTCTGTGCTATGACTGTGGAATCGTAAGTCTCTTGGACAGCAGTCAGCATGGAGGCTGTAGTTTCCTATCACGATGCAATTACTATGTCGCATCATCAATGTGACAGTGCAAGGGTTATAATAAATCGGGAGTGGTGCATTGGGTATAATCTACTGGACTCCCAGACGAGGTTCCATGTGGTGACCGTTGCAGGGATAAACTGTTGGAGAAAAGTCTGGTTGGAGCCTGTAGTATTCAATAGCGACGCAATTTCTGTGTCGCATCGTCAATGCGAGGAGCGAGGTTTTAAGAAAATGGGGCAATGGCTCATCGGGTATAAGCTATTGGACTCCCAAGAGATGTTCCTTGTGGTGTCCGTCGCCTCATTAGTCTCTAGGAGAGAAGTTGGCATGGATTCTCTAGTTTTCAAACGTGATGCAATTTCTGTGTACCATCGCCAATATGAAGGTAAGAGAGTAGCAGTAAACAGGCAGTGATGCATCGGGAAAAAGCTACGGGACTCAGTAGAGAGTTTCCATGTTGTGACCGATGCCGCATTACTCTCTTGGAGAGACCTCGGCATGGAGCCTCTAATATACAATAGCGACCCTATTTCTCTGACGCTTCGACAGTGCGAGGGTATCAGTAAACAGGGCAGATGCGATTTGGATACAAGCTACTGGTCTCTCATGAGAGTTTCCATGCCGTGACCATAGCCTTGTTACTCTGATGGTGAGAAGTCATCACGAAAGCTGCAGTTTTCAAACGCGACGCAATTTGTGTGTCGCATCGTTCTAGTGAGTGGGCGTGGGTTACAGTAAACGGGCAGTCGTATTGCCCTCCCAATAGAGGTGCCATGTGGTGACTGCAGCCGCCATAGCCTCGTAGGGAGACGTCAGCATGGACCCTGGAGTACTCAGTCGATATGCAATTTCTGTGTCGCCTCATCAATGTGAGGGTGCGAGGGTTACCGTAAACATTGAGTGTTCCATCGGATACAAGCCAGTGGACCCCCGGGAGAGATTCCAAGCGCTGACTGTTCCCGCGTTAGTCTCTTGGAGAGAAGTCGGCATGGGGCCTGTAGTATTCAATATCGAACGCAGTTTCCGTTTCGCATAGTCAATGTGAGTGTGCGAGGATGACAGTAAACGGGCAGTCACGCATCGGGTATAAGTTACTGGCCTCACAGGAGAGGTTCCTTGCAGTGATGGTAGCCCCGTTACTGTTTCGGAGAGAAGTCGGCATGGAGCCTGTAGTTACCAGTCGCTATGGAATTTCTTTGTCGCATCATCAACGTAAGGGTGCGATGGTTACAGTAAATGGGTAGTAGTGCATTTGGTATAAGCGACTGGAATCCCAGGAGAGATTCCATGTTGTGACCGTAGCCGCGATAGTCTATGGAGAGAAGTCGGCATGGAGCATTTGGTATTCAACTCCGCTGCAATATCTGTGTCGCATCGTCAATGTGATGGTGCGAGGGTTACAGTAAACGGTCAGTGGTGCATCGGATACAAGCTACTGGACTCGCAGAAGAGGTTCCACTCTGTGAAGATTCCCGCGTTAGTCACTTGGAGAGGAGATGGCATGCAGACAGTAGTTTCCAATCGCGATACAATTTCTGTGTCGGATCGTCATGTGAGGGTGTGAGGGTTACAGAACGCTTACAGTAGTACATTAGATATAAGCTACCGGACTCCCAGGAGAGGTTCCATGAAGTGAAAGTAACCGAGTTAGTCTCTTGGAGAGAAGTCGGCATGGAGCCTGTGGTATTCATTCGCGACGCAATTTCTGTGTCGCATCGTCAATGCGATGTTGTGTAGGTTACAGTAAACAGGCAGTGGTGCATCGGGTATTAGCTACTAAACAGCCTAGATAAGTTCCCTGCTGTCTCCGTAGCCTCGTTTGTCTCTCGGAGAGAAGTCGCATGGACAATCGAGTTTTCAATCGTGATACTATTTATGTGTCGCATCAACAATATGAGGGTGCGAAGGGTATAGTAAAGGCGCAGTAGTGCATCAGGTATAAGCTTATAGACTCCCAGGACAGGATCCGTGCGGCAGTCGTTGCCGTCTCTTAGAGTAATGTCGTCACGGAGCTGGTAGCAGTCTATCACAGCGCAATTTCTGTGTCGTATCGTCAATGTGAGGTAGCTAGAGTCACAGTAAACAGGCAGTTGTGCAACAGGTATAGGCTGCTGGATTCCCTGGAGAGGTTCCGAGAGGTGACCATAGCCGCGTTAGTCTCTTGGCGAGAACTCGGCATAGAGACTGTAGTATTCATTCGAGACCAACTTTCTCTGTCACAGCGTCAATGTGAGGGTATGAGGGTTATAGTAAATGGATTGTAGTGCATCGGATACAATTTGCTGGACTGCCAGAAGACTGTGGTGACCGTTCCGAGATCAATCTCTTGGAGAGAAAATGGCATGGAGCCTGTAGTTTAATGTCCCGATGCAATTTCTGTGTCACATCGTCATGTGAGTGTGTGAGGCTTGCAGTAAGTGGACAGTTGAGCATCGGGTATAAGCTACTGGACTCGCAGGATACGTCCATGCGGGACCGAAGTCGGTTTAGTCTCTTAGGGAGAAGTTGGCACGGAACCTTGGTATTCAATCGCGACGCAATTTGTGTGTCGCATTGTTCTAGTGAGTGGGCGTGGGTTACAGTAAACGGGCTATGGAGCATCGGGTATAAGCTACAGGACTCCCAGGAGACTTTCCATGCGGTCACCATTGCCGCGTTACGCTCTTGGAGAGAACACTGTTGGAGTCTGTAGTCTTCAGTCGGGACGCCATTAGTGTCGGATCGTCAATGTGAGGGTGCTAGAGTTACAGTGAATCGGCCGTGGCACATCAGGTATAGGCTAATGCACTCCTGGGAAAGGTTCCATGCAGTGACCGTAGCCGCATTAGTCTCTTATTGAGAAGTCAGCATGGAGCCTGTAGTTTTCAGTCGGGATGCAATTAGTGTGTTGCAATGGGAGCGTGAAAGAGTTATTGTAAGCGGGATGAGATGAATGTGATTTTTGCAACTGGACTCGCATGAGAGTTCCCATGCGGTGACGAAAGCCCCATTAGTGTCCTAAAAAGAAAACGGCATGGAGCCTGCAGAATTCAATCCCGACGCAATTTCTGTGTCGCATCGCTAATGTGAGGTGGGGTGCGTAACAGTAGACGGGCGGGCAGTGGCACATTCAGAATAATCCAGTCGACTTCCAGGAGAGGTCGGATTCGGTGATCAAATCCGTGTTAGTTTCTTAGAGGGATCTCGGCATGGAGCCTGTAGTATTCAATCACAGCGCAGTTTCTGTGTCGCAGAACCATTGTTTTCAATCACGATGCAATATCTGTGCTGCTTCGAAAATATGAAGGTTACAGTAAAGCACTGTACTGCATCGGTTAAAAATTACCAGACAACCATTAGAGGTGCCGTGTGGTGTCCGTAGTGACTCAGCATCATACTGGACTCCAAGGCGAAGTTTAGCGTTGTGACCAGACCCGCGCCACTATCATAGGTTAGCGGAATGACACCGACAGTGCCCTAGAGGCTTATGAAATAGCCCAGCACCCACTAATGGCGAGACAACTCCTGAGGGAGGCATAAGTCTCTAAGAGAGACGTCGGTTGGGAGCCTGTAGTATGCAATTGTAAAGCGATTTCTGCGTCGCATCGTCAATGCGTGGGTGTGAGAAGTACAGTAAACAGGCAGTGGTGCATCGGGTATAAGCTACTGGACTCCCAGGAGAGTTTCTATGGGGTAACAGTTGCCATGTTAATTACTTGGAGAGAAGTCGGCATGGAGCCTATAGTATTCAATCTCGAGGCAGTGTCAGTGCCGCATCGTCAAAGTGAGGGGGTGAGGTTTATACGTAATGAGCAGTGGTGTATCGGATACCAGATACTGGACCCCCTGAAGTGGTTCCATGGTGTGACAGTTGCCACGTCTGTCTCATGGAGAAAAGTCGGCATTGAGCCTGTTGTATTCAATCGCATTACAAATGGTTCAAATGGCTCTGAGCACTATTGGACTTAACATCTTAGGTCATCAGTCCCCTAGAACTTAGAACTACTTAAACCTAACTAACCTAAGGACATCACACACATCCATGCTCGAGGCAGGATTCGAACGTGCGACCGTAGGAGTCCCGCGGTTCCGGACTGCAGCGCCTAGAACCGCAAGACCACCGCGGCCGGCAATCGCATTACAACTTCTCTGTTGCATCGCCAATGTGAGGGTACGAGGGTTACAATGAATGGGCAGTGGGCCACCGGTTATAAGTTCTTGAACTCCCAGGAGAGGTTCCATGCAGTGAGTGAAGCCGCGTTTATTCTTCTTGACAGCCTTTAGTTTTCATTCGCGATTCAACTTCTGTGTTGCATCATCTATGTGTGCGTGCGAGGGTTGCAAAAAATGGGCCTTGGGGCATCGTTTACAAGCTACTGGACTCCTAAGAGAGGTTACCAAAGCCGCGTTAGTCTTTTTGAGGGATTTTAATTTTCATTTGCCATTAAACTTTTGTGTCGCAACTTCAATGTGAGGGTCACGATGATGATGATGATGATGATGATGATGATTAGTGTTTTAGGGCGCACAACAACGAGGTTATCAGCGCCCGTTCCCAAAGTAAATGTTGACGAGTGCAGCCAAGAACTTTTAAACAACACTCAATTCAGAGCCGATCTTTGCGAGAATTGTAAATGCTCGAATTTCAAGATTGCACACAGCACATCAAATCAGGTAGATAAAACTAAAAATAAAATTCCAGTGCAAAACAGGTAAAAATAATTAACTGTGGCTGGGTGTCCACTTACAAATAATGGGTGGCCAAACCACTTTACAGCACATTAAGATCGCAATCCCAGTATTTTGGGAAGAAGTCCAGACATCACACAAAAACGTAAAACTTTACCCACACTCGCATTATTGGTTAAAATAGAGGGCAGGTCTGGTGGGAAACTTAAATCTTCCCTCAATCCCGCATATAAAACACACTCTGTTAAAATATGTCGTACCGACAGCTGTGTCCCACATGTGTGACACGTTGGTGGTTCCTCACGACGTAACAGAAAACCATGTGAATGTGTGGGAAGTGATGCATCGGGTATAAGCTATTCGATTCCCAGGAGAGGTTCCATGCAATGACCGAAGTCGCGATAGTCTCTTGGATAGATCACAGCAGGTAGCTTACAGCTTTCAGTTACCATGTAATTTCTGGGACGCGCCGTAAATGTGATGGTGCGAGGGTTACAGTAGACGGCAGTGATGCATTGGATATAAGATGCTGGACTCCCAGGAGGGGTTCCATGTGGTGACTGTAGCCACATTTGTCTCTTGGGAAGAAGCCGCCATGGAGCCTGTAGAACTCAATTGCGACGCAATTTCTGTGTCGCATCGTCAATGTTAGGATGTGAATGGTACAGTAAACTGGCAGTGGTGCATAGGGGTATAAGTTATTGGACTCCCAGGAGGGGTTCTATGCGGTGACCCTACCGATGTATGTCTCTTGGAGATCAGTTCCCAATCGCGACATAATTTCTGTGTCGCACAGTCAAATTATCCGCTTGGAACTCCAGTAGCTTGTAACCGTTGCACTACTGCTCATTTGCTGTATATCCTTCACCGTCACATTGACAATGTGACACAGTTCATCGCGGTTGGACGCTTCCGGCTCCGTGCCGACTTCCCTCCAAGAGACTAACGCTACCCTCAGGAGTTGTATCGCCATTAGGCAGGCGGGTGCTGGGCTATTGTATAAGTGTCGTCGACACTGCCCGTGTGTATTCTGCTTGTCTGCATCTTTGCTACTAGCACAGCAGCGTTCACCACATGGAACCTCTCCTGGGAGGCCGGTTACTTGTAACCAATGCACCGCAGCCCGTTTACTGTAAATATTGCACCCTGAGATTGACGAAGCGACACAGAAATTGCCTTAAGATTGCATGCTACAGGCTCCCAACCGACGTCTCTCTTAGAGACTAATGCCGCCCTGTCTCGAAATTAGGTGGGATCTGGGATATTGCATAATCATCTAGGGCATTGTCGTTGTCATTCCACTGGTGTTAATCTATGATAGTGGCGCGGGTCTGGTCACAACGTGTAACTTCGCCTTTAAAACGCGTATGTATTTAGTACAGCGATGGCGAGGCATGACAGAATCTCTGACCAGAGAGTTATTTATCGTTGCTAGTCTGCGCTTGACCGCGCAAGAGTTCAGTTGCATGTAGGGAGTCGGCAGTTGCAGTTGCGGTCGAGTTGCGAGAGAGTTCAGTTGTACGTTGCGATTCGCGAGAGCATGTAGTTGCTAGTTGCACTCAGTCAGTGCTAGTAGCACGCGCGAGACAGTCGGAGTTGTGTGTGAGGAGTCGGCGGGCGTCGACATAGCCCTCTGGTCAAGATTCAGGACGAGGTATATTTTTTAAATAAGGTAATGAAGCACCATTGTGCACATCTGATAATGTAATGTATCTTAACTGTAATTAATTTGTCTAAGAATCGCCCCAATAATAATTTTGTTTTCAAAGCAATTTTTAACAAAACAATCATTTGAATTGAAAGAAAGTTTCCCATGCATTTCCTTAAAGAAAAGTTTCACTTAAATCCAAAGAATATTTGCGATGCATTTCCTCCAAGCTATGGCGAAAAATAAGAGCAGATGCAGTTTTACTGAGGTAAGAATTTGAGTTTAATTAGTGAACAAGGCCTAAGATGGACATTTCGGTCTATTTGCGTTTTCATTGTCACTGAGATTTCATTATCATTGAATTGACTTACATTTTTGTGGGAGCTCAACAACATTTGGGTCATTATTATTCAGTAACCTTGTGGGGAAATAACTTTTGGCACGTTTTCATTATCATAGATTTTTCATTTATTTTTGCTGGGAGGTTACACCTTGGAGTCCAGTATGATGCTGAGTCATTCTGCCGGTGTATAAGTATGATTATTGCACAGCTACGGTCACCAGCCGGCACCTCTCCTGGATGTCCAGTAACTTTTTCCCAATGCATTACTGCCTTTCACTGTAACCCTCATATTTTCGGTGCAACACAGATATTGCATCGTGATTGAAAACAGTGGTTTTGCGACACAGAAATTGCCTGTTTACAATAACCCTTGCACCCACACATTGACGAAACTGCGCGGCGCGGATACTCAAAACTAAAAGCAAATTCTGTGTCACATCGTCAAAGGGAGGGTGTGAGGGTTACAGTAAACGGGCAGCGCTGCATCGTTTACAAGCTACTGGTCTCACAGAAGAGGTTCCATGGGGTTACAGCAGCCGCGCCAGTGTCATAGATGTATAGTTGCAGAATGACCCCGACAACAATCTCGAGGCTTATGCAACAGCCCAGCACCCACCGAAAGGCAAGACATCTCCAGTGGGCGGCAGTAGTCTCTTGGAAGGACGTCGGCAGGGGGCCTGTAGCATGCAATCATAAAGAAATTTCTGTGTAGCAATGTGAATGTGAGGGGGCGAGGGTTACAATAAATAGGCAGTAATTCATCGGTTACAAGCTTCTGGACCCCCAGGAGAGGTTCCATGCTGTGAACGCAGCAGCGCCAGTAGCAGAGATGTACGCTAGCAGAATGACTCCGACAGTGTCCACGAGGCTCATGCAATAGCCCAGCACCAGCCCAAAGGCGAGAAAACTCCTGAGGGCAGCATTACTGTGTTGGAGAGAAGTTGGTAGGGCGCCTGTAGTTAGCGATCGCGATGCAATTTCTGTGTGGCATCGTAAATATTACGGTGCGAGGGTTATACTAATCCGGCAGAGGTGCATCGGTAACAAGTTACTGCAGTCCCAGGAGAGGTTCCATGGGGTGACTGACGTAAAGAAAGTAAGTCGAGCGGAAAAAGAAAAAACTGCTGATCAATGGCTACCACTGCATGACCTTCAGAAGCCACGATCCATACTTTGGTCTTGAGCGATCTTTCAAAGAGTAAGAGCAACGCAGAAATTCGTAGAATGGAGCTGTGGCGAAAGAAAGTACAAAGAGGCTGCCTCTGCTGGTTCTCACTTTGCCTAACTCACTTTAAAGTCGCTCAAACGAGTGAGTGCAGAAGCTTCAGGATGTGTAGGATTTACAGTGAGCACCTTGCAAAGTATGTCGGTTGCAATGGTTTTGTGGAGATGGAGAAGGTTGCACAGAGTAGACTAGCGCGGAAACCTGCATTTAACCAGCCTATGGACTGACGACCTCAGTAACTGGAAGCGTTGCATCTTAGGTGATGGAGAAAACTTAGATGCTCGAAAGTATACGATAGTGGAAATAAAATCTTCCAGTAAACAAATAATTTTGAATGTGGTTACCAGTCACCAATGAGTTCAGTATGCTGTGTAGTGCTAGAAAGTACGATGTATTTCAACTATATGTAATGTTTGTTTTAAGTCCTCATGCAACGGGCTCCCATTACAACTATGCCCCTTGGTAATGAGTGTGGTACATGTATGATGGGGCACTGGCAAATTTTTGTGCTCGTCTGAGGCGATGGCTAATCCTCCAGGCCCTGCATGTCGAGCACGATCTCTAAGTGGGCCTCGAAGATTACCAGACTACAAACCTTGCTGTGCCTGGGGTCGTTAGAAATGAAGTGTCCCGTACCCTCGTTGATGGCTCAAATGGGCTCTGAGCACTATGCGACTTAACTTCTGAGGTCATCAGTCGCCTAGAACTTAGAACTAATTAAACCTAACTAACCTAAAGATATCACACACATCCATGCCCGAGGCAGGATTCGAACCGGCGACCGTAGCGGTCACGCGGTTCCAGACTGAAGCGCCTAGAAACGCACGGCCATACCGGCCTCGTTGTTAAATTTGATGAAGTGGAGCGGCAGACGGTGCCATCTTACAAATATCTACGAAATAATCCGTAATGAGTCATTTACTGCTATGAGAGTGTTAACAGCAGTAAGACCGTAATTATTGTTCAGGGTGCTAACACACAGCCGAATATAACATTAGAGGGAACTACTCTGCAAGTCGTGTGTAGCTTCTGCTATCTTGGATCCACTGTAGAATGAAACACGTCTGTTGACGAGGAGACAGCTGCTTGCATTGGAAGAGCTGCGACAACTATTGGCAAGCTATTTACACGTGTCTGGAAAAACAACAAACTTTCCTTGACCACCAAATTTGTTGTACGTCAAACTTGCGTCCTCAGGATCCTTTTGTATGCATCGTAAACATCTACTGCCTATGCCAAACAAGAACGTCGTCTTAATGCTTCCCACATGCGGTGCCTCAGACCCATCCCCGGAGTAACGTGAAAGGACCGAGTGACCAACGAATCAGTACTATCTAAAAGCTGCAACAGAATTACAGTTATCTTGAAGCTGAGACGACTCTGCTGGCTGAGGCACGTCTACCCTATGTATCCTGAGAGATTACCACCTGAGGTGGTGCTTGGAGAGACGGCTACAGCCAAAAGATCCGTGGGACGTCCTGTATTGAGGTTCAAGGACTCCTGTAAACGAGAGGCTAGCATGAGATGAGAGTGGCATAATTGTATATCATCTTGGATATCGAAGCATGATGAAGGCTTGTTAGACAAATGAAGTCGGAAAAAGCTTCACAATGCTACCATGGCTCCTTC
Organism: Schistocerca piceifrons; assembly: GCF_021461385.2. NCBI lineage: Eukaryota > Metazoa > Arthropoda > Insecta > Orthoptera > Acrididae > Schistocerca > Schistocerca piceifrons. The sequence continues at coordinate 563,755,790 of NC_060143.1, forward strand.
CTCAGCAGCTAGATGTACTTGTTACAAATGTGGCAAGAGATGCTGTGGTATCATTGGCTTTGTAACCCATATGAAAAAAAATGTAGCTCATGACGAGACACACACTGTAAGAATCATCAACCAAGGTGCTGTGGCCAATATATGTGTATAGTCATTTACAGCAGTGACCACACGACGAACACCATTAACAGGTACGAGTTTACTGTTAGTTGTAACATGTAACGTGCTGAAAAAGCAATGTGTTTCTTGTTGAGGTAGGCCATGGGTGAATTCTTACCAAAGTTATGTACGGGCTTAGTGAAACATTTACTTACTATGACCTTAATTCAAACTGGCGTCAGTAGCAGGTAGTAACAGTCAAGTTCGCAATTACTTCGCCAACCGCTCTTTCACAGATCCTGTTTACTGGGAAATTTTTTACTTTAGTACCGCATAATTTCATCATCGTCTGTACTAGCCATTGATAATACATCTAGTCTACATTCTACAAATTGCGAAATACCGCTCGTCGAAGACAGCGAGAAACAACTGTAGCAGAAAGGAACTGTTACCGCTTTAAATGGCCTCGTGATTACGGCGTGTGATTTTAGAGTGCGGGAATATTCGGGAGCCAAATGACACCCGACACACATGCAGTTTACTTACGTGGCTGAATAAGCGAATAATAACCGCCGTGGTTCTGGCCGCGCTATTGACTCATTGATACCAAATTACAACGGTCGTTGTGACATGTTCGATGGCGTGTTCGATACGACGCATTGATTAATGGCTAGTATAAGCCAGTGTCCGGCCATCCGCATAATGTTTCGGTAATGCTCTCGGATGCAAATTAACTACCGAACAAGTGGTGCCATGCTTCATGAATTTCATGCAGCAGTGGATATCGGATGGATGTCCATGAAGAATCCCAAAATCTCTGTCCGAAAATACTTCCACCACCTTGAACCGTCTGCAGTATTTTTTCTTACACTGCAATCGCAGAACGTTCATTGTCGTACGGTTACGTACTAATGAATATACATTACTTCATTCTTTCTCTATAGCAGACATCAGCACAATAAACAAATAAAATCTGTTAACATAAGGTACAACTCAGCGTTAACTACAGCAATACCAATAATGGAAGTATCAAATAATTGTATATAGAAAACAAAGAGAGAGAGAGAGAGAGGCTGGGAAGAAAGGGGAAAAAAGAGGGAAGGAGGTGCCGATAGAACAGTGTCATTCTGAAAATGAGCAGGTGCACCTCAAAGAACAGCAGGTTCAGGAGGTACATTTCAGAACTTGCCATTAGTAATGAAAGAAAAAGAATCGATACAAAAAGACGCTCCAATAGAATTTGCCTACGTAAAGACTATTTTAAACAATATAACCACAAAGAAAGGCGAAGGAGACGAATGACGAAAAGGGTCATACCTACAAATATACAGCAGAATAAACGTAATGACAAACAGATAAATATATATATATATATGTTAGAAAACATTTAAGACACAAGTATTAATGATATTTAAATGCAAGCTAGATAAAATATTTACGAATTATGCACCGGTATCTTCACAGGCTTCATTGAACAAAAAAATTGAAGTCAACAACGTAACTCCATTAATAAAAGACGTATTTGATCAGGCTCTGTCAAAAAACACAGTAATACTCCTTGGACATTTAAATGCACAAATAGGCAACGAACTTCATCACAGATGAGTAATAGGAAAGTTCTCTACACATAAAACAGCCAACGAAAACGGAAAAAGTATCTTACATCCATGCAGGCAGAATAAACTAATACTAAAATCTTCATTCTTCAAAAAATGTTACAGAAAACAATCTACATGTGCCTCACCATAAAACCAAATCCAATATATGGTGAAAAAGGACAATCCTCAGAAATGGAGGTCCGCAGTTTAAAGGTTACTGAAAGCGTTAGCTTCGATTCAGACCACCATCTGTCCATCATCAAATTCAAGGTAAGAACAATATTTATAAAAGAGAATCACTACTATTCCAAAAAGTATGTTGTCTGCAGAAAATGATTTGAAAATGCTTTTCGGAAAAGGAATACCTAAATATTTATACATACATCAAAAATATATTACTCAGACTGCAGAAGAAAACATTCTACTTGAAAATAAAGCGGGAACATGCCTGGTGGAAATATAAATGTGGAGTGGCAACGAACTTGGAACATGTGGCACGCAAATAAAAATGATAATAGTGGACAAAACTTTACAGAAGCCAGGAAACTTGCATCAAAATGTGTCAGCAAGGTGTGGGTTCAATAAATAAAAAATCAGCTAAAGTCAGTTGATTCAGATTTTAGAAAAGAACAGTCCAAGAGAGAAAACATTCATAAATAATTTAAAGGAATACACAGCACCAATCTTCCAGTTTATGAAATACACATCTGCGATACAGTAAAAAAATAATTTAATTCTGATAATGTAATCCAAATACAATCAGACTGAAACCCAGCAGCAACAGAAGAAAACAGAGATATCACACAATAACTTCAAAATTACAAAGCATCAGGAGACGGCAAGGAAGCACTGTAGTGGCACTATTGTTGTACGTTTAACAGAAGTTATTAGTGTCATTTGGACGACAAACAGCTTACTACCGAAATGTGGTACTGTATTAACACACCCATTATATGAAAAGGAAAAGAAAACAGATCTTAACAATTACAGAGGAACCTTCCTCTTGTCAGTGACATATAACATCTTACCCATGACGATTTTGAAGAGGTCTGAAGAATATTCGACCCACTACAAGGGGAAAATCGAACAGAGTTTAGGAAGGTCTTGCGTGGACCAAAATAATGCAAAGAACGTAAAGGAAATGAGGAAAATTATAAACGTGAATATCTGACAACTTTTGTACATGTTCTGTATCTCAGTCGCAGAAATACACTAATCATCATTATAAAGGAATTTGCATTCAATAAAAAACAACGAAATAATAAAGAAATTTTAACGAATCCAACATCTAAAGTAAAATTTGTGGCAGATATGTCAAAAGATATTCAAATAAAAAGTGTAAGTTCAACTATGGATTGGACAAGGTAGTGAGAGAATTACGGAAATTCATCAGTATTAAACGGGCAGAACTGGGATAACTCCAAATAAAATCTTTAGAGATCGTCTAGGTTTTGCTGACGACGTTGTTTTAATTACTGCTCACTGGTGAATGCCAAAGGCCAAGTCACAGACAAAATAACGGAAAACGCAATCAAACACAAACTTTTTTCATACCTAGGAGAACAGGTAACGAGTAATATAAAAGTAAAGATGGCAATACGAAGCAGTGGTTATTGTTGTTGTAGTCTTCAGTCCTGAGGCTGGTTTGATGCAGCTCTCCATGCTACTCTCCCTGTGCAAGCTTTTTCATCTCCCAGTACCTACTGCAACCTACATCCTTCTGAATCTGCTTAGTGTATTCATCTCTTGGTCTCCCTCTACGATTTTTACCCTCCACGCTGCCCTCCAATACTAAATTGGTGATCCCTTGATGCCTCAGAACATGTCCTACCAACCGATCCCTTCTTCTGGTCAAGTTGTGCCACAAACTTCTCTTCTCCCCAATCCTATTCAATACTTCCTCATTAGTTATGTGATCTACCCATCTAATCTTCAGCATTCTTCTGTAGCACCACATTTCGAAAGCTTCTATTCTCTTCTTGTCCCAACTATTTATCGTCCATGTTTCACTTCCATACATGGCTACACTCCATACGAATACTTTCAGAAATGACTTCCTGACACTTAAATCAATACTGGATGTTAACAAATTTCTCTTCTTCAGGAACGCTTTCCTTGCAATTGCCAGCCTACATTTTATATCCTCTCTACTTCGACCATCATCAGTTATCTTGCTCCCCAAATAGCAAAACTCCTTTACTACTTTAAGTGCCTCATTTCCTAATCTAATTCCCTCGGCATCACCCGACTTAATTAGACTACATCCCATTATCCTTGTTTTGCTTTTGTTGATGTTCATCTTATATCCTCCTTTCAAGACACTATCCATTGCATTCAACTGCTCTTCCAAGTCCTTTGCTGTCTCTGACAGAATTCAATGTCATCGGCGAACATCAAAGTTTTCATTTCTTCTCCATGAATTTTAATACCTACTCCGAATTTTTCTTTTGTTTCCTTTACTGCTTGCTCAATATACAGATTGAACAACATCGGGGAGAGGCTACAGCCCTGTCTTACTCCCTTCCCAACCACTGCTTCCCTTTCATGTCCCTCGACTCTCATAACTGCCATCTGGTTTCTGTACAAATTGTAAATAGCCTTTCGCTCCCTGTATTTTACCCCTGCCACCTTTAGAATTTGAAAGAGAGTATTCCAGTCAACATTGTCAAAAGCTTTCTCTAAGTCTACAAATGCTAGAAACGTAGGTTTGCCTTTCCTTAATCTTTCTTCTAAGATAAGTCGTAAGGTCAGTATTGCCTCACGTGTTCCAGTGTTTCTACGGAATCCAAACTGATCTTCCCCGAGGTTGGCTTCTACTAGTTTTTCCATTCGTCTGTAAAGAATTCGTGTTAGTATTTTGCAACCGTGCCTATTTAAACTGATAGTTCGGTAATTTTCACATCTGTCAACACCTGCTTTCTTTGGAATTGGAATTATTATGTTCTTCTTGAAGTCTGAGGGTAATTCGCCTGTCTCATACATCTTGCTCACCGGATGGTAGAGTTTCGTCAGGGCTGGCTCTCCCAAGACTGTCAGTAGCTCTAATGGTAAGTTGTCTACTCCCGGGGCCTTGTTTCGACTTAGGTCTTTCAGTGCTCTGTCAAACTCTTCACGCAGTATCATATCTCCCATTTCATCTTCATCTACATCCTCTTCCATTTCCATAATATTGTCCTCAAGTACATCGCCCTTGTATAGATCCTCTATATACTCCTTCCACCTTTCTGCTTTCCTTTCTTTGCTTAGAACTGGGTTTCCATCTGAGCTCTTGATATTCATACAAGTCGTTCTCTTATCTCCAAAGGTCTCTTTAATTTTCCTGTAGGCGGTATCTATCTTACCCTTAGTGAGATAGGCCTCTACATCCTTACATTTGTCCTCTAGCCATCCCTGCTTAGCCATTTTGCACTTCCTGTCGATCTCATTTTTCAGACGTTTGTATTCCTTTTTGCCTGCTTCACTTACTGCAGGTAATCCCCCGAAATATTGTATGCATTAGTATACAATACATGTTCCTTTGCGAGCATCAGATGTTCTCATGAAAATCTAACCATTTGTTGAATATTGTGGCAGGTAAATAGTTATCTTTCCCATCTAAATGGCAGCCGAATATCTTTCCTGCTATGTAACATTTTCTGTGGTACGAAACACACAACAGTCTTTCTAAAACCTAACACACGGTCATGGTGTTGCGTCTTAACCCAGCGACTCAAATTCCTTTGGAGAATGGCGTCGATTCCAGGTGGGCAACCATTCAACAGCCACAACAGCACAAAAGCCCTATATGCAATGTATGTTTACCCCGTGATATATAAATGAGATATATTACTCTATTATTCTCATTGAGATCTGCTATTCCGGCAGCATCACAGGCCTATTGCTTAGTTCTATTAATAATATTAAGAAAAAGGATTGACACCTGCACAACTGTTACGGCGACACCTTTAATGACCCTCTAGGTGAAAACAGGTTACAAATGTTTTAACGGGTCAAAAGCACGAAATTTTAAACACATAAGTGAGTCGCCCCTAGCTGTTTATACGAGCAGAAAAAGAATCTGCTCAAACGTTCGCCACAGCACGGTTCCACTCTTACTGACGGTACAAAAACCTCTCTAACAAAACTTCATATTTCGCACGATTCTGGTAGAAAAATGACGTCAGAGACAGCAATTTAGCAATCCTGCAATCACCTGCACAAGTATTATCGTCAGTAGCCTCTAGACGTGCTGCCCATTTAATACGGCTACTGGGGATTTTTCAAAATCTCTGCCCGATCTGTATTCTTATTCGTAATACAGCAAATGCTGCAGCTCTTATACAAGACTCGTGCACTTATTCAAATCGGACAATAAAAACACAGTCGATTTCACCATTCAGCTTTCAAATACGTTTTCTGCCTTTAAGCGTATATTCCTATATTTCACACACCACAGCCCTCCATGCTTCACAGTCCATTGTCAGCACTGTGTCCCTTTTCTTCACCCCTTCTCCCAAAACGTAAGACAAAAGAAATCAATGACCATACCCTTCCCCCTTCTATTTCTTGAGGTAATATGGCTTCTTTTGACCTAGGTCGTTTACCTGCAATCATGCAGATGACTTAGCCACATTGTATAAGTTTCTACAAACTATTTTATCAATTACATTCGAACACATTTTCTGTGATACTATACTATCAGCGTTTCTATCGATTAGTACTACCTACAGGGTGACTATATGAAAAAGGAAACACAAATTAGTTAAAACTACGGCGTGCACACACTTTATTCAACATCTAAACATCACTACAGATATTCGGATTTAGGGCATGACGTGTTCGATTTGCCTGCCATCATTGGCGATGATGTGGCGCAGGCGAATAGCGAAATTCTGTGTGACCTGCTGAAGTGTCGGAACATCGATGACCTCCTGAATGGCTGTTTTCAGCTCAGAAATGGTTTTAGGATTATTGCTGTACACCTTCTCTTTAATACAGCCCCACAAAATGGGTAGCCGGTGGTCAGATCCGGAGAATGGCGGTCAATCGAGGCCTCTCTATACCACAAAGCGAGAATACGGTCCCCAAAGTGGTCCTCCAGCACCTCAAACACTCTCCTGCTTCGATGGGGTCGAGCTCCGTCTTGCACGAACCACGTCTTGTCGAAATAACTCTCACTTTGGATAAAGCGAATGAAATCCTTTTCCAAAACAGTCACGTGCTGTTCGGTAGTTCCCGTGCCATCAAGAAAAATAGCACCGATTATTCCGCGACTGGACATTGCATACCACATAGCCACCCATTGGGTGTGAAGAGACTTCTCGATAGGGAAACGCGGAGTCTCAGTCCTCAAAATGCGCCAATTTTGCTTACTGACGAACCCATCCAAATGAAAGCAGGCCTTGTCGCTAAATCAAACAATATTCACGTCGAAGTCCAGTTCGTCCATTCTGTGGACAATAGTGTTGGCGAAACACAACAGCTGTTCATGGCACTGGGAATTAATGACTGATGGGTTTGAATTTTGTATGGGAAGAGATGCAGGTCTTCAACAACAATTTCTCACAGTGCCTCCCACTTGATTACTGTCTGTTGTGCAGCTCGTCTGATCGATTTCCTGGGGCAGGTTTGAAACACAGCGCTCGTCTTCTCGATGTTTTCAGGCGTTTTCACCGTTTTTGGAAGACCAACATTGCCAACACATCACGAACACTAACCGCTTCGTCAAACTTGCGAATCAAATTCTTGTTTGTTAGCACACTTGGACCGATGATCTTCATCTTGAAGTCGGTCTCAAACTTCCTTGAAGCCACAGATGAACTATTATTGCTCGCATAGTAGGGATCACAAGCGCTATACCTTCAGGCACGCTGTAACGTGACATTCTGACGTGTAAATGACCGACAACAATATTTCGTGTGAGCATGCGCGTACTAATTCCCATCGTGCCCCGCGGCCAACCGTGCAGTTTGAACGTCCTGAGGCAAACCGGTTAGAAGTTATGACGATTTTATTTCATAGAGTTCAGTAATTGTCACCCTGTATTACGTTTACCAATTCCATGCCCATTACATTTGTATAGAGAAGTACGTCACGAGCAGCACACGCAAGGTGCTTGACAGGTAATTGTTATCAAAATTAACGACTAATTAACGCCTGTCAGCTTTCAGTCTATTAGATATGTATGTGTCTAGCCGACTTGTGATATGTTCGCGATAAGCGTAAAACCTGGCGTATTATCGTTCTTGTGTTCCGATGTGTCAGTTACATTCATCTCCTTGATTTAGTAGGCTGATTATGGTGTCGTGTTGAAGTTGAGGGTCTGATCTCTAGCATTTAAGACACAGTTAAAATCTCCTGCTAAAATTAAACTTTCATCGTGTACTCAAATAACGGGAACGACCTCTCTTTTATAAGACTCAGTTCTGTTCCCTCTGACAACGCATAAATGTTGGTAACCCTGTTGTTGTGGATTGTGACAGCGACACCCCTGCAGTTTGGGAGTGTTTTCACTTGGTTGAAAATAATCCCCTCTGTAGTGAGTATCGCGGTTCCCAATTCTCTTCTTGTTCCTGAGTTTACTGAAGCAGACGTCATCTGATTTGATATTTGGCACTTCGTGCATTAGGAGAATGCCAGTGTTTGCAGGATATAAAACGTCTTTCAAACCATGTAACTTTAAGGAATGACCAATATATTAATATTCAATTGTGAAAGCTAACTATTTACTTGCCATGACAATTTTCAGGTAGTTTTGGCCATAAATGTGAATGAAATTGTGAATTTGATAGATGTACTAAACATCCGTAATATCAATAGAGCCATATTCTTTGTAAGTCAGATCCTGAAACCGCAGATCTTGGTCAGAGAGGTTACTTTTACTTTCTCAGAGTAACAGGCAGTTTGTGTTACAGCGAGTTGCGGATACAAATGGAAAGGGGGGAGGGGGGCTTGCGGGGTCAACCCCATTGCCACCCGCGCCGCCCCCGCCAGTCAATCCGCACACTATTCGTTGGTTTCTTTCGTCAGTCGACTCGACAGGACCGAGTTATCGAGTAGTTGTAATTTCCTATACAGCACCGGGTCTGTGTCATCGTATTTTATGCGTTTCTCTCTGGCACATAGTTATGGGAAAAGTCCCGGCCACTCTAGTGATTTCGATACGTTATTATGTCTGGCATTTGTTCGTGAAAAGTCGCGAATAATCTCTTGTTTCCCTGTACAGAAAACCTTCGATACGCAGCATTATAAATACGGACTATTCGCCGAATAGGAAGCTAGTTTACAGAAATATAAAGACTGAAGAATGAATAAGTGAAAAGTTCCAGTTGTGGCAAGCGCAGGTGTGAAGGTTAGTCAAGAGTGAGAATGATCAGTTGATTGTGAATTATTAATAATAGCAATTCATAGTAATTTATGAGTAAAAATGCTATTACAAGATTCGTAACAATGTTTTCACTAATAACATAACAATAGTTTCCCATACCTAACTCCTAATACACGTAGTTCAAAATATCTTTAGCGCCCCCTCCCTCAGGTTTTTCTGTATCCGCTACTGGTTACAGATGAATCCATGAATGATGACCGAGCGAGGTGGCGCAGTGGTTAGATTACTGGACTCGCATTCTGGAGGACGACGGTTCAATCCAGCGTCCTGCAATCCTGATTTAGGTTTTCTGTGTTATCCCTAAATCGCTCCAGGCAAATTCCGGGATGGTTCCTGGGAAAGGGCACGGCTGACTTCCCTCCCCGTCGTCCCCTAATCCGATGAGACCGATGACCTCGCCGTCTGGTCTCCTCCCGCAAACAACCGTAGGCCAACCCATGGGCCGGCCGCGGTGGTCTAGCGGTTCTAGGCGCGCAGTCCGGAACCGCGCGACTGCTACGGTCCCAGGTTCGAATCCTGCCTCGGGCATGGATGTGTGTGATGTCCTTAGGTTAGTTAGGTTTACGTAGTTGTAAGTTCTAGGAGACTGGTGACCACAGATGTTAAGTCCCATAGTGCTCAGAGCCATTTGAACCATTTGAGCCAACCCATGAATGATAGCGGGACGCTCAGGTCCGCGCAATATAGAGGCATAGTCGGGGATTACAGCGTTGCCGGTGGATGCACTACGCGAGTAGGGAGGTAGACGAAAATAGTTTGTAAGATTGCGTTTAAGGGGTAGCGGGCAGCGGAGAAAGTTAATCAAATGTTTCAAATGGCTCTGAGCACTATGGGACTTAACTTCTGAGGTCATCACTCCCCTAGAACATAGAACTACGTAAACCTCACCAACCTAAGGACATCACACACACATCCATGCCCGAGGCAGGATTCGAACCTGCGACCGTAGCTGTCAGGCGGTTCCAGACTGTAGCGCCTGGAACCGCTCGGCCACTCCGGCCGGCGAAAAGTAACCGGTGAATTTTTATTCTGTTTGTTGCGATTTGTCACAGAGTTAAGCTCCCACCAGCACATGGCTTCTACTGTGGGGTAGTCGGATCGGAAGGGATGAGACCCGCTGTGTCGTCTGGCACAGCAAGTTACGGTGCTCCGTCACGAGCATCTGCGCACACGGAGGCACGGGCGCTTGTCTCCGATGACAAAATGAAGGTTCACAGATAATTACTTTCATAAAACACGAAAAACTTGCTGTCATGTACTTATCAACATGGACACAGTCTACCACAAATTACATGTTATGTAAAATTCCGAATGAAATAATTTTAATACCAGAAAAATATTGTGTGTAATATTGGAAAATTTTCCGTCTTTTTGCGACTGACACGAACGTTTTATTTATAGCAGACACATTTCGCTTTTCTGAAAGCACCTTGACTAAGACAATGTTGATAAAGTATACAAACTCAGTTGTGGACTCATAGAAACACAAAGACTAAAATTTATTGAGTACTAGTGAAGTGCAATGCGCAACAACACAGACTTATCTGAATGTGTCTGTCACACACAAACGGCAATCATGTGCTAAAATATAATTCAGTGGAGACGAACGTCGAATGTCATCTTACAACCGCAGCGATGCACAAAACTACGGCACGGAAGTAGAGAAGCCAAAATACTCAAGATGCTTCAAAATAAAGCAAAAAGCGGCTGCTGTAAATAAGACTTTTTATTACAGTCGTAAAAGAGTGAATATACCTCAGTGATGCTGGTAAGACTGCAACTGCAGAATAGAAGCCGTAGAAGAAAAAGGCAAAGTGAATATTGTATGTGCGACTCACCTCTGCTTGTTCTCAGTCGCTGCGACCGCCGTCATTTACATCGCTGCAGCCTGTGCCAGTGTCTCACTCACCTGGTCTTAAGAGTGATGACGATGGGCTCGAGAATACTATCAATTGAAATTTTCTTCTTTATGTGCTCCTCCTGTTCTGCTTGTCGAACGCATTTGCCCATGCTGAAGGTGTTCTGCAGTCAAGTGCTTCGTGCAAAAGTCTCTCTGTGTCAGCAATTTTCAATGCCGTGTTTCCTTCTGTAACATAGCCTTTCACTGGTGCCCATATAAGCTCTATCGGAGTGTACTGGCAATGATATGGTGGCAAACGCAAAACTGTATGTCCGTATTCCTGTGCAGTACCATCTATTTCACGCACTTTTACACGAGACGTATGAAGCCCTATATCGGCTGTTTTGTACTTGTTGTGGAAGCCTTGTCAACAACTAAGTGTTAACTCGCATTGTCCATAACAATCGCTGAGTTTGCAGGCAAATAAGGGAGAAACTGTCACTCAAACCATAGTGTAAATGTCTCAGAGTTCATTTCAGAATGATAATCACCTGAATTGCTCTTTTTTGCCCAGAACACTTTAATTTGCATCCTAGAATGACTCCGGAAGTAGAACCAGTGTGTGGCACAATTATTCGTCCCCCTTTACCAACTGGTACTTGAAAACCACCCGAATCATCACTCAGTATCCAACACGCTTTCCCTGAGTGATTCTAGTCTACCCATGTTTCGTCCAAATAAAATATGTTCTGATAGCCAGATTTTCTTATTTCAAGAATACTTCTTAAAACTCTGCCCTTGAAGCAGCGATATCACAACGTTTCATTAAAAACTTTCGCCCGTTTTTATTTATACTTACACATTTGAACCGAATGTCTTTCAGTATTCTTCGCCTTGACGTAACACTGCCTTTAAAATTTATAGTTTCACGCATTCTCAACGTAATTTATTTAACAGTAGCAAATTCGCCTGCCTTGTACGTATTTAAGACAACTCCCCTTAAAACATCTTTGTCAAAATCGCCTAAATTCGTGACAGGCTTCTCACGACTGTGATGTTTCCCTGGCGATCAGGAAACTGGGTTTTCACTTGTCTGGACAGATAAATTACCTTCACTGTCAATCCACTGAACAGTTCTGTAGCTGACACCACTCGCTTTTCCTGTGCATTCCTGAGATCTGGTATCACCTGTGATAGGTCCACCGTTTTCTGCTTCGCGCTTGAAGAGAGCGCGTATTCTGTAAATTATGCCCCTCGCTTGCTTATGGAGAATTTGTTGCTTACCACCACCATCGCTGGCCGCGGTGGTCTAGCGGTTCTAGGCGCTCAGTCCGGAACCGCGCGACTGCTACGGTCGCAGGTTCGAATCCTGCCTCGGGCTTGGATGTTCGTGATGTCCTTAGGTTAGTTCAGTTTAAGTAGTTGTAAGTTCTAGGGGACTGATGACCACAGATGTTAAGTCCCGTAGTGCTCAGACCCATTTTGCACCACCACCATCAGCTATGACAAATCGCAATAAACTGATTAAAAAATCGCCTAATAACCACCAAAAACACGATTAACACTCACGCTGGCCAAGACGTCCACAGCAAAGCGCTGAGAAAACTACTAAACGTTTATTGGCTGTCGGAGGATGACGTTATGTCAGATACGCAGAACGAGCCTAAACGCTACCGCCATCGTTCATTGCTTCCCAAGTATGGAGAGTCTGACTATGTACTTGGACTGAAAAGGATAGAAGCTGGTCTGCCATTCAGTGGAGGCAGCAGTATTTAGGAAGAATTTAGCAATAATATGTTTTTAATGAAAATACTGATTAAGTGGGATTGTATTAATGGAGGAATTATGTAAGCCAACATGTAAGGTAATCCAGTTTTTTTTACACATATGATTGTGTAGTTTCTTATTGTTAGAACGTTGAGTGTTATTGAAGTTTGGTGTAGAAACTTTGTAATGCCCTATCTGTTTTTGTGTTTATAACTGAATGTTTTGCTAACCTGTTTAATTGTGGGAACTTCATCTCAATCGTAAGGTAAGTCGTTGTTTGAATGTATTTGTAAAAATGCATCACTTTAGAGGTTTCAAATCAGTAAAAGATTTCACAGAAGTGTTATCCTGTGAACTTTCTGGTGGTTTTAATACAAAGTGATATCTGTTAATTTTTTATGTTCATTTGCTCTGTAATCGCTCTAACAGTTCTGGTAATCATTGTTTACGAGGGTAAAGACAAAGATTAATAATATTCAGAGCCAACATTTTAATCAGAGTCATTTAATTCGCAGTCAAATAGCATACATAAATTTTATTGAAAACGGATTGACCTCTCGCAGGCGATTTGTTTAGTGTACAGGCTAGTCTGGATTTCGGATCGTGTAACGTGTGCTTCACGTATTTTCGTTTAAAATTTAGTTTTAACACAGTTTTGTTTCCCTGCAGCAAAGTTTACGCATTTCAGTATCAAAATCAGTTTTATACGTTTATCAGTTACCAACCACATACATACACGAGTTTAGAAGAAGTTTTACATATTACTTTCACCTGTCGACTTTTTCTGCCAGGATCAATAATTAGCCTATATGGTTGTTTCCTGATTTTTGCATTTAGATAAAGTTTTGTTTTGCAACCATATACATATTAATATTTTAACTACAGGCTTGGTCTTAGCAATTATTTTCAAGATCTGTGACGCAACAACTGATGCGATTACACATTGTAAGCCATTACAGAAACATAGTTTGTTTTGCATTCTCTTAATAGGCAACAATATAGACAAATCTTCAGGCGAACAATTAAAGTTTGCTTGTGGAGAAATAGACTTTCGTGTATTTTCTTCAATTTTGAATACCGGTTTCTGACATATATGTTGTAGAGTATAGTGCAACTGAGAATGTTTCATTTTACGCATTTGTAGTATTATGTAGTAATTATTCTAATTACTACATAATACTACAAATGCCTAAAATGAAACATTCTCAGTTGCACTATACTCTACAACATATTGATCTTTACTACTGCTAACGATAAACTGCAGTGTAAAAGAATACTTGTTCACTGAATCTTGAAGTGTTGTGTGGTTAGACAGACAGTTACTTCTTATGGTGTATGCAACGCTGTGTCCTTTATGAAGTATAGGTATTTAACTGCATAGTGATATTATTAGAAGTTTAGATTTGCATTTATACAGTGAATTTTGTCAGTGATAATGTAAATATTTTTCTGTTTTCACAAATATTTGTAGGAAGTGTTTTTAGCTGTTATTTGTGTAGTGTTGTTCTTCAGCGTGTGTAATACTTCCCTTTTGCTTTCTGTGTTACTGTAACTGCATTAAAATGTCAAAATCTACCAGAGAAAGGACAAATGCTAGAGCTGTAGCTGATGTAACTTCTGGAGACTGTTGAGCATAAAGCACTAAACTTAAGGGATATCAGTGTTTTTGACCGGGCGACTAATTACATGCCTTGGTCAGATGATAATAGTAAATGTGAAAAATATGTACATCCACAAGCAGTAGGGAACTGAATTAATGATTTGATGGTGTATTTTAGTGACACTTTCTTAGGAAAGACGTTTTGCAACATGGATTCAGAGGAGACACGAATAAATTTTCTCTAGGTTGATGATACTAGAGACACCCTGCAGGAAGAGAAGGTAGACAATCAGAACATCTTAATGCATCCTATAGTGTCCGTTTCTGTTGGAAAAGTTTCCTTATGAGCGGCATTAGGCCCATGTAGTTTTATTTCGACTGTCAGTGAGGCAGCTTTCAGCAAATGCTAGGAATTAATTGTTTGTCTAACACTTCTATTGAAACGAATCAAAATTAAGGGTGTGATTACTGGAAAATCTGTAGAAGCTAGAAAACATACTCGTTTATATTTCATTTGCTAATGTCATCAGTTTTCTGCCAACTTTTAGTTTTGCCCCTTCGTATTACACAAATGATACTAGGAGTTGATTTATTGACTGAATACAAGGCTACTCTAAACATTAATAACGTTAAGATGAAAGCTGAAAGTGAAGGCAAGTTAGTCTCTTTGCAATTCAGGAATTGTATTTCAAAGGAGGAAGAAGACATGAACTGTCTGAAATTTTTATCTTCGTCAAAATCACAAGCTTCCTCTGAACCTATCGGTCGTAAGTCAAATATTTCACAGGAGATGGAACACTCTCTTGATAGCTCTGAAATTATACGTGATAAAATAGACAATGTAGAGGATGCTTCTGATGTAGATATGCGAGAGTTATAGTCACATTCTGAAGTCTTTGCCAACTAACCTGGTACCATACGAATTTTTCTGTATGAAGTTAAAGTCAAGGCGAATATGAAGTTTTTTGTTCCACTTTATGTTATTCCATTGGTATGCAGCAAAAGAAGAAAGAATTAGATCCAAAGTAGGTATAGGATCCATCTCTCTATGATGGGTACATCAGCTGGCGACTGATGCTTTCTCGAGCTGTATGTTACTATTCCTTCTTTTAATTCATGGGGCACTCGAATTCTTCTACTGTTTTGTTCTATTTAGGTACGAAGTGCAAATGATTCCCTCCTTCTATCATAGGGTAAGTATAGTAGAGTAAGTTTCAAGACTGGTCGACATTCCACTACAAGAAACTTGTAGGTATAGGATCCATCTCTCTGTGATGAGTACATCAGTTGGCGACTGATGCTTTCTCGAGCTAGGTGTGACTATTCCTTCTTCTAATTCATGGTGCAATCGGCTTCTTCTACAGTTCTATTGAGATAATAAGTGTAAATAACTCTCCCCTACTATCCTAGTGTAAGTACACTGAAGTAAGTTTTGAGACAGATTGACCTCACACTACAAGAAGATGGTTCCCAACTTACGATAAATGTAATTTGCCATGAACTTTTTGTAATCTGTGAATAATGATTGAGAAGTCTACTGTACTGATGATATTTTGAGATGTTTCAAAGTAGTTATTAGACGCTAGCAATCTTCAGCTATTGACTGCTGGAAATACAGAGATACGAATTTGCCATGAACTTTTTGTAATCTGTGAATAATGATTGAGAAGTCAACTGTACTGATGCTATTTTGAGATGTTTCAAAGTAGTTATTAGACGCTAGCAATCTTCAGCTATTGACTGCTAGAAATACAGCGATACTAATTGAGAATTCTAGCTGAAAATGTATATTGTGAAAAACTGGACACAGTCTAAATAATGACAGAGAAAGGGTAAAGTATGACATTGATATAAAAAGTAGAGAGACGAAAAGATAGGATAGGTAATGATGTGCTTATGACATAGCTGTACTTGTGTGATGAAATATGTCAATGTGATGTAATAAAGGAAATGGTACTTAAGCTGGATGCTAATGAAAGAATAATATGTATTGAATTATGATGTGTATACAAGTAAAGAGATGTTTCTGAGAATAAATAATTCAGGAAGCCAAAGAGAAATGATTTTATTTCGGTAATGATGATGTATGTGGGTTTTTCATGGATCTTTATTGCAGGCAGCCAATGAGAGGTAAAGGAAGATTTTTGTCTGAGTAATGATACTGCATAAGGTTTAATATTATCTTTACAGGTACACTGCTAGTAGTAGAAACAAGAACCAAAATACATTTAAAATGAACATTTTCGTTGAGAACTGTGCCCTGTATTTGTGTTTTTATGAGGAACTCATTCAACAGATAACAGAGCTACTTTGTGGCTGACACCTTATCTTTGAATTTTCAAGAACTTGTAGCTTGTCAATGAAAATATAATTAACGGGTTACTCTCTTATCACTTGGAATGACAATAGATTTGTATCTTCTGGTAAACCTTCCGGGATGTAAGGTCGTGGTCCATGAAACTCTTCAGCTCCTAACGGTCGTGAAAGCCTTTATACTATGAATATATTTGTAGTTGTTATGATACCAGTGAATTTGACAGATGCAATGATGATGTTAGAACTAAGAGTTTTCCTCCAATAGTATAAGATGTTGAGTGATGCATGACTGACATTAACTGTATTCCAACAAGGGTTTCTATTCTAGGAGTGTGTATATAAGAATTTGCTGTATTGTTTGCCACCATCGTTATACCTGTTCTTATTGTACATGAGGTAAGTGGTTGTTACCATTATGGCCAGACAGATAAATGTATGTAACTTAAGAAACTGGATCCTAGTCTTTTCATTCATATGATGTGCTTTAAAACTGAAGAAATGTATTCAAGATTGACATGTGATATCAGATTGATGATTAACTGTTTACTTGTTTAAGCAATTGATTGAAATGACACCAGAACTTTACTGACAGGCCTTACAGGGTTATGAAATAACCATTTCTACTATATGTATACCAAATAAGGATATTTGAGTCAAGCACATGTGCACAGGATTATACGTTTTTCAGGACAATTCATTATGGTATTAACATGGATGTAACTACTTATCTAATTCCTTTGTAAATTTGTTTTATGTATTCTGGGCCCATATGGGAGATGATCTTGGCTACCACACACACACACAACACTGATGGACATATCATGCTGGATGGCTTCATGCAATTTTCTGTGGCACTAAGTTGAGTGTCATACCATGTTCCAGTTCATGAAATATGGACCAATGGAAACAAGCTCATTATGTCAATTCTACAGCTATGACTGTCGATCTTCATATTATGGGTTGTCATTGGAGGTTGTGACAAGACACTTCATCCTCCCTGAGTTCGCCTAAATAACACACCAATTTTGAGCGCTATGACTTGTCAGTGGAGAAACTGAAGGCAAAGTGCTATGTTCCCTGAGTCTGGCCCAGGAATGTGCTCATGCTACCATGCTGCTGCAACTGTGATAAGTGTGTGACGTCCTCATAGGTTTTCTTAATACTGAACAGACAATTCTAAGTAATTTTGTGTCGTATTGTAAATGTGTGTATGTTTCTTGATTTATTTGAACTAGCTGGAATATTCATTTGTCTTCACACAATTTTACTAAATATTTTAATTGTTTTGTACCCTGTTGCCTGAAACGTGGGTGTCCTTTTTACTTCATTGGAAGTCACAGGAATACCTACTTGTACTTAAAGGTTTCATTCAAAGGTTTGTACAGCTAATTGTAATGCAATGCTTTGTACCTTATTGAAAAATTGTATGTCTTTGTGCCATTGTATTTGACTGAACTAGATTGTTGTTTTACCAAAGCGAGCATCTTGTTATGCCATTTCTTATGTATCTTGAGAAATATGTGAAGTGACTTATTACTGGAAGCTTGCACACTTAAGTTAAAATCTTCTGGGTTATTAGGCCACGTCATGTTTCTTCTAAACTGTTCGACGTTTCGACCCCTCTGCTGGGATCTTCCTCAGGATCTTTTGGTGTCCACTACTGCTAGAACACGTTCATTGGCTGTCGGAGGATGACGTCACGTCCACTACTGCTAGAACACTGTGTTCTGTGTTCATTGTTCTAGCAGTAGTGGACACCAAAAGATCCTGAGGATGATCCCAGCAGAGGGGTCGAAACGTCGAACATTTTAGAAGAAACATGACGTGACCTAATAACCCAGAAGATTTTAACTTCAGTGAGAAAGGCCACGAAAGCCTGCAGACTTACATACTTTGCACACTTGTTTGTATGTATGTGCTCTTACTTACATTTCCAATTATGTACCATATTAGTATCAGTTTTTACTTGTTCACTGATATTTTGTATACATTTTCACCCATCCCAGGTATTTGTATGCACACACTTTATACCATCATTTTGTGAGTGTTTACTTTGGAGAATTTTTTGAGTGCTTCCTGCTGCTATATCAGCAGAAACCACTCTGCAAAATTCTATTTTATTAGGGAGGGGTGATGAAAGGTAGCTGTTTTATTTGCCATGACAATTTTCGGGTAGTACTGGCCATAAATGTGAATGAAATTCTGAATTTGATAAATGTACTCAATCTCTATAATATCGATATAACCACATACTTTGTAAGTCTGTTCCTGAAACGAGAGGTCTTGGTCAGAGAGGTTAGTTTTACGTTGTCAATGTAGAAGTCAGTGTGTTTTAGTCACTCTGACAATATTCTTGGTCTGAAAAGGATGGAAGCTGGCCATCCATGCAGCGGAGACAGCAGTATTTAGAAAGAATTTTGCAGTAATGTGTTTTTGACGAAAACTGATTAAAAATTCAGCGAATAACCGCCACAAACACTTTTAACACTCGCACTGGCCAAGACGTTCACAGTAAAGCGCTGAGAAAACTACTGAACGTTCATTGGCTGTCGGAGGATGACGTCACGTCAAATACGCAGAACGAACCTAACCGCAACCACCATCGTTCATTGCTCCCCAACTATAGAGAGTCTGGCAATGTACTTGGACTGAAAATGATAGAAGCTGGTCTGCCATTCAGTGGAGGCAGCTGCATTTAGGAAGAATTATGCAATAGTATGTTGTTGATGAAAAATACTGATTAAATGGGATTGTATTAATGGAGGAGTTATATAAGCTAGCGTGTAAGGCAATCATGTTTTTTTATATTTGTAATTGTGTAGTTTCTTATTGTTAGAACATTGCGTATGATTGAGTTTCGGTTTAAAAATTTTGTAATGCAATACATGCTTTTCCCTTATAATTGAAACAAGTGTCAAGGAAAGTAATTGTCCAGAGGAAAATTACAAAGAAATATTTTGCAAACTTGTTTAGTTGTGAGAACTTTATGAAAGGGTGTATTGTGCGGTTTAATGAAGCATAGTTTAACTTGGAGACTTTGTTCTCAATTATTGGTTGTTAAGTCTAGTTCCTCATTTTTCATTCTCTACTTTTATGAATGTGATTTGTGTAGTCACGTTGCACTTTGCGAGTTGTGTGCTGGAGGAGCATTTTCGTGTGCATTGGTATGACACCGTCTTGCATTGCCCATCGCTATACGGCAGATGAAGTTTGCTTTTGGACAGTCAGATCAATATTCTTAACTGAAACAGGTTGCAGGACAGACGAGCGTTCTGTTCACGCAGGTAGACCAACGAAATTAACTGTCATCAATATTCATGTTAACTGTAGGGTACAGTGATATATGGGATGTATTTGTGAAAATATCGTATCGTGTCAAAGGCTTCAAATCAGTAAAAGTTTTCAGAAAGGTGTTATCCTGTGAACTTTGAAGCAGTTTTAACACAAAGTCAGATGCGTTGATATTAATATTCATTTGCTCTGTAATCACAGGAACAGTTATGGTAGTTATTGTTTGCAAGACTAAAGATAAAAATTAATCATATTCAAGGCCAACATTTTAATATGAGTTATTTGATCCTCAGTCAAGTAGCATATAGAAATTCTAATGACAACGGATTGCCCTCTCGCAGGCAAATTGTTTGACGTATTGGCTAGCTTGAATTTCGTATTTTGTAATGTGTGCTTCACATACTTTCTTTCAGAATCTAATTTTAAGACAGATCTGTGGCCCAGAACTGAGATTTACGTATTTCAGTATCAGAATAAGTTTTACCAATTTCTGAGATACCAACCAAACACATGCAAACACGAGTTTAAGTAGAAGTTTTACATTACTTTCAAGTGTCGCTACACGATATGACTGTAAAAGGTTCATAATGCGCCACTTTTATTGGGTTCTAGCTTACTTCCATTTAATCTTAACTTTTTGAAGTTAAAAAGATATCCAAACGATATCCACTTCTTATCGAATGATCTGACACGGCTGTGATTTCATCCATTTCATAATCCCACGACTTTTGAGCAGCAATATTGCGACTTAGTGTCCCACTATTTTACTTGATGTATCAGTTATGTCTCCGGTACCAGATGCAACTGACCACAGCTGACATGTTGCCGATTGGTGTTTGACCTGCTGTAGAAGGATTTTGAACTGTGTTTTCCAGTTCTCTCTTAGTGAATTTGTTACTGACTTGTTTTGCTTTCTCTCACGTTAAAAGCACGACCTGCTCACCATATCTTCGTGGGAGCCTTCGCTTTTTATGTTTCTTTTCAGACCGGTTATTATTTTAATTTTCGTCATTATTGACTGCAGTGGTCAGTTCCATTTCATGACTCTTCTTGTCAGTAGACAGACCGTCTGATTGTCATTGTTGTCTGCAACAGACTCGGTTAAAGGTTTCGCATCTGAGTAATTCGCTGGTGTTCCCGTAGAAATCACATTGTGTATAATATTGATTTCCACGGGTGTGTTCTTGTTCGTAATATTTTCATTGGCGATCATATCTGTATTTGCAATTACTGGACTCTGTGACATACTGTACTCCATTCATCATAAGAATAACCTTCATGTAAGCATTGCAGTATGTATTCTTCCGCGTTCGCTGGAACCTCATTGGATTTCCTTTCACGTGGAGCGGATGCCAAGCTGTCTCGAGTACAGCCAAGTATGAAAATGAGGACCCGTTTTTTGCTGTGCGTTACGCGTACGTCGACCCAGCGATAATACGGGAAAACAGCTTTTCCGGCGCATTTAAACTGGTCAGCAATGGCCAGGCTAGTGATCCAGCTACTCTAGTGATGTGAAGAGTTGCAGTGAACACGTAAAAAGAGACGAGCAGGCAACAGCATAGCTGTGAATGTCATTTAATTTTGAAACAGAAAGAAATAATTCATCGTAAAACTCAGTGGATACGCTTCATAAGTGACCGGGCTGATCAATCTTATCTATCACAGTATCGTAACTAAAAGCAAACGTGACGAAAGTTCCTTTAACGAGGATAATTTTTCTGCATGAGATCTGTGTGGGGTAAAAGCGCAGATCTGTGATTTCGTCATGTAGTTAAATATTAAAGCCACTGCAGGTATTACAGTCAGTCGTCTGGTAATCTCTGAACTCCTTCCTTATCAGTCTCATAGGAATCCATTTCAGCAGTGCTATTTTGATAACGAGGCGATCAGCAGCAGAATCCCAAGCCACCAAAAACTCCATATTTTCTCCACCTCTCACCACTGTTCGGCAGTACGTTTGGCAGCTTAAATGTCTTGTCATTCTCACGACAAATCCCTTAACTTGGCTACAGATCAATTCTATTCTGTTCAGTTTTCAGTGTTACGGTGACAGCTGTACAAATGCAACATTTGTACCGCGTGCCCGACACCGTGAAAATGTTTTCCATCTTTCTATGACGCTTATCACTCTGGCTCCCGTGAGACCACAACTGTTCTACAAAGTAAATACATCATAATGTCTCAAAGTTTCATTTTCAGTGAAATGATAATAAGATATCTAATACATGAATTGGACGTATTTCCAAGAGCAGAACAACCCCAGTGTACGAGAGCTACGGCTGCTGACTAATCATCGCGTTTGTGTGTTTTTACATCAGGTTTATCTGATGATGAACGAAGTATAGTGGCATTTACAGTAAATTGACAGTCGTTTCGGTGACAACAGTTGCAGGTCTCAGAGCATTAGCAGACGCAGCCTTTAGTCAGGGCAGTGGGGTCTCGCCTGCTGGCAACTGGGCCACGCGTCTCTGAAGTAAAACACTGGAGATCGACCTGTTGTTGTCGAAAACCGTTAAAAAGTAGAACATTTTGGGAAGTGGATCAGCGCTACTCAACATTTATGACTTTCCCATATATGGATATTGCCTCATTTACTT
This sequence comes from Schistocerca piceifrons, assembly GCF_021461385.2. Lineage (NCBI taxonomy): Eukaryota > Metazoa > Arthropoda > Insecta > Orthoptera > Acrididae > Schistocerca > Schistocerca piceifrons. Next base: position 563,778,264 of record NC_060143.1, read on the forward strand.
GTCGCCTGGCATTTCAAAGAGTAATTCGAACATTCTGACTTTTCTTATATGGAAACAGGCATGGGTGACATCCCCATTACAAAGGTTACCATCACTGTTCTTAAACGTCAAGGTTCCTCCACAAGATTCAACCACCTTATCACATAAACCATCCGTTTTCAGTTTAACAAATACGACACTGGACACAGTTGACTTGTGGATACCAACAGTATCTTCAGAACTCAATTTAAATAGAAATGTTCCTACATCAAAAGAGATCGATTTTGCGAAATTTCTATCAAACGTAAACTTCAACTTATCGACGCCTACAGGTTCAGACATCACTTTCTCATCCTTCAAAACCTCATTGAAACCCTGCAAGTGCATCTGCAATGGGGGTGAAGACTCGCCATTCGTCAGAATCGGTCTCAGCGGACGTTTGGGCAATGCTTTACATCTTGACAAAGCGATGCCAGCCGCTGCGCCAGGCAGACGAAATTTGTGTCTCCGATTCTTCCAAGGACATTCGAGGAGTCACACATTAAACTTAAAACTATCAATAATTTATCCGTAATTTTAATATTTTTGGAGCTATCCGTATTAACAACATTGTTTGTGTTACTAGACAGAGATGCTGTTAACCACATGACCACGACCTGTTGATGACATTTAGCTCGCGTTTTAGAAATTAACCCTTAACTACTCTAGTGAAATGCTCATACTCTAGTGAGGTATCTGAGTACCCCAATAAGTTAAACGCGACTGTAATTTAAAGACATTTAATTCTGAATTGCACTTTTATCACTGAATATTACGAACATTTTTACGCATTTGTGATACGATAACAAACTATTTTGGCACACTGAATCTGTGATCGGGACAAACAAGTTTTGAGCATTTTTCACACACTATTTTGGTTTTCTTATCCACATTTCTTGCACACTAGTAGCATCTTGCTTTCGTAATGGGTTCTGGCTCTGAAGATGTCGAGGCAAGAGGAGTACCACCAAGTTTGACAACAACGTCTCTCAGCTCACGATAGGGGTAGGACATCTCGACGTCGTATATGGGGTTTTGCTAAATCCATTCTAAGCCGCTGTAGCAATTCTCTTCTTTTTGAATCATGAGTTTTATCAAGTAATTTGGCGCAATAAAGTAAAAGAGCAGCATTGACTCCCACTGTGTTTGAAATGGCATAAAATACAGACATTGTCCGTTTGTGTATTCGGCGTGATACAGAATAATTGGCGCACATTTGGTCCAGTGCGTCCAGTCCTCCTTTTGTGGCATTGTAATCAATGATCATTCCAGATTTTCTCTTTTGAGTACTAATTTTCTGATCGTGGTGCATAGATGAAAGCAACACAACAGCTCGACCTTTCCGAGGAACATAAGAACACACTGTTTTTCCTTCGTTATGCCCAAATAATGCAGATTCTAATGGGCGCTTTCTATTTGGTTTGAATTCTTCTGGGATCTGCGGTTTATTTAGTTTTAGAGTGCCTAGGACAGTTATCTTTTGGGCTTCCAGTTGATCACAGAGTTCAAGTGACATGAACCAATTGTCTTCTATAACATTTCTATTGTTTCCCTCAATTGGTGTTATTAATTTCAAAATATCCTATCTTGGAACTCATAATACACTTTTATTTGTCCCTTTGCTGTATAGACAAATTCATTGCATAAACAGAATGTTCGTGAATCACAAAGGCACATAACTTTCAGGTCGTATTTGGCCGGCGTCTTAGGCATATACAGTACATTCGAAATTTGCACTTAGCACGAAAGGGTACTTACATTTCATCGTTTGTCACGATCGCTCCTAGAGTATCATACTTTTGACATTTGTCTATAAAGAGTTCCCACACATCTCTAATAGCTGCAAGTCTCTCATCAGCCTTCCTAGCATCTCTTGTAGTAGCACACTCGAAACGCAAACAAGAAAAAATGAATAAAAATCTGTGAACGTGCATAGTGGCTCGAAACACATCACGACCAATTGCAACATTAGCAAAACGTCCAAAAACATTTTCGTGATTAGACTTCATTACTCCAGATAAATAAAGCAGATCTAGAAATGCTCTCAGTTCTATTATATCTAGCAGCTTTATGAATGCAGGTTGAGGAGCTCTGTATTTGTTTGACATGTCATGTATCTCGACGTTTGAATTGGTGAGTATTAGTTGTAATACATCTCCAGTAATGAATAATTCCCAAACAGACAACATGTCAGTTTAATCAAGCGTTTCTGCTTCACGTATAGCGCCTGGAAGGCGACTAACTATATTGTGAGCACGGATACGAGTTGTAGGAGGAGCTTCTTTTGACCACCTGAGCACTGCTTTTTTCCAAAAAAATATTTGTTAGCGTAAGGCCTAATACACTCTTCATCAGATTCTTCACACCTACTTTCTGATGTTACTTCAGAGGTGGAATCATTTTTAGGTTGGTTAAGACCTCCAAATAGACTGGGCTCAAGCGAAACATTAATGTTTATTTTTTCTGGGCAGCATGTCAGGTGCTAAGCATACACAAAACGGAAAGTCTGGACTGACACACGTAGTCTACTTCGTGGTGCAGTTTCAACTGTGCAGAAAACATCAGGTAATGAATGATGTGATGTGTTTCCGGAAGAGTGATAGACGCAGGGACAGAAACAACTAACGCACTAAGTGAGTACAGCACGCCCGGCTAGCCGCGCGGTCCAACGCGCTGCTATCCGAATGGGAAGGCATGCCAGTCCTCGGCAAGAATGCACCCAGTGGCTTCGTGCCGAGGTCCGGTGTGCCGGCCAGTCTGTGGATGGTTTTTAGGTGGTTCTCCATCCGTCTCGAAGGGCTGTTTACCCTTGCTCCGCCTCAGTAATCGTCGGAAGAGCAGATGCCTGACTGAGATTCATTGGAAGAATCCTAAGGAAATGCAGTCCGAAAACAAAGGAAGTAGGTTACAGAACACTTGGGAATGGGAATGGCAATTGAATCTCAATGTAGATAAGTGTGATGTGCTGCGAATAGACAGAAAGAAAGATTCTTCATCATTTAGCTAGAATGTAGCAGGTCAGCAACTGGAAGCAGTTAATTCCATAAATTACCTGGGAGTAGGCACTAGGTGTGATTTAAAATGGAATGACGATATAAAATTAATCGTCGCTAAAGCAGATGCAGACTGTGATTAATCCTAAGGAAATGCAGTCTGAAAACAGAGGAAGTAGGTTAAGTACACTTGTTCGCCCACTGCTTGAACACTGCTCACCGGTGTGGGTTCCGTACTAGATAGGGTTGATAGAAGAGATAGAGAAGATCCAACGGAGAGCGGCGTGCTTCGTTACAGGATCATTTAGTAATCGCGAAAGCGTTAAGGAGATGATAGATAAACTCCAGTGGAAGGCTCTGCAAGAGAGACGCTCAGCAGCTCGGTACGGGCTTTTGTTGAAGTTTCGAGAACATACCTTCACCGAGGAGTCAAGCTGTATATTGCTACCTCCTACGTATATCTCGCGAAGAGACCATGAGGATAAAATCAGAGAGATTAGAGCCCACACAGAGGCATACCGACAATCTTTCTTTCCACGAACAATACGAGACTGGAATAGAAGGGAGAACCGATAGAGTTACTCAAGGTACCCTCCTCCACACACTGTCAGGTGGCTTGCGGAGTATGGATGTAGATGTAGATGTCGGAAATTGCTGCGCAAACATTGTCTGGATATGCATACACCATAATTACTCTCCTCTTACACGCAAACATTTGGGGTTAGACGTTCCCGGCGGGGGAGGGGGAGTGGAAGGGGGGGGGGGGCGGGTTCCACTGAGGGTCGAATCGCACAATAACCCTGGGTTTGGTGTGAGGCGGCGGCGGTGGGGTGGGTGGACTGCTGTGGCCTGTTGTGGTGGTTGTCAACCACTGAGGGCTACAGAGGATACACAAAGCGAATACGTATTAAGGTACCAATCATCAGAATATCAGTACCTATAAACTGATAATGTTTTAATTTTATGACACATTAATCAATTTTGTAATGCAATCTAATTTCGAAAACAAGAAAAAATAATCATAGTAGATCGTATTTTTAACAAAAAGCACAAGTGGCAACTGCCAGGCAGTGCTTACGTTACTGGTTATCAAACAGTGAAAATTACTCGTAAAATACTATCAAAACAACAGAGCGTAGATATGGTCAGCTTATAACCCAACATACAGCAATATAGTGATTCCCCTGGAATGTAAGCACAATAACTCAATCTGAATGTCGTTAATCAACGTTAATAACTCACCAAAATAACTCACTCAAAAATAACGATGAGATTCGAAAGACAAACTTTGCTTCTACTAAGGACTGCTGATGGCATTCATGTCATCCTTTGTGCAAGTCATTTCGTAGAGACATAAACATACATACGGTATGGGAAATGTGCCATGCATCTTTTAGCAAAAAATGACTTAGGAAAGCAGAAATGAGTGACACTGAATTTGAAGTGGTACTATACATGTACTTCGAATTAATCAAACTGGAACATTAGCCACGTCAGATTTTCAGCACACGTCAAACGCGAGTCGCATTGCCAGGAATCACAGAAATGTACCTTTTCTATACACGATGTGCAGAAGGGAATGACGAAATTAAATGCATAATTCTGTAAGTAGGCTGTTTAGGTCTTCTTATTGGCAACGTTACGTAGCGCTCTGTATGAAAATCACTGGCTGTGCTGTGTGCAGTCTGTGGCTAGTTTGCATTGTTGTCTGCCATTGTAGTGTTGGGCAGCTGGAAGTGAACAGCGTGTAGCGTTGCGCAGTTGGAGGTGAACCGCCAGCTGTGGTGGATGTGGGGAGAGAAATGGCGGTGTTTAGATATTTGTAAGAATGGATGTTATGAACTCCTATATATATATATATATATAATATATATATATATATATATATATATATATATATATATATATATATATATATATATTATGACTTTTGATGACTATTAAGGTAAATACATTGTTTGTTCTCTATCAAAATCATTCATTTGCTAACTATGCCTATCAGTAGTTAGTGCCTTCCATAGTTTGAATCTTTTATTTATCTGGCAGTAGTGGTGCTCGCTGTATTGCAGTAGTTCGAGTAACGAAGATTTTTGTGAGGTAAGTGATTTGTGACAGGTATAGGTTAATGTTATAGTCAGGGCCATTCTTTTGTAGGGATTTTTGAAAGTCAGATTGCGTTGCGCTAAATATATTGTGTGTCAGTTTAAGCACAGTCATGTATAATTGTTCAAAGGGGACGTTTCATACGGCAACCCTGCCAGGATACCTCATGGGAATCTTCTGATTTTTCTTGTGGTTTGTGTAATTAGTGTAGCTTTTGTTTATTGCTAGTGCGTAATTATAGACAGAATTTCCTTTGTAGTTGTAGTTTTTCATTGTTGTACAGTAAAACATTTGTGGCATGCATGTAGATTTGCAGCAAGTTATTTGCAGCTGCGCTTGCAATTAACTAAATATTATTTTCAGTGCTATGTTAATGTGTTCTCTTATTTTTGCTCTTCAAATTGTGTTTTACTGTGTTGTCGTGTGAAATATTGTGACAATAATGGCGTGTGAAAAACGTAACACTAGGCTCCAAAGTAAACTGAGAAATAATAGTGACGACGAGCATGGCTTATCAGCACCACTGGGTAATGAATTAACTAATGTTCAACATAGTAATTTGGTAAGTGTGCATAGGGAAATGGAGCGGGCGGCAAACAATGGCGTAGGCAGTGAAACAATTAGAGAACAGGGAAGCATTATCGATCGATCGGTCAGCAATAGCTCGCCTCAGGAATCCGAAATGACAGCACACAATTTTGCAAATACTGTAGATTCAGGTTTTGCGTCTTCACCGTTTTCTCAAATAAGTCAAGACACATTTTCTGCTTGTCAAAATGTGAATGTTGCCGGTGCAAATGCACTGCCGACAAGCGTAGAGGAACAGATTCCAGACACTAATACATTGTTATTACAGCTAATGCAACAAATGGAACAAAATCAGAGACAAACACAGCAAAATCTTCAAAAGTTAGACGCAATGGAACAACACCAGAGACAAACACAGCAAAAGCTTCAAATGTTAGACACAATGGAACAACACCAGAGACAAACACAGAAACAGTTAGACGCAATGGAACAAAATCTTCACACCACAATTGAACAAACACGTGAAGATTTAACTACTGAGTTGCATAAAATCGAATCGAAATGTCAAAAAGTCTGTAACGACATAAAAACACAAATTTGTGAGCATTTTCAACCTATTTTTTCGCGGCATGAAAACGCACTACAGAAACACGAAGCAGCCATAAAAGAACTGCAAATTATTGTTCATGAAAATCATGAGACCTTGCAAGCTAAAATTGACTCAGTTGCATCTACCGATTCGGTTATGCAACTTGCAAAAACTCAGGAAAACTTAAAGGTCACAGTAGAAAGACACATGGAGGAAATTAGTTCATTATCAGAGAAAGTAGTTGAACTTTCGGATCAGCTAAATAATTTATCTACGAAGGTAGATGATAATCTGAATGACACAAAACCGGTAGTCTTTAATAACACAGAAGAGTGCGAACAAATTAGGAAATTCAAACAAAATCAGAATCAAATTAATACGCAACACCAAAGAGAAATCCGGGAAGTACAAGATCAGCTGACACAAGTAATACAAAAATTACATATTTCAGAGGACACTCGCGCTCCAACACGGGAAGAGCGACTTAGAAATACGGAACAACCACAAAGTAATAACACAGGACACTTCGGAAATTATGAAAGAAATTGGCAAGGCACACCAAATTTTGAGATGGAACCGCCGAAACGACGTAACAATGACCGATACGCGACTCGCCAACATGATGATTTTGACTATAAGCTGTTTATTACTACACGTAAATTCAAAACATTTAAGAATTCTGGCAACGACATTCATCCACAAGCATGGCTCCATCAATTCTCTCATTGTTTTCCTCCCAACTGGTCATTGGAGCACAGGTAAGAATTAATGTGTGGCTATTTAGAGAATGAACCAGCTGTAAGAATGCGATCGGTCATTCACGATTGCCAAAGTGAAGGAGAATTTTACCATGCCTTCCTCTCAGGATATTGGTCTCAAGCTACACAAGACCGAGTAAAACATAGCATCATAATGATGAAACATTTCGAACAATCTGAATTTTCCAGTCTTGTGAAATATTTTGAAGACATGTTGCACAAGAATCAGTACCTGTGAAACCCATACAGCCCTTCAGAACTCATCCCCATTTGCTTAATGAAATTGCCTGAACATTTAAGAAATATTTTTTGGCAGGACGTTGCAAAGACGACATTGAAGCTTTTCAGGGAATCTTACAAGAATTAGAAATTGACACAGACAGTCGCAGGATGCGAAAACAGGAAAACAATCACTACAGGTCACATCCGTCACAATCCCGTGACGACAGAAACAATAACTGGACATGACAAGTATATTCTTACAACGCAAATCGTGACAAAAACAGACACCACCCATATGACAACCACTGGCAGAGTAATAATAGTTACAGAGAAAGATCACATTTCCGTAGTAATGAATATAACAGAGACAATCATAGAAACAGACAATATGGCAACCGGAACTACTATTATCATGGGAGACAGAATAACTTCAGACGCAACGGTCCACTGTGCAGTGATAATTCAGGGAGAAATTCTCCACCACTTAACCGTAAAAAAAGGTACTACAGGAACCACCGACATGACGACAGACGATATAATCGTATCTACAGACTTGAATTGCATCAGAACTGGCGAGATTCAAACAGAGCAGGGCACTCTCGACAAGGTGAATTTGTAGAAGTTAGGTCTCCTAATCCCAATAACGATACGCGCCAACAAAGGAACAGACAATGACTTGCACCGCAGGCAGCCGCGTACGCCAGCTGGCTCAGAGAAAAATAACATAGGCGCTAACCTTCAGAAAAATTCCAGTATTCTTTACCGACGTATACAACATGATAATTCCGTTCAAGTTGAACCTCTGCATACTAGGAAGAGTAAAGGATTGCACCACATTTCACATGTAAAACCGTTTATTGAAAGATAATCTGTTTTTTAACTTAGTCTTTGCCATAAAACTTTTCACTTCACGCTACTAGTATGCTTGTCACACTTAGCAACTTCACATGCAACTATGTTTTAAAATTAACTATCCAGTCTAGAACCTACGGAACATATTTAGACAATAATTACGAATGCATTGTTATAGTGAACAGACGACACAGTGTTATTGTGTGTGTACATTCTTACTTGTTAGTTGCATGATTAGGTAACGACTATAGGCCTTACATACTTAGAACATATACTGCTAATGAGATTTTAATGCAACATTTTGGTTTACTTGAAAATACATTCTGGATTTGAAGTACTTTCCGTGAGATTAAAGATGACTTAGTATTTGGTTTCTTTGACAGCTACACGATTATATGACGACAGCTCTAATATGTGACATAATTTACATTGTTGCTTTTGCGGTGTATCTGTTTTATGTCTGCACAGTTTTTCTGCATTATTCTGGAAAGTAAAACATGTTTTCGCAGTAACTTTTGTGGTATAGCTACAATGAGACAGCCTTTTTCGTAGCACAACAATACGTTACAGTATAGTACTTTCTTGATCACGGTAATGTATGTAATAACTATGGTATCCATACGCAAAGCATTTCACTTTCGTTTGTGATGAGGTGAGTACATCGACTTCAGCAGAACTTTGCTTAAAGAGGACGATAACTACGACACTTCAACAGAATTATCTTACAGCAAGACGCACATTTAGCGCTACAGGACACGTATTTCAGTGATTAATTTTGTACTTATAACATTTATTTTTAAAGATTTTTGAATTACAAAGAAAGTTTTCCGTGAGACATTTCATTCCATTGCTGTAATCTGTAACACCTGACGGTATAATTACATTAATCCTCAGGGGGGTACACGCTTACTTTGTGTATCGTGTGTTTGGCAAGCACAAGGAGCCCTAGCTAATATGGTATTTGCTTATACAACTTTACACATTGGTACCATATTTCTCTAACACATAAATTACACAGCTATCTGATCATTTAACTGAGAGATAAACATTTTTTTTACTACATCAGTGACACATGTTCATGCAGTTACACAGTTGGATAATTTCACACTTATGAAATTGTATTTTGTCTGTAGCTTGTGAACTGTTCATATTTTTTCAGAACCACTGTGATACTATGAGAGCTTTGAATGATGTGTTTGGTAAGGGAGCATGATTTTTAAAGTACGTTTGAGGTAGATGACACTATTGAAATGAGCAGAGAATTTTCTTTAGGTTTTGAAATTATTGCAGAAAGCTACGACGTTTTTGAGATTTCACTGAGGTGTTATGATATTATTATGATGACAATGTATATTATGCTGCTGAGGCATGCTTATGATCAATAAGCTGATGCTATATGAGTTATTTGATTATGCTATTTATTTATTATGATGAAATACTGAAGAATTGTCGATGAATATGTATATGTGCAATTAGGTAAGGACTAATGAGTAGTGGTTAAGGACTCTGACTTGTGAAAAAGGATGTTGGAAACCAACAATCGTACTTTAAGACTTATGACATGTGTGTAAATGCATGAATGTATCACAATGCCGGTGAAAATTTTTTGGACACTGTTATGTTCATAGGATTTTATTTTCTACACATTTGTAACGCAAATTCTCAACCTGTGAAAATATTTTTATATGAGACTGTCAGTGTAGCACAAACTGCTGTCGTAAATATTTCGGTAAGGAAGCTAAGTGACCCAGGTGGCGCCCAGGTGTGCCAGTCGCCTGGAGAAAAAGCCATTAGTGTGTGCCTTTCAGAGGCACAGGTAAAAAAAAAGAGGAGGCCATTATCCTCGCTATTGACATTCCTTTGTAGAAAGCATCGCAAATACGACACGCTCAAACTTGAAAACATATGATAATACTGTGGAGCTCTTAATTTATGATATTTACTAAAATGCCTAATGAAACAATGAGAAACATTTCACAGCTATTGTCTTGCTAGTTGAGAGAAATGCCATATGGCTTGCTTTATGTATTTATTTACTCATTTTGTTTAATATCTAGTTTCTAGCTGCACTGCAGCATTGGTTAAAATAAAATTTAATAGATGTACTAATATAAGTATTTTATGCCTACAGATCCATAAGTAATTTTATGATCTATTAAAAAAAACAAAGGAGCTTAAAAAGACATTTCCCTTCACAGGAATTGCATACGGAATTTTTTTTTCAACTACTTGGTAATTTTTTTGGTAAAATAACTTCTTGTGGTGCACCACTTTATTTACATAGACATTAAGATGTGAATATACATTTCCCTTGTCTGCATTGTTGTCTTTAGTGTAATGTTTTTTTCTGCTTGAGCTATGTCATGTTTAGATATAAGTTATTTCATTTGCTGTTGCTGTTTGCCAGGCATAGTGTTGCTTAATTTGACTTTGTGTTACTCTGCTAAGCCAGTTTACTACTGATTTATTTTTCTTGTTTGCTGCTCATTGCCTTATATTAGTTGTAATATTGTTGCTTACTTTGCCAATTTGTATTTTTTTATCATTGTTGTTTGTGTTAATTGTTTTGTGCTGCTGCATTGCCTCATTCCTTAGTTTAGCATCTAAGCTCAGTAGATTTAAATTAGCTTAAGATGGGGTAGGCTATATGAGAGTATAAGAAAATGGTTTGGCCAAAAAAGTATTTTGAAAGAGGATATGAACCAAAAAAGTAGGGTTTAGGGACAACAGGTTTAGGTAGGATTTTCTTGGAAATAAATGATGAGGTAAGATAATGGTAAATAAATAATGAGGTAAGAAACATGTGAACATATAAGTACAGAAAGCATGCTTGGATAGGATGTTTTGGTGAAAACTAATGTTGAAATAAGACGAAAGATCTATGGAATGAAGTTTTGGGTTGGACTGCGGTACCGAATGTTACACTGAAAATGAACCCTGTCATTCCTTTTGTATTATTCCGCTATGTGTTTATGTATCCTTGTGTATTTGTCTTTTTCCTGTCTTTATGCGTTTAGATAATAAGATTTATGTTGTAGAAGTTTTCAAATGCTATGTTATTTTCTTTGTAAAGATGTTTAGACATTATTTATTCTGTTCTGTTTTAATGCTCATGTGTGATGTTGATGTTCCGAAAGTTATTCTGATCTTTATGTATGTACTTATGTCATAGTTCTTGTAACACTGATGTGCATGTTTATTTCTATTCTTTTCTAAAGCCTGTTTTACTACAAATGTTATCTGTATTATTATGTTTTTAATGATGTATTTTGTACCTTTGTTAATGTATTCTTATGTTATAAAATTGTAATTGACACCAGTTCATCAAATTAAGTAACATGTAAGTTACATTTCACTGCACACGTTTCTGTTGGTCATAGTATACGGACAATATGTGAGAAGTAGGGACTGTTAGTGTTCGGACGCATGTTATTAAGTCAGCAAGGGACTGATTAACAGCATTGCTGGTTCTAAGGACATTTCAAAAAAAAATTTTGTGGCTGCACAAGTGGTGGTTTATGGATTTGCTATATTGTCCGCAAGACTCTTCGACGGTGATTGTGCACCTGCACAGTCGCAACAGATGGTTGCTGGCTGTCTCTAAAAGGACTACAGTGGGTCTGCATCTTTGATGATCCACCAATACCATTATTTCTACAAGGACTGCCGTGGGTCTGCACCTCTGGTAGCCCACCAATACCATAATCTCAACCAGGACTACAGTGGGTCTGCTCTGTGATGACCTACCTACCAATATTCTTCAAAACTTCGACTGACTCTGCGGTGGGTTTGCTCTGTTGTGGCCCATTACCTGTATGCATGTCAAGAGTCAGCACTGTCTTTTCGTTGGAAGGACAACACTACTTCTTCAAGATTGCATGGAAATCCACAACTCCGGTGTGCATTTTCTTTTACTGCTCAGACTTTGAGAAAATCACTGCTATTTTACTGTGATGAACGATCAGGACTGTCTTTATGGACTGTGAGAAAATTTTAGCTTTTGACAAACATTGTATTAATAAGTGTGTGCATTTGATATCTTTCTTACTGTAATTATGAAAAATTTTTTCAAATCTGTATTGGCCAGTGCCCAAAACAATTTGTAAAATTTTTTGTGGGAAGCATGGGGGCTATGTAAGTAGGCTGTTTAGGTTTCTTATTGGCAACGTTACGTAACGCTCTGTATGAAAATCACTGGCTGTGCTGTGTGCAGTCTGTGGCTAGTTTGCATTGTTGACTGCCATTGTAGTGTTGGGCAGCTGGATGTGAACAGCGTGTAGCGTTGCGCAGTTGGAGGTGAGCCGCCAGCAGTGGTGGATGTTGGGAGAGCGATGGCGGAGTTTTGATATTTGTAAGAATGGATGTTATGAACTCCTATATATATATATATATATATATATATATATATATATATATATATATATGTATGTATGTATATATATATATATATATATACATATATATATATATATATATAATGACTTTTGATGACTATTAAGGTAAATACATTGTTTGTTCTCTATCAAAATCTTTCATTTGCTAACTATGCCTATCAGTAGTTAGTGCCTTCCGTAGTTTGAATCTTTTATTTAGCTGGCAGTAGTGGCGCTCGCTGTATTGCAGTAGTTCGAGTAACGAAGATTTTTGTGAGGTAAGTGATTTGTGAAAGGTATAGGTTAATGTTATAGTCAGGGCCATTCATTTGTAGGGATTTTTGAAAGTCAGATTGAGTTGCGCTAAAAATATTGTGTGTTCAATTCTTAGAATTGTATGTTTACGAGATCATTCTATAATCTGCTTCCCACTTACGAAAAACAAAAGGTCCCCGCGACTCTGTAATACCTCTAGCCTAAATATCAGTTTACGCTCGCAGTTCATCTCAAGTTCAGCGCACCAAATGCCTAAAAAATACCTGCGCAAATACGAATATCATATGACGAAAATGACTGAAAACGCTGCCAATCCCTGCAGACAGCTGAAACGGTCTCTCTAAATCTCGAAACTGCAGCCGTCCCCGCAGAACTACTAAACACCTTCCTTCGAAGATCCGAAACCAAGGATGATTTTAAACTCTCCCGCCAGCGTAGCCCAATACTGCATTCTCCTTTGATTGGCTAGAAAGGTGCGGTACTCGCCACAGGTACACATGCTGCCACAACAGTGTCTCAAAGAGACATAACTCCAAGAGTCTGTATCGATACTGATTCAAAATGACATTGCGCGAAGTTTGTTCTCGCAACACATTGTCGTTGACGTGTTCCGCGCGAGGGGACTGCACACCAACACCAGCGTCCTGAAGACCGATTTCTGCGGTACCATTTCTGTGGCTGGTTCCAACAACCGCGGAAGCCAATGACGACGTCACAAAAATTGTAGTATGGTCTGATAAGGCTGGGTAGACACTAAGTGTTTTTTAAGTATGTGCAATGCGCACCATTGGTGTGAAGTTAACCTTCACGGTCCTCGCCCCCTGGATACAATGCATACATTTGCATCAACGACGGAGTATAGACGAACAGTGTGTCATATCCTTGTGCACTGCATTTCTCATAGACCATTTGCCTGAAAGCAGAACTGGAAGGTATTCCGCTTCATGTATGGCACAGGTTCAGGTTAGGGATGTGAAAAACCGACCGGTTAATACCGATACCGGTATTTTTCGGCATTTGTTTGGTTTCGGTTCTGACAGGTGTTTCATTTTTTATCAGTAACCGGGTAAAGAAACAGAAATATAGGGTGACAATTATTGAACTATACGAAATAAAATCGACACAACTTCTGAACGGTTTACGTTAGGACTTTTTTTTTTTTTACATGGCACACGGTATATCGTACAAATAACATCGATTTTCCTTCCTGTTCCATTAGTGCATTGAGGGAGTGAACTATAGCTGTCTATTTGCCCCCTGTACATGCCCCAATTTATCTAATTCTCATGATACCTTCACGGAGTAAACGGTAGTGGCATAATAATAGTCAAACAGACTTCTCCAAATACAGGTTCTCTAAAATTCCGCAACGATATTTTACGAGAACTAGGTCGTCTCTCTTCCAAAGTCTCCGATACAACCTCACGTAGCTGTTTTCTTTTTTACACTTCTATTTGGGCTGTACCGCCATTTCACGGTCCTGGCAGTGTGTCTCTGAGTTCGTTCCATGTTTGTTATCATGTTTACTTGATACGGAGTAAAAACACTGGATCAGATTAGAAATGCACCAGCGACTCCTCTACAATTCACTATGCAGATCCATTCCATTTTCCCAAATCATTTCAACGAAACTACGAGGTGTGACTATGTGATAACGGGATTGCCGCTGGAAACATTTATTTCAAAAAACACATATTTAGTTATTATCACACTGAATTTATTCCCCTCCCCTAGCCCTACAACGCTCCGTGAGAATTTTCCATTAACAGGAACAGTGCTGGAACTCTTCTTCTGCGAGTTCCTTGACGACACGTACCGCATTTTCTTTCACTGCTTCAAGAGACTGAAATCTTGTTCTTTTTAACGAAAAACTGACGTTGGGGACTAGGTAAAAGTCACACTGTGCTATGCCAGGCGAGTAAGGTTGATGGCTCAGCATTAGAGAGGTGTACTTCGGTAGAACCCACTTAACAGACAATGTTGTCTGAGCCGGTGTAAAGAATTGTTCTTCCTCGAGGCTGATGAACAGTTTGACCTTCAGGAACACAGGGAAGAAACACTGTTTGATTAATATCGAAGAAAACAATTCTCATCGCTTTGAATCTTCATTCATTCATTGGAGCGTTTTTCGCTTTCGGTGAAACTGAGTCCTTCCAATGCATGAATTTGGCGTTTAGTTTCTGGATCATAAGTGAAAAACCAAGACTCATCGTATGTTATCATTCTTTCCAGAAGGTTAGGACTATTTTCAACGGTATTCAGAGTGTCATTAAATATATATTCAAAAACTTCTTTTTGTTCCATTGTGAGAATTTTCTACACCAGTTTCGCAGTCTCATATTAACTTGGTTAAGGAAAATTTTCCTTACGCATTCTTTGTCAATTTCTACAGTTTCAGCAATCAATCGAATACTCAACCGACTGTCAGACAGAATCATACTACCTACCTTTTCGATAATTTCATCCGTTCTGGAAGTCGCAAGGCGCCTTGGGTGTGAGTCATCTTCATCTTCCTTGCCATCTTGGAAACACTTGAAGCACTCAGAAAGTCGCGTACATGATTAACATTCTGCGCTATTCAATTCTTTTAGTAAAAGATAGGTTTCAGCAGCAGTTTTTCCAAATTTCATGTGAAACTTCAAGATAGTTCGTTGCTGTGTTATTACCCTTATAATTTTCCTGGCAAAATAAAACAATATCTCAATTAGTAACGACGGCTACGGCCACACTGGTTTGTCTGCAGTTACGAGAGATGCCGATTCTACCGGTGAGGATTCACGCCTCAGCGCTATTGGTCGTTCATCTTTGACGCTTGTGTTCCTACTCTGTGACAGCGTCAGTTATTCTACAGCCACACCTCGTAAGTCACCTTGCAAATACTAATTTGCGAGGTCGACGCGTTTCAAGTCGCTTCATATCATTACCACTAAGTACTCATACGATGTGACATTTATCACTTAGTACTTTAAACATAGCTGCGCTACAGCAACGGTTCCACGTAATCATATTAAGAGCAGCCGACCAGTTGCAAAGGATAAAGTAATCTTTACCTAGGTTTCAATAGATATAAATCTATCTTCTTCAGAAGACGGCAGTATTACATTAATATGAAGCGATATGTCCTTATCGTTTTTACAAACATCTGCCTAGTTTCATTAGTCAAATAAAACATAGACCTGAGAACAGGGTTTGTCAGACAAATAAAATAGGTACATGGAAGTTGGAGAGCGCTCTCCAACTTCCATGTACCTATTTTATTTGTCTTTCAAACCCTGTTCTCAGGGCTATGTTTTATTTGACTAATGAAACTAGGCAGATGTTTGTAAAAACGATAAGGACATATCGCTTCATATTAATGTAATACTGCCGTCTTCTGAAGAAGATAGATTTATATCTATTGAAACCTAGGTAAAGATTACTTTATCCTTTGCAACTGGTCGGCTGCTCTTAATCTGATTTATCACTTACATTGTAATCAGATATTACAAGGCTCTTTCTTTTTGTTGTAAAGAGTGACTTTGCTTAATAATGACAAGTTGCAAGAAACGATCCAAGAGAGGGTAAGGACGAAAAACATCTGATGGACATACTGCCGAAAGCGCGTTCCAGGGAAGGTAATCTCTCTTGACGGTGGAGACAGAAGATATTTGACGGTGTAGGTTTCAGTTGTTGGAAGTACACTAGTAAACATTTCTATATATATATATATATATATATATATATATATATATATATATATATATATATATATATTTCTGTGTGTGTGTGTGTGTCTGTGTGTGTGTGTGTGACTGTTCCAACTGAATCCCAACTGTAAACCCAAAGCATTCAGTTGAATTTAAAGCGTTTAGATTTGTGTGTTTTTTCCTGTAACCGAAATTCAGCGGTGTGTGTGTGTGCGCGTATGCCCTGCAGTTATTGTGAAATTTTCAGGGTATATGGGATGTAAGCGCAGATATTTCTACTGAAAGCTGAGGACCGTTTACTCAACAATGTTACATCAGTATTTACTTCAGTTGAAGGCTAATAATTATAGCTGTGACGAGAAGTATGTTTTTAAGTCGGTTAGCCGGCCGTGGTGGCCGTGCGGTTCTAGGCGCTGAAGTCCGGAACCGCGGGACTGCTACGGTCGCAGGTTCGAATCCTGCCTCGGGCATGGATGTGTGTGATGTCCTTAGGTTAGTTAGGTTTAAGCAGTTCTAAGTTCTAGGGGACTGATGACCTACGCTGTTAAGTCCCGTAGTACTCAGAGCCATTTGAACCATTTTATAAGTTGGTTAGTACCTCCAAGTAGACGTTGCCCAAGCAAACCACTAATGTTTATTTTCGCCTGGGCAGCAGGTCAGGTGTTGATGTGTGAAAGTGCGTACACAAAATGGGAAGCCTGTACTAACGGGCTTGCGGGAAGACCGATAGACGCAGAGAAAAAGAACTAACGTACTTAAGTGAGTAACTACTAAGATACAAGTTATCACAATATTTGCACCTATAAACTAACACCCTTTCTATTCTTTATGAACCATTAATCAATTTTGTAATGCAGTATAATTTCGATAACAAGAAAAAACACTCACAGTAGATCACATTTTTAACAGAAAGCGAAAGTGGCAATCGACATGCAGTTGTTATATAACTGGTCGTCAAACAGCACGAAAATTACTCGTAAAATCCTCAGCTTATTGCCAAACATAGAGCAATGCAGTGGTTCCCCTAGCTTGTAAATGAGATACCTCAGTCTGAAAGTGATTAACCACTGTTGATACCTTACCAAAATAATTGAATAACGATGTGATTCGAGAGACAAACTCCGCATCTACTAAGGACTGCTGATGACATTAATACCACTCTTTTTGCAAATTACAGTATTTCGTAGAGACGTAGACATACATACAGTATGGGAAATCTGTCATAGCAACATTCATATTCCAGGAATAAATGATTTAGGAAAGCAGCAAAGAGTGATACTAAATTTGAACTGATACTGTATATTGACTTCGAAGTAATCGAACATTGAATGTAAGGCACATATCATTTTCAGCACACGTGAAACGTGAGTCGAATTGCTAGCAATCACAGAATTGTAAGTTTTCTATACACAATTTCCCGCAAAA
Organism: Schistocerca piceifrons; assembly: GCF_021461385.2. Classification (NCBI taxonomy): domain Eukaryota; kingdom Metazoa; phylum Arthropoda; class Insecta; order Orthoptera; family Acrididae; genus Schistocerca; species Schistocerca piceifrons. Next base: position 563,796,087 of record NC_060143.1, read on the forward strand.
CACTGAATGGTCTTAAGCGCAGGAGAGCACGACGAAACTGAATGCATAATTCTTAGGATTGTATGTGTATGAGATCATTCTGTAATTAGCTTCCCGCTTGCGAAAAACATAAGATCCCCACGACTCTGTTATACCTCTCGCCTAAATATCAGACCACGATCGCAGTTCATCGCAAGTTCAGCACACAAAATAACTGAAAATAACTGCGCGAATGCGAATATCACATGACGAAAATGACTGAAAACGCTGCCTGTTACCATCCACTGCTGACAGCTGAAATGGTCTCTCCAAATCCCCAAACTGCAGCCGCCTCTCAGGACAACGAAACACCTCGCCTCGACGATCCCGAACAAAGTGAGATTTTAAACTCTCCCGTCAGCATGGCCCAACACCGCATTCTCCTCTGATTGGCTAGAAAGGTGCGGAGCTCGCCACGGGTACACATGCTGCCCCAGCAGTGTCTCAGAGAGACGTAGCTCAAAGAGTCTGTATCGATGCTGATTACAAAATGCTTTTTCGCAAAGTTTGCAAAGACTAGTTTCGTGAATTGAAGAAACAAACATTAGCAAAATTGAAAGAGCCGCTTAAAACACGACTCTCAACTTGCCTAGTGTGTTCCCATGTGTGCTTTCACTCGCTGAAAACTACACTTCAACGATATTTTATCCATACTTTCAAGTAGATGTACCTCCATTGGAGCTCGTTAACAGCCACGTGTCCAAACGATCTTTTTAGCTCGGCTGCATCTTTAGTATATTTCCCAGCTATTTTTTCCCATTTAGTAAAATCACCTTGTTGTCATTATCTTACATTTATCCTCATTTAAAGAGAGCTGCTCTCCATTAGATCATGTAGAAATTTTGTCCAAGTCTTCCTGCAGTTTTCTAGGAACGTCCAACGTGATGCTCCCCCTTTCAGTGGGTTCATGTTGCGGAAGATGGCGGTTCAAGTCCCCTACTGACCGTCCGAGATTAGATATCCCTCGATTTTCCTAAATCACTTAAGCAAATGGCGGGGTGGTTTGTTTGAAGGGGACTTCTTTCCTGTCCGTTCCTACTGTGTCTCTATATTTTATCTCTACTGGCCATGTTGTCGATGGGACGTTAAATCGGCAACAACACTTGTATTGCTACTCCTTCGAAGCTGTCTGTTGCGAAACAGTGTCTCATTGGTTATGCTCGTGGCCTGACGGCTTCGAATGACACGAAGGCCGTCCCACTCGATGAGTAGATTACTCTCGCTACACTGCGGAGAGATTTGGATTTAAATTCAGGGCATTGACGTAAAGTTTCACAACCACTTTTTTGCTACCACTTATTCGCTTACTGAAGGTAAAAGTTGTTTCACTGCCAGATATCTAACTAAATTACCACTTGACGATCACCAACGCCTAAACACACGTATTTAACAACAGTTAACGCTGCGGACGTGGGTTTGGTTTGTCCGAAGGGCTTGGATTGAGTTTGATAATGAGTGATGGCATTACCAAGTGATGCTAGTTTCCCTTAAACTCCCCGTGAAATTTTTAGTTTCTCAGTAACATCTCGAAACTGGTATTCAGTGTAGGCTATCGAAGATTCACTAGTGTAGATGAGTTAACACCACTTTAAAGCTTTACACGTATGGGTGGTAGGCAAAATAATGTGAACACTTGTACTTACTTGAGATTGGTATATTAATAAGGCGCTGGACCCCCATATGCCAGTAATACATTTTCGATTCTTTTCGGAATACTGGCATACAAGGATTGTATAGTCTGCAGTGGAATGTTACACCACTCTTCGATCAGAACCTCTTCTAAATTCTGTAGTGACGAGGGAGGCAGTACCGCCCACATTGGTTCGATAATGTACAACTCCTGGGACTGCGCTGGACAGGGAAGACGCTGGAGTTAAGTTTGCATGAACGTCATACCACGATTGTACTGTCTTCGCTGTGTGAATGGGTCCATTAACGTCCTGAAATAGGGCATCAGTGTTGGGGAACAACATTTAAATCATGGGGTGCACCTGATCACCTCAAATGTTCACATAATCGTTGGCTGTAACACGGCCTTTGAGAGCAATGATGGGACCAGCAGAATACCACGATATGGCTGCCCACACCATAGCACTTCCACCTCCATGCTTAACCGTTGGAATCAAGCAACTAGGATTGTAGGCTTCTTTTGGAGTCCTCCAGACGCAAACCAGGCCCGATGTTGAAAATAACGGAAACATTGGCTCGTCGGACCGTATGACGTTATGACGTGTTTCCAGTGATCGTCCGTCTAGGTTCAAAATGGTTCAAATGGCTCTGAGCACTATGGGACTTAACTGCTGAGGTCATCAGTCCCCTAGAACTAACTAACCCCTAACTAACCTAAGGACATCACACACATCCATTCCCGAGGCAGGATTCGAACCTGCGACCGTAGTGGTCGTGCGGTTCCGGACTGTAGCGCCTAGAACCGCTCGGCCACCCTGGCTGGTCGTCCGTCTAAGATTAATGCTTCTGACACCATGTTTTACTCTTTTTTGCGTTGGTTGTCGTCACTGATGGTTTCGGTATAGCAGCTCGTTCATGGATGTTCGCTTTGTGGAGTTCTCGGCGAACAGAGTCGGTAGACACGGGGTCTCGAAGATGGCCACTCAGCTCTACAGTCACTTTAGACGCCGTAGTTTTGTGTTGTTTTGACACAATTCGTGTTAGCGTACCACGGTCTCTGTCATTTAATTTTGATTTGTGCCCCCTGTTACATTTACACGATGACGTCTTTCCATGTTTTGTTCGGGCTGACATGACTGTTGAAACAGTTGTTCTTGGAACATTCAGTAAGCTGGCTGTCTTGGTTGCTGATGCTCCAGCTAATCGGGCCCCCACGATCTGCCCTCTTTGGAACTCTGATTGGTCTTTCATTGCACGCCGACCACCGCCTCTCAAAGCAAATACGAAGTGTGAACCACTCTCAAACAACCTACAGTGACACCTATTCCGTATCTCACAGTCCAACGCTACACGTGCCTTACGTCCGTTGCTGATCGTCAAACACAACCATCCCTTTACTACAATTGTTCACATTATTTTTTGTTATCCCCTGTACATTTTTGTACAAGTGTTAGCCTAGCCGAGCCAAACCACCCTTATTATGTTCGCGCGCACCTCGAAACAGCTTCTTTACAAAATAATTCCGCGAAATGCTCTCTTTACACTGGAACGTGTGTTTGCAAACACATACTTTACGAATAGCAAGAATATATTTTCTTCCCAAATTACAAGGTAACGCAATTTAAAGGTGGTGGTCATTCATCAATAGATCTGAAACTTCTTTTACTCAGAGACTAAATATGATCTCACTTTAGATTTATTAAATTAATACACTTAGAGCTACGTGGGCATTTTGCTATTCCCAAGATGTTAACAGACCAATGCGCCATTTATGAACCGGCCGTAACTGCGTTTTATTCAAAGAAAATGGAACACTGAAAGCTTATTCACCTGTAGCCAGAAAACGGCGCACACTCCTCGCCTTCCAAATGAAACACTCGTAAAAAACCCTCTTTTTTTCACCCTCTGGTTGTATCTGGAAAAAACGTTGCTGCACAGGAGAGGCCAGAGGGAGGGGGAATGTGGCGGAAACATTTATTTTATTGCCCCCTGCGTACTCATGCGGATTACAGGTTGTAATTGGATTTACGTCGCGGCCCGTTTTATCGCCGAGCCAAGCCACCCTAGCTGTGTTCGTGCGCTGCTCGCAACAGCTTGTTTACAAGATAATTCCGCGAAATGCCCTCTTTAGATATGAACGTGTGTTATGCTGATTAATTATTCGCATGATGTTGATTATATTGTGGAAGACTTGTGATTCGAGTTATTTATAATCATTTGAATACCATTGCTTTACATCGACTATCCAACACTTCCCGAAATAATGTACCAGGTAGTTTTCATATCAAGTAAAATATTACAACGCATAACACACACAAAATGGGTAAAAAATTCAAAGATTCCGTTCCAGGTGAGCCACCGCTGCGTGTGTGCTGCAACCGTAGCGATTGCCTCTCAAGCACTCACTTCCTGTGACGTCCGTGAACTCTTCAGTCGGCTGACCAACAAAAATTTTTCTGTAGTCTTCTCTGAGAAAAATAATGTGTTCCAATGAGGATTACACTCCTCCGCAGCTGTTGTCCTAACTTATCCTGATGGGGAATCTCACTGTTGCACCCATTTACTTTTCCCGCCGGAAGTTGATGTGTGGAAGGGATACACATGATGTTAATTAATATGTCGCAGACCTGTGCACAATAGATAGAAGAACTGTAAAATAAGCTTCCGTCGTTTTCTGAATACTGAAAGGAAGTTTTTATTTACTACTAATATGAGTACTAAGATACAGACAAAAATACTGGCGTAACACCGTCAGGAAACGAACATTTGAAAAGAAAAATAGCTGTAGAACCTAGGTGGAGATTTGTGAATAAACAGAGTGATAGTAAGAAAACATGGAACACGAAAATATTTCTGTAACTAAGAAAATTAAAAAGAAATTGTCCACACTTAAACATGAATTTTATTGCTTGTTTTTCAGACCTCCGTCCGTTCCACGGAGGTTCCCGGTGTATTAGTTAGCACCCTGTACAGAAGTGCTAAGCAAGGAAATGAAGTGGGCCATAATATTATACGATGTGGTCGAGCGGTTCTAGGCGCTTCAGTCTGGAATCGCGCGACCGCTACGGTCGCAGGTTCGAATCCTGCCGCGGGCATGGATGTGTGTGATGTCCTTAGGTTAGTTAGGTTTAAGTAGTTCTAAGTTCTAGGGGACTGATGACCTCAGATGTTAAGTCTCATAGTGCTCAGAGCCATTTGAACCGTAATATTATAAGAAAGAGAAGAGGAATTAAATAACGACGAGGCGTAAATTATGATATTACCGAAACATGTCACCTGTAGCAGGCGCCTTCCTTCAGAATTGGCTCTGAGCACTATGGGACTTAACATCTATGGTCATCAGTCCCCTAGAACTTAGAACTACTTAAACCTAACTAACCTAAGGACATCACACAACACCCAGCCATCACGAGGCAGAGAAAATCCCTGACCCCGCCGGGAATCGAACCCGGGAACCCGGGCGTGGGAAGCGAGAACGCTACCGCACGACCACGAGCTGCGGGCTCTTCAGAATTACTGACTTCCTTAGCAGAGCTAACCGTGACAAAATTATTCCACCTTATATGCAAGGCGTTCCAGGGCATGGTGAGAACTAATGCCTCCGAGTTTTTTAACTGAAAACTAATTTTTTCAACAAAACCAAAATTATCGTTCTACATCTTCATTCTCCACATCTACATGCGAGGGTTGGAACTTTAATAGTGGCAACTACTTATTTACAGCTGGTACAAAATAGATACGTTTTTCAAAGTTTTACTGACCCTTAAAGCAGTCACCATCATCGTGTATAGCCCGTTGCCAGCGATGTGGAAGTCGTAGGATACTCTTAGCAGTGCCAGTTGTGTTGACAGTTCGAGCGGCGCGGTCTATTGCCCGACGAATATGTATCAGTTCTGACGCGACTGCCGTGAAGTGTTTCCTTCAGTTGAGAAATCGAGTAAAACTTACGAGGGCTTAGGTCAGGGGAGTGCAGTCGGTGGTATAGCACTTAGCAGCCCCATCAGTCAAATAAATCAGAAACAGCTTGCACTGTACGTGCTTCAGCACTGTCCTGCAAAATGATGGTCAGGTCCTGCAGAGAGTGTCATCACTTCTGTCTCTATGCTGTTCATTGTTGGAACACAACCTACGACCAGCTTAGAGACAGAAGTGATGAGACTTTCTGTAAGACCTGACCATTATTTTGCAGGACAATATTCAAGCACGTACAGTGCAAGCTGTTACTGATTTGTTTGACTGATGGGGCTGCTAAGTGCTATACAACCTACTGCACTCCCCTGACTTAACCCCTCGTGAGTTTAACTCGATTTCTAAAATGAAGGAAACACTTCACGGCATTTGCTTCAGAACTGCTAGCAATTCGTCGGGCAATAGACGGCGCCGCTCGAACTGTCAACACAAGTGACACGACTAAAAGTATCCTACGACTTCCACATCGCTGGCAACGGGTTATACACAATGCTGGTGACTACTATGAAGATTAGTAAAAGTTTGAAACAGGTATCTATTTTTTACGAGCTGTAAATAAATAGCTGACATTATTAAAGTTTCAACCCTTGTATTTGTAGCTCTCTGTTGTTAGTGGTCTCCGAATTGTAGCGTATAGCATGGCGGTGTGTAACGTAACTGCGTCGTTGGGTGAGAAACGCTGTGTTGTAGCCCAGTTTTGAATGCCAAGAGTTCGTCCACACATAGAACACCCTGCGCTTCTGCACGACCATGGCAGACTCTACAAGAGTGCTGTCAACGGCCATCCTCTATACAGTCCCGACTTCGTGTTCATAATTTAGAGAACACCTTCGAAGACTTCACTTTGATAGTGATGAAACGGTGTAAGCAGAGGTGAGGTTGTGGCTCAACCAACAAAGTCAAACATTCTACACTGACATTATCAACAAACTTGTCTCTCATTGGGAGAAATGTATTTGGAGGCAGGGTGGCTATGCTGAGAAATAAACACTTAAATATGAATAATGAAGATATAGAATTTTACTTAAGTTTGTTTTGTTTCGAAAGCTTTGAGAGTTTTCAGGTACTGGCCACCTTCGTGGCTGAAATGCCCTTTGACTTCAAGAAGAATTCAATAATTACTATTCTAATCTTATTTCAAGATGAGTTTAACAATTCCTATTTCCTGGAAGGCAACTGTTGGCTGGTGTGGATGTTATCGAAATATCGGTTTAACACGTCATGGTTGTAAAATACTGATATGATGGCACAATTTATAGGAGCCGATCTCTGCGAGGGCCAGTTTGGGTTCGCAGCAGATGTTGTAGTACGTGAGGCCATACTGACACTACGTATTATGTTACAAGGAAGATTGAAGGAAGCCAAACCTTTGTTTATAACATATGAAGAGTCAGAAAAGATCTTGATAATGTTGACTGGAAAACGTTCATCGAAATTCTGGAGGTAGCAGGGCTCAAATTCAGGGCGCGATAAATTCTCCGCAACTTGTACAGCCGGCTGGAGTGGCCGAGCGGTTCTAGGCGCTACAGTCTGGAACCGCGCGACCACTACGGTCGCAGGTTCGAATCCTGCCTCGGGCATGGATGTGTGTCATGTCCTTAGGTTAGTTACGTTTAAGTAGTTCTAAGTTCCAGGGGACTTATGACCTCAGAAGTTAAGTCGCATAGTGCTCAGAGCCATTTGAACCATTTTTGAACGACTTGTACAAACACAGAAGTCGAATGGAATGAAACGGAACCATTAATTGCGAAGTAGTTAGACAGGCTTATAGCCTGTCCCTGATGTTATTCGAACTGTACAGTGAGTAAGCAGTAAAGTAAACAATGAAGCAAACTGAAAAGAGCATTTATGTTGAGGGAGAATAAATAAATATTTCCCCGTTTGCAGAAGACATTGTAATTCTGTCGCAGACGGAAAAGGATTCTCAAAAGCAGTTGAACGGAATGGATAGTGCGTTGAAAAGAGATCTCAACAAAAGTAAAGAAAGGTAAATGGAATGTAGTCGAATAAAAAAAGAAGTTGCTGAGGCAGTTACATTAGGAAATGACACACTAGGAGGAGTAGATCGGTTTTGCTATTTGACCCGAATTCATCCACAACAACCAAAACATCTGCTCTCGATATTGTCTTCCTCACCATTAGGTGTATTGCAGTTCTTGAAAGACTCAAAGAAGGTAACAGCACTCCATGTCTTGCCTAGGACAGTAAAGCGGTATTCCTCCACTGACCGTATAGTTCGCTGTCTGGCGTATAGGTACCAGATAGGAAAATTACCCTTCACAAAGAACATTCTCTGTGTATTGAATCGAAAATGTTGGGTGTCGGTCCTATTGTGAATGGGTCGGTGGAAGAAAGTGCTAACTCTCAGTTTAGCAAGATTAGCCCGTGCTCGAAACATCTGCTGTGTTCGCGAATGCATTACATGACGGTAACAAGTAGAAACATATTCATCCCTACAATAACCTCTCTACTATGTAAATTGCTTTGTTTTATTGTATTTACCTCCATATCTTTGCATTTAACCAAACTTAAAACATGCAGTGGTACAAAATACTCTCTTGTGGGCTAGCATTTTCTTCTACCGATACCTTATGCACTACCATTTTGTACCATCAGTTGGCGCCCACAAACATTCCCGTCTGTAGGAAACTGAATTCCGAACACCACACTGTAATTTTTTTTTTTTTTTCAATTTCCGGTCGCGTAAATTCTGGCTCACCCTGAATTTTCTCTTTGGGAACTACAGAATTTCGTAGAGAATCGGATCTTTTGTTTTTGCTTTCAGGCAAAAATTTTAACTACAAGATAATCAGATCATTTTATTTCAGTCCATCAATGTAATGAACAATAGTACGTGACTGTGGGGACTTAATATTAGGTCACTACTGCGGGTGATCTTGCCTGGATCGGAATTTTTCTTGTAAGTAAAACGTTATGCACCACACGATCTGGACTGCTTTATGTCACTGACATAATGTTTTTGCACACCACACTAATCCCAGGTACATCCAATCACTTTGTGTGCCTTCAGAACTCTTACTGACGGTACGTACATGTCTAAGAAAATGGCTCTGAGCACTATGGGGCTTAACTTCTGAGGTCATCAGTGCCCTAGAACTTAGAACTACTTAAACCTAACTAACCTAAGGACATCACACACATCCATGCTCGAGGCAGGATTCGAACCTGCGACCATAGCGGTCTCGCGGTTCCATACTGAAGCGCCTAGAACCGCACGGCCACCCCGCCTACATGTCTAAGACAGTGTGATTACAGTACAACTCTTATAAACCAGCGACCTGGCCCAACTTCGCACGAGTTACGTATTTAGGACAGACGACTCGTTTGGTGTAGTGTGTTTTCTTTTCAGGACACTATGCAGAGCTAGGGTTAAATTTGAAAGAACAAAATTGAGTAACTCAGTATCATCACTTCCATATCTTACGCGATGTAAGCAACACAGCAGGAACGGTGTCTGCAGGCGTCCAGGCGTCAGTGTTATGTATTCCATATTAAATTGCAGGGACATCTAATGGCAATCATGGAGGCGCATAGTGACGTAATATGTTTACAACCAATATAAATATTGTATGCTAATCGTGTGTGTGTGTGTGTGTGTGTGTGTGTGTGTGTGTGTGTGTGTGTGTGTGTGTGTGTGACTCAGTATGTGTCGAAGGCTACCTACGGTGGCACAAATACAAGAAAAAATAAGGAGAAACACGCATGATCTATAATTTACCTCATGTTCCAGTACTACTTCTTAGGAAACTTACAAAGGAAGCTTCCAATCGCACCCCCTCAGATTTACTACTTACATGACTCAATTGAGAGCCCGTCACTAACTAAACACAGGTCAACGATGAAAATAGGAACAGTGCGGTGAATTGGGAAAAAATAAGCAAAAGAGAAAGAGTGAACGGTCCAAAATGAAGATGTGCAACATCGAGCAAATTTGAAAAGCCACGGCGTCTTCGATATGTCGTCATGGTGTTGCACTGCGAGGGGGAAGATCCGTATCGAAATCTCCGTCGTGCTCATAGTTTTTGTATAAATTGCATGTTTGACCATCAGCTGCTTTTATTTTAAATCCAAATATCTACCGGTTTCAGTCATGGACCATCTTCACAAAGAAGGGTTAAAATGATTTAAGACACAACATTACATTTGCCCTTACTTAAATAATGTGTAGAGCATGTCATAAATATCAATATAGGATAAAGAATTTTTAGAAGCAAGCATACTAATCAGTTGATGGTGAAACATGCGTTTTATACATGACTTGACGGTTTTTATAGTCACCTTCCTAAAATGTTCTCATTGTTTTTCTTTTGTTTTTATTTTGTTCACAAAATTATCAACGGTCCGTCCGGTCGTTAACGTGTCTGTCTGCTGTATTCAGATTTGTGTCTGTATCGTGGTGTAGCTTCCATTTTCAACAGCGAGATATAAGGAAGGGGCCTCCAGACGTACGGACTTCCAATTTAACACAGGTACCACATTTTATGAATCTTGCGTTTCGCTTTGGAAGTTTTAATTCGTCAGTTCCTTTGCTATAAAATAGTTCAAACCCGTCTATATGCAGTTTACATTTTTGTGAGGAATCTATGCGGCATCTCGCCTACTCTCATTATCCATCACATTTACTTGCGACGGTAAAATGTTGTTACCAAATGACTCATATTCTATAGCCAATGTATACTGTGACAATTGCCAAGACCACGGAAGGAGAACAGACAAGTCATTAGCAGGACGGAAAGTTAATAATTTTGAGAAAAAAAAGCCGAGGGTACGGGGGACATTAGGACACGGATCTCCCTCTTTGCCGTCCAGCACCGTGACCACATAATCACAACATTCGTGGCGTTTCATATTTGCTCGATGCTGCACATCTTGAACTTGGACCGTTCACTGTTTCTATTTTGCTTCATTTTTCACAATTCAGTACACCTTCTTCCTGTTTTCTTGCTTGATCTGTGCTCAGTTTCTGACGGGCTATCCACTGGGTCATTTTACCACTAAAGCTGATGGCGGTGCTATGGACAGTCTCCCAAGCTGTGCGGAGTCTGATGCAGTGTTGAGACTCAGTGCGGCAGTTCCCTGTCGTGGAATTTCTACGACAAACGTCTCCACCGTGTCACACAAAGGATCGTGTCCACATGTACCTATGATTCAAGGAAAGCCGGAATCTGAAGGTTAAGTCGTTTGCCGCGCTGCTGCAAGAACGTACTGTATGTAAGAGTGGTAAACATGTTGCAGTTGCTGAAGTACATTTTCTTTTTTTTAAAAACATCGTGGTTAAGGTCTTATGGGACCAAACTGCTGAAGTCATGTGTCCCTAAGCCTACGCACTACTTAATGTAACAAACTAACTCAAGCCAAGTACAGCACACACGCCCACGCCCGAGGGAGGACTCGAACCTCCGACTGGGGGAGCCGCGCGGACCGTGATAAGGCGCCCCAGACCGCGCGGCTACCCGGCGCGGCCGGTTTTTCGTAAAAAAGTGTTTTGTATAGCATAAAAAATAAAACGCCACGTGTTTTTTATTCGGATGTTTTTCGCTGTGCAGTTGTTCTCAGACGTTTTCAGGGAAATTGTTGGTTTAAAGGATTGTTTGTTTCGATTTGTACGTCTCGAGTCGCAGCCTAATGATGAGGTATTATCTTCTCGTGATTCGTCATATTTATTACAATACTTCAAACCTAAGTAACCCACTGCACATTGTTCAAAGAATTTGCTGTAGATTAAAAGTGCAAATTGTGACTACAATTTGAGGGAAGAAGCAACTCAGAGTCTGAAACTGTTGTCATAGTTTGAAATGTGTATCTCCATAACACTGACAGGTGAATGAAAGGGTCAAAGGCGGAGTGGAAAGAGGTCACCAGGTGGTATTTAATCTTACGACCTTTCAGTTTCCAACCAGACGGTCTATCGCTAGATCGTACCATCAGATACAAATCAAGGTTTTGTATATACATCCTTTTAGCAGGACGTCTCTGGGACGACGGCCGTCTACTATCGCGACAAAAAAATAAATACACCTTCAGCCGTCCTTATGATTTTATTTTTTGTCAAGATACAAATTAAGTGATATTTGTTGTATTCTCGGCGCGCTGTTTGGCTCTCGAATTACGGTGGCTGTACTCTAGGTGTCAATGGTATCATTTGCAGAACTTAAATTCATCATAATTCAGACAATTCGTACGCAAGATTTATAAATTATCTGCGAAAACCTTTCCACTTGAATCAGTGTATCAACTGGTCGAAACGGAATCAGAATCCCTACAGCAGTTCCTGAGATTCGCCAGTATGTGCAGATGGACGCAAGGAAGCGACTTCAATTTAATTATGTAGAGAGAAGATGTGGTGTAGTAAAGACAGTATACATACCTCTCGTCTTTTTTATAATGCTATAGCACTTTCCTGCCGTCACGGTGGTTCGAGTCCTCCCTCGGGGGCATGGGTGTGTGTGTTTGTCCTTACGATAATTTAGGTTAAGTAGTGTGTAAGCTTAGAGACTGATGAACTTAGCAGTTAAGTCCCATAAGATTTCACACACATTTGAACATTTTTTTGCCGTCACGTGTATATTAAAACAGGAACTGGTATAGTTTAATGGAATTAGTATATGATCAACACATATACACTTTTAAGTCTATTTTGTACGGTTGTAACAAAGATATTGTTCAGTGGAATAGGATACATACAATAATTAAACGATAATGGGGTTCTCGTTTGAGTTTTTGATGTAAAAATTTGTACATAGCATCTTGCAAATGAAAGGAGTGAGTTGCTGCATGCCGTAGACGTTGAGGGTAGTCAGACGTGTATGTTGAAATTCAGTGGTGGTAAGGAATATACTGCGGGTGAAGTAAAATGCGGAACGCTTCGCTGATGGTCGTGTAATACAATTTACTAGTTATTTAAAGGTACAAGTAGTGCTATTCAATCGTCGAAATTTAATGGTCCCTATGGTCTTAGTGTCAGTTCCGATATGGTACCTGCTAAGGGAGCTATATGTTGGTAGCTGTATAAGGCAGTTACATGAGGACAGTTGCATAAGAGAGTCCTGTGAGAACTGCCGAGTAGGGTACCAGGTTAGTAAGTAGATCTTAAGGAGCTACCAGAAATCGTAAGCGAAAGACTGTCAGGTCACGTTAAATCATTTTTCTCGATTGCCGCATTACGCTGTTTCAGCGAGTAATATATGCACGAGTATACTGCTCATTTAGGAGGCGGTAGGTGAACTAAATTAGATTCTTTTGTCCATTTAAAGGCCCTGTCTAGGAGGGAAATTAGTTTGAGAAAACCGCCAACGGTTATTAACTGGTCACTGCATCGGTAACAGTCGGACGGCCTGTGCAGAACCGTATGTATTCAGAATTGTTTTCGTCTTTTCTTGTGAAAAGTATTCGATGAGTTGCCTTAACTCCTCGTTATAGACTTAAGGTCAGATTTATTGTTGTAGCAAGGAGTACCGACATTAAAACTGTTCTGGGCCGAATTGTTTACTAATTTAGTTTTTTATAAATAATCATTAAAAGGAATTGAGGATAGTGCTGGTAGTCACTAATATGCTGAATCGAGTTTCGTTCTTAAGTCCAATAATACTGTGAAGACAATTTGGCAGACATCGAACGCCGGGTGTAGTGGAGATTGCCTTAATTTTTTACTTTGCAGTGATAAGGTGACCGTGGCACTAACAAATTTGTCGCAGGCAAGGCCAAGATAGGATTGTACTACACTGGAGCTCAAATTCAGCACTCGCACAATATCTAATTGAAGCAACAATGAAATCAAGCAGCCTTATGTCATTAAAATGAAAACCTGATCTATCTAGTTAGTAACTAGATTGTTCGTAAAGCATAACGTTAGTGATATTAAAAGAGACTTTGATATAACGGAAAGCAAAGGAAAAACAGAGAGAGAATAATGATAAAACATTTCAAAGATAATGCTTTGATAGTTTTGAGCAAGGTTTTCGGTAAAAATATTGTAGTAATGAAGCACAGTCAGAGAATTGAAAGTAGACGTGGTGTGGTAAAAAGAGAAAGGTGATTCGATAAAAGAAAATATTGAGATATTGAGTTCGGCAAAGAAAATTGAAATTCCATAGAAAGTTGGCCACCAAGTACTTAGATTTTCGGTGATATAAGAAAGGAAAAATGCATTTCGTAAAGTTCACTTTTAAATGAGAAAAGCTGGCCGCGGTGACCGAGCGGTTCTAGGCGCTTCAGTCCGGAATCGCTCGATTACTATGGTCGCAGGTTCGAATCCTGCCTCGGACGTGGATAAGTGTGATGTCCTTAGGTTAGTTAGGTTTAAGTAGTTCTAAGTTCTAGGGTACTGATGACCTCAGATGTGCTCAGAGCCATTTGAACAATTTTGAACAGTGAAAAGTCCTTACCAACACGTTAAGATTCGGTAGAGTATATGGTGTTGAAAGGGGAAGGATAGCAAATAAACCAAAATGTATGTAGTTTGTAATAAACTAGTTAGAGATACTAACTGTTCAAATTGCATTTCAAATACGATACGCGATCTTCACGATTATCTAAATAATTTCCTTTTGCTTTTTATGTAAGACTAAGTAAGTTGCATGGGGGCTTAATTATTATTAAATTTGAAAATCATTTTTATTCTTGGTGGCTGTATATCCGATTACGTAGTCTCGTAAACGGTTGGCCCTGACTAGTATTATTACGCAATCTGACTGCATAGAACAACAACAAAGAATGAAATGAAAATTTTCGTTAACACAATTAATTAATTAAGTCCCCAGCAACTATAAAACCTACGAAACCAAAACACAAGTGTAACTGTTCTGTGTGTGGAAGTATGACTCAACGTACACATCTGGCACGGTTCTTCTTCAATAAGACAAGAAATTTCAAATATAATTTATACTGAAGTTATTAAAAAATAGAAATACTATAATTGCGTAAGGAAAGCAGAATTACACTCTAATACAAGAACACAAGCCAGATGCTTTGTTGACTGAACCTGTAATGGTGCATTATTTAAGACACTGAGATAATAAAAAGAAAAGGAAAATTTTTTTTTTCTTTTACCTTCATATATTGACGAAAAGCACTCTAATCATTACAATATATCTCCACACCGACTCTCTACTACCACATCTCAACAAGAACTCTCCACCACGACCTCTCGACAAGCACTCTTCACTAGCACATCTCAACAAGCACTTACTACCACGAGTTCTCAACAAGCACTGACTACTTCTAAATAATGACTGCCAGTGGAGGCGGCGAAACAAAACTCTCTGGCGCTGTGGCTTAGTGTAGCCACCTTTCATATGCCCCTCCTCCACGGGCCAGAATTTGATGGTATTTTTGCCAGCATTGGTGGTGAAAATACCACCAAATTCGTCACAAAAATACAGACAAAAATAAAAGATAATATTAATACGTAACTATCACATAATTAGATAAAATATTGGCTTTGCACTGACCTTTCAATAACCGAATATATAAAATACAGTAGGCAATACAAATTCTTTCATACATGTGGCTTTACATAATAGTTTACACAATACACAAAAAATCAGTTTATACAAATGTTCACATAACATGCTTTCCATGATTAAAAAAAAAATAAATAATTGATAGTTCCAGCAGTAGCACCCAGCAACAAGTGACATTATTTTAGTAAAAGCAGTTCCATCTGTGGCACCCAGTAATGTTGAACAGGTGCAGACAGCAAGAAGGAACATCATTTCAGTAGAAACAATCCATCAGTGGCACCCAGCAAAGTTGAACAGGTGCAGACAGCAACAAGTGACATTATTTCAGTAGAAGCAGTTCCATTAGTGGCACCCAGCAATGTTGAACAGGTACACACAGCAACAAGTCACATTATTTCAGTAGAAGCAGTTCATCAGTGGCACCCAGTAATGTTGAGCAGGTACACACAGCAACAAGTCACATTTCTCAGCAGAAGCAGTTCCATTAGTGGCACCCAGCAATGTTGAACAGGTTCAGACACCAACAACTGACATCATTGCAGTGGAAGCAGTCCATCAGTGGCACCCAGCAATGTTGAACAGGTGCAGACACCAACAAGTGACATTATTTCAGTAGAAACAGTTCCATTAGTGGCACCCAGCATTGTTGAGCAGGTCCAGAGAGCAGTCCATAATATTCACTATCACTGATCACACTGTTCATCAGAGTTTATTAGCAGAAATTAAACATGTCCTAGTGGCACCAATCATGTAGAAAAAGTACAAGTAACAGTCCATAATATTTACTATCACTGATCACACAGTTCATCAGCAGAAATTAAACATTTCTAAGTGGCACCCATTATGTTGAAAAAGTGCAGGTAACAGTCCATAATATTCACCATCACTAATCACACAGTTCATCAGCAGAAATTAAACATTTCTAAGTGTCACACATCAATGTTGAACAAGTGCAGGTAACAGTTCATAATATTCACCATCACTAATCAGACAGTTCAGGCATGAACAATAGTTTGAATGCACATACAAATGCTTTTACAAAATTATTCTCAATGCTCTTACACTAAACATACAAATTCTAATAAACACACAAATGATATCAGATAATTGTCATATTAACTATTACAAATACTCAAATATCAGTAAACCTATAATATTTATGGGTGTCAGTGCAAGCCACTACAAACAAATAAAATAATATTTAGGAGATAGGTTGGGACTAATTATTTGGGATTAGGAAAGGAAAACACACAAAACACACTCACTCATCTTTCATCCACATTAAGTACTACTGTGTAATTGAATAGTGTTAACTGTGTAAATGCAATTCTGTCGAAAATTTCATGTTCATCATGTGTATCAAGTAGTAGTGGCAGCAATGTATAACAGTCAATAATAGTTAAGTCAACGTCATAGTCATCGTGTCAAGACCAATGTATTCCAAGCCAGATCAAAATGTACGGTTGGTGAACAACTGTCAGTGAGCCAAGATATGCAATTACTTCCTCTCTCCAAAGAAAAGTATATACTGCTTAGTGATTTAACAAAGTGTGTGTATAGACTATCTTCCTTCTACTTGAGTGTTCTAGTCTGCTATCTTCATCCTCCTTGTTCCATATAGACCAACAAAAAAAATATGCACCTCACTTACTTTACCTCTTATCCACCAAAACTCCAATAATCATCAGCATCACATAATCTCAATACTTCAATAATACCTCTTAGGTCGATACATATAAATCTTATCATCAATATCACTTACCTTACCTCTTGTCCACAAAAACTCCAATAATCATCAACTTCACATAATCTCAATAATACCTCAATAATACCTCTTCAATACGTCGATACATATAAACCTTATTACCAATATCATTTCACTTCCATAAGAACTCTTTCCTCTAGTCAGTCTCCTCGAACAAGTACAGATAAAATCCTAGTGCAAACCTCATCATCCCATACAATCCGAAGACACACTGTCAACGCACAACCTCTGTGTAATCCATCTGACCAAAATCTTCTACTCATTATGAATTATAAACAAAAGAAATGCATACATGACCTCTAACAGACTTAGTTCGAATAACTCTCAGTAATTAAGTACGATTACGGAGTGTGAATGATCATAATATTTCACAGTGTGTACACCACTTCAAGAATCATGGCAAACAGAAGCAAACATGTGGAGTATTTCTTGTGCCAAGTGTCGCTTCCTATTTCAATTGCTCACGAAAAATGCAGTGTAATAACTGTCAATGGTCTAAACCTAGTTTTGGTATGTCATGTCGTTAGCTTCCTTCCTATTAGCATACATTTATACAGCTTTCATAAAACCTCCAGCTCATGTGACTTCTATGAAGTTTCTTGTATTAATGTCGTTCGTCGAATTATAGCAGTCCATTTTCTTATCTTAAAATATAAGGCACTGAGCGTAAGCAAAACATGCAATAGCGAGTAAATATACCAGCAGAGAACAGAATGTCAACAGGTGGATGCAGCACAATTCTTATAACGAGGCTCTGCCAAGCAAACAATCTATAATTAATACAATAGTGTGACCTAAACTCTATGTTTGTACACAGTATATCAGCATTTCTATATACCAAATTAAAGAGTAGTTATGACAACAAACAGAAATGTATAAATATGCAATCCATACGCATAGCAGCAAACATATATCTTACGTAATAAACAGGTCATTAGCATCATATCAGCATAAGCAAATAAATGTTCATATGTCATCATAATAAGTAAACATGAAGGCGCAAGCAGATAAATGACAAAGTGTAACTTACATACATAACCACAGTCAGCACAATTAATCAGGTGACAATTATAATTTAAATAAATAAGCACAGCAGACACATAATAAAAAAATATGACATCAGTGAAAAAGCATTGCAGCCAAGCGATGCATAATATACACAAGTTACAACCCTGTTCATTAATAAAACATTGACAAAAATCAGCAAATGTACGCAAGCACGTCGCTTCACAAGTAAATTCATAGAACATGAAATTAGCACAAAGTATGAATCACGTAATCGCGAGCAGCAAATTACGTCTAAAGTACGTACCTAAGTGGAAATATGATACCTGAAAAATGAACTCAATTAATAGTTACCTTTTTTAGTTTATTAGTTTCTTCTTCGAAATTACATTCTTTCTGAAATTTTCTCGATAGCAAGTCCCCTTAACGTCGGAGACACACAGAATTTACCTGAAGTTTTTAAATATTTTATACAACCGCATCCTGAAAAATACTGAACGTTAATAACATAATTCATCAAGTCACTATAGCTTTATACTGAATTTAGTCGGAGAAATTAGACTGTGTACTTGTTTACGGCTGTCAGTGCATTCGCACTGAGCGCTCGATCAGCTGTAGGCGCGTGACGTAGGAAGCAATGGTTTGCGGTCAACGACTGCCTTGTGCGGCGCGCAGACTTGACTGTTGCTTTGAGTATGTGCCGCCGCCAAAACACAGCGCGGTATCCTTGTACTCTCCGCATCTTTACATCTAGCTGTTAGTTTCTCAAAAGTATGTCATTCCACAAAAATTTTTACGTTAGATATATGATGTATTCCCTTAGAGCGTCGTGATTTAAGAGTTTCTACTTCAACAGTGTTATCATGAATAATTTTGCGAATTCTATATGGACCGTTATAAAGCAGAAAAAATTTGCGACACAAGCCTTTTCCTTTGTGAGACAAACGATGAGACTTAATTAACACCTTTTGGCCAACTGAAAATTTTTTAAACGACCAGGACGCTTAGCTGATTTCTCTCTTCTAGCAGCCGCAGATGCAATATTTTGCAGAGCCAGGTTCACAACTTCAGAATGCCGCAGTTTCCGTGTAGGCGGAAAAGGAACGATTTCAGATATGCGATTTGTCAGTGCTTTGTTTTTTAATATCAGCATAGGCGGTAAAGAAGTTGAGTCATTAGGAAGTTCATTCAGAATGTTTTCTAAAATATGAAGATACTGATCCCACGTTCTGTGATTCTGATGACAATAAAGACGACACAATTTATTGATTTCCTTCATCCATCTCTCTGAAGCGTTAGATTGAGGGTGAAAAAGTGAAATGAAAATTGGTTTAATTTTACGACGCCGTAGAGTATGAAGCCAAATTTTAGAACGAAACTGTGATCCATTATCTGATATAACCTTATCAACATGATCAACTTCTTTAAGAAAATGTTTGATGAAAGCATTAGATACTGAACGAGCTGTTGCTTTGCGTAACGGTGTAAAACACACATATTTTGATGTTAACTCCACTGCTACGAAAATGTACGCAAAACCATTAGTAGAACGAACCACTGGACCGAACAAATCGACTGCAGCCATGTCCTTTAATTTCGCTGGAATGACAGGAAACAACGGTGCTCTGTGAGAAATTGTTGGCGTCTTAGCCTTTTGACATAATTTGCATTTGGCAAGAACAGAGCGAATACGTTTTTCCATATTACTGAAGTAGCAATTTTCCCGTAATTTATGAAAGCATTTTCTGGGACCAAAGTGCGCATAACTGAAATGCGTGTACCAAATTAATTTATTGACCCACTCATCAGGAATACAAACTAACCAAACAGAGTTGTCGACCGATTTTCGTTTAAAAAGAATTTTTCAGACAGTTCGCAAAAACGAGGTGTGGCCAAATTGTCCAATCTAACAAAGCGTCTAAGAAAATTACAGACACCAAGGAAACTACGAACATCACGTTTTGTGGTAGGAACAGCATAATTACGAATAGTGTCTAATTTTTCTGGATCAGGAAGAATACCTTCTGTAGAAATAATGTGACCGAGAAATTTCACCTGAGAACGACCAAATTCAGATTTTTCCAAGTTCACTGTAATGCCAACTCTTGCAAAAATACGTAATAATGAATCCAAAATTTTGTTGTGCTCACTCCAAGAACGTTTAGCAATAAGAATGTCGTCAACATATGAAGTAATATTGTCACGAAGATAAACAGGTAAAATTTCGTTTAAGCTACGAATGAATGCTGCAGAAGATACAGTAAGTCCAAATGGTAATTTCCGAAATCACATTTAGGTAAAATAGTCATATCAGGTTATTGTTTACTTACTCTCTAGATAGACTGATAGTCGAAGAGTTGTATTGACAGATGCAAAGAATAGTAAAAGAGTAGGCAGCGGTGCAGAAAACTAAAAGGGAAATAGCACCATCCTGGCAGGGTCGCCACGTGCATGGGGGCTTAATTATTATTAAATTTGAAAATCATTTTTATTCTTGGTGGCTGTATGTCCGATTACGTAGTCTCGTAAACGGTTGGCCCTGACTAGTATTATTACGCAATCTGACTGCATGGAACAACAACAAAGAATGAAATGAAAATTTTCGTTAACACAATTAATTAATTAAGTCCCCAGCAACTATAAAACCTACGAAACCAAAACACAAGTGTAGCTGTTCTGTGTGTGGAAGTATGACTCAACGTACACATCTGGCACGGTTCTTCTTCAATAAGACAAGAAATTTCAAATATAATTTATACTGAAGTAATTAAAAAATAGAAATACTATAATTGCGTAAGGAAAGCAGAATTACACTCTAATACAAGAACACAAGCCAGATGCTTTGTTGACTGAACCTGTAATGGTGCATTATTTAAGACATTGAGATAATAAAAAGAAAAGGAAAAATTTTTTTTCTTTTACCTTCATATATTGACGAAAAGCACTCTAATCATTACAATGTATCTCCACACCGACTCTCTACTACCACATCTCAACAAGAACTCTCCACCACGACCTCTCGACAAGCACTCTTCACTAGCACATCTCAACAAGCACTTACTACCACGAGTTCTCAACAAGCACTGACTACTTCTAAATAATGACTGCCAGTGGAGGCGGCGAAACAAAACTCTCTGGCGCTGTGGCTCAGTGTAGCCACCTTTCAAAGTCCATAACGAAGCAAAATAGGAGATAGGTGAATTTCAGTTCATATCGCTATAGATATTCTGGCATAGCAACACGATACCACCTACGAGTGTGAGCGACTTTTTGCTACGTACAGGCTGCTTACATCCCATAAGCGAAAACTGTGTCCTGTTAAGTGGTAAATCGTATTAAATTGTGCCACTGGTTACCAAGCACCAATACAATAGGTTTGCTGGATTCAGGAATCTGTAAGTGGTGCAATTTAAAACCAAAATCGACTGCAGATAAAATAAGATCGATAAATACAGCTGAGAGTGTCATCCTTACTCCATGTGAATTCGTCACTCGTCGTACCGCCGTTATTTTGTAAGGTTTTAGTTTGGGTGCGCACAGCTTTGTGAGCGACGCTACAGACACACATGATTTTCTCATACAAACGTCCCATCTAACTCACTTACCACTCTCTCTGGGCAACGGTTCGGGACATCATTCGGTGGGACAGCCCCATAGAAAGCCTAGGGCGGCACTTGCGAAGCACACGAAGGAATACGAATTTCGCTCAATTTAATGAACGTATATTCTGAAAAGTTTGTTGATAAAAGCTGCTCCATTTGAAGATTAAAAATTGGCTCCCACTCGACTCGAAAGTTATTCTACACTTCGCCTGTTCACCACGACATTTCATACGTACTGGAAAAGAGATCACGTATGTACCGCCATTACGTATGTACAGTAGACCGAACTGAATTTTCTTTCCCTTTTCGCCGCACCACTCGAGAAAGCTTCTCCGCAGCGCAGTAGAGCGTTTGCCCATCTCCTGGGGAAAGCCCAGTGCGAGAATGCGCGATCACGGCGCTGCCTGATGCGCGCCGGCGTTTACCCGGCGGGAGGGACGCCCGATGCATCCACATCGACGCTCTTGAGATGCCCTCTTCTGCTGAACAAACTGGCATTATGCGCTCTATAGTCGCCTGGAGTAAAGCGCGCCCACTCTGGACAACGGAGAAGTACCCGTAACACAATACAGGCCACACTCTTCTATTTTCGTCCGACGATTAAATTCGAGTATGTTGTCCTCGACGACGAGTGTTCATCAGAGACAAGGGTATCGTCGGGAGTGCCCCAGGAAAATGTGACAGGACCTCTCTTGTTCTCTACATACACAAATGATTTGGCGGACAGGTGGGCAGCAATCTATGGTTGTTTGCTGATGATGCCGTGGTGTACGATAAGCTGTCGAAGTTGAGTGATTGTTGGAAGATACAAGACGACTTAGACAAAATTTCCAGTTGGTGTGATGAATGGCAGCTAGCCCTAAATGTACAAAATTGTAAGTTAATGCAGATGAGTAGGAACATCGACCTGTAATGTTCGGGTACAGTATTGCTAGTGTCTTTCTTGACACGGCGAAGTATCTGAGCGTAGCGTTGCAAAGCGATATGAAATGGAACGAACATGTGTGAACTGTGGTAGGGCAGGCGAATGGTCGACTTCGGTTTATTGGGAGAATTTTAGGAGTGGTCCACCTGTAAAGGAGACCGCACATACGACCCTGGTGCAACTTGGTCTGGAAACTGCTCGACTGTTTGGGATCCGTACCAGATCGGATTGAAGGAGACATCGAAGCAACTCATGAGGCGAGCTACCAGATCTATTACCGGAAGGTTCGAACAACACGTGTTACGGATATGCTTCAGGGATTCAAATGGGAATCCCTGGAGGGAAGCCGATATTCTTTTCGAGAAACACTAGTGATAAAATTTAGGGAACCAGCATCAGAAGCTGACTGCAGAAAAATTCTACTGCTGCCAACGTACATTGCGCGTTAGGAGTGCGAAGATAAGATACCAGAAATCAGGGCCCATATGGAGGCACATAGATAGTCGTTTTTCTCTCGCTCTGTTTACGAGTGGAACAGGGAAGGAAATGAGTAGTAGTGGTGCAGGATACACTCCGCCGTGAACCGTACGGTAGCGTGTAGATGTAGAGTTTCAGGCAAATATCATATGGTTGTGAGGAAAAAGAACTACCTAATACGTCTAAACCGCGTGCTTAAAGAGTTCAAGGAGGAGAGCGTTTTAAGTACCTTTAAGTGCCCACTTAAAGTGGAAACTGTCTGAAAACTACCTTCACAAAAGTAACATTAAAGGACCAATGAGCAACCTGAAAATTTAGCTCTGGAAAGAGTATTTAGAAGAACTACACATCAGATTTAAAAGAATAGTTGAGCATGCACCAGCCTGAAATACAGCTAGTGGAACAGTTGATGATGGGAGGGATCCTCCATGGTATGCAGTAACTGTCAAGAAACACGTAGAAAGCGTCAGAGAATGCTGCGTAATAGCTCTAAAATAAAGCATAAGGCCGTACACAGAGAGACATTGAATTAAATGCGTTTGGCTGTCAAGACGTGAACTCGCGAAGCCTTCAGCGACTATCGAAGCAGAATGCTATTGAACGATATCGCACAAAACTAGAAAAATTATAGTCAGAACCAAAGGCTGTTGGTGGCACCAAATGCGAAGGAGTACAACAGAGGGCTACGTAAGAGCATGTGCTTGGTAGTAGGAATGAGAGAGGAGAAAAACTGAGTTTTGCCATCTATTTCATGCAGTAGTATGGAAATCACTGTTCAAAAAACGTAACTGGAGAAAGCATACTTGCAAAAGGCTCAGAGTAATGGGAAGATCCGATATGGATTAAATCATTTTCAGATATTTCCGAACGAGACACTAGATTGTGAGGTATACAGAGGAGCAGATACAGACTCGGATTGTAATTTCATAATGATGAAGAGTAGATTAAAGTTTAAGAGATTAGTCAGGAGCCGGCCGAAGTGGCCGCGCGGTTCTGGGCGCCCATAGTGCTCAGAGCCATTTGAACCATTTGAACCATTAGTCAGGAAAAATCGATATTCAAAGAAATTTGATGCGGAGGTACTAAAGAATGACGAGATGCGCTTGAAGTTCTGTAAGCAATAAGGAATAGCTCAGTAGGCAGAACAGTTGTAGAGGAATGGACATCTCTAAAAAGGGCAGTCACAGAAGTTGGAATGAAAGACATAGGTACAAAGGAGGTAGCTGCGAAGAAACCACGGGTAACAGAAGAAATACTTCAGTTGATCGATGAAAGAAGGAAGTGCAAAAATATTCAGGGAAATTCAGGAAAACAAAAATACAGGTCGCAGAGGAATGAAAGAAGTAGGAAGAACAGGGAAGCTAACAATAAGACGAAGTGGCTGCATGAAAAATGTGAAGAACCCGAGAAAGAAGTGATTTTCAGGTCTGACTCAGCATACAGAAAAGTCAAAATTACATTCGGTGAAATTAAAAGCGAGTGTGGTAACATTAAGAGTGCAACGGGAGTTCCACTTTTAAATGCAGGAGAGAGAGCAGATAAATGGAAAGAGTACATTGAAGGCTTCTATATTGCAGAGAGAGTTTTGGTGCCGCCAAGGAGTGGGTTTGCTGGTCATGCAACTGTGATTATATCAGCTTACGTAGTGCCAGCCGATGCAAAGTGAACGGAATGTACGGAAGGGTGGCCAGAAGTCTGAATGACACGTAATTCCCCAGAATTTGGTACAAACATGTGCACGTTTCTCTTTGCGAATGCCAGTAACCTTGTGACACTTTTTGTAATACCAGAGTTGCTGCTTTCTGGCTTTCAAACTTTTTTCCCATCCTGAGAGTATAAAGCAAAAATTGTTTCAATGTTAATTGATCGTGTCACTAGTAGATTTTAGTCACATATATCATAATTTTTACCATAAGGAATATTTTTTTACCATTACAGTCATTCAGTTTTAGTCTTGTTATATTTAATGCGACAAATAGCACATCTGTATCTACATTATAAAGTGATTCTATTAGGCTGTTGCATAAGTTCGTAGGTTTTTGATTTGATTACTGATATTCCGGTTGCTATGGGTTTATTTACCGATTGTCATTTTTTATTTGTAGTTCACAGTTGCTATTTGAATGTACATATTTTTATTTTGTTATTTGTGGTGGATGGAGGTGTGGACGCCAAAAAATTTTAGTGCCAAGTGGGGGAATCAGAACACTTCCGACGTTGAGTTCAGTAGAGCTATGACACAACAGAGGCAGCCAGAAACATCTGCGCCGTGTGCAGGAACAATACCAATGGACAGAGCATGGCAAGAAAATGTTTTATTTTCATTTTTTGTTTTTTTTTTTTTTTTGTTTTAAGAGAATCTATTTCACAGTAGTGATTCCCGACGTTCAGGAAGACCTTGGGGGTTTGGCGAAGAGCGTTTAAACGTATTAGCCCACAATGATCGCCGTCAGGTTACGCGGTAACTGGCACTAGTAACGCCACGAGTCAATACAAAACAGCATTTTATTGCAGTAAGCTACTTTGAAGTACGGACTCGTAGCTTTGGAACCGTCGGATGTGGCAATATACGACCGCTGGCATCTTAGCGTGACTCATTCGCACCTGTCACTAGCCTAGCCGTGGGAAGAGCAACCTGAATTAGTTCGAGCGACAGAATATTCAAGTCCCTAAGAATCTACATAAACTATATTAAATATTATTCAATTTAGTTAAAAGTCAATATACTGCCCTTTCTTATTAAAAAAAAGAAGATTGTGTAAAAATCTCAGCTTTCTAGCTGGCATACTTTCAGAGTTAGAGAAAATTACTTAAAACACACCAAACCGACACTTGTAAGATTAAATTCGGTTAGGATGCATAATGATTTGTCTTTTAGTATCATTTGGAATTATTACTGAAACTCAGAAAATGTTAGCTCAATTTATTTGAATTTTCATAATTAAAAACGTTAACTATATTTCATTTTCATAATATAAAATTCAGAAAAGATCAGTGTTTATTTAATGTGTTGTTGTGTGAATAAATGAGAATGGGTGAGAGTGTGTATATGGGACATACGAGAAAATTCAATATTATCTCATGTTAAACATTACGTAACTATGTCACGGGAAAGTGTGAAGCAAGCAAGTTGCAAGGAAAAAAAATGTTATTTCCCCACCATGCTGATGACATATGTCCAAGGGTACTTGCTTTTGTAATAAGACAGCCAGAATAGCCATTTGCAGAGTAATAGTTTTCTGAAGTTATTTCAATATTAGTTTTGTTTTCATTTGGTTTTGTTAAACATTTTATTGATATTTGCATGATGAAGTGACATAAATTCATCTGTGAATGTTGATTCGCGTAGGACGGTTTTAGCGCGAAAAGGAACTCGAAGGATTGTTTTGACTGGCTGGTCATTTTGAACAACCACAGTTAAGCGTTTACCGCTCATTGTAAGTAGTTATAGGCCCTGGAAGGAACGGCAGTGAGTGATTCATGGCTAGCTATCGGACGCGCAGGTAATGTTGTAAAATGAAGAACTTACTCGAGTCCGGATTGTACTTCTATGAAAGCAATTGCATTTACGTACAGATTGTGAAAATCTGAGCTTTGGGATTGATCTGTTGGAACGATAAACACGTGTGAACTTTCGGCCTTTGTACAATTCAGCGTGGCATGTTTCATACTCGTTTGTGGAATAGTTGGCGAGCAATTCAAATGGTTCAAATGGCTCTGAGCACTATGGGACTGAACTGCTTGGTCATCAGTCCCCTAGAACTTAGAACTACTTAAACGTAACTAACCTAAGGACATCACACACATCCATGCCCGAGGCAGGATTCGAACCTGCGACCGTGGGCGAGCAATTTCTTTTAATAGAAATCCACCGAAAGTGAGACTCATATATTTTAGCAGAGTACTGACTCTAGATCGCATAACAATTCGGGGACTTGAGTACATTTCTGGCTGCCTAGCGTGTGTACTGCGTTGCATGAACTGTGAGCTGAGGACATTTATATTAGTCGTTAATTAAGTTCGGGCTGATGGCAAGTGTTCAATTTTGAACCTGAAGAAATAAAAGAAATCGCTGCGGGATTTTGTCGTTTTTCTAAAGAGACGAAGCCCTCCACCCGAAAATGTGTTATAAGATATTACAGGATAGCTTGCCGCCAGAGTTTACGCGGACTTCGCAAACGTAAATATTGACGGTGTTTTTCTTCAACGCTGCTTTTAACATCGTCTGAACAGTGTCTACGTATGCAGAGAAACGGGCTGGTGATCTGACGCCATACTGAGGTAACTGGAATTTTTGTGGTCAGCAGTATGACGGGAGACAGTGAACAATTACGCAACGCTGTGCGCCCTATCCTGGAGTATTGCTGTGCGGTGTGTTATCCGCGTCAGATGGGACTGACGGATCACATCGAAAACGTTCGAAGAAGGACAGCTCGTTTTTTTTTCCATCGCGAAGTAGGGGAGATAGTGCCACGGATATGATAGTTGAATTGGAGTGGCAATCATTAAAACAAAGGCGTTTCTCGTTGCGGTGGGATCTTTTCATGAAATTTCGATCACCAGTTTCTCCTCAGATTGCGAAAACATTCTGTTGACACCCACCTACATAGCGAGAAATGATCATCACGCTAAAATAAGAGAAATTAGGGCTTGCACAGAAAAAATTTAAGTGCTCGTTTTTCCCGCGCGTCGTTCGAGAGTAGAGCGGTAGAGAGACAGCCTCAAGGTGGTTCATTGAACCCTCTGCCAGGAACTTTATTGTGAATAGCGGAGTAATCACGCAGATGTGGATGTAGATATGATGAACTGTGATTATTCCAACATCGTGCAAGATGCAATGGGAAAGGTTCAAAAATTGGGCGTATGAGTACCGCATGCTCTAGACCAAACTCGCAAACATCAACGGATGGCCATACGTCCATCTCAGCTTCCTCTTACCAACTGTCTCGTGAACAACACCGACCATTCGTACCCTGTATCGTTACTTGTGACGAGAAATGTTGACTTTATTCTAACGTAAGGAAAATAAAGAAATGTATAAGTCCAAAGAAAGCAGCAACACCCCGTAAAAAAGCCCTGCATGCATCCACGAAAGATAATGTAATACATCTGGTGGAACAGCGGCGGTGTGGTGTGCTACGAACTGATCACGCGAGGTGCAACCATCACTGCTGACATTTCTTTTCAAGAACTGGGACGCCTTACAGACGCAGGCCAAGAACAACGACCGGGAAGACTTCATAAACTGATGCTACTCCACGATAATGCAGACTCTGGCTCTGCTAGACCAACAGAGAATTCTCCACAGTAACTGGGTTGGGAAGTAATTCCCCACTCAAGTCCTTTATCCGATCTTGCGCCCTCAGATTTTCAACTTTTCCACTCTCTATCGAACAACTTTCAAGGAACTTCCTTTACGGATGAAAATGCGCTCCGAACATGGCACGACGATGTCTTCGCCTCAAAAACACGCGATTTCTACGATTGAGGAATAGAAATGTTTTTCCCAACGTTGGCCGACTGTTGTCAATAGTGAAGAAGAATGTATTATTAATGACTACAATCTCTGTTATGTGTATCTATTGTGTATATCAAACTTACGGAAAAACGCTAGGAACTAATGCACCATCAAATATATGTTTTGAAGTACAACGCAAACAACGAGGATAGAATCGTTGGGTCATCCTAACTTTCGGTCTTTTTAAATTAAATCAATATGTAAATATTTTCATTTACGTCTAATAATGAGAAATCACGTACGTACTCTGTTACTTTGGGAAAAGTGTTGCGTGTTACCTTCAGGCACCACGTCCACTTAGTCTCATATCAGTATGTTCTGTGTCACGGGTAATGAACACTATTATGCAGCTGTTGCGTAGCCTTCGGTCGCACGGCATTTAATACAGCAATCACTATATTTTTTGTTGGTCTAGTCAAAATCGCATTACTGGAATTTCGGTATTTCAGCCATATTTTCAAGGATTCTCGCAACTGGTCCCGGCGGAGGTTCGAGTCCTCCCTTGGGCATGGGTGTGTGTGTTTGTCCTTAGGATAATTTAGGTTAAGTAGTGTGTAAGCTTAGGGGCTGATGACCTTAGCAGTTAAGTCCCATACGATTTAATACACATTTTGAACAAGGATTCTTTTCACTCTTAGACGCCGGTTTGCTCCTACCGTTTTATGTATGCGAATATACTAGCTGAGCACCTGAAATTTCCTGAGTACGAATTTATTCAATCTCCTGTTAGTCCATCTGCACCTTACCCCTCTCTCTTGTCATCTGCTTCCTCCCCGCTGTGTCCATTTGCTCCTTTCCCCTCTGTCCACCGTGCGCTGCCCACCTCCGCTTTTCTAAGTCAATCTCCTGATCCTCCAGTATCTCCTACTCACCCCCTTCAAGTCCATCTCACTCCCCGCTCTCTCTGCCCATGTATTCCTCCTCCTGCCCTCTGTCCACCGCCTCTTCCTCCTCTCCTCCTCTTATTGTCCGTTTCCTTCTCTCTTTCTCTGTTCCTCTCCTTGACTCCCCTCTCTCTGTATATCTCCTTCCCTTTCTTTGTCAACCTCCTTCTCCCTCCTCTCTCTGTCTCCTCCGTTTTCCTTTTCCTGTCCATTGCTCCTCCTCTCCCTCTGTTCATCTCCTCATTCCCCCTTTTTGTGTCATTCTCTTCCCCCCTCTCACTCTATCTCCTCCTCTTTCCTATCCGACCGTTTGCTCCTCCCCCTCTATCTGCTCCTTCACCTATCTTCCCATCTCCTCCACCCCTCTACCCTTGTCTATCTCATCCTCCCCCCGCCCCCTCTCTCTCTAGTTTATCATCCCTATCCCCATAGGAGGTTCCTGGTTCTTATTCGCACAGTATTACTTCTATATAGTAAGCAGTATATTTACCAAGTTTGGTTGAAATCGGTACAATGGTTTGGGAGGAGATGTGTAATGTAAGTACATTCATACATACATACAAGCGTGCGTGCATACATACATCTTTATAATGTGTGTGTGTGTGTGTGTGTGTGTGTGTGTGTGTGTGTGTGTGTGTGTGTGTGTGTCTGTGTGCGAGAGAGAGAGAGAGAGAGAGAGAGAGAGAAGAAATATTGGAATAAATTAAATTACAGATAGACTTCTCGCCACGTTCCCAGGGATGATATTCACTGTTCAGTGTGGCAGTCGATGGCACGATGGACAAGATGCAATGTCCTTGCTTCTGCTTGCTGCTGCATCGTAGACGCATAAGATACTCTGCCTACGAGCACGTGCAAGTCCTGCTGCCTCCATGTACCGCCGTGATGACAACGACGTACCGAGTAAACACATCCGCATTCAGCTGCCGTGACGAAACCAGGTATCGGCATCGATAATCACGTACTGCTGCAGGCTGCAGTGACCACTCAGCATCGGTGTCTGGAGATAGGCGGACATGGAAATATGCGAACAGCGCCCGTTCACGCGAGGATTTACCTGGCCTGAAAGCCTCTCGGCTGATAGTTTGCCCGCTTTCTCTGCTCCCCAAGATGTCTGTGAACGTCTCCCTAATGGAAGAGAAATACTGTGCTTATTTCGTTTTCGAAGAAAGATTGAGACATGGTGATATTTAACATGAAAAAGGTAAATTGTTCAAGTAGTAGTCCATGTTGAAACAGAAAGCATTGTTTAACCTCACGGTATGCCTGAAATAGCAGTGTACCTTGCGTCCCTTCATACTACACATTTACAGAAAGGCAAAAGTCTAGTTACTCAGATTGAATTTTATGAATAGTATCATAATACGTAACTGTAATGTAGCCTAAGTTTAAGCCTAAGTAATTACGTTTAACGTTCATAAATGAAGGTCTGCGACATCGCTTCCATTTCAGATATAAATCACTACAATATTATGTATGGCAGCAGCGGAAAACTGCATCCACTCTGAACATTTACACATTAACTTGATTTTCGTGTAACGGGCGTCAGTCTCACAAGATTATCACAGATGATTCAGCAACATGGACATCTAGTACTAGCAATATATACACTCCTGGAAATGGAAAAAAGAACACATTGACACCGCTGTGTCAGACCCACCATACTTGCTCCGGACACTGCGAGAGGGCTGTACAAGCAATGATCACACGCAAGGCACAGCGGACACACCAGGAACCGCGGTGTTGGCCGTCGAATGGCGCTAGCTGCGCAGCATTTGTGCACCGCCGCCGTCAGTGTCAGCCAGTTTGCCGTGGCATACGGAGCTCCATCGCAGTGTTTAACACTGGTAGCATGCCGCGACAGCGTGGACGTGAACCGTACGTGCAGTTGACGGACTTTGATCGAGGGAGTATAGTGGGCATGCGGGAGGCCGGGTGGACGTACCACCGAATTGCTCAACACGTGGGGCGTGAGGTCTCCACAGTACATCGATGTTGTCGCCAGTGGTCGGCGGAAGCTGCACGTGCCCGTCGACCTGGGACCGGACCGCAGCGACGCACAGATGCACGCCAAGACCGTAGGATCCTACGCAGTGCCGTAGGGGACCGCACCGCCACTTCCCAGCAAATTAGGGACACTGTTGCTACTGGGGTATCGGCGAGGACCATTCGCAACCGTCTCCATGAAGCTGGGCTACGGTCCCGCACACCGTTAGGCCGTCTTCCGCTCACGCCCCAACATCGTGCAGCCCGCCTCCAGTGGTGTCGCGACAGGCGTGAATGGAGGGACGAATGGAGACGTGTCGTCTTCAGCGATGAGAGTCGCTTCTGCCTTGGTGCCAATGATGGTCGTATGCATGTTTGGCGCCGTGCAGGTGAGCGCCACAATCAGGACTGCATACGACCGAGGCACACAGGGCCAACACCCGGCATCATGGTGTGGGGAGCGATCTCCTACACTGGCCGTACACCACTGGTGATCGTCGAGGGGACACTGAATAGTGCACGGTACATCCAAACCGTCATCGAACCCATCGTTCTACCATTCCTAGACCGGCAAGGGAACTTGCTGTTCCAACAGGACAATGCACGTCCGCATGTATCCCGTGCCACGCAACTTGCTCTAGAAGGTGTAAGTCAACTACCCTGGCCAGCAAGATCTCCGGATCTGTCCCCCATTGAGCATGTTTGGGACTGGATGAAGCGTCGTCTCACGCGGTCTGCACGTCCAGCACGAACGCTGGTCCAACTGAGGCGCCAGGTGGAAATGGCATGGCAAGCCATTCCACAGGACTACATCCAGCATCTCTACGATCGTCTCCATGGGAGAATAGCAGCCTGCATTGCTGCGAAAGGTGGATATACACTGTACTAGTGCCGTCATTGTGCATGCTCTGTTGCCTGTGTCTATGTGCCTGTGGTTCTGTCAGTGTGATCATGTGATGTATCTGACCCCAGGAATGTGTCAATAAAGTTTCCCCTTCCTGGGACAATGAATTCACGGTGTTCTTATTTCAATTTCCAGGAGTGTAGTTATATGCTGATAAAAACCTAAATCAATACAGAATAAGACTTTTCTCCTTGTTTGTGTATAGTTGCATAATATACTACAGCAGCATTGACATTCCTGCCATACGAAATAATAATTACTAAACACAAAAATTTGTTTCCGTACTTTTCATCAGCTAACTAAAATCAGTGTTGCTGGAGAGGTATACATGGCAATTGCACTGTTGACGTCTCGTGAAATTACAACTCTAAACATCGCTCAAAAGCCTTGCTGTTGCCAGAAATTTCAGTTAATCCTAGCTTTTCTTTCAACTTCAATCTCCTAATTACGATGTTTTCTTTCTCTATGATGTCTCGTGGCATCATTAATAATTTTTGTAAAACAGAAAAAGACTTCGTAATTCTATGTGGAAATATATATTAAATACGATACATAAAATCGGGCAAACGATTAATCGTTCTTCTACAGCCCGGCTTCTGGAAATCGCGTTTCCAAATTAAAACAGTGACATAACTATTGGTTGTGTGATGTTAGCAGCAATATATTGGAAGACTGACAATGTAGATTCTACTAATATTATAAATTAAAAGATCCCACCACAGTTTTTGTCTTTGTGTTCAGGTAAACTTCAGGAACTACTGCAGGGACACCGATATGGCTGTCTCCAAAAGAATGATTCATGAGGAAGGTTTGTGTTTATCATTACATATTTAACACAACTCGTCTGACTGTAAACACTGTCTGTGCAAAGCCGGGGCCGATCGCTAGTTGTTAATAATTGCTCAGTCGGTAGAGCACTTGTTCGCGAAAGGCAAAGGGCCCGCGTTCGAGCCACTCTGCGGCACGCAGTTTTAAATCTGCCATGAAATTTCATATCCGCGCCCACTCCGCTGCAGGGTGAAAATATCATTCTAGTTTCGCATGTACTTAAATTTATTACTTATTATGAAGTAAAGTTCATTTGTTGCGAACTAAAATCTGTGACAATGTCCGAAAACTGATTGTTATATGGACGCAAACAAACAAATAAACAAATGAAAATAAACCTTAAGGAGGCCCGTTACACACTGACTATGTCGGGAAATATGCCGACAGGACGACATGAAAGTGGAGCTTTGCGGCCACCGTGAGCTCGAGGAAGACCTTAATGTACAATCTGCGAACATACCCCTAAAGCCACGGTACGGTGCATGCCAGAGTCTACCCTGTAGTACGTTGTTTCCTCTACTGTTACACGAGGGAAAAACGACTATCTATATGTCTCCGTATGACCACTGATCTTATCTACATAGGCCTTAAGCGAAATTTACGTTCGCGTCTGTAGTATCGTTCTGCAGTCAGCCTCTAATGCCGGTTCTCACAATTTTTTCAGTAGCGTTCCTAGAAAACAAAGTCGTCTAGCCTTTAAGGATTCCTATCCGAGTTGACGAAACACATCCGTCATACTTGCTTCCACGTTGTCTGAACCTACCCGTAACAAATCTAGCAGCCCGCCTCTCAGGTGCTTCGATGTCTTCCTTTAAACCGATCTGGTGCACTCCCGAACAATCAAATATTGCTTCACAATTGGTCGGAGTAGTGTCCTCTACGCGGTCTCCTTCACAAATGAACCATACTTCCATAAAATTCTCTCTATAAACCAAAGTAGACCATTCACCATCCTTACGTACATTTAGAGCTCACTGCAATTTAATTTGCCTTAGTCGTCTTGTATCCTCGCACACATCACGCAATGCCGACACCTTCTCGTACATTACAGCATCATCGGCAGACAACTGCAGATTCCTGTTTACTCTTCACTCCAGATCATTTATGTATATAGAAAGTAACACTTCCCTGAGGCTTTCCAGACGATACCCTTGTGTCGAACATGTACCTTGGAGGACAACATGGTTCTGTTACTTACGTAGTGTTTTACCCACTCGCACATCAAGGAACCTGTTTCATACGCTTGAACCTTCGTGAACAGCCGCCAGTGTTGCACCGTTTCCAATGATTTGCTAACAATCTAAGAATACGGAATCAATCTGTTGCCCTTCTAACGGGTTAAATTCACACGAATTCACTGGCCAAGATATCAGTTACAGTTCCCTTCTGTCATCGCAAGTTTTGGGTTCCCAGACTACGTGGCCCAAGTGGTGTCCACAAATCTCCGGTAAACACTGCCGTCCACATTTCTCCGTGTCCCCATTTCCCCAACATTACATGCATCATATCGCTTGCAATTTCAATGCCTAAGAAAAAAACACTCACGAGAAGAACACGGAAAGTACCGTAAACCGATTTCCCAGAAACTTCACTCGCTAGAAGAGAGGTCAAAATAAGCAGACATGTAACACACTCGCCGATTGTTAGAAACGAGGGTCAAAGTTCTCGATGTAATTTTAGAGAGTACATTTTTGAACGGAAGCGACTTCACGCTTTTCCGCTCCAGGTTCGAAACGCGGTTACTATTATTTTTCATTTATCTACCAATATCCATAGAAGATTACTACAGAAATGTTTTCCTCACTTATACTGAACTGCCTTACATCGAGCACATAGCTCAATGGAAGCGGTATCATAATGGGTGGCATAGTGACTTGACACTACACAAATGCTTTCCAATATACAGGGTGGTCCATTGATCGTGACCGGGCCAATTATCTCACGAAATAAGCGTCAAACGAAGAAACTACAAAGGACGAAACTTGTCTAGCTTGAAGGGT
The DNA here is from genome assembly GCF_021461385.2 of Schistocerca piceifrons. NCBI lineage: Eukaryota > Metazoa > Arthropoda > Insecta > Orthoptera > Acrididae > Schistocerca > Schistocerca piceifrons. Next base: position 563,831,079 of record NC_060143.1, read on the forward strand.
GAAACCAGATGGCGCCATGGTTGGCCCGCTATATGGCGCTGCCATAGGTCAAACGGATATCAGCTAGGTTTTTTTTTTTAAATAGGAACCCCCATTTTTAATACATATTCATGTAGTACGTAAAGAAATATGAATGTTTTAATTGGACCACTTTTTTCGCTTTGTGATAGACGGCGCCGTAATAGTCACAAACCTATGGCTCACAATTTTAGACGAACAGTTGGTAACAGGTACGTTTTTTTAATTAAAATACAGAACGTAGGTACGTTTGAATATTTTATTTTGGTACCGAATGTGATACATGTACTTGTGTGAACTTATCATTTCTGAGAACGCATGCTGTTACAGCTTGATTACCTGTAACTATCATATTAATGCAATAAATGCTCAAAATCATGTCCGTCAACCTCAATGCATTTGGCAATACGTGTAACGACATGCCTCTCAACATCGAGTACTTCGCCTTCCATAATGTTCGCACATGCATTGACAATGCGTTGATGCATGTTGTCAGGCGTTGTCGGTGGATCACGACAGCAAATATCCTTCAACTTTCCCCACAGAAAGAAATCCGGGGACGTCAGATCCGGTGAACTTGCGGACCATGGTATGGTGCTTCGACGACCAATCCACCTGTCACGAAATATGCAATTCAATACCGCTTCAACCGCACGCGGGCTATGTGCCGGACATCCATCACGTTGGAAGTACATCGCCATTCTGTCATGCAATGAAACATTTGCAGTAACATCGGTAGAACGTTACGTAGGAAATCAGCATACATTGCGCCATTTAGATTGCCATAGATAAAATGGGGGCCAATTATCCTTCCTCCCATAATGCCGCACCATACATTAACCCGCCAAGGTCCCTGATGTTCCACTTGTCGCAGTCATCGTGGATTTTCCGTTGCCCAATAGTGCATATTATGCCGGTTTACGTTACCGCTGTTGGTGAATGACGCTTTGTCGCTAAATATAACGCGTGCAAAAAATCTGTCATCGTCCCGTAATTTCTCTTGTGCCCAGTGGCAGAACTGTACACGACGTTCAGAGTCGTCGCCATCTAATTTCTGGTGCATAGAAATGTGGTACGGGTGCAATCAATATTGATGTAGCATTCTCAACACCTACGTTTTTGAGATTCCCGATTCTCGCGCAGTTTGTCTGCTACTGATGTGCGGATTAGCCGCGAAAGAAGCTAAAACACCTACTTGGGCATCATCATTTGTTGTAGGTCGTGGTTGACGTTTCACATATGGCTGAACACTTCCTGTTTCCTTGAATAACGTAACTATCCGGCGAACGGCCCGGACGCTTGGATGATGTCGTCCAGGATACCAAGCAGCATATATAGCACACACCCGTTGGGCATTTTGATCACAATACCCATACATCAACACGATACCGACCTTCTCCGCAATTGGTAAACGGTCCATTTTAACACGGGTAATGTAATACGAAGCAAATACCGTCCGCACTGGTGGAATGTTACGTCATACCACGTACTTATAAGTTTGTGACTATTACAGCGCCATCTATCACAAAGCGAAGAAAAGTGGTCCAACTAAAAGATTCATATTTCTTTACGTACTGCACGAATATGTAATAAAAATGGGGTCCCTATTTAAAAAAAAAACGCAGTTGATATCTGTTTGACCTATGGCAGAGCCATCTAGCGGGCCAACCAAAGCGCCATCTGGTTTCCCCCTTCTAGCTAGACGAGTTTTGTTCTTCGTAGTATTTTCGTTTGATGCTTATTTCGTGAGATATTTGGCCCGATTACAGTGAATGGACCATCCCGTATATTGTCCTTATTCCTCTACTAACTATATGCCAGATTCATAAATTAAAAACATTGTAAATTTTATATTTCAGTTTGACTTTGTTTTCTTCTCATTCCGTTTGTAATCTATACTATTACCACAAATGCAAAAGTAATTGTGTCTGTTGCCTTTTTACACTTTCGCGACTAATCTGCTCAACCAATTTGAATGAAATTTGGTGTGGAGTAAGCTTGAACGTTGAGAAAGTGAGTAATATAAGGTAGTTACTGATTTGAAGAATGTAACGCTTAATACGGGGACATAATTACTCTTTGAAAAAAGCTGTTTACCCTTTGAGTTTTGAATATTATCAGTTTGTGGAAATGTTTTACATAATAAGAGTAAACGGAATGAGTACAACACGCATATACAGTCACCAGACTGTTTAATCCACATGGCGCTTAGACCTTCTGAGATGCCTGAAGGCTCATAACGACGGTGTCATTTAAATTCTGTACGATAAAAAGAGAGACATCGTTCCCTTACATGGGGAACGTGGGAGGCTTTTCGTGAGGCTACATCAGATGACGATATGTGAGTTCAGCTGTTGGCAACCGACAGGCAGGTGAGGTTCAAATGGCTCTGAGAACTATGGGACTTAACTTCTTAGGTCATCAATCCCCTAGAACTTAGAACTACTTAAACCTAACTAACCTAAGGACATAACACACATCCATTCCTGAGGCAGGATTCGAACCTGCGACCGTAGCGGTCATGCGGTTCCAGACTATAGCGCCTAGAACCGCTCGGCCACCCCGGCTGGCGGGCAGGTGAGGGCAGGTGAAATTATTGCACATACAAATATTACAAAATTTGCGCTGCAAGTAAGTAGTAATGATTTATTTTCTTTCTTCGTCGTCTTAATACTATTTAATAATTGTACAAACTCCATGTTTTATTTTAGTGTCGTCATCTTCACCCATCATAGCAGTACTGCTGCCATGTGTCAACAGCTCGTGGTCTTGTGATCCAGTAGACATGTCACCACCGATATTTATCCATGATGCAGAAACCGCGCCACATCACGTACAGTCGTACTTCATTATGACCATGGAAAGATACATGCGGGAGGAACCCCTTCACAATTCCACAACTTTTTTATACCAGCAAGTGTTTTAGTATCAATCCACTTCACAGGAGTTACCGATTGACAGACTGGGACAGAGTGTGGTGAAATGTTCATCAAAAATGTCAAATCCACTTGACGGATGTCATTTATGGGAAAGTTCCAACTAGAGTATAGTTGCTCAACATCGGTCTAACACCGGATCTTCTCCCTGAAAGTATTAGTTACTTGGTACCCTTGCACATAGACTCATTTTTTCAGGTGAAAACGCAATTTAGTCGCGGACAAGGACGAAGTTTTCTTTAATTACCAGAACGAGCCCTACCACCATGAACATCAACGTCATTTTCCGACCGGACTGCCGCGTGTAACCAGGGACAAATGTCTGCCCAATACAACTTTTTTTTTTTTACTTTTAGACAAATAAATTCGTAAAAAATTTGCAGTTTTTCCGTTTTTTCCAGGAAGTACGAAATTGAATACATTTAAATATCTATCGGTATTCTATTATTATAAAGGCCATGTACATAAAGGAAAAGCACAGAAGTTTGAATGTATTCCGTAATTTGATATTTGTTTTTTTCAAAATGAATGGTCAAATTTATTACCCGCTTAGTCCATTTCTCAGTCTTCATTCGAATATAAATATTCAAACAAAATTCGATTGCTTAATTTCTAGAGAGTTTTGTTTTCCGCGCCACTCAACCATTTGACGACAATCAGATATCACACTAATGTAACATGTTAGCTCCTTACGCACAAAATAGCTAGAAAATGAAGACATGATCTTTTTCACAAATCATTTATGTATTTAGCACCAGCTGTTCGTAAAATATTTCAAATTTCGCTCAAATCAGCGATTGAATTTTTTTGATTGCCGTAGTTGCTTTCTAGCAGTTAAATCTTTTATTTGCGAAACTAGACCTCACTCTGATTAGTTTGACACCCCAATTGTGCTTTTTCCACTCGTAGTTTGACTTCTAAAATCCGAATAACAATTTCCTCCCAAATCAGTAATTAAATTTTTCTTATTTGCCCAGATTATTTTCATGCAATTTCTTTTTTCCAAACTAGAGCCGAAGCTGCTCAACTTCCACTTCTAGGGGAATATTCTTTCCGCTCCGCCCAAACATTTGACCAAAAACTAAGGGCAGCATGGTAGGACATATCTTAAGACATCAGGCAATAATAAACTTTACAATACGACTGACATCAAGTGCAAATGCTAGTGAGGGTAACGTACATTCAAGCACAACGACGTTTCAAACCAAGAGAGCGGTAAATCACACTCTTATCACTGACGTTATCATCGTCGCGCGAGAAGCCAAAACCCTACCCATACCCTCTCCGACCAAACTTTGTGTAGTACTAAAATGAAGCAGCCATCGCTTGCACTGCGTAAAAATGTCGTCAGTTTCAAAGATATGCAGTACTCCGGCGAAAATATTATGGAAGTTCCACTTGAATTGACGTAATTTTCAAAGGTATTTGCCTCTGAACTGCGTAAACTGGTGCCCTCACTCAGACAGACACACACACACACACACACACACACACACACACACACACACACACACACTGCAAAGTGTTCCACTTCCGTGAACACTGCTGTCTACTCATTAAATTTAATCTCACATGTGTGGACATGTCATAAAGAAAATTGCATGTAATATTTCCATATCTGGCTAGTCGTCGTCATCATCTGTTTCTCTTTCTGTCTCTCTCTCTCTCTCTCTTTCTCTCTCCCTTTCACCTCCATATAAGTACTGTATCGCCTCGTCATTAAATTTCATCTCACTTGTTATATGGTGTTTGTGAATGTATGAAAATTAAGTATTTGTACTGCCGGACGTTAATACTTCACTTGAAATCGCCCTGGCCAAATATGTCCTCTTTATGAAGCGAGTATATCCTGAAAGAAAATAAATCTATTTCGACATTTGACTACACTCGGATATAATTTTCGCAGATACGCTTACTTTGCATGATCGATATTCTTTGACATACGAAATGATTTACTATTGATCACTGTTTCACATTCTCATTATTGAATCTAGATACCATTAGTAACCAGTAGATTTCGCCTAATAAACAGGATATAAATATCAAATTATCAATTCAGTCATTAATAACACTTGGTTATTTTAAGCTGGTAATGTAACATTAACACAAAACATTGTCATGGTGGGTAAAAAGCTGCCACTCTAAAGTTTGTGAGGCAGACTTATCTTACGTGATCTAAACCAAAAATTTGCTTGAACCATAGGAAGTCTTGCTGGGTCGACCAATGCGTAGAGTATGAAAAATAGTTATCATCCGATTAATAAATGAGCTTAAGGGATAAAACCGCATCCTTTGTTATTCTTACGCAAGGCATTAGTGTAAGGCCTCAGGCTTACTCAGTATTAGCACTTTGAGCAATTGTGTGCCATTTCAATAAGCTGGCGAAAGGATCGAAATAGAAATAAAGATGTGAGATTCTCTTTAACCTTGCAATTATTATTAGATTACAAGAATACACATGTTTTACACAGAACAGTACGGTTAATGTCAAGAATTATTCCATTCCATTGTTGTAGGGCGCTGCAGCAACCAGTTTCGAATTATTTCAGAATAAAAACAGTATTGGTTGCGAAACTGTTTAATGTCAACGACGCGTTTCACTATTTTGGAACATTATCATATTGTCAACAAAAACAAGAAACCAGCCGGCCGATGTGGCCGAGCGGTTCTAGGCGCTTCAGTCCGGAACCGCGCTGCTGCCGCGGTCGGAGGTTCGAATCCTGCCTCAGGCATGGATCTGTGTGATTTTCTTAGGTTAGTTAGGTTTAAGTAGTTCTAAGTCAGGGGACTGATGACTTCAGATGTTAAGTCCCATAGCGCTTAGAGCCATTTGAACAAGGAACCAATCAACTACAAACAAATAGAGGAAGTGCAGAGCCGAGTCCAGAATGCTAACCACTGCGCCACCTCGTTCGGTGCGGCGACAAGTGACTGGATGTCCACGTCTCACCACGAAACGTTGGGGTCGGAGACTTGCCGGCTCTGCGAAGCAGGATGGGTGGCGATGCGTGGCATGCCTGCAGCAGGTTACAGTGCTGATGGAGGAACGAGTGTTTCGATGCATACCGTTCGGCTCGCATTGATGAACTTGGCATTCCGCAGCGGACGGACACTCTGTGTTTCCATGTTGACCCAGCGACATCGTTAATTACTTTGGAGTGTACATAGGGTCATGGAGACTGCACAGCGGATCAGTGGAAATGTGTTGCATGGTCGAATGAATCACATGTCTTACTACACCAGGGAATGGGGAAGTGATCGGATACACTACGGGCCAGGTGAACGGCGGCTCCAAACACCCACCATGCAGCATACACAGATCTGTGGTGGCAGTGTTACGCTATGGCGGTCAGTCACCTGGGATCCCATGGAACCTGCGGCAGTAATCGAAGGCACAATGACAAGTGCGTGAACATTTTTGCGGGCTATCTACATCTCATCGCGCTTGATGTCTCACTCGATGGCGTTGGGTTTTTCCAACAAGCAAACAGCCCATGACAAAAGGTTGAAATTCAGTCACGTTGATGTCTCAGCCACCTTATTCGCCTTATTCAAACCCGATGAATCACATCTGGGAGGCTACAGGGCGACACTTTCGTGCACAGCCCCTAAGTTACAGGAAGTGCGTGAACTCTAGACATCTGGAGCCAATAATCCTGTGGAAACCTAACGATGACTTGTGGAATCCACGTCACATGGAGTCGCTATTGTATGGCGTTCTAGAGCTGAACCAACAAGTTGTTAAGGAGGGGTAGGACGTCATACGGGCCGACTTGGAGCAAGAGAGGCACCACAAGACATTTTAATTTCCACTGTCTATACTTTTACAAATAAATTCATAAAACTAACAGCATGACCAGGAAGGATTGAGGATTCATACTCATACCAGTGGAAGTTCAAAAACGTAACAAAACACATTTTTTAACATGTGAAATTTCATCATTTTTTCACTTACTACTGGCTGCATTTGTTGCTATACGTACACGTTTCTTCCTAAGTAAGAGAGATTCTTCGATGACTTTTGTACAGCATACAAACCATAGTAAGAGGTGTAAGAAACTCTAGAAGTTATTTATTTTATGAAAAAATGAATGAACTGTTACATTTTAAACTTCATGTTTAGAAAAAAACTCAAGTTTTGTAGTTAATTATCTCAATTTTTCCACAGTTTTTAATAGATTTGGAAAATTCTAGAGTTTCATACACCTGTAACTACTGTATGTATGCTATGAAAAATTCATCGAAGAATCTCTCTTACTTACGAAGAAAAGAGTACCTATAGCAACAAATGCAGCCAGTAATAAATGAAAAAATGATGAAATTTCACATGTAAAAAAAGGTATTTTGCTAAGTTTTTGAACTTCCACTGTGATGAGTGTGAGTCCTCAATCCTTCTTGGTCATGGTGACAAAGTTTTATGAATTTATTTGTAAAAGTATAGACAGTCCTGTGGTGACTCTTCCGCTCCAAGTCGGCCCGTTCGACGTCCTACCCCCCTTAAGCGTACAGTCATGACGTTTTGGCTCGTTAGTCTATATGGTCTCATACGAGTCCCTCCCCCGATCCGAGGTTATGATACATACTTTGTAACGTATGCACCGAAAGAAATTTACTCTGTAACTTTTGTTTGTTTCTGAAACGACCTAGTTGACAATTTTAATTAGTATGTAATGTGACTCACGACCGCGTGTCAAATGTGACCGACGCCTCCTAACAGGGGCATTGTCATTAACAATTATAGCATCGCTTCGGCATCCGACGAAAGGAATGGGATTTTCTTCGACAGTGAAAATTGCTCAGAAACTAACGGACATTAACACTAGTTTCGATGCTTAATCTCGGACTTCGGTACACAGTCTGTTGTTTAGCAACATCGTACTATGATCTCCCTATTGTAAAGGGACAACCTCCTTTAGAATTACTTTTTCGCAACAGAAGTAATCGGCACCAAAAAATATTTACGAATGTTTAAACAGGTTAATATTATCTCATCTGTTTATCTAAATGAATTGCATATCATTTTGTACGTAATGTATTATATTTCAGGCTAAAGTGTATAAGAAGAAATTACTTGATTTCCGTTGTTACAATCGATATGTCCTAACTCTGTATGTAAAATTAAAATTACATTTCCTTTAGAAACATGTAAAATTACGAAAAATCTGGCACTCTTAAAATTTCTGTTATCGATTACGCAATTCAGTGCACTTTATTAATTTTTTCTCGATTTGTTTATAAAATAATGTTGTAGATTAATAGAAAGTCAATTGTCAACAAAATTTGTAAACTCTTTGGAATATTAAAACTTCCTGCCAGATTAAAACTGTGCGCCGGACCGAGAATCGACCTCAGGACCTTTGCCTTTCGCGGGCAAGTGCTCTACCAACTTTTTTTTTTTTTTTAAGGAGGTGGGGGAGGGCGGTGAAGGCAGAGTGATCAGAGGTCGTAACCCGAGGCCTGGTCACAGTGTCCCCTTCGTCCGTCAAGGAATCAAGGAACCAGGGATGGGAAGGGGAAATCTTTTGTGGGAATCATTATTTATTTATTTATTTTTATTTACTGTTTTTAATACATTCTTAATGTGGTTTTACTTTATACCACAACGAAAGTAAATGTAGCACCGCATCGTGCTCTGAGTAAAGAAAACAGGCACGTTCCTACACCGAGGTAATGTATATGGGGAAAACGAAAAAAAAAAAAAGTGCTTCATACAGGATGCAGAAGGGTGTTTCATCATCCAGGTACTTCTTCACGTATATCATGTTATGCTACCGAGAATCGAACTTAGTCTTGTCAGCTCACTCAATGAGTGTCTTCTCCTACCTGTTTCTGATCCATGTGCGTGGAGGGTCGCATGGGGCACTCCCTAAGAAATTGGAAAAATACTGTCTGTATTTAGGGTTCCGTACGATCTTGCAATAACGTTCTTGTAGGTAGTTACAAAAATCGAATACATCTTTAGGTCCATCGTGAAATAAGTAGTGTACCGCATGCGCACGGATCCACGTGACAGCGTTGGTCTTGGCGCGCGGGAAATACTGTTGATCCGGAAATAGTAGAAACCGAGGTGTGATGTGTTCCGGAGTCAGTCGTAGAAAATACGACAAAATTTGTCGCACCAAGCGCCATACGTCTTATGCCGCGCCACATGTGAGACGGTGATCGTCGGTGTCTGGTATCCCGAAGTCTACGCAGAGAGGCGATTCCGCCATGTTTATCTTGTGGAGGCGTGATCGGGTGATCTGTTTACCATTGATTGTCATGTACCATGTGGATCGGACGGCTGTGTCCAGTGTAACCGCGTGAATCGTCTTCCACACCACCTTCCAATTAACCTGAGGGCTTTTGGTCTCCACGATGTTTGGTGGGCGCCTCTGCTGTAGGACATGATATAGGTATAACCCGCGCCGACGCCTGTTTCGTCGGTGGTACTGAAATACGGACATAGCTGTGTTCAATGTAAAAGTTCCCGAATTAGTAGAAAGGTGGGGGTATGTCTTGCGTCGTCAGTGGGGCCATAAGGGAGGGCGGAGCTAAGGACTCCAACAGCAAACCTGTCAAACATTCCGGGTGGTGGCGCCACATCTTGATGTGTGAGTTGACATACAGGGCCACAGCTCTGTCGTGGACATGGACTAGGCCAAGACCTCCCCTTTCTGGGGGAAGGGTCAATGTCTCATAAATGACTTTGAAGAGCATGCCTGTACTGACGTAGACTCCTAATGCCGCTAATAGACGTCCAGCCATCAGTAACGGTATTGGAAGAACACGCGCTATGTGTGGAAGGCGCGATGCGAGGTAAACATTGACGAAGTGTATCCTTTGGAGAATGTCGAGGGTCCGCAGACGAAGATTGAAGATCTGGACCCGAATTTGTTGTAATAAGCGGCGGTAGTTAAGAGCCGCAGTGCGCCGTATGTCGTCGTGAAACTCTATTCCGAGACATTTGATAGTGCCACGAAGCTGTAGGGGTTCGACACACGCTGGAGTCAACCCGTCTCCAATGGCCATGGTGACCGATTTGGTGACGTTGAGACAGCTGCCGTAAGCCACACCGTACGTGATAATCCATTCTAGTGCTCTGTTGACATCGTCGCGATTGCGGAACACGAGAACCAGGTCGTTTGCATATGCTGTACAGCGAAATGTGACGTCACGTAGGGTAAGACCGGCGAGGCGTTGACGGAGGCCACAGAGGAGCGGTTCCAGTGCCAGAGCATATAGTAACGTCGACAAGGGGCAGCCTTGACGCACGGAGCGGAAAATCGGGAGGGACTGCGAGAGACGCCCGTTAACGAGCACTTTGGAAGTCGCCCCTCGGAGGAGGCGCATCACGACGTCTGTGAATTGCTGTGGGTACTGCATGTGCTGGAGAACGGACGTTAGGTACGCGTGATCCACTCGATCAAAAGCTTGGCTAAAATCTAGTGATGCCAGCGCTCCCGGGATGCGGCGCGCCCTGGCTAGGGCTATTAAGTCTCGGTATCGACACAGTGCTGTGTGGATGTTGTTGATACCCCCTAGGGTAGTCTGATCTGGCGAGATGACGTAAGGTAAGGTCGGTCGTAGACGGTTTGCTAATAGTCTGGTGAATATCTTCATGTCGCAGTTGACGAGTGTTTGCGGGCGGTAATCTTGTATTGCAGCCCCACCTTTAGGTTTGTGAACCGGTATAATTATTCCTTCTACGAAGGTCGCAGGGAGCGGCACTGCGGGGGACATAAGCTCCCGACAGATGTCTGTTAACTTGGGAGCCAGTAAATACCGGAAAGTTCAATAAAACTCCACAGGGAGCCCGTCGGGGCCAGCAGACTTATTCGCCGCTCCTTTACCGATGGCGTCGATAACTTCGTCTTCCGTAATGTCGTTCAATAATTCAGTTTGTAAATACTGTGGGACAATGCCGTAAACCAGTTATGAGACAGCTGTCACCGTCGTCGGGTCGGAACATTCAGCAGAATAAAATCGTGCGGAATGGTCGAAGAAGGCTGCAGCAATATCGCGTTTTGTGGTGTGATGACGGTCGTCCTCAGTGGTGATGGCATGTATCAGCGCCCGTCTTCGCAGTGTACGTTCTCAGATGACTTGGTACATGGTGGGTCGTTCCGTTGCGAGCCTGTCTTGTGTTCGCGCTCGGACGATCGACCCTTCGAGGTGTCGGCGCATATGGGCTACGATCTGTGCTTTCGCACGCTGAACTGTCAACCGTCGTTCCGGTGTGGGTGGCAAGGAGGTGCATTCGCGAAGGACGGCGAAATAAAAATCGAGGGTCTGCCGCGTCCAAGTAGCAGTCTCACGACCAAACGTAATAAAGGTTCTCCGTAGGGCCGCCTTGAAGCGGTTTAACCACCAACTAATCGACGTAGGATACGTCGGGAGGCGGCGGACGCACAAACTCCACGTGTCTTCGATGGCGCGTCGACAATCCGGAGAAGCGAGATGAGCAAGGTTTAATTTCCAGGGATGTCGGCTGCGCCACACCCGCTGGCGACGAAGGGTGACGCACATATATAGGCCTCGTGATCAGAAAAGGCTACTGGCCACACCTCCGCGTCACTCACCGTTGCCGCGAGGGAACGGGAGACGTAAATCCTATCGATGCGACTAGACGAGTGACTCGTGAAATGGGTGTATCCCGGTCTATTTCCTCGCACATGTTCCCATGTATCTACCAGCTGGAGATCGCCGATGAGTGTCCCAAGTTCGGGGCACGGTGAATGGCGTGGCAGCTGATCTTTAGGTGCTTGGGTGCAATTGAAATCGCCCCCTAATATCAAGTCATCGTGCCTGCCCTGAAAAAGCGGTGCTATTCCTTCTGCGAAGAAGAGCGATCGGTCACGACGGCGACTCGTTCCGGAAGGAGCGTACACATTGATAAACTGGACGCCTTGCACCGTTACGGCCATTCATCTAGCATCGGGGAGATATCGGACTTCGTCCGCCTCGAGGCCATCTCTGAGGAGAATTGCGACTCCACTGTTAGTTGGCGAGGCGTGGGACACATGAGCCGTATAACCATACATACCCGGGAAATTGGCGACGAAGACTTCTTGGAGAAAGACAATGTCAACGTCTGCTGTATTGAGCATGTCTTGGAGCAGCGACAACTTCGTACGTGTCCGAATGGTGTTAATGTTGATGGTCGTTAAGCGACAGGTCTGTAGATCGTCTCCTGCGGTGGGGCCCGCCGTCAGTGTCGCCGAAAGAGGTGGGGCCCGTGATCTGCTGGCCGCGTCCGCGCCATCATCTGTTGCTACTCGGGAGGGGCCGAGGTGTGGGAGGAGAGACCCCTCTCCTCATCCACCACAGCGGCCGTAGAATCGTCTTCAATGTCATCCGCCCGAGGTCCGTAAGTTAACTGTGGCTGCGGTAGAATATTTATGGGCTGAGTGACTAAGGGTGAATCCGCAGTTGTTTCCGGTTGTGTACCAACGGCCGGCGCTGTGCTTGCCATCCGTTTGCCCGAGAGAGCGGAATCGGGTTTGTCAAAATCAGACAAAGTGACAGGTGAGGGCGATCTCGTGTCATCCATTTTCCTCGTAGTTTCGTTGGCCGTCCGGTCGTCAACTGGAGAAGACGACCGCTGGAGGCAATCGTCTGAGGGTGTGCGACGTCGCTTTTTATGTTTTCTCGGTGACCTTGGTTTGCGGACGTGGGTTTCTGTGTCCGAAAGAGTTTGTGGTTCCCGTATAGCGTCCCCTTCAGGTAGAAAGGCAGAGGTCGGTACAACACTAGCGTCGAGTTCCATTCTCTCGTCCGAATCTTCATGTGGAGTCAATGGGCGGCGTCCTTCAACCTCTGCAGACACCGTAATGGTGTTGGTCAATCCAGGACCGGCGACAGGTGCGCATTCTAACGCTTCCTGTCTTCCGGGGTGGCTGTCGTCTGTCATGACGGTCGATCGTGTCACCTCTGCGTAATTGAGGGGGAGGGCCGTGAGCGTAGGAGGTGGTGTCGTGTCATGTAATGGAAGTTGTGTAACCCGACGTTGAATACACGCCGAGCGCACATGACCCTCCTGACCGCAACCAGAACAAGTACGAGGTTGTCCGTCGTACATTACTATTGCTCGACAGCCACCTATGGCTAAATAGGATGGCACATGTTTCTTTAATTCAATTTTCACTTGTCGGACGCCGTTGAGGACCCGGTACGTCTCGAAGGTGTTCCACTTTCCGGCCACGTGGCTAATTACCGTCCCATAAGGGCGGAAAGCTGAGGCCGGTGGTACTTCGAAAGGGAGTTCGAAGACTCTTAGTGTGCGTAATCCTAGTCCAGCATGGTGAACAGTAACCTCTCCGACGTGACCATCGGAGTGTTTGAACTTGAGAGTGTTCGCGCATCTGTTCACAACTGCGTGACATAACTCATCATCGACCATCTTGGCGTAAACGACGCTGCTTGTGATGGATAGGTGGATACCGATGATGTGATGTGTTGGTATTTGAACTTCGTTATAGATGAGTCGTTCGACTTCAAAGGCTCGTGGTCGTGCGTAGTCGGGCTGGACGCTGATCTTGATGGTAGCTTTTCTGTACGAATGAGCCATGGCGGCTCAGTGTTAACGGACGCCAGTATTAGCTGCGGCGAGGAAGTAAACGAACTACGCGCGCTCGCGACTCTGTGGACGGGACGTAAACAAGACGTCCTCGCCGCTCACCGGCCGAAAGCAGACTGACCAACTGAGCTATCTAAGCACGACTCAAGAGACATCTTCACAGCTTTAATTCCTACCTTCCAAACGTCGCAGAAGCTCTCCTGCATACCTTGCAGAACTAGCACTCCTGGAAGAAAGGATATTGCGGAGACATGGCTTAGCCACAGCCTAGGGGATGTTACCAGAATGAAGTTTTCACTCTGCAGCGGAGTGTGCGCTGATATGAAATTTCCTTCTGCGAAGTTTGGAAGGTAGGAGACGAGATACTGGAGGAATTAAAGCTGTGAAGACGGGTCACGAGTTGTGCTTGGGTAGCTCAGTTGGTAGAGCCCGCGGAAGGCAAAGGTCCCGAGTTCGAGTTTCGGTACGGTTTACAGTTTTGATCTGCCAGGAAGTTTCATATCAGCGCACACGCCGCTGCAGAGTGACAATTTCATTCTTTGGAATATTTTTAATACCACAGAGTGGATGAGTGCTGGGCATGCCTCTGAAGTGATAGGACGTGTTTTCTGTGTTTGACAATAACAATATAATTTTAGATTTTGAACTGGAAATGGTAAAGATTGTGTGTTATAGAAGAACGTGAAAGAATAAAAATTACAGAAACAGAAATTACTTCTCAGACAATTCTTTCAATAGTTATCGTGTTAGTTGGAACCAATGAAAACATAAAAAGTAAAAAGTTTCAGCTTCTAGAATCAACTCCTAGGCGTGAAGAACTGTAGCCAACTACGAGAAAAGAAGATAGGTAAAAAGTTTATTGTAAATCTTACTTGGCGGCCGGAGTGGCCATGCGGTTCTAGGCGCTACAGTCTGGAACCGAGCGACCGCTACGCTCGCAGGTTCGAATCCTGCCTCGGGCATGGCTGTGTCATGTCCGTAGGTTCGTTAGGTTTAATTAGTTCTAAGTTCTAGGCGACTGATGACCTCAGAAGTTAAGTAGCATAGTGCTCAGAGCCATTTGAACCAAATCTTACTTCTCTCGAAGCTTATTAAAAGAGTTAATTTCGAAGTGAGTGACAGTCAACAAATGTTGTAAAGGGGGCGGGTAGATTACACTAGTCATTCTGACTAAATACAAGAGATAAAATTTTCTTTTATCATCATGTTTCGGACAATCAATCCACAAGTCATGAACCACTGCAAAATTTGCCATAGAGTCTTCAGTAATTAAGACTGATTATTACAAAATGAGAATGCAAAACAGTTATCAACAGAATGCGGTATCACTGAAGAAACGGCCGTTTAAGTGTAATTGACGAAGTCCCATCTCTAATTAAACCACCCTCACTAACGCCTCCACAAGCGTGACGCGGTTGGAAAGTCGCCAGTCCTTTCTAGAGCGTAAGTAATTATGAGGTCCTTTATATGCAGCGCTCGCGGCATCTTCAGGCGATTTAATGTGTCTTGATCACCGGCGTGGCCCTGGGATATTTGTGCGGTCTTTCTGCCTGCGTCACGCCGCACGACTGTGGACTGCTGGTAGAGATCATCAAAGCCGTCGTCTACGTCATCGTCACCCCTCCTAAACCGTTGAAGTCTACCCAAGCATAATTATTTCTTTGCCATACTGATTAATAGTTCTGGTCAGGTGTTTTACAGTGCATTTGACATTCCTTTATTCTTTCAACAATACTTTGAATTTCTTAATTGTGTTTCATTATCTTTCTTTTCCTATACTGAATAGCGTTCAGTTATAAATCTAAAACTCTCATTTCACTGACTACTGTTCTATGTTTTGTTCTTCTGCCTTACAATTCACTTCTCACAGCAATAGATGAAAACTAGTAGTGTAATTACCTCATAAAATTTCGTAAACATCCTTCTTTAACTTTTCTTGCGAATTTATACCGTAGAAATGTTCCACAAAAGTAATTGAAAGCATTAATTAACTGAATTTTCCGTCATCTCTTGGCAGCAAATGTGAACAACATTAAACAGTAAACACTTTCCTAATGTTCTGCAAAAATTATTTTTATTTTCCCATGAGCCGGCTTCCTGCTTCTTAGGTCATGGACAGGTGGCGACTGAAAGTCGCCTACAGAGACAAAATGACCTTCGACATACATTTAATATTTATTCCACAGCAGCCACTAAACATACAAAATATTGGCACATAGTGTGTACGGCATTTTTATGTCATGCAGAAGTAGTTACAGCAGACCTGCATTTTACAATATCAATAGCATATCAATATGTTTACTCAATGACAAACTGCAGCCTTTGCCAGACCTTGGGCCGTACAAAATTCAACGTAAGCACTATGGAGAAGTGTATATTGGTAAGTCAGGCAGTACTGTGGCAATTAGCTGATATGAAAAAGAAGGAAACTGGAGACGAAGAAAGGCAAATATAGCCTTAGCTTCTACATACGTAATGTCTGTCTAAGCTGCACATCATATTATCTTCTTTTGCGACATTCAGTTGTCACCTGACGAAGGCCTAAGAAGCCGAAAGGCAGTATGTGACCAAATAAACCTAATTTTTGAAGGACATTAGGAAATGTTTCCTCATTAGCATTAAAAGTATTCAATTTATTCTCAGTTTCTGTCTTTAGCCAATATGTGTTGTAGTTTATGTGGAGTACGTAGAAACGCTGTCTGTATCGCGCTGGGTATTTTTATTTTATATTTCAAGAGCCAATTCTAGAAGTTCGAAGCCTCCATCGAGTGGTAGTTCTCCTAGCAGGAGCATTGCGTGTGAGTACTGTGAGTTGACACTGCTCCTCATGAGAAGCGACTTATTTTAAATTTCGTCTGTATTCTTAATGTCAACTCATATCTTTTTGCATGTTTGTGTATTTATCAGGCCATATTTAGCATGGATAGGAACTGTGATTGCTGTGTTCAGATGCAAGCCAAGTTGGTGATCCTTAGTTCACAGCTCCAGGCGGTGCTGGCTTTGGTCACGCTACTTCAGGTTGTTGGTAGCGAGCATCAGTGTGGGGGACCAGATGGGGAGATCTGAAGCACATCCACGGCGACCCACGCTCAGACCACTATTATGGCCACCCCTGGTACTGTCGCTGCTGTGGTTGACATGTCACCTGTGGTCGCATAGGAGGTCGTTCCAAAAGTGATCACCAGCAGGAGACTTTTCGGTTTGTTTGATGAAGAGGTTACTGGCACTGTCTGTGGCTGACGAAATCCCCGAGCCAAATGGAGCTGCTCGCCTAGTTCTAGAGGAAGCCTCTTGGCCCCCAAGGAATGGGCGTTCACGGAGGGTGGGATTACTGGTAGTTGTGAGCTTGGGGCCTTTAGGGATATGGCTATGAAGGAGAGGAAGGAATGCAGTGTGCACTCTGTGTGCAAACCGGGAGGAGTCGTTCCAGATATGTAGCAGGTACTTTCGCATTTCACGAAGAGCGAAGGATGCTTGTGGTGGCACATGTTGGCACTGACGATGTGTGTTGCTTTCGATCGGAAGAGATTCTCTCAGGTTACGGGGATTAAGCTGAAATAGTAAGGCCCATCAATCACGCTTGAGAGAGGGTGGGCGGCATAACCGACATAACGACTGTCCTCCTTTGGTACAGAGACGAATGGAGGATCCGAATCAGATGCTCAGACGGTCCTGCGACTGCGTATGCTGCAGATTTCTCGATTTGCGCCATAGAATGGTGGGTTTCCAGATTCCGGTAAATAGGTCAGGAGTCCACTACGTACAGGAAGCAGCTACGTGGGTAGCGGGAGTTGTGTGGATGGGAATGGGCTGTTTCTTAGGTGAGAGGGACTAGGGAACGTTCAGAAAGGTCTTCAGTTTCAAAGGGTCCAGGACGAACACAACTTGAGGGTGGACATAGCAACAATCAGGATTGTAGTTGTGAACTGTCTTAGCTGTGTTAGAAAAGAATCAGAGCTCCAAGGGCAAATAGAAAGCACAGAATCTCAAATCGTTATTTGCATGAAAAGCTGTGTAAGCAGGAAATAGCTTCAGCCGAAATTTTTACATAGATGATGATGATGAGGTCGCATACTCCGAGGAGTGTAGGGGACGATGCGGGAGACCCGCACCGCTTTACTAGGCAAGGTCCTAGCGGAGGTGGTTTGCCATTGCCTTCCTCCGACCGTAATGGGGATGAATGATGATGATGAAGACGGCACAACAACACCCAGTGATCTCGAGGCAGGAAAAATCCCTGCCCCCACCGGGAATCGAACCCGGGACCCCGTGCGCGGGAAGCGAGAACGCTACCGCAAGACCACGAGCTGAACCGCATTCACAAAGGATCGATTAAAAACGGTTGGTAGTCGAGTGTCCATTTCTCCCAGAAGTGTTCACCATGTAGTGAAATAGATGTAGATAGTGCCTGGGAATTAGTATGGGTATAGGTTACACTTGATAGTCGGTGTAAACCAGTAATTGGTTCCTTTTACCAATCTAACACCGACTCAGATGAAACAGTTGCTGAACAGTTCAACGAAAACTTAAGTCTCATTTCAAATAGGTACCCCATTCATAAAATTACAGTTGGTAGTGACTTCAGTCTACCCTAGATATTTTGGCGGAAATACATGTTTAAAATCGGTGGTAGACTTAAAACAGCATCCCAAATCGTAGTGGTTGCCTACTGAGAAAATTATTTTGAACAAATAGTTCAGGAGTCCATTGGAGGTGTAAATGGTAGTGAAAACATACTTAACACCTTAACAACAAATAATCCTGACCAAATAGGGAGCACCATGACAGATATGTGGATTAGTGACTACAGCGTTATTGTAGCCAGACTGAATATCGTAATATTCAAACCCACCTAAAAAATAAACGCAAAATACATCTACTTAAAACAACCTGAAAAAAAATTGCTTCAGAGCTTCCTAAGAGACAATCTCCACTCCTTCCGGTCTGACTATAAAAGCATGGACTATGAAAGCGTTTCAGACAAATAGCATCGACGGCACTTGAGAGTTAAAGGATTTCAGAATCCTTAATATCGGCGAAGTTTTACTGAAGCTCGAAATTTAAAACGAGTTTCAATGCATGATTCTTTTAACAGTTTCCACAACAAACCTATGTCTGAATCTCGTGTAAAATTCAAAGAATTTCTGGAGTGGCTAGACGAAATCAATACCTTCACTGCGCGATAAGAACTGTGATGTTATTTGTGACAATGCTACTAAAGCAGAGTTACTAAAAATGGTTTTATGAAATTCCTTCACAAGAGAAGACGAAGTAAATAGTCCTGAATTCGAATCAAGAACAACTCCCAATATAAGTAACTTAGAAGAATATATCCTCGGTGTAACGAAGCATCTTAAAACACTTAAGAAAGCAAGGCCTCCAGTCCAGGTTAAATACTAGTCAGTCCTCTTTTAGAGTATTGTTGATGCGGTAGCTCCATACTTAGCAGTCATATATAACTGCTGGCTCTTAGAAAGATCCGTAAAAGATTAGCAAGTTGTAAATGACTCACCAAAATCCAAAATAGGAAACAGGAGCAATTCGCTGAATGGTTCAAATGGCTCTGAGCACTATGGGACTTAACATCTGAGGAAATCAGTTCCCTAGAACTTAGAACTACTTGAACCTAACTAACTTACGGACATCACACACATCCATGCTCGAGGCAGGATTCGAACCTGCGACCGCAGCGGTCGCGCAGTTCCAGACTGAAGCGCCTATAACCGCTCAGCCACACAGTAATTCACTGAATTACAGATCCGTAGCATCACTAACTTGGAACTTGAACTGTGTTCGAACATTATGCATTACTTCGAACAAAACGATTTATTGACGGATAGCCAGCACGACTCAGAAAAAAATATCTTTCTTGTGACACGCAGTTAATTCTTTATTCTCACAAAGTAATTAGCGCTATTGACAGGTGACGACAAATTGATTACATATGTTTGGATTTCCAGAAGAATTTAGACGGCGTTCCTCGCAGGTGACTTCTAACCAAATTGCATGTTTATGGAGTATCGAGACAGCAATACGACTGGATTTATAATTTATTGCCAGAACCAACGTCTGGCGTTCCCCAAAGAAGTGTTATAGGCACTCTGCTGTTCCGCACCTGTCGGTAGACAAACGACTTAGGAGACAATCCCAGCAGCGATCTTAGATTGTTTGCAGACGATGCGTCTACTAAAGGCATCAGATGATCAAAACTAATTGTAAAATGCGTCAGATAAGATATCTGTATGGTGCGAAAAGTGGCAATTGACTCTAAATAACGAAAAGCGAGAAGTCATCCAGATGAGTGCTAAAAGAAATCCGCTAAATTTGGGATACACGATAAAATCTAGAGGCTGTAAACTCAGCTACATTCTTAGTGGTTATATTTGTGAATAACATAAACTGGAACGATCACATAAATACACTCCTGGAAATGGAAAAAAGAACACATTGACACCGGTGTGTCAGACCCACCATACTTGCTCCGGACATTGCGAGAGGGCTGTACAAGCAATGATCACACGCACGGCACAGCGGACACACCAGGAACCGCGGTGTTGGCCGTCGAATGGCGCTAGCTGCGCAGCATTTGTGCACCGCCGCCGTCAGTGTCAGCCAGTTTGCCGTGGCATACGGAGCTCCATCGCAGTCTTTAACACTGGTAGCATGCCGCGACAGCGTGGACGTGAACCGTATGTGCAGTTGACGGACTTTGAGCGAGGGCGTATAGTGGGCATGCGGGAGGCCGGGTGGACGTACCGCCGAATTGCTCAACACGTGGGGCGTGAGGTCTCCACAGTACATCGATGTTGTCGCCAGTGGTCGGCGGAAGGTGCACGTGCCCGTCGACCTGGGACCGGACCGCAGCGACGCACGGATGCACGCCAAGACCGTAGGATCCTACGCAGTGCCGTAGGGGACCGCACCGCCACTTCCCAGCAAATTAGGGACACTGTTGCTCCTGGGGTATCGGCGAGGACCATTCGCAACCGTCTCCATGAAGCTGGGCTACGGTCCCGCACACCGTTAGGCCGTCTTCCGCTCACGCCCCAACATCGTGCAGCCCGCCTCCAGTGGTGTCGCGACAGGCGTGAATGGAGGGACGAATGGAGACGTGTCGTCTTCAGCGATGAGAGTCGCTTCTGCCTTGGTGCCAATGATGGTCGTATGCGTGTTTGGCGCCGTGCAGGTGAGCGCCACAATCAGGACTGCATACGACCGAGGCACACAGGGCCAACACCCGGCATCATGGTGTGGGGAGCGATCTCCTACACTGGCCGTACACCACTGGTGATCGTCGAGGGGACACTGAATAGTGCACGGTACATCCAAACCGTCATCGAACCCATCGTTCTACCTTTCCTAGACTGGCAAGGGAACTTGCTGTTCCAACAGGACAATGCACGTCCGCATGTATCCCGTGCCACCCAACGTGCTCTAGAAGGTGTAAGTCAACTACCCTGGCCAGCAAGATCTCCGGATCTGTCCCCCATTGAGCATGTTTGGGACTGGATGAAGCGTCGTCTCACGCGGTCTGCACGTCCAGCACGAACGCTGGTCCAACTGAGGCGCCAGGTAGAAATGGCATGGCAAGCCGTTTCACAGGACTACATCCAGCATCTCTACGATCGTCTCCATGGGAGAATAGCAGCCTGCATTGCTGCGAAAGGTGGATATAAACTGTACTAGTGCCGACATTGTGCATGCTCTGTTGCCTGTGTCTATGTGCCTGTGGTTCTGTCAGTGTGATCACGTGATGTATCTGACCCCAGGAATGTGTCAATAAAGTTCCCCCTTCCTGGGACAATGAATTCACGGTGTTCTTATTTCAATTTCCAGGAGTGTAATATTGAGGGGAAAGTAAGTCAAAGACTGCTATGTATTGCCATAATTCTTAGTAAATGTAACAGGTTTACTAAACAGACTGCTTATACTACGCTTGTCCGCCATCTTCTGGAGTATTGCGGTGCGGTGTGAGGTCCCAATCAGATGGTAGTGACGGAGGATGTCGTAGAAGTTCAAAGAAGGGAGAGAGTGCCACGGATATGATACACGTATTGTGGTGGCAGTCATTGAAAGAAAGGCTCTTTTTCTCTGTGGCAGGACCTCCAAATTTCAATCACCATCGTCGTCCTCAGAGTGAGAAATTTTTTTGATGGTGAGCGCCTACACAGGGAGCGATGATCACACTGATAAAGTAAGAGAAATCAGAACTCGCTCGAAAAAGCTTCAAGTGTTACTTTTCCGGCGCCCTGTTCGACAGAGGAATGGTACAGAAGGTGTTTCGATGAACCCTCTGCCAGACACTTAATGTGAATTTGAGAGTAATCATGCAGACGAAAATGAAGTCGTTGACTTGTCCAGTCACATTATTGCTTACATTGGTATAAACCCTTAGAAGTTGCTAAAAATAGGTATATTTTAGTGACAATAACAGACATATTCATGTGGCATTTTTAAATGACGGTATTGATCTTAAAAATGACCTTCTATTAATCATTTCCGCTATGGTTACTAACTATCCGAATGTATGAAGAAAGAAGCGTAGAAAAGTTTATGTCCTTAATTGTAAGATGTTAAATTAATTACAGCAGTGTTGTTGTTACGTATTCCATATTGTTATTGTAATCTTCAGTCTGAAGAAACCCTTTACGGTACGTGGATGAGGGTTTTCATGCCAGTTTTAGAGATTTGTTGTATCGTTCGGCTATTGAGCGAGGCAAAATCGTCCATGTATATGCTTCTGAACGCACTATTTGATTCTCGCGATCCCTATGATAGATATACAATGATAACTGGAGAATTTTGACACTTTTCGTGAATATCGATATACAAAATACACCCCATAGGTTTTCGAGGGATTAATGTCACCTGTGTTTCAAAGATACTCATTTACGTCCCCCGAGCACCCCGGTTACACTGTCGTATCATCTGTACCGGCTGTTTTGTATCTAACAGCGCATTTCTAAATTTGCTTGATGTTCACCACCATATCCGTTTGATGATAACGTCAAACGCTACAGCGGTGCTGTGGACTTGGTCTCACTGCCATCATTTATGCTGATTGTCTCCCATATCTACTGCACGTTATCAAAGCGCATTCCCCACTCTTATTTCCTACTAAATGTTGTACGTGCTCCAGCAATTTTGTGTCGCTTCTGAGAATTACTCCACAACATATGAGACGTAGCTTCTTCCCGATGGTCACAAGTAATCCTGTAGGCATATACTGTTATATCCTAGCCAGTAATGCCACCCGAGCCCGCTGCCAAAAGGTTGGCAGCATCAAAGTCCGGACGCCGTCCGCATAAGCAGCGCCAGCGAGACAGGAAATCGCCGCAAGTCTGCGCGCTCCACCGCTGGCTTCTGGGTTCTTAAGCGCTGGAGTCGCAAGCGCTAGGACAGTTCTGTATTCGCCGCTCAGTTGTATACTCGCCACCGAATTGTGTACTTGCTAGTCAGTTGTGTGTTCATCGCAACAGAGTTGTTGTTTGTCGTCAGCCGACGCTGACCTAGCCGCTCCGACTCGAACTAAACAGATTTCTGTAGACACGGAGTTCAATACTGTGTTTCTGTATCTTCGTTAATAAAGATAAGTACCGACTTTTATTTAATCAGAGTGTTTGGGTTTTCATCTTTCTGTTCACTGTTCCAGCGGACCGGTCGGCCCGCTATTAAAAGTGTGGCGGTGACTTCGTAAGCCGTTTCTACAGCGAATTGCTTGTCGCTACGAACACCGCCACAAAACTGGCGACGAGGACTTCCGAACTCGTGTGCGGGGCTGGTTCAACTTGTTTCTGGTTATACTAATTATAGCGATAAAATTTTGGGGGCTGGTTTAATTTGTGTTCACTATGTCTGCCGAATTACAACAGTTGATCTTGTTACAGAGTCAGCAAATACAAACTCTGGTGGAAGCAATCGCCAAACAAGCGGCTAATCCTCCAACACAAAAGGAACAAGCACAGGCAGCACCACCTTTCCGTGCTTTTGATGCATCACGAGAAGAATGGCGAGAATATTTCGCGCAGTTGCAGGCGCACATGACAGTCTACAAAATCACAGGTACTGAGCGGCAGCTTTATTTAATTTCCACTGCAGGCGTGGAAGTCTATCGACTACTTTGTAAGTTGTTCCCGGAATCCAAGCCAGAAGCTTTAAACTATGACGTTGTTGTTAACAAGCTTGCTGAGTATTTCGAGTCGCGAGTTCATGTGGCAGCAGCCAGATTCAAGTTCTTCAGATTAAAGAAACTGCCACATCAATCTAATAAACAGTGGTTAACAGATTTACGGGGCCTCACCCGTCAGTGCCGATTTAATTGTGTGTGTGGAGCTTCCTACAGTGATGTCATGTTACGAGACGCTATTACTCAAAACATTGCAGATTCTCGTATTCGTGCTGCTATCTTAAAGTTGCCTGATCCGTCATTAGAGACTGTGATGAACATCATTGAAGCCCAAGATACTTTTGACTATGCTGAGTGTGAGTTAGATCAGCCACGTATTTCTCAAATTGCCTGTGCTAAGCAAGTTATGTCCCGCCCGCGGCCCCACCGGCAGAGTCAGACTGTAAACACTAGCCGGCCGCGTCATGTTAAACACATTCGTCAGCCGCGTGTGCAAAATGATAGAGTTAAGTCTTGCCCTAAGTGTGTTCTTGCTCATCCTCGTGAACGTTGCCCGTTAAGAACCGCGGTTTGTCACTTTTGTCAAAGGAAAGGACACATCCAGACTGTTTGTTTGCGTAAACGCAAGAACTATTCTAGTGCTGCCCAGCCCATGGATATTCATGTTCTTCAAAGCCAGCCCGCCCAGAAGGTCGCGTTTAAAGACTCTTTCACGGTTCGTGTGGGTAATAAACTTGTTCGCAATAAGCCACCCACCCAGCCCTCTGCTATGCGACCCAAGCGTAATTCACACGCTGCAAAACGTAATGTACTGACTGCAAGTGAAGCGGGAGTTGTTGTTCCACCCGCCCAGCCCACGAGTTGTCGTAAGCAGCGAACACGCGCTAAACGCGCTGATTTTGTGTCTTCCGCCTCCACTGCACCGATCCAGAGACAGTGTAATAAACTATTTGTGAAGCTACGCATCCAGGATAAGACCTTCAATTTTCAATTAGACACTGGTGCGTCTGTGACTCTCATAAATAGTGCTACGTATGCGGCTATCGGCCGCCCTAAACTTTCAGCGGCAAAATATTCTTTGGCTACTTATAGTGGAGAACAAATTCCTGTGTTAGGTGTATGTAGCGTGCCAGCCACATTCCGTGGCAATACAAAAACAGTTTCATTCACAGTGCTCCACGCTACAGACAGTGTAAACATTTTCGGATTAGACTGTTTTGACTTGTTTGGCCTGTCTATCCAAGACAACGTGTTGCAAATTAATTCTGTTGTTGTTCCTCAAGACAGCATAACCGATTTGTGTAAACGATACAGTGACATATTTAAAGACGAACTAGGTTGTGCTGCGAACTTTGCCGCTCATATTATGTTAAAAGATACTGCTCAGCCTCGATTTTGTCGTGCTCGTCCAGTGCCTCACGCACTCCTGGCACCTGTAGAAGATGAACTTCGTCGTTGCCAAAACAACGGTGTTATTCAACCCGTTTCAGCGAGCCAGTGGGCTTCTCCCTTAGTTATTATAAAGAAACCGTCTGGCAAGTTACGTTTGTGTGCTGATTTTAAGTCGACAGTTAATCCTCAGACTGTCATTGATTCTTTTCCTTTGCCTAGACCGGACGAGCTGATGGATAAGTTAGGGGAAGCTCGTTTCTTTTCCAAAATTGATCTCCGTGAAGCATATTTGCAATTGCCCCTCGACGAGCAATCACAACAGTATTTTGTCATAAACACGTCGTCGGTGTTGTTCCGTTTTCTGCGTTTGCCTTTTGGTTGTGCGTCAGCTCCAGCTGTTTTTCAGCGTTTTTTGTCACAACTTCTGGCTAATGTGCCATCGTGTTGCAACTATGTAGACGATATTGTTGTGTCCGGTCGGACGCCTGCTGAACATTTCCGTAATTTGGAGTGTTTGTTTAAAGTGTTGTCTCAGGCATGCCTACGTTGCAACATCGATAAATGTTCATTTTTCCTTACGGAGCTGGAGTATCTGGGACATGTCATTAATGCTCAAGGCATTCATCCCTCCCAGTCACATTTAGCAGCTATTCGTGATTCGCCCGCCCCTCGCAATCTGCAGGAATTGCAAGCAGTTCTTGGCAAATTGACAGATTATATTAGGTTTACACCTAATGCATCACAGATTGCTGCACCGTTGCATCGTCTCCGCCGTAAGAATGTTCCGTTTGTGTGGTCAGCTGATTGCCAATCAGCCTTTCAGCAGCTTAAAGAGGCTTTATTGAATGATCGTTGTCTGGTCCATTACGACCCTAACAAGCCTCTGGTGTTAGCTTGTGATGCCTCTTCTTTCGGCCTCGGTGCTGTGTTGTCTCACCGAGTCGGTAACACCGAACGTCCTATTGCGTTCGCATCTAAATTGCTAAACAAAGCTCAGTGTAATTATAGCCAATTGGACAAGGAAGCGTTGGCTATTGTGTTCGGTGTCACAAAATTCCATCACTACCTCTATGGTAGACCATTCTATTTAGTAACAGATCACAAGCCCTTGACGTCACTGTTTCATCCGTCTAAACCAGTTCCTCAGCTGACAGCTCAGAGACTACAACGTTGGGCTCTTTTGTTATCACAATACCAGTATGAGATACTGTATCGCCCTACAGCTCAGCATGCAAACGCTGACGCGCTTTCTAGATTGCCGATTGCTGCGGATGATGTCTTCGATTCCTCTGACGACTCTTGCCATCAGATTGACGCCGATGAGCATCAATCCCTCCGGGATTTTCCGATTGATTATCGTCAGGTGGCACGTGAGACAGCTACGGATCCTCATCTGAGTTTACTATTACGTTTTGTTCAACGTGGTTGGCCGTCCAAGGCAAAGGACATATCGGATCCTGTGGTTCGTCGCTATTATCCGCAACGTCATCTGTTGTCTGTTTCGCACGGAGTTTTGCTGTTACGCACCGAGAATGACCAGCTTCGTGTAGTGGTTCCCCAAGTGCTCCAATCCAAGGTCCTCGACTTGTTGCATCAAGGTCATTGGGGAGTGGTCCGCACCAAGCAGCTTGACCGCCGTCATTGTACATGGATCGGCATTGATAAGCAGATTACGCAGATGTGTACAGATTGTTCGACGTGTGCCGAACACCAAGCTGCTCCGCCTCAACGCTATTTTGAGTGGGCACGCCCTGCCGGTCCCTGGCAGCGAGTACATATTGATTTCGCTGGTCCATATTGGAATTCTCGTTGGCTCATCGTGATAGATGCATTTAGTAATTTTCCGTTTGTTGTGCCCATGCAGTTTACAACGTCTGCACAAACTATACAGGCGTTGACTTCAATTTTTTGTAATGAGGGTCTTCCAGGAGTTTTAGTGTCTGACAATGGTCCACAATTTACCTCTGCTGAATTTGAAAGTTTTTGTTCTGCCAATGGCATTCGCCATGTTCTTACTCCGCCGTTCCACCCTCAATCGAATGGTGCAGCGGAACGTTTTGTATGCACATTCAAGGATCATATGGACCGCCTTCGTGCTACGCTCTCTCGTCAGCAGGCCCTCATCACGTTCCTGTCGTCGTACCGGACCACGCCACGCGACGGCCCTTCGCCTGCGGAGCTTCTCCACGGCCGTCGTCATCGCACCCTACTACGGTTGTTGCACCCCCCGGATCGACCCGCCGCTTCTGAGCATCGCACGCGTTTTCAGCGCAACGTCGCCGTTTTTTTCAGAGTTTATCACGGTCGCCGTCGTTGGGAACGTGGTACCGTGATAAGTGTCCAGGGTCGCGGTTTTTATACTGTTCAAGGTGCTACTGGGGTGCACAGGAGGCATCAGAACCAGTTGCGCCGCGCTGGCCGCCCGGATTCTGCCGCTCGTTCTTTGTCCACAGATTTGGTCCGCGGCGGGTTCCAGCCGCGCCTTCCGACTTCGCTGCCGCCCCCAGGGCAGCAGCAGCAGCCGTCGCCGCTACCACGCCGACAGCCCGTCCCGTTGATGCCTCCCGCGCAGCTTCATCCGGGAGCGCCCCAGGTGGTCGCTCCGGCGCCTGCGGTCCCTCTTCAGTCGCCACCGCCTTCGGAGCTGATGGACGTCGACCCCTCAGCCGGGCCGCCTTCCCAAGCGGTGGCTGTGCAGCCTGTCCTGCAGCCGCTTTCCTTGGGCACCCCCAAGGAGTCTGACACCGCAGCGCCTTGTCCGGCGCCCACTCAGCAGCCGTCGACGCAGCGTCAGGAGACGCTGCCTCTCTTCGTGGGTCCCGACGCCCCGTCGCGTCCAGTACCAGAAGCTGCGCCCGAGGTCACAGGCGTGCACCCTGACCTCGGTTTTCAGTCGGTGTTTCCCGAGGCCCCGCGCAGCCAATGCTGGGGTGCGGACCGGGGACTGCCACCGACAACAGTCTCCGCCCCGGTCTCTTCTGCTACGCCTGCGGCCAGACCCCTCCCCCGCCGTCGACGCTCGCCACGTCATTATTCAACGACGGTGCGGCGATTTGGGGGAGGAGGAGTGTTATATCCTAGCCAGTAATGCCACCCGAGCCCGCTGCCAAAAGGTTGGCAGCATCAAAGTCCGGACGCCGTCCGCATAAGCAGCGCCAGCGAGAGAGGAAATCGCCGCAAGTCTGCGCGCGCCACCGCTGGCTTCTGGGTTCTTAAGCGCTGGAGTCGCGAGCGCTAGGACAGTTCTGTATTCGCCGCTCAGTTGTATACTCGCCACCGAATTGTGTACTTGCTAGTCAGTTGTGTGTTCATCGCAGCAGAGTTGTTGTTTGTCGTCAGCCGACGCTGACCTAGCCGCTCCGACTCGAACTAGACAGATTTCTGTAGACACGGAGTTCAATACTGTGTTTCTGTATCTTCGTTAATAAAGATAAGTACCGACTTTTATTTAATTAGAGTGTTTGGGTTTTCATCTTTCTGTTCACTGTTCCAGCGGACCGGTCGGCCCGCTATTAAAAGTGTGGCGGTGACTTCGTAAGACGTTTCTACAGCGAATTGCTTGTCGCTACGAACACCGCCACAAAATATACTATCATTCTTTTCCTGTACATTGGACATTATCGTGCATTTCTCCTTATCAGAAGCAAGATGTCGTTTATTATACCAAGTGGAAACTGCTTTGGAAATTTGATTCCTGGCTACATGAGTCTCATATACTTACAAGCGAAGGAATGACATTTCTACCCACCGATTATTACGAACTTTGGCATTTTACTCGAGGTCACTAGACAGTATCTCTTGGTGAATGTGTCTACGCTTACGGTCTTTACAAACAAAATTGATGTTTGATGGTATAACGCAGGACTTTCTAGATTGAATCCTTACAGCCCTGTAATAAAATATTTTACTGTACATATCAGGTCCTCAATCTAGTACTTTCCAAGAAATTGAAAAAAAACAATGATTTAGATTCATTGGCTGCACATTTGAGGAATATAGTCCCCTACAAATCAAGCGGTTGCGAAGTGGCATAAGACCTGACTCAGATTTTTTCCTTTTACATTTAATTCCGAATCCTTGTACACGTTCTGTTGCCGGCCCCAATATTTGACACGATGCTATGGTACACATAGACGGCCTTCTTCTTCTGCGACACTTGGGTTAGGACAAGGGTCCTTTCCGGTCTCACCGTCTCTTCTTTCATTTTCCCATACTTCCCTTGCACCAAGGTTTATACGTCAGTGCCAGATTCGCAAGTCTCTGTGGTGACATGCGAAGATCACATTCTTTTCATTTTTCTTTGACTGGATTGCCTTTTTGAGTTACTGGTTGGGTCAGTAATTCTCCCCTTTTTACTTCGGCTCATATTTGCATATCTGATGCTCCTAACTGACGTAAATTTTTATTTCTCAACGTCAAATTTTTTGCCCCAAATTACAAAGCAGGAACTGAAATTTCCTAGCAGATTAAAACTGTGTGACCGACCGAGACTCGAACTCGGGACCTTCGCCTTTCGCGGGCAAGTGCTCTGCCATCTGAGCTACCGAAACACGACTCACTGCCGGTCCTCACAGCTTTATCTTTACCAGTATCTCGTCTCCTACCTTCCAAACTTTACAGAAGATCTCCTGCGAACCATGCAGAACTAGCACTCCTGAAAGAAAGGATACAGCGGAGACATGGCTTAGCCACAGCCTGGGGGATGTTTCCAGAATGAGATTTTCACTCTGCATGGTTCGCAGGAGAGCTTCTGTAAAGTTTGGAGGGTAGGAGACGAGATACTGGCAGAAGCTGTGAGGACCGGGCGTGAGTCGTGCTTCGGTAGCTCAGATGGTAGAGCACTTGCCCGCGAAAGGCAAAGGTCCCGAGTTCGAGTCTCGGTCGGGCACACAGTTTTAATGTGCCAGGAAGTTTCATATCAGCGCACACTCCGCTGCAGAGTGAAAATCTCATTCTGGAAACATCCCCCAGGCTGTGGCTAAGCCATGTCTCCGCTGTATCCTTTCTTTCAGGAGTGCTAGTTATGCATGGTTCGCTGGAGAGCTTCTGTAAAGTTTGGAGGGTAGGAGACGAGATACTGGCAGAAGTAGAGCTGTGCGGACCGGGTGTGAGTCGTGCTTCGGTAGCTCTGGTGGTAGAGCACTTCCCCACGAAACGCAAAGGTCCTGAGTTCGAGTATTGGTCGGGCACACAGTTTTAATCTGCCAGGAAGTTTTTTTATCAGCGCTCACTCCGCTGCAGAGTGAAAATCTCATTCTGGAAAGCAGGAACTGCTGCAACTTTATAAAATTTCAGTTGTTACTCTTTACTTGTTTTACCCCTAAGAGATCCCCCTATTGTGTTACATATACGCTGGTAAGTATTAGTTTTTCTCCCATAGATTTTATGCACCTAAATTAACTGCCAAGAGAAACGTCTTTAGGAAATTAAATTTCCTTTCCGCTGCTATGTGGATGAGACGGTGAGAAGGGGTGGGGGGATATGTTGAAATGTTTGTGCTGAGTGTAGAACATTCCCCTGCTTCTACAGCGAACACATCCGGCACACTTTGAAGGCTTAGCGCAACAGGTAGAAAATATGCGAACCTTCGAGGAACAGAGACACAGAGTGGAAGAGACAAAGAATCCCGCATTAGTTACGTAGTGATTTTCGAGATGTTTTTATCTGTAAAAACACACAGAGAAACATAGTCTCCAAATAGGATCCAACAATACGTGTCTCATTTTTCTGCCTGAATGAGAGGAAAATTAATTTTAGTCAAAATAACAAGAATTAAATTTCACTCCGAATCTGATTACCTCGCGATAGAGTAAAATTTAGCGAAAGAGATGCAATCCGAATACACCTCTGATAGAAACGTGTATCCAACCTAAGGAAATCTGCAGTGGGTGGAAATAACTAATTGTTTTATTTCTCCGATTTACGGTACTGATACAAATAAAAATTATTTTCGTGTTTTGGAGTGTTATAACGACCATCTGTCCCGAAATATACCCTGTCTTAAAACCGTTAGCAGGAGTTACATTCCAACTCCCCCAGACTAGAATATCGAGCTCAACGAAAGTTTCAAGATTCAGAGTGTAGCAAGTTTTCGTTTGTGATACTTACTTCACATAAATTAGAGCACGAAATTGGTGGAGAGATGCCCCTGCAATTGTGACATGCTCGTCTATTACCACTTTTAAATTTGAGCAATAAAGTATGACTGTGTCTCATA
Organism: Schistocerca piceifrons; assembly: GCF_021461385.2. Lineage (NCBI taxonomy): Eukaryota > Metazoa > Arthropoda > Insecta > Orthoptera > Acrididae > Schistocerca > Schistocerca piceifrons. Next base: position 563,862,326 of record NC_060143.1, read on the forward strand.
GCATCGATGACTGGATCACCCCGACAGGTACGGTACAGCGCCTGTTCGGAAAGCTTTCTTTTGCTCCATGCACTATGACTCCTTTGCACGTAGTTTATGAGAGTTGCGTCTGAAGTGTTTCTGTTTAGTCTAGGTGATCATCATCAGGAGTGTACAGCGTGGTGTCACGTCGTTGGTTTATTCATGACATACCCAACATAATTTTAGATTGCTAGCACAACATAATGAAAGGTACGTTGCGGACTTCCCAGGATCTCGCATGTGCTAAACACGGACTAAGAACACTCAACAAATTTTCAAGTGCCAAGTCGGTGTAATCATTTACTTATATAGATGACCGGTTTAGGCTGTTCGCAGTTGCCATCTTCGGGTCTGGAAAAAATGGGACTACAACTGCTAGGAAACTGCAACTAACATAAAAGCACACGTAATTGTATCCGAAAATTGTAGTACATGCAACAGCGATATACCTATGGTTTCATCTGTACACTATCTCCTGCTTCAGTACAGTATCATGAGCTAGACTAGAAGTCAGCATGTCAATTTTAAAATGCACGCACTGCGCCGAAAACAAGTCCTCACATTCATTACCACTGTACAACTGACAGATTCCAGTGTAAACATTCATAGTGATACATAAGTAGCCGGCCGCGGTGGTCTCGCGGTTCTAGGCACTCAGTCCGGAACCGCGCGACTGCTACGGTCGCAGGTTTGAATCCTGCCTCGGGCATGGATGTGTGTGATGTCCTTAGGTTAGTTAGGTTTAAGTAGTTCTAAGTTCTAGGGGACTGATGACCTAAGATGTTAAGTCCCATATTGCTCAGAGCCATTTGATACATAAGTACATCAGATAGCATAGTGTTATTACAAATCCATATTATCATCTCAAATGTTTCAAATGGCTGTGAGCACTATGGGACTCAAATGCTGTGGTCATAAGTCCCCTAGAACTTAGAACTACTTAAACCTAACTAACCTAAGGACAGCACACAACACCCAGCCATCACGAGGCAGAGAAAATCCCTGACCCCGCCGGGAATCGAACCCGAGAACCCGGGCGTGGGAAGCGAGAACGCTACCGCACGACCACGTATTATCATCTCACATTAGATTAAGGCATGGATCTATTATTCCATGTAATTACATATGCCTGAATTATTTTATAACATATAAGCCATGTCAGTTACCCACAATAAAAAAAAACTGTCTGTAAAACAAGGTGCAACATTCATGAAACGTAATTTATACATAAACTTCTTAGGAAAGTTTTAAAATTGTTTTGTAAACATTCCTTATAATTCCTTAACATATTTTCGTTTATATAAAATCACAAGTACGACAACCTACAACCGCTTAAAAGCTCTGTATGTGCGTCGAATGGTATCTTAAGTAGGCTGACTTTAATACATCCAGAAATAACTAGACATATACAGTCATAGATACAATATTTCATCAAGAATACATTCAAGGTATGTGCACCAACAATGGAGCTATTTAATGTTTGTGCTTTTGTTGTCAACTACCATATTTACATGAGCTTATCCAAGACAACATGTCACTCGAGGTCTAGGTGGAATCTCTTCACCTATGTGCAATCTAATCACCTCATATCTAGGTAAACACTCTTTCAGTGTTTAACATAACCAATATACAGTTATTACACAATGAGCGAATGCAGTCGCTCTTAAACTGAACCCATCATCCAGCATTACCAGCTCACTCTTACATTCATTTTAGGTTACTAATGTGAAAAATATGACCACTGTCCAAATGATCGTATTTTGAAAAACATTTTAAAAATAAATCATTAAGGCATTTTTTCATACAGGATTACATTACAACACTTTTTCTCTAAAAATATTTGTAAAATTTTTTTAATAATTATTAATAGCAAATCAAATAAAATGAATCTAAAACATTTCTAAAAATTCTCACGTCTGTCTTACAATGCCATATGTGAGCTAGTTTCATTACTTCCACAATTATTGGAAATAAAATGTGCAATAAATACATTATGATATTTTTCGTCTGGAAAACATACACTGTACCTATTTACCAATGGAACTACAACTAATATTTTGCATTTTTATTAGCAAACATATTGTTAGTAGTAGGTTGCGTACAACAATATGTAGTTCGGCGTCTAGGTGAGAATCGTGACTCGATGTCCAGGTGAAATATCTTGGATTGTTTGATATGATAAACGCACAATTATTAGCCTCTTTCGATTACAGACGTTCGTAAAATAACCCATGATCTAATACTGGTAATCATTCATAGACACCTGACTGTAATACTTATTATATTCATAGATATTCTACCTGGATGAGCATGATCGATGTGCCATCATTTACGTTATATCTAATAATATCATAGTGATAAATTTTATTCAGTTCAGTTCCGAATTACTCGGAACCAAAAGCAATCATCACGCAATGGGACTATAAATAATGTTTTAAAATTTTGTTAGCAAATATACTGTTAATACGAGCTTATTTACTATAGTCGTTCATTCGATGTCTAGGCGAGATATCATTTCCCGGTGTCTACGTGTAATCTGCCCACCCAATGTCTAGGAGTAATCTCTTCCATTGTTTGAGGTTTCATGTACTGCTTTATCACCTGAAATCGTAACAGGTCTTCTTGAACCCATGATCTATCTGTTTAACATTTATTTGCCTTACTAATGTGATACATAAATGTGGTTACGTATGAGAACGCGTCGTATGACGCCTAAGAGAAAACTCTGAATCTGACATCCATATACAACATCGTCTCCAGATGTCTAGATAAATTCTTTCCATATTTGATGTAAACACAAAATTATAAACACACCTAGGTTTGTAGCTGCTCTTAAACTAACCCGTGATCTCATATTCAACATATTTATTGTAATACAAACAGTACTTTACGTGATATTCTCTTTACATGACTGCTGCCAAGTATGCTCTCATGAAATACAGTCTGGCTGATGGCTAGGTTTTTCTTTCTACGTCTCATGATACACTAACAGCTATTACTATAGGACTATACGACATAACAGCGTACATGTGAAAGCCATACAACCGAAACCAACCTGCAAAATTTTTGAATACGCAAGGTTGTGAGCTGCACAATTTTAGATCGCCGCCAGTAGAACGAGATCTACTACACACTAAATCATCTTATTACAGATTATAAACTAGTACCTATTATAGTCTGTGTATACATGGTACTTCTTGTCAAGGCTAGATAGCTGTTATCGTAGCAACATGCACAATCGAACCCGAGGTCTAAGTAGAACGAAATTATTCTTCTTACCACCTTGCAATTGAAAGAAGTTCAAGAATATTCTGACATGCTGCGTCTATGCATAGTCAAAGTTACTGTCAGTTTTAAGACACGCGCTGGCGTAATAAAATTCTAATAGCTCATCAAAAATTGTAAAAAACATTTGGCGACTAGATTCCAACTGATCCTTCAACTAATGTTACGGACGACGATCTTTATTTCCGTATATCTGCCAGCTCTCGGAAACGTCTAATCTCATGCCTTTAGGGGCTTTATGTAAGACTTTCATGTTGCGCCTGACATTTGTAATAATATATCTGTTGTCACTAAGGTGATCTCCAAAAGCAGTTTTGTTGGAAGTACTGGTACGGTCCTCAAATTCTGTAAAAAAGGCCCTTCATGTTTGTCCAACGTAATACCCTTGGCACTCGCCACAATGTAACTTACATACTCCAACCTTTTTATATTTACGAACTTGCAGCATGCTGCAGATGAAAAATAGGATGCAAATTGTCTTATAATTGAAACAAATGTTTCTAGCTCTGTCATAAGTTGCACTTATTCCCAATAAAATTTATGACGGAGCTACAATTATTTATTTCAATTCTTTGTTTATTTGTCTTCACCTTTCTCAATATTATGTCTCAGGTTTGATTTTAATGTATTAGAAGCATTAAATATAGGCCAAACGTTAGTCTTTTTGAAACTTCTGTTCTGTATGACACTTTTCCTCTATATAAAACAATAAATAAATTTGATTTTAGATCATTTTGTTTTACAGTGCTATTACATGAATTATTTTTACACGTTTTATTGATCTTCCGGTTCAGGTCACCTTCTAGGTGATCATGGTAGCCCTTGACAACAACTATGTTTTTAAGTTTAATCTGTCTCTGAACATACTTCCTTTATCTAAAGGTAATCTTACAATCCTGTGTAACATGGTATTAAACTATATCATCTTATGTCGCATTGGATGACATGCTTCAGCATTTACAATCATACATGTGTTTATAAGTTTCCTAAATATGCTGAAATAGTACCTATCATTCTGTTTCTTTATAGCTGTATTTAAATAGTCGATGGCCTTGTCCTTCTTTATCTCTAATGTAAACTGGATCTTGCTATGCCTCCTGTTTAATGCTGCCACATTCTCTTCTACTTCGGTTTCATAAAATTGTATCTAAACAACGATGTCGTCAACAGAACGCATAAACTACAATGTTTTTTCTTTCAAATCACTATTCAATTGGAAATATTTTTTTCTAAATTGTTTGTGAAAAAATATCTGGCATTTTCCTTGCCAAGCTATTGGCTATGGCCAGTTCTTCACACTGACGATAGTATTTACTGGTGAGTTGAATATAATTATAAGACAACTACATTTCAAGCAGTTCCGTCAGTTCGACAATCTCTTCTTGACATAACTTCCGGTTGGTTAAGAGGTTATTTGTTATAATTTTATAACATTCCTCATCGGTATAAATTTGTTATATGAAAATTTACTCGTTACATTACGAGTCCTTGACTATTTTTTACATTTGTCGGATTTGCAAAGACAAAAGAGTTCTTTAATTTTTGTGTCTTTAATTAATAATTGGATGACGACCTGTTGTCTACAATAGGCTAACTGATTTACTAGATTTAAGTGTCTTTACATGAGAACGTATTTTCCTTATGCTGAAATTCGTCATCTTTACGCGATGTTTCTCTCTTTCAGTAAGCCGGAAAGAGTATTTAACAATTCTATTCCTGAGTACTGTACTTAACATTTTAATTGAATCTTTATCTACTTGGATTATATTTTTCTCATCACAAAATTGCTCGGTTTTCTCGATAAAAGCCTGATCATAGATAAATACAACTGCATTACTCTTGTCCGCTTCTGTTACGACAACTTTCTTATTGTACAATTTCTCATTAATGCTCTTTAAGCTCTCGGTCTCTCTTCCGTTACTCAAAGGTACATTGAGTTCGATTTTGAAACACTTCGTAGTATTAACAGTTATAGCAATACCCTTACTTTTACTAGTGGCCGCTGTATCTATAGCAATGTCAGTATCAGCAATCACTTCTTTGACTTCACATCTGTCAAATTAGTACACATGTTACGTGTACACCAATGTTAAACACTACATCTATTAAGTTTTCTACCCATTTTGCAATTGTGTTCACATCCTCTTACTCCTTAGTCACAGGTTTAACAAGTTACGGATGGAGAACATTAAATTTGTTACCGTGTTCCACCGTTATTTTTTGTGCACTTTTATTAAGTAAAATTTGAACAGACCGTAAAGTTCATACATATTGTTCATTTCCCAGTTTTTCTTTAATAGATAAAGTACATCTGCTCACATCTTTAGTTAAATCTTTAATACTTTCATAAAATTCTCCAATCTATAACTTTACCCATACGCTTTCTGAGTTGGAAGTAATTGTTTTTGCTACTTGAGTGTGTGTGCGTGGTGTGTGAGTTCTTAAGGGACCAAACTGAAGAGGTCATCGGTCCCTAGACTTACACACTACTTAAACTAACCTATGTTAAGAACAACGCACACACCCATGCCCGAGGGAGGACTCTAACCTACGACGGAAGGGGTCCCGCCATTGTTTTTGCTACTTCTGAGGAGTTTTCAATACTAACTCCAGCGTGTTTCGGAAAGAAGTTGCTAAGGCTAGTTCATGAGACAATTTAGTGATTTCAATCCTACATGTTGTAATAATCGTACAATGGTTATATTAAACATTGGAAGAGTTTTCACGTAGTTCGTGAGAAGATTCCGCCGCAACGAAAAACACCTTTCTTTTTATGAAGCCCATCCCAAATCCTGTATCATTTCTGTGACACTCTCTCCCACATTTCACGATAATACAAAAGATTCTGCCCTTCTTTGAACTTTTTAGATGTACTCCGTTCGTCGTATCTGGTAAGGATCCCACGCCACGCGGCAGTATTCTAAAAGAGGACGGACAGTCGTATTATAGAGAGTCTCCTTAGTAGATATGTTACATTTTCTAAGTGTCCTGCCAATAAAACGCAGTCTTTAGTTGGCCTTCCCCACAACATTTTCTATGTGTTCCTTCCAATTTAAGTTGTTCGTAATTGTAATACCTAGGTATGTAGTTGAATTTACGGCTTTCAGATTAGACTGATTTATCGTGTAACCAAAGTTTAACGAATTCCTTTTAGCAGTCATGTGGATGACCTCACACTTTTCGCTGTTTAGGGTCAACTCCCAGTTTTCGCACCATTCACATATCTTTTCTAAATCGCTTTGCAATTTGTTTTTATCTTCTGATCACTTTATTAGTCGATAAACGACAGCGTCATCTGCAAACAATATAAGACGGCTGTTAAGATTGTCTCCCAAATCGTTTATGTAAATTAGGAACAGCAAAGGACCTATAACACTACCTTGGGAAACGCCTGAAATCACTTCTGTTTTACTGGATGACTTTCCGTCAGTTACTACGAACTATGACCTCTTTGACAGGAAATCACAAATCCAGTCACATAACTGAGACGATATTCCATAAGCACGCAATTTCACTACATGTCGCCTGTGTGGTACCGAGTCAAAAGCCTTCCGGAAATTCAGAAATACGAAATCGATCTGAAATCCATTGTCAATAGCACTCAACAATTCATGTGAATAAAGAGGTAGTTGTGTTTCACACAAACGATCTAAACCCAGCCGGAAGGAGTGGCCGTGCGGTTCTAGGCGCTACAGTCTGGAGCCGCGTGACCGCTACGGTCGCAGGTTCGAATCCTGCCTCGGACATGGATGTGTGTGATGTCCTTAGGTTAGTTAGGTTTAAGAAGTTCTAAGTTCCAGGGGACTGATGAGCACAGCAGTTAAGTCCCATAGTGCTCAGAGCCATTTGAACCATTTTTTTTATCTAAACCCATGTTGACTGTGTGTCAATAGGCAGTTTTATTCGAGGTAATTCATAATATTGGAATACAATATATGTTCCAAAGTCCTGCTGCATATCGACGTTAACGATATGGGCCTGTAATTTAGTGAATATTGGTGTGAGCTGTGAAACTTTCCAGTCTGTGGGTCCGTTGTGTATGATTGTTAGGTATATAGCTAACGCATCAGCATACTCCGAAAGGAACCAAATTGGTATACAGTCTGGACCAGAAGACTTGCTTTTATTAAGTGAATTAAGTTGCTTCGCTACTCCGAGGATATCTACTTCCACGTTACTCATGTTGGCAGCTGTTCTCGATTCGAATTCTGGAATATTTACTTCGTCTTCTTTTGTGAAGGAATTTCGGAATTCTGTGTTTAGTAACTCTGCTTTGGCAGCACTGTCTCCGATAGTATCTCCATTGCTACGGCGCAGAGAAGGCATTGATTATTTCTTGCCGCTAACATACTTCACATACGACCAGAATCTCTTTGGATTTTCTGCCAGGTTTCGAGTCAAAGTTTCGTTGTGGAAACTGTTATAAGCATCTCGCATTGAAGTCCACGCGTCTGTAAAAGATCGCCAATCTTGGGGATTTTGCGTCTGTTTAAATTTAGCATCTTTGTTTCGTTGTTTCTGCAAGAGTTCTAACCCGTTTTGTGTAGCAAGGAAGATCAGCTCCGTCGTTTGTTAATTTACTTGGTATAAATATCCCAATTGCTGCCGATGCTATTTCTATGAATTCGAGTTACATCCGGCCTACACTTATTAACTTGGAACGAGTGGAGATTGTCTGTCAGCAAGGTGTCAAGTGAATTTTTATCTGATTTCTTGAATAGGTATATTTTTCCCTTGTTGTTGGAGGATTTGGGGATTACAATATTCAGTCTCGCTAATACAACGCTGTGTCCATTAATCCCTGTATCGGTTTTGATGCTTATTATTAACTCAGGATTATTTGTTGCTAAGAGGTCAAGTGTGTTTTCACAACCGTTTACTATTCGCGTGGCTCATGAACTAACTACTCGAAATAATTCTCGGAGAATGCGTTTAGCTTAATTTCGGATGATATTTTATGCGTACCTCCGAAATTAAACATGTATTTTCGCCAACATATCGAGAGTAAATTAAAGTCACCACCAACTGATATCGTTGAGTCGGGTATGTGTTTGAAATCAGACTCAAGTTTTCTTTGAACTTTTCAGCAACTGTATCATCTGAATTGGGAGGTCGGTAAAAGGATACTTTATTATTTTATTCCGGTTGCCAACAATGACCTCTGCCCATACTAACTCACAGGAAGTATCTACTTCAATTTCGCGACATGTTAAACTACTTCTAACAGCAACAAACACGGCACCGCCAACCGTTTATAGCCTATCCTTTCGGTAAACCGTTAGGTTCTTCGCAAAAATTTCGGCTGAGCTTATATCCGGCTTTAGCCAGCTTTCAGTGCCTATAGCCATTTGAGCATCAGTGCTTTCTATTAGTTCTTGGAGCTCTGATACTTTCCCAACGCAGCAACGACAATTTACAACTTTTATACCAATGTTTCTTGTATCTAATTTCTTCCTGTGTTCGGCCTGCACCCTTTGTGACTGAAGCCCTTCTTGTGCTTTCCCGAGACCCTCTGACCTAAAAAGAAACGCCCAGTCCACGCCACACAGCCCCTGTTACCCGTGTAGCCACCTCCTGCGTATTGTGATACCTGACGTATTCAGTGGAACCCGAAACCCAACCCTTTGGCGCAAGTCGAGGAATTTTCAGCCTACACGGTAGCAGAACCGTCTGAGCCTCTGATTCAGACCCCCACTCGGCTCAGTACCAGAGGTCTGCATTCGGTCCTGTCGACTATGCTGCAAATGGTCAGCTCTGCTTTCATCTTACAAGGAAGACTGGCAGCCTTTACCACTTCTGCTAGCCGCTCGAAACCAGAGAAAATCTCTTCAGATTCAAAGTGACACACATCATTGGTACCGACGTGAGCAACCGCCTGCAGTTGGCTGCACCCTGTGCACTTCATGGCATCCGGGAGGACCCTTTCCACATCTGGAATGACTCCACCCGGTATGCACAGGAAGTGCACATTGGTTTTCTTTCCTTCTTGTCAGCCAAGTCCCTAAGGGGCCCCATAACCCGCCTAACATTGGATCTCCCAACTAGCAATAATCCCACCCTCTGTGATTGCCCAGATCTTACAGGCTGAGTGGCTTCCTCTGAAACAGGACAGACGATAGCATCTGGTTCAGCGACAGTGTCAGCCACAGACAGCACCTGGAACCTGTTTGTCAGACAAACCGGGGAGGCCTTACGTACGGCCGCCTGGGAAGTCTTTCGCCGCCTGCTTCGCACCGTGGCGACCTGCCACTCGACCACAGATAGGGATCAACCTCAGTGCGAGCAGTAACCGAGTGGGCCACCGGTGGGGATTGATCGGAGGACTCTGACGTGCTGGACGTCCGTTGTCTCACCACGGCTGCCCACAACAGTGGTACCCATCAACTGCAGCGTCAAGCTGTGTAACCAAAGCCATCGCAGCCTGAAGTTGAGAGCGAAGTGTCACCAACTCGGCTCGCTTCCGGACGCAACAATCGCAGTCCCTGTCCATACTAAAGACAGTGGAAAACTAAACTATGCAGATAAACGAACTATCGGCAAGTGCTGCGCAACTGTACTGTAGACCCTGACGAAAACGCAGGAACTGTGTCTAATAATACGCAGACATTAAAAAACCTAACTACCGAAGCACTCAGGTCAAAGTAAGTAAGTCGCCCCTGATTAGGAACTTGTAATACGTCACAAAATCGGTTTTCTTTCCAACGCAAACGAAAACGCTGTTACTGGATGTAAGTCAACCTATATATGGTACCAGTAGATGTACACAGGAAGCTTTTAAGTGGTTGTGTGTTGTCATTTTTGTTGTAACTTTATGTAAACGAAAATGAGGTAAAGAATTATTAAGAATGTTTATAACATATTTTAAAAAAATTCGTACAACGATATCTAAAAGTTTATGTATAAATTACGTTTGATGAATGTTCCACAATGTTCTACTAATAGTTTTTGTTTTTTTAATGTAGAATACTGAATTGGCTTCTACGTTATGATAATAATTTAGGTATACGTAATTGAATGGAATAGTAGATCCGTGTCTTGATCAAATTTAAGATGATATTATCTATCTGTATTACCACTGCGCCAACTGACGTACTTATGCACCACTAAGGATGTTCATGTAGGGATCTGTTAGAAAGTGGTGAGTAATGTGAGCACTTGTAACAAGGACATATAGTGTAAACAAAACTTGCTGTACTGAAGGAGGAAATTGTGTAATGATGTAAACATAGGTATGTTGCAATTGCATGTACTGTAAATTTTCGATTTACTGTGTGTACTGTTATGTCAGTTGCTGCATCCCAGTTGTTTCGGTCCCATATTTTGCAGATCCGAAGACGGCAACACAGAACTGCAGAAACCGGGCATCTATGTGAATAAATAGTTTTAGTGATTTTGGCAAGTGAAAATTTTTTCATTGTCCATAATACTATTGATCACCTCCACGAAGACGGTGTCAGAAGTGTATACGAAGTAAGAAACTACAGTGACGAAATACATTAGAGGCAGAGTCAGGCAGTGAAACTATAGTGAAATGTGTCGAAACAACGGATGTGGATATCATATTTCTATGGCTGACTGCCCACATTCTAGTCAACGCACAATATTGCCTGAACCACAGAAAAACGAAGTGCTGTTACCTCATCTGTCAGAGGTAAAACTTTTAGGTTTGAACAACTCATGGCATTCTATTTGTGTTACTGTTATAATACAGAGTTGTAGCACTGTAGTGTAGCATGATATCCCCCAGTTAACACTAACAGTCGCCTCGGAAAGGGAGCAAAGAACATGAACTACAACTGAAGTACCGCGTGAAGGCGGAGCAGAGCCTAGTAACTGAAGATATAACTCTATGTGTTGTAATCTGCCCCCTCCTTCCTTCTTACATCGGCTGTCCACATTAAACAATCCTCACTCCAATTAATTAATATGCAAAGTCGCAAAGTCTTTTATGAAGATTTGAGACGAGCGATGATTACAACAAACTTTCAAGTTTACTTAGCTTGTCATGTTGAGATGGCTCCAGTTCTTCCTATCTAGGGGTGTGACTCTTGAAGCTGAAAATCTAGCGGTTGGTTTAAACTAAATAAGTTGGGAGATTATTATTGCAGAATTTCTTACGTAAACATGTTTTCCACTGGTTTCCTCATGTTTTAGTATATCATACAGTAGTTTGATTTTTCACGTTAACGAAGCCGAGTTTACATTGTTCGCACCTATTACACAAAAATACGTCCGATCATATCAGAAGCACGCTTACGACTCTCGCACTCTGAGGAAATTACTACACTCCAGAGGGTTTATAACTTTCTTAACAATGACTACCAAGTAGTTTGCGTTACATTATTAATTACGATTATTATTTCATAAATGAATCCAGAAATAAAAATAGTAAACAGTACAGGCTTTCGTAATTAATGACAGAAATTTTAAGTGTACAGTTAATTCGTAGTTTCAAATACACTCCTGGAAATGGAAAAAAGAACACATTGACACCGGTGTGTCAGACCCACCATACTTGCTCCGGACACTGCGAGAGGGCTGTACAAGCAATGATCACACGCACGGCACAGCGGACACACCAGGAACCGCGGTGTTGGCCGTCAAATGGCGCTAGCTGCGCAGCATTTGTGCACCGCCGCCGTCAGTGTCAGCCAGTTTGCCGTGGCATACGGAGCTCCATCGCAGTCTTTAACACTGGTAGCATGCCGCGACAGCGTGGACGTGAATCGTATGTGCAGTTGACGGACTTTGAGCGAGGGCGTATAGTGGGCATGCGGGAGGCCGGGTGGACGTACCGCCGAATTGCTCAACACGTGGGGCGTGAGGTCTCCACAGTACATCGATGTTGTCGCCAGTGGTCGGCGGAAGGTGCACGTGCCCGTCGACCTGGGACCGGACCGCAGCGACGCACGGATGCACGCCAAGACCGTAGGATCCTACGCAGTGCCGTAGGGGACCGCACCGCCACTTCCCAGCAAATTAGGGACACTGTTGCTCCTGGGGTATCGGCGAGGACGATTCGCAACCGTCTCCATGAAGCTGGACTACGGTCCAGCACACCGTTTGGCCGTCTTCCGCTCACGCCCCAACATCGTGCAGCCCGCCTCCAGTGGTGTCGCGACAGGCGTGAATGGAGGGACGAATGGAGACGTGTCGTCTTCAGCGATGAGAGTCGCTTCTGCCTTGGTGCCAATGATGGTCGTATGCGTGTTTGGCGCCGTGCAGGTGAGCGCCACAATCAGGACTGCATACGACCGAGGCACACAGGGCCAACACCCGGCATCATGGTGTGGGGAGCGATCTCCTACACTGGCCGTACACCACTGGTGATCGTCGAGGGGACACTGAATAGTGCACGGTACATCCAAACCGTCATCGAACCCATCGTTCTACCATTCCTAGACCGGCAAGGGAACTTGCTGTTCCAACAGGACAATGCACGTCTGCATGTATGCCGTGCCACCCAACGTGCTCTAGAAGGTGTAAGTCAACTACCCTGGCCAGCAAGATCTCCGGATCTGTCCCCCATTGAGCATGTTTGGGACTGGATGAAGCGTCGTCTCATGCGGTCTGCACGTCCAGCACGAACGCTGGTCCAACTGAGGCGCCAGGTGGAAATGGCATGGCAAGCCGTTCCACAGGACTACATCCAGCATCTCTACGATCGTCTTCATGGGAGAATAGCAGCCTGCATTGCTGCGAAAGGTGGATATACACTGTACTAGTGCCGACATTGTGCATGCTCTGTTGCCTGTGTCTATGTGCCTGTGGTTCTGTCAGTGTGATCATGTGATGTATCTGACCCCAGGAATGTATCAATAACGTTTCCCCTTCCTGGGACAATGATTTTACGGTGTTCTTATTTCAATTTCCAGGAGTGTATTTATAGAAAAATAATTTTAACTGTACATCGAAACTAAAATATTTTATAAAGTAATTACTTTTTATAAATTTTAGTTAGAAATATAATGTGTAACAAATTATGCGAAAGTTTTCAGAAAAGCAACTTAGATAATACTGACCTGTTCAAAATTCGAAAAATAATAGTGGTATCGAGAACTACTGTTGAGAAAAAATGATGCTAGACAAGGATGCCCCGTTACAGTGTGGAGTGTGGATTCGATATATTTTCTCGGGCCACACCCGCCAGCGGCTGAGACAGGGAGTTAACCAGAGATTCCTGCTCTCTTTTCCGTTATTTTCTCCTACCTTTACTATTTAGCTTCTTTCCAGGCTTCTGCATAATACTTCTCTTTTAGATTGAACACTAAAATGCTGCAGAGATAACTAGCAGAATTGTTATTCTTCATAATACTATTATAGTTCCAAGGCGACAAGAGTCATATTAACTAATTTACTTTACACATAGATATCGTTTCCAAAAAGCAATTGTTATGTTTCACTCCAAAGCAGTTCTTTGAGGCACAGTATTCCTATCTTGTATGTCATTTCATTACTCATTTCATTACATGACCTATTGTTGGTCATTAATAGAATCCACGGTTGGTCATAGTACTTGTGTACTTCAAAATATAAGTTACACAGTCTCTTCAACACTAAGACTATAAAGCAGCAAGAGTGGCTCATTGTCAGAAAAGAATGCATGTTTCGTTCTTCTTGCAGACAATATTCTGCTGCGGTATGGATAACAGGTGCGTTACATTGTGGGAGTGAAGTGGCCCAGCAATTGAAAACTTATTCCGTAGTTAAGGTGCACGAGCCAGTACGGTCCACGTGAACAAAACGTGTAAATTGCACACAGAGTCTGGGCGCTCTAAACACAGTATTCTGGCGTATTGTTCCATCATTGCATTTGGTTTATCGGACGTCAGGTAGCTTCAGCAAGATTATCATTAGCCATTCGTTAGACTGCCACTAGTCTGAGTTACCATCTTGTGAAGTGAATACTACTCTTGGCTACCCATCTCATCGCTCGCGAAAGTGTTTGTTGCCGCACCTTCTCAGAGGTCGATTCGTGGAGCAGCATCTGCGGCCCCTGGGTTCTTGTAAGACATGTGTTTCCTAAAAGGAGGTCTGATGGCCAGTAGTTCAGCGTAACGCTCCTTCAGCCCACGCCTTCTGCGGGTATAATGTGCCTCAGCACCCATTAAGGAACTTATATACTGGTCCTTGTGTTTTATTATTGTATTATTTATTACTGACCGTTGTAATGCCTACATTTAAAGGTTTCATATGTCTAGTTCATAGTTCTGGGTGCCTACTGGAATAAATCTAACAGTGTAGTGTTCAGTGGATGTTAAGGGTTGTGTTACAAAGTCTACCATCATCTTATTTCAACCGTTTGGTGATCAGTTGCTTACTTTTTAATTAACCGTTGCTATTGTATTTGCTGTTTTACAGCAGGTTTCTAAATTTGTTATATTATTGCCGTTCCTAGCGTGTAAGGCCGTCAGCGATGATTGTGGTCATTTGCCTTAAAAATCTAATTTAGTATTTGTATTTTAGCAGAAAGCCTTAAGATATTATTTACTGCCATTCGTCTGATGCCTTTTGCTGTGTTTGTGGCGACTTCCCTTTAATATTTCAGTACCTGTAATTTGTAAGTTGCAGCAAGTTTTAAACAAATCTTAATTTATTGCCATTCCTGGCGTGTAAGGCCTTCTGCACAGATGACAGTGGCTTGCTTGTAAAACATTATCTGCTGTGTCTATGTTTAATGGTGACCTGCTAAATTGTAACTCACTGAAAACACTATTATTTGCACAGTTGTTTATTCCTTCATTAATAACGAGTGGTATTTTTATTTATTGTTGAGACTGGAATTGTTGGTTTATAATAAACTGTGTGCAACTGTAGAAGGCAACCAGTAGTAACTGACTACGGCCCCGTTCACAATCGTAACCGAATCCTGCCTTCCCTGGACTACCACCAGGTTTCAGAGTCCTTTCGTACATAGACGGAGGACGACAAGGTTCTTGCAACAAATAAGAAAATAAATGCCATGTTTGTACGATGATAATAGTGTATCCCTGTGCCGGCACACAGAACACTCCCCGCTCAGCTTAACGCACCCACCCGCCTGCCACGGATGGCAGTGCTCCCACTGAGCACGAGCTGACCGCCCAGCGTTGCTGGTGACGCCCACAGATCTCGACCGGCCCTCAGCCGTTCTTGGCACTCCTCTGATCCCAGTAATTGTTCCAGTGTCAGAGGGAAAGCGGTGTTCAGCAGTTCAGCTGCGGAAGTCCGGCAAACTCCTCGGAACAGTGAAGAGCGCTACTCAAGTGCTGAAGACCGTCGGCCGTAGTCAGCACACCCTGTGGCCGGTCATCTACAGCTGTACTCCGCAGTTCACGTTGCTGCTTGTGTTCGAGGCTACTTCCGCTGCCACTATCGTATCTACTGCTGTTAAACGTCCGTATGAGCTCATTTTTCTGTTAGTTTTCTCGCCGCGGTCATTTTGCATCACGTATGTGGGAGGAAGTAATAAGTTGTCCGACCTTCTTGAATGGTACGCTCTCGGACTCTCAACGGTAAATCTCTCTGTAATACATAGTGCCGCTCTTGCAGCACATGTACAGCATCTCCGTTAGACTCTCGCGCTTACTAAAGGATCGGTAGCCAACCGCAGCACTCTTCTTTAAATATCCTCTATCCCTTCTATTGAACCATATCTGATGAACGACCTAGGCTAATGAGCAATACTCAGGAATCAATCGAACAAATATTTCGCAAGCCACTGCCTCCATGTATGAAATACTTTTCCTAAAGTTACATTTTTCCCAATGTGTCTCTGTCTGTTGTCTGCTTTTCCTATCGTTACGTTTCGGTGGTAACTCTACTTTAAGTCGCTCCGCATGGTTGCTATAGGTATACTGCGGTTGTTGCTGTTTCTAGTGATCTTGAACCAGAAGCATATTTTCACGTTATTGCATTTCTTCCTCTCTTCCTAGGACTATATTGCATTTGTTGACGACCAGTGTCAACTGACAATCTTTGACCTCTGCAGTTCTTCCGTGTTTCACTACAGTCTTCTGTTGTTGCATTTTTCAAACAGACAAGAGAATCGTCCGTGAAAAGTCACATGGAGCTCCCCACGTCAGCCACTATATCGATTACACGTGCTGCAAACGGCTTCTTGCTTAACAAATTCAAAGTACCATTACATTGATGGATAAGTACTACAGGGAGTCAGTTTATTTTTCACTTTTAACGAATATCAATGCTTTGGGAACCTTCCTTGGATCATGTGCAACTGGGTTCTTTATGTGGTCATGAACTTTGTTTTTCGTCATCATAAAGTACATGTTTTTATGCAGCTACCACACATACAGAAAAAATCCAGAAATTCATGACATACAAAAAAATGGCTCTGATGTATGATATATATCCATTATCTATATTTTTATGTCACTAGATAGAAAATAAATGAAAAGTAAGTAAAAAAACATTTGTGCATGACAAAATCAGCTGTTTGCCATGGGATTCTTCATAGTGCTCCTGGGCACCGTCAGTACGGGGTGGAATGTCATCTTGTTCGGATGCAGTCTTCAATTCGTCGTGGCAGACCATCAAGCCATTGCTGACCCAAATTGTCCGGAATCTCAATGACTATTCTCCATAAGTTGCGCAGAGTACCTGGTGCAAGTCGACTTCCAAAAACAGATCGTTTCAATTGATCTCATACTTGTTCGATCGGGTTCATGTCCGGGGAACTGGTAGTCACTACATTCTGATAACCCTAGCATGCTGAAGGAACATGTTCAGAAGAACAGCACGATGTGCAACGAGGTTATCATCCACTACGATGAAATTTTCACCAACATGTTGACGATACTGCCCCCGATTGCTAGTAGAATCTCCTCCTCCTACCGTAGAACAGTAAGATTTCCTTAGATACCAACAGAGGTGTTTGATGGCACCATGTAAAGCCACACCAGAATATCACTTCTGTCACTTTGTCTGCGAGGGTTCAATCTGATCCGTACGTCGTTCGTAAAGAACATCCGGGGCGACCAATCTGCGCGACTTCTTGCCCCTTTCGTAGTGGAGTCCATGGTGTGTGGGCTACGTCGTGCTTCCCATTGTCTTTGGGAATGGAGGTTCGCATTACTCAATAGTTTTCTAACAGCTTGATGCATTACATCGTGTCCTTCAGCCTCTTCAAACGCCGTTTCCAATTTGTAACACAAGCCCACGCCTCCTTTTGGTCAAAAGTGATGAATATCAACAATCCTGTGCATCTGCCGAACGTGAATGGCCAGTGAAAAGTGCGTCCTCAACACCAACTGTCAACGATTCCATGTCTGCACCACATTGATATGACCACGGTGCGCATGTCGAACAACTTACCCGGGCACGAGCATTCTGCGCATAACATGAAGATGCAAATCTGGACATTGGTCACGATTTTCCTTCGTGACATCATGGATTTTCATTCTACAGTTCCACATACATCTCATTCCAAATAGGTACACCGTTCTTACAATTGTAGTTGATGGTGACTTCTATCTGCACTCGATATGTTGCCGATAGCATATGTTTAAAGTCGGTGGTACGCATAAAAGATCGTCCAAAATCGTAATTAATGCTCTCTCCGAAAATTATTCTCAAGAATTAGTTCTGGAGCCCACTCGAAATGCAAATGACTTCGTACCAACAATTAGTTGTGAGCAAATAGGGAGCATCATAATATATATAGGGATTAGCGACAGTAGTGGAACAACCTACGTGAGTCATGGCAAAAAAATTGCTGTTTTGAAGATCGCGCCGCAGCGCGTATTGTGAAGCAGTCGCCCTCTGTTTCTGGCAGTGGCGCCGCTGTGGCAATCGCAGCTTTGGTGTCTCCTTCTGGTGGGAAAGGGGAAAGGTTGCCTGTTCACGAGCATTTAAGGGGCGCTATGAGTTGGCCAGTAGGTGAGTGTCAGTCAGTCTGCGGTCGGTCTCAGTGCGTCCGGCAGTCCAGTGTGGAGTCAGTCTGGGGTGAGTCTAGAGTCAGTCTGGGGTCAGTGTAAAGTCAATCTGGGGTCAGCCTGGAGGCAGTGTCTCGTCCCCAGCTTGCTAGTGTCTGTCGTTCAGAGTGCTAGTATGTCTGTCGTTCGGATCAACCTTTAAAGTCGGCAAAATAAGTCTTTCTACTCCGCCAGTAACAGAACTCAGCGAGTGTTCGCCCGGTCGGAAGATTAGTTCCTGCATCTGAGTCTGCACGTTAGGCCGCCAGTCTGCTCGAGTTTGCTCAGGCAATGGTCATTGGCGGTTGGATCGATCGGTTGGTCGGTCGCACACTGAGACACAAGATGACTTGTCCGTCTTGAGCGTCGGCGCATGTGAGGTGGCCAAGTCAGTCCAGTGGGCCGCGGCGTATAGCGAGGGGTAGTGGCTTCGCGGTCGACACGAGAGCAACAGGAGTCAAACCATGACATCAGTCTGACCGGTGCGAGTTGCGACTCCGTGGTGTAACTGTTTCTCCGAGCGCTTCTGGGCCCCTTCAGTTACCACCTCGTGGAGCTTGACTCGGTCCTTTCCTGGTGCAGGGATGGTGTTTTGCCAGTGGGAGTGTTTCCTCTGCATGGTTGTGTCCGAGCCAGTATTTCCGCCGTTGTGTGTCTGGAAGTGAGTGGGAGACGCACCAGCAGTGCAGTCGCGACGGAGCAGCAGTCGCGGACGGAGCAGCGGGCAGTCGGTCGGTTGGTGCGGACCAGGAGAGACGGGAGATCGGCGCGCCTTCCTGCGTCCGTTGAAGCGGCTGGCAGCGGACGGTTGGGGAGAACGATCTGTGGGTGCTGCGCCAGGTCTTCTCGAGAAATAGCAGTTTATTAGAAGTTAAGTGAATGGTGATATGTTCTGTGATTCACTCTTGTTAAGTTCTGCTTGTTTTCTTGGTCAGTCTCTCGTCCCCAGCTTGCTCGTCTGTCTCTCGTCCGCATTTGTTAGACAGTTAGTGCCTGTCTGTCGTTTGGAGCTGCCTCTGTCATGTTTGTCGGATTTGGCGTGTAACGAATTTAATGCTTGGAGTGTAACGTCCTAATTACTGAAATATGTTTTGATATTGCCTATCATCTTGAAAGGTGATATCTGTGTACTGCAGAGCATGTTAACTTGCTTGGCCAACGTTTTGTACCATTTCCATCCTTCCTACAGGGTGCATAGTTTGTGTGCTTGTATGAATGGTTAAAACTTTTAGTTTAAAGTAATCTAGTGTGTTGCAGATTTGCACCACTGTAGTCTTTCAAAGGTTGTCGTGAACAGTCGTGACTACGGCCATCTCAAAAGGGAGCGGCAAGGTTCTCAGCCCGAAAGCCCATACACTCAAAAATTTGTTTCCTTCTGCCTCTGAATAAATTGTAACTTGATATTTAGAGGGTGCTTTCTGCTTATAATTTTAAATAATTTTCTTTTAAAGAAATGCTTTATGCACCAAAATAAAGTAAATAAAATTCCCATCTGTTTAAAGAAATTCGAATATGATTTCATCAGTTACTTCCTGGCTACTACTTCCACGCTTACATAGTGTGATTAAATGTGTTAATGTTCTTGATGAATCGCTAGTAAATAAAATAAATTTTTAAGAATATTTTTTGAAATTAAATCCATGGTTACTATGGTCTGATGCCATTTGCTAGAGCTGGTTGCCTACCTCAGGGCCGGGTATGCTCTAACTACCAACCTATTGTTCTCCTTTGATTGACAGGTATCTAACCTATTGTTCTCCTTTGATTGACAGGTACTTAACCTAATGTTCTCCTTTGATTGACAGGTCCTTAACCTATTGTTCTGCTAGAAGGGTACCTCATTTTGATGGACAAGTACCTAATCTGTTGCTCCCCAGCCCATCCCCCAACCCCATCCCACCCCTCAGGAAACCTCCCCCCTCGCTGCTATAGGTACACTTTCAGGTCTAAGTTATTGGAATAGCCCCTCCCACTTTTATCACTGTGACTAACCACTTAATTAAATTGATCAGTTAACTAACATAACCCTGCCATCCCTCTCCTCCCCATGAATAAGGTGGGAAGTTCAGATTCCATCACGACAATGCAACACACCACAGCTACCTCCACTAATCTAAGAAAATGGTGGGGAATAAGGGCACTTGGGCCATTCCACCAACCTAATTCACCCAACCACCACCACTTCCTAGGAACTTGCGGGAAAAGGACTTGGCCTATGCTGGACATGTCTTTATTTAAACAATTAGAGTCAGTACCAGCATCATGTGTGTTCGTTATGGGGTCCACATTCCAACCGACCTAGTAGACACTACTGCCACCAGAGGGTACCATTGCCCCTCCCATGATGTAATCCTAGATGGTGGTCTGGAGGGGCAAAATGGTGGGAAAAGGACTCAGCCTGTTCTGGGCTGCTGGAGAGAGAAAGGAGAGTACTTTATTTATTTTGGGATCAATTTATCTAGGGATTGATTTGTCATAGTATATTTATTTCACTGGTACAAAACACTCACTCTGACATGCTTGGGATGACAATACACAGTCTGCACACCTGCAAACTACTTGTAAATAATACAGTACACTGATGTGCAGACACACAAACAACTCGTAAATTACCGAAATAATGCAGCACACAGCATACAGGCCTGTAAACTACTCGTAAATCACCGAAATAATACACTACACTGAAGTGCAGACACGAAAACAACTCCTACATTATCAACATAAAGCTGTAAAACTCTCTGCAGACACGCTCGCTACTCGTAAACAGTCCAAATAATGCAAAGCATGGCCTACAAACCTGCTCACAAAATAGTGCAACAGACACACAAACAACTCATAAAAAGTAGGCTCCAATGTACGCACATACTGCCCACCACCCCCTGTCCACTGGACCACACAGGGCTCTACCGCACATGCTCCCAGAATTTTGGATGCACCGTCAGCCCCTGCGAAGTGACAATGCTGCCATCAGCTGCCAAGCCATCCACAGGCGCCTGTTCAGGTCCTGTAAGCATAAGGCGGTGGTATCCCTTTCATACTTGACACTTGAGAAAGTCCTGTGAAAAACATGCTCACCTAGGCACTGTTGCTGGCGTGATGACGCAAAGCTGCGGTGTGGGTCCAGCCCCAAGAGAGATGTTTGAATAGCAGCTAAAGGGTTCACAATGTTTTACTGATTTCACAGAAATATCTTCGATTGTGATTGTAGTGGAACAGCCCAATCATCATTGAATTTACTCATCAAACTGCTGCTGGTGTGGGAGCACCATCTGCCATTGTTTTGTGCAGATGAGACTTTCAGTGGCAACGAACTATTTTTTTACAGATCGCCATATTGCACTGTTAAACCTTGCGAAAGAGCCCTAAATATCGTCAAATAAGGAAGACTCTTACTCTATTATACTGCTCTCCCGCTAAGGACAGGAGCTTGAATATTACAGCATGAAACCGATCTCAAACCCAGCAATATATCAATGCATACCCTGTCGATGTAGTAAACATACAAATCGTATCCTGCACCATACAAAATTGCCCCTTTTACATAATTCCTACATGTACCATGAAGACGGACAGCATAAGAACATGCACTGTAGGTATACTTGTGG
Source organism: Schistocerca piceifrons (assembly GCF_021461385.2). Lineage (NCBI taxonomy): Eukaryota > Metazoa > Arthropoda > Insecta > Orthoptera > Acrididae > Schistocerca > Schistocerca piceifrons. Next base: position 563,884,149 of record NC_060143.1, read on the forward strand.
CACTAGATATTTCCCACGCAGTCGGGTAGTCATCCACTCCCAATGCATGACCAGAGGGCTCTCAGTGGATTGAAGTCACTGTCAGAACTGTTGTGCAAAGATGGGCTTGTTTCCCCTTGGCACAAACGCACTACTATTTCTGGACCTGACCTGCTTGCTTTTCTACACACATCTCCAGACTCTTGGACTGCAAGAACACGTGTATTTTCACATGGTTTGCAGTAATATTAGACCATATACACATTACGTTTGCTCAAATGGAGAGGTCTGTTGGGAGTGTAGGAATGTAGCTGACTTAACTGTTTCGTCCTCTAGACAGCCGAATAGCAAACTAATACTTAGTATGAATTGGGTAGCTTTCATGATCATGTGGAAATCTGAGGAGATTCAACATGTTTGCATTGGGCCATTATTCCCTCCCATGTAACGAGCACTAACTTCACTTAACGAAGGTTAATTTAGTGCTTGCACATACAGTATATATACAGCTACAGACCATTCCAGTACAATGATTCCTGACATTTGTGGATACTTCTAGAACGTCCTTGAACCAAATATAGAAATTAAATTTTTACAGTCCAGGTGAGTTTCGAACTTACAACCCTCCATGCCACAGTTAGTATCATATCCACTACACCACAGTGCTATTCAGCTCCTGCTGCGACAGTATCTAGTGCTGCGAGCATACTTATGGTGCATGTGGTTATGCCGTCTGTCTTTGCAGTATATACATGAATGATGTAAAAGGGATAATTTTGTACGGCACAGGATATGAATTGTATGTTTACTACATCAAGATGGTATGCAGTGATGTATTGCTGGGTTGGAGATCGGTATCATTCTTTAATATCAAGCTCCTGTCAGTGGGAGAGCAGTGTAATTGAGTAAGAGTCATTCCGTATTTGACAATATGTAGGGGCACTTTGCAGGATTTAGTTGTTGGTGCAATATGGCGATCTGTGTAAAATAGTTTTCTGTTGCTGAAAATATCGTCTGCATAAAGAAAGAAAAGGCAGACAGTTCTTTCACACTGGTGGCAGCAGTAATTCGGAGGGTAAATTCTTTAAGAGCCAATCAAATGCTCCATTCATTCTCATCCTTTGTGATGGGATATAGGAGCCTCTACATAGCGATGAGAACATTTGCGTATGTTGATAGCAGGAAGGGTAACACGTGATGGACGGTGTGCCACGTTAGGACCGCAAGGAAGAATGCATTCGACGTTATTCTGGGCTATTTTCGTAAACAGGTTCTGTTTGGGTAAGAATGTCCCTGCAGACAAGCTGAGAGATCACAAAAACCCTTACAAACCGAGCTAGTTCTGAGACACTATACAATTTCCGAGAAGTCGACTTGGTTCTTATTTTGCATAGCCATATGACATCAGTATAACATTGAGAACCTTTTTAAAGCCGCTAGAGATGGTGTGTAGCTACGCGCGCACATTTCGTGGCGATGTGTCAGCCACACTGGACAGGTAAGCACATGTGCATGGCTACATGCAGCTCGAATGTCTCGTTAGGATTGCAAGGAAGCCAAAGCAGCCTGTGCTATTGTGGGAAGCAATGGAACGGATTTCTGGAGCATATGCAAGGGTAAGTCACTCTGCAAGTAGGTCTTCACTCCCGACCAGTCTTTGCACCTGTCCTCAGTGGCAGAGCAGTATATTGAGTAAGAGTCTTTCTGTATTTGACGACATGTAGCGCTTTTTTGCTGGGTTTAACTGTCAGTGCAATATGGCGATCAATAAAAAAATAGTTTTTTGCCACTGAAAGTCTCATCTGCAGAAAATAATGGCAGATGGTGCTCCCACACTTGCAGCAGCTGAATGGGTAAATTCAGTGACGAATGGACTGTCCCGGTAGGATTGCAGTCGAACATTTTTGAATAGTGCAACCTGTGATGTCACTATAACACTGAGAACCGTTTAGCTGCAATGAAAACATCTCTCACATCGCTGGAACCATAGAACTGCTATGTGTCTTCGTGTCAGCAACAGTGCCTAGGTGAAAACATATCGACAGGAATTTCTCACCTCTCAATTATGAAAGGGATGCCACCACCTCATACTTGTGGGACCTCAATGGGCACCTGTGGGTGGCTTTGGCAGCTGAAGGCCGTGTCATCACTTTGCGGGGGCTGCTGGTGCATCCTGACTTCTAGGAGTGTGTGTGGTAGCGTCCTGTGCAGTCCAGTGGACAGAGGGTGGTGGGCGGGGTGTGCGCACATTGGAGCCTCTTTTTTATGAGTTGTTTGCGAGTCTATATTGCGAGCAGGTCTGTAGGCTGTGCTATGCGTTATTTGGACAGTTTACGAGTGGCGAGCATCTTTGCAGAGCGTTTTACACACGTTATTTTGATAATTTAGGAGTTGTGTTCGCGTCTGCACTTCAGTGTATTGCATTATTTCGGTGATTTACGAGTAGTTTACAAGTCTGTATGCTGTGTGCTACATTATTTCCATAATTTACGAAATGTTTGTGTGTCTGCACATCAGTGTACATCATTGCTTACGAGTAGTTTGCAGGTCTGCAGACTGTGTATCGTAACCCCAAGCATGACATGGCGAGTGTTTTGTGTCAGTATAATAAATATACTATGTCAAATCCGTCCCCAAATAAATTGATCGAAAAATAAATAAATTACACTCCTTTCTCTCTCCAGCAGCCCAGAACAGGTTGAGTCGTTTCCCGGCATTTTCCCGCTCCAGACCGCCATTTAGATTACGTCATCTTGGATTATGTCACGGGAGGGGCGACAGCACCCTCTCGTTGCAGTACTGTGTACTAGGTCAGATGGGTTCCGGACCCTTGATGGTGGTACTGACTCTAATAGCTTAAATAAAGACTGAAAACAGAGACATGTCCAGCACAGGCCAAGTCCTTTTCCCACCAGTTCCTATTTAAAGGTGGCCGTCGGGTGACTTACATCAGTGAAGGTAGCCCAAGTACCCTTTCTTCCCGCCATTTTCTTAGGTTAGTGGATATAGCTGTGATGTATTGTCCTAATGGATTTGAACTTCCCGCCATTTTCTGGGGAAGAGCAGGGGATGGTAGATTAGGTTAATTAATTGATCAATTTAATTAAGTAGTCAATCAAATTGATTAGAGAGAGGAGCTATTCCAATAACTCTGACCTGAAAGTGTACCTGTAGCACTGAGGGGGGATGTTTCCTGAGGGGAGAGGGGGAGGGGCTGGGGAACAATAGGTTAAGTGCCTGTGAATCAAAAGGAGGTATCCTTTTAGCAGAACAATAGGTTAAGGACCAGTCAATCAATGTAGAACAATTGGTTAAATACCTGTCAATCAGGTATTTAACAATAACCCTGGGTTCGGTGCAGGGCGGCGGTGGGGTGAGTGGACTGCTGCAACCTGTTTTGGGGTTGTGAACCGCTGAGGTCTATGCCAGGGACGAAGCCTCTCCATCGTTTCTAGATTTGAAGTGTGTGAACGCAAAACAGTGTTCCCAGAGGCACTCTGCAGCGAATCTGGATGTGTGGGGTGTCGCATTATGCTGCTGGAATGGAAGTGCCCAAGTCTGTTGCAATGCACAACGGACATGAATGGATCCAGATGATCAGACAGGGTGCTTACGTACATGTGACCTGTCCCATATCACTTCAAGTGCACATGCTCCACACCATTACAGAGCCTCCACCAGATTGAACAGTCCCCTGCTGACATGCAGGGCCCAAGGATTCATGAGGTTGTCTCCATACCAATACACGTTGTGCAAATTTATGTATATATTACATACAAATATAGCAATAATAATAAAGGGCACATAAATAAAGAGATTAATAGAAATCAATTATTTTCAATTAATGCCCCAATTTTGGATTTTTATAGTGTCTCTCCTTTGAGTCCGTTTTAACGTAAGCTTACTTGGTTATATTCATCTTCTTCCGCCATGAATATTTATCTGCTGACCGTATCTACACTCCTGGAAATGGAAAAAAGAACACATTGACACCGGTGTGTCAGACCCACCATACTTGCTCCGGACACTGCGAGAGGGCTGTACAAGCAATGATCACACGCACAGCACAGCGGACACACCAGGAACCGCGGTGTTGGCCGTCGAATGGCGCTAGCTGCGCAGCATTTGTGCACCGCCGCCGTCAGTGTCAGCCAGTTTGCCGTGGCATACGGAGCTCCATCGCAGTCTTTAACACTGGTAGCATGCCGCGACAACGTGGACGTGAACCGTATGTGCAGTTGACGGACTTTGAGCGAGGGCGTATAGTGGGCATGCGGGAGGCCGGGTGGACGTACCGCCGAATTGCTCAACACGTGGGGCGTGAGGTCTCCACAGTACATCGATATTGTCGTCAGTGGTCGGCGGAAGGTGCACGTGCCCGTCGACCCGGGACCGGACCGCAGCGACGCACGGATGCACGCCAAGACCGTAGGATCCTACGCAGTGCCGTAGGGGACCGCACCGCCACTTCCCAGCAAATTAGGGACACTGTTGCTACTGGGGTATCGGCGAGGACCATTCGCAACCGTCTCCATGAAGCTGGGCTACGGTCCCGCACACCGTTAGGCCGTCTTCCGCTCACGCCCCAACATCGTGCAGCCCGCCTCCAGTGGTGTCGCGACAGGCGTGAATGGAGGGACGAATGGAGACGTGTCGTCTTCAGCGATGAGAGTCGCTTCTGCCTTGGTGCCAATGATGGTCGTATACGTGTTTGGCGCCGTGCAGGTGAGCGCCACAATCAGGACTGCATACGACCGAGGCACACAGGGCCAACACCCGGCATCATGGTGTGGGGAGCGATCTCCTACACTGGCCGTACACCACTGGTGATCGTCGAGGGGACACTGAATAGTGCACGGTACATCCAAACCGTCATCGAACCCATCGTTCTATCATTCCTAGACCGGCAAGGGAACTTGCTGTTCCAACAGGACAATGCACGTCCGCATGTATCCCGTGCCACCCAACGTACTCTAGAAGGTGTAAGTCAACTACCCTGGCCAGCAAGATCTCCGGATCTGTCCCCCATTGAGCATGTTTGGGACTGGATGAAGCGTCGTCTCACGCGGTCTGCACGTCCAGCACGAACGCTGGTCCAACTGAGGCGCCAGGTGGAAATGGCATGGCAAGCCGTTCCACAGGACTACATCCAGCACCTCTACGATCGTCTCCATGGGAGAATAGCAGCCTGCATTGCTGCGAAAGGTGGATATACACTGTACTAGTGCCGATATTGTGCATGCTCTGTTGCCTGTGTCTATGTGCCTGTGGTTCTGTCAGTGTGATCATGTGATGTATCTGACCCCAGGAATGTGTCAATAAAGTTTCCCCTTCCTGGGACAATGAATTCACGGTGTTCTTATTTCCATTTCCAGGAGTGTATAACAGTTCTTAATCGGGCTTCTTCTTCCGAATGCAGGCCGCTTGTGGAAGTGACATTGAGATATTGCGCGGAAGAAAAGAAAATTTTCGTGGTTTTGCACAAATAATAATTATTATTCAAACAATAAAATGGCTACGACACACATCTTACAAAAATACGCCTTCTCCTCTCGAAAACTAAATGACAAAAAAATTGAATGGAATCTTCATCTTTTGTTATTCGCCTTCCGGCGTAGCAAAATATATCTTTATAGGCGCTTACAGCGACCGCGCTAACGATTATTATCATTGGTTTTAAATTTTTGTCGTACCTTGTTGGGGCTTTTCCTTATGTACTTATACAACGTCCATCTGCTCTACGTAATTTGAAACGAGTCTCGTCTGACCAGGTAACATGTTTCCAGTCATCAACAGTCCAACGTCGGTGTTGACGGGCCGAAGGGTAAAGCTTTGTCTTGTGCAGTCATCAAGGGTACACGAGTCGGCCTTCGGCTCTGAAAGCCCATTTGGATGGTGTTTCGTTGAATGGTTCGCTCGCTGACATTCGCAAGCTGACACCTGTTGATGGCCTAGGATTGAAGTCTGCAGCACTTTGCGGAAGGGTTGCACTTCCGTTACGCTGAACGATTCTCTTCAGATGTCATTTGCCCCGTTCTTGCAGTACCTTTTCCGGCCGCAGCGATGCCAGAGATTTGATGTCATACCTGATTTCTGATATTCACGGTACACTCGTGAAATGATCGCACGGGAAAATCCCCACTTCATCGCTACATCGGAGTTACTGTGTCTCATTGCTCTTGCGTCATATATAACATCACGTTCAGACTTACTTAAATCTTGATAACCTGCCATTGTAGCCGATCTGACAAGTGTGCAGACAACTGTTGTGTTATAAAGGCGTTGCCGACCGCAGGGCCGTTCAAATGGCTCTGAGCTCTATGGGACTTAACATCTGAGGTCATCAGTCCCCTAGAACTTACAGCTACTTAAAACTAACTAACCTAAGGAGGATTCGAGGCTGGATTCGAACCTGCGAACGTAGCGGACCGTAGCGGACCAGACTGAAGCGCCTAGATCCGCTCGACCACACCAGCCGGCTCGCAGAGCCGTATTGTTCCTGTTTACAGATCTCTGTATTTGAATACACATGCCTATACCAGTGTCTTCGGTGCTTCAGTGTAGAAGGGCATACAAATCAGTTCAGATAAGCGCATAATGCTGCAGCAGTGTCATGCAGTGATACTGTATACTGAAGACATGTGGTGAAATTCGTGCCATAGACTTTTGAAGCGTTCTGACGGGTAAACTCTGTAACCCTGTGCCAGACGTTTCCCTAAGATCCACATACATAAGGGTGCCACTCAGTTCCATTGTCCACCGCAAGGTGGATGTCTGAGCTACGTTGCTTCAAGATTCTGAATGTAGACTAATGAAAGCGAGTGCTGTGCATGGTAATCTCATTGCCTACTTTCACTGTTCCTAGGTAGTCCAAAATACATCCGTAGAGAAAGCAGTAACACTGTTCACGTCAGTGAGTTGTCGTTATTTGTGCTGACTTACAACATAACTTACAACTTTCCTAATCACATAGCGTTTATTTCATGTCCTTAAATGGTATATATATTTTTTAAATTTAGACTACTTTGAACTTTACACCTGATGACATGGCTAATACTGTATGTTTAATGTCACTCGGTTTTAGACTGTAAATTGCTGAATTGAAATGAATAACACCACATTCATCGGTGCACTATGCAGTGTTCTCAGCCAACAAGTGGTGCAGACATGGAAAGTACAAACAAATCTGTGTCCTGCTCCATTGTATCAGGCACTGCATCAGGGAGCGTGTCTGAATGCTGAGTTGATTTCCGCTCCAAGGTATCAGAGAGCTTCAAAACGTGTGCACATACGTACAATCTATATAAATAGAAATATAAATGTTCATCTATTCAAAATCGTATCTGTCTATGAAAGTTACTCGCCCATTACTTTTAAAATTTTGGCACAAGGCTGCATTTAAATATGAGAGACTTTTACGTATCTAGTGGAGCGCGATTGTTAGGAAGCAGGAAATTTGTATTTTTGGGTTATCACGTGATAATTTGAGTAGTACAGCAAAATGTGAGTTTGCAATAACAACAAACAAGGTCCAATGAGAGAGAGGGGGGACTAGCAAATGGGCAGAAAGGAGGGAAGAAATGAACATAGAATGCGGAAAGGATGAAATGTACAGAAATAGGAGGTTTGAGAAAATGAGGAGAGTGGGAGAGGAGACGATGGTCGCAGAAAGGGATAGGAGGTGATAGAGGGAGGGAGGGAGAGGGGGCAGAAGGAGGTAGATAGAGAGGAGAGCGGTGTAGGGGAAGAGAAAGAGGTGGGAGGAGGTGATGGACAGAGAGAGAAGGACAGAGAGGGACAGGAGGTGATGGAGGGTGAAGAGGGAGGAGAAGTTTGTTAGGAGAGTGGGAGGAGGTGATGGATTGAGAGAGGGAGAAGAAGGAGGAAATAAACAAAGAGAGGAGGAAATGGGCAGAGACAGGTAGGGAAAAGGAGATTAGGATTTACATCCAGTTCCGTTATGTGTTAGAAATATGTGTTTTCTCTTTCGTTTCCTTTCCATTTAACCAGACTGAGCTACAGCAATAGATGGCCAGGAACAGTTAGTGAATAGCAGTTATAAACATTAAAACGTAGTTCTGACTGTGTGAGCAATTTTTTTTTATTCCACCTGAGATTTACAGATCCCTGACGCCTCATGATCAACCTTTTACTATGGTGTAACGAAACATGATCAGTCTTTTACTGCGGAGTGCAGAGTCTACCAGACGAGTGGCCACTGCGAGGGGCGATAAGCGGTTGCAGCGCCACGAAAACTGGAACAACTCTTTTGAGGTGGCATGAGGAAAGTATTTCAGCTATAAATACATTCTACAATTGTTACATCACATGACGTCAGTGACAACCGTTACGTCGTAGTGAGCATTGTAGGACACAGGAATTCTGACAGTTAATCAGGCTACACGAGCTATGAAATGTTCACGAGCTGTAATCATTCCTTCGCAGTGGCACCTAGAATGAATGATACATTTGCAACATGAAGCGAAGTTGTCATTGATGACAAATCATTGTATACTCCCCAGTGCAGAGAAGTTACATTAAATGTTCTCTGTCAAGCAGCTTACAAAATGCTGTGAGGAAAAAGTATGGTTCTCATATGGCATTTATATGTGCGTCTCCAGCAGACCAGTGCAGCCGTTTATGGCTGGTTAAACTTTAAAATATGGTCCTAAGGACTATAGGATGGCGTTATATCTTCGTCACATCTATGTTGTCAGTTCTGACACGAGTTCAGCGCTGCTTTTAAACGACCTCCTGACTCGCAGGGCGACTAACTCAGAACCAGTGTTCTCTGATGTTGTTCCACTGGTATGCCAGCTGGTGAGATCGTTCTGCAGGCCCCTCCTCTCCCAACCAGAATACTCTTAACATGATAATTCAACAGATATTACCGCTATCTGTGAGAAATACGCCTGCTAATTTCCTCCTGTTCTGCCGTCTGTGTTGCTCTCCAAGAACCACACTTCCAAATCTCCAAGTTTTCGAAGTTATTGCTCATTCTCTGTGGACGATAGAAAATCGTAATTTACAAACTGGATTCTAACGGTATTTCATAAACAATTGGTGCCATATATCTCCAGAAACCGACCAAGGACATGAATCATGCAAAATCGCCGCTATTAAGAATATCTTTACTTCCGCTATCCCTACTGTCAAGTTAGAACTCTGTTCGGACACGACTGTTGACAGATTTTTTTGTGGCACAAAACGCCCACGTACAAATCAAAATCGATGTTAGTTAAAGAGAAAGTGGCGGTCCGTGCAGTCCCTTTTACGATTACTTTACTGGAGTTTTACTCAAGGGGGGTAGGACGTCAAACGGGCCGACTTGGAGCAGGAGAGGCACCAAAGGACGTTTTAATTTCCGATGTCTATACTTTTACAAATAAATTCATAAAACTTTGTCAGCATGACCAGGAAGAATTCAGAATTCACAATCATAACAGTGGCAGTTCGAAAACATAACGAAGTAATTTTTTTTACATGTGAAATTTCATCATTTTTTTCACATACTAATGGCAGCATTTGTTGCTATAGGTACACTTCTCTTCATAAGTAAGAGAGATGGTTCGATGAACGTTGCACAGCATACAAACCATACTTAAAGATGTATGAAACTCTAGAATTTTCCAAATCTATTAAAAACTGTGTTCAAAACTGAGGTAATTAACTAAAAAATTTGTGTTTTTTCTAAACATGAAGTTTAAAATACAACAGATCATTCCTTTTTTTCATAAATTAAATAAATTATGGAGTTTCATACACCTGTAAGTATGGTATGTATGCTGTGCAAAATTCATCGAAGAATCTCTCTAACTTATGAAGAAAAGTGTACCTATAGCAACAAATGCAGCCATCAGTAAGTGAAAAACTGATGAAATTTCACACGTAAAAAAAACTATTTTATTATGTTTTCGAACTTCCACTGCAATGAGTGTGAATCCTGAATCCTTCCTGGTAAAGCTGACAAAGTTTTATGAATTTCCAGAATGAGATTTTCACTCTGCAGCGGAGTGTGCGCTGATATGAAACTTCCTGGCAGATTAAAACTGTGTGCCCGACCGAGACTCCAACTCGCGCCTTTGCTTTTCGCGGGCAAGTGCTCTACCATCTGAGCTACCGAAGCACGATTCACGCCCGGTCCTCACAGCTTTACTTCTGCCAGTATCTCGTCTCCTACCTTCCAAACTTTACAGAAGCTCTCCTGCGAACCTTGCAGAACTAGCACTCCTGAAAGAAAGGATATTGCGGAGACATGGCTTAGCCACAGCCTGGGGGATGTTTCCAGAGTGAGACTTTCACTCTGCAGCGGAGTGTGCGCTGATATGAAACTTCCTGGCAGATTAAAACTGTGTGCCCGACCGAGACTCGAACTCGAGTACGAGTCTCGGTCGGGCACACAGTTTTAATCTGCCAGGAAGTTTTATGAATTTATTTGTAAAAGTATAGACACTGGAAATTAAGATGTCCTGTGATGCCTCTCCTGCTCCAGGTCAGCCCGTTTGACGTCCAACCCCCTTTAAGGTTACTGACAATCTGAAAGACCTTGCTAGGAATAGCATAGGTGAAAGTAGGTCAGTGTGCTGGAATTTTAATAACGTCACATTCATGGAATATTACAGACAACCAAGAGGCCACAGACCGTCCATTTCTAAAACTAGAGTATAGTTAAATGTAAAATGTCATACCCATAGAGCACGCCAGCTGCGGTGGGATGCACTGCCCTTAGTGTACTATAGGTGACAACCAACTGTCCAAATTCCAAACTGGGTGATGTTTCTGTGTATATTGGCCATCTTGGATTGCGTACTTACCACATATATTCTTGCAACCACGCACGATGTAGTCGGGTCCGCCATTTAAGACTGTCAGCCACGCACGCCATCCTCAGAACCGCCATCTTGCTTTTCCAACCAGTCAGGCTGTGGTCAGGTCCACTACCTAGGATCATTTTTTAAGGTGCCACCAATGGGACTGTTGCGCATCTTGGATTTTTTTATTTCCTCCATATTTACGTTTCGTTTAAGGAAGTGATGATTCACACGAACGTACTGAGGACAGCGGGGCTCTTAGCAAAGGTGGCCTGTGACGTCAGAGGGCTGTACTCATGTTGACTATCTTGGATTCTCTACTTAAGGAAATTGGGCTATTTTGAACATCAAGCCTTTTTTTTAAATTTACGTCCTTTTATATATAGAGAAAATGTTTAACGTCTGCTGTGATGTCAGAGGGTTGGGGAGACGATATCTAGCAACAGCGTATGACATCATCAGAAATCTGGCAAAAATGCAGGCCGTGCTCGTACACACACAGCCCTACTAATTTCATTATGAAACACTGAATGAGTGCTGTGTGGGTACTTTGCACTCAGATCTAATAAAACCTAGTGCCCCACAATTCAGTATCCTGAACTATGTGTCATACAATGATACAATTCCGCAGGTACAATCTGTTGTATACGGGAATACTGTCTGCAAAAGTATTACGAAAAGAGTTAGTGATAAAACAGTAAGTCATATATAATACTGAAATTTTACTGCATGAAGAGCAAATACATTGTAAGTGGTAACCTTTTCTCTTTTCATCATTTTCTTGGAGGTGTCAGCGAGAAAAGTTTTCGAAAGGGTTGGAAACTATGTGCAAAGTTGATTGTAAGTCGCTAGCAGCTCTCATTATCATTCACTGCATGAACATATCGCGTACGTGAAACCGGAGTCTCTCTGAGCTTTTAAAGTGTTAAAATAACCTACAGGAATGCAGCTGTGTGACGTCTTCGACAACCATCCATATTCCGACAGCTGCGCACCCTGTCATATTCAAAGCACAAATGCAGCAAGGAAGCGTTCCGCAAGGGGCTTAAAATGAGTGTATGCTGAGCACATCCGGAAAGGTAATACATACACACAACGTAAACACTAGCGCCACCACACAAACAAAGACGACTGACGTCAGGTGTCATAGAAAGAGATGGCATTAACACTGTAGCTTTGTTTTTCGACAAGGGAGAGAGCAGAATTCCACGCACAATTTAAGCAAACACATGCCTCTCCATTTATAAGGTCACTTGCCAGTTTAATTTCAACTGTTTCCTTAATGACACTGTCCCAATAGCTGGTAGTGCAAGGCAGTATCTCCGTATTGTTGTATTTCACAGGATGATCAGTGCCAAAGCAAAATTCTGCAACAGCAAATCTTCTCGGCTGTGGTGCGAATGTGTGACGCTTACGCTGAGTGCGTCCGTCCTTCACGATGCTGGTGGTTTGACCAAAATGTGAGAGGCCTTAACTGGAAGCCATTGGATAGCCATTCGCCCTACTCAAACCAGGCTCAAACTTTACACGTCGTAAAAGGGCTCTAATCTTAGATGATGGTGATCGGAAAACACATTTCGCTTCATATTTCATCAAAGTACGACCTTACCTGTTAGAAATGCTTCAAGCGTAGGTCAAAAAGACTTGCTGACACGGTTGGTTGACAGCGCAAGGCACTTCTGATGTGTGATTACAGATAAGTTGCCAGGTCCTGATGCAATCCCATTTCGGTTTCACAAAGAGTACCCTACAGCACTGCATTTATCGCGAACATGTCGCTCACCGCGAAGTCCTCAGCGACACGGAGTTTCTGTATATAAGAAGGGTAAAACAAGGGACCCGCAGAATTGCCGGCCAATATAGTTATCATTGATCTGCTGAAAAATCTTGAACATAGCCTCAGTTCGAAAGTAATAAATTTCCTTGAGATCGAAAAGCTTCTGCCCACAAGTGAGCACAGGTTTATAAAGCATGTCTCGGGGGAATGTTAAGGAAACGGTTGAAATTAAATTAGCAATTGATCTTACAAATAGAGACGAAGGTTTTTGCTTAAATTCTGCGTGGACTTATGTACTCTCCCTTGTCAATAAATAAGTAAATAAACAAACAAATAAATAAAAATAAAAAATTAGTGCAGAGTTAATGCTACCTCAATTGTTTGCCATTAACATTCACCGTCGATAACTTGTGACGTCGGTCATCTTTTGCAGTGTCGTGGCAATAGAGTGCGTGAATATGTCATCTTTCCGGATATGCTGTGCATGTTAAGGTTTAAAATTCCTTTGCATAGCGCTTCCTTCCTGCATTTGTACTTTAAAAATGATAGGTTAAGTAGCTATCGAAATATCGATGGTTATCGGAGACGTTACCCAGCTGCATTTCCGTAAGTTAAATGAACATATTGTGGGTAATTTGAGCAAGATGAATTATGCTATCACAAGAAATATACACAGTTTCTAACTTACTTAACTGACTTTATGTTAGATGTTTAAGACTGTTTGTCTTAATGAGTGGATTAACAGCATTTAAAATTTTTGAATTCTGTCAGTAATTATATGAAGAACTGAAAAGCAATTTTTTGATGCACTTGTAAGCCGTAATACATGCAACATCAACTGGCACAGCTTGAAATGACGATTGAATTAGCCGTTTGGAAATACAGTTAGATGAAATGAGAGCTTCTCAGTACCTTGAGTCGCTGTTGCGAAGCTCATATTTCGTTTCATCCTGACAATTAAATAAGCGTCACTCAGCTGCTCATATCCCTAGTCTCATGAGCACGAATCCGACTATAATTATTAGGTGATGGGCCTGTCAGGTACTTTGCCACCGTCTTAGTCTTCTGGCTTTTAAAAATTCTAGTCAGTAAGGAGACTTGGTTGGCTCTGAATGGATTCAGAGAATTCACCCACAGCGACGGAATAGCCATCATATTCCTGGGGAAGACATAAACAGTATCCTACGCAGGGTGAGAGTAAATGGCGGTACGTTGCCTGGAATTCAGAACAGTTAGTGACACATCTCGAGTGCACCGAACGCACGAGCGCGTTGTGGGTACCCAGACATTAGACCCTCGTGTCTTCAACGAACGTCGACTACCGCCTCAACAGCTGCCTCAATGGTCTTTTGCGTGACCACTGGTCACACAGTAAGCAGATTACTTCCTGTCCTTATGATACAGCAGGTATACTTTATTCATCGACATGGAAGCAGAAGAAGAACGGGTCGTCAACATATCGAAGCCTGCATTTCGATTAGCACGGTGTGGAATGAAGTACCGATGTTCCGTAAAACGCGCCAGTATCTCACAGAACAGCTCATAACGATCGAATTAATTGCTTAAATAGGCAATCATGGCTTGGTGCCTTCCTTAGAAGTGGATTTGTCCAGGTTTAGTGACAGTACGTTGGGGCATAATGTCCGTCACCGATAAATGAATGGAAATCAAAGATTATCTCTACACGAAATCTGACAATCGTCTTGACAATAAAAAGACAATATATCTTTTGTACATAGCTAACTTGCATCCAGAAAATGGAGAAGTTATTATAATACCACCAAAATAAGCTGCCCACCACAGTAGCGCAAAAAATGATGAGAGAAATTAAAAAATAAATAATGCATAAATATAAGTTCTAAGCGCCACACCAAGAAACTGGTTCTAAATGCCAAAAAGAAAGTTTATACTGCTTGAGTCTTTATAAGAAGAAAACATGAACCAGCCGCAGTTAATAATGCTATTTGTATACACGAATATCGCCGCTACCGGTCTCGAACAGACAGGTTCCTCTTGAAACAGCTGCTTTCATTTACGTTACATGTTGTTTACACTAGTTGTTGGACAGAAAGCAGCCAACAGCAAATGCAATATCAGACTGAACAGCCGTCTGAAGATGAACCTGTATGTTCGAAACTGTTGACGGCGTTATTTGTGTAAGTAAACAGCAATATTAACATTGCTGGTTGCTGTTGTCTTCTTTGCAAGAACCAGCTTGTATTTTGGTCTGAAAGGTGTCAGTTTTCGACAACATCGCAGAAAGAAAGTATTTATTCTTTGTGTAATTCTTTCTAAAGCACTACTTTGTATTTGTGTTAATGTAGGTACAGAAACATAAACTTAAGTTTTTATCTAGCACACGTGTAGTCAACCAAAACCACTTCTCGTATCTTTTAAATTTTGGACCTCAGAGGGAAGCACAGCTCGGTACACAAACCATGTGCCATCTACTAACGTTTTTGTGACAGACTTTCTCCGTAGTTTGGCACCTGGGTCAACTCTAGGTGCATGCAGAACAGAATAGAACTGGAAACCTCGTACTGTGGAATAATGGCAATAGAACATTATCCATTTCCACTCTTCATCTCTTCTGATCGCTATGTTCAACCCTTTCATGCACGAGAAGGACTCGGTATTACGTATGCTGACCGAGAGTCTTCACGGAAGCTCAGACACCAACAACGTAAATACTAAATTGTAGGAAACACATATCACCTAAAGAGCTATTTATCACAGCGAGAAAATCATTAGGTAAATATGACTACCAAGACGGGAGTGACAGAGTCAAGGGAGTGAAAAAATTCGTTAACGCTCTTAGGCAGTACGTGCAAACAGTCACAGTACAGTGAGAAAAGTTCTGCGCGGTACCTAACATTAGAGAACAGCTGTGTTCCATCAGCTGTAAAGCCACTACATCGAACGAGAGTCGGGCTATCAGCACACAGCTGCTGCAGCACTGGCGTTACGTGCAGCTTGGACAGCATAACAAACAGGAGACTGCAAACGCATGCTAGCTGGCAGATGTGGAGCATGCAATCACACACACGCTTTCAGGGGCCCCAACGCCACACTATCTATTTTTTTTGAAGGAGATTTAACCGTTAGCAATTTTAAAGCGGAGTCGTATGGCAGTATTGGAGAGGGACACTGGAGCGCAGGTTCAGCTGCCTACCTGACAAGTTTTATCAGATCTGACTTCATGTGAAGCAGACCTGCCCAGCGACTGTATTTTAAGTGGCAAAGAGCACAGCAATCGGTCGCTATTAATGTTTACTGAAAATCCAGATCTCAGTTACTCTGTGGTGATCTTCAGTGGAGCAAAGAAAATTTTAATGTTTTAAGTTAAATTTGCTGCACGGATGACAGGGATCTGGGTTTGCAATAAACATTGTTTCCCACTGACTGCGGTACTGCTTACCACTTGAAATGGTCTTTCTGTCCTTCACAGACAGTGGCATCTTTCCTTCACGGATAGTACGATGTGTTGTGTGTTCAAGTTAACCTGATAAATGTAGGTGACTGTAATGGTTGTGTGTACAGTAATGTCATGTGCGTGTTGCAGTTGATAAGAGGAGGGAGAGGGTGATACCCGGTAATGGCATTTAGTCCACTCTTCTCCTTGAACACCAAGAGCACCGCCGGGGTCAACATCCCAACAGTGTCACATGCCTTCATTCCACGAGAAACTTACAGAGACGTTTAGAATTTAATTCCGCACATTGTCACGAAGTCTGGTGATCCGCAAACTTAGAAAACCACTCATCCAGCCAATAGGATGTTGTGTATCCGTATGGTGATTCATTCAAGTAATGGTCACGCTAAACATTGATTAACATCGGCCATCTGACGAGGCTCTGTAAATTCAATGCGGCAAGGCCATGTTAGCGGCATTGTCTTTTGCGAATAATAACACTGTTTATGATTATCATCTGTACGCCTATAAAATGAAGGCTAACTCAGGGACTGCTGTGCTAATTTTGATCTGGTTTTGACTAATAGATACACTGTTCACGAGTAAGGTTTTTTATGTAATTTATAAATATTTTGTGCAAATTTTCCGGAAAAGGCGAAATAAAGTTAAGTTGTGAAAACAATGCCATCGCCACCTGACGAACAGCTGCCACAACCCGAGAGAGGAGCAGTGCATCGAGAACACAGCAAACGGGATCTAATTTGCTTCTGCTGTAGAGATAACCTGGCTGGCTGGGAACTGAAAGCCTGTGCGATGGAATGCTGGCTGGCTCATTTTTTTTCCCTCTGGCTTTTAACCTATCACTCATCTCTCAGGGATGTGGAGATACGCATTTCGAAATATGACGAATTTCAGACTGCCAATTTCTGACTGGCTCACGTTGCTAATCGCAATCACACTCTTAATTTAGTGTAAATTCTGCAAAAAGGGCAATGAGTTACTCATCTTTGTAGTATCGTAATAAATATGAGAAATAACGAAAAGATAGTGACTTGATCATCAAGCTGTGGTTTGGGACTTACAATTTGAATTAATCAAATATTTTTAATCAATAGTTTCTCTGCAGTTGTTTGAGAACAACTGCATAGTGAAGAAACGTACGGATCCAAAATACGTGCGTTTTATTTTTTATGCGACAAGTAAATCGTTTCCTAAAACTACTTCAGCAACTTTGCTTCGTCTATGTACAGTATGCTCTTTCAGCAGCAGTTCAGCTGCTGATTCAGCTTTCTTTGAATCAGGAGTAGATGTGGACACGATTCTTTGCGTGGCTCGGCGAAGTAGTCTGCCATAAAGAGGATGGCAAGTCATCTTGGGCTTGCGTTTCAACGACGTATTGCCCACCCAGACACGGTGAGAATTACCACTGGTTGTCTTCGTGCTTCCCAAATCCTGCCTTAGCCATAAGTGTCGACGGATCTCCCTCCCGACTTGAGAACATCTGGAGCATTACTGCAAGGGCCCTCCAACAAGCTGTGGAATTTGTGCATTTTCAACTTCTTGCGGCGTAATGAATGATCCATTAAATTTCGGGCATGCAGCCGCGCAAATGAAATTTCCTCTACTGATATTTTTGGCGCGTACCGTCCGACCATCTTTAGAGCGAGTCACAAGACTGTCACTAGCTCTGAAGACGGCCGGACGATACGCGGCCGAAATATCAGTAGAGGAAATTTTATTTGCGCGGCTGCATGCCCGAAATTTAATGGATCAGCTGTGGAATTTGTTGGACAGAATTTGGAAAGCACATCTCTCAGGAGGACATCCAGGAACTCTGTCGACCAATGCTTGCACAAGTGACAGAGGTGACCGTCGCGCACTGGCTTGCTCAATTTCTGAAGCTCTTTCTCATGACTAAATCATCCAATTTTTCTGGAATTTTAATCATTTGTTTGCCTGGACAAGTAAACCTTCATCCGAATAATTCCTTTGGGGAGCTTCTTTTTTTGTGTTATGTTGCGTTATCTTGTTAGATGCTGTCTTCTCGTAAATAAAGTAATACATCAAAATTAAGACTGCTTATTGCTGATTACGAGGTCCACAATTCATCAGCACGGCTTTAAGTCCTGCTCGCCAACATGGACCACGCTGACGACTGCCGGTTTCCATCGTATTGGCTCGCGGCATTCAGGCGACTGCGCTCTCTACAGTGTGTCCTTTATGTGCGACCGTAAAATCTCCAGGGAAGTCGTACAACGCAATGACCCAGCTTAACGGCCACATCACACCGCAGGAACAGCGCCACGGCACAAAACCAACGCCCTCGGTATTTGTCAGTGTCGAGCAGGGAAATTAGTCCGTACATTAAAATCAACTGAAAATCAGCCCCACCCTCATCCCGTCCGATCATTATCCACATCCGACCGTGGCTGTTGCACTTACACTGTCCTCTCGCTGAGGAACTACAGGTCTGGACGGAATCCCAATTCGGTTTTACCTAGCCTGCATCTATCGTGGAACTCTCGCCAAGCACAAAATCCCAAGTGACTGGGAAAAAGAGCAGGTGATTCCGCTATATAAGAAGGATTAAAGAACCTACTCACAAAATAACAGACCAAAATCCTTAACTTCGTTCTGCCACCGAATCCTTGAATATATTCTTAGTTCCAATATGTTAAACTTCATTGAGACTGAAAAGCTTATGTCCAGGAACCAGCATGGATTTAGAAAGCACTGCTCGTGCGAAACTCAGCTTTGGATGAAGTGCAACCGGTGGATTCCTATTTCTAGATTTTCGGAAAGCATTTGACGCGGTGCCCCATTGCAGGTTCTTAAGGAAAGTACTAGTATATTGAATAAATTCACGGGTATGTTAGTGTCTCAGAGACTTATCTCTCACGTAATAGAACGCAGTATGTTGCACTCGAGGGCGAATGTTCTACAGAGACAAGAGTATCGTCAACAGTGCCCCAGAGAAGTGTGATAGGACCGCTGTTGTTCTCTATATACATAAATCATGGGCGGACAGATTGGGCAGCAGTCTGCGGTTGTTTGCTGATGATGTTGTGTTGTACAGTAATGTGTCAAAGTTAAGTGATAGTATGAAGATGCAAAGGACATAGACAAATTTTCTAGTTAGTGTGATGAATGGCAGCTAGCTCTGAATGTGGGAGAATGTAAGCTAATGCGGATGAGCAGGAAGAACAAACGTGTAATGTTCGGATACATTATTACTAAGGTTCTGCTGGCAACCATCAAGTTGTTTAAATATCTGAGCGTAAGGTTGCAAGGCGATACGAAATGTAACGAGCATGTGAGAACTGTGATAGGGAAGGCGAATAGTCGACTTCGGTTTACTGGGAGAATTTTATGAGAGAGTGGTTCACCTGTAAAGGAGACCGCATGCACGACGCTGGTGCGACCTGTTCTTGAGTAGAGCCGTAGTGTTTGGAATTCGTACCAGATCGACTGAAGAAAGCAATTCAGAAGAGAGCTGCTGGCTTTATTACCGGTAAGTTCGAACAACATGTAAGTCTTATGGAGATGCTTTGGGAACTCAAATGGGAACCCCTGGGGGGGGGGGGGGGGGGGGGGGGGGGAAGGCGACGTTCTTTTCGAGAAACGCTATTGAGAAAATTTAGAGAACCCGCATTAGAAGCTGACTGTCGAACGATTCTACTTCCACCAACATACATTGCGAGTAAGAACCTCTAAGATAAGAGAAATTAGAGTTCACAAGGAGGCATATAGACAATCGTTTTTCCCTCGCTCTATTTAAGAGTGGAACAGAATTCGAAATGACTTGTAGTGGTACGGGGTATCCCCCAACGGACACCGTACGGTGGCTTCCGGACTATCTACGTAGATGTAGATGTAGACGTAGCGCTATAGTGGTAGGGGAACACTCGAAATATTCAAACTGAAACAGAATTATTGATCCAGAGACACTGAATACCATAACGAACGTCCCTTTCAACAATGCAGATACGCTAATTCGCTGCTCAACATGACGTAGCCTGTAAGACAATTTTTGGACAAGAACAGTGAGTCATAGTGTAACAGTAAATATCCGTTTTTACACAGTCAGTTTCACTACTTCAGGGGAATAATCTCATATGATCAGAGTAATAACTACACTGTGTCTCCAAGTAATGTATTGAGAAATATTAGTACGAGATTGTAAAGAGGTAGATTTTGCGGGTAATGTCCTCCTTGGCAGAAAATAGACATCAGCGGTACTTCATTTAACAAGTATCTGACTCATTATTTGGACCAAGATGTACCACGACGTACAACGATGTACCCTGTAGCACAAAAGTGAATAACAACGCCAGGTGATAAGCTAGAACAAAATAATACCAGTAGCGTGAATTACACTCGCGTTTTCGAAGAAGCACTTGATCAAAATTAAATAAAGTGAATGCCTGTTCTAGGTAGCTTAGGTATGTAACATACACAATTCTGAGAAAATTTTTAATGAGACAGACGAAAATGAAAAGACACTGAATGACCTTACGGAATGGATAACACAGCAACGCTTGCAGTGGCGGGCCGTAAAAATGATCTAAACTCGGAAAATATGGGAGAAACTCATTGAATGCAGACCTTTCACGCATTCTGATTGTACCACAAACTATAACCGATGACTCTGCTAGCCATCATATTTCCGTAGTTGGTAATTATTGTGTTCGATTTTTATATGACATGTACATTGATCGCTACACATTTTGCTGCTCCGATATGGCTTAGATATTCCTAAATTACTAACGATATCGTCTTGTGATTTAATTTTACTCTGTTCTCCATTAATAACAAGGGCACGAAACGTCAAATATTGAAACCGATGCCATGATCATAGACATAATGCAGATGGCTATCTTTAATGACTGAGGAAGTCCGTAGATGGAATGAAATGACGGAAGCAGATTCGAAGGTGCTACCCTACTTCACATTGAAATAAATTTTGTGCTGGTGGATTTTCATACTTTGCTGGAAAGACAGTACTAACAATCTTCAGTTTTGCTTGAAATTTATAGGTTTGTTTCAACGTTTCCTAAAATTCCGGATGTAGAACTTACGGTAAAAGACATGTAGATAGAACCATGACCTCATCACTCACATTCCACCAACTTACCCTGTCTTTCACAGAGGCACGCAAACAGACACAAGTCAAATACCAGTTAATATCGGAATTATTTTCTTAATTATTGCTACAAGCCGAATTTTGATAAAGAGAACAGATCTTCATAATCGAAGACGCGTCTCAGAAATAATTCATTTGATGGGACAGGTGGAAAGTGCGAATAGTTGGAAAGACAACACTGAGGGTTTCTGTGAAGTGAAGGGACGCTCTACTGCATCATAGAAGAAGAGGTAGTAGTCGATTTAAAAAACACTGTGGTCAAGTATTAGCTTCAGAGGTTCAAGATGAGCTTTGGAATATTTGTCATTAAACAGGAGAGTGACCTGGATAACGTCCCTTTTCATATTGTAGATGTAATGCGACTAGTGGAACACAAACGGGTATTCAGGTAGAATGAATTAGACTAGAAATATTTGATCAGTATCCGGCAGAGAGTCGTTCACACGATTAAAACGAGACCAAGGGCCCAGAAATGGGTCTGTTATCGTACATCTAAATTGCAGGCAACAAAAATATAGAAATAATTATAAAATGTATTGGAGGATCATTTGGAGACAGGTAATCTGGCTTTAGGAAAAGAAGGAAGACTAAAGGGGTAGCTATGACAATATGCATGATAATGGAACCATAACATAAGATAAATCAAATACTCTCATAAGGTATACCGACTTAGAGAGAAATGTTCCACTGCGTAAAATGTGAAATTTATCTGAAATACCGGTATTTCCGTTATTACA
This sequence comes from Schistocerca piceifrons, assembly GCF_021461385.2. Taxonomy (NCBI): domain Eukaryota; kingdom Metazoa; phylum Arthropoda; class Insecta; order Orthoptera; family Acrididae; genus Schistocerca; species Schistocerca piceifrons. Next base: position 563,906,008 of record NC_060143.1, read on the forward strand.
ACAGTTGATAACAATTTTTATAAGTGCTCTCGATACCAGATTATACCTGAATTTGCAACTAAAACTTGTATGTTTAACGTACAGTAAGAAAAGTTTACCATCAAATCTTTTACGCTCAAAACAAGAAAATAAAATAAAAGAAAAAAAGAAAAACAAATTAAAATGTGACGCACCACGGAAGAGTTATCCGAAGGTGACGAAAATTGGTAGATTTTATGTACGTGTACAGACAAACAAATGATTAGTTTCAGAAAAGTTGGATGATTTATTCAAGAGAAGTAATTTTAGGAAATATCTGGTAAGGTCTTATGGGACCAAACTGCTGAGGTCATCGGTCCTTAAGCTTACAAACTACTTAATCTAACTAAAACTAACTTAGGCTAAGGAAAACACACACACCCATGCTCGAGGGAGGACTCGAACCTCCGACGGGGGGGGGAGGGGAGAAGCTACGCGAACCGTGAGAGGGCGGCTAGACCGCTCGGGTGCCCCGCGCGCGCGGCTCATCAGAAGTGTTTCACAAATTGAGCAAGTCAATAGTGCATTGTTCAACCTCTGGTCATTACGCAAGCAGGTATGCGGCTTGAAATTGATTGACAGAGCTGCTGGATGTCCTCCTGAGGGCTCTGGTGCCAAATTCTGTCCAATTGGTGTGTTAGAACGTCAAAATTCCGAGTTGCTTCGAAGGACCTGCCCACATGCTTCAAACATTCTCATCTGGGGAGAGATTAGGCCAAGGTAGAGTTTGGAAATCACGAAGACAGGCAGTAGAAACTCTCGCTTGTGTGCGGATGAGCATTATCTTGTTGAAATGTATGCCCAGGATGGCTTGCCATGAAGACCAACGAACGGGGCGTTTAATATCGTCGTCGTACCCCTGTGCTGAAAGGGTGCCGCCGCGGATGACAACCTGAGGTGTCCTGCTTTGAAATGAAGTGGCTCTCCAGACCACCCTGGTTGTCGGGCCGCAAGGATGGAGACAGTTAGGTTCGTATCCCACCGCCATCCACGGCGTCACCAACAGACACGTTTCCTCTGATCACCGAGGCTCAGTTCGAAGCGGGAGTCATCACTGGAGACAATTCTATTCCAGTCAGTGATATTCCAGGCCGAATTCATAAACGGGCTTGTAGGTGTACAGAGGTCAACGGTAGTCAGTGCAAGTTCTTTGCGGCCACTGAAGCATCAGCCGCACGTCGGATGGACGATAAGGATCAGGTCGTGGCTCTGAATGCTGCTCTCAGGACTGCTCGGTCCTCACGCTCTGTCGTCTTTCTTGGTCGACCTGCCCCTTCTTTCCGCTGTGTTCGGCTATGGTTCACTCATTCCTGCCGACATCGTCCGATAGTGACATCGTTCCTATTCAAATATCGATCGATTACGCCAGGTAGCTTCTTTGAACCCAACTACACGTCCTGTCTCAAATATTATCAGCGTATATTGTTCACGTGCATGTCTGCGAGCCATAGTTATCTTTCAGATGAGTACAAGGAATGAATTTCGCAAAGCCTTTATGCCCTGGTATCGACATGTCCCCTGTTTACTCACCATTTATTATCCTTATAAGCTGGTAGGTGAAATTACGCTCCAGCGTTACGTATTCATCCATTGGATACCAGAGTTTACAATTTTACATTTTCGTTGCTACCTGTATGAGTATCAGCTTGTGATCAATTCACATATATCCTTCGTGGTGAGTTGTGTTTGTTTGTTTGTTTGCTTTTTCCTTGTTAGAATACATTGTAAAATAAGGGTTGTTGTTGTTGTGGTCTTCAGTCCTGAGACTGGTTTGAGGCAGCTCCCCATGCTACTCTATCTTGTGCAAGCTTCTTCATCTCGCAGTACCTACTGCAGCCTACATCCTTCTGAATCTGCTTGGTGAATTCATCTCTTGGTCTCCCTCTACGATTTTTACCCTCCACAATGCCCTCCAGTACTAAATTGGTGATCCCTCGATGTCTCAGAATATGTCCTACCAACCGATCCCTTCTTCTAGTCAAGCTGTGCCACAAGCTCCTCTTTTCGCCAATTCTATTCAATACCTCCTCATTAGTTACGTGATCTGCCCATCTAATCTTCAGCATTCTTCTGTAGCACCACATTTCGAAAGCGTCTATTCTCTTTTTGTGTAAACTATTTATCGTCTACCTTTCACTTCCATACATGGCTACACTCCATTCAAATACTTTCAGAAATGACTTCCTGACATTTAAATCAATACTAGATGTTAACAAATTTTTCTTCTTCAGCAACGCTTTCCTTGCCATTGCCAGTCTACATTTTATATCCTCTCTACTTCGACAATCATCATTTATTTCGCTCCCCAAATAGTAAAACTCCTTTACTACTTTAAGTGTCTCATTTCCTATTCTAATACACTCAGCATCACCCGACTTAATTCGACTAATCCCATTATCCTCTTTTGCTTTTGTTGATGTTCATCTTATAAGCTCGTTTCAAGACACTGTCCATTCCGTTCAACTGCTATTCCTAGTCCTTTGCTGTCTCTGACGGAATTACAATGTCATCGGCGAACCTCAAAGATTTTATTTCTTCTCCATGGATTTTAATACCTACTCCGAACTTTTCTTTTGTTTCCTTTATTGCTTGCTCAATATACAGATTGAATAACATCATGGATAGGCTACAACCCTGTCTCACTCCCTTCCCAACCAATGCTCCCTTTCATACCCCTCGACTCTAATAACTGCTACCTGCTTGCTGTACAAATTGTAAATAGCCTTTCGCTCCCTGTATTTTACCCCTGCCACCATCAGAATTTGAAAGAGAGTATTCCAACCAACATTGTCAAAAGCTTTCACTAAGTCTACAAATGCTAGAAACGTAGGTTTGCTTTTTCTTAATCTATTTTCTAAGATAAGTCGTAGGATCAGTATTGCCTCACGTGTTCCAACATTTGTACGGAATCCAAACTGATCTTCCCCGAGGTTGGCTTCTATCACTTTTTCCTTTCGTCTGTATAGAATTCGCGTTAGTATTTTGCAGCTATGACTTATTAAACTGATAGTTCGGTAATTTTCACGTCCGTCAACACCTGCTTTCTTTGGGATTGGAATTATTACATTCTTCTTGAAGTATGAGGGTATTTCGCCTGTCTCATACATCTTGTTCACCAGATGGTAGAGTTTTGTCAGGACTGCCTCTCCCAAGGCTGCCAGTAGTTCTAAGGCAATGTTGTCTACTCCCGGGGCCTTGTTTCTACTCAGGTCTTTCAGTGCTCTGTCAAACTCTTCACGCACAATCATATCTCCCATTTCATTTTCATCTACATCCTCTTCCATTTCCATAATATTGTCCTCAAGTACATCGCCCTTGTATAGACCCTCTATATACTCCTTCCACCTTTCTGCTTTCCCTTCTTTGCTTGGAACTGGGTTTCCATCTGAGCTGTTGATATTCATACAAGTGGTTCTCTTTTCTCCTAAGGTCTCTTTAATTTTCCTGTAGGCAGTATATATCTTACCCCTAGTGATATATGCCTCTACATCCTTACATTTATCTTCTAGCCATCCCTGCTTAGCCATTTTGCACTTCCTGTCGATCTCATTTTTGATACTTTTGTGTTCCTTTTTGCCTGCTTCGTTTACTGCGTTTTTATATTTTCTTCTTTCATCAATTAAATTCAATATTTCTTCTATTATCCAAGGGTTTCTACTAGCTCTCGTCTTTTTACGTATTTGATCCTCTGCTGCCTTCACTATTTCATCCCTCAAAGCTACCCATACTTCTTCTACTGTATTTCTTTCCCTCATTCCTGTCAATTGTTCCCTTATGCTCTCCCTGAAACTCTGTACAACTTCTGGATCTTTCAGTTTATCCAGGTCCCATCTCCTTAAATTCCCTCCTTTTTTGCAGTTTCTTCGGTTTTAATCTACATGTCATAACCAACAGATTGTGGTCAGAGTCCACATCTGCCCCTGGTAATGTCATACAATTTAAAACCTGGTTCCTAAATCTCTGTCTTACCATTATATAATCTATCTGATACCTTTTAGTATCTCCAGGGTTCTTCCATGTGTACAACCCTCTTTCATGATTCTTGAACCAAGTGTTAGCTATAATTAAGTTATGCTCTGCGCAAAATTCTACCAGGCGGCTTCCGGTTTCATTTCCTACCCCCAATCCTTATTCACCTACTATGTTTCCTTCTCTCCCTTTTCCTACTCTCGAATTCCTGTCACCGATGACTATTAAATTTTCATCTCCCTTCACTACCTGAACAATTTCTTTTATCTCATTATACATTTCATCAATTTCTTCGTCATCTGTAGAACTAGTTGGCATATAAACCTGTACTACTGTAGTAGGCGTGGGCTTCGTGTCTATCTTGGCCACAATAATGCGTTCACTGTGCTGTTTGTAGTAGCTTACCCGTACTCCTACTTTTTTATTCATTATTAAATCTACTCTTGCATTACCCCGATTTGATTTTGTATTTATAACTCTGCATTCACCTGACCAAAAGTCTTGTTCCTCCTGCCACCGAACTTCACTAATTCCCACTATATCTAACTTTAACCTATCCATTTCCCTTTTTAAATTTTCTAACTTACCTGCCCGATTAAGGGATCTGACATTCCACGCTCCGATCCGTAGAACGTCAGTTTTCTTTCCCCTGATAACGACGTCCTTCTGAATAGTGCCCGCCCGGAGATCCGAATGGGGGACTGTTTTACCTCCGGAATATTTTACCCAAGAGGACACCATCATCATTTAGTCATACAGTAAAGCTGCATGATCTCGGGAAAAATTACTGCTGTAGTTTCCCCTTGCTTTCAGCCGTTCGCAGTACCAGCACAGCAAGGCCATTTTGGTTATTGTTACAAGGCCAGATCAGTCAAACATCCAGACTGTTGCCCCTGCAACTACTGATAAGGCTGCTGCCCCACAAGTTTGTCTGGCCTCTCAACAGATACCCCTCCGTTGTGGTTGCACCTACGGTACGACTATCTGTACATGGGCGGGGGGGGGGGGGGGGAATAAGGGTAAGGGTAGTGAATGGAAACAAAAAGGGCGGTTTAACGTTCCAAACAGCGCTTTATATTTCATCTACATCTACATCTTCATTGATACTCTGGTACAGGGTCATCGAACCACGTTCACAGTTTTCTATTATTCCAATCTCGTATAGCGCGAAGAAAGAAGGAACACCAATAACTTTTCGTACGAGCAGTGATTTCCCTTATTTTATCGTGAGGATTTTGATTAAATAAATCCTGTATGTCGCCTCCAGCTACGCTCAAATTAGCTATGAACCCCCTCGAAAATTTGTCTAGCAATTTTTGAGATTAGCATATTCAAACAGACAGAGAGCCATGAGTATTTTATAGTTTTATGATTAGTGTAGATTTAGCCTGCTTCTTTTCCTTGAACATATCCGAGTCCTCTACACTTCCTGCCACCTTGATCCCCCTCATCCCCTGGTTGCTCCTCTCCTCTACAACCCCCACCCTCTACCGCGCCTTCACTGTTGTGTTCCACCTACCCTCCACCTCTACACCCTTCATCTCCTTTCCCAAGGTGGCTTCCGTCAACTCCCCATCCCAGATGTTGCCCTCTCTCCCTCTATTTACCCCTCCTATCAACTCTGATCCTCTCTTCTCCCACTCTAACTCCTTCCTTCCTTTTTCTGGGCTCCCCTTCCCTCGCCTGTCATCCTGTTTCTCCCCAAATTTTGATTTCCCCTCCTATGCCTTCCCTACTCCTCCTCTCGTCTGCCCTGCCCTCTTCCCCCCCCCCCCACCCTATTAGGCGCTTAGGGGCTGGAGAGAGGTGTGGCGAACCAATGTTGGCATATGAAGTGTAATTAATCAAGGATACTGCTGCGCCTGTATCCATTTGCAGACGCAGAGGCTTGTCATTGATAGTGACACGTATAAAAATTTTTGGTGTCGAGAAGTTGTCTACCTGGTTGATGTCCATTGGGGTGTTGTTCAAGCTATCTGAATATGGCCTGGGCTGGCGGTTGCTGGAGGTGTTTGTTTTTGCGCGACAAACGGACGCTAAATGGCCTTCCCTGCCGCAGTGTGTGCATTGCGCCCAGCGGTCTGGGCAATCTTCTCTATCATGTACTGAATAGCATGTGGGGCAGAAGGGCAGGCAGAGACGATCCCCACGACGACGGCGGCGTCGTGGGGCGGTTGACACATCAGATTTCGGCGATCAGTTGTGTCTGAGTTTCCAAAAACTGGTGCAGAAATCCTTGAGAGAATTGTTGCCATTCCGTAGGTGCTGCTGTCGTAACCATGATGTTTGTCGGTTCGTTCCACTATACTCGTCGCCACTGAAGAATACTCAGTATTGTAGAACACTCTGTATAATGTCGTTTATTGAAACTGAACTACACTTCTCGAACAATCACTATATACACACAAAACATATAACTTGTAGAACGTCGGTGAGGTCCGTCGGAGCTGGTCCTAGCTCTACGAGGAACTGGCTGCACTGCTGCTGCGCTGGCCTTATAAAGCCGGCGGAGGTCGGCGGAGTACTCCAACTTTCTCTGTATCTGTGAGGCGACCTCTGCAGAAAAAGGTTCGTACTGGCCTCTAGCAAGTTCTGTTGTGTTTAAGAATTGTTTTCCTCTTGGTTGCGCCTGCAAGTGCTTGTTTATGTTATATGGTACACAGGGGTGTCTGGAGTGTAGTCTGCCTGGCAGGGGCCGTCTGTGGCAGACGTAACAGTCTGGGTCCTTCCCTTCCTCTCCATTACCTAGTGCAGTGTTTAAGTGAGTGTTCAGTGTTGTGCATCCACCTTTTTCAGGTGTTGCGAACAGAAACAAAACCGTCATAGTGTTTTTTAATTGTGGCTGTCTACTGTGTGTCTTAATTAGCATCACCCCTTTGTTTTTATATTTTAACTTCCATAAGTTTCTGCCATTTTACAGTTTTACAAAGTCACCGTTTTATCGCCTGTTTTTATTGTTTGTTATCTTCTCATTATGTGTTTAACTCTTCTGTAGGCTAAAGAGTGGCGTGGCATATTAAGTTGCTGCCAGAACCCCCTCCCGCTACTAGCGGAATCGAATTTCAATAAAGGGAAAAAAAGAGCAGTGTAGATTAGCTGTCAGTCTCATGATTCAAACAGTTAGTTTTATTACAAACATTTTACTTAAAGAAATGAGATATAAAATTATGACATGTAGAAGGTTTAGGATACCTAAAATTTCGACACAGCTTGATCTCATTTGTATTACCCTTCTCATACCTCAAATTAACGACCTCTTCTCCACGTTTAAAGTATAATTTTCATTTTTGAAAAATAATTTCTATGAACAGTTATTTATTCCGCAATCTAAAATTCTCTTTTGCAAAACTAAATACAAATTGTGTTCTGAGGTTTCTAAAATTGTTTACGGTTGTCGAAATTAATGGGCTAGTTATAAAATTATTTAATTTGAATGTTAGTGTTCCTAGAAGAAATTTAAATATTTGAATTCCTAGAAGATTCTGTAGGGTAAAGTGCAATTGTAGCCATGGGCACTGAGTGCCAGTTCTAAGAGTATGTGTTTCACTTGTCACCTATAAAGATACTATCCCAGTCAGTCTGTCATTAACTTACTAACTAAAGAATGTGGTATCAACTAGTTGAGTGTGTTAGGGCATCAGCACAACATTATTATATTTGTGGTATTTTATGTTTGACGTGCTGATTGATAGTCCTTGCTACATTTTATGAAGCAGCATCACTAAGTCGCTTGAAAGCTTGTAAAGATCATGAACTTCTGTTAGTATAATACAAGATCTGATGATAACAGCACAGAAGCGTCAAAACTGGTAATCAACAAAAAGATTTACAAGTGATCTTGGCGATCCGGGTTTTTGGGAATAATATCACGTTTTCTGGCCTGCTCCAATGCTAACTATGAACAGCTGGTGAGAGAATTCGTGAGACTCCTCAGCTTATCGTTACCCTGAACTGTACAGCTATAGTGACTGTTATGCAGCATAACCTGTAAGGAGACAAAGTACTAGCAAAAAATTGTCTACAGGCATTAAGTCGAAAAACTATCTGCTCGTTCTCAGACTGTTTTAGATAATTAGGAAAACTATATTGCTCCTTATTAATTTATCTCTTACGTTTATTAGTTGTGATCAATAAACTAATAAAAAACCCTATTTATTATATGCACTTTATTAATGCAAATAAATTACAGATTATCATTGTAATGTCACGAAAAACGTCTTTTTTAATTCAACGGACCTCTTAAACAGTTATGAATTAGCAGCATAATACGCACTTGTAGCTTCAAAATGGTCTGCGTCCACATTTGTACCATAGTCATATAGAAGTAGTATTACGGGAAGGACTACTGCAAAAGTATGCAACTGAAGGTACAGGGGTAGATAACTAAAGAAATTCAGTTGATAGTTCACCCAGTGCCATAATTAGATCGAGACAATAACTGACAGAAGCAGAAAAAGCAGATACTAACAAGTGAGCACTTAAGCAAGTTTTTCACCTTTGCATCTACAGCACGGGTGGAGAAGCTTTCGGCTCTCGTGTCATACTCAGGCCCTAGTGCCTAAGAGCTCAGCATCGCTTCACGTTTCCTCCACCATCATGCTGCGCTGTCAGAGCATGAGGAGGTGGAAGAGTGGAAAACAGTGAACGCGCAACATTTAAATGGCAATGCTGTCGCACAGCACCGATTTTATATTTCACATTTCTCGACAACGTAGGTCACAAACAAAACAAATTTTCAGTTTTGGATAATTACTTTTGGCATGCTGAAGACATAGCATGATTCTTATCTGGTGAGCCCACATCTCGTGGTCGTGCGGTAGCGTTCTCGCTTCCCACGCCCGGGTTCCCTGGTTCGATTCCCGGCGGGGTCAGGGATTTTCTCTGCCTCGTGATGGCTGGGTGTTGTGTGCTGTCCTTAGGTTAGTTAGGTTTAAGTAGTTCTAAGTTCTAGGGGACTGATGACCATAGATGTTAAGACCCATAGTGCTCAGAGCCATTTGAACCATTTTTTTCTTATCTGGTGCGAACTACTGGCATAGGGACAGACACAGACTATTTCACAGAGTTTTGCACTAAAGATGCCACGTAATTGTGACTTATTTAGTTTCATATTCCAAAAAAAGATCTGTCACACAAATATGTTGATCGAAATAGAGAATTTTTGCAACTTCATTATGAAGACTTGGAAACCCTACCTGCCAAAAGCAATGTAGAAGTCCTTGAGAGATTTAACGTATCAGGGTTTGTCATTAAAACAGGAATTACTTTGTAGGTCAATCAGTTACATCTGCACTTGCACGGGACGCTTTCAACTGAAATGGCAAATGGTCTCGAAAGTAGCTCGAAAACAGGCTTAAGAGTGGCAGTGTCCTCAAAAAGTTTAGGAAACTATCCTTGTAAATCTTTCACAGCCACAATGAATTCCTGAAACTCTGTGTTTTCCTTAACAGCAATGAGCTTAGGGAAATGATCTGCTCTTGTCAGAATGTATCCCTTCTACAAAGCGATATTCTTTTTAAATGCATCCCCATCAATTCAGAAAGAAGTTGTTTTGCAGTGACTTACTGCGTGCAGTGTACAGTCGAGTCCACTTAAAATGCGAAGTCAGCACTCCATTCCAAATGTCCTAATTTTCGTTCCTGCTCACCATCTTCCTTCACAAATTCAACAGCAACGAGTTTTAAATCGAAAACTCGTTCCAGGCCTGCCCCTTGACTTAACATACGTAATTTGTAGTAAAATACGAAGTCTCCATACTCTTCACCCATTTCCATGGAAAGTGTTGTAACTAACAACAGAGTAATGCGTACAACTTCAGAAAATTTACTATTGGTAACACTAAAACCTTCATGTGCTCCATGAGGGCAAATTTAGCAAAAACTGCATTTTGATCTACAGAACAATGAATCTGGTATGTCGAAGGTAATAACTTTTTGCTGTTTCATTGTTTCTGCACGATATTGCAACGCCGGTTCATAGCAGATATGTAGTACCTGTCACAAACGCGAATTCAGAATTCTCATCCCACTCCTCTGTCATTCCTATTCGTTTTAAAGTACTGCGAAGATAGATCGTGCAAACAGCCACTGACGTGTGAACGTCTTCACACGACGAACACACCGAGCGTGGTGGTGCAGTGGTTAGCACACTGGACTCCCATTCGGGAGGACGATGGTTCAAACCCGAGTCCGGCCATCCTGATTTAGGTTTCCCATGACTTACCAAAATCGCTTCAGAAAAATTCCGGGTTGCTTCCTTTGAAAGAGGACGGCTGATATCCTTCCCTCATCCGATGGAACCCATGACACAAGTAGTCGGCCTCCTGCCCCAGATTAGGGCCGCTGGGAAAATACCGATACATCGATACTTTTTCTAGGAAATGTCGATATACCGGCGAAGTTTTTTCATAGATATGCTGATGTATTAATATCGCTACTGCAATATCGGGCCACCGATATTTTTATTTCATATTACATTTTTTTCGCAATTTTTGTAAATATTTGAAATTGTTCTTTTGAAATTGTAGTAGAACGTAATTTAACTTCCACTGTGTGAAGAAGTGTGACTCGTTTTTGAGCTTTCCTCATGTCCAGTTTCTCTCTCACTGTGTGAAACAAGTATAGATGCCACAAAATAAATCCGATTGCCCTGCGAGATGATCGTGTGAATGGAATAACGAGATTTCCAATGTGAAGAAATAGTACAACGGTTGCGTTAAAACAAAAAATTAAACGTGACTGGGGTGCTATTCTTCACATTGGTATTCTTCAAAAACTGTTGCTGAAAATAATGAACACCAATCTAAACGACAAGACTGGTCTTTGCGGTGGGCTGAAAATTGTGAGGGGAAACGCTGACGCAATCGGCGCTAGGCGCTACCAACAGTAACTGCATCGTTTAGCTTCAGAAAGCAATTTTGGTACTACAGCTGCTAGGCCGCTGGCGTTTGCAGAAATGAAAAACAAAGAAAGTCGACATGAAGTGTTCGAGACAAATCCGAAATGTGACGAAAACGAACGACGGATCAACCGGACACCTTTTATTGTTCCACTTACACGCACATACGATCGCTAGCAAAGTGGCTATCACTCAAGCGTGAACGTGCATCAATTTCCTTTCAATTCTTGCTCTATGGTGGACAAGCAGAGTGCTAGCTTTTTGATCTACAAAATATCTAAAAATGGTTCAAATGGCTCTGAGCTCTATGGGACTTAACATTTGAGGTCATCAGTCCCCTATAACTTAGAACTACTTAAACATAACCAACCTAAGGACATCACACACATCCATGCCCGAGGCAGGATTCGAATATGCGACAGTATCAGCCGCGCGGTTCCGGACTGAAGCGCCTAGGACCGCTCTGCCACCTCGGCCGGACAAAATATCTAATAATAAATCAATACTTAAATATACAGCTCTAACGGTACATTTACAATGGGCATCAGATATTTTTATAAGCTTGTAAGTCAATATTTTTTCCCTCGGAATGTCGATATATCGATACTTTTTGCAATATAACGGTCGCCAATAATGGTTTTCTAAAATATCGATTTATTGTATTCCCGGTATTTTTTAAAAATATCAACAGGCGTGCCCCAAATCAGCCACCCAACCAATACCACGAACAAATACCCAAGAGAAAGCAGCGCTGGCAGCATAATTTTGCCGAACTCAGAGAGTTCTGCCGAACGGAAAATGCCGCACCGCAATGTTAAATGAGATGTCGCGCTTTCCGAGTACTTCCGAGAAGGACCAAAGCCGAATAACATGCCGGGGCTTTGCCAGCAGCAGCCCGCACTCGCTGCACGCGTGAAGTTTGACACGCTATGGCCTGCCCTCATCTCCAGGATACAAGTAAAGTCAGGGACAACACTTGTGGGGGAGGCTTTTTGATATTGATTGTCAGTCTGTTTGGATCTTACATGGAAGTAACAATTTTTTTCTCCAGTGGGAATACGACTGAAAACTACGGCAGTCTTCCCCTCGAAGGGTGAACACCTTACTACGAAGCTAGGTACATTCCTCCCTTGCTGATCCAGTGATAGCTAAAACGTATAATTCGCGGCGTAAATGGTGAAGTAAGTGGCAGCCTCTGTTGGAATGAGCTTCCTAGACTCAAAAGTTAGCTTCAAATATACCATTCCTCAAGTAAGAATCAGAGTATTTAATCCAAATGAATAGAAAACAAAGAGTGAATTTGACAAATCTGAAACACTCCAGGAAATAAATCGAAGATCATATAGTGACCAAACAAGTTTTCCACTGTAGCCAGTTCTCCGTAGAACTAGCAACTTTCAGAATACGTGGGCCCTGCTGATGCTGGCTAGCACTGGGGAAGCCCACACTGCGAAGACGCGGCGGCGCTAGCTGCCACTGCTTTGATTGGTAGCCGAGATACCTAAAACGTGGTCCTCGCGTTTCTGTAACTACGATTCCGGTCTGAAGCGTGGTTACAGATAATATCCAGAGGCACCGACTGCAACTCGAGCATCATAAATGAAGAGCCGGAGAAATTATCTGGGCGGCTCTCCTTTTCAGTAACTGTTATAGGTGTTTTGGTTTTCCATCTTTAAGTGAAGTACAAACTAAAAAGTATTCAACAGATGCGATTCCTTTTTACGGCGTCACCAGGTGCTATTAACATTATGACTAAATAACATTCATTTTAATGTTATAACGTGAAAAATATTTTCCTTATGAATGCTTTCATTGACGCCATCTCTAACGCGTAAGAGAAATGAAAACACGACGTAACAATGATTGCGAAATCGAAAATATACAAAGAAATTTCATACGCTGCTAGCAACATATAGTATCTGTTCACACAAGCAACGAGGCAGAAACAGCTGCGAACTGAGAAGAAAATTAAACAGCTGAATGTTAACAGCGTTTATTTGATTCCAGCTTACGATAACATGAAAACAGAAGTAGCTGATAATGTGAAACAAGGAAGAAAATGTGCCGACAGTACTGTTTCCAATATGTCTTCCTAAGAATAGCTGTCGTTCATTCTACAAGTACGTCATTAAAAGCGAAAAACGAATGAAGAGTGAGCTGCTTCTTAAGACAGATAGGTACCAAACTAACAAGAAGGGGTTTCACTAAGAGAGTGTGAGACAGAATGTCTGTACAGTACGTCGAAGTTGGAGTATTTTCATCGTAGTTCATTTCTCTGCTATTTCACAATAACGACCGCTCTAGGCTATCATAATATTGGCAGAAAATAATTTGAGTGTCATTTTAAAACAGACTGCTGTGTTCAACATTACAACACTTGCGGCCGAATCTGTCTCAGTGGGTAGCGCTCATATTAATTTCATCTCCAAGACTTTTGAAAAGTCTTAATAACGCTTTCAAAATGAACTTGTGCTCTTCAGTATGTCCCCTGAAGCATTTGCTCATATCTTCCTGCATAGGTAATAAGTTGAAGGTCACATAAATAGGGCAAAACCAGAAGTTCAAACAGACATGGCAATCAGACACATTACTGTTATCACCGTGAACTAACTGGAATAAGCAGAGCATTGGTAAGGCGACGAATTTAGATGAAATGAGGCTGATGATATAAGTAAAACATTTTGAGGTGAAACCCAAATAATTTCTTCTGTAAGTATTCCTATTTTTCAATTGCCGTTTTCTGCAGCACCAAAGTGTGAGGTCATCCACATGAGCGCTAAAAGGAATTCGTTAAATTTCGGTTACAAGATAAATCAGTCAAATCTAAAGGCCCTAAATTCAACTAAATACCTAGGAATTACAATTACGAACACCTTATATTGGAAGGAACACACATAATATGTTGTGGGGAAGGCTATCCAAAGACTGCGTTTTATTGGCAGGACACTTAGAAAATATAACAGATCTACTGAGGAGACTGCCTACACTACACTTGTCCGTTCTCTTTTACAACACTGCTGCGCGGTGTGGGATCCATGCCAGATAGGACTGACAGAGTACATATAAAAAGTTCAAAGAAGGGCAGCACGTTTTGTATTATCGCAAAATATGGGAGAGAGTGTCACAGGATTTGCGCTGGACATCATTAAAAGAAAGGCCTTTTTCGTTGCGACGGAATCTTCTCACGAAATTCCAATCACCAACATTCTCCTCCGAACGCGAAAATATTTTCTTGACACCGACCTACATAGGGAGAAACGATCACCACAATAAAATAAGGAAAATCAGAGCTCGTACGGAAAGATATAGGTGTTCGTTCTCTTCGCGTACTGTACTAGATTGGAATATTAGAAAATTGTGAAGGTGGTTCCATGAACCCTCTGCCAGGCACTTAAATGTAATTTGCAGAGTATTCATGTAGATGTAGAAATTTGAAAAACCTATTATCTGGTGGTTATTTTATAAAATGGCCTGAAATATTAGGTTTAACTTATGAAAGTTCAAACTCTCATTTCCGAGTGCTTAATTCCTCTGCAACACCAGCTTTGCAAAGCTGGCTAGAATGAACCGTCCATAAAAAGAGTGCCTAGCAAAATAGTCGCGAAATGTAGCAACGCATCCAATAGAGCCAGTCTTAATGGGGCTCTAAATTAACAAAAATGGTTCAAATGGCTCTGACCACTATGGGACTTAACTTCTGAGGTCATCAGTCCCCAGGAACTTTAAACCTAACTAACCTAAGGCCATCACACACATCCATGCCCGAGGCAGGATTCGAGCCTGCGACCGTAGCGGTCGCGTGGTTCCAGACTGTAGCGCCTAGAACCGCTCGGCCACACAGGTCCGCTCTAAATTAATACCTGACTCCTTATTTCCACATATTTCCTACAATAACCAATGTTACGTCCTCCGAGCAAATAACAATCCCAGACTGTAACCCATCACAAGATTAGAATAATTCACTCTCGCGCGAAACAAAATATTCTGTACATCAAAAGAAAGCTTCCACTGCAGTCTGGTGGAAATAAATGCTCACCCGGTTACTCACTTCAAAGAAACCTGTGAATTACTGAATCAAAAGCTTAAGATATATTCTGAAAGCACATACACAATTACTGTACTTCGTAGTATCTAATTATCTGTCTTTAAGTGAAATTCAACAGCTATCGAAGTATATTATGCTGGCCTGTGCATGAAAAGGAAATATTTTTCGCAAACATCGATAAAAAGATTTTTCCCCACTGACTGACCTTATTTCATCATTCATCAAACGTTTTCATCTCATCAACCTAGCGTTATTACACAAGGGGGAACTCTCAGAGCTCATGTTCTGCATATGTAGTTGCACATACACCGACGAGGCAATACATTATGACTACCTGTTTAATATCGTGTTGTTCCACTGTGCAAACACAACACGGCAGCGACTCTGCTTGGTATGGATTTTACAAGTCGATGACAGGATTCCAGAAGTATGCGGCACCATATGTTTACACACAGGTTAAGCAATTGCCACAAATTACGGGATGGTGGTTTACGGGCACGCACCTGGTGTTCAAATGTGTTTCAGTGGGTATAGATCAGGCACATTTGGTGGCCAAGGTATCAGGGCGAGTTCACTGTAACGCCCCTCAAACCATTGTGTCACGATTGTGACCTTGCGGGTTAGTGGTTTACTGGCACGCGACTGGTGTTCACATATATTCCAGTGAGTAGTGATCAGGCACATTTTGTGGTCAAGGCATCAGTGCGAGTTCACTGTAACGCCCCTAAAACCACTGTATCACGATTGTGACCTTGTGGGATGGTGGTTTACGGGCACGCAACTCGTGTTCACATACGTTCCAGTGAGTAGAGATCAGGCACATTTGGTGGTCAAGGTAACAGTGCGAGTTCACTGTAACGCCCCTCAAACCACTGTATCACGATTGGGACCTTGCGGGATGTTGGTTTATGGGCACGCAACTGGTGTTCACATACGTCCAGTGAGTAGAGACAAGGCACATTTGGTGGTCAAGGTAACAGTGCGAGTTCACTGTAACGCCCCTCAGACCACTGTATCATGATTGTGACCTTGCGGGATAGTGGTTTATGGGCACGCAACTGGTGTTCACATGTGTTCCAGTGAGTAGAGGTCAGGCATATTTGGTGGCCAAAGTATCAGTGTGAGTTCAGCGTAACGTCCCTCAAACCACTGTATAACGATTCTGCCCTTGCAACATGGACAGTTATCATCGTGGAAGTGGTCATCGCCGTAGCGGGGGAGACTTGAATCATGAAGTGAAGCAAGTGGTCCGAATGATGTTCACTTGGTTTCTCTCTGTCATGATACCGTCGATTACCACCACACGTCCTACGGAAACCCTTTTTCACTGTACTCATAGCTTAATTCTGCCTTCGTGGACCTGCATCCGTAGCGCAGTGCGTGTTTCGTGCAGGCATTCGCCTGGACGACGGAGCGAAAGGACCCAACCAACGACCTGGTGCAACAAGAAGTGCGATTCATTTGACAGGCGACACGTTTCTGTTAATGCACGATCAAACTCAATGATGCTGCGCCCACTGCAATCGTAACTGACGAAGTCGCTGGGTCAGCACAGGAAAACGTAAGGGTCGTTGATCTCGATTTTCATCAATGATCTTTGGACGGTGTGCTCCGAAAAACTTGCGCCTACAGCAGGATTCTACCGTGTGGTCAGATCTGCCACAGATCGCTCGCTGTCTCTCCTGGATGACGCGCTGGGGATCCACCGACCTCTACGTTTTGTGATAAGACGTGGTCCTCCAGTACTATACGGGCTACTGGTTATTGCACCATCCTTCAACCACTTTCCATAGGTGCTCACGAGAGTAGTACGCCAACGAACTTCGCCGTTTCAGAGATTCTCATTTCCAGGCGCCGCTCCACAACAACACGCCCTGTCTCAAAACCGTTAATATCAGCCGTTTTCCGTATTTGCGTTCCTTTTCTTGTCTGTAATTACCGCCCATTCGTCTCTCTTCCGCTTACATTCTTTCATTACTGCGTCATTTCCCCGCAGCGCCAGCAGGAAGCATTCAACCTCGCGGTGGGCAGTGATCATATTTTTTGTTCATCAGCGTGTATAGCTGGACCCTTCCAGCGTTCTTCACTGTACTTTATGTCGTCCACGTCCCTTCAACTGGTCTTCCAATTCCTTAGCTGCTACAGGTAGAATTACGATCCTGTCGGCTAACATTAAACTTATTTCTGCTCCATCAGCTTTAATTCTATTTTTAAATTTTGCCTTCATTGCCTTTACTGTTTCCTCAATATTTTCATTGAGTAATATGGAGGATAGACTAAAACCGAGAGTTACTCCTTACTCAACTAGTGATGGCCTTGAAACTTGAAGGTCTACGTAGTTTTGTTTCTGACCTAGTTGTATATAATACTTCGCTCCCCGTGTTTTATCCACTATAGCATAAGAATTCCTGTGAATGTATTGCATTAAGGAACGACAAAATATTTCTTTAAATCTACTAAGGCTTTGCATTTGAGGCTACCTTTCTACATAACATATTTTTTTTTTTAAATGTGTGTCAATTCCTAATGGACCAAACTGCTTAGGTCATCGGTCCCTACACTTACACACTGCTTAAACTAACTTAAACTAACTTGTGCTAAGAACAACAGACACACCCATGCCCGAGGGCATGCAGCATTGCCTCACGTGTTCCAACATTTCTTCCAAATTCGTATTCATCCTCATCCCAGGTAGTTTGTGGAATATAGTATTTGAAGTTAATTCTGCCGCAATAACTTTCCAGTCGAGCGGTTCTGGGCGCTACAGTCTGGAACTGCGCGACCGCTACGGTTGCAGGTTCGAATCCTGCCTCGGGAATGGATGTGTGTGATGTCCTTAGGTTAGTTAGGTTTAAGTAGTTCTAAGTTATAGGGGACTGATGACCTCAGAAGTTAAGCCCCGTAGTGCTCAGATCCATATGAATAACTTTCCACTTCCAGCACTACCTTCCACCTTAGAATTACGTTATTTCACGAGAGTGTTATCGACAAATCATCGATTAAGGGAAACTGCTACTCTGTTAGCTGCGGTGCTATGCTCCTGAACTGACTGTTTCGCATTAGAAGATACTGATTGTAGAAAAGTGTTTTCAATATCCGAGTTAATTTTGTTTTCACGCTATGACGTGCGAATTTTGTTATTATTTAATTATGCAAACAAAGGTACCCATCCATAGCTGGCATCGCACTGGGATGCACATGCGATTTTCGATAACTAGATTCCCCCGCGGCTCCCTGTTTATTCTTTTTTAAATGGATAATGTTGTTTGGTATGTTAAATTTGCGATTCTGTTTCACGTTAACTTTATTTTGATCGACGCGAAAAAATCAGTTCGTATTTCTGCTCGTGGTGGTCATTCCGATGGGCTGTGGACTGACAGTTTTCTCCATTCTTTAGACATTTCTCGTAATTGTAAATAAAAAGTTGTACTACTAATTGTGCATCATCTGTTCAGTATAGTCATTTAACATTTGGCATTTTTGCTGCGATCAACGAAAGATAGATTAATACACCTGTTAATTTTGTAATGGTTTTCAGTCGGTTTTGTGGGGAGGGTAGCTGCAGTCGTTACAACCACTAATAACAATTGTTTGTTTAATCGTGATGGTGATAATTATGATGATGGTTATGTAGTGTTAGAGTATTAAATATGGGTACTTACTCGCGCTGCTAGCTGTGCAGTTGGCGCACATTTCTCGTAATTGTAAATAAAAAGTTGTACTACTAATTGTGCATCATCTGTTCAGTATACTCATTTAACATTTGGCATTTTTGCTGCGATCAACTAAAGATAGATTAATACACCTGTTAATTTTGTAATGGTTTTCAGTCGGTTTTCTGGGGAGGGTAGCTGCAGTCGTTACAACCACTAATAACAATTGTTTGTTTAATCGTGATGGTGATAATTATGATGATGGTTATGTAGTGTTAGAGTATTAAATGTGGGTACTTACTCGCGCTGCTAGCTGTGCAGTTGGCGCATAAATGACCTTTAATAAGCCTTGCATGACGTATGCCTTGTATGACAGTATTACTAACTACTGATTTGTTTGAGCAATATCTCTGTGGATTGATCACACTACAGGTAATACTTGCTCTCTTTACATCTCGTTAATACCGTCACCTCTCCGCAACTTAATTATCTGCAGAATACTGTTGCAGTACGTGCACAACATCTTCCTATCAGGGTATTCTAGTAAATCCATCTGATTTTCTTATAGATCGCAGAGAAATATCAGTTCAGTTTGCACATTGTAGTATTAGAAATCTCTCTCTTAGCAGCAGAATTGGATTCCGGCGACAATACATAAGGCTGATATACAGCTATCCGATTTTTGCCAAGGAAAAATCAGATTAACATTGCTGTTGTAAATAAACTGTATGAAGGTGATACACTGTCCGACAGTAAGCTAGCGTAAAGAGGGCTGTATTTCCTTCCATGAAACGTTCCTTTTATTTGCTTCTCAACCGTCAATGTCTGTGCTGTATGACCATTTCATTGTGGGCAATAGCTACCTTTGTGTATACTACTGTTACTAAAAGGATGAATGTACTTCCGTCTGCCATTTCAAGTGACTGAATCACTCAGAGATAATGTTGTGTTATAAATCACAGTGATAAAATTAGCTGCAGATAAATGCTCTTTGAATTTTACGATTTTCCTCTGTGCGACCTGAATTAAGGAAGGAGCGAAGTACATGTTGTGGAAGCTTGTTACCCGACATCCAAATCTGGAAGCCAACTAAAACATGAACGTATGAAATCTGGTTTCAATAAGAATTAATATAGACAACGATTACAAATTTTATAGGTAAATACACTAAATTTTAAATAGCATTGAACCTACTATGCTTTATAGCAACCTATGTAATTGTAAAATGTAACCTTCCACAGTTGGAAATGTCACATTTATTAAAATATCCCGCGTTTCTGACGTATTCTAATTAATTTATGTAAAAATACAATGTTTCGTCTTCAACTGTAGTGGGATATCATGAAGGAGGTTCGACGCTAACGTGAAGCACAATAATCGGGAATATTTCAATAACTGTAACTTATAAAAACGTTGTCTAATCTTAGACTGTTGTTCAAATAAATATATCATTGGTTTATAATACCACTATCTATCAAACATACTTGGAATATCAAAAAACGTTGCACAACATCATCGTCGATTAAGCATAGTACGTATTTTCCGTTGTTCGAATTTAGGTACTATACTCAGATATTATTTCTAATAAATGTGGATAAGGGATGTGGTAAATTTGTTTAGCTGGTAAGGTTATTCATAGACCTTAAAATTAATGTATACAGCATCTTCCAGTTTAATGCTACACATTAATGTGTAATCTTTATAATGTAATCATTAAATACTTTCTGCGTTGTGTATTTCTGAAACTAAACTGTAATAAAACATGTATCTAACGCTGTGCAAAAATATGTAGTTTAATAATGTTAATTATTTATGTACAATAATAATCCTGAGACACATGTAGAAACTTCTAATGAAAACACTCTATTTTTTCATCAAGAATCTGAAACAAACATTATTTCCCTTCTCCCTAAAGGTAGAACTTGTTAATGAAGAACTCGCTGACATTATATTCCCACATTCCTTAGAAATTATTAAAAGTCAAATTTCAGGTGTGGTATGTAACTCATAATTATTCATCTAAATTTTACTGTTTCTGACATTGACAATGCAATGTCATTAGAATTATTTAACAATTCCAGTGTCACTAACATTTGGAAGAACCATTAATATTTTTCTAAAACAAAACGAATTATTCGAAGGAAAATTATACATTTATGGCTGCTTCGTAGGTCCTGCGATGAGACGGCTAATACTGCCTGTGGCGTCAGAGTAACAAATATAACGTGGTAACCAGCTGACGGGTTCTACGAAACTCGATGTGGTACCTGTATTCACCAAATTCTATAGTTCTCCGTTCTCTCGTCCGTTAATTAATCTATATTGGTATAGCGGGCAAGTATTACGCCATTATATCTTCTTCATGAAAGCAACATGAAAGGTGACGTAGCTGCCTGTTTTGCTGCATTTTACACGATATAATAAAAGCACCTTTCGTCAAACATTGCGTCGGCAGTGGCCATAACCATTACAGCATCACATGACATCAGAGTTTCGGTTAATAATCGTGAATAATGCTGTTCATTAGAAACCATTCTCTATCGTTCACAATTTGTGACAGATGCCAGACAACAGAGTTTTGACGCCTTATGATGCTTCCTTGGTTAAGACTACAACTAATTCATTGTTTTGAAACGATAGACTTTTATTCTATTAGTGAAGGTATCATTCTCAAAGCACATTGAGATATTATGCGCTTTTAGAATCTTCACGTGTCATGGCCAACGCTAGTAACCATAAAAAACTGGATTCAGAAACCCTGTCGGACCCTCCGCGCTAAGATAACTGTCACTTACATGTCACGCATATAGGTATTAAAGGCTCCTTGAACGGTAGAAAAGTCCTCCATGGATAATCTGATGACGGAATTCTTTAAAACTTTGGCGAAAATAGGGAAACGAGAAATATTGATCAGCGTTTGTTGTCCTTCTGAAAGAAATTCCAGAAACGTCTTTAAAAGCTTATTCTTTCAAACCGATGGCGTTCCAGAAAAGACAACTCACTGGAGTGTGCTGAATTTAACTCAAAGACATAATTTCCCGTTTGGGCATTTTGCCTGACCATGCCATATTTTCCATCTAGGCGCGCCCGTGGGATTACTTGGAGGAAACTTTTATCTTCACTAAGTTTGGCAACTGTGACAACTTAATACGAGGCATTTGAGAAGAAACTGAGGTCACTGATTAGCCACTTATAGATTGTGCGATGGGGAGCTTTTACAAAAGATTGCTGCAATGCACATTATTGACTAGTCGAAGTAAATCATTCGACCGTCGAAACTGTGCTGCGCTGTAGAGACGCCTAGTGGTATTTGCCGCTATATTTCCAGACACCAACACCACATAAAACAGTTTTCGCCCAGGAATGCAGCAAATCAGGAGTCTCTAAGAGTGAAGCGAATAACCTGCAGAACGGGAAACATCGCGTTCAGAGTCCAGTTGCACATTAGGCCCAGTCCTAATGATGATTGCTTTTCGTTAAATAAGAGAAGGCTGCGGACAAAGTTTCGCAACAACTATTTATCCTAACGGCACTGAAATGCGTAGAACGCAGCACCAAACGTATTTCATTTACAATCCGATCTAATTCTTTCACATTTATCTGACGTATGAAATGCTTCATTCAAAATTTCGTTGTAACCTCTTCATTCACAGACTGGCGTATGGATCATTCACTGACAAAGTTCGAGGAACGATAAGATAAACCTAACAGTCACATGACAGAACTGAAATAAAATTAAGATTGACGCAGTGCAGAACCCGGAGACAGATACTTCTTGTTCTCGATTTGTCACAAGACCTACAGAGTTTACTGACGTAATACAAATATAGTTTACGATATTTATTTATTTCTACTTATTTATTTATCCGGTTTCGTGGGATCATGCTAGCCTAAGCTGCTTGGTAATGGAATCATTCAATGATTAGAGAATTTATAAACAAAGAATTAAATAACTTATTAAAACACAAAAAAACAGAATGTGTAGAAATAAATAACGCATTACAGAAAAACGTGCATAACTACAGCGAGTTAATCGTTTACAGAACCGAAAGCGTGGATCGAAATACTTGCTGTCCATCATTCAATTTTTTTCAGTTGTTCTGGGAGTCCCTATAGTTATACTAAGAAAGAGCCACAAAAAATATATGCACTTAATGCATGAGGGAGCGATGACATAATTTGAGAGAAAAGAATATGTTACTTTTTCCCCACAAGTCTTGTGACTTGTTTAAAGTGGCTCACCACGACTTCCTTCCTGTGCCAAGTCCTTCATACCATTGTAATTTTGCACTCTACGTCATCAATTATTTGTTGCGCGTACTCCATTGTCTGTGCCTCCGTATTTTTCTTTGGTGTTTGCCTTTTATGGCTCTAACACAACGGCAATTATTCCCTGGAGTCTTAACACAAGTCTGACTGTCCCACCCCTCGTCCTACTCAGTATTTCCCAGATATCTTCTCCCTCGTCAGTTTTGAGGACAAATATTTACCGGAAAAAAACAAGAAAATAAAAAAGAAACAAATAAGCATGACGTACACATCTAGCTCGTGTCACAGCAGCAGTCCTCTTGTGGAAGTTAGTATGCACTGTGGTGCACTGTTAAGACTAATTGTCACAATTCATCGCCGTGATCTCTTTATGAAAAAATACCTCGCAATCCCAAGAAAAGATTCATGTCCGCATCTATATTTGATGAAAGAAATGTCGAGCTGCAAGATGAAACACGTGTTGCCCGGATAATGTAACGGACTGACCGTGAACGAAGCAAAGTTGCTGAGGCAATTTTCCAGAAAAAGTTTTACTTGTACCATAAAAATAAAACACCAAATATTTTTAATTTATATGGTTTTTTCGCACTGATATTGCTTCAAAGGACTGCAGGAAAACTGTTAGTTGAAAATATTTCATTGTTTTCAGATTTTAAATTTGACATCTTAGTCTAATCATGACGTGGTTATCCCCTCGTTATTGATCGTATTTATTATGATAATTCAAAGTTGACTAGCTCACCGCCCGGTGTTAGAAGAATTTGCATTGAATGAAGAGTGTGAAGCGCAGTTGGCGATGTGAGGAAATCGGAAATTAGCACTCTCGAACTGTAGTCACATAACGACGAAAAAGAATCGCAACGACAAGGAGTTATGCGACATACAAGAAAGTTGATAAGCGTGTTTCTACTTCTGAAAGATGATAGCTATACAAATTGGGCCCAAGTCGCAGAAGAGTGGCGCTATTTGCGCCACCATGAGGATGTAAATAAAATTTGCTTTAAATACACGCTGCAACGGCTGTGAGCCTTTGTTGCCTTTGAGATTGGACGTGGTAAGTTTTATGTTACTCAAGCAGGCATTTAAGACGACAAAGACGGGATTATCAACTCCATACTGACTTTGAACGAAGTCGTGTATTAGAGTTACGAGAAGCTGGGTGTTACTTCAGCGACACTGCGTAAAGATTTGGCAGGAACGTAGCCACTGTTCATGATTGCTGGCAGCGGTGGACACGAGAGAGTACAGTCGCAAGAAGACGGGGTCCCAGACGGCCACATGGCACTACCGAGAGGGAGGACCTTCGCGTCTGGCGTATGGCTATAGTGCATATACTGCATCAGCAGCAGCAATTTAAGCACCAGTTGTCACTCCAATGACTAAAAAAACTGTTTAAAATTGTTTACTTCAAGGATACCTCCGATCCAGACCCCCTTTGACACGTACTCCATGATCCAAAGCCACCACTATTTGCTTCAGTGGTGTCAAACGAGAGCTCATTGGTTGGCAGAGTGGAGGACCGTTGTGTTTTCTGACGAAATCTGATTCTGCTTCAATGTCAGCGATGGCCGTGTGTTGGACAGAAGGTGGCCAGTTGAGGACCTGAAACCAACCTGCCTGTGTGCTAGACACACTGGACCTACACCTGACTTATGGTCTGAGACGCGATTTCGTACGACAGCTGGAGCACTCTCGTGGTTATCCCACGCACCCTGACTCCAAGTCTGTACGTCAGTCTGGTGATTCGACCTGTAGTTCTGCCTTTCATGAACAGCATTCCTGGGCGGTTTTCCAACAGAGTAATACTTGCCCACATACCGCCGCTATAACCCAATGTGCTCTTCAGAGCGTTGACATGGTGCCTTGGGCTCCTCGAATACCACATCTGTCTCCGGTCGAGAAAATATGGGACATCACCGGCCGACATGTCAAGCGTCATTAACAAACAGCTTTGTGACTCCCGCTCACAAACTGACGCCCAGAAGCAGTTCAACATAATTTATGCTCATTTTCGTGCTTGCATTCAGTATTCTTGCGGTTACATCTTTTATTATTGTAGCAGCGTTTCAGATTTGCAATGGCTTATTTCGCGCTTACATTAACCTATGATCTTGTAATGTTAATCACTTAAGTATGCTACCTAGAAAAACTTATTCCCGAAATATTATTACACTACATTAATTATTTTTGGGTGTTGCGACCTTTACCGTCAGTGTAATTCGCTCTACAGCATTGAGACGTGAATTCTAGGTTAAAAGGCAGAGTGAGAAAAACGGCCGAGCTGAGAACAGATTGCATAAGCTTTCGGTTTCCAGTCACATTTTCTGCCACTTCTTTTTATTACCAGACTGATTTGCTACTTTCATGAACACTCAGACGACATAGGCAAAATCATCATATACTACGAGCTGCAAATTGAGAAACAAATAATTAGTAGCAGCAAAACAAGGGAAAAAGATTCTGAGTATTCAGGAAACTAACTCACAATCTATAACCTATTTTTAATTTTTTTCTTGTTGATTTAATTTTTTATTTTTATATTTTTAATTTTATTGGTGCGTAAGGAAGGAAAGCGAACAAAACAGTGCTTGTCGTGACTGGGCACCAGGAGAAGTGAGTAGTCAATGAACACAGAGAAATTAATCAGCAAACTATTGACTAAAGACAAGAGAAGGCATATTTGCAAAACGTGACTGATAAAGTGGCAACCTCAGCTGCTTTTAATGCGTGGTCTCCAGATACTGGTGAATGTTAGGGGGTTAAGGTTCTACCAAATCTTCAACAACATTCCCCTATGATTATGATTAACATAGTCAGTTAACAGAACATAAGCAAATTCAGCCACACGGAAAGACTCCCACATACCATATGTAAAGACACAACTCTGTTTATCGTACATTCTTTCAATGACGCCGTCGTCGAGAGTCTTCAAACGTCTTGGAAGCTGTAAGAGACGCGTGGCGCTCAGCGCCTAAAATTCGACTGCCTTAGGACTATTACAATATCTCTGAAGCTCTTAAGGCCGCTGCATCCAAGTTCGGGTGGGCATGAGATACCTCTGAGGTTCGTTGCATTGGAGTAATTTTCGCAGCTCTAGCTCTAAATCAGACTTACGTTCGCAAGGCTTATAATAGCAGTTTTGGATATTGATCCCGGTCTTACCGTCCGATTTTTTCGCTGTATCTCCATCAAAACACTCCACTTACAACAGATTGTTTTGTTGTTGTTGTGGTCTTCACTCCTGAGACTGGTTTGATGCAGCTCTCCATGCTACTCTATCCTGTGCAAGTTTCTTCATCTCCCAGTACCTACTGCAACCTACATCCTTCTGAATCTGCTTGGTGTATTCATCTCTTTATCTCCCTCTACGATTTCTACCCTCCACGCTGCCCTCCAATACTAAATTCGTGATTCCTTGATGCCTCAGAACATGTCCTACCAACCGATCCCTTCTTCTAGTCAACTTGTGCCACAAACTTCTCTTATCCCCAATTCTATTCAATACCTCCGCATTAGTTATGTGATCATCCCATCTAATATTCACCATTCTTCTGTAGCATTACATTTCGAAAGCTTCTATTCTCTTCTTGTCTAACCTGTTTATCGTCCATGTTTCACTTCCATACATGGCTACACTCCATACAAATACTTTCAGAAACGACTTCCTAACACTTAAATCTATACTCGATGTTAACAAATTTCTCTTCTTCAGAAAGTCTTTCCTTGCCATTGTTATTCTACATTTTATATCCTCTCTACTTTGACCATCATCAGTTATTTTGCTCCCCAAATAGCAAAACTCCTTTACTACTTTAAGTGTCTCATTTCCTAATCAAATTCCCCCAGCATCACCCGACTTAATTCGACTACATTCCATTATCCTGGTTTTGCATGTCTTGATGTTCATCTTATATCCTCCCTTCAAGACACCATCCATTCCATTCAACTGATCTTCCCATCATTTGCTGCCTCTGACAGAATTACAATGTCATCGGCGAACCTCAAAGTTTTTATTTCTTCTCCATGGATTTTAATACCTACTCCGAATTTTTCTTTTGTTTCCTTCACTGCTTGCTCAATATACAGATTGAATAACATCGGGGAGGGGCTACAACCCTGTCTCACTCCTTTCCCAACCACTGCTTCCCTTTCATGCCGCTCACCTCTTATAACTGCCATTTGGTTTCTATACAAAATGTAAATAGCCTTTCGCTCCCCACCCCTGCCACCTTCAGAATTTGAAAGAGAGTATACCAGTGAACATTGTCAAAAGCTTCCTCTAACTCTACAAATGCTAGAAACGTAGGTTTGCCTTTTGTTAATCTAGCTTCTAAGATAAGCCGCAGGGTCAGTATTGCTTCACGTGTTCCAATATTTCTACGGAATCCAAACTGGTCTTCCCCAAGGTCGGCTCCTACTAGATTTTCCATTCGTCTGTAAAGAATTTGCGTTAGTATTTTGCAGCCGTGACTTATTAAACCGGTAGTTCGGTAATTTTCACATCTGTCAACACCTGCTTTCTTTGGGATTGGGATTATTATATTCTTCTTGAAGTGTGAGGGTATTTCGCTTGTCTCATGCATCTTGCTCACCAGATGGTAGAGTTTTGTCAGGACTGGCTCTCCCAAGGACGTCAGTAGTTCTAATGGAATGTTGTCTACTCTGGGGGCCTTGTTTCGCCTCAGGTCTTTCAGTGCACTGTCGAACTCTTCACGCAGTATCATATCTCCCATTTTATTTTCATCTACATCCTCTTCCATTTCCATAATATTGTCCTCAAGTGCATCGCCCTTGTATAGACCCTCTATATACTCCTTCCACCTTTCAGCTATCCCATCTTTGCTTAGAACTGGGATTCCATCTGAGCTGTTGATATTCATCCTGGCGATCTCATTTTTGAGACGTTTGTATTCCTTTTTGCCTGCTTCATTTACTGCATTTTTATATTTTCTCCTTTCATCAACTAAATTCAATTTTTCTTCTGTTACCCAAGGATTTCTACTAGATCTCGTCTTTTTACCTACTTGATCCTCTGCTGCCTTCACTACTTCATCCCTCAAAATTACCCATTCTTCTTCTACTGTATTTCTCTCCCTCATTTCTGCCATTTGTTCCCTTACGCTCTCCCTGAAACTCTGTACAACCTCTGGTTCTTTCAGTTTATCCATGTCCCATCTCCTTAAATTCCCACCTTTTTGCAGTTTCTTCAGTTTTAATCTACATTTCATAACCAATAGATTGTGGTCAGAGTCCATATCTGCCCCTGGAAATGTCTTACAATTTAAAACTTGGTTCCTAACTCTCTGTCTTACCATTATATAATCTATCTCATACCTTTTAGTATCGCCAGGGTTCTTCCATGTATACAAGCTTCTTTCATGGTTCTTGAACCAAGTTTTACTTATGATTAAGTTACGCTCTGCACAAAATTCTACCAGGTGGCTTCCTCTTTCATTTCTTACTCCGAATCCATATTCACCTACTACGTTTCCTTCTCTCCCTGGTCCTACTACCGAATTCCAGTCACCCACGACTATTCAGTTTTCGTCTCCCTTCACTATCTGAATAATTTCTTTTATTTCATAATACATTTCTTCAATTTCTTCATCATCTGCAGAGCTAGTTGGCATATAAACTTGTACTATTGTAGTAGGCGTGGGCTTCGTGTCTGTATTGACCACAATAATGCGTTCACTATGCTGTTTGTCGTAGCCTACCCGCATTCCTATTTTTTTTATTCATTATTAAACCTACTTCTGCATTACCCCTATTTGACTTTGTATGTATAACCCTGTATTCGCCTGACCTAAAGTCTTGTTCCTCCTGCTACCGAACTTCACAAATTCCCACTATAACTTTAAGCTATCCATTTCCCTTTTTAAATTTTCTAACCTACCTCCCCAATTGAGGGATCTGACGTTCAACGCTCCGATCCGTAGAACGGCAGTTTTCTTCCTCCTGATAACGACGTCCTCCTGAGTAGTCCCCACCCGGAGATCCGAATGTGGGACTGTTTTACCTCCGGAATATTTTACCCAAGAGGGCGCCATCATCATTAACCATACAGTAAAGCTGCATGCCCCCTTGCTTTCAACCGTTCGCAGTACCAGCACAGCAAGGCCGTTTTGGTTAATGTTGCAAGGCCAGATCAGTCAATCATCTAGACTGTCGCCCCGTCAACTACTGAAAAGGCTGCTGCCCCTCTTCAGGAACCACGCGTTTGTCTGGCCTCTCATCAGATACCCCTCCGTTGTGGTTGCACCAGGTTGGGTAGGAACTCAATATTACCATCCATGCGCACAGTACTGGTATCAGCGTGGAAGTATGGATTAAACACGTTGAGAATGGAATAAGCATTGTACTGATTACGTTGAATCATATTACATAGAACATATCAACCAATAAAACATTTTGACTAATATGATAAAATTATAAAATGATGGAGTAATAGCTTTTATAAGTAGTAAATATTTTTTCCATACTTCGGGTAATATTCTTCAAATCAATAATTATCTTGTACTATACAGTTTGTAAAGTTGCCTATCTTCCTTAACATGGTTCTAGCTATCTCACTAAATTGAAATGGCTATCGGTTCAGCGATCTAGTCGTGCAAACGTAACAGACAGAATTACTTTTGCATTAATAATATTAGTACGTAAGTTAGAATGCCACGGATTAAACACGTTGAGGATTGGAAGAGCTTTTTATTCCCGCAGTTACCCATGATTGCGCTAAACTCAGATTGGAATGTATACCACAGAGACAGGCTGGACAGTGAATGGGGAGGCGTGTTTATAGCGATAAGAAGTGCAATAGTATCGAAGGAAATTGACAGAGATCCGAAATGTGAAATGATTTGGGTGAAGGTCACGGTTAAAGCAGACTTAGACATGGTAACTGGATGTCTCTATAGGCCTCCTGGCTCAGCAGCTGTTGTGGCTGAGCGCCAGAAGGATAATTTGGAAAATATTTCGAGTAGATTTCCCCACCGTGTTATAGTTCTGGGTGGAGATTTTAATTTGCCGCATATAGACTGAGAGACTCAAACGTTCATAACGGGTGGCAGGGACAAAGAAATCAGAGAAATTTTTTTAAGTGCTTTATCTGAAAACTACCTTGAGCAGTTAAACAGAGAACCGACTCGTGGCGATAACATATTAGACATTCTGGTGACAAACAGACCCGAACTATTTGAAACAGTTAACGCAGAACAGGGAATCAGCGAACATAAAGCGGTTACGGTATCGATGATTTCAGCCGTAAATATAAATATTAAAAAAGGTAGGAAGATTTTTCTGTTTAGCAAAAGTAACAAAAAGCAGATTACAGAGTACCTGATGGCTCAACACAAAAGCTTTGTCTCAATTACAGATAGTGTTGAGTATCAGTGGACAAAGTTCAAAACCATCGTACAATATGCGTTAGATGAGTATGTGCCAAGCAAGATCGTAAGAGATGGAAAAGAGCCACCGTGGTACAACAACCGAGTTAGAAAACTGCTGCGGAAGCAAAGGGAACTTCACAGCAAACATAAACATAGCCAAAGCCTTGCAGACAAACAAAAATTACGCGAAGCGAAATGTAGTGTGAGGAGGGCTATGCGAGAGGCGTTCAAAGAATTCGAAAGTAAAGTTCTATGTACTGACTTGGCAGAAAATCCTAATAAATTTTGGTCTTATGTCAAAGCATTAGGTGGATCAAAACAAAATGTCCATACACTCTGTGACCAAAATGGTGCTGAAACAGAGGATGACAGACTAAAGGCCGAAATACTAAATGTCTTTTTCCAAAGCTGTTTTACAGAGGAAGACTGCACTGTAGTTCCTTCTATAGATTGTAGCACAGACGACAAAATGGTAGTTATCGAAATAGACGACAGAGTGATAGAGAAACAATTAAAGTCGCTCAAAAGTGGAAAGGCCGCTGGACCTGATGGGATACAGGTTCTATTTTACACAGAGTACGCGAAGGAACTTGCCCCCCTTCTTGCAGCGGTGTACCGTACGTCTCTAGAAGAGCGTAGCGTTCCAAAGGCTTGGGAAAGGGCACAGGTCATCCCCGTTCTCAAGAAGGGATGTCGAACAGATGTGCAGAACTATAGACCTATATCTCTAACGTCGATCAGTTGTAGAATTTTGGAACAC
Organism: Schistocerca piceifrons; assembly: GCF_021461385.2. Taxonomy (NCBI): domain Eukaryota; kingdom Metazoa; phylum Arthropoda; class Insecta; order Orthoptera; family Acrididae; genus Schistocerca; species Schistocerca piceifrons. The sequence goes on from NC_060143.1 coordinate 563,937,004, forward strand.
GTATTATGTTCGAGTATAATGACTTTTCTGGAGACTAGAAATCTACTCTGTAGGAATCAGCATGGGTTTCGAAAAAGACGGTCGTGTGAAACCCAGCTCGCGCTATTCGTCCACAAGACTCAGAGGGCCATAGACACGGGTTCACAGGTAGATGTCGTGTTTCTTGACTTCCGCAAGGCGTTCGATACAGTTCCCCACAGTCGTTTAATGAACAAAGTAAGAGCATATGGACTATCAGACCAGTTGTGTGATTGGATTGTAGAGTTCCTAGGTAACAGAACGCAGCCTGTCATTCGCAATGGACAGAATATTCCGAAGTAAGAGTGATTTCAGGTGTGCCGCAGGGGAGTGTCATAGGACCGTTGCTATTCAAAATATACATAAATGACCGTCTGGATGACTTTGGAAGTTCACTCTGGCTTTTTGCAGATGATGCTGTGTGGCTTTTTGCAGATGATGCTATGGTGTATCGAAAGGTTGTAACAATGGAAAATTGTACTGAAATGCAGGAGGATCTGCAGCGAATTGACGCATGATGCAGGGAATGACAATTGAATCTCAATATAGACAAGCGTAATGTGCTGCGAATACATAGAAAGATAGATCCCTTATCATTTAGCTACAAAATAGCAGGTCAGCAAGTGGAAGCAGTTAATTCCATAAATTATCTGGGAGTACGCATTAGGAGTGATTTAAAATGGAATGATCATATGAAGTCGATCGTCGGTAAAGCAGATGCCAGACTGAGATTCATTGGAAGAATCCTAAGGAAATGCAATCCGAAAACAAAGGAAGTACGTTACAGTTCGCTTGTTCGCGCACTGCTTGAATACTGCTCAGCAGTGTGGGATCCGTACCAGATAGGGATGATAGAAGATATAGAGAAGAACCAACGGAGAGCAGCGCGCTTCGTTACAGGATCATTTAGTAATCGCGAAAGCGTTACGGAGATGATAGATAAATTCCAGTGGAAGACTCTGCAGGAGAGACGCTCAGTAGCTCGGTACAGGCTTTTGTTAAAGTTTCGAGAACATACCTTCACCGAAGAGTCAAGCAGTATATTGCTCTCTCCTACGTATATCTCGCAAAGAGACCATGAGGATAAAATCAGAGAGATTAGAGCCCACACAGAGGCATACCGGCAATCCTTCTTTCCACGAACAATACGAGACTGGAATAGAAGGGAGAACCGATAGGTACTCAGGGTACCCTCCACCACACACCGTCAGGTGGCTTGCGGAGTATGGATGTAGATGTAGATGTAGATGTAAAATGAAATGGAATGTGCGTTTGGCTTTATTAGCCGGGAGACCCCTGTTGGGATGTTCGGGAGCATGGTGCCAGACTTTTGTCTTTTTATTGACGCCACTTCGATGACTTTCACGTCGATGATGATAAAATGATGATGAGGACAAAGCAGACATCCGGATGCGAGAGGAAAGAAAAAAAAACGAAGCGGGCGGAAATAGAACCTCGGAAGCCATGATCGTGAAATAGCAACACTTACGCCATGACCACGAGCTGTTCAAGCAGATTTTAACGAAAGAAAGAAGTTAGACGCATGACGCTCAGAGGATAAAATGTGGCGGGTTCGTGACTACAGTTAGCATGGAAGTACGGATTAAACACACAGAGGATTGTATAAGCACTGTATTTATTACGATGAATCGTATTACGTAGAAAATATCAAACAATAAACGTATTTTCAGAAATATGATAAATTTCAATAGTTACAAAGTAAACAGCTTTTCCAAAGAGTAATTATTGTTCCATATTTTGCTTCATAATGTTCAAATTAATATGTATGTTATACCACATACTTTTTAAAGTAGCCTGTGTTCTTACTCGGCTTTCGAGCTGTCTCCATTCAAAATTTTGGTCAAAATCGGTTCCGCGATCCAGTCGTGAAAGCGTAACGGACAGAGCTATTTTCGCATTTATATAGTTAGAATAGATGTATTAATACCTTCTGTAAGAGGATATTATTCATTCTATATCTCTCTGTTCATAGTCCTCTTCTTTAGAATCTAGGTTGAGATGAGTCTCACTACCTAATGTCGTCTGTCCAATGTTGATTCGTCAACTAATATTGATACTGACACATAAGGGGTTTAGTACTCACGAATACATACACTGTCAAGTTAGATTAGTGTGACCACTTGTCAGAATCCAGAATAAACACCTTTTCAGCGCGGTCCTCTGCGAGACGTGCAGGATGGGAGTCAGTGAGATTCTGGAGGGTACCGGCACTGATGTAGCCGGCCGGTGTGGCCGAGCGGTTCTAGACGCTTCAGTCTGGAACTGCGCGACCGCTACGGTCGTAGGTTCGAATCCTGCCTCGGGCATGGATGTGTGTTATGTCCTTAGGTTAGTTAGGTTTAAGTAGTACTAAGTTCTAGGGGACTGATGACCGCAGATGATAACTTCCATAATGCTCAGAGCCATTTCAACCATTTTAAACTGATGTGGAGCCATGCCGATTCGAGGGCCGCTGCTAGCTGCGCCTAAAATTCTCGGCTGAGGAGCCCAATCAAGGTTGTCCCACAGATTGCCGATTGCCTTTAAATCCTGGCAGATTGGTGGCTAGGGGTGCCCGGTAAACTCATCGTGGTGCTCTTCGAACCACGCACGTATACTATGAACTGTGTGACGCTGTCCTGCTGCTAGATGCTAACGTGCCGAAGAAAAACAAACTGCATGTACGGTTGTACACTCTCCCAAGGAGAGATGGATACTTGCGCTGATGCTCTGTAGCTTACAGAATGTCGACAACACCCACGGAATGCCAAGCAAACATTCCCTACACCTCAATGCAACCTCCTCCGGCTTGGACTCTTCCGACGATTGTTGCAGGGTGTCTGCTTTCAGTCAGACAGAGCACGAAACGTCATTTTTCTTAAAAGGCCACCTGTCGCCACTCAGTGGACGTCGAGTCGATGAACAGCAGTCGGTATGGTTGCATGAACCAGACGCCTGCAGCAGAAACCCATACACCCATACGAAGCAACGCTCACTGAATGGCCTTCGAAGAGACACTCTTAATATCCCCATGGTTCACCTGTGTGGTCAACTGCTCAACTGTTACTCATCTGTGCGCCCGCGTATACCTCCACCGCCGTCGCTCACCACAACGTCATTTATAGTCCATGGTGCACCACAGTTGCCTTGGCGCTGGTTTTGGATAGCGTGTACTTTAACCACAGCAGCATGATTATAGTTTAAAAAATTGGCCTTTTCAGAAATGCTTCCACCCTTGGCCCGAAAGCCAATGATTATGCCTTTTGGACGTCAGATAAATAGCTCCGTTTCTTCAAAACGACAACGACTATACTGTTTTGTGTGCACCCAGTACCCTGTGCTGCTTTATACACTGAAGCATCAAAGAAATTAGTAAAGGCATGCGTATTCAAAGACAGAGATTTTTAACAGTCAGAATACGGCGCTGCGGTTGGCAACGCCTATAGAAGGCAACAAATGTCTGGTGCAGTTGTTAGATCGGTTACTGAAACTAAAATGGCAGATTGTGAAGGTTTAAATGAGTCTGAAAGTGGTGTTATAGTCGGCGCACGAGCGATGGGCCACAGCATCTCCGAGGTTGCGATGAAGTGGGGATTTTTCCGTACGACAATTTCACGAGTGTGCCGTTACTATCAGGGACCAGGTAAAACATCAAATCTTCGACATCGCTGCGGCTGAAAAAAAATCCTGTATGAACGGGACCAACGACGACTGAAGACAACAGTTCAACGCGACACAAGTGCAACCTTTCTGCAAATTGCTGCAGATTTCAGTGTTGGACCATCAACAAGTGGCAGCGTTGGAAAAGTTCAACGAAACATCACTGTTTATGGGCTTTCGGAGCTGAAGGCCCACTCGTGTAACCTTGATGAGTGCATGACACAAAGGTTTACGCCTCGTCTAGGCCTGTCAACACCGACATTGGGCTATTGATAACTGGATGCATGTTCCTGGTCGGAGGAGTCTCGTTTCAAATTGCATCGGCCGGCTGGACGTGTACGGGTATGGAGACAACCTAATGAATCCATGGACCCTGCACGTCATCGGGGGACTGTTCAAGCTGGTGGCGACTCTGTAATGGTGTCGCGTGTGTGCAGTTGGAGTGATGTGGGACCCCCTGATAGTCTAGATACGACTCTGACAGATGAAACGTACGTCAGTACTCTGTCTGATCACCTGCATCCATTATTGTCCATTGTGCATTCCGACGGACTTGGGCAATTCCAGCAGGACAATGCAACAACCCACAAGTCCAGAATTGCTACAGAGTGGCTCCAGGAACACTCTTCTGAGTTTAAACACTTCAGCTGGCCACCAGACTCCCCAGACATGAACATTATTGAGCATATCTGCGATGTCTTGCAATGTGCTATTCAGAAGAGATCTTCACCCCTTCGTACTCTTACATATTTATGGACAGCCCTGAGGAGTCATGGTGTCAGTTCCCTCCAGCACTACTTCAGACATTTGTAGAGTCCATGCCACGACCTCTTGCGACACTTCTGCGTTCTCGCGGGAGACTTACACGATATCTGGCAGGTGTACCAGTTTCTTTGGCTCTTCAAGTGTATATCCTCCATTGCTACTGCTGTCACCTGCCATCTGTGAGTGCTTATTGCAAGTTAAAGCTGAACATAGGTGGTACTCACACTAACGTGAATTTTTTTTAAAATTACTACCTACTATTATTGTCACTAATCTCTTCAACTTCGTTGTTACTATTACTATTATTTCTTTCCTTTCTCAGACGTTATGTCTGGTTAAAAATAGAAAGTGACACGGACCTTGATCAAGCGTGACTTCCTTTTAACTGTACGGTGTACGTTACATTGCATTTAGGAACTTTCGGGTAATTGAACATGTATCAATACTTACAGATTTCTGTAGTTGTATATATACGTTTGGATGTAGCTGTATTGCGTTGATGTACTGGTGCATATTGTGTGGTATGACTACTATAGTTGATAGTATAATTGATATAATGTCAACTTTATCCTGATGCCACATGTCCTTGACTTCCTTAGCCAGTGGGATGTATTTTTCAATTTTTTCTCCTGTTTTCTTCTGTATATTTGTTGTATTGGGTATGGATATTTCGATTAGTTGTGTTAATCTCTTCTTTTTATTGGTGAGTATGATGTCAGGTTTGTTATGTGGTGTTGTTTTATCTATTATAATGGTTCTGTTCCAGTATAATTTGTATTCACCATTCTCCAGTACATTTTGTGGTGCATACTTGTATGTGAGAACGTGTTGTTTTATTAGTTTATGTTGTATGGCAAGTTGTTGATGTATTAATTTTGCTACATTGTCATATCTTCTGGTGTATTCTGTATTTGCTAGTATTGCACATCCGCTTGTGATGTGATCTGCTGTTTCTATTTGTTGTTTGCAGAGTCTGCATTTATCTGTTGTGGCATTGGGATCTTTAATAATGTTCTGGCTGCAATATCTGGTGTTTATTGTTTGATCCTGTATTGCAATCATGAATCCTTCCGTTTCACTGTATATATTGCCTTTTCTTAGCCATGTGTTGGATGCGTCTTGATCGATGTATGGCTGTGTTAGATGATACGGGTGCTTGCCATGTAGCATTTTCTTATTCCAAGTTACTTTCTTTGTACCTGTTGATATGTGATCTGAAAGGCTGTAGAAGTGGTTACGAAATTGCAGTGGTGTAGCCGATGTATTTATATGAGTGATTGCTTTGTGTACTTTGCTAGTTTCTGCTAGTTCTAGAAAGAATTTTCTTAAATTGTCTACCTGTCCATAATATAGGTTTTTTATGTCGATAAATCCCCTTCCTCCTTTCTTTCTGCTTAATGTGAATCTTTCTGTTGCTGAATGTATGTGATATATTCTATGTTTGTGGCATTATGATCGTGTAAGTGTATTGAGTGCTTCTAGTTCTGTGTTACTCCGTTTCACTACTCCAAATGAATAGGTCAATATTGGTATAACATAAGTATTTATAGCTTTTGTCTTGTTTCTTGCTGTCAATTCTGTTTTCAGTACTTTTGTTAGTCTTTGTCTATATTTTTCTTTCAGTTCTTCTTTAATATTTGTATTATCTATTCCTATTTTTTGCCTGTATCCTAGATATTTATAGGCATCTGTTTTTTCCACCTCTTCTATGCAGTCGCTGTGGTTATCCAATAAGTAATCTTTTTGTTTAGTGTGTTTTCCCTTGACTATGCTATTTTTCTTACATTTGTCTGTTCCGAAAGCCATATTTATGTCATTGCTGAATACTTCTGTTATCTTTAGTAATTGGTCGAGTTGTTGATTTGTTGCCGCCAGTAGTTTTAGATATCCATGTATAGCAAATGAGTGATTTTGTGTTGGTATGTTCCAGTAATATTATACCCATAATTTGTATTATTTAGCACATTGGATAGTGGGTTCAGAGCAAGGCAGAGCCAAAAAGGACTTAATGAGTCTCCTTGGTATATTCCACACTTAATCTGTATTGGCTGTGATGTGATATTATTTGAATTTGTTTGGATATTAAGTGTGGTTTTACAATTTTTCATTACTATGTTTAGGAACTGTATCAATTTATGATCTACTTTGTATATTTCCAGTATGTGTAGTAACCATGAGTGGGGTACACTATCAAAAGCTTTTTGGTAATCAATGTATGCGTAGTGTAGCGACCTTTGTTTAGTTTTAGCTTGATATGTCACCTCTGCATCTATTATCAGTTGCTCTTTACATCCTCGTGCTCCTTTACAGCAGTCTTTTTGTTCTTCATTTATATTTTTTTCTGTGTTATGTGGCATTAACTTCTGTGTAATGACTGAAGTTCATATTTTGTATATTGTTGGTAGGCATGTTATGGGGCGATATATTGCTGGGTTTGCTGTGTCTGCTTGATCTTTAGGTTTCAGGTAAGTTATTCCTTGTGTAAGTGTATCAGGGACTGTGTATGGGTCTGCAATGTAACTGTTAAATAATTTAGTTAGATGTCAATGTGTTGAGGTAAACTTCTTTAGCAAGAAATTTGCTATTTTATCTTTTCCAGGGGCTTTCCCATTGTGCGTAGAATTAATTGCTCGGGTGACTTCATGTTGCAAAATTATCACTTCAGGCATTTGTGGTATCGTCTTGTATGTGTCTGTTTCTGCTTGTATCCACCGTGCATGTCTGTTACGTAGTACTGGGTTTGACCATATGTTGCTCCAGAAGTGTTCCATGTCTGTTATGTTTGGTGGATTGTCTATTTTAATGTGTGTGTTATGTATTGTCTTATAAAATTTCTTTTGGTCTGTGTTGAATGTTTGGTTTTGTTTCCTTCTATTTTCACTTTTTTGTATCTTCTAAGTCGTTTGGCCAATGCTTGTAATTTCTGCTTCTTTTCATCTAATTGCTCTATCGCTTCTTGTTGTGAGATTTTACCTAACCTTTTTCGTTTCTTGTCTGGTATTTCATTTCTTATAAATTGTGTTAGCTGTCCGATGTCTTTTCTCAGTTTTTCTATTCTGATCTGTAGCCTGTTTTGCCATGCTGGTTTTGTGGGTTTCTTCTGTGTGTTCGTTGGTTCTGATCTCTGCCTAGTGTGTATATTTAGTGTAGTGAGTGCTCCTGTATAAACCAGTAGTTGTAACTCTTCCATAGTTGTATTTTCGTTTATTTTGTTGTGTATGATTGTGTTGATAGTTGTTATTGTTGTTTCGACACGTGGGTTATTTGGGGGTCTATACAAGAATGGTCTAATGACTGTATTTGTGTCTTTGTATTCTATATATGTCAGCCGAAATTTTTCTTCTACATCTAACATGTGTGTCACTTTGTGTTCTATTTGTGCTCTCTCTGGTTGCTGTCTTAAGATTTCGTTTTCCTCTGATTGTTTAATTGATGCGTGTTGTTCTTTGTTTGTTTGCTCTAGGATGTTTGAGTCCATTTCTGTATTTTCTTCTTCTTCTGATGCACATTATTTTGTTCCAGTATTTGTTGTTTGATGTTTTCTAATTCTGACTGGGGTATCCTGTTATTTTTGATTATTACACAGATCTGATCAACTAGTCGTTGTTCTGTTAAAAATTTTAATTCTGGGTATCTGGTAATAAATGTTGTGTATACTTGTGATCTCTATCCAGTTGTGTTGGGTCCTAAGATTGTTGCTTGGTAATAACAGGACATGAAGTGTCGGTTAACTTCATCTGACCATCTCATCCTCTTTGTTTTCCTTCTAGAGTGGTTGCAGGAAGCATATCCTGCAAAACACCTCTATTAGTATTTAAATCATTTTCCGTGTGGCTAGCAGTGTCGTTACCATTGTGGACGAGCATAGGGTTCAAGCGTCGTCCCCGACTATGACAGCTCTTGTCCGAGGCTTCATTAGTTCTGTTCTGAACCAAGTAATCACACTAAAAGGGGGGTTAGCCCTATTAGTGGTTTGTTCTTTTCGTCGCCTTTTACGACTGGCAGAACATACCGGAGGTCTATTCTTTACCCGGGCCTCCACGGAGTTTATTATTATTATTATTATTATTACTACCAAAATCATTATTTATGATAATATTCTGTGAGATAACTTCGTAATCAGTCAAGAAAAAACATGTAACGCTTTCAAAAAACATTAGAAACAGTATCTGTTATGTAAGTATAGAGGTTTTTAGGTTAGAGAATTCCCTCTGCATTCGAGAGGGGATTCCTTTTCTATGCCTGCTCTCCTACAGTTTGTTTCTCCATAGTGCAATGAATGCTGCAAATAATCATGAGCAAGTATAGTGTAGATACCGAGATCTTGTTCCTTTTCTAACTCTACCTCTCATGGAGAGGCTTTACATGTGCGGGATATAGCGTTATGGAAATAGCTTTGTTCTTAAAACAAGATATATTCCATTTACGGCACACGTGATTCACCTGTTGACTTTACGTAAGATATCGGCTTACACTTAACGTAACAGCATGATATAAAATGTCCTGGATGCTGAGGAAGTGTTAATACTCGGTGGAGCCATGAAGATGAGCGACTGGGAGAAATAAAACAAAGGAACATTGGTGATCGATAGTTGTTAACACTTTGCAAGTGATACTACTTCAAAATGACAAAAATGACAGAATGCATAAAATACTGTTCTTCTGTTATGTTTCCTGTTCCTTGTTGTTAAAATAATGCCCAAGAAGATTTTGCTCACAACCAGTAAATTACTGTTCACGTGTCCATGTTGTGCGTTTCCTCGATAAGTAATAAAGCAGACATAAACAGGGAAACAGTCTCAGAATTTAACGAAGAGTAAGAGATGCATTTTGTTCTGTTTTAACAGCAGAAAGATTGTGTATAGAAACTTCACGTATTTGTCATGTATAGTGTCCTGCACTGATTAGCACAGGCGCAGTTCAGCCTGCAACACCACAACATGCCGTACGTCTGAAACTAAACTCGGTGGGAGCGACGGTGTGCCTGTATCAGGGGATAGACAGGTACTCATCTTTCGAGATAAATAATTAATGAAGCAGGAAGAAGCAAATCCGCGTCAGGGACGACTGGTAGGGAGGAAGTAGCTTGTTCAGCTCAAAGAGAATAGAAATGAGCCTTTACCTGGGTCTCTAATGGAATATTGATCGTTGATGTAGCGAGCTGGAGTCGCTGAAATGGTTCGCCGAGTTACTGAGTCTTATACAAGGTAATTCTGACGCACAAGGATAGGATGCCCTCTCGCTACTTCAAAAAGTTCTCCTTAATGGCCGCTGGCAGTGATATTATATACCCTTTCATATCGAACAGCCCGCTGTGTAGCTTCAATAGTTCAGTGAATTACGGTTAACGTTTCTTTAACCCTGCTGTTGTCTTGAGGTCAGTAAGACAGAAAAATAAATTTGTCTTTCTATTACTAATTTAAATGTAATGTCTGATGTTTGTGCATTTATGTATTTGATTCTGTTCATAACTACTTTCCATTAAAACTTGAACTGTTGGCTCTGAGCACTATGGGACTCAACTGCTGAGGTCATTAGTCCCCTGGAATTTAGAACTAGTTAAACCTAACTAACCTAAGGACATGACACACATCCATGCCCGAGGCAGGATTCGAACCTGCGACCGTAGTGGTCTCGCGGTGCCAGACTGCAGCGCCAGAACCGCGCGGCCACTTCGCCCGGCAAAACTTGAACTGTTAAAAAAAGTTATTCTGTTCTAGTTGATATTAGCACACTTGGGTCATAATGACACAATTGCTTTTAAATCTTAATTCTATACTTATTTCACTGAGTTTTACGATCCAATGTATCCACGCGCATATCAATCTACACAACAGTGGAGGTCACTGTTTTTGCTTTTGTAACAATAGACACTACATTGTTGAACATGTGGCTGCTGGAAAGTAAATAATCAGTTACGTCAGGTTAACTGTTTAAGGAAGACGTTCTATTGCCTGTTCTTGCAGTAAATGATGGTGTATTATTGTCATGGAAAAATATCGCCTAACTGAAAGTGACTTAGAAACATTAGGTAACGCATCCGATAGTGGAGAGGATGTTTCAGAAGAAGGAAATCATTTTAGTGAAGATGCCATTCACCCTATGTCAGAATCGCAAGACTGTGCTTCGGATGATAAGGTTAGGAATAAATGTACTTCGATTGAAATACAAAAACATTAGTTGGAGTATTTTACCCTTTCCACATGGAAGGACATCCAGTGCAAACATTATGAAAGAAACGTCATATCTAACCAGATGACATGACGCTACGTTCTTTCGCATCTCCCGAGTGTTACATTTTGAGGACAGGTCTGATCGACGGGTGCGATGGGCAAATGACGCTCTAGCACCTGCGAGGAACTTATGGGAGCATTGGGTGCGAATACTACCAAAATTTCAGATGTCGCTGTCCATTCAAACAATAATATATCCCAAACCAATGCCCCAAGTATGTGATAAAGATATGGAGACTGTGCAACAGTGCTAGTTCGTCTGCTGTGAAAACACAAATTTATACCGGGAAACCACCTGGTGTAGCACGTGAGAGTAACCAGTTTTATGTGTTGTCATAGATCTGACATACAAGCTAAGAGGACAGAATCTTGCTAGTGATAATTTTTTTCCATCCTGGATGAAGAGTTAAGCACTCCTCAAAAGAAGGGTTAGAAAAATACAAGACAGGACATTCTAAGTTATCATGCAAATACGTCCGCATTTCAGAATTATATTTCAGGAAAGATACCACAATAGTAGCCAGAATACAAAGAAAAATAACAAAGTTTTACTGATAAGCACAATGCATAATAGGGAAATAAGTAACAGAGCAGATAAAAAGCCGAAAATGATATAAGACTGCAGTGTCACGAAATGTGCAGTTGAGACACTCGACCAACTTATTGTCACATACACGTGCAAGAGAAAAAAGCTATTAGCCTGTAATTGTAATTTACAACGCACTTCACACTACAGCCTATAAAGCTTTTGTACTGCGGAAAGAAATCAATCCAGAGTGGAAACAAAAGTTCTTCGCAAAAGAACAATATTCCTCCAACTAGGCATACTACTTGTTACTCCGTACGTTGTAGCCAGGAAACGGTTGCCGCGAAAGGAAACATTTCTGTTGTGAAAATGTGAAATTGCTGTTGTGCGAAAGATGCAAATACAGGAGCAGTCTATATCAGGCTCTATACCAAGCTATAGGAGCTCCAAGAAAAACTGCAGACGTACCAGATGAATATTTAGTACTTCTAATTGTGACAATAAGACTCCTATTACGTGTTCGAATTGTGAGAAACTTGTTTGATAAGGTCGTATTGCATATTATTGGTCAGACTGTAAGAAGTAATGTGCTATCAGCATTCCGTGCCCAGAAGTAGCACATCCACTATTATTTACTTATTTTTTGATGATCAATTTGCAATGAACAAACACATTATTTGCTAGACTTATAAAGAAACACACACACACACACACACACACACACACACACATATATATATATATATATATATATATATATATATATATATATATATATATATGTGTGTGTGTGTGTGTGTGTGTGTGTGTGTGTGTCTTTTTTATAAGTATAGCAAATAATGTGTTTGTTCATTATATATATATATATATATATATATATATATATATATATATATTGTTTGTATTCTGAACAGTGTTCTATTAAAAAATTACGTGTCTGTTATCACTTCCCTGTATTTTGTTCAATGTTTTGTATTCAAAAGAAGCTTGCTTATTGAACCATTTGTTCCATTTGTTGAAATGACCAGCAACCATTTGCACAAGAGAGGTTTTGCTGAGGTCACGTGGTTCATAGCGCCTGTACAAAAACTGTGCGAGGGAAGCAAACGACAAGTGCATACATCATGCCAGAACTCAATTTTGAACCGCGCTATAAAGAAAAATACACTAATATTTGCTTGCATTTACACAGAATAATCTGTTTCGTTTAAAAGAGGGGTATTTACATTTCGATGCTCAAATTTTGATCGGTATTAATATTACATTGTATAGTCACGCTTACCTGGGCCATACAAGAATTAAATTACGTTTAATTTCCCGTAATAATATTTTCTTAACGTATTCTACTAGAGTTTGGCCCGTTAGGTCATTATGATGCGAAGTATCAAGAGCGTATACTATTTTTAAGGAGAATAGCAGGATTAACAGAAGGGCAGGGTCGAATCGTCGCGTTCTGCGTGCTGACGCTGGTTGCGGAACATAAGTGGCCTACATTGGTTTTAAAGCTGTACGTACCATAGTTGTCGATGTCTGAAAGTGCAGTATGAGACAAGGAAATCTATACGCAACGAAATTATAATTCTGTTTTATACCGTGATTCTTACTTTTGTGTCGATCTATTTGACCCCACAGTGTATCTATCAAGCGATTTTAATTCATTTACCATGGAATTGGGGATGAATGTCTTTCTTCAGTTTGTTAAAGCATTGGTTAGAAGTAACAAAGATTGGGTTTTAGGACACTGCATGCATCGTAAGCCCACCCCTATTTACGTAAGAGACAGTCTAATGAAAACGATACAGATGGAAAAAAGTAAGTCAGCTGTTTATTATTTCAAGATTAATCGTCGTAACCGTAGATTCATTCATCTCACTGCGGGACAAGATGGTCAGTGCCTTCGCAGAAAAATGGTTGTGGTTGCCTATGGAACCGCGATTGTACCGAAGCCTGAATCTCTTCGCAAATCAGCGGCCACAAATGTCTTTCTTCAGAGTTCCAAAGTATGGAAATCACATGGGGAGAGGTCAGGACTGTATGGAGGATATGTAAAGGCTTCCCTGTTAAACGTCTCCAGCACAGCTGAAACAACCTTGGCTTGTGGGGTAAATACGTTGACAATTACAGTCATTACTTTTCAAATAATGTACAGGATACCTACTTTTTTTTCATCTCCCGCGTTTTCATTTAACTGTCCCTGTCATAATCCTTCTCTCATAACGGCGTACCGAAAACTGGAATTTTTGGGCTAATGTACTTTCGATCGCTGACAGCCTACAGAACGAAATGATATCCCCGGAAGAAGTATTCAACAAAAATTGAAGTGCAAAGCATTGCAAGTGAAAACACCAGAAATAACAAAGGAAGAGGGAGATGAAAGCTATGTGTAAAGTCTATTAGAATAAGGCTGACGACTGTAGGTAATTTTCTCATTATCCATCGCAAAATGATCCAAGTCTAAAAATCGCAACTGAGCAGCCCTATAACTTCAATATAATGCTCCAAATTTTTGATCCATTCCTTCCTGCACACAAACCGAGTTTACACTCTTCAATGATGTTTATTTAACTATAAATAGGCTGTGTATATCTTCAATTCTCCTTGTAATATGAAGTTAAAATGTATTTCTTGAAATATTCTAACTTCGTCATACTAATAAATCTTAGTACTATTTTTCAATCATACATAAACGATGACGTGAGTCAGGTTCAGCAACTCAGTCGTTTATCGCATATATATAGAACCATTCTCATAGCGTCATAATATCCGAACAAAATCTATACACTGTAGCAAGTAATCAGATACAGTGTCAATAACTTACATGGAGTAAACGGTACCGCAGTGTGCCATGAAAATCGTCGCACAGTCTCCGGCGTTCACCCGTCGCATGTAAAGGAAAGAATACGATCTTTTACACTAGCAAAAAATTTGTTCCTTAACACTTTGACGGATCTTATTAAACCGTCTTTGTACATGCTTTGCATTGGTAATTACAGCCAATGAGTGTCACTAATAAAGTTGCGACATTACCCTGTTCACATTTTAGCGTAACTGCAACAACAGCGTACGGTAGTGGAATACTGCATATGAGGCCAATACAAAGTAAGTACAGTCACTTAAGAAACGGTTGAAAAATAATTCAAAATTAGAGAAGCTTTTCACAACTATACCTTGAAATTAATAATACGCCTTAAGTATCAATAAATCACTTTCGTATGCCTCTGAACTGTCTTTAATTAACTTCCATAATTGAATTAAGAGTGATGAGCAAAGCTGAAGTTCAGTTAATTGAAATGATAACCGCACATATTATCTGTACATGTTTGTTTATTCACCTGCTTTGGATTGTTCAAATGCTAAATCAGGACCTCAAATCTAGTAAATCTCCAGTGTGAAGGCGAGACTCTTTGTAAGTGTGAAGTCCTGCACACCCCTGAATGTGACTGCGGCGCAGTGCAGCAGACAATGGAGCCCATTATTCTTGAGTGCACAATAACAAGATTTTCAGGAGGCTATAAGATCCCATAACGGCCTCACCAAAGATTGCTGCGTGATTGCACTCCTTGGAAATAGAGATGTGACGGAAGTGTCAATTAATAACATTTCAATGTGTCCGTTTGCTATAATTTTATACTAGTTCGTTAATATTTTCGTCTGTACGTTTTATATCTTTTTTTTACGTTTTAGATGTGTCTCATTTTTCTTTAGTTTGGCACACGGCTAATTAATAAATAGCTTCATTATTACCCAGACGGAAAGGTCCGATTTCGGCGTACTTAATTCGATATAGTTCCTGTTATAGTAAGTAGTGAGAATGTGTATGATAGTCAACAGATTCTCTCCTAACATTTACAATTTGCTACCTTGCTCGGAGGTAGATAATACATTGATTCCTTTCAAACAGAGAGCGACCATTTTCAAACTTACCAGAGTTAGCGTTTATATGCTTCCTTGACGAAACATATTCTCCTTGACGCGTCTACCTGCTTCTGCAGTACTTTTTTTCTGTTTTAACTCTTGCTAATTGTAGAGCGAGGACCAGATCACACTTACCACAATTCTTTGCATGATTGGTAATGCAACAC
This sequence comes from Schistocerca piceifrons, assembly GCF_021461385.2. Classification (NCBI taxonomy): domain Eukaryota; kingdom Metazoa; phylum Arthropoda; class Insecta; order Orthoptera; family Acrididae; genus Schistocerca; species Schistocerca piceifrons. Next base: position 563,952,288 of record NC_060143.1, read on the forward strand.
TTCGTAAATGTGGTGCAATAAGGAAGGAACTCGGTAGATACGTTTTTGGATAGTATCGGTTTGTGTCAGTTTTAAAATCGGCATATTCTTGCCCCTTCTCCGAACGTCTATTGTCCTGCAAGATCCGACACAAATGTTCAGCAGCTGTAATAATCAGTTTATGATCGGGACAAACCATTAATCATCTCAGTTCGCAATTACTAAGGCCACGCGTCTTGAAAAACTCAAATTTTCTCCACAGCCAGTGCCAGTTCATATTACGTGAAGGTTGGGAAAAATCTAAATTAAAATGATTACCTTTAACTTCAAAAAAACTACCTTCTACGTCAGGTTCACTATCTAGACACCTTCAAAAGTCTCAGGAATTAATGCAAACGCCGTTTCACGTCAGATTCTGCTCACAAAACAATGGTCCAAATGGCTCTGAGCGCTATGGGACTTAACATCTGAGGTCATCAGTCCCCTAGAACTTAAAACTACTCAAACCTAACTAACCTAAGGACATCACACACATCCATGCCAGAGGCAGGATTCAAACCTGCGACCGTAGCGGTCGCGCGGTTCCAGACTGAAGCGCCTAGAACCGCTCGGCCACGCAGGCCGGCAGATTCTACTCACAACTTTATCCAATACTCCAAGAGATTCTCAGAGCAAATGAGCCAAAGCGATATTTGATTCTGTCACTTAAGTGCCTGTATTCAACAAGGTTTTTATTGATTCGATTAGTTATTGTAACCCCCCCGCCCCCATGAACCATGGACCTTGCCGTTGGTGGGGAGGCTTGCGTGCCTCAGCGATACAGATAGCCGTACCGTAGGTGAAACCACAACGGAGGGGTATCTGTTGAGAGGCCAGACAAACATGTGGTTCCTGAAGAGGGGCAGCAGCCTTTTTAGTAGTTGCAGGGGCAACAGTCTGGATGACTGACTGATCTGGCCTTGTAAACTAACCAAAACGCCCTTGCTGTGCTGGTACTGCGAACGGTTGAAAGCAAGGGGAAACTACAGCCGTAATTTTTCCCGAGGGCATGCAGCTTTACTGTGTGGTTAAATGATGATGGCGTCCCCTTGGGTAAAATATTCCGGAGGTAAGACAGTCTCCCATTCGGACCTCCGGACGGGGACTACTCAAGAAGACGTCGTTATCAGGAGAAAGAAAACTTGCGTTCTACGGATCGGAGCGTGGAATGTCAGATCCCTTAACCGGGCAGGTAGGTTTAAGTAAATTTAAAGATGGAAATGGATAGGTTAAAGTTAGATAAGGTGGGAATTAGTGAAGATCGGTGGCAGGAGGAACAAGACTTTTGGTCAGGTGAATACTGAATTATAAATACAAAATAAAATAGGGGTAACGCAGGAGTTGGTTTAATAATGAATAAAAAATAGGAGTGCGGTAAGTTACAACAAACAGCACAGAGAACGCATTATTGTGGCCAAGATAGACACGAAGCCCACGCCTACTACAGTAGTACAAGTTTATATGCCAACTAGCTCTGCCGATGATGACGAACTTGAAGAAATGTACGATGAATAAAAGAAATTATTCAGATAGTGAAGAGAGACGAAAATTTAATAGTCATGGGTAAGTGGAATTCGGTAGTTGGAAAAGGGAGAGAAGGAAACGTAGTAGGTGAATACGGATTGGGGGTAAGAAATGAGAGAGGAAGCCGTCTGGTACAATTTTGTGCAGAGCATAAATTAATCATAGCTAACACTTGGTTCAAGAATCATGAAAGAAGGTTGTATACATGGAAGAACCCTGGAGATACTGACGGGTTTCAGATAGATTATATAATTGTAAGATAGAGAGTTAGGAACCAGGTTTTAAATTGTAAGACATTTCCAGGGGCAGATGTGGACTCTGACCACAATCTATTAGTTATGAACTGTAGATTAAAACTGAAGAAACTGCAAAAAGGTGGGAATTTTAGGAGATGGGACCTGGATAAACTGAAAGAACCAGAAGTTGTACAGAGCTACAGGAAGAGCGTAAGGGAACAATTGACAGGAACGGGGGAAAGAAATACAGTAGAAGAAGAACGGGTAGCTTTGAGGGATGAAGTAGTGAAAGCACCAGAGGATGAAGTAGGTAAAAAGACGAGGGCTAGTAGAAATCCTTGGGTAACGTAAGAAATACTGAATTTAATTGATGAAAGGAGAAAATACAAAAATGCAGTCAATGAAGCAGGCAAAAAGGAATACAAACGGCTCAAAAATGAGATCGACCGGTGGTGCAAAATGGCTAATCAGGGATGGCTAGAGGACAAATGTAAGGATGCAGAGGCTGATCGCACTGGGGGTAAGATAGATACTGCCTACAGGAAAATTAAAGAGACCTTTGGAGAATAGAGAACCACTTGTATGAATATCAACAGCTCAGATGGAAACCCAGTTCTAAGAAATGAAGGGAAAGCAGAAATGTGGAAAGAGTATATAGAGGGTCTATACAAAAGCGATGTACTTGAGGACAATATTATTGAAATGGAAGAGGACATAGATGAAGATGAAATGGGAGATATGATTGTGCGTGAAGAGTTTGACAGAGCACTGAAAGACCTGAGTAGAAACAAGGCCCCAGGAGTAGACAACATTCCCTTAGAACTACTGACAGCCTTGGGAGAGCCAGTCCTGACAAAACTCTACCATCTGGTGAGCAAGATGTATGAGACAGCTGAAATACCCTCATACTTTAAGAAGAATGTAATAATTCCAATCCCAAAGAAAGCAGGTGTTGACGGATGTGAAAATTACCGAACTATCAGTTTAATAAATCACTGCTGCAAAATACTAACGCGAATTATTTACAGACGAGTGGAAAAACTAGTGGGAGCCGAGCTCAAGGAAGATCAGTTAGGATTCCGTAAAAATACTGGAACACGTGAGGCAATCCTGACCCTACAGCTTATCTTAGAAACTAGATTAAAGAAAGGCAAACCTATGTTTCTAGCAGTTGTAGACTTAGAGAAAGCTTTTGACAATGTTGACTGGAATACGCTCTTTCTAATTCGGAGGGTGGCAGGGGTAAAATACTAGGAGCGAGAGGCTATATAGAATTTGCACAGAAACCAGATGGCAGTCATAAGAGTCGAGGGACATGAAAGGGAAGCAGTGGTTGGGAAGGGAGTGAGACAGGGTTGTAGCCTCTCCCCGATGTTATTCAACCTGTATATTTAGCAAGCAGTGAGGGAAACAAAAGAAATAGTCGGAGTAGGAATTAAAACCCATGGAGAAGAAATAAAAACTTTGATGTTCGCCGATGACATTGTAATTCTGTCAGAGACAGCAGAGGACTCGGAAGAGCAGTTGAACGGAATGGATAGTGTCTTGAAGGGAGCATATAAGATGAACATCAACAAAAGCAAAGCCAGAATAATGGAATGTTTTCGAATTAAGTCGGGTGAAGCTGAGGGAATTAGATTAGGAAATGAGACACTTAAAGTAGTAAAGGAGCTTTGCTATTTGGGGAGCAAAATAACTGATGATGTTCGAAATAGAGAGTATATAAATTTAGACTGGCAATGGCAAGGAAAGCCTTTCTGAAGAAGAGAAATTTGTTAACATCGAGTACAGATTTAAGTGTTAGGAAGTCGTTTCTGAAAGTATTTGTATGGAATGTAGCCATGTATGGAAGTGAAACAAAGACGATAAATAGTTTATACTGGAAGAGTATAGAAGCTTTCGAAATGTGGTGCTACAGTAGAATGCTGAAGATTAGATGGGTAGATCACATAACTAATGATTAGGTATTGAATAGGATTGGGCAGAAGAGACGTTTGTGGCACAACTTGACTAGAAGAGGGGATCGGTCTGTAGGACATGTTCTGAGGCATCAAGGAATCACCAATTTAGTATTTGATGGCAGCGTGGAGGGTAAAAATCGTAGAGGGAGTCCAAGAGATGAATATACCAAGCAGATTCAGAAGGATGTAGGTTGCAGTAGGTACTGGCACTTGAAGAAGCTTGCACAGGATAGAGTAGCATGGAGAGCTACATCAAACAAGTCTCAGGACTGAAGACCACAACAACAACAACATAGTTATTGTAAGGATCCGAAAGCCAGAACTTGAGTGTTGCATCCCCAAGTCATTCATTTTCGAAACAAGGTCAAATGAAATAAATCTGAAATTTTATCTTTCCCAGACAATTTTGCGACAGTTTGAGAGTGTAAAACCATAGTAGAGAAACTAATAACTCTTTTAGAGACAACTCTTAACAAATTGTATTCAAGAATTACGCTTTACAAAGTAAATTCAACATAACTGCGCCATAAGGCATGAAATTGGAATTAAACAGAAAATGCTAAAGTTGTTATGTATTATTAAAATCATATAAGAAATGATTAAGAAGACTGGTAGTAGATACTTTGCCAATTAATAAATACAATAAGTTAAACAGGAACATCTATACAACGAAACGTAGCTGTGGAAATAAAGGAATAAGACACTATATTACTGTAGTTAAATATTAATGTAGTTAAATATTCTTTACGTACATGTGAATTCTTATTTTCAGTTACTAACACTGAAACACTGAATACACTTCAAAGGACGTTAGCGGGAAATGTTATGAGTGAGCTGCAGAAATAAAAATAAATGAAATACGAGAAGCAATAAATGAACATACCAACTTATATGTAAATGTCAGAAGTAATGTAAAAATACGATTTTTTTCTCCATCTTTACTCTAGGATTCAGGACTGATTAACGAAAAAAATATTAACAGTAGTTTGGATTATAGAAGTAAAAAAAATCTAAAAAAATTTATTACAATAGTTAGTAGTTAAAATGATTTCATTATATATTCCTGAATAGAGGTACAAGCTGATGTTTGCTTGCTACAGCTTTCCCTACTCTTAATAGAAGCTACTTTCTGATGTCTTACCATACGTATAATCCTCATGTCTCTTCTTCTAACCAATGTTTTCCGTATAGTTCCAAACCCTCCCAGTCTGTCTAAATCTTCTTCATTTCTTATTTCATGGCTCGATTTTATATTATGGTGAGCTTCCTCTTGATTGACACACTCAAGAAAGCCTTTTGGTTTTCTGTAATATTTGGACAACCATTTCATTCCCTACCAAGAAATGAGTAACATACATTGGTAAACTGGTTTGATGGCCTTAAAGAAGCGATGTAACAAGTCGTTTTCTAACGATTCCAGTTGCAGATGCCTGATCGGTTATTTCCATCGCTCGTAATGATCATAGCGTTCACACACGCACGAGCAAAAGCACATATGCTAGAATAACGTATGGAAGGAAGAAGGAATATATAATCAAAGAACAGATACAAGTTGATAGGGAATTATCAGAACATTGTTGCGACCGGCCAGAAACTTCAGACGGAGAGAATGCCCCCGGATCCACTGATGTCTAATTAATGAATTATTTCGCCGTTGAAACACAGCGTACTCGATTGAGTAACGGACGTTTCCATTCACCGCTCAATAATTCATTGACGAGGAATGTGAAATTCGGTTTAATAATTCCCACTGAGTGTACTTCATTAGTCTCAAGCATCAGAAGAACGTAATTATTAAAATCTCAGTGGTGGAGGCTGTGAAAACGGGGTAGGCATTTGAGGGCGGGGTAGGAAGGACAAGGCGGGGTTGGGGTGTGGGGGGGGGGGGAAGAGAGGGAGGATAGGTTATTTTCGCCTGGATGTTATTCCCTTAGCGCTCTTTACGACAAGAGACAGTATACATAACACGAAATGTGGCCTGTATCGTATCCTACTGCGTTCGATACACATAAAATGTCATACAAACAAAACGTTGTCCTTGAAATATTGCCTTATTTTGACAACGTCAAATTTATGCTTAAACGACACACATTTTTATGTTTTTCGATACAGAGGATAAGGTTGCATATTATAAATCTGAAAAATTTACGAGATGTATCACACAGTAAATTTCCCGTCGTATTTCCAATCAGCGTCCGTTCCCCACTGTGGAATAAATCATATGGAAATCTGCATCTGTACGTTTTTTGTAAAAACATGATTAATGATTGATGTTCAGTCATGAATGGCATTTTAACTAAAAACTTATTCCGCGTGAAAGCGTACTACAGTTAATAAGTTTCGTATACCACCGATCTTCAGAAACGGGAACGATGTAAAGAAACACATTAGTATCAGTTCACAGCAGAGAAAATCATTAATTCCTTTTAGTTTTACATTTTCAATAAACGCAACCGGAATTTATAATTGAGTTATGCAACGACGAGGTAATAATCGCAGACCGTTGCCTGAGTATGATCGTAATTGGACTGATTGGACTGTGCAATTGTATTCACGTATCCAGGTTTCCTCTTTTGTTAGTCGTATCAGCGAAGATAAATATAAATATTGAAAGCTTTCCCATTAATTTTTCCTTGGAGTTCACAAGAAACGTGAGCCCGGTTTTTAATGTCCTCACACTTTACCAGTTTATATAAAATGTGACCGATGCATGAATAAACGCAATCCAATCTTGTTTACAAGTTTCATAGTGCCAAAAACTTTCGGATAGCGCAACGGAATATTGAAAGGTGCTTTTAATAGGAGTTAAAGCTAGACAAAAATGAAACAAAAATTCTTACAACAGACCTCGTGAAGCTGATCACTATACATGTGTATGAACCACACCTTAGAGATGAAATTCATGTGATGCAAATGATTTTGCATCATTTTGACTTGTGATTTCATAAGAAACCATGACCACGGTTTTTAATGACATCACACATTACAAATTTACTAACATGTATCCCATGTGTGCATAAATGCAATCTAACCTTGTTTTCAAGTTTCTTAGCGGCAAGAACTTTCGGATAGGGTATCGGAATAACGAAAGGTGATTTTAACGAGGGTTAAGGCTAGAAAAAAATGAAACCATAATCCTTACAACAGAGCTCGTACAGCTCTTCACTATATATAGTCCTATGTATGAATGGCACCTCAGAGATGAAAATCATGTGATGCAAATGATTTAGATAGCGCAGTGCTGCATAACGGTTCAGATCCACGACCGGTCATTCTAATTTAGGTTTTTCGTGATTTCCCCGTATCGGTGAAGGCCAACGCCGGAATGGTTCCCTTGAAAGGCACGTCCAGTCCTGTTACCAGCCCTTCCTTAAACCGTGCCTGTGCTTCATTTCTAATGACCTCAACATCAACGGGATGCTAAATACTCATCTTCCTTCCTCCCTTCCTTCAAATCATTTTGCACTCTGTATTCTGCAGCATGTACTAAATCGAAATCATTTGGGGTAGTGTGATAGAATTGTATCTCTAATCCTCTGTCTCCACAAGCTGCAACGGACAGGCGGCGTACATGCAAATTTAAAACCTCGGTTCTCGGACTGAAGCAGCAAAGATAACACACACACTGAACACTAGCGTCACCAAAGATAACCAAAGTCAGAGCTATCGATAGTGAGACTATGAATACGCAGGTGATGCGGCATTGACTCTGTTCCTCTGTTTTTTGACAAGGGAGAGAGCCAGATTCCAAACAGAGTTTAAACAGAAATCTCCATCCCTGTTAACGAGGTTGCTCGCTAATTTAATCTCAACTGCCTCCCTAATAACACTGTCCCAATAGCTGGACGTGCATGCCAATATCTCGGTGTTATTATATAACATGGGGTGACCAGTATCCAAGAAATATTCGGCAATAGCAGATCTACTTGGCTGCTGTAATCGTGTGTGCCGTTTATGCTCAGTACATCGGTACTCCACGGTCCTGATAGTTTGACCAATATATGCCGTGCCGCAGCTACAAGGAATACGATATACACCCGCGTTACGCAATCCAAGACCATCCTTAACGGAACTCAAAAGTGCTATAATTTTACATGGAGGTCGGAAAACACATTTCACATCGTGTTTCCGTAAAATACGGCCGATCTTTGTTGGACGTGTTTCCTACGTAAGGCAAAAAGGCAGTAGACTTAGGTGTTGATTTAGAATTATCAGCAATCACCCGATGTACAGTTGGTCGATAGCGCAACGCACGTTCAATCGGTCTATCACTACAACCATTATGACGAAATGTAGCTTCAAGATGGCACAGCTCAGCTGGCAAAGTCTCAGCGTCAGAAACGACATGCGCCCTGTGTACCAAGGTACGAAGTAATTTAATTTCTGTGTGAATTAAAACTAGTATCAGAGAACTAAATTCATGGACAACGACAATTGTAATCTTCTTTTGTTATCTGTGATGATTGTTCTTCCTGTGCTAACCAATGAACTGTCCGGACGTGAGACGTGTGAGGCCTGTAAAGAGAAGAACCTGTTACTATATATTGTTAATTATTATTTGAAAAATAGAGTTGCTACTGTCAAGACGTGGATTAGTATTTATTTCAACTGTAATCCAATCTAATTAATGTTTTAAGTGTTAATTTTCAGCTCCGCGATTAGGACCGCAGCCGTTAGCTCTAGTAATTTGCAGCAGAGTTTACTAGTAGCTGGTATAAAAAATACGACGGTATTTATCATTGAGCATAATTTTAAATGCTAAAGAACAGAGAACAAGAGGCTTTTATCTAAATATAGTAACATGATATAAAATTAATCGGGAATAACTATCAGACTATCGTCTGTCTGCCACCATCTCAGCAAAAATATGTCCGCGGCAGTTTTGAATCGAGAATTTTAACAAATATAAATGTTGTTAGATATAAATGAATGGAAATAAATGTGCACCGGTGGTCCCGAATCCACTTTAATAGACACAATTCAGCTCAGATTGAATCTTTAAAAATAGTGTTCAAAAATAGTTCAAATGGCTCTGAGCACTATGGGACTTAACTTCTGAGGTCATCAGTCCCATAGAACTTAGAACTACTTAAACCTAACTAACCTAAGGACATCAGACACATGCATGCCCGAAGCAGGATTCGAACCTGCGGACGTAGCAACAGCGCGGTTCCAGACTGTGGCGCCTTAGTACCGCTCGGCCACTTCGGCCGGCAAAAATTGTGTTCACAGGACGTTACGTAATATCAATTTCTTATTTGCTGATATATGAAGCCCAATTATTTCTGACGATTTACATGGAATATTTTAATAGGAGACATACGTCAGTGTTGTACGCGGGTAGTATTTTGTGACTAAAGAGAAAGGTGCTTCCATCTTAAGTAACAGTTGTGTAAAATCTGATAAATGATATGCAATTTAGTGCCACTCACATGGCTTTACAGACAACATTTCTACACAACGTCAAGTGGAGATTTCTTTAGCAGAGTGAAAAATAGTAGCCGGGATAATCATTTTTGAAATCAAACGAATTTTTACGCTGACAATAGGTAACGGGTTTTATATTTTTTTGATCTACCTGAAATATCATTGATAAGTAATTAAAGTCACGAAATACTATAAACCGGTTCCGGCACACCAAGTCTCCACGATCATGTTCGTTCTCATATGGGGAGTTGTGGCAACACGTATTGTGACCACAGACATTGTCGAAAATGTTCGTTTTGAAGGTCCAGGTTTTATTGTGCGGGAAAACATAATGTGGGAAGATGTACTGACATCCCAGTCTTTGTAGGCGCGCCGCTCAGCGTTATACTGACACTGTACTTCTTCCCCAAGCGTTTCTTTTCAGGGGTGCATTTCGCCTTGATTTAATTTTTATGAATGAAAATGCACAATTGCGTTGAACAGTACAGGTGTTGGAGCTCTTGGATTGAAGGGACATTCGGCGAATGGACTGACCTGCCTGTTCCCTCTACTTAAACCACATCTGACACGTGCTGGATGCTTTGGGGTGACGTACTGCAATACGTCCACGACCAACCATTACCCAGCAGTTGCCACCCGCAGTGATGGAGGAATCGAACTCCCTAAAACAAGAACATTTTGTCGTCCCGTTTTTTAATGTCTAGGGGGACCATCATTAATCACAATGACATTAATGTATAACTGTCTCTGAATAAAAATATTGCGTTTCTTGAGTTACATTCTGTACTATACTGTACCAGCTCTTTCTATGTGAGGTCCAAGTTTCATGGAGCTAGTTACTTAGCAGTGACGCACCATGTGGAAGTTCATTTTGCCCATAAGTGTTGCATACCAGTGAATGTTGCTATATTCTAATCGCAGTTGGCCTTTTGTATATGTCTATACTACTTTTCGTTCCAGTTCTCAGTATCTGTAAATGGCTTATAAGCTGTCGTACTTGTTCTGGTAAAGATGTTTCACCATTCCTTCCTCAATACCTTTCCCTCTACGGTTCTATGTACAAGAGTTTTCAGCATTTAATCCTGTCAGCCCGGATCTCGTGGTCGTGCGGTAGCGTTCTCGCTTCCCACGTCCGGGTTCCCGGGTTCGATTCCCGGCGGGGTCAGGGATTTTCTCTGCCTCGTGATGGCTGGGTGTTGTGTGCTGTCCTTAGGTTAGTTAGGTTTAAGTAGTTCTAAGTTCTAGGGGACTGATGACCATAGATGTTAAGTCCCATAGTGCTCAGAGCCATTTGAACTATTTAATCGTGTCATAAGACAATTCCCATTGTGCTACCTATTCCATTAGTTGTGTTCTCTACCATTTGACTCGTAGCAGAACGTCTTCATTTGTTACCGAAACAAAGAGTCTCACGTTCAACGGTGTGCTGTAACTCCACATTTCGAAAGCTTGCAGTGATTTCAGTTTGTCATCCACATTCTCGGCGTTTTGCACCCATTGAGGACTTGCACCAAACACAGCCTTTTGCGAAACTTTTTCTCGCATCAAAGTTCATGTTCGTGGTTGTTGGTAACTGTTACACGTTACAGGAAACCTTTTATGCTTCTGCAGTCCTTACACCTGTAACGCCGCGAACGAAGTCGCCGTAAGTGAGTGACCTACCGTAATACGAGGAACATTCCAAAGGTAACTGCCTGAAGTACAGCTGTGAGGACGAGTCGTACTTAGGCAGCTCAGTCGGTAAAGCACTTTCCCGCGAAAGGCAAACGTCCCGAGCTCGAGTCTCGGTCCGGCACACAGTCTTAATCGGTCAGGAAGTTTCATTCCAAAAGTATGTTCGGCAATTATCTTGAAAGAGAAAATGATACGCCAGGCGAATCAAACAAACGCCATATTAACTGACACTAGTTGCTGGTTGAACGGCGGAAAGGTCGTCAGCAGAGGTGGAATGACGAGTGCACAGTGAGCCGAACAAGATAAGAGTGGCGTAAGATCGGCGTGCCCGAGATTCATCAAGTACACCTCACGATGGCAGACGGACCAGCACTTACAACGTGCTCGCCATTGGAAGTGGGTGCTGTTAACTAGTATGAATGGGCACGTGGGAACTTCATGTCCGTCATTCATGAACGTGTTTGGTGAAGAGGTCATGTCTTGTCAATTGGCTGGTCGCTTGTGTTACATGTTCAGGGAAGCAACCTGCCCTGCGTTGAAAGTCCCGCTGTCGGAACATCACTTCCAAACCAACTCTGAGCTTGGGCAGGCTGTGCGACAATTTCTTGCATCGCAGGGCACAGAGTTTTACCTTAGTGGTTTTATTTCAAACTGATTGCATGCTATAACTAATGTGTTAATGTCGGTTCCAACTATGTCAGAAACATTGCAGGAAGTTTAGATCATGATGTCATGGTGCATTTTTTTTTTTTTTTTTTTTTTTTTTTTTGGCGGTACAGTTTCCATGCGAGAAACACTGACGAAACTTACTTTCGGAACATTCCTTGTGCAGTGAAGAGAGAAATTGGTACACCTGCCTAATATTGTGCAGGGCCCCCGCGAGCACGCAGAAGTGCCGCAACACGACGTGGCATGTACTCGACCAATGTCTGAAGTAGTGCTGGAGGGAGCCGACACCATGAATCCTGCAGGGATGTCGATAAATCCGTAAGAGTACGAGGAGTGAGAGGGGGGGGGGGGGGGGGAAGGGGGAGATCTCTTCCGAACAGCACGTTGCAAAGCGTCCCAGCCATGCTCAATAGTGTTCATGTCTGTGGAGTTCGGTGGCCAGCGGTAGCGTTTGAACTTAGAAGAGTGTTCCTGGGTCGTATCTGAAGCAATTCTGGACGTGTGGGGTGTCCCTCTGCCCTCCTGTAAATTCCCAACTCCGTCGGAATGCACAATGGACATGAATGGATGCAGGTGACCAGACAGGATGCTTACGTACGTATCTCCTATCAGAGTCGTATCTAGACGTATCAGGGGTCCCATACCTCTCCAACTGCACAAGCCCCACACAATGACAAGACGACCACGAGCTTGAACAGTGCCCTGCTGACATGCGGGGTCCATGGATTCATGAGGGTCTCTCCATACCCTTACACGTCCATCCGCTGGATACAACTTGAAACGAGATTCGTCCGACAAGGCAACATGTTTCCAGCCATCAGTAGTCCAATGTCGGTGTTGACGGGTCCAGGTGAGGCGTAAATCTTAGCGTCGTGCAGTCATCAAAGGTGAAAGAGTGGACCTTTGGCTCCGAAAGACCCTATCGATTATGTTTCGTTAAATGGTTCGCACGCTGACACTTAATGACAGGGCAGCACTGAAATCTGCAGCAATTTGAGGAAGAGTTGCACGTCTGCCACGTTGAACGATTGTCTTCAGTCGTCGTTGGTCCTGTTCTTGTAGGATCTTTTTCCGGCGACGTCGGTTGTTTTACCGGATTCCTGATATTCACGGTACACTCATGAAATGCTATCTCGGAGATGCTGTGTCTCATCGCTCGTGTGCCGACTATAACACCACGTTCAAACTCACTTCAGTCTTGATAACCTGCCACTGTAGCATCAGTAACCGAACTAACAACTGTGCCAGACACTTGTCTTACATAGGCGTTGTCGACCGCAGTGCCATACTGTACCATTTTACACATATCTGTAATTGAATACGCATGCGTATTCCAGTTTCTTTGGTGCTGAAGTGTGTGGTAGCAGTACTGTTCGTCTGGACGCCCCACAGGTACCGCAGCCCACCTGCCAGTCGGTGACCAGCGAGTTACCGAATAACAAACGCTTCGGCAATGGACGTTCGTGGCATCTGCAGCGGCCACACAACAACAAACCCGCTTTGGCACGTATAAACACTGTCCGTCTTGCGAGGCTGGTCATTCTGTCGATGCCTCATGGGGTTCGTGTACCCGTGTGGATATCTGTTGCGAGGTTGCCACCAGTCAACCACAACCCTGACAGGAGCCCCTTATTTTCTCCGTCGTCCGTTTACATATGAGTGGCGTTCAGTGCGTAACGCAATGCATTTTTTCTTTCTGAAACCAGGTTGATTTTATTCAGGAATCCAGTGAACCTTAGGCCACCTTACTGGGAAGCCCAATTTGCCCGCATGCTACCGCTCTATTGGTCGACGTTGGAGCCAACGTCTTGGTGCATTAATAATCCCCCCTCCCCCTTTTCCAACCATCGACGTACTGCCGCGAGATGCATTCAGCGAAACAGTTGGAAGCCGGAAAGGGTCGCTTCCTGGTTGTAGGGTGGATGTGGAAGCACGGTCCAATGAAGTTTTGTGAGCTCCTCTCAGGTGCACAGACTCCTGTGAGACCGTGCGTTGTCGTGGAGAAGGAGAAGCTCGTTTGCATTTCTGTGGCGATGAACACGCTGAAGTTGTTTCTTCAGAGTATTGATGGCATCATAGCACACTTCAGAGATAATGGTTGCACCGTGAGTGGAAGACGTCCAACAGAGTAACACCTTCCGAGTCCCAGAAAACCGTCGCCGGGACTTCACCGGCTGTGGGTGCGGCTCTGCAGTTCTTCTTCGCAGGAGAGGTGGTGTGGCACCACTCCGAGGATTGTTGTTTTGTCTCCGGCACGAAGTGATGAAACCATTTTTCGTCGCCCGTGACAATGTCTGACAAAGAATTGTCACGATCGGCTTCGTGACGTGCAGGCAATTACTATTCTTCGTTGCTGTTTACGGTCTTCCTGTAAGGCGGCGAGGAGCCCAGGGGGCACAAACAGTTACCTCAACTGGTGGACGAGTGTGTTAGCACCAAAGACGTCCTACTGTGCAGTGACTGAGATCCGTCGATCAGCTCGAATGAGAGTGTCTCAGCCAGAATCACAGCTGTGTGCGGCTGGCCAGCAAACGGCGGGAGATCGGACACGTCTGAGCGGACTTGCGATGACAACGGACGTCTCACTCAACGACTCACCGTGCTTTTGTTCACTGCCAGGAATCCGTAGACCTTCTGAAGGAGTCTATGAACACCTGCGGTGCTCTGGGTTCCCCTCACAAAGAAAAAAAAATTAATAACAGCTTTGTGCTTTTAATGCACCTCAGTTCCAGACGCCACTTTAAAGGGCACATATAGCGTCGCCCCCTATCGGAACTTCATGAAGCTACAGGGGTTGAAGCTGTTACATTCCGCGATGTCCTGCAAGAAACTGTACATTTTTTTAAACTGAAATTGGGTGACAAAAAAAAAATTGTGTTCCATTACATATTGAACGTACCTCGAATTTCTTAGTATCCTATACTGCCACTGTCAACCAATTTCACTCTCCGTCTCTTCGGTTTTATCACACTCAACAAAGTATTACCAATCAGTATACCACTCCTAACGCACAACAGTTTCTGTAGTATCTTCTTGACATCTTATAAAATTTTGGAGATGGTATCAAATAAGGTCAAAATCTCTGCCGGAAAGATCAAGGTAATGTTTTCCTTAGGGTGATCTCCGATATAATGCTAGCAAATCCCCTACAAATTATCATTTGCTGTTTAAAAGTTGCTTCTTTCTGGTTTAGGATCCTGATTCGTATAAAAGAAAATGGAAAGAGATAATATTAAAAAATTGGAAACGTTTGTGGACCATTTAAAGATTACCAGAAACACATCTACATTGACATCGAGAAGATAGAATATACGCATGCTCTCAGTGTTGCTACCTCTGGGTGGTAGACTGGGTGAATAACGAGAATTCAAGAAAGAAGATTTTATTACAACGGGAGTAGAATAGAGAAAGAAGAAAAGGTACACAAGAGACAGAGTAGTGTAACAGGTGTGAGGGTTCTCCGTTGGTGGCTTAGCGTGAATGGATAACAATTTATTGACAGCAGAAATCTTCATTTACTTCCCACACTTGTGTGCTGGTGTACATGTGCACGTCATGTGAGTCCTGCATGGTGGGAATCATGCAGAATGACGTCAGCGCACAATGTGCAGTGATGAGACTGCCGGCTGCTGGTATGTCTGGTTCCGCACGGCGGCGAAAAGATTTTGTGACGTGTGCATACTCAGCTGGCTGGCAGTGCTGGCTCAATTGCAGGTTGGAAAGCCGCTGCCACTCTCAGTCATACACGAGCCCGCCTGGCTGGTGGCCAGATCTGAGGGACAGAGGCATCTGGGAGGCAGCATCTGGTGTTGGTGGGTGACCAGTAGGTCGGTGGCTGGGAGAGACAGAGTTAGACTCTCAGCTCACCAATGCTACAGCTACGACCACAGCTGAGTGCCAGCACCCTCACAACAGTAGCCCATACCATGGGTCAGTGACCGGACTGGGCAAACGGCCACCATTTATAAGCATCAAAGTGGGTTTTTCGGGTTGCTGCCTCCTCAGATGTCAGATATATTGTGTGTCAAAGCGTCCCTGGTTTTTGTTACTCGCTGGTCAGCGACTGGCATGTGGATTATGGCGCATAGGCGACCGAAGTGCTGCAGTACGTGCCAGAATATTAGAACAAGTGCCCTCCTTACGGCGACGAGATCCCTTGCCTTGGACCGAGCGAGGTGGCGCAGTGGTTAGCACACTGGACTCGCATTCGGGAGGACGACGGTTCAATCCCGTGTCCGGCCATCCTGATTTAGGTTTTCCGTGATTTCCCTAAATCGCTCCAGGCAAATGCCAGGATGGTTCCTCTGAAAGGGCACGGCCGACTTCCTTCCCTGTCCTTCCCTAATCCGATGAGACCGATGACCTCGCTGTTTGGTCTCTTTCCCCAAAAACCAACCAACCTTGTCTTGGGCTGAAGCCATTACAGTAGCATCTACTGCCCAAGGCAAACAGGCTCTCTATAACGACAAACAGTAACTACCACTGACGTAAAATAGAAAGATTCAGGAAAGGTTGCGTTTAACGCAATCTGTATCATTGTGAACTGCAGACAGCGTGGAAGACAGTAATGAAGTGACGGGAAGCCTTCGAAATCTGGAAATGAACCAGAGTGCTGGAGGTGAGGTGGATTGATTGAGTAACAAATGAAGATATCCTACGACGAACCAGTGAGAAAATAGTGTCCGTTGAAGAACATTATGAAAACAGATCATACGATGGTGAAAATGTAACGACTTAGGTCATTGTTCAAAAGTGTAGTTGCTGTAATGGTAGCTGATGAGGCAGTGCTAGACATGAGTACCTGATGCAGATGGTCGAAGATTTGGAGTTGCAACAGCTATACTGAAAAGGAGGGGTTTGCACGCAGGTGGTAGGAACACTGACAAGTTGTATCAGTTTAACTTTAGAGAACATTTATGTTACCACCTCGCGGCTCTCTTCTCCCTGGCATGACTCGCTGACGATGAAAAAAGCCCACTGAGTATTATTGGCTGATTTTACCTGCTCGCCCAACCGCTCCTCGCCAGGCGATGGATTCAAGCTGGTTTATAGTTCGCTCCTTGACCATTGGCGCATATCCTGAAACTTGAGCCATGATTTGGGGCCTCAAGTTCACTCTAGCACGTAGCAAGTATGTTTCTGCTAGCACTCTGTTACCAATGTGAACAGCTGCAGTGTAAATGTGACAAGGTTCCTAGGGAGCAGCGAGGCGTGATGTAGCAGTGGGGGGCAGCAATTTATCAGCAGCAGGTAAAGGGGCGCCAGCAGTGGGATTGCAGCTTAGATATACCCATACGATTGCACTCGATAGCAACTGCAGAGATCATAAACTTGGAACGATATTTAACAGTACAGAATGTTTCAGTTGTTGGCAGAGCCATACTGAAAGAACTCTGTAACCATGGCAGAACCTCGTTCCCTCTGCCTTCTGTAAAACTACTTCTCTTGTAATTTTTGTGTAGAGGCTTAGCAGATTCTACGACCTCATCAATAGGTTTAACGAAAATAAAGCATTGTTTAAAAATAACACTTAGATCAACTGTATTAATATAAAAAATAGCTCCTAACAAATTAAATTGCATTATGCAAATAACAAATTGTATAAACCTTACAAAAAATTTAGGAAATTAAAACAAAATCAGTATCTATTAGTTTTCATACGATGTATAACAGAGAATGATTATATTTCTTCCTAATAAACTAGAGATAATTTATAAATTACTAATTATAAATACAACAAAGAGAGTTATAATTAAGAGTTCAGTGAATATCTCTTTACTGGAACTTTTTTACTACAACATTGCACTGCATTTCCATTCTTTGAGCGATGCAGACTCATTAATTATGCAGCTAAAATCAAGTTTAGAAGCTGCGTGGTGTTCTATTGACAAGGCAGCTAAACTTTACTGCATTTACCCACACTCCAATTTTAGTAGTTTTTTACTTTTTTTTAATTTGATAGAAACTTCGGTCTCAAAACACTGCAGACATTGGCATTGAATTAAATATGCTGGAAGCTATTTCACTGTTTGGATAGTGATCTCTTAACCCACACTTTGAAGACGGTCTTCACTGTATCCAAATGGAAATCTGTTTCAACGCTCTTCATCAGCTTCTTCAAGTGGAATTGGAAAGCAGCTACTCCGTAACTCCGCCGCTGTGTCAATATATTTTCTGTGGAGCGAAAATCAGTTGCCCCTTTTCCTTATCAATATAAAAATCCTTCTTTTAAGACGTTTCCTGATGTGGAATTGAACTCAGATGAAATGTTGTGATAGCCGGCCGGTGTGACCGAGCGGTTCTAGGCGCTTCAGTCTGAAACCGCCCGTTCACTACAGTCGCAGGTTCGAATCCAGCCTCGGGCATGGATGTGTGTGATGTCCTTAGGTTAGTTAGGTTTAAGTAGTTCTAAGTTCTAGGGGACAGATGACCTCAGATGTTAAGTCTCATAGTGCTCGGAGCCATTTTGAATGTTGCGATACACGACAGATATGATTTCCATTCAAGGAATTATCCTTTTCAGTACTTCGAAGCACTGATTCCTTACAGCCCACAGTCAGCAGTAACCGGAAAAACCGGAAACCTTCAGTCAAATAGCATATTTGCTTCAGCATCTGTTAGCCGACTTTTATATATCACAATGCGGCGACGAAGTAGCAATAAGAATGCTCTTATTGAGAATGACAGTTGTGTTGATGGCAGCAGTGTGAACCAAAAGCACTGTTGCCATATAAAGCACCTTAGTGACAGCGGAAATCTCTTAAAGACGCTACACGGACGAAATGACACTGTAAAAATTAATGGCACACTGTAAAAATGAATGGCACAGTAGAAATTATGCAATGTGTGGAAGGAAGAGTTTCTTCTCGTAGGCACAAGAGATGAACACAAGATGTGGGAGAAATCATCTAGAATGAGGTATATCTCAGCCACCTTTCATGAAATTACTACGATACCCGTCATCGCTCAGGGAGCTGATATGAGATTGTGTGCTAGTTGGATTAAAAGGATAAACTGAGAAGTATAAGGAGTAAAAAAATTTATTGAAAACATATTCCAACTATTTTTGCCGGTCGGAGTCACCGTGCGGTTCTAGGCGCTACAGTCTGGAGGCGAGCGACCGCTCCGGTTGCAGGTTCGAATCCTGCCTCGGGCATGGATGTGTGTGATGTCCTTAGGTTAGTTAGGTTTAGGCGACTGATGACCTCAGAAATTAAGTCGCATAGTGCTCAGAGTCATTTGAACCAACTATTTTTAATACTTGTTAAAGCGTACGAGGTAATTTTTTTTAGTGGAAACACGTTCTAGCTGTTTACAATACTTGTTTATAAACAAAATTTTTCATTTTGTTATCAGGGGTGCATATGCACAATTCTTTTTCGAATTTCCTACTCGAGAGAAAGCTACGTATAGTTGACCGTGAGAGAACCAGGAGTCTTTGAGGTTGATGCCGCAATGTTTTAAAGTTTGCCCTTGCGCTTTGTTAATTGTAGAGCTGTAGGCTAATTTGATTGGAAATTGCAGCCTCTTAAACTGGAATGGCAGTTCAGGAGAGATCAGTAGTATTCTAGGGATAAATAGTTTGTATCCTTTGCACTTTCCAGTCGTAAGTTCGTCTTCGATTATGTTTGACAGTCATGCTTGTTCCATTACACAGTTTTGGTGAATTGAAATTTCTGAATAGTATGATCGGAGGTCCTATTTTAAGTCGAAGGCATTCCTGGTACTTGCAAAGAGTTTCGAAACTCTGTAGGGATGTTCACACTTTCTTCAACGTTTACCATCGTGTCGATCGATTTGTATATTCTCCCTTCACCATGAATTTTCTTTTGAATATTAAAGTTGATATAATCGACAGTATTACTTTTAGTTGCCAGAATTTCTCTTTCAAATAGCCAGTCCGGATTTCCATAGTAGTGAACATGTTTCGATAAATTTGGTTGATGATTTCGTTTTCGGCAGTGACTATGTTGCAGAAATCACTGTTGAGTTTAATGAGGTCGGTCGTCTAGTCAGTAGGATAAGGCCTTCGCCTATTTTTGAAATTTGTTGAGCAAAAAGTGCTGGTGTTTCGTTTTACGGTACTTAAATTCTCACATGACTTATTAGACTAAGTATTTGTATGTATTACCAGAGATGTGATTTTTCAAGCAAGCATTGATCTCGTCTGCTGGTGTTGCCTTTAGGATAACTGGAAGTGTTTGTCCAAAATCTCCTGAGAGTAAGAGTAGAGCTCCTCCCATCACTTCAGAGTTTCCTCGCAAGTCTCCCAATGTTCTGTCCATGGCTTCAAGTCGTTTTTTGTGGGACTTTCTCCATTCGTCCCAGAAGATAATTTTAGCTTGCTTTAGAAGTTCACCCCGTCCAGATGCTCTTGAGATTTTACATACGGGGTTTTTCGGGTATATTCAGTGGTAGCTAAAGGACGAAATGGACATTTCATCGTCCTTCCAGAAGTATGGTTGCAATGCCGGATGACTGCAGTGCAAATGCGATGTGTTGTTTAGCACGTATTTCAGCCAGCAATAGATATGTTAGACACGGTTTCCCCTCACTGCCTGGAGCATCCAAGTAGATAATTCCGCCATTGTTGTTGTCGATACTCTCCGTAATAATGATGTAAATTTCCTTTTGATTGTCACTGAGCAGTGGTTTGTTGTCAGCAATGTATTGAAGTAGTTCGTTGAAGCGACTGATTAGTTGACCCTATACCTGGTTCAAATGGTTCAAATGGCACTGAGCACTATGGGACTCAACTGCTGAGGTCATAAGTCCCCTAGAACTTAGAACTACTTAAACCTAACTAACCTAAGGACAACACACACATCCATGCCCGAGGCAGGATTCGAACCTGCGACCGTAGCGGTCGCGCGGTTCCAGACTGTAGCGCCAGAACCGCTCGGCCACCAGCGGCCGGCTGACCCTATACCTGTCTACACCCCTTATCTTATGGGACTCAACTGCTAAGGTTATCAGCTTACACACTACTTAACCTAAATTACCCTAAGGACAAACACACACTCCCATGACCGAGGTAGGACTCGAACTTCCGCCGAGACCAGCCGCACAATCCATGACTGCAGCGCCCCAGACCGCTCGGCTAATGCCGCGTGGCGATATCATCAGCATTCGTAAAAGTAATTTCCTGTTTTTCATGTAACCTTCCTGTTTCACTTTTTACATTAGCCCATAGAGATTTTAAATTGTTGAGCGAAGTCCTTATCATATCATCATTTCTAAGACTGCTTGCGTTTCCAATTAGCTGTATGGCTCTGGCCCGGAGTACTATGGGACTTAAGATCTATGGTCATCAGTCCCCTAGAACTTAGAACTACTTAAACCTAACTAACCTAAGAACAGCACACAACACCCAGTCATCACGAGGCAGAGAAAATCGCTGACCCCGCCGGGAATCGAACCCGGGAACCCGGTCGTGGGAAGCGAGAACGCTACCGCACGACCACGAGCTGCGGACCCAATTAGCTGTAGATATATTTGCCTATAAGTATTTACATATCCTATAAGCTGGTGACCGATGAGTCTTTTCATTTGAGAACTGGGCGTCTTTGAAGTCCTACAGGAAATCATAGTACCTGACGTGGCCCAGGAACTAGAAATAGTATTCCAGCATAAACGGGTTCTAGTCAGTTTCCTAGGAAAACCGATTTCAAACTTAGACATGAATATCGAAGATAAAGCAAGATAAAGCATCCTAAGCTTTGTTAGTACTAGACTGTGGAAGCACTTCTAACCAGGAATCACTACTTGGACTACCAAAAAAAGTAGACAATTTACCACAGGAAGATTTCTTTTGTAAGAAAGATGTACTTTGCTTTCCTTCGCAGTCATAGCTGGAATTGTAAGCATGAGGTCATTATGCCGAGATGGACCTAAGTTAGTATTAGTAATTTCTATCTCTGTGGTATCAGTATTTGAATTATGTTTTCTATAAAACTTTCCGTTCTGTTTGTTATTGTTTTGGGTGAATAAGAGGAAACATGTTAAAGCTGTACAGTAAATTAAGAAGCAGCTTCTTAGATGCCAATGTCAGTATATAATTCACCACAGACAATTATGGTGGCTTTTTCAGTAATCACAATGTTCAGAACAGGCTTCAGTTTATTAGCGAATGTGTCTGTGTCCCACTAGATGGTCTATAAACTGTTATAATTACTTTATTATCCAGATACCAATGCAACTGAACAGCAATAGCTTCAAACTGCTTTTCGGTACTCAAACCTACTGCCTCACACATATCTTTTATATTCCACATTAGATTTAAGGAAAGTACAGTCTCCACCACTTTTGACATCCTTTCTACAAAACTGAATAGCCAACTAGTAAAAATTAATTTTAACAAAACCCACTAATTCTTAATCCCTGCACCAATGATGCATGATACAGGAGGAGGAGGAGGTTTAGTGGTTAACGTCCCGTCGACAACGAGGTCATTAGAGACGGAGCGCAAGCTCGGGTTAGGGAAGGACGGGGAAGGAAATCGGCCGTGCCCTTTCAAAGGAACCATCCCGGCATTTGCCTGAAAGGATTTAGGGAAATCACGGAAAACCTAAATCAGGATGGCCGGAGACGGGATTGAACCGTCGTCCTCCCGAATGTATCCATGATACACATTCAGTAAATATCGACATCCTTAACAGCACCTTCAGGTTCAAAAGATTCATTGATCACACTCTGGATATTGTAGTTTAAATTATGACAATCATTAGAGCTGAGATTGGTGACAGTTGTACTTACACTTTGCTGAGTCAAAACTGATGCTGTATTGAGGCGAGGCACCAAAAATGTTTGAGAACTATGGGTTTTCTGCGCCTCCAGGTCTTCCTTTGGGCGAGCGGTCTAAGGCGCTGCAGTCATGGACTGTGCGGCTGATCCCGGCGGAGGTTCGAGTCCTCCCTCGGGCATGGGTGTGTGTGTTTGCCCTTAGGATAATTTACGTTAAGCAGTGTGTAAGCTTAGGGATTGATGACCTTAGCAGTTAAGTCCGATAAGAATTCACACACATTTGGACATTTCTTCCTTTGGGCTGCGTAGTGGTGGTGGTGGTGCTGAATCAACAGCTGTGAGCAAGGAGACTGCAACTATTATAGTTGTCCGCTCTCCAAGTGCTGGAGCAAGGACGTCTGCTGCCTGTGAAGGTTCACTCACTGCTAACGACGTCTTCCCTGCCACCAGTGAGGTGTTCTCTGGTGCGGGTGAGATGTCTTCCGCGTGCAATTTAGGCCCCTCCACCGCCCCTGTTACGCTCAACGACAGCTCGCTTGGTGCAATTAACAAGGAAATTCAGCAAATAAAAGAGTCACACATCAATTCGCTATACATACTCAAAACGACCACAAACAGCCTAACACTACTGATTGACGAGGGCACTCTGGCCCGGCTGTATGCAAAATATAGTTACACTTGCAAGGTGCGACATAACAAGGATGGCGTTGCCTCAAAGACACTTGGTTAACAAGTTTAAATCGCTGCCCAATGTCGGAGGTAGATGCCCACTATAAATATTCCAAAAGATTTCACGTCAGAAGAAATTCCAGGCCATATTACCATCTGTCAAGTGGCTGAGGGGCTAGTGACTGGAATGCAGAAAATGTAGTCAGCACCAACAGTCCACCGGCCAGGATGGCGCTTCTGCCACACTGATCAGCCCGCTGGGCGGGAAAACACGTCTGTAACAACAGAAAACAACGAACAGTTTACTCCGCATCCAATAAACCAACTCTCAGCAGCATGCCGGGTTTGCACGTACATCGCCAATCAGTACACCATAGTCGCAAACCTGCAGAAGCGCTTCCACCGGTTACGCACAGACTATGCAAAGATAATCTTGTAGAGCAGCTGCTGTAGGTACTGCACGTGTGTGGCTCAGATATGGCTCGCATGTGGCTCTCTCACGAATGACCCATATCCACTTATATGGCTGTATCAATCACCCAAAGCATTGCCCACGTCTTGGTTCCCCCTTTTGAAGAAGAATTTCATTTGTAAACATTTACGAGAAATTGTGGCCGCGAGCATGTGCTTAATAATGACGTTCTGTATGCATTTCTGCATTGCTTCCGGTGTAGAAGTACACAGGACTGATAAAAGTGAGCATATTGATGAAAGTGTCTAGAGAGTCAAATTATAGTATCTAAGCGAGTACGAGCAAGCAACAATGGCTTAGAGATACCGTCTTTGATTCGTAATCAAAACGCACTTGGTCCCGAATTCGAACCCTGCCACTGCATAAGTATTGAATAAAAATCGTCAACATTGGCGGTAGAAGGCTTCCCCACAAACTTATTCAGCCAACGGCCTTGTCAAAGAGGACGTAGGAGCAGATAGAGCTTCAGGACACTCTCTTGTCCTTGAGATAGGAAACTGCCCACAAAGGTGGAAGAATCAGAAATTCAACAGCATGAGGGCGCAGAAGGCAATGGAAATCACTGCATTAAAGATACAATGTATGTCCACAGAACAGTAGGGGGTTGGAATGTCAGATGTTTGAACGTGGTAGGGAAGCTAGAACATCAGTAAAGGGATATGCTAGGGCCCAACCTAGATATAATGAGGCGGAGGGGGGAAGTGAAGCGAAATGGAAATAAGAAAAAGATTTCTGTTTCAATAAATATTGGGTAATACCAGCAGCTGCAAAAACTAGTATAATGCTAGAATAGCAAGCTAGGGCAGAGAGTGAGTTACTGTGAACAGTTCAGTGACAGGATTATTCTCGTCGGAAACGACGACAAACCAACACCGACATCAATAGTTCCGGTATACTTGCCGAAGTCACTAGCAGAAGATGAGGAGATTGAGAAAGCATACGAGGGCATTGAATGGGTAATTCAGTAAGTGAAGGGAGATGAATATCTAATAGTCATGGGGTATCAGAATGTGGTTATAAGACAGGGAGCAGAAGAACGGGTTACGGGATAATATGGGCTTGATAGTAGGAACGAGACAGAAGAAAGAGTAATTGAGTTCTGCAATAAATAACAATTATTAATCGCGAAAACTCTGTACAAGAATCACAGAAGGAGGAGGTATACTTGGAAACGGCTGAGAGATGTGGGAAGATGCAGTTGCATCATGTCATGGTCACGCAGAGATTCAGAATTCAGATACTGGACTGTAAGTACCCAGGGGCAGATACAGACTCAGATCACAATTTAGTAGTAATGAACAGTCTAAAGCCTAAGAAACTAGTCAGAAAAATTAACGCACAGAGAAGTTTGATACGAAAGTGCTAAGAAATGAAGAAGTATGTCTGAAGTTCTGTGAGCCTGTAGACACTATAGACATTACGAATAGTTCAGTAGGCAATACATTTGACAAGGGATGGACATCTCTAGAGAGGTCACCCACAGCACCACAGGTACAAGGAAGACAACTCTGAAGAAACGAGATGAAACGCTTCAGCTGATCGACGAAAGGAGGAAATACAAAAATGTTCACGGAAAAATAGGAATACAGGAATACAAGTCATTTGGAAACGAAATAAATAACAAGTTCAAGAAAGTTAAGGAAAAGTGGCTGCATGAAAAATTTGATGACATCGAAAAAGAAATAATTGTCGGAAGAACAGATTCAGGATACGGGAAAGTCAAAATAACTTTCGGTCAAATTAAAAGCAAGAGTGGTAATATTAAGAGTTCAGTGGGAATTCCACTGTTAAATGCAGAGGAGAGAACGGATAAGTGGAAGGAATACATCGAATGCCTCTACGGGAAATGGGGGCGGGGGTCGTACCTGACGACTTCATAGAAGAAGAAAGTGGAGTCCATAGGGAAGAGTTAGGGAATCCAGAATTACAATCAGAATTAGAAAGAGCTTTGGAAGACTTAAGAACAAATAATGTAGAAGGAAAAGGTAAGACTTCATAGGAATTTCTAAAACCGTTGAGGGAAGTGGCAACAAAACGACGATTCACGTTGGTGCGTCGAATGTATGACACTGGCGATATACCATCAGACTTTCGGAGAAACGTCATCCTCACAATTCCGAAGATAGCAAGAACTGACAAGTGCGATAATTATCACACAATCATAATAAGAGCTCACACATCCAAGTTTCAGACAGGAATAATATACAGAAGAATGGAAAAGAAACTGAAGCATCTATTAGATGACTATCAGTTTGGCTTTAGGAAAGGTAAAGTTATCATAAAGGCAGTTCAGACGTTGCGGTTGATAACGGAAGCAAGATTGAAGAAAACTTGCATTTGTCGACCTGAAAAAAGCGTTCGACAACGTAAAGTGGTGCAAGACGTTCGAAATTCTGAAAAACGTAGGTATAAGCGATAGGGAAAGGCGGGTAATATCCAATATGTATTAGAACCAAGCGCGAACAATAAAACTGGAAGACCAAGAACGAATTACTAGAATTAGAAACGGTGTAAGACGAATGCAGCCTTTCGTCCCTACTGTTCAGTCTATACATCGAAAAAGAAATGATGGAAATAGAAAGAGGTTCAAGACTGGGGTTAAATGCAGTGTGAGGGGATATCGATGATAAGATTCGCTGGTGACGTCACTGTCCTCAGTGATAGTGAAGAAGAACTGCAGTATATGTTGAATGGAATAAACAGTCTAATGAGTACAGAATACGGATTGGGAGTAAATTGAAGAAAGACCAGAGCAATCAGAAGTAGCAGAAATGACAACAGTGAGAAACGTAACGTTACAATTGGTGATCACGAAGTAGAAGAAATTAAGGAATTTTGCTGCCTAGGAGGCAAAATAACCTATGACGGACGGAGCAACGAGGACATGAAAAGATAATTAGACCTGACAACAAGGGCATTCCTCGAAGTCTGCGAGTATGAACATACGTGAGGAAGAAATTCTTGAGAATGTACATCTGGAGTACATCATTGTATGGTAGTAAGACATGGATCAGATAAGAATCGAAGCATTTGAGATGTGCTGCTACAGAAGAACGTTGAAAATTAGGTGGACTGACTATAAGGTAAGGAATGAGGAGGTTCTCCGTAGAATCGGCGATGAAAGGAACATGTGGAAAACAATAACAAGAAAAAGGGCCAGGATGATAGTATATGTCATAAGGCATCAGGGGGTAACTAACATGATACAAGAGGGAGCTGTAGATGGTAAAAACTGAAGAGGAAGACAGAGAATGGAATACATCCGTCAAGTACCTGAGGACGTACGGTGCAAGTGCTATCCTGGGATTAAAAGTTTGGAACAGAAC
The DNA here is from genome assembly GCF_021461385.2 of Schistocerca piceifrons. Lineage (NCBI taxonomy): Eukaryota > Metazoa > Arthropoda > Insecta > Orthoptera > Acrididae > Schistocerca > Schistocerca piceifrons. The sequence goes on from NC_060143.1 coordinate 563,979,007, forward strand.
TGCAAGAGGGGAATTCGTGGAGAAATGGGTTCGATTTCAAAGAAATAGTGAAGCTAAAGTATTGTTTTAATTATGTGTATTATACAGTACAGCTAGTAAGACTATGTTTGGCCAAGGCGCCTCATGGTCTCTGTGGTGTCACCGCCAGACATCACACTTGCTAGGTGGTAGCCTTTAAATCGGCCGCGGTCCGGTAGTATACGTCAGACCCGCGTGTCGCCACTGTCAGTGATTGCAGACCGAGCGCCGCCACACGGTAGGTCTAGAGAGACGTCCTAGCACTCGCCCCAGTTATACAGCCGACTTTGCTGGCGATGGTTCACTGACAAATTACGCTCTCATTTGCCGAGACGATAGTTAGCATAGCTTTCAGCTACGTCATTTGCTACGACCTAGCAAGGCGCCATTATCAATTGCTATTTATCTTTTGATGCATGTACCGTCAGACCGATGTTCACCAATTATGGATTAAAGTTAAGTATTCCAACGTACTTTATTTGCTAGACTCAAATCCTTTAACTGTTCCAGACCTCACGCCAGCCTGCGTGAGCTTAAACGCGTGCCTTTCGGCTTCCTCTCCTAGTGGCTTGGCTGTCTTGCCAAGTCACAATAGTCTCCATACTGAAGTAGTCAGCTGTGAGGTGTAAAAACAATGTAAAGTCATCTAATGTCTCCTCAAAGAGACGAGCTGTGACCGTGGCATCGAGACCTGAGCGTCAGTGCAGAAAGGTGAAAATATATATATTTCGGGCAATCATTCAGAGAAACGGAGATGTTGGCAACCTCGCTATGAATCGGACAGGATTGGTAACAGGTGTAACTGTGGTTCCAGAAGAGGCTGCAGGACCACGAGTCGCTCTTACAACGGTGGGTGTGACTTTGAGATATATGAGAGAGGAGAGGGACGTGATGTACCACCGGAACTTGTAGAATTGTGGATGGTCGGTTAGAGAAATAATGGACTGTGTGCGAATGAAACCAAAATGCAAGTAATTGGTAGGTTGATGCCAGATTGGATAGCAGTGTAAGTAATGAATAGCTGCTTGTGTCAATGTACGTTAATTTTACAGTGTTAATGGAAGTACTGCTAGGAGAGGAAAATGACGGGGAATTTCAGGTTTTCCTGTACTTAGAGTGAGGATTAGCAGTGAGGAAACTGAGTGTGATCCTGACACTGGCACTAATAGTGTTTATGAGGGCTGTCTGCGGAAGAATGTACGGCCTGAACTGACGGAAGGAGACTTGCATGTATTATCATGCTCAACAAATGAATACAGGTATCTTCTTAGAAGATATCCAGGGAGTAGTTAATGAAATGATGCTTAAGAGCACAGTAGTATCTGATTTTGCACCCACAGAGAGCGACAGACACCCTGTAATAGTACAGAAGGCAATGAGAGAATACGAAGGGCAGCGGAAAGGCGAAGAGCAAATCATAAAGGCGAACTTCATGATATACGTTTGACTTCAGTGGCTAATGTACTGAGTAAAGCTCATCATTTATCCAGGAAGTAAAATCGTAATAAATTTTTTAATGTATGTAGTGGACCATTTTGAATTAGAAAAGTGCCTCATACAAACGTGATGAAGTGGAGACGCTATGCACGAAAAGATTTCCTGGTGTAGACCATGCACGAAGTATTAAGAAATTTCGGGAGTAGTCTGATCAGACAGAATCTGAAAGGTAAATGTCTAAGATAGGCATAACATATACAGCCGATTCGACTGATGGGATGTAAATCTCCTACAATGTGCTATTGGAATTACTTTTTTAAAAATATGTGTACACTAATTTATCTTCATGTATTAGTCACGTTGTCGATAATGGAATGCTCTTATGTCTTGTTTTCTTTCCGTGATGGATTGATTTAGTCGCGAAGGAGATTATTTTTCTGATGTCGGAAGAAGGATACACGAAGTGAAATTATGACTGACAAGACTAACAGAAAAAGTTTACTCGATTTTTCGTTGCCAATACAGAAAAGTCCGTAGTGCTGGTTTTTTGCGCGAGTTCCTACCTCTTCATGCAGAGGTGAATATAATTGTGTAGATGTCGTGATGACTTTCCTCCCAGAGCAGAGGATATTTTTTTGAGCTCTGCGCAGAACGCCCAATTGTAATGGGCCCATGGAAATACACAACTGAATTGAGAGATGTAAGCCTACATACCTAAGACTTTGCAGACGAGAAGGTATCGTGGAGGGACAAAGAAGAAACATCGAAACAAGTAGCATATTACAAACAACAGTCGAACATTTCGCCATTCTATAGTCAGATATGTGTTAACAGTGGTTATGTCACTATGGAATTTTATTACTGAATTTATTGTTTTACGCTTTGTTTCATCGTGTACGCAGTTTGTTTGAGCCGTTACAAGTCCGAGAGTAAAATACAGGAAAGGTCACGACAACGAATACAATTCCTTAAAGTGTTTCTTAATGGTTGTGTCAAGAGTTTTAGTTATTTATTAGGCGACTAGTTTGGAACCCTTACAGGTTCATTTCCAAGCCTGCACTGACAGTGCCTGATCTTAATAATAAACATTGAGTGGCAACACACGCTCTGTTAATGTTAGCAGGATGAATGCCACAATCCACATCTGCCAGGTACCAAGTCGAAATCAAACTGAAAATGAACTGTAAGGGTTCGAAACTAGTCACCTAATAAATTACTGCAACTGTTGACGGAGTCATTAATAAACGCTTCAAGGAATTCGTATAAAGTTGCTGTTCTCTGTCAATGAAATGTTGAAATTGAAGAACTGAATACAATGTTTTCTTCTCGTTTATGTGTGCGTCTGTTTGTTTGTGTGTGTGTGTGTGTGTGTGTGTGTGTGTGTGTGTGTGTGTGTGTAGCTGTTATTGATGTGAAGTGGTAATTAGCTGTGTCAGTATGTGCATTGTTAGACAGATCTGTTATGTATTGATTTTATATATCTATTAGAGGGTAAAGAATTAATAATAGTAGTGATGAGGACGTAGGTATTATACAGTTGACAGTGTTGTCTAGATATCAGGTTAGTGTGAAAGCTGCAACGAAAAGATGACCCAGTCCTATACCAGAGGAAGTCAAGCATGATGCAATCGTAGAGGCTGTAGGTAGTTTTGTTTTACTTATATGAGTTGCATGTTAGTACTAGAGTTAGTACTTATGTTCAGAATTAAACAGAACAGGTGACAGTTTTAATGTGAAACGGTAAACCTACTTGAAAGTTTAACCTAATTCTCCCAGGTAACACTTAGATAGTTTCCTTTGTGTTTTCCGGTCATTTACTGCGGCCCCTCCCGGCTTCGACTGAGCCTTTGGCGGACCCTATGTCGTAGCCACCTCGGTAGACCTTGCCCAGACTGTACGACGTATTACGTCTTTCCTGTGCTCGGTTACTGGACTCGATCCTTGAGTGCTGCGCCAATCGTAACGTCCGTGTTATAGGCCACATGTGTGTGTTTGTGTGCGTGTGTGAGCACTCACGCCGAAGTTTCGAGGTCTGCATCGAGAAGAATCCCGCACGACGGTGGTGGGTGTGGGCCAACTCTGGCAAGGCCGCAATAAGACCGGCGGTCTCTGGCCGCCGGCCAAGTGGATTTACTGCCCTGGAGGTTTACGGTGGACGGGGCCCCCGCCGTGTCCAAATTCAGGGGGCGTGCGCGATCAGCGGTACATCGTGCCGTAGCAGACAGAATACAGAGAATCCGCTGCCCCACATGTTTGGTCTCGCACTAATCTCTTCCACCAAAAGCATTCTAAGTCACCAACAAAAACGGAAGAGCTTCAAGTACTATCAAATCTACTCACTAAGTCTGATTCTGTGCACAAAAATGTCTCCACAGTACGAATATTCAGTACGTTACTGACGGTACCCTATGAAATAAGATCAGTGAACTGCTGTATGCGAATAAACCGATGCAGATGATCGGAAAGTAGGTAACATTATAAAAAAAATGGCTCTGAGCACTATGGGACTCAACATCTTAGGTCATAAGTCCCCTAGAACTTAGAACTACTTAAACCTAACTAACCTAAGGACATCACACACACCCATGCCCGAGGCAAGATTCGAACCTGCGACCGTAGCAGCCCCGCGGTTCCGGACTGCAGCGCCAGAACCGCACGGCAACATCAAGAAATCTGATCGAACAAACTCTCACTAGCACAGTGTCAAAAATAAAATTTATGGGTGAGATATCAGAACCCTTTACAATTAGAACGGGCGTAAGACAAGGAGACGGACTATCGCAACTCCTTTACAACTGCGTCTTGGAAAAGGTCATTCGAGAGTGGAGGAAGTTGTTAGCCCAAGAAGAAACAAATGAAGAGCGGTTCAGACTTGGTCCTAAGAACAGAGGGGTGTACATTGACTACTTGGTCTTTGCGGATGACCTGGCCATTTTTGTTAACAACATAGAGTCAGCAGTCAACAAGATCAATAGGCTGTCAGAAATTGCTGAGAAAGTTGGACTCCAGACTTCTATTCAAAAGACAAAATATAAGACGAACATCTGTGATGGACCTGAATGGATGATCAACAGTCTGGGAAAAATCGGACGAGTTAAGAATGTCAGGTATCTCGGTGAAGGCATCCACGAGAATGGATTAGAAGAAGAAGCAGTTAATGCCATGATGAAGAAGTTAGACCAGGCATACCAACTGACAAAGAATACCTATAGCAGAAAGTCTGTGAGTATAGGGGCCAAGTTACGACGTTATAATACAGTTGTAAAATTTGAGGGCTTATATGACCATGAATAGACAAGGTCAAGCTGAGCGGCTGGAAAAGCGAGAGTGTGGGATACTAAGGAAAATCCTAGGTAATAGATGGGATGGTGGAAAATGGCGAATGAGAGCAAATGAGGACCTGTACAGCAAGACAGAACCTATCACAGCATCCATTAAGAAGATACGATTGTTATTTTACGGTCATCTCATGGACGGTGAGCAACTAACTAAAAGAACATGGAGTTTCATCCAAACTAAGAAAACATGGCCAAAATGGTTCGAAGAATGTGAAAAAGATCTTAGGCAGGTTGGTATCTCAGAAAGAGAAATTCCTGACAGGAACAAATTTAGAAGATTGGTGAACAACCACCAAGGTTTTAAAATGGCATCAACGTCCAGAAGACAGAGAGGACCATTATTCGAAGAGCATAAACAGTCACTTCTTGGTGGGCTCAGAAGGTACTGGCAGGAAGTCAAAACTGGAACGAGAACAAGACCTACAGACTAAAATGAATTTGGTTGTTACCGCGCAGTCCATAGAGGCTCAACCCAATAGTAAAAGAAATAGAACTAATAAACGGAAAAAGATATATTCACATAGAAGACTCGATCCCACCTTGTATAAACGGAAGACTACGGCGCCATCCAGTGGGTCACGTAGACACGGCCATTAGGCTGTGTATAAACGCTTTAGCTGACACTGCTGCCGCTGTGAAGTGAATGTCAGGGGGCGTGACGGCAAAAACTGATAAAGGAAGCTGCCATGAAGTGGACTTCGGACACAGTCGTCCATTTAATTTGTTTGTACGAGGAAAGGCAACCGCTGTGCAATGTGCAATTACTGGGCCACAGGAGCCGAGATAAGAAGCAAGGTTTGTTGGTTCCAATGACCACAATTTTTAACAGCTCCTCACAAGAAATTTACCAGAACGTCCATAGTTTTTCAGGAGGAAGGAAAGTTTTTCTTTATGTGTTAATGTTCTTAGGTGATTTTTAATGATTTTAGATGCGAAATTTATACAGAAATATGTACCCATTTTCAAAATGTACTTTGTACACTGGGCTTCATTTTATGAACTAAAAGAAAATTATGAAATATTCTCTATTGTAGTAAATAAAACGGTCATTCAAAAGTTACCATGAAAAATAGCAATTCAGTTATACAGTGGAATACAGCGAAGCAACCACAACCGTGTATTCTGGCGGTCATGGGCTGTTGCCCACTGCTGCATTGATTTGCTGATAGTTTCATAGTGATGCCCAACAGTTGGCAGCACTTGTGCATGATGAAGGCGTGGAACAATCACAACTGTGCGTTTCAGGTTTCCATTGGAGAAAAGTATTTCTGTTGCAGGTAAGACACAGTAAAAGTTAATGTAGACAATTGTAGTCAGTCGGTCTGAAAGGATTAAGGACTCAGGTAAAGTAGTTTTATAAGATTATTACTGTAGAGAAACAAGCGACGTTATGTTTGAAATGTCTGAAAGTAATTATTCTGGAACACGGAAACCTGCTGCTTAACGTCAAGTAATACAGCTGCGTCGATATTTTTTCATTACATGGTATTTATTGATTGTATTGGGTGTATGGAAGACTTTCAGGAATTTGCAAGTGGTTTCCTAATTTAATATGAGTCAATATCGTCAAAAAACGTGTGTCACAGGAAGCTTGGTTTATCAGATATCTATCCTATTTGGTTTCTGAACGAGTATGGTTATCAAGATGGAAAATAAACATGTCGGATGCTAGAAATCTTAGCGTCACGATCACTCAATCTTTAACACTACAGTCTTTATACAAAACAGCGTGCTGTTTGACCGCCTTGCGTCCAATAATAAGGAGTATTTCTTGCTTATCCGTTGCTATAATTCTCGTAAAGTTTCGATATTGTTATGGATTTTTCACCACGAGCACGTTCCAATATCATCCCGCCGACTAATCCACTCTCTCTCTTATCCGACTCGAACACGGCCGTTTACGCTTTTGTTTGCCAACAATATGCTAATACTGCAGCTGCACACCGAAATTCTTCCAACTTCTCTACCTTCACGCACGAAATTGCGACTGAAAAATCTCGAAGAGGGTGATCTCTGTGTCCTCGCACACCCTCTCAGCCGGCCAGAGTGGCCGTGCGGTTCTAGGCGCTACAGTCTGGAACCGCGGGACCGCTACGGTCGCAGGTTCGAATCCTGTCTCGGGCATGGATGTGTGTGATGTCCTTAGGTTAGCTAGGTTTAAGCAATTCTAAGTTCTAGGGGACTGATGACCTCAGATGTTAAGTCCCAAAGTGCTCAGAGTCATGTGAACAATTTTTGAACACCCTCTCACCCTGTTGTGTATGAAAGCTTCCTACATCTGCTCTGGCAAGACTCTCAGACACTTACATAAATTAGTTGTAAGTAACTATCAGGCAGTAGCTTTCAGCGAAAATTCGCCACTAGTGGAAACAGTTAGTCGACTACTGTATTAGAGTACCAAAGTGCCTGAGAGCAAAAGACTCTCACATGTGTCCGACCCCTTGCAATGTTATCATTAGCAACACGAGAACGTCACCGGCATCACTGATGAGACACAACATTACGAAAAGTGCCCACCTCTAAACTGAATACCTGATCTTGTTGAGGGCACATGTCGGGCTATGGAAAGTACGAGGGCAGTTCAATAAGTAATGCAACACATTTTTTTCTGAAACAGGGGATGTTTTATTCAGCGTTGAAATACACCAGGTTATTCCCCAATCTTTTAGCTACACAACACTATTTTTCAACGTAATCTCCATTCAATGCTACGGCCTTACGCCACCTTGAAATGAGGGCCTGTATGCCTGCACGGTACCATTCCACTGGTCGATGTCGGAGCCAACGTCGTACTGCATCAATAACTTCTTCATCATCCGCGTACTGCCTCCCACGGATTGCGTCCTTCATTGGGCCAAACATATGGAAATCCGACGGTGCGAGATCGGGGCTGTAGGGTGCATGAGGAAGAACAGTCCACTGAAGTTTTGTGAGCTCCTCTCGGGTACGAAGACTTGTGTGAGGTCTTGCGTTGTCATGAAGAAGGAGAAGTTCGTTCAGATTTTTGTGCCTACGAACACGCTGAAGTCGTTTCTTCAATTTCTGAAGAGTAGCACAATACACTTCAGAGTTGATCGTTTGACCATGGGGAAGGACATCGAACAGAATAACCCCTTCAGCGTCCCAGAAGACTGTAACCATGACTTTACCGGCTGAGGGTATGGCTTTAAACTTTTTCTTGGTAGGGGAGTGGGTGTGGCACCACTCCATTGATTGCCGTTTTGTTTCAGGTTCGAAGTGATGAACCCATGTTTCATCGCCTGTAACAATCTTTGACAAGAAATTGTCACCCTCAGCCACATGACGAGCAAGCAATTCCGCACAGATGGTTGTCCTTTGCTCTTTATGGTGTTCGGTTAGACAACGAGGGACCCAGCGGGAACAAACCTTTGAATATCCCAACTGGTGAACAATTGTGACAGCACTACCAACAGAGATGTCAAGTTGAGCACTGAGTTGTTTGATGGTGATCCGTCGATCATCTCGAACGAGTGTGTTCGCACGCTCCGCTATCGCAGGAGTCACAGGTGTGCACGGCCGGCCCGCACGCGGGAGATCAGACAGTCTTGCTTGACCTTGCGGCGATGATGACACACGCTTTGCCCAACGACTCACCGTGCTTTTGTCCACTGCCAGATCACCGTAGGCATTCTGCAAGCGCCTATGAATATCTGAGATGCCCTGGTTTTCCGCCAAAAGAAACTCGATCACTGCCCGTTGTTTGCAACGCACATCCGTTACAGACGCCATTTTAACAGCTCCGTACAGCGCTGCCACCTGTCGGAAGTCAATGAAACTATACGAGACGAAGCGGGAATGTTTGAAAATATTCCACAAGAAATTTCCGGTTTTTTCAACCAAAATTGGCCGAGAAAAAAATGTGTTGCATTACTTATTGAACTGCCCTCGTATATAAGCGCAACAGCGCCGAATTGGGGAATCATCCTAGTGGCGCTACGGACAGAAAATACAGAAATCCACTGTCATACGCGTGTTTATCAAACACCTGGCCCAGCACCACATCTCGAATAAGCCGAAGCTTCTCGACTCTTGTGAACATCTATGGAAAGTGGTTGAAGGAAAAAGCAACCCTTTACACTTGACGTCTCTATCAGTTGCGACGGCATCTTCCAGTAGGATCACTTATCTACCACAAGAACATAATCGGTCGACAGAGATTTCAGAAGCTTGATAGCGAACTTACATTGATGTTCTGGTCACCAAAATCACTTGCCACTGCGTGACCCGTGCACAAACATCTGGTGCCGCATACCTTCGGGAATCTACAAACGACATACTGAATCTACGCCACGCAATACTGCTGCATTTCATCCAAAGGTATACCAACAGGCTATTAAGAACGTGGCTCATCATGGTATGTCGCAAAGTGACGGCCGTCACTTGTAATGATCACACATTTGGTGTAGTGATCCAGAACACACTACTGAATGCCACAACTGATTCTGAAAGCCACAACAATGAGGCATGGTGAATTCGTTTATAGAATAATATGTCCATAAGAATGTAATTTATGTTGTAGACATTATGTAAGGCATTCAAAACTGCGTCTGCACAACTTATATTTTCTTCGTTTCACGAGCGAATTGCGGCTTCACAGCCGCGAGAACTCAAAACAAAAACCAACTAGACAGTTTCGTCTTCTAGTCGGCGGCTATCGGTTGAAAGAAGAAACCTGGGCCCCTGAGTTCCTTCCGTGGCATTTACACACTGGCAATAAAAATAAGAGTTTAGAATCTATATTTTGCAAAGTTCAGTTTCGTACACAATGTTGACGTCTATGTACACCTATACGGTGTACGTGTTACGTCAAAAAAATTGTGATAAAAAGTGTTTTTTTTAAATCTGCCATTACCGGAATTTTTAAAATATAATATCGGAGAAATTTGTCGCCAAATGGAAATACAGTTCAAACTTAATTTTGTGTGACTGAAAATGTGCAAGAACATCCTTGGCGCTAGGATATTCCGCAGTCTAGTGAGCAAATACTAAAGTTTTTCTGTGGGAACGTAAGTAAGTTTATAAGAGGCAACTTTAACGTTAAACAGGGGACAGTGACGCGGAATTAACGATAAACAGTTTCTTAGCAAGTGGATTTAATTTTAAATTTAAATTTACTCATCAAATATTTTGGATATGTGGTGCACAGGTAACAGAATTTAACGGCTATGAAATGAAGGTTATCGCTGGTGCGCTAGATTTACGATAGTTTTTTTTTTTTTAGAAGTTTGAATGCTATAAAAAGACTGTGCTACCGTTCATATTGTAATCGAGACGAGCAAACACGTTTAAAGTTATCGTATGATGATAAAGTGGATGTATAACAGAAAGGCATAATTTAATTATTTTCTAAACTCTACCGAATGAACAGCATTGCTTCTGAGAGATAGCAATTTTCAACGAAGCCATCAGGCTGTAACATCTCTGATGACATGAAATTATGCCTGCGAGTGTGCCAGCTAGCTTTTAAGTGAATTTAACGGACACGAATCACTTAATTTCGGAATGCAATGGACGAAATAAGATACTTGAAAAGATTTATTGTATCAATTAGACGTCGACCACTAACACAGTAAACTTGGTTGAGAATAGGTCTCTGCTCGTAGACATAGCAACAGCAATCACCGTAATACAAAGAATATTGGTTTGCTACATTATTTTAGCATACGAGAGGTATCTGGCACTGTAGTGGAATTTGTTTCCCACATTCAGGTCTGCACCGACAGAACGGAATCTGCTATGCCCAAAATTACTTCGGAAACAGCAGCAGTATGACTTAATACAAATGACTTGCAACTAACGCGAAAACTAAGGAAAACAGACTAAAGCAGCTACCTGCTACGTGGTCACCAAATCGTAGCCATGATAATGTGGCAACCGTCAACGAGGACCAGTAGTGCGGGAAAGAAAAATAAATGGAATACCAGAATAAAGTAATCTCGAAAGAAAAATCCACCCAGGAGATATTTGGAAGAAACAAGGGGCAAGAAAGAAGTAGAATATCAAGAGATCTACGAAGACTCAAGGGAAGAACATGAAGAATTTTCGGGGGAGAGAATTCTGTTTATGCAGATGGAGATCGAGGCTGCCATCAGCTGCCTGCGATGTGGGTCGGATCTGGCGCAGTTCCCCGTGCAGCACTTAGAAGGTGTCGCAACGCCGCGAGTTCGTGGTAGCTGCATTTACGCGCAACCTCCCCACCACCTGGAGTTCGAGGTAGCGGACTCAGCAAGCTGCCGTTGCCCACCGGGAGTTGCTGTATCACCTCGCCGGCGCGATCCTATTACCTTCGGCCCTGACTACAATTGGCGAAATATGTTCAGAGTGCATTCCCTTCGTGCGTCCGTTCTTGTGGGCATTAGTGTTTTGTGTCATTCTGTACAACAGACGGTACTAGGGAAACTGTAAATGGTATAAGTAACTGAAACTATAAACAACTGAGTAGAATTATAGGAGTTGTACCACGAGGTTTGGAAAGACGGATAGACGTTAAATAGGGATTCGCTAGCAATAATTATAGTGAATATTATAATATAAGTAGTAGATTTAAATTGTTATAACGGAGATCATAGGCCTAGTGCACGATTATATTCGCAAGACGAAGAAAGTCAGAGAAATGTTGGCCCCAACAAATGGTGGTTTACAAGAAATGCAGAGCAGTTCATAAGAGACAGAAGGTACAATGAGTAATATTAATGTAGGTTGATTCTTACACATAAGAAGACAGCAACCAGCCACTATTAATATTGCTATTTGTTTAAGTAAATAGCGCCGCTACCGGTTTCGAACTGACAAGTTCATCATCAGACGGCTCTTCAGGAGATTTTCAAGATACACTTTACATAATCGTCAGTTTTCGATTTTTATTCTTCCACTGTGGCGAAATATTGTTCGTGTGTTGGTGCCCTACGGTAGAAAACAGTGTTAGAAGCGCCCAATGTGAACACAAACCTCCAAACCATGAAATACAGAGTAAACAAATATGTGAGGTTAAGTGGTTATGGTACCTACATCGAAAATTCTGCGCGACTTTGTTGAGAAGTTGCAGGATTGTATTTTTTAAATATTCCAAAATATATGTAACTTCGCAACAAAATCGCACGGAATTTTCGAAGTTAGTACCATACCCACTTAACCTCATTATTTGTTTACTCTGTATTTCATCGTTTGGAGGTTATTTATGTTCACATATGGCGCTTCTAACACTGCTTTCTACCGTAGGGCACCAACACACCAACAATGTTTCGCCACAATGGAAGAATAAAAATCGAAAACTGACGATTATGTAAAGTGTATCTTGCAAACGTCGTGACCAGTCGTCTGATCATTAACTTGTCAGTTCGAAACCGGTTACGGCGCTATTTACTCAAATAAATAGCAGTACTAATAGTGGCTGGTTGCTGTCTTCTTCTTTGAAAGAATACACCTACATTGATTGTACACAGCCACGGTCTCACCATGTCAGTGTTAGACAAAATAGCAATGGGTAATAATTTTCTACAATTAAACAGTAGAACAGATACTTGTAACACTAAGCATGAAACAATGAACCGGAGATTACAAGAGATGGAGGACAAACTAAATAGTAGTCCGCAAGAAATAACTCAGAATTTAGCCATAATTAACGGTATCTGTCAAAACAGAGTACGAGAAGGAAATGATAAAATAGAAACCATATTAGTGAGTTGAGGTTACAAGCGATTAGAGATCAGTTAGCAAAAGTTTGAAAGGGAACACTCAGAGAAAATATATGCTAACACTGCAAGGTTAAACGTACACATTCATGACTCTAAAGTGTAAAAGGAGCTCATGAACCACAAAACTGATAGGTTTCCAGAAGAACTTGAAAGATATATACACATGTAAAATTTTGTAAGCAAATTTTATATTGAACCAGAGATAGTCAAATGTAGTATCGATTGTGTGGTAGTATCGGTGCTCAATACCGACCGTTGGTTCAAGGTGTTATGGGTAATGTGTTAGAGTAACTTTAGACAGAGAGATGCATGGAGGACTCTCAAGTGTAAAGACTTGTTGTATCTGCTACAGGCAGTAATGATTTTTTCTTTGCAAGATAACACACTGGAAATAACTAGGGTAAAGGAAGTTGTTTTGTTACCAATGCAATGCACGTATTCTTTAGTGATGATTGAGACAATGTATAGCACCCACATCCAATAATTTTGAAAAGCTAATTGTTAATGTAGAATCAGTTTATTGTGTGTTAATTTTGAGCATTATTAATTTTCAAAGAGTCAAAATACAAGTTCTAAAGTCAGTGCCGTATTGTTACTTTCCACAAGTCAATACCACTTCCCAGATCCATGTCGTTTTGATTAACTATTTTGCTCAAGAAGTTATTATCTCAGTCATATTCCGTTTAATTAAAATGTATGCTAAGCAACACCCTTGCACATTAGCTGTATGCTAACTATATAATTTAAAGAACTAACAGAGAGCAGTGCAAAGAGAGTCACCATTGCGCAGATAAAGGCAAGAAATTTTATTATTTCAGGGATAGCATTGATTGAGCACAGGGACCATTATTTTCAAATTCATCAAGGTTTGCTTCATGGCAATTTCAAATAAATAGTGTTGCATCCAATTCAGTTTTTGTGGTAGGTAAATTCATGCAATTTTGGTCTGGTTTAAGTTATTTCAGTTTACATTCTCGCAGTCAAGAAAGTTCAGTACAGGGCAAAGCGCATAAGAGACGAGATAAAATACACGTTCGCATGCCATTTCCATTCTAACAGTTGGGTTTCAGATTACTCTCAGTTACGTTACTACAAACGTTCATGTTTCAAACTTGATGATTTTAAGATGTCTTCGGAGGAAAATGTAAAAGAAAAACTTAATCAATTATAACGATCAGTACATGATAGAGTTAAAGATTTGATGAAAGGAATCCAGGCGGTTACAGACAATGTGAAAATCAAATGTACCTAGGAACAAGAATCCAACATGGAGAAAATACGGACGGTTTTAATCAGTTACATGGAGAAGATGAAAATTTAAAATTACGAATGAAAATTGACAGGCTTGAGTTTGAAGCCACGCAAAATCAAGTGAAGAATATACATTTCTCGCAAGGACAAGGAGAAGCTCTTAGAAAACCAAAGGGTTTTAATAGAAAATAAAGTAGGTATAGAAGACTGGGAAAAATTGAATGTAGAGAGTACAACTCGAAAAAGTAATGTCTGTACGTCTCACAATACGTTTGGCGAAAGTGGGACAATAGTTGAGAAACAATAGCTCTTACGCTCAATAAAAGATTTCTTGGAGGAATGGAGGTTTGAAAGTAGGAACGGATGGGCTAAAAAGATACTAGCCTTCAAACCAGTTAACGTGGTTCATCTTGTCTTGATTTTAAAATATTTTGATGCAGGTGTGCCTTCGTCATGGAACGATGATAAGGAAATATATGTCGCTGCAGGTAAGTTCAAGGAAGAGGCACAGGAATGTCGAATTCTTAGTAAGAAGGAGACTGTAAATTAGTAAGAGTTTTGTAGAGTATTTAAGGAAGAATATTGGAAGCAGACGACCAGTAGAAACTGTACTTTGAATCGGATCCGAAACTGTATAGCTGGAGATGGGACGGCTAGAATTAATATTTTAAATGTGCTTCAAACCGAGCTCAGTTCTTGGATAAGCCAGTAGATGAAGAGAAATTAGAGTTTTGACCAGTCGCCTACCCATTTCCGTTCAGGTAGAATTGTTGTCTAAAGAATGTAAAAAGAATTCGTTGGTTATGGTATTATTTAGGACAGGAAAAGGAAGAGAAGGAATGGCCCCTTAGGAATAGAAATGGGATTCGAGATAATAAAGAAAGTTATAAGACAGGACTGGAAGTGGTGAACTGTCAGTTCTTTGAGACCAAAATAAGAACATTCCAGAATAAGAACAACGGGGATCAGAATCTTGAGCAACGGCAAGATGAAGATGGATGTAGAGCTCCAGCAATCAGCTACAAGTCGTTAGAGCGATCACTGAACATGTGGGAAATGAGGAATGTCGTATGTAGGGGCCTTTCCATGGGACCAAAGCTTAAACAGGCTTATGAGACTAGCTAGGCTTATGATACGACAAGAACGGCAACTTATTAGAAGAAGAAGAGTGTCCAGTGCAGGAAAATACAAATATAACTTTTGGTGAGCTATGGAATGGGGGGGGGGGGGGGGGAGGGGGCATGAAGCAAGGACAATACTGGATTCTGGAAGTGTCATTAGTACAATAATTCGGAAGTTTTACGAAAGATTAAAGAAGGAGATAAAATATCCTGCATGCCATGTAAAGGAAGTGTATGTAGTTGGTATTATGGGATTAAGGGTAAGCATCTTAGGGAGAAAGTTCTATTGCCTGTGGTAATCAAATGGTGGGAATGTGATCGAAAGTTTTTGTTTCACTGTATCAGTTCTATTGGGACTCAATTGGTTAGGAAAAAAATACGCCATGTTAGATTTTTGCAACCATCGATTAATTATATCTTAGCAAAACAGGGTACTAACAGTTCTTTTCCTACTGCATGAAACAGAGGAGAAGGCCAGTGGAACACAATGAGAAGTTCTTTCCAATTCATGCGTGACAGTAACGCCAGTAACCAAGTTAACGAGTTATGGGAGGAGGAAATGGAACAGCAGTTACAGGAAAAGCTACAAAGTTGTTGATTGCCAAGTCACTGGGAAAAGGAAGAATTATTAGCACTCCTTTTGAAGTATAAAGAGGTATTTCGCGGTTAGCCTGGTGCTATTCAGTATTATGAGCGCAAGTTAAAATTAAAAGTGAAACCATTTTTTGGGAAACCTTATCCTGTTCAATACGCGCTTAAGGAACCCGCAAGCGGAGAAATTAAGAAAATGGTGAAACAAGGACTACCTGAACGATCATTGAGTCCTTGTAATAATCACCTCATTGGTGAAAAAATCGGCATGTGGTTACGTACGATAAGTCTTCTATGCGAGCACTCCGAATCGATACATAGAGGTAGAGAGTCCAATCTTTTCTCCCTAAAGAAAGTTTATAAAAGTAAGAAGAAGTGTAGGACATCAGTAGTATCGATCTGACCACTAATATTCTGGCCGGTGGTGTTGAATCCCTTGTCAAGACCAGTCAATGTCTTTTTATTTGATGATATATCCTACCAGTATATGGTTTTGCCATTTGTTTTGAATTTGTCAGCGTCTTTATTAGGAACCTACATCAAGCCTTATAACCATAATTAGTACAAAACAATTAATGTATGTTAATGATGTAACGACACAATAAGACTTGAGATAAACGAAACGAACGATTTTCACAGGTGTTAGATGTTTAGAGGAAGGTACTACTATCAAACCGAGCAGATCAGGCTTTGAAGTGCAGGAGGTGAAATACTTGGGGCTTGTCGTTTGTTGGACATGTACAAAGCAAGATCCAAAGAGACGTGAAGCGATTGCAAACTGCCCTCCCCTCACTTCTGGGAAAGAGTTGAAGTATCCCCTAGGATTGATAGAATCCTGTGGCGATATCTATTAGATCCTGATTCTGTTAAGCGCGACATAGTAAACGAAGACCAAAAATGGAGATGGGAACATAGTGAATAAGAAATATTTGACAATATAAAAAGGTGGATGGTTCAGGCTAGAATTTTACATCACCCAAAATTTGGAGAAGTCTTTAATATGGCAACAGCGTGTTATATTGTGGAATAACTTGTGAAATTTTCCAGGGAGAGTTTGAGGTTTCAGAAAACCATCGGAGAATTGCTTTTACAAGACATATTCTGACTGATCATGAAATCAGTTACAGCGTAACCGAGAAATGAGTTGTTTGGAGTTTCAAACGTTACCATTGTCGGCTTTCTGGACAAAAGATGATTATTTATTTGGACCATAAAGCTTTGTCACTGTTAGCTAAGAGTATTGTTGCAGGAGAGATTAAAAAGATTGGTACTATTCCTCGAGGAACTCAATTGTGTCATGATATAATATATAGAAGGTAAAAAAAATACAGTTGTTAATACTCCTTTACATTTACCAGTAGGTATGGAAAGGAATTTGGATAATAAAAATGTGAAGAAAACATTTCACATCTGTATTATGAAGGAACGAATTAAATGTGTGAACGAATGAACGCTAGCACCAAAGATAATGATCCAACAGAGAGAGGATCAATATTTGTCATAATTATTTCAAGGCCTGTAGTTGGGTAGATGGCCACAAGAGAAATACCATTGCTGGGTAATAGCTCAGGGTGTGTAGTTTTGGGAGATAGTGTTCAAACTAAATGACGGAAAATCTGTACGTCTCGGCACATAACAGACCAGATAATCTCCTATATTCGCCAGAGTTATGGCCACTTTCGCATACAAAATTGAGCGTGAGTCACATATTACCATTGCAACAACTTAGGAATTTTAATGAGGCAGAATGTTAGTGTGTCAATGTCAGAGCCATGGAAGTAAAAAAAAAACACATTTTCCCTTAGTATCAAAGGGACTAAAGGATTGATGTGCAGTCAATTTGCCGGGAGGAAAAGGTAGCGATGAGTACGTGCTAATGGAAACAGAGTGCTGGTCAAAGATAGCACATATTATGCGCTGAAAAGAGCTGCTGCAGCGAGTATAGCACGATGTTTGCACAGCGACTATTATAAGAACAATAACGTCTCCATCACTTGTTATCGGATGGAAATAAGTTTACAGGAGAGAAATCACCGACTTCTTGGAAACAAATGGTTCAAATGGCTCTAAGCACTATGGGACTTAACATCTGATGTCATCGGTCCCCTAGATTTAGAACTACTTAAACCTAACTAACCTAAGGACATCACACACATCCATGCTAGAGGCAGGATTCGAACCTGCGACCGTAGCAGCAGCGCGGTTCCGGACTGAAGAGCATAGAACCGCTCTGCCACAGCGGCCGGCTTCTTGAAAACATTGGGATAACCCTCAAAAAGGTATCACAAAGAAGTATTATTGAAAGAGTAATGAAGAAGGCTGGCAGATTGTGTAGGACCTACTATGCAAACAAACACAGTACTATAAAAGTAAATCGGTTCCGCATTAACATCTTAGCATATCTACTAAGTTTCGCTGCCATACGACAAATATAGGTCACACTTGACCTCCATGAGTAGCTGTGCTTCAATTATAACCATCCAGTATGAGTTTGAGATTAAGAGCACTGCTATAGAATCATCAAACTGGAAAGATGCGAAACCAAATGTGTTGCCGAATAACTTTGCCAGGGGTATGTGATAATCTGCGTGTCGTTGTTTGCACGATGTAAAATAAAAATATTTACCATTTATACAGTTGCTATAGTTATAAATTATGTATAGTAGTACGGGAACAGCAGCTGGACACCTATCATTCACAGTACGTGCATAGGCCTGCTATTACTTACTGCTCACGTTTCATCTGCATCGAGTAGAGGTTATTGCTGCGGCAGGTCTGCATGAATGATTCTCGCTTCCCTTTGTATATGCATGTGCTTTTCTTGTGGCAAACTTCTTCTCCAGAGTCGGAGCTGACAGCATCATTGTATTGTCTGCGAAGCCGGCGCGTTGTGAGCAGGGAGCACGCAGCGCTCCTGGGCGAGGCCGCGTCTGCGTGGCGTGCCGATACGCTTTTTAGACCTTCTTCTCGGTCTTCTTTGGCAGCAGGACGGCCTGGATGTTGGGCAGGACACCACCCTGGGCGATGGTGACGCCCGACAACAGCTTGTTGAGCTCCTCGTCGTTGCGGATGGCGAGCTGCAGGTGGCCCGGGGTGATGCGTGACTTCTTGTCGCGGGACGCGCTTCCGGCCAGTTCGAGCACCTCAGCCGCGAGGTACTCCATGACGGCGGCGAGGTAGACGGGCGCCGCCCCGGCGCCGAGGCGCTCGGCGTAGCTTCCCTTGCGCAGGAGGCGGTGGATTCTGCCGACCGGGAACTGGAGCCCAGCCCTGCTTGAGCGGGACTGACTTGCCCTTGAATTTGCCTCCCTTTCCGCGTCCCGACATGGCGTTGGGCTAGTGGCGTTGGCGTGCGCGAGCGACGGTAACGAAGTGAGCCGCAGCGAGTCGAGCAGCGGAGTGCACAGCACGGCTACATCCACATTCATCTTGTTGAGAATACTGTCTCCACAATTGTGAAGAATCATCAACATAGCTTTACAGTTAACTTGTAGGTGGACGTAGTCTGCGATCTTCCTCCTCTCTGTGAACACAAGGTTTTTGACCCAGTTCCCAGCTTAATGGAAGATATACAACTTGATCTTCGTACAGGAACACAGTTCAATGTATTGCCCCCCAGGCTACGCTTTGCACCTCTTGTTAGTGAATACTTTTCATACAAAGTGGATCGGGCGATCTGTTTCGTTGCACACTTGCTCAGTTGATCTAACCCAATTTGTCTCTCGTTTCTAGGGTCTTAAAAGATGTTCTGGGTGCGAGACACATATCGACAATGGAAAGAAATTTGTGTCAATAATTCTCGCTGCCTGTTGTTCCCAAGGACTGTTGCAATCTTTCAGACATGTGCCCGTGTCGGGGCAGCAAGGTAGCTCCAGGCGCTAATGTAAACAATTACTGGGAATGAAACATATTGTGCAAGTTTTTAAGATAGATAAAATAATTACGAGTTTTTGTCTGGTAAGCTTTTATCACCGTCAGCAGATCAACTTTGAGTTCTGTGACGGTCAGGTTACGTATGTTTTCGTATTCCTGACTTAAAAATTAACTTCATGTACAAACTAGGAAAATACTTATTTTAGATCGTTGCTGAGTGATGGGAGGAGACCGACAACTCGGGAAACATCCTTTTATTATTGACCTTTTGAAAAATCAGTTACATACAGTAGACAAAGAATTTCCTAGCGGCTCCCAAGTTTCGAGTTCCACGAGTGCAGTAGCTGCAAGGCTGACGTGCCTACTGTGGAAACGCAAAACAGTGTTCCAAATGATACTGAGTTTACAGCCCCCTGTGGGGGTGTAGAAATCAGACAGTCTTACTACTTAATCTGTTGGCCTTTGCCTTGTAACTGTTCTGGACTCAAGTATTAATAGTTGTGCCAGGCTAGGACTTTTGCGATAAGCACGTATTTTAAAAGTCTCTTAGGAATTTCTTACTACCATGCGCCATTTCCTTAACGCTATTCAAAGATTACGTGATTTATAGCTAATTCAGTAGTCAGTCATTTCCTTTAAAAAAAGAGATACTCTGCAGAACAGAATTAAAGATAACTTCTCAGAAATCTGTAATTTCTCACACACATTCCAACCTATAAGTTTTAAATTTGGCTCAAAGGTGACTACACCTTTCCCCTGTTAATGGTGCAAAACCGAGGCCCCCTGCTACGTCATGGTCGGGCCCGACAACACTTCAAACAGCGACCTCTCGACGCATGCGGGAAAATGGTTAGAGCTCAAAAATTCATGTGACCTGTAATATGGATTAATGATATCACCCTGCCATCTACGAGGGTTTCCCAGAAAGTAATGCAACGCATTTTTTCCTTCAAAATTCTTTATTGAATATAATGATAATAACACACACGAAGAAATGGTGTTCTATCCACACACCCTATTTTTCCACGCAATCTCCATCCCGTTCTATAGCCTTCCTCCAGCGCAAAACGAGGGCGTGTATGCCCTGTCTGTACCAATCCTTGTTCACTGTGTGAATCACCTCCACCTCGTCCTCAAAATGTCTTCCGCGAATGACATCCCCTAATGGCCCAAACCAGTGGAAGTCCGAGGGAACTACGTCAGTTCTGTCAGATGTAACAGGCGTGGATGGTCACCACAACCGCTGCAAATCGTGGAGCTCCACCGAACCGCCTTCTGATGACCTTACCCTCCGTGTCCATCGACTAACTGTACTTCTGTTAACAGCAGGTGCTCGATAGAGTGTGGATAAGCGTTTGTGAATATTCCCCACAGTTTCTTTCTCTGCAGTGAGAAATTCAATGGCGGCGCGTTGCCTGTGACGTATTATACATCACCTGCAGACGCCATTTTGAAACTGTCCTGCAGCTACGCTACCTGACGGAAGTGACGGAAACTTGGCGAGCTGACTCAGGAGATTTCAGAAAATGCAACGCAACGTTTCGCATTCGTAGCATTGTTTTGGGCTGAGAAAAAAAAAATGCTGTGCATTGCTTTCTGGGCAACGATCGTAATTTCATCACAATTCTGCCCAACGCCACCGTGGGCGTGTCAAACCCCAACTTACCCACCATTACCCTCTCTCGACGCCTCTGCAGTGGGGGTCACATATGCGACGTCCAGCGTTGAATTTATTATGAATGGCCGATTACCTCATAAACACCTCTCCTCAGAACAGACACAGAAAGGTCCAAGAGGGTGCCATAGAGCCCGTCAATGAAGCTACAGATTTCCTTGGGACATTGATTTGCACATATCTTTTGATCGAAAACGACAGTTCGCAGTGCTCTGAGCAGAAGGAAGACGTTCTTGATAACATTCGGCACTCTTGATACGTCTTGGCTACTTCAACCCTTCTCGACGGACATCACGGAGCTGCAGCCATACTGACTGTAATACCGCCCCTTTGAAGTGCATTTCGACAGCAATTTTTGCTATTTTGTACGGGATGGATCCACTAAGCACCATTTAGAGTTATTCGGCCGGCCAGTGTGGCCGAGCGGTTCTACGCGCTTCAGTCTGGAACAGCGCGACCGCTACGGTCACAGTTTCGAATCCTGCCTCGGGCATGGATGTGTGTGATGTCCTTAGGTTAATTAGGTTTCAGTAGTTCTAAGTTCTAGGGGACTGATGACCTCAGATGTTAAGTCCCATAGTGCTCAGAGCCATTTTTGAAGCAGAATTATTCGACGAAATCTGGACGTGATCCAAAGCAGCAGACGGTTCTCGTGCGTTTACAATACCTCTATTTCACTTCTTCCTGTGGTGTGATTATAGTGGGATGTGACATTGATACACGTGTGAATAAAACGGCAAAAGCTCCCGCTAAGACGCCCTAGTTTCGAAAAACCCTCGGTGGCACCTGCCCAGATTTCTTGAACAATTTAGATACGTGCTTTCACAGAGAAAACTTACAAAATACTCCTAGATGGGTGCAGGCACGCAACTGGTCCCAGAGATGTGTCATATGATGGCTTACTTGCAGGCACCTAGGACTACTTTGCAGGCTTTCTCTGTAAAGCTGCATTTTTAAAACTCGTAATAAACATGGCCGGATGTCACCGAGTGTTATGCCAAAATGGAGAATCTTAGAGGCACCCTTATCAGTTTTATTCTTGCATGTGTAATCATCGATTGCGAAATGTGTGGGACTCCACGTCCACGTGATTTCAATGACGCCATTAATGTCACCCCCTCAGGCGTTTCCCTTCCTGTTGTGAGCGGCGGTGTGTCATAAACGTTTTTCTTGGCCACTCGTAAGAAAGCGGCCTGTTTCGACCGCGGAGAGTCGTGGTTCTGACCATCATCGCAGAGGCCTCAAAAGAATGGGTGAATTGTGAGTAACAGGGACTACGAAGACCTTCTAACCGTTTGACTAGCCAGCGTCGGCGTTGGGCACGATTTTGATAAAATTTGATGTGAATGTGACATCATTACACGTCACATGAACTTCCGAACTCTAGCATTTTCTCTGCACGATTTGACGCGTTGCTCTCTGGAGTGTCGTCAAGGCCCAAAGGTGACGTCGCAGGATTCCACTCTCTTGCAACCACTACAAAGGAAGGTTCCAGGCACTTCGAGCCAAATTCCTACATCTACCTAATACATCGAAAGCCACCTAATGGTGTGTGGAGGAGGGTACTCTCGGTACCACTGTTTAATCCCTCCAACCCTGTTCCACTCGCGAATGGTACATGGGAAGAATGATTGTCGGTGAGCCTCTGTATTGGTCCTAATTTCTCGAATTTTCTCCTAGTGGTCAATACGCGAGATGTATGTGGAGGGGGGGGGGGAAGGGGGGGGGGGGAGTAATATGTTGTCCGACTCCTCCTGAAAAGTGCTGTCTCGAAATTTCAGTTCTAAATCTCTCCTTGATGCACACGCCATTCTGGTAACGTCTGCCAGTGGAGTTTGTTTAGCATCTCTGTAATGCTCTCTCGCCAGCTAAACGATCCCGCGACGAAACGCGCCGCTCTTCGCTGGATCTTCTCTATCTCCTCTGTCAGTCCTACCTGATAGAGATCCCGGACAGATGAATAATAATCAAGAATCTGGCGAACAAGTGCCTTATAAGTCACTTCTTTCGTGGACGAGTTACATTTCCTAAGATTCTTCAGATGAATCTGAGTCTTATTTTTCACACTATCTGTTTTGCGTGGTTATACCACTTGCGGTCGCTCTGGGTAGTTACGCCTAGATATTTTACGGCAAACGCTGTCTCCAGTTGTCTGTCATCAATAGTGTAGCTGTACACTAGTGGTTTTCTTTTCCTATGTATGCGCAATATGTTAAATTTATTTACGTTCAGGGTCAACCACCAGAGTCTGTACGATTCATTAATTCTCTACAGGTCGTTCTGCAAATACTTACTACCTTCTGGCGTTGCTACTTTGGTATAGGCAACTGCATCATCTGAGAATAGCCTTAAAGTGCATCCGAAGCTTTCTACTAGATCATTTATATATGTATATTGTAAACAGCAACGGTCCTATCGTACTTCCCTATGGTACTGCGGATATTACCTTCACATCTGTCGATTTTTTTCCATTAGGAGCGACGTATTGAGTTCTGTCTCCAAGAAAGTCTTGAATACAGTCACAAGTCTGCTCCGATGCTCCGTAAGCTCGTATTTTTCTCATTAAACGGCAATGCGGGACGGTGTGAAATGCCTTAACTGAAGTCAAGGAACACGTCATCAGCCTGAACGCCGTTGTCCACTACGCTGTGGATCTCATCGAGGAACAGAGCGAGCTGAGTCTCGCAGGATCCCTGTTTGTGAAATCTATATTGATGTTTATTGAGCACAAAACATGCTACTTAATACTTCAACAGATTGACCTCAACGATGTAGGTCTATAACTGTGCGGATCTGTGTAACGGCCATTCTTAAAAACGGGAATGACCTGCGCCTTTTTCCAGTCGTTAGCTATCTTTCGTTGCTCAAGCGGTCTACGATAAATTACTGCTAGAAGGAGAGCAAGTTCTTTCGCATAATATTTATACAATCTTATAGGTATCTAAGTCGAAACAAGGTCCCGGGAGTAGACAACATTCCATTAGAACTACTGACGGCCTTGGGAGAGCCAGTCTTGACAAAACTCTACCATCTGGTGAGCAAGGTGTATGAGACAGGCGAAATACCCTCACACTTCAAGAAGAATATAATAATTCCAATCCCAAAGAAAGGAGGTGTTGACAAATGTGAAAATTACCGAACTATCAGTTTAACAAGTCACGGCTGCAAAATACTCACGCGAATTCTTTACAGACGAATGGAAAAACTGGTAGAAGCCGACCTCGGCGAAGATCAGTTTGGATTCCGTAGAAATATTGGAACACGTGAGGCAATACTGACCCTACGACTTATCTTAGAAGGTAGATTAAGGAAAGGCAAACCTACGTTTCTAGCATTTGTAGACTTAGAGAAAGCTTTTGACAATGTTGACTGGAATACTCTCTTTCAAATTATGAAGGTGGCAGGGGTACAATACAGGAAGCGAAAGGCTATTTACAATTTGTATAGTAACCAAATGGCAGTTATAAGAGTCGAGGGGCATGAAAGGGAAGCTGTGGCTGGGAAGGGAGTGAGACAGGGTTGTAGCCTCTCCCCGATGTTATTCAATCTGTATATTGAGCAAGCAGTGAAGGAAACAACAGAAAAATTAGGAGTAGGTATTAAAATCCATGGAGAAGAAATAAAAACTTTGAGGTTCACCGATGACATTGTATTTCTGTCAGAGACAGCAAAGGACTTGGAAGAGCAGTTGAACGGAATGGATAGTGTCTTGAAAGGAGGATATAAGATGAACATCAACAAAAGCAAAACGAGGATAATGGAATGTAGTCGAGTTAAGTCGGGTGATGCTGAGGGAATTAGATTAGGAAATGAGACACTTAAAGTAGTAAAGGAGTTTTGCTATTTGGGGAGCAAAATGACTGATGATGGTCGAAGTAGAGAGGATGTAAAATGGAGACTGGCAATGGTAACGAAAGCGTTTCTAGAGGAGAGAAATTAGTTAACATCGAGTATAGACTTAAGTGTCAGGAAGTCGTTTCTGAAAGTATTTGTATGGAGTGTAGCCATGTATGGAAGTGAAACGTGGACGATAAATAGTTTAGACAAGAAGAGAATAGAAGCTTTCGAAATGTGGTGCTACAGATGAATGCTGAAGATTAGATGGGTAGATCACATAACTAATGAGGAGGTATTGAATAGGATTGGGGAAAACAGGAGTTTGTGGCACAACTTGACTAGAAGAAGGGATCGGTTGGTAGGACATGTTCTGAGGCATCAAGGGATCACCAATTTAGTATTGGAGGGCAGCGTAGCGGATAAAAATCTTAGAGGGAGACCAAGAGATGAATACACCAAGCAGATTCAGAAGTATGTAGGTTGCAGTAGGTACTGGGAGATGAAGAAGCTTGCACAGGATAGAGTAGTATGGAGAGCTGCATCAAACCAGTCTCAGGACTGAAGACCACAACAACAACATCAACAACAACATAGGTAACTCATCTAGTCCTGGCACCTTTCCACTACTATGCGATTGAAGCTGCTTTTCAATCCCGCGATCGGTTGTGTCAATGTCTGCCATTTTGACGTGCATACGATGATCGAAAGGTGGACAGTGTTAAGATCTTCCGCAGTGAAACGACTTCGAATTCAGTATTTAGGCCTTCTCTCTGTTATCTTCCGTTTCGGTGCTGTTGTGGTCGATGAGAGAGTGTATAGATGTTTTTGACACACTTACTGAGTTTACATACGACCAAAATCTCTTAGGGTTTTTACTCAGGTCCGCTGACCACGTCTTACTTTCAAAATCATTAAACGCTCCTCTCATTGATCTCCTTACGCTCATTTTCCCCTTCGTTCAGGTTTTGTTTGTCAGCTAGGTTTTTACTTGTCTTGAATCAGAGATGAAGTGCTTTTGTTTACGTAGCGTTTTTCTAACATGGCTGTTAAACCATGGTGGATCTTTGACGTCCCTTAAAACCTTACTCGGAACATACTTGTCTCAGGCATATTGAAAGATGCCTTTGAATTTTTTCCATTTTTTCTCCACATCTTCATCCTCATCACCGAACGTTTGATGCTGATTGTTGAAATATTCTGAAATTTGTATCCTGTGAGCCTTCTTGAGCAAATGTATCTTCCCACTTTTCTTAACATTCCAAACTTATACATTGCAGTGGGAGACAATTACGGTGTTTTCTAAAAACTGTCCTTCAATCCCGACGTGTAGTGTAATTTGAAAGTGACAACATTGTATTTTCAGTCAGTTTGCACTCTGATGTTTTTCTTTTAAATTACTGTGTGCAACTGAAGCAGTTATTTATTCTTCGTTTCATCACTTAGAACTGTTTGGTGGACGTCGACACCCGTACACTTTACACGGGACAGGAATGAATTTTTGAGCGCGCATTATGCATTTTGTACTGATAAATTAATTTTTCATGGCATTTTTACTCGATGCTCGGTCATTGTGGTGGTTCACGTTGGGTAAACTACAATGCGCAGCGCAATTAAAGAGTTATTTATTGGAAACGCCATACTTGTCTCCCACTGCGACACGGAAGCTTGAAATTCAGCACAACAGGTACAAAAGTGCCTATAGCGTTGACATGTGCGTGAATTAAATAGAAAAAGAAGACCGCCTTCCCCCCCCCCCCCCCAACCCGGTTCTTCAATACCCTCGGTGCGACCTGAACACGTTTGCAGGAAGCTTTATAATACCCATGTACCGAGACAGCCATTCACTGATTCCTAGGAGCCGTCATGGCAGGCGTACTTTCCGACACCCATTAAACTTCGCATACGGCCAGCGACAGCTAGCTCCCCTGAGGTGTTTCGAAATGTTTGCCTGTCAAACTGACATCTACCAATTGGTGAATGGCAGTTTTTGTACAGGGATTTGTTTAATTTGCTCAATAAACGTGTGCGGATACCTCTGAGGCTGTTGCCACTCTTTGCCGTTTTATTAATGCGTGTGTCAGCGCCGCACACTCCCGTCCCCCTTCCCGCTACCCCTCCACGACAACACCCCCAGAGGGTCTGAAACGGCAGGGCTTAAAAAATCATAAACACCCGTTACTGCTTCGGATCATGCTCAACTTTCATGAATAGCTTTGAAAGGCTCCTAATCGTTCCAACATGTACAGCAGAGTAAAAATTACTGTCGCGCTACACTCCAAACGGTTCATCCACAAGAGTCTGAGAATTCATCTCACATCCAATGGTGTTGCAGCTCCATGGCGTCCTTAGACAAGGACTAAATCTTTAGGGTGTTATCATCATGTCAAAGGTTGGCAAGAATGTCGCCCTATTGCTCATCACACTGCGATGTATGGCATCAACACACCAAGGGAAGAGGTGGTTTCACTGACGCCTTTTATGAGATCTTTTTGTCTCGATTCTGAATGGAGGTGTGTCTGAAACTTAGTCCTCGGCCACCCACAAAAAATTCAATGTTGAGCGCCGCGATTCTGACATCCATGGAAGAGGCATCGAGAGGTGTGAAATATGGATAAGATGATATGTATTACAGAATGGAATTATACACTAGCGGCTGCCCCATAAAGCAACTCTAACTGTAATACGTTTATTAGCAATCATCAGGCACGAAATTCAGATACACTCTAGACAAAAGATGCTTTACACCTTACTGATAAATATTGGCCACATTACAAGTTCCCTCTTATTTTTTCATTTTACTAAGGTATGCGACTGGTTTCCTCTTGCATTTTATCCTTCAATACGGCACATACTTTTAAGGATAGAGTGACCTTTCGGTACTCTAGATGAGACTTCTATACCATGCAGACCACTATACGAGGTGTGTTAAAAAAAAAAAAGGGTAATTTCTTCTTTTTTTGTAAAGAGTTTTTATTTAATAATATACATCAGTATTATTCTTTTAAAAATAGTCACTATTAGATACTGTACGATTGAGTCAGCACTTTTTCCAGTACTGGAAACACTTCTGATACACCATGTTTGCGATAACTTTTAGCTCTCTCAATAATACGTTTCTGTTCTCATGTATGCTTGCAAAATTATGGCTCTTTTATATTTTCTGTATTTTTGAGTACGGAAAAAAATTAACATGGCGCCATTTCTGCCGCATATGGAAGCTGAGGTAAAATTACACAACTGTTTTTGGTCAGCAATTCACCAACAATTGTATCATCGTGGTGCTAAATTCACGAATTGATTCGCCGCAAATGCAGGCGTTTCGCTTTGTACCTCGCTTGACACAAACGATAGCGAGCTTGTAAGTTGTACCCGTCAACGTTCGACCTTTTTTCAACAGCTAATGTTGCACAATGCCGTTAAAACTGAAAAATACATTGAGCATAGCATTCACTTGTGATAGTTTTTTTCGGTCTTTTTTCGATCAGAGATGTTTCCACTGGGACGACTTAGCCTTAATTTCGACGTTACATCCGTAAACCCCTGAGTCACCATCTGCCATTTATGGCACACTAGTTCTGTAGCGTGGTTTACTTTAACTAGTGACTCCTGAGGAATTAACATTCACAGCTGTTTTTATTCGAAATTCAAGAATGTAATAACAAATTTTACTGTTACATACTTCGTACACAAAAAATCGGAAAAAATTCAGAATGTAAGTCAACATTTTGAGACACTTCTCTGATTGTGATTCGTCGGCCGTTCATAACCGTAACTTATATTTTCTTCTCTGTTCCGGCGTGAAGCCGAGCGCCGGCGCCCCAGTCGGAAACGAGAGAGCAGTGAGGGCTGCGAAGACGCCAGCCCAGCCAGTAGCAGGCTGACCGACCCCTCTCCAGGAAGACAACGCAACGGCACCGCCGTCTATGTGGAGAGGATATAAGGGCCGCGCCGGCTGGTCGCGGCGCAGTTGTACAGAAGCATCGAGATTATATACTTCAAGACCAACCACTTATGAATTGTATATACTGAAGAGCTTTCTTATTTGTCTGTCATCCTTTGCTTGCGACACATCCATGTAAATACAAAGTTAAGTATTGTAACATTTTCCTTTTGTAATAAAACTCATTAATACGATTTGTTTGAATCTTGTATAGTGATACGAGAAAGCAGGTTTTCTAGACACCCCATATTCGACGATCAGGCAGGACTCAATTTAGTGGATGGTGATGTTCTGAGGTACGTGGGCCACCCTTCATTTCCGTTGTCTTCACGGCCTTCTTCCTAGCGCCTTTGACACTTTTCAGACATGTGTAGCAGAACAACAACGAAAGCGTCTCGCGAATCGAATACAATACGCGAAAATTCAAAATTCTCCTTACTTTTTGAACATGCCTCGTATACAGGTGGATTTCCGGCAATCTTCTTTCGCCTATCCAACTTTTCTATTCTGCTGTTAATTGCCTTATGCAACTGCACCGATTTCTCTTTGCGAGGGATTTGATTTACTAGCAGGTGAGTTGAAAGTAAGGAATAGCAAATTCTTAGCGCTTGGCTTGCTTTAATACGTACTCGAAGAAGATTCTAATAATTGTATTGAAACAGAATGCTGCTACAATTGATGTTGTTTTATTGCTGCAGATCATGCAGCCGCAATAGGCCTATTTCTGCTTGTGGCCATCTTCAGGCTATATCCATATCGCATCTTGGCGCTGTCGCTGTCTTATAATCGTATTGCTGCATAAGGAACATCACTTGGAGCTGACTTTAATCGTTAAGTGTTAACTTCAATTATGATTGCTGTTATTGGGAACTGTCACCTTAGGTCGTTTATCGATGTTATATACTGCTGTAGTTTTGACAGTTACGTTTCACAGCAAACCCAGCTATGCTGTATGGTTACAAAATTAAAACAGTATTCTACAAGCTGTGACATAGTCGCGAATTGAACTGTGACCCGATTATGGAATAAATTTCCTTTACTTCACGTCAGTGGTCACTAATCTTTTTGTCATCAGACTACCGGTTTCTGTCTATAATGACCATTCTCAGATCTCTTTTACGGAAGTATGCCGTAATATACTGGAAGCACAGTGGCATCGCTAAATTCTAAACACAAAATCAGCGCCAGCATGGTGAAATATATAAGTGAGCCATATATATATTTGGCGTTGCTAGCGCTGATTTCGAGTTCAGTATTTGACGATGCCGCTATGGCTCCAGTGTATTACGACATGTTTTTATAAAACAGATCGACACCTGTAGTCTCATGACAAA
This sequence comes from Schistocerca piceifrons, assembly GCF_021461385.2. Classification (NCBI taxonomy): domain Eukaryota; kingdom Metazoa; phylum Arthropoda; class Insecta; order Orthoptera; family Acrididae; genus Schistocerca; species Schistocerca piceifrons. The sequence goes on from NC_060143.1 coordinate 564,009,137, forward strand.
AGGATTTGTGACCATAGACGTGAAGTAAACAAAATTTATATAACACTGTTTCCCAATAACAGCAAACATAAGTAAAGTTAATGATAACCGAATAAAATTAGGCTGCATTTGAAGTTCCTTATGTAGCAATATAACGGAATGTATAACGGAATGGACAGTGTCTTGAAAGGAGGATATAAGATGAACATCAACAAAAGCAAAGCGAGGATAACGGAATGTAGTCAAATTAAATCGGGTGATGCTGAGGGGATTAGATTAGGAAATGAGACACTTAAAGTAGTAAAGGAGTTTTGCTATTTAGGGAGTAAAATAACTGATGATGGTCGAAGTAGAGAGGATATAAAATGTAGACTGGCAATGGCAAGGAAATCGTTTCTGAAGAAGAGAAATTTGTTAACATCGAGTATAGATTTAAGTGTCAGGAAGTCGTTTCTGAAAGTATTTGTATGGAGTGTGGCAATGTATGGAAGTGAGACATGAACGATAACCAGTTTGGACAAGAAGAGAATAGAAGCTTTCGAAATGTGGTGCTACAGAAGAATGATGAAGATAAGGTGGGTAGATCACGTAACTAATGAGGAGGTATTGAATAGGATTGGGGAGAAGAGAAGTTTGTGGCACATCTTGACTAGAAGAAGGGATCGGTTGGTAGGACATGTTTTGAGGCATCAAGGGATTACAAATTTAGCATTGGAGGGCAGCGTGGAGGGTAAAAATCGTAGAGGGAGACCAAGAGATCAATACACTAAGCAGATTCAGAAGGATGTAGGTTGCAGTAGGTACTGGGAGATGAAGAAGCTTGCACAGGATAGAGTAGCATGGAGAGCTGCATCAAACCAGTCTCAGGACTGAAGACCACAACAACAACATGTAGCATTAAAAGTAGAACACAACAGTACCGCCACGATGCAATATGGATACAGCCTGGAGATAGCCATAGAGCTGAAATAAGCAATTAGACATCAATTATAGCAGCATTCTGGTTCAGTACATTACAGGCGATCTCTCTGTCGGACAGAGAGAAACTAAATAGTCGATGAGCGTTTTCCATAAAAGTTCGCAATATTTGCTTTTAGTGGCCCACTTAGCGAATTACATTGATACGCTAACAAAATTTATGCGCTGCGAATAAATCAGATGAGCACTTTAGAGGTCGCCACCGCTTCTAATGACCTCTCCGTTGACAAGGCGCCAACTTTAATCTTCCTTTGATCCCTTCGAGCACCGTATTGCTCTTTTCATGCTCGATGGCGACTGTGTTGACTCGGACAGAGCAGCTGCGGCGGCAGTACGGCAGTGTGGTACAGCACGGGCTCTGGCAAATAAACCCGACCTGCAGGGGAGGAACCCGGTGTAATTTTACGTCTGTTTACTTTGTCGGCCCGGAAGCGCCCCCCTCTGCTCTTCCCCATACGTGCCCTCGGAATGATAGCATTCACACGAGGGCTCTTAGGAGCAGAAGCACCTGCAGCCTCGTCACGGCATGTTTTTCAGTCTGTTGTTCCTGTGAGCTACTTGTGACGAGGTAACAGTGCGACAGTTCGAGATGAGTAAACAGCAACGGTCATCTCAAAGCGGCTAGGATTGTTTTTCTGCTGATCGCGTAGACTCCTCCGAAGCAAGCTGCTTTCACTGTGCCTCTGAGTTGAACGAAGAGGTTCTTTTAAAACGAAACCCAAAGTGGCGTGATAAATGCGCTTGAAAAAACAGCTGTGTCATTTCTATTGAAATTTAAATTCCTTTGCTAAACAGGTACAGCATGGTTAAGATTATTACATTGTAGCTGGCGAAAAAACTTTAACTGAGTAATCATTATTAATAAGAAATAACTGGAAAAGTTCGAGTAGAGCTGAAGCCCTTGAGGGTTCCGCACAAACTTAACTGTGTACACGGAGGGTCCATGTGAATGTTTTGATGAGTGAGTTTGCGAGTATGGAAATATGTGACATACTCCGCCTCGTATTTTGACTACATTGACTTAGAAGATTAAATTTTACACTAAACCAATAGAGCGTAGACCTCAGTACATTCTAAGAACAAAATAATAATAATAATAATAAATTTCTCACAACCAAGTAAGAGATACCCCAGATTACAACCAGAGCACAGGAATGAACCATCACTACCACCAATTTAAGAAAAAATTTATAGTCTTATTAAAAAACTCAAAAATAGTAAGTCATCGGGAGAAGATGGAATTGCAGCTTAACTACTGAAGAACCTTGGTCAATTCCTTAAAAGAGATCACGCAAACCGACAGTCACATATGCAAGTGTAACATTCTTATTGATTCGAAAACAAAATTTACAAGGAATTAAGAACGTAAGAGAAAGGTTATTAGAAAATATCTGGAATCGCGGTACAAACAAGATGGATACAGACTGCAGACCATCGACACAACAGAAAAGAATATCAAACATCAAAACTGACATCAGAAAGAGATGAATGAAGTTTTTTGGACACCTAGACAGATTACCTGGAAACAAACTAAACGCCCATTGGGCTCTGTGAAATCACTTTAAGCATCAACACCCTGGGTAAAAGGGAAGCAGTGGTTGAGAAGGGAGTAAGACAGGGTTGTAGCCTCTCCCCGATGTTGTTCAATCTGTATATTGAGCAAGCAGTAAAGGAAACAAAAGAAAAATTCGGAGTATGTATTAAAATTCATGGAGAAGAAATAAAAACTTTGAGGTTCGCCGATGACATTGTAATTCTGTCAGAGACAGCAAAGGACTTGGAAGAGCAGTTGAATGGAATGGACAGTGTCTTGAAAGGAGTTTTGCTATTTGGGGAGCAAAATAACTGATGATGGTCGAAGTAGAGAGGATATAAAATGTAGGCTGGCAATGGCAAGGAAAGCGTTTCTGAAGAAGAGAAATTTGTTAACATCCAGTATTGATTTAAGTGTCAGGAAGTCATTTCTGAAAGTATTCGTATGGAGTGTAGCCATGTATGGAAGTGAAACATGGACGATAAATAGTTTGGACAAGAAGAGAATAGAAGCTTTTGAAATGTGGTGCTACAGAAGAATGCTGAAGATTAGATGGGTAGATCACATAACTAATGAGGAAGTATTGAATAGGATTGGGGAGAAGAGAAGTTTGTGGCACAACTTGACCAGAAGAAGGGATCGGTTGGTAGGACATGTTCTGAGGCATCAAGGGATCACCAATTTAGTATTGGAGGGCAGCGTGGAGGGAAAAAATCGTAGAGGGAGACCAAGAGATGAATACACTAAGCAGATTCAGAAGGATGTGGGTTGCAGTAAGTACTGGGAGATGAAAAGGCTTGCACAGGATAGAGTAGCATGGAGGGCAGCTTCAAACCAGTCTCAGGACTGAAGACCACAACAACAACAACCCTGGGTAACTGAAGTTAAGAAGGATCTGACGAAAGCAAAAATTGACATAACGAACACATCAGACAGGGATACATCCAGAAGCAAAACTGATACGTTTAAGTTTACTTCAGAGACCGAACCAAAATCATACTGACCAAAGTGGACCGAAGAAACAAAGAAGGCCCTTGGGGAGAAAATGAAGAAATATTGGAAAAATAAGAAGAACGCTAAGAAAGTCTGAAAAACACCTGGTTATCTCCCTCCAATGGGGACACTTGCTAATAATAATAGTAGTTCTGATACACCAGAAAGGAATTAACGGAACAGGATGGAAATCGGTAGGTGTGATGTCCATGTACTGATAAACAAGTGATTACAGTTTGAGAAAGTTGGAAGATTTATTCAAGGGAAAGAAGATCACAATTTGAGCAAGTCAATAACATGCTGGTGCAGGCTCTGACCACTATGGGACTTAACATCTATGGTCATCAGTCCCCGAGAACTTAGAACTACTTAAACCAATCTAACCAAAGGACAGCACACAACACCCAGTCATCACGAGGCAGAGAAAATCCCTGATAAGCACTAAGACAAACAGTAGAAACTCTCGAACTGTGCGTATGGACTCTATCTGTCTCATGTGTAAGTCCAAGACGGATTGCCATGAGTGGCAACGAAACGGAGCGTAAAATATCGTCGACGTACACCTGGTTGTGATCCGTGACACAGTCGAGCACAGAGGTACGTCGACGATAATCATGCCCCGTTTTGTAGGTATCCGTGATAAGGTGTCCTGGGCTTACATTTCTGCAAGATAATGCACGCAGTCAGGCGATGAGATCTCTAACTGCTTGTCATTGTGCCTGCCAAAGCCTTGGCCACCAAAGTCATCGGATGTCTCCCGATCTCAGAAAGTTTGAAGCATTATTGGCAGGTTTCTCCAAACAGCTCGGGATTTTGACTATCTAACGCACCGTTTGGACACAATTGAGCACGATATTCCTCAGGAGGACACACAAGAAGTCTGTCAATTAACACAAAGCCAAATAACTGCTTTCATAACGGCCAGAAGTGGACCAATGCGTTATTGACTTGCTCTTTCTCTTGAATGAATTATAAGTTTTCTTCTGAAATTGTAATCATTTGTTTGTCTGTATATGTACATCACATCTACCGAATAGGGCGTACATGACCTTATCTTTTGATTGCACTGACTCAGAAACTTAAATTTTTCACACTTCAAAGGTACCGTAGTGTTTAGTGTTTGTCGTCGCTTTTAACATGTTAACTCTACCCATTCCTGATGAGGCGAACTCCCCATCACACCACCTCAGATTTAGTGGTAAGGCGACCCAGTGGATAGTCCGTCTAAAACTGAACACAGATCGAGCATAAAAACAGAAAGAAGGTGTACAGGACTGTGAAAAGAAAGCAAAATAGAAACAGTGAACGGTCCAACCTCAACAAGTGCAATATTTACAAAAGATTGATTAACAGTGACGTCGTGGTTGAGTGACTACGGTGTTGGACTGTAAACTGAACGAGCTGTGTTCAAAACTCCCTCGTGCCATTTATTTATTCATTTTCTTCACCACATAATGAACTATCCGTCCTGTCATTGAAATGTCTGTTCTCTTTCTGTAGTTTTGGCAGTTGTCATACTATACACTGGTTATAGAATATGAGTTATACGATAAGGATACGTTACCGTCGCAAGTAAATGTGATGAATAGTGCGAGCAGGCGAGATATCACATAAAGAAAAGAAAACAACAAATAAACGGGTGTCAACTATGTTACAACAAAGCAATTCAAGTGTCCAAGTTTCTAAAGCATAAAGCAACTTCAAAAAGTTGAAAACATATTTTTCGACAGAGTACAGAGAAATTGTGTTTTCATGAAACTGTTGCATTCATTTGTTGCAGCTTTTGTGACAAACTACTATGTTTTCAGCATTTTCTTGGGAGTGATCGGATTCACATTCATACGAACACCTAGATCGGGAAAGGAGGCATATCTTACCAGGAGTACAAGTTAGGTGCACCTATAAGAGATTCCTATCATACCACACACGTATTGTCACTAATTCTGTGTCTCACACACGACACGTGTTTTCAGGTGGAGGATTCTGTTGACCTGTCGCCTTGTCATCAATTGTTTGCCGTTCCCGTTCGAAAGCCACTACCTTTCGGCTGCTAATAGAGTAGTTGTACAGAATCAACTGTCATTATAGGTCCGTACCTTACACCTCGCTGTTGCAGACGGAAGCCGGCCGGGATGGCCGAGCGGTTCTAGGCGCTACAGTCTGGAACCGCGCGACCGTTACGGTCGCAGGTTCGAATCTTGCCTCGGGCATGGATGTGTGTGATGTCCTTAGGTTAGTTAGGTTTAAGTAGTTCTAAGTTCTAGAGGACTGATGACCTCAGGTGCGAACTAAAAAAAAGAAATGGCGGGAGGGAGGTTTGAGGGGCGGTCGCTTGGTAGTTCAACACAGTCATCACAGTGACCACTTAACCACGACGCAACAGTTGCTACAGACTCCACTATGTTGTACTTCTTGTGCTTGGACCGTTCACTGTTTCTATTTTGATTTTTTTTCCACAGTTAAGCACAGCTTCTTCCTGTTTTCGTGCTTGATCTGTGTCCAGTTTTTGACGGGCTATCGTTTGGGCCTTCTTACCATTAAATCTGAAGGGGGTGAGATGGGAAGCTTCCATTGTCAGGAGAACACCCAACATGTCTATCAATCAGTGGCAAACCAAATAACTGCTTGCGAAGGGCCAGAGTAGGACCAACGCGTTATCGACTAGCTCAGTTTGTGAAAATCTTTCTCTTGAACGAATTATCCACTTTTTCTGCTATTTAAATAATTTGTTTGTCTGTAAATGTACATCACATCTACCGATTAGAGTGTACATGCCCTTATCTTTTGATTGCGATAACTTAGAAGCTCAAATTTTTCACACTTGCAAAGATACCATAGCATTTAGTCTTTGACATAAATTTCAGCTTATTAGCTCTGTTCCTGAGAAAAAGTGGGCATATCAGACAGACGGACGGACAAATGTAGAATGAAATGATACTACAAGAATGTCAAATCAAACACCTTTCAGCTATCTAATTTGCAAATTGTTATTTTTTTGGGCTACTAGTTTCGGAGATTCGTTACGCCGTCTTCAGGCCCCCTGAACGATGTGGAGTCCCGTAACCATCTCTGACAAGACGGTACACATTATGTGTCCATTTGGAAGTCACATCTGGAAGCTGGCGAGATCTGGAGAGACTGAATAACAGTCTCTGACCGTTATTTCCACCAACCTGTCATCTTCTAAAGTTGTGTGCCCAGCGCGGAAGACAGCTCGTCGGTCGTGGGATCTTCTTCGGTGGAGGATGTTACGCTGTCAGTTCGAACTCGTGATTGTGCTGTTTGCGGGGTGCCACTTGCCCAGGTTAGTCTCTGTATCTACAGTCGGCATGATCTGTAGTACTGACAATGATGGTAGGCGACACTTCTCATTAATAAATCCTGTTTTGATATCATTCAAATATTCACACATTTACACCGTTATTTACAACACTCGACATAGCTTTCTTAATTGTATGGTAACTTTTCCTTCCAAATTCCGAAATGTGATACACATGTCCAGCTTTCCGGTACGCACTAGACAGAATGAGTATTACATGTTCAGAACTAAGTTGTGCCCGATATAGAGTACAACATGAAACTTACTGGCAGATGAAAACTGTGTGCCGGGCCGAGACTCGAATTAGGGACCTTTGCCTTTCCGGGCCAGTGCTCTACCAACTGAGCTATCCAAGCACGACTCAAGCCCCGTCCTCACAGCTTTACTTCCTCCAGTACCTCGTCTCCTACCTTTAAAACTTTACAGAAGCTCTCCTGTGAACCCTGCAGAACTAGCACTGCTGAAGGAAAGGATATTGCGGAGATATGGCTTAGCCACAGCCTGGGGGATGTTTCCAGAATGAGATTTTCACTCTGCAGCGGAATGTGCGCTAATATGAAACTTCCTGGCAGATTTCTTCCTGAGCACTTGCCCGTTAAAGGGAAAGGTCCCGAGTTCGAGTCTCATCCCGGCTCACAGTTTTAATCTGCCAGGAAGTTTCATATCAGCGCACACTCTGCTGCAGAATGAAAATCTCATTCTAGAGCACAACATGTCCGGCTCTGAAGAACACCCAAAACAGAGTGAGTATCACATATTCACATCTAAGTAACGCACGAAACTGAGACACGTGCCTGACCCTCCAGAACGCCCGAAACAGAGTGACTAGCGCAGCCGAAGTACTTCATCTCCCAGGCGCACCAAAGCGACCAGAAGGTGTCCGAAGTACTTAGGTTGCAATATAGGTTCTGTTATGTTTCTCAAAATTATTGAAATTTAACTAACAAAAGCGTTAGAATCGTAGGGCATGAAGATTGTCATACAGAAAACTGGGTTAAATACAATGAAAAGTATATAAATAATTAATAAGAGAAGTTAGGTTTTCTGGAGCGTAGCACCCGAACGTGCCGACCAATCAGAAGCAAGTTCTGTACAATTGGTGGACTGTCCCTCGGGACTGGTGCCTACTGTGCCATCTGCCGTTTGTACCTCACTCCACTTTGTACCATATGCTACTTCACATGTATCAAGCTACGTCAAAACTAGCTTCTAGCAAAATAAAATACTCGCGGCCACAGTTAGGAATATCACATTAGACATAGAGAGATTTGATGGTCTAAGGGTTCCGTTTTTACCGAATGAGCTACGGAACCCAGAGAAAGATGGCAGACTAGTCGTATATCTGTCAGCTACGTTTCTGACCACTGAGGCGGACGGGAAGTGGGGAGCTCGGCTGGTGTCGCCCGACACCGCTCGGCCCAGCTGGCGGTTCCCAGCGAGCAGCCGGGCGTCCGCCACGCCGCACACTGTTTGCCAGCAGCGACGCCGCCGGCCGCGGACGCGGGATCTGGCAGGTTAATCAGATTTTGCGGAGCTCGTACTCCTAAGCCGGCCGCCCTAACAGGATTACGGCGCGCAGAGCAGCGCAGCGTGGGCGCTGCCGGACGCTGACACAGCCAGTCCGACCGCGCCAGGGCTCCATGGCGGCGGCGGCGGCGGCGGCGGCGGCGGCGAGTGCAAAGTACGCTAGTCAGGGGGAGACACCGCCGGCGGCCAAGCACGGGATCTGCGGCTCGCCGCCCCTGCCACCCTCTCCGATACCTGCCCGCTGCGCACCGCCGACGGATTGACGCGAAACGGTCACCTGCTGCCCAGTTGTAGATTGAGCGGTCATGAATTATGGGCTCGCGTATTTACGGTAATTCTTAAAAAAGAACTGGAAACGACACGATGCTGTCCTCTCTAATGAGCAGCTTTCTAATAAATTATGTAAGCAAATAAGCAGGAAAAGTTCTGTAAATAACTAAAAACGAATACACGCAAATATTGTGTCTATTGACACACAATCAACATGTATTTAGAAAATGCAACCAGCTATTTACTCGCGTGAAGTGATGAGTGTTATTGACAAGGAATTTCAGATTGATTCGGTGTTTCTGGATTTCTGGAAGGCTTTTGACAGTGTACCACACAAGGGGCTTGTAGTGAAATTGCTTGCTTATGGGATATCGTCTTCGGTATGTGACTGGATTCGTGATTTCCTGTCAGGGAGGTCACAGTTCCTAGTAATGGATGGAAAGTCATCGAATATAACATGTGATTTCTGGCGTTCCCCAAGGTAGCGTTATAGGCCCTTTGCTGCTCCTTATCTATATAAACGATTGGGGGACAATCTGAGCAACCGTCTTCGGTTGTTTGCAGACGACGCTGTCGTTTATCGACTAATAAAGTCATCAGAAGATCAAAACAAATTGCAAAACGATTTAGAAAAGACATCTGAATGGTGCGAAAATATACAGTTGACGCTAAATAACGAAAAGTGTCAGGTCATCCACATGAGTGTTAAAAGGAATCTGTTAAACTTCGGTTACACGATAAATCAGTCAAATCTAAAGGCCGTAAATTCAACTAAGTACTTAGGATTTACAATTACGAACAACTTAAATTGGAAGGAATAAGTAGAAAAAATTGGGGGAAGGCCAACCAAACACTGTTTTATTGGCAGGACACTTAGAAAATGTAACAGAGCTACTCATACGCTTGTCCGTCCTCTATTAGAATACTGCTGCGCGGTGTGCGATCCTTACCAGACAGGATTGACGGAGTACATCGAAAAAGTTCTAAGAAGGGCAGCACTTCTTGTATTTCCGTGAAATAGGGGAGAGAGTGTCACTGAAACGATATAAGATTTGGGGTGGCCATCATTAAAACAAAGGCATTTTTCTTTGCCGCGGCATCTTCTCACAAAATTCCAATCACCAACTTTCTCCTCAGAATGCGAAAATATTTTGCTGACACCGATCTAAATAGACAGAAACGTTCCCCATGGTAAAATAGGGTAAATCAGACTTCGTACCGAAAGATATTCGTGTTAGTTCTTTCCGCACGCTAAACGAGATTGGAATAATAGAGAATTGTGAAGGTGGTTGGATGAACCCTCTGCCAGGCGCTTAAATGTAATTTGCAGAGTATCCGTGTAGACCTAGATGTAGATGTAGATGATAGTTTCAGAGAACTCTTACCTTAGTGAAGGCTGTTACAGTACACAACGAAAGTTATTCTGAGATTTTACTATGAGTGAAAAATGATTAGTACAGTGAAAAATGTTCTTTCGACATCGAGGCTTACGAAAAAGAAGGGCAACGGTGCGTGCGTCGCGAAGGTAGGCCTGAGCTCGCTCGCTCGCTCAACCGGGCAGGCAAACTGCGTTTCTACACCTGTTAACTCGTAACTCTGTGTATACACACAAAAGAGAATTTCATCTTCTACTGGAACCGTTTTAATGGAGTCTTACGGTTATTAGCCCTACAATGATCGGAACTCAAAAAGCCTACTAATACTTTTTTATGGCTGTACTGGGGCACAATAAAATTAAAATCAAGCCAAAATGATTATCAGTTGCACAAGCTAGCACTTCTTATATGGAATGAGGACTATTAAGCAGAAGAGACTAAATGCTACAACCAAGCCGTTATAACATTTGTATCGAGTATTGATGTCAAATTGAATTTTGTTGTAGTTTTGTTACTCAGTAAGACTTCATAATAGCAGATTCCAGTACAAGATGCAATTCTCGTTAGTTCTAACACGCCCAGATGCGAGTTAACAGCTTTACAAACGCATTTGTCTGCTGCGCTGAGTGTGCGAGCAAGTTCAGGCTTACCATAGTGACGTACGCGCCGCGGCCTGTCTTCTTCGTGGGCCTCATTTCGACATCGCATGACGTCACAGGCCCATATGAAATCACCGCAGTTATTCTACGGTGAATTCCTCTTCAATAACTGTTTCTTCACCAGACAGCCTTTTAAAAATTTGACACAGTATTTTGTAACCGGAATTTTTCTCTATCACCAGATTCCGTCCCACAAACCCAAGTGCTGCTACCTTGTGTGTTTCTGGCGTCAACGTAAGTAAAATTTCATCTGGCAGACAAAGTGAATGTTTCACTGAATTATTTCGAGCTTCTAAATGATTTAAAATGCCAGGCATGATGGAGAAATGATTGCGAATGTACTGTTCTTGTTGTTGGATGCTGTTTTTGGGAAAACACTTGGGCTGTAGCAAAATTGACTGCGTCTCCTGCGTTTAGGGAATTCAAAACATTTTTCACTTGCATGTAGTATGACACAGCCTGTAGCCACGTTCCCCACCGAGTTAAAACTGGCTGATGAGGTGACGCCAAATTTGGAAGATATTCACGGAATTCTTCAGCTCTAATTGGTGACATGACAAACACTTTCTTCACATTAGAAACAGGAAAATCCATATCGTTATACTGACTTCTGATAGTTTCAGAGACAGGATGTAAGCCGTCAACAAGGCACGTCAGGTGAACTTAATTTTGTGGAACAAACTTTAAGTCCAATTCTCGCTTTAACGATATATGGAGCAACATCGCTCAGAAATAACTATACATTGTCTTACCGTATCCCTTCTGGCCACAAGAAAGCTAACGTGTCACTGAAAAATTTGGCATCAGTGCAATAATTTACTCGGTCGAGCATTTTTAAATTAAGAAGAATGGATTTGCTCCCTGCTTTCATAGCACCAACTACATACAAATATTCCAAATATTCCAATTTATTTCTTGAAAGCACCGTGGCATATACTTTTACGCAATTTAGATTCATCTGATACCCTTTTTTGTTTGACTATTTCTCTAAAAATACACCAAGGTACACATTATTCAGTTTCCACAACGAAAAGTCGGAACCGAGTAATGCTAAGCACAAGTCTTTGAAAAACGTTACTGTTCGCCAGTATTGCTTTTAATCGGTTGCTTGTAGATTTATTCTTAAACCTCCCCTTACTCCCTGTACTACTAATGTGATGCGCAGTTTCTTCGCAGAAACACTCTTTTCTCAGAGCAAACAAAATTATATTCTGCTGTCTTCTGTGAAAATATTTCCTCGAAACTCGTTTACACATTTGCGTAAGATTACTGGTTGAGAGGTTGTTGTGGGTGGCATTCCCGAATGCAGCGAGCAGTCATGCACACGAGCGCTCCAAAATACACTGCAGCTTGGCACTCCGGCATTCACCGTCCATGCCAGTGACATCATTCCGACGCGACAACTGACTGCCCAGTGACAGAACATTTTTTTCCTTGCAGTACTATTTCACAATATCCTGGCTATACCTTAGCATTGCTTTCTTACGCATTCGACCAAAGTTAATTTTTGCAGGAAGAAAGTCACTAATAGAGAAATGACAAACAGGAGTGCAATACCCACTTTAAAATCACAGTTTCCTGTAAATTATACTGTTTTATTTAAAAATGATAAAATAAGTAAGCGAGAACGTTTTACAGCAAAATAAGCATAGATAAGTACAAACAGGTATAGTTAAAACTACTTCCACAGATAGGTATTACGAAGTATAATATTTCTTCTAGTCTCTAAAAGTATAGACTAAAGTATCAATTTTGGCTAGAAATGCAGGCTTTAGTCATCGCAATTTATCACTCAAAGGATATAGTGTCTACCAAGGGACTTGGACGCATGAGATGTCTTCAAAAAGTAACGGAAGTTTGTAGTTAGTATTATGTATTAATCCAATTGACATGACTTTTTTTTTGTTTTGTGAGAGTACTTGTAATGTACAATATTACATAGTTGTGCTCTGCTAATTGTAATACCACTTACCCTATCATTGTGCGAACAGATCTGTAAGATGTCAGGCAAATCAAACACCTTTCATGAAAACCCTGACATGATGAGCAAATCTGGCAGTATGTCACATAGCTCCGAATAAATCCTGACATTAAATTAACCAAAGCAATACGATCAACGAGTGAACAAATGGAATACCACAGACTAACACGAGAATGCCTAAATGCATGTCATACCTTCCCACCATGAAACAGACGCATTTCCGAGAGGAGAAACGAGAACAGAAGCCGAGAGCAGAATCGTGTGGGCTAGGAGGCCCTACGATAAGGGACAGACACCCACGTTGCCACATGACCGCCAGAACCACCCCCCAGCCCATGTTAAAAGATAGAGCCCTCCAGAAGAACAGTATAGACCTTACGATAACACTAAAAGGGTCACACCAGCTGCAAGATTTAGCGTGAGACTTTTTCGCGTCTCTGTTACGTTGCAAACGTTAAAAACATTGCGTCACAACGAAAAGTATAACGTTTCCCATTGGATAGACAGAATTTTTGTAGGCAGAGCTTAGGGTTAACATAGAGACCCTGATTGGTCAGTTGAAATCAGAGCCACACAGCTTTTTTTTAAACCAACTTCGGTAAATTGCAGTAGGGAGAAGTTAGGAGAGAGTTGCTTCCGAGACGGTGAGGTGCAGGGAGTTGCGCCCCCCGCCACCCCCTGACGCTGCCTAAACACCGACAAGGCAATGAACGCATGCGATGCCGCATTTTTGAGCGCATAAGGCTTCACTCAGAACTGCAGAAGTCTCATCTGTTACATCCCCTTTATACGTAATACTAGTGTCGATCGTCAATTAAATCTCATAGTGTTCACTTTTGCTACATGAAGTAAAAATCTGAAACGCGATGATTTTTCTGTTATGTAATTATTGAGAAGCCACATCAGCCACTGTAACTTACGACGATTTAGATAAGTAATTAAAGATCATTGAGGGTCACTCTAGACCATTTTTATAGCTTTCTCTTTTATGAAACCTAACTTAAATCTAAATTATAGATGTGATATGGCATAGGTCATCCTTCGATCCATTGTAGAACTTGGAAACCCATTCAGGGATTATTCGTTCACATTTTTGTTGAACGCGTACGTTGGTTTTTATCATCCTGTATCAAAATATTTCCTTTTATCAATAGTGCAATTTATAAACAATGTTTTGTGAGTAGAATAAAATTTCCAATGGTAAACTTAACTGCTTTTTCGACGTAATTTTACCAGCTAACTAAAATAGGAAAGCCTTGAACCCCTTCCACTATGTTTAGTTAGTATTAAGATTCTTTTACAGGGAGTGCAGTGGAGCTGATGCTGAAATCATTAAATATTTGATTATATCATCTCTAGTCTCACTGAACTCTTCTGAACTCTACATATCATGTGTGGTCTGACGTCTCCTTACCAGCAACAGGTCCCAGGTTCAAACTAGTCAATTCCCTGAAAAAGACGTTCAGAGTGTCGTTGCGCGAAAATGGTAGGGAGACACGAATTAGAACAAACAGAAACCATCCACAATGTTAGAGAATGGCGTCCCTGCCAGGATGGTAAAGTACCGTGATTGAAGGTCGACTACATGCCTAACTAGGTCAGAAAAATGTCTTGTAGAAAAATTTTCGTAAAAAAATTGTTTTCCTGAAGTTATACATAGTCGATAACAGTAGCTGCAGCGATAGATAGTAAGATAGCATTCAATAGAAAGCGAGACATTCTATCAAAGACAATAGCATAATTAAGTTAGGCATTTTAATATTGTTAGAATTAAGGTTTCTCTCCAATGCAAGAGCACAGGTGGCGGATACATCGTTGACAACTTGGTTCTGTCCCAACAAGTAAGTGAATGGATTGTCAGTCTTGGGTATAGTAAGTGTCAAGTTGTGTGTGCAAAAAGTTTGTGAAACGCGTAAGATCGTACGAGCGCATGTTAACGCGAAGTAGGGCGCGTGAATTGGTTTTAAAACAGAAAATAAGGGAATCAGAAAGATTAGCAATGGCAGATCGAGACCTTGACCGAATTGAGGTAGAGACCCAGCAATAAGACGGACAGAGAGTAGAGGACAGTACAACACACGATGCAGTATCGCGAGAAATAGGACAGGTAACCACAATAAAGAGGATAATGTGTGCCAAGGCATAGAAAACGTAGGTCAGCATACTACATAGGAGCAGGAAAGTAGAGAGACAGTCGATGAGGATTCTAACTTGCGTCTTGAATACGTAGAACCCATAGCGCAAGTAATCAGAGCTCCCTCACAACAGAGCACAAGGAATTCGAGCAGAAACGTGTCACATCACAGTTCAATACAATCGGTCGTAAACCAACACTTGGGCGAAAACACAGAACGTGGGACGTCGGAAGAAAACGCAATAGGACCCACCAATCTGGCAGAATTATTACAACAAATTACGGAAACCATGTCAAGGCAAAATAAAGAACTGGCGAACCAAATTCAAATTCAGAATGCAGAAACCACGAGACAAATGCTTGAGATTAAAGAACAAAACAAGAAAATTCAGTTACACGTAAGTCATATTGAAGACGAAGAAAAAGAATCTCGAGAAGCGATAGGAAACGTAAAAACAGGTGACAATCAATTGAGAACAGACATTGACAAGGTACAAGTGGACGTACAAACATTGCGTAATGACACTCAGGACGAGATCGAAACATTACGTAACAACACCCAGGGAGAAGTCAAGAAACTAGAGAAACAGATAAACGTAATTACTAGACAAGCAGCAGGTACAGCGCGTGAAATTGATGAAAACGGTATGTTACACAAACGTATCAAAAGAGCAACGCTGAAAAGATATGATAATCGCATAGTCAAAATAGAAGCGGAAATGAAGCAACAATTTCAGAAATTGCGAGCAGAGTTGCAGCAAAACGTTGAAGAGCGTAGTCAACAAGATCGAACAAGCACTGAGTCTGCAACCACATTCGTATCTGTAACAGCACCGGAAAAACAAGCAATTAATGAAGATATCATGCATTTTCGATTCCAATCACAGGCGGAAAGTAACATACGTGAAATCAGACAGCCTGCACCGCAACAAACACGTTTCGAAACTCTTGATGAATAAGCGGCACCACAAACACATACGGAATCACGAATGCATGTTTCAAGACAGTCTGGATCGTGCAATGAAGCGGCAAGGTTAGCCAGACAAGATACCGAACAAATACGTGACAATGGAAATCCAGGTCGCGAAGAGTACAGTGCAATGCATTCAGCTACACGTTCACAACCGATGGAAGAAAATTATTGCTTACCACTCCAACGATACTACGCAAGGGTACGCGAAAGTTACAGTGGAAAATATCCAAAGGATCTACCACAGCCGGAAAGAACGATGGGAGAAATGATCAGAAACAAAAGTGACGGAGAATCGCGAATTTCATATGGAACTATGACGAAGTACGACAACGATCATTTCCTCACAGTCAGAAAATTTCAACACTTTCGACAAGGAAACTTATTACATCCACGAACTTTTATTGATCAATTCCGAGTAGGATTACCAGAACACTGGACGCTAGCACACAAATTAGACTTTATATGTGCACACATGTCAGGAACAGTCGCAGAAACCATGCAGAATGTTGCAGCGACATGCCGATCGTACGAAGATTTCAGAGAGAAGTTTCTCTCACGATATTGGTCCAGCGAAGCACAGAACGGACTGAAGTACGAATTATTACAGAACCCATATTTTGAAAATTCAGGAGAGAAGAGTCTCGTGAAATTTTTCGAAGTAATGGCAAAGAAAAATCAATGCTTAGATGTACCATACAGTGACGGAGAGTTGATTAAATTATGCGCGATGAAGTTACCATTGAAATACCAGCAATCATTAGTAGGTCGCGAAGCATTTAAAGGAATTCTAAGGGAACTAGAGTTTATATTTTCGGAAGATGACGCAAGAAAAAGACGAAGCGCACGTGAAAACGAAAGCAAAAAGCAATGGAATCCACAAGACACAATACGAAGAAACAATAATTACGAACCACGTGATAACTTCGCACCAAGAAACGACAACAGATTTTAACAAAACAACGGCTATGGATTTAGAAGATAATATGGCAATAACTATAATTCACCCAGGAACGGCAACAACTATTGCAGAGCGAACAACGACAACCAGAACGGGTATTGGAGAACCAATAGACCGACAAATTATCAACAAAGAAACACATATCAACAAGCGAAGCATGAAAAGAGAATACAGATAGAAGAGGTTGAGGTAAGACCACCAAACCCTGAAAAACGTTCGAATTGACAGCTAAGCGCCCATGCCAAAGAGAATGACGCACCGACCCAGGATAATTGCAGCACCTTGAACAGAGAAGTAAATACCTTATCACGAGAACAGAAGAAGGAAGAAACAAAACCGCAGGGACCAAATGAAAACGATGGGACGAAATTAATTGGGAGAATACTGACGAGGAAGATGAATTACCAGAGGCATGCACAACGAATGTAGGAGGAAAGGACGAAGTAATGAGTATTGCAGAGCTGTTTGAGATGGAAACCAGGGAAAGCGAATATAATGAGGATAATGCGTAGTCAACAGAAGTTGAAAATAAGTTACTAGTGGGCACACAACCCAATGTATATAATGAAGCAAGTTATGAAGCGACAATTAGAGCACTTAAATGCGATTATGTGGAAGTAGCGACCAAGAAGGAGAAGATAGACGAAGATGAGGAGAAAATAGAGGATGTTGAAGAAAGCGTAAATGAAGGAAGAAATAGAGAAGAGGAAATAAAAGAGAGAGAAGTAGCAGTCGAAGCTTATCCTACAGAAAGTTCGAATTCACAAGGGAAATTCCTGAAAAGACTCATTTATGATTCAGTGGAGGATTCATTGATTCAAGATGAAGAAGAACAGAACCAACCCTTTCAAATTCAACCAATTGTGAAGGCCATGGTAAAGCATATCCCAGTGAATATTGTAATTGATAGCGGAAGTGAACTGACCGCGATCCCAGAAAATTTATTCATGCAGTGTAATGCCAACGAGGAATTGGCAGTTCTGAAAACACGTAAGATTAAAGCAAGAGGTCCTATTAGAAACAATGCTGCGGAAGTTACGAGACAAACAAGGTTAACTCTTTCATGCCAAGGTCAAAAGTTCGAAGCCAACTTTGTGATTATACCTAAACTAACTGTAGATTTAAACATAGGCGCAGATTTTTTAAATGAGGGACGAGTAATAACATTTATGGGGAAAGGTAGTGTAACATTCGGGAATGTCACACTTCTCTTTGAGCGAAAGGTAAAATTAGAAGAAATACCAGTTATAAACAAACAATTAAGAATGATGCGAGATAAAGAGAATGAAGAATTAAAATGGTAAGCACAAAAGGGGGAATCGCCTCAACTCATGTTAGAAGTCCATAGAGAAATTGACGAAAAATTTCAAGAAGTTCAAGTAAATAATCAGCACAATATTTCAAGTTTATGTTGCAGATAAAATCGTCAGGAGAAAGAAGAATGAAGACAGAGGAAGGTGGGGATAAGAAAGTAGTTTCAATAAAAACAAAGACAAAAATAACACCAATAGTATCATAAATTAAGGTGAAGGGATAAAGCGTAGATAGTCTAACACCGTGAAATACTAAAATGCTATACACCAGGACACTACACAAAAATAAAAAACGAATTTGAGGATTCTTGTAGAAGTTAAGACTCAAAATATCTTCGAATTGTAACATGGAGAGGACGCCGAAATTTGTAAAGCTTTTTAAAAAGGCGTAAAACAATGTAGGTACTAGACATATGTTAGATGAATATAAGTAAAACTTTTTGTAAGAACCATTCTAAAAAAACTCCAGCAAACAACCAGATGCAACGACCCACAAGTTGCAATGAGAGAAGTGTCAAGAAAGGAAAGGACATAATTAGCAAGACATGATTCCTACAAGACAGAAGCATCGATAGAAGGGAAACGACAGCGAGACCAACGAAGGGCACTTGTACCCAAAGTTGGCAGTAAATCTACTACTAAAAGGGTCCCGTGTAGGGACAGACAAGCAAACACCGGACTTTCGCTGCTCGTAAACCTGGGATGCCCTGACTCAGTGGAGCGAGCAAAAAATGGCCTGACGAGAAGACCACTTGGGCAAGCCACCACTGGCAAAAAATATGTGTAGAAGTCACACTACTGCTATTAAACAGCACGCTGATGCCCGAAACTGAAGAAAACTTCCACAATGTAGAACTGACACGTCCAAACAATTTATCAAATTGTTACTAAGAGGAGAACTTCAAAGTGACTAGTTATCAATAAATATTCCCATATCCTACCCAGAGAAGAACCAACAATCAAGTAAGAAGCAGAGAAAAATCAGGAAGAACAGAAGTTGACGATTCACAAGACTGAGACGAAGAAAGAAGATGGGTGAAGAGTAGACGACATACCTTCCCAAATCCCTATCCTATTGCAGACTAGTCGTCTGCGAAGTATTACAACGAAAAACAACCGCTTTCAGTGACATATAACGATGACATTCACGCATACAAAGCCGGTAAACCACGAGATTCCGCACTCCCAGCTCCATTCGATTGTGGAACCTCCACAACAGCAATACACCATTGCAAAGCCAACAAGGAATGATGAATGAAGTTGTACATCAAATACTTGCCCACATCCATCTCGCTCAAGTCCATCAACTTCGTGCAGAAACATTCGTCAACCTCACCCATAAACGTTCATAGGATCATGAAAATGGTAATGTAGGAATTGTGCAAAAGACATGTGTGAAAAACTAAATAAGTAAAGCACACCAGACAGCTAATAAACTACAAAATAAAAGCCATTGACTGTGGACTAAAGTAAAAATAGACTATCGATGAAAATAAGTCATTAGTTCGGAAATGGCCAGTGCGTAAAGAACAAAAGTAAGGCATAATAAACACTAAAACTATATGCTACTTATTTTCTCCTCATAAAAATAAAAGAATAACTACATTTTACTTATTTTCTCCTTACAAAAACATGGAATAAAAAAATTATCTTTTTGTAAGTTTTCCCTTTTTTTAACATTTGTAACATTTGTTAGGATAATATCTCAATACTTATGTAAGTATATTTCTTTGTCAAAGCAATTCTTGGAAATAATTCTTATTTGTTAGTGTAACAATGTTGAAATGAGTGTCTAGAAACAAAAAACATTTTACTTGTACATGATATTTAGAAAATGAGTTAGGAATAGATTTTACTTAATTATATTTCTAAGAAAATCAATGTGAAAGATTCCTCACTTTCGACAACAAACTTCTTAAAAAAAACTTCACACTTACATAAAGAAAATAATTAAAAATTAATTATGATAATAGCATAAAAATTTTTTCTCTTGTCAATATAAACATATTTTTGAGAATAATGTGGAAGAATATAAAAATATAAATTAGTAATACAAACTAGCATAGAACCAGAATAACGTGGCTGAACAGTAGGCAACAAAATTTCGATACAGGAATAATTTTTGACTGACTTAGACAATGATTCAATCATTGGCTAACTTCAGTGCAAAAATTAAAATTGAAGGGTGGTTGTAAGTAAGGTGTCAGGCAAATCAAACACTTTCCATGAAATCCCTGACATGATAAGCAAATCCGGCAGTATGTCACATAGTTCCGAATAAATCCTAACATTAAATTAACCAAAGTAATACGATCAATGAGTGAACAAATGGAATACCACAGACTAACACAAGAACACCTAAATGCATGTCATACCTTCCCACCATGAAACAGACGCATTTCCGAGAGGAGAAACGAGAACAGAAGCCGAGAGCAGAATCGTGTGGGCTAGGAGGCCCTACGATAAGGGACAGACACCCACGTCGCCACCTGACCGCCAGGACCACCCCCCAGCCCATGTTAAAAGATAGAGCCCTCCAGAAGAACAGTATAGATCTTACGATAACACTAAAAGGGTCACACCAGCTGCAAGATTTAGCGTGAGACATTTTCGAGTCTCTGTTACGTTGCAAAAGTTAAAAACATTGCGTCACCACGAAAAGTATAACGCTTCCCATTGGATAGACACAATTTTTGCAGGCAGAGCTTAGGGTTAACATAGAGAGCCTGATTGGTCAGTTGAAAACACAGCCAGATAGCTTTTTTTAAACCAACTTCGGTAAATTGTAGTAAGGAGAAGTTAGGAGAGAGTTGCTTCGAAGACGGTGAGGTGCAGGGAGTTGCGCCGCCCGCCACCCCACGACGCTGCCTAAACACCGACAAGGTAATGAACGCATGTGATGCCGCATTTTTGAGCGCATAAGGCTTCACTCAGAACTGCAGAAGTCTCATCTGTTACATCCTCTTTTTACGTAATACTAGTGTCGGTTGTCAATTAAATCTCATGGTGGTCACACTTGATACTTGAAGTAAAAATCTGAAACGCGATGATTTTTCTGTTATATATTTACTGAGAAGACACATCAGCCACTGTAATTTACGACAAGTTAGATAAATAATTAAAGATAATTAAGGGTCACTCTAGACCATTTT
Organism: Schistocerca piceifrons; assembly: GCF_021461385.2. Lineage (NCBI taxonomy): Eukaryota > Metazoa > Arthropoda > Insecta > Orthoptera > Acrididae > Schistocerca > Schistocerca piceifrons. The sequence continues at coordinate 564,030,283 of NC_060143.1, forward strand.
GATAGTTTTCTCTTTTATGAAACCTAACTTAAATCTAGATTATAAATGTGATATGGCATAGGTCATCCTTCAATCCATCGTAGAACTTGGAAACCCATTCAAGGAATATCCGTTCACATTTTTGTTGAATGCAGTTGGTTTTATCATCCTGTATTAAAATATTTCCTTTTATCAAAAGTGCAATTTATAAACAATGTTTTGTGAGTAGAATAAAATTTCAAATGGTAAACTTAACTGCTTTTTCGACGTAATTTTACCAGCTAACTAAAAATAAGAAGGCCTTTAACCCCTTCCACTAAATTTAGTTAGTATTAAGATTCTTTTACAGGGAGTGCAGTAGAGCCGGCGCTGAAATCATGAAGTATTTGATTATATCATCTGTAGTCTCACTGCACTCTTCTGAACTCTACATGTCATGTGTGGTCTGGCGTCTCCTTACCAGCAACAGGTCCCAGGTTGAAACTAGTCAATTCCCTAAAAAACACGTTCAGAGCGTCGTTGCGCGGAAGTGGTAGGGAGACACGACTTAGAAAAAACAGACACCACGCAGAATGTTAGAGATCTAAATATCATACAAGGTGAGTGCATTTTAGGTATAAAAATTCGCCTCTCTCCTAATACAACTACGCTTGTACGTAAAACTTAAGCACGAAATGAACTTTCGCGTATGTGTCACTGCCAGGTGCCATCTCTCGATGAAACTTGGGACGTAGACTGAAATAACAGCTACAGTATACTGCAGAAGGTGTAAGAGAGACACGCGGTGAGACGAACGGTAAAGACACTTTCAGTGAAAGAGAGTAATTACCATGATCTATGATGATCCCCTCGACATTACACAAGGCCGGGACGTGATGCTTGATTGTGTGCATGCTCACCACAGATTTCAGTGAATGTTCTGCAACCTTCTCCCAACAGCTCCTCAACCTGCGCTGTTCAATGCGGTCGCACTTCATCATCTATAGAAATGAACTAAAGGCCGAATGCAACCCGGAAAAGACCCACATGGGGAAGGAAGTATAGAGCCGCATCGGTGAGCGTACGGTCTCAAAGATTTTCTGGTTAGTATGGCGATGCTAGTGTAAAGCTCCCCACACCATAACAGTTGTACCAACAAAACTATCATCTTCAACAGTGTTACTGAGCGCATTACATGTTCCCACCACTCGCCATTTGAGGGTACGCCCAGAATTACATTTGTGTAGCAGGAAAAAAGGGACTCATGTCAAACTGCAGTTGTGAACAGAACTGCAAGCCACGCAACCTTAGACTCTACAGGAGAATGGCGATTTCATGGGGGTGGTTTCTTTGACCATTGACATCCACACGTAGGCGGCCTTCTTTTGCAGTGAAGTCAGGAGCACAGGGACTTCGCCAAAGAGTAACGGTAATGGGGTCGTCCTGTTCTTGGATGAGAGTAGGTTCAACCTGGCGGTGATTCTCCTCGTGCCCTCAAAAGGCGAGAGTTGAGAACACGTTATGCGCCCAGCAACATTTTCGAATATGACCGTTTTGGTGGGCCAGGTATTACGTTGCGGACAGGCATAATGTTACATTGGTATACTGATGTTTAGCTCTTTGAACATGGTACATTCACCGGTCAACGGTCGTGTGACACTCTAGAATCAACGCCACGCTATTTCCGACACACACATACATACACGTAAGTCATTGTAGGCCACCATTGCTTGTACCTGAGGCAACTGTGAAGGAGTTCGGTGATTTAATCACATACGAGGTATTTGCAAGAAGTAACGGCAATTTTGTAGTTTCGCTTATTTCGTTAGTGCAATTCGCGTGATTTTTTCATTGTTATGGTCCCAAAATTGTCTGAAAAACTATGCGTACAATATTGGCCGTATCGGAAATTTAGCCTCTTCCCAAATGTCAAAAACGTTATTTGTGCTTTGGTGGCATCGCCGATTGCTCAGGTTGTGTAAAAACGGACCGCAGAATTTATATCGAGTGCAGCAAACCTTTAGAAACGATAAATATTCTCTTTGATGGGTCTCCAATCAGTAAAATATGGGTTTACGAGAGATGTTTGCGCTAGGCGCCGTCTCGCAGAGAAAATCCTGTCCTCATGCAGCACTTTGCCAGTATCTCCCCGCCCCCCCCCCCCCCTCTCTTTTCTCCAGAACTCCCACACCAGATCAATTTCGTACATACGATTCATTAATGAACCGAACTACCACGCATTAAACGGCTTCAAACTTTTGATTACTTTACAGATGAGTTAATGTGTCATAGACACTCGATGTTAAGCATTTGACACCTTTATGGTTGAGAAAATACCCCTTAATTAAGTTGGGTTTTGTGTTTCGGTTTCTTACCCATTATTCCGTTACAAAAGATTAGTAGCGTAATATCTTCGCTACATGTATCTACAGTATCTCACATTTCTGTTCAAAGTACCGAGTCAATTATAATGACATTCACGTTGAGACTTAATTCAGCGATTGTAGGACGTGTGTGGTAGAGTCCTAGAACTAAAATCCCAGCTGGCTTCATCAACAATCGAATCCAACACAAGTAGTACAAACAAATTACAAACCGTCCTCGAGCCTGAGAAGAATAAGCAGCTGTAAAATGGGGAGACAGAAACTGATGTGTTGGCAGAAGAGCCAACACCGTGTAGCTAGAGGAGGCCGAAATGCACGCGTTTAAGCTCACGCAAACTGGCGTGAGGTCTGGAACAGGACAATGTAATTAATATAGCCAATAAGGTACGTTGCTGCTGGAATACTTAACTTTAATCCATAATTGGAGGACGTCGCTCTTGTTGATACATTAATAACAATCTCAATATTAACTGTTAACGGCGCCTTGCTAGGTCGTAGCAAATGACGTAGATGAAGGCTATGCTAAATATCCTCTCGGCAAATGAGAGCGTATGTGTCAGTGTAGCATCGCTAGCAAAGTCGGCTGTACAACTGGGGCGAGTGCTAGGAAGTCTCTCTAGACCTGCCGTGTGGCGGCGCTCGGTCTGCAATCACTGACAGTGGCGACACGCGGGTCCGACGTATACTAACGGACCGCAGCCGATTTAAAGGCTACCACCTAGCAAGTGTGGTGTCTGGCGGTGACACCACAGAAACTGTTAGTAAAGTACATAGCCTGGTTTTTAATTGGCTACTTCCAAAAAAGAATGTATAAATAAAAATGAAATGCAAACGCCCGCATGGCTTAAACTAAGACCGGGAAATTGAACTTTCATTTACGCTGATTACACAGTGGATTAGACAAGCGACTCATTTAATATTCGTAAATTATTGACAGGGCTCAGAGCTAATAGACAGGAATAACAGTGAGATAAAGAGTTCTGCCAATGAAAGTTAGCGCTACCGTCAACTCGCTCAACATTTGTTTTCTGTCAGCCGAAAACAATGCTACGAATGCAAAACATTTCATATGTCAAACTTGGTGGCAGATTAAAACTCTGTGCCGGGCCGAGACTCGAACACGCGTGCAAGTGCTCTACCAATTTCTCTTTGCCATTTTGCTCGTTGCGGACGTCACATGACATCCGTTGAAGCTCGTTTGTTGATCCTTAAACTCAGTTTTTTATTACAGAAGCCAACCAGCTCTCTGATCGAAGACGCTGAGTTATCGTGCCAGCTGCAACTGAGCTACCCAAGCACGACTCACGACCTGTCCTGACAGCTGCAATTCTGCCAGCACCTCGTCTCCTTCATATGTATTATTAGGAGTCTCCAGAGTGAGCGCGCCAAGTTTCCATCATTTCCGATAGATAGCGTAGCTGCAGGACAGTTTCGAAATGGCGTCTGTGGGTGATGTACGTCACAAACAACGTGCCGTCATTGATTTGCTCTCTGCAGAGGAAGAAACTGTGGGGAATATTCACAAACGCTTGTGCAAAGTCTACGGAGCATCTGCTGTCAACAAAAATACAGTTATTCGCTGGGCACGGAGGGTGAGGTCATCAGGAGGCGGTTAGGCGGAGATCCACGATTTGCAGCGGTCGGGGAGACCATCCATGGCTGTCAGATTTGACACACCTGACCTAGCCCCCACGGCCTACCACTTGTTTGGACCATTCGTGGAAGAAATTTTTGGGATGATGAGGAGGTAATTCACGCAATGAAGCACTGGCTCCGCCACCAGGGCAAGGATTGGTAACGACAGGGCATACACGCCCTTGTTTAGCGCTGGAGGAAAGCCACAGAACGGGATGGAGATTACGTGGAAAAATAGGGTGTGTAGATAAAACACAATTCTTTCCCTTGCGTAATTTTCATTTTGTTCAATAACAAATTGGTGAAGGAAAAAATTCAACCCTCGTAATATTTCTAGTGATGATAATAACGTCCCCATCAGAAACAGCACTCGTAGCAGTTCTGAGGCGAACTCTGCGGGGAGCTCCACGTAAAATGGTCTATGGCTCTGATTTGTAATCACCAAAAGTTAATTTCTCGCCACGAAAGCGGAAATTAAGCAAATCTAAGGATGGTGTACAGTCCTTGCGAGTTCACTTCCTACTTTTACCGAAAACACTTCTGGTAGGTACTTGGCTCTAACCTCATTCGAGGCACAGCGTGTGCTGGGGTTTGACAGACTGATATCTCGGTGAGAAGTGTCCCTTCTCAACTACCTCATTAGCCAAATTTATATATGGACACAGCGGACCACTGAATGGAACATCGGCTGTCAACCGCCTATGTACAGGTAGCAGCATCTAAGTTGCCTCTTTCTTGGACATCTGTTAACTAATATCTTGATGTTTAATACTTCATAATCTTCATAATTCTTACATGGATGGAGTTCAGTTTACTTTAGTAACCGATAAAGTTTTATGTCGACTGCATTCAAACTTTACCAGCTGTAATTTTTAGAACGAACCGAAAGTAGAACATGACCTCTGAACTGCCTCTTTAAGATTCTTTATAATGATTGTTATTTACAGTAAAGTTTTGAAAGTTGGTACAGTTGTATTATTCCATCGATTTAATTGAGTGCTGTAATCAAAACTTCCTATAAGAAATACAAAAGATACTTAATTTATTACGAATAAAGATGTTTTCATTCCAAATTTAGTTTTTAGTAAATAACTTGAAAAGCATTAGAGGTACTTAATGGAGTCACGGGGTTAATGTTTCTATATAAAAGTGACACTACATATTACTTTTCATCTTCCTGGGTATAATACTCGCTGCCCTCAAATTTTCGTAAAAACACTGATTTTGATCAGAGTATTCCCCCCTCCACCTCCCCTCCCCCCCTCCCCCCCACCAATGAACCATGGACCTTGCCGTTGGTGGGGACGCTTGCGTGCCTTAGCGATAAGACAGCCATACCGTGGGTGCAACCACAACGGAGGGGAATCTGTTGAGATACGAGAAAAAGTATGGTTCCTTATTTTGCTGTGCTGGTACTGCGAAAGGCTGAAAGCAAGGGGAAACTACAGCCGCAATTTTTCCCGAGGGCATGCAGCGTTACTGTATGGTTGAATGATGATGGCGTCTTCTTGGGTAAAATAGTCCCCCATTCGGATCTCCGGGTGGTGACTATTGAGGAGAACGTCATTATCAGGAGAAACAAAACTGGCGTTCTACGGATCGGAGCGTGGGATGTTAGATCCCTTAATCGGGCAGGTAGTTTAGAAAATTTTAAGAGGGAAATGTATAGGTTAAAGTCAGGTATAGTGGGAATTAGTGAAGTTCGGTGGCAGGACGAACAAAACTTCTGGTCAGGTGAATACGGGGTTATAAATACTAAGTCAAATAACAGTAATACAGGAGTATGTTTAATAATGAACAAAAAGAATAGGAACGCTGATAAGCTACTACGATTAGCATAGGGAACGCATTATTGTAGTCAATATAGACACGAAGCCCACGCATACCACAGAAGTACAAGTTTATACGCCGACTAGCTCCGCAGTTGATGAAGAGATTGAAGACATGTATAATGCGATAAAAGAAATTATTCAGATAGTGAAGGGAGACGAAAATGTAATGGCCATGGGGGACTGGAATTCGATAGTAGGAAAATGAAGAGAAGGAAGAGTAGTAGGTGAATATGGACTAGTTGGAAAGGAATGAAAGATGAAGCCGCCTGGTAGAATTTTGCACAGAGCGTAACTTAATCATAGCCAACATATGGGTTAAGAATTATGAAAGAAGGTTGTACACTTGAAGAGACTTGGAGACACTGAAGGGTTTAAGATTGATTATATAATGGTAAGACAGAGATTAAGGAGCAAGGTTTTAAATTTTAAGACGTTTGCAGAGGTAGATGTGGACTCTGACCACGATCTATTGGTTATGAACTGTAGATTAAAACTGAAGAAACTGCAAAAAGGTTGGAATTTAAGGAGATGGGACCTCGACAAACTGAAAGAACCAGAGGCTGTAGAGAGTTTCAGAGAGAGCATTAGGGAACAGTTGACAAGAACAGGGGAGAGAAATACAGTAGAAAACGAATGTATAGTTTCGAGAGATGAAAGAGTGAAGATAGCAGAGGATCAAGTAGTTAAAAAGACAAGAGCTAGTAGAAATCCTTGGAAAACAGAAGAGATATTGAATTTACTTGATGAAAGGAGAAAATATGCAGTGAATGAAGCAGGAGAGAAGGAATACAAACGTTTCAAAAATGAAATCGACGGTAAGTGCAAAATGGCTAAGCAGGGATAGCTAGAGGACAGATGTAAAGATGTAGAAACTAGGGGTAAGATAGATACTGCCTACAGGAAAATCAAAGAGACCTTTGGAGGAACGAGAACCACGTGTATGAATATCAAGAGCTCAGATGGAAAACCAGTACTAAGAAAAGAAGAAAAAGCAGAAAGAATGAAGGAGTATATAGAGGGGTCTATACAGGAACGATGTACTTGAGGGCAATATTATGAAAATGTATGAGGACGTAGATGAAGATAAAAAGGGAGAAGAATTTCACTAAGCACTGAAAGACCAAGTCGAAACAAGGTTCCCGGAGTAGGCAACATTCCACTAGAACTACTGCCACCCTTGAGAGACTCAGCCGCCCACATCTCGTGGTCGTGCGGTAGCGTTCTCGCTTCCCACGCCCGGGTTCCCGGGTTCGATTCCCGGCGGGGTCAGGGATTTTCTCTGCCTCGTGATGGCTGGGTGTTGTGTGCTGTCCTTAGGTTAGTTAGGTTTAAGTAGTTCTGAGTTCTAGGGGACTGATGACCATAGATGTTAAGTCCCATAGTGCTCAGAGCCATTTGAACCATTTTAGACTCAGCCATGACAAAATTCTTCCATCTGGTGAGCAAGATGCATGAGACAGGCGAAATACCTTAAGACTTCATTGTCCATTGTTCGTTTTTTCCAAATCACGAAGCAATTGCACAGTATCGCCTCTGCTTCAATTTTGTGTATTAACTTTTATTTATGAAGCAAAATGGTATTTTTCTCAGAGTGAGGAATATGTGCAGAATGTGTAGTTTTGAAACTGACAACTATTGAGGAACAAAACCCCTGTTGCATGTTTTCATAATTATTTACGTCCCTTCATTTGCTTGAGGTTCTGAAAACATACAGCATATGTGCTTGTGGAACACTCAGAACGGAAACAAAGAGTATGCCTCAAATGACAGACGGTAAAAAATTGCAAAGAGGTGACTCCTAAACTAAGATTTGTAATTTGGGTTCGTCTGCGTTCATGTGCAAGGACAATTGAACTGCGATACTTGCTTCCAAATACTGGAGAAATGAAACAGCCAGTGTTAGTGGAAAGCAAAAGACTGGTACAGAGAAACATATTCCTTGGCCCACCTAAGTTAGGGATTACAAGAAACAATTGGGATCAACTCATGTCTCTGCACAATGTTGACTGGATGACACCAAAAGGTGTAGAATGTTCTGGACCGTTACTGATGTAGTATTTACCAACAAATGTGCAGTTTATTGTAATTTGTACGAAATAATGCCCAAGATATATGCAGTTTATTGTAATTTGTACGAAATAACGCTCGTGTTACAATTAAGAAGACAGGTTACACAGAGGTTGATGGCGAAGAGTCTTTGAAAGTGGAGAAAGAAAGGGGAAAGAAGTTGAAGCACATCAACAAGAGACCGTCCTAGAAATACGAGCCAAACAATGAACAGTGATTTTCTTTGCCTAAGGATGTTGGTGTAAATATCGGAGGAGTGCACTGGCCAATGTTGGTGAAAAAGGGAAGATGTTGTGAAGTGTGTGCAGCTAACAATATTGAACCACGACTTCACATAAAATGTAAAATGTGCTAGGTTTTCCTGCGCTTGGACGAGAAGAAATCGTGTTTCTTTGTGTACCATGAAACTTCACAATAGTAACCATGAACTATTTAAGTTTTTGATACTATTTCCGTAAGTGCTAATAAATAAATAAGCCCAATTAGATACTCTGATTATATCACGATTGGAATAAGAAGTCTCACTTACGTTTTGTACATAAATTAAACAACATACATTCTAAAACAAAAAAAGGGACGCAGCACTAGGGAACTGAAGGCTTTACCCGAATAGATCGGAAATCGGTAGATGTGATGTATATTTACAGAAAAACAAAAGATTAAAATTTCAGAAAATTAGAGTGATTAGTTCAAGAGAAAGAGTTTAAGAAATTGAGCAAGGCGGCATCGCATTTGTTCAGCTCTGGCCTTTATACAAATGATTATTCCGCTTGATAGAGTTGTTTGGTGTCCTCCTGAGCGAAATCATGATAAATTCTGCGCAACTGGGGCGTTACACCGTCAAAATCTTCAGATGGTTGATTTTGTCATAATGCTGCAAACTTCTCTGACCGTGTACGGGCGAGCATTATCTTGCTGAAATCTAAGCTCAGGACGGGTTGCCATGAAGGGCAACAAAACAGGGCGTAGAACATCGGTGACGTGTTGTAATGTTGGCGCGGATGACAGCCAAATGTTTCCTGCCATGAAATGAAATGCCCCAGACCACCATTCCCGGTTGTCAAGCCGTGCGGCGGGTGAGAGTGGTGTTGGTATCCCCATCACCGTCCACAGCGTCTCTAGGCACGTCGTGACTGTCATCTCAGAGCAATTCGAAGCAGTAACCGTCACGGAAAGGAATTCCACTCTAGTCAACGAGAATCCAGGCCTAATGTGTCCGACATTACTGCAAACCGGCTTGTTGGTGTACAGAAGGCAAAGTAGTCGGTGCGAGGAGCGCCAAGAGCTCAGACCCCGAACTGCCTATTAACGGTCCTCATGGTCGCTGATGCACAAGTTGCACTTCAGATGACGAATCCGAGGCTCTGAGTACCTGTCTGACGACACCACGGTGCTCTCGTTCCGTCGTCTCTCTTAATCGACTGCTTCCTTCTAGATGCTGTGATCGGCTATCGTTCACCCATTCCTGTCGAATAATGGAATCGCCCCTATTCAAATGCCGAGTGATCTGCCTATTACTCCAACTGGCTTCTTTGAGCCCTTTACACACCCTGTCTTAAATGCTCAAAGCTGTGTATATTTACGCATGCCTGTCTGTGAGTCGTAGTTACTGTCCAGCCATGATATCAACATATGTTCTGTTTACAAACCTTACCAGCTGCGCTGTGGTACTGAACTGCAGCGTCACACATTCATCCGTCAGCCGCCGAAGTTTACAATTTCGTATTTCCTGTCGATACCTATATGGAGATCAGTTTGCGACCAATTTGGACAACTCCTTCATGGTGCCTCGTTTGTCTTGTCTTAGGTAGTATATGTATTACAATGAAGAACTTTTTTTTGGTCGTTTTAGTAATGTTTTCCTCATATATTGGTAGAGTTTTTCATAGCTGGAGCAGGAAAGGATTAAGTTGATGTGATGGGGAGAGAGCCTGCCCCTGGTGAGGCGTGAAAGAGGTGGTTGCTTAGCAGTGGGCCAAGATGTTATATCGCTCTTTCGACTACGTATCGACAAAGCACTCCGGTCAGGTCACCTCCTGCCAGTTTTCATCCCATACACGCATTTCGTACCTTCTCAGCAATGGCATTATGCCATGCAGAGGTATTATCCATTTCGATACGTTGCCCGTAAATTCATGTTTTGTGGTTCGCGCATATGAGGAGTTTACCATGACTACTTCTCCAGAGGTGAACAGACGGTTACTGGCACGCTGCAGAAGCCCTTGATGTCAACGCGAACTGGCTCACCGTTACTTGGAAGAGTTGGACTTGAGAGTGGAGTACCTGAAAGTGACGTAACATTTGAGGGACGTGATAACTGTTAAAATTGTTCGCCACTGTAACGGCAAATAACATTTTTGTAGCAAAACAAACAAACGCTGATATTCCACCTGAAAATGCCTAAATGAAATAAACAGTGCATAAAACGGCTAAATTGCGAAAAATAGGGCTTTGGCCCAATAAATCTTAGCTCCATGTCCGTGAGAGATACGGTTTTGCTCCTTTGGATATATTTATTTATTCTATAAGGACTGCAGTGGCTGGCTAATATACATTTCCGACAATTTTGTAGCCCAGAATATTTGTTTCACTTCACTTACGAGGAGAATTTTGGAAAATAGTGGTTCACCTGTAAAGGAGACCGCATATAGGACGCTGGTGCGACCTATTCTTGAGTACTGCTCGAGTATTCGGTGTCCGTACAAGATCTAATTGAAGGAAGACATCGAAGCAATTTAGAGGAGGGCTGCTACAGATGTTACCGGTAGGTTCGAATAAAACGTAAGTGTTATGGAGATGTTTCGGGAACTCAAATGGGAATCCCTGGAATGAAGGCGATGTTCTTTTCGAGAGACACTACTGAGAAAATTTAGAAAACCGGCATTTGAAGCTGACTGGCGAATGATTCTTTGCCGCCGACATACACTGGTCTTTATACCACGAAAAACGAAAAATTAGGGGTCATACGGAGGCATACAGTCATTTCCCGTTCGCTCTCTTTGTGAGTGGAATAGAAAAGGAAATGACAAGTAGTGGTACAGGGTACCCTCCGCCACACACTGTACGGTGACTTGTGGAGAATCAAGGTACATGTAGAACTACGCTCATGAAATCAGTCATGGTCGTATCCCTCACAGTGAGTGAAAAAACTATCATCACGGAAGAAGAAAGTCCTACCTGTTAAATCTTTGTTTTTTCACAGACTCCAGTGATCAGCCAGTATCCAATACTGGCAATTTTTGGTGCCAGAAAATTCGTATCTCTTCAGCCCCATGGTCATGAAACCAATATTGAAAACTTTGTGCCCGCATCTCGTGGTCGTGCGGTAGCGTTCTCGCTTCCCACGCCCGGGTTCCCGGGTTCGATTCCCGGCGGGGTCGGGGATTTTCTCTGCCTCGTGATGGCTGGGTGTTGTGTGCTGTCCTTAGGTTAGTTAGGTTTAAGTAGTTCTAAGTTCTAGGGGACTTATGACCACAGCAGTTGAGTCCCATAGTGCTCAGAGCCATTTGAACCATTTGAAAACTTTGTCTTCTGTTAATGTTACTATCTTGGAGGAGGAAAGTCCTAATCTGAAACATAAATAATATGGTCACCTTAAGTCCTTTCATAAAAGATCTCTCTATGTTGTCGAAGAGTGTATCGAAACACAACAACTTCGCTGCGTAAACAACTAAAAATACTCTTCCCTCCTTCACACTTAAGACAGAGCAGCCGGCATTTCTTTCTTCCTGTACATACAAACATATCGCGTGTTAGAGATAAGACTCGCAGATGCTTCCACCCATGTTACGAGTCTCTCTTGATCGGTATCAGAAGCCTGCTCCCTGGACACACTGGAGTCTTTTATTATTTACGAGCTGCTTCTTTTTATTGTTTACGCTTGAGCCCTAGTAACTTAAACTCAGCAGTTAAGATGATAATGTCATTCTAATGAGAGGTGTCCACAGCTCGTTATCTCGCGATATCGTTCTCGCTTCCAGAGCACGGGGTCCCGGGTTCGATTCTCGGCGGGGTCAGGGATATTCACCTGCCCCGAGATCATCATTCATCCCCATTACGGTCGGAGGAAGGCAACGGCAAACCACCCCCATTAGGTCCTTGCCTAGTACAGAGGTGGGGGTTTCCCGCATCGTTTCCCTACGCTCTGTCAAGAGCTAACAGATTGAAACGGGGCTTCCACGCAACTTTGATGACTGATTCACATGGGCTAAGGCTTGCTTAAAAGAAGTGACTCCTTCAGTAGCTATCCTTGTTCATGGCTTGTGAGGGAGAGCTCTTTCTGTTCGCCTTGAAAATAGCGTCCACTACGACACAAAATACCTACAACTGGCGCTAGCGTTGATTGGACTTCCTCTTCTAAGGTTATGTAACAGTCAAACCTGCATTAAATATAAGACGAAAATGTTAAATACTTATCCTTGTTTTTTCGTCATAGAGTATATTGTTAGTGCGTGGTAGCTAGCTCTCGCCGCTGAGAACATACAGAGAAAGGCGCTGAATTGTTTACGTTCCTACGAGAGCGTTGGCTCCACCTGTGCAGGCATGGACACAATCTCTGGCAGCATGACCTGATGTTGACGTACGCCGGCCAGTTGCATGGTCTCCATAAGCTCTAAATGCTCGGAAGAATCAGTATTTTCTGACGAATACGATGGAGGACTTCGTAGCCAGACCTATATTTTAGCTGTATTTGAAGCGACAAGTAAACGCACGACAATTAATATCTATGTAACGTGTTTTAAGCCGTCATTTTTACATAATAGTGAGTGAAACACAAAACCAATGCTTCATTGAAACACTATAAAAAATAGAAAACATTACTTAAAAACCGTGGTATTTTCTCCATTATCTTATGTTTAAACTACCGCTGAGGGCAACTAACTTTTCATTGAACATCAGTAGCAAAATTCTGAAGTTAGCGACACAGCCAAACATTCCCATGTTCGGACAGAATCGAGAAAACGTCTTTCCCCCTCACGACTCCACAAGCTAGTGGTCCGAAAGCGTCATAAAGTCTTTATCTTCGGACCACGGTACAGTTGACCAATCAAATGAAGCTGTTCACCTACGCGGAGATTTTTACATTTATTTAATAAACAAGTCACAAACCTAACGAAATTGAGGCTATTATCTTAAAGTAAAGTTCATGAGATGCATAATTTCTCATTTACGTCAATCTGGTTTCATATTTATACCTTTAAAAGTGGTACATGGGCATCCGTCAATTACGCAGATGGATGCCGCCCGCTATCACTGTACTTCAACAGTCTATATGAGCTGGAGATAATTTCACCATCAACATGAAATCTAAGCGTTGTTTCGAACAATGACGTCCTTGAACAAATTGATATCGGAATGCAGCAAACTTTACTCATCCTTGTATATAACTACACTGATCAGCCAGAATATTATCAGCGCCCGAACTACTATCGATATAAATCAGTGGAGCAGCTTCACTCGGCGAGGAATGACTGCTAGTCGCACACACGTACCGTTCTTGTCTTACCAGCGAGCGTGCTGTTCGTGTATAGAATTGGGAAGGCGCGCGATCTACTAGTTTGACCGCGAGCAGATTGTGGTGGTGTGGGGGACAGCACGAGCATTTCGGAACCTGCACAACTTTTCGGGTGTTGGAGGAGCGTTGTTCTGAGTGTCTTCAACACGTGGCGAAGCCAAGGTAAACCATGTCAAAACGTAGGGCGGTTTGGCGGCCACAACTATCGGACGCGGTAGGTTGGACAGACTGGTAAAATAGAACAAGCGGTGAACTGTAGCGGAACGAACATTGGACTGTAATGTTGGGCAGAGTACAAGTGTGTCTGAACATGCAGTGCACCGAACACTCCTAGTGATGGGCCTCCGCAGCCGATTCCCCACGCATGCGGCAATGTTAACATCACGACATTGGAAACTACTACTGAAATGGGGACCTGGCCATTGGGACTGGACGTTGGCGCAGTGGCTGAGCACTGCGTAATCTGATGATTCCCGGTACCTTCGCCATCACGCCGTTGGGAAGGTGCGAATACGTCATTTTTCAGAGGAACTGCTCCTTGATACCTGTAATGCGGGACGGAGACACGCTGGAGGCGGCTTCATTGTGCTCTGAGGAACATTCGCGTGGCATCCATGGGTACAGTGGAGGTCTTGCAAGGTACCATGACGACCAAGGAGTTTCGTAGACTGGTTGTAGACCACGTACACCACTTCATGACGATCACGTTTCCCGAGGGCAGTGGCATTTTTCAACAAGATGTGGATCACACACTCCCCAAAAAGATGCGGCTTATACATATTCAACGAATACGATTTATAATGTGTCCTCGGAGTCTTTCGCGACGGCATACGTGAACAAAACGTTCTCGGTTTTCAAGCACCGTCAATTCGAATAAAATCCTCGAGCTTTCGATGACCACTAGCAACTAGCGGAGCTGTTGCCCGTGGCAGCACCGGTCACGTGAGGTGGCGCCAGGGGCAGGCGCCACGTATGAAACCGCCGTTCCCGCGTCGCGCATCTGTCTCTGCTTTCTTTCGATGCCCTGGCGCCACCTGACGTCACCGATGCTGCCACGGGCAATAGCTCCGCTAGTTGCTAGTTGCTAGTGGTCATCGAAAGCTCGAGGATTTTATTCGAATTGACGCTGCTTGAAAACCGAGAACGTTTTATTCGCGATTTATAATTTCATTCCAATAGAAGATTATTTAAATATGCTATGTAATATGGCGTGTGCAATAGTTACAGAACGCCTCAGAGTAACAGTTGACCTGGCTTAATCGATAAAAAACCATAATCAGTTAATGGATGTCATATCTAAAAACGAAATAACACAATTAGGAATCACAACTGATCGTTGATTGAAAGCAGTGATGCAGTAAATCAAATGAAAAATAGATGGAACCGTCCCAATCTGACGCGGAAAAATAACCGAAAAGAGGACTGACCTGTGTTAAAATCACGAACTGTCATCACCTTACTTGTAAAAATATCTGCTTGGCGGCCTGTGTCATGCAGCAGACAATGCCCCTCATAGCTGTTATCCAGGGAAGTACTGCGACTATACTGACTGAACAATAAAATGAAGTTAGTGATGAAAACAAGTAAAATTAATGTATTGAAATCTACTGAAAATTATTTTAACCGTTTTAGTGGCCCACCAGTGACCGAAAGGAAGAAGGTTATGCTGCCGCTCAAACTCACAAAAAGCCATAACACTCATGTGTATATGTCACCAACATAGCAGCTGACAGCATAAGCTACAACCATCCTGTATGTTGTGGGAGCGTGTGCTGTGACTGCCGAAGGGCAACGGGGTGGTGACAGATACTGAACTGACGCGGGCAAACGGAAGATAAGAAAAGCGCGATGCTAGCGCTCTGCTCATTACACGCGGCTCTCTGTATTACACAAACTGAATCTGGATGATACTAAATATAATAATGTTCCTGAGGTGAACTGTTTATTTCAGAATCATTAAAACACTGTAAACATTAAATAGAGCAGATGACCTCCAAGTGGACCGGCAGTGGGAGTACACATGAATATTAATGTAAAAATCTGTAATAAGCTAACCAGCTGGTTATATCTTGATACATGTAAATTCAGAAATTTAAATAGTCAAAATTGATCAATAAATCTCGGTGTTTTAACTCTGTTTGGTTGTCGAGAATATTGTCAGGGGATTGTGTTATGGTTTTATTGTATAAATCTCCTCAAACACTTCTAAAAATACCACCCTTTCTCTCTTTATGTAGTATCTCCAAGTTGTGAGGATTTCACATATTATGTTGATTATCACGTAATTCAAATGTTAACGCGGATTTTGAACTGCTCACGTTGACATGTTCTTTAAAGCGAATTTCGAAATCCCTACCCATTTTCCCAATGTACTTTTGAAAGCAATCATTGTAAGGTGGCGTGGTCTCCTGACCTTCAGTTCTTACATATTCCGTCCTCACAATCGTACTCTGCATATCAAGGTGCTTCATTCGAACACAAACTGAATAAGGTAGAGTCAATTTGGTATGAATTCATGTAAGCGATATGCAAATCTAATAAGTAAATCACAAGTGCGCACCGAGGTTGAAAAAAGTCGAGGCTGGCGTACACAACATGATGGCCACAGGAATTCTCGTTCTAAAGAGGAAACCAGCCCGCTGGGAAGACCGTCCCTTCAGAGGGCTGGGTCAACAACATACCTACTTTCGCCGAAGCGACCGCCCAGAGAGAAGACAGCTTTTGCCAGAGCGAAGTGATAATGACCCCCGTTTTCGACTTAAACGAAACGTCATTCTCCCGTTTAAAAGAGCAACGCTGATTGGTGTAATATTTCTGATACAAAGAGTCAGAGGAGTGAGGGGAGGCAGTGAATGTTATACCCTTCCAACTTTTCCAGAAACAGGAGCCGTTCTGTTGTCGCTCTTGGAGTGGAACACAAAACGAGAGCGAGTGCACTCGTACGTGTATGCAAAGAGTGAGGAACAAAGTCTCTCCTCAGTACTTCACTGGGAGGGCACCTCTGTCGTTGGCAAATCGGAGTGACACACTATATTGAGCTGGTCGCGATTAAGCGTTGTTCACTGTGTTGGGCGCCACACATATTGTGTGGTGTGAACACTGACAGAGTACTAGTTAAACTCCTGCGAGTGAGTATTCAGTGGCATCGCAGTGGACTCATTACCTGACCCGTGTACCACGCCAATAGTTAGACTAGGGGCGGATAGGGAGAGTTTGATTGGCGAAGGTCAATCCAGATAGAAAGAGATAGTTGTGTTATTTGTCACCAGCGAGTGATGCAGGCAGCAGTCATTGCAGCTCACAGTATTGTGCACTACAGCGTATGCGAGCCCCATCTGTCCTCCCCAACAGTACACTCCACTACATTTCTCACACGACAGCCTTGACTGTACCTAGAAAAGTTATTCAAGTTGTGTAGGTGTGGCTTTCAGCCATTTTGCCGAGTAAATAACATTCTTAAAGAAAAGGGAGAAAAGAACCTTTCAATACTTTGTAAAATAATAGTATTCCTATCCATAAGAGACAGTCTACTGTTCCAAAAAGGACCTGGAAATTTATTTATTTTTTATAAGAAAAAGTTTCACTTGATTTCTCAGAATTTTTTTTACAATAAATAATATTTTTCGTTCGTTTAATGTTTTTCTTACACTAACTAGCAATACTCCTGTACCCAAGTATCCCACTAGTTATTTAAGAATATAGAATATTTGTGTGTCTTTTCCATACAGCAGACGACTCCAGGAACATTTGTTGCTGAATGTTTCTCAAGCAGTTCTTTTTGGTACATTAGGATCGTCTGTCTGACTTCTGCAATAGTGTGGGGTGGAAATTGTTTCTTGCAGGAGCCAAAGGGTACTGGTTGGATCAATCCATTGCGCAACTTGACAGAATAAAACCCACACACTCACACCATTACAGGAAATTGAATAAACCCCTCTGTTCTCATATGGGTTGCTGAATGACTGTTGCCTGTGTCTGTACTTGGCATTTACATTCTTTTTTAAATTTTTACCTATTCTTTCTGAAAAGGGGCCATAGAAGGGAATGCGCTGGTAGTTCTTGTTGTCCTGCATAACAGGCGATAGTGATAGAAAATGTAGAGTGGTTAATTGCAAGAACTTGTCTGTTCAATACTTCCTTATTAATATTGTGGACAAAATTTATACAGTGACCTTCAGCTAATGCAATACCTGGTACTCCCAGTCGAAGGCCTGTGGGTGGGGGTTGGGGTGGGTAGCGGGGTGGGAGAGGTTTAGGAGGACTTGATGGAGGCGGATAAGAAACGAACGAAAGTCAGCCTTCTTATATTTTATGGGACGATTAAAAGAACGTTGGAGCACGGTGTCAGTGGGTGATGGTGTCCGGTAAATGTCACAAAACAAGTACTGTTTCTTAATGTGGTTAAGAGATCAAAGTAAGCGAGTGTGCCATTGACACTCTGTTTTTTTACAGACTGCTGCGAAACCTAAGGAACCTCAAAACTCATTGGGGCCTTTATATAGTAAGAGACCGTCATCGACGTAACGAAACCAA
Source organism: Schistocerca piceifrons (assembly GCF_021461385.2). Classification (NCBI taxonomy): domain Eukaryota; kingdom Metazoa; phylum Arthropoda; class Insecta; order Orthoptera; family Acrididae; genus Schistocerca; species Schistocerca piceifrons. The sequence continues at coordinate 564,048,207 of NC_060143.1, forward strand.
CCAAGGTTTCTACACCGAGTAAGATGGGTGTTTCTGCACAAAATCGTGTTCAAACTCAGACATAAAAATACTTATCTGGCAGTAATACAAAGGGGAACACGTTATTAGTCTGTGTTTTTGAATGAAATTGAAACACCAAACTTGAAGTAATTATAATTAAGAACAATTCCTAGTAATCATACAATGTAGGCTTTCACCGCCGGCGTTGTCTTCAGTTGAAACTTCCGGGCTGAGAGGCCGTGGTCGAGTAGCCGGACGACCTCAGAAGATGTCTCCCGCAGATGGAGACGAAACGTTAGGTGGAAATTTTATACATCGACCACGGCCTCTCAGCCCGGAAGTTTCAACTGAAGAATTCCTAGCAACTTCAGAATTTCATTAATTTCGTCGGGTGGACGGTTGTTATGTGTACGCAGATTTTTCAGGAATAACATTGTAGACTTGGTCCATAGGTACGTTGGTATACATATTTTTAATGTCTAAAGATGCTATGTTGGCATCAGTGGGAATGTTCAAGTCATTTAGAATGGAAAGTAGATATGCACGGTTGCGTAACGAAAAACTAGATGGGTGTACGTAATGCTTGTTAATGCAGATGAATAATAAATTTTTCTGCCTGGTAGCCAACAACATTTCTGGCGTTGACGGTCGGACGTGCAGGAAGACCTGTCTTGTGCAACTTGATAACTGTTCTTAACGTGGGTGCTTGTGGATTCATAGGTATGAGAGATCGCTGTTGAAAACAGGTGGATTCGATGAAGTAGATTTTATGTGTTTCTTCAATCGGGCTAAAAACTTTGCAGTCGGATCAAATTTACAGCGAGAAATGAAGTTTTCTACAATTAAATCCTGTACTTTGGCTACGTATTCATCCTCCTTCATAACAATATTCGTTTTACCCTCATCTGCCCTTATGACAATCGCCCTGTGATCATCTAGTTTTTTATTAGTGGTGCGAAGAGCTGTGTTGTCCGAGATTGATTCCGGATACCCATATGCACTAACCCCTTCATGTTGAATGTTCCCCCGTAGTACTTTATTAATTTTAATGGCCGTTTCATTTCTTTGGACAGTTGAAACTAGAACGCTATCCATGGCGGCTAATAAGTGTGCAACCGTACAATCAATTTGTTGTTGGGATAACGGCCTAGTGGTATTGTGTGACAAGCCTTTCTCAAGCAGACGTGTTTCATTGGTATTGAACCTAATGTCAGTTAGGTTGCAAACCCTGGGAGCTAATTTAAATGCGCTCCGACGAGTTCTTGGTGGGGGGGGGGGGGGGGGCGAAGTTCCCTCCTTCGATCCTTCGATGACGTATATCGTAGTTTCTTCAGATGAACTGAAGACAGCCCATCCCATCTATTGACTCATTCATTCACATGCTGCATCAAAGTTCTTCACGATAATTACACTAGCGATCTTAAAGTGTGCCATATACAGTACCTGATTAGTTCTGTCTTCTTTCGCATGTAATCAAAAAGTCATAATGCGCTTGGATGAACGTGCTGCCATATGAGCACCCTTATTCAGCCCATTCACAATGTAATTTGGAAAAATATAGTCCTATAAACGTTGTCTGTTGAATCGGATATTCATAACAGTTTTAGTAATATCTTACTAAAATTTAAAACTTCTAAACTTGTCCAAAAACGCTGTCATCGAGGTATACTACGCAGCACGCTACTGACGTAGGCTGGTGGAAGCAGTGTTATGCTAAGGGGAACTTTCTCCTACGCTGTCATGCGATCTGTGGTAGTAACAGAAAACACGCTGGCAGCTGCGATCCACATGCATCATTTCATGCTTGATGTCTTTCCCCCGGCCATGTCATCTTTCAGCAACATAACTCTCCGTGTCTCGGAGTCAGAACCGTGCTACAGTGGTTTGAGGTGCATTATAGTGAACTCATGTTGATGTCTCGGCGACCAAATTCGCCTGATGTAAATTCCATGGACCCCATCTGGGTCACTATCGAGCGCCTTCACCGCGTACACAGATCAACGACCTGTCATTTACGCGAGTTACATGACCTGTCTATAGACATCTAACGCCATGCACTTTCACAAACCCGCCAACATACTGTCGATACCTGACGCGGAATCGGTGGTGTATTTCGTTACAAAGCCAGACAAACAAGCTATTAAGCAGGCGGTCGTAACGTTTCGGCTCATAAGTGTAGACCATTCAGGAGACAATCAGAGCAGCCCTCTTCCATTGTTTGCAAATGATGCCGTCGTTTACTGTCCCTTACAGTCTTATTAGACGAGATAGTGGTTCCAGAAGTGTCTATTGAACCAAACAATGGGATCTATTGGTCCTCCACAGAGTTCAAGAAAATTCCGTTAAATACCGGTTACATAATAAGTACTGCTGTTTTAGAACTTCTAGATTCTCATAAATACGTAGCGATTGTAATTCTGAATTACTGAAAGTGACACCATCACACAGAAAGTTTGTGTGGAAGGCGAACCAAAGACTGCTTTATTGGCAGAATACTTAGAGGATGCAACAAATTTACTAAGAAGACTCCCTACACTAGGCTTCAATGCTTCTTCGTCCTCTTCTGAAGTACTGCTGCGCCTTATGGGACCATTACCAGGCCGAATTGTCAGAGGACATCGGAAAAGTTTTAAGAAGAGCAACTGGTTTTGTATTAGCACGAAGGAGGTGAGTGACAAAAATAGATAAACAACTTGGAGTTGCTATCACTAAAGAAAAAGCGTTCTCTTTGCGACGACATCTTTCCAAGAAGTTTCAAACTTACTCCTCCGAATGAGATAATAGTTTGTTGACTATCGCCTACAAGGGAGAAAAGACCACTGCAATAAAAGAACAACAATCAGATTTCCCACGGAGAGATTTGGGTGGTCTTTTTTCCCGGGAGCTGTTCGAGAGTGGATGCGTCGAGAAATAGCCTGAAGGTAGTCCTATGTACCGACTGCTGAATAAGTAGTCTGAATTGCAGAGAATCATGTAGATACAGATAAAGTGCTTACGATTAACAGACGTCATTTTCTAAAATTTGTAGGAACAAAAAGAGCAGGTAGCCACGATATAACAGAAAGCACATCAATGGGCGAGGGTCCTTCGTTGGTAAATACTGGGAAACAAACAACAAAGATGAAGAGAAAGGAACGAAGAGAACATTTTAATGTCTCTACAATGTCGAGGTCTTTACATGTGCCAGTTCGCCGGGTATAGATGGGGCAGTAAATTTATCGTTATCTTTACCTAGGAATAATTCCGACATTCAGCTTACAGAACTGAAGGAAAATGCACAGTTGTAAATCAGGATGGTCGGGATCGAATTTGAATCCCCACTCCGTCTATATGTAAGACCTGTGCCTTAATCAATGTAGCTAGGTTAGTCGGAAACGTTGTTTGAAAACGAACAATTATTTCACATGTGTGGCGAAGGGATGCCGTGTCGTACAGACGACAAGCCACCCATAAAAATTCAACAAAGATCTGATGAAGCGGGAGAATTTTACTACCTGTCTTCTGGAATGATAGTTGTTTCTGTAGTCTGCTGAGACATACCTGTATCTCAGTTGGTAGGCCAGTGCTCCATTTTAGTTTATCATTCTTCCTTAAAATTAGACTCAGTCGGATACGTGGATTCACTGTATTCCGTCTTTGTCAGCCACGCAGCTGTGCAGAGCTAGCTAGACTCGTGAAGAAATAACACAACGCCAGCGCGCTCTGGCCTTTACGTGCGTGACCTGTCCCGCGAGAAATTGTCTGGCCGTTCCACCAGACGCGGCAACTCAAGGTCTGCGGTACAATTTCGTTCCGTCTGCGGAAACGTGACGTCAAGATCCGTGTCTCTGCAGTGCTCTGTGCAGAGAAAGATCGTCGTAGATACTATGTTACTACCGTACCATTGTTCATTCCGCTCAATATTTCCCGGAGATTTCCTTCTATGTCTTCAGCCGGAAAACAACCCTTCATCGGAGACATGTCTGCTAATATCGATGTCCACGTTTGCGTTTATACCAGCGTCTTTAGCCGACCAGTAACATTACGGTACGCAGACATAAGGCGCGCTGCTCTGTTATGTCGAATTCCGGGCGTGGTATTGTACTGTCCATGACGCATGATAGGTCGTCCGTAACGTATGCTTTCTGTTCTTTTTCCAGTGTGACAGCCAGGCACACAGGCAGCAGTCAGTTTGCAATTATTTGCTTACAGTATTAGACAGACGATTGGCAAGGACATGGCTTAACGTTCTTTTTTTTATAAACAAAATTTTTTTCGTTAATTTAAGCATACTGATTGTGTTTGACCCCAAGAGCTCTGGACTAAACGACTTAAAGAAAGGCGGCAAAAAGACTTTTTTTGTATACCTTTGCCTCAAGCAAGGTGACGTTACAGGCGTTCACGTATCTTCAGCATGTTTAATACATTTACATCTTCATTACTACAACGTTTTTCTTGACTGTATTTTGAATGGAGTAGCTGCCTTTTTTCTGTAATTGCGGGCACCTTTTTCGCTTTTATATCCATACCGCAAAATGTGCAGACGTACTGCGGCCAAGAGAACCATTGTACTGGTGCTGATCTAAACGTTACGCAAACTGAAAATTGCCCGTGGCTGTAAACGTGCTGTTACACAAATTAGAGCTTTACAAAATAGTTATTCGCTGTTGTATTTCTTTAAGTGTAAACTTCCTTAACTAACCATACACGGAGTATGGGATACCACTTATTTAACCATGATTATTTTCATGTGGAGAAACACTCGTGATGACCATCCATTGAAAACTAACAGCTGTGTTACTATGGAGAATTGCTCACGACTATAATTGTATCAGGCATATACCTGTAATAACTCTGCATACAAAGAGAATACAAATTTTCTAAATAAAATGCTTGTGCTAAACAAGATAAGCACACAAAGCGCTATGAAAAGTAAAGTTTTAGGATGCCCTATGCCACAATGGTATATTTTGTAAGAAGCCAATTAGATCTAGATTTAAGTTACTCCACATGCAGGAACTGGAAATACCTCCTGGAAGATATACTCCTGACCTGAGAGGAGCTCGTAATGCAGGACATTACGATGTTACAATGTCACTGCAATGACAGATCGTGAAAGTCAATTGCATCCAAGACAGAGAAGAGAGAAGCATCCTCTTTCTCATCCACCCTTCGGAGTTACGACTGGATGTCATATTAAGACTAAGTAAGTCAAACGAACGCACTTCATTCACCAATGTTTAAAAATACTGATAAAATCTCGCTGCTACCCGTACGTTGAATGTCGTGTACTGAACTGGCTGGGAACTGTCGTACCAGTGAACATCATTGAAACATTGACAGGAGGGGAAGTAGCGACAGCTCTCTGAACTCTGAAAATATTTTCGAAATTCCAGAAGATCCCAGAAAATGAGAAAAGCAGGGAAACCATAAGCTGTAGAGAGACATAGAGATCAGCATTTATTTAAGCGACTTACAGGAACGAAGTACACTATTACTCGCTCTACGTCTCCAAGTCTATGCTTTGTATCTGAAAGGATACTTGGTGGATGAAATAGACATGTTAATGTTTAAATACATTGATTAGCAGAGTATTTGTCTCAACAGCGCAGGAGGAGAAGCCAATGCAGATATCACAATGCCTATTAGATCAACAACTGCTAAGTTAGTACCAGTAATGAAAATGTGTTAGACTCTGACACTTTCTACGGATCTCGTGTGTATGATAGACTATCTGGTCTATGGAAACGTTTTATGTACACTGAAGAGCCAAAGAAACTTGTACATCCGCCTAGTATAGTAGTATAGTGTAGGGCCCTGGCAACCACGCAGATATGCCGCAACACGACGTGGCATGCACACGACTAATGCTTGAAGTAGTGCTGGAGGGAACTGACACCATGGACCCTGTAGGGCTGTCCATAAATCCGTAAGAGTACGAGCCGCTGGAGATCTCTTCTGAACAGCACGTCGGAAGGCTGCACAGATATGTTCAATAATTTTCATGCCTGGAGAGTTTTGTGGCCAGCGAAAATGTTTAAGCTCAGGAGAGTGTTCCTGGAGCCACTCTGTAGCAATTCTGGACGTGTGAGGTGTCGCATTGTCCTGCTGGAATTGCCCAAGTCCGTCGGTATGCACGATGGACATGAATGGATGCAGGTGATCAGTCAGGATGCTTACGTACGTGTCACCTGTCAGAGTCGTATCTAGGCATATCAAGGGTTCAACATCACTCCAACTGCACACGCCCCGCACTATTGCAGAGCCTCCACCAGCTTGAACAATCACCTGCTGACATGCAGGTCCACGGATTCATGAGGTTGTCTCCATACTCGTACATGCCCATCCGCTCGATATAATCTGAAACGAGACTCGTCCGACCAGGAAACATGTTTCCAGTCATCAACAGTCCAATGTTGGTGTTGACGGACCCAGGCGGGGAATAACGCTTTATGTCCTGCAGTCATTAAGGGTACACGAGTGGGCATTCGACTCCGAAAGCCCATATCGATGATTCGCATGCTGACACTTGTTGATGGCCCAGCTTTGAAATCTGCAGCAATTTGCGGAAAGGTTGCACTTCTGTCACTTTGAACTATGATCTTCAGTCGTCGTTGGTCCCCTTTTTGCAGGATCTCTTTCCGGCCCCAGCGATGTCGGAGATTTGATGTTTTACCGGACTCCTGACATTCACGGTACACTCGTGAAATGGTCGTCCACACTTCATCGCTACCTCAGAGATGCTGTGTCCCATCGCTCGTGTGCCGATTATAACACCACGTTCAAACTCACTTCCATCTTGATAACTTGCCATTGCTGCGGCAGTAACCGATGCAACAACTGCATCAGACACTTGTTACCTTATGTAGGCGTTGCCGACTGCAACGCCGTATTCTGCCTGTTTACATATTTCTGTATTTCAATATACATGCCTATACAAGTTTCTTCAGCACTTCTGTGTATAATAAGCGCACTCTGACGTTCTATTGCCTAAAGTAGCCTCTACCAACATTGAGATGGTGTATGTTAGTGTCGTTTACAGGAATCCTTTTCTTACAGTACAGATCCCAAAAACCTATCCACTAAAAAAAATAAAAAATAAAAAAAGAAACTTTCAAAAATATCGGATGATTTATTCAATAGAAAGAGGTTCACAAACTGAGCAAATTAATAACGGAGTGGCCCATCTCTGGCCCTTACGCAGGCAATTATTCAGCTTGGCATTAACTGAGTTGTTGGATGTACTCCTGAGGGACATCATGTCAAATTTTGTGCAATTGGCGCGTAGCATCGTAAAAATCCCGAGCTGGTTGGAAAGCCTTGCTCTTAATGGTGCAAAAATTCTCGACTGGGGAGAGATCCGGCGAAATTGCTTGCCAGTATAGGGTTTGGCAAGGACAAAGGCAAGGAGTCACCCCAACTGAGAACGTTTGGAGCATTATGAAAAGGGCCCTCCCACCAGCTTCGGATTTTGTCGATCTCAAGTTGAACGGAATTCTCGCGCTGCATCTCAGGAAGACATCCAAATACTCTAAAAAATCAGTGCCGAACCGAATAACTGGTTGCATAAGGGCACGAGGTGGTCCAAACTGTTACTTATTTGTTGAATTTGTGAAACTCTTTCACTTGAAAAAATCGTTCATTTTTTCTGGAATTGTAGTCATTTCTTTGTCTGTGCGTGCACATCACATCTACTGATTTCCGTCCCATTCAGGAAATTCTTTAGTGATGCATCAGGTGCTTTTTTCCGAGTGTACAGAATCAGTATAAGATGACGTGCCACGGAAAGCTTGTGGAACGGAAAGCTTTATAGCTTGGTAACCGAATCAGGAACTGTTAGAAGAGTTTATGATTGAGCTGTTGGAAAGGGCTAGAGCAAAAGAAACTTTCCCTACCCTAGAAATGATAGAGAAAAACACAGGCTAATATTATTCAATGAGCCAACGGCTTTGTCGCATTGGTAACACCGGTTCCCATCAGATCACGAAAGTTAAGCGCTGTCGGGCTGGGCTAGCACCGGGATGGGTAACCATCCAGTCTGCCGAGCGCTGTTGGCAAACGGGGTGCACTCAGCCCCTGTGAGGCAAACTGAGGAGCTACTTGACTGAAAAGTGGCGGCTCCGGCGTCGTAAACTGACATACGGCCCGGAGGGCAGTGTGCTGACCACTGTGATGTAATGAAATAAAAGTGATGTTGTTATTCAATGGAAAAGTTGGAATTTGAGATTTCGTTTACGGTTTTATCAATCACAATTGGCGTGAGAATCATGACTTCACCATTGTCATAGGATATTGCATTATGAAATGTGAATATCCTTTACTTGAAGTTTCGCGTGGCTTGAGGAAGTCACACCTAGCGTGCTGTTGATTAAGAAATTGCATTATCGTCTTTGTAATTACTTCATGATCGTAGATACGATCATACCCGGTTGTGAAATTATTATGAAAAAAAAAATTGATAAGAGACCAGAAAGTTCTTAAGGGCGCAAAAACAACTGTAACATCACACAAAAGGGGAATTCAATATTAATGCTGATGCAAGAAGACGATAAAACAGTTTTTTTTAAATTTAACACGCGCATGGGACTGCTGATCTTGGTGTCTGTAATCTTAGCAAAATGCATACTTAAAATGAAAATAATACTGAGGAGATGATAGGAATGAGCACATAAATGATTCAGTATTTCCAGAACAAATATTTATTATAACTAAAACATATATCGTAGCTTATGCTTAGTACAACAATGACGGTAGATTTTTATGTCCGTTTCACGTCCATTGACCGCTCTTTTATATAGCCACTGTCCTCTTGAGTCACACGTGCGTCGTCACGATAAGTTATAACAGTTCTTCTTTTTACACTTCACTCAGACGGAACACGTTTTTATACATTTAGTAAAAATTAGATCAGACCACCACAAATCTGCATCCGTCTTACTTAAGAAAACAGTACAAGCGTTTAGCGCTCAAGGCTTCATTTGTTCTCCAACGAACAAAATAGTGAATGATCGCATATCGATCCATATTCTTCTCAGTTTATATTGCCGATCAAAGACGACGAAGTACATTATTTAGGAAATTCCACCGTCGCTATGCGACGCCTTATTAAACATTAATCATTCTTTATAAACAAGTATTCACCTTCTGGCTGAAAGTGTTAACTATTTACTCTTTTAATGAAGCCAAAAATAGCGAATATCACACCACATGACCCTCTATCTCCGCATCCAGTGACGCCTGTTGGATGACGATGACACGGCGGCCGGTTGGTACCACAGGGCCTTCCAAGGTATATTCGGCCGGAGTTTAGTTTAACATTATTCAATACAATCATGATCGAAACATAACTTTTGCAGCAACTGAAGCAGGTTGGTTCAACTGGACACTTTTGGAAGAACTGCAAGCATCAATGGTCGTGCTCCTTTTCCGACAAGCAGACGATACTGCGACCGAACGCTGGAGAAACTTGTGAGGGAGGGGGGGGGGAGGGAGGGGAGTGTATTCTAAGTGAGCTTCTTCCAGGTGACGCAGCAGAAGACGACGCAGAGGTACATCTGCGTTCCCGCAATATACTGTATGTAGCAGAACTCAGGACAACTCCAGCGCCATAGAATTTGCTGTCAATGAAGTAGCGTTATCTATTGCTACCGCTCCAAGCCCGAACAGTAATCCCACCTAGCAGTCACGCAGAGAATCGTTGCTCATCGAGATCTTCCAATGTCCACATTTAAAAAGTCATTAAAACTAGGAAAGGGTACTGGATAAAGGGGGTAAGGGTACGGCTTTAATGATTAGAAATTGTATAAATTCGTAACTGACAATTTACAGACTACTCTGAGGTCCAGGAGACACTGCTACGAAATCGGATACAGACACATGGCTAGCTCTAAATACTTGGAACGAAGAAGGTAAATCTGCTGTCATCAAATGGGACTTAAAACTAAAGATTAGATTATTACAAACATGCAGTGGTAGTTATGAAGAGCATCGCAGGCAGCTCCGATAACCAATGATGATGATGCAAAAAAAAAAAAATCAGAGCCTTTCCTAGTCAATAAGCGGACCCGCACCGTGGGACCCGACGGTAGTTCTCCTCTTATAAATATTAAGTGGGCGAATGCAATGGATGGAGCAGTCGCCTGCGTTGCTGGACTCCTCGTTTTTGTGAGTGTCGGCTCCGTAGCAAAGCGGGAAGAGAGAGCGAATAAGGCAGATGCAGCAATGGTGTACCGTATAGCTACTGTACGCTTTCATTGGCTTCCACTGAACGTAAATTTCTGCAAGTATCTAAGTGCGCCACTTAACAAGAGCGAAATTTTTCCACACAAATGGACACAGTCTCTCAGACGACAGTCAAAATTATGTACAGGGTAGCCTATGCTAGAAGTGTAGATTATGAAATACCGATACACGCTATTGTTTAGTATCATACTGCTACCCTTGCTAGAAGGGTGAGCCGTGTGTCGACTCTCAACATACATCGCGCTGTTAAGATTGTTCTGAGTCCTTCCATTCCATCGTTAATTGATTCTTTCATATTTATCGTTATGCTGCGTACGATTCTGTTGAGATTCCCCTCTGGCGGCGTGTCTCGTCTTATCGATCTGGGAGTCGTTGCTTACTCTGTTAGCCTTGTGTAAGGGAATAAGATCTTTGGTGGGCCGGGGGGGGGGGGGGGGGGGGGACGGCCGGTTGGTTGCCTAGCGGTGAGGAGTCGGTCGGTCGGTTTTTAAAATCTGAAATTAGAGAATGTCGTACGATGAGACCGCAGCGTGGTGTGGCGGTGGAGAGTTGGCTGTTGTTCCGGGAAGCCGCGTGGTCTATCCTGGTTGTGCGAGACGAGTGGGACGAGTTGACGGGTCTCGGGGGCCACGACTGTGGTTCCGAGTCACTACTTGGTGGGAGCGGCGACGGATGTCTTTAAATTTTCCGTCTGGAGGCGAGAATGATGGACTAGTCACTCGCCTAACCTGAGGAGTGGTATTTCGCCGCCGTGGGTGCAGAGAAGGCGAGGACTCCGGTGACAGAGCACGTGGCTGCGTGACTGTGCCCAGTTGCGTACGCTGGCGACGTGTACACGGTCGTGTGTGAGGAACCTATGCATCGGAATTCACCTGCTGTTTCTCTGATAAACTGCAAGTTAAATTGTTTAAAGGCTTAGATGATATTTGAAGAATTTTAGTTTCGGCAACCAGCGTCTTTTCTGCCTTGTGGCCTCCTGCGTTCGGGTTTCCTGTCCCTGTCGCCGGTGTATTTATAGACAGTTATCTTTTCGGCTTCTTATTAGCACTGCCCCGTAGGAAGTGTATTTTTGGGCAGTGATTATTGTTTTAGATTACATTGTTTCTGCCTTGTCGCCTCCTGCGTTCGGATTTCCTGTCCCTGTCGCCGGTGTAATTATAGACAGTAATCTTTTGGCTTCTTATTAGTGCTGTCTGGGAGGAAGTATATTTTTGGGCAGGGATTATGGTTCCTGATTTGATTCCTCCTCCTCCCCTGGCCTCGCGTGAGGTCGATGTGATTGCCGAATGTGAGGCGTTGTGTGTCTGTGAGCCCGCTTCTAGCCTGAGCATCCTTCAGGAGGCAATTGTGGCCGGCCTTACACCCGGTCGGTTAATTATTTCTATCCCGGGACATTTTGGTGGCTGGACATGGTATTAAAGTTGTTAGTTATTGTAAAATATTAAATGGTTGTATTTTACTCTGATTGTTTTTTGGCCACTGTTTAAAAAGGTTAAGTTTGCCTTTCATTGGTGGGTTTTTAAAATTGCGTTGCTTTAAAATTGTTAGTTATTGTAAAAGGTGAATGACTGAATCTTTACTTTGATTGCTTTAATCTACTTTGAAAATGCTAATTCTACAGGGTGTTTCAAAAATGACCGGTATATTTGAAACGGCAATAAAAACTAAACGAGCAGCGATAGAAATACACCGTTTGTTGCAATATGCTTGGGACAACAGTACATTGTCAGGCCGACAAACTTTCGAAATTACGGTAGTTACAATTTTCAACAACAGATGGCGCTGCAAGTGATGTGAAAGATATAGAAGACAACGCAGTCTGTGGGTGCGCCATTCTATACGTCGTCTTTCTGCTGTAAGCGTGTGCTGTTCACAATGTGCAAGTGTGCTGTAGACAACATGGTTTATTCCTTAGAACAGAGGATTTTACTGGTGTTGGAATTCCACCGCCTAGAACACAGTGTTGTTGCAACAAGACGAAGTTTTCAACGGAGGTTTAATGTAACCAAAGGACCGAAAAGCGATACAATAAAGGATCTGTTTGAAAAATTTCAACGGACTGGGAACGTGACGGATGAACGTGCTGGAAAGGTAGGGCGACCGCGTACGGCAACCACAGAGGGCAACGCACAGCTAGTGCAGCAGGTGATCCAACAGCGGCCTCGGGTTTCCGTTCGCCGTGTTGCAGCTGCGGTCCAAATGACGCCAACGTCCACGTATCGTCTCATGCACCAGAGTTTACACCTCTATCCATACAAAATTCAAACGCGGCAACTCCTCAGCGCCGCTACCATTGCTGCACGAGAGACATTCGCTAACGATATAGTGCACAGGATTGATGACGGCGATATGCATGTGGGCAGCATTTGGTTTACTGACGAAGCTTATTTTTACCTGGACGGCTTCGTCAATAAACAGAACTGGCGCATATGGGGAACCGAAAAGCCCCATGTTTCAGTCCCATCGTCCCTGCATCCTCAAAAAGTACTGGTCTGGGCCGCCATGTCTTCCAAAGGAATCATTGGCCCATTTTTCAGATCAGAAACGATTACTGCATCACGCTATCTGGACATTCTTCGTGAATTTGTGGCGGTACAAACTGCCTTAGACGATGCTGCGAACACCTCGTGTTTTATGCAAGATGGTGCCCGGCCACATCGCACGGCCGACGTCTTTAATTTCCTGAATGAATATTTCGATGATCGTGTGATTGCTTTGGACTATCCGAAACATACAGGAGGCGGCGTGGATTGGCCTCCCTATTCGCCAGACATGAACCCCTGTGACTTTTTTCTGTGGGGACACTTGAAAGACCAGGTGTACCGCCAGAATCCAGAAACAATTGAACAGCTGAAGCAGTACATCTCATCTGCATGTGAAGCCATTCCGCCAGACACGTTGTCAAAGGTTTCGGGTAATTTCATTCAGAGACTACGCCATATTATTGCTACGCATGGTGGATATATGGAAAATATCGTACTATAGAGTTTCCCAGACCGCAGCGCCATCTGTTGTTGAAAATTGTAACTACTGTAATTTCGAAAGTTTATCTGCCTGAAAATGTACTGTTGTCCCAAGCATATTGCAACAAACGGTGTATTTCTATCGCTGCTCGTTTAGTTTTGATTCCCGTTTCAAATATACCGGTCATTTTTGAAACAGCCTGTACTTCCCTGTTAGCGAGCCCTTGTAATTTAATATCTTGTTGTGCCAAAATTTAAAAGAAGTTGCCTCCCTACATGTTCGGTAGGTAAATTATATGGAAATTGGTGGCTTTTTTGTTTCGTTACTTGGAGAATTTTAATTTTGTTATTAAATGCTTTATCACAGTCTGTTTTAAGTAAAATGGCTTGGCTATTAACGGTAAAGTAAAGTTTTTAATTTCATTACTTGCAAAATTTTTATTTGTTATCAAATGTTTTATCAAAGTCGGTTTTAAGTAAAATGGCTTGGCCCTTAGCTGTAAAGTAAATTGTTTTGAGAAGGCACACATGCCTACTAGCCTTTTGAGTCTGTTCCTGGTCAAGTGATAAAGAAATGACTTTTAAGGGTTGAAGTAATCAATAAAGAAATTGTAAAGTGCAACTCGACAGTAACCAACTAATTTTCTCCCCGTTTCCCAACTGAGGGTTTTCCTTGATTAATCGTAACACCCGTCTCAAAGGGACCTCTTCCATGACGGTCAATGACAGTCACAGAAACAAGACCACACACTTCTTGCGTACTTTCTGTAGGGTACTGTGAAAACAGTGCTTTCTATGTGTTGGGAATGCACGAGGACGCCGTAGATTATGGTGAATCAGAAAGATTCCCAACAGTTGGAAATGAAATGATGTTTATTAAATACAAATAAATACTCAACTTCGATGGTAATTGTGACCCGTCCTTCCTGCATTTCTGAAACGGCGAGAATATTCTTTTTTAGTTCTGTGTTAGTGTCTTTTGGCGCCACTACCATTGCTCAGCTTCCCTGTCCGTTAGTGGCAGCACCAGTGTTATCGATAGTAGGTTCGTGTTACTATCTCTGGGGGGACCGCATGTATTTCTGGGGTATGCTCTGGTAGGTATGGAGTGAGTCGGTGGAGTGAGTCGGTGGAGTGAGTCGACAGAGTCACATGGAAGACAGACAGTTGCATGTTAGTCAGTCGGCTCTGAGTATCAGTCGCTTTTGGGTTGTGGACTGAGTTGGGTTTGTCGTTACTTGGCTGTTGAACGAGTTGGCAGTCAGTAGCAGCAGGTCCCCACGGTGCAAGTACGCGCCGGGACCGTGGCCGACGCAGACGGTAGGCCGTTGGTCGGTCGGTCGGCTGGTCGTCGGATGGCGACATGTGGTCTGCTGAGCACTGACGCCAGTATCAGTCGAGGAGGAGTTGGCAGCCAGCAACAGTCGGGTCCGTATGGTGTTAGCATTCGCCAGGACCGCTGTTGGCAAAAGTGGGCTGCCGCTGGTTGTTTGCTCGTCTCACTCGACGACGTCTTGGATACTCGGGACAAACACCATTTTCCGAGTCGGGATGTGATTGGACCTGGTTGGTTCGTTGGAACTGAGCAGCGACGTATTCTCCACAGCCGGGGATTTGACGGTGGGCACGCGCTGTTGCATTTGGAGGCACTAGCTGTGTGAGCGACTTTTCACTTTCCTCCAAAAGCAGGATCCTCAAGTTGAGTAATTAGTTACCCTGTTCTTAAAACTCCACTGTTACGATTTGTTCTTTATTTGTGGATTGTTGCTTCCTCAGCCATTGACGTGTGTGATAACTAGGGGGGTGTGTTGTTGCCTAGAACCTGCAGCCTTCTTCCTTAGTGATTTGACAGTTGTTACTTGTGTTTCCTGTACTCTTTTAAGCTTGTCTTGAGTGGTGTTTGATGCCTTTATCATGGCGAGGCCGTATCCGAAGTTATAGGTATCTTGGTTTACTGGTCATCGGCCGATATTTTCTATTATTTGTGCAGCTGGATCTGGCGGTTGGATATCGGTCAGATTGTCGGACGGTCGTGAGCCGTCCCTAGGTTTTGCTGCCTTCTCTTATCTGACCTTAAGCCTGGGCTGCCTGTTCCATTTCACTACACCCTTAGGGACCTACTCAGGCCGACCCTTGGAGCACATCTGAGCACCACTGTTTGTTGTTTGTGACTGTCGTTTTATTTGGTCGCAGGTGCTGTGCCAGGCATTTAGCCGTGTATTAATATTGTCTGTTTTATGTATAGTATATGGCGTTGAGTCGAACTTCATAACTTTAAGATTAGGCCTTCAGCCGCGTTTGTTTTAAAATTCTTGTTGCTCTGTATTTAGGCCTTCAGCCACGTTTGTTTCAGAATCTGTGGCTTTCATATGTAAATCCTTATTTGTAAGGTTTCTCTTTAATTTTAATTGGAAATGGCCTTCAGCCGTGTTCTGTGAATGTTTATCTTAAGGTTGTCTTTAATTATTCTTGAGTAACTGTTTGGGCCTTCAGCCGACAAGATACTTCAAGTTTTCTTGAGATGTTCTTCTGTTGTACCTTGTAAAAGCGTATCTTTCAAGCCTCTCTTTTATTTTGTAAACAAATTTCTTCTATTGGGCCTTCAGCCGAAAAATTAACTTGAATTTTCCTTAATATGGCCTTTAGCCGGAATTTCCTTAGCTGATGTGAAATATTATTTCGGCCTTTATCCGAGAAGATATTGTAATTTTGCCTAAGTAAGGCCTTCAGCCATTACTTAAATCCTGGTGTTTTAAAAGCAATCATTTAAATCTATTCTGGAGAAGTTACTTGGGCCCTCAGCCATGAATTGATCTTTGTTGTTTTAAAGAGAAAACTGTGCATTGATTTGAGGAATAACGTTGTGTTTTCTTGTGTAACTAACAGTAATTGATCTTGGCCCCATTCCACAACCTGATCCGCTCTGTCCTGCGAAACCAGATTTCACTAACTTTTCTTGTCAAATGTCCAGCACAATTAGACGTTTGACATTATTACACGTCCTTCAAAATATTAAAGTTCTATCCCTGTGATTCTGAGTGATGCCTATGAAGAGTCCAGAGCTGGCCTACGATGCCTGCAGAGCCTGAACTTCGGAGGTGACAGACGAGCAGTGTAGTTCGTAGTCTTGGCTGTAACTGCAGACCGTACACGTCTCAGCGCACTGAAGAGAACTGTCCGCCGTAGCTCAGTGCTGCGGTATTTAACGAGGCATCGACCAGTAACTATCCACACACTTGACCCCATGGGTTGGCAGTTGCGGCCACTGGCGAACCTCGGTATAGTTCGTACTGCCACCCGCACAGCTGCTGCACTTCGAGTGTTTCGACCGCGGCTTATCAAATGGTTCAAATGGCTCTGAGCACTATGGGACTTAACTTCTGAGGTCATCAGTCCACTAGAACTTAGAACTACTTAAACCTAACTAACCTAAGGACATCACACACATCCATGCCCGAGGCATGATTCGAACCTGCGACCGTAGCGGTCGCGCGGTTCCCGACTGTAGCGCCTAGAACCGCTCGGCCACCCCCGCGGCTTATTGATTGTGGTGCGGTACTCTCTGGAGTCTTGAGTACCGTCACCTCAGTGTGACTCCTGTCACATCAGATAGGGAAGACCTTATCGCTTGAATCCGCGCTCTGCTTCAATGGTGAACAACAGGCGGATTTATTTCACCATGAGCGGCAGTCTGGAAACCGCCGATGTGCAGTCTGGAAACAAAATAAGTTTTCAATCTAATGCATAAGAATGGAACTTCACCATACTCGGAAAATTTTCTATATTTTTTCCATCAGCAGTCCAATCAGTCGAAAACAGCATAAAAGAAATGAGGACGAGGTCTAGGAACCAATTGAGAGCAGCGTGCTGAACGTTGGAATTGGTTCTCAAAAGCCGACCGCCGAGGTGCTTATTAAAAGGTACAAAGAGATGAAAATCACTTGGGCTGGACGGAGGGTGTTCCACTACAGTCATTCGGAAGTGTCGGACCAAGTCACGTGGTCCGCAGCTCGTGGTCGTGCGGTGGCGTTCTCGCTTCCCGCGCCCGGGTTCCCGGGTTCGATTCCCGGCGGGGTCAGGGATTTTCTCTGCCTCGTGATGACTGGGTGTTGTGTGATGTCCTTAGGTTAGTTCGGTTTAAGTAGTTCTAAGTTCTAGGGGACTGATGACCATAGATGTTAAGTCCCATAGTGCTCAGAGCCATTTGAACCATTTGAACCAAGTTCGATTCCCGGCGGGGTCAGGGATTTTCTCTGCCTCGTGATGACTGGGTGTTGTGTGATGTCCTTAGGTTAGTTAGGTTTAAGTAGTTCTAAGTTCTAGGGGACTGATGACCATAGATGTTAAGTCCCATAGTGCTCAGAGCCATTTGAACCATTTGAACCAAGTCACGTGTAGCCCAGTCCGCTTTCCAAGGTACTCTTGGTCATTTCCTCAGAACGGCCTTCTGCTACAGTACCTCTGTGGCACAATAATACACAGCATTCGCCGTCTCTCCATAAGTAAGGACATCAAACAATGGCACACCATAAACGTCAGAAAAGGCTGTGGTCGTACCTTTCTGCGTGGATACCGCTGTTGTAAACTTATTTCAAGTGGTGGGCGAAGGCGAAGGGCGATGAGGGATTTCTCAATGACAGTGACGTTCCTTCGTCCAGGTGTCACACGAGGCAACTTCGTTTCGTGCATTGTGACGTTCAGGTTAAGGAATGGAATACCCTCTGTCTCATATGAACTTAAGTGCTGAAGAGAAACCTCATATGCTTGGTTTTAATCGTCTGAGAGTTACTGCAATACCCAGAGATTAGCCCAGTTTTCATCGTTGAAAGTGGATTTTCGCGGGATAATATCCGTCTGTCTGCAACCACGAGCAGTGTTCTTGAATGGGTCGTACAAGTGTCTCCTAAGTAATTTCCTTTCTAGATAGGCTTCAGTTTCCTAATATGCCATCAAGAACCGAAGTCTACCACCTGCTTTCCCTACACCTGACCTTTCTTATCATCCCATTTCGTATCACTGTTACCGTAAAAGTAAGATGATTGGTAAATCCTAGAATTAACTGGTGAAACCTATGACTGACCATCACGGTGTGGTAAAAGTTCTAAACTACTTATTATATGCATAGATTTCGAACTTTTATCAAGAATTTTATCAAATGATCTTTGTATACAAGTATGGACTTCGGCTAATTGCCCGGGTTTGCCTGCATGTCGGTTACGTCAATTTGGCATCGTGAATTTATTTCACTGTGTATGATAGTTTTCACTGCAACACCCCTTTCCAATGTTTTTTGCTTTTTATTACATGGTACACATAATCTCAAATAAGAAACGATTGATTCAACAGTCACATTCTAGTACTTACGATTCACATCCACAATCATCCGTGTTCGGCCGCCATGGCCTGTAGGAATGTGGGTCTCAGAAAGTACGTTAAACAGTTCATCAAAACGAACGTAATAATGGATTTCTTCTTTTCCAGCAGACACCAATGCTATGAGATTCTCTTCACCTCCGATGCTGAGAACATCATATCGCTTCAAACGTCTGTTGTGAACAGATTTTTTTGGAAATGATTTTTGCATTTCTCACTTCACTTAACTGAATATTTTTTGCTCAGATTCTTGTCCTTCTTCTTATTCACTGATTCACTTAAGACTTCGTAAAATCTGTTACGAATAACATCACTCATTCTGATGGAAAGCTGCGGAAGAAACACCACTAAAACGAGTCGCAAAGATGACCATGCCGCACGATGCTCCACACTGACAGAAACATGCAGCGCTGAGCGGACTGAGAACTCATAATTTCCAACAAAGAAACTTATCTGAACTCAAAGTTGGCATCTATGGAACTTTTCTGAACCTGAACGACGGAGGAGGAAGTCTTCGATCCAGCTTTTAAGAGCCTGCATTGCTAAATCCTAAGGTTTACCAATGTCTCTTCGTAAAAGTTCGAAATCTATGCATGTAATGAGAAACTTCGGACTTTTACAACACCGCGATGGTAAATCTTAGGTTTCACCGGTTAATTCTAGGATTTGCCAATCATCTCACTTTTACACTAGCACCACCACAATACATTTATAGGAGTTGACTAACTGCTGTCGTAAGTTACTGCCATAGGATACCATATTTGCGTTCCGCGACGTGCAGAGTTTAAAATTTTTAAACCCACCCATGAACCGTGGACCTTGCCGTTGGTGGGGAGGCTTGCGTGCCTCAGCGATACAGATAGCCGTACCGTAGGTGCAACCACGACGGTGGGGTATCTGTTGAGAGGCCAGACAAACGTGTGGTTCCTGAGGAGGGGCAGCAGCCTTTTCAGTAGTTGCAAGAGCAACAGTCTGGATGATTGACTGATCTGGCCTTGTAACACTAACCAAAACGGCCTTGCTGTGCTGGTACTGCGAACGGCTGAAAGCAAGGGGAAACTACGGCCGTAATTTTTCCTGAGGGCATGCAGATTTACTGTATGGTTATATGATGATGGTGTCCTCTTGGGTAAAATATTCCGAAGGTAAAATTGGCCCCCATTCGGATCTCCAGGCGGGGACTACTCAAGAGGATGTCTTTATCAGGAGAAAGAAAACGCGTACTACGGATCGGAGCGTGGAATGTCAGATCCCTTAATCGGGCAGGTAGGTTTTAGTAAATTTAATAAGGGAAATGGATAGGTTAAAGTTAGATATAGTGGGAATTAGTGCAGTCCGGTGGCAGGAGGAACAGGACTTCTGGTCTGGTGACTACAGGGTTATAAACACAAAATCAAATAGGGGTAATGCAGGAGTAGGTTTAACAATGAATAGGAAAATAGGAACGCGGGTAACCTACTACAAACAGCATAGTGAACGCATTATTGTGGCAAAGATAGATACGAAGCCCACGCCTACTACAATAGTACAAGTTTATATGCCAACAAGCTCTGCAGATGACGAAGAAATTGAAGAGATGTATGACGAAATAATAGAAATTATTCAGATTGTGCAGGGAGACGAAAATTGAATAGTCATGGGTGACTGGAATTCGGCAGTAGGAAAAGGGAGAGAAGAAACGTAGTAGGTGAATATGGATTGGGGGTAAGAAATGAAAGAGGAGGCCGCCTGGTAGAATTTTGCACAGAGCACAACTTAATCATAGCTAACACTTGGTTCAAGAATCATGAAAGAAGGTTGTATACGTGGAAGAAGCCTGGAGATACTGACAGGTTTCAGATAGATTTTATAATGGTAAGACAGAGATTTAGGAACCAGGTTTTAAATTGTAAGACATTTCCAGGGGCACATGTGGATTCTGACCACAATCTATTGGTTATAAACTGTTGATTAAAATTGAAGAAACTGCAAAAAGGTGGGAATTTAAGGAGATGGGACCTGGATAAACTGAAAGAACCAGAGGTTGTACAGAGTTTCAGGAAGAGCATAAGGGAACAATTGACAGGAATTGAGGAAAGAAATACAGTAGAAGAAGAATGGGTAGCTCTGAGGGATGAAGTAGTGAAGGCAGCAGAGGATCAAGTAGGTAAAAAGACGAGGGCTCGTAGAAATTCTTGGGTGACAGAAGAAATAGTGAATTTAATTGATGAAAGGAGAAAATATAAAAATGCAGTAAATGAGCAGACGAAAAGGAAAACGAACGTCCAAAAATGAGATCGACAGGAAGTGCACAATGGCTAAGCAGGCATGGCTAGAGGACAAATGTAGGGATGTAGAGGCTTATCTCACTAGGGGTAAGATAGATACTGCCTACAGGAATATTAAAGAAACCTTTGGAGAAAAGAGAACCACTTGTATGAATATCAAAAGCTCAGATGGAAACCCAGTTCTAAGCGAAGAAGGGAAACCAGAAAGGTGGAAGGAAAATCTAGAGGGCGATGTACTTGAGGACAATATTATGGAAATGGAAGAGGAGGTAGATGAAGATGAAATGGGAGATACGATACTGCGTGAAGAGTTTGACACAGCACTGAAAGACCTAAGTCGAAACAAGGCTCTGGGAGTAGACAACATTCCATTAGAACTACTGACAGCCTTGGGAGAGCCAGTCCTGACAAAACTCTACCATCTGGTGAGCAAGATATATGAGACTGGCGAAATTCCCTCAGACTTCAAGAAGAATATAATAGGCCGGCCGCAGTGGTCTAGCGGTTCTAGGCGCGCAGTCCGGATCCGCGCGACTGCTACGGTCGCAGGTTCGAATCCTGCCTCGGGCATGGATGTGTGTGATGTCCTTAGGTTAGTTAGGTTTTAGTAGTTCTAAGTCCTAGGGGACTTTTGACCACAGATGTTAAGTCCCATAGTGCTCAGAGCCATTTGAACCATTTTTCTTTTTTTTGAAGAATATATTAATTCCAATCCCGAAGAAAGCAGGTGCTGACAGATGCGAAAATTACCGAACTATCAGTTTAATAAGTCACAGTTGCAAAATACTAAAGCGAATTCTTTACAGATGAATGGAAAAACTGGTAGACGCCGCCCTCGAGGAAGATCAGTTTGGATTCCGTAGAAATGTTGGAACACGTGAGGCAATACTGACCCTACGACTTATTTAGAAGCAAGATTAAGGTAAGGTTAACCTACATTTCTAGCATTTGTAGACTTAGAGAAAACATTTAACAATGTTGACTGGAATACTCTCTTTCAAATTCTGAAGGTGGCAGGGGTAAAATACAGGGAGCGAAAGGCTATTTACAATTTTTACAGAAACCAGATGGCAGTTATAAGAGTCGAGGGACATGAAAGGGAAGCAGTGGTTGGGAAGGGAGTGAGACAAAAAAAATGGTTCAAATGGCTCTAAGCACTATGGGACTTAACTTCTGTGGTCATCAGTCCCCTAGAACTTAGAACTACTTAAACCTAACTAACCTAAGGACATCACACACATCCATGCCCGAGGCAGGATTCGAACCTGCGACCGTAGCATTACCGCGGTTCCGGACTGCGCGCCTACGAGTGAGACAGGGTTGTAGTCTGTCCCCGATGTTATTCAATCTGTATATGGAGCAAGCAGTGAAGGAAACAAAAGAAAAATTAGGAGTAGGTATTAAAATCCATGGAGAAGAAATAAAAACTTTGAGGTGTCGCCGATGACATTGTAATTCTGTCAGAGACAGCAAAGGACTTGGAAGAGCAGTTGAATCGAATGGTTAGTGTCTTGAAAGGAGGGTATAAGATGAACTTCAACAAAAGCAAAACGAGGATAATGGAATGTAGTCGAATTAAGTCGGGTGATGCTGAGGGAATTCGATTGGGAAATGAGACACTTGAAGTAGTAAAGTAGTAAAGTAATTTTGCTATTTGGGGAGCAAAATAACTGATGATGGTCGAAGTAGAGAGGATATAAAATGTAGACTGGCAATTGCAAGGAAAGCATTTCTGAAGAAGAGAAATTTGTTAACATCGAGTATAGATTTAAATGTCAGGAAGTCGTTTCTGAAAGTATTTGTATGGAGTGTAGCCATGTATGGAAGTGAAACATGGACGGTAAATAGTTTGCACAAGAAGAGAATAGAAGCTTTTGAAATGTGGTGCTACATAAGAATGCTGAAAATTAGATGGGTAGATCACATAACTAATGAGGAAGTATTGAATAGGATTGGGGAGAAGAGAAGTTTGTGGCACAACTTGACTAGAAGAAGGATCGATTGGTAGGACATGTGTTGAGGCATCAAGGGATCACCAATTTAGTATTGGAGGGCACCGTAGAGGGTAAAAATCGTAGAAGGAGACCAAGAGATGAATACACCAAGCAAATTCAGAAGGATGTAGGTTGCAATAGGTACTGGTAGATGAAGAAGCTTGCACAGGATAGAATAGCATGGAGAGCTGCATCAAACCAGTCTCAGGACTGGCGACCACAACAACAACAACAATTCAACTTAACAATCTTATCAAGGTCCGACTGGATATTTGTACAAGTTTTTCAGACAGTATTTCAGCACAGATAAGTACATTATCAGGAGAAATCATTAATATATATCTTGCTTAGTAAAAGGTCATAACACACTTCCATTGCGAACGCCTTAAGTTACCCCTCTCTGCCATGAAATCCTCAAATCCTTAGACCAGTCACAAATCTCTCTCTCCCCCTCCCCCCCCCCACCCCACTCTATCTCTTTCTTTTCCTTTTTTTTTTCATTCATCAGTCTTTTGAACGGTTTGATACCAAATATGATCGTACTTTTGTCAATAACCGTTTACATGTTAGTCACAAGGAAAGCAAGTACAGGGGAGTCCACGAATTTGCTCTCCTTCCGCGAAACTGTAAAATATATATTCACTTTTACCAACTTTTATGTAGCAAAAAGTTGTTATTGGGGAAGTTTCAATCAAGATAATGATCTCATTTCAAGGTCACTGCAACCGTGTCCAGTTTCAGATTACACCTCAGGCAGCTGGGCGAGTTATATTCACATTCACGAAGGGAAACGTCCGAACTATCCACGCACTTTTATGTGGTACATTCAAAATAACCCTTAACTCACGATATGACTTTTCTGTAACATATACTACAAGGTGGGGTCTCTGGGACCCCTGAGTTTAGCCCGAGATTTAAGGCGCAAATTATCTGAAATTTTTAATTTAAGTTATGTAATAATTATTTTTAGTTATTTAAGTGTTCTTTAAATCATTGTTGTTGATTTAATTGCACTAAATAATGCCTAAAATGTTTTACTTTTATCACATAAAATTAAAAACTTTTGTGCAGCTTTTTTTTAAATAGTTCGTATAGACAGTCTGTTAGACAACTGAATTCTACCCACTGAAAAATTGTAGTACACCTGTAGCAAGTAAATGTTCACGCAAAAGTAAATTCCAGGGTTTGAACTTGCACATAAAAATTATACTCGATAGGTGTAAAGAGAAACTGCAAAAGTGGCATTCAGTGCTGTGATTTACATTTTTCTTTATCGGCACTCAGGATACGTTTGATTTTAATTACCACCTGAAGAAACAGAAAGATACCTATCACAGTTGTTCTTAAATTTTTCCTTGAAGGAACGACTTTTTCGCTACGATAACTATGATCACTGGCTATTGTAAAATCTTCACCTTTTTCGTCTGTTTGTTGACCTGCTGACATCTCCCTCCATCCACCAAATAACATACCATGAAATGTAGGATTGTTAAAACTGGCATGTTACTGCAACACATTCTCTATTATACTGAAGAAACCAGGTACGTAGTTGACGAGGTGCGGTTTGAGAGACCCCGTCACGCGTCAGTAACACGTGTCAACAACAAACAAAGAAGGCAGTAATGCAACTAACAGCAAAACATTACAGGATTGGTGATTTAAGGAAGGCAGGGGAGGTTTAGAAACGGTTCAAATGGCTCTGAGCACTATGCGACTTAACTTCTGTGGTCATCAGTCGCCTAGAACTTATTAAACCTAACTAACCTAAGGACATCA
The DNA here is from genome assembly GCF_021461385.2 of Schistocerca piceifrons. Taxonomy (NCBI): domain Eukaryota; kingdom Metazoa; phylum Arthropoda; class Insecta; order Orthoptera; family Acrididae; genus Schistocerca; species Schistocerca piceifrons. The sequence goes on from NC_060143.1 coordinate 564,072,801, forward strand.
CACACATCCATGCCCGAGGCAGGATTCGAACCTGCGACCATAGCGGTCACGTGGTTCCTGACTGAAGCGCCTACAACCGCACGGCCACTCTGTCCGGCCGGAGGTTTAGAAACTTTCCGTTGGAACTGAACTTGCGGAGGCAGATGGAAAACTTTCGCACGGTTTAAGATACCACACCTCGTGAGTTAAGGCTTAGCCCGCAAAACCCTCCTCCCAGTGCAGCAGTATCCTTTCCATCCACCTGAACTACTGTCGATAGGGGGGGAACAAACCGGTTATTACTTGTTCAACCCAAGAGTAAGACTTCTGGGAACCCTGGCAAGACACCTGTACGTGGTACTTGCAAGGTCACCCACCCACACCCTCTGGACGAAAAACAATTAAGCTCCTCCTAGTCATCCTTGGTAACTAGAGGAAGTGTGTGGGATGCGTCATTCGATTTCTGTGAAGCCTGGATAGAGGATCAGGACTTTTTGGGATCAGGGTGGTGGTAACTGTTATAAATAATAATCATAACAAATTAATTTGTTATTCATCAGATCACGTGATATTCATCCCACTATTCTCAAAGTCATGTCAACATCGTGTCACCTCAGTGTCAAGTCACGTCAACTTTGCGTCGCATAAATGTCGCCTCACCTCATACTCACTTTACGTCGACGTCATGATGCGCTCTACCAATTAAAATGCTGCCTGTGCTCAAAAATGTGCGAACGATCTGATTTACTTATCAATCATACGCTGCTGTTCGCCATTCGAAGGATCAGGGCGTGGGTAATTGTTACAACCAACAAATTAATTCTGTTGTTATTCCAATTACGTGATTTTCGCCGCTCGAGGCCTGTACATCGTAGTGAGTGATCTATCAGCAGCAGCAAGATCATTCTACTTAAATAAAAAGGTATAAATATTGTGAGGTAAGGCACTTCGACATTTTGTATATGTGTCAATTGAAGACATCACGACATATTGTGCAAAATTGAGGTAAATATTAACGTACGAGGCTCAGACGTAATAAATTAAAGAGCCAACACGCCAATGATTCGCAATTGCTGAATATACAAGGGAATCAATATACAACATAACTCCTTCCCCTCCTCTCAGCGCATCCCCTCCTCCTTTTCTTCTCTATCTCGATTTCGTCCTCTCTCCGATCTCTGTGCTGTTATCACTCTCTCGTAGCTTCATCCTTGCTTGTTGCTACTGTAAATAGATAGGTACAAGTGTTGAGAGCATTGGTATACGGCGTGTGAGAGAAACCTCTGCAGCTGCTGGTTCTGTGAGGACAGTAATTCAATAATAATACGAGGTGCATCCGGAAAGTTCCGTTCACGTCCAGAGATGGCGTTGAGTAGTTGGACGGGAATGCGAGAGCGCAGGAGCAGTGATGGGATGTGTTGGAATACACTATGTGATCAGAAGTATCCGGACTCCCCAAAAAACATTCGTTTTTCATATTAGGTGCATTGTGCTGCCACCTACTGCCAGGTACATATCAGCTACCTCAACAGTCATTACACATCGTCAGAGAGCAGAATGGGGCGCTCCGCGGAAATCATGGACTTCGAACGTGGTCAGGTGATTCGGTGTCACTTGTGTCATACGTCTGTACGCGAGATATCCACTCTCCTAAACATCCCTAGGCCCACCTGTTTCCGATAAAACTTGGATTTGATGGTCGAGCGGCTGCTCATAAGGCACACATCACGCCGGTAAATGCCAAACAACGCCTCGCTTGGTGTAAGCAGCGTTAACATTGGACGATCGAACAGTGGAAAAACGTGTGGAGTGACGAATCGCAGTAGGCATGGTGTGGGTATGGCGAATTCCCAGTGAACGTCATCTGCCAGCGTGTGTAGTGCCAACAGTAAAATTCGGAGGCCTTGGTGTTATGGAGTGGTCGTGTGTTTCATGGGGCTTGCTCCCCTTGTTGCACTATCACAGTACAGGCCAACATTGATGTATTAAGCACCTTCTTGCTTCCCACTGTTGAAGAGCAATTCGGGAATGGTGACAGCATCTTTCAACACGATCGAGCACCTGTTCATAATGCACGGCCTGTGGAAGAGTGGTTACACGACGATAACATACCTGTAATGTACTGGTCTGCACAGAGTTTTGACCTGAGTCCTATAGAAACCCCTTTGGGATGTTTTGGAACGCCTTGCCAGGCCTCACCGACCGACATCGATACCTCTGCGCAGTGCAGCAGTCCGTGAAGAATGGGCTATCATTCCCCAAGAAACCTTTCAGCACCTGATTGAGCGTATGCCTGCGAGAGTGGAAGCTGTCATCAAGGCTAAGGGTGGGCTAACACCATATTGAATACCAGCATTACTGATGGACGGCGCCACGAACTTGTAAGTCATTTTCAGCCAGGTGTCCGGATACTTTTGATAGCATAGTTTAATTGCTGTGCGTCATCAGTCTTGTGACGGCAGTTGTTGCCGCAATGTGCTAGAATAACAGGCTGCTCTGGTAATGCCTCCAATTGCCTGCGAGAGTTATTCGATTTTTGAAGACTTAGAAATACTACCAAGCAGAGATCCATCACCAACTGCGCACGTGTGTGGACCCGCTATTGTGAGCGGCAGTACGTGCAGACAACTGAGCAGACAATTAACTGAAGGACGAACTGCGGAGACGCTTGTGACCGATCGTCTCTTGTCGCACCAGGAATCACGGAACGTGTGCGGCAAGCAATTCACTAGCACTGGCGCTTCAGAACTTCAGAAGTGTCTCGCCAGCTCCTCGCTCGATTGTGAAATAAGTTTTCCCCCGGTGGCTTGGTTTTATGAAGTGTGAACAAGGTGGGTGCCAGTGCACCTGGCAGATGAACACAAAACCAAACAGTTCACTGCAGCATTGACATGCCTACAGCGATATGCTGAGAAAGGTGACGAGTTTCTCGAAGATGTTGTCACAAGGGGTGAAACATGGGTGTCGCATGCTACACCAGAACCAACACAGCAATCAATACTTTTGCGATATAGTGGTTCACCTGTGAAGTCCAAATTCAAGCAGACAGGCTCTGTCGGAAAATTTATGCACATTGTCTTCTGGGATCGACATGGTGTCCCCGTGTAGGAGATTTTACCACGAAGGGAAACCGTAAATGCTAATCGGTATCGTGAAACACTGAAAAACCTGAGAAGGGAAATACAGACCAAGAGAAGTGGAATGTTTAAAAAAGGCATTACGTTTTACATGACAATTCAAGACCTCATACAGTCATTGCCACAAGAAATGTGCTGAATCAGTTTGGATGGGTGATTTTGGAGCATCCACCCTTCAGCCTTGGGTCTCGTCCCAAGTACCTTTCATCTCCTCCGCCTCATTAAGCGTTTTCTGGAAGGAAAACGTTTCTACAACGACGCTGAGGTAGAGACTAAAATGACTTCATGGTACAGACATAGGTGACACACTCCTTACAACTGAGTATGCATTGTTACAAGTGATCGCTTGCTGTATCATAAATGTATGTCCAAGTGATGCTATATGTTATTATCTTCACTTATAGAAAAGTACTATGTTCTCTACAATCTTCAAATCGTGAGATACACCCTTAATTTTTATATATGAAATTAGTGAATTTACTCTTGGCACTTTTTTGCTTTTTTCTGCGGTCGCTTTCATAACTAATATTAATCATCAAATTAACCAATTTAGTACGATTGCATTCTTAATTTCTGGTGTATTCATGTATCACCATAATGAAGTAAAAACAGTGAAGGGCTGGGGGAGTATGAACGAGAACATTGACGCATTTAAGTTTATAAGAATAAGACACGTTTTTATTCATCCTTTTATACTACAATCGAGCTGATAAGTATTACAGAAAAATGACAAACATAAATCAGGAAAGAAATGGTGCTAGACTGGGAAAGCATTCATTGGGATGGAAATTACACAAGTTCTCGCTGAATTAATCCCTTTCACAACTGAATCAGACCCTCGTTTACATGAAACCACTGTGAGACCGAGTTCTGTTCAAATGAAATCAACTACGACCAGGTACACCACAAATTGTGGTTCACGGAGAACAGGGAGCTGTGAATATCATTTAACAATCCTACGCTGGTGCAGAAATACTCCACCCTTTCACCTTGATTCAGGCCGCAGCAGGAAACTGCGCGCTGTGGGCGAGGGGCAGAGTGCGAGGGCAGCTGTTATGTTCTGACACATCCACGAAAACTTGCAAACTACGCGGACTGGCGTTGTGGTTATTAGAATGCAGGAAACTTCCCTGTCAGAGCCCTGGAACCCCGGCAGAGGTGCACCCATTCGCTCGTCTGGCCAACCAATTTGACTCACAGGCACGACGGCACATGGTGGAATTGTGAGGCATCAGACAGCTGACTCAGGACGAGTGAGTTCACCCTCGTGACATACGATATGTCCGCGACGATATGTAGTTCCACTGTCAGTACAGTTGGAAACTGCCACTGGCTCTTAGAGTCCACCACATGTTGTGTACCACAAGTCTCACCCACTAGGAAAATACCTGAAGCTCTCCGCCAGAGGAGCATGAGAAGATGAAGGATGGCAAAGAATCACTAACACTTTTCACCAATCCTCATACTGGAGCCAAAGTAGCAGAAAAATCCCGCCTCCACGTTGTACAAACCAATCGAACTATCCTCCACTCATTGAATCTCCCGTCTTGACTGTACTGCTGGCCTGGTAACCAATCCAGACACAGCACCGGGATTTTCACGCTGGGGGAGAAAGCCTCTGCTTTGCATATTCTGAGCCAATCAGCGACTCAAAATCTCTCTTATCTGAAAGAAGAAGATTTTAGACTAGGGATGCGTCGTTCTCACTGTAAGCATAGTCATGTTTCGGCAAGAAACGTCTACCTAGACGGGACCACAGTCCTTCTTTAATAAAGAGATCTAATTTTTCGAAGTCCACCATTTCATGAGAATCCTTACAGTTTTTATGACGATCCCACCATTTGCACTAAAGGTCAGATTACAGCAGTCCCTCTTAAATGGCTTCCTACACCCACTTCCCGCCAACTGGCCACCTTCTTGAAGAACTGTTGCCTAGCCCAGCTCTCACTCTAAGTGGGAAGAGTGAAGTGTCAATGCCCGAGATCCCTCTGCAAGTACAATTCACAGAACACGGCTTCCCTGAATCACTCACACAGCCAGGTCATTGGACGCAACATCTATGGCCCATAATCCATCTTTCTCCCTGTTCTCCATTGCCGCAATTACAGCCCCTCAGGCAAGTTCTCTACAGGCTACACACTCCGCTGTAAGAACATTCTGCTCACAATTTCCTGATGTACAAATGTCACAGACCACACATACCAAGTTTCATATAGGGGAACGTGGAGATCATGATATAAAATATGAATATTAATCTGATCAACAGAGTAGTTAAAGTGAGAGAGTGGCTTCCCACCTGTCATCGTTATGGTAAATGCCCCCACAGTGTTGGTGACAATGTTGGGAAGAAGCCAGTGAATCTACGTAAATATTCCAATAAATATTTCAGACTTAATGGTATTTGTCATTTCTTTATTGGCCATCGTAATTAAATTTCTCGATGCACCTCGTACTTTCACATTGTTTTAATTTGTGACGATTTTGATGATTGAGACTCCATAATAGTATTATATTCGTAATCCCATAATCTACAAATACAACATTGCCGTTTGAAAATGTATATACAGCCTAAGTATGTCTGAAGGTTTATTAGCCTATTGTGTAAAAATCTTAAATAAATCGGTCAACAAATTTACAATACATATTTTGACAAGTTTCTCATACATATACGAGGATCGTTCAATAACTAGTGCCCCACATTCTTTTTCTCAAGAACATATTTATTGTTAAGAATCAGAATTTGGTGATAATATGCATCAACATATCTCGTTAATGTCCTATTTATCTACGTAGCCTCCATCTCGTTCTATGGCCGTAGGCCAACATTGTGGAAGAGCATCTGTGCCCTACTGGTGAAAGCTCTTGTCCCGTAGGCGTAGACACGCTTTCACTGCATGACTGACACTCTCGTCACCTTCAAAGTGTGTTCCCTGTAGAGAATCTTTAAGCGGCCCAAAGAGGTGGAAGTCCGAGGGTGCCAGGTCTGGCCTTTAGGAAGGATGAATCAATGATGTCCCACCCAATTTGGCGACGTGTTCCCGGGTTCTCAGACTTGTGTGTGGGCGTTCATTATCGTGTTGGATTATGCTGGATTCTCGTCCAATCGAACACGTCGGAAACGGGTGTTGAGTTCATTCAGAGTCTTCGCGTACAGCTCTGAATTGATGGTTGACCCTCTTGGCATCACATCCACGAGAATGACGTCATCACAATCTCAGAAGACTGTCACCATGACTTTTCCGGCAGAGGGATTGTCTTGAATCTCTCCTTTTATGGTGGATGACGATGATGCCACTCCATGGACTGTCTTTTTGTTTCCGGCCCAAAGTGGTGCACCCACTTTCGTCCCCCGCAACGATCCGTGACAGAGAGGCCTCTCCGTCAGCCCCAAACGCTCAAACGCTGTAACAATTCAGATGAAAGGGACTTTTTTTATCATTCTGACCCGCTGTGAGCATTCGTGGAACCCATCGTGAGCACCTCTTTGAATACCGGAGATTCTCAATCGTTGCAGACGCACTTCCAGTGTCGAGCTGTAATGTCCCGGTCGGCACAAATAACGGCTTCTGCACGATTCAGCATGTTTGGACTAGATACTGTGACAGGACGTCCCAAGCGTGGCGGATCACTAAGTTCTGTTTCTGCATTTCCTGAGGCTGCAACTCTCTTTACCCATGGCCCAACAGTACTCCTGTCAATTGCAGCATCACCATACATTGCACACAAACTTTCATCGATGTTCACCACTGTTTCTTTTTCTGCTCATAATAATTCAATAACTGCACGCTGCTTGTAACGTGAGTCGTATGTAGACGCCATTTTGACGCTGTACTGAGGCTCTGTCATGTGCCACAACGGTTCGATACTTCACCGGCCCAAAGAGAAAACATCAAATGTGAAGCACCAACAAGGACGTTTGTCTATGTATATTAATGGTCTTTTAAAAACATGTGAGGCATTTCCTATTGAACGACCCTCGTATATAAAGATCGGTAGATGTGATGTACATCTATAGACAGCACGGACTTGTCGAATTGTTGAGAGTCCTCCTGAGGGATATTGTGCCATATTGTGTCCAACTGTCGCATAATATCTTTAAAATCACGAGCTGACCTGCCCATAGTGCGCCAAACGTTCTCAAATGGGCAGATATCCTGATAGGGTTCACAAGCAGGAAGAAACCAGTAGAAACTCCCAATGTGCGATCATGTATTATTTCGCTGAAATGTAAGGTCTGGAAGGTTTGCCACTAAGGGCAAAAAAACTGGAAGTAGAATATTGTCGCCATACTGCTATGGGCCGCAGATGGCAACCAAAGGCTTCCTGCCATGAAATGAAATAGCGTCCCAGACCCTCACTCCTCGACATCATGACATATGGCGTGTGATATTCAGGTTTGTATCCCATCGCTGTCTGGGGCGTCTCCAGACACGTCTTCACTGGTCACTGGGGCTCAGTTTGAAAAGGGACTTATCATTGAAGACAGTTCTACTCCAGGCAAGAGAGTCCAGGCCAAGAACATATATGGAGACGCCCCAGACAGTGCTGGGGTACAAACCTGAATGATGCCCACCACACGGCCCGAGGGAGAGGAGCACTGTCTTTCACGGCACCATTAGAACACAACGGTACGTCGACGATATCTACTTCCCGTTTGGTTGCCCTTCATGGCAAGCCACCTTCGCTTGCATTTCAGCAAGATAACGCCCGCCAGCTCGCTCATCTGCGTGCTTGCAGAGCCCTACCTTGGCCAGCGAGGTCGTCGGATCCCTCCCCAATTGAGACCGTTTGGAGCACTGTGGGCAGGGCCCTCTAACCACCTCGGGATTTTTACGATCTTTCGCTCTAACTGAACAAAATCTGACACGATATCCATCAGGAGTACATCCAACAACGCTGTCCATCAGTGCCACGATCTAACGCGCCACTGGAACAGCATCTGTCACGATATACCTCGGAAGGATGACCAACGACACTGTCTATCAGTTCCAAGCCGAATAACAGCTTGCATAAGGACAAGAGGTGTACCGACGCGTTTCTGACTTGGTCAGTTAGTAAAGCTCATTTTCTTGAATAATTAAACCAGTTTTTTCTGAAATTGTAAAGATTTGATTGTCTGTACATGTAAATCACATCTACCTATCTCCTCCTCATTCGGATAATTCCTTCGTGATGCGTCGTTTTTAATTCTTCTTTTTCTGGTCTGCGGTTGTGTATAGCCTGTGTCAGTCCGAAGATGATACAAAGATGTCCAGCAAATCGGTCATTAACTTTTCGAGATTTTTGGTAATAATGTTTGCTCTTTAAATATTTTGTGTGTCTAATTATGTACTACATACATTAAAAGAGCGTGTAGCCTATGTTTCCAAATTTTCATAAACCACGTAAATGTTCGGAATAATTCGGTTAAGACTTTTTCGGAATAAACAACGTGTCCCTTTATATATTACACATTTGTTTATATGTTATATTCGTTCAGGAATGTATAGCCAATGTCCATTCCAAAGTCCAATAAAGTTTTGTGTCAAAATTTTGAAGGAAATTAATCAAGAACGCTTCGAGCCTTTTGGTGACAACATTTCATTTTTATGCAGGGTGTAAGAGGTTTAAGTGCCGATTTTGTATTGGTGACTGAGGACAGGGTACTGAACAACATTAGATCAGTATTTACTTCATTTGTGGACTAATACATACAGCTTTTAGGAGGATTAGAGATTAGATTACATTAGTACTTGCAAAATATTACATGACACTTAATATTTTTTTTGGGTGGGGGGGGGGGGGGGGGGAAATTACTCACTTACTTTATTCAAAAATTCATCTAATGAGTAGAAGGAGTTGCCATTCAGCAATTCTTTTAATTTCCTTTTAAATGCTATATGGCTATCAGTCAGACTTTTGATGCTATTACTTAAGTGACCAAAGACTTTTGTGGCAGCATAATTTACCCCCTTCTGAGCCAAAGTTAGATTTAACCTTGAATAGTGGGGATCATCCTTTCTTCTTGCGTTGTAGCAATGTACACTGCTATTCCTTTTGAATTCGTTCGGCTTGTTAATAACGAATTTCATAAGTGAATATATATATTGTGAGGCCACAGTGAAGATCCCTAGCTCTTTAAATAAGTGTCTGCAGGACGATCTTGGATGAGCTCCAGCAATTATTCTGATTACACGCTTTTGTGCAATGAACACTCTTATCTCAATGATGAATTACCCCGGAATATGATGCCATACGAAAGCAGAGAATGAAAATAGGCATTGCAAGATAATTTGCTGAGATGTATATCAGCAAAATTTGCAATGACCCTAATAGCATGTTTTAAGTTGCTTAGTTCCTACACGTTCATTCGAGAAGAGCAAACCATGAACGTGTATTTTCCCCTGGGCAGCAGGGCAGATGCTGAAGTGTGGACCTATAGACGGAAAACGGTTAGTCTTTACTGACAAGTGTACTCCACTTAGTGACTCACCCTGCGGGAAACATCAGGTAGTAAATTATGTGACACATTTGTGGAATACTGTGAGATGCAGAGAGGGAACAACTAATGCACTGAAGTGTATACATATTAAGGTGCCAATAAACACAGTACCGTCACTTATATCCCTTGCAGTCTGTATGTACTTAAACAGCTGAAAATGTCTTGAATAAATGGGTAAAATAGCAGGCAAGCTTTCTAATAATAACATGCGAGTTCTCGTTAAATAACCATATTTGAAACTCGAATAGTAACAAGTTCACACGCCTTTGTTTATTATCAGCGCCCAATGGCGTCCAGCTTATAATCTTGACAAATGAGAGCTACCTGTGCGTTAAACATAGCGTCACAGGTTCCTCTTCTCTACCTGGCTCCAAGAAGACTACAACAACGATATGGTTGTTACACTACTATTTATACAATGACTGATTGTCATGAAATCTTTGAGTTTTTCTTTATTAATTCTTATCTGTGGCGGTTCAGAACTCGCCGACACAGATATTATTTCACAAATCCACTACTTAATTCTTTACAAATACAAAATATAACATAATTGCCTCTATTCTATTATTATTCAGAGTCCACAGACGTAATCAACGCATATATATAAATAAAATTGTAATTGCATAGCTATAAAGCATGTTTTACCAGGAGACGTTATATGCTGCACACCAACCAAAGCACTAATAATGACCCTTAAATGATAAGCAATCCCTCAAAATACAAGAAAGGTTACAAATTACAGCAACCAGTTACCACAGCAAACTGGCAGCAACCACGCAAGTTTGACAATGAATAGAGTTAGCTGATGTCTGTGTATAAAAAAAAACTCAACATTAAAAGACTTCAAAAATTGACTCACCCCAGAACTAGCAAAATAGGGCCTTCAAGTTTTAAACAAGTTGTTAAAGGCCAAATACAGTCACAAGGAATTTCGGACTTGCAGAACATACCTTCAGGCTTGTGTGCTTGTTCAACTCGCAATATTCGAGTAGATCAAGGGCTCTGGTATTAACTGATCGGCACTCCGCCATGTCACATACAAAAAGATCGCATTTATTTAACGTGAGCTAAAACGAGGCAGCTGATAGAGGCGCCTGGCTGCAATAATAGCTGGACGTCGTGCGGTGATGGAAGTGTCGCCACAGCAGGAAGAAAACACGTCTCTGCTCTGGACCCAGGAAACAGGAGTGTGTCGTCCGCTGCCAGTACTGCCAGTACTACCCTGCCAACATGCATCCGAAAGGAAACAGTAATCTGCTCAAATAAGCCTACTAACTACATTATCTAATATACAAGGAATATTAACATGTTGCGCAAATGGCTACACATACAGGTCACAAACTGAACGTTCCTTAATATTACATATCATAAATCCAAATACAAGTGCACATCCTCTTTTAACAGTCCATTGCCTTCGACACAGACGATGTCCCAATTACATCAGCTCAATTAACAATAGAGAGTATTCATAAACTTGGAATGAATATGATCTGGAACAAACAGATTAAAATCAATTGCTCAGACCGGTGAAAATCCACGCAATCTATGATAGCGATCGAAGCAGACGAAATGAATCAAAATTTGCGCTGCAGCCGGGACTCGAACCCAGGTCTTCTTGCTTGCTAGGCATAAATGCTACCATTACACCTCCAGAGCACGATGGTCAACATTGCTGCACTACCTAAGCTGAGTGCCCTCCCCAACTCAAACTTCAATTCATTTTTCCCCCATATATTGTCACTATTGCCAGGGCTCTCCGATATTGGCAAGCACCACAGCATGGGACGTAATGGGACGTCCTTCTGCCATTGGTGATCTGATAGATCTTGTAATTAAATGTTTCCCTGACGTCCAATGCTAGGGTGCTTGCCAGTATCGGAGAGCCCTGGCAGTAGTGACAATATGGAAGGGAAAAATGAAGTTTGTGTTTGGGAGGGCATTCACCTTAGGTAGTTCGTGCAGCAATGTTGACGATTGTGCTGTGGTGGTGTAATACTAGCATTTCTGCCTAACAGGCAAGAAGACCCGGGTTCGAGTCCCGCTGCTTCGATCATTATCGTAGATAATAAAAAGAGACTTAAATGTCTCAGGGAAATATTTAATTATAAGATCCACACAATCAATCGGAGGCGTAATGAACATGACGAGTCTAATTCAGTATTACGATAACAAGTACCTATAAAACATCAACTCTTACCTCCACTCAGGTGTAAGGGAGCCCTGACCTCCAGGATTCCAAGCAGGGGTGTTATTTCTTCCAATCCACGCAGGTGATCTACAGGTGACGTAATATTTAAGCCTCCAGAGTCCGGCCGGTGCTTGCTGACCAAGTTGCACACGGCGTCAGCTGCCCTTCCCGCACCTCGCCGCTATCAATACTTAATACAGCCGGAAAACTTTGGTTGCGACCAACTTCACAACTCTCGGCTTCACGAGCTCCACGCCAAGCCAGCAGGTGCGCCGCAAAAACCAACCCGCCAGCCACATGGCCGCCCGCTAACTGAGGGTACCACGGCCTGCCAAACCCGACAACACACTCATCCACCAAAGACTCTAGCCCTGGCGTATGACCAGGATCGATATCGGCTGTACAAGTACTTAGTGCCACCAATAGAGCGGCATACTCTCCAAAATTAAAGACGCCATGGGTCAGTCTATACGTTCCTCTAGGCGAACAGTGTGTTTCCTGAAACATGAGCAGGCGTGGTGCAATGCGATTCTGCAGACAAAACGATCATATTCCTGTGCACATGGACCACACCTTAGAAGCAATCGGCACGATTTAATGACAAATACATCACGGGTTGTATCTTTCATAAGCTTCCTGACCAATGATCGCATCCGTTTAATTATACCTTGGCTGGCTAATGAGAGCTACCATGAAATGAAATCCAATGTGAGGTCCCTATCACCAAAATCCACTTTATCACTGGACTAATAAGAATCTAGTTCCCCATATCTCCCCCCTCTATTTTCACCAGTCTCACTTTAATTACTAGAGAAAATGCGTGGACGACGTGATTCGATGCTACCAACGCTCCCAGACTGAATAAAAAGGGTAAGAAGCCATGTAATTTTAACTAACTTGCCATAATATGATATTAAAACAAATAAACTGATGTTACACTCCTCGTTCAATAGTTCGTGACGTCACTGTAAGACTCGTAATAACTACGGAAAAATCCAAAGTATACACTTACAACAAACTGCTATAAACAATTAGTGTAGGTCATTATTTTAACAAAATAAGTTGGCACTCTGCTCTAAATGATTTCCAAAGTGGATTGTTTAACAAAAAAATACATTACTGGTTGCACCTTCGGGAAAGCACACTGATGGTGTTCACATTCAAATTGCAAATTTTCTCTTCTGGAAAGCCAGAAACGCTTGTGTCCTTAATGTTTATTTTTCGTTAACGCTGACTGATAATAGCCTTGCTGATTTATACATTATACTATTTTGCGTTGTGTAAGATTGCTGGCATCAGTCTTCAAAATGCAGTTCTAAAACTACTTTGTAGAAATACATATTTTATTGTTTGAGGAAATCTGAAACTGCTGTATCACACATCTTAGATACTGATGGCTGATTTTGTACAACGCTTTCTCTAAATCAGTTACGTAATGATACGTCACATAGATACGTTATCGGTAGGTTCAGTTAATACGCCAGTGTTATGGAGACGCTTCTTTTCCCGACAACAACACCAACTTACATTTCGCGTAAGGACGACAAAAATAACAGAAAATTAGAACTCGTGCAGTTTCATATGGACACTCTTCTTTTCTCTCGCTCTATTTGTGATTCGCATAAGGTTTCCAGCAAGATGCACCATACAGTGGCTTATGAAGTGTCTATTTTTAGACGTGGTCTAAAAAGTTTCGAGTTATAACCGGAAGACATATAATGATCACGTGACCAACTTACGTGGATAAATTTACCTACAGATTACCCTAGAATTACGTATACTAACTGTGGCATAAAAGAAAATCACAAAGAATTTGCGACATGTGGGTAGGATATGTGGACATCTGCCCATTTCGTGGTTCAATCCGATAGTTCTTATCTGCGCATATCTAGACCCTGGAACAGTTTTCCACTTCCACAACAAAATATGCATCCATGGAGGAGATATAACGTGCTTGTCTCGAATCCTTACGGAATATACTTTTGAGGATAATTACACACAACCGAGCGAAGTGGCGCAGTGGTTAGACATTGGACTCGCATTCGGGAGGACGACGGTTCAATCCCGCGTCCGGCCATCCTGATTTAGGTTTTCCGTGATTTCCCTAAATCACTCCAGGCAAATGCCGGGATGGTTCCTCTGAAAGGGCACGGCCGACTTCCTTCGCCATCCTTCCCTAATCCGATGAGACCGATGACCACGCTGTCTGGTCTCCTTCCCCAAATAACTAACTAACTAACTAATTACACACAATTTCGAGGAGAGCAATGGAAAAGTGTTGCCTCCGAAATTTTAAGCGGAAGCTCTAAGAGCTTCTTAAATAAAACAAACGTTATTAACATGATACGTGTTTCTTCTTTGTGTCTACATATTTGCAGTCCTCTGCCGATAGACGCTTCCGAATTCTAGCATGTAACCCAACGGTGTGTAATGTAATTACGTCGGTGCGTGATGAACACCGTACTGTAATCAAGTATCGAACTTCACGATTTTATCTTTTTGTGGGACCACAGTCATATAAAACTTTTCGAAAGAAATAACTATCATTTATTCTACAACAGGTTTTATTCCATAATCTAGTTTTCGGCCTACAATTGCAACAGAATAAAGCACAATAAAACTACAAGTGTCAGAAAAATTGCAGGGCATACAGTTAAATTAATGTATGGGATGTTCATTTATTCTCTTACTTACGTATTAAAAATCGACAGACTTGAGTAGAACACAAATCATCGTCCAAATATGTATCTTCGGTTATATAGACCAAGTTCGTCAAAAGTAAGTGCGACAACATCTGTTAGTAGGCTAATTTACTGCCAACTAAAATGACTTATTCACTTGATATGGTTGTGGAAGATAAAAAGATCGCCAAATCACAGGCTTAAATATCGCTAAACTGTGTCTAACCAGCCACTCAGATAAGCATAAGTGAGACGATCGTCAAACACCATCATAAAGATATCCCAGTTTGCACCATGTGGTATATCATGGGAAAAGGTGTTGGTATTCTTTTTTATACAAGCTAGTTACATTGTCTCTGGAGGGGCAGAAGATGCCGGTTTACTTTATATGGCGTAAAGAGCCAGCTTCTAAGTATACATGTAAAAATGCGACTTACACCATCGTCATTGAAGATACACACAAGTACAATCTTGCAAGACAGTGAATTTTTTATCCATGGTCAATTATAAAATAAGTAGTTATACATTGTTATGGATTACAGTCATGTTTACAAATGGTTGGTTATGTAAAATAAAATGTCACAAACATCACTGGAATTCAAAACCCTTTATATAAAAGTGTCAATGAATGTTACACAAAAAAGTGCAATGATACAAAAATGGGGAAAAAGTGGGGGAGGGGTGGGGATGGGGATAGATGCATAATGAACGAGGAAATGGTGCACATTAGAATTAACAGGATTGGATCGGAGATATTAAATAGATAAGGGGTGGAGTGGTAATGATGTTAGAAGGGTGGAAAGATGGGGTAATTAGATTAAATAGATGAAATGAAAGGGCGGGGGGGGGGGGGGGAGGAACAGAATGGGGAACAGCCAATGTGCATAATGTTCACATACTCATACAAACACCTATACTGAAATTTTATTTACACAGATGTTTAGAATGAGCTGCAAGCCTCTTACTGTATTAAGATTAACAGCTGTAGTAAGTGAACTGAATATTAAAAACGTAAACTCTATGGACAGTTCTTCATTATTAATGTGGAACTGTAGTCCACAACACCAATTGTTCCATTATTTTAAATTCCATCAAAGTGTAAAGACTAGTGTTCTCTTTGTAGGAAATGATTTATAGAGAAGTAATGTTCTATTTTGAAAAAGACTGTGAACACCAGACCAGATTTAATTATATAATGGGCACAGCTTCTGAGAGAAACTTGTAGGCTGGTGTGGGAGGTGTAGTCTGGTTAAGTATGTGAAGATTAAAAAAAAGGGGGCAGGTGGAGCGAAGGTGGAAATACTAACTTTTAAAATGTACACAGTGTCCGCCATATATACACTATACTGAAATATTATTTACACAACTGTTTAGAGAGGACAGTAACCCACATTGAATGATGGTTTGCAAATGTAATAACTGTACTGAACATTAAAAACCTAAGATATATAGGACAGTTTTCCGTTAAAAATATGGTAAATTATGACATAACATTGGTTGTTCCATTTTTTTAAAAAAACAATAAGATACAATGAAGAATTTTTATATTTTAAGTAAAGTAAACAAGGTGTGGTGGAGTATTGATGATGTGGGAGAGGAGTTAGGGTTGACTAGTCTGATTAAGTAGGTAAAGTTAATGAGGGGGCGCACCAATGTCCATATTCTTTACATTGTTAACAATAGATACAGTTATGCAGCAATAATGTTTACAGAGGTTTTTAGAAGGAATGGAAAGCCTTTCATTGTATCCTTGTTAACAACTGTATAACTTATGTAACAAGAAAAAGCAGCGCAACTTATATTTTAAGCAGCTTATATAATATCCAAAACCCTGGACAGGTTACTTAAAGAATCTATACTTATGAGATACTGTGTAAAGTCCATAATTCACAAGATTTAGTATACAAAATGGAAGACTTCAGAATCCCAGACATCAGTAACCTTATTTCATTCGACATATCAAGTGCATATACTAATATTATCGAAACAGGAACTATTGACGTCATAAGCAAACTTGATTAAGCATTAAAAATTGTCGCTAGGTGATATGACCAAAATAATAGAGTTTCTAGAGTTAATAGCAGCTAACAGCTACGTTTTCTTTCAAGGAATGTACACCCAAAAAATGGACTAGGATTGGGCAGTTCTTTAGTGGGAACTCTTGCTGAGGTTTTTAGTAATAGCTTGAAAAAAAAAACTTTTTAAGAAATACAAAAAGTCAACTAGCAAATCTGCCATTATAAAAGACATGTAGGTGACTCAGTTCTCATATTTGATGGGACTATCATTGAAATAAACACCCTGCACAACCACCTAAATATCCTCCACCCTAAAATATAATTTACAAAGGAGCTTGAAGGACAAAAAACAGTACACCTCCTAGATTTGAAAATTACGAATATCAACAACAAATATACATACAGTACCTACAGGGAAACAACAACCATGGATTGTATAATTAGTAATCATTCCAGTCATCCAACAAATCACAAAATAACTTAGTTTATTTCTATGGTACATTGGCTAGACAGATTCCCTTTGCAGAATAACGAAGTTGAGAGACAGCTACAAATCCTACAACACATTGCAGTCACAAATGGGTGGAAGCAAGATATAGCTACAACAATATATAAAGGGAAAGCTAGAACTATTAATGAACATAATGTGATGGAGATCATGTTACAAAAAGAATAAGACTGCATAAAAAAGAACAGGTTAATTTCTATTCCTTACATTGGTGCTGTCTCTGATAAAATTTCTAGAATATTTGATTGTACAGATAAGTTTCCACACAAACAAGAATTTGGGTAACAGCCTGAAGCATGCCACATGCAGAACTAGCCCAGTGAGTTTATCAGACGTATATAAGATTGTGTGTGATACATGTGATAGTTGTTACACTGGCCAGATGGAACATGCCTTTAAAGATAGGTATAAGAAACATATAAGGAGAACAGGAAACAACATTTCAACATTTAGCAAGCACCTCAGAGACACCATTCAAGAATTAAAAGAAATAAATCATACTTTAAAGATTCAACACACAGTACCAAAAAGTAAGAAAATGAATATCCTGGAAGAAACTGAAATATACAATGAAGTAATAATAGACCCCCAAAAGTTATTGAATGACCAACCTGAACTAAAAAATAAATTTTTTAGGTAACTATGGATCATAGTTGATAGAAAATTAATTCATCATAGACCATGCATAATTCATTAAATACATTAACTACAGTTCTTAACTCCATAAGCTTTAACTCCGGAATCTTTCACATGGACAGATATATCATGTAATGTAATGAAGGTACAATATATTGATGGAAGACTGATGATGATACGACTTAAGGGTAGTTCAAAAGATTTGGTATTAATACAGGTATATATGCCAACCAGCCAGCACAGAGATGAGGAACTTGAAGAATATTATGAGAAAATACAAGAACTCATCGAGAAAGAGAAAATAGAAATGCCTGCATTATCATCATGGGGGACTGGAATGGGGTGGTGGGTGAAGGAAGAGATGAAGATACAGTAGGAAAATTTGGATTAGGAATAAGAAATGAGAGAGGTGAACGACTAATTAGTTTTTGTAAAGAAAATTCATTAGCAGTGGGTAACACATTATTTGAACACCACAAGAGGAGACGCAACACATGGATATCAAATTTGAATAGGGAAAGATATCAGCTGGACTACATCCTGATACAAAAAAGGTTTAGGAACTGTTTGTTGAATGCTAAAGAGGATATAAATTCAGACCATAACCTAATGATGGGAGAAATACAAGTGAAGTTGAAAAAGTCTGGAGAGGTAAAGCAAAGGAAAGGCTAAACATAGAAAGACTCAAAAAGGTAGGAAAGGCATCAGATTTGAAGAACAGATTTATGGAAAAATGGCAAAGAGGTAGTGTTGATGAAAGTGTTAAGGACATGTGGATAAAAATGAGGGAAGGACTCATGGACTCTGCCAAAGAAGTACTAGGAATCAATCCCAAAGCACCAGGAAAGAAAGGATAACAGAAAACATGTTGAAAAAGATGGAAGAGCGCAGAAAGTGGAAAAGTGTAGAAACTGAAGAAGGCAAAAAGAGGTACAGGAAACTGAATAATGAATTAAGAAGAGAAACTGAAGAAGCAAGAGAAAAATGGATGAAACAGAATTGCGACGAAATAGAGAAAATGGAGAGAGAGGGAAAGTATGAAATGATGTATAGACTGGCTAGTGAAATAGTTTTTGAACGTAAAAGAAAGAGGAATAACATGGAAATAGAAAGAGCGGATGGTACTCTAGCAGAAGAACCACAGATGCTTTGAACAGAGGGCAAGAATATAATGAATGTCTGTATAAGGGGATAAAATACAATACGAAATTACGGTAGAAGATGAGCAATACGTGCCGGAAGATGGAAAGGGATTTACCATCTTAGAAGCAGAAGTAGAAAAGGCGATGAAGGAGATGAAGAATAGGAAGGCATGTGGAATAGATGATTTGCCAGCAGAACTGTTGAAGAGTCTGGGAAACAAGGCAAGAAAATAAATAGTCTACCTCTGTAACATATATGACAAAGAGGAAAGGCCTGAGGACTTCGCTGCAACAGTTATGATACCAATAGAGAAAAAGAGAAGCACTAAAAAATGTGAAGAGTACCGGACCATCAGTCTAATTCCTCATGCAGCTAAAGTCTTGCTGAGAGTGTTGAATAGAAGGTTATATGGCAAGCTGGTTAGAGGTATTGCAGAGGAGCGGTTCGGATTTAGAAGAGGAAAAGGAACAAGAGATGCTATTGGCATGCTAAGAACTATAGGGGAAAGATATATGGAAGAGGGTAGAGAAATCTTTGCTGTTTTTATAAATTTAGAAAAGGCTTTTGACGGAATTCAGTGTAACAAGCTGATGGATATCTTGAAGAGGAAAGGAGTAGATTGGAAAGAGACAAGACTGATACAGAATCTATATTTACACCAGAAAGTAAGGATAAGGATTGGAAATGAAATGTCAGAAGGAACCAGCATTGGACGAGGTGTTAGACAAGGTTGTTGCCTTTCCCCACTGTTGTTTAATGTATACCTTGAAGAGATTATTGCGAAAACCTTAGATGGGAAAGAGGAATATGTATTGGTGGAAAGAGAATAGAATGTATAAGATTTGCTGATGACATGGTATTAGTAGCAGAAAGTGAACGGACAGTGAATAACATGCTCAAAGATCTGAATGAAGCTTGAGTGGAATATGGGATGCAAATAAACACAGCAAAAACAAAGAGTATGGTCATCAGCACAAGACGCAGACTGTCCAATATTAAAATAGGACTATCTACCATTAGCCAAGTAAGTGAATTTAAATATCTCGGAAGCACAATAACTGAAGACTTGAGATGTCACCAGGAGGTGAAAACTCGAATTGCCATAGCGAAGGAGGCATTCAACAGAAAGAAGAGACTCTTATGTGGCAAATTAGATAAAGGCCTAAGGAAAAGGCTTTGGCAAATGTTTTGTCTGGAGTGTGGCACTATATGGGGCAGAAACATGGACACTGAGACGAGAGGATGAAAAAAGGTTAGAAGCATTTGAGATGTGGATGTGGAGGAGAATGGAGAGAATAAGCTGGATGGAAATAGTGAGTAATGAATGAGTATTGGAAAGGGTTGGTGAGAGAAGATGTCTGCTGAAGGTTGTAAGAGAAAGGGAAAAGAACTGGTTTGGACATTCATTGAGAAGGGAGTGCGTGCTAGTAGACGCTATGGAAGGATTGGTTTGTGGGAGAAGACTGAGAGGAAGAAGTAGATACAATATGATAGACGACACAAAGGGAAGAGGAAATTATGCAGACCTGAAGAGGATGGCAGAAGACCAGACAGTCTGGAGAACTACCATGTGAAGACCCGCCTCTAGGCAGAACACTGATGATGATGATGATGATGATGATGGTTAACGTCATAAAATAAGAGGCTTCTCGTTCCTTCTACATCGTCAAGTAAATAATATTGCAGTATAAGTTTATATATGAACAGCATTGTGAACATTGTGTGCAGTGATTTTCTTCTTCACAGCTCTCCCCCTTTGTCTTCACCTACCTAATCGGGTGAACCTACCTTCCCTCCAATCCTAAACTATTCAAAAAGGATTTCCATAATTAAAGTAATCATGTTCCCAATATTTTAATTAATAGCACAATTACTTCTCTATGAAACTTATCTAAAACGTGAAGACTGTTCTTTTTGCTTGATTGTCCCTTAAAGTAATGGAACAACAGGTGCCATGTACTACATTACTATATTTATAATGTAGAATTAACCTGTTAATGTTTATTACACTTACTACAGTTGTTAAAATTCATACAGTGTTTCTAAACACCTGTATAAATCATATTGCAGTATAGAGAAAATATGGATAACACTATAAAAATTATGGACTACGGTGTCTCCCTCTCCTTTACCTTAATCTACTTAGTCAGATTACCTCAGCTTACCTCCCATCCCACATCAACAACACTCTGTTGCCTCTTATCTACTTTACTGAAACGTGAAGATTCTTCATTATAATTTATTGTTTTTTGAAATAATGGAACAACTGGTTTTATGTTGTACATTATTACATTTATAATGAAAAACTGTCCTGCACACCTTATGATTTTAATGTTCAGTACAGTTACTAAATTTGCGAATTCTTAATGTTCAGTACAGTTACTACATTTGCAAACCATTATACAATGTGGGTTACAGTTCCCTCTAAACAGTTGTGTAAATAATATTTCAGTATAGTGTATATATGGTGGACACTGTGTACATTTTAAAAGTTAGTTTTTCCACCTTCGCTCCCCCTGCCCCCCTTTTTTAATCTTCACATACTTAACCAGGTTACAACTCCCACACCAGCCAACAAGTTTCTGGCCCCTTTTTTTAATCTTCACATATTTAACCTGGTTACAACTCCCACACCAGCCAACAAGTTTCTCTCGGATGCTGTGACTCTTCCATAATTAAATCTGGTATATTGCTCACAGTCTTTTAAAAAATAGAACATTACTTCTCTATAAAACTTTTCCTACAAAGTGAACTCTGGTCTTTATACTTTCATGTAATTTAAAATAATGGAACAATTGGTGTTGTGGATTACAATTCTATATTTATAATGAAGAATTGTCCAGTAGAGTTTACGTTTTTAATTTTCAGTGCACTTACTACAGCTGTTAATCTTAATACAGTAAGAGGCTTGCAGCTCATTTTAAACATCTGTGTAAATAAAATTGCAGTATAGGTGTTTGTATGGGTATGTAAACACTATGCACATTGGCTGTTCCCCCTTCTCCCCTTCTGTTCCTCCCTCCCTTTCATTTCATCTATTTAATCTAATTACCCCATCTTTCCACCTTTCTAACATCATTACCACTCCATCCCTTATCTATTTAATACTTCTGATCCACTCTAGTTAATCCTAATGAGCACCATTCCCTCTTTCACTATGCATCTATCGTCCTCCCCACCCCTCCACCACTTTTTCCCCATTTTTGTATGATTGCACGTTTGTTTTTTGTAACGTTCATTGACTCTTTTATATGAAGGGTTTTGAATTCCAATGACGTTTGTGACTTTTAATTTTATATAGCAGACCATTTGTAAACATGACTGTAATCCATAAAAATGTGTAACTACTTATTTTATAATTGACACTGGATATAATGCTTCACTGTCTTACAGGACTGAACTTCTGTATATCTTCCATGACGATAGTGTAAGTCAGCTTTAACATGCATACTTAGAAGTTGGCTCTTTAAGACAGCCAAGCATTTCTTGTGTTATCAGAGATGTGTAGCTGTTCTTTGCATTTTCAACTTACTGACATGTGGACTGTGACCCTCGATATTTTTTTCTATATTCTTAAACACTTGCATCTTCTGCCTACTTCACAGATAATGTAAGTATTTTATATAATGAATAGTCCACTATCTGTTCCCTTGACAGACAGAAAATACTTATTTTGACGATGATTTATGTTCTACTCAAGTCTGATGATTGTTTAAACGTAAATAAAAGAACAAATCATGCAGCCCATACATTACTTTATCTGTTTGCTCTGCTGTTTTCCTGTTAATTGTAGTTTTATTCTGCTTTATTCTGTTGTAGTCCTAACATTAGAAAATCTAGATTGTGGAATAAAACCTGCTGAAGAGGTCGAGTACACATGTGGCACCCCTCTCTTTCTGCATGATAATGGCAGACCAAATGGTTCAAATGGCTCTGAGCACTATGCGACTTAACTTCTGAGGTCATCAGTCGCCTAGAACTTAGAACTAATTAAACCTAAGGACATCACACACATCCATGCCCGAGGCAGGATTCGAACCTGCGACCGTAGCGGTCACGCGGTTCCAGACTGAAGCGCCTTTAACCGCACGGCCACACGGGCCGGCATAATGGCAGACCACACACGAGTACTGTGACATGTACAACAACTGGACGCCCTGGATACACTGTCATTGGTCATCTTCCCGACATGATCCGATTGGATTCACATCTGTTTCCAGAACTTAAAGAACACCTCCGACGAGTTCACTTCGATAGTTATGAAGCGGTGTAAGCAGAGGTGAGTTGTGTCTCAATCAACAAATTGAAAGAAATAAATATGTACACATGAAGAATTCAGATGTAAAATGTTAAAAACGTTTGATTTATTTAAAAATCTTTAAAATATTTTAGAGCTTTCAGATGAAAATTTGGTGGAATTACTTTCCACACCCCCGTACTAATCCATCCTGGAAGGGAGGTGCAAATCGTGTAACCTAAAGTATTTGTTCTTTTGCGAAACATAACGCAAAAACGCGTTTAAAATCTAAGTCATCTGCAGGATCGTGTTATGAAAACGGTAAGTAATCATAGACTGCCTCAAACATGACGGATAATTCTACATATTCGTTACACGATTATTATCATTAGCGTCAATATGTATCATAATTTTAGGAAGCACGAACGCAAGTGGTATCGTAATCAGGTGACCAACTTATAAGCTTGTATTACTTCCCAGTACATGATTTCTGCTTGAAATCTTTAATAGGTAATGGCTTAGGTATGCTAGACAGATTGGTTCATTTAGGCATGACGAAATTCGTTCTATATCTTTGCCAGCAAGACAGCCAAGCCTCTCTTGTGTTAGCAGAGATGTGTATCTGTTCTTTGCATTTTCAACTTACTGTCATGTGGACTGTGACCCTCGATTTGTTTTTCTATATTCTTAAGACTAGCTAAATCCTCTGGGAACGTGGCGTATCTGCGAGGCATAGTTGCAAGTCCATAACAGAAATAATAACATCCTCAGGGTCATCATCTTCCGTCTTGGTTCGGTTGGCAACACAGCAAATATCTGACCCCAGTACTTGGCGTATCAATTGATTTCCACATAGCTGATAAATCAGCACACACTCTCTTCTGTTATCATTAAATGTTCCTTCGAAACTATATTCTTATAATTTACATGCATACCATACTGATTTTGAAATGTAATTTTCTTACAACAAATGGACAGTCATCCAGCAGAGTAACGAGATCAGATCTGCAGCATGCAATTCCACCAACATGTAGTCTACAATACAACTGTCGTTATCGCAGTTTGTTAGTTTGTGTAATCGATTTCTAGATTAAATAATTAAAACTATAGCCACAAACAGCATATTTTGATAATACATTGTTGTCCCTGATTGCTTGGAATGTGTGTACCTCTTCACCTGTCAACCATCAACTCGTATGTATTTACTCTAACTCTCTGGAAGGTACTGGTTTATATCCCAAATCAGTCAACATTACTTATTGTAGCTGATACTTCTCTCAACTCCGTTAATGTTTCGTTTGTATGTGTGCAGAGCGAAGAGTGCAACGTGTTTTGCACAGCACTGTTATCAGAGTGTCCTCTGATAAGCTGTTCAGAGACTTTTCCAGCGTCTGAGGGACACAGGTAGCCTTCCGTCTCGCAAGACTGACAGTGGAAGGCCCCGCACACTCTGGACGCCTGACATGGAGGAGCGTGTGCTGCGTGCAGTGGAGGAAACCCCTGGGATCAGTGTCCGACGTTTAGCAGAAGCACAAGGCGTCTCAATCTCGTACCTGGGGTGGTAACTCGTGAACTATTGCTGTACCCATATCGTCTAGAGCCTGTTCAGACCCTAAGGCCACAGGATGGTCATGGCAGAGACACTGTTCGTATCCAAGATTTTATTTACCAATGAGACATGGTTGACAAGAGATGGTGTTGTGGAATTCTATAACCAGTATGTATGGGCACATGTAAAACACCGAACAATACAGGAAAGAGGGCATCAACACCGATTCTCAATCAACGATGGGCACGATCACTTGGCGATGGATTAATAGTGCCATGCATGCTACCGCAAAGGCTAACCGTGGTACATTATCTGCAACGAATACAAATATGGTTCATGCTTGGTGGCCCATTGGCGCACTTTTGTCACAATGTGAGCGAACATCTGACTCGGACATTTCAGCAACGCAGGATTGGTCAAGGGGGCCCCACACCTTGGCCTGCTCATTCCTCAGGCGCCAGTCCCCTGGACTTCTGGTTACGAGGACACTTGAAGGAACTGATCTACGCCACGCCAATCAACGATGTACGGACAGGCAACATGTTTCTAGTCATCAACAGTAAAATATCTGTGTTGACCGGCCCTGGCGAGGCGTAAAGCTTTGTGTCGTGCACTCATCAAAAGTACACGAGTGGGCCTTCGGCTCCGAAAGCAATCGTAGATGATATTTCGTTGAGTGATTCGCACGCTGACCGTTATTGATGACCCGGCAGCAGTTAGTGAAAGGGTTGCACTTCCGTCACGTTGATCGATACTCTTAAGTCGTCGGTGGTCCTGTTCCCGTAGGATCTTTCTCCGGCCGCAGCGATGTCGGAGATTAGATGTTTTATAGGATTCCTGATATTCACGGTACACTTGTTGTCTTATATAGGCGATGCCGACCGCAGCGCAGTAATCTGGCCGTCTACATATCTCTGTATTAGAATACTCATGTCTGTACAGTTTCCTGGCGTTTCAGTGTAATTACACAGGAGTACTGGATTGTGTTCTAGATTTTGGATTGATGTACTCTCTGAAATCATATCAAGAGGGATTAAGCAGCTTTGACAACAAGCACAAATCTGTGCTCTTGCTACAGAATTCTGTTTAGCATTCCCCTCAGCTGTGTATCTCTACAACCCCATCTATACTGTTAATATACACATTGTAATCGGTCGCACAGTATGCTACGTATGCTTTTTCAATTACTTTGGCAGTTTATAAGGATATATCCGACTTCTGTACTGACTTTGTACAGTTGTTTTCATTTACTTCTATTGAATTTAAAGGTTCTATATTGAAAAGAATAATGTATATCCACCTTCAGTCTGCAGGTATGTTTTGATACATTCTTATGTCCAGTAACAGACTAAAAACCTTAAGGATATCAGTACTGTTTTTTTTTTAAGATAAGGAATTCATCCTGTAATTATTTCCTTCAAATGTGTCGCCACTTTGTAAGGTTGCCTACGATCAGTAACTGTAAGCGTTGCTTCCGTCTCTTATGGATTATGAGGCCAGCTGTATGATCGTCAGACCCTTCTGAGGTGCACACTTTTCAAATGAAGTACCATACACAACTTCCGGAAAATCAGGGTGGAGAACATTTCTCCGCCCTATGCTTTCATATATTTGCAGGATGTGTTACTGTTTTCAAAATGGGAATTTTTTTAATATAGCAAATGCTGACGTTAGTAACTCAAGTTAAGCGGGCAACACACCAATTGTCGAAACTTACCCAGAAAAAGAAAGCGAGTGTGCTCTTTCTCCATAGGTTAGTCTACAAACCCTATAAGGAAAGTACACTGATCGTTAAAGACGCAACCGTTGTTCTTCGTGACCAAAACAGAAGTCACGGCGTAACCAAATAGAGCTGGTTCACGAAGCTCAGTAATATCCTGATGTTTTTTTCACGTGTTCTATGACTAGCATTACTGACTGAGCACAGCGCTCATGAAGATCCTCATGTATCTCTCACGTGTTCTAAGACTAGTGTTACTGACTGAGCACAGGGCTCATTAACATCCTCATGTTTGTTTCACGTGTTCTACGACTATTGTTACTGACTGAGTACAGAGCCCATTAAATTACTCATCTTTGTTTCAAGTGTTCTATGGCTAGTGTTACTGAATGAGCACAGTGCTCATTAAGATCCTCATGTTTGTTTCATGTGTTCTATGACTTTCATTACTTACTCCACACAGAGCTCATTAAGATCCTCATGTTTCTTTCACATGTTATATGACTAGTGTTACTGACTGAGCCCACAGCTCATTAAGATCGTGATGTTTGTTTCAAATGTTCTATGACTTTTATTACTGACTGCAAACAGAGCTCGTTAAGATCCGCATGTTTGTTTCATGTGCTCCATGACTTTTATTACTGACTCAACACAGAGCTCATTAAGATACCTATGTTTATTTCACGAGTTTGATGACTAGAGTTACTGAATGTGCACAGGGCTCATTAAAATCGACATGATTCTTTCACAAGTTTCATGACTAGTGTTACTGACTGTGCGCAGAGCTCATTAAGATCCTCATGTTTGTTTCATATGTTCTATGACTAGTAATACTGATTGAACACACAGCTCATAAAGATCGTGATGTTTGTTTCAAATGTTCTATGACTTTTATTACTGACTGCAAACAGAGCTCATTAAGATCCACATGTTTGTTTCATGTGTTCCATGACTTTTATTACTGACTGCACACAGAGCTTATTAAGATCCTCATGTATGTTTCATATGTTCTATGACTTTTATTACTGACTGCAAACACACCTCATTAACATCCTCATGTTTGTTTCATGTGTTCTATGACTAGTGTTACTAACTGTGCACAGAGCTCATTAAGATCCTCATGTTTGTTTCATATGTTCTATGACTAGTGTTACTGACTGAGCACACAGCTCATTAAGATCGTGATGTTTGTTTCAAATGTTCTATGACTTTTATTACTGACTGCAAACACAGCTCATTAAGATCTGCATGTTTGTTTCATGTGTTCTATGACTTTTATTATTGACTGCACACAGAGCTTATTAAGATCCTCATGTTTGTTTCATATGTTCTATGACTTTTATTACTGACTGCAAACACAGCTCATTAACATCCTCATGTTTGTTTCATGTGTTTTATGACTAATGTTATTAACTGTGCGCAGAGCTCATTAAGATCCTCATGTTTGTTTCATATGTTCGATGACTAGTGTTACTGACTGAGCACACAGCTCACTAAGATCCTGATGTTTGTTTCAAATGTTCTATGACTTTTATTACTGACTGCAAACCGAGCTCATTAAGATCTGCATGTTTGTTTCATGTGTTCTATGACTTTTATTACTGACTGCACGCAGAGCTTATTAAGATCCTCATGTTTGTTTCATATGTTCTATGACTTTTATTACTGACTGCAAACAGAGCTCATTAACATCCTCATGTTTGTTTCATGTGTTTTATGACTAATGTTATTAACTGTGCGCAGAGCTCATTAAGATCCTCATGCTTGTTTCATATGTTCGATGACTAGTGTTACTGACTGAGCACACAGCTCATTAAGATCCTCATGTTTTTTTCATATGTTCTATGACTTTTATTACTGACTGGAAACAGAGCTCATTAACATCCTCATGTTTGTTTCATGTGTTCTATGACTAGTGTTACTAACTGTGCGCAGAGCTCATTAAGATCTGCATATCTGTTTCATGTGTTCTATGACTAGTGTCAGTGACTGTTATGAGGCCATAGAAGGAAAACTGTTATGGAATCAACATGCTCAAAACATATCAGAATGTATTAGTAAGTCTGCGTTCATATCGTCGATTACTATTTCTGTAGTTTTATCGCAAATAAATGAGAGAAAAACACTTGAATGTGGTGAAAGGAACCACTTTATTTCCTGGACAGTCTGTACCCCTGGCGACAGTGGGGTCGCACTACAGCTTTGTCTCCCAGCTTCTCTGCCCAGCAACGCCTGCAGCCTCGAATGCGACGGGGTGTGGGCAGCTTCTCTTCCTCACTGGACGCCACGGGTGAGGAGTGCGCCACGGCGACTGTCTG
This sequence comes from Schistocerca piceifrons, assembly GCF_021461385.2. Classification (NCBI taxonomy): domain Eukaryota; kingdom Metazoa; phylum Arthropoda; class Insecta; order Orthoptera; family Acrididae; genus Schistocerca; species Schistocerca piceifrons. The sequence continues at coordinate 564,101,396 of NC_060143.1, forward strand.
CGTAAGGGTAGCGTCACCAACCTGCACAGAAAAATGTACATTCTTTTAGTCCATAATGATTAATGCTTAAATTAAAACTACGATACTATGAATGCCGCAATGAATAAATTTCAATTTGGAATGATGTGTAATACAAGCTTGGATATGAAAACGACACCACAAACGAGATAGTAATATTGCCGTCTACGTTCTGTTTGCAAGGGAAGATCTAACCTCATACTGATGTCGATGATGGAAATCAGTTAAAACTTATCGGACAGTTTAATCATTTACTACTCGTCGTATGATGACATCCCACAGAATTTTGTAAATTTGAAAGTAATGCTAAATTGTATCATGCCCTTGTACCCTTCACTGTAACCATTGCGCTGCCTCACCTCTCCACTGACGCAGCCCTCCACCTGTGAGTCCTCAACAGGAGCTGCCTGCAGCCGCGAGTCCTGGTGAGCGGCTCGCTGCTCCCCTCTGACGCCAGCAGCGGCCACCGGCTTGATCTTCTCAAAGTAGGCTTCCCACTGCGCCACCCACTCCTCGTGACGCTTAGCGCGAAGCCGCGCTTTCACGATGTGAAAGTTCTGTGGACGGAAAGTTTTCAGCGTCACATTTTCATTTACTGGAAAGCATCCTTTTTCAGTATCTATCGAATTTCTAACACGCCTTTGTAGCGCATTTATGTTTAAAGGAAAGTTATAATACAAAGTCTACATCGATTCCACCACACTGTTATTTTATATGATTACATTATTTATCAGTACTCATACTAGACACCTAATTGCGTTCTTATTCTAAAATGTACAAAAGTAGTAGATACAACATCCTAATTAGAAATAGGAAGATGATAGGATCTTCTACAGTTAGTCAATAAACACATCTCAGCAGATAATCACAATATGTACTAACGAACTCGCCATGGGAAGCAGTATATGACATATGACGTTTGATTGAAACTCTTTACAAGGATGATGGATGCACAACTACAGTGCACTTGCTTATAAGAACTCATTCTCATCTGGTTAGGAGCTGTAATGTGTAAAGAAACTGAAATAGTCTCGAATAAATTAAGTCTCACGTTAAAATAACATTGCACAGTGTAGCAGTTAAGACACTGATGTGGAACGCTACAAGCACGAGTGATGACTGCCCTGTTCGTTAACCCTATGATATTTTCTGCAGGAGTACCAATCACCCGTCAGGCATGCTTGTCGTGGACTTACATATTTTTCATTGCAGATGGGAGAGCTGAGATCAAGGACATTTCGATATGAAAGGTGGTTCTGGCATCCAGAAGCCAGAAATAAAACTGCAATCTCTGGGCTGTCTCTTGCTATCGCATACAGGATACCGCCTATTGCCTGTGGAGGAGAAACAAGCAGACGTCTAGACGAGTCTCAAACTCTTATGTGGTTCCCAGAAGGTGGCGGTGGCTCGACCCTGCAGCTGCCAAACATATGGATCCCTCCTGGACGTGGTGTGGCGATCAGTTTACGAGGTGACGAGCTCTAGCACGTGCTACTGAAAACATTTCTAACACAAGTATGCCGCACTACGTCGGAAGGGTATGAAACTGAGTGTGAACGAAATATACAAATGATAAACACAGAAAGGATGTTAGCAATACAAATTCGGTCCGTTACAGTATTATGGGAGATGGAGTAGGAGAAAAGAGTTGGTATTGTGGAAAGGTGTTGATTTTACTGCCAACAGTTCCTGAATCAACCTGTAACATTTTAGGGAAACCATCAGAAATGAAACTCCTATGTCCAGACAAGCATTTGAACCACCGGTCTCCAAATACGAATTTTTGATGAAATAAAAACATTTTACAGTAACATTCACAGTGTTGAACCGTACAATGGCCATTGAATGTGGAACCTGAGTGCTCATAAGTCCCTCTCTTAAGTTTTCCATACATTTCGTCGATGCTTACCTGAGGTATGAAGTACTCGTCCTCAGGATCCACCTCACTGACATCATCACGTTCTGCTTCACCTCCACAGGGGAGGCAAAACATGGCGAGAGCCCGCCGGAACATCTGCGGAAAGAAAGTAACAATAAAGTCCAAAACCTAGACACTAATCCAACAGAGTAGGAGCTTTTCAAATGGGTACTGCCAAGAACCCAGAAGTTTGACATTGTTGTGTTGTGACTCGTTCTATGGAGGACTTCCTACTCTTATCTACGTACAGAAGGCAGCTCTACAGACAATCAATCTCAACCGTTTTATGTCTTTCCTACGTATAAATATTAGCTCCGGAAGAATGCTTTACAAATTCAGAACAAAGTAGTAGTTTTTAATAGGAAATTGATAAATATTTTTTGAGCGTAAATTGTAATAGAAAATTATGATTCAATTTCTGTTTGGTTATGAACAACAGATTTGGAACACTGAAATTTTCGGATTATTATCACATGACATGAAATGAAATGCGTTCAACTACGTGTTTTCAAATTTTCTATGTCTTTCATGGTAGACATCCCGGTTGCTACTCCAGTCCATTGTGTCTTCTCTTTCTTCAAACAAACTTGCCATTCTCCACGCCAACTCATACCATAGATACAACATATGGGCTGTACCAGTGACTAATGGTGAACGAATATATTTCCCAGCTTCAGTTTCCATCATAATGGATGGGAGAAATGCCACATGTAGCAATAATAATAATAAGGCAGCCTCAGGCTGCAGTAAGGATTTTATAAGTTTTATTCCTTGATCGTTTCCGAAGCCTTGATATCTCACCTTCAGGTTTACTTTTGCACGCAGAACTACATTTTTCTGTAACGCATACACATATGTTTCTAAAACATAACAGTATTTCTTTTGAAGCACGTATTACAAGCTAGCTAGTCGACCTGTCGTAAGATTAAGGAGGAGGTCTTGTGCTAAGATCACAGTACATAGCAGTTATAATTATTCGTAGTAAATGTCAACAGTGATTCAATAACATGTTCTGTCTTTACACATTTATTTCGTTACACGTTGTTATTACTCAGTTTCCAAGTTACGGGATCCTAGCTAAGAGTATACAAGCACTCACTAATATAGAAATACAAGCTGGGATGCCCGGCTTCGCTCAAGGAGTTGGTTTGATACTGTGTGGTTGTTGGTATAAAAGGACAAACTGTAAAATATAAAAGGTAAAAATATTTTATGAAAACATAACTATTTACAGTATTTGTATACAAACAACGTTTTTTCATTTTGTTATCCGGGTTATATATGTAAAATTTTTTCGAATTCCCTATTCGAGAGCAAGCTACATCTGATTGGCCATGAGAGAAGCAGAAGTCTTTGAGGCTGATGCCACAATGTTTTCAAGTTTCTGCATGGGCTTCGTTACTTGTAAAACTGTAGGCTAATTTGATTGGAAATTGCAGCCGTTTAAACTGGAATGGCAGTTCGGTAGAGATCAGTGGTATTCCGGGGATAAACAGTGTGTGTCCTTTGTACGTTCCAGCCACGATTTCGACTTCGATGATATTATTCGATAGCTGTTTGACGATCATCCTTGTTCCAATGCTTAGCTTCGGTGACTTGAGATTTCTGAGTATAATGACTGGAGATACAGTTTTTTGTCGAAGGCAGTGTAATAGCATTCCCGCCATTCGTACAGACTTTAGAAATTCTATGTGGAATACTATCTTTCGATAGTTCAGCTCTCATTTTCTTTAGTCGCTATCTTTGTATGTGTGATCACAGATGTGATTTTTTTTTTCAAGCAAGCATTGATCTCGTCTGCTGGTGTGGACTTGAGGATAGCTGGAAGTGTTTGTCAAAAATCTCATGAGGGTATGAGAAGAGCTCCGCCCATCACTTCAGAGTTTCCTCGCAAGTCTTGTGATGTTCTGTCCGTGGCTTCGAGTGATTTCTGATGTGTCATTGTGCATTCGTCCCAGAAGATAGTTTTAGCTTGTTTTAGAAGTTCAGCCCGTACAGATGCTGTTGAGGTTTTACATCAGGGAACTGTTGTTCGGCTATATTCAACGGTAGTTGTAGGGCGGAATGGGCAATTCTTCCTCCTTCTTAAGTGTGGCTGCAGTGCCAGATGATGCTAGTGCAAGTGCGATGTGTGTTTCAGCCAACAATCAATCTATCAGAAACGTTTTGCTCGGTGCTGCCTGGGGCCACCAAGTACATACACTATGGGGTTCAAAGTATCCGGACACCCCCATTAGGTGCATTGTGCTGCCACCTACTGCCAGGTACTCCAATCAGCGACCTCAGTACTAACAAACATCGTGAGAGAGCAGAATGTGGCGCTCTGTGAAACTCACGGGCTTCGAACGTGGTCAGGTGATTCGGTGTCACTTGTGTCATACGTCTGTAAGCGAGATTTCCACACTCTTAAACATCCCTAGGTCCATTGTTTCCGATGTGATAGTGAAGTGGATACGTGAAGGGACACGAGTAGCACAAAAGCGTACAGGCTGACCTCGACTATTGACTGACAGAGACCGCCGACAATTGAAGAGGCTCGTAATGTGCAATAGGCAGACATCTATCCAGACCATCGCAAAGAAATTCCAAACTTCATTAGGATCCACTGCAATTACTATGGCAATTATGCTGGAGGTGAGAAAACTTTGATTTCATGGTCGAGCGGCTGCTTGTAAGTCACACATCACGCCGGTAAATGCCGAACGACGAATCGCTTGGTGTAAGAAGCGTAAACACTGGACGGTTAAACAGTGAAAAAACTTTGCTGTTGTTGTTTTGCGTGGTACTATCACAGCGCTGGCCTACAATGATAACACCTTTTTGCTTCCCACGGTTGAAAACCAATTCAGGGATGGCGATTGCATCTTTCAATACGATCGAGCACCTGTTCATAATACACGGCCTGTGGCGGAGAAGTTACACAATAACACCCCTCTAATGGACCGGCCTGCACAGAGTCCTGACCTGAATGCTGTAGAACACCTTTGGGATGTTTTGGAACGCCGACTTCGTGCCAGGCCTCACCGACCGACATCGAAACCTCTCCTCAGTACAGCACTCCGTGAAGAATGGGCCATTCCCCTAGAGACCTTCCAGCACCTAATTGGACGTATGCTTGCGAGAGTGGAAGCTGTCATCAAGACTAAGGGTGGGCCAACACCATATTGAATTCCAGCATTACCGATGGAGGCCTCCGCGGACTTGCACTTGATTTTCACCCAGGTGTCAGGATACATTTGATCACGTGGTGTACTCGTAGTTCCGCCACTGTTTTTGTCGATCCGCTCCATAACATTGTAAATTTCCTTTTGATTGTCGTTTAGGAGTGGTTTGTTGTGAGCAATGTACTGAAGTAGATCGTTGATGTAAGAGCATTTTCCCTTTAATTTCGAATTTTAGCACACTGATAGCATCTTTTCATGGTGCTTGTATCATAAGTTGTACTGTGATCTGGTTGTTTATCACTAAACATTTGTCTTCTGGGCGAATGAGTGTTTCATTGAAGACGTCGCCGTTGAATTCGACTACGAATTCAGAATGAGCTTGTCGGATCTGGTACACTACATCATTACTCATACTCTCTTTGAAGCCATCCCATAACTGTTTTGGATCGATCGGATACATGTGGTTAGAATTATGGCGCATAAGTCTCCCACTAGTTCAGCTGAGGCCGTGAATGAGGCTTCTTGTAGTTTTAATTCCCAGTGTTTGTCGTTTTCCAGTAGTCCTAAACGTTTGCATGCTTTTTGTATGCTTCCCTGTACATCTGGCATAGGTAACCATCAACAGTCTTGAGATCCATGAAACTCGTTGGCCCCCGTATTTCGTGTAGCAACTTCCGGAGAAAAAACCATTCGGCGCTGTTCAGATGTACGGCGTATACTCGGCTAGTGCGCCAGTTTTCATGATTCTTGTATCATCTTCTACTGCAATAACATGTTTTTGTCGCTGATAAACTTTTCTTGCTGTTTTCCACATATCATAGGTAGGGACGACACCTATAGCTATGTTTTCGCGAATGGCTCCTTTTGGCACAGATAGTAAAATTCTGTTAATGGTGTATTCTCAGGTGATTGGCTTGCAATTGTTTTTAGCGGTGTCTTTTGTCACAGAACTACTCTTTCAGTTCCTCCATTCGTCACAGATAAGAAACTGACGATCGAAACGGCGACGGTCTTGCTTTATATATCTCTGCTAATGGGTAGCCCTACCAATCGCGGGTTCCAGAACACAGCAACAAGGCTTCGAATAGTCCACAATGTTCCAGAACATTCCACAACATTCTAGAACTTTTTGGAATGTTCCAGAACGATCTGGGAAGTTCAGGGATCTTGCCGCCATAATGTTCCAGACTATTTCCGAACATTCCAGAACATTGTGGAACATTGCGGAACATTCTGGAATGTTGTGGAATGCTCTCGAGTACTAACTTCTAGAGGCTGAAACTTCCCAGCCCTTATATCTTCAAAAACACACCCTTCAGGTAAAAAGTGTAAAGATCTTCACTGATGGAGCCTAGAGGGCTACCACACCGTATAACGCCCTTTGCCCTACTGGGACCTGTTTGTGAGTTTTGGCGGCACGCATATGTACACCTACTTTTATAATATGTATTTGTTTATGGCATTATACCATTCCTTCACTGACCATGAGCCAATACGCGTACTCAATGGACGAGTACACTGGGGTTTGATGATAACTATTTATGCCCCACAAGATATACATTCTAAACGTGAATATGTGATAATATCCATCTATGACGTGCTTTAGTAGTTACCAAATTCACAATCACCAACTTTGTTGATCCATACTGCCATTGAAACATCCTGGCAGATTAAAACTGTGTGCCGGACCTAGACTCGAACTCGGGACCATTACCTTTCGCGGACAAGTGCTCTACCAACTGAGCTACCCAAGCACGACTCACGCCCCGTCCTTGCAGCTTTACTTTTGCCAGTACCTCGTCTCCTACCTTCCAAACTTTACAGAAGCTTTCCTGCGAGCCTTGCAGAACTTCCAATATTTACTGTCATGGTAAAAAATGAAGACAATATTTTTCTTCACATTCCTTGTAAGACGTTATATAATATTGGTTTCCATCGTTTCGTTCAAAATTAAATAAACTTCGTAAAGGGAATCTCGCTAAATACTAACATTTGCGGAACTGCGAACAGTCCATTAAGGCAATAGAGGTAACTTAACACAATGACTCTCCGCTCTGTACCTCCCGGGCTGCTTAATCCTAGTTTCGGAGGCATGTAATTATAAGGACGTCAAAGACACACCAATGGATATTGAGCTCACAATGAACCATTAGTACTACACAGTACAAGTAACGTAGATTGTGACATAATCCAAACTATTTTGAGTTGATTTGCACTTAGATATCCAGGAACTATCATAACGATGCATCAACAGGGTAATGTAATGTCTCCTTTTCAGAATAACGGTCATCTAAATGCAAATCCATCTACGACAGTTCAGGATAAGTAATGACATAGGTCACCTGTACTGTGTAGTATTAGTGGTTCATTTTGACTCTAATAATTATTTCTTTCAACGTTCTTACAGTTAAATAGCTTTGAAACTATTACCAAGCCGCACAAGATGCACAGAATCATGTCTTATTGAGTCTTGTTGCCTTTGCTGTGTTATTATACTGGTCATAGTTACCTGAACGCATGTACTTAGTGATATCTTCTTCGAATGGTTACTCTCTTTAGAACGAAAACTTGGATCTAAAATTCTATAATGATGTGGTACATGGAAAGTGAACAATGCTACTGAATTAATATTTTACTGTGTCTGTGACTAAAGGCATTGTGCGACACAACTTGCTGGTTGTGAATTTAGTAACCATTTCATTTCAAATGGTTCAAATGGCTCTGAGCACTATGGGACTCAACTGCTGTGGTTATTAGTCCCCTAGAACTTAGAACTACTTAAACCTAACTAACCTAAGGACAGCACACAACACCCATTTCATTTCCTCGTGACATAATTCACGATTACAATGTGTAGCCTATGGGATACAAATAGTTACTATGATACCTTAGAGTACTTCTCCAAGTAATATTTACTGATCGTCAATTTAAAGGGAGGCGTAATGCCATTAATTTTTTCATAACAGCAGTTGGTTATAGACTCCTGTCTACGATAACTTTACCTGAAAACTCAGTAATAACATAAACCTGTAAAGACGGAAGATATTATAGTCACAGTATTGGTAGTTACTATGACGAATTGTAATTCTCAGACGCTGTGGTTTTGGCATAGACCTCCACCCTAACCATACGATAGCGAGGCTGGTTAACTTACAACGTTTATTTGCATGAAACAATGTTACGTTGTAAATGCACTTACGTACATGATCTTGAAAAATGATTTTATTATGTCCACAGGTTGTAGAGGAGGTATATGTCGGGGTACTGAATAGAACTATGTGAAGTGGCACGTCTGATCTGACAATTAATTACTTCTCTCAGAAATAATGAATAAGGAAGTCATTACGTATGAAGTTAAACAAGAACCACATTTAACTCTGTTTATTACATTAAACTGGTAATGCTTGTGGCAAAGATTGACAGTGCTAAACTAATAACTTGACAAGGTTGGTTAATGGATCTGGGGTCTGCTTCTAATAAAGGTGCTTCAGTATAAAACAATTATGTTAGCGAACTCGTACTGTGGCTGCCAAAAGGTTAGTATTAAAAGGTAGAAAACGCCGGATATGGATCTGCGTTTGCATGTGTGGGTGGAGTCGACAGTGTATTTATTGTAACCTGCAAGCAAGTCTTCAGAATGAAGGTTGCAATTAAGGAAATACGGTAAATATGATTTGACTGACCCTACAGCTTGTCTCTCTGTTGTGGCTGTATCTCACCATCTTCATCTGCAGGTGGGAGCAGAATGGCTGCAAAATCAGTCACTGCTTTCACATCACCTACTTGCGTCTGCAGCTGAAGCCAACTCATACAATACACGTAAAGCAGTTTCATCATGGATGCCGTATAGTATTCCGAAAATTACGATGGTCTGTGCAACTAGTTGCATTAACTGTCAAACCTCGCTATTGCGACACCAGACCACGGTTTGCAGCGGCAGCGCAAAGATGATGATCTGGTGGCCTAGCTACTCGTTCCAGATGGTCACGATTCTTTGATATGTATCCACATGGACCTTAAGTTCCTATGATAGACAAATTAAGTATGGTGCTTGATTGTTGTTCATTGTCGGACTAAATTCAGTAAAACTTCGTCTTGGCGTTAAAGTGACAATACTAATTTTAAAACCTTTATTTTCTTCTCGTGACTCGTATTTAAAGATACAGATGGAGATTAGTAACGTACCATTGACGATAAAACACAGAATGATATTTGAGGCTGTACGAGGATGTAAAAGCTTTTACCGTTATCGGTGCCCCAACAAAATTTAGTGTATCAGATACCAATATTTTTTCTGTACCTCCGAAGATTAACAGAAACAAAAATTCCTAAACATTACAAGTAATTGCTAATAATGCAACGTGCCACACCCAACAGCTAATTATGATATTTAGTTCTATGTCACACTATGTACGCTTCAAACAAGCAATGCTCAAACGAGTGGCACATACTTCGCACGAACCAGGGAAAATTATTTTATTTTGTTAATAACTTTAGACTTTCTTTTATTCGGTGACACCAATCTGATCTTTAACATTTGCGGTTTTATTCTGGAATATTGTTACTAATTCCCTGGGTAAAAGGCCGTCTACATTTCTACGATGGCGATAGGATATGTAATTTCAAACAAACGACGAACTAGTTGTGGTTCTTCTCGGTTGTAGAATCGTAGGTGGTGCGAGTAATTCTACAAATATTGGTGAGAGTGAATACAAAATCTTTTAGTAATATTTTTATCTGCAAAATCTGAGATTTTTTCGAGTGCTGCGGATGCTCTCGGTAAGGTTTACAATGAAACGCCGCAGACACGACATTTGGATCGGTGTTGCACTGTGTAAACCTTGGACGCCTTGCTGTAGGTCAACCACAGTCCACTGTGTCACAAAGTGTCTTTTACAGTCCTTGATGACGGTTTGTGGTCGCGCGAAATGGCCTGTACTAGCTCGTCTCTATAATAGGACAGACATTGTAAGAGGTCCATGATTAAGGAATTTGTTGCTAGCGCACTCGAGCAGATGTAATTTCGATGGATTGCTCACGTGCTGCCTGCGATAGGTAAGATATAAGAGAATCTGAGACCAAAGAGCAGTGTTGACTGCAGTAGGAACTGTGTAGCAGTAGCAGTAAGTAGTTGCTAGCGAGCAGTCTGTTGTATCGTGTTGGCTGGGCCGGTCGTGTGCAACGATGGCAGAGTCTCAGCGTTGTAGTATAAGGTAAAAGCAGCCTCGCGAATATGTAGTATTGTTATCTCAAGTTCCATGTAAATGTTTTAAAAAATTTTTCTTAGTAATAATCTTTCTCATAAAAAGTAACTTTTGACGATCATTCATTTCAATTTAAAGAATTTACTAATTTCTCCAATCCTTGGTCATCCCGATTATTGAAAAGAAAAATCAGTTGTTTCCTTTTATAAATGACAAATCTATCGGCCAGCGTTGCACAGGGCTGTGCCAGAATAATTTCTTGTAGGAGCAGATATACATGCGTTATCCGGCGACCTTATTGAGGTAAGAATTTTCAATTTATTTTTTTTTTTTCAGAATGATCTTTCAGGGCCATGACGCAGCACTGCTGACGTCCAAAATTTACCAGTTTAAATTCACAGTCAGTTATTGAAAGGTTATAAGTGAGCCACAATTTTTTATTAAGATATTAGTCACATTGTATTATTAGTAGGTTAAGGAATATATTTTGTGGGAAGGTTACTCTACTGCCAAGTGTAACCTCCCCACAAAAATTCTGCTGGAGGATGCTGGTAGAGTCAAGTTTCATTCAATGTAAAGAATTCCTTTTCCCAACAAAATACTCTTTTGGTTTATTTTGCAATACTGGCTGACCTGTTTTTAAATGACTTTTCAGACGCGCAGACCGCAGTGAGCTGATGTCGAGGACATTACGACACACAACATGCTGTGGATGCCGGACATCGTCTTTTTCAATAAATGTGAATTCATCCATAATCATTCTCCTCCTAGTAGACTTTTCGCTCAAAGTACAAAACCAATAAATATACCATTGATTTCTAGAGAGCACAGCAGGCATAATACTGAGTTAAGAACGAGGAGAGCAAACGTAATAATGTGATGTTTCAGTAACAAGTTGGTGGTGTGTGATAGAAAGATGATGCACTCGCCCACTGTAATTACAGCATTAGATTTTTGAGTTACCTGACCGAATGTTTCTGCTTTTTTCGAAGATGTTCGTGCTCTCTACCACCCCCCCAGTAGGGGGAGGGAGTCGCGCCGCCTAAGTTGGGAACCGCTGGTCTATATAGATAACTCATCCCCATCCTAGATGATAAAATAGCTCGCTAGTAAGGATATCTATCGCGTAGACTGAGAAACGATGACAGAAATTTGTTGGGTAGGCGTCTTCCAAGTTGCCACATCGATCTATCCCTAGCCTAATAGCCTGAAATCATGTCTTATCGTCTGTCAACTATTTTTCACGGAGGAGTGCATAGTCAAATTATAATGCTGCCCATGAAATGCCGACCTTTGGTGTCACAGAATGTTTTTCAAATTGCTTGTTAGAACAATTTCTACGTTGAATAAGTTGTGGATAAACGTTATGCACTGTCTCTCAAACTTCCATCTCGTTCAGTATATAACTCTTGATTTGTTAATCCTGGGAACTCGGGAAAACTACGATAGCATCAAAACTTGAGACACATACAAGCTGTGAGACCGTCCGAGTCTCAGGGAGTGCGGCATTTCTTTCCGAACAGCAGAGGAACCTCTGGTGGTTTCTCGCCAAGTTTTGTCAGTAGGCAGTGACCCAATAATTCTGTAGTAGCATCGAGACAGCCTAAGGGATTGATTTTCATACTCCTCCCGCGATCGACGAACCGACCCGGAAGGTGTCCTCAGGAAGTCCCCATCGTCAGTGAGGTATCAGCACAAGAATATAGAGCAGTAAGACATTTGCGCGTACAGAAAGCTGATGCACTTTTAAGAATCAAGCAACAAAGTCTTAAACTGCGAGAAATGTCAAAAATGTGCTTTGGCGTGATACCCTAATCGAGGTATATGCCTTTTCCAGACAAAGCTCTCAGTAGCTGCGAGGACACTTCGGTGTTTTATCAGACCCCAGAGAAAGTTTGATTACCAACACAACATTGCCAACCGCATGATTCTCTCTTCAAATATTATAAAAATGATAAAATTTCTTCTTCGCACAGTCACGTAGCACAAACAACTGCATAACCAACAACAACAACCTAAGTTTCAGAGGAAAATAAAGCTTATTACACACTTTTCGGCTAAAGTACGCTTACTTTGTCGACAGATTTTCGTTGTGTATTGTGAGTTCGTTATCGGTGGTCTTAGCCAATTAGATGATAGTATACGACAGCTAACGAGACTCGCTCATTGTTGTAGTTGTCGTTATCACAAACGTTTTCCTGTTTTCCTGCGCATATGTCAAGATTTCTGAGGATGTGGTTAGGTTGGGACCTAAGGATAGGTTGGGATCTAAGAGCAGAGCCTAAATCAGAATTTTAAGTCTTGATTGTCATAAATATTTGACTGTTGTTCCGGAATATGTTGCAATTTTCGAGGTTGTCGTTAGGCAGTAGCCTAAGTGTTCAGCTTAAATTGCTACGAGTTCAACAAAGTATCATCTAATTTCATTTACGAATCATGAGAAATTGAGAATGAAATTCTTATTGGCTATCTATATTTGTGTCATGATTCTCCATTATAATTCTCGCGAACCGATTACAACGACAGGACGAAACGGAAAACATCCGCTTGCACTTTAAAGCGCCCTTTTGCTAACTTTACTGTACAACTGCTGCATCATGTAGCACGAAAAAAGCTATTTGCCTTTCAAGAAAATGTTTCGCTATATGCCTAATAAGTAGAGCGATACTGTTTGCCACTTGTATATGAAATCAAAAATCGTATCTAGCTGTACAGAACACGAGGAGGTGTATACAGCTTGCTGTATCAAAACGTCATATCTCTTTACTAATATCACATATTGCTACCAGACAGTACGGATACGACAACGTGCACGTACATTAACTCGTATAACTGGAAGTAACCAGAGACTGCAACAAAATGTAGCTGGTACGACTAAACGTGTGAACATAGCGATGCACTTATTACATGTATTGCTTAACTCAGGTAACAGCTGCAAGCTGTAGTAGCTAACAGTGAATTACGACAGCAAATGACCTTAATGTAAATATGCTATGACTGAGAAAACATGGCGACTGGTCACTTACCCCTGTTCCTCAGCTGCGCCTGGCGTGACACTGACTTCTTGTGTCTGTATCTGAAACTCTGAAGAGATCTAACAAACTCAGAAAGTTCGTATCCTCTGTTACAACTTTCTTAATACACGGAGCACCAACGAAATAGCACGAGACGCTTCAACACGAGATCGCTCGTTACGAAGCAGTATCGCAATGTTGCTGGGAAACGACCCGCTGACGTAGAGCGATATCCCATTGTTGAGAGTGTAACGTGCGACAAAGTTTGTAGAGCGGCGATCGCTTCTGGCTGCACGACAATGCTGTACTGACAATACGTGATACATCATTTAATCGATATCTTCGTGGTTCTTCATAATGATAACGGAAGCGTAAAATAGAAAGTACCAGTAACACGGGAATTCATTCCTTTGGTCACTATGAAAGCTAGTCTCTAATTCAGAAGTTCGCCCACAGATACGTCTGATTCCTTGCTTGTAACAGAAAGAAAACTGCTGGTTTTGCATGTATGTCTAGAGGTAAATGATGTGCTGTAGTAAGTTTTTACACAGGAAAAAAACTACATGCCTATATATGAATGTTTAAGTAATAACTACGAAACTAGCAACTTCTATACCACGAATATTTCCAGTAACAAGGGGAGAATAGGTCAGAGAAGTTTAATTGCTGTTGTTCAATAAGTGACCTACAGACGTATCCTTACTCTTCGAAGAGTACAGCACGTTGTTTTAGCTGGACTTCACTTTGCGAAGACCTGTCTTTCAGTTTAGCACTAGAATAATATGGTGATTTGCACACCTTAAACGTCTTCATGAAGCTTCTTCACTGCATGCTGTACTTACAAACCAGTACTGGCACCCATGAAAGTATCAGCACACTGTCTTCAGAAGTTTAGAACACCAGGCGTCGAATGTACAACTGAACAAGTGCTCAGACTGAATATGTTAAGGACTTTAATCAGTAAGTTGAACAATTTGTAAGTAGAACATGCAATGAACTAGGCTTCATGAAGACGTTTAAGGTGTGCAAATTAGCATATTATTGTAGTGAACGGAAAACGTGGTTACTTGTCTTATTCATAACGAGAAGGAGAATATAAAATCGAAAAGAGTTAAAAATATAAGTAAAATGTTCACCGCACAATATCGTGGAAAAATTTCCAACAAATAAACAAATATATAGTTTAAAAATTGCGATCAGTACCTCGGAAAGTTTTCCAAAATAAGATGGGGTGAATTTTAACTTTTTTCCTTAGCATGTTTAGATTTTACATTCTTCTTTTGCTTGTGAACGCGTTAAGAAGGTACGGGTCAGTGATTACAAAATCGAATCAAATTTGCAATAGATACTTCAGTATGAGCCCATTTAGCAGTCTGACTTTCCACCGCCTCTGACCTGAATGCATGCACTTATTTGGTTCTGTTCGAACTGTTCATGTGTAATGGCGAACTTTAAGGAGACTGGAGTGGCAATGAGTGTTTGAATCAAGGAGGGAGGTGTGCCAGTGTACTCCATGCAGTTGTGTGAAATGATGTGCCTAGGAGGCTCAGTGGCTAACGTACTTGAATAGTAAGCAGGATACCTGTGTTCGATTCCCCGCCCTGTCACAAATTTTCACTCGCCGCTTCAGTCGATATAAATATAATTCTTATTATTCACAACATGCACCTTTCCTACATTGACATAAAATTAATAAGTTGATGTGTCGAATGCTCAGCGGTGGTATGTTTTATATATACACACACATCATCATCATCACACAATGAGCCAAATTTGGACAATATTGTCCAAATAAATATTTTCTTTGTGCTTTGAATTCAGCCCGAGTTGTATTTAAGTCCACAGATGTAATAACATTCATAGGTATTTCTTCAGTATGTTCTGCCTCCATAGATTTTATACTGTCAAGGGTCAACAACAGCTTCACCACACATATGAAATATCGAAAGCTTACGCCCAAACATATGAACATCAAAACGAGTGTAAGATGGATTATAATCAATCACCATTTTCTTCTGTGTATTGTGCCTCACAATACCAAAGTGGTCCCATTCATACCACGAATACTTCACTACAGCACCAACGTTTTGAACAGCTACTCCAAAGTCATTGTCTGGTGCTCTACCTACATTCGCCCCATTTAGAACCACTAGCCATCTCATGCTGTGAGATGGAGGAATGTAGAACAAGGCTCAACGAACTGAGGTAGCTCCTTGGTGGTACAAAATAACTAAATGGTAACAGGTCTGATATATCTGGAAGGTTGTCTGCAGACCCCTGCTGCTGGGCCTGCATGGATGATGGTATACTGAGCATATCAGTCAATATTACTATTTGTTACTGTTATTTCCCTCAACTCCGTTAATTTTTCATTTGTGTGTGTGCAGGGCGAAGACTGTAATGTGTTTTGCACAGCACTGTGATCAGAAAGTCTACCAACAGCAGATGTTTATTGTATTGCCTTTACCTCATACTGGTAGCAAAAGCCTCTGGGTAAAGAACACGATGTAAACACTTCTGCTCGCATGATCTTGTGGCCATAACTTCTAAATTTTGTCGTTCCTGCAGTCCACTTGTAAACTCTTTCAAAGTATACTATTTGGTGTGTGCTGTGTTATGGATCCCCATGGCCATGGGTAGACTGAGAGTGAATCTAGCAACGACATGCAACACACATATGTGTTAATTGTTCATACATTACTCTACACACCAAAACGCATATTATGGAAGGAAATTTGGAGCCGTGTGTTTGTTAAATTTTCAGCCCCAACGACTTTAAAATACGAGACGTCACTCCCATTATGAAGTACAGAAGTGAAAAAATGCAATATTAACTTTTTAACTTATCCTAGCGTGAGGGGTCACCATAGTGTATGGATGACTTTGATATAGTTTTAAGGAGAAACAAGACGAGTGTTTTTACAAAGTAATATAGGAAGTCTAGACTTTGGTAGATACATGCATAGAAAACAGTCTAGTAAAATCATTCATTTGTTGCAAGAAGTGATATCATCGCCTACATAACAGTGTTTTGCCTTACACGTTAAATAACTGAAACTATAGACAGAGAGATAACACACCGAGGGAAAAAAAAACAATACACAAAAAAATGGTTGATGTAGAGTAATGAAATTTCGGATATATGTTTATCTAAGAAACATGTTTGAGTGATTAACACTGAAAGATCACAAGTTAGTGATGGTACTTTGTAACCAGTGAAAAAGCCAGAATGTTGATTGGAAGCATGCCAACATACAAACATTGTAGTGTACAGGTGCCAGATGTCAGTTTGTGGAACGGAGTTCCACGCCTGTTGCACATGGTCGGTCAGTACGGGGATGACTAATGATGTTTGTGGATGACGATGGAGTTGTCGTCCGAGAATGTCCCATATGTGGGCGACTGGAGGCAGATCTGCTGATCGAGCAGCTGAAGGTAACTTGTTGGTCATTTGTAGAGCATATTGGGTTAAAACTGCAGTATGTGAGAGAGCGTTATCCTGCTGGAAAGTACCACCTGGAATACTGTTCATGCAAGGCAGCAAAACAGGTCGAATCACTAGACTGACTTAGAAAACAGCAGTCAGGAGGCGTGGAATAAGCGTGAGAGTGCTGTCGTACTAAATCGCATTCCAGACCATAACTCCAGATGTAGGTCAAGCGTATCCAGGCTGCAGTTAGATTATTTGCACTCTACAACTGCCTTTCTTCTAACCAACACATGGCCGTCACTGGCATGGAGGCCGAACATGTTTTCACAAAAAATCACAACAGATCTCCCTCCCCCCCCCCTTCCCCCTACTAAGCTCTCGCTTCACACCACTGAAACGAAAGTGGCAGTGGTTATGGGTCAGTTTAATGCCCGCTATAGGGCGTCTGGCTTGCAGCTGGCCATGAGGTAACGGATTTGTAAGATGTATTTGTGTCAGTACGATGTCAACTGCTGCTCATATTACAGCTGCAGATGCAGTGCGATGCGCGAGGGACGTACGCCGAACACCATGGGCTTCCATCTCGGTAGTGCCACGAGGCCGTCTGGAGCCCAATGTTGTTACGACCGCACAATTGTAGTGACCACCGCTGCCAGCAGACATGTACAGTAGCTACATTCCTACCAAGTCTTTCTGGAGTGTCGCGGAAGGAACATCCAGCTTCATGTAGCCCTGTTACACTACCTCGTTCTAACTCAGTGATTTGTTGATAATGGCTTCTTTGTCGCCATAAATGCATTCTCGATTAACATTAACTCACCACATCCAATGCCAAAGGTAACTAACGCTCACCACCGGTACAGCGTGTATTCAAAGCAAAGCTGATTTTCATCCTCATAGTGGCGCTACTAGCGCCATTCTAATGCGGCTGGCGTGAAATTTGAACAGGCATCGTAAAGTCCAGAAACACGCCTACCAATTTTGGTTGTCGCACAACTCCTCCTTGGTGTTGTGATTCTTTTCCGTAAGTGTATATATTTATACACCACACACACTAAAAAAATATGTATCCTGTGTCCATCTGAACCTATTGTGTAAAAATCTGAAGTTAATTGATCAGCTACTTTCCGAGATTTTTGGAAATAACATTAAACAGCCATTTGACTTTACATAGCAGTGTAGATGACATCACAGTATATCATGCAAATTGACGGTAAATATTATCAAAGTTTATGATGTAACGCAGTTTGACAATTCACTGTGTTACTGCGGCATGGCTGAATTGCGTAAAGTAATGACTTCATGGTATACTTTGGAAAATTCTGAAAAAATTGTCCATTAATGTGTAAGACACAACGATATTCATTACAAACATGACAATGTTTCTAAACGGGATTCTTACTAGTTATTAGATGGTTTTGCAAAAATGATGGAAAATGTTGGCCTATCCAACCCTCTAGGCGAAATGTGTACTTTTATCAAAAAAATGGTTCAAATTGCTCCCAGCACTATGGGACTTAACTTCTGAGGTCATCAGTCCCCTAGTACTTAGAACTACTTAAACCTAACTAACCTACGGACAACACACACACATCCATGCCCGAGGCAGGATTCGAAGCTGCGACCGTAGCGGTTTTGCGGTTACAGACTGCAGCGCCTAGAACCGCTTGGCCACTCCGGCCGGCGTACTTCTATCACCTCGGTAAGAGTAGCCTGGAGGGAACACCTAGCAGTTTCCTTCGAACATGTGCAGCCCACACACGTGAACCATGCCTTATCAGCAGTGGGCATACTGGAAAAAATATAATGACAAATACATGCCTGCTTGTTCCTTATGCAAGGTCACTAACAAATGATCACAAACCTTCATTTCCGTATCGTGGCTTGCAGACGAGAGGCTGCCACATATTGAATCTCTCTACCAGGTTCCCACCACCCAAGGGAATCCTTGCACTCATTCCAAAAGTTTTCTCGCTGGACTAAAAAGAATCAAGTCTCCATTTCTCCTCACGCTCCTGCCCCCCCCCCCCCCCCCCTAAATCTCTTTTATTACTGAAGTAAATGCGCGGGCGACGTCATTCAGGGTCTACCAGCTCTTCCAGACGGAAAAAAATGTGTAAGAAGACATGCAATTACAGTTGAACTCCCAAAACGTGATATTTACACAAATAAACATTTAATCCACCGTATTTTCAGTTTGTGACATCACTATAAGATTCGTCAATAACTAAGGAAAACTTCGGGTATGTATACTTACAACACATTGCTATAACAATTACCTCCGCTCAGTATCTTAATAAAGAACGCCAATATCCTGCGTTAAATGATTTCTGCAATGCGTTACTTAACGAGAAATACATGCCTGATTGAAACTTCGGGTAGACACACTACGTCTCGGAGAAACATATGAATGCTTGTTTCTTCAATGTTGATTTCGTTTACACTTATTGATAATAACCTCGCTGATTTAAATGTATGGCACTTTGCTGACATCAGTCTGTAAACTGGACTTCGGAAACTATTTGGCATCATATAACTCTACCACTGCTATTGTAATTTAGTATGCTTTTACCGAAATAACAGAAACCAAGTCTCTATGTTGCCATGTATAACCCTCTTACAAAAATTTAGTTTAGCTTCCAAATAAAGTACACTATGGGAGGATAATGGTGTTTATGGGAAAAGCTAATCAATAGAGTTATCCTTTTTATAGGATCTGACCGTGTGTTGTGTCTAATGTATAAGTAGATCAGACTATTCACTTCTTTTCCTAAGATCTTAACCAGAGGTTATATAGAAACGCAGTATGAATAATATTATACTGAAGCTAGGACAACTCAGTTCCAAGTTCATTTAGTGGTTTAAAACATATACTAATGGTCGTCAGCCTATCCTAGCAATGAAACAGTGAAGTGTTGGAGAAGCAGAAGTATGAGTCTTGCGTACTTTCTTGCTACTGTTTATTATGGTTCTTCAATTAAGTTTTACTCCACCTCTACAATGTTGGACTAGACCATTATACATTACGTTTTTAAAAGAGAAAAAGCCGAATAGATATCTTAAAGAAAGCTAAAGCTTTAGAAAAGCGCTTTCCATAATCAACAAACTTAAATACAAAACTACTGAGATACTAAAACATACACTTTTTATACTGAACATTTCACTTCAAGAAAACATCTGTGTTATTGGAATTTACTTTCCAAAGTTATTACTCTTTGAACTAATTCTGAACAGTCATTTAACACATTCTAGTAACTTGGCTTCACTCTGATTGAATTTCACATAAGCTAACTTTCACTATGACACTTTGGAATAATTAAGAATTTTTTTTATTATTTACACAAAAACATTTTAAATGGTGCCTCTTTATATTAACTTACCGCTTCATAAGGCTGTAAAACTGGATACTCGGATTAATCAAACACTAGGATGAAATCCTATATAGCTGTATGATTAGGGTGGAATAACAGGGTGAACCAGTTTCTTTAAAGTTTAAAAGGATTATTAAAACACAGTTGAAATTAATGGTTCACGCTGTACAAAAGTAAAAATACAAAAAGAACTCTTATCTGGTGACTGTAGGCTTGGGTGTGGCGAACAATTATGGTGGCTACACGGCCTGCATGTATCTTGCTTTATGGGCTCAGTTTCTCTTCTTGGCGTCTTTCAGTTTTACGTTCAGCAGGCCAACAACTCGCAGCTATGCTGTAAGCGGTTTGCGGTCTTCATCTGTGGCATTTTTGTGCAAATTTGCAGGCATAGCTTCTCCTGCTCCACAAAGGTGTTGCCTCAATCACTGTTTCATACAGACTGTGTGACTTTATACTTCCCAAACTTTCTCTATGTAGAGCACCAATTCGCCCTTGCCACTTTTTGCACACCTCAGGGCCACTTTCGTTTCAAACAAAAGCACACTGGCTTTTTCATAACAACTATTTCTTACACTGTTCCTAAGCGTGACCATTTCTTACAATTGTCAAATTTACATCAACATGAACAGTTTATACACACAAATATTTTTAAATACAAAATGTCATCAGAAAATTACAGAACGTAATAAACAATTTACATAGTATTTTACATTCATTACTCATATACCACGAAACGAACATCGATGTCTAGCATGGTACACTTTACTTTGCACGTAAGGGAGATATAGTACCGATATCCGAAAATTTTGAAGCTAAAACTATGACAAATGTAGATGAACCATAAACATGTAGTGTTATAAGGAGTAAATCTTTTGTTGCTTTAGGATATGTGATGATGTTGTAATAAACTCCTCAGATATTGATGGCTGCCTTTGTAGAAGCTTTTCTCTAAATGAGTCACGTAATGCTGTGTCAGAGCGATTTATAATCGACAGGTTCAATCAACATGTGAATATCACGTTGATGCTTCTTTTCGCGGGAACAATGTAAAGAAAATTTAGAGGTCTGTCATTTGTTGCTGACTAAAGAACCACTCTACTACCGCAGCCTTTTCAGTAGTTGCAAGGGCAACAGTCTGGATGATTGACTGATCTGGCCTTGTAACACTAACCAAAACGGCCTTGCTGTGCTGGTACTGCGAACAACTGAAAGCGAGGGGAAACTACAGCCGTAATTTTTTCCGAGGGCATGCAGCCTTACTGAATGGTTAAATGATAATGGCTTCCTCTTGGGTAAAATATTCCGGAGGTAAAATAGTCCCCCATTCGTATCTCCCGTCGCTTGTAGTTACGCCAGAACATTCCTCTTCCCCCCCCCCCCCCCGGCCCCATAAAGCGACGGACCGTCGTCATATATGGAATGTGACGACGGCGCGGGATGCAGGAGTGTGGGCGCCACGATGGGCCGGAAGCTGTGGCTGCAGGGGACGTCAAGCCCCAGGTCGCACCCCACCATCCGGCCTCCGCTCTGGAAGAAACGTCCCCCGGAAGACGATCAGAAGGGTACGCGTCCACCTCCTGATGCCATGAACCGGATGAAGGCGGCGACTGCTGAAGTGTGGGCGGGTCCAGCTCCATCGTTAGGACGAGAGGAGGGGGTCGTGATGACGCCCTCTGGCGGCTGCTGTGGCCGCGCTGGACCCGTGAATCTGGGGGAAGAGAGACTTAAAGGCCATCGTGTACGTGATAGTTCTGCAGGTTTCGCAGAAGAGCTTCTGTAAAGTTTGGAAGGTGGGAGACGAGATACTGGCAGAAGTAAAGCTGTGAGGACGGGTAGCTAAGTTGGTAGAGCACTTGCCCGCGAAAGGCAAAGGTCCAGAGTTCGAGTCTCGGTCCGGCACACAGTTTTAATCAGCCAGGAAGTTTCATATCAGCGCACACTCCACTGCAGAGTGAAAATCTCATTCTGGAAACATCTCCAAGGCTGTGCCTAAGCCATGTCTGCGCAATATCCCTTCTTTCAGGAGTGCTAGTTCTGCAGGTTTCGCAGGAGAGCTTCTGTAAAGTTTGGAAGGTAGGAGACGAGATACTTGCAGAAGTAAAGCTGTGAGGACGGGGGGTGAGTCGTGCTTGGGTAGCTCAGTTGTCTGGATTTAGCTGTCGCCGCGGTCGCACGCTCCTCAAGTTTGCTCCGTGAACGTTCAGTGTTTACACCAGTGTTTTGGTGTTTCGTGATTGTTTATTGTCGTTTTGCACGGGACCCGTCGAGTACAGCCCTTTGCACTTGAAATTCACGACTGGATTACCGCGGTAATTGGCCTTCATTCTGAATCGGTTCATACCATGCAGCTAGACTCTGATGAATACTGCAT
Organism: Schistocerca piceifrons; assembly: GCF_021461385.2. Lineage (NCBI taxonomy): Eukaryota > Metazoa > Arthropoda > Insecta > Orthoptera > Acrididae > Schistocerca > Schistocerca piceifrons. Next base: position 564,123,886 of record NC_060143.1, read on the forward strand.
TTTTCTAAAGTTTAACGATCGAGTGAGTGTAGGCCGCTTTCTAGAAAAATTTGGTTATGAAACGGAGTTTGTACACCGTGATGGTACTAAAAGTACTGTAAAACTCAGGAATTCCGAGTCTTTAGTTAGAAATGTTAGGATTTTGAATAGTCCCATAGAAGTAGACAACTCGAAAATTAAAGATGTCCTTTCAAAGTATGGGGTTGTCAGGCAAATAGTCAACTAAAGGTGGGCTTCGCATTTCAAGATGCAGTGCTTTAACGGCATTTGCTCCGTGGCGATGGAAGTGAAGGCAAACATTCCCTCTCACATCTTTGTTGACGGGCACAAGGCGCATGTTATGTACTCAGGGCAAACCCCTACATGTCATGTATGTAACGAGTCTGGTCACCTCCGTCAAGACTGCCCTCGCCGTGTTTTTGTGCTAAAAAATAACCTTACGCAACGTCGAAAATTAACACTCAACGATTTGTTGGCAGCCAGTAATACAACAGAGCCGGTGGCTGTCGCGGATCCTGTTACTACCTCTGAAAATGTTACATTTAATGAATTTCCGTCTTTAAAACCTGCATTAACTGCTGAAATTCCGTCCCGTGACAGCGAGATTCCCATTAAAAAGTGTCCTCTAGAGGACTCTTCCTGTGAAACACCCGTTACCAGGAAGCGGAAACCAAGTCTTGAAGGTCTGTTGGAATTGGAAAAAGGAGATGGAATGCAGGTCGATGTGGCTCCCACTTCCGCACAAGGAATTATACCGCCACGAACAGACAGTGACGCAGCTGGTAGTGACCTTTCACGGAAATGTGACCCTGAGCCTGAGGTCACAGCTACGATAACCACATCAAGTGCACAGCCCATACAGTGCGAACAGTACGAGGAAGTACCAAGTAAACAACCTGCTGACTCCGAAGCGCAACACCGCGCCGAAGGAGGAAATAAACAAGCATCACCGCCTCGCCAGCAAGACAACACAACAGGCAACACGCCGGAGACAAATATTGATGACTCGCAAGCCACCGCCGTTGCGCCAGACGGCCACCGTCGGATGCTGCGACCGAAACCAGGTCTTGCTGTCACGCGTCATCAAACGAAAAAGCCACACCAGAGAAGAAAGACGTCAAGAAAAAGAATATTAAATGTGAAGTCATCAGAGCCAACACTAACGAGGAGAAAGAGAAAAAGCATAGTGACTTATAGCAATGCATTGTCATGATTTCCGGATAATGTTCTTTTCAAGCACTTTGTTTAAAAGCAGTAAAAATGTTTCTAGGAAGTTAGTACATGTAATGGGCACACAGCTTGTAAAGATCGTGACTTGTAGAGAAGCACGTTGCTGCTATAACCATACCGATCCTCATCCCAAATAGCTTCTTCTGGTATGTCTGTGATGCAAGATTATAGCATTACTACTATTAACATTAATAAAATACAGTCACCATTGAAATCGGCAGCACTAAAAGAATTCTTGTACCAGTCTGGGACAGATATCGCGTTGCTACAAGAAGTTGCGATAACGGAATTTCGGATCCCAGGCTTTTTTGAAATTGTTAATGTTTCTACGGAAGCCAATATCGGTACAGCGATTCTTATAAGGGAAGGCATTCCGGTGACTGAAATCGAACGACTAGAATCAGGAAGAGCCGTAGGCATAAAAATTTTCGGTGTGACCGTGCTTAACTTTTACGCCCCATCAGGAAATTCCCACAAATTGGATCGTGCGAAGTTTTTTCAAGATGAACTTATTTATTTAGTGAGGAAAAATCCGTGTTCTCTTATACTAGGTGGAGATTTTAACTGTGTTTTAAACAAGAAAGATCAACAACCTAATTTCAACTACTCGCCACAGTTAAAAAAGTTAGTAAGTGATCTACAACTTAAGGATGTGTGGGAACTTCAGCACCCGACGTCAGTCGAGTTCAGGCATATAATCAGCCACTCCCGCAGCAGACTAGATAGAATTTACGTGTCACCAAATTTGCAAAAATGTTTCTTAAACGTTGAAACTGTTCCCGTGTATTTTAGAGATCACAGTACACTTTTAACTTGCTTTAATTTAAGTGTACAGCCAATCCGTCGATTCAGAGGCCAATGGAATCTGAATATCTCTGTTTTAACTGACGAGGAACTGGAACAGGAAATAAGAGTAGCGTGGACTATGTGCCTCCGCACAGTAGACAAGCACCCAACTAGGAGGGCTAAACCAAGGCTGCGGAAAGTTGTCATGCAGTATAGTGTAGGCGAGGCACAGGGAGTTGAGGAATACAATGGTGTTTTATTATAAAGTTTTAAGAGACTTATATCAACAGGCACATGATGACGTAATTCGTCTGAATGATATCAAAAAAATAAAAGGAACTTATTAAGTATTAAACGGCAACAGATGGAGGGACTAAAAATTAAATCGAAAGCCACATCAGTAGTAGCAGATGAAACAGCTTCTCTGTATCACATTGTGCAGCATGCTAAAAACAGACGTCAAACTTTTATTGATGAAGTCCAGACGCACACTGGTACAAGGCTCACATGCCAGAAAGAAATACTGGCCGAAGTCCACAGGTACAATGACATATGCCCCTACCACAGTGGACGATGCAGCTCTCGAGGACTTTCTCACTATTTTACGTCCACAGTTGTCGGGAACAGAAAACGCTGACATCCTGTCACCTATTACTAAAGATGAAATGCATGAGGCAGTGCGTAACTCACCTCTCAAAAAATCTCCGGTACTTGATGGCCTCCCTGTGGAGTTTTATGCCCGCTAATTGGGGACAAGATCACTTCCATAGTGAATGAGGTCCTGAACGGAAAATCGGTCCCTGCAGAGTTTAAGGAAAGTAAAATAGTACTGATTCCTAAGAGTAAAGGCAAAACCAACTTAAACAATTTTCGGCCTCTTTCGCTACTAAATTCTGATTACAAAATAATTTCGCGTATTATCAACAAAAAACTCTCTGCCTTTTCCAACAAAATATTGAGTCATCATCAATCTTGTTGTGCAACCAGAACGATATTCGAAAGTCTATCTGCATACAGAGACGACATTGCAATTACCTCAGTGACAAGTATAAAATGTGCTTTAGTCTTTATAGATTTCAACAAAGCTTTTGACCGCGTTAGTCATAGATACCTCTTTGCGACGCTGCCAAGAATGGTTTTCCACCCTTAGATTGTCGACGTGCAAAGAAGTATTGCAACAGGTACAAATGCGAAAATAGCAATCAATGGCCAAACATCTAAACACATACAGATAAGGCGAGAGGTTCCACAGGGCAGCCCCTTATCTATGTTTTTATTTTCCGTATCTTTAGAGCCCTTTCTCCGCACTGTCCACGCAAGATTAACAGGTATAACATTGAGTGGTGATAAAACTGTCATACGAGCTTATGCTGATGATGTGGGTGTTGTAATAAGGAATAAGGACGAGACAGTTAAACTGGAAAGAGAAATCCAAAAGTATTGTCTAACGTCGGGAGCGACAACACATGAAAACAAAAGTAAAATATTGAATCTGCGGGGCCTAGATCACCTCCGACTGGCTACGGTCGCAGGTTCGAATCCTGCCTCGGGCATGGATGTGTGTGATGTCGTTAGGTTAGTTAGGTTTAAGTAGTTCTACGTTCTAGGGGACTTATGACCACAGATGTTGAGTCCCATAGTGCTCAGAGCCATTTTTTTGAACCTCCGACTGGCATGGGCAAAACAAGACAACAAACATAAAACTTTGGGAATAACCTTAATGGCATGTCCGATGAGGATGGCTGCTTTTAACTGGACGGGAATTAGGAGGAAAGTTCATGGTGCTGTAATGGAGAACATTCATCGAACTATGGACCAGGTGCAAAAAGTCAGATTCCCCAACTCCTGCATTTTATCTAAAACGTATTTCACTGGGCAGGTATTTCCAATCCCCAAACTAGTAGCGAAAGGGATCATGTCCACTGTTACCAATTATTTATGGCGAGGAGACATATTCAGGGTTGGTGCGACTACCGTTATACTGGATGTAAGAAACGGGGGCCTCGGTTTGGTGGATATTCGAAATAAAGCATCTGCTCTGTTCCTCAAACGGACTTTCCATATACTCAGAGAACTTCGACAATGTATAACCGCAAAGCTCTTTGAGGCTGTGACACCCCATACCCTGCAAGCCCCGATTGATGTACGAAGGATTAATGCCCGTCTACAGTATGTGAAGAATTTTTTCCTCGAAGCAAGTTATCTTAGTGACGAAATCAGAAGCAACACATGTATCACAGCGCGCGACATCATACTTGAAAGGAAACTAAATGAGGGCAGAAACAAAATTGAAAAGAAATTCCCTAATTGTGACTGGAAAGCTGTATGGCGGAACATCAACCATGCCGGGGTATCGATAGACGCTATTTCCTCATGGTACAAAACAGTTAACAATGTCATCAACACCAACGAGAGTCTATATGGGATCGGTTTAAACTAGACACACCTTTGTGGAAAATGCAATCTAGTGAATACACTCATCCACAGATTCACTTGTGGCGGCAACGTGAATAACTGGAATTGGATCAGGCAACAAATCGCCTTTCTCACCAGATCCTCCTCCTGAGACCAGACATGACATACTTTCCGAAATTAAAAATGAACGCCATTAGCTGGTTACTGCGAAAATATGTTAGTTATGTCATCAACAAACTTGGGTCGGACAACGAGATAGAATTTCGCGTTTACATGAAGTGTGAATTCTCAAAAATCAGCGCGTATCGCAACCACAAGAAGCACTACGGCAACATGCTGAAGATCATTTTTGAAAAAATGGGTGTCGGTTAAATATGTGGAACCACTACAACACCTTGAACAAGAACGAACAGAAGAAAATTAAAAGTCATTTGTTGCCTTATTATTATTTACTATTGCCTTGCTTCCGAAACTTCTATGTTACACGAAGAGTCTTTTTTTTTTTTTTTTCAAAACATTTTGTTCAGAATTACTCGTGTTCGACTTCAAAAGTATTTGTATGATTCAAGAAGAATTGTTAAGTTTAAAAAAAAAAAAAAAAAGTGGTCTAGTGGCTAGCGTTGCTGCCTCTTAATCACGGGGTCCCGGGTTCGATTCCCGGACGGTTCGGAGATTTTCTCCTCTCGGGAACTGGATGTTTGTCTTGTCCGCATCATTTCATCATCGTTCGTGAAAGTGGCGAGACTGGACTGTGTACAGATTGGGAAAGTGTACGAGCACTGACAACCGCGCAGTCGAGCTGCGCACATCATCATCACATGGCGCGTCAAGGAGTGTGTGAGGCCTCTTTATGGATTTAGTTGTCTCATTCCCTATCTCTGATTTATATTTGGGAGAAAACCATATTCCGGCCTGTTTTGCTTATTTTTCAATATGTGCACTATAATGCACTATAATTTTTTGCTCGTCCAAGAAACTGCATAGGTATCTCGTGACGGACGTTCTTTTTATGGACCTGTTGCATAATTTCAAGATCGGGTTTCTTAAAAGGTTCCCTTTCAACAACATGTACATGGTCTTTTCAGGTGCAACAGAAAACATAACTACATGTGAATAGAATGGGGATAACTGCTTTCAGCTGCAAGGGGACATCAAGCGGAATCAGTGGCGACGCGCGAAAACGTGTAAAACAAAAACAAAAAAGAAAAAAGAAAAGTTTTAATCTGCCAGGAAGTTTCATCGTGACAGAGACGTTGATATTGATGGCGGCGCTCCAGGCCATCGGGACCTGAAAGACGATACATGCAAGCGCCAAGTCGACGGACAATCTCGCCTCGCGCCACCGTCTGCCGCCGCTAAAAACCCCGTAAAAGACAGTATCATGCGGCGCGAAGCAATACTTACAGCCTTCCTTCGGCGCCGGATGCTGAGGAGGGTGGAGCAGTGTCCGGTGGCGGCGGCAGTGAAGCAATTCCGCCGTCGATGATCCATCACGTGGGTGCGAACGATAGGAGGCGAGAAACAGTTGCAATGCCTGATCCCCACTGTGTGCGGAGCGAACTTTGGCCATCTGCTGCTGGATGTTCTGACAAAAAAATTGGTTCAAATGGCTCTGAGCACTATGGGACTTAACATCTATGGTCATCAGTCCCCTAGAACTTAGAACTACTTAAACCTAACTAACCTAAGGACATCACACAACACCCAGCCATCACGAGGCAGAGAAAATCCCTGGCCCCGCCGGGAATCGAACCCGGGAACCCGGGCGTGGGATGTTCTGACAAAACGTTCCGCATCGCCGTTTGACCGTGGATGGAAAAGTGCACAAGTTAGATGCTGTTATGCTATTGCACTCACAGAACAACTGAGAGAAAATTTGGAATACATTTCGCATAAATTTTCTCAGCATGTTATAGTCTTAGGTGGAGATTTCAATTTACCAGATATAGACTGGGACACTCAGATGTTTAGGACGGGTGTTAGGGACAGAGCATCGAGTGACATTATACTGAGTGCACTATCCGAAAATTACCTCGAACAATTAAACAGAGAACCGACTCGTGGAGATAACATCTTGGACCTACTGATAACAAACAGACCCGAACTTTTCGACTCTGTATGTACAGAACAGCGAATCACTGATCACAAGGCCGTTGCAGCATCCCTGAATATGGAAGTTAGTAGGAATATAAAAAAAGGGAGGAAGGTTTATCTGTTTAGCAAGAGTAATAGAAGGCAGATTTCAGACTGCCTAACAGATCAAAACGAAAATTTCTGTTCCGACACTGACAATGTTGAGTGTTTATGGAAAAAGTTCAAGGCAATCGTAAAATGCGTTTTAGACAGGTACGTGCCGAGTAAAACTGTGAGGGACGGGAAAAACCCACCGTGGTACAACAACAAAGTTAGGAGACTACTGCGAAAGCGAAGAGAGCTTCACTCCAAGTTTAAACGCAGCCAAAACCTCTCAGACAAACAGAAGCTAAACGATGTCAAAGTTAGCGTAAGGACGGCTATGCGTGAAGCGTTCAGTGAATTCGAAAGTAAAATTCTATGTACCGACTTGACAGAAAATCCTAGGAAGTTCTGGTCTTACGTTAAATCAGTAAGTGGCTCGAAACAGCATATCCAGACACTCCGGGATGATGATGGCATTGAAACAGAGGATGACACGCGTAAAGCTGAAATGCTAAACAGCTTTTTCCAAAGCTGTTTCACAGAGGAAGACCGCATTGCAGTTCCTTCTCTAAATCCTCGCACAAACGAAAAAATGGCTGACATCGAAATAACTGTCCAAGGAATAGAAAAGCAACTGAAATCACTCAACAGAGGAAAGTCCACTGGACCTGACGGGATACCAATTCGATTCTACACAGAGTACGCGAAAGAACTTGCCCCCCTTCTAACAGCCGTGTACCGCAAGTCTCTAGAGGAACGGAAGGTTCCAAATGATTGGAAAAGAGCACAGGTAGTCCCAGTCTTCAATAAGGGTCGTCGAGCAGATGCGCAAAACTATAGACCTATATCTCTGACGTCGATCTGTTGTAGAATTTTAGAACATGTTTTTTGCTCGAGTATCATGTCGTTTTTGGAAACCCAAAATCTACTATGTAGGAATCAACATGGATTCCGGAAACAGCGATCGTGTGAGACCCAACTCGCTTTATTTGTTCATGAGACCCAGAAAATATTAGATACAGGCTCCCAGGTAGATGCTATTTTTCTTGACTTCCGGAAGGCGTTCGATACAGTTCCGCCCTGTCGCCTGACAAAGAAAGTAAGAGCCTACGGAATACCAGACCAGCTGTGTGGCTGGATTGAAGAGTTTTTAGCAAACAGAACACAGCATGTTGTTATCAATGGAGAGACGTCTACAGGCGTTAAAGTAACCTCTGGCGTGCCACAGGGAAGTGTTATGGGACCATTGCTTTTCACAATATGTATAAATGACCTAGTAGATAGTGTCGGAAGTACCATGCGGCTTTTCGCGGATGATGCTGTAGTATACAGAGAAGTTGCAGCATTAGAAAATTGTAGCGAAATGCAGGAAGATCTGCAGCGGATAGGCACTTGGTGCAGGGAGTGGCAACTGACCCTTAACATAGACAAATGTAATGTATTGCGAATACATAGAAAGAAGGATCCTTTATTGTATGATTATATGATAGCGGAACAAACACTGGTAGCAGTTACTTCTGTAAAATATCTGGGAGTATGCGTGCGGAACGATTTGAAGTGGAATGATCATATGAAATTAATTGTTGGTAAGGCGGGTACCAGGTTGAGATTCATTGGGAGAGTCCTTAGAAAATGTAGTCCATCAACAAGGGAGGTGGCTTACAAAACACTCGTTCGACCTATACTTGAGTATTGCTCATCAGTGTGGGATCCGTACCGGGTCGGGTTGACGGAGGAGATAGAGAAGATCCAAGGAAGAGCGGCGCCTTTCGTCACAGGGTTATTTGGTAACCGTGATAGCGTTACGGAGATGTTTAACAAACTCAAGTGGCAGACTCTGCAAGAGAGGCGCTCTGCATCGCGGTGTAGCTTGCTCGCCAGGTTTCGAGAGGGTGCGTTTCTGGATGAGGTATCGAATATATTGCTTCCCCATACTTATACCTCCCGAGGAGATCACGAATGTAAAATTAGAGAGATTAGAGCGCGCACGGAGGCTTTCAGACAGTCGTTCTTCCCGCGAACCATACGCGACTGGAACAGGAAAGGGAGGTAATGACAGTGGTACGTAAAGTGCCCTCCGCCACACACCGTTGGGTGGCTTGCGGAGTATAAATGCAGATGTAGATGTAGACAGAATGTTTCAAATTCATTTGACGTGAACTGAGGGCCGTTGTCGGACAATATTACTTCAGGTAAACCTTCTAAGCAAAAAATCGATGATAACACCTGAATTGAGTTACGCGACCTTGTCGAGTTCATTGGCACAGCAAAAGAAAACTTGCTATATGAGTCAACCATAATGAACCAACGAGTGTTCCAAAAAGAGCCCGCAAAATCAAACGCCATGGCGTTTACGACTTAGGCCAAGCAGAGAATTTTTGTGGCGGAACCTACTGATTTTCCGCACATGCGTGACACTGTGACGTCAACTGTTCTATTTGGGCGAGCATACCCTGCCAAGTACAGAGTCGACGCGCTAACTGTTTCGAACGAACAATCCCCCGGTGTCCTTGGTGCAGTAACTGCAACACTTCTTTTTGCAGAGCCTTACGGATCAACACACTGGAGTATCCACTGTCATGTTGAACGAGAATCACACCTTTCTGTACAGCGAGCAATGTCGACGTGCAAAGTATCAGCGCACTACGGAGTTTTTCACGCTATTCAATGAGTGAGGTCAAGAAGCGCGAATATATTTGAGCAAAACATTCAAATCTGGGTCAGCGTCCGTACCCTGTATATTTTTTTATAGTTCAGCGGAAAAGACTGAAGCAATTCAGAATCCTGGGCATCGATGTGACAACAAGATGCAGCAGAAGCGTCAAAGTCTGTGCCAGGGCCAATCGGAAGACGTGAAAGTGCGTCCCCTTTACCGTGTTGAGCTGTCCGACGATACACATTCTCGTACTGGTATTGACACATAACAAAGCCCATCTTTGTAATTATTGGGCAGTTTGTATAGACGAAACAAGGAGTGCAAAGGCTTGTGATCAGTTACTAAGTAGAATTTTCTGCCATACAAATAGTTGTGGAATTTGGTGATACCATACACAATAGCCAATGCCTCTTTTTAAATTTGTGAATAGTTACACTGAGCTCTGGACAACACTTTTGATGCGAAAGCAATAGGTCTGTTTTTATCACCAGGTCTGTGGGAAAGCGCTGCAGGGACTCGATAAGAGGAAGCGTCAACTTGCAATACTACCGGTTTTTCAGGATCAGAGTGAACTAAGCAATGCATCTCTAAGTTTTTGGAAAGCTCCTTGGCGCTCATCTGTCCAAACAAAGGGGACATTCTTGCGACGCAAGCGATGCAATGGAGCCGCGATTTGTGCAGCATTCGTTCTGAACCGAAAATAATATTTCATTTTTCCTAAGACTGACTGCAGCTCTGTGATATTGCCAGGAACCGCCAAATCTCGTATGGCTAACAAATGTGGTTCAAATTGCTCAGAGCACTATGGGACTTAACTTCTGAGGTCATCAGTCCGCTAGAACTTAGAACTACTTAAACCTAACTAACCTAAGGACATCACACACATCCATACCCGAAGCAGGATTCGAACCTACGACCGTAGCGGTCGCGCAGTTCCGGACTGAAGCGCCTAGAACCACTCGGCCACTTCGGGCCGGCTAACAAATGTGACTGCAGAGGATTTACACCTTGATTGTTTATGACGTGACTAAGATATTGCGACTCAGACTTAAAAAAATCACACTTGTACAGTCTGCACTTTAGTCCTTCATCAAATAAAACACGAAACAAAGCACACAAATTTGAAATATGTTGTTCGGGTGTACGACCTGCTACGACAATATCTTCCAAATAGTTCTAACGGTTTGGCACTTCTGCAGTCAGCTGTTCCAAATATCGTTGGATAACGGCGCGTGCAGAAGCACTTCCGAGAGGCAAACGCAAATATTTAAACAAGCGCAAATGAGTATTTACTACATACAGTTTTCAGATCCTTCATCGAGCAGTATTTGAAGATACGCGTCGCGCAAATCAATTTTTGAAAAGTAGCGTCCAGCGCCTGATTTGTCCATAAGATCCTCTGGGCGTGGCAATGGATAAGTATCAATGACTGTTTGTGGTTTGGCTGTAAAGTCAACACAGAGGCGAAAGCGACCTGAAGGTTTGGGGAGCAAAACCAGTGGGCTTGCCCGTTGACTAGCTGATGTGGGCACAAGAGCTCTGTTATCTTGGAAGACTTTAAGTTCAGCCGCGACTTTGTCCCGTAATGCAATGGGAACAATTCTGGACCAGCAAAATTTCGGCTGAGCTGTCCTTCAGCGTAATATGTACAACAAAAGTATTACCTTTGCCTAAACCTTCAGAAAAGTGATCCGGAAATTCTTTGAGCAAGCTAGCCACACTGACTTTTGCATTGAACGCAGACACGGGCAACACAATGTCCTGAAAGTTAAAGCCAAACAAATCGAAAGAATCATGTCCAAATATGTTCTCACACTCGCGTGATCGTAGCACTGTAAAAGTCACTGTTCGCATATGTGAGCGATAAATTGCAGTCAAAGTACTTGGTCACCAACGGCCTTGCCGCAGAGGTAACAACGGTTCCCGTCAGATCACCGTAGTTAAGCGCTGTCGGGTTAGGCTACTACTTGGATGGATGACCATCCAGTCTGCTCAGCGCTGTTGTCAAGCGGGATGCACTCAGCCGTTGTGAGACAAACTGGGGAGCTACTTGACTGAGAAGTAGCGGCTCGTTCTCGTAAACGGATATACTGCCGGGTTAGCGGTGTGCTGACCACATGCCCCTCCGTATCCGCATCCGGTGACACTTGTGGTCTGAGGATGACACGGCGGTCGGTCAGTACCGTTCGGCCTTCCGAGGCCTGTTGGGACGGAGAGAGTCAAAGTACATGCTCCATTGCAAGCCGTCAGTTGCGTTCTAGTTTTAGACAGGCGTGGGAGCCTAATAGTTCATATCTGTGACTATTGAGCGATGTGACAGAGGCACCCCCGTCCAACTGAAATGTCACACGTTTCCTACAAATAAGTAAATAAACAATAAATTTGTGTGACTGATATATCACCAACGAAACTGCACGCTTCCTAGATGCAGACTTGGAATGAACTGCAATAATAACATGGCCTTTGTGACTAGATTTTTGTGAGTGGTCCGAATTCTTATACTTGTTCTGTTGCAAACATACGGACTGTACATGTCCTTTCCGTCCACAAGTGCAACACTGCGCTTGTCGGGAGGGGCAGCCTTGGCGTGTGTGACGCGTAGAACAGAGAGGGCAAGACTTAATTCCGTTCGCCTGTGTAGCCGCCTGTTTAACGAACTGCGTAAGCGGCGGGAAAGGTCGTTTACTCGGCTTGGCCAGAGCAAACCGCCGGTGCGGAATGGGGCGATCGCAACTAATTGACTCAACCGGGCAAATAGCTGGCTTCTCAAATGTATCAGCCGACAAGGCACCTGAATCGTACTGATCTAGTATTTGCACTACCTGCTGAAATGATGCATCGGATTCTTTCAAATTTTGTTCTCTGATTTTGACATCAGATACATCGCATCACGCAACATTACATCTGAATAGCCGCACGGAGTGGCCCCGTGGTTTGAGGCGCTACGTCAAGGATCTCGCGGCCCCTCCCGTATGGGTGTGTGTGTTGTTCTTGGCATAAGTTAGTTTAAGTTAGTTTAAGTAGTCTGCGAGTCTAGGGACTGATGACCTCAGCAGTTTGGTCCCATAGGAATTGACACACACACACAGACACACAGACACACACACACACACACACACACACACACACACACACACATACACACACACACACACACACACCCTAAATATAAAGCACCGCAGGCATATGTGAATTTGCATTTCCTTGTCATCCCCTGCAAATCTGTTACCCAGTCGCGATAAGTTTGTTCTGACCATTTTTTGCAATTAAAGAACTGATACGTAGCTGCTACTAAATTCAGTTGTTGGTCATAATAGCTTGTTAGTGAGTATATCACTATGCGTCGTAAGCAAGTTCACTCGGAGTGGCGTTAGGAAAGAGTTTTTGAATTAATCTGAGCACTGCACTTCCTACAGTGGATAATAGATATGGAAGTTTTACAACACCTAGGATGTTGTGGGCGAGTAAATGTGCCTCAAACTGTTGTAACCACTCGGGCCATTCTTCTTCTTGTTTGCAAAATTGACGAAAAGGCGGTGCTTGTTCTGTCGTGCGCTCAGCGTTGGCCAGTAGTTGCTGCACCTTGTGGAGCAGGGTCGCGCTTCGCTGCGTCTGGAACTGAAACATCTGCATTAGCTGTGTTGCATCTAACGCTTGCGGCTGTGGCGAATGAGCGGGGGCCGGGACAGGATTGGCGGGCATGTTGGAAGACACAAATGCAACAAACAAACAAAAATAATGACAAAAGGAGAGAAATGTTCTGCAACGCCCACCTGAAAACACTCATAAGCAAAAACGACACGAAACTGTTAAAGCAAAGCGAGCGCCCCTGCAAAGTAAAGGCAAGAGAGAGTTAAGGCTCCGGCACAATATTCACGAAAAAGTCGGTGGCCGTTAGGCACGGCCGCGCGACTGCTACGGTCGCAGGTTCGAATCCTGCCCCGGGTATGGATGTGTGTGATGTCCTTAGGTTAGTTAGGTTTAAGTAGTTCTACGTTCTAGGGGACTGATGACTACAGATGTTAAGTCCCATAGTGCTCAGAGTCATTTGAACCATTTTCGTTAGGCACGGGGATTGTTTCTAACACCGAGCCGCCAGTTGTGGGGTCTTGCCCACTCGTCGCTAATAGGGTGCCTAAGGGATGCAGCTTTCTCGAAATGCTATACAACAACTCAAACAAATAAAATTAGTAGTTTTACCTCTATAAAGCAATTGACAATACTGCTTAACTTTGGGGATACATCAGTGTCACAAGTAACATACAAACAGTAATAGCCGGCCGCCGTGACCGAGCGGTTCTAGGCGCTTCAGTCCGAAACCGCTGCTGCTGCTACGGTCGCAGGTTCGAATTCTGCCGCTGGCATGGATGTGTGTGATGTCCTTAGGTTAGTTAGGTTTAAGTACTTCTAAGTCTATGGGACTGATGACCTCAGATGTTAAGTTCCATAGTACTTAGAGCCATTTGAACCATTTTTGGAACAGTAATAGTCAAAGTCCAGACAAGTAACTGATAAGGATCACAACTAGATGTTCTTGTAGCACGCTCCGCAAATACGTTCCACTGAAGTCAGTACCATGAGGCGATCTGAGCCTCGAGGCTGGCAACATTGAAGCTGATATTCAATTCTTTCAGGTGTCGCTCCTGGCGTGGCGCGGTTCAGTTCCACGCAGCATTGGCCGACGTTTCCTCACCGCCTGCTCTGGTCTTCTGTTCTACGTCTACATCTATATGGTTACACTCTAATTCACACTTAAGCGCCTGGCAGAGAGTTCATCGAACAATTTTCATACTACTTCTCTACCATTCCACTCTCGATAGGCGCGTGGGATCACCTAAATCTTTCCGTTCGAGCTCTGATTTCCCTTATTTTATTATGATGATCATTTGTCCCTACGTAGGTGTCATCATCATCATCATCATCATCATCATCATCACCATTTAAGACTGATTATGCCTTTCAGCGTTCAGTCTGGACCATAGCCCCCCTTATACAGTTCCTCCATGATCCCCTATTCAGTGCTAACATTGGTGCCTCTTCTGATGTTAAACCTGTTACTTCAAAATCATTCTTAACCGAATCCAGGTATCTTCTCCTCGGTCTGCCCCGACTCCTCGTACCCTCTGCTGCTGAATCCATGAGTCTCTTGGGTAACCTTGCTTCTCCCATGCGTGTAACATGACCCCACCATCTGAGCCTGTTCGCCCTGACTGCTACATCTATAGAGTTCATTCCCACACGTAGATGTCTGTCAACTAAATATTTTCGCATTCGGAAGAGAAAGTTGGTGATTGAAATTTCGTTTCAGTTATTGCCACCCCAACTCGTGTGTCATATCAGTGACACTTTCACCACCATTGCGAGATAACACGAAACGAGCTGCCCTCATTTGCACTTTTTCGATGTCCTCCGTCAATCCTACCCGGTAAGGATCCCACACCGCACAGCAGTATTCCAGCAGAGGATGGACAAGGGTAATGTAGGCTGTCTCTTTAGTGGGCTTTTCGCATCTTCTAAGTGTTCTGCCAACAAAGTGCAGTCTTTGCTTCGACTTCCCCACAATATTATCTATGTGGTCTTTCCAATTTAAGTTGCTCGTAACTGTAAGTCAGTCGAATTGACAGCCCTTAGATTTGTGCGATTTATCGTATACCCTAAATTTATCGGATTTCTTTTAGTAGACATGTGGATGACCTCGCACTTATCTCTTTTTAGTGCCAGTTGCCACTTTTCGCACCATACACAAATTCTCTCTAGGTAATTTTGTAATTGGAATTGATTATCTGATGATTTTACTTGACGGTAAATTACGGCGTCATCTGCAAAGAATCTAAGGGGGCTGCTCAGATTATCACCTAGACCATTTATGTAAATCAGGAGCAGCAGAGGGCCTATGGCACTACGTTGCGGAAAGCTCGATATCATTTCTGTTCTACTCGATGATTTACCGTCTATCACTACAAACTGTGACATCTCTGAGAGGAAATCACGAATCCAGTCACACAACTGAGACGATATTCTATATGCACGCAATGTAATTAATAGTGGCTTGTGAGGAACTGTATCAAAAGTCTTCTGGAAATCTAGGAATATGGAACCAATCTGAGACACCTTGTCGACATTACTCATTACTTCATGGGAATAAAGAGCTAGCTGTGTTGCACAAAAACGATATTTTCTGAATCCGTGTTGGTTATGCATCAATAAGTCATTTTCTTCAAGGTGATTCATAATGTTCGAGTACAGTATATGCTCCAAAATCGTACTGCAAATTTAGGTCAGTGGTATGGGTCTGTAATTCAGTGGGTTACTCCTATTTCATATCTTGAATATTGGTGTGACCTGTGCTACTTTTCAGCTTTTGTTCCGTAGCTTGCGGTTACGCAAGAACACATAAAGTGCATGAATGGCTGCAAACGGTCTCCAAGTAGCCGAACTAACCAGAGGAGCCAGTCCATTGCACGTAAACACAGCCCGCACTATTTTGGAGCCACCAAAAGCTTCGACATTGCCTCGTTGAGAACATGGGTCCGTGGCTTCGTGGGGTCTGCGCCACACTCGAATCCTACCATCAGGTCTTACCAGCTGAAATCGGGATTCGTCTGATCGGGCCACGATTTTCTGGTCATCTAGAGTCCAACCGATATGGTCACGAGCCCAGGAGAGATGCTGCGAGCGATATCGTGGTGTTATCAAAGGCACTCGCTGCGGTCGCCTGCTGCCATAGCCCCTTTGCCGCAAACTTCGCCATACTGTCCTAACGGATGCGTTCGTCGTACGTCCCATATTGATTTCAGCGGGTTGGTTTATGCAGCGGTGCTTGTCTGTTACCATCGACAGCTCTATCCAAACGCAGCTGCCATCGGTCGTTAAGTGAAGGCTGTAAGCCACTGCATTGTCTGTGGTGAGAGGCAATTCCCGAAATGTGGTGTTCTCGGTACACTCTTGGCGCTGTGAATGTCGGAATATTGAAGTCCCTAGCAATTTCCGGTATGAAATGAAACCTTTTCACGTGGATCATTTGGTACAAATGACAGCTCCGCCAGTGCACTGCGCTTTTATACTTTATGTACACGGCCATCTGTATACACTCCTGGAAATGGAAAAAAGAACACATTGACACCGGTGTGTCAGACCCACCATACTTGCTCCGGACACTGCGAGAGGGCTGTACAAGCAATGATCACACGCACGGCACAGCGGACACACCAGGAACCGCGGTGTTGGCCGTCGAATGGCGCTAGCTGCGCAGCATTTGTGCACCGCCGCCGTCAGTGTCAGCCAGTTTGCCGTGGCATACGGAGCTCCATCGCAGTCTTTAACACTGGTAGCATGCCGCGACAGCGTGGACGTGAACCGTATGTGCAGTTGACGGACTTTGAGCGAGGGCGTATAGTGGGCATGCGGGAGGCCGTGTGGACGTACCGCCGAATTGCTCAACACGTGGGGCGTGAGGTCTCCACAGTACATCGATGTTGTCGCCAGTGGTCGGCGGAAGGTGCACGTGCCCGTCGACCTGGGACCGGACCGCAGCGACGCACGGATGCACGCCAAGACCGTAGGATCCTACGCAGTGCCGTAGGGGACCGCACCGCCACTTCCCAGCAAATTAGGGACACTGTTGCTCCTGGGGTATCGGCGAGGACCATTCGCAACCGTCTCCATGAAGCTGGGCTACGGTCCCGCACACCGTTAGGCCGTCTTCCGCTCACGCCCCAACATCGTGCAGCCCGCCTCCAGTGGTGTCGCGACAGGCGTGAATGGAGGGACGAATGGAGACGTGTCGTCTTCAGCGATGAGAGTCGCTTCTGCCTTGGTGCCAATGATGGTCGTATGCGTGTTTGGCGCCGTGCAGGTGAGCGCCACAATCAGGACTGTATACGACCGAGGCACACAGGGCTAACACCCGGCGTCATGGTGTGGGGAGCGATCTCCTACACTGGCCGTACACCACTGGTGGTCGTCGAGGGGACACTGAATAGTGCACGGTACATCCAAACCGTCATCGAACCCATCGTTCTACCATTCCTAGACCGGCAAGGGAACTTGCTGTTCCAACAGGACAATGCACGTCCGCATGTATCCCGTGCCACCCAACGTGCTCTAGAAGGTGTAAGTCAACTACCCTGGCCAGCAAGATCTCCGGATCTGTCCCCCATTGAGCATGTTTGGGACTGGATGAAGCGTCGTCTCACGCGGTCTGCACGTCCAGCACGAACGCTGGTCCAACTGAGGCGCCAGGTGGAAATGGCATGGCAAGCCGTTCCACAGGACTACATCCAGCATCTCTACGATCGTCTCCATGGGAGAATAGCAGCCTGCATTGCTGCGAAAGGTGGATATACACTGTACTAGTGCCGACATTGTGCATGCTCTGTTGCCTGTGTCTATGTGCCTGTGGTTCTGTCAGTGTGATCATGTGATGTATCTGACCCCAGGAATGTGTCAATAAAGTTTCCCCTTCCTGGGACAATGAATTCACGGTGTTCTTATTTCAATTTCCAGGAGTGTATGTGCTTATCGCTGTTCCATGACTTGTCACCTCAGTATAAATCACCATCTCTTGTTTTAGAATTGTGTGTTCAGCCGCAAAATTTTGTCCAAGTATTAGTGAGAGTACCTGGCTGGGATTCTGGGGGGGGGGGGGGGGGTTCTGGGGGGGAGAGAGCTTTGGAGATATGCATGGATACCGAAAGTAAGACACCAAACAGAAATGGGAAGCTAAATAGGCAGGTCACAACAAGTAGCGATTAGAGTCTCCTCGAGGCCGCTGACAGTAACGTAGGCGTGATAGCCCTCGTGGCAACCCGGCAGCGGGACGTGGTGGCGTGCTGGGCAATAACGAGGGCGCTTGTTACGGCGCTGGGCAGCGGCGGCGGCGGCAGCGTCCTCCCCCTCCCCCACACTCTCTCCTCTCCACTGGTCTCTCCCGCCCCCTTCCCCCCCCCCCCCTTGCCCACCAGCGATGCCTCCTAATTGTGCCGCGGCTGCTCCAGCGGGCGGTTAACGCCTCGGCCTCTGCCGCGGTCGCGGCCGCAGCCGCTGCCGCCCCTAACGAACCACTTGTGCCGCCTCAACCGCCTCCGCCGCTCCCGCCATCCTCCACAGTGCCGGTTGCGACTGTACCGCCGCGCCCTGCCGCGCCTCGCCGTGTGTTTGCCAACAGCGACGTCGTTAGGCGCCAGGCCGGCAGACGAGACGAGGGCCGCACCTGCTCCCCCCTCCCCAAGGCCTCCTCTTGCAACCTTGGCGCAGCGTGACGTCACAGTCGCGTCTTCTCTAATTACTGGTTCACGACGCGGTCGCTGCTCGCAGGCGCAGAATGTGCGTCTGCTGGGAATCTGGGAGGGGCGAGGTGTATTTGCGAGCGAAAAAGAAGCGTGTCTCAAAATTCCTGCAACAGTGGGTGTCGCCGCTTAATTAAGGGGTCGAGACCTTGCCCTCTGCAGACGGATAAGTGTGTAAACTCTGCCCAGATTAGACCCTGGCGTCATTTACAACAGAATCAGGCGGAAAACGTAATAATTAAGTCTTTGTGTGTGTTATTTTTATTCGTTTTTTTTTTTTTTTTGTCGCAGCCAGCGACTTGGAAAGAGGGACCATCTGCTCGTTCCGGCGACAGGTGGCGTCACATGCTCACAGTGGGCAGCCTCGCCCTACTCTACCACCTCAGCCCACTTTGCGTCAACCCGTGGTCCCATCAGCGAGGTAAAGCTGCCCGCACTGTGACAACAAACCATGTTTGCATCCTAGATGGTTCAGATGGCTCTGAGCAGTATGGGACGTAACATTATTATTATTATTATTATTATTATATTCTGAGCACTATGGGACTCAACCGCTGAGGTCATTAGTCCCCTAGAACTTAGAACTAGTTAAACCTAACTAATCTAAGGACATCACAAACATCCATGCCCGAGGCAGGATTCGAACCTGCGACCGTAGCGTTCTTGCGGTTCCAGACTGCAGCGCCTTTAACCGCACGGCCACTTCGGCCGGCTGGGACGCAACATCTGAGGTCATCAGTCCCCTAGGACTTAGAACTACTTAAACCTTACTAACCTAGGGACATCACACACATCCATGCCCGAGGCAGGATTCGTACCTGCGACCGCAGCGGTCGCACGGTTCAGACTGTAGCACCTAGAACCGTAGGCCACTTCGGCCGGCGTTTGCATCCCAAGCGCCAGTTACGCTCATGTTGACGATGTTCGCTGCGAGCTTCTATTATTCTCTCTGTTTGACTCTTGCTGCTTTTCTCATAGCAGTCCGATGAACTTAGCTTATTTCCCTACTTGAGCTTATTTCCCGATTTGCAGTACTTCACTTTGTCCTTGGCGTTACTGTGGCCAACCAGAAGTCTGTGTTGCGTGCTGTAGGTTTAAGTAGTTCTATGTCTAGGGGACTGATGACCTCAGATGTTAAGCTGCATAGTGCTCAGAGCCATTTGAACCAGGCCGAAATCGCCTTGTTTGAGATAGATCTGTTGAATATCGAACAGTAATAAAATTCTGTGTTTTTCGGTACCTTATCGTCCACAGAAAACTGTTATGACTTACTTTGCACGCTCTGTGCTTTTTTAGGAGCGAGGAAAAAATGCTGTTCATTAACATAGACTTCAGATATTAATTTATTCTAAATGCAATATCAAATGGTAAAAATAATACGTAATTTCTTGCTGAAGTTTCAGCTTCAGCTGCTTACAGCAGATTTTGGTGTAGAAATATTATAAGATTTGTAAATCTCTCACTCTTCAACACAATGTCTGCTCATGTCTGCTCAGAAGATGTCGATCCCTGGCCACTATGAAAGTTTGTAAATGTTACTGAACGGGCAAACACACGAAATTGGGCTCAGTGCATGAATGTTCGAAGTCAAGCACACACGCAGCTCGAGCTCCGGAGAGGGGATGCCTGCATCTCATTGGCTGTGACGTCATCGTTCGTGGCAGGCAGCGCCCATGTGCCGCGGTGGCGGCTGTAGGAAACGCGGCGGCGTAACCGGCGGCGCAAGTATTTCAAAGTGCGACCTACCGGATAGCGTCCGATACCGCAAAAACAACAAGTCTTGATGAAGGAAGACAAAATTTGACTTCTTTTTCATTATAAGCAGTCAAGAAGTTCAGCCAAATGGTCGAAATAAATAAATTAGATAGGAAATAAGCATTTGTTTCATAATACAGATTGATGCAAAAATCATAACAACGCAGAAAGAAAAATGAGCGAGTGCTATCGCATTCTGGCTACCAAGCAAGGTGATGTTCACCCACGTAATCGAAAAAGATATTTCCCCCTCCACATAAAACAGCCCCCTTCCTCGTGGTGTGTGCAAACAGGGCATTACGTCGCGGTTCCGACGGAGTATTAGCAAACTGGACTCGCATTCGGGGGCACGATGGTTCAAACCCATCTCCGGCCGTCCTGATTTATGTTTTCCGTGATTTGACTAGATCCGCCAAGGCAAATACCGGCATGGTTCCTTTGAAAGAGCATGGGTGATTTCCTCCCATCCTCAATCCGAGCTTGTGCTCCGTCTCTAATGACCTAGATGTCGACGCCACGTTAAATCTGACCTTCCTTCGGATGGAGTACCATGACGAAGAAGAAAGAAATGAAATGTGCGTAGGGCATTACTGACCGGGAGACACCGTATGGGATTTTGACAACCTGGCGCAAATGCTTCTATCTGCCGCCACTTCAGCGACATGCACAAATTGAGTCACTTAGACGCAAAACTGTCCATGTCCACTTTTAAAAAGAATTGAGTTGGCAGCTCTGGATTGTGAAACATGACATTTTACACATGCTTGAAATGCTATTTATGCTGAAAGTTCTCCATGTCCTATGGAAAACAACTCACGAAAAGTGTGGTTAGATTCAAAACTGTCCATGTCCATCAGTAAGTTGGGTGCAAAACTTGCCCTTTTGACAAATCGCATTGAAGGCTGGTGTCATGTGACCGTAATGCAGGGAGAAAAGCTGTCGCGTGTATTTACCTGCGACTCTCAACATTACAAAGATGTGGCAATATTACAATTCCGTGGTTACTACTGAAAAGCGAGTCACGCAAAATTTTTTTAGAAACACATTTAATACAAAATTTAACATTGGATTTGGGTCTCCAAACACAGATGTTTGTTCCATGTGCCTCACACTTTTGGAACAGATCAAAACTGAAAAGAGTGACGTTAAGAAAGCTCAACTTATGGGTCGAAATAGACTTCATAACCTTAAAGCAAACAGTTTCTATTCACTGCTGAAGGAAAAGCAAGACAACCTTCTGACATTGTCCTTTGACTGCCAAAAGAATTAACCCTTGCCAAAAATACCTGATCAGAGTGTCTATTACAGTAGGCAATTATACCTATATAATTTTGCCATTGTAGTAGGTTCCTCTAAATCAAAGTTAACCAGTAATAATGTCTTCATTCACGGCTTGAACATGAATGTAAGAAGGAGTCGAATGAAATATGTTCAGCTCTTTACCACCGTTTGTGCCATACAGACATGATCAACATACAGACTTTGAGATTGATTGCCGGTGGATGCCCTGGGCAAAATAAGAGTACAATAGTTGTCTCAATGTTGTGTCACTGGATGTACAAACATGCGCCAGGAGTAAACAAAATAGAAATTATTTATCGCGTAACTGGACATTCATTCATGCGTCCTGATAGAGTTTTTGGGCTCATCGAAAGGCAACTGCGGAAACGAGAAGTGATAGTTCAGCCATCCGAGTACCGTACCATCTTGGAACAGTATGGGACCCTTCACATTCTATTGAAGAGACTGGAAGGTAGTTGACAGGAAAGGAGCCATTCAAAACATCAATAAACCCGTAGCATCATTCCCCTTCCAGATAACGAAAGTAAAACGAGTGATAATCATCCGTGATTCTTAGAATGCTATGAAAGTCCAAGGGGAGCCTAATTATAATTCTGAAATCAACCTACCAGTGTCCGTATGCAAACGTGGGAATCACTTAGGACACACAAACTCGAGCTGCATTACGAACACGGTCGTTCCTATTAATGAAAAGAAACTGGAGGATGTTTCAAAACTCCTCGAGAAACACTATGATGAGTCCTGGAGGGAACGTGAACCCCTGTCGTGGTACATGACATTACTAGGTTCCAGCGGGTCAGGGGCATCAGTTGAATCAGAATGCCTAGCAGGAGAAGATGATGACATTGTTCCAGATATGATGTATTAAGTGGATTGCAGTTTGTCAGTTGTTACACAATGTACCTTCAGAAATATTAAAGGAAATTGAAACTGAATACACAGCTTTATGTTCACTCCACATCCTCTCCTCATGTACAACTAGTCAGGTTCAAAACTGTCCATGTCCATTTCAGTTGCATGCAAAAGTGGTCATCTGCAAAGTCAGATGCAAAACTGTCCAAGTCCATTTTTATTTTGCTTATATCTTACATGCTTTGAGTTCCTGATTTTTTTTCAATAGCCCAAATGGTTTTGTACTAATCCATACTTATGTATACAACATACAGTGTAGGGCAGTGTGTACTTACCCAGTGAAAACAGTTTTTCCACTATTTCTCAAAACCGGTTATCGAGGACATGGACAGTTTTGCATCTAGGCGACTCAATTATATCCACTGATGGCCAACCCTCTCTCCAAAGACCTACTACCAACGCAGTGGTCTAGCGGAGAGGTTGTGGAAGCGTCTAAATCGGTGTAGTGAAACTAGTTCTTCCAAAATTTCAAAGATAATGGAAAAAATATTAAAAATTACTAGAAAGAGTAATATGTGTTTTGTCCACAGATGAGTATGGATTTAGAAATCATCGCTCGTGAGAACTCACCTTGCCCTTTCCTTACACGATAGCTTGCGAAATAATTGTGTGGAAATGATTGTGACGCAAAACAGATGCACTCCCTATACCTAGATTTCCGGTAACAACACATACACACAGTCTCTGGTGGAGCAAATCCCCGGTCTGGGCAACATTAACCACCAGCTGCTGACGCTGAAGAAGAATATCCAGAGACGGTGATCCCGAAGGCACGTACCTAACATATACCGTACATTCGGCCTGATAACAGGCAGAGCGTGGCATCAGGATTTCGCAAGCTCACGGGCCAACGCAGCGTCGCGCCAAATGACCACGCAAGCCTACCATCATCAGAATACAAAATGATTCGGCATGAGGATGCTGTAAGTAGGTAGGCTCGATGACCTACCAGCAGCGAAATGTTCGTCGACGGAGTATAGCGGATCTTTGACGATGAACCGACGGCCTCCGCCAAGGGCGCAGCTGGCTACACTTCTCGGAGTCCGAGGTTCGACGCTGCCGGCTTGCACGTGGAACTCTATGACTCCGGCAAGCCTTCCCCAGGTTGCTACCGTCTTAACCAACTGCTGTCAAACCCCGGTCAATACGTATGTTGCGCTTGCTATCGACTGATCATCACCGCGACTGCCACTACAACTGAGTGTCGACGTACTGCAACAGCAGCACGTGGTCTTGAGCCACAATTCTCTTCGCTTCACCGAGTTTGAAGACGAGGGGGATGGATGCCAGGCTGCGTCCACTGGACTAAGTCAAACACTTGTACCTCTCCGATGTTATACAGCGATAAAGAGGGTTCTCTGAACTCTGTCTGTCCAGCTATGGCCGTTCTCATCTTCAACAGAGTCCTGTCCCTCTTCTTTGCTGTTCGAATCCACAGCGGCTACGCTGTACTGCCAGTTCTGTGGCAAACTAAGGCGCAAAGTTTAAACAAATTTGTTATACTTGCAAGTTGTGTGTATTTGTGTAAAGAAAACTTACTACTCTTTTAGGTAGTGATAAATTTGCCCTGATGTTTTAATGAATGCAGAATGATGTGTGTAATGTCCAAAGAATAAGTTTCTAACCCTATCTGACTCAGCAACATCCGTAAAGCAATGACAAAACACGTATAATCGGCAGTCAAGTGAAAACGGAAAACATTGGAAAAAGTAATAAAACTCTTTATTATTTCAAAAGTAATCACCATAACAGGTAATACAATAATCAGATTGTGAGACGAGATGGTCAGTGCATTCATTGAAAAATATTCTCAGTTGCCTTACAGAACCATGAAGTGTATCAAGGCGTTCATGTCTTCACCCGAAGCAAATCGACGCCCACAAATGTCTCTCCAAAACATAAAGTACCATGGGGAGAGATCAGGAGTGTATGGACGATGTGTAAGGGTTTTTCAGTGAGACTTCTGGTGCGTGTGAGCCAAAAAGTGCGTTGCACGTTGTTTAACGGAGTGCCATCTTACGTATAATGGCTGGGCGGGCCGCGTGGTCCGCTTGTATAATGAGGCCTTTCGTTCCAAGTTGGTACGTAAAAAGCAGTTGTATCTTTATGGAGATACAAACATTGGCAAATCTACAGCTAGTAGCGTAACGGTAAGCGTCGCGTGTTCTATTACATTCACTACTACATTTTTTTAAAACGCAATTCTGCTGTCAGCTGAAGTTATCAATTTAATGGAACTTTGAACATAATTCTCTTCACTTCGCAACCCAAAATAGTCGCATGTGGAAAAAAGGCTAACTTCTGTGTGATTTTGTTCTTTTCAGGTTTAATACACGGCCAGGCAGCAGATGCGTCTCGAAGCTTTTTTTTTATGTATGGGGAGAGCGCATTGTGCCAAAATAGTCAGAAAAGTACGAGTATTTTCTACATTAGCTGTCGTCTGGTAGTGGCATTTTATTCTTCTTCAAACCTTCTTTGACACCTTTAACTCAGAACAAGTTTTCTACATGCATGTAATCAATAAACTGCATGTGCATTGTCAGACTGTTGTAGATAACATCAGAGAATTCGCACACATCGTTAATGATTAATTTCTCTCTCATGTTTAGTATTGTTTTAACAACACTAAAAGAAACCTTACGAAAACTGTGCACTGTATGTAAGAAATGAAATATAACTACCCACGATAACCTTACGACGAAAGTAAGTCTGTTTTAACAAAACTGAGTATCTGTACACAAGCGTGCCTCTATTTGCACGAATTAGTAAACTACTACTCATTTAGATTTCGATTGGGTCTGTGTTTAAATGGTGTGCTGTGTCATATTCAACAGGTATGCAAATGTGGCATTTCATAAGTATAGTTACGTATTCCTAGAAACCCAAAATTTGCTTGTCAGCAGCGGAAAGAGGCGTTACTTGTTGTGCAGCATTGTAAGTTTTTCATCATTGCACTATGAGCTGAAAGTATTTTCTTACGATTTGCTTATCGATGTTTGATCTGACTGCTTGCAGCTCTTACACAGAAGGGATAAAAACGTTACATCAGCGAGGCTCGAACCGCGAATCGTAACAATCGCGTTTCTACAGGTCAGCACGTCAACACAGAGCTAGCGGATAGATACGTTTTGCGCCATCCTCTTACGAGGCCAATAGTGGCTAGAACTCGTAAACCGCTATTTACAGGACGAGATTAGTTGCGATTGCCACGTTCAATGACTTTGCTGGGCTGAAAACCGTAATTTTACAATCTTCTGTTACACCTCAAGCGATAACAACTCAGGTTATTCAATGGAAATGACACGAGAAATCAAGTGAACCTTGAGGCTTAGTTCCGTGCACACCAGGAAGTAACTCGTCGATCACAGAGTTGCCAAACATACCTTGCGTTGTTGCCAAATCTCAGTTACATTACCAACAGGAAGAAGACGAACCGATGTGATCCTGCAGCGGACTGGGAATTGACTACAGCTGGCGCCTCAAAGACGCGGCTACTACGGCCTGGAATACGTAATGCGTCTGATTCGCATTTCTGTAACTAGGTTTAGGGCTCTGAGCACTATGGGACTCAACTAGGTTTAGGGACTGGAGCTTAGTTACTAATAATACTCAGAACTGACTGCTACTAAGCATCATAAATCAGTAACTCTCATAGTTGTTTTTATATTTCTTTCGTAACTGTACTCAAACTAAGAAACTCATGCACGGACGTTTTCGTGCCTCGCCGATAGTCGGGCACAACAAACAAATAAAAATAAAAAGAGAATGTGTGTGTGTGTGTGTGTGTGTGTGTGTGTGTGTGTGTGTGTGTGCGAGAGAGAGAGAGAGAGAGAGGGTAAAAAAATGTTGTAAAGAAATTGAATACTGGTATGTAAAGAAACGTTTCCTTAAAATGACTCGTTCCACATCATTACGAAATGTCGTATTCATGATCTATGGAACAAGTATTAATCTAATCTAATCTAATCATATCATATTGCTGACTATCCATGAAGAGTCACGAAGTACCGAAATTTTCGCCTATATCAGTAACCAAATCTAAACTTGAAAATAAAAGACGACAGTTTTTGTAATAAACCGGGACTCCTATCAAGACCCTTTCATCCCTGTTAACTAACCATGAAAGATGTCTGATATACCTCAATTCAGAAGTAACGAAGTGTGTATGAATTTAAAGATGAAGTGCATGATGTGAAGTTCTGCGACGGAGATACGAACCCAAGACGTAATAGGATTGTTAACTAATTAAAATCAAATATTACGTATCGGTTTTTCTTGCCAGCTGCTAGGTGTTTAATCTAAAATAAGTACACAAACTTTTGTGCCTGAGCGACAATCGAACCGCACTCCCATCGTTCTTTTTCATTGTCCACGAACATTGCTTAAGTATCAATTGGTTACTCACCAACAGTAAGATGTGTGCGTGTTTGTCCAGAAATCGTTGGCAACATGAACAGACATTAAAGATGCACGTTAATTTTCACTAGCAGGCCGGTGTGCACGTGATAGGGCTTGAAATGAAATTATGAATATTTTTGTACTGGATCAGCATTCGGAACCACATATTTACCCTTGGAGGAGACCGAGAGAAGACTGCAGTCTTGGGAAAAGGAATGAAATGATTGAACTATAATGTTCCGAGAGATTCAGATCCTCGAAAGAGGAGATACGAATTCGAATCACAGTCCAGCACCAAATTTTTCAATGTCTCTAGTTCAATCAAGTACAAGTAAAATAAGAGCCCTGTTCCTTTAGACGGCTATCAGTTCAAATAAAATAAAATTTTCTAATGTAAGTAAGTTTACTGGTGACAGTATTGCTGTTTACCCTGACCTCCACCTATGTCATTTTCCAACGTAAACCGGCTGTGCCCAGTTTGGAATGAAGGAACGTGATGTTTAATGGGGATTCTGGGTTATAACAGCTTTCTCTTGAGGTTACTAGAGATAAAGTAAATCTGTTTGTGCCTCTTAAAAGTAAATGCCTGAACTTGTGATAGTTCGTTCCACCAGACCATTGTGGTCACGTTTCCCAGCCCCAGGAATGTGCTGTAATGGATGATGTGCTTAGCTTACTAAACTAGTCACGGTGTTAAAAAAACGAGAGTCTATTAAATGGTTGAGTAGAAGCAAGCTTCTGACGTGGAGATTATGCTATTCTCATGTTAGCAGGATGTAAAGACTCTTCTAGGCGTCATATCCTCGATTTGAAGCCATTTTGAAATTTTCACTAATTCAGGAAATTTCTTAGTTCGAGAAAATCCACTGTGAAGTGTGAAGTTACTGGATAATTCGATTATCACTGTCATTATTACTACCAGTTTCTTCATACCGCTGCTGTAACACATGTGCTTCATTTAAGTCCTTTTGGTCATTATAGAAGTAGTTGCCCAAGAACAAGTTCTTGCCCTGTCTACGGAATCCTTTTCATGTTAATATCAAACATCAGCAATTACTCATAGATTACATTAAAACTAAAGTAATTAATGAAGACATTACTTTATAACGAAAACGAGCTGCCTTTCTTCATTTACTTGCGCCTAGAAATGGGTGTCGAATTCGGCCAAACCAAAAGCCAAGGGATCTTACTGCCTTCCAATATATGTCGCTGTCGGTTCCTCCATATGATTTGGTCGACGTGACCTGTTTCAAGTTGTGTATGACACAGAATGTTTTAGAAAATCGATTGTTTTCCTTTGCAATAAACAGAAATATTTTCATTCTAAGCTATCCGAGTCCAAAATTTTCGCAATATTAGTTCAAATTTAATATTCACTTCCATAATGTAAGGAAAGTATTTTACAGTTTCAAAACTCGCATCCGACTCACTGTCCTTACACTTAGTCGCTGGCCTTAAATTCTAGGTCAAAGTGACGCCAGTTTAAGTAACCTAATGTAGCGAAGACTGTTTGCCAGTGCTCTTTCTCACCGGAAAGTATGCAATTCACTCGTTCGGCTCCATAAGTACACTGTAACAGTCATTATGTATGCAATGCATACGGATTGTAGAATTTAGTGGTGCCCTCTCTTCCACTTCTATGTATAATATGCTCACCTAAACGGGCCATTTATCATTACAGTCCCTGGACGGTGCAACATCATATTGACAACAACAATGTGCTTATACTGACAACCTCATTGTTCGTTTTACCCGATTTTGTAATCATTTAAGTAAAACAACATGACCTTCAAGTGGGAGACATTTCGTACCCCTTTTCCTTCTGTGAAATTTGTCAGTAAGCTTTTTGCCTTCGAACAAGCGAAATGCGGCAGAGTGCGGCTGGTAAACGATTTACAAACCACGGTTTAGTGCCGTTAACACGATTTCTTTAAACATTGGCGTAGCTGAAGGAATTTAGTTTCTTCTTAAATCGTCTTATGCAGCAACGTTCACAGATATCTCAAATAGGAAAAGCTTTTTATCCAGGTACGAAGGTTGTAAAACAAACTTCCCACAGTTTGTGTCAGGTTGATCTTTTCGTCTGATAGCACTGGGTAAGTATTTTCTGTAAGAGGAATTAAAGTAGTGTTCCTGTAGGTGTGGGAATCATTGGTAGAAAACGAGTTTCACACCAATGGGTACAG
Organism: Schistocerca piceifrons; assembly: GCF_021461385.2. Classification (NCBI taxonomy): domain Eukaryota; kingdom Metazoa; phylum Arthropoda; class Insecta; order Orthoptera; family Acrididae; genus Schistocerca; species Schistocerca piceifrons. The sequence continues at coordinate 564,152,991 of NC_060143.1, forward strand.
TACTGATAAATATTCAAGATGATTATCAACATAAGTCTGCGTTCATCCACAAACAGAGGCGTAATTGTAATATTGAAGCTAGACTAGGTATCCTTGTCTTCCTTGAGTGGGCATTGGAAGGCGTTTACACACACGTATACGAGGGTAATCCCAAAGGTAAGGTCTCCTAAGGGACACGCAAGTGCCAACGCAGGCACAAACGAGAGATCCTTAATTTTAATGGCAAGCAGAAACCACAGTGTTGGCTGCATGGTGGCAAGGTGATAAAGAGCAGGACTATGGATACGAAGGTCTCAGGTTCGCTCCCTCATCAGTCCCACGATTTTTATGTGCCGTTTTACACATATTTCCCCTAGGGCAGTGTTTGCTGATGTGAAAAATGCCGAGTTGCACTGTGGTCCGAAAGCCACGTAAAACTGTAGGTTCCCCTATTAACTGGCTAGGTAAGTCAACTCAAAGGTCGGATGAAAGCAACAGCATACCACGTCCAACAAGACCGTGCCTATTAAAGCACTGTGGTATTCAAACCACTCTTGCGACTGATGACTGCTTTACTTTCTATGGTTCCAAAACTAATGATCTTAGGGTTATTAACATTTTTGTGTTTTCATGCTGTAGCTTTGAAACCAGTAAAAGTAAGTAACCGGCCGAGCACTGTCACCGTTCGAGTTGTCAAGGTGGTAGACGACGATGCTGTCGACCCCAGTTACAATTTTGGTCATGGCTATGTTTCAGTCGAATACCTATATGGGCCTTTCTGCGTATTTCAAGAAATACTTTTATACACTTGGTACGCTTCCAAATTGATATCTGATAGAGCTGTATTTAGCAACATGAATCAGATATGTTTTCCGTGCAATGTATCGGACAACACGTCAGTGCAGCGAGATTTCGCTTATGTGTTGCGCATGGTGCAAGAAATATTTGTATTTTGCTTGCTTTTGTGATAGGTTTCACGCCACTGAATGCGACCAAGCTCACGAATAGACTGTGAATAACTGGAATTACGCAATAACACACTTGCAAGTAGTATTTTAGCGTTATGTATCCCGATGAAAATAACTGTAAACAGGCTATATGCCTACTAGCTTATTATCGCGATTCTCGATGCTTTCCTCAAAAAATTAAAATAAAAATAAAAAGAGAGAGAGAGAGAGAGAAAACAGAAATGTATTTCAAATATCAGCTCAGTGACGCCATGTTCGTCTCGTGATGTAAAGCAAGGATAGTTGATAGATAATATCTCGTTGTATTAGCGATATGTATGGCTACGGGGTTCTTTGTTTTCTCTCTGAAAACAACTAGAACAGAATTCAGTAACAAAGTGGTAAGAACGCCTACTCAGTGCGCCAATTAAACACTCAGCCATTCTTGGTTATTTTGTTAATCGTCTGTATTGCAGTAAACATCCTTGATTATTGATTTGTAATTACTACCATTGTTATTGTTATTCGTCACTCCACAACAGCTTTCCTATCACTCATTGCCGCCGATGCACGTAACGAATGGATCAGGATGAATGGAATGTAGGATGTTTCGTCACGGAGAATATACACATTTATCTCGGCGTCTTGTGTCAGGGTAATATGAAAATCTCAATAAGAAAAGACGGCAATAACATCCAACTATTTCTGTCGACTTACCACCATGACGACAGACAAATTGGCGTATCACTGTATTTTGATTATAATTCGTTAGCCTTTTTGCGACCTCATTTTAATACCTCGTGGAAGAAGGCATAATAGTTTGCTTTTTGAACACCGAACAATAACACACAAAGATAGTAGATGGAAGGATACAAAGAAAAAATCAGACTCATGGGTGTGGATCCAGTTCATCATAAGAAGTCTAAACAAGAGGGAAATATTACGAAAGCAATGAATACGCTGGTTAGTATAGATTATTTGTATAGATCTGAAGATGAAAAAGCGCAGTTCTGCACAGTGCCCGCATCTGCATTTTAGTTTCTGTCTTAATGAGCATAATTTTTAGTTTGTTCTCTTCTCAATTATCAAATGAATTGATTATTACGTGGTACAGAATAATTAGGTAATTGTGTTTCTTACAGCTTCCATTCGCACCAACATCTTTCTACATTCTCGTGCAATTCATGAAATTCTACTTGTATGATCACAAGACTGCACATAGATGCAATCGATTTCGAGGTGCAATGTGTTTGTTATCTTACTTTTCGTGACAGGTTGGCAAAGTTGATTTCCAAAGGCTTTTTATTGTACTGAAATAATCTTTTGTAACTAAGTAACAAGGTAAGTGTTTTATTCGTATATATTTTGTGGGAAACTGTAATCGTGATGGAAGATCACACACCTGAATGTTTGACACAGCTGGTAGGAGAAAACGCTGCATATTAACCAAACCCCGCGCCTCCTCTCCGTATCCTCCTATGACACGAGCACAGGATTCTCCTCCTATAACGCTACAGAGCTGTTCCTAGAACAGCTGAGAATTGGCAACATCGTCACAAACATTTGGCAACACTGTGACAGTGCAATCACTTCCGCGTATGGTACTGAACTGACTTGCTAAATTCACTTGATATTCCCTTTCCATTTGAATGACTCGTGGTATATAATCCTCACGTAAACTAAGAGACTGAAATAGAAATTTCAATTTTTTGGCTATTCTTCGCATAAGTGACAACTTTTAATATCTTTCACGATGCGTTATGGCGCTGAGTGACCAATACCATGACGAGAGTGGCGTGCTGGCAGCAGTGTGTCCGTAGCCCCGTGGTACCATCCGTGTCTCGTCTTCCAACGGTTAAGAATCGTCAGTTCCAACCGTGGTAGGTGCAGCGCGTGTGAGCTTTTTTTGTTTATTATTTCATGGAGCTGAGAATTCCCAGAAAAAATTAAGTAACAAAATCAGAAGAAAACCTTTACAGATCAAATCCTCTTGGCAGCTAGTCTCAGTAAGTTGTGTTAATGGTCGTAGATCTCGGCTTTCTGACTGCCAAGCTGCTATACAATACAAGCGTCTCTGAAGAAATTCGAATCGACCGTCAACGATACGAAATACAATAATGTTCTTCACTTAAGACTCCCATGCCAGGGTGATAAGTATGAATGAAATAAACTGATTAGCAAATCGCAAGAAAATACTTTCAGCTCAAAGTGAAATGGTGAAAAACAAGTAACGCCTCTTTCCGCCGCTGACAAGCAAATTTTGGGTTTCTAGGAATACGTAACTTTATTTATGAAATGCCACATTTGCATACCTGTTGAGTATGACACAGCATACAATTTAAACACAGACCCAATCGAAATCTAAATGAGTAGTAGTTTACTAATTCGTGCAGATAGAGGCACGCTTGTGTACAGATACTCAGTTTTGTTAAAACAGACTTACTTTCGTCGTAAGGTTATCGTGGGTAGTTTTATTTCATTTCTTACATACAGTGCACAGTCGGCAGCGAAGGTATGTTATCTTTACTGCGGATATTGAACTACGGAGCTTACTGGCGTTCTGCACTTGGCGTTACTAGGGGTGAAGGAGAGCTACTTGTGTGTGTTAAAAATCTACGCCTGACGTGAGATGTGAACCTACACGTTTTACACATCAATACAAGATTAATCCACCATACCACAGAACCCCCTGCCAAGCACATAATTATGAATTGCAGAGTATTCATTTAGATGTAGATGCAGATGTCAAGGGACGCGTAACAGGAAGGAGGGCGGGATCTGGGAATGGATAGAAGTGCAGAAGTGCAAAATATAAGCGTGAAATTCTTGCAAAGTATTGCTTACTTAGATGTGTGCCACAGTTCGTTTTATCTTAGGACCGAGGGATAATGAAGGACTGTCCTCAGAACGAAGAATTGATTATAGGAAAGGGGAGATCAAAGAATACGGTTTCATAGGTGGTGAGAGGGATGATAGAGAGTAAAGACAGCAGCAATTAAAAGAGAAAATGTAGCGTCATTGGAAACCGCTAGATTTGTTTACAAAGTTTTGGGCGATAGTATCAGAGAGAGAGTGTCTGAGAGAGAATAGAAGAGATATTAACAACGAGTAAACATAAGTGTTCAAATGTGTGTGAAATCTTATGGGATTTAACTGCTAAGGTCATCAGTCCCTAATCTTACACACTACTTAACCTAAACTATCCTAAGGACAAACATACACACCCATGCCCGAGGGAGGTCTCGAACCTCCGCCGGGACCAGCCTCACAGTCCATGACTGCAGCGCCCTTGACCGCCCGGTTAATCCCGCGCGGCGAGTAAACATAATATGAAATCGTTGGCGTATTGTGTGGAGGACGGAGGGCGTATTCAGCAATGGAGGGGAAGATAGAGATGTATTTGAAATAACAAAAATTACTGTGACAGAGTCCATCTACGCTGATTAGTTTGTAAGTATGTAGACAGGGTGTAAATGAAATCAAAATAGAATACTTAACGACCTATATATTCAAAAGAAACCCACTTGAATTAAAAGGGCAACTCAAAGGAAAGATAACCCATATTGTATCTTTTCTGTTGCCACGCGATCTTCCACTAGCTCCCAATGAGGAAAAATGACGAAAAAGAAGATATAACAAAACATTTTAAGAATTCTAATATTTTATCCAGAATCCTTCGTTATTTTGTACTTCTGTCACGCGTCTTGGCATAGAATGTATAAGCCGTCGGACGTAACAGCCTGAAGAAGCAACTTCCTCCCAGGCTTCAAGGACGCAGTCCCAAAGAGCCTCCGCAGTAGTTGGTTGGTTTCGTGGCCAGTTCTCTTTAAATGTTCTGGCGACCTCAGCCCACATGTTTTCCATGGAGTTCATATCAGCCGCCCGTGGCGGCCAGTCCATGACGTTGACGCCAATCGTGGAGAGCCGCTGCTGAACAAATGCAGACTTGTGAATGGGAGAATGGTCCTCTTCCAATGTGACGTCCCCTTCTGCGTACAGCGTTCGCACTGACGGAAGCATCACATTTTCCAATATTTGGGCATACTGCGCGCTGTCCAGAGTTCCTTCTATCCTGTGAAGACTTCCCGCCCCTCTCGCAGAATTCCAACCCCAGCAGGTAACAGATAGCCGGCCACTTCTTCTCGTCGTGGTTACATATTCGCGTCGATGGCGAGTCCCTTGCGGCCTGTAAATGATTCGTGGACCGTCGTTATTGGTGGAAAACACCTTCTCATCAGTGAAAATGACGTTGTCCCACGACCCCCTCAGATGGAGCTCCGCAAATGCTAGCTGGTATAAAACGTTGTCTTCGCTGAGCTCTTGTTTCACGGCGGATCGTCGTGCATGCAGTCCAGCGTCCGTCGGCCTTCAGCGAATCGTGTCACTGGAGCCGGGGAAGTTGGTCTCCCGCCGCAACTGCTTCGCGTTCAGAGAGGGTTTTCTCTGCTCCTAGACACTAGGTCCCTGTCTTCCTGCTGTGAGATCACTCTCTTCCTGCCTGAGCCAGCAGCCCTGTTGGTGGTGCCTCTTTCAAGGCAGATCCTCCACAATCTCGTTGCAGTGGTATGTGGTACGCCACACCGTCTGCCAGCTTCTCTGATTGAACATCCTCCTTCCTCAATGAGAGCGACGCCTCTACCTCGGCCGGCCGGAGTGGCCGAGCGGTTCTAGGCGCTTCAGTCTGGAACCGCGCGACCGCTACGGTCGCAGGTTCGAATCCTGCCTCGGGCGTGGATGTCCTTAGGTTAGTTAGGTTTAAGTAATTCTAAGTTCTAGAGGACTGATGACCACAGATGTTAAGTCCCATAGTGCTCAGAGCCATTTGAACCATTTGATTATTAACGTGTCTTCATAACCATGTGCTCGGCGTTCGACTCTCAGTCAGCATAGTCGTTTTCGTCACCTTATTCCTAGTTAAACGTGTGCACATCCCGCTGATGATGGACCAACATTGGGCATTTCTCGTCTATTCCTGGTTAGACTACGACGGCGGTAGGCGCCGGGTTCGAATCCCGGTCAGGCAATTCAACTTCAGTCGTTATTTAAGTACTTATTCAACAATCCGATTAGGTGCTGGGTTCGCATCCTTGTCTCCGTGCATCCTTTATTCCTTGACAATGCAACACTACACAACGTCTTTCGAGGTTAATTACCAAGAAGGTAATTGTCATGTTAGGGTTCCTGCTTTCGTACAAACATTATCGTCATTTACGTTCAAGTTGAGAATTGATAACTGATACTGGTGCAAACGTCAATACTTGACGTCTCTTTCTGCCTTGTGATCGAGTTCGATAAGGCACAAAGCTTTGCTTGGATAACAATGGCTTTACGATCTGGGTTTGCATCTGGATCCAGAACGAAGGCGTTGGTCATGTCTTTTAAAGTACAACTTCGTGTACAAGTAACTGTTGATGAGTAATGTGAACAATGATATTACTTGTGATTCACTGTTAATGTTGGGATTTCCGTAGAATGGTTGCCGCCGTTAATCATGTTTTCTTTTATCTGCTTAGTATTACATAAAGTTGATGCGAAACCACTCTCCGTTGAACGTTGAACAGTTCAGCATGTGTTGGGTAAAGCTTTTAGACAGCAAAGAACTTGTTTCCAGTTGCCATACAACTTTATAAATTCATATACTGTCTCAAATATTTAATTGTGCCTAAGGATTACTGAACGATTTATGTGACAAAACTAGTTGTCCCATAACATTTGAAATGTCACTTAATTGTAATTAAGTTTAGTTTACAAACGTTAAGGACTGTCTGATCTCTTCTGAAATATCGTGGTGTTACTTTACATCTGGACGGACTGTCATAAAGACTGGTGTTCGCTAGTAGTCTCTAGCAGTACCCATTGTATATCTTACAACGACTGTACTGTGAACGGTTGCGACTATGTGCAACACAGATATGCTATGTTGGTTGTATACATTCAGGTGCAGCCTACACGTTGGAATTAAGGGGTGACCCACTTTTTTTGCTGTCGAGTATACATGTTGCCACGACCATTTCGAGCGTGCTACAGGAGTTCCGCTCGGAAGTTCTTACGCATCCCACATACAGTCTCGATCTCTCTCCACCCGATTTCCTTATTTTTAGAGTCCTGAAGAAAGTCATTCATGGCCGTAGATTTGCTTTGGACGAAGAGGTGCACGCCTGCATACAGTCATTGTTACGTAGGGATCCGCAAACATTTTTTTGTGAAGGCACTGACCGTCTTGTCTCACACAGGAACAAATGCGTTAACGTTTACGGCGATTGCTGAAGGTGAACAGGCCCTCCAGATCTTAAAACAGTAAGTAAAACACAAATGAACCGTTTCGAGAAAGCAACAGGTTGCGTGAGCTTGTGTAAGCCTACCGCTTATAGCACCCAGTAGCGCACTGGGTCACTTTTCATATCGTATAAACATAAATTTAGAATGCAGAAAATAACCATTTAAGAGAATTCTAAGAGTTTATCGGCCAGATGATGAAAGCAGTTCAGTGAGGCAGTGCTACCTCCTGTCTCATATGAGCGTCCAGCGACACGGGCTCGAAAATAGCCTTACCTTACACAGTTCCTGTAAACTAGGGTGCAAAGAGATTGCAGTATTATCTAGTAGGTGAATGATAATAAATATCGGTGCCCATTCTGTGAATGAATGTCTGTTTGTTAAAATCAATGGAGGGGATCTTCTTGAGTTCCTCAAAAAGATAAAATGGCGGCATTGGAACGTGGCACGTTTAAGTAATGCTTGTATGCGGGAGTATACGTCTCCGGTAAATAAAGTCACAACACATGATTTTATTGCTACTGCACTGAACTTGAAAAACTTGAATACAATGTACAAACTCGTATCAGCAATATAGCCCGCACATCTCCCTTACAGAAGCCTGTTGGGAATGTAAGTCAAAATCATCAGTACAAAAGGAATCTTACACTTCTTGAACAGTTAACGCTCCAGAAGTGAAGATTGTACGGAACGAAGTGAAGTTTTAAACGATACAGAAATCAGTCTCAAAGGACTTAATAATTCGCAACATATATGAACCTACCCCACCTCGCATATGCACCAGGATGGATACCAGAGCGAAGAACATTCCTACTAAACAAACCTGTTTAACAAATAGTTCAAATGGCTCTGAGCACTATGAGACTTAACATCTGAGGTCATCAGTCCCCTAGAACTTAGAACTACGTGAACCTAACTAACCTAAGGACGACACACACATCCATACCCGAGGCAGGATTCGTACCTGCGACTGTAGCTGTCGCGCGGCTCCAGACTGAAGTGCCTAGAACAGCTCTGCCACACCCGCCGGCAAAGCTGTTTAACATTACGCGGTAAATCGTGCTACAGCACTGAATATCACTTGGCTTCACCTCTCCGGATATCACGCAGACTGTTCAATAATATCGCTCTACATTAAACACAGTGACTTCATCAGAACAGCAGCTCCCGAACCAGACATGTCTTAACATCTCAGAGTATTGGACATCAACATAACCACAAGTAGTATAATGGCTGACTCCCTTCTGACAAGACACCAGCTGAAAATGAATTATATCCACTGATGGCCAACCCTGTCTCTAAAGACCTACAACCAACGCAGTGGTCTAGCGGAGAGGTTGTGGAAGCGTCTAAACCGGTTTTGTGAAACAGATTCTCCCAAAATCTCAAAGATAATGCAAAAAATATTAAAAATTACTAGAAAGAGTGAAATGTGTTTTGTCCACACTTGAGTATGGATTTAGAAATCATCGCTCGTAAGAACTCGCCCTGCCCTTTTCTTACACGATAGTTTGCGAACTATGGGTGAAGGAAAACAGGTGCATTCCCTATTCCTAGATTTCCGATAAATGTTTGACATGGTGCCCTGCTTAAGACTGTTAACGAAGCTACGAACGTACGGAACAGGTTCCCAGATATATGTGAGTGACTCGAAGACTTCTTGAGTAATGGAACCCCGTACGTTTCCCTCGATGGTTAGTGTTCATAAGAGACAAGGGTATCGTCAGGAGTTCCAGGGAAGTTTGATAGGACCGCCGTTAGCTATATTTTCTATATGCGTAAATAATTTGGCTTACAGGGTGAGCAGCAACCTGCAGCTGTCTTTTGCTGATGCTGTGGTGTACGAGAAGGTGTCGTCGTTGAGTGACTGCAGGAGGATACAAGATGACTTGGGTACAACTTCTAGTTGACGTGATGGATGGTAACTAGTTTTAAATGTAGAAAAATGTATGATGAGGTCACAAAAGTCATGGGATACCAATGTCCACATATACAGATGGTGGCAGAATAGCGTGCACAACGTATGAAAGGGGAGTGCAAAGGCGGAACTGCCATCTGCACTCAGGTAATTCACGTGAAAAGGTTTCCGACTTTGTTGTACCCGCACGACGGGAATCAAAGTATCCCGAAAGCGGAACGCTAGTTGGAGATAGAAGCAAGGGACAGTCTATTTCGGAAATCGTTAAACAATTCAGTAACCGCGTCCTTCGCCGAGGTTGCTTTCTTTTGTGGTGATGCTCGATCCGGTGGTAAGCCAGTTCGAATCCTGCTAGTGTAAAAAATTTTCACTGCCAGTATTTGCAAGACAAGGGGAGGAGAAGTGGTCGCATAAAGTTCCTGATCACCACACTTTGTCCGCGTTTACGTACCATACCTCTCCGCAGTGTTGATAGTGAACCGTCTGTCGGATGGAGACATTAACATTGGCGGCCCACTTGGTGCTATAAGCAAGGAGAGGCTATGTGCCGGCATGGTGTTTCACTCTCTCCCTTCTTTCGTCATATCGTCATCATCAATCATCATACAACATGCAAATTACAGTACACAGCCACACACACACACAAACACACACACACACACACACACACACACACACACACACACACACACACACACGATCGCGCACTATCGCGCGCGTATTCCATTACCTCTCACGACAGACAACGCAGTGGTCGACGGCCTTCACTTAATGACCGAGAGCAACGGCGTTTCCGTAGAGTTGTCAGTGCTAACAGACAAGTAACAATGCGTGAAATAATCACAGAAATCAATGTGCAAAGTACGTCAAGCGTATTCTTAAGGACAGTGCGGCGAAATTATGTGTTAACGGGCTACGGTGGCAGATGAACGACGCGAGTGCCTATGCTAAAAGCACGAAATCGCCTGTAGCGCCGCTTCTGGCCTCGTGACCATATCGGCTGGGCACTAGACGGTTGGGAAACCGTGGCCTAGTCATATGAGTCCCGATATCAATCGGTAAGAGCTGATGGTAGGGTTCGAATGTGGCGCATTTCTTGGTTCAAATGGCTCTGAGCACTTGGGGCATAACTTCTGAGGTCATCAGTCCCCTAGAACTTAGAACTACTTAAACCTAACTAACCTAAAGACGTCACACACACCCATGCCCGAGACAGGTTTCGAACCTGCGACCGTAGCGGTCGCGTGGTTCCAGACTGTAGCGCCTAGAACCGCTCGGCCACATTCGCATGTCTGCCGAAGCTTTGGACCCAACTGGTCAACCCGGAACTGTGCAAGCTGCTGGTGGCTCCAAAATCATGTGGGTTGTGTAAACATGCAATGAACTGGGTTGTCGAGATTTTCGGCTACTTGGGGACCATTTTCAGCCATTCATGGACGTCTTTTCCCAAACAATGCTCTTATTTTTATGGATCAATTTGTGCCATGTCATAGGACCACAGTTGCTGGCGATTGGTTTGAAGAACGTTCTGGACCTTTCGACCGAATGGTTTGGCCGCCCGGATCGCCTGACATGAATCCCATCGAATACTTATGGGACGCAATCTAGAGATCTTTCGCGCGCAAAATCCTGAGAAGCGAACACTTTCGCATTTTTTTTATGAGTCATCAGTCCTCTTAGTGGCTTGATGCAGCCCGACACGTATTCCTCTCCTGTGCCAAACTGTTCATTTCAAAGCAGCACTTGCATCCTAGTCTGCAATTACTTGCTGGATGTAGTCCAGCTTGTCGGTCGGAGTGGCCGAGCGGTTCTAGGCGCTACAGTCTGGAACCGCGCCACCGCTACAGTCGCAGGTTCGAATCCTCCCTCGGGCATGGATGTGTGTGATGTCCTTAGGTTAGTTAGGTTTAAGTAGTTCTAAGTTCTAGAGGACTGATGACCTCAGACGTTAAGTCCCATAGTGCTCAGAGCCATTTGAACCGATTTTTTGTAGTCCAGCATCTGTTTACCTCTACAGTTACTACCTTCTATAGCTCCCTCTAGTATAATGGAACTTATTCCGTTATGTCTTAACGGATGGCCTATCATCCTGTTCCTTCTTTTTGTCAGTGTTTTCCATATATTCTTCAGAGAACTCCCTCTTTCCTTACCTTTCCACTCCACCTAATTTTCTACATTCTTCTGTAGCATCACATCTCAAATGCTCCGATTCTCTTTCTTTCTGGTTTTTTTCACAGTCCGGTTTTCACTAGCATACAATGCTGTACCCCAAACGTACGTCCTCAGAAATTTATTTCTCAAATTAGGGTGTACGTTTGGTTCTAGTAGACTTCTCTGAAGCAAACTGCTATTTCTGCCAGTGTTAGTCCGCTTTTTAAGTCCCCCGTGCCCCGTCCGCCATGGGTTATTTTGCTGCGTAGGCAGCACAATCCCTAACTTCATCTATTTCGTGATCATCAGTCCTGATGTTAAGTTTCTCACTGTTCTCATTTCTGCTACTTCTCATTACTTCCGTCTTTCTTCGATTTACTCTCAATCGATATTCTGTACTCATTAGACTGTTCATTCAGTTCAGCAGATCATGCAATTCTCCTTCACTTTCACTGAGTATAGCAATGTCATCTGCGAATCGTATAATTCATATCATTTCACCTTAAATTTTAATTCCACTCCTGAACCTTTCTTTCATTACCATCATCGCTTCTTCGATGTATAAATTGACCAATTGAGGTGAAAGACAGGAGCGCTGTCTTACACCATTTTAAACCAGAGCACTTCGTTCTTGGTTCCCACTCTTATCGTTCCCTCCTGGAACTTGGACATATTGTATATTACCCGCCTCTCCCTATAGCTTGGCCATATTTTTCTCAGAATTTCGAACATATTGCACCTTTTGATAGCGGCGCACGCTTTTTCCATTTCGTCAGAACCTGTGAACGTGTCCCGAGTTTCCTGTAGCTCCACTTCTATATTCAAACACAATTTCAGAACTACCTCTCTGGTGCTTTTGCCTTTCCTAAAGCCAAACTGATCGTCATCGAACACATCCTTAGTTTTATTTTCTGTTCTCTGTATGTTATTCTTGTTAGAAACTTGGATCCATGAGCTGTTAAGCTCATTGTACGGTAATTCTTGCACTTGTTGAGTCTTTCAGTCTTCGGAATTGTGTGGGTTATGTTTTTTTGCCGAAACTCAGATAGTACATCGCCAGACTCATACATTCCACACTCCAACGTGAACAGATGTTTTGTTACCACTTCCCCAGTGATTTTAGAAATGCTGATGAAATGTTATCGAACCCATCGGCCTTATTCGATTTTAAGTCTTGCAAAGCTCTTTGAAATTCTGATTCCAATACTGGATCCCCTATCCCTTCTATTTGTCTGTTTATTCTTCTTTCACGTCGTCAGACAGGTCTTCCCCCTCATAGAAGCTTTCAATGTACTCTTTCCACCTGTCTGTTCCCTCCTTTGCATTTAACATTGGAATTCCCATTGCATTCATAATGTTACTATACTTTTTGAAGTCATTTTGACTATTTTTCTACCCTAACTGCCGCAAGAAATATGTATAGGTTTTTTAAAATTACTGCTACCAGTCACAAACTTTGTTATCTATTGTATTATTTATTTATTTTGCTACATGTTTCGAGGGAATACCTCATCTTCAGGCTAAATGGCATTACAAAAACAATTTCACCATAATATTATACTGATGTTACATAGTCTTTTCTTAAATGCTGTGGTTGCCCTGTGGAAGAAGAGGAAACTTAGTAAGAGGCGATGTCACTGTGAAAGTTGGACTGATGTTTGCATGAAAATGTTTTGTAACAGTCACTCACTTTGTTCTTCTGGAGTGGCAGTCTCATTGTGATGAGCTGAGGTGATAAAGAAAGCCAAGAGAGCCAGTATTTTAATAAGACAGTATGCCATCTTAGGCAATTTATAACACTTAAAACGTTTGTTAATGGCACTTTGAAGCCAAAATAATGATTGTATAAGAGTAAATGTAACACTGTAAATAAACAACAGTCTAATGGCGGTACTGACTTTAAAGACGTGTACTTTGTCTCCTTAGGTAGAAGGTATATAACTGACACCATTGGCGTATCAAAGAAAATAAAAAAAAGCAATTGCAAGCTAACGCCCACTTTTTGGCCTATTGGAATCGAGATTTGTAAAGATAGGGTGCGAGGGTCGCAGTCTACGTGCGATGACAAGTAACGAAGAAAAGAATTTGAGAGAGGAAAGCCGACAGGAGTTGTTGCACCAGAAATTCCCCAATTACACTGGGAGAGGGGAAATGGACCGCTCCGGCTGGCGTTGGAGGCACAAAACTGTAACAGCTGTACATTTGGGTAGCAGGCCACTTCACAAGAGTTAGCTTGCTACTAGCGTGTGTATATGAGTGCGACTGAAGGGTGTGAGAGGATCTCGTGATCTTTAGCAGTTTTTCACTCTTTCTGACTCATCTGAGTGCAAAGTTCACATTATAGCTCGAGGGGAAAATACCGACAGCGCCACAGGCATACATTTCTACACTGTCTCTGCAGGGTGATATTTCCACTCTGTACAAAAACTAGGGGTTGATCGATGAGAGAATACGGAACAAAAAAGTTCTAATCAACTTACGTCCGGAAATGCATGGTTTGCATGCTAGAGACCATTTAATCAGTCATACTTTGTTACAGATACTGCGGTCTAACACGCGCCGTAACATGTAGCTACAGTTACAGTACGTATGGTTTCCTCCTAGAGTGTGGCATTGTTCCTCATACGTCATGCCCTAGCACCCTCTCCTGCCATTATAACTGGTAATTCTGTGTGCGATTCACTACTCTTGCTGACTCTCCTTCAATGCATGTGATACAGCGTTGTACACAATGGTTCCGTATGCGAATCGAGAGTTAGCCGACATGGTGTTTACTTATGGAGGGGCAACTGGCAACGGGCGGCGAGCAGCAAGGTTGTATCAGGAGATCGATCCCCACAACAACAACCACAGCAATCACTGTTATCAATGAGATTTCGCCGTTTGTCTGAGGCAGGATCTTTTCAGGAAGCACGAAATCATGGACGTACCCGAAATGTTCGGGAAAATGTGAAGGGAAATGTGATTAACAGTAAGGAAGGCGACGGCCGTGTCAGTATCGGGCAGTTGGCCCCCCAGTACGGGGTAAGCCAGACGACTGTGTGGAACGTTCTCCATGACAATTGTTACTACCCTTATCACTTGCGACGTGTGCCGGACTTATGGGCAACAGACTTTTCACGTTGGGGCAGTTTTCTCATTGGTTCCTTCACCAGGCAACCACGTTTCCGGGATTTGTGTGACCCAAACTATTGACATATGAGGCCACCATTACACGAAGTGCCATCTTCAACATTCATATCATCTGTGGGATAGTATGCAGAAACCCCATGTATGGTGCCAGCGAATCATCAGCATCGTTGCAGTGGGAATGTGTGGGCCAGGAAAAATGGCGTCGTATCTTGGGACCAGTCTTCCTTCCGCGTCGCCTAACGGACCAGAACTATCGGCGTTTCTTGCGAGTGACTTTGCCTCCCCTGCTGGAAGAAGTGCCATTGATGATTCGAAGGATTATGTGGCTGCTACATGATGGTGCTCGAGACCACTTCACCGATAACGTCCGGACGCATCTCAGTCGTGTCCTACCTTGTCGATGGATCGGACGAGAGGCCCAGTGCTATTTCTGGTTATGAGGTCATCTCAAAAGTATCGTGTATGCAGAGCCCATTCCAGATGTGGAGACACTGGAGCAGCGTATTCGTGCTGCCTTTGACACTGTTCGGATGTAGCTTGACCGATGTGAACGTGTGAGGCAGAACATGGTACAGCGCGTACACGCATGGGTTGAGGCACATGGTGTTATATCCTAGCCAGTAATGCCACCCGAGTCCGCTGCCAAAAGGTTGGCAGCATCAAAGTCCGGACGCCGTCCGCATAAGCAGCGCCAACTAGACAGGAAATCGCCGCAAGTCTGCGCGCGCCACCGCTGGCTTCTGGCTTCATAAGCGCTGGAGTCGCGAGCGCTAGGACAGTTCTGTATTCGCCGCTCAGTTGTATACTCGCCACTGAATTGTGTACTTGCTAGTCAGTTGTGTGTTCATCGCAGCAGAGTTGTTGTTTGTCGTCAGCCGACGCTGACCTAGCCGCTCCGACTCGAACTAGACAGATTTCTGTAGACACGGAGTTCACTAATGTGTTGCTGTATCTTCGTTAATAAAGATAAGTACCGACTTTTATTTAATCAGAGTGTTTGGGTTTTCATCTTTCTGTTCACTGTTCCAGCGGACCGGTCGGCCCGCTACTAAAAGTGTGGCGGTGACTTCGTAAGCCGTTTCTACAGCGAATTGCTTGTCGCTACGAACGCCGCCACAAAACATGGAAACCATTTTCAACACATAGTATAACTATGGCTGCTTGGTATAGCGCGTATCAGACCTCAATCTCTGTATGACAATAAATAAGCTCTAGCATGGAAACCTTGCATTTCCAGACCTAAGTTCATTAGAACTTTTTTGTTCTGTGTGCTCTTATCGATCAATCCCTAGAGTTCGTACACGGTGGAAACAATACCCTGTATTTGGAGATTCCTGGAGAACAGTCCTTTTCTCTTTCAGACATTGAAGGGCCCCGAGAAAAGGATGCTCAAGACATGTGATTTCTTTCTTTTTTTTTGGGTGGGGTGGCAGGGGGAGACGTGGATGGAGAGGTTGGAGAATTCATTAGTTTTCTGATTGGCTTCATGCGGTCCGCCACGTGTTCCTCTCCTGCGTCACCCTCTTCAGTGTTGCACTTGCATCCACAGACCTCAGTTATTAATGGAATATGCCCTAAATTCCAATCTCTGTCTTTCCCTATAGCTTTTAAGCTCTAAAGCTTCATTAAATACCATGTAACTCATACCCCCATGTCTTAACACGTGTTCTATCCTCATGTGTCATCTTGTCATCACTGTTTTCCGCATGCTTCTCTCCTTCTTACTTCTTATCATTCCACTTGATTTTCAGTACCCTCTATAGAAATATATCTCAAAAGCATCGATTGTAATCTTTTCCGATTTTTCCAGTCCACGCATCACTTCGACATAATCTTGCGCTCTACACGTACATTCCAAGAAATTTCTTCCGTACGTTAACGACAACGTTTGATGCGAAAAGACGTCTTCTTTGCCAGGAATGCGCTCTTTACCTGTTCCACATTGAACAGCCAAAGAAACTGGTACACCTGCCTAATGTCGAGTACGGCCCCAGCGAGCACGCAGAAGTGCCGCAACACGACGCCGCATGGGCCCGACTAATGTCTGAAGTAGCTCACCCGGATATCCATGCGGTCTAACTTACTGCTTTCCGGGCGGGAAGGCGTGCCGGTCCCCGGTACGAATCCACCCGGCGGATTAATGTCAAGGGCAGGTATGCCGGCCATCCCGTGGATGGTTTTTAAGCCCATCTGCGTCGACGAATGCGGGCTGGTTCCCCTTATTCCGCCTCAGTTACACTATGTCGGCGATTGCTATGCAAACATTTCCTCCACGTAAGCGTACACCATAATGACTCTGCCACACACACATTGGGACTACACTGGTCTGGTGTGAGACGATCCCGGACGAGTCCACTGGAGGTCGAACCGCACAATAACCCTGGGTTCGGTGTGGGGCGGCGGTGGGGTGAGTGGACGACTGTTGCCTGTTGTGGGGTTGTGTACCACTGAGGGCTACGGCAGGGACGAAGCCTCAAAAATGGTTCAAATGGCTCTGAGCACTGTGGGACTTAACTGCTGACGTCATCAGTCCCCTAGAACTAAGAAATACTCAAACCGAACTAACCTAAGGACATCACACACATCCATGTCCGAAACAGGATTCGAATCTGCGACCGTAGCGGTCGCGCGGTTCCAGACTGTAGTGCCTAGAACCGCTCGGCCACTCCGGCCGGCGACGAAGCCTCTCCATCGTTTCTAGGTCCCCAGTTCCATACAATACAGTACAATGACTCAAGTGCTGCTGGAGGGAATTAGCACCATGAAACCTACAGGGCTGTCCATAAATCCCTAAGAGTACGGGGGGGTGGAGATCTTTTCTGAACAGCACGTTGCAAGATATCCCAGATATTCTCAATAATATTTATATCTGGGGAGTCTGGTGGCCAGCGAAAGTATTTAAACTCAGAAGAGTGTTCCTGGAACCACTCTGTAGCAATGCTGGACGTGTGGGGTGTCGCATAAAAATGTTCAAATTCGTGTGAAATCTTATGGGACTTAACTGCTAAGGTCGTCAGTCCCTAAGCTTACACACTACTTAACCTAAATTATCCTAAGGACAAACACACACACCCACGCCCAAGGGAGGACTCGAACCTACGCCGGGACCAGCTGCACAGTCCATGACTACAGCGCCCTAAACCGCTCGGCTAATCCCGCGCGGCGGTGTCGCATAGTTCTGCTGGAATTTACTAACTTCGTCGGAATGTACAATGGACATGAATGGATGCAGACGTATCAGGGGTCCCATATCAATCCAACTGCACGCGTCCCACACTATTACAGAGCCTCCACCAGCCTGAACAGTCCCCTGGTCACATGCTGGATCCATGGATTCATGCGGTTCCTCCTTACTCATACACATCCGTTCGATACAATTTCAAACGAGACTCGTCCGATCAGCAACATGTTTCCACTCATCAACAGTCCAATGTCGGTGTTGACGGGCCCTGGCGAGACTTAAAGCTTTGCGTCTTGCAGTCATCAAGTGTACAGTAGTGGGCCTCCGGCTCCGAAAGCCCTTATCAATGATGTTTCACTGAATAGTTCGCACACTGGCACTTGTTAATTGCCCAGCATTGAAATCTGCAGCAATTTGCGAAAGGGTTGCACTTCAGTCACGTTGAAATTGGAAATTTGTGGTAAGATCTTATTGGAGTGAACTACTGAGGTTATGGGTCCCTAAGCTTACACGCTACTTAATCTAAGTTAGGCTAAGGACAACCCATACACCCATGCCCGAGGAAGGAGTCGAACCTGCGACGGGTGGAGCCGCGCGAACCGTGACAAGACGCCTCGGGCGGCACGGCTGCACCACGCGGCTGTCATGTTTTAACTTTCTCTTCAGTCATCGTTGGTCCCTTTCGCGCAGATCCCTTTTTTCCGCCCGCAGCGATCTCGGAAATTTGATGTTTTATCGGATCGAAATGTGGTGCTACAGAAGAATGCTGAAGATTAGATAGGTAGATCACATAACTAATGAGGAAGTATTGAATAGGATTGGGGAGAAGAGAAGTTTGTGGCACAACTTGACCAGAAGAAGGGATCGGTTGGTAGGACATATTCTGAGGCATCAAGGGATCACCAATTTAGTATTGGAGGGCAGCGTGGAGGGTAAAAATCGTAGAGGGAGACCAAGAGATGAATACACTAAGCAGATTCAGAAGGATGTAGGTTGCAGTAGGTACTGGGAGATGAAAAAGCTTGCACAGGATATAGTAGCATGGAGAGCTGCATCAAACCAGTCTCAGGACTGAAGACCACAACAACAACAACATCGGATTCATGATTTTCACGGTACGCTCGTCAAATGGTCGTACGGGAAAAATCCCTACTTCATAGCTACGTCTGAGATTCTGTGTCCCATCGCTCGTACGCCGACAATAACACCAGTACAAACTTACTTAAATGTTCATAACCTTCCCTTATAGCAGAAGTAACAGATATAACAACTGCTCCAGACACTTTTTGTCTTATATAGAGGTTGCCGACCGCAGCGCCATTTTCTGCCTGTTTACATATCTCTGTATTTGAGTATGCATGGCTATACCAGTTTGCTTGGCTCTTCAGTGTAGTTTCCTTTTCATGTCCTCCTTACTTCGTCCGTCATTTGTTGTTTTTGCTTCCATGGGAATAGAAGTCCTTTGTTTCGTGACTTCTATTGCAGTATTATCTACAGCTTGTCAATTCTTTAAATCAAGTAGCTCTCTGTAGGTGTTCTATCAAAGCGATAAGCGCCTTATAATGCCGCAACTGAAACTGTTGCTAATTTTTTTCTTTAAAGTAATATGAAAGTGATCAAACGAGTGGAATACGTATCGTGGAAGATGAATAGAAGACAAATTTACCGGGAGGTTTCTCAAAAAGTGTGGTACATCTGTTAACAAAACTGTAAACAAAAATCGATTCCTACCAGTGGTACTGTGTGTCCTTACAAATACTGAGAACCAGCTGTTCAGAGTCACTAACACTGGTACCAAGTATATCACGGAATCAGTCCTTTTAAATGTCATAAAGAAAACAAGATAGTGTCACTTTCTTGGTTCGAGTTATCATTTCACGGCTGACTCTTTGCTTAGATGGTCAAGCGGTATTTTGTAGCTGACGCAGCTGTTATGTAGAACTGTAGTTATACGCCTGAGTACGCGTGGGCAGAATACGTTGACAGGTTTTCACTTTACGGCCGAGCACATCGTAATGGAGAGATGCTCAACACCGATTTGCATGTACCAGCAACGTTGGTCTGTATTGATCGTACGTCCATCCGCTCGATCCAAAGCATCAGCGAGCCAAATTTTTCTTTTGTAGTCCTGTTTCAGAGATCTTGGGTATGCAGCCGGCCGAATGCAGATCCGTGCCGAGGATCTGAACTACGGAGTCATCCATCATTCCCAATGACAAAAGAAAAAAGGCATCCCAGGCCAATGACTTCCAAGGAATGGGATTTTCTACGTATTCTGCGAGGGAGCAGCCGTGGTGATTGTTAGTACGTAACCTCCGAAGAGTAAAACATTTAGTTTTGCTTCTAGCGGATGGAAGCTGGAATAAAGGGGACGGCTGTTCAATGACAAAACCACACCCATGTCACCCTCCATATACAAAAATGGTTCAAATGGCTCTGAGCACTATGGGACTCAACTGCTGTGGTCATAAGTCCCCTAGAACTTAGAACTACTTAAACCTAACTAACCTAAGGACATCACACACATCCATGCCCGAGGCAGGATTCGAACCTGCGACCGTAGCGGTCGTGCGGTTCCAGACTGTAGCGCCTTTAACCGCTCGGCCACTCCGGCCGGCCCTCCATATACATCTGCGCAGGCTATGTTGATAGAACACCGCATAAAGTAAATGCAGAATGAACTCGAAACAAAACGGAGAATAAGTTTATTTATAAATAATGATGCCAATAGTTTAAATAAGAAGCGTCTCAAATCTGTTACCCGCTTTGACGCAGACGTGTTTCGGAAGAACCCTATCGTCAGATCTGTTGAAACTAATACAAAGTATCTTATTGCTTTCTATTCCATTCCATAACACCAACAAAATAATGTAGAAATAAAAGTAAAACATAAAAAATGTGTTGGGCACCAAGACATATATGTATATTACCAGTTGATACTGCTAAGTTGTGTAGTTGAATACGAAACGTCGATGTCTTTGATCTAGGCCATAAACTGATCAAAAGTCTGGTTGCTTTTCCATCGCGGCAACTTTATATAACTGCGGCTATATTTTTAGAAAAATATTTTCTCCTCCTTTACGTCTGGTATAGCAACTATATGTAGAGGATCTGAAATACAGTCTTGGTTGCAGTTTATAAGAATTGATAATAAAATAAGAATTAATCACAAACAAGACATTTTTAATTCAAATATATTGTTTATTTATTCATGAGAATCCTAAAAAAGCATTAAACACAGTATAATCTTATAAGTAAAATGTAGTATCGTAATTGAGAGAAATTCACACTTTTTGAGTCCAATACATTTAGTTTCAGTTTTCATGTAGTTACGTGACGGAAAACCTTTCCTTAAATTTAAATAGCGCATTGTGCCGCGTGATTAGGTGCTGAAACTTCCTGGCAGATTAAAACTGTGTGCCAGGCCGAGACTCGAACTCGCGACCTTTGCCTTTCGCGAACCAGTGCGCTATTCACTCAGCTACTGAAGCACGGCTCAGTACACATCCTCTCAGCTGCAATTCTGCCAGTACCTCGTCTTATAGCTTCCAGACTTCACAGAAACTCTCCTGCGAACCTTGCAGAACTAGCACTCCTGGAATAAAGGATGCTGCAGAAATATGACTTAGCAACAGCCTGGGGAATGTTTCCAGAGTAAAATTTTCACTCTGCGGCGGAGCGTGCCCCGATATGAAATGTCCCGAGTTCGAGTCTCCACCCGGCACACAGTTTTAATCTGCCAGGATGTTTCATATCGGCACACACTCTGCTACAGAGTGAAAATTTCGTTCTGGATTTAGGTGCTTTCTATCGATGTTTAAATTTGCTACATGATTTTGTTAACTAACACGTCTAGCTCCCTCTCTTGTTAAAAATAAACACTCTTGGTGACTAAAATTCTTTGCATGAAATCTGCTACCTACGCCATACCCTGGTGATTTTGAGATTCAAAATGTTTGATTCACTTTACTGATTACTGTGGTTAACAGTTGTTGTGTTGTACGAACTATTACTGTTTGCTGAAGCTGTATTACTAAATTTGATGTTCAGCAAAACTGGAAGCCATAGAGGCATGTATAACTGATAAAAGGCGAGCGTCTAATCTAGGGTAAACGTCACCATGTAAACGGAGCTTCTTTTGGAAACAAGGCCACTGTTTTCCACTTGGGACGGTTAAAGGAATTGGTCCTCATGCCATTTCAATGCTTATTTGTTTAAGTGATTCCATCTTGTTAATAAACTTTTGGTATCTTTTTTTAAATTTCTTATAAACTTTTACCTATAGGATTTTTAAAATTAATCAACCTTTGAGAGTTGAAAGTTTTAAATGCTTGGTGTTTCTTCATTTATCGTAAAGTTTTCTTAAAATTTTTTGGATATTTATTTCATTACAAAGATTACTTAAATTCAAATTTAGAGTCTATATATGGTAATCAAAGTAAACTAACTATTGCTTTAAGTACAAGAAATTTCACCAAGCTGAATTTTAGTACAGTAATAAAGCTCTTTTAAAATAGTTTTTAAACATTTCTTCTTCTACCTTCTACCACCTTTACTACTCCAAAGGCTTGCAACTGCCTGTTTGGCGAAAAAAATTAATATTTGTCTGTTTAGAACTTTGTCTGAACTTGTGTTTTTTAAGTTACAGAACTAGAAATGTTACAATCATACCTCGAGCAGTTTCGATGTCGCACATACTGATTCATCTCTCAGTGCTTGAGAATATTGTGTGTACCTGCCTTGCTGGTCTTTTTATGTCCCGGTCAGACTGTCATTTGCCTAACCTCTAGGCCAGTAAGTTTCTGTTCTTAGAAGTATGAGTTCCTGTGGTTTCATACAGTCAACTATAGTGTTCACACTACAGCCAGTACAATGATCCACGATATTCAAACCACGGTATTTAAATACTTATAACAATAATCACTGTTGAACCCTCGACAGGTGTAGTGGTAAAGGCACCCGTGAGAATCTTCAATATTTCTAGCTGTAACTGTCACAGTATTGTTCTGCAGTTTTCTACAGGAACGTGATGCAATGAGACACTGGAGTGAAGTCCACAATAGAGTTAAAGGTAACTTGATGATACGGCCGCGCAACGTGCAGTGGCAATTTGTAGTCGGCAGTGCCACCACGGGCAATCTTGTGAATAATTCTGACCTCTTTCTGAGTAACAGGTTTCGCTTGTTATAGAACATCTTCTCCTCCATAAGAGTGGATAGATACGAGCTAACATTGCCTCGTTTTACAGCTTCAGGGAAGGGCTTTTGGTGCGAGAACGTCTCTCGTCCCTACAATCCATTGAGTTGTAGCTATGTTCAGACGTCGTTCAGGCAGGCATTACACAGCCGATAGCGGCTACCACAGGGCCCCACACGAGCCGTGATCTGTTAGGAATGGGCAACCGAGCGAGCTACCGCCAATTTCCCTCGGCCTTCCGTGGCCGACGTAGCGCAATGGAGCTCCACGGACCATTGCTCTGCACAGCGGCCTGCTGGCTAGGGCCTGAGGTGTGGAAGCCGTCGTGTGCTGTTCCTCAGGGCACATGCCTTACCTGTCGCATTGTAAGAAACCTGTGGTACATTTTCGATTTGCCCTAGCGGAAACAAGAGAACCTTATGTACATATATGGAACGTTCGGTGCCCGTCTCTTAGACTTACGTCTTTATGATTTCAGACTCTGCACGTATCTCAAGGTGGCAGCTCATCACTTCTCGCCATTTTATTAGCAACATAGTAAGCATGTCCCGGATGGAGTCAATTCAACACATAGGAATTCCACCTTCCAAAACATGGAGTTTTGTGCTTACTTAGGGGGCAAAAATAGAAGTAAGCTACAGGCAGATCAGAGTAGGAAAATGACTGATAGCCATCGTTTAAATAAGAGCTATCACATAACAACAATGAGGGAATGAGCGTGTTCCCACCTTCCTGTCTGTTCAGCTTTGTCATACGGCTCTAGCACCTCCAGCGCTAGTTACCACACTTAGGTGCCGACATTGCTTTAGAGCAGTAAAGCAGCAGTGTGATTCGTTTGCAGTTTGTGTTGTTTCCCTATGTGGTATATTTGTTTCTCATGTCAGAATGTCGAAACTATTGGCGTTAGCGGACAGGAAGTTGATAAGGCTACTACCATTATACTGAGCAAACTCATTACGTTTGTTGACAGAGAGAGAGAAAGAAAGAAGACAGAAAGAGATAGAGGGAAAGTGTGTAAACGAATTTGTCCACTACTGAGGTACACAACTGCAGCTGCCGCAGTCCTTTTGGGCGTGATGGTTGAGCGAAGTGCTAATAGACCCCATTTCCATAATCGACGGTGAATCATCTTGTTGCTTTAATTGAGGTATAGTTAAGCTCACTAACTTCTTAACTTGAAGCACGATAAATATTTTCTTTGCTCCTCGATCTTATCACTAATCCATATAAAATCCTTGCGTACGAATTTAGTTCGATGGATTACAACCCTACCAAACTCTTAATGGCAATCCAAAACAGAAAGTTCCTCCAAAATGTACCCCCTTAGGGGATGCCGTGTAGCGCAGTTTAAGGAAAATCCTCCTCTTATAAATTTACCAATCTATGGTACTGAGCTGAGCTACACTGAGACAGCAGTCCGTGTGGGGATCGCATCTGGATCTTAACGCATCAAAAAATATGGCAGAGTTGGTAAGTTGTACTGACCTGAAGCCTTCACTCCAAGTAGTCGTCCAAGCACAGCGAGTTGTCTGATCTTGTTCAGGAACAGTTTATTGAAACCGATTGCTGCTACAAGTAACTCGGATTTTTAGTGCCTGAAAACTATTAAGTGACGAAGTGGAAATTTCAAAAGGGATGTCAGTTATTTCATTCAAAACATCGGTTTTGGCTGAAATAACAAAACCACAACCGTAGCAATGTTTTGTGGCCAGTCGAAAGGCGATCACAAAATTAATACGATAAATAATTGATACATATAATTTATATAGTTCTCGTATATAAATGAACAACAGCACAATTTAAATGTATTCGCAGTTGGGGAAGATGTACAACCATCAGCTGTAGAATGGAATGACGAAAATGAAAATTCGTGCCGGACTGGGACTCGAACTCGGCTTTTCCGTTTATCACGAGTGGTCGTCTTACCATTTTTTTTGGGGGGGGGGGGGGGGTAAAGAAAAAGAAAGGAAACAGGAAAAGCAAAATGAAATAAAATCCGCGCAATCTGCGACGCGCTCTCCCATCCGCGGAGGTCAGAAGTAGAATAGATCGTAGGCGGTTGAAACTCAGACACCGCCGGGGGAGGAGGGGTGGGTGCCCTCTGTGCCAGGCACCCCCCAACTCAGTGGAGGTCTAACGAAGACCGCTCGAAGATAGTTAGCAAATAATGTTCGGTAACTTGGCGTGTTTTCGAGAGCTGCATGGGCTGTTCGTAAATAGGTCCAGAAGTCGAGGCGGGATTTAGGTCCCTCATGAAAGAGATAAGCGACCGCCCACCCTTTGACCCACGTAATAGCATGACATTTGGCGGCGGGAAAATGTCGTTCCTCCGGGTATAGAAACATTCGAGGCTCGACTGTGTCTGGTGGCACCCGGAGATAGCAGGCAATGATTTGCTGCACGAAGCGCCATACATCGTGCGATGAGGCGCATGTCGGACGGTGTTCATCAGTGTCCAGTTGCTGGCAAAGGAGACAAAGAGGGGATTCTGACAAGCCAACGTTGTGCAGGCGCTGCTTCGTGGCAAATTTCCTGTTAACACAGTGCCCGGACGTTCGTAGGGAGGAAGGGCTGGTGGACGGTAGTCCACACTATGGGCCACTGGATGGAGGGGTGTTTGGTCTCCATCACATTCCGGGGAACACAGCGCAGCAACAGGCTGTAAAAATCCTTAGTCCTAGGTGGGCGTGTGTCTGGGAGACTGGTATGTATGTAACTGTAGTCGACGAAAAAGGTCGAAATATGGGACAAATGAGGCACGATATGGCCGACAGACACCGGTGGTGAGGTGGAAGCAGGTAGGAGGACCTCAAGCAAGCTGCGTGTTAGAGATGTACCCTGGCCCATCCACTGTTTTCTCATGGTACTCATGTACAAGGCTGCAGCTCGCATACGGACATTGACGAGCCCGACGCCACCATACCGTGAGGGCAGGGTAAGTGTCTCATAACGGACTTTAAACATTGAACCAGCCGTGAGGTAATAGCCAAAAGCCGCCTGAAGGTTGCGCCCAATTGCAGTTGGCAGAGGGAGAACGTGCGCGATGTGAACCAATTTTGATGCCACATAAAGATTAATAAACACAACCCGTTGAAGTGTGTCCTGGCGGTGCAAGAGGTTCTGGCGGACGTCGTTGCGGATGATGTGTAACAGGCGACGGAAATTCGTTGCCGCCGTGCGTGTGACCGTGGGGGTAAAGGTAATGCCCAGGTACCGGAAAGTCCGCACAAGTGGCAGGGGTGCCACTTCACCCTCCTAGAGGCCTCGTCCAATGTGCATTGCAGAAGATTTGGCGACATTCATGGCAGCCCCATAATGGGTAATCAATTCGAGGACATCCCGAATCTCAGAGCCGGAGCGAATGAGGAGGAGGAGGTCATCAGCATATGCCCGACAGCGAAAAGTGTGTTGGCGTAGGGTGAGGCCAGAGAACTTGGTCGTCAAGCCACCAATAAGGGGCTCAAGGGCAATGGCATACAGGAGTTAGAGAGGGGGCACCCCTGCCGTATCGAATGGCAGATAGGTACCGACCCTGCTATACGTCCATTGACTTGGACACATGAACTGGCACTGTCGTAAAGACGCCGGATGACGTCAAGAAACGGAGGGGGGATGCCCATTCGGGCTGCCACCGAAAATAGGAAACGATTACGCACTTTATCGAAGGCGCTGTCGAAGTCTATAGCGACGACCGCTGCCCGGAGCCTGCAGGCCGCCGCTATCGCAATTAAGTCGCAGCATTCCCCTGTGGCAGTCTGTATGTTAATCTGTCCGCCAGGCGTCGTTTGCTCTGGCGAGAGGATATGAGGGAGTGTAGTTCGGGGCCGCATTGCCAGTAATCGCGCGAAAATCTTGTAATCGGCATTGAGGAGGGTGAGCGGTCTGTAACTCGTGACCATCGAACCACGGGCTGGTTTGTGGACTGGTATAATGATGCCCTCAGCAAAGGCGGGTGGGATTGCTTGGTCAGATGTTAGCAGTTCTTGATACATAGTCGTCCACCGTGGGGCCATGAGGTCCCGAAAGGTAGGGTAAAACTCAATCGGTAAGCCGTCAATGCCGGGCGATCTGTTGACTGTACCCTTGGCGATTGCGTTGTTGACTTCGTCTAGCGTGACCGCCACTGTCAAAGCATCCGCCTCCGTGTGGGGGAGGGTGTGCGTGACGTAATGCAAAATGGAGTCGTCTCCTGCAGTTTCAGCGTCGTCATCACTATAAGTACGACGGTAGTGCTCTACGAATGCGCGGACGATGTCATTCTGAGTGGTCACCTGCGTTCCATGAGGCGTGGTCAGAGTGCTGATGATCTGCCGACGACGCCTTCGTTTGTCGGACACTATATCATGCATGGATGGAATTTCTAAATCCGTGTGATCGTGGCGCCGCGTCCGTATCACGACCCCTTGCAGTTTCCGGCGTGCCAGCGCAATTATCTTCGCCTTAGTTCTTTGCCGTTCCAACTGGTTGTCCGGGGTTGGCGTCTGAGCATCCAGATCTCGGAGAATCGCGTAATAGAAGTCAACAGTGGTGCGATGCCAGTCGGCCATGTCCTTCCCGTATCTCATCAGTGTCCTCCGGACCGCCGGCTTGGCGCAGTCCAACCACCATGTCAATGTCGAGTGGTAGCGGGGAAGGCGTCGTTCGCAGGCTGTCCACGTTTCAGTGACTTGTTGGCGACACGCCAGGTCATGCAAGTGTGAAGTATTGAGTTTCCATGGCGCACGGCTGCGCCATACTGATTGTGGCGGAAGGAGGACCGTACAGATGTACGCGCAATGGTCGGAAAAGGCCAGCGGCCAGCGTTCGGCGCCCCGTATCGCAGATCTAAGAGTTTGTGAGACATATATCCTGTCTAGTCGGCTTGCGGAATGACTTGTAAGAAAGGCATGGCCAGAAAGGTCGCCATGTTGTACTTCCCAGATATCGTGAAGCAGGAGGTCTCGCACCACTATACGTAGCTCCTGGCATGTAGTATAGTGGGGAATCTGATCTTTAGGATGCAGAACGCAGTTAAAATCACCTCCTAGCAGGCAATGGTCATAACGCCCTAAAAACAGGGGAGCGATTTCCTCGGAATAAAACTGGGCTCTTTCATGCCGTCGGTCGGTGCCTGAGGGAGCGTAGACATTAATGATGCGTGTCCCCATGGCAGTGAGTGCCATGCCCCGAGCTGATGGAAGGAAGGCGACATCGGTCACAGAAATCCCGTGGCGGACGTAGATGGCCACCCCGCGGCCCATGGGATCACTCGCGGAGGCGTGGGCGGTATAGCCATTGATATCCGGGAGACTAGCCAAGTGAACTTCCTGCAGAAGGGCGAAATCAATATCCGAAGCCCAGAACATCTCCTGCATAAGGCGAATTTTCACCCTGGAACGGATGTTGTTGGTGTTGATGGTTGCTATCCGGTAGGCCTGGTGTCGGATTGCTGCAGGCTGGTCCACTCCGCCGTCCGCGCTAGGGTGTGGGCGTCGCAGCGGAACGTTATCCCGCTGGCCCGCAGGGGAGTCTGGGGAGAGTATGATTAGTGGTGCGGCCGTGACGGCACAGGGTCCCGTAACGGCTCCTGCTCCATGACCTCCTCCTCGTGCCACGCCGTGGAAGCAGAAACTGGTGTATCGTCCATTTTGTCGGCAGAAGATGTTGTAATTGTGCGTGGTGTAGTGTCGCCTGTGAGACGTTCATGATTTAGTACAGCGTCAGCACGGGGCGCAGGCACACCGATAGATGTCTCCGCGCTCATTACGTCTTCGTCAGCAGTAGCGGGTTCTGAGGCCTCGTGCTGGTCGACGGTTACGTCCTCCCCGACTTGTAACGTCTCCTCTTGGCCGGAAACTGTGGGACGTCTTCGCTTGCGACGTTTCGGGGAACGTTGTTTCCTTGTGCGACCCTCCGTGTCCGGCGACGGAAGGGAGTCGCGTCGTTCTGACAGAAAGGCCGCTATAGGAACGATGAGCGAGTCGATCTCCATCGTGTTTCCGGGATCAGGGTCAGCGTCTGGTTGCGTCGGCATCTTCGGAGCGGCGTCAATGGCCGGCCGAGGCGGCGGGTCGTCCGAGGCGCTCTCCGTCGGTGTCTGGTCGGGCTCGTTGGTGGCGTCGTTTGTGGTGACCGGGCGACGTGGCAAAGTGGTAGGAGAAGCCAGAGCAGCGGCATAGGTCACCGGTAGCACTGTAGGTTGCGACGTGGGTGGTTTTCGGCAGCTGGAAGTTGCGTAATACGCCGTTGTAGGCATTCGGATCAAAGGTGGCCTTCTTTGCCGCACCCGGAACAGGTCCGAGGCTGGCCATCGTATATAATTATGGCACGGCATCCGCCGATCTGTAAGTAGGACGGGACGTGGCTTCGGAGATCTATGGTGACCTGTCGGACCCCGTTTAGAACAGGATACGTGCGAAACTGTGTCCACTTCTCCGCAGTGTGGCCGTGGACCGTGCCGTATGGGCGTAGTGCCGCGACGACTTCCTCAGCTGGAAGTTCGAATGGCAATTCGAAAATGCGTATCGTTCGCATACCTAAGCCTGCGTGGTCGACGGTTACCTCCCCCACATTGCCATCAGCGTGACAGAAGCGGAGCCCCTGTTTGGTCTCACGTAGTATGCGTTCGCACGGCGCGTCGTTAATGATTTTCACATAGACCGTGCTGCTCACGATGGACAAATGTATGCCGATAATATCGGTCGCCGGGATCTTCACTTCCTCTCGCAGAAAACGCTCCACCTCGAGTGCTTTGGGTCGGGCATAATCGTTGCAGAAAGTAAATCGGAGTGTTGATTTACGGTAACGGTTCGCCATGGATCGTACAAGGTAAGCCGGCACTTAAGCAACGGCCGTCAGAAAGTAAACAAGGCGAGCTCGCGCGCCGCACGAAGTCAACACGTACGCGTCCGCTCTGTTACCCTGCCGAAGGCAGACTTGCCCATTAGCCTACCAGAGAACGCTTCACACCCGGACCCAAACTTCCATGTACTGTCAGACTTGTGTCCACAGCCTGCACTCGTGCATCCATTATGTATACTGCCGTACAGGCGAGACGTTTTAATTGAAAGTCGTTTGAATGGTGTAGCCGGATAAATACGGTATTGCAGTGCGTGTGTTGTTCTGAAGGACGGTGCGATGTTCTTTCTGCCATTCATACGTGTCCGAAGGAACGTTCCATCGTGTTTCTGAGTAACACAGGCACAGCAGTATTGTTCATACGAGCATAAGAATCGCTCTTCTAGTGCCACGTCAGCTAAATGACATAAGCTACCGAAAGTGCCATGTGCTGAAAGACAGGTGTAGCATTAGTTGGATGCATACACCGATCAGTACTTCTAGAAACTTAAGCTGTCTGCTACAGCATCTAGGATGCTTTCGCTGACCTTAAAGTAATTATGGCTGCAACAGCCAGTGGGGTGTTGTGCGAATAGGACACTTCTGCACAACTATAAATTAATTCAGACGATGTTAGGTGCTGTGACAAATACTTACAATACTGTTTTTCTGGGAAATTTGCAAAAATGAACAAGAAAATTACTAGACTTACCTGAGTACAAGAGGAATCTAAACAAAAAGGTGAAAGAGGACATATGACGAAGGACTATGTAGAGTCTCATTTCGTAGATAGATAACCGCAGACACTGAAGCTTGCATTTGTGGGGCGCAAGATTCAGAGATACCAGTTCGAATCTTCGTGGTGGAATAAAGTTGCACTACTGGTGTATGGCCTGCAAAGGGCGGAGACACGGTGGTGTAAATATTCCGATCGCTAGATCTTCCTCCAAGGTCGTGGTTTACATTGCGAATGTCTTTACAGTATATCCTGGAGGGAAGGCACGCGACTTAGCCGAAGGTAATCTGTGCGTCGCAGGGGAAGTTAAACTCTCTCTCTCTTAGTAACATGACGGTATTCATTATCGATGCATGTTGTTTTGACACCAACTTAATAGAAGCAAAGATAGGAGAGTTTGTAAATTTTTTCTGTACGTAATATTTAACTGCGAAGTAAAGTAAGATAATTCAGTATATATAATGTCAACTCACTCAATCTTCGTTATTAGCTGATATTAACACGAGTGCTAGGAACTTTGTAAACCATCCAAATTTATACTGAGGGACAGGTAGGTTTCATCACTACAGAAGCGCATATTGTGTAATTCGTAAAAGTAAGGATGTGCGAGACGTCTCCCCAGCTTTCAGCAAAGACGTGTAGTGGTGTACGAAATAGCGATTAGTGCTGGAAAACTAAATCTCGTTGAGAAAATGACAATTAATGCTGGAGTAAGCACGAAAAACAAAGAAAATTAGAAAAACCTGATTTTTGCTCATGAAATAGGACAAGCATCACCGGCTACAACTGACTCATCACCTAGAATCACCTGGAAATTTACAGGAGAAACAATATTTTATTCAAAATTATCTCCATTGCTATTTATACATTTCTCCCACCTCTCCAGCAGATTATGAATGCCACGACAAAAGAAAAACAGTTCTTCTTTTACAAGGAACCAGACAGCGAGCAATTTTCGTATTTTTTCGTACGTACTGAAGCGGGAGCGTGTCCCAGTGATGCAAATAGATGATAGTCGGACGGAGCCAGGACTGGAGAACAAGACATATGCCCAAGTATTTCCGAACTGAACGTCTCCATCGTTTTCCTGACCCGTTTTGCTGCGTGTGATAGGGCGTTATAATGGAGCAATATGACTGTGTGTTACCTTTTACCACATTCCGGTGGTTTTTCACGTAATGCTCGATTTAAATTGATCATTTGCTGTTGGTAGCGATCAGTGTTAACAGTTTAACCAGATTTTAGCAGCTCATAATAAATGACACCCTTCTGATCCCATCAAACACAGAGAATTGTCTTCTTTCAATAGATTTGGTCTTGCAGTGGATGTCGTTGGTTTTCCTGGATTCACCCATTATTTACGATCCTTAGGATTCTCAAAATATATCAATTTTCCTTCATTTGTCCCTATTCCATGGAGAAACGACTATCTTTTACATCAGGCGAGCAGCATTCAGTCGAATACCGCCCTTCGATCTGTGCTCTTCTGGTACCGATCGAAGTGATAGGTGTTGCAGGTGCCAGCCAGCCAGCCAGCCAGCCAGCCAGCCAGCCCATCGACGTGCAGCAGCCAGCAGCCAGCAGCGGTCCTCGACAGCAGCGGTCCCCGCCGGCAGCCAGCGGCGGTCTACGCCAGCAGCCAGCAGCGTCCCCGCCAGCAGCACGCAGCGGTCCTCGCCTACGCCGGACCCAGCCAGCAGCCAGCGGCCTCCAGCCCGCGGCCACCACCCAGCATCCAGCATCCGGCATCCAGCATCCAGCGGCCAGCAGCGGTCCCGCCACCAGCGGTTGCAGCCAGCGGCCTGCAGTGGTCCTAGCTGCCCCCAGCAGCAGCAGCAGAGGCGTCCCTACCAGCCAGCCGGCAGGATCGGCCCACCCCCCCCCCCCCAGCGGCAGCAAAGTGGGGCTTCGGCCCCAATCTCCTTCTTCATTCTCCATCCCTCTCTCCTCTGTGTCTCTCGATTGCTCCTTTGTCTAGTACTGTGTTTTTTCCCCCTTATCATCTTGTCCACCCCCACCACCTCTTCTACCGCCACCACCACTGCCATTATCTACACCTCCCCCTCCGCTGCTGCCACCACTATCACGTGGTGTGCCGCTTCACTCCCCCCTCATTCCATCCCCCCACTCCTCACTCTCTCATCTCCCTCCCTATTTGTCGCCCCGTCCCCGGCTCCTCCCTCCCGCGCCTCCTCTGATCCCTTCCCTCCACTCCCTCCCTCTGCTCCATCCGTTTCTGCGGCCCCCGCCAGGGTGGTCGCCCGGCGGGCTACTGCCCACGCTCCACTCACCCCTTCACCTTCATCGTCTTCGTCATCGGCTTCACCATCGCCTTCGCCATCGCACTCCACTGTCTCCGGCGTCGACTCCAGCCCCGGGACCTGCCGCTCCCCCGCCACATTCCAGTTGTTC
The DNA here is from genome assembly GCF_021461385.2 of Schistocerca piceifrons. NCBI lineage: Eukaryota > Metazoa > Arthropoda > Insecta > Orthoptera > Acrididae > Schistocerca > Schistocerca piceifrons. Next base: position 564,185,735 of record NC_060143.1, read on the forward strand.
CCATCCCCCCACACCTCCTCCACCGCCGTCAAGCGCCCCAGCGGCACCCCTGCCTCCTCTGCTCCCCAAAAGAGGCTCCGCCTCGTCCCTCTTCCCCCCACCCCTGATGCTATGGATGTCTCCCCGCCCGTCCCTGCCCCCTCCTCCTCCCTCCTCCTCCTCCTACTACCCCTCCTCCTGCCGCTACCTCCTCTCCCGCCCGGATCCCTCCCTCCTTGAAGCCCAGAACCTCACCCTCTTCCTTCGCCAGCATTGTCCTGGTGCCCCCATCTCCCTCCTCACTCCTCGCCGTGATTCGGTACTCATCTCCTCCCCCAGCCCTACCCTCCACACAGACCTCCTTTCCCGCATCCCTGTCACCCGCTTTGGCCCTCATGCCTCTCTCACACCTGCTCCTTCGCCACCTCCCTCCTGCCAACCCCAACCTCCGCGTCGCCCGCCGACCCTCACCACCATGATCACTCAGCTCAGTCCAGTGATCACGAAGGAGGAGGTGTTGGCGGAGCTTCAGGCCCATCCCCATATGGAGGTGCGTGCGGTTCGCCGCATCCATAACGCTAACCGGCCCCACCCGCCTTATGCGGGTTTTTTCTGAGCACGCCCCCTCCATAGACCGGCTCCTGAAGGATGGTGCCCTCGTTTTTAACCAGCGTTATAAAGTTGACCCCTCCTGTTCCCCTCCTCAATCCCTCCGCTGCCGAAGGTGATTGCGGTATAATGCGCACCCAACATCTGAGTGCTGCGAGGCCCCCACCTGCCCACACTGTAGGCAAGCCCACTTTTTACGGCAGTGCCCCAATCTCCAGTCCCCCCCCCCCTCCTGTAATACCTGTAACCTCCCTCATCCCACCTACTCCTGGAAGTGTAAGGCCCGACCCCCTCCTACCACTCCTGAATTCACCGTTCCTGTCTGCCCTCTGGACGCCCCCACCCCTCCCGGCAACTCCCTTCGCCCACCCCCTACCGCTGAGGACATCATCAGATTCCTCACCATTGTCCTGCAGAATGTTCATCCTTTTCAGCGCCCACACACGCTCCAACAGATCTCCCTCGCCGCCCGTTCCGTTTTCCACCTCAAAATGTACGCCACCTACTCGAACAACCAGGCCCATTTCACCTTCTCCCGTCTTGACACCCTCGTTTAAATCCCTGTCGTGGCACGGCAGCACCGTATCCTTTTCAACAACATCCACTCCCTTCCCACCAACAAGAACCTCTTCCTACACACCCTTGCCACCCACCGCGTGGACGCCTTCCTCCTTAATGAAACCTTCCTCCAACCCCACCATACCGTCCACACTTCACCCTACCTTCTCCACCGCTCCGATAATCCCCTCCCAATTGCGCGTGGCGGAGTTGCCATTGGGCACCATCGCCAGATCCCCGTTCGGCTCCAACCTCTCCTTCCGGACCCCACTGAACACCTGATCCTTAGTCTCTTCTTCCCCGGACTTACCGTTACCTGCGCCACCATCTATGTCCGCCCCAACGCCCCTATTCCCTTCGACTTCCTCTCCCACATCGACCATACCTTCTCCTCCTACGTGATCGCCGCCGACCTCAACATCCATAGTCGTTCCGCTGCCCTGTTACGGCGGTGGCATCGGTTCCTCTCCTCCCTTCAAGGCGACCTCATTCCCATCCTCCAGCACACCCGTCCCAAATCCGACTCCACTCCCGATGTTATGCTCTCCTTCCTCAACGTCCTTGGCCATATAATGGTGGATCTCCTGGAGCCCATTGCTAGCGACCATCTCCCTGTCCTCCTCACCGTTTCAGACGGTCGTCGCCCCCACCTTGACCCCCGTCATGACCCTCCCCCTAAGTACGTCCATGATTATTCCTGTGCCAACTGGAATGCCTACTGGGATACCCTCTCCACCCAGGTCGATAGCCACCCTTTCACCTACCACCACCCCGATGATGTCACCCATGCCGCCACCTTTCTCCAGCAGACCTTCTCTGAGGCCATGGAGGCCCATGTCCCTACTGTCGCCATCCACCCCCACCATCCTACCTTACCCCCACAGGCCGTCCTCCTCCTACGTGAATCCCGCCGTCTCTACTGTGCCTTCCTCCGCACGCGTGACCCGGACACACTACGACGCCACTGGCAACTCTAGCGACACATTCGTAATTTGCTTGTGGCTAAGAAACGCCGGGACTGGCGACAGACATGCACCCATTTAACTGCTACCCTACCTATCAACTCGTCCAAGTTCTGGGCAGCCTTCCGTCGCCTTACCGGAAGTAAACCCTCCCCCTACTATCCTCTTCTCCATGATGATCACCCTTTCCCTGACACCCTTAGCAAGGCCAATCACTTTGCCTCCTACCTCTTAGATGTATTTTCCATCCCCGATGATCCCCGGTTCGATTACTCCCTCTTCCCGGATATCCGCAATCGAACTGACACCTCTGTCCCTCCCCTCGCTCCTGATTTTCAGTACTTTGACAACATTGCACACACGGAACTCAATGCCCCTATCACAACACAGGATCTCATTGCTACACTCCGCACAAAACGCAACACCGCTCCTGGTCAGGATTGTGTCACCTACCGTCACCTTCGTGAAGCTCCTGTCTCTTTCCTCTCCACCCTGGCCAGGCTCTACAATATAGTCCTGTCCACCGGTTATTACCCTGACCTGTGGAAAACCCCCCATATCCTCATGTTCCTTAAACCCGGGAAACTGCCGTCCGCCGTCTCCTCCTACCATCCCATCAGCCTTACCTCGGTCTTCAGCAAGGTCCTGGAATCTATCCTCACCCAACGCATCCACCAGCATCTCCGCCAGCACTGCCTCATTCCCGTTACCCAGTGTGGCTTTTGGCCGTCCTTCTCTTCCGACGACCTTCTCCTTCACCTCACTCATCTCCTTTCCGAACAGCTCAATTCCCGTCACTCCGCAATCTTCCTCTCCCTGGACCTCGAACGTGCCTATGACCGCGTATGGCATTCCGGTCTCCTCTTTAAGCTCCAAACCTTCGCCCTTCCCATTAACTACGTCCGTCTGATCAGCTCCTTTCTCTCCCGCCGTCCTTCCTATGTCACCATCCATAACACAGATTCCTACACCTTTTTCCCCTCCGCCGGTGTGCCCCAACGCTCCGTCCTCTCCCCCCTTCTGTACCTTTTGTACACGGCGGACATGCCACCGTCGTCACCCCCCTTCCACCTTCTCCAATTTGCCGATGACACCGCCTTCCTTGCCGTTGCCCCCACCCTGCAGCGCTCCCAACACCTTCTCCAATCCCATCTTGACCGGTTCACCGCTTGGTGCAACCAGTGGTTGCTCAAGGTCAATCCCTCCAAAACGCAGGCGATCATTGTAGGCAAAACCACCCCTTCCTTCCGCCTCCTTGATTTCTACCATCTATGGCCGTCCTATCGCCCTCACTCCCACCCTTAAGTACCTTGGCGTCACCCTCGACCGTCGCCTCTCCTGGACTCCCCACCTCCGGACAATCCAAGCCAAGGCACGCTCACGACTCAGTCTCCTCAAGCTCCTCTCCGGCCATACGTGGGGTCTGGACCCCTCCACCATCCTCCACACCTATAAGTCCCTCATCTGCCCTATCCTTTGTTATGCCCATCCGGCTTGGATCTCCGCCCCCCCCTACCTTTTATAAATCCCTCCAAATCCTTGAACGCCATGCTCTCCGCCTCGCCTATCGCATCCGTCTCCCCTCCCCTACGCGGATTCTGTACGATCTCATCCCCTTCCCCCACCTCCTCCTTTTCCTTGAAAGGATACGGATCCTGTACACTTCCCGCATACTCAATCCTCCTCATCCACTCATCTCCCCGATCCTCTCTCACCCCCGCCCGCTGCCGCGCCTGTATTCCCACGTCCCACCTGGTCTCCATCTCTCCACCCTCCTTAGCCTCTCCCAAGATGGCTTCCGCCAGCTCCCTCTCCCTGATGATGTCCTCCTCCCCTCCATCTACCCCTCCTATCAACTTTGACCCTGCCCCACCCCCCACTTCCGGTGTCCTTTCCTTTAGGCACCCTCCCTCCCCTCTCTTCCCTTCCCTTCTCTTTCCTTTTCCCCCGTCCCCTCCCTCCACCCCTCTTCCACCGGGCTTCCCCCCCCCCTCCTCCCTCCCCCCTATCTCCCCTGCCCGTGGCATCTCTGCTCTCCCCTCTCGCTCTCCCACTCCCCTGCCTTCTCCTCCTCTCTTGGCAGGTCCCCGGACTCGCACACGCATAGTGAACATTCGCGCGCCGGAGATCATCGCCATTAGTGTCTCATGTGTGTGCTTCGTTCTGTGTTTCGCGTTCTTTCGCAGTTACAACTCCACTGTTCACATGTGCCGTCGCCGTCCTCCGTGTTTTGTGCGCCGTGTCAACAAGTGTTAGTGTTTTTATCGTCCAGCGTGAACGGCTTCATGTTTATTGTTTTTTGTAACTCCATTTTTTGCACGCCGTTTTTTTTTTGTATTTTCTGTATCACCTCTATGTCATGTTATTGTTCCACTAAAGGCTGAAGAGCAGCGTAATATACTGCTGACAGCCCGCCTGTATAAGTGATTAAAATTACAATAAAGGAAAAAAAAACTGAGAAAACATGAACTGATACGATAACCTGTGTACGTGTGTTTAATTTTGTCTTTCTGAACCCACTAGTGCGATATCCTATCTGACAGTAGTGTAACACAACCGTTGGTACACTTTTTTAGTTCGTCATTTCCGATGTTGATTCCTCAGTTTCTATCGCTTTTCGTGTGAAATTTTGGATGGGAGGAATTTGCATGCATGTGTAAGAAAATCGGCGATATTTTCCTAACAAATAGACAGCTGCTCATTCAAACTTGCAATATCAGAAACGATAGAAACGAAAGAAGTGTTATTTATTGCACGTTTAAAGCATAGCAGAATGAATAGGTATTAAGTCTGAAGGTGATCTGGAGGATTGATCGATTTGTAGTTTAGTATGCAATGCCGGCCATGATCAGATGTTTTCAAGCAACTGAAAGGAATGGTGAGGGCAACAGCGGAACACCCACTGAATCGATGTAAGTGACGACAGTGCGGCTGGTAACAGGCGGCCTTCCGCTACTTTGTTGAATCATAATATCACGGAGGCTGCGAAAGTAAGGCACAGTCAGTGCCCTTAATATGTAGGAAGTATAATGGCTGTTGTGCGAATTATCGGCTATGCGACTCACAGGTGATCATGTCAGGCACTGATCCGAACCCGTACAGCTGTTCTGATTACAGACTATTTACCCTTATGCAGAGTTCTGTTTTCCATCATTTTTTTTAAAATTAATTACGTTATATGTTTTGGCTCAGATGCAGTACCCTAACACCCAGCCAAGAAGTAGAATCACACCGCAGGCTCCATATTAGCTACATGAAAGAGCCTATCTAACAATGCTGCCTAGTGCACACGAGAATCACCATAATTTTAGACCGCTCGATTCGCACTATCAACAGAACAGGCTCTGCTAACGGTATACAGTGCCTTACACATCACTGACAACGTATTCTACACAACACTGGTGACTTCTTTGAAGGATAGTAACAAGTGCAAACGTGTAACTCATTTGTATCGGTTGTGAATAAATAGTTGCCAGTATTTAACTTCCAAACCTCGTTTTATACTTTTCAGGAAGATGTGCGCTACAAAATAGGTATAATTTTGAGAAATCGAATATTTTTAAATTTTTGACGGCCTACCCCCCTTAAGGAGGTAATACACTCCTGGAAATGGAAAAAAGAACACATTGACACCGGTGTGTCAGACCCACCATACTTGCTCCGGACACTGCGAGAGGGCTGTACACGCACGGCACAGCGGACACACCAGGAACCGCGGTGTTGGCCGTTGAATGGCGCTAGCTACGCAGCATTTTTGCACCGCCGCCGTCAGTGTCAGCCAGTTTGCCGTGGCATACGGAGCTCCATCGAAGTCTTTAACACTGGTAGCATGCCGCGACAGCGTGGACGTGAACCGTATGTGCAGTTGACGGACTTTGAGGGAGGGCCTATAGTGGGCATGCGGGAGGCCGGGTGGACGTACCGCCGAATTGCTCAACACGTGGGGCGTGAGGTCTCCACAGTACATCGATGTTGTCGCCAGTGGTCGGCGGAAGGTGCACGTGCCCGTCGACCTGGGACCGGACCGCAGCGACGCACGGATGCACGCCAAGACCGTAGGATCCTACGCAGTGCCGTAGGGGACCGCACCGCCACTTCCCAGCAAATTAGGGACACTGTTGCTCCTGGGGTATCGGCGAGGACCATTCGCAACCGTCTCCATGAAGCTGGGCTACGGTCCCGCACACCGTTAGGCCGTCTTCCGCTCACGCCCCAACATCGTGCAGCCCGCCTCCAGTGGTGTCGCGACAGGCGTGAATGGAGGGACGAATGGAGACGTGTCGTCTTCAGCGATGAGAGTCGCTTCTGCCTTGGTGCCAATGATGGTCGTATGCGTGTTTGGCGCCGTGCAGGTGAGCGCCACAATCAGGACTGCATACGACCGAGGCACACAGGGCCAACACCCGGCATCATGGTGTGGGGAGCTATGTCCTACACTGGCCGTACACCACTGGTGATCGTCGAGGGGACACTGAATAGTGCACGGTACATCCAAACCGTCATCGAACCCATCGTTCTACCATTCCTAGACCGGCAAGGGAACTTGCTGTTCCAACAGGACAATGCACGTCCGCATGTAGCCCGTGCCACCCATCGTGCTCTAGAAGGTGTAAGTCAACTACCCTGGCCAGCAAGATCTCCGGATCTGTCCCCCATTGAGCATGTTTGGGACTGGATGAAGCGTCGTCTCACGCGGTCTGCACGTCCAGCACGAACGCTGGTCCAACTGAGGCCGTTCCACAGGACTACATCCAGCATCTCTACGATCGTCTCCATGGGAGAATAGCAGCCTGCATTGCTGCGAAAGGTGGATATACACTGTACTAGTGCCGACATTGTGCATGCTCTGTTGCCTGTGTCTATGTGCCTGTGGTTCTGTCAGTGTGATCATGTGATGTATCTGACCCCAGGAATGTGTCAATAAAGTTTCCCCTTCCTGGGACAATGAATTCACGGTGTTCTTATTTCAATTTCCAGGAGTGTATTTGAGGCACCCACGCCTACACACTCTCCTTGCTGGCAAGAGGTGCCGTACTGGACTGCGCCTAACTACTCCGGGTTCAGGCGCGGCATGGGAGAGCCGTGCCGCCGAGGGCCATGGCAATGGCGCGTACGTCACAGCAGGTGACGTTGAAGGTCAAAGAGCGCCAGCAGCCGTCTCCGGTGGGGAGCGCACAACTACTTCAGACGAGTTTAATAATTCTTGACTGTGCCTTTAAATGCATGCAAACTCTTCGACAGCACACGACAAAGTTAAGAAGGTTAGTGGACTCCTTTTCAATTACATATTAGTTTCCCATGGACCCTGCTCAGAGCCGAGCGTTCGCGAAGTGTGGCGGACAAGCCGACTAGCGTGACGTCACAAGTTCGTTGCAGGTCCCGTGTTTCTCGTCGGCCCCATGTGTAGCGTCCGAGGGCCGAGAAGCAAACATTCGAAGCCTGACCGCCAACAGTGGAAATGCCGGTGCTACCGTCGTCGTTCGAGTCCCTTACCTCAAGACAGGGCTGAACGAATAAGACTTGGCCGAAGTTTCGCTGCGATGCAGAGGCTCTGCTGTGTGGCACATATTCGACATCTTCAGTAAATGACTCTGACAAAATTTTGAACACACCTTCCATTTATTCTTAATCTCTGAAACATAGAGAAAACTCATTCAACCGTTTCGCGATCGATATCTCGCGCCACGTCTCCTGGAACACGAACTTTGGCCTGAAAAGAGCGTTGTCTTTTTTTTTTTTTTTTTTTTTTTTCCGGGGAGAAGCAGTGTGTGAAGCAGCACGGATAGTGCTGGCCTGTGGGGCAACGTCCGAGCTGTTTGTCCTACCGCCCGTGTGACTTCCAATTTGGTGGGGCTGAACATCTTTCGGACACGATGGTCTCTGCACCGGAAACGGTAGTGGGCACGTTATTCCTTTCGCTGACCAGGTCTGGAGCCGAGCGGTGGGTCGTCATCTTCTGACCCGCTGTCTGTCATCGCACAGCGGCTTTGCTTGCTCGGTGACTGACTTTTATTTCGTTGCTTCCGTGCCGTGACCGCGCGGCATTCGTAAAGAGTGATCTTGCTCTCCGCTGTGAGCGTGATAAATGTGACTGGTTCGCTTCCCACGCGTGTTTGCGCCCTGCTGCTCCAACATCGGATTCGGCGAAGCCTCCTGTCGTTGTTGCTCCCTCTTCCTGGGTCGGGCCACCCGCTTTGAGGAGCCTGTCGCCCGTATCAGAACATCATAGTTTCCATCTAGTAATTGTCTTAGTTGTATTTTCACGGCCTGTTTTAATTTGTAGTGGTTTTGTACCTCGCTTTAATGTTAAATGAGTCATTATTTAGGGCGTTCAAAGCACATTTATTTTGTCTGGTATGTTGTGCACTAAATTGCCAAGTCGCTTTCTTTTGTTATTTGCAACTCGCAAGCTTATGCCCCTTACTGGGGTAAATATTGGATTTTACAAATACTATAAATACAAATATGTATTTTGCTGGGCTATACTTCCAAGCCAAATTTGTATTTATGTCAGTGATTTCATCAACCAAGCTTTTGCGCCTTCCTTCCACCTATATTTTCCGCCCCGAGCAACGGATAGGTATTTACCGTTTGGGCCTCGTGGTGTGATTTGAAGCTGAATTTCGATTGGCCGCTGAACTTCTTCACTATCATCCCACAAATAACTTCGGGAATCCAGCCAGGTAACACTTTCAGTGACCTCCGATATTTCGGCGGGAGAACACCCCGCCATTTTCAAGGCAAACTGCAACGGACAGGCGGCGTGCATGCAAATTTAAAACCTCGGTTCTTGGACTGAAGCAGGAAAGATAACACACACACTGAACACTACTACCACCAAAGATGACCAAAGTCAGAGCTATCGATACCTGTGTTGTTGTTGTGGTCTTCAGTCCTGAGACTGGTTTGATGCAGCTCTCCATGCTACTCTATCCTGTGCAAGCTTTTTCATCTCCCAGTACCTACTGCAGCCTACATCCTTCTGAATCTGCTTACTGTATTCATCTCTTGGTCTCCCTCTACGATTTTTGCCCTCCACGCTGCCCTCCAATACTAAATTGGTGATCCCTTGATGCCTCAGAACATGTCCTACCAACCGTTCCCTTCGTCTGGTCAAGTTGTGCCACAAACTTCTCTTCTCCCCAATCCCATTCAATACTTCCTCATTAGTTATGTGATCTACCCATCTAATCTTCAGCATTCTTCTGTAGAACCACATTTCGAAAGATTCTATTCTCTTCTTGTCCAAACTATTTATCGTCCATGTTTCACTTCCATACATGGATACACTCCATAGAAATACTTTCAGAAATGACTTCCTGACACTTAAATCTAGACTCGATGTTAACAAATTTCTCTTCTTCAGAAACGCTTTCCTTGCCATTGCCAGTCTACATTTTATATACCCTCTACTTCGACCATCATCAGTTATTTTGATCCCCAAATAGCGAAATTCCTTTACTACTTTAAGTGTCTCATTTCCTAATCTAATTCCCTCAGCATCACCCGACTTAATTCGACTACATTCCATTATCCTCGTTTTCCTTTTGTTGATGTTCATCTTATATCCTCCTTTCAAGACACTGTCCATTCCATTCAACTGCTCTTCCAAGTCCATTGCTGTCTCTGACAGAATTACAATGTCATCGGCGAACCTCAAAGTTTTTATTTCTTCTCCATGGAGTTTAATACCTACTCCGAATTTTTCTTTTGTTTCCTTTACTGCTTGCTCAATATACAGATTGAATAACATCGAGGAGAGGCTACAACCCTGTCTCACTCCCTTCCCAACCACTGCTTCCCTTTCATCTCCCTCGACTCTTATAACTGCCGTCTGGTTTCTGTACAAATTGTAAATAGCCTTTCGCTCCCCGAATTTGACCCCTGCCACCTTTATAATTTGAAAGAGAGTATTCCAGTCAACATTGTCAAAAGCTTTCTCTAAGTTCACAAATGCTAGAAACGTAGGTTTGCCTTTCCTTAATCTATCTTCTAAGATAGGGCGTAAGGTCAGTATTGCCTCACGTGTTCCAGTGTTTCTACGGCATCCAAACTGATCTTCCCGGAGGTCGGCTTCTACTAGTTTTTCCATTTGTCTGTAAAGAATTCGTGTTAGTACAGTGCTATTACATGACTGAAGCGATTTCATAATTTCACTTTAGCTCCATTCATTGACATATGGTCACGACACACTAGAGATACGTAGAAAAACTCAAAGTTTTGTTCGGTGAAGCCGCACTTCAGGTTTCTGCCGACAGAGCGCTCGAGAGTGCAGTGAGACAAAATGGCGACAGGAGACGAGAAACCGTATGTCGTGCTTGAAATGCACTCACATCAGTCAGTCATAACAGTGCAACGACACTTCAGGACGAAGTTCAACAAACATCCACCAACTGTTAACTCCATTCGGCGATGGTATGCGCAGTTTAAAGCTTCTGGGTGCCTCTGTAAGGGGAAATCAACGGTCGGCCTGCAGTGAACGAAGAAACGGTTGAACGCGTGCGGGCAAGTTTCACGCGTAGCCCGCGGAAGTCGACGAATAAAGCAAGCAGGGAGCTAAATTTACCACAGCCGACGGTTTGGAAAATCTTACGGAAAAGGCTAAAGCAGAAGCCTTACCATTTACAATTGCTACAAGCCCTGACACCCGATGACAAAGCCAAACGCTTTCAATTTTCGGCGCGGTCGCAACAGCTCATGGAAGAGGGGGCGTTCAGTGCGAAACTTGTTTTCAGTGATGAAGCAACATTTTTTCTTAATGGTGAAGTGAACAGACACAATGTGCGAATCTGGGCGGTAGAGAATCCTCACGCATTCTTGCAGCGAATTCGCAATTCACCAAAAGTTAACGTGTTTTGTGCACTCTCACGGTTTAAAGTTTACGGCCCCTTTTTCTTCTGCGAAAAAAACGTTACAGGACACGTGTATCTGGACATGCTGGAAAATTGGCTCATGCCACAACAGGAGACCGACAGCGCCGACTTCATCTTTCAAGAGGATGGTGCTCCACCGCACTTCCATCATGATGTTCGGCATTTATTAAACAGGAGATTGGAAAACCGATGGATCGGTCGTGGTGGAGATCATGATCAGCAATTCATGTCATGGCCTCCACGCTCTCCCGACTTAACCCCATGCGATTTCTTTCTGTCGGGTTATGTAAAAGATTTAGTGTTTAAACCTCCTCTACCAAGAAACGTGCCAGAACTGCGAGCTCGCATCAACGATGCTTTCGAACTCATTGATGGGGACATGCTGCGCCGAGTGTGGGAGGAACTTGATTATCGGCTTGATGTCTGCCGAATCACTAAAGGGGCACATATCGAACATTTGTGAATGCCTAAAAAAACTTTTTGAGTTATTGTATGTGTGTGCAAAGCATTGTGAAAATATCTCAAATAATAAAGTTAGTGTAGAGCTGTGAAATCGCTTCAATCATTTGTAATAACCCTGTATTTTGCAGCTGTGGCTTATTAAACTGATTGTTCGGTAATTTTCACATCTGTCAACACCTGCTTTCTTTGGGACTGGAATTATTATATTCTTCTTGAAGTCTGCGGGTATTTCGCCTGTTTCATACATCTTGCTCACCAGATGGAAGAGTTTTGACAGGACTGGCTCTTCCAAGGCCGTCAGTAGTTCCAATGGAATGTTGTCAACTCCGGGGGCCTTGTTCCGACACAGGTCTTTCAGTGCTCTGTCAAACTCTTCACGCAGTATCATATCTCCCATTTAATATTCATCTACATCCTCTCCCATTTCCATAATATTGTCCTCAAGTACATCGCACTTGTATAGACCCTCTATATCCTCCTTCCACCTTTCTGCTTTCCCTTCTTTGCTTAGAACTGGGTTTCCATCTGACCTCTTGATGTTCATAAAAGTGGTTCTCTTATCTCCAAAGATCTCTTTAGTTTCCCTGTAGGCAGTATCTATCTTACCCCTAGTGAGATAAGCCTCTACATCCTTACATTTGTCCTCCAGCCATCCATGCTTAGCCAATTTGCACTTCCTGTTGATTTCATTTTTGAGACATTTGTATTCCTTTTTGCCTGCTTCATTTACTGCATTTTTATATTTTCTCCTTTCATCATTTAAATTCAATATTTCTTCTGTTACCCAAGGATTTCTACTAGCCCTCGTCTTTTTACCTACTTGAACCTCTGCTGCCTTCACTACTTCATCCCTCAAAGCTATCCATTCTTCTTCTACTCTATTTCTTTCCCCCATTCCTGTAAATTGTTCCCTTATGCTCTCCCTGAAACTCTGTACAACCTCTGGTTTAGTCAGTTTATCCAGGTCCCATCTCCTTAAATTCCCACTTTGAAGTTTCTTCAGTTTTAATCTACAGGTCATAAACAATAGATTGTGGTCAGAGTCCACATCTGGACCTGGAAATGTCTTACAATTTAAAACCTGGTTCCTAAATCTCTGTCTTACCATTATACAATCTATCTGATACCTTTTAGTATCTCCAGGGTTCTTCCATGTATACAACCTTCTTTTATGATTCTAAAACCAAGTGTTAGCTATGATTATGTTGTGCTCTGTGCACAATTCTACCAGGCGGCTTCCTCTTTCATTTCTTAGCTCCAATCCATATTCACCTACTACGTTTCCTTCTCTCCCTTTTCCTACACTCGAATTCCAGTCACCCATGACTATTAAATTTTCGTCTCCCTTCACTATCAGAATAATTTCTTTTATTTCATTTTTTCAATTTTTTCGTCATCTGCAGAGCTAGCTGGCATATAAACTTGTACTACTGTAGTAGGTGTGGTCTTCGTATCTATCTTGGCCACAGCAATGCGTTCGCTGTGCTGTTTGTAGTAGCTTACCCGCATTCCTATTTTCCTATTCATTATTAAACCTACTCCTGCATTACCCCTATTTGATTTTGTGTTTATAACCCTGTAGTCACCTGACCAGAAGTCTAGTTCCTCCTGCCACCGAACTTCACTAATTCCCACTATATAGATTAACGGATCTGACATTCCACGCTCCGATCCGTAGAACGCCAGTTTTCTTTCTCCTGATAACGACATCCTCTTGAGTAGTCCCCGCCCGGAGATCTGAATGGGGGACTATTTTACCTCCGGAATATTTTACCCAAGAGGACGCCATCATCATTTAATCATACAGTACAGCTGCATGCCATCTGGAAAAATTACGGCTGTAGTTTCCCCTTGCTTTCAGCCGTTCGCAGTACCAGCACAGCAAGGCCGTTTTGGTTATTGTTACAAGGCCAGATCAGTCAATCATCCAGACTGTTGCCCCTGCAACTACTGAAGAGGCTGCTGCCCCTCTTCAGGAACCACATGTCTGTCTGGCCTCTCAAAAGGTACCCCTCCGTTGTGGTTGTACCGACGGTACGGCCATCTGTATCGCTGAGGCACAGAAGCCTCACCACCAACGGCAACGTCCATTGTCGATAGTGAGACTATGAATTCTTAGGTGAGATAGCATTGACTCTGTCCCTCTGTTTTTTGACAAGGGAGAGAGCCGGATTCCAAACAGAGTTCCAACAGAAACCACCATCCCTGTTAACGAGGTTTCACGCTAATTTAATCTCAACTGCCTCCATAATAACACTGTCCCAATAGCTGGACGTGCATGCCAATATCTCGGTGTTATTATATAACATGGGGTGACCAGTATCCAAGGAATGATCAGCAATAGCAGATCTATTTGGCCGCTGTAATCGTGTGTGCCGTTTATGCTCAGTACATCGGTCCTCCACGGTCCTGATAGTTTGACCAATATATGCCATGCCGCAGCTACAAGGAATACGCCTTACGCAGTCCAAGATCACCCTTAACGGAACTCAAAAGTGCTCTAATTTTAGATGGAGGTCGGAAAACACATTTCACATCGTATTTCTGTAAAATACGACCGATCTTGTTGGACGTATTTCCTACGTAAGGCAAAAAAGCAATAGACTTAGCTGTTGACTCAGAATTATCATCAATCACCCGATGTACAGTTGGTCGTTAGCGCAACGCACGTTCAATCTGCCTATCACTGTAACCATTTTGACGAAATGTAACTTCAAGATGGGACAGCTCAGCTGGCAAAGTCTCAGCGTCTTTGCTATCAGGTGTATGTACGTGGGGGTGGTTGCCTTGGTCAGTTATCTTTAAGCTAGTTTTCACAAATGTTTTGTTTATGCTGCCAGGGTGTAATCTGATGACAAGTTTTTACTCGTTTTTTCTTAAAAATTACTCTCTGTTCATCAGGCTGTCATTGTATGTTCGTACCTTGGGGCGTGTTCACACTGGCTGCTTAGAAGAGGAGTGTAGAGATCTAAGAATCGGGCTGCCTAAGCAATTTCGGGTCCGTTTTTCCGGACCACATTGCCCGACTTGTGGAGGGTTTTAATTGCTTTTGTTTCCCTTTAGTGAACTCCTTTTTCGCCAAATCCGAATCATTTGTTGTATTTTAGTCAAACACTTTCTATAGCTGTTTGGGTCTTGCCTGTTTTAAACACTGTCTTCTTAGAACCTTTGAAGAAACTATTATGTAACTTCAATTGATGAAATATTATTTTGCTTCACGTATTGAAACTGGTTGTAAATATTTCAGCAATAGTAACCAGTGGCACATAAAAATTGTATATTTTGAAAAGAGAGTAACATTTGTTGTAAATTTGAACTTCCATACTTGAAGTTCTCAAGAATGATATTTTGGAGAGTTGAGAGCAATTATTTGAATTAACACTGTACACTTTCGTCATTTGATCTCACTGAAATATTCGCTAACATTGTTGATCGTTTATCAGTAAATGTTCTTAAATGGTTTTGTCCAATTACATTAATATGTCAAGGTCCTGCTCATCTAATTTGTTAAGTTATTTTGGCTGAGAGTTGTTAATTTAAGTTTTGATACGAATGATGTTCAAACGTTATTTTTTCAGATCCTTCGACTCCCAAACAACCTTATACCATTAGTGTATACCACACAGATAACTTAACAGCTTCTTGGATGCCAACGAGCGCAGAGTAGGAATTTCTTGAAACTCTGTTTCCTTCGATTATTTTCGAAAAATCTCAAGTTTTGTTCGAAACACATTCACGACGAAATGAAAATTTTGAAGCATATTTTTGTCTTGCGCTGCCAATTTCACGTTATTCAAATGGTACATGACATTAACAATAAAGGCTAAACCTACACTCCATTTAGAATCAAAAGCCGGGGGAACGCAGTATATCCCCCCCCTCACTTCGAGAAATATACCTAATTCTTCTTGCTGTTGTCATTCCGATTTGGTAGTTTTTCGCAACTGACGCAACTATAAAGGTACGGAACACCAACATAATCGGCTTCAGTGTTCTCTGTAGACGACGTAAACTGCAAATGGTTGAGCCGCAATGCTCCATTATTAGTAAAAGATTTCTGTACACCATCCACAATACACTTTATGCGTCATACGTTGTTGCACTGTGCTTCCTGGTGCGGAATGCAGTGAATGCACGTGACTTCATTATCTGGATACGTTACATCAACAGTTTTGTGAATTATTAATGTGCATTTAGACAGAAAGCGGTTGTTCTGCAGCTGTGTACTGAATTATTGAGTAGTCCCTCCAGTTCTTTTATTTTAGCTCACGGTCGGTTTCGGCTTTTACATTTAAGCCACGTAGGTACTAGTTAATCTGAAACTGGCGCCTAAATGGATATATAAATACTTCAATTAATAGGACACGAAAAACTATGTTATCACATGTGGTATAAGTACAGGAAAAGTAACCTTATGTTAATGTATAAAATTGTACAGGTTTTATAATCATGATACGCCCTTCTTCCCTGAGGTTCCGTTGGGAATTTCACTTTTGAAACTACCACACTTTTACGTTGCTTCACTAAAGCGCGTTTTAGGTACATATTTCTTATGTACGTGTAGTAAATATGGGTAAACATACTATTTTTTGTTTCTGCATGTGTAATGCATTTATGTATGCATTAAACATTCCATTTTCCACGCTGTCCCTGCAGCGCCAAGAGCCTCTGGTTGTGACAACGCAACCGTACACAGGAGGCTGCCGTTGGGGATGTGCAGACCCGGCACATCGCTCTATCAGGCTCGTCACTAGCCTCTCGACCTTCATGCCTGCCGAAAGAAGAAAGCTTCTGCGTTTCCCGTTTCAGCAAAATCCAGCCCCTGAAATGTTGTGTTTCGATACCGGGTGTCTCTCCTGGCAGTTGTTAGGCTCATTTTCTCTGGTGTTTCGGCAGATGTTAGCAATTTCGTTTTTGCGTTGGTTGGCTGGAGTCAGCCCAAACGAATACTGCTCGTTAGGCCTTTCATGTTATGCCCAGTGTCAACAGAAAGCGTCGGTTTGTTTTTCACTCCAATGTCATTTTTAAAGCGTAATTTTACATGCCCAGATCAGTCTAGTGCTACATTTGTTTTGTCAGTATGTATTAACAGGGACAATAAAACTCGGAGAATAAACAGCAATCCGACAGTGACACAGTAGCGCTGCATGATTGGCAGTAGCAGACGGCGACGGCCAGGGCACTGTCGTCGCTGCTGGAGTACTGACTATTCCTCGACTTTTACAGCCCCTGTTAATACATATCGATAAAACGAATATCGCACTGGACTCTTATGGGACCATTTTATCGAATGAGCACATAAAAGTCCGCTCAAAAAGTCGTTTCGTTCGTGTTGGGAAACAAGCCGTCGCTTTCCATCGTGAGTGGGCGTCCCATGAAAGACGTGATGTGTACTAATTGTTTGGGCTGACTACAGTTACTCAACGCAAAAACGAAATTGCAAATATCTACTGAAACAACAGAGAATATGTACCTGAAATCTCATAAGAGAGGGACACTGTATACAGGATGGTCCACTGATAGTGACTGGGCCAAATATCTCACGAAATAAGCATCAAACGAAAAAACTACAAAGAACGAAACTCGTCCAGCTTGAAGGGGGAAACCAAATGGCGCTATGGCTGGCGCGCTAGATGGCGCTGCCATAGGTCAAACGGATATCAACTGCGTTTTTTAAATAGGAACCCCCATTTTTACTACATATTCGTGTAGTACGTAAACAAATATGAATGTTTTAGTTGGACCACTTTTTTCGCTTTGTGATAGATGGCGCAGTAATTGTCACAAAAGTGTAAGTACGTGGTATCACGTAATATTCCACCAGTGCAGGCGGTATTTGCTTCGTGATACATTACCCGTGTTAAAATGTCCCGTTTACCAATTGCGGGAAAGGTCGATATCGTGTTGATGTATAGCTATAGTGATGAAAATGCCCGACGGGTGTGTGCTATGTATGCTGCTCGGTATCCTGGACGACATCATCCAAGTGACCGGACCGTTCGCCGGATAGTTACGTTATTCAAGGAAACAGGAAGTGTTCAGCCACATGTGAAACGTCAATCACGACCTGCAACAAATGATGATGTCCAAGTAGGTGTTTTAGCTGCTGTCGCGGCTAATCCGCACATCGGTAGCAGACAAATTGCGCGAGAATCGGGAATCTCAAAAACCTCGTGTTGAGATGCTACATCAACATCGATTGCACCCGTACCATATTTCTATGCACCAGGAATTGCGTGGCGACGACTTTGAACGTCGTGTACAGTTCTGCCACTGGGCACAAGAGAAATTACGGGTCGATGACAGATTTTTTGCACGCGTTCTATTTAGCGACTAATCGTCATTCACCAACAGCGGTAACGTAAACCGGCATAATTTGCACTATTGGGCAACGGAAAATCCACGACGGCTGCGAGAAGTGGAACATCAGTGACCTTGGCGGGTTAATGTATGGTGCGGCATTATAGGAGGAAAGATAATTGGCCCCCATTTCATCGACGCCAATCTGAATGGAGCAATGTATGCTGATTTCCTACGTAATGTTCTAACGATGTTACTACAAGATGTTTCACTGCATGACAGAATGGCGATGTACTTACAACATGATGGATGTCTTGCACATAGCTCGCATGCGGTTGAAGCGGTATTGAATAGCATATTTCATGACAGTTGCATTGGTCGTCGAAGTACCATACCATGGCCCGCACGTTCATCGGATCTGACGTCCCCAGATTTCTTTCTGTGGGGAAAGTTGAAGGTTATTTGCTATCGTGATCCACCGACAACGCCTGACAACATGCGTAAGCGCATTGTCAATGCATGTGCGAACATTACGGAAGGCGAACTACTCGCTGTTGAGAGGGATGTCGTTACACGTATTGCCAAATGCATTGAGGTTCACGGACATCATTTTGAGCATTTATTGCATTAATGTGGTATTTGCAGGTAATCACGCTCTAACAGCATGCTTTCTCAGAAATGATAATTTCACAAAGGTACATGTATCACATTGGAACAACCGAAATAAAATGTTCAAACGTACCTACATTCTGTATTTTAATTAAAAAAAATAAACTACCTGTTACCAACTGTTCGTCTAAAATTGTGTGCCATATATTTGTGACTATTACAGCGCCATCTGTAACAAAGCCAAAAAAGTGGTCCAACTAAAACATTCATATTTCCTTACGTACTACACGAGTATGTAGTAAAAATGGGGGTTTCTATTTTAAAAAAACGCAGTTGATATCCATTTGAACTATGGCAGCGCCATCTAGCGGGCCAACCATAGCGCCATCTGGTTTCCCCCTTCAAGCTCGACGAGTTTCGCTCTTTGTAGTTTTTTCTTTTGACGCTTATGTCGTGAGAAATTTGGCCCGGTCACGATCAAAGGACCACCCTGTATACTGGAGTCTTACTCAGCCAGTAGAAAGCTTCTGACGTGGCTGACACTGTGAGGCTGGGCCGTGTCACCAAGGCACCACGCTGTAGCTTCCGCATCATTCCAATACCATATTGTCCGTCTATGCCGACATTAGGTTTTGCACACTACTGCACAGTTTCAGGTTTACTAGGAAATGGCTTTAATGTGAAAGTTTAAATCAGTCATGGCGAAAGTAAGGAACTCGTTAGCAACTGCAGAAGCTACTCATTAATCATTAAGTTTGCTGAGTTCTGGACGGACTATTTTGGCTGCATCCAGGACACGTTTCTTGAGCAACCTACTGTTCTAAAGCGCCTTATTCTCTTCTACAAAACTGTCTGCCTCAATAAAGCCAGCTTTTGTTATTGCCTGATTATTTTTGCATTTTAGTAAAAATTACTTGCTGTTCTTTCAACTGTGCAGTGTTTGTGCTGTTTATATTGATGGCACACAACACTGGCATCGCGCCACTCCGAAGTCAGCCAACCACAACAATTATCGATGAGCCATTAGGTGCTGCTTCAGTTATCCCAACATCTCTGTCATTCACAGAATATCAACAGACGGCGCTACAGACAGAGGTCGCCACTCCTGCTACACTGTCACTGTAGCTAATGGCATTCATCTTCACACGTGGAGAACTTGGGGGAAAAGACAGGAAGAACTTTGGAGGGCTGCCATTCATGGCTTGTCAAGATAATCAGTCCTCAGCTGTGCCACAATCATTAGGACTATCAGCAATGGAAATTCTGTGCTGACGATGGAGTATTGTACAAGTAATCAAACTGCAGATGACATAGTCATGCTGGCAAGTTTACATGACTCTCTCCTAGCAAGATTATCGAACAACTGTGTGGCACATTGTGGAAATATACTGATACAAAATGTGCAAGGAGCACGTGAAGCAGTATGTGTAAAACTGCTAGTCCTGTGCACTGAGAGGTGAGTTGTCATCAGTAAATTGCGTTAAAGAGATTGTAAAAGCCCAACAGGCCATTTCAGATAATTGGTATGGACATCCTTGGACTACTTACACTATCATTGAGAATTCTTGACTGTAATCACTTTTCACATTTTTTGTCTGTGACTGCCGGCCGCGGTGGCGGAGCGGTTCTACGCATTTCAGTCTGGGACTGCGCGACTGCTACGGTCGCAGGTTCGAATTCTGCCTCGAGCATGGATGTGTGTGATGTCCTTACGTTAGTTAGGTTTAAGTAGTTCTAAGTTCTAGGGGACTGATGACCTCAGATGTGAAGTCCCATATTGCTGGGAGCCATTAGAACCATTTGTCTGTGACTGCTGTGTTGTATCAGCAGTCAGTGTCGATAGTTAAGACAATTGCGCATCATTGTATTTTAAAGTTTGCGGCACTGGAAATTATGGTAACTGATCAGGGTGCTATTTTCATGTCAGACATAATGAAAAGTGTATGTAGACACTGGTGAATTCGAAAGAAGTAGATGAGTGCATTACATCTACAAGGAATGGTAAAATAGACAGAGCTGTACTGAGGTACTACTGTGCTACTGGCAGATTGTCAAGCTGCCACTCCCCCTGTAAATCTGTATTTCTGCAATTTCTGTCTATGCAGTTCCTACAGATTTATCAAATATGAGCAAGTTATCCACGCAGTCGCCTCAGTATAGACACACTGTTCAAGGTCTTCTCACTGCTGTGCTGAGCTGTAGTAACAGCTGGCTGCATCACCACTAAACCTCGAGCACTGATATCCGTGAGAATGGCGCTTTGCCACCCAGCATCTGACTGACTTGAGCATGATCCACCAATATACTCTGGTGGGAACTAAGTAAAGACATCGGCTTACGATGAGCTGGTTTCGACTCACCTTAAATGGGGTACACCTGCATCCATTCAAAGGCTGCACTAAAGACAAATACCTTCCGAAAAAAAAACCTTGATACAGATATTTGTATATGGTGTTGACAAACTTCCCTTATCGAGAAATGCTTTTCTGTATTTCATATGCTCTCTGCTTTGACCATCGGTAGATATTTTCCTGCAAAAGTGACAAAACTGTCCTCCACTTCTAGTGTCTCAATTCTTAATTTAATTCCCCCAGTATTGCCTCATTTAATGAGACCATAATCCAGTTAACCTCATTTTACTTTTGGCGATGCTCATTTAGTAACGTCTCTTTCAAGGCATGACCTGTTTGGTTCAACTGTTCTTGTCCTCTTTCGCAGAAACACAGTCAAACACCAAAGTTTTTATTTCTCCATTCTTAACTTTATTTCCCTAGCCATAATTTTCCTTGATCGCCTTTGCTGGTTCATCTTGGATCACAATGATGAAGTGAGACACCAGAGTTAATTACACCTCCAAGTACGAGGGGTATAAAAAAAACAGGAATTAGTTTTTTAAAAGCTATTGTGCCATGTTGGAGTTCATCTTGATGCCGTTGGTAGGTTGGCGTCATGTAATTTGGATAGTAGCGTCTCGTCTTCTTCTCGTGTTTACTGGCGTCACTATGTTTGCTAACGTTGTCTGTCTGCGAGTGTTAGCAGCAGCAGTTATCGATATCTAGTACCCTAGCACTATCTTTGGAAGGGTGCCAAGTGCTTTCCAGATCGGAGTGTGTCGGTTAGTTCGGTTGGGACGGAGCTGGAGGGGGGCCCAGCAGCACAAGGACTTGCTGCGACCTCTGGCGGCACACGGGCGTTGCCGGATCGAGGGGCTGTAGTTGCGAGGGCCACAACCTCGTTGTCCACCGGACCCAGGACGTTGGAACTGAGTGAACGTTAACCCAGGAGTGAAAGCTTCACTATTGTGAGATCACGCTGTTTGTTCGTGCATTGCTGCTTACAGGGTCGCTGAGACGAAGAGCAACGACTGGAGTGTTTCGAGTTGGCGAAATTAAAGAGCCCTCTTCCACTTCTTATTATTAATCATTGAATTCCTTGTGTTGATTCGTGAAGTTCAACCAGCGGTATTTTTCTGCCTAGTGGCCGCTAACGCCCCAGTTACCTGCCCTAGGTTAGCGTATTTTCGTGGCAGTACGCTTTCCTTCGGTTTGCCGCTGCTGTCTGGTAAGCGTGAAGTTCGACAGCCTCCTTGATTGTTGTTCGGATATTTTATTCATTTAGACTACCTTAGTCGTAGTGGCTCCTTCAGCTTCTGGATGTTCTAAACACCGGATTCTGAAGAAGCTGTGCTGTCCACCTTTTCCACATTGCCTGGGTTATTCCATCGTTGTGTTGCTTACTAGGCGTTAGGTAGATTTGGCAAGTGTGTTGGTCTGCGTTTAAACTGTCACTAGTTTGAGTTGCCATCTGGTTAAGTGAATACATCTCTTGGTTGCCTGTCTCGTTGGTTACGAAGCTGAGCGGCTTTTCGAGGACATCCTTGGAGCATTGTCTGAGGCCCACTTCTCCCTTGGTTTGATCACATTATGATGCTTGTGTTTTTTTTTAAATATTTTAGTCTCTCTTGGAGAAGTTAAACTGTTCTTAAGAATTGTTATCCAGGCCTTCAGCCACTAAATAATTTGAATTTATGGTCAATAAGGCCTTCAGCTGAGAGTGCAACTTGTTTAAGAATTTTTTTTACTAGACATTGTGTCTCAATAGTCAAATTTGATAATTGTTCCTTACTGTCAACCTCATTTGCAATTGGTTTCAAATAAAGTGCACGTGATTAAAAAAAATACTAAGCAGCCAATGGTAAATGAGTAAGGCCTCGTCCACACCAAATCCTGCCTTCCCTAAGTCCCATGTTTGAGCTATGAATTTTTTTAAATGGTGCAAGCTGTTCGAGATTCTGGAAAAAGTAGGGGTAAGCTATAGCGAGAGACAGGTCATATACAACATGTACAACAACCAAGAGGCAATAATAAGAGTGGACGATCAAGAACGAAGTGCTCGTATTAACAAGGGTGTAAGACAAGGCTGTAGCCTATCGCCCCTACTCTTGAATCTGTACATGGAGGAAGCAATGCTGGAAATAAAAGAAAGGTTCAGGAGTGGAATTAAAATACAAGGTGAAAGGATATCAATGATAGGATTCGCTGATGACATTGCTATCCTGAGTGAAAGTGAAGAAGAATTAAATGATCTGCTGAACGGAATGAACAGTCTAATGACTACACAGTATGGTTTGAGAGTAAATCGGAGAAAGACGAAGGTAATGAGAAGTAGTAGAAATAAGAACAGCGAAAAACTTAACATCAGGATTGATGGTCACGAAGTCAATGAAGTTAAGGAATTCTGCTACCTAGGCAGTAAAATAACGATTGACGGACGGAGCAAGGAGGACATCAAAAGCAGACTCCCTATGGCAAAAAAGGCATTTCTGGCCAAGAGAAGTCTACTAATATCAAATGCCGGCCTTAATTTGAGGAAGAAATTTCTGAGGATGTACGTCTGGAGTACAGCATTGTATGGTAGTGAAACATGGACTGTGGGAAAACCGGAACAGAAGAGAATCGAAGCATTTGAGATGTGGTGCTATAGACAAATGTTGAAAATTAGGTGGACTGATAAGGTAAGGATTGAGGAGGTTCTACGCAGAATCGGAGAGGAAAAGAATGTGTGGAAAACACTGATAAGGAGAAGGGACAGGATGATAGGACATCTGCTAAGACATGAGGGAATGACTTCCATGGTACTAGAGGGAGCTGTAGAGGGCAAACCTGTAGAGGAAGACAGAGATTGGAATACGTCAAGCAAATAATTGAGGACGTAGGTTGCAAGTGCTACTCTGAGATGAAGAGGTTAGCACAGGAAAGGAATTCGTGGCGGGCCGCATCAAACCAGTCAGTAGCCTGATGACAAAAATAAATAAATAAATAAATAAATAAAATTTGAAACTGTTTACAAAAGAACATTTTCCCCTCCAAAATATTCTCCATTACGAGAAATACATCTGTCCCACTGGTGCTCCCACTGTTCAAAACTTTTTTTGTGCTCATCAGTCATTTTAGAGGTGGCTGACAACTGCTCCATCGTTTTTTTTTTCTTGAATTTTTAAATTTTGTGAAATTGGAGTCCTTTCATGCCCTTATTCATGAGTGGAAATAAGAAATGTCGGACAGAGCTAGGTCAGGCGGAACCATGTCATTTTTAGCCAAAAACTGCCTAACAGAGATAGCTGTGTGTGCAGGTGCGTTCTCGTGGTGGAAAAACCAGTTTCCTGCCTGCCACAAATCAGGTCTTTTTTGACAAAAGCTGTTGTGCAGTCTTCTTCATCTTCCAAATAGAAGGTTTGATTGACGGTCTGACCTGGGCCAACAAATTCTGAATTAACTACGCCCTTGGCATCAAAAAAGGAAATCAGCATTATTTTGATGTTTGATATGACTTGACAACATTTTTTGGACAGGATGACGATGACGTCTTCCATTGGGGAAGGGGGTGGGATCTAAGGTTTGACTGTTGCTTTATTCATGGGTCGTAACCATAGCACCATGACTCATCGCCAGTAATGATCTATGACAGAAAATCTGGGCCAGGTTCAACCCGTTGTCTCAAAATACGACATTTTTCAACTCGACGTTCCTTTTGGTAGTCAGTCAAAGCTGAAGGAACAAACTTGGCAGCAACTCTTTTCATTCCCAAGCCTTCCGTTAAAATTTACTGAAGCGAGCTCCAAGATAACCCACTAATCTCCCGCAGTTGATCAATTGTCTGTCGACGGTCTCAAGATCTCGAATTTTTCAATATTTTCATCGATTCGGGCAGTTGATGGACGTCCATAACGAAGTTTGTCGTCAATCGACATGTCGCCATTTTTAAACCGAGCAAACCACTCGTAGACTTGAGAATTTCCCATAGCGTCACCTTGATAAGCTGTTTTCGAAGTTTAAACAATTTCAGCAGCATTTTTACCGAGCAGAAGACAAAATATCACAGCTGCACGTTTTTCAGTTAAACTTGCCACCGCAAAAAGCGAAACAAGAACCCCAGCTAGCTAGACCAATGACTGCAGATTAACAGAGCAAGCCAGGTCGACGACACGGGCGGCAGTGAGTTATGCTATACACGCCTAGCGGCAGAAATGCGAACTACACAGGCACCACCCACGGCAATGTTAATCCGGTTTCTTTTGGGTAGCCTCTCGCGCGAGAGGGACCAATGGACAGAACAGGGAGCTGTGAGACAGATGCCCAGTGCAGTAAGAACAGGAGGGGACGTACGACGACACTTGCTGCAGCTGGAGGAGACTTGCAGAGCCCGTTGCTTGGCCCAACTAGCCTCCAGAGCGGCTCGCCGTGTGACGGAGCTGCCTGTGCGCTGCACGGCGGCTACGCTTTTTGGGAGCGCGGCGCTCAGCCGGAAAGGGCACGATAGCGGGGCGGGCCGCGCCGGAAGTCCAGGCAGCAGCAGCAGCAGCAAGCAGATACTGCCACCCCCCACCCCACCCCGCCCCATCTCGCCCACAGACACACCTGTCCACGGCAGTCGCCCCAATCCCAGCCTCTCGCCACACACCATGCTTTGTATACCTGCCTTTCTCCACAGCATGTATATACTTTGTTCAAGTTATTCGGCGGTTTTCAATCTTCAAAGCCCTGTCTCTGGTTAGAAAACTGTGCTGATCACCATTCTACTAGACTACTGGCCATTAAAATTGTTACACCACGAAGATGACGTACTGCAGACGGGAAATATAACCGGTAGGAAGAAGATGCTGTGATATGCAAATGATTAGCTATTCAGAACATTCACACAAGGTTAGCGCCGGTGGCGACACCTACAACGTGCTGACATGAGGAACGTTTCCAGCTGATTTCTCACACACAAACAACAGTTGACCGGTGTTGCCTGGTGAAACGTTGTTGTGATGCCTCGTGTAAGGAGCAGAAATGCGTACCATCACTTTTCCGACTTTGGTAAAGGTCGGATTGTAGCCTATCGCGATGGCGGTTTATCCTATCGCGACATTGCTTCTCGCGTTGGTCGAGATCCAATGACGGTTAGCAGAACATGGAATCGGTGGGTTCAGGAGGGTAATGCGGAACGCCGTGCCGGATCCCAAGGGCCTCGTATCACTAGCAGTCGAGATAACAGGCATCTTATCCGCATGGCTGTAACGGATCGTGCAGCCACGTCTTGATCCCTGAGTCAACAGATGGGGACGTTTGCAAGACAACAACCATCTGCACGAACAGTTCGACGACTTTTGCAGCAGAATGGTCTATCAGCTGGGAGACCATGGCTGCGGTTACCCTTGACGCTGCATCACAGACAGGAGCGCCTGCGATGGTGTACTCAACGACGAACCTGGGTGCACGAATGGCAAAACGTCATTTTTTCGGATGAATCCCGGTTATGTTTACAGCATCATGATGGTCGCATCCGTGTTTGACAACATCGCGGTGAACGCACATTGGAAGCGTGTACTCGTCATCGCCATACTGGCGTATTACCGGTCGTGATGGTATGGGGTGCCGTTGGTTACACGTCTCCGTCATCTCTTGTTTGCATTGACGGCATTTTGAACAGTGGACGTTACATTTCAGATGTGTTACGACCCGTGGCTCTACCCTTCATTCGATCCCTGAGAAACCCTACATTTCAGCAGCATAATACACGACCGAATGTTGCAGGTCCTGTACGGGCCTTTCTGGATACAGAAAATGTTCTACTGCTGCCCTGGCCAGCACATTCACCAGATCTCTCACCAATTGAGAGTAACTGGCTCGTCACAATACGCCAGTGCCAGTCACCACTCTTGATGAACTGTGGTATCGTGTTGAAGCTGCATGGACAACTGTACCTGTACACGCCATCCAAGCTCTGTTTGACTCAATCCCCAGGCGTATCAGCGCCGTTATTACGGCCAGAGGTGGTTGTTCTGGGTACTAATTTCTCTGGATCTATGCACCCAAATTGCGTGAAAACGTAATCACATGTCAGTTCTAGTATAATATATTTGTCCAATGAATATCCGTTTATCATCTGCATTTCTTCTTGGTGTAGCAATTTTAATGGCCATTAGTGTATCCATATAAACCAGTCAAGGCGATAGCAACATCACCTGGTGAGCTACTCAGAGACACGCACGCTGTACGTAGTACCAGTGACCGTTCTGTCCGTGTGTAGAGTGTGGAAGGAGCACCATCTATCTGATTTCGGCCTAGGGCAGCCTGCAATGACGCAGAGGCTTGGCACCAACATTTCGGAAACTGCAAGACTTGTCGTGTTTTTGAAGAGTGCTGTGGTAAGTGTGTCCATCACGTGGCGAAAGCAAAGTGAAAACATATCCAGATATCTTGGCGTTGAGCGGCCGTTTCTCATAATAGATGGTGATTTTTTTTCCACTGCCGGCGGCTCATAGAGAATCCCATGATCGTGTCGGTCTGCCCTGTCATGACGGGTGCTGTGCGAAAAGCTCTCCGCAAGGCCTAGATTTGCTATGGAAGGGAGGTTGAGGTGTGGCGGCGACGGACTCAGGAATTCTGTTTCACCATTCTCCTGGAATGTACTCTGATGCCGTATTCTCCAGAGCGCGAGACGATGGCGAAACGTGCCAAGGCACAGCTCACATCCCTCTCTCGACGCCACCTTGAAGGAGCTACAGTCAGGCCGAGCACACTCGATGGGTTAGGGCAAGAGCGTCCATCTATGTATCTTATAGCGGAAAGACGCCAGCGTCGGAGGAATTTGATTAATCTTCTTAGGACTCATGACGGGCAGCGTTTTGATATCCAACGGGATATTGGGTCTGCCCTCCATGCACAACGTCAACGCCCTGCCAACATTACGGCAGTCTCCAGACTCTCCTTTGGCTCGGTGTCCGTGGATGCGAAGCTGGATCTAACTGCTAACGTCACAGAGTCCATGACGCTATCCAGGCGGATTCTCTGAACAGGTTGCCCGCATCTCGTGGTCGTGCGGTAGCGTTCTCGCTTCCCACGCCCGGGTTCCCGGGTTCGATTCCCGGCGGGGTCAGGGATTTTCTCTGCCTCGTGATGGCTGGGTGTTGTGTGGTGTCGTTAGGTTATGTAGGTCTAAGTTCTAGGGGACTGATGACCATAGATGTTAAGTCCCATAGTGCTCAGAGCCATTTGAACCATTTTTTTCTCTGAACAGGTCGCCTGGCTCTGACGGCCTCCCACCGCAGTTTTATAGGACACTTCATACCCATCTGCCGCCAGTGTGGACAGAAATTTGTCAGGACCTTTCTTATCGATTCCAGACGGGTTCCTCGATGTTTTCCTCATTCCCATCCACAAGCCTCGGGTACCTCATGGAAATGAGTTTACCGTCCCTTCGCGTTACTCAACAGCGATAAAAAATTCTTTACCCAGCTGTTGGCAGCGAGGCTTAAACAGACAGCTCGGTAAGTAGTTTCCTGCGGTCAGACTTTATTCGGAGGTGCCAATAACATCCGCACTGCCCTTTACAGCTGCCGGGAAAGAATCACTCTTGCTTACGCTCGTCGTATGCCAGGACTTATGGCGGCTTAACAGCTCATGTATCCAAGTTGCTGACAAGAATAATACACAGAGGTATGGAAAAGAAAATATAGGATGTGTTAGATGTCGATCAGTTTAGTTTTAGGAAGGGTAAAGGCACCAAAGAGGCAATTATGAAGTTGCGGTTCATAATGGAAGAACACTAAAGAAAAATCAAGACACGCTCATAGGATTTGTGGATCTGGACGAAGCGTTCAGCAAAGTAAAATGGTGTAAGATGTCCGAAATTCAACCGTCCGTTGTGACCGAGCGGTTCTAGTCGCTTCAGTCTGGAATAGCGCTGTTGCTACGGTCGCAGGTTCGAATCTTGCCTCGGGAATGGATGTGTGTGCTGTCCTTCAGTAGTTCTAAGTCTAAGGGACTGATGACCTCAGATGTTAAGTCTCATACTGCTCTGAGCCATTTGTCCGAAGTTCTTTGAAAAATAGGGGTAAGCTACAGAGAGAGACGGTAATATACAATATGTACAAGAGCCAAGAGGGAATAATTAGAGTGGACGACTAAGAACGAAGTGCTTGGATTAAAAAGGGTGTAAGGCAGGGATGCAATCTTTCGCTCCTACTGTACAATCTATACATCGAAGAAGCACTAATGGATTATATGGCAGTGAAACATGGGCTGTGGCAAAACTGGAACAGAAGAGAACCAAAGCATTTGAGATGTGGTGCTACAGACGAATGTTGAAAAGTAGGTGGCCTGATAAGGTAATAAACTAGGAGGTTCTGCGCAGAATTGGAGAGGAAAGGAATATGTGAAAATACTGACAAGATAAGGGACAGGTTGATGGTTCAAATGGCTCTAAGCACTATGGGACTTAACTTCTGAGGTCAACAGTCCCCTAGAACTTAGAACTATTTAAACGTAATTAACCTAAGGACATCACACATCCATGCCAGAGGCAGGATTTGAACCCGTGACCATAGCGGTCGCGCGGGTCCGATCTGTAGTTCCTAGAACCACTCGGCCACACCAGCCGACGACATGCTGATAGGGCATCTTACAAGCCTTCCATGGTGCTTTCATGGAATGACTGCCATGGTACTATAGGGAGCTGTAAAGGACAAAAACTGTAGAGGAATACTGAGATTAGCATACATCCAACAAATAATTAAGGACGTAGGTTCCAAGTGCTTCTCTGAGATGAAGAGGTTGGCACAGGAGGGGAATTTGTGGCAGGCTGTGGGCCGCATCAAACCAGTCAGAAGACTGATGACTCAATAAAAAAAAGAAAAAGAAAGGCATCAGAAGATCACACCAACTGTAAAATTATTTGTCTCATCAGTGTAAGTGATCACTGCAGTATCCATAGTCTATGTGCGACGTGTCTTCTGCAATAGTTGACCAGAGTAAAATTTTTCATACTATGTGGAAGAATAAAGATTAAGTTATAATGTCCGGTCAAGAACTACTAAGAAAGGAAAATAAGGGCTGAGAATGGCGCGGGAAAAATGGATATGTATTTTTCAAGGAAATCACCCCAGAATTACCAGTCATTTCTTTAGGATTTAAGGTTTTGTAGTCAGAACAAGAACTGTGTAAGCAGTAAATAATTTTTAGTTTCATGTTGCAATCTTATCACAGAAATACACTTATTTACACGGTTTACAATGTGACAATGTTACGACAGTTGTCAATCGAACGCTTCTCGTCTTCAGAAAGTGAAATAATCCTACACACAGCAATGGTAAATTTTTACTAGAAGTTTCTATACAAAATTATTCTTACAACTACGACATGATGTTGGCCAGTCTACGATAAATCATCCGATTCCGGTTAAGAGTTCGGTACTATTTAGGATGACATTCAAGTCTGTAGAGGATGGTTAGTTTTGAGACACGTTGAGCAAAAGAGTTAACAGTGGACACAGGCTCGTGAAGCAACAGGTTTACCCTCTGCTCGCGGTGTTTACCTTAGCTGTGATGAGCTGTCGTCTGCATGGCTGCTCTCGTCCTCTGAAATTCCTGTAAAAGCTAATTAAGCCTTTGCCGATTTTTCCAGCAGAAACTCTCCCTATGTTTCTCGTTATGCAAGAAAACATGTACTCATCCCTAGTCTTGGAATATGACGATATGCACTCACATGGCTGGAACAGCTTGCACATTAAAATGCCCTCTCAGTCCACGTAAGAACAATTAACTAACCGGCTGGTTCGTTTCTCCACAGTTGGAGCTCAACAGCGCTACAGCTAATATCTACCTGGGGGTCAGCCACTGTGAACGCAGTGTTCACTCAAATTTCTCCTCTGCCCGTACAGAGCATTATGTACTACCCCGTTTTGCTCTTGACGCCAGTTCAGAGAAGAATCCTCGAAAATCCTCTCGTCTTTCTTGTAGCCAAACTGTCACCCCACCTGGGTTCTTCTGTTCTCCACATCACGGCTTTTTTCGATCAATAGGAGCATTCCTCTTATTTTGTACAAACTCTCTCTGCCAATCGTATGGGCCCTACCATTGAACTGCGTCGAAATCTCGGCACTTTACTCCTTCTTAGTTCGTTTCCGCCAATCGGACGTTTCGTGCCCGCTCCAGACGACTAAAAGTTACATGCGTACATCACATGTGTACCATTCGCTGCTCACGTGACAAACCGTGTCACTGCTATCCATTTGGAATTCCGAAACGCAGTTTCCCAAAGCTCCTTTCTGTCCTTTTTCTGACGGCCCGTTACTTGTTCTCCAGTATGCATCACCTGTCTGGTCGCTGACTCCCGCCACGGACGCCCTCCAAGAGCTCTTCGTGGTGCCTCCCGTGGTGTGTCCTCTGCTTCCGCCCACGCCTGCTTCCACACAAAACGTTTCCTCTCGCTACTTGTTTCACCTTCTGCTCATTGACATGCATTATATAGGAGAAGTGTGTTAATACCGTCGGTTAAGTGTCATCCCTTTTGCGTTGGCCGGCCGGAGTGGCCGTGCGGTTCTAGGCGCTGCAGTCTGGAACCGCGAGACCGCTACGGTCACAGGTTCGAATCCTGCCTCGGGCATGGATGTGTGTGATGTCCTTAGGTTAGTTAGGTTTAACTAGTTCTAGGGGACTAATGACCTCAGAAGTTGAGTCCCATAGTGCTCAGAGCCATTTGAGCCATTTTGCGTTACATACTTCTAGGCATATCTGCTCATTACTGCCGAAGTAGGTTAGGTGTCATATTTACCTTCCCATTACAATGCATAAAACTCCTATGTAAGGTGCGAAATTGGCCTTCTTTTATTCTGCCACCTAACAAGGAAAATAACTCAAATGTTAGATCCGGATGACAGATGGTGATTACCTGATGGCTTTTTGCCCCTCGATATTAGGCCGACGTTAGTTTAACAATATTCTTTATGGAGATTAAAATTATTCTGTAATTACACTGCGTCGTCGTATGAAATATTTCAAGATTAAAATTCGTCTAGGTGTTATACCACGTCATTGACGCGATATAATATCCACACCGGCCGCGGAAGATACCGTAGTAATTATCGTTACGCTTCGCCAGCATCAGTGTCAGGAAAGTCGGCCGAAGGCCCTGGCACAAACTCAGGGTGAAAATGCTTCATGTGACCACGAAAGCCTTAAAATTGATGGGCAAGGTATGAAATCTTACATGAAGAGGTCGGCACATGAGAGGAATTAGTGGCGTGTCGCCTCTAATAAGCAACACAAAATAAAATAAGAAGATGTATTTGAGATCGCCGTTACTTCCGAATAAGAATGAAGCTTTAGTATGCAGTGTACAGTTTTTTGTATGTTAACGTGTGGCATCGTTCTTGAATTGGTAAATTGCCTAGCTCACATTGACAAGGTAATTTAAGTAATTTATGTTGATTATATTCAACAGAAATAATGTTATTACTTTTATTGTATATTACTTTGTCTTTGAGTACATACTTTCCACAGCGTGTACGGTTACGTACATGGTGGGGGGAGGGGGTGGAATTAGGTTAGGCGAGCACTTAGAGCGAATTATTTACCTCTCGTTACGTGATATGTGCGGCTAAGACGTGCACTGCACGTGCAATGGACTGATTCAGAGTTAGACATAAGGCCCTACACTTCTGTCTTAAATCTGAGTAATAAAGGGACCAGAAACGCACTTCTGACATTGTTATGGTTGATAATGGAAGCAAGGCTAAAGAAAAATAAAGACACGTTCATAGCTTTTGTCCATCTGGAAAAAGCGTTCTGGTGTCAAATGGTGCAAGATGTTCGCAAAAAATAGGGTAAGCTACAGGAATGTGTTAGTAATATACAAAATGTATTAGAACTAAGCGGGAATAATAAGAGTGGAAGACCAAGAGCGAAGTTACGGTATTAAAAAGGGTGGAAGACGGGGATGTAGTCTTTCGCCCCTACTGTTCAATCTATACATCGAAGAAGCAATGATGGAAATAAAAGAAGGCTTCAAGAGTTGAAGGTAAAAGGATATCAGTGAAAAGATTCGCTAGTGACATTGCTATCCTCGGTGAAAATGACGAAGAATTACTGGATCTGCTGAAAGGAATGAACAGTCTAATGAGTACAGAAGATGGACGGAGAGTGAACCGAAAAAAGACGAAATTAACGAGAAGAAGCAGAAATGAGAACAGCGAGAAACTTAAACTCTGGACTCATGGTCACGAAGTAGATGAAGTTAAGGAATTCTGCTATCCAAGCAGTAAAATAACCCATGACGTCCGGAGCAGGGAGGACATCAAAAGCGGACTAGTATTGGCGAAAAGGGCATTCCTGGCCAAGAGCAGTCTACTAGTATCGGACAAAGGTTTTAATTTGAGGAAGAAATTTGTAAGTGTGTAAGTCTGCAGCACAGCATTGTATGGTAGTGAAACATGGGCTGCAGGAATCCCGGAAAAGCCATTTCAGATGTGGTGCTACAGAAGAATGTTGAAAATTAGTTGGACTTAAAAGGTAAGGAATGAGGAGGTTCTGTGCAGAATCAGTGAGGAAACGAATGTATGGAGAACACCGACAAGTGGAAGGGGCAGGATGATAGGACATCTGTTAAGACATCAGAGAATGACTTCCATGGTACTAGAGGGAGCTGTAAAGCGTAAAAACTGTAGAGGAAGACGGAGATGGGAATATACCTAGCAAATGATTAAGATCAAAGATTTGAAGTGCTACTCTGAGGTGAAGATGTTTGCACAGGAGAGTAACTGGTGGTGGTCCGCGTCAAACCAGTCAGAGGACTCATCAGTGACCCCTCCTCCCCCACCCCCTCAAAAAAAAAAGGAATAGATGCATGCAAGTAAATGCTAAGACGCAATACAACCGTGCAACGACGAATTTCATTGAGTGCGCAGTTTATTTGTTAAATCTCGTATAGCGGCTGGATATTTTGTAATGCAGAGGAATATGGAATTATCTCTTATGACAATTAATTTCGTGTACAACTTAGTAACCCCTTATTGCAAAAATGCAGCATAGTACGTTACTCTCATTAAAGATCAATGACCGACTGTAGTCCCTTACGTATTGAATACACACAGAAACTAAGAAGACAAATAGTATCACCACCAACTCCAACTAACTACAGTGAAGTCCGGAATAAAATACCTGACATAGAGAAAATTGACATTCTTTGATCTGGCAACCCATGGCATACTTTAACGACTCGAACAGCAGCCGTTATTATAGCATCCTGTCACCACGCGGCGATCAATCCCATCTTACAAGCACGGATTCACTCTGCTTTAAATCCGGTAATATCGCCCAGTGAGAACTTCGCAGCCCCAAATGCGCTTGAGAAGGCAAAGACAGGAGTCACTACCAGACGCCCCAGTGACTTCAAAATATGACTACATGGGTATCATGTGGCTAACCCAAGACCCATGTGCTCGATTTAAGACTTCGCACTTATGACTGAAACACACTACCGATAAACAAAATGAATATCGCGAATCACTCTCTACTCTTAGAGGTGCTGATTACATCGGGCTTTAAAAATAGCTAACTTATAAATTTCACCCAGAATTAATACTTAGATCCACCTTCTAGTAAAACGTCTGTACTCACAAAAGCCTGACACCGAAGTGTCTCGTCCCAGAACATGACATCCCCATGTATGATGAGCCAAGAGCAGACATCATATGAAGCGCTTATTTCTATAGTGGTGCAAGTCCATTTTTGCTCATTTTGAGATACAGCGTCCTAAAGTTAAAAGAGCGCTGAAAAATCTGCAGTTGAGATACCAGAAATATTTAAGCATATGGCTTCTTGCTAGAAATGAACCTTTCTTTCTGTTTGTTTGGATCATTAACTTCAGAAGCATTATAGGCAGAAAAGGGGAGGTAATGGACTTGTACCACTATTGAAATAAGCCCTTCATATAGTGGATGCGGTCTTGGCCAGCCTTCAAAACCCATTACGCAACGCGCCATGCTAAACTAATCACACACCAACAAGCTCGAGTTGCTAATGAATGGCCTCAATGCATCAAGGATAAAGGGCTTTCTAGTATCTTCTGGAAGCTTTTCAGACGAACTGCCCCATACCAGTTGAAAGACTAGGGTTTTGAAAGTAGCGGGAAGTGCGTTGCCCTCCGGTCAAGCACGAAAAAATCCAACGAATTTCCTTTGTCCCCTGCGTGGGAAAAGAAGGAAGCAATCGCCTCAGACTCACCCCAAAGACGCAATTTTACTGTTTTGTTGGGGGGGGGGGGGGGGGTGGCTAAGTAAAGACTAGAGGTGTCTAACGGAATGGGGCCGCTGATCTGAGTAGTCACATGAGGGAATTAAACTAAATAAACTGAACATTAGATATCCTTACCGAGGCGTCGACATGAATCAGAACGATATTGATTATGTAAATATTAAATATAAACCCGCAATAACTCAAAAATAGAATTATGAAAGCTACACGCAAGCAACCTCCACAGTATGAAAGATAAACGCAAGTAACATCTACCTTTCACAATAATTACAAAATGCGACTTGAGTGCCGATTTGCAGTTAATAACAACTAAAATGATTGGGCGTTCTAGCTGATGGAATTTAGTTAATGTCCTTTAGTTTTGTTTTTATTGTAGTAGACGCTATGTAATGAACCATTATTACATTGATTGCAGTAACCCCTTACGAAACTTAGTCTGAAACAATTAAAACGATTACATCACGCACCAAGGCAACGGCCTTGCCCCAGTGGCTACACCGGTTCCCGTGAGATCACTGAAGTTAAGCGCTGTCGGGCGAGGTCGACACTTGGATGGGTGACCATCCGGGCCGCCATGAACTGTTGCCATTTTTCGGGGTGCACTCAGCCTCGTGATGCCAATTGAGGAGCTACTCGACCTTACGATATAATTCCGATTTGTCATTATGAGTCGCCAGTAATTTCAGTAGGAAATGTTTTCCTAGTTAATACAAATGTAGCTGAAATATAAACTTTCCGATTAGGTACTTATCAAAATTTCCCGGCACAAAAGAAACAGTACAACTCCAATACGCTATATGTGACAATTTGCTGTACATCCTAGCTGTTAAAGGAGGTATTACACGTATGTCCGTCGCATTTGGATACAATATGACACTCATCTCTGCATCAGTTACGAATTCTTTCAAACAACCCCGAATTATTTCTTAAATATGGACATGATTGTTCAGCTCGCTCTTTCATTTCCTTACATTATCAACGGGAATATTATATTCTCCACTTTCGACATGACCCGGGACATGTAACTGAGAACAGGTGTTACTGGAAGCAGGACACAGGCCCAAATGGAGCTGTCCTCCGTGTACCAAACCGAAGCGTCAGATGCCTTCCATCAGCACCAAAATATGCGGGCTCCCCGTCTTGCACCTGCCACATTCCTCGACCATGTGATATGGATGAAATCTGAGCCCAGTTAGATGGAGTCTTAATAGAAAACTTCACATTTCGAGTATGATTGCCTGTCTACAGTCACAAATAAAAGAATACATTGTCTGTTGTGGGCTATATTGTGCATTATTAAGATCATGCTACTAGCAAATCTCGACCGAGAGCCATTCTCAAAGATATTTGCCATCACATGTATTTCATATCGTGCCCATGACGTTCTTATATGACGCATATGTAAACGAATCGGATGAGCACGACGTGAAATGCATGGTGTAGCAAATGTGTTTGATAGTGGCGCATAGCCGACATTTGCTGCTAGTACGATTTTAATAAAGCACAGTACAGCCTACAAGACAATCTATTCTTTTATTAAACCCTTTGAGGCTGCGTCTCTCCACGGAAGCAAAATATTCATCTACGGTCACAATGCATACTGAAATCAGTTGTCGCTCTTACACATACGCAATTATCTCGCAAATGGCTTGTTTGCAAACTCGTGTTTACTGGCATGTACATATTTCTAGTATCGTTTCTGCTTCTGTTATAGTCCACTTTCATCACTGTGAATATTCGCTGTTAATTATGACACTTTTTTGTATTCTCGTTGAAGAGGCGATATCGTAAACCAACGTTTCATCATTTCCCGGCGCACCCTCCGCTATCACAGGCGAGACAAATTCGTAATTCCGTAAGAAGAACAAAGCGAAACAATATCCAGTTAGTTACACAAGGGAACAAAACAGTTGCAAATTCTGCGTAACTGCAAAATGAAATGCCACGTAACTGGAATCTAGTGGCTGCAGTTAACACCATCGCGAGAATGCAAAACCGAACGCAGCCGCTGGACGTTGTTATTTCATATTCCATATCTCTTTGGGTTTGAAAGCAGTTGTTGAGCGATAGCTTCAGTTCATGGAATTGAACAGCTTTCCACAAGACGATATTTTGATTGTGAACACAGTCATTGCACAGCTGACACAACCGTATCAAAGCGGAGATTCTTTTTTAAGAGTGATTGACAGCGATAAGGAAATTGTTGCACGCGTCATATATCTATATCCATATCTATACTAATAACAAAACTGTGAAACTGTCGTGTCTGTCTGTTTGAAAAAGCTAAGCTCCAAATCTAGTAGACAAACTTTCATGGTGTTTTCACGGACAACTTGAACATAGGTTGGGACAACACCGACGCCGTCAGTATAGAGACAGGGATTAGTGACCATGATGTCATGAAAGAGCTATGATTACTAAAGTTAATAAATGACTCATAAGTGCGTATTTCTGCTAGAAATGACAGATAAGCAGACGTTAGTACCCCACCAGGATAATGGCTTCATTTAGTTCCAGTACGATGGATGCAGAGGAATTATGGCCAATGTTCCAACGGATTGTAAATCACGCTCTGGAGAAGTGTGTGATTAAAGACGGGAAAGACCCACACTCTTTTAACAGCGAAAATCGGAAAATTCCGAGGAAGCAAAGGCTGTAGCACTTTCGGATCAAAAGAGAACGCTCAAATGACGACGGGCAGAAGTTAATAGAAATTCGTGCGCCTGCGAAAAGATCTACGCGCTAAACATGCGACCACTACCACCGTCATACTCTTGCAAGAAACCGAGAAAATTCTGGCTCTACGTAAAATCGCTCAGGAAGACTAAGGCTTCCGTCCAGTCACTCGCTGACAAATCCGGTGTGGCAGCTGAAGACAGCAAAAGAAAAGCCGAACTTTTAAATTTGGCGCTTAAGGAATCGCTCACTTAGAAGAATCGTACAAACATACAATTCTTTGGCTATCGCACAGATTCCCGTACGCAGGACATAGTAATAAGCATCATTGGCACAGAGGAACAAATGGAAGAAATAAAATAAGTCGCTTGTTTCCGATGGCATCCCAGTGCGGTGTTGGAAAGAGTACTCTACGACACTATATTCTTACGTAGCTTGCATTTGTCGTCAATCTCTCGACAAGTGCAAAGTAAGAGGTGGCTGGAAAAAAGAACAGGTGACTCCTGCACTAAGAAAAAATGGCTCTGAGCAATATGGGACTTAACATCTAAGGTCATCAGTCACCTAGAATTTAGAACTACTTAAACTGAACTAACCTAAGGACATCACACACATCCATGCCCGAGGCAGGATTCGAACCTGCGACCGTAGCGGTCACGTGGTTCCAGACTGAAGCGCCTACAACCGCACGGCCACACCGGCCGGCTCCTGCAATAAGAAGAGTAAAAGAACGGACCCGCAAAATTAAAGACTGAGACCCTTAATACAGGTTTGCATATTCTCAGTCTGAAAAATAATAAATTTCTTTGAGACCAAAACGTTTCTGTTCACAAATCACCACGGTTTTAGAAAGCATCCTCATGCAAAACTACCCTTGCACTGTTCTCACAGGATATCCTGCGAAAGAGGGATGAAGGATAACAGAAGGATTCCATATTCCTAGATTTCCGAGAAGCATTTGACACTGTGCAACAATGCAGACTGTTAACGAAGATGGTCCCCCAAATAAGTGAATGGCTCTAAGACCACTTTAGTATTAGAAACCAGTACTTTGTCCTTGACGGCGAGTGTTCATCAGAGGCAAGTGTATCTTCAGTTGTGCTCCAGGGAAGTGTGACAGCACCGCTGTTGTGTTCTATATAGATAAATGACCTGGCGAAGACGGTGGGTAGCCCCCTGCAGTTGTTAACGGATAGCGCTGCTACTTTAGCAGCACACCAAAGAACCGATAGATGTTGCTGTTAGTGTTTTTACCTCACTGACAGAAGTATATTCGGGATTTTCGTCAGTGACAGAATGAGGCATCGCAACCTTATCTTTACGAATACAGATTAACTTTGAAAATGGTTCAAATTGTACAAATGGCTCTGAGCACTATAGGACTTAACTTCTGAGGTCATCAGTCCCCTAGAACGTAGAACTACATAGACCTTGCGAGGTGCCGGGGCTAGCAGTGTATTTAACACTCAATTCTTCTAGAATTTACATATGTACATGATGCTCTAAGGCCCCCTCCCCTATTCTAACTCCAACTTTTCCTGTTGCACAAGGATAAAAAAAATACGCGAACTGACTCTAATCAACCCTGCCAGTGGAGTGGAAGAGAGTTTGGCACCTGCAATAATTTAATTCGATAAATAAGTTAATTAAACGAAGGTTTCATTAACATAGTGAGGAATGATGGGGTTGCTCTACCTATTAACAGAATGAAAGTTCTGTCCAAAATAACAATATGATTTATTAAGACTAAACACAAAATAATAAACAACAACACATGAAACATTAACAATACATCAAATTGACTCTAATTGGATACTTAAACAAACGCTGTGAATGTGAAGTTGTCCCTAAACTAGATTGTGAGGATTATGACGAAGTGGTATGTGCAGCCAATTCCTAGCAACTCAATTCTTAGAGAAAACACATAGCCAACCCAACATTAATTGCTGCTACCCAAGACAGAACAAAGTTAGAAAAAAAACGAACAGGCGCGCTCTGCTGAGCTCTGATTGTCACCTAGGAAAATCCCTATCTGCCGGTGCTGCGGACATACATTACCAAACCGACTTCTTGACTCCCAGGACACGATCTGCCGTACCGGAGCCGTTGGCTGGTTGCTTCGACGTCCTCCACCGAAAAGCGAGAGCCAACTACTCACAAGAGCACCCGTACCAAAAACCGAACGCAGAACATTCCCGCCCCCACGACAGTGGCCGTGGTTAAACATTCCAATCAGCAACTCGAAAACCGGCGGAAAATTCCACTCCATTGCCGGAACGCTACCATTCCACCAATGGAGATCCTTGGCGCCAATTTCTGCGCCGATCTTGCTACGTCACGGAGCTATGCCCTGAGCAAGCCAATCACAGTTACTATTTTGCAGAAAGTGCGGGAATTTTCCCGCCACAGCTTCCTGGGTACACAAGTCATTCCCACGCCTCGCTGGTAGCCCGCCAGAAAGTGTTTTCGCTAAGTTTCTGCGAAGTAACGGAACCTCTAGCCCAGCCGCTACTTCAAGCTCTGCGGGCGTGCCTCTTGACAATGTCGGTGTCTGCAAAGCATTCACTCGACTTCCTCACACCCGTCGGCTTAACCCTTTCCAGATCAGCGGAGCCCGCCTGTCACCGGACCACCCGGGTGACGAGAGACGCTGCATGGGAAGTCCGCGTGTGAAGGAATAGCAACTTTCCACCGCATGCAATTAGAGAGGAGAATCATAAGATAGAAATATGAGAGGGGGCTCATGCCACCTCTCATAGCCCCTACGCCATTTTAGATTGTAATTGGTGAGCGGTTGGCTCACTGAGGAGCAAGGTAGTGAGTCAATCGCCCAAGAACAATCTCGCAAACTGGCTGCACATGCCGCACTCTATAAAGAAAATAACTGCAACTGAAAAATGCAGCTCTTAGAGGGAGGATTATTTATGATGTAGCCAACTTCACCTTCTTAATATGGAACACTAACACTCACATCACACATCCATACCCAGGGAGCCCCTTCCAAACACTGATTCACACAGACATTCACTCTCTAAATATGGCCCGGGCATGTGAGCCAAATATGGAGCAATTTATTCTTTACAATCAGAGTTGGAGTGCTCCGCAATTAAATGCCCAAGATGTTACAACAATTTTAATCATTAAACTAACCTGAACTCACTCACACATGATACTATTTAAGTTAACAATCTCTTTGTGAGCTTTCAGAATCTAATTACAACCTCCGATTCATTCTGTCTCCCTTCAACAAGAATAACCTTTACAA
Organism: Schistocerca piceifrons; assembly: GCF_021461385.2. NCBI lineage: Eukaryota > Metazoa > Arthropoda > Insecta > Orthoptera > Acrididae > Schistocerca > Schistocerca piceifrons. The sequence goes on from NC_060143.1 coordinate 564,226,604, forward strand.
AATGTTCCCTGAACTGATGGTCCATTCACAATGACAGTGGTGGTACCTGCTTCAGTTTATGGGGACTTCAGGCACACTGTTTCCATACACTCAACAATAAATACAAGACACAAAAAAAAACATGGTGTGGAGAACAATACAGTAATTTGTAATAAGAATTACAGTGTAAAACAAACACATACAAGGTATCACATACATTACAAAAACAACACTAGAGAAAGAAATTTAAAAAGAACAAGATTCACGGGACATTAAGTTGTGCGTGCACATTGCACACTGTTCACGACTGTGCTGAGAATGAGGCACTAAATCACATTGTTAGAAATGTTCGAAGCACTTCACAAATTCATTAGTTTCTCTGAGGGGGTTGGCATGTTGAGTCATATGCATTGATGCACGTGGTTCCATGTCTTGAGCATTGGAGGGGGGCTTTTGGGATGGGGCCACAGTACTGACATCACATAGGGCTAAACGTCGGGTGTTGTTGCTACGTTGTTGCAACAGCAATAGGGAGTGCTGGAGCGTCCGCAGTACGCTGTTGAGATTGTAGTCAGACCCACGCATATGATCACGGCAGTACGGTAGGAAAACACAGTGATATGCTCTCCTCATGTCGATTAATTGTCTCTGAGGTCTACGTGTTGGGATACATCACTAGTCTAGGTCTCTTCTCTCGCTGGACAGTACTTTACGTTTCCCAATATTGCAGTTCGACGAGGGATGATGGCACGTGGAGTGACTCCACAAGTGTGTGAGGTCATCCATACAGGATCGAACTAGGAGCGACGATTGCAAAAACTGCTCTCTAATAGAGAGGAGAAGTTAGAAATGAGACCATACATTTGTTAGTGTGTCACGATACTGCTTTGTGTATGCAGATCGGCCAATGCTAGTGAGTTGTAAAAACCCAAACAGGTGAGTATATAGCGTCCCTTTCTGTCCTGAGGCACATGAGGCGCAGGTTCTGACACGATATGTGATCTTCTTCGTGTACTCACGACAACGTGGCCTGCCGCAGGGAATCCCTCCAAACGGCCGCCGCGACCGGAGAGCTAGCGGGCTGTCGCGCGTGGGTCGCGTGTCAGTGTCAACGGCCAACCTCACTTTCGCTTGTGGCTCGGCGAGCATCCAGCCTAATCCCTCAGGTACACGGCCCGGCCCGGTGACTGTCAGCTTGTAGGACCGGACGCCCTCGCGCCCCTCACGTCAGGTAGCGCGCCGACGCCCTCCTCCTGCAGGTAGCCGATGACCTCCGGCTGGCCTCTGGATTGCCACAATCCCCGTCATCTGCACAATTCTTACAAAAATCCTATGCCTAACTTTTCCCCATGACCTTCTATTTTATAATAAATTTACATAACGATACATTGATGAACTGTCATTTCAGACACTGTAATTTTAATTTTATAGTTATTTAACTGTAGCTATCATAACAAAAAATGGAAATAATTTATCTTGATATTTGTGTAGAGACCGATCTCAGTATTGTACATGGTGTGTGATAACTGATGCTATGTAATGAATGAACAACTAAATGTGCGGGCCCGCACTAATATTACTATTAATTATATAGATCGACAGTAGACATGCTCAAGAATTAACTACCATTTGCCAACGATCTACATTCAATGTCTTTTAATTAAATTATGTTGTTACGCAGGTCTAAGTTTTACTGAGCTATAAAGAACATGCAACTATGCTACTTTCGCTCGCCAGTCTTCCCTCCATCTCGGGTGTGTGGTTTGGTGACCTGAAAAATAACATCCCAACAGGCGCGCGCCACACTTGTGGTAGAAAACCCCCACAATATTAATCTAGTTATTGTTAAATCCTACAGTTTAACTTATCCTAGTATAACGTACTTTCCCTTTTATTTATTTATTTATTTATTTATTTATTTATATTTTTTTTTGTTTACCTTATACAATACTCTTACATAATTCCTGTTACGTTGAGATGTCTCGCTGCTCGCCGCTATTGACGACAGTGATGTGCGCGCCGTACGACATGACATCCAAGTTTTCATTACGCCTCACTGAAACTCCGGAGACTGGGTTAGCCATGGCTATACAAGACAATAAATTTATAGTTGAACTTAATTTTGTATGTGATGCAGTCTTAGCAATGAAAGCGCACCTTTCCAGAGGCAATGTAATTTGACCCAGCCAAGTCTGGTTCCTGTTGAGGATTCAGTCGCCCACCACACGCCAGCTACACCGTATGTCACGAATATCCTAGTATGAGTCACTGGTTATTCATCTGTGACAGTCGCAAGCAGCATGCTAAATCCCCAACCAGCACATTGGCATGGTAGGCTTTATGCCCGCATTTCTACCGTCTAGGCCCTAGGGCACCACTGGAGTCAAACGCTCACAGGTTCACCCCGACTTGCAAGACAACGATGTTGACGCATCACTGTAAAAACTATACTGCCAATATTCATCCTCGAAATCACGCAATATACCACAATCTTGCAGTGCACTGACGCGTGCCTGCAAGCATTGGTATGAACGTCTCACGAACTGGTTGTGGCCGCTATGGAGCGTATCACGACTTCTCAGAACGCTTCTAAGAGCACGTTCTTGTATGCGCCCGTTTGTGCGACATCTCGTCACTCATCCTTATCCCTCAACATGGACACCAGATAGGAAAGGACAAAAACATTGCTCATGGAAAGGTAGTGCCTCTGATCGCAACGACAGAGGAGATCCCGAACATCGACAAAAAAGTTAACAGCAGTAAATTCTTATGCGAGAAAACGCGGCGTGTTAATACCTTAACAATCTTAATCTATTAATCCAACGATTATTGTTCCCCAAAAAAAAAGGTTCACATATTTGCCTATTCTATTATGTACACCACTTAATCTACTATTATTCCACGACTTCTATGTGTGAGAGATGTGGTGGAGTCCTATGGACTAGCGCCAATCCCTTGTCAGACTCCCCCTCCTCTGACGTGCATTACGATTTTCAGGTCTAATTTCAATTTCCTGGTTCTCCTGTGGTCCTTGATTTCGCTCTCTCCAGTTACGGTCGCTTTGCCGTTCGTTATTCCTCCTGTCCCAGATTCCTTGTCTAGATTGACCCTGTTCCCTGACGTTCTGGTTTCCGTGTCTCTGGTTTCCATAACCTTGAATTGCGTAACCTTGATTTCCGTAACCCTGGTTTCCTAACTGACGAGCGCGATTATGCGATCTGTCGTCGTCTTCCCTTGCTGGCCCGTGGTATTTGTTGTTTTGCGCCTTCTTCCTGTCCTTTGCGTCTTGTTTATCGAAGACTACTTCGAGTTCGCGCAATAGACTCTTGAATGCTTCTACGTCAGATCCGCACTTGCCGACAAGTGTCTGTTGATACCTAACAGGCATTTTGGAAAAACAAAATTTGATGATTTCTCCCTTGCTATATGGACTATCTAAAAATTGATTCTTCTTGAGTAAATCATCAAAAATTTTGGTTGCGCTTCTATGCCCGGACACTTCCAGTTCAGGACAAAATATTATTTCCTCTTTAATCCTGTCTTGCGTTTCCTTTGACCAGTAGGTCCGCAGGAATGCACCAACAAATTCCTGATAAGTCCGACACGTCGCTGCCACGCCCCGCATCTTTTCCGCAGCTTGGCCTTCGATGTGTCCACACATGAATTCTAATTTGGCCTGGGTTGGCCATGACGACGGTAATGAATTTGTAAATTGCATCACCCAGCTCTTCGGATGCATCGACCCTCCATTATCTTTGAATTTCTGGAATTTTAGTATCGACAGGAAGTGATTGTGATCAAAATTCTGTCCGATCCTCGCACTGGTGTTGTCACTCGTTTCCGATACTTGCACGTCTGCTGAGTGTCCTGATCTATCTTGCTGATAACTGTGATGTGCTACGTCTGCATCACAGTGGAAGTGGCATTCAGCATTCGCTCTTCTAAGTGGGCTGCAATTATTGGAGCTATTACTCTCTGTTTCTGCGTGTGCATTGTTAGTTCCGCACTCTGTCACTGGGCTAGAGCACGGCGGGCTTTTCCTCGGAGACACAATTCTGTGTACTCCATCATTGGTATCCGAACGCGCAGTGCTCGTGTGCCCGTTTCGCTCTAGTTTTGCTATCCGACTTTCTACTTCTTTCATTCGTTTCGTGATGTTCGTAACCACAATATTACCTTGAGTCTTTAAGGCCGCAAGGGATTTTGAGTGTGCTTGTGTCGCACGTCGCAAGCGCCCTACGAGTTGAGAAGTTACTTTTGCAATTTTCATTGCCCCTGTTGCTGCCGTTTTGGCTAGGCCTGCTACTTTTTGTGCCACCATTGACATTTGTTTTGCTTCTCCACATTCTTTCTTTATTGTTAGTAATTCCCCACGAATTTCCCCTATATGCGAAATTATTGCCTCAGTGTCCTTCTTACGCTGTTCGTCAGCTTCTTCCTTCTCCTTCTTACGTTGTTTCTCCTCTTCTTCCTTCTCCCTCTTACGCTGTTCGTCAGCTTCTTCCTTCTCCTTCTTACGTTGTTTCTCCTCTTCTTCCTTCTCCCTCTTACGCTGTTCGTCAGCTTCTTCCTTCTCCCTCTTACGTTGTTTCTCATCTTCTTCCTTCTCCTTCTTACGTTGTTTCTCCTCTTCTTCCTTCTCCCTCTTACGCTGTTCGTCAGCTTCTTCCTTCTCCTTCTTACGTTGTTTCTCCTCTTCTTCCTTCTCCCTCTTACGCTGTTCGTCAGCTTCTTCCTTCTCCCTCTTACGCAGTTCGTCAGCTTCTTCTTTCATTGATCGTAGGAAGCTCAGTATTGGGTTAATGTCATCATTTTGATCCTCGTCACACATGGGTGATGTAACTCTGGACACCTGGGCGCTAGAGCTCTGACGTGGCCGAGCTGGCCCCTGTCTGCTCTCGTTCGTTTGATTATAAACTTCTGCTACCGTCACGACCTGTGTGACTGTCTCTGTTTCATCCTCTAGCTCACTATCATACTCACGGCCGCAACGCTGCTCTAAGATCGCGTCCAAATCACCTTCCTCATCAATGACCCTGGCGTCCTGCCCTGCTAAAAATGTGCCCATCTCATCTCCGAACCTATTCCCGTCGGTAAACTGCCCCTTATCCATTATGCTATCCTCTTTTGTTTTAGCGTCGCTCGATAATAGTCGTGCCTTACTTCTCGTTATCATTCATGCAAAACAAATTTATCAAAAATGCACAATAAATTAATCTACTCCATATATTTTTTACACATAGACCTAAAGTTTCAACAACGCCGCTCCAACGCTGTAATTATACGCATGATTTGTTGTGGTACAGAAACCGCACACAAACCCAACAAAGTGTGATGTGATACGGACACACCATCAAAGGAACACAAAAACAATGAACAAAAAAAAAATATATAAATATATACTGAAAACAAAAACTGTAATCATGCACCGCTACTTAAAACTAAACGCGGAACTACCAGAAAAAACTTGGGTATTAATCAATAAAAAAAATTAGAGAAAAAAAATTTGAATGTTCGTACTAAGAATACTGTTTGTTAATCAGTGATTCTCAGGAAAGATCCGAGGCTAAAGGTCGCCATATTATGCGAGGTGCCGGGGCTAGCAGTGTATTTAACATTCAATTCTTCTAGAATTTACATATGTACATGATGCTCTAAGCCCCCCTCCCCTGTTCTAACTCCAACTTTTCCTGTTGCACAAGGACAAAAAAAATACGCGAACTGACTCTAATCAACCCTGCCAGTGGAGTAGAAGAGAGTTTGGCACCTGCAATAATTTAATTCGATAAATAAGTTAATTAAACGAAGGTTTCATTAACATAGTGAGGAATGATGGGGTTGCTCTACCTATTAACAGAATGAAAGTTCTGTCCAAAATAACAATATGATTTATTAAGACTAAACACAAAATAATAAACAACAACACATGAAACATTAACAATACATCAAATTGGCTCTAATTGGATACTTAAACAAACGCTGTGAATGTGAAGTTGTCCCTAAACTAGATTGTGAGGATTATGACGAAGTGGTATGTGCAGCCAATTCCTAGCAACTCAATTCTTAGAGAAAACACATAGCCAACCCAACATTAATTGCTGCTACCCAAGACAGAACAAAGTTAGAAAAAAAAACGAACAGGCGCGCTCTGCTGAGCTCTGATTGTCACCTAGGAAAATCCCTATCTGCCGGTGCTGCGGACATACATTACCAAACCGACTTCTTGACTCCCAGGACACGATCTGCCGTACCGGAGCCGTTGGCTGGTTGCTTCGACGTCCTCCACCGAAAAGCGAGAGCCAACTACTCACAAGAGCACCCGTACCAAAAACCGAACGCAGAACATTCCCGCCCCCACGACAGTGGCCGTGGTTAAACATTCCAATCAGCAACTCGAAAACCGGCGGAAAATTCCACTCCATTGCCGGAACGCTACCATTCCACCAATGGAGATCCTTGGCGCCAATTTCTGCGCCGATCTTGCTACGTCACGGAGCTATGCCCTGAGCAAGCCAATCACAGTTACTATTTTGCAGAAAGTGCGGGAATTTTCCCGCCACAGCTTCCTGGGTACACAAGTCATTCCCACGCCTCGCTGGTAGCCCGCCAGAAAGTGTTTTCGCTAAGTTTCTGCGAAGTAACGGAACCTCTAGCCCAGCCGCTACTTCAAGCTCTGCGGGCGTGCCTCTTGACAATGTCGGTGTCTGCAAAGCATTCACTCGACTTCCTCACACCCGTCGGCTTAACCCTTTCCAGATCAGCGGAGCCCGCCTGTCACCGGACCACCCGGGTGACGAGAGACGCTGCATGGGAAGTCCGCGTGTGAAGGAATAGCAACTTTCCACCGCATGCAATTAGAGAGGAGAATCGTAAGATAGAAATATGAGAGGGGACTCATGCCACCTCTCAACCTAACTAACCTAAGGACACCACATACATCCATGCCCGACGCAGGATTCGAACCTGCGACCGTAGTTGTCGCGCGGTTCCAAACTGAAGCGCCTAGAACCGCTCGGTCACACCGGCCGGCACTAACATTGAACTTTACGTGGCTGGGATATACGTATTTACCGATTTCGCTTTATGTATTAAAAACTAAAAGAAATTGCTTTTCTTCTTTCCATGTTTTTAATTTATCTGTGACGTCCGGGCTAGGAAAAACGAATTTATGGAGAGAATGATCCTGTAAGTGTGCTGTTTTTGCCGACTGAGGTACGAAACACTAAGCAGAGATGCTACGCAAAAGCCCTTCTTTATCCCACAACATAAGTCCAATAAAACTATGAATCTGAGTAGCATCTCAGCGGCTTTATTTCATCTGATTAGTTTAATACACTAGTACAATCAGAACGTTGTAAGCCACTCATTCTGTATTTGATGGTTTCTGCCACAGTTTACAGAAAACTCACTTCATTTTGAGTTCTACTGCGAACTCACGACCAACGCGCGGCAAATTGAGTAAAATCCTTGTCTGTAAGTCACAGTGACACGAAAACGCACAAGGGTAAAGGGACAGAGATGCTTGACTAGAAGAAAAGTTGAATATAGCTCGTAATTAAGGTAAAATGAGTAAATCAAGGGCTCACGGGTGGTGTAAGCGTTGCCGGCATATCCATGAAGACTAAGACGACGAGCGCCCTGGATGTCCAAGGACGTCATCAACCGAGGAAATCTTGGAAGAAGTAAGACAAATTGTTATGAATGCGCGCCGAATCACAATCAGAGAGGTTTGTCATTGTTTAGGCATATCAAATGGCTTATGCTGCGAAATGATTTCAGATATTATGGGTGCAAAACTTTTAGCAGCAAATTTTGTTCCATATTTGTTGAACAGCGAATAAAAATAGCGACGAAAGGAAGCTGCTCAGATGACGGCAATGCAATCAACAACTATGCAGAACTACTGGAATGTGTAATAAATTATGATGAAACGTGGCTGTACGGAAATGTCGCAGCTACGGCTTACTAATCACAGTGGAAACGTTAAGGACCGCCAGTATGGAAAAAAGCTAAAGCGTGATCAAATGTGCAAATGCACACTGTGTTCTTGCTACAGTGTTGATCAATAGGATGAACTACTTACAAGTTCAGAGCTGTATGTTTGAAGCGTTTGGGAAAAAAGGTTCGGATTTGTGGTGAAACTATTCACGGCTCTTGTACTACGAAATGCACGTCCCCAAACCTTGTTATTAGTTGGTGAATGTTTGGTCAAAAAACGGTAGTGGCATGATTCACTAGGCTGATTCGTCAGACTTGGCCTCATGCGATTTCTTTCTATTTCCGGCAATTAAGAAAATCTTACAGGGCGGTTATTTTACAAGAACAGATGAGAAGATAAATACATCTCTGAGTGGGCTGAAACCTACCATAAATATTGTGTTGCAGAAGTGTGTCGGGAACTGAGAAAAACTCTAGCATAAGTGTATAATACTTGATGGGATATTTCGAAGCTAACGGCCTTGCCACAGTGGTAACACCGGTTTCCGTCGGATCAAAAAATGGCTCTGAGCACTATGGGACTCAACTTCTGAGGTCATTAGTCCCCTAGAACTTAGAACTAGTTAAACCTAACTAACCTAAGGACATCACACACATCCATGCCCGAGGCAGGATTCGAACCTGCGACCGTAGCGGTCCCGTGGTTCCAGACTGCAGCGCCTACAACCGCACGGCCACTTCGTCCGGCCAATCCGTCGGATCACCGAAGTTAAGCGCTGTCGGGCTGGGCTAGCACTTGGATGGGTGACCATCCAGTCTGCCGAGCGCTGTAGGGAAGCGGGGTGCACTCAGCTCTTGTGAGGCAAACTGAGTAGCTACTTGATTGAGAAATAACGACTCCGGTCTCGTAAAGTGACATACGGCCGGGAGTGCGGTGTGCTGACCACATGCCCCTCCATATCCGCATTAAATGACACCTATAGGCTGAGGATGACTCGGCGGCTGGTCGGTACCGTTGGGCCTTCATGGCCTGTTCGGGAGGAGTTTAGTTTAGTTTAGTTTAGATTATCTCGAAGGGGATGACATTGATGTGGAAGAATAAATAAAATGCTTTAAGAAGATCCCAAACTTTTTAGACCACCAATCGCAGTTTCAAAATGTTGTTTTTGTTGTTGTCATTGTGGTCTTCAGTTCACGCTATTCTATCCTGTGCAAACTTCTTCATCTTCGAATGACTACTGTACTCTACATTCATTTGACTCTGCTTACTGTATTCATCTCTTGGTCTGCTTGTGCAGTTTTCACACCCCACGCCTGTCTCCAATACTAAATTGGTGATCACTTGATGTCTCAGAATGTGTCCTATCAGTCGATCTCTTCATTTAGTCGAGTCACAAATGTCTGTTCTCCCCAATTCTGTTCATTGGTTACTTGATCTACCCAGCTAATCTCCAGCATTCTCCTGTACCAGCAGAACTGTATAGTTTCTATTCTCGTCTAAGTATTTTATCGTCCACGCTTCACAACTATACAAGGTTACACCCCCGACAAATAGGCTTACCGACAGAAAATACTGCCTAACACTTCTGTCTATATTGGATGTTAACGAATGTCTCGTTTCCAGAAACACTTTTCTCGCGATCAGCAGCCTACATTTTATATCCTCTCTGGTTCAGCCGTCATCAGTTATTTTGGTGCCCAAATAGCAAAACTTATCTGAATCTTTTATTGTATCATTTCCTAAACTGATTCGCTCAGCATTGCCTGATTTGATGCGAATACATTACATTACTCTTGTTTTGCTTTTGCTCGTGTTCATCTTATACCTCCTTTCAAGACACTATCCATTCCATTCAACTGTTCTTCGAAGACCTTGGCTGTCTCTGACAGTATCACAATGTCATCAGCAAACCTGAACTTTAATTGCTTATCAGAGTTTTTCTTTGGTTTCCTCCACTGCTTGTTCTACGTCCACATCGAACAGCATCAGGTATAGGCTCCAACTCAGTCTCACTCTCTTCTTATACATTGCTTCCCTTCATGCCCCTCGATTCCTATAACTGCCATCTTGTTTCTGCAGATGTTGTTTATACATCTCCACTCGTTGTATTTTGAACCTGCTACCTTCGGAACTTCAAAGAGTGTATTCCATTGGTCTTTGTCAAAAGCTGCTTCCAAATGTACATCTAGTACCTCCCGCCATGGAAGTGGAACACGCGCCAGAACAAATGGACGTGGTCAGCCCATAGAGGGCTCCGCCTCCGCGGCGGCTATTCCGCGCAGCAGCTCTCGCGCAGCGAGGGCGCCACCGCTACGCCACGTGCAGACAGCGACCAATAGCCGCTCCCTCCGGTTTCGTATATAGGGACCCGCTCTGCCCTAGTCCAGTGGTTTCCAGTACTTGGACAACATTACACACACGGATCTCAATGCCCCCATCACTACACAGGATCTCATTGATACACTCCGCACGAAACGCAACACCGCTCCTGGTCACGATCGTGTCACCTACCGTCACCTTCGTGAAGCTCCTGTCTCTTTCCACTCCACCCTGGCCAGGCTCTACAATGTAGTCCTGTCCACCGGTTACTACCCCGACCTGTGGAAAACCTCCCGTATCCTCATGTTCCTTAAACCTGCCAAGCCGCCGTCCGCCGTCTCCTCCTACCGTCCCATCAGCCTTACCTCGGTCTTCAGCAAGGTCCTGGAATCTATCCTCACCCGACGCATCCACCAGCATCTCCGCCAGCACCGCCTCCTTCCCGTTACGCAGTGTGGCTTTCGGCCGTCCTTCTCTTCCGACGACCTTCTCCTTCACCTCACACATCTCCTTTCCGAACAGCCTAATTCCCGTCGCTCTGCAATCTTCCTCTCCCTGGACCTCAAACGTGCTTATGACCGAGCATGGCATTCCGGTCTCCTCTTCAAGCTCCAAACCTTCGCCGTTCCCATTAACTACGTCCGTCTGATCGGCTCCTTTCTCTCCCGCCGTCCTTCCTATGTCACCATCCATAACACAGGTTCCTACACCTTTTTCCCCTCTGCTGGTGTGTCCCAAGGCTCCGTCCTCTCCCCCCTTCTGTACATTTTGTACACGGCGGACATGCCGCCGCCGTCAGCCCCCGTCCACCTTCTCCAGTTTGCCGATGACACCGCCTTCCTTGCCCTTGCCCCCACCCTACAGCGCTCCCAACACCTTCTCCAATCCCATCTTGATCGGTTCACCGCTTGGTGCAACCAGTGGTTGCTCAAGGTCAATCCCTCCAAAACCCAGGCGATCATTGTAGACAAAACCACCCCTTCCTTCTGCCTCCTTGATTTCTACCTCACCATCTATGGCCGTCCTATCGCCCTCACTCCCACCCTTAAGTACCTTGGCGTCACCCTCGACCGTCGCCTCTCCTGGACTCCCCACCTCCAGACAATCCAAGCCAAGGCACGCTCCCGACTCAGTCCCCTCAAGCTCCTCTCCGGCCGTACGTGGGGTCTGGACCCCTCCACCATCCTCCACACCTATAAATCCCTCATGCACCCTATCCTTTGTTATGCCCATCTGGCTTGGATCTCCGCCCCCCCCCCTACCTTTTATAAATCCCTCCAAATCTATGAACGTCATGCTCTCTGCCTTGCCTATCACATCCGTCTCCCCTCCCCCACACGGATCCTGTACAAGCTCCTCCCCCTACCTCCTCCTTTTCCTTGAAAGGACACGGATCCTGTACACCTCCCGTAAACTCGATCCTCCTCACCCGCTCGTCTCCTCGATCCTCTCCCACCCCCACTCGCTGCCGCGCCTGTATTCGCACGTCCCACCCGGTCTCCATCTCTCCACCCTCCTTACCCTCTCCCAAGGTGGCTTCCGCCAGCTCCCCCTCCCTGATGATGCCCTTCTCCCCTCCATCTACCCCTCCTACCAACTTTGATCTTCCCGCCCTCCTCCTGTGCTTGCTCCTCTGGGCACCCTCCCTCCCTTCTCTCCCTTTTCCCTCCCTCTGCCATTTCTCCCCCCTCCTCCTCGCCCCTGTCCCTCTCCTCCTGCCACCGTCTCCTCAGCCATTGGCATCCTTTTTCTCCCCTCTCCCCCACCTCACCCCTGTTCCCCTCTTGGCAGGTCCCCGGACTCGCACACGCTAAGTGGACATTCACGCGCCGGAGATCACCGCCATCAGTGTTTCGTGTGTGCCGTCATGTTTAGTGTTCAGTGTTCACCGTCACGCTCCATCGTTCACCAGTGCCATCGTCTTCTTCAGTGTTTGTGCGTCGTATCAACAGTTTTCAGTGTGGATTATCGTTGAGTGTGAACGGCTCTGTGTTTGTCTTTATGTGTCTACTGTTTTATTGCCCACCGTTCTGTAACCTGGTCGTTGCTCGTTGTTGACATTTGCCTGGCTCTGGTTCCGAGTGGATTTACGTTTGGTGTTGTGGTTTCCACAAGCCTCCGTTGTTTATCTCTTCCTTGTTGTGTCGCTCATAGTCGGTCGTGGTCGGTTGTCGTTGGTCTGTCGTCCGACTCGTCCTGTGTTTACCCGGTGGTGCGTGCTCCACCGCCGGCGGCTTCCCCGCCTGGCGGCTCCGATCCGCAGCCCAAGGCGTTCCCGCTGTTGGCTTTGGTTACTACAGTACAAAAGCTATGAACGTAGGTTTACCTTTCCTATACTATCTTTTAACAGGGGAAACTACCATCGCATCCCCCTCAGAGTCAATAGTAAGATGACGCAGTGGATAGCCCGTCAAAAACTGAACACAGATCATGAAAACAGGAGGAAGGTGTACTGAACTGTGGGAAAAGAAAGCAAAATAGAAATAATGAACGGTCCAAGCTCAAGATGTGCAATAGTGCAACATCGAGCGTATGTGAGCCATGGGGTCGTGGTTATGTGGTTACAGTGTTGAACTGCGAAGAGCATATTTAAGTCTCCCCTGTAGCCCTGCAGCTCCCACTGCCGTTATTATTATTTTTTATAGTAAATTGTAAACGTCCGTCCGGTCATTGACATTCCTCTTTCCTGTATTAAAATTGGTGTCTGTGTAGTGGTGTAACATCCGTTTGTAGTGGTGGTGGTGGGTAGTGTTTAACGTCCCGTCGACAACGAGATCATCAGAGACGGAGCGCAAGCTCGGGTTACGGAAGGATTTGGAAGGAAATCGACCGTGCTCTTTTTAAACGAACCATCCCGGCATTTGCCTGAAACGATTTAGGGAAATCACGGAAAACCTAAATCAGGATGGCCGGAGACGGGATTGAACCGTCGTCCTCCCGAATGCGAGTCCAGTGTACTAACCACTGCGTGTAACATCCGTTTGCAACGGCGAGGTGTAACGAAGGGATGTCCAGACGTAAGTAGCTCCAGTGCCCCATGCTGTGACTCTTGCGTTCCGTTTCGGGAGTTTTGACTGTTGAATGCCTTTGTTCTAACACAGTTCACACCAGTTCATTTGTTGTTTTCATTTCTGTGAGAGGTCTATGCGGCGTCTCACCTGCTTTCACTTTTCATCACATTTAGTTGCGACGGTAATATGTTCTTATCCCCTGGTTCATGTTCTATAACCAGTGTACAGTGTGACAACTGCCAAGACTGAAAGATGAGAACGAACACGTCAAGAACAGAAACATCATTGAGCGGACTGACAATTCATATATTTGTGAAAAACAAATGGGGCGCGAGGGTGGTTTGAACACGGAGCTCCCGCTTTGCAGTCCGTCACCGTGACTACACTGCCACGACGCCAGATGCACATACCTCGATGTTGCACGTCTTGAATTTGGACCATTCACTATTTCTATTTTGCTTCTTTCTTCACACATCAGTACACCTTCTTCCAGTTTTCATGCTTGACTTGTGTTCAGTATTGAGGAGTTATCCACTGGGGCACCTTAACACGAAATCTGAGGGGGTGCGATAAGTCTAACGTCAGCATGGCCTTGAGTGCTCTTACATTTCTCTATAAAGATAACCAGTGTTTCTAAAGATTAGTTCTACCAACTTTTCAAACGTTCGGTAAAGAACTCTGGAAGGCAGGAAAGACGGCAAAGGAGCTGCTGCAGTAGAAACACTGATTCCAATGCAGGATACACGTTTTAATCTTTAATTTATACGAGAAGACGTAAAACAAGTTTCACTTGTATTAGCATAAATACTGAGTGACTAACATATACGCTGAAGAACGAAAGACACTGGTACACCTGCCTAATGTCGTGTAAGGCGCCTGCGAGCACGCAGAAGTTCCGCAATAAGACGTGTCATGGACCCGACTAATGTCTGAAATAGTGCTGTAGGGAACTGACACCATGAATCCTGTAGAGCTGTCCACAAATCCGTAAGAGTACGAAGGGGTGGAGACGTCTTCTGAACAGCAGGTTGCAAGGCATCCCAGATATGCTTAATAATGTTCATTTATGGGGAGCTTGGTGGACAGTGGAATTGTTTAAACTCAGGAGAGTGTTGCTCGAGCCACTCTGTGGCAATTCTGGACATGTGGGGTGTCGCATTGTCCTGCACGAATTGCCCAAGTCCGTTGGAATGCACAATGGGCATGAATGGATGCAGGTGATCAGGCAGGATGCTTACGTATCTGTCACCTGTCAGAGTCGTACCTAGACTTATCAGGGGTAACATATCACTCCAACTGCACACAGCTCACACCATTACAGAATTTTCACCAGCTTGAACGGTCCCTGCTGACATGCAGGGTCCATGGATTCGTAAGGCCTTGAGGACACCATTTGTGTTTTGGAAGGCACTCAACCTAGTGACAGTCAATTGGACGGGGTGCGGGCACAGTTAGTGCATTTAATCAGTCGGATAGCGCATTTAGACATGTTAGGTTTGGAGGATCATCAAAAAAATTAACCGTTAAATTGGGGTCTTTGATTAATGCATTGCACTTAAAGCTTACATGTTTAGAATTGGATGCGAAGAGGACTGAAGAGGAGGACTTCCCATATCAATGGGGGACCGGAAGACAGCCCGGGAGTGTTGTTGTTGTTGTATCCTCTGTAAAGTTATATGCAGCGTTTGCCAAATTGCCTAATACTCTGGCGTATTTCTTTCGAGATACTACTGAATTAGTGGCAGATCGACTTGAGCAGGTCGAAAACTTATGGTTGTTGTTTCGCCTTGAACAACATGCTGCTGCCTTTTGCATTCAGCACCAAGTAGTTTTGTCACTATTGTACCCGTTAGCTAGACGTAAGTTGCGGAACCTCCTATCCCGAGTTATGGTAGAAGGGTTTTCCTTACAGCAACCAGAGATTGACCAACGGAGTTAGGAAACAGCTTAGTGTCGTTACATTTGGCAGATGCAGCAGGATAAAGAATAGTTACATCAGTATGTTAACAGAGTTCAGACGGCTTGCTTGGCCTTGTTGATCGATTTGCCAGAACCGGAATTGGTGTATATTGTTCTTAGGGCAATGCGAGCGTCATATAAGTCGCACTTTGTTTTTCATGATCGTCCTTCAACCTGGGAAGAGCTCTGTGCCGCTGTTATAGCGATATCTGCGTTGCCGCTTGCGAACGATGTATGTCGTGAAGTTAAGGGCCAGACCACGGGCGTTGTCAAGGGAAATTCCGAATTGCCTACGTCGGCTGAGGCCGTTAAAAGGGAACCACGGCGTTGCTTCAAATGCGGTAGTGCAGCTCATTTGGTGCGCTCTTGCGTTCAGCCTCTCGCGCCCAGAGCCAATACATGACGCCAGGCTGGGCAGCGACCTCGGGATCGAGCCTTTAAACCTTGGTGTACCCGTGTTGTTGCTTCTTCATCACCGCACTTGCCTTATATTGTTCGCGAGTTGGTGGGGACCGATTGGTGCTCTTTTGGATTCTGGTAGCTCCCTTTCACTGTTGAGCTTCGAATCGTTTCTTGAACAGCTGATGGCCTGAACACAAGTTATAAAAATTGCTGAGGGCACGCACAAGACAACTCAGGGCTTAGGGCCTGGATAACAAGAATTTCCCATAGAGATAATTTAAAAAAAAATTAATTTTAAACATATCAATTTTCAAAATTTTAATTTAAGACTACCGAAGGCCTTATCTTAAAAATATTTCACTTAAAATCTCGGCTGAAGGTCACACACTGGGCATTGAACATCTCAGGGCTTAAGGCCTGGATAACAAGAATTTCAGAAAGAACAAACTTTCAAAATTTAGTTTTTAAGCAAATCAATCTTCAAATTTTAATGCTGAAGGCCTTATTTTAAAATTAAAATAAATTAACAGACAGCTGATGGCCTCGCACAGTACATCAGATTAAAATGAAAATCACACTCTAAAACCAACACAACAGTGGTTCTCATAACTGTTCCAAGGGTCGACATGAGGAGGTAGCTCTAATGTAAGGTGAGGTGAGACAGGCAGCCAAGAGTAAGGTTAAATAATCGGATGACAGCCCAACCCAGGGACGGCTGAAGGACCCACCAACAACCTAATTAATTCCCACCCGCCTGACCAACGGTATGACCACGGAAAATATCAGCGGTGGACGAAGATACCAGCCGCACTACGTCTTCAAAATTGGAGTCTAAAAACAGCCAAGGTACAATACCCACACTTAAGAACAAAATATGAACAAACAACTAAAATGCTGTCGAACTACATGCCGTGCCGGACAGCATCAACACGGCGAGGAAACACACACTGCTGGAAACTACGCTAACAACCAAGGCAGGTAACTGGGACGTTAACGGCCACAAGGCAGAAAACATCGCTGGTGCACTTCACTTATAAGCAACAATCAATTTAATAGATAAAGATCACACAGGGAAATGGCTGGAAAATTTCGCTGGCTCCAACACACCATACGTTGCTGCTAGCTGGAACGGCCCAGGAAGCAACAACTGACAATGAACGAAGAGATGTCACAACAGTTGCGGTTTCATAACAGGTTAACTGATCACTCAACTTCAGTGTCCAGTTTCGGTGGGCAACGAACTTTGTAGCTCTCGCAGCTAGCGACTCACAATCCGACAGCGTGTGCACGCCGCCAGCGGTCCCGGCCTGATACGCGCCTCGGAGACTTCCTCGCTGCTCTGTTCCAATCGACCAAGTGCCACACGCACCAACACACGGAAATATATCGGTCACACCAAAGATGCTTCCAACTAACTGTTGAATTAAGAGCACAATGGACAAGGGTCCTGGGAGGCAGAAGTGAGTCAGGTACTCTGGCCCTAAAAATGTGGATGACGCAATCTCAATTGATCTGACATTGAGCGGACTTTGATTGATAATCAGCTGGCCGGTGTGGCCGAGCAGTTCTAGGCGCTTCACTCTGGAACCGCGCGACCATACGGTTGCAGGTTCGAATCTTGCCTCGGGCATGGATGTGTGTGATGTCCTTAGGTTAGTTAGGTTTAAGTAGTTCTAAGTTCTAGGGGTCTTATGACCTCCGATGTTAAGTCCCATAGTGCTCAGAGCCATTTATTTGATTGAAGTTTGACAGAAGTTTCTCAGTATAGGTGCAGCTGAGAGCAAGTGGCGATTGAGATCTGTACACCCTGACAAGGCCGGAGCAGCAGTACATTACCCTGTTTGCTTCGTGCAGTGATGTAACTTGCAGCTGGCGAGAAGTGCGCAGCATTGGCGAGACTTGGAGGCGGCGCCTGTGAATCGACTGCGGCCATGAAAAAAATGCAAATATCTCGCGGTCTAGCGATCAGGCAGACTGATTGCAATTTACTACCAGAGCCCTGGAATCACGGTAGATTTCAGTGTGTGACTCACCCGTTCACTGGTCGTACCAATGACCTATTTGGCTCACTTACACGACGACAGATCGCACAAGGATACCAATCGTCGAGACTGGTAAACCAAAACGAATAAGTGTGTCCTCGGCAAACGGGTAGTCTGAGACTGTTGGTAGAGTAAGAACTTCACCACAAGCTCTCCAGTCTAGTTACTTGCAAGTGAAGTCAGGACAGGTACCAAGCACCAACCACACATGCGAGAGCTTCGACCAGAAGATGCTTCCAGACCGAAGTCCAGAACCCGAGTGCCTCGCACCTCTCCAGATAAAACATTACGTTTTCCTACAATGTGCACGAACGACACCGCCTTCACCCTGTCTTGAGCCAATCACAGGGCTTTAGAGGCTCTAAATCTCCCCTCCCACACTACAGCACAAACTCATGTCGAACCAGGGCAAGAGTTAAGAAACCTGCGTCTCTGAAAAAAAAAAGAAACTGCAAATTACTGACATTTTTAAGTTTTCATAGAGGTGGAAGATGTTTTTCTCCGAAATCGCATCGCTTCCCACAGCAACAAGCGAACAGATACAATCTTAAAGATTTTTATCTAAATTGCCTGTGCCTTGGAGCATGTTAGTCCTAGCTATGAGGTGTAATAAAGATTCTATCTCTAAACGTTTCTCAGACGCCAGAGTTTCTTATACAATAGAGGCAGCAGATGGAAGTGGGTCACAGGCCTGTTTGCAGTATCAGCAAACATGAAAACTTGTGAATTTTTGTTATGCATGGCTCTGCACACAATGCCCAGTTTATGACTCCACTGTGTAGATTAATCCCTTCAGTCTGTCGCCCCCAGCCCAGCCTTCTGCTGGCGCTGCAGCAGGTAGCTCGGCATTGTTCTGCTGGAGAGTCTCGACTATGTTCTGCTCTGTCTGCCCTGAATGGCTGTGGGCCTGTCCAGCAAGATTTACAGAGGGATGGGCTCACTGCCAGTTGCTTTCAATTTCCAATATGCCGTTTCTGTGAGGTAAGAACGATAAAAAAATACTTCATGCTTTTAGCACCCTAGGCAGGCTCCAACAACTTCTGCTCAGACTGTTAACTTTCTAGAGTCTCACTCAAGGTGCATAAGGGTGTAATAAAAACTTTCATAATTTTCCATATATAAAAAATAAGTGAGAGACTAACTTGTCCTCTCTCGTATACCCTTTTTGACAATGTGCAAAATCTGTTAACATGACATGACCAGCAGCAGTTGTCAAAACATCATTATATACGACGAGAGTTCAAATGGTTCAAATGGCTCTGGGCACCATGCGACTTAACTTCTGAGGTCGTCAGCCCCTAGACTTAGAACTACTTAAACCTAACTAACCTAAGGACATCACACACACCCATGCCCAAGGTATGATTCGAACCTGCGACAATAGCGGTCTCTCGGTTCCAGACTGTAGCGCCTAGAACCGCACGGCCACTCCGACCGGCGACTACAGTTGCTGAAGATGGACAAAATACTAAATGTATGAAGTCTCCATACCCTTCATACATTTCTGTTGAAAACTGTTGCAACTGAAAATACAGCACTTTATCATTAACACTCGCAAATTGTGCGATAGACATAACCTTCTAAAGAAAGGCATTGAGTGCCCCAAGATATTAAATCTGTTATATGCAACTGTTGCTTATTATTTCATTATATACTTCATACGTTACTGCAAAGTAAGTCAGGGGGCATGCCTGGACAAAATTTTCGATTTAAATCTTGCCGTTGTTGGATTTATGAAGATAAGAGGAATCTGGAAACGAAAATTAGAACATCCGGATTGGATAGCGGACTCCACTTTTTGAGTGGACTTGACCAAACACTGCCCACAGTAAGACAGTGTGAGATAACTTATTTATGATGACAGATGAATTTAAAAAGAAAATCTCACAAAGACAATCCAGTTCCCTAACCTTACTGCCTTTAAAGAAAGCACAGGTTTTGAAGATTCATTGTGGCCTTGCAAGAATTACGACAGTTTTGTAAATGTTTTGAGGACACTGTAGATCTTACATCCATTTTCGAGACGTTTTGTGTGTATGTGAATTACTAACGGACCAAACTGCTGAGATCATCGGTCCCTAGATTTACACACTACTTAAACTAACTTTGATTAACTTATGGTAAGAACAACATACCCACACACACACACATGCCCGAGGGAGGACTCGAATCTCCGGCGGGAGCGGCCGCGCAATCCGTGACATGGCGCCTCAAACCGCTGGCTGCTCCACTGGCTTCGAGATGTTTTCTCAGAGCTTTTCCCGATTCAGTTGAAAACGTTTCAGTGCATGTGCAGATGTAACTGATTGACCTGCAAGGTAATTCCAGTTTTAATTGTAAATATTTTTCGTTAAAACCGCCAGGACGTCTACATTGCTTTTCTCAAATGGATTTTCTAAGTGTAGATAATGTGGTTGCAAAAGTGGTACAATATTTCGATTGGCGTATTTGTGTGAAAGACCACTTTTTGATTACGAAACTAAATAAGTCACCATTACGTGGCAACTTCAGTGCATAACTCTGTGACATTGTCTGCGTCTGTCCAGATGCTGACACTTTTTACCAGATAAATATCATATTGTATCTACAGCACGCCAAAAATAATTAATTAATATTGCAGACTTATTTTTTTGTGATCTATGTTGTTGAGAAATGTGAAATATAAAACCAAGTCAACGCAGTACGACCGTACTGCCATTTATATGTGGCGTACTCACTATTGTCCCCTCTCAGGCAGCGGGGTGTGGGGGATTGGGAAATGTGAAGTGACACAGAATGCTTTCGCACTCGGGCCCAGACATGGTAAACGAGCCGAAATCTTGGCCACCCCTGTCTTAGAGAGTGGAATACGAAAGGGGAGCACTATCAGTTTTACAAGATACCTTTGGCCATGCACCGTACTGTGGCTTGTGCGATATGTATGTAGACTCCGACGTATAACTCTAAATTTCCTTCGGCATAATTCATATCAAACAACTGCTATAACAAACATAAATTATGATCTTCATCATCCGATACCTCAGCTGCTGACCCACGATTCGTATTTAATCGTTCTAGCAAGGGAGAGGCCAGAATACTGCAGGAGTGGTAACCAGTTTTCATATTAGTTAATGGAACATTGAACAACTACAGACGCCGTCGGAACGTCGCAGGAGAGGAAGGGGTAAAGGGAAAGATAAAGCAAGAGAGAGGAGGAGGGGAGGGAGAGAGAGGGGGGAGGGGAGGAATGATATCGAGCCGCTCGCAAATCGTTACCGGATAAGCGTTCCGGTATGAAATGCGTTGCCCTTAATCTGGAATAGCAACGCCTGCGTCCATTAGTATATTGGGGATTGTCACGCGCATTTTATTAATTATCCACAAGCGAAACAGGAATTTGAATTGAGCCCATAAAATAATAACAGTTAAATGCGATGGTACTGGAAGTGGATACGTCCAACATTGCGATTCGATTGTTCGATTGCTGCTGCCTTCCCCTCCCCCCCCCCCCCCCTCGCCGCAATTTTTTTTCTTCCAATCCCATTGGCAGTACTTCGCCCAGTACCTCTAGTGACTGCAGCTGCGAGATCAATATTCAGCTGGCTCACGGGAATTTTGATGTAAATGTTGTATGGAACCAATTCTTTGTACGGAATACTTACGTTTTGCGAAAACGTAAGCTGTCATTCGGTGTCCATTACATCAGTTTTGCATTCATCAAGGGGAGGCCTGTGATACTTCATTTGTTAGATTACTGAGTTAACAAAACCTTGCCTCTCAAGTATTCTGTGGGTCCCTGAGATGGCAGTGAAACAGAAATTACATGACATCATTTTCTCTGTACTGGAGTAATATTTGAGCCAGATTACCTGTATTACAACTACTTTCAGTCTCTAATTAATCGTTGTCACAGAGACGGTGGTGGCCTTAGAAATACTCATTGGTTTGAAAGACATCTGGAGCGCAGGGACACATGCGTGGCAGGTAGCTGGGGGTTAGGAGCACCAGGCAATGGCCAACAAATAAATCTGGCGAGTTCCTTCAGAACTTTTTGTAGAGTGGCAATAGCAAACAGAGACTGCGGTGACAGTCTGGTGTTTTCACGCTTGGAACGAGTTTTTAAATGGGACCCAACAGGATCATTCAGCTTTACATTTGTCGTTTTCCTGGAGCAGTAAAGACGTAGCGTCCATACAGGCCATGACCACCATGGAGGTTTTTGTGGTAGGCACCATGTTGCTGGGAGTCTGTCACGAAGGTCTTACGTACTTGTAGAAGTAGTGAGAGCCTTTGAAACTTCACTAATCGAGAGGCATAAATGATCTACGTAGTTCACGTGAAGGGAAGACAACCGACAGCCACTGTCTGCGTTATACGGCGGGCCTATAGGCTACGCAATAAGCGCCTGAGATCCACTGATGTTCCCCACTTTTCGCTCGTCTCAACCCTAAAGTGGCCTCGAGGATATGATCCTACAAAATTATACTTTCAACAGGTGCCGCCGACCGATGTGGACGAGCGGTTCTAGGCGCTTCAGTCTGGAGCCGAGCGACCGCTACGGTCGCAGGTTCGAATCCTGCCTCGGGCATGGATGTGTGTGATGTCCTTAGGTTAGTTAGGTTTAAGTAGTTCTAGGGGACTGTTGACCTCAGATGTTAAGTCCCTTAGTGCTCAGAGCCATTTGAACCAATCAACAGGTGCCTGATCAGAAACGAGAAACTGTACTGAATAGTAGTGCATTCTTACCCCCCTCTCCCCCCCCCCACCTCCCACCTAACACCCTCCACTCCACTCGACTTCATTCTTTTTTCAGTTTGATTGTGGGTGTCTAGGAAGCCTGCATACTCGGATCGCTAGACAAACTATCAAATAGTCGTATTAATGAGTTTCATTATAATAAGAAAATTACAGTGTGTCGCAAGCAAAGGTCGACATACAAAATAAGGAAGCTTCTTCAGTATGATAATGCCAAGTCTGTGCTACATAGAGAGTACTAGTGAAGTGATCTGGTGTTGACACTGCTATCCAAGTCACTAGCCTTGAAGCTGCTATTGAACTGGTCGCCAGCAGTCTGTCGCGGCGCTTATGTCCTCTTCACTTAGGGGCTGCTGCAGTCGCGTCGTCGTCCTGGACAGGGTGACTCGTTCTCACAGCCTTCTCTTTTCTGCCATTCCTGACTGGCGTGGTGGCGCTTGACTTTACGCCATAACATTCCTCCCCCCCCCCCCCCCCAAGGCGACGGACCGTCGTCGTATAAGAAGCAACACACCAGGAGGGAAGGCAGGTGCGTAGGAGCGTGAACTGTCTGAGGGACCGGAAGCTGTGGCTGTAGAGGACGTCAGACTTCCGATCGTACCCCGCCACCCAGCCTTCGCTCTGGTGGGAACGCCTCGCGGAAGACGCCGAGAAGGGTATGCGTCCACGGCCTGAGGCCCCCGAAGATGTGTAAGGCGTCGGCTGCTGCGGCTTAGGTGGAAGAGGCGAAGGCCCCGTCTCCATGGGGTCTCCCCGCGGTATCGTGATGACACCCTCTGGCGGCTGCTGTGGCCGCGCTGTTCTCGGGATCCGTGAATATACACTCCTGGAAATGGAAAAAAGAACACATTGACACCGGTGTGTCAGACCCACCATACTTGCTCCGGACACTGCGAGAGGGCTGTACAAGCAATGATCACACGCACGGCACAGCGGACACACCAGGAACCGCGGTGTTGGCCGTCGAATGGCGCTAGCTGCGCAGCATTTGTGCACCGCCGCCGTCAGTGTCAGCCAGTTTGCCGTGGCATACGGAGCTCCATCGCAGTCTTTAACACTGGTAGCATGCCGCGACAGCGTGGACGTGAACCGTATGTGCAGTTGACGGACTTTGAGCGAGGGCGTATAGTGGGCATGCGGGAGGCCGGGTGGACGTACCGCGGAATTGCTCAACACGTGGGGCGTGAGGTCTCCACAGTACATCGATGTTGTCGCCAGTGGTCGGCGGAAGGTGCACGTGCCCGTCGACCTGGCACCGGACCGCAGCGACGCACGGATGCACGCCAAGACCGTAGGATCCTACGCAGTGCCGTAGGGGACCGCACCGCCACTTCCCAGCAAATTAGGGACACTGTTGCTCCTGGGGTATCGGCGAGGACCATTCGCAACCGTCTCCATGAAGCTGGGCTACGGTCCCGCACACCGTTAGGCCGGCTTCCGCTCACGCCCCAACATCGTGCAGCCCGCCTCCAGTGGTGTCGCGACAGGCGTGAATGGAGGGCCGAATGGAGACGTGTCGTCTTCAGCGATGAGAGTCGCTTCTGCCTTGGTGCCAATGATGGTCGTATGCGTGTTTGGCGCCGTGCAGGTGAGCGTCACAATCAGGACTACATACGACCGAGGCACACAGGGACAACACCCGGCATCATGGTGTGGGGAGCGATCTCCTACACTGGCCGTACACCACTGGTGATCGTCGAGGGGACACTGAATAGTGCACGGTACATCCAAACCGTCATCGAACCCATCGTTCTACCATTCCTAGACCGGCAAGGGAACTTGCTGTTCCAACAGGACAATGCACGTCCGCATGTATCCCGTGCCACCCAACATGCTCTAGAAGGTGTAAGTCAACTACCCTGGCCTGCAAGATCTCCGGATCTGTCCCCCATTGAGCATGTTTGGGACTGGATGAAGCGTCGTCTCACGCGGTCTGCACGTCCAGCACGAACGCTGGTCCAACTGAGGCGCCAGGTGGAAATGGCATGGCAAGCCGTTCCACAGGACTACATCCAGCATCTCTACGATCGTCTCCATGGGAGAATAGCAGCCTGCATTGCTGCGAAAGGTGGATATACACTGTACTAGTGCCGACATTGTGCATGCTCTGTTGCCTGTGTCTATGTGCCTGTGGTTCTGTCAGTGTGAACATGTGATGTATCTGACCCCAGGAATGTGTCAATAAAGTTTCCCCTTCCTGGGACAATGAATTCACGGTGTTCTTATTTCAATTTCCAGGAGTGTAGAAGGATCGCCGTGCACATGACGGTGGCGAATTACATTGTGATGTAGGCGCTGCAATCCGTCTGGGCCTGAAATGAGATACAGTACATGCATGCGCCGAGTCCTCGAAGGATATCGCCTCGCGCCCACCCATCTTTTGATGCTAAAAGCTCTGAAAACACAATGTCATGCGGCGCGAAGCCATACTTGCGGCCTTCCTTCGGCGCCGGATGCTGACGAGGGTGGAGCAGGTGGAGCTGTGTCCGATGGCGGCGGCCGTGAAGCAATTCGGCCGTCGATGGTCCATCTCGTGGATGCGAAAGATAGGAGGCGAGAAACAGCTGCAAAGCTTGATCCCCGGTGTGTGCGGAGTGAAGTTGGGCCATCTCCTGCTTGAAGGTTCTGACGAAACTTTCCGCTTCGCCGCCTGACTGTGGATGGAACGATGCACTATTTACATGCTGTATGCCATTAATTTGATGTGAACTGAGGGCCGTTGTCCGACACTATGACTTCAGGCATACCTTCGAGGCAAAGAATAGAGGACAACACCTGTATTGTGCTACGTGACGTTGTCGAGTTCATTGGCACAGCAAAAAGAAACTTGCTATAAAAGTCTACCTCAATCAACTAACGAGTGTTCCAAAAAGGTCCCGCAAAGTCTATGTGCACACTTTGCCATGGTGGTTGCGACTTAGGCCATGCAGAGAATTTTTGTGGCGGAGTGGACTGATTTTCCACACATGCTTGACACAGTGGCGTCATCTGTTCTATTTGGGTGTCCATACCCTGCCAATTACAGTGTCGACGCGCTAACTGTTTCGTATGAACAATCCCCTAGTGTCCTTGGTGAAGTAACTGCAAGACTCCTTTTTGCAAAGCTTTGGGGATCAATGGTCATTTTGAACAAGAATCACTCCTTGCTATACAGCGAGGCTATGCCGACGTGTAAAGTATCGGAGCAATACAGGGTTCTTTATGCTATTCAGGGAACGAGGCCAAGATGTGCTAATGTATTTTAAAAAAATGTTCAAATGTGAATCAGCTTCCATGGCCTGTGCACTTTTCCTACAGTTCAGAGGAAAGGATTGAAGGAATTCAGAATCCTCAACATCGACGTGACAAAAGATGCAGCGGAAACGTCAAAATCAGTATCAGGGCCAATATGAAGACGCTAAAGTGCGTCCACATTACCATGTTGAACTGGAACCGGCTTCATAGGATGAAACAACGACTGCAATGGCTTGAGATACGTTACTACGTAGAATTTTCTGTCATACAAAAAGTAGTGGAATTTGGCGACACCATACACAATAGCCAATGCTTCTTTCTCTATTTGTGAATAGGTGCACTTTTGATGCGCAACCAATAAGCCTGTCTTTATCACCAAATCTGTGTGAAAGCACTGGACCAACTTCGTGAGGGGAAGCGCCAAGTTGCAACACAAGTTGTTTGTCAGGATCAAAGTGAACCAAGCATCGATCACTGAGCAGTGCATCTTTAAGTTTTTGAAAAACTTCTTGCAACTCATCTCTCCAAACAAAGGGGACGTTCTTGCGACACAAGCGATAAAAAGGAGCTGCGATTTGTGCAGCACTCGTTACGAACCGAATATAATAGTTGATTTTCCTTAAGACTGACTGCAATTCTGTGACATGGCGAGGAACTGGCAAATTTCCTACGGCTAACAAATGCGACTGAAGAGGATGTACACATCGACTGTTTATGACATGACCAAGATACTGCAACTCAGGTTTTAAAAAAATCACGCTTGTCCAGTGTACACTTCAGTCATGCATCAGGTAACAAACGAAACAAAGCACGCAAATTTGAAATGTGTTCTTCAGGTGTACGACCTGCTACGACAATATCGTCCAAATATTTGGTACTTGAACAGTCAGTTGTTCCAAACACCGTTGGAAAATGGCGGGTGCAGAAGCACTGCCAAAAAGCGAACGCAAATATTTAAACACGTCCATATGAGTGTCCACCACAGACACAGTTTAAGAGTCTTCATCTAGTGCTATTTGAAGATATGTGCCACGCAAATAAATTTTGAAAAGTAGCAACCAGCGCCTAATCTGTTCATCAGATCCTCTGGGCGTGGCAACGGATAAGTATCAATCACAGTTTGTAGAGTTAAAGTCAACACAGAGGCGAATGCGACCTGAAGGTTTGGGGAGCAAAACCAGTGGACTTGCCCACTGACTAGCTTGCATGGGCGCAATAACTCCGCTATCTTGCAATTTTTTTTCAGCAGCTACTTTGTCCCGTAATGCAATGGGGCCAGTTCTGGCCAGGCAAAATTTCGGCTGAGCATTGTCGTTCATAGTAATATGTGCAACAAAATTGTTAGCCTTACCTAAACATCCAGAAAGGAGATCAGGGAATTCCTTCAGCAAGCTAGCTACACTGTCTTTGGCATTGAATGCAGTCACTGACAACACATTGTCTTGAATTTGAAAGCCAAACAAATCAAAACAGTCAATGCCAAATATGTCTCACAACCGCGTGATTGTAGCACAGTGAAAGTCACAGTTAGCGTATGCGAGCGTTACGTGGCAGGCAAAGTACATTTTCCGAGAACGGGAATGCCTTGTCCATTATAAGCTGTCAGGTGCATGCTAGTTACAGACAGGCGTGGGGAGCCTAACACTTCATGTGTGTTACGATTCAGTAATGTAATAGAGGCACCAGCGTCCAACAGAAATTTTGCACGTTTTTCACTAATATGGAAATGAACAAAAGACTTATTGGACTGGCGTAGCACTGAAGAAACTGTTCACTTGCTAGTTTTGCTAATGCCTGTAGCAAGCTTTGAATACCCTGCATTGATTAAATGGGCCTTGTGACTAGTTTTTGTGTGAGTGGACAGAATTCTTATGTTTGTTCCTTTGCAAACATACGGTTTGTACGTGACCTTTCTTGCCACAAGCATACACTGTGCTTGTCTAGACGGGGAGTCTTGTTGTTTGTGCCATGAATAGCACCGGGGGCATGCCTTAATGCTGTTCGCCTGTTTAGAAGGCTTTTTATGCGGCATGAAACGCGCGGGCTGTTGCTGCATACTGGGTTGGTCATAACCAAGGGACGACTCAACCCGACAAATTGGTGTCCGCTCAAACTGATCAGCCGCTACGGCACCTGAATCACACTGATCTAGAATTTGCACTACGTGCTAGAAAGATGGACCGGACTGTATCAAAATCTCTTTTCTAAGTCTGACACCAGTTACGTTGCACACGATTGTATCGTGCAGCGTAACGTCTGAATATAAAGCACCACAAGTACATTTTAATTTGCATTTCCTCGTCATACCCTGAAAATCTGTTACCCACTCGGAATAAGTTTGTTCCTAACTTTTATGGTGATGAAAGAAGTGGTACCTAGCTGCCACCACATTCACTTGTTGGTCATAAAAGTTAGGGAATCTACAACCTGATCATAGGAAAGTCAGGGAACAATTTCTGAATGAGGCGAAAGACTGCACTTCCTACGTTGACAAAAAGTAATGCAGTCTCACAGGACCTGATACTTTGTGAGCAACTTTGTGCTTTATACTTTTGTAGTCACTCGAGCCATTCCTCTTCTTTTTTGGTAAACTGGTGAAAAGGTGGTATCGCACTCGGAGCTACAGTTGCTGCCTGTGGCGCTGCGTTGGTGGCTTGGCCAGGAGCTGTTGTACCATGTTTAGTAGGATGACAGTATGCTGCGCCTGAAACCAAAACATCAGTGGTAGCTGTGTTGCATCCATCGCTAGCAGCTGAGGCGTCTGGGCAGGGGGTGGAAGAGGTGGGTTGCTCATTTTGGAAGAGGCAAATGCAATAAATAGACAAGGAAAGTAATGAAAGTAAGCACAGAAGCAAAGAAAATTTCTGAAACGCCCACCTGAAAACACTGAATAGAAAGAAGACACTTTTAACAGTTGTAAACACACCCATCCAAAGAAAAGATAAGGTAGAATTAAGACGCCTGCGAAACAAAAAAGCCCACGAGAAAACAAAATTGTGGCAGCCACGCTCTGGATTCTTGTTGGTCTTAATTTACCTTCTGGTCGCCAAATATGTTTTGTCTAGAAAGGCTTAATACTCGCATGGCTAGATAAACACTCAAATAGTCATATTAATGAGTTTTATTGTAATAATACAATTACAATGCTTAACATTGACAATTACACAAATGTGTCACAAGCAAAGGGCGACAGACAAAATAATCACGCTTCTTCCGTACGGACAATCCCATGTCTGTGCTCAAAAAGATAGTACAAGTGAAGTGATGTAGTGTTGACGCTGCTATCCAAGTCTTAAAACTCCTATTGAACTGGGCCGTCACCAGTCCGTCGCGGCGCCAGGAGTCGGTCGCAGTCGGTCGCAGTGGTTATGTCCTCTCCACATTGGGGCTGCTGCTGTTGCGTTATCGTCCTGGAGGGGGGTCCGGTCAGCGTGCGATTGGCTGACTTCTTCTCACAGCCTTCTCTTTCTTGTCGTTCCCGAATGGCGGGCTAGAGCTTGACTTTACGTCGTAACAGTTTCTAAATGTTAAATACAGAATATAATAATAATTAATCAAGTTATTCATCTAATATGACTCGACAGTGTGATTTGTCCTCAATACTCTTGAAAATAGCCAGCTTGTTGATCAGACAGCATGTAGCATTTCGTTCCCAAACAGGAGCAAGAACCTGCAGATGTCCTCCTCTCTTAAAAAATAAAAATTAAAAAAGTAAATACAGAGAAAAGTGGGATATTGCATATTGGAGGAATGAAGGGGAGACATGTAACAAATCATTTCACGTGAAATATCTAAGAATGACTTATCATCGGAAAACGTAACGGTAATATGCTAAACAAACTAACTGCCAGAACAGCTAGAACGTTACTAAATTTTCTCCAAGTTTTACTTTCATCCCATCCACTGTGATGCCGATGGCGCATTGAAGCGTACAGGTACGTTACAAAGACTTCTTCGAAAGTCTTGGTGAGAGAAAGGGCGCCTAACGTGGCCGTCCATTGGCCAAAGGGATACAAGGTTTCCAGACACCGGAGTAAACGGGAAAAAAATATTTTATTTAACAGCTGCATTGAGAAGAGCGGCAGGTGGTCCTCTGGAAGAACTATTTACCCCATTTTCTGTGTTGTACAGAGGCGTAGCGTGGTATAGTGACTAGCTTTGCTGCCTCTGGATCACAGGGTCCCGGGTTCGTTTCCTGGTCGGGTTGGGGATTTTCTCTACCCAGGGACTGGGTGTTTGTGTTGTCCTCATCATTTCATCATCATCGTCATCATTCGTGACAGTAGCTAGATTGGACTGTGAGAAAAACTGGACTGTGTAAAAATTGGGACTTTGTACGGGCGCTGATAACTGCTCAGTTGAGCGCACCCAAACCAAACATCATCATCAACAACAGAGGCCTAGTGATGATCGCATTCCCCGCGATCAGTCTGCAATTAGAGAAGGAAAGTGGCAAACCAATACTTGCACATTATTCACTTCCCACCACAAATAATGTGGTGGCTTGTACAGTAGATGCGCGAACATGACACTGTCCTGACATGATGCTAGTTCGTATCTGCTGCTAAAAGTAGGCCGACGCTGTGCAAGCATGTGTTCTAACACAGGGGATGCTGTCAATCCACGTGAAAGAAATATAGGCGTGGATCTATCCAACGGGACTGCTGAGCCACAGACTAGCGTTGCCTCTACGTAAAGATCATGCAAAGTATTTGGCCTTAGTCGTTCATCGAGTTTGTGAGTAGATTTGGTTCCACTACGATGTAGCAGACTACCTATACAAAACACTGTGGATGTTAGTATCTCACAGTAACCAAAAGAGATTACTTTTCACGGCAGTAAAAAACCACAGGAGCTCTTGTATACCTCAATAACGTCCATCAGCATATCCAATTCACGATGGAATAGAAAACGAATGCGCCTTATCCTTTGACGTGTTCTTCCGCCTTAAAACCCAATGGGAGTCTCAGATGCGGTGTATACATAACCTCTCCTCGTTTGGGCCGATAGCTGCTCCTTTGCAGAAACCGCCACCTGGCGACGAAACGTACCATTCTATGGAACTTGATTCACCATTCTTTCACACATCGTTTTCCGTAGAAACCATCACAGAGGAGAGCCTTTATGGATGTGGGACGAATAGCCGTCCGTTGTGGCCGAGCGGTTACAGGCGCTTCAGTCCGGGACCGAACTGCTGCTACGGCTGCAGGTTCGAATCCTGCCTCGGGCATGGATGTGTGTGATGTCCTTAGTTTAGTTAGGTTTAAGTAGTTCTAAGTCTAGGGGACTGATGACCTCAGATGTTAAATACCATAGTGCTCGGAGCCACTTTTGATGTGGACCGAATCAAGTCATACACTGACAGGCTGAGCAACCACTGCTGTTTGCTTCTGTAAAGTACGTAGGCCCAAACTACATCAAATTATGACTAGCGCTAATCTACTCTGATAGCTGTAGTAATTATATTGGGCGATCAAAAAGTTTCCGTTCGAAGGCCGTAGACTCCAGAATCTAAACGACAATCGGGCAAAATCGGCATGAGCATTCAAACAATAATCCCAGCGACGCACCAGGTTGATCATAACCGTCTGGTACAACACCGTGTCATGCAGCGTGAAGAAGTCCGTGTGTCTTCCTGCCGCACGCCCTCGTCCGGCAGGACTCGTAGACCTCAGAGCATTCTTTAAGGCACCGAGGGCGTGATAATCACGTGGGCAGAGGTCAGATCTATTGCGCACTTGTTCGAGTGCCTCCCATTGGAGACGGCGCAACTCCCGCGTAACGACTTTTTCGATAAGGGGATGTGCGTTACCTTGAAGGAGCAGCATCCCTTGTCGCATCAGCTTTCGTTGTCTGCAACAACGCGCTCAAGGAACGTTTTGCCTTCAAAACTCAAGCGGATCAGGTGCTTGCTCCAGGCAAACAGCCATGGATAGGGCTGACCTCCCAGATCGACGAGCGTCTTCTGTGGACTCGCAACCAGCACCGAACTTGGCGCCCCCTTTCCACAACGGTGATTTTCGACAGACACGGTACCACATACTCATTCTTCATTCTCCAGGGGAACGTATTTGATAATAACATCACTATAGTTCACGTTTCCGCAGTTTTAGCAAACGCTTGGCTAAGACACGAATGCCACAGTTATGCACTGCCTACATGTCTATGCTTACATACCTACATCTTAGTCACCCTACGGTGCATATAGACTGCAGCGAGACCTTCAAAAGGAAGCTTTACGACCGCTCCTTATACTACGAGATTAGTTTACACAGGGTGATGCATAATTCCACCGACAGAATCTCGGAGATATTTCAGAGATATTTTCAGGTTAATTTGGTATGAGGAATGCATCGTTTCCAACTGAGTCATGGCATTTTCTGTGATTACTGACCACAATTATCTTTTCATCTGTGTTGCAATGAAAATGCCTCCACAACAGCGCAAACGTCGACGGTACGCGCTGTGTGTCTCGTTTGGAAACAAACTTGTTCCATTCAGTCAAAGCACTTGCTATTCACAACGCTGATATCCACTTTACTCTTCGCCCTAGAGCTTACACGATGTACTTCCCGACTTTATCTCGGGTTTATTTTCCCAGTAGTTGGTTGTTCGTTCTGATGCTGCACCACCCTATGGAGAAGTTTATTGCTGTAGAGTTGGCCCATATTTCCCTCGAATGTGGGTTCAATGAGTGGAGAGGAAGAGCGTTTCAACTGAAATGACAATATGATGGCTCATGTTCGTCATCAGTGCTTTCGCCCAAGTTTATGGTATATGCAGGACTCGAAAAGAGTTGAAAGTTTTACGATTAAGAGCTCCAAATGGCTAAGCGTTTCGCTAAAATTTACATTTTCAGTATGGATTGTGCAAGGCATGATATATTTATCTTACTTCCCAGGCAGTGGCTGGTGCAGCGGAAAGATTACAAAATGATCATCCGAGGGCTGTGAATTCTAGTCCCTACATATAACCTCATTTTCAGTTTTCACGTTACATATCCAGCAAAAAGAAACCGATATAATGCTCAGTATTGTATTTATTAATCCTAACAGAAAAGGTGTGAAAAGGAAAGATCAACATAAATTTGGGATTATAAATGAATGTCCAGCAATCGATTGTAAGGCTCACACAACCATTAATACGAAGGGTCACTCCAAAAGAAATTCACACTATTTTTGTAAAAATACGGTTTTCATTCTGCATGTGTGAAAGTTTTATAGTGTGTAGATACATCCTTCCCGCTTGTTTTCAAACTTAGTTCAACCTCTTCCCATGAGTGCCACCGTCACAGCATGTCTTCAAGATGGCTGCTACACTTGACGTTCGTCAGAAGCAACGCGCTGTCATAGAATTCCTGTGCTGTGAAAATGAGAAAGTGGGAAACATTCACAAGAGATTGAAAAATGTGTATGGAGATGCTGCTGTCGATCGCAGTACGGTTAGTCGGTGGGCAAGCAGGTTACGTGATGAAAGTGGGCACGGCAATATTGAGGATTGTCCTCGCAGCGGCAGGCCTCGTACTGCACACAATCCAGACAATGTGCAGAGAGTTAACGAATTGGTGACTCCTGACAGACGCATCACAGTGAACGAATTGTCACGCTATGTTGGGATAGGGGAATGAAGTGTTTGCAGAATACTGAAAGTGTTGGCGTTAAAAAAAGTTTGTGCCAGGTGGGTTCCCAGGATGTTGACAGTGGCTCACAAAGAAACAAGAAAAACGGTATACAGCGAACTTTTGGAACCGTACCAGAATGGTGGAGATAAATTTCTTGGAAGAATTGTGACAGGTGATGAAACATGGCTCCATCATTTTTCACCACAGCCGAAGAGGCAATCAATGGAGTGGCATCACGCAAATTCACCCAAGAAAAAAAAATTCAAAACCACACCCTCTGCTGGAAAAGTTATGGTTACGGTGTTTTTCGGTTCCGAAGGACTCTTGCTTGTGGACATCATGCCAAGTGGAACCACCATAAATTCTGATGCATATGTGAAGACACTGAAGAAACTTCAAGCTCGACTGAGTCGTGTTCGGCCACATCGGCAAAATCAAGATGTTTTGCTGTTGCACGACAATGCACGGCCACATGTCCGTCAAAAACCCATGGAAGCGATCACGAAACTAGGATGAACAACACTGAAACACCCGCCTTACAGTCCTGACCTGGCTCCATGTGACTATCATCTCTTTGGGAAACTGAAAGACCCTCTTCGTGGAGAAAGGTTTGAAGATGATGACTCCCTTGTGCACGCTGCCAAACAGTGGCTCCAACAGGTTGGTCAAGAATTTTACAGTGCGGGTATACAGGCGCTGGTTCCAAGATGGCTTAAGGCAGTAGAGAGGGATGCAAATTATGTGGATAAATGAAAATATTATTCCTAAAGGATGTATCTACGCACTGTAAAACTTTCAAACGTGTAGAATAAAAGATGGATTTTTTTAAAAAAAAGAGTGTGCATTTCTTTTGGAGTGACCCTCGTAAATGCTGAGAATTATTTGGGTTTATTTGCAGTCTCAGTATCGTAAATCTGAAAATAAAAGTCAGTTTGCGCAAACGGACTCAGCCCCACGGCCCTCGCGTTCCAATTCTGTATTCTTTCCACTGTGTCGACAGCTGTCTGGAAACTGTTTTTTGCGTCATTTGTCTCTTGACTCATTTAATGCGGCCCGCCACGAATTCCTCTCCTCTGCCAACTTCTTCATGTCACAGTAGCACTTGCAACCTACGTCCTAAATTATTTACTGGATCTATTCCAACTTCTGTCTTACTCTACAGTTTTTGCCCTCTACAGCTCTCTCTGGTACCATGGAAGTAATTCCCTCATGTGTTAACAAA
This sequence comes from Schistocerca piceifrons, assembly GCF_021461385.2. Lineage (NCBI taxonomy): Eukaryota > Metazoa > Arthropoda > Insecta > Orthoptera > Acrididae > Schistocerca > Schistocerca piceifrons. The sequence goes on from NC_060143.1 coordinate 564,261,066, forward strand.
TATCTTGTCGTCCTGCCCCTTCTCCTTGTCAGGAGATTTTCCACATGCTCCTTTCATCTCCGATTCTACGCAGAACCTCCTCATTCCTTACCTTATCAGTCCACCTAATTTTCAGCATTCGCCTGCAACACATCTAAAATGCTTCCTCTTTTGTTCCGGTTTTCCCACAGTCCACGTTTCACTACCACACGATGCTGTGATCCAAACGTACATTCCCAGAAACTTCTTCCTCAAATTAGGACCTACATTTGATACTAGTAGACTTCTGTTGGCCAGGAATATCCTTTTGCAGTGCTTGCCTGCATTTAGATGTCCTCCTTGCTCCGTCTATTATTGGTTGTTTGGTAGCCTACGTAATAGAATTCCTTAATTTTATGTACTTCGTCCATTATACCAGTGGTCATGGAGTAGCGTCTTTGATTCATAATCAAAACGTCTTCCATCCCGATTTCGAATACTGCTGCCTTTTTAAATTTTCATTAATAATCATCATTGGCGGCCGAAGACTTCCGGCATAAGAAGTCACCCTCGTCTACTAACGGCCTTGTCAAAGAGGGCGGACGAGCGGACGGAAGTTCAGGACACTATTTTGTACTAGAGGTGTGAAACTACCCCTGAAGGTGGAAGAAACAACAAAGATCAACAGCATGAAGATGCAGAAGGCAATGGAAACCACAGCATTAAAGACACGTAACGTGTATACACAGGACATGTGGCTCCTAATTGAAGAAGAGTCATGATGATCTCTCCTTTAGCAAAAGATTCCGGAATAGTCCCCCATTGGGATCTCCGGGAGGTAACTGCCAAGGGGGAGATTACCATGAGAAAAAGATTGAATAATCAACGAAGTAATAACATTCTATGGGTCGGGACGTGAAATGTCAGACGTTTGAACGTGGTAAGGAAACTATAAAATCTGAAAATGGAAATGCAAAGGCTCAGTCTAGATATACTAGCGATCAGTGAAGCGAAGTGGAAACAAAACAAGGATTTCTGCTCAGATGTAGCGCAATATCAACAGCAGCAGAAAATGGTATAACGGGAGTAGGATTCGTTATGAATAGGAAGGTAGGGCAGAGATTGTGTTACCGTGAACAGTTCAGTGACAGGGTTATTCTTATCAGAATCGACAGCAACACCGACAACGAAAGTTCAGGTATACATGCCGACGTCGCAAGCTGAAGATGAAGAGATAGAGAAAGCGTCTAAGGATATTGAAAGAGTAATACAACATTTAAAGGGAGATGAAAATCTAATAGTCATGGGAGACTGGAATGCAGTTCTGGGGAAGGAGGAGAAGAAAAGGTTATAGGAGAATATAGGCTTCAGACAAGGAATGTGAGAGGAGAAACATTAATTGATTTCTGTAATAAACTTCAGCTAGTAATAGCAAATATTCTGTACAGGAATAACAATAGGAGGAGGTATATCTGGAAAAGACCTGGTGATACGGGAAGCTTTCAATTAGATTACATCAGGGTCAGACAGAGATTCCGAAATCAGATACTGGATGGTAAGGCGTACCCTGGAGCAGGTATAGATTCAAGATATTACTCAGGAAGAACGAATACGCAAAGAACTGGGATACGGAAGTACTAAGGAACGTGTCTCTAAGGCTATAGATACAGCAATAAGGAATAGGTCAGTAGGCAGTACAGTTGAAGAAGAGTGGACATCTCTAAAAAGGCCCATCATAGAAATTTGGAAGGAAAACGTAGGTACAAAGAAGGTAACTGCGAAGAAACCATGGGTAACACTGGAAAAACTTAAATTGATCGATGAAAGGAGGAAGAACAAAAATGTTCCGGGAGACTCAGAAATACAGAAATACAAGGAATTAAATAGGAAGTGCAGGGAAACTAAGACGAAATGGCTGCATGAAAAATTTGAAGAAATCGAAAAAAATGGTTGTCGGTAGGACTGACTAAGCATACAGAAAAGTCAAAACAACCCTCGGTGACATTAAAAGCAAGGGTGAAAACATTAAGAGTGTAACGGGAATTCCACTGTTAAATGCAAACGAGAGCGGATAGGTGGAAAGAATACATTGAAAGCCTCAATGAGTGGGAAGGTTTGACTGATGTGGTAGAACAAGAAACAGGAGTCGATTTAGAAGAGATAGGAGAACCGGTATTAGAATCAGATTTTAAAAGAGCTTTGGAGGGCTTAAGGTCAAATAAGGCAGAAGTGATAGATAACATTCCATCAGAATTTCTAAAATCGTGGGGGAGAGTGGCAAGAAAGCGACTATTTACGTTTGTGTGTAGAATGTATGAGTCTGGCGACTTACTATCTGACTTTCTGAAAAGCATCATTCACACAATTCCGAAGAAGGCAAGAGCTGACTAGTGCGAGAATTGTCGCACAATCATCTTGAGAGCTCATGCATCCAAGTTGCTGACAATAATAACATACAAGAGAATGGAAAAGAAAATTGAGGTTGTGCTAGATGATGATCAGTTTGGCTTTAGGAAAGGTAAAGGCACGAGAGAGGCAATTCTGAGCTTGCGGTCAGTAATGGAAGCAAGCCTAAAGAAAAATCAAGACACGTTCATATGATTTGCCGACCTGTAAAAAGCGTTCGACAACGTAAAATCGTGCAAGATAATCAAAATTCCGAGGAAAACAGGGGTAAGCTATAGGAAGAGCGGGTAATATACAACATATAGAAGAGCCAGGAGGGAATAATAAGCGTGGACGACGAGGAACGAAGTGCTCGGATGAAAAAGCGTGTAAGACAGGGATATAGCCTTTGCCCCTCCTGTTCAATCTGTATATCGAAGAAGCAATGAGGCATATAAAAGAAAGGTCCAGGAGTGGAAATAAAATTCAGCGTGAAAGAATACCAGTGAGACGATTCGCTGATGACATTGCTATCCCGACTGAAAGTGAAGAAGAATTACATGATCTGCTGAATGGAATGAACAGTCTAATGAGTACATAGTAAGGATTGAGACTAAGTCGGAGAAAGACGAATGTAATGAGAAGTGGTAGAAATGAGAACGGCGAGAAATTTTATATCAGAATTCTGCTATCTAGGCAGTAAAATAACGATTGACGGACGGAGCAAGGAAGATCAAAAGCAGACTAGCAATGTCAAAAAGAGCATTCCTGGCCAAGAGAATTCTACTAATAACAAATATCGGCCTTAATTTGACGAAGAAATTTCTGAGACTGTATATCTGGAGTACAGCATTGTATGGTAGTGAAACATGGACTGTGGGAAAACGGAAACAGAAGAGAATCGAAGCATTTGAGATGTGGTGGTACGGACGAATGTTGAAAATTAGTTGGACTGATAAGGTAAGGAATGAGGAGGTTCTGTGCAGAATCGGAGAGGAAGGGCATATGTGGAAACCACTGATAGGAGAAGGGACAGGATGATAGGACATCTGTTAAGACATGAGGGAATGACTTCCATGGTACTAAAGGGAGCTATAGAAGGCAAAAACTGTAGAGGAAGACAGAGATTTGAATACATCCACCAAATAACAGAGGACATAGGTTGCAAGTGTTACTCTGAAATGAAGAGTTTAGCACAGAAGAGGAATTGTTCTTGGTGACCATCAATCCTGATGTTAAGTTTCTCGTTGTTCTCATTTCTGCTACTTTATATTACTCTCGTCTTTCTGTCACGTACTCCCAGTCCATATCTTTTACTTACTATACGGTTCATTCTGCAAAAAGGTGGAAATTTAAGGAGATGGGACCCGGATAAACTGAAAGAACCAGAGGTTGTACAGAGTTTCAGGGAGAGCATAAGGGAACAATTGACAGGAATGGGGGAAAGAAATACAGTAGAAGAAGAATGGGTAGCTCTGAGGGATGAAGTAGTGAAGGCAGCAGAGGAGCAAGTAGGTAAAAAGACTAAGGATAGTAGAAATCGTTGGGTAACAGAAGAGGTACTGAATTTAATTGTTAAAAGGAGAAAGTACAGAAACGCAGTACGTGAAGCAGGCAAAAAGGAATACAAATGTCTCAAAAATGAGATCGACAGGAAGTGCAAAATAGCTAAGCAGGGATGGCTAGAGGACAAATGTAAGGATGTGGAGGCTTATCTCACGAGGGGTAAGATAGATAATCCCTACAGGAAAGTTAAAGAGACCTTTGGAGAAAAGAGAACCACTTGTATGAATATCAAGAGCTCAGATGGAAACCCAGTCCTAAGCAAAGAAGGGAAAGCTGAAAGCTGGAAGGAGTATATAGAGGGTCTATACGAGGGCGATGTACTTGAGGACAATATTACGGAAATGGAAGGGGATGTAGATGAAGATGAAATGTGAGATATGATACTGCGTGAAGAGTTTGACAGAGCACTGAAAGACCTGAGTCGAAACAAGGCCCCGGGAGTAGACAACATTCCATTAGAACTACTGACGGCCTTGGGAGAGCCAGTCCTGAGAAAACTCTACCATGTGGTGAGCAAGATATAGGAGACAGGCGAAATACCCTCAGACTTCAAGAAGAATATAATAATTCCAATCCCAAAGAAATCAGGTGTTGACAGATGTGAAAATTACCGAACTATCAGTTTAATAAGTCACAGCTGCATAATAGTAACGCGAATTCTTTACAGACGAATGGAAAAACTGGTAGAAGCCGACCTCGGGGAAGATCAGTTTGGATTCTGTAAAAATGTTGGAACACGTGAGGCAATACTGGCCCTACGACCTACCTTAGACGAAAGATTAAGGGAAGGCAAACCTACGTTTCTAGCATTTGTAGACTTAGAGAAAGCTTTTGACAATGTTGATTGGAATACTCTCTTTCAAATTCTGAAGGTGGCAGGGGTAAAAGACAGGGAGCGAAAGGCTATTTACAATTTGTACAAAAACCAAATGGCAGTTATAAGAGTCGAGGGACATCAAATGGAAGCAGTGGTTGTGAAGGGAGTGAGACAGGGTTGTAGCCTGTCCCCGATGCTATTCAATCTGTATATTGAGCAAGCAGTAAAGGAAACAAAAGAAAAGTTCGGAGTAGATATTAAAATCCACGGAGGAGAAATAAAAACTTTGAGGTTCGCCGATGACATTGTAATTCTGTCAGAGACAGCAAAGGACTTGGAAGAGCAGTTGAACGCAATGGACAGTGTTTTGAAAGGTGAACATCAACCAAATCAAAACGAGGATAATGGAATGTAGTCGAATTAAGTCGAGTGATGCTGAGGGAATTATATTAGGAAATGAGACACTTATAGCAGTAAAGGAGTTTTGCTATTTGGGGAGCAAAATAACTGATGATGGTCGAAGCAGAAAGGATATAAAATGTAGACTGACAATGGCAAGGAAAGCGTTTCTGAAGATGAGAAATTTGTTAAAATCGAGTATAGATTTAAGTGTCAGGAAGTCATTTCTGAAATTAGTTGTGTGGAGTGTAGCCATGTATGGAAGTGAAACGTGGACGATAAATAGTTTAGACATGAAGAGAATAGAAGCTTTCGAAATGTGGTGCTACAGAAGAATGCTGAAGATTAGATGGGTAGATCACATAAGTAATGAGGAGGTATTGAATAGAATTGGGGAGAAGAGGAGTTTGTGGCACAACTTGACCATAAGAAGGGGTCGGTTGGTAGGACATGTTCTGAGGCATCAAGGGATCACCAATTTAGTACTGGAGGACAGCGTGGAGGGTAAAAACCGTAGAGGGAGACCAAGAGATGAATACACTAAGCAGATTCAGAAGGATGAAGGTTGCAGTAGGTACTGGGAGATGAAGAAGCTTGCACAGGATAGAGTAGCATGGAGAGCTGCATCAAACCAGTCTCAGGACTGAAGACCTCTACAACAACAACAACAACGATTCATTCTATTCAGAAGATCATGTAATTCTTCTTCACTTTCACGCAGGATATCAAATTCATCAGCGAATCATATCACTGATATCCTTTCTTCTTTGAATTTTAATTCCACTCCTAAATCCTTGTTTTATTTCTATGACTGCTTCTTCGGTGTTTGGATTGAACAGTAGGGGCGACAGACTACGTCCCTGTCTTGCATCCTTTTTATTCCCAGCATTTCGTTCTCGGTCGTCCACCCTTATTATTTCCTCTTGGCCCTTGTACATGTTGTTTATTACCCGTCTCTCGCTACAGCTTACCCCTACTTTTCTCAGAATTTCGAACATCTTACACCATTTTACATCGTCGAACGCTTTTTCCAGATCGACAATTCCTATGAACGTCTCTTGTTTTTTCTTTAGTCAGAATGCAACGTCAGAATTGCATCTTTGGTACCTTTACCTTCCCCAAAACCGGAAATGATCGTCGTCTAACATACCCTCAATTTTCTTTTAGATTCTTCGGTATATTATTCTTGTCAGCAACTTGGATGCATGAGCTCTCAAAATGATTGTGCGATAATTCACACACTTGTTAGCTATTGCAGTCTTCGAAATTGTGTGGATGGTATTTTTCCAAAAGTCAGATTGTATGGCAGCCAACTGATACATAGTACACCACAACGTGAATATGATTTTAGAAATTCTGATGAAATGTTGTCTATCACTTCTGCCTTATTTGATCTAAGTCCTCCAAAGCTCTTTTAAATTCTGATTCTAATACCGGTTCCGGTATCTCTACTAAATCGACTGCTGTTTCTTCTTCTGTCACAACACACAAAACTTTCCCCTCATAGAGGCTTTCAGTGTATTCTTTTCAACGATCCGCTTTCGTCTGCATTTAACAGTGGAATACCCGTTGTACTCTTAATGTTACCACCCTTGATTTTAATGTCACCGAAGGTTGTTTTGACTTTTCTGTATGCTGTGTCAGTCCTACCGACAATCTCTTTTTTTCGATTTCTTCACATTTTTCATGCAGCCGTTTCGTCTTAGTTTTCCTGTACTTGCTATTTATCTCATTCCTCAGCGACTTGTATTTCTGTATTCCTGAGTCTCTCGGACCATATTTGTTCTTCCTCCTTTCATTGATCAATTGAAGTATGAAGTATTAACTATCCGTTCTGTTTTGGTTGACTTTAAGTCCTCCAAAGCTCTCTTAAAATCTGGAAGCTACGATAACATAAAAGTGTCATGCCTAACCAGACCTGCGCCAAAAACGCCCTTTTTTTCTAAACGCTTGGCTATTGGAGCTCCCCTTTCTGTCACTTTCACTTCTGGCCAAGCCCTGGGTATGCCATAAAGTTGGACGAAATCGGTGACGGCGAATAGGAGCGGTCCCTCGTCAGGCGTTTCCTCAGCGGTACCTATCACGTCACAGCACTAAGGGTTGTTGCATTTAGTTTGTGTTTTGTGGTTTACAATATGTTGACTGCGTATTACAAGTCCATTCACTGTTGTGAAAGTATTTTCGTATAAATAAACGCAATTCGGGTAACTGTAGGCTCTTGCCCACTCGTCGCTAATAGGTTGCCTAAGGGATGCAGCGTTCTCGGAATGCTATACAGCAATTCAAACAAATAACATTAGTAGTTTTATTTCTAGAGAGCAAATTGCGAGTACCTTACTTTGGAGATTTACATGTAGTAGTCGCAAACGAGGGACGACATTGCAATATAATTTACAGTCCTTGATATGTGAAACGTTCAGGCAAGTGGACACACGGCACTGATAACTAACGTCCGCGATCCGCTGCTCATCTGAGCGGTCGAGGCTGGCAGGAGCGTCGCTTCCATTCCCTTCTCCCAGGTGTCGCTCTTGGCGCGGCGCGGTCCAGTTCCTCGCACCATTGGCCGGCGTTTCCTCACCGCCTTCTCTGCGCTTGCGGTCCACATCTTCGTTCCGGCACTTGTGGTTGTGCCAGAACAGTAACAAACTCAAAAAATTTTAAGTAGATTATCCCTCTGTAACAAGTGACAGAATACCAAGGGTCACTCGTGCAAAAACTCTCAGAAAGTAACATTGCAAAAGCTCCTAAACTTGTCGGTGCAGTTATGGGTCACCCTGCATATGCATCTTATGCGAAAACATCTAGTTTCCAGAAAGCCACTGATCTTCCTCCTGTATAGCCCAGTTGCTTTCATATTTTAACTTTACACTGACCACGGTAAGCTACCTATGTGCAGGCAAAAGCAGGTTACATATAAATATTACAGTTGCACAGAATTGACATTTGTGAGTGTAATATTCAAGTATATTCTGGAGGCAGTAGTTACTAGATACTCTTTTATTTTGTCTGTATTTATGTGCCGTTTTTAAATTTCCTTCCTCATGTCCACTGGTAACCTGTAACGCACTTTGGCACCAAAATATAAAACCTTACAGTTAATGTGGATATCACTTCTAATATCATGGTTGCCGATGTTCAGTTCACCCAAAATCCCCTCCTGTTACCAAACGACGTATGTCATTAGAGACTACATGCATTGGCATGTACGTGTAGGAATCTCTGGATTGTTAACATCTTCTGCAACATGTTTTGCTATCAACTTTACAGAATATTCTTACTCCACGCTTCTGTGGGTTAAACACTGAGCTACAGTGCGCCAGAAGATTGTCCCACAAGACAGAGTAGACCGAACCGAGCGGAGACATCTCATACGTCGAAAACTTGCCAGAAGGCTACGAAAAATATTCCGTTGGAATAGCTGCAACAACAAAAAACGCTGCATGACGTTTCAGGAAGTATACGTAAGCAGAACATCACCGCACAGCGTAGAGAGCTTGCTTTTTCTGTTCTGTGTTTCGGTGACAGAGTGTTTAGCGAGTGTTGAAGAGGGATCACACCAAGTCGATCTTCGCGTCTCCAGCTGAAGTGACCTGTGGAAGGTAACGTAATCCTCAGAACTAACGGTGGTCCCAGAATACCTTTTTCTTGCTGCCAACGTTACATCGGCCAGACCGCATGCAGACAGGATGACACCGAATTGAACACGAGTGGTGTCTGCGATTACGCCATCTGGAGAAATCGATGGTTGTTCAATATCAGTTAGAAAACGGACACATAATTTCAGTTGATGACATCTACAAAATCAAGAAGGCTAACCGTTTCTGGGATAGTGTAGTTAATGCAGCTACAGAGATCAATTTTTTTTAGAGCAACAGAAACAAACAAGGTTGTTTTAAGCTGAGAACATCGTCATACCAGTCCAATACGAGTTTAAAGCGCTCGCAGCAGTCACAGGGCGCAAATAATAACCTTATACGGCGATCGACTGAGTACCGCTGACGTCATAGTAGGCACCACGGCGAAAGATCATGGATGTGTGACCATTTGGAAGCCTGAGAACATTTTACTCAAAAAGTGTGGTGCGAGGTACGGTTTTTCTATTCTTTTTACTTTTTTTACGTAGGGTAATTTGTTTGAAGACTGCTTTGTAATTTTTTTCTTCCGTTTTTGCGTGTTTTCACTGTCTTGCATGCAGATGTTTTCGCCACACGAGAATATAATAACACAAATTATAAATTTTATGTTTTTAATACACGATACAAGTTGGGAGTGAAGTACTAAATGACCACATATGTTTTTCTATTCTACGTGTATTCGAGAAGCGGCACCATCTCTGTCTGTCCACTGTAAATTAAATCCATTGGAATATGTTTGTGATTCTCAGGCAGAGATAGCGCACGCAAATGGTCACGTCTCTCAATGTCTTGACACGGTGGGCTAATTTCATCAAAAATCTTGTCAGAGATGTACTGGCATTTTTCCAGTCGAATAATTTTTATTTACGAAAGAGTGTATGTAAGAAAGAAAAACACGATTTTCGTCTCTCTCTTATTATTTCGCACAGAGGTAAGAAGTAGCACTTTATAGCTCGTTAATAATGAATTGTATTGCAAGGTACTGAATCAGGCATTGGTTGAAACGATATTTTCTGCATAATTAAATAATCTATGATTTTAGAAAGTTGTAAGTTTGGAAGATTAGAAAATATTTTCACGAAATTTTACTCAGAAGTACTGTTTATGTTGAATTGAAAGTTCAGCTTAGTGTCAGTGGACTGAAAATATTTGTAATTTGCTGTCATTTACGTTTTTCCTTTTATCTATTTAGTTCAAGTAGTATTATTATTGTATGCTCGAGAAACACAGACTGCAGAAAGACTCAATAAAAGTTGAATCTTAGGCACTTAGGAAGTTTATTATTACTAATTAATACATTAGACATGCGAGCTGAGAAACTAATTCGCAAAGGACACTGAATTCTGAATTGTTCCATGAGATTATGTCACGTTGCAAACGTCTGGCTAAGCGAACCGTATTCAGACTCTGGGAAAGTGCTATGGTTACTGAAAGTTGAATTATCAGACTGAAAATGAAAACGTTAATTATTTTTATGTATTTAAAAAAGTGCGCTTTTTGGGTGCCTCCTCAAGTTTTCAGTGCGCCCATGCGTTTTTCTGATACATTTCAATGTCGTATTTAGTGTACTGTAGCTTCCTAATTGATGTCACTCGAGCTACGATCAACTGAGAACAAATTAACTGAAAGAAAATTAATGGAGACAGAAGAGAAACAATATTTACAGTCCGCCATAGAAAATAGCCACTTGCCAGAATTTCTCAGTTTGTGTTTTGGTTGTATTGTCGGAACTAATATTACACCATTTCATTGCCTACTATACGAGACAGTTCTGATAGATTTACTATGATTAGCTTGATACGTTGTTTTCATGTTCGATTTGAAATATAACGCCCTTGCGACCATCAGATCGCTCTTTCATCATTTCAGAAACCTTCCGTCTTTACTATTTTGGAGTCGCACCCTGTACGCTGGTAACAAAGTCTTTTGTATTTCCAAAATTGTTTTATCGTATTTCCACAAATTAGGTTCGTAATATTCTAATTTCACTTATCACTTTACTCTACAGCCACGTCGTACGTATACAATGAGCCGCATGTGTGTCACGAGCCCAAGTTTTCCGACTTCAGTTCTGGAGTGACGTCTCCATTTCTTGGCCGCTGCGGGATGAACGGAGAGCGATCGCATTTTCAGGCCTGTGCTGCCCTTACCGCGACACTCGGTCTGTTTGTCAGGCGCCCTAGTGAGAAGCAGCGAGGCCTGTTAATATAGTACTCCACTCGAAACTCGGTGGGGATTTGCAGCTCGTTATTCTTCAGAGAATAATTCTCCTTTCGGATACTCTCGAGAATAAGGCACTAATTAAGCTGGATGTTTCCAACCGTCTCTTCGTGCTCCATCTTCAACCAGCTCTTTCGCTCTTCTAATTAGCACTCGCCTGCTGTTTACGGCGAGCTGTTATCGGTTGCTCCTCCCTGCTGAATATTAATTTTCCGAAAATCCTTCCTTCAATAATAATTAGCCAGGACTTTGCCGATCATTTATATGCCGGGGCGCGCCCTTTGCCCTTTTCGGGAAGTATCACACACCGAGCCCATGTCTCAATCTTCAGCGGGACCGCCTTCTCACGTTGAATGGGTGCATCTGGTTCAGAAGCCACGGTGGAATGGGTGTGCGTGTTGCCTGAATAACGGGTAAATGTGTGTCGCCTTTAGCTTCGAAACTGTTAACAGAATGGATAAAATGCTGGGTGATTTCAGCTGCCCTACCGCTGTCCTTCGATGCAACCGGCAGTTTTATACTTGGGCTTCCTAAACCACCCTCGAGATTTCTATATTCTCTAGCTCGCTACAGATAAAAAAGAGCAGGACCTTTCTTTACGAAATCTGACGTAGTTAAATTTTGTACTGGAGACCACAGTTTTCGAGCTATTCAAGGAAAATGTATAAAAGTGACCTTCAACCTCATCGCCACTCCCACACTCACATCCAACGGTCCATATTTGAAGTATGTTGTTATTGGAACTCCCTTCTACTACTGTTCAAAAATTTCCATTTAAACGAACTTTATGCCCTATTATCACCACAGTTGGCTACTTTGTTAGCATTATTAATTTAAATGTGATCATGAGGATAATGAAGGAAAAATTATTTTTGTAAACGCTACGTTAAAGCTAATTACGTTGAGAGTTCGATCCAAACTTAACCCATACAAGCACAGTAGTTATGTAGTCAGAAAGCCTGACGAATGCAAGGATGTAATTGTTTATTTTGCTCTGTTAAAATTCACAAAACTGTTGGGAAATATTTACACAAACGTCAGTTTTACAATTTGTAAGTGCTCGACTAAGCCAGTGGCTAATAAGGCTAGTTAAGAAAGACCAACAAAGTTATAATGTGGGAAATAATTCGTTCAGTCGCAAGTATTTATACCGTGGTAGGGGGGAGTCACATGAACAACATATCTGAAACATTGATCGCTGGGGTTGAATGTTGGAGCGGGGATGCCTTTCAAGACTACTTTTGTACGTCTTTCTCGAATAACTTGAATAGTACAGTCTCTAGCGGAAACGTGTTCCAGTACAAAACTTCAGTACGTTAACTGTCTGTGAAAAAGTTCTTGTTCATTTTTTTTCTGTAGACTAATACTTCAGCGCGTAGAGGGCGAGAATATGTGTGAATACGGAGAGCGGTGGCGCAGTGGTTAGCACACTGGACTCGCATTCGGGAGGACGACGGTTCAAACCCGCGTTCGGCCTCCCTGATGTAGTTTTTCCGTGATTTCCCTAAATCGCTTCAGGCAAATGCCGGGCTGGTTCCTTTGAAAGGGCAGGGCCGAATTACTTCCCCCTGCTTGAAACAATCCGATGGGGCTTATGACCTCTCTGTTTGGTCCTCTCCCCCAAATTAACCAAGCAATACGTGAATCTTGCGCGTGGTTTATGAAGGCCAGCTATAGCAATGCGGGCTGCACATAACGAAAGCGGTAGGGTTACGTGAATCACCTTGTATATGCGTATGCCTAGTTATGTATTCCAATGGAAATTGTGCAGTAAAATTCCTGAAAACGGCACTATCAATTTGGCTGTTCCCAGAAGTTATGTTTCTATGAATGAACAACAGTTGAGAACCTGTTGTCGCACCACATAAAAGCAAGCTGTCTCAGTGCTAAGATGGCCACCATATTGTAGAGTTTCACAGTGTCGGAGCAGCGATATGCGATATACTTTTTGAGCAGTTAAATGTGTGAATATGCATCTCAGGATGACAGCACAGTACCGTGTGCGCCCCTGCGCCCACTGTACGACGGCCGCAGGAAGTTAAAAAAGCGCGTGGCTTCTGTGGAAGAGCCAGGCGCACCAAGTAGTGGCGGAACGAAAACGTTGCCGCAGTGGAGGAGCTTGTGAACGAAATCAGGCCTGTTACTGTAAGCGAACAAGCCACTATGGTAGATATTAGTGATGGTTCAGGACACACTACTGTCCCTGATGTGCTGTTATTCGATAAAGTGTCCGCAAGGTGGGTGCCCCGCCTTTTGACTCCTTAATTGAGATATCGTCTCGTCGATGCTTTCTAAGAATTTTTGCGTCGTGTCCACAGAGCTAATGGATTTCTGGTCAGAGTTGTTACGTAAAATGACACCTGAGTCCTCTGCTACGAATCTGAAGCGAAAAGTTTGAGCAGAATAAAAAAAATCTGCTCTTTAATATCGGCAGGAAAGATCATCCTCAGTCTCTTTCGGAGTGCAAAATGGTAATTTTGGAGCATACATGAAAAGGAGGTTAACAGTCACCAGTAAATTCACACTGAAATCTGTTACGGAATCACATTCCCCGTGGTATCGATAGTAAACGACGACCACATCCGACGGCGTGTTTTTTGGAGCAACAGGAAAATGCTTGTTCCTACACCCCTCCTTTAACCGTAGCTACAACGTAGGTTACGGAGTTTGAATGTCTAGAATCCGACTTTACTCCATAAAGTTCGACTATAGTGATTTGCATGTGTTCCGATGGCTCATAAAAGTGCTGGAAGGCAACAATTGCAGGAGCGATGCACCATTGGGTATATTCACAACCAAAAGAAGTCTTCTCAAGAGCCTATTCATGAACGTCCGAAGCGGTGGACTGATGGAATGTGTGTATTACACGCCATGGGAACAACACCTGTATTTTTTCTTTGTTACCTCATTTGCTTAACAATAAATAATTAAGAGATTTGTTTCAACTAACGCCATATGTAATAATTGTAGTTGTAAAAGAACAGCCAATTACGCTTTCTTCTTCTTCTCCTCCACTGAGAAGTATGATCAACAGTCCCATACGTGGCTTCTAGGCAACATAGTCACTACGTAATGAATACTTAGGCCTACACAAGAAAAGCAGAGGGTGCAAGAGATGATAGCAGTGGCGTCCGGTTCGCCGATAAACAACCTCGGCAAGATCTCCCGCCGCAAAGCAAATAAGGTAAGGGGTGGCGTGGGGTGGGGGACGCGGGATTCCCCTGTCAGTGGGCGGTTGCAAAGCTCAGCACAGACGGCTGGATCGCTGCGGGACTCCCGGAAACCTCGTGTGGCGCGCCCGATGGCCACAGTGGGCGGCGCCGCTTCAGAGAGTGGAGCCGGTGACGCGGCTGGACGGCCGAGTACACCGTGACCGCCTGGGCCCGGTGTTTGCCGTGGCCGCGGGCCAGCTCACAACTTGTCCGCAGCAGCGGCCGCTGTCGCTGCTTCAGCCCAGATGGATAGAGTCACTGCGCAGTGACCGACACACGTCTCACAAGCAACATACCGCTGTGCACATCCCACCCCCATTCTGCCCCGATCGCTTACCTTAGTTGCGTTTCTTCGACTTCTACTCCTTTTCCTCATGTCAGATCTTTAGCATTCCCCCTCTGCAGCTGTATCGTTCGAAATTTCCATGTGGCAGATCTGTGTTCGATTACCACTGACAACACCAATTTCAAGTGAGTGGAATGAGATGAAATTATTTTTGTTACTATATATACAGAATCAATTAATTCAATTTAGTTCAAGTCAATTTCCTCCCATGAATTATCTTATATACAGGATGGTCCATTGACTGTGACCGGGCCAAATATATCACGAAATAAACGTCAAACGAAAAAACTACAAAGAACAACTTGTCTAGCTTGAAGGGGGAAACCAGATGGCGCTATGGTTGGCCCGCTAGATGGCGCTACCATGGGCCAAACGGATATCAACTGCGTTTTTTTTTAATAGGAACGCCCATTTTCATTACATATTCATGTAGTACGTAAAGCAATATGAATGTTTTAGTTGGACCGCGTTTTTCGCTTTGTGATAGATGGCACTGTAATAGTCACAAACACATGGCTCACAATTTTAGACGAACAGTTGGTAACAGGTAGTTTTTCAAATTAAAGTACGGAACTTAGTACGTTTGAACATTTTATTTCGATTGTTCCAATTTGATACATGTACCTTTGTGAACTTATCATTTCTGAGAACGCATACTGTTACAGCGTGATTACCTGTAAATACAACATTAATGCAGTAAATGCTCAGAATGATGTCCGTCAACCTGAATGCATTTGGCAATACGTGTAACGCCATTCCCCTCAACAGCAAGTAGTTCGCCTTCCGTAATGTTCGCACATGCATTGACAATGCGCTGACGCATGTTGTCAGGCGTTGTAGGTGAATCACGATAGCAAATATCCTTCAACTTTCCCCACAGAAAGAAATCCGGGGACGTCAGATCCGGTGAACGTGCTGGCCATGGTATGGTGCTTTGACGACCAATCCACCTGTCATGAAATATGCTATTCAATACCGCTTCAACCGCACGCGAGCTATGTGCCAGACATCCATCATGTTGGAAGTACATCGCCATTCTGTCATGCAGTGAAACATCTTGTAGTAACATCGGTAGAACATCACGTAGGAAATCAGCATACATTGCACCATTTAGATTGCCATCAAAAAAAAGGGGGCCAATTATCCTTCCTCCCATAATGCCGTACCATACATTAACCCGCCAAGGTCGCTGATGTTCCACTTGTCGCAGCCATTGTGGATTTTCCATTGCCCAATAGTGCATATTATGCCGGTTTACGTTACCGCTGTTGGTGAATGACACTTCGTCGCTAAATAGAACGCGTGCAAAAAGTCTGTCATCGTCCCGTAATTTATCTTGTGCCCAGTGGCAGAACTGTACACGACGTTCAAAGTCGTCACCATGCAATTCTTGGTGCACAGTAATATGGGACGGGTGCAATCTATGTTGATGTAGCATTCTCATCACCGACGTTTTTGAGATTCTCGATTCTCGCGCAATTTGTCTGCTGCTGATGTGCGGATTATCCGCGACAGCAGCTAAAACACCTACTTGGGAACCATCATTTGTTGCAGGTCGTGGTTTACGTTTCACATGTGGCTGAACACTTGCTGTTTCCTTAAATAAAGTAACTATCCGGCGAACGGTCCGGACACTTGGATGATGTCGTCCAGGATACCGAGCAATATACATAGCACACGCCCGTTGGGCATTTTCATCGCAATAGCCATACATCAACACGATATCGACCTCTTCTGCAATTGGTTAACAGTCCATTTTAAAACGGGTAATGTATCACGAAGCAAATACTGCCCGCACTGCTGTAATGTTGCGTGATACCACGTACTTACACGTTTGCGACTATTACAGCGCCATCTATCACAAAGCGAAAAATGTGGTCCTACTAAATTATTCACATTTCTTTACGTAGTACACGAATATGTAATAAAAATGGGGTTTCCTATTTTTAAAAACGCAGTTAATATCCGTTTGACCTATGGCTGCGCTATCTAGCGGGCCAACCATAGCGCCATCTGTTTTCCCCCTTCAAGCTAGACGAGTTTGGTTCTTTGCAGTTTTTTCGTTTGATGCTTATTTCGTGACATATTTGGCCCGTTCACTATCAATGGACCATCCTGTATATGCGGTTACAATGTTAATACCAACTGCTGTCAATGTCAATGTACAAAAAAGCAGTGTTGATGGAACAGTCAAATAAAAATAAAACAAGAGGTATTTACTGGCAGCCTCGAATTTTGCTAACTACAACTAGATATGTTACTGCTGCACTATTGTACATGCCCCCCCACTGGTATGACATGAGTCTGTTCATATGTCTCTGGGTGACAGTTTCACTTTCTTTTTACTTTATTCTGATTTTATAGTTTTTATAGTTACCGTTTGTTATATTTACTCGTACCTGTAATTTTCTATCACGGTGCCAACACTTCGACATTCTTCTTCTCATCGGCTGCCGTTATTTTTAAATTCAAAACATCCACTTAATCTTAAAGACTGATATTTCAGCAAATATTCGACTTGCAATAATACTGACTGCAATCCATAAATTTTGGTAATTTGCGGCTGACTGTAGATAGCAGTCTAACTGCATTCTCTCTCTACCTGGAATCTCAGACAACTAGAAACGAAATGATAAGTGAAACTTTCTCCTCCACATTCACATATTGGTGTATTCGTACATCCCACACGATATACAGGATAAATCTCCTAAACTTGCACCGAAGGAACTACGGGAAAGAGAAGTGCTATTGAAGCGAGGTTTTCACACACTGCTTGGTAATCAGGGGCTCACATTGTTAATCAATAAACAGATTGTAATAATATATAGAAGTCTATTTTTTGTTCAGACATTGAAAGGGTACAGTACCGCCCAACATTGAAAATAGGTACGAAATTCTTGTCAGAACAACACATTTTTTTGTGTAAAAGTAACTCAATTTCAATTAATACAGCGTAGCCGGACACCAGTGTGGGAAAGAATGACAATTTATTTATTTAATTGATCACATGTGCACTCCCTCAAAATAAATCCCTACATCCAGTTTGGTGAGATCTGTGAAAGGAATGAATGTATGGTCGTCTGCTAACCACAGATAGTGAATCGGAATATATGATCATCTTTGAGTCGATCCTTTGGCTACCTTTGGTGAGACCAAAGAGATGGAAGTTACCAGAGCTTTGAGCGTCTGAAATGTGGCTGACCAATAAGGTAGCAGGGTGCTTCTCCCACTTCGAGAGAGGTGCGAGAGAATCAGAATACGGCCATGTTTCAGCACTCTGCCGCTGAACCTTCTGCTGTAAAGACCTGTTTTTTTGTTGTGCTCCGGAATGAAAGAGTGGAGGCATGGTATGGATGTGGAATATTTAAGAGTAGTTAGAATTAATAATTTCTCTTTCACAGGACCTTTTGTGGGGAAAATTACAAAGTGAGGCAGGTAATTTTAAGGGGATTGTAGTAAACCAACGGTCACAAAGAGCCCACGTGTAGTTATAAGTTGAGATACTTCCGTGAGCTTAAGCTGAAATATTTAAGAATTAATAGCGTGTGTACAATAAGCTGAAATATTTAAGAATTAATAGCGTGTGTACAATAAGCTGAAATATTTAAGAAATAGCGTGTGTATCATAAGTTGAAGTATTTAAGAAATATCATTCCGTGTGACGCTGAATTTAAACTCTGAGAGAGAATCAAGGTGAGTCGGCCGTTTTTCCAGCAACGCCACTTGGCTTGCATTGCACAGGAAGACGTGCGTTTATCTCCAGAGTTCACAGTAGGAAAGTAGAATTACAAAGTGGGGCAGTGTCGTGTGAAACTGGGATAAATATTGATTGAAGTGGGAAAGCGGAAAGTGATGAAGTTGTAACCGTTCTTTGTGTAATATTTCATATTGTTGTGTTGTGTATGTCTTGTAATTTGGGTATGTGTGTTTTGCATGGGAGTAGCAAGGTAGTTTCGAAAGATTTGTGGGTATGCCTGTTCCTTCTGTATCGCTCGATCTGGAGGAAAGTTTCGTGAGGATTATTGTGAGAGGCGAAGTGTGAGGTATAATAAAAGATCCACCATCCGATCCAGGGAGTGCACTGTTGCGGTAAATAGATTACGAGACCATAGTACAGAGATTCACTAACGTAAAGCCATGCCCACTGGGCGGAATTTCTCATGTGATTCTGTTGTCGGTTGTAGAATTTGTGTGTTTAGGAATAAATCAAATAGTGAAAAGAAAGTGATTGGTGGCCTTTTTCATTAAATTGTATGTTATCGTAATGTCCCGAATTTATATAAAAGCCGTTAAATCAAAGACAAAAGGTAAATGTGGTATTGCCAGTGCGTAGTGTACAGTCAGAGTTCTATAAATCACTGATAGTCAGATGCGTGTTTCCGTTGCGTATTATTCATACAGGTGGATAATTTGTAACTAAATAGTAAGATACGAGAATTCATGTTGCTCGATAAATTAAGGAAGATTCCACTCGCTTGGCAAACCACTCATCTTGCAGGCCTGACTGCTTGATGCCACAGTATGAGAAAGGCAAGTGGGTGCCTCTCATAATTTCGACCCTGCCAGGATTCCGTTTTTTGCCACGATAATTTTGTTACCAGGATATTTAATTTGTTGCCAGGATTCCTTTGCCAGGATCGTTTTTGTTAGGATATTTTGTTGTTAGGGTTTGCCGTTAAGATTTTTTTTATGGAATGTATTGTGATAGCGCTAAGAAGTAAAATTTTTTCTGTTTGCAAATTCTTTCTGGATTGGTGAGGATCTTTTATTTTATTTTATGTAATTAATTGCTATATCGCACAAGGCTGGAAGATCGTTTCATAATTTTTTTTGCGTAATGTCCGTAGTAACTAGGTCGCAGTCGAAAAGTGTAGCCACCATGGAGAATAGCGATTCTGGGGTTGACGTAGCAGTGCAGCAGGAAGTAGCTGTTGACCATGGGTTAATGAGCGAGAAAGACAAACGCTCCGAAGGGGCTGTATTGTTCAGTGGACCGCTGCAAGGGGAACCTTTATGCGGCGGGCTTTGTCCACAAACGCGGGCTTTTCCCGACGACGCGGGCGAGCCGAGACTAGGCCAGGTGCGCGGTGAAAGTGCAGCTACCCTTAGCGAAGCTACGGTTTCTCAGGCGAACGAGGTGAGCGCGTCGAAAGTAGGAAATAACGATGTGATACTGCAGTTTTTACAAGCGATGAGTAGGGAGACTAAGGAAAGATTTGAAGCAACTAACGAAAGATTAGAAGCAATCAATAGAGATAATAAGGAGAGAGATAGGGAGAATAAGGAGAGAGATAGGGAGGCTAAGGAGAGATTGGAAGCAATGGATAGGGAGACTAAGGAGAGATTGGAAGCAAATAAGGAAAGATTGGAGGCAATTGATAAGGGAAATAAAGAGGCAATGAGGAAGCTACACACAGTTATCGATGAGCGTCTGTCCGCAGTTAATAATCGGTTAGATGAGGGGGAGAAGAATCTGGATGCGGTGCAGCAAGAATGTGATGCTGTGAAAGAAAAAGCCAATAATTTGGAGGTACGAATAAGTGCAATAGAAAGCGATATTACAGAACATAGGGGCGTGTGGCCGGATGAGCGAATCAAAGAGATAGTGGGGGACTTACTGGCAGATAAACAAGGGGCATTAGACAGCGTGGAAGCTCAAGTCACACGGCAGGAAATGGCGCTAAATAAACACAGGGATGAAGTTGCGGAGGTAGTGGTCAGAATGAATACGATTAGCGCAGATGTAGAAAAGATCAGTATAAGAGGCGAAACAGGCTCTGATAGTACGCAGCGAAAGGTTTATGCCGACCAGGAGGAGATACAATCACTATTACAGTTTAAAGAGGCACAATTGGAAACAAATAGGAAACATAGGGAAGAACTAGCACAGTTGCAATTAGCGTGCAGTAGCGAAGGTGACACACCACCAGGTGGATTGCAGAGGGAGAGTGAGATAAACTCAAAAAGCGAAAATAGGCAGAAAGAGCAAGACGAATTCAGAGAGTCAGAAGAACGGTTGTGTCGGATAAAACAGGTGGCAAACCCAACTGGGTATAGCCCAAGGTCGGAAAACATAAATGCGGAAGAAGAATGTAGGAGACACTTCGTGTCGGTACAAACGTACACTTGTTTTCCGGATCCTGATAATTACCAACATCCATGCCTGTGGCTGTCTCAATTTCAAGATTCATTACCTTCATCGTGGGGACCGCTCCTAAAAATGAAGTTTGTGTGTAACCATTTGAGGGACGAGGCTAGAGCGAAAATGCAGGAAGTTATTAAAGACTGTAGTAGCTACAAGATGTTTTGTGACAAATTTTTAAATGAATTCTGGTCGAAAAGTAAGCAGGACCAGGTTAAGCAAAGCATATTGATGATGCCAAATTGTAACGAAGGTGGTATAAGAGATCCAGTGTCGTGTTATCAGGAAATGCTGAGACGAAACAGGTATTTGGATGTGCCATACGAAACTGGGGAGCTCATTAGGATCTGTATAACGAAGTTGCCAGTGAGATTGCGCAGAGATATAGTGATAGCAGGCAGAGGCTTGAACGATTCTGCGTCATTTCAGCACTTATTACAGGAACTGGGTAACGAGAGCAACATTGTGAACGGCGACATGACTCTTAGGTCAGACAGAGTTGAGGATAGGAACGGTAGAAACTATCAGAATGACAGGAGAGCATGGAATCAGAGGAATGACGGAAATGGAAGATGGCGAGGAAATAGGGGGCAGAATTCATGGGGATATCGACCAGCAAACCGGGAAGATAGAAGATGGGACAGAGATGGAAGAAGAAGGGAAAATGAAAATGATGGGCGAAGAGAGGATAGGCAATTATTGGGTTCACGACAGGACAATCATTGTCACAATGACGGAGGGACAAGAAGGTGACTACTTGATAGACAGGTACAAACCAGGACTATTAATGATGTAAATATTAGGTATATCGATTACGGAAAACTAAGGGAGAATCTGTTAGAGGAGGTAGGAGATGTGGGGAGTGAAGTCCACCCAATAATTAGCGTAGAAATAAATAATATAATCGTACCTTGTGTCATCGACACAGGCAGTGTAATGAGTGTTTTGAGGGAAGATGTGTTCAAGTGTTGTAGCCTTACGAAACCATGGTCAACGTTGCCATTGCAAAGGACAACAGTGAGAGGGGCAATTACAGGAAAGGGAATTGAGGTGAAGTTACAAGCGCAGGTAGACTTCGTGTGCCAGGCGAAGAGGTTTAGTACAGTGTTCATGATTGTGTCATCTCTAACTGTTGAAGGGATATTAGGGGTTAATTTTTTGAACCAATATAAAGCAGTCGTTAACATGAGAAATGGTTCGATGGAGTTGAAACGAGATTCGGAGGAAATTACATTAAGATTCGACGATTGCTTACATGGTAAAGATAACGCACACTTAGCATTATGTCTGGCGGTAAAGTCCGGTAAACAGGCACAGAATACGGGGTTCGAACAAGAGAAGAAGGAAATTCATAAATGTTTGGAGGAGGAGATCAGGGAGAAAATCTGGCATTTACGAGGGACCACGGTCTACGGGGAATTGCAGAAAATTTTATACGAGAATAGAAAGGTATTTAAACATGCTGCGGGTACAATAAGAAATTTTGTGTATAGATTCAAGGTCAAGCCACATAAACAGTTTAGGGCCCAAGTGTACCCGATACCTGTTGTGTACAAAGAAAGAGTGGAAGCTGAGATCGAAAGCATGCTACAACAAGGGATTATCGAACCAGCATCCAGTCCGTATAACAGTCCTTTAGTTTGTGTTGAAAAAAAGGATGGGTCAATTAGATTAGTTTTGGACGCAAGAAGGATTAATAAGATAATAGAGCCAGAGACAGATCGGCCGCTGACACTTGACGAATTGCTACAAAAGTTCCACGGGATCAGAGTTCTCAGCTCAGTTGATTTGAGAATGAGTTTCTGGCAGGTGGAGTTAGACAGGGGGTGTAGAAAATACACTGCTTTCTTGTGCTACGGGAAATCGTATCAGTTCCGGAAACTACCATTTGGGTTAAATGTATCATCCGCGGCATTTATCAGAGCGCTAAATACTGTCATTCCTAATGAAATAAAAGATAAGGTAACACAGTACGTGGATGATGTCCTGATAGCCGAAAGAAACTGGGAAGACCACAATAGAACGTTAGGCATATTGCTCGGTGCACTGGAGAGACATGGGGTGACCGTGAATTTGGGAAAGTCAGAATTTGGACGAAAAGAAATCGAGTTTCTAGGTCACATTGTGATACCAGAGGGAATAAGACCAAATCCAGACAAACTCGAAGCAATCAGAGATTTTCCGGTGCCAAGAACAAAACGTCAGCTACGGGGTTATTTAGGATTAATCAATTTTTACAGGAGGTTCATTAAGATTGGGGGTGCAGCGACACCCAGACTATGTCAGCTGACTGGAAAGAAAACGGTATGGAATTGGGACCCTGTTGCGCAGGAAGAGTATGAGGCGTTAAAGAAGGCACTGCTATCGGCACCTCTTCTCGGGCATCCAGACCTAGGGAAAGAGTTTTGTATGGCCACGGACAGTTCCCGTAGTGGACTTGGGGTAACATTGTTCCAAGAGCAAGAGCAAGGAGGAGAAGTAATACAACAACCTATTGCATTTGCGAGCCGAGTGCTTAGCAAAGCTGAGAGAAATTACACGGTAACTGAGCTTGAAGCTTTGGCGATAGTATGGGGTTTTAGTAAGTTTAGATACTATTTGTATGGAAGGCATACTAAAATCTATACTGACCACAAGTCACTACAGTTTCTGATGTCGGCCAAACTTAACCATAGACGACTCGCTAGGTGGGCACTCTATTTACAGGAGTTTCAGTTTTCGGTCATGTATATTCCTGGGCCACAGAATATAGTGGCAGATGCGTTGTCAAGGAATCCAGTAGGTCACGGTCAATGCTTTGATGAGGAGGTAAACGAGAACAGATATGATATATTGTATATGCAGGGCGTGCCGTTCGAGAAATACATAGGGACGGTACTCACAAATATCGCGAAAGAGCAGGATAAAGACGCGTCATGGAGAATGGTGAAGGACAGAGTTAGAGGGAACTTAGATGCCAATATAGCACGTTTTTATACAATTCAGAACGGGGTCCTTTTCTACCGTAGAAATCCGAACACACAGGACTGGGTGTTGTGTATACCAAATGAAATAGTCAACAAGCTGATCTGGTACACTCACCTAAGTTACGGGCATTACGGGGCAAGGAAATGCTGTAAGAAGTTAAGGGAATCAGTTTATTTCATTAGTATGGAGAGGAGGATCAAGAACGTGCTTGGTAGTTGCAAATTGTGCCAGAAGGCAAAATCGTTAACTATCTCATGCAAAGCACCGCTTTTTCCGATAGTGCCAGGTAGATTGAGGGAATTCGGAGCAACAGATTTGTTTGGCCCGCTACCTAAGTCAGTGCAGGGATATAGATATGTTTTAGTAGCAGTGGAATTGGTGTCAAAGTATGTGACTTTTACCGCATTGAAACGTGCGACGGGAAGGACAGTGGCAGCAGCGATCGTTAAAAACTTTTTGCGAGAAGTAGGAACTGTAGAAAAGTTCATAGCTGACAATGGACCGCAATATAGATCCAGACAATGGCTAACCACACTGAAGAGAAGAAGGATAAAACCGGTGTTCATATCCCGATACCATGCTGCAAGTAACCCCAGTGAAAGGGTGGTAAAAGAACTGGGAAAATTGTGTAAGATCTATTGCCATAGGCAACACAGAAGTTGGAGTATTTTTCTCAAAGATTTTCAGGACATCCTCAATGAGCTACCACATGGAGCAACTGGATTATCACCAATTACGGTACTAAAGAATGAACCACCACCAGATCGAGTCAGGGAGCTGGTAGATTTTCCGCGATCAGGAAAGCAGAGGCACACAGAAATTGTCAAGGTTGCGATAGAGCGTATTAAGAAAGCAGCTAAGGATAGGCAGGAGAAGCAGAAAGGAAAGATCCGTAAGATCGAATTGGCAGTAGGAGACAAGGTTCTAATTAAAACTCATCGATTATCAAAGAAGCACAGATTCCTAACTAGCAAATTCTTTACTGTGTATAGTGGACCATTCAGAGTGAGGCGGATTGTCCATGAAAATGCTGTACTGATTGAGACGATCAAGGGAAAACAGTCTCGTGGGCTTCATCACATTTCTAACATCAAATTATGGAAAAGTTAAGGATAGATCTAAAGTAGGCAATTTATGGTAGATAGTCAGTGTATTTATTTGTGGTGTGTAACGTTGTGCAGGGTCAAATCGAACATAAGAATTTTCAGGCGGGATGTCAGGAAGTATGACGGAATAGACTGGTCAAATGAGTCATGAACAGGAGTCGACAGAGTGGTGTATGTACGTATTTTTTGTCGTATGAATAAGGATCAAGCAGAAACGACGTGATGATTTATGAGGGAATAAAGATGGTAGATAGAGAAGCGACGTGATAAATAGTAGTGGATAAAGGTGATAGGTAAGGGAAGAAGCGACGTGAAGCAGTGTGATTAATAAATAGAGATTCGACGTGATGAAATAGTGGTAAATAAAGGTGAGTAGAACTGAATAATGTGGAGATGTCTTAGATGTATGTTACAGAGAGACCTGTGTATGCTGCAATAGAGATTGATGCGAATGGCGAAGGAAGACCAGGAAATGATGGAGTAATGGACGGACGGAGAGCCGAAATACGAATGAAGAGATGAGGACAACTGCACAATGTGAAAGGACATAAAGGGAGTATGAGATCCAGATGGTGAACGTTGTGGAACACTGACGTAAGATGTAATATAAGTGTAAGATCTAATTCTTAGCATAACATTTGCGATTGGGCAAAAAAATATTTTTTGTTGTTGTTGAAGCCTGGTACCAGTATAACCAATCAAAACGGTACCAAGAATGTGTACAGTTATTTTGCAGGTTGAATAATTTGTGTATTTTTGTTTCTTAGATGAAATGTCGCAATTCTAAGTTGATATTTAGCATGAAGTGAATGCGGAGGTAAGCCGATGGAGAGAGGTGCCAGAGTGAAAGGACGAATTCGGAGACTGGAAAGCTATCTCCGGAACAGCTTCATGTGTTATGTGGTTGAGTATAAGGGAGCAAAGGTATGGTATGTTGTCGTGAGTGTGGTGGTGTTATAAGTATAAGGGAGCAAAGGTATGGTATGTTGTCGTGAGTGTGGTGGTGTTAAGGTTAGCCGACTTCTAGACCTATTCTGTTAGTGTATTAATGGATTGAATGAGAAGGAAAATGTGATGTCTGGTGAGTGAGAGTCGTAGTGTAGTGTGATCAATGCGCCCACTCCTGTAAAGGGGATGCTACCGATCTGTAACTAAAACATTATTGTGTATTGTTTGATTTGGATGAACCTCGATGGCAGGTCAGGATTAGACATCATGTGGATGGTTCATACATGTCCTAGAAATGTTGTTATATATAATAAAATGTAAAATGTATAAAGAGATACTAATTTCAGTCTGTCACAAACACAAAGGTGCATTGTATGTTGTAGATTTAGAGTCACCAGTTTCTAAAATGTTTATTGTGTTAGGATGTTAAAGTAGTTTAATAACCTGTGGTAGGTAATTGTGAGCTGTATAGATTATTTCTTATTTTTTTTGTTAGAACACTTTCAAGTGGTATTAATTTCAATCTGTCACAAGCACAAAGGTGCATTGTATGTTGTAGATTTAGAGTCAACAGTTTCTAAAATGTTTGTTGTGTTAGGATGTTAAAGTAGTTTAATATTTAATAACCAGTGGTAGGTAATTGTGAGCTGTGTAGATTATTTCTTATTTTTTTGTTAGAACACTTTCAAGGGGTATTAATTTCAGTGTGTCACAAGCACAAAAGTTCATTGTATATTGTAGTTTTAGGATAAAGTTTCTAATATTTTCACTGTGATAGGATGTTAGAGTAGCCTACTATTTGATATTGTAATTATGAGCTGTATAGATTGTTTATTATTCCTTTTGTTTTTTTTTACACTTTCATGTTTTGTATGAGGGACGACAGGTACAATGAATAGAACGAGTGTGGGCTGTCTATAGAAAAGAGATAAATGTTGATGTTGTATGTGTAGAAAACTAGGGTGTATAATTTTAATGTAAGAATTTCCTTTTGTCTGTAATGTTGCGAGATGCACGGAAGGCTAACTGATTGGGTGTCGTAACGCCCATACCGCTAGCGGGCCGAGCTGACGATGCCATGGCGACAGGCGACAGAGCCGCGGCACTCCCCACTCCACTGTCGGACGGGGTACACTCCACGCGCCCGCTACAGCAGGTCAACGGCCTGGGGCGACACGCACGTACCACTGACCATTCATGAGTTCCGCCACCCTTACGACTGGGGAAGGTATCCCGCGGAGGCAACAGCGGGTGGTTTCTTCTGCTCAACGGCGCGCGCAGCGGCGCTACTGGAGAATGGACGAGGCGCGGCAGAGCCCGGCGAGCATTTTTTTTACCAGCAGCTAATAACTAGTACTGGACTGTGGAGCCGTGAAACAAGATGACTGCGACTTTCCATAATGTGGAAAGTGAAGGACTGGTGTTTCCACGTTGTGAGTGGTAGAAAAGATTTTGTCTTTAGCAGACAGGACGATCGTTTTGTTTTGTCTTGACCACTGAATGGTGGGATCCATAAACTTTTGGCAGTGACTTGTTAAGTGTGCTTTGTGAATTGCACGTGGGACACTTGGTATACTTAGAGGACAGTTGTCGTTTGGTGAACAATTATTGTATGAAGGCAAGAAACTAGAGTGGGACATTGACATTTGCGTCTGTAGTAGGAGACATTTCTTGAACTGGTGCGGGAATAAGTGCTGTTTGTTGAAACTTACGACTTTTAATTACACCATGAACTGAAAGGACAGAACCGTGGGTAATAGTAGTTGTAGGGCCATTTTTTTGGACGAACAGATTCGTGTGGATGGCACTCTGACAGTGACTATGACATTTGTGTTTAATGTGAGATACAGTTTGCTGTCCAGTGCGTGTTCAAAATGCCGATTTGAGTGACTCAAAGACTTTCGTCCGGGTAACCATGGGAGAGCTTTGACACCGAGACAGTGGTTCTAGGAAAACTATCAGCAACTTTTTGACCACAAGAAAATCACAGAATGAAAGGTTTCCGTGTGACTCGCAAGATAGGAAATAATGTATTTGTAATTGTGTAAATGTTTTTTTTATGTGTTTCATTCCTGAAGGGACAGCAAGTGTAATTGTATTTCATCAACATTTGTCTTTAGAATAGTTAGTGTTTGTTTTTTGTCTGTTCTGGGTTATCAAGTTCACGTAGCATGTTTATTAGAATATTTGGTACAATGATGCTCTAATTATAAGCCAGTGGCGTAATACTAACGTAGCGGTTCATGTAGCATTGATCAGTAAGATTGTCACAGGGGACAAGAGTTTGCATTGCACAACAAATATCGGAATTAACTGATGTATTTTGATGTCGTCCATAGTAATAATCTTGTTGGTGTTTTGACTGAAGCCACTTATTTTTATTATCACAATGGTGACATTTCACATTAAAGTGTAACGAAGGCTAGTCGAAATGCAAGTTCTTGTCGTCCATATGTGTGACAACAGAGAAAGTATTTTTTATTTGTTTTAGAATTATTGAAATTTGGATTACTCATAAAAATAACGAAGATCCCAGTAACTAAAGCAAAATTTTATCTCAAGATTATTTTTTCATTTCTATGTGATGTTTTATTTGTCATGTATATTGTTGTAAATTTGTATGTGTACGCTACTCCGGATTGTGGAGAGTACAATAATGCAACAACTGCCAATTTGGTAAAGTAACAACATTTGGTCGTCAATTTGAGGTCACCAGGGGCTAAGGTCTCCTCCTGGTTATTTTGATGAATTGCTACGTTTGTTTTAATACAGTTTTCTTAAAAAAATGTTCGGAACTACCCTCGCATTGCAAGGATAGTACCGTGCCATTTTTTTCTGCATGGGTAGCCGGTGGTGAAAGGGTACAGTACCGCCCAACATTGAAAATAGGTACGAAATTCTTGTCAGAACAACACATTTTTTTGTGTAAAAGTAACTCAATTTCAATTAATACAGCGTAGCCGGACACCAGTGTGGGAAAGAATGACAATTTATTTATTTAATTGATCACATGTGCACTCCCTCAAAATAAATCCCTACATCCAGTTTGGTGAGATCTGTGAAAGGAATGAATGTATGGTCGTCTGCTAACCACAGATAGTGAATCGGAATATATGATCATCTTTGAGTCGATCCTTTGGCTACCTTTGGTGAGACCAAAGAGATGGAAGTTACCAGAGCTTTGAGCGTCTGAAATGTGGCTGACCAATAAGGTAGCAGGGTGCTTCTCCCACTTCGAGAGAGGTGCGAGAGAATCAGAATACGGCCATGTTTCAGCACTCTGCCGCTGAACCTTCTGCTGTAAAGACCTGTTTTTTTGTTGTGCTCCGGAATGAAAGAGTGGAGGCATGGTATGGATGTGGAATATTTAAGAGTAGTTAGAATTAATAATTTCTCTTTCACAGGACCTTTTGTGGGGAAAATTACAAAGTGAGGCAGGTAATTTTAAGGGGATTGTAGTAAACCAACGGTCACAAAGAGCCCACGTGTAGTTATAAGTTGAGATACTTCCGTGAGCTTAAGCTGAAATATTTAAGAATTAATAGCGTGTGTACAATAAGCTGAAATATTTAAGAATTAATAGCGTGTGTACAATAAGCTGAAATATTTAAGAAATAGCGTGTGTATCATAAGTTGAAGTATTTAAGAAATATCATTCCGTGTGACGCTGAATTTAAACTCTGAGAGAGAATCAAGGTGAGTCGGCCGTTTTTCCAGCAACGCCACTTGGCTTGCATTGCACAGGAAGACGTGCGTTTATCTCCAGAGTTCACAGTAGGAAAGTAGAATTACAAAGTGGGGCAGTGTCGTGTGAAACTGGGATAAATATTGATTGAAGTGGGAAAGCGGAAAGTGATGAAGTTGTAACCGTTCTTTGTGTAATATTTCATATTGTTGTGTTGTGTATGTCTTGTAATTTGGGTATGTGTGTTTTGCATGGGAGTAGCAAGGTAGTTTCGAAAGATTTGTGGGTATGCCTGTTCCTTCTGTATCGCTCGATCTGGAGGAAAGTTTCGTGAGGATTATTGTGAGAGGCGAAGTGTGAGGTATAATAAAAGATCCACCATCCGATCCAGGGAGTGCACTGTTGCGGTAAATAGATTACGAGACCATAGTATAGAGATTCACTAACGTAAAGCCATGCCCACTGGGCGGAATTTCTCATGTGATTCTGTTGTCGGTTGTAGAATTTGTGTGTTTAGGAATAAATCAAATAGTGAAAAGAAAGAGATTGGTGGCCTTTTTCATTAAATTGTATGTTATCGTAATGTCCCGAATTTATATAAAAGCCGTTAAATCAAAGACAAAAGGTAAATGTGGTATTGCCAGTGCGTAGTGTACAGTCAGAGGTCTATAAATCACTGATAGTCAGATGCGTGTTTCCGTTGCGTATTATTCATACAGGTGGATAATTTGTAACTAAATAGTAAGATACGAGAATTCATGTTGCTCGATAAATTAAGGAAGATTCCACTCGCTTGGCAAACCACTCATCTTGCAGGCCTGACTGCTTGATGCCACAGTATGAGAAAGGCAAGTGGGTGCCTCTCAACATAGAATTTTTTTTTAAATTTGAACAACATCTATTGACAAAAACAAACTAAAAGTAGATTAAATTGCATTGTTGTAAGTCTTCTGGCTGGTTTGATGCGGCCCACCACAAATTCCTCTCCTGTGCCAACCTCTTGCAATCTGCGTCCTCAATTATTCGCCAGATGTATTCCAACCTCCGTCTTCCTCTACAGTTTTTGCCCTTTACAGCTCCCTCTAGTATCATGGAAGTCATTCCCTGATGTTCTATCATACTATCCCGTCTCCTTGCCAGTGTTTTCCACATAGTCCTTTGCTCTCAGATCCTGCGCAAAACCACCTCATTCCTTACCTTCAATCCACCTAACTTTCAACATTCGTCTGTATCACCTCATCTTAAATGCTTCGATTCTCTTCAGTTCCGGTATTCCCACAGTCCATGTTTCACTACTCTAGAATGCTGCGCTCCAAACGTACATTCTCAGAAATTTCTTCCTCAAATTAAGGCCAATGTCTGGTATGAGTAGACTTCTCTTGCCCGGGAATGCCCTTTTTGCCAATACCAGTCCGCTTTTGATGTCCTCCTTGCGCCGGACGTCATGGATTATTTTGCTGCCTAGGTGACAGAATTCCTTAACTTTATCTACCTCTCGACCATCAATCGTGAGGTTAAGTTTCTCGCTGTTCTCATTTTTGCTACCTCTCATTACGTTCGTCTTTCTTCGATTTACTCTCAATCCATATTCAGTATTCATTAGACCATTCTATTGAGCAGATCATGTAATTCTTCTTCACTTTCACTCAGGATAGCAATGTCATCAGCGAATCGTGTTGGTGTGGCGATTGCACACTCTAACCGTTTATACCAGTAACACAATCAGTTTGCAGTTGCAACACTTCTTTATTGATTACACATACCCATGAATTCATCAGCAGTAATAATCAATTAACAACATTTGCATGTCAAGGCCCTATCCACACTTAGTATTAACCGTCTCACTTGTGACAACGGCCCCTTTACGTGGCGGTAACAACAACCAAAATAACAGATGAAATAGATAACCGAATGTTTACACTGTCGGCTATCGTCTTTCTCAGTCAGTTTTACACTTACTGAAAGAGTAAAATTAATTTGATACTATCCGACCTGAAGAGTACTACTAATTGTTCTGTTTACACTTAGCATTCTAGACTTTATGCAAGCTTAAGGCAAAACGTCAATTTGACGAACATGTGATGGACGCGAGCAAACGTTAATCTATTACGATTTCACAAACACACGATCCAAAGGGTGAACTTTTACTCAACTTTGGGCAGTAGGAAATCTTCTGCCTAAAACAAGCCTCTCGTTGAATGGAATAGAGAAATCGCGTGTTAATGGGGTCCAGACGGCCCTGAGTTCAAATCCCTAAGATTTCCGACACACTGCAAGCTCGCGGGGCGAGGTTCGCTCGCGTCGACCACTATACATATTTCTAAAAACAGGAAAACATGAGCAGCAGACACACTGTAGTATATACAAGTTGCACAAATATATATATATATATATATAGAAAAGCAATACCTTTATATAAACATATTACAAGTTAACCAATGAACAGAATTAAGGAGCTTAGCTTCCTTTGATCCAAAAAAAAAATTATCTAGATACTACGTGAAAAGATGTGTCAGTCCACACCCAATGACTTACGGTCCACCTTACAAGATAATCTGTCTTTGCTGAATGGCTGACACCATATAAATCAAATGTGCAGTACCTAACGTGACACTCATCCTTCATATAGGTATTTGAAATTGCAATAGAAAACTAATGTCACTTCAGTAGGTCCCTAATGCAATAAGCACGGCCCCTATTGTCACAGACCAAAATACGCACGGCCTCTATCCGACCATAGAACACAATGTGACCTATATTTATCATGGCCACTTGCCTTCCATACACACAAGAAATTATTAAGAAACAACAACTACCACTAATTCGTAAAACCAGAAAATTCTAAATCTATAGCTAAATTAAGAAATGACGTTCAAGTGAACCAGCTAACTTCAGCGTGCCACTAAGAACCAGATCCAAACTTACAAATACGAGGCGCTACTTCTAACCACTTTAGTAACATAATTTCATGGCCGTTTCAGAACATAACTCGCCTCGCCACCACTGCAGTGAATGTTTTGCTGGCCACTAGCACGAGCAACTCAACAGTCAACAGTCCTTAAGTACACAATAAGATTCACTATATATTGAAGGAGGAACTCACCACGAAAGCTTTCTTATTCATGTGAAATTCACACGCCATCCATCCACATAGCTCTTGAGGTGTTAGCAAATCCTGGTCGCCACTGGCCAGCCGTGTCAATACAAGTTTAATACTTTCCGGCAGCGGCCCATGCTTCTTCGTTGCTCCAGCTCTACTGGTCCTCACGGTATACGGCCGTGCCACGTGACATGGTGTCGCCAACTCCCCACAACGACAACATCGAAAGCACGTCACGTCACAGACTCACTCGGCTCATGCGTGGACCCACTCCACCCTCGACTTGCGCACGCCCGCCACCATAAAAAGCCTGCCTCAAAGACACAAAGAGCACAAGGCACAGGGACAACGATCAAAGATGGAAGTAAGAATCGATATTGCCTGGCGCCAGAAGCCCACCGGCTCGCGTGTTACTGACATTCTTTCACGTTGAATTTTAATTCCACTCCTGAAGCTTTCTTTTATGTCCATCATTGCTTCTTCGATGTACAGATTGAACAGTAGGGGCGAAAGACTACATCCCTGTCTTACACGCTTTTTAATCTGAGCCCTTCGTTCTTCGTCGACCACGCTTATTATTCCCTCCTGGCTCTTCTACATGTCTCTCCCTATAGCTTACCCCTACTTTTCTCAGAATTTCGAAAATCTTGCTGGGTACGAAATTTTTATGTTTGCTTGCAGTGCGCTTGTTTTCCTTGAGTGCACAACCTGCTAGTCAGTGTGCGACAGTCCATGCTGTAGGTCGTGAGTAGACCATGAGATTTACCAATGCAAAGAAGGCAACATGCTCAACCACCTCAGCAATTATTTGTCATGCTCTTCAAACAGTAACGTGAAAGTGATAGTGCAACGCTTAGACAACGTAACAGAAGGCAACAAATGACTACAGAAGAGGGAGAAATTAATGCTCTTGCAGCGGTTTCCATCGATTCGCACGTTAGATTCCGCGCAATCTCATAGGAAGAGGCATGAGCCAAGCAAGTGCCGTATGCATTTTCCATCGACATTAGCTCCATCCCTATCCCACCTCTCGCTCCATCAAGAGCTGCATGGAAGCGACTATAAGAACCGTGTTAATTCTATACATGGACTTTAAGACGGGATACTTCAGACGTATCACGTATATTGTTTAGTGATGAAGCCACATTTACCAACCATGGCCAGGTAATGCGCCAGAAAATGCACTAGTGGTCTCCTGACAATCCCCGTTGGCTTCTTCATGTGGAACGTCAGCGTCCATGGGGTGTAAACGTGATGTGGGATAGTGAACCATAGGCCCTCACTTCATAGACGGAATACTGAAAGCGCACAAGTATCGCAGCCTCCTAACAGACCACTTTCCACGGATGCTAGAAGACGTTCCTATGCAAACCAGGCGAAACCTTTAGTACGAAACATGGTGGCTCTTCAGCCCATAGTACACGAAGTATTATATCACGCACGTCTTCACGAGTTGTTTCCAAATCGTTGAGCTAGAGGCAGAGGACCTGTACATTGGCCTGTCTGTTTTCCCGGATTTGACGCCTGAACACTTTTTTCTGTGGGGAAATCTGAAAGACGCTGTCCGCAAGGACATGCCAAATACACCCTATTATATGCAATGACGTATTACTGCCAGCTCTTCGGACATCTCCGGTGAAATGATAGCACGTGTGCAGCAGTCGTTCCGTACCAGACTGGAAGCACGCATCGCCGCCGCCGGTGGTCATTTTGAACACAACCTGTGATCGCCAATTGTCTCGTTACTGGTCAAAATTCATATAACTTGTGTATGCATTTGTGTTGTACAAGTGCCAGTGTGGGAACTTTTCAAAACACTAGAACCCTGCGATGAACACCAATGACGTTTTACCCTACGTTTAGTCTGTTAATGTCACTAGGCATTGTTCCATTTCAAAAAAGTGTATATTTGCAGAAGAAGTACACTTTCTTATTAAACTCTCATTACGAGCCCCTTACTATCAATCCATTCTGTGAAAATTGCACATCAATAGCACTTTCCATTTCCGCAATATCTGTGGTACAAGTTTTAGGTGATTCACTTTGTACATATTATGGATATGGTCCACGACCCTTTAAAAGGTTCACCATACCTCGAGTGTGGGAGAACTGTAGCGAATGCTAAGCCTGATCCTAATGTTTGGAAACATGCTGTATGCAAACCTTGCAGTACTCCTGGTGTCCTATTCAGACTGCATTCGCCTAACTTCCAGGCTCGTAACTGTCTTCGATTTGAAATGCTGGTTCCTGTGATCTCGTACTTTCATACCGTTTACGCCCCAACCAATACGACCTGCCCCCATAGTGAACCACGATATATATCGGACGTTTCGCGGTAGTTGTAGTGCGAAAGTCAACTATGAGCCTCAACAGTACGTCCTGCTGAATTCGTCGCAGTATTGTTCCGTAGCTCCCCAGTCGAATGCAATGTGGTCAGAAACTTGTAGCGAAGCCCAGAGTAGTGCTGAAGATAGCTTCATAACGTAATCGCCCAATATGCAGCTGTAATTTATAGCTGACAGTGGCAGCACGGAAGATTTTATGCGTAATTTTAGCTACTTTCCGAGTAACAGATTTTTCATGCTCCGAAAGCTTCCTTTTTCTTCCAGCAGATTGCATAGATACCTACAATCAATGATGCGTTTCATACAGATTCAGTCAAGCCTCAGGGAAGAACATCTGACGAGAGAAAGTCTTCTCTTCAGAAGTCTGTATGTGGTTTTATGGACGGCTATAGCCAATTTTTTTCCGTGTCCCACAGCTGCATCTGAATAAGCGCATCATTCGGGTTTTACTCAAGTCTCTCCATGGAGTCCGCAAACACAACTACCAGGCCGTTATCTGCTGACGCAATAACACCTTCAACAGTATCTCCACTGTCAAACAGATATAGCATGGATTCGATGCTAAGATCGCGGAACAATGGACGACTTACGAAGTCTTGTGCACAGCCCTATATCATCTTTTTACTAACTTGCTCTGCGCTGCCACTGCACGCTATATCCAGTACAGCATCCACAAAACGATAGTGGGGGCATCTGGACACCGAGAGATCTCGAAGGCGTACGAACGTCACAGGCAACAAGAGTTTAACAATTATGCATGCGACTTCAGTCTTAAGTGCAGTTACATAATTTCGAGTCGAATTTACTACGCTCTAAAGAGCTTTATTAATCGCATCATCAATAGACTTCCATATTCTGAATCTATGTAGGTTCTGGTGCTCTTGAAACATTTCAAAGAACTCCTCGATCTTGGCGAAGACGTTTAATAAGTAAATGGGTCTGTAGCTTATCGGTGATGGCCAGTCTTTATGCTTACCCTGTTTATCACTACTGCCAGGGTTACAATTAATAGCAAAAACTCAGATATGCGAAAGTATAACACTAGCAAAAACGTGCCTGCAAACACGAGTCCACTAACAAGGTGTTTGTAAGATAACTACCATTGTGTGGGTATCAGTTACCACTGACTTCAGTAAGCAATGCTGTCCTACTTAGGACAAATGTGAATGTAATGTAAACTTTTCAATTAAGTGTCAGTCTAACCGGTACCTAACTTCATTCATGGCTAACCTTATCGGGCGCAACTTTGGGGAATGTGGTAGATGTATGATTGGGTGCTGATGTAACACGACGTACAATACAACTACACGACCCAAGTTGGATAGGTCGAGCAGGACCCATACCATGGCTCCTCAGGCCAACTGATCTCGATTTTGTTGCACTGCAAAATGGAATTCGGATGTACGAATAGTTTCTAATTTTTTCTTCAGTAAAGGCCGAGGCGAGGTCAGACAGACCGAGCACAGTGTCACAATCAGAATTTAACCAGGAAGAAACGCCACTGTAGCACATAGTTAGACACAAAACTGGGGTGTTGCCACGCCACACCCAAGCAGAGAGCACAGAGTGCGACTGAAACAGAATGATCGCATCATAACGTCATTCTGACAGCACTGCAAGTTGCAGTAATAACCTGTAAATCATATGCAGCAATGACTGATATGGAAGAAAGGGCCAAGGTGAAGAGTTGAAAGTCACAGTGTTACTATGTGCTGACAAACTTAGAAAATGGAGCAAAGTTCTCTCATCGCCACAGCATGGTAACTTCGTCAGCATGAGACAACCAGCGTAAATACTGGCACTTATGGAACACACTTTCTATGCAGGTGCCAGCATTCAGTCATTAGTTGGTACGACAGTCTTGTGAGTTGCCGCAAATCCGCAGTGAGTTCTATTTCCTAATGTGCTGCCTAATATTCATCTGGTGACTTGCACTAACAGACACCAACAACATTGATAGACTCCTCTGCTGTGGAATGCCACTGCTGCCTACTTTGTTGCCACCAATGTAAAGACTTAAGCATCTTCCACCAGCATCCCTCTGGGTATGAGTTGAGGGTAACCTGTGACTGCAAGAATCACACCTTCGAGGAGAGGTGCATTCGTTTTGCTTTTCTGGCTGTACTTGTGAGCAGCTACCGGAGTGTTGACTGTCTCTAATTAGGAGGCCAGGACATACTTCTACACCGCTAATGTCGTCCGGTGCAGTTATTGGCCGCCCACCTGGGCGCGAACTCCAATGTCTTCAAGAGCACCTCAGCAAGGTAGCGCGTCGCACTGGCGGCAGAGCGAACAACGCCTGCAGACCTCCGTTTCGGCATCCTGCACGACGCTGCACCTGCTGAACGTGTGCTTCCTGGCCTCCAACATGCAACTCAGACGTCGTGGCAAGGGGACCATCAGACTTGTTAATCAAGAAGCTTGATGAGTTCTAGGGATATTGTAGACTAATATGTCCTGACTACCAGGCTAGTGGTTTTTCGAGCGTCGGCCCAAAATTTCCTAGTAAAACGATGTTGAAGGCGTAAGTGAACCTACTATACCTTTAGGCATGTTTCGACTATGTGAGCGAAGTGCAGTGGCTAAAGCTTGGCCACCACAGGTTCAATTGGGTGCATTTTCTTTCTTTCAGAATGTCATTAAATAGTATTCAAAAACAGCCATTTTGGCCGCAGAAATTTCATTATTAAATCAATCATTGAGCATTCTTTCTGCAAATGTTTATTTCGTTTCAGTTTCGTAGTTGAAATCCCAAATATTTGGGCAACTCCAAAGTTTCTCAATCTTGGACGCAGTATTATCAGTTCAGAAAGGATTTCAGATTCAGACGAAAGTACTCATCCATGATTTCGGCGTTGATTACGTAATTAATATCCATGAAAACGGTTGCCAGTAACGACTGATCTGCGGAACAAGGAACGAAACCGATTTGGACAAGAGCAGTCATTCTTTCACAGCATAGTATCCTGTATCTGCGTCCTGAAATATGTCCCTTACATTTTCATACGTGTGGAAGAACCATCCGGGAAACTTGGTCAGACTGATCAAAAAAATTTTGAAGAGTTAATTCATAAATTGCACGAAATCAGAGAAGTTCACGAAAGTGCTGCAGGAAGACCCATGAAAAAAAAGATATTCTTCTCTACATGGGGCAAGAAAAATTTATAAACATCATTGACTCTTGGTGAGGGCAGATTGATCAGATCAAATCTTTGTAAAAGAAAGACATGTATGCAACGTAAAAATTGCACCACCCAAATGTACTCAACTTTGCCAACCTTGTAATGTTTATTTATATAGGAAGGTCAAAATTTTCACGAAAAAAACAAAAACAAAGTGTTCCTGACTCACCAAAGACTAATAGAGAAATCGCTTAAATAAAAAAATACCATAAAAAACACATTCTTTGATTCTGCATGAATTTAGTACACCGGCCTCCACAAGAATGGTCAAATAAATGTGGATCCCATCGAGAATGATCAAGGAAAATCTTTTTTAATTTAAACTAACTGTACTCTCACGTATGGCTTGAGAAAGATCCGTGTGCCTGCATGGTAGTAGTTCCCATTAAAAGAGCGTGGTGATGTACGAATTTTTGTTTCGGTTGCTTCTGCGGAATTCTATTCCCGCACAGAAGACGATGCAGGCGAATGGAGTAAGACGACTCTGTTATCTATTCTTTAATGTTCGGAATACTCGTTTGAAGACAGTTTGCAGTAAGGATTGATGTATTAATGAAATTACTATGGCTAAAATTATATGTGAAACATTTTATATGGTTAGTGATGTTCTGTACGAAGGGATTGGAAAAAAGGTTACGCAAGCAGTATTTCAACCCGTTTGAAAACTTACTGGTAGTATGGAGGCCGTAAAATGTAGCCCATGTGTTACACTCAGTCGTTCGAAATATGACTGAAGTTTGTCGCACGGGAAACCTCCTAGTTAGGTACATTCGACAGGTCCCTCTGGAACATAGCTAAGGCTCCATGAAAATCCCTGTTTAACAAGTCTGATTGTCCCCGTGTGAGCTGGACGAGTCAACAGCTTCCGATCTTATGTGCTAGTCTGCCGCCCTTCCGTCGACGACACGGAGTAGCTGTTTGCATTGCATGAATCCTGAAAACAGATAAATGTATTTACAGCCAGCACCTTGTTACTGACGCCTCGGGCGTTCCACTAGAACACACTCCTGCACTCCGAGCTGAGCCTCCTATTCCCGTAGAGACCACAGTTTGCTGGATTTTCTGGATTTATTTTTATCTTGGGTGATTTCAGAAGAGAATTTCCCAGCATTCCCACCGATATGGCTGCAGAACTTCAGCAGTGAACTCTACATTCTTAACGAGATTTATGAGATGATGCGAGGGTTTTCGAAACAAATCGTAACTCACTGTAGAGACCACAGCAGTATTGCCATCGATTGTGGGGACGTCGCATGGAACACCACCTTCCACAGGTATATGTGTAGAGTAAACTGTAACACATAAGTCGCTGGAACAATATTGTATTTCTCGTTGAGGTATGGCATGGGTGAAATGTGGAAAAAAAATAGACATACCACGTAGGAATTCTCCGTATGGAACGGAAATCGTATATGTGCATACTAACATATGATTTCAGTTTCACAAAAATTGGGCAATTTATTCAGGAGAATGAATTTCAGAAATAGAGCAAGTCAATAACGTGTTGGTCCATCTGCGGCTCCTAAGCAAGCAGTTCTTCGGCTTAGCATTGACTGATAGCGTTGTTGAACGTCCTCCTGAGGGACACTGCGCAAAATTTTGACCAGTTGGAGCGTTAGATTACTGCTCGGACGGCCCTGCCCATTATGATCCAAACTTTCGCAGCTATAGAGAGATCCGACGAACTTGCTGGACAGTGGAGGATTTGACAAGCGCCAAACAAGCAGTAGAAACTGTCGCCGAGTGCGAGCAGGCTTTACCTTGCTGGAATGTAAGCCCAGAATGACTCGCCATGAAGGACAACTAAACGGAGCATAGAGTATCATCGACATACGGCTGTCTTGTAAAAGTTCAGCGGATGGCACGTCGGACAGTCACTCCTGGTTTTCGGGGCGTATAGTGGCCGAAATTCAGGTTGCTTGGTGTCTCCAGGCACGTGTCCGTCTTGGATGCGTCTTCGTCGTGTAATCCCATTGACTGAATCAGAACTGCCTTTAGCGATGAGTCTCCCTTCGAACCTTATCTCCAATGATCAGCAAAGACGTCTCTGGAGACGCCACGGATAGCGGAGGGACGCCAGTCTAACTATCGGCCGCCATTCGGTCTGACAAGCAGGAATGATGAATATAGTTGACGTTTCACTTCATAGCAGGACCTCTTTGGTTGTTACTGGCGGCACCCTTGCAGCACATCGGTAAGCCGACAATATTCGACTCCCTGTTTCCTCGCCCTCCGTTGTAAGCCACTCTTGGCTTACCTTTCAGCAGCATAATACCCGACCTCACACGGCGGGAGTTTTCACTGCTTGGCTTTGTGGTTGCGAAACCCTATCTTTTTCCGGCAGGATTGCCGGATCTCTGGCCAATTGAGAACTTTTGTAGGATTATGGGTAGGACCATCCAACCAGCTTGGGATTTTGGCGATATAACGCGCCAATTGGATTGAATTTCGCAAGATATCACTCAGATGGACATCAACAACTATACTCATGCTGATAACTTAAGGATAATTTCAGAATGTGGTGCCACACAACGTGGCACTACACAAAACTGGCGCTACTGCATAGGCACGTAGGGAACACACACGACACATATCTGTAAGTCCACGGTATTGGTGATAAGTTGAGAAAACCGTCCCGAAACACATGTGCTACGAAACGTCACTGTTTCCTGCGCATGTACCCCGACATCAGTATGGGATATGATCACCATGCACAGGTACACAGGCCGCACAACGGGTTTGCATACTCTGGATCAGGTGGTCGAGCAGCTGCTGGGGTGTAGCCTCCCGTTCTTGAATCAGTGCCTCTGTCGGAGCTCCCGAAGTGTCGTAAGGGTTTGAAGACGTGCAGCGATACGTCGACTGAGAGCATCCCAGACGTGCTCGATGGGGTTTAGATCTGGAGAACAGGCAGGCCACGCCATTCGCCTGGAATCTTCTGTTTCAAGGTACTCCTCCACGATGGCAGCTCGGTGGATCCGTGCGTTATCATCCATCAGGAGGAAGGTGGGACCCACTGCACTCCTGAAAAGGCGGACATACTGGTGCAAAATGACGTCTCGATACACCTGACCTGTTACAGTTCCTCTGTCAAAGACATGCAGGGGTGTACGAGCATCAGTCATAATCCCGCCCCACACAATCAAACCACGATCTCCATACAGGTCCATTTCAAGGACATTAAGAGGTTGGTACCTGGTTCCTGGTTCACGCCAGATGAAAACCCGGCGAGAATCACTGTTGAGACGATACCTGGGCTCGTCCGTGAACCTGGGACCACTGTTCCAATGACCATGTAATGTGTTCTTGACACCAGGCTTTAAGGGCTCTCCTATGGCCAGGGATCAGTCGAATGCACCTTGCAGGTGTCCGGGCGAATAAATTATGTCTGTTCAGTCGTCTGTAGACTGTGTGTCTGTAGACAACTGTTCCAGTGGCTGCGGTAAGGTCCCGAGCAAGGCTACCTGCTGTACTCCGTGGCAGTCGGCGGGCACTGATGGTGAGATATCGGTCTTCGTGTGGTGCTGTACACTGTGGACGTCCTGTACTGTAGCGCCTGGAATCGTTGCCATAATCTTGAGATCACACTTTGTGGCACACGCAGGGACCGTAATACTAACTCCTGTGTTTGACCAGCCTCCAGTAGCCCTAGTATTCTACCCGTCATAACGTCATCAATATGTGTTCTTTAAGCAATTTTCAACACACAGTCACCATTAGCGCGTCTGAAAACGTCTGCACACTTACTCACTGCACCCAACTCTGCACCAACACACTTCTGCGTATGTGGTCTGCTGCCAGAGCCACTGTGCGACGACCGCAGGTCAAATGCAGCGTATTTTCATACCCCGAGGTGATGTAAACCCGCAAACCACCCACCTGTGCGTTGTTTCACCATGTATCAGCATTATCCTTAATTTATGAACATGAGTATATATCAGTCAATGCCAAGCCTAATAACTGCGTGTGTAACGGCCAGAGAAGGACTAACATGTTACTGACTTGTCTAGTTTGTGAAGGTCTTCCTCTTGAAGTATCATTCAATTTTTCAAAATCGTAGTCATTCGTTTGTCTGTGAACCGTGGCGGCTTCTGTGGGAGCGCACTCGCAATCCTATCGGCCTCACTTGCAAGCGCGTTCCTTCTCTTGTGGCCCACGCCGTACGACCTTTGCTCGGTTACGTGTTCCCTCTGGGGCTGCGTGGTAGCGAGTGATGTGTGGTACACGGAGCGGAACGGGTGTGCCTGCGACCCGGCGTCCTGGCGATTGCAGCGAGTTTAAACCGTTGACCTTTGGGACGTGGGGGCGAGCGTTTTCCTGCAGTGTTGACAGTTGCTACCGGCCAGTTTAGCTGGAAATGAGCGGCTCTCGTCGCTTGCAACCCAATTACGCAGTGGATCACTTCGTTGTGATGTGGTAAATACGCCGAGATTCAGAGGGTTCCCAGGTAGATGCCGTGATTCTTGACTTCCGCAAGGCGTTTGATACAGTTCTCCACAGTAGTTTAATGAACAAAGTAAGAGCATATGGACTGTCACACCAATTGTGTGATTGGATTGAAGAGTTCCTGGGTAACAGAACGCAGCATGTCATTCTCAATGGAGAGAAGTCTTCCGAAATAAGAGTGATTTCAGGTGTGCCGCAGGGGAGTGTGGTAGGAACGTTGCTATTCACAATATATATAAATGACCTTGTGGATAACATCGGAAGTTCACTGAGGCTTTTTGCGGATGATGCTGTAGTATATTGAGAGATTGTAACAATGGAAAATTGTACTGAAATGCAGGAGAATCTGCAGCGAATTGACGCATGGTGCAGGGAATGGCAATTCAATCTCAATGTAGACAAGTGTAATGTGCTGAGAATACATAGAAAGAAAGAT
Source organism: Schistocerca piceifrons (assembly GCF_021461385.2). Classification (NCBI taxonomy): domain Eukaryota; kingdom Metazoa; phylum Arthropoda; class Insecta; order Orthoptera; family Acrididae; genus Schistocerca; species Schistocerca piceifrons. The sequence continues at coordinate 564,303,961 of NC_060143.1, forward strand.
CCTTTATCATTTAGCGACAATATAGCAGGTCAGCAACTGGAAGCAGTTAATTCCATAAATTATCTGGGAGTAGGCATTAGGAGCGATTTAAAATGGGATGACTATATAAAATTAATCGTCGTTAAAGCAGATGCCAGACTGAGATTAATTGGAAGAATCCTAAGGAAATGGAGTCCGAAAACAATGGAAGTAGGTTACAGTACACTTGTTCGCCCACTGCTTGAAACTTCTCACCGGTGTGGGATCCGTACTAGATAGGGTTGGTAGAAGAAATAGAGAAGATCAAACGGAGAGCAGCGCGCTTCGTTACAGGATCATTTAGTATTCGCGAAAGCGTTACGGAGATGATAGATAAACTCCAATGGAAGACTTTGCAAGAGAGACGCTCAGTAGCTCGGTACGGGCTTTGGCTTTTGTTGAAGTTTTGAGAACATACTTTCACCGAGGAATCAAGCAGTTTATTGCTCCCTGCTACGTATATCTCGCGAAGAGACCATGAGGATAAAATCAAAGAGATGAGAGCCCACACAGAGGCATACCGACAATCCTGCTTTCCACGAACAATACGAGACTGCAATAGAAGGGAGAACCGATAGAGGTACTCAAGGTACCCTCCACCACACACCGTCTTGTGGCGTGCGGAATATGGATGTAGATGTAAATGTAGATTTATTGAACAACTTGTTACCAGCCACGAGCAGGAGGGCAGTTTTGTCCGGCGCCTACCTGGAGTCCTCAAGCTATTGGCACTTATTTGAAATTATGTATGAAGACTGTTCAGTAAGTACAGTACTTAATGAATGTTAATTCTTCCCCAGTGTGGGCTGGCCTGGAGTCCTGTTCATTTATGCCTTTCAGTGACCACTTTGGTGCTCTGTGTGTCAATCTGGAGGTTTCTATACGCGCCAAGCTAGTATTTTGCATTTTTAATCTGGTAGTTCTAATCGTTGTTTGTTACCATTGAGTGTTTGTTATTACTGATGGTAATTTCTGTTTGTCGTGGAACTCATGGCCCTTCCTGGGTCGAGTTATTGGATTTGGTGTATAACTAAAGTTGTGTGCGCTCAGCCTAAAGGTACGCACGCGTGGGTTATGTGTGTGTGCGAGCAGGTATTTCCACACCCCCATGCTTCGTGTTGAGGAGCCCTTCGGTTTATAAGTGCTTTTTTTAAAAAAAAAATAATATCAGGCATCTGCCGTTTGGAGCGTATCCAAATTACAGTGAGTATTAGTTCCTAAGAGGTCCCGTAAAGATACACCTTGACTTATTTAATCTCGTTTGAGTTATTATGTAATTGTTCTTTTAAATGACTCACATTGTTTCTTGTTATTACTAGGAAGGTTAACTTGCAATATTTATGAGCGAGCGACTGCTGTACTGAAATTTTAATTGTTGGTTTCCTCTAAAATAATCATTAATTGCCCTTTTCAGTATTGTTGTGTATGTTAATGTCAATCAAACTTGTTTGCTGTTTGTTGTTTGCTATATGTTGACAGCCTTTTATCGGCAGCGGTTGACGTGTTGCTGTTCTTCTGGTTCGGGGCTGGGACGCGTTTTCCTGCAGCTTCGGCGGCTTTCCCGTCATTGCACGAGGCGTAGGTATTGGCGGGTCACAGGCGCTTCTGTGGATCTCCCGTTCCAGCCTCAGGTTGAGTAGTTTACCGTCATTCTTTTGTTATCGTGCCACGGCGGTACGTCGCCGGATTAGGACTTGGTTGTAGTGATTTTGGGGAAGTGTTTCTATTATTGTAAGGTCATTCTGGCGTGTGCTGAAAGCCCTCGGTCAAACAGAGCACTGAGTTTCTTGATTTCTTTAAAAAAAAGTAAAGGTTCAGTTGTCATTATCATATTAATAGTGTTTTAAGGGCTTGGTATTTCATTTAAGTACCTAACTCGATTTATATATAACAGGATTGTGGCCAATAAGTGAAGCATTGCGGTTTGGTTCGATTTTTACACGTGGGTAGCGTTTGACCAGCTTGGTCGTATCTTGTCTATATGGGAGGAAAATGACAGCAAGTGTCGTCATTTGCATTACGCTCCCTCATACAGTTAGTAAAAGGAAAATTTAACGTGACTGTGTATCTCCTAGTCGTGAGGTGACTAATGGACTTTGCAGACCAACGTTGTATGTAGTTGTGTCTAATTTCTTGCCTTGGAGGAGCCTGGAACTTACTATTGCAGAGGAGACGTATGCACGTTATGATCGTTTATTTAAGGGTTTTTTTTTTTTTTTTTTTTAAATACTTATATTCAAGTCCTGTTGTGGGATTAGCTCACAGTTGTGATGCTAGTCGCGGGGACAGAGTGCCGCTGCAGGTTTATTTAATCAGTTAACTGGTCGTAATCGGGCCACCATAGTACTGCTTATTGACATTCTTTTCGAATACCATTAGTCCTTATGCATTGTGATATTAATTTAAAAACCTTAACTATTCGTATGAATTTGGCGAGAATCTTGGCAACTGTTAGTTGGCTTATTATAGAGTTCGCAAATATTTGCGAATGATAAATGACGTATCAAGTTGGGCCACCCTTCCACGTGTTTTCCTTAAATTAATCCAGATCATTGCTCTGGAACTCGGTCAGTGCATCACTTTTTTTCGTCCCATTCGGTTAATTCGGATACGGGATTCAATGGTGGCTCGTTACCACCCACTCGCAGTTACCTCGCAAACGTCTTGTTGGCGCAACCACGCTGACTGTCTTTGGTTCTGTCACGATACACTGTCATCGCAGTTCCTACCGTATGAAATTTTCGCGCGTGGACGTATCTGGCGCCACTCTAGTCTGGCACACCATGCTTTGCTTAGGCGTTAAACTGGTCCTGAACTAACTCCAACTTGTCCCAGCTATACTGCTATTAACAATTTCCCTGAACAAAATAAAATACCCCCCACCATAAAACATATCTCCGAATAAATATTAGCTTTCCGGTTTTTAAAGAGACTGCATAATATGAATGTAGACTTCCGCGGTAACATCCAATACAGTAGTTGTACGAATTGTTGACGGTGTAAACCAGAAGCAATCTGTGGCTGGTTCCTGCTGTACACCATCAACAGTTGATGTGATTTTCTTTGTTGATTTAAGGTCTTATGTAGTTGCTGGCTCCCTCCTTGTAGCTGAAGTTGTGTGAGAACGCTTCATGAGATCTGTCACCCGGTGTAATATCTGACGTATTTACCTTTCCCTTTCACCGCAGTTGATTCTCGTGAAGTGCGGGTCCTGCTAATCAGTGCCTCTGAAATCCCGTGTGTAGCCAAGGAAAGCTTTGACTTTTTCACATTTTGCAACTTTTATTGGAACAAAATAACTTCTACACATACTACGAAAAAGCTCGTCCACGGCTTTCCTTTCACAGGCGTATATTTCCTTGAATGCATATACTGATCATTACAGTATTCCGTGAATTAGAGTAGAACACAACTTTTGTACGACATACGCCTCGAAGGCTCAACATGACATTCAAAATTACACTATATTTCATTTGTCTCAAAACACTCTTGTCCTTTCAGAATGAGATTTTCACTCTGCAGCGGAGTGTGCGCTGATATGAAACTTCCTGGCAGATTAAAACTGTGTGCCCGACCGAGACTCGAACTCGGGACCTTTGCCTTTCGCAGGAGAGCTTCTGTAAAGTTTGGAAGGTAGGAGACGAGATACTGGCAGAAGTAAAGCTGTGAGTACCGGGCGTGAGTCGTGCTTCGGTAGCTCAGATGGTAGAGCACTTGCCCGCGAAAGGCAAAGGTCCCGAGTTCGAGTCTCGGTCGGGCACACAGTTTTAATCTGCCAGGAAGTTTCACTCTTGTCTTTTGTTTTATTCTTGGGGAGGACGGTTGTTCCATGACGTCAAACCCACCGGGAAGCCGAGACGCTAAAATGTAAAAGGCCCTCCCACAGCAGGTGAAGCCGTTTATTTACCGTCACATCTTGGCGTTTTCTCGTATTCCACACATCCCGTTTGATGTCTGCACGTACGAAAACAAACACCGGCGCACAGTATAAACTATATTATCACAAGTATCCGGACACCCACAAAAACATACGTTTCTCATATTAGGTGCATTGTGCTGCCGCCTAATGCCAGGTACTCCATATCAGCGACCACACTAGTCATTAGACATCCTGAGAGAGCAGAATGGGGCACTCCGAGCAACTTGCGAACTTTTAAAGTGGTCAGGTGATTGGGTGTCACTTGTGTCATATGTCTGTACGAGAGATTTCCACACTCCTAAAAGTCCCTAGGTCCACAATTTCCGATCTGATAGTGAAGTGGAAACGTGAAGGGACACGTACAGCACAAAAGCGTACAGGCCGACCTCGTCTGTTGACTAATAGAGACCGCCGACAGTTGAAGAGGGTCGTAATCTGTGATTGGCAGACATCTGTCCAGATCATCAGACAGGAATTCCAGGATCCATTGCAAGTACTATGACAGTTAGGCAGGAGGTGAGAAAACTTGGATTTCATGGTCGAGCGGCTGCCCATATACCACACATCACGCCGGTAAATGCCAAACGACGCCTCGCTTGGTGTAGGGAGCGTAAGCATTGGACGATTGAACAGTGGAAAAACGTTGTGTGGAGTGACGTTTCACGGTACACAATGTGGCGAACCGATGGCAGGATGTGGGTATGGCGAATGCCCGATGAATGTCATCTGTCAGCGTGTGTGGTGCCAACAGTAAAATTCGGAGGTGGTGGCGTTATGGTGTGGTCGTGTTTTTCTTGGAGGGGCTTGCCTCCCCTGTTGTTTTGCGTGGCACTATCACAGGACAGCCCTACATTGATGTTTTAAGCACCTTCTTAGTTCCCCTGTGTTGATGAGCAATTGCGGGTTGGCGATTGCATCTTTCAACATGATCAGTCACCTGCTCATAATGCACTGCCGGTAGCGGGTGGTTACACGATAGTAACATCCCTGTAGTGGACTGGCCTGCACAGAGTCCTGACCTGAATTCTATAGAACACCTTTGAGATGTTTGGAAACGCCGACTTCGTGCCAGGCCTCACCGACCGACGTCGATACCTCTCCTCAGTGCAGCACTCCGTGAAGAATGGGATGCCATTACGCAATGAACCTTCCAGTATCTGATTGAACATACGCCTGCGAGAATGGAAACTGTCATCAAGGCTAAGAGTGGGCCAACACTGTATTGAATTCCAGCATTACCGATGGAAGGCGCCACGAATTTGTAAGTCATTTTCAGCCAGGTTTCCGGATACTTTTCATCACTTACTCCCTACATAATACTCTTATGTCACGACCACAATGATTGTGAAATGTCGTTGGCCTAGACGGGAGTAACACTTCACAGTCAATCACATAAGAACCACCGAATCTCACGTGGCAAAATTACTGACGTATCGGCAGAAGTTGGAGGCAATCGTCTTCTGTTTGATGAAGGCTGACTGCAGTAGCAATCGGAACGTTGTTAACTTTGTCACGACCTAGGCGGCACGCTACCAGAACACTTTTATTCAAATTCAAATATGAAGGAAATAAAAATTATGCTGTTGGAAAGAACAGTAATGTGGTGACAGAGACGTGGTTGGAAAAGTCCATACATACGGGCTTTCCCAGGAAGAATGGTCACCATTCAGCACTATGACAGAAACCGTCGTTCGAAGCAAAATCTAGTAAACGTGGGCTCTAATTCGTATAAGTTAAGAGCTACGGGCACTTGTGCAGTAGAAGATGAACAAGTGCTGATAGCTCTTAATATAAGTATTTTAAACCCTACGTCCACTAAATAACTTTTTTCTTTTTTCTGGCCGTATTGCCTTCAGCCAAAATATGGAAAGCAAAGACCTTGCAGTGGAAGAGATTTGTTTCACAGTATCGAGTATGAGGAAATGTTCATAGCTGTTAAGCTCAAGATCCGTCCATGTCACTTCCCTGAATGAAGACCACTGCTTCTAAAACAACATTTATATATGGATAGCGTGGCACGGGGAAATGGTATATTTTTAGTTAGCCATCCTACCAACATGTAGATGTTCTCGTGTAATCTACCGATTCTTATCAGATCTACATAGCATGTTATGCAGTTCATTATGGAACGTAGCCCAGTACAGATACATACAGGGTTATTACAAATGATTGAAGCGATTTCACAGCTCTACAATAACTTTATTATTTGAGATATTTTCTCGATGCTTCGCACACACATACAAAAACTCAAAAAGTTTTTTTAGGCATTCACAAATGTTCGATATGTGCCCCTTTAGTGATTCGGCAGACATCAAGCCGATAATCAAGTTCCTCCCACACTCGGCCCAGCGTGTCCCCATCAATGAGTTCGAAAGCATCGTTGATGCGAGCTCGCAGTTCTGGCACGTTTCTTGGTAGAGGAGGTTTAAACACTGAATCTTTCACATAACCCCACAGAAAGAAATCGCATGGGGTTAAGTCGGGAGAGCGTGGAGGCCATGACATTAATTGCTGATCATGATCTCCACCACGACCGAACCATCGGTTTTCCAATCTCCTGTTTAAGAAATGCCGAACATCATGATGGAAGTGCGGTGGAGCACCATCCTCTTGAAAGATAAAGTCGGCGCTGTCGGTCTCCAGTTGTGGCATGAGCCAATTTTCCAGCATGTCCAGATACACGTGTCCTGTAATGTTTTTTTTCGCAGAAGAAAAAGGGGCCGTAAACTTTAAACCGTGAGATTGCACAAAACACGTTAACTTTTGGTGAAATGCGAATTTGCTGCAAGAATGCGTGAGGATTCTCTACCGCCCAGATTCGCACATTGTATCGGTTCACTTCACCATTAAGAAAAAATGTTGCTTCATCACTGAAAACAAGTTTCGCACTAAACACATCTTCTTCCATGAGCTGTTGCAACCGCGCCGAAAATTCAAAGCGTTTGACTTTGTCATCGGGTGTCAGGGCTAGTAGCAATTGTAAACGGTAAGGCTTCTGCTTTAGCCTTTTCCGTAAGATTTTCCAAACCGTCGGCTGTGGTACGTTTAGCTCCCTGCTTGCTTTATTCGTCGACTTCCGCGGGCTACGCGTGAAACTTGCCCGCACTCGTTCAACCGTTTCTTCGCTCACTGCAGGCCGACCCGTTGATTTCCCCTTACAGAGGCATCCAGAAGCTTTAAACTGCGCATACCATCGCCGAATGGAGTTAGCAGTTGGTGGATCTTTGTTGAACTTCGTCCTGAAGTGTCGTTGCACTGTTATGACTGACTGATGTGAGTGCATTTCAAGCACGACATACGCTTTCTCGGCTCCTGTCGCCATTTTGTCTCACTGCGCTCTCGAGCGCTCTGGCGGCAGAAACCTGAAGTGCGGCTTCAGCCGAACAAAGCTTTATGAGTTTTTCTACGTATCTGCAGTGTGTCGTGACCATATGTCAATGAATGGAGCTACAGTGAATTTATGAAATCGCTTCAATAATTTGTAATAGCCCTGTATTGAGTCAGTGAAGTAGGTCTGCCGTCTGCGGAGGGTTGCGGCTGTCCATCGCGCAGTGCACCATGGGAGATACCGTAGTTCCCGCGTTCCATACAAAAGGACTGTATCCGGGTGATGAAACATTGCCGTAACCATGTGAAGCCTAAGAGATCCGAAATAACAGTTCGAACGACGAGTAATATCCGACTAGTTCCTGAACTTTTGTAACGAAGCCCACAGCGATCTGTCCGTCGGCATCATTACAAACCCCTCTCAGCTCTTTGCAGAGAATTCGAAACATGATTTGAAATTCCGTCCTTTCCTTTTAATATGCAAGGGGCTCAACAGTTACTGACGGGACATGAAGTTAATAGGAGAAATTTCTGCACAACATCACTGCGCAGAATTGACCAGGATGACGAGTTTTTGAGAATGTTTGATGGGGCAAACTTTCACACAGACTTTCTTCTGAATGGGTTTGTCATGCAGAACATCCGATATTACTCGGATATGTCCGAGAACGTAATGAGGAGCCTTTTGCGAATGCCTTCAGCAATGCATCGGTAATGGTGGAAGCCAAGTGTGTGATTTACTTTGTTTAAAATAAACTTGCTTGACTTCTCAGCATTGGAAATGTATGTAAAACAGTTATCTGTGAGGTATATTGTTGCGAATATAACTTAAATCTCATAATAATAAAAATGTACGACTGGCGTACAATAAACAATGCCATATATTTTATCCCTGAAAGCTGGTTGGTTTTATTCAGGATTCGAGTACAGTATATTATTCCCTACTCTTTGGCTACAAAACCTTATTTTTCCAATGGGAATGAGCGTGTGGCGTCATTGGCCGGGAGGCCCCTTACAGTGCAGGTCTTATTAAATTGGACGCCACATTGGCGACCTGCGCGCCGGATGGGGATGAAATGATGATGAAGACAGCACCCAGCCCCTGAGCGGAGAAAATATCCGACCTATCGGGGAATCGAACTCGTGCCCGTTAGGACGGCTGTCCGTCACGCTGACCAATCAGCTATCGGGGCGGACTATTTTTCCAATTATCTCCGGTCAATGCGACACCCTCCCGCTACCTTACTCGGAGGGCCTGAATGTCCGCATGTTTCCACTCTACTGGTCGACTTGCCTATTGCGCTAAACAGATGGTCGGAAGGTGCGACATCAGGGCTGTGGAATGGGTGAACAAGAACAGACGAATGAAGTTCTGCGAGCTGCTCTCGGGCGCAGAGAACCGTTTGAGGCCTTGCGTGTCGTGTATAAGGAGAAGCTCGTTTGCATTTTTGTGGCGACGAACATGCTGAAGTCGTATCTTCAATTTCCTGAGGTTAACACAATACACTTCTGAGCTGGTCGCTGCACCATGAGGGATGACATCAAACAACAGAGTCCTAGAAAGCAGTCGCCATGACTTTGCCGGCTGAAGGTGCAGCTTTGAACTTTTTCTTCGGAGGAGAGATAGTGTGGAGCACTGCACGAGTTGTCGTTCTGTTACCGGTCCGAAGTGATGAACCCGTATTTCCTCTCCTGTGACGAAGTTCGACAAAACATTGTGATGATCAGCCTCGTACAGCACAAGCAATACCGCACAGATGGCCCTTCGTTGCCCTTTGTGTTCTTCTGCTGGGCGGCGAGGAAACAGTGGGCGCACAGCTTTTAGTACCCTAACTGTGGACGAGTGTGTTAGCCCTGCCAACGGAGATGTCCAGCTGTGCAGCGAGGTGTTTAACTGTGATTCGTCGATCACCTCTAGTGAGAGTGTGCGCACGTTCCAACATTGCAGGAGTCACAGCTGTGTGTGGCCGGCCGGCACGCGGGAAATCGGACGGGTTTGCTCACCTTTTTGCGATGATAACAGACGCCTCGGCCAACGACTTGCCGTGATTTTGTTCACTTACGGGTTTCCGTAGGTATTGTACGAGCGCCTATGAATGTCTGCGATACTCTGGTTTTCCGCCAAGAAACCTGACTAGTTTGTAACGCATCTGCGTTACAGACGCCATTTTGAAGGCTGCGTATAGCAACGCAACCTATCGAAATTTCATGAAAGTATGGGGGCTGAAGCGGGGATATTTACCCATGTCCCATAACAAATTCTGCATTTTTTCAACCGAATCTGGCCGAGAAAGAAAATTTTACATTGCTTACTGAACACCCTCGTACATTCCCCTGGGCCACCCTGTACTTTTAGGGTATACAGTAAGAAAACGCATTTCGAGAACTGAGAAAATAAAGTATACAACTTGGATAACCCTCTACAAGGAACTTAAGCAAGCTGCAAATGAAAATGGCTGAAACTTTTTTTCCTCTTACCTATCGATGAAGTAAATGTATCGCTCACTTATTCGCATTACAGGCCTAACTTACAGTTAATGCCAAAGCCTGACTGTGGTCTGATCTTTGCACCCACTCGGTTAAAGTAGCTGCTGAGCCTCATAAAAAGTGTCAAAACATTGTTTACACGTCCAAATGGACTATATCGCTTATCAAAATCGTGTAAATATTTGTTCTACGCCGGAACCTGTATTTCGTTCCATCCATGTGTCCACTTGGTGCAAGGCACAATCGAGATTCAGGTTAAAAGCCACATTGTTGTTTCCACATCTTAACTGTCTGTATTTGACAAAAACCAATCTTAGCTCGGCAAAAACCAATACACCACCTCCCAGTGTCTGATATTCAGGACACAGCGAGCGCATTCAACGATTTGTCACTGCCTCTCCCCAGAACAGTAAGCCGAGCAACAGCAGAAACAGTGAAATACTCTTAACAACAAAACAATATTCTTAAACATTCCACATGTCCTCAGGTGTACGTTGTTAGCTCTTACCCATATCTATGTGTGTATCTCTGGGGTCCAGCTGTGTTCATTTATTTCCGCAACACGCTATTTCAACAACGTACCTTGCCGCCATCTTCAGATGATACTCGTTTCGTTTGTTCGTTTACCACTGCTTACCCATTTCTGCGCTATCCACTAGCACACAGCTTGGGATGGACCCTAGTCACTACTCATCATACCATAGCGACGCGTTTTCGGAGGCGGACGGGAAACACACTTACTATTATGATGAGCCAAGGCTGTGTCGATTTCGTTCGATATTTTGCCAGTGTATAGTAGATACGCCGTTGTCTTAACCTCCTCACCTGGTTATATTTTTCGGACCTGTACCTTCTGTCTGAAAACACATCGGACTTGTCTCTCTCCGTATCCGTTCGCTTGTTACATCGTTAATGTAGTTACCTCCATTGGCAGGCTTCCTTCGTCCGACATTGCACAGGCCAAAATGTATGTAGAGAACGTCCTCCGCTGTGAAGGATGATGGTAGTTCGAGGCGTGGAGGATCAGATCAGTGTGGGTGACTTTCCTGTACACAATGTGTCCCAGAGTGGCGTCCGCTTTATACTGGTTGGATGCGGCCCGCCACGAATCCCTCACCTGTGCCTGCCCACTCTTGATCATTACTAATTGTGCTCGGAATCTGTATCTGCTCCTGCGTACGCCTTAGAATCCAGTATCTGATTTCTGATCGTCTGCTGACCATGATGTAGGCATAATTTAACTGAAGTCTCCCCGTATCTCCCGGCCGTTTACAAGTATACCTCCTCCAGAGTACTCATTGTTACTAAAATATTTACTGAAAACTCTATTAGCCTTTCTCCTCACTCGTTTCTACTACCGAGCCCATATTCTCCCCTAACACCTTTCTCTACTCGTTTCCCTACAACTGCAATCCAGTCCCCCTTGATACTAGATTTTTATCTCTCTTCACGTACTTAATCACCCGTCCAATATCCTCATATTCTTTCTCTCTCTCTGCCGCGTGGGATCAGCCGAGCGGTCGGGGACGCTGCAGTCATGGACTGTGCGGTTGTTCCCGGCGGAGGTTCGAGTCTTCCCCCGGGCTTGGGTGTGTGTGTTTGTCCTTAGGATAATTTAGGTTAAGTAGTGTGTAAACTTAGGGACTGATGACCTTAGCAGTTAAGTCCCATAAGATTTCACACACATTTGAACATTTTTTCTCTCTCTCTCTCTCTTCATCTTCGGCTTGCCAACTCGGCAAATATACCTGGACTATAGTGGTCGGTGTTGGTCTGCTGTCGATTCTGATGAGAACAGCCCTAACACTGATAGCTAGATAAGCTTCTTGACGGAAAAGATCTTTTCCTAACCTCTCTCGCCTACTTGATGAGGTGCCGTGACAACGGCATAATATCAGCACTCGTGACGATAGCTCATCATGTAAGTACCATCGGATCATAAGAAGAGCACATCCGGCTCTTGTAAGGGAAATAATGTGGAACTTACCACGCGACTAGGAGTCCCCCTGCTCGAACTCCACTTAGAGATGGACTGTTCGCTTTAGCCAAATTTTTGGTAATACATTATGTGATCAAAAGTATCCAGACAACCCTCCGAAACATACGTTTTTCATATTAGGTGCATTGTGCTGCCAACTACTGCCAGGTTCTCCATATCAGCTACCACAATAGTCATTAGACATTGTGAGAGAGCTGAATGGGGCGCGCCGCGGAACTCACGGACTCCGAACGTGGTCAGGTTATTGGAAATCACTTGTGTCATACGTCTGTACGCGAGATTTCCACACTCCCTAAACATCCCTAGGTCCACTGTTTCCGATGAGAAGTGGAAACGTGAAGGGACACGTACAGCACAACAGCGTACAGGCCGACCTCGTCTGTTGACGAGAGACCGCCGACAGTTGAAGAGGGTCGTAATGTGTAATCGGCAGACATCTATCCAGACTATCACGCAGAAATTCCAAACTTTATGAAGATACACTGCAAGTACTAGGCAAGTTAGGCAGGAGGTAAGAAAACTTGGATATTATGGTGGGGCGGCTGTTCATAAGCCATACATTCCGACGGTAAATGCAAAACGACGCCTCGCTTGGCGTAAGGAGCGTAAAAAATTGGACGATTGAGCAGTGGAAAAACGTTGTGTGTGGTGACGAATCATGCGGCTCAATATGGCGATCCGATGGCAGGATGTGGGTATGGCGAATGCCTGGTGAACGTCATTTGCAAGCATGTGTAACGCCAACAGTAAAATTCGAAGGCGGTGATGTTATGGTGTGGTCGTGTTTCTCGTGGAGGGGGCTTGTAGCCCCTATTGTTTTGCGTGGCACAGGCCTGCTATGATGTTTTAAGTACCTTCTTGTTTCCCACTGTTGAAGAGCAATATGCGGATGGCGATTGCATCTTTCAGCACGATCGAGCATCTGTTTATAACGCACGTCCTGTGGTTGACTGGCTACACAACAATAAATTCCTGTAATGGATTGGCCTCAACAGATTCCTGACCTGAAATCTATAGGACACCTTTGGGATGTTTTGGAACGCCGTCTTCGAGCCAGGCCTCAACGACCGACATTGATACCTTTCCTCAGTGCTGCACTCCGTGAAGAATATGCTGCCATTCCCCAAGAAAATTTCCAGCACCTGATTGAAGGTATGCCTACTAGAGTGGAAGCTGTCATTGAGGCTAAGGGTGGGTCAACACCATATTGAATGTCGTCCGGATACTTTCGATCACATCGTGTAGATTGACACTGACTTTTGGGCTCATGAGGACCAATCATGATAAAGTGATTTAAGTAAACAAATTCCCATTTTACAGCGTGAGGGAGAGAGATAAAAACATGCACAAGAACAGCAACAACAAACGATAATCTATCATGAGGGGAAAGAAATCGACGAAGTGGCGAAATTAGTTCTGGACCAGGAACTTAATTTCGCAGTAGTACCGACTACTATAGTTGTTGAAGATTTCATCAGCAGCATCGAGGAAGTAATTTACCCCGTCCCCAAAGACGATGCGAAAGAGATAAGCCGATAAACATTCCGCACACGCAACACAGTAGTTTCGCCGAAGGCAAGTATCCCGAAAGTGGAAAGAGCTTCCATTCGAGAACTACGGCATAATGCTGAAATATCGTTCCTGGGGACAAAGGAAATGCCACTGTACAACTTATTCTGCGCGTCAGAACCACAAGATGTGCAATTTACTCTAGGAATCAGCTTACAGGAAATTAAAAGGAGACCCAGCCAACAGAGTGAAAAAGCAAGACAGTCGAGCTGCTACACCAGCCCCTGCCCAAGGAAGTCATCAGAAAGCTTCGACCACAGGCTGCTGCTCTACAATTTACCAAAAATTCACAAAAAGGGCATTCCTCTACCGTCTGTTGTAAGCAACGTAAGTTCATCTACGTACCAGGTGTTCAAGCATCTAAAAACAGTATTAAGTCCTTACATTGGTAAATCTCCGCAGCACATCAAGAACGCTGTACACTTCATTCAGTGGCTTCAAGAACTATACCTTCACAACCGGGACCTTACAGTGAGCTTTGATGTGTTCACGAGCGACGAATTGCACTATACCATGTGGCAGTCACATGGAATGGCTTGGGTTTGGCGAATTCCTGGAGAACGCGCTCCCATCAAGTGCAGTGCGAACATTGGAGAATGGAGGGGGTGATGTTACGTTATGGGGATTTTTTTTTTTTTCGTGGTTAGGGTCTGGTCATCCCTTACGGCAGTTAAATAAACACTATTTGTGGAAGGATATTAATGTATTTGACAGCACTGTTTACTGTGTACAGCAGAGGAACAGATCAGAGATTACGGTACCAGTATGACATTAAGGGGCATTGTTGAGGTAATGCTTTGTGGACAGTAACATTCTGAAAATGGAGTGTGCTGAACCGGACCCATTGTAACGGCTTTGGGATCAGTAGCAACTTCGATTTCGTTCTAGACCCCAGCGTTCAGTATCAGTACCTTCCCAGGTTTCGGCTCCTGAGGAAGAATGGATTGTCATTCCTCCACAGACATTCATGTAACGCGTTTGAAATATCCCGAGTAGAGCTCAAGGTGATATGAAGATAAACTGTCGACATACCTCATTTCAACTTTTACTAATAGGTAACTATGTACTTTTGATCGTATGGCATAAACGATGCTAATAATTTTATTAGAATAGTATTTTTGTGTAATGTAAACTACAGTTATTTTGTTTGTTATTACATGTTCCACGTACCTCACAGATATCTGACGAGTAGCGGAGGCTATACTGAGCATTAGGCGAGATTATTACGTTGCCAGGTACAACATACAGTTTTTGGCCGACCCATATGTCCCTTTTGTATTCGATTTCCTTCAGAGACTAGGTTTCTCTTCCTCCACTCTGTGGGGCACCTCTTCGTTTCGTATCTCGTCTACCCGGGAAAACTTGGTCATTCGGTGATAGTACCACGTCTCGATGACTGTTATTTTACGTATTTCTGCTTCTCTGAGAGTCCTTGTTTGACTTCCATATAGCAGCACACGTCATATAAACGTCTTTATGAGGTGGATGTGAAAAGCTTTCTGCTCCTGTTAAAAGCAGCTTTTGCCCTATAGACTCGGCTGGCAGTATCCTTCCTTTACCTTCCGTGTGAGGTAATTTTACTCCGTCCCTGGGTAGAAAATTACATTGTTAAGCAAGCATTCAGCTACGGTATTCTGTCTCCTCACGACTAAGATACCTGTTTCACCTTTACTAATTTTCATCTTATAGGAAGTGCTGAGGGTGTTTTTCGTCTGGGCCAGCATCGCTTTTAAATGTTCTGTATCTTCAGTTTACACTGTCATATCACCAGCAAATATCAACATGTTTATTCTCTTATCATGAATTTTAATTCCTCCTACAGATAAATGTTTCTCCCTGGCTTCATCTATTGCCCTCTTAATGTCTTCGTTGATCAAGAGAGTAGAGAATGAGCAGCCCTGTTGTACACCCTGCTTACTAGTAGCTTCTTCTTGATGTACTCCACACCTCGTCACAGGCATCTCTTCTGAAAGCTCTGTCTGGATTACTCTTTTGTCCTTATCCTTTATGCCAATCTCTCTCTGCACCTTAAAAAGCTCTAACTAGTCTACCACTGTCAAATACTTCTAAGTCGATGAAGACATTATACCTGAGTGTGTCTTGTCCTTTCTTTAATGTTTTCTCAAAACTTAATTGCAAGCCGAGATTTCTTCTCGTGTGTCTGCGCCTCTTCTAAATCCAAACTGGTCGTCCGTGATCATTGCATCTATTTAGATTTGTGATGAGGTGGGGATTTACAGCCGATAAATAAACTTCATTGAAGATGGCCATCAGCTATTTATTTTTATGCTCAGTGCTAGCAGTTTCGATCAGTAGACCATTATCAACCCGAAGCAAAGCTTAACCAAATTTTCACTACAACCTTTGAAGAGAAATCTTCGGTGTAGATAGAAAAACATAGCTTCTGTTACAATGAATAATCTCCAAAAGACACAGTTAGGTAGGACACGCATATAAGACTAAAACTTAACTCCGCCCGAACGGTACCGACCGGCCACCGTGTCATCCTCAGCCCATAGGCGTCACTGGCTGCGGATGTCAAGGGACATGTGGTCAGCACACCACTCTCCCAGCGCTATGTCAGTTTACGAGACCGGAGCCGCTACTTCTCAATCAAGTAGCTCCACAATTTACCTCACAAGTACAGAACGTACCCCGCTTTCCAACAGCGGTCGGCAGACCGGATAGTCACCCATCCAAGTGGTAGCCCAGCCCGACAGCGCTTAAATTCGGTGATCTGACGGTAACCGGTGTTATCACTGCGGCAAGGCCGTTGGCACGCACGCAGGACAATCATTCAATATCCTACATAGTAGTTGTTAACGTCAGTGTCCTAATGACAAGCTGGTTACTCTTTGTTTCTGCTTGGTAACGATATACTGACCGAAACTGGTGGTACTGAACATAAAAATAAACAGCCGATGGTCATAACAGTTAAGTTTCGCAGCGTGTCTGTCCTCACTTTTATGCGCCTTAGAATGTTAGAGGCCGTGATATTCGAGGCGTGTGTTACCAAACTGAGGGTACTATATTGTTCACTTCCGTTTGTAGATACTTTCTTGGATACTGGCACTGTGGTATATTTTTTAAAGTCTGTTGGGAGCTCTCTGGTTTCATATATAGTCTGTATGAGTCGGGACACTTCTTCGTGCTACTATTCTCAAGCAGATTTGATGAGTTCTGCTGCTATATCAACTCCAGTGTAATAATGGAGCAATTCAATTAACATTTATTTCGCCACTGTAGAATCAAATTTCTTTTTAACATCATCTTCATGTGGAGGTACCACACCCGAAATTTGTCAAGAAAGCTGATGCATCATTTGCCATTTTTTTTAGTTGATAGTAGCTCTTTTTACGTAAGACGAACTATGGTGCATGATGCTTGATTATAACCACAGTTACAGTATGCATGGTTTCCTCCTAGACGGTGGTACTGTTCCTCACGTGTCATGCCCTAGTGTCCTCTCGTGACATAGTAATTGGTAATGTTGTGTCAGATTCAGTTCTCTTGCTGACGCACATTGTAGTGGATGTGATAAGCATTGTACACAGTGGTTCCGTATTCGAATCGAGAGCTTGATGATTTAGTGTTTACTTATGAAAGGCAACCGGCGGCGGGTAGCAAGGTTGTAGCTGGAGACCTATACCAGCCGAAAACAACCACAGCATTCGCTGTTTGCAAAAATCCTTCGCCGTTTGTCTGAGACAGGGTCGATTGGCTAAATAAAGATTTCCTCGCTCCCTTTCCTGTATTTAACCCCAAACTGCAGAAGCATTTGATGTTCTGTCACGCTGTTTTTTCTGGATTTGTGTTTAACAGTTCTACCTTCTAATACACTGAAGAGCCAAAGTAAGTGGTACACGTGCCTAATATCGTGCCGCAACACGACCTTGCAAGGACTCGACTAATGCCTGAAGTAATGCTGGAGAGAAAAGACACCATCTTGCAACGCTATCCATAAATCCGTAAGGGTACTGGTAGGTGGAGATCTCTTCTGAACAGCACGTTGCAAGGCATCCCAGATATGCTCAATAATATTCCTGTCTGGGGAGCTTGGTGGCCAGAGGGAGTGTTTAAACTTAGAAGAGTGTTCCTGGAGCCACTCTGTAGCAATTCTGGACTTGTGGAGTGTCGTATTGTCCTGCTGGAATTTCCCAAGTCTGTCGGAATGCACAATGGACATGAATGGATGCAGGTGATCAGACAGGATGCTTACGTATGTGTCACGTGTCAGAGTCATATCTAGACTCATCAGGTGCCCCATAACATTCCAACTGCATACGTTCCACACCATTACAAAGCCTCCACCAGCCTGAACAGTCCCCTGCTGAAATGCGGGGTCCATGGATCGATGAGGTTGTCCCCATACTTGTACATGTCCATCCACTCAATACAATCTGAAACGAGACTTCTCCGACAAGGCAACATGTTTCCAGGCATCAACAGTCCAGTGTCAGATTTAACGGGCCCAGGCGCCAGGCGAGGCGTAAAGTCTTGCGCAGTCATCAAGGGTACACGAGTGGGCCTTCGGGTCCGAAAGCCCAATATCGATTATGTTTCTTTGAATGATTCGCACGCTGATACTTGTTGATGTCCCAGCATTGAAATCTGAAGCAATTTGCGGAAGGGTTGCACTTCTGTCACGTTGAACGATTCTCTTCTGTCGTCGTTGGTCCCGTTCATGCGGGATATTTTTCCGGCAACAGCGATGTCGGAGATTTGATGTTTTACCGGATTCCTGATATTCACGGTACACTCGTGAAATGGTTGCAGAGGAAAATCCCCACTTCATCGCTACCTCAGAGATGCTGTGTCCTATCACTCGGGCGCCGACTATAACACCACGTTCAAGCTCACTTAATACTTGAGAACCTGCCATTGTAGCAGTAGTAACCGATCTTACAACTGCGCCAGACACTTTTTGTCTTATGTAAGAGTTGGCGATCGCAGAGCCGTGTTCTGCATGATTACATATCTCTGTATTTGAAAACACATGCCTGTACCAGTTTCTTTGGCGTTTCAGTGTATATGTTTTTAATAACGGACATTTTGAGTCTCTGACAGATTCATTGACTTGTGGACACACGGATTCGAATTGCTATATCTTTGCTCTATCTGTTTCCGTTACGGACAGAAGTGACAGTTGGTCTTCAACAACGAAAGCGAGCACTTACAGGGATCTATAAAGTGGGATCAGTTGTGAAGATGACTATTACCGCAGTCACTAAGCAGTCAAGTTTTGATTTTGACGCTTGGACGTTGCGTACCCCCCCCCCCCCCCCTACCCTCCCAAATCGCTTACGTCCGTCGCATTATAAACTGATAATTTTACAGTATATTGACACCTGTGAGTGAGGCAGAGCTCCTAGTTATTACTTGAGCTCTTCCGGGCTGCCTCGTGATGACTGGGTGTTGTGTGATGTCCTTAGGTTAGTTAGGTTTAAGTAGTTCTAAGTTCTAGGGGACTGATGACCATCGATGTTAAGTCCCATAGTGCTCAGAGCCATTTGAACCATTTTTTCTTCCGGGCTAAAATTCACTTCCGGTAAGTTGCGTAAGCCGCGCTGCGGTAAGATAAGGAAGTGCAATGTAAGTGACGTTTCTCTTAACACAATGCCGTCCGCTCGTCTGGTACAAATTCATTCGCTTGGCGCCGGCAGCGCTAGTTCGAATTACTTGGCTTGTCGCCGGTCGCTTGTCACCTTTCCGTTGATGAGAGGCTTCAAACACATTGACCTTTGCGCGCTTAAATTTTCCGGAAATCATCTATTTTGCCGTATCGTTCCACAAACTCGAATTTTCTTCTCAAGTAACTTCTCTGCAAGTTCTGCACTGTTATAATAATTATCCATGCAGAGGTGATTTCATTTTCCATCAGAAGGTGTCAATAATTCCATCTGTGTTTTAGTTATAGGCTGTCCAGCGCCGGAATATATCTGGAATGAAGAAATGTATCCCGTAGTCAAATCACACAGCATCCGAATGAGTATGACGTATTTCGCGATTTTCGACGTATTGTAAACTTTAAAATTTAACCGTCCACGCCACGGTATCATTACTTCATCAATTGAAATGTTTTGACTTAGGTCAAACGTTTCTTTAAACTTTTTGGAAAAATAATTAGTTACGAATTGCACTTTGTCAAGCCGGTCGCCATTATTCGGTTTATTGTTGTTGTCAGAAAAATGTAAAAATGATAATACTTGTCTGAATCGGTTGCGGGACATCGTTTTGCGAAATATCGGTGAGTCTGTCAACAGATTCGTTGACCAATAATCATCGATCCCTGCTTTTTTTACAATTCCCATGAGAATAGCAAGCCCAAACCAGTTTCTAAGTTCGGGTCCCGTAACGCCGACAAATTTGGCATTTATTAAATCCAGTTTCCTTCTATTGCAATTTTGACTGTAGTACTTGTTGGTTTCGTTGTTAATATATTCAAATAGAGCGGTCCCAATACATAATTCTACGATATCCTGGACGCTCTGCGTATCTTTGGGAAATATGTTTATACCCGGGGATCGTTCAAATTTGTTACTGGTCCTCGGTAAATCAAAGTCTGACCACTGTGCACTGTCTTCTTCGCCTGATTCAGCCGAATCAGTTGGCAGCCGTAGCGTTCGCCGAATTCTTCTTGGACGTATTTCACTATCTTCCTACGATTCTGCTTCATTTTCATTTTTTTATATCCAATGTCTTCTTCCCAATCGGCCAAGTCGTCCGGAACGTCAGACAAGACGTCCGCGCATTAATTGTAAATAATCCTATTGTCTCTTTCGTCCGCCATGATGGAAGGGCACAAGTACTCATAAGAACAAAACACTAGTTGACGTGTGTAACTTATTGTTACCTAAACAAAACACCAACAGAATGCAGAAGGGGGCACAAGTACTCATAAGAACAAAACACTAGTTGACGTGTGTAACTTATTGTTACCTAAACAAAACACCAACAGAATGCAGAAGGTACTAAAGTGCTATCGCCGGCCACTGCGCGATACTGTGCTCACGACAGTACTGCGGTGTCGCCGGCCGTTGACCGCTATTTCGGGCACGACAGTACTGTGGTGTCGCCGGACGGCATAGTGTTAAGATGGCGTCAGTCGTCGAGGAGCCGCACTTGCAGCAACATTGACACTGGCTAGTGATGCCTTATTATTATGGAAGCAGAATGGGTTCGCGCCTTACAGTATATAAACCTACTGATAATATTTCTGTTAGTACGAAGAATGAAGTAGATGCCCAAGTGATTTTGTATGCCCCTTTGGTCTTTTACGGATGCGTATTGAATTTCACGATTACGAACACAGACGCTAATGGACATAACAATGGTTGGTTTACTGTGCCTGTAGTATGTGGTCCTAAAGTAGACACTTTAGCAAGGCTGGAGACTTAAAATCGAGAGATTATTGATTATCGGACATTTCAGATACGTGAAGTCTACATCAGAGATAGAGGTACATCTTATTATATGTCTACAATGTCGTTGGTTCTCAGGACGATGAATCATCGTAAAATAAATTAGTCTGTACCCGTGTGGCTTAAATGAGCTCATAACTGTAGCAAGATTAAAGTTTTTAGTGACTATCCTAGGAAGCCAGAGACATACTTGCTGTATCTCACGTAAACACGGTACTCAAGCGTCTGTGTTACTCCGAATTACAATGCAAATTTCTTTCAAACATACATGCATGTCTGAAGAAACAGGAACTAGTGCCACCGCAGCCGTCATACAGGTATGACGCAATGTAAATTTGAGCCCGACCGGGACTCGAACCCGGATTTCCCGCTTATCGCTAACGTTGGCCTCATCATTTGGCTGTCCGAGCACGGCTCACTGCCAGACCCAGACTTCGATACGATATTTTAGAGCTTGTGTCATTCCTAACTACGAACCCAAAATTCTTTTATGCATACATGTCCCAAGGAACTCTGCGTCGCAATTCGGAGTAACACAGGGACTGCAATTTCGTATTTATCCACCGCTACCGCAGAAGCGACTTCCAAGTAAAATGTCGTCCTGTACGGGAATATACGTAATGAATGTACGAGTGCAGGCTATAGACGCGTGGCTGAGGATTTATGGCGGTTTGGGTCTGGCTGCGTGTCGTGCTCGCATTTCCAAATGGTAAGGCGACCGTTAGCGATAACCGGGAACACGGATTCGAGTCCCGGTCTGGAAAAAAATTTTAACTGTCGTCATTCCATTATACAACAGATGGTAGTCCATATTCGTAACTGCGAATACGTTTCATGTGTAACACATGTAAGTGGCCGGTAAAGCGAAAAGTGGGAGTAGTAATAACATGAATACTTTTCAACATCAGCCGACGTGGAAACCTTTAAAATGAATTTTATTCA
This sequence comes from Schistocerca piceifrons, assembly GCF_021461385.2. NCBI lineage: Eukaryota > Metazoa > Arthropoda > Insecta > Orthoptera > Acrididae > Schistocerca > Schistocerca piceifrons. The sequence goes on from NC_060143.1 coordinate 564,325,643, forward strand.
GTTCATCTTTATGGAATAAGTTACGACTGTTAATTCCATGGCCTACCACCATATACGATTTGTGAATTAAATTAATCCATTTGAAGAGTTTATCAAATAGAACTGATATTCAATGAATGACGTGTATTACCTCATATATCTTAGGCAAAAGCTATTTCACTTGTGCTTACTGTGGAATTTTAATTAAGTACTTAGGCAAACATGAAGAAGCTATTTAATTCTGAGGATTGCGAAATGTCAGTTGTATATACAGTAGGGCGGGGTCTGTGTTTTACGGTGTCTATAAATTTCGATGGAATGTTCCTTCGGACTTCAAGGATGTAAGAAGGAGCTTTGACTCGAACTATACAGACACCGTAAAATACATCACCGTCCTACAATATTTATTGCCAAAGCAAGGCAATATGCCGAGCAAAACAATATCTCTCCCTGTGTGCAAATCACACGTTTTGTATGCGAGCACTACGGGACGTGGGCCTTGGAACATGTGGAAGTTTGAGTCGGTCTGAAGGCTTGTTTGGACGGTCGAGGCGGCTAACGCAACCGTTCGCGTAGTACCGGAAACCCATGTTTGAGTCTCAGCTCGATACAAGTATTCATATGTTCCTCGTAAATTATATAGCCGTTGTACAAGGGCATTCGGAATTTGCAATTGAATCGCAGAATCAGAAGCATATCTTTGGTTTAATAGTTCTTCGGTGATGACTATTCACATAAGCTTATATAAACTGAAGATGAGGAGGGAAGGAAGGAATGAAAAGGAAAGGACCTGTTGATGTCAGCTGCATCGGGTCTTTTTGTGAAATCAGCAAAATGCGTCACAGACTGGGATTTGAACCCGGGATCTCTTCCTTACTAATCAGTTGCGTTGATCACTGTAACATTCGGACACACTGTTGCCTGCAAATGCGCGAACTACCTCCGCACACCTTCCGGCCGACCCACATTCCCATGAGCGCCACCTGTCTGCAGTCCCTGTCCATGGCCTTCATCGTCGCTAATTTGAGAGTACCACAGGAGGTCAAACATAACTGTGCATCCACACTGAATGTTCAGAATTCATTGCCCATTGAGGCAAATTACCTATATGACTGTATGGTGTCTATTCTTTCAGACTCGTCGATGGGCAATGAATCCAACACCTCGAGTGCGGGTGCACAGTTCGACTTCCTGTGAGAATTTCAAAGTAACGAGCATGGAGTCTGTCTTTAGATGGAGCTAGGTGGGAATGTGGATTGGCTGAAGATAATTCACGCAGTTGTGATCAACGCTCGTCTGGGTGACACAATGGTTGACACAACTGCCTAATAAGTAGGAGATCTCAGGTTCGACTCCCAGTCTGGTCACATTTTCACTCATCGGTGCTGATTTCATGTGAACTCTCGATGCAGCTGGCGTCAATAGTTCCTTTCCATTCGTTTCCTTTCTCCCTCATTCCATCTTCAGTTTACATTATATGAATCAAAGCTGCCGATTCTGCATGGTGTCTGTTCCCTCGGACAAGCCTAAAGAACAGACACAATGCATCCAAATAAATTAGAAAACAGTATTTTTATGTCTCAGGTATAGGAAAAAGCTTTAAACTGTATTGTAATGGAAAGTAGGCTGTGTGATTACCTGGTAAGGAGTCCTGTGGTACATTAATTTTATCAAATATTAGTTAAAGTGAAACTGATGCCACAGAAAGCAATGATTTGGCGATTTTCATGAGTGCAACGTTAAACAGCATCGTTGATTGTCTTGGCAACAGAGTGACAGATCAATAATTGGACCTTGGGGCAGGTTCTGAAAGTGAATATTGAAAAGAATTTTCTGTTCTCCTTTGGAGAAAGTGAACCTACAGCAATTCACTAAATTAGAGATGTACAGTGAAACTCGATCTCCTATCAAACACAATTTGATGGTAACAGGGCAGCACATGGTCTAACTTTATAAACAAAATTCTTTATCATCATTTCACGTTCAATAGGGATCCATTTCACCACGCAGTTTGTCAATATATTCCTTAAGCTGCATATTAGATGGTTGTATATTTACCATGCACCATCTCTTTCCACAGGACAAAACACAGACACAGTCGCTAATGACCTCAGCACTATCTGTAATGTTGTAGAGGCCCGACGTCACGAATATCACTGAGTCATTTGCAGTTTATAACGATGCACACATATATCAGGTATCACCCGTTGGATGCCGCAGCCGGCTCCGTGCGCCGAAACTTGGGATACACAGAATGGGAGGTGCGTTGATTGCGCTTTCGGCTGCGGCAACCTTCCTCACAGAACACCCCCCTCCCCTCCCGCCTCCTGCCTCCCACCAGCCAGCCTCTCACCCCACCCTAGCCATCCTCTAGACTGCGCCAAGTTGCGCGGCGCTCCTGATAAGAGTTCCTACCACGCCACAACTTGCCGGCAGTTGAGCCGCGGCTCCCCACCCCCTTACACCTCGCTTCCCATCACCTATAGCGCCTTTCTCCTAACAAGGATCCCTCGGGGGCCACGCCTGTTCCAGGAATCCAGCCGCGAGGCTACTGCCGTATCTTCCGAAGAGGCTGAATTACGCACAAAATACCTGCACAGCGTGCACAGAAAAAAACACGAGAACCCATTTCCCTAGTATCCATTTCTGTATTAATGCGACGGTCACACGAAATTTACATTCTGATGAAAAAACAGCCACATAAAAACCAACGAAAATATCCGTTTTAATCTGAAACGCCCTCTTTGTTGCTGAGTCTATATTCGTTTCTACTCCAAGCCGCATTTCGCCTACCGCATTTAGACATCTTCACTGGATTTAACCTGGAGTAACACAATTCTTTTTACATGGCGTACGAATTGATTATGAAACAGCTCAAGCCATAATTCTTATATGAAGTGATTAATACTTACAGTTACTGATTTTTCCATCCGAAATCTGCGATTGCTCTCATCTTGTAACACTTTAAAAGTCGCACTTTCACTTCAGTTACAAAACATACACACGCTTTCGCCGCAGAACGAGATGGCGCAGTGGATAGGACAGTGGACTCGCATTACAGAGATAGACAGTTCAAACCCGCGTCTCGGCGTACTGCTTAGCTTTTCCGTGATTTCTCTCAAATCCTTCAGGTAAATGCTGGGAATGTTCGTTTGAAATGGCGTGGCTGACTTTCTTCCCTCATCCGAGGGGACGATGATGGATCTACGAAGTCCCCTCCCCCAAATCAACCAAACAACATTTTCACTTTACGATCTCTTTGGTTTGTAGCTTTTACATTTTGTAATGCTGTGGAGCACCACAGTGAAGATTTTTTTTCTACTAGATCTGTGAGCGATTTCTCTCACATAAATATTTCATCACTTTCTCTTTTCTCTTTTGTTCACATAAGTATTGCCAACCTAACAACCAAGTCACAGTCATATACTCCCAAACAAGTTAATGTAGTATTAACATATATAGTATATAGAACCATAAAAAAATCACGAACACTTGCATAGACACACACACACACACACACACACACACACACACACACACTGACATAGAACTAAAAGAAGTAGTTGTTAAGCTGAAAACTCTTTAAGAAAAAATATTCAGAAAGTAATCAGAGGTAGTTTAATATGCCCATCTAATAGCTGTCACGGAGTGGGCGAAATGGTCCAGGCGTTCGGATGATTTTTCGTTTATAAGTTACCTGGAAGAGAGTGGAAAGTATGGAGAGAAAAGAGGTTGTGTGACATCAACTGCAGCGACACTATGTCATCAAAAGTATACGGACACCCCAAAAACAAACGTTTTTCATATTAGGTGCATTGTGCTGCCACCTACTGCCAGGTACTCCATATCAGTGACCTCAGTAGTCATTAGACATCGCGAGAGAGCAGAATGGGGCGCTCCGCGGGACTTACGAACTTCGAACGTGGTCAGGTGATTGGGTGTCATTTGTGTCCTACGTCTGTACGCGAGATTTCCACACTCCTAAACATTCCTAGGTCCACTGTTTACGATGTCATAATGAAGTGGAAACATGAAGGAATACGTACAGCACAAAAGTATGCAGCCCGACCTCGACTGTTGACGGACAGAGGCTGGGAGTCGTAATGTGTAATCGGCAGACATCTATCCAGACCTTCCGGTCTAAGGCGCTGCAGTCATGGACTGTGCGGCTGGTCCCGGCGGAGATTCGAGTCCTCCCTCGGGCATGGGTGTGTATGTTTGTCCTTAGGATAATTTAGGTTAAGTAGTGTGTAAGCTTAGGGACTGATGACCTTAGCAGTTAAGCCCCATAAGATTTCACACACATTTGAACATTTTTCATATCCAGACCTTCACACAGAAATTCCAAACTGCATCAAGATACACTGCAGTACTATGAGAGCCAGGCGGGAGGTGAGAAAACTTGGATTTCATGGTCGAGCGGCTACACATAAGCCATACACCACGCCGGTAAATGCCAAACGACGCCTCGGTTGGTGTAAGGAGCGTAAACATTCGAAGATTGAGCAGTGGCAAAATGTTGTGTGGAGTGATGAATCACGGTACACAATGTGGCGATTGCATGGCAGTGTGTGGGTATGGCAAATGGCCGGTGAACGTCATCTGCAGGAGTGTGTGGTGCCAATAGTAAAATTCGGAGGCGGTGATGTTATGGTGCGGTCGTGTTTTTCACGGAGGGGGCTTGTACCCCTTAATGTTTCGCGTGGCACTAACACAGCACAGACCTACATTGATGTCTTAAGCTTGAAGAGCAATTCGGGGATGGCGACTGGATCCTTCAACACGATCGAGCACCTGTCCATAATGCACGGCAAGTGGCGGAGTGGTTACACAACAATAACATCCCTGTAATGGACTGGCCTGCGCAGAGTCCTGACCTGAGTCCTATAGTACACCTTTTGGATGTTTTGGAACACCGCCTTGGTGCCAGGTCTCGCCGACCGACATCGATACCTCTCGTCAGTGCAGCACCCCGTGAAGAATGTGCTGACATTCGCCAAGAAACCTTCCAGTACCTGATTGAACGTATGCCTGTGAGAGTGGAAGCTGTCATCAAGGCTAAGGGTGCGCCAACACCATATTGAATTCCAGCATTACCAATGGAGGGTGCCACGAACTTGTAAGTCATTTTCAGCGAGGTGTCCGGATACTTTTCATGACATAGTGTATGTTACTCTACTATTTTATCTCTTATTGTGAATACTGAGTTTTTTCTCACCTCCACTTGATCATTGTATACCGGTTTTATTTTCAGTTTTATTTATTTTATTTATTTATTTATTTATTTAACCTGATCAGATTAGGGCCATCAGGCCCTGTCTTACATCGGACCAGTGTTCCACACATGCAGCATTTCACACATCAGAGTTACATCATGAACATAGTTTAAATGAGACAATTAGCTTACTCTAGTGACAATATGAATAAAGAGTAGTGACTAAGACCTAATAAAGTAAATGCGGAAGTATTTTTACAACAGTTGCTATACATGCAGATAAAAGCAATAATAATAACAGTAAAACAAAAAATCAAATAATAATGATAAACATGACTAAGACCTAATAAAGTAAATGCTGGCAGTATTTTTACATCAGGTGCTATACATACAGATTATGGTGAAAGCAATAATAATAACAGTAAAAAAAATCAAATAATAATGACAAACATGAGAAAGATTGGCAATAGTAATGAAGGTTTGTGCAGATGTACGTTAATATTTTGGTGTGTAAAGTAGATGTTTACTAGTATAGCGAGTTTTGGGTGAGGGAGGTTTAAGGAGGGGGAGAGAGGGAAGTAATGAGGTGAAGTGCACTCATGTACAGAGGAAGGCATTACTGTTGCTTAAGTAGATACGTCATTAACTGTTTTTTGAAGCTGGTCATGTTTTTAAGTTCTCTAACATAACGAGGGAGGTTATTCCAGAGTCGGGTTCCCGCTACTGTAAAGGACTTGGAGAAGGTGACTGAGCGATGCAGTGGAACGGAGAGGATTTTATTATGATGGGAACGTGTGTTTCTGTCATGTTGTTCCGACATGAGTGTTAGGGACGAGGAGAGATATAAGGGACAGTGTACATGTATAAGGCAGTAGATGAGACAGAGTGTATGGAAATCTCTGCGTTTGTCTGCACGCAGCCAGGACAATTTTGCATATGCTGGTGAAATGTGATCAAAAAGTCGAACGTCACAGATATATCGGACGCAGGCATTCGTGACCAGTTCTAGACGTCGGGAATTTTCCTGAGAGAGGCCTTGTAGGATAATATCGCTGTAGTCAATGATTGGGAGTATAAGCGTTTGTACTAATTTCTTTTTCAGATCGAAAGGGAAGAGTTTTTTATATTTTTGTAGGACATGAAGGGATGCTGATGCTTTTTTGCACACTGCAGTTACGTGCTCTGTCCAATTTAGATTTTCATCTATTATTACTCCCAAACTCTTTGCTGAGGGCGAGAAGTTAATATTTGTTCCATTTAGGATAAGAGGTGGTACGGATTCCCGATGTTTTGGGCTAATGAGCTTAGAGTGACCAACAAGTACCGCTTGCGTTTTAGATGGGTTTAGTTTTAGACCTATGTCCTGTGCCCATTTTGACAGTGCATCGAGGTCAGTATTGAAATTTTCAATAGCTTTCTTGAGATTGCTTCGTTTCGCACTTAGATACAACTGAAGGTCATCAGCATACATATGGTATTTGCAATAGGTCAGGACTGATGACACATCATTGACGTAAAGAGAGAAGAGTATAGGACCTAATACTGAGCCTTGGGGAACGCCTGACACTACCTGCCGCCATTGTGATTTTATATCCCCAGACAGGACGCGTTGCTGACGAGACGTCATGTATGAGCGAAACCATTGCACTGCGCTTGGTGAGAAATTTAGACCGCTAAGTTTGGCTAGTAAGATGTCGAAGTCGACAGTATCAAATGCTTTGCTGAAATCTAAGAAGCAAATGATAGTCGCTTCTTGTCTGTCCATGGCAAGTTTCAGGTCATCTGTCACCTTTATCAGAGCGGATGTTGTGCTTCGATGTTTACGGAAACCTGATTGGTATTCGTCTAGTAGGTTGTTAGTAGTTAGGTAGTTGGTGAGCTGGTCATGAACTATATATTCTAAGGCCTTTGATAGTGCAGGAAAGAAGGCAGATGGGGCGGTAGTCAGAGGCTGCTGTGGCGATGTCCTTTTTAGGCAATGGCTTGATTTGTCCCAGTTTCCAGGCCTCAGGGAAAACACTTGTGATTAATGAATCGTTGAAAATGTCTGTTATAGAGGGCAGTAGTTGGTCAATAATAAGTTTTACCATCTGGATAGTGATACCATCATGTCCAGTAGATGCTGATCTAATCCGCATTATGGCTTTCTTGACAGTACTGCAAGTGACGTGCTGTAGATAGAATTTTTCTTTGCTACAGTTGTTCGTCCCAATGAAGTAATCAATGATTCTCTGTTTTTTTTGCGGATCAATTTTGGTTGCAGGTAATGTGAAGAATCGGTTTAGTTCTTCAGCTGGGACCATGGGATTTTCTGCAACTTTTATTTTGCCTAAACCGAGACTACGGAGATTTTTCCACAGGATAGCTGGTCTACATCTATTGTCAGCTAATGTACGGGCATGTCTGAGCTTAGCGCTTCTCACCGCTTGACTGACTTTGTTTCGTTTCTGCTTGTATACAGCGTGATTTTCAGGTGTAGGATGTATCTTGTATGCTCGATGTGCAGCATCTCTGAGATTCATGAGCTGTTTTAGTTCATCAGTCAGCCAAGGTGCAGGTTGCCTTTTTACTTTTCTGGTCTTTATTGGAGCATATTTGTCATATAGTTGAGTAATTTTGTTAGTGAAATCGTGGAGTTTGTCGTTTATGTCCATGAGGGGAGTAGAGGTCATCCCCCAAACTATTTCTTGTGCCTCAGTTTCGAGTTCAGGGAAATTTATGCGTTTGAGGTCTCGGTATGTAGACAGTTTTTGTTTCTTTCTAGGGCATTCTAGTGAATACGTCATGGAAATGATGTCATGGGCAGACATGCCAGGCGCAGATATTTGAGAGGTGCGGATTATTCTGTTCGGAGATTTCGTTGCGAATATATCTATGAAAGTGTGACTGGTAGTCGTGTGATGAGTAGGTGCCAGCTGAAGTAGCGTCATATTTGAGGAAGAAAGCATCCTCTTAAATTTCCCAGTGGAAGGACTATTGCACAGAAAATTAATGTTAGTGTCACCAGCTATAATTACATGTTCATATGACGATTCGAGACTAGAGAGGGCAGTTTCGAAGCAGGTGAACCCACCTACTTTAGGAGGTTTGTAAAGGACATATATTAAGCACTTTCTGTTAAGTGATTTGATCTCTATGAACATATATTCCACTTGTTTATCTACATTGTTGTCGGATGTGTGTAGTACTGTAGGTGACAAATCAGAGCGTATGTACGCACCTACTCCGCCCCCTCGTCTGTTGCATCTGTCGTGCCTGAGAAAGATATAGCCATCTAGGTTTACGGAAGTTGTAGGAATACTTGGTTTGAGCCAAGTCTCTGACAAAAGTATTACGTGTATATCAGCAGTTTGAAATATATATTTGAACTCGTCGAAGTGAGCTGGCAGAGACTGGACATTTGCATGTGCAATATGCAGCTTGGTGCGTTTGGGTGTTGATTGCCCGAGGAGGCTGCCAACCGATGTTTGCGGGTCGTGGTTAGCGGTGACAAGAGGGTCTGGCATGAGGAATGCGGAAGGCGTGTGAAGGGGGGGGGGGGGGGTGAGGGAGTGTCCTCCCAGTTCTGTGCAGTGAAAGCGGCCGGGAGGGGGAGGGGGTAGGTCCCCGGGGAGACAACGGGATCTGCGGCCAAGGTCAGCGAGGTCTGCAACGGTTATGGAAGTAGCCGTGTGCTGGCAGGGGAAGGAATTTCGCTAAATACAACGGGAGTAATCTGCACGTTATGACAAAGTGTGATATTAATTGCACTTATGAGGATAACAACTAAAGTATGATGGTGAGTTGCTAATTAAGGATGGAAGTGAGACTACCTTATGCAATAATTAACAAAATTACATGAGAAAAACAATTAAAAATGAAAATAGTTATGTGGAGAAACGAAAAGTTGATAATACAAATAATAACAAATATTACACGAGAAAGAATAATTAGGGATAAAAAATAGTTATTTAGAGAAACGAACAATTTGATAATACATTAGTTACGATATGGTTGACAGTGTAAACAATATAAACATACAGGTTAGTGGCAGCAAGATTAGACATGATTTAGCTTCTAAAGCACAGGCTTTCGAGTTCATTAACACTGCAAATTGTTTTCTTTCCGTTTTCGGTCTTAACCATTATCCTGCCGTCATTTGTCCATACGTTATGTAGCCCAAATTTCGAAATCGCGCTCTTCAAAATGTTAAGTCTTTCAGAGGTCAGATCCTCGCGTACTGTCAGACCCGACTTCGCGAGATTCTTCTTTGCTCTGAAGATTTCAGATCTCTTCCTATACGACATAAATTTCACTATTATAGGTCTTGGTTTTGTAGAACCTGGCGACTTACGACCCACTCTATGACTTCTGTGAATGTCACTCAGAGTCACCTGCACGCCTAGCTTTTCTTGGACAAGATTTATCACAAGTTCATCTGTGTTCTCCCTGCTGCTCTCTGGTATGCCGAACAGTCTGAGATTATTGCGTCTCTGATATTGTTCGAGCTCGTCCGTCTTCTCGATCAATTTCTGTTCGAGCAGTCGTGCTTTCTCCTCACTTGCTTTTAACGATGTGTCCAGTGCACGGATCTCGCTCGCATTCGCCTCCAGAGTTTTCAGTATTTTGTCCGTCACTGCTGCAGTGACAGCATCAGTGATGGTTTGAACAACGAGCCCGAGCGTCTCCTTAGCCTGCAGCGCGGCACTCACCTCAGCCTTCACGAGTGCGGCGATGTCAGCGATCCCGGGCGGAGCGGCCGCAGCTCCCGGTGTAGACTCCACGCCTGCGCTGTCGCCGGCCTGGCCGTTGGCTGCACTGCGCGTTGTTCGGCGATTTTCCATTTTTAGTGCGATTCCGTGTAATTGGTGCTCAGTATGTGATGTAAAATACGACACTCGGCAGTAGATATACGGCTTTAGTATATGTAGACTAGCCTAACTGCTTAAAACACCTCCAGATTTCACGTAAACTTGCGAGACGAGCTAACGCACGTCACTCACTCGCCGCCATGTTACCTTTTAGGTTTTTGTATACGAAAATTTCCTTGCAAGGGTGGATGGTGTCTTTCACGGCCACACCAAGAAACTTGTCGAATGAAGAAAAACTTCTGCTCACAGAGTAAATTAAAAACACTTACGTGCTGTACAAGAGACCGAGTAGGTACTATTTTGCACAACAAACGTTAAAATTTCGAGAGTTAATTTAAGCTACTGCAGTTATTTCATGGAAAAAATAAGTGTGGATGCAATGGATTGTTTCCTGTGTTTGTCTTTGTACATACATGGGAAGATACGAGACATTTCTATTCTGACACACTGGATGGACAAAATATGGAAACACCAGAAGCACAACACGTTACCACGCCTTACACGCTGTGGGAAACCTATTGCCAATCAAAACAGCTTCCGGTCGTCTCGGAACGGATAAATACAGGTCGTGTATGGTTTTGGACACAATCTTATTGCATTCTTCCTACAAAATAGTAGCAAGTTTAGCTAACGATCATGGAGATCGGTATCGATTACGCATCTTCTCTCCAAAGTAGAGAACGAACACTCAATAATACTGAGATGTGGTCACTGTGGCAGCCAGGGGAGACGCAACACGTCATCCTCGTGCTCAAAAAACCAGCCCTGGATAATGCGAGCCCTGTGAATAGTGGACTTTTCGTCTTGCAACAGATCATCGTCTTTCGAGAACAAAGATTGTACCGTGGGATGGCCCTGATCAGCCAAAATGGCTTGGCAGTGATGCGAAATACCACGATATGGTTGCCCAAATCATCATCTAATCCCTACTGTGTTGTACTCTTTAGGCGTATACTTGACCAGACGTTGGAAACGGTGTGAAACAACACTCATCCGGCCATGACTTCCTTCTGCTGGTCGACAGTCCAGTTTTAATGGCTTCGATACCACGTTTTCCCGTTAGGGGCATTTGCATTGCTGACGAGTGGATCTGGAATTCCAGCTCGCCTTACAGTTCGCTGCTTATGGAGATCCCTTCGCGTTGCTTTGATGCTGACAGGGTTTGCGAGTGCAACTTTCGGCAGTGAATTTTCAGCTGTTGTCCTCTTATTTTAGTGCACAATCCAATGTCCATGTTTCACGATCACTCAACACACCCTTCTGCCTGCGTTATGACCCAGTAGATGATGTTTCCCCACTTTTAATGTGCGAGGAATAAAAATGCGGTATGAACCTTCGAGATGTGTCCTCTTGAAACACCAAACACTTCGGCTCGCTTTGTTAACAAACCATCTACCATAGGAGCACCAACAGTTTGCCCCCTTTCGAATTCACTTAGCTCCGACATAACGCATTCACAATTACACAGAACACTGTTCTGACCATGACTGACGCAAAGTAATGAGAACATTGCACGAGTGCTTCCTATCAGTCCGGAAGATTTAAGTGAAGTACATTGTATGATTGCACGAGTGCTGTTCGCGGTCAAATACACAAGCTGCAGGGTTGGCTACCACCTGCTTTTAAGTTGAAGCACGCATTTTTCGCAGTGTTCCCAGATTTTTGGCCAACGCTTCTACCTATTTCATCCACATGGCGGGATTGAAACATTTCTTTTCGACTGCTGTCTGGAAGCTTCCGTAGCGTGGGGGGTTGACCCACCTCTGGCCACGGCAAGAGTTTGCTAAAGTCTATATAGCGATAGGCTTTCGCGAGAGTCGTAAGGAACATTTTGTTTGCTGATTCTGCAGATATTCGCAATTTCGTTTTTTCAGTGTATAGGTGGAGTTGGCCCAAACAAATACTGTTCATCAAGTCATCTATGCGATGCCCAGTCTCAACTTCCATTACAAAGGAACCGATGTTAGAACAGGAACTTTGCGCACCCATTCGATACAGCGGTCCCAAATTAGTATAGTGCTATATTCGTGTTATCGGTATGCATTAACATGGATAAAGAAATACGAAGAATAACCTAGTACTGCAGCTGAGACTGAGCAGCGCTGTTGCCTGACGCTAGCAGTCAGTGCGGGCCAGGGTGATACTGTAGCTGCTGAAACACTGGCTATTTTTCGTGTTTTAGTGAGCATATTATGATACGACAACAAAACGAATACGGTACTAGACTAAATTTGAACATAAAATTATTTTGTTTCTAACGGGAATCAATCACGACGATTTTCGTCGTCAGTGTGGGCGTTGCGTGAAAGACGTGATAAGCACTGTTTGCTTCGGCTGACTCCTGGTACACTTCGCAAAAATGAAACGGCAACTATCCGAACACCAGAGAAAATGTGCCTGACTGCTCTTGCGAGGGACACGCAGCAGACAGGTCTTTGTAGTGCACATACTCTTTGTGCTGTCACATTCGACCCACATTCGGAGGACGACATTCCAAACACTCGTCCGGCTATTCAGATTTAGGTTTTCCCTCATTTCCGTAAATCGCTTAAGGAAAAGGCCTAGATGGTTCCTTCGAAAGGGTATGGCTGCTTTCCTTCTCCACCTTTCGCTAATTCCATATTGCCCTGTTCCTAATGCCCTCGATATCGACGGGACGTTAAACACTAAACTCCTCCCCCTCCTTAGAGCCACGCAATGAGCGAGACAAACCTTGCGACGTATTTCTCCGTAGACTTGGTCCGAAGTGTTTATTGACAGACTCAGATTAATGTTGTTTGCTATTAAACATTTTTATTTATCGCACGGCAATACATATATAAAAAAATTACGAATTACTAGACATCAACATTTAAACACAGCTCTCTAGCATAAGACATCACAAATAACGTTATAGACGGATATCAAGGTCTTTTATGTATTTTATAATATCACTCGTCGACCCACCAGGGTAGCCGAGAGCACTAATGCGCTGCTTCCTGGACTCGGGTAGGCGCGCCGGCCCCAGATCGATTCCGCCCGGCGGACTAACGACATGGGTTGGTATGCTGACAAGCCTGGATGTGGTTTTTAGGCCGTTTTCTGCGTCCCATTAGGTGAATACCGGGCTGGTCGCCACGTTCCGCCTCAGTTACACGACTCAGACATTTGAAAACATTCTAACTATTCCAAGGCTTTCACTAGATGCAGACAGCTGGGGTATACTAATTCAGTCCCGGGGGTTTTGGGGTGGTGGCACGAAGGGCATTTGACCACCCTCTGCAACTAACGCTGCCAAATCAATAGTGACAAGGCCGACCCCGCGTGACGCGGGACAAAGGCCCCAAGAAAGAAAGATATAATATCACTCGCCGCTGTGAGGAAATCTCGGAAATGGCCCTTGTAGGCACGTGTGGGACATGTCGATACAAAATGAGCATCCATTCGGTTGCAGGTCAAGATAGTCCAAATTGCCCAATGCCGGTCGAATCCAGGGAATTTCTTCTGGATGCAGGGCAGCTTCAAGCATTGTGGGGAACAGTTTTGTTTCCAGAAGCGTTCCCATTCGTCGATGGGATTGAATCCAGTGAGTCCTGGCTGTGATGAGAGTGGGATGTCTTGCTATTAATCTTTTTCCGTGTGCAGGGAATACGTCCTCCTCTATTTGAAGCTCGGTGTTATTAGCAATCTTGTGGTATTCACGGAGTAGTGCACTCTTCCGCCTGATATCAAGAGGTGAAATGTGGCTCAAGATAGGTAGCCAGTACGTGGGAGTAGATCGTATTGACTCACTAACAATGTACATGGCCTCATTAAGTTGTAAGTCTATCTCTTATACATGTGGACTATTAAGCCAGACAGGCACACACTACTCTGCAGCTGAGTATACCAAACCGAGTGCTGATACCCGAATGGTGTCTGCTGGCGATCCGCAACGAGAGTCGCAGAGTTTATGGAGAATGTGGTTTCTGGTTTAGAGCTTAGCCGATATTCGTGTCATGCGCTCCTTAAAATGACGTGTCCTTTCTATCCCCAAGGTATTTTGGGTGCATATTATGTTGAAATTTGTCTCCTTCAAAACAGACATCGAGGGCTCTAAGTGCCAATCTACTGGACAGATGGAAACATGAAACTTCTGTTTTATTTGAGTGTGGTTGTAACCTCCATTTGCGGAAATAGTGGCTTAATGTATGTAGATCAGAAGTTAGGATTTCTTCAGTTCTTTCAAAGGTATTTCTCAGTCGTCTGCATAGCCAAACTTTATGGACTGTGTTGGAGGGATATCAGATGTACATACACTCCTGGAAATGGAAAAAAGAACACATTGACACCAGTGTGTCAGACCCACCATACTTGCTCCGGACACTGCGAGAGGGCTGTACAAGCAATGATCACACGCACGGCACAGCGGACACACCAGGAACCGCGGTGTTGGCCGTCGAATGGCGCTAGCTGCGCAGCATTTGTGCACCGCCGCCGTCAGTGTCAGCCAGTTTGCCGTGGCATACGGAGCTCCACGCAGTCTTTAACACTGGTAGCATGCCGCGACCGTGTGGACGTGAACCGTATGTGCAGTTGACGGACTTTGAGCGAGGGCGTATAGTGGGCATGCGGGAGGCCGGGTGGACGTACCGCCGAATTGCTCAACACGTGGGGCGTGAGGTCTCCACAGTACATCGATGTTGTCGCCAGTGGTCGGCGGAAGGTGCACGTGCCCGTCGACCTGGGACCGGACCGCAGCGACGCACGGATGCACGCTAAGACCGTAGGATCCTACGCAGTGCCGTAGGGGACCGCACCGCCACTTCCCAGCAAATTAGGGACACTGTTGCTCCTGGGGTATCGGCGAGGACCATTCGCAACCGTCTCCATGAAGCTGGGCTACGGTCCCGCACACCGTTAGGCCGTCTTCCGCTCACGCCCCAACATCGTGCAGCCCGCCTCCAGTGGTGTCGCGACAGGCGTGAATGGAGGGACGAATGGAGACGTGTCGTCTTCAGCGATGAGAGTCGCTTCTGCCTTGGTGCCAATGATGGTCGTATGCGTGTTTGGCGCCGTGCAGGTGAGCGCCACAATCAGGACTGAATACGACCGAGGCACACAGGGCCAACACCCGGCATCATGGTGTGGGGAGCGATCTCCTACCCTGGCTGTACACCACTGGTGATCGTCGAAGGGACACTGAATAGTGCACGGTACATCCAAACCGTCATCGAACCCATCGTTCTACCATTCCTAGACCGGCAAGGGAACTTGCTGTTCCAACAGGACAATGCACGTCCGCATGTATCCCGTGCCACCCAACGTGCTCTAGAAGGTGTAAGTCAACTACCCTGGCCAGCAAGATCTCCGGATCTGTCCCCCATTGAGCATGTTTGGGACTGGATGAAGCGTCGTCTTACGCGGTCTGCACGTCCAGCACGAACGCTGGTCCAACTGAGGCGCCAGGTGGAAATGGCATGGCAAGCCGTTCCACAGGACTACATCCAGCATCTCTACGATCGTCTCCATGGGAGAATAGCAGCCTGCATTGCTCCGGAAGGTGGATATACACTGTACTAGTGCCGACATTGTGTATGCTCTGTTGCCTGTGTCTATGTGCCTGTGGTTCTGTCAGTGTGATCATGTGATGTATCTGACCCCAGGAATGTGTCAACAAAGATTCCCCTTCCTGGGACAATGAATTCACGGTATTCTTATTTCAATTTCCAGGAGTGTAGATTAAACAAGAGAGGAGCAGGGACGAATCCTTATTGCAAACTATTATTCAATACTTTAGGGCAGCTAGTGTCTTTTTCGGTAGTTGCAGTAAATGTCCTTCCAGTTAACATTACGTAAATTAGTTTTGTTGTCCGTTTGCATGGGGCAAGTTGCAATAATTAATAAAGCAGTCCATGCCTCCAAACTGTATCATATGCTGGACTTAGATCGAAGAAAGCAGCTGATGTTTTCTGCTTCATTTGGTACCCTGCTTCAATAAATCTTGTTATTGTTACAGATAAGACTTGAACAGTGCAGTTCTGTCCTGGACGGAATCCAGCTTGCTCAACAGGAAGGTTCTGAAAGATTACTGAACTAATTAGATTGTAGAGAATTCTTTCAGGGAACGTATAAATAGCGCTCAACAGAGCGTCTGGCCGGTAGTGCTGAGGCTGGTCTGGTGCCTTGCTATGATTTTTGATCGCCTCATTTTTCTTGGGACTGAACCAGACATCATAATATCAGAGAAGGCTTCCGCCATCCATTTTTTTGCACGGTTACCACTATGCAGAAGTAAATCTGGGTGGATTGCTCTACTTCGCGGTGACTTTCCGGGCTTTAGAGTTTTAAGAGCAGCGTGAATTTCAGGTAGAGAGAAAGTTCTTGGGAAGTCAGACTGTTCCTTCGTGTTCTTTTTGAGCAATGTAAGTTTGCGTCTGATGTATCTTGTATGAGTTTTAACCCTTGGTGCTCTTGATGTGGACAGCAGATGTGAAGCAATCCTCTTAGCTGATATTTGAGTGTTGTTCCTTACTTTAACGTTGTTTCCGTCCAACTTTCTTATTAAAGACCATGCTTTTCTACTTGATGTTTGAAAACTGAGTGACTCAACAGTCTCTGTCCATCAATTTCGTCCGGCTGTCACGATGTTATGAAGTAGGTTATGCGCTGTTAAACGTAAGCTATCAGGTCGCCAGTGAGAAAGGGTTTAAATAGTTCCTGCTCCTGTGCGACTAGTCAGTGCCCTGCAGAGATCCATCTCGCAAATCTGACAGTTAGATTCGAAAACGAGGACCGTCAGCAGACACTACACGACAAGAAGAAATTACAGACACTGGTTGCGGGTAATTTAAATCCACGGGGAAAGTTGGATATCTGTCCCAGATCGGGACTGGAACCGGGTCTCCCGGTTATTAGCCAGAAGCTGTGACCACTAAGCCATCCGGATAGAGCAGTCAGGGCAACTGCACGGACTGCCATAGCACGCCTCCCGTCAGACCCAAATTCTCAACTTGTCCACACACTTCTAATGTAGTGCCGCTTGCACATTGTCCTCATTACTCGCGCCATTTCGCCGATTTCCGTAAGAGTTCGAGCCTGGCGTGGATCCACACTGAAGAGATCATTGGCCGTCCTCGCCTTAATCATATATACAGGGTTACAGGGTGAACCGAAATTCGTGTTCTCGGGGTTCGCAGCGCGATTCCTAACATGCCAGCGATAAAAAAATGTCTTTCACAAAATTTCGTCCGGTGAGTACATCCGGCATAAAATGCACGTTAAAGAGTGGCAATCTGGCAACAATGTAACCACATTTATGGTAACTATCTCTGTCAGCAACTGTTTGTCATGCTGTATAGTTTGTGCAGTGGATACACTTTTGGGTTATCATGCAGGAGGTCGATGATTCGATCCTGGGTGGAGGCATATGTTTTTTATTTGCTAAATATAGCGCGGGTGGTACGGTACCTGGCATCTTAATCGTCAACAGCTATTGCAGCGGGTCCTCTATAAAACATTTGCACATAAATACTGAAACCTTAGAAATGGAAGATTGAAAGAAGCGCTTTCCAGGTCGTGGACATGAATTTATTCGCACCACTTCATTTACTAAATGTCCACCCCGATAGTTGAGAGGTCAGCGTGACGCATTGCCATCCTACGGGCCCGAGTTCGATTCCTGGCTGTATCGGAGACTTTCTGCGCTCAGAGACTGGATGTTGTGTTGTCTTCATCATCATTTCATCCCCATCCGGCGCGCAGGTCGCCCAATGTGGCGTCGAATGTAATAAGACCTTCACTAAGGCAGCCGGCCAATGACGCCAAACGCTCATTTCCATTTACTACATGCGAAACTTGTTTCCTTTGTATCCTCGTCCAGTGGTCCCATAGATTAGTATCAACTATTATCCTTGCCTCGTTCAAGTCCATTACATTTCGTTGCGGCTTTACGTTACCAGTAGGACTGTCAACGTGTTTTGTGAATAATGTCCAAACTCGGTTACTATTTGTTTGTGCTATTACCACGGTCCCACTAATTATGGCTTTCAACACTGAGTCTGGTAACGGCATGCTGTTTAGTACGTATCTCAATGCATTATTATTATTCTATCGATTGGATTGTGGAAATATCACATCTATTACCGTTAGGGAAACAGTGATATTCGAAACCAAACATTTCCCAATTAGCGGTGTCGGGACGAATCATGCAGAACAATATCTGTCACATGGCTAATGCGCGTTAGGTGGAACAGCGTGTAGGACCGACGGCGTGTTTATACTGTATGCGCTGTCCGTCAGACAGGGACTAGTTGCGGGCGGAGTAATGCGCCCATGACCGACTCCGATGTACATTCACACAAGTATCGAATTTTCTCATTGTCAACCTCTAAACCAGTATGGCAGACGTATGGCATACACGAACAACGAATATGTGGATATGCTTCGGATCCTTAGTGCATCTGATAACCGGACTGTTGCTGCCGCTCGTGAATATGCTGCTAGGTATCCTCGTCGACACCATCCAGATAAAAATGTGTTTCGTCATCTGGGGCTGCGCCTTCAGGAGTTAGGTTCTCTCCTTCCACCATAGCGTGACAGAGGTCGTCCACGGACTCGCCATACTCCAGCTACTGAGGAAGCTATTCCTGGAGGTCATTCACCAAGAACCTCGGTGAAGTACACGTAGCGTAGCAAGGCAGCTGCGTGTCCTGCAATGCAGAATCATTAACGTGCTGCACGAGCATGGGCTGCACCCCTATCAGCACGCTTTCACGCAACACCTGCATCCTGCAGATCGCCGTCAGCGGATGCAAGTCTGTGAATGGTTCCAACAATAACAGGAAGCCAACTATGACTTCGTGAACAACGTAATATGTTTGGATGAAGCAGCATTCACTCGTGAGGGTGTCTTCAATATGCACAATGCCCACTATTGGTGTGAGATTAACCCGCAAGTCACCCGAGACCGTGGACATAAAGTTCGCTTTGGCATCAACGTATGGGCTGGAATATTGGGCGGCAGGTGTTTGGGCCCCTACGTGCTGCCTGAGCAGCTGATTGAATGAAGGTATCGTACATTCCTTTCAAATTATCTGCCTGATGCGCTGGAAGATGTTCCACTACATGTTCGGCAGAGGATATGGTTTCAACATGATGGCGCACCTCCGCACTCTGGAATTAATGTGGGACAGTATTTGGACAGAAATTTCCAGGGAAATGGTTCAGACGTGGTGGTCCATTTGTATGCCCACTACGTTGACATGACCTAAATCCCATGGATTTCTTCCTGTGGGTACACCTGAAGGAGCAAGTATACCCTACTCAGCCGACGAATGAGGAAGAATTGGTAGCTTGCGTTCATGCTGCTCTTCTTACTGTGGGTGCAGCTTTGCTGCGAAGATCCAGGCGCCGGCCGGTGTGGCCAAGCGGTTCTAGGGGCTTTAGTCTGGAACCGCGCGACTGCTACGGTCGCAGGTTCGAATCCTGCCTCAGGCATGGATGTGTGTAATGTCCTTAGGTTGGTTAGGTTTAAGTAGTTCTAAGTTCTAGGGGACTGACGACCTTCGATATTAAGTCCCATAGCGCTCAGAGCCATCTGAACCATTCCAAGATCCAGAGCTGTATGATCCGGCGGGTTGCACAATGTTTGGAGGTGCAGGCAGATCGCTTTGTGCATCTGCTGTTCTGAGGACAACATATTCTGTTGTGAAGGCCATTCGGCCATTGATATAGACACTATTATTGTCACTGGTTGCTAACGTGTGACATCTGAGCACTCACGTTACATACAGTATAAATGACATATAGATGTTGTGTTATTGCACTGTGTTATCACCTTTAACGTCTCGAAATTGTTATTGTTTTTATAGTTATTCTGAAAGGTCATTTGTTTCAAACGTCCATTTCTTATACTGTACTGGGTAATCAAAAAAGTATAAATCTGAAAACTTAATAAACCACGGAATAATGTAGATAGAGAGGTAAAAATTGACGCACATGCTCGGAATGAGATGGGGTTTTCTAAGAACCAAAAAAAAAAAAACCATATTGCTAGACGAATGAAAGATCTCTTGCACGCGTCGTTTGGTGATGATCGTGTGCTCAGCCGCCACTTTCGTCATGCTTGGCCTCGTCGCAGATCCCCAGACCTCAGGCAATGCGATTATTGGCTTTGGGGTTACCTGAAGTCGCAAGTGTATCGTGATCGACCGACATCTCTAGGGATGCTGAAAGACAACATCCGACGCCAATGCCTCACCATAACTCCGGACATGCTTTACTGTGCTGTTCACAACATTATTCCTCGATTACAGCTATTGTTGAGGGATGATTGTGGACATATTGAGCATTTCCTGTAAGGAACATCATCTTTGCTGTGTCTTACTTTGTTATGCTAATTATTGCTACTCTATCAGATGAAGGGTCATCTGTCGGACATTTTTGAACTTTTGTATTTTTTTTTATTCTAATAAAACCCCATGTCATTCCAAGCATGTGTCTCAATTTGTATCTCTCTATCTACATTATTCCGTGATTTATTCAGTTTTCAAATTCATACTGACTTTTTGATCACCCGGTATCTCTAACCTCGTATTTGTTATGTTCAGCGTTACAAAATGTTTTAAATTTAGAATACAGTAACCTAAGAAACGGTGTATATTACAGCATGAAATGTCAGAATGAATTAGCAAATAAAAAAATGCGTCCCAACCCAGGCTCGAACCCTCGACATTCTGCACGCTAACCCAAAACTGCATTCACTAGACCAACTATACAGCATGAAAAAAATGTACTTACAGAGATAGTTACGATGCATGTGGTTACAGTGTTGCCAGATTGCCACTCTTTAACGTCCTTTTTCTCCTGATGTACTCGCCGGACAAAATTTTGTGACAGATTTTTTTTTAATCGCTTGCATGTGAGGAGTCGTGCTGCGAAGCCCGAGTGCGCGAATTTCGCTTCACCCTGAATATGTGGTGTCAAGTATGCGTTCTACCCGGTCATCAACTAGTTTATATCACCTCTCCTATAGCGTAGTTAAAAGGCCAAGGAGTCTATTATCTTCTAATAATCGTCCCCAGACCCTCTTAGTTCCTTAAACAACACCTGCAGCTAGCTGATGGCTCTACGCTCGATCAGGCAGCCTCTGCCTACAGTAGAGAGCGTGCACGCCCGCTAGACAGCAACATCCGCCGTGAAACAGGCAGGTCACTAAGCGAGTACCTGCGCCAGTACACAGGAATGCACTCGTGAACTCTGAAACTTTACACGCCAGGAGATCTACTTCACAGATCACTACCCACTTGCTATTCCATTCCGCAACACGACCTCCGCCCCCGAGGGCACAGCCACAACCTGAGAAAGACCATCCCATCGCCATCAGGCCGTCAAACATGTCGTTCCTGGATACCGGTTCTAGACACAATAGCCACCTGACACGCATGCACACACAGCTCGGAAATGATATGTGACAAATTCTCAAAAAGTAGGATCTGGATTCAGAGATACTCTGAATGCATTATTTTAATCTCAAGGATGTGTTGGTATCAAATACATATACAGGCCAAGAGCGTCATAACACAATGGCTAGGAAACTGATCCATTATTTGGGAAGAGCGAGGTTCAAATTGCTGTACGACCATCCTGACATACACCGAAGCGCCAAAGAAACTGGTAAAGCATGCGTATTCATGTACAGAGATTTGTATACAGTCAGAATACGACGATGGGGCTGCAATGCTTACATAAGACAACAAATGTTTGATGCAGTTGTTAGATCGGTTACTGCTGCTACAATGGCAGCTTATCAAGATCGAAGTGAGTTCGAACGTGGTGGTGTAATTGGCGCATGAGGGATAGGGCACAGCATTTCTGAGGTAGCAATGAAGTGGGGATTTTCCAGTACTGCCATTTCACAAGTTTACCGTGAATATCAGGAATCCGGTGAAACATCAGATCTCCGACATCGCCACGGCCGGAAAAAGATCCTGCAAGAACGGGACCAATGACGATTGAAGAGAATCGTGACAGAAGAGCAACCCTCCAGCAAATTGTTGCAGATTTCAATGCTGGGCCATCAACAAGTGTCACCCTGCGAAAGATTCAACGAAACATCATCGATATGGGCTTTCGGAGCCGAAGGCCCACTCGTGTAACCTTGATGACTGCATGACACAAAGTTCTACGCCTCGCCTGCGCCCATCGACACCGACTTGGGATTGTTGATCACTGTAAACATGTTACCTGGTCGTACAAGTCTGATTTCAAATTGTTTCGTGCGGATGGACGTCTATGGGTATCGAGACAACCTCGTGAATCCACGGACCCTGCATGTCAGCAGGGGACTGTTCAAGCTGGTTGAGGCTCTGTAATGGTGTGGGGCGTGTGCAGTTGGAGTGATGGGGACCCTTGATACGTCTAGATACTACTCTGACAGGTGACACGTTCGTAAACATCCTGTCTGATCACCTACATTCATTCACATCCATTGTGCAGTCCGACGGACTTCGGCAATTGCAGCAGAACACTGCGACATCCCACACGTCCAGAATTGCTACAGAGTGGCTGCAGGAGCACTCTTCTAAGTTTAAACTTGCGGCGGCCATCAAATTCCCCAGAGATGAACATTATTGATCATACCTGGGTTGCCTTGCAGTGTGGTGTTCAGAAGAGATCTCCACCGATCGTACTCTTACGGATTTATGGACAGCCATGCAGGAGTCATGGTCCATCCAGCACTGCTTCACACATTAGTCGAGTGGTTTCCATCTCGTGTTGCGGTGCTTCTACGTGCTCACGGGGAGCGTGCAGGATATTAGGTAGGTGTATCACTTTCTTTGACTCATCAGTGTAGTTTAACCATGCACATTCTAAATTTCTGAGCCGCACGTCACAGTGGTCCCTTTGAAAAAGACACATCCTGCCCCCTCGCGTTGCCTCACATCATACCTGTGCAATCCATCTCTAAAGACAAGATATTAGGAGCCAACACTTTTTAGCATGAGAGACATATCTTACTTTTGTTGGTTAATTTAAGTATATTTCACCTTTAAATTTAAAAGGTAATTTTTTAACAAAATTTAAGGCTTCATGCTACTGAGAGTTAAAGAGTGTGAGATAAAATGTTGCACCACAATGTACCTCAAATGTCATCTTGTTCCGTGCTTATAGATATGTTCATATAGCTTTGAGAAGTGGTAGTATTCTGTATGTTTCGTTCAAACGAACAGACGGAATACCATGCTGTTATAAAATTTATCCGTCTGATCACTTTGTTACCAATGGTAAATCCTCCAATCATGGTGAAAGTTTTAGGAGAGTCTGTTCTGACATTTTCAGGAAACAGGTTGCTGAATTTAAACATCATTTCAGTAGGATAAATGTCCCCATGAAAGAAGTTCCGAAATTGTAATGAAAAATGGAAACGTGTATCAAGTTGATCATAATATATGAAACCATGGACGGTTAATGGTGCACGAAACAGTCAACGCTAAGGCGTAACAGGAAGACGATAATGCTAAGTTCATCATGAAAATGAACTGTTGAAAAGCACTTTGCAATATGATTGTGACAATTAGTTAAACGTTCATTAAAGCCAGATTTGAAAAATAATTCCTAGCGAACTTTTCTATCTGTTCAAATTCGTAACTTTATTTGCGGACATATTGGTAACTGTGTATGAGGTGCAGATCAACCACGTCGCTGTCGAAACAGTGTAGCAGAAAACGTCTAATTTACATCACGAGCTACCGAGTGTTCACTGGAACGGGAAAGGAATACCTCGTGTTGACTATTTTGCAGAGGATGGTACGAAAGCCTTCGGAGCAAACTGCCGAAAAAGAACTGACGGCAAATCTGGATTACAGAACGAAAAGAATAAAAAAAGGCTCATCTAGACAATGCATCGAAATAAAAAAGTGGCTGTGCCATTGGAAACTGAGGGACATAAAATACGTAAATACGAGGTAGTTAGGGTCAATCAAATTCATTTGTTTTCACCTTGTTTTTCTTTTACAACGGGTATCAACGTACGTTCAACACCGCGAATTCTTATTTACAGTATTATTTTGTTCGAGAGACATCGACGAAAATATGTTGCAAAAGTGGGGAAATGAAAAGTTAGCTCTTCATCTGAAAATAATAACAGAGAGAGGAACTAATTCGGTTCATGAGTTTGGATTCCCATTGATTGCAGTAATTATTACCGTGCTGAAATACATGTAACAAATTGTTATCAGTGGCAGCTACGAGTACACGCGTTTTTCTGTCGGTAATCTGGGTATTACTGCGTTGTATAATTGCGTATATCGGCTTAACAGTCTGTCGAATTCATTGGCTATACTACGTTTTTTCTGTGATTCTTCTTTTGTTCACTTGTTTGAATAATGTTTCCTACAGTGTAAGGCATCCTACTAACACACGAATAAAAGCGTTATTACAGAAATCCCGTTAACAGGAAAACAGTTTGATTTTCGGGCAAATGGTAAAATATCAATATTTCATTCACCATACTCTTCTCTTATTACGTTGCTCCGCGATTTTATTACACGCAAGATACACGGGTTGGGTAGTGGCAACACTGCGCAACATGAAAAGTGTGCATCGCATGGCATGTCCGCAGTCTTCAGCTGACATTAGTAGCACAACGGAAGTTGTGCAGTGAGACGACGGCTGTGTTTGAGTCAGCTGTTGTGTGTACTGTCTGAAAGAGCAGGAAGCCAATTCAGGCACCCTGACAGAACCGTCAGGAAACATGAACAACGTGAATGGATCAAGACTGAAGTGGTGCCTCGTCTGAGAGAAACAACACTGTTTCCTTCTGGAACTACTTACCATCATCCTTCATCGCACCTTGCCACATGGCGAAATCTGTGTGCGAGCTTCTGCGTACGTGGGCGAGGGAGATACTGGAAGGTCCACCGCATTCACACCTTATGAGTCCATGCGATTACGACCTCGCCAAAAATGAAGGTATCTCTTGGTGGCATGTGCTAAAAAAAAAAAAAAAAAAAAAAAAAAAAAGTCAGATGGCCCTAAGCACTATGGGACTTAACATCTGAGGTCATGAGGTCATCAGTCCCCTAGACTTAGAACTACTTAAACCTAACTAATCTAAGGACATCACACACACATCCATGCCCGAGGCAGGATTCGAAACTGCGGCCGTAGCAGCAGCGCGGTTCCGGACTGAAGCGCCTAGAACCGCTAGGCCACAGCTGCCGGTGCACGCGCTACAGCGCAAGAGAAGACACCAATCGTACCCTAGGGCGGTCCTGATGAGATGAAGGCGCTGGCAGTGTACAGCTTCTTCCATCTCTGTAGGGGAAGGTGTATCTACATCTACATGGATACTCTGCAAATCACACTTAAGTGACTGGCAGAGGGTTATCCAACCACCTTCACAAAAGTCTCCGTCATTCAAATCTCCAACACCTGCATCTTTCCGTGCGAGCTCTGATTTCCATTATTTTATTATGATGATCGTTTCTCGCTATACAGGTCGGCGTGAACTAAATATTTTCGCATTTGGAGGAGAAAGATGGTAATTGAAATTTCGTGAGAAAATTCCTCACCAACGAAAAACACCTTTGTTTTAATGATGTCCACCCCAACTCACGTATCACGTCCGTGACACTCTCTCCCCTATTTTGGCATAATACAAAACGTGTTGCTTTTCTTTGAACTTTCTCGATGTACTCCGTTAATCCTATCTGGTAAGGACCTCAAACCGCGCAGCAGTATTCTAAAGGAGGGCGAACAAGCATAGTGTAGGCAGTCTCTTTAGTAGATCTGTTACATTTCTAAGTGTTCTGCCAATAAAACGCAGTCATTGATTAGCCTTCCCCACAACATTTTCTGTGGGTTCCTTCCAATTTAAGTTGTTCGTGATTGTAATTCCTAGGTATTTACTTGAATTTAGGCCTTTAGATTTGACTGATTTATCGTGTAACCGAAGTTTAACGGATTCCTTTTAACACTCATGTGGATGACCTCACACTTTTCATTATTTAGGGTCAATTGCCAATTTTCTCACCATACAGATATCTTTTCTAAGTTGTTTTGAAAATTTGTTTTGATCTTATGACTTTATTAAACGATAAACGACAGCATTATCTGCAAACAACCGGAGACGGTTGCTCAGATTGTCTCCTATATCGTTTATTCAGATAAGGAACAGTAGAGGCCCCATAACACTACCGTGTGGAACGCCAGAAATCAGTTCTGTTTTACTCGATGACTTTCCGTCAATTACTACTCTCTGACGGAAACCACGAATCCAATCATATAACTGAGACGATATTCCAAAAGCACGCAGTTTCACTATAAGCCGCTTGTGCAGTACAGCGCCAAAAGCATTCTGGAAATCTAGAAGAACGGAATAAAATCCCTTGTCAACAACACTCAACAATTCGTCTGAGCAAAGAGCTAGTTGTGTTCCACAAGAGCGATGTTTCCAAAACCGTGTTGACTGTGTGTCAATATACCGTTCTCTTCGATGTAATTCATAATGTTAGAACACAATGTACACTTCAAAATCCTGCTTAGTATTGACGTGAATGATTTGCGCCTGTAATTCAGCTAATTTCTGCTACTACCTTTCTTGAATATTGGTGTGTGATGCTCCACTTTCCAGTCTTTGGGTATGAATCTATCGTCCAGCGAGCGGTTGTATATGATTGTTAAGTATGGAGCTACTGTATCAGCATACTCTCAAAGGAACCTAGCTGCTACGCAATGTGAACCGGAAGACTTGCTTTTATTATGTGATTTAAGTTGCTGCACTACTCCGAGGATATCTGCTTCTACGTTACTCATGGTGGCAACTGTTCTTGATTCGAATTCTGGAATATTTACTTCGTCTTCTTTGATGAAGGAATTTAGGAAGGCTGTGTTTAGTAACTTTGCTTTAGCAGCACTATCGTCGATAACATTCCCATTGCTGTCGCACAGAGAAGGCGTTGATTGTGTCTTACCGCTAGCATACGACGAAAATCTCTTTGGATTTTCGAGACAAAGTTTTGTTGTGGAAACTTTTATAAGAATCTCGCATTCAAGTCCGCTTTAAATTTCGAACTTGTGTGAAAGATCGCGAATCTTGCAGGATTAGCGTTCGTTTAAATTCGGCATGCGTTTTTAGTTGTTTTTGCCAGTGTTCTGACCTGTTTTGTGTAGCATGAGGGATCAGCTCCGTCGTTTGTTAATTTATTTGGTATAAATCTCTCGTTTGCTGTCGATACTTTTTCCTTGATTTCAAGCCGCAGTTGGTCTACACTTACATTGTTAATTTGGAACGAGTGGATATTGTCTCTCAGGAAGGCCTCATGTGCTTTTTATCTTCTTGCTTGAATACATATATATTTCTCTTTTATTTTTGGAAGATCTGAGGTTACAATATTCAATCTCTCTACTACAAACTATGTTCACTAATCCCTGTATCAGTTTTGATGCTCACCGTTAGCTCAGGATTATTTGTTGCTAAGAGGTGAAGTGTGTTTTCATAACAGTTTACTTTTCGAGCGGGCTCATGAACTAACTGCTCGAAATAATTTTCAGAGAACGAACGAGATCCAGGGTGATTACACTGAGGCCATCTAATACTGTGAACGTCTGTCAATAAATTCTGGTATGAAATATAATTCCTGTTTATCCAACCCATGTAGCTGTAACTTTTTCATATTTTCAGTTAACGAGCGTACTGACGTAGACATAATTATTGAACATGTACTGTTACAAAAGAGTGATGCTGATTTCCAACGCATACAAGCAGACATAATTATTTATTCACCCTAGAATTTACGTTTAACGCATTTATGTCATGAAGTTCATATTAAGAGAAATTAATTTTCTTTTCTGCTTACCCCTCCGACACATTAGAATGCTCTGTATGGCGAATCGGTTGAAGTTCACTGCGTATTAGCCGTCAGAGGTCGCCTTACCTTACCAACTTAGATTTCTTCGCGTGGGGTTCAATTAAGTGTCATGCGTCCAAGGATAAAATCAGGCTTCATAATCGGCTGGTGGAGGTGGTCACCAACATCACACCTCAGAACTTACGGAATGTGTTCCGGGCTACGATGGTAAGTTTGTCTCTCTGTGTTGACATTCAGAGCGTCCAAGGTGAACATCTATGAGTACTAATGTCTCAAATGTGCCCTTGTTTTACAGACGTATGTTTTCCATATTAAACACTTTTCGTGAAACTGACTAGATACTTTTGGAACACCCTGTATTTCAGTTGGTTTGTCGACGCAACACCGCAGCTTTGCAAGTTTGAGTTCGGATTTTTAGCACAACGCAGTGAGCAGACGCTACTCACACACTTGTCTGGATTAATCTCGGTCAGCTGCTGAGAGACGGGACTTAACTAGCTGCTGCGTCTGAACATGATGTTATTTCTCGACTGCAGTCGAGATATCTGTTTTCCCATGCATATCAGGAATTCAATACTGCTCCAAATCTGAATGCCCCTCAGTGATGACTCGTAATTATCTAAGATTAGGGATGCATTTTAAAACATCCGTTGCATTTCACGTTGCCAGTTTATGTGCGTTATAGATCTTTAGAGGGTCGTATTGTTTTAACAGCTTAATGCAAGTCAGCTAAATTTAACGTAGAGCTGCGTTTCATTATCACGAAATAAGTTGTACCTTGATTCCACAGTAAAGGAGGATTAGTAACTACAAGCGGACTCTAAAGGTTTTAGAAGATTTTACTACAAAATATGTTTAAGAAAAATGTTTGATCATTATAAGCAACAACAAAATACGTTTAAACTAGGAAATTTTCGTATGGAAGTGTACCGAACATGGAAATGCTTTTCACAGACCACACCACTAACAAGATTTGATGACTTACTTAAATTATTTAATGAAGCAACATGTTTCAGCGTTGAAACCTCACCTGCGAGCTACAGCAGAAACTTAAAAACATTTAACAAAAACACATATAGATATTGAATTTGTCCTTTTCAGTCTTGGCGTGTGCTATGGTCGTCCTACGGAGAAACGGAACTATAACCTATATTACAGAAGTTCGATTTCACTTTAAGGTCTACTGTTCACACAAAAAATCTTTATATAATCAATCACATTACCCATATGAAATGGCTCTCTTCTTGTGGTGTATTCATTACCTCCTTTATTGTGGCTTCTTTGATTTTGTTAGCCACTGTCGATAAACTTCAAATTGACACACAAAGCACGACGTCCCAACCATCCCTACTGTGAGGTAGAAACAAGACGGTGGCAAAAAAAGGGAAAAAAAATTCGATTCAACCACCGCTATCGATGTGTCGACGTGTTACAAAAAGAGAGACGGTTTGGTGTTGAAAAGGACAGTACAAAATGTTTTAACGTATTACACCGGTATTGTTATTGGAATACAAACTGATGCATATTCTGAAGCGTTACGTAATTTCTATTTTTACAGTACTGAAGTGAGGTCGTGATGAAATCTGAGTTGCTGAATTATAATTTCATGTAGTATCTCTTTTTTTACACTTGTGGGCATGACTGAATATTAGATTTTCTTCAAGGCATCCATTTCATGTTCTTCTCTAAAGTATGCAGTACTTAAAGACCATTGTCTATTCTAACAATGTGCTTTATTTCGTCTATATGCTACGTTATAGCCGAATTATTAGATCTATGAAGTGTGAATGTGAAAGTTTGTTCTTTTGAAAACAGGTGTTAAAATGTTTACTCGTGTTGCAATGTCAGCGTGTCACTTCATAAACTCCTGATTTTCTGAGTTTCTCAACTGGTTTTGAGATGTCACGCATAAGTTCCTTCCTTAAATTGTTGGTGGTTGCAAAAGTGACTGTAATAACTGTGTTTCTAAAGAGTTTGAATTTTATCTGAAATCACCCCTAAATACGATGTAGCTTTATACCAGCGTTTTTGTGTGTTGTTGTGGGTGGTAGACTTTGTAATTTGCTTTTGTTTTTGCTATGTGCTGTGGATGTGCATCTGCTTCACCTCTACGATTTGCCAACGTTATGTGCAGTGGATTTCATTGTACTCATTTTTACTTCATAGACTCGGTCGATCAACAGCCAACATGGCTTTAAACTGAGGGAAACCAACATCTCTCGCTGCCCTTGAATAGTTTAACATGAGAATTAGTCATTGACTCTCGTGTATGACGTAGAACGTAGAAAAAGTACACAACAAAAGTGGAAGAAAACTAATACTTGATTAGATAGTATATTAGGTGCAAACCGAAATAAATAGAACCACAGATTTGTGGGAGAGTGGAAAGAACTAGCGGCACAAGAAAATCAAAAGAAACATTAGTCATTGACTCTCGTGTATGACGTAGTGAGTAGAAAATGTACACAACAAAAATGGAAGAAAACTAATACTCGATTACACAATATATTGGGAACAAACCGAAGTGAGTAGAACCACAGATTTGTGGCAGAATGGAACTTTGACACATGATTCACTCTCAGTACCCCAACATAAAAAGGCAACATTAGCTGAAGAGTCTCAGCGTCCTCTACCAAGGTAACAGGTAATCATACTTTATATTAATATTTCATACACATACTTGCAGAAAACTTCCCAAAACGTGAACAATGTTCATTACTTACTTGTGTGCTCAAAATTATCTGTTTTGTAAATTGCAGAGTTATAAAGATATATTTGACACTTTAAAATTGCAGAAAATTTTTAAACTTACAAATCATAATTTGAGGAAATTAGTTAAGTACCACAGCTATCATTACAAAATATATCAGTTGCTCTTCGTCACTTCCATGCAGTGAACCAATTTACACTTACGAGGGCATACTGAAGCCGGCCGCGGTGGCCGAGCGGTTCTAGGCGCTTCAGTCCGGAACCGCACGACTGCTACGATCGCAGGTTCGAACCCTGCCATTGCATGGATGTGTGTGATGTCCTTAGTTAGGTTAGTCAGGTTTCAGTAGTTCTAAGTTCTAGGGTTCAAAAAAATGGCTCTGAGCACTATGGAACTTAACTTCTAAGGTCATCAGTCCCCTAGAACTTAGAACTACTTAAACCTAACTAACCTAAGGACATCACACACATCCATGCCCGAGGCAGGATTCGAACCTGCGACCGTAGCGGTCGCGCGGTTCCAGACTGTAACGCCTTTAACTGCTTGGCCACCCCGGCTGGCGGTTCTAGGGGACTGATGACCTCAGATTTTAAGTCCCATAGTGCTCAGAGCCATTTGAACCACTTTTGGCACTCCGAAAATTAATGCCTCAGAATTTTTATATGACAATTCTTAAAGCTTCTTAAATAAAATAAACTTCATTGACACTGTACATCTTTGTTCTTCATGTCTACGTATTTTTGTCACTCTGCTGCTAAAGGGCTCCTAATTGCAGCTAGCAAAATGGTGGCCTGTTATTTAACTATGAGTTTCGAATGTGAAGAGTTCTTCCACCCACTCCTTCAGCATGACAATGCTGGACAACGCGAGCCCTGCGATATCCGTTACAACCCGACGCCTCAGACTAAAACGCCTTTTACCGATACACTTCCAAAGGAAACACATTCGTAAGACAGTCCCACTCCCATATTCAATATGACCACTTCCTTTGGCTAAACTTGAACCCGAACCTCTCTGTTCCGTCATACTGCCTCCAATGTGATGGTCTACGTACCGTACATCTGCCCAACGTAGTCGACGATCACTTCCCATCCTCTTCATCCACCATGGCGCCTCTCGATTCATGCGCATTACCTGACACATCATGGGCCCACTGTCTGTACCCACACAAACACTGTCTAGTCTAGTCCACTTCTCCTGCAGCCCCATTCGACAATTTTCTGTTGCTGCGTGCGGAGCGGAAGTCGCCGTCGCTCTCCAACGAAAACTGACTGACCACATCTGGTTCGAGCCTTAATTCAGCGATTATGGCCTGCACAACGTAGTGAATGTCTTTGGAAGCGTCTCAGGTACGATTAAGGCCTGGTTTTCATACAAAACAATCCAAAATTCAACTTTTTCGTACTTTCATTTTTTGAAAGGTGTATATGTCTACAACGTTCAGACGAAAAGGTTTTAAATCCGTGTGTTACAAAGGTTTCAGCAGCCCATTCTACAAAGCAGTATCACGACCGCCAAGGGACGCTCTTAGCCGAAGACGCTCGGCTCAGGTAGAAAACCTGTTGTGCCCTCAGGGAAGTTCATAAACTGATTTGTACTGCAGTATTCAAGCGAACATATTGGTCGAAGAGGCTGGCGAACAACGTGTGCAGGCTGCCGAACGCAGCATATCCAGCTCAGCCAGATCGCCTTTCCTCATCAAGAAGAACGAGAGAATTGCTCTCCAGGAACAACTCGAGTAAGAGGAAGGGTTGATACACTGTCCTGGATTTGAGTACTAATCATAAGATACGAAAACACTGCTTTTGGTCTAATTTTCTTCAAAAAATAATTCTTTGGTCCGTTATACTGAAGCAGCCATTTTTAAGTTTTAAAATCTAGCCTCATATTCCTCGTCAGAGACATCTAAAATATACAGTAACATGTTCTTCAAGCAAATTGAACTAATATATATATATATATATATATATAAAGTTTTCCCTACTATTTAAATAGGTTTTCGTCAGTAAAGATATTTCAGAACTGCGTGAAGGATAGAATAAAAACTGTTCAACCTATTAGCTTTTACCTTTACCTTTCACCCCGAAAAGTTAACACTTTTCTTGGAAGCTTATACCTATAACATATTAAATTTGTTAATAATAACTATTTTATGTAAAGGCGTAGAGTGTAAAACAAACCCCTAAAACTCGAACTCAACTTTCAAATTAGCACGATATCGTTAAATTTAAGCTCACTTCATTGTGATAAATTTAATGTAGCATCGACTGATGTTATCCATTTTTGATTCCAGGTAAGTACTGCGGGGCTACACTGCGAGCAGGCTGTTGACCAACTACGGGACCTATTTTGTTTTTTGTTTTTGTATTGAAAATCGAACATAAAATTCGTGGTATCATCAGTTATAACCCCAAACAGATCCTTTGTATGTTTTTCCGTTGTCTGAAAAAAGAATTCCAAACTTTGTCTATTTTTTCCTCATTTGAATGAGAACCTGACCATAAGAAGCAATCGGCCATATAACATGGAGCAAAAACACAGTTACCACGTATGCCACCTACCTCACAGTCCGAGCAACGGGCCAAGGCTTCAAGCGATGTCGAACCCTGCTTGCGCGTGTAAATAGTTCGTGTGCAGGACCAGATGCATTTCCTGTGTTCTGCGTGATACACTCCGTACGTTGTACTAGGCAGATAGTATGAGAAGGGAAAATACTACTGGTAGACACAAACCATGCACTATCATAGTAAAAGGACTTTGTTAATTTGAAGAGTGGGATTCGGTGACACAGACTAGGCAATTCTATGTTTAATAACAGTGTCTGACACTTCAATCCTTTTCGCTTTCGTCAGAGTTCAACAGAAACACTCTTTGAGTGCGTTAATGTCTATAGAATAAATGACTGAGGCAAGGAGTGGACACTTATTCTATGGCAAACGATGTGTAAGCTGTAAATAAACTGTTTTTTAATGTTAATTTTTTCACAGAAATACATGAATTTACACAGTTTGCAATGTGACAATGTTAGTACAGTCGTCAAGATAACGCATCTCGTCCTGAGTAAGTGAAATAACTCTAAACACAACAACAGCAAATCTTAACTGCAAGTTTCTTTACAACACTATTCTTACTGCTACGCCATGAAGTTGGCCAATGCTACAATAAATCACCCGATTCTGGTTCTGAGTTCAGTACTGTTTTGGATGACAATCAAGTCTACGGAGGATAGTTAGTTTTGTGATAAGCTGAGGATTCCCCAAGGTTGTTTGAGTTTACAGTTGTCGCAAGCTGGTGAACCAACAAGTTACGCCTCTGCTCGTGGTATTTACCTTAGCTGAGAAGAGCTGTCGCCTGCATGGCTGCTCTCGTCCTCTGAAATTCCTATAAAAACTTGTCAAAACCTTTGCTGATTTTATCAGCAGAAACTCTCCTATGTTTCTCGTGAGGCGAGAAAACATGCACTCACCCCTAGTCTTGGAATATGGCGATATGCACGAGCATGGCTGGAGCAGCGTGTATATTACAATGCCCTCTCAGTTCTCGCAAGAACAATTTACAAAGTGGCTGGTTCGTTTCTCCGCAGTTGGAGCTCAACGACGCTACAGCTAATATCTAGCTGAATGTCAGCCGCAGCGAACGCAGTGTTCATGCAAATTTCTCCTCTGCACATGACACCGGTTCAGAGTAGACTGTCCTCTACAGATTTCGGTCTTGTCTTTCTTGTAGCGAAACTGTCCCCCACCTGGCTCCTTTCGTGCTCCACATCATGGCTTCTTCTGACCAATATGGGCATTCCTCTTATTTAGTGGAAACTCTCTCTCGCAAAGTCCCTACCATTAAACTGCGTTTAAATCTCGGCATTTTATTCCTTCCTAGTATGTTTCCGCCCATCAGACATTTTGTGCCCGCTCCAGACGCCTAAAACTTACATGCGTCCAGCACAAGGGTACCATACAATGTTCACGTGATTTAAATTGACAGTAGGCAATAGCCAAACCCCTTCATATTTATATACCCTACATTTCTAACAAACACTTCACATTTTAGAATGTTAACCCCCCAAGAAAATGTTAACATTAGGTCATCTTAAAATAGACATGTTCAAAAATATGAAATACAAGGAAATATTATTGATGCGTCAAAGATAAGAATTTTAAAAGCATCATTGATAAAGATCTGTTCCTGACACAAGAAAGTCTTCAAAGGTTAAATATTTGTAAACACAATCTTAAAAATTATCTTTCTTCAGTTTAATCAGGTGCTAGTCCGTCAAAGACAGTTCTTTCTCCTATATCTTTAACATAGTTCCTTGACATCGTCACTCTCCTTTTCATGCGTCTCGACCTGTGTCCGTCGAACATGGAATGACAGTGGGCTGTGTGCCTCGACGTGTCTCCGCTGAGCCTGGAGAGATGGTCGGGCGTGTGCCTCGCCACATCTCCGCTGAGCATGGAATGACGGTACGCAGAGAGAATGGTTGCTGAAGGTCTGAGCATGTCGCGAATGCGTGGTTGCCTTTGTTCCATTTCGCATGTGCCCAAGTCGACGTTGTATTGGAGATCTATTCTTGGCTGCATAAAAACTTACTTTCTTCATTCGTCGAATATTTATGCCAGTTCATCATTGATCCATCCATCTCTGTGTGTCCATACAATTAGTCACCCCTCATCTTTTGGCATGGCATGTGAAAGTGTTGCAATTTGCCATAAGGAATAATGGATAGTTGTACTGCTAGAAGAGTTAAAATCGGTTTCAGTGTTGACAGTTAAATGCAATAATGGTCTTGTATGGGAAGGGATTTGGAAAGGTTTCTTGATCTCTTCTGCTCCAGGTTCTTCTTCCTCCCAAATCTTTTGCGTTGCATCTTATGTTCTTGTTGCATCTTGCTGTCTTCTCACTTGTGTCTTCGTTCGTCTCTGGACTGGGAATTGGAATTGAAGACTTGTATAACCTCGTTATCGTTTAATCCGTTCTTATGGTGTCTTCTTTCAAAATGTTCTGTAACCTTTATTGTATCAGGTTGTTCATCTAGATAAGTTAAACAGCCTTCCATCGTTTCCATGCTTAATACCATGAGTGTTCAGGGAATGTTTTGCTCGGCATGATAACAGTTTCAGCTGTTCTGAACATTGAGTTACAGAAATGCGTCTCTTCTTCTTCTGGTGAACTGAAACACCCGCTCGTCCTCGATTTAATATGTCCGCCTCCACTCCGGTTTCGTGGACATTAATCACCTCTCCTTATGCTGCTCTAAACAGTTTGTGATGGAAGAGCTAAGTATCTAACACTTTGTATGTTGCTTTTATATGAATAAAGCTCACGTCATGGTACATGTTGATCGTATCCAGGATACGTCGTAAATCTCCAAACCATTCCACAGAGGTGTTATCCTCTTGGACCGTTGCTTCCACCAAGGCCTTTTCTTTCGTGATCTCGTAAGCTGATGTACCAGGCCCTCACACTCAGTATCCCTTCCTCTCATGCCTAACCGCTCTCCTCAGTCCTCATCTCTACCTGGCCGCAATGATGCAGCATCATGTTTGATGACGTCATGTCTAATACAATATTAGTCCCAATTTTTTTCTTACTTTTCTGGCCTCCTCACCTATTCTCTAATTTACATGACATCATTATCTATTTTATTATAACCCTTAATCCCTTAAATTACATTACAAACTTTACAAACATTAAATTCTTAGTAAATTCTACAATAGTTATTATTTAAATTATAGAATTTTTCCCTATTGCTGTATCTATTAGTCATGTCTTATCCACATTCTACTTAATAGTATCTTAATATAAAGATTATGGTTTCCTCATCTTCATTATGATGGATAGTAAGAGTGAAATTGATGGTGATGAAGGTTAGTGAGTTAGTGATTTCCTTTAACCCCCCATTTCTTTTTTCTTTTTAACTATAGTTACATCATATTTTCACGAAACTTCACACCTTGACTCCGACTCCAGCGTCTTTTTATCTGCAATTTCTTCTTTTCGGCATTAGCTGTAACAGAACGTCAAAATACAACATATATCTCTCCCCTTTTCCTTTCCTTTTCAAAAATTTACTCTATTGCTCTATTGCATTGTTTTAGAGCTTATTTTTTCTCAGTTGTACTTATACCCTTCTCCTTTTTCTAGATAGTAAACTTTTATATTCCTTTCTTCTCCCATCATACTCTTCCCTATTGAAATCCTTTCTGGGTTAAACATACCTCCCTCTATCTGCCTCCTTTCATGAAACAACATGTTTCTTGCTTAGGTTAATAATTCAGTTCTCTCTTTCAATTCTTACCTCCTAACGACCTTTTACATTTATTTACCTCATATCTCTATTTTAATATCAACTTGTGGTACCTTCCGCAAATCATATATGCTTCTCATATTCACCTAAAATATCTCCTCGACTATATGTTCACCGTCTTCGACGGAACAAATTACAAATGACTATCTCCTTCTTACCTAATTCTTTACTTCCTTCTTACTCCTTGAAATCCTTTCGTATACAAAAATCAACCTCCTCCTCGTTTACACTACATTTTTAGGAAAGAATCTACTACTATTTCGTCAAACTATCCACATGCTGATCTCCATCTTCCTCCATGTTCTCTGCTCATTCCCCAGAACATATTTCGGTTACAAAAGGGTTACTTTCGTTCTCAATTTACTGTTTTTCCTTCACAATTATCCTTATACCTTAGTACGAAGTTGGCTTTATTTATGGAAATGAGAAAAGTACGAGTTAAAAAGATTTATTTCTGCGCATTTTGTTATCTTTCCTACTCTTTGATTTTTGGACTTTTAACACAACTAAATATTCTTATGGAGTTACTCTTTTTCCTTTTGTTTACCATTTATACAATTTCAAATTACTCACATGATTCAAATCCAGTTATTTTTCGGTTTTTGGATTAATTAATTCAACTGCATTATCATAGACTACTTTACTTACTTCAAGGGACCTTCATATATTGAAAAGAACTTACTGTAACGCCATGCCCTTCCTATTGCTAAGTGCTAAATTTACTTGATGTTTTTACTCGGTGTACTGGTGGGACTTTAATTTAAACTTGGGTATCACTACTGGTTTTACCCATAGTGCTTCATCCTCCTGGCATACTATTTCTCTCTCAGTTTGGTACAAATGAACTACATCCTTCACAATTAGGTCACTATCAGTCTTTGTGCTACAGTCGATATTAACAGTTAACAACTCCTGTTCCTCATCTTCGGTCGATTCCCAGTCAACTGTATCCCAGCATGCTGATGTTTGCGCATGGGTACCTCCTAAACCTACTTCAGAAGCTTGCTGATCACAACTGAATATATTCGCCTGTTTAGTTATAAAATAAACTTCATTTGGCGATTGAATCACTTGTGACTGGTCTTCGTACTGTTCATCCTGTCAATTCTGTCTTTCACCTGCGTTTGGTGGCCTCAATTCAACTTCCTGTATCGGTTCATTTCACGTGTTTTGTCCCGCTGTAAGGTGGCAGAATAAGTGAAGGTCAGATTCGCACCATACATGAGAACTTTATACATCGCAAAGGGGAAGGTGAATATGACACATAACTTAATTTGGCGGTTATGAGCAAATTTGCCTGTCAGCATGTAATGCAAAACAGGAATGACACTCAATCAACAGTAATTAACACACCGTGCCTATATAATGCATGTCTATGAGCAGAATGTGCAACAAGCAGCCAGAGGCCTTTTAGTTTGGAATTTCAGAGGGGCGAGCAGAAGTAAGGCCGCACTACAGGGGGAACCACGAAAAGCCACTTAAAGGGAAGTCCAAGGCAGAAAGTCAACGACTGACCAGGTGACTCAGGTAGGGAGAGGAGAGAGCGAGTGTAACAGTCGATCTGAGGGAGGACAGGAAAGAAAGCTTTTAGAAAATTGCGTTTCTGAATTCCAAAGGGATGTGAACAAAACCGATGACGCATTTTCGATAACGTGTCCGGCAAGTTCTACACACATGAGAGAGTCAGTGTACGCAATTAGGCATCTGGAACGGGCACAAAACGTCCAATTGGCGGAAAGGCGCTACGAAGGAAAAAAGAGACAAAATTCGTCCCAATTTAATCGTAGGGACCTATCAGAAAATCAAAAATGATTCCACAGATTGTATAAAACGAAAGACTCTCTCACTTTTAAAGAAGAGCTCCTTACCTAGTGATCTAATCAAGAAACATCGTCCTGGTTTTCTACGAGATTGTATGGTTTACCCAAAATTCATAAGAGTGGTATTCATCTACGTCCCACTGTTAGCAACTTGGGAGCCCCTATCTATAATTTGGCCAAATATTTAGCTTCAATCCTCAGGCCATATGTGGGAAAATGTGAACATCACATATCAAATTCGTCCGACTGATTCGACGATTAAAATCTTTGTACTGTGGTCCTTCTGACTTGCTAGTCAGCTTTGATGTTACTGTTCTCTTTACCTGGGTTCCTCCTGAAGTGTCCCTGTTATTAATCAGTGAGAAATTAGATGAAGAAACCACCAAGTTATGTCATCATGTGTTGACTTCAACTTATTTTCTTTTTTATGGACAGCGAAAGGTCATTATTCACAGTGTTGAGAATGGCTGTGATGTGGGGTCTAAGTGGGGTACAGTCAAATGAGGGGTGCCCCAGGGATCAGTGCTGGGGCCACTCCTGTTCCTTATTTATATAAATGATATGCCGTCTAGCATTATTGGTAATTCTAAATATTTTGTTTCCTGAGGACACTAGCTTGGTAGCAATGGATGTCGTGTGTAACATTGGCTCTGTTTCAAATAGTGCAGTTCATGACCTAAGTTCGTGGCTTGCAGAAAATACACTGAGCTAAATCACAATAAGACGCAGTTTTTACAGTTTCTAACAAATGGTTCAACAAAACCTGACGTTTCAATTTCACCGAATGGGCATATGATTAGTGAAACTGAACAGTTCAAGTTCCTAGGTGTTTAGATAGAAAGTAAACTGTAATGGAAAACCAACGTTCTGGATCTTGTTTAAAGACTTAATGCTGCCATTTTTATTGCCATTTACTGATTGTTCGACACGAAAAGTAGTCTACTTTGCTTATTTTCATTCGCTTGTGTCGTATAGTATTATATTTTGGGGTAACTCTTCCAATTCTCAAAGAATATTTTTGGCTCAGAAACGGGCAGTTCGGGCACAAATTGTTGTACGTTCGCGAACCTCTTGTCGACCCCTGTTCACTAGCCTGAGTATTCTGACATTGTTTTCTCAATATATATATTCTTTACTGTCGTTTCTTGCAAACAATATCAATTAGGATAAAAACATTAGTATAGTGCTGCAGCGATCTACAACTCTGGCCAGCCCAGTGCCAGGGGCACGCTCACCGGGATTAGCTCGGTGAACAGGGCCAACAACGTAGGTTTATACTTTGCTGGCACATTTGTAACGCTGCAGGTAGAAGTAGCTTAGTATAAGTAGAATAAAATAACATAGGAAGACAAAATAGTAGTGCCCATAGTGAGAGCAATAGAAAACTAATATAGAGTAAGCTGTAGTACTAACACCAAACTGTATCAACTAGGACCCACTAATTGTATAAGGTGGTGGGTTGTAATGTATCATATATATTGAGAGTAAAGATTTTTTTAAAACAAAAAAAAATTAAAAAAATCTTAAAAAAAACAATTTCAGCTTGTCTGGCGTGAGGTCGGTCGCTTGGCGACGCATTCGCCGCGGCCCTGCCCGTTGCCGGCGCGCCGTCGGTCGTGCCGCGGCAGTCCTCACAAGGGGAAGTGTTGCGCCTCAAACAGCCTCTCCTTCCCAAGTGGCTCTTTCCGCCTTCCCATGGTGCCAGACGTTAAGCTCGGCATTCTGCCTTGCGACAAAAGGGAGAGCTGCGACCCAACCTGATGCGAAAGCGAAGGGTGCGTGGCACAGGGGGAGCTGTGTCGAGGGACGGAACACCAGTTCCTTTCTGTTCACAGGGCACAGACCAGCAGGTGCTCTGCATGCCGGCGACCTCGTTTGTCGGCGGGGGATCACGGCGCGAGTCGGCAAGGGTGCTTCGCCTCGCTCCTGGGTAATCGGGGCGTGTTCTGCCAAACCCAGGAGGTGGTGACATCGCCTGGGCTAGGTTAGATGAGCCCAGACCGCCGAACGACTGGGGGACCGACCCATCACCTCAGTAGGAGTGGGTCCTTGGCCGAGAGGTGGAAGCTCAGGCAAGTAGGCGGCGAAGGAAGAGAGGTGCATCCGCCTCTCCAGAGTACGGGGTGCACTCGCCGAGGAGCGTCGGGTGAAATCGTCGACGATGGAGCCACCGACAGGGACCAGTGCTCTGGCAACGGCGCGCTGAACCCAGCAGCCCGAGGGTGCCCTTGGCCTTGGGGCGAGGCCGGTGGGCGAGCTGCATCAGTCCCCCCCCCCCCCCCCACCCATGCCAGAGGAGCCGGTCCAGGCAAGAGACGGGCTCCCAACCTTTTTCACTCGTCAAATGAATCATGCCTGACCAAGAGACGAGTGATTCGAGTGTTCTTTCGAAGTGTTCGACACTTAGTGTTCCCACCCCTGAAGAGGGCCTGGGGCAGAACGCAGACAATGTAACTGAATGGCATACTAGAATTAACCAACTATTAGATTCTAGTATTAAAAAAGGAAAAATTAGTAATACAGCAGTACTTTCCATCAAAAAAGAACTCGCCGCCTGGGCTATCGCTAGTGTGAAGCTCGAGGGGTGACTAGAAGAATTGGAAAAAGAGAATGAACGTCTGCAAAAACAGCCCACCAAAACATGGGCAGGGATGGTCGCACAGGCGGCCACAAAAACGCAGACAACCAAAGAGACTATTGCAAATGTGTCCAAAAGACCTGACACGGCAGTCTTCCTAAGACCCCTGCCAGGTCAGGACATCAAAAAAGTGCAAGAAATCTTTACAACTACTGTAAACCCTGCGGCATATAAGATAAAAATAAACAAGGTAAAGGCAACAAAAAATGTTGTAATAGTAGATGTTGCCACTGAAGAAGACAGAGACAAGATACTCAATCATGACAAACTTAAAAAGGTTGTTAAGTGTGAACCGCCCAAAAAGCGAAATCCCTTAGTGATCTTGTATGATGTGCCAACTGCAATAAATGAAAATGACATTATGAAACAATAAATCAACAGAACTTTGAGGATATGAGTCTGAAAAGCATTAAAAAAGAATTCAAACTGCGCTTTAGAACCAGACCCCGAGAGCGTGATGTTGTGCATCATGTAGCCGAAGTTTCGGGGAGTATGTGGCGTAAGCTCACCACTATAGGCAGAATATACATGGGGTTCCACTCGATTAATGTAAGGGACTACCTCATAGTTCCCCGGTGTCACAACCGTTGAGACCTCGACCATGTACACAAACACTGTGAGTGAAAGCCGGCTTGCTCCAGGTGCAGCGCCGAAGATCAAACCAGGAAAACTTGTGGCAAAACAGGGATATGTATCCCTTGCACAAGGAGAGGAAATGAAACTGCAATGCCACAGGAAGAAACTGCCCTACATATAGGGTATTAGAGCAAAGACTTATCTCGAGGACTGATTATGGCTGAGCCCATATATCAG
Source organism: Schistocerca piceifrons (assembly GCF_021461385.2). Classification (NCBI taxonomy): domain Eukaryota; kingdom Metazoa; phylum Arthropoda; class Insecta; order Orthoptera; family Acrididae; genus Schistocerca; species Schistocerca piceifrons. Next base: position 564,367,803 of record NC_060143.1, read on the forward strand.
GTAACAGGAAGCCTAAAAGAAAGTCCCTGAGTAAAAGGGTAAGGGATGCACTAAGGGCCAGCAGATTTAGGGAGTTCTTACAAAGAGCCACCAAAACTCAGACCACCAAAACGCAGACCACCAAAACTCAGACCAAGAAAGTAGATACGAAAGATTCAGGCGTAGAAACGGAGAAATATTCAGGCATACAAATGGACCCCTGTTGTCAGATAAGTGCTCACTCTCCCCCAAACCGGGGACCAAGGTCGCTTGAAGAGCTAGAACGACCAAAAGGGCATCCTGTGGCAAAACAAATCGAAACAACAGTAAAACAAAAAATACAAGTCAACACGATAAGTTGTACATCATCCTCTAAAACCCTTTAACACAAAAAGGTTCAGGTGTAGATCCCAATAGGGTATGCCCCAACCTATAACACGCATTACAATTAGCGCGCCTGGAGGAGCAGGCGGTCCTCACCATAGTCCTGAGACATGTGGTGCGTGTTGGTCATGAATACGGCAGAGACGTCACCTTCTCGGTAATGGAGGCTGTTGATAGAATACAGCTGAAGACAATGAACCTCCCCACTGACTTCGAAGCCCTGCGTGATCTAGTCTTCGAAAGGAGAAACTAGAAATTCGACTTCAACGAAATTTACAGTCAATCTGTCATTACAAACGGAAGACTAGCTCACGACTAGAGCAAAAATTGGCCTGACTCACACATCAGAACATACTTTTCACGTGAACCATTTAAAAGTAGGACAGATTAATTCACACAACAGTAAATTAGTCATGCAGGAACTCCGCAGAGTCGTGGAGGAGAGGAGTCTGGATGTGCTCTGTCTGCAGGAACCATACTCCCAGGCCGGGCGAATCCAATTTTAGCAACAAACTGGCAAATAGTTCACAGTGGAGTAGAACCCAGAGCAGCAATAATGATCATTGCTAAAGCGCTAAGAGCGACAGTCCTTTCTCAGTTCTCCGACGGCCACTGCAACGTCGTCGAACTACAATCAACCGCTGGAGTACTGTACATCATCAATATGTACTTCCAGTACGGCAGGGCAATAGATGAATTCTTAGATAAACTCACACAAGTAACCACGGCGTTGCGGGGTCGTCGATGAGTCATTACAGCAGATATAAATGCTAAGTCCACCCTATGGTTCAGCGGCACACGAGATGATCGAGGAGAAAAAGCCGAGGAGACCATAGTGGCGCTACAGCTAATGATCGCCAACAAACAAGGGAACCCCTCGCACCTACGCAGAAGGTGGGGGCGAGGGCACTAACATCGATGTCACACTGGTCACGCCCAACCTCGCCACCAGAGTAACAAATAGGATGGTCTGGGATCAAGTAACAGCCAGTGATCACAACCTCATTACATTCTAATTGGGAGATGAGGAGTGCCACTGAGACATGGGGTGGGAGACACAGTTAAGCTACAACAGGGCTGACTGGGACCGCCAGTCAAGGGAGTGTGAAATACCGACATTGCCGTAAGGTGACGAGGATGTCGAAGAATACGCCGAAGAACTGGTGAAAGCAATTGTTAGGGCGGTGAAAGCTGCCGTACCAACCAGGAGGAGAGCCGTAGTGACCTCTCCATCACCATGGTCAACCGAATTAGGACAGATGCGCCAGTCTGTAAGGAGGGAGAGGAGGTACCACCAGCGGAGTGTCGTATGGGAGGAAAAGCAACGCTGGTTGCAAAGGTACAGAGAGGCGAAGGAGCACTTCCAACAGGAGCTTAAGGCAGTAAGGCTACAGAGCTGGGAGAAGTATGTGCAAACGCAACTAGCTACGGACCCATGGGGCTTACCGTACAAGTTAGTACGGGAAAAGATCAGCTCACCCATTGTGCTATCTTCCGTCAGGGATCGGGACAGGATGACGGAAACCTGGCAGGAAACTGCAGAGGTCCTCCTCCGTGTCCTGCTGCCTGACGATAGCGAGAATGACGACTCTGAGGCACAACAACAGATACGAAGACAAGATCAAGAGGAATACCGGAACAATAACATGGTATATCCCTTCTCCGAAGAAGAAGTAGCTGCGCAGATAAATGCCCTTAAAAGGGGCAAGGCTCCTGGCCCAGACGTCATCACTGCAGAGGTGGTGCAATTCCTGGCCCCCCAGCTGGTATCACCTCTCACAAAGCTATATAACGAGCGCTTGCGGCTCGGGAAATTCCCCCAAATATGGAAAAAGGCCACAGTAGTAATAATTAAGAAGGGCCCAGACAAAGACCCCAAAGAAGCCAAGTCTTACAGGCCCATCTGTTTACTGGACACACTGGGGAAACTTTTTGAGAGGTTGCTGGCAGACAGACTGGTAGCACACCGAGTATTGTGCGGGATGAGCGACAGACAGTTCTGCTTCAGGTCCGGGAGATCGGTGTCTGACGCTATCGCCCTGGCTGCGGAGGTCTGTGCCTCAACCCCCCACAAATACGTGGTCGGCATCATGGTGGATATCAGTGGCGCCTTTGACAACCTGTGGTAGCCATCGCTCTTCTCCCGCTTGTGAGAGAAGGAGTGGTCAGGGTCGCTATATGGCTGTCTTAGGAGCTATTGTGAAAATAGGGAGGTCTGGCTATCGTCCCCCAACGGGAGAATAATTAAAAAGATTTCCAAGGGGTGTCCACACGGATCTGTCCTGGGGCCACTCTTGTGGGATATTAACATGGAACCCCTCTTGGACAACCTACAAAACAGCGATGATGTGCTAGAAGGCATAGCCTACACGGACGACCTCCTCCTGCTGGTTGGCGGCCGTAGCCGCGAAGACTTAGAGTCAAAAATTGAGAGGGCCATATCAATCCTGAGTACATGGTGCCACACGACCAAAATGAAGATCTCACCAATTAAGTCTACTTACTTACTCCTGAAAGGACAATTAGTCAGGAATCCAACCGTAAGAATAGATGGCTCACCAGTTCTTCGACGCCATGAAGCGCGATACCTGGGAGTAGTCGTCGATGAGAGGTGGACTTATACATTACACATTGACACTGTTACACAGAGATCATTAGAAGCACTCAACAATCTAATAGCGATTGGACATAAACGATTCCACCTGCCACCAGAACTAATCAAACTATAACAGCATTCTGACATCAATCGTAGGATATAGATCAGGAGTCTGGGCCCACAGACTCACGAGGTTCATGCCTGTCATGGCTGTGAGAAGAGTGCAGCGGAACATGCTTCTCAGATCAGTAGGGGCTTATAGAACAAGCCCAGGCGGAGCGCTAACAGTACTAATGGGGCTCTGTCCGCTCGATATAAAGATCAGAGAGCAAGCGACGTGGTACTGGGTTAAAAAGGGAAACAGGGATAAGATAATTGATCTAATGGGGATTCACGTGGGAAACAAAATGGAAATCAAACGCAGGGGGGAAGAACTCTGTCAAGAACAGTGGGACAATGAAGAAACTGGTCGCAGAACATACGAACTACTGCCCAATATCAGGGAGAGATTGCAACTAGAATACTTCACACCTTCACGAGGACTGCTGCGCTTTATCACAGGTCATGGACCCTAGCCGGCATACCTATGCCGGTTCGGGAAACGGGCTACACCAGCGTGTGACTGTGAGGCCACACCAGGCACCCTAGAATACGTGGTGTATGAGTGCCACCTCTTCGACGATGTAGCGGCGCAATTACGCCACCAGCTACCCAACCACGACACGTACCACCTGCTCAGGCATGAGGACCATTTTTCAATCCTAATCAAACTAGCAAACGAGATCTCACTTAAAGTGATAAAGGAATTTCTTAGGAACAACGTTTAAGACTTCATTGCAACCGATCTGACTCCGCGCACCTGTCCCGTTTCCGCCGAGGCGTGGACTTGGCCAGCTGCCTCACGGCTGGAGTCCGCCACGTCAGGGATTAGGGGGAGGGTGCGCCCTATTACCGATCCAGACGCTCACCGATTTTGACATTAGGTTAAGTTATGTTGGATGTAGAATAGGCTAGGATAGCAACACTAGCATAGTACTGCAGCGATCAATAACTCCGTGCCAGCCCGGTGCCAGGGGCACGTTCACCGGGATTAGCTCGGTGAACATGGCCAACATCGTAGGTTTATACAACGCTGGCACGTCTGTAACGCTGCAGATAGAAGTAGATCAGCATAGGTAGAAATATAACAACATAATCAAGACATAACAGTAGTGCCCATAGTGATAGCAAAATAACTAACATAGAGTAAGCTGTAGTATTAACACTTGAATTGTATCAATTAGGACACACTAATTGTTTAAGGTGGAGGGTTGTTATGTATCATATAAATTGAAGAATAAAGAATTAAAAAAAAAACAATATCAGCTTATTTCCATGAATTAGCAGCTTTCACTCAATTAATACTAGGCAGAAATCTAATCTGCGTTTGGATCGCACTTCTTTGACTCTTGTGCAGTAAGGTGTGCAGCATACTGCTGCATCCATTTTCAATAAACTACCACATGAATTCAAATATCTTAGCAGTAATCAAAGCGTTTTCAAATCGAAACTGAAGAGTTTCCTCCTGGGTCACTCCTATTCTGTCGAGGATTTCCTTGAAAAATTAAGCCGATGACTATGTTACATTGTTGAATGCGTTTAATTAAACTTACAGATTGCTTTTTGGTTCATAAACATTTTATTTTATGTTATTTCTTTAATGTTGTAATATGATGTACTGACACGTTCCATGGCCTTGGAAATTTGCGCATCAGTTTGGTCCTATGGAACTATATGTCTAAAATAAAATAAATAAATAAAACATCGACCAATGCCCTTTTTCCTTGCCGTAGAGTGTCCGGGACTTCTGCTGGTCTACTGGTGCACAGCTTCCGTTTTTGTAAGAGAACTTTACCAGCAGCGCACTATCCTTCGTGTAAATAGTGATGCTGGGCTGCTCGGACGCATACTGAAGAACTGCCGTGTGCCACGCGCTAGTTGGTGTGCGTATTTTGACGCATCTGTTCCCATTACGTTTCACTCTGCGTCGATAATAAGCTGTTCAAATTTGACGTCATTTTGAGCAGTGGACTTCTTTCTACAATATTTTGAAACTGGAGGTTTAATTATGGACAACCCGTATATAAACTCGCATTACATGCGTTATGAACATCATGAAATGGTATAAAATGTACCAATGAAATACGGCTCTTGCCGTCACATGGTAGAGGAGACTCCATCCACACAGCTTCATTTCTTACATGACCCTTATTCTACTTTCCAAATGCCACAAAATTTATCCTGCGTACATACTCAACTGGCAGTTTTACAGAAACAGATTTTGTTGTGAAATTGCTTTGCCATAACTTAAAGTCCGTTTATAGAAATACTTTTCCAGTTTGTAACGGAATGTGCGCTGTCCCGTAAATTCCTTTTGGATTTGAACTGCGTTCTGGATTCGGATTCACCGGCGCTGCTCCTATGGTCTGAATTGTTCAGTCATCACTCTCTACTGCTCTTTCCAGCTCCACTTCCATTACACTTCTGTCCTTGTATCGAGGACAAGGTCAGACCGCGTACCGAGAAGCAAGACTGGAAGCAAGCACCCACTACGATATTCCTTGCCTCGACCGTGCCTAAAGCATCGAATACATCTCGTGCTACAGGCGTTATTCGACCTTGTCTTCGTAACCGATGAGGCGTTATAGTACATCAATGACGTAAGGTGGTAGCACAACTGCATTTAAATAATAATCGAACTACAGACTCAACTAAACAATTATTTTCATAAACATCCATAAATAAATAATAATGAAGCTCGCACGACTGAGAACAATAAAAAGGCATTGAAATGGTGCTAAAGTGTCTAGATCTGAGTTACTTATAATCGACCAGCAGACAGCAACTGATTAATCAAGGAAAACCACAGACATGGGTACGATACTGCAGTGCCTGCGTTTTTACGAATTAGTAGTAACACAGGCACTGCAATATTGTATTTATAGGCCGAGGCCGGACAAGCGACTTTCAAATAATATGACTTCCCTGAATGGGAATATACATAATGGATGTACGAGTACAGGTTGTAGACACATGATTGCCGACATGTGGAAGGTTGGGTCTGGTCGTGAGTGTTCCACGGTTAGCCAAATGGTAAGGCGACCGCTAGCGATAAGCGAGAAATCAGGGTTCGTGTCCAAGTGCGGCACAAATTTTGTCATTGCTGTCATTCCATTGTATAACTGATGGTTGTCCGCATTCGCAGCTGCGAATACATTTCATTTAACGTACATAAGTAGTCAAAGAACTGATCACTGAGCTACTTTGTTCTTTGCTTGCAGTGGCAGGGAAGGATGGACTGTCACCTTAAGGCTAGGTGGGGACAAGGTGGGCAGGAGTCGAATCCCGAGGCCTAGACAGGGTGCCCCCCCCCCCCCCGCCCCAAATCCCACCGGTCCCTGCTTGTCCTACACATGATATTGTCCTCTTTTTATTTGTTTTATATTTTTTTGTTGAAACGTTACAACTTGATAGCGAAAAGGAAAATAAACAAAATCGGACTTATGTTACACGGTTTCTGCCACTTAAAAAAGACAAAAGAGTAATTTTTGTCAGGTATATCAAAAGTAAGTTATTAAGAATGTAACATTTGAACAGGAAAGGCATTCTGCACTTCATCCGACCCCCTGACGGTTAAATTGCAGGTAAAACATATTCGCAAAAAGCTCACGATAGCGTGGCACCTTTGTCATGTCCAATGGGCCGTAGCCATATAATGGTAAAAAGCACAGGGCTCCCGCTCTCCACCACGTAGTGAATACTATGCCCGACAAGACACATAACGGTATTGTTCTTCGTTCTTGGAAAGAAGGTTTAATCAGGACGGACGAGAATCTCACTGGAGTCTGCCTCTCCATCGTCCTGGCAAGAAAGGCCAATTTTCGGCGGAGCCAACTCCAGTTTCCGCATCTGCAGGTGACAGATCGCACAATGTATCGGTCTTCCTCATTAAGCCCAAGACGAAAATGTCTAAGACGGGTGGGGAGAAGGGTATGAACAACTTGGTACCATGAGGACGCCACTAGGAAAAGTGAATAGGCTGACACTGGACCAGTCTTCCAGTCTGTCTCTAGATGTAGGGACTCTACATAGGAAACGCGATTTGGGAACGTGTAGCAACACAACAGCGTTTTGACAGGTAAGTCCACCTGGGAATTATTATTAACGCCCAGGTAACTGACCTCAAGAAAAATTCACGAATAGCCTTATTACTTATCTTGCCAATACCTACTCGAGGGGTATAAGCTGGCTTGTCGGAGACAGGCAAAAAGGTGGGCTGCAAGTGATTTTGTGACACGAAAACACCTTACAGCAGTGCGTCGACGAAATAAAGCAGAAGCCCTGGGCCGAACATCACAGGAGTCTCGCCATAACCTCAAAGCACACCCGAAAAATAGAGTTTCGCCAGATAAACTTGCCCAATAATTTTTGTAGCTTTCGGGACATTATCGCAGGAAGGTGAAAAGTTTGGACAACAAAACAGGCTTCGCTCAACACATACGTTTCCAGGGTCCGAACCTTTTGAAGTAACGAGAGGGAGCGACGCTCGTGTTCAAGGATTAATTTAACGCAGCCATATGCATCGGACAACGATCAATTGCAACGCCCAATGACAGGTGGCGGGCGACCACCACAGCCCGAGGAATCCCAACCGCGTCAAATCCCCGCAAGCTGAGTAACCGACACTTCCGATCGTTAGTCTGTGCTCCTGTAAAATGACAAAATGCACCTAGAAAGTCCTTGAGCACCCGTATGTTGTCATGAGTACAAAGAACGTCATCGGCAATGGTATAAGCGGGAACGGTGAATTCTTGTTGCAATAACGACCAACCACAGCGTAGAACAGCGAAGTTCGAGAAATAGTAACACTACCATTCAGCTCATAGACGTCTGAATACCAGTAATTAGAGAGCTGAACATCCATCGTGCAGCATCGTAAAAACCAACAACGGTCAACACTCCCGTTCAAACGCATGATCAAAATCAATAACAAGTAAAATTCCCCATACACCGCTACCCCTTTACTGTAACCCTCGCACCATCACATTGACGCAGCGATTGCATACTACAGGCTCCCTGCCGACGTGTCTCCAAGAGACTAACGCCGCCCTCGGGAATTATCTCGCCATTGAGCGAGTGCTGGGAGATTGCATAAGCCTCGAGGACATTGTCGGACTCATTCTGATAGTGAACATCTATGGTACTGGCGCAGCTACGGTCACCGCACAGAACCTCTCCTGAGAGTCTAGCAGCCTGTAATGGATGCACCGCAGCCCTTTTACTGTAACCCTCGCACCCTTCCTATAAGATCACGACATTTAGAGAAGTCAGGAGAGTATGACCTAGCAGATAACTTTGATAACGCTGCGACAATGTCAACAAATAAAAACTACAAGAGTATGTAACGCTCGCGCTACAATCATAATTGGGCAGCGTTATCGGTCGGACCTGAAACACGGATAGACGTCTTGTCTTTGTGGAAACTAAAACAATTTTTCCGACCTTAAAGAAGGCCGGGCTGTGTACCCCTTGCAGCACTTTATTCACGATAAATATAATCGTTTCTCTTATTGGAGACCAAAACCAAACGTAAAATTCTTTGGGAAGCCCATCCAAACCTGGCGATTTGAGGGAAGGAGAACTAACTACAATGTCAGATACCTCATCAGAGTGAAAAGCTGCCAAAAATTCGTCAAGGAGAGCTGGCGTGACAACACTATCAAGGAGAAAAGTAAAATCAACAGAGCCGGCCGGAGTGACCGAGCGGTTCTAGGCACTTCAGTCTGGAACAGCGCGACCGCTACGGTTGCAGGTTCGAATCCTGCCTCGGGCATGGATGTGTGTGGTGCCCTTAGGTTAGTTAGGTGTAAGTAGTTCTAGGGGACTGATGACCTCAGATGTTAAGTCCCATAGTGCTACGAGCCATTTGAGCCAAACTCAGCAGACGGTATACCGTCTGATGCCACTCCAATGTAAAGACTGGAAAAATACTGGGAAAATTCACGCATTGTATTAGGTTGTTATGACCACTCACGTCCAGCTATAGAACAGCCATCATGAAGATGACGAAGGAAAGCATAATAAAATTCCGAGTCGTCCTCATTTCAGCCATTTTACCAGCGCTGAAAAGCATGAGTGCAGTGCGAAGCCGAGGTCTGGTAATGGAAACCCCCCATTCCCTAACAGGGATAACGCCCTTGGTAAAGGAAGGCCAGCCTCCACACAGCAGTAACGATAGCATTCAGAGAAGAGTCCACCACATGTAAAATATTTAGTTTCCGAATAGGGCGAGGAAGATGTACCCGCTGCAGATACAAAGTGGCAAAGGAAGCTGGCAGGAATTACATCAATTGACAAAAGCACAGTGGACAGTGAAGCTAGCATGGATTACACTGGCTACACAGGGAAGCAGACAAATGAAAGCAGTCCAGTCGACTACTAGCAACAGCTGCAGAAAACGTAAGACGCACTAGTGTGGAATGCCTGCAGATCCAAGCATGCTGTAGACTGAACGACCCAACTACATCATTAAGCTCTTGACAGTACTCGTAGTTGTAGCTGGGCATCTGATGCACAGGAGGTAAGGCGCAGTTGAAATCTACGCCCATCAAAATTTTTCTCCGAGGATGACGAAGTAAATAAATGCTATCTCCGCAATAAAAGCGCGAGCGGTCCTAAGTACGACCAGATCTAGATGGAGCATAGGGAAAAATCAGGGCGAGAACATAAAAGGGACATCCTATATTCCGACCGTTGTACAGCGTTTCAGTGTCTTCCCTTACAAAACACGGCCAAGCAAGAAGAACTTTCTGGCGCAACATTACATAACATAGTATACCCAGGGAAAGAAAACACACAACATCAGCTTGGCCGCAGTGGAGAGCTTATCCTGGTAACATTTAGGTTAAGAGACTTGTACGCCTGCGTTAGATAATATATGTAATACGTGAAAGCAGAGCTAGAAAAATGTACGCATCACGTCCCGCTCCCCACAGCACCGGCAGACGGAAGAGGTGAAGGTACAGCATTTGAATCCTCTCCACAGGAAGCTGCAGATGCCATGCTTCGACTTCTTTTTTTCCTTGCATTGCTGCACGCTGAAGTTCAAAACGTTGTTTCACACATAACTTCTTGACGCGGGAGGGTAGGGGGCCTATCAAGGTCCGCTGCGTCCCCACGGAATGCGGGAAACAGCAAGGAATTATGAACATCATCATTAAATAAAGAAGAGACAGACAACGCAGAACAGGAAGCAGTGTGCATCATATGACTACCCGAAAGAAAATCCGCAGTAACCTATTGCTCAGTAGTGCCAGTCTGAGGAAGGGATGGCATGGAACAGCAGAAAAGCAGATGAGGTCTGCGTTAAGTCATCAGAACCCACCGGAACATATCTTCCTACGGGTAGAGGAGAAGGCGCACATGCAACATTCATATCAACAAAACCAGCCTCGTCATCCCTGGCGAAGCAAGAACGATGATTTTCGTCAGCATTCAAAGCATCACCCCTGCGAGAATCACCCTCCACCACCACCTTCGCGGAGAGGTGAGACTGGGAAGGGGTGACTTCAAAGTCTTCACCATCCTGAGTCCGCCGGCGTTTCAGTTGTGCTACCAGCGCCGGCGCCTTAGCGGCAGTAGGGGTAGCATTTCGGCATGCCTGCAACGGCGAGAAACCGCGTGGGGTGGAGGACAATGTCTTTCCAGCGTCCTCTAAAGCTGGTGAAGCACTGACTGCAGGCAGTGAAGACACTAATTCATCTACGGACAAGGGACGACGTTTTTCGTAGGACGACTTTAAGACCGTAACACCGCACGGACTATTGGCTTTGTGATGGCCACTTTCATTACAAAGAAAGCAGGTTACTTCTTACCCTGCATATGAACGTGTATACGACATCCACAAACATTCAGGTGTGAAGGAATATTCTTTTGAACTCACATTTCTACGGTTCGGTTACTACTGTAACATGGCAAGCGATGTTGAGCCCGTATGCCGAACGACTCCTTAAGAAATGAATCATCCACCTCTAACCGTAATACACTCGGTCGCTGCATTTGTAAGAAAGACGGAACCAGCACGACGTATAAATATCACCTGATAACATAGACGAGAGACAAGCTGGTCTAGTTAGAAGGGACCTTGAAACTTCACAAAAAATACAAATCAGAATCAAAATAAGCAGTATCTACTTGGTCACCTGTAACTCAAATCGTATCAGTCAACCAATCTTGAATATCTAGAGAGCTAAGTTGCGCATGACGCATACCCTTGTCAAAGCTGAAACGAACGCCACCCCAGCGAGGAATATTCTTGGGAGACTCGACAGACATCTACGCACGGGCGGAAAACGCCGCCGCCAGAGAACAACCCATCATCGAACACCGCTAGGCGAGAACGATATGACACCGGGCGATAAACACACAAGACCGAGTAAACAAACGTTCAACGCACGCGGCTGTACGGCACAGCAGGCAGAAGTAGGAAAACCTGCTCGCTCAACGCGTAAGACAGAACTGAGCTATGGAGGCCGACTGCAGTCAAGGTGCGTCTGTAAGCGATACTTGAGGGTCTTGTAGAGTGTATAATAATTCTGTGTTATGAGCCGTACTCACTCCCAACTATGCGTTTCTGTGAACTTGGCTCTGTATCTGTGATTTCCCGCCCCTCCTACGCTTACGCCGTGGTTCTTCTTCCTTCTACATGTGGCAGCAGCGATGTGTATCGATATTTGCACCGTGTACAATCTCTGGTTTTGTGCATATAGTTTCCGGCTAAGGGGTCTGCAGGCAGTCACACGGTTGCTGCCGACCAGGGAAGTTATCTCCGCGCGGTGCAGTCGGCTGGGTCCGCTGGCTGACCCTTCGCAGTGTCGGAGCGTGTGTGGAGCTGTCCGATCGCTACGAGCTTCGTGGTTCACCGACCCAGGACGTCAAAGTTGAGTGGTGGTTTCAACTACCCAAGCCACGTCCATTCATGTTGTGTCGTTCGTTTCAGTGGCTCGGTGTTGGGGAGATTTTCCTGTGAGCAACACCAAGCGTTAGTATTGATGAAATTTATCCGCCATGCGTTGGAATTAACTATGTTGGATGACTACCATTCAAGTGCACCAGTGGACTTTTCTGCCTTGCGGCCGTTAGTGTTCCGGTTACCTGCCCTGGCCACTAACGTAATTTCAGGCATTGTCCTTTCCTCACCTTTGTCGCTGTCCAACACAGTGACAGCTTAATACATATACATACAGCTTAATTCATATACATATTTGATTGTGGATAAACAGTCCCGTAACATTTTGTGTTTGAATTCTCATGTACCGATTGTTGGCAAGCAAGTCGTTTGTCGGTCGGTCCGTGGCTGTTCCTTGGTTGGGTTCCGACGGATCAAGTGTAGTTGGGCTCACCACCTGTCTCACATAAGTGAACGAGGGCAGACCGACCCCTGGAGGCTTCTGAGTGCTGTTGTCTTTACTGTCTGTCTCACCAGTGTTTAATTGTCTGTTTATAATCTATCATAGGCAATAAAAAAATTCTTGTTTTTACTGCGTTTTATGTAACTTTGAATTCCAGCAAGTGGATATTTGCTGAAAGGTTATTGACGTTGTGTTGTCTTTTGTTTTATTTCGGTTTCAGCTACTTAAAACTTAACGCTTATAGTTATTTTTTTTTAATTTTGGAAAATTAATTGTGGGCCTTCAGCCTTGGAAACTTATTCTTAAAATTACATTTTAAGCTTAAACATTGCGACTTGGAAGCTTATTCTTAAAATTACCCCTTAAGCAAAACGTTGCGGCCTTCTACCTATGAAAGATTACGTTAATTTATTTTAAACTCATCAAAATTTTATTGTGGGCCTTCAGCCGTTTGTATTGCACCTTGTTTATGTTTGTCTATCCACTTTTGCCTTGAGGCTTTCAGCCTAGCTGTAATAAAAATATATTTTAATTATTTTATTTGCTATTTTAACTGCATTTTTATCTTGTTGATTTTTAAAATTTCTTGTTTGGACGCCTTCGGCCGTGAAAGAATTGCATTTTGGAAACTCGTAGTTGTAAAAGTTCGGCTATGTGCCACTTTGGTTGTAAATGTGTTATTAAATTACAATAAATTACAATTTTAAGGTGAAACTGACCCCAAACTTATTTGGCCCTTGCCACAATCCTAATCACCTGTTCTGCCCAGCGGGTTTAGTGGGCGTCTCATGTTATTTATGGTGTTCAAAGCACACATTAGAGGTTAAGTGAACATTTTAGAGACTTGGGCGTTAAGCCATAATATTCGGAAGCGGCAGCACTCGAACAAGGAAGGCCCGAACGTGTGTGACATTGATCGCGTTTCTGCTTCACGTGAGAAGGTTGACGACCAGCGGAGTTTGCGCAGCAGTAGTCTGCACTTCGACAGATCAAAGACGGAGCAGACAGGCAATGCTTCCAAGGGGACAACGACCAGCGCTGTTTGCACATCATTGGTCAGTCCTCCAGGAACTGTCAGCATACTGAACTCACGTGCGTGACTCATCTGACGATGCGGGCGGGGACGACAGGGCAATGTCCGACCACACCAGCACAGAGGCGAAACAGTCGAAAGCCGGCACGTGTGTCACACTGGTCACGTGTCGGCCCAACGTGAGAAGCATAGATCAACGACCGAAGAGTCGGGCGCTACCCTAGAAACTTAGCGACTTTGGCAAGAACACCGAATAAATACCTCCGACAAACGGGCGTGAGGTGGTCCTTCGAAGTGGTCCTTCGGAAGGTCCTCCGAGGGGAGAAAGAAGACGCGAAGAAACGTCGCCTGGACGGATGGAGCGATAGTTAGGCAGCGGACGTCATAATTCGCTACAGCGACTTAGCCGCTACGCTACTCGACAAACGATGCTGGTACCGCGCCAGTAGGTCAACGCAGAAGATTCCATCCCAGATGTTACCAGAAAGAAGTGCGTGCGGTACTTACCCAGACGAAGGGACTGCGGCCTCATCAAATGGGTCACCTGTGAACTTAGGGGCTGATGAACTCCGCCAGAAGACGCCGATCCTGATAGTCACTGGTTTGATTCCGGGACGGAGCACTCCGCGTCACGCCGTACTGGCTTGTTAATAACGGAACGAGCGACTTCACGAGAAAGAGGCCACGACGCCGCCGCAGAGAGTCACGGGCGGCACTGAGGGAAGAAGACGACGTCGGCGCGCCGCTGCGACACGAGCCGTCGCCGCATCAGCTACACCGGAATCTGCACGCTACGACTCCGCCGCTCTGCAGCCGCGAGGACTGCGCAGGTTAAAATACAATGTATTTCTTTGTTTAAACGGTATTATGTCTCTATAAATGACTATTAGTGGAACCGCCAGAGTCTCACTCACACCTCACCCACTGAGCCAAGGAAAGGTCCCACTCCACCGCCCACAAAGTGTCGTTTCCTTCCCGCCATCCCTGACAAAATAATAACCTTTGCTCCCATCTGGCACTGACGCTCAATATCTAGAGTCACTAAACCCCGACCCGCTACAGTGTAGTGATCTGACCAATGGGAGGCTTGCAAGGTAGAGTGTACGATAGCGTGCCCAGTTCAGTGCGAGACAAACACGTTGTATTTATATATTAAAATCAAGGCGAGACGGCCCATGAGCTTTTCAGTGCAGTTGATTACCAGGCTCTAAATCTTACGGGTATCAGCGAAATACCGCGAGTAATGAGGATAATAGGCAATTGGCATTGCATTAGTAGTGTGTGGATAAGTTGGGAAAACGGACGTGTCGGTTGGCGAGCTAGGGTTGTCCGTGTAGCTTCAGTGACCACTGTGTCCGCATGGCTCAGTGGTGCCGGCATGATAGTTCGGGGTGTTCCGTCAGAGGCGTGGCAGCTCTCTGGAAACAAAAGAACCAACTGAGTGAAGGCATTAACGATGGACCGAAATGGGTGTCATATGACGTCCGCCACGACCAAATGAAACGAACAATAACGAACAAAATGAAAAAAAAAAAGATCAGAGCAGAAAAACCGGGTTCGAATCCCGGTGTGACACAAATTTTCAACTTTCCCCATTGACTTCAATCAACGCACGCTCTCAGAAATATGTGTAATTGCTTTATTTGTTAACATTCTACTTCTGTTCCAGCCTTCCGAATGACGACTGGCTGTTTCCTGTTTTTCGGCGCTTGTCGGGGCTGGCATATCGACGCTGCGTACAGAGTTCAGACAGGACAGAGACAGAACACGGTCCAGTGACCATTCATACGTTAAAAATTACGAGGATCATGGTGGGGTCTCAATATCCTCATGTAGGTCGGCGGGATAATTTGTTTGCAACACTTTCGTGTCCAAACTCTACATCCACTATTCGAAAAGATAGTACAGTTCAGTGATGACGAGACACAGCTCGAGAAGGTACATACCAAGAATTAAATATAGTATTTGTTTTAATTGGACTACGATGAGGAATAAAACATTCTATTTCTCGCATCTGAAGGTTCAGTGTTTGCATCACGCTTCTGAACTTCCTTCAAGAGATGACTAGAAGCAACTATTGAATTAGGAATGCTATGCACTCAAACAGGAATTGTTCCATACTCACGGCAGTGTATTGTTATTTTAGTTGTCCACCTGTCATGTCAGCGTACGGGTTTCGTTACATTTCAACTGACTTAACATTGCTCAAAGCATTCTAGTGTGTTTGAAGTTCTCTTGTACTCTGATTCCCATATATCGTGGGCTTGAACAGCACGTGGTCCATCGTATGACAAGTATAAAATTGTTGTTTGTTGCTGTTGGTCTTGCTCGTTAATAATCAGGAATTTCACTAAAGCATATTTGATTTATTTTGCTCCTGCTGTCATTCCTGAAATCAGTACGAATTGCACACAAGTGCTTGTATATTCATACTTCAGACAGTACTTCATTTCAGAACTAACTGTTAGATGTATTTTGCCGTCCACAGAATTTTACTCGAAGCGAAAGCAACGACCATGACCAGAAATATTTTGTAGTCTTAGCATGCGTTTACAACCTATGAAATAAGACAGCGTCGCCGAGAATTTGTGCAGCTCCAGATTACGTTCGACGTGAGTGGCATATTTCCTTTCGTTTGTGTAAAGATGGTAGACCCACAATGTGAGGTTGAACATTCTCACGGCGCGTGATGTGCCTATAGGAGAGGTTGCACTTGCGCTTCTAAGTCATGGTAGAGTACCACCAAGTGTACTCGAGATCTTAGATGCATTCAAATATTTGTTCATGCCCCTTACTCAGTCGCATTGCGTAATGCAAGCTTCTCCTACTTCCCAATATTTCACCAAAACCGTGATCAGATGACGTCCACAATTATTCCTGGGCCGAAAGTTTGCATAAAAGTTGTATTTTTTCAGGGAACTTTACTGAAATACACTGAAGAGCCAAAGAAACCGGCAAACCTGCCTAATATCGTGTAGGGCCCACGCGAACACGCGGAAGTGCCACAACACGACGTGGCATGGACTCCACTAATGTCTGAAGTAGTGCAGGAGAGAATTGACACCACGAACCCTGCAGGGCAGACCATGAATTCGAGGCGTTGGAGATCTCTTCTGAATAGTACGTTGCAAGGCATCCCAAATATGCTCAATAATGTTCATGTCTGGGGGCCAGCAGAAGTGTTTAAATTCAGAAGAGTGTTCCTGTAGCCAACGTGTAGCAATTCTGGTAGTGTGGGATGTCGCATTGTCCTGCTGGAGTTGCCCGATCCATTTGAATGTGTAATGGACATGAATGGATGCAGGGGACCAGACACGATGCTTACACACGTGTCACCCGTCAGAGTCGTGTCTAGACGTATCAGGGGTCCCATATCATGCCCCACACCATTACAGAGCCTCCACATGGTTCATCAGTCCCCTGTTGACATGCAGGGTCCATGGATTAATGAGGTTGTCTCGATACCCGTACACGTCCCTCCACTCCATACAATTTGAACCGAGACTTGTAGGGGCAGGCAACATGTTTCCTGTCATCAACAGTCCACTGTCGGTGTTGACGGGCCCAGGCGGGGCGTACATCTTCTGTCGTGCGGTCATGAAACGTACACGAGTGGGCCTTAGGCTCCGAAAGCCCATATCGATGATGTTTCGTTGCATGGTTCGCACGCTGACACTTGTTGATGCCCGCATTTAAATCTGTAGCCATTTGCGGAAGGATTGCACTTCTGTCACGTTGAACGATTCTCTTCAGTCGTCGTTGGTCCCGTTCTTGCAGGATATTTTTCCGGCCGCAGCGATGTCGGAGATTTGATGTTTTACCGGATTCCTGATATTCACGATATTCTCTTGAAATTGTCGTGCAGGAAAATCCCCACTTCATCTCTACGTCAGAGATGCTGTGTCCCATCGCTTGTGCGCCGACTATAACACCACGTTCAAACTCACTTAAATCTTGATAACCTGCCATTGTAGCAGCGGGAACCAAACTCACAAATGCGCCAGACACTTGTCTGATATAGGTGTTACCGACTGCAGCGCCGTATACTGCATGATTACATATCTCTGTGTTTGAGTACGAATGCCTGTACCAACTTTTTTGGCGCTTCAGTGTATATTTAATGAAGCCAGTTCTTAGCAAAGAAAAGGTCGGGAGACATTCAACCTGCAATAGAAAGACACTTCGAACATTTTCCTGCAATAAGCATGCCGTAATGGTATCGTATTTGCACATTACGTGTGAGCGCTTCACGATGCGTCGAAGTAATTTTCGCGAAATTTCCAAATGTCCACTTGCGCAGTGTGCAGAGGCTACAATTTCCCCGCCCAGTCACAGCGCAGCGGCAATTGCCGGTGTGATTGTTCGCTGGAAGTTAAACACGGAGAGCAGCTCCACTTGAAAATTAAATTTATGCAAGAGTGCCGCTACGAGGCGCACGTGCGGACCTGCACCACCGCACGGCGCGCTATTATGCTACAAGTGTTCGGCCCTTCACAGAGTTGCGCTCTTGGCTGCGTAAACACGTAAACTTGTTTCACTTCCCTCCACCGTAACGAGCGCAAAAACACGGGCAAAGCTTTCGCTCCGCCCAATCCATTCAAAGCGAAAAACTTTGTCTGGTGCTGACACAGAACCGCAACTGGACGTGATACCTGCTGACAGGCAGAACATATCATCGACGAGCCTCATTGAGGTGGCTTAATTGGAAACTTCGTCTGCAGCATGCTGGAGGAATCTTAGTTAGATTTTTTTTTTTTTTCCTGTTAGGTGACAGTATTCAATCAAGGTATAGAAAGAGGTACTACGTTTCTGGTCGGCGTGACGAATATTGTGCACCCAACTACAACGGCTGTCTGTCTTTACTATCGCTGCAAGAATCAAACGACTTTAAATGGCGGGCCAGCCGTTGTGGACGAGCGGTTCAAGGCCCTTCAGTCCGGAACCACACGACCGCTACAATCGTAGGTTCGAATCCTGCCACGGGGATCGATGTGTGTGATGTCCTTAGGTTAGTTAGGTTTAAGTAGTTCTAAGTTTGGGAGACTGATGACCTCAGATGTTAAGTCCCATAGTGCTCGGGCCATTTCAACCACTTTTTTTAAATGGCGGTTCGGACAGTGACACTGTTTACTGGCTTTCACCATCTATGCGCAGTACGTAGGTAGAACGACATGCAGTGACAAAAACGCCCCTCTCTTTGCTACGTCTTGCCTTAGCACGTAATGTGATCTTGTGGTCACTGGACGGGGCAACGTCGTATTCGGTCTAAATGCTTGCAAAATACGCACCAGCTGCACTCTTATTCACGACGTATGCTATAAGTTTGGATTATATTTGGTGTCCAAATCAGGCTGGGCTTTTCATAGCAGTATGATAGACTTGACCGTCATTCATAGATATGCAGTATTTGAGGTTTTCATCCGTTGTGTAACTGGAGCCAGCCAGAAGTATGTCTTGGGTGTCGAACTCTCAACTTGTGCCAAACTGTAATTACTGTTTTTGTTTACTTAAAGGAATTAGAAGCACAATTTTAACGCTTACTGCAGGCTTAATTTGTCTTGGCGTCGTGCATGATCATAGCGATGGTGGCAACTGTGACTGAAATTAAAGACAGTAGCAGTTCTCTGCAGCTGTAGAGGAGTAGTTCAGTAGGCAGTTCAGTTGCAGAGGAATTGACATTTCTAAAACGGGAAATCGCGGAAGATGGAATGAAAAACATAGGTGCAAAGAAGTTCACTGCGAAGAAACCATGGGTAATAGAGTAAACCCTCACTTGAGAGATGAAAGAAGGAGTACAAAAATTCCAGGAAAATTCAGGAATACTGAAATACAAGTCGCTAATGAATGAAATAAATAGGATGTGCAGGGATAAGGTGAAATGGCTGCATGAAAAATGTGACGAAACCGGAAAACATATGATGGTCAGAGGGACTGACTCAGCATATAAGAATGTCAAAACAACATTCTGTGAAACTAAAAGCAATGGCCATAGCATTAAAAATTCAGTACGAGTTCCACTGTCAAATGCAGAGGAGAGAATGAATAAGAATACATTAAAGTCTCTTTCTATGAGGGCGAGAACTTGTCTGATGACGTGGCAGAAGAAGAAACAGGAGTCGATATGGAAGAAATATGGCATCCAGTATTAGAATCAAAATTTAAAAGAGCTCTCGAAGACTCAAAATCAAATAAGGCAGAAGAGATAGATAACATTCCATCAGAATGGGGGAAGTGGCAACAAAACGACTACCCGCGTTGGTGAGTAGAATGTATGAGTATGGCAATATACCATCTGACTTTCGAAAAAACATCATCCACACAATTCCGAAGATAGCAAGAGCCCTCTGGTGCGAGAATTATCGAACAATGAGCTTTACTGCTCATGCATCTAAGTTGCTGACAAACACCATACACTGAAGAATGGCAAACAGAATTGATGATCTGTTGGATGACGATCAGTTCAGGTTTAGGAAAGGTAAAGGCACCAGAGAGGCTATTCTAAAGTTGTGGTTGATAACAGAAGCAAGACTAAAGGAAAATATACTCACGTTCATAGGATTAGTCGACCTGAAAACAGCATTCGACAGTATAAAATGCTGCAAGATGTTCGAAATTCTGAGAAAAATTGGTGTAAGCTATAGGAAAAAACGGGCAATACACAGTACGTACAAGTACCAACAGGGAGCAATAAGACTAGAAGACCAAGAACGAAGTGCTCGAATTGAAATGGGTGTAAAGCAAGGATGTAGTCTTTCGCTCCTGCTCTTAAAATCATACATCGAAGAAGCAATGACTTAAAAAAAGTTCAGGATTGGAATTAAAGTTTAAGGTGAAATGATAGCAATTATAAGATTTGCTGATGACATTGTTATCTTCAGTGAAAGTGATTAAGAATTGCACAATATCGTGAATGGAATGAACAATCTAATGAGTACAAAATATAGACTGAGAATAAATGGAAGGATGACGAAAGTAATGAGAAGTGGCAGAAATGAGACTAAACATCATGACTGGTGATCACGAAATAGATGAAGTTAAGGAATTCTGCTATCTTGGCAGCAAAGTAAACCACGACGGACAGAGCAATGAGGACATCAAAAGCAGACTAGCACTGGCAAAAAGCGCATTCCTGGCCAAGAGAATTCTACTAGTATCAAACATAGGTCTTAACTTGATGAAGAATTTTCTGAGGGAAAAGCGGAAAAGAAGAGAATCGAACCATTTGAGATATAGTTCTATAGAAGAATGTTGAAAATAAGGTGGTCTGATTAGGTAAGGAATGAGGAGACTGTCCACAGAATCGGCGGTGAAAGGAATGTATGGAAAACGCTGATATGAAGAACGGGCAGAATGGTAGGTCATCAGTGAAGAGATCACGGAAAAACTTCCGTGGTAGTAGAGGGAACTGTAGCGTTAAAAATTGTGGAAGAAGACAGAGTCTGGAATACATTCAGATATATATTGTCCATAGTTGCTAGATTTCTTTTTTTTAAAAAAAAAAGAAATATCATCTTTCGTCTTCGTCTGTGATAGTACGCTTCTTACATACTCGCTACTTCCTTCATTGGGCGTACTTTTGTTTCCAAGGAAGCGGATCGAAATTCTTTCACTTCTTCTACTTCGTGGTCCATAGTTTTGATGCTAAGTTTATCGCTAACCTCATTTCTGCTACTGCTCTTGACTTTCGTCTTTCATCGGTCTACTCCCAATCCATAATGTTTGCTGATTAGACCGTTCCATTCACCAAGTCCTGCAACTCCTTCTCACTCTCATGAGCGATAGCAATGTCAGCAGCATATCTTATCATTCCTGAATCTTTATTTCATTTGTGTTATGAGTTTCTCGATGTACATTTACAACAGTAAGGGTGAAATACTACATCCCTGTCTTACACACATTTTAACCCGAGCACTTCACTCCTGGTCTTCCGTTTATACTTTTCCGTCTAGTTTCTTGTACATATTGTATACTACTCTTCATTCCCTATAGCATACACCTATTTTCCAGAGAATTTCGAACATTTTACACTGTTTTATGCTGCCGGCCGTTTTTTTTCTACACACTCTGATCAAAAAAATCCGACACTTACTAGTGAATATTAACATGGGATATGACCATGCTTCGACTTCCTGAAGGCTTGAAATCTACTGCTAACACTTTTAATGGAGCATCTGTGAGGAATGTCAGCCCATTCCTGCTCGAGAGTAAAATCCCAGAAGGTAGTGAAGTTGGACGCTGAAGTCTGGATCAAAGTTGACGTTCTAACTCATCCCAAAGGTGTTCCACTGGGAACGGGTGGTTACTCCTGGCAGGGAAGTTCTATTGGGAAAGCAATCGTTACAGAGGCTGTTTTTGGACAGGGTGCACTGCCATGCTGACACAATCATCTACTTTACGCAGTATACAATACTGTAAAAGTTGTTGACGTCCTACTGCATTCAACGTCTTCTTAAGCGCACACCCTAACCACGAAAAACACTCCCATACCGTAACAGCAAATCCTTCGCACTGCACCGTTAGATCTACACGTGATTGCACAATACAAACCCGAATCCTTCCACTGGATTTCTACAGCTAATAGTGTGATTTATCACTCCAAATCACTGACCGATGGCGTCGCCCTTCACCGCCTCAGTCGCCCTTGGCCCTGACTACTGAACTCTGTCGTTTATCACGAGCTGCTCTGCGACTCTACCTCACTCACTTTTTACTCTCTAAGCACGGTTATTGTGCTAGCGGGACTGTTGGTAGCCCTTTCGACCTCACGAGTGATTCTTTTCGCTGATTTCATGCAACTGTTTACAACGATCCCCCGGAATGCTCAACATTCCCAGTCCGTCAGAACATGAAATCTGCCTGGTGATGGTTTAGTCCTGATTGTCTCTTTCCCTTCCCACATCACAATCGCACTAACAGTCGACTTGGGAAACAGTAACAGTGTTGAAATGTTATGTGTGGAACTGTTACTCAGGTGGCACCGAATGACCAGCCCAATAAGCGATGTTATTGGGATCATCAGATCGACAAATTCTGTTGTTCATACTTCACTACTGAGAACACAACACGCCCCAGCTCCTTTTCTACAGGCCGTTCCGCCTTTCGTGCTATTCCACATTACGTAGCGGCTGCCGGATACTTTCTATCAGATATTTCTTTCACTATCAGGCGCACTGTGAGCACCGCCTCTCTGGTGCCTTCAGCAGTATCAGATACAAGACACTGCATGTTCCACACCATCTTTTGTCGAAATCCCTACTTCATCGTTGTCTGTAAAACTTTTCTTGTGGCAGCGTCACAGCTCTTTTGACCATTGTACCCAGTTACTCGCGAAACTTCCGTTTGGTTGTCAGTTACGAAGATAAAAGGACTAATAACTACGTAATTTAAACAACGAAAACTCCACTAGTTTATTATTTTTTTCATCCTTTGCACAACGCGTTTCGAGAAATTATTCTCATTTTCAAGTGCACTTGTGCATTTGTGTGTAATTTTTTACCTCTCCTGTGTCTTTTTGAGATTTTCTGCAGTCGGAAAATCGTACAAAATGAATCTTCGACTGTTTTTAAATCCTAACGTTCCAAACGGTATTCTTGTTTTTCTACTTAGAGGAATTGTGCCTCCTCCATTACACAGAATACCCCACACACGGAAGTCATCACTGACACTATTTGTTTTCAAAACATTCTACGAAGCTATTATGACACTGTGGCTTTACAAAGGATTTCTACACAGTCAGAGGTGTTACAGTATATTTGAGGCAGTCAATCATAAAATGTATTTTTAACCACTATTGAATGCTCAATTATCAATTACATTTTTTTTCCTAATGTACATATTTATGAAGACTGCAACAGTTATCATATGCAGGAGAAACATTGGCAAAAACTGACTGATTCATTATCTAATTTGTCACTGAGAATTTTTTGTCTTTCCTTTTTGTGGTCTGCAAAAATTTCATGCTCCTGCATTAAATCCATCGCATACGATTTTCTAAGACGGTGGAGTACCAGATCCTCTTCTATGTTTTCGAATGGGTGTTCAGTGTTTATCACGTGTGTTGTTATTGCTGATTTTGTAAAATGGTTGTGTCTCATAGTTGATGAGTTCAGTGTATCTAGTCGGAAAATTCCGCCAGTTTGTCGTAAGTAGTAGCTTGATCAAGTTTTACATATATTCCTTACTCTGAGAACTTCTTTTTTATTTTTTATTTTTTACTTTTTATTTATTATTTTTTATTTATTTATTTGTTTAAGATGTTGACTTATTTCTGTTGTAGCTTATTGTTTTTGGAGAAAGGCACTTTCAATTTATGTGACCTAAGTACATTTGCTGTTTAAGAAATGTTACCTACGTAAGGTATGCTAGCCATACACTTGACTGTATAGTTGGTTCCTTCTGAAGAGCCAGGAACTTCTTTCTTTTTTTTTATTTGTGTGCATACTTTGTATCAATGAGCTGGGGAAGTCATTGACCACTGTAGTTTGGTTAATGATGCCTAATTACTTCTCCCTGTACTGTTGACATTTTTATTCACGTTCATTGTTTGCTCTGTTTTGTAAGCAGCTTTCTTGTGTCACCTACATGTAGACAAGAAAGCTGCATACAAAAAAAAAGCAAACAAAATCACAATGAACGAAGAGGAGGGGGGGGGGGGGGGGGGGGGGAATTAGACATCATTCAGCAATCTGCAGTGGCCAGTGAGTTCCCCAGCTCAATGATAGGCAGTATTCAGAGACAAATGACCGAAAAGAAAAAAATTTCTGGCTCTTTAGAAGCTGCCAAAAATAAAATCAACTGTATGGTTAGCACACGCCGCTGACTGTGTACAACCTCTTTGTGAAACCGTAGTGTCGTAATATTGTAGCAGGTTTTGAAAACAAACAATACAGGTGGTGATTTGAGCGTGTGCGATCTTCTGTACAATGGAGTAGGCACGATACCTGTAAGCAGATGAACAAAAGTACCATTTCTAACACTAGCATTTAAAAACACTCAAAGATTCATTTTGTCCGATTTTCCGAGTGCACTATAACAAAACACAACAGAGGCAAAAAATTACACATGCAAACATCATCAAAAATATTCATGTAAGCAAATGCGCCAGTGCCCTTGAAAATGAGAATAAATTCCCGAAACGCGATGTGCAAAGCAAAAGAGAAAGTAACTAGTGCATTTTCATTATTTAAATCATAACTGTCACAGTTTCAGACATTCCTGAGACATCTACATGGATACTCTTTAAATTACATTTAAGTGTCTCGCAGAGAGTTCATCGAACCACCTTCACAATTCTCTATTATTCCAATCTCGTATAGTGCGCCGAAAGAACGAACACCTATATCATTTCAGTGACACTCTCTCCCCTATTTCGCGATAATACACCATGCGCTGCTCTTCTTTCAACTTTTTCGATGTACTCTGTCAATCCAATCTGGTAAGGATCCCCTTCCGGGCAGCAGTATTCTAAAAGAAGTCAGACAAGCGTAATGTAAGCAGTCTCCTTAGTAGATCTGTTACATTTTCTAAGTGTCCTGCCAATAAAATGCAGTCTTTTGTTAGCCTTCCCCACTACATTTTCAATGGGTTCCTTCCTATTTAAGCTGTAAAAATGGTAATTCCTAGGCATTTAGCTGAATTTACGGCCTTTGGATTTGACTGATTTATCGTGCAACCGAAGTTTGATGGACCCCTTTTAGCACTCCTGTGGATGATCTCACACTTTTCGTTATTTAGGGTCAGTTGGCAATTTTCGCACCATACAGCTATCTTTTCTAAATCGTTTTACAATTTGTTTTGATCTTTGGGTGACTTTACTAAACGATAAATGACACCATCATCGCCGGCCGAAGTGGCCGTGCGGTTAAAGGCGCTGCAGTCTGGAACCTCAAGACCGCTACGGTCGCAGGTTCGAATCCTGCCTCGGGCATGGATGTTTGTGATGTCCTTAGGTTAGTTAGGTTTAACTAGTTCTAAGTTCTAGGGGACTAATGACCTCAGCAGTTGAGTCCCATAGTGCTCAGAGCCATTTGAACCATTTTGACACCATCATCTGCAAACAACCTAAAACGGGTGCTCAGATTTTCTCGTAAATCGTTTGTATAGACAAGGAGCAGAAAAGGGCCTACAACACTACATTGTGGGACATCGAATATGATGAACGAAATTGAGAATAAGGACTATATTAAGTTCGTTGGGAACCTCATTTGTCATCATCACCTTACGTTACAGAGCAAGCGGTTCAGATCCTCACCCCTTGACCCAGATTCAGGCCTGAGATGTGACAGACGTGTACAGAGCTTGCACCTGTGTCTCGCGAGTAGCGAGATCCACGTGCGTGTAGGCCCCTGGTGGCAGAGGCGGCGAAGGCGTGCAGCGCTTAGCAAAGCGACTGCGCCCCCGCCAGTCGGCTGCCACGCGGGGTCGCAGCCCCCCGACGCCTCGCCACGCAGACCGACCCAGGTGGCGTGACAAAGGCGGCGCTGAATCGGTTAGGCTGGGCTCTGCTGGGGTGAGGGAGCGACGCAGACAAATCGCCAATTTCCGCAGTCGGCGGGTGGCGGGCACTAGCTGGCGGGAGCGGCCGGGGCTGTCTTGTGTCGCAACATTCGTTAGCCCCGAACACAGGCAGCAGCTTAACGAGCAGCAGCTGCGGTATTTCTCACATAGGGCCCTCGTCTGCTGTGATGGAGTCTGTATATTCCCTTCAAGCTCTCGAAAACGGAGGGTGACTAGAACAATAGCCGCAAAGATTCAATTTTTAAATTGATCATTCATGTAGAAAGCAGTGAGTTATTGTTTCTTTTGCCGCTGACAATGTCTGTTAGTGTGCAAAATACAGAGACGCTCCGTGGTTCGGAGTCCCTGTTAAACTGGCTGTGTTATGTCAGTTCGAATGTGCGAGGAAGACAGAGCAAATCAGCTCCATTAATACCCACTTACTGCAATTTTCAAACCAACCTTCGGGTTGAAAACATCTTAACTATTTCCCTATCAATACAGGCTGGCAGAATGGACTTTACAACTGTGGAATCATACAGAAATTTATTGAGATAAATTACAGAATCGACAGATGTGTCTTTTTATAGTAAACAGCCTCATGTTCCGCATTCGAGTATCAAGTGTCATTTCGATTCGGTATGACTACCATTTTTAACGTGGAAAATATCCCACCGGTAAACAATTTCTTCCCACATTCTTTGCCGCAAATCAGCCGTAACTTGCGCAGTGGCAGCCTAGATTCGATTTTTCAGGTCGGCTAAATGATTTGGTAGAGGAGGAACAAACACACGGTTCTTAGTGAAACTCCAGAGAAAGAGATCCAGTGGTGTGGAGTCTGCGGTGCGAGGTGACCATGCCACTGGTCCTTCATGGCCAATCCACCGACCTGGGAAGCGACTATCTAGGAAACCCCGAACTGCCGCCAGAAACTGAGGTGCCGCATTGTCTTGCTGGTAGTAAGCCATCCCATCTCGGTCATCTTCATCGGTCTGTGGAATTAAAAAGTTTCCAACCATATCTTGATAAACAATAGCTGTGACAGTTTCCTCCATAAAGAAGAAAGGGAGGCAAGCCTTAAGTTTTTTAAGGGCATAAAACACATTAACTTTGAGGCTGTGGCAACAGCTGTAGGCCTGCTTGGAGGTTCTTCAATCTATACGGTGCAAAATTAACACCGAACAGTTGTTGCATAGTTCGTTTCAAGAAACCAAAACATACAGCAAGCACACTCCAGACCAGTGAAAGCTGCCATTTTAACTGTGCACTACACTGGCGTTGCTGGTGGCTGGATGTGTTACTGATGCACTACGTGTATCAAACTTGCGGCTGTTTGTTACAAAATGACACATCTACCGATTCCGTAAGCAATCTCAATAAATTTCTGTATCAATCTAAAATTGTAAAACACTTTTTGACTCACTGTGTATACAAAATGCAGGAAAATACAAACAGGAAATTATGCTGTTTGAGGCTTCCTGTACATAATAACTGCTTGAAAGCTACTCAAAATGTACTGTCTAAACTGCTCAATATTTCCATGAGGCAGTTGCTCACCCTCTTCAGCAGCTACCGTGACTAGCTGTTGTTTTCCTTTATTGTTATTTCAAGTCTCCACGAAGGATCGGACTGCCAGGGGGTGAAAAAAAAACTCTCTTCAGACAATGGATGTACATATTTAAAAGAAGTTTTATTGTGCATAAAAATGATAACAAATTATGTTTCAGAAAACACTGATAAAAATTATTTATGGTGTTTAGAACTTTTGGCCTTTTTAAATAACTAACAGTCATGATGCCACTGTACAATAACGGTACTGATGATGTTTGCAAATGATCATGATCATGTTATAACTGGAATGATAAGTATGAATATTGTGACTTGTAAACGCTCAGGCAGCGACTAAAAGCAGTGAGGTGGAGTAAGGGAGACGGAGAAAAATGGAATTATGGTGAGAAGATTTATAGTTGAGGATTACGGCAGTAGGCTGTAGATGCCACGTTGGGCCTGTTAGTTATTTTAGTAGTTTTACTGGGTTCCAGGCTTTGTTTTGGATGATAAAGAGGTACACATACCATATTAGTCTTCTATCTGTGCTGGTCAGAGAGACTGGTTGATTGTAGGTGGAGTGATGTAAATCTGAAGGACGGAATCGCCGAGTGATTTGAGCAAAGATGGTGGCTTGGCTTTTCCATGTGTTACACAACTGTATGAGGAGTTCAACTGGCACTGGCGGGAAACACGGATGAGTTGGAGGGTGTAGTTAGTAGCTAGATAGGGGTGCGGGCAATACATGTCAGGAGGTAGGTGAATTGTAGTCGTTTCGTACTTTCCTTTCTATTGTTATTTCATCCCCCATCGCTACATATAGGCATGCCTGTCAACTGTACAGACAACCTGATCTTCAACCAGTTAACAAGAAAAATTTAATCACATGAAAGAATAATAAACAGGAAGGTGAGATATTTACAGTGAGTTTAAACTTTTTAAAGGTGAAAATAAAACACAAGTTTTTATATGTAAGACATGTGACTGCCTCAGCTTTTACTTAAAAACAGCAGTAATAAACGATAAAAACCAAATACACGATAAGATCACATTTAAAAACATTAAAAACCCTTGACCCAGAACACTGCTGTTAAAATGAAGCTCTTCACTGGCACTAAAACTGGAAGGATTACCTCTATGGTTCGTATTTTGTTGTTGAAGAGGAAAGGCAGACCGTTGATGAAGGTACAAGGAGGTACTATATGGATGGAGGAGTGGTGCAGATGTACTGATGGGATATAATTGGGTGTTGGGATACAAGAGGGGTAGTAAAAGAGGCTTCAAGAGAACAGACACTGACCGTCTCGTCTGGTGGCAGTCGGTTTCGGACATGCAAGACGGACTGATGGAATTCTGCTGGAAGATTGCTCAGTGATGACCAAGAGATACTGCGTGCAACTCTATGTGTGATGAAATTACGTTATCCGTTCTGCTAGTGAGCTTGCGTTGACTTGTTGCGAGAAGTGTGTTTGCCCTCTGGCTTAGAATCTGTGCCCGAGCTCGTGGCGCTACGTGACCGTAAGAATTCTCTTACGCCGATTCGGCTCTGCTTTGTCATCGTGCTGTTCTGTACCAGCGTCAGCCTGAAGATAGATGCGGTACGGGGAAGGCTGGTCCTCTGTTTTGATTTCGCCTTGGCTTCATGATGGGTGGGAAACCAATTTGCTGGAGTCATCTAAGCTATACCTTGTGGATCGATTACTCATGCTCAGCAAATGCCATTGCAATCTTATAAAACTAAAAGTAATGTTTGCCTCTTCCAGGATCATTTCAGGGGCCCCTCTTGTGACGATTGTTTTTTATAATACGAGCAAACTGTGTTAAGTTTAGAATGATTAGTTATGTTTAAGGGTTTTTCTCCTTTAATAACTAGTTTATGAAAATTTTATTTTCCTTTCTTAATATGTAGCTATTAAAACAGATTCTCATCACTTCATTCAAAAATTTTATGGTCATGCGTAAGTTGGTTTCTATTGCACGGTCGTTCCTGTAAGGGTTTAAACCATGTTGCTCTTATCTTCCTTTTATCATTTTCGTTAAATTCATTTAAATTATTTTAAGGTCCCTCTTAAGGACTTTATCCATTACTTATTTGAATGGGAATTTTGTTTTAGTTAATAAGGCTGGCTCGAATACTGAGGTGGGTTTTATTTAAGGACTTTGAAAGAAAATTATTGTACTGTGGTGTTACATGTTCTCTCCTGTTTTACAAAACCAGCTGTTCTTCAAGTGTGTTTTATGTTATCTGAGTGGAGCTCCTGTTGGCATTACGTTCATTTGGAGGCTGGTTGCGCCCGTTTTATATTGCCAACGCAAGTAGTTCCACTGTGATGTGTGATAGCTAATGAGCCATACATGTGTCTTGGGTGTTTGCTAGTTCAACGACGTGAAAGATAGTGCCTGTAATGTGGTTATCTGCCGGCCGGGGTGGCCGAGCGGTTCTAGGCGCTACAGTCTGGAATTGCGCGACCGCTACGGTCGCAGGTTCGAATCCTGCCTCGGGCATGGATGTGTGTGACGTCCTTAGGTTAGTTAGGTTTAAGTAGTTCTAAGTTGTAGGGGACTGATGACCTTAGAAGTTAAGTCCCATAGTGCTCAGAGCCATTTTTTTTGTGGTTGTCTGTTGTGCTGCATTAGCTTGTGTTAAGATCGTATAGCGACTGTTTGAAATTTGGTTGATTCAGTGTCTCAGTGACGGGACACGAAGGAAGTAATATGCACGTTCCCGAGAGGATGACCAGAAAATATCGCGTGTGTGCCCAGTATCAGAACCGAGACTGGATATACCACTGTTGATTGGATGTCCATTCAGTGGCGTGACTTGTGAACATGTTGATGGTGAGTTTCCTATCAACTCGTTGATCCTACCTGTAATTACGTCGCTTGTTTAAGGTTGTCGCAGTCGTGTTTTTTTTGTATTGGCTTCGTGTCTTTCCATTGTAAATCTCCGACTGTTGTTCCCCATTTAGACTGCTTTGAAAACGCGACGGCCTTGTGACTCACTGTATGAACGTGTTTTATGCATCTCATTGTTGGTTGTTATGGGCGTCTCCACAGTTATTTCGTTGACCTTGGGCTGCACTAAGGAACAACAGACGTGTGTTTGTCGCCGCCGTGGTCCTCGTCTCTCAGTGGATACATTTCGTTTCTTTCGTGAAGCCCTACAGAAAGAATTATACTCAGCCGGTCATGCTTGAATAGCCTAAGGCGTACTTCACTGTTACAGTGCATTTGATTTAAAAAGAAGGGGTGTCTTTACGTCCTCACCTTGAATTCAAGCCCAGTTTATGTCACTGCTAGTGTCTGCAAGAGCAGGCGTAGTTTGTCATAAGAGGCAATTGACTTAGCTGCGTTACTACCCCTTCGTGTGCATTGTGTTTTTTATGTTCAAAGTCTACTGTGACTTTATTTTCATTAATACATTTCCCGTTTACTCGAATGGCAATGCGTAACGCAACGCTCAATAATAAAAATGAAGTCAGAACTTGTTCAGGTTTTCAAATTATATCTTATGCCAATCCTTAAGTAATGTTTTGCTCTTTGGCTGCGCTTTTTTTTTTTTCTTTACGTCATCGAATCGACCAGTTGTGGTGCGACTTGCAGTGTGACCTAGTCACTTATTCAGTTCTCTTTTACAGGGCAAGACAGTTCATCCTTCTCTGTCCCATGTTACTTCGGCAGCTGATGGACAAGTGCTATCGTTGCCACCCATGCCGCATCAGTACGGGCGGTACTGGTCCTTGTTTCCAGCACCTGGCTCAACGAAGGGACACCGAATGTCTGGATAGCGCTACATCCAAGGAAAAAAAGAAAAAAACCAGTAAGAAGAAAGATATTTTACTACAAAAATTTGTGTTAGCCATGAACATCCTGAGCCGTAAATCCCAGTTCGCTGCAGTCTGGAACCGCAAGACCACTCCGGTCGCAGGTCCGTATCCTGCCTTGGGCATGGATGTTTGTGATGTCCTTAGGTTAGTTAGGTTTAACTAGTTCTAAGTTCTAGGGGACTAATGACCTCAGAAGTTGAGTCCCATAGTGCTCAGAGCCATTTGAACACCTAGTTCGTCACTCCCGCTTTGTGAAATGTTCCGCTTTGCAGACATTTCACAAGCCACCTAAAGTTCCAAAATACGCAGTATGCTGTGACTCATGCGCAATTTTTCATACAATCGGTGAAAGGTACTCGGGAACCAACTTGAACAGCAGTTACAGTCTGCACATAAAAGGTTAGAATTGAGATTTTCTAAGCTATTTATCTAGAACTTACGAAACTTTCTGACAGATGCAAACTGTGCCAAACCGGGACTCGAACCTTTGACTTCTGCCTTTTGCGGACAAGTGCCCTATCAAGTGAAGTACCCAAACACGACTCTCGACCCGCTCTCACAGGTTTGCATCTACCAGTACCTCGCCTTTTACTTTCAAAACTTCACGTAAGTCCTGCTTGCCTAGCAAGTCTATCACTCCAAGAAGCAGGGCATTTAGGAAGAAATGGTTTAGCACCTGTCTAGGGGATTTCTTCGCTTTCGGAGAACTTAGACAAAAGATACTAAATCAAACAGAAAACAATACCTTTCCACCAAGCGGGGCACTCGAAAAATGTTTAGGTATATGAGAATCTGAGATTCAGTGGTAGTCTCTTTATGAAGCTGATCAATGTTTGTTTTGCTTCTGAGAGTAAAATGGATCTATATCAATTTCATTTTCCTTCACTACTTTTCATTTCATGGATCAGTCGTTGAGTGTTTGTGAGAATAACTAGCCAGCCTGGTAGCGTTTTGCACAGGCACCATTCTGGCCATGTGGCTGAATTAATTATCAATTATATTAATTACACAGAACCTGCATATTTTATCTTAACATCCTATCTGTCAGCACGAGCAGAATCTGGGCGCTCATCATTTTGAAGATTCACGGTTACAAAATTTTCAACTAACCCTGTTAATTCTAAAAGAAATATTTCCTGTTCAGATGAGGTAGAGAGAGAGAGAGAGAGAGAGAGAGAGAGAGAGAGAGAGGAGAGAGAGAGAGAGAGAGAGATTCAAGGACAGTAATATTATTATGACAAACTCAGTAAAGGTCTCCCTCACCGATGTAACGGACGTTTTGATTGGTCTGAAGCCACCATTCGCTGTTGAATCAGTGCGACAATGAACAACGTTGAAGCTAAAATATTTTTCGTAATTCCTTTTCTGCTTATAATGTAAGATGGCAAGAACTATGCCCCTTACATGAAGTCATTAAAGATCACCAAACTCACATTAAGCGAACAGTAGGGCTGAAGAAAAATGACTGACAAGGCACAATACATCTTGTAGAGGGTATAGTATGGACGTATTGGAATAATTAATGTCGGGTGATGGTTTTAAAGTAATGCACACGACATGAAAACTTTGTGGAAATGCGTTGAATTACTGGAGGTTAGTTTATCCCAGGGAAGTATTCAGTATTGACTGTGGCCGGCGGGGACGCGGCGAAGGGAAGTGACAATAGGCAGATTAGGGCAGCTCAAGCTCTGAGAAAGCGGTAACGGGGTGCAGCCTCCAGCTGCCTGAAGATGAGTGACACTGAGTGGGTGGTTGACCCCATGCTGGTGTACTGGGAAGCAGACGGAGAACTTGTACGCCTGTTGATAAATATCCGTCGTCCCGTTTTCAGTGAAACATGTGAGAAAGCCACGCAAAGCTACGGTGGAGCGGTCAACAGAGGTCAAAATATGGGTGTTCGTGACTATAGCAACTTCACGCTGAATTGAGGGTCTGCAGAGTGTGAAGTAAATCAGGTGAAGAGCGACAGAATGAAATACGCTGGCCTCAGATGGGAACGTAGGACCAAGGAATTTGAAGTACTCTCCTGGGAGTCAGAATTCCAGAAAAATTTGTGTTTGTGCAGACACTAAACTTGATGGGTGGCCTGGGAGGAGCTAAATAGCAGAAGTTAAGAGGAAGGGAAATTTTGTGGGAATTTGTTCACTTCCCAGAGCAGGCATTGGTCGGCGCTGGGAAGCGACGCATAATTAACGTGACTTGCGCTGCAATTGGCGTAAGTTATTTTGCTGGAGGGGAAAACGAGGCAAAGAGCGGACTGGGAGATGTCTCCATAGTGGTCTTCTGTTCCCAGCTTGCCTAGAGTGCGGACGTGGCGTTCTTTACTCAGATTGCCTGAGAGAGAGTGAGCGTCTCTGCAGTTTAGGACTCAGCAAACGGAACGATTGAGCTTGGAGATAGAAAGTTTTCGTTCAGCTATGTACTGAGCAAGATAGCTAGGAGTGAATAGACGAGTGCAACCTTGCAGCATCACGAGGTCGGCCGACGTCCGCATAACGACGCCGCTCCGCCACGCTGAATTCGGTGATATTGCGCCCGCTACGGCCACTGATTAATTTGTTGGATCACGTCGGCAAAGTATTGTAGAATTCTTCTCGCACTCCGCATTACGCCTGGGTCAGTCGATAGGAATTACTTTTGATTTATCGCGCTTTACTCCACGCAAACGCAATTTATTACCACTGCCTGTTAGGAGAGTCACGTAATGTGATGATTGAAGGTCGGGAGTTAAATAGATCTGTGCAAATCGACTGCATCTGTTTTCAATCAAGTAGTTGAAATTCCAAGTCACTTTCTTAATTAATTTTATGTTCAACATTTGCATCTGGTGTTCAATAGCTGAATATAACATCAATGTGCACCCTCTTTAATTAAAAGGGATCAATTCTGAATCAATTAATGTCAGCTCTGCCATCGCAGTTCAATTAGGAGTCACATCGCCTTATTTCTTTCTTTGCGTTATCCGACATTGCGGCTGTTTTGCACTCTCTGTTGATCTGTCAGTCAATTACCTGGGGTGAACACACACCAAAACCAGATCAGTGACGGGTGGGGCAATAACACATATAAAACACGGTGCAGCCTGCACTGCAAAATGGAGTACCTAAAAATTCGACTGGACTTGCCAATCGCTCAGGTTGGTATAGTGAAACTATTTTCTTAGACGTTATTAACAGACATTTCAGCAAGAACTCTCCGTGAGTGCCTTATAGGTTAGAAATGTTTTTGTTAACAATAGATTGTCTTCAGTCTCGATACTTTATTTCGTCGTTCTTGTGCAACACATTTCGGTACTCCATCTCCATCCTGTAGGACCATGTATCGTACTTCTAAGCGTACATCTACTTCAGTTTATCACTGAACACTGTGTTGTGTCCGACGTCCTGGACGCTGAGGTCGCTAGTAATGAAACAGCTAATCAGAACACTCTGAACAAGTAATACTTTATTAATTGGAACAAAATTTATCTTTACCCGCCAGGCTCGGCTGTAGATATGATAGTGCACACGTGGAATTGCAGTTCTGAAAACACTAAACGAGCCATGATTACTGAGTGGCGAATTGGTGCAAGTTGAAAATGACCGTACTGCGACTTCAGTACAGTCACCAGGAAACACCAGTTCGTAGAAACTTGTTGATTCTGACAGCATTGCCGTGTAGACACTGGAGACGGAGGTCTCTTCATACACCGACGGTGGACACCAGCTGTGTCCCGGCGAGTAGGCAGCACAACAGCGTTACTCCGACAGGAACTTTCTGCACGTGGGCAGGACCCGATCTCAAACAGAACTGCACTCCTGGCCTCTGGCGATGGTATTTCAGGGCAGAGGCCCGGCGGTAGGGCCTAGGAACTACAGTAGGCACGGCTTCTTCCCAGCATCTCACTGGCGCCTCATGATAACGCTTTGCTATGCAGTATCTCTGTGGTAGTCGATACTTCTTTCACCGCTCTCGATACTGGACGACACCGCACGGTAAGTGAATAACACCGAAACGCCAAAGAAACTGGTATAGGCATGCGCATTCAAATACCGTGATACGCAAACAAGCAGAATATGGCGCTGTTGTTGGCAACGCAAATATAAGACAACAAGTGTCTGGCCAGTTATTAGATCAGTTACTGATGCTATAATGACAGGTTGTCAGGATTTAAGTCAGTCTGAACGTGGTGTTATAGTCGGCGCACGAGCGATGGGACACAGCATCTCCGAGGTAGCGATGAAGTGAGGATTTTCCCGTACGATCAATTCAAGAGTATACCGCTAACATCAGGAATCCGGAAAAACATCAAATCTCCGACGTCGCTGCGGCCGGAAAAAGATCCTGTTAGAACGGGATCAACGACGGCTGAAGAGAATCGTTCATGTGACGGAATCGCAACCCTTCCTCAAATTGCTGCAGGTTTCAATGCTGGGACATCAACAAGTGTCAGAGTGCGAACCATTCAACGAAACATCTTCCATATGGGCTTTCGGAGCCGAAGGCCCGCTAGTCTACGTATGATGACTGGACGACACAAAGCTTTACGCCTCGCCTGGGCCCGTCAGCACCGGCATTGGACTGTTTATTACTGAAAACATGTTGCCTGGTTGGACGAGCCTCGTTGCAGATTGTATTGACCGGATGGACGTATACGGGTATGGAGACAACCTCATGAATCCATGGACGCTGCATGTCAGCAGAGGACTTTTCTAGCTGGTGGAGGCTCTGTAACGGTGTGGGGCGTGGGCAGTTGGAGTGATGTGGGACTCTCATACGTCTCGATACGACTCTGACAGGGACACGTGCGTAAGCATACCTGATCAGCTTCATCCATTCACGTCCATTGTGCATTCCGACTGACCTGCACAATTCCAGCAGGACAACGTGACACCATACACGTTCACAATTGCTACAGAGTGGCTCCAGGAACACTCCTCTGAGTTATTACGCTTCCGCTGGCCACCAAACTATCCAGACATGAACATTATTAAGCTTATCTGGGATGCTTTGCAACGTGCTGTTCAGATGAGATCTCCACACCCTCGTACTCTTACGGGTTTATGGACAGCCCCGCAAGTTTCATGGTGTCAGTTCCCTCCAGCATAACTTCAGACATTAGACGAGTCCATGTCACGTCGTGTTGCGCACTTCTGCTTGCTTGCTGGGGCCCTACACGATATTAGGCAAGTATACCAGTTTTTTTGGCTCTTCAGTGTACATGTCTGTTTGTCAGTTTGTTTAAAGCCAAAATCGATAGCTGAATAAAATGTAACATTATTTATAATTAATTCGTATCATGTGCATCAGTAAACTACTTCCACATTTTGACTTTTACCCCTAATAAACTAACATCTTTCTGGCTCTATTACATTGTTCAAATGACTTTTTTTGTGATTTAGGATTATTAAATCAGCATAGGTCATTTACTATCATTTGTATAACAGACTAAATGAAATTATTCAGAGTAAAGGAAGTTAAATATTATTTTCACGATCTTTCATATTTTGTACGTGATCTAGGAAGTTAATTAGCGCACTGTCTGACAAGCTGCTCATCACAATTTTGCTACTTATACTGATTAAAAGTTATTCATACTTACGTGTCCTTTTTTTGTTTCTGTGTTTAAACGTTACATCTCTACTTGCATTTGTTGACGAAACTGGATTACGTCTATGTACTGCCATACATACACTATCAAGCTAAATAGGGTACCCAGTCTCGCTGTGAGACGCAGATCAAGATTGATGCAGTCACCTCTTCAACACCATTAGTCAGTGCTCTTTCAAGGAATTCCTAATTCCGACCACCGGATGGGAAAACGAGCACCAGAAACAGACTGTCCCCATCAGCTGGTTTCCAGCATCTCCTACATAAACAAAGCAGTATGACAGTCAAAAGTTGAAAAGAGGAAGAACAAACCCAAAAATGCCAAATGTTTCCACAGGAACAAATGGAACATTTTTTTAATAACCCTCGCCAAGAACAGTTTGTTAGTTAAAGAATACTTCCACGTTCTGATATGTGACTTCTGCTCACCTAGCAAGTGCGAAAAAGGAAAACGGCTTCCGCAGGCACTGAGGATCACCTTCTCTTGGTTTAGTAGAGGACAACATTCTGAAGTCCTACGTTCCACGTCACACGGCCCACGACACTCCCTCCACCCCCGGAAAGGGTGCCGCCCGACCATTCGAATTCGCTATCTCTACACCTCTACACGTAATAATTTTGTCGTGTAGGCCTCTGGACAAGTCAACAACCAGAGCAGAATTTAAGAACTTTGACTAGCTGTTTCCTGTTGATGCTCGTAGTACTCCTGTAAGATGTTGCTGCCTCCAGAAGTGTGTTCTCGGATTGTGCTAGGAAACACCACCCACCCTATGGAAACAGCCGGATCGGTCCACAGTGCCGCAAGGAGACCGTGCCTGCTCATCATCACCGATTTCGTCCAAATTTACGGTGTAAACTGACCAGAAAAATAGGTGACAGATGTGAGAGCTCAAGATGGTCAAGTGTTTCGAACAGATAGGAATTTTGGCGTGTGTCGGGCGAGACAGTAGGCATTGAATTAGCATCTCGTGACTGCTACTGGCACACCCGAAAGAGTGCGGAACGGTAATACGAGAATCATAGGCTCGAGTCCCCATGCAGAAACTCTTTTTTTATTTTCACTGTTTACGTTACATACAGTGCAAATAAAACGAAACAACGCTCAATGTATTTTATCCATACATATTATAATAGCCGTGTGTGTTTGTGTGTGTGTGTGTGTGTGTGTGTGTGTGTGTGTGTGTGTGCCCACGTCATCTCCTAAACACTTAACTCTGCCGGCCGCGGTGGTCTAGCGGTTCTAGGCGCGCAGTCCGGAACCGCGCGACTGCTACGGTCGCAGGTTCGAATCCTGCCTCGGGCATGGATGTGTGTGATGTCCTTAGGTTAGTTAGGTTTAAATAGTTCTAAGTTCTAGGGGACTGATGACCACAGATGTTAAATCCCATAGTGCTCAGAGCCATTTGAACCATTTTTTTGAACTTAACTCTATTCAACAAAAAAAAAGGCTCTGAGCACAGTGGTCATCAGTCCCCTAGAACTTAGAACTACTTAAACCTAACGAACCTAAGGACTTCACACACATCCATGCCCGAGGCAGGATTCGAACCTGCGACCGTAGCGGTCACACGGTTCCAGACTGAAGCGCCTAGAACCGCACGGCCATCTATTCAGCCAAACTTGGTAATCATATACCTTACTTTCAGCCAACAGTCGCTGTCGGAGTCATAACCACCTACCTGTCATGTTTCACGAGATATGACGTCACAGACAATTCAATTCAACGTCGACATGCAGCAGGATTTTGGAACATACATTGTGTTCGAACATTATAAACTACCTCGAAGAAAACGGTCTATCGACACACAGTCAACACGGATTTAGAAAATCTCGTACTTGTGAAAACACAACTAGCTCTTTACTCGCACGAAATGTTGAGTGCTATTAACAAGGGATTTCAAATTCATTCCATATTTCTAGATTTCCAGAAAGCTTTTGAAACTGCACAACAAAAGTAGCATATAGCAAAATCTCATGCTTATGGAATATTGTCTCAGTTATGTGACTGGCTTGGTTATTTCCTGTCAGAGAGGTCACAGTTTGTGGTAACTGACGGAAAGTCATCGAGTAAAACAAAAATGGTTTCTGGCGCTCATGGCAGTTCTGTAGGCCCTCTGCTGTTCCTTGTCTATATAAACGTTTTAGCAGACAATCTATACAGCCGTCTTATGTTGATGGCAGACGGTGCTCGCGTTTGTCCTCTAATAAAGTCATTAGAAGGTCAAAACAAATTGCAAAACGATTTAGAAAATATATCTGTATGGTGCGAAAACTGCCAATTGACCATAAATAAAGTGAAGTGCGAGGTCATCCACATGACTGCTAAAAGGAATCCGTCAAATTTCGATTACACGATAAATCAGTCAAATCTAAAGGCCGTAAATTCAACTAAATGTCTAAGAATTACAATTACGAAAAACTTAAATTGCAAGGAACACACAGAAAATGTTGTGGGGAATGGTAACCAAGGACTGCATTTTATTGGAAGGACACAGAAAATGTAACAGGTCTAATAAAGAGACTGCCTGCACTACGCATGTGCGTCCTCTTTTAGAATACTGCTGCGCGGTGTGGGATCCTTACCAGATAGAACTGACGGAATACATCGAGAAACTTCAAAGAATGCACCACGTTTTGTATTATCTTCAAATTGGGGAGAGACTTTCACTGAAATGATACAGGATTTGCGTTGGACATCATTAAAACAAAGGCGTTTTTCGTTGCGGCGGAATCTTCTCACCAACTTTCTTCTCCGAATGCGAAAATATTTTTTTGAGGCCGATGTACATAGGTAGAAACGATCATCACAATAAAATAAGGGGTATCAGAGCTCGCACGGGAAGATGTAGGTGTTCATTCTTTCCACGCGCTGTTCGGGATTGGAATAATAGAGAATTATAGTGAAGGTGGTTAGCGGAGTCCTCTGCCAGGCACTTATATGTGATGCGCAGAGTGTCCCTGAAGATGTAGATGCAGATGTAGGGATGCGTGAGGAAATACCGCATAATGCATGAAGTTCTAATACTTGTATTGTTTATTACTAAGACAATCCCACGATCAAGTTGTAACTAACCTGTTACTACGGGTTATTCCTTATTATTGGGAATGGAAATACTTATTGCTTATGAAATCAACGTGAGAAGAATAGGGTCGCCACCGACTCAAACCATACAACTAATCAAAGATTTAGTCGAGTCGGAAAATAAATTAATTTGATCACAGACCAAAAGCTCACAAAAATGCATACGTTGTGAGGTCGCTCACAGCGGATACGATGTAATTAATAGTATTGCCCGTGCGCTGTTCACGACAATCAAACATTTAAAGTAAAATAGAAAATGCATGAACACTGCATAAGCTCAGCTCCCAGCAGCACACCTGAAAATATGACTTAATCTAAAGCAGTTGTTACAAAATACAAGAGGAGACTAATCACTGGACCTGTGCATAAGGAAACGCATTGAATGTGCTAATAGGAAAGCTACGAGGTGAGTGGCTTAGGCGCAAAAACGTAATCTCGGAACACAAGAGAAAATTGTGGATAAAATCATTTATTCCTAAACTAAGGATGTGAGGCATGTACACGATTCCTGATAACACGTGGTTTGTGGAGGCACAATTTCTAGGTATAGTGCCAAATTCCAGCAATATCACATCATACAATCATGTTAACATTTTCTAAAACAAACATGCGATCGGACAGTTAGTGATGCCGGTAGCCCAACAACTATAATGTTCTACCACGTGGTTGGCTCCCCACGGACGAAAGACACGGAAAGTAAGGAAAATTTACGAGAAGGCAAGGCTCTAAATATTTAGAAAGGTGAAAGCTTATACAGGCACAGCTGAAGGCAAACAGACATTCATACAGAAGCGAGTGCTCACTTCTTATCGACACCTTTGTGTGGCGCTCTTCCGGCGGATCCAAGTCTGCTACAGATATTCGCTAAAAGAAAAATCTGCCAAAGTTTTGCATTCCTTGGCTGCGACAAGGCAAAGCGATCTTCCAGATTTGAAAAGCGAGACCAGAAGCTAACAGCTCTCCCCTCGCCAAGTAACAACGCGCCACGCGGTCAGTCTAACTCACCCTTCTTCGACTGGAGCACAACTGTGGACGCTTCCCGTACCGGCGGCAGACTGCCTCCCGCTTCTCCAGCCTCTTCCACGCTCCGCGTGGACCGGAAAACCCCAAGATGCCATTTCCGCCACCAACCTAACGCAGGTGGATTTCTCACAAGTAGCGGAAACCTCTTTGCCGGCTTTACCACTACGAGAGTTGGCTATTCTGTGCAACTGCTGCTGAATCTGTACGACTATCGCAGACTTTCTGCAGCAGACTACGCCACCGTCTAGCAACGTGACACACAACCACATTCATTCAATCACACTACTATGAGAGTAAAGAGAATATAGAAACAAGGAAAAGAAAGAGAAATGGTAATGAAAATGGGCTACCGGACTAATGAAAGGTGGCTACAGGACCCTTTCAAAGTTGACAGCTGTCAAGCGTGAAGCGCCAACGGTCGTAGGCGAAAACAATAGCTGTCTATAGGTCTATGAAGAAGCGTTACCATAGCGAAGTTTGCAGAGCCGCGTTGTTGACACACGAGGAGGAGGAGGAGATTAGTGTTTAATGTCCCGTCGACAACGAGGTCATTAGAGACGGAGCACAAGCTCGGATTATGGAAGGATGGGGAAGGAAATCGGCCGTGCCCTTTTCGAAGGAACCATCGCGGCATTTGCCTGAAGTGATCTAGGGAAATCACAGAAAACCTAAATCAGGATGGCCGGACGCGGGATTGAACCGTCGTCCTCCCGAATGCGAGTCCAGTGTGCTAACCACTGCGCCACCTCGCTCGGTTAGACACACGAAACGTCTCTAATTATACATTTGTACACTATGCACATTTCTTTGTACTACTGTTTCATAACTTCAAAGGTGTTTTCACGAATACATGGAAATGAAATTTTTTCGGTGTTACACCGTACACACAGTTCTTTTTTTGTTTCAGTTTCCAACAGAGAATTGTCAAAATGAATACCCGACCAATACCGGGCTTGTTAGATAGTTTATTAACATTTTCATAAAACACACGAAAAGGAAAGGAAAAGGAGAATTTGTGATTGTAAATGAATTTAGAGGATGCGACCCTCAGGCGTCACCGGAACTTTGTGTATGAAATTATATATTTTTATCATTTTTACTGTTGACGATTTACACGTGCTGGGGTAATATCCGTCGTACAAAAGGGGGGAAGCAGTAATTACGTCGGCATATTGCACACTTTATAAACGCCACATTTTTTCGAGTTACATCCTTGTTTTAAAGTTTATATACAAAAATAAACCTGGTTTACATTCATAATAGGTTCTCTCTCATCTCACAGTTTGGCAGAACGCATCATTTCGCCAAATATTGGCGAAGATAGCTTGGGATATATAGTGGAGTGTATTTTGAGGCAGTCTCCTCGTGATGTGGTTTCTTTTCCTCTCTCAACGAAGAGAGAGTATTTTTGAAACTTTTTGACAAAGTTCTTTAGTTGACTAATAAAACGTAGCCGTCACAGGGTTGCAATAAAGGTTTGTATTTGATGGAAAATCATTTAATACTGCATGAACGAAATCCTTCTTCATCTTGAAACATCTCGTCGTGTGATACTGGATTGATGTGTTGCCACTACGAGTCGATTAGGAGAAGCTTATTCTCCTGCACATAGGATTTCATCGCATGAGACACAATATACTGAACGTTATCTACACTACTGGCCATTAAAATTGCTACACCACGAAGATGATGTGCTACAGACGCGAAATATAACCGTCAGGAGGAGATGCTGTGATATGCAAATGATTACCTTTTCGGAGCATTCACACAAGGTTGGCGCCGATGGCGACACCTACAACGAACTGACATGAGGAAAGTTTACAACCGATTCTTCATACACAAACTGCAGTTGACGGCGTTACCTGGTGAAACGTTGCTGTGATGTCTCGTGTAAGGAGGAGAAATGCGTACCATCAAGTTACCGACTTTGATAATGGTCGGATTGTAGCCTATCGCGATTGCGGTTTATGGTATCACGACATTGCTGCTCGCGTTGGTCTAGATCCAATAACTGTTAGCAGAATATGGAATCGGTGGGTTGAGGAGGGTAATACGGAAAACCGTGCTGGATCCCAACGGCCTCGTATCACTAGCAGTCGAGATGACAGGCAGCTTATCCGCATGGCTGTAACGGATCGTGCAGCCACGTCTCGATCCCTGAGTCAACAGATGGGGACGTTTTCAAGACAACAGCCATCGCCACGAACAGTTCGACGACGTTTGCAGCAGCATGGACTATCAACTGGGAGACCATGGCTGCGGTTACCCTTGAAGGTGCATCACAGGAGCGCCTGCGATGGTGTACTCAACGACGAACCTGGGTGCACGAATGGCAAAACGTCATTTTTTCGGATGAATCCAGGTTCTGTTTACAGCATCATGATGGTCGCATCCGTGTTTGGCGACATGGCGGTGAACGCACATTGGAAGCGTGTATTCGTCATCGCCATACTGGCGTATCAACCGGCGGTGATGGTGCGGGGTGCCATTGGTTACACGTCTCGGTCACCTCTTGTTCACATTGACGGCACTTTGAACAGTGGACGTTACATTTCAGATGTGTTACGACCCTTGGCTCTAACCTTCATTCGATCCTTGCGAAAACCTACATTTCCTCAGGATAATGCACGACCGCATGTTGAAGGCCCTGTACGGGCCTTCCTGGATACAGAAAATGTTCGACTTCTGCCCTGGCCAGCACATTCTCCAGATCTCTCACCAATTGCAAACGTCCGGTCAATGGTGGCCGAGCAACTGGCTCGTCACAATAAGCCATTCACTACTCTTGATGAACTGTGGTATCGTGTTGAATCTGCATAGGCAGCTGTACCTGTACACGCCATCCAAGCTCTGTTTGGCTCAATGCCCAGGCGTATCAAGGACGTTATTACGGCCAGAGGTGGTTGTTCTGGGATCTATGCACCCAGATTGCGTGAAAATGTAATCACATGTCAGTTATAGTATAATATATGTGTCCAATGAATACCCGTTTATCATGTGCATTTCTTCTTGGTGTAGCAATTTTAATGGCCAGTAGTGTAGGTTTATTTCCAGTGTATGTAACGAAAAATTTGAAAATAAGAAATGTTTCCACGTTAGGTCTCGGCTCCCTGACCACTGGATTACCGTTCTGCGATCTTCCCGCTGCGCCGTTAACACCCTGGATATTGCGCTAACGTTAGTGGCTCATGCTTTGCTCGCCCTGCTCCAAAATTGATATGTTTTCTAAATACTTGACCACCTGTACCTCCCACTTCTGTTACCTTCATTTCTGGCCAAGCACTGGGTGTACCAAAAAATTTGGACGGAATCCGTGATGACGAGTGCATTTGGTCCCCTTCTTAACCGAATTAAGGGAAGAACTGACCTTTACCTCCAGGCTAGAGAGTAGCCACCCTCTCGGGGAAACCACAAAATCGGCGCTACCATTCACAATAGCATCAAGCACAAGTTAACGGGCACAGTCATGAAGAGATATAATATATCCAAGGGATGAATCTACCGATACCTTCAAGAGCATCCTCTGTCAATCACTCGTTTCTCGCTATTGCGGTTGGGCGGTGGTAGCTGTTGTTTGGTTCTCTCTGAGCACTATGGGACTTAACATCGGAGGTCATCAGTCCTCTAGAACTTACAACTACTTAAACCTAACCAACCTAAGGACATCACACACATC
This sequence comes from Schistocerca piceifrons, assembly GCF_021461385.2. Classification (NCBI taxonomy): domain Eukaryota; kingdom Metazoa; phylum Arthropoda; class Insecta; order Orthoptera; family Acrididae; genus Schistocerca; species Schistocerca piceifrons. Next base: position 564,412,484 of record NC_060143.1, read on the forward strand.
CATGCCCGGCGCAGGATTCGAACCTGCGACCGTAGCAGTCCCGCAGTTCCGGACTGAAGCGCCAAGAACCGCTCGGTCACCGAGGCCGGCAGGTAGCTGTTGTGGTTGGGAAGACATGAGTATTAGAATTAGTTGTCATCACATCGTGATGGTTAATAGGACATCTGGTAATATCGCATCGCCGGCCGCGGTGGTCTAGCGGTTCTAGGCGCTCAGTCCGGAGCCGCGCGACTGCTACGGTCGCAGGTTCGAATCCTGCCTCGGGCACGGATGTGTGTGATGTCCTTAGGTTAGTTAGGTTTAAGTAGTTCTAAGTTCTAGGGGACTGATGACCACTGATGTTAAGTCCCATAGTGCTCAGAGCCATTTGAACCAACCAATATCGCATCAACGTATTTTTCAAGGGATAAAGTTCGAAATTGTTATACAACATCCTCTAAATTTTACGAATATTCTCGAATGTTAAAGAATGTCTTCTAAAGTTCTACAATATTCTCAAACGCTTTACGTAAACTACATGGAAACGATACATACCACATTCATCGTCTTGTCTGGTGAGTTGTGCAACGTAAACAGCTCATAGAAAAAGTGTATCTAGTTATAGAGACATGAATTACATATATGACGAATGGATGCGTAAACGAATAATTTTAGCATCTAAAAATGACATAATTGAACATAAAAACCAGTAAATACAGCGTATGATATCAGCCTAAATAAAATTTGAAGTTCCTTCTTACAATGATGAAAGACGACGAAACCGTGAACTTCCAAACACAATTCCTAAACCTGTTCATTATTCCTGGAATGCTTCGAAAAAAAGTTTCTAATCATGAAAGAAGCGAAAATATTAACGGGAAAAGGTCAGTCTATATTCGTACCTAGACTTCCACTCGTATCAGTAGCATTCAGCTTTAATAGGCTCCAATTTCCAGCAAGATTAATGTACAGGGTAAACATCAATACAGCATAAGGCCAATAATTCCGAAGTTGCGGAATGAATTTAAAAGAATAATGTTTCTGGAGTAGACAGTTACACGTAGGGTGTCCTATATTGGGCAACAACTACCTCATTCCCCTCTAAATCGGAAAACGAATTTAGTCTATAGCTATACACTTTCATTAAGTTATATACTATATGAATGAGATGATTAGTTACACATTTGTTCCTATTCAGAAAACAAACGGAAAAAATCCAAGTGAAACGGGTCTTTTTCAGCTAGTGAGCACCCAACAGTAACGTACAGGCTGATCGGTAATTTTTATCCAAGTTTTAGAAGATGGACGATGCAGACGACAAGTATCTGTAGAAACAGGTAAGTGCTTTGCTACAGGATCAGAGTTGTGTGTCCTGGTAATACAGAGACCACTGAGTTAACACAACCTATATTAACGAAACGCTCGTCATAGAAATATTGCTGCAGCTGTCCCCTGTAATATTACTTTTTTAATTTTTTTACTGTTGAAGTTTAAAACAAAAGTCACACCGTGAAGCTGATTCTTTTTGTAAGTTATCGTTCATATAGCTCTCGAATTTGTGTTGTTTGTCGTCTCATAAATAAATACATTTTATGTGACAGTCGTAGTGTGCTTTGGTTGGTTTTTTTCTCATTTATCAAGATAGTACAGCGGAGTTTTTTTAAATGTTTCATCATTTGTTTCCAGCTTTGAGTATGGCGGGAGGAACACGGAAACAGACGACCATCGCAGAGTACGTCGCGCACAGACACACCGAATACGTTAAACACGCGAATGTATTCGGAAGCGAAGATAAATTTACACAGGCATAAAATACAACAGAGTTTCCACAGCGGAGGTAAATGTAAACGTTACCAGCGAAGCTTTGCCAACCTGCTACTGATAGAATCTCGTACTAGCCGCAAACTCGACTTCGATATTTTTGTTGCTGCACACACGGTGACGTTCGATCATTATCATTCGCTAAATGCATACGACATAACAATATTAGTGCGCTTTACAATACTGTAGCATGGACGACACATAAATGTATTCGAGATAACGTTTTAGTCTGGAGTTACGGCCGCACAGAGATGTAGACACGACAGCTGTTTTGTAATATTCGCATCACATATCCAATTTATGGGAAAGTTGTAATGAGTTTTGCGGCTTGCGAGGATCGTTCCGTCCTCCATTGCGAATAAGAGCGATTTCGCATGGAAAACATTTTAGAGCAGCTGTTTTTGTTCACAAAACATTACTAGAAAGAAAGGGAACTTGAAAAAACGTAGCCCGTAACGGAGCACGAATATCTGTTTTGTACAATGCGAAAACTTATTTCGCCAGAGGCGAGATAACTGATCCTCTGTTTATGCAGCTGTGAAGATAATGGAAGCGATAAAGCTATAGACTAGGGATATATATCAAGCGACCATTGAGATGCATAGAAAAGAATTTTTTCTGCCAATGTACATCGCCTCCACATTCAAGTGTCTATGGTGCAGCGTAAGCTTTGCCCTTCTTCGATCTGCAGATTTGGAAGTCATTACATCGCCAGTACAGACACATTCCGTTCAGAAGCACAGCTGATTTTGTTCACAAGTTTCAGGCCATTGTTTAGACCCACAGAGGATCACATTAAGCAAATTATGACCTGTGGCTGTTATTTTTCTTGTTCTTCCAAAATTGTTTCATCATCTCGCTGTGCTTAGCTCGACGTTCATCTGACCACTTTCTTTTAGGTATCTTGGGTGTGTCATGTGATGATATTTCCCAGCTGTAGACCTTATTTCTGAAGATTTTTCGATCTTCGATGTCTGTCGGTGAGATTTTGGCACTTTTTAGATCAAGTTGGACCTGTTCTATCCAGACTGATGTCGTTTACAGTTTCTGTTAAGTACGTCAAAATTTTCTTTGTTAGTCGGTTGCCATCTAGTCTTATGATGTGTCCTTAGAATTTTAGTTGTCGTTTGCGGAAATCGGTTTCGATCTTGTGTGTGATTGTAGAAGGTATCATTTGTCTGTGAGTTTTGGGCCATGTATTTTTCGGATCATTTTTCTTTCAGTCCTTTAGATATTTTCGAGGTCTGCTTTGTAAGTAAGGTTTAAATTCCCGCTGACGCAGAGTGTTTCAAGTCTGATAACAGTCGTGTGGTGTCGAACTTCTGTTGATGTTTATGGATTTTTTATAGTAGATGCTTGGAACTTTCCCATACGCTTTCCGCGTTTTAAATTCCCGTGCTTTTGTGCTAATCTTTCTGTACCTGTAGACTCAATAATTTTTCTTGAAATGGTTAGCGTTGTTTACTGTGCCATATTTTGTGATTAAATTTTGTGTGTTGATGTGTTTTGTAGCAATGGATTAGGTTTTAGAAAAAGAAATTTGCAGTACAACTTCTCGGCACATTCTTTGAGGACTTCAATCTGATGGATTTCTGTTTGTTCATAACTAGATAGGATCGCGAGGTCATCAGCGAAGGCTAGGCATGTGGCGTCGATGTCATCCTTTTCTTTTCCTAGCATGATGGATCTCCAGATGTTCCTATTTTTCAGTTCTTTTTCCCATTCTTTGACGACTTTGTGTAGATGTTGAAAAGTAGTGGGGAGAGATCATCGGCCTGCCGGATGCTAGTCTTGATGGAAAAAGTTTGAGAGTTTTCTCCGGTGAATTTGACCTTGGAAGTTGTGTCTGTTAGGGTTTGTTGGATGAACCTTTGTTTTTTTTTTTAATCCAGATTATTTTATTTGAGTGTATTAAACCGGGATTGTCCCAAATTATTATTATTATTATCAACATTATTATTATTATTACGGAAAGTGCGAATATTTCCAGTTGACGTCTGAGTGAGCATGGATCAGAGTCATGAAGAGACAATCCACCCCTGATAGCTGAGTGCTCAGCGCGACAGAATGTCATACCTAACGGCCAGGGTTCGATTCCCGGCTGGGTCGTGGATTTTCTCCGCTCAGGGACTGGGTGTTGTGTTGTCATCATCATTTCATCCCCATTGACACGCAAGTCGCCGAAGTGGCGTCAACTCGAAAGACTTGCACCAGGCGAACGGTCCATCTTACGGGAGGCCCTAGCCACATGGTATTTATTTTTAATGAAGAGATAAATGCAAGGGTATGCTGCCTGTTCGCGACAAAGCATTTTTTAGATTTTGCATCGCACACGAGTGTGTTGCCGAGTCCCTGTTTTAAATTTGTTTCTGCTGTACCGTTGGGAAATCGCTTACTGGATACTGTGTCCGAAATACGTCGGATCTGAGGCTCTAACATAAAGTATACGATTTTTATTACACGTTGAACTATTTTTAGGCTACAAATTGCTTCTGTCTTGCTTTCTGGTGGCGTATGCTCAATCTTCATTCTTAGGGAAACTAAGATATTAATGCCACATATTAATTTTACACGTCGTAGTCACTAATACTACGGTTTCCTCTTGTTACTACTCTAAAATATTCACAATGGTTTGGAAATCGGTGTCTACGAAATTTATGACTTGTTAGTCATACCCCTTTTCCGATCCGAAGTGTCGGAACACCCCAGCGGAGTGCGGAATTGACCACTAGATGTCGGGAAACGCAGACCGGCCACAATAAAAAGAGGCTGAGAAGCAGGAGAGAAGCACTAACAGCAGAATGAGCCGATCAAAACAGCTCACTGAGTTCGAAAGTGGGCTGGTCATAGGACGTTAAGTAAAAAACACACAAAGGACATTTCACCTGTTCTAAAGCTGTCCAGTTACATTAGTGGTGATGTGATTGTGAAGTGCTAAAACAAAGGTATATAGCACAGTTAGACCAGGAGGACGTAGACTTCTCGCACTGGCAAACAGGAACCAACAAGAATTGCAGAGGGTGTAAGAAATCGCATGAAACCGGCAGAAGGAATCACCTGTGAGTTCCAAAAATGCTACAAGCTGTCCAGCCAGAGCAACGACTGTGCGTAGGGATTTAAAAAGTATAGTGTCTATGGTCGGGCAGTTCCTCATAACCCACACGAACCAGCAGTCAACGCTAAGCGACGATTGGGGTCATTTAAAGAGCATCGACACTGTACAGTGGACGACTCTAAACGAGTGATCTGGACCGATGAATCACGCTGGGAGCTGCGTCATTCGAATGGAAGCGTTTTGGCTTGACGGCTGTCTGGAGAACGTCACCTGCCATCATGGGTAGTGTCAGCTGTGAAGTACGAACAATGTGCTGTTGTGGTTTGGAGGTGTTTCTCGTGGTTAGGAGGTGGCCCCCTTATTGCGCCTAAAGAAACGCTAAATGCGGATGGATACGAACACATTTCGCAACTTTGTGTACTGTGTACAGTAGAAGAACAGTTCAGAGTTGGTGACTGTTTCAATCGACATCACAGTCCACTCTGTCGTAAAGCAGCATCTGTTAGGCAGTTGTTTGTTGACCATTCACAAATCTGAAATGCGGTTGTGCAGTGCCTGTGTTGTTAAGAAGAACGATATTTCGGACAGGCATGCATGTCCGAGGGAACAAACACTGCGGTGACTATAGCCATTATGAATTACATGAAATGTCTACGTAGTTGCAAGTACGACCAACCATGAGCTGTATAACGGAATGACGACAGTGAAAATTCGTGTAAGACTTGGACTCGAACCCGGATATCCCCTTTATGCGAGCGGTCACTTAAACCGCATCGGCTATCCGTGATCGAGTCACAACCAGACCCAAACTTCCAGATGTCGTCGTTCCTGTGTCACAAGCTGTACTCGAACACACATTATGTAGTTAGAAGTTGCTGCCTGGTATCGAGGAGTAAACATGTCACTGCAGTGGCTGTGTTGTGAAGAATAACGAAGAAAGTTCACTTCGGCAACTACAGCCATTACGAAATACATGAATGTATTCTCAGCTGTTTCCTACTGTGACTAGTTTAAAACGTGCCTAATGCTTTGGATATTCTTATAATGCAGACAAATTTTCTGTCAGATGTAACTTTTATCTGCAAGTGAAAATTGCTCGAAATGTGTACCCATTCAAAAGATTGAGCGGTAGTACACTCCCAGACTACAGAATCTGTCTAACAGTCCTACCAATAACCTATGTGACTTAATACATTCATTACACTGTGTCTCGATATTAACCATCACTTAAATTATCACCAGAATGATACATGTGATCAGATCATTGCGGTATTTACCTAAAAATATAACTTCTCCTCCTTTGCTGAGTTCCTAATTGCATTAGTAGCCGCAACAATTCACCACAACTGGTATTACTAATAAATATTCAACAGAGAGTACAAGCAATACTAAAGTTTATGTCTTAGCAAAAAGTGTAAGCAAGGGTGTCGTATCAGTGTCATGTGACTACTTGCGTTAAATGCTGACATGTGCGCTACACTAGGCTCATAACGCTCACAATTTTTACATTACTTCATCATAAGTATCTCCATACCTATTAATGGATATTAACATGTTGTGGATCCAGTATTAACTCTATGGTTTCTGAAAGTCTTCTGGAGACATTTTCAGTGGGGTGTATCAATGGCTGTAGAGAAATGGCAGCCCATTCTTCCCCAGGAGGCACAACCAGAGAGAGTAGTGATGTTACACACTGCGGTCTGGAACGAAAGTAGCGTTCTGACTCATTCCAAACGTATTCCACAGGATTCAGGTTGGGACTCTGGGCAGGCCAGTCCATTCGCCGATTGTTATTGTCTGCAAACCTCTACCTTGCATATGCCCCTTCATGACAGGATGTACTATCCTGGTGATGCAGTAGCTCATTTTCTCCAAACTGTTCGTCCGGTATACATAGTACATGAAGCTGAAAATTATCGTCATATGTTTCCACACTTAGCAGTTCCTTAACTGCAACAAACAGACCACAGCTTAACCACAAAAAACATCCCTTACCAGGCGACGCTCAACAGCTCGTACTAATATTAAAAAATGCATAACACTGTGGTGTCTGTAATAATGTTACTTTATTTTGCTAATGGTTCCGTTTTTGAACCATCATCAACAGCTCCTGTGTAACATACAAAAGTGGACACTGTGACAATTCCAAACGGAATAATAAAAAACGTGAGACACCGTTAAACCTATCGAAATACTCACGAAAACTGTAGGACACGTATCACACGTCATAATTCCTTTGACATAAGTTACCACAGAAAACCATAATTGCCAAGACAATTCAAAAATTGTGACAAGATTAAAATATGATGGCACATTGGCATAAGGACAATATGTGATGCAAAACAATTCAGAAAGCTTCAAAGTCAAAAATGATAGACAGGCTTGACTGAACTCAGAGAAGTTGCCATTAAATACTTCTGTGATAATCAGTTTACAAAATTGAAGTATTAAAAGTTCTACACTTGATTGATATTACATAAAAATAACAATAAAATAAAATACAAAGTAACAGGTAAACATGATTGATGATTATAAGAATATACAAATTTTACAACCCAGTCAAAAAATGTAAGTATGTAAAATACGAGCTGCACAGCAGTTCATGAAATTAAAGTCAGTCAAGCCATATATGATGATAATACAAATTAAATTAAAATTAATAGAAAGGAAATACAAATTTTAGGAGAGAAGAAAAATACAAAATGAATACAGAATATGTAGATGCAAAGCATCTAAAATTTTGTGTGTATGCCAGCATCTAACCAAAAACTTTTTATGAAGAAAAGTGGTGTACATCTAAACTGTGACCCATTGGTTAGAGAAATATGTCATACAAATGTCTACAAAATCAAAAAATGATATTAAAATTCCCTTTACCATACAAATAAAAATTATATTGCTTTTACAATATGTTTAAGCTCAGGGTTAAAAGCACCTCTTATTTTTTACCATCGTATTCCTGCTTGAATAGTGTCATATGACATGATTACTTCTCTGTATTTCAATGTTACAATTGAGCATTGTTTTTCCTTTCTTAATTTTTTCTCTATACTAAATGGTCTTTTTTATTTTGTCTTATGAGAGTGCAGTAGTGCTGACAAAATATTTTTACTAATTAATTGAAGTCTACAGTCATACCATATATATTTATTAACTATTATCTGTCCAATAAATGGAATTATAATTTCATTTTGTCATTGTGTAGACATGTCGTTGACATATTTTTCTAACCAATGTGTCACCGTTCAGATGTACACAATGTTTCTTTATAATTTTTTTTAGATTGTGACATATGCATAAAATTTTAGATGTTCTGCATCCACATATTCTACATTCATTTAGTGTTTTCCTTCACTCCTAGTAATTGTATTTCATTTCTATTAATTTAATTTAATTTGTATTTTCTGCATATATTGCTTGACTGATTTTAATTTCATGGATTGCTGTGTAGCTTCTATTTTACATGCTTACATTTTTTGACTGGATTGTAAAATATTGTATATTCTTACATTCACCAATCCAGTTCATCTGTTAATTTATACCTTATTTTATTGATATCTCTATGTAATACCAATCAAGTGTAGAACTATACTTCAATATTGTAATCTGCTTATCACAAAATTATTTAATGGCCACTTCTTTGGATTCATTCAAGGCTGTCATATTTGACTTGAAGTTGTTTGACTTGTATTGCTCTACATCATATGTTGTCCGTTGGTCAATGTGCCATCAAATTTTAATCTTGCCACAATTTTTTATTTGTGTTGGCAGTTATGGTTTTTCTGTGGTAACTTATATCAAAAAGTATGATATCTGTGATAATTTTCGTGAGTATTTCTATCGATTTAACAGTATCTCCTGTTATTTCTTATTTTGCTTGGCATTGTCACATTGTCCATTTTTGTATGTTGTATATCTGCTGTTGATGATGGTTCAAAACCGAAACCGGTAGCAAAATAAAATAATTTTATTACAGGCATCACAGAGTTAAACATTTTTTTAAATCCGCTGTACATCACTGGTGGCATTTTAAAGGACGTTACATAAGTTTCTCCTGGCACTGAGCAACCAAAATCTTCCACTGGATTATCACAGGCCATAGCGTGAGCCATCAGTCCAGATCAATCTTTTCCAATCAATCACTGTGCAGTGGCGTTGCTCTCCATCCTTGAATCTACGACTGCTGAAACTCACCTTGGGACACTTTAAGTGAGGTGTCGCATTTGTAGTAGAGGAATGGCAGACCATTCTTCCTCAAGAGCCGCAACCAGAGAAACAGTGATGTTGGACACTGGGGTCTGGAAGAAAAGTAGCATTCTGACTCATTCCAAAACTGATCCATTGGGTCAGAACAGGACTCTGGCAGGCCAGTCCATTCGCCAGATGTTACTGTCCACTAATCAGCTGCTTTATGACAAAGGACATTTTCGTACACTTCCAAATTTAGCGTTTCCTAAACTGTAATAAACAAATGACAACTTCTCTAAAAGGGGCATCCCTTACCGTAACACCAACGCCACGGTACTGCACTGATTTCACCAGCCAGTGGGCAACCAATGAGTTGCATTGGATTTTTGCAGGGTATAGCGTGATTCACCACTTACAAATCACTCATTACCTGTCATTCCTTGTCCAGTGGAGTGCTCTCCATCCAATCCTCTACGACTGCACTAACTCTCCTGGGGATAGTTTCAGTGAGGTGTGGGATTGGCTGTAGAGGAGTGGCACGCCATTCTTCCTTAAGAGCCGCAGCCAGAGATAGTAGTGATGTTATACACTGTGGTCTGGAAGAAAAGTAGCATTTTGGTTCATTCCAAAAGTGTTCCACGGGGTCAGTTCGGGACTTTTGGCTGGTTATTCCGTTTCTCGAAAGTTATTACCTAAAAACATTTAGATTGCTGACGGGAGGACGCATTGTCATGTTGATGCAATCGATCATCATCTTCGAACTGTTTGCCTACTGTACACAGTACACGAAGGTGTAAATTGTCAACATATGCTACCACACTTACCTTTCCCTTAACTGTAATAAACAGACCAGACATCTTACCTACAAGAAACATCCCTTATCGTAACACCAACTTCTCTGCACTTCATTGTTGGGGTTTAAAGTGACGTCACGTAGCCTTTTCCAGGCATTGGGCAAATCAAAACCATCCATCGGAATTTCACAGGGTATAGTGTGATTCACTACTCCAGATCAATCATGAAACGAAGTTATTTACTGTCCTGTGGTGTCGCTCTTTATGTCATCTGAAGCGTCGCTTTGCAGTGAATACAGATTTGTGTGGCTTATGAGGAGCTGTTCCACCTTTGTGCCCAGTTCTTTTTAACTCCCTACCCGCCGTCATGGAGCTTGCTGGACTACTGGAAGGAAATTGGAAATCACAAGTGCTTCCTACCACAGGTGTCATTCTACTTTTTACGATAGTTTCCCGTAATGCTCGACTGTCTGTACCAGTTGGTTTATGAGATCTATGTGGTCTTACTTTAACTGTATTTGTTACTTCGCGTTTCCACTTTACCATACATCAGTGACGTGGCCTGCAGTTGACCTGAGTAGTTTTAGAACAGGTGAAATATCTGTTATAGATTTATTATGCATGTGACATCCTATGAGTAGACCAGCGTGGAAGTTACTCAGCTCTGCTGACCGACCAGTTGTGCTGATACTGCTTCGCCACTGACCACACAACGCTCTCCGCCTCCTTTCATACCGACTGGTCTACCTCTGGTAGTCGATTCCGCATTACTTAGTGGTGTTCGGATACTTTTAATTAATAGTGTATATTAGTATTCTGTGACTGATAACAATGATTTCTATACTATCTAGAGGTATAACTTTGGTCTTATCGCCAAAGGCACATGTTGTTCAACAGACTCCCTTTGTCCGCATGACCTGCAGTGTTGTGGTTAGAGAAAAACTTTCCTCTGACTTTTACATGTTTAAAGACTTTTCTCTCCTTGTGTATTGACCAGGGACCTAGAAACAACACAGAGGTTTCGTCCGACCATAAGTAGGGGGACAAGGGTGGTGCAGCCCCAAGTACGGTTATGGTGGCGATGACGTCATCCAAGATGGCGCCCATGACGTCTGCTGATGACGCCATCCAAGATGGCGGCCACAACGTCAGCTGATGACACAAGTACCATTATCCAATATGGCGGCTTTTGGCAGGAAGATGGGTCAATTGGGCTACCTCCACTAACCCCCAACCCTACCACAGACAATGGCAGGAAGTTCAAATTCCATCAGGACAATGCAGCACACCATGGACACCTCCAATAGTGTAAGAAAATGGCGGGGAAAAGGGCACTTGGGTTACCTCCACTAACCTAAGTCACCCAATCACCACCTCTTCCTAGGAACTGATGGGAAAAGGACTCAGCCTGTGCTGGATGTAAGTCTTTATTTTGCTTGTATTGTTTATTTAAACTATCAGAGGCAGTACCACCATAAAATGCATTCATCACAAGGTCCAGAGTCCAACTGTCCTAGTACACAGTTCCCCCACCAGAGGGCACTGTCAGCCCTACCGTGACATAATCCAAGACAGCAGTTCAGGATGGGGGAAATGATGGAAACCAATAGGAGCCGTTAATCCAGTTATGTGTTAGACTTCAGACACTAGGGTGTCAGTATCTGGTAACGTCATTGATATAGGGCTGGCTCAGCAGCTCTCGGACCTCAGTCTTGCTCAGTCAGTCAGCAGAAGAAGCAGAAGAACCATGAAGCATCAACAGCAGTCGCAATCCAACATGGCCCAGGAGAACAGGAGAAAATGGAAAAGTAAGTATCCCATATCACATCTTTCTCTGATGTTAGCATTATTATTATTATTATTATTATTATTCATTCTTTCTTTACTTCCTCACACTTTAAGTATGGTTAAAAATGGAAAGTGACATGGACCTTGATCAAGTGTCGCTTCCTTTTAACTGTATGGTATGTGTTATATTGCATTTAGGAACTTTCGGGTAATTGAACATGTATCAATAATTACAGATTTCTGTAGTTGTATGTATAAGTTTGGATGTAGCTGTATTGCATTGATGTACTGGTGGATATTGTGTGGTATGACACCTGTAGTTGATAGTATAATTGGTATAATGTCAACTTTATCCTGATGCCACATGTCCTTGACTTCCTCAGCCAGTTGGATGTATTTTTCAATTTTTTCTCCTGTTTTCTTTTGTATATTTGTTGTATTGGGTATGGCTATTTCGATTAATTGTGTTAATTTCTTCTTTTTATTGGTGAATATGATGTCAGGTTTGTTATGTGGTGTTGTTTTACTGTTATAATGGTTCTGTTCCAGTATAATTTGTATTCATCGTTCTCCAGTACATTTTGTGGTGCATACTTGTATGTGGGAACATGTTGTTTTATAAGTTTATGTTGTAAGGCAAGCTGTTGATGTATTATTTTTGCTACATCGTCATGTCTTCTGGGGTATTCTGTATTTGCTAGTATTGTACATCCACTTGTGATGTGATCTACTGTTTCTATTTGTTGTTTGCAAAGTTTGCATTTATCTGTTGTGGTATTGGGATCTTTAATAATATGCTTGCTGTAATATCTGGTGTTTATTGTTTGATCCTGTATTGCAATCATGAATCCTTCCGTCTCACTGTATATATTGCCTCTTCTTAGCCATGTGTTGGATGCGTCTTGATCGATGTGTGGCTGTGTTAGATGATACGGGTGCTTGCCATGTAGTGTTTTCTTTTTCCAATTTACTTTCTTCGTATCTGTTGATGTTATGTGATCTAAAGGCTTGTAGAAGTGGTTATGAAATTGCAGTGGTGTAGCCGATGTATTTATATGAGTGATTGCTTTGTGTATTTTGCTAGTTTCTGCTCGTTCTATAAAGAATTTTCTTAAATTGTCTACCTGTCCATAATGTAGGTTTTTTACGTCGATAAATCCCCTTCCTCCTTCCTTTCTGCTTAATGTGAATCTTTCAGTTGCTGAATGTATGTGATGTATTCTATATTTGTGGCATTGTGATCGTGTAAGTGTATTGAGTGCTTCTAGGTCTGTGTTACTCCGTTTCACTTCTCCAAATGAGTAGGTCAATATTGGTACAGCATAAGTATTTATAGCTTTTGTCTTGTTTCTTGCTGTCAATTCTGTTTTCAGTATTTTTGTTAGTCTTTGTCTATATTTTTCTTTAAGTTCTTCTTTAATATTTGTATTATCTATTCCTATTTTTTTGTCTGTATCTTAGATATTTATAGGCATCTGTTTTTTCCATCGCTTCTATGCAGCCGCTGTGGTTATCCAATATGTAATCTTCCTGTTTAGTGTGTTTTCCCTTGACTATACTATTTTTCTTACATTTGTCTGTTCCAAAAGCCATATTTATATCATTGCTGAATACTTCTGTTATCTTTAGTAATTGGTTGACTTGTTGATTTGTTGCTGCCAGTAGTTTTAGATCATCCATGCATAGCAAATGTGTGATTTTGTGTGGGTATGTTCCAGGAATATTGTATCCATAATTTGTATTATTTAGCATGTTGGATAGTGGGTTCAGAGCAAGGCAGAAGCAGAAAGGACTTAATGAGTCTCCTTGGTATATTCCACGCTTAATCTATATTGGCTGTGATGTGATATTATTTGAATTTGTTTGGATATTAAGTGTAGTTTTCCAATTTTTCATTACTATGTTTAGGAACTGTATCAGTTTAGGATCTACTTTGTATATTTCCAATATTTGTAGTAACCATGTGTGGGGTACACTATCAAAAGCTTTTTGGTATTCAATGTATGCGTAGTGTAGTGACCTTTGTTTAGTTTTAGCTTGATATATCACCTCTGCATCTATTATCAGTTGCTCTTTACATCCTCGTGCTCCTTTGCAACAGCCTTTTGTTCTTCATTTATAATTTTGTTCTGTGTTGTATGTGTCATTAATTTCTGTGTAATGACTGAAGTTAATATTTTGTACATTGTTGGTAGGCATGTTATGGGGCGATATTTAGCTGGGTTTGCTGTGTGTGCTTGATCTTTAGGTTTCAGATAAGTTATTCCATGTGTAAGTGTATCAGGGAATGTGTATGGGTCTGCAATGCAACTGTTAAATAATTTAGTTAGATGTGAATGTGTTGAGGTGAACTTCTTTAGCCATAAATTTGCTATTTTATCTTTTCCAGGAGCTTTCCAATTGTGAGTAGAATTAATTGCTTGGGTGACTTCATGTTGCAAAATTATCACTTCAGGCATTTGTGGTATCATCTTGTACGTATCTGTTTCTGCTTGTATCCACCGTGCATGCCTGTTATGTTGTACCGGGTTTGATCATATGTTGCTCCAGAAGTGTTCCATGTCTGTTATGTTTGGTGGATCGTCTATTTTAATGTGTGTGTTATCTATTGTCTGGTAAAATTTCTTTTGGTTTGTGTTGAATGTTTGGTTTTGCTTCCCTCTATTTTCACTTGTTTTGTATCTTCTAAGTCGTTTGGCCAATGCTTGTAATTTCTGCTTCTTTTCATCTAATTGCTCTATCACTTCTTGTTGTGAGATTTTACCTAACCTTTTTCGTTTTTTTCTGACATTTCATTTCTTATAAATTGTGTTAGCTGTCCGATGTCTTTTCTCAGTCTTTCTATTCTTATCTGTAGCCTGTGTTGCCATGCTGGTTTTGTGGGTTTCTTCTGTGTGTTGGTTGGTTCTGATCTCTGCCTAGTGTGTATATTTAGTGTAGTGAGTGCTCCTATATAAACCAGTAGTTGTAACTCTTCCATAGTTGTGTTTTCATTTATTTTGTTGTGTATGATTGTGTTGATAGTTTTTATTGTTGTTTCGACTTGTGGGTTATTTTGCGGTCTATGCAAGAATGGTCTAATGTCTGTGTTTGTGTCTTTGTATTCTATATATGTCAGCTGAAATTTTTCTTCTATATCTAACATGTGTGTCACTTCGTGTTCTATTTGTGCTTGTTCTGGTGGCTGTCTTAAGATTTTGTTTTCCTCTGACTGTTTAATTGAAGGGTGTTGTTCTTTGTTTGTTTGCTCTGGGATGTTTGAGTCCATTACTGTATTTTCTTCTTCTTCTGATTGCACATTATTTTGTTGCAGTATTTGTTGTACTTGTTGTTTGATGTTTTCTAATTCTGACTGGGGTATCCTGTTATTTTTGATTATTACACGGATCTGATCAGCTAGTCGTTGTTCTGTTAAAAATTTTAATTCTGGGTATCTGGTAATAAATGTTGTGTATACTTGTGATCTGTATCAAGTTGTGTTGGTTCCTAGGTTTGTTGCTTGGTAATAACAGAACATGAGGTATCGATTAACTTCATCTGACCATCTCATCCTCTGTCTTTGTTTTCCTTCTAGGGTGGTTGCAGGAAGCATATCCTGCAAAACACCTCTATTTGGATTTGAATCATTTTCCAGGTGGCTAGCAGTGTCGTTACCATTGTGGTCGGGCATAGGGTTCAAGCGTCGTCCCCGACCATGACGGCGCTTGTCCGAGGCTTCTTTAGTTCTGTCCTGAACCAACTAATCACACTAAAAGGGGGGTTAGCCCTATTAGTGGTTTGTTCTTTTCATCGCCTTTTACGACTGGCAGAACACACCGGAGGCCTATTCTTTTCCCAGGCCTCCACGGGAATTATTATTCTTATTCTTATTATTATTATTATTTATTGTTTTAGCGTCTTCGGCAATGTACAATGCTTCCTCGTCTTTGTTCAGCAGTAGCCCTCGTCGCATCCAAGCCTGCAGGGTCGAGCGCCAACATGCTGATCTCTGCCACATCTGGACATGTAGCAACCTCGGCTGCCATCTTGTTGAGACCTGCGGCGACCTCTGGACCTGCAGCAGCAGAAACCTTCAGCATGTCTGAACCTGTAGCGACCACGTCGGATCCTGTAGCACATATAGCCCACTTGCTAGAGCAGGACAAGTAACTGCTGTTGTCTGTCCCACTCACTGACGTGTGTGATAAAGACACGCGATCCGCTCCCAACACATCAAATTACACCCAGTGCTAGTGCAGCCATAGAGTGCAGCTGCTGTGGATAAGAAGGCATTAAGTGTACCCATGCTTTACAGTTCCACATACAATTGAACTCCCAGTGGATCGAAATGTGTAAACGTTGGTATACAAGCACATCATGTCTGGGGCTCGCATGTGAGAACAGAAATTGAAAATACATCGAAGGTTGTTAAAGTGACAATATCCGAGTTCGACTGGGACGAAATATGTTGTGCAGAACGATACATCAATCAGCAGATGACTACAGAGTATTATCCAACTCGCTCTCCCCCAGACGTTCGCCTTACTAGTGTGACACTATCTATTACAACAGTGTATGATGACTGTGCGCTGTAAGCGAAATCAGGTGACAACTGTGTTTATCTAACTCACGCCTCGGTTATAAGTTATACGATCTAGACACTGTGGTATGTCTTGCTTTGAAGAGATTGAACCTCTGGTTGCCAAGCATAGACTGTGCATACAATGATGTTGTAAACTTCCTATGTGTGCATGATGCACATGTTGATGATTTGAAGCAGTACGTTTGTTTGCACGCTGAACAGAAAGAGAGACAGATTAAATGTGTGTGTGAGAACCTGAGTACTGTGAGTCATCTATTGGCTTGAGGGAGATACACGCGGAATTTATTGCATGTCAAAAAGCTTTGTTTGAGAAATGCTGCACAGGTGCAAAGAAGTAGAAGATACAGAAAATGTTTGATGATTTTCTTGAAATATTACATCCTATGTATGATATATAAATAAATAAATAATTTATGTCTATATAATCTCAAACCATGTTTCTGTTTTATTATTTCATACCTCTCTCATTATAGTCAAAATATTACGCTTATTAATATTTTTCCAATGCTACACCAGTTAGTCACATAAATGGATCATCAAATTACTCCCAATATAGCTCAGTCAGTTAAGTGATGGAGCTATAGTGGCAACATATACTATTACTGTCCCTTCAAGTGTATCTTTCTATAAATGCCAACTATTTGTCAGTACCTGGCGTAGTTAGTATCATGGCTGGGTGGGTGAAACATCCTCATCACAAGGAATTTGTTGTCGGTGACTGGTCCTGTGAAGATGCAAAAGAAGACCTGAAGAAGAAGAACGGAATTCTCCTTCCTCATAGTATACGAGCAATTATTGTAGGTCCATCCAATTGTGGGAAGGCTAATGTCCTCATGACGCTGCTAACACATGTAGATCGAGTACAATTTGAATATGTTTGTGTATTCTCAAAAACACTGTTCCAACACAACTATCAGCAATTACAGGAGATAGTGTACGGTTCAGATGGTGTTACATACACGACATTCAGTGAAAGCAGTGATATCCCTCCACCTGAAAAAGCAAAGCCAAACACTGTGTTCATATTTGACGGCGTCGCTGTGGAAAACAATGACCAAAATTCCAAAATATTTCTGTTTCGGTCGTCATATGGGTGCTGATGTATTTTATCTAAGCCAAACATATTCCAGAATTCCGAAACAGTTTTTATAGCCTTCAAACAAGACAATCTGAATTTACACACATTTACCAGGCACATGTCGAACTGACATGTCGTTCAATGATTTTGTAAAGATATGTGCTGATTGCTGGAATCACTCAGCATATACGTTTTACGTTATTAATAAAACAAGAAAACTGAGTGATGGTAGGTACAGACAAAACTTTCAAGAGTTTCTGCATATATATACACGGCTCCCCGATGCTATTCAATCGGTATATTGAACAAGCAGTAAAAAAAGAAAAGTTGGGGGTAGGTGTTAAAATCCATGGAGAAGAAAAAAAAAACTTTGAGGTTCGCCGATGACATTGTAATTCTGTCAGAGACAGCAAAGGACTTGGAAGAGCAGTTGAACGGAAAGGACAGTGTCTTGAAAGGAGGGTATAAGATGAACATCAACAAAAGCAAAACAAGGATAATAGAATGTAGTCGAATTAATTCGGGTGATGCTGAGGGAATTAGATTAGGAAATGAGACACTTAACGTAGTAAAGGAGTTTTGCTATTTGGGGAGCAAAATATAACTGATGATGGTTGAAGTAGAGAGGATATAAAATGTAAACTGGCAATGACAAGGAAAGCTTTTCTGAAGAAGAGAAATTTGTTAACATCGAGCATAGATTTAAGTGTCAGGAAGTCGTTTCTGAAAGTATTTGTGTGGAGTGTAGCCATGTATGGAAGTGAAACATGGACGATAAATAGTTCGGACAAAAAGAGAATAGAAACTTTCGAAATGTGGTGCTACAGAAGAATGCTGAAGTTAGATGGGTAGATCACATAACTAATGAGGAGGTATTGAATAGAATTGGGGAGAAGAGGAGTTTGTGGCACAACTTGACCTGAAGAAGGGATCGGTTGGTAGGACATGTTCTGAGGCATCAAGGGATCACCAATTTAGTATTGGAGGGCAGCGTGGAGGGTAAAAATCGTAGAGGGAGACCAAGAGATGAATACACTAAACAGATTCAGAAGGATGTAGACTGCAGTAGGTACCGGGAGATGAATAAGCTTGCACACGATAGAGTAGCATGGAGAGCTGCATCAAACCAGTCTCAGGACTGAAGACCACAACAACAACAACAATACACGGCAAGAGAGGATAATACATCAGTATAAGCTGCACCATGGACAAATTCGCGCGCATGACAGCGATTTATGCAGCTAAAAACGCACTGAAGCAGAAAGATGCTGGAAGAAGAAAAAGAAGAAGAAGAAGGGGAGGAGGATCGGTTAAAGCACCTCGAGTTCTACCAATACTCAAGACGTCTGGCGATTTTCTTTCATTTCTCATCCCGGCCTCCTCCGTGCTCTCGGCAGTAGGGTCCCTCGCTGGTGGTGCTGCAGGTATCGCTCGAACGGTCAAGAACGCGCAAATTTCCAAGCACAGTTAGAAGAGGCAAGAAGACATAACGGCATGATGGAAGCCGCAGCCATAGGAAAAGTACTATAGTTGAAACCGTACAGGAAAGGGCTTGATCTATTCATAAATTAAAAAAAGAAGCCCATTAATGGTTCCACCAGATCGAGCACTCACAAATACTGTTCTTCTTAAGTTTGTTAGAAAAAAATTCGACATATCAAGATTCCTTGGTGTGTTTATGCAGGATACATTACGAAGACTATGTGGGAAACTGGTGAATGTGGCATTGTGAATTTAGATGTTGCTCGAGGCCCCGGCACCCACTGGGTATCGTATGTTATGAAAAATGCGGGTACCGTCTACTATTTCGACTCATTTGGTGACCTGCAACCGCCAGAAGAATTACAACGAAACTTCACTCACAGAAGACGTATGATCTATAACTATCGGCGCTATCAGTGCTTTAATACATACCTCTGTAAACATCTATGCATCAAGTTTCTCTTGTTGTTTGCAAAGAAGAAGAAGCATGCTATATAATGAGGGGCTTTAAACATTCCTTCATTAATTGAGGTTCAGATGCAATGTCGTACACTGTGCCGTTAAAAGAACGATCATCTGTACTGCATGCAAATTACTTTCCGCCAATTGATTCTAGTGTTGGTGAATGGAGGATTGTATTGATTGCACTCGAGACGTACAACAGCATCCCAAATATCACTGAGACTAACAACAAACTATATCTGGATATTAATGGTGCAAAAGATATTGTGGAAATAGAACTGGGTGCATACGAGTACAATATCGACGATTTAAACGAAATCTTAAAACAGCCTGGAAAAGGTATTGAACTGCGTGCAAACATCAATACACTTAAATCTGAAATAAGGACTGTAAATGCAACGATTGACTTTAATCAGAAAGGACCAATAGGGCACCTGCTGGGTTTCACAAAAGGGCAGGTTTTGAAGAAGGATCCAAGTAAATTTTAAAAGTCAGATCAGGCTGTGGGCGTACTTCCCGTCAGCACAGTCCGAGTCAAGTGTAACAGTGCAACAAACTCAAATCTCAACAACAGTCTGATTCACACTATTTCCGGATTCTTCCTCTCAGTTGCAACGGGGTATAAGATTGTTGAGACGCCTGCCAATGCAATATACCTCCCAGTGACAGCTCAGACATTGGATTATTTGGAGTTGCGTATTGTGGACCAGAATAATCAACTTGTTGACTTTCGTGGTGAGGAAATCATTGTACCATTATATCTAAGGCAGAATGGGCGTACGGTATAAAACAAGTGCGCACAGTCCACAGCATGTCACTTTGGCACAGAACAGCAAAGTGGTAACACGTGCGAACTACGAGTTTCTTAAATCGGTTGGCTTGAAACCGCGCAATGACGTCCTCACTCAATGTAACAAGTCCGGTAGAGCATGCTGAGAGAATTATACATCAGGAATACTTCTCTCATAAGCCTTACGCTTGAACCACATTTAACAAGAACGATGAAATTATGAATGTCATCCAGCACCAAGATGCACTCACGCTTCCATGCAAGAGTTTCATATATCGTGAGGGGTCTTTCAAGAAAACCAACGGCAGCGATACAGTGGAATCCAAGCTTACACGCAATGCTTTAGCATTCCTGTTCCAAGAGATACGCTATTAACTCAATGGGTCTGAGATCGACCATACACGCAATGTCGGCATAACATCAACCCTTAAAACGTACGTCTCTGCATCACAAGCATAGTTTAGAAAATGCGGTGTATTTCATAGACGATCCAGAATATAGAACAGTTGCAGAGTACAAGCGATTTACTGCATGCACACCTGTAAAAATGCTTATGGGATACTTTGAGGACATGAGACAGATTATTGTGAACACTAAACAGTAACTCATTCTGGTGCGGAGTGTGACGGACAATAACTCATACATTGAAGGAGTTCAAGAAGAGAATATGATCACAATCAGCAAGATAATATGGAAAATGCCTCACATCAGTTTATCTGACGAGGAGCGTTTGAAGCTTTTAAAAGTCCTGAATTCCAGTACATTTCTGTCACTGACATTTAGCGCGTGGGAGGTTTTCGAGTACCTAGAGTTACCGACTGGGAGCAGACAAACATGGGCTGTTAAAAACTCTTCGCAGCTAGAGACACCTGGATTCATCATACTTGCTTTTCAGACGGATAGAAGAGGTGATATAGAAAATGATTCCACCGTGTTCGACAATTGCAAATTAAGTAATGCCTAAGTCTACCTGAATTCAGAATTCTACATATATGACAATTTACATCTGCAGTGGAATCAAAATGTATACAGTCTAGCTTATGACATGTATGCAAGGTTTCGTGCTTGTTACTATGAAACTGCCGAAGGAGAGGGTGTCTACTCAGTCCACATAACTTCAAGGAGCTTTCACTGGTCATCGTAGTAGACAGCTCGAAAAAGATTAATTAAATCTGGACCTATAGATGTGCGAACTGAATTTGAATGATCGTCAGATTTCCCAGAACACTCTGCCGTGTATGCTCTAATTCTACATGACCATGTGATCAACTACTGCCCGCTCACCGGTGTTGTGCAACGAGCTGTATAAAACGATAGGTGCTGTACCATACCTAGAGCATTTCGCAGTGGCGTCTCAAGGTATGAACATCATTGCAGACGCTCAGGGTTTCTATGATGGTGAGCGTAGACAGTTCATATTTGAAGATGTTGCGTTTGTAGCATACACACAAGTTGCTGGAATAATAGAGATATTCTCAGCAAACATTGCATCACCGAGGTCTTTCAAGTATGTGAAGTGTGCTAAGACACGGAAGACTGCAAAGTGGTTAATACATTTCTACCATGGAATTCACTGGGATTATCCTGGTATATCCTGTAAAGATATGGTGACGGTGCTTAAATTATTCGATCAACGGAAACCATCATCTATGTGAAGGGGAAGGAGAAGATCTCATGGATTCGTCAAATCTTTAACGAGACCTAGAATTCTACAGGTGTCCTTCTCTCCATCGACTCAAGAACGTGTATGAAAAAAGTGTTGCTGTGTCTGCTTATGAAAATGTAAAATTACGCTTAAGTTGGATGAGAAATAAATGAATTTTTATCTCATAACCTCTGTGTTCTTCTTTCTCAACCCTGTTCCCGCTGTGATTGTGTACAGTTTTAACCACATGTTGTGTCTGTGGTTTTCTTCAAGCACAACAGATATAATTTTAGACATGTCTGCTATATATCTTTGGAAGTGGACACGGTCACGTGCCACTTGCACCCATAACCCAATTCGAGCTGCACGATAGGCATAATTCCATGTAACCATTCTATATATTTTGATATCTCCCATCTTAAACTTCACCTCCTTAACAGCACTCATCTTCAGCAAACCAAATGTCATTTGAGACATGCACAGCCTTTATATATACATATACATACATACTGCAATAGGGGCTAGGGGTTTTTCCAAATAACAACAACAACAACAAAGATGTATGGTGACTAAATTTTTTTCTTTTCTTATTCAGTACACACAAATACAATATAGTTATTGAGGTACAATATAATTCTTGAGGTACAATGTAGTTGTTTTCTTAGGTACAATATAGTATTTTTGAGGTACAAATTGACTCTGCTATTCCAATACAGAAATGCTTTAACTTACTAGCTACAACACTAACACTGGTAGAATTTTTTTTTATAAATCTATGCTAAAAACTAATGCGGAGATACTTTCTTTACGACAACTAAATTCAACAGCCCCAGTAGCATACACACACACACACACACACACACACACACACACACAATTACTTACACTGTGATACATGGGTCATCCTAGTACTCTGCAAACTCTCTCTCTTTCTCTCTCTCTCTCTCTCTCTCTCTCTCTCTGTGTGTGTGTGTGTGTGTGTGTGTGTGTGTGTGTGTGTGTGTCTCACTATCATTCAATCAGAGTCTCCCACCCCTACTCTCGCTACAAGCGAGTAATGTGAGTACGGGCGAGTTTTTAAATCTCATCATTACAAATGACCCTTTTATCGTCATGAGACGACAGACCGATTTTAGACTGTAGCACAACGTACACCTCATGTCCTCTCAATTGAATACTGGTCTGCCGTACCATATGCTGTGGCTGCAGTGCAGCACCATGAACGCCACTGCACAGGCACCGCAAATAGTCTTCGATAAAGAGGGCTCTCGATGCCATACGGCGCACACCCTTAGCCCGCCTCTGGGTGTCACCTTCCAATGTGCAATACGCATACATTTTTGAGTGTAGACCTACAAATTCCTTAATCGGCAATCCATTCGCCTCGTCCTTCATAAGACTGATAACCTTATTGTTCTGTGGAATAATACTATAAGAATTATCGGCCGTGTATGAAGACGTGTCGAATTCATTACCATGGCACCTAATTACTTTATATGGACCCCAGTTCTTCACCAATAGATGAAGCTATCTGTATCCATATAAAGTTATTGCAAAATGAGTTGCCACAAAATCATAATGAAAGTGGAAAATGTGGAATTTGAATAGGTCTAGTATGCACATCCCCACATAAATGGGTTTCGTAAACTCTACTGCAGTCTTCGCCATCTCTCTTATAGAATATGGTGACCCGCTTGAAATTTGGTCTGGCAATGCATTTTCTTATGCCATAACGCCCATCCCGTTCGGTCATAATCAACATTTCACGTCGTTCCCTCAAATTATCCATAACGCCCATCCCATTCGCTTATAATCAAAATCACGTCGTTCCCTCAAATTATCCATTGTTTTGACGAAAATTGAATTAATCATTAATTTATAAAAATCTTTCTCAAAGTCACACACCACAGAAGCTCTCTGTCTCGTATTCAAATCGATATACTCTTTCAACCAGGGGGACTGTTGGAGGGAGATATCCCGGGTGATTCTAACCAGCTCCATACCCAAGCTGAGACGCCGCTGGAGGTTACAATAATGAATTATGTATCTCCACCTATCCCCCAGCATTGTCATCAGTTTTGGCATGGAGCCTCCTCGTGGAACTAGTTGCTCTGGACACAGCGGCAAATCGGCGTGCGCATCATGAAAACTAATAGGGTACGTGAGTTCTGCCTCCACCACATACCCTACATCAGTATTAGCTGCCATACCCCCCCATGATGTTTCCACCTAATCCCTTGCATTCGTCTTCGGGCACCCATCGAATCTCACCAAACACCAGTGATTGCTGCATGGCGTGCCCGTATAAGTTATTTACGTTCAGGTACATCATGTAACTCGAATGAAGGGTTGAGTTGGACCTGTCACTTATCCGCAGGTTATTTGCCTTCGCATGCCTATGGACACATTGGCAAAGTCCCCCACGGATCCCTCGCTCAAAGAAAAAAAGCATGTCAGCATTGGTCAATAATTCAATGCTGCACTTCGTTTTACTGAGCATTGCTCCCAAGAGAGCCCAGGTAATGTGTAATGAAAGGTTGGATAAATAATGGCACACATACTTAAATTTTACGTCATGTCCAGCGGAACAGAACAGCATCTCTGGTTGCGAAGCAAAAGGGTACTCGATTTAATTCAAAGAGACTCCAGATAGTAGCGGAAACGATAATACGTTTGGAACCTTGAGAAACCTCAAAGACTGGAATTTGGTAGTCAGCTGGTTTGGGGTCCAAGGTAGTAAACCTTGCGCACTTGAATACCAACGAAAATAAGCGTACCATTAGACAATGGAGTAGAGCTAAAGACTACCTTTTTATCACAGGTCTTGATTTGCCAGAAGCTTACCAAAAAAACTGGTGTTGAGAAGGGTTGGTAGGTGGAAGACGTCCCGTTCGAGCACATCCTCTAAGAGGCATTTCAGTTCTTTCATACTAGGAGGGAATAGACGATAATGTGTCTGCCCACTGGAACTGTATCCAAAATGTGTATCACAGTGAATGACAATCGTCAACCACAATTTACCGGTCAGCACACCTGTGAATTAACTGCATAGTTTACGCAGCCCTCTCTTATGATTCAAAGGCAGATGACACAGTCGTAGACTGCCACCAACATCCTCCTTTACTTTGATGAGCACTGATCCATTCTAGGTGTATTTACAATACCTACACTCCCTTTTTGGGATTAATCCTGTACTACGGATAACATAGGAACCTAAATAAACTCGGTTGACAACCTCTGAGCTAATTACGAACACTCAACCTAATACGCATAACGAAGTGGGATTAGCCTTGACATATGGTGCAGAATCTGTGTTGAACTCTGGCCATCAACACACAGGTTGTTAGAACTAAAATTACGACTCTCCCAAGACAGTAAGAGAAGTCCTTGCGTCTCAAAGGGTTCAAAGTGACCTGCTATTAATTTCGCAACGTATGAAATGAAATGTCGTGTGGCGAGGGCCTCACATCGGGTAGACCGTTCGCCTGGTGCAAGTCTTTCGATTTGACGCCACTTCGGCGACTTGCGCGTCGAATTTCGCAACGTATGAACGAGTTTGATTCCAGCGTTGTGCCTGCAACATCTTACGCCCATCTACAGCTGCAGCCAACCAACACATCCTACACATGGTCTTGTGTCACCAACACCTTGGTTCTCCGTTGTCTTTGAGGACAACTGCATCTAAATTGACCGTGATCTTCAAAGGCACGTGGGCGCTGCCTTTTGGGCGCCGTGCCGGAAGTAGCCGCTTCACTCTCGGTCTCAGATAGTGATTGTCATACCAGATTTGTTCACTCTTAAGAACCGAAGCCTCAAAGTCACTGAGTTCTTCGTAGGTCGAGAAAATACGATTTGTGACATGCTCTGTGAATTCATTTCCTCTACAACATTCAAGACTACCTTCTGTTACACATTTGAAAGACATAAGGGACTTGTTACAGATTTCACTCTGGTCTTACACTCACTAATGTGTTTCTCGTCGCCTTGTTGACCGCCATATTCTGTGTCAAACAAACGTCACATTTCCCTAGAGATCCGTAATCTAAGTCAAAGAAACGTCGCATTTCCATAGAAAGAATTGCCTTATAGCCATAGACACTGAACTAAACTACCGTATTATGCGTGGATACAACATCCGCAGGAATTCACTATCATGGAACGAAAGCACTTTTTTCTGATTGATACGCGACATCAAATAACACAAAAATTGCACGGATGCAGAATAGTATGGACGGACAATATTTATCCGTCTTTCATCATTCCGAAAAGAAAATGAAGTCATCTTGGAAACTGAATGTCCCGCTGGCCAGTATGTACTGTATATGAATGTTAACTAATTCCTCATTCTCGCTTCATCTTTCATCCGTCATCCTGTTCCTTACTTACAATGACCCCATTCTTCATGTACCGAAGCTAATGACAACATGTTATGTAGCATTAACTCTATCTGCAGAGCTCTTCTTTGAAGTCACCCCAAGTAGATTAGAGTTCTCCTCGCCACTGCGTCGTAACTTCAAATCACGGAAACAATTCACGTTATGCACTACCTGGGTATGCAGCTTCCTCAAATGGTACCGTAAGGCACTTCCCCTTCCAGGAATTTAATAAACGAGTCAATCACGGCCAAAGCTATTTAATATACTGCACTACTTGTAAACTGTTGTGCCACAGAAGGTAACTGAAACGTTTCTCTCAGTACCTGGCGAAGTTGCTGAATCAGTTCAGTCACAGTAGCCCCTGGGTTCTGTTTGCCAAAGGCTAGCTATTGGTTCCGAAGTTACTCCATTCCCAGAACATCTCCAACAGTCGTATTTGCAACAGCACAGGAGCGAAAACACGCAAATTAAAGTTATCCTTATCTGCATCACCTGCAGCGCCCCCGAAACGTGGAACCACAATCTGCTGCTGAACGGCGTTTAAAGTATGGAATGGAAAAGCTATGGGTTGTGGGGGTGTCATTTTATTAGCATGTATTTATCGACAGAATTTTATTTGAAAATAATAAATTCAAACTGACTGTTAAAAGACATCACACACATGATGTAGGTGAACTTCAAAAATGGTTCAAATGGCTCTATGGGACTTAACATCTGAGGTCATCAGTCCCCTAGAACTTAGAACTATTTAAACCTAACTAACCTAAGAACATCACAAAGATCGCCGCCCGGAGTGGCCGAGCGGTTCTAGGCGCTACAGTCTGGAATCGCGCGACCGCTACGGTCGCAGGTTCGAATCCTGCCTCGGGCATGGATGTGTGTGATGTCCTTAGGTTAGTTAAATTTAAGTAGTTCTAAGTTCTAGGGAACTGATGACCTCAGAAGTTAAGTCCCTTAGTGCTCAGAGCCATTTGAACCATCACAAAGATCCATGCCCGAGGCAGGATTCGAACCTGCGACCGTAGCGGTCTCGCAGTTCTAGACTGAAGCGCCTAGAACCGCACGGCCACACCGGCCGGCTGTAGGTGAACTAGATTGGGTTAGTGATAGTTTCTCCCATTATTTTTAATGATATAATTCTACTGGTAATCAAACAGAAATGAGAACAACAGCAGACTATAACCAATATTCTCAAAACTTACCAACTGTTAATAACTAAACAATGATTGTAAGTTAACGAGTATGTGAGGGAATTATTCATCCACCTAGGATTGTTATTAAGGAGAGCTGAATTTATTTGGTTGCATGGGTGTGAGCTGACGGGAGAGGATATAGTATGGCTGCTCCAGGCAAGCTCAGGTGCAGACAAGGAGCACATCGCCAGAAATGAGTAAATCCCTGTATAGGGAACTTTCACACTTACGAAGACAGACAATGCTCTAATAAATGGCAGAGTGTCAAAGAAGCTGAAAAATCCAGAATGAAATTTTTACTCGCAGCGGAGGTTGCGGTGATATAAAACTTCCTGGCACATTAAAACTTTCTGCCAGACCCATACTCGAACTCGGGAACTTTGCTTTTCGCGGGCATGTACTCTCCCGGCTCTCTACCTTTAAACACGAAATGTCTCGCTATCCCCAATCCCTTATCTCATGGCTCATACCCCTGTAATAGACCTAGGTGCAAGACCTCACCCACACATCCTCCCACCACCACTTACTTCAGTCCGGTCACTAACATCACGTATTACATCAAAGGCAGGTTTACCTGTGAAACCAGTCATGTGGTCTACAGCTAAGCTGCAACCACTGTGCTGCAGTTATGTTGACATGGCAACCAACAAGCAGTCTGTCTTGCATGAATGACCAGTGACAAGCTGTGGCCAAGAAACAAGTGGACCACCCAGTTGCTGAACACGCTGCCAAACATAATATCCCTCATTTCAATGACCGCTTCACAGCCTGTGCCATATGGATCCTTCCCACCAATTCCAGCTTTTCTGAATTGCGCAGGTGGGAACTTTCCCTGCAATACATCCTACGTTCCCGTAACCCTCCTGCCCTTCGTTAGTCACTGTCCTCACCCATCTAGCCTCTTCCCTGTTCCCATTCCTGAATTACACAGCTGTCATTCCACCACCACACCCAGTATTTTTATTTCTCTCCATTTCCCGCTACTGCCGCCCCCTCCCCACCTCCCCCTGCCCACCGTCTACCCTGCAGCACTTCACTGTCCGTCACCCCCACAACACTATCACTGCCCCTCCTCGCCCCAGCCTGCTCCTTACCCCCACCCAATCGCCACTCCCATCATGCACTGGTGCTGCTGCTCGCAGTGTGGTTTCAGTTGCCTGAGACTGCAGTGTGTGTGTGTGTGTGTGTGTGTGTGTGTGTGTGTGTGTGTCTATAGCTGACGAAGGCCAATGGCCGAAAGCTTTAATTGTGAGAGTCTTTTTGTTGTGCCTATCTGTCAGTATCTCCTCTATATGGTGACTAGCAGCTTTCCTTCCCTTAATATTGTTAAATGTCTCACTATGGAATTTAATTTGCTTAAGGCTCTGAAAATAAAAGACGTTCCATATCATGAATTTAATTGTGAACTTTATCACCACACCACTAAGGTACATAATTAGAAATATGCAATGTCATTTAACACAATTGTCGCGTGACGAACGTGAATTACCTTCTAGCCTTCAGTAGACCACAGGGTTATCAATTTATACAGTGGTATCCGCAAGAAGACAAGCTTCCCTTCGTTGACGCAGAAGTACAGGCCAATAGCGTGTGACAATGTAAAACTAACCGAGCAGTACAACAGCAAGTGACGTTTCCAGGCACCTGGATACAAACACAGCAGCAGAATGTTGTTAGCATCCTTGCGTCCCCACCGGGCTGTCCAGTACCTAGCTCGCTTGTTCGCGGTGATCCGCCAGGAACGAAGTGTCCTCCAATGTGCTGGTCCAGCCGTCTGCTTTAGCTACCAAAGGCTGCCTTGCGCGCCTCGCTGCTTCAAGAGTCACTTCCACCGGTCTCTACGGCAGCTTCCTCGTAGATTTCCATGTCGTCAGTTGCAGTTCACACTGCACGGTATTGGCCCATCTCCCTAGCGGCGACGGACCTGCATGCGAATTTAGGGCATGTGAAGAGC
The DNA here is from genome assembly GCF_021461385.2 of Schistocerca piceifrons. NCBI lineage: Eukaryota > Metazoa > Arthropoda > Insecta > Orthoptera > Acrididae > Schistocerca > Schistocerca piceifrons. The sequence continues at coordinate 564,441,671 of NC_060143.1, forward strand.
GGCCCAGACCTTTCAGCCGTTTGAGAAACATTACAGTACAGCATAATCATAGAAACCGTTCTTTATTACAGAGGCATTCTGTGCCCATTGGCTTATATTTGTATAATTTGCTTAACGCTTCTAATACGGCATTTTCTCCAACGAACTGCCTGTTGTACATCTCGATGAAAACGTATTAATCTTGATCATTTCGTGCTGTACAGCTGTATAACGTAAATGTTAGCAGAAAGCAGCTCAGATAGATCACAAGCTTATACACAGTCACGACACTTTCTAGTGTGAAAGTTTTTATCGTTTGGCAGATCGAGCAACTGTTGCGTTCCAAGCATTAAGAAAGCAGGCAGTCACGTGTGTGAACGAAATAATTTTTATATTTTCTCGTTCCATGCGTTAGTAAATTACCATGAGACATGAGATCTCGTGAAATACATTTAAAGAGTCGAGTCACAATGATTCAATCACATAAGCTACAACTTGTTTGTGATGAAATACTTTAGAATATGCGCATATTTATGACTTATTCGGCTGAAAGTAGGACAATATAAACATATATTTCATGAATGAGATTTTCACTCTGTAGCGGAGTGTGCGCTGATATGAAACTTTCCTGGCAGATTAAAACTGTGTGCCAGACCGAGACTCGAACTCGGGACCTTTGCCTTTCGCGGCCAAGTGCTCTACCAACTCAGCTACCCAAGCACGACTCACGGAGCATGAGTCGTGTTTGGGTCGCTCAGTTGGTAGAGCACTTGCCCGCGAAAGGCAAAGGTCCCGAGTTCGAGACTTGGTCTGGCACACAGTCACGTGTGTGAACGAAATAATTTTTATATTTTCTCGTTCCATGCGTTAGTAAATTACCATGAGACATGAGATCTCGTGAAATACATTTAAAGACAGCCGAGTCACAATGATTCAATCACATAAGCTACAACTTGTTTCTGATGAAATACTTTAGAATATGCGCATATTTATGACTTATTCGGCTGAAAGCAGGACAATATAAACATATATTTCATGAATGAGTTTACCATGAGACATGGAAAGTTTCATATATTTCATGCATGAGATGCATATATTTCTGTTGTTAATATCATAGGCATTTTCCTTGACACTTAAAAATTCATTTGTGTAGTATAATGATTCACTCATTCATACACTTAATTGGACTTTCTATTACAAGACTTTTTTGGAAATGCAATTATTTTTGTTTCAAAGACGAATGTGTTGATCATTCTTGCCATCGCTGGATCAGATGTATCAAGAATTGTGGAATTGATTTCTTCTTTGTTGGGAAACAGTTTTATTGTTTTTGACGATTTATTAACACGTATGTGTAGTTTTTCCTTAAGGTGCAGGTGTAGTGGCTTATTTGGTATATAAAATAATGTAGGTATTACATTCCATGTAGGTAATGACAAATGTCGTGCCATTTTTTAGGTATTGTCGATTTTTGTTACACTAAATATACTCCCTACTGCAAAAACGATATAACAAATCAGTGTAAACGTTGATATTCGCACTCATCCGATTTCGTATTCAGAAGTGTGAGTTGCTGGCCGCGCGGGGCGCTGTTTTCTCAGTAGGTAACAAACACGAAACAGAGTTTCGCGAATATTCTGTTAGGTTGTGGCCATATTTTAGATACGAATATTATATCATCACCAGTTTCGTTCTAAATGAACTTCTTTACGTGACCTGCTATTCAACAAGACAAAGATTAAAGCAAATAATAGGCTAAAGGCCACTGAAATGTGGACGTAATATATGATATGTAACTGACACCTGAACTTTCCAAACAGTATTAGTCTACTAATTGTCACAATGTTACTGAAATGGGCCGTTGTCATGACTCAGATATGTGTAATCGTCTTATGTAACGGTAAAAGGCAAATTTAGGAACAGCTGCACAAGCGCATCCATCACCATTAACAGGGAACATGCTGAGCTTATATTGGGCTGGCCCGGCAGGACTGCTCAACGAAAGATGCAAATCTGTAGACATCCTTCTCGATATCTATCGAATGCAATTTATCGCTTGTTGTGATTATCATTTCAGGCAAACGTAATAACCACAAGTGCGGTAGTGTAAATACAAAGGATACAAACTCAGCTTACGACTAAATATCAAACATAAGTGACCCACTATTTACGTCATTAAGAGCTAAAATAACTTATTTTAGATACGCAAAGTGCATGTGTTACAGTCAATAGCAAAACAGTTCACACAGATCTTCTGCTTTTTTATTGTACCTTGCTCTCTCATAGGCGCAGGGTCAGCATCGTTATTAACAATTTTCGCATGGTTAATGTAAGGGGTGGGCGGATGTCCTTCTTGTCACCACCCCATTACTCATTGCCATCTGGGACCAGTGCACATCCCAGTCCCAGAAACGACGTTTTCACACGCATGGCTATAAGGGCGGCTTAAAATACACCGCAAAGTTATTCAGACAATTTGCAAAAACTGTATATAAACAGAAGTAGAACAGAACAATTAAGTACAATGAAAGAAGAACGAAAACAGATGCTTACAAGAAGACTGTAGTGTAAAGCAGTATCGGGTTACACAAAATTATCATAACATATATATCAATCCGAGATTACAAAAAATCGTGTCTTCGTTACATATCCACAACATTTGAACCACGAAACTGGGTGGATTCAGTTGTCTGTTAACAAAAACATTATGTAATTGTGTTATACTTGCTAAGGTGTGTTAGGCAAGGACATTGCTTAGTTATTCTAAGACGAATTTTAAATCTAATAGCGCGAGAAATCGCATATCTACATACAACTCTAAAAAGCAGCATGTTATCAGAAAGTATTTCAAACAGCAGAAGTCTAGAGCACGTTTAATGGCACAGAAAGTGTGGCTGTTAGTTGTAAATAACATTAGCAGCGTAAACTGTATCACCATTATATGATACAGGCTTAAATTTTCCTAAAAAGAATGCTATTCCAGTGGCCCTGATATCGCCTGTTTATCAATTGATGTCTTTATGAAAGTACACCCCCTTTCCTCGTGACATCACGCAAATTTTAAGGGGAAAAATTAGTGTGAATCTTCAGATATTGTATGTTGTAGGTCAACAGTCTAACTTCTCCAACATTTTCACCATGTTGACACCTCACAAATATATGTATTGGATCCGCTTTCCTGTCAGTAGCAAAGTCCTTGAATAACACTCAAGCTTCCCTCTTATTCAGCCATCCTTCATTCAAAGTTAAAATCAACATCATTTCTCATTGTCAGGTCCAACTAAAACGCTTTTAGTTTCACTTCTTATAGACAGGGAAACTTCTCGTACAGATCCTTGAAATGTTCTCTGTCATTGAATAAGGCCTCCGCAGTCTGATTCGTCCAAACGTGTGGTAGTGGTGATACATTTCTTTTCCGGATCAGCATGGTTATTTCCCAAAAAAAAAAGGGAGAGATGGAACGAAGAGCTCTTCGTGGTAAGTTCACCCGAAAAGAGTGGTCCACTTAAAAGAGAACACTGATAGCTTTGGAGCGCTGCAGGTAGTCTAGCACTAACAGTAGGGCAAGTGCACTCCAACTTTGACGTAACCTACTGCAGTGAAGTGGGACGTATGTACCAGCCAGCTTTCCGGAATAATCGTGTTAGACGTCCACATGACCACACCGAAGACTTAGTTTGATAGGGGGAAAAAACGGAAAAAGAGCTCTAGGGTTACGTGGTCTCCAAAAAGAGCCACTAAAAGTGCAAGATACGAAGCAGTTGAATTAACAAACTTATCGCAGAGCTGGATCGGCTGCTGCACAGGCAAATGCGTTGAACGACTCAAGAGATGCTGCTTTATTATAGGAGGAGAAGGAGCTCAAGCACCACTATTTACAAGTCTGTTGATAATGTTAGCATTACTACAGTTAGCAATGTAGGTGGCCAACCTGTTCTGGACGGGCCACCTCTGTAGGAGGAAGTTTGAACTTTCCGTTTACGAAGAATGATTCTGCACAACATGGCTGAGCGTGGACTACTGGTCTCCAAAAACAGCTACTAAAAGCTGTAAGAAACCAATCAGTTTGATCTACATATATCTCGGTAATAGAGTAGAAAAAAAATCCATTTACATACCAAAGCCGAATAAAGGAAACCGAAGTAGGTGCGTAAATTACATAACAATAGTTTTTCTACCACATGCTACCGAGGTTCCCTTACAAATCTTACAGAACCGACTGAAAGCTTATATAGCAAGACAGTTGTCACGGAAATAAACAGGGTTCAGATAGGGCAGGGACATCAGTGACCAAATAGCAAACTTACGATGAATCACGGAAGAACACAGAGAATATGAGGGTTAATTATGTGCTTCATAGATTACAGTAAAGTATCTGAATGTGTAAGGAACTCAGAAACGTCGGAAGTACAACGCTCTATGGGAATAGTAGTCACCTTACACAGTTTTTCAGAACTCAAAAAAAAAAGACACTAAAGTAAAAGTACACCAAGCATATTTGGAAACTTTCGGCATAATGAATTGGATCCTACAGGGATTTATACTAATTAGTTTTCTTTTTAATTTGTATGATGAGAGACGGCCGGTGTAGCCGAGCGGTTCTCGGCGTTTCAGTCTGGAATCGCGCGACCGCTACGGTCGCAGGTTCGAATCCCCCCTCGGGCATGGGTGTGTTTGATGTCCTTAGGTTAATTAGGTTTAAGTAGTTCTAAGTTCTAGGGGACTGGTGACCTCAGATGTTAAGTCCCATAGTGCTTAGAACCATTTGAACCATTTTGTATGGTGATAATGTAATCAGGACTACAGGTATAGCAGATATGGAAAGGTGAATTAAAATTAGACAGAATTTAATGAACAACTCAATATTTGTGGATAACACATCACTTATAGCAGACAGTGAGGAAGACATTACAAATACGCTGAAAAAATACGAAAAGTAAGTTACTTCAGAGTCTAAATTTGAAGAAAATTAAGTGTCTACGACGCAGTGAAAGACGGAAGAATCATTGTGGAAGTCGTTAAATCTATATTTTTATGTTCTACGATAGCAAGAAACAATTGCTGCACTGAGTGAATAACAAGTATCATACAACTAGAAAAAGCCACTAGGATTCAATTAAGCAACTGCTGAAATGATGTAATCCAACTACCGAGCTAAATAAAATTGGCTGAAGGGTGATCTTTTGTATGGATTTGGGTCGTGGAACAACGAAAACTAACAGATCGCAAGAAAATATGTTCTACTGAAATCCTTGTTGGTGTATCAACGCAGACTGTCCACTGTGTTTACAGTGAATGGCGCAACATTCGTAACAATGTAACACGGCGTAAGAATAGTGGTCGTAAAATGATCCTAATCGACTCCCGCCAGGAAAACGTGTGACACCTTTTCAGTGACAGTTGTTTTAAAATCGAATAGGGACCTGTGGCTGTCAGAGAATTTAGATCAATCTGCATAACTTCCCGGGAGGTCGGAACTACAGGCAGTGAACATTTGGAGCTAGATACTTCACAAAACGTCATTGTTAATTGAGGCACATAGAACTTTGAAGTCACCGATGGACCAAACGGAGCAAAAACTGGGCATTAGCCGTCTGCAGTCGAGTCGCGACTATGCCTCAGTTATCCAAAACTTGCATTTTTTCATTTATTAGCTCATGCTTTATTTAAGGCTTTATTGTTTATGTGTGCAGGTTCAATAATTCATAATTTAAAGGTTCAAAGTATGCAGTGCACCGAAGGCCCACTGAGACGTTCAACACGCGGTGTGTAGATGATGGATGTCAGGCTGAAAATGGTTCTGCTATGTTTCGGTCATGTTTTCCGTACCACGACTTGAGCCCGTTTATTCAGGTTACCGTAAACATAAGCCAGGGCATTCATTTCAACATTATCGGTAAACAAGTGTTGCCCTTTTGGCTACGTCTATGTGGTCACTACCGTTTCAAATAAAACTGTGGGGTCCTGGAGACCCGTTCCAGCCTCAGGTTGTATATAAGCAGACTGAAGCGACGAATGTAAATTTTTGCTAACGCCGCGATACGAACCCAGGTTTCCCGTTCACTAGGCAGGTCTGGTAACAACTACACCACCCTAGCACAGAAGCTCTGAACAACCATAGGTCTACCCTAGCGCGCCTCCCCCCTCAACACAAATTCCCATGCACGTCTCAACCTAGTTGGTATTCCCCGTAAACTCAAACATCATTGCAGAGTCTCTCCATCTGTATTGGAATAGCAGCTTAGTATCGAACTAAACGATGTAGATCCTCCCTGAAATCATTTAATCAAATGAAATTATATGGTTCCTGAGACCTCTTCACCTCTCAAGCCCCTATGACGTATACACTCCCTTGTTAGAAAAGTTGCAGGGCAGGTATTTTTATTTCTGATTTTGCGATACTAAAAAGGAACAAATGTTGTTTTTATGTTACTGGTATGTGTGCGTCCTCCAAATGATCTCGGCCATGTTTCGGTGCAAACCCACTAGGTGGCAGGGCAGTGCTTCGCTAGCCACTGTTTCGGTTCTTGGCGCATTAGTTACGGTGACACAATGGATGCTGATTGTGAGCAAAGAGTGAACATTAAGTTCTGTGTTAAGCTCAGGAAAAATGTGTCGCGAAGGCAGAGGTTCAGCGCAAGACGATTCCAGAGATCTTCGTTGATCCATTATGGACCGTGGGACAACGGCTGGCATATATTTCTTGATGCAGTAATTTACCAACAGCCGTATGTATTGCAGAAATTTATTTTATGAATTTCTTACGTGCTACCAGTGTCGGCATTACATTGATGCCATCTTCAGGCCCCACACGTCATAGTCGTAAAATCGCTATACACGGAATGAGCCATATAACTGGATCCGTGAATCATATCGTTATGCAACGGCTCTTGATGGCCAGGCGACACAGACTGTGTATAGCGGTTTTACGACTATGACGTGTGGGGCCTGAAGATGGCATCAATGTAATGCCGAAACTGGTAGCACGTAAGAAGTTCATAAAATAAATTTCTGCAATACATACGGCTGTTGGTAAATTATTGCATCAAGATCCCAGAGATGGTTGCCTGTCTACAGCATATACCGATGCAGACGTGGAGCATGTAAGGCGGGTATTGCAAGAAGACGTTGATGTAAATGTGTGTGTGATAACAGAAGAACTTAGTCTGAATCGAGATGCGGGTCATAAGACTTTATGCGGAGATTTACCGAAGCGGGAACTTAATGCAAAACTCATCCCTCACACACAACAGACAAACAAAAAGAGCAAAGGCGAAGAAATTCTGCTGAACTGCTGGACAGCGCCGAACTTGATCCCACATTTCTGTCAATGATTATTGCTGGCAATGAAAGTTGGTGCTACCAGCATGACTCCCACACGAAGCGTCGAAGTGCTGAATGCTGGAGTCCCGGATCACCACCCTCGAAAAAAGTCTAACGGCAGCCCTCAAGAGCAAAGACAACTTTGATTGCAGTCTTTGATAGTACACGAGTATGTTCCTCCAGGTCAAACAATGCACCAGACTCTTTACATAGAAGTCTTGAAAAGTTTGCTACAAGCAATTCGACATCGCTGCCGAGATTTGTGGCATTCTCATCACTGGTTCTTACTGCATGACAATGCAAGATCCCACACTGCGTTATCTCTTACCTGTTACCTGGTCAGACATTCTGTTATTACCATGTCACATCTGTCATATCCTCCTTACCTCTCACCTCGTGATTTGTTCTTGTTCCCATGAGTGAAAGGCGACTGGAGGCAAAACTTCATCCAGATATCACCGACATCCAGTTTATGTGGCAAATGTGGTTAAAAGAATCGCAATTGAAAATTTCGCTGCTTGCTTCCAAGACCTACGGAAACTTTGGCAACTGTGTGTAGATTGCGAAGGGACTATTTCGATAGGAGATAGCATAATTACTTGGTAAGTGCAATTTTCAATTTAAAAAAAAAAAATTCCTGCAACTTTTCTGACAAAAGGAGCATGCTAACTTAAGCTAAGAATGAAAATTTGTTCCAAGGCTGAGTTTGGGGGGGGAAAGCGAAGAGTGTTGAGGTATGAATGGGTATTTGGATTGGGGAGGTAGCCGTTAGGAAAGCCAAGGTGGCGTAGTGGTTAGCACATCTCCCTAATGAACAGGAGACCTGGGTTCGATTCCTGGCCTTGATACAAATTTTTATTCATCGCATCAGACTGCATTTATACATCATAAAGGCCAGAGCTAGTGTATTGGCATGATATCTCCTGGGGGCGACTAATTCTTTGTCCGCTCAGCTTAGTTACAACGTACACCATTCGATCAAAAGTAAGCGGACACGTCTGTGTAATGCGGCATTGATTACTAGATGACACGATAGGTGAAAAAGCCACTACAGAACGAGGCGGGGAGTATGTGATGTTAGTAGGTAAGCAGTAATAGCAGAATGGATCTGTCAGGAGCATTCAATGATATCGAACGTGGACTAGTCATTGGTTATCACCTGAGTAACAAATTCATCAGTGACACTTCAAACCCCCAAAAGCTGCTCACTCTTAGTGATGTGATTGTGAACTGGAAACTCGAGGGAACATTCAAAGTTAAACCAAGGCCAGACAGATTTCGTGCACTGATGGAGAGGGACAGCTGGATATTGTGGAGGGTGTTTGAATAAATAGCAAAAAAATCGGCGGAAAAATCGCTCGTGAGTTCCAACGTGCTACCATAACCCCAACTAGCACACTGACTATGCATACTGAGTTAAGAAGGACGTGGTACGTTGGTCAATCGGCTCATGGTAAGCCTCACATCGCAATAGTCAATGCTAAGCGGCGCTTGGAGTGGTTAAAGGAGCGCTGCCACTAAACAGCGGATGACTGAAAACAAGTACGTGACTAATCACGTTACAGCCTATGGCAGTCCGATGAAATATTTGGGGTTTGACCAATACCTGTAGAACGTCACCCGGATTCATGTGTAGTGCCGAAAGTGAAGTAAGGAGGATGTCGTGTTAAGGTGCCAGCGTGTTTTAGTTATTCCGGATGTGATCCCGTAACTGCACTGAAGAAAACTCTGAGTGTGCAAAGAAATGAACACATTTTACAACAGTGTGTACTGTGTACAGCAGATAAAAAGTTCGGAGGCGGTGACTGCATCGGTGCTGAAATCCATTGTCTCACAAAGTAGCATCTGTGAGGTAATGGTCTGTGGACTATGACAATCACGAAATGGACTGGCCCACGCAATGGAACACCTTTGGGATGTGTTACAAAGTCGACGTCGCTCAGAAACCAACGTGCAACATCGTCACTTTCTCTGGTTTCGGCTCTTGAGGAAGAATGGGCAGGCAGACATTCTGTCACCTCATTGGAAGTGTTCTCAGCAGGTTTCAAACCATCGTAAAGGCGAAGGATGGACAGACCCCATAATGGTATCCACTAATAGGTGTGTCGATACTGTTGATCAGATAGTGTACACTAAACAGTGGGAACACTGGCATTAAAATGCCAACTTAATATTATTGCTTGAAACGTTACATGTACTATATATAACAACAAAAAGTGTGGCTCTACTTTATGGCCTTCCGTAACCGAATCGGTAAATACGGTACCCTTATTTGATCACTTTGCTGTCCGTCTGTCAAAACCACTTTTTTTTTTTTGATGGGATGGAGGTGCCAAGTTGAAATTTACGTCGAGTATTGAGGTCTACGGTCCCTTGGCGGTATAAAAATATTAAGGATTTAGGTCAGTGCAGACGAAAGAAAAGGCCATTTATGTCACATATTTTGATACAAACGCACTCACCAAAACCTATAGGATACTTCCCGTTGACCTAGAATCACGAAATTTGGCAAGAAACAAGATTCCGCAATAAAGTTAAAAGAAAAAGAATCAGAAAATTACTGATTTGCGGTTCCATAACATAAAAGAATTTTTGCCATTTTTTATCCGTCTATATATCCGTCTGTTACGATCCGTTTTCCTCAGGAATGAATAGGGATATCGGGTTGAACTTTACGTTAAACTAGCGAACACAGCAATTTCTCGCAATTGCTAAATATTTCTGGGAATTGGAAGTACGTCATAACCCCTTCTCCCCCCCTCTCTCTCCGATTCTGCTCACCCCGAGCGTGGTAGTGCAGTGGTTAGCAAACTGGACTAGCAATCGGGAGGACGACGGTTTAAGCCCGCGTCCGGGCATCCTGATTCGTGTTTCCCGTGATTTCCTTAAATTCTTCAGCCCGGATGGTTCCTTTGAAATGGCACGGCCGACTTTCTTCCACATCCTTCCCTAATCTGATGGGACCGACGACCTCTCTGTTTGGTCCCCTCTCTTAAATCAACCAACCAACCAATCTCTCCTCCTCCTCCTCCTCCTCCTCCTCCTCCCTCAAAAAATGGTTCAAATGGCTCTGAGCACTATTAGTCCCCTAGAACTTAGAACTAGTTAAACCTAACTAACCTAAGGACATCACAAACATCCATGCCCGAGGCAGGATTCGAACCTGCGACCGTAGCGGTCTTGCGGTTCCAGACTGCAGCGCCTTTAACCGCACGGCCACTTCGGCCGGCTCCTCCTCCCTCCCTTTGCACATTTCTTCCTCCTCCCCCTAAGCCTGTCCATCATCTTCCTCCCTCTCGCTGTATATCTCTTATCCCATAATTTCCCTGCGTTCAACACATATATTGAACTCTGTTCCTCCTCCCTACTCTCTCAGCTTTTTATTTCCTCTTCATCCTTTCTTTCTCCATTCACTCCACCGCTCTTTCTGACCATAGCTTCCTCCCCCCTCTCTCTCACCATATCTTCCTCTGTCCCTCTCTTTCCATGTCCGCCTCCCCCTCTTCCTTTTCCACCTGCCCACTACCCCTCTGCACCTTCCACCTGTCACTTTCACCTCCCACTCCCTCCCCTTTGTCTGCCGATTTCCTCTTCTCCCTAAGTCTGTCCATCCTTTCCTCTATCTACATCAACTTGCCCCAGTTATGCTCATCGACACGCGTAGAACCCGCAACACAGTTCAGTGAAGTAGGTGGACACCACCACATGCTTGTCATGCAGGTCAGGCTACATATCAGACATCAGTTCAATCTCTGCAATACATCAAAGATACTGCCACCATTGATAACACATGCTTGGCCTTCTGTTTTGTCGACATTCAAAATTATTTTTTATGTAATCTTCAATTGAGCGAGTCGAGCTTGACTCTGTCTATTGTTCGGAATCACAATGGATCGATGTATCCGTTATTCCGGAGTCATAATGGCTCGTACTTGAGATATTCCTATTCCTTTTGCCTCCAAACGCTGTCTAAGTTCTTCGTCGGTGTCACTTGTAAATGGACAGCGTTGCGCGCACGCCGACCAGTATTTCGATACCTCACTGGTGACATTAATTCCAAAGAAATAAGCCACGAACCGAAATCAACTGAATGTTTGTAGCGCACCAAATTACCACCAACTGATATCAATTTAATCTTTGCAACATATCAAAAATATTATCACAACCGAAAACACACATAAACATCGCTTTCAACTATATTCTTTTTCGAGAAACATTAATGTTCCATGCGGAACTTGTTATGAAACTATGCGACAGAAGAACTGTAAAACTGAACGTCATAAATATATATACTTACTTATTTATTTTTTTATGAAAAACCGACTGTCACATTTCTTCCACTGATATTTTCATACAAAATTACCACAAAAATTTACGACTTTTTGGTGGATTTTCCAAAAATTGCCTTTCGTGGAAACGTCCTGAGAGGTACGAACAGAAAAAAAACCAGCCTAATCCGCCGAGCCTTTATCTTTCATACATGCGGCAACTGATTTTTATTTCTATAGATACTAAGGTCTACGGTCCCATGACGGTGTAAAATATGTAACCTTCTTTGTCAGTGCAATAAAATGATACGGCCATTTTTGTTACATATTTTGACCCTTGCAAACTCACGCAATGTATAAAAAAAAATTTTCAGTTGTGTGTGAAATCTTATGGGACTTAGCTGCTAAGGTCATCAGTCCCTAAGCTTACACAGTATTCAACGTAAATTATCCTAAGGACTCGAACCTCCGCCGGGACCAGCCGCACAGACCACGCAATGTATAGATGAGCTGTCTGTACACATAATTACGTCCGTACTGAACGCTAGCAGCGCAAGCCCCACTCGCCCTTGTCCAGTTTTGTATTATAATATGAGGACCCGCCCACTAAAAACTGTGAAAATAAGCCTTTTCATTAATAAAAGTGGTTTTTTGTTGTATTATGAGGATCTACCCACTAAAAACTGTGAAAATAAGCAATTTTCGTTAATAACAAATTTTTTTGTTGTTGACCTGTGTAAAGTATCTCATAAGTCTAGTCGATCCCCTTTAATCTCGCATTACCTGTGTTCAGTGGGGAACTCTCCTATTGTGGCGATTGGGGCCACGTCTGGCTTGCTGACGTCGCGACCGCAGCAGGTCTGCCAACAGCCGACGACTGCGGTGTGTGTGTGTGTGTTTGTGTGTGTCTGCCCACTGACCACGCCCAACAGGTGCGATTACACTGTGCGGGGCATGTAAACACGACGGCCAGCGATCAACACACGGGACCGTCCCGCGCCGCCGCGTCCCTGGGGCCGCCTCCATATTTCACCCCCCTCGTTATTTATCGTCGTCAATAAAACAAACACCGCCGACCCACTCCCCACTCCCCCCCCCCCCCCCCCGGTCCCTCCATCCCTGTTCCCACCACTATGCTTGTCCAGCTCTTCTTCTTCCTAATTCTGGTGCTGCTGTTCCCTGTCTCTGCAGCGGTAGATGATGAATTGCTCGCAGATTTACGAATATGAAAAAGGTCACCTCTTGCTCACCTTCCGGTAACCTAGCTCGACCGAACTGATGATTTGTTTGTTTACCTTTGAACTGTGCTGTCAGACGAACTGCAATGAGTCAGAGAATCTCCGTTTCATCTCCTGAGCGCAATAAAGACACTGTTCTGAACTTCAGCGTATGAGCACTTTGATTTTATCGTGGTAGATTAATGTCTCAGAAGAAAGCGTTTGAGGAAAGTTGTTCCTAGTCAGCATAAGCTCCATCGACACATGTAAAACTGAGTCAGTAAATTCAGCATTCTTCAATCCCATTGGAGAAGTAGTTCTTCTGAAACCGCACAACATTTTTGAGGAGGCAATGTCTCTTCATTTGACGAAATTTTCCCACTGAACGACACCTCTCGGCCGACCGAAGTGGCCGAGTGGTTCTAGGCGCTACAGTCTGGAATCGCGCGACCGCTACCTTTCAAAGGAACCATCCCGGCATTTGCCTGAAACGATTTAGGGAAATCACGGAAAACCTAAATCAGGATGGCCGGAGACGGGATTGAACCGTCGTCCTCCCGAATGCGAGTCCAGTGTGCTAACCACTGTGCCACCTCGCTCGGTGTGGATGTGTGTGATGTCCTTAGGTTAGTTAGATTTAAGTAGTTCTAAGTTCTAGGGAACTGATGACCTCCGAAGTTAGGTCCCATAGTGCTCAGAGCCATTTGAACCATTTTTTGACACTTCTAGTTTAGGGACTAAAACGGGATGTTAAGCTGACTGAGTAACCAGTTCATTTCCAAAACTAGTGCGTTTAAGAACAAAAGGAAGCTTGGTGATATCATAAATACACCCATTGTATTGTATTGTATGGTATTACACTGGGAACCTATAAACAACCCCACAACAGGCCACAGCAATCCACCCACCCCACTGCCATCCCACACCGAACGCAGCGTTATCGTGCGGTTCGGCCGCCAGTGGACAACCCCCCGGAAACGTCGGATATCAAACGAGTGTAACCCCAAATGCTTTCGTGGTAGAATAATTATGGTGTATGTGTATCTGGAAACAATGTTTGTTCAGCAAATGTAACTAAGGCGGAATACGGGGAACCAGCACGCAGTCGCCGAGGTAGATGGAAAATCGCTTTAAAAACCACCCACAGGCTGGCCGGCACACCAGACCTCGACACTAATCCGCCGGGATCGGCACGCCTTCCCGCTCGGTAAGTAGCGCGCTAGACCGCGTGGCTAGCCGGGCGGGCTAAAAGCACCCACGAGCTACAATACTAGGACCACCTGGTTGATAGCGTATTGGTCCACCTATGGAATGCAGTACGGCAAAAATAATTCGTGCCGTGGATCCCACAAGGTCTTGGTTGGTAGTGCAGGTAAGCATTACAAAAAGAGGTATAGTCGGAAACAAGTGCCACAGACCAGCTCGACAACGGACCACTAACAGCAGCGTTCAAAATAAAAAGACACAGTATGGGTTTCCAACTACGGCGTATATTTCATTAAGTAGGTAAAGCGCGCCCAGAAATAAAGTGCCCGTGCGTCATTTTATTTTTTATTTTTTCTATTTCTTTACTGTCATTTCATTGAGACAAAGGGAGGGGGGGGGGGCAGCAGAATGTGACTGGTCGTGTCAGTTTTCTTAATGCAGTATGGTTGAAATCATTAAAAGATGAAAAACCAACAGTTGTAGCTAAACAGATGATTTTTAACGTTTAGATTTTTAACGTAAACTTCGTAATGCTCGACGCACGCTGCCTGATGATGATCAGCTGGTGGACGATGTACGGATTCTTATGAATTCTTTTGGTCGACTCTCGATACACACTGTGGCTGACACAATGAAGCGCCAAAGAAATTGGTATAGGCAAGCGTATTCAAACACAGAGATATGTAACCAGGCAGAATACGGCGCTGCGGTCGGCAAGGTCTATACAAGGTAACAAGTGTCTGGCGCATTTGTTAGATCGGTTACTGCTGTTACAACAGCAGGTTATCGAGATTTAAGTGAGTTTCAGCGTGGTGTTAGCCTTAGCGCACGAACGATGGAACACAGCATGAAGTAGGGATTTTCCATTACGACTATTTCACGAGTGTACCGTGAATATCAGGAATTCGGTGAAATTTCAAATCTCCGACATCGCTGCGGCCGGGAAAAGATCCTGCAAGAACGGGACCAACGACGACTGAAGAGAATCGTTCAACGTGACAGAAGTGTAACCCTTCCGCAAATTGCTGCAGATTTCAGTGCTGGGCCATCAACACGTGCCAGCGTGCGAACCATTCAAAGAAACATCATCGATACGGGTTTGTGTAGCCGAAGGCCCACTCGTGTACCCTTGATGACTGCACGACACAAAGCATTATGCCTCGCCTGGGACCGTCAACACCAACATTAGACTGTTGATGACTGGAAACATGATACTTGGTCGGACGAATCTCGTTTCAAATTGCATTGAGCGGATGGACGTGTACGGGTATGGAGACAACTCATGAATCCATGGACCCTGCATGTCAGCTGGGGTCTGCTCAAGCTGATGGAGCCTCTTTAATGGCGTGGGGCGTGTGCTGTTGGAGTGATATCGGACCCCTTATACGTCTAGATAACGACTCTGATATTTGGCACGTACATAAGCATCCTGCCTCATCACCTTCATCCATTCATGTTCATTGTGCATCCCATCAGACTTGGGCAGTCCCAGTGGGACAATGCGACACCCACACGTGCAGAATTCCTACAGAGTGGCTGCAGGAATAGCCTTCTGAGTTCGAACACTTCCGCTGGCCACCAAACTCCCCAGGCATGAACATTATTGAGAATGTCAGGGATGCCTTGCAAAGCCCTGTTCAGAAGAAATATACACCACCTCGTACTCTTACGGATTTATGGACAGGCCTGCAGGATTCAGTTCACTCCAGCAGTAATTCAGGCATTACTCGCATTAGCCGAGCCTATGCTACGTAGTGTTGCGGCACTTGTGCGTGCTCGCGTGGACCATACATGATATTAGGCAGGTGTACCAGTTTCTTTGGCTCTTTAGTGTATAAAGATCATCACTAGTAGGAGGGAAAGTGGAATGACCGATCTTAAGCACTGGGGAATAGTACATATTAGGTTTTATTGAGAGTGTTGGGGCAAGAAAATAGGATCTGAAGGTGTTTGTGGTGGTGAGTGGACTGCTGTGTGTGTTCAATGTTGCACGTGGTACGGGGGCAGGTCAAAGAAAAATATCTGAGCCGGTGAAAGTGTATTTGGTGAATACAGCAGTGACTTTGGTGAACAACAGAATGCACAATCGGTGTGATCTTTCATAGGATATGTTGTCAAAGAGATGGAAAATTTATCTCACAGCGGCGACAAATTGGATTGTTAATTGTTTTCAAATGATATGAGTTCAAAAATTTGGAAAATTCAGCTAACAGCTGTGACAAATTGTATTATTAGTTATTTTTTCTTGGAAACCGAGCATGCGTAACAGCCAATAGTTTTATTGAATGCAGCATCAGTTACGTCAAAAAATAAATTAAAAGTTTACACGCTGTCTTTCAGTTCTTAGACCATCCATAAGTGTTTACAACTGAACACCTGGGAATAGCGTAAAGGTCTAAAATGGTCTAGTCTTTTTTTTGTGCAGCTGAAGCTGCCATAAATTACAGATCCACAGTACGTTATCAGTAGTGGAGCTGGAGCGTACGTATTTGACTGGATGGTGTGGTAAGCCGATGAGCTGGATATTAGTCACGTCAAGTTTCCGGGCGGGATTTTTGCGTTACACTTATTGAAGGCGTCCACATGGGATAGGTTACAGATGCTGCATTGTGGTGGGGATTATAAGTTGTGTTAGTAGATGATGTACACAGCTGGTTGAGCTTTCACATACTTAGGTCTGGTGCTCATTGCCGCATATTTGGCAGCAGTATGGTCGGGTTTCGGATCAGGGAGTTTCTACTAGTTCCTACTTGGTGTCTACAGTGGTAAATGAGGATGTGGTTTAGGGTAAGATAGTCAGTGTTTGACGGTGATTCTGGAAACACATGGACGATGGTCGTGGAACTGTAACTGTTGCATATTCAAAGAGCTTTACGTACCTGAGATTAATGATAGAAGTTTTCATTTCACTGTGGTCTCAGTATTTGTCTTCTCAATGATACGAGCGAGGCTTAGTGGGTATTGTCAGCTGTGGGAACTATTTCGAATGTGGAGGACTAAGACGAAGCAAGGATGCTTGGGAACCAAATGTCATGGAGAAACATTTGTGAAGCAGTTAGGAACTAAAGGTGATTATAAAGCCCTTGTGTGGTGTAAGTTGAGTGTCGCTATGGTTATAGAGACACGTCTTGGTTCGAGGTGATAGAGACCCAGAATCAAGAAATTTTTGATCATGTACCGACAGGACAGACGTATGGGTGGGGTAGAAGCTTGGGAAACGATAGGAATGGATTTCATTGTTTCGTTCTTGCAATTTTTACACTGCTTTGTTGTTTCATCAAAGGGTTAAGGATTTGTTATGGATGTTTTAACATTTCCGTAGTTTTGTTGCTAAGATGAAGTTCATGAAACTGTTACAGTTTCAGAGCATCCTGATCCGACTCTAGCCAGAGAAGATGGCGTGATGATGGCCGGCGATGATAAGGCTTGTGCTGCCGAAGTTTGTAGCGCTGCTTCATGGCCCTGCTGAAGCGGCGTTGTTGTCGATAATGTAGCCGCATCATATGCTGGTGTAATTTCAGCTACATTCGAGCTGTTGTTTTTGGATAGAATGGTGGATATGTACAGGTTAGTGGTTAGTATCAAATGGTCTCCCCCCCCCCATGAACCATGGACCTTGCCGTTGGTGGGGAGGCTTGCGTACCGTAGGTGCAACCACAACGGAGGGGTATCTCTTGAGAGGTCAGACAAACGTGTGGTTCCTGAAGAGGTGTAGCACCCTTTTCAATAGTTGCAGGGGCAACAGTCTGGATGATTGACTGACCTGGCCTTGCAACATTAACCAAAGCGGCCTTGCTGTGCTGAAACTGCGAACGGCTGAAAGTAGGGGGAAACTACAGCCGTAATTTTTCCCGAGGGCATGCAGCTTTACTGTATGATTAAATGATGATGGCGTCCTCTTGGGTAAAATATTCCGCAGGTAAAATAGTCCCCCATTCGGATCTCCGGGCGGGGACTACTCAAGAGGACGCCGTTATCAGGAGAAAGAAAACCGGCGTTCTACGGATCGGATCGTGGAATGTCAGATCCATTAATCGGGCAGGTAGGTTAGAAAATTTAAAAAGGGAAATGGATAGGTTAAAGTTAGATATAGTGGGAATTAGTGAAGTTCGGTGGCAGTGTAAGTAGCGTGAATAAAAGAACGCTATGTGCAAGAAGCATGAAGCGCCCTTTGAATGTATCCTGATAGCTAAAAGAGCCACGCGCACTTTGAATAAGAAAATGCTATTTGACACTGAAATCAATATAAAAGATAGGGTCGCCACCAACTCTAGCCACACGACAAAGAAGAGGTAGCACTGAGTCGGAAAATTACTTAATTTATTAATAAGAAAAACTCACAAAAGAACATTCATTGTAAAGTCATTGATAAAGAATGGGATGTAGTTATTAATATGATCCAGGCATTCTTCTCGTGAATCAAATATTGAGTAAACTAAAGAGGGCGTGAATACCATGCGTAAGTGCAGCCTGCAGCAAGATTCGTGAAAACACGATCTATTCCAGAGCATTTGTTTCAGATAAAAAAAGGGACACTAATCACTCCACCTGTGCACATGGAAACGCTATAGGTGGGCCAACAAGAAAAACTACAAGGTAAATGGCGAAGGTAACGGCGACGTAACATCGGTACACAAGATAAGATGGAAGGCAAAATTATTTATTCCTTAAAATAGTGATGTAGTGCATCTATAGACTGCTGTTGCATGCTAACTATGTATAATTGCTTGTGAAATGCTACACGTTTCATAACAGATTCGCCTGCCCACTCGGTCCGCGGAGACAATTTCTATGGACCGTGGCCAAATTTTAATCACATGAGACAAAGAAAATTCACAAATACACAAAAATTACCAAGATCCGGAAAAGATTAGAAGCATACACACACAGTTGTAGGCACATAAACATTCACACTCAACCGAGGGCACTTCAACATATGCAACTCCTTTGTGCTGCGTTCCTCTCACGGATCAAAGTCAAGACTGCATTGGGAATCAAACTGAAAGTCTACAAAAGCCTTGCATTCCCTGCTGCAACCCAGCAAATAAATCTTTATAAGACGAAATTCGAGACCAAAAGCTAAAAGCTCCCCTCTCTATGTGACAACGCGCCACGCGGTCAGTCCAGCTCACCCTTCTTCGACTGGAGCACAGCTGTGTACGCTTCCCGTACCGGCGGCAGACTGCCTCCCGCTTCTCCAGCCTCTTCCACGTTCCGCGTGGACCGGAAAACCCCAGGATGCCATTTCCGCCACCAACCTAACGCAGGTGGATTTCTCAAAAGTAGCGGAAACCTCTTTGCCGACTTGACCACTACGAGAGTTGGCAATGAAAGGTGGCTACAGGACCCTTTCATCACCCCAAACGTCCCGGAGAAGACTGTGCCGCGAATTTTCTCGCCATGCTAGGAGATTCGCCAACAGTCTTCGAAACAAACATACCCTAACGAGTAACAATTGCAACAGTAAACAGCAGCACAAAGGAGTTGATTAATCTCTTATATCCAAGTGATCTTTATCTGACCTTAGTCAATAATTGTGACCTCATGCGGTCCGCAAAGCAAACAGAACAAATTAAATTAAGCGTGATATACTACGCTAACATCATGTCATCTGACCTACTACGACCTCAACCATGAGATATTATTTTAAAATTGCTTTAACCAACTATCAAAAGTTAACATAGAGACTTAGGTGAACAGATACATAATATATATAAATATATAAACAAATACAACGATGCAAAATCATTGTCACGAACCAAAGCAGTATCATCTGGTGCTGACATATATAAAAACATGCAAGTGAAAGTGCAAAATACAATATTCACAACAAATACAGTGATACAAAATCATTAATGAACCCAATGGTATGACAGCTGGTAAATAATCACTTATGGAAAATCTTCGGAGTTTCTCACTCCTGATCAATACATGGAATAGTGCCCAAAATTAACTTCACAAAAAGGGCCTTCTTAACATTACTAATAAAAAAAACAATGAAGAAAATTAACTAACCAATATTCAAACAAACAAAAAATCCTTTTTATAAAATATAGTTCCAGCATTACATCTGCTGTCAATCATTCAGGGTAGATCTTGTACAAGGTTTGGTCAGGATTTGGATAGGATTTGGCGCCGCTGCTAGCTACAGACACAAAACTCTACCTGCTCCTAACTGCGCTCTCACACACAATCTACACAGCTCGTACTAGTCACCATCACCATATAGCCCGACTACAATTCCCACATATAAACAAAATATTCCTTTCAACACCAATACCCATATCGTTGTTCATTGACTGCTCCTCCAAGGTTTGCAGAACATGTTTGCTGATCTGTGAAAAATTTCCGAGACTTCTTTTCTATGGACATTGCATAATAAAAGTTATGATTAATGAGACACAGAAGGTTCATTCAAGTCACATCTGGAATGGTAAATGTTTCAACATCTGTTCATCAGACTAATGCAAAAGGTCAGTGGGCATAAAAATGAAAATAAAAATCATCCTATCCTATTAGCAAACACATAAACACTTCGTCCTATAAGTACATAAAAAAATACTGTCAAAAGAAATCCATTGTCCAGGGCCATGAGTACCCAACTTACTGCTATCATAAGATACTCATAATGATTACACACTTACTCACCACATGTCCCCAGGGGTCCTCACCTACCGTCATGTTATTTTAGCTTGGAGGTAGTCGCATTGATTCTCTATTAAATAACAAGCTGCTTGAGGTTACAAGCTGTTTCCGTATACATCTTCTGGGGTTTCACACCCTGGTGTCCTCAACTGTACCTAGTAGTATGTGACGGCAAGTTACACTTTCCAAATATCTTATAAGATGGCAACTCTGAAAATCAAACACTATTAATCTCCCTTCATACACAAGTCCTTCACCTACAAGTCACCAAGTTGCTTCATTAACATCGCAGTACATTTGAAAGATCTCACTGAATCATGCTCACCTAAGGGGAATAAGAACACTAAAACTGTAATTTATCATCAAGAATTACCTTACGACCATTGACTCGCCACGCCAACACACCCGATACCTTTTTAGTCATCAAAGAACGAAAGCCATCTTACTGTAATAGGAAACGCTTCATATGAGCCTCATAATCATTCACATTCAGATGTTTTGAAACTGCACAACACTACTCCTTTCTGCTGACAAGAAGAAATAACTACACACATATTGGGGGACCCTTTACAATACACAGAAAATATACACTTTAATTTTAATCACACCAGTGTGAATCAAAACATTGGAAAATATGCACTGTAATTTTACTCATAAAAGAATGAGTGCGAAAAAGCATATGGGCAATACGTCATTCCGACCTCCGAGGGGCAAGATCTTCTGCTTCTTATTCTATGTAAGGCTTTACGTTGGAGATGTGGTGCAGGCCCTTCGACTTTCGAGAGCGGAGTGTTTCTACTTCAAGTGCATTCGGATGTGGAATCCGCTTGATTCTGTACGGCCCGTTGAATAAGAAGAAGAACCTCTTTGACATCCCAGCCCGTTTATTAGAGAGCTTGTGCGAGCGTACAAGTACTTTCTGGCCCACGTGAAAAGTTATATTCCGCACCTTCTTTTTGTAGGTTCTTATCCGAGCCTCGGCGGCACTCTTTATATTTTTCAGGGCAAGCTCCACAATTGCAGATCTTCGTAACCTGGGTTCTACTGGCCAGGGAACCACCTCTTTTATTTTACTCGGAGGCTCCTTGTTTTTCAGGACCAGAATCGGTGGCAACGTCGTCGAGGAATTTGGCAACTCATTTAGTATGTTCTGGAAACCGGCTAGTTTCGTGTCCCACGTCCGGTGGTCACGGTGGCAGTATAACCTACACAATTTTCCAATCTCCTTCATCCACCTTTCACAAGGATTTGCTGAAGGGCAGAAAAGGGAGATAAAGATCGGTTTCACTCGCTTTCTCCGAAGCATATGCTCCCAGTGACGTGACCTGAATTGTGGCCCGTTGTCCGAAATC
Source organism: Schistocerca piceifrons (assembly GCF_021461385.2). Taxonomy (NCBI): domain Eukaryota; kingdom Metazoa; phylum Arthropoda; class Insecta; order Orthoptera; family Acrididae; genus Schistocerca; species Schistocerca piceifrons. Next base: position 564,463,661 of record NC_060143.1, read on the forward strand.
ACACGCTTCACAGTGCCAACCTCCCGTAAGAAGTGATTTGCGAACGCGGCAGCTACTGCCTTCCCGGGGGCCCTACGCAGCGGGGTGAGGCAGACGAATTTTGACGTCAGCTCTACTGCCACAAAAATGTACGCAAATCCGTTCCTAGAACGCACTAGCGGACCGAATAGATCTACTGCTGCGAGATCCCTGAGTTTATTGGGAACGATCGGGTGTATTGGTTCGGCAAACGACACAGTGGGCGGCTTGGCTTGCTGACAGGGCTTGCATACCCTAATTACTTTACGTATACGCCGAAGCATATTATTAAAGTAACAGGTTTCCCGCAGCTTCTCCAAGCATTTCCTCGCACCAAAGTGACCGTAGCTCAAATGCACGTACCACACGAGCTTGTTCACCAGTTCCTCCGGAATCGCTAACAGCCACCTGGAGTCATCCAGAGCTCGCCTCTTAAATAGGATGCCATTCCGGATAATATAATACTGCCTGATGGCCGCGTGGGATTTATCATGCCATTTCTCTTTGATGTCACGCAAGACTTCGTCCTTGTCTTGTTCCGCCCCGATATTGCCTAGTGACGTAGTGACATAATTCTCGTATGCCACATTTTGAAGGTATAACACACTGAAATTGTTTTCATCAATAGCGTTATCCTCAGCATGGGTGAGCCCGATAGGCATCCGAGATAGAGCATCAGCAATGATGTTCTTGTGCCCCGGAATGTACTCTATCGTGAAGTGGTATTCCTGGAGGAACACCGTCCACCGTCCGAGTCTACCGTGATTGATTTTGGCGCTCATTAGGAATTGCAGTGCTCGGTGGTCGCTGTACACCCTGGTCGTGCGCCCGAACAAATAGTAACGGAATTTATTGAATGCCCAGACAATCGCCAGGGCTTCAAGCTCCGTGACAGAGTAGTTCCGTTCACTCCGCGAGAGCACACGGCTGGCGAACGAGATAGTTTTCCAGGTGGACGGGTCCTTTCCACCATCCGTCTGGAACAACACCGCTCCCAGCCCCGTCAGTGAACTATCTGTCATCAGGCAAAACTCCTGATTCAAATCCGGATGGGCGAGCAATGGAGCGTTAACGAGTGCATTCTTTAATTCGTCAAATTCGCTCTGTGCTTGTTCGTCCCACATCCAAACGGTGTTCTTACCCGTCAGTGCACATAAACGAGGGGTGGACAAAACATTGAGATTTATAAATCTCTTGTAGAAATTGCAAAGCCCAAATAACCCCTGAGCTGACGCTTTGGCGTGGGCGTTGCGCACTCCGCAATTGCTGGAATTTTTTCGGGATCCGGATGAATTCCATCCGCCGACACAATATGACCCAGAAACTTTATGCTTTCACGCCCGAACTTGGATTTGTCCAGATTCACGGTCACCCCCGCTTTCTCGAATACTTCGAGCAATCGATTTAGAACCCGGTTGTATTCCTCCCATGACTTCTCTGCAATTAGAATGTCGTCCACATACACAGTTACGCGCGCTCTTAGGTCGTCAGGTAGTATGCTATTCAGGCCTCTTATGAAGGCGGCTGAAGAAACATTCAACCCGAAAGGGAGACGTTTAAACTGGTAGCAGCTCCCATAGCAGAGGAAGGCAGTGTATTGCCTGCAAGACGAGTCGAGCATAATTTGCCAATAGCTGTTTCGGAGGTCAACGGATGACAAAACTTTCACGCCATGAAACCTTTGCAGCAGTTCCTCCAATCCTTCTGGCCTATCTGTCTCAGACATGATTACCGTATTTATTTGCCGCGAGTCCAACACCAAACGCACGGACTTGCCCCGCTTTGGCACAACGAGTAAAGGCGAGTTGTATAAACTCCTAGCTCGCTCTATTATACCCTGCTCCAGCATCCTACTTATTTCGGCTTCCACACTGCTCTTGTGCACCAGTGGGATGGGGTAGGGCTTAACAAAGAAAGAAAGATGCTCGCGCACCGTAAAGCGGTACAGAAATCCATCAATTGCCCCCGGTGAATCCGAAAATACTCGGGAATGGCTTCTCAGAACGCGACACAGTTCCATACGATTCGCTTCCTAGGCTCCCGCACCAGCAATACACCTTTTCACCGCGCTCGTGAAAACATCGTTCCTACCATACTCATTAGGTTGTGAATCTAGGTCAGTAATCAGATTGACCAAAACCTCCTGCCCAGGTCGCGACTCAGTCCTAACGTGAAATTTCAGACAGCTCACCTCAGACTCCTTGCGCAAAACACATTCCTCGAAAATTAGACTGACAGGGTTGCTCCCGGCAATGATAGTCATAACACCGCCAGCCACGTCGATTACGGCGCGGTGGGCATTCATGAAGTCTGTCCCCAATATCATCGCCACGCTCATCAGCGGCATCACAAAAAAATTGAATTCAAACTCATGTCCTTGACAGACGAAGTTTACTCGAGTCTGAACTTTAATTTTAACACTTTTTCCATATATCGCGCCCCTGACTGTAGTTCCACTCACCTGGAAAGTTGGCCAACTCCCCGTTTCCTCAGACTTCCGAAACGCCGCCTCACTAATCAGCGGAAAGGGGCTGCCTGTATCGAGTACACATCTAAGACTGACTCCCCGAACGTAAACAGACACGACTGGGTTTACCGCGGGCACACCAATATTGTGGTCCTCCCTCAACAAATCTTCCCTAATATCGTCTTCCTCTGTTAAATGCACATCAATATCACTGGTCCTCATTAAGTTGTCGCCAACCGAGTCAGCCGCTAGTCATTGATCCCTTTGATTAGGGTCATGTGGCGGATTATGACGCGGGTTTGCGGGACGAATTTCAACACCCAATGGCGGACCACCCGTACTGTTTACAGCACCCCTGTTGTTGCTTGTTCGATAATTATTCTGTGGTCGGTCACGACTACCGTTCCTAGGTCCGCTGTAATTACTCCAATATCTCTGCTCATTACCATATCTTCTAAACTCCCGGGGGTGTCTTTGATTTACTCTCGGCGAATGATGACGATTGGCATCGTTCGTTCTGCCCGCGTTCAGTGAGGAATCGCGACGCTGCCAACGCTCGCGCGCCCTGTAACTCTGAGGCGACCCGTTACGTCTGGAGTGCCACCTGTCTCTACGGCTGCGGCTTCGCTCGCGCGGCCGCTGCTCGTAGGCGCTCTGACCGTAATTCTGCGTGGTGCCATTCGCATCGCACTCAAGCTCTAAAAGGAAATTGCGAAACCCCTCTACGTCATCCTTACATCGTCCTGCAAGGATAACGTGCCGCAACTGCATTGGAAACTTTCCCAGGCAAATACGAATAATTTCTGCAGGTCCATAAGGATCGTCAAGATGTTCATTCGCCTGCAGCATTTGCTCGAACATCTGCACAGGCTGGAGAATTTTGACCTGTTTAACTCTGGTAGCATAATGAGTCCGTGTTTTACACGACTTTGCGCTGCCACTGACCAATATATCGACAGGAAGTGTTGACGAAACTCCCCAACAGTGTAGCAATTGCGTGCAATTGACCTCATCCGCGCCGCTGGCTCACCTTCGAGGTAGCCGCACATATACTCTATTTTGTGCGCACTGGGCCACGTAGGAGGGAGGGAGAACTCGAACTGCTGTAACCAGGCCCGCGGGTGAATCCCCGTAGCCGAGTTACGGTCAGAAAATGTTTAAAGTCAAATTCGTGAGTTTCCCTTGGCGAACGTTCCTGAGGGGATCCGCGCCGTTCCCACCTGGTACGAGATCCGTGATCATGACGATGATCAAATTCGCCATCGTTCCCGGAATCATCGTCGGAATAATGGCCCTTTCGTTCATTTCTTTCAACTTCATTGGCCTTTAACCCTTTTAGGTGAAGTTCTAAACGGGCCATGCGCTCACATATTCCCTCGGTAACCCCTCTTTGTTGTATTTTTATTTCACACTGTCCACACGGACATTTCGTTATCGACCGTATTTCGTCTGCATTCGCTGATGACGAGGTAATCGTTTCCCTATTATTGTCAGACTTACGTGCCACTGCGTCTGAGATCCTGGCTATTTCTTCTCGCATCTCTCGGTGGGCCGTGTCTTGTTTTGATTGCGTGAGCCCTTGCTCTCGCTCGAGAGCTATTATCGCCTGGCTGAGGGTTTCTACCTGCGCGCTAAGGTGGACCGGGCACTTAGCCGCAGTGTCCTCTATTCGGGACACAAGAGCCGCGTGGTCACTCTGGCATTGTTCTGCTAACACGCGGAGATCCCTGGCGGAATTTTGTCCTACTCGGGACTCAAGAGCCGCTTGTTCACTCTGGCATTGTTCTGCTAGTATACGTATATTCCCAGTGAACCTTTCTTCTTGCTCCATCACCTGCTTGGTAATGACTTGGTGCCCCTCTTCTAAGGCGGAGATGCGTTGGTCAATGATCGCCAGTTTCTCCCCAACACCCTGTACTATTTCACTAGTCAATCTTTTATTCGCTTCCTCGATATGTCTCCTATTTTCTTCTGCTTGTTTTTTATTCACTTCCTCGATATGTCTCCTATTACTGTCTAGTAATTGTCGTAGCATAGGCTGTAATGAATTTGCATCTATCGAATGATTCGAAATCACTACAGCGGGCTCAGGATGGACAACACTTGTATTTGCGTTTTCTGCGTTTCGTACGTGGTCGGACTCGACGTTTTGACCTCGTCCTTATTCAGTGGTTATTGTCTGGCAGGTTTTTCCGATCGCGGCTCCCTGAACAGCTACGCGTCTCCATCATAAGGATAGTTACTCCGAGCTCCAAAATACAACAAGAATAATGCCAAAGTCTCCTAATGGACTCACAGTCCCCACAAAGCACCCAAGATTTGCTATATGACACCGATACACGCCACAGGACATGAGTCAACCCACACTTGTAACACAATTGAATACTAAATCACAATATCTATACAGTAATACATATACAAGGTAAAACATGTAAGAAAATGCACACCTATATCATAAATTCACGTAAATTCTGTATCACAGAAAGACAATATACCAATTAGCACATCCAACCTAAAATAACTAATCCTCACTGCGCATCAGAAGATCTCTGGTTTACTGAAATCCTGGCAGGGTCGCCATGTGTAAGTAGCGTGAATAAAAGAACGCAATGTGCAAGAAGCATGAAGCGCCCTTTGAATGTATCCTGATAGCTAAAAGAGCCACGCACACTTTGAATAAGAAAATGCTATTTGACACTGAAATCAATATAAAAGATAGGGTCGCCACCAACTCTAGCCACACGACAAAGAAGAGGTAGCACTGAGTCGGAAAATTACTTAATTTATTAATAAGAAAAACTCACAAAAGAACATTCATTGTAAAGTCATTGATAAAGAATGGGATGTAGTTATTAATATGATCCAGGCATTCTTCCCATGAATCAAATATTAAGTAAACTAAAGAGGGCGTGAACACCATGCGTAACTGCAGCCTGCAGCAAGATTCGTGAAAACACGATCTATTCCAGAGCATTTGTCTCAGATAAAAAAAGGGAGGAGGATATAAGATGAACATCAACAAAAGCAAAACAAGGATAATGGAATGTAGTCTAATTAAGTCGGGTGATGCTGAGGGAATTAGATTAGGAAATGAGACACTTAAAGTAGTAAAGGAGTTTTGCTATTTGGGGAGCAAAATAACTGATGATGGTCGAAGTAGAGAGGATATAAAATGTAGGCTGGCAATGGCAAGGAAAGCGTTTCTGAAGAAGAGAAATTTGTTAACATCGAGTATAGATTTAAGTGTCAGGAAGTCCTTTCTGGAAGTATTTGTATGGAGTGTAGCCACGTATGGAAGTGAAACATGGACAATAAATAGTTTGGACAAGAAGAGAATAGAAGCTTTCGAAATGTGGTGCTACAGAAGAATGCTGAAGATTAGATGGGTAGATCACATAACTAATGAGGAAGTATTGAATAGGATTGGGGAGAAGAGAAGTTTGTGGCACAATTTGACCAGAAGAAGGGATCGGTTGGTAGGACATGTTCTGAGGCATCAAGGGATCACCAATTTAGTATTGGAGTGCAGCGTGGAGGGTAAAAATCGTAGAGGGAGACCAAGAGATGAATACACTAAGCAGGTTCAGAAGGATGTAGGTTGCAGTAGGTACTGGGAGATGAAAAAGCTTGCACAGGATAGAGTAGCATGGAGAGCTGCATCAAACCAGTCTCAGGACTGAAGACCACAACAACAACAACAAAAGGGACACTAATCACTCCACCTGTGCACATGGAAACGCTATAGGTGGGCCAACAAGGAAAACTACAAGGTAAATGGCGAAGGTAACGGCGACGTAACATCGGTACACAAGATAAGATGGAAGGCAAAATTATTTATTCCTTAAAATATTGATGTAGTGCATCTATAGACTGCTGTTGCATGCTAACTATGTATAATTGCTTGTGAAATGCTACACGTTTCATAACAGACTCGCCTGCCCACTCGGTCCGCGGAGACAATTTCTATGGACCGTGGCCAAATTTTAATCACATGAGACAAAGAAAATTCACAAATGCACAAAAATTACCAAGATCCGGAAAAGATTAGAAGCATACACACACAGTTGTAGGCACATAAACATTCACACTGAACCGAAGGCACTTCAACATATGCAACTCCTTTGTGCTGCGTTCCTCTCACGGATCAAAGTCAAGACTGCATTGGCAATCAAACTGAAAGTCTACAAAAGCCTTGCATTCCCTGCTGCAACCCAGCAAATAAATCTTTATAAGACGAAATTCGAGACCAAAAGCTAAAGCTCCCCTCTCTATGTGACAACGCGCCACGCGGTCAGTCCAACTGACCCGTCTTCGACTGGAGCACAGCTGTGTACGCTTCCCGTACCGGCGGGAGACTGCCTCCCGCTTCTCCAGCCTCTTCCACGCTCCGCGTGGACCGGAAATCCCCAGGATGCCATTTCCGCCACCAACCTAACGCAGGTGGATTTCTCAAAAGTAGCGGAAACCTCTTTGTCGACTTGCCCACTACGAGAGTTGGCAATGAAAGGTGGCTACAGAACCCTTTCAGCAGGAAGAACTAGACTTTTGGTCAGGTGAATACAGGGTTATATATACAAAGTCAAATAAGGGTAATGCAGGAGTAGGTTTAATAATGAATAAAAAAATAGGAGTACGGGTAAGCTACTACAAACAGCATAGTGAACGCATTATTGTGGCCAAGATAGACACGAAGCCCACGCCTACTACAGTAGTACAAGTTTATATGCCAACTAGCTCTGCAGATGACGAAGAAATTGATGAAATGTATGATGAGATAAAAGAAATTATTCAGGTAGTGAAGGGAGACGAAAATTTAATAGTAATGGGTGACTGGAATTCGAGAGTAGGAAAAGGGAGAGAAGGAAACATAGTAGGTGAAAGTGGATTGGGGCTAAGAAATGAAAGTGGAAGCCGCCTGGTAGAATTTTGCGCAGAGCATAAGCTAATCATAGCTAACACTTGGTTCAAGAATCATAAAAGAAGGTTGTATAAATGTAGCTGGAGATACTGAAAGGTATCAGATAGATTATACAATGGTAAGACAGAGATTTAGGATCCAAGATTTAAATAATAAGACATTTCGAGGGGCAGATGTGTACTCTGACCACAATCTATTGGTTATGAACTGTAGATTAAAATTGAATAAACTGCAAAAAGGTGAGAAATTAAGGAGATGGGACCCGGATAAACTGAAAGAACCAGAGGTTGTACAGAGTTTCAGGGAGAGCATAAGGGAATAATTGACAGGAATGGTGGAAAGAAATACAGTAGAAGAAGAATGGATAGCTTTGAGGGATGAAATAGTGAAGGCAGCAGAGGATCAAATAGGTAAAAAGACGAGGGCTAGCAGAAACCCTTGGGTAAGAGAAGAAATATTGAATTTAATTGATGAAAGGAGAAAATATAAAAATGCAGTAAATGAAGCAGGCAAAAAGGAATACAAACGTCTCAAAAATGAGATTGACAGGAAGTGCAAAATGGCTAAACAGGGATGGCTAGAGGACAAATGTAAGGATGTAGAGGCTTATCTCACTAGGGGTAAGAGAGATACTCGCTACAGGAAAATTAAAGAGACCTTTCGAGAAAGGAGAATCACTTGCATGAATATGAAGAGCTTTGATGGAAACTCAGTTCTAAGCAAAGAAGGGAAAGCAGAAAGGTGGAAGGAGTATATAGAGGGTCTATACGAGGGCGATGTATTTGAAGACAATATTATGGAAATGGAAGAGAATGTAGATGAAGATGAAATGGGAGATATGATACTGCGTGAAGAGTTTGACAGAGCACTGAAAGACCTGAGTCGAAACAAGGCCCCGTGAGTAGACAACATTCCATTAGAACTACTGACAGCCTTGGGAGAGCCAGTCCTGAGAAAACTCTACCATGTGGTGAGCAAGATGTAGGAAACAGACGAAATACCCTCAGACTTCAAGAAGAATATAATAATTCCAATCCCAAAGAAAGCAGGTGTTGGCAGATGTGAAAATTACCGAACTATCAGTTTAATAAGTCACAGCTGCAAAATACTAACGCGAATTCTTTACTGACGAATGGAAAAACTGATAGAAGCCGACCTCGGGGAAGATCAGTTTGGATTCCATAGAAATGTTGGAACACGTGAGGCAATACTGACCCTACGACTTATCTTAGAAGAAAGATTAAGGAAAGGCAAACCTACGTTTCTAGCATTTGTAGACTTAGAGAAAGCTTTTGACAATGTTGATTCGAATACTCTCTTTCAAATTCTGAAGGTGGCAGGGGTAAAATACAGGGAGCGAAAGGCTATTTACAATTTGTACAGAAATCAGATGGCAGTTATTAGAGTCGAGGGGTATGAAAGGGAAGCAGTGGTTGGGAAGGGAGTGAGAGAGAGTTGTAGCCTGTCCCCGATGTTATTCAATCTGTATATTGAGCAAGCAATAAAGGAAACAAAAGAAAAGCTCGGAGTAGGTATTAAAATCCATGGAGAAGAAATAAAAACTCTGAGGTTCGCCGATGACATTGTAATTCTGTCAGAGACAGCAAAGGACTTGGAATAGCAGTTGAACGGAATGGACAGTGTCTTGAAAGGAGGGTATAAAATGAACATCAACAAAAGCAAAACGAGGATAATGGAATGTAGTCGAATTACGTCGGGTGATGCTGAGGGAATTAGATTAGGAAATGAGACACTTAAAGTAGAAAAAGGAGTTTTGCTATTTGGGGAGCAAAATAACTGATGGTGGTCGAAGTAGAGAGCACATAAAATGTAGACTGGCAATGGCAAGGAAAGCGTTTCTGAAGAAGAGAAATTTGTTAACATCGAGTATAGATTTAAGTGTCAGGAAGTCGTTTCTGCAAGTATTTGTGTGGTGTGTAGCCATGTATGGAAGTGAAACGTGGACGATAAATAGTTTAGACGAAAAGAGAATAGAAGCTTTTGAAATGTGGTGCTACAGAAGAATGCTGAAGGTTAGGAAGTATTGAATAGAAGTATTGAATAGAATTGGGGAGAAGAGGAGCTTGTGGCACAACTTGACTAGAAGAAGAGATCGGTTGGTAGGACATGTTCTGCGGACTCAAGGGGTCACCAATTTAGTATTGGAGGGCAGCGTGGAGGGTAAAAATGGTAGAGGGAGACCAAGAGATGAATACACTAAGCTGATCCAGAAGGATGTAGGCTGCAGTACGTACTGGGAGATGAAGAAGCTTGCACAGGATAGAGCAGCATCGAGAGCTGCTTCAAACCATTCTCAGGACTGAAGACCACAACAACAACAACATCAAATGGTTCAAATGGCTCTAAGCACTATGGTTTTAACATCTGAGGCCATCAGTCCCATAAACTTTGAACTAATTAAACTTAACTAACCTAAGGACATGACACACATCCATCCCCGTGGCAGGACTCGAACCTGCGACCATAGCAGCAGCGCGGTTCCGGACTGAAGCGCCTAGAACCGCTCGGCCACTGTGACCTGTGCGTGCACATAGAAGTCCCTCTGCTATTATTGCACTTCATATCTGTATATTACTTAGTTACAGGCTTGGTAATTTATTCTGTTTGCTAATTTTATCGCGTGGCAAAGTTCATTGTGTTTATCAAGTTATCAGTGATAGAGGTTTCAGTATATGACATCCCGGCTCCTTTTGTAGATCAGTATTCGTTACACGACATTGTCAAATGGGGTTTGAGAAATTTGAGCACAGATAATTTTCTGTGTTATTGATTTTGAGGACCTCTGCTTTATGGTTGTATCAGTAAATCAATATAAGGGCCATAAGCATTTAAGCTCCGACAACATACGACCACGTATCACTCCAAAACTTTCCTGCGCCGCATTAGAATGAAGAAGTTTCCATATGCCACTAAGGTGATGCATCCTTCCAATGATATATTATCCTGACCACTAATTCGAAATTGTTAACGTATTCTTTTTGGACTCTCAGGTATTCCTGCATACGCATTATCTAAATACTTTGAATGTATTGCCCATTCTTTCAGATATAGAAGATCTCGTGAAGTTTTTTATGAAACAAGATTACACAAAGGAAAGTGTCTTTTCCAGAGCCATGATTCTGGACGTGAAGCCCGTGTTGTTGTTAATACACGCAAGACCGGCTGATCGGTATATTTTCATGTAGAACGTAAAGAACCCTTGAATATACATTTTGTGTGACTTTTTGCAGACACATAGAGAGTTCCAAACATTTTTAAAAGTAATATATTCACTATATGAAATTTCGTACCAAAAATAAAAGTACAGGGCTCGCTTCAATTATTCAATGTCAGTATGTCGCTTCATTTCATTTCTAGTGCCATAAATAAACATGGCGGTATTGAGATTATCGTTTGAGGGTAAATAAAACTGCATACATATTCAGCAAGCAACTGTACAAGGCACAGCAGAGGGTACTGCGTACAATATGTCTCTTTCCAGTCCCATCTGCATGAGGATCGATTAGAAAATGATTCTATATCCCAATAGTTTTTCTCATCACCGTTGCCTTTTTCTTCCTGTCTTCGTGTTTTACATTTTCGTGCGTATATATGTTTGTTTCAAAATCTAATTTGGATGTTGTTACTAGAATTTATCGAACAGAATTTTAGAAGAGTCTGCGCCTTCTTGCATCGTTTCCTATTTATAGTTCACAGAGCACCTCACTAACATTAACGTGTGAATTTCATCGACCGACTGTTGTGCTAACAGCTTGTATCTAAGTTAGTTCCCTGAGGCAAAGGTGATGGACCTGCATAGACTTTACCAGTACTCTAGCACAATTTGCACAACGGTCCATCATGCATTTTCTCATACTGCGAGTGGGACCACATTGTAATTTTTATCACTTGATTTTTAACCTACAAAACAGAACCTGGATTCGTATTATCAACAGAGTGAAGTACTGGCCATTTGATTACACGTAAACGAATCGTTACAAGAGATGTCTGTAAAATATGGTGACCAACATTCTTTCGTCGTCTTCTCACAACCACTATAAAGGCATCAAATTTGTTTAATTTTTTTACCACGTTTCCAATGGGACAGATTTAGTGACACGATTATTTGGCAGAATTGTCAAATTCTGAAGTGAAATGAGTGGGAACTGTAGTTTTCCATGTCGTTCTTATAGAGGGATTGTGGTACAGTCAAACCGACAATCTTTTTTATAAGGAACTCTGGGTATGTTGCCTATTGTTCATCTACTTCTTAGCTTCAAGTATGAGACAATGTAACATATTAAGACAACTACGTATTTCATGGTTTCCTTACTCTTCTTCTGCTTTGACATTTATAATTTGTAACTTTTAGTTCCGATCTTTCATTGTCCATTCTTTCCTGCTGCTCATTCCCCTTCGGACGATGATGGTCCATTCTTTAACGAAGCTATGTGTCCTCCCTTAGTATTTCGCTTACAACGGTATGAGTTCTCGCACAGTTTCGTTTCGCTCATGTAAAGAGCCGTATTTCTTATGCCTGTATTCTACTTTTTCTAAGTAAGAACGACATGCCATTCTTATGAAGTGTAGTGTAATCATTGCCTACGTGGAATTAGTATGTAGTGGGTCACTTTGGATATTCATATTCTGTGTAAGCTTAGTAAATTATTCCTGTCCTTATTAGATCGTAATTTGTATCTAAAAGCACCATCATTTTCAAATATTTATTTGGCTCACCAGGGTATTCACAGAGATGGTCATCTCACTGTATCAACAGTAGTGTATGCCAGTCCGTTTCAGGGTAAACTCTATGAATCCCCATTGCACAGCATATAATCTTGCAGGAAGTAAAACTCTTCCGTTTAGACTTACGCCAGTGATTATAGTGATGACTTACACACTGGGACGATATTGATTAGTGACTTGTGCCAATATAAACTTAATTCCTTCCTACTTTATTAATGCCTAATGTGTTCAATTATGATCTACTCATTTTCCATATCATGTCTCTCAGTCGCCCCGCAGAATTTAAGCTACCGATTCATAAAACTGCCGCTGCAATCACTTTTCCTCCGATAATCCTGTGCTAAGAATATTCCATACCCAGTAGATACACCGTGTTTTCCCCTCTTAACCTTTTGCACGAATGCACTGTTAATCATTTCTGGTTCTTCTGCCACCAGAGGTGTTTTCGTGCTCGAAATGGGATAGGGGGTCGAGCATTTCTTTCATTTGCTTCTCCTCCTAAAGAAAAGAACATTGCAGGATCAACCATGTTATCATGCGCAGGCTGTAATAGCCAGTCGATCACGGATATCTGCTTCGGTGGGTCGATGCACCGTAGTTGCACTGTAAGGGACCAGACAGAGCATTTGTACATTTCTGTGAGCAAGTGCCACTGACACAGCAGACAAACGCGATATGAAATAAAAATTTCTTTGTTCAAGGTTTCATTGTTGGCAGCATTTGGGCATTGAAATGTATCAATGATAGCGGGTGAATCTTTGTACAGGGCGGGGACTCGAACCCGCATTTCCCGACTGACGCGAGCCGTCGACTTTCTCGTCTCGGTCATCCGAGCACGCTTTCTCTCCAACCTAAATTCGCAGCCTGTTATTCACTACTGACGTAGCTCCACCTACCCAGTCCCTGATTCCTTTTAGAGCTTGGGCACGGTGTGGATACACACTGAAAGCAAAAATCATTGGTCGAGGTCACCTTGTATAAATGGTCGCTCTTTTTTTTTTTTTATACATGTCCGACACCTTATTCGATCCAACAGCCAAACAAGTACATTGTTCACAGTTTCACTGACGTTTCACGCATTTTGGCACTGAATTGAATCAACTTTAAAATGCTTAACCCCATGGCACAATCCGAAGAACGCGCTGAAGCGTATGCCACGATTTGACCACACGTCCACAATATTACCTTCCGCATAATGTCAAACACAGTACTTACGTCAAGCGTGAAATACTGACACAGAGGGGTCCAGAAAAATGTAGACACTCTTTGATAGTCACTATTAATGGAACAAAATAACATACCTTTACAATTCTTGCACGGGAGGGAAGTTATTTATGCGTTCAAAGTGGCACCCATTACTAGCGAAACAAAGTCGATAGCACTGAAATGTTGGCCGAACTACGGCTGTCAGTGCTGCCGGCGTGACAGCCGTACAGGACGCCTCCGTGATTTCTTGTAGCTCGTTCAGTGTAGCTGGCTTCTGTGGATAAACCATTTTTTTCAAGGTCCTCCATAGTTAGAACTCAGGAAGTGTAATGTCTGGAGACCGTGGTAGGCACTCAATAGCCCCTCTTCGACCTGTCCATCGGCCAGGTAGATTTTCACCCAAGTAGGCTCTGATGTCCGCCAACGGCCTTGCCGCAGTGGTAACACCGGTTCCCGTCAGATCACCGAAGTTAAGTGCTATCGCGATGGGCTAGCACTTGGAAGGGTAACCATCTGGTCTGCCGAGCGCTGTTGGCACACGGGGTGCACTCAGCTCTTGTGAGGCAAACTGAAGAGCTTCTTGATTGAGAAGTAGCGGCTCCGGTCTCGGAAATTGACATACGACGGGGAGAGCAGTGTGCTGCCCACATGCCCCCCATATCCGCATCCAGTGACGCCTGTGGGTGAGGATGACACGGCGGCCGGTCGGTGCCCTTGGGCCTTCATGACATGTTCGGGAGGAGCTTACAAGGGAACCTCCCCATCGCACCCCCCTCAGATTTAGTTATAAGTTGGCACAGTGGATAGGCCTTGAAAAACTGAACACAGATCAATTGAGAAAACAGGAAGAAGTTGTGTGGAACTGTGAAAAAATAAGCAAAATATACAAACTGAGTAGTTCATCGGAACATATACAACGTCAAGGACAATATGAATGCAGGATCGCCATGGTCTCGTGGTAAGGTGAGCAGCTGCGGAACGAAAGGTCCTTGGTTCAAATCGTCCATTGAAAATTTTTATTTTCAGTTTATGTGACAAACTCTTATGTTTTTCATCAATTTTTTGGGAGTGATTATCACATCCACAAGAAAACCTAAATTGGGCAAGGTAGAAGAATCGCCAAGTGTACAAGTCAGGTGGGTCGACAACATATTCCTGTCATGTCGTGCACATGCCGTCACCAGTGTCGTATAGAATATATCAGATGTGTTTTCCTGTGGTGGAATCGGTTGACCTATGACCTTGCGATCAAATGTTTTCGGTTCCCATTGGAGAGGCACGTCCTTTCGTCTACTAATCGCACGGTTTTGCGATGCGGTCGCAAAACAGACACTAAACTTATTAAGGTGAACAGAGACGTCAATGAACGAACGGACATTTAATAACTATGTAAAAATAAATAAAGTAAAATTTTCACTCCAGGGAACACTTGAACCAAGGACCTCTCGTTCTGCAGCTGCTCACGCTACCACGGGACCAAGGCGCTCCTGAGCTCACATTGTGCATGAGGTTGCGTATGTGGCCCATGGACTACTCAGTTTGTATATTTTGCTTATTTTTTCACAGTTCTACACAACTTCTTCCTGTTTTCTCAATTGATCTGTGTTCAGTATATCAAGAGCCGGCCGAAGTGGCCGAGCGGTTAAAGGCGCTACAGTCTGGAACCGCACGACCGCTACGGTCGCAGGTTCGAATCCTGCCTCGGGCATGGATGTGTGTGATGTCCTTAGGTTAGTTAGGTTTAAGTAGTTCTGAGTTCTAGGGGACTTATGACCACAGCAGTTGAGTCCCATAGTGCTCAGAGCCATTTGAACCATTTTTTTCAGTATATCAAGGCCTATCCACTGTGCCAACTTATAACTAAATCTGAGGGTGGTGCGATGGGGAGGTTCCCTTGTAAGTATAGTTTAGTTTTAGGCTCTGACGTCTCGGTGGTAGTGAGGCGGAGCGCCATCTTCTTGTAGACAAAAGTCTTTCATTTCCAGACACCTCTCGAATGGCAGATAAAAGCGATGTGTGCAGCATATGAAGATACAACTCACCAGTTACACTACCTTAGTAATGGGCGAATCAAGCCGCGCGATAACAGACCACGCCACACATTAACACCCGGTACTTTAACGTGTTCGTCCACAGATACGTGAAGGTGTTCAGGAGTCCAGAACACGCAGCCGTGGCGGTTTGCAGTACCGTTCAGTTTGAATTGCGCCTCGAGAGGCCACATATAACCACCCTGCAAAACGTTCATTCTCGCAAAGCCTACCTTCAAAACACTCGCAGTGCTCCTATCTTCATTCATAGCGTGCAGCAATCTTGGAAAGTACACTTGCTACTTTGCAGAGTTCAGGATTCGTCGTATGCTTGATCGCCTTACCCCGCTTTCACCTACAACCTGCTTCACAGATTTGTGTGGTGACCTAGTAAAATGTTTCAACACACAGCGCTGCGCTGGACTTTTTGATGTTTTTGCTCGGCCAGACCTGTCCTTGTGGACGCATCCTGAACAGTACCGTCGGCTTAAAATTTATCCCGAATACGACAAATTGTTGATCGTGTTGATGGCTGAGTTCCGTACACATTACGCCATTGCCGTTGTATCTCCATCACGTTTTCGTTCTTTCAGTACCACTTCAAATGACAACCTTATTTTATTCATTGCTGCACTGTCACCACCCAGGGAACGCGCGCCGAGATCTGTTGAGAAAACAATGGACTACGCTACCGCGCAAAATTCCAGCGATTTGTTCCAAAGATATTAACTGTCAAAGAGTGTTTACATTTTTATGACTCCTCTATACGATGAAGGAATGAGAGTTAGCTTCATCCCAGATGTGTTCGTATGTTTACCCAGTAGATATTTCAAATTTCTGAACGGTGACTGGCAACAAGCTTGGCTGCTTTAGATTGTAGCTGCTGATATCGCTAACTTAGAACAGGATCAACAGGACAATGAAATGCCATTCTGATGTTGCCCGTTACACTCCTCACCGTGACTATTTCGTTGAAACATATCACCACAGTAGTATCGAGTCAGCACTGCCTTAGTTATAGAAACCAGTACGCCGTGTTCTACGGCAATTGTTCATTCTCAGGACCCTTCATCGTTAGGAGCGCCCGATGTCAGTGTGACAGGACCGCCGTTGTTCCGTATATTCGTAAGCAACCCAACGGATGTGGTCGGCAGCAATCGGCTTCTGTTTGCTGATGATTCTGTGGCTTGCCGGAACGTATCTTCGTTGACTGGCTGTAGGAGTATGTAGGACGATTGGCAGAATTTCTATTTGGTGTGATGAATGGCAGCTCCGTATAGAAGTGGACGAGTAGGAAAACAACCCTGTAATGATCGATTAAAGTATTTGCTTAAAAGACATCAATAGTCGCCGTTGACTGTATAAAATATTTATTGTTACTACTGCAATTTCGGCCTTATGGCCATTTTCAAGTAACACTGCAAAGTTACATTCTGTCAGAATATAAAACTATCTGACATGAGTACATGTCGTCGTCAAAATGCAGCCTTTTGACTGTGAGAATTCCACAAGATCTGATGAGAACGACACTTATTACATCGTAATATGTTGTTAAATATATACTGAACCGTCGATGTTATCATCATTCTAATAATCTGTCACACATACAAGTTCAGGTGCACTGACAACTGATGTTCAGTTCAGTACATATTTAACAACATATGACGATGTAATAAGTGTCGTTCTCATCAGATCTTGTGGAATTCTCACAGTCAAAAGGCTGCATTTTGACGACGACATGTACACATCTCAGATAGTTTTATATTCTGACAGAATGTAACTTTGCAGTGTTACTTGAAAATGGCCATAAGGCCGAAATTGCAATAGTAACAATAAATATTTTATACAGTCAACGGCGACTATTGATGTCTTTTAAGAAATATTATATGACTGTAAATCCCAACCATGAGAAGTTAATTAAAGTATTTGCGATGTGTTGCTTGATAGTCACACAGGTTAAACTGCATGGCGTAACGCTGAAAAGTGATATGAAATGCAACGAGCATGTGATGATAGTGGTATTGTTAGAGATTGGTCTACTTTGGTTTTTGGAGTGAATTTTGTGAAAGTGTGGTTCATCTGTAAAGGAGAACGCATATACAGGGTGAGTCACCTAACGTTACCGCTGGATATATTTCGTAAACCACATCAAATACTGACGAACCGATTCCACAGACCGAACGTGAGGAGAGGGGCTAGTGTAATTGTTTAATACAAACCATACAAAAATGCACGGAACTATCTTTTTTAACACAAACCTACGTTTTTTTAAATGGAACCACGTTAGTTTTGTTAGCACAACTGAACATATGAACAAATACGTAATCAGTGCCGTTTGTTGCATTGTAAAATGTTAATTACATCCGGAGATATTGTAACCTAAAGTTGACGCTTGAGTACCACTCCTCCGCTGTTCGATCGTGTGTATCGGAGAGCACCGATTTACGTAGGGATCCAAAGGGAACGGTGATGGACCTTAGGTACAGAAGAGACTGGAACAGCACATTACGTCCACATGCTAACACCTTTTTATTGGTCTTTTTCACTGACGCACATGTACATTACCATGGCGGGTGAGGTACACGTACACACGTGGTTTCCGTTTTCAATTACGGAATGGAATAGAGTGTGTCCCGACATGTCAGGCCAATAGATGTCCAATGTGGTGGCCATCATTTGCTGCACACAATTGCAATCTCTGGCGTAATGAATGTCGTACACGCCGCAGTATATCTGGTGTAATGTCGACGCAGGCTGCCACAATACGTTGTTTCATATCCTCTGGGGTTGTAGGCACATCACGGTACACATTCTCCTCTAACGTACCCCACAGAAAGAAGTCCAGAGGCGTAAGATCAGGAGAACGGGCTGGCCAATTTATGCGTCCTCCACGTCCTATGAAACGCCCGTCGAACATCCCGTCAAGGGTCAGCCTAGTGTTAATTGCGGAATGTGCAGGTGCACCATCATGCTGATACCACATACGTCGACGCGTTTCCAGTGGGACATTTTCGAGCAACGTTGGCAGATCATTCTGTAGAAACGCGGTGTATGTTGCAGTGCTCTCCGATACACACGATCGAACAGCGGAGGAGTGGTACTCAAGCATCAACTTTAGGTTACAATATCTCCGGATGTAATTAACATTTTACAATGCAACAAACGGCACTGATTACGTATTTGTTCATATGTTCAGATGTGCTAACAAAACTAACGTGGTTCCATTTAATAAAACGTAGGTTTGTGTTAAAAAACATAGTTCCGTGCATTTTTGTATGGTTTGTATTAAACAATTATACTAGCCCCTCTCCTCACGTTCGGTCTGTGGAATCGGTTCGTCAGTATTTGATGTGGTTTACGAAATATATCCAGCGGTAACGTTAGGTGACTCACCCTGTATAGGAAGCTACTGTGAACTATTCCTGAGTACTTCTGGAGTAGCCGGCCGCTGGTGGCCGAGCGGTTCTGGCGCTACAGTCTGGAACCGCGCGACTGCTACGGTCGCAGGTTCGAATCCTGCCTCGGGCATGGATGTGTGTGTTGTCCTTAGGTTAGTTAGGTTTAAGTAGTTCTAAGTTCTAGGGGACTTATGACCTCAGCAGTTGAGTCCCATAGTGCTCAGAGCCATTTGAACCATTTTGAACTTCTGGACTATTTGGCATCTATACCGCGTCTCATTAAAGGAAGGCATCGAAGCACATGAGAGACAGGTGCTGCTAGATTTGTTACCGGTATGTTCGAACAACGCGCAGGTGTTACGGAGACGCTCCGGGAACTGAAATGTCAATCCCTGGAGTGAGGACGACATTCTTTTCGAGGATCGCTACTGATGAAATTTAGAGAACCGGCATTTGAAACTGACTACAGAACGATCCTGCTACCTCAGCCACTCACCTAACGTCTGCAAAGACAAGACAAAAGAAACTGCAGTTCGTACGGAGACATAAAGACAATTGCTTTTCCGTCGCTCCATTTGCGAGTAGATGGTACAAAGTTTCCAGGGCTATTGCACTGTATGGTGGCTTGCTACGTATGTAAGTGAATATAATTGTAGAGACATGTCGTACGATCTGATTTTTCAAGACACCTCCCACGTTACGACGGTTTCGTAGACGCTTGCATCGTCTCCAGATTTCAGAAGTGTCCGATGCAGTGAGAGGTGTGCCTAATGTTCTGCTGATATGTTAACCAGTTGCGATTCATCGCGAGCTGAATGAGCGAACACACTATGCTAAGGACAGTTGCGCGAATTTTGCCGCCCAGTACTTCACCAGAAAATTAAATTAAGGGAAGCAGCTCGCGTGAAAAGCCACCGGGTAAACAACGCCCTAGCTACGACTGAGTCATGAAAAGAGTGTATTAGGGCGTGTCGCAACAACGAATGTTAACACGACTAAAAAGACAGCAGCACAGCGCAGCCACGGCATGACACCTAACTGACAGTATCCACCCACGGTCCATGACGACACATGTCATTACACACTGCTGCAACACGCTACTGGAGCTACTTTTAATCAGGGACCTCCTTTTCACAGACCACATTCAGTTTTTCCTTCGAATGCACCATCTCCAGTACATTTCCTGCGAAAAATAGTGCCTCGCATCCTCAAAACCCGTCGAAGATAAAAGAGAGAAAAGAAAGGGAAAAGAACTCAATGAGCCAACTACGTGGTGATTCGTAGCTGCCTGGCGTATCGACCTTCAAACAACAATAGAAAATTATCAGTGATATCTCCACAGTATAGTACTTCTTATCTTGTTGCTGGTGGAAATTACTTTGTGATTATTAATGTTAGTTACCCATAATTACGTCTTCAACGGGTCAGCATATAGAAGTTGATCACTGCCAAGATCTAAGAACGTCTATATTCTTATCATTGTATCCTTCCTTAATCTATGTGTAGTGACTAGACTTATCAGAGTTGTTTGTCCCTTCTGAATACAAGGAATGTTCAAAAAATCCGGAACATTCGTAATTTCGCGCGAATGTTGCGTTGGAGCGAAATGCGGTTGGCATCCCTGCACACGCTTGTGTTTAATATGTAACTGCCGAAAGTTTCATTGTCATATGTCCGTTTGTTATTTGGCAGTGCTGTATTGAGCAGAACATTTTGTCGCACAGTTTTCCGATTTCGAGATGCCAGACTTAGAAGAGCAGCGCGCCTGCATTACATTTTGCGTGAAACTTAAGAAAATCTTTACAGAGACTTACCAAATGATGCAGAAATCCTATGATGATGAGTGCTTAAGCCTTACTCTGTGTTACGAATGGTTCACACGATTTAAAAATCGCCGGACGGAAGTTGAAGATGACCCTCGTTCATGCTTCCGTTGTCAGGAAAGACAATGAAATTGTGTTTCCTAGTCGAAAACTGACTGTCCGAGAGATTGCAGAAGAATTTAACGTTTCAGTTGGATCATGTCATGAAATCCTGACAAAGCACCTTAGAATACATCGTATTACCACCAAGTCTATCCCACGGCCCATGGGTCAAGACCAGAAACACATTCACCTCGGAATCTGTGAAGAACTTTTGGATCGCGCAAATGAAAACAAGATGTTCCTGAAGAGAGTCACAACTGGTGATGAGACGTGGATCTACAGTTATGATGTTGAGACGATGGTTCAGTCTTCACAGTGGGTCGGGGAAGGTTTTACAAGGCAAAAAAGAGCTCGTCAGGTCAGGTAAAATGTCAAAACGATGCTGATAATTTTCTTTGACTTTGAAGGATTAGTTCATCATGAATTCGTGCCACAGGAACAAACTGTTAATCGATGGTACTATGGGGACGTGTTGCAACGCCTGCGAGGAGAAGTAAGAAGGAAATGGCCTGAAACGTGGCGAGAAAACTCATGGCTCTTCCATCACGATAACGCGCCCGCACCTTAATCCCTGTTGGTGCGTGTCTGTTGAACAGGAAAGGAAACCAATGAGCTGTGTCATCATCTGTACTCTCGGAACCTGGCCCCTGCAAACTCTTTTTTTATTTCCGAACCTGAAAACACCTCTGAAAGGACGAATATTTGCAACGACAGACGAGATGAAAGAGAATTTGCAGACGCCACTTCAAGCGAGCCAGCAAGTGGCGTACCAAGACCGCTACCGGAAGTGGAAATGGCGTTGGGAGCAGTATATAAATTGTGGAAGTGTTGTGTACATAGTTCCGCGTAGTCAGCGCGTACACAACTTTCCCACTAGAGCGCGCCCCGCTAAGCACAACAGCGCAGGCGCAGCGCTCGTCCGTCTCCGCACTACGAGATGGCGCTGTCTTAGAGACGGACCAAATTCTGCATCCGCCGATCCGCGTATTAATATGTAATGCAGCCAATGAGATTGCTGCTAACGTAGAACCTATTCTCCTCGCGGATCACACCCGCGCAGTGATACCTGAACGCGCGAGGTATTATAACGAGTGTATAGACCTCCGATTAGTCAGTCTGCATTTGTTTGCACCAGTCTGCATTAGTCTGCATTTGTCTGCATTAGTCTATAGTCAAGTTTCAGTCTGCGCCTAATAAGATTATCATGTTCCTGTACATAGCCATGAAGATAAATGTATAGACACTTTGTCAAGTATCAGAGATATGTGAGAATAAGATTAACGTACCAAGGCCAAAGGAACTTCCGATTGTCAATTGCAAATAGCATCCAGAACCAAGTTAAGTAGTGTTTATGCTTGTTATTATTTTAATAAATGCGTGTGAAAATTAATCAAGTTATGTTTAAAGTTGGTCACTGTCAATCTGCTACTCTAAACGTGCAAGTGGCATTTCTATCGTCTGATCTAACGGCAGAAGATAAACACGCCACGATAAGACCACGAGACATATTGCTGACACTCGCCTACTTCGTTGTAGCGACAAGTCAAATAATCTGATGGTGTGTGTACCGAAGGTCTTACAGTACGCACTCCACAGGAAGAAAGTATTTCGAAGGCGACCATGCACAATACGTAAAACGTAAGTGCAGAAAAATTTTGTGGACAAGTTCTGGAATTTTTTAAATACCTCATATTTACATAGAAGAGCCAAAGAAACTAGTGCACATGCCTAATATCGTGTAGGGCTCCGCGAGCACGGCGCAACACGGCGTTGCATGGGCTGGAGTATTGTTTTAAATTGTGCTTGAGGGAACTGGTACCATGAATCCTGCAGGGCTGTCCACAAATCGGCAAGAGTACGAGGGGGTGGAGATCTCTTCTGAACAGCACGTTCCAACGCATCCCACATATGCTCAATATGTTCATCTATGGGGAATTTGCTAGCCAGCGGAAGAGTTTAAAATAAAAAAAAGTGGTATTGGAGCCGTCTGTAGCAATTATGGACGCATGGGGTGTCGTATTATCCTGCTGGAATTGCCCAAGTCCGTCGGAATTCACAATGGACATGAATGTATGCAGGTGATCAGACAGGATGTTTTACGTACGTGTCACCTGTCAGAGTCATATCTAGACATATCAGGGGTCCCACATCACTCGTACTGCACACGCTCCACACCATTACAGAGCCTCCACCGGCTTGAACAAACCCCAGCTGACATGCAGGGTCCATGGATGCATGAGGTTTTCTCCGTACCCGTACACGTCCATCCTGCTGGCATGTAGAGTCCATGGATTGATGAGGTTATCTCCATACCTGTATAGGTCCATGCACTCAATACAATTTGAAACGAGACTCGTCGGACCAGGCAACATGTTTCCAGTCATCAACAGTCTAATGCTGGTGTTGATCGTCCCAGGCGAGGCGTAAATCTTTAAGTCGTGCAGTCACCCAAAGGTACACGAGTGGGCCTTCGGCTCCGCAAGCCCGTATCGATGACTTTTCTTTGAATGGTTCGCACTCTGACACGTGTTGATGGCCCAGAATTGAAATCTGCTGCAATTTGCGGAAGGGGTTGCATTTCTGTCACGTTGATTAATTCTCTTCAGTCGTTGTTGGTCCCGTTCTTGCAGGATCTTTTTCCGGCAACAGCGATGTCGGAGATTTGATGTTTTACCGGATTCCTGATATTCACGGTACACTCGTGAAATGGTCCTCCGGGAAAACCACCACTTCATTGCTACCTCGGAGATGCAGTGTCCCATCGCTCGTGAGCCGACTATAACGTTACGTTCAAACTCACATAAATCTTGATAACCTGGCATTGTAGCAGCAATAACCGATCAAACAAATGCGCCAACCATTAGTTGTTTTACACAGGCATTGCTGACCGCTGCGTTGTATTCTGTCTGTTTATACATCTCTGTGTTGGAATACGCATGCCAATACCAGTTTCTTTGGCGCTTGAGTGGATATAAATTCTAACGCAAGAGCTTTACAGGGTCAGAAGGAAACGAAATAAACTTACACAATAGCACTTTGTAGCTACACAAACTGTTTGATGCCAACCAATAATATTCTCTCTCACTCACACACAGGTGATTCGTTATACCTCTCAGTGCATCTACCTGGTCAAAAGTATCAGGACATCAATATGTGATGTGATATTTACCACTAAGTGTCACGAGAGACGCACTCGACAGAGCAAAAGGAAGCCCGAAGTAGTATGTTGTCAGCAGAGAAGCGGTAACTGCAGAATTGGTCCGTCAGGGAACTCAGTCGTTTCAAATGCAGACTAATCATTGGATGTAATCCATCAGGGGCAGCTCAACACTTCGAAAGCTGGGCAAACCCAAATCAATTTTTAATGACATGATTTTTATCTGGAAACTTTAAGGAACAACCACAGCTAAATAAAGAGTAGGCATACGTCATCTAATGACGAAAAGGGACCACCAAACACTGCTGAAAGTTGCTGTTAAATATTATGAACCCAGCGAAAGGAATCTTTTATGAATTCCAAAGTGCTACCACTAGCCCACCTTTGAGAATCACTTTGCGAAGGGAGTTGTAAGAAATGGGATGCACTGAGGGAACAACTCCTTAAAAGTCTCACAGTTCTGTAGTCATTGCTATGCAACACTTGAGACCGTATAAACAGAGGCGCAGCTGGACAGTGGATGATTGGATATAAGTGATTTTGTGTAATGAATGACGATATACCCTGTGGCGGAATGATGGAAGGATTTTGGTTTGGCGAATGTGTACTTCACATGTGGCACCACAAATGTTTGAAATCTTGTAACTTTGACAAGACAGGGTCCTCCATGTTGTATCGTTTCTTTATTTCTGTGGCAGCAACTTTCTAGGAATTTCTGCAACATGAGAAGAACTGTTCAATATCTGCAAGATGTTTGACCACATCTGGATGTTTTAAGAGGTCGTACACTTTGACGCCAAGATACAGTTCAGTGTTATGGAGTTGACGTCGCTGGCCTTCAGCGTCTATTTCATCTAGGTTTGGCCTCGTGGCATATTCGCGTTGTAAATTACACAATAGGATTTCCTGGTAGAGTTAACGTATTTTTTTTCTCGCTTCGAAATTCCGGATTGAACTTATTAAATAAAGGGAGCGACCATTCAAGGAAACAAAACTAAAGTTTGTAGAGTTTCTCATAAATAAGTACTGCCCGATTTCACAGATCGACTTTGGCTTTATGTTCATGATTTGTTGTGAAATAAAAAATACACGTAGGGTTTCCCACAGCTCTGATATTCTTTGAGCCACCGCTGACAATGAAAGCCATCTTGTCTGAGGTGGCTTAAGAATTTTGTGGGGATCTACTTCAACAAATGACTGGAACTTACGAAAATCAAACTGGTGATTATCACTGTGTTTAAAAAAGGTATAAATATCATGAGTTAGTTGCTCTACACTTTCAGGTAACTGTTTACATGCTTCGCTGGCACACAAATGGGCTAAGTGTCAAAACACATTTCACTATTGTGATTCCTTTAAAAACATGTTTTATCTAGTTTTTACGGAGTCGTTTTCACCCATCATGACGTTACACCCATGTGAGCCAAACCTTATAACATTTTTCAGTGGGACATTATAGCTGATGAATGAATCGATAAGAGATCTGTATAAAATTTCGGCACTGGCTGTGGGAATATAATCAGCATTGGTTTTTTCTTTAAAAACTTTGTGCAACTCCCAAAATGAGCTACACATTTTTTGAACTTTTTGATCAAAATAGCTTACCATAATGCAAGCAGTTTTGAGCGTTGAAATGTCGGTTGTCTCGTCCGTCATGACCGAAAATTTATTTTTTTGTAATTTTTGGCCTAATTCTTTTTTATGACCTTCTCCAAGAACGTTCTTTACCACTGCTCTTACTTTAATTCGTTTGAACTCTATTTCCTTAATTAATTTAGAATCCGTCACAATTTCTCTTGATAAAGGCATCAAATCGTCATCAATGGCAAAATGCAATGTTATGCTCTGCAAAAACAGCAGCAAGTTTCATTTTTGCACGTTCCTTTTCTTTGTTTTGTGGAGCTGCACTTTTTTGGAATTCAAGCTATGTTAATGTTTGCATTTTTACACTAGAGCCAAGTTTGTTATTTATATGTGCTTTTGGTAGTGGCGTGAGTTTTCAAATTAGATATTTCAGCTACCATCTATGTCCACGGGCCAATTCCACACTTAGCTTTAGTCGAATCATTGGTGTCTAGCAAAAGCCAGTCCTTAATAGCTGGATACTTTAACCACCGATGTCTAAAATTTTGTGAGCGATGCTGCGATACCTTCCTTTCTTCTCGTCCAGCCGCCTTTTTTGGGTATTTTTCTTTGTGGAGCGTGAGTACACGAACGGTCACTGTCTTCCTCACAACCATTCATAATTGTAGGTAAGTAGATAGCACAACCAAGTACACAAGAGAGACAATACTACACGTATGGAACAGAGGACAGTGGATACTACATACGGAGATGCGGGCTATTGTCAGTGCTGGAAACACATCTGCGCTGAACTATTGATGCACTGTGAGCTTAGAGCGCCGTAACGACCGCCTGATTTATTTAAAGAGCATTGCATATGTGTTCATGTTCAAATGTATGGCTACTTCATTATGAAATACGTACTGAAATAATACCGCACCACGCATTGTTAGACTCCATATGTTGGCAGCAATTCGGTAATTGTCAGTAAGCGTCGGAGCAAGGGGCCATCCATTCTTGGCTGAATAGTACTTTCGCTTTTGTGATAGTCATGACGACAAATACGAAGAACGGAATTTGTTCCTCGCGGATTCCCGGCTAACTAACCATAAAGTAGACTGCTTTTTCTCTTAAATGGTGACATGTTTATTTAGGGATAGCTTAGACTAGATTTCCAGTATACGACTGCAGGTGTTACGTCAATTTTTGTGTGACGGAAGGCCACTGAAACGAAAATTAATATCAATGATAATTATTTTATTTCCATTGTACTTTCTCATGCTCATTGTCATGTACTCTAGCGTGCAAAATTCGAAACTTAGTTAAAATGACTTCCATAGATAGGCTTTATTAACTAATTTTTTATGAATTGCAAGTAAATTAAGGTTGATTAATGTCATTTTTACACTAAAACATTTAATTTCTTTAGTAATAGGAAAGGCACAGGCATGTTACGTTATGTCAGAACTTTAAAAATTTAAATTGTAACTAAAAAGTACAAAAATCTACCAACAGAAGTGCTAATTTTAGAGAAAATTGCGCCATATCTAGGATATGAACGAGCCTAATCTATTACCATGGAGAATAGCTCTATTCTCCTTGAGTATTACATTTAACAATTTTTGAATTACTGAGTAACAATCTGTTGCGCATGTGTCATTTCCATGCAAATTAGACGTATACCGTTTTATACGCATTGGCATAGGCCACTATTCCTGGTAAGGTTTTCCTAGTTTCCTGGGATGAGAAGCAAGCGCGGCAAGGAGGAACGAAAGAAAAAGCCAACCCTTAACAGTGGAATGGCTTCTTCGCATTGTTGCCAACGGGCACGCAGTCCTTGCTTATTGTGGTGCAAACAGCGCGAAAGTAAACACATTTGCTGAAAGAG
This sequence comes from Schistocerca piceifrons, assembly GCF_021461385.2. Lineage (NCBI taxonomy): Eukaryota > Metazoa > Arthropoda > Insecta > Orthoptera > Acrididae > Schistocerca > Schistocerca piceifrons. The sequence continues at coordinate 564,490,977 of NC_060143.1, forward strand.
CGTATTTGTGCACATTTATATTAAGTTACGGTACTTTTTTATATCAATGAATATAAAATATAGAAAATGTAAATGATGATGTGACACAGTTACTCAATGAGTGAGACACGAATTACATTGAAAACCATGTGAAAATTTATTTTAATAATCAGAATGGATATAATCATTAACAAGTCAGTCAGAGGCACAGCATCGTTTCAGTGCCATCATCATCATCATCACTATCATCATCATTAACACTATCGCGCCCACTGCGCACTGAACTTCTGTTCATTGTAGTGCCGCACATTCCAAATCGCATTCGTTGGCAGCAATGCGTAACACTACGGAACGTTCCAGACGCTGTCGACGAGCTCCGAGGAAAACAGAGGGAGCTAAGGGAACTAGGAAAACTTTAAAGGGTACATTAACACTTTGACGTATTCACGTCTCGTACAAATTTATTCGCTTGTCTCCGGCCGGTTGTCACCTTTCTTAAAAAACATTGACTTTCGCGCGCATTAATTTTCCGGAAATCCTCTATTTTACCGTATCGTTCCACAAACTCGAATTTTCTTTTCAAGTAACTTCTCTGCAAGTTCTACACTGTTATAATAATTATCCATGCAGAGGTGATGCCACATTCCATCAGAGGGTGTCAATAGTTCCATCACTATTTTTGCTAAAGTCTGTCCAGCGCCGGAATATATCTTGAATGAGGAAATGTATCGCGTACTCGAATCACACAGTATCCGGATGAATATGCCGTATTTCGTAATTTTCGACGGATTGTAAACTTTAAAATTTAACCGTCCACGCCACGGTATCATTCCTTCATCAATTGCGATGTTTTGACTTGGATTAAACATTTCTTTAAACTTTTTGGAAAAATAATCAATTACGAATTGCACTTTGACAAGCCGGTCGGCATTATCCAGTTTCTTGTTGCTCTCGGAAAAATGTAAAAATGGTAATATTCGTCTGAATCGGTTGCGGGACATCGTCTTGCGAAATATCGGTGTGTCTATCAACGGATTCGTTAACCAATAATCATTGATCCTTGCTTTTCTTACAGTTCTCATAAGGATAGCAAGCCCAAACCATTTTCTAAGTTCGGGTCCCGTAACGTCGACAAATTTGGCATTTTCTTAATCCAGTTTCCTTCTATTGCAATTTTAACTGTAGTACTTTTTGGTTTCATTGCTGATATATTCAAATAGATCGTTCGCAATATATAATTGTACGATATCCTCGACACTCTGTGTATCTTTGGGAAACATGTTTGGACCCGGGGATCCTTCAAATTTGTTATTGGTCCTCTTTAAATCAAAGTCTGACCACTGTGCACTGTCTTCTTCGTCTGATTCAGCCGAATCAGTTGGCAACCGTAGCGTTCGCCGAATTCTTCTTGGACGTTTTTCACTATCTTCCTACGATTCTGCTTCACTTTCATTTTTTTGATATCCAATGTCTTCTTCCCAATGGGCCAAGTCGTCTAGAACTTCAGACAAGACGTCCGCGCATTCATCGTCAATAATCCTATTGTGTCTTTCGTCCGCCACGTTGAAAGGGCACAAGTACTTATAAAAACAGAAAACTTGTTGACGTGTGTAACTTATTGTTACCTAAACAAAACACCAACAGAATACTAAGTGCTGTCGCCGGCCACTGCACGATACTATGCTCACGACACCACTATGGTGTCGCCGCCCGTTGACCGCTATTTCGCGAACGACACCACTGTGGTGTCGCCGGACGGCTTAGTGTTAAAATGAAAAAAAAAAAAAAAAAAAAGAAATCCGCAAACGTACCCAATGCGTCTTCTTTTCATGTAACGCACCCAATCTAGCTGAAGGGTAAAGACCCATTTATGCTATAAATTGTTGCCCAGAATAGAAAATCATGTTATAAAATTTCCTATGTAGAAATCTCGTACATAACTGTACGAGCCTGACCGTGTCCTCGTACCTCGAACAGCAGACCACAAATCTCGTATTTGTACGAGGGACGTCGTACGTTGGGCAACTCTGAACCGAGACCATTGTTGTTATTGTCGTGTGCCTGTCGGCTTGTAATAATTACATGCATGTCTGAAGGAACATACACTGTTGACAATCCAGAGCTGTGCGAAATACACTACTGTTTCTCGAAAGTGAAACACTCAGAAGTAATGATGTGCAACACGCCACGATAAGACGTAAAACAAAAACTTAACCATAATAAGTGATTGACATGGCACAGAGATGGTGTGCAGGTAGGTCCAACAGGGTCCTCTTTTGTGTGAGCAGATGGGTCAGTGTTACGCAGCACTTAGTCGGTGCGGCGCCGTCTTACGAAGTGGACACTATGTCTCGCCGACGTCGCAGGAAGGAATATCGGCATGCGAGTGCGTCCGATCAGGGCGGAATGATTGGTCTCCAGGAGGCGGGTCCGTCGTTTCGTGACAACGCGGCGCACACGGTTCACGCTGTTTCAACAGTGACTCGTATTTGTAAACAGTGTAGAGAAGAGGATCGATGCAGCGCTGACAGGGTACTGGACGACACAATGTGACCCAGTGCGAGAAGACCGCCATCTTGTCCGCTTGGCTGTAACAGACATAACAGCTTCGTCGGCAGAGTTGGCGCGACGTTGGAGCACCATAAAGGGCGTGGACACGTGTGCGTCGACTTTCCTGCTCCATGCTGTGCGAGATGGACTGCTGGCACGCATGCCACTGTGTGGCCTTCTACTGCCCAGAGCCCGCCGACGCTGCAGACTGTGAAAGCCGACACTGGTGTGCTGTGTGGCAAATCGTAATGTTTTGGGACGAGTTCCACTCCGACTCTAGTGATGGCCGCGTATACGTTCAATGGCACCATGAAGAACGCAGTAAGGTGGACTGTATTGTTGAGCGGCATAGTGGACAAACGCCAAGTGTGATGGTTTGGGGCGTCATTGCCTGTAACATTCGATCTCGCCTCTTACGTTTTGAGGACAATGTGAACAACTGCCACTAAATCAAGTACGTTTTACAGCCCAAGGCACTGTCTTCTTGCAGGCCATTCCACAGCCATATTTCAGCAGGACAACGCCCAGCCACATGTAGCGAGGTATGTACAAGCCTTCTTCGAAGAATGATGGGTACCACTGCATCCCTGGTGAGCTTGTTTGCTTGGCATGTCGCCCATGGAACATGTTTGGGATCGGTCGGTAACTTGTTCGTTCAGGTCCTCCTGCAGCAACAGGTGATGTTTTGTGTAGGGCTTACAAACCACGTGGCAGTGTATTCCCCAGCAGCACATTCAGGCTCTTTTTGATTCCACACCACGACATCTAGAAGCCCTGATTGCAGCACGTGGTGGCACTACTCCGTACAGAATTGTAGTGGCAATTTCTGCCACCGAATGTATCAGGACGACCAGATGCAGCGGGAAGAGGTAGAAGGCACCGTATTAAGATTCGTCTGAGCTTTCCAAGCGCTTTATTGTTCCCAACTACAGTGCTGGGTTCCCCTCAGTCTGCATCACTGGGTCCCGCAATGCTGAGGACACCACTTTGCTGTCTGCAAAACGACTTGGCGCGTAATGGCTGCCTCAGCGACCCATGCACACACTGCGTGTCAGCCTTGTACGCCAGCGGATTTGCGTCGTCAGGATGCCGGCCGTCGACTCAGCGGTTGGCGTCCCTGCCGACTCAGCGCTGCCCAGTGTGATCTGCAGGTGGCCAGCTGCGTCCTTCTCGCCGGTGTGGCTGACACAGCGGCGACAACGAGCGCCTGCGATCCGGCGTCCGACTCTGCAGCCCTCACCTCGAAGGCCTCTCGCGTGTGTTGGAAGCCAGGACGACTGCCCATAGTATCGAGCCGTGCAGTGGCCCGCCGCTGGCTGGCTACAGACCCCGCGTCAGCCTCAGAGGATCGAACCAGTCACCCACCGTGGACTGGAACGCTGGCACCCCATCTGCTGCTGCATGTAGCTGGTGGTGTGACACGCCCCACCATCCAGGAGAGCTGCCGCACTTGAATGAATCCCGTTAGAAACCCGCACCTATTTATATGCGGCTGTGTGCCTCTGTTTTTCCATATGCGCTGCTTCGTGTCACGTACTCATAACATGCTAGGTTGGCCAGTGGGCCACTTCTGCCTGTGATTTGCGACCTGCCAAAAACCGCTACACATACTCTTTCAGCAATTTGATGGCCCTGTGGCCTCTATTCTACTTCGCAATTGCTGTTAAGTTTAATTCACTGCAATCTGGCCCGCACTTGGCTGTAACTTGTGCTCAGAATATTGCACAAAACTAACTTTCCCTATCCTACAGAATTTTCACAGTCACAGTACATGTACAGGTCTGATTGTTTGTTTCAGGGAGGGGACCAAACAGCGAGGTCACCAGTCCCATAAGATTAAGGAAGGACGGGGAAGGAAGTCGGCCAAGCCCTTTCGGAGGAACCATCCTGGCATTTGCCCGAAGCGATTCAGAGAAATCACGGAAAACCTAAACCAGGATGGCAGGACGTGGCTCTGAACCTTCGTCCTCCCGAATGCGAGTCCAGTGCGCCAGCCACTGCGCCAGCTAGCTTGGTGTACGGGTCTGTAACATTGATCATTTATGTAGCGTCATGTCCCTAATCGGAATAATAAATTTCGCTATGAGCACATCTCTCGGCCATGATGTATCACATTTCCCAAACAGAAGCGCACTACGAAAATGATTTTCTGACTGAGAATTTCTTGGCATCAGTTATATTACTATTTTGCTAGCACTAAGTGGTGTATTCAATAGACTACGTTTTCAGGTTGTAGACAGTCTGACATGTGGAAGTTTGGGTTGGTCTGCGCAGTGTGTGCAGATACCTGAAGTGTTTAATGCAACCGCTCACAGTAAGTGGGAAATCCTGGGTACGTGTCACGGTCTGGCACAAATTTTCATCTCTCACTATCCGGTAGTACATATGTACGTAATACAGCAGATGTCAAGGTTCAAATGGTTCAAATGGCTCTGAGCACTATGGGACTTAAAATCTGTGGTCATCAGTCCCCCTAGAACTTAGAACTACTTAAACCTAACTAACCTAAGGACATCACACACATCCATGCCCGAGGCAGGATTCGAACCTGCGACCGTAGCAGTCGCGCGGTTCTGGACTGCGCGCCTAGAACCGCTAGACCACCGCGGCCGGCCAGATGTCAAGAAATCTGAAGTCGACGACTTTATGAAAAAAACTCAAAATTCTTATGAATGTTACAACTCTATAATAGGAAAACCATGCCCTAAGAACACATTTGTTTCCACAACTGCTGAAGAAGTGGGAGCATGTGATGCTTATTTAGTTTTTAACTGTGCTAACATTGCCAGACTATGAACTCCACAGAGACTAGGATTTGACCCTGGAGCCTCCACACTGTCGATATTGAAGAAAATCGATAAAAAGAGAGTTGATGCAACTGATATTATTGTTACTCAGTTTCAAAATCGGGTTAATCTAATGTGGCAAGCAAAGAAAAGACTGAGGATGGAGAGTGGAATGCATATGGTTTACACTAGTTCACCCAGATAAGGTACGGTCTAATACAAACAGGCTGAAATCTTTGATTCAGGTTTCCCATAACTTACATTTTGACAACTTTATGTACCTTTTCCTCACAAGTCACTGACATTATAGTAATTAAATTAGACATGCAATTAGTCAATACTATAATGAAACAACCTGTGGGAGGAATTTTCGTTACTATAATAGTAAGGCATTTCTGTAAAAGAAAAGCCCTAAGTTTTGATTCGTTTTTTTTGTTCACAGAAATTTGGAGGGCTGTAAAAATCTAGCAAAAGGAGACATCGATATTCCGTTCCATACGTATTTGTAATAATGGTTTATTAAACATTGTACAAAAACACATTAATTTAGTTCTGACACGTTTTTCAAAAAGGGAACAGTTGTACTCACCCTGTTTAAAAATTTCAGTTGTTTATAATTAAAAGCGTATGGCTACAATAAGCATGAAAACAGGTGTGTGCAGTGATATAACATCCCTTTATAACTTCGTCGCCTCATGTTGCATTGCCTTGAAAAACTTTGGACTTTATGAGGTTTTCTTGAAAGTATTGCACTATGGCATATGTCCCCCCTTAAACCAGACCTTTCTTACGAAGGATCACTTACCGAGATCTTCATATGAGAGTGCTCGTGTTGTTTTTCTAAAATATTTCCTGAACGTTCCACGGGAGTAACACGACATCGTGAAGCCAGGCGCACCATCGTGACGTCACCTGGATCCTTAATGTACCTCGGTGCGCCCCTGCCGCATCCCAGACTGCACCAAGCGACGCATTTGCTGCGACCCGCTATAAATTGGGCCATAAAAGGCATTAGCGGTTTGCGCAGCCGCCACCGGCCTAGGATAACAATGACAAATACTGCACCGTGTTTCACAGGGGCGACGATTTTGCGAAGTAGCTAATCGTCGACGACAGAAGAGATGAATGGAACGAATTTGCGGTTCCGCGCTCCGCCAGTTACAAAATGAACACGGGCTGAAATATGTTCCGCACTGTAAGACCGTGATGTTTCGTATGCAAAAATGGAATCCAGTTTTTTCATATTTTTATTATTTATGAGTTTTTTGCTACCGTGTTAGAAAGCCACTGCGAATATTTATTTTAGTGAAACACGTCGCGGACAGATATATTTTATGTGTTTCACTGCTGTCATTTGTTCTGGCCTGAACAATACATTCACCCTACGAGTTGTCTCACAGATCCATGCTTGGCTGAATGCTCGTGAGGGGACGTCTATTGCCGTCATCCCAATAGGCACTTGTTTTCTAAAATGTCCTTGGTCCGGTGTTTCCCTCTGCTGTGTAATGCTGTGTCTACATTAGTTTTGAGTCTTTTGGCTACTGCAACGAAGTAAAGAGATATAGTTGTGAGACTTCATTAAATGGAATATTTTCCAGTGGCTCAGCTGTCTAAATCTGAAATGTTTGCTTTTCTAACATTCGTTTACAGGTTGCGATTTGTTTGTGAAAGTTGTATGTGAAAGCTGAAATGGGCGTCTAGTGCGAGGTGTCGTGTTCTTAACTGTGGCTAATTAAGGAAATAAAAAGTAGGTAGTGTGTGAAACCCAGTACCATCATACATATCCTTCAAGTATTACCGTTAGTAAGCTGACTGGCAGACGAATCTTTATCGAGAATATCGTATAGCTTCTTTCTGTGATACACTGTGTTGAAGCTTCGGTTTGAAAACTGGATATTGCTGCAAAGCATGATTATCATTAACATTAATCACGAAGAGTGCGCCACGACCATTCGTCGATTTTGAAATACTATTAATGAAAATTTCTTCCACTACCATAATTTCAAGAGGCTACCTCGTAGACGAACTCCCGTGAACTATCTCTGGTCAGCGGCCTTACGTATGATGATGGACTGCGAATAACGAAGTCAGAAGTCAGACACGAAATACATAATTGATTGGCCAATTCATACAGTATATGAGACGTGTATAAACAGGTCTTAAAGCTATTAAAACTGAATGAATAGTCCAATAGTCCGCAGTGGCTGCAATGTATAAAAGTCTATTAGGGACTCACATAATAGATTTCGCAACTCGTAAGTTGCATCTTCTGGTGGATATAATGCTATGTCATATGGTGCTCGGAGTTATTACAGAAGATTCAGCGTGGCTAGGCAAATTTCTCAGGCTTAATTGGTGAAAATATCACCGTTGATTAACGTCCAGTTTGTGTTACAATCACGAACTGTCAGCACCTAACCGATTAAAATATGCTCCTGTGGGCCTATGTCAAGCAACGGACGATGCTCCTCGTGTTATCCAGTAAAATACTGGGTCCATAAGCGGACACGCTTACGTGTGTTTGTACCAACATAATACTAACCGTAGCGGCTGACAACACAAGCCACGTGGTGTCCACGTGTGCAGCCGGAGCGCGTGCAGCACGTAGCTGCCGTCCAAGTACTGAAAAGGGAAATGTGAAAAAAAGTTCTGCATGTGTTCAGGAACACTTTTTCTGTTCTAAAACTGCACTCCTCATTTATTTTGGGCTCATGGCGTCTAACATTGGAAGGGGGAGTGTGGACTGTGAAAGTCGCTCTACCTGTTATAATTTAACGCGAATGAATAGCAAATTACGACTCCGGCATTAACGCCGTGAAAATATTCCCCGTTGTGTGAAATTTGACTCATGTATCGACAATAACGTGATCTAACTACATTTAATGAAGTGTAATAGCCAAACTTTCATAGCCCATAGGTACATATAAAGACGACCTTAAAATAAATTAGAGGAAGAAAAACTGCAATCAGTATTTCCAACTGTCTTAATACAACCTGTCAGTGTAAAGGCATCAGAATCTAATAAAATCCAAAGCAGGTTTTTTGAAGTTCTCTGCTATTCACATGTTCCATGTTTGGTTGGAAATTAAACATAAAAGGAGAAAATGATATGTCTGCTGAGGAAAAGCTCTCTTCTGTCTTTTAGTAGACCGTACGTTGTGCTTACATCTGCTACTAGCATGAACAAAGTACACTGAAGAGCCAAAGAAACTGTGGAGCAGCCGCGAGCACGCAACACGACGTGGCATGCACTCGACAAATGTCTCAAGTAGTGCTGGAGGGAACTGACACTATAAATCCTGCAGGGCTGTCCATAAATCTGTAAGAGTACGAGGGGAAGGAGATCTCTTCTAAACAGCATATTGCAAGGCATGCCAGATATGCTCAGTAATGTTCATTTCTGGGGAGTTTCGTGAGCAACAGAAGTGTTTAGACTCAGAAGAGAGTTCCTGGAGTCACTCTGTAGCAAATCTGGACGTGTGGGGTGTCGCATTGTCCTGCTGGAATTGCCCAACTCCGTCGGAATGCACAATGAACATGAATGGATGCAGATGATCAGACAGGATTATAACCCTACCTCTGCTATTGTAAAATAGTAGGTTTTTACCTAAATAACAGAAAAACGTTTCTCTATGTTGTCACGTATACTATACCCCAACAGAACAAATAGTCCCGTTACGGGAAAAGCCACCTATAATCATCTTACTAAAATTTAGTTTAGTTTACAAATAAAGTACACCAAGGTAGGATAGTCTTGTTAATAGGAAAAGCTAATCAATATAGTTACCCTTTTTACAGGATTTGACCATGTGTTGCGTCTAATGGATGAGTAAATCAGACTATTCAACTCTTTTCCTAAGGTGTTGCCCAGCGGTTAAACAGAAATGCAGTATGAGTAATACTATACTGAAGCTAGGACGACTCAGTTCCAAGTTCATTTAGTGGTTTAAAAAATGCACTAATGCTCGCCAGCCTACCCAGGCAATGAAACAGTGAAGTATCGGAAAAGCAGAAGTATGAGTTTTTATCTGCTCTCTTCCTACTGTTTAATTTGGTTCTTCAAATTAATATTACTCCACATAAACAATGTTAGTGCAGACATTGGAATTTCTTTTTGATTACTACACCCTTAAACATCACGGTTTAAAAGAGAAAAAGCCCAGTAGAAACTAAAAAAATTTGTCCCAGGGAGACACATAGAAAGCCATTGTCTATAAGAAACACACTTAAGTACTAAAATACTTAGATACTAAAGCACACACTTTTTACACTGATCATTTGACTTCAAGAAAACCTCTTTCTTACTGGAATGTACTTTCAAAAGCTATGATTCTTTGAACTAAATCTGTATAGCCATTTACCAAAGTAACTTGGCTACAATCTGATTGAATTTCACGTAAACAAACTTTTACTATAACACTTTGCAATTGTTAAGAAACACGAAAACAATTAGATAATTTATATTAACTAGGTACCTCATAAATCTGTAAAATAGGACACTCGTATTCATAAGTCACCAGGAAGGAACCCTATATAGGTGCATGATTAGAATGAATTAACAAGGTGAACGACTTTCTTTAAAGTTCAAGAATGATTATTAAAACACACTTTAAATTAATGGTTCAAAAAGTAAATTTACTATAAAAAAGCCTTACCTGATGGCTGTAGGCTTGGGTGTGGTGAACAATTATGGCGGCTACACTGCCCACAGTCGGCCTGCAAATCTCTTGCTGTATGGTCTTAATTTCTCATCTTGGCGTCGGTCGGTTACACATACAATAGCCCAACGACTCGAAGCTGTGCCGTAAACCGTTTGCAGTCCCCATCCGAGGCATTTTGTGCGAATTTACAGGCAAAGCTTCTCCTGCTCCACGAAAGTGTTGCCTGAATCACTGCTGCCTACAGACCGTGTGACTTACTTCCTGCACGTGCTCTAGGCAGGGCGTCTATTCGTCCTTGTCGCCTTTCCCACTCCCCAGAGCCACCTTCGTTTTAAACAAAAGAACACTGACTTTTACATAACACCTATTTCTTATAATGCTGCTAAGCGTGAAAATTTCTTAAATTGTCAAAGCTACATTAACATGAAAAATTTATACACACAAATATTTTTAAATATGAAAGATCATCACAAAATTAACATAATAAACAATTTACACAGTATTTTACTTACTTTACTCAGACACAAAGATCTTCAACCCCCAGTGTAACACACTTTACTTTACATATACAGAAAATTTAGTGCCAATATGCGAAAATTTTGTAGTTAGAGGATGCTTACGTGTCACCTGTCAGGGCGTAACTACACGTATCAGGTGTCCCAATCACTCGTACTGCACACGCCCCACACCAATACAGAGCCTATACCAGCTGGAACAGTTCCCTGCTGATATCCAGGGTCCATGGATTCGCGAGGTGTCTCCGTACCAGTACACGCACATCCGCTCGATACAATCTGAAACGAGTCTCGTCCTACCAGGCAACATGACTCCAGTCAACAACAGTCCAATGTCGGTTTTAACGGGCCCTGGCGAGGCGTAAAGCTTTGTGTCTTGCAGTCATGAAGGGTACACGAGTGGGTCTTCGGGTCCGTAATCCTATATCAATGAGGTTTCGTGGAAAGGTTCGCACGCTGACACTTGTTCATGGCCCAGCACTGCAATCCGCAGCAATTTGCGGAAGGATTGCACTTCTGTCACGTTGAACGATTCTCTTCTGTCGTCGTTGGCCCCGTTGTTCCAGGATCCTTTCCGGCCGCAGCGATGTCAGAGATTTAATGTTTTACCGGATTCCTGATATTCATGGTACACTCGTGAAATGGTTGTACGTTGAAATCCCCACTACATTGCTACCTCGGAGATACTGTGTCCCATCGATCGTGCGCCAATATTAACACCATGTTCAAACTCACTTAAATCCTGATAACCTGCCATTGTAACAACGGTAACCGATCTAACAACTACGCCAGACACTTCTTGTCTTATACAGGCCTTGCAGACGGTAGTGCCGTATTATGCCTGTTCACATGTCTCTGTATTTGAATACGCATGCTTGTACCAGTTTGTTTGGCGCCTTAGTGTATAAGAGAGAAGATGTGCCAGTGAGCATGAAAATTCATAGAATTGAAAAATATCTCCAGAAAGAAAATAATTGGTGACAGATTTTAAATTAACTTCAGTTATTACTCAGGAAATAGACGCGAAAATTCGTGAAGAGCAGAAATAAATATCCTCTCATCGACCACTTGTGTGTACAATACCACACGCTCACAAAAAGAAAAATATCCCCATATGTACTACAGTCCTTGTAATACTAGAGAGGGCCAAAGTAACGATCTGAAAAATAGATATTGATCCTCATACATTCAAACAAAGATGTGATCTTGGTCACACGAATATACAATTGCAAAAGCATGGCCCGCAGGAACACCTGAAAAATCATGTAATACGATAATACGTTTATTGCAGGCAAATATCCATATTAGGTCAAAGTACAATTGTAATAATACAAGAAATTTAAAATTTTATGTAGTGAGGATTGTATAATCACTTACTGACCGTGTACATTTGGTACATAGTTCTATATTGTAACGTTTTCGTATTCGATGACACAGTTTACACTCACATATTGCATTTGGTTCACGATTTGACGCGTTGTTGTCAATAGGGTGGTGGGAACCGTGCACTGCTATTCCGGTGATCAGGTGTCTCGAAGTTTTGTTTTTTCCATGTTCGGTCGACCATGTCGCCCATGCTGTAAAATTCTGGAGGCGGGTCTTCCCGTTTGTTCTTCAGTGTCTTTAGTCGATACTCCGAAGCACTGGTGTTGGGTAGCAACTGGTTTGTCAGTAGGTCTTAAATGAGGAAGGATTCCCTCTCCAGCTGGCATATCAGCCTGGACAGGACAGGACAGTTAAATGAAGTTGTGGAACGGGGCCAAAATAAGGGGCTGTCAGTTACACTCGAACACCAACTACATTACTTGATCAAACATTACAAGAGCCCAAAAAAAATTTTTTATAAACACACAGATTTAATCTTTGACCCGTAATTACCGACTGAAACCCACATTAATTTAAAAACGGCTGGAGGCCAATAACTTAAAATGCAAGCATAATCATAAATTTAAAAGGCAAACCTTACTTACAACAGTTCTTTATTTAGGCTGAAGGCCCAAAGAATCGGAGATTTTCAGAGCAAACAATTTAAATTCAAAATCGGCTGAAAGCCCAACACTTAAGGCTAAACAACATTAATTAAAAAAAAATCAAAGGCCTTACAGAAAACAGTTCTTAATTACGCAAAACTCAACCAAAACAGAAATTTAAAAGGCAAAGCCTAACCTTAAAACAGTTCTTTAGTTAGGCTGAAGGCCCAAAGAGCCAGACACTTTATGAGAAAACAAGTTAAATTCAAATCGGCTGAAGGCCTAACACTTAAAACTCCATAACATTAATTTTTTAAATACCAAAGGCCTTACGTGAAACAGTTCCTTGAACTAGGCTGAAGGCCTTAAGAGCAAAACAACTCAAACTCAAAATCGGCCGAAGGCCCAACACTTAAAATTCAAAAACATTAAAATTTTTAAAATGCCAAAGGCCTTGAACTAGGCCGAAGGCTTGAGAACAAAAAGAGCTATCGGGAGTAATGCATGAACTATGCCCGCACCCTATGCAGCTGATTGTCACTAGGTTGGGCTCCCTCCAAAAGACAAATAGTGCCCTCAAGGCCTTTAACAGCCTCACACAAAATTTCAGTTGCCGCTCCTGTCTCACCTACCACCGCCGACGTGAGGTCAACCGACTGAAGAACGGCAGCATGCAAACGGGCTACCAATTCCAGAACACTGCCCTCAATCGCTTGGCGCCTTATTGCCAACTCATAAACAAGGTGGTTCTTTCTCAGCAGGCCGATCCCAAGACACTGCCTGATTGCCATGACGATAAGCTCCTGAAACAACTAACAGCCAAAAAAATATTGGTGCCCCAGAACACAGACGAAACAAGAGTGAAACTGACAGCAACTAGACTGGCAACCACACTCTGCTACCAGTGATACGGCCAGTTTGACTTGCAGGACAGGACAGGTAGTTTAAGTTGTGGAAAGGGGCCAAAATAAAGGGCTGTCAGTTACTCTCGAGCATATAACTACATTATTTGATCAAATATTACAAGAGCACTTTGTTTTTTGTTACACAGAGCTTTATTCTTAGGGACTTAATTATCGACTGAAAGCCACTTTAATTCAAAAACGGGCGAAGGCCAATAAATTAAAACGCAAGCATAATGGGAAATTTAAAAGGCAAGCCTTATCTTACAACAGTTCTTTATTTAGGCTGAAGGCCAAGGAATATGAGATTTTCAGAGCAAACTATTTGAATTCGAAATCAGCTGAAAGCCCAACACTTAAGGCTAAACAACATTAATTTTAAAAAAAAGGACTTACTTAAAACAGTTCTTAATTAGCAAAACTCAACCAAAACAGAAATTTAAAAGGAAAAGCTTTATCTTAAAACAGTTCTTTATTTGGCGGCCGGTGTGGCCGAGCGGTTCTAGCCGCGTCAGTCTGGAACAGCGCGATCGCTTCGGCCTCAGGTTCGAATCCTGTCTAGGGCATGGATGTGTGTGATGTCCTTAGGTTAGATAGGTTTAAATGTTCTAAGTTCTAGGGGACTGATGACCTCAGATGTTAAGTCCCATAGTGCTCAGAGCCATTTGAACCATTTTTTGAACCAGTTGTTTATTTAGGCTGAAGACCCAAACAGACACTTCAAGAGGAAACAAGCTAAATTCAAATCGGCTGAACGCCTAACACTTAAAACTCCATAACATTAATCTTTTTAAATACCAAAGGCCTTACGTGAAACAGTTCATTGAACTAAGCTGAAGGTCTTACGAGCATAACAACTCAGACTGAGAATCGGCCGAAGGCCCAACACTTAAAATTCAACAACATTAAAACCTTTAAAATGCCAAAGGTCTTACATGAAACAGTTCCTTAAATTAGGCTGAAGGCCTAAATAATCTTACGCATTAAGGGTAAAACAAGCTTAATTTTAAAAAATATCGGCTAGTAGCCAAACAATATAAACAACAAGTACAAATTTTTAAAAAAGGCAGTACAACCAAGGGCACCCAGATGTTCGAGGGTCGGCGTGGAATTCAAACACTAACGGTCACTTAGGTGAGACAGGCAGTCGGACCAACCATTCACGATCCGACGACAACCCAACCGACCGACAGTCAACCGACCCACCGACAAGATAACTTCCACTTCACCCGACCAGGGCACAACAGGAAGTTCAGCGGAACAATGTAGAAGATGTTGGTGCCCACAACCAGTGATACACGGAGCTGTCAAACTACACATCGTGCCGGACAGCAACAACACGATGAGGAAACTACACTTCCTGAAATTTACGTCAACGGCCAGGGCAGGTAACCGGAACGTCAACGGCCACAAGGCAGAAGATAACGCTGGTGCACTTCAAACAACCAAATACGGTGAAACTCCACCGGAGGGTGGCTAGAATTTTCCAACTTGAAAACCACGCTGTTGCTCGAGCGAATATCCCAACAGCCGACAACGAACTCCAAACAACACAATGTCGACAGTCTTGACTTGCTGGTGGATTAAATCAAAACTCAACCTTCGTGTCTTGGGTCGGTGAGCCACGGACCTCGCAGCAATGGGAACACCACCACACACTCCGACACTGTGTAGAGAGCGCTAGCGGCCCCTGCCAAACCACGTCCCAAGGGGATTTCCTCGCTGCTGCACGCCAACCGACCGACTGGTCAGGCCCGGAAATGGTGAAAGCACCAAAAATACTTCGGCCGATGAGACGACCAACCGAACGACCAACCAACGGTCGTCCCGCTCCAATCAATCTCCCTTCGTCGGACAGTTCATGTGTGTCGCCAGCGGTCGGCGAGCACTGGCTGTCGGCGCCTCACCGGCGCTCCGTCCCCCGACTTCGCTGCTGTTGCGTCCCAACTGCACTGCTGGTCCGTCCCGAACTGACTGCCAGACACACCATGACTCGGAAATACTATCGGTCGCTCCAGAGATGGTACGACAGTGCACTTATCGATACGTGCTGCTGCTGCCGCTCACGGGCAAGTAAGACAGGAAGATAGTGAGGCCAGTAAGTGAGGCCAGTGAGTGCCAGTAAGAAAACCAGTGCCGCAGTACCGTAATAGAAGATGACAAACAATAAACGAGTAACTTTTACTTTTCCTAGTGTCGTTTGATCATTCACTGTGAGATGTGGTCCGATAATTTCTACGCCGTACTGCAGTACTGGCGAAATTTTGGCATTGAATATTGTCATTGTTGTCTCTAGGCTGAGGGTACTAGTGTGTTCTGTTTCGTGGATAGCCGTTATTGCTTGCATTGCCTTCTCTGTTCCATGTTTTGTGAGACATGTAGCACCTGTTTGTATCGTGACTACTATGGACTTGAAGGCTGGTACGATTTTCAGCTTCCTCTTCCGTATGAAGATCTCAGACTGTTTAGGCGCTCTTCCTCCATTTCTGAGCACCATCGTTTCTATTTTTGCCACATTTATTTCGAAGCCATGGTCGACGCACCAGTCCTCCATTTTGTTTATTGTTTCTTGCAGCTTTGCAATGTCCTTTGAGGCTATTACAATATCGTCTGGGGATGTTCTTACACTTCCCTCCGCTGCAAGGATAAATAACAGAGGATTGAATGGATCTGCCTGAAGTACTCTGTTCGTTTGGAGTATCGGCTCTGACAGGGAGAGGTTATCTGAGGTCGCTATCTCGTTTCATCGTAATATTGTAATTATGATTCGTGTCCTTATGTTGTTTTCACTTGGTACTTCCTTTAATTTGTCATTAGCTTTCTGTTTATAAAATCAAAGGCTTTGGTGAAGTCCATAAATATTACATAAAACTTTTCTCTGGCTTCAAGTGCTTCCCATACGCTCTTTAGCAGCAGCTCTATCGCAGCCAGGGTTTATCTTCCTTTCGTGAATATGATTTGGCATTCAGGGAGGTGTTTGTCTATTGTTTGCTTTATTCTTCGCATTATTATATTTGTGAATATTTTGATAGGTAAGATTTATAGTGCTATGCCTCTGTATATGCTAGGGTCCTTGGCATCTCCTTTCCCTCTATACAGCACATTTATTGTTGGTTGTTTCTACTGCTCTGGAGTGGATGCTGTTTCTTTGCACTTAATGTAGAGTTTTGTCGACGCTGGCGTTAGTATTTGGGCAGTACCTTTTAAATATTTGCTATACAATATGCCAGAGCATGCAGATTTTTTGTTCTTGGTGCTGTTAATTGCATCTTTGACCTCTTCTGTGGCTAACGTGGCCCGTTCTATGGTTATTTGTGGCAGTGTCACCTGTTTACCCTCTGATCTGCCTTTTAGTCCGTTCTAGTTCACTATGTAGTCTAAATGCGTCTCCCATTCTTTCATATTGATCTAATGTGTTTCAGCTCGTTTTCTGGGGTGTAGTGCAATATATGGGTCTCTTGTGGATTCATCCACTAGTTTCTTTCCTTCTCTTTCCCAGAAGGTTCTCTTATTTTCTTTTAGTTTTTTTTATAGATATATCGTTTTTCGCCATAAGTCCTGGGAAGTGTAGGGTTCTCTGCACACCGTTTTAGTTTGTGTAGGCTTTCTAGGACATTCTCCTTTGCGTGTGACATTCCGTGTCGAACCATTTTTTCGCCCTTCTTTTGTACCTAGAGTTCTTCTATCCCTTCTGTTGCTTCCTCTAGTCGCTAATTGTCTATTAACATTTCAATTTGTTTTATATCGTCTGTTTTTGCTTCCACTTTCTCGATGTCCTATTGTTCTCGAAAGTACTTGTTCCTCTTTTTATTGTGCTTTTCGCCATTCTCCTTGGTTATTTACAGCAGAGGAATATGTTTTGTGGTTTTTCAGTCCAGAGAGGTGTTATATTGCCCCCGGTTGGTCCTATTATGAATGTGACGTCTATTCTACTTTTGCCGTTGCGGTAAGTACAGCACTATGTGGGTTGTTTCTTCCTGCAACTTTTCGACTATTATTTTTGCTTTGTGCTTTAGTGTAGCCATGTTGTAGTCGAAGTCTCCAGCAACAATTAGTGACTTATCTTGTTTACTCTGATCACCCGGTTATTTCATCTATACTCATGTTCAGGAAAAAAACAGTACACCCTGAACGAGTAGAGATAGGACGTTTATGTTCACAGGACATTTAAATTAGTGTGTTCTGCAGAAATGATTAGCATTTCAATTACCTTGGTTCAGCATGTGTCCTTCTTGCCACGCTATCCGCCATGGGCCCTGACGATTTGTTCCATGCGTGATGGCATCGATGCACATAGGCGCTACAAGCATCCTGTAGTATATCCACCCATTCTGCACTCACCTGGTTCCAAAGTTCATCAGTGTCTGTTGGCACTGGGTCACAGCGCTTCACCGGTCCTTTCACCAAGTCCCACATACCTTAGATTGGCAACAATTCTGATAATCTGGCGCGCCAGGGAAAAAGGCTGGCATGTGATGATGCCAAAAAGACACATGTTAGCGTAGCAACATGTGGTAGTGCATTGTCTTGCTGAAAAATGGTGCGCTGTGCACAAAGTGTATGACTGTGGTTTGCAGGATATCATAAAGATCACAGTGCCCTGGACATGAACTAAGTGCGATTTGTAGTTCTATACAACAGCATATTGGACGACGCACATGTAACCCATGCCATAGTAAACGGCAACGGATTGTCACCCCTGATAGTATACGGTATGTGACTCTGTTCCACTTCTCCGCCAGAGCCGAGGAGAACGCAGACCTGTCCTGGAATGCCATTTGGATAAGGTGCCGAGCTTCATGGAAGGGGGTCTGAGTAGTGCGACCTGACCCATTTCGCCTTCCGTGAACAATTCTGCACACACCTGATGCACTTTCCAAACACTTTGACCCACACGAGCAACAATTTTCTGTGTGGATGCATCACATTCTCTCATACTAAAAATGCGCCCTCTTTCAGACTCACTGATTTGAAAGTACGTTTTGCGCATGCGTCTGCGAGGTATCCAGCACATGTGCTCAAGTCATACTGATCCACTACCTTCGGCTTATAGCGACAACGAGAGCCGCTAGAACATTTTACCGGTAGGTGGTACTGCGGCGCTATATCGATGTTGACATTAAAATCGCGGGCCAACAAGGTTCAAATGCTAATCATTTCTGCAAGACATACTAATGTACATGTCCTGCGGATATCAACATCTTACATTTGGTCGTTCGAGCTGTTCTCCTTTTACGTAACATTAGTGTATTATATCAATGGCAGCTTTTTTTCGACTGAAAGTGTGCTGATATTGTTGTAATGTGTTTCGTTTCTGCCAGCAGTGTCTGCTCCTGTTTGATAGTTGTGGTTAATGGTGTAAGCCAAGGGTTTATGAGGACAGTTAATCCTCCCATGGACCTTGCTGTCTCACCTTGTTTTGCTTATGTGCGGTAAAATTTCGAGTCCTGGCAGTTTTCGGTTAAAAATTAGGACTGCTGTGTCGTACCAGTGAGTCCACGTTTATTCCCCTTTTCGGACTATCCACATTCCATAAGAGGATCTTTAAGGTTCCTTCTGCATCTAGTTTTTGCATTTTTTTTTTTTTTTTTTGTGGTGTCTTGAATCTTATTGAAGAGACGGTGAAAGCGAAATGTCTGACAGTGATTCCTGCTGCCTAGAATTCAGCTTTATTCGCCAATTCTAAGTTTTGAAAGGGGATACATACTTCGTATATTTGTTGCCTGTTCTTCACATGCCACATCTTCTTTGAACCCCTTATTATTGAGGAATTGTTTTATTGATTCCAGTGTTGTCTCAGGTTTCAGCCGTCCTACGTAGAGCCAGCTGTCTTATCTGCAACTTGCAGATCTGCGTCTCGTGGTCCCACACCCGTTTTCCCCTTCCGGTACAGATGCTACAAGTTTTAGTGTCAGAACGTCATTAGTTCTAGCGCTATTTCATACCATCTGGTACAATTAAGTCAGCTCGTGCAGAAAGAATTAGATTAGACAATGAGACCGTAAAAGCTGTACAAGGTAATCTGCTATTTGGGCAGCAAGATAACTGATAATGGCAGAAACAGAGAGGATTTAACTGCAGACTAGCAGTAGCAGAAAAAATGTTTCTGGAAAAAAATTTTCTTAACATCTGAAATGAATTTTAGTGTTTGAAAGACTCCTCGTCGGAGAGCGCTTGTCTGCAATGTAGACTTTTTTTTTTTTTTTTTTAGTCATCAGACTCCTGTCTGGTTTGTTCCGGCCCGCCACGAATTCCAACCTCTTCTGTAGAAACCTCTTCATCTCAGTGTAACATTTGCAACCTATGTCCTCAATTATTTGCTGGATGTATTCCAATCTCTGTCTCTCTGTCTTCCTCTACAGTTTTTGCCCTCCACAGCTCTCTCTAGTACAGTGGAAGTCATTTCATGATGTCTTAAGACATGTCCAATCGTCCTGTTCCTTCTTCCTGTCAGTGTTTTCCATTTATCCCTTTCCTCCCCGAGTCTGCGAAGAATCTCCTCTTTCCTTACCTTATCAGCCCGCCTACATTTCAACATACGTCTGTAGATCACATCTCAAACGCTTCGATGATTCTCTTCTGTTCTAGTACCATACAATGCTGTGCTCCAAACGTAAATTCTAAGAAATTTATTCCTAAAATTAAGGCCTATGTTTGATACTAGTAGACTTCTCATGACCAGAAATGCCCTTTTTGGCAGTGCTGGTTTGCTTACCTGTTTTTTTATGACTTTTTAGTTTCTAATGTCTTAGTGACACAAGGTTATTAGAGAAATAATTACATGGTAGGACTGGAAACCCGGATGAGAGTTTTTACCTCCATATATGGGTCCGGATAGAAAAACTGTTCTGATAGGACTAGGTACTTTGAAAACAGGTGTGCTGAATGTTCTGCTATATTTCAGGGGTGGTGTAGTGTCAATATTTAAGGTTATAGAATTGATGGAAGTACCTGGTGGAGTAAATATGCAAAGAACTGTAATTGGTATCAGTGGGCAATTCGGAGCAGAGAAATAAATGTTGGAAGCCATCTAAGAAAGAAGAAGAAGAAGTCTGGAAAAGAAAAGGGAAGGAAAACAACACCAGGAACAAGATGAATGGACCTGAGATACATTAGTGTTATGCAAGGTAGGTTCAGAAACAAGCTTCAACATGAGTTTTCCGGAAGTTCACTTATTTGATGTTTTGGTAGACGCTGGTTAGAACTTATTAAAGACGGGGGGCTGAAGGCTTATATACTGACTTAAAGCATGCTTAAATGCAGACTATTCTTATGACTTAAATTTGAAAATTATAGTCCTTTTTAAAGACAAACTGTGAGTTCATTACTGAAGTTTTCGATCATCAATCTTAAACATTTTTTGAATCATAGTTTAGGACACCAACATCTTTTTAAACATAATAGCTTAAAGAACTTCCAGAAAAAAATTAAGCTTCTACTTTATTTTTATTTGGAGATATCTGTAATTATGCTGCACATAATTAATATGCTTCATTTCGGTTGGAACACAAAATACAATTCATAAAAATGTATGAGATCGAAAGCTGTACTTCATACATCAATTTTTTTCCAAAAGATCTGTTCAAATATGGTAAGCATTACGTGCGGTTACGACTCTTATTCTTTAACTACGCTACTACATTACTGACCAGCCGCCGGGTCATCCTCAGGCCATCGGCGTGATTGAATGCGGCTGCCGAGAGGTATGTGGACAGCACACCGCTCTCCCGGCCGTATGTCAGTTTACAATACCGTTAAAGCTTTAAATCTTTTTAAATGAAACATACGTTATTAACATTCTACATCTTTATTCTTCACGTCTACGTAGTGACCTTGGCGACGAGTGCATTTCTCCCAACGAGAGACCAGTTTGTTGTTATCGTCGCTGTAGAATGTTCGAGTTTGTTGATGGAGCCACAACCTGACCTTTGCTTGCACCGGTTCATTACTATCAAATTGAAGTCTTCGAAGGCGGTTATTTAGCTTTGGAAACAGGTGAAATCCACATGGGGCAAAGGTGAAGCTGCATGGAGCATGACCGATGAACGTGAACTCAAAGAGTAGGATAGTTGCAGATGTCGCAGCGCTCGCGAGTGTGCTGCACGTGTGAAAGAAATCTTCCAGTTCAAATCTCGATTACACCACACTGTTTCTCAGGCACCGCACAGTTACGTTACAAACCGCCATGTTAAATGCAACACGTCAGAGCCGTTTAGCGGCCGAGCATATGTAGACATGACATAGATAAAAAAATTCAGAGGCATTAGTTTGCACGTACCTCCTCGTTCATTCTCAAAATTTCATCCTACAGTTAAGGTACATATTTAACACTGGTAGCCATCTCCAAGCAGAGAATGATACCTTTGGATGTAGCAGCCTCCTTCTTATATCCTCTTTGCACCGTCGGTCATTCGTAGCTTTGCTTGCAATGTAGAAGAATTACTTTGCTTTGTCGGCTACGTGCTCCCCAATTCTGGCGTTGCGTTTGTCGCTAATCTCATTTCTGCTACTCCTCGGTACTGTGCTCTGTCACTAGTTTACTCTCCGGCCACGTTCACTGCTCAGCGGACTGTGCGTTCTTTCAACAGATCCTGTAAATTTTCCTTACTTTCACTGAAGCTAACTACTTCCTCAGAAAATCCCTTAACTGTTCAGTTACACACGTTTCTTTTTATTTCTCGTTAACATATTAATTTCATATACACTCCTGGAAATTGAAATAAGAACACCGTGAATTCATTGTCCCAGGAAGGGGAAACTTTATTGACACATTCCTGGGGTCAGATACATCACATGATCACACTGACAGAACCACAGGCACATAGACACAGGCAACAGAGCATGCACAATGTCGGCACTAGTACAGTGTGTATCCACCTTTCGCAGCAATGCAGGCTGCTATTCTCCCATGGAGACGATCGTAGAGATGCTGGATGTAGTCCTGTGGAACGGCTTGCCATGCCATTTCCACCTGGCGCCTCAGTTGGACCAGCGTTCGTGCTGGACGTGCAGACCGCGTGAGACGACGCTTCATCCAGTCCCAAACATGCTCAATGGGGGACAGATCCGGAGATCTTGCTGGCCAGGGTACTTGACTTACACCTTCTAGAGCACGTTGGGTGGCACGGGATACATGCGGACGTGCATTGTCCTGTTGGAACAGCAAGTTCCCTTGCCGGTCTAGGAGTGGTAGAACGATGGGTTCGATGACGGTTTGGATGTACCGTGCACTATTCAGTGTCCCCTCGACGATCACCAGTGGTGTACGGCCAGTGTAGGAGATCGCTCCCCACACCATGATGCCGGGTGTTGGCCCTGTGTGCCTCGGTCGTATGCAGTCCTGATTGTGGCGCTCACCTGCACGGCGCCAAACACGCATACGACCATCATTGGCACCAAGGCAGAAGCGACTCTCATCGCTGAAGACGACACGTCTCCATTCGTCCCTCCATTCACGCCTGTCGTGACACCACTGGAGGCGGGCTGCATGATGTTGGGGCGTGAGCGGAAGACGGCCTAACGGTGTGTGGGACCGTAGCCCAGCTTCATGGAGACGGTTGCGAATGGTCCTCGCCGATACCCCAGGAGCAACAGTGTCCCTAATTTGCTGGGAAGTGGCAGTGCGGTCCCCTACGGCACTGCGTAGGATCCTACGGTCTTGGCGTGCATCCGTGCGTCGCTGCGGTCCGGTCCCAGGTCGATGGGCACGTGCACCTTTCGCCGACCACTGGCGACAACATCGATGTACTGTGGAGACCTCACGCCCCACGTGTTGAGCAATTCGGCGGTACGTCCACCCGGCCTCCCGCATGCCCACTATACGCCCTCGCTCAAAGTCCATCAACTGCACATACAGTTCACGTCCACGCTGTCGCGGCATGCTACCAGTGTTAAAGACTGCGATGGAGCTCCGTATGCCACGGCAAACTGGCTGACACTGACGGCGGCGGTGCACAAATGCTGCGCAGCTAGCGCCATTCGACGGCCAACACCGCGGTTCCTGGTGTGTCCGCTGTGCCGTGCGTGTGATCATTGCTTGTACAGCCCTCTCGCAGTGTCCGGAGCAAGTATGGTGGGTCTGACACACCGGTGTCAATGTGTTCTTTTTTCCATTTCCAGTAGTGTATAAGCTAGGAAAATACTGATTGTAAATCGTTTCTGGGTGATGGAAGAACGGAAACTGGGGAAAAATCAGTTTCTTAATGAGTTCTGGAAGTTTATTTCCATAGCGCAGTTCTTAGCACACTGGACTCGCATTCGGGAGGACGACGATTCAAACCTGCGTCCGGCCATCCTGATTTACGTTTTCCGTGATGTCCCTAAATCGCTGCAGGCAAATGTCGGGATGATTCCTGTGAAAGGGCACGGCCGACTTCCTTCATCATCCTTCCCTAATCCGATGGGACCGACGACCTCGCTGTTTGGTTCCCTCCCTCAAAACAACCAACGAACCAACCAACCATGATCAAGTCTAAGAGATTGCAAGCCGACACTTAGCTTCCAGTTCCGAAGAATGTAGCAGCTGGCAGGCTACTGCACGTGCGTAGGATTGAAGACAATGGATCAAAAATTACGGAATGCACAGCCCACCATTGTGGCGGAGAAACAAGTAAATTGTATAACTGAACCAGTCACGTCTGGCTTTATATCCACTTCAGACTGACGTATTTGTATTTGCGCTGGTATCCCAGTGCAAAGAAGGCGAATATGTTTCTCTTTAAAAGACTGACAGGAAAGAGGGGGTGGGTGGGAGGGACCAGCTGCCTCAGTTCTCATTCTGCCTCCCTCACCGGATCTTATTTGCGCTCTTTTAATACAGAACATTCTCAAGTCTTTCATCAGGTCTTTCTTTGTAGTTAAGGGGAGTTGTAATGGATTTTGGTCCAAAAAATTTGTTTTTCAAAAATATTATTTTCTTGATCAATATTGCGTGTGAATTTTAACGTGATAGCAGCCTTAGAAATGCCTTTAAATTGTTAAACTGATTAACTCTGCACTGGCGGCCACTCCCACCTTTCCCGACATTTGGGAAACTGCTTGCTTCAGCGGAATTTTTGTCCGTGTGAAGGCTGTGTTCTTTCGATATCTGAGTCTGACATCTATATCTACGGCAGACATCTACACTCCTGGAAATTGAAAT
This sequence comes from Schistocerca piceifrons, assembly GCF_021461385.2. Lineage (NCBI taxonomy): Eukaryota > Metazoa > Arthropoda > Insecta > Orthoptera > Acrididae > Schistocerca > Schistocerca piceifrons. Next base: position 564,515,480 of record NC_060143.1, read on the forward strand.
AAGAACACCGTGAATTTATTGTCCCAGGAAGGGGAAACTTTATTGACACATTCCTGGGGTCAGATACATCACATGATCACACTGACAGAACCACAGGCACATAGACACAGGCAACAGAGTATGCACAATGTCGGCACTAGTACAGTGTATATCCACCTTTCGCAGCAATGCAGGCTGCTATTCTCCCATGGAGACGATCGTAGAGATGCTGGATGTAGTCCTGTGGAACGGCTTGCCATGCCATTTCCACCTGGCGCCTCAGTTGGACCAGCGTTCGTGCTGGACGTGCAGACCGCGTGAGACGACGCTTCATCCAGTCCCAAACATGCTCAATGGGGGACAGATCCGGAGATCTTGCTGGCCAGGGTACTTGACTTACACCTTCTAGAGCACGTTGGGTGGCACGGGATACATGCGGACGTGCATTGTCCTGTTGGAACAGCAAGTTCCCTTGCCGGTCTAGGAATGGTAGAACGATGGGTTCGATGACGGTTTGGATGTACCGTGCACTATTCAGTGTCCCCTCGACGATCACCAGTGGTGTACGGCCAGTGTAGGAGATCGCTCCCCACACCATGATGCCGGGTGTTGGCCCTGTGTGCCTCGGTCGTATGCAGTCCTGATTGTGGCGCTCACCTGCACGGCGCCAAACACGCATACGACCATCATTGGCACCAAGGCAGAAGCGACTCTCATCGCTGAAGACGACACGTCTCCATTCGTCCCTCCATTCACGCCTGTCGCGACACCACTGGAGGCGGGCTGCACGATGTTGGGGCGTGAGTGGAAGACGGCCTAACGGTGTGCGGGACCGTAGCCCAGCTTTATGGAGACGGTTGCGAATGGTCCTCGCCGATACCCCAGGAGCAACAGTGTCCCTAATTTGCTGGGAAGTGGCGGTGCGGTCCCCTACGGCACTGCGTAGGATCCTACGGTCTTGGCGTGCATCCGTGCGTCGCTGCGGTCCGGTCCCAGGTCGACGGGCACGTGCACCTTCCGCCGACCACTGGCGACAACATCGATGTACTGTGGAGACCTCACGCCCCACGTGTTGAGCAATTCGGCGGTACGTCCACCCGGCCTCCCGCATGCCCACTATACGCCATCGCTCAAAGTCCGTCAACTGCACATACGGTTCACGTCCATGCTGTCGCGGCATGCTACCAGTGTTAAAGACTGCGATGGAGCTCTGTATGCCACGGCAAACTGGCTGACACTGACGGCGGCGGTGCACAAATGCTGCGCAGCTAGCGTCATTCGACGGCCAACAACGCGGTTCCTGGTGTGTCCGCTGTGCCGTGCGTGTGATCATTGCTTGTACAGCCCTCTCGCAGTGTCTGGAGCAAGTATGGTGGGTCTGACACACCGGTGTCAATGTGTTCTTTTTTCCATTTCCAGGAGTGTATATCTTTGCCTGAAAACTTTCTTGCATGTGGTTTATCTATGTTTTGACAATACTAACACATATTAGTTGCTGGAAGGTTGAATTCGCAGACCTTTACGTGGAAGTCGAGATTTATGGATAATGAGTCGTGGAGAAACTGTGTTTAGGAAACGGAGGTTTCATGGAAGTCGGTTTACCAACAAAAAAGAGGCACCAGCTCGAAATGAACAACATAAGCTCTCAGCTTCAGAATCGAAACTTGGGATAGGGGAATTGTGCAGCTACGCGAATGATGTTGATATGGATTCCACTGGATTCAGATTTGTTGATAGAGCTTCTCTTCGTACAATACAACAATAGAAAAGTTGGAGCCCGCATCTCGTGGTCGTGCGGTAGCGTTCTCGCTTCTCACGCCCGGGTTCCCGGGTTCGATTCCCGGCGGGGTCAGGGATTTTCTCTGCCTCGTAATGGCTGGGTGTTGTGTGCTGTCCTTAGATTAGTTAGGTTTAAGTAGTTCTAAGTTCTAGGGGACTGATGACCATAGGTGTTAAGTCCCATAGTGCTCAGAGCCATTTTAGAAAAGTTGGAATGTGTTGGCCACATCCAAAAGAGGTTTGGTAGTAGGATTCGACGTATGCTGAAAGAGAAGAAAAATGAGGTATTTGAGAATGGAAAACCATTAGGAGCAAAAGGCAGGCTTACTCTGAAAGAAATTAATTCTCTTCAGTTATGGGAGAGCTATCAGGAAAAACACACATAGTTTAGAGCCAAAGAGGCGTGCTGTGTGGGCACACAATCGGTGTCCGAAATATGATTGGTGTAAGTTCAACAATAGAAATGAGACGTATTCAGCGAAACAATCATTACCTGAACCTGTTATGAATGCAAATAAGCCAACATTCCGGTTTCTTGCAAACCCTGATTTACTGTGGAAGTGTCTTCATGGAAACACACAAAATGCAAATGAAAACTTCAATAATTTAATTTGGATTAGATGCTCAAAAACAACATTCACAATAAGTGTTTATTATGCGGCTTTATGTTACAGTAACGGAAATAATGGCAGAATTGAAGTGCTGATGACAGTTGGTATAGAACCTGGTGTGTTTACAACAAAAGCATTTTACACCATCGAAGAGAGTAGGGTCAAGAAAGCTAACAGATCAGCGTCTTACCTGCAAATACAGGCCAGGCAGATTCGAAGACGAGAGAAGAGTAACCTGGAGGATGAGGGGTATCAGTATGGAGGATTTTAAGACTGAGGTAAGCTTTTACGTGTAGAAGTATGAAAAGAAAATCTTTGAATCTCGTTTTCTCTGTTTCACATTTTTTACCTTATTAGAAGCCTTTTCTCAAAAAGTATATGCGCTACTGCTATAATATTTTCACGAACTGTTCGAAATGTGATGCTGTCTACCTCGAACTAAAAAATACGAGATACTGCAATTACATTCCGATTTTTATATGATTGTATGTAGAAAAAAAAAGTTAATTTTGAACGTATAAAATTAAAAACTCTATTAATGATACAATTTGTACCATAAATTAATAACTGTTGTTCAGTGGTCTTATAACCTTTCAGGACACTAGAATAAAATTTTCGGGTTAATTGCATGATTAGAATTTGAATTATGGCTTTTATAAAAGGACAATAAAACAATAAAAAATTCAAATTTATGGAAAAATATTAATCCTGCATATTTTATTATATTTTTTGTCAAAGCACAGCTCTTTCGTTTTTCACATGCAAAAGTTTAGATTTGTACATTAATAAATGTGGCTTTAATGATTTTTTAAATCATGTTACACCCCGCCCCCCTCCTTCATACTCAGCATCTCTCTCTCACTGCCACTTTCTATTTATGCCCCCCTCCAGCTGTCTATTTTTTCTCCCACAGATTCTTGAACACATTCTGAGTTCGAATACCCTACATTTCTGCGGAACCGAGAAGCTGACGCATACGAATCAGCAGGATTTTAGAAAGCTGCGCTCGTGGCATCGCTCGTGCGAAATTCAGCTCGCCCTTTTCTCACATGATATACTGCGGACTATGGACGAAGAGCAACAGACAGATTCCATATTTCTAAATTTCCATAAAGCATTTTACGTGGTGCCCCGCTCAAGGCTGTTAACAAAGTTACGAGTTTATGGAATAGGTTCCCACATACGTAAGTGGCTCAAAGACTTATTGAGTAATGGAGCCCACTACGTTAGCCTCGACGGTGAGTGTTTGTCAGAGACCAGGATATTGTGAGGAGTGGTCCAGGGAAGTGTGATAGAACGGCTATTATTTTATATATACATAAATGATCTGGTGAACAGGGTGTGAAGCTGGTGATGCTGTGGTGTAAGGTGAGGTATCGAAGTTGAGTGACTGTAGGAAGATCCATGACTTAAAAGAATTTCTAGTTGGTGTCATGAATGGCAGCTACCTCTAGATTTGGGACAATGTAAGTTAATGCGAATCACTAGAAAAAACACAGCTCTAATGTTCGGGTACAGTATTAATAGTGTTCTGCTTGGCACGGTCACGTCTTCTAAATATTTGGTAGTAGCACTGCAGTGCGTTATGAAATGGAACGAGCATACGAGGATTGTGGTAGGTGAGGCGAATGGCTGACATCGGTTTGTCGGGAGAATTATGGGAAACTGTCGTCCATCTGGAAGGATACCGCATGTACGACACTAGTACGATCCATTCTTGAGTACTGCTCGAGTGTCTGGGTTACGCATCAGGTCAGATTAAAGGAAGACATCTAAGCAATTCAGAGGAGGGCTGCTAGCCTGGTTACTGACAGGTTCGAACAACGCGCGGGTACCACGGAGAAGCTTCGAAAAGTTAAATGGGAATCTCTGAAGACGAGTTTCCTTTCGATAAACATAATTTAGAAAATTTAGGGAAACGGCATCTGAAGATGACGGCAGAATGCTTCTTCTGGCACCAATATGCAGATCGCATAGGGACCATGAAGATAAGAGAAATTAGAACATCTGGAGCATAAAGACAATCGTTTTTCCTCACTCTATTTGCGAATGTCACAGGAGAGGAAACGGCAAGTAGTATTACAAGGTACCCGCCGCCACATAGCGTACGGCCGTTTGCGGAGTGTGTAGATGTAGATGTAGATATAGATTTACAGTATATCCCACTAGCCACTGTCTCTTCTCTTTTTTTCTTTTTTTCCCACTGCCACTGTCTTCCTCTCCTCAGCAAATCAAAAATCATGTGAGGCAACCGAGGAGGGGGGAGGGGGCTTATTTCTACGCCTTTACCACGTGTTCAAAACCGTGGTCCAAAATGCGCTCCACCCTAAGCCTACGCGTTAGAATTCGCCGGCCTGCGGAGGTTCAAACCCCCCAAATCCTATATATGGTCTCCATTTATCTCTACTTTTCATTTCCACTGACTCCTCTCTCTCTCTTGCTTTCCCTTTCACCACCACTGGCTCTCCTTACCTTCAATGCCTTCTCTCTTTGATTCCGAATGCTATTGTCTCCATTTATCTTTCTTTCTCTTTTGCTACCACTTTCTCTCTTCACCATCACTGTCACCTCTGTATCTCCCACTATCATCGTCTCCTGTCTCTTCCACATCACTGTCTCTTTGTTACTCTCTTTCAGTACAAAATTCGCGAATTTGTTCTCATGCCAAAAGTTTTGGTGAAGAAGACGGAATGATGATTGACGTTGCTGGTTCCCCACTTGTCTCAATCTTTTAAAGATGAACATACTCGACTTTTTTGTGCGCCGAAGGTAGCACTTTTCTGCTGGTTCCCTTGTTTTCCCTGCTGCAGCAAGGTTTGCTGCTTATTGTGGAGTCTTGTACCGCAAGGAAGCAACGATGAAGATATTGTTATGAGTGGCCTGGTATCCTCTTTTTACAACACAAATACACCCACGGATTATTAGGGTTTTTTATTTACATGAACTGGAAGTATTTACTTAACTTGTATTGAGTCCATGTATTGTGGTACAAGCTCATCAGTAACAGTCCTCTTGCTGACAGTATCGGTAATCTTCCTATTACAAACTTGAGTCTCATTGCTGGTGAAGTATGAAGTACCACTATAGTCACTAATCTGGTCACTATGTACTGTCTTAGCCTGTTACGAAGTAATCCCGCTCTGCGAGTAGACTCAGAGAGGCCACCCTCGATGACTGAGTGAGTCAGCTGCGGCGGCCTAAATACGTGCTGTCGAGAGGGCACTGGCGGCGCGTTGCTTGTGGGTGTGTCTCTGGCCTCTCACGTGATACGTGCGCTTGATCCTGAGCTCACTGATCGATCTTCGCGCTTCATCTTTGCCGATCGGTGTGCTGGCCACATCTTAAGCCAGCACATTCCCCTCCCCTCCCCATCCCCCCCGTCCTCCCTCCCCATCGAAATGCCGCACCGTTGTCGTGTAGGGAGGGTGTGAACGACAGCGTAGAGATGAGCTGGGAGCTGTGACTGTCGAGGACAGCGTACTTCCAACCTTACCACGCCATCTGGCTTCGAGGCAACAGATCTGGCTTCGAGGCAACAGAAACATCCTTCGGAAAACTGCTTCCAGGGCACATGGGCGATGGCGACGGTGGCGGCAACGAATGGTCCACGTCCAACAGGTAGGCGAGTGGGGACGGTGTTGGAGAGGGCGCATGGTCCATCCGCTCCTCCTGGGGTGCCCTGATGGCACCAGCGTACGCCTGCGAAGGCCGTGTGGACCCATAAGACCGTCAATGTGGGGGAAGGAAAGCAGCAGAATCGCGAGGCAAATGACACGAGCTAATTTGGTTCTGGTGGTCACGCTGCAAAATATTGACACTTGCAATCAAGTGCATAAAAGAGCCAATGTGTTCCTGTATCACGCCTCCTTCCCAGCGCCTACGGTTGCCTATACCCTGATCGCGCGGCGCAAAGCGATATATGCGGGCCATTAGCGGCGCCCGAGGCTGCGGTGGATGTAGCAAGTGGACCAGCGTCCAATGCCCGGCGGTCATGCGGAAGTTCCACCGGTGATGGTCCTTCTCGTGGGTGGAAGCGATAGGAGACGGGAAAGAATTGCAGTGCCTCTTCCCGTGTGTGGGTGGTGAGAAGCGTTCTGCTTCTCCGTTGGATTGCGGATGATACGGAGCACTTGTTAGATGACGAATGCCGTTGCGGTCGCAAAACAGTTGAAAGTCACGTGAAGTGAATTCCGGTCCATTGTCCGACACAAGTACTTCTGGCAAACATTCTATGCAAAATATGGAGGACAACGCTTAAATGGTGCTACATGTTGTAGAAGCGGTAGCCACCGTAAATGAGATCTTGCTAAAAGAGTCTAATACTATGAGCCATCGAGTGTTCCAAAATGGTCCCGCAGAGTCTATGTGCACTTGTCGCCTTGGGGTTGAATCTTAGGCAAAGCTGAGAATGTCTGTGGCGGATGGATCGGTTATCCGCGCATGCGCTGTACTGTGACTGCATCTGCTCAATGTGGCGTCCATGCCCTGCCAAGCACATTATGTCGCACTAATTGTTTAGTGCGAACAATTCCCCAACGTCCTTGTTGGAGCAGCACATCCTTTTAAAACGCTGGCAATAAGTACAGCCGATTGTCCACTGTCGTTTTCAGCTTGAACCGCACACTGTTGAACTAAAGGTTATACCGACGTGCAAGATATCGGCGCACAACTGGCTTCTGGATACTGTTCAATGAACGAGGCCTACACGTGCGAATATAATACAACTAAACCTTGAGATCTGGTTCTGCTTCCACGGTCTAGTGCAAGAGAAAAGAGTCCTGCTATTCAGAGTCCTGCGCGTCGGTTTGGCAACAAGAAACGGCAGATGTATCAAAATTAGAGTCTGGTACAATCCGAGGGCAAGATAGGGCGTCTGCATTACCATGCTTTGCCGTAGGTCTATACACAGTTTCATACTGATGCTGCGAAAGCAACAAAGCCCAACGTGGAAATTTTTGAGCAGTGTGTGCGGGGACCGGCTTTGATGGGTGAAACACGGACTGAATTAAAAAGAACTTGCGACCATACAAATAGTGATGTAATTTGGTCACATCATACGCAATAGGGAAGTCCTCTTTTTCTATTTATAATTGCACAGATTTAACAACTTTGAGGCAAAGGAATGGGTTTCTCTTGTTCACCAATTCTGAGCGAAAACACAGCACCAATTCGATAGGAAGAGGCGTCACCTTAAATAAAATTTAAAAAAAAGCTACTAGCTTGGCAGGGTCGAAATGCACTAAAATTCTGTCATTGAAGAAAGCGTTTCTGAGTTTCTGAAATGCGTCTTGATAGTTTTTAGTCCACGCGAAAAGTACATGTTTGCGACACAGGCGATGCAATGGAGCCGCTATGTGAGCGGCATTTGATATGAAACGAATGTAGTATGTCATCTTGCTTAGTCTGACTGCAGTTCAGACACATTGCGAGGAACAGGCAGGTCACGGATTGCAAGCAAATCATATTGGAGGGCTGCAAACCCGACTGTTTATCAAATGACCTAAGTACTGTATTTGTTTGAAAAATGTCACACTTTTCGCATGACACTTGAGTCCTGCGTCTGACAACACTCGAAAAAGAGTACACAAATTGGCAATGTGTTCCTCTGATGTACGACCTAAGACGACAATGTCGTCAAGGTGGTTTGAACAAAATGGCACTTTTCCAGTCAGCTATCCCAAGCAACCTTGAAAAATGGCGGGTGCGGAAGCACTGCCGAAGAGCAAACACAAATATTGAACAGTCCTAAGTGTGTATTTACAACTAACACATTCTGCGATTCTTCATCCAATGGAATTTGGAAGTAGCCATCACGCAAATCTATCTTAGGAAAGTAACGTCCTGCACCAAACCTGTCCATGAGTTCCTCAGGACGAGGTACCGGATGAGTGTCAACTTCTGTCTGTGGGTTGACTGTAGACTTGAAGTCAACACAATTGCCAATGCGACCACAAGGCTTCAGCAACAAAACTAGTGGACTTGTCCACTGTCTAGCTTGATTGGGAGCAATTACACTATTGTCTTACAATTCTTTCAGTTGACTGGCTACTTCGTCTCTTGAAGAAATTGGAACGGGGGCGGGGGGGGGGGGGGGGGGGGGGCCCGGAGTAACATACGCTGTGCATTGTCTTTCAATGTAACAAGCGCTACAAAGTTATTAGCTTTTCCCATTCCTTCTGAAAATAGTTCCGAAAATTCTTTAAGCAAGCTAGCTACACTGTCTTTTGATGCAAAAGCAGATATGGAAAGTGCATTGTCTTGGATGTTAAGTCCAAACAAATAACAGGCATCTAAACCGAATACGTTCCCACTGTCTCTTGATTTCAACACAGTAAAATTCACTGTCCTAGTGTGAGATTTGTAAGTGGCAGGCAATCTACACTGTCCAAGCACTGATATTTCCCTTCTGTTTTATGCAGTGAGGTGCTTTCTAGATTTACAAAGGCGTGGTGAGCCCAACTGTTGGTACGAAACACGACTGAGCGAAGTTACTGAGGCACCTGTATCTAACTGAAAGCTCACATGACGGTCAACAATTTGTAACGAGACAAATTGTTAGAACGTCGTTGTGCAGCACTAGGGCGAGAAGGGAGAACATCCTTCATCTTACTTTTGACAGAACCTGTTGCAGGTTTTGCAAACAAACCGTTCAAAAATCGTACGAACCTGTTTTTTTTTCTATGACCAGGAAAAATTGTCGTTTTTGTGGCGTTGCAAACAAACTGCTTCGACATGGCCTTTTTTTCCACACGTATAACACTTTGCGTTACGTGATGGGTAGTTCTGTCTTTTATGACGAGCAAAACATCTAGGGCAACACTTTACTAAATTCACAGGCCTGTTTACATGTCCACGTGGCTGTCCACGCGGCTGTGTACGCGCTCGCAATTGTGGCTGCTTGGGGCGGTCGCGAACAAGGGTTGACTTCACCCGACAAATACATTTACTTTCAGTCTGGTACAGGAAGGGCTCGGAGAACCGTGCGCGTAGGTCACTCTTCCGGGACGGGGAGAAGCGCCGGCTCCGGACTGAATGTCCCCGGCGGATCAACGACGGTGTCCCTGCCAGGCTGGATGTGGTTTTTAGGTGGTTCCCCACATCCCGCGAGGGGAATGCCGAGCTGGTACACATGTCCAGCCTCAGTTACACAATTTGCCAACATTTCGAAAACTTTCATAAACTTTTACATGAATAAGAGTACACGCCGGCAAGTGGGATACAGATGTTCCGTCCAGGTGAGTAACGAGGTGCAACAGGAAAGGCACCAGGCCACTCTTCAAACGAACCATGCCACATCCGTAAGTAACACTGGCGAACTTCCACCGATATTGGAGAAAGGTACACGGAAAAAAAGAAGACTATTACTATGACGAGGGAGCAGGGGGACGGGGAGGGGGGGAGGGGGCGGTGCCTATAATTTTATTTCAGAAACAAACAATTTGTTGCTAATCCAGTAGTCGGCCGTTTCCGTTATAAAATAAACGAAAGAGAAAGTGAAACTGTTTAATTCTCAATCAGTCAGCCGAACGTACGGGTCTTTTTTTAACTGTGGCGTGGAACTGAGACAGTAATTTATTCCTCGTGTTGTCATTTAGTGCTAACGGGCTTGCCCGTCAGATCACCGACGTTAAGCGCTGCCGCCTCGGCCAGTACTTGGAAAGGTCACCCTCCGGGTCTGCGATGCGCTGTTGGCAAGCGAGTTGCACTCACCCCTTGTGTTGGCAATTGAAGAACCACTTGAGTGTCAAGTAGCGGCTACCATCACGATAGCTGACAATGGCCGGGAGAACGATGTGCTGACCACATGTCTCTCCATATTCCCGTTGACTGACACCTATTTTGCCCGCATCTCGTGGTCGTGCGGTAGCGTTCTCGCTTCCCACGCCTGGGTTCCCGGGATCGATTCCCGGCGGGGTTAGGGATTTTCTCTGATTCGTGATGGCTGGGTGTTGTGTGCTGTCCTTAGGTTAGTTAGGTTTAAGTAGTTCTATGTTCTAGGGGACTTATGACCACAGCAGTTGAGTCCCATAGTGCTCAGAGCCATTTGAACCATTTTTGACACCTATTGGCGGACGATGACACGGCGGTCTGTCGCTACTATTGGGCCTACCGAGAAGTATATACACAGAAATTGCCATTTAATACTCTTTTGTAGTTGTCGTCCCCTGAGCAGAGGAACATTATTCACAGCAATCTGACACGTATTATAGGACACCAATTGCGATTCTTATAGTGGTAAACTAAATTTTTCCAAGGGATTTTTTCTATTTTAAGCCCCTTTAGCGGCGGTTCACCTGAAAGACACAATAAAAAATAAAATTAAATCAACTTTAGGATGTAGAATTCAATGCTCAGATTTTTTGGAGAATGGAAGCCGCAACAAAATCATCTTTTACAATTGTCACCCTCAATTTTACGCCCGCTCCTGAAGCTCCCGTTTATTTTCCTCATTTTGCACTATGTGAGGAATGGACTGATCAGTTAGGTGGTGGTAAATTATGTTGTTTGGTTTGTTGGGTGCTCAACTGCGCGGACATCAGCACCCGTACAAAGTCCCAATTTTTACACAGTCCAATTTTTTTACCCAGTCCAATCCAGCCACTGTCACAAGTGATGATGATGATATGTTGAGGACAACACAAACACCCAGTCCCCGGGCAGAGAAAATACGCAGCGTGGCCGGGAATCGAACACGGGACCACGTGATCCAGAGGCAACAACGCTCGCGACTAGACCACTAGTGCGGACGTGGTAACTCATGAAGAGGATATCGTGCTCACACGCGTGTGGACGTGAGCGTGCACTTCACAACAGAAGTTATGTGTAGTACATTGTTGCCCAACTTCAGTTTGTCACCATAGGAATCAGTTTAAGAAAGACCTCAAACTACGGGAAATGCTTGAGTGTCCGCCAAGAGACTCATCTCATGGAAGTTACAAGCATGTCGACGCACCAGTGACGGTGGAGACCGTCTAGAACTGCTGTCCATGTATCGGTGTATAGATACATCGATTCATTTCTTCCATTATATTTCGATGTATCGATATAGAAACGACTATTGCGGCTGCCGATATTTTTATTTTATATTAGTATTTTCCCAGTTTTCGGTAAATATTTGGAATTGTTATTTTGAAACTGTAGTAAAACATAATTTTACTTTCACTGTGTGAAAGAGTGTTACTACTTTTTGAGTTTTCATCACCTCTAGTCTTTCTATTTGACAGTGTGGAGCATTTACAGCTGGCAGAAAGAAGTAGCAGCATCGCACTGGTGGAGAGTGCTACATCTTCATATCGGCATTTTTAAAAAAAAGCTGCTGAAAGTGATGAACAAAAATCTAAATGACAAGACTGGTCTTTGTGGTGGGAGGAGACGTGTGAGGGGAAATGCTGACGTAATCGGCGCTCGGCGCTACCAACAGAAACTGCAACATCTAGCTTCACCACGCAGTTTCGACACCACGACTCGCTGGCGTTTTCAGAAATGAAAAAAAAATAAACAAAAAAAAAACAGGGAAGTCGGCATGAAGCGTGCGAGAGAAATCTGATATGTGACGAAACCCAACGACAGACGCATCGGATACCTTTTATTGGGCCACTTACATGGAGTGAGCATCGTTAACAAAGTCGTTATCGCCAAGGATTAACGTACATCGTTTTCGTTTCAGTTCTTGCTCTAAGGGGGATAGGCAGGCTTCTAGTTTGTTGATATACAGACTAACAATAAATCAACACTTAAATATACAGCTCTACAACTGGCAGTATACGTACAATGAGCAGCCGATGTTTCTATAGGCCGATATGTCGACATTTTTTCTGCGGTAAGTCTATATATCGATACCTTCCTCAATATATCTCGGCATGATAATGATTTTTTTTTTAAATATCGATGTATCGGATTCCTGACATTTTTAAAAATGTTAACACTCCTAAGACTGACCACAGACAGCTACGTATCTCAAACACGGACGTCGAAAAACTGTGTTGCTAATTAACATATGGCCAAACAGAAAAGGATTCTGCGACGGGCCAGAACGACCGGCCGGTTCCGTGGATATTTTTAATGGATCCGCCCCACCGGTAGGTCCGTCGTTAGCCACTACCGTGCGAGCTCTGCCAGTCAGACGTGTCTCTCAGATCTGCTAGTAGGCCGGCTCCCTTCGTGTGTGGCGTAAATCGGCGGATTTTCTTATTTACGAGCGGACGCAGGACTGAAGTGCGTGGTCGCCAGGCCACGGATTTCCAGCGCCGCAACTGTCACGCCGAAAGCGAGTTGTACAGTATGGTGTTTAAGACATTATTTGATTATAGTACTTTTTACGATTTTGAAACCCAGTTTCTTTTTGTCAACATGACATTATTATGGACGTTAATACAAACGAAACTGTGTCGGTCGTCGGCGGCTTGTGCTTTTCTCGAAACACAAATAGCGTATAGTGAACGAAAAAGTGAACCAACAGAAGGCTACATTCGAACCACATCGATCTGATTCAAGGGTACTGAAGATGACAACTACAAGAACAACTTAAGAATGAGTGAGTATAATTTCGAAACACTTTTAGGTGATTACATTTCGTGTTAGCACCCTGTAGTGGGTGTAGAGCACCAAGTGCAGTGGTCAGCACACTGGACTCGCAGTTTGGAGGACAACGGCTCACACTCGCGTCCGGCTATTCTGATTTACGTTTTCCGCGATTTTCCTAATCGTTTCAGGCACGTGTGGGGATGGTTCCTTTGAAAGGGCGAGAACGAACCTTGATGTAGAGCGTCTGGAACTGCTAATTGTATTTTAATGTTGAATGTCGTGCTTCCGGATGATGTGACGAGTTGTTATTTCAATTTTTAGCACAACATTTCGACGACCGACACAGCGGTCTTTTTCAGGTGCTTTTGTGTATACTTGCTGCCTGATAGGCATCATGCTCCAGAAACAAGTCACAGAAATGTGTCAAAGCATTTCACCAGGACAAAGACTGGCTTTCTTAGTCGTCGCCACTCCTCTTATATCCTAGGAAGAAGGTGCTCTTGACCCTATGTAAAGAAAAGTAACTTTCAATAATTGTAAAATGACTGACGTAACACAATACTGGTAATACAGTAATGAACAGTATCTAATCGGCGTTTTATTGATTTATTCCTTTTTCCGCTTCTTTCAGAGGCCTCCATCTCTCTGAGAATTGTTCTGAAACAGTATCTAAAATTTTTCTGCTTATTTATTTCAGTTTGGTCAGCAGTTCGAAAATCGTCTAGAAATGTAAATATTCTAGTTTTTATATTTTAATTCGTGTATTGTTCATGCGTCATTTTACACGAAATAGGCCTTTCGCGCTAAAGCTGCGTAAGGTTTTCGATGTAGTCACTGATCCAATCATTCGCCACACTGGAAGGAACCAGAACTTGCAGTCAGGTGAAAATCACGGGAGAATTCCACAACTTCGCGAACGTGTCCGTCACAGAAATCTGCAGGTGTCTGGTCAGCTATTTAGGCTGGATCGTCGGTCTCTACACCTGCAGGTAACAGCCTGCACGACGAGTCTCCGCTAAAGTACAGGCGTGGATTGCTGATGTTGCAGAAATCGTCGCAAGTATCCTTGGCTCATCGCTAAAATCCGCTCATATGTGGCCAGCTGACGGGGAATTGCCGGTTTTATAAACTGTCCGTTCGTAGTTTTACGTTGAGCAGATCCTCACACCTGACGCCGAATACCAACACAAGTGACCTGAATGAACCGCCCTGCGAGGAAGGAAGATTAGAGTTTAACATGCCATTGGCAGCCCGGTCATTGGGGCGGGTTGACTGGAGCGATTTAGCGTAGTCACGAAAATCCTAAATCTGGAGGGCCGGTTTGGGATTTGAATCGTCGTCCTCCTGGATGCGAGTCCCGCGCACTAACCTTTGCGCCACCTCGTTAACCATCTCTGGCTCTTCTCTGCCTAAGCTGCATTTGGCAAAACGGCGGAGGAGTCATGTCTTCGATCCCTCCGCACCAAGCTGCAGTAGCCCTCCGCATAAAGCTGGGTTTTACTAGGAGCAGAAATTTTGCACCGTGTGAATAGGACACGGCGTCTTACGTCGTCACGACAAAAATATGTCGCGCGTTTGTATTTTCCCGGAAAATGAAATCGCAAGCGCATTAAGTATTCCGCCCACACGTGCTATCTGGCAAGAGCATTCGAAAAAAGTGTTAATATACTGTACAGTACTGATTGATCGCATGTGAGAATAGGAAGCTTCTGGGTTTGCCGATAACTCAACACATAAAAAGCTATGAAGAAGAGAATTATTTGCTCCAGACTTGCACGAAGTGCCAAGAGTGCATCAAGGGTCAAACGTTTTCGATCACCTATTGCAACTTTGGATATGTGACTAAAATAGAGATACCGTTTTGAATCTTGCATTATATTCCTTTTCTGACGAAAAAAAAAAATGAAACTGTAAATACTAAACCCCTGTGATGTGTATTTGCCAGGTTGTTCGCCCGGGGGGCTATGATATCCCTAACAACATTCAAATAGTCCTCACACCTTCTGCTGTCTGTGTAGCAATCAGTTCACATTAGTTTACAGTACACTGTGCACACCTAGCAAAGTGTTTGCACATTTGATCAGCTTCATACTGTATTACCTCCTAATGGGACGGAAGCAGCAGACGAAACACGTGCTGTAATCATACGTTTACATGAGGAAGGCTGTGCTAGTAAGACTATAGCAACAAAAGTTGTGGTAGCACAATCTATAGTGGCATATACGTCGGAGCGGTTCAAGCAAACTGGCGCTAATACAAATGTTTCTCGATGTGTAAGACACCGAGAAACGTCATCCAGAGAAGAACAGTGTTCATATGTGTTCGGTGCAAAGTTCGTAGGGCTCGCATTGCACCTGAGGAAGTAAACGGTACGCAAGCATCTCCAATCTACGTCTCAACACTGCAACACCGTCTCCACGAGCAACGTTTAAATAGCGGCCAGAAACCATTATTACGAAAACAAAATAAAGTGAAACGATGCCAAAGGACACAGCAACATAAAAACTGTAGCGTGCAGCCGTGGTCCAATGTGTTATTCACGCACGAACCTAAGTTTGAAGTACACAGAACACATCGTCGTGGAGAACGTAACTATGAAGATTCAGTGCGTGACACCAACGGTGAAGAATGGTGGAAGATCAGCCATAATGTAGCGATGTTTCGCGGGTGATAAAATCGATGATCTAGTGAATATTAATGGTACATTAAAGAAAGAATGTTATCACAGGGTTATTTAGAAGCTTGAATACAGATTATTAATGTTCGAGGATAACAGTTATTCAGTAGTTCGTTATGAACCCGCTTTCGGCTTCTTAGACCATCGTCGGAAGCCGAAAGCCGGTTCGTAACGACTAAATATTATCGTGGAACATTAATACTTTATACTGAAGTTCTTAATATGTCTATGTTCCTCCAAGAACCTACGGAATATTGCATAAATATTTTTACAGTATACTGACTCAACAATACAGCTCCTATTGGCAAGGAACTCATTGGCCGTTGGCCGTTATCCAGCAGAACAACGACCCCAAACATGCTTCTAAATTGTGCGGAGGGTATGTCAGTAGAAAAGACAAATGTGGGAAACTGAAAAATGTGATTTGGCCAAGTCAGTGCCCTGATTTAAAGCGTACTCAACTCTTATGGGATGAACTTGAGAGTGTGAACAGGAAAATGAAGTCATCTAATGTTGAAGATCCAATGAACAATTTACACCCGTGTAGGACTGCAGTATCCGCAGAAACACTACAAAATCTTATCTCCAGTGTGCCAAAAGATTGTGCCGCTATTCTGAGGGTGAAGGGTGCACACATCTAAGAGGCTGCAAACTGAACCACCTTGTATTGTATATAATGATAGAGGGAGATAATATTTATTTTGTTGGTCTATTTAGTTTGTACGATGTGTTTGCACACCGAAATCTCTATACATAAAAGGCAATATCTTGCTTGACTGACTAGCTACGCCCTCGTCACCCAACCAAAACTTCTAAGGACAGAAACTTGAAATTTTTAAGTGTGGGTCATACTGCAGGCGTCGTTTAAAAAGGGATTTTTCGAAATTCCATCCCTAAGAGAGTGTAAAATGCCGCTATTATGGCAATTTTGAAGCTAGACAACGAAAGCTGGTAGTTGTTTTCTTGGTCAGAAATAAATAAATATATGTTTCAGTCTTTTTCCAAATTTAACCCCATGGGGACGAAATAGTGCGTGAAAGCTTTTCTTCGTAAATATATCATTATTAAAGCACTACTAGAGTATTTTTAAAGCTATCTCTACGAACATTGGTATTTGACTTCTCAGTTACAAATAAAAAAATTGTGTTTCATTGTTTTTGGAAACCGAAACCCTAAGGGGATGAAACAGGGGATGAGATTTTTATGAAATATTTTATTATGAAAGCATTTTTAAACATAAATCTATGAAATTTTAAATTTTACTTCTCAGTGAATAATAAAAAGATACCTGTTTCACTTTTTTCCGAATTCCATTCTTGTATGGGTGAAACGGCGATTGAAAATTTTTATGGAAATATTTCATTGTGCAAACATTTTTAAAGTTAATTCCACGAAAATTTGTATTTGGCTTCTCTGTTAGAAATAAAACATACGCGTGTCACTGCTTTTGGAAATTCAACCCATAAGGAGATGAAATACGAGGCGAAACGTTTTATGAAAATATTTCATTGCAAAAACATTTTTAAAGCTAAATGTTTGAGAATTGGTGTTTAGCTTCTCGATTAGAGATGAAAAAATACGTGTTTGACTGTTTTTTAAATTCAACCGCTGATGGGGTGAAATAGGGTCAGAATGATTCATTGACTCATCATCGCCCAGCCCAGACTGCTAAAGAGTAGAAACTAGACGTCTGGAGAGGGTGTGGATTTTATACTGGAGGCATCATTTAGGAAGAGACTGTCCGAAAGTCCACTCCTAAGGTGGTGAAATAGCGGATGAAATGCTGTTTGAAAGTATGTCGCTGTTAAGGGTATGTTGAAGTTAGAACTACGAGAACAGGCATTTGGTTTCTCAGTCAGAAAATAAAATATACGTGTTTTAGAATTTTTGGAAATTCAGCCACTTAGGGGATAAAATAATGTGAGAAAGTTTTTTTGAAATAAATACTTACTATATAACTACTAAAGGACTGTTATGGCTACATCTATAACAAATGGTATTTGACTTCCCGGTTAGAAATAAAAAATAGGTGTTTGATAGTTTCTGGAAATTCACCCCTAGGGGAAGTGCAATAGGAGATAAAAATTTTTTGCAAAATATTTCGTTACATTAAGAAAAGATTAAAGCTATATTTATGAAAATTGGTGTTTTAACTTTTCAGTTACATATAAAGAAATATTTGTTCGGGGATGAAAGTTAATATGGAAATATCTTCACAAGAACGAAAAACACATGATTAACAAAAATTTTGGACTCAACCTACCAGAATCGCTTTTTGGTCAAAAGTACATTCGGAAAAGACCATGCTTAGATGACCTTAATTAGCGTGAAAAGCATCCATTGAATAAAAACGAAATATATCTCTGCGGGCGACTCGAATGAAACAGCGGGCAATAAGCTAGTAAAGTACAGAGCTTTTCTCGTGGATGAACAAAAACTTTTGACAGGTAGTGTATCTTTTGAGGTTGCGTCGTAGTTCATTTTCCTCGTCAGTGAAACGCACTTACAGCTTTTTATCTGATTCTGTAGCCATTTTGTGCACGAAGTTTACCTGAATTGCAACCGCTGCTTCACTAGAACGCAGCGTATAGCGCAATAGACTCGTTCAGAGCCTGTTGGCATGTCACATCGGATGTAAGGCGGTGGTACGGTACCCACTGGGCTCTGTTGGAAAACACCTTCACAGTTTCGTCACTGTCAAGGGGACGACTATCTATGCCGGGAGCATTATGTACAAGGTGGGGAAAATAAAAGTGGCCCGGACGAGTGGAAACGATTGGACGTGAATGTATGCATATAATGGAGGAGGAAACGACCTACAGTTACTACCTACAGGACGGAGCAACTGCCCATACAGCCGGCCGAAACTCGGAGCACATTTACACTGAACTGAGTTGTTAACAGGAGTCAGTCCGGTCGCCGCTGTAGCTGGCCACACAGGTCACCTGATCTGTCAACGTGAGATTATTTTGGCCTCAAGTGTAAAGTGAATCACAACAACCATCGGAGACTTCAAGAACAGCAGCACAACACTTCGGATGAGATCGCAGCAGTTCCAGTAGTTCAGCATCGATCCGTCTTCACCAACTTGCTGAGGAAAGCCCAGAAGTGCCAAGAACTGAATGGTTGTCGCTTTCAACATCTGCTACAGCCAGCTCTATACTGTATTTCCTGTTCTCTGCTGTGTGTCCTTGTACCCTGGAACTCTGTTCTCCGGGACACTTTTATTTGCCCACCCTTTACTACGCGGTGCAACTTTCTGCTCCTGGAAAATCCAGTTTAACGGCTCAAAGCGGCGCCCTTTCTACCGGCCTAAGGCATCCGAAGCAGCTCCACCAACCCGCTTTCCCCCTCCACCACTCGTTATTTGGAAAATTCAGTTAAAAGTGCTATAGATGTTGCACTTAATGTGACTGCAACTTAGTAGAAGAGGGGGACGTGTAGTGACTAGTTACCCTGGCAATTTAGAATCCATACAATTTATAAAACCTTTATATGTATGTATGCATATTTCATATGTCCTCCGAGACCACTGGATCGATTTCAGCCAGATTTAGGCGTTTAATACAGTTCCCCACAGTCGCTTAATGAACGAAGTAAGAGCATATGGACTATCAGACCAATTCTGTAATTGGTTTGAAGAGTTCCTAGATAACAGAACGCACCATATCATTCTGAATGGAGAGTAGTCTTCCGAAGTAAAAGTGATTTCAGGTATGCCGCAGGGGAGTGTCGTAGGACCGTTGCTATTCATAATATATATAAATGACCTTCTGGATAACATCGGAAGTTCACTGAGGCTTTTTCTGGATGATGCTGTTGTACGTCGAGAGATTGTAACAATGGATAATTGTACTGAAATGCAGGATGATCTGCCACGAATTGACGCATGATGCAGGGAATGGCAATTGAATCTCAATGTAGACAAGTGTAATGTGCTGCGAATACGTAGAAAGATAGGTCCCTTATTATTTAGCTACAATATAGGTCACCAACTGGAAGCAGTTAATTCCATAAATTATCTGTGAGTAGGCATTAGCAGTGATTTAAAATGGAATGATCATTTAAAGTTGATCGTCGGTAAGGCAGATGCCAGACAGATTCATTGGAAGAATCCTAAGGAAGTGCAATCCGAAAACAAAGGAAGTAGGTTACAGTACACTTGTTCGCCCACTGCTTGAATACTGCTCACTGCTGTGGGATCCGTACCAGATACGGTTGATAGAAGAGATAGAGAAGATCCAACGGAGAGCAGCGCGCTTCGTTACAGGATCATTTCGTAATCGCGAAAGCATTACGGAGATGATAGATAAACTCCGGTAGAAGACTCTGCAAGATAGACGCTTGGTACGGGCATTTGATGAAGTTTCGAGAACATACCTTCACCGAGGAGTCAAGCAGTACATCGTTCCCTCCTACGTATATCTCGCGCAGAGACCATGAGGATAAAATCAGAGAGGTTAGAGCCCACGCAGAGGCATACCGACAATCTTTCTTTCCACGAGCAATACGAGTCTGGAATAGAAGGGAGAACCGATAGAGGCACTCAAGGTACCCTCCGCGACTCACCGTCAGGTGGCTTGTGGAGTATGGATGTAGATGTAGATGTAGAATCATTTACTGTCTGGAAGAATTACTGTGGGAGAAAACAACCCACTTATGGAAAGAGGGCGGCGGGGAGGGGTGGGGGGGTAAAAAATGAATATAAGCGACAGTGCGAGAATATCTATGATTTAGGCATCCAGTATTTGAGAACGAGAACAATTGGGGACTTCCAACAAACATGAAACAGAATTTCAAACTTTTACGAAACTTTTTATCGCTGACGCCGCCTATAAAACGGTGAAAGGAAATAACGTTTCCGCCAACTACATTTTCGCAGTTGATGCAGTATAACTGCCACATGAAGCATGACATTTTAATTTATGGCTTATTTATTACGAACATTATACGTCACACATTTTGCAGACAGTATTCACGTACACCACTGAATGTACCACAACAATCACGTCATTGTACGACACTTGGTTCAGGAGATACGACGTCAAAAGCACTGAATTCGTGAAAAACTACCCCATCATGAAATACGTTTAAATTTATTACTTCTTTGCTAGTAAGTCTATCTGCAACACTTTTAGTAGACACTATGGACATTTGCCGCTGAATGTACCTACAAAAATACACTACTGGCCATTAAAATTCCTACACCACGAAGAAATACAGATGATAAACGGGTATTCATTGGACAAATATACTAGAACTGACATGTGATTACATTTTCACGCAATTTCTAAATGCTCTGAAAAGCTAATCCTGAGAAATCAGTACCCAGAACAACCACCTCTGGCTGTAATAACGGCCTTGATACGCCTGGGCATTGAGTCGAACAGAACTTGGATGGCGTGTACAGGTACAACTGCCCACGCAGCTTCTACACGATACCACAGTTCATCAAGAGTAGTGACTGGCGTATTGTGACGAGTCAGTTGCTCGGCCACCATTGGCCAGACGTTTTCAATTGGTGATAAATCTGGAGAATGTGCTGGACAGGGCAGCAGTCGAACATTTTCTGTATCCAGAAAGGCCCGTACAGGATCTGCAACATGATGTCGTGCATTATCCCGCTGAAATCTAGGGTTCCGCAGGGATCGAATGAAGCGTAGAGCCACGGGTCGGAACACATCTGAAATGTAACGTCCACTGTTCAAAGTGCCGTCAATGCAAACAAGAGGTGACCGAGACGTGTAACCAATGGCACCCCATACCATCACGCCGGGTGATACGCCAGTATGGCGAGACGAATACACGCTTCCAATGTGCGTTCCCCGCGATGTCGCCAAACACGGATGCGACCATCATGATGCTGTAAACAGAACCAAGATTCATCCGAAAAAATGACGTTTTGCCATTCGTGCACCCAGGTTCGTCGTTGAGTACACCATTGCAGGCGCTCCTGTCTGTGATGCAGCATCAAGGGTAACCGCAGCCATGGTCTCCGAGCTGATAGTCCATGCTGCTGCAAACGTCGTCGAACTGTTCGTGCAGATGGTTGTTGTCTTGCAAACGACCCCATCTGTTGACTCAGGGATCGAGACGTGGCTCCACTAGCCGTTACAGCCATGCGGATAAGATGCCTGTCATCTCGACTGCTAGTGATACGAGGCCGTTGGGATCCAGCACGGCATTCCGTATTACCCTCCTGAACCCACCGATTCCATATTTTGCTAGCAGTCATTGGATCTCGACCAACGCGAGCAGCAACGTTGCGATACAATAAACGGCAATCGCGACAGGCTACAATCCGACCTTTATTAAAGTCGGAAACGTCATGGTACGCATTTCTCCTCCTTACTCGAGGCATCATAACAACGTTCTTCCTGTCGGTTAAATTTCGCGTCTGTAGCACGTTATCTTGGTGGTGTAGCAATTTTAATGGCCAGTAGTGTAGGTGGAACGAACGTGTGAAAACTGTGATACGGAAGGCAAATGGTTTATTGGAAGAATTTTAAGAAAGAGTGGTTCACCATTAAAGGAGAACTCATATATGACTCTGGTGCAACCTATTCTTGAGTACTGCTCAAGTGTTTGGGATCTGTATGAGGTCGCATTGAAGGAAGTCATCGAAGCAATTCAGAGGCGGGCTGCTAGATTTGTTACCGGTAGGTTCGAACAACACGTAAGTGTTATGGAGATGCTTCGGGAACTCAAACGGGAATCCCTGGAGGGAAGGAGACGTTATTTTCGATAAACACTTTTGAGAAAATTTGAAGAACCGGTATTTGAAGCTGACTGTATAACGATTCTACTGCCTCCAACATACATCGCGCGCAAGGAGGACGAATTTCAGATAGGAGAAATTAGGGCTCATACGGAGACGTACTGACAGTCGTCTTCCCTCGCTCTGTTTGAGGGGCAATGACAAGTAGTGGTACAGGGTACGCACCGTACCTTGGCTTGGTGAGTATCTATTGAACCGTCAATTAGGGCGATTAACAAACAACTACTTAAGTACATATGTTATTCCAAAAAAGTTATCGTGGAATTAAGGGCCCAGGAGGTGCTGCTGAAAAAACACACATTGAAAAGGTTATCTTTTATTTTAAAAAATTTTTAAGTCTGGCCTTTCTTTAAAAAAAAAAATAATTTCAAAACAATTTCAAATAGCTTGACTTCATTATGAAAGGAGATTACCAGGTATGACATTAACAACTTGCCAATAATGAGATTTTAACTTGACATATATATATATAAAAGACAACAGTAAAAAAACTCTTTTAAAAATAGCTCTATGTAAAGGATATTGCAAGGTTTGACGTTAACAATAAGAATATTTTAAACTTGTTACATCAATAAGGGAACAATTAAAAAAAAAGCTTCAAGTAGCTATCTTGTACTAAGCAAAAATAGTTGTCTCTCGCCAGTTACATAACTTATATTTGTTACAAGACAAATGTGAATATGGTAGCACACAAACCTTGTCATTAAAGGCAGTACTCAAAAAAAAAAAAAAAAAAAATTCGTTAGCTCGGTGAGGGAGTGACACGCGTAAAGGTGCCCAAATCACAATAGGAGGAATAGTTACTGCTGGTCTACAGGGCCATAGCAGATCAGCCCCAAAACTTCCATTACAAGCCGCCACCTCCCCGAGTTACTCAACACCAGAAGATGTAGCAAGGGCGGTGCCTGCACAGATTCCTAACCACAGAGACACTAGACACCGACGCTAAATCACCCAATGGAGGTGTGAATGAAAACGGCCCGACTCAGAAGCAATTACCACATTCCCGCTGACAGGCAAACGAAAACTGTGGTGGGACGACCCCAACAAAACCACTGGTGAAGAAACTGTGGTGTCACCGCCAGACACCACACTTGCTAGGTGGTAGCCTTTAAATCGGCCGCGGTCCGTTAGTATACGTCGGACCCGCGTGTCGCCACTGTCAGTGATTGCAGACAGAGCGCTGCCATACGGCAGGTCTAGAGAGACTTCCTAGCACTCGCCCCAGTTGTACAGCCGACTTTGCTAGCGATGATTCACTGACAAATTACGCTCTCATTTGCCGAGATGATAGTTAGCATAGCCTTCAGCTACGTCATTTCCTACGACCTAGCAAGGCGCCATTATCATTTGCTATTTATCTTGTGATGCATGTAGCGTCAGACAGATGTTCACAAATTATGGATTAAAGTTAAGTATTCAAGAAGCTATGTACTTTACTTGCTATATTCATTACCTTGTCCTGTTCCAGACCTCACGCCAGCCTGCGTGAGCTTAAACGCGTGCATTTCGGCTTCACCTCCTAGTGGCTTGGCTGTCTTGCCAAGTCACAACAGAAACTCTTACACTTCACTAGAACTTGAAAACCATATACACTCCTGGAATTTGAAATAAGAACACCGTGAATTCATTGTCCCAGGAAGGGGAAACTTTATTGACACATTCCTGGGGTCAGATACATCACATGATCACACTGACAGAACCACAGGCACATAGACACAGGCAACAGAGCATGCACAATGTCGGTACTGGTACAGTGTATATCCACCTTTCGCAGCAATGCAGGCTGCTATTCTCCCATGGAGACGATCGTAGAGATGCTGGATGTAGTCCTGTGGAACGGCTTGCCATGCCATTTCCACCTGGCGCCTCAGTTGGACCAGCGTTCGTGCTGGACGTGCAGACCGCGTGAGACGACGCTTCATCCAGTCCCAAACATGCTCAATGGGGGACAGATCCGGAGATCTTACTGGCCAGGGTAGTTGACTTACACCTTCTAGAGCACGTTGGGTGGCACGGGATACATGCGGACGTGCATTGTCCTGTTGGAACAACAAGTTCCCTTGCCGGTCTAGGAATGGTAGAACGATGGGTTCGATGACGGTTTGGATGTACCGTGCACTATTCAGTGTCCCCTCGACGATCACCAGTGGTGTACGGCCAGTGTAGGAGATCGCTCCCTACACCATGATGCCGGGTGTTGGCCCTGTGTGCCTCGGTCGTATGCAGTCCTGATA
Organism: Schistocerca piceifrons; assembly: GCF_021461385.2. Lineage (NCBI taxonomy): Eukaryota > Metazoa > Arthropoda > Insecta > Orthoptera > Acrididae > Schistocerca > Schistocerca piceifrons. Next base: position 564,540,065 of record NC_060143.1, read on the forward strand.
GTGGCGCTCACCTGCACGGCGCCAAACACGCATACGACCATCATTGGCACCAACGCAGAAGCGACTCTCATCGCTGAAGACGACACGTCTCCATTCGTCCCTCCATTCATGCCTGTCGCGACACCACTGGAGGCGGGCTGCACGATGTTGGGGCGTGAGCGGAAGACGGCCTAACGGTGTGCGGGACCGTAGCCCAGCTTCATGGAGACGGTTGCGAATGGTCCTCGCCGATACCCCAGGAGCCACAGTGTCCCTAATTTGCTGGGAAGTGGCGGTGCGGTCCCCTACGGCACTGCGTAGGATCCTACGGTCTTAGCGTGCATCCGTGCGTCGCTGCGGTCCGGTCCCAGGTCGACGGGCACGTGCACCTTCCGCCGACCACTGGCGACAACATCGATGTATTGTGGAGACCTCACGCCCCACGTGTCGAGCAATTCGGCGGTACGTACACCCGGCCTCCTGCATGCCCACTATACGCCCTCGCTCAAAGTCCGTCAACTGCACATACGGTTCACGTCCACGCTGTCGCGGCATGCTACCAGTGTTAAAGACTGCGATGGAGCTCCGTATGCCACGGCAAACTGGCTGACACTGACGGCGGCGGTGCACAAATGCTGCGCAGCTAGCGCCATTCGACGGCCAACACCGCGGTTCCTGGTGTGTCCGCTGTGCTGTGCGTGTGATCATTGCTTGTACAGCCCTCTCGCAGTGTCCGGAGCAAGTATGGTGGGTCTGACACACCGGTGTCAATGTGTTCTTTTTTCCATTTCCAGGAGTGTATAACTAATTCTGTTACATAAAAACAGTACTCAACTTCTCACACTCCACCACAGCACCGGGAACACGTCGCACTTCCAAATGCTCGTCAGAGCCAACCGCTGCCAGTGGTTTCACCGGCCGATAAGAAGACATACAGTCCCAGGCGCCGATCTCCTGCACCACGGCTTCTAAGCTTCATAAGCCGCGTACATGCGGGTAAGGCGGACTTAGCCCCTGACAGCCAAGAGGTCGGCCAAAGCACGTGGCGAGCAGTTGACCCCCCCCCCCCCCCCCAACAACAGGGCCCCGCTCGCGTCACCACCTCTCTCGGTCACCGCCCAGTACGTACTCACCGATCGTCACGCGACCGTACACTTGTTCCGCCTCCCGCCAGAGGGCGGTAGCGATCTAAACAGCGCGCCAAATCGAAAGCGCCACCCTTCGACCATAAATATAATAGGCTGGCCCTGACGTCATTTTCGTGGCTCCAACATCCCTGGGCTGAAGTCACGTGAATGTTGGCAAAACACGGTTGTTTCGTGTTGCGCTTATGGCTGTACTCAGCGTTTTGTCGGGGGAAATGGCATTACATTTCACGTGTAAGTGTTTCTATGATAGTGCAGATCCGTTCGTTGAAATCTGCTGAAGTGACTTTTATACGTTTTTTACACTTGAAATAGAGTATCACGTAAATTAAAGTGTTGAATGTGATGCCTGTAAAGTCAGACTCAGATTACATTTTGGAAAGTATCTGTGATGATTCGGTTAGAGAAGTAAGTATAATTGTTTCTCGTCCCCACTCATAGGTTCGCTAAGGATGAAAACCGAAGACAGCTTTGGATACAGGCCCTGAAACGGAAAAACCTTAACCCATCTGCACATACGCGCCTTTCCTCGAAGGACTTCGCGGAGAAGTGTTTTGATAAGTTAGTTATTATTTACAATGTATATTTATTATTTATATTTACAGTGTCTGTCATTTTTAAACCTAGGCTCCAAAATCATTTTCTGAAACTTGAAAGTCTCACCTTTCATCTAAAATATCTTTTTTTTTAAACTGATAGTTTAAACTTTTGTAAAAATAGTGGGAACTGAACCCTTGAAGTGCACCTAAAATTGATACTCTAAAATGGACCTGCTCCTAAAGTCGCCAGTTTTGGCACCTATAGTTGACATAATTTCCATATCCCATTTTCTTTTATAAGTGACTAGAGCTCAAAACGCGGCGAATCCAATGTTTAAGGTTTTGACACGAGCCCACACTTACTGTTTAAAAGAATTTTAACGACATTTTACTTTAATTGGTAGTTTATAGTAATTTCGTCCCGCTGCCCACCAGAGTGGCGTTCGATGTATTTGTTAGATTTTATAAATGGTACTGTGAACAAATCCAGGTCAAATGTAGTTCTGGCATAATTTTTCGCAAATAAAAAAGTAATTTTTGTTGGAAGCGTTTGGCAGTCAATGGAGAAATGTGGCGAAAATACGATACAAACATAGGATGGCAGACCGCTGATTTGAAATCCCGCCACGTTTTGCCAACAGTCACGTGGTTTACGTTGGAACCACACCAGCCCTATAGCTTCTGCACAGCAAGGCCAGTCTACTAGTATCTGTGGTCGAAGGCGCCACCGCAGACACTAGACGCGAAGCGAAAGCACTCCGCCTGGCGCGCTTTTCGAAGAGCCGGTCGGACACAACTACGGCTCATCTGTGTAGATGCACATGTAGATGCAGAAATAACTACTGCAATCTACATCGTTCTGAATCTGCTTACTGTATTCATCTCTTGGTCTTGCTCTACGATTTGTATCCTCACATTTCCCTCCAGTATTAAGTTAGTGATCCCTTGACGTCTCAGAATATATCCTATCAACCAATCTTACGTAACTGACGGATTAATTTCGATCTTCACGGTGTAGAAGGAGGACTCCAGCTGCAATTACACGCACATTTTAGAAATCAAATGCAACAATTCCGCATTCGATGTGGCTAGGATAAAGACTGCTTCCTCCCTTGCGCCCTTTATAACGCCAGCTCCCTCCCTCCCTGTCTTCCACTGTTACGCCCCCCCTCTTATTTGCTCCACCTCGCTTATTTATACGCAGTGATGAAGCGCTTAGCTGGCGCGAGAGAGGGCTTAGCAGCGCCGCCAGCAGCTACGCTCGGGGCAGCGCTGAAGGGCGACAGCTGAGCCCCTCGCAGGCACAGAGCTCTCGGGCCTAGCCGCCCACGCCGGGGCATCAGCCGCCACCAGTGGACTCCACTGGACGGGCGGGCGGCGACCGGAAGGAGCTGTGTCCTACCGCTGCTCGGCGACAATGGCGGGGGGGGCAGGTGTGTGCAGACCCCGCAGCCGGCGGCCGGCGGCCGGCGAGCGGCCGTAAACTGGCGCCTAAGCCGCGCCGGATTACGTCCGCTCCTCACCTGAGCCGCGCGGAAACCGCAGACAGCTGGGCACCCCCGCCCTCTGCCCGTCACGCCGGCACCTGCTGTGTCTCTGCGGTTACCTGCGACGCTGCGACGACTGTTTCATCTCCTGTTCATAAGGGTAACAACCGTTCAGGTACACATGGCGGTGTCGCAGTCAGAAGATGAAGAGATAGAATAAGTACAAGAGTACACTGAACGGATAAATCGGCATGTAAACAGAGATGAAAATCTAATAATCACCGAAGACTGGAATGCGGTATTACAGGGTGATTTGTTCCATTCTCCACAAAATCTAGGGATTGATAGATGAGAGGATGCGTAACGAAAAATGTCTAATGAGCTTCTACATCTACATCTATATCCATGCTCCGCAAGCCACCTGGCGCTGTGTGGCGGAAGGTACTTTGAGTACCTCTATGTAGACTTAGAGAAATCTTTTCACAATGTTGACTGGAATACTCTCTTTCAAATTCTGAAGGTGGCAGGGGTAAAATACAGGGAGCGAAAGGCTATTTACAATTTGTATCGAAACTAGATGGTAGTTATAAGAGTCGAGGAACATGAAAGGGAAGCAGTGGTTGGGAAGGGAGTGAGACAGGGTTGTAGCCTCTCCCCGATGCTATTCAATCTGTATATTGAGCAAGCAGTAAAGAAAACAAAGGAAAACTTCGGAGTAGGTATTAAAATCCATGGAGAAGAAATAAAAACTTTGAGGTTCGCCGATGACATTGCAATTCTGTCAGAGACAGCAAAGGACTTCGAAGAGCAGTTGAACGGAATGGTCAGTGTCTTGAAAGGAGGATATAAGACGGACATCAACAAAAGCAAAACGAGGATAATGGAATGTAGTCAAATTAAGTCGGGTGATACTGAGGGAATTAGATTAGCAAATATGACACTTAAAGCAGTAAAGGAGTTTCGCTATTTGGGGAGCAAAATAACTGATAATGGTCGAAGTAGAGAGAATATCAAATGTAGACTGGCAATGGCAAGGAAAGCGTTTCTGAAGAAGAAAAATTTGTTAACATCGAATATTGATTTAAGTGTCAGGAAGTCGTTTCTGAAAGTACTTGTATGGAGTGAAACACGGACGATAAATAGTTTAGATAAGATGAGAATAAAAGCTTTCGAAATGTGGTGCTACAGAAGAATGCTGAAGATTAGATGGGTAGATCACATAACTAATGAGGAGGTATTGAATAGAACTGGGGAGAAGAGGAGTTTGTGGCACAACTTCACTAGAAGAAGGGATCGGTTGGTAGGACATGTTCTGAGGCATCAATGGATCACCAATTTAGTATTGGAGGGCAGCCTGGAGGGTAAAAATCGTAGAGGGAGACCAAGAGATGAATACACTAAGCAGATTCAGAAGGAAGTAGGCTGCAGTAGGTACTGGCAGATGAACAAGCTTGCACAGGATAGAGTAGCATGGAGAGTTGCATCAAACCAGTCTCAGGACTGAAGACCACAACAACAACACCGGTTCTCCCTTCTATTCCAGTCTCGTATTGTTCGAACTATGCCTCTGTGTGGGCTCTAATCTCTCTGGTTTTACCCTCATGCTCTCTTCGCGAGATATACGTAGGAGCGACCAATATACTGCTTGACTCCTCGGTGAAAGTATGTTCTCGAAAGTTCGACAAAAGCCCGTACCGACCTACCTGAGCGTCTCTCCTGCAGAGTCTTCCACTGGAGTTTATTTGTCATCTCCGTAACGCTTTCGCTATTACTAAATGATCCTGTAACGAAGCGCGTTGGTCTCCGTTGGATCTACTGCATCTCTTCTGTCAACCCTATCTTGTACGGATCGCACACTGGTGAGCAATATTCAAGCAGTGGGCAAACAAGCATACTGTAACCTACTTCCTCTGTTTTCGGACTGCATTTCCTTAGGATTCTTCCAATGAATCTCAGTCTGGCATCTACTTTACCGACGATCAATTTTGTATGATCATTCCATTTTAAATCACTCCTAATGCCTACTCCCAGATAATTTATGGAATTAATTGCTTCCAGTTCCTCACCTACTATATTGTAGCTAAATGATAAAGGATCTTTCTTTCTATTTATTCGCAGCACATTACACTTGTCTACATTGAGATCCAATTGCCATTCCCTGCACCATGCGCCAATTCGTTGCAGATCCTCCTGCATTTCAGTACAATTTTCCATTGTTACAACCTCTCGATATACTACAGCATCATCCGCAAAACACTCAGTGAACTTCCGATGTTATCCACAAGGTCATTTGTATATATCGTGAATAGCAGCGCCGGCCGGTGTGGCCAAGAGGTTCTAGGCGCTTCAGTCTGTAACCGCTTGACCGCTACGGTCGCAGGTTCGAAACCTGACTCGGGCATGGATGTGTGTGATGTCCTTAGGTTAGTTAGGTTTAAGTAGTTCTAAGTTCTAGGGGACTGATGACCTCAACTGTTAAGTCCCATAGTGCTCAAAGCCATTTGAACCATTTTTTGAATAGCAACGGTCCTACGACACTCCCCTGCGGCACACCTGAAATCACTCTTACTTTGGAAGACTTCTCTCCATTGTTATCTAGGAACTCTTCAATCCAATCTCACAATTGGTCTGATAGTCCATACGCTCTTACTTTGTTCATTAAACGACTGTGGGGAACTGTATCAAACGCCTTTCGGAAGTCGTGGAACTTATGTCCAGAAATGCATGGTTTCCATGCTAGAGACCATTTACTCAGTCATACTTTGCTACAGAGACTGCGGTCTAATAAGCGCGGTATCGTGCAGCCACGGTTACAGTTCAAAATGATTCAAATGGCTCTGAGCACTATGGGACTTAACTTCTCTGGTCATCAGTCCCCTAGAACTTAGAACTACTTAAACCTAACCAACCTAATGACATCACACACATCCATGCCCGAGGCAGGATTCGAACCTGCGACCGTAGCAGTCGCGTGGTTCCGGACTGGGTTACAGTACACATGGTTTCCTCCTAGAAGGTGGTACTTTTCTTAATACGCCCTGCCCTAGCACACTCTCCTGCCATAGTCATTTTTAATGTTGTGTCCGATTCATTTCTCTAGCTGACACACCTTGTAGTGAATGTGATACAGCGTTGTACACAATGGTTCCGTATTCGAATCGAGCGTTTGCCGACATTGTGTTTCCTTACGGAAAGGCAAATGGAACTGGCCGTGGGCAGCAACGTTGTATCATGAGATCTATCCTAGCCGACAACCACCACAGCATCAAATGTTTGCAACAGTGTTTCGCCATTGGTCTGAGACAGGGTCGTTTCAGGAAGCAGGAAATCATGAAAGACGAACCAGAAATATTCGGACATTAGACTTGAAAGAAAATCTAATTAACACTGTGGAAAGTGACTGCAGTGTACCAGGCAGTTGGCTCGTAATTACAGGGTAAGCCAGACGACCGTGTGGAACATTCTCCTTGACAATTGTTACCACCCTTATCACTTACAGCGTGTGCAGCGTTTACTAGCGACTGACATTCCATATGGGGAGCAGTTTTCTCACTGATATCTTCACCAGGTAACCACGATTCTGGGATTTGTGTCATCCATCCCACTCACAGATGAGGCCACCCTTACGTGGAGTGGTGTCTTCAACTTTCATAACAGTCATCTGTGGGACAAAATGCAGAACCCTAATGGTATGGTAACAGTGAATCATCAGCATCGGTGCGCCGGAATGTCTGGGCCGGGATAATTGGCGACTGTGTATTGGGACCAGCCTTCCTATCACTTCGCCTAACAGGTCGGAAATATCGGCGATTCTTGCAGGTGATTTTGCCTCCCCTGCTGGAAGAAGAGCCATTGATGATTCGAAGGGCTATGTGGCTCCTACATGGTGGAGCTCCAGCCCACTTCTCCGTTAACGCCCAGACGCATCTCAGTTGTGTTGCCTGGTCGATGGATCGGACGAGGGGGTCCAGTTGCATGGCCTGCTTGTTTACTGCATCTCAACCTGTGCAACTTCTGGTTATGGGGCCATCTCAGAAGTACACAAAGCCCACTCCAGATGTGGAGACACTAGAGCAGCGTATTCATGCGGCCTTTGACACTGTTTGGACGCAGCCTGGCCACCGTTAACGTGTGAGACAGAACATGCTACAGCATGTGCAAGTATGCACTGAGGCACATGGAAACCATTTTCAACACGTACTGTAACTGTGGCTGCATGCTGCAGTCCGTATTAGACTGCAGCCTCTGTAACAACGTATAATTGAATAAATTGTCTCCAGCATATCTGACACTCCACTCATTTTCTCTATCCTCAGACATGAGCATAAACACACTGTAACTGCGTTACCGTCTATAGAACAAATGACAGGGGTAAGGAGTGGATCCTTATTCTATGACAGAGCACAATGGTGTTTAACCTGTACACAAACTGTTTTTAATTCAGAATTATTATCAAAGAAATACACGACTTTACATAGGTTGTAATGAGACAATGTTAGGACAGTTGTCGAGATAACGCATTTCGTAATGATTAATCAAAATAACTCTTTAAACACAATTTCAAATTTTAACCAGAAGGTTCTTTACGAAATTATTCTTACTACTACATCGTGAAGTTGACCAATATTACGACAAATCATCCGATTCCGGTTCTATGTTCAATACTATTTAGGATGACAATCAAGTCTATGGAGGATGGTTAGCTTTGTGACAAGCTGAGCAAAAGATTACTCAAGGTTGCTCGAGTTCACAGCGGACGCAAGCTGGTGAAATAACAAGTTTATCCCCCTGCTAGCCGGTTTTACCTAAGCTCCGATGAGCTGTCGGCTACATGGCTGCTTTCGTCCTCTGAGTCCTATAAAGGCTAATCTGAATCTTTGCTGATTTTACCAGCAGAAACTGTCCTATGTTTCCCGTTAGGCGAGAAAACATGCACTTATCCATAGTCTTGAAATACGGCGATATGCACGGACATGGATGGAGCAGCATGCATATTACAGTGCCCTCTCAGTTCTCGCAAGAACAAGTAACTGTGTGGCTTTTTCGTTTCTCCGTTGTTGGAGTTCAATGATGCTACAGCTAATATTTAGCTGAATGTCAGCCGAAGTGAATTCAGTGTTCACCCAAAACTCCTCCTTTGGTTCGTACAGAATGTGATGTGTCCTGTTCTGCACTTGACACTGGTTCAGAGAAGAGTCCCCGAAGTTTACGGTCTTGTGTCTCTCGTAGCAAATCCGTCCCGCACCTGCGTCCTTTCGTACTCCCCACCATGGCTTTTTCTGACCAATATGAGCGTTCCTTTCATCTTTTGGAAACTATCTCTGCCAATCGCAAAGGGCCTACCATTAAACTGCGTCGAAATTTCGGCACTCCTTCCTAGTTTACGTCAACCAATCAGACATTTTGTGCCTTGTCTAGACGCCTAAAAGTCACATGCGTACATCATGAGCATACCATGCACAGATCACATGACTGACTGCGTCACCAGTTTGTTCGTATCTATCTGGAAATTCATGAATGCAGTTTTCTAAAGATTCTTTCTGTACCACTTCGGCGGCCTGCTACTTGCCCTCCTGGATGAGTCACCTGGCCCGTTCATTGTCCTGCACCACGGGTCACTTTAAGAGTTTCCCATTGTACTCGGCCCGTGATGTCATCCCTGGCATCTGCTCACAAACGAAATGTTTCCTCCAGCAGCTTGTTTCACCTCTTGCTCATTGACATGTACGATTTAGGTTCAGTGTGTTAATACCATCCATTGAGTGCCATCTGCTTGCATTACATACTGTACATTTTAATAGGCAAATCTGCTCATTTTCGTTGAAGTATATCAGCTGACATATTCACCTTCCAGTTACGATGTATAAAAACTCTCATGTAAGGTGCAGAATTGACATTCATTTAATCTTCCACATTATGTATGCTCCTTCCACGTTCAGTTTTGTGTTTGGTCAATCAATCGTTGAGAAATCGATTGAAGTCAGTGCAAAATTGTTTTCAACTTCTGACTGTAGCAATTGACGTATCTACTGACCGACTTTCTATTCTAATATATTGCATAATTAAACAGTGGTTCGTCCTAGTTTCCTTATCATTATTTTACAGGGCAATTGACTTCAAGTATATAACTGATTTGAGTACTAAAGTAATGCCTTTTTCCAAATTTTAACATGTTCTTTCTAAGTCTCTGATTTAATACAATTATTTAACTAATCTGATTTTTTTCTTTCTATTTTATGGTTGTCTACGTTTTAATTTTAGTTTAAATTCAAGCAACTCATTCCTAAATTTTTAAATTTGAGACTGATCTGTTTTTGACTTTACGACTTATGTTAAATTATGATGGACATCTATTGAAGTCGAGGAAACCTTCATTTAACATTATCCTCCCATTTTTCAATACTTATTGTCTAGTGTCAAGCCATTTTGTTTCTTGTGTCAATTATAATCTAAGAAAGTTTCATTTCTTACAATAATTTCTTGATTTACGTTAAACTTAACCATATCCTTCTCATAACTTTACAAGTATAATCCTATTCACAAATATATTTATATCCCTCAAAAATCTTAAACTTACACACTATAACTTAGTAAAAAATTTTAAATTATTGGTGGCTTTTAAAACATATTAAATTTTCAATCCTGCTAATTACTTTGCCGATTTCAAATTGACATCATGGAATTGCTAAACCCATTTATACGTGTGTACCCTATATTTTAACGAATACATTACATACTAGAATCTTAACCTGCCAAGAAAATGTCAACATTTGGTTTTCTTAATTTAGTCATGTTCAAAAATGTGAAATACAAGGAACTATTATTGATATGTCAAGATTAAAATTTAAAAGCATTGTTAATAAAGATCTGTTTCTGGTACACAAGATTCTACAAAAATTATATATTTTGAAACAAGAAACTTCCTTTTTTTCAGTTTAATCAGATACTAGTCTGTCATAGACAGTCATTTCTCCTATATCTTCTATGTGGTTCACTGAATTTGTCACTCGCCTTTTCATGCGCCTCAAAGTGTTTCTGCTGAGCATGGAATCATGGTCGGCCGTGTCCCTCGACGTGTCTCCGCTGAGTATGGAACGACGGTCGGCAGAGAGAAAGGTTTCCTTTGTTACATTCCACATGTGGCCATGGCGATATTGTTTTAGAGATCTGTTCTAGGCAGCATAAAAGCTTATCTTCGTCATTCCTCCAATCTTTACGTCGATTCATCGTTCGTCAATTTCTGTTTTCCGTATGAGTAATCATCTCCCATCTCTCGGTGTGACATCTGAAAGTGTTGCAATTTTCTATAAGGAATATCGGACATTTGGACTGCTAGAACAGTTAAAATTGGATTCTTTGTTGGTAGGTAAATGCAATTATGGTCTTGTCTGGGACGAGATTTGGAAAGGTTTCGAGATCTTTTCTGGCCCAGGCTCTTCTTTCTTCCAAATCTTCCGCATTGAATCTTCTGTTTTTGTTGCAACTTGCTGTCTTCTGACTTGTGGCTTCGTTCTTGTCTGGACTGGGAATTGGGATTAATACAATTGAGATTAAGTCCTGTTTAACCTCGTTATTGTTTTTATCCGTCCTTATGGTATTTTCTTTCAAATTGTTGTGTATCCTTTATTGTACCAGGTTGCTCATAAAGACAAGTTGAACGCCTTCCATTGTTTTCTTGCTTACTCCCCATGAGTGTTCAGCGAATGTTTCGCAGTTGTTGAATTCCATATGGAATGATAACAGTTTCAGCCATTCTGAACTTCGAGTTACAGAAATGCGCCTCTTCTTTGTCTGGTGAATTTAAACACCCGCTCGTCCTTGATGTAATATGTCCGCCCCCCTTTCTGTTCGGTGGACATCCATCATCTCTCCTTACGCTGCTCTAAGCAGTTTTCCACGAGAAGTGCTAAGTACCTAACACTTTCGCAAAACTGTTGTTATAGCGATTGCATGTGGCTCTCACATGAATAACGCTCGCAGCATGGTACATGTTTATCGTATCCAGGATGCGTTGTAGATTTCCAGACTTTCGCACAGAGGTGTTATCCTCTTGAACTGTTGCTTTCACCAAGGCACCTTCTGTTGTCATCTCGTAGGCTGACATACCAGGCACTCACACTCAGTGTCCCTTCCTCCCACGCCTAACCGCTTTACTCAGTTCTGGTGTCGATCTGGCCGCAATAATGCTGCATCATGCTTGACAACGTATTGTATAATACAATATTGTCCCAACTTTTGTCTATCTTATATCCTCACGCATTCTCTAATTTGCATGACATTATTAGCTGTCTCATCATAACCCTTACTCCCTTAAAATACGTTATAAGCTTTACAAACACTGAAATGTTAAGAAACTTTCCGAAAGTCCTTATTTAAACTATACAAAAATTTTTCCTATTACCTTTTTTTATTAGTTTACATCTTTTATCGCCATTCTATGTAAACATTTTAGTAGTATAAAGATCATGGTTTCCTGATCTTCAGACCGAGCGAGGTGGCGCAGTGGTTAGCACACTGGACTCGCATTCTGGAGGACGACGGTTCAAACCAGCGCCCGACCGTCCTGATATAGGTTTTCCGTGATTTCCCTAAATCGCAAATGCCAGGATGGTTCCTTTGACAGGGCACGACCGACTTCCTTCTCTATCCTTCCCTAATCTGATGAGACCGATGACCTCGCTTTTGGTCTCTTCCCCAAATCATTATTATGGACTATTTTACATACTTCCATAGTGTCTTTGTATACCTAAAAGAACTTTAACGCCGTAGCCTTGCTATTGCTCGGTGCTAATCTTACTAGGTGTTGAGATTATACATCCCAACCATCCTAGCAAGACTAACTGAAGAAGTGAACTATAAAAGCAGACAATTCTAGATATGCAACTTGCTACTCTTGTGATCTGTCAGCAGTGGAAGTTGATGCGTTAATGAGCTATGTAGCTGGCTGTTCAGTGAGCAACAATTGCTCTACAGATTGAATGAATTTACACTTACAAAAACGCTAGAAACTTAATAAACCTCATCTTCATCACGATGTGTACTAAGGATGAAATTGATGGTGATGTAGGTTAGTGTGTTAGTGAGTTCTTTTTCCTTTTTTTATAACTACAGGTACCTCATATTATAATGAAAACTTTGCACCTTGACTCCGACTCCAGCGTCTTTTTCTGCACTCTCTTCTATGTGGCATTAGCTGTAACAGAACTCAAAATACACTATACCTACTCTAGTTTCTTTTCCAAAAACTTTCTCTACTCTTCTATTGCATTGTCATAGAGCTTATTTTTCTCAGTTGTACTTATCCCTTTCTCCTTCTTCTAAACAGTAAACTTTCCTCTGTTTACCTCCTTCCACGAAATAACATGTTGCTCTCTTAGATTAATAATTCAATTCTCTCTCTTAATTTTTGCCTCCAAATGACCTTTTTTATTTCTTTCTCTCATCTCTCCATTTTAATATCAACTTGTGGTCCTTCCACAAATCATAATGCTTCTCATTTTTCACCAAAAATCAAAATGGTTCAAATGGCTCTAAGCACTATGGGACTTAACATCTGAGGTCACCACTTAGAACTATTTAAACCTAACTAACATAAGGACATCACACACATCCATGTTCGAGGCAGGATTCGAACCTGCGACTGTAGCTGCCGCGTGGTTGCGGACTGAAGCGCGTAGAACTGCTTGGCCACAGCGGCCGGCAGTATCTGTTCAACTATATGTTCACCGTCCTCGACGAAACAAACCAGAAATGAATATCTCTTTCATACCTAATTCTTTACTTCCTTTCTACTTCTTGACTTCCTTTTGTTCACAAAGATCAAGGTCTTTCTTCTTGACACTACACTTTAAGAGAGAATCTACTACTATTTCTTCAAACTATCCACATGCTGATCTCTATTTTCTCCTTGCTTCCTACTCTTTCCCCAGAATACATTTCGTTTGCAAAAGAGTTACTTTAGTTCTTACTTTACTGTTTTTCCTTCACAATTATCCTCTTAAATTACCGCGAAAGTTGTCCTATTTATTTAAATGAGATAAATACGAATTAAAAAGTTTTATTTGTGTGCATTTTCCTAGCTTTCCTACTCTTTGACTTCTGGATATTTAATAGAATCAAATTTTCTTGTGGAGTTAGTTTCTTTTTTTTTTACCCTTTATACAATCTGAAATGACTCACATGGTGCAAACCCAATGATTTTCCTGTTTTCGGAATAATCAACTCGACTGCATTATCATGGACTATTTTACATACTTCCGTAGGGTCTTTGTATACCGGAAAGAACTTACTTAACGCCGTAGTCTTACTATTGCTAGGTGCTAATCTTACTAGATGTTGATATTATACTCTGGGTACCGGTGGGAATTTGATCCTGACTTGGGTATCAATACTGGTGCAGCCAATGGTGCATTACCCTCTTGGCATACCATTTCTCTCTCGGTTTCGTATAAATGAACTACATCCCTCACAATTTTGTCATCATGAATTTTTGTACAGCTGTCTGTATTAACTGTTAACAACTCTTGATCCTCATCATCGGTCAATTCCCAGTCAATTGTCTCCCAGGTTGCTGGTGTTTGTATCTCATCACCCTTTAAACCTACTTAGAATCTTGTTGATCAAAGCTAAGACTATTTACATGTTTAATTATAAAATCAACATCATTTGGTGATTGAATCACTTGTAACTGGTCTTCGTACCGTTCATCTCGTCAATTCTGTCTTTTACCAGGGTTTGGTGGCCTCAACTCGACTTCTTGTACCGATTCATTTCGCATGTGTTGACCTGCTGAAGTCCGATTCTCCCAGCTTTTCTGCGTGCTAGGCATTCCAGTTCCATCTGAATAGCTTGGGTTTTGTGGTGGAAAACCTCTAAACCTCCTGATTCGTTAGCACAGTGATCATATCGCGAATTATAGTTACCACCATAGTTTCTGGGACCAAAGCCATTATTATAATTCCGCGTCTCACCAAAACCATAGTTATTATTTGATCTCTGTGAGTTTCCAAAACCATAGCTGTTATTATTCCATGGGCGATTACTATTCTTCCCAAAACGATTACCTTTCCCAGCATTATTACTGCCATCGTAAGCATTGTTAAAGGTCAATCGATTGCTATTATTCCCCCTACCATTGATTTCTCTCACTGCACGTTGTTTCTTAACGTCATCTTGACTGAAGATGAATTCAGGTTCTCTTAACATCCCTTTAAATGCCTTTATATTATCTCCTGTTCTGCCAACCAACGATTGCTGATAACGCAAGGATAACTTCAACATACACATACGTATCAGTTCCCCATCACTGTATGGATTGTCTAAATACTGATTCTTTTTCGTCATTTCTTCAGAAAATCTAACTAGATTCTTTCCTCCCGAACTTTCAAATGACTCCTTCTGTAAAAATTCATATTTTATCCTATTTTGGGTTTCCGTGAACCAGTATCGCTCCAAGAATGCAGACTTAAATTGTTCAAACGACTGCAGTTTGCAACGAATTTTTGCATAGTTTCCGCTATTGCGTCTTCCATATGACCACAAATGAAGCCAATTTTATGGCCAATGCTCTGGTAAACCGATCTTGAATTGATGTATATACGTGCAGCGGTGTAAGCCTTTCCCGCTTTCTTTGTAATGTTGGAATTTTCTGACGGTCAAAAAGTGATCATTGTCAAATTTTTCTACTGCACGATATGGCGTTCATGTTTTCGCAACATTTTCCGTTTGCTTCAAGTGCATCATATTTTCCTTTATTCATCCTACCACATTTGGATCCTGAGACGACATACACTCCTGGAAATGGAAAAAAGAACACATTGACACCGGTGTGTCAGACCCACCATACTTGCTCCGGACACTCCGAGAGGGCTGTACAAGCAATGATCACACGCACAGCACAGCGGACACACCAGGAACCGTGGTGTTGGCCGTCGAATGGCGCTAGCTGCGCAGCATTTGTGCACCGCCGCCGTCAGTGTCAGCCAGTTTGCCGTGGCATACGGAGCTCCATCGCAGTCTTTAACACTGGTAGCATGCCGCGACAGCGTGGACGTGAACTGTATGTGCAGTTGACGGACTTTGAGCGAGGACGTATAGTGGGCATGCGGGAGGCCGGGTGGACGTACCGCCGAATTGCTCAAAACGTGGGGCGTGAGGTCTCCACAGTACATCGATGTTGTCGCCAGTGGTCGGCAGAAGGTGCACGTGCCCGTCGACCTGGGACCGGACCGCAGCGACGCACGGATGCACGCCAAGACCGTAGGATCCTACGCAGTGCCGTAGGGGACCGCACCGCCACTTCCCAGCAAATTAGGGACACTGTTGCTCCTGGGGTATCGGCGAGGACCATTCGCAACCGTCTCCATGAAGCTGGGCTACGGTCCCGCACACCGTTAGGCCGTCTTCCGCTCACGCCCCAACATCGTGCAGCCCGCCTCCAGTGGTGTCGCGACAGGCGTGAATGGAGGGACGAATGGAGACGTGTAGTCTTCAGCGATGAGAGTCGCTTCTGCCTTGGTGCCAATGATGGTCGTATGCGTGTTTGGCGCCGTGCAGGTGAGCGCCACAATCAGGACTGCATACGACCGAGGCACAAAGGCCAACACCCGGCATCATGGTGTGGGGAACGATCTCCTACACTGGCCATTCACCACTGGTGATCGTCGAGGGGACACTGAATAGTGCACGGTACATCCAAACCGTCATCAAACCCATCGTTCTACCATTCCTAGACCGGCAAGGGAACTTGTTGTTCCAACAGGACAATGCACGTCCGCATGTATCCCGTGCCACCCAACGTGCTCTAGAAGGTGTAAGTCAACTACCCTGGGCAGCAAGATCTCCGGATCTGTCCCCCATTGAGCATGTTTGGGACTGGATGAAGCGTCGTCTCACGCGGTCTGCACGTCCAGCACGAACGCTGGTCCAACTGAGGCGCCAGGTGGAAATGGCATGGCAAGCCGTTCCACAGGACTACATCCAGCATCTCTACGATCGTCTCCATGGGAGAATAGCAGCCTGCATTGCTGCGAAAGGTGGATATACACTGTACTAGTGCCGACATTGTGCATGCTCTGTTGCCTGTGTCTATGTGCCTGTGGTTCTGTCAGTGTGATCATGTGATGTATCTGACCCCAGGAATGTGTCAATGAAGTTTCCCCTTCCTGGGACAATGAATTCACGGTGTTCTTATTTCAATTTCGAGGAGTGTATTTGAGTCACATATAGCCTCGCATGTACGTAGTGGTGTGCAATTATCCAAACCGTTCCCTTCCTCGTGTATCGGACTGAAAGATACGTTTAAATTTCCCGTTACTGGATCAGTGCTTTGTTTTTGTATTTTATTCATATTGACCTGCGGTATATGGCCTGTTGTACTATAGCTCGTAAATTGAGAATTTGGTACATGCGTCTCTGTAAATTGCTCTGTTATCGCGTCATTCGCGTACCTTGGGAGGGTCGGCTGCCGCTCTGTTGTAATGCGCGCACTAACTGCTTCTCGCACCATTGTATGCTGTGAACGCACATTACCTGCTTCGCTCACCTGTCTCGACTGTTCTCCTCCCACTTCTGTTTCGAATCGGAAAATACTGACGTAACATCTTGTGGATCTACAAGTGGAATCTCATGATTTTTTGTGTTTCCGCAACTGCAACGGACGATTGCATAACTGACTTGTTTACCTCTGGATTTTTTTCTACCACTATGTCGGATGATACTACCGATTCCGTCGCCTCACTACTGCCTTCTGTACGGTTCTCGATACTCTGCTTCAGATATGTGCTAAGCTGTTCATAATGCTGCTGATTTTTCGTCATGATGTTCACAATGCGTGTATCGAATCTTTTTAACGCGGCTTTCGTGACACGTTTTCTGACACTGAGTTATTCCACATTCTGTTGCGCCTTACCAGACGCCTTACGCGCTAAATTATCAACTCTCTGGTTAATATTAGACACTGCATCCTGCACCTGGTCAATGTCAGTACGCATCTTTTTCTGATCAGTCATGAGCGATTGAATTGGTTCGCGCGAGTCTCTCGCCTCTTTCCGGATTTCAGTAAATTGTTGTTCGCAACTTTGCTGATCTTTGTGGACATTTTCGAATCCATCATTGGTTTCAAATTTGAGACCATTTAAATCAGCATTTGTCTCTGTTTTTAAGTCTGCTAACCCAGCATTCGTGTCCGTTTTTAAATTCGCAGTTTCGGTTTTTAAGTCTGCTAACCTGGCATTTGTTTGCTTGACAACAATAGTGAGTTGCTTCAATATTGCAAACACACTATTAGTGTTTGCAATTTTTCAGCACAAGCTACTTTTATAAAAACACAGAACTTTATCATTGCTCGTTAATACAACTTTTTATACTCTGTGGATCACACAATTACAGTGTTCTGACCACTATGCAGACACATACGTTGAGTAACCTTGTCACAAACTTCTTTTTCAATACCAAATCTTAATTACTCTTTCCAATTTGACTAAATGGCGTTCTGGCAGAACAATTGCCATCCTGGCATGGTCGCCATTATCTGACACTCCACTCCTTTTCTCTTTCGTCAGACATCAGCATAAACACCCTGTGATTGCATTACCATCTATAGAATAAGTGACTGGGGTAAGGAGTGGACCCTTATTCTATGACAGAGCACAACCACACACACTTGCCCAAGGGACGACTCAAACCTCCGCTGGGACCAACCGCACAGTCCATGACTGCAGCGCCCTGACTGCTCGGCTAATCCCGCGCGGCACACGAATTTACATAGGTTGTAGTGTGACAATGTTAGGACAATTGTCAAGATAACGTATTTCGTCCTGATTAATCGAAGTAGATATCTAAACACAACAATATCAAATTTTAAACAGAAGGTTCTTTGCAAAATTATTATTACTACTACACCGTGAAGTGATCAATGTTAGTACAAATCATCCGATTCCGGTTCTACGTTCGGTACTATATTTAGGATGACAATCAAGTCTACGGATGATGGTTAAGTCGTATTACTGTTCGTTTGTAGAGCATCACCTGCGACCAGCTTTGCGAACGAAGTGGCTACACTTTCTGTGCAGCCAACCCATCATTTTGCAGGACAATGCACGGGCGCAAAAAGCGCAAGCTGCGGCTGCTCCGTTCGGTCGATGGGACTGGGAAGTGCTGTACCATCCACCATACTCCCCGGACTTGTGACTTTGATCTTGTGACTTTGATTTGATTCCGAAGATGAAGGAACCACTTCGTGGCATTCGCTTCAGAACTGTTCCAGAGATTCGACAGACAGTAAACCACTCAATTCGCACCATTAACAGAACAGGATCTGCTAACGGTATACTACGCCTTCCACGTCGCTGGCAACGGGTTCTACACAACGCTGGTGACTAATTTGAAGGACAGTAACAGGTGCAAATACGTAACTCTTTTGTATCGGTTGTGAATAAATAGTTGCCAATATTTAAGTTCTAACCTACGTATACTGTTCTTAAGTGTATGTGACACTCTATACAAACAAGAAGTCAAAAAAAGTTGAAAAAACACGAATTTCATCCTGAAGGAAAAAGGCGATCAGACTCTCTCGCACTTACCCTATCATATATTGGATTTTACGGTGTACCCACGAGCAGATACAAACTCAGATCATAGTTTAGTTATGATGAAGAGTACGGAAGAACTATTGCGGAAGAAAGTGTGGATACTAAAATGCTGAAGGAGGGTGACATGAGTGTGTAATTCGATAAGGACGTAGATACACAGCCGTAGTAGGCAGTTCCGGTGAAGAGTAATGGAAGTCTCTCAAAAGGTTAATGACAGATGTTAGAAACATATGCATATATACAGGGAAGGTAATTTCGAAGAAACTTTGAGCAACAGAAGCAATACTCCATTGTATCAACGAAAGGAGGGAATATAAAAAAAACGTTCAGGGAATAAGGGTACACAAATCGCTTAGAAATGAAATAATTACAATGAGCAGGGCAGCCAATGCGAAATGGCTGCAGGTAAAATGTGTCGGACTGCTCAGCATACAGAAAAATTATAACAAACTTCGGAGAAATTAAAAGCAAGTGTGGTAACTTGAAAAGTGCAATGGCAGTTTCACTGTTAAACGCAGATGAAAGAGCGCGTAGGTCGCAAAGAGTACAATTAACGCTTCTATAAGAGGAAGGACTTGTCTGATAACTTGGTAGATGAAGAAAGTCGAGTGGATAAAGGAAGACATAGGGGATCCGCTGTTGGATTCAGAATTTAAAAGAACTCGAAAACACTTGCGATTAAGTAAGGCAGAAGGGATAGATAACGTTCCATTGGAATTCCTAAAATCACGAGTAGAAATGGCAACCAGACGACTATTGAAGTTGGTGTGTGGCATCTATGAGACTTTCAGCAAATAACATCCACGCAATTCCCAGCATACCAAGCGCACATAAATACGAGAACTATCGCACAATTTGGTTAACGGTTCATACATAAATGAACCTGACAAGAATAACATACAGAAGCCTGAAAAAGGGAGTTGAGAATCTGTTAGACGACGATCAGTCTGGCATTCGGAAAAGCAATGCACAAGGGAGGCAATTCTGACGTTGCAGCTGGTAATGGAAACAAAACTAAAGAAAGATCAAGAGACGTTCATAGGATTTATCGATCTGAAAAAAATCTTTAGACATTGTAAAATGATACAAGATGTTCGAAATTCAGAGAAAAACAGGAGTAATCTATTGAGAAATAAAAATAATTTACAATATGTACAAGAAGCAAGAAACAATAACGAGGACCGAAAACAACGAACAAATTTCTAGCGTGGAAGGGAATGAAAGACGCGGTTGTAGTCTACTTAATTCCAACAGTGAGCTGGTATCAGAATCTGCAACTTAGTATATTTGTATTTTCTCGCCCCTATCCTTCAATCTACGCATCCAAGAAGTAATGACGAAAATAAAAGGAAGGTTCCACAGTGAAGGGTGAAAGATTATCAATGAAAGATTCCCTAACGGCATTCCTATACTTGCAGACTTGTTGAATGGAATGAACAGTCCAACAGAATGGTTTACGGATTGAGCATAAATCGTACAAAGACACATACGAGTATATTGAGGAGTAGCATAAAAGACATAAACATAACACGAAAACAGGGGGGCATGAAGCAGATATGATTATGGAATACTGCTTCCTTGGAAGCAGAATAACGCGTAATGAATGAATCCAGGAGAACATAAAAAGCAGATTTCCACAATTTAAGAGGGCATTCCTGGCCAACGGAAATCTGTATCAAACATTGCTCTTGAGCTGAGGAAGAAATTTTTGAGATTTTGCGTTTGGAGCGCAGCATTGAACGGAAGTGAATCCTTGATTGTGGAAGGATTTGAACAGAATGAAATCAAAGACTCTGAAATATGGGGTTACAGCAGGATGTGGAAAATTAGGTGGGCTGATAAGGAACGAGGAGGTTCTCCGCACAATCGGCGAAGAAAGGAACGTATGGAAACCACCGACAAGAAGAAGGATGATGGGACACGTGTCAAGATACCTGGAAATAAGTTTCATGGTACTAGAGGGAAGGCAGAGGTTGAAATACGTGGTGTTTCAAAATGAATGTACGGGTTCTAAGGCTTTGTAGCGTTTATTACATTCAGCTTACAGTTGTAAATAATGCATCAAATGAAAGAGCAGCTGAAACAGTTTTTCTTATAAGTGTTCAACTAGACAACCATTCACCTAACATCGAGTCGGTATGGGAGTTCTTCCCAAACCTTGATCGGTGGGTTCGGTATCATTGCAACGATGCTGTTCCTAAGATCGGGTGACTCAGCTGGTAGCGGAGACACATACACAAGATCCTTTATGTATCACCAAGTGTAAAAGTCGCATTCAGTCACCTCATGTGTGAAGGTGGAGGAAATCCAAAACAAGCTCTGTCATTCGGCCCCTTGCCGGCCGCAAATCCAGCGGTAAGGTACAAAGTCGTTTAACAAATCACGCTTTGAGATATGTCAGTGAGGAGACGCACCATCCTGCTGCCAAATAAAGTTCTGCGGTTAGCTTCTTCCAGTTGAGGAAAAGAGCACTAATTCTAGCGCATCAAGATAAGAAACACCTGTTACAGTTGCTTCACGGAAAAAGAATGGCTCATCAACTTTCCACCGGCATATGAAAGAATTTGTTGACCCCCAGATGCGCACCGAGCGAGGTGGCGCAGTGGTTAGCACACTGGACTCGCATTCGGGAGGACGACGGTTCAATCCCGTCTCCGGCCATCATGATTTAGATTTCCCGTGATTTCCCTAAATCGTTTCAGGCAAATGCCGGGATGGTACCTTTGAATGGGCACGGCCGATTTCCTTCCCAATCCTTCCCTAACCCGAGCTTGCGCTCCGTCTCTAATGACCTCGTTGTCGACGGGACGTTAAACACTAACCACCACCACCACCACCACCCCAGATGCGCACATTACGTGTGTTCTCATTTCCACTTACGTAAAATGTCGATTCATCACCGAAGACGACACGGTCCAGGTAATCTTCATTGACATGCAGCAACGTTTCGTTTTACAAGATGGCATGTAAACCATACGCTGTATTCTTTAGAGTTTGTAACGACTGCAAACGATAAGGACATAGTTGCAAGCGTCACCCTAAAAGTCTCCACACAGACGTCATTGGAGCTGCTAAATCACGACTACCGATTTCTTGGGGCTACGCGTGGAAGGGCGTCACTGGTTCAGCACGTTCTCCAGTCACTCTTTGCTCGTTCCATTCTCTTCCCTTTGTGTGTAGGTACACAAAGAAAACTGTTTGAGTTGCTCTTTAATTTGATGTATTATTTATAATTGTAAGTTGAGTGTAATAAATGGTACAAAGCCTTAAAACCCGTATATTCATTTTGAAACACTCTGGATATCCATAAAATGATTGATGGCATAGGGTTCAGGTGGTACCGCGAGGTGGACAAGTTAGCAGATGAGAGGAACTAGTGAAAGGCTTCATCGAATCAGTCGGAAAATTGACGACGCTAGAAAAAAGAAAAAAAATTAGACGTCAAAAAGCAATGTAAATACTTCTCGTAATTCAACAATGTCTCTTAAAATTGCATCTCCAGGAGTCATACATGTGGCCAAAATACCCATACAGCACAGTGCATTTTGTGACTGTAGCTCTGCTCAGCTCGCAAGTCCTTAAGAAACGTCATAGTTCCGACGCCAAGAGCCGTTACTGAATACATGTTCATTCACAACAGATTTCAATCCTCAGTTTATCATCAGATGTCTTAAGTCATTAAAAACAGCTTGCCGCGGCGATATTATACCTGTGATATCCAACAGCACAAAAATCATTTACTATTTGACCACAGTGAGGCATTTTATACACTTGATGCCATACGGTTAATATTGCCTTCAATCTGCTTTTCATTGACTTAACACAATTAACGATGATTTGAGGACCGAAACCGGTTGCAATACAGAAGGCCGTATTTATTAGCAGCTTTTGGCGATTAGCCACGTGTTGATACACAAGCACAAACGATTAGGAAGGTTGTCCAATCCCAGGAGACACCGTTTTCCTTGCTGTCTGTCCCATCCTCCAGCCACCCCAACTATGTCTCCAACAGCAGGAGAAGACTTTCCATCAATCGTGCAAAATCGCAGGTACTAATAATAAGACAAACCACCCAAGCCATCCGTCCTCTATGAGCCTACCTCACAATCCACCAACATCCTATTCACCTAACTATAACACCAAATTCTTCTGTCAAAGACAGCATGATCTAACTCTACACCTATTCCCAATTTACTAACTACCCAGAAGAAGTCTACAATAGACCGAACATCAGGCCTAACACTTTCCAGTGTCATAGCTACCTACAAAATCCTACAACCGCTCGCGCACAGAATGAACCGTGTGTAAACACTGGAAAATTTCTGAAGTCGCACCAATACCCAAAAGGGGAAATATGAGTAATCCGCTGAATTACAGGCCCATATTACTAACGTCAATTTGCAGTAGGATTTTGGAACATATGCTGTGTTCGAACATTATTAATTACCTCGAAGAAAACGATTTATTGACAAATAGCACGGATTCAGAAAATATCGTTCTTGTGAAACACAATTATCTCTTTGTACTCATAAAGTAATGAGTGCTATCGACAGGGGATGACAAATTGATTCCATATTTTTAGATTTCCAGAAGGCTTTCGACAACGTTCCTCACAAGCGCCTTCTAACCAAACTGCGTGCCTACGGAATATCGCCTCAGTTCGTAGTAATACACGGAAAGTCATCGAGTAAAGCAGAAGTAACATCCGGCGTTCACCAACGAAGTGTTATAGACCCTCTATTGTTCGTGATCTATATTAACGACATAGGAGACAATCCGAGTAGTCCTCTTAGATTGTTTGCAGATGATACTGTCATTTACCGTCTTGTAAAGTCATCAGAAGACCAAAACGAATCGCAAAATGATTGAGATAAGATATGTATATGATGCGAAAAGTGTCAATTGACCCTGAATAAAGAAAAGTGTGAAGTTATTCACATGAGTACTAAAAGAAATAGGCCAAATTTCGATTACGCGATAAGTCACACAAATCCAAATACCTATTGATTACAATTACAAATAACCTAAATTGGAACGATTACATAGATAATTTTGCGGATACAACAAACCAAAGACTGTGATTCATTGGCAGAACACTTAGAAGGTGCAACAGGTCTACTAAAGAGACTTTTATATCACCTTGTCCGCCCTATTCTGGAGTACTGCTGAGGAATGAGGGATCCGCATCAGGTGGGACTGACAGCTGAGATCGAAAAAGTGCAGTTCGTTTTGTGTTATCGCGAAATAGGGGAGACAGTGAAACAGAAATGATACGCGAATTGGAGTGGCAATCATTAAAATAAAGGCGTTTTTTGTTGCGACGGGATTTTCTCATGAAATTTCGATCACCAGTTTTCTCTTCCGATTGCGAAAACGTTCTGTTGGCACCCACCTACGTCGGGAGAAATGATCATCACCATAAATTAAGAAAAATCATGGCTCGAACAGAGAAATGTAGAGAGACAGCTTGGAGGTGGTTCATTGAACCCTCTTCCAGGCACATTATTGTGAATAGCAGAGTGATCACGTAGATGTAGATGTAGATCTGTTCTATCCTCACCTATGCAAATTCTGAAGGGACCTCTGCCCCTCCAAAGTGATACCATTCCCACGAAATGCTTGACTGCCATGCATTCCGCCTCTATTCCTGTATCCAATATCCTCCTCTGACCATAACATGTACCAGCTTGTAAAGTTCCCACACCACCCTGAAGAATGTGGGGTATCTCCACTAGCCACGTGTTCCCACAAAATCGAATCCATACATAACACTGTATCCTTGATTCTTGAGAACGCTGTCCAGTTGTCATGCCTCTCTCACTGTCCGCCGGCTACCTTCCATTTCCACGCAAGTACGTTCTTTTCCAGGGTAATTTAAGCCACCTTCAACTCCCAAATCATTATATTATTATTGAAATTTATCCACCATTACAACTACAACCTATCACACCTCTTTCTTTTCCTAACCAAGATCCGATCCCAACCTTTACCAACGTAACTAAGGATCTACGTTTCTTGTGCCACATACGCCCTCAATCCTCTCCATTATTCACCTCACATCCTCTCTCGTATTTCATGCATTCTAGTCCCATCTGCACACAAATCTGTCACATTCAAACTGTTACCAGTATCCACCCAAACCACTGTGCCTTCAAATTGCAATAATCGATTTTCACTGGTGTTACTTTACTTTAACGTATTCCGATGAAAGCCAACATGACTGTTCAGACTCTAGGAGGAGAATGCAAATAAAAACTAAGTAAAGCACAAAGATCCAACATTTATGGCAGAATAGGGAGTATGGGTTCTTTCTCACCATCATGTTTTGAGTCAATGTGTAGAGTTGTGGTTGTTAGAGAGCATTGGGGACGATTGCTTTAGAGAAAATTCGCCTCATTGCTATGCTCCCAGTTAAACCAGTCATTCTATTATCTGAGTGATGTAGTAGGAATGAAAAATCTATTGGGCATAAACTGTCGATAAAAGAAGAGCTCACGTTGATTTACCAGTGACAATAAGTTCATTGCTCTGCGGTAAATATTAGCTCTTCTGGAGACTATCAAGTGTTCAGCATCGAACTTACTTATTTTATTCTAGTTTCTGTTGTAGGGCGATTTCACAAAGCTTTTTGAGCCCGTGATTTTTATTACCCTCAGTACATTCGGAGAGCTTATACACAGTAATGAAAATGAGGAGTGGAAAAATGTTCTGAAATGTATGTGCTACAGAAAATAGAATAAAAGGACAACTAAATACGTTGTACAAGCAGTGGCTGACTTTCACCAAACAGACACTGAAAACGGGGAGAAATAAATAATTCGTATGTATCATATCAAATGCATGTATTAAATACAATGAAGTAACGACAACCAAGCGAAAGATGCAGCTAGGGAGAAAGAAAATGGAATGAAAACCTTAAAGGAAAATTAACATTTATGCCGGTTTATATCGATTAGCGAACGATCAACTATGGTTTGCACGGTCAAAAAAATCGAGGAAGATAACGTAAATTGTACAAATGGGCCTCATACACAGTCTGTGGCTGTAAAAGATATATTTTGAGAATACAGGACCTTAAATAGCTCTCTTTCAAAACAATTATCTCGTGAAAACGTAATTTCACACGAAGCATGATCCTGTTTGTTAAATGATATATACTCGAAAACGTACAAACTTATATTTTACCAAGATCAGCTAATAAATTATTTTTTATAGAAAAACGATACATTATCATCAAACATCACAGTGAAAAACTGAGTCATCCAGAACATGTCGCAAAACTGATCGGACGAAAACTTGCATTTTTTTATGTATTCATGTTTTTTGCGGAAACTAACGATAACTGTTGTAAAAATATGCTGAGAATAATCAAACGTTTCATAAGACCGCCTTTCCGCTATCAGATATCTTGAATCAGAACAAATGTATAGAGCTTTGGCGAGTATCTTCCAACAGACTGAATATTTGTGACCGAGTTCGCTAACAGTTCCCAGAAGTTCATTACCGGCATGCTTGCCGTTCTGTAGATAAAATTAACGGAATGCCTTTCATTGCAGAGATAACGAGAACTGTTAATGCACACTGAAATTTTTCACGTTTATGCTGAAAATGGAGTGACTCGCCTTCATACTCACAGAAATATGTGGAATATTTGCAAGTACGGGAAATCTATGCGGCTACGTTTAATTACGTTTAAAGGTTTACAGTGTTCAGAACAGACTTTCATGGAAATATTTGAAATCATTATCTATATGCGCTGGAATAAACAGCAACTGACGAGCATACTTCATTTAATGTCACTGTGGAATGTATAATGGCAATATCTGATGCTTGATAATATTTTGTGTAGATTTCTTCTGTCACTAGTTATAGTTACACCAATTTCTTTAAATATGGTCAAATATTTACATATATTTGTTTGAGTTAACGCCATGAAACATTCATTGTACTTACCGAAATGGCTTGTTTAACTGACTTGAAGTGTAATATAATTAGGAAACATTTAGAAAAAACACATAGTGTGTTTGGTCGAAACATGCTTAGAGTATTCCAAAAGCTGGACACATAGGCGTTTGCAACACAGCGCAAGAGGGAGCACATGCACCCCTCCACCCACCTCCCCCCCCTCAACCTCACACCTCTTGCTCCAAATCTGGAATACAGAGATTTTATTCATAAACTGAATTGACGATAAAGGTTAGTTCTCCAGAGTATCATAAGTTTTTTGTGTTTTTTGTGTCGTCTACAAAAACTAGTTCATTTGTATCGACATGTCTCGAAACTCATCAACTCGTTTATGTCTAAAACGACAATTTTAGACTGTTGCCTCGGTCCTTCGGCTTTGGAAAAATTACTACCGACGCCCATAGTCGATCCCCAACGTTGAATCTTCGAATTCCGTTCGCCTTGTTATGTGCACATCTCATTAGAATTGTGTACAAAGAATTTAGCTACTTACTGCTCACACAGAGGAATGCAGGAAACCGTTATTCTCACATCCCATTTTTTTTTTTAAATTTTGTACATTTAAGCGATAAAATTCAGCGAGTGAAATGCTGTCCACAACTCAGACAAAATCTAGATTGCAGTTACGTAATTCTAAGGACGTAAAAGAGAGGTGATAGTGGACAAAAGAGCGAGGAATGGTTCACGGCCTATCCTCTATGGTAAACAGACTTTACGTAGAGCAATAAGTAAGAGGAAACTATGGGTGAATTTGGAAAATCGTTGAGATTTGCTGGTGACGTAATGAATGTGTCAGAATCGACAGAAGACTTGGAAGATTGGTATTAGTAGACTAGCAGTAGTTGTTGTAGTAGTAGTTTTATTCATCTGTGGATCACTTTTGCTAGGATATTAAACATGTATTATTACACTTGTAGAAAAAAACATACTTTTTGCATACAGGCATTAAAATAGTAAAACAGGTGTTGCTTGGCCCGGGTGGGACAGGTAATCGGCCGTGACCGTATAGTGCCAATAATGCCAGCATTTGTCTGAAGTAATTTCGGGGATCAATACGAAAGTTAAATGGACAGTAGCTAGAAAAGAGATAGTAATGAGTACCAGATAAACTAAAACTTGAGTAAATCATACTATGCTGGGAGAATAAGAGTAAAAAATGGGGCGTTATAAGTAGTAGAGCTGTTTTGCATTCGCGTGTAATTGAGGACAGCAGAAGTAGGAAAGGTATAAAATATAGACGGACGACAACCAACAGCTTGGTTGGCCGAGATTTGTTAAGCGTCTACGGTCAGCAAGGCGAAGCCTACAAAGCGGTTGGCCTTGGTTGCAGTTCAGTCTGCCGGCGGCAACATCGGAGCACTGGCGGCGGACTACACTTGTGGTCTCTCTCCTAGTATGGTCACTGGGTCAGACGTTGTTGGTTCAGTAGCGACTGGCTGTGCTTTTGAACGGTTGTGTATTTATTCTCTTTAAAAACACTAGCGTGTGGAGTGCAAGGCAGAAACAGTATTAAGCTGATAATATGAACGGGACTGTTTCTGGGACCCAAGGATTACGATTATATGAACAAATTGACAATATTATTCACTTGGGGAGGAAAAAGTAAACTATTAGAAAGTAATATGGACAACGCCAAAAGGAAAATGGAGTCTTTACTCACATCTTTCCTCTGTGACACAATCTGACAGAGACAGCTGGGTTTGGTGCCGATGAAGTCTACATATCGACTTAGTTTGCTTTATGTCACATGGACTTCCTCCAGAAGGAATTCGCAATGGGAAAAAAAGGAGCGAATACAAATAGAAGACGAACTTTATCTACACTACTGGCCATTAAAATTGCTACACCACGAAGATGACGTGCTACAGACGCGAAATTTAACCGACAGGAAGAATGGCTCAAATGGCTCTGAGCACTATGGGACTTAACTACTGTGGTCATCAGTCCCCTAGAACTTAGAACTACTTAAACCTAACTAAACTAAGGACATCACACACACCCATGCCCGAGGCAGGATTCGAACCTGCGACCATAGGGGTCACGCGGTTCCAGACTGTAGCGCCTATAACCGCACGGCCACTCCGGCCGGCGACAGGAAGAAGATGCTGTGATATGCAAATGATTAGTTTTTCAGAGCATTCACACAAGGTTGGCGCCGGTGGCGACACCTACAACGTGCTGACATGAGGAAAGTTTCCAACTGATTTCTCATACACAAACAGCAGTTGACCGGCGTTGCCTGGTGAAAAGTTGTGATGCCTCGTGTAAGGAGGAGAAATGCGTACCATTACGTTTTCGACTTTGATAAATGTCGGATTGTTGCCTATCGAGATTGCGGTTTATCGTATCGCGACATTGCTGCTCGCGTTGGTTGAGATTCAATGACTGTTAGCAGAATATGGAATCGGTGGGTTCAGGAGGGTAATATGGAACGCCGTGCTGGATCCCAAAGGCCACGTATCACTAGCAGTCGAGATGACAGGCATCTTATCCGCATGGCTGTAACGGATCGTGCAGCCACGTCTCGATCCCTGAGTCAACAGGTGAGGACGTTTGCAAGACAACAACCATCTGCACGAACAGTTCGACGACGTTTTCAGCAGCATCGACTATCAGCTCGGAGACCATGGCTGCGGTTACCCTTGACGCTGCATCACAGACTGGAGCGCCCGCGATGGTACACTTAACTACGAACCTGGGTGCACGAATGGCAAAACGTCTTTTTTTCGGATGAATGCAGGTTCTGTTTACAGCATCACGATGGTTGCATCCGTGTTTGGCAACATCACCGTGAACGCACATTAGAAGCGTGTATTTGTCATCGCCATGCTGAGGTATAACCTGGCGTGATGGTATGGGGTGCCATTGGTTACACGTCTCGGTCACCTCTTAATCGCATTGACGGCACTTTGAACAGTGGACGTTACATTTCAGATGTGTTACGACCCGTGGCGCTACCCTTCATTCGATCCCTGCGAAACCCTACATTTCAGCAGGATAATGCACGACCGCATATTGGAGGTCCTGTACGGGCCTTTCTGGATACAGAAAATGTTCGACAGCTGCCCTGGCCAGTTCTCTCACCAAATGAAAACGTCTGGCCAACGGTGGCCGAGCAACTGGCTCGTCACAATACGCCAGTCACTACTCTTGATGAACTGTTGTATCGTGTTGAAGCTGCATGTGCAGCTGTACCTGCTCTGTTACACTCAATGCCCAGGCGTATCATGGCAGTTATTACGGCTAGATGTAATTGTTCTGGGTACTGATTTCTCAGGATCAATGCACCCAAATTGCGTGAAAATGTAATCACATGTCAGTTCTAGTATAATATATTTGTCCAATGAATACCCGTTTATCATCTGCATTTCTTCTTGGTGTAGCAATTTTAATGGCCAGTAGTGTATAATTTTGCAGGCGATCTGCTTTGATACTAAGCTGGCATACGAATCCCCGGAAGCTAAATGTCTCATAGTGACCTAAAATCTTTTCTGCTTCATGTACAGCTCTCCTAAAAGAGGTGTTATCTTTGGAAATTTTAGGACCTACACTTTTCAATAACAATTCGAAATCTGTAGCTTTCATTCGGAAAAAATTATGAAGTAGGCCATATACCAATTCAACCTTAAGCTCTGACACTAATTTTTACCGTACACATTGCTCCTCACTTTTGAAAAGAGAGGTCATCCACCAGCGTCGTTCTTCTTCTTGCTCTTTTTCTGGTCAGCTTCTTGCTGTAAAAGGAATCCTGCGACGACTGCTATATCCTCGTCTTTCCTTATAACAGCGGCCGGTGAAATCGTAATTAAGACGCTACTTTATAACAATAGCTAAATGGGAGCCACGTTGGCAAGTTACCAGAGCCATCTGCGGTTCTAAATGGCCGAAACCCTTGGCCCCAATTCCTTGGTTTCTTGAGGGTGAGAAACCGAACACCAGTGCGTCGGTAGACAGCGTTCGGCTGAATCCACAGGCTGTCTTCCATGGGTCTTCGTGGTCTATTGTGTAAGCAGCGTTATAATTCCGAGAGCATATGTTCCTAGAAGAGTCAGCCAATATATCGATTTCTTGCACACGGAAGCTTGTCAGAAATCGTACTTACGGTGAGCCAGTCGCTACTGTGGAAGCAGGGGGAAGGGTTTAGGTATAGCTCGAAAGTTGCCTTTGTATCTTTTTAGCTTGTACTGGCTTGGTTGTGACTTTGCTATTGTTTAGCTTTGCGTGACCTTGGCATTTCCAACTGCGAGAGAAACCAAATATAGCTGCCTGCAGAGAATATAAGATGAATTTGTCCCTATTTTATAATCTTTCTAAAAAAAAAAACAATGTGCAAACTGATTAAATCTTGAACTGTACTATTAATTAAATGAAGTGGTTCATGTGCGTGAAGGATTTGCCTAATAATGCTGCTCACGAAGTGGTCCGTGTGGTTTGATAACTTTCATAGGAAATGGTCCATGGATTCATGAGGTTGTCTCCATACCCGTACAAATCCATCCGCTCAATACAACTTGAAACGAGACTCCTCCGACCAGTTAACAAGTTTCCAGTCATCAACAGTCCAATGTCTATGTCGACGGGCCCAGGCGATGCGTAAAGCTTTGTGTCGTGCAATCGTCAAGAGTACACGAAAGGGCCATCGGCTCCGAAAGCCCATATCGATGATGTTTCATTGAATGGTTCCTAAGCTGACACTTGTTGATGTCTCAACATTGAAATCTGCAGCAATTTGCGGAAGGTTTGCACTTCTGTCACGTTGAACGAGTCTCTTCAGTCGTCGTTGGCCCCGTTCTTGCAGGATCTCTTTCCGGCCGAGGCGATGCCGCCGGCCTTGTGGCCGAGCGGTTCTAGGCTGTTCAGTCCGCAATCGCGCTGTTGCTACGGTCGCAGGTTCGAATCCACATTCGGGCATGGATGTGTGTGATGTCCTTATGTTGGTTAGGTTTAAGTAGTTCTAAGTCTAGGGGACTGATGACCTCAGATGTTAAGTCCCATAGTGCTTAGAGCCATTTGAACCATTTGATTTGAGCAGCGCTGTCGAAGATCTGATGTTTTACCGGTTTCCTGGTATTCACGGCACACTCGTGCAATGGTCGTACAGGAAAATCCCACTTCATCGCTAGCTCGGAGATGTTATGTCCCATCGTGCGCCGACCATAACACCAGGTTCAAACTCACTTAAATCTTGATAGCCTGCCATTGTAGCGGCAGTAACCGACCTAACAACTGCGCCAGACACTTGTTGCCGACCGCAGCCCGTACTCTGCCTGTTTATACATCTCTGTATTTGAATACGCATGTCGATACCAGTTTCTTTGGCGCTTCATTGTGAATTACTAATCAAGTCTTTTTCCTCCGTTTTGCAATACTCAAACACAAATAATTATAATTAAACACAGAAGCACTATATTGCCACGAGTCCTCTGCTCGTCGTCTGTCTCAACACTCCTCTAACGACAGAACTCATGCGCTTCTCGCTGCCAAGCAGAGCGATGACGGAACAAGCACATCTTCCAGTGACGCAACTACTCCGACCAAAGACCGCGCGCGAATAATAAGGATTCGAAATTGTCGCCTAGCGTACGAGACATCCAAAGTATCAACAAATTCAAGAAATGTAAATAAAAAATGCCGAAAGACCTGTTTCAAGCTGTACAAGTAGAGTGTCAGCGAGAGCTCTAACGAACGACAACAAACAACAGCATCGAAAAGTGTTTTCTTTCGACGAAAGGTCCGTACCCAAAGACTGGCAAATTGAACAAGTCACACCGATATTCAAGAAAGGTAGTAGGAGTAATCGACTCAATTACAAGTCCATATCATTAACGTCGATATGCAGCACGATTTTGGATCATATATTGTGTTCGAAAATTATGAATTACCTCGAATAAACGGTCTATTGACACACAATGATCACGAATTTAGAAAATATCGTCCTTGTGAAACACAACTAGCTCTTCACTCTCATGAAGTGTTGAGTGCTATTGATAAGGGATCTCGAACTGATTCTGTTTCTGTTAATTTCCGGAAGGCTTTCGACACTGTACCACACAAGTGGCTTATAGTGAAATTGCGTGCTTATGTAATATCGTCTGAGTTATGTGACTAGATTCGAAATTTCCTGTCACAGTTCGTAGCAACTGACGGAAAGTCATCGAGTAAAACAGAAGTGAGTTCTCGCGTTCCCCAAGGTAGTGTTATAGGCCCTTTCCTGTTCCTTGCCTAGTGAACAGTAACGAAATCCTAGACACAGAATGGAATATATACCACAAGGATAGGATAAACGCCAATGGTGGAGGAGTATTTATAGCAGTAAAGAATTCAATAATATCCAGTGAAGTTATTAGCGAATGCGAATGTGAAATAATCTGGGTTAAGTTAAGTATCAAAGGTGGGTCAGATATGATAGTCGGATGCTTCTATAGACCACCTGCATCAGCAACCGTAGTAGTTGAGCGCCTCAGAGAGAACCTGCAGAACGTCGTGAAGAAATTTCGTGATCATACTATTGTAATAGGGGGAGACTTCAATCTACCAGGTATAGAATGGGATAGTCACACAATCAGAACTGGAGCCAGGGACAGAGACTCTTGTGACATTATCCTGACTGCCTTGTCCGAGAATTACTTCGAGCAGATAGTTAGAGAACCAACTCGTGAAGCTAACGTTTTAGACCTCATAGCAACAAATAGACCGGAACTTTTCGACTCCGTGAATGTAGAAGAGGGTATCAGTGACCATAAGTCAGTGGTTGCATCAATGACTACAAGTGTAATAAGAAATGCCAAGAAAGGAAGGAAAATATATTTGCTTAACAAGAGTGATAGGGCACAAATCGCAGAATATCTGAGTGACCACCATCAAACGTTCATTTCTGAGGAAGAGGATGTGGAACAAAAATGGAAAAAATTCAGAAACATCGTCCAGTACGCCTTAGATAAGTTCGTACCGACTAAGGTCCAAAGCGAGGGGAAAGATCCACCGTGGTATAACAATCATGTACGAAAGGTACTACGGAAACAAAGAAAGCTTCATCATAGGTTTAAGAGTAGTCGAACCATAGCTGATAAGGAAAAGCTGAACGAAGCGAAAAAGAGCGTAAAGAGAGTAATGAGAGAAGCATTCAACGAATTCGAACATAAAACATTGGCAAACAATCTAAACAAGAACCCTAAAAAGTTTTGGTCATATGTAAAATCGGTAAGCGGATCTAAATCCCCTATTCAGTCACTCGTTGACCACGATGGCACCGAAACAGAGGACGACCGAAGAAAGGCAGAAATACTGAATTCAGTGTTCCGAAACTGTTTCACTGCGGAAAATCGTAACACGGTCCCTGACTTCAGCCGTCGCACGGACGCCAAAATGGAAAATATTGAAATAAACGATATCGGAATTGAAAAACAACTGCTATCACTTAGTAGCGGAAAAGCATCCGGACCAGACGAGATACCCTTAAGATTCTACAGTGATTATGCTAAAGAACTTGCCCCCTTTCTATCAGCAATTTATCGTAGATCGCTGGAAGAACGTAAAGTACCTAGCGACTGGAAGAAAGCGCAGGTCGTTCCCATTTTCAAGAAGGGTCATAAATCAGATGCGAATAATTATAGGCCTATTTCGCTTACGTCAATCTGTTGTAGAATAATGGAACATGTTTTGTGTTCTCGTATTATGACGTTCTTAGATAATACAAATCTCCTTCATCATAACCAACATGGATTCCGCAAACAGAGATCATGTGAAACTCAGCTCGCCCTATTTGCCCAAGAAATTCACAGTGCCGTAGACACTGGCGAGCAGATTGATGCCGTATTCCTGGACTTCAGGAAGGCATTTGATACGGTTCCGCACTTACTTTTAGTGAAAAAAATACGAGCTTACGGAATATCGGACCAGGTTTGTGATTGGATTCAGGATTTCCTAGAAGAAAGAACACAACATGTCATTCTTAACGGTTCAAAATCTGCAGATGTAGAGGTAATTTCGGGAGTACCGCAGGGAAGCGTGATAGGACCTTTATTGTTTACAATATACATAAATGACTTAGTTGACAACATCGGTAGCTCCGTGAGGCTATTTGCAGATGACACGGTTGTCTACAAGAAAGTAGCAACATCAGAAGACTCGTACGTACTCCAGGAGGACCTGCAGAGGATTAATGCATGGTGCGACAGCTGGCAGCTTTCCCTAAACGTAGATAAATGTAATATAATGCGCATACATAGGGGCAGAAATCCATTCCAGTACGATTATGCCATAGGTGGTAAATCATTGGAAGCGGTAACGACCGTAAAATACTTCGGAGTTACTATCCGGAGCGATCTGAAGTGGAATGATCACATAAAACAAATAGTGGGAAAAGCAGGCGCCAGGTTGAGATTCATAGGAAGAATTCTAAGAAAATGTGACTCATCGACGAAAGAAGTAGCTTACAAAACGCTTGTTCGTCCGATTCTTGAGTATTGCTCATCAGTATGGGACCCTTACCAGGTTGGATTAATAGAAGAGATAGACACGATCCAGCGAAAAGCAGCGCGATTCGTCATGGGGACATTTAGTCAGCGCGAGAGCGTTACGGAGATGCTGAACAAGCTCCAGTGGCGGACACTTCAAGAAAGGCGTTACGCAATACGGAGAGGTTTATTATCGAAATTACGAGAGAGCACATTCCGGGAAGAGATGGGCAACATATTACTACCGCCCACATATATCTCGCGTAATGATCACAACGAAAAGATCCGAGAAATTAGAGCAAATACGGAGACTTACAAGCAGTCGTTCTTCCCACGCACAATTCGTGAATGGAACAGGGAAGGGGGGATCAGATAGTGGTACAATAAGTACCCTCCGCCACACACCGTAAGGTGGCTCGCGGAGTATAGATGTAGATGTAGAAACGATTTGGAAGACAATCTGAGCAGCCATCTTAGGCTGTCTCCAGATGACGCTGTCGTTTATCGACTAGTAAAGATCAAAACAAATTGCGAAACGGTTTAGAGAATATAGCTGTGTGACGCGAAAATTGGCAATTGACCATAAATAACGAAAAGTGTGAGGTCATCCACATGAGTGCTAAAATGAATCCGTTAAACTACGGTTACGCGATAAAGAAGTCAACTATAACGGCCGTAAATTCATCTAAATACCAGGGAAATATAATTATGAACAAAAGAAATTGGAAGCAACACATAGAAAAATGTTGTGGGGAAGGCCCTATTTTTTTTTTTTATTTGCTATGCGACTTAATTTCTGAGGTCATCAGTCGCCTAAAAACTAATTAAACCTAACTAACCTAAGGACATCACACACATCCATGCCCGAGGCAGGATTCGAACCTGCGACCGTAGCGGTCGCGCGGTGCCGGACTGAAGCGCCTAGAGCCGCTCGGCCACAGTGGCCAGTTGTGGGGAAGGCTAACCAAACAACGTGTTTTCTTGACAGGACTCTCAGAAAATGTAACATATAAACAAGGAGACTGCCTACACTATGCTTGGCCTTCCTCTTTTAGAATACTGTTGCGCGGTGTGGGATCCTTACCATATACGATTGACGGAGTATATCGAAAAAGTTCAAATAAGGGCAGCACGTTTTGTATTATCGCGAAATAGGGGAGAGAGTGTTACTGAAATGATACATTATTTGGGATGGACATCAATTAAACAAGGGCCTTTTTCGTTGCGGAGGAATCTTCTCACGAAATTGCAATCACCATCTTTCCGCTCCGAATGCGAAAATATTTTGTTGACGCCGACCGACATAGGGAGAAACGATCACCATGATAAAATAAGCTAAATCAGAGATCGTACGGAAGGATATAGATGTTCGTTCTTTCCGCGCGCTATACGGGATTGGAATAATAGAGAATTGTGAAGGTTCGGCCGTTGTCACCGAGCGGTTCAAGGCGCTTCAGTCTGAAACCGCGCGACCGCTACGGTCGCAGGTTCGAATCCCTCTTCGGGCATGGATGTGTGTGATGTCCTTAGGTTGGTTAGGTTTAAGTAGTTCTGAGTTCTAAGGGCTGATGACCTCAAATGTTAAGTCCCATAGTGCTCAGAGCCATTTTGAATTGTGCAGGTGGTTCGATGGACCCTCTGCAGGCACTTATATCTGATTTGTAGAGTATCCAAGTAAATGTAGATGTAGATTTCCCTGTACCCACTCCATAGCTGAGAATGAGTATGGATGCAGAGGTGGACTTTGACGTATTGGAAAGCCGCAGGGAGTTCGCGACACATGAGAGACTGTACCTACCTCTGAATACGGAGTGAACATAGCGAGACTTATGTTACATTCAGTCTGGAGGAAGACGCTGTGCTGAGACGCAGTTGGGCACGTCGGCTGCCTGCACAGTGCTGCCGCCCTCGGCGCTGGGCTTTCCACAGGGCGGCCCGGCCCGGCGCGGCCCGGTCTCAGCGCGGCTCCACTGCCTCGTCCCTGCGCGTCCCGCAGGACTGGAGCGCCATCGAGACGGCGATAATCCGCGGGCCAGTTACAGCGCGGCCCTACCTGCGCCGGTCCCCTGGGAGCGCCCGCATTCCGTTTGGCGGGCGTGGGCGGCGCACTCAGCCCTTTGTCCTGCTCCGGCTGCCGGTGGGCGGCAGCTGCGCAGCTCGCCCATTGCGCCGACAGAGAAAGCGGCCGGTGGTCGGGCCCTCACCAGCCAAGCGCCTTACTGCGCCCTGGTAAGAATGCCCCAGGGACCACCGGCCAACAAGGGACTTGCTCCGAACCTCGACTTTCATTTCTTACGTCGCTGACACTGTAACGATTGGTTAGAAGCCGTTCTCCTTTCCTCTCTCTACGTTATAACGAGTTGTGGTTGCTGCCTACAGCACCCAAACTCCTGGATGTCGTTTCATTCTAATTTCTCAATTACTGTTGTTGTTGCGGTCTTCAGTCCTAAAACTGGTTTGATGCAGCTCTCCATGCTACCCTATCCCGTGCAAGTTTCTTCATCTCCCAGTACTTACTGCAACCTACATCCTTCTGAATCTGCTTAGGGTATTAATCTCTTCCTCTCCCCAATTCTATTAAATACTTCATCATTAGTTATGTAATCCACCAATCTAATCTTCAGCATTCTTCTGTAGCACCACATTTCAAAAGCTTCTATTCTCTTCTTGTCCAAACTATTTATCGTCCATGTTTCACTTCCATACATGGCTACACTCCATACAAGTACTTTCAGAAACGACTTCCTGACACATAAATCGATACTGGATGTTAACAAATTTCTCTTCTTCTGAAACGATTTCCTTGCCATTGCCAGTCTACATTTTATATCTTCTTTACTTCGACCATCATCAGTTATTTTACTCCCCAAATAGCAAAACTCCTTTACTACTTTAAGTGTCTCATTTCCTAATCTAATTCCCTAGCATCACCCGACTCAATTCGACTACATTCCATTATCCTCGTTTTGCTGTTGTTGATGTTCATCTTATATCCTCCTTTCAAGACACTGTCCATTCCGTTCAACTGCTTTTCCAAGTCCCTTGCTGTCTCTGACGGAATTACAATGTCATCGGCGAACCTCAACGTTTTTATTTCTTCTCCGTGGATTTTAATACCTACTCCGAATTTTTCTTTTGTTTCCTTTACTGCTTGCTCAATATACAGATTGAATAACATCGGGGACAGGCTACAACCCTGTCTCACTACCTCCCCAACCACTGCTTCCCTTTCATGCCCCTAGACTCTTATAACTGCCATCTCGTTTCTGTACCAATCTTAAATAGCCTTTCGCTCCCTGTATTTTACCCCTGCCACCTTTAGAATTTGAAAGAGAGTATTCCAGTCAACATTGTCAAAACCTTTCTCTAAGTCTACAAATGCTAGAAACGTAGGTTTGCCTTTCTTCAACCTATTTTCTAAGATAAGTCGTAAGGTCAGTATTGCCTCACGTGTTCCAATATTTCTACGGAATCCAAACTGATCTTCCCCCAGGTCGGCTTCTACTAGTTTTCCCATTCGTCTGTAAAGAATCCGTGTTAGTATTTTTCATCCGTGACTTATTAAACTGATTGTTCGGTAATTTTCACATCTGTCAACACCTGCTTTCTTTGGGATTGGATTTATTATATTCTTCTTGAAGTCTGAGGGTATTTCGCCTGTCTCATACATCTTGCTCACCGGATGGTAGAGTCTTGTCAGGACTGGCTCTCCCAACGCCGTCAGAAGTTCTAATGGAATGTTATCTACTCCCGGTGCCTTGTTTCGACTCAGGTCTTTCAGTGCTCTGTCAAACTCTTCACGCAGTATCGTATCTCCCATTTCATCTTCATCTACATCCTCTTCCATTTCCATAATATTGTCCTCAATTACATCGCTCTTAATATTCATACAAGTGGTTCTCTTTTCTCCAAAGGTCTCTTTAATTTTCCTGTAGGCAGTATCTATCTTACCCCTAGTGAGATAAGCCTCTACATCCTTACATTTGTCCTCTAGCCAATTTCTCAATTACTTCTTTATTATTATTTCCTTTTCTTGTACTTCATGTTCGCCACCTTTCGTCACGAAGTTGCTGCGTACGAGTTACTTTCACATTCATAACACTGAAACCAGGCAGCAGGCTAAGGTACATGTGATTCAGCCTAGATTCCTTACTGCCTGAAAATTGAGGTGCAATTAAAATAATTTAAAATACGAGGGTCACTCCAAAAGAAATGCACACTATTTTTTTAAATTAATATTTTATTCTACATGTCTGAAAGTTTTACAGTCTGTAGATACATCCTTTAGGAGCAATATTTTCATTTCTCCACATATTTCCCATCGCTCTCAACTTCCTTACGCCATCTTAGAACCAGCGCCTGTATACCCGCACGGTAAAATTCTGGACCAACCTGACGGTTTGGCAGTTTGCAGAAGGGAGTCATCATCTTGAAACCTTGTTCCACGGAGAGAATGTTTCACTTTCCCAAAGAGATGATAGTCACATGGAGCCAGGTCAGGATGTAAGGCGGATGTTTCAGTGTTGTTCATCTGAGTTTTTTGATCGCTTCCATGGTTCTTTGACTGACATGTGGCCATGCATTGTCGTGCAATAGCAAAACATCCTGCTTTTGCCGATGTGGCCGAACACGACTCAGTCGAGCTTGACGTTCTTTCAGTGTCGTCACATACGCATCAGAATTTATGGTGGTTCCACTTGGCATGATGTCCACAAGCAAGAGTCCTTCGGAGCCGAAAAACACCGTTGCCATAACTTTTCCAGCAGAAGGTGTGGATTTGAATGTTTTTTCTTGGGTGAATTTGCATGATGCCACTCCATTGATTGCCTCTTCGTCTTTGGTGAAAAATGATTGAGCCATGTTTCATCACCTGTCACAATTCTTCCAAGAAATTCATCTCCACCATTCTCGTATTATTCTTAAAGTTCGCTGCATACCGTTTTTCTTGTTTCTTTGTGAGCCACTGTCAACATCCTGGGAACCCACCTGACACAAACCTTTGTTAACGCCAACACTTTCAGTATTCTGCAAACACTTCCTTCCCTATACCAAAGTAGCGTGACAATTCGTTCACTGTGATGCGTCAGTCAGCAGTCAGCAATTCGTTAACTCTCTGCACATTGTCTGGAGTGTGTGCAGTACGAGGCCTGCCGCTGCGAGGACAATCCTCAATATTGCCGTGGCCACTTTCATCACGTAACCTGCTTGCCCACCGACTAACTGTACTGCGATCGACAGCAGCATCTCCATACACCTTTTTCAACCTCTTGTGGATGTTTTTTCCACTGTCTCGTTTTCACAGCACAGGAATTCTATGACAGCACGTTGCTTCTGACGAACGTCAAGTGTAGCATCCATCTTGAAGACATGCTGTGACGGCGCCACTCACGGGAACAGGTTGAACTAAGTATGAAAACAAGCGGGAAGGATGTATCTATACACTGTAAAACTTTCACACATGCAGAATGAAAACTGTATTTTTACAAAAATAGTGTGGATTTCTTTTGGAGTGACCCATGTAATTAACCGCATAAAGTTACAGGAACAGACATGCGGACAACTACATCATGTAATTCTTTTAAGTCAATTGGAGCAAAGCTTTGTTGCGCAGTAACTGAATTTGCTGAAAAACGTTATAAAAGCAACTAATTCCTTAATACACTGTCCGAAAAAAGATCGCAATCCGTAAAGGTAATTAATATAGAGTAATGAAATTTCGGGAATATGTTTGTATAGGTAACAGATTTAAGTGATTAACGCTGCAAGCCCACAAGTTAATGTAGGCACGAGATAAGCGACTGCAAATAGGAGATACTGACATATCAGTAACCAGTGTCACCGCTAGAATGTTGAATGCATGCATGCAAACGTCCATGCGTCGTGTGGTACAGGTGGCGGATGTCAGTTTGTGGCCTGGAGTTCCATGCCTGTTGCAGTGGGTCTATTAATACAGGTTAATAATGGTTGTCATCCGACGATGTCCCATACGTGCCCAACTGGAGACAGGTCTGGTGGTCGAGCAAGCCAAGACAACATGTCGACACTATTTAGAGCATTTGGGCGAGCGTTATAGAGTTGAAAAACACCCCCTGGTATACTCTTCGTGAATGACAGCACAAAAAAGCGAATCATCAGACTGATGTACAGATTTGGAGTCAGGGTGCGTGGGATAGCCACGAGAGTGTTCTTGCTGTCATACGAAATTGCACCCCAGACCAGCATCTCCATACACCTTTTTCAACCTCTTGTGGATGTTTCCCACTGTCTCGTTTTCACAGCACAGGCATTTTATGACAGCACGTTGCTTGTGACGAACTCCAGGTGTGGGTCCAGTGTGTCTAGCATACAGACAGGTTGGTGGCAAGCCCTTGATTGGCCTCCATCTAGCCAACGGACGGCCGTCACTGTCTCCGAGGCAGAACCAGCTTTCATCAGAAACCAGATCTTCACTCTGCCCTCCCGTGAGCTCCCGCTTGACACCACTGATGTCGGCAAATGGCGGCAGTTTGGGGTCCGTGGAATGCACGCTACGGGGCCTCTGGCTAGCAACTCTCCTTGAAGTAACAGATCTGCAACAGTTCGTTGTGTCACTGTGGTGACAACTGCTGCTCAGATTGCTGCCGCAGATGCAGGACGATACGCCAGAGCCGTACGCCGAATAGTAGGGTCTTCCTTCCCGGTAGTGCAACGTGGTCGTCCGGAGCTGGGTCTTCTTCCGACGCAGATTCCCGTTACCGCCACTGCC
The DNA here is from genome assembly GCF_021461385.2 of Schistocerca piceifrons. Classification (NCBI taxonomy): domain Eukaryota; kingdom Metazoa; phylum Arthropoda; class Insecta; order Orthoptera; family Acrididae; genus Schistocerca; species Schistocerca piceifrons. The sequence goes on from NC_060143.1 coordinate 564,581,971, forward strand.
AGCACTCATGTACAGGGGCTACAGTCCTGCCAAGTCTTTGTGCAGTATCGCAGAATGAACTCCCAGCACCTCGCAGCTCCATTACACGTCCTTGTACGAACTCAGTGAGGTGCTGATAACGGCGTCTTTGTCACCTTAAAGGCAGTGTTGACCGACATCAACTCTCAAAGATGACTAATGGCCACGACCGTTACAAGCTGTGTTTAAAACAAACCTGATTGCATCCTCATAGTGGCACTACCGGCGCGAAAGTTGAATAGAGCTTATCTTTCATATAAAGAAAGACACCCACCAACTTTCATTTATGTCGAATAAGTCTTCCTTTGTACTGCAATTTTTTCCGTCAGTGCAAATGTTAACTCACACTTGATAAACTTTGTGTCATGTATATGATATGTGCGTAAACTCTTTTCCCTATTTATTTTAGTTTTTGATTGAAGTATGTTCGCATCATGCTTAATTGTAAAATACATTTATTTTGTAAGTAAGACCCCCTTTTATTGTTACAACTGTAGTTTATTTCTCCGAGAAGCTTCTCGCCTTTATTTACTATAACGCATCTTCAGTGTGATAGTTTGTTGGCTTCTGCGTTTCCTCTCATCTGGTCTGGAAGTCACACTACCAGCATTTCCTAAACTAACGCACATTTTTATGCTCCGGACTTTTCCTTTAACACTTTTCACCATGTTTATCCTTATTTCTGTGCTGCACTATTACTCATTTTGCACTAGTTATAGATATTTGTTCGAACACTGTGCCAGCCACTGGGGCCGAGCGGTTCTAGGTGCTTCTGCTTCAGTCCGGAACCGCGCTGCTGCTACGGTCGCAGGTTCAAATCCTGCCTCGGGCATTGATGTATGTGATGCCCTTACGTTAGTTACGCTTAAGTAGTTCTAAGTCTAGAGGACTGATGACCTCAGATGTTAAGGCCCATAGTGCTTAGAGCCATTCGAACCATTTTTTTCGAACACTGTGCTTTTAAAGACGTAAATATTGTGACTTCGTTATGTGTTTCCTACTCCAAACAGGACACGCGATGCAGTTATGTAATTTACCGACATGTTACAGGCTACAATCCTGAGCCCTGTAGCGGCAGAGTGCTGCAAATATAGATACGAAGAATAAAGATGTAGAATGTTAATAACAACAGTTTTGTTTGAAAAGCTTTATGAGTTTACACACGAAAATTTCGGACGCTTTACTTTTCGGCACGTCCTCATGCAATCAAGGAATCAGAGCACATTTATTTAATAGGATATGTAGAAAACGCTCATCTGACGCAGACTGTACCAAACGTGCAATTTGGAGAGTTCCAGAATCGCATGTTTTCATTCCAAAGCAAGCCGAAAGGAGTCCTAAAATATTCTCCAAAACAGCACAACAGTTGACGTTGCAAATGAATGCGTGAACTACAACTTAGTCTGAAACTTCCTGGGAGATTAAAACTGTGTGCCGGAATGACACTCGAACTCAGGATCTTTGCCTTGTGCGGGCAAGTGCTCTACCACCTTTTTTTTTCCTTTATTAAAACAATCAGATAAGCACATAAGTACAAAAACAAAATAATGAAGTACTGGAACTGTTTCAACACGAATTGTATCCTACAATAGACTGAAGAACAAACTTCAATATAGTGCCATTTGTAAGCTTACAAAACAAAACAAAAATATTACACTGACAAGAGCATCGTCAGTCCAGAGAGCATCGTCAGTCCAGGCAGAAACATAGAACCAAAACGCAAACATAATAATGAGAAATATATATATATATATATATAATTGACTGTCTTAATTAGGATTGAAGTTCTGTCAATTGATTCACAACCGTCCGAACTCTTCACAGAAAGTCATTTGGAGCATACAAACGAATAACAAACACATGCACAGGAACATAAATTAATTAAAACGTCATAGTGAAGTTAATAACACCATTGAGAAGTCGGGAGCACTCCTAGGAACAGGTGTAAACCATTACTCATTGTGTATTTTGTTCGCTACATAGTCTTGCACGTGATTTGTGTCGTTACCGGCGTCGAGAATTACCCTACGCCTTGTTTTTCAAACATTATGTCTTACATGTTACCAAACATCTTCCTGAAATTTGGGCAACGTTTCATCTTCCAACGTGCCGTTCTCATATAAGCCTCGAAACTAATGAGATTATCTTCACTATTGTGGATGATGATATATGTCACAAACTGTCCTAACAGCCACATCACGGTGTTGTTCTTGGTAGCGGGAAAATGTTTCGTGTCCGGCCAGAGCAGGATGTCGGTGCAGTGGCTGGCTGGGCTGCTGCGGGTAATCAGGCCCAGCCTCTGCTGCACCCATTTCCAGTTTATGAGATGGCCGCCACAAGTGAAGCGATGGCGTAAGGTGTCGACCAGACCACAGCGGACGCATTTATCACTGTCACTTAAACCTATTCTATGCAGCCTTTCATTAGTGGGTATAACATCGTTTACCACTTTATACCATGTGGACGCCACCTCAGCAGTGTGGACGGTTAAACTTATGTTGTCCCGAACCGCCTTCCAATGAACACTCTAGCATTTAAGTTCAATGGGATTCCGGACTAATGGATATGTCCATCTTTTTAACAACAGCTGCGTCCTCGGTAAATCCTGCATGAAACAAGTCCATCAATATAGCTTACTTCAAGAAAAAAACTGCTTGATATGACGTAGTTTGTAATGCATTTTACCTACATAAATGGGTGGGTGCAAATCGGTGGGTTGTAAGGTTCGGAAGAGCCAACTGGTCACGTTGAGAGGTTCTTTGTCCAACAAGTGGGCGATTCGTTTAATATATAACGCAGTACGCTTTCGGTTAATGTCAGGCATGTTGAGTCCGCCGGCCTGTCTGGAAGGCGTCAGCGTGGTGTATTTCACTCTGAACAGATGCCCTTGCCAGATGAATCTATTAGAGAATTTCATCACGTGTTTGGCCTGCATCTTGGGGACTGGAAATATTTGGGCCATACAGTACGCTTTACTGAAAATATAGCTGCTGGGGAGTCGTATGCGACGGAGAATGTCAACGGGCCGCCAATTGTTTTCATAGATGGCACCTTGCATTTGATTGGTGACCTGCTTCCAATTTTTTGCATTTATTTTTAGCGGACATTTGTCGATAATCATCCCCAGAGGATGTGGGCTTCGACACGCTTCGCCCAAGGTACAATAACTGCGTAGAATCCTCGAATGTTGACAAAGGTGCATTTATCGGCGTTGGTTTTAGCGCCGGAAGCACGACAGTACTCGTCTACCGCGGTCTTGAGGGTTGTTACGTCTCCGTCGTTGCGCAATAACACTCCGACGTCGTCGGCGTAAGCACGAACCACGAAGGACGTCCCAGCGATTGACAGGCCTGCAAGTTTGTCATGAATGGAGCGTAAGAGCGGCTCGAGCGATAAAACAAATAACATCATGGAGAGAGGGCTCCCCTGCGGCACTCCTCTTTGGACCTCGATGGGTTGCTGTCCATTGACGCTGACTCTGGTTGTAACGCCCGTGACGAAATGTTGCACAACATCAACAACCCGTTGATCAAAACCACACTGCTGCAGTAGCTGTGGGAGGTACTCGTGGCGGATGCGATCAAATTCCTTCCAAAAGTCGATAAACAGCAACGCGAGATTCACGTTAGTGACTGACGCTATGGCTATTACATCTCTGTATTCCGAAAGGGGCGTCATAACAGTGCGACCAGGGAAGCATGATCGATGGTTGTGAATCACTTGCTTCATTAATGGAGACAATTTGCTGTTGAGTGCTCTGACAAAGTTTTGTAATCAAAATTGAGTAAAGTAATCGGCCGGAAGTTATCTGAGGTTTTTCGTTGTTTGCTTTTTGGTATCAATACAATTCGGCCTTCCTTCATTTCGGTCGGCACGTCACTCCCTCGCATCAGTTCATTGAGAACATCTGTAAGTGCGCGTCCGATTATGGGCCAGAAGCGCACATAAAATTCCCGTGGCAAACCATCAGGGCCAGGGGATTTATTCGATGGCGAGCCAGAAATCAGTTCAAGGACTTGGTCTGGAGCAAAATCGTGTACGACCGCCGAGTTGTCCGCAGGCGTGACTACTGTGGGCAGAGCACGCATGATATCGCCGCCTTTATCACCATATGTATCGCATTGCGAGTACAGATCCGTGAAGTACCGGTAAACTCCAGTAAGAATATCACTCTGTCGGTTCAAACGGAGTCCATCATCTGTGTCCAGCTCATCGATAAAAGCTCGCTTGCGATTGGCACGTTGTTGTATGAGGTGATACAGCGATGCAAGTTCGTCCTCTTGAAGCGATTTTGCTTTAGATCTGATCTTCAGTCCTTCAACCTGCGTTCGCTTTATGACTACAAGCTTCGCCTTTATTTGTTTGATGGTCGTCAGCTGCGTGTTGGATGGTGACGTAGTCGCATACAACTCCCGCAGAACTGTGTGGTAAAAATCAATCGTGCGTGTGACATCTTGCGCCCGTTGCCAACTGTAGTTTCTTAACGATAATCGCATTTTACCTTTGACCACAACATTCCACCAGGCTATCTTGGTCGGATATCTGCAGTATTGCTTGAGACAATCCGCCAATGTCGTGGAGATGACATCTTGTAGGGCGGCATAGGCGAGAATAGAAACATTTAGGCTCCACGGAATCCTATGCCATTTAGTATGCTGTTTGGCCAGATTTATCGTGACACAGAGGGCGCAGTGGTCGGAGAAACTAGCCGGAATGAGATCGGCGTCCAGAACATGTTGGCTAATGTTCTCAGAGATGTACAAACGGTCCAGACGGCTACATGCTGTGGCGGTCAGGTAAATGTACTTTACCAGGGTAGGAAATTTTTGTTCCCACGCATCCTTCAGCTGCGGGTGACGCACCAGATCATGTAGTTCCCTACAGTAATTAAAGTTTGGCGATTGATCTTTCCTGTGGATCACACAGTTAAAATCACTACTAATTATCAACCGGGTTGGGTTGCGGCGTAACAAGTAGATGATGTCTTGTTTAAAGAGGTTAGCTCTTTCTGATTTTAGGGTCGCTCCAGATGGAGCATAGATATTGACGAGGGTGACGTCAAAAATTTGGCAAGCTATGCCGGAGTCCAACATTTCGATATTGTTCACTGGGATTCCGTCTCGTGAAAGAATGGACGTACCTGTACCCCCGTCCGCCGCGGTGTTGACGATTATTGTAAATCCTGATACACGAAAACTTAAAATAGACACTTCCTGCAACAGAACTATATCACCTTCGGACTCATAGATAAACTGCCGTAGTATTGCTAATTTTAAATCTGTCCTAGCTCTTCCCACCCCCGGGTTCCCGGGTTCGATTTCCGGCGGGGTCAGGAATTTTCTCTGCCTCGTGATGACTGGGTGTTGTATGATGTCCTTAGGTTAGTTAGGTTTAAGTAGTTCTAAGTTCTAGGGGCTGATGACCATAGATGTTAAGTCCCATAGTGCTCAGAGCCATTTGAACCATTTATGTCCTAGCTCTATTAATGTTCAGGGACAAAAACTTACAAGCTTGACTCATGGTCGTCAGAGACGTGTGGGTGTTGGGAAGCGTAAGAAGCTCAGTCCATCTCAACGTCGGACTTCGAACCTACATCCGCAGGTTTTGTACCAGGTTTTGCGCTGACTTTACTTTTTGACTTACTTCTAGCCACAGAGTCATTTGGTTTAACTTTATTTAGCCGTCACACAGTCTTCCGAAGTGTCATAGAGGATGGCGGGGTTCGCGAGTCATGGCTGTAAGCAGTATGTGAAAGTCCTTGCTTCGGAACGGGTGACGGCGAGTCCGAAGACGCGGCTTCAGTAGGCGCACTGTGTTTGTTTGGAGCCGCACTGGCTGTTTGTATACAGCTTTCCGGTTCCTCGCGTTGTTTGGAAGCAGTTCCGAGGTGGCGGCTGTTTATGTTATGCTCTACGCCGCGTGCTTCATCCGCTGTGTTTACGAGTTGCAGTTGACTGACTGCCGCCTCTTGTGTGTTGGCCACCTGCGGCGAGTCGGCAAGCGGCATTGGTACGGATTGCTGTAAACAGTCGGCTGCACTCGTATTGACAGTTTCTGCGTCGGGCGGTTGAATGGGAATTTGGAGGGTCGTAACTGAGGCATCCGACACACGCGTGTCCTGTGTGGAGGCCCGTGGCTACGCGTCATCGGTTTGACTTTTTACTACCTGGTCGCCGGAACCACTACCGTCACTTATAGTACATCGTCGTTTGTTACCGACAGATAATGCAACACCGGCGGCTAAGGGGTGACTGGCCACGGGTTTCTGAGGCAAGGTTGGGGAGGTGCCGTTACCGAGATCGTTGTCCTCTGACACAGATGCACTCGACTGGGAGTCAGTCACAGAAGGCGTCTGATTTTGAGTTAGGACATCAGCCAATGTTAATCTCTGTCGTTGTTGCAGATTGTTTCGAAGTACGACAACGCGCCGTGGGCAATCCTCTCGTAAATGGCCACTCGTGTTACAGATGAAACAAGTGCCTACTTGTCCCTCGTAAATGACATGAGCCTTATAACCACAAACCATTATATAGGATGGGATATTGACTTTAACGGCCATGTCAACAGAGCAAACCCCACCATAACATTGGAGTTTGTGACGGCTCGACCATTTTTCGTTTCTAATCTGTCGGATGTCACCGTATTTTGCGAGGACATCTCGAAGAAAACAATTCTCAACCTCAGGTGGCAAATTGAACACTCGCACTTGTTTATACTCAATGTCAGCGTTAGTTATTGAAACTGTACTCACCGACTGATCACGATGTCGGAACTCTGCTTTCCCACCAGTATTCACCAAAATTTTCTCAAGTTGTATCTGGTCTAAAAACTTCACAAACAAACAGTATTCCGCCATGTCATAATATGCTGTGTGGACCTGGTCGGACGTGATGCCAATAATATCTACTATCCAGTCATGGATTTCTAGAGAACTCGGTTGCACATTCCTGGATGATTTCTCAAATGCAAAACACGGGGTTTTCTTACGAGGTACACTGGGAGCCATAACTGCACTGTATGAGCGGTCGGGACCGCTGTGAGTGAATTAAGAAGCTTATGTACCACGGTAGTGAAGAAGCACTGAGAATATCACAGGTCACAATCCAAGAATTTCTATAAAAACGACTTGCGGCGCTACGACTAAGCGGAAGTACCGACACTCCCGGTCGCTGTCGCGTCCCAAGCGGAACTACCGGCCACTGAGCTACCCATGCACGACTCACGCCCCGTCCTCACAGCTTTACTTCTGCCAGTACCTCGTCTCCTACCTTCCAAACTTTACAGAAGCTCTCCTGCGAACCTTGCAGAACTAGCACTCCTATGAAAGAAAGGATATTGCAGAGTTTGTCCGCAGCTCGTGGTCGTGCGGTAGCGTCCTCGCTTCCCACGCCCGGGTTCCCGGGTTCGATTCCCGGCGGGGTCATGGATTTTCTCTGCTTCGTGATGACTGGGTGTTATGTGCTGTCCTTAGGTTAGTTAGGTTTAAGTAGTTCTAAGTGTGGTGTCACCGCCAGACACCACACTTGCTAGGTGGTAGTCTTTAAATCGGCCGCGGTCCGTTAGTATACGTCGGACCCGCGTGTCGCCACTATCAGTGATTGCAGACCGAGCGCCGCCACACGGCAGGTCTAGAGAGACTTCCTAGCACTCGCCCCAGTTGTACAGCCGACTTTGCTAGTGATGGTTCACTGACAAATTACGCTCTCATTTGCCGAGTCGATAGTTAGCATAGCCTTCAGCTACGTCATTTGCTACGACCTAGCAAGGCGCCATTATCATTTGTTATTTATCTTGTGATGCATGTACCGTCAGACCGATTTTTACCAATTATGGATTAAAGTTAAGTATTCCAGAAGCTACGTACTTTTTTTACTAGACTCAACTCCTTTAACTGTTCCAGACCTCACGCCAGCCTGCGTGAGCTTAAACGCATGCCTTTCGGCTATCTCATAGTGGCTTGACTGTCTTGCCAAGTCACAACACTAAGTTCTAGAGGACTGATGACCATAGATGTTAAGTCCCATAGTGCTCAGAGCCATTTGAACCATTTTATTGCGGAGACATGGCTTAGCCACAGCCTGGGGGATGTTTCCAGAATCTCATTCTGGATACAACTTAGTCTTCTTGAAAGCTCATGCGTCCAGCTTGCTGCCAAGGACAGTCTATAGGGGAACGAAAAAGGAAATTTAGAAACTGTTAGATGCCGATTAGTATGGCTTTTGGAAAAATAAAGTCGCCAGAGATGGAGTTCTGATGGTGTAATTGCTAAACGAAGCGAAACTTGTGAATAATCTAGGCACATTAGTAGGATTTGTTCATCTAGGAGAAGCGTCCAACACCGTAAATGGTCCAAAATGTTTCAACTTCTCTGAAAAATAGAACTAAAGTATAGGGAAAGACAGGTAAGGTACTCGTATAATGGGCAGTACAATGAAGACGGGACAGATGGGGAAAAAAGTGGGCAAACTGTTTATGATTTCAAAAGTAATCACCATAACTGTTGTGTTTGTTTGTGGAACTATGATTGTATCCAGCACCTCTCCGAAACAAATCGACGGCCGCGAATGTCTTACTCCAGGGCGCAAAAAATAGTGAAATTCCAGAGGGAGACATCGGGACTGTACAGCCGATGCTCTTCAGCGAAACTTCTGCAGCGCACTCAGTTTCCTCCGGATGAAGAGGTGCACGCATGATTCCGTAGGCAACCGTAAATAGTTTTGCGTGAAGGAATGACCGTCTTGTTTCACAATCGGATAAATTTGTTAACATCAACGGCGACTACATTTCAAATAATAAACAGTTCACTTGCTTTTTCTCATCTGTCTCGTTTTCATTTGACTGTCCCTTATAGAATATGCACCAGAACAGCGACTGACAATTATTTACATTACTTATTTATGCATTAATTTCATCTGTGAAGATCAGAGCTTTCAGCATCTCTCTTACACCTGACCAGACATCCTCTGGGAGTAACCATTACAATTTGCGTTCTATACGAGGAATAAAGTATTTATAATAACAATAGTAATGATAATAATAATAATAATAATAATAATAATAATAATAATAATAATACGTTTACTAACGAATGCGTAGGATTCAATAACATTATACAGTTTCCTAATTTCGTTCTTGTCCATTGTGAGCAATCGCGTGACAGTACAGAAGGAATCAATGTGGAGGAGAAGTTGACTGGTTAGAAGGAGTGGAAAAACAACAAGGTATGTTTTAGCAGAAGAGATGGAAAGAAGAAAACAGAAATAGAAAAGGATGAGAGAAAAATGGAGTGGACGCTACGCCAATGATAAAGGGTAAAGATTGAACTTACTCTTGAATGCAGAATGTTGTTGGATTACGCTGGTTAAATGGTAATTTTCCTCCATTCGTATAGCTGAAATGGAGAAGGACATGTGGAAAGATTAAGTGTTGAGCAAAGGTACAGCCAAGACGCCGAGCGTGGAATGATGATTGGAATTTGATATCCGAGGAGCATTAATACACGACCAAGACTGGAGCGCTAAAATTCAATAGGGCGTAAGGCATGGAATGGGTGCAGTCTTTCTCCTATGCAGTTCAATCTGTATATCAAAGAAAATATGAAGCAAATGAAACAAATCTTCAGAACTGGGAACAAAATTCGGGGACGAAAAGTTAAGAGAGACAGATTAGCTCAACACTGTTACACTCAGGGAAGCGAAGAGGAATTGTAGGACCTCTCGAATGGAAAAACAGTGACTAGAAGAAAGAACAGGATATAAGGGCGTGCGTTAAGACATCGAGTAATAACTTGCAGAGCACTAGAAGGAAGCGTAGAAGGCGAAAACTTTAGGGAAAAACAGAGACTGCAATACGTCCATTAAATACTTGTGGACATTGGGCTTTAGTGGCCTTCTGAGATGAAGAGGTTGGGAGGAAAAAACACCTACGTAAAAGAGTGAATGTTCTCTCGGAAGTGGTTCCAGTGCTCTATTGGAAATTGATATTATATCAGGTAGAAAGTATTGCATAGATTTAGCTGACTCTTGCCCGTCCCCGGACGGGCAGTAGTTCCTGCCCGCAACATATTTCAGAGATAGGATTCCGATAGTATTCCCATTCGGACAATTCACTGGCTAATCCATGGGGTAGGTACTTCGCAAGACCAGTTCGATACGGACGCACTTAGTCGTTCATGAAGGTCAAGTCTGGAACATTGAAAAAAAAACGCAAATTAGATTTAGTGTGCGATTTATCACACGTTTGCCGTTTATCAGTTTGCCGTTTATCAACATGTTTTCATTAAAGTGCCTATGAAGTGGGTAGACAAATCTGAGACTTTCGCGAATATGATATTCAGGGTGTTACAAAAAGGTACGGCCAAATTTTCAGGAAACATTCCCCACATACAAATAAAGAAAAGATGTTGTGTGGACATATGTCTGGAAACGCTTAATTTCCATGTTAGAGCTCATTTTAGTTTCGTCAGTATGTACTGCAGTTCCTCGATTCACCGCCATTATTTCATACGGGATACTCTACCTGTGCTGCTAGAACGTGTGCCTTTACAAGTACGACACAACATGGTTCATGCACGATGGAGCTCCTGCACATTTCAGTCGAAGTGTTCGTACGCTTCTCAACAACAGATTCAGTGACCGATGGATTGGTAGAGGCGGATCAATTCCATGGCCTCCACGCTCTCCTGACCCCAACCCTCTTGACTTTCATTTATGGGGGCATTTAAAAGCTCTTGTCTACGCAACCCCGGTGCCAAATGTAGAGACTCTTCGTGCCCGTATTGTGGAGGGCTGTGATACAATACGCCATTCTCCAAGGCTGCATCAGCGCATCAGGGATTCCATGCGACGGAGGGTGGATGCATGTATCCTCGCTAACGGAGGACATTTTGAAAATTTCCTGTAACAAAGTGTTTGAAGTCACGCTGGTACGTTCTGTTGCTGTGTGTTTCCATTCCATGATTAATGTGATTTGAAGAGAAGTAATAAAATGAGCTCTAACATGGAAAGTAAGATTTTCGGGACACATGTCCACATAACATATTTTCTTTCTTTGTGTGTGAGGAATGTTTCCCGAAAGTTTGGCCGTACCTTTTTGTAACACCCTGTTTATCTTCTAAAATTTCTACCTCCTTGTGGGAGCGTAAGGCCACAGTTTCTCTCCAAATTGTCGCATCATTTTCGCCAGCATTGCCAACGGATACGGTAAATGGTACACTTTGTGAAAAGTGTTTGTTTACCTACCACTTTCGAACAAAATATACAGCAGCATAGACCATACATTACGAATCAGTATGATTGACGTTGTATGGAGCGTAGCCATGTATGGAAGTGAAACATGGATGATAACTAGTTTGGACAAGAAGAGAATAGAAGCTTTCGAAATGTGGTGCCACAGAAGAATGCTGAAGATTAGATGGGTAGACCATATAACTAATGAGGAGGTATTGAATAGGATTGAAGAGAAGAGGAGTTTGTGGCACAACTTGATTAGAAGAAGGGATCGGTTGGTAGGACATGTTCTTAGGCATCAAGAGATCACCAATTTAGTACTGGAGGGTAGCGTGGAGGGTAAAAATCGTAGAGGGAGACCAAGAGATGAATTCACTAAACAGATTTAGAAGGACGTAGGTTGCAGTAGGTACTGGGAGATGAAGAAGCTTACACAGGATAGAGTAGCATGGAGAGCTGCATCAAACCAGTCTCAGGACTGAATACCACAACAATAACAACAACAACAATGATTGACGTCAGTACAGAAAACATGAAACTGCCCGCGAAGAAATTTTTCCAATTCCTATCTAGGCAAGTAATGCGTGTAGAACACGTCACGTATCTGGCTGTAGCCGCCACACCTTCGAATGAGCAAGTTTACTGATGTGGCTTGGCGCAGTGCTAGATCGTCAGTCGAGGAAATGGCCATAATTCCGATGTCACCTGTAAATCATTTTATATTTTAAATGATATTAATTGAAACTGGGGCCAATTACTTGTATAATTCAATTATGCGCAATATAAATTAAAGTCCCTCGCAGATTGCTCGTTCCACATGCATGAAAATTGAGTATATAAGCTGTGGACAGAAAATTTACCGTAATCGACAAATGTAAAACCTGGACTGTATGTTATAGTTTCCAAATGATACTATTCGAACTGGGGAATAAAGACCTGTGCTCCGATTTTCCCTAGCAACGAGTATGAAAGGTGATCGATGTTTTAATATACTGATCATTTAATTAATTCGTAAGTGCAAGAATCCAGGTAATTTTAACCAGCTGCCCCTACTATTACGGTGTAATTACTTCAAGACTTACCAAAATGTGTAAAAACCCAAGCAATGCAGAGCTCGTATACAGGTTCAATATAATTAGCTCTCTGAAGTAGTCCCAGACAAAACTATCGTCTCACTGCGAATAAAGGGATGATTGTTAGTGTGTATAAATATCAACAATGGTACATAATTTCTACAAAGGAAGAACCAGTAAAACTTTCAAGGTGATACCAGATCACTGAGGAAATAGACTTCTCAAAACTCATTGTGCACAATCCTTACGTGTAGCACAGTCTGTGTTTTATTGATCAAAAAACTCATTCTCAAGACCACAGGAAATAAGTTTTGCTTGGAGGTAAATTAATACACATACAGTGAGTACGACTCCAATCGTGACCTCAGCAATGTGCTTTTCTTACACTGTCGTAATGTAGTCCAAAACTGTAACTAACACAAAATCATATTATAAAGACCCATTATATCGGAATAATTAATCAACACTGAGAAGATAAATGCATATTAGTACCAGTGATTGTTGATAATTAATTATCATAATTTACCTTTTTATTTGAATCTGCATGGTTTATATGAGTACAAAGCCATTTCGAAGAGCAATGGGATGAGATGCGAACCCTTGGGCTAGCAGGAGCTAGGCTACATAGCCAAATAGGGGGATCACCCTTGGAGGAATTCTGAGAAGGGCGGAGTGGTCAGGCTATAGGTTAGTGCCACAAGCTTGAACAGTCATTCCTTTTGGCTTACTGCAACTGGACGCTGGTCACAGGCAATATACATGCCATTTCCCGTGGCATAACGTCCCCAGCAGCGACTGTTTTATGACGTGCAGGTGAAAAGAGGTGAAATATTTTTTTAGCAAGATCCACGAGACACACATAACAGTGTGTCTCGTGGATCTTGCTAAAAAAACATTTCACGAAACATACAAAGCAGCGTTTCTTTGGAGACACAGATAAAATCTAGAAAATGGAATGAGAACCCGTAGTTTGGGACGTCTTGGAAAGCATGGGAATTGCCGAAAGTCAGATCCACAAAAGTGAAGTGTTTACATATTATAAGAACTGCCGGGACTGACTAATGTCAGAAAGCTGGAATTTAGAGAGATAAACTTGACTGTGCTACAGAGGCCCCTTTTCATTAACTACAGAAAGAGGTAGGGGGAGAAAGAGATGCCCTTATTTAACACTAAAAGGTAGAAAGCGTGTTACAGTTACTGATAAAAAACTCACGCAAGGAGACCACTATCTTTTAAGAAATCTTTTTTACTGATTGTCGCTCGGAATATCCGTTGCCCAGCCACTCCAAATATAGTAAAGAACTCATAACGCAGATATACGAATTATCGTTTCAAGTATCAGTCGGTGCAAATTCTTTCGATTTTCAGAGCCTACGGGAGCCTTCATCATCAGCCTTCTCCTCTACTGGATAACAACGTCACCAGGGTCCATCTCTAAGCAGATGAACTGAGGGGCTTAGAAAAATTTCGGGCAGACTCGAACTCACCCGCAGGTGTGGGCCATTGGTGTGCCATCAATGGTTGATTCTGCAGCCGCTTCAGCCTCCACTACAGGTAGATCTAGTGAAATCAAGCCACAACAGCAAGATGACCTATAGGGATAGTAAAGTTATTTTTTATTGAATTTCAGTTAACCCCAAGCTTTATGCTGAAGACAGGTTGCCAGATTCAGATGACCACTTTGCTTCCAACTCCAATGCAATGCATTCTTCTCTCTATCACTGGCTGTCTTTTAGACTAACATCACGATATTCATAGAACAAGCTTGTGCTTTCAATTGTTTCATTTTTATACGCAATTATTAGAATTTCACCCCAGACCGTTTTCCCAAATATGCAGAAGTTTCACGTGTCAGTCACTTTAACGTAATAAACCGAATTAACTGCGTTTCTTATTTAATATTGTAGTTACTGAATTTTGGTCACTGAATTTTAGTCACTGAATTACCAGCTCCTTGTATGAGGGAATCTAATTAATTCATGACACGCAACAGGGCCAGTTATCATACGTTTAGACTAGACAGCCCGATGTCTCCTCGCATTTTTGGTGACTCTTGCTCAGGATTCGTTGGTTTGTGATCTCCCGACGCTTTTTTGCATTGCTATCAAAGAAATACGCAAATTCATTAAGCTTAAAATTATCGTTAAGTTGCTGGCGCTTAACAGTTTGTGCATTTTTTTCAGTGAGGTTGGTATATGTTCATCGTTGTCCATCTGGTGAATCATCGCCGAACATTTGGACAGGATTTTCTTTATTTTGTGTTCCTTATATTTTGTATGTTAGGACTGTGCTTACTGACACTGGAAAAGAACAGGAGGGCCCGGTCCTACGGACAGTAAAAGAGATAGGGCAAGGCACATCTTCTTGTATTAGACGGTATTCCTTATCAAGAACGTCATACTCTTCAGGAGTACTAACCCAGCGAAAAATAAGCGGCATATGTGTATCCCAGAAGAATCCCTAAAGTACGTGATTTGATATCCACTCTTAAGTCCGCTTACTCTGGACCCCGCAAATACCGGGTGATCAAAAAGTCATTATAAATTTGAAAACTTAATAAACCACGGAATAATGCAGATAGAGGTAAAAATTGACACACATGCTTCGAATGACATGGGGTTTTATTAGAACTAAAAAAAACAAAGTTCACAAAATGTCCGACAGATGGCGCTGGACAGCAAAACTGCTACCGTGACGGGTGAGAGGTACGCCGATATGTTACAGAATTTCATCATCCGCAGCCTGGCTGATAAACACCTGCTGGAACGTACGATGTTTATGCTGAATGGCGCTCCACCCCATATTGCTAGACGCGTGAAAGATCTCTTGCGCGCGTCGTTTGGTGATGATCGTGTGCTCAGCCGCCACTTTCGTCACGCTTGGCCTCCCAGGTCCCCAAACCTCAGTCCGTGCGATTATTGGCTTTGGGGTTACCGGAAGTCGCAAGTGTATCGTGATCGACCGACGTCTCTAGGGATGCTGAAAGACAACATCCGACGCCAATGCCTCACCATAACTCCGGACATGCTTTACAGTGCTGTTCACAAAACATTATTCCTCGACCACAGCTATTGTTGAGGAATGATGGTGGACATATTGAGCATTTCCTGTAAAGAATATCATCTTTGCTTTGTCTTACTTTGTCATGCTAATTATTGCTATTCTGATCAGATGAAGCACCTCTGTTGGACATTTTTTGAACTTTTTTATTTTTTTGGTTCTAATAAAACCCCATGTCATTCCAAGCATGTGTGTCAATTTTTACCTCTCTATCTACATTATTCCTTGATTTATTCAGTTTTCAAATTTATACTGACTTTTTCATCACCCGGTATTATACTACACTGGGAGAATCGGTGCGGTGCAATAGCGTGGACAAGTAAGTAAGGAGAGACAATGTGCACCTTGTCAGAAAGCGAAACTAATCACTGTTACGCGCTTTGCACAATATTTCCGACAGCACCTAAAGGAATGAGAGACATCGTCACCACAGATCTTTTCGAATTTATTCCTTTCTCACGCAGGGGATATTGATACATTTTCGTAACTGTCGAGCTGACTGCTAAATTTGTTATACTTACTCCACTGAAGAACACCACAGGCAGATCACTGACGAGGGCATTTAATAACCACTTTCTCCGCACAGTAGGAAAGTTGAAAATGATTTTATCAGATTTTGGGCCACAGTTCACGTCTAGGTTTAGGAGCAGTTTCATAAGACAAATAAAAAACTGCAACAGTATACCACCCAGCCTCTAACTCGTGAGCTGGGATAACGCAAGGAAATTCTAAATCGTCTAGGCAGTCGTGTCATAAGCAACATCAGACGTGGAAAACATTTTTGGAACACTTTCAGAATGCACTGAATAATTTACTACATGTAGCAGCAGAAATGGCTCCCAGATTAGTCTGATGAATCAACACCTCAGGTTCGGGTAAGGGAGATTGTAGACTTCCCAACGTCTTGACGAAACATCACCAGGAAATCATAAAACTAGCTTTGGAAAGGATTACTGCAAAAGCAGAGAAAAGGAAGGAAAACCAAAAGAACCAATAAGGGAGATGACAATCACCGCGAGAGATAAGAAAAGTCAAGGTATTTAAACAGCAAAATTGTCTACATATTATGCGGGGCTTAGCGTCCATGAAGAATTGTCCATCTTAATGTCAGGGAACTGAAAACTCCACAAAGTCATAGGTCGATCTGAAACCTCCACATTTCGCACATCATAGCATTTGGGAATGACAAGTAATGGAAAAATGAATAGAGATGCAGTGTCTATACTGCATCTACTATTCTTTCTTGAAAAGATGCAGTGCTAACAACATGAGCTGACCTTTTGAAATACGATTATAAGAGCTATGTAGTTGCAGAAGGGCGTTTCATATGGAGCAAGTGCAATTATTCTCAGAAGAAGTCAGGAAGATGGTACAGGGAATACTAAGAAAAGAAACACTAAACGCATCATTTGCTATAGTTGCCCTGGTGTAAAGATGGGTATTAATTGAGATTAATGCAGTATGCCATACGGCATACCTTTTGTGCAAAAAGACATGTAGCTTAACGATTTATTATCAGACCTGAAGGAATGCTACATAGTTTAGTAGATGTGAAGGAGCGCTGCGCTGTTAGGGCTTAGTAGAAGTGGAGGGACGCCGTTATACGTGAATGATGAGGTAGTGTTTTGATAAACTTATAAGATGACTATTTTGTGAGTTGAAGGGAGTATGAAATAAAGATTTTATGTACCCAATGAACTACTGACAGGACGGAAAGCTAAATTATTTTGAGTAATCATGTTGAATGTAAAAGTAGAAGAGGGAATAAAAGAGATTACGATCCGTGTTGAAGCAAGAAATATTTAAAATATTTCGATCTACAACAAAATAGAGAGACAGGCCCCAAATCGTAGTAAAATGTGGATTAAGGTAACACGTAAGGATGAAAAGAGGTAAGATAAAGAAGCCCCATAGTTTAAAGACGTATAGAATAAAGTGAACTGACACAGAGTAAATTTCGTATGTGGTTATAGGTTTGCGATCTACAATTTTAAGAGAAGCCCCAATATGACTGGCTAATGAGGTGGTATAATAGGTAAACGTTAGATGCATTTTCGGATACAGAAAAATGAACTGAAATACTAGGAAAGAGTAACAAAATTGAGTAAATTTAATGTAACAAGACTGGTCTTTGTCTGAAGGATATTATATAGTAATGCACAAGTAATTGAGAAAAGGCTACTAAGTGTCGCTAGACCTATCTTGTAAAACTTTCAGAGCATGAAGTGGAGAGATAACTGCACGAATAACTAATAATTAAGGTAACCTCACCTACGTCTGCATCTGCATGTACAGAGATACTTCGCAAGCCGCGGTTGGTGCGTGGCGAAGAACAGCGTTTACCACGAATAGTCATTTTCTTTACCGTTCTACTCGCAAACAGAACGAGGGAACAAAGTCTGTCTGTATGCCTCCACATGAGCCATAATTTCTCGTATCTTATCACACGCGCAGTGTATGTTGGCGGCAGTAGAGTCATTCGGAAGTCAGCTTTAAAGGCCGATTCTCTAAATTTTCTCAATAGTGTTTCTCGAAAGAAAAACCACGTTCTCCCCAGGGATTCCGATTTGAGTTCCTGAAGAATCTCCGTAACTTATGTGTTTTTCGAACCTACCGGTAACAAATCTATCAGACCGCCTTTGAACTGCTTCGATGTCCTCCTTCAATCCGACCTGGGACGGATCCCAAACAGCTGAACAACATTCATTAATAGGTAGCGTCCTAGAAGCGGTCTCCTTTACAGATGTACCACACTTTCCTAAAATTATCCCTAGAAAACCGAAGTCGACCATTCGCCTTCCCTACTACATTATTCATATGCACGTTCCCTTTGTTCGCTTTGCAACGTTATGTCCAGATATTTAAATGACTCACTGTGTCAAGCATTACACTACTAATGTCAGAACATTACAGGTTTGATCTTCCTGTCATCTGGTAACGCCGCTTTCTTTGGACGCAAAATTGAAGATATAAAATAGTACCCGAAACCAAATAAAAGTCCCAAAATCCAATATCCAAATTTCAAGTCCCACTGGAATAGCATCACTTGAATAGTAGCAAGTATATACAGAAAAGAAATCCAGCATAAAGTGACAATGTTTTGGACAGGAAAAAAAAAGAAATAGAATTCATTAGTTTCAAATTAAAATAATAGAAGATCGAAAAGTAGTGTACTTATAGATCACAGAATAGAAAGTGAACTCAAAGAATCATACATCGTTAATGTGCTGCTAACGTTTGCTGGATGACGTCGTATCTCAATATGTGCTCTTGTACGTAGGAGCGACGAGGTTGTTTTTGTGCATTTTTGGAAATTTTGTGATCTGGTAGGAATCATTAAACTTCAAATAGGTAGATCAGTAACCTTGAATATACGCAAAGCCAAGGGAGGAAAGGATCCGAACTTTACTTAAATTGATTATCATACAGAAAACACTGACTGTTGGCAATTTACCGACATAGGAAGTGAACATTCGTATTGAGAAAGTACTGAAGTTTCGTTAGAGTAGTAAATGAAATCTGGATCTTGTTACAAACTTTTTGACGGAAACTTACGTAACTAACTCCACCCAGCTTAGGGAAAAGGTACTTACTTAATACAATAATAGGACGTGAATACTATAGAATAAACCAGCATAAAGTGGATTTACTGTGTGACATTTCTTTTAACCCATTTAATATTGTGTTTTTATGAAATATTTATTTGTGTGACGAGATAGATTAATAACAGAGCGCAACATGCATAAATATCTTTTGCCGCGTTAGACAGTTATTGTACCGACTCGAACTATTAAGCTTACGTAAACCGAAAACTTTAGGAGAGAAACAATTGCCGTTCATGGACTGTAGCCATAATTAGTATAAGGATAGCCATTGGTGTGCAACTACTGGTATCTGTGTTCGTACACGTCGGGGAGCATATAATTATTTGGACTGGTCGGTATCATTGATACGCACTCGGCGTGAATACGGTGCAGCAGGACAGATTTTTTATGTAATGTTCCTCATAAGACAATATTACCGCTAGTTGTTCGGAGCACGAATATCATCAACGAACATTTTCAATATATGTTAAGAGGAGCAGTTACAATCTGTAGTAACTGACATTTTTCCGGATTTCGGAGTAGCTGCCATTCATCACACCAACCAGAAATTTAGTCTAACACATCTCGTATCTTCCTGCGGCCACTCAACTTCGACGCCTTACTGTACACCACGCCACCGTCAGCAAACAACCTCAGACTGCTTCCCACCTATTATATCTCTTAAAAAAAATAATGTAACTATTTATTTGGAGGAAACACTCTCCTAGTAAATTTGTTTGTCCTTTGATTTATCGTGATCTGTTACTGATTAGTGGAGTTAGTTTTTACTTTTAGCTTTAAAAAAAATACAAAAGAGATATAATAAGCAAAATAATGAATTTCGTAGGTTGCCAATTACATATTATATCTGGTTTTATCGAGCGCCAGGCTCCCTAGAAATTACTGTAAATGCAATAGAGTAGTAGTACTCAGCTCTGAAATTATTACTATCACAGAAAATAGACACGTTTTAATAAAATTATTTCACTGGATTACTTCAATTTATCTCACTGAATATTTTTACTTAATTTCTTCTGCTCCGGCTATCAGACATTGTGCTGTGAAAAAATATTTTTAAATGTAGCGCGTAATGGCGGCTAATTGTTAACAATTAGAGATCACTGTTACTCGCTCCGCAGCAGCTGGAAACATGCTAAATAATTTTCATTAAATATTCTTTTCATAAGATATATGTGGCGTAGGTTCTTGAAATAACACACGGAGATCACTTTATACTAATATATTCTTACTAGGACACACTTTACACCATTAAATATTTGCAATTACGTTACGACAGAAACAAATGCTAGCGCCGCACAATAGCTTGCGTACCTTATTCCAGCTAACACCAGAACGAACAGAACAAAACAGACTAGACAGACGAATGAACATTGCATTGTGTTTTATACTCTTACAGAGATGATAATACTTCTTTTAATTACTTATACATTATAATCTCATACACTAAAAATGTCTTTTCTGCATTTATCGATATATATTGTATATTTTTATAGTTCAATCAATGTTTGCAATTCATTTTGAGTCACATACAGTCATTTTTATTTATGTTTCACCTCAATAATGGTGAATATTGCAAAAGGGACACTACACACCCTGTCCGCCAATTCACTTATAAATACAGAGAACAGCAGTGGTCCTATCACACTTCCGTGGGGCACTTCTGATGTTATCCCTATTTCCGATGAACACCCGCCGTCGAGGACAACATACTGGGTTCTATTACTTAAGAAGTCTTCGAGATACTCACATATCTGGGAACTTATTCCATATGCTGGTACCTTCGTCAAGAACCTGCAATGGCGCACCGCGTCAAATGCTTTCGGAAATCTAGAAATATGGAATCCGCCTGTTGTTCTTCACCCATGGTTCGGAGTATACCATGCAGAAAAGGGTAAGCTGAGTTTCGCACGAGCTATGACGCCTAAGACTACGCTGATTCGTGGAGAAGTCTCAATCTGAGACTCAGTCGCAAGAAGATTTCTTACATTCTAATTGAGAATATGATCAAGGATTCTGAAGCAAACCAAAGTTAAGGACTGGGCGAGAGATTCGCGATAAATGCAAGCTACGTAAGGGGTCCATGCCTCAGAGTATTCTTTTAAAACCGAATTGGGATTCCATCCAGACATGGAAACCTATTTGCCGTCAAATCTTTCAGATGTTTCTCTACGCAAGGGATGCCTATTACTACGCCATCCATACGGGAGTTTTTCCGATGGTCGTATGACGGTATGTTTGAACCATTATCTTGCATGAACGATTTCTCGATCGCTAAATTTAATACTTCGGCTTTCGTTTGGCTATCTTCAACTGGTCAATGATGGACTGAATGGAAGCCTTAGACTAGGTCATAAATTTTACATAGGACCAGAATTTTCTCTAGTTCTCCACCAAATCTTTTGCTAAGGTATGACAGTGGTAGTCGTTGTATGCTTCGCGCATAGATCTTTTCACAGACGCACGAATCTCTAGTAATCTTTGCTTGTCGTCATTTGTGCGTTCTCTTTTGAATCGAGAGTGCAACAGACTCTGCTGCCACAGCATCTTCCGTATTTCGTTATTATACCATGGTGGCTCTCACCCAACCAAAAGAATTCTGTATAGTGTTTTAAAAATTCCTGTTAGGTAATTAATTGTGATAAAATATTATAAAGCTGCATATTGCTAGAGGTTAGGATTTAGTACGAATCTAATTTCAAATTGGTTCAAATGGCTCTGAGCACCATGGGACTTAACTTCTGTGGTCATCAGTCCCCTAGAACTTAGAACTACTTAAACCTAACTAACCTAAGGACATCACACACATACATGCCCTAGGCAGGATTCGAACCTGCGACCGTAGCAGTCGCGCGGTTCCGGACTGAGCGCCTTAACCGCGAGACCACCGCGGCCGGCGAATCTAATTTAATTTTGTAAAAATCAAGTAGTAAACAGATAGAAGATAGCAATTATTTAAAGTTTTACAAATTGACTTTCATATTTGAGGGAATTAATTGGAAGTGATAATGGGATAACTTGATACAAAATTAAATTAATTCTTGAATAAATTGATTGAAAGTAACACAGTGAGGCAAGATCACTGCAAAGAAGTACTGTAAAAGGATGTATTTATGTTACTTGTATTGTTAATAAATGTCATGAGGGAAGGAGGTATCAGAGAAATACAGACAGCAGCTGAAACGAGAGAATGGATGGACGGTGAGCCACGGCCAAACAGCCGTCAGCCGCAGACTCGAAGCGCGCAAAACCGGGCTTATGGAGCAATGAGGCTGAGATTCCGTACAGAATGCACTTACAAACTGTTGTTGAGTGGGTCCGCAGCTCGTGGTCGTGCGGTAGCGTTCTCGCTTCCCACGCCCGGGTTCCCGGGTTCGATTCCCGGCGGAGTCAGGGATTTTCTCTGCCTCGTGATGACTGGGTGTTGTGTGATGTCCTTAGGTTAGTAGGGTTTAAGTAGTTCTAAGTTCTAGGGGACTGATGACCATAGATGTTAAGTCCCATAGTGCTCAGAGCCATTTTTTTGTTGTTGAGTGGGAGTGGACTCTGGCCACTTTCTTACACTAACACAGGTCACCACTGCAAGGCGTATAAGGACAAAAGCTCCTCAATGTTAAGAGGCAATGTTTCAGCTTACTCTTCATCCTGCATTTTAAAAAATGTTACGTTGACAGCTGAGGTCTGATCACACACTTGAACTAACATAGACAAATTAAGGCCACAAACGCCGGCCGGAGTGGCCGAGCGGTTCTAGGCGCTACAGTCTGGAACCACGCGACCGCTACGGTCGCAGGTTCGAATCCTGCCTCAGTCATGGATGTGTGTGATGTGCTTAGGTTAATTAGGTTTAAGTAGTTCTAAGTCTAGGGGACTGATGACTTCAGATGTTAAGTCCCATAGCGCTCAGAGCCATTTCAACCATTTTCAACCAAAACTGTGACATTGTGTGGCACTCTCGTGTGTCAAACTCACTGTGCTTCGAATCGACGCCAATTTTATGTCATTCGTTTTCAGAGTCAATACTTCTTTACCCTGTGTATTTTATATTTTTTGTCCAACAGTTACTTGCTTGTTAGTCTTACGTATGATTTACGAGCTTTTCTTATTTTTGTCTTATGTAATGATGATCAGTTGTGGAGATCTTACCTGTGGAAATGTTCAACTCCACCAGACAACAATTTAACACTGTACATACAATCTGGAATCTTGTTTACGGTCTTATACTTCGTTTGAAACAAGTGTTATTTGCCTTTTTAGAAACATGAACTTGATATTTGTGCTTGAATTGATAATATTCGATATGAAATTGTTAATCTATGTGTTCTGCATTACAGCGATCTTTTATCATGTATCTGTTTGAATTTTGAATAATTTTGTGTTCCTCTATGTTTTGATTTTGTGAATGTTTTACTGCGTGTCTCAGTATGTGATGATGTAAAATTTTAGAGTTTAGTCATGCTACCATATCTTATATGTTTTACAAGAGTGTGGATGACGTCGATATCAAAAAATTGTTTTGACTAAGAATGAATATCAGCCGAAGTTTGAAAGATGGTACAGATGAATGTGTTGAAGCCATCGATGTGTGATCCAGAAATTAATGTAATTTCATACTGATTACGAAGTCTGTTAGTGCGAATATGTGTTAAAAGAGTATATAATTTGTGATGTCAGTTTTAAAGAAGTGTGTGTGTGTGTGTGTGTGTGTGTGTGTGTGTGTGTGTAATTTGGGACAGCAATAGACCTGTCGTTTTTGATAAAGAACTAGTTAAGTTTAAGTCAGAAAAGTAGAAGAATGTATCTGTGATGGCTTGCTGAATTAAATAGGAATTAAACAGTAAAATGTGGTATGTATACCCTTTGCGATGTTCAGATCCTGATCATTGTCTGAAATGAACACATCAACCCAAGCACAAAATGGCGTTAAATTTCTTTGATGAACTTGCGGTTTAACAAGTTTCGAGCACAACTTCATCGACATAAATTTAAAAACAGCAAGATCTGGCACAGTTAGTCTGGTACATTGTTCTGTACTGCTTCTCGACTGAAACGTTTCCAGTTGTTTTCGTACTGTTTCCGTTACTGGTGTGACCACTGCACTAGCGGCGAGCCTACGATTGTATGGCTAAATCAGAGTAGATGTAGTGGTGAGGGGACGAGCTGACGGCGCCGCTGCTCCCCTGCCATCTGCGCGGGCGCCCCTCCCTCGTGTGGTTTTCGCGGCACCTTTTATAGCGGCGTCAGAGAAAAATGATCGCCCGCCCTGACAGAGCCTGTAAATTGCGCCTGACGGTGTTTGATAGCGCGACCCGGAACGTGGCGCCCCGTCATCGCCATAAATCAACACGGAGGCGGTTGCCGGGAGCGCCCCGTGGCCACGCCGTAGCGGCGTGTAATTCACTGAGCAAGACGCGGCGCGGCCCTACCGCAGATGTCTCAGGCACTGCCGTTGCTGCCAGCCTGACGCCAAACAGGAAATTTCGAACTTAGACTCACGCTGTAGTGACGCACGTCTTCACTGTACTAGGCTCACGTCTGCTGTCTTATTTTAAGATATGCTACATTACTGGAAAAAGTGTCCTGCTGCAGACGTAGTAATAACAATGTACTGACAGAAAACTCAACAGTCCATATCAGCTGAAGAGTTGGTAGTAAAATCAACACGTGAAAAAAAAAGCAAAGGGAAAATATGTCTGAATTACTGTTAATGTCAGATAAACCAAAAGGCGGAACCAGAAGTGCATTCTGATGTGTATGAACAAACAATAGAAACGTATTCGCTGTGGGTCCCAATCGGACAACAATCCCATCCATGGAACTACTCCGCTAAGTGCGGAAGACAGGTGTTACCTTCAGCCTCTGTTGGTCACATCGAGGTTTCCAGTGGCACAGCTACACACTCCGGTCTCATCAGTGTTAGCATCTGTCGAAAACTTGGATAACCATCTTTTTTACCCTGAAACATACAGTAAGAGAGTCAGTGAAGTTCTGGAAGCTACTGAGAAGGACGTGGAGCCCGATCGAGATGGCCCCACAGATTCCCGACTGGATTTGTACTCAGGGAGTTTTGGTGTCCAGGGCAGTAAGGTAAACTCAACTTCGTGCTCTTCAAACCACGCACGTACACTGCGAGCTGCGTTACACTTTGCATTGACCTTCTGGGAGATGCCTTCGTGCCGAGAAAAATACAAACTGTATATAGGAGCGCACATGGTTCCCAAGGATAGATGCAGACTTGGTTGATCCATCGTGCTTTCCAGCATGGTGAGATTACCCAGTGAATGCCACGAAAACATTCCCTATCTCAGAATACACCCTGTTCCAGCAAGGGCCCTTCCGACGATTACTGCAGAGCCATACACGCCAACGACCATCTGTTCCATGGAGCATAAAACGTGATCCATATGAATATATCACCTGTCGGCACACGGAGGACTTCAAGTTGCGGTACTGGCGTGCAAATTTCAGCCTTCGACGGTGATGAATAGCAGTCAGCATTGGTGCATAAACTACGCGCCTACTGCAGAGGCTCATATGCGGCAACACCCGCTGATTGGTCGTTAGAGAAGAAACTGTTGGTAGCCCGTTGGTTCATCTCGGCGATCAGTTGCTCAACAGTCGCTCGTCTCTTTGCCTGCATACGTCTCAGCAGTGTCGTTCAGGCCTGTCATCTATGGGACATGGTGTGTTACAGTTACCTCTGTCCAGCTTTAGTGTAGCGTCATGTTGCCACGTACGTTATACTTTAACCATGACGGCACGTGAACAGCTTACAGATTTAGCCATTTGGAAATAATTCCCCACTTGGCCACCAAAGCAATGATCATTCCGTTTTGGGCGTTAGTTAAACCCGTCCGTTTTTGCACTGTAACACGACTGTACTGTTTTCAGCCTCCCCCCCCCCCACCTACCAAACGCTTTATATAGCTTTAGTACACCGAAGAGCCAAAGTAACTGGTACAACTGGCAAATATCGAGCGCCGGCCGCGGTGGTCTAGCGGTTCAGGCGTTCAGTCCGGAACCGCGCGACTGCTACGGTCGCAGGTTCGAATCCTGCCTCGGGCATGGATGTGTGTGATGTCCTTAGGTTAGGTTAGGTTTAAGTAGTTCTAAGTTCTAGGGGACTGATGACCACAGATGTTAAGTCCCATAGTGCTCAGAGCCATTTGAACCATTTGAACCAAATATCGAGCACATAGAAGTGCGCAACATGACGTGCCATAAATTCGACTAATGTCTGAAGTAGTGTTGGAGGGAATGGACCATGAATCCTGGAGCACTGCCCATATCCGTAATAGTATCAGGGGGTGGATATCTCTTCTAAACAGCTCATTGCAAGGCGTCCCAGACATGCTCAATAATTTTCATGTCTAGGCCCCTCTGTGTTTTCTGGTTGTGTACTGAATTTCACCTTTACCAAAGTTGATGCTGCGCAGTGCGGTAATGGTTGGATAACTATTACAGTAGTATGGTATTATGGCGAAAAAGTGAAAACACTCCCCGCACTCGAGACTTTTAATAGTAGGGATGTAATTGCCTATCGTACCTTTCAGATTGGAGAGGTATGAAACAGAGATATGGGTAAATCCTACTTTACATCTACAATGCCATTAGTATTAAGGACCAGGAATCATCGTAAAATTAATGAACAGGAAGGAGCATGTATATGGATCAAGGGTGATCTTGTATGTAAAAGTATTACACTGATTGCTGATGTAACTCATTATTATAGAAATGAAATAAAGTTTCCCTATTCCCAAATGGGAAGTGTTTAGCCTTAGAACAGTGTTCTTGGAGCCACTATTTAGCATTTCTGGACATGTGGGGTGTAACATTGTCCTGCTGGAATTGGCCAAGTCCGTCGGATTACACAATGGACAGTAATGGACGGGATGCTTACTTACCTCTCACCTGTCAGAGGCCCTGTCAGGGGTCCCATATCACTCCAACCACACCCCCAAACCATTACAGAGCCCCTTGAACAGTCCCCTGCTGTTCATGGGGTTGTCTCCATACCGGTACGCGTCCATCCGCTCGATACAACTTGAAACGAGACTCGTCCGACCAGGCAACATGTTTCCAGTTATCAACAGCCCAATGTCGGTGTTGACAGTCCCAGGCGAGGCGTAAATCTTCGCGTCGTGCAGTCATCAAGACTACACGAGTGGGCCTTCGGCTCCGAAAGCCTTTACCGATGATGTTTCGTTGAATGGTGCGTACGCTGACGCTTGTTGACGGTTCAACATTCAAATCTGCAGCAATTTTCAGAAGGCTTGCACTTCTGTCACGTTGAACGATTTTCTTCAGTCGTCGTTGGTCCCGATCTTGCAGGATCTTTTTCCAGCCGCAGCGATGTCGGAGATTTGATGTTTTCTTGATTCCTGATATTCACGGTACACTCGTGAAATGATCGTACGGGAAAAGCCGCACTTCATCGCTGCCTCGGAGATGCCGTGTCCCATTTCTTGTGCACACACTATACCACCAAATTCAAACTTAAAAATGGTTCAAATGGCTCTGAGCACTATGGGACTCAATTTCTGAGGCCATTAGTCCCCTAGAACTTAGAACTACTTAAACCTAACTAACCTAAGGACATCACACACTTCCACGCCCGAGGCAGGATTGGAACCTGCGACCGTAGCGGTCTCGCGGTTCCAGACTGCAGCGCCTAGAACCGCACGGCCACTTCGGCCGGCCATTCAAACTCACTTAAATCTTGGTTACCTGCCACGGTAGCAGCAGTAGCTGATCTAACAACTCCGTCAGACCCTTGTTATCTTATATAGGCGTTGCTGTCCGCAGCGCCTTATTCTGGCTGTGTTTGAATTCGCATGCCTATACCAGTTTCTTTGGTGATTCAGGGTATTTTATTCACCTTCAGCAACTATACTCGTACATAATGAGATAATAAACAACAAGCTGCATAAAAGAAATTTAATTACCTTACCAGTAGCGACAGTTAGAATGTTCTGAAAGAAGGCATTGATCCCGAAACCGTAAAAGAAATTAAGGATTTGTAACTTCCTGGCAGATTAAAACTGTGTGCCAAATCATGACTCAAATTCGGGGCCTTTGCCTTCCGTGGGCAAGTGCTCTGCCATCTAAGCTACCCAAGCACGATTCACGCCCCGTCCTCACAGCTTTACTTCCGCCAGTACCTCGTCTCCTACCTTCCAAACTTTACAGAAGCTCTTCTGCGAACCATGCAGAACTAGCACTCCTGAAAGAAAGGATACAGCGGAGACATGGCTTAGCCACAGCCTGGGAGATGTTTCCAGAATGAGATTTTCACTCTGCATGGTTCGCAGGAGAGTTTGTGTAAAGTTTGGAGGGTAGGAGACGAGATACTGGCAGAAGTAAAGCTGTGAGGACCGGGCGTGAGTCGTGCTTCGGTAGCTCAGATGGTAGAGCACTTGCCCACGAAAGGCAAAGGTCCCGAGTTCAAGTCTCGGTCCGGCACACAGTTTCAATCTGCCAGGAAGTTTCATATGAGCGCACACTCCGCTGCAGAGTGAAAATCTCATTCTGATATTAGGATCTCTTTTCTGCAGCTGGTTGCTTGTTATTTCATTATATGCTTTATATAGCCT
This sequence comes from Schistocerca piceifrons, assembly GCF_021461385.2. Classification (NCBI taxonomy): domain Eukaryota; kingdom Metazoa; phylum Arthropoda; class Insecta; order Orthoptera; family Acrididae; genus Schistocerca; species Schistocerca piceifrons. Next base: position 564,610,545 of record NC_060143.1, read on the forward strand.
TCACCTGCCGTCTATGAGTGGTTATTGCACGTTGAATTTGTTTATCAGACTCGCTGCTAGCACAGGGTTCTTAGTTTCCTCTCGTTCAAGGCTTGGGAACGCTGACGAGAGGCATACCAGTAGGGTGTCCCCACTCTGGCTAACGTGAAGTACCAATAGCGAGCCTCTCCTCCACAAAATGTCAGACAGACGACAGTTGGTAATACTGTTTACACGAGAAAAAGGCAAGGAAACTTCCACCGAAGTGACAAACGAAGGAAAACGAGTGCACTTCCGACAGTTCCCTGGCGCTCTCGGAAATCAATCACGTGGGGTTGGCCACCTGTCCCTACTTCAACAGAAAGTGCAGAAGAGAGTCCAAGCCTTTAGAAACACACCTTTCTTTCGAACAGACTGTTTCCTCGGCATTGGTCATAGGTGCGCCGAACCTGTGATGGTCGATTTACGACCAGCGGCGTGGAGCTATGCGTGTCCGTGCCTCACTTATCCACAGTTATCACAGGCAGCGTACTGTACCTCTCGTAGGGCTCGAATTCTTTTGTGCATTTCATCTGCGCCACCTACATACTTCTTGCATAATTGCTAATGTTCAAAGACAGAAAATACGTAACTTGCGACCTTCAGTGTTCGTTGCTTGGAATTTCCCTTTTTCCCAAGATTTGCACAGCTATTCGAGTCTAGTACAGATGTCACTACGATAAGACATATACCCATCTCAGTTTTCAGCGTTAACCTAAATCAGATGTGTGTGGGACACTCGCAACGTCTAAAACTGATCCACAGGCGTCCTGCTCAACTATACCTGAAACGCTGACGTTTATTCCAGCCTAAAAACAATATTTCGAAAAATATATTCCTCACTGACAAAGACTGTTTTGGCAGAAAATCGGTTTTGAAACAAGGAAAAACTACACAAGAACCTGTGTAATGATACTTCATTAACTGTAAAGTATGCTGGCATTTGTCAGAAAAAAAAAAATATTGGTGTGCATAGAAAGGACAGGCTGACAATTATTGAACTACATGAAAAAAAAACAAATAAATTAGTTTCAAACTACGGCGTGTACACACTTTATTCAACAAGCAAACTTCACTACAGATATTCCGATTTAGGTTATGACAGGTCGATATGCCTGCCATCATTGGCGATGATGTAGCGCTAACGAATAGCGAAATTCTGCATGACACGCCAAAGTGTCGGAAAATAGATGCTGTCAACGACCTCCTGAATGGCTGTTTTCAGCTCAGCAATGGTTTTGGGGTTATTGCTGTTTACGTTTATATGGCCGCACAAAATAGGAGTCGCACATGTTCAGATGCGGACAATGTGGTGGCCAATCGAGGCCCATGCCAGTGGCCTCTGGGTACCCCAGAGACAAAATGCAGTCCACACAGAGCTCCTCCAGGACATCAAACACTCTCTTGCTTCGATGGGATCGAACTCGGTTCAAATGGTTCGGATGGCTCTGAGCACTATGCGACTTAACGTCTGAGGTCATCAGTCCCCTAGAACTTAGAACTACTTAAACCCAACTAACCTAAGGACCTCGAACCTGCGACCGTAGCGGTCGCGTGGTTTCAGACTGAAGCGCCTAGCACCGCTCGGCCACAATGGCCGGCTCGAACTCCACCTTGCATGAACCACATCTTGTCCAAACCAGGGATGAAATCATAAAATTCACGAATCGTTCGGTAGTCACCGTGCCTTCAAGGAATATCGCACCAATTACTCCGTGACCGGACATTCCACACCGCACAGTCACCGATTGAGGGTGAAGAGATTTCTTGATCGTGAAACGAGGATTCTCAGTCCACCAAATTGCGCCAATTTTGCTTATTAATGAACCTATCCAAATGAAAGGCGACTTCGTCGCTAAACAAAACCATGCATGAACATACTAACTCCCATCATGCTCCGCGGCCACCGTGCAGCCTGTACGTTCTAACGCAGACTGTCCAGAAGTTAGGAAGATTTTGTTTCATATAGTTCAATAACTGTCACCCTGTACATCAGCACCTAATTTTTGTTTTGGCCAGATTTTAGATTACAGTTAAACCTCTGTCAAAAGTTTACTTCTTTTTCAAGTTGCGAAATGTTAATGAAGTGTTTCGTGGAACTTAAATTTCGTGCCACATTGGGGAAGTCAACGCCGGGGCCACAGTGTGGAGCAGCTGGCAGTTCAGCTGTACATTGCTAATGCAACGGCTGGGGTCGTTTGAAATCGGCGGACTGGTCTATAATTCTTCCAGATGAGAGTCTGCCTGCAGTATGGAGTGGAAGCGGGGATTTCGACTGGAACCAGCGATGAAGGCCGTTGTGGGCAGTAGCTGACAAGTTGTGGGTTCGTTCCAGGGCCTTGTATGGCACAGTAGCCGCACTTGTTTAGGTTCGGCGTGGCTGGCCCATGGGGTTGCTGTGGGACACATTTTGGAACAGATCAGGCAAGGAATACGTTGAAAGCCGCCAAGAAAAACAGACACTGGCGAAGTAGAGTGCAGTACGGCAGCATGGAAGCGGTGAGGATTAAGATTCGTCTTCTGCAAATGACAAAAATTGTTAATTTAGAAGAGGGACTTTTCAGGTCAAAAAGCTCGGAATTCTACCAGTGAATTGAATTTATAAGAGAAGTAGGCTCAAAAAAAAGGCTGCATGCTGCTACCTACTGCATGTCTTGTTCACTTCACATTATATTTACACTGTCACTTCAGAGACGTTGTACATGGTACAAAGATAAGAGATGAAATGCTTGCTATACAGATACGTTTTTCTTATAAAAAATAAAATATGAAGGTGTAAGGTGTCAGGCAAATACAACACCATGAAAGCCCTGACATGATAAGCAAATCCAGTAGTGTGTCACATAGCTCCGAATAAATCGTGACATTAAATTAACCAAAGTGTGTCAGGCAAATCCAACACCTTCCATGAAAACCCTGACATGATAAGCAAATGCAGTAGTATGTTACATAGCTCCGAATTAATCGTGACATTAAATTAACCAAAGTAATACGAGTAACGAGTGAGCAAATGGAATACCACAGACTAACACAAGAATGCCTTAATGCATGTCATACCTTCCCACCGTGAGACAGACGCAGTTCCGAGGGGAGAAACGAGAACAGAAGCCGAGAGCAGAACCGTGTTAAGCTGGAAGGCCCTACGTCAAGGGACGGACACCCACGTCGCCAGCTAACCGCTGGGACCACCCCCCAGCGCATGGTAAAAGCTAGAGCCCTCCAGAAGAACAGTATAGATCTTACGATAACACAAAAAGGGCCACCCCAGCCGCAAGTTTTAGCGTGAGACTTTTTCGCGTCTCTGTTACGTCAGGACCACCCCCCAGCCCATGTTAAAAGATATAGCCCTCCAGTAGAACAGTATACATCTTACGGTAACACTAAAAGGACCACACCAGCTGCAAGTTTTAGCGTGAGACTTTTTCGCGTCTCTGTTACATTGCAAACTTCAAAAACATTGCCCCACCATGAAAAGTATAACGTTTCTCATTGGTTAGACAGAATTTTTGTAGGCGGAGCTTAAGGTTAACATTGAGATCCTGATTGGTCAGATGAAAACACAGCCAGATAGTTTTTTTTAAACCAACTTCGGTAAATTGTAGTAAGGAGAAGTTAGGAGAGAGTGGCTTCCGAGACGGCGAGGTGAGCAGAGCTGTGCTGCCCGCCGACCACTGACGAACACCGACAAGGTAATGAACGCACGCGATGCCGCATAACAGCGCATAGAGCTTCACTCAGAACTGCAGAAGTCTCATCTGTGATACCCCCTTTTTGCGTAATACTAGTGTCGATCGTCAATTGAAGCTCATGGTGTCCGCATTTGCCACTTGAAGTAAAAAATCTGAAACGCGATGATTTTTCTGTTATATAGTTATTGAGAAGCCACATCAGCCACTGTAATTTACGACAAGTTAGATAAGTAATTAAAGATAATTGAGGGCCACTGTAGACCATTTTGATAGTTTTCTCTTTTGTGAAACTTAATTTAAACCTAGATTATAGATGTGATATGGCATAGGTCATCCTTCGATCCATTTTAGAACTTGGAAACCCATTCAGGGAATATTCGTTCATATTTTTGTGAACGCAGTTGGTTTTTACCATCCTGTATTAAAACATTTCCTTTTATCAATAGTGCAATTTATAAACAATGTTTTGTGAGTAGAATAAAATTTCCAATGGTAAACTTAACTGCTTTTATGACGTTATTTTACCAGCTAACTAAAGATAGGAAAGCCTTGAACCCCTTCCACTAAATTTAGTTAGTATTAAGATTGTTTTACAGGGAGTGCAGTGGAGCTGACGCTGAAATCATTAAGTATTTGGTTATATCATCGCTAGTCTCACTGAACTCTTCTGAACTCTACATATCACGTGTGGTCTGGCGTCTCCTTACCAGCAACAGGTTCCAGGTTCAAACTAGTCAATTCCCTAAAAAACACGCTCAGAGCGTCGTTGCGCGAAAGTGGTAGGGAGACACGATATAGAACAAACAGACACCACGCAGAATGTTAGAAAGGGGCTGCTCCAGAATATAGACAAGTACACAGTTCGGTTACTATATTAGACAGTTATATATATATATATATATATATATATATATATATATATATATATATATACATACATATAGGGGTGGGCCACTGATCGTGACCGGGCCAAATATCTCACGAAGTAAGCGTCAAACGAAAAACCTACAAATAAAGAAACTTGTCTTGCTTTAAGGGGGAAACCAGTTGGCGCTATGGTTGGCCCGCTAGATGGTGCTGCCATAGATCAAACGGATCTCAACTGCTTTTTTAAAAAATAGGAACTCCCATTTTTTTATTACATACTCGTGCAGTAAGTAAAGAAATATCAATGTTTTAGTTGGACCAACGTTTTTCGCTTTGTGATAGATGGCGCTGTAATAATCACAAACACATGGCTCACAATTTTAGACGAACAGTTGGTAACAGGTAGGTTTTTTAAATTAAAATACAGATCGTAGGTACGTTTGAACATTTTATTTCGGTTGTTCCAATGTGACACATGTACCTTTGTGAACTTATCATTTCTGAGGACGCATGCTGTTACAGCGTGATTACCTGTAAATACCACATTAACGCAATAAATGCTCAAAATGATGTCCGTCAACCTCAATGCATTTGGCAATAGGTGTAAGGACACTCCTCTCAACAGCGAGTAGTTGGCCTTCCGTAATGTTCGCACATGCATTGACAATGCGCTGACGCATGTTGTCAGGCGTTGTCGGTGGATCACGATAGCAAATATCCTTCAACTTTCCCCACAGAAAGAAATCCTGGGACGTCAGATCCGGTGAACGTGCGGGCCATTGTATGGTGCTTCGACGACCAATCTACCTGTCATGAAATATGCTATTCAATAGCGCTTTTGCGATTCCTGATTGTCACTCAATTTGTCTGCTACTGATGTGCGGATTAGCAGCGACAGCAGATAAAACACCTACTTGGGCATCATCATTTGTTGTAGGTCGTGGCTGACGTCTCACATGTGGGTGAACACTTCCGGTTTCCTTAAATAACGTACCTATCCGGCGAACGGTCCGGACACTTGGATCATGTCGTCCAGGATACGGAGCAGCATATATAGCACACACCCTTTGGGCATTTTGATCACAATAGCCATACATCAACACAACATCGATCTTTTCCGCAATTGGTAAACGCTCTATTTTAACACGGGTAATGTATCACGAAGCAAATACCGTGCGCACTGGCGGAGTGTTACGTGATACCACGTAATTATACGTTTGTGACTATTACAGCGCCATCTATCACAAAGCGAAAAAAGTGGTCCAACTGAAACATTCATGTTTCTTTACGTAGTTCACGAATATGTAATAAAAAATGGGGGTTCCTATTTAAAAATATGCAGTTGATATCCTTTTGACCTATGGCAGCGCTATCTAGCGGGCCAACCATAGGGTCATCTTGCTTCCCCCTTCAAGCTAGACAAGTTTCGTTCTTTGTAGTTTTTTCGTTTGACGCTTATTTCGTGAGATATTTGGCCCGGTCACGATCAATGGGCACATGTATGTAATAGGCTGAACTTACTTAAATATAAACACATTAAATGCTGTGCTTTGAAACTGTAACTTATGAGAATGCTTTAACCACGCTGTCAAAGTATTTGAAAAAGTTGACTGAGCTTGATTCACTATTGTCGTTCAGTAGTGAGTAAATGTTCCTCAAGGATTTTTGTCAACAGATATAAATTACTAGTTCCTCATATTGAGACGTTCTTCTGTCACTTGAAGATATTGACAATTTTTTGGGAGATATTATCGAGGATGGGGATACATGTCATTAGTGTATTTTCCTGGTTCCTGATGGTTACTTTGTTCATTTTTTAACTAATTTGTCTATTAGTGTGGGTTTATATATATTATCTGCGGCTATTAGTTTAGTGATCTTTATATCAATCTGGAGTTTCTTATCACTCAGTGGAATTTTTAGAGCTCTATGAATCATGGAGGGGTACGCTGCTACTTTGTGCAATTAGGGAGGCAGGAGGAAACATGTTGTTGTGATTTCAGAGCTGCCATAAATATTGTGTTCCTTCTAAAATTGTTATGAAGGGCTGAGGATTCCCAAAAAGCTCTGCAGGCTGAGGGATGGCACCACCCGATGGCTCCCTCGATAGCGCCCAGTCGACGGTGAACAAGGAAACTCTCGAATTTTTGAGGCTGCCATTCCCGTTCACAAAAGGCACTTGGAAATGCTATCGTAATGTGTTGGCGGCCGACCTAGGTTTCTCTCGCACATCCGACCCTTACTGTGGCAAGAGGCGCCTAACAGGTAGGTCCAGGCAGGCCGTTTCCCCGCATCTTCAACCGAACGCATCGTCAAATAAAAATGGCTCTGAGCACTATGGGACTCAACTGCTGAGGTCATTAGTCCCCTAGAACTTAGAACTAGTTAAACCTAACTAACCTAAGGACATCACAAACATCCATGCCCGAGGCAGGATTCGAACCTGCGACCGTAGCGGTCTTGCGGTTCCAGACTGCAGCGCCTTTTACCGCACGGCCACTTCGGCCGGCTCGAACGCATCGTCTGCGCACCGTGGAAGAAATTCTTGGGCCCAGCATTCTGTCCCCAGTAAGAGCTTCAAGATGTTTCTTTCCCTAATAGCTGCATGCGGCTTCCAAGCCCCAATAGTCCACTGCAAGATTTGCTGTTAAATGACCAAATTGCCTGCTTGTTGTGAACTTAAAAAAAAATACTATTTGAAGGAGAACCACCGTAAAGATCCTGCATGCATTAACAAGGTACACACAACCATCAGTGCCTGCTCATGCTGATAACTTCCTGTCATTTCACCAACATGACGTCTTGGGTGAAAAATCAACATTAAATCGTACACCTGAATATTGAGAATAATGAGTGTGACTCGTCCTCTCTCAGTATCAATGGAGAAACTATTTAACCTTTTATTTTTGTATTCACTGCAAACGAGCATATCTGTAATATGTACAACATCTTTGAAGTAACAGTCTAAACATAATATAAAGTGGAGAGAACATAAATCAAGCAGTAGTATGCTGACGTTTCACGACTCCACCGCTCCTGTGAGTTCAAATCCCTGACAGAAATCCACGTTTTTTAATCTCAAAAGTGTCGTTTCTAAATAATTCGACGGTTGCCCAGAAAGTATACACCGAATTTTCTTCTCTGCCGTAAAGACTGCTTCGAATGCGAAACGTTACGTATGTATTATCTGAAGTAGCTCCATGTTTCCGTCACTTCGACAGATAGAGTAACTGCAGGACAGTTTCAAAGTGGCGTCTGGAGTTGATGTACGTCACGACAACGTGCCGTCATTGAATTTCCCACTGCAGAGAAAGAAACTGTGGGGAATATTCACAAACGCTTGTGCAAAGTGTATGGAGCATCTGTTGTCGACAGAACAACAGTTAATCGCTGGGCACGGAGGGTGAGGTCTTCAGAAGGCTGTTCGGCGGAGCTGCACGATTTTCAGCGGTCGGGGAGACCAGCCACGGCTGTCACACCTGACGTGTTACGACTCGGCAGTTGGCGCTGCATCCGTCAATCAGCAAAGGAAGTGTGGATGCAATTAGCTGTACTCCTGGATATTCAAAAATGTGTGCAAAGTTGGTCCGTGGTGTCTAACGGTGAATCACAAATCACACCAAAAAAAAAAATTTCTAGATTTGTTGCAAAGTTTGAAGGTGAGGGGGAGGCTTTCTTGTCCCGGATTGTGACAGGTAATGAAACCTGCGTTCTCCATTTTGAGCCCGAAACAAAGCGACAGTCGGAATGGCGCCATTCCCACTCCCCACAGAAGAAAAAATTCAAATCAACAGTTCCCTCCGGTAAGGTCGTGATCATCGTGTTCTGGGACTGTGAAGGTGTGATTCTCATTGATGTGATACCAAGAGGCGGTACCATTAATTTAGAAGCGTATGTCAACATATTATCAAAACTCAAGACGTGCTTCCGGCGACTTCGGAACCGCAACTCAGGAGATGTTTTGCTGCAACACGATAACGCTCGGCCCCACACTAGTCTTTGGAGAGACTGAACACATCGCAAAATAGGGTTGGATACTGTTTCCCCATCCACTCTACAGCCATGACCTAGCCTCCTCGCACTTCCACTTGTTTGGGCCTTTAAATGATGCCATTCGTGGAATACATTTTGAGGACTTGATTCACGCAGTGAAGCACTGGCTCCGCCACCAGGACAAGGATTGGTACAGACAGGGCATACACGGCCTTGTTTCACCCTGGAGGAAGGCCATAGAACGGGAGAGGGATTACGTGGAAAAATAGGGTCTGTAGGTAAAACACCATTCTTTCGTATGTGTAATTCTCATTATGTCCAATAAAGAATTGTTAAAGGAAAAAAATGCGGTGCATTACTTACTGGGCAACCCTCATAAATCTGTATCGTTAGCCAAAGATGAAGCTTAATCTACACTGTCCTTGGTCTGCTACTGTGAAAAGACTCTTCACCAACACCAGCTATATAAATAAATAATTCTCCACTTGATTTTACCCATGTAAAATAACGAAGGATGTTTTTTGCGAGAAAGGTTTCAGGCGTAAGCAATTATTTTCTAACTACTCTGCAATAACTCAGGACCAGAGTATCTTTCACCATACTGGGTTAATGACAATATGGATCTGAGGCGAAGGCTTCCATAATGTAGAAAACTCATGAAAACAAGGACTATATTTGAAGTAATCTCTGCATTTTGTCAGTTGTTTCCAACATCATACTGGGTTAATCCATTTGTCGACATGTGAGGACCGCGAAAAGGGGCCACATTCACACAGTTAACATAATTAGGGGTAGCGTCTTTGATTCATAATCAGAACGTCCTTGGGTCCGGGTTCGGAACCCGCCACAGCTTAAATTTTGATTGATAATCAGTACTGGCGGCTGAAGTTTTCCGGTATAAGTAGTCACCCTCATTCTTCCAACGCCCATGTCAAAGAGGGCGGAAGATCGGACAGAGGTTCAGGGCATTCTCTTGCCAATGGGGTGGGAATCATCAGCAAGGATCAACGGCATGCGGATGCAGAAAGCAATTGTAGGCAAGGCAATGGCATTAAAGACACATAACGTGTACCCACAGGATATGTGGCCTGTAATTGAAAAGTGTCATGATGATCTCTCCATTGGCAAAAGATTCCGGAATAGACCGCCATTCGGATCTCCAGGTGGGGACTGCCAAGGGGGAGGTGACCATGAGAAAAAGATTGAATTATCAACGAAAGGACAGCGTTCTACGGGTCGGGGCATGGAATGTCAGAAGATTGAATCTGGTAGGGAAGCTAGAAAATCTGCAAAGGGAAATACAGAGGCTCAATCTAGATATAGTAGGGGTCAGTGAAATGAAATGGAAAGAAGACAAGGATTTCTGGTAAGATGAGTATAGGGTTATATCAGCAGCAGCAGAAAATGGTGTAAAGCAAGTAGGATTCGTTATGAATAGGAAGGTAGGGCAGTTCAGTGATAGGGCTATTATTGTCATAATCGACAGGAAACCAACACAGACAACGATAGTTCAGGTACACATGCCGACGTCGCAAACTGAAGATGAAGAGAGAGAGAAAGTATATGAGGATAGAGAAAGTGTAATACACAACACAAAGGGGGACGAAAATCTAGTAGTCAAGGGGGACTGGAATGCAGTTGCAGGGGAAGGATTAGAAGGAAAAGTTACAGGAAAATATGGGCTTGGGGCAAGGAATGAGAGAAGAGAAATACTAATTGAGTTCTGTGATACATTACAGCTAGTAATAGACAATACTCTGTTCAAGAATGACAAGAGGAGGAGGTATACTTGGAAAAGGACGGGTGATACGGGAAGATTTCAGTTAGATTACATCATGGTCAGATAGACATTCAGAAATCATATTCTGCATTGTGAGTACCCAGGAGCAGATATAGACTCAGATCATAATGTAGTAGTGATGAAGAGTAGGCTGAAGTTTAAGAGATTAGTCAGGAAGAATCAATACGCAAGGAAGTACGATACGGAAGTACTAAGGAATGACGAGATACACTTAAAGTTCTCTAAGGCTATAGATACAGCAATAACGAATGATCCAGTAGTCAGTACAGTTGAAGAAGAATGGACATCTCTAAAAAGAGCAATCACAGAAGCTGGAAAGAAAAATATAGGTACAAAGAAGGTAACTGGCAAGAAACCAGGGGTAATAGAAGAAATTCTTCATCTGATCGATGAAAGGAGGAAGTACAAAAATGTTCAGGGAAATTCAGGAATACAGAAATACATGTCACTGAGGAATGAAATAAATAGGAAGTGCAGGAAAGCTAAGGCGAAATGGCTGCTTGAAAAATGTGAAGAAATCGGAAAATAAATGATAGTCAGAAGGACTTAGTATATATGAAAGTCAAAACAACCTTCGGTGAAATTAAAAGCAAGGGTGGTAACATTAAGAGTGCAACAGTCATTCCATTGTTGAATGCAGAGGAGAGAGCGGATAGGTGGAAAGAGTACATTGAAGGCCCCTATGAGGGGAAAATTTGTCTCATGTGATGGAACAAAATGGTTCAAATGGCTCTGAGCACTATGGGACTTAACATCTATGGTCATCAGTCCCCTAGAACTTAGAACTACTTAAACCTAACTAACCTAAGGACAGCACACAACACCCAGCCATCACGAGGCAGAGAAAATCCCTGACCCCGCCGGGAATCGAACCCGGGAACCCGGGCGTGGGAAGCGAGAACGCTACCGCACGACCACGAGATGCGGGCTGTGATGGAACAAGAGTCGATTTAGAAGAGATAGGGGATCAGAATTTAAAAGAGCTTTGGAAGACTTAAGGTCAAATAAGGCAGAAGGGATCGATAACATTCCAGCAAAATTTCTAAAATCATTAGGGGAAGTGGCACCAAAACGACTATTTACGTTGATGTGTAGAATGTATGAGTCTGGCAGCATACCGTCTGACTTTCGGAAAAATATGATCCACACAATTCCGAAGACTGCAAGAGCTGACATGTACGAGAATTATCGCACGATCAGCTTAACAGTTCATGCAGCAAAGTTGCTGACAAGAATAATATACAGAAGAATAGAAAAGAAAACTGAGGATGTGTTACATGACGATCAGTTTGGCTTTAGGAAAGGTAAAGGCTCTAGAGAGACAACTCTGACGTTGCGGTTAATAACGGAAGCAAGACTAAAAAGAAATCAAGACACGTTCATAGGATTTGTTGACCTAGAAAAAGCGTTCGACAATGTAAAATGATGCAAGATGTTCGATATTCTCAGAAAAAATGTGGGGTAAGCTATGGGGAGAGACGGGCAATATACAGTATGTACAAGAACCAAGAAGGGATAAGAACAGTGGACGACGAAGAACGAAATGGTCGGATTGAAAAGGGTGTAAGACAGGGATGTAGTCTTCACCCCTACTGTTCAATCTGTACATCAAAGAAGCAATGATGGAAATAAATGAAAGGTTCAGGAGTGAAATTAAAATTGAAGGTGGAAGGATATCAGTGATATGATTCGCTGATGACATTGCTATCCTGAGTGAAAGGGAAGAAAAATTATATGATCTGCTGAATGGTATGGTCAGTCTAATGAGTACACTGTATGAACTGAGAGTAAATCGAAGAAAGACGATAGTAATGAGAAGCAGTAGAAATGAACACAGTGAGAAACTTAACATCAGAATTGATGGTCACGAAGTAGATGAAATTAAGGAATTCTACTACCTAGGCAGTAAAATTACCAACGACGGACGGAGCAAGGAGGACGTCAAAAGAAGACTATGACTGCAAGACGGGCATTCCTGTCCAAGAGACGTCTGCTAGTATCAATCATAGGTCTTAATTTGAGGAAGAAATTTCTGAAAAAATACGTTTTGAGCACAGCACTGTATGGTAGTGAAACACGGACTGTGGAAAACCGGAGCAGAATAGAATCGAAGAGTTTGAGATGTTGTGTTACAGAGGAATGTTGAAAATTAGATGGACTGATAAGGTAATGAATGAGGAGCTTCTGCGCAGAATCGGAGAGGAAAGGAATACTTGGAAAATACTGACAAGGAGAAGGAACAGGATGATAGGACATCTGTTAAGACATCAGGGAATGACTTCCATGGTACTAGAGGGAGCTGTAGAGAGCAAAAACTGTAGAGGACAGGGATTGCAATACATCCAGCAAATAATTGCGGTCGTAGGTTTTATTTATTTATTTATTGTTCTGTGGGACCAAATTAAGAAGAAGTCTCCATGGTCATGGAACGAGTCAATACATGAAATTATAACACGATAGTAGAAACAGATAAAATGAAATATAAGAAGCGTATTCACACGACAATTCGTAACTTTAAATAAAGAAAATCAACAATGTAACACTGGAATTAGCTTCATTTTTCAGCTCTTCCAGGAGCTCCTCGACAGAATAGGAGTGAGCCATAAGGAAACTCTTTAGTTTAGACTTAAAAGTATTTGGGCTACTGCGAAGATTTTTTAGTTGTTGTGGTAGCTTATTGAAAATGGATGCAGCAGAATAGTGCACTCCTTTCTGCACAAAAGTAAGTGCATTCCACGTGCAGATTTGATTTCTGCCTAGTATTAACTGAGTGAAAGCTGCTAACCATTGGAATAAGCTAATATTGCTAACAACAAACGACATTAAAGAAAATATATACTGTGAGGGCAATGTCAGAATTCCCAGACTATTGAATAGGGGTCGACAAGAGGGTCTCGAACTTACACCACATATAGCTCGAACAGCCCGTTTTTGAGCCAAAAATACCCTTTATGAATCAGAAGGATTACCCCACAAAATAATACCATATGACATAAGCGTATGAAAATATGCGAAGTAGACCACTTTTCGTGGTGAACTGTCACTTATTTCAGATGCTGTTCTAATGGTAAATAAAGAAGCATTTAGTTTCTGAACAAGATCCTGAACAGGGGCTTTCCACAACAGCTTACTATCTACCCGAACGCCTAGGAACTTGAACTGTTCCGTCTCACTTATAATATGCCCATTCTGTCTGATCAAAATATCGGTTTTTGTTGAAGTGTGAGTTAGAAACTGTAAAAACTGAGTGTTACTGTGATTTAGCATCAAATTACGAGTGTTTTACACAAGCCACGAACTTATTTCATGAACTACATTATTTGATAATGTTTCAATATTACACACAAGATCCTTCACTACCAAGCTGGTGTCATCAGCAAACAGAAATATTTTTGAATCGCCTATAATACTAGAAGGCATATCATTTATATAAATAAGAAACAGCAGTGCCCCCAGCACCGACCCTTGGGGAACGCCCCACTTAATAGTGCCCCATTGGGACTGAACATCACTACCACTCTCAATATTGCGGAGAATTACTTTCTGCTTTCTGTTCTTAAAGTAAGAGGCAAACCAATTGTAAGCTACTCCCCTTACACCATAATGGTCCAATTTCTGCAGTAACACACTCCTGGAAATTGAAATAAGAACACCGTGAATTCATTGTCCCACGAAGGGGAAACTTTATTGACACATTCCTGGGGTCAGATACATCACATGATCACACTGACAGAACCACAGGCACATAGACACAGGCAACAGAGCATGCACAATGTCGGCACTAGTACAGTGTATATCCACCTTTCGCAGCAATGCAGGCTGCTATTCTCCCATGGAGACGATCGTAGAGATGCTGGATGTAGTCCTGAGGAACGGCTTGCCATGCCATTTCCACCTGGCGCCTCAGTTGGACCAGCGTTCGTGCTGGACGTGCAGACCGCGTGAGACGGCGCTTCATCCAGTCCCAAACATGCTCAATGGGGGACAGATCCGGAGATCTTGCTGGCCAGGGTAGTTGACTTATACCTTCTAGAGCACGTTGGGTGGCACGGGATACATGCGGACGTGCATTGTCCTGTTGGAACAGCAAGTTCCCTTGCCGGTCTAGGAATGGTAGAACGATGGGTTCGATGACGGTTTGGATGTACCGTGCACTATTCAGTGTCCCCTCGACGATCACCAGTGGTGTACGGCCAGTGTAGGAGATCGCTCCCCACACCATGATGCCGGGTGTTGGCCCTGTGTGCCTCGGTCGTATGCAGTCCTGATTGTGGCGCTCACTTGCACGGCGCCAAACACGCATACGACCCTCATTGGCACCAAGGCAGAAGCGACTCTCATCGCTGAAGACGACACGTCTCCATTCGTCCCTCCATTCACGCCTGTCGCGACACCACTGGAGGCGGGCTGCACGATGTTGGGGCGTGAGCAGAAGACGGCCTAACGGTGTGCAGGACCGTAGCCCAGCTTCATGGAGACGGTTGCGAATGGTCCTCGCCGATACCCCAGGAGCAACAGTGTCCCTAATTTGCTGGGAAGTGGCGGTGCGGTCCCCTACGGCACTGCGTAGGATCCTGCGGTCTTGGCGTCCATCCGCGCGTCGCTGCGGTGCGGTCCCAGGTCGACGGGCACGTGCACCTTCCGCCGACCACTGGCGACAACATCGATGTACTGTGGAGACCTCACGCCCCACGTGTTGAGCAATTCGGCGGTACGTCCACCCGGCCTCCCGCATGCCCACTATACGCCCTCGCTCAAAGTCCGTCAACTGCACATGCGGTTCACGTCCACGCTGTCGCGGCATGCTACCAGTGTTAAAGACTGCGATGGAGCTCCGTATGCCACGGCAAACTGGCTGACACTGACGGCGGCGGTGCACAAATGCTGCGCAGCTAGCGCCATTCGACGGCCAACACCGCGGTTCCTGGTGTGTCCGCTGTGCCGTGCGTGTGATCATTGCTTGTACAGCCCTCTCGCAGTGTCCGGAGCAAGTATGGTGGGTCTGACACACCGGTGTCAATGTGTTCTTTTTTCCATTTCCAGGAGTGTATTTTGTGGTCAACACAGTCAAAAGCCTTCGTTAAATCAAAGAAAACACCTAGCGTTCGCAACCTTTTATTTAATCTGTCCAAAACCTCACAGAGAAAATAGAATATAGCATTTTCAGCTGTTAAACCATTTCTAAATCCAAACTGTACATTTGACAGCAAATTATGTGAATTTAAATGCTCCAGTAACCTTGTATATACAACCTTCTCGATAACTTTAGCAAACACCGATGGCATAGAAATAGGTCTATAATTGTCAACATTATCCCTGTCTCCCTTTTTATAAAGTGGCTTCACTACCGAGTACTTTAATCGGTCAGGAAACCAGCCACTCCTAAAGGAAAAGTTACAGATATGGCTAAGTACTGGGCTAACATACATAGAACAATACTTCAGTATTCTGCTAGATACCTCGTCACACCCATGAGAGTTCTTGGTCTTTAGTGATTTAATTATTAACTCAATCTCCCTCTTGTCAGTATCATGGAGGAGCATTTCAGGTAACAGTCTCGGAACACTTTTTTCTACAAGCGCTATATGATTCCCTGTTTGGACTAGGTTTCTATTTAGTTCATCTGCTACATTCACAAAGTGATTATTAAATACTGTACATTTATGCGACTTATCAGTAACACGGACATTCCCACTACGCACTGATTCTATATCCTCGACCTGTCTCTGCAGACCAGCCACTTCCTTTACGACTGACCATATGGTTTTAATTTTATCCTGAGACTTAGCTATGCTATCTGCAAGTGCTACTCTGAGATGAAGAGGTTGGCACAGGAGAGAAGTTCGTGGCGGGCCGAAACAAACCAGTCAGAAGACTGATGACTCAAAAAAAAAAAAACCCAATTTCAGTGCTAGCAAGGGCTCAATAAGTCAGACGAATAGTATTTGAATGTTGATGTTGTGAACAATGTGCACATTTTCGTAATCATGATGTTGCAGATGGTAGTGGCACAAATTGCATACCTCGGCAGTTACATGGGGCAAACAGCTACTGCTGTTGCCATGACAGTGACTACAGAGATTGACACCAGTGGGTAAGTTAGAACTATTAGGGACCTTTTCTTGCAAAACGTACCAGCTGCGAGCTGTGGTGGCCACCTGGCACGTACCATGAAGTAGCAGGCCGCTCTGGCTGCAACTGGAGAAATCGATGCAGTGAAGTTATATTCCATTGCTCCGCGTTGGCTTTTGTACCTTATGTTAATGAGTCGAGTAGATAAAAGAAGCTAACGG
This sequence comes from Schistocerca piceifrons, assembly GCF_021461385.2. Lineage (NCBI taxonomy): Eukaryota > Metazoa > Arthropoda > Insecta > Orthoptera > Acrididae > Schistocerca > Schistocerca piceifrons. Next base: position 564,627,206 of record NC_060143.1, read on the forward strand.
TGTCAAATTTTTCAGGTGAACACTCGATAATAAACTCAAAACGGTTCAAATGGCTTTAGGCACTATGGGACTTTACGTCTGAGGTCATCAGTCCCTTAGAACTTAGAACTACTTAAACCTACTAACCTAAGGACAGCACACACAACCATGCCCGAGGTAGGATTCGAACATGCGACCGTAGTAACAGCGCGATTACGGACTGAAGCGCCTAGAACCGCTCGGTCACCACGGCCGGCTTAATAAACTCAGTTTGGAGTTCTATACCACAGAAGTGCTGCAGCACGTTCGTAAATCTTTATCTGCAATACTCATGTTATCAGATAGAGATGATAAAAATATAAAAAATGACATGTTTTACCTGCTTTCAATCCATAAACACACGGGACCATATTTTGGGGAGGGAGGCTCATCCACCCAAGCTTCAGTTTTTCGAATCCAAAAGTGGGTAATAAGAATTATTTGTGGTGTGGTCTCAAGTACATATTGCAGAAGATTGTTCAACGAACTACTGTCTTCTGTTTGCCAATATATTTATTCCTTACTGAGATAAGTACAGGATATGGACTGAGACTAGATCGAAGTAAGATGGAAGTAATGGGAAGTAGCCGAAATGAGAAAAGCGAGAAACTTGGTATCGGGATTAGCTATGGCAAAGTAGATGAAGTTAAGGAACTCTGCTACGTAGGCAGCAAAATAACCCATGAGGGTCGGGACAAGGAGAACATAAAATGCCGATTAGCACTAGCAAAAAAGGCATTCCTGGTCAAGAGAAGTCTACTAGTGTTAAATATAATCCTTAAATTGAGGAACAAATTTCTGGGAACGTACGTTGGCAGCACAGCATTGTAAGGTAGTGAAACATGGACTGTGGAAAAATCGGAAAAGAAGAAAAAGCAAGCATCTGAGATGTGGTGCTACAGAAGAATGGTAAAAATTATCTGAACTGGCAAGAGGAGATTTTCCAGAGCTTAGGGGATGAGAGGAATATATAGAAAACACTGACAAGAAGGGATAGGATGATAGGACATTTGTTAAGACATCATGGAATAAATTTTGTGACAAGTATTTGCCATAAATAATACATCTATTTTTGAAATCAAGGGCTCAGTTTATGGTATCAATACCAGAAAATGAACTATCTTCACAAATTTTTAGTCACTTACTTTTGTTCATAAATATGTTTTTAATCGAGGATCAAAGTTTAATTAACATTTTAGCAGTTGTAATAGGTTTACTCATTAATAAATTTCAATTCAAGAGGAGCAATAAAGCCCTCAAAAGCCGAGACCAGTGGAGGTTGTGATTTGGTCCCTTGGGTCTGGAGCAAAGTTGACGTACTAACTCACTCCAGAGGTGCTCCATTGGCTTCAGATCGGGGCCGGTCGTTGTGGCCGAGCGGTTCTAGGCGCTTCAGTCTGGAACCGCGCGACCGCTACGGTCGCAGGTTCGAATCCTGCCTTGGGCATGGATGTGTGTGATGTTAGTTAGGTTTAAGTAGTTCTAAGTTCTAGGGAACTGATGACCTCAGATGTTAAGTCCCATAGTGCTCAGAGCCATTCAGGTCGAGATTGTGTGCAGGCCACTCCATTCCACGATTTTTATTGCCCACAAACCACTGCCTTACGGATGCTGGTTTATGACAGAGTCCACTGTGATGCTGATGCATATAAGAAGACTGGTCCTCCACACAATGTGTTGATATCATACCGCATTTAGTATTCTCTTAATTGGAATGGGACCTCACCCTGACAACGAAATATTCCCATGCACCGTAACATCACCACCTCTGCACTTTCCTGTACACACGTTTTCCAGACATTCACCAAAACCAAACCCCTAAATCATATTGTGGCGGGATATAAAGTGATTCATCACTCCAAATCCCTCGTTTCCTGTGTCCAGCAGCGTCTCTCATTACATCCCCATCTACCGTCGCTTAGCACTGAGTACAGAAATATGTGGCTTTTGAGGAGCTGTTCGACCATTATACCCTGTTTTTTTTCACCCCCTAAACACACCATGCTACTAGCTGGACTACTGGTAGCACCTTGGAATTGACAAGAGATTCCTTCCGCTGATTTCAGGTGATTGTTTACGACCACACTCCGTAATGTTTGACGCTCTCTGTCCATTATTAGTACATGTTATGTGTTGGCTCAGCGGTGGCTGTCTCTTCGCGCTTCCACTTCACAGTCACATCATCAGTATTCGACGTGGGCAGCCATAGAAGGGTAGAAACGTCCCTGATGGATCTCCTCTCAGGCGACATCCACTGACTGGCTTACTTTCGAAGCGACTAAGCTGTTCTGACTGACCCCTCCTGCTGTGGCTGCTTCGCTGCTGACAAGAACCTTCCCGTTTTATAATTCAGGATCCACATTTCGGGACACCTAATGGTGTACTCCGCATTACACAGGGGTGTACTGATCATAGAATGCACATTTACATGCTTTGCGAAGAAATCGTTTCCTCTGAAATTAAAATACATTTAAGATTTTTTGACTTGTTCCACATCCATGTGATCCATTTCACATAGGATCTCTGAAAGAAAGACCTCGCTATTTCTCTTATACCACAAATATGTTTCAAGTTTCTTGTTTTATGACTTGCGTTCTTGGGAATCTTCTCACTATTTACTTGTAGAACAAAAAATATAGCTGATCTAATCCAATCTAATCTTTTCGCCAACGAATGGGGGAACGATAACTATCGGTGTGAGTCAGATAGCGACATACGAAGTCAGCATCAACTTCGAAGAACAAAAGTTTGTGAAGCTAGGCTGGTTGATAATTCTGATTAATTACCTTAACTCTTCTTTAAACAACTGGTCGATTTTAGTGAGGAACAATGAGAGATATTACATGATGATAGGAGGCTACTGTTGGTTACTGCACAGAGACGTATAATGGTTAGTTAAGCTGTATTAAATGCTTGAAGGAAAAGAGGGAAACATAAGCCAATGAACATATAATTCCTGTGTAACGATCAGGTGTTTTCATTTCTATGCTTCAGTGACACCCGTAAGGGACGTTCAAAAAGAAACGAGCCTGAGGCATAATTTCAGAAACCGGACCTCTATGTTGGAAGTATTGACGCTGGCTATTGAGACACTTGTCCGAATGTGACACAAGGCGGTGAATAGCTGTCTCATAAAATTCCCGGGGCTGCGATGTTAACCACGTGCAAACGATTCACCTCGGACGACGATGTCCAGCTGTATGTGCGGAACTGGTTAACATCGCAGCCGCGGGAATTTCATGAGACAGCCATCCACCGCTTTGTGTCACAGTGCGACAAGTGTCTCGACAGCCAGGGTCAATACTTCTAAATACTTTCTGTAATTATGCCTCCAGCTCGTTTCTTTTTCAACGCCTCTTATATGTTGATTCTGGAAATCGTATTGACTTTATATGCCACATACTTTTACCGCTTCTCGAATACTAAACAATGTCACATTGTGACAAAATTGTGCTTTATGAATAAAAAACTGAGTTCAGATATGGTTTCAGTAGACAATGAACCATGAGATTAAGCCGTTACTAAACAAAAAGTAGATTAAAAAGTCTGTCGTTGAGCTGTGTTGCTGGCTGCATAAAAACGACCAGTGAGAAAAATGTTTGGTGTGTGTCCACATTCTCGCTAAAGAATAAATTAATTGTTTGTCGGAGATTTTGCAAAAGAATTAAAATCTCTTCGCTTTTAGATCCTACATTACACAGGGAATCTTTAGCTGAGTTGGAGACAGACAAATACTGGAAGAGAATATTTTGACAGTCGTAATGCTCACATTGCCTACAATTTTTGTGGAAGGATGTGATTAGATAAACGCTTTAGAGTAGATGTACGAGGTGCTCCCTTATTGTTGACTGTACACAACGTCTAAATTTTAGTTTTTGATTCTTTGGTGGCACTATCTTTGCCTCTATAACTGGGACTTCATGTGGCGATGAGTTTCCTCTTAAACAAATACAGCGCCTAACATTGTCTGCCTTCCACTGAGTGCGTAGTTTCTACCACAAAGAAAAAAATCGTAGTGGGAATCGAGCTACTGGACTTCAGATCGACTCATCAGGGATTATTAACTGTTTCCTAATAATTTTCCTTACTAGGTGTGTGAGATTAGTAATGCAGACTGGGGAAAGATGTAACACCTGGTGGTGGTGGTAAGTTCCTATGGGACCAAACTGCTGAGGTCATCGGTTCCTAGGCTTACGCAGTACTTATGCTAAGGACAACACACACACTCACGCCCAAGGGGGGACCCAAACCTCCGACGCAAACCGTGGCAAGGCGCTATTCCGCGCGGCCAAATATTTAGCGAACTAAACTGATGAATAGAACACATTTACTTACGAAAGGGAGGGTGCTCCTGACCATAGACATGGAATTGTATTTTATTGTATTGAACTCTGGGGACCTATAAACGACGGAGAGGCTTCGTCCCCGCCTTAGCCCTCAGTGGTTCACAACCCCACAACAGGCTATAGCAGTGTCCACTCACCCCACCGCCACCCCACACCGAATCCAGGGTTATTGTGCGGTTCGACCCCCCCGCCCCCCTCCCCCCGGGAACGTCATCTCATGGTGTACTCCGCGTACGTGGAGACAGCGTCTGCGCAGCAGTCGTCGAGGCGGACTACGGGGAACGAGCCCGCATTCGCCGAGGCAGATGGACAGATGGAAAACCGTCCTAAAAACCATCCACAGGCTGGCCGGCACACCGGACCTCGACACTAATCCTCCGGGTGAATACGCGTCGGGTACGGGCACGCCTTCCCGCTCGGAAAGCAGTGCGTCAGACCGCACCGCTAATCGGGTGGGCTCACATATGGAATACGTATAAACATTATAAGACCATGGTTTCATAAGGACAATCTGTACTAACGATAATTATTCAGCAAAGATTAGGATGGGTCAGGAGTGAAGCACAGAGACGCGACGTCTCAGACATTCAAAAAATTACCAAAGATTATAGTCACCACTTTCTAGCGTAAGCCGAGTCATCAAGAGTGGTTTGTGCCTGGAAGTAGAAAGGAAACACGAACATAATGTGGCTCACGATGCATGAGGTAAATCGTGGCCGGGTAAACAACAGGTTGCGCCTCATCTGAATTTAGTGAAATGATAGCAAAATTAACAATCATAAGAAATCCTAACACTTCTATCAAATAACTTGAAAGTTATAGAGTGCTCCCAACTCGAAGAGTCTGAGCTAGCTCCCAACCAAAATCGGCGCCTAAATGAGGTAAGTGGGTACAAACGTAGAACAACATGGGCCCTACACACGAGCCATTTTATCGACCACCCGACCGATCGACCAATGTCGTGCAGTATACCTGTCCCGACCGACTTTGCTCAGCGATTACAGCCCGCATGAGAAAACAAGGAACTTTCGTCGTGCGGCTGGCACGACAGCGCTACATGCGGCACAGTTTGATGGATGAAGTTATAGACGACCTCAGGTGGGTGTTGACTGTCGGGTGGTTCTACCCGACCGACATCGTAGCAAGCAAACTTGATCGGTCTGTTGGCCAAACCACGTACACACGCCCACAATGTCGGTCGGTCGGTTGGTTGGCTCGTGTGTAAGGACCTTAAAATCCAATTTTCCTCTCCTCCAAGCACAGAGGGCGAAATGATCAGTCAACAAGACGAATTCTTTTCTGGTGTGAGGCATCTCCTCCAATCAGATGTCACGAGAGACTGTGCATACTTCCTCGTTCTCAAAAATTTTCTAACGTTTCGACAGCTGGTATTTGAATGAACGTGACCCTCGTGCATGGCTCTAAGAAAGTCAGTCGCATGTGTATCCGTTAAGAAAACCTGAAAGGATAATCCCCGACACGCCAGCTATGATAGTTGAACCAAACTGACTTTTCCACGACTCCGCTGCAGAACTAAATCAAGGAAGCCCATCTGAATTCATCCAGCTGCACGCGTTTGCAGTTGAACCCACATTCATAAATCCAGCAATCATCCATGTTTAGGACATGTGGTTACAGATACATGGTGTGTTGAAAATCAAATATAATAAAAATGTGAGTAAACACACTCAATTTCGGTTCCCAGCATGATTTTCCTTCCTGAAATGGATAAATATAAGAAAAAATGCTGGCAGAGAAATGACACTCTGCCAAACTAGTTAAAGCCATGCCACACAATTATATGAAAGGTTGATTGATTACCACCTTCCAGGTGCATCAGATTTTCTTCAGTTTAATACTGCCGCATGCCTAATCCATCTGCACGAACGTCCCAGCACACTGTAGCCTGTCGTAGTTCCCGGATACAATGGATGTAGTCAGATGACGATTGTAGTTGACTATTTTCCAGCGATTCCCCTACATATGGTGATCCTTGTTCAGTATATATGACACGCCATAAAGAAAGCAGAAGGCTTGGAACACCCAGATTCGTGTTGGACTGCCCAGATTCATCCACAACAGGGGATTTAGGGGGACGTGTGACGCCATACTCTGAAGGGGTGGTAACAGCATCTTAAAATTCAGTAAACAGAATTATGAAGAAGAAGAAGAGGTGACGGGAACTTCAAATTAATTAAAAACTTTACTAGTTATCAAGTACTGAAACATGAATATTAATATTACGTATCACTCCGAGGCGACCCGAGGAATTGTAATGCCATAATGACGTTCTTTAGGTATTAGTCGGCGATGCGATCCTTTGCCCAATCAATAACGGGTGATGGCTTCGTCACTTGGCTACCTGAGTACGACACGCTCCAGTTGAAAACGTGCGCGCTGTCACTTATAGTGCAAGCTTGCTGTACGCCGAAACCAAATTTATTGGCGATGAGAAGGATAAAGCTGTGACTTTTCAGCCTAAAAAGGTGTTGGAACATGCAAGCGAAATGTTAAAGCTGACCAAACCAGCGGTTCACAAATTTCGGCAGGAGGGACGTGAATGGTACCAAGGTAGGTGCAGTTAAAGCATTTCTTCCGAAGAAAAGGCGTCAAAGTGCACACAATATGTATGCCTTGGACCACGCAACAAATGTTTCACTAGGCGGCCACTGCTACGGTATTGTGAACAATGCAAGGAAATAGAAACATTGCGAGGACTTCACAGCGTCTGTCGTAATGGCCTTTCAGGTATGTAGAAACTGTCAAGGGGACTGGGATAGTGGAATAGTGGTCTAGCTTAAGGTGACAGGCATCTCATCGTAAAGCCATTCACCCTGGGGGCCTTAGTTCGAGAGATCTCGCCCCGGAAAGCGGACGAAATTCATTTAGTTACCATCGATAAATAAATGTGCTGTCACCAGACTGGTGATATAATGTAGTGTGTAACATCACAAGCAGTATTACAGAAGGGCACAGGTTCTTTGAGTTTCTTCTCTATCTTTATTTTTGCTCTATTTTTACTTTTCATAACCGCCATTATCACTGAAGTTAAGGGCTTTGTGCTAGACTAGCACTTGTTTGAATGACCATCCGTTATGACGAGCGCTGTTGGCAAGCGAGGTGCATTAAACCCTTGTGTGGCACACTGAGGAGCTACTTGACTGAGAAGTAGCGGCTCCGGTCTCGTAAGCTGACATACGGCCAGGAGAGCAGTTTGCTGACCACATGCACCTCCGTATCCGCATGCAGTGATGCCTGTGGCCCGAGGATGACACGTCGGCCGGTCGGTACGGTTAGGCCTTCATGGCCTGTTCGGGCGGAGTTTAGTTGAGTTTATAACCGCCATTATTAGGTTGGTTTCAAAAAAGAGGACAAAGAGACAAAATTTATTTATTCTGTTACGATGAATAATTTTTAGAGTGATACTCATCGCAGAAATATTGGTAACATAAATTGCCCTCGCATCATCGAGACAGCTTGAACAGTCTTCCAGAGCGTCATTTGATTCTGAATACATTTAAGGGGCAATTTGTGTCATTAATACTCAACAATACTGGTTTTTGGGATATTAATGTTGGAGTCGTAAGCCAGCCTTTAACAGATTCAGTCGTATTCTCGCTTATTTTCGATCACATACATCAGGGCATTTCTTCCTGACAAAATAAAAGAAAGATTCACGGCTAGCAACGAAGCAACTTCCTTGAGCAAGCCAGTACGACAGTGCGACACATGTAGACTTGACTATTTCACAATTGCTAACATGACGCCTGTTTCAGTGGATCGCACTGATTTCGATCTAGTGCGGTTTCGCAGGATCATCGCTCAAGTTTTAAGACCCTCCAGTGTGAACGGCGATGGGGTGTTTATGTTGATGCGCACCGCCATTCACTCCGATCTCCGATCATCACCCTTTGTGAGAAAGATTATTCTGCCTATGAAATTTGTTTGTAAACGATGGGAGAATAAACTAGTTATTAATTACTAAAGGGGCAACAGTCCCCAAAATGATAAAGTAAAGTGGATTTTTACGAATTTATAAGTCGTCAAAATTAACGTGACTAGTGGTTTATTCAGATGAAACATGGATACACGTACATCTACATGACTAATCTGCAATTCATACTTAACTGTCTTGTAGAGGGTTCATTGAACAATATTAAGACTATTTCTCTACCCTTCCACTCTCGAACAGCTTGGGGGAAAAATGAACACAAAAATTTTCCTCTTATTTTATCACGATAGTCCTTTCTCCCTATGTGGGGGGCGTCGACAATATTTTTACATTCGTAGGAGAAAGTTGACGGTTGAAATTTCGTGAAAAGATCTCGCGGAAACGACAAATGTCGTTGTTTAGTGCTTGCACTCGAAATCGCGTATCGTTTCCGTGAAACTTTGTGCTCTGCTTCGCAGTAATGCAAAGTGAGCGGCCTTCTTTGAACTTTCTCGATGTCTTCCATCAGTCCTATCTGCCACGGGTCGCATACGGCCCAGCACTACACTAGAAGAGGCAGTCTCTTTAGTAGACCTATTGTCTTTCCTAAATATTCCACCAATAAAATGCAGTCTTTGGTTCGCATTTCACACAACATTATCTATGTCATCGTTCAAATTAAAGTTGTTCAGTATTATAATTCCTTGGTATTTAGTTGAACTGACATTCTTTAGAATTGTCTCATTTATCTTTTAAGCGGAATTTAACGGATTTCTTTTAGTACCCATGTGGATAAACTCACGCTTTTCGTTATTTTGTGTCAGCTGCCACTTCTCGCTCCAAATAGATATATTGTCTAAACCATTTTTTAATTTGTTTTGATCTCCTGTACATTTTACTAGACGGTAAATGACAGCATCATTTGTAAACCATCCAAGAGGGCTGCTCATATTGTCTCCTAAATCGTTTACATTGACCAGAAACACCAGACAGCCTATATCTCTTCCTTGGGGAACGCGAGAATCACTTCCGTTTTACTGGATGACTTTCCGTCAATCATTTCGAACTGTGAACTTTCTAAAAGTATATCACGAATTCTGTCGCAGACTTAGACGATACTCCATAGTCAAGAAATTGATTAGGAGGGCTTCTGGGGAACGGTTCAGAAGACTTCTGGAAATCTAGAAACGTCCCATGAATTTGAGATTCCATGTCTATAGCATTCAGTACTTCGTGTGAATTGACAGCTAGTCATGTTTCACAACAGTGATACTTTCTGAATCCTTGCTGCCGGCCGCGGTGGTCGTGCGGTTCTAGGCGCTCCAGTCCGGAGCCGCGCTGCTGCTACGGTCGCAGGTTCGAATCTTGCCTCGTGCATGGATGTGTGTGATGTCCTTAGGTCAGTTAGGTTTAATTAGTTCTAAGTTCTAGGGGACTGATGACCACAGCAGTTGAGTCCCATAGTGCTCAGAGCCATTTGAACCATTTTTTGATTCCGTGCTGACTATATGTCAATAGACCATCAGCTTCTAAGTAATTCATAATGTTCCAAAATCCAACTGCAAATCGACGTCAATGATATGGATCTATAATTCAGCGGATTACTCCTGTTTCCTTTTTTGAGTGTTGATGTGTCCTGTGTAACTTTCCGGCTATAAGGTTCGTTGAGCGAGCGGTTGTATGTAATTGCTAAGTATGGAGCTATTACATCAGCATACTTTGAAAGGAACCTAACTGGTATACAATCTGGACTGCAAGATTTGCCTTCATTAAGAAAGTGAAGATGGTTCGCCACGCCGAGAACAAGTTACTCATGTTGGTTGTTTAGTTTTCTTTGGTGAAGTAATTTTGTAAAACCATGTTTAGAATCTCCGCTTTAGTGACACTGCCATTAGCAACATTGCCACTGATCTCGCACAGTGAAGGTTTTGATTGTCTCTTGCGGTTGATGTTCTTTGCATATGACTAGAATCTCTTGATTTTTTGTCAATTTCGAGACAGAGTTTGGTTGTGAAAACTATTAAAAGCATCTCACACTGAAGTCCGCGCCAAGGTTCGAACACCAGTAAAACATTGCTAGTATTGCAGATTTTGCGTTCTTTTAAATCTGACATAGTTTTTTCTTTGCTTCGACAACAGTGTCCTGACGCGTTTTGTGTACTATGGGATGTCAGTTCCATCTCTTGCAAATTTAGCTGCTATAAATCTCTCAGTCGCTGTCGATACTATTTCTTTGAATCTCAGCCTCGTCTTGTCTACCGGTTACATAGTTTGGAAGGAGTGAATCCCGTTTTTTAGGAAGCCATCAACCGTATTTTAACTGCTTTTTTTAAATAGATATGTTTTTTGGTTACCGGATTCATTCTCGCTACAACTACATTGTGATCATGATGTTCCCTATTTCATAAGGATTAATTACTAAGAGCTCAAGCATTTTTTCGCAGCCACTCCCACTTGGAACGGGCTCCTGAACTAAGTATTCAAAATAATTTTTGGAGAAAGCGTTTAGGTCGGACGATGTTTTATGACTACCACCGACTTTAAATGTGTACTTTGCCAACATATTGAGAGTAGGTTGAACTCACCACCAACTGTAATTGTATGAGTGGGAGACAAATTTGAAATAAGACTCCAGTTTTCTTTCAACTGTTCAGCAACTGTGTCTGAGTTTTTATTAATGTTTATTAAAAATGAAACTCCTCCAGCTGTACTTAAGACTTCATATTTATTAAGAACAGCTGGAGTAGTTTCATTTTTAATAAAAATTATACCGGCTGATGTCACACCTTCATCCAATTTAAATATGGATGTACGAAGGTGTGTGAGTTTGGCGGTTGGTAAAAGGAACCAATTGTTAATTTATTTCGGATGTCAAGTATAGCCTCTAAGTGCATTGATTCACAGGAAGTTATAACATCTGTTTCACTACAAAATAACTACTACTAACACAACGCCCCCCAACTGAAATTCGCCCATCCTTTATCAACACTGTTTAGTACCTTGCAAAAATTTCTGCCAAGTTCTCTCCGGCTTTAGTTAGCTTTCAGTACGTACAACGATTTGAACTTCAGTGTTTACCGTTATCATTTGGAGCTCTGGTTCTTTCCTACCACAGGTATGACAACACACGTATTACAGGCAGGTGTTCCAGTTCATGCGCCGACCGGCAGGCGAAGGGCATCGCTCGATGGGCAGGAATATGCAAAAAGCTGACACATGGTGTAACTGCCCTTGCACACGAGAGTGGTAAATGGTGCCTAGCAGTGGCTGTGACCTATGATGCACCGTTGGGAAGCGTAATTATATGGGGATGAACTGCCTGCCAGCTGGTCGTGTCTGGTCAGTGTTTAGTTCTCCAGCTATACAGGGCGTTCATGTAAGGACGTCTAACAGGGTAGCAGTGTACTCTGTTACTGCTTCCCCTCTCGCCATTTCTCGAGCGTATGCAGGGCAGTATTGCCACCCTGGGCACCCACCTAGTTCACTTTGGAACTTGTAATATGTTATAGGGAGATATTCCACCACACCCGCGTTTAGATCTCAGTAAACTTTTGGCATCATAGTAAACCAGCGACACCTACATCTATTTCTTTAAACAATCGAATTGACGTATGTAAAACAGCTTCAAACGTTTGGCTACTTTACACATAAGATAATGTGTTAAAGTATTTGACATTAAGCATGTAAAACAGGGGCGGCCAAGTACTCCGCTCGCATGCGGTGCTCGTGCTTGTGTGGGAATCACTCTCGCCCGAGCGCACGTTCCGCTTTCTAACACACAACGATGTATCAGTGGGAAAGGGGGCAAACAGCGAAAGTATCGCATCCGTCATGCGGCTTTTTTCATATTTCATACTTCTCAGGACATAGATCGCACACAAAACAAATTGTTAGTTTTATTTAATTACTTTCGGAGCACTGACGATGTAATAAAATTTATATCTGGCACAAACTGTCTGCATATGGCCAGATGCAGACAGCTTCGCAGATATTTCTCATTCTGATAGTCACATAATCGTGACTTATTTTATTTCACAAACGAGGAATATCCTTTGTTGTGCGTATGTTGGTCGAAACATTGAAATCATGTTTGCTATACGATTATAGAGACGTGGAAGCACTTACACTGAATGTCGACCACTTCCATCCGCAGATACACAGGGGCTCTTTCGACTGAAACGGCAAACGATCCCGAAAATAACTGAAAAATGGATGTAATATTGATAGTGTCCTCAAACGTTTAGACAGCTATTCCCGTAATTCTTTCAAATTGTCGTTTTCCTCAACGTCAGTGACCTTAGGGAAGTGGACAGTGCTGCTTATTAGAAGTTTCTCGTTCAATAGTGCGATTTTATTTTAAAAAAATAGTACGTCCACTTTCGCCATGAAATCAGAAATAAACAGCTTCTCACAATACAGTGAGGGCAACTTTATTTAAAATACAGAACCTGCAACCCACTATGGATCTTCTAATTTTAGATCTTGCTTCCCATTTCCTTCAGGATATCAACAGTAGCTTGTCTTAAATGGAGTACTTGTTTCACAGGTGTCTTTTGACTTAATCAACGTATTTTTCATTATCACAAGACGTCTCCATACTCTTCATTAAGTGCCATCAGAAAGTAACGATGTAATAATGCATGCGACTTCAGAAAATTTAATATTTGCTTCCCCAATTCCATTATGTTTTCCATGTCTGCATATTCAACAAAAGTGCTTTGAGATGTACAGAACAATGAATACCATAGAAATCGTCTGTCGATAGCTGCAATTATTAGCTCATTAATTGTCAACTAAAGCTTTAAATTCTCTCTGCATACCAGTTATGCGGTAACCTCGATTATGTGACTACATAAAAGATATTGAGAGTTCTCATCTTTCTCCTTTGTGATTCCCATTCATATTTAAATGATTGCTGCGATAGACCGATAGACTTCCTCCTTTTGCCAGAGGCATACAAACTACCGCCGCGAGAAAATTCTGGTCCTACGGAAGATCGATAAACGGGTCTGAGGCTTCCATCCAGTCGGTCGTGACCAGTCTGATGTAGCAGCAGAAGATACCAAAAGAAAAGCGAAGTTTGAAATTTCGGGTTTAAGAAATCCTTCACGCAGGAGTATCGTACTAATAAACCGCCGTTTGACCATCGCACAGTCTCCCATACGGAGGATATAATAATAGGCATCACTGGCGTAGTGAAAGAAGTGAAAATAAACAAGTCGTCAGTTCCTGATGGAATCCCAGTTCAGTTTTACAAAGATTCCTCTGCAACATTGTCTCCTTAATTTTCTTGAACTTACCGCGAATCTCTCGCCCAGCGACAGGTCCTAAGCGACTCGAAAAAAGGGTAGATAACTCCCGCATATAAGAAGAGCAAAAGATGCAGACCAATATCCTTATCACTGGTTTGCTGTAGATATCTTGATTATATTCTCTGTTCGAGTATAATAAATATCTATCAGACGGAAAAGCTTGTGTCCACGTATCAGCACGGTTTTAGAAAGCACCACTTTTTGCGAAATTCAGCTAGCCCTTTTGTCAGATGATACACTGCGAACTATTTGTGAAGGGCAACAGGCAGATTCAATATTCCTAGATTTCCAAAAACCGTTTGACACTATGCTCCACTGCATACGCCATATCGTCCCACATATGTGAGTGGCTCAGTCCTCCTACTACCAGGGTTTCTTGCCCCTCTCAGTACCACTGAGTACACCCGGATATATTGGATGCATTTTAATGAAGTAACATAAAAATATACAGTACACAGTTCAATGTAACAGTAATGACTCTGTTTTCATAAATATTAGATTAAATGAACAAAAATTCAGTTTGGGATCGTATTGCCCCAGTGGCACTCAGTGCAAGAAACGATCACTGGCTTTTCACGTGTTTTAAATATAAACTGAACAAAGCATCATTAAATACAACTGACTCAGAGAGAGAAAAACATCTTTTGAAAACAAAACAAGGGATATATGACTTTCCAGTGTGCTTATGGCGTCATATTGACCCCAGTGGCACTTGGGCAGGTACAACAGCTAGTGCAAGAAACACTAACAATTCATCCAAAACAGCTGGAAATAATATTTATCATTGCTGCAGGTGTTTTGTGTAACATCCGTTCAATGTAAAATTTTTCATTCTATCTTTACAAATGTTACATTCAAGAAATTTCACGAATAATTTAAGTTGGGATCATACTGACCCCAGTAGTACTGAGTGGAAATGATGTGTCGGCAGCTGGGCCAACACCTTGTAGATCGAGATGGCTGAAAATGCACGCTAGACTAACGCAGACGGGCGTGAAGTACTGGAACAGGCTACGTAATTAATGCTATGAAGAAAAGTACGTAGCTGGATTAATACTTATCTTTAATCAATCATTGTGGTACATCGCTCTTGACGATACACAGGAGACTTTAATTACAATCACTGTAAGGATAATGGCGCCTTGCTAGTTCGTAGCCATTAACTTAGCTGAAGGCTATTCGGTCTCTCGGCTAATGAGAGAGAAAGGCTTCGTACATCTAGTCGCTAGCTAGGTCGTCCGTACAACTGGGGCGAGTGCTTGTTCGTTTCACGAGACCTGCCTTGTGGTGGCGCTAGGTCTGCGATCACACAGTGGCGACACGCGGGTCCGACATGTACTAAATGGACCGCGGCCCATTTAATCTACCACCTAGCAAGTGTGGTGTCTGGCGGTGACACCACAGGAAAAACCACGAAAAAAATTTAATATGTTGTAAATATGCAAATACAGTATGTACTTGACACCAGGCTTTACTGGATCCCCAGTGACCAGAGGTCAGTGGAATGCACCTTGCAGGTCTCCGAGTGAATAAACCACGTCTGTTCAGTCGTCTGTAGACTGTGTGTCTGGAGACAACTGTTCCAGTGGCTGCGGTAAGGTTCCGAGCAAAGTTATCAGCAGTACTCAGTGGCCGTCTGCGGGCACTGATGGTGAGATATCGGTCTTCTTGTGGTGTTGTACACTGTGGATGTCCCGTACTGTAGCGCCGTGACACGTTTCTTGTCTGCTGGAATCGTTGCCATAATCTTGAGATCACACTTTCTGGCACACGGAGGGCCCGTGCTACGACCTGCTGTGTTTGACCAGTCTCCAGTCGCCTTAGTATTCTACTCCTCATAACGTCATCAGTATGTGTTCTTTGAGCCATTTTCAACCCGTAGTCACCATTAGCACGTCTGAAAACGTGTGCACACTTACTCGCTGCACCGTACTCTGACATGCACCAACACACCTCTGCGTACGCTGCCTGCGCCACCTTGCGACGATGGCAGGTGAAATGCACAGCATGTTCATATGCCGAGGTAATTTAAACCCGCAAACCGCCCACCAGAGCGTTGATCCACAATGTATCAGCATTATCCTTAATTTATGAGCATGAGTATAGATCCGAGACTTAGTCGCCATTTCGACAGAAGGTTCTACTCAGTTCTGGGGTCTCACAAGAATAGGTAAAGTAACTATTTAGACGATCAGTCATTTCAGACGTTCCGGCCGGAGTGGCCGAGCGGTTGTAGGTGCTTCAGTCTGGACCCGCGCGACCGCTACGGTCGCAGGTTCGATTCCTGCCTCGGGCATGATCTGTGTGATGTCCTTAGGTTAGTTAGGTTTAAGTAGTTCTAAGTTCTAGGGGACTGATGACCTCAGCTGTTAAGTCCCATAGTGCTCAGATCCATTTGAACAATTTCAGACGTTTCGTTTCTCATGAGTTGAGAAAAATTTTTTAGCTAACGTAATGATGGTATCCCGAATGCACGATCGCAACCGAAACAAGAATCAACAATTCTGTCACTCATGTAAACTGATTTTTGCTATCAGCAACAAAAACGATTAAGTAATAATCGTACTGAGAACTGTGCGTACAAATTTCAAAATCATTAATAGGGTTCTGCAGTGTACTCAGTTATGATCTTGTTGGTCACTTGGGTTGGACAAGCACTTCGTTTACTTTAGATACACTGCCCCAGAAGTTAAGTCCATAAGACAACATTAGTGTCAACTATTACTTCATGTTATATACCCAGAAAAATCTAAATTTAATGCGAGCAAGCCAAAGAATGTATAGAAATTTGTGGTAAGGACTATGGGAGCAAACAGCTGAGGTCATCAGTCCCTAGGCTTACGCACTACTTAATCTAACTTAAAGTAACTTAAACTAAGGACAACACACACACCCATGCCCGATGGAGGACTCGAACCTACAACGAGGAGAGCCACGCGATCCGTGACAAGGCGCCTCAGAAGAATGTTTAGTCATAAATCAAGTGGAATGCGATATTTCGGTAAATGCTTCAGTCTTGACATGTTCTAATTTTGCATTTGGAGTGAAGTGTGCTTATAACTGTATGAGTTGCATTATGTTTGTTAGTGCACAATTCTACAGGAAACAGTAAGTAAGACAAGAAGGAGTGAAACTATGCAAACTGAACGAACACTCTGGTCCGTACAATAACAGTTGCTTCTAAGCGCAAACAAATTGCTGTTCTTGATTAATTTGTCAATGTGCTATCCAGATTAGGGCGATTCTTATTTTTTTAAATTTTGTGGTTCTTAATGCTCACCCCTTAGTTTGTTCTCTTTTGTTTTAATAAGAATTTTAAGACCTACTTTGTTGAAACAGAAGACAAGCATTCCAAACTACAGCGGCCGAGAAGTTGCGGCATGTCACTACTTGTTTATTACTGATTGTGCCCGTGCTTGACTGCTGTCATTAGGATGGCATAATATGGAGGTTAAATAGAAATGTTAAATGATTTGAACACCCCCTCATTTCATAATGCGCCAAATGTCATTACAGTTAATAAATATTAACCCATACCAAACGGACTTATGTACTTAATTAAATTTTGTATGGCCTACTGAAATAAGGGTGTGTATTTCCTATTGGAATAAGCAATTGAAATGACCCTACACACATATGTGTTGAAAATATCCTTAAATATATTTAACTTGGAGAAATTTATGTGCTACTATGCAACAGAACATACAAAATGTGTGAATGCAGCGTAAGTCAATACTAGTTTTAGCATAATTTCCCTTTCAGAAATCTTTTTTTGTTTTGTTTTCAATTAGGGTATTGTTTGTGGTAGTCTTCCAGACAACCCAAAATTCATCTTTTTTCTTCTTGATTGACTGTTAATGGTCCATTTAAATCCAACATAAACATCACTCCTCTCTATGCTGTATCGGATATAGCACATATAGCGTAGACCTTTTCGCAGTCTCTTTGGAACAAAGTGTTTGAATGCGAAGAAAAAGTGACTTTATTTAAGAAATTTAAATATATTCTTAACTTCTTCAACATGTCCAACGTCTTGACTGAAATGAAGTCACCACTCAGCTACAGAGTGAAAATTCCATTTTGGAAAAGTCTCCCAGTTGTGGCTAAGCAATATCCTTTCTTCCAGGAGTGCTAGTCCCGCACGTTTCAGAGGAGTGATGGCGCTATAAGATGAGGTGCTGGCCGAAATAAAGCTGTGAGGACAGGTCGTCATTCGTGCCTGGGGAGCTTAGTCGGCACAGGTCCTGCCTGCCAAAGACAAATTTTCCGATTTCGCGTCTCAGTCCGGCGTACAATTTTCATCTTCCAGGAAGTTTCATGTCAGCGCATTGTCCGCTACAGACCGAAAATTCCAGTCTGGAGTATGATAGTCAGGCACACGCATAAAAAGTAATAAACAAAATGTAGTGACATGGCGTATCTTCCCAGCCACTACAGCATGTGTTCCTCGCCCACAACCTCAACAAAACAGGTCGTATAATTCCTCTTAAAATAAAAGGGAAATAAAAAACAAGAGGTGTGCATGAGGAAACGCGAAATTCGAAAAAAATAAGGACCAGTCTAATCCAAATGCAGTGTAACAACTTTCTTAGTTTCATTCAGTATATGATCATATATTGTTTGTTACTAAATGGCCAGTGTAGTTGCGGGTTGCCTACCTAACGACTTCCAGGGGCAAAAAGTTGTTTTCAGCATTTCATACAATTACTGATCGAATTTAAAAATTTGAAATTCTGTTATAGTCCGCTTGTTGGTCAGGTATTAAATGTTGGGAACAGTGTATATGTCCTGAGACAAAGTAACTCACAGCGCCCAAATTACCCGCAATATAACCATCAAGTATTTGATAATGCCAACAGGCTTTACGTATAATTTTCAAACCTTTTCGAAACTTTTATTCGGTGACACCCCGTACTAAATAATGATAGGAAGAAAAATTTGGTCTTTTATTACATTTTCGCCGCTCATGCAGTACAACTTTAGTATCACACATCTCGTTCTATTTTATTACTGCCTTACACCAACTCTATTCGCAACGTATCCACTTATACCACCGAATGTACCTGCAAAATTATGCCATTGTACGACATATTGTTCATGAGATATGATGTCATAAAAATGATATGCGTGAAGGACTGGATTATCTTAAAACGGGTTTTACATGTTTAACGTTAAACATTTACCACATTACCCCACTTTCGTAGTAAACAGACATTTGTAGCTGTTTTATATACATGGGAATCCGATTCATTAAAGAATCGGAGGAGTGTGCGGGGTGGGAGTGCCGGGGAGATTAGCTGATAATGTCAACTTCTACTTCTAGCGTGTCATTTTTGCATGTTTGATATCACATAATTTGATTATTTCTGAGATTAACATTTATACTATTAGGATAAATTTCCATGTAATAGCGGTCGTAAAATCTACATCTATAAACACAAATGACTTTAAAAGTAGTTACAACAGGTTTTAGTAGTTACAATAAATTGTGATAAAGCCCACTGCTCAAGTGAACCTTATTTTACACTTAACTGGACGCCCCTGGAGATATTAACGACCCCATCTGACGTAATCACCATCGACAGCCTACATTCCCTCACTTTATCAAATACTGCGTAGAAGTTCGGATTTTAACCCAAGTCATTTTCGTAAACACTGGTGGTTATGAACTTTACGCCGCCGCCTCTCCTACTTGCCGGCACTGGCTCTGAAAGTTTTATCCACCAGCAGGATTGGAACTGGCCCACCTCCGAGTCGAGCGCCTCTGCACCAGCGTGCGTAAGCGACCTAGGCTACCAAGTGTGTGTCTTTAGAGGGGTTAGCTCTCTGCCCAGGGTACTTATTAAGCTTAATATTTCCCTGTTTTTTATCAGTGCATTACCTTCAAGCAAGATCTGTGCTGTTACAAGTAAACTACAATAACTATAATTTCATGTCATCTATTGTTTCCACTTGTTTCCATTGTTTTTAATTTATTAATCAGACCAAATGTTTAATCGTAATATTTCGTGCACCGTATGAATCAGAGGCCTTCCTTATATTCTATTCTTAGCCTGCAGATTTTGGGGATCCCATGACCTCACACATCGTATTATTTACTACAAGTATTTTTGGCATTCTTTAGGCTCACTCCTTATTTTGTCTGCACACTGAGTACTGATAGTGACGCAGTAACTGCTGGTTACGCAATATCAAACAGTAAAACTGAGCTCTGCACGCTGATAATGTTTTTCGGTTCTTCATTGTCGTGCGCTGGACCTTTATCTGAATCAGTGGATTATCCCTGGTGGATCGGCAGGATTCGTCTAATGCAGACTCGTTCAGACGTGTGTGTTTCGACATAACCGGGATGAAACTGCACCCAGCTCGAGATTATATTGGTTTAATTATTCGTGCTGCACTTGAAGTATATCTGAAGTTTCAGCATGAAGAAATTTATTATGGCTCGTTGCATACCGCAGTTTTCTGAGTCACAGTGTAGCTCCAGTTAGGTTTTGGAGAAGGAAGAATTCTAATAAAAACCACTACATTATGTATTCCGTTATTAATTGTTGTCAATTAAATGCTTAATTGTCCTTATCGTAATATGCAATTGAAAGAACACATATGATTCGCGGAACGGATTTACGAGTGTGGAAGGTAGTAATGTACTGTTGTCGCTAATATCTTATAGGATGCTGTACGAAACTTTTTTCCACCAGAAAGGGAAAAAAAGTATCGTTGTTTTACAACAAGTTCCATCTGCTTGTTACGGTTTAATAATGTTGCTGTTTCTAGGGCGACGCATATCAGTTAGTGTATTCAGAAAGTCATTAGGTCCAACAGCGAGTATACAAGTAATAAGCAGGCAGTTTGTAAGCTTCTAGCATAATTAAAGCGCTCCCTGCGCTGCTCGCCAAAATTATGTTCACAGCCAGTTTTCCAACGTAGGTCAGCAAAGCAAACACTCGGCACTGTAATAAAATTAACCCTTTTCTTGTTGTAAAGCATACAGCTCTTGGCAGTTTTAAATACGGGATGTCTTGCTTCATGCTTTAGTCCACCCCCCCCCCCCCCCTCTCTTTCTCTCTCTCTCTCTCTCTCTCTCTCTTTTCCCCCCACTCCTTTTCTCAAGAAAGTCGATTCAGAGTTCAGCGCTGTATCGAGGTGTATGTAATGAGGGACAGGTCGCGAGTTAATAACTGCAGTACTCACGTCGACATCATTGTCAAAATGATAATGTTTTGGAAACCGTAGCATTAAAAATATGTGTTTCACTTTACTGTGGCAATGGTTGCCACCTGTTTTCGCTTTTAACAAAAGAAATTTTGGGTGTTTAGGTATCGTGCCCTATCTGTGACCACCTAGATTGCAGACGCAGTTCGAAACTGAAATACCTTGATTCAGCCTAAAATCCAACTCTTTCTCACATCACCATAATAATTAATAGTTCTGAGTGCGTTATATTCCAATAAAATCTAGTATTTACACCTCTTTAGAAAATGCCTCTGAAGAAGTAGTACAACATTTATTTTTCTTTTTTTTACCTGATAATTTCATTGCAGTCATTCATTCATTGTTTCCACTTGTTAATCAGCATCTTCAGATTTTCGTGCTCTGTCTAAATACAGATAGAATATGTTAGTCTGATATATGAGAATCAAATGATGAACATGTGAGGGTCGTGCATAGTTTGCTCACGTTGTTTTTTTCTTTACGTTTCCTTGTGGCATCCCAAATGTCTATGCTAACAAACTACGGTTACCCACATTAAATGTTTAAAAGTGTTTAGTTAAAATTTTATGTTTCATTCACTTGTGTCATGTGTAATAAATTTAATGAGACTAGCTTCTGATTAGCAGCTAATTTATTTTCATGAACACTTTGTAGTTCGCGTTCGATCACGTGGTTG
Source organism: Schistocerca piceifrons (assembly GCF_021461385.2). NCBI lineage: Eukaryota > Metazoa > Arthropoda > Insecta > Orthoptera > Acrididae > Schistocerca > Schistocerca piceifrons. The sequence goes on from NC_060143.1 coordinate 564,648,704, forward strand.
TGAAAATAACTCTTGAGGAGCAATGTGTAGGCCAAAATGGGAATTTCCCGACAGAGTGCAGTGTGATAACTCAGCGCAAATCGTTGAAATAGATACTGTATTACAACTAAATAGAACTATGGTCCAGGAATAATTTATTTGGTAAGCAGAAGTCAGTGAAGTTCGAGAAAGTGAACCGTAATAAAAAACTACACGTTTGTCAATTCTTACTGTAGAATGAAGTTATGTGAACGTTCGACTCCCTCTTGTCTGGACTAAGAAGGAGTGTATATGAAATTTTCAGTGTACTTATCTGTACTTATTGTGTAGAAATGAAGATTGTAATTACGAGTATATTTCTGTGCGCGGGAGAGTACATTGGGACCCTAAATGTTGTCTGTGATCGATACTGGAAGTTAAATTGGACATAAATGTGAGTTCATCGACACAGGTAAAGCTAATCGTTATCTTGTTGTTTGAAAGAAAAAATAAAAGGAAAATATTAATCCAGTTAAGTGTGATGCAGAAATATGAACTACCACTTCTTAATAATACCTGTTTTATTATGGCAGAGTACAGTTTAGTAAATTATGTAGAAATATAAGAAAAAATAATGCTTTTTTATTTCTAGCAGATCAAGCAGAATGTGCTTCTGGGATCCTTTTTATTATTGTCTCGTGGATATCAGTATTAAAGCCGTCAGATACGGCAGTGGTCAGAAAAATAAGTATAATCAGTAATATAAACAATATTACACTCTGCTAGAGCAAGTCCGGATATACAGTTTACTTTTCTTTGGAAGTGACATTTCCGACTTTATCTGTCTCCCAGCCTGCAGCTCTGTACGGAACCTATCGGCGCGTCCACCACATCTGCTGAAACGCAGCACTCTGCTAAGGCCCCAGACTCACACCTCGTCTTCAGTGTTCAGTCGCAATGGGATGCGTTGTTGAGCCTTAGGAGATGCCCACAAAAGACCACGATACACATTTCTATCACCGTGTCGTGATGCGAATGTAATCTCTTACGTTACGAAAATCCAATACTTACGTGCTAATCATAACGCTATTGCCTGAGACAGGATTCGTGATCCCCATGACGAAGTACATCACCGCAAGTGGCCCCCTCGGACACCTGATGTGGTTCTAATAGGGCGTTCCTTCTTCCAAAACACTTTGTGAATTAGCTACCTTTCAGAGTGGGAATGAAGACATATCTTTCTGACTGTTGTGAAAAGTTGTATTGAAATCTGACTTTGTGATGCTCATATTTTGAATTCAAAGAAACGAAAGTAGCATGTTTTCTACAACCCGTGCTTATGAGAGTTCTGGTAGCTGACATTGTAATGAAGGTGACTTGGTGAAACTCCTAGCTAGTATAATTGAATTTTCTCATGTTGAGAAAGCATAAGGAACAATCCGTTATACTTAGTAAAAAATTTCTAAAGCCAAGAGAGCATAAATATATCATTATTTACAAATAGCGGTTTCGACAGACTTTGCTGCCATCTTCAGGTCTTCAAAAACTTTTATTATGAAATGTATCCATTTTGAGTTCGAATCTCTCTCCAAGTAATCATGTTAATGGATAAAACGTTGGACATTATACAAAGTTTTGTCATAAACAAAATATTTAAAATCAAAAGGCACCATGTGCACATGGCCGTGTCCATATACGTAGCGCTCACAGATCATTGTTACGTCACAAAAATCACGGTACACAATAAAATGTACAGAAGCACATTTCTTTACGTTAGCTGGAAATGTTCTAATCATTGAAGGTCCACATCAGACGGCGTATCACGTACAACTCATTATATAGAATAATGCTTCACAATTACGGCCCTAAACCGTACTGAAATTAATCTGACTCCTAGAGAAAAATCGTTTAAATGCATATGATTTAGACCCTCAGCCGATTTGAACTCAGAATTATCTGAATACACTGAATTTCTCCCTTTAAAATTATTAGAATCAACATTAATTTAGTGACAGGATTAAGTCCTGAACCTGACAAACATTCTTATTGGACCTATCATTAGCGAAACGGACGTAGACCCGTATGACAAAGAACTTACCTGGTGCACTAAAACGAGCGCAATCGTATTTCCGCTGCACCAAACGTGTGCAATTATCAGTTTGGCACGGAATATTTACAAAATTATTGGCCTAGGTTAAAGAAAACGATAAACGTCATCGTACAAATGAAGGGCTTATTTCAATAGTGGTACAAGTTCATTACCTCCAGTTTTCTGCCTATAATCTTCTGAAATCAATGATTCAATCAAACAGAAAGCAAGGTTCATCTCTAGTAAGAAGCCATATGCTTGAATATTTCTGGTACCTCAACTGCTGATTTTTCAGCGCTCATTTAACTTTAGAACTCTGTATCTCAAAATGAGCAAAATTGGACTTGTACCATTAATGAAATAAGCCCTCCAAATCAACGTAAATTCAAAGTATAAAAAGCAATAGTGATTTGAATTACACACAGTGTAGTTACACATGTGACGGACAGTGAAGGCACATAAACTTGCTGAAACTACAAGCCTCGCAAACTCACACATTAATGACAATTACAAAAGGCACCGAGAAAACGCGTTGACAAAGAGGGTACAGAAAAAATACAGGAAACACGATCGTCTACATGGGCAAGAACAGGCTTCCAATTATCGATCAAGCGTTACAAACTTTAAGATTCACCTGCAGCTTCCACGAAACCCAACTAATAAAAATTTTGGGACCATAATACGCCCAAACTGTGGCTTTAATTTTAAATGATAATGATCAGAAGAAATACGGGTGATTTAGGAAGATACTGGGCCCGCGAAACGTACATCATCCATCCAAATTGTTGCGACACTGACTGTATTCCCGGCGTGTAAGCGACGGCAGCGCAGTAACTACGGTGGCAGTTTGAACTATTAACTGTAAACAACAGATGAGCGTTCGATCCGTCTACTGTGAGAAGGCGGTGGTAAGTAATGGACGTGCAGTGGTAGTTGTCAATGTTCTTGTGTAAAAAAATTCAATAGAGTGATATCTCTATGTCAAGAGTTCCAGACATTCTCCAGAATGTTCTGAAGACGATAATACTGTGTGCAAAGTTTATCCGGTACACCTTGACTCCCGAACAAAAATAACGACGCGTGGCTGCCTGCTGTGACTTGAGAAATGAAAAATGCGGATTTTTTCCCGGAAAAAAAACAACACGAGCGACGAGACTTCGTGTTATCAATAGGAACCTGCTATAGAACGATGAAGTACAGAAATTCACATGAAGGGACAACGCTTTGAGGACATAACCGACTTTCAAGCCATTGCGACGTGCAAGCTGAAGAACATTCCAAAGAAAACTTTCCAGATAATTTTACAGATTTGTACGTTCTGTCCACTGTCCTCAACTGGCGGGAGACCATGTGGAACAACCTAAGCACTAAACACCTCTATTCCTCTATTTTTTATTAATACAGTATCAAAACGTTTTGGACTGATGAGGTATAGTAATTCCACAAAAAATCTCCACATGAGTGCCATAAAACGGCTTGCGGTAAGTTTATAGCGACAATAAATTCGGATCGTCAAAAAAGTTGGCATTCACTCACTCCTGCTAAATGAGAATGAAGGCCTTTCGAAACATGCACATGAGTGACGAAGGTTTTAGTTTCCAGCACCGCATCTTTCACTAGGACCTATCTGAGATTTTGATAACAAGTCTTCTCTGTCCCATGTTTGGCAGACGAGAATCCGCCCTGCTTACATTTCCAAAAGGACGTATCCTTCCCTGACCACAAACCTGGTATGAGGAAGAAGACTTTCCTGCTCCAGGTATGTCAATAGTGTGAGGGTATCATTACTTGAACATATATTTTGTCTGCTAAAGGCTGAAGTAGTAGTAGCAGTGTGATGAACCATAGAGTGACGAAAGTTTTCGTCGTATATACAGGCAACTAAGCCAAGATTCAGTTGTGCCCAACTGGTATTTATTCATCTCACAACGAGTACAAGCGTACTTCATGCCAAAGGGGGTAAATAGCCTACAAAAAAAGACTGTCTTTTTTTTGGCGTTCGTATTATTTTGCTCGACTCCAACAAGGGACAGAAAGCAATATATAAAACACACATTTTAGGTAACAGATAATTTCATTTTCGCAAATCGTAGTTTGGTCTTCATACGCTTGTGGCATCTAAGAGGGAATATTTCGCTATTTGCCAAAGTGTAATAATTGCCTTAATTATCATTGAAGCTAGCTTTGTGTACGTAGCCATAGGAGTAGACGGTCATTTGACCTTGATCTTCCATATAGTTCCTAAAACAGTACACTTAGTGGTCACGCTATTTGGTGTCGATATTGACTTAACGGATTTAAGGCTACTTCACCATTCCTTCGCAGATCTAAATATCCTACAACTTTCGTATTACACACTTAGTTCCATCGCTGTGTTAGAGTCCATTTAAAGAGAGACTCGTAACTCGTTCATGGCTCTGTAACGCCTAACCTGTACGTTCAGCACCGCTCTTCGACTGTATAGCGCTCAGAACACTTTCTTTTTAAGTTAGCGGCATTTTCAATATGATTTTCTTTTACTTCAAAGTCAACAAAAACCCGAACCGGCGTTTCTCTTCTTATAATACGGCGGTTACTGAGCACATCATTCGGATAATTTATTAAATATTTGGTAATGTTCGACTATGTCTTTCCTGCAAACACGTCAGACGGCGTGCGAGATAATAAACAAATTCAGATCAGAGAAAACGTTTTCGCGCTGAAAAGGATGAACAGTGTCCAGTTTCTTCCCCTTTCGTGTCAGTGTAAGCACTGCCTGTATATCAGAACTGAACATCGACCAGTTGAAATGTTGTGAAGGAAACATTTTCTTTTTGCTGCCGATGTGAGAATAAATTACGAAAATTTGCCGTTTTCGAGTGATAAACATGTGTAAGACTATGGATCCATCGATAACACTTTTGTGCAGTTGATAGCGCATTAATCACAACTCAGAGACACAGAAAAACTGTGTCTTGAGTAAATATGTTCCTAGCCCAGCTTAACACAATGACACGGAATGCACTCCCACTGCATACCGAAGCGAGTCACACCTCTGACGAGAAACCAGTTCCCTAGGATGATAGGAAGCAGCGTGCGTGGTTTACCCACGGGTATCCTTACCTCCGAATACATCTTTCTCTACCTGCCATCCATCTGTATCTTAAGGGTTTAAACCCATTAGCTTCCCGTAAGTGGTAAGTTCGAAGGTTTTCTCTCCGAAACTTAGCTATAGCCATCAATATTCATATTTATTTCCTAAAAAAATTCTATTACAAATTTAGCAAAAATGTGTATCTTAACAATTCTACCAAGCCAGTCTTCGACCTATTGTTTTTGGTAGTATTCCTTGAATTGCTGAGAGATAAGTATGACCAAAGTAGAGACGGCCGCGCTCCGTAATCGTCACATTGCGAGTATGATTTTACTCACTCGATCTTCTAGTCACGTGACAGGTGTGATTACCGCGTCCGATGTTTTTTATTGGTTTAAAGTGCTGTGATACTGTTTTCGTCACTCTCTGAGTTATTCGAGTAAAGCATGATGCATCCTGTGAATTGAAGGGTGCTTAGAGATGAAGCTTACGTCAATATTAATTCTTTTAAACAGAATTAGTTCTTTCAGTGTTGCAACTGAACTTATTCACCAGTCGATGTGGTTACTGTGACTTCGGTACGTTGACAACAGCCTACGAGGCACCACTGATCTGTCTGTGTAAACAGGCGCGCTCCAGACAAACAGTGTAAGATACACACACACATAAATTCCACAAATTCAAAATACTGGTTTATTTAGTTACATAAATAGTAAACTTTCGAGTGATGGTTGTACGAAGGTAGCCGACGTGTCTGGTGTTTGAAGATTTACACCGCATACAGGGAAAGCGGAAGAACACCATCCGCTAAGTCACAACGCGGACGATGGTGAGTTGAGTGATGGCGGCAGATCGCATTGAAGAAGATTGTGATGATAAATACGAGGAAGACATTTGCGGAAGTCCATACATTTTGACAACATAGTCTACGGTAGAGCAGCGACCAGATGTTATATTTAAGTTAAAATGAACAGTCGAGATCGCATCAATATTTCTTTATTGACCGTTTTCGGCTTATACACAGCCATTTGCCTGGTGCTGAAGGCCCCTCGGATTTCTCGTGGTACCACGATCGCACACTGAATGTACGATCGTGGTACCACGAGAAATCCGAGGGGCCGTCAGCCATAAAATGAGTTCCATAAGTTAGGAAATGCAGAGAGAGCTGGAGTTCCAAAACGGTTAAATCACTGATGCAAGCGCCTTACTAGGGAAACGCGCTGCCAAAGCCATGAAGCCTGGAGTACGGAGCAATGGAATAAAGTAATGAGTCTTCTGTCACAATGTTTCCAACTCTGGGCCGAGTCTTCATTCCAAGAGGGAAACGTGGCGAGGTTGGGCGATCGTTTGGGCAGCCATATCGAAGTGTCCCATGGGCCCCATGCTTACACTACAAGCTCACACTATGCCAAGGATTAGGTGACCAGTTTGGCTGATCAGACTCGTCCCATGGTATACTGTCTGTTCTCCAGTGATAACGCTGTATGTGTGACTCCATAGGATCCCAATTCACACAGGTCGCATCGTCCAGAATTGATTTTGTGAGTATTTGGGCGCATTGTCGAATTTCTCTTTGTCAATACAGCTGCCATTATCTCAATACTATTGAGCCTTTGTCGCCTACTTTGCAGAGAAAAGCGCGCGATCGCTATCCCGTCATCGTTAGCTGAATTTGCCACTACTTCTCAGGAAAATGGTGTAAGATCTACTTGAAAACCGTACACGTCCTGTATTAATTCATTCTGAGACCACTGGAAGCTGTTCTGAAAGCCAACGTTCCTCCTGCACCGTATTGGGCATGGGGAGAAGAGGAATCTGTAGCACAACTTGACTAGACGAAGGGTATTGGTAGGACACATTTTGAAGCATCAAGGGATAACAAATTTAGTATTGGAAGGAAGCATCGAGAGTAAAAATCGTATAGGGAGACCAAGAGATGAATACACTAAGCAGATTCAGAAGGATATACGTTGCAGAAGCCTTGCACGGAATAGAGAACCATGGAGAGCTGCATCAAACCAGTCTCTGGACTGAAGACCAAAACAACAACATTAGGCATGAAACTTGTTCTATTTTTGTTGTTTCCATATTTCTGTCCACCCGTTGCACTTCTTCTTATGCCGGTCACCTCTGCTGCAGGCTTCTCGAACAGTAGCCATATAGCAGCAGTGGCAGCGAGCAGACGTGAGGAGCCTGTCCCTCTTCGAGCGCCGCGGCCACTTTGGGCTTGCACATCGTGTGGTGTAGTATTTGCTGTAACAGCGTTCTGTAACCTGTGGAACTTAAGCAGAAGAGATTGTACCCACTCAGTTTTCGATCATAACTCTGCAATTCACAATGCTTTTGACATTTACAAATGGGAGCACAAGGAACTTGACACTGCCTATGATAATATTAGACGAGACTGAATAATTCCGAATAATGTGAAGGTATTGTAACTTCCTCTAGTGGAGTTCTAAAATTTAAACGTGACGCACAAGTTCTGCACTTTGGCTATGGGATTCATTCAGCCCTTCGAATTTTCGAATGACGGTACCTCACGATCGCTACGTCCCTATACAACTGTACTTACTGTGAAAAATGAAAAAAACGTTCGCCGGGGTATAGATACCAAGTTTACGGACACTCATCTCGTAGAGTGGGCAGTTCTCCGCCTGATATTTCTGCCTTTTAACCGAGCACTTGCAGGCAAATTGTAGGAAGCGCAAACCGGCGCAACTTACCGGCGAAGCGAGCCACCCTCCATCATCCTAACGTCCTTACCGCTATCGAGCCGTAAAACAGCTGCAGCCTAGCGCAATTTTTCGCTGACGCTGCGGCGCACAAGCTGACGCGAAGCCCACTGCAGTCGCTGTGGTGACGGAGAAGGGGACTTAGCAAGACGTGGGCGGAGTGTGAGTGCCCAGCACCTAACAAAGACACCCTCAGTGATGAGAAGGTCACATCTGCTACTAAATGAGGTGTAACAATTTCTGGTGAAACAACAAGTGTAGTTTCGCATGCAGTTCAATTCAGCATTCCGATGACGCGACCGAAAGAGAGACGTAACAAGAATACGAAAGGCAATAGAAACAGGGACACACTACATCTCTCACCCAAGGCCTGCTCTATTGGAAACGGTCAGGTCCACTATGGGAGATGCCACTGCTTCGGGATCGACATCTGAAGCTACAGCCATGAAAGGCGACACACTCGTCATGCACGAAACATCGCCCTGGTGGGTGGAAATCGAGACTGAAGCGCCAATTCAAAGAAAACAGTCCTCGGTCACTATCTTTAACGAATTAACCGGGTTTCAACACTGCTAGGAGTGTCTTCCTCAGAATTTAAATCAAAGAATGGTCTATAATATGTACACAGAATTGTGACTAAAAACGTATAAGTACGGAATCATCGTGAAAGACTGGCAGTACTTATACGTCATTTATAAAATAATAAATATGCCTAAAGGTCATTAGTCACAAAGTTACTTAAGATAAAAAAACCTGTGATGGCGAGCCACCAAGGGCTGCTCGTTACTTGCGCGTCTACAGGCTGCAAACGCACTGAGGTGCTCGCGTTTACATATGTGGCCAGCTGAACATGGTACTGCAACGAGCGCGTCATCTAGTATCCGTAGATACACTTAGGCTACTTCGCATTAAAATATAGGCAGAAATGATTATAAATAAACATTATTTGGTACATAATGGAAATCAATGTTTGTTTGATACTAGCATACAACATAACATTTTGTCTACATCAAAGCTTATAACAGTAAGATAGAACATGAAAACATCATTATGAAAATGTAGATAGGACTGAATGACAACTTTTAGAAAGCAATATTGACGTAAAACACAGCCAAGAAACATTTGATAATTAGAAAACATAGGGCTACCTTACAAGGGAAAGAACATTTCTAAACATTCTGCGTGGAGTCAGTTTGTTCGATATCTTGTCTCCCTACCACTTTCGCGCAACGACGCTCTGAGCGTGTTTTTTAGGGAATTGACTAGTTTGAACCTGGGACCTGTTGCTGGTAAGGAGACGCCAGACCACACATGACATGTAGAATTCAGAAGAGTTCAGTGAGACTAGCGATGATATAACCAAATACTTAATTATTTCAGCGTCAGCTCCACTGCACTCCCCGTAAAACAATCTTAATACTAACTAAATTTAATGGAAGGGGTTCAAGGCTTTCCTATTTTTAGTTAGCTGGTAAAATAACGTCGAAAAAGCAGTTAAGTTTACCATTGGAAATTTTATTCTACTCACAAAACATTGTTTATAAATTGCACTATTGATAAAAGAAAATGTTTTAATACAGGATGGTAAAAACCAACTGCGTTCAACAAAAATATGAACGAATATTCCCTGAATGGGTTTCCAAGTTCTACAATGGATCGAACGATGACCTATGCCATATCACATCTATAATCTAGGTTTAAATTAAGTTTTACAAGAGGGAAAACTATCAAAATGGTCTACAGTGACCCTCAATTATCTTTAATTACTTATCTAACTTGTCGTAAATTACAGTGGCTGATGTGGCTTCTCAATAACTATATAACAGAAAAATCATCGAGTTTCAGATTTTTACTTCAAGTGGCAAATGTGAACACCATGAGCTTTAATTGACGATCGACACTAATATTACGTAAAGGGGCTGTAACAGATGAGACTTCTGCAGTTTTGAGTGAAGCCTTATGCGCTCAAAAATGCGGCATCGCGTGCATTCATTACCTTGTCGGTGTTCATCAGGGGGCGGCGGCCGGCGCAGCTCCGTCCAGCTCGCCCTCTCGGAAGCAACTCCCTCCTAACTTCTCCTTACTACAATTTTCCGAAGTTGGTTTAAAAAAAAAAAACTATCTGGCTGTGTTTTCATCTGACCAATCAGTGTCTCAATGTTAACCTTAAGCTCTGCTTACAAAAATTCTGTCTATCCAATGAGAAACGTTATACTTTTCGTGGTGGGGCAATGTTTTTAAAGTTTGCAACGAAACAGAGATGCGAAAAAGTCCCACGCTAAAACTTGCAGCTAGTGTGGTCCTTTTAGCGTTATCGTAAGATCTATACTGTTCTTCTAGAGGGCTCTATCTTTTAACATGGGCTGGGGGGTGGTCCTGATGTAACAGAGACGCGAAAAAGTCTCACGCTAAAACTTGCGGGTGGTGTGGCCCTTTTTGTGTTATCGTAAGATCTATACTGTTCTTCTGGAGGGCTCTAGTTTTTAACATGGGCTGGGGGGTGGTCCTAACGTAACAGAGACGCGAAAAAGTCTCACGCTAAAAACTTGCGGGTGGTGTAGCCCTTTTTGTGTTATCGTAAGATCTATACAGTTCTTCTGGAGGGCTCTAGCTTTTAACATGGGCTGGGGGGTGGTCCTAACGTAACAGAGACGCGAAAAAGTTTCACGCTAAAAACTTGCGTGTGGTGTGGTCGTAGCGGTTAGCTGGCGACGTGGCCTTCTCGCTTAACATGGTTCTGCTCTCGGCTTCTGTTCTCTTTTCTCCCCTCGGAACTGCGTCTGTCTCACGGTGGCAAGGTATGACATGCATTTAGGCATTCTTGTGTTAGTCTGTGGTATTCCATTTGCTCACTCGTTACTCGTATTACTTTGGTTAATTTAATGTCACGATTTATTCGGAGATATGTGACATACTACTGGATTTGCTTATCATGTCAGGGATTTCATGGAAGATGTTGGATTTGCCTGACACCTTACACATTTCGGCAACCTGCACAAGGAGACCCGACGTCAGATATCGAGTAACGGCTTTCTACCGTTGAAAAGTTTTTTGTTACGTAGCTGTAGCTGTTCGTTAAGGATGAGACTATCCTTTCGAGCAAGAAGTTTGAAAATCTCTAATTCTTCTAGAATATCTAGTCTACGCCCTCTCTTTTCGGTGTGCAAAATGTTGCTATCGCAGATGGATTTAGGTGAATGACCTGTAATTAGAAGATGGTCTGCAAAAGATGAATTTTGGGGGCTAGTGCCATTTTTTATTAGCAGGTGTTCTTTATATCTGGTAGTGAAGGCACGTCCTGTTTGTCCTATATACACTCCTGGAAATGGAAAAAAGAACACATTGACACCGGTGTGTCAGACCCACCATACTTGCTCCGGACACTGCGAGAGGGCTGTACAAGCAATGATCACACGCACGGCACAGCGGACACACCAGGAACCGCGGTGTTGGCCGTCGAATGGCGCTAGCTGCGCAGCATTTGTGCACCGCCGCCGTCAGTGTCAGCCAGTTTGCCGTGGCATACGGAGCTCCATCGCAGTCTTTAACACTGGTAGCATGCCGCGACAGCGTGGACGTGAACCGTATGTGCAGTTGACAGACTTTGAGCGAGGGCGTATAGTGGGCGTGCGGGAGGCCGGGTGGACGTACCGCCGAATTGCTCAACACGTGGGGCGTGAGGTCTCCACAGTACATCGATGTTGTCGCCAGTGGTCGGCGGAAGGTGCACGTGCCCGTCGACCTGGGACCGGACCGCAGCGACGCACGGATGCACGCCAAGACCGTAGGATCCTACGCAGTGCCGTAGGTGACCGCACCGCCACTTCCCAGCAAATTAGGGACACTGTTGCTCCTGGGGTATCGGCGAGGACCATTCGCAACCGTCTCCATGAAGCTGGGCTACGGTCCCGCACACCGTTAGGCCGTCTTCCGCTCACGCCCCAACATCGTGCAGCCCGCCTCCAGTGGTGTCGCGACCGGCGTGAATGGAGGGACGAATGGAGACGTGTCGTCTTCAGCGATGAGAGTCGCTTCTGCCTTGGTGCCAATGATGGTCGTATGCGTGTTTGGCGCCGTGCAGGTGAGCGCCACAATCAGGACTGCATACGACCGAGGCACACAGGGCCAACACCCGGCATCATGGTGTGGGGAGCGATCTCCTACACTGGCCGTACACCACCGGTGATCGTCGAGGGGACACTGAATAGTGCACGGTACATCCAAACCGTCATCGAACCCATCGTTCTACCATTCCTAGACCGGCAAGGGAACTTGCTGTTCCAACAGGACAATGCACGTCCGCATGTATCCCGTGCCACCCAACGTGCTCTAGAAGGTGTAAGTCAACTACCCTGGCCAGCAAGATCTCCGGATCTGTCCCCCATTGAGCATGTTTGGGACTGGATGAAGCGTCGTCTCACGCGGTCTGCATGTCCAGCACGAACGCTGGTCCAACTGAGGCGCCAGGTGGAAATGTCATGGCAAGCCGTTCCACAGGACTACATCCAGCATCTCTACGATCGTCTCCATGGGAGAATAGCAGCCTGCATTGCTGCGAAAGGTGGATATACACTGTACTAGTGCCGACATTGTGCATGCTCTGTTGCCTGTGTCTATGTGCCTGTGGTCCTGTCAGTGTGATCATGTGATGTATCTGACCCCAGGAATGTGTCAATAAAGTTTCCCCTTCCTGGGACAATGAATTCACGGTGTTCTTATTTCAATTTCCAGGAGTGTAGTAAGAGGAGCAAGTATCGCAGACACTTTTGTAGACGCCAGAATTTTCTATATGGGAACGAATATAATGTAAATTATGAATGAACATTCTCTTCAAATTGTTATTAGTAGAAAAAGCAACGTTGCAATCGTATTTCTTTCGAAGAATTCGTTGGATCTGATAAGAAAGGAACAGAGAAATATTTTTTTGAGTTAGACTCGATAACGGAAGGGCCTAGCGTAGTAATTCTTTTAGCAGTTTTCTTCTTAACGACGTCATCTACTATGTTACATTTATACTCGTTAACTGCTATTGTTTTAAGTTAATTGATTTCGTCGTTGAACTTTTTTTCAGAAAGTGGGATGGAAATGGCTCGGTGAACAGCAGAATGAAAGAAGGCTTCTTTATGCGATTGTGGATGAATAGAAGATGCAGGAACGATCTGGTCTATAATTTTCTTGTGGTTTTGAATACTGGATACCGAATAAAAATCAAATATCACTCAAATGGGAGAAAATTCTTTTACGTGGTCACTGCCATAGCGACGCTCTGACAAAGTAGATTCGGTACGCAAAGTCTGGGCTTCAGTCCACAGTGAAACAGTACGCCAGGCGGAAACTGTTCTCGAAAAAACCGAGCACAGATTTTTACTATCAATATCCCAGAGAAATAATGTCTTATGCCCTGCAACATACGAACAGTTCAAGAATCTTTAAGATAAAATCGCTGACATAGGGCGCAAGCAGCTCTCTGGAGTAGATACCATGAGGGGCATTATGAACTGTACTCACGCATATTATAGTTCCCTGTATAAGAGACAACACATCGACGATCAGGTCTGTCACAGAATACTCAGCATTATCCAGGAACGTCTGCAAGAGCCGGATAAAGTCACTCTGCAACGACGACACTGAGGAAGTAGCCTTCCCTGCAGCTAAGGGAAAGACGACGAGGCCTGACGCAATATGAGCAGATTTCTTTTTTCTCCATCAGTCTTCTGACTGGTTTGATGCGGCCAGCCACGAATTTGTGCCATGTTCTCTTGTGCCAAACCTCTTCACCTCAGAGTAGCACTTACAACATACGTCCTCAAATTTTGGTGGATGTATTCCAGTCTCCGTCTTCCTCTTCAGCTTTTACCCTCTACAGATCTCTCTAGTGCCACGGAAACCACTTCCTGCTGTCTTAACAGATGTCCTATCACACAGTCCCTTCTCTTTCTCAGTGACTTCCTTATATCTCTTTTCTCTCTGATTCTGCACAGAACCTTCTCATTCCTTACCTTATCAGTCCACCTGTTTGTCAGTATTCGTCTGTAGCACCACATCTCAAACGCTTTGATTCTCTTCTCTTCCGGTTTCCCACATTCCATATTTCACTACCATACAATTCTGTGCTCCAAAAGTTCAAAAATGGTTCAAATGGCTCTGAGCACTATGGGACTCAACTGCTGAGGTCATTAGTCCCCTAGAACTTAGAACTAGTTAAACCTAACTAACCTAAGGACATCACAAACATCCATGCCCGAGGCAGGATTCGAACCTGCGACCGTAGCGGTCTTGCGGTTCCAGACTGCAGCGCCTTTAACCGCACGGCCACTTCGGCCGGCGCTCCTAAAGTACATTCACAGAAAATTCTTTGTCAAATTAAGGTCTGTCTTTCCTCATAGTAGATTTCTCTTGGCCAGGAATGCCTTTTTGCCAGTGCTAGTCTGATTTTTTGTCCTCCTTCCTCTGTTCGTCATGGGTTACTTTGCTGCCAAGGTGCCAGAATTCCGTACCATCATCTACGTCGTGATCACCAATCCTGATGTTTAGTTTCTCACTGTTCTCATTTCTGCTACTTCTCATTACTTTCGTCTTTCTTCGATTCACTGTCAATCCATATTCTGCACTCGTTAGACTGTCTATTCCCTTCAGCAGAATCCGTAATTCTTCTTCACTTTCACCGAGTATGGCGATGTCAGCAGCAAATCTTATCATTGATATCCATTCACATTCAATTTTAACTCCACTGTTGAACCTGTCCTTTACTTCGTAATTGCTTCTTAAACATATACATTGAACAGTACGGGCGGAAGACTACATCCCTGCCTTACATCTTTTTTAATCCGAGCGCTTCATTCTTAGTTGTCCACTCTTATTATTCCCTCTTGGCTCATGTGCGTACTGTATATTTCCCGTCTCTCCCTATAGCTTACAGCTATTTTCTTCAGAATTTCGAACATATTGTAACACTTGATACTGTCGAATACTTTTCCCAGCTCGACAAATCTGATGAACGTGTCTTGATTTTTCTTCAGCATTGCTTCCATTATCAACCTATATGTAGAATTGCCTTTCTAGTGCCTTTACCTTTCCTAAAGCCAAACTGATCATCTAAAAATTCTCTTTTCCATTCTTCTGTATACTATTCTTGCCACCAATTTGGATGCATGAGCTGTAAAGCTCATTGTGCAATAATTTTTGCACTTGTCGGCACTTTCAGTTGTCGGAATTGTGTGGATGACATTTCTCTGAAATTCAAATGGTGTGTCGCCAGTACACACTATCGTGAATAGTCGTTTTGTTGCCACTTCCACCAATGATTTTAGAAATTTTGATCAAATGCAGTCTATTCCTTCTGCCTTATTTGATTTTAAGTGTTCCAGAGCTCTTTTAAATCCCTATTCTAATACTGGATCCATTATCTCTTCTATGTCGAGACTGTTTGTTCCTCTATCACGTCACCAGACAAGTCTTCCCCACATAGAGGCCTTCAAGGTATTCTTTCCACCTATCTGCTCTCTCCTCTGCATTTAACAGTGGAATTTCCATTGCACTCTTAATGTTATCACTCTGGCTTTTAGTTTCAGGGAAGGTTGTTTTGATTTTCCCATATGCTGAGTCAGCCCTTCCGACAATCGTTTCGTTTTCGATTTCTTCACATTTTTCATGCAGACATTTCGCCTTAGCTTCCATGCGCTTCCTATTTATTTCATTCCTAAGTGATTTCTATTTCTCTGTTCCGGAATTTTTTTGAACATTTTTGTACTTCCTACTTTCAACGATTAACTGAAGTATTTCTTCTGTTACCCATGGTTTCTTCGCTGTTACCTTCTGTGTAATGACGGTTTTCTTTCCAACTTCTATAACTTCGCTTTGTGATGATGCCCATTCCTCTTCATCTGAACTGCCTACTAAGTTATTTCTTATCGCAATAGCTATAGCCTCACAGAACTTCAAGAGTACTTGTTCATTCCTTAGTACTTCCGTATCCCACTTCCTTGAGCATTGATTCTTCGTGACTAGTCTCTTGAACTTCACCCTACTCTCCATCACTACTAAGTTGTGATCTGAGTCTATACCTACTCATAGATACGCCTTACAGTCCAGTATGTGATTTCGGAATCTCCGCTTGACGCAATCTAACTGAAATCTTTCCATATCTCCCTGCCTTTTCCACGTATATCTCCTCCTCTTGTGACTCTTGAACAGAGTATTCACTAATACCCTGAAATTTAGTGCAGAACTCAATCTTTCTCCTCTCTCATTATTAGTTCCAAGCCCATATTCTCCCGTAACCCTTTCTTCTACTCCTTCCCCTACAACCGCATTCCAATCCACCATGACTATAAAATTTTCAACTCCCTTTATGTACTGCATTATCCTCTCGATACCCTCATATACTTTTTCTATCTCTTCATCTTCAGCTTGCGACGTTACCATGTATACCTGACCTACCTTTATCGATGTTGATCTGCTGTCGATTCTGATGAGAACCACCCTACCACTCAACTTTTCACAGTAATTCACTCTCTGCCCAACTTTCCTATTCATAACGAGTCCTACACCAATTAAACCATTTTCTGATGCTGTTGATATTACCCCGTACTCATCTGAGCAGAAATCCTTGTCTTCTTTCCATTTCACTTCAGTGAACCCCACCATATCTGTAATGAGCATTAGCATTTCCCAGTTAAGATTTTCTAGCTCCCTTATCACGTCCAAACCCTTGTCCTTCCATACCATTACTCGTAATGCGTTATCATTTCGTTTGGTATTCAATCTTTCCGTCATAGTCGCCTCTCCTTGGCAGTCCCAACATCGGGGATACTTCAGAATATTTTATCAATAGAGAGATCATCACGACAGTTTTCAGTCACAGGACACAAGTCCTGTGGATACACATTATGTGTCTTTATGCAGGTGTTTCCATTGCCTTTTCATTCTCATACTGTTGATCATTGATGATTCTTCCGCCTTTAGAAGCAGTTTCCGGGAATACGCAGCAGATTTCTGCCAGTCCTATTGGGACATCCTCAGAGACTCCCTTCAAGCTGTTGGTAATAATGTGTGGCGAGATGCGATGGTACCCTGATGCTCTGAAAGAAGGCATAGTAGTTCTGGTCCCAAAAACCGGCTGGAATACGCATGTATACAACCTCCAGCCTGTTATACCGCTTAACGCAAATTTATAAATCATTACACATGCGGTCGAGATGTACATGCAATTACCCTTGGAGAAGACTCTATGTGGTCATGTACCGACATCATTCCATAGGCATCGATACATTGGTAACGTAACTGCAAGTTTCTGCTTGATGTTGATAGCAGTCGCGTGGATCCAGTGGTGCACACCCTCTAAGCCACAACTCCAGCTACCGTGCTGGCTGCAGACTGCTTGACTTGCGCCTTCGGGTGGCGGGTTTCCGGGTTCCGCTTAATAGGTCGGGAGTCCGCTACACACAGGAAGAGGCTACACGTGTGGCGTGGGCTGTGTGGAAGGGACTGGGTGGTTCCTTAGGTTAGAGGGTCTCAGGAAAACACAGAAAGGGCGTCTGTCTAAAAGGGAGCAGGTAAAACACAGTAAGGTAGTTGTAGAAACGATCGGTATTGTAGTTGTAAATTGTCGTAGCTCTGTTGGGAAAGAAACGGAGCTCCAAGCTCTAATAGAAAGCGCTGAAGCTCAAATAGTTATAGGTTCAGTAAGCTGGCTAAAGCCGGAAATAAGTTCAGCCAAATTTTTTTCAAAACAATCTAACAATGTTTAGAAAGGATAGATTAAACGCAGTTCGTGGTGGAGTATTTATTGCTGTCAGAAGTAGTTTACCTTGTAGTCAAATTGAAGTAGATAGTTCCTGCGAAATAGTATGGGTAGAGGTTATACTTGACAATCGGACTAAACTATCAATTGGATCGTTTGACCTACCACCGCACCCCTCCCCCGCCTCAGAAGATATAGTTGCTGAACAGTTCAAAGAAAATTTGAGTCTAATTTCAAATAGGTACCCCACTCACACAATTATAGTCGGTGGTGACTTTAATCTACCCTCGATACGCTGGAAAAATTATACGTTTAAAGCAGAGGGGAGGCATAAAATGTCATCAGAAATTGTACTGAATGCTTTCTCAGGAAACTGCTTTGAACAATTAGTTCATGAGCCCACTCGAAGCGTAAATAGTTGCGAAAAATACTTGACCTCTTATCAACAAATAATACTGGACGAATAGGCAGTATCGTGACGAATACAGGGATTAGCGACCACAAGGCAGTTGTTGCTAGGCTGAATACCGTAACACCTATAACCATCTAAAAGCAACGCAAAGTATATATATTTAAAAAAAGCTCATAAATATGCTCTTAACGTCTTTTTAAGAGACAGTCTTCACTCCTTTCGATATGATCATGGAAGTGTAAAAAATATGTGGAATGATTTCAAAGAGATAGTAGCGACAGCATTTGAGAGATATATACCACAAATTAATAATTGATGGTACTGATCTCCCCCCCTTCCCCCCCCCCCCCCCCCCCGCCCGGTACATAAAACGGGTTAGATCGCTGTTACAGAAGCAACGTTAAAAAGTATGCCAAATTTAAAAGAAAGCAAAATCCCCAAATTTGGCAAAGTTTTGCAGAAGTTCGAAATATAGCGCGTACTTCAATACAAGATGCTTTTAATAATTTCCACAACGAAACTCTGTCTTGGAATGTGGCAGAAAACCCAAAGAGGCTTTGGTCATACCTAAAGCACACCAGCGGCAAGACGCAGTCATTATATTCACTCCGCAATAACAACGTTGAGATCACCTATGACAGCGTCACTAAAACAGAGTTATTAAACACGGTTTTTCAGAAGTCCTTCACCAAAGAAGACGAAGTAAATATTCCTGAATTCCAATCAAGAACAACTGTCAAGATGAGAAACATTGTAGTAGATATCCTTGATGTAACAAAACAGCTTAAAACGCTTAATAAAGGCAAGGCTTCCGGTCCAGATTGTATACCAGTCAGGTGTACGGCCCCGGTAGCTGAGTGGTCAGCGTGACAGTCAATCCTAAGGTCCCGGGTTCGATTCCCGGCTGGGTCGGAGATTTTCTCCGCTCAGGGACTGGGTGTTGTGTTGTCCTAATCATTATCATTTCATCCCCATCGACGCGTAGGTCGCCGAAGTGGCGTCAAGTCGAAAGACCTGCACCAGGCGAACGGTCTACCCGACGGGAGGCCCTAGCCACACGACCCGTCAGGTTCCTTTCAGAGTTTGCTGATACAGTAACTCAATATTTAGCAAATGTATACAACCGCTCGCTCACAGAAATATCCGTACCTAACACTGGAAAATACCCAAAAAAGGAAGTAGGAGTAACCCGCTGAATTACAGGCCTATATCAGTAACGTCGATTTGCAGTAGGGTTTTGAAACATATACTGTGTTCGAACATTATGAATTACCTCCAAGAAAATGTTTTATTGACACATAGCCAGCACAGATTCAGAAAATATCGTTCCTGTGGAACACAAATAGCTCTTTATACTCATGAAGTAATGAATGCTATCGACAGGTGATGTTAAATTGATTTCATATTTTTAGACTTCCAGAAGGCTTTCGACACCGTTTCTCACAAACGTCTTCTAACCAAACTGCTTGACTGTGGAATATCGCCTCAAATGTAGGACTGCATTCGTCATTTCCTATCAGAAAGGTCACAGTTCGTAGTAATAGACGGAAAGTCATCGAGTAAAACAGAAGGAATATCCGGCCTTCACCAAGGAAGTGTTACAGGCCCTCTATTGTAAGAGACAATCTGAGTACCCGTCTTAGATTGTTTGCAGATGAAGCTCTCAATTATCGTCTTGTAAAGTCATCGGATGATCAATAGACTTGCAAAATGACTTAGATAAGATATCTGTATGGTGCGAAAAGTGGCAATTCACCCTCAATAAAGAAAAGTGTGAGGTTATTCAGATGGCTACTAAAAGAAATCATCTAAATTTTAATTACGCGATAAGTGGCACAAATCTGAAGGCTATAAATTCAACCTAATACTCAGGTATTACAATTACAAATAACATAAACTGGAATGATCAAATACATAATGTTGTGGGTAGAGCAAACCAAAGACTGCGATTCACTGGCAGAACACTTAGAAGTTGCAGGATTCGCATAGGGGAACTGAGGGATGACATTGAAAAAGTTCAAAGAAGGGCAGCTCGTTTTGTATTATCGCGAAATAGAGGGATATAGTGTCACAGACATGATACGTGTATTGGAATGGCAATCATTAAAACAAAGGCGTTTTTCGCTGCGACGAGATCTTCTCACGAAATTTCAATCACCAGTTTTCTCCTCCGATTGCGAAAACATTCTGCTGGCACCCACCTACAAAGGGAGAAATGATCATCACGATAAACTAAAGAGAAATTAGGGCTTGCACAGAAAAATTTAAGTGCTTGTTTCTCCCGCGCGCCGTTCGACAGTGGAACGGTAGAGAGACAGCTTGAAGGTCGTTAATTGAATACTCTTCCAGGCACTTTATTGTGAATAGGAGAGTAATCACGTAGATGTAGATGTCGGAGTAGACATTAGGCATGAAGGGATGCAGGTGGTCCGCAGCTGTCTGCGTGTGTTCTATTGTTACTACAGGTCCCATTCAAGCTCAGGAGAACGTATCCTACAGCACCCTCAGCAATCGTAATTGACGATGTGGTTGGGTCGACATGTGAACTTGTATGGGCGGTCGGCTGCGGAGCTCCATGTTCAACAATGTACGATGAATGGTGCGCTCCGAAACACTTGTGCGTGCAGCAGCACAGTGCTCTTTCGACGGAGATGCCACAGATCACCATCTGTCCTGCTTTACAGAGCAGACAAGCCTCCAAACCCCACGTTCCGTGAAGAGTCCTGGACGTCCAACCATTTCGCGCCTAGTGGTAGTTTCATTGTCCTTCTACCTCTTTCCGTAGAGGCATACGACGGCAGCAAGTGGACATTCGACCGGATTCGCCGTTTTCGAGATACTCGTTCACAGGCTTTGTCAAAGTCGCTTTTGTCAATGGCTTTCCTCGTTTCGATAGAGTGATACCCTGTTCGTATGAGCCCCGCTTACACACTTTTGTTATCGCATCGCGTGCCGGCAACGTCACCAAGCGCCGTCCAGCGTCGGAGTGAGCAGTGTCCATAATGTTTTCGTTATCAGTGTACATGAGATGTTAAAGATTCTACTTTTTCAGAAGCGCATTTCTTCCTTTTGCCAGAACGCATTTTATATCTTCTCAACGGGAACCACCATAAATTATTTTCCTGCCGAAATAGCAAACTTCGTCGACTACCTCTCTTTTTTCATTTCCTAACCTAATTCCTTCATCGTCGCCTTAGTTAATTCGACTACATTCAGTCCCCCTTGTTTTACTGTTTATGGTGGTCATCTCGTCACTCCAAGACATTATCCCATTTCGTTCAGCTGCATTTCCAAGTCCTCTTCTGTATGTGACAGAATCACAAGGTCATCAGCAAACCTTTAAATTTTTACACTGAGGTCACAAAAGTCATGTGGTGCCTTCTAATATCATGTTGAACCTCCTTTTTCCTGGCTTGGCGCAGCAATTAGAGGTGGCATGGACTCAACAAGTCCTTGGAAGTTCCCTGCAGAAGAACTGAGCTTTGCTGCCTCTACAGCGAAAGTGCTCCCGATGCATGATTTTGTGCACGAAGTGACTCTCGATTTTGTCCCATAAATGTTCGATAATAGTCACGTCGGGTGATTTGTGTGGCCAAATCGTTCGCACGAATTGTCGCCAACAATTGTTTCCCAGAGATATGACCTCATAGTTTTGGAGGATGAATCCATGAGTGATTGCAAATGGTCTTCAAGTAGCCGAACAAGTGTTCTGATTATCTGTGTTATTTCTACAGCTACTGATTCTCTTGTCAAGTTTGCATTAAAATTTAGCGTGCTCATTTTTCCTGTTCCTTTATAATAACACGTATAATCAGAACACACAAATTCATAATTATTTATAATCGTAGAACATCAGAGGAAATCACAGCCAACAAGCTAAAACAAAAATTAAAACAGAACAACGCCACAGTAACAAGAGCAGACAAAGGGAACATTATTGTAATTATGTATGAAAAAGAATACACAGAAAAAACACCAGATTTTCTCAAAAACCACATCAAAAAACTGACCAGTGACTCAACAGCAAGCTACCAGAAAAACATTCAACAGACACTGAAAAACATCAAAAATACATTCTCAAAAGGCTAGCTAAACGGGATGACACAGAAAAATCCAAAAGTACTCACCCTAAATTCCCTACCAAACGTTCACAAGGATAATATCCCATTAAGGCCCTTCATCAACTCCGAAATGTTCCATCCTACCACCTAGCCCAACAGACACACACACTACTAAAGAAATTCTACACTTTTGATAACAACAGGAACCTGGAAAACTCAAAGTGATTAATCGACAGAGTCAAGAGCATACACATACCAGACACAGCAACCCTGTATCATTTGACGTCACATAAATGTACACTTGTATTCCAATAAATGAAACTATCAACATCATCACACAAAGATTAAAACAACGAGACAACACACTGGACACACATATCAATGAAATAACAACCATACTCAAGACTATAACATCACAAAATTATTTTGTGTTCAACAAAGAACTTTATTCTCAACATGAAAGATTGCCAATGGGATCACAAGTTAGTGGCCTCCTAGCTAACATATTTATGAACAACCTTGAGAACATAATCTTCAGACGCATAATAAAACCAAAAAACTACGCAGTTATATACTGGTACCGTTATTTCGATGACATAAGATGCCTGATTGATGAACCACACACACACATAGAACAGCTACACAATGAAATAAACAACTTACACCCAAAAATTAACTTCACATTAGAAACAGAATCCAACAACACACTACATTTTCTAGATCTCACCATACATAAAACAAACAACACACACCCGCTTCACAATATTCAGGTACCCGACAACAACATGCACCACCATATACAAGCTATAGAACCACCCATTGACACATAAGCAAACAAACTTCACGTTCATGCTCCACAGGGTAAACCGAACACCCATGAACAAACAGAACTACACACAAGAACTAAACACAAAGAAACAAATGTTGTTGTTGTTGTGGTCTTCAGTCCTGAGACTGGTTTGATGCAGCTCCCCATGCTACTCTATCCTGTGCAAGCTTTTTCATCTCCCAGTACCTACTGCAACCTACATCCTTCTGAATCTGCTTAGTGTATTCATCTCTTGGTCTCCCTCTACGATTTTTGACCTCCACACTTCCCTCCAATACTAAATTGGTGATCCCTTGATGCCTCAGACCGTGTCCTACCAAGCGATCCCTTCATTTAGTCAGGTTGTGCCACAGAGTCCTCTTCTCCCCAATCCTATTCAGTACCTCCTCATTAGTTACGTGATCTACCCATATAATCTTCAGCACTCTTCTGATGCACCACATTTCGAAAGTGTCAATTCTCTTCCTATCTAAACTACGTATCGTCCATGTATACTTCCATACATGGCTACACTCCATTCGAATACTTTCAGAAATGACTTCCTGACACTTAAATCAATACTGGATGTTAACAAATTTCTCTTCTTCAGAAACGCTTTCCTTTCCATTGTCAGCCTACATTTTATATCCTCTCTACTTCGACCATCATCAGTTATTTTGCTCCCCAAATAGCAAAACTCCTTTACTACTTTAAGTGCCTCATTTCCTAATCTAATTCCCTCAGCATCACCCGACATAATTGGACTACATTCCATTATCCTCGTTTCGCTTTTGTTGATGTTCATCTTATATCCTCCTTTCAACACACTGTCCATTCCATTCAACTGCTCTTCCAAGTCCTTTGCTGTCTCTGACGGAATTACAATGCCATCGGCGAACCTCAAAGTTTTTATTTCTTCTCCATGAATTTTAATACCTACTCCGAATTTTTCTTTTGTGTCCTTTACTGCTTGCTCAATATACAGATTGAACAACATCGGGGAGAGGCTACAACCCAGTCTTACTCCCTTCCCAACCACTGCTTCCCTTTCATGTCCCTCGACTCTTATAACTGCCATCTGGTTTCTGTACAAATTGTAAATAGCCTTTC
Organism: Schistocerca piceifrons; assembly: GCF_021461385.2. Lineage (NCBI taxonomy): Eukaryota > Metazoa > Arthropoda > Insecta > Orthoptera > Acrididae > Schistocerca > Schistocerca piceifrons. The sequence goes on from NC_060143.1 coordinate 564,672,689, forward strand.
GCTCCCTGTATTTTACCCCTGCCACCTTTAGAATTTGAAAGACAGTATTCCAGTCAACATTGTCAAAAGCTTTCTCTAAGTCTACAAATGCTAGAAACGTAGGTTTGCCTTTCCTTAATCTTTCTTCTAAGATAAGTCGTAAGGTCAGTATTGCCTCACATGTTCCAGTGTTTCTACGGAATCCAAACTGATTTCCCCGAGGTTGGCTTCTACTAGTTTTTCCATTCGTCTGTAAAGAATTCGTGTTAGTATTTAGCAGCTGTGACTTATTAAACTGATAGTTCGGTAATTTTCACATCTGTCAACACCTGCTTTCTTTGGGATTGGAATTATTATATTCTTCTTGAAGTCTGAGGGTATTTCGCCTGTTTCATACATCTTGCTCACCAGATGGTAGAGTGTTGTCAGGACTGGCTCTCCCAAGGCCGTCAGTAGTTCCAATGGAATGTTGTCTACTCCGGGGGCCTTGTTTCGACTCAGGTCTTTCAGTGCTCTGTCAAACTCTTCACGCAGTATCATATCTCCCATTTCATCTTCATCTACATCCTCTTCCATTTCCATAATATTGTCCTCAAGTACATCGCCCTTGTATAGACCCTCTATATACTCCTTCCACCTTTCTGCTTTCCCTTCTTTGCTTAGAACTGGGTTTCCATCTGAGCTCTTGATATTCATACAAGTCGTTCTCTTATCTCCAAAGGTTTCTTTAATTTTCCTGTAGGCAGTATCTATCTTACCCTTAGTGAGATAGGCCTCTACATCCTTACATTTGTCCTCTAGCAATCCCTGCTTAGCCATTTTGCACTTCCTGTCGATCTCATTTTTGAGATGTTTGTATTCCTTTTTGCCTGCTTCATTTACTGCATTTTTATATTTTCTCCTTTCATCTATTAAATTCAATATTTCTTCTGTTACCCAAGGATTTCTACTAGCCCTCGTCTTTTTACCTACTTGATCCTCTGCTGCCTTCGCTACTTCATCCCTCAAAGCTACCCATTCTTCTTCTACTGTATTTATTTCCCCCATTCCTGTCAATTGTTCCCTTATGCTCTCCCTGAAACTCTGTACAACTTGTGGTTCTTTCAGTTTATCCAGGTCCCATCTCCTTAAATTCCCACCTGTTTGCAGTTTCTTCAGTTTTAATCTACAGGTCATAACCAATAGATTGTGGTTAGAGTCCACATCTGCCCCTGGAAATGTCTTACAATATAAAACCTGGTTCCTAAATCTCTGTCTTACCATTATATAATCCATCTGATACCTTTTAGTATCTCCAGGGTTCTTCCTTGTATACAACCTTCTTTCCTGGTTCTTAAACCAAGTGTTAGCTATGATTATGTTGTGCTCTGTGCAAAATTCTACCAGGCGGCTTCCTCTTTCATTTCTTTGCCCCAATCTATATTCACCTACTATGTTTCCTTCTCTTCCTTTTCCTACACTCGAATTCCAGTCACCCATGACTATTAAATTTTCGTCTCCCTTCACAATCTGAATAATTTCTTTTATTTCATCATACATTTCTTCAATTTCTTCGTCATCTGCAGAGCTAGTTGGCATATAAACTTGTACTACTGTAGTAGGTGTGGGCTTTGTATCTATCTTGGCCACAATAATGTGTTCACTATGCTGTTTGTAGTAGCTTACCCGCATCCCTATTTTCCTATTCATTATTAAACCTACTCCTGCATTACCCCTATTTGATTTTGTGTTTATAAGCCTGTAGTCACCTGACCAGAAGTCTTGTTCCTCCTGCCACCGAACTTCACTAATTCCCACTATATCTAACTTCAACCTATCCAGTTCCCTTTTTAAATTTTCTAACCTACCTGCCCGATTAAGGGATCTGACATTCCACGCTCCGATCCGTAGAACGCCAGTTTTCTTTCTCCTGATAACGACATCGTCTTGAGTAGTCCCCGCCCGGAGATCCGAATGGGGGACTATTTTACCTCCGGAATATTTTACCCAAGAGGACGCCATCATCATTTAATCATACAGTAAAGCTGCATGCCCTCGGGAAAAATTACGGCTGTAGTTTCCCCTTGCTTTCAGCCGTTCGCAGTACCAGCACAGCAAGGCCGTTTTGGTTATTGTTACAAGGCCAGATCAGTCAATCATCCAGACTGTTGCCCTTGCAACAACTGAAAAGGCAAATAGCAGTATAAAATGGCTGTGATACCCATATAGCAGACAAGTTAAATCAAAAAGTACGTAAACAGTACAAAAATGAACATACCACACACACACACACACACACAAATCCCCTCTCCCAACACAGAACAACACAAAACACAAACGATGGCCTCACTCAAGCCACAACAGAGCAACAACACACACACACAAAACGAAACGGCACATACTCACCTACAATAACAAGATTGTTCACAGAATAGGCAGCATATTAAAGAAACAGAGACTCCAAATAGGATACAGGACAAAGAACACAACACCGAAAAAGATCAGAACACAAGAAACACCCACTTATAAATTTAACACATCAGGAATATATGAACTCACATACGACACTTGCCAGTCACTGTACATGGGACAAACAGGCAGAAACTCCAAAACATATTCAGAACATCTCAGAGCTTTAAAAAGCAACAGCCCCCATAGCTCATTTGCTGACCACATTATAGCCCACAACTTCCACCCAACTACAATAGAAACACACTTAAGAATACTAAAACGCAGCCACAGCCTATACAGCAAATTGACCATTGAGGAAAACTTCCACATACAGAAGGCAATGGCTGAAGGAAAACAGGTCATAAATGAACACACTACACTCTGCAAGGGGGCGCTATTTAGCACATTAAAGGAACTTTACAAAAAAGACAACACAAACAGATAAAGTCTGCACACACACACACACACGCACACACACACACACACACACACACACACACACACACACACACACGAGAAATGGATACACTACACCTTGCAAAGACTCACCATTTTAATACAAAAGGAACACCATGTAAAAGACAACACAGACAGCAAAGATGCGTATAGAAAACATACACACACACACACACACACACACACACACACATAGATAAAATGTAAACAAAATTCAAATTTGGCGCCGAGCTCACTGGTGAACAACTGAACACTGACTGGGCTGGGACACACAACAATCACAATTACACTGTGTTTCGGTGAAGTGCAAAGAGCTTTTACAACCTTATTTGTGAAAAGACGTGTTATATTTACGTGAGCATCACAACACCTCATCGTGATGCTGAGAGTAAAAGGGCTTGGCACATGAAAACGTAAGTAAAAAGGAATATAGGTGCGAAATATCGCGAAAAACTAAATTACGTTTAGATGATAGGTTAACTCCCAACAAAAGCTCTCATAAACATCGTTTGGTTGCAGATGACAAGCTACCTGTAATAGATAATACTCAAGCGGTCCTGAAAAATCATGCACACGAAGTGTAAAGGTGTTAACAAAAAGAAACGAATTATTGTTTGAACTAAATGTCCACATAATTTTTGTAACCATTTAGTAAAAATGTTCAAATCATAGATTAAATAAAACGGAAACCCACTGAGGATGGCACAGTGGTGCTGAAACATGTTTGGGAACTTGGAAAAACCGGTGTCCATAACTGGCAGACCTTACATCCTACAATACCTCGTAGTATTAGTGTTCCCTCGCGTGTTCCTACATTTCTCCGGGCCCCAACTGATTTTCCACGAGGTCGGCTTCTACTAATGTTTCCATTCTTTTGTCAATAATACTAGTTAATATTTTCCAGTCATGGCATATTAAACTGATAGTTCGGTAATACTCACAGCTGTCAGCAGCTGCCTTCTTTGGAATTGAAATTATTACATTCTTTCTGAAGTCTGTGGTATTACGACTTCTGTATATCTTACACATTAGAGGGAATAATTTGATCATGGCTGGCTGTCCCGTGTATCTCAATAAGTCTGCAGGAGTGTCTGTTGCACCAAGATCCTTGTAGTTTTGCTAGTTTATTCTCGCAGTATCGTATTTCCTATCTGATATAAACCTACTTCCACTTCTCTTTGTGTGAAAGTGTGCTCAAGTTTGTTTATCTTACTAAGAACTTCTATATATTCCTCCCACCTCTCAGTATTTCCTTCCTAGCTTAGCTCTGGTCTGCCATCTGAACTGTTCACTACAATACAGCTGCTTAGCTTTTCTCCAAAGCTCTCTTTAATTTTCGTATAGGCGGCAATTGTATTTCCCTAAGCGAAGGAAGTCGTGCATTTAACGATTTCTGCTTAGCAAGTTGGCACTTTCTGTCAGTCTCGCTATTTAAATGACTGCTTCATTTGCTTCATTTCTATATTTCTTCCTTTCATTGATTAAATTCAGTATCCAGGGATTCTCATTACACGTCCTATCTGATCAAGTGCTGCCTTCACTATAACTCTGAAAGCTACCAGCCCATCTTCTACTGTATTCCTTTCCCCTGTTTCCCTCTAAGTTGCCCAATACTCTTTTTGAAACTTACAAGAACGTCTGGTTATTTCAGCTTATTCAGATCCCGTCTCCTTAACAAGAACGTCGGTTTGTTACAGCTTATCCAGATCCATCTCTTAAATTTCCTACATTTTGTAGCTTCTTCAGCAGTTCTGCAGACCATAACCAATTACTTATGGTCAGTCTCTACCTCTGCCAATGGAGATGGTTGCATTTCAAAATATGGTTTCGAGATCACTGTGTTGCTAATGTATAAGGCTGTTTCAAAAGTGGCGAGTTGGAGGCTGTGAAATGAAAACAGCTGAAGCGATCGTAATGCCATTACCTACGGAAGAAGGTGCTGCCATTTAAAAGAGTTCAGACCCCAAACTAGGTGCTAGTGGGGCACTGGCACAGACCCACGTGACGAGAGATGAGCATGTGCACGTGTCGACCGTCCATTGCACACAACAGTGCTGAAAACAGAGAAACGGAGGCTTCGGCAGCAGTGCAGGGGAACGGATATTAATCGTAGCACGGCAGAAGTGTACGGAGAGCATTGCATGTCCATTGCAATTCCGGAACTTCTGCGACCTCTGGAGCAAAGGTTCGCCGATCTTCAGTAATGAGGCCATCCACTTGCTGGACAGTTGTACTGACAATGCGGTGTGGCGTTCCAGATCGTGCGTCATCGGCCAACGCCATGCGTCCTTTCTTGAATCGCTTCTGCTACGCCCTGACCCTCGCAACCGACATGCTGTGCTCTCATTGCAGTTGTGCAATTGTTCGATGAATTTCTATTACCCTTACTCCTTCCTCTTTAAGGAAAGGCGCTGCACTCCTTTTCTCTTCTTTTGGCTCCTCCATTTCTCCGTTCTCAACACTACTATGTGCAGTGGTAGATCGACGTGTGCACGTGCTCGGTCTGTTGTCACGTGACAACAACTACGAGTTTGGGACGTGAGCGCTCTTATACACTCCTGGAAATTGAAATAAGAACACCGTGAATTCATTGTCCCAGGAAGGGGAAACTTTATTGACACATTCCTGGGGTCAGATACATCACATGATCACACTGACAGAACCACAGGCACATAGACACAGGCAACAGAGCATGCACAATGTCGGCACTAGTACAGTGTATATCCACCTTTCGCAGCAATGCAGGCTGCTATTCCCCCGTGGAGACGATCGTAGAGATGCTGGATGTAGTCCTGTGGAACGGCTTGCCATACCATTTCCACCTGGCGCCTCAGTTGGACCAGCGTTCGTGCTGGACGTACAGACCGCGTGAGACGACGCTTCATCCAGTCCCAAACATGCTCAATGGGGGACAGATCCGGAGATCTTGCTGGCCAGGGTAGTTGACTTACACCTTCTAGAGCACGTTGGGTGGCACGGGATACATGCGGACGTGCATTGTCCTGTTGGAACAGCAAGTTCCCTTGCCGGTCTAGGAATGGTAGAACGATGGGTTCGATGACGGTTTGGATGTACCGTGCACTATTCAGTGTCCCCTCGACGATCACCAGTGGTGTACGGCCAGTGTAGGAGATCGCTCCCCACACCGTGATGCCGGGTGTTGGCCCTGTGTGCCTCGGTCGTATGCAGTCCTGATTGTGGCGCTCACCTGCACGGCGCCAAACACGCATACGACCATCATTGGCACCAAGGCAGAAGCGACTCTCATCGCTGAAGACGACACGTCTCCATTCGTCCCTCCATTCACGCCTGTCGCGACACCACTGGAGGCGGGCTGCACGATGTTGGGGCGTGAGCGGAAGACGGCCTAACGGTGTGCGGGACCGTAGCCCAGCTTCATGGAGACGGTTGCGAATGGTCCTCGCCGATACCCCAGGAGCAACAGTGTCCCTAATTTGCTGGGAAGTGGCGGTGCGGTCCCCTACGGCACTGCGTAGGATCCTACGGTCTTGGCGTGCATCCGTGCGTCGCTGCGGTCCGGTCCCAGGTCGACGGGCACGTGCACCTTCCGCCGACCACTGGCGACAACATCGATGTACTGTGGAGACCTCACGCCCCACGTGTTGAGCAATTCGGCGGTACGTCCACCCGGCCTCCCGCATGCCCACTATACGCCCTCGCTCAAAGTCCGTCAACTGCACATACGGTTCACGTCCACGCTGTCGCGGCATGCTACCAGTGTTAAAGACTGCGATGGAGCTCCGTATGCCACGGCAAACTGGCTGACACCGACGGCGGCGGTGCACAAATGCTGCGCAGCTAGCGCCATTCGATGGCCAACACCGCGGTTCCTGGTGTGTCCGCTGTGCCGTGCGTGTGATCATTGCTTGTACAGCCCTCTCGCAGTGTCCGGAGCAAGTATGGTGGGTCTGACACACCGGTGTCAATGTGTTCTTTTTTCCATTTCCAGGAGTGTAGATGCCGCACCTTTTTCTGTAGCCATTCACAGTACGATCCTCCCATAGGTTTTCATGTCACAGCCTCCGTCTCGTTTCTTTTTGAATGCTTCTTATATAATCAGTTTGAAATCTTTCAGTGTCCTCCGGTCTCTTCCAAGTTCGCAACCTCTTTTCACGAGTCTTAAACCAAGCGTCAAAGACTTTTATGTTATGCTCTGTGCAAAATTCTAGGAGGCGGCTTCCCCCCTCATTCTTTTCCCTCATTCAGTCTCCTTTTATTATTTTCTCTTACATTTTTTTCCCTGCAAACGAATTCCAGTCACACATCACAGTTTCATTTTCGTCTGCCATAACTATCTGATTAATATCCTTTATCTTATCACACATTCTTTCAGTCTCTTCACGATCTGAGAGCTAGTTGGCGTATGAACTTGTACTGCTGTGGTGGGTCTTGGATTCGTGTTTAACTTGGCTATTATAATGCATTCTGTATATTACTCATACTAGCTTACCCGCATTCCTACTTTCTTAGTCATTATTAGGCCTAGCTCTGCCTGATTCCTACTGGATTTTTTATTATTAACACCGTATTGATCTGATGAAATGTCCTGTTCTTACTGCCACGACACTTCACTAATTTCCACCATACCTATTTTTGTCCTACCCGCATACTTTTTTAATTCGCTAGCTTTGCTACTCTGTTCAGTTGTTCAACATTCAATAGTCCGAGCTGTAGAATTCTAGCTATGTTTCTCCTAATGTGACATTCTGTTCCGTTCTTGATGCATTACATTGATGCCGAAACTGGTAGCACATAGAAGTTCATAAAATAAAATAAATTTCTACAATACATACGGCTGTTGGTAAAATATTGCATCAAGAAGTTCATGCCAGCCGTCGTCCCACGGTCCATAATGGATCAACGAAGATTCTGTTCAGTGGTCCCCTCCTGGAGATTCGAATGTGGGGACTAAACTAACCCTCGAAAATTTTAACTAACACAATATCGTCATTATGTCCAGCAGTGGAGCTGTATGCCCCCGGGAGAAAAATTATGGCTGTAGTTTCCGCTTGCTTTCAGCCCTACACACCACTAGCACAATATAGGCATTTTTACTAATGAAAATAGATTCTTCCCAAATGCGTGTTTCCAAGAGTATCTTTAGGATAGGATAAAACTAAAAATATTTTAGAGGAACAAAATACAGCAGATGAATTTAAGGTACTCTGGGCATATAATGATAAGACTCAGAAGAAAATTTGTATTGTCTGGAGGAACAAAGACGGGAGTAATACCTAGTAGCTGGACAGAAGTCATGAAAGAAACCACCAGAACGACTCTGGGAAAGCTGACGACCATATCATCGTCCAGGAGTGCATGGAGGAGCACCGCTCATGTCATCTGGAGTCGGAGACGACTTGTTGGCTCGTAACAACGAAAGGGGTAGATCGAGGATGGAGAGATGGATATCTGGATATGGGAATCTCCGAGTTGAGGGGCCAGTAGTGGGTGCTCAGCTTTATTGTGAGTTTGCTTCGATTTTGCACCGATAAACAAATGACACCCATGCTTTCGGTGTGAGACCTATGAACCCGCTGGCCACTGGCTATGCTGGAAGGCGTGGAGTCCGCACCGCGCATCCCACTCAGCGCACGGACCGAGGAGCAGCCCCGAGATTAATCGCGCGCTGTGGGGCGCTGCGATGCGGTGCGGTGCGGGCTCACGACCCATTTTCCGGCCCCTTGGCACAGAAACCCAGGGACGCAGCTGGGCTGGCCACGTTCAGAAGCAGCCGCGTCACGCCGCCGCCGCCGCCGTCGCCGTGAATTATTCCGGGTGCAGACGTTTGCGGCATGCATTATTCGCGGCCGCTTGCCCTCTGCGAGCAGGTGGCGCTCCTGCAATTACCCTCGAGGTGAGCGGTGGGGGCGGGAGGGAGGGGGAGAAGATGCGCCTGCGCAAAGTGCAGCACAGCGTGCCGCATGCGGGATTGGGGGCGGGGGGACCTTGCACGGTTGCCGCAAGGGGCCCCCGGAGGTGCTGCAGGCGAAGACGCTTAACCCACGACTTCATGCACTCCAGTGCTCTACGGCTAGCGTACTTGTGCTTTACGTTAAGTAGAGTCTAGGTGGTATGTGCAACAATAACGTTGCCATCAACATTGCTGCAATGTGGCTTCTGTGGATGGCAAATTTTGCGGTCTGATTGGACAGTGTTGTGGTGCAGGTAGTCGCCAAAGTACTGCTTGGATGTGGTTGGTGATGTCCAAAAAGGGCGTACAACACTTCGTAACTCAGGGAAATGTCTCTGGTGTTATGTGTAAATCCTCCCCTCTCGCTCTCACCTTTGTTTCCTGCTTGTCTCACAGATAGCACTGTAGTCACGTGTCTGACAAGTGGATCGTAGTATCTCTCCCTTGCCGATTTGATTCATTTTGACAGCGTGTGTAGCATACGAGTAGGACTTGATGTGCGTAAACGGGTAAACGCAACTCTCAACCGCTTGAGGTGTGCTTATACAGCTGCCTGTATCCATGGATTTTAAGCAACCCTCAACGTCTTCAAATACTAAGTACAGGGTTTTTATATTCTCTCGCTCTTTACATGCCAACTACTAGTCCTACAGAAAATAATGAACATGACCTTTACGTTGGGAATTTAATGTAGTTAAATTTCTTTCTGGGATAAATTTTCGCTCGAGGCCGTAGTTTTTGAATTATTCAGGAGAAACGTACGAAAGAGACCTTCAAACGCGATTTTCTTGAATAACTAGAAAACCGTGACCTCCAGCGGAAACGCATGCTGGTAAAAGTTACGCCTAAATATTTGTACGACGTGACTGTGTCAGGCAGAACACTACTAATACTCTATCTGAACGTTGTGGATCTGTTTTTCTTACTCATCCGCGTTAACTTACATTTTTTTCGCATTTAGAGCCGGCTGCAATTCATTGCACCAGATAGAACTTTTGTCTAAGTCATCTTGTATCATCCTACAGTTATTCATCTTCAACACCTTACCAGTCACCACAGCATCGTCACCAAAACTACCGCAGATTTCTGTTAAGCAGGTTCGCAGGATCATTCATGTACATAAAAAGTAATAGTGGTCCTATCACACTTCCCTGGGGTACTTCTGATGATGTCCTGGTCTCTGACGAACATTCGCTGTCGAGGGCAACATACTGGATTCTATTACTTAATAAGTCTTCGAACTACTCACATATCTTGGAACCTATTCCTTGTGCTCGTACCTTAATAGCTTGCAGTGGGGTACCGTTTTAAATACTTTTTGGTAATCTAGGAATATGGAATCTCCCTGTTGCCCTTCATCAATAGTCTGCAGTACATAACGTGAGAAAGGTGCCAGCTGAATTCCACAGGAGCAATGCTTTCTAAAACTGTGCTGATTCATGCACATAGGCTATTTGCTCCATAGGAAATTTATTATATACGAACGCATAACTCCAACAACCATTTCTTTCTCTATTTCTTCACATTTTTCACGCAGCCATTTCGGCTTAGCTTCTCTGCTCTTCTTATGTTTTTCATTCCCAGCTAACCTATATTTCTGCATTCCTGAATTTCTCTGAACATTTTTGTACTTCCTTCTGTCTTTCTTCGATCAACTGTATTTCTTCTGTTACCCATGGTTTCTTCGCAGTTACTTTCCTTTACCCACTTTTGTCTTTCCAAGTTCTGCCCCCGTTAGAGATACCCATTCCTCTTCAACTGAGCTGCCTGCTGAGCTGTTCACTATCGTACTCTCTACAGCATCAGAGAACTTCAAGCGTCTCTCTTCATTCCTTAGTGTTCCGTACTCACTTCTCTGCGCATTCATTGTTCCTGACAAATCTCTTAAACTTTAGCCTATACTTCATCATTACTAAATCGCAGTCTGAGTCTATATCTGCTCCTGCATATGCCTTACAATCCAATATCCGATGTCGTAATCTCTGATAGACCATGAAGTATTCGAATTCAAATCATTCTGTATGCCCGGCCTCTCCCTAGTATACCTGCTGTGATTGTTGAATAGATTAATCGCTTTAAGTAGCTGAAATTTATTGCAGAACTCAATTAGTCTTTCTCCCCTATGATTCCTACTGTCACTCCCACATTCTTACGTAATATATTCTTCTACTCCTTCCCCTACAACCCCATTCTAATCCTCCATGACTATTAGATTTTCGTCTCCCTTCACGTACTGAAGTACCCGTGCATTATGCTCGTATACTTTCGGTATCTCTTCACCTTCTCCTTGCTACGTCGATATGTATACCTGAGCTATTGTTCTCAGTAATGATTTGCTGTTACTACTTCTCTCTGTACCTCCCTATTCATAACGAATTCTGCTCCGCTTATACCATTTTCTGCTGCTGTTTACATTAACTAATGTAATCAGAAATCCTTGTCTTCTATCCATTTCACTTCAGCATTTCTGTTTTGAGATTTTCTATCCTTTCCACCACGTTCAAACTTCTGACATTCCACGCCCCGACTCGTAGAACGCAGTCCTATTATTCAGTCTTTTTCCCTTGGACACCTCCCCCTCGGCAGCCCCTTTCGGAGATCCGAGTGGGAGACTAGTCGGGATTCTTTAGGCAATGGAGAGATGGTAATGACACTTTTTTCTCTTACAGGCCACAGAAGCTTTGGATACACATTGTGTGTCTCTAACGCAGTGATTTCCTTTTCCTTCTGCATTCTCATGGCGTTGATCATTGCTAATTCTTCCGCATTTTAGGGACAGTTTCCCATAACAAGAGCAAGTGAGTGCCCTCAACCTTTGTCCACTGTTTTGCTCTCAGTAACAAGGTCGTTGGCAAAATCAGGGTGAATTCTTATGCCGGAAGTTTTGTCCCACCATTGTTGATGATTTTTATTCAAAATTTGAGCGGTGGCGGTGTTCGAACCTGGGAATTGTAACGTTTTCATTACTAGTTAAAGACGCTACCCCTAGACGACAGCTACCAATTTGCACCTAGCAGTTTAGGTCCTCCATTGTTTGTTGGCTGTATTACAGTTTCTGTCTTCTTTCATAGTTTGTACCCTATACAGTTCCCTCTACTACCATGTAAGTTACATTCCTTGATGTTTTAACGCACGTTCTATCATCCTGTCCCTTATTCTCGTTGGTGTTTTCCATATGTTGCGTTCCATGTGTTACTCTCTTTGCCTTCATTGCGGAGAATCTTCTCATTCCTTACATTAACAGTCCACCTGAATTTCAACAATCTTCTGCAGCACGGCATCTCATATTCTCCGTTTCTGTACTGTTCCGCCGGCCGGTGTGGCCGAGCGGTTCTAGGCGCTTCAGTCCGGAACCGAGCGACTGCTACGGTCGCAGGTTCGAATCTTGCCTCGGGCATGGGTGTGTGTGATGTCCTGGTTGGTTAGGTTTATGTAGTTCTAAGTTCTAGGGAACTGATGACCTCAGATGTTAAGGCCCATAGTGCTCAGAGCCATTTGAACCATTTTATACTGTTCCGGTTTTTCAAAAGTACATGATTCACTACTACGCAATACCATACTCCAAACATACATTCTCAGAAACATTTTCCTCATATAAAAGCCTATGGCTGGCAGAAGCAGCAGACGCTTTGTTAGGAACGTCCTTCCCGCCTGTGCTGGTCTGCTTTTTGTGGCCTCCTTGCTTCGTCCGGCGTAGGTTATTTTGTTTCGCAGGTAGCAGAGATCCTTGACTTTGTCAGCTTCGTAACCACCAATTTAGATGTTAAGTTTCACGCTGGTTTTCTTTCTGTGACTTGTCATTACCTTTGTCTTTTTGCGGTTAATTCTCAGTCCGTACTGTGTACTTGTCAGACCGTTCATTCATCGTAACAGATCCCGTAATTCTTCTGCACTTTCACTGAGGACAGCAATGTCACCAGCGAGTCTTATCACTGACGTATTTTCACCCTTCAAGAATCTTGTTTTCTCTCTTGGACCTTACTTTTATTTTGTCATTGCTTGTTCGATATAGAGATTGAACGACGGGGAAAGACTGCAACACTGTCTTACACCTTTCTTAATCTGAGCACTTCGTTCTTGAAAGTCCAGTTTTATTGTTCTCTCTCCGTTCTGCTACACATTGTATGTTACTCATATTTCCCTATAGCCTATTCCTGTATTTCCACAAATCTCTGACATTTTGCACCATTTTACGATAAGCGGGTCTAAGGCACGCATTCGCTCCCTTGATGACCGGTCTGGTGTGGCAGTTGAAGATAACAAAACAAAAGCCGAAGTTTTAAATATCACATTCAAGGAGTCGTTCACACAGGAGAACCGTACAAACGTACCGTCATTTGACCATCGGGCAGACTCCCGTATGGGCGACATAGAAATAAGCATACCTGGCGTAGAGAAGCAACTTAAAGATTTGAAAACAATTACATCACCAGATCCGGATGGAATCCCAGTTCTATTTTACAAAGAGTGCTCTACGGCGTTGGCCCCTTACGTAGCTTGCTTTTATCGTGAATCTTTCGCCCTGCACAAAGTCCCAAGTGACTGGAAAAAAACCGTAGGTGACTCTAGTATACAAGAAAGGTAAAAGAACGGACCCGCAAAATTACAGACCAGTATCACTAACTTCTATTTGCTCCAGAGTCCTTGAACATATTCACAGTTCGAATCTGATAAACTCTCTTGAGGCAAAGAAGCTTATGCGCACGAATCAGCATGGTTTTAGAATGAATCGCTCCTGCGAACCTCAGCTTGTCCTTTTCTCACGTGACATACTGAGAACTATGGATGAAGGGCAACAGGCAGATTCCATATTTCCAGATTTCCGGAAAGCATTTCACACGGTGTGCCACTGCAGACTGTTAAAGAAGATACGAGCATATGGAATAAGTTCACAAATATGTGAGTGGCTGGAAGACTTCTTCAATAATAGAACCCAGTATGTTGTCCTCGACGTCGAATGTTCGAGACCAGGGCATTGTCAGGATTGCCCCAGGGAAGTGTGACGGGAGCGCTGTTGTTCTCTACATACATAAACGATGTGACGGGCAGCGTGGCCAGCAATCTACGGTTGTTTGTTGATGATGCCGTTGTGTATGACAGGGTGTCGAAGTTGAGTGACTGTAGAAAGATGCAAGACGACTTAGATAAAATTTCCAATTGGTGTGATGAATGGCAGCTAGCCCAAAATATAAAAAAATGTAAGTTAATTCGGATGAGTCGGAAGATAAAACCTGTAATACTCGCAGGTAGAACTAGATTTCACGTTGGCGAACGATTTTTTCATGTCGTCCAATTGTATGACCGTATCTTGATTTTCCATCAGTCTCGCTTCTATTAACAAGCGCAATTCACGACTCCTCCCTGGTTCCTTTACCTTTCCTAAAGCTTAACTGATCCTCACCTAACAAATCCTAAGTATCCTTTCCTATTATTCTGTACATTATTCACGTCATCAACTTGGCTGCATGAACTGTTAAGCTGATCGTGCGATATTTCTCGCACTTATCATATCTTGTTATTTTCGGGGTTCCGAAAGTTTGATGGTATGTCGCCAGTCTCGTGGGTTCTGCACACCTACTTGAATAGTCACTTGGTTGCATTGAAAAGCACTCCGTCTTCAGGCCACAGTGGTCCATCGGGACCATCCGACCGCCGTGTCATCCTAACTGAGGGTGTGGACAGGAGGGCATGTGGTCAGCACACCACTCTCCCGGTCGTTATGATGGTATTCTTTGACCGGAGCCGCTACTGTTCGGTCGAGTAGTTCAGTTGGCATGACGAGTCTGAGTGCATCCCGAAAAATGGCAACAGTGTATGGCGGCCTGGATGGTCACCCATCCAAGTGCCGGCCACGCCCGACAGCCCTTAACTTCAGTGGTCTGACGGGAACCGGTGTATCCACGGCAGCAAGGCCGTTGCCACTTGGTTGCAATTTTCCGAGCGTGGTGACGCAGTGGTTAGCACACTGGACTCGCATTAGAGAAGACGACGGCTCAAACCAGCGTCCGGCCATCCTGATTTAGATTTTCCGTGATTTACCCAAATCGCTTAGGGCAAATGTCGGGATGGTTCCTTGGAATGGGCACGGCCGATTTCCTTCCCCATCCTTCGCTAACCCGAGCTTGCGCTCCGTTTCTAAAGACCTCGTTGTCGACTAGACGTTAAACAGTAATCTCCTCCTCCTTGGTTGTATTGCCCACAATGATTTTGGAAATTCCGATGGAATGTTGTCTATCTCTTCTGGCTGATTTCATCTCAAATCTTCCAAAGCCCTCTCAAACTCTGACTGTAATAGTCGCTCCCCTATCTCTCCCATACCGACTCCAGTTTCTTCTTTTAACATGTCATCAGGCAATTCCTCCCCCTCACAGAGGCCTTCAGTGTACTCTTTACATCTTTCTGCTCTCTGCGTTTAACAGTGGAATTCCCACCGTACTAGTAACGATACCGCCCTTGCTTTTAATTTCATAGAAGATTGGTTTGACTTTTCTATGTGCTAATCAGTCCTTCTGATGATAATTCCTTTTTTGATTTCTTCACATCTTTCCCGCTGCCATTTCGCCTTTGCTGCGCTGCACCTCCTATTTATTTCATTCCTAAGTAATTTGTATTGCTCTGTTCGTCTCTCTCCCTAAACATTTTTATACTACCTTCATTCGGTGCTCCATTGAAGCACTTCTTCTCTTTACCCAAGATTTCTTCGCAGTTAGCTTCTTTGTATTTATGTTTCCTTGTTCAACATCTGTGATTGCTCCTTTTAGTGATGTCCGGGTGACTTCAACTTAATAGCGAACCGTGATATTCTCTATCGTAGTATCCAATCTTTAGCGAACTTCAAATGCGTCTCATTCTTCCTCTGTACTTCAGTGTCCCACTTGCTTCAACACTGATGCTGCCGTACAATTCTCTTAAAGATCAAACTACTCTTCACCATTACGAAATTCTGGTCGGAGTTTATATCTGCTCGTTGGCATGCTTTACAATCCAATATCTGATCCCGGAACCTCTGTCTAGCCAAGATGTAATGCTGATGGTATCTTCCCATGAGCCCAAACCTTTTTACGTATACCTCCTCCTCCTGTGAATTAAACAGCATACAGCCGTCACTAGCTGAAATTTGTTGCAGAATTCAAGTATTCTTTCTGCTCTCTCATTCTTACTGCCACTCCATCTCATACATCCGCATACCGATCCCTCATGGTTATTAAATTTTTCATCTGCCTTTCAGTATCTTCAGATACTTTCTCTGTGTCTTCATCTTCTGCTTGCGAAGTCAGACTGTGTATCTGAACTATCGATGTCGGTGCTGGTTTGCTGTTAATTCTGACGAGAGCAATACTACCAATAAACTGTTCACAATCAATATTAACTAAATCCAGATTAACAACATGAGAAATAATTCCGGTTACTCCGCCTCCTAAGAAGGTTCCTGATGAAATATAAATACTTAAAAAGATAACTACATTTTGTAACAAGTAGCTTTGCAAATTATACATTTTGTCAATTTATGTTCCGTTTCTATTGTGTAGTAATTTCGACGTTCATTTACTCATTGTGCTCATTATCAGACTATATTGAGACCTAATGTGATTAAAATTGCTTCGCAACCTGATAGTATTTATGACATGTCAAAAAAATTTGCTAACCAGAAGATTTAAGTCGACGGCTACGATATTAAGTAAGTATAAGTATCACAGATATCACACAGAAGGTTGCAATCACAATTGGAATTGTTATTCGCTAAACCAGAGTGTCAAAATGTGAACTGAAATGGTCGACAGCCAGAAATCTGTGACTCGGTGCTAGACAACAGACCAGATTATTTAGCGAATTCACCGATACCTGGCCTAAAGGGCCATAGTACTGACAACCTTCAACAGAAGACCGTTTCCTAAATGACTAGTGTGCATTTTCCTTGTCTTTCCAATGGTTTACTGTCAGCTCCAACAAGTGGACGAGTTACGTTACTGGGTTATGTTCTAGTAGATGAGAATGAAAAACGCTCTTTTTTTGTTACGTTTATAACGGTGTAAAGTTTACGTGAATGGTAAATTACTTTCTCGAGCAGGTCTTGAAGACAGGAAGTGGATTACCGAATTAAAAATATAGTGTCCTGTTTCAAAAAGACATACTTCTGTTCATATCCGTGTATTTAATCATATTAGAAGAGAGGAAACAATGTGGTTAAAGTCTTCCTGATAGCTAAACAGCATTTCCCTGAGGAAGCTCAGTTTGAATCTTACCCGGTAGTTGGCATGTTCTTCACTGTGAACATCTGTGTTTGAAGTTATATCTCGTGCATGATTCTATGAGTTCTCTGGATTTAGACGTGCACTGAAGATGAAGACTCTGTGATCGAAATCGATATGCAGAATTAATAACCGGTTTCATATTTATACGACCAGTGCTGAAGTTTCCCTTGTTAGCAGTGCAGTAGAATCTACCATCATCCAATGGGGTAACACTACACAGTGGGGGAGAGTGCAGAAGCAGTGTGAAATATGTACTTATCATCATGCATAATTGATAAGTAACAACTTAGCGGGAACATTCTCCGAATAACGATATCGCCACACAAGGTTCTTTACACGACGGCCACATCTGAATGGACGCATACTGAGCCAAACAGCGCTCTCCACACATATCAGCCATTGCCACTTCTGGAGATTTAACAGATGAATGTAGGTTACTGAAGAAAGACGGGCTCAGACAAGAGTCACACTTGTTCTAGTGCAATTCTTGTCACCGATCAAACATCTACTGTACACCTGAAATGTCAATTGCTAATCGTAAGCAATTTGCGGATAACATGCGTCGTTTGGACGGTCAGCTCTACGAAACAGTTATAACGTGATAATTCTACATGTGAATTAGGTAGTCTTATATTCATAAGACATGTTGTATGTGACCCACGGAAAAATGCCGATACCTCTGTAATTATTGGTTTAATTGAAGTACTGCACGTAGCTAACCGAATAATTTTAGTATGTCATTTGAATACCTGTACATGAATATCTGAAGACATCAAAAAGTCACCCCATATATTGTGCTGTGAATCTAAAATACGCGACAAGTCGTACATGCTGCCTACCCAGCCAGCTACACTATGTGATCAAAAGTATCCGGACACCTGGCTGAAAATGACTTACAAGTTCGTGGCGCCCTCCATCGGTAATGCTGGAATTCAACATGGTGTTGGCCCAGCCTTAGCCTTGACGACAGCTTCCACTCTCGCAGGCATACGTTCAATCAGGTTTCTTGGGGAATGGCAGCCCATTCTTCATGGAGTGCTGCACTGAGGAGAGAGAGGTATCGATATCAGTCGGTGAGGTCTAGCACGAAGTCGACGTTCCAACACATCCCAGAGATGTTCTATAGGATTCAGATCATGGCTCTGTGCAGGCCGGTCCATTACAGGGATGTTACTGACGTGTCACCACCACTCCACCACAGGCCGTGCATTATGAACAGGTGCTCGATCGTGTTGAAAGATGCAATCGCCATTCCCGAATTGCTCTTCAATAGTGGGAAGCAAGAAGGTGTTTAAAACGTCAATGTAAACCTGTTCTGTGATAGCGTCACGCAAAAGAACAAGGGGTACAAGCCCCCTCCATGAAAAACACGACCACACTATAACACCACCGCCTCCGAATTTTACTGTTGGCACTACAAACCCTGCCAGATGACGTCAACCGGGCAACTCTGCCATCGGATCGCCACATCGTGCACCGTGATCGTCATTCCACACAACGTTTCTCCATTGTTCAATCGTCCAATGTTCACTCTCCTTACACCAAGCGAGTCGTCGTTTGGCATTTACTGGCGTGATATGCGGCTTATGAGCAGCCATTCGACCATGAAATCCAAGTTTCCTTACCCCCCGCCTAACTGTCATAGTACTTTCAGTGGATCCAGATGCAGTTTGGAATTCCTGTGTAATGGTCTCGATAGATGTCTGCCCATTGCACATTACGATCCTCTTCCACTGTCGGCGGTCTCTGTCAGTCAACAGACGAAGTTGGCCTTTACGATTTTGTGCTGTACGTGTCCCTTCACGTTTGCACTACACTATCACATCGGAAACAGCGGACCTAGGAATGTTTAGGAGGGTGGAAATCTCGCTTAGAGACTATGACACAAGTGACACCCAATCACCTGACCAAGTTCGAAGTCTGTGACAACCGCAGAGTGCCCCATTCTGCTCTCTCACGATGTCTAATGACTACTGAGGCCTCATATTCGGAGTACCTGGCGGTAGGTGGCAGCCCAACACACCTAATATGAAAGTCGTATGTTTTTGGGGGTGTCCGGATACTTTTGATCACGAAGTGTATGGTGGTACTGTTCTTATGCACGTTGGTGCTACAGCTAGCTCAGAATGTGTAAGAATCACTCAACATTTTGCGCTGAGGCTGTAGTGGAGAGATCAGGAAGACCACGGCGTCACCGACGGTAAACGGAGGCACGACCGATCTGGAGGCAGCGGCCGAGGTTTTGAAGTGTGTTACATGTGGAAGTGGGCGCAGCACTCTGGGGATATGGAGAGTTCAAGAAAAGCATCGATTGGTTGCCAGTATGCGAATGGATCAAGAGGCGAGGGGTAAAGTCGGGCGTGGATTGGGGCATTGACCCAACTCGCCTGAAAAAAAAAAAAAAAAAAAAAAAAAAAACAATTTAAAAATATGTAAAAAGGCTGATTGTGGAAATGTGGAAATTAGACCATGAAAACATTATACCCAAAATTCAGAGAACAGTCGAAAACATCTAGGAAACGGAAAAGGTACGTGAAGCGTGGAAGTAAGTCCTGGTACACCTCTTCCACAAGAATCGAGACGAAACAGACCCTAATAACTGTAGAGGAATTTCACAACTGCCTGTACCATATAAAATTCTATCGAAAGCCCTGTTAAATCAGGTAGAGGCTCAGACAGATCTACAGGTAGGAGAATACCAAGGATGTTTCAGAAAGGTAAGATCATGCAGTGAACGCATCTGCTGCCTGAGAACAATATTAACAGTAAGAAAATCCAGCACACATCAATAACATTCACCGACTTTATAGAAAGTACACCGAAAGAAATGAAGGTGGACAACAAGACCAGAGACCTAATCCAGGAAACATTAATAAATACAACAACCTGTGTGAAGTTTATGGGAGTGATCTCAAACCATGAGTGGGACAGGTAGATGGCCTGTCGCTCATTCTGTTTAGTGTGGTTTTGGCGAAAATCACGACATGGACAAAAGAATCAGTGGGGTAAGGATAGGGAGACACAAAGATAGAACCGCCAACATAAAATGTGTGTGGCCGGCCGCGGTGGTCTAGCGGTTCTGGCGCTGCAGTCGGGAACCGCGGGACTGCTACGGTCGCAGGTTCGAATCCTGCCTCGGGCATGGGTGTGTGTAATGTCCTTAGGTTAGTTAGGTTTAAGTAGTTCTAAGTTCTAGGGGACTTATGACCTAAGATGTTGAGTCCCATAGTGCTCAGAGCCATTTGAACCATAAAATGTGTGGCCTTTTATGATACAGCCATCATAACAAACAGCAGAAAAGAATCAAAGGGAATTCGAGAGACACTATACGAAATCTCAGCCAAAAAAGGACTACTAAACTCATAGGAAAAAACACATTACATAAACACAAATTCCACAGACAGACACCCACAAAGTATGGGAAGATGGTACAAGTAGAAAGTTTCAAATATCGGCGGATGATTATAGCGAAAACAGGACTTAACTCAACAGTCAGTGGAGAAAAAGCCACGAAACTGCAATACAGATTTACATGAAATCCTTACAACAAAATAAATAATTTCATCAATGCTAAATTAAGACACTATGGAAAATATGTCTTACCACAGACATTTTATGCCTCAGAAACAACAGAAATCAAGGGAAGAATGAAAATAAACGAGATGGAAAGACAAGTGAGGAAAGTACTGAGGAAGATCTACAGGCAGGTTCAGAAACAGGTGATCTGGGTAAGGATACGGAGAAAAGGTCTGTACGAACAGACCAAGACGATTACAGACAGCATCAGGAAAGGAAAGGCGAAGTTCCACGGCGGCAAACAAAGGATGGACATAAAATCCCACTAAACAAATGGATTTTTAACATAGGGACAAGTACCAAAAAACAACAGGGGCAGATGTGAACTCTGACCACTATTGATTGGTCACGAAGTGTAGATCAAAACTGAAGAAACTGCAAAAAGGTACGAATTTAAGGAGATGGGACCTGGATAAAAAGAAAGAACCAGAGGTTGTATCGACTTTCAAAGAGCATTCGGGAACGTTTGACAAATACAGGTTAAAGAAATACAGTAGAACAAGAATTGGTAGCCTTGAGAGATGAAATAGTCAAGACAGCAGAGGATCAAGTCAGTAAAAAGACGAGGCCTAGTAGAAACCCTTGGGTAACAGAAGAGATATTGAATTTAATTAATGAAAGGAGAAAATATAAAAATTCAGTAAACGAAGCAGGCGAAAAGAAATACAAACGTCTCAAAAATGAGACCGACAGGAAGCGCAGATGGCTAAACAAGAATGGCTAGAGGACAAATGTAAGGGTGTAGAGGCATATATCACTAGAGGTACGATAGATACTGCCTATGGGAAAATTAAAGAGACCTTTGCAAGAAAGACAACCACCTGTATGAATATCAAGAGCTCAGATAGAAAACCAGTTCTAAGCAAAGAAGGGAAAGCAGAAAGGCGTAAGAAGTATACAGAGGGTCTATACAAGGGCGATGTACTTGAGGGCAATATTATAAAAATGGAACAGGACGTAGATGAAGATAACGTGGGAGATATGATACTGCGTGAAGAATTTGATAGAACACTGAAAGACCTAAGTCGAAACAAGGCCCTGGGAGTAGACCACATTCCATTAGAACTACTGACGGCCTTGGGAGAGCCAGTCCCGACAAAACTCTACCATCGGGTGAGCAAGATGTATGAGACAGGCGAAATACCCTCAGACTTCAAGAAGAATATAATAATTCCAATCCCAAAGAAGGCAGGTGTCGACAGCTGTGAAAATTATCGAACTATTAGTTTAACAAGTCATGGCTGCAACATACTAATACGAATTCTCTACAGATGAATGGAAAAACTGCTAGAAGCTGACCTCGTGGAAGATCAGTTTGGATTCCGTAGAAATGTTGGAACATGTGAGGCAATACTGACCCTACGACTTATTTCAGAAGATAGATTAAGGAAAAACAAACCTACGTTACTAGCAATTGTAGACTCAGAGAAAGCTTTTGACAATGTTGACTGGAATACTCTCTTTCAAATTATGAAGGTGACAGGGGAAAATATAGGGAGCGAGAGGCCACTTACAGTTTGCACAGAAACCAGATGGCCGTTATAAGAGTCGAGGAGCATGAAAGGGAAGCAGTGGTTGAGAAGGGAGTAAGACAGGGTTGTAGCTTGTTATTCAATCTCTATATTGAACAAGCAGTAAAGGAAACAAAAGAAAAATTCGGAGTAGGAATTAAAATCCATGGAGAAGAAATAAATACTTTGAGGTTTGCCGATGACATTGTAAATCTGTCAGAGACAGCGATGGACCTGGAAGAGCGGGTTAACTGAATGGACACTGTCCAGAAAGGAGGATATAAGATGAACATCAACAAAAGCAAAACGAGAGTAATGAAATGCAGTGGAATTAAATCAGGTGAAGCTGAGGAATTGGATTAGGAAATGAGACACTTAAAGTAGTAGACCAGATTTGCTGTTTGGGGAGTAAAATAACTGATGCTGGTCGAAGTAGCGAGGATATGAAATGTGGGCTTGGAAAGTCAAGAAATGCGTTTCTGAAGAAGAGAAATTTGTTAACATCAAATATAGATTTAAGTGTCAGGAAGTCTTTTTCTGAAAGTATTTGTGTGGAGTGTAGCCATGTTTTTTAAAATATACATGGACGATACGTAGTTTAGATAGGAAGAGAATTGACACTTTCGAAATGTGGTGCAACAGAAGAGTGCTGAAGATTATATGGGTAGATCACGTAACTAATGAGGAGGTACTGAATAGAATTGGGGAGAAGAGGACTCTGTGGCACAACCTGACTAAAAGAAGGGATCGCTTGGTAGGACACGCTCTGAGGCATCAAGGGATCACCAATTTAGTATTGGAGGGAAGCGTGGAGGTCAAAAATCGTAGAGGGAGACCATGAGATGAGTCCACTAAGCAGATTCAGAAGTCTGTAGGTTGCAGCAGTTACTAGGAGATGAAGAATTTTTGCACAGGATAGGATAACATGGAAAGCTGCATCAAACCAGTCTCTGCACTGAAGATGAAAACAATAATGGGTTACCCACCATTTTCTCCTTATGAAGTTACCGTACAGTAGTACAAATCGCCATCAGCACACATTGATTTGAGTTTATGGTGACCTCCTTAAATCGATTATGGCAAATGCCAGAATCACTCGTTTTAAAGGGGCAGAAATGACTTCCTGCCCTATCCTTCCCAGTTCGAGATTCTGCTTCACATCAAATATCGTTTTTCGAAGAGACGTTGTACCGTAATCCTCCTTTCTTTTCCTTATAACCTCTATATGGCTACTGAATTGTTGCATGAAAGTTAGTTGGTCATCACACTTGGCAATTATTGGATACACAATAATTGAACATAGTAGTTAATCACAGAAACGTCCTTCTTTAACTCCTGTTTGTCTTCCTGAATGTGGTGATTAATATATTTCAAAACAATCGTACGTGAAACCATACAACTTGATTTCCCGATACCACACACTCCATACAGGGCACAGGAGTTTCGAATTTCCTCCAGTGCTTTCACCCTTTTACTAAACACAAGCAGAACACAATACTATTGGGACAAAGCAGTTACAGTCCCACTCTCCATTGTTGCCAGATGTATCCAAGATGGCGGCGATGATGTCATCCAGTATGACGTCATGGAGATTTGGCCACAGTGCACGACATCATCTAAGATGGCTGCCTTGACGTCATCCAAGATAGGTATTTTGGCGGGAAGATAGGTCAATTGGGCTACCTCCACTAGCGTAAGACATCCGACCGCCACATCTTCCTTGGGATTGGCGGGAAGTTCAAATTCCAGCAGGATAATGCATCACACGACGATACCTCTACTAAACTTAGAAAATGGCGTGAAGATAGATCAATTGGGCTGCCTCCACTAACCTAAGTCATGCGACCGCCAACTCATCCTATTAACTGGTGGGAAGTTTGCATTTTGGCCAGAAATAGGTCAATTCACGTATCTCTAAAACCCAAGAAAATGATAGGAAAGAAAGGGCACCTGGACTACCTCAACTAACCTAAGTCACCTGACAGACACCTCCTCCTATGAATCAGCAGGAAGTTCAAATTCCATCACTACAATGCAACACACCTCTACTAACCTAAGAAAGTGGTGCAAAAATAGGTCACTAGGACTACCTTCACTAACCTAAGTCAACTGACTGCCACCTCTTCTAAGGAAATGGCGCGATGTTTGAATTTTGGCAGTAAAGAAAGGTCACTTGCACTGTCTCCACCAACCTGAGAAAATGGCGGCAAAATAGGTCACTTGGGCTACCTTCACTGACCTAAGTCACCCAACTGCCACATCTTCCTAGGAATTAGCGGGAAGAAGACTCATCCTGTGCTAGACATAAGTCTGTATTATTTTGTATGCACTATTTATAACATAAACAATTAGAGATCCTACCACCATCCACTGTGTTCGCCATGGGGTCCGGACTCCAACTAGCCTAGTACACAATACTGCCACCAGAGGGCACTGACGTTATCCAATATGGTGGTCATTATGTCAGCAAATGACTTTAGTATCATTATCCAAGATGGTGGGAAACAGTGTGTTCACCACAAGGTCCAGGTCTAGTACACAGTACTACCATCAGAGTGTGTTGATGTCCATTCCATGACATAATCCAAGATGGTGGGTGAAAATGGCGGCAGACAATCTCTCCACCAAGAGATCTAGAGTCCAACTGACTTAGTACACAGAGGGTGGAGACATAAAGAAAATGAGAGTTAACTATTTCTGGGACACTACACAATTTCTGAGAGGTCGGCTCAGTTCTGATTTTACATAGCCATGTGACATCAGTATAGGATTGAGAACCTTGTTAGATGCGCTTCTGACGGTTTGTAGCTACTTGCATGCACTTTGCAGCATTGCGTCAGTCACTCTGGGCAGTTAAGCACAGTTAGATGCATCTTGCATCTCGCACTAGGAGCAATACACCCTGTGCTATTCGGTGGCATTGGTATCCCCAGGTATCGCATCGGCAATGGTAAAACACACATGCTGCCCAGAGGTGTCTCGCATATGGGACCGGCATTAGCGCGCATTTGAACTTCTGTCATGTCAGTATAACTGTGTACCTGAAAATAGAAGCAACTTTCACCTACTCACTACATGTACCAGCAGCATGAGGTCGATGGCTTGTGCTGGCTTGCGTCCAGCGGTGGCTTCTGCAAATAGGTCTTTGCTCCCATCCACTCACCCCAGCAGTGGTGCCTAGGTGGTCACGTACTTTCGAGAGGAATTTCTCAGATGTCAAGTATGAAAGGGAGGTCGCCACCTCATGCTTGAGGGCACTGCTGCAGCTCTCGCAGCCTACTGACCTTGTCTGCACAGGGGCCTGCTGTTTCTCTTCAGCCCGAGTAATGTAGATTTATGACTGGTTACTAGTGTGCAGCAGTTTTATACTTGACATGACCAAACTTTGGCATGCAGTAGTTTAGTGTCACTCACTTCTGAAGAAGGCCAAATTATTTTGGCTGAAACCTGGGTAAAGTTTGGTTTCTATTTTGCAACTGAGGCTGATGTGTTACATGTTCTTGCACACATTGAATGCGTACCCATTGCATTATTTTGTGAGCAGGTCTGTATGTTGTGCTATGCATTATTTAGACAGTTTACGAGTTGATTTCGTTTTCGCACATTTAGGAGGAGTTTGCATGTCTGTAGTTAAATTATTTCGTTACTTTAGGAGTTGTTTGTAGTGCGTTATTTAGGAGTAGTGTAGCATGACCCCAAGCATGTGAGAGTGTACGTTTTGTATCAGTGTGATAAATATACTATCTCAAATCCATCCCAAAACAAATTGTTCCAAAATAAATAAAGTACACTCCTTCCTCTCTCCAGCAGCCCAGAACAGGCTGAGTCATTTCCCCCTCCAGACAGTCATCTTGAGTTATGTCATGGAACAGATGAGAGCAATCTCTGGTGGTGGTACTGTGTACTAGGCCAGTTGGAGTCCGGACCCATAGTGAACACACTGGATGGTGGTACTGCCTCTAATTGTTTAAATAAATAGTGACTTCAAAATAATAAAGACTTATGTCCAGCACAGGATGAGTCGTCTCCTCACGAATCCCTAGAAGAGGTGGTGGTCGGATGACTTAGGTTAGTGGAGGTAGCCCAAGGGACCTATTTTCCCACTATTTTCTTAGGTTAGTAGAGATAGCCGAAGTGACCTTTCTTTACCACCAAAATTCAAACTTCGCAGCAATCCCTAGGAAGAGGTGGCGGTTGGGTGACTTAGGTTAGTGGTGGTAGTCCGTGACCTATTTTTGCACCATTTTCTTAGGTTAGTAGAGGTGTGTTGCATTTTACTGATGGAATTTGAATTTCCTGCCAATTCATAGGAGGAGGTGGCGATCGGGTGACTTAGGTTAGTGGAGGTAGTCCAGGTGACCTTTCTTTCCCACCATTTTCATAGGTTCGTAGAGATACCCCAATTGACCTATCTTCCTGCCAAAATTCAAACTTCCCAGTAGTTCATACGATGAGGTAGTGGTCAGATGACAGGTTAGTGGAGGTAGCCCAATTGACCTATCTTCATGCTAAAATCCACCATCTTAGATGTCATCATGGCAGCCATTGTGGATGATGTCATGTGCTGTTGCCAAGTCTACATGCTACCATTTTCGATGATGTCATTGCGGCCATCTGGCAACAATGGAGAGTGGGGCTGTAACTGCTTTGTCCCAATACTCACAATGTAATAAATGCTAGAATTTACTCCATTTTATACTCCGTTTTCTACTGTATAAACAATGCTCCTCAAAATGGCAATAATGAGATATATTCAAGTTGTCATGGCACAAGTTATACAACAGACTTGAACAAAATAAGACCATAGTTAAATACAAAGTACACTTACAGCAACAAGCCCACAAAAGCGGCACGGAGAGTGCTGAAACTAAGTATTATGTCATACGTAAAGTTACATCTTGTTGGACTTGCTAATTCGAGTGCAGGAAGTCCGATGGAGATCATAAGCTCTACGCATGATCTGTTACTTGGGCGGATGCTGGTCTGTATCAAGAGGCCGCTGGCTGATGGCGCTGAAACTGGTCTTGTCGTGACAGACACCTGCGAACCCTTTCAAAAATAAGTTTCCCCAAGCATTGTATGATTACGTTTCTCCAACGTTTTTTCTGTTACTGGGGGGTTAGAAAATCAACGAAACTGTCTTTTACCTCTTGTCAGGCAAATGCTCTTAGCAGACAGACTGGATACAGCTTTTTTTTTATAAAAGAAGGTAAAGGATAGGTGTGATATAGCAGCTTTGCGTTCGCACTGCATGACGTTGACTACTAGACAACGAGTAGGTTATTCAAAACTACAGCTCAAGTGGATTCAGCACATCTCGTACTGTGTGCTGTGTGATCCATTATGACAAAAACATGATGCTAACACATGTGAAGTCGGTGGTTAGTTGGTGTGCGGGTGCACATATTCGACAGCACACTGGTCAGAACTAGGAAACATTATATAGCAGGCGCTGAAATAGCGCGCCTATGACAAGAAAAAACCGAGACACGCCCCCCAGGCTGCGCGTCGGTAACGCACCCTGCGCAGCGAGCATATAGGCCGCCGCTGTCTCAATCTCTCAAGCTCAGTAACCCGGTACGTCGCGTCGGGACTCAGTTCGCATCGCACCTCAATACGCTGCACTGTGCTCTAGTCTTCCACTGTGATAGTCGTCGCCTCGCACCTTAGCTACCTGTGACGGAACGTTAGTCATTGTATATAGTTGTGATATGGATGCGGACAAGATTCAAGAATGAGTACATGATATTTGATCGCTGTTAACCACAGAACTTCAGATTGCACGTCTTGTAAGTTAAGAACTCAGTTGGCTCCTGCAATAAAGTGTATTTTAACCACGTGTGAATTTTGTGTTGCAATGGGAGGAAACCGGCCACCCATCTATCATACCGCCCTCTCCTCATCCAGCCAGGAACCACAAAACATTACAAGAGGGCACAGCCACAACAGTTGGACTGAAGCTAATTTGTAATGACTAAAGCATGGGTTCGATTCCTGTTGGGGGTACAGCCACAAACACACCATCTTTATCTCCAGCAACACCAAGCAAGGGATTCAGGACTGTGACATGGTTCCAAATCAACATTAAACGCGTCCATTCGCTGCTGATTGGGATAGAGTTGGAATAGTTTTGGCTGTCAGAGGCGGAAGTCGGTGCTTGCAGAAACTCTGTCTGTAGGAAGCTCTCTTACACTAATAATGCAATTTTAATTCACGAACCAGTCGTCATGCAAGCTCATAAGACATTCATTTCTTATTTTAAGTGACCTTGAGATTTGCAAATATTGATACTTCTCTGGGATTCAAGCTCTAATTCCAGTTTTCCTCTGGATTTGAACCCTTTGAAATGAGCCTGTCCCATCATATCGCTTCCTCATGATGCCAAGCCCCTCCAGGTCTCTATGGATATCGCGATCCTAGCTGCTAGTGAAACGGAATTTGATAGTTGACACCCCATTGTGTGGGGTCAACAACAACGATATGCGTGGGGTTAGAGTCTCAGACAGCACAGAATTATCCATCGCGTAACCTTTAGCCGAACATGTGCACATCTCGCAACTGGTAAAGAAACAATAAAAGTTTCAAGTCTATTTGTAGCTAAAAGGCAATAGCGAAAGGTGCTGTGATGGAATCACTACCAGACAAAAATCGTTTGTATCGTCGTTTCAGGTTCAACTGTCACGCTATTGATAAACATATTCAATATGTCGCATCTGATGGTGTATAGTTAACAATTCATATACGTTCTGGGTTGTACTCGCCATCCATTACCACAACTTTACTTCATGATGCGTCACGTTTGTGCGTTGCACATTACTACATATCTTTCGTGATTACTTCTCAGGGCAATATAAGCTTCGTGATGATCCCGGCGCAGTGCTAAACGTATCGTCATTTATTTCCAGATTGGACATTCAGCCTTGTGAACTGATACTGGTGAACATTTCGATATTTCACATCTCTTTATGCCTAATTGGGTCTCGATCAGACACACAAGCCTGCTTGGTTAATATTGGGTTCAAATTCGGATCACGAGCGACAACTCGTCATATCATTTAATGCGTGTGATGAGAGTTCTGCAGTTCGCTTATTATAATCAAGTTAAGG
The DNA here is from genome assembly GCF_021461385.2 of Schistocerca piceifrons. Classification (NCBI taxonomy): domain Eukaryota; kingdom Metazoa; phylum Arthropoda; class Insecta; order Orthoptera; family Acrididae; genus Schistocerca; species Schistocerca piceifrons. Next base: position 564,701,932 of record NC_060143.1, read on the forward strand.
ACTGTCTCATCTCTGGAATGGCTGCCATAAAGAGCAGTTTTCTCTTGTAGTCTTTTGTGGTAGCCATTGTGTATAGTCAAACGACTGTACTGCATTCTGGGGTCGCCACTTTTTTTGCTGTCGACTGTACGGTGGAGGGCGCAAGCAGTGTGCAGTGTGCACCGAGTGTATTGACTTTGGCCAATCGTATTCAACACGGAAGGGCTGTGTGTGTAGTGTTAACAGCTGTGATTTAATGGGTTTGCCTCCACGCTGGGCGCACATTTGTCAGCTCTGAAATAACGATTCTAAACGTTACCATGTGGTCGAAGCTAGGATTTTATATACATTGGCACAGAGAATTGTAACGGCTGATTTTTCATAGGTTGATTGGCGGTAGTGCTCAAGTTCTGCGTAGTTAGTGGAGGGAATAGTTAGTGGATGTAGCACTTGATTTTATGCCCAGTTATAAAATTTGAGTACTGGTATTCTGATTTTATTGTTTGTACACTCATGTTCAGAAAAAAACAGAACACCTTGGACGACTACATGCACGCCATTTTTCAGCAAGGCAATGTGTATTCACAAGGCACGAACATTAGTATGTCCTTCAGAAATGATTAGCATTTGAACGACGTCGGCCCATGGGTTCAAGGCCAACATCATATGATGACGGAACATCACCTACCAGTAAAATGCGGCTCTCATTGCCGCTATTAAGCGAAGGTAATGGATCAGTTTGACTTGAGCAGACGTGCAGGATGCCTCGCAGATGTATGCGAGAACCGCACCACCAAGTCAGTGAGTTTGAAAGAGGGCACATTATCGGCATGAGAGAATGTCACGCATCCATCTGGGCAACTGCTGCTCGTGTGAGATGAAGTGTTTCAACGGCAATGGCAACGAGTGTGTACAAAATCCTTCACGGAAGGCCACAGAACGCAAGATGGGTCAAAAAATAGCTTTCAAATGGCTCTGAGCACTATGGGACTTAACATCGGAGGCCATCAGTACCCTAGAACTTAGAACTGCTTAAACCTAACTAACCTAAGGACATCACACACATCCATGCCCGAGGCAGGATTCGTACCTGCGACCGTAGCGGTAGGGCGGTTCCAAACTGAAGCGCCTAGAACCGCTCAGCCACCCTGGCCAGCCAAGATGGGTCAGGTCGCACCATCCAGACCACCACTGAAAAGATCAACACCTCATCCAAATGGCACTGCACGACAGGTCTACATCCTTCTCGGCTCTGGCGCAACGGTGGTACAGTGCAACACATCGTATACTATGAGGGGCGAGAGTCCATCGCCATTTATGAGGCACTGGCTATGTGCGCGACACCCACTTCTCCACCTACCTTCGCGGAATCTGCAAAAACATGCTAAACGGCAGTGGTGTGTGGAACGACGTCACTGGAGACAGGAATGGCACCAGGTAGTGTTACAGGTTCTGTATGTCTGAAAATATGGCCACCTTTCGGTTCGCCGTAGACAGGGGGAGCGGTATCACAATGACTGCATTCGCACAAGAATACAGCGCCAACTCAAGGCCGTATGGTGTGGTGTGCTATGTGGCACAACCACAAATCACAACTGGTGCTGTAGTGTTGACAGATTGCCAACACTACGCACAATATTTAAGGGAGGCGGCCATTAAGCAAGCAGGCGGACTTGATGGTCTGAAACAGGATACTCAATGAAAGCTATAAAGAAAAGTACATAGCTGCTGGAATACTTAACTTTAATCCACCATTTGTACACAGCGTTCTTGATGAGACATTTCGTACGATAACTATCAAACTATCAATAGCTATGTAAGGCTAATGGCGCCTTGCTAGGTCGTAGACTTTGACTTAGCTGAAGGCTATTTTAACTATCTGCTCAGCTAATGAGCGATGCTTCGTCCGTGTAGTCGCTAGCAAAGTCGTCCGTACAACTGGGGCGAGTGCTATTCCGTATCTCGAGACCTGCCTTGTGGTGGCGCTCGGTCTGCGATCACACAGTGGCGACACGCGGGTCCGACATGTACTAATGCACCGCGGCCAATTTAAAACTACCACCTAGCAAGTGTGGTGTCTGGTGGTGACACCACATTCCTCCCCCGCAAATCGGCGAACGGTCGTGTTATAAGGCTTCCGCCCGCCGTGGGGAGGACCCCACGTTGACGTATGCGATGAGGTGGGGAGCCTAACAACAGGCGAGGCTGTACCACCCGCACCCGGCCATTCGGTCCGAGAGGAGCTAGGAAACGCCTGAAAACCTAGTCCAGGGTGCACGTCAACATGCGGTGTATGCGCCCGTAAAGAGACAAGAGGGGCCGAAGGGTCGACCTCCATTGCGTTGGGGTACCCAACGCGCGATGATGTCATGTGGTCCGGAGCGGGCAAGAGTTCTATGGCGGAGGACAGCTGGTCACGGGAAGCGATCGGCGGCGCGTGACCCAGGGAGGCGCTTGGCGGCTGCAGCGAAGCGTCGAATGCGGGCGGCGCCGGCGGGAGAACAGGCGGCGGCGGCGGCGGCTGCGGCGGCGCGTCGCCATGGGGCAAAATGGAAGGCATCGTCGGTAACACCTGGGGATGAGGCGAGCCAGTAGATGGGTCCCCAGGGCGCTGACCGGACGGCACCGTCGCTGAAAGCAGACGGGGAGCGGCAGAACCCGTGTGACGACAGAGGCGCAGCTGATTGAGATGACGACGCACCTCACCAGAGGCCCCCAAAACCAAATACATCGCGCGGCCGAGGCAGCGACGAATGCGCCCTGCGAGCCAGCGCCGTGAACCTCGATAGTTGCGATAGAATACAACGTCGCCTGGAGCAAAAGCAGAAGTCTGCCGCTGCACTGGAACCTGATGCGGCGGGTGCAGCAAAGACATCAAGGTTCGATGAGGACGACCGTGGAGCAACTCAGCCGGCGAGCGACCATCTCGGGGCTGAGAGCGATACGATGACAAAAAGAGCAACAACGCGTCCTCCCGAGAATGCGACTCTTTCAACTTCAACATCTGTGACTTGAAAGTCCGGACCAATCGTTCAGCGGCACCGTTTGACTGAGGCGAAAACGGCGCGGATGTCAGATGTTGAATACCATTGGCTTGGCAGAATGACTGAAATTCTGCGGACATGAATTGTGGGCCATTGTCGGAAACAGCAAAACACCACGTTGTACAAAAGGTCTCTCCCTATGAGCAAAAAATCGGCGAACCAACGGATCCTCGATCCGAGACTTTGACAAAGGCCATTGCGTAGCAACAAAACGCAAAACGGTAGCAAGGACAGGGTCAGCAGCTGTGGCTGTAGCTACACGACGAAACTCAATCGGAAACGATTCGACCACTTCATCGGTTTCCGAATCAATGAACATGCAAGCAAGTTCGGAAGAATCGAATGCTCTATCCTCAGCAACAGGCAAACGGGACAACGCATCAGCGTTTCCGTGCTAAGCAGTGGACCGATACAAGATATCGTAGCGGTACTGCGAGAGGAAAATAGACCAGCGAATGAATTTCTGCGCTGTACGCGGAGGTACAGGCTTGTTCGGATGAAAAAGCGATGTCAAAGGTTTGTGGTCTGTGATGATGGTAAAGTGACGACTATACAAGAAATCATGGAACTTAGTAACACCAAACACGAGAGCCAAAGCTTCTTTCTCTATCTGCAAGTAATTTCTTTGCGCAGACGAGAGCAATTTGGACGCAAAGGCAATAGGGCGATCATGCGACCCATCTTTGTGCGCAAGCACAGCACCGATCCCGAAATCCGATGCATCTACCATCAACAAAAGGGGTTTCTGGGGATCGAATGGCGTAAGGCAAGTAATTGAAAGCAACGCCGATTTCAACTGGCGAAAAGCGCGTTCTCGAAACATCCCCCAAGCTGTAGCTAAGCCATGTCTCCGCAATATCCTTTCTTTCAGGAGTGCTAGTCCTGCAAGGTTCGCAGGAGAGCTTCTGTAAAGTTTGGAAGGTAAGAGACGAGGTACTGACAGAAGTAAAGCTGTGAGGACGGGGCGTGAGTCGTGCTTGGGTAACTCAGTTGGTAGAGCACTTGCCCGTGATAGGCAAAGGTCCCGAGTTCGAGTCTTGGCCCGGCACACAGTTTTAATCTGCCAGGAAGTGCCACTCATATATTTCCGCTGTTGATGCAGCGAAACTGGAGCATGAAGCTTGCTGTTTTGATTTATCACTTCTCTACTACTAACTGCCTATAGAAAAGAAAAAGAACAGCAAAAAGTGTGAGGAACATAGAACAGTGACCTGATATCGAACGCAGCCGAAGTCTAGCTGAGGACCCTCAACAGAAGGCTATACGGAAAGCTGAAGTGCGTAATTGGAGATAAACAATTTGGTTTCAGGCGAGGAGTGGGAACTAGAGATGCCATTGGGCTGCTGAGGGTGATAGGGGAGAGGTACGTGGAGGAGAAAAGGAAGGTGTATGTTGTGTTCATTGATCTTGGAAGCCTTTTGACTGTGTCACATGGGACAAACTGCTGGAAATCCTAAGGAAACATGCAGTTGACTGGAAGGATAGGCAGTTAATTAGAAATTTACATTTAAACAGAGAGCAAGAGTAATAATAGGGTGTGTGATGAGTGAAGAAATTCAACTGGGAAGAGGCGTAAGACAAGGTTGTTGCTCGTCACCAACATTGTTCAATAAATATCTGCAGGAAATTATTAGTGAAGGTTTTGAAGGAAGGAGAGGAGTTTGTATAGCAGGTGGTAGAGTAGAGTGTATAAGATTTGCAGACGACATAGTTGTGATGGCAGAGAGTGCAAGAGAGATGGAACAAATGTTAGGTGATCTAAACACAAAATTAGAAGAATATGGAATGAAGACTATCAAGAAGAAAAAGCATGGTAATTGGAGGAAAGGGGAGAAATGCCATATGAAAATAGGGGGAGAGGAAATAGAGCAAGTAAATAACTTCAGTTACTTGGGAAGTGTAATAATGGATTATGTGTATTGCTCAACAGAAATTAGGAAAAGAATTGCAATGGCAAAAGAAGTATTCAAGAAACAGAAATTAATTTGTCGACCACTAAACAAAGATCTGAGGAAAAGACCTGCCAAATGTTACAGCTAGAGCGTTGCACTATATGGTGCAGAGAACTGGAAGTTGAGGAAGGAAGATGAAAGAAAACTGGAGGCGCTAGAGATGTGAATATGGAGAATAATGGAAAAAGTTGAATGGGAAGACCGAGTAAGGATTGAAGAAGTACTAAGAAGAATTGTAGAAGAAAGAAACGTGCTGAAAGTTATCAGAAAGAGAAAACATTGTCTGAGGAGGGAGTGTTTATTGAAGGAAGAAATAGAAAGAATGGTGGAGGGAAAAAGGGGAAGAGGAAAAAGAAGATATGAGATGGTTGACAATATGAAAGGAGGCAACTATTCAGAAATGAAAAGACTGGCTATGGCCAGACAAATGTGTGAAAGGCTCAACCCATGACAAGACCTGCCGTAAGGCAGAATACCATACTACTACTACTACTACTACTACTACCACCACTACTAACTCTGTTCGCAGCACATTTCAGATATAGTATCCACAATGCGACTGGCTGTGCCTGTAAATTTATATCATTCTAAAGCACATAGTTCAGGAGATGCAACGTCATAAACATTGCGCTAGCCGCGCAGGGTAGCCAAGCGGTCCAGGCGCCTTGTCACGGTCCAGGCGGTTCCCCCCCGTCGGAGGTTCGAGTCCTCCCTCGGGCATTGGTGTGCGTGTTGTCCTTAGCGTAAGTTAGTTTAAGTTAGATTAGGTGGTGTGTAAGCTTAGGGACCGATGACCTCAGCAGTTTGGTCCCATAAGACTTTACCACCACAAACACTGAGCTGCCCGAAAATGAAAAGGCAGGACGAAATTCACAGGAAATGCTGGCCCCCCAACTCACCAGATCTGAACCCGATTGAACGAATCTGGGATGTGATTGAATGTGGAATTTACGAGAACTGGGTGACTTTTTGTGCAGATCTGGCGTTAACTCCACCCAGCGACTTACTAAAGTGTAACTGCTTCCATGTCACGACGCGTCGACTCTGTTAACCGTGACAAAGATAGACATACCGGCTATTATTTAGGTGGTCATGGTGTTCTGGCTGATAGATGTGTAGCTCAGCAGCGGAGTATTTAACAGCGTCGTTGTTGTTGCTTTTCTAATCCCAGTTTACTCTTCCGATGCTTTTCTGACTGCGCTATTACTGTAGAAATAAGCACAACTCAAAACAGTTAAGTGACGACGGGGTATTCTAGATGTGTTGCTAGATCGAAATGGAACTTTCATCCAACAGTAACTATCAGTCTCTGGGTTACTTAATCCACTATGAACGACCTCCTGATAACGACGCAGCTTGTCGCGAAATACTGGACTGATTTCGGAGAGCACTCTCCCTGGTAAACAACAAATTTTGTTAGAGTATCACAGAGATTAACTCACTACGGGGCACGTCGATCACTGTCCATACCTTCGCCATTACGGCAGCATGCGTTACACAACTCCACTTTTCTATTGTCTCGGTTACAGTACCCCTGTAATGGTCTAAATTGCAATTTGACTACGCGGCTAATCTAGATAACACGGCGTTGATCCCAACCCTGGGTGGGGTTACAGTACTCTCTTTCAGAGGCACACTTCACAGAAAATTGTGCCTGTGTGTCTCTTGCGTATTTCCAGATTAAAAAAAAAAAATTTTATATTTGTGGGGAAAATGCATTTCAGACGTAGTCCTTTGATGAGATCGTTACGCATCAACGTAATTAACCCGAGTTATCAAAGAAGAAGAAAATTCGTTATCTATTTGAATGACTGGACGTACCAATAACGCAGTAATGTAAAGGATTCTTTTCTCAAGAGAGTAAATATTTTACTTTGAATGCGTTTTATCTCTGTGAGACGAGTTTCCTCCGCAAAATGAGACATTCTCGGGAACTTGGTGTCTCGTTATACGTAACGGAACTGTTTTGAGCAGCAAATTTATTAAAAGTAATTCCGTCATTTCTATTGACTTCTAAATCCCTTAATAAGTTTGTGACTAGCAGATGAAACTCTTCTTCCAAAAATCCTAATACTAGGAAACTGCCTTTTTATTAGTGTTTATCACTTAAAGTACATTCTTTGGGAGACTTTTAAAACCTGTAAGAATATTCTGAAGTTGATTAGTAAGAAGCAGATAATTAGCTCTCAGGTGCACAGGTACTACAATCTATTTCAGCATATAATTGATTTATTACAATATTTATCAGATCGTATCGACGTTACACATTTTAAATCTCATGCAAGGTCTCAGCAGACCTCTAAATTGTTCTGAAGATCTACTGAGTGAGCTACCTAATCCTAGACTTTCTCTGTTCCCATCGCACGAAGATACCACTCTTCAATATAAAGGAAGACGTGTAGAAACAATTAAACTCGTCAAATCCACCTCTAAAAAGACAAAATACATACATACATACTCGGCAAGCCTCTGTGTCGTGTATGGCAGAAGATACGTTGCACCAGTACCAGCCGTTTTCTTTCGTGTTCGAGCAGCAAATGGAGCAACGGAAAAACTACGGCCTTTATCAAAAGAATTGCTGACTATATTCTGACCCACCTAATCAAAAGGTTTTATTTTTTTTACACTTGTGACGTGACAAGCCACGCCCCCTACTGATATCCTTGACACTTGCAAGCATGACATCGTCATTGTTATCAAACACGTGACGCCACCAGGAAGGGAAATGACAGGAAATTTAAAAATTAAGGAGGGGGGATGACAGAGGACTTAAAGAAACTTAAGGTGGTGGATGGCGGCGAATTTAAAAGTTCAATACGGTGATAACAATGACAATAAATTCTAAGTTTTATGCTTTAACTTTCCTGTGTGAATGTCTAAGTGTAGGTTTTCAAGTTGTAACTTTAATGCTCAAACTTTCATACTTTCTACTCGAAGTAACTATTCTGCAAGTGTAACTTCTCACCTCTAAGAGAGTAACTTTTCAAAAGTGAGTTTTTATTTTCCCTTCTCACATGAATCTTTAGACTTGAACCTAACTGTATATATCATGTAACTTTAAATTCATTAGTGGCTACGTGTAACCATTACTTCTACTACATATGAAACTTCTGTGTCTAATGTATCTACGTGTATAATTACTTTGCTTACACACAATCTTGGTGAACTCAACGCATCTTACCTACCATATCTCATGACTATATTGCTGTATGCACTTTAAATGTAATCTGAATATTTGAATCTCCAATGCAAAACACTTACATAACCACTGAACTAAATAATATCAGAATGTGTATCAATTCACTTATTGTTTCACTGAATACAGTCTGAAACGACAATCACTGTTCCCTAAGCGCACAAAACTATGTTTAATTTTTGCCCTAATAATCACTTGGCATATCTGTGCAAAAACGGACACTGAGCAATGCCTTGCAATAGTTATTTGACTGCTTCTTTGCAATTACTTAGATAAATCTTGCCATGATTTCACATGCCACCTTCATACAAAATTAATAATCAGATCTCGCGAGCTGCAATGCGATTATGAGTTAGTCTGTTTTAGAACTGTTAAATAGCAAGACCGATGCGAGGATCAATGACGAATAATTTAAAGTCTTTAAAGCTACTTTTCCGTATTCTTAAATCGGCTTGGAAAATATGTGCGGGTACACATTTTTATGGAGAAGTGCCATGACTTTGAATACTGAATACAAATTTCATAATATTATAATCTGAAGCCGAGAGTGTTTTGTAATGACCACTTTAAAATAAAAAGGGATTGGGAGTGATATAGCTATTTACTCCTTTGTTCATGCATAATTACTGGAGGTAATTGTATCATAAAAGTCAAACAATGTAAGTTACTGAAATTCACAATTGTGAAATTCACAAGTGCAAAAGTTCACTAAATGTGACAGCCCACTCTCTGCTAGTGCATTAAGAAAATTACCTTCCTTTACAAATTGCAAGTTACAGCAACAGAATTATTTAGGTTTGCACAATAACATATACGTGTGTAATTATATTAAATTTCAGCCTCCAGTTTCATAAGTAAATAAACTTTACCTAGGTTTCGGCTATAATAATGTAGCCTTCTTAAGAAATGTCACAATATAGAATTAAAATAAAACATGCCAGATATTGGCCTTGTTAAAAATTAAAATGCGTCACTTCTGATGTTTTGCCGACAGGCCAGACAGGTGGACCGCGGACGCTGAGTCGTAACTGCGCGCCGCGGGCAGCGACGCAGCTAGCTCAGCTGGTAGTCGCGCGCATGCGCGTGCGGAGTGATACTGACTTACAACCAGTAAATGTTAACAGATTATTACGGAAAATTGTTTATTACAATAATTCGGACTATTAATGGCATTAAAACCATAAGTCACTGAAACTGCCGTACCATAAAAGGCAAAAGACATGTATAAGTTTACTGTACGTAAGTATAAATAAACATTAATTGATAACTTAGTTGTTACAACACCTAAAAATGATACCGTCAAAGAAACCATTATAACTGAAGTTACAGTTTTATGAGAGGCAAAGACATTATATAGCATAAAGGAACCTTTTAATAATAAAAGGCCATAAGTAAAGGCTAACAGTGTCTGAAATATGTGGCACTTAGCTAAGAAATAACTCCTGTGAATGATAATAAGGACAAATGTCTCATACAGGTTAGCGGTTAGATATACAGTATGTGATCAGCAATTAATGCATAAGAAAACAAGTAGGCTGTATGTCATAGCCACCTATTGACGTAGATAGAAGACATGTAATGTAATGGATATATCGGATAATAGGTGCATACAACGCTGCAAAACATTATAAAGACAGTATTGCCAGTGGAACAGCCTTAAACTTATAGAAAATAACAACGCTTTCGTGAAATGCGTAAGTAAACAGAAAGATTAGAGGGCTATGGTATCGGACGCCATAGACAGTCTCGCACCATCATGGTAGACGAAGCAAAGGCTGAAATCCTTCGAAGAAGTTCTTATTTTTCAACTGCAATTGGTCATGAAGCAAGTTGTCTTTGTTGTAAAGGAGGTGTTTGAAAATTTGCATTTCTTTGAGTCTATCTAGTCTGCATCCTTTAGCTACTTGGTTTAAGAGCTCTGTGTTTGTAAGCAGATTAGGGACAGGGGCCATTTGGATTAGATGCTCTGCAAATGTCGAGCCACGTTTGCCATCGCCACTTTATGTGGGTAAATGCTCTTTGTATCCAGTCGATAAAGCTCTTCCTGTCAGACCTATGTAATAACTAGGACAATCACTACAGGTAATTTTGTAAACACCTGATCGTCACAGTCTATCGTTAGTGTTATTTAGAGAGTAGATTAATTTCTTTTTAAGGCTATTATTAGTGGAATAGGTGACTTTAAAGCCCCGACTCTTTAAGATGCGCCTTACTTTGCAAGACACTTTCCCTATAAACAGGATAGAAATGGAATAAATGGAGTGATCTTTATAAGCGGTACCTAGTGTAGGTAAGGTCGTATAATGTTTCTATGTGTTTTCTTGTCATACATCTGTTTCACGATATTTAGATTGTAACCAATATTTTGGGCAATATATTCAAGTGTCTTTAATTCATTCTGTAAATTGTCTGAAGAAAGTGGAATAGATAGTGTCCGGTGTATACTTGAGTGGAAAAAAGCCATCTTGTCGGCTTGGGTGTGTGTGGAATTAGCAGGAATAATATTATTGGAGAAAGTGTCTTTACGGAAAATGTTAAAACTTATTTTCTTGTCAGCTATTGCCAAAGTTAGATAAAGATAATTCAAAGTTCTATTAGCTGTTTCAGTTTCTTGGGTGCAGCTTATTTTCTCGTGGAGGTTGTTAAACGCAGTAAAAGTCTGATCTATGTCATCGTGGGTGCCTTCAATTACAAAAAGTAAATCATCTACGTATCTTGCATAAAAAATTATTCTGTTCGCTAAATCAGGGTAATTTTGAAAAAAAGTGTGTTCCATCGAATTTACTAAAATTTCTGACAAAATATCTACCAACGGGCTGCCCATGGTTAGACCAAATGGTTGTGAATGCAGGCTGTCATTAAATGAGAAATAGTTGTACTTGAGAGTGGTGCGTAAAAGGGTCATTAATTCGTCTATTTCGATAATGGATAACTTTTTGTGAAAACGCAAATTGGCTTCTAATATATCCAAGTTTGGTAAAGTGGGACGTTTGTGTATAAACTTGCGATGTCGAAAGACACGAGTTTAAACAAATCAAAACAGGTTAAAATTTTCAATTTATTAGCTAAGTCCACCGAGTTTTTAACAGTGTATTTTTCCCTAAACACAAAATTAGGTTTATTCTATGATGTAAGAACCTGGCTAATTTATATAACGCACTGGACCGATTGGGTGATACACCATGTGAATCTTAAGTTGACTCCTCAAAGCAGGGGGTTTAGGGTTCATATTTATAAGTCATTTTTTACGAATTTCACCGTTTAGTTTTTTAGTGTTATGGCGTCCTGATCTAATCCCTTTTGTAACGCGGATGTGGGGTCTATCTCAATCGGGACGACGCCATTGTCCTCGAAAATTTTTCAGTTTTCTTCACGTATTCAGTTTTATTAACAATAATTAAAGAGTTGCCCTTGTCAGCTTTCGATATGAGGGCGTCATTATTTTTCAATTTATGATTAATGCTCTTTAAAGTTTGACGTATATTTTAAACTGTTTGTATAGTAGAACATTCTTTGTCGATAATTTTACAAGCGTCGTAAGCTATTCTAGTTTGAACATTTTTGTCAGTTTTAGTACTGTCAAGACCCACCTTAAGATCAACAGTTAAATTCTCTATAACACGAGGATCGCTAACCTTAGGTTCTATGTCAAACTTTAAACCTTTACACAACAATTCACTTTCAGAAACAGTAAAATTAATATCTGTCTTATTGATTACTCTCTCATAAAACTCAGGAGCGTTCTTAGAATTATTACAAGAGCTCTGCGTGCTACTGGTGTTAACATGATTGACATTCTGGCCAGTGTTTTTTTATCAAATCTCTTAATATTTTCATCTTTACGGTTAGCAAACCATAGGGTAGCCTGTGCCCAAAATGAATCTATTTGGTAGTTGAAAGCATTCTTCACTATTCCAGAAAGCTCAAGCTGAAGCCCGTAGGCTATTTCATTAAGGCTTTCATTCATAGCATGTAAATCAGCAATTCTACTGTTTAAAATCTGACATACCAGCTTCTTTTTCAAAATCGGCGACTTATTACAGAGCTTACTGATATAACCATTTACGAAGTTGGGAATAACATCTCACTGCTTGCACTAATTAATATAAGAGATTGCCATATCTGTTTTAAGAATGTTATGCGAAATGTCCATATACTTATGAGCTGCTTTAGTCACCTGGGCAGGTACAAATTTGGATATTTTTAACATGGTGCAGCAGAGTCAGCAACTTTAAAATGTAATTATATTACATTTCAGCCTCCAGTTTCTGATCACATACTGTATATATAACCCCTAACCTACATGAGACAATTGAATATCCAAGTCTCTCTCCCATGCGGACTGATTCCAAAACTTTCGAATCCAGAGAGTCTGCTTTATATATGTACTCACAAAGTACTCACAAAGTGTTTATTGTGGCCAGTAACAAAAACAAAACTGACGGTTCTCATACTGTAACAACCTTTCTAAATTTAAAAATATGCAATGTGGCACTGGAGGGGCATATTTTTTTCAGACAATCACTTTGCAGGATGATACCATTCGACTATATATCGTCATTTTCACAATCAAACGTGACTTTTTTTTTATTTTTGCATGATGTTGATTGGTGTTTCTTCAGGTATCATCTTCAAAAGTATTCGATTTTTTGATCAAGAATTACATAAGGGCACATACACACACACACACACACACACACACACACACACACACATACACACACACACACACACACACACACACACACACACACATACACAATATTAAATGCTGTACTGCCTCATCATCGGTATATTGAAATCTCTGTTTATGTCAAATATTGTACTGTCTAATCATCAGTAAATATCATCTCCATCTTTCTAATATATTACAGAGGGAATGGAAAAGGAAAGAGACTCAAACGAAAAAATACTATACACACGATTTTATTATAAAAATGATTAAATTCAAAAGAAAGTTGATGGATAATATGCACGATCTAGTTGTGTTAAAGGGTATTCAGAGGAAAATTGCACGGTTTTCTTTACATTTCATATTTTTTACGTTCTTTCACATATTTAATGCTAATTTATATTTTTTTACCCTACAGAACACCCATGTATCCTTAATATCGTAATAAACCAATTTATCACACTGAAGTAGAGTCACTTTTAATGCTAATACACACATTGGAATTTACGAACTTAATATACATTCTGCTTCATCTTTGTAGAACATCATCTATTGGAAACAGTAGGTTGTATAAGGATATGTTACGATATGATAGGTGTGCAAGAGAGTAAAATCGGTTGATGATATGGTAGTAGGTCCAGAAAAGAAGTGCCAAGAGCAGTGTTAAATGTGAACCACAAGTAACCTACCAATACTGCACTGGCGAGCGAAGCTGGTAAGCGACATGCACCAGATACATGTTCCATTGGTATGCGAGATAGAAGTACTAGTACGAAGGAAGTGATGGTTAGTTTTTAAGAGCGCAGTGATCTTTATGTCCTGTGGTACTGGTTGATGACGATGTTGACCACTATTATTATTACTGTTACTATTTTTACTACTATTATTGCTATTATTACTGTTATTATCCAACACAAATCAAATATTGCAAGAAACCTAATCATTCAATAGTTCGAAAATTATAATTCTGCTTTGATTAAGTGTGAAACATTCTATGCAACATCCTCGATTTTGTGGGTATTAATAACAGTAGTCATCAGTTCCAAACTTCGTTATTGTTCAACAGCCGACCACATTCTACTGTAATCAATAATAGTTCTGCAGTTTTTCGCATGCTTATTTATCAATTCACGTTTCAATTTTATTTCAGGTTTCTTGGTTGCACCTATATGGGTGTAACAGACCAATGCATCTTCACTTAAAACTTCCGGGCTGATAGGCCGTGGTCGAAGTATAAAATTCGCTACTGTACCTCCGAGGATGTCTCCCGCAGTCGGAGACGAAACGTCAGGGGAGAGTTTTGTACTTCGACCACTGCCTATCAGCCCGGAAGTTTTAAGTGAAGACATTACCGGCCGTGAAAGCTTACATTGGATGAACAGACCAATGCATATTAATAAAAAGAAAGCTACAGCGAAGGTATACACAGAGGGGGAACATTCTGCTTGCGTTTATGTTATAAGCTTAGACCAGATACTATCGAACTGGTGCTCTAATTTATCTATGTGAGATATACAACACATAAAAAAGAAGAAATACGCTAGAAAATCACATTAACAGGAACGACAAAACGACAAAAAAAATGGCTCTGAGCACTATGCGACTTAACATGCGCGGTCATCAGTCCCCTAGAACTTAGAACTACTTAAACCTATCTAACCTAAGGACATCACACACATCCAATCCCGAGGCTGGATTCGAACCTGCGACCGTAGAGGTCGCTCGGCTCCAGACTTTAGCGCCTAGAACCTCACGGCCACTCCGGCCGGCTCAAAACGACATTTCACAAAAATAGACAGATGTTATCGTACCTGCCGGCCGCGGTGGCCGAGCGGTTCTAGGCGCTTCAGTCCGGAAGCGCGCGACCGCTACGGTTGCAGGTTCGAATCCTGCCTCGGGCATGGATGTGTGTGATGTCCTTAGGTTAGATAGGTTTAAGTAGTTCTAAGTTCTAGGGGACTGATGTCCTCGGATGTTAAGTCTCATAGTGCTCAGAGCCATTGGAACCATTTTTGTTATCGTACCCAAATGCTTAAACGTTAGGGGGGGGGGGGGGGGGGGGGAAGCATTCAAAAGTCCTTTACTGAGTTACTCGATCCATTTCTTTGGTATACTTCACAGTACTATCTTATACACATATGATGCGATACAGATGATCATATGAAAGAAGTTTCTTCATTCAGGGTTTTTTGTGAGTAATACATTGATTGATTTTCTGTTATTGTCGATTCCAACACGTATATATATAGAAGTTTCTTCATTCAGGGTTTTTTGTGAGTAATACATTGATTGATTTTCTGTTATTGTCGATTCCAACACGTATATATCCATAAAGGTCGATACGGCCGCCCCGTAGCGCAGTGGTAACGTTACTGCTTACCACGCAAGGAGGCCCGGGTTCGATTCCAGGCAGGGGACTGGGTGTTGTGTGTCCTTCATCATTATTCTCATCATCATTGACATGCAAGTCGCCGAAGTGGCGTCAACTAAGAAGACTTGCAATATAGCGGCAGATCCCCGAAGGGGATATCCCGGCCAATAAATGCCATACGATCATTTCATTTTTCAAGGTCGATATGTCATTGTTTATTCTGGAACACAATAGATACTTAGAAATAAAAAGCCAGAAATATCTATTCCTTTAACACTGTAGTTTTCTGTTACACAATCTATTAAATACAGGGCGAGTGATATTAAGATTTCCAAAATTCTAACACTATATTTAAATGTTCTGAATTGAAATTTATTATCCATCATTTAGTTATCTGTTGTAATTGAGTGAAAATGGGCAGTTGGTTTCATTGAAAACATTTTATTTAAGGAAATTTGTTAAAATTATGATGTATGAAGAATACACATTATACAATGTTTCTGAACAGGAAAAAGTTAATCGTCTTAAAATTTACAAGTCCCATGTGAAACCTGGGTTTTTATACATTTTGAAATGTTAATACTGTTTGTAGAAATTATGTGTTCTTAAAGTGTTTCAAATTATTTTATGTCAATCGTTATACATTTGAAAGAAATTTAAATGAAAAATATTGTATCTTTATGGGACCAAAAATGTACTCTTAAAAATCTAAATGGTCCTTAAAATGGTAGTAATTAAGAAGTTTATTTTTCGATATGGATCACACGCCAACTGCTAGGATACAAATAGCAGCCAAGTGTGCTAACCGTCCAAGTCTTATGTCTTGTTCTGTAAGGTTCATATCGTTCGTGTCAACGTCCTACATCAGTTTTGTTATAAGTTGTGATGGGTGTGTCTGATTTTTATGCTGTGTATAATCACACAAATATGCTGCTGTGCAAAGTCGTTTGGACGAAAATACTTATAAAAATTAATGCAAACAAGTGTCTGAATTAGCATAATAACAAATCTCGACTCTGGACATCTAACTGGAAATGAGACAGAGAAGATAAAAGTTTTTTGTATTCTGCAATTACTGCTTCCCAGTTATGAGTACAATAATGCAGCATAAGACAAAAAAGGTATTTTTATTGATTGATGCTTAACTTTGACTAATGCTGTTTTTGGGGAGAACTATTACAGTTTATGTCGTCATCTGGGAAAAATAGTCATGAAAAAATTTGTCCGAAAGTAAGCCCTGTGCGGACGCTAGGCCTGGACAGTGGTAAAGACAGAAATGAAATGATCATAAGATTTTGAAATCTCGAGTTGCTCAAACGCATTAATGGAAGGAATAGATCTGGTGAGGAATGAAGACATTCTGTAACGAGCCAATGAGATATATATCTAACAAAGGTCAATTTCTTCATGGGTTCACCAGCAGCCTCGAGAAATTTGGAGAAAGACCTAGATCCACCAGGCTGTATTTTAAAATTGTTCTCTATTAGGCACTACCACTTTCGAGCAGGGCTCATTCCCAAGTGCCTCTAAAAACGTAACAAAATGCCATAATTAAATGAAAGTCATTAGGCACAAGCCTACACAATTCTACTGGATGAAGTGTTTCCTCAAGCATATTGATTACCTATAACAGATGTGGCTAAATCATGTTCGTCAAACCAAAATCCGTGAGTCACGTATTAGCACGTAAGCAAGGCTGTACATGATGCGTACCGATGCATAGCACAAATTATTCATTGTTTATAAGTATATGTGATTGACTGTGGATGGCTGTTAAAAGTACAGCAAAATTCATTTTATATAGTACAGCTCTTTTTATAAAGTTATTGAAAGATTAAAATCAGATATTCCTTTGACAGTACGTAATTATACGTTGTATTATAAGTTCCCTGCAAGAAAACACAACCGAGTGAAGGAACATAATAAAAGAACGCTAGTGTAAACGTGAGTGAACAAAATGCAATAGGCAGGATAGTATTTAAAAAAAGAAAGTAACGTGTTACACATCAAAGTGTTCAGCAGGAAATAATGCAGAGCACATGATGCATAGCACAAACATGTACTTTTCAGAGACTAGATTCTTTATCTCTGTGATGTCCTTAGGTTAGTTCTAAGTTCTAGGGGACTGATGACCACAGTTGTTAAGTCCCATAGTGCTCAGAGCCATTCTTTATCTCCGAACACGCTATTAGTGTAATGCACAGTCAACATTATCTAAAATACTAAACAAATATCTTACGTGCAGTCTCAGCTTAAAATACGAAGCACAATCCAGGTAAAGCAAGTCTTAGATTCAGAGTAGTGGTGTAAATTTTGTAAAACTCTTTGGTTCATTATCTCTGATTGTTCTTTGGCAACACTGTCACCATATTCGTGCAGGCGATTGTATATCCCAATTTCTTCATGTATGTCCATTACTCTGGCCTTCCCGACTTTGTGTAAGACTTGAAGTGCATCATCAATTTCCTGTGAGGTATGCATTTCAGTTTTATTCTGTTATAATTTGTCCCAGATAACTATTAACTGTGCATACTCTGACTGTGAGAATGGTAGGGAAAACTTTTGCCCAAATACTTATCGGTCCAGAAGTTATTCTTTAACATGATTGCAAATTTGGCTGCAACAGTCCTGATGTAAGACATTACCACATATCTAGGCTCTTCCTTATATATCCCGTCTATAGCGCGCTTTCATCATCCCAAACCATTAGATTCGGTTTGCGCTTCCTAGCATAAAATTTTCCAACCATTTCTGTATCATTTCCATTGTTCACAGTTTTATATCGAATTCCAGGCCGGCAGGAGTGGCCGAGCGGTTCTAGGCGCTACAGTCTGGAGCCGCGCGACTGCTACGGTCGCACGATCGAATCCTGCCTCGGGCATGGATGTGTGTGATGTCCTTAGGTTAGTTAGGTTTAAGTAGTTCTAAGTTCTAGGAGACTGATGGCCTCAGAAGTTAATTCCCACAGTGCTCAGAGCCATTTGAACCATATATCGAATCACTGAGAGTTCTTCATGTGTTTCTTGTTGTATCATTGACGTTCTAATTAGTTTATCTAACACAGAGTGAAAGAAAATATTTTTAGGTGATTCTGGATGGCTTGAAGTTATGTGGGTGACTGTATCCATTGTTTTGAATTTTCTGTATGTGCTGAGCGGGTGACTGTTATCTCCATTTATTATTGTTGTGTCTAAAAAAACTGATATTCTTTTAATACTCTAGCTCCATGGTACCTTATGTTGGGATGTCTATTACTGAGTCGCAGTAATATGGTATTCACTTCCTCAACTGTTAAAAAAACGAGTACATCATCGACATAGTGTTTATAGTATACGACGTTACTCGCTGACTGTTAATGTTTCTCAAAAAACTGATTCTCAATCAAATTTACAAAGATATCCGCCATTGTACTAGAGAGGCAACTACCATCGGAAGACCTTTGGGCTATGAACACATCCCATCTTCACAACTAAATTAATTCAAGGATAATATTAATTCTAGGGTAGCAATTATTTTACCTGTCTCTCCTTCGCTAACATTCTTATACTTGGAGAAGTCATCACTGATAATTCTGTCTCAGCTATCGGAATATTGTTGTACAGGTTCTCGATATCGAGTGGAACTAATCTACAATCACTTGGGATTCCTATGTCAGTTGCGTCGACTTCTTTTATAGAATTTGTGATTGTATTATTAGTATGAAACATGCAAAATTTATTACTTAAATAATTTAACTGCTTTCTCAAAATGTGAAGTGGAGACAGTTGATACGATTTAAGTTGTACAGATTAGACTGTTTTCTTTATATATTTTAGGTAGTGCTCTTGGACACATTACAACAGAGTTCGAAGTATTATCATTATATATAAAATGTGATGGGCTATGCATCATGAGGTTTGTTCCTCTTTGCAACTGTGTGTTAATGCTACTGTTCTCACAATCACTATCAAATCATGAATTTTACATTTTAGATCATGTGTTTTAACGGTCATGCTATGCACAACTAGACATGGATGCAATATTTGTTTGACAAGGATGAGGCATCCACATCTGTTATAGGTAAAGAAGTTATTTGAAGAAACACCACATCCAGTGGACTTATAGTGGCTCGTATATGGTGACTTTCATTTAGTTATCGTGTGTTGTAACGTTCTTAGAGGGACTTGAGAATGAGCTGTGTTCGAAACAAGTAGCGCTGAATAAAGGATGTAATGAATCAGAGAAGTGCAACGGTACGGCACGTGTTACGAGATAAATAATTTCAGAAAATACAGTTGAGCGGTGGTGTAGACAAGACCATACACCTGGAGATTGCGATTCCTTTAGTTATGATGTAACTATGGAGTCGTTTCGTTATAGTTGGTGCTCTTCCGTGTACTGCACCAGTGAAGTACATTCTTTGTCTACAACGTTGTAAATAGACAGAATTTATAATTTGCAATTGTTTTCTGCAGTTGTCTCACACAAGGAAATGTTGCTTTGCAAAAATGACACAACATTTTCTTGATTTGGCAACACCTCAGTTTCCGCAGCAACATTGTCTTTCTATAGAATTCTGCGTTGTCAGATACACTGAAATAGAATATCTTTATCTTTTTCAATTTATTGGTCCTTGATCGTAGGCGATACAGCTAGCTACCACGTGTTTCACCCGAGTAAACGCATAAAATAATACAGAACAACTGAAAATTCACAACGATCGTTCAATAAGTAATGGAACACATTTTTTTTCGGAAAAGAGGTTGATTTTATTCAGGATTTCAATACACAATATTATTCCCCACTCTTTTGGCTACAAAATTCCATTTGACAATATAATATCCGCTAAATATGACGGCCTTATGCCAACTTACTGAGAAGACCTCCATGTGTGCATGGTAACACCTTACTGGTCGACGTCGGAGAGCCAACGTCTTTCCGCATCAATACCATCCCGATCATTTACGTACTGCTTCCTGTAGAGTGAATCCTTCATTGGAACAAACAGATTGAAGTTGGAAGGTTGGATGTCCGGGATGTAGGGTGGGATGAAGAAGAAGAGTAAAATGAACTTTCGTGAGCCTTTCTCCGATGGGGCCATTCATCGACGTGGAGATGGGGTAATTCGCTTACATTTACCTGGCTACGAACACGTTGAAGTGGTTTCTTAAATTTCCTGAGGGTAGCACGATACACCATTACGGTGGACATCAGACACAATAGCCCCTTCAGAATACCACAAGACCTTCTCCATGACTTCACCAGCTGAGAGCGAGGCTTTGATCTTTTTCTCCGGTGGTGTGGCGCTACTCCTCAATCTGCCGTTTCGTTTCCTGTTCGAAGTGATGAAACCATGCTTCAGATTCTCACGATCAGTTTGTCCTTCGCTGCTCTCTGTAGTCTTCTGTTAGGCGGCGTTGAACCCAGTGGGTACACATCTTTGAATATCCAAATGGTGGACGAGTGTACGAACTGAGACGTCCAATTGTGCAGCGAGGTGTTTGACCGTCATCCGTCGATCACATCGAATGAGAGTTTATTCGACAAAGAAATTTCCCAAACAGTCGTGCAAATTGAGAAGTTATTCTATTTTGTCTTCGCTACCAGTTTTGGGAAATCAGTATGCCATCTTCAGGCCCCATATGCACCTCTCAAAAATTATCGGTCTTGACACGCTGGGGCCATGTGCTTCTGGATGTCGTCAATTCTCAAGTGCTTCTTTCGAAGACTTCACAGCAACCCACGTCTTCGAAGGAAGCAGGATAAGCAGCTGAGACCATCTCTGCAGTTGCTCACCAGGAAGTGCCCATGACAGTTGTGATGCACCGAGAATTTGATCTTTAATCACAGACTTTAACTTTTAAGTTCTTCTGCATAACAGCACTAACAGGAATTATGGCTATACCTTTACATGTAAAACACAGAATCACACGAAAAAATTTTCTGCACACAGCTTACTCTTGGAGCTATAGTCACTTTTATCGCTATCTTACTAAGAAAAAAAGTCCTGAAATGATTTAATTCATTCCTTTTCCAGTTACTGGTTCTGCTTTTCTTCAGATATCTTGAGTTGCCTCACTCTTCTCACAGCAGGATCAACACGAGATGAAGTACTGGGATTTTAAGAACGTATCGGTAAACCTGGGAATATCTTTGGCATGGCACTGTGTTTCAATAGATTTTTTGTATTCCTAGCAAATTCTTGAATATTTCCTTCCTTATGTACCGGGTGATCAAAAAGTCAGTATAAATTTGAAAACTGAATAAACCACGGAATAACGTAGATAGACAAAAATTGACACACATGCTTGGAATGATATGGGGTTTTATTAGAACCAAAAAAAAAACAAAGTTCACAAAATGTCCGACAGATGGCGCTAAACAGCAAAACGTCAGTGACTGCGCATGACAATCGTGTATAAAAGAAGCTGTAAGAGAGAGAATCAGCTGCGCCAGCAGTCGCAGCTTGTTGACGTTACCTGAAAAGGCCCTTTTAGTGAAGCTGTATTACCAGAATGGAGAATGTGCTAGTTTAGCATTACGATCCCATCGCCATAGGAGGGGGATTCGAACGGGTAAAGGTCCGTTGACAAATGCAGCTCTGGCGAGAATGACTTCGAAGTTCGAAGCCACGGGTTGTTTAGACGATTGACCCCGTAGTGGCTGACCGAGCACAAGGCGTGATACTGCTGAGATAGTTCAGGAAGAAATAGAGACTGTAGCGGATTCGTCTATGCACGGGGAAGTCAGCGCTCGTGCAGTCGCACGTCGCACCGGCATTCCATACACCACTGTTTGGTTGGCACTTAGGCGTACCCTCCGATGCTATCCGTACAAAATCCAACGGCATCATGAACTGTTACCTGGCGATTTAGTGAAGCGGAGGGCATTTACGGTGTGGGCGTTTCAAAAGATGAGAGAAGATGACGATTCGTTGAGTAACGTGTTGTGGACCGACGAAGCTCATTTCAAGCTCCGAGGGTCTGTCAACGCCCACAACTGCAGAAATTGGGCTACCGAAAATCCTAGAACTGTCGTGGAAACTCCACTGCATGACGAGAAAGTCATGGTATGGGTTGGATTTACCATATCTACTGTTATCGGGCCTTTTTTCTCCGAGGAAATGCGTGATTCTGGTCTTGTAACTGCTACCGTGACGGGTGAGAGGTACGCCGATATGTTACAGAATCGCATTATCCCCAGCCAGACTGATAAACACCTGCTGCAACGTACGATCTTTATGCAGGATGGTGCTCCACCCCATATTACTAGATGCGTAAAGATCTCTTGCGCGCTTCGTTTGGTGATGATCGTGTGCTCAGCCGCCACTTTCATCATGCTTGGCCTCCAAGGTCCCCAGACCTCAGTCGGTGCGAGTATTGGCTTTGGGGTTACCTAAGTCGCAAGTGTATCGTGATCGACCGACATCTTTAGGGATGCTGAAAGACAACATCCGACGACAGTGCCTCACCATAACTCCGGACATGCTTTACAGTGCTGTTCACAACATTATTCTTCGACTACAGCTATTGTTGAGGAATTGTGGTGGACATATTCAGTATTTCCTGTAAAGAACATCATCTTTGCTTTGTCTTACTTTGTTATGCTAATTATTGCTATTCTGATCAGATGAAGCGCCATCTGTCGGACATTTTTTTAACTTTAGTATTTTTTGGTTCTAATAAAACCCCATGTCATTCCAAACATGTGTGTCAATTTGTACCTCTCTATCTACATTATTCCGTGATTTATTCAGTTTTCAAATTTATACTGACCTTTTGATCACCCGGTATATAACTTCTTGAAAATGTTTAATGCAAACTAATGCATATTTTGAAGGTCCTTTCGTGGGATAGCTATACACCACGCAACTATCTTTTCCCCATCAGTTACAAACCAGAATACAGTTACGTTACGCAGAGCTTTCCTTTAATAGTGCTCTCGTAATTGCTGGTACATCGTGCGACACAACATTTTGGAGCCATCTGCAAACGAAAATTACACTGTAGTGCCATGATGCAAACAACTCTGCCAGTGTAATACGTTGAGGCTACAAGCATGTGCAATAAATTTATTTTGATGATACATGTAAAAGGCTAACACATTTTTTTTGTTAACTAAAGTACTTTTGAGGTTAAAATTTCAGTAAGTATACTTATGTTTCTCCGTCATTAAAGAATTATAACAGTTCTCAATTTGGCAGAAAAACATTTTGTCAGTAAGAGCTATTTTGTGTTAGGTAACTTCTCAGTTTAGCATGTGCTTTGAGCTGACTAACGAAACAGGATTGCCACATTGAAAACACTCTAGCCTGGTTTGTAGGAGGGCATGTTAGAAGGCGATATTGTCACTTCGTAGTTCCTGCCGTAATTACGTTTTTCACGCCAAAGTAATTTTGACAGATAGGGTGTACTGCTGAATTTTCCCTTGCGTCCGTCTGAATAGTGTAGCTTATCTCTCCACAGAGTTCTAATTTGAATCCCGTTGGTAAGGAAACAGCGTTCGGAGGTGGTCGATGTTATTTAACTGATATGGAGTATTCTGCTTCTTTATCCGGGGTATAGGCTTTTACAATGTCGTCCATTCGACTGTGACGATTACGCAGAGCATGAAATGAGTATATTTTGGCTTGAAACTTACTCCGCGTCCAACATGCAATAACAAGACAGCTGATTGTATTGTTGTCACCGTGGTGCTGTAACTGCATTAGTCGTGATCGTGCATCTGATTGTATAGTATGTAATGGAGTACTCCGAGAGTCTTTTCCAATAACAGAGTGCCTCCAATCACATTAACTCGCCCCCACAACTGCGCGCCACTGTTCGACTCATAACTAGCCGATTCGAAAGCCGAATCACAATTATCTCTACACATGAGCGCGTTCAATCACCTCAAACGGCCATCTTCAGATACAAAAACAAAAATTAAAACTTATCTGCAATTTAAGATGTCACATTTAAAATACGTTTAGTGTTACTAAACAATGGGTTTAATAAAATTCTCTTTCTCCGTTTATGCATAGGAGGACCACGCGTTGTCATTAACGAAAAAGTATTCTGCTGCGTTTAGTGAAGAGCAATCTTATAATAAAAATAAAATAAACAACTGACATATGGTGGTGGTTAGCAAAACGATAAAAATACCTCTGTGTTAAACACTGTCTTTAAAGTAGTAGCACAAACTTTATATATAAATTTCTATTAGTTATTACACATACGATTCTTATCGTTTTACAATATAAATATCCTAAAAATACGTAAAATATTGATGCAGAGGTGAGCATGGTTCACTAGATGGCGCTTACTCTTCGACTGTTAATTTCTTCAAGTCAGGCGACTCTCGTAGGTGTCGGTAGCGGGTATCCGTGTGCACGTTTGGCAGCTTCCTACAGCAAGAGGCTAATGTAAATGTTGAAGCACGTGTCCGTTATGAACTCATTTTGTCTTCTCAGTAATTTACCCGGTTCCTTCCTTTGTCTGTGTAAATTTCTAGATCCTCCAGTGTGACCAAATATTGTGCCTTGTTGGCAGTGTACAAAATTTTTGTATTTTTACAGGAAGTCTGTACTGTTACGTTTCTCAGATTGCACCTGAAAACGCAACGATGTCTCGTTATTAGCATGTGTGTGTTGTTTGTAATGCATCAGAAAATTTCTTCCCGTTTCGCCTAAATTCGAGGGTTGGCCAGAAAGAAATGCATTGCACTTTTCTTTTTTTTTTTCTCAGCCGAAACCAATGCTACGAATGGGAAACGTTAGGTATGTATTATTTGAAGTTTCCCGAGTGAGCGCACCAAGTTTTCGTCACTTCCGACAGATAGCGTAGATGCAGAACAGTTTCAAAATTGCGTCTGTAGGTGATGTACCCTACAAGCGACGTGCCGTCATTGCATTTCTCACTGCAGAAAAAGAACCTGTGGGGAATATTCATAAACGTTTGTGCAAAGTCTGTGGAGCATCTGCTGTCGACAGAAGTACAGTTAGTCGCTGGGCACGGAGGGTGAGGTCATCGGAAGGCGGTTCAGCGGAGCTCCACGATTTGCAGCGGTCGGGGGGACCATCCACGACTGTCACACCTGACACAGCTGACCTAGCCCCCCTCGGACTTCCACTTGTTTGGGCCATTAAGGGATGCCATCCGTGAAAGACATTTTGAGGGCGATGAGGAGGTAATTCACATAGTGAGGCTCTAGGACAAGGATTCCTACCGACAGCCCAAACACTCCCTTGCTTCGCGCTGCAGGAAGGCCACAGAAAGGAATGGAGATTACTTGAAAAAATAGGGTGTGTAGAGAAAACACCAATAATTCGTGCGTGTAACTCTCATTATGTTCAACAAAGAATTGTTGAAGAAAAATTATGCTGTGCATTACTTTCTCGGCAACCCTCGTATTTTCATTTTTACCTTCTGTAATATAAAATGTTCCAAAATGCGTTTACGTTAGGCACAACGCATGTACCTCCTGTGGACCAACTTGGTACGAGAATTTCGTACTCTCATTATTTTATACTATTAAATGTACGAGGGGAATCCCAAAACGGGCAAGTCAGAACTGGAGTAGACGAATGTTGAGCAAGGGCGTACACATTCTCCATGACAACGCTCGCCCACACATCGCTCGGCAAACCGTGGCTCTCCTGCAACAGTTTCAGTGCCAGTCCTGACTTGGCACCCAGTGACTATCACCTATTCCCTAGGTTAAAAAAGATTTCGGCTGGAAAGCGATTCAGCTCCGACGACGAGGTGAAAGAAGAGGTTCATACTTTGTGAACAGCATGGTGGCGAGCTGGTATGACATGGGCATACAAAAACTGCCACAGCGTCTACAAAACTGCATCGACAGAATTGGTGATTATGTCGAAAAATAGCTAAATGTTCAAGCTCTAAACTGATGTAAACCATTGTAAAAATAAACAGGTCTATGTACTTATAAAAAATAGGATTACCCTCCACTTTACATGTGACTTTTCAGATTATAGATGTTTTCAATTATAATGTTATATCTGAGGATGGACGTTTGCAGCCTTCGAAACCGATGATCTATAAAGAGAATTATGACTGCACTGCAAAATAAAAAAATATAAATTTTAACTATTTTAGCAATCACGGTCGTCTCCATACAATGTACACTATCTGATCAAAAGTATCCGGGCGACTGTTAGTGGACACTAATATGAGGGCGTCGCAACCCTCTCTCTTCTATCACGGCGTCAGCTGTGCTGGAGACACATCCAGTGAGGTCCTAAATGTACACTCCTGGAAATTGAAATAAGAACACCGTGAATTCATTGTCCCAGGAAGGGGAAACTTTATTGACACATTCCTGGGGTCAGATACATCACGTGATCACACTGACAGAACCACAGGCACATAGACACAGGCAACAGAGCATGCACAATGTCGGCACTAGTACAGTGTATATCCACCTTTCGCAGCAATGCAGGCTGCTATTCTCCCATGGAGACGATCGTAGAGATGCTGGATGTAGTCCTGTGGAACGGCTTGCCATGCCATTTCCACCTGGCGCCTCAGTTGGACCAGCGTTCGTGCTGGACGTGCAGACCGCATGAGACGACGCTTCATCCAGTCCCAAACATGCTCAATGGGGGACAGATCCGGAGATCTTGCTGGCCAGGGTAGTTGACTTACACCTTCTACAGTACGTTGGGTGGCACGGGATACATGCGGACGTGCATTGTCCTGTTGAAACAGCAAGTTCCCTTGCCGGTCTAGGAATGATAGAACGATGGGTTCGATGACGGTTTGGATGTACCGTGCACTATTCAGTGTCCCCTCGACGATCACCAGTGGTGTACGGCCAGTGTAGGAGATCGCTCCCCATACCATGATGCCGGGTGTTGGCCCTGTGTGCCTCGGTCGTATGCAGTCCTGATTGTGGCGCTCACCTGCACGGCGCCAAACACGCATACGACCATCATTGGCACCAAGGCAGAAGCGACTCTCATCGCTGAAGACGACACGTCTCCATTCGTCCCTCCATTCACGCCTGTCGCGACACCACTGGAGGCGGGCTGCACGATGTTGGGGCGTGAGCGGAAGACGGCCGAACGGTGTGCGGGACCGTAGCCCATCTTCATGGAGACGGTTGCGAATGGTCCTCGCCGATACCCCAGGAGCAACAGTGTCCCTAATTTGCTGGGAAGTGGCGGTGCGGTCCCCTACGGCACTGCGTAGGATCTTACGGTCTTGGCGTGCATCCGTGCGTCGCTGCGGTCCGGTCCCAGGTCGACGGGCACGTGCACCTTCCGCCGACCACTGGCGACAACATCGATGTACTGTGGAGACCTCACGCCCCACGTGTTGAGCAATTCGGTGGTACGTCCACCCGGCCTCCCGCATGCCCACTATACGCCCTCGCTCAAAGTCCGTCAACTGCACATACGGTTCACGTCCACGCTGTCGCGGCATGCTACCAGTGTTAAAGACTGCGATGGAGCTCCGTATGCCACGGCAAACTGGCTGACACTGACGGCGGCGGTGCACAAATGCTGCGCAGCTAGCGCCATTCGACGGCCAACACCGCGGTTCCTGGTGTGTCCGCTGTGCCGTGCGTGTGACCATTGCTTGTACAGCCCTCTCGCAGTGTCCGGAGCAAGTATGGTGGGTCTGACACACCGGTGTCAATGTGTTCTTTTTTCCATTTCCAGGAGTGTATATGGACAATCGGCATTCCTCTCTTCTTCAAGAGTCGAATTCAGAGAAGGTGCTGACGTCTGGAGCGAAACCTAAGTTCTCCCTCATCCAAAAGTGTTCCACTGAGTTCAGCTCAGGACTCTTGGCAGGCCAGGTCATTTCAGAAAACTTATTACCCACAAACCACTGCCTCACCGATGCTGCTGTGCGACAAGTTGCATTATCATGTCCCTTCAGTCATCGTCTCTGATCTGTTCCTGTACTGCATGCAGTGCACAAGGCTTTAAAAAGTATTCATATCCTTCCACATTTAACGTCTCCGTGAGCTCAATAACGGGACCACACTCTAACCACTACAAACACTTCCATACCGCGATATAACCTCCCCTGTGCTTCACTATTGCCACTTCATATGACACCCTGACCGCGACAAACACTTCCATACCGTGATATGACTCCCCTAGTGTATCACTATCGCCACTTCATATGATGGCAAGGAAAGTTCTCCCGGCATCCGCCAAAGCCAAATTCTTCCATCGGATTGCTGCAAGGTATAGCGTGGTTCATCACTCCATACATCTCGTTAACCGTTATCTACTGTCGAGTGTCGTTGCTCTCTAGACCACCTCAAACTATTTTTAATTTCGTCCGCACAGTGGTAACTGTACTGACCCTATGTGCGTTTCTTTCTCAATGACATTTGCCGTCAGTCGACTTGGACAGCTTTAGAACGTTTCAAACGTCGCTGATGAATTTAATACTCAGACATGCAGTGACAAGACCACGTTCGAAGTCACTGAACTTTCCTGAACGACCCATAATACACTTAGGAGCTAAAGAAACTGGTACATCTGACTAATATCGTGCAGGGCCCCCGCAAACACGCAGAAGTGCCGCAACACTACGTATCACGGGCTCAACTAATGCCTGAAGTAGTGCTGGAGGGAATTGACGCCATGAATCCTGCAGGACTGTCCATGAATCCTTAAGAGTACGAGCGGGTTGAACTCTCTTCTGAACAGCAAGTTGCAAGGCATCCCAGATATTCTCAATAATATTCGTGTCTGGAGTGTTTGGTGGCCAGCGGAAGTGTTTAAACTCAGAATAATGTTCCTGGAGCCACCCTGTAGCAATTCTGTACGTGTGGGGTGGCGCATTGTCCTACTGGAATTGCCCAAGTCCGTCGGAATGTGTGTGTGTGTGAAATCTTATGGGACTTAACTGCTAAGGTCATCAGTTCCTAAGCTTACACACTACTTAACCTAAATTATCCTAAGGACAAACACACACACCCATGCCAGAGGGAGGACTTGAATCTCCGCCGGGACCAGCAGCACACTCCATGACTGCAGCGCCCTAGACCGTACGGCTAATCCTGCACGGCCCGTCGGAATGCAAAATGGGCATGAATGGATGCAGGTGATTAGATACGATGCTTACGTACGTGTCACCTGTGAGAACGATTTCTAGACGTATGAGGGGTCCTTTATCACTTCAACTGCGCACGCCTCACACCATTACAGAGCCTCCACCAGCTGGAACACTCCCCTGCTGATAATCAGTGTCCATGGATTCATGAGGTTATCTCCATACCCGTACACGTCCATCTGTTCCATACAATTTGAAACGAGACTCGTCCGACCAGGCAATGTATTTCCGGTCATCAACAGCCCATTTTCGGATTTGACGGGCCCAGGCGAGGCGTAAATCTCGGTGTCATGCAGTCAGCATGGGTACACGAGTGGGCCTCCGGCTCCGAAAGAACATATCGATGACGTTGCGTTGAATCGTTGGCATGCTGACACTTGTTGATGGCCCAGCTTTGAAATCTGCAGTGATTTGCGGCACGGTTACGCTTCTGCGACGTTGAACGATTCTCTTCAGTCGTCGCTTGTCCCGTTCTTGCAGGATCTTTTTCCAGCAGCAGCGATGTCGGAGGCTTGATGTTTTACCGGATTTCTGATATTCACGGTACAGTTGTGAAATGGTCGTACGGAAAAATCCCCACTTCATCGCTACCTCGGGAGTGCTGTGTCCCACCGTTCGTTCCCCGACTATGACACCACGTTCAAAATCACTTAAATCTTGATAACCTGCCATTGTAGCAGCGGTAACCGATCTAATAACTGCGCATGACACTTATTGTCTTATATAGCCGTTGGCGTCGGCAGCGCCGTATTCTGCCTGTTCACATGTCTCTGTACTTGAATACGCATGCCTACAGCAGTTTCTTTGGCGCTTGATTGTAATGACGTATGTTGGAAAAACAGAGGAGAAGTGAAGACGGCCAGCAGACTTTGCGTCAATGTTTTCGATGAAATTCCTGTTCTCTCTGCAATGGCTGATAAAGTGAGGGCACGTAACAGTGTTGATGACCGTCCATCCACCGGACGATGACTTTAAGTGTGTCCAATTTCGAACGAGTCTGTTGCCGATGTGGTTAGAGGACTTGTCTCAGGAAAAAACTGCATTGCGTAGTGGGGGGACGAGGACATTTGGAAAGCATTTGCAAGCAAAAGCATTTGTAAGCAAGTTCCTCACTGGCCGATACTGTTTGCTCACGTTTACACAAAAGCTATCGATATCGAAGTGAAGGTAATTTTAATGGTCATATTTTGGACAGCAAGGGGAGGAATAAAAAAGGCGTCCGGTTTGTGACCACCAGCCTATGAGCCTAAATCTGGACGTCATCCTGCCGTTGCATGAGCCGGCCACTGTGGCCGAGCGGTTCTAGGCGCTTCAGTCCGGAACCGCGCGACTGCTACGGTCGCAGGTTCGAACCCTGCCTCGGGCATGGATGTGTGTGATGTCCTTAGGTTAGTTAGTTTTTAGTAGTTCTAAGTCTAGGGGACTGATGACCTCAGATGTTAAGTCCCATAGTGCTCAGAGCCATTTGAACCATTTTTTTGCCGTTTATGAAATGTGGGCATGCGAGACAGTGGGAACGATGGACAAACGCAGGACTTGTCTGTGCAATAATGTCGACACAAATATTCAGGTGACACATTTACATACTTCATATTTTATTTATTTATTGTTATTTACACATCAAATTCCGCAGGACTAAATTGAAAAATAAATCTGCAAGGTCATGGAACGTGTCAGTACATGAAATTACAACATAAAAGTAATAACAGATAAAAACAAAATGTTTATGAACCCAAAAATGTCAGGCCGTAAGTTTTAGTAAACGCAGTCAACAATATAACATAAGAATCAGCTTAATTTTTCAGGGAACTCCTCAACGAAATAGAAGGAGAGTCCCATGAGGGCGTGAATTGCTGCTAAGATTTTTTAATTCTTGTGGTAGCATATTGAAAATGGATGCAGCAGTATACTGCACAACTTTCTGCACAAGAGATAAGGAAGGCGCAGATCGGCTGAAGTCTAGGAAAACAACTTCCACTAGATTCTTCCCAACGACAGCATTCAGGATTGCCACTTCATCGTCATCACTGACTTACAAGTATAGGATTGGTTGCTGACCTTTGCGAGAGACGCTTATACGGAGAACAAAAGTGTAAACTACCTTTAAAATTTGGAGAAATGACAATAACTAATTTCTCTAAAAATGTTGTTATTATACAAAATTAGAAACTGTAGCAGATTTGAGCAGAAACGTTTTGGAAAGGGTAGTCGTTACGTTGCGTAAAGCTGGACTCCACCTACCGTTAAATTCATGCTACGTTAAAGTGATGAGTTAAAGTTCTAAGCTCGTCAGTAACTCCGGTGTTATTCTGTGAATTAATGTGGGAGAGCAGCTTATTGTTCGTGTGTCTAGTTGAACGGAGCGGAATATTCCGCTCCTTCAATAACAGGTAATATTTAGCTCGTGTACCAAAAGTTTTGCGAGGCACAAAATCCTCCCAGGGAACTATGACCCAATTTTTCTCAATCCTCTCATCATTTTCACTAGCAAAGTGGTGTATCGTAATTTAGTTTAGAGTGCCCGTGTCGAAGTTTAGTTTTCCGTCGTCAGATGCACAAATTAATTAGTGTACTATACGGTAAAATGTATTTCCAGTAAGTTTCCTACGGCTAGGGGATTGAAGTAACTACTGTTCCTAACAATAAGCGTGCTCACTAAAAACGACAGTTGTTTTGTTAAAACGATGTTTAAAGTATCCTCTGCCCTTGGCTAGCTGGTATTAAAGTGCGGACCTGTCTGAAAGTTCTTGTCAGGACCGTGATGCTAAAGAAAGCATTACAATTGCTATCCTAGTGGCTTAGCAAAAGTAGGTCTAGTGTTTCGACGCAGCCATATTTGGCATGCCCAGCGATACCTATAAGTGGCCGAGCGTTTCTAGGCGCTACAGTCTGGAGCCGCGAGACAGCTACGGTCGCAGGTTCGAATCCTGCCTCGGGCATGGATGTGCGTGATGTCCTTAGGTTAGTTAGGTTTAAGTAGTTCTAAGTTCTAGGGGACTGATGACCTCAGAAGTTAAGTCCCATAGGGCTCAGAGCCATTTGAACCATTTTTGATACCTATAAAAGTACAGCACCCAAGGGGAGCTTCATAGACATTAGTTACAGGAGAGTCGTGTTCAGAGTAAAACAATTTTTTTAAAGTCTATTACACTCTTCGAAAACTAAAGACAATAAAACCACACTGAATGTATAATAATACGACAGAGAATGTAGCAAAGAGGCCTAAAACTTCAGGAACCGTTCAGATTAGGTAGTAACAGAATACAGTGGTTACAAAAAAGAAAGAAATAAAATTGGAAAATAAAATAAAACTAGTGAGAGAGAGACACTGACAAGATATAGGTCAGCGGCAGCAGAAGAGTTTGGTCGGTATCCGTGAAGCAGCAACGTGGCTGGTTCGGCATTTGCTGGTCCTACATTCACGCCGCTGTCGTGAGTAATGAAGCAAAATAACTACTCATTGAATTAGTTTCATTCCTAATCTTCTGAGGCTACAACACTCAATAAATACTGTGATAAGCTGAATCATTATGACCAATTGCTTAACACTCTGTTAGTCCAACTTTGGAAAGCAATACAGCAGCGAAGATGTGTGCCATAAATTCGGCAAGTTCTTATTAGGTTCGTGCAGTCACTTATCTCATAAAAAGATTTTGCATTGTGAAATACAACTGGTAGTGATTAATATTTTGTCATTCTGGACACCACATACGAGATATGAGAACAGTTATTGATACAGGATCATCTTTTGGCAAGTTACACATAAGTTACGTGTAATACGTACACACACAGGTTTGTCAATAAAAAAAAAATTGTGGATTGCTCAGTCCTCGTAGCAGCCCAGGACTGGTTTATCATAAAGGTACGGTGGCCGATTACGCCAAATGGTGGAAAGTTCTCTAGATCCGTTGCCATAGAGGGTAGTGCAGTATCGATGCGGACAATAGCGAAGGTCAGCCAATTTGACCAACTTCGACAGCGACGGCAGTCAGTGCATAGTCATGTCCACCACGGAAAACTAATGGTCCATGTAAAACACCGATTGTCTTGGCAGGATCAACATTCATATTATAATCTGTCTCAGCCTACTGAATATATGTGTAAATTGTCAAAAGATGATTCTGTATCAATAATTATGCGGGGTTTGGATACTGCGACGAAACTCAAATTTATTGGTGACTGTACTGTGTACAACAGTATACAGAACGCTAGCATCAGCCGACTCCTGTGACTGTACATCGAGAACCAGGGGCTCAAGGATTCAACCGTTTTGTCAATAAAATACATTGCTCCGTCATGAAAGTATTTTAATTTCTCCTTACTAATCCAACCTTTGACTTCTCTCTGTCACTGTTCCGCAGCTAGCTCTTCAAACATAAATTTTGTAAGGGTTAGTAGTTATTTTTGAATGATGAAAGAGAGAATTTCGAACCTTTGCCCCATGCACCCAAGACAGCCCTGGGGCTCAGTAATGGATAGTATCTGCCCTGTGCATGTTCCTGCCCGATTGCTAGGAAACGTGAACGCTGGCGCGCAAGGGAGCACGTGAGCAGCGGCGGCTGGGCATGCACGAGAGGCAGAGGATAAGGGAACTTGCTGGCAGCAGTATGGATGTTGCGGGTTCTGTGTCTCCTAGGACATACGAGCACTCGGTTGGGCCAAAGACTGCTGCAGGGCGGTCGCTTGGGCTGAAGAGTGTTACAGGCGCCATCACGCCGGTTGTTTAACTACTCGGCCGTTGGAGGAAGCGAGCCCCATTGGGCAACCGTTACATGCCACTAATGTAGGCTCTATAATGAGCCTTTTTCTGTAACTGGCAATAATTTTGTTCTTACATGACGTGTGAGCCACTGCATCCTGGTTCACTCCGGATCCAGCAGGTATGTGAGGTCGTTCCTCTGAGTAAAGCCACCCGTTTATATTTTTCTACCAGGCTGAGTTTACCCGATTTTCTGGACACGTATTTACGATTTGTGAAGAACGTGGATTGTATATTGGGTTTTGATCCCCAGTTGCCACGTCAGCGGGTAGCGTGGCTTCGTTGACTGCGTACGAAAGCCTGCGCTTATTTTAAATTTTTTCTGTAAGGTACTTGTCCGCGGTATTACCTACTCAGTGCTTGCCAGCCTTGTGTATTGATGTTGTGTTGTATTTTACTCGACTACTGTTTAATTCTGCTTATGTTTGTGGGTAACGGGAGAGATTTGTAATTATTTATTGCTTTATTTGTTCAATTCAAGTACGATCTAAGAAAAAGGCGTCACTATATGCTTTAGTTGTATACGGTTGCCTCTTCTTTAGTCTTCTTCTTGTTTCTTGTTTATTCCGGCTTCTTGAGATCTCCTGTGAAGAGACACGATACAACACGTTCAGTAGTGGAGTGGGACAATCAATGAAGTTACACAACAGTTAGTAATGTAACTTTTGAAACCGCCGGTTTATTGGCGTTTCTGGAAATAAAATCACTCTCATATTCTCATGCGGTCAGCAAATTTCGTGTAACAGTTTGTATGTGTAATATGGCTTAATACGTCGCAAATCGTTCTAATGAATTAATTAATCCGCATTAAAGTGTTGCTAAGCAACGTCATCAACAAGTTGATATGTGCCTCAATTAAAACAGAACTTCGATATTTTGTCAAAATCAGCACTTGTCTCAAAATTAATTTCCATCTTCGTGCATTAAGTCCAAGCGCATTTGCAAATATTGTATGCGATTCGCTGGACAGCTCGATCACGCATTAGCGTGTGACGTATTTCAAATCGAGCGCGCAGGTTTTAGTTTTCCCTAATGGGCTAAACGACTCTTTTGTAATAACGTGATGAGTCTATCTCATGTGAAGTCTAAATGAAACTGGATTTGTCTCCATTCGGGTCAAAATCACAAAAATGAAATTGACCGGGCAGGTCAGCGAACTGAACACACGCACTTAGAGCACTCGAAGTGGTAACTCGTCTCAAAGTAGAAGCCGCACGTAAATTCACACCTTTTCATGCACACAAAATTCAAACCACCTTTATATTAAACAGATAAATTATGGCCTGCAATTACTAATTAACATTTCCCACTCTGAATAAACTCCAAGAACTTGTACTTCATAATCAATAAAATTTTATCGCATGAAAGAAGCTATTAGTTTGCTAAAACGGATTCAGATTACAGTCAACTCGTGTCTAGACGATGACGTCACGAAACTATACTTGCTTGTAATTAACGAAATACCTGTACTGATAAATACTATTCGTTGAGTAATTTACTAACTTTTATAACAACTGCATCGCTACAGTTGGTCTTGTGGATTCCATCAGATCATTTTTGGTAATGAAAATTCCTTGCTCATCTGTGGAATAGGTATCTACACAGAGGCGCCGAAGAAACTGGTACTGGCATGCGTATTCAAATACAGAGATATCTAAACAGGCACAATACGACGCTGATGTCGGCAACGCGTATATGCCAACAGGTCTCTGGCGCAGTTGTTAGATCGGTTACTGCTGCTACAACGGCAGGTTATCAAGATTTATGTGAGTTTTACCTGTGTTATAGTTGCCGCACGAGTGATGGGACACAGCATCTCTGAGGTAGGGATGAAGTGCGTTGATGACTGGAAACATGTTGCCTGGTCGGCCAAGTCTCGTTTCAAATTGTATTCTGCGGATGAAGATAACCTCATGAATCCATGGACCCTGTATGTCATCAGGGGACTGTTCAAGCTGGTGAAGGCTGTGTAATAGTGTGTGGCGTGTGCAGTTGGAGTGATATGGAGCCCGCGATACATGTAGATACAAGTCTGACAGGTGACACGTACGTGAGCATCCTGTCTGTTCACCTGCATCCATTAATGCCCATGCACGTGCATTCCAACGAACATGGGCAATTCCAGAGGACAATGCGACACTCCACAGGTCCAGAACTGCTACAGAGTGGCTCTAGCAACACTCTTCTGAGTTTAAATCCCTCCGCTGGCCACCAAAATCCTGAGACCTGTATTTTATTGACCGTATCTGTAATGCCTTGCAACGTGCTGTTCCACACCCTCGTACTCTTATGGATTTATGGTGAGCCCTGCAGGATTCATGGTGTCAGTTCCCTCCGGCAACACTTCATACATTAGTCGAGTGCATGCCACGTCGTGTTGCGACAGGTCTGCGTGCTGACGGGTCCCTACAAGATATTAGGCATGTGTACCAGTTTCTTTGGCTCTTCAGTGTATATTTATAAAACAATTTGCGAGCTGATTCTAGTAAATACCCCTTACTTGTTATTAGCCATTTGCCGAAATAGATACTTGTCTGATATTTGTATTGATATTTGTTTGTCTGCCGATTCTCCCCACTAGACGAAGATAATTCTTTCTGTATATTTAAATGGATTCTGCCGCTGTTTCCTTGTGCTGTTATTCGTTAGGACCTTTTTATTCGTAATTAGTTTCCATTATGATTTATTAGGGCTAATTCCCACTAAATCCCCCTTAAGTAAACCTGAGCAACACCAGCTAGAGGCAACTTTTAGTGTAAGTTTGGTTCGGCCGTCTCCGGCACCCTGTAAGTCCTACATTAATTCGCCTCGAAGGAGTCACAAAATTCAAGTGTTGTACCTGGTGTTTAGATGGGCAGTTGCGCCGTAAGGCTCCTTGTATTGATAATACAGTCTGCCTACCCGTCGACGCGTATTTGCAATTAAGCTTAAATCTCTTAAAATAATTATTCATGGAGATCTCATATTTCTTAACCAAATTCTTTGTAAATGATGAAGCACCTTTGCCCTCTGTACATTGTTTGCATGGCCGCTGAATGTTTATTTTGTAATCCTGTATCTGTCTTAAATGTTAAAAAGCTGCTGAGTGGCGAAATTTTGTTCACTTGAGATCAGTGAATTTTGGCGTAAAGAGATCCTTAGGAGTGAGGCATGTTATTCCCTGATGAAATTTGCATGCAAAATTTAATTACTTGAAACGGCCTCGCCGTGGAAGGCATGTATATTTGGGCCTTAAAACGTATGGGCAGTTGCTAAGAATAGTTATTTCTCTGATCTACTGAAATTCTTGACGTGCAACGGTCTGTTAACAAGCAACGTCGTATAGGTATTAATAATTCTTGATGCAACTGTTTACTACTTTAACTTAGTTTGATAAGAAAAAGAACGCAATTTTACTTTTGTCTCGCCAACGACTGGTGATGGTTTTTTTTGTCTTTTTTCAATTATCTTCTTGGACTCATGTAATTAGGAACAGTATTTATTGATGTGGTGAGTCTTCGGTTTAGCTGCCTTATTTACCAGTCATCAGTTCTTCAACTATTGGAATGTATATTATACTAATTGTAAATTGTTCAGCCGTTATTTGTTAATAAAGTACCTTTTATGCATATAGAAATTTGTTAATGTAGTACTTTACCAGTCTCCAACCAGCTCTCTGCTACCTCAGCTTTGTTTTTTAATTATTTTTATGCATTGTAGATTTTAATTTCCATTATGCACTCAGTACATTCTAATATGACTGTGATAATACTTCATAAGCTGCAGTCATATTTCATTATTTCCTAAGATGTCGGCTAAATAGATAAATCGGAGATTTACGAGAACGCTATTAGTTTATGTGACTGATGAACCAGGACTAATCTCTGATATTTTCTGTGTCTCCGTTGAGAGGAAGACAGTTGACAATCCAGAGGGTGAAAACGCAAATCGCTGTCTCGCTAAAAATCGCAGAGAAGAAGATACTTAAAATACCTCACAATAAAAACGCACTTTCAACGCTGGAGGCATTAAAAAGAATGCGAGATTTTACACGAAGAATGTATCAGGTCACATAATTCCCGTAAATTACGGACCTGCCGTCTATATGGGCGGAGCAGGCGTTGGATTGCGTCTCAGGTGTGTTCCATCGAGTTCAGACCAGGGAAATTTTGTGGTCAAGATACCAACGCAAGTTAACTATCATGCTTCCCAAACGACAGTTGAAGGATTCTGGTCTTGCGACACGGATAGGTTTCCTGGTGGAAGATGTCATCGGCGCCGGAGAAGTTGTCAGGCATGAAGGGATTGACGTGGTCCACAGCTGTCACGGTGCCT
Source organism: Schistocerca piceifrons (assembly GCF_021461385.2). Classification (NCBI taxonomy): domain Eukaryota; kingdom Metazoa; phylum Arthropoda; class Insecta; order Orthoptera; family Acrididae; genus Schistocerca; species Schistocerca piceifrons. The sequence continues at coordinate 564,740,279 of NC_060143.1, forward strand.
TCGATTACTAACACATACCCCAGCGATGCACACGTGAAAGTTCCCCACAGCATAATACTGGCACCCGCCTGTGTCCGTGGCGCGGTGCATGTTTCCAGCAACCGTTCCGTTGGACGGCGACACGACCATTGTGGTGTCACCGCCAGACACCACACTTGCTAGGTGGTAGCCCTTAAATCGGCCGCGGTCCGGTAGTATACGTCGGACCCGCGTGTCGCCACTATCAGTGATTGCAGACCGAGCGCCGCCACACGGCAGGCCTAGAGAGACTTCCTAGCACTCGCCCCAGTTGTACAGCCGACTTTGCTAGCGATGGTTCACTGACAAATTACGCTCTCATTTGCCGAGACGATAGTTAGCATAGCCTTCAGCTACGTCATTTGCTACGACCTAGCAAGGCGCCATTATCAATTGCTATTTATCTTGTGATGCATGTACCGTCAGACCGATGTTCACCAATTGTGGATTAAAGTTAAGTATTCCAGCAGCTACGTACGTTATTGGCTATATTAATTACCTTGTCCTGTTCCAGACCTCACGCCAGCCTGCGTGAGCTTAAACGCGTGCCTTTCGGCTACCTCCTAGTGGCTTGGCTGTCTTGCCAAGTCACAACAACCATCGTCCTGGTAACACGTACGTAAGCGTCCTGTCTGATTGCCCGCACTCATTCACGTGCCTTGTGCATTCGGACGGACTTGGGCAATTCCAGCAGGACAACACGTCACCCCACACATTCACTGTGAAGCCTGAAAGGTCCAGTGTCTGCGCGACTTGACGCAATAGTGGTACGTCCTTACTGGAGCGATGCTTGCAGTTTCATACCCGGAGGACGTACAGAGCTGATACTGGTGGAAAATAGTACATAGAACAGAGAATATTCTAAGGAACTGCAGAAGTTACTATATTTGATCTATTCAACGTGCTCATGGCCTTACCGATGCCTGAAACACGATGTTAGTGTTGGAGATTGCAAGAGTGGTGAGATCTACTGTTGAAGGAAATGGAGTTAAAGAAGGATTGAGATCTTAATTAGTAGAAAGTGGTTAGTACATTAATAAATTTGGTAATTAATAATAATTAATTAATTACATAAAAATTATCTTTTCGAAAATTTCCAAATGAAATCATAGAGTAATAGTTATTATATATACTGAAATGTGACGGTGTGCGTTAATTTCTAACAAGGGAACCTCCCAATCGCACCCCCCTCAGATTTAGTTATAAGTTGGCACAGTGGATAGGCCTTGAAAAACTGAACACAGATCAATCGAGAAAACAGGAAGAAGTTGTGTGGAGCTATGACAAAAATAAGCAAAATATACAAACTGAGTAGTCCATGCGCAAGATAGGCAACATCAAGGATAGTATGAGATCAGCAGCGCCGTAGTCCTGTGGTTAGCATGAGCAGCTGCGGAGCGACAGGTCCTTGGCTCATGTCTTCTCTCGAGTGAAAAGTTTAATTTTTTCTTTTCAGACAATTCATTCGTTGCAGTTTATGTGACAAACTCTTATGTTTTCATCACTCTTTTGGGAGTGGTTCTCATATCCACAAGAAAACCTAAATCGAGCAAGGTAGAAGAATCTTTTTGCCCACTCGCCAAGTGTACAAGTTAGGTGGGTCGACAACATATTCCTGTCATGTGACGCACATGCCGTATAGAACATATCAGACGTGTTTTCCTGTGGAGGAATCGGTTGACCTATGACCTTGCGATCAAATTTTTTCGGTTCCCATTGGAGAGGCACGTCCTTTCGTCTACTTATCGCACGGTTTTGCAGTGCGGTCGCAAAACACAGTCACTAAACTTATTACAGTGAACAGAGACGTCAATGAACCAACTTTGCAAAAATGAAGAAAGTAAACTTTTCACTCGAGGGAAGACTCGAACCAAGGACTTCTCATTCCGCAGCTGCTCACGCTAACCACGGGACCACGGGGCTCCGGTGCTCAGATTCTCCTAGATGTTGCCTATCTCACTCATGGACTACTCAGTTTGTATATTTTGCTTATTTTTTTCATAGTCCCACACAACTTCTTCCTGTTTTCTCGATTGATCTGTGTTCAGTTTTTCAAGGCCTATCCACTGTGCCAACTTATAACTAAATCTGACGGGGGTGCGATGAGGAGGTTCCCTTGTAAGCAGGAGACCATTCTGTGAACCAGCGATAAATGATATAAAAAAATGGATAAATGGTAGCGGTCCCTAGCGTTTCTAAGAAACCTGCATATGACTAGACAACACCAGTAATAAAGTTAAGCATCCTATTAAACCTGACAATGGTAAAGGAACTTAAAGAATTTTGGAAATATTTTAAATGATGGGAAATAAGTAACAACGGTTTTGTTTATAAAATACACTGCTTTCATGAGTTTTTTAATCAAGAGGGATGTAGTCAATGAGACTGTTGGCACCCCTTGCTTGTAACAGGTACTATTTATTTATTTTGTAAAATTTTATTTTATCTCGGGGTAATGTATATGATCTCATACTCACCATATTCATTGCTTCCACTGTCGAGGATCCATTTTCAAACCTGTAAGTGGTGGTGAATGTAATCATTATTCTTATGGCGAATTTAATAATAATGGATACTAGCCAATAACCTTTTGCCAAAACGTTGCTGTTTGTATAAAAATCTATTTTCAGCTAATGTTTCTGACGAGGTCATGGAGCTGAACATTCGCAAAAATTATCTGTTTCTATACTTGCATTCCGTGAAAATGGCCTATGAACACAGTTATTTATCTGTAGATTTCAAATCAGAAAAAGATATGTTAAAAGAATTTATTACTTATGAAACGTAACAGATTATTTCCACCTCAAAGGAGCATTCTTCGTTGCATACGCCTGTAGCCTTTGTCAGTTCTGGGAGAACCGAAACTTCCTGTACTCCAGTCCTGTGTTGAGAAAGCACCAGTTTGCAAAGAAGCCTGCGAAATTTAATTTTTCCTATAGAAATAATAGCCACATTTCCTTGCAAACCGAGTTAGGGCATACTTATTTATGAAAAGAAGTTTACGCAAAAAAATATCTAAGTAAATACGGTACCTATTATTTTGGCTAGAGCAATAAGTGAAGCGATAAATCGATCTAACAAACATAACTCGTCGCGCCAAGTGGTAAGCTGCAGTCACCGCTAGAGGCGCGGGAATTTCAAATGATGCTGTGTATACTTATGTTTGAAAATCTTCAGTTTTCGCCACATTTCGTCATGCGCTATCGTGCGTAGCTGAAAACGTGTAATTACAGCCACTCTAGAAATATTGATTATCCTTGGCTTAATGTTTTATATTCCATGATGTACGTTCCTCGGAGAGAAATAAAATTAATGCTGTGTTGGAATCACGGTGTTTTGTGTCCGTAATATTTTGGTGCCTACACCCGGAAAGAAATTGCGATTTCCTGCGTGATTTCAACAATTAGCGGCTTACTTCACGCTATAGGAAACAAGAGACGACGTCTGACCGCATCACAAGCTAAGTCCATTCCAATATAATATGATCGCATGAACTGGTTGCTTCAAAACAATTTTTGCGGCTTTGTATTGCAAGCCTGAAACTTGCACTCAGAGTACTAGTTTTATTAAAAGGTTTTCGTTCACTTACGTTTGCGCATACGCTGCTTGTTAAACGTTTAAGCTATTCACAAGCGCACTCGTAAACAATCTTACAACAGCCGTCTATAATAAGACATAATGCAGGACGAATCAGAGATACAGTTAGCAAGCTTCAAAAGAAAGCGAACTAGGGAGAGGACTAATTCTACGCGGTTTTGTGCGGCTGTTGATGCTCTTACCATAGAAAGCCCGTTTGATGATTTTGAACATTACAGGCAACGCCTCCAAGAAACTCTAGAGAAGCTCGTTTCATTAGATGACGCTATTCATAATTTTCTCTCTGACGATGAATACAATGCGGACGTGCTGAGCTGTGAGGAATACATAGATAAAGTCAAACGCGCTATACAGAAGGCTACAAAAGCAATTGATTACAAGCTTTCAGCCACAACGTCGCAGATGAATATCACGTCACCACCAGTGCTCACACAACCAACTGTATTCCACTCTGTCAAGCTACCAGCAATTAAGCTTGAGTCATTTTGTGGAGATGTCGAAATGTGCTCCCGCTTCTGGGAACAATTTGAATCGGCCACTGATAAAGACCCATCCCTTTCTACAGTAAACAAACATGTTTTCCTACGAGGGTATCTGTCAGGCGAACCGAAGTTACTAGTAGATGGAATACCTATAACGGCTAACACGTATGAAGAAACAAAGAAAATTTTATTGAATAGATACGGAGATAGCAATCGCATTATACAGGCGCATCTCGATTGTTTGGATGCGCTAAAGCCTGTACAGTCAACGACACCTGAAACGCTGATCAGTACATTCCTGGAATGTAACCGTCGTATTCAAGCACTGCGTGCCTTAGGAGAAGACGTCGTGGCATACGGTAAAATTCTGCGTGCCTCTCCCGCTGAAATGTGCCAGAAATGGGTCATTCATGCTAGAAGAACCGAAGTAGCGGAAGGAGATGTGGTGAAACTACTTAACTTTTTGGAAGAAGAAGTTCGTGGTGCTCTCAGTGCACAAAAGATTCGCACAGAATATCAGTCATCTCCTAGCTTCACGCCCACTGCAGCAGCGCTTCACATAAATTCAAAGCAAGCGAACAATCCGCGTAAGCCTAAACGAGAAGTACCGGTACAACCATATTGCGTATTTTGCGAAGCTCGCTCCCATTGGGCCCAAGACTGCAACATAGTAACTGACAGCCAACAACGCATCGATAAACTAAAGCAAGATAATCGCCGTTTTATATGTCTAAACCGAGGTCATAATGCTAGAAACTGCAGTAAGAAGGGCAAGGTCTCGTGTTCTAAGTGCAAGATAAGTCATCACAAAGCTATCTGTACTGACATTGCTGCCTCTTCTTCATCTTCTCAGCAAATTAGCTCTACATCTGTAGGGAGAATCGACGTAAGTTCAGCAGGTTTTACTTATCTTCAGACAACTCGAGTATGGGTCAGTGGACCCGCAGGATTAAGCAAACTTACTCGCTGCGTTCTGGATAGCGGTAGTCAACGAAGCTTCATTTCCAAGTTCCTGATTGATGAGCTAGGTTTAAGAACTATAGGACATCGTGATCTATCTGTCAACGCCTTTGAAGTGCTATCCGCAACTTCAACGCATCGTAGAGTCGTAGAATTCACACTACAGGGTACATGGACTGATTCCAAGACGTCTATGACTGCGTTTGAAAGCACATACTCATTTTCCGCACACCCAACTATGCCTTCCGATTTAAGAAAACTTGTACGCACACGGGGACTTCAGTTTGCGGACCTAAGGGATGGTACAGAAGATCTTCCCAACGAGATTCTTATCGGAGCAGATTACTATCGAAAAATCGTTAAAGATTCCCCTCCGATTCGATTAACGTCATCAGTTGTTCTGTTACCTTCCATTCTAGGTTGGATTCTTAGTGGAAGCAAATAAAGTACCACGGCTAACCTTGTGACGGCAAACTACATGTTTAGAGACAGCGACAACAACAGACGATATTTTACGACGTTTCTGGAATTTAGAAACAATGGGAATCACAGAAGATGAAACAACAACTCTGAATCAGAAGGAATTGGCGTTATTGCAAGATTTCTCAAAATCCTACTGCATCGAAGACAAAAGAAGAGTCGTGTCTTTCCCCAGAAACCCGACGTTATGTTATCTAATAATCTTCAGCAAGCAGAGAAGAGATTTGCTTCATTGGAGAAAAAATTTACGAAGGACAAGAAACTGAAACAAATTTACGAGGCACAAATGAAAGAACACATAAAGAAGAAACATGTGGACAGAAATTGCGTGACACATTTTATCTGGCACATCATGCAGTAAAGAAAGAAAAGTTAGGTATCATCAAATGGAGGATTGTATTTGGTGGTTCATCGCACGACCAGAATGGACGTTCATTGAATGCCTCTTTAGAAATAGGTCCTAATTTACTTCCTGACATTCTTTCAATATTACTGAGATATCGTCTACATCGAGTAGCCTTAATTGCCGATATCAAACAAGCATTTCTACACCTAGTTCTTCACAGGAAAGACAGAGAACTCACGAGGTTTCTTTGGTACAAAGTAATCGCAGATCAACAAGGAAACTATATTACAACTGACGAAAGGATTACATACCGCTTCACCCGGCTACCTTTCGGACTTACCAGCAGTCCGTTTCTTCTAGCAACCACGCTGAAAGAAATTGGTGTAATGCACAAAACGAATTTTCCGCAAGCTGCTTTACTTGTTGAAGATAATATGTACATGGATGATTTTGTAGCAGGTGCTAAAGATGACAATGCCGTAATTAACTTATATTATGAGCTTACATCACTCATGGGACAGATCAGTCTACCAATGGCAAAGTGGGCCACAAATTCAAGCCAACTGATTGGAATATGGCAATCAGAAGGTGTCAAAAAATGGTTCAAATGGCTCTGAGCACTGTGGGACTTAACATCTATGGTCATCAGTCCCCTAGAACTACTTAAACCTAACTAACCTAAGGACAGCACACAACACTCAGCCATCACGAGGCAGAGAAAATCCCTGACCCCGCCGGGAATCGAACCCGGGAACCCGGGCGTGGGAAGCGAGAACGCTACCGCACGACCACGAGATGCGGGCAGAAGGTGTCATAATCACTACAGATACGGAGGTACTGGGAGTCCACTGGAACACACAGACTGATACGCTCAGTGTTGTTCACAACAATGTTACCGACAATGTTATGAATCGTCCTGCCACTAAGCGAGAAGTACTGCGCAACACTGCTAGATTCTATGACCGACTGGGTTTGTTGTCGCCTGTGTCCCTCACTGCATAAATAATTTTTCAAGAAATTTGGTCAAGAGGAATTGAATGGGATGAGCTTTTACCCCTTGATCTTAGCAAACGCTGGCGAATGTGGGTATCCACATTGCCATCATGTTCACATATAAAAATACCCCGATGGGTTCGTGTATCTGAAAACACTGAGCCAGAAATCCATGTCTTTTGCGACGCATCAGAAAAGGCTTACGGAGCAGTCCTTTATGTACGGTGCACCACAACAAATATGGTATCAGTCCATTTCGTTTGCAGAAAAAACCTACCAGCTCCTATCAAAAAATTAACTCTTTCACGGCTGGAACTTCTAGCGACACTTCTTGGATCAAGACCACTTCATTATTTCTGTAAGGCCACGAGCTATAATGCAACTCGTGCAACCTTGTGGAATGACTTAACTGTGGATGGATACAACATGACCCTAATCGATGGGAAACCTTTGTGTCAAACCGTGTTACGGGAATACAACGACTAACGAATCCGTCACAGTGGAGGCACTGCCCTGGTGACGAAAATCCAGCTGATCTAACCTCCAGAAGAACCACAGCAGATAAACTTCACCATGCTTCTGTATGGTTCCACGGACCTGCTTGGTTAACAAAGAACAGAACACAGTGGCCTCGAATTTTACAGACGGAAGAGCACTCCTTGCCAGAAAAGAAGAAATTAACAGACCAAGTCTTCATGGTACAAACAACGATTGCTATTTTAACAGCTACACAGTACAGTAGCTACTTCAAGCTGTTAAAAGTTACAGGATGAGTACGTCGCTTTAAACGGCACTTATTGAAAGAAAACAGAACATCTGGAGAGCTAAAAGCATCAGATTTGGGTGAAGCAAGCACTTACTGGATTCAAGTTGTTCAATAGCAACATTTTGCGCTCGAACTGCATGCACTATACAACAACATGCCTCTACCACGTAATTCTCAGATAGCTCGCTACAACCCATTCTTGGATAATGGTCTTATTCGTCTCGGTGGACGGCTGTAGTTTGCAGAATTAACCAGAGATCAACGCCACCCGATTCTTCTTGATGGACATCATAATTTCACACGTTTACTGATCCAGCAGACTCACATTCGTTTGCATCACCTTGGAGTAAACATAATGTTATCTGAACTGAGAACAGAATTCTGGATTCGACAGGCAATTAAACATGTTCTACACCGTTGCCTACCTTGTAAGATGGTGAAAACTCACGTTGTTCAACAAACTGAGGCTCCATTACCAGCTGAACGAGTTTCACCACTGACACCATTTACAGTAACAGGTATTGACTTTGCTGCAACATTATATGTCAGAAAATGGCATATTATGAAGAAAGCGTATATTGCTCAATTCACATGCGCAACAACACGAGCCATACACCTGGAACTATGCTCAGATATGTCAACTGACAGATTTCTTCAAGCCCTACAAAGATTTGTCGGAAGACGAGGAGTGCCCAGCACAATTTACACTGATAATGCTACTACCTTCCATGCCACGCACTTAGAGCCGAAGGAGCTCTGGCAGGCTCTCATGGCAAGCAAGACGTACAAGTACCTCGCCCAGCAAGCCATCACTTGGAAATTCATCGCCCCACACGCGCCTTGGTGGGGAGGATTCTGGGAACGGATGGTGGGATCTGTCAAACGCTGCCTGAGAAAAGTTTTAGGACAGTCACAGTTGGACGAAGAAGGTCTCAACACAATCCTGGTCAGCTTAGAAGCAGCACTAAACACTAGACCAATTACGCAAGGGGGAGAGGATTCTGACGCAAGGGGGAGAGGAATCTGAGCCACTGACATCCGCACATTTCCTTGCAGGTGATCGACTCACAACACTACCTACTGGTCCAGAATCACCTGTTAGAAAGGACTTGTCCAAGGAATTTCAACGGCTGCAGAAGATGGTAGAACACTTCTGGGACAGGTGGAAGAAAGAATATCTGATCCTGCTCAAAAACGTCCATGAAACTCATCAACCAAGGCCAGGTTCAGGAAGACTCCAGCTGGGTGATGTCGTTCTTCTACAAGAGGATGTTCGTCCACGACACACGTGGACGAAGGCGCGGATAGAAGATCTTAATGAAGGAAGAGATGGGAAAATACGAACTGTAACCTTACGAACTTCAGAAGGATCCATAATCTCACGCCCCGTTCAACTGGTCATTCCTCTAGAAGTTCACCAGGGTGGGGAGGGTGTTGCGGGTTGATATTTGTAGTTATAGACACTCTGGAAATATTGATTATCCTTGAATTAATGTTTTATATTCCATGATGTACGTTCCTTGGAGAGAAATAAAATTAATGTTGTATTGGAATCACGGTGTTGTGTGTCCGTAATAACGTGATTAATTATTGGGTACTTACATAAGAAGTTTAATTAAAGACATTTATTTAGCTACAGCGCAAGTACTGTATAAATTTCAGTATCTTTCTATGTAGTAAAAATTCCTAACAGTGCCTTGCTTCCCAGTGTACTAAACATTGCTTCCTTAATACTGACTTTAAATGAGAAACATCACTGTTTGCATTATATTTCACTAACCGACTTTTAATAACTCGGCAGGTAAATTAGACACTGATATTTGCCTATTTAAATCAATATAAGACAAATCGTAACACAACACACACATAAATGTCACACTAACAAATGTAAATCCACCTGATGACGGAGGTTTAAGCCTTTGAAAGGCGTCGTGGAGATAAATAAACAGTGACTGTAAAAGTGAACTTGATTCATTTAATGTGAATAACAGTCGCGGTAAAGCCTAACCTAAAATGTTCGCATTTAAGGATAAGGCAACGATATATAATACATCAGAAAGATATTTGACCATTACCAGAAGTTATTGCATATAGACCACAACCAGTAGTGCATTTGTACAGCAGTTGTGCTGTAGCTGTGTCACTTTGTCATTTACGAAACTACAGGTTTGTTACAAATAAAGTGCAGCTACTCGCAGAGATCCAGTGAGAGCCGTAATCGTCGCATGGCAGCGAAACTTGGTAGATGTTTTAATGCGTTAATGTGGAACCGATTTACGATGGAAAAACATTAGTTCCAGTTTTGGCCACCAGCTGCAAATTGGCGCTGTGAAAGAAAGAAAGAAAGACGTATAGTGGGTAACGTATTAGGAAGCGGGAAGTGAGCAGAAAAGGTCAAACAAATAAAAAAGGGATTATGTTGATTTTACTGTTAACCTCCACTTACACGATTGGTACAATATGAGCACCGGAGACGTCGACGAGACGCTGTATCCGTAAAATGTCAACAGTTGCTCGCAACAGTTCCGGTGCAATCTGAGCTGCTTTCTCTTGTACACTTCAGAAAGAGATCGAACGTAAACGCGTTCTTTTAGGTATTCCAGAGCCGAAAGTCACTCACATTCAGATTATCAACGCACACCGTCGTATCGCCGCCACAAGCTGATGTTGGACCATATTACTGAATGAAGAATGTACTTGCTGATTGGGCTCCTCTGATTCCACGATCATCGCGCTGTGTTTCTAGGCAACCCATCGTCTGCATACGTCATCCTGAGTCAGACACTACGATCCTGGCGATTAATGGTGTTCGTGCCCCGACCTCAATTACACGATCAAACATTCCCGGGATGGTTTTCGTCTACCTTCAGACATCTGCCAGTTCAGTTCCATAGCATTTTTTGACGCTCTGTGTTGGGCCAAACGAACCTGTGAACAATCGTTCTGCCTTTCTTTGTCTATGTTCAAAAAAATTGTTCAAATGGCTCTGAGCACTATGGGACTTATCATCTGACGTCATTAGTCCCCTAGAACTTAGAACTACTTAAACCTAACTAACCTAATGACATCACACACATACATGTCCGAGGCAAGATTCGAACCTGCGACCGTAAGTCTCGCGTGGTTCCAGACTGAAGCGCCTAGAATCGATCGGCCACTCCGTCCGGCGTCTATGTTCAACATGTCATGTTAGTTCTATTTGGAACGCGTCCCACATACTTGAGCAATAATCTAGGATGGGTCTCAAGAGTATCTTGTAAAATTCTCCTTTGTAAACTGATTTCATTCACGCACTCATCAGCTGTGGACATGTGCCATATATGGAGCTACGTCATAGAGTCCCAGGAATGAGGCAGGATGCAATGGAGGAAAGAAAAAAAAAACTATGCACCATGAAGAAATTATCCGAATGGGATGAAAATCGGTAGATGAGATGTACACGCTCGGAAAACAAATTATTAGAATTTCATAAAAATGGATGAATTATTCAAGCTAAGGAGCACAAATTGAGCAAAGCAACAACGCATAGGTCCATCTCTGGCCCTTATATAAACAGTTATTCGGCTAGGCATTGACTCATAGAGTTGTCGGATACCCTCGTGAGGGATATTGTGCCAAATTCTTTCCAACTGGCGCGTTAGATCTTCAAACTGCCAAGCTGGTTTGAGGGCCCTGCCCATAATACTTCTCAGTTGGAGAGGAATCCTACTACGTTGCTGGTGGAGGTAGGTTTGGCAAGCAAGAAGACCAGTTGAAACTCTCATCATGTGCTCGCGGGCATTATCTTGCTGAAATGTAAGCTCTGGATGGCTTGCCATGAAGAGCAGCAAAACGGGGCGTAGAATATCGTCAATGATGATGATGATGTTTGGTTTGTGGGGCGTCCAACTGCGCAGTCATCAGCGTCCGTCCAAAGTCCCAATCTTTACAGAGCCCAGTCCAGTCAGTTTTATGAATGATGAGGACAACACAAACACCCAGTCCCAGGGAAGAAAAAATCCCCACCCGGCCGGGAGTCGAACCCGGGACCCCGTGATCCAGAGACAGCAACGGTAGCCACTAGGCCATGAGCTGCGGACATATCGTCGATGTACCGCTGTGCCGTGAGGGTGCCGCACATGACGACTAAACGTTTTCTGCTATAAAATGAAATGGCACTGCAGACCATCATCATGGATGTCGGGACGTATTACAGGGGCAGTCAGATTGGTATCCCACTGCTGTTAGGGGTGTCTAAAGACTTGTCTTCGCTGGTTATCGGAGCTCATTTCGAAGTGGGACGCATCGCTGAAGATAATTCTACTCCAACCAATGAGATTAGAGACGGAAGACGTCTTTGGAGACTACCTGGATAGAATGTGAACTTCACTGTTGCCTGGCGAGCTGGAGTGATGATCTGGGCTGCCATTTATTTTCATAGCAGGACCCTTTTGGTTGTCATACGCACCATCCTTACGGTACAGTGGTGCGTCGACGATATTTCTACGCCCAGTTTTGATGCCTTTCATGAAAGTCATCCTGGTCTTATACTTCACCAAGATAACGCCCGCCGGCACGAAGAGGGTCTTCTTGTTTGCCAAGCCCTGTTTTGGCCAGGAAGGTCTCCGGAGCTTTACTCAGTTCAAATTGACGAGCGCGTCAACTGGGCAGAATTTGGTACACTATCCCTCAAAAGGAAATTCAACAACTCTATCAATGCCAAGCTGACTTACTGCTTGCTTAAGGACCAGAGGTGGATTAGCCCGTTATTGTCCTGCTCAATTTTTTGAAGTTATAATGATTTGTTGGACTATACATGTACATCACGTCCACCGATTTCCGTCTCATCCGGACAATTCCTTCGTGGTGTATAATTTTCGGTATCCACCACTATGCTATGTAGAAAGAGTGGCTGGTTTAAGCCTCAATTGCTGACTGTCGAGTTCCATCAACGAATTATCACAAATAAAACAGAACGACAGTGCCAATGACCTTAGTTTATGCCAAAGTAATGTTTAAATAGTTACCAATACCTCAAAGAAGGCTAATGATGTTTAATCAGATGAATTACGTTCAGCAATCTGCGACAGAAAACATGCACCTACTTACCAAGCTCCGCATGTAGGAGACTGGACAGAAGCATTGGACAAAAACCTCAAGCAGTCGGAGATAGACATGACGAATAACTGAAAACTGAAACATCGACGAGTTGCAAACGCCCCTTCCTACCACACCAGGATATAGAACAACATAAAGAGATAGTAATCAGGTCAAGACATGAAGGAGAAAACCAGAAACATATTTGGAAATGGCAGACGCAGGCAAAGTTTACGAACATGATACCAAATACTTCAAGTAACAGGGATATTAAGAAGGGGATAGAAAGCGTCATTCCAGCGGACAAAGTTAATGTGGCCAAAGGATTTGAACATCGAAATTAATCAGTAACTGATATGAAGGGTTGTAAAAAAGCTACAATGAATGTGAATTTTCTTGCTTCTCAGTGTAAGCTATTTAAATTCGAAAATTTTTGTGGGGCGCAAGGACTGAGACTGCTCTCGTTCAGGAATCAGTGACAGCTACAGGTCGTGTGAAGTTAGCACCCCTTTTTCGAGAAATATACATTTTTTTCACAGTTCTTGTTAGATGTGCCATAGTTCTAGAGTTCTTTCCACAAAATTTCAATAGTTCTGCAAAATGTAACGAAGAAAACAACAATACTCGAAAAAATTTTCGTATCGAAAATATTCTCTGACAATTTCCGCAAAATGTAAATAAGTACAAGAGTTCTGAGCACAGTTCTGAACAGAGCTCCAAGAGTTCTTTCGAAAATCCAAGTAACATTTTTTTGTGCAGCTAATAGCTTACGAGATAATTGCAATTTAAAGAGAAAATCTTTTCACTTACTGTGAAGTTGGCACCCTTTTTTTCACAAATGTATACTATTTTCAGATTTCTTGATAGATATGCCATAGTTCTAGAGTTCTTTGTACAAAATTTCAATAGTTCTGCAGAATTTAGCGACGAAAACAATATTCGAAAAAATTTTCATATCGAAAACATTCTTCGTCACTTTGCGCAAATTGTAAATAAGTACAACAGTTCTGAGTACAGTTCTGAACAGAACTCCAAGAGTTCTATCGAAAACCCAAGTAACATTTTTTTGTGCAGCTAACAGCTTACGAGATAATTGCAATTTAAGAAGAAAATCTTTTCACGTACTGTGAAGTTGACACCCTTTTTTTCAGAAATGTATATTTCTTTCACAGTTCTTGACAGGTATGCCATAGTTCTAGAGTTCTTTGTACAAAATTTCAATAGTTCTGCAGAATTTAGCGAAGAAAACAACAATACCCGAAAAAATGTTTCTATCGAAAACATTTTTTGTCAATTTTCGCAAAAATTAAACTTGTACAACAGTTCTGAGGACAGTTCTGAACAGAACCCCAAGAGCTCTATCGAAAATCCTAATAACATTTTTCTATGGCGATAATAGTTTGTGATAAATTGATTTAATGTGGGACACACTTTCTCTACAGAAAATATAAATATATTCGTACAACAGTTCTGATGACAGTTCTGGACACCACGTGAAGAGTTCTATCGAAATTCCTAGTAGAATTTTTTAGTGCAGGTAATAGTTTAAGAGGTAATTGCAACTTAATTAAGATCCCCATAAGAGCTCCTACTGTGAAGCTGGCACCCTTTTTTTCAGAAATATATATTTTTTTCAGAGTTCTTGATAGATAAGTCATAGTTATAGAGTTCTCTGTACAAAATTTCAGCAGTTATGCAGAATTTAGCGGAGAAAACAACATTGTATAACATAGCTGATTCAGGAACCCTTTCCTTCTGATACAATTCTTACTGTTGCCACAATAAATCACTTGTGCATAGATTCCAACGGTACTGATCATTACAAAAATACAACCACTGACCAGCGGCGCACATTTCTTGCAGCGTTGTACAAAGCATTCGGCTTATCCGCTGTGAAAATACCACGCTTAACGCTATTTTAAAATTTACGGTGGATGGCTCCCGTTTATCTACAATGTCAGCATCTATCGAATTATCTTCATGCAAACGTGATGCCTGGATCACACACGTCCCCTTTTTAGGTACGGAGGAAACTAGAGTTCAGTCTTGTGGAAGCCAAAAAAGGAAATGCGGGCATCCCTTCTTTTACTGATAGCAAACTCTAGAGAAATCTCCACGCTTGTTTTTCTTCATCATGCCAACAAAAGAAAAATTCTCCCTTCATAGCTCTATTATCATTCCAGTACTAGTAAACCAGTTGTCCGCTTTCACATTTCGACCTGACTGATATATAGGTTTACACAGTCATAGAACAACATCAAAATGTTTATTGCTCAGTTGGTAAATCCTTCTGGTTGCAACACAGCGTATATTTCCAAATTGTACAGGTAAAATACTTAAGAATCCACACTTAAGAATACATACTCGTTTGTTTTGATTGATACATATTGGCGAAAACTGAACCTTCCACAGAATCCTTCCAGCTTCTTGTCTACTGTAACATTTTCTCCAAGGGTGTAAGATTTGTGGTAGTTGCGTACAAACACAGTAAATATTTCCCGAATAGCTGTTAGCTTGTCTAATTGTCTCCTTTCATCACGAATAGCGCGACTGTAAAATCTAAGGCTCTTCAGAATAAATTTGAAACGTTTTAAGTTCATTTGCGAGGTGAAATTTTTCAATGCCATCACCATCAGTTCCACACAGATCTTCCAGGATTTATCTGTTACTTTTGTTAACAACAATTAAAAACAAGAGACTCATGAAGGCTTTCAATTCAATATCATCTATTGATTTTACCCCTCTCTCAAGTTGAAATGAGGCTTTGATGCTCTCAAAATTCTGATTAGTATACAAAACTACAATAGACAAATATCGTTATCAATGAGGTAATTACAGCATCACAAATGCTGCTTTGGCTGCACCTATTGGTACAGGTAAATTTCAAATAATATTATGCTCTTCGAACAATATGCTTTGGATTTCTTCAACACTATCTAGTACTTCCCACTTACAATAATAAAATTTCTATAAAATAACGCAACCACGCGCAGTGTATTGATCTGAAATTTGACGTTCAGACAGCGGACACTGACTATTAAACAGTTCAAACAGAATTCAAGTGTAGTTTACATTCTGGATTAGCTTTGTACTACTTACTACGGTGATAAACAAATAAATTAATCGCTGAAATGAAATATGAAAGGGCACAATGGATAAAAACGAGCAATCGGCTCATATCTCATCAAGAGAGCATTAGCGTCGATACTGAATCATACAACAACGAAAGGCACACATGAAGTGTATACTTTTAGAATCAGGAAGAACCAGATGAATTTTATTACGTAAAACAGTAATTGTTTTGGGCTCTCATGACATCCAGGACCCACTAACAGCTAAAATTATGCACAGGACCCTCATGGATGAAAGTTATGTGGCAACATCACCAGCCGCTAGGATACATAAAAACATGTGCTGTGTGTAACGAATAAATTTGAAATTGCTGTTGTTAATATTGTTGCAAACATTTGTTCTAGTTAGAAAGGAAGTGTGGAAGTTTGATGAGTTACACTACAGCGAGAGTTAAAAGTCTTTACAATGTATAGAAATGTAAGTATATTTACTGAATATATCGTACAAACGAACTAAGTAGTATGTTTAAATCCTAATTCAATACATGACTGATAGAGGTGTTATAATGGTGAGGGGATACAGTATTAAAGTTAATAAGAAGTTCGAAATTTGTAAATAAGAACCTCGTTTATTTGGTCCTCAGTAATCCGGATTTCCGGTTTATCCGGATTCATATTTTCTGTCCCTTGGTATTTTTCTCTTTTTTTCTTATAACACGAAGATGTGTAGTCTGTGAGGTACATAGGCTGCTTATCACTAGGCCGGTAATTTAGTCTAGTACTGAGTGATAAGGATTGTACATTAATATAACGGTGTATTGATGCCCATCAAGTAAGTTGCATAGTAACCACGCCAACAGCACTCCACCACAGCTCATTGTACCTCTGATGCGATTCTCGACAGGTGTGACACCATCTGGTTAGTGGCGCGTGTGAATGTATCTGCTCTCTCAGCCATCTGTTTGTTTTGCACTGACGAGCCTTCTCTCCTTGAATCATCTGAGCGTGCACATCCCACGCTTCCACCTACAGTTACTACAGTCAGTCTTAAGAAGGTGTACTGGCATTTGTATAGTGCTGAACATTTAGACTTTATGTATTTAGTAGAATATACATCCGGGTTTTCGATTTTCGGTTTTCCAAAATAAAAGTGAGAATTTACGATCGTACTCATAGCTGTACTTCCAGCAGTACTTTAACTCCTGCGTTCCCAATTTCGTAGAAGTTGTCCTACGAAAATTGCAGAAGAAGCACTCCTGGACGAAAGTATATTGTGACGATATTCTTTCGTCACAGCCTGGGATTAGAGACCCGGTCCGGCACACAGTTTTTATCTGCCAGTAAGTTTCACATCGGCGCACACCCACTGCAGAGTGAACACACAATCTATTTCATAATCTACTGGCACCATAAAAATGTAATGACGGTTTTTAAAAGAACTCTTTCGGTGCTATCCAGGACTGTCAGGAAAAGGGTTGTGCCAATTTATTATAATGTAGACCAAGTGGGTCTCTCGAAAATGCTATTATCTCATTAACTGTTATCCCCACAAAAAATGTTATTACAGTTGTCGGTAGAACTCTTAGGGTCGTATTAAGAAATGCCATCAGATCTTTTGTACGAATTTATAACTTTTACATGACAAAAGTGAGTCCCACAGTAATTATCTCATATAATGTCATCGTCACAAATAATGTTATTATAGTTTTTGGTAGAACTCTGTGGGTGATATTCAGAACTGTCATCAGAACTATTCTACGAATTTTGCTATATTAGATAAAGTGAGTATCAGATTAAAACAATTATTGTATAAACTATTATCGCCACAAAAATGTTCTTATCATTTTCAACGCAACTCTTCCGGTGCTATCCAGAACTGCCAACAGAACTGTTATACAAATTTATTTTTTCCAAACTGACAAATAATTTTTTACCATACCAAAATTTTGCCGAGTTAATGTTTTCTTCCCGAAATTCTGTAGAACTATTCGTGTTTTGAGCAGGGAAATCTAGAACTATTGCATATAAATCAAGAACTGTGAAAAAAATATATATTTATCGTAAAAGGGGTTCAAACTTCACGGGAAATGCTAATAAGCATTCCTTAATAAAGGCAGTTACTACGTAAACAATTACCTGCACAGAATATGTTACTACTATTTTAGATAGAACTCTTACAATGCTATCCAGAGCTGGCATCAGAGCATACGAACAGACATAATTTTTTTTTTAGTAAGAGTGCCCCACAATTAATCAATTACCATACAAACTATTATAACCACAAAAAATGTTATTATGATTATCGATAGAAGTCTTGAGGTGTTAACCAGAACTGTTCATCAAAACTGTAGAACGAATTTACTTTTTCTGTGGAGAAAGTGGGTCTAACATCAAAGCAGTTACCGCATAAAGTACCATCGCAACAAAAAGATATTATTAGGATTTTCGATAGAGCTCTAGGTGTTCTGTTCAGAACTGTTGTACGAATTTACTTTTTGCGAAAATTGACAAAGAATGTATTCGATAAGAAAAATGTTTCGAGTAATGTTGTTTTTCTCGCTAAATTCTGCAGGACTATTCCAATTTTGTACAAATAACTCTAGAACTATGACATTTCTATCAAGAACTCTGAAAAAATATATCTTTCTGAAGAAAAGGATTCCAGCTTCACAGTAAGTAAAGAGATTCCCTCCTTAAATTGCAATTATCTCGTAACGTGTTAGCTGCACAAAAAATTGTAATTAGGATATTCGATAGAACTATTGGGGTTCTGTCCAGAACTGTCATCAGAACTAGTGTACGAATATATTTCTATTTTCCGTAAAGAAAGTGTGTCCCATATTAAATCAATTTATCTCAAACCATTATCGCCATAGAAAAATGTTGTTGGGATTTTCGATAGAGCTCTTGGGGTTCTGTTCAGAACTGTCCTCAGAACTGTTTTACAAGTTTAATTTTTGCGAAAATTTACAAAAAATGTTTTCGATACGAAAAATTTTTCGAATATTATTTTCGTCGCTAAATTCTGCAGAACTATTGAAATTATGTACAAAGAACTCTAGAACTATGGCATATCTATCAAGAAATCTGAAAAAACTATACATTTGTGAAAAAAAGGGTGCCAACTTCACAGTAAGTGAAAAGATTTTCTCCTTAAATTGCAATTATCTCGTAAACTATTAGCTGCACAAAAAAATGTTACTTGGGTTTTCGATAGAACTCTTGGAGTTCTGTTCAGAACTGTGCTCAGAACTGTTGTCCTTATTTACAATTTGCGAAAATTGACGAAGGATGTTTTCGATACGAAAAGTTTTTCGAATATTGTTTTCGTCGCTAAATTCTGCAGAACTATTGAAATTTTGTACAAAGAACTCTAGAACTATGGCATATCTATCAAGAAATCTGAAAAAACTATACATTTGTGAAAAAAAGGGTGCCAACTTCACAGTAAGTGAAAAGATTTTCTCCTTAAATTGCAATTATCTCGTAAACTATTAGCTGCACAAAAAAATGTTACTTGGGTTTTCGATAGAACTCTTGGAGTTCTGTTCAGAACTGTGCTCAGAACTGTTGTACTTATTTACAATTTGCGAAAACTGACGAAGAATGTTTTCGATACGAATATTTTTTCGAATATTGTTTTCATCGCTAAATTCTGCAGAACTATTGAAATTTTGTACAAAGAACTCTAGAACTATGCCATATCTATCAAGAACTCTGAGAAAAATATATATTTCTGAAAAAAAGGGTGCCAACTTCACAGTAAGTGAAAAGATTTTCTCATTAAATTGCAATTATCTCGTAAACTATTAGCTGCACAAAAAAATGTTACTTGGATTTTTGAAAGAACTCTTGGAGCTCTGTTCAGAACTGTGCTCAGAACTCTTGTACTTATTTACATTTTGCGGAAATTGCCAAAGAACATTTTCAATACGAAAATTTTTCCGAGTATTACTGTTTTCGTCGCTAAATTCTGCAGAACTATTGAAAGTTTGTACAAAGAACTCTAGAACTATGACTTATCTATCAAGAGGTCTGAAAAAAATATATATTTCTGAAAGAAAGGGTGCCAGCTTCACAGTAGGAGCTCTTATGGAATTCTTAATTAAGTTGCAATTACCTCTTAAACTATTACCTGCACAAAAAAATTTCAGTAGGATTTTCGATAGAACTCTTCACGTGGTGTCCAGAACTGTCATCAGAACTGTTGTACGGATATATTTATATTATCCGTAAAGAAAGTGTGTCCCATATTAAATCAATTTATCTCAAACCATTATCGTCATAGAAAAATGTTGTTGGGATTTTCGACAGAGCTCTTGGGGTTCTGTTCAGAACTGTCCTCAGAACTGTTGTACAAGTTTAATTTTTGCGAAAATTGACAAAAAATGTTTTCGATACGAAAATTTTTTCGAATATAGTTGTTTTCATCGCTAAATTCTGCAGAACTATTGAAATTTTGTACAAAGAACTCTAGAACTATGCCATATCTATCAAGAACTCTGAAAAAAAATATATTTCTGAAAAAAAGGGTGCGAACTTCACAGTAAGTGAAAAGATTTTCTCATTAAAATGCAATTATCTCGTAAACTATTAGCTGCACAAAAAAATGTTACTTGGATTTTCGAAAGAACTCTTGGAGCTCTGTTCAGAACTGTGCTCAGAACTCTTGTACTTATTTACATTTTGCGGAAACTGCCAAAGAACATTTTCGATACGAAAATTTTTTCGAGTATTGTTGTTTTCGTCGCTAAATTCTGCAGAACTATTGAAATTTTGTACAAAGAACTCTAGAACTATGCTACATCTATCAAGAACTGTGAAAAAAATGTATATTTCTCGAAAAAGGGGTGCTAACTTCACACGACTACAGCTACACTTGCCAGTGTGTCAGCCTACGAGACAATGATGAACACTGGTACGACGACAGGTACAGCCGTCCCTTTCCGTGAACGGTCAGATCGTACCCTCTCTTTCGTTGGACACAGGGAGCACAAGCTACTTAACAATTATCACATATAAACATCTACGCATGTGCATCTCGAATGCAAAGGCAGTCAGACGCGAATTTTATAATAGAGGGATAGCCTCTCTCTCTAGAAGTCTCACTAAACCAATACCACTGGGCGGCGACGTTAATTGTGTTGTTGATCACGGAGATGTGAAACCACATTTGAACTTTTTCTAGGCACCACATAGTTGTCCAGCAGTTCAGTTATAGACACTTGGGTGGAATACTGCCTCAAACAAATAGTTTATTGTTACGAGTCGCACTTATCTGAAAGCCGATTGGACAGAATTTCCGTATAACTCATCCAGTGCATTAGCCATATCGAATTTCAGGCGACGTACCTTTCCGATCACACGTCATACCGTATTTCGTTGATCCATAATGCACAAAAGACCTATCACAGGAGTAGCACATGGCGTATAAATTGCGAAATATTACAGGAAACCAGGTGGAATTAGACCATATCTCATTATGGGGTAGATCGCCCCGATCTACTGCTAAATAGACTACAGAGACAAAGCAGTATGACCACATGCTTAACAGAGTGTTTGTCTTTCTGTGTAGCGCAATTCAACGGTGGCTCTTGGTAGTATCGGTTCGAAAAGTCCCTGATAGTTTTGCAGAGCTACGTGGCACCAGATGTGTTTTCACATACGTCTGCTCACATATGTCTACTCACAGCCTGGCACGTAATTCAAGTGAATTACGGACCAGGGGTTTTAGTGCGCGGAGCTGCCACCTGATAGTGTCCCAAATGAGGTTCCTTGGATTCAGGTCAGGCGAATTTCATATCCAAAACATCAACATCAGTTCACAATCAAGCTTGCCAAACCACTGTAGAACAATTTTGGGCTTGTGACAGAATAGTTTTCCTTCTGGAAGATGCCAAAACTGTCGGGAAAGACGTCAAGCGTGAGGAGATACAGAAGGTCCGCAGTAATAACGTAGACCGGAGTTGCCATGGTGCCTTCGATTATACCATAGGTCCCATGGAACCCAGACGTATGTTGCTCACAACACACTACTGGCGCCACCCGCCTGAGGCAGTAGCGCGCTACATGCATCCAGCAGCCGTTCGCCTGGATTATGATGTATACGGACATGAGGTACGAAAAGAAATCTATTGGAATGTAGTGCTACAGAAGAATCAGTAAGAGTACGACGGGGAGCAGATCTTTTCTGAACAACACGCTGCAAGACATCCAAGATGTGGTCAATAATGTTCATGTCTGGGATGCCTGGTGGTCAGTGGAAGTGTTTAAACTCAGAAGAGAGTTCCTGGAGCCACTCTATACTATGAGAGGTAAATTCATGGAAGGAGACCTGAGGATGAATACAGTACAAAATAAGTAAATACACTACTGGCCATTAAAATTGCTACACCAACAAGAAATGCAGATGATAAACGTGTATTCATTGGACAAATATATTATACTAGGACTGACATGTGATTACATTTTCGCGCAATTTGGGTGCATAGATCCTGAGAAATCAATCCCCAGAACAACCACCTCTGGCCGCAATAACGGCCTTGATACGCCTGGGCAATGAGTCAAACAGAGCTTGAATGGCGTGTACAGGTACAGCTGCCCATGCCGCTTCAACACGATACCACAGTTCATCAAGGGTAGTGACTGGCGTATTGTGACGAGCCAGATGCTCGGCCACCATTGATCAGACGTTTTCAGTTGATGAGAGATCTGGAGAATGTGCTGGCCAGGGCAGCAGTCGAACATTTTCTGTATCCAGAAAGGCCCGTACAGGACGTGCAACATGCGATGGTGCATTATCCTGCTGAAATGTAGGGTTTCGCAGGGATCGAATGAAGGGTAGAGCCACTGGTCGTAACACATCTGAAATGCAACGTCCACTGCTCAAAGTACCGTCAATGCGAACAAGAGGCGACCGAGACGTGTAACCAATGGCACCCCATACCATTACGCCGGGCGATGACGAATATACGCTTCCAATGTGCGTTCACCGCGATGTCGCCAAACACGGATGTGACCATCATGATGCTGTAAACAGAACCTGGATTCATCCGAAAAAATTGACGTTTTGCCATTCGTGCACCCAGGTTCGTCGTTGAGCACACCATCGCAGGCGCTCCTGTGCACATATGTGCGCGTCAAGGTGTAATGTCCCCACAGAAAATACCCTCTACCACGCACCAATTAATCATTGTCAATCAAACCATCCACATTCATTCACTTTGGAAAAGTATCTGATCTGATTTTCTCGTAACATATGCGGCGACAGCTCGACGACGCCAAAGTTTTTTCTAGTGCGTTTAGTTTTTGAAATAACAGAGATGCAGATATGCATTCTCCATGGTTGTCGGAGTGGTAACTAGGACAGCTTCTGGAGTATCTGTTGAGGGATTGACGTGTTTCTGAGAGATACATATTCTGCTTTTCTTCTCGCTAAAGCGAGCCAATTAACATTTGTGCCGCTAGCGGTTTGTTTGAAGAGAAAGAGACTGTAAATGGAAAATAATTAAGACGTGGAATCACCGGAGATCTGGACATGTAATGGAGATGGATTTAATACAAAATTTCCTTCATAAATAAGGTTTGTGACTTTTTTGTTCTGGAGTGAATGAACGAATGAGTTTTTTCTGAATCATTTGATGATCACGTTGGCCCTGCAATTAGTGGGGAAGTTTCAGCTGTGTCGAAGAGAGCCTGCAATCACTGAGTCTGTGTTAAATCGTCCAAAAAGGCTTCGTAGACATCTGGAATTCGCAATCTTTCGTAAAAGGAACAAATTGTCCACACGATTGATTCTCCCGACTGAATGCAGTGTTTAACAGTAATAATAAATGTAAAGATCTCTTACAGCAAGCCAGCCGCTGATTAACAAGACGAAGGACTCCACCAAAGATTCTATTTGGCTGATTTCACGTAATGAAATATTATGTTAAAAACTGTACATAGTTAAAGGAGAGAAAGAGAGAGAGCGAATGAAAATAGAGATAATACTAATAATCCTCCATTGGTCTAACTTTTCGCCTGTCTTATCACGGATCAGCCAAGAAATGGGAGGCCCTTACTTTACTGTATAGATTTATGTGTGAAGGTGAAGGGATCTTAAAGGCAACAGATACACGTCTATACAGACAAGACATTACACAAAGATAGCGGCTAGCTGCATTCATCATCTATTCTTAGATGAAGAAACGGCCACTTATTATCCCGAACAATTAAGAAAAATGTTAAAATGGCCAAACTGTGACAAGACACGTTTTTGGACGTTGCTAAAATAGTTTTGTTCTCTGTTTCATGTCAACTACGACGAGATAACCTAACTGACGCTTGGAAAAAGAGAGGAAAGACTCGCAGGTGATATCATTGGATCTACAAGTAAAGCCGAAAGACAGCACACTGGGCGCAGAGAAAAGGCCAAATTTACATTTTTATTACAAAATCTTACTAATATAGTTGAGGTATACGTTTTCTGTTTAGTGTTATTTGATATTTGAACACTGATTAATTGTGTTCATGTTAGATGTGTTTTGAGTGACCTGTCCCAGTTGCATTTATCTGTATATGTACATTAAGAAAGAAGACACAGAAGTACTCTTGTGTGAAGGGAGTTACATATAGTGACAGTAGAAGGGAGTTATATATAGTGACAGTAGAACATTTATATGGTTTTAACTAGGGCAATGTTTAGGATGAGTCAAGCACAGCAAAGCAGCACGCAACGGCCTTCAGCTGTTAGCACTGATAATAATGATGCAGTAAGAAGTGTTGTAGGACCGATGGCTACAGATAGCGCAATAGAACGCCCTGTAGACACGGCTGGAGGTGTAACAGCAAGTACGCAGCAGGGATTAGATCCATTGGTAATTATCATGAGACAGATGCAGATGATAACCGAGAGCATGAATACTTTGAAAACCGACATTAACGCGAAATTAGCCTCAGTTACTGAAGAGCAAAATGATTTGAATACGAAATTAGCCTCAGTTACTGAAAGGCAGGAAAATCTGAAAACCGATATTAAAGCACAATTAGCGACAGTCACTCAAACTCAAGAAGAGATGAAATTAGTCCAGACTGAGATTCAGCAGCAGTTACAAGACAGTTTTTCCGAATTAGAGCAGCGGATAGAGGCGAAGACCAAAGAACTCAAAGATCAGGCCGAAGAGACGGAACGAAAATTTAACTGCTCAAATAGAATTGGTGAAAGCACAATGTGAGGAAGCTACTCACCGCGTACGTGTCGAAATGAAGGAGTATGTGGCTATTAAGATAGATACTGTACGGGAAGAAGTGGAAATGGTTCCGCAATTAGTGCAAAAGCAAGACGCCATGCCACGTGCAATTGCGCAATTTCCTGAATTGGCACGTACACAGACTAACCTAAAGGAAAGCGTAGAACATCTGACGTTATAGACCACCAAATTAACGTATTAACGGGTAAATTATCCGAAATCACATTGGAAAACAAAAGGCTAATGTGTGAAAACGTTGAGCAAAATGTTAAGGCAGCATTCCAGAGTTTATCTGGCAAACAGGAAGAGAATTTGACTACGAAGTCTTTCGCGACGGAGTCCTTGCATAAAAAGTTCTCGGTTTACTTGCCGCGTCAAATTTGGATTGAATCCCAAGCTTTCGATGACTACCTCCGTCATCTTCGTCAGGGGTAAAACTGACTGTCGTGGACCATTTTTTTTTCCTTTATTGTAATTTTCAGCACCTCATACAAGGCGGGCTGGCAGCAGCTTAATACGCCGCTCTTTAGCCGTATGGGGTACAATAATATGAGATAGGTGACACAGAAAATACAAAAAATGGCGGGCAAAGAAAGTAGTTACAAAAAAACAAAAAAAACAAGAAGCCGTTCACGTTGGACGAAAAAACACTAACACTTGTTGACACGGCGCACAAAACACGGAGAGCTGCGACAGCACATGTGAACAGTGGAGTTGTAACTGCACGAAACACAAAACGAAGCACACACACTAGACACTGACGGCGATGATCTCCGGCGCGCGAATGGTCACCATGCGTGTGCGAGTCCGGGGACCTGCCAAGAGAGGAGGAGGAGGAAGGGGAGTGGGAGGTCGTGGACCAGTGAGGCTTCCGCTTTTATAAGCAGTGGACGGCTTCTCATTGGCTGGATGACGTCACGGTGAAACCGATGCGTACTGTGGTGGCGGCCTCTATATCCATAGATTTTGTTTGCGCGCTTTATCCAGCGTTGCTTGCAGCGCCATCCATCGCAGCAGGCGGAGAACTGCGAGGAATGTAAGAAGTCTCCCTCTGCGCTCTTTCTATATCAATTGCGCGCTTCCATGCATTACCCTTCTTAGATGTACTGGTGGAGCGAAAATCAGATGGACGTCTCGGACATTCTGTGCACAGAAAGCCGACGCATACAGATTTATATCTAAACGCGCGTAGTTTTCACCACCCAGCTCAGAAGAGAGCTATGCTGAACACCTTGGTACACAGAGCAAGGACTATTTCGGACAAGGATCATCTCGGCTCCGAGATTAACCATCTGACGACGGTATTCATAAAAAATGGTTATTCTGATCGTGATATCGGATCTACTCTGGCGAAGAAACCAAGAAAGGACGCTGTTCGAACAGATCAAGAGGACCAACACTTCGCGCGGCTACCATTCTGCGGTGCAACGACCAGCAAGATCGGCAGAGTCCTGTGCCGGCAAGGAATCAGACCAGTCTTCCGGCCACCCAGGAAGATTAAGGAAATGCTGCGACCCGTGAAAGATAACCTTGGCCTGAGAGTACCGGGAATTTACAGCATTCCTTGCGAGTGTGGCAAAAGTTATGTGGGCCAGTCTATAAGAACTGTCGCCGATCGCAGTGTGGAACATCAGCGTCACCTGAAATACAGGTATCTAGAGAAATCAGCGGTGGCTGAGCACAGTTTGTTAAATAAACATAAGATTTTATTCGATGAAACAAGACTACTTGCTCACGCTTCAAACTATTGGGACTCTGTCATCAGGGAAGCAGTTGAAATTAGACTCTGTGAAAATAATTTCAACAGAGATTCCGGTTATGCACTCAGCAATGCATGGAAGCGCGCAATTGATATAGAAAGAGCGCAGAGGGAGACTTCTTACATTCCTCGCAGTTCTCCGCCTGCTGCGATGGATGGCGCTGCAAGCAACGCTGGATAAAGCGCGCAAACAAAATCTATGGATATAGAGGCCGCCACCTCAGTACGCATCGGTTTCACCGTGACGTCATCCAGCCAATGAGAAGCCGTCCACTGCTTATAAAAGCGGAAGCCTCACTGGTCCACGACAGTCAGTTTTACCCCTGACGAAGATGACGGAGGTAGTCATCGAAAGCTTGAGATTCAATCCAAATTTGACGCGGCAAGTAAACCGAGAACTTTTTATGCCAGGAAGAGAATTTGATTGCGAAAGGACTTGAGGAGGTGCGACAGCAGTTAGGTGCTGATTTGGAGCATTGGAAACAAACGATAGAAGAGTCGATGCGCGCTTCACAACAAAGTTCAGAACAAATGAATACAGGGCAGCAGCAGAAGTTGACAGCGACTATAGAGCTAGTTACTGGCCATTCGCACACAATACCGACTTGTGTAAGTAATTCAAACATTAAATTGCCACAAGCTGGTTGTTCGCGTGAATTCTTATCTAACGGAGATTTCGAAAGCCTTTGCCATGCCGAAGAAAAAATGATAAAGCATCGGCAATTCTAGATTTTTAACCCTGACAAAAGGGGGGTCCATCCAATTGTTTTTATTCGAAGTTTCAGAGGAGTGCTACCCAGAAATAGGTCGGAGTGGCAGAAGATCAGTTTTGTTACAGGATATATACAAGGTTCGGGGGCGATCTGGGCCTCGGACATTACTTCTGTTTGCCCGACATTTGACGATTTTGAGAAGGCGTTTTTAGCAAAGTTCTGGTCAGAAGGGGTACAGGAACGCCTAAGGCAGGAGGTGCTCTACCCAGAGCCTTTCTCCTTTTCCAGCCGGCCGCGGTGGTCTCGCGGTTAAGGCGCTCAGTCCGGAACCGCGCGACTGCTACGGTCGCAGGTTCGAATCCTGCCTCGGGCATGGATGTGTGTGATGTCCTTAGGTTAGTTAGGTTTAAGTAGTTCTAAGTTCTAGGGGACTGATGACCACAGAAGTTAAGTCCCATAGTGCTCAGAGCCCCCTCCTTTTCGAAAGGAAGCCCTAGAAAGTATTTCGAAAAATATATAAATAAAACGAGATACTGGGACAGACCTATGCCCTTGCCCGACATAATAAACATACTTAAGGCAAGACTACCAACTAGCATCCGGAATCAATTGATTTACGGTAACGACAAAGACTTGGGAGTCGTTCCTCACGACGTTAGACCATATAGATATTATCGAAGAGAACAACCAGAAAGCCCGTAATAACAGATTCCAATATAGGAAGATAGAACCTCCGCCAAACGGTAGGCAAGGTGGAAGTATGTGTTATACCAATGGCGATCAATCGACACTCAGAAGGAATGAACAGAGATCGTTAAATAACGGAGGAACCCCTCAAAATCTCAATAGTAATCCCGGCAATTGTCTTGCGAGGGGCTATTCAAGGAACAACAGGAACGGGAAAAGATACAATCCCGTGTGGGGGAACGAAAGAAATTTCGGACCCCAAGCCTGGAATAATAACAATAATAGAAAGTGGAATAAACCGGGAGGAATGAATTCAAATAGCCAACATCAATGGGGACGGACATCTACGAATCAACCGGTAATTACCGAAGTGACGGATGATGTCAACCAGCAGACAAATCAAAATTCAACAAACGTGTAAGGACCCACACGTGCACCGGAGGAGCGGTCAACAATTGGTTGAGGGGCAACAGGATATGTGTACCCATGCTAACGCATAATGATGGACGATTACTGGCAGATGAACTGACCGACGACTTAGAACCACAAGATGAGGATAAGGAACAGGTGGCAGTAGCCGAAGAGCAAGTCATTATGGAGACCATACCTATAGTGGCGGTTTTAGACACAGCTGCGCCGGCCGATGTGGCCGAGCGGTTCTAAGCGCTTCAGTCTGGAACCGCGCGACCGCTACGGTCGCAGGTTCGAATCCTGCCTCGGGCATGGATGTGTGTGATGTCCTTAGGTTAGTTAGGTTTAAGTAGTTCTAAGTTCTAGGGGACTGATGACCACAGCAGTTAAGTCCCATAGTGCTCAGAGCCATTAAAGACACAGCTGCAACCACAAATGTTATTTCGGAGGCACTATTCAACAGGATCAGAAATATAAGACGAGTACCAATTTTTCCAGTTCAAAATTGCAGAATAATAGGCGCCGTTGGGGCTCGATCGGCTAATGTAAAGGTGCAGTCACTACTTGGTGTGGAATTCGGAAATGTAGCAATATTAAGCACATTCCTTGTTGTGAAAAATTTGGTGGTAGATTGCATTATCGGAGTCGACAGCCTACGTCAATACGGATGCAGAATAGATTTTAAAACAGGAAAAATTTGGTTGAATGTTAATAAACAAGAAATTGAGTTGGAGTTGTTGAGAAAAAAAAGCCTTACGAGAAAATATAATTGTGGGATCAGTGTGCAAGTAATCAGGACGGCCCAAAATTCGAAAGAGCATGTAATTAATGAGTTCCAAGTCAAAGAAGATTTCGGTCGATTAGTGTTTGAAAAGTTAAATGAATCCGACTGCATTACCGAAGATCAGAAGAAGCAGCTCAATGAGTTATTATTCACGTATGAAAACGTTTTTGATGAAGGGCCAGGAGTTATTAAGGGATACATATGCCATCTCTACGTTAAGCCGCACGAAACATATTGTAGAACTTTCTATCCTGTTCCCTGGAGGTTAAAGGCTCAAGTTCAAAAGGAAATAGATCGCATGTTGAAATGGGGTTTGATCGAACCCTCTACAAGCCCATACTGCTCCCCATTGGTAGTCGTGCCAAAAGCAAATGGAACTGTTAGACTGGTACTCGACACCAGAGTAATAAATAAAATCATAATTCCAGTGAGAACACATCCGGAAAACATAGACGAACTTATACAACGGTTCCAGGATGTCCAATATTTGACGAGCATTGATTTGCGGAGCTCTTTTTGGCAAGTCAAGCTGGATGAGTCATCAAGGAAGTATACGGCTTTCATTTATTCCGGAAGAAGTTACCAATTTACTGTAGTTCCTTTCGGACTCAACATTAGTGCTGGAATCTTTATAGCAGCTCTAGTTTATGCACTAGGCCCAGATCTCAGAAGCAGGATAACAGTGTTTGTTGATGATTTGCTTAGTGCATCGAAAATTTGGGAGGAGCATATTACCTTACTGAACCGAGTGCTGGACGTGTTCAAAACCATGGGAATAACTGCTAACCTACAGAAATCCCATTTTGCAGTAAACAGAATCAAGTTCCTGGGGCATATAATTGTCGCAAAGGGAATTTTACCAACCAAGGAGAAGCTAATTGCGATTAGTAAGTTTCCAACACCCAGGAATAGGAGGCAATTAAAAGGGTTTATGGGCCTTGCCTCATTTTTTAGAAGATTCAGGCGATGAACGCAGCAGATCTAAATAGTCTGCTGAAGAAGGATGTGCCCTGGCTCTGGACATTAGAGTGTCAAGAAGCATTCGAAGAGATACAGAAGCAATTGGTAAATGCACCGCTTTTGTACCATCCGGACATGCAAGAAGAATTTTACTTGTCAACAGATTCGTCGAATGTGGGTATTGGAGCGTGCCTTTTCCAAGTACGCAAGATAAATGGACAACTCACCTTCTGTCCTATTGCGTTTGCTACTCGTGTTTTGTCCAACTGTGAACGAACTTACACGACGACAGAATTGGAGGCTCTTGCGGTCATCTGGGGATTTAAAAAAATTCATTATTATCTATATGGGTCAAAGACTATCGTATATTGCGATCATCAATCATTAACGTTTTTACAAACGTGTAAACTGTTACACCCCAGACTGGCTAGATGGACTCTCGCTCTGCAACAATACCAATTTAAGATCGTGCATGTCTCAGGACAGCAAAACATTATTGCTGACGCTCTATCAAGGTCACCACAGGGTTTGACCAAAGAGATTGAAGTAAATAATAACTCAGAATTCCTTGTATTGCTGCTGCAGGAAAATCCATATAAGACGTACTACGTCAATTTGTGTGCGCATATGGCACAGTTACAGAAAAGAGATGCTCAATGGGGAAGTGTCGATCAAAGGTTACAACAGCAACCTTCGGATCAGATGGCAAACTATTGCAAGCTGGTAAATGGCGTATTATTTTTCCGCTGTGGAAGGCCAAACAAAGTTCGTTGGTGTGTTTCTATACCTGAGGCGCAAATAGAGAAACTCGTATGGTTCACCCATTTAACCTGGGGACATTTCGGTGCGACAAAATGTGCAGACAAGATAAGTGTGTACTGTTATTTTCCCAACATAAAGGGCAGAGTGCATGAGGTCTTCAAGAAATGCATAATCTGTCAAAAACCAAAGCCGGATTCAAAAGGGAGTAAGCACCCATTATGCTCTATATTAGTCCAAGAACCAAAAGAATTAATTTCGTGCGATCTGTGTGAACCGTTACCTACTTCGAGAGGTGGTGTTAGATATGTGTTGGCATTTCTCGATGTGTGTACGAAATACGTAAAGCTATACCCGATAAAGGCGGCTACAGCCAAAGTAATTGTATTAAGATTGACAAGCGATTATCTTCCACATGCTGGTATATCTAAGGTGATAATAACAGACAATGCTAAGATATTCACGGGACTCCGATGGAAACAGGCTTTGTCTCAAGTCTGTGTGAAACACATACTAACACCATTTTACCACCCACAAGGCAATTTGGTTGAGGGAATTTTTAGAGAGTTCAATCGATTTATGAGGTTCAAAAATGGCTCTGAGCACTATGGGACTTAACTGCTACGATCATCAGTCCCCTAGAACTTAGAACTACTTAAACCTAACTAACCTAAGGACAGCACTCAACACCCAGCCATCACGAGGCAGAGAAAATCCCTGACCCCGCCGGGAATCGAACCCGGGAACCCGGGCGTGGGAAGCGAGAACGCGATTTATGAGGACCTATTGCCATAATAAGCAGACTGCGTGGGCAAATTATGTAGAAGAATTTGAGCAGATATACAACAACATGCCCCACTCCTCCACTGGATATACACCTCATGAACTGATGTTCGAGGCAAAAGAAGAAAACTTCTGGACTGAACATATTCCCAAAACTCAGGAAACTGAGATGCCTTGGGAAGAAAAAATAAAACAAGCCATCATAAATATGACGCAAAAGGCTGATCAGAGAAAACAACAGTATGACAAATTAATCAAGAGGGTACAGGCGTACCACGTCATAGAAAGGGACTAGTCAAAAGACATACCAAATCATCCTTAAGAAAAAACAGTATAAAGAAATGGGAGTTATTATATACTGGCCCATACATCATTCCACAAATTCCGAATCCTGGGGCTTATCTGTTAGTATACCCGGGATCTAACAAAATTAAAGGGTTATTTTCCCATAACGACTTGAAAAAATTTAATGAAGATTAGAAGATAGGGAGGAATGGTGTTGCGAGTGACAGAGATGGACGCTCGTAAAAACATAACAATAAACTGTGTGTGTTTAATGTTAGAAAACTTTAAACTGAAATAATTAATCAGTGACACAGATTGTAGAAATAGTGACTAACTATTACTATCGAGTGCTGCAAAGAAGATAGTGGAGATAGGCTTCCTCTGTGTTTGGGTAAACATGGAACTTTAGCATTGCTAATGTCATCAAGAATTATAAAGGATCTGAATGACCTTCAAGAAGAAAGAAATGTTTCCCAAAAATGACGCTGCATAATCAAAAGAGGTTCCCAGTGAATGTTCATATATAATTTCAAGTGCGCGCTTAGATGTGTAAATGTGTGAGGTGATGCGTTTAGGCAGTGAATCATGAGTGACGGTTAACGCCGCAAAGATAATTTCCCGCGCAAAACAATTGACGTCGGCGCGAGAGTTAGAATCGATATAGACGACACAGATATGCTTTGTAAGAGACTCGCATCAAACGCGAGGGGAAACTGATTGATGTTGAACTTCAAAAAAGACGTTAAGAGTTCTTGATTTATTGTTGAATGTCAAAATAAAGTAAGATTTATAGAATTATTAGTTATTTAATGGGTCTTGTTCACTTTGAAATTTTGTTTGAAAATCCATTTCCATATATGTGCATGTATGAATGCCGGATGAATCAGAGAATAAATGAAAGAAGTGAATCCACATTCCTCACTACTAATAACTTTTACATTACAGCAATCAAGCGGAGAAATATATGTATTTAGGATAAAAATTTTATGAGTATAGATAAATGATATGACTTTTCAAGGAAATGATGGATTATGTCTTTGTATAAAATGAACAACACTTTCCATTATTCGATTATTTGAATCCAAAATCTACTGCAAGTTGCATGAATCCTTTAAATTACGAATAATAAATCATTGACAGAAAATGTGTCAGAATTTTTGGGCTTATAAGCACAAGTGGTGATGCGAAGTCCAAAAGAAAATTCAAACTAGAGTAAATATTATGATGTTTTCGGCAACAGCATTAGTCAGTGGATAAATGGAAACCTTAAGTCAATGGCTAAATTCCTTGCAGTACATCTTAAGAAAAAGGATGCATGAAGCCATAGGGATTTTGTTTTCAAAAAGGAGAATCTTGGACGGTGCAACCTAACCAGTTCTTTTACAGGAAGAGTTTCCATTTCGGTCATGGCTAATTCTTCTGGAATGAATGTTGCATGTGAAATCTGGTATCCCTGTCCCTTCTACTCTTCCCATTGTGGGCCGCGTAGAAGACCGACTACAAATGTGGACGTCGGGGACATGCAAGATCCGGGGGAGTTTCAGCACCGCAAGATATTGTCCTGGGAACAAGATTGTAAAAGAAAAACTCGAGTTATTTATTGTAATTTTTTTTTTGCTAGAGGCACAAATCACTCTTCTCCAAATCGTTATATAAATCGATCCCTATCTTTCCTTTAGAGATCAATTTCAAAATTATTTTTTCTCTTCTGTAGGCTTTCCTATCTTCTATGTACCGTAGGCTGGGGGTCTAGGCTTAAGAGGTTTTCCAAGGTTTCCCTGCTTAAGAAAGTTCCCGAATGGGTAGACCCTGATAACAGTTTCATGAAAGATCATCTTCCTTGTTTGTGCACAGCAAACATAACACCTTGTTGCACGTAAAAGCAATACAGCAGCGGTACCTGTCTCGTCATTTCTTCTGTTTTCAATGTTTCTTTTCTTCGTCTGTCTTAAACATAATTAATTTCTTTTTCAGTCGGAAGACTGACACTCATCATTCCGGGTTACCCACACTAATAGATAGCTCGCGAAGTGTGTTCGGTAAATCAAAATTAGGCTCACAAACTTCGCTCACTGCGAGGGGCATTGCAATGCCCCCACAAAAAATACCCTCTACCACGCACCAATTAATCATTGTCAATCAAACCATCTACATTCATTCACTTTAGAAAAGTATCTGATCTGATTTTCTCGTAACATATGCGGCGACAGCTCGACGACGTCAAAGTTTTTTCTAGTGCGTTTATTCTTTGAAATAACAGAGATGCAGATATGCATTCTCCATGGTTGTCGGAGTGGTAACTAGGACAGCTTCTGGAGTATCTGTTGAGGGATTGACGTGTTTCTGAGAGATACATATTCTGCTTTTCTTCTCGATAAAGCGAGCCAATTAACATTTGTGCCGCTAGCGGTTTGTTTGAAGAGAAAGAGACTGTAAACGGAAAATAATTAAGACGTGGAATCACCGGAGATCTGGACATGTAATGGAGATGGATTTAATACACAATTTCCTTCATAAATAAGGTTTGTGACTCTTTTGTTCTGGAGTGAATGAACGAATGAGTTTTTTCTGAATCATTTGATGATCACGTTGGCCCTGCAATTAGTGGGGAAGTTTCGGCTGTGTCGAAGAGAGCCTGCAATCACTGAGTCTGTGTTAAATCGTCCAAAAAGGCTTCGTAGACATCTGGAATTCGCAATCTTTCGTAAAAGGAACAAATTGTCCACACGAGTGATTCTCCCGACTGAATGCAGTGTTTAACAGTAATAATAAATGTAAAGATCTCTTACAGCAAGCCAGCCGCTGATTAACAAGACGAAGGACTCCACCAAAGATTCTATTTGGCTGATTTCACGTAATGAAATATTATGTTAAAAACTGTACATAGTTAAAGGAGAGAAAGAGAGAGAGCGAATGAAAATAGAGATAATACTAATAATCCTCCATTAGTCTAACTTTTCGCCTGTCTTATCACGGATCATCCAAGAAATGGGAGGCCCTTACTTTACTGTATAGATTTATGTGTGAAGGTGAAGGGATCTTAAAGGCAACAGATACACGTCTATACAGACAAGACATTACACAAAGTTAGCGGCTAGCTGCATTCATCATCTATTCTTAGATGAAGAGACGGCAACTTAATATCCTTAACATTTTAAAAAAATGTTAAAAAGGGTAACCGCAACCATGGTCTCCGAGATGATAGTCCATGCTGCTGCAAACGTCGTCGAACTGTACGTGCAGATGGTTGTTGTCTTGCAAACGTCCCCATCTGTTGACTCAGTTACAGACATGCGGATAAGATGCCTGTCATCTCCACTACTAGTGATACGAGGCCGTTGGGATGCAGCACGGCGTTCCGTATTACCCATCTGAACCCACCGATTCCATATTCTGCTAACAGTCATTGGATCTCGACCAACGCGAGCAGCAATGTCGCGATACGGCAAACCGCAATCGCGATAGGCTACAATCCGACCTTTATCAAAGTCGGAAACGTGATGGTACGCATTTCTCCTCCTTACACGAGGAATCACAACAACGTTTCACCAGGCAACGCCGGTGAACTGCTATTTGTGTATGACGAATCGGTAGGAAACTTTCCTCATGTCTGCACGTTGTAGGTGTCGTCACCGGCGCCAACCTTGTGTGAATGCTCTGAAAAGCTATTCATTTGCATATCACAGCGTCTTCTTCCTGTCGGTTAAATTTTGCGTCTGTAGCACGTCATCTTCGTGGTGTAGCAATTTTAATGGCCGGTAGTGTACAAACGAACATAGATTGAAACAGTTATGGGATGATCAAGAGGCTTGCTCACCGCAGACCTGCATCAAACCATTATTCGACTGATGAACGCAGACACAAGAACAACTATAACAAATGTGTACATGGCGTTTTATTAGCACTATCCTTATTACATGTGAAAATTTATATCCAAAAACTCCAGCACGTCTCGCACAATAAAATAAAATTAGTTGGTGACGATGCACTGGGGTTCATACATACCAGTCAAAGTGATTTCACTCCGGATGGTGTGTTAATCGTGTTCCCCGCAAAGTCGTACAGGACGAGGAAATTCCTGAAAATTGCTTGATATAGTTTTCATATCCGAACTCTGTGAGCATAGCGTAGACCATTGGTACTCAAAAATCTATAATGTCTGAATTTTTACTAGTTACTTTTCGACTTAAAATGACGTAGTTTGAGTGAATATTTAGTTTAGTCAGAACACGTGGAACTTCACTAATTGTCATCTCCTTGCTCGGACATTTTAAATTAAAAGGTGTCGTTCAAATAATAATTACTCTTTACGCACAGTTAATTAACTTTTGTTGTTATTTAATGAGTACCTAATCTGTTTGGACAGTTGTTTGTACTTAATTAATCGTTTAATGCGCAACATTTCGTAACAAAGCAGACTTATTTACCTTCGCCATAGTTTCATATTACGTCAACTTTATTTCTCGCTGTATGCCGTTCATGTTTCTGTTTACTTAACGACTTTCTGATGCGACGCAGGTTCCAGCAATTGGAATAAAAAGAACGCTTCAACTCAATTTGAATTCACCACTCTTTTACGTTCTAGCAATCGAAATAATTCCATTTTAAACACACAAGTAACTTCGAAAGCCTGTAAAAGACGGTGCTCTGGTCATTAACATTACGGGAAATAGAGATCATGTCTCCTACATGAGTTGTTTCTATTTCTGCAGTACGTGAAATACATAAATGTTCATGTAAAGGTTTTCGTTTCACATGAATTAATTAGTTATTTTATTCACCATTTACATTCCACCCTCCGGCCGCCATACTCCCTAAACAAAGTTTGTGCTCGCAAATACGAGGATGACAGTTCAAAATCACCCAATGCTAGCCATATTCCGAATGTACACATACACACTACAGCGCCAAAGAAACTGGTTTAGGCATGTGTATTCAAATACAGAGATGTGTAAACAGGCAGAATACGGCACTGCGCTCGGCAACGCCTATATAAGACAACAAGTGTCTGGTGCAGCTGTTAGATCGGTTACTGCTGCTACAATGGCAGGTTATCAAGATTTAAGTGAGTTTGAACGTGGTGTTATTCTCGGCGCACGAGCGATGGGACACAGCATCTCCGGGGTAGCGATGAAGTGGGGATTTTCCACTACGACCATTTCACAAGTGTACCGTGAATATCAGGAATCCGGTAAAACATCAAATCTCCGACATCGCTGCGGCCGGAAAAAGATCCTGCATGAACGGGACCAAGGACGATTGAAGAGAATCGTTCAACGTGACAGAAGTGCAACCCTTTCCCAAACTGCTTAAGATTTCAGTGCTGGGCCATCAACAAGCGACAGCGTGCGACCCACTCAACGAGACATCATCGATATGGGCTTTCGGAGCCGAGGCCCCACTCATATACATGACTGCACAATACAAAGTTTTCCGCCTCGCCTGCGTCCGTCATCACCGACTCTGGTCTGTTGATGACTCGAAACATGTTCCCTGGTCGGACAAATCTCGTTTCAAATTGTATCGACCGGATGGACGTGTATGGGTATGGAGACATCCTCATGAATCCCTGGACCCTGTATGTCAGCAGGCGACTGTTCAAGCTGGTGGAGTCTCTGTAATGGTGTGGGAGGTGTGCAGTTGGTGTCATATGGGATCCCTGATACGTCTAGATACGACTCTGACAGGTGACAAGTACGTAAGCATCCTGTCTGACCACTTGCATCCGTTAATGTCCATTGTGCAGACTTGGGCGATTCCAGCAGGACGAATCGACACTCCACGCGACCAGAATTGCTCACAGTATTCTTCAGAAAATATCTCCACCCCCTCGTACTCTACGGATTTATGGACAGCCCTGCAGGATTCATGGTGTCAGTTCGCTCCAGCACTACTTCAGACATTAGTCGAGGGCATTCCACGTCGTGTTGCGGCACTTCTGCGTTCTCTCGCGGACCCTGCACGATATTAGGCAGGTGCACCAGTTCATTTGTTTCTTTAGTAAAATTTTGGAAATTTGTGGTAAAGTCTTATGGGGACCAAACTGCTGAGGTCATCGATCCCTAAGCTCGCACACTACTTAATCTAACTTACGCTAAGGCCAACACACACACCCATGCCCGAGGGAGAACTCGCAACTCCGACCGGCGGAGGGGGGGGGGGGGGAGGGGGGTTGCAAACCATGACAAGGCGCCCAAGACCGCTCGGCTACACCACGCGGCTGATTCTTTTGTAAATAATTTTCAAAGTCTTTACGACAAACGTCTTAGGGTGACAGACTGCATAATTAGGAACAACTTTCCTTGCGAAAAAATGCTCGCCTATGTTTCCCGGTGACCTCAGGAATGTTTAATGATTTGTTATGCCGATTAGAGGTGTCAGAGGATAACAGTTCTCTTGATGTGAGCTTGACTAAAAGCCACTCATTTCATACCCGTGACAGCCGGTAAAATGAACTTCCGAATTATCTTTCTCCGCTTAGACGCACTCATTCTTAAGACTTTCTGGGTGAAATTCGCTCTATAAATATGCTAGGGTAGGTAGTGTGCAAACGTAGCGCAAATGGTTAGCAGTGATACCAAAATTTACGCACTGATATACAGGATGGAACCAGTAGGGACGGTCCAAAACCATTCAACGAAATATGAAGGTAACCTGAAGCAGAAAGGGGTGTTTAGGTATTCCCATCCCTCCCTCTATCGCAATCCCATGGTGTAGCACTCCGGACTGCAATTTGGCAGAATTCTGCTGAAATATAGTGTCAATATGGCATCAATAACCCACCTTGCGGCTCGCATGAACTTTTGACAGGGCAGTTGTCCAATGTGATATGTCGAAACCTGTCCTGAAATTTTTCACGCAGGTAGAAAGCACCGAAGAGGGGTGCGCACAGCCTTTGTAAGGCCACTTGAGGAACAACTTCACTGAGAATTAGCGGCTTCGGCCGCGAAAACTGACAACGGCCGGGAGAGCGGACTGCTGGTCACATGCCCACCCATATCAGCATCCAGTGAAACCGGTCGCCTGAGGATGACATGGCGGTCCGTCGGTGCCGTTCGGCCTTCCGAGGTCTGTTCGGAGGGGGTTAAGTCTATAATATACCGAAAGAAATAACCTATAAAAATTTTTTTCTGATAAAACACACTGCAAGCTTTTTTAAAAAAGTATATTAAAGTTACTCATTTTTTCGTCACAAATATCTGCTTATAACAGCGGTTTCTACATCCCTTCCTGCCTGGTGCACAAATCGACGAATAAACAGATGTAACGCTGAGAAGACGACGTATCGCCACGTAGCGTGAAGACCAAAATACACGTACGTGAATTTGAAACACATAACTCATACCAAAAATGTCTCACTTGATTAATTTTTTCAATAACTAGCAGTTCGTAGAGACAGTTAAACTACTGCAGATGTAAATGTTATACGACTGAGTAGCAGAGGAAAGAGAATCAACGTAGTGTGTGGCGTATCATTACAGACGACAACCATCAAACGGGCCTTTAATTTGTTGACTTTAAATATTTCATAGAAATTCCTGTAACACAGTTCTTATGATAATTTTTGAGTAATGTATTCTTTGTTAACCATGAAACAGTTCATTGTTTATTCTCTGTAAACGTCACAAAAATTTGTAAATTTGTGGTAAGGTCCTATGGGACCAAACTGCTGAGGTCATCGGTCTCTAGGCTTACACACTACTTAATCTAACTTAAACTAACTTACACTAAGGACTAAGGCATTTGCCTGGAGCGATTTACAGAAATCCCGGAAAACCTAAATCAGGATGGCCGGACGCGGGATTGAACCGTCGTCCTCCCGAATGCGAGTCCAGCGTGCTAGCGACTGAAATGACAAAGAGCTCTCGGAAATTATGTTATCTGGCAACACACACACACCTATGCCCGAGGCAAGGCTCGAACCTGCAACAGAGGGAGCCGCGCGAACCGTCGCAAGGCGGCTACCCCGCACGGCTTGTCACAAAATACGAAGAGTCTATTGGATGAGGAAAACCAACATTTTTCTTACCAGGAACACTTGATATAGGAACAATTGATGCATTCAGGCACTTAGGAGAAGTTACTACTTTAATTTAGACAGAACTGGGATGGAGTAAGAAATGAACGTGGCTGTTATTCTGCATATTGTGCAGTGTACCGGGAAAACTTGTTCAAATTCGTAAAATGTGGCGTTGCAGCCTGACAATGCACAAACGATTGAAGTTTAAACATACTGTTTCTCTGATAAACCTTAAATGACGAAGATTGTTGTTGGATTGTTTTTTGGGGAGGAGACCAGACAGCGAGGTCATCGGTCTCATCGGATTAGGGAAAGACGGGAAAGGAAGCCGGCCGTGCCCTTTCAAACGAACCATCCCGGCATTTTCCTGGAGTGATTTACGGAAGTCCCGGAAAAACTAAAACAGAATGGCCGGACGCGGGACTGAACCGTCGTCCTCCCTAATGCGAGTCCAGTGTGGTAGCGACTGAAATGACAAAGAGCTCTCGGAAATTATGTTATCTGGCAATTATCCCAAAATACTTTAGACTGCTGAAAAAGTTTTTTATCGTGAGGCTGAGCACACTATTAATTCCTAGGGGAATCCGAATTGCATTAACTTCTTTTCACCGTCCTAAAGACAGAGGTGTCATTATGTTCACGCCAAGAGTTCCTACAGAAGCAATAAATTATTCTCTGCAAATGGCAAGAAGACTTTTGGATTTAACATTGAAAATTATTCTCCCCCCTTTTTAAAGATTTTGCTACGTCCCTAACAGTTCTTATTTTAAATCTTTGGTCCTAATAAGCCTTGATGTTACTGAAGACAGAGGTGAAGTAGCGGAAACAATAATCCACAGATACATATCACTGGCGTTGCTGCACAGGAATCAGTCACAGCATTCATCGACTCCACAGGTGACTATCTTTTTTTTTCGGCAGAAAAGATAATGCAAGATGTACAAGAAACCCGACTGATTAGATTTATGTATCTGGTGGTCCATCGAGGGCAGGGGACGTCAGCTGGTAAGTACTTCTCAATGTCAATAAATTTCACCAACAGCTGTATACTTAAAGCTATTTTATTCTGGAAGTAACCAGTTTCGGCAATTCATTTTGGTATCTTTTGGCCCCTGCATATGAATGAGAATACATGTAGTACATAAGGGTGTACCAAGCAAACTTACAGAGAGAATACCGCTTAATCTCAAAAATGAAAGTAGTGGCGTTAAATCAAATCTTTGCGTACATCGAGCACAATGGACTAAAACATGTGTACATATTTCTTAGTCATAAAACTATTTAACGCTGCAGATTTACAAGGGAACATGTAAATTCATTAAAAAGATCACCAATAGACAGCGTTTATATATAATTCTTTTAGATGAGGAATAGCCTAGTACATGTGAGTACCAATCTTCATTTAAAGTAAAATGTCACACAGTAAGCTTTGAAATACAATAGTAAGCATATTTACAGGCTAGACAATATCAAGTATGGTAAGACAAGTAGTTGTCAAAGCACGAAAAATAACTTGACGCAAAGCCCAACATCACTCGACATTTTAAAAGGAAATAGAAGGCGTAGCGAACGCTAAGATTATTCACAACTGCCTTGTGGACTAGATTATGCGGAAAATTGGAATAAAACGATACGATTTCGTTTCCTTTACATCACTCAACAGGTCGGCATTACCACAGTGAAATAAACCAACAAGAATGTCAAATCCTACTTAAGCAAGGCGAGTGCTCTAAGTTCACAGCCAACAACATCATACAATTTCACTAGGAGTATAAGGCACTACCTAAAACAACCTGTCTATAGATGACAAACCAAGTAAATAATAAGACGTAGGAAGTTGTGTGGAGATAGGGAACGTGGGTACGAAATAAACAAAAGTTAAATAAATGTGCGAACACCACCATATTGTCGAAGTTGAAGTCCATAAAGCGAGTAACATCATCTATCTCCATGAACACCAAAACTCGTCTCTGGTAAGAACATCATAACATTCTCCCTAAGCTCTATGGGGAAGTAAGGACAACACTGACACGCTGATAAACTAACCGGGTCCTATTCATACTCCCAAGGTGTAGTCAAGATGTACCGAATTCCCACAAATGAACTGGGGAATGTGCCAATTTGGGCCTAAAAAAGCAACTGGCTGAAAGGTCGTAGCTGACAATAGATAACACCAACAGGTTCCTATTATAAGAAAGCAGTAAAATGCTTCATTGTCGTAAGTATAAAAGTAAAATGTGGCCTCACTGGAGTGTTATGGATAGGTTGAGGTATCGTATTTATGTTATTAGTGTACACGTCTTGACACGGATGAGATTCCTTCATGAAACGTCACTTGCTACGGATTTTTGTAGAATGGTTAGTGTGCTTTTACTTACTCAGTTCCCTACCGATTTTATTGTAAGATGTGGAACGTAGTATTCACATAATGGTCGTTCACTTTCCTTTCATATAGATCACTCCATCTATATGTAATGTATGATGAGATAAAAGAAATTATTCAGGTAGTGAGGGGAGACGAAAATTTAATAGTCATGGGTCACTGCAATTCAAGAGTAGGAAAAGGGAGAGAAGGAAACATAGTAGGTGAATATGGATTGGGGCTAAGAAATGAAAGAGGAAACCACCTGGTAGAATTTTGCGCAGAGCATAACTTAATCATAGCTAACACTTGGTTTAAGAATCGTGAAAGAAGGCTGCATACATGGAAGAACCCTGGAGATACTGAAAGGTATCAGATAGATTATATAATGGTAAGACAAAGGTTTAGGAACCAGGTTTTGAATTGTAAGACATTTCCAGGGGCAGGTGTGGACTCTGACCACAGTCTATTGGTTATGAACTGTAGACTAAAACTGAAGAAAATGCAAAAAGGTAGGAAATTAAGGAGATGGTACTTGCATAAACTGAAAGAACCAGAGGTTGTACAGAGTTTCAGAGAGAGCATAAGGGAACAATTGACATGAATGGGGAAAAGAAATACAGTAGAAGAACAATGGGTAGCTTTGAGGGATGAAATAGTGAAGGCAGCACAGGATCAAATAGGTAAAAAGACGAGGGCTAATAGGAACCCTTGGGTAACAGAAGAAATATTGAATTTAATTGATGAAAGGAGAAAATATAAAAATGCAGTAAATGAAGCAGGCAAAAAGGAATACAAACGTCTCAAAAATGAGATCGACAGGAAGTGCAAAATGGCTAAGCAGGGATGGCTAGAGGACAAATGTAAGGATGTAGAGACTTATCGCACTAGGGGCAAGATAGATACTGCCTACAGGAAAATTAAAGAGACATTTGCAGAAAAGAGAACCACTTGTATGAATATCAAGAGCTCAGATGGAAACCCAGTTCTAAGCAAAGAAGGGAAAGCAGAAAGGTGGAAGGAGTATATAGAGGGTCTATACAAGGGCGATGTACTTCAGGACAATGTTATGGAAATGGAAGAGGATGTAGATGAAGATGAAATGGGAGATACGATAATGTGTGAAGAGTTTGGCAGAGCACTGAAAGATCTAAGTCGAAACAAGGCTCCGGGAGTAGACAACATTCCATTAGAACTACTGACAGCCTTGGGAGAGCAAGTCCTGACAAAACTCTACCATCTGATGAGCAAGATGTACGAGACAGGCGAAATATCCTCAGGCTTCAAGAAGAATATAATAATTCCAATCCCAAAGAAGGCAGGTGTTGACAGATGTGAAAATTACCGAACTATCAGTTTAATAAGTCACAGCTCCAAAATACTAACGCGAATTCTTTACAGACGAATGGAAAAACTGGTAGAAGCTGACCTCGGGGAAGATCAGTTTGGATTCCGTAAAAATGTGGGAACACGTGAGGCAATACTGACCCTACGACTTATCTTAGAAGAAATATTTAGGAAAGGCAAACTTACGTTTCTAGCATTTGTAGACTTAGAGAAAGCTTTTGACAATGTTGACTGGAATACTCTCTTTTAAATTCTGAAGGTGGCAGGGGTAAAATACAGGGAGCGAAAAACTATTTACAATTTGTACAGAAATCAGATGGCAGTTACAAGAGTCGAGGGGTATGAAAGGGACAGTGGTTGGGAAGGGAGTGAGACAGGGTTGTAGCCTATCCCCGACGTTATTCAATCTGTGTATTGAGCAAGCAATAAAGGAAACAAAAGAAAAGTTCGGAGTAGGTATTAAAATCTATGGAGAAGAAATAAAAACTTTGAGGTTCGCCGATGACATTGTAATTCTGTCAGAGACAGCAAAGGACTTGGAAGAGCAGTTGAACGGAATGGACAGTGTCTTGAAAGGAGGATATAAGATGAACATCAACAAAAGCAAAACGAGGATAATGGAATGTAGTCGAATTAAGTCGGGTGATGCTGAGGGAATTAGATTAGGAAATGAGACACTTAAAGTAGTAAAGGAGTTTTGCTATTTGGGGAGCAAAATAACTGATGATGATCGAAGTAGAGAGGATATAAAATGTAGACTGGCAATGGCAAGGAAAGCGTTTCTGAAAAAGAAAAATTTGTTAACATCGAGTATAGATTTAAATGTTAGGAAGTCGTTTCTCAAAAATGGTTGAAATGGCTCCGAGCACTATGCGACTTAACTGCTGAGGTCATCAGTCGCCTAGAACTTAGAACTAATTAAACCTAACTAACCTAAGGACATCACACACATCCATGCCCGAGGCAGGATTCGAA
This sequence comes from Schistocerca piceifrons, assembly GCF_021461385.2. Lineage (NCBI taxonomy): Eukaryota > Metazoa > Arthropoda > Insecta > Orthoptera > Acrididae > Schistocerca > Schistocerca piceifrons. The sequence goes on from NC_060143.1 coordinate 564,785,143, forward strand.
CCTGCGACCGTAGCGGTCACGCGGTTCCAGACTGAAGCGCCTTTAACCGCACGGCCATACCGGCCGGCAAGAAGTCGTTTCTGAAAGTATTTGTATGGAGTGTAGCCATGTATGGAAGTGAAACATGGACGATAAATAGTTTGGACAGGAAGAGAAGAGAAGCTTTCGAAATTACTGCATTTTTGTATTTCCTCCTTTCATCAATTAATTTCAGTATCTCTTCTGTTACCCATAAATTTCTACTAGCCCTCGTCTTTTTACCTGCTTGATCCTCTGCTGCCTTCACTATTTCATCCCTCATAGCTACCCATTGTTCTTCTACTGTATTTCTTTTCCCCATTCCTGTCAATTGTTCCCTTATGCTCTCCCTGAAACTCTGTACAACCTCTGGTTTAGTCAGTTTATACAGGTCCCATCTCCTTAAATTCCCACCTTTTTGCAGTTTCTTCAGTTTTAATCTACAGCTCATAACCAATAGATTGTGGTCAGAGTCCACATCTGGCCCTGGAAATGTCTTACAATTTAAAACCTGGTTCCTAAATCTCTGTCTTACCATTATATAACCTATCTGAAACCTTCCTCATCTAAAATAATTTTATAGGATTGATTTCATAGTGTCTAGTGCTGATCTTTTTAATGAACTTACATGTTCCCTTGTAATCTGTAGTGTTAAATAGTTTCATCACTAACAAATATGTACGCATGTTTTAGTCCATTGTGCTGGATGTACACAGCGATTTAGTTTTAGCGCTTCTCACAAATATGTCCACATGTTTTAGTCTATTATGCTGGGTATACACAAAGATTTGATTTAATGCCACTACTTTCATTTTTCAGCTTAAGCGGTATTATGATTACCCGCAGTCGCGTGGGGTAGCCGTGCGGTTTGAGGCGCCTAGCACGGACCGTGCGGCTCCCCTCTTCTAAGGTTCAAGTCCTCCCTCGGGCATGAGTGTGTGTGTTGCCCATAGCGTAAGTTAGTTTAAGTTAGATTAAGTAGTGTGTAGGCTTGGGGACCGATGACATATGTAGTTTGGCCCATAAGACTTTACGACAAATTGATTATCCATCACTTTTTGTAAGCTTGCTTTGTACACTCTTATATACTACATGTCTACTCTTTTGTTAAGCAGAGACCTGAAGATAGCAAAATAGATTGCCGATAGTGGTTGCTTTCAGAATAAAATAAAATATCTTCAAGTATACACCCATTGGTGAAATTTATTGACATTGAAAAGATTAGATTTATAGTCAGCTTTTAGGAGATAACAAAAAGTTTCGTCTTCGCATGAGCTACAAATTGCTCTATAGTATTACCTTTTAATGACATCTCCTCTTCACGTTTATCTGAGGTAAACTTTACAATTTTGCGACTTCCGTTTTCATGTAATTTCCTGGTACTGTTCAGTCAGATCGAAGAAGTATGCAAATCAGTAATGTTTATCTCACTTGGAACTCGGGGCAGCGTGTCTCCAACATCTCCCTCGGTGAAGATGCACTGACTTTCACGAGCAGCTGTAAATCTTTAGGATAGTTCTTCTTTCACGTTTTTCTTTTGTCACAAATCCCGTACTTCATGCAAATTTTTCTTCCATTTACACGATTCGTGTTCTGATTTTACGAAACAGAACTGTCTTTGGACATTGGTTTAAATATAGGCATTTGTCCCTCCTTCGTTTAACCAAAAAATTTACAGCCTGTTGGTTCAAATGGCTCTGAGCACTATGGGACTTAACTTCTGAGGTCACCAGTCCCCTAGAACTTAGAACTACTTCAACCTAACTAATCTGAGGACATCACACACATCCATTCCCGAGGCTGGATTCGAACCTGCGACCGTAGCGCTCTCGCGGTTCCAGACTGTAGCGCCTAGAACCGCTCGGCCACCCCCGCCCGGCTTTACAGCCTGTCCTATGTCACCAGAAGCTGTTACTGTATATGTTTTCTTTGAGCTTGGAAGGTACTCTGTTTTTGTTCTGGACTTTAGTTAACGTAACAGTCGTTGTTCGAACTACAATTCAGGGAATTATCCGAGCTATTTCCTGTGCCTTATGATGTTACCACGATTTGTAACAAAATGTCGACATCATTCGAATGAATGTCGAAGAAATTAGCTACTAAATAATCCAAATGTAGGTCTTCACTAAAAGTAAATGATTTCGTTTGCATACCACATTCTTCATATTTTATTTTTGCAAATTGCCGAGAAATTACAAAGAAAATAAATTGAGTTTTATCTCCATTCTTAACAGTTATCGTTACTAGAATGGCTACTGTTTAATGTTATGGATGTAACTTATAAATTGAGCAAATAACAATTTTGCACAACTGGGTCACAGAAAATGAAATTAGTTTCTACAAATTGCGATCGCTTTGTGCCGTGTTATCTGTTTACCAATGTGCCGTCAACCAAGGATATGTGGCCGCCGTGTTTCGCATGTGGTGTCACATACATTTGCGGCAGGGGCGTACATTCCTCCAGCCACAAAGCAAGGGATGAATGTGGCAAAATTCGACAGTTTGTTTTAATACTCGGAGTGTCTTATCATCTAAAATTTGACGTGCTGTTCCTTTCGGTATGTTCTTCCTGTAAAAAGGATAAAAAAATTCGTTGCAGGTTTCGACATGACGGGTTGGACCGTTCTCGTGTGAGCCCTGGCTTTTTTTTCTGTTCGCGTCGACACACAGCTGTCTGAAACGTTGCCGAGCCGGAGAGTACCGTCGCTCAGCACATGTTTCATGTGACGATTGGTGTCAACGGAGAGCATTGGTGTGTTTCCCTTTATAAGCAAAAATATTTTCAACGCAGAATTTCATGTTCGCATACGATAGTGCAGTTCCCAAATTAGTCTAGTGCAATATTCGTTGTACTAGGAAAAATAAAACGATAAGAATACGCAGCAGTACGGCAACGACAGTACCTCCCTGGCCAATGCTGTCTGTTACCCCCTATGCAGCAACGCTTTTGAGTCGCTGTTTTGGGACAGCTCTGTCGAACTGACACATAAATTGCCCTTTAAAGTGCCTGGCGTTATCCTGCAATAATCCAGCGTCAGAACGCATGGTGCAGCTTACTGTCTGCGGCATACAGACGCAACCTGAACGTCACACGCTTACTTGATGCTGCTCACGCACCAGGCACTCAGTCAGCAACGGTCGGAGTTAATGAGCAGCAGCAGACAGCGAATACGGCGTACGTTGTGGTTCGGCGTCCCAGCGCCGCAACAGTAGGCAGTGCCGCCAACGGAGATGAACCCTGGACCGCTGGTTGCAGCGCGGTATAAGGCGGTGGTGGACACTAGCGGCACGGGGCTGGATGGTCTTCCATTCGTGCCTCGGACCATGAGACGATGGCAGCCACAGCAGGTCTCGTAGAGATGGCGGCGGAGTGTTGGCTGCTAAGAGACTAGACCAGTGGTTCCCAACAGGTGGGCCGCGGACCTGCAGGAGTCGCGAGCTATGCCAGAGGGGTACGCAAGTGATAACAGATTTTTTGTTTTGGCCGCTCAATATTTTTCTAAGTACCAAAAATAGACAACGTATAAAAAGACTCTTAATTTGGCGTTTTTAGGTACTTGATACTGTGATATGACAAGGTACCACTCATACTCGGTGAGGGCGTCCTCGAGAAAATTTTGTTGGGAACCCCTGGCGTAGACCATCCGATAGCAATCAGCGGTTCGGAGCCCGGTAAGGGTAGTGTAGGCTGCCTGCCTCGTTGCTATCTGGCTGAGCACATAGCTGCATCTGACAAGGAATAGGCATCACAGCATTGTCCTCCTCTCTATAAACTGATGACCAGCTGTCTCTGTCGCATTTCTTCGCGCCGATGAGCCCTCTGGCTAGCACGGAAGCTTCGATAAGATGGTGGCAAGTGTCTTCAGCGTTTGTTGCCTTGCGAAAGCTGGTCGGAGAGGTGCGCAGCGGAGGGTGGTGTGTCGGTAAGTCGTTGATTGGGGCTTTGGGGCTACTCGCGACGGCCGCACCGCACATGCAGCACTGTATGTTGTTATAAATATTTTGAATGGGAGGGGGGGGGGGGGCGGAATGAAGAGAGTATTTTGCTGTTAACTATGGTACCTGATGTTTTTGAAGATGTTTTATAGCCTCGTGCGAGTACACCAGATTTCGACATAAGAGCACCTTGTTCCGTGCAATGACGTGTCGGATACTTGAAAGAAGCGATCAATAATTTTGATACCCTTTCTTGGAAAACAAAAACGGGGATTGTAATAGAATTTTCGTCGGATAGCTTCTAAGCCTGGATTTCAACAAGATTGCCGAAGGGATCTACATTTGGAAATAAAGTACAGCGAATTACAATTCAGTGACGAATAGTAGTTTGCAGATTACGACAACTTCTTTCAAGTTCCTTCGTCCTGTGGAACCGTCGATGATTTCTGTGAACATTTGTACTAAAATGACAATTAAACATTTATGAACATAGGGCATGAGAAATTGACTGGTGATTGCTATTTAAATATCAAGTCAAATAACTTCATTCAGTTTAGAATTAATTTTTAATAAGCTAAAGAGAAACTTACTTTAAACATTTTTCCCACATTATAGTGGCTGACAATGACACATAAACCACCTTTTGTGCTAATAATTACAATTCCTCCGAAAGAGGCAAATATCCATTGCTTTTTTTATATGTCGTACTTCTTGATATATTGAGACGTCCGAGATCAAAACTATTCACATTATATATTTTTAATTATAAATTACAATGAACTGTAATAATGTTGTCTACACATACAGACAGATAAAACATAAGTGGTACAGGATTTAGTAAACATTTTGTTTCCACATTGTCTCTAATATTTTGTTTCACCGCGGTCGGGCTTAAAAAATGTCTTACCACTTTTGAGTATATCGGATCGCAACAGTAATCTTTGGCGCTCTGCGCCAGAATAGGTCACGTCATATCACTCGACTTTTACAATTTCACTCAGTCTTTCATTCTCTGGAGAACTTATTCAGTTAAATTCGGTCGATGGACACACATAATGTTACAACTGGCGCTGTGGTCTATCCGGCCCACGGGATTCCTCTTTGTGAAGTGGCTGAACTAGAAGCACTAATATGTTTACAATACACATTCTGACTCTTGAATCTATGGTAAAGACTCTTGATTAACCTTCCACCTTTGGAGCTGTTCTTCTCTTTCAGTTCGCGGTCTTACAAACACAGTCTCTGTTTCCTAGTCCTGCACTGCTTTTTTAAATTTTTTCCATCTCAGTCAGCAGCTATGTCTTTCCGCAGCATGAGAACGGAACGTGGATCGTGAAGGATCCTATCAGATTAATGTCGGTGGGTTTACCTCAGAATAATGCATTCTAACGCATCCAAGGTATTGTTCCTGACTTCATTGGGACTAACCCAAAGTCCCTCCGTCAACTCACCACCTGGTAAGACTCTAATCTTCGAAGAAGAAAGTAGCTTTACTAGATGGATAGCCTGTGAAATTCTCTCTGGGCTTCTTAGAGAAGGACTTAATAACTGTGCGTAACTTATTAAATGTAAAAGAACCATTTTTTCAAAAATCTTTTAACTGAATACATCGGAAAAATAGACGAAAATTATAATATGATGTCTAAACTAGTTTCAGTTGTCAATACAACCATACTCGGATCTGCAAAGAAGCACAAAAACAGAAAATCGCCTAGAAATACCTTTTTTGTGCAAAGTAACTTTCAAGCATAAATTTTTTTACGAAAACATAACCACAAAGTTAATAACCCACTACTCGTGATAAAATTGCCAGAGACTAGCGTACGGAATTAATAAAAATATAAATTTTATGTGGGATTATATTTCATTCAAATATTTTAAGCACGAACATTAATTGGTCAAAAAATGTATAAGGCGATTTTCTGTTCGTGTGCTTGTTTGGAGATCTGAGGATGGTCGCACTGACAACTGAAAGCAGGCTAATCGCATTTTTATTTTACGTATATGAACGCTATCAAGGCCACTGAAACATTATTGACAAAGGTCTTTTAAGTTCTAACAGATTACCTGAGATCGCTTTTTCCTTTCCTGAAAATGTCAGGCACTGCTAATAGTGCATAACGCTTTAATTAGTAGTTAAGGCCGGGGTTCACATATAGGCCAGCCTAGGGGGGTCAAGAGGACACAGACATCCCAGAGGCCTGGATTACGGCTTGTATATCCGCTAGACTTGGCCACACAAAAGTGAAGGAAAAGGTAGAGACGGGCACTATAGCTGACAAAAAAGATTTGGTTTCCTGTCTATACTTACAAAGCTTACACGTTACGAAGTTTGCACCTTTAAAGTGGTTACCCAGGCGCCCTGGAAATACACATAGCAAGTGAATTTATCGACATTGCGTTGCATTTGCAATGTACCATGTACAAGGATGAAAAGGTAGCTTCATTAAAGATGTTCCTGCTACCATAAAAAATAGAGAAACGGCTATATAAATTTTATTGCTGCACCTATCAACGGCGGCTCCCAATTCCTCAACGAAACGTTCTTTTCTCTTCTGCGAGTAGTTAAAACCTTTGTTTTTACAATTCATTTCTCAAGAAGAATTAACGATTAATCTGTATTTTAAACTAAAATATTTTAAACTAAAACCTGATACCAAAAATAGGATTAATTATGAACACGTAACTGAGGGCCTTGCCGAAAAGAAGCTCTGACGAAAAGGTTTTTAGGTATAATACTTTATAATTCAATGTCGATATTCGCAGTTTCACATTAAAATACCTCTACGTAATTTTCCTTTCCTTTTGTTAGTACACCACACAGGCCGGATTTGTCTCCGTGTTAATCTAAGGCTGTTGCCTTTTCTCCCTACGAACCCCGTCCCATTCAAAACGCGACGCCACATAGGCCGAAGTTCTACCTTCTCTCGCTCCAGTACAGTTCTCCTTTTCAGAGCAGAAAGGTAACTGTAAAGAGAAAGATTACTTTTAAGTTCGGTTCCCATGATAACTGCGATATTGACACTATTTTTTTTTTTTTTGTTTAAGAATAGTTCAAATGGTTCTGAGCACTATGGGACTTAACATATGAGGTCATCAGTCCCCTAGAACTTAGAACTACTTTAAACCTAACTAACCTAAGGACATCACACACATAGATGCCCGAGGCAGGATTCGAACCTGCGATCGTATCAGTCGCACAGTTCCAGACGGAAGCGCCTTGAACCGCTCGGCCACCGCGGCCGCCGTTTTTTTGTGGTGTACAGTCTGAAGACTGGTTTAACCCAGCTCATCTCTGCATATTTACAGCAACCTGCATCCGTTTATACCTGCTTACTGGTTCGTTCCTTGCTCTTCCTCTGTAATTTTGATCCACAATACTTCCATCCATCGCAGAGTTGAGTCGCTGATGCTCAAGAAGTGTCCCATCAACCGCTTCCTTCTTTTAGTTGCTTGTATCATAAATTCCTTTTTTCGTGTTTCGATTCAGTGCGTCTTATTCGATCTGCCCAGCTAATCTTTAGGATTCTTCTGTAGCATCATTTATCAAAATCTTCTATTCTCTTCTTGTCTGAAGTACTTATCGTCTACGTTTCGCTTCCATAAAAGACTACTCTGCAGACAAATACGTTCAGAAGATACTTCCTCACAATTAAATTTATATTCGATGTTGACAAATTCCTTTTTTTATTACGAAACGCCTTTCGTGCTATATCCTCTCTACCTCGGGCAAAATCATTTCTAAATACACACAGATACTCCGCAAACCACCGTAAGGTGTGTGGCGGAGGGTACCCTGTACCACTACTTCTCATTTGCCCTCCTGTTCCACTCGCAAACAGAGCGAGGGAAAGACGACTGTCTGTACGCCACAGTATGAGCCCTAATTTTTCTTACCTAACAATCTCCTAGTAAACCGAAGTAGCAGAAAGCAGGTCAAGCTTTGCACTCGAGTACTTGCTCAAGTACTAGATTCTATCGACATCCTGGAGACAACTCATCGTTCTATAGGGATTTGCTTTCCCTATCACAGTTTTCAGTTGCCCGTTCCTACTCATATCGCTTTGCAACGTTACCTCCAGATATTGACTTTATTGTGTCATGCAGGACACTAGTAATACTGTATCCGAATATTACAGGTTTGTTCTTCCTACTTATCCGCATTAACTTACATTTTTCCACATTTATGGCTAGCTGCCATTCATCACATCAGCTGGAAATTTTGGCTAAGTCGTCTTGTATCTTCCTATAGTCACTTAAGTATGTAGAGAACAACCGGGGTCCTATCACACTTCCCTGGAGCACTCCTGACGATACTCTTGCCTCTGATGATCACTCACCGTCGAGGACAACATACTGGTTTCTACTATTTGAGAAGTCTCCATATGCTCGTACTTTCGATAACAGCCTGCAATGGGGCAGCGTGTCAAATAGTTTCCGGAAATCTAGAAATGTGGAATCTGCCTGTTGCCCTTCACCCATAGTTCTCAGTGTGTCACGTGAGAAAAGGACAAGCTGAGGTTCGCAAGAGCGATGTTTTCTAAAACCAGGCTAAGCTTCTTAGCCTCAATAAAGTTTACTATATTCGAACTGAGTGTACAAGGATTCCGCAGCAAACAGAAGTTAGGGATATTGATCCGTAATTTTGCAGGTCAGTTCTTTTACCGTTCTTATTACTGGATTCACCAGCACTTTTTTCCAGTCGGGTGGGGCTTTCGGCTGGGCGAGAGATTCACGTCAAAAGCAAGCTAGGTAATAGGCCAGTGCCTGAGAGTACTCTTCGTAAAATCGAACCGGGAGTCCATTCGGGACGGTGATGTACTTGTTTTCAAATCTTTAAGTTACTCACAGGAATAATATACAGAAGAATGAAGAACAAAATTGAGGAGATGTGAGATGACGATCAGTTTGACTTTAAGAAAGGTAAAAGCACCAGAGGGGCATTCTGACATTGATATTGTTGATGGAAGGAAGACTAAAGAAAAATCAAGACACATTCATAGGATTTGTCGACCTGGAAAAGCGTTCGACAGTGTGAAATGGAGCAAGACATTCGAAATTCTGAGAAAGATAAGGGTAAGGTATAGCGAGAGACGGGTCATATACAATATATACAAGAGCCAAGAGGGAATAATAAGAGTGGTCGACGAAGAACGAAGTTCTCGGATTAAAATGGGTGTAAGACAGGGATGGAGGTTTCGTCCCTACTGTTCATTCTGTACATCGAAGAAGCAATGATGGAAATAAAAGAAAGGTTCAGTAGTGGAATTAAAACTCAAGGTGAAAGGATATCAATGATACGATTTGCTGATGACATTGCTATCCAGAGCGAAAGTGAAGAAGAATTACATGATCTGCTGAACGGAATGGACAGTCTAATGAGTACAAAATATGGACTGAGAGTAAATCGAAGAACGACGAAAGTAATTAGAAGTCGCAGAAATGAGAACAGCGAGAAACTTAACATCAGGATTGATGGTCATGAAGTAGAAGTAGAAATTCGGCTACCTAGGCATAAAAATTACCAGTGACGGACGGAGCAAGGAGGACATCAAAAGCAGACTGACACTGCCAGTAAGGGCATTCCTGGCCAAGATACGTCTACTACTATCAAACATAAGCCTTAATTTGAGGAAGAAATTTCTGAGAATGTACGTTCGGGATACAGAATAATGTGGTAGTGAACATAGACTGTGGGAAACAGGAATAGAAGGGAATCGAAGTATTTGAGATGTGGTGCTACATACGAATGTTAAAAGTTAGGAGGAGTGATTAGGTGGGAAATGAGGAAGTTCTACGCATAATTGGAGAGGAAAGGAATATGTCGAAAACACTGACCGTGAGAAGGGACAGGATGATAGGACATCTATTAAGACATCAGGGAATGACTTTCATCGTACTAGAGGGAGCTGTAGTGGGCAAAAATTGTAGAGGAAGAAGATAATTGAGGACGTAGGTTGCAAGCGCTTCTCTGAGATGAAGAGGTTGCCATAGGAGAGGAATGCGTTCCAGGCCGCATCAAATCAGTCAGAAGACTGATGAAAAAAAAAGTTTTGACTCTATGCCAGATATGCTTATTTCCATGTCGTCCGCACGGGAGTCTGTCCGATAGCCAAATGACGGTTCTCCTGCGTGAATGGTTTCTTAAAGATGAAATTTAAAACTTCGGCTTTCGTTTTGCTATCTTCAGATGCCACATCAGACTGGTCAACAAGGGACTGAATGGAAGCCTTAGACCGGCTTAGCGATTTTACATACGACCAGAATTTTCTCGGGTTCTCTGCCACATCTTTTGCTAAAGTGTGACAGTGGTAGCTACTGTATGCTTCGTGCATAGATCTTTTCAGAGACGCCTGAATCTCTACTACTATTCGCTTGTCACTGCTTGTGCTTCCCCTTTTGAACCCAGAGTGCACCAGCCTCTGCTTCCTCAGCATCTAACGAATTTTGTTATTAAACCATGGTGGATCTTTTCCATCCTTTATCCACTTACCAGGCATGTAACTCTCCAGACCACGATTTACAGTCTGTTTAAACTTTCCCCACAATCCCTCTACATCCATCTTACTGAAACTATGTGATACTGTTTCTTTGTCAAAGTGAGTTGTTAATAACCGCTTGTCTGCTCTCTCTACCAGGAACACTCTCCTAGCCTTTTTGGCTGATTTATTAACTTTCGTAATCGTAGTTGCTATAATGACATCATGATCGCTAATCGACGTTTCTACGCTGACATTGTCGGTAAGGTCTAAGATGTTTCCAGTGTGTGTGGGCTGCCGAGCAGGCTGCTCAAGACAATTTTCAGAAAAGGTGTCAAAAGTATTTCGCGTGACTGTCTGTCTGTAACCACCCCCCGCCCCGCAATGAATCCATAGACATCCCAGTCTATATTTGGCAGGTTAAAATCGCTTTCAACTAACATTGCATGATCTGAGAGTAGCACTTGCAACCTACATCCTCAGTTACTTGCTGGAAGTATTCCAAACTCTGTCCTCCTCTACAGCTTTTGCCCTCTACATCTTCCTCTAATACCATGGAAGTCATTCATGTCTTAACAGATGTCCTATCAACCTGTCCCTTCTCCTTATCAGTGTTTTCCACATGTTCCTTTCCTCTCAGATTCCGCAAATAACCTTCTCTTTCCATACATTATCAGTCCATCTAATTTTCAATATTCGTCTGTAGCGCGACATCTTCGACACTTCGATTTTCTTCTGTTCCGGTTTTCCCACAGTCAATGTTTCACAACCATAAAATGCTGTACTCCAGACGTACATTGTCAGAAATTTCTTCCTCATATGAAGGCCGATATTTGAAATTAGTAGACTTCTCTTGGCCAGGAATGCCCTTTTTGCCATTCCTAGTCTGCTTTTGATGTCCTCCTTGCTCCGTCCGTCGTTGGTAATTTTACTGCGTAGGTAGTAGAATTCCTTAACTTCATTTACTTCGTGACCATCAATCCTGATGTTAAGTTTCACGCTGTTCTCATTCCTATTGCTTCTCATTACCTTCGTCTTTCTTCGATTTACTCTCAGTCCATACTCTGTATCCATTAGACTGTTCATTCCGTTCAGCAGATCATGTAATTCGTCTTCACTTTCAGTCAAGATAGCAATGTCATCAGCGAATCGTATCATTGACATTCATTCAGCTTGAATTTTAATTCCACTCATGAACATTTCTTTTATTTCCGTCATTGCTTCCTCGATATACAGATTGAACAGTAGGGACGAAATTGTCTTACACCCTTTTTAATCCGAGCACTTCGTTCTTTCACGTCCACTCTCATTATTTCCTCTTGGTTCTTCTAGATGTATACGACCAGTCTATTCCTTGTAGCTTACGCCTACTTTTTTCAGAATTTCGAACAGCTTGCACCATTTAAATTGTCGAACGGTGTTTCCAGGTCGACAAATCCTGTGAACATGTCTTGATTTTTTTTTTGTCTTGCTTCCGTTATTAACCGCAACGTCAGAATTGCCTCTCTCGTGGCTTTATCTTTCCTAAAGCCAAACTCGTCGTCATCTAGCGCATCCTCAATTTTCTTTTCCATATTCTGTATATTATTCTTGTAAGCAACCTGGATGTATGAGCTGTTAAGCTGATTGTGCGATAATTCTCGCACTTGTCAGCTCTTGCCATCTTCGGAGTTGTGTGGATGATGCTTTTCCGAAAGTCAGATGGTACGCCGCCAGACTCATACATTCTACACACCAACGCGAATAGTCGTTTTGTCGCCACTTCTCCGTATTATTTTAGAAATTCTGATGGAATTTTATCTATCCCTTCTGCCTTATTTGATCTTAAGTCCTCCAAAGCTCTTTTAAATTCTGATTCTAATACTGGATCCCCTATCTCTTATAAATCGACTCCTGTTTCTTCTTCTATTACATCAGACAAATGTTCCCCCTCATAGAGGCTTTCAATGTATTCTTTCTTCCTATCCACTCTCTCCTCTGCATTTAACAGTGGAATTCCCTTTGCACTGTTAATGTTACCCTTGCTTTTAATGTCACCGAACGTCGTTTTCAGTTTCCTGTATGCTGAGCCTGTCCTTCCGACAATCATTTCGTTTTCGATGTCTTCACCTTTTTCCTGCAGCTTCCTGCACTTCCTGTTTATTTCATTCCTCAGCGACTTGTATTTCTGTATTCCTGACTTTATCGGAACATTTTTGTACTTCCTCCTTTTGCTGATCAATAGTATTTCTCCTGTTACCTATGGTTTCTTCACAGATACCCTCCTTGTACCTATGATTTCCTTCCCAATTTCTGTGATGGCCGTTTTTAGAGATGTCCACTCCTCTTCAACTGTACTGCCTACTGAGCTATTCCTTATTGCTGTATCTATAGTGTTAGAGAACTTCAACAGTATCTCATCATTCATTAGTATTTCCGTATCCCACTTCTTTGCGTATTGATTCTTCCTGACTAATGTCTTAAACTTTAGCCTACTCTTCATCACTACTACATTGTGATCTGAGTCTATATCTGCTCCTGGGTATAGGTTACAATCCAGTCTCTGATTTCGGAAACTCTGTCTAACCATGATGTAATCTAACTGAAATCTTCCCGTATCACCCGGCCTTTTCCAAGTATACCTCCTCCTCTTGTGATTCTTGAACGGAATATTCACCTCAGAAGTTAAGTCCCATAGTGCTCAGAGCCATTTGAACCATTTGAACGGAATATTCACGATTACTACCTGAAACTTGTTACGGAACTCAATTAGTCTTTCTCCTCTCTCATTCCTTGTCCCAAGCCCACATTATCCTGTAACCTCTTCTTCTATTCCTTCCCCTAAAATTGCATTCCAGTCCTCCATGACTATTAGATTTTCATCCCCTTAACATTATTACTCTTTCAATATCCCCACACACTTTCTCTGTCTCTTCATCTTTAGCTTGCGACGTCGGCATGTATACCTGAACTATCGTCGTCGGTTTGCTGTTGATTCTGATAAGAACAACCCTATCACTGAGCTATTCACTGTAACACACTCTCTGTCCTACCTTCCTATTCATAACAAATCCTACTCCCGTTATAACATTTTCTGCTGCTGTTGATGACGTTACCCTATACTCATCTGACCAGAAATCCTTGTCTTCTTTCCATTTCACTGCACTGACCTCTACTATATCTAGTTGAGTCTTTGCATTTCCCTTTTCAGATTTTATGGTTTCCCTACTATGTTCAAGCTTCTGAATTCCACGCCCCGACTCGTAGAACGTTATCCTTCCTTTGATTATTGAATCGTTTTTCATGGTAACCTCCATCTTGGCAGCCCCTCCCGGAGATCCGAATGGGGGACTATTCTGGAATCTTTTGCCAATGGAGAGATCATCTTCAATTACAAGCTGCACGTCCTGTTGATACATGTTACGCGTCTTTAATGCAGTGGTTTCCATTGCCTTCTGCATCCTCATGTCGTTGATCATTGCTGATTCTTCCGCCTTTAGGGGCAATTTCCCACCAGTAGGTGGGAACCTCTGTCCGCTCCTCCGCCCTCTTTGGTAAGGCCTTTGGCAGAATGAGGGTGTATTCGTAAGTCGAAAGTCTTCGGCCGCCAATGCTGATTATTAACCAAAATTTTAGCAGCGGTGGGATTCGAACCCGGGACACAATATGTTTTGATTATGAATCAAAGACTCTACCCCTGTTTTTCTTTTTTAATCTCATTTTGTTCGTTATTGATCGTTCTACTTTTCGAGGCGGACGTCTCATGGCGCTTGTTCAAGTTCGAAGTTCATCCATTCCCTCAGTTTTTTTGTTGCAGAGGCCAGCTATCCCTCTGACCGAACACGCTGAGCTACCGTGCCGGCTCTCACCATGCCCAACACACGAACAAAATCTCGCCGGACTGACCTGTTTTCCGGTACATCGTTCTCATATACGTTGCCTTAAAACAGATCTATCAGATATCAATGTGCATGCCTACCGAGCGTATAAAAGTGTATCATGAAACACAGGTGCGGACTACTGGTCGCAGAGCAACGAGTGAATTTTGGCAGCATCCACCTTATATTGTAACTCTCAGCTTTGCTGTAATGTCCCATAATTTTAAAGTCAAGCGGTAAATTCTTAAGATGTCGGTAAAAGTAAACGTCATACGGTTTACAGAGAGAGGTACATTTCCGTGGCATCACTTTCACACTGCAGCTCGGCTGAGTGGCATCGTTTCCAAAACTTCAGTCGCAGCTCATCGTGTATCAGAATGAGAGCAACTGTCAATACGTTACGTATACTTATTTGTTTATTTATCAAACCTCCCGATGTTTTATTTAAAAAAAAGGCGAGGAAATATGTTCAGAAATCAGAATATTGTCAGATACACCGAAAAAAATATCGACTGAGAAAAAAGCTATAGCTAAGAATCGGTCACTGACCAGCGGTTTGCTATTTTAATGGCTTGGTCGCTTTTTTCCGTGCAAACAGGAAATACACTTTAGTCAGTAATGGTCACAGTCAGTTTCACATTCCTGGAGACAACGTGGGTAGGGGTCGTAACCAGACGTGTGGCTAGAATGGATCCCCCCCCCCCTCCCCCCCCCCTCCGTCCCCATCCCTGTCACTCAGCACTCAGCTGCTCCCTCACATTACTTCTCTTCTTTTTTTTTAAATTTTCCGAAACTAAAACCAATAACGCAAAAGGAAGGAATACAGAGGAAAAAGAGCGACGGGAACACAAAAGGGCAACGAGCCCTACAGCTGCTTCCAGAACTATTCAACGCTCTGTCTTCGAGAGGTAAGATCCAGCATGTTGTCGAAGAGTTCAAGAAATCGAGGCAGTTGCGAGCAGGACCATTAAGCCGTAGACACACACTGGCGAAAAGCCAAATGGTCATCGTCACCCCCACCAGCAACGACAAAATGTACAAAGTGACCAACCAGCCATATGATCGTATTAGTCTTGGTCGCGGAAAAAAATGAAGTAGCCAGCCGAAGAATTAAATCAGTGGAATATGCAGCTTCATCAGACGGGATAAGGAGCTAGGACCAGTTTTCTAGGTGACCGCAACAAGTAAACTGGTGTTGTAGGGACGCACAGTTATTTGTGTCACTAATCCCAGTACGTTATAGACGCTCGTTGATGAAAGTTAAATTGTTGATCATTCTGTGCCAGGAGGAGGCCGCTGCTACTGATGGAACCATGAGGTTGATGTTGGTCAACACAGTTTTCAAATGGTTCAAATGGCTCTGAGCACTATGGGGCTCAACTGCTGAGGTCATTAGTCCCCTAGAACTTAGAACTAGTTAAACCTAACTAACCTAAGGACATCACAAACATCCATGCCCGAGGCAGGATTCGAACCTGCGACCGTAGCGGCCTCGCGGTTCCAGACTGCAGCGCCTTTAACCGCACGGCCACTTCGGCCGGCAACACAATTTTCCAGGATATTTGCGGTGATAATTGTTCGACGGGATTGGTGCAGGGAATCCCTTCCCGACGTGTCAACACAGCTTAGTGGCGAGTACCAGCCGCTGCAGTGTGACATCCCCAAACACTCACTGCGGGATAGAACTTTCGAATGTGTCTCAGATTAAAACAGAGACGACCAACGTCAACAGGGGCATCATGACTCTCTGGACGCACTAAGCTGTACAGCCGAGACGTAAAGGCATATAAGTCCAGAGTGATCTTCAAAATGTTGGGCGGAACATATTAGACAGACGCCTTCCTCTTAGTGTTAGATAGGCCCAACCCGCAGAAAAAACATAGCTTCGTCAAAAACTAGTATCGTAGCCTGAAGATATGAAGAAGATATGAAGCTTTCACAAAAAGTGACTCGACAACTGCTTCAGTTCCTTAGCCATTATAGAGGGAAGAGGGAAAATGTGAGCGATGTAATGTGTCTTGCATAACGCATATGTATACTGAACTCGTACCTGAAGAAGAATAAGACAGCATCGTTCACATTTCAGAATTGCACCCTGGATCTTATCAATAACCGATTTGCCATTGAGAGTCGCAGTTTGGCGCGGACAACGATCAGTAACAACTACTAATGACGTACGACCGTCCACAGCAGTGCCCTACGAGAATATTGTTCCATCGAAACCCCGTAAATTAAGGACTTTACTTTTGCCATCGTTAAGTCACGCTCCAAAATACGGCAATAATCATAGATGATTTCCCCCAGGAGAGGTATCTCTGCACATCGACCGAGTAACACCGTCACATAATCAGTGTACGCGCGGACAGCAAGGGTCCTTCCAGAAAGCGTCCAGTCCTGAAGCTGGCGTGCAACCTACAGAACAGCGGCTCCAGAGGTAAGACAAACAAAGAAACTTAGAGCAGGCTTCCCAGAGGCACACCCTGACGGATGGTAACCAGGGTCGTCGGTCGCCCATTGACGATTGGCAAAGCTGCACACCCGTGGTTCAAAATGGCTCTGAGCACTATGGGACTTGACTTCTGAGGTCATCAGTTACTTAGAACTACTTAAACATAACTAACCTAAGGACATCACACACACCCATGCCCGAGGCAGGATTCGAACCTGCTCGCCTAGAACCGCTTGGCCACCCCGGCCGGCGTTAAGTGTGTCCACGTCGTAAAAATCAACGTATTACTGATGTAAGGTGCGATCTACGTCAGCTGGAGAGAAGTAAAACAAGAGCGGCGACACCGAGCTTGATGTTGAAGCAGATGGTATAACGAAGTCAATTCTTCTGCAACGAGTGATTGAGGTTTCGATCGCACCCGCAACCATACCATCTGTCGCCGCTTCAACTGCAGCAGTTTATCTTTAAGACATTGTACATCTGATGTTTGCAGATAGGCGCGATCTACACTGCCCTACCAGACGCGTAAGAAAGAATAAGTAAATTCATGAGTTCTCCTAGCTGCACAACAAATGATCAAAGTAGCCAGGGCAATCAACTATTCCAGAGAGTTGGAGTATCTCCCAGCTGATCGAAGTCTACGCTCCCACACATTGTGTACCTCTTCATCGAGAGAAAGATCTGCCGTGTGAGAGACATTCAACACCCATGGGGAACGGAATAGTTTCATCGGTTGCCGATCAAGATGGAGAGTGGCGGTCAAAGCACAGTGATCGGAATAGCTAGCAGTCGTCTGCAGAATGCGATGTCGCATCCAGTTCGATAAATAGACTGTCAATCCTGCTACTAGAAGCCGCAGTAAAATGCTTAAATTTAAGCAAGGTCAGATATTTACACTACCAAACATCTTCTAAGTGGATCAGACGTAGCAATTCGTTTAAATCTCGACATGAAATGGAGCGACTGATCAATATGATGCAGAAATCTGTTAAAATCACCACCCAACAACAGATTCTAGGAGTCCGACGTGAAAGACAAACAATCTCCTTTTTATAAATACACGAAGGTTCCACTGCGTGACCAAAACAAGACGGAGCTTATAAGCCAACCAAGGTGAGGTCTAAAAGTGTACAGTGTATCAGTGTGACACACCCAAACAGACCCAAGGACATCTGCTTCAGCAATGGGAATGCCTTCTCGAAAGAATAAGGGAGTTCCAGACAAAAATTTGACCGTCATATTATAAACAGTTCGAAATCCACGGAGAGAGAAGCTGTTAAATAACACTTCTTGCAGGAACACTGTATCCACACAGGAAACATATACGAGTACATTGAAGGGCCAAAGAGATTGGTACACCTGACTAATATCGTGTACGCCCCCTCCCCCCCCCCCCCCCCCCCCCGAGCCCCCGATCACACGAAGTGCCGCAGCAAACGCGGCATGGACTCGACTAATGTCTGAAGTAGTGCTGGCGGGAACTGATCATGAATCTTGCACGTCTGTCCATAAATACGTAACATACATTCATGTATAACATACAACCGTTCACTCGACGAAAGATCCGTACCCAAGGGCTGGAAAGTTGCAGAAGTCACACCAATATTCAAGACAGGTAGTAGGAATAATCCAGTAAATTACAGGCCCATATCATTAACGTCGATATGCAGCAGGGTTTTCGAACATATACTGTGTTCGAACGGTATGAATTACCTCGAAGAAAACGGTCTACTGACACACAGTCAACAAAGGGTTAGAAAACTTCGTTCTTGTGAAACACAACTAGCTCTTTACTCGCATGAAGTGTAGAGTGGTATTGACAAGGGATTTCAAACTGATTCCGTGTTTGTTGATTTCGTGAAGGCTTTCGACACTGTACCACACGAGAGGCTTATAGTGAAATTGTGTGCTTATGGAATATCTTCTCACTTATTGTCTGGATTCGTGATTTCCTGTCGGAGAGGTCATAGTTCGTAGTAATTGACGGAAAGTCATCGAGTAAAACAGAAGTGATTTCTCGCGTTCCCCAAGATACTGTTATAGGCCTTTTGCTCTCCCTTATCTACATAAACTATTTGGCAGACAACCTGAGCAGCCGTCTGAAGTTGTTTGCAGACGACGCTGTCGTTTATCGACCAGTAAAGTAATCACAAGATCAAAACAAATTGGAAAACGATTTAGAAAAGATATATGTGTGGTGCGAAAATTGGCGATTGACCCTAAATAACGAAAAGTGTGAGGTCATCTACATGAGTGCTAGAAGGAATCCGTTACATTTCGGCTACACGATAAATCAGTCAAATCTAAAGGCCGAACAGATAATGTTGTGGAGAAGGCTAACCAAAGACTGCGTTTTATTGGCAGAACACTTACAAAAAGTAACGTATCTCCAAAGGAGACTGCCTACATTACACTCGTCCACCCTCTTTTAGAATACTGCTGCGCGGTGTGGGATCCTTACCAGATAGGATTGACGGAGTACATCGAAAAAGTTCAAAGAAGGGCACCATGTTTTGTATCATCCCGAAATATGGGAGAGGGTGTCACTGAAGTTATACAGGATTTTGGGTGGACATAATTAAAACAAAGGCGTTTCTCGTTGAGGCGGAAACATACCACGAAATTTCAATTGCCAACTTTCCGAATGAGAAAATATTTTTTTGACGCCGACCTACATAAGGAGGAACGATCACCATAATAAAATAAGGGAAATCAGAGCTCGCACGGAAAAAGGTGGTTCGATGAACCCCCTGCCAGGCGCCTAAATGTGATTTGCAGAGTATCCACGTAGATGTAGATGTAGAACAGAACGAGGGTGTGGAGGTCACTTCTTAAGAGCACGTTGCACGGCATCCCAGATATGCTCAATAATGTTCGTGTCTGGGGAGATTGATGGCCAGCGGAAGTCTTTAAACTCAAAAGAGTGTTCCTGGAGCCATCCTGTATCAATTCTGGAGGTGTTATGGAATTGCTCCAGTCCGTCGGAATGCACAACGGACATGAACGGATATACGTGACCAGACAGGATTCTTACGTACAGGTTCCATATCACTCCTGTTCCACACGCCAGATATCGTTACAGAGCCTCCACAAGCTCGACCAGTTGCCTGCTGACATGCAGGGTCCATGGATTCATGGTGTTGTTTTCATACCCGTATCTGCACACCCACTCGATGCAATTTGAAACGAGACTCGTCCGACCAGGCAACATGTTTCCAGTCATCAACAGACCAATGTCGGTGTTGACGGGCCCAGGCAAGGTGTAAAGCGTACAGTAGTGGGCCGTTACTGAATGGGTTTATTAATATAATAATTTCATTTTTATTTTTTCACTTTATGTTCGTCAGTGCCTTCTGCCTGGCGGTAAGCTGCAGCGTCTCAGTCACGTTGCCCAGAACCGGATAGAATCACCCTGAAACTCACGTGTTGAGCCATCAGCAACTAAAATCACGTGTTGCTGACGAGGTAACGCTACCGAACTACGCGTCTTACGATCTGACCGACCAATAGGGAGGCTTGGAAGTGGTCAAGTGGGGATGGAACCGCGGCCGGCTGCCTGGAGCGGACACGCCGTTCGCTGTCTTCTGCTGGCAGCTTCTAGACCGATCAGACGCCCTCCTCACCTGCTTTCTTGGGCGGCTGCCCATTCAGTCTCAGCGGCTTCTCCAGGCCTGCCTTCCTTTACGGTATTAAAACTTCACAGGTTAAACTATGTTTTATTCTTCACCTCAACGTGTACCTACCGCTTTCCCCTCCTGGACAATCCTGACGCATTAACAAACGCTTTGTGTCGCGCGGAAAAGTGGTTTAAATGGCTCTGAACACTATGGGACTTAACTTCAGAGGTCAACCGCCCCCTAGAACTTAGAACTATTTAAACCTAACTAACCTAAAGAGATCACACACATCCATGCCCGTGGCAGGATTCGAATCTGCGACCGTATCGGTCGCGCGGTTCCAGACTGCAGGGTCTAGAACCGCTCGGTCATCCCGGCCGGCTTTGTGTCGTGCAGTCATCAAGGGTACGCAACGGGCGTTCAGCTCCGAAAGCCCATATCAATGCTGTTTCGTTGAATAGTTCGCACACTGACAGTTGTTGATGGCCCAGCATTGAAATCTGCAGCAATTTGAGGAAGAGTTCACTTCTGTCGCATTAAACGATTCTCTACAGTTGTCGTTGGTTCCGTGCTTGTACGATCTTTTTCGGGCGGCAGCGATGTCGGAGATTTTATGTTTAGCCGGATTCCTGATATTCACGGTACAGTCGTGAAATGGTCGTACGGCATAACCCCCACTTTGTCGCTACCTCGGATATGCTCTGTCCCATCGCTCGTGCGCCGATCGTAACACCACGTTCAAACTTCCTTAATTGTTCATAACCTGCCATTGTAGCAGCAGTAACCGAAGTTGTCTTATATAGTCGTTGCCGTATTCTGCCTGTTCATATATGTCTGTATTTTAATACGCATGCCTATACCAGTTTCTTTGGCGTTTCAGTGTATAAACTGACGCAGCGAGGCTAGGTGCAGCTCTGATACCGCTTGGTTAACATTTTGTGTTACAAATGTATTGCTTGATGCTTCATTCAAAAGAAGAAACACAGAAAGAACAACAGAGCAGCATGATTATCCCACCAGTCGACCGTCACAGTCTATTGCTGCGTCCAGTAACGAATCCGAGAGCGGGCGCCAATACTGGCCCCAACAGAATCTTTACCCTTGCTTGTTTTGCTCACCGGTACACGTCCTGGCTGTAAACGTTGCTTAACCCGGCTGAGAGGCGTACAGCCTCTGCAGCAGGCGGCGTAGGTGGATCTAGCACCACCTGCATATCAGTCTGTGACTGCCCAGGGTCAGAGGCTTGTCCTACAGCAGAGTCACTCTGCAAGACATACCGACGCCGTGATGGACGGCAATCATAGTGAAACTCAGCGACAGCGGGAAACAACTCTGCGGAAACAATTTTCGCAACGGGAGCCACAGTAAGCGGCATATCACGATCCTCTTCGGCGAGAGTAGACAGAGCGACAGGAGGACACTGACGTATTACCAGTTGGACTCGTAGAGGAGGCTGCGAAGGAGACGGGTGCGACATACACTCGCTTCAGGCCGGCTTCAAAGGAGCCTCCCTTGCAGCAGCAGGAACACCAAATACTGCCTCCCGATCTTAGGAGTAGCAGACAAACAGGGCTAATGGAATGACGGGACGGGGGAAGGTACAACTAATTCATCGCGATCCTGAGTGCGACGCCGCTTATTATGACACGCGCACTGTCCAAGAAGTAGCAGGAACAGGGCCAGGCTTTGCTTGTAACGGCGGAAAATAATCCGTAGTGATTTCCGTAAACCCTCGTCGCCAGTTTTGTGAAGCCTCGTCGCTACTGCCGAGTTTGTGAGTTCGTGAAACGGCTTCTGGTGCAGTACAAGACAATTTCTCCCTTCCACTATGACACAGCTATGGCTCAGGGTCAGGTAACAGGATAGGAGAACGAAGGTCCATCGACACTCCAAAAAATTAGTAGCAAAGTCACACAAGTAAGTTACAAATGTTTACTTGTCTTTGTGACTAGTTGCAACACTGCTTGTTATATAACACGAAAAACGCCCTCAACGGCTAAGTGCAAATAATCGTAGGTAAACTTCACAGCACATAGCAAATGCTATTTACAACAAGGGTCTGTTCACTTCTAAGAGTTTATTAAACGACGTTACCTGTCTATGTCTGCCCTGGACGATGATCTGTAGCCAAGTGGGCGAGAGCTGCTCTCCTATCTTCCGAGAAGACTTCTGACCGTTGTCGTCTGGTCATTGGCTGATTGTACTGGCCGGCAACTGGCCGAGGCGAAGTCAGTATCTTTATCCTCAGCGACGCCAGTGGCGCTGCTGGAACTCGCGCAAGTGGCGAGTCTCTAAGGCACTGGCACCAGCTCACTTCTTTGCCCCTGTGCTGCTTTTGCCCTCGCCGTGTCTTGTTCGGACGGCACAGCAGCGATAATTGGAACTGTCGGATGATCGCCAGAGGCGAGGGACGATGTAATCCTGAGTTCATTACGAGTGGGGGACAAAGTCAGCAACCGCCAACTTACGGTGTTGTTCCGAGGGATACCGTTAAACCCAAGCTCTCCGCCAGCAGTTGCTTCGAAGATGGCCAGTTCATTGGACAGAAAACACGTCCGCTGTGCTCAAGATGAGTACCATAGCCACAATCTTGGAAACAATACGGAAGTTCCTTTTGATCTGTATTTCCACTAAACGTATGCCGCTATAATATTGCAGCTTACATTGACTTGACTAACATTTACGGCAAATACCTCTCACGTCACCGCATTGCACCAAAACGTCCTTAAGATAAATATCCTCTACCACCAGAGGAAGACTGAATATTTGAACATTGGTGACAGCATCTGCAAGCAGCACCATACTGACCGAACCACCTAAATGCCGGAAGGGAACCTGATTAATATGCTTTAATAGGAACGTGTCCACTTGAATAGGATCTACGAATTCACACAGAACACACAAGTCTCAGAATCAATAAGGCGTTACGCAACTGGGCCTAGGTAACATGGAAAGTATCAACTAACCAATCATGGATATCTACAGATTCGGACTGCATGTTACGTGTCAACTTATCAAATCAAAAACTCACAGTACCTTTTCGTGGAACACACCCAACGAAGGATAACAAGGGACCAGCTTCTTGTATAATGTAGAAAGCTCAACTTTTTTAACGATCTTTATTGAGACTAGCTTATTTGCTTGAAAAGTTCCCAGTACTTGTCGAATGCTAAGAAGCTGTAGAGACCGATGACAGCTGACCCACGATTTCAGCCCGTGTTGCTGAGCTATCGTTGCTCCCACGGTAGGAGTGCTGAAGAAGGGACTCCTTGATATGTACCTTGCACAAGATCCTGGCCAGCAGGGGTGCGTAGGAGGGTCACTTAGTGCCTGCGACGCGGTCGCGCCAGGGAGCGGAGAGGGTGGCTTCTCTCTCTTGCTTCGCGGCCCCCTAACTAGTTAGCACGTATCTTTTCCGCCATTCTGTAATACAATACGCGCGTGCGGATATTTAACGACCGTGGTTGGTGCACTGACTCGACTGAGTGTAATTTTTAGCCGGTTCCTCACCTCAGACAACACGTTACGCAAACCTAAATCAGGCAGCAGCAGCCGGCCGAGACAGACGCAGCAACAGGGAAGTTACCAATTTTGTGACTTTTACGAGTTCATAACCAGTAGATAATTGTATAATATCATCTGTGTGCTCTAATAGTTTAGTTTCTGCGTGTTAATTTAATATCTAACAGGTACAGTTCTCGCGTTTTCGTTTGCGTCGGAAAGAAAACCGATTTTGTGACACATTATAAATTCCTAATCAGAGGCGAATTATTTAGTTACACCTGAGTTCTTCGGTAGTTAGGTTTTTGAATCTCTGCATACTAAGATAATCTATTAGACACAGATGCTGCGTTTTCGTCAAGGTCTACAGTAGAGCTCCGTAGCAAATCCCGATAGTCCGTTTATCACAGTATTTTACTTTTCCACGGTCTTTAGTATGGATAGGGACTGTGATTGTTGTGTGCGAATGCGAGCCGAATTGGTGACACTTCGCTCTTAGCTTCAGGTTGTGATCGCTTCGGTTACACAGCTTGAGGCTGCATTTGATGGGCACCACTGCTGTGGGCCGGCCATGGTTATCCAACAGACTGGTGGCCAGCCCAGTTACCGCCCGCACTGAGGTTGCCTCCCCTAACCCCCCCCCCCCCCCCCCCTGTGATCGAGTGGGAGGTCGCCCAAGGGCGTAGCAAGCAGCGAAAGACTTCCTAGGAGGCCGCACTGAATGCCTCGTCGGTTAGTCTGACAAACAGGTTCCAGGTGCTGTCTGTGACTGACACTGTCGCTAGCCAGATGCTGTCGCCTGTCCTGTTTCAGAGGAAACCACTCAGCCTGCAAGATGCGGGCAGTGACAGAGGGTAGGATTATTGACAGTTAGGAGCTTCAACGTTAGGCGCGTTGTGGGGTTCCATAGGGACATGGCTGCCAAGAAGGGGAAGAAAGCTAATGTGCACTCCATGTGCTTACCGGGTGGAGTCACTGCAGACGTGGAATGGATGCTTCCGTATGCCTTGAAGAGCACAGGGTGCAGCCAACTGCAGGTGGTGGCTCACGTTTGTACCAATGATGTGTGTCTCTTTGGATCTGGTTTCGAGCGGCTAACATAAGTGTAAAGATGTATATGTTGATGTAGACAATAACATGCAGAACAAAGTTAACACGATTCGCGGACAGGTGGTGCACACCACTTCCCTGCCGTAGGTAACTGAGAACTGAGGCAAGAAGAACACTTTCCGATCGCTAAGTTGCATAAAAGTAAAACTGCCAGAGCTTGAGCACAGCAGAGCCCGTATCTAAGACAGGGTAATGCCAAGGAAAATTAGTTAGTTTCTTATTCCAGGGATCATTTGCATTATGATTCGTAATGTCTGGAGCCAGTAATTTTATATTCACATCACAAATTATTTTTTAAATATGGCTACATGCTTCCAGAATGAGATTTTCACTCTGCAGCGGAGTGTGCGCTGAAATGAAACTTCCTGGCAGATTAAAACTGTGTGCCCGACCGAGACTCGAACTCGGGACCTTTGCCTTTCGCGGGCAAGTGCTCTACCAACTGAGCTACCGAAGCACGACTCACGCACGGTACTCACAGCTTTACTTCTGCCAGTACCTCGTCTCCTACCTAGGGGACTAATGACCACAGCAGTTGAGTTGGGTAGGAAGGTAGGAGACGAGGTACTGGCAGAAGTAAAGCTGTGAGTACCGGGCGTGAGTCGTGCTTCGGTAGCTCAGTTGGTAGAGCACTTGCCCGCGAAAGGCAAAGGTTCCGAGTTCGAGTCTCGGTCGGGCACACAGTTTTAATCTGCCAGGAAGTTTCATGGCTACATGCTGATCATTTTCCTAATACACACATGAGTTAGTAATTCCTACCCACTACCTTTCACAGATTACAATAATACAAACACTTCTAGGGAGTAAAAGCAGTTGTCAAGAAGAAACTTTCCCAGTTTTCTCTAGCGCAAAAGAGCCGCATGGTGCGGCTCTTTTGAGCTAGAGAAAACATTACTGTGCGGTAATGTATGTCATTTTCCTCTTCTGGTATGGTAATTACGTACATCATTGTTTGTTTCGAACTGCTGAGGGTTATTTACAACAAACTTCGAGACGGAATAAATCCACTGTGAAGCAATAGTCAAACTGCCTTAATTCCTGAAACAGATGTCTAGAACATCATAGTTGAGATGATGGCTGCTGTACTGGCGATCTTCGCAACATCGATCGACAACCGTTCGGGCACCTCTGCCACGCGTGCAGCCTACGCGACCCCTGCACGACTCAGCATCACCAACTCGCCGTGTCGCAGTGTGCGCAAATTGAGACGCGTTCAGCGCGTGTGACGCAACACGACACCATAACGCGACGCGCACGTTCCGCACGTGTCGCACTGGTCCAACGCATATTGCGACGCGTACACACACTTCGTACGCACCGCTGACAGAATCACTGAAAATATTTGATTTTTGTCTTACTTGTAGCGTTATATGCCAGCTTCGTGGCGAAGTGCCCATCATCTCGCTAATGGTCATGCTTATTGTGATATATACGTTTTAGTAAGACGCTACGCAAAACTCAAAAAGTTTGCAATGAAAAATAGGGGTCACTACGATTTCCTTTTGGCGCGTACTACACCATATGTTGCTGCGTATGAAATTTAGCTGCCGGCCGGAGTGGCCGAGCGGTTAAAGGCGCTACAGTCTGGAACCGCACGACCGCTATGGTCGCAGGTTCGAATCCTGCCTCGGGCATGGATGTGTGTGATGTCCTTAGGTTAGTTAGGTTTAAGTAGTTCTAAGTTCTAGGGGACTAATGACCACAGCAGTTGAGTCCCATAGTGCTCAGAGCCATTTGAACCATTTTATGAAATTTAGCTAACGTACTGAATTTTGGTTTAGGCTTGGGAGGAGGTCTCTATCTGCCTCCGATCTCTAGGAAATGGATCCTATGTAGTGCATTCAATCCCGACCTCACGCCCACGTGAATGGAATATTCTTACATCCCTCGTATCTCCTAAACCGCTCGAGACATCGAAACGTAATTTTGGCGAATGATGACACACAAGGAGGGGAGTATTTTGCCACTTCGTAAACACACTGAACTTTATTAGCTATGACGATGTATCAGAAGTTGTACTTTCTATTTTATTTTTCTCATTCCAGTGACTGTAATTCTTTAAGAGTTATCGTTAGCTAGTGAGACAAGAGTTTCCTAGTATGAAAATAAAACATGAAATTTCTTCTCTTATGTTCCCACAAACCGACACAATGAGGTTTTTCGTAAGCTATTGAGCTCTCTCGTCGCCAATTACTTGTTTAATGAAACACTCTGTTGCAGAATTCTGTCACAATAGCTGCTGCAGAAATGATTTTGTGCACATTATAGTGCGTTTTGGCAAAAGAAGTACTCTCAAACCTGTCAACAAGAGAAATATAGCCGCTACTCGCAAATGGTAATGCTTCTTCGAATAAGGAAAGGTCAACAATTCACACAAAAATAAATCGCCTATTCTGTTGGAATTTTGGCTGAATCCCAAAACCAATCGTATTTTTAACACTGACCGACTGGATTGGAAACTCACCAAAGGATTTTATTCCTTTTCTTCATCTGAGCAGTAGCAAAGTAATGACGAACTTGGCGGAATGACACGCACATGCCTGATGCTGGTCACTCACCTACGCATTGCCAAATTCATGATGCGTGATTCGCGAATAAAATAGTTGTTATTGATGAAAATAAACAATTGATACGTGGCACAACACAATGGTCAGTGTATCGTCAGCAGCTGAGAATAATGCACGCTACAGGAATAGGGAAGTTAGCCAGTGTGCTTTGTGAGAGGAAAAGTTCACGTCGTTCGAAAAACATTATCCTGAAAGTAGATCTGCCTTTGTCAGCAAAACATTTCAACAAAATAAATATATCAAATCACCACACTCTTTCAGGATACTCATTCTTTTGGAATAATACCGATCATCGGTTCATTTGTGCAGCCTGTTGTGTAATTAGTTTATTAATGCTGATATCGTATATGGAACAACTGAAATGCTTTTTCTCGTCACGACGAGCCGATTAAAACATCGTTAGCCTTGAGGGCTTCTCAAATGTTTCTAGCTTGCAGTGGAAATGTGACGTCCACGTTTACGTAGTATACTGTTGTTGTATGTTGTATGTTAACCGGGGACCTGGAAACGACGGAGAGGCTCTGTCTCCGCCACAGCTCCAGTGGTCCACAACCCCACGACGACTACCGCAGTCCACATCACCCCTCCACCGCAACACACCGAACCCAGGGTTATTGTGCGGTTCGGCCCCCGGTGTACCCCCCCCCCCCCCCCCCCCCCCGGGAACGTCTCACACCAGACGAGTGTAGCCCCTATGTTTGCGTGGTAGAGTAATGGTGGTGTACGCGTACGTGGAGAACTTGTTTGCGCAGCAATCGCCGCCATAGTGTAGCTGAGGTGGAGTAAGGGGAACCAGCCTGAATTCGCCGAGGCAGATGGAAAACCGCCTAAAAATCATCCACAGACTGGCCAGCTCACCGGACCTCGACACAAGTCCGCCGGTGGGATTCGTGCCGGGGACCAGGCGATCCTTCCCACTCCGGAAAGCCGTGCGTTAGACCGCTCTTTTTTTTTTTTTTTTTTTTTTTTTTGAGCAGGAAGGCAGGGTAAACAAACAATCTTTATTCGTACAATTGGACTATCTTAGGGATAAGAAAAGGATCGAGACAGCAAAAACAAAGCAAAAACAATTTGGAAACCAGAAAATCAACGTAAAGGCCGCCCTTTTTTTTTGTGTAACATGAATAAAGTAAATGACAATCCTAGTCACGGGCGGGAGTGAAAATGAAGTTATCATCTGCATCACAATCCCTGCAGCACACGGTGTCGCATCATAAATCTGGCAGACAGCCATACAATCTTGACCATTTCTGCCTTTGTGGACGGCATATATTTATGTATTTCTCCTGCGTCGACCATGTAGGGGCCAGTTTTCTTCTCAGTGTGCTGTATGCCAATATAACTGAACCGCGCAGTATTGTCTCTAGTCGTTCTGCTGCAGGAGTCTTCTCAGTTCTGGGACACCCCAGCTGTGGGCGGATTGTGAAAACCACTTCCTAAAAAATTGGAAAAGTAAGTCCTGTATTTCGTATGACTCCGTATGAGCTCGTGTTGTTCTTGTGAATACATCCAATAATCCATCACGGACTTAATATCGTACGAATACAAATATTTCGTCGCATGTCCAGCGATCCAATTGACCGCATACGTCTTTTGTTTGGGAAAAAAGGTCTTGTCCGGTAGAAAGAGTACATCCGATGTGATTTCTGTGTAGTTAGTGCGCCGTAGGAAGGCCAGTATTCGACGCGTCAGCATCCAGACGTCCCTCGCTGCGCCACACACTAAACCATGTTCTTCCGTTGCTAACAGGCCACAGTTTGTGCAAAGAGGAGAATCGACCATATGAATTGTATGTAATCGACTTCTGGTCACAAATTTACGGTTTATAAGAATGTACCACATCGATCTCGCTGCTGTTGACAGTAATGGAGTATGCACTGCACACCAAATGTGGTTCCACGTTCTCGACGGGTATTTGAATTCCATTACGTTGCGGGCATGGTGATCCATCAAGCACCTATAGATCTCCCGAGTCGTGGGTATTCTCGTCGAAGGTACTTTCAGACGAACATAACTGTAATCAACAAGAAATGAGGCAATGTGTGCAAGACAAGGCGAAATATTGCCCACCGCAATAGGGGGTTCGTACGAAGGCGGAACAAGTACTTCTATCAGAGCTGACGTTATGGTGTACTTTCCTTGTTGCCAATTTCGTATCATCGCTCGCATGTAAAGCGCCATAGCTTTGTTTCGCACGTTTGTGAGGTTGAGTCCTCCGTTCCGGAATTGTAGCGTTAACGTTGTAAGTAGGCTGTTTATGTTTTCTCTATGTAAGTAGGCTGTTTATGTTTTCTTGTTGGCAACGTTACGTAGCGCTCAATATGAAAATCACTGGCTGTGCTGTGTGCAGTCTGTGGCTGCTTTGCATTGTTGTAATCCTCGCCATTGTAGTGTTAGGCAGCTGGCTGTGAACAGCGCGTAGCGTTGCGCGGTTGGAGGTGAGCCGCCAGCAGTGGTGGATGTGGGGAGAGAGATGGCGGAGTTTTGAAATTTGTCATGAACTGCTATATTTATATATGATGATATCAAGGTAAATACATTGTTTGTTCTCTATTAATATCTTTGATTTGCTAACTATCCCTATCAGTAGTTAGTGCCTTCCATAGTTTGAATCTTTTATTTAGCTGGCAGTAGTGGCGCTCGCTGTATTGCAGTAGATTGAGCAGCGAAGATTTTTGTGAGGTAAGTGATTTGTGAAAGGTATAGTTTAATGTTAGCCAGGGCCATTCTTTTGTAGGGAATTTTAAAAGTCAGATTGCGTTGCGCTAACAAAATATTGTGTGTCAGTTTAAGCACAGTCTTGTATAATTGTTCAAAGAGGACGTTTCATATGTCGACCCTTAGCCTAGGATACCTCACTGGAATCTTCTGATTTTTTTTCTTGTAGTTTGTGTAATTAGTGTAGCTATTGTTTATTGCTAGCGCGTAATTGTAGAGAAAATCTCCTTTGTAGTTGCAGTCTTTCATTGTTGTACAGTAAAACAGTTGTGGCATGCATGTAGATTTGCACCAAGTATTTCGCAGCTGCAATTAACTAGATATTATTTTCAGTGCTATGTTAATGTGTTCTCTTATTTTTGATCTTCAAATTGTGTTTTTCTGTGTTGTTGTGTGAAATACTGTGACAATAATGGCGTGTGAAAAACGTAATACTAGGCTCCAAAGTAAACTGAGAAATGACAGTGAAAATGAAAGCAGTGTGTTAGCGCCACCGAGTAATGAATTAACTGATGTTCAAAGTAGTAATTTGGTAATTGTGCATAGGGAAATGGAGCGGGCTGCAAACAATAGTGTAGACATTGAAACAGGTAGTGAACAGGGAAGCATTATCGATCGATCGGTCGGCAACAGCTCGCCTCAGGAATCCGAAATGACAGGACACAATTTCGCAAATACTGTAGATTCAGGTTTTGGGTCATCACCGTTTTCTCAAATAAGTCAAGACACATTTTCTGCTTGTCAAAATGTGAATGTTGCCGGTGCAAATGTACTGCCGAAAAGCGTAGAGAAACAGATTCCAGACACTAATACATTATTATTGCAATTAATGCAACAAATGGAACAAAATCAGAGACAAATGGGACAAAATCTTAAAAAGTTAGACACAGTGGAACAAAATTTTAAAAAGTTAGACACAGTGGAACAAAATCTTAAAAAGTTAGACACAGTGGAACAAAATCTTAAAAAAGTTAGACACAATGGAACAACACCAGAGACAAACACAGCAACAGTTAGACGCAATGGAACAAAATCTTCAAAAGTTAGACACCACACTTGAACAAACACGTGAAGATTTAACTACTGAGTTACATAACATTGAATCGAAATGTCAAAAAGTCTGTAATGTCGTAAAAACACAAATTTGTGAGCATTTTCAACCTATTTTTTCGCGGCATGAAAATGCATTACAGAATCACGAAGCAGCCATAAAAGAACTGCAAACCATTGTTCATGAAAATCATGAGATCTTGTGGGCTAAAATTGACTCAGTTGCATCTACCGATTCGGTTATGCAACTTGCAAAAACTCAGGAAAACTTAAAGGACACAGTAGATACTCTGAAACTTGGTTCAGAAAAACATACAGAGGAAATAATTTCACTATCGGAGAAAGTAGCCGAACTTTCGGATCAGGTCACTAACTTATCTACAAAGGTAGATGATGATCTGAATGACACAAGACCCGTAGCCTTCACTGACACAGAAGAGTATGAACAAATAAGAAAATTCAAACAAAATCAAAATCAAATCAATACACAGTACAAAAGAGAAATCCGGGTAGTACAAGATCAGCTGACACAGGTAATACAAGAATTACGTATTTCAGAGGATACTCGCGCCCCAATACGGGAAGAGGGACACAGAAATACGGAACAGCCACAAAATAATAACACAGGGCATTTCGGAAGTTATGAAAGAAATTGGCAATGTGCACCGAATTTTGAGATGGAACGGCCGACACGACCTAACAATGACCGATATGCGACTCGCCGACATGATGATTTTGACTATAAGCTATTCATTACTACACGTAAATTCAAAACATTTAAGAATTCTGGCAACGACATTCATCCACAAGCATGGCTCCATCAATTCTCGCATTGTTTTCCTCCCAACTGGTCGTTAGAACACAGATTAGAATTTATGTGTGGCTACTTGGAGAATGAACCAGCTGTAAGAATGCGATCGGTAATTCGCGATTGCCACAGTGAAGGAGAGTTTTACCATGCCTTCCTCTCAGCATATTGGTCTCAAGCCACACAAGACCGAGTAAAACATAGCATCATAATGATGAAACGTTTCGAACAATCTGAATTTTCCACTCTTATGAAATATTTTGAAGACATGTTGCATAAGAATCAGTATCTTTCAAACCCATACAGCCCCTCAGAACTCATCCGCATTTGCTTAATCAAACTGCCTGAACATTTACGACATATTATTTTGGCAGGACGTTGCAAAGACGACATTGAAGCATTTCAGGGACTCTTACAAGAATTAGAAATTGACACTGACAATCGCGGAACGCGAAACCAGGAACACAACAATTACAGGTCACATCCGTCGCAATTCCGCGATGAAAGAAGTAATAACTTGACACGACAAGGCTATTCTCACAACACAAATCGTGACCAAAACAGACACCACCCGTATGACAACCATTGGCAGAGTAGTAATAACTACAGGGAAAGATCACCTCTCCGTGGTAATGACTATCACAGAGACAATAAGAGAAACAGACAATATGGGAACCAAAATAAATACTATCAAGGGAGACAGAATAACTTTAGACGCAACGGACCAGCGCGCAGTTACGATTCAGGGAGAAATTCTCCACCATGTGACCGACAAGAAAGAAACTATGGAATCTACCGACATGACGACAGACGATATGATCGTAACGAAAGACCTGAATTGCATCAGAACTGGCGGGATTCAAACAGAGCAGGGCCCTCTCGTCACGGTGAATTTGTAGAAGTTAGGTCTCCTAATCCCAATAACGACGCGCGCCAACAAAGAGACAATAGGCAATGACTCACACCGCTGGCAGCAACAAAACGTACTTATGAAACTGATGACGCAGCTGCCGTAGCTAGTAATTACGTAAAAATGGAAGACATTAGGGACATCTTACTCCAGGAACACGACGTAAAACTTAACAACATTGCATATCCTGTGATTCACATTACTGTAAATGACGTAAAATTTACGGCAGTACTTGACTCTGGCAGTCCCATCTCAGTAATTAGTGGAACAGCCTTTAGCAAATGCAACAAATCGAACGATTGCCCCACACTTCCGTTACGTAAGATTAAATTACAAGGTGCAATCTTTGGAAAAAGTGTAGATGTACGCCAACAAACCAACTTAGAATTCTTTTGTCAAAGCCACAGCTTCTCTACGAACTTTCTTATTGTTCCATTATTGTCGACGGAAATTATATTGGGAGTACACTTTTTGAATGAATTCAAAGCAATCTTAAACTTTCACGATGCTGAAATAAGTTTAGAGAAGGAAGGTAAGTCAATAGCTTTGAATTTTGAAGATTGGCTCTCAAACCATGACGAAGAAATCAATCGGCTTTACCTTCTGTTGGACAACAATTCGGAATTTTCTACGGAACTAGACACTAACAATCACTCTGCAAGAACTGACAGGGATGATATCGACGGCATATTTGAAATTAATGAGTTAATTCAGAATAAAATTCAAACAATTGAGAATTGTAATGACACTGATAGGCAGGACCTTTTTGAGATTTTACAAGAACATTCCACAGTTTTTACTCATAAAACAGGAACAATCAAGGGATTTCAATACCAATTTCGTATTCGTGAGCATACTAGATTTTGTGTTAGACCATATGTAATTCCAGCACATTATAGGGACCGTGTTAGAACAGAAATACAATCTATGCTTGACGAGGGCATTATTGAGCCTGCAGTAAGCTCATATAACAATCCATTACATGTTGTTGAGAAGAAAAATGGATCGATCAGGCTTGTCTTAGATTCGAGACAAATCGATACGATCATTATTCCTGAAACAGACAGGCCGCAAACGTTGGAAGAACTTCTTCAAAATTTTAATGGTGTAAAAGTGTTGTCTTCCATTGATCTCAGATCCAGCTTTTATCAGATCGAACTTCATCCAGAACGTAGAAAATACACAGCTTTCCTTTGTTTCGGCGTTTGTTATCAGTTTCGGAAACTTCCCTTTGGTTTGAACATTTCTTCAGCAGCATTCATTCGCGGGCTAAATTCCATATTACCTGAGTTCTTAAAACGTCACATCACCTTATATGTGGACGATATTCTAATAGCAGAAGCTTCATGGGAACTACATAATTGCATCCTCAACAGCTTGTTACGTATTTTTGCAGACTCTGGAATCACAGTTAACTTGGAAAAGTCTGAATTCGGTAGGACAAAGGTGAAGTTTTTGGGACATATTATTTCTTCTGAAGGCATTCAGCCGGATCCTGAAAAGTTAGAAGCAATCAGAGCCATTCCAGTTCTATCCACAAAAAGACAAGTCCGCAGTTTTCTAGGTCTCCTAAATTTTTACCGTCGTTTTCTGAATATGCAAATTCTTGTTACACCAAAACTTTGTTCTCTCACTGGAAAAAATACTATTTGGAACTGGGACGAACAAGCACAATTGGAATTCAATTCTTTGAAAGAAGCGTTACTTCACGCGCCAATCTTAGCTCATCCAGATCTGTCACAAGATTTCTGCCTTAGCACGGATTCTTCTAAAGTCGGTCTTTGGGCGCTAATGACCATAGAAGTTTTGCGCCCTAAAACCACAAACAAAAAAAAAAAAAAAAAAAAAAAAAGTCGGTCTTGGTGCCCATTTATTTCAAGAAGCCATAGAAAATGACACTACCATTCAGAAAACCATTGCTTTTGCTAGCCGAGTGCTAACAAAATCTGAAAAAAATTATTCCGTTACTGAATTAGAAGCTTTAGCTATCGTTTGGGCATTTAACAAATTCCGTTTCTTTCTTTCTGGTAAGCACGTAAAAGTATACAGTGATCATCGTGCATTACAATTTCTTATGTCTTCAAAATTAAATCATGACAGGTTAAAACGTTGGGCATTGTTTCTGCAAGAATTCCGCTTCACAATAGTCTACATTCCCGGCAAGGAGAACATTGTTGCGGACGCACTGTCACGCGCACCGGCTGGGCTTGAGAAAAGTACCACAGAAGGCAACCTCGAGAAAAATTTCAGTATTCTTTACATTCAGAAAGTCGCCTTTGAAAACTTCATCACCACATCTTTAAAGGACATTGCTCATGAACAAGATAAAGATCCGATTTGGAAAGACATCAAGAGCAAATGGCATGAAAAGACACACACACAGATTCGGCATTATTATCTGGTTAGAAACAACATACTGTTCAAACGCTGCTCTGTTGATGACAAGCTATGGGTACTTTGCATTCCTGACGATTTTGTTAATAAGCTCATTTGGTACATTCATTTCACCTACGCACATTTTGGTCCACGAAAATGTTATCATATTCTTCGAACGACTTGTTATTTTAACAATATGGAAAAAAGAATTCGATGAGTCTTGTCTATTTGTAAACTTTGTCAAAAGGCGAAACCATCTACTGTCTCACATCGTGCTCCGTTGTTTCCTATTATTCCTTATAAATTAAAAGAATTTGCTGCTGTTGATCTCTTGGGACCGCTTGTCAGAACATCCAATGGATTTTCGTACGTTCTAGTCGCTGTTGAACTTACTTCAAAATTTGTTTCTTTCACTCCGTTACGTAAAGCCACTGGACGATCTGTATCCAACGCCTTTGTTAAAAATTTCTTCCGTGACGTTGGCCACGTTGCTAAAGTCATTTCAGATAACGGACCGCAATTTAGATCTGCTGTTTGGTCACGCACGCTTCGGAATCATAAAATCAAACCTGTTTTTATTTCATTGTACTCACCACATTGCAACCCGTCTGAACGGATTATGGAAGAAATCAATAAGCTTTGCAGACTTTATTGTCACAGAAAGCATCAGCATTGGGACAGATATCTACAATTATTTCAAAATGTGCTGAATGAAATGCCTCATGATTCCACTGCTTTACCACCTACTCTTGTACTGAAGAATGAAGAACCACCGAACAGAATCAGAGAGCTTGTACCTTTCCCGAATACACGTAAACTTCGACACAAAGACATAATTGATTTGGCTCTTAAAAATATAAAATCTGCAGCAGACAAAAGGAGAGAACTACACGGTAAAGCAAATGCAAAGAAATTATATATTGGTCAGAAAGTTCTCATTAAAGCTCATTCATTGTCACATAAGAAGAAACACTTGAGTCACAAATTCTTTCTAGTTTACAATGGACCTTACAGAATCCGACGTATACCACATGATAATTGCGTTGAAGTTGAAACTCTGCGTACTAGGAAGAGTAAAGGTTTACACCACATTTCACATGTAAAACCGTTTATTGAAAGATAATCTGCTTTTTAACTTTGTCATTGCTATAAAACTTTTCACTTTACATTACTAGTATGCTTGTCAGACTTAGAATCTGTTAACATGTAACAATGTTTGAAGTTAAATATCCAGTCAAGAACCAAGAGAACTTATTGAAACAGAAATGACGAATGCATTGTTATAGTGAACAGACGTCACAGTGTTATTGTGTGTGTACATTCTTGCTTGTTAGTTGCACGATTATGGAACGACTATAAGGCTTACATACTTAGAACATTTACCAGTACTGCTAATGAGATTTCAATGCAACATTTTGGTTTACTTGAAAATATATTCTGGATTTAAAGTACTTTCAGTGAGATACCAGATGGCACAGTGCTTAGTTTATTTGACAGCTACACGACTATATCACGACGCTACTAATGAGTGACAATTTACAATGTTGTTTTTGCAGTGTTTCTGTTTTATATCTGCACAGTTTTCTGTTTTATTCTGGAAAGTAAAACAGGTTTTAGTAGTAACTTTTGTGGTATAGCTACAATGAGACTGCCTTTTCCATAGCACAACAATACGTTACAGCATAGTACTTTCATCATCACAACAATAAGCGTAATAACTAAGATATCTCTACGCAAAGCATTTCACTTTTGTTTATCATGAGGTAAGTACATTGACTTCTGCAGAACTTAGCTTTCGGAGGACGATAACTACGACACTTCCACAGAGATTATGTTGCAACAAGACGCACATTTAGCGCTACAGGACACGTATTTGAGTGATTAATTTTGTACTTAAAACATTTATTTTTAAATATTTTTGAATTACAAAGAAATTTTTCCGTGATACATTTCATTCCATTGCTGTAATCTGTAACACCTGAGGGTATAATTACATTAATCCTCAGGGGGGTACACGCTTACTTTGTGTACCATGTGTGTGGCAACCACAAGGAACCCTAGCTAATATGGTATTTGCTTATACAACGTTACACATCGGTACCATATTTCTCTGAAACATAAATTACACAGCTATCTGATCATTTAACTGAGAGATACACTTTTTTTTACTACATGAGTGACACATGTTTACGCAATTACACAGTTGGGTAACTTCACACTTATGAAACTGTATTTTGTCTGCACTTTGTAAACTGTTCATATTTTTTCTGACCCATTGTGATGCTATGAGAGCTTTGAATGATGTATTTGGTATGGGATCATGATTTTTAAAGTACGTTTGAGGTAGATGACACTATTGAAATGAGCAGAGAATTTTTTTTAGGTTTTGAAATTATTGCAGAAAGCTACGACGTTTTTGAGATTTGACTGAGGTGTTATGATGTTATTATTACGACGACGATGTGTACTATGCTGTTGAGATATGTTTATGATCAATAAGATGATGCTACCGCATATGAGGAATAAGAAGTATGTTGGAAACCAAGAATCGTACTTTAAGAGTTATGAAATGTGTGTAAATGCGTGACTGTATCACAATGCTGACGAATATTTTATTTGGACACTTATATTTATAGGATTTTCTTTCTACAGATTTGCAACGCTAATTCTTGACCTGTGAAATATTTTTATGTGAGACTGTCACTGTAGCGGAAACTGCTGTCGTAAATATTTCCGTAACAAAGTTAAGTGACCACCTGCACGTAATGCGTCGCGGGCACCCACCTGGGCGACAGCCGCCCGAAAAAAAGCCATTAGCCTTTCAGCAGCACAGGTAGAAAAAAAAGGGGAGGCCATTATCTATTCTTACATCTGCAAACCTGATAATGACAAGTGTCTTTCTATGAGAGTTGAGAGAATTTCTACTAACTTATGAAATGTCACATGACTATTGAATGATATTTTTATGCTTTGCTTTTCATAGTTGCTTATTTCATGTGATATCTAGTTTCCAGCTGTGTTGCAGCATTGCTTTTATAAAATAAAATGCATTTGCTAATGTGAACACTTTCTGTCAACAGATCTATTAAATGATAATTTTGTAATCCACATTCTTTAAAAAAGGAGCACTTGGAAAGGAAAGAACAATAAGAAGGGACTAGTAACAGTAACTGCATACATAATATTCTTTTCAAGTACATGGTAATATTTCTTTTACAATAAGTTGTTGTGGTGCACCACTTTAATTACTTAGACATTAAGATGTGATTATACATTTCCCTTATCTGCATTGTTATCTTTAGTGTACTATTTTTTCTGCTTGAGCTATGTCATGTTTAGATATAAGCTGCTGTTTGCCAGGCATAGTGCTACTGAACTTTAATTTGTGTTACTCTGCTAAGCCAGATTTATTTTTTTGTTTGCTGCGCATTGCCTCATATTAATTGTAATGTTGAATTGCTTGGTAATTTAGATTTACTGTAGCTTGCTTTGCGATTTTCCATTTTTTTTCATTGCTGTTTATATTAATTGTTTTATGTGCTGCTGCATTGCCTCGTCCCTTAGTTTAGCATCTGAGCTCAGTAGATTTAAGTTAGCTTAAGAGGGGGTAGCCTATAAGAGAATGAGTTGCGATGAATTTGAAGAAATGCACTGAGAGGCTATACGAGAAAAGTACGGGAAGGAGGTATAGATAGGACCTTTTGGGAATAATGATGAATGAAGGGAGATCTCCAAGAAGTAAAGAAAGTTTTGTTCACAGAACACTGCAGTAATACAAACCCTGTCCTTTCCTTGTATTATTCCGCTATATGTTTGTGTACCCTTGGGTATTTATGTTTTTCCTGTATTTATATGTTTATCTGATAAGACTTATGTTGTAGAATTTTTCTAATACTAAGCTACGTTCACTATGATGAGGAATACTGTTATCCTCAAACATAATTTGCATTTATAATATGTTATTTTCTTTGTAAAGATGTTTAGACATTATTTATTCTGTTTTGTTTTAATGCTCATGTTTGAGGTTGATGTTTCAAAAGTTATTCTGATCTTTTATATATTTACTTATGTCATAATTCCTGTAACATTGATGTATATGTCTATTTCTATTCTTTTGTAAAGCCTGTTTTACTACAAATGTTATCTGTATTGTTATGTTCTTTAATGATGTATTCTGTACCTTTGTTATTGTATTCTCATGTTATAAAATTGTAATTGACACCAGTTTAACAAACTAAGTAACTTGTAAGCATTCATTTCACTGCACACATTTCCGTTGGTCATAGTATATGGACAATATGTGAGAAGTAGGGACTGATAGTGTTTGCATGTGTGTTAATGATTCAGCAAGGGACTGGATAACAGCATTGCTGGATCTAAGGACAATTCCAGAAACTTTGTGAGTGCACAAGTGGTGGTTTATGGGCTTGCTATATTGTCCGCAAGACTCTTCGATGGTGATTGTGCACCTGCACATTTGCAACAGATGGCTGCTGGCCGTCTCTACAAGGGGGTCTGCATCTTTGATGACCCACCAATACCATTATCTCTACCAGGACTACAGTGGGTCCGCTCTGTGATGACCTACCTACCAATACTCTTCAAAATTTCGACTGACTCTGCTGTGGGTTTGCTCTGTTGTGGCCCATTACCTGTATGCATGTCAAGAGTCAGCACTGTCTTTCCGTTGGAAGGACAACACTACTTCTTCAAGACTGCATGGAAATCCACTACTTCTGTGTGCATTTTCTTTTACTGCTCAGACTTTGAGAAAAACACTGCAATTTTACTGTGACGAATGATGAGGACTGTCTTTATGGACTGTGAGAAAAGGTTAGCTTTTGACCAACATTGTATCAATAAGTGTGTGCATTTGATTTCTTTGTTATTGTAATTATGAAAAATTTTATCAAATCATTATTGGCCACTGCCCAAAAAAAATTTGTAAAATTTTTTGTGGGGAGCATGGAGGCTATGTAAGTAGGCTGTTTATGTTTTCTCTATGTAAGTAGGCTGTTTATGTTTTCTTATTGGCAACGTTACGTAGCGCTCAATATGAAAATCACTGGCTGTGCTGTGTGCAGTCTGTGGCTGCTTTGCATTGTTGTAATACTCGCCATTGTAGTGTTAGGCAGCTGGCTGTGAACAGCGCGTAGCGTTGCGCAGTTGGAGGTGGGCCGCCAGCAGTGGTGGATGTGGGGAGAGAGATGGCGGAGTTTTGAAATTTGTCATGAACTGCTATATTTATATATGATGATATCAAGGTAAATACATTGTTTGTTCTCTATTAATATCTTTGATTTGCTAACTATCCCTATCAGTAGTTAGTGCCTTCCATAGTTTGAATCTTTTATTTAGCTAGCAGTAGTGGCGCTCGCTGTATTGCAGTAGATTGAGCAGCGAAGATTTTTGTGAGGTAAGTGATTTGTGAAAGGTATAGTTTAATGTTAGTCAGGGCCATTCTTTTGTAGGGAATTTTAAAAGTCAGATTGCGTTGCGCTAACAAAATATTGTGTGTCAGTTTAAGCACAGTCATGTAAAATTGTTAAAAGAGGACGTTTCAACGTGTCATATGTGATCTTAAATAACATCCCAGTACTAACATAGTAACCAAAGGCAGCCATGAGGCGGTCTGCAATACCCTTCGGTATTGGTAGGATCTGCGCTAAATGGGGCAGTCGTGACGCTATGTGAACGTTAGTGTATGCCACACGCTGGATCATGTCAAAGGCTCTCAGTGAGTTGTTCCGTATCGCCAGACGAACATTTTGCAGAAGCCGCCGAGAACTCGCCGCCGCCGTAGTGAACAGGTAAATGTGATCCCCAGACATCTCAGCGATTCCACCGTCTGAAACGGTCCCGGTATGTCTTCCAGACCCCGTCCAATGTGCATAATTTTGGATTTCATCATGTTAATGACACTGCCTGCTGCCGTCCCGTAAGAGTCTAGATATTCAACAGCCTGATACACTTCATGACCTGATCTGACAAAAAGGATCAGGTCGTCCGCATATGCGCGACAAACGAAAGAGTTCTCATTAAGCGCTATCCCAGTAAGTGAGCGCCTCATAACACACATCAGCGGCTCAAGCGCTATCGCAAACAGCATCATGGAGAGTGGGCACACTTGTCGGACGGAGCTGTTAATAGGAACCGAGCCCGCTTCCCGACGGTTTACAATCACCTTCGATGTAGCCCCTCGTATTAGCCTCATAATGATGGAGATGAAAACAGGTGGAATCTCCATTCGGCTCATGACTGACGCCAAGAAGTCATGGTTTATCCTGTCGAACGCACGATCGAAGTCCACAGATATCATCGCTGCTCGCATTTTACAAGTTTCCGCTAGGGCGATAACGTCACGGTATTCACTTAACGCCGAGGAGATGTTGCTTCGCACCCCTAGGCAAGTCTGATCAGGGGATATTGTCCTGGATATCGCCAGCTTGAGACGAGACGCTAGTAGCCGTGCAAAAATTTTATAATCGGTGTTTAGCATAGTGAGAGGCCGATATTGATTAACACTGCGACTCCCCGCCATCTTCGGGATGGGAAGAAGAAAGCCCGTCACAAAATCCGACGGTAAGCGCATGTTCGGGCTCATCGCCTCATTGTACATCGACACCAACTGTGGCATCATCATGTCCACGAATTCTCGATAAAACCCTAGTGTAATCCCATCTGGCCCCGGTGATTTATGTGCCGCTCCTTTTGTGAGTGCCACCTTTATATCGTCTTCTGTGAGTGGCTCCATAAGCGCTGCCTTATCCGTCTCTGTCAGTGTCGTTTGCAGATGTTGCAGTATCTCTTCCCCTACCTGACGGTCCGTCGGTGTACCGGCATAGAGATGGCGGAAATGCTCTAAAAATTCATTTGCAATGTCCTGTTGTGTTGTCAGTTGACGGCCATCTAAACCGTGGAGCACCGTTACCAATGCCCGGCGGTAACGCTTATGTTCCCGCGACACATGGTGCATCGAGGTATGTTCCCCAGTGATGGTGTCAAGACATCTTGTCCGTATTGGGTTGCCACCCAGTCGTCGTCGCGTGATCGATAGGATTTGTGCCTTGACACGATGAACTTCCGCATGATGTTCTGCAGACGGCACCTGGAAGGACAGCTCACGAAGCATGGTGTAATAATAATCAAGAGTGTCTCTTTGCCATCCCGCCTTATCCCTACCATACTGTATTAGAGCTCTTCTTATTGCCGGCTTAGTGCACTCGAGCCACCATTGAAGCACGGAGGTATACGTTGGTAGACGGCGTTGACATGTGGCCCATACCTCCTCGACTCTCTGGCGACATTCGGGGTCCGCCAAAAGGGACGAATTGAGCTTCCATGTCCCGCGGCCTCTCCACACACTTTGCCTAGGGAGTGACATGGTACAAATGTAAGCCAGATAATCAGTAAATGCCGCAGGCCATCGTTCCTCGTCGACCACCTTATCCTGTAGGCCAACCGAAACACATATTCGATCGAGTCTGCTCGCCGAGTGACTGGTAAAAAAAGTATATCCCTCACGGTTCCTATAAATCATGTCCCAGGTGTCGCTTAACTCCAGATCCCGGCATAGCACATGCAATTCACGACAGGTATTGTAATGTGGTGTCTGGTCTTTTTGGGCTAAAACACAATTGAAGTCACCACCTATAATGAAATGATCGAATCTGCCGGTAAATAAGGGCACAATCTCTTCCGAATAATATCTCGCACGCGCCCGTCTGTTGTCTGTGCCGGAAGGGGCATAAACATTGAGAATGCGAATTCCATTAACAGTTATCGCCAGTCCTCGTGCCGAAGGTAGATAAGCCAGGTCTCGGACCGGAATCCCGTCCAGGACCAATATCGCCGTTCCACTGTCGTTGTTCGAGTGCGGCGAGGTGTAGGAGATGTATCCATGTACTTCCTGGAACTCAGGAATGTAAATTTCCTGCACCATCAGTATATCCACATCCGACGCGTATATCATGTCCCTAAACAACTGTTGTTTCACGGGCGATCTAATGGTATTTACATTCACTGTCCCTATTCTGTATGCCTGGGGTCGAGTAGCTGTCATCTCCACATGATGTTAAAATGACAAAGTTTCACCGTGTCGATAGTCCCTTTGCACATCCGCCGAGGGTCGCCCGAGGAACGTGTC
The DNA here is from genome assembly GCF_021461385.2 of Schistocerca piceifrons. Lineage (NCBI taxonomy): Eukaryota > Metazoa > Arthropoda > Insecta > Orthoptera > Acrididae > Schistocerca > Schistocerca piceifrons. The sequence goes on from NC_060143.1 coordinate 564,828,685, forward strand.
CCTGCGGCATTAGGTTTCTTGAGATGCGGACGGATGCAAGGACCCACCAATAGAATGGTCCGCATCGGTGATGTTGTCGTCCTGCTCATACCAGCTGATACTATTGGTGTGCTCCAAATTTTCCTGTGCGGCATTGATGTGTGACATCTGTTGGTCTTTCGCAGCTGTAGACTCCACCGCCGAAGGGGTAGCAGGTCCCTGAGCGGATGCGTCGTCTGAACGATATGACATCATTTCACTGTCCGAATTCATATGATCTGCGATATCCGAAGCTTGTGGTTCCAAGTCAGACAGGTCCATAGAGTTAGACTCGTCTGGGCTCCCTAGAAGAGAAGGGAGCGTCTCCGCAGAGTTTAGTCGGCGCTTCTTGCGGCGCTTTGGCGAGCGTTGTTTGTGGGCCCTAACCTCGGCCTCTGGTGTTGGCGCATCTTGCATCTCCTGCGTTCCCGCCGCCGCCACAATGCCCTGGGGCCGTTCCACTTCAGCTTCCATGCCTATTGTGATGCTCTCATCCTCTTTCTGCGCCACCTGTAGTGTCTGAGATTGGAGGTTGGTCGGAGCCATTCCTTCTTCAGTGGCGTCCGAAGGCACCTCAATCAACTGCGGCGTCGGTTCGATGGTGCGCTCCGACCTCGGCGTCACCTCCCCGCGAAGTGCCGTCGCGTAAGTCATCGGCAGTGACGTTGGTGTAGTCGGATTCTGGAAGTCTCCGCTGGGGAGTTGCACGAGTCTCCTCTGCATACACGCTAAATCGAAGATGTCCTTCACCACCACACCCGGAGCATGTCCGGGGCTGTCCATCATAGATGACAATAGCTCTACAGCCGCCGATGTTTATGTACGATGGCACATGTTTCGTAAGGGCAATTCGCACCTGTCGGACACCATTGAGCACAGGATACGTGCTAAACTTGCCCAGCGTGAGGCCGTATGACTAATAACTCTGCCATATGGCTGGAGTGATTCAGTGACCAATGATTCGGGTACCTCGAAAGGCAGCTCGAAGATTCGAATCGTACGCACGCCCAGGCCCGAATGAGCGACTAAAGCCGGCCGCGGTGGTCTCGCGGTTCTAGGCGCGCAGTCAGGAACCGTGCGACTGCTGTGGTCGCAGGTTCGAATCCTGCCTCGGGCATGGATGTCTGTGCTGCCCTTAGGTTAGTTAGGTTTAAGTAGTTCTAAGTTCTAGGGGACTGATGACCACAGCAGTTGAGTCCCATAGTGCTCAGAGCCATTTTTTTTGAGCGACTAAAACTTCGCCAATATGACCGTCGGAGTGTCGGAACTGGAATCCTCGTTTGGCGGCTTCAATGATCCTATCACATGCTGCGTCGTCAATCATCTTTACGTAAAGAGTGCGGCTCACGATTGATAAATGAATTCCAATAATCTCCGTGTAATTAAGATGCACTTTGTCCCTCAAGAAACGTTCGATTTCGAAAGCCTTCGGTCTTGCATACTCGTTACAGAACGTGAACTGTATCGTGGTTTTTCGGAAATTGTGTGCCATTGCGTTCGATTCAAACAGTAACACACGCGAGTGACGACGGTGTAAACACCGCTTCTTCCGCGACCGTTCGCAGCCGAGACGTAAACAAATCCGAGCTGCTCCGAGGCGAAAGGCGGACTTCCGCTCGGCTAACCGGGAGGGCCACATAATGATAGTCAAACTTACGTATTTCATATCTCGGACGATATTTACCAGGAGCACAAAGGTGTCATAGCTGTGGAAATTACGTATTTTCGACTTTTTGTAACAGTTCCTAGAGAAACGTCAGCATAATAGGCAGCAAATACATAAACTTGTATTACTTTCCTGCCTTGCTTCTAGCTCCCATGATTTTATAATATTACTTACTTCCTTATTCGCTACCCTTACGATGAATCGTCTGTCCCTTCTTACTATCCACAATGGAGGCAGAAGTTGTACTTCCAATGGCTAATGGCTCATCAGTTATTGAACTATGCATTGTTCTTGACAAAAGAACAAACAAAACAAAAAAATATACAGATGTACGTAACTGAAAACTATTATGAACTAACGGAAAGATACGGAGTGCTTAAACGGCGAAAAAAGAAACACTACTGAGTGGCAATAAAACTCAGTATACCTTAAGGCTGATTTTTCGGATGGGCAATAATTCCGTTGCCCGTATGCGCCATGCCGAAGTGAGCATATGGCAGGGCTGCCGCCCGCAGCCCGCCTTACCCCTCTGGCGGTGCTCGCGTGACGCGCGGAGTGAGAAACTGTGCCCCAACCAGAACGCCGCGAGACCTGGCGCAGGTGCGTGTCGCGTCCCAGTCGCGTCGCATCACAATTTGCGCGGTCCCCTTTTAACCTGTCAAGTTACAAAAACGCGCGCTACGCCGTGCCACACGTGCTATACGCGTCTCAGTTTGCGCCTAGAACGAACGGACACCAGGCACCGTAGCAGCGTTAGCAAAGGCCGCCACTTCCTAGGGACCTATTCGTGCCCACCACACACGTGACCAGAAAATAGTGCCGCGAGCATTGGGCAGCCGACCGCTATGAAGGTCGGCGCTGGAGCTACAGGGCTTGGTTCTTCAGGCTTCGAGAGCCTCCGGTCGGCTGCTGTTCACCCCATCATAATGACAGACGCCGCTGTATTCAGTCTTCATCGTTGTTCCCTTGGCGCAGTTAGACTGTACCCAGATTAGACTTTTCTGCTCATGTGGTGGTGTTATTCAGGACAGCTTATTTGGACTTAGAATATTTTCCATACAAGAATATTTAGTCTGTGAAGGTCCTAATTGTGCTAATTTGTCGGTCTCTGGAATCAAAAGAATGGTTCAAATGGCTCTGAGCACTATGGGACTTAACTTCTGAGGTCATCAGTCCCCTAGAACTTAGAACTACTTAAACCTAACTAACCTAAAGAGATCACACACATCCATGCCCGAGGCAGGATTCGAATCTGCGACCGTAGCGGTCACGAGCTTCCAGACTGTAGCGCCTAGAACCGCTCAGCCACCCCGGCCGGTTCTCTGGAATCACCACACTGTCAAGTCTTCATATCTGACAGATACTCTAAGAGTGATTTTGTTACTATCGTCGATGGTAAGTAAACTTTTATAAACTTCGATTGTTTTACCTTTGTCGGTATGAGCGACACATTAGTTTGCCGACGTTGTAAAAGTTTGCTGTCGCGTGCTTTCCATTTAAGTTACCTTACCTTTCAATAGTGTCCCTCCCGCAGCCTTATCAACGCGGAACAGATAAACTTATCACAAAACCTGCTTCAGTCCGGAACCACGCGACTGCTACGGTCGTAGGTTCGAACCCTGCCTCGGGCATGGACGAGTGTGATGTCCTTAGGTTAGTTAGGTTTACGTAGTTCTAAGTCTAGGGGACTGATGACCTCAGATGTTAAGTCCCGTACAGCTTAGAGCCATTTGACCGATTTCATCAAAACCTGCTACTTGTCGTTCAACACGGAACATGGAACAATTACAACGAAATGTACAATTATTGCTTGAGCGTATAACTGCGGGTATCCCTACCCCGATGCCCGCCCGGCTAGCCGCGCGGTCTAACTCGCTGATTCCCGAGCGGGAAGGCGTGACGGTCCCCGGCACGAACCCGCCTGGTGCATTAATGTTGAATTCTGTTGTGCCGGCCAGCCTGTGGATGCCAGAATGAGATTTTCACTCTGCAGCGGAGTGTGCGCTGATATGAAACTTCCTGGCAGATTAAAACTGTGTGCCCGACCGAGACTCGAACTCGGGACCTTTGCCTTTCGCGGGCAAGTTCTCTACCAACTGAGCTACCGAAGCACGACTCACGCCCGGTACTCACAGCTTTGCTTCTGCCAGTACCTCGTCTCCTACCTTCCAAACTTTACAGAAGCTCTCCTGCGAACCTTGCAGAACTAGCACTGCTGAAAGAAAGGATATTGCGGAGACATGGCTAAGCCATCAGCGCACACTCCGCTGCAGAGTGAAAATCTCATTGTGGAAACATCCTCCAGGCTGTGGCTAAGCCATGTCTCCGCAATATCCTTTCTTTCAGGAGTGCTAGTTCTGCAAGGTTCGCAGGAGAGCTTCTGTAAAGTTTGGAAGGTAGGAGACGAGGTACTGGCAGAAGTAAAGCTGTGAGTACCCGGCGTGAGTCGTGCTTCGGTAGCTCAATTGGTAGAGCACTTGCCCGCGAAAGGCAAAGGTCCCGAGTTCGAGTCTCGGTCGGGCACACAGTTTTAATCTGCCAGGAAGTTTCAGCCTGTGGATGGTTTTTAAGGCGGTTTTCCATCTACCTCGGCGAATGAGGGTTTGTTCCCCTTATTCCGATTCAGTTACACTATGTCGGCGATTGATGCGCAAAAACTGTCTCCAAGCACGCAAACATTTGGGATTATACTCGTCTGGTATTCGACGTTCCCGTGGGAGGGGTCCTCTGAGGGCCGGGCCGCACAATAATCCTTGGTCCTGTGTGGGGTTGCGGTGGGGTCGGTGGACTACTGTGGCCTGTTGTGGGATTGTGAACCACTTGGAGCTACGGCAGGACGAAGCTTCTTCGTCGTTTCTATGTCCCCAGTATCACAATACACAATCCCTACCCAGTCGGAATTCTCCAATCACCTGCTAGCTTTTTAGTCCACTGCCATAGGATTCCGATCGGCACCTGTGGCATTCCAAAAGTCTGACAAGAAGATGGAACGTTGGGAGAACTACGTTGCCCGGCTGGAGCAGTATTTCATTGCCCACAACATACTGGGGAACAAACAACGGCGAGAATTTCCCTTTTGTTGGACCAAAGGTTTTCCAAATTCTCAAGCAGTTGAACCTTGAAGCAGAATTGCATTCGCTCAACTGTGAGCAACTGAAGTCCAGTCTTCTAGACTACTTGGACGCACAAGTCCATCTGGCCACCACAAGGAAAAAATTTTCAGTTGTCACAAACAAGCCAATCAAACTTATGAAGATTGGATCGCCAGACTGCAGGGCCTGTCTAGAGACTCCCGTTTCCAAAGCGCTAATCCCACTTAGAAACAGTCGTACGCTGCATCTTTGGTCAGAGGCATGATCCTTGTCCATGCACTGGATGACAATCTTCATACAGATTTATTCAAATTGAAGAATCCGCCTCTGGAAACATGTCTCCCTATCATCCGAGCATTCGAACAATCACTTCTTTGCACAGTGGCTATTCAAAACACTCCAACAGTGTTCGTCGCAAATCGGCAACACCCATGGAGTCAGAAACAAGACCCAGCCCAAAAGCGTTCTCCTGACCACCATCGTCGACGCTCGAAGCAACATTCGCGGCAGCGATGGCGATTGAGACGGCCGAAGTGTGGCAAGATGGGACACCAAATTAAGGCCTGCCAGTCGGGACATAAAATATCAGTGGACTGTAAAAACTGGGACGAAGCGGGTCATGAATCATTGGGTGACGACACGCCCTACCCACCCATCAGATTTGTTCAGGCTATGTTGCCTGAGGCTATCAGTCCCATGCACTTCTCACTTCAACTCAACGGTCATCCTGACAATTTTCAGATTGATACAGCTACCTCATTGATCGGGCCACATCCTCCACTTTGGGAACACCGACTCTCCAGCCATCTGCGGAGCTACACTAATGATACCATACACATCAAAGGACTGTTTCAGGCCACATCCTCGTACAGCTCACACACCATTCAAAACCAGATGCTGGTAATAGAAATAACAGCATCAAGTCAACCTTCTGGTGATGGCTTATTCTCCGCTCTAGGAATCGAGATCCATGATGCAGGACCTGCCATCCACTCGGTGACTACAAACTCTTACATCACACAGTTGTTGAACTAATTCGCGTCTGTTTTCCAGCCTCCCAACTTCTGAGCTACAATTTTGCAGCGCGTATAGACCTTTTTCTCTCAGCCCAACCGCGCTTCTGCAAACAAAGCCTGCAACGTTCCTTTTGCCCTTAAAGGAAAGGACGGGACGAATTACGCCAGCTTCAAGACACAGGCGTCATCACTCTAGTGGCCAACAGCCAATCGTCATCGCCCATAGTTCCGGTGGAAAAACCAAATGTTGCACTATGAGTTTGCGTAGATTTTAACTCAACAGTTAACGCACAATCCATTGTGGATGTGTATCCAATTCCCATGATTGACGATTTGGTCAGGTGGCAGGGGGCAAAATATACGCCAAAATCGACCTTAAGGATGCCTACTTACAGCTCCCTTTGGAGGAGGCCTCCAAACGAGTTTTGATTATTAACCCCCGTTCTGGGTTATTCCAGTACAATCACCTTGTATTCGGAATTGCTAGTGCACCCGTCATATTTCAAAGGTACATGGAGCAACTGGATCAGCCACTTCCTGATGTAGTCAACTATCTGGACGACATACTAGTCGCTGGCCGAAGTGGCCGAGCGGTTCTAGGCGCTACAGTCTGGAACCGCGCGACCGCTACAGTTGCAGGTTCGAATCCTGCCTCGGGCATGGATGTGTGTGATGTCCTTAGGTTAGTTAGGGTTAAGTAGTTCGAAGTTCTAGGGGACTGATGACCTCTGATGTTATGTCCCATAGTGCTCAGAGCCACTTTTTTTTTTTGACATACTAGTCGCAGGCAAAATAGCCTCAAGTATGCGTCCTACACCATCCAGTATCAAACCACACCAACGAATACAATCCAGCATCAATCCTAACTGGGATACGTAAACTAATATACGAATTTTATCCTACATGCAACTGCCATGGCAGAACCACTACACCGACTAATGCAAAACAAGTTCAAGTGGGAATCGACAGCTGAATGTGCCAAGGCACTCTCAAAGCTCAAGCAATCACTTTTGCTTCCCAAATGCTTGATGACTTATAACCCGCAATACCCACTGGTACTGGCAGTGGACGCCTCAGATTATGGTAGAGGGGTTGTTCTCTCTCACATCGCCAATGCGGTCCAGTGGCCAATTTCGCTTCTGTCCAAAACTCTATCTACACCATACCACAATTACAGCCAAATAGAAGAAGCAGCCCTGGCCATCATTCCGGTGTAAAGAAGTTGCATGATTACATCTATGGCCCCCCACTTCACACTCTTGATTGAACACAAACAGCTTCTGGCGTTATTCAATACTACGGTCACTATTTACACTCGCACTGCCCAGTACTTTCAGTGGTGGGACCTCCTTCTTGCAATCTACATATCTGAAATTCGGTATCGAACCTCGCCACATATGCTATCACAGACCTGCTATCATGCCGACCTGTGGGCAACAACAGGTTCGATGACGACCTTGAGGTGTGTCTTTCACTTGGACACCGCAGCAGCCGAGACTCAGTCACCTTCCACTCAACACAAACTCGTTGCACAACACACCAGCAAGGATCCGACACTTAGGGCAGTCTTCATCATGGTTCAGAACGGATGGCCTCACACCGTAAAGGCATCAGCATTCAAGGATTCTGGCATCTCTGACATGACCTCTCTTTGCTGCATGGCATCCTCCTCATACAAGGCGATGCTGGCACAACACGAGTAGTTATTCCAACAATCTTACAGCAATGGGTATTGCAGCTCCTACATGAAGACCACTGGGGCATCAGAATGACTAAATGCCTCGTACAGCAGAACTTGTATTGGAAAGGCGTGGGTACAGTCTCCTCCTGCCTAAGCAAAGAGGCAGCTCCACCTCGTCATTACTACACCTGGTCTGGCCTATGAACCTTCGTCCCACCTACACATTACTTCACTGGAACCTTTCCTTCGCTCCTCCTGGCTTGTTATGGTCGATATGTGGAGAGGATTTCCCTACATCTCCAAAATGTCAGACATACCCTCGGGCCACACCATCTGTGCTCTTTCACATATTTTTGCCATTGAAGGGCCATTGAAGGGCTTCCCAAAACGATTGTTTCAGATACTGGGCCTCAATTCACGTCTACAAAGTTCATGCAATTTTGCGAGAAAATTTGCATGCAACTGATCCCCACCCAGCTTCCAATAAAAGGGTAAAAAGATTTGTCAGGAAATTCAAAACCCAAGTGACCAAACTCCACCAGCATTATCCACTAGACGACGCCCTCTTGTCATTCCTGTCATCCTAGCGAGCCACTCTCTAGAGGGCTCCCATCCAGGAAAGAAACTACATGAACGTTCTCACTAGTTCCAACTCTCTCTGCTGCACCCTCAGTCTACAACTGAGCCACTCAGCACCATCTCTTTGCCATTCCTAACGATGTGTTTGGGCCCTTACATTTTCTCGGGGCTGACAACTACAGCTACCTGCTACCATCTCCAGTTTTCTTGGCCCACAAATGGCGGAAGTTACTTTGGCTGATGGTGTCACCTACCAGAAGCACAACAATCAACTCCGAAAACGCCTGGGCTCTGATATGCCCGACATTGATATAAATCCAGTTTCTATTCCAGAACCATTGCCCTCACCCAACTGGACGACCAAGGATGAGACCGCCGAGTGGGATATGGAAATCACAATCCTGGGCCAGAACCCTGCCACCACAGTGATGCCAGAAGCCATCCCCATGCGCATGTATGCTGCATCACCTGCAGTTCTGCTCCCAGATGAAGACATAGAGATGGACTACAGCCTCGCATCCTTTCCTCATAGGGGAGGGATGCTGCACCGGCAATCTTCGCAAACCCTTTGGACACGCATGCAGCCTACTTGGGCCCTGCACGGCTCAGCGTCGAGGAATCGCCCAGTCACAGTAACAGACAGACACCAGGCGGCGCTGGTAGCTCTAAGAGACATATTCGCGCCAGCTACATGTGACCAGAACATGGCGCCGCGAGTTCTCCAACTCTAGTCGGTATAAGATCGGCACTAGAGCTACACAAGTCAGTTCTTCCGGCTTCGAGAGCCTCTCCTAGCCTCTTGATGGGTGCTATTCACCCCTTCTTCCTAGTACGCTCGCGAAGCCCATCGTAGGGACCGGTGCTGCTGTATTCAGTCCTCATCGTTGTTCCCTTGGTGCAATTAGATTGTACACAGGATAGACTTTTCTACACATATGATGGTGTTATTCAGGACAGCTTGTTTGGTCTTAGAATATATATACGAGTATACAACAATATTTTGTCTATGAAGGTCTTAATTGTGCTAATTTGTCAGACTGTGGAATCACCTTACTGTCAAGTCTTCATACCTGTCGGAGACTGTAATAGTGATTTTGTTATTGTCGCCGAAGGAGACGTTTCTTTCTTTGGTCAACAAACTTTTGTAAACTTTGATGACTGTTTTCCCTCTGTCGGTGTGAGCGAGACATAGTAGTAGCTGAGCACCATATATTATTCTTGCAGCACGTTCTTGAGAAATGAAGATGTTCCTTATTAAAGATGAGTTGTCCCAGAACTTTAATCCATATGGTATTGGATGAAAATAATAAACATACGTCGACTTACTGATTTGCCTCTGCCCTTTATTTTCAATGGTTCTAAATGCGAATGTGGCTGAGCTAAATGGTTTTAGGAATACCAAGATGTGTTTTCCCACTTTCAGTTCTGATCAGTATGGACACATAAACATTTTGAATTTTCCACCTTATTTATTATTTGTTCAACATGTGCCATACTTGTCATTGGAGTAGTACTTCTAGATGTACAGAACTGAATATGTTGTGTCTTTTTGAAACTGAGAGTGAGACCATTCACCGAAAACCAGTATATGACACATTTTAGAACATTTTTTCCATTTACTCATTGTGAATCAGAACGAAAATCTTTTTCATACGAGAGGAACAATGAGCCCTGTGGAACCCCAGTCACATTAACTTCCCCTCTTTACATTGGTTGAGTTCCTAAGTACAACATTCTGCATTCTAGTGGTTAGAAAAACATTTTCTCAGGTAAGTCGTCTGGTCATGGTTTCCTTGCTTGTTTCTACATTTCTCCGTAGTCCAAAGTGATTTGCCATGAACTCTTAATTTTGGAGTGCTACTAAAGTTTCTCTCTACCAAAACAACAGTCTGGTTGGTTGTTTTGGTATGGTACATAAATATCCGAGTAAGAGGTAGGATTACCGGTTGTACTGGCAGCAGTGGTAGGGGAGGACACATAAAAGTGCGTGTCAGCGAGAAATTGATAGCCAGGGGCTTCTCTTTGTTTCTGGTTTGTTTGTTTTGCACATCATGAGAAATGAACATGATTCGTTGTTAGTCCACTGTGTATTTTGTATACTTACAAGACATAAAATGCATTTTTAAGTAGTTAATCTCGCAATCTCTGCATATCTATGTAAAAAAAGCAGTTACTTTTGATGGAAGAACCACACGTGCGCGATTGGAGGCAAGACCGGAGATCGTACTGGCCAGAGAAGTGGCTGCACGTCTTGAAGAGTACGTGGAGTTTCGCGGACGGTGTGTGGAAGAGCATTATCCTGTTGGAACAACACATCACCTTCCTGTTGCAATAATGGAAAAAGAATGGGTCTAACAACCTTCTATAACGTACCGAGTGTTGGTTAGCGCCCCTTCCAGAAACATCAAAAGTGAACGGTGTGATCTTAGGCTTTCCCGGCGAATTAACTGTTTGCACTGTTCTCGGTCCAGCCGGGTGCAGTCGTTTTCAAACCACGATATTTCGAGTGCGTTCCTTGCCGTCATCTTCAGGTGATACCTGCAGACTGAGCGTCTCTGAAAAAAAAAATAAAGGATGGGGCCCCTCCACGCCCGCACCAACGTGGTGACCAAACCAAAAGTTACCGAGCGAGGTGGCGCAATGGTTAGACACTGGACTCGCATTCGGGAGGACGACGGTTCAATCCCGCGTCCGGCCATTCTGATTTAGGTTTTCCGTGATTTCCCTAAATCACTCCAGGCAAATGCCGGGATGGTTCCTCTGAAAGGGCACGGCTTACTTCCTTCCCCATCCTTCCCTAATCCGATGAGACCAGTGACCACGCTGTCTGGTCTCCTTCCCCAAAAACAACCAACCAAACCAAAAGTTCTACTGTCACCTCCGTAAACATGTTATTTTTTGAATCAGGCGTCACAGGATGCAGGCTGTGATGTTATCCATGCGTCTGGGTAAGATTACTCATTAACATGGTCCATCAGGAGATAGAAGTGATCGAAAACGATCGAAGGGTAGCGGTTGTAAGAGCAGAGGAAAAAAAGCGCCAAGGCCAGCGCCAAGGGAAAAAAACCTCTGCGACAGTAGGACGGATAGTAAGGGCAGTAGCGGTTTGCTAGCTGCGACAGAGCATGCAAGGTGAGGGAAGGTTAGCATGAGGTATCGTGCATCGTTACCTATGTGTTGCGTGGTCGTTAGCTGGGTCAGTCCGGGTGCTGCGGCTGGGCTCGCCTGTAGTCTCCTGTGCCGGCCGCAGTGGCTTCTTCCCTGTAACATAGAGTGTCCGGCGCGGCAACGCATGCGTTGCTGTTAGGTCCTCTGCTGCGCCTTGTCGTCAGTGACTTGGTGCAGCTTCATCAGGCTGGTGCAGAACGGCGGCGATCGGCTACCGTTCAGCGTCCTCCTCTACTGCACGGCGCAGGACTTCTGCATTGCAGCTTCGAGCCGCTCCGCTTGTTCAGTGAGCTGCGCCGCTTCAGCGTTGGAGAAATGTATGCCGTTCGCTCTCAGGATTCTGATGGTCCACAGTTCGCATCCAGCAGCCATCAGCCCGCCCCTCCCCACCACCACTCCACGCAGCGCTGCGTGCAGAATGACGCGGGGGAAGGGGTGGGGAGCGATCAGCGTATAAAGGGGAGGAGATTCAGCGGAGACGCTCAGTCCGCAGGTATCACCTGAAGATGACGGCAAGGAACGCTGTCGAAATATCGTGGTTTGAAAACGACTGCACCCGGCTGGAGACCCGAGAATAGTACAAACGGTAGTTGCAGTTGTTCGCACCTCAGAGGAAAAGACCTAAGGTGTGGCAGTGTGTCTTGGTCGAATGCACTCTACGAGTCAGCGGTCACCAGACGTAAGTCATACACCCATTCTGGTGGAATCTGCTGTCATCGCTGAAGATCACGGCGCGTCATTCCATCTTCTAATCCGCTGACGGCACCTGTTAAGCGGTGCATGTCGAGGCTGCGGTGTGAGTGATGGCGGACGACGTTGAAAGAATTATCAGTACACGTAGTGGCATATGGTGTCATATGATCTAAACTGTCGTCGACTTTCGAAGCTTACTAATTTCTTTTCTATCAATGTAGTCTACGGTAGCGTACGTTAGTCTTACAAGTCTACGCGCAGCTACAGTTCCTTTCATATGTTTCGGGACAAACCGATTAGTTTTGTATTTACATTGAGAAACCTCAGATAAACAATTAAACGTATTCTGTTTGTTATTCCAACAGACTGAATGATATTCACAGAGCAAAACGTTCGAATGGGTGTGAATTACTAAGGGACCAAACTGCTAAGGTCATCGGTCCCCAGACTTACACACTTAAACTAACTTACACTAAAGACAGCACACACACACCCATGCCCGAGGGAGGACTCGAACCCCAATGGAATGGGCCGACAGAGCAATAAACTGAACATTTTATTCATTTACTGACAAATAATTTCCTATTTATGTGAAGTAACCTAGATTTACCTTTACAAAAGTTTTGGGACAAATTGCGGAGATAAACCCAAAACTAGGAAATAATGAGGAATTAGTACAGTGTACGTTGTAACACTTGTGTCAGCCGTTTTGGCATACTTTGTACTTCTGAAGTCTGAAATTCTTAGATTTTCCCATTCTTCTTTCTGTCGTCTTCTGACGTCTTGTTTGGACTGTATGGGGACTATTCGAATATTTCTTTATAACGCATACCACAAATTCTCTACGGGGTTTATGTCCGGACATTGGAGGGGTATAGACAATTTTTGGACAGTTGTACAGGAGCCACAACCGTACAATATAGACCGTATGTATGCGATCTTCTTCAAATTTTTCCTTAGTATCTGCAGATGTACATTTTTATCCATTGTTTCGTTAATTAAGACCAGCTTACCCACTCCCTGGACCGACATACAACCCCAAAACATGCCATGTTTCACTGTAGCTTGCATATTTTTTTCTTCCAGCTCTTTGTTGGTCTGCCGCCAGACCATTATTCGTCCATCCAGTCCTGATATGTTAAATTTTGATTCATTCGAAAAACATTACTTGATTCTAGTACTCCATGCTCTTGTTTATGTGTTTCCTTGCCAATAACAGTCTCTTCTTCCTATTGGCGGTACTGATGTAAGACTTCCTTCTTGAAGTTCTCTGTACAGTTCAAAATGGCTCTGAGCACTATGGGACTTAACATCTGTGGTCATCAGTCCCCTAGAACTTAGAACTACTTAAACCTAACTAACCTAAGGACACCACACACATCCATGCCCGAGGCAGGATTCGAACCTGCGACCATAGCAGTCGCGCGGTTCCGGACTGAGCGCCTTAACCGCGAGACCACCGCGGCCGGCCTCTGTACAGTACTCGTCTGATTGTGCTAGGAGATCCTTGCAACTTTCTTGACCTTTTGTACTGTTGCCTTCTCTTCTCTCCTCACAAACATTCCTGGACGGCCTGAGTGTGGCAGATTTTCTATCCTGTCTTTAGATTTTCCCGACAGTACTTTTCTTCATACTTAGTAACATTGCTACTTCTCGGCACGTTCTTCCCTTTTCGAGGTGGAATTACTAACTGATTCTGTCCAAAAGTTCTGTTTTTACCTCTATTTACCATTGTATAGTCCGCCCCTGGTAGCTGAGTGGTTAGCGCGGCGAAATGTCATATCTAACGGCTGCCGGCACGGTAGCTCAGCGTGTTCGGTCAGAGAGCCGGGTGGGCTCTATAATAAAAAAACTGAGTGGAAGGATCAATAAATGAACTCTAACGGATGTCATGTGACGTCCGCAACGACCAACGGAAAAAAACGGCCTGGATTCGATTCCCGGCTGGGTCGCAGATTTTCTCCGCTCAGGGACTGGGTATTGGGTTGTCCTTATCAATATCATTTCATCCCCGTCGACACGCAGGTCACCGAAGTGGAGTCAACTCGAAAGACTTGCACCAGCGAACGACCTACCTGACGGGAGGCCCTAGCCACATGGCATTTCCATTTTTACCATTTTATACAAACATAATTGTGTTTCCTTTGAGTTCTCGACAGGTAATGACTGACATCGCAGGAAGTAACGAATAACAGAGATATTCACACTGACACTGTTTCCAACACTTGTCCCAAAACTTTTGATGTGCAGAGTTTCATATGTCGTAGTGAGAAACAGGTGCTGTTCCGTTGTAAACACTCAAACATACGTGATTTGATTTTTCATCGCCCATAATTACATGTACAACTTGTAGACTTACATATTTATTTCATTTTTCTTTCTTTCATACTCAGACATGCTGTGCACAAGGCTTGTCACAAAACTTATGAGAGGCACTGTAAATGCGTCGCAAGTCGAAATTCAATGAAAGGTAGGTGTAGGAAGTGGTTAGGGGAGAGGTGGGGTGGCAGAAAAGCCTGCTATCAATTACAAGTGCGACCCTGCTTAGAGCAAGTTGTTCTACTCTGATTCCCCATTCTCGGTCCGTGCGTGACCTGGTGGGGCTCGCGCCGACGACAGCTACGGCGGCGTCAGTACCGGCAATCGCCGCTGGCGGCAGCACCTGCCGGGCTGCTCTCGCGGCGCACAGTGCGTGCCCGGTAGACGTCAGGCGTCGGCCGGGTCTCAGCGTTATTGCCGGCGCGTCGCGTCGCGGCGCCGGGTGCGTGGCTGCTCCGGCTTGGCATATTGCACCGAGGGCCTGGCCGCCCACTCCACTCTAATACACTCGGCGCCAGATGAGATTTCTGTTTTAAGCGCGCGCTCGCGCCGAGGCCCGGGCAAGATTGAAAGCGACGCCGCGGCAGCGGCCGTGAAATTGTGAAGGGCGCCCGCATTGTCCCCGCCTCGCCCTACGCCGGCAACCGCGGCGAGCCGTGGTGATCTCGTCAGAGTGTTTTACGCCGCTCACTTCCTCCCCTTCTCGGTAAGAAGACGCGTTGCCGCGTCATACACAGGACGCTTGCCCCAGAGCGAAGCCTGTTTTACTTTTTTTTGTGGCGGCGTTCGTAGCGACAAACAATTCGCTGTAGAAACGGCTTACGAAGTCACCGCCACACTTTTAATAGCGGGCCGACCGGTCCACTGGAACAGGGAACAGAAAGATGAAAACCCAAACACTCTGATTAAATAAAAGTCGGTACTTATCTTTATTAACGAAGATACAGAAACACAGTGGTGAACTCCGTGTCTACAGAGATCTGTCTAGTTCGAGTCGGAGCGGCTAGGTCAGCGTCGGCTGACGACAAACAACAACTCTGCTGCGATGAACACACAACTGACTAGCAAGTACACAATTCGGTGGCGAGTATACAACTGAGCGGCGGATACAGAACTGTCCTAGCGCTCGCGACTCCAGCGCTTAAGAAGCCAGAAGCCAGCGGTGGCGCGCGCAGACTTGCGGCGATTTCCTGTCTCGCTGGCGCTGCTTATGCGGACGGCCAACCTTTTGGCAGCGGGCTCGGGTGGCATTACTGGCTAGGATATAACACTTTTCATAATGTGATAAATGGCGAAACAGAGCGCATTCGAACGCATCACTGCCTTATCAGCAATTTGATGCCCTTCTTCTACTGCGTTAAGACCAATTACCGTGCAAATACCTATGTTTTAATTTCCTTTCAGGTCATCAGTCTTCTTATTATTTTAACATGGTCCTGCACTGTTTACTCTCCTACACTACTGTCTTCCAATTGGACGAACACTCAGACTCAACATCCTCAGTTACTTGATGGCTATCTTTATTTCATCTATTACAGACTGAAATACATCCATCAAAAACAAACTACATGAATATCAAAATAAAAGTGACGTCGAGCAAAATAAAAGTGACGTCGAGCAAAAAAGTGGAGTCTGCAGCATCCAAAACTGTTAATCAGGAATTACAGAGAAAGGATGAGTCAATGAAATTGTGGTACCACATATCGATAGCACACCACAGGCGTCATGGTTTGCAATGGGATTGCAAGTTCCTATCAGAAGCCGATAGTGGTCGCGCAGGATCTGGTCGACCCAATGGCGCGCGCCTACTGAGGCACCCCTCCAGCGGCTCCGTGCCACGAGCGCCCTCCACCGTCGCGATACAGGATAGCTAGCGGCAGCCAGATGGCCCGATCACACTTGTGGAGCTTCTTCGCTATGTGACGCTGCGGCTCCGGCACCATTGTTCATGCTTTAGTGCAGAGAGACTCATCCTTGTTCTTACTGTATGAAGTGTTCACAATGAGGATGGAATAGTATTGTAGGAACACAAAGATATAAGAGAAAATTGAAAACAGTACACTCGAAAGCTGTATGCAGCAAACAATAAAGTTCTGGAACTTGAGAACGCTGAGGAAGTCGATCTGGAAGAAGACGAGACAATATGCTGCGTGATGGGTTCAGTCTTGCAGTTAGGCAACTAAAACCTGGGAGAGCCAGTGCAGATGATGATACACCATCAAAACTCATCGTGGCTGCTGGAGAACAACTACATGAAGAACTGCTCCATCTCATACAAGTTATATGGTGTGATTCTGTGATGATGTTAGAAGCTTTCAACGATGTTAGAGAAGGGTAAATGTATCAATTTGACGTATGGATCCCTGGTCCAGATACGACCGAGTCCAAAGTTGTATGCGAAAATCGTTCTCACACTTCTGACAGGGAAACGCATACACAGCCACTGTTATTTCTAAGACTGTTGGGTATGCAACTTTCAGAGCTAAACAAGAAAAAAATGTCTAGAAAAAGAAAGCTCTAAAATGGACACCTTAAGAGCTATGACCACTTGCCCATCTCTGTTTCTGTGAAATACATCTCTTCTTCTGAAAAAGTGTTTATAGCTCTTAAGGAATTCATTTGTAGCCCCTGTTTACTGGACTTTTTTTCTTTCGTACGTACTACCTTCTCCAAAAATATGGAAACCAAGAAAAGAAGCTTGCAGTAAAACAGATGTGTTTCACAGTATCTAAGACAAACAATTGCTCATAGCTTAAGAAATGCATTTTAGATCCCATGTTTACAAGAAATTTTTTTCTTGATTTCGTCCATACTACACTCTGAAAGTTTTCTACTCTACAAACTTATCAACAACAATACTGGTACTTCCATTGTACTGTCACAGTTACGAGAAAGATTTTCGTCTATACCTTTCGATTCGTTCGTTTCCGGTCCGGGGTCCCTTATCTCAAAATGATGCATTTACCCTCCTCCAGCATCACTCAACGTCTGCAAAATCATCATAGAATCACTCTGTATACGAAACTGGGGAGCTCCCAACAGACTTGAAAAAATGTCAGTGTCCGCACCAAAGAAAGCACTCCCAAACAGAGTTGAGCAATGGAGGACCCTCAATTAGAGTAACACACACTTCCAAGATCTTCACTCTAAGGCTGATCGAAGGCAGAGTAGATGAACTGATTACAGACGGCCAGTTTAGAGGAGATATAGACACACAAGAAACACTCTTGTGATTAGGATTAGTTATCGAGGAAAGCCCAGAGAAAGCTAAAGATACACAGTGCGCAAGTAGCAGCATTACTGCATTTACCAGGCAATCTTGTATTTTAATAACCGTTTAAATTTTGTGTCGAATTGTTTGTGCTCTCTGTAGATTGGCTCAGACGTTCTTTGCACAACAGTATTTAGCATGGATAGGTACTGCGACTGCTGTGTTCAGATGCAGGCTGAGTTGGCATCCCTTCGTTTCTAGCTTCAGGCAGTGTTGGCTTTGGTCTCACAGCTTGAGGCTCTTGCCAATGGGCATCACTGTGGGGGTCCGGATGGGGTTTTGTCGAGGACGGACAGCACGTCCCACACATCCCCCGATCGGACTACGGCTGTGGCTGCCCGGGATACTGCCAACATTGAAGCTGACCCCTCACCCGTGGTAAGGTGGGAGGTCGTCTCGAGGTATGGCAGGGGGCGAAAGACATTCCGGAGGGCTGAACGGAAGGCCTCTCCAGTTTGTCTGACGAACCGGTTTCAGGCTCTGTCTCCGGCTGATATTGATCTTCGGCCGGACATGGCTGCTTGTCCCGTTCCAGAGGTTGCCCCTCAGTCTGCAAGATCCGGGCAGTCGCAGAGGGTGGGCTTACTGATAGTTGGGAGCTCCAACGTCAGGCACGTAATGGGGCCCCTTAGGGATATGGCAGCAAGAGAGGGGAAGAAAACAAATTTGTGCACTCCGTGTCCATACCGGGACGAGTTATTCCAGATGTGGAAAGGGTCCTTCCGGATGCCATGAAGGGTACAGGGTGCACCCATCTGCAGGTGGTCGCTCATGTCGGCACCAATGATGTGTGTCGCTATAGATCGGAGGAAATCCTCTCTGGCTTCCGGCGGCTATCTGATTTGGTGAAGACTGCCAGTCTCGCTAGCAGGATGAAAGCAGAGCTCACTATCTGCAGCATCGTCGATAGGACTGACTGAGGACCTTTGGTACAGAGCCGAGTGGAGGGCCTGAATCAGAGGCTGAGACGGTTCTGCGACCGTGTGGGCTGCAGATTCCTCAACTTGCGCCATAGGGTGGTGGGGTTTCGGGTTCCGTTGGATAGGTCAGGAGTCCACTACACACAGTAGGCGGCTACACGGGTAGCAGGGGTTGTGTGGCGTGGGCTGGGCGGTTTCTTAGGTTAGATGGCGTTGGGCAAGAACAGAAAGGGCAACAGCCTCAAAGGGTGTGGGGCAAAGGCAGGATATGCGAGGACTAAGCAGCAATCGGTATTGTAATTGTAAACTGTCGAAGCTGCGTTGGTAAAGTACCGGAACTTCAAGCGCTGATAGAAAGCACCGAAGCTGAAATCGTTATAGTTACGGAAAGCTGGCTGAAGCCAGAGATAAATTCTGCCGAAATTTTTACAAAGGCACAGACGGTGTTTAGAAAGGATAGATTGCATGCAACCGGTGGTGGCGTGTTTGTCGCTGTTAGTAGTAGATTATCCTGTAGTGAAGTAGAAGTGGATAGTTCCTGTGAATTATTATGAGTGGAGGTTACACTCAACAACCGAACTAGGTCAATAATTGGCTCCTTTTACAGACCTCCCAAATCAGCAGCATTAGTGGCAGAACAAGTGAGAGAAAATCTGGAATACATTTCACATAAATTTTATCAGCATGTTGTAGTCTTAGGTGGAGATTTCAATTTACCAGATACAGACTGGGACACTCAGATGTTTAGGACGGGTGGTAGGGACAGAGAATCGAGTGACATTATACTGAGTGCACTATCCGAAAATTACCTCGAGCAATTAAACAGAAAACCAACTCGTGGAGATAACATCTTGGCCTACTGATAACAAACAGACCCGAACTTTTCGACTCGGTAAGCGCAGAACAGGGAATCAGTGATCATAAGGCCGTTGCAGCATCCCTGAATATGGAAGTAAATAGGAATATAAAAAAAGGGAGCAAGTTTTATCTGTTTAGCAAGAGTAATAGAAGGCAGATTTCAGACTGACAATGTTGAGTGTTTATGGAAAAAGTTCAAGGCAATCGTAAAATGCGTTTTAGACAGGTACGTGCCAAGTAGAACAGTGAGGCACGGGAAAACCCACCGTGGTTCAACAACAAAGATAGGAAACTACTGCGAAAGCAAAGAGAGCTTCACTGCAAGTTTAAACGCAGCCAAAACCTCTCGGACAAACAGAAGCTAAACGATGACAAAGTTAGCGTAAGGAGGGCTATGCGTGAAGCGTTCAGTGAATTAGAAAGTAAAATTCTATGTACCGACTTGACAGAAAATCCTAGGAAGTTCTGGTCGTTAAATCAGTAAGTGGCTCGAAACAGCATATCCAGACACTCTAGGAGGATGATGGCATTGAAACAGAGGATGACACGCGTAAAGCTGAAATACTAAACATCTTTTTCCAAAGCTGTTTCACAGAGGAAGACCGCACTGCAGTTCTTTCTCTAAATCCTCGCACAAACGAAAAAATGGCTGACATCGAAATAAGTGTCCAAGGAATAGAAAAGCAACTGAAGTCACTCAACAGAGGAAAGTCCACTGGGCCTGACGGGATACCAGTTCGATTCTACACAGAGTACGTGAAAGAACTTGCCCCCCTTCTAACAGCCGTGTACTGCAAGTCTCTAGAGAAAGGTTCCAAATGATTGAGAAAGAGTACAGGTTGTCCCAGTCTTCAAGAAGGGTCGTCGAGCAGATGCGCAAAACTATAGACCTATATCTCTGACATCGATCTCTTGTAGAATTTTAGAACATGTTTTTTGCTCGAGTATCATGTAATTTCTGGAAACCCAGAATCTACTCTGTAGGGATCCACATGGATTCCGGAAACAGCGATCGTGTGAGACCCAACTTGCTTTATTTGTTCATGAGACCCAGAAAATATTAGATACAGGCTCCCAGGTAGATGCCAGTTTCCTTGACTTCTGGAAGGCGTTCGATACAGTTCCGCACTGTCACCTGATAAACAAATTAAAAGCCTACGAAATATCAGACAAGCTGTGTGGCTGGATTGAAGAGTTTTTAGGAAACAGAACACAGCATGTTGTTCTCAATGGAGAGACATCTACAGACGTTAAAGTAACCTCTGGCGTGCCACAGGGGAGTGTTATGGGACCATTGCTTTTCACAATATATATAAATGACCTAGTAGATAGTGTCGAAAGTTCCATGCGGCTTTTCGCGGATGATGCTGTAGCATACAGAGAAGTTGCAGCATTAGAAAATTGCAGCGAAATTCAGGAAGATCTGCAGCGGATAGGCACTTGGTGCAGGGAGTGGCAACTGACCCTTAACATAGACAAATGTAATGTATTGCGAATACATAGAAAGAAGGATCCTTTATTGTATGATTATATGATAGCGGAACAAACACTGGTAGCAGTTACTTCTGTAAAATATCTGGGAGTATGCGTGCGGAACGATTTTAAGTGGAATGTTCATATAAAATTAATTGTTGGTAAGGCGGTTCCAGGTTGAGATTCATTGGGAGAGTCCTTAGAAAATGTAGTCCAGCAACAAAGGAGGTGGCTCACAAAACACTCGTTCGACCTACTCTTGAGTATTGCTCATCAGTGTGGGATCCGTACCAGGTCGGGTTGACAGAGGAGGTAGAGAAGATCCAAAGAAGAGCGGCGCATTTTGTCACAGGGTTATTTGGTAAGCGTGATTGCGTTAAGGAGATGTTTGGCTAACTCAAGTGGCAGACTCTGCAAGACAGGCGCTCTGCATCGCGGTGTAGCTTGCTGTCCAGGTTTAGAGAGGGTGCGTTTCTGGATGAGGTATCGAATATATTTCTTCCCCCTACTTATACCTCCCAAGGAGATCACGAATGTAAAGTTAGAGAGATTCGAGCGCGCACGGAGGCTTTCCGCCAGTCGTTCTTCCCGCGAACCATGCGCGACTGGAACAGGAAAGGGAGGTAATGACAGTGGCACGTAAAGTGCCCTCCGCCACACACCGTTGGGTGGCTAGCGGAGTATAAATGTATATGTAGATGTAGATATTGCCACTTAGAAATAGCCATTGTCAGGGTAGATTGGCGACAGTATTTTCTATACCCAGTTGAATGATCGTTTCAGTGTCACTATCCTACAGTATAGAGCAAAGTGTGAATATTACACACTTCGTCCTGCCTAGGAAATTGGAGCAAATCCGTTGGTTCTTTTTGCATTTGATGTGGTCTACGATAGGCTTGATGGGACTTATGGAGACACCATTAGTTTATGGGCAGTTCCTCGGAAAACTCCACAAAAAGCGTTTTTCACTACATTTTCGCCATCACCAGCGAAACAAAACCCAGCCGAGGATTCCAAGACGGCTATAGATAGGAAATGCATGAAATTTTTTCAATATATTCCTGATCCCTATCTGGAAAAGCCCTGAAAATTTTCTCGATATCTTTATCCGTTTCGAAGATCTAGAGGTTCGAAGTTACCCTATTTCTACACGTAAAATTCGCTATGAGTCAAATGTCAATAATAAATAACCGCAGAAAATTGCTTAAAATTCTGTGGGTATTTAGCTATAAGAGCCAGTCCCTCGTTTTCAGAAATATTCATCCGTTATCAAGAGACACGTCAAAATCTTGTTTTTTTGGTACCAAAACCCAGCCGTTTATTCCGAGACAGCAAATTGCTGTAATTTATACTATGTGTTCCTAAGATCCCGATACCGTACAGATTTGCAAAACTGTATTCATAACTTTATCCGGTTCCGAGATACAGAAGTCCAAAGTTACCCTGCTTGTACACGTAAAATCCGGTGTGAGGCGGAACGCAGTTTGTAAAGAGACGTAGCACTGAGTAATATTCCGTAAAGCGTCTTTGTTATCACGTTGGGAACCCCACTTTATAGCGCTGAAGCACACGCATTTTTTTTTTTTTTTTTTTTTTTTTTGCAGTAAAATGTATTAAATTAGTTTTGTGTTATATCATTTTCGCATAAGTAAACTATCTAAATTTTACTGACCAATACATTTCTTTTCGTATGAGTTACATGCCCTGCTGCAGGAGGGAAAAGAAGGGAACCAGGGGAAAGATACTCCTATTAGAGTGCAAAAACGCGGGTATGTTCCCTCTTCAAAAGAATAAAACGACTGAAAAGTACCAGCTGCGTCACTGTACTTTCCTCAGCACATTTAAAAATTTTCCCTCAAATTTTGGGAAGCACAGAGCGAAGAAGAAGTGGCAAGGCGACGGGATCTAATCAATACTGGACGATAGTAGGTGGTGGTTGTGTTACAGAAAGAGTGATGGAGACAATGACAACGTGAGAGAAAGAGAGGGAAAGAGAGGGACACAGTAGCAGTGGAACATTATTGTCAGGACAGTGACACAACAGTGCTAGGAAAAGAGCGAAGGAGACAGTATCAGAGGGAAAGGAATAAAGAGCAAGAGAAAGAGGAAGTGGGTGAGATCCAGTGATAATGAGAAACAGAAGAATCTGAGTAGCACAGTCACTGTGGTGTGGTGGTATGATACAAGACTGTTGTATGGAGGGTCGTGAGTTCAAAACTCACCTGAACAGTAAAATTTCGGTTTCTGTATTCGGTTCGAGTACATTCTAGAAACATCAACAAATGTCAAGAATCACTGTACTGGAATGTTCTGTAACTGTATATATACCGTATGTGTTTTGGCCGGACGCAGTCCGCTCTGCGCTCTTGTATGTGCAAGTGCTGAATAAACCTTCGTTAAGTGAAGTTAGTGTTCGTCATTCATCTACTTACGCCTTCTTCTACGTGACATTACTCTTGTGGAGGCGCTGGGTATTGGAACTTGTGATAGCGCACATTATCGACGACACAGTGGCTCCCATCAGGCCACGACAGAGCCGCCGTTTACGTGGCGAGAAATCCGATTTCGAGCCATATTCAGCAGATCGCAATCTATCGGGGACAGAAGAAGAAGAGGACGTTACTATCACAGAAACTGTGTGCCACCACATGAGACATCCTTCCAGGTTCTCTGCTGACGATGACCAAGATCCAAACAAGTGGCTGAAGGTATATGAGCGTATAGCCAAAATTAACAAATGGGATCACACCGTGTGTTTGGCTAACGTATTTTTCTACTTGGAGGGCACTGCCAAGCAATGGTATGAGAACAACGAGGAGAAGTTCACAAGTTGGGAAGTATTCCAGGCGGAACTGCGCAAGTCTTTCGGCGACACACAACGACAGAAGTGCAAGGCTGGAGATAAATTGAAGTGCAGGGCACAGCGTCCAGGAGAAACTACAGCATCCTACATTCAAGACGTCTTGGAGCTGTGTAAAATAGTGGATCCTAGAATGAAGGAGGAAGATAAGGTTGCACATCTCATGAAGGGTGCTGCTGAGGACATGTATCAATCCCTACTTCTGAAGGAGGTTTCGACAGCAGACGACTTCATAAAATGGTGCCAGTATATCGAGACAATGCATCAAAAAAAATTACACGCAAGAAGTTTGAACGGCTTCCAAACGTCGTATCGATGTCTGTGATGGAGGAAGGAACTGATTTCACGAGTGTTCTTCATCAGATAGTGAGAGAGGAAGTTCAGAATTCACTTGGATTGCACGGCGAGCAAAAAACCGAGACGCTTCAGGAGGTCATAAGGGAGGAAGTGGAACAGACATTGAACCCAATCTCCCGTCCTTCATTTCCCTTTAAAACGGTGAAAAGGTGAAGTTACGTTTCTACAATGCCAAATGAGGAACCTGTCTGGGCACCAAGGAAGACTGACGTTGGAGGACGCCGAAGCGAAAAATCCTTCGCCGTCGATCACTACAAAAGCGATAGGAAACTACGTCGATATCCTCATGGATGGCCGACCAGCCCAAGCTTTTGTGGAGCATCATATTTAGTCATTTCGGAGAAGTACCATCGCTAGTTGCAGAAAATTGTATTCGTTTACAATAAAACATCTCTGCTGAAGGTGGCTAATGGGAAATATGTAAAACCTACAGGAAGATGTGTCATTAATGTGGGTATAAGTGGCTATACACAGAATTTATCATCTTACAAGAGTGCAGTCATGACGTCATTGTCTGATGGGTGGTGGTGGTGGTGGTGGTGGTTAGTGTTTAACGTCCCGTCGACAACGAGGTCATTAGAGACGGAGCGCAAGCTCGGGTTAGGGAAGGATTGGGAAGGAAATCGGCCGTGCCCTTTCAAAGGAACCATCCCGGCATTTGCCTGAAACGATTTAGGGAAATCACGGAAAACCTAAATCAGGATGGCTGGAGACGGGATTGAACCGTCGTCCTCCCGAATGCGAGTCCAGTGTGCTAACCACTGCGCCACCTCGCTCGGTCTCTGATGGGACTTTTTAAAAGTTTATCAGGCTACTATAGATTGTGGTCGCTCGAAAATTATGTTAGACGAGATGAGATACTGTGGACAAGAAGTTGCGCATCCGAGTGTGTGGAGACTGTGTGTGCTGGATGAAAGCGATCATTCCTGCAGTCAGCGCAAGAAAGGTAACTGTTATGAGTCAATCCATGCATCAACCCATGGATCTTGTAGTGGAATGTAAGAGAAGCATACCACTGAAGAATAATTTGGTCATTCCAGCTTCTGTCGTCTCGTTTAAGAACGGATTCGGTGAATTGTGGATAGTTAACTGTCGCTGAGAACCGCAGATCCTTCCAAGACGCATGTGTGTAGCAAACACTAAGCCGTTAATAGCAGAACAACTGATCATCATAGAAACCTCTCATGCCGAGTCTGTGAGCGAAATTAGAGCTACCACTACGAGACAAGATCTTCTAGCTCCACTATCACCTGATCTCCCTAAGGAACAACAGAAGAAGCTACCTGCCATTCTTCAAGAGTTCTCTGAATGCTTCAATCCACAGGTGAAAAGCACATTAGACAAATCGATTGTGAAGCACCGGATTAGCACTGGAGACCATCAACCAATAGAGCCAGAGAGCATACTGTGTGTCAGCAACGGAACGTCGAATAATTCGCGACAAGGTAGAGAAAATGATGAAGAATGACATCATTCAGCCTTCGCAGAGCCCATGGTCGTCACCAGTGGTTCTTGTTAGGAAGAAGGATGGCAGCTGGCGCTTTTGTGTTGATTACAGGAAGCTTAATAAGATAACTAAAAACGACGTTTACCCCCTTCCACGAATTGACGATACACTAGATTGTCTGAATGGGGCTAAGCTTTTTTTTCAACCATGGACATGTGCTCGGGATACTGGCAAATCGAAGTAGATGAGGTTGATCGTGAGAAAACTGCATTCATCACCCCTGAGGGCCTGTATGAGTGTAAGGTAATGCCGTTTGGTTTGTGTAATGCACCAGCAACTTTTGAACGGATGATGGATAATATTCTAAGTCATCTGAAATGGACGATGTGTCTTTATTATTTAGATGACATTATAGTGTTCTCAGAGACATTTGATAAACACGTAAAAAGACCGAGGGCCATTCTTAAGTGTCTCCAACAAGCCGGACTGAAACTTAATCCAAGAAAGTGTCTGTTTGGAGCAAAAGAAATCAAAATACTTGGAGACCTTGTGTCAAACGAAGGTGTGCAGCCAGACTCAGAAAAGGTGAGATCTATAACGGAATTTCCTATTCCTAAAAGTATTAGAGATGTGAGAAGCTTCCTCGGATTATGTTCTTCTTAACGTCATTTTATCAAAGACTTTTGTATCAAAGACAGGCCACTCCAAGAGTTGTTAAAAGCCGATGTCAGATTTACCCGGGATGGTGCTCAACAAGATTCTTTCAATGTGCTGTGAAAAGTACTTTGTCTGTAGGATGAGAGAGTACCTACAGAACTACACACAGATGCCAGTGGGTATGGGATCAGAGATGTTCTGGTGCAAATTCCGGATGGAAAGCGAAGGTTATAGCCTATGCTTCAAGGCTATGTATTGCTGTATCTTGCTGTGATCAGGGCCATGTGCATATTCCGACAGTTTTTCTATGGAAGGCCATTCACAGTTGTTCAGTTGTTACAGGCCATCATTCCTTTGTTGGTTGACAGGTCTTAAGGATCCAACAGGACAACTCGTCAGGTGGGCACTACGTCTTCAAGACTATGACATTACCATGGTGTACAAAAGTGGAAGAAAATACCAAGATGGCGACTGTCTCTTAAGAAACCCTGTACAAGACCATCAAGACTTTGCTGAAGATAGTGACTGTCTCGCTGCACTCCAGGATCTGTCTGCTGAGGAGAAGAAGGACGCCAAAATATCTCAAATTATGCTTCCGTTAAATCGGTCAGAATATGTGAAAGGACAATTTAAGGTGGTTAACGGATTACTTCGCAAGAAAAACTTTGATCCGTTTGGAAAGAGGTGGCTACCAGTGCTTCCTAAACACATGCGCTTAGTTGTTTTACAGAAACTCCATGGCACACCAGAGGCCGGACATTTAGGATTTATTAAGACATACGATAGGATCCACAAGAGATTTTTCTGGCCAGGATTATTTACGAGTGTCGCACTCTCGAGAGTCCCAGAGGAGAAAGACAGTTCCTCAGAAACCACCTGACCGACTCATACCAATTCCAACAGACGAAACGCCTTTCCAGCGCGTTGGGATTGACCTCCTCGGACGATTTCCAACATCTGCTAATGGCAATAGATGGATTATTGTTTGCACTGATTATCTGACACGGTATGCCATTACAAAAGCCGTGAAAACAGCCAAAGCATTCGAGGTAGCGAAATTCATCGTGGAAGACATTGCATTAAAACACGGTGCCCCAAGGTCGTTAACTACGGATCGAGGGAAAGTTTTTCAATCGAATCTTGTGACAGAGATAAACCGTCGTTGCAACATTACTCATCTCATAACAACTGCCTACCATCTGCAAACTAACGAGCTTACTGGACGCCTTAATATGACCTTGGCCGACATGCTATCAATGTTCGTCAATGTTGAGCAGAGCAACTGGGATGAGGTGCTACCTTTCGTGACGTTTGCCTACAACACCGCCAAACAAGAGACCACAGGATTTACGCCATTTTTCCTGGTGCATGGGCGTAGGCGACTACGACGATGGACTCTGTGTTTTCGTTACATCCTGATGACGTGGACGACGACTACATCGGCCAGGTGTTAACCAGAGTCGAGGAAGCTCGGCAGTTAGCTCGACTCCGCCTGCTGCAGGTTCAACAAACCGATCGCCGATGGTATGACGCGAGCTACCGCATTGTTGTCTACCAGCCTGGTGGCCTCGTCTGGATCTTCACTCCTGTTCGGAAGGTTGGTATCTCTGAGAAGCTCCTGAGGCGCTGCTTTGGACCTTATAAGGTTGTAAAACAGTTGTTTAATCTTACATATGAAGTTGAAGATTTCGACCCCAACACAAGACGACGAAAGATCAGAGATACCGACCACGTCGTTCGAATGGTTCGAAAGTATCCTGAAACCCAGGGTAAATTCGAAGTTCCAGCGACAGGCAACAAGCGGCAAAGGAAGTTCTAAGAAGACCACCGTCAGGGCGAACATCAGTCACCGGGAGTCGGAGTATGCAGGACCGATGACCCGTTCCCGGTTAGGAGAACGTAACACCGAGACGCTGTTCTCTTGAGGAGGGAGCAATGTCGCAGAAGAAACTGAGCAGCACATTCATCGTGGTGTAGTGGTTATGATACTGACCTGTTGGCTGGAGGGTCGTGAGTTCAAAGCAACCCTGGACTGTAAAACTTTAATTTCTGTATTCGGTTCGAGTACATTCTAGAAACATCAACAAATGTCAGGGATCATTGTACTGGAATGTTCTGTAACTGTATATATACAGTATGTGTTCTGGCTGGAGGCAGTTCGCTCCGCGCTCTTGTATGTGCAAGTGCTGAATAAACCTTCGTTAAGTGAAGTTAGTGTTCGTCATTCATCTACTTACACCTTCTTCTACGTGACAATATCACAACGATAAAGAGAGAGATAGTGAAAGTGAGAAGAGAAGTCAGCAATAAGAAGGAAGAATGAGTTATTAGCAGTAAGAGAGAGAGCAAGAGGTTGGTTGACAAGTGACAGCGAGGGGAGATAGTAGTAGTAGGACAGAACGAATGGGACTGTGGGAGACAATGACAGAGAGACGCAAAGAAATAATGGCAATGAGTTGGGCTGATGGAGTGAGTGAGAAAGAGCAGCTGGGAGTGAATGGGTATGAGTGTCTCACAGCGATGGACTAGTAGGGGTGAGTGAGTGACAATTAGGGGAGCGGGTTGAACTTTGAGGTGAGCTGCATGTTAAAGAAAGTGTAAATATGTTCTATTGCCAACATTTTTTGGGAAAAACTTTAAAGTACATTAGGAAGGTAGAATGAAGCAGATGGTACCCCATACCGGTCACAGTCTCTTAAAACAAAAACATTCTCATTGTTTGTTCTTCGATAGGAGCATTTTTCTTCTTGTAAGTGTAAAGCTATAGTAAATAGTTACACTTAGTTTTCTTAGTGGTTGAGTATCGATTATGGGTGACGAAACATAAGTTGCTCCAGGAATGCCAGGTCACAATTCCTACATAAAATGAAAGATCTACTCAAGGTGACATATTCCCAACATTTAATTTTAAGGGAGTAGGTGGTGAGTTCTTAGGGTAGGTGATTCTGGCTGTCGCAGAACATGGTTGCATCAGTGCTTACATTAATATTTGTGTCCATTATAATTATCCGGGCTGTTATGCCGGTAGTCAGTAGCGAGCCAGTGAGTGTGTTGGACCTTCCATCGAGCTACGGACCCCCTTGAAGATGTCTCCCGCAGTCGGAGACGAAACGTTGGGAATTGACACAGAATTCATCAACCGACCACGGCATAACAGCCCGGATAATTATAATGGACATGATATTTCCGGCCGTGAAAGTCTACATTTTAGTATTAATATTTGTACAACTACAATTTGTGTTATAAAAATGGTTCAAATGGCTCTGAGCGCTATGGGACTTAACTTCTGAGATCATCAGTCCCCTAGAACTTAGAACTACTTAAACCTAACTAACCTAAGGACATCACACACATCCATGCCCGAGCAGGATTCGAACCTGCGACCGTAGCGGTCGCGCGGTTACAGACTGTAGCGCCTAGAACCGCTCGGCCACTCTGGCCGGCCAATTTGTGTTATAGAGCCACAATTAAGTAACGAACTTCAGGTTAGTTCATTACTGGCAATAAATAAATAATTCCGATCTCTGTATTCCGCTACAATTTTTGCTCTCTACGATCCCATTAGCACCGCAAAAACCATTGCCTAATGTCTTAACAAATCCATCAGCCTCTCCCTTCCGGTTGGTGGCTTTTAGATATTTCTTTCCTCGCCGATTTTATGATATAAATTCTTATCCTGCCTGCCCACTTAATTTTCTCCATTATCCTGTAACATCACATCTCAAACAATTCCATTATCTTCATTCCAGGTTTTCACACAGCCCATTAGTCACTGATGTGCATGCATTATTTTACTTCCAGTTGCAAACTTCCTTCACTTAGTTCACACTGAGGTGACAAAAGTCATCAGCTACCTCCTAATATCGTGTCACACCTCCTTCTGCTCGAGTAATGCAGCAACTCGATGTGGCATGAACTAAACACGTCAGGAGTTCCCTGCAGACGTGTTGACCCATGCTGCCACTATAGCGGTCTATAGCTGCGGAAATGTTGCTGGTGCGGGATTTTGTGCACGAACTGACCTCTCGATTACGTCCCACAAATGTTCGATGGGGTTCATGTAGCGCGATCCGAGTGCCCAAATCATTCGCTCGAGTTGTCCTGGATGTTCTTCAAACCAATCGTGAACAGTTGTGCCCTGATGACGTGGTGCATCGTTGTTTGCGAACATGATGTCCATGGATGGCTGCAAATGGTCTTCGAGTAGCCGAACATAACCATTTCCAGTCAATGATCGGTTCAGTTGTCCAGAGGACCCAGTCCATTCCTTGTAAACACAGCCCACACCACTACAGATCCAACACCAGCTAGCACAATGCATTGTTGACAACCTGGGTTCATGGCTTCGTGGGGTCTGCACTACACTCCAACTCTAGTCAGCTCTTAGCAACTGAAATCGGGACTCATCTGACCCGGCAACCGTTTTACAGTTGTCTAGGCCCAACCGATATGGCCACGAGCCGAGGAGAGGCATTGCAAGCGATGTCCTGCTTTTAGCAAAGCACCACCTTCGGTCGTATGCTGCCATAACCAGTTAACATAAAATATCTCTACACTGTCCTTAAGGATACGTTCGCAGTACGTCCAACAATGATTTCTGCGATTATTTCATGCAGTGTTGCTTATTTGTTAGTACTGACAACTCTACGCAAACGCCGATACTCTCGTTCGTTAAGTGAGGGCCACTGGCCACTGCGTTGTCTGGTATTCTCGGCACACTCTCAACATTCTGTATATCGGGCTATTGAACTCACTGACGATTTCCAAAGTCGAATGCCCCCTGCATCTAGCACCAAATACCACTCCTCACTGAGATTCTGTTAACTCGCATCGTGCGGCCATAATCACATCCGAAACCTATTCATATTAAGTACAAATGACAGCTCCGCCATTGTACTGCCCATTTATACCTTGTGTACACGATCCTACCGCTATCTATATATGTGCTTATCGCTATCCCACGTCTTTTATCAACTCAGTATATAACATGCTCCGCGGTATTGATGTTAACATTGCTCCAAATCTCTTTTCATTACAAATAACAAGAAGTAAAATTTCATAGCACTATCAGCTCCTTCGCGCTATCCGACGTGAAGCAGCCTCCATAAGGTTTCATTCGACGCCGTATAGTGACGGCGAAGGTCTGGGAGGCTGACCTTAAATATGAAAAGTAGGTGGGTAATTTTTACTCATTTATTGCCAAGATAACACTACAGGGTATTAGAATGAAGAAAAGAGTACCATCTATACAGAATCGGTAACAAAATAAATGAATGGGAAACACTGAGAAGAAGACGTGGCTGGACGATAGGGCTTGTGTTAAGACTTCAGGGAATATCTTCGGTGCTGCTTGAGGGAATCACAGAGGGTAAAACCCGTAGGGGAAGACAGATATTGTAATATAGCCAACGGTGCTGCTTGAGGGAATCACAGAGGGTAAAACCCGTAGGGGAAGATGGATATTGTAATATAGCCAACGGTGCTGCTTGAGAGAATCACAGAGGGTAAAACCCATAGGGGAAGACGGATATTGTAATATAGCCAACAAACGATTGAGGACGTTGGCTTGAAGTGCTGCTGAGCTACTCTGAGGTGGAGAGGTTGTCACTGGAGACGAAGCTTTGGCGACCCACATCAAACCAGTGAGAAGACTGATGACACGGAAAAAAGGCAAAAAAAGAAGAATCTCGGAATTTGCGCATACTTACGAAATGTACTCTCAAGAGCCAAAGAAACTGGTACACCAGCCTCCGCGAGCACGTAAATGTGACGCAACTAATGTCTAATGTCTGAAGTAGTGCAGGAGGGAACTGACACCATGAATCCTGCAGGGCTGTACATAAATCCGTAAGAGAACAAGGGGCTGGAGATCTCTTCTGAACAGCAGGTTGCAAGGCATCCCAGATATGTTCAGTAATGTTCATGTCTGGGCAGTTTGTTGGGCAACGGAAGTGTTTAAACTCAGAAGAGTGTCCTTGGAACCACTTTGTAACCATGTCGCATTGTCCTGCTGGAACTGCCCAAGCCCGTTGGAATGAGCAATGAACATGGATGGATGCAGGTGATCAGACAGCATGCTTATGTACGTGTCACCTGACAGATTCGTATCTAGCAATATCAGTGGTCCCATATGACTCCAACTGTTCAACCCGCACACCATTACAGGGCCTTCACCAGCTTCAACAGTCCCCTGCTGACATGCAGGATCCATTGATTCTTGAGACTGTCCTTCCGTTCGGTACAATTTGAAATAAGACTCGTCCGACAAGGCACCATGTTTCCAGCCATCAACAGTCCAAAGACGCTGTCGATGGGCCCAGGCGAGGCGTAAAGCTTTGTGTCGTGCAGTCATCAAGGGTAAACGAGTGGGCCTTCGGCTCCGAAAGCCCATCTCAATGATGTTTCGTTGAATGACTCAAACGCTGACACTAGTGGAAGACCCAGCATTGAAATCTGCAGCAATTTGCGTAAGGGTTCCATTTCTGTCACGTTGAACGATTATCTCCAATCGTCCTTAGTCCCGTTCTTGAAGGATCTTCTTGCGGCCGCATCGATGTTGGAGATTTGATGTCTTACCGGATTCCTGATATTCACGGTACACTCGTGAAATGGTCGTAGTGGAAAATCCCCAACTCATCGCTACCTCGGAGATGCTGTGTGCCATCGCTCGTCCACCGAGAATAACACCACGTTCAAACTCACTTAAAACTTGATAACCTGCCATTTTAACAGCAGTGACCGATCTAACAACTGCACCAGACACTTGTTGTCTTATGTAGGCGCTGCCAATCGCAGCGCCGTATACTGCCTGTTTACATATATCTGTATGTGAATACGCATGCCTATGCCAGTTTCTTTGGTGCTTCAGTGTAGTTAACATCGTTGATCGCTTTGGTCCAAAGGCAATCTCCACTTAAGATGGCCGTGATTCAATGGTAGTAATGTAAATGGTGATTCACACAATTACATCTTAATTAGCAAAATAGGAATTTTTTAAAAAAAGTCGGAATGCTGGACGGCTGAAATTGTGCAACATAATTTTAAATTCTTGCAAGTCCTAAGTTTTCATAAAAAATTTGCATATAATGCTTGCTTAATTAAAAAGCTGAAGCAAAATATATTTAATTATTGCTATTGAACAAGGTAAAAACATGCCTGATCAGTTTGGCACATTTCAAATAAATTCTCACCAGTACTTGTTTCACAGTGGTCTCGAAATATGATAATCCAATAGTACTATTTGATGAAAGCATGGATCCTGAATTAGAGAATCGTGTCTAATAATGTGGCTCACCCCCTTGTTTTCCTTATCTGGGTTGTGACGCATCTTAGCCACACCGCATGATTTGCATAAGACACGGAAGTACAGGTCCAGTTCTTGGAGGGGTGACGATTTTACAGTCCCCTCCCGTCTCCATACACGCGCACACACACATATATACGATAATAGCTTTCTGTACAACATGTGGTATGATCCACAGATAGTGGTAGCAGGCCGGAGTTGGCAACACATTTAGATACCAGAGACGTTACGGAAGCCTCACTGCGACATTGCAACGACTTGTGGAAGGCGCTCCTGAAGATCACGGTTCCCCTCTCTCCATAGCAACACCCTCACGCTGAGGTCAATGTAACGCTGAACATGCAAGAGTTCAGCCAAGTTAATCGACTTCATCATTTAGGGCAGTGACAGTTACCATTTAAGTAAATGGCGAACATTGCACTTCAGTCAGTACAACAGAAATCCTGTGGCAAAGAACTGCATCAAATTTATGTAATCCTTTTATTCATCTATGTAATAAAGTTAACTAATACCTCATGTGTTCTAGTTTGATGAGGCTTCTTCCAGAGCAATCAAAGGACCCACATTTACGGGTGGACGATGGTGATTTCGTCTGGTGACAGCGAAAGACGACGACGACCGAGGCTTCATCTTTGGCTGACTGTAGACTAGTTGCACAAGTTTTCTTGCTGCTCCTGTTGTCTTCTATTGTACTGGCGTGTCCTGATCATGTTCACCATGTCTGAGCCGCCACAGGGTACCTCTCTAAACGGAACTGCACAGTTTTCAAGTGCAGCGGGTTAAACACCTGCTACCCACTGTCAGACAGTTGACGTCATACTCACCAAGTAAGCAGCACCGTCACCGGTAGCTGCTCCAAAATATCGCCTACATCATAGCCAAGACGAAGAATGGCTGGACTAAAGGGCACAATCAGAGGCACACTTCGCCGTCTGCAAAAAATCTGGTATGGAGTGCAATGCTTAATTTATGTCCACCATCTAAGTGTGAAATCGTACGCCGAAGCTGCTCCTGAGAAAGTCACATACAAAGATGTTTAAATGTCCATTTGGTTTAAATGTTCATTGGGAATTAGCTATGGTGAAGTCACGTTGTATGATGCTATAACGCAGAATAAGCCTGCATTCGCACTGCAGTTGTCAAATAACCAAACCCTGACTTAAAATCAGTTATTACGATTTTATTTATTTTGTAGCGATCAGTTTTGGAGCTTCAGTGCACCATCTTCAGGCCTCTATGCTTAAAACAGTAACGATAGCATTATCAACTTATTAATCATGCAACATAAAGACAGATTAAAAAAGGAATGAAAATCAACCAAAAGATTCTACAACTGAATTTACAGCAAACATTTGACAGAACGAACAGATACGTCCATTGTCATATACCCAAAGTATACCGTAACGAATGTCCCCATTGTACAATTATAATATTTATTAATAACTTCCTTAAATAACTATTCCATGATTTTTATTGGCCAGTCGAACTTACATTATCTCCACAACCCTGAAATAACCTATTGGAAGATAACTGTAGAAGGTGATAAATGTGTGAAGGAGAGAATACTTCGTAAAAAAGTAAAGATAAGGGACATGACCTATGTGTCGTGTCAAAGTATGAAATGCTGAGTTGTACACAGTTGAAGGCCATACTTATGTCATATACACAAAATGGGTGTCCAAGAGGTGTCAGAGGGCCAAATATAAGACCCACCTCAGATCATAACATATGTAGAACATTCATGTGCAAATGCATCCAAATATCACTTACTACCAAGAAACAATCACACATCCGCACACTAAGTAGCCCTTGAGGATGCAGTGCACCATAAAGGATGACTCAACAATATGTATACATGAAATATCAGAAAAGCTTCCTGACTAGCAAATCGCTCAAAAAGCACTCGTATGTGTTAAACATAAGCGATCACATGCAATTAAAATTTCAAACGAAAATAACAGTCATATAAATCGTGTAAATGACAACACATATTATTAATTAAGCAACGAAGAGGCCACACAACATGCCAATAATTAAATTATAAGCAATTCTAATGTGTATGTTAAATGTAAAACGGTGAACGCGTGACAGCACTCTATAAGTTGGTAACACATATACTATTACAACAAAAACACTGGCAATGCTACGCGTCGTATCTAGCGGAACTTAAGTTACGGTAATGTACGCCCACGTAGAATTGAAGACAGGTACATAACCACTAAATGTGTCACATATGACTAATGTAATTGCATGTTAAAGAGAAGGAGGCGTTCGAAGATATCTAGATACAATTGTAGGGCTAACATACACAGTTCTACCACCAAACATCTAACTAGAGGCCAATGGCAGCAATGTTCACACCAGCTAGCTTCCTGACCAGCAACGGCCGTCGTCCCCAAGACCCCCTGTAAAAGGGATGGACATATAAAATCAGTCCTCTCTATAGTGGAATGTCAAACAACTGTGGACTCAACAGGGGCTGATTTTGAGGCTCCTTGCTTTTCAGTTGTTCATAGTGCACCAGAGTCTCATGCAGAGAACAGTGTTCAAGTAATTAAGAATGCTGCTCAGACGAACAGTAAAAACAGTAAGAAAGTTAGAAGCAAAAACTTCCAGTCTCATACCACACGGCGTGAGTGACAAATCTGTGAGAGGAAATCGTGTCCCGAGTGTTTTTCAATGCATGATCGGAAAGACTGTCTATGTCGTACTGTTAACCCTTCCGCTGCTGTGGACGTGTGTACACGTCATGTTATGTCGTTCCACGGATGTAGTGGACGCGTATACGCGCTCCTTTTCTTTTTTCATACAGTGTGACCTTTCACCTGGAGGAAACCTCGTTTGACACCTTGAATCGTTTATCAGAGGACGTGAACGGGCCCACCGTGCGCAACCGACCTTCGGGTATAGAACCTAATAATTCGAGGACGGAATGAGATATCCTCCTGCTCTCAATTTAAAATAAAAGTCCGATGTCTTATATACATTGCATTCCTTTCAAAATATCAGCTAAAATCGACCATACGCAAAGCTTACGAAGTGCGTTTTACCTCTGCAAAGTCTTTAAAATTTCGCGCAATGTTTGATGCAGCACATTAGTTAAGGCATATAACACAAAGAAAATCAGTCCCTTATCCAGTGAAGACATCAGACTGTAAGATGTGTAAAAATCAAATTCTCTTTTTTACGTACCAGTTTTTTTTAATGCAATATAATTATTTCATAGCAGCCGCGAGGATGCAACTGGGAGCGTCGCAGCCGTCTGCCCCTCGGATGCAAAACCCTGTAACTCGAGAGCGACACGAAATATCATTCTGCTCTCAGTTTTTAATATAATTTAGATATCTAATGTAGCGTGTGAGCGTGAGGACTATAGCTGATCTGGGTCTAGTTATCCCAAAGCAGCTTAATACGCCGTCGAGCGGTAGGGCTGGGCCAGAAGGCAAGAAAGCAGCGTTCACAGACGAAAACATATTCAACATTCGTATTGATTTCGCCGGTCCATTTGGAACAAGCCATGGTTATTAGTGGTGCATGTTAACAGTAGTTTGCTATGTTGCCCCATGTCACCCACCACTCTGGCAATTACGGTATCGGCTTTGTCTTCTGCTTTTTGTCTTGAAGGCCTTTCTGAGAACATTGTCTCGGACAGTGGTCCACAATTCACCTCAGCCGGTTTCCAACGACTCTTTTGTCGCCAATGGCAGACACCATGTGACCACTGAATCTTTTTACCCACAGTCTAGCGACGACACTCAACGGTTCGTTCAGACGTTGTAACCTCCCCGCAAAATTCAAAATTGAAATTAAAATATAATTATTATGGATAGCGATTCTCATTTTTGTGTGACCTCAGAACAAAACTGGTTCCCATTTAATGTACCCACAAAATTCTTTTCTCATTTAATGTAAGCACGAAACAGAAAAATTCCTAAGCCTCATAATAAAAAAATAAATTCAGTAACCTGGTAAAATTTGGACGACAGCAGTGCTGCGTCGTGCCCTGTAAGATCGTTCTGAATAAAAAGCAAAAATTCTTACCTCAATAAAAACGGCGAATATATCCGCTCTTACTTAACATTTTTCGGGCACAGCTCCGTGCAATGCTGGCCTATACATTTGTGATTTGTGAAAGGAAGCAACTGATTTTTTTTAAATGAATGTTTTTTTTTAATTACTTTATATTACCAAAATTGTTATTAGGACATTTTTAAAACATTTGGATGACAGTTCAGATACATTACTAGATATGTGCGACGCTGCTTCTTTACCTTATACAATAATACTCCATCTCCAGATTCCCGACCGGAGCAGACTGCAGACAAGCACAGACAACCTCAGACTAGCGACTAGCAACAACTAACTGCTACAGTTACACAGTTCGTACTGCAGTCAACACTGGTCTCTGGTCAGCGATTGTCATATCGCAGACAGCGCGTACCTCTTACATAACCCTCCACTGGGGGGGGGGTAAAAATTTGGCAGCGATGGTGAGTCAATTGGACTTGCCATGAGCACCAAATTTTTCTTAATTATCTAAGTTTACAGTCACAGAATATATACATATATATATGTGCAGAACATTAAATAAAATATAGTGCACATGCACTGAGTACAGAAGATATCAAGCAATGACAAAATGTATACGCAATGAGTACAAAACATATTAACAAATGACAAAAGTGCACACGCACTGCTGTACAGAACATATCAGGAAATCACAAAATGCATACGCAATGTGTACAAATCATATTAACAAATGACAAGGTGCACACGCACTGTAGTACAGAACATATCAGGAAATCACAAAATGTATACGCAATGAGTACAAAACATATTAACAAATGACATGAAGTGCACACGTACTGTAGTACAGAACATATCAGGTAATGACAAAATGTATACGCAATGAGTACAAATCATATTAACAAATGACAGAAAGTGGACACGCACTGTAGTATTTTTTTTTACCAATTTACAAGAACTAGGATAGTAAAGAGAAGGATTGCATCATGGTTGTAGCACAGTAGGTTGCACGTAGCTGCACTGAAAGTCCATATCTTTCTACAGAAGCACAACACCAAGTGAGACAATCTGGAGTTCTCTTCCCTGAAGAATTAATCAGTGTAGCCAAGACACTGAAATGTCGTATTAATATTCAATGTTATCATTTTGGTAGTACATTAGGTACACCAAACAGTGGGACCATAATAACATCTCCATCGCTCAAGGTGGTGGACAGCATGTCGTGTCAACACCACGTTCTTGTAAGGTACACCAACGTAGAATTCGTGCAAAAACCAAATATAGTGCTCCATGATCATGAGGATAGACAGGACAAACGGATATTGCAGTAATTCCTGGTAGTTAGGTCAGAAGGGGAAGGACATTAAGTCTTATGCCAGTCATCATTGAGAATTACACTAGTCTATCAACTGATTTGAGTAATTGGTGGCACTCATCGCCTAGTTACTGAACATTTCTGTACTATGTATGAAGTATTACAGAATAACGTTCATAAGTCATCTGATTATAGTGAACATTGGCACTCATTGCCCAGCCACAAACCATTTTATGTGTTATTCTAAAGTAATCATTCAACAAGAGTTAATTATTGTCATACTATTTACATAATTCAGCTAGTTATAGTAATCATTGGCACTCATTGGCCAGTTACAAACCATCAGAAGTCATCCTTCAAAACAGGAGCTAATGAGTATAGCATCAAGCTACTAGTATTCATATATATAGCATGTAAGTGACATAATACAAATATAAGAAACAGTGGCATTCATTGGGCAGTTACTAAACATATAGCAAGTATTGAATATTACAAAACATTTTTCATCATACAAGTGACATACGACATATTTAAAATAATTATTGGCACTCATTGGCCAGTTACAAAACATCAGAAGTCATCCTTCGAAACAGGAGTTAAAGAGTGTAGAGCATGTATGCATTATTACAAAATATCATTCACTATTACTCAGAACTCATCATTCAAGTGAGATATGACATATTTAAAATGTAACACACTGTAACTATTACTCAAGGTCTGTGACTAGAAAAACATCATTCAGTATTACTCAGAACTCTTTTAAACTGGTAGCATTATTTGGGACTGTTAATACATTTTTTTTACACTAGCGATGCATTGCCTTGGGATCGATAATTAATTGCTGGGGCATAACAATATTTACTCTTGACTTACTGCTGCAAATGACGATAGGTAACGTCATTCGTCATGAGTCAGCTGCAGCAAGGTTATGAAACAAATAAAGTATATGTGATCACATTCATGAATGACACACACAAATGGATAAAAAAAATGCAAGTACTAGAACAGGTTTAATGACCAACTGCTTATAGCACATTAATTTCATGAATAGCTTCTCCTGGAAAAAAAAATACAAAATGGACTATTGAGCTGAAAGAAGAAACTCATATTATGCTGAAAAGTAGTGAACTTCGAATTAACAGGTAATGAAATGTGTATTAAATATATATGTTCACTAGCTGTCCTTTCCAAAACCTTCAGTCATCATACCATGCGACATAAGACATACTGTCAAAACGAACTGCAACAAATACTTAAATAACTGCATAGCATGAATACATAAACTTCATCATTATCCTCATCTGCAAAGAAAAACTTAAAAGTGGTGCGTTTAGTGGCCATATAAAGTTTATCACTATCAACACCTGTAAACAAAAACTTCATTATTCATATCACCATAACTCCATTATTATCATCACCTGTAAGAAAAACTTCATTATTCATTTTACTATATTCTTCATCACTATTCATTACCATTCATTCTCATCTGCAAAAAGACACTTCATCATACAACTATTCATAGTATAGAGTTCCTTATTTCTAAAACTAAGATGTGTAGTTCTGTCTGACAGCCTGCATCAATCGCCTTGTATTCTGAAAGAAAAAAATAGTTAAGACCGCTATCGTACGATGTGTATAGTATATTCTTGTTAATGCTTGTTAATTCTGATCCATTTACTCTTCGTGACGAGGTATTTCATCTTCTTTCGTTCATTCCGAAGGTGAAATTCCCATTTCATAGTAATCGACTGTGGTTTTTTTAATTTATTTCTTTTACACGTTATTGCTTTCTGAAAATGATGAACAATGATTAATGTCTTGCATTTAAATCATATACCCATTAAATAAAAACTGGTTTCTAGTGATATAATTGAGCATACAGCATAGCATGACAGAAAACGTAATATGTCAAAAACATAGACAGTGTGCAGGTGCAAAAAATGTACACACTATCACAATGTAGCAGCAAAAAAAAAAAAAAAATGTAAAATAGACACGATGTTGAGATATCATAAGGCAAAATGTCAAAGTCAACTGGTGTTTGTTATATCTTAAAGATTTCATAGTGCATACAAACAAAACAGGAAAACAATCATACATACATGAAGAATGGAAAATGTGCACGGTCTGATGTGTAACGACAAGAAAAGTGACCCGCTAACCTTACCTTGCCGGGCACTTGCCAAGAAAAATACGATAATCATCAGTAAGTAGTCACATAAATATAATTGCATCATTGGTCATATAAAAATCAGGAAATGGCATTACAGTGTGATAAATCATAAAGTACATTCATTTAATAAAGGGTTTAATATTGGAGACATGGTGATTGCCTTTACTTTTTCTGGTTCTCAAAGTTTCGACGTGTACTACATTGGGGTGAGGAATGCTGCGAATTCGATATGGACCTGCGTATAGAAGCTCAAATTTACTACACCTATTCTTTCCTCTGTAGGATAAATGATGTGTGCGTACTAATATCTTCTGTCCAATGTGAAAGTCACGGCGTGTACAAACCTGTTTTTGCTGTCTTCTCCGGCGCTCTGCGGCACGTTTGATATTGTTCAGCGCAATGTCAATTATTTCATGGTGTCGTAGTCGACGAGATGTAGGAAAGGTTACTAATTCTTTAATTTTGTTAGGTGGTTCAACATTTTTCAGTATAACAGTCGGAGATAGCATAGTACATTCATTTGGTATGGAATTAATTACATCCTGGAATGAGAGTATGTGTGTGTCCCAATCAGTATGTTTTTTATAGCAGTATATTCTACACAGTTTACCAATTTCTTTCATTAATTGTTCACAAGGGTTCGAAGAAGCATGGTACCTGGATATATAGATCGGAGAAATGTTTCTAGCTCGTAACATACGTGTCCATATAGCAGATCGAAACCGTGATCCATTGTCGGAAATTACTTTCAATACATGCCCTACCTGGAATAGAAAATGTTTTACAAATGCTTTCGAAACAGTTTTAGCAGTAGCTTTGCGTAACGGAGTGAAGGTAACAAATTTTGAAGTGAGTTCAACAGCGACAAAGATGTAGCAAAAACCTCTATTAGTCCTGGGAATCGGACCAAAAATATCTACAGCAGCCATGTGTCTCAATTTAACAGGTACAGTGGGATGTAATGGAGGAATATGTGAAATCGTATCTGACTTAGCTTTCTGGCAGATTTAACATGACGCTAAAACTCGTCGAATACGTTTCTCCATGTTGGTAAAATAACAGTTCTGTCTCAGTATAAGAAAACATTTTCTGGCTCCGTAATGTGCGTAACTTGAATGAGTATACCAAATTAATTTGTTAACAAGCTCGTCAGGAATACATAACAACCAATTGTTGCTGTCAGGGTGAGAGCGGCGAAACAGAATATTATTCCGTACAATGTAATGGTTTCTAATGGTAACATTATTCCTATCTTGCCAAAGGTGTTTAATTTCTTTCCATACGTTGTCTTCACTCTGCTCTTGTGCTATGTCTTGTAATGACGACGAAATGAAATTTTCAAATGCAACTTGTTGAATGTACATGACGCTGAAATTTGCTTTGCAGAATTTGGTTGCGATGTCTTGCTGATTGTTGCTGAGAGAACGGGATAGTGCGTCTGCTACAATATTTTGTGTGCCGGGAATGTGAACAATTGTAAAATTAAATTCCTGTAAATAAAGTTTCCATCTGCTTAATCTGTCGTGTGTAAATTTAGCGGAAAGTAAAAACTATAGCTCTATGATTTGTGTAAACGGTAGTGTTTCTTCCCTAAAGAAAATGCCGAAATCTCGTAAATGCCCAAACAACACATAGTGTTTCAAGTTCTGTAACAGAATAATTGCGTTCATCAGGTGACAGAATGCGACTTGCAAAGGCGATGTTTTTAATTACTGTAGTGCCATCTTCTTCAATTTCCTAAAAAATGTGTACGCCTAAAGCGGTGTTAGAACTGTCGGTGGCAATGGAAAAATTTCTAGTAAGATCTGGATGTGATAAAAGTGGTGCATTCAACAAAGCTTCTTTCAGGTTCATAAATTCAGAATGTGCTTGCCTATCCCAGGACCAAATAGTGTTTTTACCCGTCAGTTGACATAATCTAGGGGTGTCTAAAGCAGAGTAATGAATAAATTTACGAAAAAAGTTAATTAAACCCAAAAAGTTGTGTAGTTGTTTCTTCGTCGTAGGAACAGTAATGTCACGTAAAGCTTGTAGTTTTTCCGGGTCAGGCGCAATGCCTTCTGCTGAAATTACATGTCCAAGAAATGTTATAGAAGTTTTGCCAAAGTGCGATTTACTGAGATTAACTGTGAGTCCTTGTGCACGAAAAGTTCGTAACAGTTGTTCAAGAATCAGAT
This sequence comes from Schistocerca piceifrons, assembly GCF_021461385.2. Lineage (NCBI taxonomy): Eukaryota > Metazoa > Arthropoda > Insecta > Orthoptera > Acrididae > Schistocerca > Schistocerca piceifrons. The sequence goes on from NC_060143.1 coordinate 564,871,754, forward strand.
TGTGTTCAGACCAGTTAGCTTCTGCAATAAGAATATCGTCTACGTACGTTGTGATTCTGTCTTTAAGTTCTGTCGGAAGTATACTATTCAAACCGCGAATAAATGCTGCTGAAGAAATAGTTAAACCTAACGGTAGTTTACAAAATTGATAACAGTCACCAAAACAGAGAAAAGCCCTGTACTTTTTGCAGCTCGGATGGAGTTGAATTTGCCAAAATCCCGATTTCAAATCTAATGTGGAATAAATAGCAGTACCATGAAATTTCTGTAGAAGGTCTTCTAGTGTTTATGGGTGATCTGTTTCATTGATAATAATGTCGTTGATGTGACGCGAATCAAGTACGAGACGAAGTGAACCATCCTTTTTCTTAACAATGTGGAGTGGGTTTATGTACGGACTAACTGCCGGTTCAATAATACCTTGGTCAATCATAGCTTGCAATTCTTTCTTAACTTGTTCTCTGTGAATATACGGAATGGGATAATGTTTGGCTTTAAATGTGTCGTGCTGTTTAACCTGAAATTCATACATAAAACCGGACATAGTACCAGGAACGTTGTCAAAAACTGGAGCTTGCTGTAAAAGAATTTTGCGTAGTTGCGTGCGTTCGTCGTCTGTATTTGCACTGCTCTGTTTAACTTTATCAGAAATCATTTGCATAACGTCATAATCAGCTTCGTCTGGAGTATTGTAGTTGTGTACGTACGTATCTGTGAACAATGTGAAATGACAGTCTATGTCACGTGATCCGGAAATGACCTCTGTACGATTAATTGTTTGTTCTTCTGCAGATACAAAGTGCTGAAATTCTAAAGCCAGTTGTACATTTTCATCCTTTAACATTAAATAGGAGTTTTGAAAGTCAATAATTGCGTCGTGTTGTACCAGAAAATTCGTACCTAAAATAACGTCTGTTGTCAATAAGGGAACAATCCAAAAATTTGAGTGAAATGTATGACCTGCAATACAAAATGATAAATGTGTCTGTAATTTTACATCTACTCCTTTACCAGATACTGCTCCTTTTACTTTAGTTTTGCCTAATGGTAACGTAGGATGGGTATTCTCTTTGTTACATTCGTTGAAAGTTTCCTCATTTATAACTGACATAGGTGATCTAGAATCAATTACTGCTGAAAATTTGGATGATCCAATCTTTACTTCAATGACAGGGTGTGAAATGGTTTTTTGAATAACTGGTCTTTCCTGCAAAAGAGTGTCTCGGATGTCGTCAAAAGTAATAACATTTTCGTGAATAAGATTCTGCTTGTCAAAAGCATTGCTTGTGTTACTGTAAGATGCAACCTGTACTGTATCTAGTCAAATTCTATCTGACGTGCTATTATTTTCGGGAGGATGCTGTGGCATTTCCACAATTTGTACTGTTCTGTTATTTCTTCCTGACGTATTACGTTCGGGATGATATCTACTGTCTGGTTCATTCATGATAATATGTTGTTGCAGATGATTTTGTTGCTGGTAAGACCGACTGTTATTGAACGTACGCTGAAAATTGTGCTCATTATTTTTACGTCTGTCGTGATAGTCATTTCTATACGGTGCGTTGCGATAGGGATTGAAATGATATGTTTTCTGTACGTAGTTATTTCTTTGTTGCTGTGCGTTACTATTTGGCGGAACCGACGCTATACGTGTAGGCGGCGAAACATTAAAGCTTGGTTGACCTTGTACATTACATTGTTGGTTAGGTATGCTAACCGGCTGGTTTTGTTGCTGTTGTGGTGAAAAGCGTCTATTGTTACCAAAATGCGGTTGCTGATAATTTTGACGATTGCTGAAAATGTTGTACATACTGATGATTACAATTTTATCTGTTATTAAAATTACGGCGGTAGTTGTCATTTCGCGAGCGTATAATGATAAATGTCACTTTCAGATAAAACTTGTCGTATCAGGTTATTCTTTACACATTTATAATCCTAGATAGATCGATAGTTGAAGAGCTGTTCTGATAGATATAAAAGATAGTAGAAGAGAAGGCAGCAGTGCAGAAAAATAAAGACGAAACAGCACTACTATGGCTCGGGACCCTGTGCACGCTACGGTACATATTCATCGAAGTGTAATGAATCCCCTGAGGTCTATTACGCGCTGCAAATAAATTTCAGTTTCTGCGTTACTGGCAATGCTGATGAAAATAGAAAAGCTAATTGTCGTATCCAGTCCAAAGCGTGTAGCTGTGCTCTGTCATTTTTAAATACTTTAGATTTTTTTTACAGATAAAAATTGCTTGTAATCAAAATTATCGTCTCGGAATGTTTGAACAGGTTCAGGATTGTATGAGAATCTATTTGTCTGTGACTGTTCGGAATCTAATTCACGTACTCTCTGTAAATTACCTAAATTATACAGGCTGTGTGAGTGTGAGAAATGTTCGGAATGTGGCGTTTGCTGTGACGTGTTAGTGACTGAAACGTTTTTCATTTCTGTCACTTTAAAACGTTCGTCAATTTGGCTGTTCTGTTGTTCAAATTTCTTATCGACTTCCGTATCCCGAGTGCGTGAAACTTCTGCTGACATTAATTTAAACTCGTCGCGTATCTGTGTTGCGTTTTCTGAACATCGTTTCTAGTGACTGCATTAATTTCATCTCTAAGTGATTCTGTTGTGGCTGCATGTGTATTACTTAATTCTTGTGCAACAGATCTAATTTCTTCACTACTGTTACTAGCACAAGCCTTAATTTCCTCACATAATTGTTCTTTAGTATCATGACGTTGCACGGTAACGGCTGTAATCTGTTCACTAAGTTCTTTGTTCTGTCCATTAAGGTTGTCGTGTTTTTCGTTCGACTGTTTGAAACTTTCATTAAATTGTTTGCACGATTCATTAAGTAGTTTAAAATTGTCGTCTTGTTCTTTCTTAAACTGTAGCAATACTGCCATAATTTGATCCAAGGCAAAATTAGCGACTCTATTCTCTGTGCCGTGTGATGGTGTATCTGTATGTCTCACGTTTTGTATAACCATTTGGTCATTCTGTGATTCACAAAAAGGTTTGCCAATCGGATGTGCACTGTTGGTCACTACACCGGAATCAAATAAATCTGACGTATTCTGATTACACTGTTCATTTTCGTTAGAAAAATTTATCTGTTCGTTACGTAAATTTTGCAAACCTGGTGTGTCAAATTGGGCACCGTTCATTATAATGGAACGTGCCGCGTCATCAATTGTCGTTAAATTAACAGAGGACACAATTGAATTTGTTTGTTCATCATTAGCATTAAAATCATTACTAGTGGTCCGTATGCACTGATTGTCTGTATTTGAAGGATTATCATCGTATTTTTCATTGAGTTGTTTGCACGATTCATTATGCTGTTTAAAATGGTTGTCGTGGTTTTCATTCAACTGTTTGGAATTTTCATTAAGGTTGCCTTGTTTTTCATTAAGTTGTTTGAAATTGTAGCCGGCCAAAGTGGCCGTGCGGTTAAAGGCGCTGCAGTCTGGAACCGTAAGACCGCTACGGTCGCAGGTTCGAATCCTGCCTCGGGCATGGATGTTTGTGATGTCCTTAGATTAGTTAGGTTTTACTAGTTCTAAGTTCTAGCGGACTAATGACCTCAGCAGTTGAGTCCCATAGTGCTCAGAGCCATTTTTTTTTTTTTTTGTTTGAAATTGTTGTTTAGTTTTTCATTCCACTGTCCGAGATTTTCATTACGTTGTTTGTACGATTCATTAATTCGTTTGAGATTTTCATCAAGTTGTTTGTGCTCATTGTCTAGTTTTTCATTGAGTTGTTGTAATAATGCCATAACTTGATCCCAGCCAAAATTATCGACTCTATTCTCTGTACTGTTTGATGGTGTATCTGTATGTGTCACGTTTTGTGTAAGCATTTGGTTATTCTGTGATTCTCGAAAATGTTTGCTAGTCGGATGTGCACTGTTGGTCACTACACCGGAATTAAATAAATCTGACATATTCTGATTACGCTGTTCATTTTGTTTAGAAAAATTTGTCTGTTTGTTACGTAAATTTTGCAAATCGGGTGTGTCAAACTGCGCAGCGTTCATTGTATCGGAACATGCCACGTCATCAATTGTTACATTTATGGTGGACATAGTTGAATTTGTTTGCTCATCATTAGCATTAAAATCATTATTAGTGATCGCTACGCACTGGTTGTCAGTAAATGGAGGATTATCACTACTACACTGAGTGTCGCTAGTATTACCGGTCAAATTATTCGAGTCGGCTGTTTGACTCATTGCACATTGCGATGTACTGTTAACACTTTTTCGTGGCATTTTTCACAAATCAAAAAATAAGCACAAAAATGAAACAAAGACAAAGCAAAAATGGAACAAACACAATTACAACAAAGAGCAATAAATTGCCGATGATCTGTGAGAGAAAAAGTGACAAATCAGTAAATGCGTTGCGCCAGATGCAAACTACATTTAAGTAAATAAGAGCAGATATATGACTACTTCTCAGAGATTCACAAAGAAATACGATCCTGGCAGGGTCGCCAAGTGTAACCTCCCCACAAAATTTAAAATTGAAATTAAAATATAATTATTATGGATAGCGATTCTCATTTTTGTGTGACCTCAGAACAAAACTGGTTCCCATTTAATGTACCCACAAAATTCTTTTCTCATTTAATGTAAGCACGAAACAGAAAAATTCCTAAGCCTCATAATAAAAAAATAAATTCAGTAACCTGGTAAAATTTGGACGACAGCAGTGCTGCGTCGTGCCCTGTAAGATCGTTCTGAATAAAAAGCAAAAATTCTTACCTCAATAAAAACGGCGAATATATCCGCTCTTACTTAACATTTTTCGGGCACAGCTCCGTGCAATGCTGGCCTATACATTTGTGATTTGTGAAAGGAAGCAACTGATTTTTTTTAAAATGAATGTTTTTTTTAATTACTTTATATTACCAAAATTATTATGAGGACATTTTTAAAACATTTGGATGACAGTTCAGGTACATTACTAGATATGTGCGACGCTGCTTCTTTACCTTATACAATAATGCTCCATCTCCAGATTCCCGACCGGAGCAGACTGCAGACAAGCACAGACAACCTCAGACTAGCGACTAGCAACAACTAACTGCTACAGTTACACAGTTCGTACTGCAGTCAACACTGCTCTCTGGTCAGCGATTCTCATATCGCAGACAGCGCATACCTGTTACAACGTTTATAGCGAACACGGAGGTACTCCGTTCCTCCCACACAGGGGAACAGGCACTGAAAATTTTTCTCTCCTCCTACCGCTCCTTGGCACGCCACAGGAAGTCGCCAGAAGAATTGTTTCGTGGTCAAAGGCACCGTACCCTGTTACATATCCTGCGGATGCCGCCGAAATAATCCATTCAGCCAGATCGGACCAAGCTTCAGTTGCAGGATGTCTTTCACAAAGTCTTTGGTAAGCAAAAGCGTTGGGAGCGTGGAGTCACTAATAAAGCAATCTGATGTTCGCCTTACGTCGTCCCCGGTTCTGCTGGTATGCGGTGCCACCGAAACCAGCTGTGCCCGCCGCGAATACGTCTGTGTTAGTGATTCTGGCGCAGAATGTTTATCCACAGACGCAGCGCGTCGCTGGAGTCCACACCCGCACTTGCAGCTGTCTCTCCACCAGTCAACGTCGCCACCGTCCACAGCGCTGCCGACGGAGGTGGACACCACTGCTAACGTGTGTGATGTGTAGGGGAGACTTAATGCAGTACTTCCACACGCACCAACGACCACCCAGCATTTTCAGCGGCATTGTTGGAGGAATGGTAGAACTACTTACCAACCTTGTGGCAAGCATAGGAGGGCGTTTCAAAGCATACATTTCCTGCTGTTGTGATCACACACCCTACTAAGAACCACGTCCCGCCTTCGTAAAATCCAGCATACCATCACGAATCGCAGTGACGTAAGTGTCATTATTGTCTTTGAATAAAAGTGTCAGTTTTGTTCGTCTCACTGTGTATTTCTTTCAGTTACTTCTATCTACGATCCAAGTTTCAGCGAGCTATGTTACTTGGCAGGGACACATATGAAACTTACTTTCGTCTTTATGTTTTGCACGCTATTGTACGTCTATCAGTGCTGAATATTAATGAAGATCCACCTATAAATGATTCCCTGGAAGTCGTTCGAAGAGATTTCGGAATTGCAGCCGGTCGTCGTAAAGTACACTCCATGATTTTTCTACTGGGCACCTACCAGTCATCTTCAGGTGAACCATCGAAGACTGTCGAAGACGTTCTCCGCTCCGTCTTATACAGGGTGGTCCATTGACAGTGACCAGGCCAAATATCTCACGAAATAAGCATCAAACGAAAAAACCACAAAGAACGAAACTCATCCAGCTTGAAGGGGGAAACCAGATGGCGCTATGGTTGGAGCGCTAGATGGCGCTGCCATAGGTCAAACGCATATCAACTTTGTTTTTTTAAACAGGAACACCTATTTTTTATTACATATTCGTGTAGTACGTAAATAAATATGAATGTTTTAGTTGGACCACTTTTTTCGCTTTGTGATAGATGGAGCAGTAAAAGTCACAAAAGTGTAAGTACGTGGTATCACGCAACATTCCGTCAGTGCGGACGGTATTTGCTTCGTGATACATTACCCGTGTTAAAATGGACCGTTTACCAATTGCGGAAAAAGTCGATATCGTGTTGATGTATGGCTATTGTGGTCAAAATGCTCGACGGGTGTGTGCTATGTATACTGCTCGGTATCCTGGACGACATCATCCCAGTGTCCGCACCGTTCGCCGGATAGTTACGTTATTTAAGGAAACAGGAAGTGTTCAGCCACGTGTGAAACGTCATCCACGACCTGCAACAAATGATGATGCCCAAGTAGGTCTTTTACCTGCTGTCGCGGCTAATCCGCACATCAGTAGCAGTTAAATTGCACGAGAATCGGCAATCTAAAAACGTCGATGATGAGAATGCTACATCAACATCGATTGCACCCGTACCATATTTCTATGCACCAGGAATTGCATGACGACGACTTTGAACGTCGTGTACAGTTCTGCCACTGGGCACAAGATAAATTATGGGTCGATGATAGATTTTTTGCACGCGTTCTATTCAGCGACGAATCGTCATTCACCAACAGCGGTAACGTAAACCGGCATAATATGCACTATTGGGCAAAGGAAAATCCACGATGGCTGCGACAAGTGGAACATCAGAGGCTTTGGCGGGTTAATGTATGGTGCGGCATTATGGGAGGAAGAATAATTAGTCCCCATTTTATCGATGGCGATATAAATGGCGCAATGTATACTGATTTCCTACGTTATGTTCTACCGATGTTACTACAAGATGTTTCATTGCATGACAGAATGGCGATGTACTTCCAACATGATGGACGTCCGGCACATAGCACGCGTGCGGTTGAAGCGGTATTCAATAGCGTATTTCATGACAGGTGGATTGCTCGTCGAAGCACGTTCACCGGATCTGACGTCCCGGGATTTGTTTCTGTGGGGAAATTTGAAGGATATTTGCTATCGTGATCCACCGACAACGCCTGACAACATGCGTCAGCGCATTGTAAATGCATGTACGAACACTACGGAAGGCGGAATACTCGCTGTTGAGAGGAGTATCGTTACAAGTACTGCCAATTGCATTGAGATTGACGGACATCATTTTGAACATTTATTGCATTAACGTGGTATTTACAGTTAATCACGCTGTAACAGCATGCGTTCTCAGAAATGATAAGTTCACAAAGGTACATGTGTCACATTCGAACAACCGAAATAAAATGTTCAAACGTACCTACGTTCCGTATTTTAATTTAAAAAAACCTACCTGTTACCAACTGTTCGTCTAAAATTGTGTGCCATATGTTTGTGAGTATTACAGAGCCATCTATCACAAAGCGATAAAAGTGGCCCAACTAAAACATTCATATTTATTTACGTAATAAAAAATGGGGGTTCCTATTTAAAGAAACGCAGTTGATATCCGTTTGACCTATTGCAGCGCCATCTAACAGGCCAACCATAGCTCCATCTGGTTACTCCCTTCAAGCTAGACAAGTTTCGTTCTTTGTAGTTTTTTCGTTTGACTCTTATTTCGTGAGATATTTGGCCCGGTTACGATCAATGGACCACCCTGTATATCGCCATGGGAATATTGCCGCGCATGCGTCAGAGTCACAGTGAGAGAAGGATCTCATCGCCCGGCGGTAGCGCCCTCGCTGGTGGAACTGCGAGGATCATCTGTCTTCGGCATTGCCGCTCACCGTAGCCATTACAGTATGCTGGTGTGTCCGTCTGGAGCAAATCTCGTAGATGATGGGACTCCACGCATTATCCAGCCAGTAGCCGCTGTCACAGTTCATTAGATTTTCCACGTTGCATATTTCAACGGATTATTTTATAACAGAGTCCCAATAAGATGTTGCTGTGGCCAAAATTAATGTTTTGTCATACTCCATCGAAATTCCGTTGAAGATACAATATTCTGCAACTGCAGACTTGCTGGGTTGCAAAAGACGGGGCAACGTTTATTTTCTGTGCAGCGTTCTGCCACTGTACATGCTGTTGCTCCTACATAGGCCACATCACACTGGCAAGGTATTTTATAAATTCCCGCCTACCGCGACAACAAATCATCCTTCACTGATCTCAGCAGGTCAGAAATCTTACATGCAGGGCGGAAAATTTTGCAGAGGCTACCAGCTAGATATTGTGTGAAATCCCGTCATCTCCGACATTTCCCCCAGACGAAGGCGCCAGAATACTTCGATGGCTGCGGCGAGCGGCAACGCCAAAGACAACTGACCTTAACAGATCCAACAGCGAGGGCCCTGCCGCCGGGAGGTGTGGTCCTTCTGCCGCAGTGACTGACACATGCGCGGCAATACTGTCAGCGCGCTATATAAGGCACAGCGGAGAACGTCTTCATAACCAGCACCAACTCCACCAACTCCTTCCCCTTACCCAGTGTGGCATCCGGCCCTCCTCCTCAGCCGACGACCAGCTCCTTAACCTTACCAATCTTCTTTCCCTCCAACCTGTCGCTCCGCTATCTTTGTTTCCTTCGACTTCCAGAACGCCTATGATCGTGTCTGGCATCCCAGGCTCCTCTTCAAATTGCAGACCTATGCTCTCCCAATCAGTTTCGTTCATCTCGTTGCTTCCTTCCTCTCCCGTCATCCCTCCTATGCCACTATTCACAATTCCAACTCCAGTACCACCTATCCCTCCGCTGGCGTGCCCCAAGGTTCCGTCCTTTACCCTCTCCTTCATCTCCTGTATGCTGCTGATTTGCCCAAACCTCCCCCACCTGTTCATCTCCTCCAATTTGCTGATCACACCCCCTTCCTGGCCCTTTGTCCTACCCTTCAATGGTCAATGGTCCCAACGTACCCTCCAAACCCACCTATACCAGTTCACCACTTGGTGAAACCAGTGTTTCCTTCATGTCAACCCCTCCAAGACCCAAGCAATCCTCACAGGCCGCACCACCCGCCCCTTTCGTCTCCATGATTTCTATCTAACCATTTATGGTCATCCTATCGACCTCACTCCTACCCTAAAATACCGTAGCCTCACCCTTGACCGCCACCTCACCTGGACTCCCCACCTCCTTACGATCCAACAAGAAGCCCACATCAGACTCCGCCTCCTGAAACTCTTGTCCAGCTAGACATGGGGATTGCATCCTTCCACCATTCTTCACACCTACAAATCCTTGGTCTGACCCATCCTTTGTTACACCAACATCACCTGGATTTCCGCCACTCCCAAATTCTATAAACCCTCCAAATCCTAGAACGCCATGCATTCCACCTTGCCTTCTTTTTCTGCCTTCTGTCCTCCACACACATCCTCTATGATCTCATCCCTTTGCCCCACTATCTTCTTTTCCTTGAACACAATCGCACCCTGTATATCGTCCACCGACTTGATCGCCCCCCTCTCTCCCCCTGGTGTCCCCCTTCCTCTCTGCACCCAGCCCACTGCCGCTCCTTTCCCATTGTATCCTCCCAGATGATGAGCTTCGCCCTGACATCTACCCCTTCTACCAACTTAAACCTCACTTTCCTCCCCCTACTCCTCAGGTTTCCCTCTCCTCCCCCTCCCTTCCCCTGAGTGGCTTTCCCCCTCCTACACCTCCTCCCTCTCCTGTGGTGCCCTTCTGTGTCTCTGCACTCCCTCCTGCCTTGTCTTCCCTCTTCATCTCCTGCCTCGCCCATCTCAGGCCTCTTGGTGCACCTCCTGCCCCCCTTTGTCCTCTTCCTCCTGCCCCTCCCCCACAGCCCCCACCGCACCTTCCTCCCCTCTTTTTCCCTCCTTTTCGGCCTCCAGTCCATCGGCAGGTCGCTCTCAGTGTGACTGTGGCCAACTTTTAACTTGTGATTTTAACTTTTAACTCCCAACACCTCCATTTACTGCGTTTCTTATGTCCCCCTTTTATCTCCTCCTTTTTATATAAGAGTTCGACTTTGATGTATTCTAGTAAAGCCATTTGGCTGAAGAGCAGTGGAATGTGCCACTGCCAGCCCTCTGCAGCCCATATGGAGCAGGGGCATGAAATTACAATAAAGAAAAGAAAAAAAAAGTCTTCGTCAGACTTCGATGGCTCACCTGAAGATGACTAGCAGGTGTCCAGTTGAAATATAGTGGAATGAAGTTTATGATCACCGGCTGCTGCCCCAGAACTCTTCGAGCATTTACTTTTTCATGAAAAAGTTTTACTTTCGCACAATTCCCTGGCAGTCTGCCATGCAGTACATCATGCAATTTGTCTCTCACACAGCTCATTGCAAATACATGAATTCTAGCCATGGAACGGTTGGGATAGACCAGGATGGATGAATGGAACGTTCCACATTCACTGCTGATGCTACTGAAACTTCCAGAAAATCCACCAAAGCATCACATAAAATGAGAAGAGGCGACCTTCAAAGAGAATCGTGTAGTGCGACATCAGTACGCCTCTTACAACCAATCCATCACTGAGGTAGCTTATTGTTCAGAAATAGCCATTGGCCACGTCGTGTTGGATATACGTGTTCTCGTCCTATCACAGAAGTTAATCAGCTTAGGGGCCGGTTAGAACACGGACGCGTGACAGCCTGTGTACACTCAGTGCTGTTGGCTCAGGGGCACAGAAGTCGCCGCAGTGGCTTCAAATTGAAAGAGTGGTAAACTGTTAATTTTCTTTCAAAATCTTTTCTTAAAGAATTTACTTTATTTACTGGTGATTCATCAAGAACAATGAAACATTTAATCACACTATGTGAGCGTGGAAGTAGTTGCCAATGGTAACTGAAGAAACAAATTAAATTTTTTTTTCAATAAATGGAAATTTTATTCCTAAAAGCCCTTTTTTAAACAGATTTAAAAATTATAATCAGAAAACACCCTGTAAATATTACGTTACTTTTTTTTTAATAGTATGAGCTTTCGGGCTGAGAACCCTGTCATTCCCTTTTAACACGGCCGCAGTCACGACCGCTTACAACAACCTCTGAAAGACTACAATGGGGCGAATCTCCTTCACACCAGATTACTTTAAACTAAAAGTTGTAACAACTCACACAAACACATAAACTATGCAGCCCGTAAGAGGGATGGAAATGGTACAAACATTGACATAAAAAATTATTTGGCATCGAAAGTGCAACTTGTTTTTAAAAGAACTCTTACGGTGGAAGGGTGGCAACTTTGTATACTAAAAAGACCATTTAAATGAAATCAATGAAATGCAGTTTTACATAAAATGTACCAACATGCTCTACATTACACATATACCACCTCGCAAGATGATAGGCAAGATAAAAACATATTTCAGGAATTCGGCCTTTACACCTTAAGCAATAAATTCGTTAGCAACGAATCCGACAAACATGACAGATGCAGCTATTAACGTACGACAGACCGACAGACAGACACTAACTGCCTAACAAATGCGGATGGGAGACAGACGAGCAAGCTGGGGACGAGAGACTGACCAAGAACACAAGTAGAATTTAACAAGTAAATAAAACAACATATCGCGAATCACTTGACTTCTAATAAACTGCGATGCCTGGTGAAGACCTGGCGCAGCACGCCCATAACGCTCTGCCGAACTGTCCGCTGCCAGCCGCTTCAACGGACGCAGGAAGGCGCGCCCATCTCCCGTCTCACGGCGTCGCAGCTCACGTCGCCACCTCACATGCGCCGACGCTCAAGACGGACAAGTCATCTTGTGTCTCAGTGCGTGACCGACCAACCGATCGATCCGACCGCCAATGCCCATTGCCTGAACAAACTCGAGCAGACTGGCGGCCTAACACATACTAGCACTCCGGACAACAGACAGACACTGACTGCCCCATACTGACCCCGCTGACCAACTGACCAGACTCGCCGAGACTGACAGACTGACCCCCGCGCCGAGTTCACAGAGCCCCTTAAATGCAGGTGAACAGGTAACTTTTCCCCTTTCCCACCAGAGGGAGACACCAAAGCTGCTATTGCCACAGCGGCGCCACCGCCAGAAACGGAAGGAGACTGCTTTACACTACGCGCTGCGGCGCGCTCTTCAAAACAGCAAATTTTACCGCGGCTCAACTGGCACAAGTAGGCCACACCAAACTATTGTTAAGACATGCTCTAATTCGGAGATGACACTGGAATGGTGCTCCATTCTGTTGAAGAGTGAAATTTTTGGCAAATTCTCGGAAATATGGAAAAAGTCAGCTCTCCAAAATATTCGAGGACATACTTTCTGTAACCACCTTTTCCCCACAAAAGAATGGGCCGTAGATCTTTTCTTGGGAATGGTGAAAACATATGAAGTTTCGGACAGCCTCCATCATGCTCGACTGTACTACACAGATGCTGCGATCCTCATATTCTTACGTTGTGCGTGTTCACTTTTCCACTTAAGTGGAACATAATCCCGCCATTGAACGTTGGAGCTCTCTGTGTTGTAATGGAACTGCACACCGCACCTCTCTTCATCACGTACTGCAGAATATGACACACAATTAACTTTAGAATACGAACCTATTAGTACACAAATTATAATTTAATCTTAAGCGTAGTTTTTGAAACATAACTGAAATAGTGATATACACAGAAAACAATTACTTTAACATCAAATTTGGTACAAATGAAACGACACAAGTTCGGAGACTTTAATCTAAACCACCTTGGCACAGGGGTTCACAAAATTGGACCCATTACTCTGGTACGCCTCCCTCCTAGACACAAATTCTCAGTGCCTCCCCCGTCTATTTCAAAGTCCACAGGAGTGGCAGTGAAAATTCGGATCGAGAAAGGAGGCATGCCAGAGTAATCCGTCCAGTTGTGTGAACTGCTGCGCCAAGATGGCTTAGTAACTAATGCACTTACCTGGTAAGCAAGAGACCTGGGATCGATTCCTGGCCTTGGTGCAAATTTTCATTCGCCACTTCAGTCTATATACACAAAATTCTCCGAAAAAAATTATTTTAATATTTTCGATGTATTTCAGATTTGTAAAGTAGCCTTTGAAATCACTGACATTTATTATTATGATTTTATTTAATGTTTCCATAGTAGTTTTGAAAAATAAATTAAAAAGTATTTTTATGAACAATTAATCATATGTACGTTTCCCTGGGTGTAAATAGTCAATGTGTAATTGGAGCATCTTTGAGCGACTGTGTGAGTTGTTGCACGGCTGGTGACTGTGCTATGAAGGGTTGCTGTTGTGTTGTGGCATTAAGAACTGGTCAGTTTGTTGAAGCTTGGTAGATTTTACTTTTTGTAAGAAGTATAACTTATAATACTTATGGAAACAGATTTTAACACACAGGTCCCTATATACGTGCACACACACACACACACACACACACACACACACACACACAAAAACGTATATACGAGGGTTGGAAGTTAAATAGTGGCAACTATTTACTCACAACCGATACAAAAGAGTCACATGTTTGCACCTGCTACTGTCCTTCAAAGTAGTCACCAGCGTTGTGTAGAACCCGCTGCCAGCGATGTGGAAGGCGTGGTATACCGTCAGCACAGCCTGTTCTGTTGGTGGTGCGAATAGAGCGGTCTACTGCCTGTCGAATCTCTGGAACAGCTCTGAAGCGAATGCGACGAAGTGGTTCCTTCATCTTCGGAATAAAATCAAAGTCACAAGGGCTTAAGTGCGGGGAGTATGGTGGATGGTACAGCACTTCCCAGTCCCATCGACCGAACAGAGCAGCCACAGCTTGAGCTGTATGCGCCCACGCAGTGTCGTGCAGAATGATGGGTGGGTTGCGCGGAAAGTGTACCCTCTTCTTTCGCAAAGCTGGTCGCAGGTGATGCTCCAAAAACGAACAGTAATACGACTTAAGTCCTTGTGACTTTGATTTGATCCCGAAGATGAAGGAACCATTTCGTGGGATTCGCTTCAGAACTGTTGCAGAGATTTGACAGGCAGTAGACCGCTCCACTCGCACCATCAACAGAACAGGCTCTGCTAACGGTATACTACGCCTTCCACGTCGCTGGAAACGGGTTCTACACAACGCTGGTTACTACTTTGAATGACAGTAACAGGTGCAAACATGTGACTCTTTTGCAGCGGTTGTGAATAAATAGTTGCCACTATTTAACTTCCAACCCCCCCCCCTCTCTCTCTCTCACTATATATATATATATATATATATATAATTAAACGATAAAACCCAACTTCCTCTCTCACGAAGAAGAAATTACACCTCTAGACAGATAGTTAACCAATAATTCATCAATCTGAAAATGTGAACCCCAAGGTAAGTATATACCATTAAGTTCGTTATTCTGTCTGCGGTTGTACATTCTAATACGCGACAAACATAAGCAAAGTAAAATATTCCAAAGTTTGTAAAGTTTTAATGGTACGAATACGGTAACTAACACAGCAAGGGGGCAGGTCACAATGCACAGAATGAATTAGTAAAATTTCACACTTAGTTGTTTATCACCATTACGAAGGACTTGTATAACTCAATCCTGTGAGGTTTGAAATACAAAAGCCACAGAGGGAGATGAGAAATATCCTTTTCTCGGCTGCAGCGACAAGCAGACTTCTATGGACTGCGAGTAAAACTTTGTGGAATGCCTTCTGCGTCTTGAACAAGCACACATCGGGGACCAGTAGATTTCGCTTTGCACAAACAACCAGCGAAACGTCTGGCGCCATTGTCGAATGCTTTGAGCTATACGAGGTGCAACGCCGTGCTCTAGACGCCAATTACGTTGAATAGTTCTAATTGAGTTGCTCGCGCTGAAACGGACTACACAAAACACCTTTGTCAATGTGTTACCGCCATCTCGATCGTACTCACACGAACGATCGTGTGAGCAGGGGAACTAGCTGCTCCAGGGAGTCCCAAGAATCTGCGACATGCAGCCGATACCAAGCTAAACATTTAGTGCCATTGTGTAAATTAAAATCCACTCCAAGCGTCTACCTTCGTTGCAGTAGACGATATAGTGGTGTGAAATCGTTTGAATCTTTTTGAAAGTGCATTTATTTAGAGATTTTACTGCGATTGTGCGACAACGGAAAGCGCTGTTGATTTTAGATGAAGATAAATGTTCGCGCATACCGTGTGTAGCGCAGTGCAAACACGCACTTCGTTGTCCGACTCTGCAGGGTGTAAGAAACCACGACATTTAAACTAAATGACAGTGTTGCGATCCCACAAAACTTCAAGCAACTAGAAGTAGACCAACATCCTTCACCAAAATTAATATAATTATAAAAATTCTCAAAAACAAAAGCTCATATGGGTTTTATAGATTTTCACATAGAATTCTGACAAACTGTTCTTAATAAGTAATGTGCTTACTGATATATGTAATGCATCATTGACACAGGGAATTTTCCAGAAAAATTAAAGTACTCAGCTGTTAAATCTTTTCATAAGATAGATCGCAAGAAAGAAGTAACTATCGTACTGTTTCGTTACTGGCATATTTTCAGAATATTCGAAAATGTAACGCACTAAAGAATAGCCTCACATTTAAGTAGAAACAACTTACTTAGCATGTAAGAGTTTATATTCCAGAATGGTTGCTCGACTGGGACTGTTATTTATACGTTCACTTATCAAATATTACAAGCCTTAAATTAAAAAAATACCGCCAGTTGGAATTTTTGTGATCCATTCCAAACGCTTGGTTGCGTAGACGATATTAACTCTTTCAAAAATTCAATATTTATGGAATTGACAGCTTTACACATGCTGGTTCGAGCAATACTTAACAAACAGGATGTAAAACGTTGTACTGAACAATTCAAACTATGTTGGAATAATAGAAAATTTTACTTACTGGGGAGAAATCGCTAAGAGTGTCCCATTGTGTTCAATTTTAGGTCCACTCCTATTCCTTATATACGTCAATGAGCTTCACATGAACTTTCAACAAAGAGAATTGGTACTTTCTGCAGACTATACTAACGTTGTAATAAACTCCATTACAGAGGAAGCAGTAAAGAGTTTGTTAATGGTGCTTTTTCAAAAATTATTGAGTACTTCTCTGGAAAAGGGCTATCTTTAAACTTTGAAAAAAAAAGATTATATTCAGTTCTATACAACAAATAGAATCATACCAACAATTGACATAGCACATGAACAGGCATCATTTAGTAGGATGAAATCCTCCGGCCGGCCGCAGTGGCCGAGCCGTTCTAGGCGCGTCAGTTTGGAAGCGCGCGACTGCTACGGTCGCAGGTTCGAATCCTGCCTCGGGCATGGATGTGTGTGATGTCCTTAGGTTAGTTAGGTTTAAGTAGTTCTAAGTTCTAGGGGACTGATGACCTCAGATGTTAAGTCCCATGGTGCTTAGAGCCATTTGCACCATTTTGAAATTCTCCAGATTCTGGGTCTGCATGTTGATGAAATCTTGTAGTGGGAGAAACCTGTCACTGAGCTGCTCAAACAGTAAAATTTAGCTACTTTTAATCTTAGTATAATTGCTAGTCCTGGAAACAAACGAATTAACCTCCTCATATATTTTACATATTTCCACTCTATAATGTCTTAAGGAATAATTTTCTGTGTTGACTCACCACTCAGAAAAAGTACTGATTGCACAATAGCGAACAGTAAAAATAAAGTTTGGCGTTCACCAACGGACATCATGTAGGTACCTCGTCAAGGAACTAGGCATTTTAATTGCGCCATCAGAGTATATACATTCTGTACTGAAATTCGTCATAAATAATCCATCACCATTTGAGGACAGTGATATCCAAATCTAAAACACTAGAGGAGAAAATGATTTTGTTTTTAAGTGTAGCTGCATGAGTAACAATAAACACGATGTTAACATATTCATGTGTAGACGTCCTGTAAACTGACTCGTTCCACATCATTTTCGTAAAAGAATCATTCAGATGATTTATGGAACATGTACGTAACTAACTAAAAAGCATACTGGTGCAGTTAGAACTCAGAAATGATTAGTTTCAATTAAAGTTCATGGTAATTTAACAGAAATAAATTAGCGTGAATTAAATAACTTTAAGTAGCAATAGTTAAACTGAGGTACAGGAATTTCGTGAAAAGTCTAAGTAACTTAAGTGCAATCAAAATTACATCCAGTTAAATTTAATATTTTGCCTGTGAGGAGTTATATTCATGCAACTGACTTCTGTGTGTGAAAGTAGGTCGTGGTTAATTACCACATGTCACTGACTTCAGTGAAGGAAGTATTATCTTTTTAATCTACATTAAAGTGCAAAGAAAGTAGTATAGGCATGCGTATTCGAATACAGAGATATGAAAACAGGCAGAATACGACGCTGCGGTCGGCAACGCCTATATAAGACAACAAGTGTCTGGCGCAGTTGTTAGATCGGTTACTGCTGCTACAATGGCAGGTTATCAAGTCTTAAGTGAGTTTGAACGTGGTGTTATAGTCGGTGCACGAGCGGTGGGACAGAGTATCTCCGAGGTAGCAATGAAGTGGAGATTATCCCGTTCGACCATTTCACGAGTGTACCCTGAACATCAGGAATCCGGTAAAACATCAAATCATCAACATCGCTGCGGTCGGAAAAAGATCCTGAAAGAATTGGACCAACGACGACTGAAGAGAATCGTTCAAGGGGACGGAAGTGCAACCCTTCCGCAAATTCCTGCAGACATCAGTTCTGGGCCATCAACAAGTGTCAGCGTGCGAACAACTCAAGGAAACATCATCGATATGGGTTTTCGGTGCCGAAGACCCACTCGTATACCCTTGATGACAGCACGACACAAAGCCTTCTACATCTACATCTACATATATACTCCACTAGCCACCAAGCGGTGTATGGCGGAGGGCACAATTCGCGCCAAAGTCATACTTCCCCCCCTCTGTTCCACTCGTGGATAGCGCAAGGGAAAAACGACTGTCTGAACGCCTCAGTACGAGCTCTAATTTCCCTTATCTCTGAATGATGATCATTACGCGATTTGAAAGTTGGTGGTAATAATATATGCTCTACATACTTGGTGAAGATTGGATTTTGGAATTTAGTGAGCAGCCCCTTCTGTTTAGCGCGTCGTCTATCTGCAAGCGTGTCCCACTTCAAACTTTCTATGAGATCTGTAACGCTCTCGCGATGGCTAAATGTACCAGACACGAATCTTGCCGCTGTTCTTTGGACCTTCTCAATACTTTGAATCTTACCCAACTGGTAAGACGAACAATACTCTAAGACTAACTTATTGTAACTAACGTGTTGTAAGCTATTTCCTTTGTTGAAGGACTGCATCGCTTCAGGATTCTGCCAATAAATCGCAATCTAGAGTTCGCCTACCCTTACTTGTGTAATCTGATCATTCCATTTGAGATCATTTCGAATAGTCACACCCAGATCCTTGACTGATGTTACCGCTTCCAAAGACTTATTATTTATTTTGTACTCATGCATTAATGGGGATTTTCGCCTTGTTATACGCAGTAGGTTACACTTACTAATATTGAGAGATAACTGCCAGTCATTACACCACGCATTCATTTTCTGCAAATCCTCCTTGATTTGTTCACAACTTTCCTGTAGACTACAGCATCATCGGCAAACAGTCTAAGGCTGCTGTCAATACCATCAACCAGATCGTTTACGTAAATCGTAAAAAGCAATGCCTGGGGCACATCTGAAGTTACCCTTGTTTATGTTGAAGTTACCACGTTCAGGACGACATACTGCTCCCTGTCGGTTAGAAAACTTTCTATCCAACCGCATATGTCATTGGATAGACCGTAAGCGCGCACTTTTTGTAGCAGGCAACAGTGCGGAACTGAGTCGAACACCTTTCGAAAGTCGAGAAATACGGCATCAACCTGGGAGTGGGTATCTAGTGCCTGTTGTATATCATGCACTAAGAGGGCCAGCTGTGTCTCGCATGACCGCTGTTTCCTAAAACCGTGCTGGTAACTGCAGATGTGCTTCTCAGAGTCGTTATGTCTGAACACAAAATATGTTCCATGATTCTACAACAAATCGATGTCGGTGAAATTGGCCGGTAATTATGTGCATACGATTTTCTACCCTTTTTATAGAGTGCTATGACCTGGGCCTTCTTCCAGTCCCGTGGAACTTTCCGCCGTTCCAATGATCTCTGATAGATGACGGATAAGAATGGTGCTATATTTGTAGCATAGTCAACATAAAATCTTACGGGGATACCGTCTGGGCCCGATGCCATTCTGGCGTCTAAGGATCTTAACTGTTTTACAACCCCAGATACACTAAACACTATGTCAGCCATCCTTTCGTTTGTTCGATAATTTAAAGGGGGAATGGTGCTGCAGTCCTCTATCGTAAACGAGCTTTTGAAAGCTAGGTTTAGAATTTCGGCCTTCTGTTTATCATCATCAGTTACATTACCCGTACTGTCAGCAAGAGAAGGTATTGAATTATTTGTAGCATTCACAGATTATACATATGACCAAAATTTTTTAGGGTTATTTTTAGAATCTGCAGATAAAATATTACTTTCAAATTCGTTAAAAGAGTCTCTCATTGTCCTTCTTACAGCTGCTTTCATTTCCCATAATTTCAGTTTGTCAGTGGGGCAGTATGTTTAAAACGACTGTGCAAAATTCTCTGCTTTCTCAGCAACCTCCTAATGTTTGTTGTACCAAGGTGGATCCTTTCCCTCCCCTATACTTTTGCTAGGCACATACTTCTCTAGCACATGGTGGACAGCGGACAATACCTTTAAATTCCGACAAAAGATGCTAAATATCTTTGTGTCCCGCGTTGAATGCTTGGAGCTGACTATGAAGATATTCATTAATGACACTTTTATTTGCTTTCCCAAACAAGAAAACTCTATGCTGTTTCTCTTTTTTTTTTTTTTTTTTTTTTTTTTTTTACCTTCCACTGACATAGAAGCGACAACGACATTTTGGTAGCTAATAGCTTCTTCTAGATTAACTTCCTCAAAATGGTCAGGTCTGTTTGCTACCAAGATATCCAATATGTTCCCATCTCGAGTTGGTTTTCTAACCAATTGCTTAAAGTTGTGTGTTGAGAGCGCTCCTAGAATAACTTCACACGAATCTTTGCTTCTGCCCCCTGTCATAAGCGTGTGATTTTCCCAGTCAATGGATGCCAGATTAAAGTCTCCACCTATAACTAATGGATAATTTGGATATTTACTTCCTATGTACTGAAGATTTTCCCTGGAACGTTCCGCGACGTTTGTTGCGGATGCTGGTGGTCCTTAAAAACATCCTAATGCAATGGTCAGTCCTTGTCTGATTGACAGCCTCGCCTGGGCCCTTCAGCACTGACATTGGACTGTTGATTACTGGAAACCTGTTGCCTGGTCGGACGACTCTTGTTTCAAATTGTATCGAGCTAATTGACGTGTACGGGTATGGAGACAACCTCATTAATCCATGGGCCCTGCATGTCAGCAGGGGACTGTTCAAGTTGGTGGAGGCTCTGTAATGGTATGAGGAATGTGCAGTTTAAGTGATATGGGACCCGTGATATGTCTAGATACGACTCTGTCAGGTGACACGTATGTAATCATCCTGTCTGATCACCTGCATCCATTGATGTCCATTGCGCATTCCGACGGGCTTGGGCAATTCCAGCAGGGCAATGCGACGCCCCAAACGTCCGGAATTGCTATAGAGTGGCTCCAGACACACCCCTCTGGGTTTAAAGGCTTCCGCTGGCCACCAAACTGCAGAGACATGAACATTATTGAGCATATCTGGGACGACTTGGAACGTGCTGCTCGGAAGAGATCTCCAACCCCTCGTACTCTTACGGATTTATGGACACCTCTGCAGGATTCACTGTGTCAATTTCCTCCAGAACTACTTCAGACATCAGTCAAGTCTATACCACGTCGTGCTGCGGCACTTTGGCGTGCCCGCGGGCGTCCTACACGATAGTAGGCAGGTGTACCAGTTTCTTTGGCTCTTCAATGATTATAAACAATCGCCTAACCTGGTGCACGGCGCACAATCCCAGTTGTAGGATGCATATGAAACGTTTTCCAGGGGCGCAAAATTTTATTTCCAGTATTTCATACAATTTTTGACCGAGTATAAAAGTTTAATATTTTGTCATAGTCTGCTCAATAGTGGATACAATCTTACAGTATACTGAGTGTTTAATGTCTATTACAGTTACAAAATATTTATACGTCTTGAGCCAGTGAAACAAACGACGCGCAAGTTACCCACGCTATACTCATCCAGTATTTGACAATGAAGGCACTTGGCTATTTCCAACATTCTTTACACATAATTCAATGGTTTGTGAAACTTTTCCTTGCCAACACTCCACACAAAATGATGAATGGAAGAAGTTTATCGCTTACAACATTTTCGCTATTCATGCAGTTGAACTTCAGCATCAGTTATGACGTTTTAGTTTATTATTCCTTTATTAGTAATTTTATTGGCAACACATTTCGGGGACAGTATCCACGTTTACCACTGAATGTACTTGTAAAATTATATCATTTTACGGCACATAGTTTATGGGATTTGACGTCATAAACGTTGAGATTCTTGAAAACAGACGTGTGTTGAAAACTACTGAAGACTATACTCGTCCAGTGTTTGACAATGAGAGCACTCTTCCAAGAAAAGTTAAGCGTAATTGAGACGCCCTGCTAAACCTGCAGGACAGGACAGCTAGTTT
The DNA here is from genome assembly GCF_021461385.2 of Schistocerca piceifrons. NCBI lineage: Eukaryota > Metazoa > Arthropoda > Insecta > Orthoptera > Acrididae > Schistocerca > Schistocerca piceifrons. The sequence goes on from NC_060143.1 coordinate 564,893,892, forward strand.
AAATTGTGGAAAGGGGCCAAAATAAGCGGCTGTCAGTTACACTCGAACATACAACTTTATTTATTTGACGGAACATTACAAGAGACAAGACAATTTAAAAAAAAAACACACACACACAGCATTAATTTTTGAAACTTAATAACCGGCTGAATGCGCCATATAATCTGTTGCCTTAAGGGCAAGACCACTTTAATTTAAAATCGGCTGAAAGCCAATAACTTAAAACTCCAACCAAAACCAGAAATTTAAAAGGCAGAAGGCCTTATCTTAAATCAGGTATTTCAGTTAGGCTGAAAGCCCAAACGATCTCACACCTTAAGAGCAAAACAACTTTAATTCAAAAAATCGTCTGAAGGCCCATGAAAATAAATTTTTAAAAGGCCAAAGGCCTTACCTTAAAACAGTTCTTTAATTAGGCTGAAGGCACAAACAATCTGACACCTTAAGAGCAAAACAACTTGAATTCAAAATCTGCTGAAGGCGCATCACTTAAGACTCAATAAAATTAATTTTTTACAAAAGCCAAAGGCCTTACTTAAAACAGTTCTTTAAATTAGGCTGAAGGCCCAAACAATCTTGCGCCTTAAGGGCAAACCAACCTTAATTTAAAAATCGGCTAGAAGCCATGCAAATACCAACAACAAGAACAAATAAGAAAAGGCAGTACACCCAACGGTGCTCAGAAGTTTCCGAGGGTCGGCCTGGCATTCAAACACTAACGCTCGCGGAGGTGAAACCGGCAGTCGGCCTAACCATTCTCGATCCGACGACAACCCAACCGACAGACAGTCAACGGACCCACCGACAAGAACACTTCCACTCCACCTGACCAGCACACAAAAGGAAGTTCAATGGAATAAGGTAGAAAGTACTGGCGCCCACAACCAATTATACATTGAGCTGCCAAACTACACACCGTGCCGAACAGCGACAACACGATGAGGAAAATACACTGCCTGAATTTACGTCAACGGCCAGGGCAGGTAACCGGAATGATAACGGCCACAAGGCAGAAGATTTCCGCTGGTGCACTTCAAAATAACCAAGTACAGTTAAACTCCATCGGAGGGTGGCTAAAATTTGCCAACTTGAAAACACACGTTGTTGCTCGCGGGAATGTCCCAACAGCCGACAACGAAATCCAAACGACAAAATGTGAACAGTCTTGACTTGATGGTAGATTAAATGAAAACATAACTTTCGTGTGCCGGGTCGGTGAACCACGGACCTCGTAGAAATGGGAGCAGCCCCACACACTCCGACACTGTGTAGAGTTTGCAAGCGGCCCTGGCCAGACTACGTCCCGCGGAGAATTCCTCGCTGCTCCACGCCAACCGCCCAACTGCCCAGGCCCGGAAGCGGTGAAAGGACCAAATATACGTCGGCCGATGAGACGACCAACCGAACGACCAACCAACGGTCGTCCCACACCAATCTCCCTCCGTCGGACCGTTCATGTTTGTCGCCAGCGGTCGGCGAGCACTGGCTGTCGGCGCCTCACCGGCGCTCCGTCCCCGATTTCACTGCTGCTGCGTCTCGACTGCACCGCTGGTCCGTCTCCAACTCACTGCCAGACACAGACGTTTGAAGCTGTTTTATACATGGGAGTTCTACTCTTCACTGAAGAGGGGGCGATGAATTTATGGGTTTGAATTAGAATAACAACTAATATTTAAAGTGATTTTGATTTATCAAATTAATCCAGTGGCTTAGCAGTCTTAGATAAACAACAACACAGCCGTTTAACAGCAGTAACAAACTATGCCAGCGGTTCGCCAACTGTCTGATAAAATTGCACGTAAGAGACTCAAGATACTGTTGATACCTAATTGAACCATAGATTGGAAAAAAGGAAAAGAAATACACAGGTGTTTTTACAGTTACAAATAATACTTCAGCTAATGTCCAAACAAGTAAATTTCACATGTTTTAGTGGTTTTAGTTTTTTTCAAACGAAGAAATAACGAACCTATGAGACAATTGGTACTGCTTATTTGTAACAATCATTTTCATTTTCATAATGGGTTCAACAACGCACGTATTCTCATTCTGTAATTTCATCAACTGAGTCACTTAAAACCTTTTCCGACGATAATGGGTATTGGTCAGCGGCCATTCGCCAGAGGATTGACAGACTCTGTCTCCTCAAAATCTGTTTTTAGTATATTGCCTTCGGTGAATCCGAGACATCGTACTTTGCTTGGAATTCCACTATGTGAAACTTTCATTCAAAATAGTCTTACAGCTAAGGCATTTACTTGTCTATTTTTAATACCAGGAAAATTACTGCTAATAGAATTTACAGCTGACGAGAAGCGATGACTGCTACGACTGTATTAACAGCAACTGACATTAAAATAAGCATACAACTGTCGTGGAGTGCTTTCACTACACTGAACATGTTTTCACAACGAAACTTCCTACGAGTCTAAACAGAAAATTTGTATTCCATTTATATTAGTAGATTTGACTAATTATAGTGAGAGAGAGACTGTAGAGGAGGAAATTAGAAATTCAAGGGATGCTGAGTGATCAGTATAAAGGTGCATGTTGGAAATTACTAGGAGAAAGAGTGGAACAAAGAAACTGATCAGCGAACAAGTTGAAGTACAAAACGTAATTATGAACGTAATGAGAAATAAATATGTATTAGTAGGATATATAGATGGTGAATGAATGGAAAATGAACTGAGGAAATCCTCTGTTACATTCCAAGAGATAAGAGGCAACCGAGCCAACGGCCTACTGGACGGCAGGTATATTTTATTAATCAATGCTCTATTGCCATAAAATCTGCACCGCTAGGAAGGATAGGAAATAACAAAACTGGTTCTGACTATACATTTCAGTAGGAGGAATACGTGATTAAATATGTACATAATTTTGAAGTATCTGTATATCAAGCAAACAGTAAAGGAAACCAAGGAGAAATCTGAAAAGGGAATTGAAGTTCAGGGAGAAAAAATAAAAACAACGTAGTTTCTCGATGACATTTTAGTTCTGTCTGAGACGGAAAAGGACTTCGAAGAGCAGATTAAAGAAATGGATAATGGTCTTGAAAATGGGTTATAACACGATCATAATCAACAAATGTAAAACTACCGTAAGTCGATAAGGCGTATCTAGAGGCATCAAGGATTTGTCAGTTTGGTAATAGAGGGAAGTGTGAGGGTAAGTATTGTAGAAGAAGACCAAAGTTCGTATACAGGAAGCAGATTTACGTGTATATAGATTGCATTATTTACTTGTGCGTAAAGAGGCTTCACAGCATAGACTAGCATGGAGAGCTGCATGAAACTAGTCATCACACTAAATACCACAACAACAACAACAACAACAACATGGTGCAAAATTTAGTGCACAGAGCTATCACCTTTGGCACCAAATCGGCTGTAATCCGTCTGGACGTCGAGTTCCACGTAGCTTGGATGAAACACATGTGTACCTCACTCCGTGCTGTTTCAACTGTATGCCACAGTCGATCAATTGTAGTGGCTGGCGAGTCATGGCGTGCCAACGTCTTGGAAATCAATGACGAGATGCTTTCTATGGACGAGGGATATATAGAACGTGCTGGCTAGAGCAGCATTCAGCAACCTGTATGCTGTAGCACATGGGTGTGCCACCACAAAATGAAGGCTGTGACGTGAACATTTATATATTATTGTAAGAAATTAAGAGCCTTCTATTTTAGACATACCGGGAATTTGTACGTTTTTAAAGAAATTAAATGTAATTTATTTCCCTCGGTTTTAAGTAAGAAGGTGCTCGTTTAGACTTTAATTATTTAATGCATGCTGATAACAGTTATATTTTCATAGAAACTAAACATAATTTATTTACTCAATACTGTTATCTCAAGTTAATTAATTCTATTCTCGCCCGCACCACTGCACCGGCTATACTGCTACGGTGAGAGTACTTTGTAACACCGCATCTTCTGTGTACGACTGGCTGTGCGTGTTTTTCCTAAATTTCCGGAGTTTATCAGAAATATCCTCTCCTGTTATTTTTATTGCCTTAATGTCATATTCGTACCACTTTGTGGTCATTTCTTAAACTTGATTTACTTTTCGTTCGCCGCCAATGCAGCCACATATTGTCAGACAACAATAAGGTATTTCAGCTCAACAACACTGTAACTCCATCCTGGACTTTCCACTGTTCCATAAATCAGTTCAGTTCTATCACAGCTGTGCTCTGCGGTAGTGCGAATCTTGTGTTTACTACACCAGTATTTTCTATTACAGTGCTAATAAACTATTTTTTACGATACGGACACGTTCATTGTGTGGAGTGGTCGGTCCAGAAGTGCAAATAGTGAAACCATCGAGCGTGGGAAAAACATAAGTGATAATTATTTATCTTTTTTGTGGTGACAAAATATGTCCAGCCCCGGGTATGTCGTGTCTGGTAAAAAAATCAGTAACGTTCCTATGATTCCCACTAAACTGACACGACATTTGTCAACGAAATTTTCCTTTCTCTTAAGTAAAGGTATGAATTATTTTCGTCGGTTGTTGAATGAAAACAAAACACAAGAGAAGCTCATGATACGTCGGCACTCGCATAAAGTACAGGAACCCGTGCTTGTAAAGGTAAAAAAATCATTGTTATGGTCGCATGTAAAGAAATCGTAACAATAGCCCTTGGTTCAGAGGCTGCTACTGAAATTTCAGAAATTCCTCTCTCTACTGACCCAATCAGCTGCCTAGTTACTAACAAGCCCTGTGACATCGGCGACATTTTGTTCTCACTGAAGATCGACGGGTCCACCGATATTAGTGATCGCGTAGGATTCGTTCTGTACATGAGGTACGTTGATGCGGATGTCATAAATTGCAAATAATTTCTTTTCCTGCAAATAACTACCCAAACGAGCAACCGGTGAAGAAATATTTCATGCGCTAAATGAATAAGTGGTCTTAATGAAATAATGTGTGTGTATTGTGTTAGTGGTTGTACAGACGGCGTCGCTTCTATCACAGGACGAGCGGTTCATGGATAAATTATGTGAAGTAAATACTAACTTTCTGTCTCATTCACTACGAAGCCACTGTCCTCTTACAATTTTGATGGACGAAGTACAAACGTGTGTGAGTTCTTAAGGGACCAAACTGCAGAGGTCATCGGTCCCTAGACTTACACACTACTTGAACTAACTTGAACTAACCTATGCTAAGAACAACACACATACCCATGCCCGAAGGAGGACTCGAACCTCCGGCGGGAGGGGCGCGTAGTCAGTGACATGGCGCCTCTAACCGCGCAGCCACTCCGCGCAGCGACGAGTCACGAATTTCATCAAATCACGACCCCTAAAGATGCGGTTTTTTTAATGTTTGGTGTCAAGAAATTGGATCTCAGCACAGTACCTTTCCGCTACATATAGAAATACGATGGTTATCTCGAGATAAAGTGTTAACACGAATGCTTGAACTTACAGGTGAGGTACTTTTATTTTGACTACTGAGTGGCGTGATTATGCAGACTTATTTGTCGATGATGAATGGATATCTGAGTTGGAATATCCTTCCAATATTTTCGTACACTTAAATAAACTAAACAGAAAAATGCAAGGTAGAAATGAAAATATTTTGACGAGTGCGGATAACATTCGAGTATTTATTGATAAGTTAAAATTTGCGGATATCTATCCGCTTCGAGTGGCCGAGCGGTTCTAGGCGCTACAGTCTGGAACCGCGAGACCGCTACGGTCGCAGATTCGAATCCTGCCTCGGGCATGGATGTGTGTGATGCCCTTAGGTTAGTTAGGTTTAAGTAGTTCTAAGTTCTAGGGGACTGATGACCTCAGCAGTTAAGTCCCATAGTGCTCAGAGCCATTTGAACCATTTTTTGCGCATACACACAACTGAAAATGGATTATGTTAGATGTTCCCAACGGTGTGACCCGTTACTGACGATAGTAAGATGTTGATGGACGTAATTAAAGCACATTTAGTACCCTTGCAGCACAATCTCAAAATATATATTTTGGATAGAATATTGAAGATTTTGACTAGGTTTGTGCTCCATTTGTGGATTCTAAACATATTCAGAATAATTTAGATTGAGGCTTACAAAAGGAACTAGCAAATTTGAAAGCAGACAGAAAACTGAAATAAAAATTTTTTGAAGTGCAGTTGGATATATTTTGGTTGTCAGTAAGCAGTGAATACCTAGCTATTTCCGAGATGGCAATTAATGTGTTAATACCAACCTGAACTACATGTTTGTGTGATCTGGGCCTCTCGACATTGACTGAAATTAAAATATCGTAGGGAGAGAGACCTAGATCCATCGGTGAAGATAAGAACCTTGCTTTGTCAACAATTCCGCCACGAATCAGCCGTCTGTGTGCAGCTAAGCAGGCTCAAGTGTCATATCAAAGGTATTTACTTTAAAATTCGTGTTAGAAATGTCTTTTTTCTACACTAACACTCCGTCTGCAGGCCACAATTGGCCCATCGGGACCACCCGACCGCCGTGTCATCCTCAGGTGAGGATGCGGATAGGAGGGGCGAGTGGTCAGCATACCGCTCTCCCGGTCGTTGTGATGGTTTTCAGTGAATTAAAATTAATAAGTTGCTAAAAAACGTGTGTCTATTCCTGTTCCATAATAACAATAATAATAATTATTATTATTAAAAAGGAATAACACTTCGTAATGTTCTACAAGATTATTTTATAACGAGCCTGCTTTCGGCTTCTCAGGCCATCTTCACCTGAAGATCTCCTCAGAAGCCGAAAGCTGGCTCGTGACCAAAGAAATATAATGTTCCAGAACGCTGGGAAGTTTTTTCCCTTTTCAATATTATTATCATGCTCTACCAAGTACCGACAGATGATCTGAAAAATATTATAATAATAACTGATTACATAACGACGTAATAATTTGTCATTATATTAACATTCGCTCGATTTTGAGTAGACAGACATTTTGGTATGCATGCTGCATCTAGGCCCATCTAGATGTTCCGAATGTAATAAAAGCTGGAAAAAACCTGGCGCTAGAGCAATGGTAAAACACCTCTGTATCGAAACAGATCAGGAGAGCGCGGGCAGAATGCGGTCTTGCGTTATCTCGTTGAAGGGTAACGACATGGAGATCGGCCTTAACACTTTGCTAATATAACAGCTGCTGTCTAAATGATCGTCCATGCGATTCTCAGGTGATAATGGCTTATATATACTGACTACCATTCCATATCATCATACTTGGTCCTGGGCCTGTATGACGTTGAGGAATGCGATCTGGCGAGGTCTGTTCTCCTTGGAAACTCCACACCTGAGTATGTCCGTCGTAATTCAATACATAGAGTGGAAACTGGTCTGAAAAAAAAAATAGAGACGTGATGCCACGACCATAACTAATGCTGCCGTTGGGCGCACCAATGTCTGTGCGTCTCTCTCTGGTGCCAGGTCTAGGGAAACCGCAACAATCGCATCTGTGCTGACGGGCTGTGGTCGGCCTGTGTGGATTCTTGTCTCGCTGGAAATAAGTCTATTTCCTGAATCGAGGTACGTTGTGTGACTACGCATATCTTCACCACAGGGCAAAGGTTATCTCTGTGCTTTCAAGCATGGCGCCGAGCTTGACCTTCGTGCAGCCATCTATTCCACATTCGCATTGGTGTCGTGAGATCCCGAGCGACGCAAGTACCAACGTAGGAGCACAAGAAGCTGCAGTGTCAATAGTCCACGGCCCTGGCGAAGTCGGCTCCCCACACGTGGTGGTCCTAACACGGTACATGAAACCATATTCTTACAAATAAACATCATTCAAAAGCTATTTCTGAGTAACACACCGGTTGTGTAATCTTCCCTTACATGAAGGGTGTAGAAAAACGCGCAGTACACACTGCAGGTTACATTCCTCACACGCAGACAAAGAAATTATGTCATATGAACATGTGGATGGAAACGCTTTGTTTGCATGTTACAAGTCATGTCAGAGAGTAAAAGTTTCACAATCGGCATGTATGGGCAGACGTCAGTTCTCACACTACTGTTGAAGCAAGTCATCCACAAAGATTTTCTCAGTCTTCCGACTGGCATTGTCGATCACTAGTAGGGCCTCACTTTCTTCCACCGAGGCTTAACGGATGAAGTTACCATAATGTTGTAGAGAGTGTTCTACCTTACCTGTTAGCAGATGTGGCATTAGTTGTGCGACAAAACATGTACTTGATGCAGAATGGAGCTGCTCCTCATTTTACTGTTAATGTCCGTCAGCCTGCAAATAACAGGTGGATAGGTAGAGATGAACCAACCGCCTGGCCTCCACGCTCTCCGGACCTAAAGCCACGGGACTTTTATTTGTGGGGGCATTTGAAAGCTCTTGTGCATGGAACCCCAATACAAGATGTTTAGTGTCTCTGTGCCCGTATTATGAAAGGCTGCAAAACCATACGCAATACTCCAGGGATACATCAGCGTATCCAAGGCGGGTTGATACATGTCTCAGTGGCCACGGAGGGTATATTGAAGATCCCCTGTGTGAAAGAGTTGTATGTGGGATGCTGGTGCATTCCGGTCGTATATGTTTCCCACGATTAATGAGTTGGAGAAAATATTTCTAGACCCATGTTCATGGAACATAATTTCTTCGTCTATGTGTGAGGAATGTGTCTTGCAATTTCTGCTGTACGTTTTTGTTACACCCTGCTTAGAGTGTAGAAGGTGTGCGTTGAAATGTTAATAATTTCCATATCCAATTATGTAACACACCTCTAGCTACAGTGACGTTCGTTGCATGCTGTCTTCATGTTGTTGAATTTTAGCGACCAGCAGTGCATAATATTCCAACGAAACGGTAATAATAGAGATTATATTTTAATGACAGTTTAGGACCCTTGCTAAATCTAAATGCGTTTATCCTTTTACCCCCCCCCCCCCCCACTCCCCCCCCCCTCTCCCCCCAAAAATTATTTCTTTCGCCCAGGGTGTATGTATCCCCATGTCGGGCACCACTGAACTATGTGGTGTCCAGTAGTGTTGCACAAGAACCATGTCCCGTCTCTTCATTCCAATACTAGTCTGATTTCTCTTAGGGAGAAACTCTAAAAAACTTAAACAAGATATAACAGATGTTGGAGAAGGCAGAAGTAGGCTTGGGATTTGACTGAAAAGTTTTGTGAGTTCTGAAAGCACATTCTTCACCTTTGAACTAAAGACAGAACAATGAAATCAGTAAAAAATTCGTAGTTTCGTTCAAGATCAAGATGAAGGTACACATAAGAACATGTCGAACAAGTTAACCGCTGTATACACTCAAATTCGACCCTGATATATGAAGGGGTATCAGTAAGTAGGTTACTCATTCTTATGCCAGGTTAAGGACCTTGCATAGCAGGGAGGCTTGCATGCCTCAGCGATACAGATAGCTGTACAGCAGGTGCAACCACAACGGAGGGGTATCTGTCGAGAGGCCATTAACCAAAGCGGCCTTGCTGTGCTGGTAGAGCGAACGGCTGGAAGCAAGGGGAAACTACAGCCGTAATTTTTTCCGAGGCCATGCAGCTTTACTGCATGAATAAATGATGATGGTGTTCTCTTGCATAAAATATTCTGCAGGTAAAATAGTCCGCCATTTGGATCTCTGGACGGGGACTACTCAGGAGGACGTCGTTATCAGAAGAAACAAATCTGACGTTTTGCGGATCGGAGCGTGGAACGTCAGATCCCATAATCGGGTAGGAAGGTTAGAAAATTTAAGATGGGAAAAATTCGGCGTAAGAATTAAAATCCATGGAGAAGAAATAAAAAAATTTGAGGTTTGCCGATGACATTGTAATGCTATCAAAGACATCAGAGGATCTGGAAGAGCAGTAAAGGAAACAAAAGAAATATTTGGAGTGGAATTAAAAGTCCAGGGAGAAGAAATGAGCAGTTAACGGAATGGACAGTGTCTTGAAAGGAGCATATAAGATGAAAATTAACATAAGCGAGACGAGGATAATGGAATGTACTCGAATTAAATCAGATTATACTGAGGGAATTAGATTAGGAAACGAGGCACTTAAAAGTAGTAGATGAGTTTTGCTATTTGGGGAGCAAAATAAATGATGCGTGTTGAAGTAGAGAGGATATAAAATGTAGACTGGCAATGGCGAGGAAAGCGATTCTGAAGAAGAGAAATTTGTTAACATTGAGTATAGATATAAGTGCCAGGAAGTCTTTTCTGAAAGTACTTCTATGAAGTGTAGCCATGTATGGAAGTGAAACACGGACAATAAATAGTTTAGGCAAGAAGAGAATAGAAGTTTTCGAAATGTGGTGCTACAGAAGAATGCTGAAGATTGATGGGTAGATCACGAAGCTAATGAAGAGGTACTGAACAAAATTGGGGAGAAGAGAAGTTTGTGGCACAACTTGACTAGAAGAAGGGATTGGTTGGTAGGACACATTCTGGGGCATGAAGGGATCACAAATTTAGTATTGGAGGGCAGCGTGGAGGGCAAAAACCGTAGAGGGAGACCAAGGGATAAACACACTAAGCAGATTCAGAAGGATGTAGGTTGCAGTTTTTACTCCGAGATGAAGAATCTTGCACAGGAGAGAGTTGCATGGAGAGCTGCATCAAACCAGTCTCTGGACTGAAGACCACAACAACAACAACAACAAGTAACTTTTACTGAATGTTGCGATAGGCTTGCAAGTGACACAAATACCTGACATTTTTCATCAAGTTTCTATAAACAGCTATCGGAATTTAACAATCATCCAGTTCCCAGACGATATAAATCCGCTCCTGACCATTGAGCAGTTCATGAACGTCATCATCACCACGAAATCTGTGACTGCAGCGAATTAGTTCATCGATTACCTCGACATTGTCGACTCGTCTATTTCCGATGTCGATGGTCTTGCTACTCACTAAGCGTCGCCAACGTCTTTGCGGTCTTTGTCAACTGTTTGGCACTATTTCTCTACAACTGGACGCAACATTGCATTTGGTCACATCTGAAACCTTCTCTTAATGATTCGAAAGGGAAAGGTAACCTTTGGAGCTGGTCAGGATAGAACACAACGTTTCTGATATGGTAAACTGCTGAGCACAGTAGCTGAGCATTTGTTGGTTTACTTAGTTTGCACAGGCGTACCACAGGTACACAGAAAATTCACACTTTTTCTAAAAACTTTAAAAGCAATAATCCTTGAAACAGTATTATAATGCAGTTCTTTTAAATGTAAAATCTTTTAAACATTGAAAGGTAATTAATGAAATTCTAAATTACCAAAAATTCCTCCCCATTTAACATTAGAACCAACAATCTTTAAAAAATATTACAATGATCCAAGGTATTTAGAGTAATCAAAGAAGTACCCGCTCGGCTAGCTGCTCGGTATAACGCGCTGCTTCCCGAGCGGGAAGGCGCGCCGGTCCGCAGCACGAATCCACCCGGCGGATTATCGTCGAGGTCCGGTGTGCCGGCCAGCCTGAGGTTGGTTTTTAAGGCAATTTCCCATCTGTCTCGGCGAATGTGGGCTGGTTCCCCTTATTCCGCCTCAGTTACACTGTGTCGGCGATTGCTGCGCAAACACCGTTTCCACGTACGTGTACATCATAATTACTCTACCACGCAAACATTTGGGGTTACACTGGTCTGGTGTGAGACGTTCCCAGGAGGTGGGGGGGGGGGGGGGGCACTGGGTGCCGAACTGCACAATAACCCTGGGATCGGTGTGGGGCGGTGGTGGTGTGGGTGGACTGCTGTGGCCTGTTGTGGAGTTGTGAACCACTGAGGGCTCAGCGGGACGAAGACTCTCCGTCGTTTCTAGGTCCAAGCTCTTTTTCTTTAAACTGTAAAACAAATAACTTTAAAAATCTAATTCCACTGAATTCTTTCTAAACCAAATAAGCTTAAGTTCAGAAACTCATTCACTTTAGGGCACCACACTGGCCATGGAGATGCTGACTTGCGAATAACTTAACGCCAGTTCCGTCAATCCGGTCGTGAGAAAATCAACATTACAGTAATTACAGAAGAATCACTAACAAACGTTAATTACAATTCACTGAAGCATAAGATACGCTAATGCGGCCGCACACAAATCAACCTTTTGGCAGTATCAGATCGTCAGTACAAGGCTCACGTTACTACAGTCCCAGGCTAAGACCAAACTTTTTAAATGACGTATTATCACTATACGTATTATCACTATCAGTCTTAACCAACTTTACGTTCACCCTGCCTCTTGAACATGAGGAAATTTGAAACAATACAGTTAAACCTTGATGGGATTAGTTGACAATTTTGTGATCAAAGAAATTAATTAACTCCCTTATATGCAAATTTCAACAAATCACGAAGTGCCCTGAAGCTGACATCCCTCCTCTAGAACGTCATGCACACAGTTCAACAAGATTTACACACCGCGGAACGTCTACAACAGAAAAGCATCTGATTCGCCACACATACATGGAAATTTACAGAACATTGCCAGGGTACAATTTCGTAACTTTTTTTTTCTTTTGAGGTCATCATTGTTCCGCTGGTTTGATGCAGCCCGCCATGAATTCCTCTCCTGTAACAACCCCTTCATCTCACAGTAGCACTTGCAACCTATGTCTTCAGTTGTTTGCTGGATGCATTCCAATCTCTGTCTTCCTCTACACATTTGCCCTCTACGGCTCCCTCTGGTACCATGGAAGTCATTCCCTGAGATGTTAACAGATGTCCTTAAGACGCCATGCTTAAATCCGCAGGACAGAACAGGTAGATGGAATTGTGGAAAGGGGCCAAAGGGGGCTGTCAGTTACACTCAAACACATATGACTTCATTTAGTTGCTCAAACAATACAGCAAAAAATTTTGAACTTAGTTATCGGCTGAATAGGGCACACTATCTTATGCCTCAAAGGCACAACCGCTTAAATTTAAAAACGGCTGAAAGCCATTAACTTAAAATTCAGACTCAAAACAGAATATTTAGGAGGCAGAAGGCCTCAGGTAAGTAAGTTTTACAACTTGACTGAAGGCCCAACAAAACTAACACTTGAAAAGCAAACAAGTTTGAATTAAAGACGGATGAAGGCCCATGATTTAAGACTGCAGGTAAAATTAATTTAAAAAAAAAACACATACCCAAGGTAGAAGGCCTTATCTTCAATTTGGCTGAAGGCCCCACACAGTCTGATATTTGAAAAACAAGAACTTTAATTTAAAAACGGCTGAAGGTCGATTACTTTAAACAACTAAAGTAATTTTCAGTAGGCAGAAGGCCCAAAGCTTTATGTTTAAACAATATTTTACACAGGTTGAAGGCCCCAACAATCTAAGATTTAACAAGTAAGGAATTTAAGTTTTATAGCGGCTGAAGGCCCATTATTGAAAAACACAACTACAATAAATTTTCAAAAGGCAGAAGTCCCAAAGCTTTATCAAAAAAAAAAAAAAAAAAAATAAAAATAAAAATAAAAATCTTAAATGAGGCTGAAGGCCCAAGCAACGCAAGACTTGACAAGTAAGGAACTTTCAATTTTAAAGCGGCTGAAGGTCCATTATTTAAAACCCAACTAAAAGCATACAAATTCAAACCATCGACTATAAGCCATTAAAATACACAATCAAACACCAATAAGAAAAGGCAGTACAACCAGCGGCGCTCAGAAGTTCCGGGGGTCGGTCTGCACTTGAAATATTAACATTTGCTAAGGGAAAACAGGTAGTCGGCCAACTATATCCGATCCGCCAGCAACCCAACCAAGAGACAGTCAACGGACCACCGACAACATGACTTGCTTTCCACCCGACCAGTGCACAAGGACCTCCAAAGCCAAAACGTAAAAGACATAGCCGCCCACAACCAAGTATACATAAGCTGTGAAAACTGTGGTGTCACCGCCAGACACCACACTTGCTAGGTGGTAGCTTTAAATCGGCCGCGGTCCATTAGTACATGTCGGACCCGCGTGTCGCCACTGTCAGTGATCGCAGACCGAGCGCCACCACACGGCAGGTCTCGAGAGACTTACTAGCACTCGCCCCAGTTGTACGGACGACTTTGCTAGCGACTACACTGACGAAGCCTTTCTCTCATTTGCCGAGAGATAGTTAGAATAGCCTTCAGCTAAGTCAATGGCTACGACCTAGCAAGGCGCCATAGCAATTGATAGTTATCGTATGAAGCATGTCTCATCAAGAACGATGTATACAAATGATGGATTAAAGTTAAGTATTCCAGCAGCTACGTACTTTTCTTTATAGCATTCATTACGTATCCTGTTTCAGACCTCACGCCATCCTGCGTGAGCTTATAGCGTGCATTTCCTCCTTCCCTGGCTATGTAACAAAAACTACACACTCGTGTTGACAGTGACAGCACGGTGAGGAAAGGACACTGCCTGAATTTTACGTCAGCGACCATGGCAGGTAACTGGAACGCTAACGGCCGCAAGGCAGAAATTCCGCTGGTGCACTTGGACTGCAAATAACCGAAATACAGTTAAACTCCGCCGGATGGTGGCTGAAGTTTCGCCAACTCGAACACTAGCTGTTGCTCACAGGAATACCCCCAACAGCCAACCATGAAAACCAACGGCACAATGTGAACAGACTGGCTTCGGTAATTAAATCACCACTCAACTTTGATGTCCTGGGTCGGTGAGCCACAAACCCCGTAGCAATCGGAACAGCTCCCACACACTGCGACACTGCGTAGAGACCGCCAGCGGGCCCGGCCCACTTCGCCGCACGGAGATTTCCTGGCTGATCCACACCAAGCGACCGACTACCGCACACCGGCTAGCCGGAAACTATAAGCACCAGATCAAAGATAGTACAAGTTGCGAATATAGATACACACTGCTGCTGCCACACGTAGAAAGAGGAAGAACCAAGGCATAACAGCAATAACCGCGGGAAACCAAACGCAGAGTAACAGCCAAGGCTTAAACCAACGCACAAGCCGGCGCCAGCGCGGCTCAGTCTCATCATCCTGTCCCTTCTCCTTGTCAAATGTTTTCCACATATTCCTTTCCTCTCCGATTCTGCGCAGAACCTCCTCATTCCTTACCTTATCAGTCCATAAAATTTTCAGCATTCGCTTATAGCACCACATCTCAAATGCTTCTTCTTTTCCAGTTTTTCCCACAGTCCATGTTTCACTACCATACGAATGCTGACCTCCAAACGTACATCCTCATAAGCGTCTTCCTCAAATTAAGGCCTATGTTTGGTGCCAATAGGCTTGTCTTGGCCAAGAAAGTCCTTTTTGTCAGTGCTAGTCTGCTTTTGATGTCCTCCTTGCTCCATCCCTCACTGGTAACTTTGCTTCCTGGGTAGCAGAATTACTTAACTTCATCTACTTCGTGACCCTCAGTCAGGATGTTAAGTTTCTCGTTGTTTTCATTTCTGCTACTTCTCATTACTTTCGTCAATCTTCGATTTACTCTCAGTCCATATTCTATAGTCATCAGATTGATCATTCCATTCAACATGTCATGTAATTATTCTTCACTTTCTCACAGAATAGCAATGTAATCAGTCAATCGATTGCGACGCCCCTCGCGCCGGAAGTTCGAGTCCTCCCTCGGGCATGGGTGTGTGTGTTGTTCTTAGCATAAGTTAGTTTAAGTAGTGTGCAAGTCTAGGGACCGATGACCTCAGCAGTTTGGTCCCTTAGGAATTCACACACATTTGAACATTTTCATCAGCGAATCGTATCATTGATATGTTTTCACCTTTAATTTTAATTCCACTCCTGAATCTTTGTTTTATTTCCATCATTGCTTCTTCGATGTACAGATTGAACAGTAAGGAGAAAAGACTAATCGCTCTTTTACATTCTTTTTAATCCAAGCACTTCGTTCTTGGTCGTCCACTGTTATTATTCCCTCTTCATTCTTGTACATATTGTATACTACCCGTCTCATCTTATAGTCTACCCCTATTTTTCTCAGTATTTCGAACATGTTGCACCATTTTACATTGTAGAACGCTTTTTCCAGGTTGACAAATGCTATGAATGTGTCTTGATTTTTCTTTAGTCTTGCTTCCATTATCAACCGCAACGTCAGAAGTGCCTCTCGGGTGCCTTTACCTTTGCTAAAGCGAAACTGATCGTCAGTTAGCACATCACCAATTTTTTTTCCATTCTCATGACACTACAGTCTATGACAAGCGCAACTCGCTCTTCGGCCCAACATCCAAAGTTATGTGCCCCAGAGGAAATAGAAAAAGTGCTCCCGAAACTTGCTAACCGCAAACAGTTTAATTTACAGGATGAACCTGCACGCGACTTTAGTCGAACACAGACGGACGAATTACGGTTCCAGCCAAGGCGAATGAGCCAGTTCAGATTCCAAACTGGATGCCGACGCTCACCAAAATCAGTGGGATTGTGAGGCACTGGTTCCGACGTGACGCGCTCCCCTCCACCTGCCGACTACACAGCGACAGCGACCTCCGAGCCGCTGACCTGTCACTCACAAAGGCGACGCCGTAGCACTTGCCGCGCCTGCACGCAACCAGCGTACGTCCGGTCCTCGCTGAGCGGCTGACTCCGCCCTCTGCCGTCCAGTCCACCACTCACCACAGGCTCGCCCGTCGTGCGCCTAAAACTGC
Organism: Schistocerca piceifrons; assembly: GCF_021461385.2. NCBI lineage: Eukaryota > Metazoa > Arthropoda > Insecta > Orthoptera > Acrididae > Schistocerca > Schistocerca piceifrons. The sequence goes on from NC_060143.1 coordinate 564,910,463, forward strand.
CATCTACGGCTGGTAACTCTGACCACTAAACGCCAGAAATCGACACAGTCGCACGTATGCATCGCACAAGTACGAACCGAAAATCATACGACCATTTGAACATTCCATCAGGTTTTCGCGCCGCTTTATGAGCGTACTGGCGTTTTAACCACAAGAATATTATTTTCCGGTGTACGTCTACCTTGGAGTACGTTACCAGTTCCCGAGCCATTTCACATGTACACCGTGACGCGCTTGCGATTCTTACAACGGCAGAAAATGTACATCATTATGACAATGCGCCTTTCATGTCGCGCACACGTATAATTTTGCTTTTCGAAGACCCACCGTATTTGTATGCACAGGCCTAAGAACATATTTAAAGCAGCTCCGATCCACTGGCTATAACAAAGGCGCTTCAAATGTTTTCCTTCGGTTATAACGCCAACAAATGTATTGGCTATCGTCTCCCAAATATTTCCAATGACCTGCTCCTAGTCCGATGTACATGATTGAAAAGAACCGAAATGTCTAACACTGCACATGGAGCCATCTTCCATGGGGAATGGAATATGTAACAGAACAAAGAAAGACATCGTCTGGGATTCTGAAGCACATGTCATGCCACTGCTCGACGGTCAAATAATTGGTGAAAGGGATCTTAATTTTTTCTAAGTTACTTGTTCTTAACAATAATTAAAGTATTTTATCAGTACTCACACTAAAAGTACCAATTATTCTTTACACTGGAGTAAATAAGAACACTTTTAAGCAGAATCAAGATTTTGGTTCAAATGGCTCTGAGCACTATGGGACTTAACGTCTATGGTCATCAATCCCCTAGAACTTAGAACTACTTAAACCTAACTAACCTAAGGACATCACACAACACCTAGTCATCACGAGGCAGAGAAAATCCCTGACCCCGCCGGGAATCGAATCTGGGAACCCGGGCGTGGGAAGCGAGAACGCTACCGCACGACCACGAGATCAAGATTTTGTTTTATGAGGTTACCTACATACTGTATAATCAGAAATACTTCAATTAGTGCCGTTCATTTTTCTGTCATTTGTAAGCTTCTCTTTCTCTGCATCTGCACTGATTCATGCTGCATATTTTTTAATGAAACTTAAGTTGGATTGTATTACAGGAAGACAAGTTTGTAACTATCCCATCAGAACTCATTAACCATATCATTGCTTTCGTAGGCTATACGTGGCACATAGTAATTAATTTTGTCATTGTTGTAATGGTGGTGGTCTACAGTCCGTATACGGGTTTCATGCGTCTCTCCATGCTAGTCCATCGTGTGCAATCCTCTTCATCCCTGCATAGCTATTTCTCATACATCCACTTCAACCCGCATACTGTAATGAAGTCGAGGTCTCCATTTCCATTTCCTTTTTTTTAAAGTCATCAGTCTTCTGATTGGTTTGATTCAGCCCGGCACAAATTCCTCTCCTGTGCAAACATTTTCATCTCAAAGTAGCATTTGAAACCTACGACAACAATCATTAGCTCTTCGTCTACAGTTTTTGCCTCTACAGCTCCCTCTAATACCATTCAGGTTATTTCCTGGTATCTTAATATATGTTATATCATCCAGTCCCTTCTTCTTGATAGTGTTTCGCACATAATCCTTTCCTCTCTGATTTTGCACAGAACCTCCTCATTCCTTACCTTATCAGTCCACCTAATTTTTAACGTGATTCTGTAACACCACATCTGAAATGTTTCGCTTTTCTTCTGTTCAAGTTTCCCCACAGCCCATGTTTCACTCACAAACAAATTTCTTCCTCTAATTAAGGCCTATGTTTGATACTACTAGACTTCTCTTGGCCAGGAATGCCCGTTTTGCCAATGCTAGTCTCCTTTTGATATCCTAACTGCTCCGTTCGCCATGTTATTTTGCTGCCTAGGTGGCAAAATTCCGTACCTTCATCTGCTTGGTGACCATCAGTTGTAATGTTAAGTTTCCTGCTGTTCTCATTTCTGCTACTTCTCGTTGTTTTCAGCCTTCTGCGATTTGCTCTGAATCCATATTCTGCAGTCATTAGACGGTTCAAACCATTCAGCAAATGCTGTAATTCTTCTACACTTTCACTGGGGACAGCAGTGTCATCAGCGAATCGTATCATTGACAAACTTTCACCTTGAATTTTAGTTCCACTCTTGAACCTTTCTTTCATCTCCATAATTGCTTCTTCGATGAACACATTAAACAGTAGGGGTGAAGGACTAAACCCCTGTCTTACAACCATTTTGAACCGAGCACTTCGTTCTTGATCTTCCACTCTCATTATTCCCTCTTGGCTCTTGCACATGTTGTACTAGTATCCCTGTCCCTCCCTATAGCTTACCGCTATTTCCCTCAGACTTTTGAACATCTTGCACCATTTTACATTGTCGAACGCTTTTACCAGTTCGCTAGATTCTATGGGAGTGTCTTGATTTTTCTTTTCTCTTGCTTCCATTATCAACCGTGACGTCAGAACTGCCTCTCTGGTGCCTTTACCTTTCCTAAAGTCAAACTGATCGGCATCTAACACATACTCAGTTTTCTTTTACATTCTTCTGTACACTATTTTTGCTAAAAATTTGGATACATGAGCTGTTAAGCTGACTGTGCGAGAATTCTAGCACTTCCCAGCTCTTGTAGTCCTCGGAATTGTGTGGATGACATTTTCCGAATATCTCTTCATTCTTTAGTACTTCCGAATCCAGTTCTTTGCACATTGATTCTTCCTGACTGATATCATAAACTTTAGCCTACTCTTCACTATTGATTCAAATGGCTCTGAGCACATGGCACTTAACATCTGAGGTCATCAGTCCGCTATAGATTAGAGCTACTTAAACCTAACTAACTTCAGAACATCTCAGACATCCATGCCCGAGGCAGGATTCAAACCGGCGACCGTAGCGGTCGCGCTGTTCCAGACTGAAGCGCCTAGAACTGCTCGGCCACAACGGCCGGCCTCTTCAGTATTAAACTGTGAACTGAGTGTATGTCTGCTCCTGGGTACGCATTACAATCCAGTATCTCATTTCGGAATCTCTACCTGACCATGATGTAATCTAACTGAAATCTTCTCGTTATCTCCCTGCCTTTTCCAAGTATATCGCCTCCTCTTGTGATTCTTGAACAACGTATTCACTACTACTATCTGAAATTTATTACAAAACTCAATTAATCTTTCTCCTCTCTCACTCCTTGTCCCAAACCCATATTCTCCTATAACCTTTTTTCTAATCCTTCCCTTACAACTGCATTGCAGTCCCCCACGACTATTAGATTTTCATGCCCCTTTGCATACGCTGTTACCCTTTTAATATCCTCATATACTTTCTCTGTCTCTTCATCTTCAGCTTCCGACTTTGGCATGCCTATCTGAACTATAGTTTTCGGCGTTGGTTTTGTTAGTATGCTGTTTAGGTTTTTGTGTTGGTGACGCCATGTAGCGCTCTGCATTCAAACCGCTGACTGCGCTGTGTGCAGTTGTTGGATTATTCGCTAGTGTAGTGCTGGGGAGTTGGATGTGAACAGCCCGTAGCGTTGGGCAGTTGGAGGTCAACCGCCAGCAGTGGTAGATATGGGGAGAGAGATGCCAGAGTTTTGAGAGGTTACTATGAGCGGACTATCTGGCCGTGTGTCCGTCAGAAAAAGGAACTTTGTTTAATTGGACGTCTCGAACACTATTAAGGTAAATACATTGTTTTTTTTTCTATCAAAATCTTTCATTTGCTAACTGTGCCAATCAGTAGTTAATGCCTTCAGTAGTTAGAATCTTATACTTAGCTGGCAGTATTGGCGCTCGCTGTATTGCAGTAGTTTTTGTGAGGTAAGTGATTCATGAAAGGTATAAGTTATTGTTAGTCAGGGCCAGCCTTTTGTAGGGATTGTTGAAAGTCAGATTCCGTTGCGCTGAAAATATTGTGTCAGTTTTGTGATGATTAGAATAAGTAAAGAGAGAACTGACTGAGTACGATCAGTTTTGCTCAGCTGTTTCAGTATCAAATAACGTAGAAGTTTAGCAGCACAGTCATTCTTAATTTTTATAAGGGGACGTTTCAGCTTGCCGCCGATTCTGATGAGAACAACCCCGTCAGTGAACTGTTCACACTAACACACGCTGTCCTACCCCCAGTTCATAACGAATCCTACTCCCTTTGTACCATTTTCTGCTGCTGTTGATATTACCCTATACTCATCTGATCAGAAATCGTTGTCTTCTTTTCATTTCGCATCACTGACCCCCGTCCCCCTAACACGATTCTTACTTCTCACACTTCCTTCCACTGCCCTATTCACTAGTCCTTAATGCCTCAGGAGCGTCCTCTTCTTTTAGTCATGTTGTGCAACAAACGAGTTTTTTCGTCGTCATTTCGCGAGATGTACGTAGGAAGAAGTCGACGCTCTTGAAATTTCAGTATTCAACTTCTCCGCGATGCACAACGCCTCTCTTGCAACGTCTGCCACTGGATATTAACGGAGCGTTTCTTTAACCCTCTCGTGCCGACGGTAGGATCCCGTGACGAAATGCACCGCTATTCGTTGGAGCTTCTCTGTCTCCTCTATCAGTCCTCCCTGGTACGGGTTCCAAGGTGACGAAGAATGCTGAAGAACTGGTCGCACAAGTGCAGTGTAAGCCATACATTTCCTTAGTCTGATCTTCCTAATATTTGCCTTGTCTGATCATTCTGCTTAAGACCGCTCTCGATAATAGTTTATAGATATTTTACAGTAGATACTGTTTCCAACAATAGTGTAACTGTGCAGTAGTGGATTTCTCATCCCAGGTATGCGCAGTATGTTACATTTATTTACGTTTAGGGCCAACTGCTACCGCCTGCGTCTTTAAGCAATTCTCCGCAGGTCATTCTGCACATCGATACTGTCTTCTGGCGTTGCTGCTTTCTTATAAAAAAAACCGCATCATCTGCGGACAGTCTTAAAGAGCAACCGACGCTTTCTACTAGACCATTTGTATACATTGTAAACAGCAACGGTCCTACCAAATTTCCTTGGGTACTTGTTCCGTTTAGAGTGACGTATTGAGTTCTACCTGCAAGGAAGACTTGAATCCAATTGCAATTCTGGTCCGATATTTGGTAAGCTCGTATTTTTTTTCACTGGACGGCGGTGTGGGACGATGTCAAATGCCTTTGAGAAGTCAAGGCACATGTCGTCAACCTGAGTGCCTTTGTCTATAGCGCTGCGGATCCCAGCAAGGGGCAGAGTTAGCTGAGTTCCACAACATCGCTGTTTGCGGAATCTATGTTGATTTTTATCGAGGAGATTATCGTTCTCGAAAACCGTCATAATTCTTGAGCGTAAAACGTGTTCCATAATTCTGCAACAGATTGGCGTCAACGAGATAAGCCTATAGTTGTGCGCATATGTCCTATGATCCTTCTTGGAAACGGGAATGACCTGCCCGTTCTCCAATCGCTAGATACCTTTCGTTGATCCAGCGATCTTAGATTAACTGCTGCTAGAAGGAGAGCAAGTTCTTTCACATAATCTTTGTAGAATCGTATAGGTCTCTCATTTGGTCCTGATGCCTTTTCATTACTAATCAGTTGTAGCTGTTTCTATATTCCGCGATCGGTTATCTCAATATCTGCCATTTCTGAGTTCAGGCCATTATTGAAAGGAAACAACCCTGTTACAATCTTACACGGTGAAACAATGTCGGAAGATCGAATTCAGAATTTCAGCGTTCCCTCCGTTACCTTCGGTTTCGCTGCCATTATGGTCACTGAGTGAATGAAATTTTCTGCAGCAGTACATTCCAAGAGTTTCTATTCTCTTTCTGTCTGAATTATTTATCATACAAGTTTCACTTCCGTACACTCGAGGCAAATACATTCAAAAAGATTCCTTTACACTTAAATCTTGTTTTTACGTCTTCTCTACTTCAGCTGCTTCAATTGTTTTCGAAAGAAATATCTCATTGATTACTTTCAGTTTCTCGTTTCCTAATCTAATTGCTCAGCATCTCCTGATTTCATTCCAATACATTTCGTTTATTACTTTTGCTAATATTCATCTTATGACATCTTTCCAAGACACTGTCCATTCCGATCAACTGATCTTCCAAGTCCTCTGTCGTCTCCGAGCGAATTGGAGTGTCATCAGCAAACGATAACGTTATTCTTTCTCGTTCTTAACCTTTAATTCCCTTTCCAATTGTCTTCTTGGTCTCCTGTACCGAAAACCCTAATAATTAAATACTCATTAGTCACTCAATCTGATTAATGTTTATCTCATAGCTTATGTCAGCCTAACTGGGCCAGCATATGACTCACATAATAAACGTTGTAACAACGCTCTTTACTATCTACAATGGCTAACACACCACCACCGCCCCCTCACGCTAACAACCAAATACTATCACAGATCCTGTTCTGGAACGCAGACGGGATCGAAAACAAAAGAGCCGAACTGTCGGCGCTAATGGAGAGGAGGGGTATCCCCATCGCTCTCATAAGCGAAACTAAACTCAAACCGCAAAACAGCTTAAACTTCACCGGTCATTGCGTCTATCGTACCGACTGAATAGACGGCAGCGGTGGTGGCGGAACGGCCATCATCGTACACAGAAACATAGAGCACACGAACATCGAGCTCCCTGTACTTGAAAAACTAGAGGCTACGGCCGTCAGGATCAAGTTCAACGGAGCTTACACAGTGCTGATATCGATCTACAACACACCTAGGAACATCAGCACACGAGATATCAGCTCACTACTCAACATAGCACCGCGAGTAATCGCCGCTGGCTATCATTCACGTATACGAAACGCCAACGGCGAAAAAACTATACGAACATGCACTAGATAGAAACTACATCACACTTGCACTGGTTGAACCGACTTATATTCCTTACCAAAGGAATCATAGGGCAGACGTGCTGGACATGGCCCTCATCAAGGGCATAACAGTAACCCTCAACCTCGAGGTTGTAAACGATCTGCCCTCAAACCACACGCCTGTAATACTGCACACGGAAGAAACACTGCAGAACAACGAATCACGCAGGATACTGAACTACAAGCACGCGAATTGGACTCTGTTCAAGGAAACGCTTGATAGTCGTATTCCTGAAAATCACAAGATTTCACAAACAGAACAAATCGATGCGGCTGTTGTAGCTCTTACCACTGCTGTCCAAGATGCAATGGCTGACGCCATATCAATTCGACCACCACAACATCATTAAGCGGCGCTGCCTCAGGAGATACTGAACACTATCTCATTGAGAAACCGTCTCAAGAGATATTGGCAGAGGACCCGGCACCCGTTGTACAAACGGCACGTTAACAGGCTCCAGGGAATCATACGGGAAAAAATACGTACATTTAAGAACACACAGTGGGATCAAAAACTCGCTGGGATGGATACCACACGTCCTGGAGTGTGGCAGCTAGCCCGACATTTCACCAGGGAAAAACACTACACCCCAACGCTACAGGGACCGGACGGCCCCGCCTACTCCGCGGAGCAGAAGGCGGAGCTCGTTGTCACCACACTAGCAGCGTCTTTCACACCGACCCTGGCTCCTTCCGACCCAGCGTTCACACTTGAAACTGACCAGGTGGTTACAAAGCTTGTAGCCCAGCCAGCGCGCACCGAAATCAGACGCACAGCAACAAATGAAGTCACATGGGCTATTATGCACTCCACACTCAGGAAAGCCCCTGGTCACGATGGCATTCAGAACCGCGTTCTCCAGGAGCTCACGGTCAAAGCCATGGAATACCTCACCTACATTACGAATACCATCCCCAAACACCAACACTCCCCTGCCTGTTGGAAGGCGGCCAAAGTCCTGATGTTCAGGAAGTCGGGGAAAGACCACTCCCTCCCACAAAATTACCGACCCATCAGCCTGCTTAGCGCGCTCAGTAAGGCCGCTGAGAAGGTGATTCTAAAACGATTCACTCGGTTTTGCATTGACAATGACACCCTGCGGCCGGAGCAATTCGGATTCAGGAACCACCACTCGACAACACAACTACTGGGAGTCGCAGAATACATAAAACACGGCTGCAAGACGAACAAAGCAACTGGGTCAGTGTTCCTTGACATCGCGAAAGCTTTCCATCGTCTCTGATACAATGGCCTCATCCGCAAACTCACGGACGCTGGGTTCCCCGACGGACTCGTATGTCTCGCACATTCATACCTCAGCAACAGAAGTTTCAACACTGACGTTCAGGGTAAACAATCGACACAACATGTTATCCAAGCAGGGGTACCCCAAGGTAGCATCCTAGAGCCCCTCTTGTTTAATCTCTACATTAATGATATTCCAACGACACAAAACACAGCGGTTGCCATCTACGCGGATGACACAGCCATCCTTGCGCAAGGTTGGAAACCGTCAAACAGGTTACAGACAGCACTCAGAACTGTCGACCCTTGGTTGGAGAAGTGGCGTATTAAACGTCGCCAAGTGCGAGGTAGTTCTGTTCACTCGCAGGCCGAAATTACTGCGCAAACACCAAAATTGCAGACCAATAACAATACATGGAAGTCGCTGCGAAAGTCAGATACCTCGGTGTTTGGCTAGACCGGAAGCTTACATGGGGGGACCACATAGAATACATGACTGCGCCATTGAAGCCTAAGTGTTTCTTTCGATACGTTGACGACAAGTTTATCATTTGGCCACACGGACGCGAGAAATTAGACGAGTTTTTGGAACACCTCAATGGCATCAACAGTAATATCCAGTTCACCATGGAAGTGGAAAAATATAATGCATTGAACTTCCTCGACGTCCTTGTCCAGCGAAACGAAATGGGTGCCTTGGCCACAACGTCTACAGAAAACCCACCCACACAGACCTGTACCTGCACGCCACCAGCCATCATAATCCAGCACAGAAGCGCACAGCATTGCAAACATTGGTGCATCGTGCAAGAGTAATATCAGACGACGACAACCTGCCCCACGAACTGAGCCACCTGCGCGAGGTTTTCAGGAATAACGGCTACAGCACCCATCAAGTGAAAGAAGTGATTTCTCGGAAATATCAGAATAAGACCAGCGACGAAGAGCAGGAAAAGAAACTTGCTTTGCTGCCATCCTGTGGCTCTGTGTCGGGCAAGATAAGCCGCCTGTTGAAAAGGCACAAGATCAAATCGATCTTTAGGCCTCCAACGAAAATCCGTCAATTACTGAGACCAGTTAAAGACGCTGTAGGTCCTAGAACACCTGGAGTTTACGAAATACCTTGTGAGTGTGACCAGGAGTACATCGGACAAACAGTGCGCACTGTGGAACAACGCAGGACAGAACATGAGAGGTATTATCGACTACGCTATCCAGAGAAATCTGCGTTAGCTGAGCATGCGTTAGAAAACGGTCACCACATAAAATTTGACGATACCTCTGTTATGGCTCGCACTAACGGCTTCTGGAACAGTTTAATACAGGAAGCTATTAAAAATTACCACAAACACCCTGAATAGAGACGCTGGCTTACAGCTCAGCGCTGCGTGGGATCGAGCGATCGCGCGGTTGAAGAGGGCACATCGAACGCCGACTCAAAACATACCCATATATGGCAATGTCACGGGCACCAGTGACGTCACAGCCGGCAGCTAGCGTATATAATGGGGCACGAAAAGCCCACTGGCAGTCATAACACTTGACAATGGCCAAGGAGTGCTTGGCCGAAAGCTCGTGTAGTTTTAAGCAATTGACGCAGTTGGAAACCCGAGAACATTTTATTCAATGTTATCGCCGCGAGACTCTGCATTCATACAACTCTCTCCTATGCCCAACAGGAACAGTACACTGAATAGGAGCGTGTCTAGGACATTATACATGACACTGATTAGACCGCTGATGACATAGGCAGCTCCTGTCTGGGGATACGCAGCGTCCACACACCTGGACCGCCTCCAGAAAATACAGAACGAGGTATTACGTATCATAAGCAATGCTCCCCGATACACACGGACAGCGGACCTTCACCGAGAATACCAACTGGAGACTCTCCAGGAGGTATTCAAAAAACTCGCCACACGACTGCACAAGAAATCAAGTCACTCGAACAATCCCCACATCCTACACCTGGGCAACTACGATCACAACCGTAGATGGAAAAACACAAGCGCCCAAAGACACTCCTTAGGGACTAGCCATCTATGGTAACTTCGTAACTACGCAAGCGACACAATGAGGCCAGCCCCTGCACTTCAGCCACTGACTAGCTTGCTAGCTGAGCCTCTGCCATGAGAACTGGTAATCGCAGGTGAGCCACACACGGCACGGCACACAAACAAACTCCCAACACATATCACACTGCCAGTTCCATTGAGGATCGTCGAACTGACAAACTTAAAACGACACGGCTATGTTACAGGAGCAGCAGCAGCAGCAGCTGCAGCTGTCCCAGGAGACATCGTCGGCCCAGCAGCAGCAGCGCTCACCTCGTCGACAGGACTGATCATTCCATGACAATCTGGCATCGCTTCTATGGTACTGATGCATGATACCCAACCGCTAACATAACCTTACCTTGCACGATCTGTCGCAGATAGCAAGAAACCGCTACTGCTCTTACTAGCCAACCTGACACAGTCGCAGAGGTTTTTTTCCCTTGGCACTTGCCTTGGGACTTTTTTCCCTCTGCCCTTAAAACCGCTCTTCTTTCAGGCTTGACTCTGTCGAGCTTTCTCGACCACTTCTATCACCCAGAAGCGCCCGTATTAATGGGTAACCCTACCCAGACGTACGGATAACATCGCAGTTCCTCGCTCGTGCAATTTCCTCGATTCTAAATACTAAGAATGCAGAGGTGACAATAGACCTTTTGAGTTGGTCACCATGCTTGTGCGAGCGTGGAGAGGCTCACACCTTAGTAAATAAAAAAATACTCGTTCTGTCTATTATAGTATGTATTTGGATACGAATCCAGTAATCTTAAGAACACTTTATATACCACTGTAACTCAAATTTTGATAATCTGTCTGGAACGCTTTTCTCACGCGACCATATGCTGTTGCAAACTAGATTTCTCTAGCTTAATAGCCTTCCAACGTACTAGTTCGTACCACATTGCTCAGTACGCACTACGACTGTGCATTGTGCTCCATTTTCGCTAAGATTCGTGTGTCTTGACGCCGGTGAACTATATGCATTAGCGTGTTGGTGAGAATGACAGCAGCTTCGCTCTTAAGCTTCGCGCTTGTCATAGCATTTCTCGTTCAGTGAGAGTTTAACACTTATAGTCCGATATAAGACGTCGCTGAATGATAACGTTCCTTATTTCGACGAAATTTCCGCTCCTGCGGAGCTGAATGGCGTTGAATTCAAATGTCAGACACGCTCGCGGCGGTGCCGCAGGAGGAAATTCTAAGGATGACAGCTGGAGACATTCCTCCCCGACCCCTCCCCCTCCTCATTCTCCACGCGACCGCCGCTGCGCTGTCTAAGCATCGCTTCATCGTGACGTGATTTCCAACGGCGCCATTGTCTTTGTTCACGAATTTTGGTATTACCGTGCCAGACGTGGCCTTGCCGCTTCCGTCTTAGTCGTCCGTTCGCAGTCGCCCTGGCGCAGCAGAATCCCGGAAGAAAAGACGTTCCAGTGCCACCGACGGGAGTTGTAGCTTGCCTATAGTCGCGTCGTTACGTCTGCTGGCTTCTCCATCTCGCTAGCCTACCGTCGCAGACACTGCGAAGGAATTACGTAAGATCTCTCAGATCTGTCTATGTAACTACTTAAAATGCACGTTTATTTTACCATATATGTTTCGTTTAGTTGATTTAAAACATCGTCAGTCGTCGGGAATCAAATACATTTAGAACTTCCATTCTATTGCAGATCTAAAGATGGTTCATTTCATAAGTTACTGAAGACTGATTTTTACTTATTGTACTTTCATCTGATTCCTTCTTACATCCGAAAGTGTCATTTGCATTCGCATTGACAGCTACTCGTGGCTTTGGCACTGATCCTTCTACTCTGATCTCAGTTTCATCAGAAGCAGTGCACATTTCCATATGTACTATAACAAAGTATTAGCTTGGTGCATCAGTTCGTAGCGTTTTTGTTTAGCATGTTGACTTTCTGGTTTCTATGGATTTGCCATTTTTTGTTTGTAGCTCACTATCGCTATTTAAGTTTGAATATAGTCATTTTGTCACTTGGAGATAGTGAGAGGAGCAGTAGGCACTATAAAATGGAGTGCCAAGTTGAGAAATCAGAACATATCCGACATATTCTTCTGTTTGAGTTCAACAGAAGGTTGACAGCAGCTGTGGCAGCCAAAAGCATATTCGCCATGTATGGGGATAACGCGACTGGACAGAGCACGGTAAGAAAGTGGTTTTCTCGTTTTAAGAAGGATCGCTTTGACATGAGTGACCCTCCACGCTCAGGAGAACGTTCAAGGTTTGATGAAGATCGTTTACACACAGTAACCAAAATCGTCCACGTCAGTGTACACGAGAATTGGTTAATTTGATGAACTGTCATTCCACCATTGTGCGACATCTGCATCCAATGGACAAGGTTAACAAATCATGTGTATGGGTACCGCATGCGCTAAGCCAAAATCACGAAAGTCAGCGGCTTGCCATATGTGAGTCTCTGCGTGCTTGTCATCAGTTGGCTCGCGAACAACACCGGCCTTTCCTATCCTGCATCGTTACTGGTGACGACATATACTATCTTCTTACTACAATAAGGAAAAGAAAGGAATCGTTGAGCCCAAACGAAGCAGCAGCCCCCGATACAAAGACCTGCTCGCGTCCGCAAAAGAAATCTCGCGTCCACGAAAGAAACGTTATGCATCTGGCGGACCTGCGACGGTGTGGTGCACCATGAACTGCTTGCCCGAGGTCTAACCATCACTGCTGACATTTATTGTCAACAACTCAGATGTCTGGCAGACGCATTCCAAGAGCAATGATGACCAGGAAGACTGCGTGAAGTGACGCTACTCTATGCTAACGCCCGCCCGCGTTCTGCTACACTGACAGAAAGCACTATACGGGAGTCGGGTTGGGAAGTCATTCCGCGCCCACCCCATTCACCTGATCTTTTACGGTCCCTATCCAACAACCTTCATGGAACTTCCTTTCCGGATGGAAATGCGCTCCGAATATGGCACGACGAGTTCTACGCCTGGCTACAGTCACAGAATCGAAAAGTTACCCCAGCGTTGGCAGACTGTTGTAAATAGTGAAGGAGAATATGCTACTAATGATTAAAGTTTCTGTTACGTATACCTGTTGTGTATATTAAATTTATGGAAAAACGCTATGTACTTATACAGCAATTCAATAAGCAGATATCACAGTTCAATAGCTATCTCCTGACTTACCAACAAAAACGATCCCGTGGAATATCAGATCATCTATGTGATTTCACTGAAGAGTTTCTAGCAAACAGAGCACAGCATGTCATTCTTAACGTGTAAGTAGGCTGTTTAGGTTTTTTTATTGGTAACGCCATCTCTGTATGAAAATCACTGGCTGTGCTGTGCGCAGTCTGTGGCTGCTTTGCATTGTTGTAATACTCGCCATTGTAGTGTTAGGTAGCTGGATGCGAACAGCGCGTAGCGTTGGGCAGTTGGAGGTGAGCCGCCAGCAGTGGTGGTGGATGTGGGGAGAGAGATGGCGGAGATTTGTAATTTGTCATGAACTGCTATATTTATATATGATGATATCAAGGTAAATACATTGTTTGTTCTCTACTAATATCTTTCATTTGCTAACTATCCCTATCAGTAGTTAGTGCCTTCCATAGTTTGAATCTTTTATTTAGCTGGCAGTAGTGGTGCTCGCTGTATTGCAGTAGCTTGAGCAGCGAAGATTTTTGTGAGGTAAGTGATTTGTGAAAGGTATAGTTTAATGTTAGTCAGGGCCATTCTTTAGTAGGGATTTTTGAAAGTCAGATTGCGTTGCGCTAAAAACATTGTGTGTCAGTATAAGCACAGTCTTGTATAAATTGTTCAAAGGGGACGTTTCATAAACGGACATAAACGTTCTGATGTAGACGTAAATTCGAGCGAGTGTCGGTTCCCCTATCCCACAGGCTCCACACAACAGCCAGGACGTGGGGTTGCCTCACGAACAATTAAGGGGGACCGCAAACTAACGCCGATGTTATACATTAAATTCAAAAATATGGCTTGTTAACCAGTTTCTATTTTTAATTAAAGATGTAATCATCCTCGTTATTAACAACCTATTGCCATCTAGTGTGCAAATTTTCAATGCCGGATCGATAAAAGCCAGTTGGTTTTGAGCAAAAGTTCTGGAGATAGCGTTTTGGATGTCATCCGGAATTTCACATTTATTGCAACTTAGAAAATATTGTAGCGCTAGGAATAAGTGGAAATCCGATGATGCAGTATTGGCCCCACATAATACCACCCCAAAAACAGAAGGGAATATCCACCTTGCTGCACTCGCTGGACAGTGTGTTTAAGGCTTTCAGCCTGACCGGGTTGACTCCAAACGCGTCTGCGACGATTGTCTGGTTGAAGCATGTGCGACATTCATCGGTGAAGAGAGCGTGATGCCAATCCTGAGGTAAGTAGCGGTCATCCACTGCAGTAGTAGCCCTTGGGCGGCTTGAATGACGCATGTCATCGAAAATTCCTGTCTCTCTGTATCTCCTCCATGTCTGAACAACATCGCTTTGGTTCAGTACAAGACGCCCGGATACTTGCCTTGTTGAGAACCCTTCCTGGCACAAAGTAACAATGCGGACGCGATCGAACAGTGGTATTGACCGCTTGCGCATGGTTGAACTACAGACAACACGAGCCGTGTACCTCTTTGCTGGTGGAATGTCTGGAACCATTTGGCTGTCTGACGCCCTCGCCTAATAGGCGCTGCTCATGAATGGTTGTTTACATTTTTCGGCGGGTTTAGTGACATCTCTGAACAGCCAAATGGATTGTGTCTGTGATAAAATATCCACAGTCAACGTCTATCGTCGTGAGTTCTTTTTTTGATGTGTGTAGAACATGACCGAGGCCTGTCATCATTTTTATATTTGAAAATATGTTACCAAGCAATGTGACAGAAACAATTCAAAAACATTTCCACCGCCAGATGCGTAATGTATGGGATGTAACACTGTGCCGATTTAGTAAACAGTGCGGAACTGCGCTGTCCTGTGTGACGGCACCCCCAAAAGCCTGTCGCAAAACCCCTAAATACACTGACGGAAAACAAAGATGCAGTACCAAGAAGGAGTTGTGCGACGTAAACGAAAGTCGGTAGGCGTGTTTTCTACCTCGGAAAGATGACATATATACAGTTTCGCACTAGTCGCGTAAGTGTGGTAGATAGTGGGGCCACTATGAGCATGGAAATCAGGTTTGCTTTAAATACACGCTGTAACGGTCGTGAGCGTTAGTTATCTTTGGTATTGGAGGTGGTGGCGATGTCAGTCCAGAATGCCTCTAAGGCGACAATGACGCCACTATCAACACCTCACTGAGTTTGAACAAGGTTGTGTAATATGACTGCAAGAAGCTAGATGTTCCTTCTGCGATATTTCAGAAAGACTTGACAGGAACGTAGCCACTTCATACGACTGCTGGCAGCGGATGTCACGAGAATGTACGTTTTCAAGAAGGCCAGGTGCTGTAAGGCGACATGGCACTTCCGAGAGTCACCACCATCGACGTCGGCTTCTGGCTCTGGCGCACTGTATTGCATCTGCAGCAGTAATATGAGGAGCAGTTGGCACCACACTGACACAGTGAACTATTACAAATCGCTTTCTTCAAGAATAGCTCCGAGCCAGACGCCCTGTGCTGTGCATTCCACTAACCCCAGATTACCGCCGCTTCCGAGTTTTGTGGCGTCAAAAGAGAGCTCATTGGAAGGTTCAGGGTGTTTCAAAAATGACCGGTATATTTGAAACGGCAATAAAAACTAAACGAGCAGCGATAGAAATACACCGTTTGTTGCAATATGCTCGGGACAACAGTACATTTTCAGGCGGACAAAATTTCTAAATTACAGTAGTTACAATTTTCAACAACAGATGGCGCTGCAAGTGATGTGAAAGATATAGAAGACAACGCAGTCTGTGGGTGCGCCATTCTGTACGTCGTCTTTCTGCTGTAAGCGTGTGCTGTTCACAACGTGCAAGTGTGCTGTAGACAACATGGTTTATTCCTTAGAACAGAGGATTTTTCTGGTGTTGGAATTCCACCGCCTAGAACACAGTGTTGTTGCAACAAGACGAAGTTTTCAACGGAGGTTTAATGTAACCAAAGGACCGAAAAGCGATACAATAAAGGATCTGTTTGAAAAATTTCAACGGACTGGGAACGTGACGGATGAACGTGCTGGAAAGGTAGGGCGACCGCGTACGGCAACCACAGAGAGCAACGCGCAGCTAGTGCAGCAGGTGATCCAACAGCGGCCTCGGGTTTCCGTTCGCCGTGTTGCAGCTGCGGTCCAAATGACGCCGGCGTCCACGTATCGTCTCATGCGCCAGAGTTTACACCTCTATCCATACAAAATTCAAATGCGGCAACCCCTCAGCGCCGCTACCATTGCTGCATGAGAGACATTGGCTAACGATATAGTGCACAGGATTGATGACGGCGATATGCATGTGGGCAGCATTTGGTTTACTGACGAAGCTTATTTTTACCTGGACGGCTTCGTCAATAAACAGAACTGGCGCATATGGGGAACCGAAAAGCCCCATCTTGCAGTCCCATCGTCCCTGCATCCTCAAAAAGTACTGGTCTGGGCCGCCATTTCTTCCAAAGGAATCATTGGCCCATTTTTCAGATCCGAAACGATTACTGCATCACGCTATCTGGACATTCTTCGTGAATTTGTGGCGGTACAAACTGCCTTAGACGACACTGCGAACACCTCGTGGTTTATGCAAGATGGTGCCCGGCCACATCGCACGGCCGACGTCTTTAATTTCCTGAATGAATATTTCGATGATCGTGTGATTGCTTTGGGCTATCCGAAACATACAGGAGGCGGCGTGGATTGGCCTCCCTATTCGCCAGACATGAACCCCTGTGACTTCTTTCTGTGGGGACACTTGAAAGACCAAGTGTACGGCCAGAATCCAGAAACAATTGAACAGCTGAAGCAGTACATCTCATCTGCATGTGAAGCCATTCCGCCAGACACGTTGTCAAAGGTTTCGGCTAATTTCATTCAGAGACTACGCCATATTATTGCTACGCATGGTGGATACGTGGAAAATATCGTACTATAGAGTTTCCCAGACCGCAGCGCTATCTGTTGTTGAAAATTGTAACTACTCTAATTTCGAAAGTTTGTCTGCCTGAAAATGTACTGTTGTCCCAAGCATATTGCAACAAACGGTGTATTTCTATCGCTGCTCGTTTAGTTTTTATTGCCGTTTCAAATATACCGGCCATTTTTGAAACACCCTGTAGATGGAGATCTGTTGTATTTTCTGATGAAAGCTGGTTCTGTCTCGGTGCCAGTGACGGCCGTGTATTGGCCAGGAGGGCAGTTGAGGGCCGCAGGCAACCTGTCTGCGCGGTAGACAAACAGGACCTACACATGGAGTTATGGTCTGCGGTGCGATTACGTATGACAGCAGAAGAACTCTCGTGGCTGTCCCACGCGCCCTGACTCCAAATCTGTATTTCGATCATGTGATTCTACCTGTTGTGCTGCCATTTAACAACAGCTTTCCAGGGGGTGCTTTCCAAGAGGATAACCACGTTCCGCTGTTGTAATCCAACACGCGCTACAGAGAGTCGAAGTGCTGACTTGGCCTACTGGATCACCAGATCTGTCACCAGTGGAGCACCTATGGAACATCATTGGACGAGAACTCCAACATCATCCACAACCAGCATAAACCGTTCGGTGTATTGACCCGCAAAGAGCAACAGCCATGGGACTCCATCTCACAAACCGACATCTGGTATCTGTACAACACAATACATGCACGTTTGCATGCTTCACTCAACATTCAGCGGTTACACCGGTTATCCATGTACCAGTATTTTACATTTGCAATGACATATCTCCCCTGTGATCTTGCAACGTTAATCAAATACACTCCTGGAAATTGAAATAAGAACACCGTGAATTCATTGTCCCAGGAAGGGGAAACTTTATTGACACATTCCTGGGGTCAGATACATCACATGATCACACTGACAGAACCACAGGCACATAGACACAGGCAACAGAGCATGCACAATGTTGGCACTAGTACAGTGTATATCAACCTTTCGCAGCAATAAAGGCTGCTATTCTCCCATGGAGGCGATCGTAGAGATGCTGGATGTAGTCCTGTGGAACGGCTTGCCATGCCATTTCCACCTGGCGCCTCAGTTGGACCAGCGTTCGTGCTGGACGTGCAGACCGCGTGAGACGACGCTTCATCCAGTCCCAAACATGCTCAATGGGGGACAGATCCGGGGATCTTGCTGGCCAGGGTAGTTGACTTACACCTTCTAGAGCACGTTGGGTGGCACGGGATACATGCGGACGTGCATTGTCCTGTTGGAACAGCAAGTTCCCTTGCCGGTCTAGGAATGGTAGAACGATGGGTTCGATGACGGTTTGGATGTACCGTGCACTATTCAGTGTCCCCTCGACGATCACCAGTGGTGTACGGCCAGTGTAGGAGATCGCTCCCCACACCATGATGCCGGGTGTTGGCCCTGTGTGCCTCGGTCGTATGCAGTCCTGACTGTCGCGCTCACCTGCACGGCGCCAAACACGCTTACGACCATCATTGGCACCAAGGCAGAAGCGACTCTCATCGCTCAAGACGACACGTCTCCATTCGTCCCTCCATTCACGCCTGTCGCGACACCACTGGAGGCGGGCTGCACGATGTTGGGGCGTGAGCGGAAGACGGCCTAACGGTGTGCGGGACCGTAGCCCAGCTTCATGGAGACGGTTGCGAATGGTCCTCGCCGATACCCCAGGAGCAACAGTGTCCCTCATTTGCTGGGAAGTGGCGGTGCGGTCCCCTACGGCACTGCGTAGGATCCTACGGTCTTGGCGTGCATCCGTGCGTCGCTGCGGTCCGGTCCCAGGTCGACGGGCACGTGCACCTTCCGCCGACCACTGGCGACAACATCGATGTACTGTGGAGACCTCACGCCCCACGTGTTGAGCAATTCGGCGGTACGTCCACCCGGCCTCCCGCATGCCCACTATACGCCCTCGCTCAAAGTCCGTCAACTGCACATACGGTTCACGTCCACGCTGTCGCGGCATGCTACCAGTGTTAAAGACTGCGATGGAGCTCCGTATGCCACGCAAACTGGCTGACACTGACGGCGGCGGTGCACAAATGCTGCGCAGCTAGCGCCATTCGACGGCCAACACCGCGGTTCCTGGTGTGTCCGCTGTGCCGTGCGTGTGATCATTGCTTGTACAGCCCTCTCGCAGTGTCCGGAGCAAGTATGGTGGGTCTGACACACCGGTGTCAATGTGTTCTTTTTTCCATTTCCAGGAGTGTATGTTACCTGGAGAAATGTAATTCCCAAATTTCATTACTCTACATCAACTATTTTTTGGTGTTGCAATTTCTTTCCATCGCTATACATGACCTCACGCCTCGGCTATAGAGCGAGAAGAAGCTATGAGCAGAAGCACAAGAGGAGCCCCATACTGCTCGCTAATTCCGCATTACTCCATCGTACTCGAGAGAAGACCATATGTCTCCCTGACCGCTGCACACCTTAGATCGCGAAAACAGCCACCAGAGAGCATCACATTTTTACAGTAACTTTTTTGGGTCCCGTCCCTCAGTGGATAAAAACGAAATGGATCACTTTCCTGTCCGCCTGTCTGTCTGTCTGTCTGCCTGCCTGCCCGTCCGTACGACTGTTAAGGCCCCTTTTCGCAGGAACAGGTGGAGGTATCAAGTTGAAATTTATGTGACGTACTGCGTTCAAAGGTCTCTTGGTGGCGTAAATAATTTAAGCTTCTAAGTTAACGCACTCAAAAGATCCGGCCATATATGTCACGTATTTTGACACTGGCAAACTCACTCATCAAAAGCATATGCATGATCTATCTATACACAGGTCGGCGTGTGTGGTCTAGTGCTAAATCGTGCGCCTGGGTACCGAAAGATTGCTGAATCGAATCTCGGTCGGATCACGAATATTTCAGCGTACGTTCTAACCTAGCCTTCATCTCTCAGCGATTGCCAGAAACAACAAGTGGATCGGATTTAACATCAAACTTTAGATCCCTTTCCCCGGTCGAATAAGTGGGGTGGTTTAGGGACCCGATCTCGTTGAAGTGGCGTCCAACAGAAAGACTTGCACGAGGCCACTGAGCCACACGAAACTGTCAGTATTGTAATTTGCCTCCTTCTTCCTAATTCCACGTATTAGTCTTCTATTAAGATCTGAGACGAGCGAAGATTACAATAAACTTTCTAGATTACGTAGCTCGTCATGTAGAGTTGGCTCCACTTCTTCTAGCCTAGGGTCTCATACCTGAAGCTGAAAATGTCACATTTTAGGTCTTCACTGTAGAATTTATCTAAACAAATTTGAAGATTGTTGTTGCAGAATTTTTGTTTTTACGTAAATATAATTTTTCACGTTTTAGTATATCATACAGTCTTCTGAGTTTTCGCATTAACAAAGCCGAAATTACATTGTTCGCACAAAATACAAAAATACATCCGATCACGTCACAGGCAAGCTTACGACTCGCACACTCTCTGAAAATAAATTCCAAAGAGTTTACTATTTTTCGTAACAAACGAATTTCTACTACTTTCTGTTACATTATTACCTTCGATTATTATTCCATAAATGAATCCATAAATAAACATAGTAACCAGTACTGTATTGCGTGATCAATAATAGAAATTTTAAATGTGCCAGTAGTTCGTAACCTCAAACGTTTCTAAAAAAAAAATATTAACTCTACATTCAGAACTAGTACTTATCGGTTGAAACATAGACTAAAACATTTCATAAAGTAATTCATCTTCACAAATTTTAGCTTGAAATATAACATGCTGTGTATAAAATTATGTGAAAGGTTTTAGAAAAGCAACTGGGATAATACTGACCCTTCAAAAATGCTGATATCGACACCTATTATTGAGGAAAAGTAATGCTCGAGGAGGATGTCCCGTTACAGTGCATATACGAAATTGAGGTTGTACGGAACCCTCAGAGCGCGAGACCTACCAGCACTTGTTGGTTTTTTTTTTTTTTTTTTTTTTTTTTTTTTTTTTTTTGTAAAAGAATGCTGCTCTCCAGTTGGCTGACACCACCACGAGCATGTCGTCTGCGTACGCCACCAAACCTCCTGCCCTGTATTCACCATCCAGGGTGTTCAGCAAGGGCTCGATTGCGATATCCCAAAATATTAGTCCACAGATCGAGCCCTGTGGACATCATTTTCTTATTCTCTTGACAGCCTTGCGTGTACCAGCCCTCCACTCCGCCATTCTGCCTCTACAGTAATCGAGGAGGCTATTGTAGAGGGAAGCCGATAGCCGCATTTCCCTCAATCTGGTGAGGAGGGACGGTTACCATAGGTTGTCGGATGCCCCGGCTATGGCAATTAGTATGGCGGCCGCGTATTTTCACTGATGCTATTTATGACTGTCAGTGCCTTGGTTGACGGCGTCTTCTATTGATCTACCTTCCATGAAGCCATGAATGGAATTCTGGAAACATCCGCCAGGCTGTGGCTAAGCCATGTCTCCGCTATATCCTTTCTTTCAGGAGTGCTAGTTCTGCAGGGTTCGCAGGAGAGCTTCTGTTAAGTTTGGAGGGTAGGAGACGAGGTACTGGCAGAAGTGAAGCTGTGAGGACGGGGCGTGAGTCGTGCTTGGGTAGCTCAGTTGGTAGAGCACTTGCTCGCGAAAGTCAAAGGTCACGAGTTCGAGTCTCGGTCGGGCACACAGTTTCAATCTGCCAGGAAGTTACTTAAGCTGTGCTGTTTTTTCTATTATCTTTTTTTTCTTGCGTACTTATGATTCTGTTTCAATTATTACAGTGTATGCTGTTGACGAAATTGATTTTATTTTTAATTTGTCTTGCTCGGGATTAATTGTTTTAGTGATGGTTTCTCTAATGGTTCTCGCGTCTTGGTTGGTTTCTGATTTAAACAAAAGTGTAATGGACGTTTAGCTTTTGTTTGTCGAATTCTTTCTTGTACCTTGCTTTTAGATTTTGCGATCGGATCGGCAGCCGCAACCGCTGCAAATGAAATTGAGAAATGTTTATTCTCCGAGTTTAGTCGCTGATTTTCGGGTCGGAGTCCCGCTATTTCTTGCTCCAGGCGCTGAGTGCGTCCCTGGGCAGCTGGTGCGTTTGCAACCACTTGTTCTTTTCGGAGTGCGACGTTTCCAATTCTGAGCTCTTCTTTTTGTCCACAAAGCCTTGTTTGACCTAGTGCGAGTGCCCACGTTTTGTCTCCAACCTGCGAAGTAATTGTGCTTGATGCCCTTTTTCGTTTTAGTTAATTCTGGAACTCCGCTAATCTCTCATCTACAGCGTTTATCATTTTAGTTTCCATTTCCTTTCTTTTGGGAATTTAGTCTTCGCTAGATACCACTCGTCTTATCGCCCCCATGCTGCCGCCCGTCCGAGTCGCATCACTGTTTCGACGTCCTGCGACTGATGTGTAGCTCACGCTGATTCCGGGAGCAAGTACGGCATTTTCGAAAGTAGCAGCGACTGTTGCCAGCGTGGACCACGTTGTATGCTCCTATGTTCGCGAATATTCGCGGACGTGATGCTTAACTTAGTCAAAAGCCGATACACCCGTCCCAAATGCGTCACAAAGTGAGGCAAAGTGAGAGCGCACCGGACGAAATTAGCTATACGGGCAGCCGATTCTCAAATTCTGAATCCGTTGCGCGTGTAGTTCGTCTCTAAACCGAGGCAACCAGTTCCGTTAAGCGCAGTACGCTGTGCGATTTGTTCCACAGTTTGCCGTGCCGTTACTCGGTAACGCCAGGAAATAAGAGCCGCACGCCAGGTGACAGTACCTGCAACCAGCTTTCCCTAGACGGCGTCCGCTGAGTCGGCCGCTGCTGTCTGGGACGCCTGACGCAACGAACAGCTGTGGCTCTCGCAGTCAGCACGCCTCAAGCCGCGCTGTCAGCACCTTCCGCGTCCGACATCACCGCAGACCGCAGCACGACGCGCCGTCAGCAGAGGGCGCCACACGTCGCAGCCGACAGAGAAGACAATGGCCTCCCGCTCAGCTGACGAAACTTAACACACCACGCAAGGATACATTCAATATCGCGGAAAAAAACCCTCTCATGGCCAAACTACAGTCTCCCAGCTGGTCTTTATTGGGTAAAGTGACAGATTACACACCTTTAGCAATCCATGCAGAGTTGCACTGCACCCCGACCACTTCTTGCCGGCCGGAGTGGCCGTGCGGTTCTAGGCGCTACAGTCTGGAACCGACCGACCGCTACGGTCGCAGATTCGAATCCTGCCTCGGGCATGAATGTTAGGTTTAATTAGTTCTAAGTTCTAGGTGACTGATGACCTCAGAAGTTAAGTCGCATAGTGCTCAGAGCCATTTGAGACACCACAAATGCGAAAACAGGCGAAGCGCTCGCCGAACACATCCGCACGCCACGCCATAACTGAACTATTTCCGCCATCTTGGCTTATCAAATTTCACATTACCACCAATGCGTCTTTTAAAAAAAATCTCTCCAATGGCATACTGGATTTTTTAATTTCCCACCACTGTCATTTTGGGTTCTTTGGTGGCTGCATTGCTGACTAGCAGCTGATGCTTCAGCTGTGGCTTGGAGGCCCCATAGATTCTACTACTCTTTCCATTCTTCTGTGGATGATTAGTATCAGTATTGTACAACCATGATTGAATAAGTGGACCGTTCGTTAATATTCACACCTTTGAACTGGAATTATTAAATCAGAAGGTATTTCGCCAGCCTCGTATATCTTGTAAACTACCTGGAAAATACTGTCCTGGCTGGCTGTACCTAGGATCTCAAGATCGCGTGAACATCGTCTAC
Source organism: Schistocerca piceifrons (assembly GCF_021461385.2). NCBI lineage: Eukaryota > Metazoa > Arthropoda > Insecta > Orthoptera > Acrididae > Schistocerca > Schistocerca piceifrons. The sequence goes on from NC_060143.1 coordinate 564,934,454, forward strand.
TGCAGGAGCTTTGTTTCGACTTAGGGCTTACAGTGCTGGATCAAACTCTTCTCTCAGTATCATGTTCCCATCTCATCTGCATCCAGTTCCTCCTTTCTCTCCATAATATGGTCCTCATGCTCGTTTCCATTCATAAAGCCTTAGAAGGAACCCCTTGGGTGCGAGATCGCGAGTTCAATCGTTGGTTAGGCTCATTTTAAAGTATTGTGTTAACAGTTATGATAGGAAAAATATTACCTGCTCATGAGTCTCTATGGGCGTCAGGAGGGCGAAAGAAAATGAATGTCCGGGAGGTGCAGAGATCAACCTTCTATGAGATGTATATATTCACGAAATGGTAATCGTCGACATTCAAGAAATGGTCAATACAAACGAATGGCTTGCGTCATGAACACGGAGTGAAAAAAGGCGCATCACAGTGATCACAAAGATTCTCACCATCAAGATCTAAGGCTAGCTCCTTGAGATTTACAGATGTGCACGATGTTCAGCTAGGTATTCATAGAGAATGCGCATAGAATCTTACTGGTGTAACGCGGTGAAGAGAACTCATGGAATGTGATGGCATGCAACCGAATGCGAAACAGTCTGTCGTGGAGCTTATCGTGTAACTGGCTATACTTTAAAGTGTGGCTGCGGATAGTGTGACAATATGTCTTACAGGCACAGAAAAAAACCTGCAGAGGCTGAATTTGTCCAATCAATCTAGACGGTGTGACCTGCAATATCACACACTTTTCATGGGGGATAGTTTGCCCTAAAGGGGTATGGTTTTTATAGGCAGGCCAGGAATCGAGAAAAAGCAAGTTATTTTGAAGAACTATTCGCCAAAAGCAGTGCTCATGTCATATTTGTAGCTCTCTTGTGCCCATTTTGCGCCACCGCTGTGGCCGAGCGGTTCTAGGCGCTTCAATCTGGAACCGCGCTGCTGCTACGGTCGCAGGTTAGAATCCTGCCTCGGGCATGCATGTGTGTAATGTCCTTAGGTTAGGTTTAAGTAGTTCTAAGTCTAGGGGACTGATGATCCCAGATGTTAAGTCCCATAGTGCTTAGAGCCATTTGAACCATTTCGAACCTTTTTCTTTCTCGGGGCCTCTGTACATTTATATAAACAATTTTTTATTCGCATATCAATTGTAAATTACAATCCAGTGAAATTCTGCTTCCTTCTTTATTCAGTACACGAAAATATAAAGAATGTTTGGAAAATAATTTTGGCTTAGGACACCTTCACCGTATTTCTGTACCGAGCGACTTTTTATTCGCATATCAAAATTTTGTAAATTACATTCCAGGAAAATCGCGCTTCTACATTCATTCTGCCCAAAATAATTTTGGAAGATATATATTCATCAAGATAGAAGAAATGGCGTCCAGTACACCATTATACAGACACTTTCGAAAATAATTTTGGTTTCTACACTCCTGGAAATGGAAAAAAGAACACATTGACACCGGTGTGTCAGACCCACCATACTTGCTCCGGACACTGCGAGAGGGCTGTACAAGCAATGATCACACGCACGGCACAGCGGACACACCAGGAACCGCGGTGTTGGCCGTCGAATGGCGCTAGCTGCGCAGCATTTGTGCACCGCCGCCGTCAGTGTCAGCCAGTTTGCCGTGGCATACGGAGCTCCATCGCAGTCTTTAACACTGGTAGCATGCCGCGACAGCGTGGACGTGAACCGTATGTGCAGTTGACGGACTTTGAGCGAGGGCGTATAGTGGGCATGCGGGAGGCCGGGTGGACATACCGCCGAATTGCTCAACACGTGGGGCGTGAGGTCTCCACAGTACATCGATGTTGTCACCAGTGGTCGGCGGAAGGTGCACGTGCCCGTCGACCTGGGACCGGACCGCAGCGACGCACGGATGCACGCCAAGACCGTAGGAGCCTACGCAGTGCCGTAGGAGACCGCACCGCCACTTCCCAGCAAATTAGGGACACTGTTGCTCCTGGGGTATCGGCGAGGACCATTCGCAACCGTCTCCATGAAGCTTGGCTACGGTCCCGCACACCGTTAGGCCGTCTTCCGCTCACGCCCCAACATCGTGCAGCCCGCCTCCAGTGGTGTCGCGACGGGCGTGAATGGGGGGACGAATGGAGACGTGTCGTCTTCAGCGATGAGAGTCGCTTCTGCCTTGGTGCCAATGATGGTCGTATGCGTGTTTGGCGCCGTGCAGGTGAGCGCCACAATCAGGACTGCATACGACCGAGGCACACAGGGCCAACACCCGGCATCATGGTGTGGGGAGCGATCTCCTACACTGGCCGTACACCACTGGTGATCGTCGAGGGGACACTGAATAGTGCACGGTACATCCAAACCGTCATCGAACCCATCGTTCTACCATTCCTAGACCGGCAAGGGAACTTGCTGTTCCAACAGGACAATGCACGTCCGCATGTATCCCGTGCCACCCAACGTGCTCTAGAAGGTGTAAGTCAACTACCCTGGCCAGCAAGATCTCCGGATCTGTCCCCCATTGAGCATGTTTGGGACTGGATGAAGCGTCGTCTCACGCGGTCTGCACGTCCAGCACGAACGCTGGTCCAACTGAGGCGCCAGGTGGAAATGGCATGGCAAGCCGTTCCACAGGACTACATCCAGCATCTCTACGATCGTCTCCATGGGAGAATAGCAGCCTGCATTGCTGCGAAAGGTGGATATACACTGTACTAGTGCCGACATTGTGCATGCTCTGTTGCCTGTGTCTATGTGCCTGTGGTTCTGTCAGTGTGATCATGTGATGTATCTGACCCCAGGAATGTGTCAATAAAGTTTCCCCTTCCTGGGACAATGAATTCACGGTGTTCTTATTTCAATTTCCAGGAGTGTATATTGAGTGATCTATTTGTGTTCTGAACTGAATGTAATTGACACTGTGAATCCAGAAAAATACGTGGAGACTCAAAGGTATTACTACATTCGATGTCGAAAATGTACGCTATTCACTTTGAGAATCCAAAGAAGAATGTGGAGATCGACTGCAAAAACATGTTTACTGTCACCAGTCACAATTTACTTTCCACTTTGTATTTCAGAGGCTTCAACATCCGTGATCAGGGAAATTTATGTTAATTAATATGACATGTGTTGTTATGTTTACGACTTTGTGGTAACTGACGGCGCTGTCTGCAATGGTCACAGGCTTTTTCTTCGGTCGTGTGCATCATACGCACTTTCTAAACACTCGAAAAGTGTCGAACTGGAAAGAAATTATATCGCTTTAGCTAAACACGCAATTATCGATTTCATACTCGTTGTTGTTGTGGTCTTCAGTCCTGAGACTGGTCGCATTCGGGAGGACGACGGTTCAATCCCGTCTCCGGCCATCCTGATTTAGGTTTTCCGTGATTTCCCTAAATCGTTTCAGGCAAAGGCCGGGATGGTTCCTTTGAAAGGGCACGGCCGATTTCCTTCCAAATCCTTCCCTAACCCGAGCTTGCGCTCCGTCTCTAATGACCTCGTTGTCGACGGGACGTTAAACACTAACCACCACCACCACCAGAGACTGGTTTGATGCAGCTCTCCATGCTACTCTATCCTGTGCAAGCTTCTTCATCTCCCAGTACTTACTGCAACCTACATCCTTCTGAATCTGCTTAGTGTATTGATCTCTTGGTCTCCCTCTACGATTTTTACCCTCCACGCTGCCCTCCATTGCTAAATTTGTGATCCCTTGATGCCTCAAAACATGTCCTACCAACAGATCCCTTCTTCCAGTCAAGTTGTGCCACAAACTCCTCTTCTCCCCAGTTCTATTCAATACCGCCTAATTAGTTACGTGATCTACCCATCTAATCTTCAGCATTCTTCTGTAGCACCACATTTCGAAAGCTTCTATTCTCTTCTTGTACAAACTATTTATCGTCCATGTTTCACTTTCATACATGGCTACACTCCATACAAATACTTTCAGAAACGACTTCCTGACACTTAAATCTATACTCGATGTTCACAAATTTCTCTTCTTCAGAAACGATTTCCTTGCCATTGTCAGTCTATATTTTATATCCTCTCTACTTCGACCATCATCAGTTATTTTACTCCCTAAATAGCAAAACTCCTTTACTACTTGAAGTGTCTCATTTCCTAATCTAATTCCCTCAGCATCACCCGATTTAATTTGACTACATTCCATTATCCTCGTTTTGCATTTGTTGATGTTCATCTTATATCCTCCTTTCAAGACACTGTCCATTCCGTTCAACTGCTCTTCCAAGTTCTTTGCTGTCTCTGACAGAATTACAATGTCATCGGCGAACCTCAAAGTTTTTATTTCTTCTCCATGGATTTTAATACCTACTCCGAATTTTTCTTTTGTTTCCTTTACAGCTTGCTCAATATACAGATTGAATAACATCGGGGAGAGGCTACAACCCTGTCTCACTCCCATCCCAACCAATGCTTCCCCTTCATTCCCCTCGACTCTTATAACTGCCATCTGCTTTCTGTACAAATTGTAAATAGCCTTACGCTCCCTGTATTTTACCCCTGCCACCTTGAGAATTTGAAAGAGAGTATTCCAGTTAACATTGTCAAAAGCTTTCTCTAAGTCTACAAATGCTAGAAACGTAGGGTTTGCCTTTTCTTAATCTTTCTTCTAAGATAAGTCGTAAGGTTAGTATTGCCTCACGTGTTCCACCATTTCTACGGAATCCAAACTGATCTTCACCGAGGTCGGCTTCTACCAGTTTTTCCATTCGTCTGTAAAGAATTCGCGTTAGTATTTTGCAGCTGTGACATATTAGACTGATAGTTCGGTAATTTTCACATCTGTCAACACCTGCTTTCGTTGGGATTGGAATCATCATATTCTTCTTGAAGTCTGAGGGTATTTCGCCTGTCTCATACATCTTGCTCACCAGATGGTAGAGTTTTGTCATGACTGGATCTCCCAAGGCCGTCAGTAGTTCTAATGGAATGTTGTCTACTCCCGGGACCTTGTTTCGACTCAGGTCTTTCAGAGCTCTTTCAAACTCTTCACGCAGTATCATATCTCCCATTTCGTCTTCATCTACATCCACTTCCATTTCCATAATATTGTCCTCAAGTACATCGCCCTTGTATAAACCCTCTATATACTCCTTCCACCTTTCCGCCTTCCCTTCTTTGCTTAGAACTGGGTTTCCATCTGACCTCTTGATATTCATACAAGTGGTTCTCTTCTCTCCAAACGTCTCTTTAATTTTCCTGTAGGCAGTATCTATCTTACCCCTAGTGAGACAAGCCTCTACATCCTTACATTTGTCCTCTAGCCATCCCTGCCCAGCCATTTTGCACTTCCTGTCGATCTCGTTTTTGAGACGCTTGTATTCCTTTTTGCCTGCTTCATTTACTGCATTTTTATATTTTCTCCTTTCATCAATTAAATTCAATATTTCTTCTGTTACCCAAAGATTTCTACTAGCCCTCGTCTTTTTACCTACTTGATCGTCTGCTGCCTTCACTACTTCATCCCTCAGAGCTACCCATTCTTCTTCTACTGTATTTCTTTCCCCCATTCCTGTCAATTGTTCCCTTATGCTCTCCCTGAAACTCTGTACAACCTCTGGTTTAGTCAGTTTATCCAGGTTCCATCTCCTTAAATTAGCACCTTTTTGTAGTTTTAATCTACAGTTCATAACCAATAGATTGTGGTCAGAGTCCACAGCTGTCCCTGGAAATGTCTTACAATTTAAAACCTGGTTCCTAAATCTCTGTCTTACCATTATATATTCTATCTGATACCTTTTAGTATCTCCAGGATTCTTCCATGTATACAACCTTCTTTTATGATTCTTGAACCAAGTGTTACCTATCATTAAGTTATGCTCTGTGCAAAATTCTACCAGACGGCTTCCTCTTTCATTTCTTCCCCCCAGTCCATATTCACCTACTATGTTTCCTTCTCTCCCTTTTTCTACTGACAAATTCCAGTCACCCAAGACTATTAAATTTTCGTCTCCCTTCACTACCTGAATAGTTTCTTTTATCTCATAATACATTTCATCAATTTCTTCATCATCTACAGAGCTAGTTGGCATACAAACTTGTACTACTGTAGTAGGCGTGGGCTTTGTGCCTATCTTGGCCACAATAATGCGTTCACTATGCTGTTTGTAGTAGCTTACCCGCACTCCTGTTTTTTTATTCATTATTAAACCTACTCCTGCATTACCCCTATTTGATTTTGTATTTATAACCCTGTAATCACCTGACCAAAAGTCTTGTTCTTCCTGCCACCGAACTTCACTAATTCCCACTATATCTAACTTTAACCTATCCATTTCCCTTTTTAAATTTTCTAAGCTACCTGCCGGATTAAGGGATCTGACATTCAACGCTCCGATCCGTAGAACGCCAGTTTTCTTTCTCCTGATAACGACGTCCTCTTGAGTAGTCCCCGCCCGGAGATCCGAATGGGGGACTATTTTACTTCCGGAATATTTTACCCAAGAGGACACCATCATCGTTTTATCATACAGTAAAGCTGTATGCCCTCGGGAAAAATTACGGCCGTAGATTCCCCTTGCTTTCAGCCGTTCGCAGTACCAGCACAGCAAGGCCGTTTTGGTTATTGTTACAAGGCCAGATCAGTCAGTCATCCAGACTGTTGCCCCTGCAACTACTGAAAAGGCTGCTGCCCCTCTTCAGGAACCACACGTTTGTCTGGCCTCTCAACAGATACCCCTCTGTTGTGGTTGCACCTACGGTACGGCTATCTGTATCGCTGAGGCATGCAAGCCTCCCCACCAATGGCAAGGTCCATGGTTCATGGGGGGGGGGGGGATTCATACTCGTATGATACGTAAATTTACATTAAGTATCCAGTGAAGATTCAGTTAAAAAGGACTTATGTGTGTAAACTGTATTGAACTCGATTCCATTAATCGAACTGCTTCATAGGTTTAAAAGTATTCCGGTAACCATTTTATACCATTTAATATTCTATACAAAACAATGCTTTAAATTGGAATTGAGCATCAGCATTAAGGATCATTAAGCAACATCATGGTATAAATGTCAGCGTTAAATGAACACAGAAATCAAATTAGAAAATGCCGTTATCAACTAACGAGAAGTTGTAATTTAATTATTTAATGGAAACACGAACATATTTTTTCCAGCAACAATGAAACGAATACCTTACTTTTTCTTCTAATCACAGTCAATGTGTGACACTTTTTTACAAATCGTTGCCACACTGTGTGAATTGTTCTCGTTCCATTTTAATCAAATGCTTTCGCAATCCTCCTTGATTCAGTACTTAGATTTTAAAAAAGGGGATAACCCGAAATAAATATTTGATAATTTCTTGAACATAACATGTACTGATAACGTTTGCACAGCGCATAAAACAGGGATGAGTGGGAGCAAGCAACCAAGGAAGCTAGTTATACTTGCCGCACAGTCTGTCATATGCATCACATTTAAAGACTGTTTCAAGATCACAACACTGCATTGTTCAGTTCATGAACAATAATCAGCGAGGATTTCGGGTCTGAAATTAGTAGACGAAAACCACACTCTCTCTATTGATTGTACAATTTATTATGGCCTACAAGCCAAAACTCTAGGGAGAATAAAATATTCCTATTGATTCTCACGCGCTGATGGCGCTTAGTCTCTAGCCTGGTGGTCTACTAATTTGAATATAAGATGGGATTTTGCGAGGAAAGTTATGTTGCTATTATGAATCCTATTAACTGCACGCAATCATTATTCCAATGCTTCTCATCCATAAATTCATAGCTCTACTTTCAAGTGTGCAACTGATCACTTTCAGACTCGTGGAATTCAATTGTATTTATGCAGAAGTCAAAGGTTACACGTACGATAAGACACCAAAAATTGGACGGAAAGCAGTCAAGAAGGCAAAAATATGTTTATATTCATATATAAAACATTGATACATCTTAGAAAGATCTGTCACATGCGCACACACTATTCCTTACAGTGAATATCTTCAAGAGCGAGCATTTTTGCAAAGACTGTGCAGCTATCTCCATTTGGTTAAATGGAAGTCATTGTTGCCACATTTGCGCACCAAAATTGCACGCTCCTAGATTAGAACAAAAGATCACACATATGACTCGCAAATTCTAATGTGAATTTCAACAAGAATGTCCTTCATGTGCGTTGAACATCACAATTATAGTCTAAATCATTGGCTCAAATATTTACTCACGTAATGGATTGTTCGTGGATTTATTGTCAATACCCCACACGATTCGCTCGCTAAGCCTACTTTAAGCTACGTTAGAATGCAGCACTGCACACATCCCTGTTTGGAGACAATGACCCACAGTAAAATAAAGCAAATAATTTCACACATTTGTTTCCTTAAATACCGCACACCATTCACACGCCAAAATCCTAATTATAATCACACGATTACTCTGGGCTATCCCTTGTCGCAACCGTTACGGACACATGGAAAAGGTTACACGAAGGGTGAAGCCCATAGTACAATGAAACTTCACTAAATATTTTACAAAATAGCTAACGTTAATGAGATTAGGCAAGTTAACTGAAATAAGAACTCAAATGACAAGATATGCGCTTAAGGCACCAAAAGATTGACTTTATATTAATGTTTGGAGATGAGCTCTTGCTAGAAATCAAAGTCCTAACCATTGAGTTTATTACCAAAATTGCTACAAATGGTGGTGGTAACATACCGTTGACTGTCATAATCGTGAAAAAATAACGATGTATCTCATCCTCTTGAAATTTTAACAAGTGTAAGACGGAGATCTCCACAGGATCCGTCCATACACTAAGCTGAAAATGGTGGGGCACCACTAACGATAACTATGCTCTTCTCTGAAAAGATGAGGATGGTTGGGGGGGGGGGGAGGGTAAATCGCTACCTCACCTCGAAGAAGATTATAACTCTAGAGGTGCAACTTTGACTGTACTCTCCCGAGAAATTAGTTTGGCACCAAAAGCTAAATAAAGCAAAGCATCTCTGTCCTACGTCAGCTTTGCAGACGAATTCACATCCACAACTCACAGCAATAGAAGGGGAATAAGGAAAGAACGTATATAATGTAATTAAAGAAATAACACGGTGCCTTCCATCTCTCGTCGAGATGTTCAAATTACCATATCAAACATACAAGAATGACTAACATGTCATGACTCAAGAAAGAGTTTTTTGTGACAAAGTAATGAGGCGGAATAAGTAGTTCCGTCTCACAATAACGCTCAATAACGCTGCATATAAATGAATAATGGAGAAATAGTAGAACCCGAGACAGTCAAAAGCCATCTCCTTATCCCTGCAATGGTAGTCGGAAAACACTATGATTTCAATGACTCACTTAAGCTTTCCACTTGATGAATTCCGTTGACTCACGAGAAAGAGTCGAATTTTAGACAGGTAGATGATCACATCATACACGGGATCTGTTCTCCATGGGAACAGGAACAGCACTGCACACAAAGTTTACATATGCAGATTCACAATTATGTGTCTCAAAAATTTATTTCTGCTTAAACCACAGTGATTACTGTGCATGATATGTATGGGTGATTACAGGTCGCAGTTCGGCAGGATTGGCAGTCAGAACTATGCACTGCCACGCATTTGGATACACAGGAACAATGGGAACCTCCGGAACGGAAACGGTCATTGTGCGTGATAATAGGTCACAGTCGGCTACCGAATGTTGCGAGACTGACAGTCTGCAGGCAACATTCCTTCCATCTGGATGCGTGGGAACAATGTTAATTACTGCATTGTTTCGATAATTAATACGATCAATTTCGTTAATCTCAGAGTATACTTTGATGTCCTAAGCTTACATTAGTAACTTACTTGTCATAAAGAAATTTAATTGTCATAAAGAAATTTCCGATATGCTCCCAAGCTAGAAATTAGACCTGTAACAGCAGTGTGTGACAAGTGAGGTCATGTTAAATGCTCTTCAATAGTGTATCTGTAAAGAAGAGAAACCCAAAGTACAATAAGCAAGAGCGCTCGCATTCACATTTACTTGTAAACCAAACGTAAACAATGTACTTGAATAATTCCTATACCCCTTGTTCTTGTTCTTCATCTTCATCTTCTTCTTCCTCTTGGTTCTTCTCGTGTTAAGGGAACCTCACACGATTAATACCTATTGCCCAATACTGAATTCTGTGCAGTAATATTGACAAGCTGAGATCGGTATGACGGTTTGCGCAGTATGCTGAAGAAGACTGCAGAGCTTTAAAAAAATAACGCTCTCTCACTTTAATGTGCAAATATTGTATTATGTTAGAGTGGTACTGCGCTGTACACAGCAGTTCCTGCCGAGACTGAGAGTAATTCAGTTTGTCCGAATAAATTTCCGCAAAAAATTGAAAAAAAAAGAGAGACGAAAGATCAGAAAGTGGGCTCGAAGATGTATCCGAAAGCGCCTTATGGTGCTATGATAAATGAAATGGTAGCCGGAAAACACTATGGTTTCAATAATTACCACGATCAATTTCGTTAATATCAGAGTACACTTTGATATCCTAAGCTTACATCGGTAACTTACTACGTACAGGAAATCCACTCTTGTCATAAAAAAATTTCCCAAATGCTCCCAGCTAGATATTAGACCCGTAACAGCAGTGTTACGCTTAGGAAACGCTACACACCTTTTTGTGCACAATAGAAGAGATCGTCTTACCTCTTGCTTAATCTAAGAGATTTCCCAGATTTTCATTAAGATTTGCGCCAGATTTTGAGGCATCTTTATGACTGACTCTGTTCTGGAGGTTGCTGGGACTAGCTCGCCTTAGGTCGTGTCTACAAGCAGAACATATACACTACTTGCCATTAAAATTGCTACACTACGAAGATGATGTGCTACAGACGCAAAATTTAACCGACAGAAAGAAGATGCTGTGATATGCAAATGATTAGCTTTTCAGAGTATTCACACAAGGTTGGCGCCGGTAGCGACTCCTACAACGTGCTGACATGAGGAAAGTGTCCAACCGATTTCTCATACACAGACAGCAGTTGACCGGCGTTGCCTGGTGAAACGTTGTGATGCGTAGTGCAAGGAGGAGAATTGCGTACCATTACGTTTCCGACTTTCATAAAGGTCGGATTGTAGCCTATCACGATTGCGGTTTATCGTATCGCGACATTGCTGCTCGCGTTGGTCGAGATCCAATGACGGTTAGCAGAATATGGAATCGGTGGGATTACGAGGGTAATACGGAACGCCGTGCTGGATCCCAACGGCCTCGTATCACTAGCAATCGAGACGACAGGCATCTTATCCGCATGGCTGTAACGGATCGTGCAGCCACGTCTCGATCCCTGAGTCAACAGATGAGGACGTTTGCAAGACAACAACCATCTGCACAAACAGTTCGACGACGTTTGCAGCAGCATGGACTATCAGCTCGGAGACCATGGCTGCGGTTACCCTTGACGCTGCATCACAGACAGGAGCGCCCGCGATGGTGTGCTCAACGACGAACCTGGGTGCACGAATAGCAAAACGTCATTTTTTCGGATGAATGCAGGTTCTGTTTACAACATCATGATGGTCGCATCCGTGTTCGGCAACATCGCGGTAAACGCATATTGGAAGCATGTATTCGTCATCGCCATACTGGCGTATCACCCGGCGTGATGGTATGTGGTGCCACTGGTTACACGTCTCGGTCACCTCTTGATCGCATTGACGACACTTTGAAAAGTTGATGTTACATTTCACATGTGTTACGACCCGTGGCTGTACCCTTCATTCGATCCCTGCGAAACCCTACATTTCAGCACGACCGCATCTTGCAGGTCCTGTACGGGCCTTTCTGGATACAGAAAATGTTCGAGTGCTGCCCTGGCCAGCATATTCTCCAGATCTCTCACCAATTGAAAACGTCTGGTCAATGGTGGCCGAGCAACTGGCTCGTCACAATACGCCAGTCACTACTCTTGATGAACTGTGGTATCGTGTTGAAGCTGCATGGGCAGCTGTAGCTGTAGAGTTCCGTATGGTTGTTCACAGCTTCCGCAGTAGCTGTGCAGTCCACGAAGTCCCCAAAATACTTCACCACACACAGCAGTGTCTTGTTCATGAGGTTCTCGATATGTAAATAGTACAGTCCATCATACTATTCCTGCTTCGTTAAAAATATATTGAACACACTAACAAATGTTTTGCTATGACCGTTAAAATATTTTAGCCGTACTGGCGTTAAATGAATAACCTGAAGTCAATAAAACTGTCATTTTCTTAACGATTAATTATAAAAGTTACATACGCTGAAGAGACAAAAAAAACTGGTACTCCTGCCTAACATCGTGTAGGGCCCCCGCGAACACGCAGAAGTGCCGCAACACGACGTAGCATGGACTCATCTAATGTCTGGAGTAGTGCCGGAGGGATCTGACACCATGAATCCTGCAGGGCTGTCCATAAATCCGTAAGCGTACGAGGGGATGGAGATCTCTTCTTAACAGCACGTTGTAAGGCTCTCAGATATGCTCAATAATTTTCATGTCTGGGGAATTTGGTGACTAGCGGAAGCGTTTAAACTCAGAAGAATGTTCCTGGAGCCACTCTGTAGTAATTCTGGACGTACGGCATGTCGCATTGTACTGCTGCAGTTGGCCAAGTCTGTCGGAATACAGAATGTGTCACCTGTCAGAGTCGTATCTAGACGTATCAGGGCTCCCATATCACTCCAACGGCACACGCCCCACACCATTACAGAGCCTCCACCAGCTTGAACAGTCCCCTGCTGACATGCAGGGTTCATGGATTCATGCGGTGGTCTCCCTACCCGTACATGTGCTTCTGCTTGATACAATTTGAAACGAGACTCGTCCGACCAGGCAACATGTTTCCAGTCATCAACAGTCCAATGTCGGTCCTGACGGCCCCAGGCGAGGCGTAAAGCTTTGTGTCGTGCACTTATCAAGGGTACACGAGTGGGCTTTCGGCTTCGAAAGCCCACATAGATGATATTTCATCGAATGGTTTGCACTCTGGCATTTGTTAATGGCCTAGCATTCAAATCTGCAGCAATTTGCGGAAGGGTGGCACTTCTGTCACGTTCAACGATTCTGTTCAGTCGTCTTTGGTCCTGTTCTTGCAGGGTCTCTTTCCGGCCGCAGCGATGTTGTAGATTTGATGTTTTTTCCGGATTCCTAATATTCACGGTACACTCGTCAAATTGTCGTACGGGAAAATCCCCACATAATCGCTTCTAGCAGATGCAGTGTCCCGCCGACTATAACACCACGTTCAAACTCACTTAAATCTTGATAACCTGCCATTGTAGCAGCAGTAACCGATCTAACAACTGCGACAGACGCTTGTTGTCTTATATAGGCATTGCCGACCTCAGCGCCGTATTCTGCCTGTTTACGTAACTGTGCATTTGAATAGGCATGCCTATACCAGTTTCTTTGGCGCGTAAGTGGAGTCTCCCAGTAGCCACATAGTTGCGTTGTTTCTGTTCATTGAAAAAAAGACCTCCTGAGGCCAAAGTACTGCAGCTAACTGAAAAATATTTGCTCTCTGACATGAAATTACATGTAGATGAATAATGAGATTGCCCCACGGTGGGCGCCAATGTTGTGGTGAACTGAAATTTCTTTAATTTCTTATATAAAACTGACATGCAGATTACTAATCATATTGCCCCACATTGGGGGGGGGGGGGGAAGCAATAATAAAGTGATGGCAATAAATTAAGTGAAATCAGGAAGCACAAGGTTTTGAGATGAAGGTGGGAATAAGTGACTGTAACAGATCGGTAAGATAATGAAAACACGAAATGATTGCATTTGTTAGAGTACCTTATACACAAAAATTACAAATCTCAGGGCCATTTGACGGGCCAAGGACAAAACTCATTTACGAGGGTCACTTCAAAAGAAATGCACACAATTTTTTTTAAAAAATCCATCTTTTATTCTACATGTTTGAAAGTTTTACAGTGTATAGATACATCAGTTAGGAACAATATTTTCATTTCTCCGCATAATTTCCATCCCTCTCAACTGCCTTACGCCGTCTTGGAACCAGCACCTGTATACCCGCACGGTAAAATTATGGACCAACCTGTTGGAGCCACTGTTTGGCAGCGTGCACAAGGGAGTCATCATCTTCAAACTTTGTTCCACGAAGAGAGTCTTTCACGTTTCCCAAAGAGATGATAGTCACATGGAGCCAGGTCAGGACTGTAAGGCGAGTGTTTCAGTGTTGTACATCCGAGTTTTGTGATCGCTTCCATGGTTTTTTGACTGACATGTGGCTGTGCATTGTCGTGCAACAGCACAACATCCTGCTTTTGCCGATGTGGTCGAACACGACTCAGTCGAGCTTGATGTTTCTTGAGTGTCGTCACATATGCATCAGAATTTATGGTGGTTCCACTTGGCATGATGTCCACAAGCAAGAGTCCTTCGGATTCGAAAAACACCGTAGCCATAACTTTTCCAGCAGAAGATGTGGTTTTGAATTTTTTTTTTTTTTTTTTCCTTGGGTGAATTTGCATGATGCCACTTCATTGATTGCCTCTTCGTCTCTGGTGAAAAATGATGGAGCCATGTTTCACCACCTGTCACAATTCTTCCAAGAAATTAATCTCCACCATTCTCGTACTGTTCCAAAAGTTCGCTGCATAGCGTTTTTCTTGTTACTTTGTGAGCCACTGTCAACATGCTGGAAGCCCACCTGGCACAAACCTTTCTTAACACGAACACTTTCAGTATTCTGCAAACACTTCCTCCCCTATCCCAACGTAGCGTGACAATTCGTTCGCTGTGATGCGTCTGTCAGTGGTCACCAATTCGTTAGCTCTCTGCACATTGTCTGGAGTGTGTGCAGTACGAGGCCTGCCGCTGCGAGGACAATCCTCAATATTGCCGTGCCCGCTTTCATCACGTAACCTGCTTGCCCACCGACTAACTGTACTGCAATCAACAGCAGCATCTCCATACACCATTTTCAACCTCATGTGGAAGTTTCCCACTGTATCGTTTTCACAGCACAGGAATTCTGTGACAGCACGTTGCTTCTGACGAACGTCAAGTGTAGCAGCCATCTTGAAGACATGCTGTGACGGCGCCTCTCACGGGAACAGGTTGAACTCAGTTTGAAAACAAGCGGGAAGGATGTATCTACACACTGTAAAACTTCCACACATGCAGAATGAAAACTGTATTTTTACGAAAAGAGTGTGCATTTCTTTTGGAGCGACCGTCTTACTAAAGGCGCGTACTCACGAGGCCAAGGAAGACCAACGAACGACAACTAGCGGCTTCATTGGCCGAATCCTGATTACTCCGTACGGGCGGCAAATCGGAACCAACGAAGCGGTTGATCTTGGTTGCCGTACGGTCTACTGACGGCAACATCAAGGTGTTGGCGGTTGGATGGCGTCGGATCCCCAATCCTACTGCGGACGCCGAGGCGAGTGTCAGTGGTTCTGTAGCGATTCGATATTGTGCCGTGGCGGCTCGTCGTACTGTATTGTTTTGATATCGGTATGCTCTTATCTTTGGCTCTAAGATGTTGCCCAGCGAGCACGGCCCCCTCTGGCGAGGCCTGCAGGTTCGGCTCTCTGGGCCCGCTTGGAAGTATGACAGTTGGTATGATGAGGGGAATAACACTGGAGCAACCAAGCGGGAAGGACGCTTCTTTACGGCCTGACACGTGTCCCTATATAGGAGTACACTGGGATGGATATTCAGCGATCATGGTAGCCTGCATTTGGCTTGTAGTGAGGAGGAACCTCGGGAGCAGACTATTGTAAACCCGCCGAGCTGTCAGAGGTGCGTTTACCGGAATTTCTGGATGCTTCGGTTCTGTTTATTGGTACGGAAGTCCGCGTCTCTATGGAATTTGCAGGCTGAATTGTATCAGCAAGGATTTATGTGTCAAAAAGATCTGTTAGATATTTTCATTACAACTTCGTATATTGCATCTTATTGAAAGTTTGATCCGTGAATTTTAAGTGTCCGTCGCGCTCGCCTCTGCAAGGAAGCTTGTTGTGAAGTTCGTTGGCAGTGTAGTATTTATGTGTGTTTAAGTGCTTCTACCTGCCTCTTAGTAACTCTCGCCTTCCTTGAGGCAAATAACTGACATGTTCTTTCATTGGTGGCGGCAGGAATTCATGGAAGGCCGAGCCCCAGACTCATCCTCACTTTTGAACGACAACATCTACATTTATTTCGCGTAAACATTTAAAATTTTCCTTAACAGTGGAATGAAGCGAAAAACCAGTTAACTAGAACCAATAATCACAGAACGCCAGAAGGCCTTTTTTTGAAATGTATCCCTCTTTAAAAAGAAAGTACAACAAGATCAACATCAATAATCACAGAACTCCAGAAGGCTTAGAATTTACTTTAAAATTCTCTCTTAAAAAAAAATTACAGCAAAATCGAAATCAATAATTACCAAGCTCCAGAAAGCTTAGAAATTGCCTAGAAATTTTTAAGATTTACAACAAGGTCAAGATCAATACAGAGTCCCAGAAGGAGATCAAAATATTTTATCGTTCTTGCAAAACAACTTAAGCTAGTAAATGCCCCGCTTCGAAAGAACTAGGCCACGATCATGACTACCAGGAATACAACAAATACAAAAACAGCGACAGCAGGCAGGCATGTAAGGGCTTAAAAGTATGGTAAATTGGCAACAGTTCCATATATAAATACAATGAGGAGCCAAAGAGACTAGTGCATCTGCCTAGTATCGTGTAGGCACCCGCGAGCACGCAGAAGTGCCGCAACACGACGTGGCCTGGACTCGACTAACGTCTCAAGTAGTACTGGAGGGAACTGACACCATGAGTCCTGCAGGGCTGTCCGTAAACCTGTAAGAGTACGAGGTGGTGGAGATCTCTTGTGAACGGCACGTTGCAAGGCATCCTAGATATGGTCAATGATGTTGATGTCTGGGGAGTTTAGTGGTCAGCGGAAGTGTTTAAACATAGAAGAATGTTCGTGGAGGAACTCTGTAGCAATTCTGGACGTGTGGGGTGTCATACCGTCCTACGGGAATTGCCAAAATCCGTTGGAATGCACAATGGACATTAATGGATGCAGATGATCAGACAGTATGCTTGTGTACGTGTCACCCGTCAGAGTCGTATCAGGAGTCCCCTATCACTCCAACTGTATACGCCCCACACCATAACAGAGCCTCCACCAACTTGAAGAGTCCGCTGCTAACATGCAGGGTCGAGGATTCATGAGATTGTCTCCATACCTGTACACGTGCAGCCGCTAGATACAATTTGAAACGAGACTCATCCGACCAGGTAACACGGTTCCATTCATCAACATTCCAACGTCGGTATCGACGGAGCCAGTTGAGGCGTAAAGCGTTGTGTCGTGCATTCATCAGGGGTACAAGAGTGGGCAATCAGCTCCAAAAGCTGAAATCGATGATGTTTCGTTAAATGGGTTAATGGCCCAGCATTGAAATCTGCAGCAATTTGCAGAATGGTTGCATTTCTGTCACGTTGAACTATTCTCTTCAGTCGTCGTTGGTCCCCTTCTTACAGGATCTTTTTCCGGCCGCAGCGATGTCGGAGATTTGATGTATTACCGGATTTCCGATATTCAAGGTACAGTCGTGAAATGGTCGTACGGGAAAATCCCCACTTTATCGCTACATCGGAGATGCTGTGTCCGATCGCTCGCGAAGCGTTCAGACTCACTTAAATCTTGATAACCTGCCATTATAGCAGCAGTATCCGATATAACAACTGCATCAGACTCTTGTTGTCTTACATAGCCTTTGTCGACCGTAGCGGCCTATTCTGCCTGTCACATCTCTGTATTTGAATACGCATACCTATACCAGTTTCTTTGGCGCTGCAGGGTATATATATATATATATATACACTCCTGGAAATTGAAATAAGAACACCGTGAATTCATTGTCCCAGGAAGGGGAAACTTTATTGACACATTCCTGGGGTCAGATACATCACATGATCACACTGACAGAACCACAGGCACATAGACACAGGCAACAGAGCATGCACAATGTCGGCACTAGTACAGTGTATATCCACCTTTCGCAGCAATGCAGGCTGCTATTCTCCCATGGAGACGATCGTAGAGATACTGGATGTAGTCCTGTGGAACGGCTTGCCATGCCATTTCCACCTGGCGCCTCAGATGGACCAACGTTCGTGCTGGACGTGCAGACCGCGTGAGACGACGCTTCATCCAGTCCCAAACATGCTCAATGGGGGACAGATCCGGAGATCTTGCTGGCCAGGGTAGTTGACTTACACCTTCTAGAGCACGTTGGGTGGCACGGGATACATGCGGACGTGCATTGTCCTGTTGGAACAGCAAGTTCCCTTGCCGGTCTAGGAATGGTAGAACGATGGGTTCGATGACGCTTTGGATGTACCGTGCACTATTCAGTGTCCCCTCGACGATCACCAGTGGTGTACGGCCAGTGTAGGAGATCGCTCCCCACACCATGATGCCGGGTGTTGGCCCTGTGTGCCTCGGTCGTATGCAGTCCTGATTGTGGCGCTCACCTGCACGGCGCCAAACACGCATACGACCATCATTGGCACCAAGGCAGAAGCGACTCTCATCGCTGAAGACGACACGTCTCCATTCGTCCCTCCATTCACGCCTGTCGCGACACCACTGGAGGCGGGCTGCACGATGTTGGGGCGTGAGCGGAAGACGGCCTAACGGTGTGCGGGACCGTAGCCCAGCTTCATGGAGAAGGTTGCGAATGGTCCTCGCCGATACCCCAGGAGCAACAGTGTCCCTAATTTGCTGGGAAGTGGCGGTGCGGTCCCCTACGGCACTGCGTAGGATCCTACGGTCTTGGCGTGCATCCGTGCGTCGCTGCGGTCCGGTCCCAGGTCGACGGGCACGTGCACCTTCCGCCGACCACTGGCGACAACATCGATGTACTGTGGAGACCTCACGCCCCACGTGTTGAGCAATTCGGCGGTACGTCCACCCGGCCTCCCGCATGCCCACTATACGCCCTCGCTCAAAGTCTGTCAACTGCACATACGGTTCACGTCCACGCTGTCGCGGCATGCTACCAGTGTTAAAGACTGCGATGGAGCTCCGTATGCCACGGCAAACGGGCTGACACTGACGGCGGCGGTGCACAAATGCTGCGCAGCTAGCGCCATTCGACGGCCAACACCGCGGTTCCTGGTGTGTCCGCTGTGCCGTGCGTGTGATCATTGCTTGTACAGCCGTCTCGCAGTGTCCGGAGCAAGTATGGTGGGTCTGACACACCGGTGTCAATGTGTTCTTTTTTCCATTTCCAGGAGTATATATATATATATATATATATATATATATATATATATATGTGTGTGTGTGTGTGTGTGTGTGTGTGTGTGTTTAAGGACTTTTAAGGTTGATTTAGTGAAACTCTTACTGTAATTGATTAATTATTAATAAAATATTGAAAATACCCAACGGACGCCAATTGTATTTAAACTAGGTGGTCTGGCCTGTAGGGCAAACAGTACAATTAAATGTAATGTCGAGTCTGGTTGTTCTTTTTTTGGACCTGCCAGCCCTGCGTTTGATCCCTTACGTTTCAAATTAAGTGTATATCCATTCACTTGGTGGCACAGGAGATGCGGGACAATCGAGGAAGCTGTCTGCGATTCGAACCTTTCGATACCGACCGGTACCCCCATCCCCAACTGACCCACCTCCTCTGCCTCCTCCACAACTCACCCCTCCAAGCCTTTCGGCCACACGTAGTACGGTGGGCCTTTCTTTTTGCCGACTCGCCTGGTGCAGCAGCTGCGACGCCTTTTTCGCAACTCTTGGTCTTCTCTCTCTCTCTTCTTCTTCTCTCTCTCTCTCTCTCTCTTTCTGTCTCAGCCCTCTCCTCGATCTCTCCTCCCAGTCCCCGAGGGTCCGAGATTAAAGGGCGCGTGCAAGAAGCCCAGTCGTCCGGTTTTTGCGCCCGTCGGGCGTCACGCAGCCGGCGGAGTTTATCAGAGGGCTGCGAAAGCCGGACTGGAATTGAAGACGGCGACACAAAAAGCCCTTAATGAGTCGCGGCTCCACCTTGCCCTGCCTTGTATCTGGCTCGACGAGCACTGTGCCCTCTGACAGCCACACAGTTCCGCTCCCCCTCCCCCCCCCCCCCCAACCCTTCTGACACCACCACCTCCGTACCACTCTCATCCCCACCTCACCTTCCTGCCGCTGTACCCTCTTGCTAAACTTTCTTTCCCACGCCCAGTGCGCTCAGCGCTCTCTTTCTCAGTTCTGCCTCCGCCCCCCCCCCCCCCACCGGCCCCCACCACCGTCTCAATTAAGCCCGCTTTTCTGCTTACTTTCCTTTCAGCCCGTTCCTAAGATAACAGTACGGCAACTTTTACAGCAGATGCAATCACGCTGTTCTCTGAGCTCGCAGTTCGAAAGGTCCCACTTCTTCAAGCTGCAACCCTTCCTCATTCCATCCTGCTCCCTCTGCTTCTCCACCTCACGCCAGACGTACTGCAGTATTAAGGCATTAGCTTGGAATCTGGACATCGAGTAGCTGCGATTAAGACGCTGGATTTTCGCGAGCTCAGTGATTTAATTACCGGTAAAATTCTCTTTGTACGAGGTTGGATTCTCCTCAGTCGCAATCGAGGAAGAGAGACCAGGCTTCCGTCTAATACAATATTGACAGATAATGTGGGAAATCACTGATCCAAAAAGTGCTATAAGAGACAGAGAAAAACAATTTATCGAGATGTTTATCTGGAGTGTGCGTTCTTGATCGCGGACTGAAAGCGCTTAGAAACGATGGACATGTACCCTTAGGCAAGTCTAAAGACTACCCACTCAGTAAAAGGAAAAGTGAATGAAAGCATTTTGAAGGATGCCATTGGGCTATGAACCTCTGCAAAGAAGTCAAACGAGCGTTCTTGGACATTTATTGAAACGCAATGATTTTCTGATAAGTAAATTTGAAGACAAATTTTTTGAGAGATAATTGCAAGATGAGGCCGACAAACAAAATAGTACAAGATCTACCAGAGGTCAAATGACAAAAATTATCAATAAATGAAACGGACCGTGACAAATACGGATGAGTGGTGTGCTGTGACAAGGCTAGCTTTTAGAAGTTGCTTGATTTATATAAAATGTACCAAAACAAACTCAAACTGAAATAACGTCGAAATTTTTACTAAACACTAGTAATAGATAAACTTTACCTTTGGTGTGAAAATACTCTTTGCTAACAGTAGGTGTAACATTAATGTTCAACAACTTCATGTTAAGTTAATTCGAGAGTGAAAGACAAACAGCAAAGCTAGTGCTCACTTATAGAGAAAATATTATGTCCCCTCCTCTGCCATATATCCCGGGACTATTCCTTTCGAAACTTTATTCGACATTTGATCATCTTAATATTTGACTAATAATCTAACAGCCAGGAGAAATTCCTCCATTGCGTGCATCGGAAGGACATCACTGACGCCTATGACCTCAACCCTCGTCGCCTTGGCAAATCATCAAGATTAACCCTCAGTGGCGTCTTTTGAAAGCCGCTGAGAAGCAAACAGCTTTCGGTTGGCTCGGGACTCGTAAGCTCATACTGGTTGTCACCCACCTCTTCCATGCACCTGAAGCTCTGTGTCCGCTTCCAGTTATGATGTAAGATGTAATGAAAATTATTAACATTTTCTGATCTGGCATGTCACTAAAATTATTAACGTTTTCTACGGTCATGAGAAAGAAATAAAAATAAGTAATCTGTATGCACACTTAGCTTATAAATAATATAAATGACGAATTTCACCGAAAGTACTCCAGTGGAACACCATATATCTGAACCAAATCACTCAGGACAAAATACTTACAACGAACAAGTTATTCTGGCAGATATTTTCGTAGACCACTTAAAGTGCCCAAGACAGTAACAGACGACACATATTTGGTCCAACCACGTAATAAAATTAAGTGACACATTGTTTGCTTTTATGACCAGTGCTTGGCTCTAATGGTTCAAATGGCTCTGAGCACTATGGGACTTAACATCTGTGGTCATCAGTCCCCTAGAACTTAGAACTAGTTAAACCTAACTAACCTAAGGACATCACACACATCCACGCCCGAGGCAGGATTCGAACCTGCGACCGAAGCAGTCCCGCGGTTCCGGACTGAGCGCCTGAACCGCTGACCAGTGCTTGTTTCAGTTAAAATTTCTGGGCTCTGAAGCCGTGGTCGATGTGTAAATCTGTTGATATAAGAACGTAGGCTTCCGCGGCCGGTGCAATGACGCGGCATAATACCCAGAAGAATTTTAATCACTGTAAATCTGTTCTCTGAGGTATCGTCTCCGATTGCGAGATACACCTGTGGAGGTGAAACGGCAGCTACAACAAGGGATTCATAGAGTACCTTTCTCAAGTAACAGTAACCGATCGCAATAATGTTCATTTACAAACACCATACAGATTTTAACAGAAAAATAAGCCGCTACGTAAAATATGGTTGTCGATTTTTGTATCAACAGAATGACGATCGATTGCTTTTGAACCAGAGCAACGGCACCATTCAGAGGTAATCACGCATTTGGCATCATGTGACGAATGGGTATTCCTTCCATGCAGCTCTTTAAATACCAGGGCACCTCGAGCGGTATTACCTGCGAAGATTGTTTTCCGCAGTCAGATACGATACCTGGTACCTCAGATGCGCTGATCAGTAAATGTAGTCATTTCATGTATCGTTGCAACAATAAATTTTGAGTGAACTGGAAGCCTCTAAAACAGTGTAGTATTTTTTCTTTCTGGCACTGTGTTTTCCCCAAATGGCAGACAACTATGGTCATAATTATTATTAAATACGGCCACATCGACTTACCGACCGTGGCGTTTGCGACGCTTTTGTAGCTGCAGGAGGTACCATAGGACTCCCGACCAACCAGTTCAGTTTTGCACCGTGGAGTTTCGGAAAATAGCCTCCCCCCACTGTTGGTGGCTTCCTTTGATGCGGTAGCAGACAAGTATACCGTCATTGCTGCCTCTCTTAGGTTTCACTCTCAGCAATTTAATCTTTCGTTTCTTAATCAGACTATAATTAAAATAAAAGATTTAAAGCTGAAGCTACCTGTTACTATGTGCATAGCCAGACTGGATAAAATGTAAAGGTGTTCTTATTACAAAACTGAAAAAAAGTCACCGCTAACATCAACCAATTTTGCAGCGTGGTATTTCCGACCAGAGCCTGACCCAAGGCTGGTGGCTTCCTTTCATCTTCGAAAAAGCCATGGCTAATATATTTGTGGTAAGAAATACCACGTTGACGTCACGAATCGCAAAGTCTACAGACGGACATTGAACGATCCCTTAAATTTAACCCTTTATAGTATTTATTAAAATTTAATGGTTCGTCTTTTGGCGAATGCATTCAAATGGGAAGCCTGAAACTTTCTTGTTCCATACATTGCCACAGAATCAGTCAAACATGATGAATGGATTCCAACTTAACTATCTGATCAATGTGAGAGAGAGGAAGAAATTTTAGTTACATACTTACGAAAATTACGTTTAAGACAAGCGCTGCGCTAAACGAAATATTGGGTATGTACAACGAAGCGCCAAAGAAACTGGTGCACGCATGCTTATTCAGATACAGACATATGTAAAGAAGCAGAATACGGAGCTGTGGTCGGCAACGCCTGTATAAGAGAACAAGCGCCTGGCGCAGTTACATCGGTCACTGCTGCTACAGTGGCAGGTTATCAAGTTTTAAGTGAGTTTGAACGTGGTGTTATAGCCGGCGCAAGAGCGATGGGACACAGCATCTCCGAGGTAGCGATGAAGTGGGAATTTTTCCATACGACCATTTCACGAGTGTACCGTTAATACCAGCAATCCGGTAAAACATCAAATCTCCGACATCGCTGCGGAAAACGACCCTGCAAGAATGGGACAACGTGACGTAAGTGCAACCCTTGCGCAAATTGCTGCAGAATTCAATGGTGGTCCATCAACAAGTGTCAGCGCGCGAACCATTCAATGGAACATCATGGATATCGGCTTTCGGAGATGAAGGCCCACTGGTGTACGCTTGATGACTGCGCGACACAAAGCTTTACGCCTCGCCTGGACCCGTCAGCACCGACATTGTACTGTTGATGACTGGAAATACGTTGCCTGGTCAGGCGAGTCTCGTTTCAAATTGTGTCGAGCTGATAGACGCGTACGGGTATGGAGCCACCCTCATGCATCCGTGGACCCTGCATGTCAGCAAGGAAATGTTGAAGCTTGTGGAGGCTCTGTAATGGTGTGGGGCGTGTGGAGTTGGAGTGATATGGGACCCTGATACGTCAAGATACGACTCTGGCAGATGACAGGTACGTAAGCATCCTGTCTGACACCTGCATCCTTTCATGTCCATTGTGCATTCCGGCGGACTCGGACAATTCCAGCAGGACAATGCGACATCCGGCACGTCAAGAATGGCTACCGAGAGGCTCCAGGAACACTCTTGTGAGTTTAAACATTTTCGATGGCCATTATGAACATATCTGGGATGCCTTGCAGCCTGCTGTTCAGAAGATATCACCACCCCGTCGTACTCTTCCGGATTTATGGACAGCCTGCAGGATTCATGGTGTCAATTCCCTGCAGGGCTACTTCAGACGTTATTCGAGTCCATGCCTCGGCGTGTAGAGGCACTTCCGCGTGCTTACAGGGGCCGTACACGATATTAGGCAGGTGGACCAGTTTCTTTGGCTCTTCAATGTAATAGTTGACCAAAAATATCCGAAACTGACCACCGATATCACGAGAGGCGCACCACCAGTATAAAAAGAGGCGGTGGATACTATGCAGTCAGAGCAGAAGCGGTGGCAGCGGAACAGGTCGTTTACGAGTGCTCAGTGACTTTGTACGTTTAGCATTCACTGAATGTCACAGTAACAAATCTATCAGGAGGGCTTCAGTCCTTCTGCAGCTGCCCAAGTCGACTGTTGCTGATGCGACAGCCAAGTGAAAACAACCACAACTAGACCGACACCAGGAAGACGTCACGTACTGACTGACGGAGGAGGAGCGTCCAGCATTGAGGGGAGTGTTCGTAAAAAAATCACATGAAATCAGCATAAGGAATCACTCGCGAGTTGGGAAGTGCTACCAGCAGGCCGCCTAAGGCGACAAACGGCGTTAAGAGAAATGGGGTACGGTGGTCGAACAGCTCACACATTTCTGTAGTCAACACTAAGCGATGCTCGAAGCCTTTTAAGGAGCGGCGCCAGAGGACAGTGGACGCCTGGAAGCGAGTGATGTGGAGTGATAAATCGCGCTATATTACGTGGCTACCCGATGGAAGGGTTTGGATTAGGCGAAAGCCTGGAGAACGTCAGTATTACGTACAGTGCCAGCAGTGAATTGCAAGTACGGACTAGGTGGTGCCACGCCGTAGGGCTGTTTCTCGTGGTCGCCATTGCGCTTAGGGAAACGCGACACGCGGGACGATATGAACACGTTTTGCAGCAAAGTATACTGCGTACAGTAGAGGAACATTCGGAGATGATTATTATTGTGCCAGCATGACAATGTATCCTGTCACAACGCAGAATCTGTGAAACAACGGTTTTCGAAACTGATTGGCCTGCACAGAGTCTCGACCTGAACCCCTCTGAGACGAGTTAGAACGTCGACTTACCTGCATCAGAACATCACTACCTTCTCTGGGCTCGGCTCTTGAGGAAGATGGGCTGCCACAGACATTCAGACGCCTTATTGAAACTATTACCAGCAAAGCTCCAGCCGTTATAAAGGCCCAGCGTGGACATAGCCCATGTTAAAGTCCACTGATACGTTGAAAGCCGTATGTGTGATAAAAACACCAACAGTAGTCCCATAAGCAGTCATAATCAAGCTCTAAAAGCTTTGAGCTATACAAAATCAAAAATTCTCATGACCCGAAAAACAATGTGGAAGTGTTATTCGATTCGTGAAATTAGAAATAGTCACACACATACGAGGTGCGACAATAAAGTAATGAGACTGATGTGAAAAAAAAAATGTTGCTTACCGTTTTAGTCAAGTTTAGTGTTGTCTCCTTCAAAGTAGTTCCCTTCTGATTGTACACACTTTTTCCAGCATTTCTGGAACTCATCTTCTGTAATATCCTCCAAGACCCTCCTCACAGCTTTTTGGACATCTTCTGTTGATTGAAAATGGTGTCCCTTGACCGCCGTTTTGACTCTTGGAAATATAAAAAAGTCACACAGAGCGATACCTGGTGAATAAGGTGGCTGTGGTAGTACTGAAATTTGTTTTGAGGTTAAAAATTGCTGTACTGACAGAGCAGTATGGGATGGCGCAATATCGTGATGCAGAATCCAATTATCAGCAATGTTAGCACGGACACAAAGAACTCTTTTATGAAGTCTTTCTAAAATTTCTTTGTAGTAATATTGGTTAACTGTTTGTCCGGGAGGTACCCACTGTTTATGAACAATTCCCGTGGAATCAAAGAAGCACACAAGCATGTATTTCACTTTTGACTATGACATGCAAGCTGTTTTTGGTCTGGGTGATCCCTTTGAGCACCATTTCGAACTTTGGCGTTTTGTCTCTGGATCGTACTGAAGAAACCAACTTTCATCACCAGTGATAACACGTCTCAATAATTCTGGATTCATTCCGTTTGCTCTAACAGATCGGCTGCCACATTTTTTCCGTGTTTCTCGCTGTGTGAGATTTTTGGGGACCATTTTTGCACAAATCTTTCTCATACCAAGATCTTCAGTTACTATTAGACGAACCGTTTCTCCATTGATGTTCAGTTCTTCTGCAATCATTTTCACGGATAATCTTCGATCAGATCGTACGAGTTCACGCACTCTGGCCATGTTGACATCAGTCCGTGAGGTTGATGGTCGTCCACTGTGGTTTTCATCTTCAACATTCGTTCTGCCTTCACTAAACAAGTTATGCCAATGAAAAACTTGAGCTCTTGACATAGCCTCCTCTCCAAAAGACTTCTGAAGCTTACCGTAAGTTGTCGTCGCGTTTTCACCCAATTTAACGCAAAAAGAAATGGCATACCGTTACGCAATATTATGCGGTTCCATTTCATTGACGAGAGACACAAACACGTGTAGACTTACTACCGCAGAACTCACGACTGAGCAGTTGCATCGATGTGCTGCTTGCAGTAGAAGCAGTTTATAGACCAAGGTCAAAGATATTGTGCGTACGCAAGCCTGCAGGGTTGCCACATTTTGCAAAGAAAATCAGTCTCATTACTTTATTGTCGCACCTCGTACACGTACTTTCACAAAATCAGGACAGCGAAAAATAAATAGGGACTGCATAGTTTGTTACTAAATATCGCACAATGAGTGTGGTGTCTAGGAAACCTGCATACTCGATTCGCTTGACAAACATTCAAACAAATCATATTAATGAGTTTTATTATAAAAAAGTTTACAACAGTTAACTTTTGTCAATTACACAGATGCGTAGGAGCGTAGGCTACATAGCGAGTACAAGCGAAGTAACTAGAGTTGACGCTGCGATACAAGTCCCTAATCTTGAAGCTGCTATTCGACTGGGCCGTCACCAGACGTTCGTGGCGCTATGTCCTCTCCACAAAGGGGCCGCTGCTGTCGCGTTGTCGTCCTGGAGAGAGGTCTGGTCAGCGTGCGATTGGCTGATATCTTCTCACAGCCTTCTCTTCTCTATCGTTCCCGACTGGCGTGCCGGCGCTTGACTTGACGCGTTAATAGTGAGCACCGGTTCTTAAACGACAGTGAATGAAACTGAACATGTGTTCGCTTTCTCCTTATACCATAGCATCCAGCTGTGAAATGATGATGTCTCCTCAAATTTTAAATTTCACGGAATATCTCCTCCATTTTGTGATTGTTCCCTGAGAATATAAACAATCTGTAAACCACCTGAGTCAAAAAGTATTCATGTTTATCCCTTTCACATAGCATAAACACAATGTGGAAATCTGTTAGCACGATACATGACCAACAGCAATCGTCGAAACATCTCCCATTCGCCTACCTTGATTTGGTCTCAGTCCTAATACCATGCAAAAGAAGGTCGCTTATTATTATCAATATCTTGGTAAAGCGATCCAACAATCTGGCACCCATGCAACATCGCTCACTCCAGTGGCTGAATACGAAGAATGATATTCTTCTTGTGCCTTTGTGTCGCCTATTCGGAGTGTTGACATGGTATTAATGGATTTGGCATGGTTAATTTAAAGGGGTGGCCGGAAGCCCTTCATTTTGCCACGCAATTACCCCTTGGGATGGGATGTATGTACTCCAAACTATGTGTGTATAATGTTATTTACGTGTGATATTCATATGTGAAAATGAGCGAATATTTTCTCAGTGCGAATCGTGTAACTGAGGCGGGACTTGGGTATCAGCCCAACATTCACCTAGTGCGATGTAAAAAACTGCCTAAATACCGCATCAAGGCTGGCCGGCACAACAAACCTCATCGATAATTCGCCGTGCGGGTTAGATCCACAGCCGTAGCATCTCCAGCGTCGCTTTAACGTGCACGGCTATCCTGACTGGTCGCTGTGTACAAAGAACGATGAGTTATATTCTGCAGTAAATCCACGAGAAGTGGACCTATTCTAACTGAACAAAAGAAAACGTTTTTGCATCCGCAAGGGTACTCAAACTTGTGAGCACACGATTAAGACTCACAAGCAATAAGAACGTCATATCTCATATCACCTGTCCTGTATAAACAAAAAAAACTGTTTGATACTTCAAGACAGTACAATATCTTTGAATTTACAGCACGACGAAGTTAAAAAGAATTATGCAACTCTATGATCAGCTGTCATTCAACTAAATATGAACAATCTACAAAATTCCTTCTCCTGCGTGTGAGCGCAAATCCCGACTCTTACTCGCGGACTGATCTGAACCAAGCAATGCGAGTGTAACCTAGCCACGGTAATTAAACTTATCACGACTAGTAAACCCCATTCTTCATTCACTGTAGAAACTGCACTTCCAGCTCCACGAACAAGCATCCAACCAAACCGTAGAAACACAATCGTAGACTCTAATGCAAAGTAAATAGTAATGGCAAATTCTCTTTCAAAGTAGAAGGACCACATAGTCTGCTATCCGCAAAGAACTCGCACTGGTTGGAAGCAAATGAAAGGCCAAAGACGTAACATTTCTTCAGTGTCGAAGCAACAGTACTTGTATCGACTTATCGAAATCGATAATAGCAGACTCGAGTAAAGTACTGCAAAGATAACGATTTTAATCTACAATAAAAAAAAAAAATATATAGGAAACGTGCTGTGTGAACAGGACACCATCAAGTTGTCCAGTTATTCGTTTTTACATTCCACACAAAAAGTCATTCATATTTACAGATTGTGAAACACTTGAGAAAAATATCAACAATGATGGAAAATTGAGCAAGCGATTTCTAGGACTCTAAAATAAATACAATCAAAAGAGCACTGTGTTGCGTGAAATTCTATGAAAACGTTTCAGTTCAAACATAAATAAAGATTCAATTTTTCGTATCCAACTTCGTGTAAAACGATAAAAAGAAAATAAAAAAAGAGGTGGGGGTACAAACGAGAGGTAAGTATCAATGCAGTTATTAATCTAATGTGTTTCCATAATATGCGTCTGAACGTATCACAGAATGCCGTTTATCTTCACAAGAATAACAAAGCTCATTTTAACTCTCTGTGTGAAAGTGTAAACGTGGGAAAGGCAGAATTAGCAGTTCTACGTAATGAAATGGCGTTAGATAATTTGATTATGTTGCCCTCCATACTTGTTCTAAGTGTAAATTACAAATGTTTGCGACGGTGGGCAGTGTGCTGTCATTAGCTGCTCGTCGCCGTTATTTACGACCCGAGCTCCGCCTGTACGTCATTTTCCATACACAGCCGCAGTAACGAATGGCGCCGTCTGCGCGGCGTGGGCTTCCTGTGGCATTCACGCGACATACACGTGGCTTGCCCGTTGGCCACGTGAATCACTGGACGATTATTCTGAAATTTTACGGTCACTGCGTTCCGCGCAGCCGCCTGTCTGTTAGGCCGCTATTTGTTACCACGAGATCATTTCCAGCCCGTTGCCACAGGGCCGACGCAGTCCGCTCAGTGCAAGGGCGCGCGAGTACGTATTGCAGATGTGTAAATCTCCGCTTCACTTACAGGCTGAGGGTTCATTGTCCAACTCCGCGCGCGCTTCCCATGCGAAACCTCCATGCAATCATTGCTCTTATTACCGTCGTGTATACTGATTTTGAAATTTTAGTCTAGAAAACTACGTCACTGACACACAACAAAATGTGGGGAGTCCACAAACTACTTATACGACTTAACACTGTGATAACTTTAAGACTATATTAGATTATAACAATTGGTTTCTAACGTGTGACAAGGTAGCCCATAAAGTTTTTCCTTTTTCTCTTCAGGTGCCTCAGATTTCAAGGTAAACATGGACTTCACAGAAAAAATAGTCAGTGTGCAGCCTGGTTCAAAGACACTACAGGGTGGAGCGCGGTAAATTGCTTGTTTAGAATTCACGTTGTGGCGGCACTGTTGGTCGAATAGAGGGGAGAATGGGCGCGTTTTATAGTGACCTAAGGGAAGTTTCTTCATTTGCGATAATGCAGTGGATTCGTGAGGAGTGTTCATTTTGCGTTGAAGTTTATTTCTCGAATTCCCACTCGCTCATTGCTGTGCAGCGTGCTTTTCGTTTGCGATTTGCAATACCCCACGCGGACATGTTCCTGTACGTCAGTCAATTGTAAATTGGATAAAAGTATTCAGAACAACAGGGAATGTGTCATATGTACAACGAGAACCGGAGAGAAGCGTTACAACACCACAAAATGTCGAACGAGTTAGAGGAGCAGTACTGCAATCTCCGAAACGCCGAGCTCTGAAACACGCACTTGCTCGTGGCATTTCAAGACGTTCCCTCCACCGGATTCTTCATAATGAATTGAATTTTCACCCGTATAAAACGTGCGTAGTCCAGCAATTGTCAGTATTGGATTATGAAAGACGAAGAACTTCTTGTGAAGACGTGCTTCCAACCATACTCCGTGAAACAAACGTGTTCTTTTCTGATGAGGCACACCTTCACCTCAGTGGGTGTGTAAACAAGCAGAATATGTGGTACTGTAGTGACACGAAACCCAGGCGAATCCACCAGAGACCCCTGCACTCAGATCGCTTCGCTGTGTAGTGCGACATATCACGAGTAGGCATTATTGACCCTCACCTTCTCCAGGAAAACCGCCGTGCTGTAACTGCGAATCCTGATCGTTGGTTAACTATGCCCAAGAGTTTTTCCAGCCGGCTTTCGAGGCAATGCAATAACTGCATACCTGTTTTCAACAAGACGGTGCCACTGAACGCGCAGCGGGCATTATCATGAATTTTTTGAGACAAACGTTCCCTGGAAGGCTTATCTCCCGGATGGGGGATGTCAACTGACCCGAATGATCTCCGGATTTAGCCCCCTGCGATTTTTGTCTTTGGGGTTACCTGAAGTCAAAGTTGTAATGCAAGCGTCCCTACACCCTGGAAGACCTACAGAACAATATTGAGGCTGAAACTGCAAGAATGCCAGAAGACATGCATGAAAGAGTGCATGATAATTTCAGAAAACGGCAGCGGCAGTGTGTGGATTGGTAAGGTAGACAGATATACTGTTTAAACCATGTAATTAGAAACTTCCATTATTGTCTAATATGATAAAAATAAAAATGTAAGTTTCCAAGTGTTCATTATTCTTTTATTTCATTTCCAAATCAGCGCTTTACCGCCTTCCACCCTGTAAAATGAAACTTTCGGACACAGTATGTGCATGGTATACATAATTTAAGGCAACTCCATAAACAGGGTGCAGATCACCCACTATATCAGACGCCAACGTGGACAAGACACAATAGACGTCTACAACGCTTTCGACGATCAATAGTACACCAAGTCTTGCATCAGAGGTTACGTCTTTATGCCAGCAGGGTGTGGCTGCTTCATACACTAAAGCCAACGGACAAGTCGCAGGACGAACAATTTGCAAATGATTACGACAAACGTAATGTCTGCGGCGCGCGCCGAGACCTGACTATTTGCTTGGCAGTAGGTAGAGTGCGATCTTTGTTCACTGCGGCCTTGGCTGGAGAAGGGTGGCTGCCTCATCGATCCGGAACCACCTTTTACAAACGCGAAATACCCCCGGTACTCATTTGGTACTTATTTATTTTGTATTTCTTTAATCTGTTGTCTATGTAAAATAACAGACCGAGTGTTGCACATGAATTGGCACGAATTGAGCACATGATACACTACTGGCCATTAAAATTGCTACACCAAGAAGAAATGCAGATGATAAACAGGTATTCATTGGACAAATATATTATACTAGAACTGACATGTGATTACATTTTCACGCAATTTGGGTGCATAGATCCTGTGAAATCAGTACCCAGAACAACCACCTCTGGCCGTAATAACGGCCTTCATACGCCTGGGCGTTGAGTCAGAGCTTGGATGGCGTGTACAGGTACAGCTGCCCATGCAGCTTCAACACGATACCACAGTTCATCAAGAGTAGTGACTGGCATATTGTGACGAGCCAGTTGCTCGGCCACCATTGACCAGACGTTTTCAATTGGTGAGAGATCTGGATAATGTGCTGGCCAGGGCAACAGTCGAACATTTTCTGTATCCACAAAGGCCCGTACAGGACCTGCAACATGCGGTCATGCACAATCCTGCTGAAATGTAGGGCTCCGCAGGGATCGAATGAAGGGTAGAGTCACGGGTCGTAACACATCTGAAATGTAACGTCCACTGTTCAAATTGCCGTCAGTGCGAACAGGAGGTGACCGAGGCGTGTAACCAATGGCATCCCATATCACCACGCCGGGCGATAACGCCAGTATGCCGATGACGAATACACGCTTCCAATGTGCGTTCACCGCGATGTCGCCAAACACGGATGCGACCATCATGATGCTGTAAACAGAACCTGGATTCGTCCGAAAAAATTACGTTTTGCCATTCGTGCACCCAGGTACGTCGTTGAGTACACCATCGCAGGCGCTCCTGCCTGTGATGCAGCGTCAAGGGTAACCGCAGCCATAGTCTCCGAGCTGATAGTCCATGCTGCTGCAAACGTTGTCGAACTGTTCGTGCAGACGGTTGTTGTCTTGCAAACGTCCCCATCTGTTGACTCAGGGATCGAGACGTGGCTGCACGATCCGTTACAGCCATGCGGATAAGATGCCTGTCATCTCGACTGCTAGCGATATGAGGCCATTGGGATCCAGCACGGCGTTCCGTATTACCCTCCTGCACCCACCGATTCCATATTCTGCTAACAGTTATTGGATCTCGACCAATGCGAGCAGCAATGTCGCGATACGATAAACCGCAGTCGCGATAGGCTACAATCCGACCTTTATCAAAGTCTGAAAAGTGATAGTACGCATTTTTCCTCCTTCCACGAGGCATCACAACAACGCTTCACCAGGCAACGCCGGTCAACTGCTATTTGTGTATGAGAAATCGGTTGGAAACTTTCCTCATGTCAGCACGTTTTAGGTGTCGCCATCGGCGCCAACCTTGTGTGAATGCTCTGAAAAGCTAATCATTTGCATATCACAGCATCTTCTTCCTGTGAGTTAAACTTCGCGTCTGTAGCAAGTCATCTTCGTGGTGTAGCAATTTTAATGCCCAGTAGTGTTTTTTAATATAATTTCAAATGTGTTAGTAATATATAAGCATTATCCTGCTTAAGAGGAAAAAAATCTACATAGCATATCTATTAAAAAGAAAAAAAAATAATAATACCTTTAAAAAAGTCAACATATAACCATTTGGGCCTCTGGCTCACATATATCTGTTCGTCCGGAATCCAGAAGGTGCACTGTGCAGAATTGTTAGATCACACATTTTGTAATTTGTACCGCTGGACTACACCATACTTCACAGCACTGCGGGACACTACTGTACGAAACTGGGTTTCTCTTTCGTCTGGATGGATAGTCACCGGCGCGCTGAGGTGCAACTCAGGACTCGCAGGGGATGCATTGGTGTGCCACCCAAGGTGTAGGGATTTCCTGGTCCTTTCCAAAGCTCGTCTCCTCACTGCTTCCAGAAGGTTGTTGTAGGTGGATGTCCTGTCGTAGCGCGTATCTTTGTCACGACGTATGGCCTCCTCTTGGGTGTCTGTCAGCCATGTAGCGTTGCAGTTCATCGTTTGATATCTTAGCTGATTGCGAGTTCAGCTTATGCCACAGTTCCTCATTCCTTACTATGTAATACACCGCTGCATTTCTAAATGCGTTCCTGTCCCGGTCTGTAACATCTTGTCTAATTGCACACCCCCAGACGATGTGGTCCACGGTTCCGACTGCTCCACATTCACTAGTGTCTACGCTGCGCTGTCGCATTTTCAGTAAGTAGCTGGGATACGGACCATGTCCCAAGAGGTAATGAATAGTTCCCTTGGCTAGAAGGAAGTATGTCATTCTTGTTCTTTCTTTTACGTTAGGAAGTAAACGGTAAATTCTCCTCCCGGTTTCTACCCTGTCCCAGGTTTCTTGCCATTCTGAATCAATGCATATCTATATTTTCTTATTCGATACGGCTCTTGTTCCCCAATATCCCCTTTACCTTATCATAATGGCGCTTCTTGAGCTAATGTTGTGGATATCTAGGTGTCCAGCTGCATAAAAAACTACTCTTCCATTGACACGCAGAATATGTCACCCAAAAAGGGCGGAAGCTGATGAAAGCGTTGTATCCGTTCTTCAACAGCAGGGAACTGACCTTAGAAACAGGCTCCGACTGTACCGGACGGTTCTCCACCCTTCTCTCACCTATGGCTCCTCCGCGTGGGCCATGTCTAGTGCCTCCTGGATGCAGACCCTGCAGCTCCTGCAGAGTGAGGTACTTCGGTAGAGTCTGCACGCCTCGGCCCTCACGAGGGTAGTTACCCTCCAGGAGGAAACAAACATGGTAGCTCTGAAGACATCCATTCGAGACAACGCAAGGCGTCTCAATGACAAAGTGGGTGCCCAGCACGACACGGTCCCTGGCTTACACCACATCGGCACCACGAGCCCCTGGCACTGCCACCGCCACACTGTTCCTCTCACCATCCTCGAAGAATCAGATTCGGACCGTGGCTAACGATAGACCTGTCAGGGCCACTGATATTGTGTCGGTCTTGATACGACCACTCAAAATGTGACGTCCATGCTAGGACCATCACTATCACTACCTATGTAGTTGTGCTCCCTCTTTCCCGCTACCTTGAACTTCCACCATTGGAGGGTGATATGGGACTTCAAGTCCCACCGCCACACCTTCAACGTACACTCCAATGATGTCACTGAAGTGGTGTCAACGTCGGATAGACCCCCTTACACCAAGGTAGTAAGATCGCAATCCACTGGCGTGAGGTCAGTTGCTCGACGGCGCGTTTCGGGGCGGGCCCGCCCGTTGCCGGCGCGCCGTAAGGCACGGAAGCTCGCACTGGGGCGTATCGCTTCCAGTCGGGTCCCTTTATGGTGGACAGATGTGTACAAACTGATTTCCCGGAAAAGGACACAGCTCCCCCTCCCCTAAACCGGGGAGAAAGGCCGAATAAAGATCTACAACGGCAGAAGCATCCTGTGGTGGTGGCGGCCTCCCTGGCCCCTACTCACGAACCTAAACATACTAAACAACAACCACTCCAAGAAAGCACAGTTTCTAGCACCAGTGCAAATCCAACCATGGCAGATACCCCAGTAATCAGGCTACCGCCTGTAGACCCGGTTAGGGTGTATCCCAACATTGAATTTACAATGCAACTAGCGAGATTGGAGCAGCCGGCTATCCTGACCACTGCCTTACGACATGTGGTCCGGGTAGGACTTGAGAATGGAAGAAAGGTCAGCTTCTCGGTAATGGAGGCTGTAGATAGAATACACTTAAAGTCAGTGAACCTTCCTACCGACTTCGGAGCCCTGCGAGACTTACTCAAGAAAGTGTCTGAGAGACGTGGGGAGAAATTTGACCTAGACGACATGTACACTCAATCAGTCCTAGCTCATGGTCGAATCGCCTTTGATTGGAGCTAGACTTGGCCTGACGATAGAATGCACACTTACTTCCCATAATGACTAAATTAACTGTTGGACAACTAAATACGCATAACAGCAGACTTGTGATGCAGGAGCTCCGAAGGGAGGTGGAGGAGAGGAGGCTTGACGTACTCTGCTTACAGGAGCCGTACTCTCAAGCTGGGAAACTTTCATTTGCAGCCGCTACGTGGCAAATAGTTAGTAGTGGGGAAACCCCCAAAGTGGCAATTGTCATTACAAACCAGTCTCTACGTGTAACAACACTCGCACAATTCTCCACCAGTCACTGCAACGTCGTGGAGGTACAGGCTCCTATGGGAATTATAACCTTTATAAATATGTATTTTCAATATGGAGACAATATCGAACAACATCTGGATCACCTAACAAGAGTAGCCACGGCGTTGCGGGGACGCAAACTGGTTATAACAGCCGATATAAATGCAAAATCCCCCCTCTGGTACAGTGGCACAAGAGACGGCGAAAAAGTTGAGGATATGATTATGGCTTTACAACTTGTGGTTGCAAATAGACCTGGAAACTCTCCCACCTATGCAGCGGTAGGGGGCCACGGCACCAACATAGATGTAACGTTAGTTGCACCAAATTCTGCCAACATCATTCAGAATTGGGAAGTTAGAGAGAACGCTACAACAAGTGACCATAATCTTATTATGTTTAGTCTAGGGAACAGAGGCTGTCACTGGGCCACGGGGTGGGAGTTGCAACTGAACTTCAAGAGAGCTGATTGTGGGAGACTAGCGAGAGAGTGCGACTTTCCTCCATTGCCAGAAGGTGACGCACAACAAGACTTGGACATAGACAAGCGGGCCGAAGAACTGGTGGGCGCAGTTACCAGTGTGGTTAAAGCAGCTGTTCCAACCAGAAGGAGGACCATGGCGGCCTCCCCGTCAACATGGTCAGCTGAACTTGAGGAAATGCGTCAGTCTGTCAGAAGGCTGAGGAGGCACTACCAGCGCAGTGTCGTCTGGTGGGAAAAGCAAACATGGTTGCTGCAATACCGGGAGGCAAAAGAGAAATTCCAAAAAGAATCGAAAGAAGTCAGATTACGCAGTTGGGAAAGATTTGTGCTGGACCAGTTGGCCTTGGATCCATGGGGAGTACCCTACAAATTAGTAAGAGAAAAGATCCGACCCTCAATGATGCTATCAACTGTCAGGCACGGGGATGGGATGACGGAGTCCTGGCAGGAAACTGCCGAGGTCCTTCTCCGGTCCCTGCTGCCTGATAACGATGAGGCCAGCGACACGGAAGGCCAGTCCCAGCTACGAAATCAAGATCTGGACAGAATAGCTAACAACAGGGCAGTCTACCCCTTCTCTGAAGAGGAGGTGGCTGGCCACATCAAAGAACTAAAAACAGGGAAAGCCCCCGGCCCAGACGCCATTGTGGCGGAGGTGGTGCAGTTCCTGACACCTCAACTGGTGGCGCCACTAATCCAGTTATACAATGAGTGCCTACTGCAGGAAAGATTCCCGAAAATCTGGAAAGAGGCAAACGTGGTGATAATTAAAAATGGACCCGACAAGGACCCAGCGGATGTCAAGTCCTACAGACCGATCTGCCTACCGGACATCCTTGGGACATTATTTGAGAAACTGCTAGCTGACAGACTGACTGCACACCGAGTGCTGTGCGGGATGAGTGGCAGGCAGTTCGGCTTCAGGCCGGGACGATCAGCAACTGATGCCATCACTCTGGCGGCTGAGGTCTGCGACTCTACCCCATACAAGTACGTTGTTGGCATCATGGTTGACATCAGTGGC
The DNA here is from genome assembly GCF_021461385.2 of Schistocerca piceifrons. Lineage (NCBI taxonomy): Eukaryota > Metazoa > Arthropoda > Insecta > Orthoptera > Acrididae > Schistocerca > Schistocerca piceifrons. The sequence continues at coordinate 564,972,324 of NC_060143.1, forward strand.
GCCTTTGACAACCTGTGGTGGCCTTCGCTCTTCTCCTGCTTGCGGGAGAAGGAGTGTCCAGGGTCGCTATATGGTTGCCTGAGGAGCTATTGTGAAGGGCGGGAGGTCTGGCTATCATCCCCTAGCGGTAGAGTAGGAAAAACTATAACTAAGGGATGTCCCCAGGGTTCCGTCTTAGGTCCCCTGTTCTGGGACATCCATATGGAGCCGCTTTTAGATGGTTTGCAGCAGAGTGAAGAAGTGCTAGAGGTGATAGCCTACGCAGATGACCTCCTTCTGATGGTCGGCGGCCGGAGCCGTGAGGACATTGAGCCAAAAATAGACAGAGCAATGACCAAATTACAACTGTGGCGTACGAATACTAAGATGACGATCTCACCAACATAATCGACGTACTTATTACTGAAGGGTCAGCTGGTAAGGAGCCCTACAGTCAGAATCGGAGGCTCACCAGTTATAAGACGACATGAGACTCGCTACTTGGGCGTCATCATCGATGAAAGGTGGAACTTTGGAAGGCACATTGAGTCTGTAACCCAAAAAGCATTACAATTACTGAACAACCTTACTTCCATAGGCCATAAACGATTTCACCTTCCACCACACCTAATCAAGCTGAACCATAACAGTATATTAACGTCAGTAGTGGGTTACGGATCGGGAGTCTGGGCACATTGGCTCACGTGGGTGGTGCCTGCCATGGCAGTGAGAAGAGTACAAAGAGACATGCTATAGGGGCGTATAGAACATCTCCAGGAAGTGCACTATTAATAATAATGGGGCTCTGTCCTTTAGATATAAAAATACGAGAGCAAGCAGCATGGTATTGGGTCAAGAAGGGGAACAATACGAAAATAGAGAATATCCTGGGAGCATTGGTGAGGGACAAGGGAGAAATACGCAGAAGGGGAGAGGACTTATGGCAGCAGTCTTGGGAAACGGAAGAAACTGGCAGAAGAACTTTTGGGTTCCTGCCAAATGTAAAAGAAAGGCTAGGGATGAAGTACTTCGAGCCAACGCGGGGTCTAATACACTTTCTCACTGGTCATGGGCCCTACCCGACATACTTGTGTCGGTTTGCGAAAAAGGCTACACCCGAGTGTGACTGTGGTGCTTCGGAGGGCACTCCCGGCCATGTGGTTTACGAGTGCCCCCTTTTCGATGATGTAGCAGTGACACTAAGACAACAGCTCCCACATAACAATACATATGACCTACTAAGACATGAAGAAACTTTTGAAACTACACAGACTGGCAGATGAGGTATCACGGAAAGTACTGACAGCATACTTGAGGGACTTTCACGACTAACAACAAATACCGAATGTGTCCAATTACCCTGATCCTATACCGCCTGTGCGTGGACAGGTCGACTTTTCCGTTGCAATCCGCCACGTGCAGGACTAGGGGGACCAGGGCACACTGAACTAGACTAAAGCACCGGAATTGACGTAGGTTAGTACAGTAGTTGTAGCTTTAGATATAGATATTAAGTTAGGAACCTGCAGCGAGAAACAATCTTGGCCTGCCCAGTGTCAGGGGCACGCTCATAGGGATTAGCTCGATGAGCAGGGCCTAAAGTAGTAGGTTTATATCTACGCTGACACTCCTGTAACGCTGCAGGCAGTTAGGAATTAATAAGTAGGAAGGAAACTAACAATTAGCAAGTAGAATAGATTAATAGCTGTAGTCTGCCTATTATCCTGTAGATCCTGTCTGTAGCTCACAATAATAAACATAGTACCAATATAATAATAATAATAAAAATAGCTGCTGAATATATAACATTGTAGAATTGTTATGACCCACTAATCACTAAGGTGGTGGGTTCCTTTTGTATAAATATTATTATTGTTGAAATAAAGATTTTTTTTAAAAAACCACAAAACCACAAAAAAATAAAAAAATGGGTGGCCTGTGTTTCATTTCCGGCTATGGTACATTTTTAAACAAAGTTGCATGCTCCAAGAGCATTCCCGTGAAGCGTGAAATACATGGCTATGAAAAAATTAATTTTTTGTGTCTCTTTTTAATCTTTCATAACCGATTGGTAATTAAGAATTCATATTTGCCATGGAAACTGGACTCTTGTGTAGGGTATATATTTATGAGTAAGATGATGTGTATTGTCCACAGAAATGACAATTAGATATGTGTTAATTAGCATATATTTGATGAATTTAACATCTAAATGACATAGGTATTCAAACTGAATAGGAAAAAAAACGAAAAAGTAATAACCGAACCGAGACTGGCGTCAGCAGTCCAACGATTCCCAATCTTGAACCCTACAGACTTCTTTTTTTCTACCTTTATATATTGCTTCACAGCAGAATGCACCTCTGTGTAAAAAATTACCGTGGCTGCGAATCGAGCTCACACGCCTAGGTGCAAGACGAGCGTTCTACCACAAAATCAAACAGCCTGTACAAAAATCAACATTGATCTAGTGTGTTCAGACGCCCGGAAAGTTTCCAAGCCGATTTTCAAAAAAATTTTTAGAGCTGAATGGAACTGTTTCGGATGACTTATAGAATTCTGAACTTTACGTGCCAAAAAAATTTAAAAAAAATAAAATAAAATAAAAAACTTAAAAATCGTTTCGTATGAAAGCACCTTGTTAGTGTTACTGTTGTGCAATGGATTTTAATGGCAAAATTAAGTGTGAAACACAGACTGCAATATGTTCTAGCCTGCCACTGATATGTAAAAACACTGCAGTCACGAATCAGTTCAATTTTCTAGCTTTCGCTCATCCTGCGATGTAATGACATCTGTTCGTACTGTCACCACGACAGATCTTGCCACTATAATTTACTCTCGTGGTCACTATTAACAGCAGCTAATGTGGTTTATTTTGTTTATTAGTGATTTTAATTCTTAACATATTTATCCCTTGCTTTATCTGAGGTGTTATCATCTTGTTTGGAAACTGATTAAAAGCTGAAAATGTTTCACACGTTATTTTAATCTGCTAATTTGCAACCTACCTCATATCATAAATCAGTATAGTAAGTAATACTTGAATAAAATATTACAGTAAGTTCAGAATCAAGGGTGATGGAGAACAAAATCTTTGCCATTGACTGTTAATTTTATTTAAAAATCACCTAAATGTGTATATACCAAAATACTCTATGAGAACTTTTGATTTATAAGCTTTTCCACTCTGGTTTGAGAATATCAGACAACATAGAAATAATAACAGATAATGATAACAGTATGTGATCAGAGTATAAATTTCTAATGGTGCTTAATACAAACTTTGGGCGCTTGAGAATGGCTTTTTTCCTAAGGTCCGTTCATTGGAAGTTTGACCGTGAATGACTCTTCTGAAAATATTTCTTTATCCGACTTCATAGATTGAATAATTCCAAAGCACTGGCTCATGCTGGACCATTGATAAAATTTATAGCGCAGAACCTTTAGCCATGCCAAGACGCCTTGTAATTGGGACAATAGGACAATAGCTTGCAACACAAATGAAATACTACATTAAGGGAGGGGACGTTGATGAAAATCACACACTTTTTTAAAAAATGCACCAAATCTACAGTTTTGGAGATATTGCAATGAAATTTTTTACCGCGCTTTACATGAAAGTAATACGTTTACATATAAAAGCCTTTGATTGTATATATTCAACTTCTTTAAAGATATTTGAAGTTTTATTTTCAAAAATTAATGTATGTTCCTTGTTCTCAGAAAGTATTCAAGAGATTTCTACAAAAACTTCTCTGTTTCATCTCTTTATATGTTTTAAGGTTCTCTCATGAGGTTTTCGGAATAGGTCAAATAGGAGAATTTTCATAATTTTTTAATTATAATTCCACAAGTACAATTTTAAATTCACGCAAAATACCAAGCACTTTGCCCCATATCTCATCTTGCAATTAGAATTTCAAAATTTGCACTTGAGACTACTTTTATTAGGTTTACAGAAATATGTGTACAAAATTTCATAATTCTAGCATTCATAGAATCTGAGTAAAAGGTACATAAATTTCAAAAACAAACTTTTCAGGAAACGCAATTTAAAGTTCAACCTAACTTTTTTCCTTATGTCACTTCCTCAGAAAGCACCACATTTGTACTCTGGTCGTTTATCCCTTCAAGGATTTCTTCTGGTTTCTTGTTGTCTGTCTTCTTTCCTTTACCAGGTCTTCAACTGACTTTTCAGCTACAGAGACGCGCTGTAAATCTCTTTTTCTCAGAATGTCTTGAGTAAAATTTCCTGTCTTGAAGCACATTCTTTCTAATACCTTCATCCTCCCGTCGTTGCCATCATTAAAAGCAATAACTGCACCATAAGTTGTAATTTTGACAACTGTAGCAGATGAAAATATGTTTTTAGGGCATCGTTTCCATATGAGTGCATTTAGAGACTCATTTGGATTTTGTGTTTTGCCCATAGAGTAAATATCTCTGGAGTGAGCATTCACATGCGCAGAACAGATTTTGTGTTGTCAACATACATTACCGGCCTGGTCACGTGTTCTCGGGACGTCGTGTCTTTGTCCGTATAGCGCCCTGTATATTTCGAATGTCACTACATCCGTAGTACAGACGGATCCTTTTCGTACGTGTCGTGGATTATTTATACAGGGCGTTTCAAAAAGAAAGAGCAGATTTCAAACATTTATTTCTCAAAAACTACAAATGATAGAAACACAATTCCAACGGTCCTTCACTCAATATGAGTACCAAATGTTACACAACAAATATCAAAACTGTACCTCAATATGAGCACCATTTGTTACACGACAAATATCAAACCGGTATCTCATTTCTTGCCACACACGACGCAACTGGTCTTTAGTTACCGAATTCACGGCCGCAACAATTCGATGTCGTACCTCTTGAAGAGTAGCGGGCATAGGTGGGACATAAACACAGTCCTTTATGTACCCCCACAAATAAAAATCGCAGGGAGTAAGGTCTGGTGACCTGGGAGGCCACAGACGATGACATTGATCTTGTGCTCCTGCTCTTCCAATCCACCGTCCTGGAATGGTGTTATTTAGGTACCGTCGTACAGGTTCAGAGAAGTGTGGTGGGGCGCCATCTTGCATGAAGATGAAGTGATTTGAATCTTCCTGAAGTTGAGGAAATAGCCAGTTTTCTAACATGTCCAGGTAAATGGTTCCTGTGATAGTTTTCTCCATGAAAAAGAAAGGTCCATAAACTTTGTTTACCGAAATTGCACAAAAGACGTTAACCTTTGGTGAGTCTCTTTCATGTTGAATAACGTCCCTCGGAGTTTCACTCGCCCAAATTCGTACGTTATGCCGATTAACTTTACCAGAAATGTGAAACGTTGATTCATCTGAAAAAATTAATCGTTCGGCAAAATTGTCCTCTTCCATGTCCTGTAGAATTGCAGTTGAAAATTCGAACCTTTTGTTGTGGTCGTCAGGACGCAATGCTTGCAATAACTGCAGTTTGTACGGCTTCATGTGCAGACGGTTACTCAGAACGCGCCATACCGTTGTTTTAGACATGTTTAGTTCGTGACTTGCCCGTGCCGTGGATTTTCTAGGGCTCCTTTCGTAAGCTGCACGGACACGCTCGACATTTTCATCCGATGTGCGTGGACGACCCGTGCTTTTTCGCTTGCAGATGCAACCATCTTCTACGAATCTGTGATGCCACTCATAAATTTGCTTATGACGAGGCGGCTGTTTGTTGAATTGACGGCGGAATGCACGTTGCACACCAACAATGGACTCTAACTTTGCAAATTGCAGCACACAAAATGATCGTTCCTGTGGTGTCGTCGCCATTTTCCTACAAACAAACGCCAGCGCCACTGCGGATTTGCATGGAACTTCTGCGCGGACCATTGAAAAACTTTGAACCTTTCTCTGACAAGAAACGTTTGAATTGTGTTTCTATCATTTGTAGTTTTTGAGAAATAAATGTTTGAAATCTGCTCTTTCTTTTTGAAACGCCCTGTATATGTTGCGCAGACATTTTAACAGTATCCATTTGATACCGGGAATAAATCAGCTACGTAACTTTTAAGGGCAAGTGATATTGCATTCTGCTTCTTTGCGATATGTGTCACAGTTCAGATGCACTCGATTTTTGGTAGTTTTGGTATGATGCGGCACTTTATGGTATTACAGAGCCTGACGTACATTTTTGCAATGATAGTCTTGCAAAACGACTTGACAGTACGCTAGTAAGTGTCCGAAAAACACCGACTTTGTCACACATTAGCGATTATATCCCTGCTAATTCGTCTTTTTTTTCTGCTACTTCATGCTTATTTATTTTCTCGTTTTTGCGACCTAAAGCACAATTTTTCTTACTGGTGGCACTTTGAAGTGTTTATTTAACGCATTTTACGTACTTGCTTCCAGTTTATTAAATAAATAGTAGACTGAGTAAGAAGGGGAGAGGGAGGAGGGAAGGCGATCGGAGAATAAATGTACTGTAAAGCAAATACAGTTGGTCATGTAACAGTCAACCCATATAGCACCATTAAGGGAAGTGGAAAGTGGCACAAATGAAAGAGTTTGGGGACATGTTTAATAATATTTGACGCTTCTTAATCAAATGGTGAAGAAAGTAAATTGAAGGCAAAATACACCAAAGAAGATGAATGTGTACTTTGATTAGGTACACTATTGTGTTTTTTACTTGATTTGTGCAGAAAATATATTTAAGCTGAATGCAGAAATTGGTAGTAGATGCTGTGGAAAATTAAAAATAGTTGGTATAACATCTACCTTCAGTCATACACGTCCAAATTTTTCTCTGTCTAAACATTCTTCTTCAAAGTGTTTTGAACATATTTTGGAATATTTTGTGGGGCCAAAATTATTCCTCCTTATTTTATGGAGCCACATCTTTACTCGCTGTTCATCCTTCGGGAAACTAAAATATAAATCACACATAATCATTCTCCATGTCCTAAACACACTTAACATGGTCTCCTACTGTAACTGTATAGTAAACAAAAAGGTTTGGACACACATATTGTACGAAGACAATTACAGACTCCCACTCTATTGAATTTATCTGTCTCCCGTCTTTCAAATCTATATACATAATCGACAAGTCGCTGATAAATGCATGGAGGATAGTATTTGCTGAAACAACTAAACATTCCCTTTCCTGTTCCGCTATCAAATTTACGAGAGGAAGCGATTGTTTGTAAGCTTCAAATTCTGCGGAAGGCACACACGCACAGTGAAGTCCTGAAAACACGTGACAATCCTGGTTTAATGTTGACAACATGTGCAGAACGTAATGCTCACTCCAGAGATATTTACTCTATGGTTTTGCCATGAACACACTTTTTGAGAAGTGCAGGATCGGCCAAAGATAACCTGTAAAACGAAAGAGTATGTATTACGGCCTTCTAGATGTATCCCGCACACGTTTGGTTGAAAGTAATATATAGAATCGTTGTTCACTGAGCTGGTATTGATGTGCTGCTTCAAAACGTGGGCGTGGCAGGGAGGCCGCGTCACACTTTAATTAATTTTCAGGCATTTCGGAAGCGATTTCAACATTGAAACTTTGGGAACTTATTGTCCATGAGTTGTACTAACAAATAAAAAATAAGTCGAAAATTGACATTTTGGGTCAATTTCATCACCGTGCCCCCATTAATAATATCACTATATTCACAAATTATTACACTAATTAAGTCGCTGCGTGTAACTATTAGTACGCCTAGTGAGATTGTGACTCAATAAAACTGTAATAGTAATAATGGCCGTGTGCCAAATAATTTTCTGCAGCGATGGGAGATATGCGACCGATCTGGACCGCTACAAGAGCAAAAAAATGCGCCGTCTTCTCGGCAAGACAACTGAACTGCGTAATTATTCTAATGTTTCAGCGGTTGCGTGCCACAGTCGATACAACCGCTTATACTAATTAATGTCTTAAGTAATTCTTTATTTATATTCTCAGCTTCTATCTAGGTTTTTGCAATATATCAACGCCCATCTTGCAAATGTGCCTTTAAAAACTCATCTACAAATCTGCTCAAATACGACGTAGTCTTTGCGGCATTAGAATTTAATGCTTTTTCTTCCCGTGTTGCACGGCACTCTCAGATGTTAAGCAACACGGTAACTTCTTATTCTGGCTAGTTTGTAATTTCTCACGTGTCGTTTGCACTCGCGCTTCGTTATGTCATTGTTTGATCAGTCTCGTAATGGTATCGAGGCTGCAGAGTATCGGCAAATCTCAAATCTATTAGCCGTTTGCACAGCTCTTGTAGACAGTTACCTCGCCCTGCGCCTCTAATTCCCTCGGTGTGGCCTGCATTGTACTGGAGCTAGCGCGAACAGCATCAGCTGGAAACTAACAGTCAAGTCTCCGTATCAAACCTACTCACCGCCGGGAAGAGGGAAATCATTCCGCATTCTTGTCGGCCCCGTGACGAGAACAATATTGAAAAAGCCGCCCAAACAAGGGCCTCTTGAACTGCTTTTTTACGTCGAGCGGAAGGCAGGCGAGCTGCGGAAAAGAGAGAGAGACATCGTGGGCGCGGGTGCTTCTCTCCGCGGCGTTCATTTCTGCTCGCCCGACGCCTGATGGAATCCTGGTCGGTGGTAAATCATAGGGCGCGCTGTCCCGTCTGCAGTCTCAAATTCCTTTCCGGGCCGCGCCTTAATTTGCCCGCGTGGCAGGTGAACCGTGCACCGGCGCGGAGCCCGAGATTCTTTTCACTGCGGCCGAGAATTTAATTTAGCGAAATCCGCCAGTTTTTCTTTCTCTCCCTGTTCCGAAAAACGATGCCGTGAATCATCGGGTGCGCTGGATCCTCCATACACGGTTCCCAGTAACTCATATTACCAGAGGAGAATGGCTGGGAACACAATGAGATTCACATCGAGGAAATAAAACAAAAGCACTCTTTATATTAAAGTATTTGCGTCAAACACACAGAAAAATGCTATACCCAGAAAAGTACCTTCTGATAAAATGGTATTTATAGAACGAATCAGACTCAGGGCAATTAACAATTCGTTCTGAATGTGGAACAGTCTGTGACCTAAGAGCTTTGCGAATCCAGCAGTATCAGATGTTCCGTGATGAAACCAAATTTAATCGCTACGTCACCAGTGCTTTCATCGCGCAGTGTGTACAGGTGCAAATACATGGCAGTATCACTGAGGAGACGAAAACCAAGGGTTTGCGACATTCACATATACAGATGGCGGTAGTATCACGTACACAAAGTATAAAAGGGCAACGCATTGGAAGAGCACTAATTTGTACTCAGGTGATTCATGTGAAAAGGTTTCCGAAGTGATTATGGCCAGACTTTGAATGCGGTGTGGTAGTTGAGGCTTGATGCATGGGACATTCCTTTACGGAAATCTTTAGGGAATTCAATATTCCGAGATTCACAGTGTCAGGAGTGTGCCGAGAATACCAAATTTCAGGCATTACATCCCACCAAGGTCAACGCAGTGACCGACGGCCTTCACTTAACGACTGAGAGCAGCGGCGTTTGCTTAAAGCTTTTAGTGCTAACACACAAGCAACACGGCATCAGATAATCGCAAAAATCAATTTGGGGCGTACGACGAACATATCCGTTAGGAGAGTGCGGCGAAATCTGGCGTTAATGATGGCAGCGGAGGGCCGACGCGAGTGCCTTTGCTAACAGCACGACATCGACATCGTGACCACATCGCTTGGACTCTATACGACAGGAAAACCATAGCCTGGTCAGATGAGTCCTAATTTATGTTGGTAAGAACTGCTGGTAGGGTTCGAGTGCAGGGTGCAGAGCCCATGAAGCCATTGACTCAGGTTATCAACAAGGCACTACGCAAGCTGGTGACTGCCCTATAATGGTGAGGGCTGTGCTTACATGTAATGGACTGGATCCTCTGGTCTAACTGAACCAGTCGTTGACTGTAAATGGTTATCTTCGGCTACTTGGAGACCATTTGCAGATTCGTGGAGTTTATGTTCCCAAACGACGATGAAATTTTAATAGATGACAATGCGCCATGTCACCAGTGCACAATTATTCGCGATTGAAGTGGTCAGTTCATGCACAAAATCCTGTACCGGCAACTCTGTCGCAATTATAGACGGCTGTAGATGCACCGTGGCTCACTGTTTCGGCGGGGGACTTGCGATGAATTGTTGAGTCCACATCACGTCGAGTTGCTACACGACGCTGGGCAAAATGGAGGTCCGACACGAGATTAGGAGGTAACACACAACTTCTGTCACCTCAGTACAGCATAGTTACCGACTTATAATTTATGGAAATTAACTGTTGTTTGGGAAGGTGTTATTTATTGTTATTGTCTGTACAGAAGTGTTCGTTTTCTTATGTTGCATGACGAGAACAAGAGTACAGCCATACGATGCAAGCACTATCTTCGACGATGCCGTAAGAGACGATAATCGGAGCACTGCTACAGTCACGGCGGAGGCCTATTGTGGCACCCCTGAGGTCCTGGTTACAGATAAAATAATGTAATTCATTAAAAATATGAAAATCGAAAATGTAGCACTAATGTATGCGTTGTGTATAATTCATCAGACTACAGTCTGACGTCTATCAGTCAATGTGTACACTATAACGCCTGTGTATTATTCGACGCTAATAGAAATTTTAAGAAGTGAAATTTATTTCCCTGCCTAACCAGTGAAGAAATATAAGTGATTATTTACTGTGATGGCAATTGCTTTGTGGCATTTTATTTGCTGAGATATGTGGATTTTTCAAAGGAAGAAAGAAATTATTTTTCAAGTTGTTAGTTTCGCGAAGATTGAAATCAGACCCTGAGATCATTAAATTCGAAGCGAGCTGTTTTGATAAACATAATCTTTGGTTTATCGCCAATACCGTTAGTTTTACTAGAATAAAAGAGAGTAATTTTCTCCAACTTAGCCTGACTCGACAAAAGAACTTACAGAATTAAATTAAAATGGGTTTACCTAAACACAATTAAAATTTTAACTGGCTGTTACGCATTGGTTACAAGAACTTCCAGCACACTCTGAACGACTGATTGAGAGGAAGTCATGAATGCCCAAAACTTCATGCATCGGGTCCAGGAGATTGCAGCAGTGCATTCCCCTCGTACCCCAATCAGCGGCTGCAAACGTCGTACCACGATCAAAAAGGTGTCCGTAAATGATCCCTGGACTTGGCTGGTATATGAATTCACGTAATATCAGTAGTGATCCCCGTACGACCGTAACGAGCAAGTTACCAACAAACCAAATCCCATGTTATGTTCGATGGCGATGTATGAAATAAACGTGTATGCCAAGGTGGAGCATGCAACGTTCCGAGTATGCTGTGACAGTTGACGACTTGTGCCAGACCATGACTGTAACCCAGCATTCCTGCTTACCGCAGCAAGTCACCTCTTCTCTGAACACACCCACTGTAGTACTGTGGTGCTGTGTAGATCTTGCTCGCGTGCAGTTTTGAATTCTGGAACTTGTGATGGCTGAATGTGGTTATCGGAGAAGATTAGTAATAAAGAGTTGAAAACTGCTACAAATAGTCTGTTACATTTCATTTAATAATGGTATTCTGAAATAATTGGAATCCTGAAATTTATTTTGCAGCCAGGATCGTACCACTGCAAAAATGGTGCCAAGAACGAAAACTAGTAGCAATAACTGGACAATAAGCAGAAGCTAAGTAAAAAAATCTTTTATTACAGCATAAACTTGAAATTATGAACATTCCTAATTTTATCTCTTTAAATAAGAGAGTGGTTAGAATATGTCGCCATAGCCTGGGGTAAAGTAAATGAGAATATGTGATAATTAAATTAAAATGCTGTGGGAATAACAAAAGCAAACATTGTAAATGAATATTTTTGTACTGAAAAAACATATGAAATTAACAGCAAATTAGAAATTAAATGCAAGCGGCAGCAACAACGAACTGGGACACGCGAAGGTAAGTTCAACAATTACGAAACCTTAACATTTTGCTATGCTTTTGTTTAGTTTTTCGACTTTATCTATATCTTGCACTTTGTGAAAATTATTAATAATGATAATGGACAAAATTTTTCCGATCGTTCAACATCCTGTGAAAGAAAATAATGGACTTTTTCACAGACCAGCAATCAGTTACTGTAATTAAGGTTCAATTCAGAGTAACTGAACATTCTACAATGAAAAAACAGAACTTTTTTTTAAAACTAACCAACAAATTATTCAAAATTGAAATGGAAGACAGAAAACAATTTTCATAAAATGTGTCAGAAACTAGTGCTAAAACTGATTCAGGAAATTTGAAAATGTTGAATAGTACTGTTGAGGGAGAAGATAAAAACGAAGTTCTTGGAATATAAAGAAATGAAGATACAGTTGACACCGAGAGCGTTCATGTCGAAATCAAAAATGGATAAAAAGATGTACGTGAGCTGGAATTTGTTTTGGGTGTTGAAACTGATAGTTTAGATAATGGTGAAAATATTGATGCCTTTGTTCTGTGTAGAATAGATGACAATGTAATTTTTTCATATAATGATCACGAACACGTTGACAATGTTGTGAATGAGGTTTGATGGTAACGAGATCGACTGTTTTCTTGTTTCGAAGGATGAGTTTATATCTGAGGAATGTGAAGATGTCACATTTTATTCGTCAAAAGCAGATGAGTTTTCTACATTAAGAGTGGAACGATGTTCAAAATCTACTGTATGTAAAGAATCTGCATAAAAGTGTCTACATTTGGTGAAAACTACATCTTGACTAGCAGAAGTCGTATCTGAATTAATTTTGTAAACAATTTAACATTAATTCGAAAGAACTGAATAGTAATGCATTAAATGATGTTTGTTTGCTAGAAATGTTTGATTCGGATGGAAAAATATCTGATCATGACTTAGAAATAAGAATAACCAAAGCGTTATTAACGAAAATAAAGTTTTTTTTCTGTTACAGTGCTACATAGCTTTGGCTTGACTATGAAATTAATGCAGTGATATGCTGTAAAAGGTAAAGATAGAATTGTGTTTCGGATTGGAACTAAGATGAAAACGATACCACAGATTGTATTAGTTTAAGAGAATCAATAAACCAGGGGACTGATTACCTCAGATGTTAAGTCCCATAGTGCTCAGAGCCAATTCAATAAACCACCAGACAGATTAATGTGTGTGACAGAAAAAACATTAGTAATGTACACAAATACAGGTATGTCTCTAAGGGGAACTGAAAGATTTTTTATATATTCTCGTAAATGAATTTTTGACCTTTTGACCTCATGCTTTATGTATGACTCCACTATGAAGAGTTAATAATTATTTGTGTGTTCAGTACTGAGACTGATATTATACTATTGCTTTTGTCTGTGTTACAATTTGTGCTAGAAATTATCTAACTTATGAGGACTTTATGACTGCTAATAGCACTGTGTTTAATATCATGTCAGGAGATAATACGAAACATTTTGGTTTGCTTTTAGGTTGCCTGTTAGTTGTTTTTGCTGAAAGGTTGAGATTTGTATTGTGTAAACCCTCAGGGAGAGATAAACACTATGTATGTAATGTGTTTGGCGACCACAGGGCCTCGAGACATGTGGCACTATCTTTTATTTTCGTTTCCTGTGCTGCATTGTTACTCACCTTTTCTGTTCATCTGTTAAAGTAGTCTCTTACTGTTATATCTATCCTCTCTTCTCAAGATAGTAGTGTTAATGATTTCACGAGAATTTTTTGAGTTCAGCTGTGACCTAACATTTGTAAAGAACTAGGTAAAATATTCCTTAACTTGAGAAATTTTTCTGCAGTTTCTGAAATTAAAATTTTATACTTTCTTAACCATTTTCTTGTGGCCCAGTTGATATATAATCTTGCATCATGATTGATTTGGAATGAGTTCGCAGCAGATTGCGTTAATATTTTGGATTCTCTTAGAAAAACATTATATTTGTGTTGAAGTAGTTACTGGCATAAAGGGAATCAAATTTCTCGTTTCTACAGTCATTTATACAACCAACGATTAATGATCGGTCTTATCGAAGAACAAAAGTATTGATGAATTATGTACTGGAAATAGAATTCTGGGTGAAATAATATTATGTGGAATATCTTGTACTAATTATTTCATGCGTACTTTAAAGTATTTGTTAACAGTTAGAACATGAGAAAACTTTTGTGTTGTCACACTGAATAAATTAATAAAAATCTAACGGGAAGTAAGAAATGTATGTTCTTGTCATAATCTGAATGGAGTCACGTTGAATACGCACTTGTACTGGTTGGGAGGAGTAAGGCTGAAAAGTAGACATCCAGCAAGAGTAACTTTTAAGAAAAATAACGGAATTTGTTAAATAAATGGCCTTTTATATGTTTCGCAATTAGGAATAGAGAGGGCGCATTGGGGAAGACGCCGACGGCGTGGAGGGGCCATTGTGACTGAATTATGCAGTAGGCAAGGAGGATACATGAGAAGGGACATTGTCAGGCCGGGAGACGGTGTGTTCTGCAACCACCATTAGGCTTCTGCTAACAGAGGCATCACATGATCATTCTCCTTCACTCCCATTGATCGAGTGCTGCATTTGACATTCTCTAGACATCCATTCGTCATCAATCACCAACGAAAATTGTGTTTCGGACCAGGGCTCAAACTCAGGACCTCCGCCTTTCACGGGCAAGTGGTCTACCGACTGAGCAACCCAAGCACGACTCACGACCCCTCCTCTGTTTTATTTCCGCCAGTACCTCGTCTCCTACCTTCCTAGCTTCACATACCCAACGCTGTGGCTAAGCCATGTCTTCACAATATTCTTTCTTCCAGGAATGCAAGTTTTGCAAAGTTCGCAGGCGAACTTTTGTGAAGTTAGAAACGTAGGAAACGAGGTACTGGCGGAAGTAAAGCTCTGAGGGGGTGGGGGCTGAGTCGTGTTTGTGTAGCTCATTCGGGCCACGAAAGGGAAAAGTCCCGAGTTCGAGTTTCAGTCCGGCACACAGTTTTAATCTGCCAGGAAGTTTCATATCAGCGTACACTCCGCTGCAGAGTGAGAATTTCATTCATGAGAACTGGCCAGTTACATGGTGTGAGTGGTCGGACTGCTGACAACTCTTGAGCACAAAGAAAGAAAATCTTTTCCATTCTAAAATTTAATAATAAACTATTCACGATTCCCTTAATTAAGGTGGCCACCTGCACACACTATTATTTATGTTGAGTATGTTTCTTCTACAGTAAAGCTATGATGATATGGATATTAATATTATTTGCATGACATTCCATTTAGGTGAGAGATAAATCAGTTGAAGTATTAAGGATAATTCTGAGATCATACGATTATGATAATGTGTTTGTATTCTTTGTGTATAAAGATTGTGTATTATGTTGACTTTGAGTAGTACCGAAGTATTGTGAGAAGAACGATATTGACAGTACAGTTAGGTATTATTAGTCATGAAATATAGTGGATTATTATTTAGATGTATTTTGGAGTACCATAAATAATTTATGTGATTAAATGGAAGGTTTGTCATTGACGGGATGAAATGTCATGACGTGTCTGTAGACCTGCTGGATTTGTGATAATGTGTTTTGTGATAATGCAGGTAAACCCTGCTTAGTATTTTTAATGATGTTGCCGCCACTTTACTGTAATAATTTTTATTTTGTTGTTATACAATAATTTTCAATGATGTTGCCGCCATTTTACTGTAATAATTTTTATTTTGTTGTTATACAATCCAGATTTCGGCCTTAGGCCATTTTCAGGTACTAACTCTGAAATAAACAGTAGAAGTACAAATCACAAAAACAAGCAAAGGGCAACCACAAAAATAGTGTATAAATACCGTGAGTCTTTACGATATTTTTATGTCAAACGACATCAGACTGGTATGAAATACAAGTCCTTGTCAAAAAAAACATATCTGGTCATATAGGCTAGATCCGCCATTAGTAAAAATGAAAACAACTGTAAAACGTCTAAATGTATTGCAGACTTTCATTTTTGGACCCTTCAGCACAGCTGTTATGTAAAACTGCTAACCAATAAATAGGTATGCGCCTCACTATTTTATATGAACAACGACTAACATGGACATAGATTCAACAATCTTCCAAAGATCGCCTGAGATATATCACAGTCTGCATAATGCAATCTGTAGCATATGAGGGAACCTGGTAGCTGTACTGTTTATTTTGCGTGATAATTACATTACCTTTGCATAAATTAGTACATAACATTGTTTACAGTACATTATACGGAGGTCCACATTAAACTTGTCACGGTAAACACCGTGAAGTGCCTTATCGTAATATACTTGTAATAAACGTGGAATTCCTACCTTGTAATATTGTTAATTATGTAAAATATGGTGCACACGAGTGTATCATTAAAAATTGCAACAGCAGTACGCAAATGCTGCCAAAAGTCCCTCACACCAGCACAGTCAACCAATAAAACCACAACGCAATGATAATAAAATGGCGGGCAGGGAATAAGATCATGGATGCCGCTGTGGAGCCAACAGAACATTAGACATTATTCATATCGTATAATTTAAAAAATAATAACTTAGTAATGTTTGCAGGTTGTGGAATAATGAATTAATAATTAAATGAGTAAATAATGAAGAATTGATGTTGTTACCTATAACTTGCAACTTGTACTAAACCTTCATAAGTGTTCCTCAGTCAAGCCGGAAGTCTGTAGGAAATGATGTAGGAGACGTACGGTGCAACAGATCGTTCGTTGCTACTTGCGACTGTAAATGTTAAGTTAATCCTTTCCTCGTTCGAATTAGTTGACGTTTAGAACTTCGTCCTACCTGTTCTGTTCAGTTTTCTCGCTTATGTAGTTCTTTGAAGCAGTTCCTGTAGCGCTACTGAATTCATTCAGAGATACAATTATTGTACCTAAGTGGCTACAAGTGGAATTCCAAGAAGCTAATCTACTGCAAATAAATTCCAGGATACCGAGAGCATTTATTGACAGTCACCGTAAAATGGTTAACAGTCACAGTTTTAAACAAAGATGACTTCGAAATTACGTCAGATGAAGCATGGCTGGCACAGATATCAGGTCTGGATTGAATTCTAATGTCGACCGTTTAGATTGGTGTGCCACATTGATCTTGATTACATTTCGTATAACTTCGAAACTATTCGGGTACTGTCGACAGATTAACAATTGTCATTTGTTTTCTGATATAAATAGTTTACAGCTTAGTGGCGCGGTAGCTGCTTCCCCTACCATTTTATATGCTATAGACGGCTTTTAATAATTAATATTTAATAAGTAAAATGTCTTGCCTTCGTGCGTAAGTTTTGGTGACTCCCAGACGTACAGAATATCCGAGTAGGGCTCAGTCTACCGGTTTATTCGTCATTCCCCAGACCACACGCACACTCCGGTGCCACATGGCGCCTCTGTTCCGATCGTGGGAATGTCTTCTCACTCGTTGCTCTTTCACTGTACATTCCTATTTAAGAAAGCAGGTTAGGCTGCTAACTGCAATGTCCCAATTCACAGTTTTAAAAAAAGAAAAGAAAGTGACCAGGTGCGAGAAGAACTCGCGCACTGAGGCCTCCGTACGGACAGTTATGTACACTGCCAGGAGAAAAATTGGTACATCCTTTTAAAGGCTTCCATCACCCAATATTTAGGGCTGCAACAGTGCATAGGAGTGCATGAAATCGACCTGTTGACGTAGTTCTGTAGGAGTTCTTGTCTGGCGAGTTGCACGAGTCACTTCTCGTCCCACCATATCCCACACGTGCTCGACTGGAGACAAGAACATATATACCACTGTTCCTTCCATAGCTCCTAGCTGGCCGCTACTCTGCCGCGTTGATTAAATTTCCTTTGTAGGTTAAATGAAACTATTTTCCACAGCTCAATGAATTAACACACCTCAGTCTTGAATTGGTACGCTGTTAAGTACCAGAAACTAAGACTCTTCGTATTAAAATATACATGTGATATCGGCAGTCATTATTGTCTGTCGTGAGAGTTCGCTTCCGATATGTAGATTGCGAACATTGTCTGATCTCGAGAAGTGATCTGTGTTGATTCCTGGTACGGAGGGCGCTACGCTCGGTACTCATGGTACCAATGCGCGTTGTGTTATTCCAGTAACTCCACTAGCGCTGACTGCTGCAGTTGGGCTCGTGGCTTTCGTCTGACGTGGTAACCTCCGCAGCATACGGTAGTGAGGCCCTGCACTCTGAGTTGCTGTTAGACGCTGGTGTCGTTGGTAAGTACGGAAGATATGGTGCCCTTGACCCGCACAGCATAGTAATAAAAAAAATATTGGCCGTTTGTGGACAGGCTCCGAATAAGCTGAATTGTGATGCCGATACATGCTGCCTATACCGAACTTTGAGCACTTAAATAACTTCCTGAAAGAATTTCTACTAACGTATTCTGAAAAAAAAAAAAAAAAAAAAACGTGGAACGTCAATTGCGTCACTGTATTCTTCTTGGGTAAATGGGGACAAAAGTTTCTTAAAGTAAATGTTAATTCCGAATTTCTGACGGTTTCTGCAATGACAGCTGTGGGGCCTTGTGTATCGTAGTTGCCCTCTGTAGTCGAATGTAGAACTTTTCATGCGTAGACTTCTGACTCAGAAGAAGATGAACCAAAGTTGGCAACGGTGTTATAAATGAGCCGCAAAGTATGTCCTGTAATTGCAAGTAACTAATTGTGTGTGGTACTTACGGTGAGCCTGTTACAGCATGTACGAATACGCAATATGTGGCGACTATTACGTGTCCGTTTAAGACGGGGTGGGGTTGAACTGTGGCTGTGTCTGATACCAATAGAGGTCAGACCTTAAGTAAGTCGTTTGAAATCGCCGCTGCCAACCTCAGCAAGCATTTGCACAGTATACGAAATGGATTGTGCGCTCGGATTTGTTTTGTTGTGCGTAGTTAGTTTTCCAGTTTTGACGTCAGTAAAGATACTGCTCATAGGGTTAGATTAAGACTCTATCAACACCACAGAAGTTCGGCGGCCACTATAACCATGCTTCCGTTATGCTTTTGCAGAAGCGCAGAACACGGATGTAAGCAGGCAGCTCTACCAAATGGTGGCGGGAACATGATCTGAGTCGCGGCACCTCTGACTCACCACGCGGCAGGCCTAAGTTCTCGTTTATTTACGCTCGCGACAGTCGGCCACGTGGTGACGTCCGCACTGTAGGTGAGATGTATGGTTCCGCTAACAACTGTTCCCGTAGACATACAGGAGCTTGTGGGGTGCAGTGTGTCTTGGTTGTGGCGACAGATTGATCTGTAGACTACATCGAGAACTGCATTAAATTGAAATGTGATACAGTTGTGAGCTGTCGAAGCTAACGAATGTGAATGCCAAATGAACTACAGAGCAGCCCAATGTTCACGTTCGCGCCATATTTAAACGTACTTTTCGCCATAATTACCGCACTTTCCATCACAAAACTGCAAGTTAAATTGGGAAATCGATTGGATAGGACGATATTATCGCAGTTGCTTCTCTGAAAACTTTCATATAATTTTATACACAGTATGTTATACTTCAAGCTAAAATTTATGAAAAGGAATTACTTTATAAAATATTTTATTTTTGATGTTACAATCGGTAAGTACTAGATCTGAATGTACAATGAAAATTATTGTTTTTGGAAACATTTGAAATTACGAATTATTGGCATACTTAAAATTTCTATTATTAATTAGGCAATCCTGTACTGTTTACTGTATTTATTTCTGGATTCATTTATGTAATAATAATCGAAATTAATAGTGTAACGGAAACTAGTAGAAATTCATTTGTTAAGAAAAATTGTAAACCATTTGTAATACTATTCCGCAGTGTGGGAGTCATAAGCTTGCTTCTGATGTGATCGGACATATTTTTGCATTTTCTGCGAAAATGTAATTTCGGCTTTGTTACTGTGAAAAATCAAAATAATGTATGATATACTAAAATGTGAGAAAATATATTTACGTAGAAAACGCTAAAAACAACAATCTTCAAATTTATTTAGTTAAAACCAACTGTGAGGACCCACTGTTAGATTTTCAGCTTCAAGAATCAGACCCCCTAGGCATGAATAACTGGAGCCATCTCAATATGAGAAGCTAAATAAATTTGAAAGTTTATTATAATCTTCGTTCATCTCAAATCTTCATAAAAGACTTTGCTTATTAATTACTTGGACTGGACATCGTTTAACGTGGACAATTGATGGAATCAGAAAGGAGGGGGGAGATTACAAGTTCCACTGTACCTCTATTATTCTATCGGTATGTAACAATTTAGGTTTTTACTTCACAGTATTGTTGCCACATTCTTAAATGCGTGGACATTACAATTGAATAAAGTTATGTGACGGAGTAAGAGGTTCTCCTTTTGTGCATCAGTCTGATATTGTTCTTGGAGGAGCTGGATAAAGCCAAGTCAGTATTACTAGCAGATGTCTAGAAAATCTTTGTGTGGTGAGACTGAACTGAGAGAAAGCGCATCTCGTCTGATAATTATTCTACCTGTCTCCTCACTTCTTGTCTCATGGGTTGGGTCTCTCCTTGCTACAAGAGTGAAATGGTCACAATTAGCACTACGGCGAACCGGTCTTAGACAGTTTTAGAAATTCGTCCTTGATTGCAAGCAGTTTTAATTATTAGGTCACTGTTTTCTTCATATTTTTCAGCCTGTTCTTAATACAATGGTATAGCACACATTCTCGCAATCTAAGAATGATGAGAGTTGTACTGTATTGCAGTTACTTCCGTACTGAATGTGTAATAATGTTATGAGCATATATTAAGGTGACGAACTGCGATTTTACAGACGTTCTCGAACTGGGTTGTGGTTTTTGGCTTTACGTCATGTGTGTATCAAAGGCCTATCTACCAATGTAATCAGCAGACCATGCAACTGTTACGCTTCATCCAACCTTGTCCTGTTAGCCTTCTACACTACTGGCCATTAAAATTGCTACACCACGAAGATGACGTGCTACAGACAAGAAATTTAACCGACAGGAGTAAGACGGTGTGATATGCAAATGATTAGCTTTTCAGAGCATTCACACAAGGTTGGCGCCGGTGGTGACACCTACAACGCGCTGACATAAGGAAAGTTTCTAACCGATTTCTCCTACACAAGCAGCAGTTGATTGGCGTTGCCTGGTGAAACGTTGTTGTGATGCCTCGTGTAAGGAAGAGAAATGCGTACCATCACGTTTCCGACTTTGATAAAGGTCGGATTGTAGCTTATCGCGATTGCGGTTTATCGTTTCACAAAATTGCTGCTCGCATTGGTCGACATCCAATGGCTGTTAGCAGAATATGGAATCGGTGGGTTCAGGAGGGTAATACGGAACGCTGTGCTGGATTCCAACGGCCTCGTACCACTATCAGTCGAGATGACAGGCATCTTATCCGCATGGCTGCAACGGATCGTGCATCCATGTCTCGATCCCTGAGTCAACAGATAGGGACGTTTGCAAGACAACAACCATCTGCACGAATAGTTCGACGACGTTTGCAGCAGCATGGACTATCAGCTCGGAGACCATGGCTGAGGTTACCCTTGACGCTGCACCACAGACAGGAGCGCCTGCGATGGTGTACCCAACGACGAACCTGGGAGCACGAATGGCAAAACGTCATTTTTTCGGATGAATCCAGGTTCTGTTTACAGCATCATGATGGTCGCATCCGTGTTATTCGACATCGCGGTGAACGCACACTGGAAGCGTGTATTCGTCATCGCCATACTGGCGTATCACCCGGCGTGATGGTATGGGGTGCCATTGGTTACACGTCTCGGTCACCCCTTGTTCGTATTAACGGCACTTTGAACGGTGGACGTTACATTTCAGATGTGTTACGACCCGTGGCTCTACCCTTCATTCGATCCCTGCGAAACTCTACATTTCAGCAGGATAATGCACGACCACATGTTGCAGGTCCTGTACGGACCTTTCTGGATACAGAAAATGTTCGACTGCTGCCCTGGCCAGCACATTCTCCAGATCTCTTACCAACTGAAAACGTCTGGTCAATGGTGACCGAGCAACTGGCTCGTCACAATACGCCAGTCACTACTCTTGATGAACTGTGATATCGTGTTGAAGCTGCATGGGCAGCTGTACCTGTACACGCCATCCAAGCTCTGTTTGACTCTATGCACCCCAATTGCGTGAAAATGTAATCACATGTCAGTTCTAGTATAATATATTTGTCCAATGAATATCCGATTATCATCTGCATTTCTTCTTGGTGTAGCAATTTTAATGGCCAGTTGTGTACGTACACCAGAACTCTTTGTGTAATAGACATTGTATCATTATGGTCACAGAGTATTCTTAGATGTTCGTATTCTCGAAGCCGGATTAGTATTTAGTCTACGTACTAAGGTGTTACCGTGTGTCGAGGAAATATGGAAACCTCGACATGTAGCTATTGAATGTTGATTCCAAAAGGTAGCATTTCACCGCTGAAGCAGGACTTACTTTCCCTACCTCCCGATTTTTCTGGTTGAGTGCACTGGTATCAAGAAATGTGCAAACACCTCCAACTGGGGAGCTTCTGGAGGCAGCATATCTTTTTCTGTGTGTTCATTTGTTTCCTAAGTTATAAGTCAGAGGATGCGTTGCGCATGTGGTTCATATCGCATAATGCAAAATCTATACAAATTTGAAACATACTAGTACTTTTCAGCATTATGATGATTGTGCTGGCGTACGCATTCGCCAGCACACTGGTCGGCACTAAGAAGCATTGTGTAGCAGGCGCTGAACTGGGCTCGCCTACGACAAGAGTCCTCAGCGAAGGAGACGGTTTATAAAACACTCGTGTGAGACATCGTCAGATACTGCGCAAGTAACTGGGAAATTGGACGTAAGCGGATAGGGGCACAACACAAATGCGAAGAGGTTTGTTTGACCTGTGGGAGCGTGTGAGAAAAATCCCCAAGGAACTGAGGTGGCTGAGTTGAAGCTCAACCCTAATTGTCCCAAGAATGTGTCAAGAATTCTCTCCGTTGGCCTCGAGGGAAGAAAATGGGTTCAATTACAGTCTACACAGAGGCACTTACACGGTCATTCTTCCCGCGCTCCGTACATTAATTGGATGAGAAGAAAGCCTGATAATTGGTACTATAGGACGTACCCTCCCCCGTGCGCTTCAGTGTGTAAAGCATAATGAGGGTTTAGTGGATCCTATTAAAGCTGAACGCTGTTGAAAGGTTTTTTCCCCCCGCATGAGGGATGCCAAGAGTAAAGTATTCACGAGCTTGCGTCAAGTATGATTCCCAAAACTTGCCAACTGTTACCATCAAATACTACATAATGGGTTCCTGAAGCTAACACCTCCCGCGAAAAAAAGGGCCATGTATAACAAATACGATGGATTCCAGTAAATAATGTCCGCGCTCGCTATCCGTAGCATAACTGGAGGCAATTTTCTAACCTCTCGTCTTGCTAAGATGTAACTGTCGTCCCAATTGGTTTATTCTCCACAGGCCCTAGGCTCTGACGTGCATGCAGTAAACAGTGAGTAACAAAGTGACAAAAATGGGAAAGAATTCAGTGCTATTAAAATTGAAATTTCGGAGGATTGGGATGCCTCTGGATTTTTTTTTCTGTTCACAGAAGCCAAAAAAATCAAGGAAAAGATTCTGAGTGAGCGTATCGTTAATATTCATAACAAGATTCCCGGTCATTTAATTGCCGAGCACCGCAAGAGTCACAATAATACTTCACACTATGTTATAATTAACGTGAGATCGCACAAATATGTTTTCCGAGGCAAATTTAACAATTAATTCCGTATTTACGCGGAGTTGCACTTAACAATAGTTAGCGCTTTACCACCTCGAAAACCAATCGTAGACTGCCTTAGATTAACACAGCATCACACAAGTGCGTCATCCGAGGAAATTTTTCAACAAACGTTTCAGTCCTTACATGGAGTCAGATTTCGTCCACTGTTTGTTCTCTCGAGCTGAGATCACATTTAACCCTGGAACGATTGTGAAAGGAACACTGTACAGCAGAAGCGGACTGGCTTATCGCGATTGCGGTTTATCGTATCACAAAATTGCTGCTCGCATTGGTCGACATCCAATGGCTGTTAGCAGAATATGGAATCGGTGGGTTCAGGAGGGTAATACGGAACGCCGTGCTGGATCCCAAGGGCCTCGTACCACTATCAGTCGAGATGACAGGCATCTTATCCGCATGGCTGTAACGGATCGTGCATCCACGTCTCGATCCCTGAGTCAACAGATGGGGACGTTTGCAAGACAACAACCATCAGCACGAACAGTTCTGCCGGGATCCTGCAAAGTTTCTGTCTCCTCAATGGACAGACGTTATCGGTTAAATTTAAAATTGAGCGAGCGGGCGCTGCTTCTAAGGTCCTTACCTGGCCATTTCCATTAACATACGAATTAGAATGGTTTATTTAGAATAGCTTCAGTGGATCTTTTGCCCAAGCAGCCTTAATAGTGTGTGCTCTCTCAAAGTTTATCTTCACAACACTAAGTGCTCACCTTACTTTTTAAAATTGGCACTGTACATGAGTTGTTCAATAAATGATTCTCTGTCTTGTTATTCAAATGGTAGGAATGATACATCGAAATAAAGCCGAGTATGTCTGCTGCACAGTGAATTGGATAATACAAGGGTTGTTCAACAAAGACAGACTAACTTTCAAACATATTGAAAAGACAATTGCACTACCACCAGGTGACATCCCTGTCTGACCTTTGCTGTTCTCTGGCGGTAACGTCTTCAATAGGACTGTAACTTCAGCCACTGTGTAAAGTTTTACAACGGCAGAAAGTCAACATCGGCATTAAGCAATGAAGTTTTGCATTCTGCTGAAGAAACCAGCTTCAAACACACTTGAAAATCTTTTTATAGAGCTTACTGCGAGTTTACAATGTCTCGTGCCGTTCGTTTCTGATGGCATAAAGTCTTCAAAGATGGAAGGAGGATTGGCGAGCTGAAAGGAGGGCAGGGGACCCCACCACTGTCCTTATTGACATTTCAATCAGCATTGCAGCTGGAATCACATGAGGACTGTGTTAGACAACTCGCAGAAATTCTCACTAGCTCATGACAAGAAAGTATGCTGACTGCACTGTCAGAAAAAACTCCTGCTCGAAAATAGATCGGACTTGACGTTTGCAACTTACATAAACAATGAGTCCAGGATGATGGAAAGAGTGAGGGAAAACCATAACTGTCGAAGAATCTTGGGTACATTAAAACTGAAAGACAGAGTACAGAAGTTCAAAGGGGATGATCTCATCCGAAAAAACATGTATCCAGAAACTGGACACTAAGTTTCCGAGGCTGGGCAATAAGATGCAGAGTACAAGAACGTCCTTCAACAACTGATGCAAACTCGTGTCCCAAAGAAAACGAGGGAACTCCATGGGAAAGAAAAAAATCACCACTACGACAGTCTATGGCCTCCTGTTGCAGAAGCTATTACTTCTTTCTAGTCAAAAAGGGCATACGCCTTGTCTTCCCCGCCCCTCATCCACCCACCCCGTATAGCCAGGATTTTGTCCCACGCTGTGTGTGTGTGTGTGTGTGTGTGTATGTGTGTGTGTGTGTGCGTGTGTGTGTGCATGTGTACTGAAAAAAAGATATCAACAACAGGATGGATACAATTAAACTTCAGCTACTTGAGAGGGCCACGATAAAAAAGTGTGATGGTATGACACTGAAACTTCGTGGGACCATTTGTAAGCACACGTGGAAGAGAAATAATGACTACATCACTGCGGGAAAATAAATTTCAATTTCCACATGAGGGTAACATTTGTTAAATGCGAACTGTGTTTGCATTACAGGTTAGAAAGCTTGGACAGTGTAATGAGAGCCTGCAAGCGCACTAGATACCATTTCATAATTGTTCACAGCACTTCCCGAACAGTGGACTGTGGAATGTTTAGATGTCGCGGCACAGCTTGTGCACTATTTGAAGTTTGCACATTGTGCCAAGTATTTTCAGCCATGCCAACAACAACTTCAACAATTTGTGGTGAAATTGGCCGGCTGCCTCTCCCAGAATCAATTCCCAAATCGCCAAGTAATTCAAACTTTCATACCATGTTCTTCAATCATGGTGCAGGAAGAGGACCTCTCCTTATTCCTGTAACGCATTGATACTCACAAAGAGCAAAAGCATTCTTTCTGTTTTCATAGAACAGCTTTACGAGTAAAGCCAAGCACTGTTCACCTTGTCCAGTCCTATACTGACGGTCTGCAACAATAATTCGTACTGGTCCTTACGTTTAAATTGCCACACCAGTGCCGGCAGCTAATAGCAAGTTGTGCCACTAACACTACTAAGAACGCAAGTCCTGCACTACACCGTCTGAACATAATTCCTATAAAGTTGGGTACTCATGCAACAAATAGTCTTCCATCTACACTGGCTCAGGTAGCAAAAGTCTGATTATAACCACCCTGCACGTTTATTCCACTCTGAAAATGATGTAGTGAAAGCTTTAGGAGGCATTTTGGAGTGATTATCAAGAAATTAAGAAACTGATTTGTGGAAGTCTTCCAAAAGTGGATGATAAGATGGAACGCGTCCATCCCTCTTAATGAAGACTTGAAGGGGAAAATACTGATTTCTGACTGATTATTTATCTATAAAGTTTTTCAGCATCAATTTGGCTTTTGTTGAGCAACCCTAGTATGTTGTTTCTTTGGTGAAATTTGGAAGGTACAAGAGGTACCTGTGGAAGTAAAGCAATAAGAACATGCCGCAAGTTGTATGTGTATAGCTCAGTCGCTAGAGTATTTGCACACAGAAGACAGGGATCAAGAGATAATCTTGGTGTGGCACTGAGGTTTAATTTACTACGAAGTTCCAGGCAATAACAATATTTTGAGCATACAGAAATGACAGAGAAAGGGAGACGGAATAGATGCAATATGTAGGGTCGAGGGAGAGAATAATATTGCCTTATTAGTGAGCTACATCATACTTCATTACTTCCATGCCTACATCTCTAGGAAATGAAACACTTCCTTTTGCTTCACTGTTGTTGAACTTCCACCCTAATGCCGGAGTCATCATCTGGACAGTACTTACGTGTGGGCCATTCCCCGCCAAGCGGTCTAGAGGTCCCTACATGAACTTCGTGGATTTTGATAAAATTTTGTGTCGAACTTTTCCCAGTAAACATTAGCAAAGTTACACGATCACAAGTTCAATAGTTCAGGAGATACTGTCATTCGTTCAGCCACGTAGTGCAGTTTTCAGCAGTGCACCCCTCAGTTTTCGGTAACTTTGAAACATATATCTTGCAATTTTTCATTGAAAGAAAACACTGTCTTGTACAACTTTTTGCGCTCTTGAGTAAAATAATAAAGATTTCATGAGCAGTATTCATATGGATAATTTGAAGCTAAGTCATCCGAAATAATAGATGCTTGAAAAGTGAAGTTTAGTTTTATATATCTCTGGAAGTAATTGCAGGACAGATCTGACAGTGTGCTTTAGTAACTTCCCAATACAAAGTCACAGAATACTACTGTTCCCCAGTAGTTTACAAACTGCAGATAAAGTTGACCATATTTTTAAAAAAGTCAAAAATAGGTATCTTTAGCCTCTCCCCCCAGAGCCTCAAATTTCTTTAGAGTACATACTTGGCCACCACACCATGGGGCCCCAGTCCTTACAGCACAGCACTGCTTTTCTTTCTGTACTGCAAATCTGCCTCCTCCTCCTCCTTCCCCCTCCCCCCCGCCACCCTCTTGCCACAACCCACTAGATGGTCTTCTTGGTGCAGATTGTGCTTCGATCTAGTTTTGTTTTGGACACTCATTTTCTCACCTTCCAGCTTTCTACAATTCTTCATTATTTATTATATGCTGCACTTCCCTTGTTGGATTCTACATGCTAATTCTTTTGTAAATTGTACAGAATTGTGGATTGTGGAAGGAAGGTCGTCCAGCACTTTTTATGCCTTTCTTTCTTTGCGTCCTTTCATCTAGCAACAGCACTATCCCAAAACCCAGTACTGTAGGCACTGCAAAGGGGGAGGAAGGGGGAATTGTCAAGTACCTGTATCGTGGTACCCCCTGACCACGCAAGGATTGCATGTTTGTACCTGACCTTGAAATTCTGGGCAACAGTTTACTGACCAGGTAACTGTTGCTGTGGGTGGGTGATGCTCGTGGGAAGAGTCTTTGTTCAGAGTGGGTGGTACGATGGTGGAAGATTTGCACACTGCATGGCTCCATCAGTCTCTTCTCAAACTAAGACATATTACATTGTGGAGACGTTTGGCCCCAGAATGTTCGGTTCCCTGGATACACCACAAGAGGAACATAGGTCTCAGAGATGAGGTGAGAAATGCAATGCAGACCCCTACCCTCTATGGCTATAAGGGATGTTTTGAGAATAACACTAAATCTGAAAGAACGTCAGGTGGCGTTTTCACAGTCTGGACTCGATCTACAGGAAACACAAGCCAGTCAATACGACTTTAGAAACTGTGGCTGTTCATGTGAAGATATCTCTGGAATTCGATCTGTAAGGTGTGTGATGACCCCTGTTATCTTCTGCACATTCTGGCTGGTGACCGGGAGGCCTTCTAGGGGCTGAGGCAGATGCTGCAGAAATAAGCCTGAATACAGGGGATGAGCTAACAATAACCCACTAAGTATAGATGTGTTGCAGGTTGGCGATATGAAAGGCAAAGCCGATACACGCAGTGAAGTGTCCCAAAATGCTTTACCTGCACTGGTCTCTCTGCTGCCCCTACCCTTCCTAATATTGGGTGATTTCAATGCCCACAAACCTTTGGTAGGTTGGAACTATGACCACTAACCATAGTAAGGCTGTATAAAACTCCTTCACAGAGCTTGATCTTTGCCACTTGAATACTGGTGTTCCCACACACGTCATTGTGGTAAATGAACCTTATTCAGCCGTTGATCTTTCTACGAGTATTTACAAGCCAGGTCTTCTACCATTCATCCATTAGAAAGTCTATGATGACCTGCACAACAGTGGTAATTTTCCGGTCTTCTTGACCCTCCTTCAGCGTTACTCACCTAGGCATCCACCCAGATGGCCTCTATCCAAAGCTAATTGTGATGCTTTCACACCAGTGTCATCATCCTTTGCACACCACCACATGGAGGTATCAAAACACCAAGGTATTGGCAGCTGACTCAGTGATCTGCTCTTCTGTGGGATCCCCTCAGTGGTAGACAGTAGCTTGGTAGCCCACTGAAATCACTGTGGCCATTAGAGGTTGCATGTGGGCTTTCTGGCGCCATAAGCGACATCTGTCAATGAAGCACCTCGTTGTTCTTAAACAGCTCTGTGTCCAGGTCATCTACCTCATAAAATGACAGAAACGAGAATGCAGGCAGCGACATATTGGTACCGTTGGACCAAGTACCGCACCTCCGCAGGTTTGGGCCAAGATATGATGCTTCTGTGGTCACCAGTACTCCTTGGGTGTATCTGGTATCTCTGCAAATGGAGATGTCTAAACTAATCAAGACGTTGTTGATAAATATTTTGTTTTTCATTATTCTCAAGCCTCTGTCTTGGAGAATTATCAGCCTGCATTTCATGTCCTCAAACAGTGGGTAGAGCAACTTCCGTTACTATTTACTACACGTCAATTGGAACTTCATGACGCTCCATTCTGTATGTGCCCTAGCTCTTTGCCCTGATGTAACTCCAGGGCCAGTAGCTGCAGCCAAATTCTCAAACATTTATCAGTGGTTTCCCAATGTCTCATCCCTGCCATCTGCAACTGTATTTGGAGCGAGGGTGAGTTCCTATCTCTGTGGCGAGAAAGTGTGAACTAGTACTGGAACTAGGTAAACAGACCTCGAGACAGCTATCACCCAATTAGCCTTACAAAGTCTCAGAATATAGTGAATCAGTGCAACAGAGCAGAGAGAAGGTGCACCTCAGGCAGCTACCTCAGCACTGCTTGGCGTCCAGGTATAGTGGGACCAGCGAGCTGTGTGGCAGGTTCACTTGATTATGTGTACAGTAAGTGAATAAGCCAGCCAAACTGCAATCTCTGTAATGATTTTACAGAAACTACTTCGTAAAAAAAATTGAGCCTCACGCATATTGTAGCTTTATTCGTGAGCTGATAAATTGCTTATAATTTTGTTAGTTGTTGTAGTTATTGTAGTATTTCCAAATTAAACTCTTGCAAGAAAGTAGAATAGTTTCCAGTTAAAACTAGAGGACACAGTGGATGTTAGATCGCATGTTGCTATGAACAAGTGTACTTAACTTATTCAACCATTCTTTAAACATGGAATGGGAGCTATAGCTCGCTCCATTCTTCCGAAAATGGATCGTATATAGCGGACTCCATTCTGCTTGTCCCCCCTGACGATGAAGCGAGAATGAAACATTCCTAAAACCCTTGTATCTCATAAATGGTTTGAGATAGTGAGACAGGATTTTGGCAAATGATTGTACGTAGCGCACAAGCCATACGTTACTGTGCATAACTTCCTTATCTAGCGTGGTGAACAAGTAACTACAGATTTCTTTCAGTGGAGTAATGTAATTTTTAAAGGTCACCAACAGCTGGTGAAACGAGAGTTGTTAGTGGTTCCTAGAAACCAGTAGTAGGTTTTGAGGCATTGCTGTGACACTCAGTATAAGATTCGCAACCACTGTAAGGACTGTGGAGTCAACTACCAAAGTGCTCTGTCGTTGTCTCCAGCCACAACAAATGAGTGCCCTCTGAAGATGATTTTCTAAATACTGTGAATGATTTATAGAACATGTAAAAACTTTCAAATGCAGTCGGTGAAATTGACTGAAAACATATTCGTCTAAAATACTCAGAAAATTCTGATACAATGTTTATATGTATAAAATATTTTCATTCGATCATGCTACAAGCAGTTGCAGATCCTCGCAGGAAATCATTGCTGGGTGCAGTGGGAAGAAAAGAGAAGGTGGTAGATTTCATTCTTCTAGTGTATTTCGCTTGAGGCAATAAGGGGAGCTTATTATACCGCCAGACTCTCCACTACCAAGGACAATAAGTGTGGTGTATTTTGCATTCATTGTGTTTATTGGAGATTAGGCTTATCCATTGTTGAGGAATTTTATCAAATCTTACATCAATAGGTTTTAGATCCACGGAAAGAATACTTCAAAAATGCTTTTCCAGTCCTTGACAATTAATTGAATATGATTTTGAAACAATGAACGCTAAGTGGAGCATATTTTGAAAGCCAATACAAACTTCACCAGAATTTGCTGATGATATTGCGAAATGTACATATTCTCCACAACATTGACTGACCTAGGACCCCTGAGCGTCAATAAGCACCACGCAGTAGAAATCCAGCAATAAATACAAAGCACTTATCAGACAAGACGAAACTTGAACAGAGCTTCAAATCAAGCTATCCAACGAGACGGCTCCCCCAGGGGGCTCCCCACTCTTTGGTCGGTTCGTGCTTGGCTACCATGGGGCCCCAGACTTTGCAGCATTTTTTCCCTTCCATGTTGCAAGTCTCTCCTCTCACTATTCTTTTCCCCTCCCTTGGGGAACATGTCTGGGGTGTTATTGAGAACATTCTGCATTGTCTGTCACTGATGTACGAACAGTCTCACTATTGTTTTTCGCTCCATTTTCCTTTTTTTGTTTCCCTCGTCCTGTCGTTGCTCCTCTTCGACGTTTGAGGTTCCCCTTTTCTTCTTCCTCCCTGCGCGCTCCTGAAGGCCGGCCCACGCGTCTGAAGCGTAACAAATGACTGGGTAACACGTAATTCCCAGCCTCAGGTCGACAGGGAGGGTTCGCACATGCCCCCTGGTACAGGCCAGGCCAAGGCAGGGGTGACTGCCTGAGCTCCAACCTTCCCAAATTGCCGTTGGTCCCTCCGTCAGGTGTTCGGGAGATGTGACCTGAGGTGTGAACAATCACCTGAGATGGATGCGCCCCCTTGTGAAGTGGGCCCCCAGTTGGAAAGAGCGCGCCATCGTAGATGCTGGCAGTCATGGGGGATCATCTTCACAATCAACGTCTACAAAACGTAAACGTAATGAGGCTAACGATTCAAAGACCCTTCCCACTGCAACATAGTTCCTCGTGACTTCATGTACTGACGACGGTCAGTTTTTTGCCATGGTAAATCGGTTTATTATTCAGAAAGGTGTTGATCCAGTTGCTGGCCCTGTGAAATGCTACTCTCGTTTATGGAATGGCACTTAGATTCTCAAGCACAACAACTGCTTGCTGCCTCACTTCTCCACAGCTACCTTGTTTGTGTCAAGGGCCCACATAACTTTGAATTCCTCCCTTCGTGTTATTTACAGCAGGCTGCTCGATGGTCTAATCAAGGGCAAAATCCGAGCTTACCTCTCTGATCAGGGTGTCACTGCTGTCCATCGTGTAATGAAAAAGGTGTATTCCTCCTTACTGCCCACCTGCACTCTTTTGATCATCTTTGATAGAGTGGAGATTCTGTCCAAGGTCAAAGCAGGCTATAAAATTATCACCATCAGACTGTACATTCTGAACCCAATACACTGCTGCCAGTATCATCGATTCAACCACATTAGAACGTCTTCTCGACACCCAGCCAAATGTTAACCTGTGGTAGGGATGCACATGAGGGCGATTGTCCGCCTCCTTCTCCTGGTTGTATCAACTGCAATGGCGGCCATGCCGCCCTGTCTCGGTACTGTCCCGTGTATCTCGATGAGCAGGCTGTCCAAGAGACCTGGGTACTGGAAAAAGTGTCTACCCAGTCGCTCACAAGTTATTGGCTAGTCACAAACCCTGTGTTCTCCAGTCTGGTACCTAAAGATTTGTTCTTGTTACCCCTCGCTCCATGAAGGATATGGCCTCACAGACATGCGACTGCAGTTCAGTTCTGAGGTTATGAAATCGCCCAGTGTCAAGGTAGCATTGCCATCGCCATGTCCAGCTGTGCAAGAAGCCATCAAACTCTTGCCTAAAGTGGTGAAGCCACCAGCTACAGAAATGGGAGGCTGGAAAGGACAGGAGTAGTACCCCCGTGAAGACTTCCTATGTCCCTCCAGTCAACCAGCACCTGAGTGTTCCTCTAACTGTAAAGGATCGAAGAAGTCCACCAAAGGCAAGTGGTCTTCTCCTTCGCCAATTGGAAGACCCTCTTCGATGTTGTCGCAACATGATGCCTTAGCCTGACTGGCCTCCATGTTGCCAGTGTGCACCACCAAGCGTTTTTCAGTGCTGGGCTCCACAGACTGACAGCACAAGCAATCTGATGCTTCTGTGGACCACATGGGGCAGGATCCTCCTGCTTCTGTGCCCTGTAATAGCGACTCTTCACAGGCTGTCACTCAGCAGCTGCCATTGTGACACCCCTACATCTCTTCCTTATCATGACTCCAGTGGAACGTTCATGGCCTTCAGCCCCACAAAGAAGATTTACGGCTGCTTTTAGCATTGCAGCATCCCCTCGTACTCTGCCTTCAGGAAACGAAATTGCGTCCTCATGACCGCTTTGACCTTTCACATTTCCTACTGATTCGTTTTGACCTTCCCCCTGAGGTCGGCATTCCATCTCATGGGGGTGTCATGCTGGACATAAGGGATAACATTCATAGTCAACACATCTCCCTGACTCTTCATCTTCAAGCTGTTGCAGTTCGCCTTTTCCTTCCCCACCTGACTTTTTCCCTCTGTACCATTTATGTCCCTCTGTCGTTCGCTGTCACCAGGGCGGACTTCCATCAGCTTATTGACAGCTACCTCCCCCTTTTTGCTTCTCAGTGACTGTAATGTGCATCATTCCCTTTGGGGTTCTCCCAGAACCTGTCACAGAGGTGTCCTCTTGGCTGACATTCTCAACACACTAAACCTCTTCTGCCTTAACACTGGAGCACCCACTTCCCTTCCTGACTCCTCGCACACCTATTCCCATTTGGACCTATCCTTTAGCACTGCCCAGCCTGCCCATCGTCTTGAATGGTCTGTTCTTTCTGACACCTACTCGAGCGACCATTTCCTGTGTGCTATCCGTTTGCTGACTCCTACTCCATCCATGTGCACACCCAAATGGCATCTTACTAAGGCTGTCTGGCAGCTTTACTCTCTCCTGGCAATCTTCAAAGAACAAGATTACTCCGTTTTGATCAGCAGGTGGAATATGTTACAAACTGCAGCAGAACGTTTCATCCCTCGCACTTCCTCTTTACCAAGTCGTGTCCCAGTCCCTTGGTGGACTGAGACATGCCATGACGCAGTTCGCACACAGAGACATGCTCTCTGCATTTTTAACCGTCATCCTATGCTGGTGAACTGCAGTCATTATAAACAGATGCGTGCGAAGTGTCATCACATTCTTTGGGATAGCAAAAGAGCTAGCTGCATATCATTTATTAGTTCTTTTAACAGTTCCAAGTTCCACCTCTCCCTCTGTCGTGTGGGCCAACCTTCGAAAGCTCTCTGGGACCAAGATCCATTCCCCAATTTCCGGGCTGCCCTTAGGAGACAATGTCCTCGTTGAGCCTACTGCTATCTCCAATACCTTGGGCCGCCATTTTGTGGCAGTTTCGAGTTCTTCCCACTATCATCCTGCCTTCCTCCATCAGAAACGACCAGAGGATGCTCGGGCGATACCCTTCTCTTCTCCCAATCATGAGTGCTAGATCATGCTCTCAGTTCATTCCAGTCCTCCGCCCTAGGGCCAGATGCCATCCACATTCAAATTATGCAGCACCTTTCTCTGGTGGGCGCACTCTTTCTGCTTAACATATAAAACCGCATTTGGGCAGAGGGCACATTTCCCGGACGCTGGCGTGTAGCTAGCATCATACCCATACCTTAGCCCAGTAAGGACAAAAACCTTCCTTCTAGCTAATGCCCCATTTCTCTTACCAGCTACGGATGCAAGGTGGTGGAACGTATGATTAATGACCAGATGGTATGGTGGCTCAAGTTTCGCAATTTGCTGATGAATGCACAATATGGATTTCGAGGGCGGCATTCTGCAGTTGACCATCTCGTTACTTTGTTCACCCTCGTCATGAATGGTTTTCTGTGGAAATCCCAGACTGTGTTTTTCGATTTGGAGAAGGCCTACGACACGTGCTGGAGAACTAGTATCCTCTGTATCTTAACATGTGGGGTTTCCGTGGCCGTCTGCCCTGTTTCCTTCAGGCATTTTTAAAAGACCGAGTTGCAAGGGATGTGTGGGTTCTGCCTTGTCGAACACCTTTATCCAGGAAAACGGTGTGCCACAGAGTTTCATCCTGAGTGTCGTACTCTTTACTATCACCATTAACCCCATAATGGCCTGTCTCCCACTGGGACCTCCGGGTCCCTCTTTGTTGATGATTTTGCAATCTATTGCAGTTCTCAGAGGGCCTGTCTCACTGAGGGGCGTCTTCTGTGATGTCTTGATCGTCTTTA
The DNA here is from genome assembly GCF_021461385.2 of Schistocerca piceifrons. Taxonomy (NCBI): domain Eukaryota; kingdom Metazoa; phylum Arthropoda; class Insecta; order Orthoptera; family Acrididae; genus Schistocerca; species Schistocerca piceifrons. Next base: position 565,007,693 of record NC_060143.1, read on the forward strand.
CTCCTGGAGCATCGACAGTGGCTTTCGCTTTTCCACTGACAAAACCGCCTGTATGAATTTTTGGCGACGCAATTGGTTTCTCCCACCATCTTTACATCTTGGGCCTGTTGCCCTTCCGTTTGATGAAACTACAAAATTCCTGAAGCTCCTGCTCGATAGGAAACTCTCTTGGTCTTCCCATGTGTCTTACTTGGCAGCCCGCTGTATGCGGTCCTTCAGTGTCCTACGTGTCCCCAATGGCGCTTCCTGGGGTGCTGATCGAACCACCCTCCTCCAATTGTACTGATCCCTTGTCTGTTCGAAACTCGATTATGGGGGCTTTGCTTATGGGTCTGTGCGTGATCCCTCTTAATCCATCTCAACACTGTCCACCATCATGGCATCCGTTTGACTACTGGCGCCTTTTACACTAGCCCGGTTCAGAGACCATATGCTGAAGCCGCTGAATTACCACTGTCCTATAGCTGTGACTTTCTCTACAGTAGGAATGCATACTGTTTGTCTGCCATGTGTGACCACCCATCCTATGCCTCCTTTATCGATGATTCCTTTGATCACCAGTATGGGGTGCGTCCCTCTTCTCTGTTACCTCCTGGAGTCTGCTTTCAGCACCTGCTACAGCGGCTTAACTTCACACTACGTGCAACTTTCCCAGTGGGTGTGAACCCTTCACCATCTTAGCTTCGTGAAGCGGCCCATGTTAACATTGACCTTCATTCGCTTCCTAAGGACACTACTCCAGCCTCAATCTATAACCGACAGTTTCACGACCTTCGGATGGAACTTCGCAATAGTATCTTTGTATACGCTGATGGGTCTCGGACTGAACATGGGGAAGGGTGTGCCTTCGTCATTGGCACCTGTGTCTTTCGATTTGGCTTCTGGCACACTGCTCAATATTTAAAGTAGAGCTCTTCACCCTGTATCAGGCCACGGAGTACATCCAGCAACATAGCCTTTTCAATTGTATCCTCTTCTCAGACTCACTCAGCGCCCTTCAAAGTCTATGTGCGCCGTACACTGCCCATCCCTTAATGCAGCAGGTCCAGGAAAATGGTCACTTGCTCACTCTTGGTACAGCCAGTGTGATGTTTCTGTGGATTCCTGGTCATGTTGGCCTGCCAGGAAACGAGGCTGCTGACGTCACTGCCAAGGCTGCAATCCCCGTATCGCAGCCTGCGAGTTCCTCTATTCCCTCTAATGAACTTTGTGTTGCCGTCTGGCAGGACGTGGTGTCCCGTTGGAATCGCAAATGGTCCTCGCATCACGGGAATAAGCTCAGGCTTATTAAGCCTCTCCCAGTGGCTTGGACGACCCGCTCTCGGCCCTCCCGCTGGGAGGAGGTTATTTTAACTCGGCTGCGTATTGGGCACTGCCTTTTTAACCATTGTCATTTGATAAGTGGCGCTACCCCACCACTTTGTACACATTGCCCCCAAGTTTTAACTGTTCTCCACTTCCTGATGGAATGACCATTCTTTAACCGTTTACATTCCCGCTTGCGTTTGCCGTCTGAGTTACCGGCCGTTTTAGCAAATTACGTGTGGGCTGTCGACCGCGTTTTACTTTTTATCCGCCAAAGCAATATGGCGAAGGCCATTTAGTCTTTAGTTTCGAACCTCCGTTTCTGTATGGTGTATGGTGCCTGTTTTTCTCCGTCTTATGTCAATTGGGACTGACGTATAGTCGTTTAACTCCTCTCTGTCTTCATGTTCTATAGTTTTGACTTACAATAAAACACTATTTTCGTGTGTTTGTCAGGTATGTCACTTAAATTTTATTATCGTCTATCGTTTTAATACAATACAGGAAATAAGACATTGTGGAATTGTATTCTGTACTTGTAGATTGTAATACTGCTGCCACCTCATCAGATAACTAGCCTAAGATGATTCAGTCATCTGTGATGATACTTGTTTCACTGGTTCCGTAAAGGATATTGAGTAAATGCAATTGCTATCAACAAAAGAACAGAAGCGAGAACAGTGGTGCTGCGTCTGCAACCCCAAGCAACAGCAGAACGTTGCCAGTGTTGCCAGACTGCAGTTGGAGTCACTCGTAAACTTTGGTTGCCGTCCTCAGAAACAGACATGTTTGATTCGCTCTGTGTTGGTCCATCTGCTTGCAGCGCCACTATAATCATGCCCACTGATCAGCACTGGTTTGTTTCGCCTGTGCTGCTCTAGTCGTACTGCATTGTTCCACTATAAACGCAGCCTAATGTTCTCTGCAAGTTGCTCGAACTTATGGTCTTGTCAGGGGGCTGACGGTTCTTTTGAGGGTTGGTGTGTGGCACGCAAGGGACCCTGAGCTCTTACGGATCATTCTTCCACTGCAGACTGCATTTCCTTCTCCATTCCCTCTCACCCCATCCTTGTTTCTTCCCCTCTGCCCCCTCTCATGGTATTCTTGCCTATGTTGATGTGGCTATCTGCCTGGTTTCCTGTATTCCTTGCAATTTTGTTCCCCTTGCCGTTTTTACTTCATTCTCCCTTCTGGGCATTTTCGCTCCCCCTTTGGGGTTTGACCTCCCCTTCCCAATTTTCTCTCTGTCATGCGAGCTATTTTGGGAACTCCCTCCTTAGCTTCTATGGCGTGGATAACTCTTCCACTTCCTTCCCTGCCGTAGCTGCCCTCTGTCCCACTAGGTCACTGGCACGTGTAGTCAGTTCATGTGGTGGGGCTGTTATGTACCCATGTAGCTGAGCCCCCTGACAACACAAGGATCACATTTCTGATACCTGAGCTGTTGCCTTCACATGTGTGCCTAGGGTAGCTGCTTGTCACTCAGGAGCATCAGAGTTCCTGGTAGTGGCTGCTGTGCTAGACAGCCCTTGCTATGGATGGGTGGAGCCCACAGGGAGAGCCCCCTGACTGAAGAGGATGGATAGACACTTTGCATAAGAGATGTATCATGCTCCAAAAAAGCTGGCTGTTCTTCTATGGCCTTCTCCTTTCCTCTTTGGTTGGTAATGGATCATTAAATGCTGTTTCTTATGTCCCTGCAGCTTTCGCTTCCCTACTACACCATGCGGGAGGGGGGGGGGGGAGGGAGCTAGGGGTGAAACACATTCCTCGCTATCTGGCCTGCACTATGGCGATTGGGGACATTTCCACCACCACAAAGCTGTTATTTTTTGTGGCAAATATCGAAGAGAAGTTCAGCAAAATGGAGTCTTTCAGTAACATGTGGTTGGGTACACTGTTGATGAAAACCTTCGACATAATCCACTGATCAATAACACTGATCATCTGTGCTGCATTAGTCTATAGAAAAATTTGAAAAAGGGGCCTTAATTACGGAAAGATGGATAGGAAGATCTTGTAACAACAAAATACAATTTCAGAATTGACTGAAAGAGAAAACATGCCCCTCATTTGTTCGCATAACAAATATGCAGACTAGAACCGATAATCGTATTCTGTTCTAGTGTCAAAGCGCGTGACAGGAAATGGAAAGCAGAGTCGAATCCTAATTTAACTAGGAAGAGTCCGCAGCTCGCGGTCGTGCGGTAGCGTTCTCGCTTCCAGCGCCCGTGTTCCCGGGTTCGATTCCCGGCGGGGTCAGGGATTTTTTCTGCCTCGTGATGACTGGGTGTTGTGTGATGTCCTGAGGTTAGTTAGGTTTAAGTAGTTCTAAGTTCTAGGAGACTGATGACCATAGATGTTAAATCCCATAGGGCTCAGAGCCATTTTTGGACAAGGAAGATTTTTAATCCTGCCTGTTACCTTGCCTTAAACAGATGAATGACGTGTGGTTCGGATTCCACTGTAGGTCACCTTCCTCCAGTAGAATTACTGGAATTGGTGAGGGACAAGAAGCTAGTTGAAATGGCAGTCAGTCGAGGCCTCCAGGCTATTGAGCCAAATGAAATTACCATATTGCTGAGTGAAACACTGAAAATACCTCAAATATTAGGATGGTTCCAAATGCTAAAACTGAGTTACATTTATGGACATTAGGCAAAAGCAACGTACTAATCACTAATGTAAACAAATTGCATTGAAACATGCAACACGTGACAGTTAATAAATTCGTAGACATGGTTTCATTAAGTGTGGATGAAGAAAGCTACACATGATGGGATGGTGGTGAAGGGAGAGAAAAAGATAAGGGACTGTATCTGTGTCAGCTGTCTTTCTTCCCCCAAATCCCACAAAACACTTCAGGGATGTCCATTAACTATGTGAAAGAGATTCTTTAAAATTTGGACCTTCTCCCCCTTGGTGGGATGTGATAGGACCCCCACTTTTCCCCTCAGGTGAGGTTTAACCTGTAATGTGGCCCCCCTGGCTCTCAAGAAAAGGAAAAACAGTATAGTCAGGTGTTTTTCTTTCAAGAAAAAGATTTAAAAGTTAGTATTTCACAGGTTTTTAATGGGGATGAAACTTTTTACAGCCACTTAAGTCTACATCTCTGCAAACCATTGTGAGGTGCATGGCAGAGGGTATGACCCATTGTAACAGTTATCAGGGTTTCTTTCTATTCCATCCATGTATCGAGTGTGGGGAAGAATGATTATTTGTCTGCCTCTGTGTGTGTGCAGTAATTATTCTAATCTTATACTCAAAATCCCTATGTGAGCTATACATAGGGTATTGTAGTATATTCCTAGAGTAATCATTTAAATCTGGTTCTTGAAACTTCCTTACCTGACTGTATTTCTCTCAATAGTTTTCGCCTGTCTTCAAGAGTCTGCCATTTCAGTTCCTTCAGTCCCTCCGTGACACTTCCCCATGGATTAAACAAACCTGTGACCATTCATGCTGCCCTTGTCTACATATGTTCAATATCCCCTGTTAGTCCTGTCCAGTTCGGGTCCACAAACTTGAGCATTATTCTACAACCAGGTGCATGGGTGACTTGTAAGCAATTTCTTTTGTAGATAGATTGCACTTCCCGCATGTTCTATTAATATACAGAAGATTACCACCTGCTCCACCCACGGCTGAACCTGTTTCATATCTGTACAAAGTGTTACATCCTGATATTTATATGAGTTGTCTAATTCCAACAGGATACAAAGTTTTTTCGCTCCATGAATTGCACAATTTAACATTTTGGAAAATTTACAGCATGTTGCCAATCTCTGCACCACATTTGAATCTTATCAACATCTGATTGAATATATATGCAGCTTCTTTCTGACAGTACTTGATTACAGATAACTGTGTCATCTGCAAAAAGCCTGATGTTACTGTTAACATTGTCTGCAAGGTGATTAATATACAACATGAACGCCCCTGGGGCATTCCTGAAGTAACTTGAACCACTAAGGATGACTCTCCATCCAAGATAATACCCTGCATCCTCCCTGCCACAAAGTTCTCAATCAAGTCACAAATTTCACTTGATATCCCATATGATCATACTTTCGACAATAAGCGTAGGTGCGGTATTGAGTCAGATGCTTTTTGGAAATCAAGAAATACTGAATCCACCTAGTTGCCTTGGTCCAAAGGTGTTAGTAAGTCATTTGAGAAAAATGCAAGTTGGGTTTAACATGATCAGTCTTCTCCAAATCTGTGCTGGTTCTGTTAGAACATGTTCTAAGCTCAAACACAATGAGGTATCTAAGATTCTGCAACAGATCGATGTCAAGGGTACTCGATGGTATATCTGTGGATCACTTCTACTATTCTTCTTGTAGATGGGAGTAACATGTGCCTTTTTCCATGAACTGGGCGTGATTTTTCGTTCAAGGGAACTATAAAAGATTATTAGAAGAGGGGATGACACAACCACAAATTCAGCATAGAATCTGACAGGGATTCCTTCGTGGGCTGGAGCTTTCCAATTTTAATTGTTTCAGCTGTTTCTCAATCTGACTGGTACTGACAATAATACTTATTTGATTCATTTTTTCTGTGGTATGAGGACTGGATTGGAGCAATTATCTTGGGTTTTCCTTTGTAAACGAACGTTTCTAAATGGAGTTAAGCATTTCAGCTTTTTCTTTACTATCCCTAATTTTAGTTCCTGTCTCATTCGCTACAGACTGGACACTAACTTTGGTGCCACTAATAGTCTTTACATATGACCAGAATTTCATGGGGTTCTGTGAAAGATCGCTTGACAATATCCTGCTATGGCACTTGTTGAGGGCATCATGCATTATTCCTGATGGCCAAACATGTTCCTTTCAGCATCTCCATCTACAGCCCTTTGCTTTGTTTTACACCTATCTCTGCAGTAATTTTTGTTTCTTTAGATGTTTTTATACTGTATACCCCAGAGGTTCCCTCCCATTACGAACTGTTCTAATGGGTACCTGTTATCCAGTGCATAGTCAACTTTTCTTTTAAACTTGAGCCAGAGTTCCTCTACACGCTCCTGCCCTGAGCTGAAAGTTTCAAGTTCCTCACAGAGATATGACATTACTGATTTTTATCTAGTTTACTGAACATATGTAAATCTTTCTGCTTGTTTTTGTGGTCATTTGTACTTTGATAATCATTGTTGCCACAACTGCATCATGGTCACAGATACCAGTTTCAATGTGGACATCCTCAAAGGAGACTGGTCTATTTGTTCCCTTTAGATCCAATAAATTTCAACCAGTGGTACAGTTCCTAACTATTTATTCCAAGTGCTTTCCAGATTATGGCATTTAGTAAAGTTTCACAGGATATCTTATCACGTCCACCACTAACAAAACCGAAAATTTCCCAATTGATTGTTGGATGATTAGTCTACACAAATGATTACAGTATGAATGGGTAACTTATATAAAAGTGAACTGATGTTTCCTCTGAAGTTTTCGATTTCATCAGGAGGGTTAGTCTGGTTTTTCCATATGCCCAACCATGATACTGAGTCTTGCCCAAAGCCAGCCGAAGTGGCCGAGCAGTTCTAGGCGCTACAGTCTGGAACCGCACGACCGCTATGATCGCAGGTTCGAATCCTGCCTCGGGCATGGATGTGTGTGATGTCCAGAGGTTAGTTAGGATTAAGTAGTTCTAAGTTCTAGGGGACTGATGACCTCAGCAGTTAAGTCCCATAGTGCTCAGAGCCATTTGAACCATTTGAAGGCCTCCCCAAACAGTTTTGCATGCAGTTTCAATTCATATATCAGTGGATTTGGGTTTTTTGTTTACTGTGATAAATACACTACTTCCATTTCCAGTTTGCCTGTCCTTTCGATATATTGTTAAATTTTCCCAAAAATTCTCACTGCTATAAATTTTGGGTTTCGACCAGCTTTCTGCGCCTAATATTATGTGAACTTAGTGCTTTTCATGAGTGCTGCAAACTCTGGCACCTGGTTGCGAATGCTTTGGCAGTTAACCACTAAGATTTTAATACTCTCACCTGTGGGAGGCATTTCTTATGATACTTTTGGGTTTCCCACAGCTATTGTTATCTGGATTAGATGGAGTCACCTAATATAAAAAACCATTGTGTGCTTCCTACACACAGCTACCTATGTAGCAGCCTCTGGCGTGTAGTGCAGACCTGACTCATCTGACCCGTGTAGGGGGGGACCCCACAGTTCTCAACACTATGGCGCGAGTCCCGGAAGTCTCAGCACAGCATATTACAGAACCTTCGAGGTGTCTGATTCTGTCCTTCCACTTGACTCAGAACCCAAAGCCATTATCACTTCTGGGTATAATGCTGCAAATTGTGAACTTCATTGAAACTCCATGTCAAGGCTAGTCTTCTCAACCTTCTGTGCCAGTCGTTGGAATGACCCAAGTATGATCTCTGACCCCAGATGACAGGCATCATATATTCGAATGTGCGCCACAATGTGCACTTGGTTGCACCTTGTTCTCTCGATGGCTGCTGGAAAAGTCTCAACATTTTGAAGGCAGACACACTGTGTGCACTTGGTGTTCCTTCCTGTCCCTTGCTGCCATTTCCCTAAGGGGTGCCATCATTCGCCATAGGTTTGAACTGCCAATGATTAATAGACCCTACCGTTTTGCGTTTGTCTCCTCAGACCCCAGATAAAACAGTTTTCGCAGGCCGGCGTGACCGAACGATTCTAGGAGCTTCAGTCTGGAGCCGCACGATCACTACGGTCGCAGGTTCGAATCCTGCCTCGGGCATGGATGTGTGTGATGTCCTTAGGTTAGTTAGGTTTAAGTAGCTCTACGTTCTAGGGGACTGATGACCTCAGACGTTAAGTCCCACAGTGCTCAGAGCCATTTGAACCATTTGAAAACAGTTTCCTCCAAAACACGCGAAATGAGTTCCACTGGATAAGTTTATTTTAGTGAAAGACAGTACCTCAGACTTATTGGTTAGGGGGATCAGTGAAACACCCTGAGTCCTTCTTTGTCCCCTTCCTCTCTGTACATGATGCCTAGATCTACCAATGACACACCACTCGCGGTCAAGTGGATGAGTAATGACGGATTTTGTACTTTCTGCAGAGGAGACTGGATCCATGGGAGAGTTATCCCTGGCACAAATATCGCAAGTGCATGACTCTCAGGTGCTCTTCCAACAAACAGATTCTCAACAACTGCCAGCTGTTTGACAGTAGTTACGGCAATTTCCAGCTGCTTACGAATGTCAACCAATTCGTCCCATGTCCGAGAGCAGCATTCCCAGTGGCGCTGCATTTTGGTTGGTACAATTTATTACAAAGCATTGAACAAATAATTTTATATTAAGCCTGTTGATCATCTTTTAATCTGTGCTGAAAGTTGCTAGTTCCCTACAGGAATTGGAGCAAATACACAAAACGAGATATCTATTAAGGCAACACAAAAATCTATGCTAAAAACTACCAGTTTCTTGAAACGTTTTGAGGTTCATAATGGTTTTTAACAAACTCGAAAAGAGTTAATTTACAATAAACACAGGTATTATATATGTGTCAACCAGAGGCGCCGACTTGAAATTATTTTTTTTGGGGGGGGTGGGGGGGGGCAAGAATCATTTTATTAGGTACTACATGTGACAGATAACTTTGCGTTTCCATCTACATGTTTCGACACTCCAAACCAGTCCTATTTGCAGATGAAACCAGTGTATTGATTGAAAGTCGAAATAGAAAGGCTCTTACGCAGTATGCTGAAGTCACAAATGAAATGATTTCAGAGTGGTTTGTGAGGAATAAGCTACTGATTAACCCATTTAAAAAAAAAAAAAAAAAAAAAAAAAAGAGGGTCACTATACAATTTCACACACAGCAAAATTAAAAATCCATTAAAACCAAATATTTCTTTGGAAAACAAAACAAAAAATTAAGTGGCACTGAAACAAATTTGCTTTGTTTACTTATAAGACGATCTGAAAGGGAATTCCCACACCACATTCTTAAATTCTAAGCTATCTAAAATGACCTATGCAATGCCAGTTATATGGAACAACACAAGTGCTGAAGGAGAGAGGTGTATTATGCATGCATACTTTCCCTTTTGAGTTATGACATCATATTCTTGGGAAATTCCCCTCACAGCATAATAACTTTCAAGATACAAAAAAAGATTGTGAGAGTAATGAAAAATGCAAGCAGCTGAAAATCATGCAAACTACGATTGCCTGGCGACTAGCCCCTACCCCTCGACTCGCTGAAACGTCAATCACAATGTCATTTCAGTCGGAGTATAGGTCAGTAGTGGTACGAAACAAATATATAAATAAAGTTGAAGAAACATACCTTAATTTTTGATGGTAAATGTACTCCTCCTCCGATCATTCCTGCATATGAACTCGTCACATATGGCATCAAGGTCAAGTTTCATCGATTTATCTCTATGTGCGTTGAGAAGGGCGATGGCATTAAGACGATCCTGCCTCATTATAGGACGAAGATACGTTTTCACCCTCTGCAGACAGGAAAATGATCGCTCAGCTGTGCAGGACGTTACCGGAATCGTCAGCTCTACATGTATGAATTTCACTAGTTCAGGCAGTAGGTCAAACAGGTAGTTTTCCTGTTCCAGGTATTTCACTATGTCATCCAACGAACTAATATTCGCAATATCACTACTTTCGATAATCTCATGAAACATGCTTCGGTGGAGAAGCAAGCGTTCTTTGTCTATATCTGATTCGTAGAAAGATAAAATATCGATTCAATGTTTGTTATCACCAAGAAGAAATTGTTTAATTTGATTTACAAACATGAATGATTGAGTTTCGAACCGTGTTTCCAAGAAGCTGAAGGATGTATCCACTGTTTCATAATACAATCTTCTATATTTGTCACATACTTAAGTGAATGTTTCTACAGATGAATTCATGGAGTCATCGTATTTCTTAGGGATTTTTCTTCTGCGGGGTAATTTTTGAGAATCAAAATCCATATCTTGACATTTTGAAGTTAACTTCACCCCAGAATGATTCGGAATTGTTTCTCATAAATTTAATGAAGTTACAAGAGTGGCAATCATCTTATTGGCCTTCTCGAAGTGTAGCACCCTCTTCCCCTTCTGTAGTGCTATGTTTACGGTATCAATGTGACCAAACAGTTTTACCAAAAGTGATAACATGAAAAAGAAATCTTATGTCTGCATATTGATCAAAAAGCCGTTTACTTTGGCCCCAGTGTTTGAATTTTCATTTCTTGAAACATTTAGAAAAAAGTTCCTGAAGTTATGTATAGTTGGACAAAACTGATGACATTGCCAAGTATCTTATGGCCCACCTTGTAGGACAGAGTGCTTTCAAACTTTTAGAGGCATCTGCCTTCAGGTGAGCAAAAAGATCTAATCTTTTAGGTGAATCTCTCACAAAATGTATTAAGTCCTTCATAACATTCAATGCATTTCGGCATTCTGGAACTGCTTTCACAGTGTCTTGTAGTCTTAGATTTAAACAGTGTGCAAGGCAGAGCACAAACATAGCTCTCTTCTCCATTTCCATAAACTTTGCCTGCACACCATTATATTATCCGGCCATGTTAGCTGAACCGTCAAAGCACTAGTCCGTACAATTAGATGTGGGAAAATCAAATCGTCTTAAAATGTCGATAATAATATCAAACAGAGCCTTAGCTGTGGTACTTTCTACTGAGTATAGCCCTAAAAAATATTCTTCTGTCTCTAGCGAAGCTTGAGCAAATCTTATACAGATACTAAATTGCTCTTTGGTGGCTATGTCTGTTGTTCCGTCTGCTATTATTGCCAAATACTCTGCACTCTTGCTATCCTCCAATAATTTTCTAAGAAGTGTATGACTTAAAATGGCCAAAATTTCGTTTTGCACATCATGGGATGTCCATTTGTAAGTTTCGCGCTGTAACCATATTAAAAGAAGCTGGTTATCTTCACATCGAAGGCGTAATAAATTGTCAAAGCTACTTGTTTCATCAGTATGCCCACGTATTGGAAGCCCCTGCACTGCTAAATAGCGGAGGGAAGATATAATTTTTTGTAAACAAGCTCAGTGTTCTCTTTGTGTGTGCCAGTTTTTCTTTGGAAGTCTGGCTAAATACATTGACTTTCGATTTTAAAAATTTGAATTTCAGTACAGCTTCTCTGTGGCAGTGCGATGCTTCATGCGCTTTCAACTTGTCTACCCCTTTCTTCCAGTTCGAAAAACCAGTTTCCATGAAAGTTTTCCCCATTTTGTGAGAAAACTGAAAACGGTTTTCCTCAAACATTTGTCTGCAAATTTTGCAAAAAATAACATCTTTTACCTTATTTTAATCGATCCATGCAAATTGCTGTTTCCAAGAGGCCTGGTAACAGCGTTGTTTTTTTTCTGGGAGCAGTGTTTTTTGTCACCGCCACAGCTCCATCACTATCTGTGTCTTTGTTGTCACACACAGCACCACTTACACTGGGTCTAGCTTTACTATCGCTAACACTTGCCACATTGTCACATTTCTTCCTAATTATAAATTTGTTCCATTTTAAACTGGACAGTAAATGACGAAAGATTAAAAACTGTACCGAGTCACAGTAAGACTAACTGACCACTGGTGATGCCCAGCTCCGGAATATTTACGTTTGCTGCCAACATTAGCTGCGGCCTGCGTAACAGTACTGTGCGCCTAACAAGAAGTAGCCATGTAACAAACGGTTATTGTCAGGGCCGGCTCTAGGGTGGGGGGGAGGGGCGAAGCGTGCCATCGCCCAGGGCGGCAGATTTTTGGGGGCGGCAAATCCCTCTTGCGTAAATGAAGGAATGTGAGAATAAATTGGAAATACAAATTATTCATAAAATCAAGGGTCTTATTGAAAATTATCTATGGTACTAAAACTGTGTGCTCCGATTTACGAAAGAAACGTTTCCTCCAACAAAAATGGCTTAAAATGTTTTGCACTGCAAACGTATCACTGACTGCTGCTTTGATCTTAAAGACATATTTACAACAACGAGACGAATGAATATGATATGTGAAAATAAGGTGTCATCTATGAAATATATTGTGGGAAAAGTTGACTATGTCGAAAAGGGGGGGGGGGGGGGCGCTTGACATGTTCCCAAGGGGCGGCAAAATCCTTGGAGCTGGTGTTGATTTGTGTGGTGTTGTACCTAGTGATTGTCAGTAGAATTTACAAAAATGAATGAAGAGTCTTTTCGTTACCTAGTCCTTCTAGCAATCGCCATCAAATTCGGTGTCACTATTGCTCATTAATTTCTTTTACAAGCTGCCTGCTTGCTGCTGTGGGAGGAAGTGGAGCTCGTTCTAGCAGCCAAAGCGCTGCGAGCTCATGGTGAGCTTTCGTTCCCCGCATACCTCTGTGCAGCAAAAGTGTACGACTGTACGACAGTTCGTCATATGCAGACGTTGGAGGAGCAGCAGAAACGAATACGCAATAGCTCGTAAAATCGGTATTTTTTCCAACATAATCATTACATACTATTATGCAAAAATGTATGTGCAAGTTTTAACAAATTGCCCAGTAAAGGATGAGGAAGAAGGAGAGAGCGGTGAGAAATGCATGTTCGAATATTGGGGGGGGGGATGGGCACAACGTACCTTGCCGCCCCCCCCCCCCCGGCACCACTGGTGTCAACCGTTCTTTAAGGGAAAACCAAACGTAACACTATACGGCAGTTAGAAAATGAGCCACAGTAGCTAAATCGCAAATGCTGCCAAGTTACCACAAATTGCTTGTAGATTACGGAAAGGGCAATGGTAGAATTCTCAAAAACGCGCGTTGATTTGCGTTGATATACAATGAAATTCAGGGATGATGTAGTCTTTGACTAAACTGTGAACCACAAATGCTGATTTGTTACGAAATAAATTAGTATCCAAAACACTCATACAAACTGACCTATTTCTCACGTCAGCGTAGAATGAAATAAGAGAAAGATTGTTTTGAACGAGGATGGGCCTACTGCTACCACAATTTTAAGAGGACAATTTAGCTTAAGCCTACAACTGACGGTAACAGCAACGGATTTTTCACTTAGCTGATTCCGTGCACCCTTCTACATTGGCGGGCCGAAGAACACTGCAGCGTGAGTTTATCTCGATCAAAACCGCTAAAACTTGCAAAAGCGCCTCTTCCGCCTGTTGCAGCTAACAACGCTAACAACTCGCCTTTCATCTTCGAAAGTGAAAATAAATAACCCCTCCCCCCAATCAATCCATCGCACTGTATAAACTTCGTGGCTCTCCGATGAAGTATCGGAAAATAAGCGCGCAATAATATTTGTAGGTTGGCATTAGATGTATTTAAATGCGCAATCAGATGATACTGCTGTGATTGGCCGGCTGGTATGTAACAGCATTAGTTATTGTTAATTTAATAAAATGTGGTGATAGTTTATCAATTTAAAGAATCTGGTTAATTCGTACAAAAAGTAAAAATAAGCATCAGTGTTTATAGAACTATTTTACAAAATAGCGGAGTTGCCGGTTACGAACCCCAGTGTTAATCACACAGCAGTTCACGATATTCATTTTTTGTTGTTGTTGTTGTCCACTGTTTCTATAAAAATGTGGCGAAAGTTACTTGGTATTTAAATAACGAAAATGTCATTATGAACATGTCGGTAAGATACAGATAACAACACTCACGGGAGTGCAAATGCGACCTCCCACTCCTTTCTCCGCCATGATGAATCTCGAGCTGTGACGTCACCTGGCAGCTACTGCAGTTTGTTTACAACGGTGTCGCTCAGTGTTTCTATCGAAGGCGTGCATGTGAGTTCGTGGTACACGTTAGTTTTTGTGTAATTCTTGTCTTGCCGAGTGTTCAGTTGGAAAGGAATTGTTCCGTGAGTCTTGTAGCTTCGTTCTTGGAATTATGTCTACAAATACGTCGTATTGTGCAGTTGCTGAATGCGAGTGGACATAAAACTGAAGGCGTAATTTATCATTGCTTTCCAAAAAATGTTGAACTACAGCGTAAGTGGACTGCTCGTTGTAAACGAGAGGACAAAATTAATGTTAATAATGCAAGAGATTGTTCTGAACATTTTTGTGAATGCGATTACAAACGATACTTACAGAATGAATTGTTAGGTCTTCCTACATGGAAACTGCTACAGGATAATGCTGTTCCGTCTCTAAAAATACCAAACTGGCACGGAAATATATCTGAAGTTCCAGGGCCCAGCACCACGAATGTTACCGGTAGCGTTCTAACAGAGAGAGAACGTCGCTGCTACACTTTAAAAAAAAAAAAAGAGCTCTCTCAATGTTGAAAACTTTATCTCCCAAGAAAAGTAAGTTGGACTAATCCAGCAACACAGACGTTTTTACTGATCCGCTAATTGCACTTAAAGACCAGGAAATTCAAGCACTGAAGAAAGAATTGGTTAGTTTGAAGATTAAAAATGTTCGACTGGAACAAAGAATTAAGTCCATGAAAGAAGTTCTAAAGCAAGCTACATCTATTAACGTAATGTGTCTCACACTAAGAAGCACAAATGTGTATGCTCGGATGTGAGAAGTACACTTTCTCAGTGTTTCACACCAGGACAAATTCGTTGTCTGTTAAAGAAGAGGAAGCAAGTTAAGTGGTGCTCAGAGGACATTGCAAATGCTCCCACATTGAGAGCTTTGTCTCCTTAAGCATATGCCTACCTGAGGATGAAGAATTATCCTTTTCCCTGTAGGTCAACACTCCAGACATGGACGAAACAGTTCAAGTGCCAACCAGGTATTTTGAAACCAGTTTTGGAGTTAATTAAAGATAGGTCAGAAATGTTCGCATCGTTAGAGCCAATTGGTGTCCTAAGCTTCGACGAGATGCGCATTGACGGTCGTGTGACTTACGATTCGTCCGACGATGTAGTACTCGGACCACACAACAATGTCCAAGTCGTAATGGTTCGCAGCTTGTTTTCAAAATAGTTTGATGTTGCAATGTCTAGTGATTTGTTGCAGAATGTCATAAAAGAAGTTGAAACAGCAGGAATCCGTATCATAGCTGTTACATGTGACATGGGACCAAAAAATATGAATGTGTGGAAGCAACTTAGTGTGTCTACATCCAAGACATTCTTTTCAAACTCTGTTGATCAGAGCAGAGAAGTCTGGGTTATTTTTGATGTTCCACATTTGCTTAAGTTATTAAGAAATCATTTTCTTGATGACGGAATCACTTTGCCTGATGGTACTGTGATTACAAAAATGGTTATAGAAGATCTTCTTCGACATCATAAAGGCGATCTTTCGATCAATCACCACATGTCGGAGGTTCATCTTAACGTTAGTGGACGTGATCGTCAGAATGTTCGAAGGGCTGCACAGATGTTTTCACGTCGCACTGCCCAAGCTGTGAGATATGATCTGCATAAAGATCGCGAAGGAAGCTTCATTGAGCTCGTGAACGATGTTTTCGATGTGCTGAATTGAGATACCCTCAATATGAGAAAGCTCCCCTTAGAAGTGGTTACGGGTTTAATATCAGAAGTCAGGAAAACTCCCTAAAAAGATTTCTTGAAATGTGTTCTAATATGCGAGTAGGAAAAAGAAACAGTCTTCTCCCGTTTCAGAAGGGATTCATTATATCAATAAATTCACTTTTTGGACTTTACAGTGATATGAAAAATTCCGGAGATACTTATATATTGACAGCCGGACTTAATCAAGATCGTCTGGAAAATTTCTTTTCCAGAACCCGTGGCCTTGGTGTCTTCTACAACAATCCCACACCTTTCGAGGAGAAAAACAGAATTCATTTATTGATACTGACTGGAAGTGCAAGTGAAATACCTTTGTCTTCTGGTGCTTCGACTTCAGAGGACAGAAATGAGAATTCTGCTTCTGAAAACTACCCGACACCAGCTGATGAAACTGAGGAAGATTTTGCACGTTTTCTCTCGAGTGATTTATGTATAAGAGTAGCGGATAAATCATTTGACGTCGCTACAGATGACGAAAACTTGCTCTTAGATTTCGAGCTCAGTGATTCAGTGTGTACCAGTGAAGACGTGAATGATGATGCTTTAAAATATCTAGCAGGATATATAGCATTCAAGTGCAAAAACGTTGACAGTTCTTTGGGAAATACAGCAGGGCAGTGTGTTGTTGATACAGAATTAAGTCTGAAGCAAGACTGGATTACTATTATTTCAAAAGGGGGCCTCATTTCTCCCTCTACTGTTTGCTAAAATACGTGAGTTAGAAATTATATTTGCTGCTTTTCATGGATCAAATATTTCTCATTGTAATAGAGTGATGGCAACCTTAGCAGATCATATAAGTGCGAAATTTTCCGAACTTAATAGCAAAATAGTTCAATTATATGTCAGAACAAGACCTTTTGGAAATACAGAAGCGTCCGATCTTACCCGTCGGCTTTGACCCATGACGTCACAAATATGGCGGAAACGACCATAAACGACAATTCCAATATGGCGGATATAAAAACATCGCATACGTATCATAAACACTGAAATACACAGGTTTCACAAAAAGCCTAATGACTCTAACGGGACAAGCGTGGGAAATTGGGGGTTTTTGGGTGGGGAGAAACTAAATATACACAAATGTAGCCACCGACCGCCATACAAAACCACGCAAAACGACGAAAAAGATCAACATCACGAAACTGACCAAATACCAAAAAACACATTCTTATCCAGAATCAGACACTTCCCTTGACCTACATAGATCTACAGTAACTCCCGATCCCATAAATTAGGATGGAACACTTCCCTTGACCTATATAGCTCAACAGAACCTCCCGATCACATCCCCCGATACAAAACTCAAAAAACACTTTCCTTAAGCCTACATACATCTACAACAGCTCCCGATCCCATAAATTAGGATCGAACACTTCCCTTGACCTATATAGCTCAACAGAATCTCCCGATCCCATCCACCAATACAAAAATAAAAAAAAAAAACCACAAACCATTCCTGAACAAAAAACCACAACCGAATATACTCAATAACAAACTCACCCGACGTACAGCAATTACCATTACATTAACCATCACACAAAACGGTTAACTCACTAATACAAATTCCGCTTCAAAACCACGAACACAGCACTCACCACGGAGCAACAGCAAACTGACCCCAACAAACCAAACAAACGTAAACCATGAACAACCACCAGAGGGCACGACAAACACCCCCACGACATCTACAAACACGCCACAATCACAAACCAAACTCCGCGCCATAATGACGTCACACACCACAACACACTTACGTCACGGGTCAAAGCCGACGAGTAAGATCAGAGGTTTCTGTTGACCCGACCTTTTTTTATATGGATTAGACATTTCAACAAAAGCGCCAAAATTGATGCAATGAAACGGAATTCGGCAAGGAAGAATCGGCTCTGGTCAGCGTCGCCTTCAGCATCTTCGACGTAGCTACTGCATCAGCTTTGTAATGTAAGATCGAAGATTACTATCTTTTTATTTACAAAAACATGTAAAATAGGCAGTACCCAATTGTAAAACATTTACCATAGTCAGATGCCTAAAACACGAGCATGAATGCGGATGCGAACATCGGCCACTAGTTTTGCGTGGTGATGTATCATCATTGCTATTAATATTTAACGTATTTCTTTCAGAAACCTTGTATATAATATTAACATGAAGTGTGTTCAACCCTGTGAGTGCGAAACTTTAAGTTACGTGGGAAGAGAAGAGACGTGAAAACAATTATTTTGCAATCTCTCATATTCTACAAACGGAGACTGCTGCCGTCTGGCTGACGGGTGACGTAACAAGTCGCTGACCAATGAGAGCGCACTAAGCCAATCTGGCATACCTTTTTTATTCTATGTTCCTTGACAACACTTTTCTATGTGGATAGCAATACTAACAATGTACAATATATTAAGTCGCATGTTGCAGTTTAAAAAATTACGCCACTTCTTTATCTCATGTAGAAACCTCGGAGGTCTTTTGTCACCTCGAGCATTGAAGCAGGGCTAAAACATCATTACTGAAGACACTATTCAAGTAAAAACCAAACAAGTTGAACAAAATTACAGTGAGGATGAGTGGGACACAGTTTTAGCATCTGCAGTACCGCACAGCCCTTGTCTATTTTCGTAAGTGAAAACTGTGTTTATAGGAATCCGTGTCAATTCTTTCCTGCCTCTCGTCACTTGTCAAAATGGTCACTACCTGTATGTTGAAACTGCAATTAATTATCCATGCTAGGAAGTTGATGTGTAGATAAACATGCTCAGCAATAAGATCGATAGGAATTTTTCTCAAAAATGGTGAGATAATTTGTTTAATGCTTACAAGCCTTATTTATCCTTATGGTGGCTAAGAAATGGAGTCCACTCGTTTGACACTGTAATAACATGACATTAAAGCTTCTTCATGAGAGTTCTGTGGTGTATCATGACAGTAACTTCAGTTAGGATTACATATACTTGCTGTTTGGTTTTTCAATATAATTTTTCCAGTACCGGTACATCAAAAAATACAAGGTTATTACCCTGAACTGATGGTCATTATTTTTCCCGCCCACCGCAGAAAATAGCAATCACTTTGTTCCCAACAATTCAAGAAGACTGTCCGATTCAAATGAGCAGTTACTTAAGTGACAATGTCAATTTTTTTGTGATAAGAAAGCTGTAAGATAATGCTGAATGTGCCATAAACTTTGTACGTATGTCACTCTTAGTTGAACAACCTTTATTTCATCCCTGTGAACATGTCCAACAACCGTTGTATAAAATTTGTGTAATGGGAAACAGATTAGTTATGATTAACGAGGAAGTACCGGTAGACTATTAGCTCAACTGAATATTAGGTTTACAGTCGCACATTTTCGTGAACGCTAATTTTTCAAAACTGCAAATATGTAAGCAGTTATTAATTATTTGGTGCACTTCATGAAGCTACTGGTTTCATAATTTTGCTTGACATCTAGCAGCTGCATTGTACATCAACTGCAGTTACATTTACAGATTCTATATGTTCAGTTTTGCACACAATCAACAGGATTATGCCCAATTTTGGAAAGAAGCATGTCTTGATTAAGTGAGTCTTACTATTTTAGTTGCTGCAGTTGCTAGGTAAGGGTTGGTCTACATAAACTTCAGTTATTTTGGAAATTAATATCAAATATTTGTTGCGGTATTTGACAATGCCTATGCAGTTAATCTTGCAAATTCTGACAGCTTTTGGCCATACCAGTTCAAAATATAAAAAATGCCAAGATTGCCAAAATCTTTTGTCAAATTTCATTGTTCCACTGTTAAAGCTAAAGCCAGTTGTAAACACTCATATAGCACCTAAGAATCTACAAAAGTGTAACTATTAGCGGTATACTTTCTGAATTACATAGATCAGAGAAAAGTTACTGTTCAGATTTAGTAACTCATCCTAGGGTCTTGTACTGAACTCACTGCTGTGTTTTGTCGGGCTGCAGATAAGGTGATCATTGAATAACGTCTAAAAAGTCAGAATTAGTAGGCCTATCCATTTTTATGGATTATTTACTTTTTTCTTATGTATACGAGGGTTGGAACTTTAATAGTGTCAACTATTTATTTACAGCTCGTACAAAATAGATATGTGTTTCAAAGTTTTACTGACCCTCAAAGTATTCACGAGTATTGTTCATAACCCATTGCCAGCGATGTGTAAGTTGTAGGGTACTCTCAGCAGTGCCAGTTGTGTTGACAGTTCGAGCGGTACAGTCTATTGCCCGATGAATTTGTAGCACTTCTGAAGTGAATGCCGTGAAGTGTTTCCTTCAGTTTAGAAATCGAGTTGAACTCATGACGGCTTAAGTCAGGAGAGTGCAGTAGATGGCTTAGCACTTAGCAGTCCCATCAGTCAAAGAAATCAGTAACAGCTTGCACTGTACGTGCTTGAGCATTGTCCTGCAAAATGATGGTCATGTCCTGGAGAAAGTGTCATCACTTCTGTCTCTATGCTGTTCATGTTTCATCGGGCAATAGACCGTTCCGCTCGACCTGGCACTGCTAAGAGTATCCTACCACTTTCACATTGCTGGCAATGGGTTATACACAATGCTGGTGACGACTTTGAAGGACAGTAAAACTTTGAAACACATATCAATTTTGTACGAGCTGTAAATAAATAGCTGCCACTATTAAAGTTACAACCCTCATACACTGAAGTCATAGGTGTGCTAACTGTGTCCTCAGGAAGATTAAGCCCAGGACGTCTACTGGAAAGGCCTGTATTTGGTACATGGGACATCATATTTATCACATCTTGCAAAAATCTGTAACAGCATCATAAAATTTAAAGTGATTGCTTTGTGGAGATTTTATTTGTACCTCTTATCAGAAATTGTAAAATTACAGAAGTGTCACATAAATATGTATTGGTTTTACTGCATTGTACTGTCACCCTGCCGATAATGCAATAATACACCATCCAAGTTTACACAATCTGCTTAATTCAGTAGACTAGGGTTCTGACAAATCACTTCATTCTAAGACTCGATTTCACATAATGATAGCTCATGAGATGGTGTCACTAGACATATCAACAGACTGCCTAAAATATGAATCCGGGCATACTATTCCCTTCATTTTTCATTTTGGATTCAGAGAGTCTATCCTCTGACATTTCCTGGAGCTGTTATTGGGGATGAAGTCTGTACGGTACACTTGCTCTGATATAACTGGCTGCTGCTCCGCAACACCATCTGTAGTGTAACGAATACTTCAAACAGAAAGTGCACAAGACAAATGTCATGTTAAATATGTAAAAAAAACTTAGGTTACAAAACGTCTTTCCTAACACAATCACTAAGAGCCATGCTATAACCCAGTAGATTTACCCATTCATACTTGGAATCAAGGGAGCATAAATTTTTCATGGTAACTGTTGCACGTTTGTTTCTGTAGTCCCAATTCCTGCACCCTTTATTATACAAAAATGATCATTAAAGAAATTCCTTGTATTTCAGATAATTGTTATTTTGAAGACAGGCACACAGGCGCAAATCACCAGCTTTTGGTATAAGTCCTTTGTTGAGCTAGTTCAGTTTGTAATAAGCAAAACAACTCAACTTGGTTTTCAAAGGGAAATACTGATTTCAGTTTTACAAAGATCTTTTGTGCTGTACTTAGTTTTGTCACAAGAGCCCTTTCTTCCTCAGTTTAGAAATTTAAACCAATGTCTGAAAGTGTATGTGAAAAACTTTAGGAAAAGCAAGAGGAATGGTTAGACTTTCAGAAATGTTTGTGGGCCTCTATAAATAAAGTGAGTGTAATATTGTTAACAACAGAAGCTTAAACCAATTTCTTTGCAATAACTTAAATTTCAGGTTCACGACTTCAGTAGTTTTGAATTTAGATTTTACTTGGCACTACAAGAAAATAAATTTTCAAATTTGGAAAAATGATCTATGCACCGAAAAACTGTAAAATATAGTACTGTGTGTGCATACAATACACCAGAAGGTCCAAACCATTGGTTGATTTTAGGGACTGACCTGTCATTTCTATAAACATAAATTCATAGTGTAAAAAGTCAGAGATATGACATTGTTATAAACAGTTCAGGTTAAACTTTCTCATATTGTACTTTTTTGAATGTTAATGTTTAGCCTAATGAATTGGTCAATCAATTTTTGACTTTTTCTAAGATTGCAATAACTTGGCATTTACTTTCCAAACTATATAAACTGTGAGGCTCCGTTGTACTGGAAATGTGAAGATGGAAGATGTATACAGACCAAATTCAAATGTGATAGGAACAATGATTATGGAGAGTGGTCAGATGAAAAGGACCGTGATGAATCTAAAGTAAAAAATTCTTCTTTGCTATCAGATAAGCTAACTTACTGAGCCTCTCATGACTTCAAGGCTCTAAAAGTCTGAAGAGTGCAAACAGGCTTTTAGTCCTGCAGTCCCATCTTGGAAACCAGTTTGTAATCAGAAGGCCAACTTTACTTGATCACTTCGCTTCTTGGCTCTGAATTGGTCAAAATTGGACACATTGATACAACTTGCCCTGCTACTGCTCCTGTGGGGAATACATGTTAATTTTTCCTGCTTATAATTGACTTTGACATTTACCTTGTCAGTATCAAAGACGACCCAAGGCTACTTCGTAATTCTTATTCAGACAGTAATTTGTGTTCTGGGACTTTTATTTTGCTGCTTCAAATTTTAGTGTCTTGTACTCAAATTTTTCACTCCACCAATCTTTTGTTAGTTAAGCTCTATGCCTACAGATTGAAATTAGTTTCATGGTTATAAAAATATTGACTTTGTGTATAAGTGAAAATTTGAAAATTTTTTACGTTAAGATGTCATTGTTCATATGAACATAGTGAAAACTGCTCAAATGTTAAAAAAAGAAGTATGATCTGATCTGTATTTAGAAAGGCAAGTGGATTACAGTGTGGTACAAGGACATATTGAAGTAATTAACTGATGTTCTTAGCATTTTGAAGAATGACAAGCTTTCCACTTAAATTTTAGGATGGGATGGTGATATGTGATTCTACTTTTTGAGGAATTTAAATGCAGTCTGCAGACTTCGGTAATTAACCTTTCACATCCAGGTTTCTAATGTGCAAAAGGTCTGCAGTGATGAGAATTTTGCATGTGTTGATGGCACCTGCATTCCAGATAGCACGATATGTGATGGCCTCATGGACTGCCAGAGTGGTAAAGACGAAGTTTTGGGCTGCTCTAAAAAGGTAACTGATTTAATTTTTAAATATGTGTTAATAGATTCAAGGGCATTAGCAAGTTGCCTCTGCCCACAAATCTTAGTGAAGTGGATGTTGCTGCTTATTAAGTATAAACTAGTATTTAATTATATATAAAAACAAAGATGAGGTGACTTACCGAACGAAAGTGCTGGCAGGTCGATAGACACACAAACAAACACAAACATACACACAAAATTCAAGCTTTCGCAACAAACTGTTGCCTCATCAGGAAAGAGGGAAGGAGAGGGGAAGACGAAAGGAAGTGGGTTTTAAGGGAGAGGGTAAGGAGTCATTCCAATCCCGGGAGTGGAAAGACTTACCTTAGGGGGAAAAAAGGACAGGTATACACTCGCACACACACACATATCCATCCACACATACAGACACAAGCAGACATATTTAAAGACAAAGAGTTTGGCCCAAACTCTTTGTCTTTAAATATGTCTGCTTGTGTCTGTATGTGTGGATGGATATGTGCGTGTGTGCGAGTGTATACCTGTCCTTTTTTCCCCCTAAGGTAAGTCTTTCCACTCCCGGGATTGGAATGACTCCTTACCCTCTCCCTTAAAACCCACTTCCTTTCGTCTTCCCCTCTCCTTCCCTCTTTCCTGATGAGGCAACAGTTTGTTGCGAAAGCTTGAATTTTGTGTGTATGTTTGTGTTTGTTTGTGTGTCTATCGACCTGCCAGCACTTTCGTTCGGTAAGTCACCTCATCTTTGTTTTTATATATAATTTTTCCCACGTGGAATGTTTCCTTTTATTATATTGATACTAGTATTTAATTAGTTGGAATGTCCTATCAGGTTAACTGTGTGGCAGATCAGGACTCACTTGGGGACCTCTGCCTTTAGCAGGCAAGTGTTGACTGAGCTAACCAAGCATGATACATGACTTGCCCTCATAGCTTTACCTCCACTAACACCTCATCTGCTACCACCCAGACTTCACAGATGTTCTCCTGTGTAACTTCAGAGACTAACACTCTGGGGAGATGCACGTACATGATAAAGAATCAGTATGACAAAAGAGTCTGCAAAGAAACTTCAATTAGCACTTTACTTGTCACTAAGCATTAATTGTTGACCATACTGCACTGATTCTAGGACAAAACTTGTTTCCACATGGTGGAGTGGATACACTTGCATGCTAGTCACACCTTCATGTAAATTCATTTACTTTAATTATTCAAATTTTAGTCCGTACATGACATTGCAGAAATTTCAGACCCTCTTAAACACGACAACCCGAGTCACTAGATAGAGTGAAACTTGATATGCATATCTCTTAGTGTTAGGCAACAATCACTCTAGGAGGTAAGGACAGCGTACATATCATAGAGGCGTGACATCGTAAACTGAATTGCGTGAAAAAATGCTGTAACATGCAGCATAAAGATTTAATGCATTTATTATTTACTACTGAGACACTTGCACAGTAGTTGAATAAAGGAAATCTGACACCTGGCAGCACTTTAGACAGCTTCCAACTGAAATACAAATGGCTGTAGGCGACAAGTTGCTGTCTATAGAGCTCTGAAGAGGCACTGCTATAGGTGATTAACAAAATCTCATTGTAAACATGCAAAGTAGTTGCACCCAGAGTATAGATTGCCTGGGATGTTACACTAGTTTGTTTTTGTTTTTCTTATATAAAAATTGGCAAAATGACTACCTGGACAATGCCAGGTTTGTTAGCCTGTTTATATAAAGCTACATTACTAATTTTTCCATCTCTCTCCATCTCATGTGACATATCAGAGTAAGATTTGAACTCAGTCCTCATTATTTGGATGTACTTGTCTATCTTCTCCTACATATTTCAGCACCGTGGAAATTGTTCCCTAATGTCTTAACAAACACTTTATCATCATGTTCCTTCTCAGTATTTTTAACATTCATTTCAGTGTTAATTCTGTGGAGACATGTCTTTTTAGACAATCCACTTTTCAGTGACATCCTATAGCAACATGTTCCACTCTTAGATTCTCCTTTCAAGTTTCCCCACAGTCCATCATTTCCTTCTATACGATGTTGCATTCCATCTGTTTAAAGATTTCTTCCTCGATTAATGGCCAATGATTAATGCAAGTAAACATCTGGTCAAGAAATCTTTCTGTTTTGTAGTCTGTTTCATCATCCTTGCTTTTTCCATCAGGAATTATTCTGTTTCCATGGTGGTAGAATTTCTCCACTTCACCAGTTTTAGCAAGTTTCTTACTATTTTCATTTCTGCTGCTCCTCATTACTTTGATGTTACCTGTTATTGTCAGTCCATATTGTAAACTTATTACTGTTCATTCCATCCAACAGATCCTGCAATTTTTCTCACTTTTGGTGGAAATTATGGAAGTAAAAATAGGCCTTTACAGAAACACAATAAAAATTCATTTTACTTAGCCCACCCTAACTAATAGATAAAACTTCCTATACATTTTTAAAGAATAGTAAAGTCAGATTCATTAAGAATACATACATTGTAGACCATGCTGGGCTACGGATAATCTTAGTCCAATATCACTACACAGTATTCATGCATGGTGAGAATTTTTGGTATTTGATGTGCCTAAGTGAGAAAATGTAGATACAGAAATGGGTTTTGGAAGTCACCATCTAGAATTTAGGATTAAGTGAATCTTCTTGGCTAATCAGCCAAACTGCTGCATTTCTACTTAACCTAAGCCCATGCTACACTAACAGATTAGGATACCACCACAGCCTATTTTCCAAACAATACATACAGAAATATTCTGTTTTCTTATATCTACATGTTGTCATGGGTATGGCATCAGTCACCAGATTTTTAGGTCACAGGTTGGAGTAAACATTTGGTATTGGTAGATTCAGTTGACTCACACAAGCTTGCTACAGGGCTGTGAAGTTTCACATAGTAAAGTGTAATAAAGTACTAAGTAGTTTGAAGGAATTGATAGGAATGTACCTGACCGTGTGAATTCTGTGGGTGGATGGCAACAACAATATAGTTTTTACTTTTTTGAATGTATTTTCAGATTTGGTTCTTTAATTCAAAAGATTAAACTGTTGTTAGTAACCGAGCAACATCATTTAACTAAATGAATAATTTATTTTAAAAAAACAGGGGTGATTGTAAACCAAAAGTGTCCTAATTACATGAAGAGCTGGAAAAATTACAGCCTGATTGTACTGTTCTGTAATATTGCTGTCCAGTGTTCAAGCCCGCAGCTTGTGGTCGCGTTCTTGTTTCCCGATCATGGGGTCGCATATTTGATTCCTGGTGGGGTCAGGGATTTTCACGTGCCTCGAGATGACTGGGTGTTTGTGTTGTCCTTGTCATTTCATCAACATTCATGAAAGTGGCGAGTTTGGACTGAGCAAAGGTTTAGAATTTGTACGGGCGCTGATAACCACGCAGTTGAGTGCCCCACTAACCAAACATCATCGTCATCATCATCATCATCATCAGCAGCCAGTGTTCAAAGTTGACTATTGATGTGAAACTCACATTTTGTATATAATATTCATTCAGCTAAAAGCCAAAGGTTTCATAGCAACAGAGGTAAGTCAGTCAACTGTTGATGCTGATATTGAATGGAATATAATTCTGCAAAAAGAAAGGTTCATGTATTCACACACCTGTTCTTGTAATGTTAACAAAAAACTAAGACTTTGACTTCAACCAGGGCCTCTGGAGACAATACTCTTGACAAACTATAAAACTACCTCATTTTTAATTTTCTTTGGATGTGTGTACCTCTTAGCACCATGCTACTTCCAGTTACAAAGCACGTAGGAACTAATAGTGTGTGTGCTTCAGAGTACTCAAGCTGATTATTTTGACATGAGGAAACTGATTCTAATAATTACATGGGAGTGCTTCTGTG
Organism: Schistocerca piceifrons; assembly: GCF_021461385.2. Lineage (NCBI taxonomy): Eukaryota > Metazoa > Arthropoda > Insecta > Orthoptera > Acrididae > Schistocerca > Schistocerca piceifrons. The sequence goes on from NC_060143.1 coordinate 565,034,559, forward strand.
TTCAGTGTTTAGTCTCTTAATGCTAGACATCCTCAGAGGTTGTGAAGACATTGTTAGATCTTCAAACTCAAACAAACATGCAGGGTTTTTCAAAAATATCTTTCCTAATAGCCTGTAATCTACCCCTCCCTCAAATAATTTGTTGATTGTCACTGACTTCATAATTAACTCTTTTAATAAGCGTCAAGAGGAGTAAGATTTACAATAAACTTTTTATTTATCTTCTTTTCTCGTAGTTGGCTTCAGTTCTTCACAGCTAGGGACTGATTCTTTAAGTTGAAATTTTTGACATTTTAGGTTTTCATGCTTCCAATTGACCTAAATAATGCTGAAGTATTGCCTGAGCAGTAATTTCTGTTTCTGTAATTTTTATTCTTTCACATTTTTCTATATCACATTGTCTTTACAGTTTCCACTTCAACAAAACTGGAAACTACATTATTGCCAAAAATAAAAACATGTCTGATCACATCAGAGGCATGCCCACTACTACTCATCCCTTCTGCGATATTAACAATATTCCAAAGAGTTGACAAATTTTCATGACAAATGAACCTCCGCCAATTTATATCATTATTTTATAAATGAATACAGAAGTAAACATAATAAATATCATCAGAGTGCATAATTAATAATAGAAATTGCAAGTGTGCCAGATATTTCGTAATTTCAAATGTTTCCAAAAAAACATTATTTTAATTGTACATACAGAGATAGTTCATATTGATTGTAACAACAAAAATAAAGTAATTTCTTTTTGTGGATTATAGCCTGAAATATATCACATTGTATACAAAATCGTATGAAATTTTCTTAGAAAAACAGCTGAGATAGTATTAACCTGGTTGAAAAGTTGTAATTGTGTCTGGTATCGACTACTTCCGTTGGCGAAAAGTAAAGCTAGAGGAGGGTGTTCTTTTACAATATCCCCCTCACAAAATTTGGAAACAATTTTGTGACAGACCATAAGGTTTGCCAAACGGTGTACAAAATGATGGCAAAAGAGAGAATACAGATGAATATACGTATCTGATACACAACATATTACAGAAAACATAAGAAAAATATCTACTATACAAGTCATAATTTATACATATATCAGGACATGGCATTCAGATTTTTGAATCTGTGGAACATTCTGTCACCAGACAATTGATACAGAGTCAAAACTACAACATTACAACACCAAACTATAGAAATAAATACTAAGACAATATAAATTACTTTAATTACAAACTGCAAGTTTACATCCTTAAAGTCACACCCTGAAAATCTTCAAAAGAGAAAAGAATAAAATCAGAACCTAAGTGTACGATGAGTGGTCAGACTCGAAAAACTCACGACAATGGGTACAGACCAGAAGAATGTACTTAATCATGAGTAGGAATATAGCAAAAAAAGCAATCAGCCACATAAAATAGAGTATTTAAAGATATGTTGAGTCATGAAAGGATAAAATAATGAAAAAATATTTGGGCCTAAGCTTACGATGAGGGAACTGACCCATGAATCCAAACTACACTGGGTACAGACCAGCAAAAAATAATCTGACACTACAAAATGAATAAAGTTAATAATCATATCAATAAGTTCAATCATATATAAAGAGAAATTATAAGAAGCATCCAGCCTCAATCAATAATCACATGCTCTCCTTGAGCATACACGCACACTCACAATGGCCTGGGGTGCCCCAAACAGAGTTGAGTGTGAATTTCCCCACTACTCAATTTCCAATGAGGTACAATATTGCAGTACTCAGGATAAATAGAGGTAAACAGTCATAAATAGCATTGCATGATGACATAATCAAGTAGCATGAGAACCAAAATCAGGGTATGCAAGCAGTCATGTTACATCTTGTTATATTTTCTATACTAGTAAATTTCTTCCACACTATTTGCTAATTGTCCATACAAATTAACCTAGATACAGACAGGCCTAGAAGATTCATTTACAGTTGATAAAAAATACTGATTTAAAGTTATATATTGTATTGGGAAGTTAATCCCGCTACTTGAAAAAAACATACATTTATGTGGAATAAAACTGTCTTCGGCAGTCTTGGCTAACAATTTACAAATTTCTGTCACTATGTTCATGTAGTTGACAGATGCTTAGTACATTACCCAGCACCTCTGAGCACTTGTAAGTTGACTGGTCCAGCAGGGTACAGCTATACAGCAGTGTGAGTAGTGGCTCCACCCACATCTTTCAATTTTCTCCCTAGAGTTCTCATTACATGCTCCAAAGGATAGGTAACTTCCTGTATATAGCATTCACATCAAATCCTGAAACATTGTTTTGTGTCCTAAATGTTGTTGTTGTTGTTGTTGTTGTTGTTGTGGTTTTCAGTCCTGAGACTGGTTTGATGCAGCTCTCCATGCTACTCTATCCTGTGCAAGCTTTTTCATCTCCCAGTACCTACTGCAACCTACATCCTTCTGAATCTGCTTAGTGTATTCATCTCTTGGTCTCCCTTTACGATTTTTACCCTCCATGCTGCCCTCCAATACTAAATTGGTGATCCCTTGATGCCTCAGAACATGTCCTACCAACCGATCCCTTCTTCTGGTCAAGTTGTGCCACAAACTTCTCTTCTCCCCAATCCTATTCAATACTTCCTCATTAGTTACGTGATCTACCCATCTAATCTTCAGCATTCTTCTGTAGCACCACATTTTGAAAGCTTCTATTCTCTTCTTGTCCAAACTATTTATCGTTCATGTTTCACTTCCATACATGGCTACACTCCATACAAATACTTTCAGAAATGACTTCCTGACACTTAAATCAATACTGGATGTTAACAAATTTCTCTTCTTCAGAAACGCTTTCCTTGCCATTGCCAGCCTACATTTTATATCCTCTCTACTTCGACCATCATCAGTTATTTTGCTCCCCAAATAGCAAAACTCCTTTACTACTTTAAGTGCCTCATTTCCTAATCTAATTCCCTCAGCATCACCCGACTTAATTTGACTACATTCCATTATCCTTGTTTTGCTTTTGTTGATGTTCATCTTATATCCTCCTTTCAAGACACTGTCCATTCCATTCAACTGCTCTTCCAAGTCCTTTGCTGTCTCTGACAGAATTACAATGTCATCGGCGAACCTCAAAGTTTTTATTTCTTCTCCATGAATTTTAATACCTACTCCGAATTTTTCTTTTGTTTCCTTTACTGCTTGCTCAATATACAGATTGAACAACATCGGGGAGAGGCTACAACCCTGTCTTACTCCCTTCCCAAGCACTGCTTCCCTTTCATGCCCCTGACCCTAACAACTGTCATCTGGTTTCTGTACAAATTGTAAATAGCCTTTCGCTCCCTGTATTTTACCCCTGCCACCTTTAGAATTTGAAAGAGAGTATTCCAGTCAACATTGTCAAAAGCTTTCTCTAAGTCTACAAATGCTAGAAACGTAGGTTTGCCTTTCCTTAATCTTTCTTCTAAGATAAGTCGTAAGGTCAGTATTGCCTCACGTGTTCCAGTGTTTCTACGGAATCCAAACTGATCTTCCCCGAGGTTGGCTTCTACTAGTTTTTCCATTCGTCTGTAAAGAATTCTTGTTAGTATTTTGCAGCTGTGACTTATTAAGCTGATAGTTCGGTAATTTTCACATCTGTCAACACCTGCTTTCTTTGGGATTGGAATTATTATATTCTTCTTGAAGTCTGAGGGTATTTCGCCTGTTCATACATCTTGCTCACCAGATGGTAGAGTTTTGTCAGGACTGGCTCTCCCACGGCCGTCAGTAGTTCCAATGGAATATTGTCTACTCCGGGGGCCTTGTTTCGACTCAGGTCTTTCAGTGCTCTGTCAAACTCTTCACGCAGTATCATATCTCCCATTTCATCTTCATCTACATCCTCTTCCATTTCCATAATATTGTCCTCAAGTACATCGCCCTTGTATAGACCCTCTATATACTCCTTCCACCTTTCAGCTTTCCCTTCTTTGCTTAGAACTGGGTTTCCATCTGAGCTCTTGATATTCATACAAGTCGTTCTCTTATCTCCAAAGGTCTCTTTAATTTTCCTGTAGGCGGTATCTATCTTACCCCTAGTGAGATAGGCCTCTACATCCTTACATTTGTCCTCTAGCCATCCCTGCTTAGCCATTTTGCACTTCCTGTCGATCTCATTTTTGAGACGTTTCTATTCCTTTTTGCCTGTTTCACTTACTGCATTTTTATATTTTCTCCTTTCATCAATTAAATTCAATATTTCTTCTGTTACCCAAGGATTTCTACTAGCCCTCGTCTTTTTACCTACTTGATCCTCTGCTGCCTTCACTACTTCATCCCTCAAAGCTACCCATTCTTCTTCTACTGTATTTATTTCCCCCATTCCTGTCAATTGCTCCCTTATGCTCTCCCTGAATCTCTGTACAACCTCTGGTTCTTTTAGTTTATCCAGGTCCCATCTCCTTAAATTCCCACCTTTTTGCAGTTTCTTCAGTTTTAATCTACAGGTCATAACCAATAGATTGTGGTCAGAGTCCACATCTGCCCCTGGAAATGTCTTACAATTTAAAACCTGGTTCCTAAATCTCTGTCTTACCATTATATAATCTATCTGATACCTTTTAGTATCTCCAGGGTTCTTCCATGTATACAACCTTCTTTCATGATTCTTAAACCAAGTGTTAGCTATGATTATGTTGTGCTCTGTGCAAAATTCGACCACGCGGCTTCCTCTTTCATTTCTGTCCCCCAATCCATATTCACCTACTATGTTTCCTTCTCTCCCTTTTCCTACACTCGAATTCCAGTCACCCATGACTATTAAATTTTCGTCTCCCTTCACAATCTGAATAATTTCTTTTATTTCGTCATACATTTCTTCAATTTCTTCGTCATCTGCTGAGCTAGTTGGCATATAAACTTGTACTACTGTAGTAGGCATGGGCTTCGTATCTATCTTGGCCACAATAATGCGTTCACTATGCTGTTTGTAGTAGCTTACCCGCATTCCTATTTTCCTATTCATTATTAAACCTACTCCTGCATTACCCCTATTTGATTTTGTGTTTATAAGCCTGTAGTCACCTGACCAGAACTCTTGTTCCTCCTGCCACCGAACTTCACTACTTCCCACTATATCTAACTTCAACCTATCCATTTCCCTTTTTAAATTTTCTAACCTACCTGCCCGATTAAGGGATCTGACATTCCACGCTCCGATCCGTAGAACGCCAGTTTTCTTTCTCCTGATAACGACATCCTCTTGAGTAGTCCCCGCCCGGAGATCCGAATGGGGGACTATTTTACCTCCGGAATATTTTACCCAAGAGGACGCCATCATCATGTAATCATACAGTAAAGCTGCATGCCCTCGGGAAAAATTACGGCTGTAGTTTCCCCTTGCTTTCAGCCGTTCGCAGTACCAGCACAGCAAGGCCGTTTTGGTTATTGTTACAAGGCCAGATCAGTCAATCATCCAGGCTGTTGCCCTTGCAACTACTGAAAAGGCTGCTACCCCTCTTCAGGAACCACACGTTTGTCTGGCCTCTCAACAGATACCCCTCCGTTGTGGTTGCACCTACGGTACGGCTATCTGTATCACTGAGGCACGCAAGCCTCCCCACCAACGGCAAGGTCCATGGTTCATGGGGGGGGGGTGTACTAAATATGTTGTTCAATACCTTCTTCACATCACACAGCGTATGCTCTCCCTGTTTATGTTCCAAAAGCAAGTCTATGGGATTTATGTCAGATGAGATTAAAAAGTGTTCACATATGAAACATTAATAAACAAAGCTAAAACCAATGAAAAAAATGAACTAATAAGTTGATACACACAGATATATTAAGATATTATTCCTAACTTTTACAGTACAAATTATGAATATTGTCCCATTTCAAAACTGCAAAAGGATCTACTCATTTAATCTTGTGACATGTATGTATCAAATTCCAAACCACAAATCTACTGCAAAACATGATTGTATAGTGTATCATAGATTTAAACTCAGTCAAAATATAAGACAGAACTTTAGAACTTACATCATCTTACATACAATATTCATGACAAACAAAACACAACTATATGGTCTTAAGAATCTGCAAACATAGTGTGTATTCCCTTTCCAACTAGGGATCACTATGCATCCATGTTCAAAGGTCTTGTCTTCTACACTATACTTGATTTACTTACCAGTAGCTCCTCTTATCATTACACCTACAATGGACATTTCCACAAAATTCTTACTATACTTAACCTTGGCTCTAAATTGTACAGATATACCACAAATCAGGCTATCTGTATCAGTCAAACAGCTCTCTTCCCACTGATCAATCTTAATCTTAATGTAAGGATACCCAAAATCTGAATCATTATCTCTGTTATTAGACATTTCATACGAAAGGCCACTTTCAATTTCATCAAATGCCACAGGGTTTTATCAACTTGACTGGTATCATAGCATTACATTGATTACTCATGTTGTCAGGTAAGGATTGAAAACAATGAGTGGATTCCATAGCACAACTAATGTCGCTTATTACAAAAGGAACACAAAATATATTACTGTCTAAATTACACTTCCTGCTTAGATCTTCTTTCACTTCATTCCACGAATTTGAATACAAATTTTGACTAACCATGGCTAACTTATTCCAGTATGCACATTTATCTATGTTATCATCAATCTGCTCCCAAACAAACTTCAAAAAGTTTTCACCTTTACCCTCTAGGCTCATCTTTACTGTGTGGATAGTTACTCGGCATGACAATAATGAAAAACTGCTTTGATTGGACAGGTATTCCATGACTCTCATATCATCAAATGCATCACGTACTTTATCTGTATTGTCAATATTATTCACAAACAACTCTGAAACTTCATCATTCTTAAACTCCACAAATACATGATACCCATCATCATCATCATCATCGTAATATTCTTCCAAAATTACTTTATCAACAACACCATTAACAATGCACGTCTCATCTCCATGAACACCTACATCCATTTGCAATAAGCTACCAGTCTGACTTACCAACCCCAATTATTTCATAGCTCTCATTCACATCTACATCGAAAATACCACGTAGCTCAGATCCAAGACTGTCATCACCTGATATACATACATCAATAACACCGTTTTCCACTAACAGAAGAAATCATTAGTACATACTACATCAAAATGCTCAATTCTCTCACATTCTGGTTTGTGATTAGTACCTACATCATCATAAATAAACGTAGTATCCCAAAACTTTTGATCAAAACATAAATGAGAACTCTGATATTCCTTCTCTTCAACTTCAGATAACTGCGCCATATCATTAACACTGTTATTATTGTCTAATTGCAAGTGTAACTTGGGGCCTCTACTCATTGTATTTCCTTGCCCCAAAACAGTGGATCTTTATTGAGGCAGACTGCTGTCTTCCAAGTAGCTACTTCTTTGATTATTTCTCCTATTAAATTGCCCATGGTTATTCCCATTATTCTTGTCCTGTTAATGTTCGAAATTTCTCTCTCTATTAACATTTTGATCATGATAGGAAGTTACTATTATCTCTGTTTCTGTAGTTATTCCCATTGTGATCTCTATCATTCCAATTGTTGTGGTACATACTTCTTTCTACTGCCCTATCCTACCTGTCAACGTATCGTAAAAATTGTTCAGAACAATCGTCAGGTCCATGTACGAAATCCCACTGCAACCTTTCTGGTAATCTCCTTTTAAGTGCGTCAGTCAGGGTTATTTCAACAAATGGTTTGTCAAGATGTGCAAATTTTTTTAAGTTGGTTCTTACAAAACTCTTTCATAGTACTGTCCCTATTCCTATAATTAGGACCATCCAAAAATTCGCTTTTAATTTTCACCTGGTCAGCTTCTGACAAAAATTTATTTAAAAAACTTTTCTTGATACTTTGATATGTTTCCCACTGACTTAAATTTAAATGTACCTGTGATAGAGGTTCGCCTTCAAAACATGTTTTAACAAATTTACTTTTTGGATTATCACTCATGCCTGACACAAAACTATCTCTGTAGTGGAGCAGGAAATCCACTGGATGTGAATTATCTGATGGAAAACTTTTGATTCGAGTGTTGAAATACACAATGCCATTGTTTGCACACAAATAATGGTTGATATAAATTTTCTGAACTGCTGAAATTTTTTGATTTAAAACTGTTAATTTAGTTTGCATATTGTTTTCTACATTTAAAATTTTTTGATCTAAACTAGTGATGATGCTTTGTTCCATTTTCTTCACTGCAGCCTTCGGGTCAACTGTGACATCATTAACATTCTTTGGCTGTCTTGCTGATTCAACAGTGAACTCATTTTCTGAAACAATACATTTATTTTCTGAAACATCAACTTCTTTATTCACACTTTTTAACCCCTCTGACAACTCGTTTTTTGCCTCTGAAACCTGATTACTAAGTTGGTCCATTTGGTCTTGCACACTATTCAATTTACTATTGTTACCTTTCTTCATTTCCTCTATCTTTGCCAAAATTAGCTGCAAAATATCAGTTTTTACTGTTTCTTTGCTGACTATGCTTTCACTTGGCTCAAACATGCCCTGATTGGTTCCCACAGCTTCCTCTTCTTCATCACACCTGCCCTCATCTCTATTCATTTTGTTAACAAGTGCGTAAGTCCACAAACACATTAATTTCACAAATAGTTTGTACTTATCTTCCCGTTTTGATGTCCCTCATCATAGTCATAAAGCCCTCTTTCATTTGATCCGGTCTGCTATTGTTGGTAGTACATCATCACTGTTGGTACGACTTTGTTGGGCAGTCCTCGGTCTTCTTCTTCCGCCTGATGAGAAATTCATTTATACATGAACTGCAAATGGCACAAAGCACTCTCCCTTATTCTGCAACAGACAAAACTTCATTATCAGTCAGTTGATCCTGGATGATGTGCCATCATTTGTAATCTACCCCTCCCTCACATCTTTGGTTGATTGTCACTGACTTCATAATTAACTCTTTTAATAAGCCTTGAGAAGGGGTAATATTTGCAATAAACTTTTTATTTATCTTATTTTCTTGTAATTGACTCCAGGGGCTGATTCTTGAAGCTGAAATTTTTGACATTATAGGCTCTCATGGTTCCAACTGATGTAAATAACGCTGAAGTATTGCCGGAGCAGTAATTTCTGTTCCTGCAAGTTTTATTCTTTGACATTTTCCTACTTCACACAGTCTTTACAATTTCCACTTCAACAAATCGGAAATTGCATTGTTATTGCCAAAAATAAAAACATGTCTGATCACATCAGAGGCATGCCAACTACTACTCATCCATTCTGCGTTATTGACAATATTCCAAAGAGTTTATAAATTTTCTTGACAAATGAATCTCCACCAATTTATATCATTATTTTATAAATGAATCCAGAAGTAATAAATATCATCAGATTCTATAATTAAAAATAGGAATTTCTTAAGTGCTCCAGATACTTCGTATTTCAAATATTAAAAAAAAAAATGCTGAAATAATATTAACCTGTTTAAAAAGTTGCAATTATTTTAGGTATCGACTACTTCTGTTGAGGAAAAGTAAAGGATGTAACACTAAGCAAAGAAATGTGCCTTAGACCACAGCCTAATTCCAATTTTGTGGATCTAGTAATGCTGTCAGAATGGTTACTGTAATAATGTGGTCTAGGCTTGCTTAGTCTCTTCAAAATTATTTCTACTTAAGTGTGGTTTCAGTTGCCTGAGGCTGCAGTCGTGTGTGTGTGTGTGTGTGTGTGTGTGTGTGTGTGTGTGTGTGTCGTCTGTTGTTAACAAAAACCCTAATAGTCGAAAGCTTGAATTGTGGCAGTCTTTTTGTCATGCCTATCTGCGGGTCAGCAACTCTGCCATAAGATGAGTAGCAACTTTCCTTTTCACAATATTGCTACATTCCATCCTGGATTTTCAATTGTTTGTGTTAAGATTGCAATTTTAATGATTCTCTGTGTGACTTGCGTTAAGTGATGTACCATCAAAGAGTAAAACAGGCGTTTTTGTTCTGTTGTTCTGTTATGCTTTTCAGTTTAATAAAAACCATCTAATAGTTTTTAACTTAACATGTGTTATTTTATCGCAAGAAACTAAAATTACATCAGGTTATGGGCCCAAGTTTGTTTTAAATAAACGGAATCTGCGATAAATACCTGGCCTCAAGTGTACTCTCACATAAAGTTAAGCCGAGATGGCAACTGAAACGGAAAAATATCGTATTCCTTTATTCAACGGAATGTATTTCAACAACGGATATTCAGGATGGACATTCTCCTTGAGGAACTAGAACTATTACCATTTGTGCAAGTGAATTATCTTACAAAGGTGGAATTTGTCAATTGAGAGGTGAACACACAGCGTGCCGCAAAGGAAACACGATTGGCTGAAATGGCTAAACAAGATCGTTAATGCAAGTCTCATCTTGTTCAACGTACTGCCGACAGTCATTTGGTACACAAAAGGTATGGCAACTTCTTTTGATTTATGGACCTCTCTGTGCAATACGTTCGAGAGAAAAGGAATTGCTGGTCAGCTTCGGATGAGAAAACAATTATTAACTATGAAATTTAACGCAACAAATGATTTGCTAGCTAACCACTTTCTGGAATTTGATAAACTGATTCGTGATTTACATTCGACTGGAGCTACTGTCGAAGAAACAGACATAGTGTGCCATTTGCTTTTAATGATGCCTGCGAAATACAAAGTAGTGCTCACTGCAATTGAAATGCTCTCAATGGAAGAATTGACGCTGAGCTTCATGAAAAATAGGCTACTGGATGAAGAATCGAAGCGGAAGGGAGTCGGGAAAAACAAAAATGATGAAACACTGCCTCCTACAACTTTTCTGACTCAATGGTATCTAAAGAAAGGGTTCGTCAGACACCAGTTAAACAAGAAGTCAACAACAAGCTTGTTTCAACTTTACTTGTCACCGCTGTGAGAAGCCTGGACACAAAAGGGCTAATTGTAGAGTTATGGTACCAAACAAGAACTCAGGAATCAGCAACTCTGTGGTCGTAGGTAACGTCAAAGAGGAAGATGGGTTTTCTTTGCAGCATCAAATGAGGATCAGTCAATGAACAACATAAATTAGTTCTTGTACTCTGGAGCAACAGTAAATCTTATTAACAGTAAGATACCTCTCACAAATTTAAGGAAAGTGGAACAGCCAATTAAAGTCAGAGTAGCTAAGTCAGGCATTTTTCTTGAGGCTAAAGTAAAAGGAGAAATTGAAGTCACTAGTGTGGTAAAAGGAAAGGAAATTCAGATAACGATTAAAGATGTTGCATCTGTGCCTGATCTTGATTATAATTTGCTGTCAGTTAGAAAATTGGAAAGGAATGGCTTTAGTATCACGTTTGAAAAGGCTCAAGGTTAAATTAAAAAAGGAAAAGAAACTGTTGCCATTGCAAATGCGAATGAATCTCGGTTATATGTTCTAAATTTTTTGCAACAAAAAGCCTTGTCAGCTGCTTAAACTGCAACTAATGCAAAACTGTGGCATAGCAGATTAGGCCATTTGAGTTATGATAACATTAAACACCTCCAGTCACAAGTTGATGGTATGGAACTGGACACTTCAACAATCCCCATGGAAGAATGTCCAAATTGTGTTGAAGGAAAACAATCACAGCTGCCATACAATCACAATAGGAAACATGCCACCAGACCTCTTCAGTTGATCCAAAGTGATCTGTATGGGCATGTTGCACCGGAATAGTTCGACGGAAAGAAGTGTGTGTTCACCTTCATCGATGACTTCACATATTTCACAGTGGCCTATGCACTGGAATCGTTCAACGGAAAGAAGTATGTGCTCACGTTCGTCGATGACTTTACACATTTCGCAGTTGCCTATGCACTGGAATCTTCTATCTGAAGATGTTTCACGCCGTGGCTACAGCTCATTTCAACTTGAAGATTAGCAGATGGCGCTGTGACAGTGGTCGTGAATACATTTCAAATGAATTGAAACAGTTTTTTGAAGAACAATGAATACAGTTTGAGTTTACAATCAGCTATACTCCTCTGCAAAATGGTGTTTCAGAGCGAATGAACAGAACCATTATTGAGAAAGCTCATTGTATGGTACTTCAGTGTAAATTAGATAAAATGTTCTGGTCAGAAGCTGTTTGTAGTGCCATGTACCTGATTAACAGAAGTCCTACTGCAGGTTTGGAAGGAAAGGTGTCTGCAGCAGCTTTGTGGTATAAGAAGAAGCCTAATTTGAATAAACTGAGAGTGTTCGGATGTATTGGTTATCTACTGGTACCAAAGGAATTGAGAACAGGGGAATTTGAAGGCAAGTCCTTAATATGCTATTTCACTGGTTACTGTCCTAATGGCTACAGGCTTTGGTGTCCAGAGGGAGGAAAAATAGTTACAGGAAGGAACATTGTTTTCTACGAAGGAAGATTTGACTTTGAAAGTAAACCAGCTGAGTACTGGATCCCAGAATCTGTACAGGAATCATACAAGAAGGGTGATAATGAAGAAGACATCGTTGAAGAAGATGCCAAACCAAGTGATGGGGGTCATGAAAGAATTCCGATACCGGATCTGACCAGTTATGAAGAGGAAGCTGAAAATTTATCAGAAAAGAAAACTGTGGTGTCACCGCCAGAAACCACACTTGCTAGGTGGTAACCTTTAAATCGGCCGCGGTCCGTTAGTATACGTCGGACCCGCGTGTCGCCACTATCAGTGATTGCAGACCGAGCACCGCCACACGGCAGGTCTAGAGAGACTTCCTAGCACTCGCCCCAGTTGTACAACCGACTTTGCTAGCGATGGTTCACTGACAAAATTTGCTCTCATTGGTCGAGACGATAGTTAGCATAGCCTTCAGCTACGTCATTTGCTACGACCTAGCAAGGCGCCAGTACCAGTTACTATTGATACTGTAATAATGTACTGTCAAGACCGGCGTTCACCATTTATGGATTAAAGTTAAGTATTCCACCAGCTATGTCCGTTTTTTCTAAATTCTAATTTCCTTGTCCTGTTCCAGACCTCACACCAGCCTGCGTGAGCTAAAACACGTGCCTTTCGGCTTCCTCTTGTAACCCAGGTGTTGGCTCTCCTGCCAACCCACAACAAAAACTGTTCGATGTACTACCAGGAAGAGGAACCCTCTTAAATATCTGAATGACTATGCTATTCTTGCACTCAGTGCTGATTCATTTGTGGATGATGTACCAAAAAGTTACCAGGTAACTGCAAATCGTGAAGATAAGGAATACTGGTGTAAAGCAGTACAGGGTGAAACTGACTATATAAAGGAAAACAAGAATAGATCTTTGTTAAATTACCACCTGGAAGGAAGACTATTGGCAGTGAGTGGGTGTTCATATTGAAAAAAGGAGAAGGGTGGAAATATCATAAGACTCAAGGCTAGACTTGTGGCAAAAGGATGTTCACAGAAAAGGGGATTTGACTATGATGAAACGTATGCAACAGGGCCTCAACTTGCGGCTGATAGAATAATGCTAGTTATTGAAATTCAACTAGGACTGGTTCTGGAACAATTTGATGTCACCAACGCTTTTCTTCATGGATTACTCAAGGAGGAAATATACATGACTATTCCTGAAGGATTGGGTATTGCAGAAGAACTGAAAGACACAACTGGTTTGGTTTGCAGGTTACATAAATCTTTACATGGCTTTAAGCAAGCACCTCTAGCATGGAATCACTCTATTCATACCTTCCTTATGTCTATACGATTCACTCAGTCAGAAGCAGATAAATGTCTTTACGATATGATTTTAAAGGAAGTTGTCATTTATATTGTGCTCTATGTTGATGACACTTTGATGGTAGGAAATAATAGACAGGAAGTGCACAGAGTGAAATTTGAGTTAAAACAGAAGTTCAAACTAAAGGAACCGGGAGAACCACAATCATACTTGGGAATCGAGATTTCTATGAACAATGGAGAAATGTATCTGAGCCAAACATCATATCTGAAGAATTTACTACAACGATTCAACATGCAAGATTGTAATCTGGTCAAGACGCCAATGGAAGTTAAACTGGAAATCAAGGAAGGAAAATGATCGATAAGTCTTGCAGAGAGTTGATTGCATGTTTGATGTATGCAATGACAGCAACAAGACCTGATTTGTGTGCTGTGATCAACTTTTTGAGCAGATACCGAAACAATCCATTGCAAAAACTCTGGAAAAGCTTAAAAAGAGTTTTGAGATATATCAAAGGAACTGTCAGTATGAGACTACATTATTGAAAGGGGAATAAAGAAGTTCTTCTGGCCTATGCTGATGCAAACTGGAATAGAAAAGAAGATGCAAGATCTACCCCTGGTTATCTATTAAAATGTTATGATAACACCATCTGTTGGACAACAAAGAAACAGACTAGTGTTGCTTTGTCTTCTACAGAGGCAGAATATGTAGCTCTGGCGACAGCAGCAGCTGAGTTACTCTTGGTTAAATATTTCCTGGACAATATTCAAAGTCCACTCCAGCTACCAATTCATGTATTTGAGGATAATCAGTCCTGTATATGGTTACTGAAAACATGGGAACATCGATGGTTGAGACACGTCAATGTTAAATATAATTTTGTGAATCAACTTCATCACCTCAGGATCATAACGGCCAAGCATGTACGTTTGGAGCACCAGATGGCAGATATTTTTACCAAAGGCTTACCAGCTCCTAGATTCATTGCTTTGAGGTACTTGTTGGGTTTATTTTAATTTTTGTTAACATTAAATGCAAAATCATTAAAGTCAGGAGGGGTGTTAAGAATGCAATTTTAATGATTCCCTGTGTGGCTTGCGCTAAGTGCTGTACCATCAAAGAATAAAACATGTGTTTTTGTTCAGTTGTTCTGTTATTCCTTTCAGTTTAATAAAAACAACGTAATATTTTTTAACTTTACTTGTGTTATTTTATCGTGAAACTAAAATTACCTCATTTGATTTCTACTAAAGACTCATTTTTGAACTGAAGACAAAAATTAGTTTCATTCACCCTTAGATAACTTAATTGGTAAACTTACTCTAAACTGAGAAGTAGTGTGTACTGGTAATTACATGAGGCATGGCAGAAGCCTCTCAAAATTCTGAAATTCTTACTCATAAACACCTCTTCCCCCCTCCCATCTGCGTGTTTTCTTTATTGTGTGTCTTTCTGGTTGTGATATTAACACATCCACCAACTCAAGTAATTCTCAAATTTTTCATCTAGAGCTTCTATAAAGAAGTGGTACATGTACTTAGACAGTAGGTAATACAGGTCGATATATTTGGCTGAATACCACCTCCACTAATTTTACCAGAGGTGGATTCTAGTGCTTAATTTCAGGAGGGAAGTCTAGTGCTGCTGGTACACACACACATTAGCTAGATTTCAGAACAAATATTTCCTTAGTCAGTGAGGGGGGAGAAGTAAGTTGAGAAGGTCAAAGAATGGGCTCTTCAGACCAACCTGTAATAAGTGAAGGGAAACAAAGATGGACAGAAGGGTGTCAGAGTAAGACCTGTGACATCGGTAAATGTTGTACAGAGGTAAGGACAGTGATAACTAAAAGATAAGGCCAAGGAGCATGTTCTTGGTTAGAATAGTACTCAGTATCTTGTATTCTCCTTTCTTACAAACTGCATGATTTGTAGACAAATAAGTTGGCTTTCTATTTGTCTGAGAATAATCTGAAAGTATAATGCAGCTGCTAAGTTTGTCTCCATTTTGTTTTCTAATTTTATTTACAGTTGGATTGTGGCAGAGACTCCCTGTGCTCCAACCACCACTGCATTCCCAAAGCCTTGGAGTGTGATGTCAACAATGACTGTGGGAAGAACAGTGAAGAAGTAAATTGCGAGATCTAAATTGAAATTTGTTAAATCCCTTCATGTTAAAGGCAACTGATATGTGATAGAGGGTCCAGACTCACTCTTCTTCAAATCCTATCTGCTTGAGGACCCTTCAATGTAGAAATATTGTGACCGTATATTCAGCATCAGAACTAAACATAATTCATTCTTCTAGAGCATTTTTTGTCGGTATATGATGTAAAACAGTACATGATCATGATAGCATTATTTACTATTTTCTGTTTAGCCTACTTGTTCTTACTATAAAACTTTCAACTGACAAATGTCGCCTAGTCTATAAAACAAAGAAAACCACACAGCTGGGACATACTAACTTGTGCTTTTCATGTATGTCAATGCACAAATTTAATGGAAGACCATAATTTTGTAGTTCGTTGTAACTTGCATGTAAGAAAGTTCAGACTGGCACATAGTGGGCACAGGCTTGACTTGAAACCTCAATCCTGAATTCTTTTATTAACATGCTTTAGCTAGCCTTTGAGATGAAAGTGAAGTGATACTACCATAAAACTTCAAACAGCAGTACTAAATTTATCCATTAAAAAATTAAAATTTCACTCTACTTTAGCATGGAGAAATTATTTCAAAATTGGGGCAGACAGATGGCCAGTATATAGTCAAAATTAAGTTGAAGGTTGTCAGTGTTCCCTCTTGTCAGCCTGTCACCCTTTCCTCTCTGAGGGAGAAGACAAGCTTTCTGAAATCTGAAATGGTTTGTGCCACTAAACATGTTGATTCCTAATACTTGAAATTTCACGTCCTAGAGGCAAGATGTGATAAAGAATTCAGCTTCACTGTAATTTGCTTCAAAATTTCGTCTTGTATTTGAGACTGCATTTAAAGTCCTTACTCATATCTATAAGTGGAATCAAATTTTCTTCTTGTATTTGAGACTGCATTTAAAATCCTTACTCATACCTATACGTGGAATGTTACAAGGAAACTTAAAACTTTAAAGCTCAGCCACTTAAAAACAGTCAGAGTTAAACATGAGGTTGCACATGACTCAAGTTCCAATGAGATACAATAAAACAGTACTCAGGGTAAATACAGGTAACCAGAGTCATAACCAACTTGGAATGATGACATAATCGGGTAGCATGAGAACCAAAATCATTGTGTGAAATCAGAACTGTGTGCATCTTGTTATACAGTCTATCTTGATTTTTATCAAAATCGTAAATGTCTTCCACACTACTTGCTAATTGTTCATACAAACTGACCTATGTACATAGAAGCCTAGATGATTCATTTACAGTTTAAAAAAGTACGTACCAAGTGTTCAGGTAAGAAAATTCCTTGAAATGTATCACTGCTAACCTAACGGTGCATAATTATATCAGATTATGATGATTATTTACAAAATGGTTCATAGATTGTACTCCTGAAATTCTTTAGTTTTCACATTTCTGTGCTAAACATAGTAAAATCATCTGTCTGTCTGACATCAATCTTCCACAGCATTATACCAAAGATAAATAATGTATCATGAACCATGGACCTTGCCATTGGTGGGGAGGCTTGCATGCCTCAGCGATACAGATAGCCGTACCGTAGGTGCAACCACAACAGAGGGGCATCTGTTGAGAGGCCAGACAAACGTGTGGTTCCTGAAGAGGGGCAGCAGCCTTTTCAGTAGTTGCAAGGGCAACAGTCTGGATGATGGACTGATCTGGCCTTGTAACAATAACCAAAATGGCCTTGCTGTGCTGGTACTGCGAACGGCTGAAAGCAAGGGGAAACTACGGCCGTAATTTTTCTCGGGGGCATGCAGCTTTACTGTATGGATAAATGATGATGGCGTCCTCTTGCGTAAAATATTCCGGAGGTAAAATAGTCCCCCATTCGGATCTCCGAGTGGGGACTACTCAAGAGGATGTCGTTATCAGGAGAAAGAAAACTGGCGTTCTACGGATCGGAGTGTGGAATGTCAGAACCCTTAATCGGGCAGGTAGGTTAGAAAATTTAAAAAGGGAAATGGATAGGTTAAAGTTAGATATAGTGGGAATTAGTGAAGTTCGGTGGCAGGAGGAACAAGACTTCTGGTCAGGTGACTACAGTGTTATAAACACAAAACCAAATAGGGGTGATGCAGGAGTAGGTTTAATAATAAATAGGAATGCGGGTAAGCTACTACAAACAGCATAGTGAACGCATTATTGTGGCCAAGATAGATATGAAACCCACACCTACTACAGTAGTACAAGTTTATACGCCAACTGGCTCTGCAGATGACGAAGAAATTGAAGAAATGAATGATGAAATAAAAGAAATTATTCAGATAGTGAAGGGTGACGAAAATTTAATAGTCATGGGTGACTGGAATTCGGTAGTAGGAAAAGGGAGAGAAGGAAACGTAGTAGGTGAATATGGATTGGGGCTAAGAAATGAAAGAGGAAGCCGTCTGGTAGAATTTTGCACAGAGCACAACTTAATCATAGCTAACACTTGGTTCAAGAATCATAAAAGAAGGCTGTATACATGGAAGAACCCTGGAGATACTAAAAGGTTTCAGATAGATTATATAATGGTAAGACAGAGATTTAGGAACCAGGGTTTAAATTGTAAGACATTTCCAGGGGCAGATGTGGGCTCTGACCACAATCTATTGGTTATGACCCGTAGATTAAAACTGAAGAAATTGCAAAGAGGTGGGACTTTAAGAAGATGGGACCTGGATAAATTGAAAGAACCAGAGGTTGTACAGAGTTTCAGGGAGAGCATAAGGGAACAATTGACAGGAATGGGCGAAAGAAATACAGTAGAAGAAGAATGGGTAGCTTTGAGGGATGAAGTAGTGAAGGCAGCAGAGGATCAAGTAGGTAAAAAGATGAGGGCTAGTAGAAATACTTGGGTAACAGAAGAAATATTGAATTTAATTGATGAAAGGAGAAAATATAAAAATGCAGTAAATGAAGCAGGCAAAAAGGAATACAAACGTCTCAAAAATGAGATTGACAGGAAGTGTAAAATGGCTAAGCAGGGATGGCTAGAGGACAAATGTATGGATGTAGATGCTTATCTCACTACGGGTAAGATAGATACTGCCTACAGCAAAATTAAAGAGACCTTTGGAGATAAGAGAACCACTTGAACATCAAGAGCTCAGATGGAAACCCAGTTCTAAGCAAAGAAGGGAAAGGAGAAAGGTGGAAGGAGTATATAGAGGGTCTATACAAGGGCGATGTACTTGAGGACAATATTATGGAAATGGAAGAGGATGTAGATGAGGATGAAATGGGAGATATGATACTGCGTGAAGAGTTTGACAGAGCACTGAAAGATCTGAGTCGAAACAAGGCCCCCGGAGTAGACAACATTCCATTGGAACTACTGACAGCCTTGAGAGAGCCAGTCCTGACAAAACTCTACCATCGGGTGAGCAAGATGTATGAAACAGGCGAAATACCCTCAGACTTCAAGAAGAATATAGTAATTCCAATCCCAAAGAAAGCAGGTGTTGGCAGATGTGAAAATTACCAAACTATCAGTTTAATAAGTCACAGCTGCAAAATACTAACGCGAATTCTGTACAGACGAATGGAAAAACTAGTAGAAGCCGACCTCGGGGAAGATCAGTTTGGATTCCGTAGAAATGTTGGAACAAGTGAGGCAATACTGACCCTACGACTTATCTTAGAAGCTAGATTAAGGAAGGGCAAACCTACGTTTCTAGCATTTGTAGACTTAGAGAAAGCTTTTGACAATGTTGACTGGAATACTCTCTTTCAAATTCTGAAGGTGGCAGGGGTAAAATACAGGGAGAGAAAGGCTATTTACAATTTGTACAGAAACCAGATGGCAGTTATGAGAGTCGAGGGACATGGAAGGGGAGCAGTGGTTGGGAAGGGAGTGAGACAGGGTTGTAGTCTCTCTCCGTTGTTATTCAATCTGTATATTGAGCAAGCAGTGAAGGAAACAAAAGAAAAATTCGGAGTAGGTATTAAAATCCATGGAGAAGAAATAAAAACTTTGAGGTTCACCGATGACATTGTAATTCTGTCAGAGACAGCAAAGGATTTGGAAGAGCAGTTGGAACGGAATGGATAGTGTCTTGAAAGGAGGATATAAGATGAACATCAACAAAATCAAAACGAGGATAAGGGAGTGTAGTCAAATTAAGTCGGGTGATGCTGAGGGAATTAGATTAGGGAATGAGACACGTAAAGTAGTAAAGGAGTTTTGCAATTTGGGGAGCAAAATAATTGATGATGGTCGAAGTAGAGAGGATATAAAATGTAGACTGGCAATGGCAAGGAAAGCGTTTGTGAAGAAGAGAAATTTGTTAACATCGAGTATAGATTTAAGTGTCAGGAAGTCATTTCTGAAAGTATTTGTATGGAGTGTAGCCATGTATGGAAGTGAAACATGGACGATAAATAGTTTGGACAAGAAGAGAATAGAAGCTTCCAAAATGTGGTGCTACAGAAGAATGCTGAAGATTAGAGGGTAGATCACATAACTAATGTGGAAGTATTGAATAGGATTGGGGAGAAGAGAAGTTTGTGGCACAACTTGACCAGAAGAAGGGAACGGTTGGTAGGACATGTTCTGAGGCATCAAGGGATCACCAATTTAGTATTGGAGGGCAGCGTGGAGGGTAAAAATCGTAGAGGGAGACCAAGAGATGAATACACTAAGCAGATTCAGAAGGATGTAGCATGGAGAGCTTCATCAAACTAGTCTCAGACTAAAGACCACAACAACAACAACAACAACATAATGTATTAGGAAGTTAATCCTCCTACTTGAAAAAAATATACGTTTATGTGGAAATACACTGTCCACAGCAGTGACTTCTTTTCTAAATAGATAGTTCCTTGAAAGTTTTTTTTGTACAAGAATTTTGCATATAGGATAATTTCTTGGCTAACAATCTACAAATTTCAGTCACAAGACTGATTTAGTTGACAGATGCTTGAGTACATTACCCAGCACCTATGATCTCTTGAAAGTCGACTGGATGACCAAGGGTGCAGCCATACAGGAGTGTGGGAGTGGATCCACCCACATCTTTCAGTTTCCTCCTTAGATTTCTCTTCACATGCTCCAATGGACAGGTAACTTCCTGTCTAGCATTGTTTTATGTACTATGTATGCTGTTCAACACCTCTCTCACATCACACAGCATATGTTTTCCCTATCTTTATTGAAAAAATAAGTATTCAGGGTTCACACCAGGATTGATTAAAAAGTGCTCACACATATGGTACATTAACAAACAGAGCTGAATGCAATGAAAAAAATGAACTAGTAAAGTAATATACACTCTATATATTAAAGATATCTTAAAGTAATATTTACATAGCAATTAGCAGATTAAATGAAATTAACCAAGACAGGTCGGACTGCACTGATGAAGCATCCAACAAATGCCTACAAAGTGAGTATGGACCATAATCCCTGATGTACTGACGTAAGAATTTTGTGTTTAACATACACATGTGTTTGGTTTGCACATATGAAAATTCAAGATACTGTTCCTAATATTTAAAAAATCTACTCACCAAGCTGCAGCAGATCTCACACATAAAAGACCGTTGTGATTGACAAGTTTTTGGAGCCAGAAGAAATTTACATAAATTAAGGCCAGGTGGGTGGTGAGAACCTAGGACATGTTGTAGTGCTAGTTCCCACCTGGAGAGTTCTTGATGGAAGATGACTTTCTTCCTTGCTAGACCAGGCCCTTTTTCGCATATCTCTTGTTGCAATTTGTCCAGGGGGTTAGCATAGTATTCTCCAGTAATTGTTTTTATAGTGGGGAGACAATATACAAACAGAATCCCCTTTGTCTCTGGGGTATAGTAGTGCACCCAAGTTTCATCTGCGGTCTGCACAAAAAATCTTGTTTGTTTCTTCTAAAACGGACCAAACATTGCTCCGAATGTCCATTCTCATGCGTTACTGATCCAGCGTCAAGAGCCGCCAGCACCCATCATGCAGATAATTTTTTTCATTTCTAATTCTTCTGTTAAAATGTGATATACCCTTTCAGATGACATCTGGCAAGCATGAGCAATTTCATGCTAGTGCTAGTTTGCACCTGCGGAGTTGTTGGTTCTCGCCACCCACCTGGCCTTAATTTACGTTAATTTCTTCTGTCCCAGCTTTTCTTTACTGTAACTAGTCTTTGCTTCACTCCATTTAATTTGCTACATCTTTCATTCTATCCCATGTGCTTTTCACTGCCCCGCCCCCCCCCCCCCCCCCATCTTTGTTATGTACAATGCACTTAGCTTCTCACTCTTATTAACTTGTGGATGATGTTTTAGCAGTAACCTGTCTTGCATATTACCCTGTCTTCCATCTTTAAGCTCTCAGGTTTTCAAATCTCATTTGATGCAGTCCCCAACAGTCAGTCTTTCCATCTCATCCCGTACAGTATGTCTCCCCTGACCCGCGGTTCTTGGTGGCTTTCGCAAAATCTGCCCCTTTTCCTAGACCTCTCCAGTTCTTTTCCTTCACCCTTCTTCCTTCCCTTTCAACCCTTCTGCCTGAAAAATGAGCCACTGGCTCAAAAGGCTTGCCATCACAACAGTCTTTTATGTGTGTGCTCTGCCGTCACTTGGTGACTACATTTATCTATTTAATTGATTCCTAACATTTACAGTACACATGAATAAAACGAGTCTTCACTCATTTAACCACAACACCCATGACATTACCCAAAAGAATTCATGACAATTAAATTTAATCACTTTCTACAGAGTATACATGAATAATAATAATATTCAACAGTAATAGCATTCGAAAAAAAGAAATTTATCACTAGATATTTATTAGCATTATCACATTTTTAAATTGTAAAAGGATCTACACATTTAGTTGGTTCATTACTCTGCATGACATTAGTGAAAAACTGTTTTGACTGGACTAGTATTCCATGACACTCACTTAAAAATATCACATATCTTACCTGTATTGTCAACATCATTCACAAACCACTCTGAGACTTCATTATTCTTAAACTCCACAAATACCTGATACTCACCACCATCTTCATTATCATCACCATATTCTTCCAAAATTACTTCATCAGCAACATCATCAATAACACAAGCCTCATCTCATCAAAACCTCCATTCATTTGTGATAAGCTACCAGTCTGTCTTACCAACCTCAGTGACTTAACAGCTCTCATTCTGCTGTCAACTGCAGCCATCTGTTCTTCATTTGAAGTGAATCTTCATCCACCAAGAAAAATTTTCAGTTTTGGGAAGAGATGGAAGTCTGATGGATCCATATCAGGCGAATAAGGCAGGTGTGGCAACAATTCATATCTTAGTTTGTGTAATTTTGCCAATGTTATGGCACATGTGCACAGGCATGCATTGTCTTGATGGAAGATGACTTTCTTCCTTGCTAGACCTGGCCTTTTTCACGTAACTTTCATTGCAATTTGTCCTGGAGGTTAGCATAGTATTCTCCAGTAATTGTTTGCAAAGTAGGGAGATAATCTACAAACTGAATCCTCTTTGCATCCCAGAACACCAATGCCATGACCTTTCCCGCTGAAGGAATTGTCTTTGCTTTCTTTGGTGGCAGAGAATTAGCATGAGTCCACTGCTTTGATCATTGTTTTGTCTCTGGGATGTAGTAGTGTACCCAAGTTTCATCTGTAGTCACAAACCGGTGGCAAAAATCTTGTTAGTTTTGCCTAAAATGGACCAAACATTGTTCCGATATGTCCATTCTCATGAGTTTTTGGTCCAGCGTCAAGAGTCGCCAGCACCCATCCTGCAGATAATTTTTTCATTTCTAATTCTTCAGTTAAAATGTGACATAACCTTCTATATGACATCCGGCAAGCATGAGCAATTTCACGCACTTTCAATCGGCGATCCTCCATGACCATTTTGTGCACTTTTGCAACGATTTCTGGAGTAGTGTCACGTCTTGGCCTACCACTATGTGGATCATCACCTATACTCTCCTGACCAAATTTGAATTCATTTGTTCACTTGGCAGTAGTTGAATATGAAGGAGCAGAGTCCCCCAGTGTATTCTGGAAATCGACATGAATGTTCCTTACTTTCATATCTTTCTTTACAAAGTACTTAATCACTGCTCGAGTCTCGATTTTTTCCATCTTTGCAAATCACTACGTGGGAACAACAACAGAGCCATGTGAATGCCGCAGTTCCCTTCCAAGAGCACTGACGTGGCACATGTTTACACCTAGCGCTGACGTCTTGTAATAGTTCCAAGAACTTTTCAAACCACCCTCGTACATCAAAATTCTTAATACTCTCACATTCTGGTTTGTGATTAAACACAGTATCCATAAACTTTTGATCAAAACATAAATTAGAAGACTGATATTCCTTCTGTTCAGTTTCAGATACATGTGCCATATCATTAACACTGTTATTATTGTCTAATTGCAAGTGTAACTTGGGGGCCCTGTGCTTGTTATGTTTCCTCACCTCAAAGTTGTGGACCTTCATTGAAGCAAACTGCCATTTCCCAAGTAGTTACCTCTATGATTGCTTCTTCAATTAAAATGCCCATTGTTATCCCAGCTATTCCTATCCTGCTGATGTCCAGAATTTCTCTCTATTGACACTTTGATCCTGATACAAGTTACCATTATCTCTGTTTCTGTAGTTATTCCGATTGTGATCTCTATCATTCCAGTTGTTATGGTACATACTTCTTTCTACTGCCCTGTCCAGCTTGTCAACATATCATAAAAATTGTTCAAGACAATCGTCGCGTCCATGTACTAAATCCCACTGCAACCCTACTGGTAATCTCGTTTTAAGTGCATCAGGCAGGGTTATTTCATCAAATGGTTTGTCAGGATATTGTAATTTTTTAAGTTTGTTCTTACAAAACTCTTTCAGAGTACTGTCCATTTACCTATAATTTGTAGAACTCAAAAATTCACATTTGGTTCTCCCCTGTTCTGCTTCTGACCAAAATTTATTTAAAAAACTTTTCTCAGAACTCTGATATTATTTCCCACTGTCTTAAATTAAAATTTTCCCATGACAGAGCTTCACCTTCAAGAAATCTTTTAGCAAATTTAATTTTTTGATTGTCATTCATGCTTGACACAAAACTATCTCTGCAGTGGAGCAGAAAAGCCACTAGATGTGAATTACCTGATGGAAAACTTTTGCTACGAGTGTTGGAACACACAATATCATTGTTTGCACAGAGATTTTGGTTAATACAAATTTTCTGAACTGCTGAATGTTTTTAATTTAAAACAGTTACATTAGTTTGTATATTGTTCTCTACATTTAAATTTTTTTTTGTTTGCACTGACAACATTTTGTTGAGTTTTTCCGCCATGGCCTTCTCTTCAACTCTGATGGCATCAATATTCTTTGATTGTTTCACTGACTCAGCTACAAACTCATTTTCTAAAACAATAAATTTATTTTCTAAATCATCAACTTTTTCATTCACTTTTTAACTACTATGACAACTCATTTTTTAACTCTAAAACTTTACTACTAAGTTGATCTAATGGTTCTTGTACTCTGTCCATCTTGCTGTTGTTTTCAATTCTTATTTCAGTTGAATGAGCATTAACTGTACTAAATTTACTGTTGTTATCTGTCTTTATTTCCTTAGTTTTGCCAAAATTAACTGCAAAACATCAGTCTTTACTGTTTCTTTACTGATTATGATTTCACATGGCTCAGACTTGTCCTGACTGTATCCTTCAGCTTTCATTTCTGCCTCACTTTTGCTTTCGTTCCTGTTCATTTTGTTAACAACCACCCAAGTCCACAAACAAATTAACTTCGCAAGTAGTTCGTACTTATTTTTCCTTTTTGATTTCCCTGGCTGTAGTTGTAAAGTCCTCGTCACTTTCATTTGATATGGTCCATCATTATTGGTAGTACATCGTCACTGTTGGTATGAAGATCATTTGTTGACCAGCCTTCAGGTTTTCCTCCATGCGACCGAAAATTTATTCGTACATAATTTTCAAAAATAAATGGAATAAAACATTTTCTGCAAAAGATAGAACTTCATTATTAGTCAGTTAATCCCAGACAACTCCCACATTTGTAATCTATCCCCTCCTTCCTGTTTGCAGCTATTGTCCACATCAGCTTTTATGAAGATCTGAGAAGAGTGAAGATTACAACAAACTTTCTAGTTTACATATCTTTTCACGCAGAGTTGGCTCCATCCTTCTTGTTGAGGGGTCTTATTCTTGAAGCTGAAATTCTCACATTTTAGGTCCTCATGGTTGAATTGATCTAAATAAATTTTAAGACTGTCATTGCAGAATTTTTGTTGTTACATTAATATATTTGTTCACATTTTAGTGTATCATACAGTCTTTTGATTTTTCACTTTAACAAACCCAAAATTACATTGCTCGCAAAGAATACAAAAATACATCTGATCACATTAGAGACATGGTTACTATGGCCTCACTCACTCATAACAATAGTCCAAGAGGTCTACAATTTTTCTTGACAAATGAATTTCTATTCATTTTGATTATTATTTCATAAATGAATCCAGAAATAAACATAGTAAACAGTACTAGATTGAGTAATTAATAATATAAATTTTAAGCATGTCAAATAATTCATTATTTCAAATGTTTCTAAAAATGTAACCGTACATTCAGAATTAGTACTTACCAATTACAAGATCCAAAGTAAAGTAAATCCTTTTCATAAATTTTAGGTTGAAATATAGCACACTGTGTGTAAAATTATTTGTAAGTTTTTAGAAAAGCAGCTGAGATGATACTGACCTATCCAAAATACTGGTATCCACAACTACTATTAAGGACAAGTAATGCTAAAGGAGGATGTCCCATCACAGATTCCAGATTCTTTTTACACAAATATCATGACTGAAAATATCATCTGAATGACACAAGTACTGATTCATTATATACTGGAAAGAAAGTTATATTAAGAACAGAATAAATGCTCAGGACTTGACTGAGACTTGTTTTTAGAGCTTCAGCTTTTTAAATGACTGGTTAGTTAAAACATTACTCTAAACATTGACAAAAAGCACTATAAATAAAACTAATTTCTTTTTGCAGAAGAACATAGTAAAATACAAATCATGACTTATTTACAACCTGTAGAGAAATAACACAAGATACGCAAAAATAATAAGTTTACTTTACGTTACATGTGGCAAGGGCCTTATCGACCATACGCCTGCTCTATGAGCCTCTTCCGCTTCTGCCTGTCCAATGCGCTGTTTGTCCAGTTGCAGCTGCTGTTCATTCTCATTGTGTCCTCCCAAATGATATCCCGCCATCTGATTCTTGGTCCCCCTCTTCTTCTCGTTCCTTCTATTGTTCTGCTGAATGCCATTCTAGGTAGTCTATTCTCTGTCATTCTTGCTATATGGCCTGCCCAATTCAACCTTCTCCTGTTGAGCACTTCTACGATGTTATGGTGTTTGTACAGCCCTCTTAATTCTTCATTTCTTCTTATTCTCCATTCCATTTTATTTTCGTTGTATATAGGTCCAAAAATTTTCCTTAATACTTTCCTTTTGAATATTAACAGTTTTTCTTCATCTTTCTTTCTAAATATTAATGTTTCACATCCATATAACATCACAGGTATAATGGTTGATTGATATAAGCGTATTTTGAAGTTACTGCTAAGTGATCTTTTTCTTAGAATTTTGATGAAACTAAAAAGTGTCTTGTTTGCTGTTGATAAAAGGGCATCTATTTCTATATCTGTTCTGTTGTTATTACTAAAAATACTTCCTAGATACTTGAAGTGGTCAACAGTCTTGAAATTGAGTCCATGTACAGTCAGAGGTGCATCTTTTCTGGTTTTCTTACTTATAGGCAGGTATTCTGTCTTTTCTTCATTAACATGTAATCCCGTTTTCTCAGCAATTTTGTAGTAATTTTGCATCATTCTGATTAATTCTTGTTGGAACTACTTTTTAGTGTTACATCATCTGCATAGGGCAAGTCTTGTAAGGTTCACATCCTGTAGCTGGATCCCTTGTGGACTGGTTTTAGAAAATTCTCTATCAATCTTCTCTAGGACAAGGTTAAATAAAATAGGTGAAATGGCCTCCCCTTGTCTCAGTCCAGTGTACACCTTAAAATCTTGTTTCTCCTACCTGTGTCTTTATGCGAGATAAAGTTTCATCGATACACCTTTTAACTAATCTGATTAATTGTGATGGTATTTCAATTCCTTCATTATATTTAGGAGTGTCTGTCGGTGTATGCCATCATAGGCCTTTTTAAAATCTATGAATAATATGTGGACATCTACACTGAATTCCCACACCTTCTCAGTTACTTGTCTTAGGGTGAATAGTGATCTAATGTGGATCTGTTTCTGCAGAAACTGCATTGGTAGTCCCCAATCAGTTCTTCTGTTATTGGTATCAGCCTGTTTAATAGGCAGCTTGATAAGACAGGGTCTTTCAACAACATCTTTGCCTCTGTACGTCCGCCTCGACTGACATCTGTGCCCAAACTCTTTGCCTTTACAAATGTTTGCTTGTGTCTGTGTATGGGCGGATGGATATGTGTGTGTGTGTTAGTGTATACCCCTTTTTTCCCTCTAAGGTAAGTCTTTCCGCTCCCGGGATTGGAATGACTCCTTACCCTCTCCCTTAAAACCCACATCCTTTCGTCTTTCCCTCTCCTTCCCTGTTTCTTGATGAGGCAAAAGTTTGTTGCGAAAGCTTGAATTTCATGTGTATGTTTGTGTTTGTTTGTGTGTCTATCGACCTGCCAGTACTTTCGTTCGGTAAGTCACATCATCTGTGTTTTATATATCAAAAAGTCAGTATTAATCAAGTGATCAAAAAGTCAGTATCAATTTGAAAACTGAATAAATCACGAAATAATGTGGATAGAGAGGTACAAATTGTCACACATGCTTGGAATGACATGGGGTTTTATTGGAGCCAAAAATATACAAAAGTTAAAAAAATGTCCGACAGATGGCGCTTCATCTGATTAGAATAGCAATAATTAGCATAACAAAGTATGACAAAGCAAAGATGATGTTCTATACAGGAAATGCTCTATATGTGCACCATCATTCATTAACTACAGCTGTAGTCGAGGAATAATGTTGTGAACAGCACTGTAAAGCATGTCTGGAGTTATGGTGAGGCATTGGCATCGGATGTTGTCTTTCAGCATCCCTAGAGATGTTGGTCGATCACGATACACTTGTGACTTCAGGTAACCCCAAAGCCGATAATCGCACCCCCCTGCAAGTTCGGGGGTTAGAATAGGCCCGCCATATTCCTGCCTGTCGTAAGAGGCGACTAAAAGGAGTCTCGAATGTTTCGGCCTTATGTGATGGTCCCCTCTCGGGTTTGACCTCCATATTTCTAAATTATTCCGAAGAGCAAGCCAATTGGGGAAGGGCGCCTTACATGGTGCACTGTATCCGTCGTGCATTGAGACCTTTAGCCGGATTTTTCGTCGTTGCAATGGTGTCCTGCTCGTTTTCCATCTCTTGGGCGAGGATACGTCCCTGGGTGCGATTCCCACGCTGCACTCTGCAGTGTTGCTTTTAACTGCGACGACGACCTTGGACATTTTTGCACCTAAGATCCAGCACGGTAGCCAGTCCGTTGTGGTGGGGCCGCCATGTACCCTGTTGGTTGTAGCCCCCTGACAACACAGGTATCGCTCTACTGATGCCTGCGCTGTTAACTCCCCACGTATGCCAAGGAGTAGATACCCATCTCCCTGGGGCATCAGGACTCCCGGCTATGGCCATACTGCCAGGTGGCTATTGCTGCGGCTGGGTGGCGCCCGTGGGGAGGGCCCTTGGTCGGAGTAGGTGGCATCAGGGCGGATGACCCGCAATGAAGCGTGGTACATCATCTCTCGCTGGCGGCCAGCCACCAGCAGTTTCTAAGCGTTCGAGGGCTCACTTTAAAGCTAACGTTTATGACCCCAAATCGTTCCCATCCCTGGCCACACCATGGGAGGAACGAAAGGCAATGAATGACAGTGACGTGTATTCGCCCAGGTATCTCGTCTGTACCAGAGCTGATGGTGACTCGTTTCTATCCGTGAAGCCTCAGTTCTTTGTAGAGCATTTAGAGGACAAGTTTGGGGAGGTGGAGGGCTTGTCCAAAATGCGCTCTGGGTCAGTTTTGATAAAAACGGCATCCTCTGCCCAGTCACGCAGGTTAGATGCTTGTGACAAGTTGGGGGATGTTAACGTTACCATCACCCCACATAAGAGTTTAAATATGGTCCAGGGTATTATTTTCCATCGGGACCTACTTTTGCAGTCTGATGACGAGCTGCGCGCCAATTTAGAGCACCGTGGTGTACATTTCGTCTGGCGCGTTCGTCGGGGTGCGAGGGACAATCAGGTAGCTACCGGTGCCTTCATCTTGGCCTTCGAAGGTGATACATTACCAGAGAAGGTCACGGTGATGGTCTACCGATGTGACGTCAAACCCTATATCCCTCCCCCGATGCAGTGCTTTAAGTGCTGGAAGTTCGGTCACATGTCCTCTCGCTGTACTTCTAGCCTCACATGTCGAGATTGTGGACGCCCATCTCATCCCGATACTTCATGTGCCCCGCCTCCCATCTGTGTCAACTGCGGGGAACACCATTCACCTTGCTCGCCAGACTGCAGAATCTTCCAGAAAGAATGCAAAATCATGGAATATAAGATCCTGGACCGACTGACCTACACTGAGGCTAAGCGGAAATTTGAACGGCTACATCCCGTGCGCATGATGTCATCTTATGCCTCCACTGTCACTCCTGCTCCAGCTTCTTCATCTGCAAGTCATACCGTCAGCTCTCAGAGTCAGAGGACCTCACCTGCCCCCTTGACGATGGGGGCCCCTTCTCTCGCTGTTGCTCCCACACCATCTACCTCGGGAGCAGCACCCACTAAACCACTGGGGACACCGGTCCCCACTTCTACGCCGGAGAAGCGTAAGTCTACTTCAGCTTCTCTCGCTCGGAAGGGATCCCTTGGGTCACTCCCTTCCCAGGTTCCTACCAGCGGCACAGCAGACACCAACCAATGGCTGAAGATGCCACAGGTCGCTGGTCGACGGGCTTCGCGATCCTCTTCGGTCCCGGAGACTGACTCCTATAAGCCCTCTCAACGACGGCAA
This sequence comes from Schistocerca piceifrons, assembly GCF_021461385.2. Lineage (NCBI taxonomy): Eukaryota > Metazoa > Arthropoda > Insecta > Orthoptera > Acrididae > Schistocerca > Schistocerca piceifrons. The sequence continues at coordinate 565,065,504 of NC_060143.1, forward strand.
CCAAAGGAACAGCGAGAGAAAACGACTTTGAAGACCTAAAAGCTCTGCATCTGACGATGAGGTGGAGATCCTTGCGTCCGCTGAGGACCTCGATCTCGCCGGTCCCTCAGACGCAATGGATAGCACTTGCACGGGGCTCCATCGGAGGCAGCAGGTGACCCAGCGGCGTAATCTGCCTTCCCAGTCCCGTCGCACCTTTCTCCGCCATGGACAATACCAATCTCCAGTGGAACTGCAGCGGTTTCTTCCACCATCTAGCTGAGCTCCGCCAACTTATCAGCCTTCACTCTTTCTTCTGCATTGCTCTTCAGGAAACTTGGTTTCCAGCAATGCGAACCCCCGCCCTCCATGGCTATCGGGGTTATTATAAGAACCGGGCAGCATATGAAAGGGTGTCTGGTGGCGTCTGCCTGTATGTCCTTCACTCCCTGCACAGCGAGTCTGTCCCTCTCCACACACCTTTAGAGGTTGTCGCTGTTCGGGTGTGGACGCCACAGGCTGTTACCATCTGCAGTCTTTACCTTCCACCGGATGGTGATGTCTCGCAGCATGTCCTGGCTGCGCTGATAGCCCAATTGCCGCCACCTTTCTTGCTATTGGGCGACTTCAACACCCATAACCCTCTGTGGGGTGGGTCAGTGGAAACAGGTCAAGGCGCCACCGTTGAGCATTTATTGTCGCAGCTCGATCTCTCGATCTTAAATGATGGTGCCTTCACACACTTCAGTGTGGCGCATGGCACATACTCCGCCATTGACCTTTCAATCTGTAGCCCTAGCCTCTTCCCGTCTGTACAATGGAGTGTGCATGACGACCTGTGTGGTAGTGACCACTTTCCGATCTTTCTGTCACTACCACAGCGTCACTCTTCTGGGCGCCCTAGCAGATGGGCTATGAATAAGGCTGACTGGCACTTGTTCTCCTCCACTGTTGCTATTGAGCCCCTCTCTAATGATGACATTGATGCGGTGGTTCAATCGGTCACCACCGGCATCGTTAACTACCGCCGAATCTGCCATTCCCCGTTCCTCTGGGTCCCCTCGGCGGCGGACTGTGCCTTGGTGGTCACCTGAGATCGCTGCAGCGATTAAAGATCGCTGGCGGGCGCTACACATCCCTGCATTGAACACCTCATCACCTTCAAACAGCTGCGAGCGCGGGCCCGCCGCCTTATCCGCCAAAGCAAGCAGGAGTGCTGGGAGCGGTATGTGTCCACCATTGGCCTCCATGTCTCTCCATCGCAGGTCTGGGCCAAGATCCGACGCCTCTATGGTTATCGGACCCCTGTCAGCGTCTCACTGAATGGAGCAGTTTGTACAGACTCCGACGAAATTACCAACAGCTTGGCAGAGCATTTTGCTCTTAGTTCCGCTTCTTCCAATTACCCGCTGGCCTTCCGCTCCACTAAAGAGCGGATGGATCGTCGGCGCATTTCGTTTCGCACCCACCACCCAGAATCTTACAATGCTCCATTCAGTGAGTGGGAATTTCGCAGTGCCCTAGCCGCTTGTCCTGATACCGCTCCTGGGCCAGATGGCATCCACTGTCAGATGCTGAAACACCTTTCAGTGGACTGCCAGCGGCGCCTCCTCGATCTTTACAACCGTCTTTGGGTCGAGGGGAGTTTCCGTTGCAATGGCAGGAAAGCGTTGTCGTCCCCGTTTTGAAACCTGGAAAGAGCCCTCTGGAGGTGGACAGCTACCATCCCATTAGCCTCACCAACGTTCTTTGCAAGTTGCTTGAACGGATGGTGAGCCGGCGCTTGAATTGGGTACTGGAGTCTCGGGGCCTTCTGGCTCCATCTCAGGGTGGGTTCCATAAAGGCCGCTCCGCCACCGACAATCTGGTGAGCCTGGTGTCGGCCATTCGTACTGCCTTTGCCCGCCGTCGGCACCTGGTCGCTGTCTTTTTTGACATGCGGAAGGCGTATGATATGACATGGCGTCATCACATCCTTTCTACGCTTCATGGATGGGGTCTTCGGGGCCCTCTGCCGATCTTTATCAGAAATTTTCTGTCGTATCGTACCTTCCGCGTGCAAGTTGCGGCCTCATATAGTTCCTCCCGTGTCCAGGAGACCGGTGTCCCACAGTTTTTTTTTTTAAGTGTCTGCCTGTTTTTAATAGCCATTAACGGGCTCGCTGCGGCCGTGAGAAATTCTGTCTCCGCTTCCCTGTATGCTGACGACTTCTGCCTTTATTACAGCTCTACTGGCATTGCAACTGTTGAACGTCAGCTACAGGCTACAGGGCGCTATCTACAAGGCGCAGTCTTGGGCTGTAGCTCATGGGTTCCAGTTTTCACCAGCCAAGATCTGCGTTATGCATTTCTGCCGGCGACGTAATGTCCACCCGGAGCCGCGGCTTTATGCTGCCGGCGAACTTCTTTCAGTGGTGGAATCACACAGGTTTTTGGGGCTTGTTTTCGATGCCCAGTTGACTTGGCTGCCTCATATCCGGCAGCTCAAACAGGCGTGTTGGCGGCACCTCAATGCTCTGCGATGCTTGAGCCACACCCGCTGGGGCGCCGACCAATCTACCCTGTTACGGCTCTACCAGGTGTTAATCCAGTCTCGCCTGGATTATGGGAGCCTGGCTTATGGCTCAGCATCCCCATCTGCGTTGCGGGTGCTGGACCCAATCCTCCATAGCGGGCTACGCCTTGCCACTGGTGCTTTCCGCACCAGCCCTGTGGACAGCATACTAGTGGAGGCAGGTGTCCCTCCACTGCGGTTACGACGCCAACAATTACTGGCTGCTTATGCTGTGCATGTTTTTAGCTTGCCCGGGCATCCAAATTACCGTGTCCTGTTCCTGCAGTCATTCGCCCATCTGCCAGACCGTCGGCCCCGTTCGGGTTGTCCGTTCGCCGTACGCGTCAAGAAGCTTCTCTCCAGCTTGGGTTTTTCCTTGTTCCACCTCATTTCCGGGCACCTCTGCGTACACCCCTGTGGAGTGTGCCTCGCCCTTGCCTTCGGCTCGACTTGGCACAGGGCTTGAAGGACTCAGTACCTCCAGAGGCCTTCCGCTGCCGCTTTTATTCCATCCTGGCCACGTGTCAGGGCTCTGGCATAGTTTGCACTGACGGCTCGATGGTCACTGGCCGTCGGTTATGCGCTAACTCTAGGGGACCATTCCGAACAACGTTCCTTGCCGGATGGCTGCAGTGTTTACACTGCTGAGCTAGTCGCCATCTTTCGTTCCCTAGAGTATATCCGCTCTTGCTCAGGTGAGTCCTTCGTTATCTGTAGCAATTCCCTGAGCGGTTTACAAGCTCTCGACCAGTGTTTCCCTCGTTCCCGTCTGGTGCTGGCTATCCAGGAGTCCCTGCATACCCTTGCGCGTTGCGGCTGCTCTGTGGTCTTCGTGTGGACCCCAGGCCATGTTGGGATACCTGGCAATGAGACTGTTGACCGCCTGGCGAAAGAGGCCACAAGTAAATCATCTCTAAGATTGGCCTCCTGGAGACTGATTTGCGTGCAGTCTTACACCGCGAAGTTCTTTCGGTTTGGGACGCTGAATGGCACAATCTGCCCACGCCCAACAAACTCCGTCCAATCAAGGCGACGACGACTGTGTGGCGGTCGTCCATGCGGGTTTCCCGCAAGGAGTCTGTTGTCCTCTGCCGGCTGCACATTGGGCACACTCGGCTTACACACGGCCACTTATTGTGCCGTGAGGACGCACCTCTATGTCGCTGCAGCTCCATTTTATCTGTGGTCCATATTTTATTGGAGTGTCCGCTTTAAACTGTGCTCAGGCAGTCGTTCGCACTGCCTGACACGCTCCCTGCCCTTTTAACAGATGACTCTGCTACAGCTGACTTAGTTTTATGTTTTATTCGGGCAGGGGGTTTTTATCATTTAATCTAAGTGTTTCTGTTTTATCATATTGTTTTGTGTTGATTCTGGCCTTTGGCCTCTGGTTTTAAACTGATTTTTTAATGTGTTTTAAGTGGTTGGCTTTTCCTTTTTTATTTCTATGGTCGGCCAACCACCGTCACACTCTGTGTGATTTTAGTTCATTTTGTCTGGTCTTTGTCTCAGTTTCTCTTGTTCTGTGTCGTCTGTGCTCTATTCTGTTAATCGTTTTTATTCTTTGTGGGTGTTTTTAGTACTTGGAAAAAGGGACCGATGACTGTAGCAGTCTGGTCCCTTTAATCCCACAAACCGACCGACCGATAATCGCACGGACTGAGGTCTGGGAACCTGGGAGGCCAAGCATGACGAAAGTGGCGGCTGAGCACACGATAATCACCAAACAACGTGTGCAGGCTTCCACGCGTCTAGCAATATGGTGTTTTTTCCTTTTTTTATTTTTTTTAAATTTTATTTTATTTTTTGTGTGTTCTAATAAAACCCCATGTCATTCCAAGCATGTATGTCAATTTTTACCTCTACATCTACATTATTCTGTGGTTTATTAAGTTTTTAAATTTATACTGACTTTTTGATCACCCAGTACATATATATCTGTGTGTGTGTGTGTGTGTGTGTGTGTGTGTGTGTGTGTGTGTGTGTGTGTGTGTGCGCGCGTGCGCACAAAGATAATATTTTGATACAAAAAAAAGGAGGAAAAGAAAGGAGCCATACCCATCTGTTCATCATTTCACCCGCGCCGAGAATCCTGCATCTCGAGGTTCGATGCAGACAAGAGGAATTTGTGCGAGCAGCAGAGGGTGGTTGTTATAGCGTCAAGTTGAATACATATGTTTCAAAGACGACACAATACATGTAAGTCACAGAGCAAGTAGACAAAGTAAGACATGTGTACACGGTAACAGTCAAATCAGCACTGAGTCCAAGTGTAGCGGCCGCTGGCTGGCTGGCCGCTTAGGTGGTGTGGCTGCTGCATGGCTGGCAGACAGCGCCGCATGTAGAAGACGCGCGTAAATGCAAGACAGCACTTTGAAAGATTGGCGAGTTATAACACTTTTCCCCCCTTTGAGTTTTTTGCACTGGCCTTGATGGAGGTGGCCTGTAGATTGCTAACATTCATAGGTGTTGTTTGACTGGCCGTAAAGACTCGAGAAGGAGTCTTACCGTATGGACGGAAGTGTCCCCAAAGATAACGGGATGAGATGACAGGAGACGTAGGGGTCGAATCTGCTGGGGCCCTTTGCATCAATCTGCCCATTGCAGCAAGCCGGTTGGTATACAGGAGACAGGGACGATGTGTCGGCGTCCATAGGAGAAGGAGGCGAATAGAGTTGCTCCGACAGATGATGGTCATCCGGTTCCTTCATGGGCACGTCTCCTGGTGGCATCCGTTCTTGTGCTGGCACAGAGATGATGGTGAGAGGGCTGTGTTGTGAGTAATGAGAGATGCCAAGATCCTGAGCGTCAGGTAGAGCCTAAGGTGGTGTAGCGGCATTCAGAACAGGTGTTGCCAGCACACGAGGCTGAATCTGATCCGAATGATGCACTGCAACATCCGTGTCCGTCTGGATTTCATATAGGCGTCGGCTACGGTGTCGTAAGATGCGGCCAGGACTCCATTTTGGCCACCTGCCATATCCCCGTACCCATGCAAGGTCGCCGGCGGTGAACTGGCCAAGCGAAGGCACCCGCGGCCGTGAGGTGGAAGGCCGCAGAAGATGAAGTAGCATGCGGGGCTGTCGGCCATGTAAGAGCTCAGCCAGGCTGTGGTCGCCTATGGGGGTGAAACGGTAAGACGCCAGGAACTGGAGAAGCGCATCATCAGCAGCAGAAGAAGTCAGGAGTTTCCTCATCTGAGCCTTAAATGTGGGGACCAGTCGTTGAGCCTCACCGTTTGACTGTGGATGGAACGGAGGGGCCATGACATGCATGACGCTGTGACAGGCACAAAAATCCGCAAATTTGGAAGAGGCAAATTGCCGACCATTATCAGTAACAAGAGTAGAGGGAAGGCCTTCCAATGAGAAAACGCGAGCAAGAGCATTTGTGGTTGCCGTGGTGGTAGGCGATGTGCAACAGACAATGAAAGGAAAGTTAGAGCAGGCGTCAATTACGAGTAGCCAATAAGTACCTAAAAAAGGTCCCGCGAAGTCAGCATGAATACACTCCCAGGGCATCTCTGGCGAAGGCCACGGTGACAAAGATGACTTCAGGGCGGCGGCCTGTGACGCACAAGGGCCACAGGCAGCGATCATGTGTGCGATTTCAGAGTCACTACCGGGCCAGTACACATGATGGTGTGCCAGAGATTTTGCGCAAGAGACACCCCAGTGTCCTTGGTGAAGGAGTCGCAAGACCGAAGCACGCAAAAACGTAGGTACCACAACATGCAGCGAAGCATTGTCGGTGGAAAGGGGGATAACACCATCCCTAGCTGTGAGGCGGCAGCGCAAAGTGTAATAGTTCCGCAACAGGTCAGAAGTCTTAGCAGACAGATGACTGGCCAACCCTTTTGAATACAGCATAAAACCCAGGAGAGTAGGATCAGATCCCGTAGCAGCCGGCAGCCGGTTACCGGTGATGGGAAACCCGTCCACAACCCGCTGCTCGGCAGCATCCAGGTGGAAACACAAAAGTTTGTCCGTATCAAATGCCAGATCAGGAACCATGGGAAGGCGAGACAGTGCATCAGCATTCACATGTTGAGCCATCAGCCAGAAATGAATCTCATAATTGAAATGAGGCAAGTAAAGAGCCCAACACGGGAGGCGGTGTGCAGCCTTGTCAGGAAGTGACATTGAGGGATGAAAAAGGAAACAAGTGGTTTGTGGTCCATAACAAGATGAAATTTGGATCCATAGAGAAAAACACCAAACTTATGAAGAGCATAAATAATGGCCAAAGCTTCTTTTTCAATTTGAGAATACTTTCGTTGGGCATCCGTGAGCATTTTGGAGGCATAAGCAATGGGTAGTTCAGAACCGTCCGTAAACGGATAAAAAGGACTGCACCAACCCACCAACCCCCGTATTGAGAGGCGTCCGTGGCAAGAACAAGATGTTGGCCAGGTGGATAAGTAGCCAGGCAGAGGGCCTGTTTCAGCATAGTCTTCAATTTCTGGAAAGCCGCATCGCATGACGTGGACCAGTGAAAAGGCACATTCTTATGCAACAGGTGATGCAACGGCTGAGCCACCGAAGCCTCAGACGGTAAAAACCTGTGATAGTATACTATTTTCCCCCAGAAGGCCTGCAGTTCCTTAACAGATGTAGGGCAATGAAGGGCATCGATCGCAGCGACAGTTTGCTGAAGCGGATGAATACCATCCCGAGAGAGTTGAAACCCCAAGTACGTGATAGATGCCTGAAAAAATTTTGATTTTTGAAGGTTACACTTAAGACCGACAGTCTGTAAGACATGAAAAAGTGTGCGGAAATTCTGAAGATGTTCTTCAGTGGTGGAGCCAGTGACAACAATGTCGTCCATGTAATTAATACATCCAGGGACATGGAGCAATAATTGTTCCAAGAATCGCTGAAAGAGAGCAGGGGCGCTGGCAAACCCAGATGGCAATCGTTGGTATTGATAGAGACCAAAAGGCGTGTTAAGGACCAGGAACTGTCGGGAAGCAGCGTCGAAGGGAAGTTGATGATAAGCTTCTGACAGGTCAAGTTTAGAAAATACTGGCCTCCAGCATGTTTAGTGAACAATTCTTCAGGTCGGGGCATAGGGTGTGTCGATGAGGCATTGAGCATTTACAGTGGCTTTGAAATCGCCACAGAGATGAATATCACCATTGGGCTTAGCAACGACAACGATAGGAGAGGAACACTCACTGGAAGTGACAGGAAGCAAGACCACTGAAGCAGTGAGATGATCCAGCTCCCGTTTGACCCGATCACGAAGGGCTACAGGAATGGGCTGAGCCAAAAAAAAACTTAGGCTGAGTAGTGGGTTTGAGCGTGATATGAGCTTCAAAATCGTTTGCACGACCTAACCCAGGAGGAAAAAGGGACGAAAATGTTGTCGACAAGGAATCCAAGTGAGCATAAAGAATAGCATCGGAGTTGATATTGACAGAGTCATCTATGGAGAACCCAAAAACGCGAAAGGCATTGAAACCAAGAAGATTCTCCACGTTACTATGGTCGACCACAAATATGGGAACAGTGCGAACGACAGATTTGTAAGATATCTCAGCATCAGATTGTCCCAAGAGAGAAATATTCTGTTTATTGTATGTCCGTAATTGCCTAGTGACAGGTGATAGGGTTGGAGAACCCAACTGAAGATAGTCTGAGAATTGATGATAGTGGCACCAGAACCAGTATCCACCTGCATGCGAACATCCCGACCAAGTATTTGGACAGTGAGGAATAACTTCCCTGAATGGCAAGAGGTATCATTGACAGACAACACAGAAGCAGAATCAGCATCATGGTCATGAACATCAGGTATGCGGTCGGATTTGCAAACGGATGATACATGACCCTTCTTTTTTGCGATTGTGACACACGGCCGAACATTGGGGACAATCCTCTGTGAATGTTTCGTAAAACACCGCGGACATGAAGGAAGTTGCCAGGAGTTTTTCTGCAGTTTCTTAGAGGTTTATTTACGGTTAGGCCTACGCTGCACTTGGGAGCATACTGGGCGACGTCGCCCAGCCGGGACACGCTGCATGCGTCGTCAACAGTGTACAGAGGTTGTATTTCCCCGACGTCACCCCACGCCTCTATTTGCGGTCCAGTGGCGCGAAGAATTTCAAAAGACTGCGCAATAGATGGGACTTCATCTAGAGTCGGATTTGCCAACTGAAGGGCATGTTGCTTAACTTCTTTGTCGGGCACCGACTGGATAATAGCATCCCATACCATGGAATCAGCGTAGGATTCTTTGTGAACGTCAGTAACAAATTGACACTTCCGACGGAGGCCGTGAAGTTCAGCAGCCCAAGCGCAATAAGATTGATTCGGTTGTTTTTGATAATGATAAAAGGCAACACGAGAGGCTACCACATGCGTATGCTTTTGAAAATATACGGACGGAAGTGAGCACATTTCAGCAAAGGACAAAGATGCTGGCTCTTTCAAAGGAGCCAATTGCAACAACAACCGATACATTTGAAGTGAAATCCATGAAAGGAACAGAGACATACATGTTTGTTCGACCATGAAGTGAAATGCCAAGAAGAGCTGTCGAAGACGATTTTCGTAATCAGACCAGTCTTCTGCCCTCTCGTCGTAAGGAGGAAAAGGAGATATAGACAACGACGAGACACGCCCTGCATTGGATGCCGCGAAGAAATCATGAATTGCCGATGTGAGAAGCGTTTGCTGTTCAATGAGACCTTGCAATAGTTGCTCTAAAGTAGCCATGGAATCCTGTGGGTCAGCGATGAAAAGAAAAAATCCACTACCTCATTGGCAATTGTTATAACGTCAATTTGAACACATATATTTCAAAGACGACACAATACATGTAAGTCACAGAGCAAGTAGACAAAGTAAGACATGTGTACACGGTAACAGTCAAATCAGCACTGAGTCCAAGTGTAGCGGCCGCTGGCTGGCTGGCCGCTTAGGTGGTGCGGCTGCTGCATGGCTGGCAGACAGCGCCGCATGTAGAAGACGCGCGTAAATGCAAGACGGCACTTTGAAAGATCGGCGAGTCACAACAGTGGTCCTGGATTAGCATTGTCATAATTAACACTATGCACAATGGAACAAATGTGAAGCAGTACGTAATTCAAAATCTGAATATTGATCTTAAATGTATTGACATTGAAGGTCCGTAGATAATAGTACCAATTAAAGTTCACCCAGGACATGTGTACAGATTTATAAATTACTTTCCAGTTTCTTTCAATTATTCTTTCTAATCATTTATTTTAATCATTCAAGCAGCAGTTATTAATCAGTTTCCATTATTTGCCCGTCCACCGATATACCACTATTCAATACCATGTTTTGCAACATTTCAGTCAAAAACTTTTCAGGTGAAGCTCATTAACTTCCTGTAGATTTTCTGCAGCATTAGAGAGATAGTTTTGTGTCTTATTATTATTATTTATTTTATGGCCTTCATTGGACCACTCTAGTCAAAAATACAAACTTGTAAACAAGTTGTTACACAGGGATACAATTTGGCTCAACAATAACTTAATATGATATTTAGGTAATATAATTATTAGAGTCTATTATTATATGAAAGGTGTTTTGCTCTTCTGTCTGCCCAATATTTCTTCATTCTTTCACATATTTTCTTTCTTTCTTCATCTGAGACCACTCTTCCTGTACTCCTTTTATTGATTTTCGTTTGTAGTCTGGTTTGCGGGTCTTGCAGTTTTCTGGTTTTCTCTGTCTTGTTTTTTAGGTCATCTACTGTAATTTGGAGTTCTTTTATATCTTCCTTAATTTCTGTGATCCATTTAATGTCGCTCTTGCTATTCCACAATTTTTGTTTTATTTTATTTTTTTTACTAATTCTGTTTTCTGGAGTTCTCATCAGATATCCAAAGAATGAGATGTGTTTCTTCCTGATCGTGCTCATGACTGGTTCTATTTTCTTATATACTGTTTCATTTGATGCTATTCTCCAATGTCCATTTATTTTATACTTTTTATTTGTACGTGTCCTAATTATTCTTCTTTCTATTTTTAGTATTCTGTCAATTTCTGCTGTATTAGTTGTTTTGAAGATAGTTTCAGCTGCATATGTTATTTCCGGTTGTGTAACTGTTTTATAGTGTTTTAATTTTGCATCTATAGATAGTCTTTTTTTGTTGTATGTAGGTTTGGTAATGTAATTTGCGTAGTTCAGTTTTTTTATTCTGTTCTGCCATGATAGCTTCTCATTTAGATTGTATGTTATTATTTCGCCTAAATATTTAAATTTATCAACGATTTTGATTTCCTGTTCTCCTATTGTAATTTTGTTTCCAAGTGGTGGATCAGTTAGCATAATCTCCGTTTTTTCTAATGATTTTCTAAGGCCTACTTTCTCAGCTATTTCTTGTAGTGATTTCACTTGCTGCCTGGCTTCTTGAACGGTGTTGGCTAGGAGAGCAAGATCATCAGCGAATCCCAAGCAGTTTAAGCTAATATCATCTTTTGCACTTCTAATTCTTATCATCTTTGAATTGTCTTTGTACCCTATTGTAATTTTGTTTGCAAGTGGTGGATCAGTTAGCATAATCTCTATTTTTTCTAATGATTTTCTAAGGCCTGCTTTCTCAGCTATTTCTTGTAGTGATTTCACTTGTTGCCTGGCTTCTTGAACGGTGTTGGCTAGGAGAGCAAGATCATCAGCAACTCTCAAGCAGTTTAAACTAATATCATCTTTTGCACTTCCAATTCTTATCATCTTTGGATTGTCTTTGTACCATTCTCTCATTATGTATTGCAGTCCACAGCTGAACAGTAATGGTGATAGGCAGTCACCTTGTCTTAAGCCTGTTTTTATGAGGAATGGTTCCGAAATTTCTCCTCTAAACTACACTTTTGATTTGGTGTTGGTTAGAGTGAGTTGTATTATTTTAATTAGTTTTGGATGGAGTCCTAGATTTCTTAAAATTTTTGATACTGAAGGTCTGTGGAGACAGTCATATGCCTTCTTAAAAATCTACAAATGTTATTGCCAGAGGTTTGTTCCGTTTCTTGTAGTATGCCATAATCAATTTTATACTAATTACCTGTTCTGCACAGCTTCTCCATGGTCTGAAACCGCCCTGATATTCCCCTAACTCCTGTTCTAATTGCTCCTTGATTCTTTCATATCGGATCTTGGATAGAATTTTGTATGTGCAGTCTAGGAGAGAGATTCCTCTGTAGTTGTCTGGGTTGCTCTTATCTCCTTTTTTGTGTAGTCTGTGGATGATACCTGTGGTCCAATGTTCAGGGAATCGTTCTGTTACCCAAATTTTTGTTAGAGCCATGTGTAAGGAGGTCTTGACTGTGTCACTTGCATATTTCCACATTTCAACAAAAACCCGATCTTCTCCACATGCCTTATAATTTTTTTTGTTTTTTAAGAATTTTTTCTGCTTCTTGAAAAGTTGGAGGGTCTAGTTTATTAGGTTTGGCTTTTATTGGGGTATTTATGTTGATTTGTAAGGGTTCTTTGGGTTCCTCACAATTCAGAAGTTTGTTAAATGCTTTTGCCATGATTTCTGCATTTTCCTTGTTACTGTGTGTCATTCTTCCATCATCTTTCAATATTAGTGTAGGGGCCTCATATTGTTGTAGTTGCTTCCCAACAGTGTCTAATATGAATGATATTATGAAAATCAAGTTTTTAATAAGTTTCTAGAAGGTGAAGCATTGAGTTGGACTAATCAGTATACTAATGATGTCGCAACCTACACAGATTTTGAGAAAGGAATTTTAGGTACATTTTGGTCAGAGACTGAGTAAGCTACAATAAATGTGAGTTTCTCAATAGATCAAATTACAGGGATAGCTCATTTGAGCAACGTTTCCCATGAACTCACCCAGATTGATGCTTTAAAAAGGAGGTTACACAGTGGGACCTAATCTATGGCCCTGATGACACAACAGACCAGTTTTTGAAATATATAGATAAATTTGATAGAGTTTTGGGAAAAAACGGGGAAATACAACTCTAACAGGGACACATTTTGAAAGAGGTACTGATCAAAATTGGCACACTAATATTCACAAAAGAAAGGAACACAGTAATGACAATGGTAACAACTATCATCAAAATTAACATAAAAGAGCAAATGGTAGAAATTTTCATTCTGGAGAGCAACATGGTAATAGTTGCAACAACAACGAAAAATTTATACGCATACATTTAAAAAAATGTCAAAGAAAGAAAATGTTTTGTGCTATATGTAAAGAACTATTTAATTACAGTTTTTCATAAATTTCTGTGCAAACAATTTAAATGGGACTAGCAAACCTGTCTGGGTTTGCTAGTCCCCCCCCAGGTGGCAGATAGGGGAATGCTCTCGCGATATAGAAGGTACTGGGGAAATAAAATACCCAGGGTGGGCTAAAACTAGCACGGGCAGGAGAGGCTGGCTCAGCCGCGGTGAAGGCAACCCTCCAAGGGTAGAGTACCCCAAAATCAAGACTCCTGGTCCTCCAGGTTGGGGGCTGTGCAGAGGGCTACCAACTCACTCATGTAAAAAAACAAAATGGTCAGGATACTCAACGCCAGCCTCGGAAACAGGACAGGATTTACTGAACAAAAACTGGCAAAGCTGCAAGGATTTCTCTTTTGGATCATGGAATTTTAGAAGCCTGTATTGTCCTGGAACTGCCCAAATACTAGCAAACGAATTAAGAAAATGTAGAGTGCAACTGGTAGCTCTAAGATGGCAGGGAACAGGTTCACTGAAAATAGCAGACGGGACAATAATGTATGAAGACTGCAGTCGGTGCCTTGAATTTGGAACCGGTTTCTACATTCACAAATCAATAGATGACTCAGTAAGGGAGTTCAAACATGTTAATAACCGTATATCATACATCACTAATCAGACGCAGCAGCTAGACATTACATTTCTAAATGCACACGCACCCACAGAAGATAAGGATGACAACACGAAAGAAGAATTCTACAGCCAACTGGAACAAACGTACAACTTATTAAGTAGGCACAATGTGAAAATAGTGTTAGGAGATTTTAACGCCAAAGTAGGAAAGGAAGAAATCTACAAGCCAATCATCGGAAATTTTAGCTTACACGAGGAAAGTTCAGAGAATGGAGTTCAACTTATAAACTTTGCAATGACAAATGGCCTCACGATAAGCGGCACAAAATTTCAACATAAACGCATTCTTTTAGGAACATGGATATCATCAGATGGAAAGGTAGTCAATCAAATAGATCATGTAGCTATCCAGAAACGATTCCAAAACAGCATTAAAGATGTCCGAACCTTTAGGGGAGCGGATTGTGACACAGACCACATATTAATAATATCAAAAATGAAAGTGAAACTCAAAAGGAAAGTAAATAGAAATAGAGATGAAATTACATGATACAACATAGGAAACCTGGCAAAAGTAGATATAAAAGATTTTGCAAAATAAATTAAAAGCAACCTAACAAAACCGAGACTGACCAATGCAGGAACACAGGATGTCAAAAGCAGATGGAAACACCTGAAGGGTTGCATTCAAGAAGCAGCTTCCAAAATCATAGGTGAACGAAAACGACCTAATAAAATTTGGTTTAATACAAAGTGTCAAGAAAATATGTGGGAAAGAAGAAATGCAAGGAATGCATGGATTAAAGAAAGTGACAATATGACATTGAAGGAAAGATACTATAAACTCTGCCAAGAAACACAAAGAACCATAAGACAAGAGAAAAGGGCATCTATAACAATATGATCAGAGAAGCAGAGGATGATTTCCAACATCACAGGACAAGGCAGATGTATCAAAATATAAAAAAATCCTTTGGTAAATTCAATAAAAGGGTACAGTTCATAAAGGATCAGTATGAGAAAATATTGACCAACAAAAGTGACATACAAAACAGATGGAAGACATACTTTTCACAACTTCTCTCAACTGCAATGACCCCACACTCTTACTTTAAATTGGAAGAACCTGATACAATTGATACAGTTACTACCCCATCAGTAAATGAAATACAGCAAGCAATAAAGAAATTAAAGACAAACAAGGCTTGTGGCGAGGACAAGATATATGCTGAATTATTAAAGAATGGAGGCCCACAACTGGAATTACAAATACAGGTGTTAATAGAAACAATTAGGGAGACGGCAACCATTCCTGCAGATTGGAAAACTGCAATTTTGTGCCCCATATTTAAGAAGAATGATCCACTACTTTGGGATAACTGCAGAGGAATTGCCTTACTGGATGTCACCTACAAAATCTTATCAAGCTGCCTATTAAACAGGCTGATACCAATAACAGAAGAACTGATTGGGGACTACCAATGCGGTTTCCGCATAAACAGATCCACATTAGATCACTATTCACCCTAAGACAAGTAACTGAGAAGGTGTGGGAATTCAGTGTAGATGTCCACATATTATTCATAGATTTTAAAAAGGCCTATGATGGCATACACCGACAGACACTCCTAAATATAATGAAGGAATTTAAAATACCATCACAATTAATCAGATTAGTTAAAAGGTGTATCGATGAAACTTTATCTCGCATAAAGACACAGGTAGGAGAAACAAGATTTTAAGGTGTACACTGGACTGAGACAAGGGGATGCCATTTCACCTATTTTATTTAAACTTGTCCTAGAGAAGATTGATAGAGAGTTTTCTAAAACCAGTCCACAAGGGATCCAGCTAGAGGATGTGAACATTACAAGACTTGCCCTATGCAGGTGATGTAACACTAATAAGTAGTTCCAACAAGAATTAATCAGAATGATGCAAAATTACTACAAAATTGCTGAGAAAACAGGATTACATGTTAATGAAGAAAAGACAGAATACCTGCCTATAAGTAAGAAAACCAGAAAAGATGCACCTCTGACTGTACATGGACTCAATTTCAAGACTGTTGACCACTTCAAGTACCTAGGAAGTATTTTTAGTAATAACAACAGAACAGATATAGAAATAGATGCCCTTTTATCAACAGCAAACAAGACACTTTTTAGTTTCATCAAAATTCTAAGAAAAAGATCACTTAGCAGTAACTTCAAAATACGCTTATATCAATCAACAATTATACCTGTGATGTTATATGGATGTGAAACATTAATATTTAGAAAGAAAGATGAAGAAAAACTGTTAATATTCGAAAGAAAAGTATTAAGGAAAATTTTTGGACCTATATATAACGAAAATAAAATGGAATGGAGAATAAGAAGAAATGAAGAATTAAGAGGGCTGTACAAACACCGTAACATCGTAGAAGTGCTCAACAGGAGAAGGTTGAATTGGGCAGGCCATATAGCAAGAATGACAGAGAATAGACTACCTAGAATGGCATTCAGCAGAACAATAGAAGGAATGAGAAGAAGAGGGAGACCCAGAATCAGATGGCAGGATATCATTTGGGAGGACACAATGAGAGTGAACAGCAGCTGCAACTGGACAAACAGCGCATTGGACAGGCAGAAGCGGAAGAGGCTCATAGAGCAGGCGTATGGTCGATAAGGCCCTTGCCACATGTAACGTAAAGTAAACTTATTATTTTTGCTTATCTTGTGTTATTTCTCTACTGGTTGTAAATAAGTCATGATTTGTATTTTACTACGTTCTTCTGCAAAAAGAAATTAGTTTTATTTATAGTGCTTTTTGTCACTGTTTAGAGTAATGTTTTAACTAACCAGTCATTTAAAAAGCAGAAGCTTTAAAAACAAGTCTCAGTCAGTTCCTGAGCATTTATTCTGTTCTTAATATAACTTTCTTTCCAGTATATAATGAATCAGTACCTGTGTCATTCAGATGATATTTTCAGTCATGATATTTGTATAAAAAGAATCTGGAATCTGTGATGGGACATCCTCCTTTAGCATTACTTTTCCTTAATAGTAGTTGTGGATACCAGTATTTTGGATAGGTCAGTATCATCTCAGCTGCTTTTCTAAAAACTTACAAATAATTTTACACACAGCATGCTATATTTCAACC
This sequence comes from Schistocerca piceifrons, assembly GCF_021461385.2. Taxonomy (NCBI): domain Eukaryota; kingdom Metazoa; phylum Arthropoda; class Insecta; order Orthoptera; family Acrididae; genus Schistocerca; species Schistocerca piceifrons. Next base: position 565,081,991 of record NC_060143.1, read on the forward strand.
TAAAATTTATGAAAAGGATTTACTTTACTTTGGATCTTATAATTGATAAGTACTAATTCTGAATGTACGGTTACATTTTTAGAAACATTTGAAATAATGAATTATTTGACATGCTTAAAATTTATATTATTAATTACTCAATCTAGTACTGTTTACTATGTTTATTTCTGGAGTAATTTATGAAATAATAATCAAAATCAATAGAAATTCATTTGTCAAGAAAAATTGTAGACCTTTTGGACTATTGTTATGAGTGAGTGAGGCCATAGTAACCATGTCTCTAATGTGATCAGATGTATTTTTGTATTCTTTGCGAGCAATGTAATTTTGGGTTTGTTAAAGTGAAAAATCAAAAGACTGTATGATACACTAAAATGTGAACAAATATATTAATGTAACAACAAAAATTCTGCAATGACAGTCTTAAAATTTATTTAGATCAATTCAACCAAGAAGACCTAAAATGTGAGAACTTCAGCATCAAGAATAAGACCCCTCAACAAGAAGGATGGAGCCAACTCTGCGTGAAAAGATGTGTAAACTAGAAAGTTTGTTGTAATCTTCACTCCTCCCAGATCTTCATAAAAGCTGATGTGGACAATAGCTGCAAACAGAAAGGAGGGGATAGATTACAAATGTGGGAGTTGTCTGGGATTAACTGACTAATAATGAAGTTCCATCTTTTGCAGAAAATGTTTTAGTCCATTTATTTTTGAAAATTATGTACAAATAAATTTTCGATCGCATGGAGCAAAACCTGAAGGCTGGTCAACAAATGATCTTCATACCAACAGTGACGATGTACTACCAATAATGATGGACCAGATCAAATGAAAGTGACGAGGACTTTACAACTACAGCCAGGGAAATCAAAAAGGAAAAATAAGTACGAAGTCCTTGTGAAGTTAATTTGTTTGTGGACTTGGGTGTTTGTTAACAAAATGAACAGGAACGAAAGCAAAAGTGAGGTAGAAATGAAAGCTGAAGGATACAGTCAGGACAAGTCTGAGCCATGTGAAATCATAATCAGTAAAGAAATAGTAAAGACTGATGTTTTGCAGTTAATTTTGGTAAAACTAAGGAAATAAAGACAGATAACAATAGTAAATTTAGTGCAGTTAATGCTCATTCAACTGAAATAAGAATTGAAAACAACAGCTAGATGGACAGAGTATAAGAACCATTAGATCAACTTAGTAGTAAAGTTTCAGAGTTAAAAAATGAATTGTCATAGGAGTTAAAAAGTGAATGAAAATAAATTTATTGTTTTAGAAAATGAGTTTGTAGCTGAGTCAGTGAAACAATCAAAGAATGTTGATGCCATCAGAGTTGAAGAGAAGGCCATAGCAGAAAAACTCAACAAAATGTTGTCAGTGTAACCAAAAAAAATTTAAATGTAGAGAACAATATACAAACTAATGAAACTGTTTTAAATTAAAAACATTCAGCAGTTCAGAAAATTTGTATTAACCAAAATCTCTGTGCAAACAATGATATTGTGTGTTCCAACACTCGTAGCAAAAGTTATCCATCAGATAATTCACATCTAGTGGCTTTTCTGCTCCACTGCAGAGATAGTTTTGTGTCAAGCATGAATGACAATCAAAAAATTAAATTTGCTAAAAGATTTCTTGAAGGTGAAGCTCTGTCATGGGAAAATTTTAATTTAAGTCAGTGGGAAATAATATCAGAGTTCTGAGAAAAGTTTTTTAAATAAATTTTGGTCAGAAGCAGAACAGGGGAGAACCAAAAGTGAATTTTTGAATTCTCCAAATTATAGGTAAAGGGACAGTACTCTGAAAGAGTTTTGTAAGAACAAACTTAAAAAATTACGATATCTTGACAAACCATTTGATGAAATAACCCTGCCTGATGCACTTAAAAGGAGATTACCAGTAGGGTTGCAGTGGGATTTAGTACATGGACGTGACGATTGTCTTGAACAATTTTTATGATATGTTGACAAGCTGGACAGGGCAGTAGAAAGAAATATGTACCATAACAACTGGAATGATAGAGATCACAACGGGAATAACTACAGAAACAGAGATAATGGTAACTTGTATCAGGATCAAAGTGTCAATAGAGAGAAATTCTGGACATCAGCAGGATAGGAATAGCTGGGATAACAATGGGCATTTTAATTGAAGAAGCAATCATAGAGGTAACTACTTGGGAAATGGCAGTTTGCTTCAATGAAGGTCCACAACTTTGAGGTGAGGAAACATAACAAGCACAGGGCCCCCAAGTTACACTTGCAATTAGACAATAATAACAGTGTTAATGATATGGCACATGTATCTGAAACTGAACAGAAGGAATAGCAGTCTTCTAATTTATGTTTTGATCAAAAGTTTCTGGATACTGTGTTTAATCACAAACCAGAATGTGAGAGTAATAAGAATTTTGATGTACGAGGGTGGTTTGAAAAGTTCTTGGAATTATTATGAGACGTCAGCGCTAGGTGTAAACATGTGCCACGTCAATGCTCTTGGAAGGGAACTGCGGCATTCACATGGCTCTGTTGTTGTTCCCACGTAGCGATTTGCTAAGATGGAAAAAATCGAGACTCGAGCAGTGATTAAGTACTTTGTAAAGAAAGATATGAAAGTAAGGAACATTCATGTCGATTTCCAGAATACACTGGGGGACTCTGCTCCTTCATATTCAACTGCTGCCAAGTAAACAAATGAATTCAAATTTGGTCAGGAGAGTATAGATGATGATCCACATAGTGGTAGGCCAAGACGTGACACTACTCCAGAAATCGTTGCAAAAGTGCACAAAATGGTCATGGAGGATCGCCGATTGAAAGTGCGTGAAATTGCTCATGCCTGCCAGATGTCATATAAAAGGTTATGTCACATTTTAACTGAAGAATTAGAAATGAAAAAATTATCTGCAGGATGGGTGCTGGCGACTCTTGACGCTGGACCAAAAACTCATGAGAATGGACATATCGGAACAATGTTTGGTCCATTTTAGGCAAAACTAACAAGATTTTTGCCACCGGTTTGTGACTACAGATGAAACTTGGGTACACTACTACACCCCAGAGACAAAACAATGATCAAAGCAGTGGACTCATGCTAATTCTCTGCCACCAAAGAAAGCAAAGACAATTCCTTCAGCGGGAAAGGTCATGGCATTGGTGTTCTGGGATGCAAAGAGGATTCAGTTTGTAGATTATCTCCCTACTTTGCAAACAATTACTGGAGAATACTATGCTAACCTCCAGGACAAATTGCAATGAAAGGTACGTGAAAAAGGCCAGGTCTAGCAAGGAAGAAAGTCATCTTCCATCAAGACAATGCACGCCTGCGCACATGTGCCATCACATTGGCAAAATTACACAAACTAAGATATGAATTGTTGCCACACCTGCCTTATTCACCTGATATGGATCCATCAGACTTCCATCTCTTCCCAAAACTGAAAATTTTTCTTGGTGGATGAAGAGTCACTTCAAATGAAGAACAGATAGACGGAGTTGACAGCAGAATGAGAGCTGTGAAGTCACTGAGGTTGGTAAGACAGACTGGTAGCTTATCACAAATGAATGGAGGTTTTGATGAGATGAGGCTTGTGTTATTAATGATGTTGCTGATGAAGTAATTTTGGAAGAATATGGTGATGATAATGGAGATGGTGGTGAGTATCAGGTATTTGTGGAGTTTAAGAATAATGAAGTCTCAGAGTGGTTTGTGAATGATGTTGACAATACAGGTAAGATATGTGATATTTTTAAGTGAGTGTCATGGAATACCAGTCCAGTCAAAACAGTTTTTCATTAATGTCATGCAGAGTAATGAACCAACTAAATGAGTAGATCCTTTTACAATTTCAAAATGTGATAACGCTAATAAATATCTAGTGATAAATTTCTTTTTTTCGAATGCTATTACTGTTGAATATTATTATTATTCATGTATACTCTGTAGAAAGTGATTAAATTTAATTGTCATGAATTCTTTTGGGTAATGTCATGGGTGTTGTGGTTAAATGAGTGAAGACTCGTTTTATTCATGTGTACTGTAAATGTTAGGAATCAATTAAATAGATAAATGTAGTCACCAAGTGACGGCAGAGCACACACATAAAAGACTGTTGTGATGGCAAGCCTTTTGAGCCAGTGGCTCATTCTTCAGGCAGAAGGGTTGAAAGGGAAGGAAGAAGGGTGAAGGAAAAGAACTGGAGAGGTCTAGAAAAGGGGCAGATTTTGGGAAAGCCACCATGAACCACGGGTCAGGGGAGACATACTGTACGGGATGAGATGGAAAGACTGACTGTTGGGGACTGCATCAAATGAGATTTGAAAACCTGAGAGCTTAAAGATGGAAGACAGGGTAATATGCAAGACAGGTTAATACTAAAACATCATGCACAAGTTAATAAGAGTGAGAAGCTAAGTGCATTGTACATAACAAAGATGGGAGGGGCGGTGAAAAGCACATGGGATAGAATGAAAGATGTAGAAAATTAAATGGAGTGAAGCAAAGACTAGTTACAGTAAAGAAAAGCTGGGACAGAAGAAATTAACGTAAATTAAGGCCAGGTGGGTGGCGAGAACCAACAACTCCGCAGGTGCAAACTAGCACTAGCATGAAATTGCTCATGCTTGCCAGATGTCATCTGAAAGGGTATATCACATTTTAACAGAAGAATTAGAAATGAAAAAAATTATCTGCATGATGGGTGCTGGCGGCTCTTGACGCTGGATCAGTAACGCATGAGAATGGACATTCGGAGCAATGTTTGGTCCGTTTTAGAAGAAACAAACAAGATTTTTTGTGCAGACCGCAGATGAAACTTGGGTGCACTACTATACCCCAGAGACAAAGGGGATTCTGTTTGTATATTGTCTCCCCACTATAAAAACAATTACTGGAGAATACTATGCTAACCCCCTGGACAAATTGCAACAAGAGATATGCGAAAAAGGGCCTGGTCTAGCAAGGAAGAAAGTCATCTTCCATCAAGAACTCTCCAGGTGGGAACTAGCACTACAACATGTCCTAGGTTCTCACCACCCACCTGGCCTTAATTTATGTAAATTTCTTCTGGCTCCAAAAACTTGTCAATCACAACGGTCTTTTATGTGTGAGATCTGCTGCCGCTTGGTGAGTAGATTTTTTAAATATTAGGAACAGTATCTTGAATTTTCATATGTGCAAACCAAACACATGTGTATGTTAAACACAAAATTCTTATGTCAGTACATCAGGGACTATGTTCCATACTCACTTTGTAGGCATTTGTTGGATGCTTCATCAGTGCAGTCCGACCTGTTTTGGTTAATTTCATTTAATCTGCTAATTGCTATGTAAATATTACTTTAAGATATCTTTAATATATAGAGTGTATATTACTTTACTAGTTCATTTTTTCATTGCATTCAGCTCTGTTTATTAATGTACCATATGTGTGAGCACTTTTTAATCAATCCTGGTGTGAACCCTGAATACTTATTTTTTCAACACAGATAGGGAAAACATATGCTGTGTGATGTGAGAGAGGTATTGAACAGCATACTTAGTACATAAAACAAAGCTAGACAGGAAGTTACCTGTCTATTGGAGCATGTGATGAGAAATCTAAGGAGGAAACTGAAAGATGTGGGTGGATCCTCTCCCACACTCCTGTATGGCTGCACCCTTGGTCGTCCAGTCGACTTTCAAGAGATCATAGGTGCTGGGTAATGTACTCAAGCATCTGTCAACTAAATCAGTCTTGTGACTGAAATTTGTAGATTGTTAGCCAAGAAATTATCCTATATGCAAAATTCTTGTACAAAAAAAACTTTCAAGGAACTATCTATTTAGAAAAGAAGTCACTGCTGTGGACAGTGTATTTCTACATAAACGTATATTTTTTTCAAGTAGGAGGATTAACTTCCTAATACATTATGTTGTTGTTGTTGTTGTGGTCTTTAGTCTGAGACTAGTTTGATGCAGCTCTCCATGCTACTCTATCCTGTGCAAGGTTCTTCATCTCCCAGTACCTACTGCTGCCTACATCCTTCTGAATCTGCTTAGTGTATTCATCTCTTGGTCTCCCTCTACGATTTTTACCCTCCACGCTGCCCTCCAGTACTAAATTGGTGATCCCTTGATGCCTCAGAACATGTCCTACCAACCGATCCCTTCTTCTGGTCAAGTTGTGCCACAAACTTCTCTTCTCCCCAATCCTATTCAATACTTCCACATTAGTTATGTGATCTACCCTCTAATCTTCAGCATTCTTCTGTAGCACCACATTTTGGAAGCTTCTATTCTCTTCTTGTCCAAACTATTTATCGTCCATGTTTCACTTCCATACATGGCTACACTCCATACAAATACTTTCAGAAATGACTTCCTGACACTTAAATCTATACTCGATGTTAACAAATTTCTCTTCTTCAGAAACGCTTTCCTTGCCATTGCCAGTCTACATTTTATATCCTCTCTACTTTGACCATCATCAGTTATTTTGCTCCCCAAATTGCAAAACTCCTTTACTACTTTAAGTGTCTCATTCCCTAATCTAATTCCCTCAGCATCACCCGACTTATTTGACTACATTCCTTTATCCTCATTTTGATTTTGTTGATGTTCATCTTATATCCTCCTTTCAAGACACTATCCATTCCGTTCAACTGCTTTTCCAAGTCCTTTGCTGTCTCTGACAGAATTACAATGTCATCGGCGAACCTCAAAGTTTTTATTTCTTCTCCATGGATTTTTCTTTTGTTTCCTTCACTGCTTGCTCAATATACAGATTGAATAACAACGGAGAGAGACTACAACCCTGTCTCACTCCCTTCCCAACCACTGCTCTCCTTCCATGTCCCTCGACTCTCATAACTGCCATCTGGTTTCTGTACAAATTGTAAATAGCCTTTCTCTCCCTGTATTTTACCCCTGCCACCTTCAGAATTTGAAAGAGTGTATTCCAGTCAACATTGTCAAAAGCTTTCTCTAAGTCTACAAATGCTAGAAATGTAGGTTTGCCCTTTCTTAATCTAGCTTCTAAGATAAGTCGTAGGGTCAGTATTGCCTCACTTGTTCTAACATTTCTACGGAATCCAAACTGATCTTCCCTGAGGTCGGCTTCTACTAGTTTTTCCATTCGCCTGTACAGAATTCGCGTTAGTATTTTGCAGCTGTGACTTATTAAACTGATAGTTCGGTAATTTTCACATCTGTCAACACCTGCTTTCTTTGTGATTGGAATTACTATATTCTTCTTGAAGTCTGAGGGTATTTCACCTGTTTCATACATCTTGCTCACCCGATGGTAGAGTTTTGTCAGGACTGGCTCTCTCAAGGCTGTCAGTAGTTCCAATGGAATGTTGTCTACTCCGGGGGCCTTGTTTCGACTCAGATCTTTCAGTGCTCTGTCAAACTCTTCACGCAGTATTGTATCTCCCATTTCATCTTCATCTACATCCTCTTCCATTTCCATAATATTGTCCTCAAGTACATCGCCCTTGTATAGACCCTCTATATACTCCTTCCACCTTTCTCCTTTCCCTTCTTTGCTTAGAACTGGGTTTCCATCTGAGCTCTTGATGTTCAAGTGGTTCTCTTATCTCCAAAGGTCTCTTTAATTTTCCTGTAGGCAGTATCTATCTTACCCGTAGTGAGATAAGCCTCTACATCCATACATTTGTCCTCTAGCCATCCCTGCTTAGCCATTTTGCACTTCCTGTCGATCTCATTTTTGAGACGTTTGTATTCCTTTTTGCCTGCTTCATTTACTGCATTTTTATATTTTCTCCTTTCATCAATTAAATTCAATATTTCTTCTGTTACCCAAGGATTTCTACTAGCCCTCATCTTTTTACCTACTTGATCCTCTGCTGCCTTCACTACTTCATCCCTCAAAGCTACCCATTCTTCTTCTACTGTATTTCTTTCGCCCATTCCTGTCAATTGTTCCCTTATGCTCTCCCTGAAACTCTGTACAACGTCTGGTTCTTTCAGTTTATCCATGTCCCATCTTCTTAAAGTCCCACCTTTTTGCAATTTCTTCAGTTTTAATCTACAGGTCATAACCAATAGATTGTGGTCAGAGTCCACATCTGCCCCTGGAAATGTCTTACAATTTAAACCCTGGTTCCTAACTCTCTGTCTTACCATTATATAATCTATCTGAAACCTTTCAGTATCTCCAGGCTTCCTCCACATATACAGCCCTCATTTATGATTCTTGAACCAAGTGTTAGCTATGATTAAGTTGTGCTCTGTGCAAAATTCTACCAGACGGCTTCCTCTTTCATTTCTTAGCCCCAATCCATATTCACCTACTACGTTTCCTTCTCTCCCTTTTCCTACTACCGAATTCCAGTCACCCATGACTATTAAATTTTCACCTTTCTCTATCTGAATAATTTCTTTTATTTCATCATACATATCTTCAATTTCTTCGTCATCTGCAGAGCTAGTTGGCAAATAAACTTGTACTACTGTAGCAGGTGTGGGTTTCATATCTATCTTGGCCACAATAATGCGTTCACTATGCTGTCTGTAGTAGCTTACCCGCATTCCTATTTTCCTATTCATTATTAAACCTACTCCTGCATTACCCCTATTTGGTTTTGTGTTTATAACACTGTAGTCACCTGACCAGAAGTCTTGTTCCTCCTGCCACCGAACTTCACCAATTCCCACTATATCTAACTTTAACCTATCCATTTCCCTTTTTAAATTTTCTAACCTACCTGCCCGATTAAGGGTTCTGACATTCCACGCTCCAATCCGTAGAACGCCAGTTTTCTTTCTCCTGATAACGACATCCTCTTGAGTAGTCCCCACCCGGAGATCCGAATGGGGGACTATTTTACCTCCGGAATATTTTACGCAAGAGGACGCCATCATCATTTATCCATACAGTAAAGCTGCATGCCCCCGAGAAAAATTACGGCCGCAGTTTGCCCTTGCTTTCAGCCGTTCGCAGTACCAGCACAGCAAGGCTGTTTTGGTTATTGTTAGAAGGCCAGATCAGTCCATCATCCAGACTGTTGCCCTTGCAACTACTGAAAAGGCTGCTGCCCCTCTTCAGGAACCACACGTTTGTCTGGCCTCTCAACAGATGCCCCTCTGTTGTGGTTGCACCTACGGTACGGCTATCTGTATCGCTGAGGCATGCAAGCCTCCCCACCAATGGCAAGGTCCATGGTTCATGATACATTATTTATCTTTGGTATAATGCTGTGGAAGATTGATGTTGGACAGGCAGATGATTTTATTATGTTTAGCACAGAAATGTGAAAACTAAAGAATTTCAGGAGTACAATCTATGAACCATTTTGTAAATAATCATCATAATCTGATAAAATTAGGCACTGTTAGGTTAGCAGTCATACATTTCAAGGAATTTTCTTATCTCAACACTTGGTATGTACTTTTTTAAACCGTAAATGAATCTTCTAGGCTTCTATGTACATAGGTTAGTTTCTATGAACAATTAGCAAATAGTGTGGAAAACATTTACGATTTTGATAAAAATCAAGATAGACTGTATAACAAGATGCACACAGTTCTGATTTCACACAATAACTTTGGTCCTGATGCTACTCGATTATGTCATCATTCCAAGTTGGTTATGACTCTGATTACCTGTATTTATCGTAAGTACTGTTTTATTGTATCTGATTGTAACTTGAGTCATGTGCAACCTCATGTTTAACTCTGACTGTTTTTAAGTGGCTGAGCTTTAAAGTTTTAAGTTTCCATATAACATTCCAGGTATAGGTATGAGTAAGGATTTTAAATGCAGTCTCAAATACAAGAAGAAATTTTGAAGCAAATTACAGCGTAGCTGAATTCTTTATCACATCTTGCCTCTAGGACGTGAAATTTCAAGTATTAGGAATCAACATGTTTAGTGGCACAAACCATTTCAGGTTTCAGAAAGCTTGTGTTCTCCCTCAGAGAGGAAAGGGTGACAGGCTGACAAGAGGGAACACTGACAACCTTCAACTTAATTTTGACTATATACTGGCCATCTGTCTGCCCCAATTTTGAAATAATTTCTCCATGCTAAAGTAAAGTGAAATTTTAATTTTTTAATGGATAAATTTAGTACTGCTGTTTGAAGTTTTATGGTAGTATCACTTCACTTTCATCTCAAAGGCTGACTAAAGCATGTTAATAAAAGAATTCAGGATTGAGGTTTCATGTCAAGCCTGTGCCCACTATGTGCCAGTCTGAACTTTCTTACATGCAAGTTACAACGAACTACAAAATTATGGTCTGCCACTAAATTTGTGCATTGACATACATGAAAAGCACAAGTTAGTATGTCCCAGCTGTATGGTTTTCTTTGTTTTATAGACTAGGCGACATTTGTCAGCTGAAAGTTTTATAGTAAGAACAAGTAGGCTAAACAGAAAATAGTAAATAATGCTATCATGATCATGTACTGTTTTACATCATATACCGACAAAAAATGCTCTAGAAGAATGAATTATGTTTAGTTCTGATGCTGAATATAGGGTCACAATATTTCTACATTGAAGGGTCCTCAAGCAGATAGGATTTGAAGAAGAATGAGTCTGGACCCTCTATCACATATCAGTTGCCTTTAACATGAAGGCATTTAACAAATTTCAATTTAGATCTTGCAATTTACTTCTTCACTGTTGTTCCCACAGTCATTGTTGACATCGCACTCCAAGCCTTTGGGAATGCAGTGGTGGTTGGAGCAAGGTAGTCTCTGCCACAATCCATTTGTAAATAAAATTAGAAAACAAAATGGAGACAAACTTAGCAGCTGCATTATATTTTCAGATTATTCTCATACAAACAGAAAGCCAACTTATTTGTCTATAAATCATGCAGTTTGTAAGCAAGGAGGATACAAGATACTGAGTACTATTCTAACCAAGAACATGCTCCTTGGTCTTATCTTTTACTTATCACTGTCCTTACCTCTGTACAAACTGGTACAGCACTTACCGATGTCACATCTCTTACTCTGACACCCTTCTGTCCATCTTTGTTTCCCTTCACTTATTACAGGTGGGTCTGAAGAGCCCTTTCTTTGACCTTACCAACTTACTTCTCCCCCCCCACTGACTAAGGAAATATTTGTTCTGAAATCTAGCCAATGTGTGTGTACCAGCAGCACTAGACGTCCCTCTTGAAATTAAGCACTAGAATCCACCTCTGGTAAAATTAGTGGAGGTGGTATTCAGCCAAATATATCCACTTGTATTACCTACGGTCTAAGTACTTGTACCACTTCTTTATAGAAGCTCTAGACGAAAAATTTGAGAATTACTTGAGTTAGTGGATGTGTTAATATCACAACCAGAAAGACACACAATAAAGAAAACACGCAGACAGGAGGGGGGAAGAGGTGTTTACAAGTAAGAATTTCAGAATTTTGAGAGGCTTCTGTCATGCCTCACGTAATTACCAGTACACACTATTTCTCAGTTTAGAGTAAGTTTACCAATTAAGTTATCAAGGGTGAATGAACTAATTTTTGTATTCATTACAAAAATGAGACTTTAGTAGAAATCAAATGAGGTAATTTTAGTTTCTTACGTTAAAATAACACAAGTAAAGTTAAAAAATATTACGTGGTTTTTATTAAACTGAAAGGTGTAACAGAACAACTGAACGAAAACGCATGTTTTATTCTTTGATGGTACAGCACTTATCGCAAGCCACACAGCGAATCGTTAAAATTGCATTCCTAACACCCCTCCTGAATTGAATGATTTTACATTTAATGTTAACAAAATTATATTAAACCCAACAAGCACCTCAAAGCAATGAATCTAGGAGCTGGTAAGCCTTTGGTAAAAATATCTGCATTCTGGCCCTCCAAACGTTCATGCTCGGCTGTGACGATCCTACGGTGGTGAAGTTGATGCACAAAATTATATTTAACATTTACGTGTCTCAACCGTGGATGTTTCCATGTTTTCAGTAACCATATACAGGACTGATTATCCTCAAATACACGAATTGGTAGCTGCAGTGGAATTTGAATATTGTCCAGTAAGTATTTCACCAAGAGTAACTCAGCTGCAGCTGTTGCCAGAGCTACATATTCTGCCTCTGTAGAAGACAAAGCAACACTAGTCTGTTTCTTTGTTGTCCAACAGATGGTGTTATCATAACATTTTAATAGATAACCAGGGGTAGATCTTGCGTCTTCTTTTCTATTCCAGTTTGCGTCAGCATAGGCCAGAAGAACTTCTTTATTCCCCTTTCAATAATGTAGTCTCATATTGACAGTTCCTTTGATATATCTCGAAACTCTTTTTAAGCCTTTCCAGAGTTTTTGCAATGGATTGTTTCGGTATCTGCTCAAGAAGTTGATCACAGCACACAAATCACGTCTTGTTGCTGTCATTGCATACATCAAACTTCCAATCAACTCTCTGCGCGACTTATCGATCATTTTTCCTTCCTTGATTTCCAGTTTAACTTCCATTGGCGTCTTGACCAGATTACAATCTTGCATGTTGAATCGTTGTAGTAAATTCTTCAAATATGATGTTTGGCTCAGATACATTTCTCCATTGTTCACAGAAATCTCAGTTCCCAAGTATGATTGTGGTTCTTCCAGTTCCTTTAGTTTGAACTTCTGTTTTAACTTAAATTTCACTCTGTCCACTTCCTCTCTATTATTTCCTGCCATCAAAGTGTCATCAACAAAGAGCACAATATGAATGACAACTTCCTTTAAAATCATATTGTAAAGACATTTATCTGCTTCTGACTGAGTGAATCGTATAGACATAAGGAAGGTATTAATAGAGTGATGCCATGCTAGAGGTGCTTGCTTAAAGCCATGTAAAGATTTATGTAACCTGCAAACCAAACCAGTTGTGTCTTTCAGTTCTTCTGCAATACCCAATCCTTCAGGAATAGTCATGTATATTTCCTCCTTGAGTAATCCATGAAGAAAAGCGTTGGTGACATCAAATTGTTCCAGAACCAGTCCTAGTTGAATTGCAATAACTAGCATTATTCTAACAGCCGCAAGTTGAGCCCCTGTTGCATACGTTTCATCATAGTCAGATCCCCTTTTCTATGAACATCCTTTTGCCACAAGTCTAGCCTTGAGTCTTATGATATTTCCACCCTTGTCCTTTTTTCAATATGAACACCCACTCACTGCCAATAGTCTTCCTTCCAGGTGGTAATTTAACAAAGATCTAATCTTGTTTTCCTACATAGAGTCAGTTTCACCCTGTACTGCTTTACACCAGTATTCCTTATCTTCACGATTTGCAGTTACCTTGTAATGAATCAGCACTGAGTGCAAGAATAGCATAGTCATTCAGATATGTATAGTACATCGAACAGTTTTTGTTGTGGGTTGGCAGGAGAGCCAACACCGGGTTACAAGAGGAAGCCGAAAGGCACGTGTTTTAGCTCACGCAGGCTGGTGTGAGGTCTGGAACAGGACAAGGAAATTAGAATTTAGAAAAAACGGACATAGCTGGTGGAATACTTAACTTTAATCCATAAATGGTGAACGCCGGTCTTGACAGTACATTATTACAGTATCAATAGTAACTGGTACTGGCGCCTTGCTAGGTCGTAGCAAATGACGTAGCTGAAGGCTATGCTAACTATCGTCTCGACCAATGAGAGCAAATTTTGTCAGTGAACCATCGCTAGCAAAGTCGGTTGTACAACTGGGGCGAGTTCTAGGAAGTCTCTCTAGACCTGCCGTGTGGCGGTGCTCGGTCTGCAATCACTGATAGTGGCGACACGCGGGTCCGACGTATACTAACGGACCGCGGCCGATTTAAAGGTTACCACCTAGCAAGTGTGGTTTCTGGCGGTGACACCACAGTTTTCTTTTCTGATAAATTTTCAGCTTCCTCTTCATAACTGGTCAGATCCGGTATCGGAATTCTTTCATGACCCCCATCACTTGGTTTGGCATCTTCTTCAACGATGTCTTCTTCATTATCACCCTTCTTGTATGATTCCTGTACAGATTCTGGGATCCAGTACTCAGCTGGTTTACTTTCAAAGTCAAATCTTCCTTCGTAGAAAACAATGTTCCTTCCTGTAACTATTTTTCCTCCCTCTGGACACCAAAGCCTGTAGCCATTAGGACAGTAACCAGTGAAATAGCATATTAAGGACTTGCCTTCAAATTCCCCTGTTCTCAATTCCTTTGGTACCAGTAGATAACCAATACATCCGAACACTCTCAGTTTATTCAAATTAGGCTTCTTCTTATACCACAAAGCTGCTGCAGACACCTTTCCTTCCAAACCTGCAGTAGGACTTCTGTTAATCAGGTACATGGCACTACAAACAGCTTCTGACCAGAACATTTTATCTAATTTACACTGAAGTACCATACAATGAGCTTTCTCAATAATGGTTCTGTTCATTCGCTCTGAAACAGCATTTTGCTGAGGAGTATAGCTGATTGTAAACTCAAACTGTATTCCTTGTTCTTCAAAAAACTGTTTCAATTCATTTGAAATGTATTCACGACCACTGTCACAGTGCCATCTGCTAATCTTCAAGTTGAAATGAGCTGTAGCCACGGCGTGAAACATCTTCAGATAGAAGATTCCAGTGCATAGGCAACTGCGAAATGTGTAAAGTCATCGACGAACGTGAGCACATACTTCTTTCTATTGAACGATTCCAGTGCATAGGCCACTGTGAAATATGTAAAGTCATCGACGAAGGTGAACACATACTTCTTTCCGTCGAACTATTCCGGTGCAACATGCCCACACAGATCACTTTGGATCAACTGAAGAGGTCTGGTGGCATGTTTCCTATTGTGATTGTATGGCAGCTGTGATTGTTTTCCTTCAACACAATTTGGACATTCTTCTGTGGGGATTGTTGAAGTGTCCAGTTCCATACCATCAACTTGTGACTGGAGGTGTTTAATGTTATCATAACTCAAATGGCCTAATCTGCTATGCCACAGTTTTGCATTAGTTGCAGTTTAAGCAGCTGACAAGGCTTTTTGTTGCAAAAAATTTAGAACATATAACCGAGATTCATTCGCATTTGCAATGGCAACAGTTTCTTTTCCTTTTTTAATTTAGCCTTGAGCCTTTTCAAACGTGATACTAAAACCATTCCTTTCCAATTTTCTAACTGACAGCAAATTATAATCAAGATCAGGCACAGATACAACATCTTTAATCGTTATCTGAATTTCCTTTCCTTTTACCACACTAGTGACTTCAATTTCTCCTTTTACTTTAGCCTCAAGAAAAATGCCTGACTTAGCTACTCTGACTTTAATTGGCTGTTCCACTTTCCTTAAATTTGTGAGAGGTATCTTACTGTTAATAAGATGTTCCGTTGCTCCAGAGTACAAGAACCAATTTATGTTGTTCATTGACTGATCCTCATTTGATGCTGCAAAGAAAACCCATCTTCCTCTTTGACGTTGCCTACGACCACAGAGTTGCTGATTCCTGAGTTCTTGTTTGGTACCCTAACTCTACAATTAGCCCTTTTGTGTCCAGATTTCTCACAACAGTGACAAGTAAAGTTGAAACAAGCTTCTTTTTGACTTCTTATTTAACTGGTGTCTGACGAACCATTTTTGTAGATACCATTGAGTCCTAAAAGCTGTAGGAGGCGGTGTTTCATCATTTTTGTTTTTCCTGACTCCCTTCCGCTTCGATTCTTCATCCAGTAGCCTATTTTTCATGAAGCTCAGCGTCAATTCTTCCACTGAGAGCATTTCAATTGCAGTGACGACTACTTTGTATTCCGCAGGCATCATTAAAAGCAAATGTTACCCTATGTCTGTTTCTTCGACAGTAGCTCCAGTCGAATGTAAATCACGAATCAGTTTATCAAACTTAAGAAAGTGGTTAGCTAGCAAATCATTTGTTGCGTTAAATTTCATAGTTAATAATTGTTTTCTTAACCGAAGTTGACCAGCAATTCTTTTTCTCTCGAACGTATTGCACAGTGAGGTCCATAAATCAAAAGAAGTTGCCATACCTTTTGTGTACCAAATGACTGTAGGCAGTACGTTGAACAAGATGAGACTTGCATTAACGATCTTGTTTAGCCATTTCAGCCAATCGTGTTTCCTTTGCGGTACGCTGTGTGTTCTGACAAATTCCACCTTTGTGAGATAATTCACTTGCACAAATGATAATAGTTCTAGTTCCTCAAGGAGAGTCTCTATCCTGAATATCCATTGTTGAAATTCATTCCTTTGAATAAAGGAATACGATATTTTTCCGTTTCAGTTGCCATCTCGGCTTAACTTTTTGTGAGAGTACACTTGAGGCCAGGTATTTATCGTAGATTCCGTTTATTTAAAACAAACTTGGGCCCATAACCTGATGTAATTTTAGTTTCTTGTGATAAAATAACACATGTAAAGTTAAAAACTATTAGATGGTTTTTATTAAACTGAAAGGCATAACAGAACAACAGAACAATAACGCCTGTTTTACTCTTTGATGGTACAGCACTTAACGCAAGTCACACAGAGAATCATTAAAATTGCAATCTTAACACAAACAATTGAAAATCCGAGATGGAATGTAGCAATATTGTGAAAAGAAAAGTTGCTACTCATCATATGGCAGAGATGCTGACTCGCAGATAGGCATGACAAAAAGACTGCCACAATTCAAGCTTTCGACTATTAAGGCTTTCGTTAACAACAGACGACACACACACACACACACACACACACACACACACACGACTGCAGCCTCAGGCAACTGAAACCACACTTAAGTAGAAATAATTTTGATGAGACTAAGCAAGCCTAGACCACGTTATTACAGTAACCATTCTGACAGCATTACGAGATCCCCAAAATTGGAATTAGGCTGTGGTCTAAGGCACATTTCTTTGCTTAGTGGTACATCCTTTAATGCTGGAGACATCCTCAGAGGTATGTAAAGGGACACCCTCTCTAGCTTTACTTTTCCTCAGCAGAAGTAGTCGATACCTAAAATAATTACAACTTTTTAAACAGGTTAATATTATCTCAGTATTTTTTTCTAAATATTTGAAATGTGAAGTATCTGGCACACTTAAAATTTCTATTATTAATTATAGAATCTGATGATATTTATTATATTTACTTCTGGATTCATTTATAAAATAATGATATAAATTGGTGGAGGTTCATTTGTCAAGAAAATATATAAACTCTTTGGAATGTTGTTAATAACGCAGAATAGATGAGTAGTAGTGGGCATGCCTCTGATGTGATTGGGCATGTTTTTATTTTTGGCAAAAACAATGCAATTTCCAATTTGTTGAAGTGGAAATTGTAAAGACTGTGTGAAGTAGGAGAATGTGAAAGAATAAAACTTGCAGGAACAGAAATTACTGCTCAGGCAATACTTCAGCGTTATTTACATCAGTTGGAACCATGAGAACCTATAATGTCAAAAATTTCAGCTTCAAGAATCAGCCCCTGGAGCCAACTACGAGAAAATAAGATAAATAAAAAGTTTATTGCAAATATTACCCCTTCTCAAGGGTTATTAAAAGAGTTAATTATGAAGTCAGTGACAATCAACAAATGATGTGAGGGAGGGGTAGATTACAAGTGATGGCACATCATCCAGGGTCAACTGACTGTTAGTGAAGTTTTGTCTGTTGCAGAATAAGGGAGAGTGCTTTGTGCCATTTGCAGTTCATGTATAAATGAATTTCTCATCATGCGGAAGAAGAAGATCAAGGACTGCATAACATAGTCGTATCAACAGAGACGATGTACTACCAACAATGGCAGACCAGATCAAATGAAAGAGGGCTTTATGATTATGATGAGGGACATCAAAACGGGAAGATAAGTACAAACTATTTGTGAAATTAATGTGTTTGTGGACTTGTGCACTTGTTAACAAAATGAATAGAGATGAGGGCAGGTGTGATGAAGAAGAGGAAGCTGTGGGGACCAATCAGGTCATGTTTGAGCCAAGTGAAAGCATAGTCAGCAAACAAACAGTAAAAACTGATATTTTGCAGCTAATTTTGGCAAAGATAGAGGAAGTGAAGAAAGGTAACAATAGTAAATTGAATAGTGTGCAAGACCAAATGGACCAACTTAGTAATCAGGTTTCAGAGGCAAAAAACGAGTTGTCAGAGGGGTTAAAAAGTGTGAATAAAGAAGTTGATGTTTCAGAAAATAAATTTATTATTTCGGAAAATGAGCTCACTTTTGAATCGGCAAGACAGCCAAAGAATGTTAATGATGTCACAGCTGACCCGAAGGCTGCAGTGAAGAAAATGGAACAAAGCATCATCACTAGTTTAGATCAAAAAATTTTAAATGTTGAAAACAATATGCAAACTAAATTAACAGTTTTAAATCAAAAAAATTTCAGCAGTTCAGAAAATTTATATCAACCATTATTTGTGTGCAAACAATGGCATTGTGTGTTTCAACACTCGAATCAAAAGTTTTCCATCAGATAATTCACATCCAGTGGATTTCCTGCTCCACTACAGAGATAGTTTTGTGTCAGGCATGAGTGATAATCCAAAAAGTAAATTTGTTAAAACATTTTTTGAAGGCGAACCTCTATCACAGGTACATTTAAATTTAAGTCAGTGGGAAACATATCAAAGTATGAAGAAAAGTTTTTTTAAATATATTTTCGTCAGAAGCTGAACAGGTGTAAATTAAAAGTGAATTTTTGAATGGTCCTAATTATAGGAATAGGGACAGTACTGTGAAAGAGTTTTGTAAGAACCAACTTAAAAAAATTTGCACATCTGACAAACCATTTGTCGAAATAACCCTGACTGATGCACTTAAAAGGAGATTACTAGAAAGGTTGCAGTGGGATTTCGTACATGGACCTGACAATTGTTCTGAACAATTTTTACGATACGTTGACAGGCAGGATAGGGCAGTAGAAAGAAGTATGTACCACAACGATTGGAATGATAGAGATCACAATGGGATTAACTACAGAAACAGAGATAATAGTAACTTCCTATCATGATCAAAATGTTAATAGAGAGAGAAATTTTGAATATTAACAGGACAAGAATAATGGGGATAACCATGGGCAATTTAATAGGAGAAATAGTCAAAATAGTAGCTACTTGGAAGACAGCAGTCTGCCTCAATAAAGATCCACTGTTTTGGGGCAAGGAAATACAATGAGCAGAGGCCCCAAGTTACACTTGCAATTAGACGATAATAACAGTGTTAATGATGTGGCGCAATTATCTGAAGTTGAAGAGAAGGAATATTAGAGTTCTCATTTATGTTTTGATCAAAAGTTTTGGGATACTACGTTTATTTATGTTGATGTAGGTACTAATCACAAACCAGAATGTGAGAGAATTGAGCATTTTGATGTAGTATGTACTAATGATTTCTTCTCTTAGTGGAAAACGGTGTTATTGATGTATGTATATCAGGTGATGACAGTCTTGGATCTGAGCTACGTGGTATTTTTTATGTAGATGTGAATGAGAGCTATGAAATAACTGGGGTTGGTAAGTCAGACTGGTAGCTTATTGCAAATGGATGTAGGTGTTCATTGAGATGAGACTTGCATTGTTAATGGTGTTGTTGATAAAGTAATTTTGGAAGAATATGATGATGATGATGATGATGATGAGTATCATGTATTTGTGGAGTTTAAGAATGATGAAGTTTTAGAGTTGTTTGTGAATAATGTTGACAGTAGAGATAAAGTATGTGATGCATTTGATGATATGAGAGTCATGGAATACCAGTCCAATCAAAGCAGTTTTTCATTAATGTCATGCTGAGTAACTATCCACACAGTAAAGATGAGCCTAGAGGGTAAAGGTGAAAACTTTTTGAAGTTTGTTTGGGAGCAGATTGGTGATAACATAGATAAATGTGCATACTGGAATAAGTTAGCCATGGTTAGTCAAAATTTGTAATCAGATTGGTGGAATGAAGTGAAAGAAGATCTAAGCAGGAAGTGTAATTTAGACAGTAATATATTTTGTGTCCCTTTTGTAATAAGTGACATTAGTTGTGCTATGGAATCCACTCATTGTGTTCAATCCTTACCTAACAACATGAGTAACCAATGTAATACTATGATACCAGTCAAGTTGATAAAACCCTGTGGCATTTGATGAAATTGAAAGTGGCCTTTCGTATGAAATGTCTAATAACAGAGATTATGATTCAGATTTTGGGTGTCCTTACTGTGGTGTCACCGCCAGACACCACACTTGCTAGGTGGTAGCCTTTAAATCGGCCGCAGTCCGTTAGTATACGTCGGACCCGCGTGTCACCACTGTCAGTGATTGCAGACCGAGCGCCACCCCACGGCAGGTCTAGTGAGATGTCCTAGCACTCTCCCCAGTTGTACAACCAACGTTAATAGCTATGGTTCACTGTGAATGTGTCTAATAACAGAGATTATGATTCAGATTTTGGGTGTCCTTACTGTGGTGTCACCGCCAGACACCACACTTGCTAGGTGGTAGCCTTTAAATCGGCCGCAGTCTGTTAGTATACGTCGGACCCGCGTGTCACCACTGTCAGTGATTGCAGACCGAGCGCCACCCCACGGCAGGTCTAGTGAGATGTCCTAGCACTCTCCCCAGTTGTACAACCAACGTTAATAGCTATGGTTCACTGACAAATTCGCTCTCATTTGCCAAGATGATAGTTAGCATAGCCTTCAGCTACGTCATTTGCTACGACCTAGCAAGCCGCCGTTACCAGTTAATATTCAAATTATAAAACATGTACCGTCAAGAGCGATGTTCTCCAATTATGGATTAAAGTTAAGTATTATATCAACTATGTACTTTATTTGCTACTATTAATTCCCTTAACTGTTCCAGACCTCACGCCAGCCTGCGTGAGCTTAAGCGCGTGCCTTTCGGCTTCCTCTCATAGTGAGTTGGCTGTCTTGCCAAGTCACAACATTTACATTAAGATTAAGATTGATCAGTGGGAAGAGAGCTGTTTGACTGTTACAGATAGCCTGATTTGTGGTTTATCTGAACAATTTAGAGCCAAGGTTAAGTATAGTAAGAATTTTGTGGAAATGTCCATTGGAGGTGTAATGATAAGAGGAGCTACTGGTAAGCAAATCAAGTATAGTGTAGAAGACAAGACCTTTGAACATGGATGCATAGTGAGCCCTAGTCGGAAAGGGAATACACACTATGTTTGCAGATTCTTAAGACCATATAGTTGTGTTTTGTTTGTAATGAATGTTGTAGGTAAGACGATGTAATTTCTAAAGTTCTGTCTTATATTTTGACTGAGTTTAAATCTATGATAAACTATACAATCATGTTTTGCAATAGATTTGTGCTTTAGAATTTGATACCTATATGTCACAAGATTAAATGAGTAGATCCTTTTGCAGTTTTTAAATGGGACAATATTCATAATTTTTACTGTAAAAGTTAGGAATAATATCTTAATATATCTGTGTGCATCAACTTATTAGTTCATTTTTTTCATTGGTTTTAGCTTTGTTTATTATTGTTTCATATGTGAACACTTTTTAATCTCATCTGACATAAATCCCATAGACTTGCTTTTGGAAGATAAACAGGGAGAGCATACGCTGTGTGATGTGAAGAAGGTACTGAACAACATATTTAGTACACAAAACAATGTTTCAGGATTTGATGTGAATGCTATACAGGAAGTTACCTATCCTTTGGAGCATGTGATGAGAACTCTAGGGAGGAAATTGAAAGATGTGGATGGAACCACTACCCACACTGCTGTATAGCTGTACCCTGCTAGACCAGTCAACTTACAAGTGCTCAGAGGTGCTGGGTAATGTACTAAACATCTGTCAACTACATGAACATCGTGACAGAAATTTGTAAATTGTTAGCCAAGACTGCCGAAGACAGTTTTATTCCACATAAATGTATGTTTTTTTTCAAGTAGCGGGATTAACTTCCCAATACAATATATAACTTTAAATCAGTATTTTTTATCAACTGTAAATGAATCTTCTAGGCCTGTCTGTATCTAGGTTAATTTGTATGGACAATTAGCAAATAGTGTGGAAGAAATTTACTAGTATAGAAAATATAACAGGATGTAACATGACTGCTTGCATACCCTGATTTTGGTTCTCAAGCTACTTGATTATGTCATCGTTCAATGCTATTTATGACTGTTTACCTCTATTTATCCTGAGTACTGTAATATTGTACCTCATTGGAAATTGAGTAGTGGGGAAATTCACACTCAACTCTGTTTGGGGCACCCCAGGCCATTGTGACTGTGCGTGTATGCTCAAGGAGAGCATGTGACTATTGATTGAGGCTGGATGCTTCTTATAATTTCTCTTTATATATGATTGAACGTATTAATATGATTATTAACTTTATTCATTTTGTAGTGTCAGATTATTTTTTGCTGTTCTGTACCCAGTGTGGTTTGGATTCATGGGTCAGTTCCCTCATTGTAAGCTTAGGCCCAAATATTTTTTCATTATTTTGTCCTTTAATGACTCAACATATCCTTAAATACTCTAGTTTTTTTGCTATATTCCTACTCATGATTGAGTACATTCTTCTGGTCTGTACCCGTTGTCGTGAGTTTTTCGAGGCTGCCAACTCATCGTACACTTAATGTTTTCTTTTCTCTTTTGAAGATTTTCAAGGTGTGATTTTAAGGATGTAAACTTGCAGTTTGTAATTAAAGTAATTTACATTGTCTTAGTATTTATTTCTATAGTTTGGTGTTGTAATGTTGTAGTTTTGACTCTGTATCAATTGTCTGGTGACAGAATGTTCCACAGATTCAAAAATCTGAATGCCATGTCCTGATATATGTATAAATTATGACTTGTATAGTAGATATTTTTCTTATGTTTTCTGTAATATTTTGTGTATCAGATACGTATATTCATCTGTATTCTCTCTTTTGCCATCATTTTGTACACCGTTTGGCAAACCTTATAGTCTTTCACAAAATATTGTAAACACATTGTCTCCCAATTTTGTGGGGGGATATTGTAAAGGAACACCCTCCTCTAGTTTTACTTTTCGTCAACAGAAGTAGTAGATACCAGACACAATTACAACTTTTCACCCAGGTTAATACTAAGAGATATACTGTTTTTCTAAGAGAATTTCACATGATTTTGTATACAATATGGTATATTTCAAGCTATAATCCACAAAAAGAAATTATTTTTGTTGTTACAATCAATATCAACTATCTCTGTATGTACAATTAAAATAATGTTTTTTTGGAAATATTTGAAATTACGAAATATCTGGTACACTTCTATTATTAATTATGCAATCTGATGATATTTACTATGTTTACTTCTGTATTCATTTATAAAATAATGATATAAATTGGCGGAGGTTCATTTGTCACGAAAATTTGTCAACTCTTTGGAATATTGTTAATATCGCAGAAGGGATGAGTAGTAGTGGGCATGCCTCTGATGTGATCAGACGTGTTTTAATTTTTGCAATAATGTAGTTTCCAGTTTTGTTGAAGTGGAAACTGTAAAGACAATGTGATATAGAAAAATGTGAAAGAATAAAAATTACAGAAACAGAAATTACTGCTCAGGCAATACTTCAGCATTATTTAGGTCAATTGGAACCATGAGAACCTACAATGTCAAAAATTTCAACTTCAAGATTCAGCCCCTAGATGTGAAGAACTGAAGCCAACTACGAGAAAAGAAGTTTATTGTAAATCTTACTCCTCTTGACACTTATTAAAAGAGTTAATTATGAAGTCAGTCACAATCAACAAATTATTTGAGGGAGGGATAGATTACAGGCTATTAGGAAAGATATTTTTGAAAAACCCTGCATGCTTGTTTGAGTTTGAAGATCTAACAATGTCTTCACAACCTCTGAGGATGTCTAGCATTAAGAGACTAAACACTGAACACAGAAGCACTCCCATGTAATTATTAGAATCAGTTTCCTCATGTCAAAATAATCGGCTTGAGTAGACTGAAGCCCACTCACTATTAGTTCCTACGTACTTTGTAACTGGAAGTAACATGGTGCTAAGAGGTACACACATCCAAAGAAAATTAAAAATGAGATAGTTTTATAGTTTGTCAAGAGTATTGTCTCCAGAGGCCCTGGTTGAAGTCCCAGTCAGTTTTTTGTTAACATTACAAGAACAGGTGTGCAAATACATGAACCTTTCTTTTTGCAGAATTATATTCCATTCAATATCAGCATCAACAGTTGACTTACTTATCTTTGTTGCTATGAAACCTTTGGCTTTTAGCTGAATGAATATTATATACAAAATGTGAGTTGCACATCAATAGTCAACTTTGAACACTGGATGATGATGATGATGATGATGATGATGTTTGGTTTGTGGGGCACTCAACTGCGCGCTTATCAGCACCCGTACAAATTCCAAACCTTTGCTCAGTCCAAACTCGCCACTTTCATGAATGTTGATGAAATGATGAGGACAACACAAACACCCAGTCATCTCGAGGCACGTGAAAATCCCTGACCCCACCAGGAATCGAATCTGGGACCCCATAATGGGGAAACAAGAACGGGACTACAAGACCACAAGCTGCGGGCTTGAACACTGGACAGCAATATTACAGAACAGTACAATCAGGCTTTAATTTTTCCAGCTCTTCATGTAATTAGGGCACTTTTGGTTTACAACCACCCCTGTTTTTTTAAAATAAATTATTCATTTAGTTAAATGATGTTGCTCAGTTACTAACAACAGTTTAATATTTTGAATTAAAGAACCAAATCTGAAAATACCACATGGTCAGGTACATTCCTATCCATTCCTTCGATCTACTTAGTACTTTATTACACTTTACTATGTGGAACTTCACAGCACTGTAGCAAGCTTGTGTGAGTCAACTGAATCTACCAATACCAAATGTTTACTCCAACCTGTGACCTAAAAATCTGGTGACTGATGCCATACACATGACAACATGTAGATATAAGAAAACAGAAGATTTCTGTATGTATTGTTTGGAAAATAGGCTGTGGTGGTACCCTAATCTGTTAGTGTAGCATGGGCTTAGGTTAAGTAGAAATGCAGCAGTTTGGTTGATTAGCCAAGAAGATTCACTTAATCCTAAATCTTAGATGGTGACTTCCAAAACCCATTTCTGTATCTACATTCTCACTTAGGCACATCAAATACCAAAAATTCTCACCATGCATGAATACTGTATAGTGATATTGGACTAAGATTATCCGTCGCACAGTGTGGTCTACAATGTATGTATTCTTAATGAATCTGACTTTACTATTCTTTAAAAATCAAGTATAGAAAGTTTTATCTATTAGTTAGGGTGGGCTAAGTAAAATGAATTCTTATTGTGTTTCTGTAAAGGCCTATTTTTACTTCCATAATTTCCACCAAAAGTGAGAAAACTTGCAGGATCTGTTGGATGGAATGAACAGTAATGAGTTTACAATATGGACTGAGAATAACAGATAACATCAAAGTAATGAGGAGCAGCAGAAATGAAAATAGTAAGAAACTTGCTAAAACTGGTGAAGTGGAGAAATTCTACCACCATGGAAGCAGAATAATTCTTGATGGACAAAGCAAGGATGATGAAACAGACTACAACACAGAAAGATTTCTTGACCAGATGTTTACTTGCATCAATCATTGGCCATTAATTGAGGAAGAAATCTTTAAACAGATGGAATACAACATTGTATAGAAGGAAATAATGGACTGTGGGGTAACTTGAAAGGAGAATCTAAGTGTGGAACATATTGCTATAGGAAGTCACTGAAAATTGGATTGTCTAAAAAGACATGTCTCCACAGAATTAACACTGAAATGAATGTGAAAAATATTGAGAAGGGACATGATGATAAAGTGTTTGTTAAGACACTAGTGAACAATTTCCATGGTGCTGAAATATGTAGGAGAAGCTGGACAAGTACATCCAAATAATGAG
This sequence comes from Schistocerca piceifrons, assembly GCF_021461385.2. Taxonomy (NCBI): domain Eukaryota; kingdom Metazoa; phylum Arthropoda; class Insecta; order Orthoptera; family Acrididae; genus Schistocerca; species Schistocerca piceifrons. Next base: position 565,107,855 of record NC_060143.1, read on the forward strand.
GACTGAGTTCAAATCTTACTCTGATATGTCACATGAGATGGAGAGAGATGGAAAAATTAGTAATGTAGCTTTATATAAACAAGCTAACAAACCTGGCATTGTCCAGGTAGTCATTTTGCTAATTTTTATATAAGAAAAACAAAAACATACTAGTGTAACATCCCAGACAATCTGTACTCTGGGTGCAGCTACTTTGCATGTTTACAATGTGATTTTGTTAATCATCTATAGCAATGCCTCGTCAGAGCTCTATTAGACAGCAATTTTTTGCCTACAGCCATTTGTATTTCAGTTGGAAGCTGTCTAAAGTGCTGCCAGGTGTCAGATATCCTTTATTCAACTACTGTACAAGTGTCTCAGTAGTAAATAATAAATGCATAAAATCTTTATGCTGCATGTTACAGCATTTTTTCATGCAACTCAGTTTATGATGTCACATCTCTATGATATGTACGCTGTCCTTACCTCCCACAGTGATTGTTGCCTAACACTGAGAGATATGCATATCAGGTTTCACTTAAATCTATCTAGTAATTTAGGTTGACATGTTTAAGAGGGGCTGAAATTTCTGCAATGTCATGTACGGACTAAAATTTGAATAATTAAAGTAATTGAATTTACATGAAGATGTGACCAGCATGCATGTGTATCCACTCCACCATGTGGAAACAAGTTTTGTCCTAGCATCAGTGCAGTATGGTCAACAATTAATGCTTAGTGTCAAGTAAAGTGCTAATTGAAGTTTTTTTGCAAACACTTTTGTCATACTGATTCTTTATCATGTATATGCATCTCCCCAGAGTGTTAGTCTCTGAAGTTACACAGGAGAACATCTGTGAAGTCTGGGTGGTAGCAGATGAGGTGTTAGTGGAGGTAAAGCTATGAGGGCAAGTCATGTGTCATGCTTGGTTAGCTCAGTCAACACTTGCCTGCTAAAGGCAGAGGTCCCCAAGTGAATCCTGATCTGCCACACAGTTAATCTGATAGGACATTCCAACTAATTAAATACTAGTTTAGACTTAATAAGCAGCAACATCCACTTCACTAAGATTTGTGGGCATAGGCAACTTGCTAATGCCCTTGAATCTATTAACACATATTTAAAAATTAAATCAGTTACCTTTTTAGAGCAGCCCAAAACTTCATCATTACCACTCTGGCAGTCCATGAGGCCATCACATATCGAGCTATCTGAAATGCAGGTGCCATCAACACATGCAAAATTCTCATCACTGCAGACCTTTTGCACATTAGAAACCTGGATGTGAAAGGTTAATTACTGAAGTCTGCAGACTGCATTTAAATTCCTCAAAAAGTAGAATCACATATCACCATCCCATCCTAAAATTTAAGTGGAAAGCTTATCATTCTTCAAAATGCTAAGAATATCAGTTAATTACTTCAATATGTCCTTGTACCACACTGTAATCCACTTGCCTTTCTAAATACAGATCAGATCATACTTCTTTTTTTAACATTTGAGCAGTTTTCACTATGTTCATATGAACAATGACATCTTAACGTAAAAAATTTTCAAATTTTCACTTATACGCAAAGTCAATATTTTTATAACCATGAAACTAATTTCAATCTGTAGGCATAGAGCTTAACTAACAAAAGATTGGTGGAGTGAAAAATTTGAGTACAAGGCACTAAAATTTGATGCAGCAAAATAAAAGTCCCAGAACACAAATTACTGTCTGAATAAGAATTACGAAGTAGCCTTGGGTCGTCTTTGATAGTGACAAGGTAAATGTCAAAGTCAATTATAAGCAGGAAAAATTAACATGTATTCCCTACAGGAGCAGTAGCAGGGCAAGTTGTATCAATGTGTCCAATTTTGACCAATTCAGAGCCAAGAAGCGAAGTAATCAAGTAAAGTTGGCCTTCTGATTACACACTGGTTTCCAAGATGGGACTGCAGGACTAAAAGCCTGTTTGCACGCTTCAGACTTTTAGAGCCTTGATGTCATGAGAGGTTCAGTAAGTTAGCTTATCTGATAGCAAAGAAGAATTTTTTACTTTAGATTCATCACTGTCCTTTTCATCTGACCACTCTCCATAATCATTGTTCCTATCACATTTGAATTTGGTCTGTATACATCTTCCATCTTCACATTTCCAGTACAACTGAACCTCACAGTTTATATAGTTTGGAAAGTAAATGCCTAGTTATTGCAATCTTAGAAACAGTCAAAAATTGATTGACCAGTTCATTAGGCTGAACCCTGTTTAATTAAAAGGGGGTTTTAACATTCAAAAAAGGACAATATGAGAAAGTTTAACCTGAACTGTTTATAACAATGTCATATCTCTGTCTTTTTAAACTATGAATTTATGTTTATAGAAATGACAGGTCAGTCCCTAAAATCAACCAACGGTTTGGACCTTCTGGTGTGTTGTATGCACACATAGTACTATATTTTACACTTTTTCGGTGCATAGATCATTTTTCCAAATTTGAAAATTTATTTTCTTGTAGTGCCAAGGAAAATCTAAATTTGAAACTACTGATGTCGTGAACCTGAAATTTAAGTTATTGCAAAGAAATTGGTTTAAGCTTCTGTTTGTTAACAATATTACACTCGCTTTATTTATAGAGGCCTACAAACATTTCTGAAAGTCTAACCATTACTCTTGCTTTTCCTAAAGTTTTTCACACACATTTTTAGACATTGGTTTAAATTTCGAAACTGAGGAAGAAAGGGCTCTTGTGACAAAACTAAGTACAGCACAAAATGTCTTTGTAAAACTGAAATCAGTATTTCCCTTTGAAAACCAAGTTGAGTTGTTTTGCTTACTACAAACTGAACTAGCTCAACAAAGCTCAACAAAAGCTGGCGATATTCACCTGTGTGCCTGTCAACAACCATGCTTCTCCTACCCCATGATCCCCTTTACTCCTACACTGCTGACAAACCTGTTAAGGTATATAAGTAATAACAATTATCTGAAATACAAGGAATTTCTGTAATGATCATTTTTGTATAATAAAGGGTGCAGGAATTGGGACTACAGAAACAAACGTGCAACATTTACCGTGAATGGGTAAATCTACTGGGTTATAGCATGGCTCTTAGTGATTGTGTTAGGAAAGATGTTTTGTAAACCTATGTTTTTTTACATATTTAACATGACATTTGTCTTGTGCACTTTCTGTGTGAAGTATTCGTTACACTACAGATGGTGTTGGGGAGCAGCAGCCAGCTATATCAGAGCAAGTGTACTGCACAGACTTCATCCCCAATAACAGCTCCAGGAAATGTCAGAGAAAAGACTCTCTCAATCCAAAATGAAAAATGAAGAGAATAGTATGCTTGGATGCATATTTTAGGCAGTCTGTTCATACATATAGTGACACCATCTCATGAGCTATCATTATGTGAAATCGAGTCTTAGAATGAAGTGATTTGTCAGAATCCTAGTCTACTGAATTAAGCAGATTGTGTAAACTTGGATGGTGTATTACTGCATTATTGGCAGGATGACAGTACAATGCAGTAATGCCAATACAGATTTATGTGACACTTCTGTAATTTTACAATTTCTGATAAGAGGTACAAATACAATCAGCACAAAGCAATCACTTTAAATTTTATGACGTTGTTGCATATTTTTGCAAGAGATGATAAATATGATGATCCATGTACCAAATACGGACCTTTCCAGTAGACATCCTGGGCTTAATCTTTCTTAGGACACAGTTAGCACACCTATGACTTCAGTGTACGAGGGTTGTAACTTTAATAGTGGCAGCTATTTATTTACAGCTCGTACAAAATTGATATGTGTTTCAAAGTTTTACTGTCCTTCAAAGTAGCCACCAGCGTTGTGTACAACCCATTTCCAGCAATGTGGAAATGGTAGGATACTCTTAGCAGTGCAAGTTGTGTTGACAGTTCGAGCGGCACGGTCTATTGCCCAATGAATTTGTAGCACTTCTGAAGTGAATGAGTTGAAGTGTTTCCTTCAGTTTAGAAATCGAGTTGAACTTACGAGGGTTTAAGTCAGGGGAGTGCAGTAGGTGGTATAGCACTTAGCAGCCCCATCAGTCAAACAAATCAGTAACAGCTCGTACTGTACGTGCTTGAACATTGTCCTGCAAAATGATGGTCAGGTCCTGCAGAAAGTTTCATCACTTCTGTCTCTAGGCTGGTGATAGGTTCTGTTCCAAAAGTGAACAGCATAGAGACAGAAGCGATGACACTTTATCCAGGACATGACCATCATTTAGCAGGACAATGCTCAAGCACGTACAGTGCAAGCTGTTACTGACTTGTTTGACTGATGGGGCTGCTAAGTGCTAAGCCATCTACTGCACTCTCCTGACTTAAGCCGTCATGAGTTCAACTCGATTTCTAAACTGAAGGAAACACTTTACGGCATTCACTTCAGAAGTTCTACAAATTCATCGGGCAATAGACCGCGCCGCTCGAACTGTCAACACAACTGGCACTGCTAAGAGTACCCTACAACTTACACATCACTGGCAATGGGTTATACACAATACTCGTGAATACTTTGAGGGTCAGTGAAACTTTGAAACACATATATATTTTGTACGAGTTGTAAATAAATAGTTGACACTATTAAAGTTCCAACCCTTGTATGTGTAGGAAAAAAGTAAATAATCCATAAAAATGGATAGGCCTACTAATTCTGACTTTTTAGACATTATTCAATGATCAGCTTATCTGCAGCCTGATTGTTTACAACTGGCTTTAGCTTTAACAGTGAAACAGTGAAATTTGACAAAATATTTTGGCAATCTTGGAATTTTTTATATTTTGAACTGGTATGGCCAAAAGCTGTCATAATTTGCAAGATTAACTGCATAGGCGTTGTCAAATCTTGCAACAAATATTTGATATTAATTTCCAAAATAACTGAAGTTTATGTAGACCAACCTTTACCTAGCAACCGCAGCAACTAAAATAGTATGACTCACTTAATCAAGACATGCTTCTTTCCAAAATTGGGCATAATCCTGTTGATTGTGTGCAAAACTGAACATACAGAATCTGTAAATGTAACTGCAGTCGATGTACAACGCAGCTGCTAGATGTCAAGTAAAATTATGAAACCAGTAGCTTCATGAAGTGCACCAAATAATTAATAACCGCTTACATATTTGCAGTTTTGAAAAATTAGTGTTCACGAAAATGTGCGACTGTAAACCTAATATTCAGTTGAGCTAATAGTCTACCGGTACTTCCTCGTTAATCATAACTAATCTCTTTCCCATTACACATTTGCTGTGTATTACAAATTTTATACAACGGTTGTTGGACATGTTCACATGGATGAAGTCAAGGTTGTTCAACTAAGAGTGACATACGTACAAACTTTATGGCACATTCAGCATTATCTTACAGCTTTCTTATCACAAAAAAATTGACATTGTCACTTAAGTAACTGCTCATTTGAATCGGACAGTCTTCTTGAATTGTTGGGAACAAAGTGATTCCTATTTTCAGCGGTAGGTGACAAAAATAATGACCATCAGTTCAGGGCAATAACCTTGTATTTTTTGATGTACCGTTACTGGAAAAATTATATTAAAAAACCAAACAGCAAGTATATGTAACCCTAACTGAAGTTACTGTCATGATACACCACAGAACTCTCATGAAGAAGCTTTAATGTCATGTTATTACAGTGTCAAACGAGTGGACTCCATTTCTTAGCCACCATAAGGATAAATAAGGCTTGTAAGCATTAAACAAGTTATCTCAACATTTTTAAGAAAAATTCCTATTGATCTTGTTGCTGAGCATGTTTATACACACATCAACTTCCTAGCATGGATAATTAACTGCAGTTTCAACATACAGGTAGTGTCCATTCTGACAAGTGACAAGAGACAGGAAAGGATAGACACGAATTCCTATAAACACAGTTTTCACTGGTGAAAATAGACAAGGGCTGTGCGGTACTGCAGATGCTAAAACTGTGTCCCACTCATCCTCACTGTAATTTTGTTAAACTTGTTTAGTTTTTACTTGAATAGAGTCTTCTGTGATGATGTTTTAGCCCTGCTTCAATGCTCAAGGTGACAAAAGACCTCCGAGTTTTCTACATGAGATAAAGAACTGGCGTATTTTTTAAAATTGCAACATGCGAATTAATATACCGTACATTGTTAGTATTTGCTATCCATATAGAAAAGTGTTGTTACCTGTATGTAACCGACATGTTCATAATGACATTTTCGTTTTTTAAATAGCAAGTAACTTTCACCACATTTTTAAAGAAACAGTGGACAACAAGAAAAATGACAAACGTGAACTGCTGTGTGATTAACACTGGGGGTCGTAACCGGCAACTCCGCTATTTTGTAAACTAGTTCTATAAACACTGGTGCATATTTTTACATTTTTGTATGAATTAACCAGATTCTTTAAATTGATAAACTATCACCATATTTTATTGTTGTTGTTGTTGTGGTCTTCAGTCCTGAGACTGGTTTGATGCAGCTCTCCATGCTACTCTATCTTGTGCAAGCTTCTTCAACTCCCAGTACCTACTGCAACCTACGTCCTTCTAAATCTGCTTAGTGTATTCATCTCTTGGTCTCCCTCTACGATTTTTACCCTCCAGCTGCCCTGCAATACTTAATTGGTGATCCCTTGATGCCTCGGAACATGTCTTACCAACCGATCCCTTCTTCTAGTCAAGTTGTGCCACAAGCTCCTCTTCTCCCCAATTCTATTCAACACCTCCTCATTAGTTACATGATCTACCCATCTAATCTTCAGTGTTCTTCTGTAGCACCACATTTCGAAAGCTTCTATTCTCTTCTTGTCTAAACTATTTATCGTCCATGTTTCACTTCCATACATGGCTACACTCCATACAAATACTTTCAGAAACAACTTCCTGACATTGAAATCTATACTCGATGCTAACAAATTTTTCTTCTTCAGAAACGCTTTCATTGCCGTTGCCATTGTACATTTTGTATCCTCTCTACTACGACCATCATCAGTTATTTTGCTCTCCAAATAGCAAAACTCCTTTACTATTTTAAGTGTCTCATATCCTAATCTAATTCCCTCAGCATCACCCGAGTTAATTTTACTACATTCCATTATCCTCGTTGTACTTTTGTTGATACTCATCTTATACCATCCTTTCAAGATACTGTCCATTCCATTCAGCTGCTCTTCCAAGTCCTTTGCTGTCTCTGACAGAATTACAATGTCATCGGCGAACCTCAAAGTTTTTATTTCCTCTCCATGGATTTTAATACCTACAACGAACTTTTCTTTTGTTTCCTTTATTGCTTGCTCAATATAAAGATTGAATAACATCGGGGATAGGCTACAACCCTGTCTCACTCCCTTCCCAACCACTGCTTCTCTTTCATACCCCTCGACTCTTATAACTGCCATCTGCTTTCTGTACAAATTGTAAATAGCCTTTCTCTCCCTGTATTTTACCCCTGCCACCTTCAGAATTTGAACAAGAGTATTCCAATCAACATTGTCGAAAGCTTTCTCTAATTCTACAATTGCTAGAAATGTAGGTTTGCCTTTCCGTAATCTTTCTTCTAAAATAAGTCGTAGGATCAGAATTGCCTCAAGTGTTCCAACATTTCTACGGAATCCAAACTGATCTTCCCTGAGGTCTACTTCTGTCAGTTTTTCCATTCGTCTCTACAGAATTCGCGTTAGTATTTTGCAGCTGTGACTTATTAAACTGATAGTTCGGTAATTTTCACATCTGTCAACACCTGCTTTCTTTGGGATTGGAATTATTATATTCTTCTTGAAGTCTGAGGGTATTTTGCCTGTCTCATACATCTTGCTCAACAGATGGTAGAGTTTTGTCAGGACTGGTTCTCCCAAGGCTGTCAGTAGTTCTAATGGAATCTTGTCTACTCCGGGGGCCTTGTTTCGGCTCAGGTCTTTCAGTGATCTGTCAAACTCTCCACGCAGTATCATATCTCCCATTTCATCTTCATCTACATCCTCTTCCATTTCCATAATATTGTCCCCAAGTACATCTCCATTATATAGACCCTCTATATACTTATTCCACCTTTCTGCTTTCCCTTCTTTGCTTAGAACTGCGTTTCCATCAAAGCTCATGATATTCATGCAAGTGGTTCTCCTTTCTCCAAAGGCCTCTTTAATTTTCCTGTAGGCAGTATCTATCTTACCCGTAGTGAGATAAGTCTCTACATCCTTACATTTGTCCTCTAGCCATCCCTGCTTAGCCATTTTGCACTTCCTGTCAATATCATTTTTGAGACGTTTGTATTCCTTCTTGCCTGCTTCATTTACTGCATTTTTATATTTTCTCCTTTCATCAATTAAATTCAATATTTCTTCTGTTATCCAAGGGTTTCTACTAGCCCTCGTTTTTTTACCTGTTTGATCCTCTGCTGCCTTCACTATTTCATCCCTCATAGCTACCCATTCTTCTTCTACTGTATTTCTTTCACCCATTTCTGTCAATTGTTCCCTTATGCTCTCCCTGAAACTCTGTACAACCTCTGGTTCTTTCAGTTTATCCAGGTCCGATCTTCTTAAATTCTCACCTTTTTGCAGTTTCTTCAGTTTTAATCTACATTTCATAACCAATTGATTGTGATCAGAGTCCACATCTGCCCCTGGAAATGTCTTACAATTTAAACCCTGGTTCCCAAATCTCTGTCGTACCATTATAAAATCTATCTGATACCTTTTAGTATCTCCAGGCTTCTTCCGTGCATACAACCTTCTTTCATGATTCTTGAACCAAGTGTTAGCTATGATTAAGTTATGCTCTGCGCAAAATTCTACCAGACAGTTTCCTCTTTCATTTCTTAGCCCCAATTCATATTCACCTACTACGTTTCCTTCTCTTCCTTTTCCTACTCTCGAATTCCGGTCACCCGTGACTATTAAATTTTCGTCTCCCTTCACTACCTGAATAATTTCTTTTATCTCCTCTTACATTTCATAAATTTCTTCATCATCTGCAGAGCTAGTTGGCATATAAACTTGTACTACTGTAGTAGACATGGGCTTCGTGTCTATCTTGACCACAATAATGCGTTCACTATGCTGTTTGTAGTAGCTTACTCTCATTCCAATTTGCTATTCATTATTAAAGCTACTCCTGGATTACCCCTATTTGATTTTGTATTTATAACCCTGTATTCACCTGACCAAAAGTCTTGTTCCTCCTGCCACCAAACTTCACCAATTCCCACTATATCTAACTTTAACCTATCCATTTCCCTTTTCAGATTTTCTAACCTACCTGCCCGATTAAGGGATCTGATATTTCACGCTCCGATCCATAGAACGCCAGTATTCTTTCTCCTGATAACGATGTCCTCCTGGGTAGTCCCTGCCTGGAGATCCGAATGGGGAACTATTTTACCTCCGGAATATTTTACCCAAAAGGACACCATTATCATTTAATCATACAGTAAAGCTGCATGTCCTCGGGAAAAATTATGGCTGTAGTTTCCCCTTGCTTTCAGCCGTTCGCAGTACCAGCACAGCAAGGCCGTTTTGGTTAATGTTACAAGGCCAGATCAGTCAATCATCCAGACTGTTGCCCCTGCAACTACTGAAAAGGCTGCTGCCCCTCTCCAGGAACCACATGTTTGCATGGCCTCTCAACAGATACCCCTCCATTGTGGTTGCTCCTACGGTACGCGGCTATCTCTACCGTTGAGGCACATAAGCCTCCCCACCAACGGCAAGGTCCATTGTTCATGGGGGCGGGGGGGGCGGGCACATTTTATTAAATTAACAATAACTAAAGCTGTTACATACCAGCCGGCTAATCACAGCAGTATCATCTGATTGCGCATTTAAATACATGTAATGCCAACTTACAAGTATCATTGCGCACTAATTTTCTGATACTGCATCGGAGAGCCCCGAAGTTTATACAGTGCAATGGTTTGATAGGGGGAGGGTTATCTATTTTCATTTTCGAAGATGAAAGGCGAGTTAGTAGCATTGTTAGCTGCAACAGGCGGAAGAGGCGCTTTATGGGTGTTGCAAATTTTATCGGTTTTGATCGAGATAAACTCACGCTGCAGTGTTCTTCGGCCTGCCAATGTAGAAGGGTGCATGGAATCAGCTAAGTGAAAAATCCATTGCTGTTATCGTCACTTGTAGGCTTAAGCTAGATTGTCTTCTTGAAATTGTGGTAGCAGTAGGCCTATCCTCGTTCAAAACAATCTTTCTCTTATTTCATTCTACGCTTACGTGAGGAATAGGTCAGTTTGTATGAGTGTTTTGGATACGTAATTTATTTCATAACAAATCAGCATTTGTGGTTCACAGTTTAGCCAAAGACTACATCATCCATGAATTTCATTGTATATTGACGCAAATGAACGTGCGTTTTTGAGAATTCTACCATTGCCCTTTCCGTAATCTACAAGCAATTTGTAGTAAATTGGCATTTGTGATTTAGTTACTGTAGCTGATTTTCTATCTAACATATAGTGTTACGTTTGGTTTTCCCTTAAAGAATGGTAGACACCAGTGGCGCCGACTTGAGGGGGGGGGGGGGGGGGGGGGGCAAGGTACTTTGTGTCCCCCCCCCCCCCCAATAGTTAAAAATAGGGGCCTTCGCTCCCCCCCCAATATTCAGACATTCATTTTTCGCCACTCTCTCCCTCTTCCTTTTCTGGGAAATTTGTTAAAACTTGCACATACATCTTTGCATAATAGTATGTAATGATTGTGTGGGAAAAAATACCGATTTTACGAGCTATTGCGTATTTCTTTCTGCCACTCCTCCCACCTCTGCATATGACGAACTTGCAGCACTTTGGCTGCTTGGACGATCTCCACTTCCACCCACAGCAGCCTGCTGGCAGCTTGTAAAAGGAACTAATGAGCAATAATGACACTGAATTTGATGGTGATCGCTAGAATGACTAGGTAACGTTAAAGACTCTACATTCATTTCTGTAAATTCTATTGACATTCACTAGGTACAACACCACACAAATCAGCACCGCTCCAAGGATTTTGCCGCCCCACGTGAACATGTCAACCACCCCCCCCCCCCCCCCCCCTCCCTTTTCGACATAGTCAACTTTTTCCCACAATATATTTCATATATTACGCCTTATTTTCACATATCACACTCATTTGTCCCTTTGTTGTGAACACGTCTTTAAGAGCAAAGCAGCAGTCAGTGATACGTTTACAATGCAATACATTTTAAGCCATTTTTGTTGGAGGAAACGTTTCTTTCATAAATCGGAGCACACTGTGTCTGTACCATAGATAATTTTCAGTAAGACCCTTTATTTTATGAATAATTTGTATTTCCAATTTATTCTCACATTCCTTCATTTACGCAAGATGGATTTACCATCCCCAAAAATCTGCTGCCCTGGGCGATGGCACGGTTCGCTCCCTCGCCCCCCCCCCCCCCCCTGCCCACCCCAGAGCCACCCCTGGCAATAATCAACACTATTGTTACATGGCTACTTCTTGTTAGGTGCACAGTACTGTTACGCAGGCCGCAGTTGGCAGCGAACATAAATATTCTGGAGCTGGACATCACCAGTGGTCAGTTAGTCTTAGTGTGACTCGGCACAGTTGTTTATCTTTTGTCCCATACTGTCCACTTTAAAATGGACAAGTTTATAATTAGGAAGAAATATGACAGTGTGGCAAGTGTTAGCGATAGTGAAGCTAGACCCAGTGTTAGTGGTGCTGTGTGTGACAACAAAGACACAGATAGTGACGGAACTGTGGCGGTGACAAAAAACACTGCTCCCGGAAAAAAAATAACACTGTTATCAGGCCTCTTGGAAACAGCAATTTGCATGGATTGATTAGAATAAAGTAAAAGGTGTTATTTTTTGCAAAATTTGCAGACAAATGTTTGAAGAAAGCCGTTTTCAGTTTTCTCACAAAATGGGAAAAACTTTCAGTTGAAACTGGTTTTTTGAACTCTAGGAAAGGGGTAGACAAGTTGAAAGTGCATGAAGTATTGGACTGCCACAGAGAAGCTGTACTGGAATTCAAATCTTTAAAATCGAATTTCAATGCATTTAGCCAGAGTTCCAAAGAAAACTGACACACATGAAAGAAAACCAAGCTTGTTTACTAAAAATTACATCCTCCCTCCGTTATTTAGCAGTGCAGGGGCTTGCAGTACATGGGCATACTGATGAAACAACTTTGACAATTTATTACGCCTTCGATGTGAAGATAACCAGCTACTTTTAATATGGCTACAGTGCGAAACTTACAGATGGACATCCCATGATGTGCAAAACGAAATTTTGGCCATTTTAAGTCATACACTTCTTAGAAAATTATTGGAGGATATCAAGAGTCCAGAGTATTTTGCAATAATAGCAGACGAAACAACAGACATAGCGACCAAAGAACAATTTAGTATCTGTATAAGATTTGTTGATGCTTCGCTAGAGATAGAAGAATATTTTTTAGGGCTATACTAAATACAAAGTACCACAGCTAAGGCTCTTTTTGATATTATTATCAACATTTTAAGATGATTTGATTTGCCCACATCTAATTGTAGGGGCCAATGCTTTGACGGTTCAGCTAATATGGCCGGATAATATAATGGTGTCCAGGCAAAGTTTATGGAAATGGAGAAGAGAGCTATGTTTGTGCTCTGCCTTGCACACTGTTTAAATCTAACACTACAAGACACTGCGAAAGCAGTTCCAGAATGCTGAAATGCATTGAATGTTATGAAGGACTTAATACATTTTGTGAGAGGTGCAGCTAAAAGATTAGATCTTTTTGCTCACCTGAAGGCGGATGCCTCTACAAATTTGAAAGCACTCTGTCCTACAAGGTGGGCCATAAGATACTTGGCAATGTCTTCAGTTTTGTCCAACTATACAGAACTTCAGGAATTTTTTCTAAATGTTTCAAGAAATGACAATTCAGACACTGGGGCCAAAGTAAACGGCTTTTTGATCAATATACAGACATAAGATTTCTCTTTCATGTTATCACTTTTGGTAAAACTGTTTGGTCACATTGATACCGTAAACATAGCACTACAGAGGAAATCCCTACACTTAGAGAAGGCCAATAAGATGATTTCCACTCTTGTAACTTCATTAAATTTGTGAGAAACAATTTTGAATCATTCTGGTGTGAAGTAACTTCAAAATGTCAAGATATGGATGTTGATTCCCCAAAATTACCCCATAGAAGAAAAGTCCGTAAGAAATATGATGACTCCATCAATTCATCTTTAGAAACATTCACTGAAGTATGTGACAAATATAGAAGATTGTATTATGAAACAATGGATACATCCATCAGCTTCTTTTAATCATGGTTCAAAACTCAATCATTCATGTTTGTAAATCAAATTGAACAATTTCTTCTTGGTGATAACACACATTCATTCGATATTTGCATCTTTCTACGAATCAGATATAGACTAAGAATGCTTGCTTCTCCACCGAAGCATGGTTCATGAGATTATCCAAAGTAGTGATTCTGTGAATATTAGTTCGTTGGATGACGTAGTGAAATACCTAAAAAAGGAAAACTACCTGTTTGACCTACTGCCTGAACTAGTGAAATTCATACGTGTAGAGCTGACGATTCCGGTAACGTCCTGCACAGCTGAGCGATCATTTTCTTGTCTGCAGAGGGTGAAAACGTATCTTCGTCCTATAATGAGGCAGGATCGTCTTAATGCCGTCACCCTTCTCAACACCCATAGAGATGAATCGATGAAACTCAACCTTGATGCCATATGTGGCGAGTTCATATGTAGGAATGATTGGAGGAGGAGTACATTTCCCATCAAAAATCAGGGTATGTTTCGTCAACTTCATTTATGTATTTGTTTTGTACAACTACTGACCTATATTTCGACTGAAATGACATTGTGATTGATGTTTCAGCAAGTCGAGGTGTAGGGGCTAGTCGCCAGCCAATCGTAGTTTGCATGATTCTCAGCTGTTTGCATTTTGTATTATCCTCACAATCTTTTTTTGTTTCTTGAAAGTTGTTATGCTGTGAGGGGAATTTCCCAAGAATATGATGTCATAACTCAAAAGGGAAAGTATGCTTGCATAATAAACCTCTCTCCTTCAGCACTTGTGTTGTTCCATATAATTCTCATTGCATAGGTCATTTTAGATAGCTTAGAATTTAAGAATGTGATGTGGGAATTCCATTTCAGATTGCCTTGTAAGTAAACAAAGCAAATTTCTTTCAGTGACACTTAATTTTTGGTTTTCCAAAGAAATATTTGGTTTTAATGGATTTTTAATTTTGCTATGTGTGGAATTGTATTTTTTTTAACGGGTTAATCAGTAGCTTATTCCTCACAAACCACTCTGAAATCTTTTCATTTGTGACTTCAGTATACAGCCTAAGAGCCTTTCTATTTCCACCTTCAATCAATACACTGGTGTCATCTGCAAATAGGACTGGTTTGGAGTGTCGAACATGTAGGTGGAAACGCAAAGTTATCTGTCACATGTAGTACCTAATAAAATCATTTTTGCCCCCCCCCCCCCCCCCCCCCTCCCGCCTAAAAAAAATATTTTCAAGTTGGCACATCTGGTAGACACACATATAAATATATAATACCTGCGTTTATTGTAAATTAACTCTTTTCGAGTTTGCTAAAAACCGTAATGAACCTCAAAACGTTTCAAGAAACTGGTAGTTTTTAGCATAGATTTTTGTGTTGCCTTGATAGAAATCTCATTTTGTGTATTTGCTCCAATTCTTGTAAGGAATTAGCAACTTTCAGCATAGATTAAAAGATGATCAGCAAGCTTAATATAAAATTATTTGTTCAATGTTTTGTAATAAATTGTACCAGCCAAAATGCAGCGCCACTGTGAATGCTGCTCTCGGACATTGGACGAGTTGGTTGACATTCGTAAGCAGCTGGAAATCGCCGTAACTACTGTCAAACAACTGGCAGTTGTTGTGAATATGTTTGTTGGAAGAGCACCTGAGAGTAATGCACTTGTGATATTTGTAATAGGGATAACTCCCCCATGGATCCTGTCTCCTCTGCAGAAAGTACAAAATCCGTCATTACTCATCCACTTGACCGCGAGTGGTGTGTCAATGGTAGATCTAGGCATCATGTACAGAGTGGAAGAGGACCAAGGAGGGCTCAGGGTGTTTCACTGATCCCCCTAACCAGTAAGTCTGAGGTGCTGTCTTTCACTAAAATAAACTTATCCAGTGGGACTCATTTGACGTGTTTTGGGGGAAACTGTTTTCGAATGGTTCAAATTGATGTGTCGACAGAGGTGCCGACACAGTGTGGTTTGAGGGGACCGAAATGCACGCTATAAGCTCACGATGGATGGCGTGAGGTCTGAAACACGATACGTAATGAATGCTATAAAGAAAAGTACGTAGCTGCTGGAATACTTAACTTTAATCCATCCTTGTTGTACATCGCTATTGACGATACAAGTGAGACTCTGTAGATTCAGGCAATAAACTACTAATGGCGCCTTGCTAGGTCGTAGCCATTGACTTAGCTGAAGGCTATTCTAACTATCTGCTCTGCAAATGAGCGAGGCTTCGTCAGTGTGCATCGCTAGCTACGTCGTCCGTACAACTGGGGCGAGTGCTAGTCCGTCTCTCGAGACCTGCCGTGTGGTGGCACTCGGTCTGCGATCACTAACAGTGGCGACACGCGGGTCCGACATGTACTAATGGACCGCGGCCGATTTAAAGCTACCACCTAGCAAGTGTGGTGTCTGGCGGTGACACCACACCAATGGCTCTGAGCACTATGGGACTTAACATCGGAGGTCATCAGTCCCCTAGAACTTAGAACTACTTAAACCTAACTAACCTAAGGACGTCACACACATCCATGCCCAAGGCATGATTCGAACCTGCGACCATAGCGGTCGCGCGGTTCCAGGCTGTAGCGCCTAGAACCACTTGTCCACTTCGTCCCGGCTTTGGGCAAGACTCAGTATCAGGGTTGGGCATATGAAAAAACCAGACTAACCTCCTGGTGTAACCGAAAACTTCAGAGAAAACATCAGTTCACTTTTATATAAGTTGCCCAATCATGCTGTAATTATTGGTGTAGACTAATCATCCAACAATCAATTGGGAAAATTTCGGTTTTGTTAGTGATGGACGTGATAAGATATCCTGTGAAACTTTACTAAATGCCTTCTCTGGAAAGTACTTGGAATAAATAGTTAGGAACTATACCACTGGTGGAAATATATTGGATCTGAAGGTAACAAATAGACCACACTTCTTTGAGGATGTCCACATTGAAACTGGTATCAGTGACCATGATGCTGTTGTGGCAAATGACAACAAAAACTAGCAGAAAGATTTACATATCTCCAGTAAACTAGATAAAAATCGGTAATGTCATATCTCTGTGAGGAACTTGGAACTTTCAGCTCAGGGCAGGAGCATGTAGAGGAACTCTGGCTCAAGTTTAAGAGAAAAGTTGACTATGCACTGGATAACATGTACCCATTAGAACAGTTCGTAACGGGAGGGAACCTCTGGAGTATACAGTATAAAAATGTCTAAAGAAACAAAAATAACTGCAGAGATAGGTGTAAAACAAAGCAAACGGCTGTAGATGGAGATGCTGAAAGGAACATGTTTGGCCATCAGGAATAATGCATGATGCCCTCAACAAGTGCCATAGCAGGAAATTGTCAAGTGATCTTTATCAGAACCCCATGAAATCCTGGTCATATGTAAAGGCTGTTAGTGGCACCAAAGTTAGTGTCCAGTCTGTAGAAAATGAGACAGGAACTGAAATTGAGGGTAGCAAAGAAAAAGCTGAAATGCTTAACTCCATTTAGAAACGTTCCTTTACAAAAGAATTCAGTCCTCATACCACAGAAAAAATGAATCAAATCAGTTTTAGTGTCAGTATCAGTCGTGTTGAGAAACAGCTGAAATAATTAAAACTGGAAAGCTCCAGGCCACGAAGGAATCTCTGTCAGATTCTATGCTGAATTTGTGGCTGTGTCATCCCCTCTTCTAACTATAATCTATTGTAGTTCCCTTGAACAAAAAATCACACCCAGTTCTTGGAAAAAGGCTTATGTCACTCCTGTCTACAAGAGGAATAGTAGAAGGAATCCATAGAACTACCATCCAATACCCTTGACATCAATTTGTTGCAGAATCTTAGATACCTCATTGTGTTTGAGCTTAGAACATGTCCTCACAGAATTACTTCAGGGGTAACCAGCATAGATTTGGAGAACACTGATTGTGTTAAACCCAACTTGCATTTTTCTATAATAACTTACTGATACCTTTGGACCAAGACAGCTAGGTGGGTTCAATATTTCTTGATTTCCAAAAAGCATCTGACTCAATAACGCACCTACTCTTATCGTTGAAAGTATGATCATATGGGGTATTAAGTGAAATTTGTGACTTGATTGAGAACTTTGTGGTAGGGAGGACGCAGGGTATCATCCTTAGCGGTACAAGTTACTTCAGGAATGCCCCAGGGGTGTGTGTTCATGTTGTATATTAATGACCATGCAGACAATATTAACAGTAATGTCAGGCATTTTTCACATGGTACAGTTATCTGTAATCAAGAACTGGCAGAAAGAAGCTGCATATATATTCAATCAGATGTTGATAAGATTCAGATGTGGTGCAGAGATTGGCAACATTCTGTAAATTTTCAAAAATGTAAAATTGTGCAATTCACAGAACGAAAAAACTTAGTATCCTATAACTAATATCAGTGTGTCACTGTTGGAATTAGACAACTCATACAAATATCAGGGTGTAACACTTTGTACAGATATGAAGCAGGTTCAGTCATGGGTTGAGCAGGTGGTAATCTTCTGTATATTGATAGAACATGGGGGAAGTGCAATCAAGCTACAAAAGAAATTGCTTACAAGTCACCCATGCATCGGGTTCTAGAATAATGCTCAAGTTTGTAGATCTGAACCAGACAGGACTAACATATGTAGATAAGGGCAGCACGAATGGTCACAGGTTTCATTAATCCATGGGGGAGTGTCACGGAGAGATTGAAGGAACTGAAATGGCAGACTCTTGAAGACAGGCGAAAACTATCCTGAAAAAAAAGAATCAGGTGAAGTTTCAAGAACCAGCATTAAATGATTACTCTAGGAATATACTACAATACCCTATGTATAGCTCACATAGGGATTTTGAGTATAAGATTAGAATAATTACTGCACACACAGAGGCAGTCAAATAATCATTCTTCCCTACACTCCATACATGGACAGAATAGAAAGAAACCCTAATAACTGTTAAAATGGGTCATACCCTCTGCCATGCACCTCACAATGGTTTGCAGAGATGTAGACGTAGACTTAAGTGGCTGTAAAAAGTTTCATCCCCATTAAAAACCTCTGAAATACTAACTTTTAAATCTTTCTCCTGAAAGAAAAACACCTGACTATACTGTTTTTCCTTTTCTTGAGAGCCAGGGGGGCCACATTACAGGTTAAACCTCACCTGAGAGGAAAAGTGTGCGTCCTATCACATCTCACCATGGGGAGAGGGTCCAAATTTTAAAGAATCTCTTTCACATAGTTAATGGACATCCCTGAAGTGTTTTGTGGGATCTCCCTTCACCACCATCCCATCACGTGTAGCTTTCCTTCAACCACACTTAATGAAACCATGTCTATGATTTTATTAACTGTCATGTGTTGCATGTTTTAATGGAATTTGTTTACATTAGTGATTAGTACGTTGCTTTGGCCTGATGTCCATCAATGTAACTCGGTTATAGCATTTGGAACCATCCTAATATTTGAGGTATTTTCAGTGTTTCACTCAGCAGTATGGTAATTTCTTTTAGCTCAATAGCCTGGAGGCCTCGACTGAATGCCATTTCAACTAGTTTCTTGTCCCTCACCAATTCCAGTAATTCTACTGGAGGAAGGTGACCTACAGTGGAATCAGAACCACATGTCATTCATGTGTTTAAGGCAAGGTAACAGGCAGGATTAAAAATCTTCCTTGTCTAACTGGGATTCGACTCCGCATTCCATTTCCTGTCACACGCTTTGGCACTAGAACAGAATACGATTGTCGGTACTAGTCTGCAGATTTGTTATGCGAACAAATGCAGGGCATGTTTTCTCTTTCAGTCAATTCTGAAATTGTATTTTCTTGTTACAAGATCTCCCTATCCGTCTTCCCGTAATCAAGGTCCCCTTTTCCAAATTTTTCTGTAGACTAATGCAGCACAGATGATCAGTATTATTGATCAGTGGATTATGTCGATAGTTTTCATCAACAGTGAACCCAACCACATGTTACTGAAAGACTCCATCTGCCAAACTTGCCTTTGATATTTTCCACAAAAAATAACAGCTTTGTGGTGGTGAAAATGTCTCCAATAGTCATAGTGCAGACCAGGTAGTGAGGAATAAGTTTCACCCATAGCTCTTCTCCCCCCCCCCCCCCCCTCCTCCCTGCATGGTGTAGTGGGGAAGGGAAAGCCACAGGGACATAAGAAACAGCATTTAATGATCCATTACCAACCAAAGAGAAGGCCATAGAAGAACAGCCAGCTTTTTTGGAGCATGATACATTTCTTATGCAAAGTGTCTACTACATCATCTTCAATCAGGGGGCTCTCCCTGTGGGCTCCACCCAGCCACAGCAAGGGCTGTCTAGCACAGCAGCCATTACCAGGAACTCTGATGCTCCAGAGTGACAAGCAACTACCCTAGGCACACATGTGAAAGCAGCAGCTCAGGTATCATAAATGTGATCCTTGTCAGAGGGCTCAGCTAGATGGGTACATAACAGCCCCACCACATGAACTGACTACACGTGCCAGTGACCTAGTGGGACAGAGGGGAGCTACGGCAGGGAAGGAAGTGGGAGAGTCATCCATGCCATAGAAGCTAAGGAGGGAGATCCCAAAATGGCTAGCATGACAGGGAGAAAATTGGGAAGTGGAGGTCAAACCCCAAAGGGGGTGTGAAAATGCCCAGAAGGGAGGATGAAGAAAAAAAGGCAAGGGGAACAAAATTGCAAGGAATACAGGAAGCCAGGCAGATAGCCACATCAACATAGGCAAGAATTCCAAGAGAGGGGGCAGAGGGGAAGAAACAAGGATGGGGTGAGAGGGAATGGGGAAGGAAATGCAGTCTGCAGTGGAAGAATGATCTGTAAGAGCTCAGGGTCCTTGCGTGCCACACACCAACCCTCAAAAGAACTGTCAGCCCCCTGATGGGACCATAAGTTCAAGCAACTTGCAGAGAACATTAGGCTGTGTTTATAGTGGAGCAACGCAGTACGACTAGAGCAGTGCAGGCGAAACAAACCAGTACTGATCAGTGGGCATGATTATAGTGGTGCTGCAAGCAGATGGAGCAACACAGAGTGAATCAAACATGTCTGTTTCTGAGCACAGCAACCAAAGTTTATGAGTGACTCCAGCTGCTGTCGGACAACACTGGCAAAATTTTGCTCTTGCTTGGAGTTGCAGACGCAGTACCACTGTTTTCGCTTCTGTTCTTTTATTGTATTTTGAGAAAATGGCATCATCAGATGCCTTGATAGCAATTGTTTTTACTCAATATCCTTTATGGAACCAGTGAAACAAGTATCATCACAGGTGATTGATTCATCTTCGACTAGTTATCTGATGAGGTGTCAGCAGTATTACAAACTACAAGTACAGAATACATTTCCTTAATGTCTTATTTATTTTATTGTCTTAAAACGATAGGCGATAATAAAGTTTAAGTAGCATAACTGACAAACACACGAAAATAGTGTTTTATTATAAGTCAAAACTATAGAACATGAAGACAGAGAGGAGTTAAACGACTATACGTCAGTCCCAATTGACATAAGATGGAGAAAAACAGGCACCATACACCATACAGAAACGGAGGTTCGAAACTAAAGACTAAATGGTCTTTGCCATATTGCTTTGGCGGGTAAAAAGTAAAATGCGGTCGACAGCCCACACGTAATTTGCTAAAACGGCCGGTAACTCAGACGGCAAATCCAAGTGGCATTCCGTCAGGAAGTGGAGAACAGTTAAAACTTGGGCACAATGCATACAAAGTGGTGGGGTAGCGCCACTTATCAAATGACAATGGTTAAAAAGGCAGTGCCCAATACGCAGCCGAGTTAAAATAACCTCCTCCCAGTGGAGGGCCGAGAGCGGGTCGTCCAAGCTGCTGGGAGAGGCTTAATAAGCCTGAGCTAATTCCCGTGAAGCGAGGACCATTGGTGGTTCCAGCAGGATACCACCTCCTGCCAGATGGCAACACAAAGATCATTGGAGGGAATAGAGGAAGTCGTGGCTTGAGGTACAAGGATTGCAGCTTTGGCAGCAGCGTCAGCAGCTTCATTTCCCTGCAGGCCAACATGACCAGAAACCTACAGAAACATCACACTGGCTCCTCCAAGAGTGGGCAAGTGACAGTTTTCCTGGACCCACTGCAGAAAGGGATGGGTAGTGTATGGCGCACATAGACTTTGAAGGGCGCTGAGTGAGTCTGAGAAGAGGATACAATTGAAAAGGCTATGTTGCTGGATGTACTCCGTGGCCTGATACAGGGTGAAGAGCTCTACTTTAAATATTGAGCAGTGTGCCAGAAGCCAAATCGAAAGACACAGGTGCCAATGACGAAGACACACCCTTCCCCGTGTTCAGTCCGAGAGCCATCAGCGTATACAAAGATACTATTGCGAAGTTCCATGCGAAGGTCGTGAAACTGTAGGTGATAGATTGAGGCTGGAGTAGTGTCCTTAGGAAGCGAATGAAGGTCAATGTTAACATGGGCCGCTTCACGAAGCTAAGGTGGTGAAGGGTTCACAGCCACTGGGAAAGTTGCAGGTAGTGTGAAGTTAAGCCGCTGTAGCAGGTGCTGAAAGCAGACTCCAGGAGGTAACAGAGAAGAGGGACGCACCCCATACTGGCAATCAAATGAAGCATTGAAGAAGAGGTATAGGATGGGTGGCCACGCATGGCAAACAAACAATATGCGTACCTACTGAGGAGAAAGTCACGGCTATAGCAAAGTGGTAATTCAGCGGCTTCAGCATATAGTCTCTGAACTGGGCTAGTGTACAAGGCACCAGTGGCCAAATGTATGCCATGATGGTGGATAGTGTTGAGACGGATTAAGAGGGATCCATGTGCAGACCCATAACAAAGCACCCATAGTTGAGTTTCAAACGGACAAGGGACTGGTACAAATGGAGGGGGACGGTTCGATCGGCACCCCCAGGAAGAATCATTGAGGGCATGTAGGACACTGAGGAACTGCATGCAGTAGGCTGCCAGGTAAGACTCATGGGAGGACAAAGAGAGTTTCCTATCGAGCATGAGCTCCAGGAATTTTGTAATTTCATCAAACGGAAGGGAAACAAGCCCAAGATGTAAAGATGGTGGGAGAAACCTATAGCGTCGCCAGAAATTCATACAGACAGTTTTGTCAGTGGAAAAGCGAAAGTCATTGTCGATGCTCCAGGAGTAAAGAAGATCGAAACATCACTGAAGACACCGCTCAGTGAGACAGGTCCGTGAAGAACTGAAATAGATGGCAAAATCATCAACAAAAAGGGAGCCGGAGGTACCCGGTGGGAGACAGGCCATTATAGGGTAAATGGCAATATCTAAGAGGACTACGCTCAGGATGAAAGTCGGAAGCACACCGTTTTCCTTTATAAAGGTGTCCGACAAGGCAGAACCCTTACACATCTTGAAAACTCGGCCGTTTAAAAATGCCTGAAGGAAACAGGGCGGACGGCCACGAAAGCCCCACATGTTAAGAGTACAGAGTATACTAGTTTTCCAGCAGGTGTCGTAAGCCTTCTCCAAATCGAAAAACGCAGCCACAGTCTGGGATACCCGCAGAAAACCGTTCATTGCATGGGTGGACAAAGTAACGAGATGGTCAACTGCCGAATGCCACACTCAAAATCCACATTGTGCATTCGTCAGTAAAATACGAGACTTGAGCCACCATACCATCTGGGCATGATCATACATTCCATCACCTTGCAAACGCAGCTGGTAAGACAGATGGGGCAGTAGCTAGAAGGAAGGTTTTTGTCCTTACCGAGCTAAGGTATGGATATGATGCTAGCTTCACGTCAGCGTCTGGGAAATGTGCCCTCTGCCCAAATGCAGTTGTATGTGTGAAGCAGAAAGAGCGTGCCTGCCAGAGAAAGGTGCTGCAACATTTGAGCATGGATGGCGTCTGGCCCTGGAGTGGAGGATCAGGTTGAACTGAGAGCATGATCTAGCTCCCTCATAGTATAGGCGGCATTGTAGCACTCACGATTCAGAGAAGAGAAGGGTATCGCCCGAGCCTCCTCAGCTCGTTTCCGATGGAGGAAGGCAGGATGATAGTGGGAAGAGCTCGAAACTTCCGCAAAATGGCGGTCCAAGGTATTGGAGATGGCAGTGAGGACACTGTCTCTTGCTGTCAGCCCGGAAATTGGGGAATGGATCTTGGTCCCAGAGGGCAGTTGAAGGTTGGCCCACATGACAGAGGAAGAGGCGGAACTGTTAAAAGAACAGGTAAATGAAATCCAGCTAGCTCTTTTGCTATCCCAAAGAATGCGACGACACTTTGCACGCATCTGTTTATAATGAATGCAGTTTGCCAGTGTAGGATGATGGTTAAAAACACAGAGAGCACGTCTCTATGTGCGGATTGCGTCATGGCATGCAGCAGTCCACCAAGGGACTGGGACATGACGTGGTAAAGAGGAAGTGTGAGGTATGAAATATTCTGCTGCATTAAGGATAAAGTTTGTGACATATTCCATCTGGTTATCACAACTGGCTAATCTTGTTCTTCGAAGTTTGCCAGTCAGCCTTAGTAAGATGCCATTTGGGTGTGCATGTGGATGGAGTAGGAGCCAGCAAATGGATAGCACACGGGAAAAGGTCGCTCGAATAGGTGTCAGAAAGAACAGACCACTCAAGACGATGGGCAAGCTGGGCAGTGCAGAAGGATAGGTCCAAATGGGAATAGGTGTGCGAGGAGTCAGAAAGAAAAGTGGGTGCTCCAGTGTTAAGGCAGAAGAGGTTTAGTTTGTTAAGAATGTCAGCCTAGAGGGCAGCTCTTTGACAGGTCTTTGGAGAACCCCAAAGAGGATGATGCACATTACAGTCACTGAGAAGCAAAAAGGGGGAGGTAGCTGCCAATAAGCTGAAGGAAGTCTGCCCTGGTGACAGTGAATGACAGAGGGACATAAATGGTACAGAGGGGAAAAGTCGGGTGGGGAAGGAAAAGGAGAACTGCAACAGCTTGAAGATGAATAGTCAGGGAGATGTGTTGACTATGCATGTCATCCCTTATGAGCAGCATGATGGAATGTCGACCTCAGGGGGAACGTCAAAATGAATCAGTAGGAAATGTGAAAGGTCAAAGCAGTGAGGAGGGCGCATTTTCGTTTCCTGGGGGCTGAGTACAAGGGGATGCTGCAATGCTAAAAGCACCGTAAATCCTCTTTGTGGGACCAAAGACCGCAAACGTTCTACTGGAGGAGAGTCATGATGAGGAAGAGATGTAGGGGTGTCACAGCGGCAGCTACCGAGTGACAGCCTGTGAATAGTCGCTTTTAAAGGGCACAGAAGCAGGAGGATCTTGCTCCATGTCGTCCACAGAAGCATCAGTTTGCTTGTGTTGTCAGTCTGTGGAGTCCACCACTGAAAAACGCTTGGTGGTGCACCCTGGCAACATGGAGGCCGGTCGGGCTAAGGTATCATGTTGCGACACCGTCAAAGAGGATCTTCGAGTTGGCGAAGGAGAAGACCACTTGCCTTTGGTGGACTTCTTCGACCTTTTCGCTTACAAGAACACTCAGGTGTTCTGTGACTGGAGGGATGTAGGAAGTCTTCACAGAAGTACTACTTCTGTCCTTTCCAGCCTCCCATTTCTGTAGCTGGTGATTTTGCCACTATAGTCAAGAGTTTGATAGCTTCTTGCACAGCTTGGCGCGGGGATGGCAACGCTACCTCGACACTGGCCGATTTCATAACATCAGAGCTGAATTGCTGTCACATGTCTGTGAGGCCATGTCCTTCATGGAGTGAGGGATGACAAGAACAGAACTGTAGGTGCCAGACTGGAGAACACAGTGTTTGCGACTAGCAAGTAACTTGTGAGCGACTGGGTAGGCACTTTTTCCTGTTCCCAGATCTCTTCAACAGCCCGTTCATCATGATACACGGGACAGTCCCGAGAGGAGGCGGCATGGCCGACATTGCAGTTGATACAACCAGGAGAAGGAGGCGGACAATCGCCCTCATGTGCATCCCTACCACAGGTTACACATTTGGCTGGGTGTCGAGAAGACGTTCTAATGTGGTTGAATCGATGACACTGGCAGCAGTGCATTGGGTTCAAAATGTACAGCCAGACTGTGATAATTTTATAGCCTGCTTTGATCTTGGACAGAATCACCACTCTATCAAAGATGAGAAAAAGGGTGTGGGTGGGCACTAAGGAGGAAATCATCTTTTTCACTGCATGATGGACAGCAGTGACATACTGATCAGAGAGGTAAGCTCGGATTGTGGCCTTGGTTAGAACATCGAGCAGCCTGGTGTAAATAACACCAATGGGAAAAGTTCTGTGGGCCCTCGACACAAACAGCATAGCCATGGAGAAGTGAGGTAGCAAGCAGTTTTGAATTAGTCTCCAAAAACAAAGTGCCACTCTGTAAACGAGAGCAGGATGTCATAGGGCCAGCAATTTCATCAACACCTTTCTGAATAATAAACGGATTTACCATGGTGAAGGACTGACTGTCTTCAGTACGTGAGATCTCGAGGAACTGTGGTGCAGCAGGAAGGGTCTTTGAATCATTAGCCTCATTACGTTTACATTTTGTAGACATTGATTGTGAAGATGATTGACTCATCATGAGGAAATCCCCAACGATTGCTAGCATCTCCGATGGCACGCTCCTTCCAACTGGGGGCCCCCTACACAAGGGGGGGCATCCACCTTAGGTGATTGATCACACCTCAGGTCACACCTCCCGAACACCTGACAGAGGGACCAATCGCAATTTGGAAAGGTTGCAGCTCAGGCAGTCACCCCTCCCTGTGCCTGGCCAGTACCAGGGGTATGTGGACCCTCCCTGTCGACCCAGGGCTGGGAATTACGCGTTACCCAGTCATCTGTTATGTGTCAGAGTGCATGGGCCGGCCTTCAGCAGCACACAGGGAGGAAGAAGAAAAGGGGAACCTCAAACACCGAAGTGGAGGAACGAGAGAAGAAGGGAAACAAAGAAAGGGAAAGGGAGTGAAAAACAACAGTCAGACTGTTTGTACATCAATGACATTCAATGCAAAACATTCCCAATAACACCCCAGACATGTTCCCCAAGGGGAAAGCAGGAGGGGGAGGGGGGGGGGGGGGGTAAGAATAGCGAGAGCAAGGAGAGACATGAAGCAAGGAAGGGAAAAAAATGCTGCAAAGGCTGGGGCCCTATGTTAGCCAAGCACAAACCCACCAAAGAGTGGCAATCCCCTTGGGCGAGCCATCTCCTTTGGATAGCTTGATTTGAAGCTCTGTTCAAGTTTCGTCTTATCTGATAAGTGCTTTATGCTCAATTTCTACTGCATGTTGCCTATTGACACTCAGGTGTCCTAGGTCAGTGAGTGTTGTAGAGAATATGTACATTTCACAATATCATCAGCAAATTCTGGTGAAGTTTGTATTGGCTTTCAAAATATGCTCCACTTAGTGTTCATTATTTCAAAATCATATTCAATGAATTGTCAAGGACTAGAAAAGCATGTTTTGAAGTATTCTTTCCATGGATCTAAAACCTATTGATGTAAGATTTGATGAAATGCCCCAGTGAATGCAAAAGGCACCACACTTATTGTCTTTGGTAGTGGAGAGTCTGGCAGTATATTAAGCTCCCTTTATTGCCTCAAGTGAAATACACTAGAAGAATGAAATCTACCATCTTCTCTTTTCGTCCCACTGCACCCAGCAATGATTTCCTGTGAGGATCTGCAGCTGCTTGTAGGATGATTGAATGAAAATATTTTATACATATAAACATTGTATCAGAATTTGTGAGCATTTTAGACGAACGTGTTTTCTGTCAATTTCACCGATTGCATTTGAAAGTTCTACATGTTCTAATGTTCTATAAATCGTTCACAGTATTTAGAAAATCCTCTTCAGAAGGCACTCATTTGTTTTGGCTGGAGGCAACGCTAGAGCACTTTGGTAGTTGACTCCACAGTCCTTACAGTGATTACAAATGTTATACTGAATGTCACAGCAATGTCTCAAAACCTACTACTGGTTTCTAGGAACCATTAACAACTCTTGTTTCACCAGCTGTCGGTGGCCTTTAAAGATTACATTACTCCACTGAAAGAAATCTGTAGTTACTTGTACACCACACTAGCTACATAAGGAAGTTATGCACAGTAACTCTTTGGCTTGTGCGCTACGTGCAATCAGTTGCCAAAATTCTATTTCACTATCTCAAACCATATATGAGATACAAGGGATTTAGGAATATTTCATTCTCGCTTCATCGTCAGGGGGGGACAAGCAGAACGGAGTCCGCTATATACAATCCATTTTTAGAAGAATGGAGTGAGCTATAGATCCCATTCCAAGTTTAAAGAATGGCTGAGTAAGTTAAGTACACTTGGTACATAGCAACATGCGATCTAACATCCACGATGTCCTTTAGTTTTAACTGGAAACTATTCAACTTATTTGTAGTAGTTTAATTTGGAAATACTGCAATAACTATAACAACTAACAAACTTATAAGCAGTTTATCATGAAGCTCACGAATAAAGCTACAGTATGTGTGATACTAATTTTTTTTTACCAAGTAGTTTCTGTAAAATCATTACAGAGATTGCAGATCGGCTGGTTTGTTCACTTACTGTACACATAATCAAGTGAGCCTGCCACACAGCTTGCTGGTCCCACTATACCTGGACACCAAGCAGTACCGAGGTAGCTGCCTGAGGTGCGCCTCCACTTTGCTCTGTTGCACTGCTTCACTATATTCTGAGACTTAGACAGCTGTCGATCTCGAAGGGTGTTTACCTTTCTTGCCACTGAGATAGGAACTCACTGTCGCTCCAAATACAGTTGCAGATGGCAAGGATGAGACACTGGCAAACCACTGATAAGTGTTTGAGAATTTGGCTGCAGGTGCAGTGTGGCCCTGGAGCTATGTCAGGGAAAGAGCTAGGGCACTCACAGAATGGAGCTTCATAAGGTTCCAGGTGACATGTAGTAAATAGTAATGGAAGTCTGCCCACTGTTCGAGGACATGAAACGCAGCCTGATAATTCTCTGACACAGAGGCTTGAGCGTCAAAGATCAAGCTCTGTGAGGGAGTTTTAGACAGCTTTACTATGGCTAGTGGTCATAGTACCAACCTACCAAAGGTTTGTGGGCATTGAAATCACCCAATATTGGGAAGGGCAGGGGCAGCAGAGAAAACAGTGCAGGCGAAGCATTTTGGGACACTTCATTGTGTGTATCGGCTTCTCCTTTCATGCCGCCAATCTGAAACACATCTGTAATTAGCGGGTTATCGTTAGCTCAACCCCTGCATTCAGATTGATTTCTGTAGTATCTGCCTCAGCCTCTAGAGGACCTTCCGGTCACCAGCCACAAGGTCCAGAAGATAACATGGGTCATCACACATGTTACAGACCATAAATTCCAGAGATGTCTTCACATGAACAGCCACAGTCTCTAAAGTCATATTGACTGGCTTGTGCTTGCTGTAGACCGAGTCCAGACCATGAAAACGACACCTGACGTTCTTTCACAGCCCTTATAGCCATGGAGGATGGGGGTCTGCATTGCTGGGAAATAAGTTTACTGAAGAGTGATGCAAAAAACAGGGGAAGTGCACAAAAGACATTGTAGCAAAGGGAGAAAAACCAAAACAGTCCCACTGGAGCATAATGCTATGAGTGTCCTGTGGTGGTGTGAAGGGACCAAGGAGGCAGGTCATGCCTCAGAGCCACCTGTTGCCACTGGTTGTGAAGATGCACCAACAATACACATTTGTTACAAATCAAGGTGCATGGGAAGGGGGCAGTCATAGAAGCCAGCAGGAATGCTGCCACGGATACAGAGGTGGAACATATGGAGTCTGGCAGCATGGGGTTCATCAAAATATTCCTCTTTTTGGAAGATTCCTTCTCGTCCTTAAACGGTTTAGACTTCTGTGAGGCCTTGGATAGGAGGAATGCAAAGTCATATGACCTGCTACCTGTGGTTCCTTCAGCCACTGGCTGACATCCAGTTGCATATCTGCATATCTGGGAAGGGAGCATCCCGAGGGTCCCCGTCCTGGAGGGGTGCTGGAGGAGAGAGAAGGGGAGGGGGGAAGCAATGTAAGGAGGACGAATCGGTGTAGTTAAGCAGCCCAAGAGCGAGACAGAGAAGACATGGAGAGCGATGGCACAGTCACTAAAGATGATGATGTCATAGCATTAGTCGATCTGATCTCTTCTTGATTTGTGAGGTGGTTAAGGATCTTTTATTCTTTAGTTTTCTTTCCCACTTGAAAATGGTGCAGTCTGGTGAACAGGGGAATGGTGCTCCGCACAGTGGGGGAAGGGCACAAGGAGCAATGCTGTGCAACTGACAGGCACAATCCCTGACATTGCAGTGCAAAGATGTGTCCACATCGTATGCATGTGTAGCAATGCATGGGTGGAGGAATATATGGCTTGACATTACAGTAGTACACCATCACGTTGACCTTCTCAGGCAATGAGTCACCTTCAAAGCCCAAGATGTGGGCTGGAGTATCCACTCCGTTGTCTTTTGGTCCCCACTGGACATGAAAGTCAAAATTCACACCTCGTCACTCCAAATTAGCACTCAACTCATCATCTGTCTGTAAAAAGAGATCTCTGTGGAAAATTATACCCTGTACCATATTCAGACTGTTATGGGAGGGCAGGGGGTTATAGTGACAGCAAGAGTATCATCCAGCTTGTCACAGATGAACAGCACTCGAGAGTAATGTGCCACTTTTCATGTTTGTAATCACTGCAGCTTAGCCAAACTGGTCCTCAAGGTGTTCCACGAAGAACAGTGGCTTTCCAGTCAGAAAGGAATCCCCAACTGCCCTAGAACAAACCAAATTTTGTGGGCGGGGGGGATATCTCTCACCTCATCTCTGAGACGTATGTTCCTCCTCTGGCGTAACCAGGGAACAGAACATTCTGGGGTCTTACGTCTCCTTGATGTAATATGTCTTAGCTTCAGAAGAGACTGATGGAGCCATGCAGTGTGCAAATCTTCCACCATGGTACCACTCACTCTGAACAAAGACTCTTCCCACGAGCATCACCCACCCACAGCAACAGTTACCTGGTCAGTAAACTGTTGCCCAGAGTTTCAAGCTCAGGCACAAACATGCAATTCCTGCGTGTTCAGGGGGCTACCACCATACAGGTACTTGACAATTCCCCCTCCCTCCCCTCTTGGAGTGCCTACAGTACTGGGTTTTGAGATGGTGCTGTTGCTAGATGAAAGGATGCAAAGAAATAAGGGCACAATAAGTGCTGGATGACCTACCCTGCACGATCCACAATTCTGTACAATTTGCAAAAGAAGTAGCATGTAGATCCCAACAAGGGAAGGACAGCATATAATAAATAAAGGAAAATTGGAGAAGGTTGGAAGGAGAGAAAACGAGTGTCCAAAACAAAACTAGATCGAAGCACAATCTACACCAAGAAGACCACCCAGTGGGGTGTGGCAGGAGGTTGGTGAACAGGGGGGGGGGGGCGGTGGAGGCAGATTTGCAGTACAGAGAGGATTATAGTGCTGTGCTGTAAGGAATGGGGCCCCATGGTGTGGTGGCTAAGCATGTACTCTATAGAAATTTGAGGCTCCGGGAGGAGGGGCTAAAGATGCCTATTTTTGACTTTTTTACAAAAAAGGTCAACTTTGTCTGCAGTTCGTAAACTATTGGGAGGCAGTAGTATTCTGTGACTATGTATTCGGAAGTTACTACAAGCAAAGTGTCAGGTTTGTCCTGCAATTACTTCCAGAGATATATAAAACTAAACTTCACTTTTCAAGCATCTATTATTTCGGATGACTTAGCTTCAAATTATCCGTATGAATACTGCTCATGAAATCTTTATTATTTTACTTAAGGGTGCAAAAAGTTGTACAAAACAGTGTTTTCTTTCAATAAGAAATTGCAAGATATTTTTTTCAAAGTTACCAAAAACTGAGGGGTGCACTGTTGAAAACTGCACTGTCTGCTTGAACAACTTTGATAATGTTTACTAGGAAAAATTCTACATAAAATTTTATCAAAATCCACAAAGTCCATGTGAGGACCTCGAATCGCCCACACGTAAGTACTGTCCAGCTAATGACTGCTGCATTAGGGCGGAAGTTCAACAACAGTGAAGCAAAAGGAAGTGTTTCATTTCCTAGAGATGTAGGCATGGAGCTGCATTATGGCAGAAGTTCAACAACAGTGAAGCAAAAGGAAGTGTTTCATTTCCTAGAGATGTAGGCATGGAAGTAATGAAGTAAGATGTAGCTCACTAATAAGGCAATATTATTCTCTCCCTCGACCCTTCATATTGCATCTATTCCATCTCCCTGTCTCTGCCATTTCTGTATGCTGAAAATATTGTTATTGCCTGGAACTTCCTAGTAGATTAAACCTCAGTGCCACACCAAGACTATCTCTTAATCCCTGCCTTCTGTGTGCAAATACTCTACCAACTGAGCCATAGACATACAACTTGAAGCATGTCCTTATGGCTTTACTTCCACAGGTACCTCTTGTACCTTCCAAATTTCAATGTAGATGTAGAAATAAGGAACATATGAGGGTTATTCAATAAAAGATAGATTGATGTTGAAAAACTTATTATCAAATAATCGGTCAGAAATCAGTATTTTCCCCTTCAAGTCATCATTAAGAGGGATGGATGTGTTACATCTTATCATCCACTTTTGGAAGACTTCCACAAATCAGTTTCTTAATTTCTTGATAATCATTCCAAAATTCCACCTAAAGCTTTCACTACATCATTTTCAGAGTGGAATAAACGTGCAGGGTGGCTATAATGAGACTTTTGCTACCTGAGCCAGTGTAGATGGAAGACTATTTGATGCATGAGTACCCAACTTATAGGAATGATGTTCAGACTGTGTACTGCAGGACTTGCGTTCCTAGTAGTGTTAGTGGCACAACTTGCTGTCAGGTGCCGGCACTGGTATGACAATTTAAACGTAAGGACCAGTACGAATTATGGTTGCAAACTGTCAGTATAGGACTGGACAAGGTGAACAGTGCTTGGCTTTACTCGTAAAGCTGTTTTATGAAAACAGAAACAATGCTTTTGCTCTTTGTGAGTATCAATGCGTTACACGTATATGGAAAGGTCCTCTTTCTGAATCGGGATTGAGGAACATGATTTGCAAGTTTGAATTACATGGCGATTCGGGAATTGATTCTGGGAGAGGCAGCCGGCCAATTTCACCACAAATTGTTGAAGTAGTTGTTGGCATGGCTGAAAATACTGGACACAATGTGCAAACTTCAAATAGTGCACAAGCTGTGCTGCAACATTTAAACATTCCACAGTCCACTGTTCGGGAAGTGCTGTGAACAATTATGAAATGGTATCTAGTGTGCTTCCAGGCTCTTATTACATTTTTTTCGTATTCAGTTTTAATACCTATGTCATTTAGATGTAAAATACATCAAATATATGCTAATCATCACACATTATTTTTATTTTCATTTTAGCCTCATGTTACACTTTCCACCTTCTAAATACCATGTCACCCTCACAACATCCCCAGAACGACCCCATTAAGTTTTATTTACATTCCCTCCGCAAACACGCCTTCGCCCTAGCCAGATTACGCTCCCATATTTTATTTACTCAGGCTTGTCTGACATTTGGCATTACCCCCAAGGCCTCACACTTAGTTTCCATCTCTGGCTGTAACCCCTCTTTCCATCAGTCCCTATACCAGTTCCAAACTGAACAATCCATAGCCCTCACCCGCCTAATCCTTCACCTACACATCAACTCAGCCTGTGAACACACCCGTCAACTCCTATCCCTAACCAAAGTCCTCAATCTTTCCTCTCCCACATCCACCCCGGCTGTTCAGAGCATCCTCCTACAGGCCAACCGCAAATTAGAAAAACATGCCACCCTCCACCCCAAAAAACTATCCAATCTCCTGGTTTCCCACCTCCGGAAAGGCACCTCACTGACCCTCCACAACCTTTCCAACAAACCTCAACCTCCTATCATTGGACACAGACCCAGTCTCTCCCATCTACTCAATCTCCCACTTCCAGCTCCACTCCCCCCAAAACCTCAAAACTCTAATCAACACAATCTGGAACCACAACACCCCAATTCAGTAGTTAACCTTTCCTCCAAACCTCTCTCCCAATCCGAAACCTCTGTCCCATCCAAAGGCCTCACCTTCAACCCTACTCCCAGATTCAACCAAACAGCCCTCATCAAAGATTTACTGTCCTACACTCATAGTCTCTGCTGGAAATATCACTTTGCCATGAAGAAAAATAATCCTAATCGTACTCCTAATGATCCAACTTCCCAAGACACTAACCAAATTGAACCCTGCCTGGAACAGTTACGTCCTCCGTCACAGTGGGATCCACCTCCTCTTCATCAAAATCACCCTCTCCAAACCTTCCAGGAATTTCTCACTTCCAGCCTTGGCTCTCAATCTTTCTTGAAAAACCTTAATCCTACTGCCAACATCACCACAGCTGAAGCTCAGGCTATCCGTGACCTGAAAGCTGACCGATCCATCGTCATTCTTCCGGCTGACAAGGGTTCCACGACCGTGGTACTTGATCATCGGGAGTATGTGGCTGAGGGACTGCGTCAGCTTTCAGACAACACTACATACAAAGTTTGTCAAGCTAATCCCATTCCTTATGTCGAGGCGGAGCTTCAAGGAATCCTCAGAACCTTAAGCCCCCTACAAAACCTTTCACCTCACTCCATCAACCTCCTGACCCCACCGACACCCCGCACCCCTACCTTCTACCTACTTCCTAAAATTCACAAACCCAAACATCCCAGCCACCCCATTGTAGCTGGTTACCAAGCCCCCACAGAACGTATCTCTGCCTACGTAGATCAACACCTTCAACCCATTACATGCAGTCTCCCATCCTTCATCAAAGGCACCAACCACTTTCTGGAACACCTGGAATCCTTACCCAATCTGCAGCGCCCGGAAACCATCCTTGTAACCATTGATGCCTTATACACAAATATCCCGCACGTCCAGGGCCTTGCTGCGACGGAGTACTTCCTTTCGCGCCGATCACCTGCTACCCTACCTAAAACATCTCTCCTCATTACCTTAGCCAGTTTCATCCTAACCCACTACTTCTTTACATTTGAAGACCAGACATACCAACAATTAAAGGGAACAGCCATGGGTACCAGGATGACCCCCTCGTACACCAACTTATTTATGGGTTGCTTAGAGGAAGCCTTCTTGGTTACCCAAGCCTGCCAACCCAAAGTTTGGTACAGATTTATTGATGACTTCTTCATGATCTGGACTCACAGTGAAGAAGAACTCCAGAATTTCCTCTGCAACCTAAACTCCTTTGGCTCCGACCTCCATCTGTCCAATGACCAGCTTCACACATCCGTCCACATCAAACCCGCTAACAAGCAACAGTACCTCCATTATGACAGCTGCCACCCATTCCATATCAAATGGTCCCTTCCCTCCAGCTTAGGTCTTCATGGCAAACGAATCTGCTCCAGTCCTGAATCCCTGGACCATTACACCAATAACCTGAAAACAGCTTTCGCATCCCAGAACTACCCTCTCGACCTGGTACAGAAGCAGATAGCTAGAGCCACTTCCTCATCCCCTCAAACCCAGAACCTCCCACAGAAGAACCCCAAAAGTGACAGGATACTTTCTGGGACTGGATCAGACTCTGAATGTGGCTCTCCAGCAGGGATATGACTTCCTCAAATCCTGCCCTGAAATGAGATCCATCCTTCATGAAATCCTCCCCACTCCACCAAGAGTGTCTTTCCGCTGTGCACCTAACCTTCGTAACCTCTTGGTTCATCCCTATGAAATCCCCAAACCACCTTCCCTACCCTCTGGCTCCTACCCTTGTAACCGCCCCCAGTGTAAAACCTGTCCCACGCACCCTCCCACCACCACCTACTCCAGTCCTGTGACCCGGAAGGTGCACACGATCAAAGGCAGAGCGAGGTGTGAAAGCACCCACGTGATTTACTAGCTGACATGCCTTCACTGTGAAGCCTTCTGTTTGGGAATGACCAGCAACAAACTTCCCATTTGCATGAACGGACACAGGCAGACAGTGTTTGTTGGTAATGAGGATCACCCTGTGGCTAAACATGCCTTGGTGCTCGGCCAGCACATCTTGGCACAGTGTTACACCATCCAGGTTATCTGGATACTTCCCACTGACACCAACCTATCAGAACTCCGGAGATGGGGACTTGCCCTTCAATATATTCTCTCTTCCCATTACCCACCAGGCCTCAACCTCCGCTAATTTCAAGTTGCCGCCCCTCTTACCTCACCTGTCATTGAACAACATCTTTGTCTCTGTACTTCCACCTCGACTGACATCTCTGCCCAACCCCTTTGCATTTACATATGTCTGTCTGTGCCTGTATGTGTGCGGATGAATATATGTGTGTGTGGCCGCATGTACCCTCTCCCTTAAAACCCACATCCTTTTGTCTTTCTCTCACCTTCCCTCTTTCCTGATGAAGCAGCTTTGGGCTCCGGAAGCTTGAATATTTGTGTGTGTGTGTTTGTGTGTTTTTTATTGTGTCTGTCAACAAAGCAGCACTTTCTCGTTTGCTGAGTTACAGCATCTTTCTTTTTTATTTATATTTTTCTGATGTGGAATGTTTCCCTATATATATTTCATTATGTAAAGTTTCTGTAATGTCCTTTCCACATACTATATACATCACATATAAAAATACAAATACAGTTACAAAATACACTTATCCCATTCATCTGGTAACATGACATTATCGTCACTTATAGTCTCTAACATATTCTGTCCCCTTTTTATGTATGTATTTTCATTGTTTGTTGCTTTGTTTTAGTACATTTTGTTAAATTACAATTTCGTTACATTGCTTGATTCCAACTACATGAGTACACATTTTACTCTCGTTTAGTTAGACATTCTACATATAATATTCATACCATAATAGATTTTCTTTTTCTTTATGGCATAAATTGACGTATATTTAATTTCAATTTACAATGACATTTGTTGGAGCATATTTATCAAATCCAAAGAATTAAAGAAGTAAACAATAGATACTACACGCTGCTTAGATAACTACACATGGCCTCACCTTTCTAGCATTCTCCAGGAAATATCTACACACTATAGGGTTGAGGAAATTCCACAGAAAGGCATATAAGTGCCCAGTTACGTCTCGTTACTAGACTTACCTGCGATCCCAAGAACAAAATAATTTATTGTTTGTAAACACAACTCAAATATGATGATACAAGTCATATCGAATACTTATTCAGTGGTTAGAAGTGCAGCTCAATATTTACTCGTTATATTCTTTGTACAGAGGATAATAATTTCATATGCTGAGGTATACAGTGTTGTATCATCAATACGTTCTGTTACGTAGAATAATCGTAAAACAGTGTTTACATAAGCAACAAATGTGCATAAAAATTTCAATGTAAATCACATGTTTGATGCTTTCATAGGCAGATAATGCTCACAGTAGTTAGGTTTAGACCCCTTGATTATTTGGTAATGCTCAGTCTTAGTTCAGTATCGTGATACGTGATGTACTGCAACTGTTTTCTTCATCACATATTTTCACACTATCACATTCATACATAGCATAAACTTATAACTATATTTATCTTGTAATGCAGCCCTTTGTTATGTTTATATGGTACCTAACACTCTACAACCATTTATCATTCTTCATTTTAGCATGTGTTGATGCATCGTTCCCTGGAAGAAAAACTTAGCATTAACTTAAATGTTCAGAGATAATTTATAGTGGCTTGATGGCTATGAATACCTTTATCAAATATTCAGACATGTATTCATGCACTGTAGTGTGCAGGCATGCTACCACAAAACTAATTTAATGTCATGTGTGCATCTCTACATACCTTATAAATCTTAAAGATAAAGTGTATTACAGGCAGGGTGCGACCTCTTATTCAGTTTGCCACCTCTACTGTACTCTCTTGTTTACCTGCATCAGGACCTTCCTGGTCCATCAAAAATAATTAGTACATGTACTTTCAGTACTTAAATTTGTAAAAATTGTACATATAATAGAGGGAAACATTCCACGTGGGAAAAATATATCTAAAAACAAAGATGATGTGACTTACCAAACGAAAGCACTGGCAGGTCGATAGACACACAAACAAACACAAACATACACACAAAATTCAAGCTTTCGCAACAAACTGTTGTCTCATCAGGGAAGAGGGAAGGAGAGGGAAAGACGAAAGGATGTGGGTTTTAAGGGAGAGGGTAAGGAGTCATTCCAATCCCGGGAGCAGAAAGACTTACCTTAGGGGGAAAAAAGGATGGGTATACACTCGCACACACACACACATATCCATTCACACATATACAGACACAAGCAGACATATTTAAATATGTCTGCTTGTGTCTGTATATGTGTGGATGGATATGTGTGTGTGTGCCAGTGTATACCCGTCCTTTTTTCCCCCTAAGGTAAGTCTTTCCGCTCCCGGGATTGGAATGACTCCTTACCCTCTCCCTTAAAACCCACATCCTTTCGTCTTTCCCTCTCCTTCCCTCTTTCCTGATGAGGCAACAGTTTGTTGCGAAAGCTTGAATTTTGTGTGTATGTTTGTGTTTGTTTGTGTGTCTATCGACCTGCCAGCGCTTTCGTTTGGTAAGTCACATCATCTTTGTTTTTAGACATAAATATTGTACATATATAGATATAATGTATATAGTAATGTAACTTACGTTAATATATCACAGTTTAGGGCCACTTCCCACGTATATAATCCCTTAGCTTATCATTGTATGTGTGTATTGTGTAGATAGTTGTAGTTGTAGTTTAGACTCTCCCTTAATTTTCTACATCCCTGTTTATGCAATAAGCTTTAAAAATGCTAGTGCAGGCTGTAGCTCATAGGGCATGTTTGTTTTGGGTGCTCAGACACTCCCAGCGGTGTCTGTTTAGCACACAACTCCTTGCAGTTTGTTGACTAGCTTGCTCCCCAGTGTGCATGTGCTGCATCGCTCTGATTCTACGTATGTTGCAGTGAGTTGTGTACTGCATTGTGCACTACCGTGCAAATCACAAGTTCGTTTATTGGCTTTCATCTGGGCCCTGTGCAAGATAAAGTGTTGTATTTAGAGTATTGTCATCTCTAGACACGCAGAAGTTAAATTCTTCCTTGTTACATCGACTCATCATTTACACATTTGACATATAAGAAAAATACAAACAAAAATTTTCCATATCAACTAACAACATAAATTCTGCAAACTGATTTTCCAGCATCCTAAATCTAATACTATTATACATATATACAGCCCTTGTTCAATATATAAACGTTCTCAGGT
This sequence comes from Schistocerca piceifrons, assembly GCF_021461385.2. NCBI lineage: Eukaryota > Metazoa > Arthropoda > Insecta > Orthoptera > Acrididae > Schistocerca > Schistocerca piceifrons. The sequence continues at coordinate 565,146,479 of NC_060143.1, forward strand.
CTTTGTGTGTGTAAAGGCCGCTGTCTTTACCTGTGTTCATGTGTACCAATCTGTATACACCCAGGTAGGGGATTTTAGTAATTATGTGTGGTCCAGTGTGTAGTAGTTGCCACTTATGGTTCAGTGTTCCAATTTTTCTGGATTTGGGTTGTGTTCTGAGGAACACAGTTTGTCATATATAAAATTGTTCTGTATGTTTCAGCTTTGTCATAAATTCCTTTCCTATATTTAGCTCATGTTTCAAGGTTGATTACTGCTTCTTGTATTTTATCATCCAGTGATAATTCCGGTATCAGTATCTAGGGCAAAGGTTTTTCTCACTCGTCTACTTCTGTGCAATTGAATATTGGCTTATTTGGTGTAAATCCAGTTGATGTATGGGGAAGGTTCTTAACAACTTGTAAGAAGGGAGTGACATATTCAGTCCACTTGGTATGCTTACGAGGAATATATGTCCTCACAAACCTGTTGAATTCTTTAAACACCCTCTTTAAGGGGAATGATTTGGGATGAAATTTGGATTCTAAAATGTGTTTGATTTGGTTGGAATTTACAAACTCTTTCCATTTACATCCAACAAAATATGAGGCATTATCTGTGAACATTACTTCTGGTTTTCCTACTCCTATTCGTCTTATAATTGAACTGGCTGTTACTATTCTGTACAGCACACAGTTTTACGTACTTGATGAAAATATCATACAGACTTACTATATATCTTACTCTTCCCTTACCTCTGGGATAGGATCAAGCCAAATCTAATGATACCTTTTCTAGAGGTTTTTTTAGCCACAATGGGATGTAGTTCTATGTGTTTGGAGATGTTGGAATGTTTTGCTTTCTGGCAAACAATACACTTTCTTATCACCGGTAGTACTCTTTATCCAAGGTTGGGGTAGTAACAATATTTACCTATTTTGTCAGTGCATTTTGCAGTGCCTTAATGGTCCCAAGTATTGTGTGTGTGTGCAAGATAAAATCATCCACATTTTCCTCTGGCAAACACATACGCCATTGTTCTTGTTCGGGATGGTTCCTATGAAACAGAACATCTTCGTGAAAAGTGAAAAACCCTTTAACTTCTCATCAATGTTTTGCATAAGCTTCGCTATTACCTCACTCTTCCTGCTGTAATTGCTCCATGTGTTTACACATGTCAACATGGTATGGTCGGAGTGTTTTGTTCTCCATTCTAACAGCTCTGGATGACCATTTAAGTGTGAAGTAGATACACAGACTTCCACTTCTCTTACGAGATGACTTACTTGATACGCTCGGCCGACCTTCCTTGCTGGCTAGCCTGCTGCTGCGAACTCTATTTCACTTCTTCTCAAAAGTATGCTGCTAGGTACAGGAATTTCTTAAGACTCTTTCTACTTATAAAAATAAGTAGACGTACAAAGTTTCATTCCCTTCAATTAATGACATATATTAAACTTCAGACATTTTACAAATCCCACTCTTCACATAAACATATACTGTTTCATAAGTCTCTTGTGTCTCCAAACATCAGAAACAAAGTAATTTACATATAAGAGAAAGTTGGCTTAACACCATGTCCATTCTCAACATAAATCTTAATACACATCTTCACTTCAACAAGGCTAAGACAAAAGTTTTTCTCAAGAGTGCCTTCTCAACTGTTCTCATTATTATAACAATGATCACTGACACAATTAGCACAAAACAACATAGAAGCACCATGGTTCTTCCATACACTTTTACTAAAATACCCATGGGTCACCCGACAAGTACTTGTTGTTGCCGTTCAACTGCCGTATCTACATTCTTCTCATGACTGAATTTCAAACCTGCACACACAAACGTGTGACACACAGTAGGTAGGATCCTATCATCCCACACTCACTTCTAAAATATCGTGTGTTCAAGATGGTAGAAGGCTGAGTGGTTCTAGAATTTATACAGAAATTCTCTAAAGACTATATATCCCCCCCTCAGATTGGATGCAATATTTTATCCACTATCATTATGTAAATAATATCACTCTTAAAAACATTTTGTATCATAACAACACATACATACATACATACTTCAACAGCAATAATTTTTTTTCCTCTAGAACAATCTTTAGCTGAGCGTTTCTATATTCTGTTCTTACTTTATTTTGATATCCAGACATGAGCATTTATTTGTGGTTCAGTCAGCTTCCCTAGTATGTAGGAATTAGACTCTTTTCTTATTTTCAATCGTAAGCTTCATGTGTTCATGACACATGAGTAATCTACTTTCTGCCCTCTTTTTTGTACTACTTTTCCTTACTATACACTATTTTTTGTAGTTTGGAGGAACTTTGGGCGAAATGAAAGTGTTCTTTTTGACACTCGTAAATTTACATGAAACATAACAATGCTAGTTGTGCATAGAATTCAAACTTTCTGGAATAATCCCTATAAAATTTGTGACTTTTGCCACAAGGATCAGTACCTATACCTTGCTTGTGGGGTGACCTTATGAGAGCACCTTTATAAAACATTTATAAAAACCTTTATAAAACATTCCTGTTATTTTGGCCACAGGTCGTCCTATCTCCATGTAGGTACGCCTGCCCTATACACTTAGCAACACCCTCCTTATCCTTTCTGAGTAGGCCTCATGGTTCATTACCCTGGTATACATTCCTGTGTATACTATAATTAAGTATTATCTGCAGAAAATAAAAATCTATTCTACACTTTGCATTCACTTTTTACTGCATCATTTACTCCCAAGAGTCCTCCTCTACTTCTCAACTTCTATACTCTTAGTAGATATTATGTCTATATATACTATCCTACAATTCGTCAGAGTATTTATTAAACTGACATTTCCTAATGATCAGCATGACTAGTGCCACTCCTGCTTTCTTTGCACACATTTCTTCCGTGTCTTTCTCCTGCTCATTACTGATTTATAGTTATCCCACAACTCACATGCATTTGTCTCCCTTTTTGTGCATTAATACGTTTCCACTATTCTTTCTTTGTGTGTGTCTAGGCTTTTTAGTCTGTAATTTCAATGTTTGTGTCTAAATGTATTTTTGTGTGTATGCGAATGTGTGTTCATATAGTCTGATTCTTTGGCCTTCTTATCTAAAGATAATATGTAGGTTATTAGAAACCATAGAAACAAGGAAGGACTTCAGCCATAGAAGTTTGTGAATATGGAAAGAGGGAAAAAATAGATAGGTCCTCAAATGAGAAGTAAGAAAGGAAAAAATAGATATGGTTGCTAAGATCTAAGAAGAGAAAGAAGATAGCCCCAAAGACAGGAAACCCTTCTCATCCCCCTTCCCCAGGATCTCTACCCCTCAGGTACTTGAGTGAGATGCCGGAGGAGGAAACACCGAAAGCAACTCCGGATCCGATGGTCATCACTCCACCCGTCTCCTACAGAATGTACATTCCCACCTTCACCCTTGAGGTCCCCAAAGGAAATCTTAGCAAACCTATGGAAACAGCGAATGGTGAAGAATCAGGCACACTTGTTTGCAAGGTTTGTCTGAAAGGTGTGATGTGTGTTTTGTGTTAGCCATGATTTATTTGCTCTTGTAAACCATATTTTTATTTACAATAACCATCTGTTTCAAAACCTATACAAACCCTCCCATTTGCATCACATCTCATAAAAGATATAAAATAGTCTATACAAAATAGAAAATTTATACACTATGGTATCACAGTTGTTTAATTATTAACCTCATATTATATTATTCATAAATATAATACTCTATTCATTTTATTTTATGTCAATATCACTTTCTTTCTTATTCTGTGATCCTCCTAAGTTTTCTTTATTTTGTAGTGGTATCCAGTTTTCTAAGCACTATGATTATAGGGTAGTTTGAGATGTTAGAAATAGATGACAGAATAGTGGAAGATTTTAAAGGAATTCGGTGTAGGAAAACTATTTTGGAAGAAACACCAAAAACAACTCGGGATCCGATGGTCGTCACTCCGCCCGTTAACTAAGAATGTTAACGTCCCTGGGGGAAACATACAACTTTACGTCTTTTACATTGTACTTCCCTTTTTCTGATCCATTTGTAGGATCTACTGAAAATAAAGTCTTACGATGGATCACCATTTGTACCCAGTATGGTCCTTGATATTTTTGGAAAAACTTACGGGTCTCTTTTTTCAGCGTCAAGCTTTGAAGATGTTGTTTTATAAGAACCAGGTCATCAACTTGCTATTGCGGTTCCACAGCCTTTTCATTATGCTTATTTACTCTTTGTTGTGCTTTTTCAACTAAGTTCTTGGAAACTATTTCCTGATTCATTTCGAAATCAGTACTCGGTTGTTCAGGCCAATTAAAACATTTAATTAAAGATTCTCCTAGAAAAGGTTTACCTACAACTTCTAAAGGTGTCAACCCAGTCACCAAATGTGGTAATTCATTTAGGATGAGTTCAAAGTCTTTAATTTTTGTTGCCCACAGTGTATGTTTCTCATGGCAGTAAGTAGGACATAACTTTCCAATTTTCTTCATTACTCTTTCACACAGGATTGATGATGGATTATAATTGGATATTAACACCTGACAAATACTGTCCCATGCTAGGAATTCTCTGAAGTCATTACTTACAAACTGTGGTCCATTATCTGTAAGAAACAGTTTTGTTTCATCTACTTCTAGGAAGTATTGTTATAAACAGTGATAACTGTTTGTGTATTTGCTTTTTTAATAGGATATAGTTTAACATACTTTGACCAGCACTCTGTGATGACCAAAATTTATGATACCCCTCCCTTTCTTTTCAGAACTGGTCCAAAAAAACTGCTGCTGTGAGATCATGTAATGACTTTACGTGAGTATTCTCTTTCACTTTCTGGCAGATTTCACAAGTTCTTCTTAACGACGCTATTCTATGCCCTAGCTTCTTAAAATAATAAAACTTATTCGTATGGGCTATACACTTTTTGATTCCGAAGTGTCCATATCCTGTATGAACATACCACACAAGTGCTTCTTCCATTACCTTCAGAATGCATAAGCGCCAATGCTGTGATGTTACGCTGTCCCTCCAAAACAAGTCATGACCTATAAATTTCCATTTTCCTGATTGGTTAGGAGGTAAGAAGTGAAATAGGAATCATGCTAGATATTTTCTGTTATTCTTTGAGCCATTTCTTTTACTCTGATGTTTGGATATTCTGCTGACATAAAATTAATGGCAAAAATAACGCCAGGTCTTCCATACGTTTTAATTCTTCCATTCCTATGGGTAGCCTACCCAAAGCATCAGGTACAATGTTTTTTTGGAACCTATTACATATTGTATCCTAATATCACATTCCTGTTGGAAAAACATCCATCGCATTAACCTACTGTGTAATAATAGACTACGCACATTCTCCTTGGAAAAGTTCGGCAGCCACGTCGTAATCAGATGCATCTGTTGACAATTTAAATGGATTGCCCATAACTGGATGATGTAAAATAGGTGATTCAACAAGTGCACTTTTGATTTTTTCAAAAGCATCATTGGCACCTTGATCACAAGTCCACAGTACTCCCTTTCTTAATAAACGTAAAATTCTCGGGTCATTTAGCTCTTGCCCTCGTATGTACCATCAATAGTATCCGGCCATACCTATAAATCCTTTTAACTGTCTTACATTTATTGGATGTGGATATTCTTCGATAGCTTTGATGCGTTCTGAGTCCAGTCTAATTTCCTGTACCCATATATTATGACCTAAGAACAAGTTCTTGGCACGCAAAGTATGATTTGGATAGCTTTACCGTAATACCTTTCTGTTTAATTTTTTTCAAAGTCTTGCACAAAGTTAAAGAATGTTCTTCCCAAGTAGCTGATATTATTAGGATATCGTCTACATATAGTACCAAATCCTTCAATAACTCTCTCCCCAGTGCCTCATCTAACACACATATAAATACAGACACAGAGATATTAAGTCCAAATGGCAACACATTGAAATGATATGATTTCCCATCAAACAGAAATGCAGTATACTTTTTGGATTCTGGATGTAATTTTATTTGCCAGTGTCCCGCAGTCTAATCCATCGTGCTAAAGAACCTTGCCTTTTCAAATTTGGATAACAATTCGTCAATATTAGTCAGTCTGTCTCTTTCTGTCTCCATATGTCTATTCAATGCACGAGCGTCTAACACTAATCGTGCTGCCCCCCCTCCCCCCTCCCCCCCTCCCCCCCCTCCCCACCCCTGTTGCAAAAGAATGGGGTGTCATCTTTGATTTTGAACTCACAGATGTAGTCGCTAATATCACCTGGATGATCGTAAAACACTACTTCATACTCCATTAAAATTTTATATAAATCTTGTCTTTGTTGTTCGGTTAATATTAGGAATTCATTAACTTTGTCGTGTATATCAGTTCAATGTGTTTCTGGATCTACATTATCGATCTTTGGTGACAGTTGTGCTGTAGCTGTTAATCGCAGAAACTGACACTCCATTGTTTGTTTTCCAATGTAACTATCTGTCACAAATGGTGTCTAACATCTACTATCCCCTTTATCTAAACAAAGAAGATTTTCATCAAAGCTTAAGGCGACTGTAAATTCTACTAGCCAATCTAAACCACATAATACATCTCTATTAATATTCTGTACAATTAATAGTGCTTAACGAAATAATTTGTTTCCAGTACTGCAGTTCACTTGGTTTCATATTTCACAATTTTATTTTTTGTTTCTGTTATCCCGACTATGTAAACTCCAGTTACTGGCAATAATGGGAAGTGCTGTTTGTGGTGTCACCGCCAGACACCACACTTGCTAGGTGGTAGCCTTTAAATCGGCCGCGGTCCGGTAGTATACGTCGGACCCGCGTGTCGCCACTGTCAGTGACTGCAGACCGAGCGCCACCACACGGCAGGTCTAGAGAGACGTCCTAGCACTCACCCCAGTTGTACAGACGACTTTGCTAGCGATGCTACACTGACAAATATGCTCTCATATGCCGAGACGATAGTTAGCTTAGCCTTCAGCTACGTCATTTGCTACAACCTAGTAAGGCGCCATTACCAGTTTATATTGAGATTGTAATTATGTATCAAGAGCAATGTTCTCCAATTATGGATTAAAGTTAAGTATTCCAAGATCTTCGTACTTTATTTGCAATTCTCAAGACATTGTCCTGTTCCAGACCTCACGCCAGTCTGCGTGAGCTAAATGCGTGCCTTTCGGCTACCTCCGAGTGGATTGGCTGTCTTGCCAAGTCACCACACTGTTTATACTGTATCAAGTTAAAGAATGCATTAGAGATGAGTGATACCTCACTCCCGTAATCTATAAATATGTCAGCCTCAGAATTTTCCACGGTGCCTACTATTATAGGTTGCGGGTTATTAGTAACTAAGCTTGGTTCCTCAAGCAGTAACCATTCCTTTGTAGGTATTCTGTGTGTGAAATTGACATACTTATAATGAACTAGGCCTCCTAGTGCATCTCCACGACTTGGGCCCTGGCCCAGGATCCGGATCGAACCATGTTTTCCTCATTACGGGTTTATTACTGAAATGAGATACTACATTTCCATTATGTGTTTTCTGGTTACTCGGTACCAATTCTTGAGAAGTTACCAGATTTAGATTTGAATGTGGATGCTTCTCTAGGTAGTTGTCACTACAATTTTGCTTATTGTACTGGTGTCCTTTTGCGAGGTTTTTTCCATGCTTTTTGAAATTATTTCCACCAGTTCTTTTATGGTTTGAATTTTTCCCCTTAGTGTAAAGTATAGTTATGTTCCTTGTTTCTGGCATCTAATGCGTTAACGAAAGATAACTCTTGTACTGTTTTCCAACCACTACATAATATGTCTTTTCTTCTTCTTCTTCTTGTGTTACGGCCTCTGTAAGACCACGAGTATCCCCTTTGTGGACTGCATTTTCCTCTTCTTCTCCCAGAACCTCTTCATTCTTTCTCTTCTTCTCTCCCGCTCTCCTTCCGAGATCTTCAGTTTCCATTTCTCCTGTTGGCTCCACTAGCGACACTCTAATCTTTTCCTGTATTCTTCTGTGTCATTGACCTCCGGCATATTTGTCGGATTATATTTGTTCTTCCAATTTTCCTTTCCTTCGACCTTGATCCCCAGTTCCAATCAGTCCTTCCGAAGTTCAACAACCCACATGGTTCCTGTCGTTCCCCTTGTCCTCCCTGTTGTTTCCCACACTCTCTTCGTCATTCTGTCCATACTCATCCTAACTACATGTCCAGCAAACCTTGCCCTTTTGAGTCTGATTTCCCCAGATATTGTTTTCATGTTCCGGTACAGTTCTTCCCTAGGTCTTTGCATCCATCTCTTTTGTGACCTAGTATTTTTCTCGGTATTTTTCTCTCTTCTTTCTCTAGTTGTTCTGCCCCATTTATTCCTAGTGTCATTGTCTCAGCAGCATATAATACTGCATCCCTCAGCATTGCCGTGTAGTGGCTTATCTCTGCCTCTGTGGATATATTCTTTTTATTGTATATCTCTCTCGTCGTGCAGAAGGCTGACCTCATTTTCTTTATCCTCTCTGTTATTCCCTCCATGCTCCTGTTCCTTCCTGTTATAAATTCTCCCAGGTATTTAAATTTGTCCACCATTTGCACAGTGCCTACCAGTGTTTACCAGTCTGTAGTGGTATTTAACGTCTTTGTCTTGTTATAGGCGATCCTCAGTCCCACCTTTCTGGCTACCTTACTTAAGTTGTCGAGTTGTGTCTTTTCGTCTTCTTCCATCTCACTTACTATTGCTATGTCATCTGCAAAGGCTAGGCAGTCCACTTGAGCCCTGTTGTCCTTTTTATCCCCCACATGGGTCTTTGGTATTCCCATTTCCTCGTTTATTGCTCTCCACTGCCTGATCACTTCGTCCAGTGCTATATTGAACAACAATGGTGACAATCCATCTCCCTGTTTAACACAGGTCTTGATCTTAAATTCTTCTGACAATGCTCCTCTGAATCTCACCCTTGCTTTTGTGTCTGTTAGTTTTTCTTTTATGAGTTCTTGTGTAGTTCCGTTAAGTCCTCTGTTCTTCAGGATCCTAACAAGAGTCTGTCTGTTGATGGAGTCATATACCTTTGTGAAGTCCACGAAGGTTATTACTGTCTTTTTGTTTTTTAAGGTCCAATGTTCTATCAGTTGCTTCAGGATAAATATCTGTTCTATACAACCTCTTCCCTTCCTGAATCCCGCTTGGTAGTCACCAACTGTATTTTCTTCCTGTTCTTCTACTCTCTTGAGCAATAGTTTCGACAGCACCTTGTATCCGACCTCTAGTAGCGATATTCCTCTGTAGTTGTTTGCATCTCTCTTGTCCCCATTCTTATGTATTGGCACTACAATTGCATTCTTCCATCCTTCTGGGAACTTCTTTGTTCTCCAGATCTGGTGAGTTATGTTGGTCATGTTGTCTATTGCTTTGTTGCCTCCTCACTTTATCATGGCAGCTATACCATCTTCTCCAGTTGCCTTATTGTTCTTTAGATCGCTTATGGCATGTGCGACTTCATCCCTGGTTGGAGGGCATGGCTCTCTCTCTTCTGTCAGTCCCCAGTTCCAGCTCTTCTTCAAGTGGTTCACAGTTCAGCAGGTCGTGAAAGTGCTCTGCAAAAATCCGACAGTTCTCCTTTGCACTGACAGCCAGCTCCCCTTTTTTATCTCTTATAAACAGTTCTCTACCCTTGTATCCAATCAGACTCTTTTTGAATTTCTTGAAAAATTGTCTGCTGTTGTTTTTCCTGAAGTTGGTCTCAATCTCTCAAGTTCTTCTGTCTTCTGGTCCATCTTATTGTTCGGGCCACTTCCTTTCTTGCTCCTTAGAAAACTTCCCATTTTTCTCGGTCCTTCTTGCTGCTCCAGTCTCTCCAGGCTTTCCTGCGAGTCTCTACCGCTTCCTCACCTTCTTTGTTCCACCACCAGTGCTTCCGTTTCTTTTCTTCCTATCCCCATAGTTTAGCCTGTTTCGCCATATTTTGCTTTGTGTCATCCCATTCATTGAATGATTCAATTCCTTCCTCATATCTGTATCGATTGTGTCTTAATTTGTCTCTGTCTACCTTTATGTTTTCTGTTCTTCTATTTGTCTGTGGCAGTCTGTCCCTGTTGGGAATCCAAAGACACTTAACTTCTGTAAGATAGTGATCCGATTCTATTCTTGTGTTCTTCCTGACCTTTGTGTTCATGATCTCTCTAGCATTTGTCCAGCTGATTGCTATGTGGTCAATTTGGAATCCCCCAAGGCGGGTGCATGGGTTTGTCCATGTCTTTTTCTTACACGGTTTGGCCCTGAAGTGTGTTGTCATCAACCTGATTTTGTGTTTTCGACACAGTTCAATTAGTCTTTCTCCATTTTTATTTGTCCGCTGGTGTGCAGGGTACTCACCCACTACTCCTTTATATTGCTTCTCACTTCCAGTCTGTGCATTATAATCTCCTACGAGTATCTTTACATGTCTGTATGGTATGTTTTTCAGTATATCATCTAGCTCTTCCCAGAAACTATCTGCAACTTGTCTTTCCTGTTCTTGTCATTTGTAGGTGCACGTCCATTTATTATTGTATACTTTTTGTTCCCTGCTTGCAATTTCAGTGTGTTGATATCCTTTCTGACCTACTCTTCATTTCAGTTATGCCATCCTCGTATCTCTTGTCTACTATGTGTTTTCTTGCAGATATCAGTAATCGTCTAATTAAAATTTGTACCAACCCTTCTTCTTCTATAGGCTTATCTAAATACTTTGCCCATGTTAGATTCCAATCAAAATACTTCCTCATAGTACCCCAAGTATTTGTAATATTTTGGATCCCAAAGATCTGATATTAATTTTTCTTGCGCACTAGCAGACCAGTATTTGTCTTTAAACTTCTTTTGGAAGTCTCCCCAAGAAGAAAAATTCTCAATACTCACGGTTCCCGATTCTGAGGCCTCTCCTAGAAGGTACCCCAGAACAAATTTGATCTTTTTAGAATCTTCCCAATTCTTTGGCAAAGATTGGTTGAACCTTTTCAAAAAATGTGTCGGATGTACGTCTCCATTGGGCTTAAAATTAGGGAATTGCCTGAATAACCTTGAATTAGCCCCACATTGCAGATCAGTCATCACTTCACTTATTAATATCACATTAGGTGAAGTTAACCCTTTTTTCTTCTTTATCCTGGATAAGCTTGAATTCTTTCCACAGGTCATCTATAGCTTTCGTGGTATCAGGAGATACGTTTCTGGATGTTACTCTCTTGATAACTTTTTGATCTACAATTTCTTCAACCTGTTCCTCCAAACAATTTATATTTATGATATCGGACTTAGCTAATTTCTCTTTGAAGTTCCTTTCCACATTATCTACTCGTGTATTAACACCTGTAATTTGCGACTGAATTATTGGCATTAAATTATCCTGCTTATCGACACTCTCTTTCAAATTACTCAACCCTTTCTTTACAGCATTAAATCCAACATTACGCACAATTTCAAAGGATCCTAACTTTTCATTATGCTCTGACTCTACCATATTACATTTGTCTTCAATATTAAATTCTAACCTTTTTGTCAAATCCTGGAAATTATCATTCTGTTTCTGACTAAGATCAGTAAACATTTGATTTACATGAATGGTCAAGGAACTAGTCGATTCATTCTTGAAATTTATTTTTAAATTCTCTACTTTATTATTTAAGGCGTCAAATTCAGTCTTCAAAGCACTCATACCTTCGCATAGATTACCAAAAAACATTTGATTTACATGAACATTTTATTTACAAGAATGGTCAAGGAACTAGTCGATTCATTCTTCAAATCTATTTTTAAATTCTCTACTTTATTATTTAAGGCGTCAAATTCAGTCTTCAAAGCGCTCATACTTTTGCATAGATTACCAAATTCTTTATCTTGAGAGTTGACTTTGGCACTCAACAAACCTAGATTTGTCGTCTTACTATTTAAAGTTTCACTCTGGATATTTCATTGATTATTTAATTGAGCATGTACTGAGTCTAGTTTTTCACTTAGAGTCACATTTTGACCAGTTGAAGCTGCACTTTGTGCTTTGATTAAATTTATTAACTCAGACCAGTCAGGCACTTGTTTACTCCTTTTTCATAACCATAGCTGGTTCTGGAGTTTCCTCGACTTGTTGTATGTTATCCATATTCTTGCATGCTTTAGACCTTGTAAGCATCTGACCAACTTTAAGTATGATAACTACACTAATAAAGTTCACTCAACAGTTTGTACCGCTTTGTACTAAAACAATAAAGTTCTGTTATACACTCACCCAGCAGAGAATTTGCGCTGTGTTGGTGAGTGGATGTGGAGGCATGTCAGCACCAGTGAACAGCAACTGGTGCCGGTGCCGTCAGATGTTGGTTTCCGCATCTACGTCCCTGCGATGTCTATGAGCGCTCTACACTCCCCTCACCCGGTCTTCTTAATCAAAGTGTTCTAGGTGTATTTCTTCTTTGAAAAAACTCACTGGAATCTTCTTCTCTATTTCTCAATTCAAAATTTTGCTCCTTTAAATACTTGAGCATGTTTTGTTGCCTTGGAGTAGATTTTTTGTCATATTTTGTTCAGTTGCTGTGGCAACACACAACATTTGCTTTTCTTGTTATTTGGTCTTAGAATTCCTATTTTTCAGTCCTTTCTCACTGGCCGCCACTTTCTAATGGCTTTGGACGACAATTTAAGTTTGAAGTAGATACACAAACTTCCACTTGTTTTACAAGATGACTTACTTGATACGCTCGGCCGACCTTCCTTGCTGGCTAGCCTGCTGCTGCAAACTCTCTTTTGCTTCTTCTCCAAAGTATGCTGCTAGGCACAGGAATTGTTTAAGACTCTTTCTACTTATAAAAATAAGTAGATGTACAAAGTTTCATTTCCTTCAATAAATGCTGTATATTAAACTTCAGACATTTTACAAATCCCACTCTTCATATAAACATATACTGTTTCGTAAGTCTCCAAACATCAGAAACAAACTAATTTATTTATAAAAGAAAGTTGGCTTAACACAATGTCCATTCTCAACATGAATCTTAATACAAGTCTTCCCTTCAACAAGGGTAAGACAAAAGTTTTTCTCAAGAGTACCTTCTCAACTGTTCTCGTTATTATAACAATGGTCACTGACACAATTAGCACAGAAGAACATAGAAGCTCCATGGTTCTTCCATACACTGTCACTAAAACTTCCATAGATCGCCTGACAAGTCACTTGCCATTGCCATTCGGCCGCCACTTCTGCATTCTTGTTGCGACTGAATTTCAAACCTGCACCCACAAACATGTGACGTGCAGTAGGTAGGATTCTATCAACCCACACTCACTTCTAAAATATCGTGTGTTCAGGATGGTAGAAGGCTGAGTGGTTCTAGAATTTACGCAGACCACACCATCAACATAGCTGTTATTTCACTTTCCTGCTCTAAAAGATTGCTGAATTCCTCTAAGCCTTGTGGTAATCAAGAAAGAGCATCGGCTATTATGTTTTGGTTTCCTTTTATGTACACTATTTAAAAATTGAATTCTTGAAGATAAATACACCACCTGGCTATCCGTCGGTACAATAATTTACAAGTTAACAAAAATGATAGGGACTGATGGTCACAGTACACTTTTTATGTGTTTACCCCAAAGGAAATATTTAAATAGTTTAAAGGATGAAATTACAACCAAATCCTCTGTTAAGTCTTTCTGTGTACCCTCATTACCTCGATGCAGATCATCTTTCACATCACTACCTTGATCATTTCTGATAAAGCAAGTGTCAATCAAGCTCGTGCCCCCACTCTCCTCCAAGGTACAGAAGGGGGGCCTACCTTGACCGGTTCAAGTTTTCCGGCGTCGCGGTGGCATTGGTCTCTGAGTTAGGCATAACTTCTACTATAGGCCTATGGACTGTTGGTGTTTGATAATGCCAGTGGGTATCATGTGAGGCTCGCGTGTGAAATTCTCTTTACCTTTGCACGTTATTCAGCATATGTACGTTACTTTGCTGAATCCCACTGTCTGTGGATTATTCAGCTGTCTGGTATGTTTTGTGTTTGCCAAGCAATCAGCTGGTTATTGCCGGTAGCTTGTGTTCTGTACATATTGTACAGGCTGGCCATACGCTACTTGCCCATTGTAGTCGTTTTTGTTAAATTTGTGCCCATTTCTTTTATATCTGCCCTTGAATTTACAGCTTTGTCCACTGCCATTGTGATTACCGTTACTGTTACCTTGGGTCTGTGTGGGGTAAGGTTGCCATTCGTGTTGTACTGCGAATCCATTGTCTACTTCTTGGTCCGTAAACCCCTGTGGCACTATTTGCTTATTAACAGGGTTGGGTTGTACTGACCTCTATTTGTACATCAATTCTATTGAGTCCAGTACAGATAGAAAGTATCTGGTGTCATGTTCTGGAATGGTAATGAGTTTTTCCATAATGTGGGCTGGAAGACAGCTTTTTAATATTTTCAGCAGTTCTACTTGAAATACTGGGTTTATCCAGTATCTAGTTTTATTCAAATATTTTTTTTATATAGCCCTTAAGCTTCCATGTTTGCTATTGAATGGAGGTGGGTTGAATACTGAGCTTCTCTTGTACAGCCTCAGACCAATATTTATCCTCAAAGACACTCTCAAACTGTTCACAGTAGAGGCAATGTTCCGCCATGTCCGTAGCCCATTGCTGAATGTCACCCTGTGTATTTCCAACAAAAAACTAATTTTCTGGGCTTCGGTCCAGGTACGAGGTAAAACATTTCAAACTGCTCTGATAGAGATTACGGGGTCTGTTCTTTTCCCTTCAGAGGTAAATACCAGAAATTGTTGATGGTTTGTGTTCTGTTGTGGCCTAATGCATGGTGATTGCGCTTGCTCGACAGGTACAGCTGCTGCCAAGTGTTGTTGCATCCTACAACCTTTGCTATTTTCCTTCTATGCGCTAGCCCTGTATTGTGGGTAACCAGTGAAAGTATCTAACTTCTCTAAAAACATGGGTTTGTTGTCTGTCAAATGTTGTTTTGGGATGTTTACCTCTGTTTCCTTTACACATGAATCTATTTTAGCTAGAAGTTGACTTTTTTCTCCTTTAGAGCTTCTTTTACAGTATCTACATAAATTTTGCACTCTGACACTACCTTTTCAGCTAGGGTGCTGCCCTTATCCAGCATCCTGACTTCAGCTTTTTTAGTTATTTCCTTTACATCTGCATATATCTTATCCTCTGTTTTTTTTGGCAAATTTTGCTCTAAACTTAACTGGTCTACTCTTAGATTTTACTTTTGTACTTCAGTAGTTAAGCTTTTGTGTAAGTCTTGCAGCTTGCTGACTGTGTCTGTCATCTTTTTTACCGACTCTTCCACTTGCATCTTCTGAATTTGAGAATATGCTCCACTTAGGTTTTGTAACTCACCTGCTAGTTGTCCCCATTTATTGTCTATGGATGATACTTTTTCTGTTAACATATATATTGCGATACATGTCGGTAATTATTTCTTGTTTTAGTTGTTTACCTAGCTCGGCCAACTTCCTGGGTAGTTTGTCAGATAATTCAGTGCCTATAGTTTTGATCACCTCACTGAACTGTTGACTAATACTGTTCTTGAAATCATTAAATGCCTGATTTTTCTGTGTAAGCTGTTGTCCTATATTTTCCTGATGTTTTGTGAACTGCTGTGTCACACTCTTGAGTTGTTGTGTTACACTTTCCTGAAATTCCTGTTGTTTTGTAAACTGTTGTGTTATTAGTTGCATGAGTTGTGTCAAATTGTGTGTCTCACTAGTACTTACATTGCTTGTGATCTGTTTCCTGTTCTTGCATTCGCGACATCGTGAGCAAATAATCAAAGGAAGTTTCACTGTCATTTGCTTCAGTTTCACTATTTGAAAAAATGTTTCCCAGTGAGGACTGAGAAATCGTCTCATCAAGCATAATAAAAGTGACATTATGATTAGTTATATTACCCAGTATCATCAATTTTTGATACAGGGGCATCAGCCTCATTGTTTTGGTAGCCATCGACCAGTTCATGAGTTGGAACATTACCTTCAACTGTTGCCAAGCTCAGATTTCCATCATCTTGGCATATTACATTTTGTAATGAATTTTCAACAATGGCCATTTCCTTTGACTCCATTGTGAATAGTGTTTAACAAAATCATGAAAAAAAATTGAAAAATGACATTTTGTCTGTATCAGTATTTTTCAACTAAAGTAGATTTATCTGCATACTCACTAACAAGCCTGATTATTATCTGACACAGTCTTACAGAATTTGATGACTTATCTTGCACTTTAATGATGACTTTATACAAATTTTTGTCTTTTTTGTAGAAATGCACTTTACATAAAGGATATTAATTGGAAAGAAAAGAGACTATCTACTGTCAGAGAGACGGTACCATGCAAGGCCATATAAGCATATAGCATAGCAGCTTCCCACCTTTACCACTGAAACCAGCATTCCCGGCGCATTTCGTTTGTAGGCAGAATTTAATTTTAATTTGCTCCTTCAGTGTTTTTCTTATTTCCAATCTCATGGACATGTAACAAATACAACAAAAGTTTCATTAGTTTCTTGTGACAAAAAATGAATCATTCATCTCAAAATTTTTTATCTCAGCAATTGAAAGGTCTGTTCATATTCCACTCGGTGATGGCATTTAAATGGTCACCATTGAATATTGGTATATAGGTGGGCGGGCAAATAATGGAAACTGATTAATAATTGCTGCTTGAATAATTAAAATAAATTGATTGGAAAGAATAATTGAAAGAAATTTGAAGGTAATTTATAAAACTGTACACATATCCTGGGTGAACTTTAACTGGTACTAATGTCAACAGACCTTCAATACATTTAAGATCAATACTTTTAAGATCAGTATTCAGTTACGTACTGCTTCACATTAATTCCATTGTGCGTAGCGCTGATTATGACAATGTCGATCCAGGATCACCCCTCTGCTGCTCGCGCAAATTCCTCTTGTCAGCATTGAATGGCCAGATGCAGAATTCTTGGCACAGGTGTAATGATAAACAGACGGGTGGGTTTGATGTAAATGTATGAATAAACTTGGCATTCTTAATAACTTTCATAACACTTTTTAATATAAGGTTCGAATACACATTTTTAAAAATTACTGGTATGACAGAGCTAGTCATACATCTGCCCGCTACCACTTACAGAAACAAGCAGGTGAAGATACTGGAATTAATCAATTGAAGTGCGTATCTTTTCTCTTCTTTTTGTATAAAAACATTACCTTTGCCACAAAACAAGTCATTACTTTACCATTGGTTTACATACAGGGTGATTATAATTAAAGTTAAACTTTTGAAACACTGTAGAAATAACACCACTAGTCAGAATGACGTCAAATTGCAATGGCATATTATCGGGGAAAGGGGAAAACGTATGGCAGAAGAAGAAAAATAATGTGAAAATTGATCAATAGATGGCACTGTATGTATCAGAATATGTAAATGACAACACCTGTCATGTGTATGACCCATTGAAGTTGGTGTAAACATGCCGGTATGTGGCTTCTCCTCGTTTCACATCTGTGATGTTAGCCATGACTGTCTCAATGCAGGATCACGCTCTGCTTGTAAAGCTGTGTTACAAGAATGTCTGTGCACACATCACTCTGCAGAAGTTCTGGACATGAAGGGTTTGAAAAAAGGCACTGATCTGATGAGTGCTGTGGCTCTGGAGAAAATCATTTGAAAATTCAAAAACATAGGTTCTTTTGGTGCACAACCTGGTAGAGGGAGAAAATGAATTGATTTGACACCAGTGGAGGCAGAGACCACAGCAGTGCAGGAGGGGACAAGTGATGGTGTGCAAACATGTAGTGCATGGAGAATTGCCCAAACATTGCACATACCCATAAGCATGGTGCGTAAAAAACTACAAAACATCCTTTTTCGCTATCGATTCAAAATTACCCATGTGCATGAGTTGCTTCCTGTTGACCTGCCAGAAACAGAGAGCTTTGCTTTAAAATTTCTTGCTCGCAATGAAATGGGCAATGATTGGCCATGGAAGATTTTGTCGACAGGCAAAGCCAACTTCCATCTGACAGGATATGTCAGTACACAGAATTGTCGAATATGGGCAACAGAAAATCGACACGCAAATCAACCAATACCACTTCATCCCGAAAAGGTCACTGTGTGGTGTAGGTTTATGGCATCATTTATCATAGGGCCATATTTTTTATGGGATCATTTTTGTGCAAGATGGCACATCTCCGCACCTTGCAAATCCAGTTAAGCAGCTGCTGAAGCGCCGTTCCAGAAATGCTAGAATTATCAGCCGACATTTCCCTACAGCCTGGCTGTCCCGATCACCTAATCTGAATCTGTGTGACTTCTGGCTGGGGGGCTGTCTGAAAAATGTTGTGTTCCGATTGCAAACTTAGCTGCACTGAAGGCACGAATTGCGCAACACATTCTGAACTGACCCCAGAAACACTTCAAATAGTTGTGGAACATAGTGTTTCTCGATTTCAGACAGTGGAGAGCATATTGAACATGTTTTGTGCCAGTGACATGGAAATTGAATCCGGTTTGATTTTGATTGATGTTTTTTATGCTGTTTTTTGCCTCAGAACAATTAAAATCCAGTGTGATTGATGCTTTTTATGCAGTTTTTGGCTTCAGGACGATTAAAAACCGATGTGAGTGATGCTTTTATGCAGTTTTCAGCCTCAGGACAATTAAAAACAGATTTTTCCCTTTCGATGTGATATGACCTTGCAGTGGTGGATGGGCTTACGTAACTAACAGTATCACACCTGTTCACCCATGCATACTGAGTAGTACAGTTTGTTTGTCAAACGTACACCTTAGGCATTGTTGTATGATTCATTTGTCATTTGTAGTTGACCATTATTAAATTATGATGCTTACAGTGCCATGTATTGCTACATTTCATAACTTTTTATTTTTCATCTGCAATACTTTTCCCCCTTCTCCAATAATATTCCGTTGTAATTTGACATCATTCTGACCAGTGGTTTTATTTCTACAGTGCTTTGAAAGTTTAATTATAATCACCCTGTCTGTATATAGCTTGCATGTATAAAAAGAAAAGAATGAAGAAAGAAATAAAATAATAATATGATTCAGCACAGGTACCAACTTCATGAACAAGATTTCTGTTAACTGCATTATTGGTCAATTCTTCAAATTTTTTGCATGGAACAGAAACACTACTCTCTAGGGTGCTGGTTTTGTTGTTACTTAGTGCTATTCTTGTGAATTTGCTGTCTACTGTCATCACCTGTTCAACAAAACTGCTTTGAACAAGTTCCAGTGTGGTATCAACATTAGTTTCCAAATTTGAAATTCGACTATTTACATTTTTGTCAGCAATTCTTATTTCCTCATGCACTTTTCCGAAGCAATTTAATTTTTTTTCCCCTATCTTCAGTGATCCCATTTTTGACTTATTTGACTTCAGTGTTGAATTTAAGTTAAACTTCTTTCATTTTGAACTCAGCAGGCTCTACTCAATAACCTAATATCCCAATTTTTTTGATTGATATTGCTTAGTTGTGCTGTATTTTTACCAATACAATTGCCGGCCGATGTGGCCGTGCGGTTAAAGGCGCTGCAGTCTGGAACCGCAAGACCGCTCCGGTCGCAGGTTCGAATCCTGCCTCGGGCATGGATGTTTGTGATGTCCTTAGGTTAGTTCGGTTTAACTAGTTCTAAGTTCTAGGGGACTAATGACCTCAGCAGTTGAGTCCCATAGTGCTCAGAGCCATTTGAGCCATTACCAATACAATTAAATAACACATCTATCAAATGCCGAAATCCTGTGAACTATTTCTTAACTTCTTGTTTATGATTTTCAAGTTGCTGATTAATATTTTCAGATTATTCATTACTCATTTTTATTAACTGATCCTTATTATCATTACTTATTTTTGTTAATGATACCAACATGGTACTTAAGTCACAACTTATACTCCTTCCTTGCACTTCAACGTTGTACGGCCAACTGCCCAAGGACAAAGATATAGCTCTGACACGTGTAGCAAAGCAAATACTATCATGTATTAACACGATTCACGTTGTCCGTCGCACTTCACATAGTGTAGACCGGGAACTGTCTGCTAGGCATGCCCGATGTAAAACTGACTGGGCACGGCACGTGCTGCCTGAGTTGTTGTTGTTCTGCTGGCAGAGGGGGTGGCCGAATTCTCGCATGCCCTCTGGTGGACAGAACTTTACTTGCGGCAACTACTGTCTGTGACGCGCCGTTCCGATGTGCGCCTTCCGCGATCTTTCTGGTGGCTACTGCACTCCTGCTCCTTCGGGGGGTGAAGCCATTGTGATCCACTGCGTCAGAAGGTGGAGCGTGGAGCAGTAGCGATGACCTCCACATCCATTGGAATGCTGGAGTCGGGGGGGATCTCCAACCCTCGAGCCGGAACCTTCGAATACGGTTGGAAGTGACCCACACGAAGAGCCCCCATCATCCCACTAGCGGAGCCCGGGACAGAACAGGCGACAAGCTGTCGAACTCCAGATCCCGTTCCACCTTGGGAGGGGCAAGACCCAGTGGCGGGGACGATGGGGAAGGCACGACCACAGGTGAACCAGCCTCCTGAGAAACCCGGCCTGTGAGGGGGGCCAGCTCTCTCCGGGGCATCTCTAACGATGGCGATGCTGGTGCTGGAGCTACTGGAGGCCGCCAAGGCTGAGAACCATCGCAGTGTGGCAGAGTCACAGGTGGGTGGGGCGATAGTGTCCCCTGAGAAAACAGCACGGGTGCCGGTAATGGGGAAGCCGGCACCTGAGGGGTCGGAGGGTGGGTGCCCAAATGTGGGCGTAGCTGATTTTGGTGACGACATACGTCCCGGTCCCCTGCCTGCAAGGTATATTGCTGGTGGCCATTGCGGCGCAGGACGACCGCTGGTATCCAACGTGGATTGCAACCAAACCCACGTACCCAGACCGAGATACCCGGTGGAAAGCCGGGTACCCCGTTTTGCGAAGACTGGCGAGGACCAGGCCGGAGGAGGTGCAGCAGAGTCCTAGGTTGGCGCCCGTGGAGGAGCTCTGCAGTGCTGCGTTCTCCCATCGGTGTGGTCTGGTATGCCGTCAGGAGAAACGTCAATGCCTCCTCTGCAGGAAATTCTTGCACATACTTTTTCATCTGTGTCTTAAATGTGCGCACCATGCGCTCGGCTTCCCCATTTGATTGTGGATGAAAGGGGGGAGAACAAACAGACCTAATACCGAAGCGCCTACAAAAATCCTGGAAGATCTGCAAAATAAACTGAGGTCCATTGTCCAATACCAGGGTGACTGGCAGACCTTCCACAGAAAATATTTTTGCGATTGCCTGGACTGCAACTTCTGAAGTGGTTGAGGAGCAGCGAACCACATATGGGAATCGGGAATAAGCATCAATGACAGTGAGCCAAAAGCCATTGAGAAAATGGGCCGCAAAATCAATGTGAACACGTTCCCATGCCTGGGTTGCAGGCGACCATGAAGTGAATGCTGACCTGGGAGACGCCTGTTGGCTCGCACACTGGGAACAGGCGGCCACCAAGTGCTCAATTTCTCTGTCGATACCGGGCCAGTACACATGTCTGCAAGCCAAGGTTTTAGTAAGGGAAACATCCCAGTGCCCCTCATGTAATAACGTGAGAACCTCCCTTCGCAAACTTGCAGGAACAACCACGCGAGGAGCTGTATCATCGGTAGCCAGATGGAGAACTCCTTCCAAGATGGAGAGGTGGTCTCATAGAACAAAATAATTACGAAGAGGGTCTGAGACCTGGCCTGAAGGTCGGGATGACCACCCCTGCTGAACGAGGCGAACTACTTGCCGGAGAACCGGGTCAGCTGCCGTTTCCCTGGCGACTCTAGAACTAGTGATCGGGAAGCCATCAACTGCATGGCGGGACACCAAATCCAAATGGAAACACTTAATCTCCTCCCAATCGGACTTAGGATCTGGGCCCACCAGAAGACGGAAAAGAGTGTCGGCGTAGGCATGCTGTCCGGTAGGGCGAAAATGAATGTCATAATGGTACTTAAGAGAGGAACAAGGCACAGCGCTGCAGTCTGTGGGCAGCCCGATCCGGAATCTGAGAGGCAGGGCCAAATAACAATATTAATGGCTTACGGTCAGCGATTAACTGAAACTCGTGCCATACAAGAAAGGGTGAAACTTGGTAACAGCGTAGACAATGGCCAAAGCATCTTTTTCCACCTGGGAGTAGTGGCCCTGTGTGGCACTAAGAGTTTTAGATGCAAACGCCAGTGGCTGCTCGGAGCCATCCGCGTTACGATGGGCCAGGACCGCCCCCACCCCATACTGCGAAGCCAGGACCAATGGCTTATGGGGGTCAAAAGTAGCCAAACAAGGCGCTGACGTGAGGAGGCCCTTCAATGAGGTGAACGCGCGCTCGCATGCAGGTGACCAATCGAAAGGAACACCCTTGCGCAGAAGGCTGTACAAGGGGTGGGCTATGGTGGAAGCCCTGGGAATGAACCAGTGGTAATAGGCAATCTTGCCTAAAAAACCTTGAAACTCCTTCAGCGAAGTGGGCTGCGGAAGGTCGACGATACCTTGGACCAAACTTCCTAGTGGCTGGACGCCATGCCGAGAGATGGTGTAGCCCACATACTCAATGGACGGTTGGAAGAAGTTCGACTTACGCAGGTTGCAATGCAGGCCCATGGACCCGAATTTGAGAAAGAGAGTTCGAAGGTTGTGCAAATGTTTCTTCATGCTGCAGCCTGTGACTTATGTCATCCAGGTAATTAATGCAATGAGGCATTGTCGACATGACGTGCTCAAGATAACACTGAAATATCGCCGGGGCACTGGCTATTCTGAAGGCCAACTACTCGTATTGGTAAAGGCCAAATGGGGTGTTGACGACCGCCAGTCCTCATCAAGTGGTATCTGATGATAAGCCTCCGAAAGATCGATTTTCGAAAAATATTGGCCTCCCACCACGTCGGAGAACAATTCATCAGAATGAGGCAAGAGATAGGTGTCCACCAGTAATTGGGAATTAATGGTTGCCTTGAAATCGCCACAAAGACGTAATTTTCCTGAGGGTTTCCAGACAATAACGAGGGGCGAAGCCCACTCACTAGAAGAAATGGGAAGAACGACCCCAAGGGCTGTCAGCCGGTCTAGCTCTGCTTTTACCTGAGGGCGGAGAGCCAAGGGGATCTGCCTCACATGTAGAAAATGCGGGCGATCCAATGCCTTCAACGTTAAGTGAGCTTCAAAGTCTGAAACATGCCCCAGGCCCTCCTCAAAGATATCCTTAAAGTCAGAGGTCAAAGATTCCATTGATTGATAGGGAACGTCTTCGGAGACCAACTGTATGGTGTCTGCAATAGAAAAACAGAAAGCTTGTAAAGCATCCAATCCAAAAAGGTTAGCGAAGCTCGCATCACTGACAACAATAAAAGTAAGAGGCCAATTGACTGATTTGTAAGTAATGTCCATAGTGAATTGACCCAGTAGGGGAATGAACTTTTACCATAACCGTGGAGATACCGGTAAACTGGCACCAACGGGGGCGACCCAAGGTTGGAGTAAGTTTGTGCATTCAACAAGGATACTGCCATGCCCATATCTACTTGCAGTTGCAATCAGCGCGACCAAACCGACACCTCTATAAAGAGTTTGTGTGCCGATGCGGCGGGAGCCTGGCCTGATGAATCTTCCTGAATGTCAATGTCCATGTCCTCTGTACCTGCTTCCTTCGATTCTTTTGAGGCTGAGCGACAAACTTTAGCAATGTGTCCTATTTTATTACGTTTGCGACAAACAGCCCAACGCTGGGGACACTCCGACCGATCATGATGTATATAGCATGATGCACAGGATGGTAACAGGGGCCGGTGGCTGGAACTCTGCTTACACGCCGTGCGGGAGCGGCCGTAATGGCCGGATTGTACCGCTCGCACATCGCCCACCCCGGACGCAGAGGACACGGCTGCGCTGCCCTGAACCACCGCGATGTCACACCACGCTTCCAACTGTTGACCTGCGGCGTGAGAGACTTCTTATGATTGAGCAATGGACAGGACTTCCTCAAGGGAAGGATCTTCCAACTGCAGGGCCAGTTGCCAGACCTCCCTATCAGGGGCCGAACGAACAATGACGTCGCGTACCATTACGTGGGCATACGACTCTCACAACTGCGCCGTGGCAAAATGACACTTGCGACTAAGACCATGCAGGGTTAGCTGCCCATGCCCGGTAAGACTGATGGGGCTGTTTCTTGCATTGATAGAACTTGACCTTAGCCGCCACAACACGCGTGTGGCGGCTATAATATGAAGACAGCAAGGAACACAATGCTTCAAAAGACAAGGACGAGGGTTCCTGCAATGGCGCTATCTGCCGCAAAACTTGATACAGTGAGGGAGATATCCAAGACAAGAAAAGAGCACGACATACCTCCGCATCGGCAACATGAAATGCCTGGAAATGCTGCCGAAGGCGATGTTCATATGCGTCCCAATCCTCCGCTGTCTCGTCATACGGGGGAAAGGGACGAGGGAACAGCACTGGAGCAGACTGCGTGGAGAGCAACGCCGGAAGCACTTGTTTCATTGTTGCCATGAGCTCCATCTGCTGCTCAACCAAAACCCACACTAAATCCTCCATGCTGTGGATAAGCTGCAAAACCAGAACAACAACGCAACATGCGAAAGAATGACCCTACTCATCGCCAATTGTGTATTAACATGATTCACGTTGTCCGTTGCACTTCACATAGTGTAGACCGGAACTGTCTGCTAGGCATGCCCGATGTAAAACTGACTGGGCACGGCCCGTGATGCCCGAGTTGTTGTTGTTCCACCAGCAGAGAGCGCAGCCGAATTCCCTACGTGCCCTCTGGCGGATGGGACTTTGCTTGCAGCAACTACTGTCCGTGACACGCTTGCTGATGTACACCTCCCGCAATCTTCCTGGTGGCTACTGCATATCACATATCGATCTAGTTTTGCAAAATCATCTTCAAAACATACATTACGAAAATAAAGTGCAAATAATTGTTTATCGCTGCCTATCTCTTTAAAAAGTCCATAATCATCATCTTAATTACATTAAGTGTTTACATATGTTGACATTTTATTAATTTACTTGATTTATCAGCATCTTTTTCCTGTTCTACTGTTTCATGAATAAAGCTTTCCCGTTCTTGTTTCACAACACTACTTAGGTCTCTCATGTCTGTATTACTCCCCACAGCTTCAGATTCTTGTTCAGTGACTGTTGTAGTTAATGATTATTCAGCAGAACACTCCAGCAGTAAAAGAAAAAGAAATTATTTTCAGTACTTAACTTTGTGGTTGGATGTTGGTGTTTTTAATTGTTACCTCAATTTTTATTTTTCATATTTTTCTTCTTGATTGTGAACCCCTTTTGCTGCTATACATGCATTTTTATTCTGCAACAAGAAAAATACCCCAACACAGTATTCACATTTCACTTTCAGAAAATCCCAAACGCTGCCATTGTATTCTGACCATAACCACCATCTTGTAGCCCAAAGTTCAAGTTAATAATTCTGGTGGCTGGTCACATTTTCACAGCACTTGGTATGCTGAGATTGTGAGTCACTGCAGAGAGAGGTAGCAATGGTAGAATTTGAATGAACAGCTTGATAATGCTCCTCTTTTATTCTTCTTCTATGTTGTTATAAGCTGTAGGCTCGTAATCCATTCTGAAATGGAAATATATGTACTGGTCTAGAGGGAGCTCAGCTTCATTTTGTCAAATAATATGAACACAGGTGCACTTTCTGTTGTTGAATAGATATATTTCCAGTTATTTCACTTCACAATACAAATCAACATCAACCACCATGCTAACACAATACTCACAACTTATGCTCCTTCCTTGCACTTCAAAGTTGTACTGCCAACTGCCCAAGGACAACGAATTAGCTCTAACACATGTAGCAAAGCAAATACTATCATATATCAATCTAGTTTTGCAAAATCATCTTCAAAACATACATTTCAAAAATAAAGTACAAATAATTGTTTATCACTGCCTATCTTTTTAAGATGTCCATAATCATCATCTTAATTACACTAAGTGTTTACATATGTTGACGTTTATAAATTTTCATATATCTGTATGGTAATGGATTTCTGGGTTTTGAGTCTTCAAGTTGAGAATTGGTCATTTCATGTGATCCAAGATTGGTTAGAACCTTTCTCACCATAACCAGTTTTATTACACTTCTCTGCACTATTGTCAGCAGCATAGGTGTAGCTACATACCAGCTGGCGAAACAGCTGAAGTATTACATTGGTAAATATCTGGATCTGGATCTGAATGCTCATATCGGCATGGATAGAAATGGATATGAGGAGGTGATGGGCTCTTTTGGATGCGGAAGGTGAAATGTTGAGGTGAAGAAATTCTAAATCTGTGCGTAAGGAATCATCTTTTAGTGAAGAATACATTCTTCAAGAAACAAGATAGCCATAAGATTACTAGATTTGGCTGGGATGGCAAATCTAAGACAGTTGTAGACTATATATTAACAGACAAATTAATTGGAGGAAAAGTAAGGGACACTAAAGTCAGACCAAGTGAGTACTTGGATAGTGACCACAGATTACTAGTAGCTGATCTAAATTATAAGAAGAAAAGTTTGAATGCTGTACAAAGAATGCCAAAAATTTAGGGGTGGAAGTTGAAAGAAGAAGAAAATAAGAAAAGTTCCCAAAATCTAGTAGCACAAAATTTGCCAAAAACGGAAAAGGGTAGTGTAGAGGAAGAGTGGAACCTATTTAAAACACCAATAGTTAACAGTGCTGTGCAGATATGTGGCAAAACAAAGGGTTAGGTGAAAAATAAAGAAACCAGTTGGTGGAACAATTGAATAAAAGACGCAATTAGAAAATGTAATATGGCTAAGAAAAACATGGAGTTTGAAAAAAGAAATCAGAATCAGGGGCTGGTGCCAAAATATGAACACAATGTGACAACATTGGAGAAGGCATACTGACAAAAGAAATTCCAAGCAAAGATAATTGTGAAAGAAGAAAATGAAAAAAGCTGGGGAATATTCATCCATAAACGAGCAGAATAGCAAAGGAAACAAAAAACTGCTGTATGGGTTATTGAAAAGTAAATGATCTGATAAAGAAGACATAAAAGTGATTGAAACAGAGGATGGGGATATTGTCAGGGACATGGAAGGTATCAGAGAAGAGATGAAGAATTATTTGGAAATCTTACTGAATGGGGAAGGTGCACAAGAAAGTTACACTGAAGTCATTGAATTAGAGGAGGAGCAGGATCCAATCTCTTGGTTAGAAACTGAGAATTCCCTGAAACAGATGAAAAGTGAAAAGATGGCTGGAGTAGCCCTGGAGTAGATGAGGTGACAATGGACATGATTAAAGCCACAAGAATCCATGGAATACAATGGTTTCCCCTGGGTGCTGGGGGAGATATGGAAAGAAAACAAAGGGCCAGGTGAATGGAAAAAAGGAATTATAATACCATTGTTCAAGAAAAGTAGTAGAAAGAAATGCACCAACTATGGAGGAGTCACACTGTTATCACACTGCCTTAAGATAATTTTCTTCCTGTGTCAGTTAATAGAGAAGTATTGGGAAAAAGGAAAGGACTTGATAGTGGTATTCATGGATTTGGAAAAAGCATATGACAGTGTACCAGGGGATAAAATATGGGAACGGTTTAGAAAACTCAATGTTCATGATTTATTAATTTAAAAAGCCCAGATGCTGTACAATGGCTGTGAGAGCAGTGTACAAGTAGTAGGTGGAAGATCAAAATGGTTTAAGACAAATAGAGGTGTTCACCAAGGCAGTTTGCTTTCTCCTTTACTCTTCGTTAGACTTATGGACACAATCATGAAAGAAATCACGGAAGAAGAAAATGAAGATCTCAGTGCTTTTGTTTTTGCTGATGACATTTGGGGAGAGATGGAAATGGAGTTTCAGAGGAGACCAGATTACTGGAACACAAAATTTAAAAAATTCAAGTTAACTGTGAGTAGGAACAAGACAGTGGCAATGAAGATGAGCAGGACACCCACACCCTGTAACATCATCATATTGGAGGGGGAGAAGGTTGAATGTGTGAAAAGCTCCAATTATCTGGGCAGCATCATATCATGCGATGGAAGTTCCAAACTAGAAGTCTTAAACAGAATAACAAAAGGATCTAGCTTCTTCCAACAAGTACAAAATCTAATCTGGGACAAGGAAGTCCCTCTAAGAGCCAAACAGACCATGTATAAAACTTATTCCTGCCAATCATGATGTATATTCTAGAGGCCTGTGTCATAAATAAGAGAGAAGAGAGTCAAATACAAGCATGTGAAATGAAGTTCCTTAGGTCAGCTCTACAAAAAACTAGGAGAGACAGAGTCAGGAATGATTACCTAAGGAGAGAGCTGCAGGTGACATTGACTACAGAGGAGAGGATGAGTGCTTTGAGACTGAAGTGGTTCAGTCATGTGAAGCGAATGCACCCGACTCGAAGTCCATGCCAATATTCGGAGATAAAGGTACCAGGAAGGAGACAAATTGGGCAGCCTAGAAAGAGATGGATAGACCACGTTAAGGAAGATGTCAAGAGGAGAGGAGTAATGTGGGATGTAGTGGAGAGTTAAAAGCTATACTAGGACAGAAATTAATGGAGGCATATCATTTACCAAGTTCCTACCCAGCTCGCTGGAAGGAAATCCTGATGATGATGAAGGCTGGTAAATATCAAATGGTTCAAATGGCTCTGAGCACTATGGGACTTAACATTTGAGGTCATCAGTCCCCTAGAACTTAGAACTACTTAAACCTAACTAACGTAAGGACATGACACACATCCATGCCCGAGGCAGGAGTCAAACCTGCGACCGTAGTGGTCGCGCGGTGCCAGACTGAAGCACCTAGAACCGCTC
This sequence comes from Schistocerca piceifrons, assembly GCF_021461385.2. Classification (NCBI taxonomy): domain Eukaryota; kingdom Metazoa; phylum Arthropoda; class Insecta; order Orthoptera; family Acrididae; genus Schistocerca; species Schistocerca piceifrons. Next base: position 565,175,390 of record NC_060143.1, read on the forward strand.
GGCCACTCTGGCCGGCTGGTAAATATCATCAAAACATCAGTAACTCTGTACATTTCATTCAGTAGCTGCAAGAATTACACCTTTGTGACCAGTACCTTATAGTGAACTTTGATGTGGTCTCCCTCTTCACCAGAGTGGTAATTGCTGATTCCCTCAAGCTGATCAAGGAGTAATTCAATACTTCTTTGAATTTGTCCTCACATGTACAGGGTGTATCATAATTAATAGCATAAATGCATCCAGTTGAAAGTACAAGATACTAGAAGCAAAAAAGTCTCAGTAGACTCAGGATCAAAAATGCGTACCTTAAGAGCTACGAGCAATTTTTCTTCTTCGATACTGTGAAACAAATCTCTTCCACTGCAAGTTCTTTGCTTTCCATATTTTGAGAAGTGGTAGTATGGACCAAAATAAGAAAAAAATGTCCAGCAAATATGTGCTCTAAAACGCTTATCTTAAAAGTTACGGGCACTTGATCATTAGAAGAGTTGTGTTTCAGAGTAGCAAAGATGAGCAAGTGCTCATAGCTCTTAAGGAATGGATTTTAAAGCACATGTTTACTGGACTTTTTTTTCTTGTTTTGGTCTGTACTACCAGTTCCAAAAATATGGAAAGCAAAGAAGCTGCAGTAGAAGAGATTTGTTTCACAGTATCAAAGATGAAAAATTGCTCGTAGCTCTTAAGGTATGCATTTTCGACACTATGCTCACTGAGACTTTTTTGCTTCCAGTATCGTGTACTTTCAACTGTATGTGTTTATGCCATTAATTATGATACATCCTGTATATTCTTTCTCTTTAATGGCACCTATTAAGAACAGTGGAAAACTTATTCATGGAGAATTTTGAAGAGAAAGCTCTGGAAAACAGAGCACAATGAGGAGGATAAGACAATGACATGCCTACCATATGCTCGCAAAGTATTCACCAAAATTGATAAAATCTTGGCTTGACATAACATTAAATGCATTTTCCACCCAACATCAAAGAGCATGCACTGTTTGGTGCACTTGAAGATGACTTAGAGCTTCACAAACCAGGTGTCTACCATATCCTACACGAATGCAGCAAAGCTTTCATTGGGCAGACAGTGCAGACAGTCAAAGAAAGGTGCAAGGAGTACGGGAGAGACACTGAACTTGAACAGCCAACAAAATCTGCTGTTGCAGAACATTGCATGACTACAACGCACTCAAGGAAATATGAGCAAAAGGAAGTGATAAGACAGACCTTTAAAGAGGCTATTGATGTATGAATGGCTGATTACCAACTCAACAGAAACTATGGCTTTATTCTCAGTAAAGTGGGCACCCCACACTCAGCCACCTGAAGTCACAACATTGGCCAAAAGTGTCTCCTGTGCCCAGTAGGGATGGCATAAGCACTCAGCATTCAATGATCTCATCCCTCCCACCACTCCACCCGATACGGCAACCAACTGGGTAGTGAGGGAAGGAGTAGGGAGTGATAAGAGCATAAAGGAGGCATGACATATGAAGATGATTATTCTACAGGTATCACATGAAGGTGACTATAAGGTACACTGTCAAAATAATGTGTTATGTAAACAACTGCAGTTGGGCATCCAAGAGCAATACAAGCAATTATTACAAAATCTTCTGAAACATCTGAGTATCTGTATGTGTCCATTTAATTAGTGATAGACTGTCACAGTTGAATCTACACTGAGGAGACAGTAGTCATGGGAGGCATCCTACTATTGTGTTGGACCTACTTTTGGCCAGCATAATGCAGCAGCTCAATGTGGCATGAACTCAACAATTCACTTGAAGTCCCCTGCAGAAATATTTAGCCTGCTGCCTCTATAGCCATCCATAATTGTGAAAGTGCTGCTGGTGCAAGATTTTTTGCATGAACTGTCCTGCCAGTTATGTTCCATAAATGCTCAATTGGATTGGTGTTGGGGATCTGGGTGCCCCAATCATTTGCTCAAATTGTCCAGAATGTTCTTCAGACCAATTGTGAACAATTGTGACCCAGTGACATGGTGCATGGTCATCCATAACAATACCAACATTGTTTAGGTATATGAAGTCCATGAGTGGCTGCAGATGGTCTCCAAGCAGCCAAACATAACCATTTCCAGTCAATGATAAGTTCAGTTGTATCATAGAACCCAGACCATTCCATATAAACACAGCCCTGACCATTATTTAGGTACCACCAATTTGCACTGTTGTTTGTTGGCAACTTGGGTCCACAGCTTCATGGGGTCTACACCACACTTGAACCCTATCATCAGCTCTTATGTTGTTCTGTATGTTGTGGTCTTCAGTCCAAAGACTGGTTTGATGCAGCTCTTCATGCTACTCTATCCTGTGCAGGCCTCTTCATCTCTGAATAACTACTGCAACCTACATCCTTCTGAATCTCCTTACTGTATTCATCTCTTGGTCTCCCTCAACAATTTTTACCCCCCACACTTCCCTCCAGAACTAAATTGGTGATCCCTTGATGGGTCAAAATGTTTGCTACCAACTGATTCCTTCTTTTAGTTAGGTTGTACCACAAATTTCTCTTCTCCCCAGTTCTATTACTTCCTCCTGATTAGTTATGTGATCTACCCACCTAATCTCCAGCATTCTTCTGTAGCACCAGATTTCAAATGCTGCTATTCCCTTCATGTCTAAACTGCTTATCATCCACATTTCATTTCCGTACATGGCTACACTCCATACAAATGCTTTCAGGAAGGACTTCCTAACACTTAAATCTATACTCAATGTTAACAACACTTTCCTTGCCATAGCCAATCTATATTTTATATCTTCTCTACTTCAACCATCATCAGTTATTTTGCTTCCCAAATAGCAAAACTCATTTACTACTTTAAGTGTCTCATTTCCTGATCTAATTTCCTCAGCATCGCCTGATTTAATTCAACTAATTCCATTACGCCCATTTTCCTTTGTTGATATTCATCTTATATCCTCCTTTCTGGTCACTGTCCATTTCATTCAACTGCTCTTCCAAGTCCTCTGCTGACTCTGACAGAATTACAATATCATCCACCATCCTCAAAGTTTTTATTTCTCCTTCATGGATTTTAATTCCAACTCCAAATTTTTCTTTTGTTTCCTTCACTGCTTGCTAAATATACAGATCGGGGATGGGCTACAATACTGTCTCACTCCCTTCTCAACGACTGCCTCCCTTTCATGCCCCGCAGCTCTTATGACTGCCATCTGATTTTGGTACAAATTTTAAATAGCCTTTCGTTCTCTGTATTTTATCCCTGCCATGTCTAGAATTTGAAAGAGAGTATTCCATTCAACATTGTCAAAGCTTTCTGTAAGTCTACAACTGCTATAACCGTAGGTTTGCCTTTCCTTAACCTATCTTCTATAAGTCATAGGGTCAGTATTGCCTCACATGTTCATATATTTCTCGGGAATCCAAACTGATATTCCCCAAGGATGGCTTCTACCAATTTTTCCATTCTTCTGTAAAGGATTTGTGTTAGTATTTTGCAACTGTGATTTATTAAACAATAGTTTGGTAATTTTCACACCTGCTCTTACATCATATCAGCTTTTACCAACTGAAATTGGGAATCATCTGACCAGACCACAGTTTTCCAGTCATCTAGGGTCCAACCGATATGGTGACAAGCTCTGGAGAACCACTGTAGTTGATGTTGTGCTGTTAGCAAAGGCACTTGCACCAGTCGTCTTCTGCCATAGCCCATGAATGCCTTATTTGCTGCACTGTCCTAACAGCATGTAGCACTTTCCTATGCCAACTTCTTTATGAGCCATCTAGAGGAGACATTCCTAGCCTCCCAAAACACCAAACCCCTAGTCTGCTTCAGGTTCATTGATGACATCTTCATGATCAACCCAGTGTGCTACCTTCCTAGACATTGGCTGCCTCCTCTCTAATGGCTCCATCCACACCTCTGTCCACATTAAACCCACCAACAGTACCTTTATTTCGACAGCTGTCATCCGTTTCACACCAAAAAATCTCTCCTGTACAGCCTGGCCACCTGGAGATGGCTTTACCTACTTTGACAAGAACTCCCATACATTTATGCCTTGTGTCTCACCAAGGCCTTCTCACACAGGCACAATCTTGCAGACTTCGTTCGCAAACAGGTCTCCTATGCAATTTCCTTTCACACCCCCAATCCTCCCATCACCCTCAAGAAAGGGCCTTAAAGGGGCACCCCTTCATCTCCCAATACCACCCCAGACTGGAAAAATGAACTGCATCCATTGCCAGCACTTTGATTATCTATCATCATGCCATGAAATGAGGAACATCCTACCCAAGATCCTTCTCACCCCTCCTAAAGTGATGTTCTGTCACCCACCCAACCTCCACAACATCCTAGTGCATCCCTCTGCTACTCCCAGTCACCACCCTTGTCTCAGGGATCATATCCCTTTAGAAGCCCCAGTTGCAAGAGCTGCCCAATCCACCCACCCAGCACTTCCTATTCCAGCCCTATCACCGCTTTATCGTACTCTATCAGAGGCCGGGCCACCTATGAAAGCAGTCATGTCATATATCAACTCTGCTGCAATCACTGGACAGATTTTTATATTGGTATGACTATCAACCTGCTGACCAGCAAGATGAACAATCACCGCCAAACTGTGACCAAGAGTAAAGTAGACCATTATTTGGCACAATATGCTGTAGAACATAACTTGCTTCTTTTTAATGGCTGCTTCACTACACAGGCCATTTGGATCCTCCCTTCCACCACCATCTCTTCTGATCTGTGCTGATGGGTGTTATCGTTATAACACATTCTCTGCTCCCAAAATGATCCCAGCCTCGACCTACGGTAACAAACACTTCCCATACCCTCCATCCAATAGTTTCCATCACTTCTGTCCTATCACCTCCTCCCTATTCTCATCTCCTCCCCCCCCCCCCTCTTTCTGTGCTGTCCTCTGCCAATGCATCCATCCATTTTTCCCCCATTCCTTTCCTGTCTCACTATGTTCACCCCCTCCCTCCTCCTGTCGCATCCTGCTGCCCCACAGCCTCCCAACACTGCACCTGTTGGCAGTATAGTCCATAGTCCGTCTGCTCTCCACCAGACAGCACTTCCTCACCCCCCCCCCCCCCCCCCCAACCATACACTGCTACCATTTTGTCTTCGTCACCATCTCCAAATTGCTGCTTCCATTCCACCTGACACCTGCATTCTGGTCCGAGTTGCCAGAGATGGTGGTCATGTGTGCATGAGATGTTCTTTGCTCGTGTGAATGAATGTGTATATATTTCTCTTTCTATTTCTGGTGAAGGCTGTCACTAAAAGTTGCTGTGCAAGTGTCTATTACACTGCAACTTACAGTATCATCTTTACAGTAAGTAGCAACCCATCTTTTCCTTACTTTGCTGATATTCCAACCTGGAGTTTCCATTATTTGAAGTTGTAATTACTTTAATTGAATGTCCGCCTCCGTAGCTGAGGGGTCAGCTTAGACAGCTGCTGTTCAGAGGACTTGGTTTTAATTCCCAGTACTGCTAAGAACTTTTCTTGGTGGGGTGACAGGTAAAGGGTGCAATTAGCCCCATGATGCCAATTGAGGAGCTATTTGAGTGAGAAGCACTGGCTCCAAGGCCTTGAAAGTTGCAAAACAGGCAGGAGAGCAGTGTCCTAACCACATGCCCCTCCATACTGCATCTGCATGGTGCACATGACAGAGAATGGCATGGTGGCCACTCAACATCCCTTATGCCTTCAGGGCCTGGATGAGGAGCTTGTTTTACATGAAATCTTTTATCCTATTACTTAGAGTGAACATCTGTACGAAATCTTCTACAAGCTATTAAGGAGAAAGTGAAAATAAAGTAAAAAATACTAAGTGTTCTCAATATATTCGCCAAAGAATCTTCATGCCGCACTTTGTGCACTGCATGTAGGCTAAATAGCAATGCGTCCATTTACTTTCCATCATTTGTCTGAACAAATTTCTCAATTGCATACTTTTATCTCTACAGCACATGATGAAAAGGAGCAAGCTGGTACAGATGAGACTGTACAGCATTGAGAATGAAAGAAGAAAGAATAGAGGAAGAGAGAAGTAATTGTCATCAGCAAGTACTTCCATGACCCAATATACAGGGTGTCCCACTCAAACCGCCCTGATTTCAAAGACCCAGGGAAAAAAAAAAAACACAGCAGATACGACAATGAAAAATGCACCACATTGTAGAACATCTCAAAGAATTGATTTAGTTATCATCAATACACCTCTCCATGTGAACCATTTGTAGCATGAAGAATATTGAGTCTATATTCAATTTTTTGCCAAGTTCTTTGTAACATTTCCTCTGTTATTGTTGCAATTGCATTAGTGATACGATGTCGCAATGTAGGAATATCGTCCACTTTGGTCGCATACACGCAGTTCTTTACGAATCCTCACATGAAGAACTCGAGCAGCGTAATGTCAGGTGAATGTGGTGGCCAGGCAATGGGTCCTCCATGTCTGGTCCAACGATTGGGAAATTTCCTATCCAGGGACATGCAAACAGCCATTGACCAATGCGGCGGAGCTCCATCTTGTTGAAAAATGATTCTGGGTTGCAATTTTGTATCTGAGGGTACGCAAACTACTCCAACATATCCACATACACTGACCCATTCACTCTTTGTTCTGCAGAGATGATGGTACAGCAATCCTGTTGTGCGTTAACCCACACTAGACATTTAGTTTAGGGCTATCACAAACATGTTCAATGGCAACGTGCGGATTTTGCGAACCCCAAATCCCACTATTATGCCTATTAACCCTTCTTGATAGATGAAAGATTGCCTCGTCTGAGAATAAACATCTTTCTGGGAAGCTGGCATCCATATCAGTATGCTGCAGCATATCCGCAGCATATTGTTGTTGGCGCGGTTTGTCGTTCAGCATCAGATGTTGCAGAATTTGCACTTTGTAAGCACACATATGAAGACACGATGCAATGTTGATCGAGGTACATGAAGTTGCCTAGATGCTTGAGCCAGAATGTTTCAGAACAAACCGTTGCCAGAAACGTCCTATACCATTCCTTAATTGTTTTCTCATCAGGTGGATCATATCACACACACAGTAATCGGCTATTTTGTTTCTGCAAACCACACTACCGCTTGCACATGCTGCTATGGAGTCGCCATTTTCACTTTACGTGACCATGCTGCACTCTGGCAGTGATACTTGACACTTCTGATGTGGGAATATAAATTCTTTGAGATGCTCTACAATGTGGTGCATTTTTCTTTGTCGTATCTATAGTGATTTTTCTCTCCTGGCTCCTTGAAATCAAGGAGGTTTGACTGGGACACCCTGTACATCACATACAATATTCATTCACACTGCATCGGTATTATGTTTCAACAGTGAAACAAAGTATCTCGTATCAGCAGTATTATGGATCTTCCATGTCAACTGTATAGCAAGATGCTTGCATCAAAGCTTTACATGTGATACATATATTATTACACAAATGAGAAATGGAATTTGTATATGCCTTTTGTGTACTATATGTGTTATAACCTTTAATCATCAATAATTGCGTGGATATTCAAACACTCACAGTGTCAAGTATTCGACTGCCGTGCCGTGACATGCGGCCGGCGCCGTTTGTAGCTAGGTGGCACTCCCGCACTCAGCCGAGTTGCGGAGCGCCTCTATCGCCGTTTGCGCGTACTGTCGTGGCGGCACTGTTAAATGTTGTGGCACTGTCACAACAATATGCACCTCCAATGAATAACTTATTTTTATAGCAATGTGCCTGCTACACACTGCAGCTGTTGAGCTAGTGTAGTTGAATGACCAACACATGACTGAAAATAGTACAAAAATTTAAATCCACAATTTTATATAGACTGCAGTGTGATGTAAAATACCTGTGTATGAATACAAAGTACATAGTTTTGTTAACATGAAATTAAAAAATGTGTATTTTCTTACTTTATTTTTAACTTATTTTACTATGTGATGTTCTTTATGCAAATTGTAGAAAAGAGTTAACTTTTTCACTTTGTGTAGTGATTAAAATAACTTATTGATGTAATAATCATATAAAATATATGTGAATTGCTACCTGTATTGATAGTGACTTATCCTTTGGTATATGTGTCCTTTAAGTTGATTTTAACAGTGTGAGTTCTGTTGTGCAATTTTTTCACACATAGCACCCTACAGCTGATAACTTGTTATTTATTTAAGAGGTGGATTAGATATCAATATACTCATTCTACATTAAATAATGTCACATACAGTTCAAATTACCAAAGGTAACGTATAATAGGGCCACTCATTTAAAAAAAAAAATAATAAAATAATAAAAAAAAAGATAGAACAGATTATACAACAGAATGAATATTAAGTGAGAAAACCTATTATGGACACAAAAAGTTGGATTCATTTCAAAACTGATCAGTACAAATTTAAATATGTGAAGATCCTTTGGAACTTGCAAATCATCAATGTCTTTGTCATATTGGTTTTAAAAATCTTGGAAGAGGAGGAGGAATAGGGTGCATCCAGGTGTGAAATGTGTTTTCTGGTGAGGGGAAATCACAAACCAAATGTGAACGAAGAATGTGCGATTATAGTTCATTTTCTACTTGGCCTTACGTCTTTGATTCTGATGGTTGTTTGCAAGTTGACAAAATTATTGACAGAAACATTCATTCATTCATTGAAGAGGTGATACATGAATATTGTAACCAAAATAAAAATTCCAGAGTGATATTAACACATTTGTGGAAGTACAATTTATTTATTTGAGATTTCCTTATTTTAATGTAGCCATATAATGTTAAACCACAGTTTATCATTTCTTATATCTCTCTACTTTTCCATCAATTATCCTCTACGCCCTGGCTGCATTATATGCAAATCTTGTACATAACTTTTTTTACTGTTTTAATGGGAATTTAATATACATAGTCACATGGTTGACAGACAAATCTTGTACATACCTTTTTTTACTGTTTTAATGGGAATTTAATATACATAGTCACATGGTTGACAGGCAAATCTTGTACATAACTTTTTTTTACTGTTTTAATGGGAATTTAATATACATAGTCACATGGTTGACAGACAAACAAAACCATGTACTATTTAGAACGATCGTGAGAGTTTCCACTAGTAATGCAATCTTGAAGTGAAAGTCTGTTAATGTGACTATGATTTCACTGATTGCAGCTTTCTGTCTCTCACAGCCCGTACTCCTCAGACCATTGTATGACTCTTTGACACAGTGGCTATATGACAGGTGGCAAGGAAACGGTATGTTGTGTCACACCGCACTTCTCAAATGTTGCTTGGGATCTGTATCTGTTGCTGATGTCCCCAGATTTTTTTGTCCCCTAGTACACAGCAGCATGGTGCTTGTATTTCTCCTGTAGTTTAGTATATTTTAAGTAGTACCTGTAGCATGCTAAAAAAATGTCCAAAGATAAGAAATATATTAGTTAATTCGTTTTTTAACCTAGTCAACAGTAGAATACAGTAGATCCTCTTATAAAACCAAGGTAGAGAAGTCCTTCAGCCTTGATCTAAAACAGTAGCACGAGCCACAAAAGATAAACTATCACATGAATCATAAAAATCCTTGTTGCTCACATGTATTAAAATATCCTTCCACTGGTAGGCAAGCAATAGCAGTCATTTGTTCTGGTTTATGTGGTTTGAAATATATTTGAATAGCTTTGCCAGATGATGAGAAGTCATCACATTATCTTAGGCAAAGGTTCGGACATCTCAGCATAGAACTGATCTGATCTGATTAAAGTACATGATGGTGCACCATATCTGATATTTTTGAATAAGATCATCGAGACTTAGTTCCTCAAATGCTAAGTAGCATACCTGGTAACAAGTTTCCTACAACAAAATCAGTCAGCTACCACATTTTCAACTTCCTCCCAGTTCATGTGCATTCACTGAAGATACTTTGCAAAAGTTTGTAACAAGGCATTATGAGGTCTTCCTCTACTTTTATGTCCATTCATTGGTTTCCAAAAAAGAGCTGATTTTTGTATAGATGATTCAGTAGGTGTACAAAAAAAGCATTCATTACTTACGGGGGCCTGGATCCCAAGAGGGCTCAAAAATGGATTTTTTTATTTAACAAAATTCTGTGATTCTTCCTTATTCTAAAAATATGTACTTTATCTACATTGCCTCATGATTTTCATATCTAAATGCATTTTTAAAGCAGATGTAGTGATTGCTTTATAAATGCCTAGCTGTCACACTACTGTTAAACACAAAACTTTAACTAAAATGTATCTTTTTTTTTTTAATATTGGCGCCAATATTTCCACAGCAACTCATTTATGTAATATTCTTGAAGACTGCAAGCAGGGGAAAATGTTTACATTGAAAAATGCAGAATCCAAATGAAATTTTCAATACCTGCATTTGAGTGTGCTTGCCGAAAACTGTTTCTGTTTGCATGTCAGCCTTTTTGGATTGGTACAGAGGGTGCCGTAATATGTTTTAATGATGGAGTAACAAGCAGATTAAAAACCAAAAGCAGACTAGGCATCAAGAGTGGGGTAACACAAAAAAGGGCTTCTGCAAGTGGACAGGCAAAGTGTCACTGAAGCTGAAAAAGTTGCTGAAAGCATGGCAGAGGAGGCCAAATTATTCAACACTGTGTAAACAATGTAGGAAAAGGCAGACATGTCAAGTTGCAGACAGGCACAATTAAGACATGTAAAGTTTTCAGCCACAGCCTTCATCAGTAAAAGACACACACCATTCACACACATTTAAGCAAGCATACCTAATACACACACACACACACACACACACTCAGTATCACCAACTCCAGCAGATCTCAGGCCTAAATGTGATCATCTCTTGAGATGCAAGTGCAAGCACACGCATTCAAGCAAGTATACCTAACACACACACACACACACACACACACACACACACACACACACACACACACACACACACACACTCAGTAGTGCCAACTCCAGCAGTATCTCAGGCCCAAATGTGATCATCTCTTGAGATGCAAGTGCAAGCAGCAAATCGGGGGAGAGGGGAGGGGAGGTGCAGGAAAGGGGAAGGGATGGTAGTGTATGGGTGGGGAGAGAATGCTGTCTGGTGGAGTGTGCAGGGACTACACTGCAATCAGGCACAGTATCAGAAGGTTGTGATGCAGGGAGGTGGGGAAAAAAGGGGCAAAAGGGAGAGGAGTGGAGAAAGATGGGAAGACACATTGCCAGAGGGCTGCAAATAAACAGGGTGGGAGACGAGACTGGGAAGGAGTTGATGGGAATGAGGGGGTGTAACGTGTTAGATGGAGGGAGTGTGGAGGGTAGGTTACTGTAAGTTGAGCTTGGGATAATTATGGGAGTGGAGAATTTGTTGTAAGGATAACTCCCATATGTGCAGTTCAGAAAAGCTGGTTGTGTAGGGAAGGATCCAAATGGCTCAGATAGTGAAGTAGCTATTGAAATCAAGCATTTTGTGTTCAGCTTCATGTTGTGCCACAGGATGGTCTACTTTGCTCTTGGTGACAATTTGGCAGTGGCCTTTCACCTTGGTGGACAGCTGGTTAGTAATCATATCAATATAAAAAGCTGTGCAGTGACTGCAGTACAGATGGTAAATGACACGGCTGATTTCACAGGTTGCCCATCCCCTGGTGGATTAGAATAAACCTGTGACATGACTGGAGCAGGAAGTGTTGCATGGGTGGATTGGGCAGGTTTTGTATCTGGGTCCTCACAGTGATATGGTCCTTGTGTCATTTCCAATTCCAACCTCTTGCCACAATGATCGTATCCCCATGGAAAATCCAGTTGCAAAACCTGCTAAATTCACCCACCCTGTGGCACAACATGCAGCTGAACATAGCACACTTGATTTCAATAACTGCTTCACTATCTGAGCCATCTGGATCCTTTCCTACACATCCAGCTTTTTTGAACTGCACATATGGGAGTTATCCTTACAACACATTCTCCACACATAATGATCCCAGCCTCAACCTACAGTAACTTACTGCCCACACACCCCCCACCTAACAGATTACACCTCCTCGGTCCCATCACCTCCTCCCCATTCTCATCACTCACCCTGTTTATTTGCCAATGCATCTGTCTGTCTTTCTCCACTCCTCTCCTTTTTTTCTCCTTTTTTTCCCCACCTCCCTACCCCACAACCTCTTGATACTGCACATGTTGGCAGTCTAATCCGTGCACACTCCACCAGATGGTGTTTGTCTCCCTCCCCACCTGTGCGCTACTAAACCTTCCCCTTTCTACCCCCTCCTGACTGCGTCTTGCATCTCACGGTAGTGGTTGCATTCCAGCCCGAGATGATGGAGTTGGTGGTCGTGTGTACGTGAGGTGTGCTTGCTTGCTTTTTTCTGTGAATGATGTGTCTCTCTTGTACTGATGAAAGCTGTGTCCAAAAGCTTTATGTAAGTGTTTTTTAATTGTTCCTGTCCACAATGTGACATGTCTTCTTTATGGTAAGTAGCAATCTGTCTTTTCCTACATTGCTGATATTCCTATCTGGATTCAACATTGTATTAAATATTTTAAACTGGAGCATATCATGTGTTATTAGATTATTTGGAGGAAGAACTGACTTTTAAAAAACATTTTTTAGATATACAAAACAAGAACCTGGTAAATATTTTGTTTTATTTTTTCACCAAGTTAATAATTAAAATATTAAAATTTGTTTTGGCCTTTTATTTTGAGTATTGTGGAAGTACAAGGCCAGTTCAAAACATTCCAGAACTATTCCCACAACATTTTTCTACACTTACCTTTTACTTATTGTCCATGGTCTCCTTCGAAAGTCTCTCCCACAGTCGATACACTGCTCCCAGTGCCATTTCCACTTCCAGATGCAATCTTGGTACACCTCTTACTGGATTGCGCAAAGCACTGTCTGTGATTTTTCTTTCATCTCATCCATCATTGCAAGTCTTTCTCCTTTAAATGGGGGTTTCAACTTTGGAAATAAAAAATGTCCACATGGGCCAGGTCTGGAGAGTATGGGGGATGAGGAAGCAGTGATTTCATTTTTTGTTCAACAGTCATACAGCTACAGGGTTGAATGTTTGGGTGTGTTATAACGATGCAAGAACCATGAATTGTCTCGCCACATTTCAGGCTGTTTCCTTCACACATTTTCTCACAGGTGTCACAACTCATCCTGATAGTACCATCAATTAACAGTCTTTCCTCTTGGCATGAATCGTGATGGACTAATCCTTCAGAGTCACAAAAAACTATCACCATGGATTTGACATTTGACCTGACCTGACAAGCTTTTTGTGATCTTAAAGAATCTTTCGCGACCAATTGTGAAGATTAGACCTTGGTCTCAATATCATAACCACATATCCATGTCTCATCACCAGTTCTGATTCTCTTAAGGAACATCTCATTCTCATTTGGGTGATCCAAAAGCTCTTCACAGATTGTGAGGTAAAAGCCTTTCTTGTCTTGACTCATGAGCTGTGGGACAAACTTGTTGACAACATGATTCATTCCAAGGTGCTGCATCAGGTTTCCATGACATGTTGCAACTGAAACGTTACATACTTCTGCAATCTCGTGGAAGTCAGTCTTCAACTGGCACACACAATGTCATTGGTGTCCCAGACATGAGCACCATTGGTAGACATCAAAGGGAATCCTGAACAAGTGTCATCTTCAACTTGTCTGGCCATTTTTAAATCATGTGAACCCCGAGTATGGGCAAAGCACTTATCAACGTTCGCTTCCTGCATCATTTGGTGTGTCTCTGTAAAAGTTTTCCTGAATTTCACACAAAATGTAATGCAGGCTTGTTGCTCCTGTGACTCAACCATCTCAAAATTTGCAAACTGTGCGACACAACATTCTACTCAATACAGCTTCGAACAATAACTAACAGACATACAACAAGTGAAACTTCCAGCAGTACACATTAGACAAGCATGAGCAGGGATGCCAACGGCATTTTTCTCCAACACATCATTGGTGCAAAATTATGAACATTTCAGAATTTTTTGAATAGGCCTTGTACAGTATATCTAAAACAAAAATTAAATATAATTCAATGTTTACCACCCTGGAGCCGACAAACGTATATGTTCACTACGTTTTAACCATAAAATCCGACAGACATATGTCATACGTTCTTCACTTCCAACTTATTTATTTGTGATTTGATGTGTTGTAAGGGCATTGTTGATGGCTAGTGTGCACCAGTCTCTTGTGAATGGTACCAGTGTTACGTGAACTGAGCAAACGTGCTCGGAATATTGTTGAAGGTTGTTTTGTTCCATGTCGGCTGCCGTGTTGTGCTATTGTGTGCACCCTTCCTATGTGTAAAAACATATAAATAGTGAATATGGCTAACAGGCATCACATGTCAAACTTAGATTGAAGAACTCTCAAACAATGGGTCAGAACTTGACAATCTTTTGGACGACATCTGTGATTTTTCAGAAGACGACGATGACTAACATGAACTGGGGAGCAAAACCTGTGCTGCTGATAGAAACGATGGTAGTGAGAATGAAGAAGCTAATGCACAAGTTTCTATTAGGTTTGTCATTCAGTTCAACAGCCTGCACTTCATAATGAACGGTGTCATTTCGAGGCACTCCTGAATTACCTGTGTTTGAAGAAACGAGTAAAATCTAGGTTCCTGTTGATACATTGTCAACAGGACTAGACTATTTGTTGCAATTTTTTGATCACAGCATGTTTCTAAAAGTAAAGTCAGAGACAAATATATATGCTACTGATACTATTTCTTAACTTTGCTGTCAGAACAGAATAAAACAAAAAAATTATGGAATAAATGGAGAGCAGTGAAGATACATGAAGCATATCAATTTTTTGCAATTGTTTTGCATATGTGTGTTGTAAAGAAACCTAAACTTAGGCATTATTGATTTGAAGACCCTGTGCTTGCTTCATCATTTGCTTTTCAGCTAATGTCACGAGACAGAATTTTTGCCATATTCAGGATGTTGCATGTGAACAATAATGCGCTATGGATACCTCAACAAGAATCAGGCCATGACCCTCTGCATAAAATAAGACCTGTGTGAGACTTTTTCACAGAAAGATGCAGAAAAGTCTTTTATCCATCACAAAATCTGACTGTGGATGAAGCAATATGTCTTTTTCAAGGAAGAAATGGATTCTGTGTTTATATGAAAGACAAACCAGATAAATATGGGATAAAACTGTATGTTTTAAGTGATGCTCAAATAGGTTACATGTGCAGTGTTGAAGTTTATAATGGAGGAAAAGGAAATGTTGACAATTCTATCAAATTCCTGCTACTGCGGCTATGTTCCTCTGACTTGGGGAAAAAGGACATGTGGTATACATGGACAGATATTATACAAGTCTTGCAGCCTTTGAAGAACTATGGGACAGAAAGACATCGGGAGTTGGAACAGTGATGAAGAACAGTATAGGTTTGCCTAGAGACCTAAAAATCAAAAACAAAAGAAAGGAGAAATGACATTTCATTGCAAAGTACATCTTTTCTTGAAATGGAAAGACAAATGTGATGTACACGTGTTGTCAATACAGCATAAGATGACTGCTGCGCCTGTCAGTGTAAATTCCAGAAGGGGATATGTTGAGGTAGTAAAGCTAGACATTATACTAGACTACAGTTTGTCTAAAACAGGTGTTGACAGAGGAGACCAACTGATGAGTTACTGTCCCTTCCAGTGAACTACTGTAAAATGGTGGAAAAAGCTTTTCGTCCGTATTTTTATGAGGGCAGTTGTGAATGCTAACATTATACACAATATCAAAAAAGAGTGCATTAGGGGATTTCATCTGTAAATTTGAAAAGCAGTTGGTTCAGAAAGGAGGAATGGAACTAAATAAAGACACACATTCAGCATCTGGAGTTGCAATTGCAGGCAGACTCGTAGCACGTCATTTTCCTGACTGCCACCAGCAGAAAAGAGACAAACCCAGCTAAAAGATGCAAAGTCTGTTGGGAACAAGGGAACTCTGCAGAAAAGTTAGTGGGGAAGGATACTAGATACTACTGTAGGCCACGTAACCCAGGCCTTTGTGTTCCCGAGTGTTTTGAAAGATTTCATATCTGAGCGAAGTTCTCTAATTTGTACAAATGAGAAAAAAAAAATTTCACAATAAAACACTTTACCTATAAATGAAGCATTTAGTATTTCCTGCTGACAATAGCCTACTATATCCTATGACTTATGAAAATTTTGTCCACTTTGGGGAAAAATAAAAATGCTGAAAAACAGTATCTTCAGAGTAATATCTACAAATACCCGTTTAATTTATTTGTGCTAAATATATACATATTCAAAAAGAGGAAGGATGGAAGGTTAAGCTGATATACTGCCTAAAGAAGGAAGTGGTTTAGTAAATTTATTAAAAAATTGTAAATTGTAGCAAATTTCCTCAGGATCTGGGTATTAACTGGATTACTGACCAGTTAGGCTCCAATGTGTTAGATAAAAATAAGTTTTCACTCCATTAAGAATTCCACAGTATTTAAATTTTTGTCATGTAATCATTTGGTTAAAGTTTCATTTCCATATCTATTAAAGTTTTTGTATCATTATAGTTCAAAAGTTATCAAAAATACAGCCCTTGATCCAGACCCCTTGGAACAGATGTTGTACCACACCACAGAGAAAGGAACACCGTTTAGTACAGGTTCCACTTGAATGAAATTTTATTCGCACATGTACTGGTTGTAGATTGTACTGCTGACAGACAAATTTAAACAGGAAAGAGCTGTTCCTAACTTTCAGAACTACCTGCTCCTTCCTCAGGGAGGAGAGATAAATGTCGTGTGGTAGATCACTTAGACCCAAGTAAGAGAGAGACCCACTTGTTGAGAGGATGAGGAGAGAGAAAGATCTTCCTCACAAAAGGTTGAACTCTTACATACTTGGGACTGTGCGACCTTCCCAAAGCCACCTGCCTCTCTTCTGTTAGGAGGGAACTAATAGTTCTGAAAGCAAGGAACAGTATTTTCTACTTTTAAATGCATCTATCAGAAATAATAGAATTTCATGTTCTTTGTTGAGTACTGCCCATGCACTCTGTTGCTTTGCAATGTTATATTTTTCTCAAGTGCAAACAGTATATGATCATAAATACAAGGTCATACAACTGGTCAGAGATTGCAAAATAAAGGAAAGACGACCACTCACCTTTATTAAACTAATGCGTGGCACATAGGCACACAAAACATAGTATTCGCTAACTTTGAAGCTCTGTCTCTCACACAAAAGGAGATTACATTGGCCACAGCAATGCTGATTATTAAAGTGTAGTTGCCTGGCTGAAGGATGTAGTTTGTGATAGGGAAGGACACACGAGGCTAGTAGGTAGTAATGAGGTAGGGCAAAGCAAAAGCTGGAAAGACTGATGAATCAGTAGGTGTGTGACAAGAAGAAAGAATTCTGATGAGGTAGAGCATGTAAGAGTTATAGGGGTGGGACATCGGTGGAAAGTGGAGACAGAGAAGGAGAATGGAGGGGAGGAGGTGTGGAAAGGGGGAGAGAGGGAGGGAGAAGGCCATAGAGAGAGAATGCCCACATGGTGAGGGGAGGGGGACAGGCAGGAGGAAGAGTGGTGAGAGAAGGCAGCACACAATCTGGATGAGGAAAGATTGGTGTGGACAATGACAGAAGAGAAAAGAAGAAGTTCGGGTGAGCCAAAGACAAACACGTTGCAGAGGTTCAGGCCAGTGGTACTGCAATAACACAGTATGTGGAGGTACAGTTGCCGCTTGCATACTTCAAAGAAACTAGTGCTGGAAGCCCATATCCAAGCACAGTGACACAGCAGTTACAGTCTTTAGTGTTTTGTTGTGCAACATGTTCATCAAATGGATGATAAATTTTGTGGTTTGCCTTTGTTTGGTGGTGGCTGTTCTTGCGAGTAGGCAATCGGTTACCACATAAAATGCTGCACAGTAATTTTTGCATTGCTGGTACACAACATGTCTCCTTTCAGACGTGGCCCAGACTTTTATAGGGTAGAAAATGCTTGTAATTGGACTGTGGTTGGAGCTAGTGGTTGTGTGGGACATGTCTTGCACTTAGGTCATCCACAAGGGAATGGCTCATGAGGTAATAAGATTGGAACAGGCATGACAAGGATATTATGCAAGTTGGGTGAGTGACAGAACTCTATTTCAGTCAATTTTGAGAGGATTTTGGATACAACATCCAATACCTCAGGGCACACTGAGAGGTAGTTGAAGCCAGGGCGAAGGAGGTGGTCAAACTTTTCAAGGCCAAGGTGATATTGAGTGATTAGAGGAAAGCTAGTTGGCTTTCTTTTAAGATGTTTACTATTGTCAGAGGAGCAGATGGCATAGGAGACCTGTTTATGGATGAGATCTCTAACAACAGAGACAGAGAGAGAGAGAGAGAGAATGTGTGTACTTTCTGCTAGAAGAAGAGCCAGAGCTTGAAAGCCAGTGAATACTGTGCTGTTACATGTGTCTATGCACCATACTTCAGTCTGCTAAAGGCAAGTGTTTTCCACTTTTTTATTTTACTTATTGTTCCATCTAGGAATTTCTATATTGTCAGTCACAGATTGTCCTGGACAAGAATTTCAAACTGTTAACAATTACAATACAATGCCATAAGAAATAAACATAGAAGTATCTGATGTCATCAAGGGAGATAATGTTTGACACTACCTTCATCTGTTGCTGCAGTTAGTCAAGGTGTGTTAGCAGCTGGATAAAAGCCCCCCCTCCCATTTTCCACAGATATTCAATGAGAAACAGGTCTGATTATCATTCTGGCGAGTGAAGTCCACAAACAGCTTGGAGAGTAAATTTCCATTGACCCATCGTCCTGACATGATACTAACTGCGACAAAATTGACTGTGTGGTGATGTGAGTTAATTTTTAGAACTTCCTACCTTCTCAATTATTCCAGGACAAATTTTTAATAGTTTGTCACTGGGTCTGAAAATTTCATTTTGATGAATCACCTGAGCAGAATGCTTTCTTTCATGACAATGAGAATGTTTTCCTTGTATTGCTTCAGTTATTGTGTGAATCTGAGGAATGTTGGCATTATGCTTTATTCTCTCAGCATCAACATTGAGATCTGTTACTGACTTAGGTGTTGAATTTCTATGGCAGGCTTGTTTCTTGTGTGCTGATTTGTGGACTCAGTTCTGCACCATCAGCAATAGCATCCTCAGCTGCAGGCATGGTGTATCATGACCATCCTGTTGTTCCAGGTAAAGGTGTGAAACTACCGTGCTCACTTAAGAGGTGCTGAACTTCCTGGAATGTCTTCATGTCAGGGCACCAGCAGTCTGGATATCAAACTTCCTGGCAGATTAAAACTGTGTGCCCAACTGAGTCGGGCACACAGTTTTAATCTGCCAGGAAGTTTCATATCAGCGCACACTCCGCTGCAGAGTGAAAATCTCATTCTAGTCTGGATATCGTTTATGGTACAACCAATGAGTTTCTGCAGCATTACCATTTGCTGGCCAATATTTGAAATGCAGGGATGCATACTCAGTATTTGGATAGAACACTGCCTAAAACAATACGTACAGGACAGTCACTGGACACAGTATAACATCACAACAGCACATAACGTGTACCTAGAGAAACAGACTATATGACAGCAGCATCAGTGTACGAGCTAACAGGGTTGTACCATGTTGTCCACCAGAGCAGTCTGTGGGGTCTGCCATGATATACAGTAATTCCAGCCTGGGCACAGTCCTTGGAGACCTTTGTCACACTGCTGTACCAGCACACAGGGCTGCTAGGGCTAGTTTGCAGGGAGAATTAGTAATTTATGTGCTAACTGACATCAGTGTCTGATATATCAATAAATATCCATTTCCAGACCAATGTCCATATGACATACTGACATATATTTTTGGAACATCCTGTATATACATTGTGAGAAAGATATGGTAATATACAATTGACCATTGTCATTGCTTGTCAAAGTACAGTTTATTCATCTAATAATCTTCAACAGAAACACGTCTTCATATACAACATAGATGAAACAACATTAGTGCATAAGATCAGTTTTAGAACAATTTTAAAATTCTTCTAGTGAATAAAATGATTTTCTCTTCATCATTTTTAACAGAGTTCTTGACCACACTTAGTGACACATGGTATGCCTAAGCTGGAAAAATAACTGCAAACCCATGTCCATGTAACTGTCTTGAATTTTCTTAAGTCTGGGAGCAGGATGTCAATCTGCTCTTTTTGGCATGTTTAATACTGATGAGCAGACAGTCACAGTTTATGGTTCTGTTGGTGAAGGCACTAGATGATCGAATAGCTAACAAGTAAGGACCAGAAATCCTTGGAAACTGCATGAGATATTGAATCAACTGAAGGAAGGTGAAAATATAAAAATGCAGTAAATGAAAAGGGAACACAGGTATTTAAAAATGAGTTTGACAGAAAGCGAAAAATGGTTAAGCAGGAATGGCTACACACGAATTGGAAGGTTGTAAAAGCAAGCGTGGCCAGTGGAAAGATACAAGCCACCTATAGGAATATTAAGGAGTCAGTTTGAGGAAAGAGAAGCAGCTGCATGGATAACAAGAGCTCAGTTGGCAAATCAGTTCTAACTAAAGGAGGGAAAACTTTAAGATAATTTATAGAAATAGAAGGAAAAGTAAATGATGATGAGATGGGAGATATATTACTGAAAGAAGAATTTGACTGAGCTCTGAAAAGCCTAAAATGAACCAACTTCCTTGGAGTAGATGATCTTCTTTCAGAATTATTGAAATTATTAGGAGAGCCAGTCATAATAAAACTACTCCACTTCATACACTAAATTTATGAACTAGGTGAAGTACCCTCAGCCTTCAAGAAGAATTTAATAATCCCTAGCCATGCAAAATACTGGCACAAATTACACTCCTGGAAATGGAAAAAAGAACACATTGACACCGGTGTGTCAGACCCACCATACTTGCTCCGGACACTGCGAGAGGGCTGTACAAGCAATGATCACACGCACGGCACAGCGGACACACCAGGAACCGCGGTGTTGGCCGTCGAATGGCGCTAGCTGCGCAGCATTTGTGCACCGCCGCCGTCAGTGTCAGCCAGTTTGCCGTGGCATACAGAGCTCCATCGCAGTCTTTAACACTGGTAGCATGCCGCGACAGTGTGGACGTGAACTGTATGTGCAGTTGACGGACTTTGAGTGAGGGCGTATAGTGGGCATGCGGGAGGCCGGGTGGACGTACCGCCAAATTGCTCAACACGTGGGGCGTGAGGTCTCCACAGTACATCAATGTTGTCGCCAGTGGTCGGCGGAAGGTGCACATGCCCGTCGACCTGGGACCGGACCGCAGCGACGCACGGATGCACGCCAAGACCGTAGGATCCTACGCAGTGCCGTAGGGGACCGCACCGCCACTTCCCAGCAAATTAGGGACACTGTTGCTCCTGGGGTATTGGCGAGGACCATTCGCAACCGTCTCCATGAAGCTGGGCTACGGTCCCGCCCACTGTTAGGCCGTCTTCCGCTCACGCCCCAACATCGTGCAGCCCGCCTCCAGTGGTGTCGCGACAGACGTGAATGGAGGGACGAATGGAGACGTGTCGTCTTCAGCGATGAGAGTCGCTTCTGCCTTGGGCCAATGATGGTCGTATGTGTGTTTGGCGCCGTGCAGGTGAGCGCCACAATCAGGACTGCATACGACCGAGGCACACAGGGCCAACACCCGGCATCATGGTGTGGGGAGCGATCTCCTACACTGGCCGTACACCACTGGTGATCGTCGAGGGGACACTGAATAGTGCACGGTACATCCAAACCGTCATCGAACCCATCATTCTACCATTCCTAGACCGGCAAGGGAACTTGCTGTTCCAACAGGACAATGCACGTCCGCATGTATCCCGTGCCACCCAACGTGCTCTAGAAGGTGTAAGTCAACTACCCTGGCCAGCAAGATCTCCGGATCTGTCCCCCATTGAGCATGTTTGGGACTGGATGAAGCGTCGTCTCACGCGGTCTGCACGTCCAGCACGAACGCTGGTCCAACTGAGGCGCCAGGTGGAAATGGCATGGCAAGCCGTTCCACAGGACTACATCCAGCATCTCTACGATCGTCTCGATGGGAGAATAGCAGCCTGCATTGCTGCGAAAGGTGGATATACACTGTACTAGTGCTGACATTGTGCATGCTCTGTTGCCTGTGTCTATGTGCCTGTGGTTCTGTCAGTGTGATCATGTGATGTATCTGACCCCAGGAATGTGTCAATAAAGTTTCCCCTTCCTGGGACAATGAATTCACGGTGTTCTTATTTCAATTTCCAGGAGTGTATTTACAGAATAATGGACAAACTGCTAGAAGCCAATCTCAGTGAAGATCAGTTTTGCTCCAGAAAAATGTAAGACATAAGAGGACCTACTGGCCCTATGACTTATCTTGGAAGATACAAAGAATATAGAAGAAAAGCAAGCCTACATCCATAGCTTTTTAGACTCAGAGAAATTTTTCAATAATGTCAACTGGAATACACTTTTGAAATTTTGAAGGTAGTATGGATAAAATATACGGAGTAAAAGGACATCAATTTGTACAGAAACTAGACAGGCTGTTATAAGAGTTGATGGACATGAGAGGAAAGTAGTACTTAAGAAGTAGGTAGCAAAGGAATTAAGAAGGTATTTGGAAAGAGAATAAAAGTTCAGAGAGTAGGGATAAAAAATTTGCAGTTTGCCAATGACATTGTCATTCTTCAGAGATGGAAAAAGGACTTGGAATAGCAGCTGAAAACAATGGATAGTGACTTTAAAGGAAGTTATAACACAAATATCTTCAAAATTAAAACAAGGATAATGAAATATAGTCAAATTTAATTAGATTTTGCTGAGAGAAGTATGTTAGGAAATGAGGCACTAAAGATATTAGATTAATTTCACTATTTGGGCAGCAAGATAATTTATGATGGCCTAAGTAGAAATAATACAAACTGCAGACTGGCAATAATAAGAAAAGGCTCTCTGAAAAAGTGGAATTTTTTAATGTCTAATATGAATTTAAGTGTTAGGAAGTCTTCTCTGAAGATATTTGCATGGAGTGTAGCCCTGTACAGACGTGAAATGTGGAAGATAATCAGTTCAGACAAGAAGAAAATAGAAGCTTCTGAAATGTAATGCTATGGGAGAGTGGAAGTGTATTAAACATGAGAGGGTTATGCTGAATAAGTACTGAGATGGTAGTGAACCATTTGTAACACTGGGTAAAATACAAAACTAGTAGGGACCCACCAATATACGGATTCTGTTGGCAAGCACTGTCTGTGTAGTGGTGCCATTGTGGTGGATAGCAATGTTGTGCTAGCTACTACTTAGTGTCCATAGTGTCAAATGGTGCTACTACATCCCCTCACCCCAAACCCTCAGGGGGAGGGAGGGGGGTGGGGGGGGGGGGGGACGTAGATACTGCCGGGTTCAGAGGAGCTGCCACCAGCAGTGGTGATGGGTCGATGTCCATGGGCATTGCAGAGGAAGGCCTGGGCAAAACAAAGCTCGATGTGAGTTACAAGAGTGGCCTCAAGACCAGGACATCAGTCAGGGATGGAGAAACACGGAGTTGCTGACGAAGATGGTTGAGATGAACCTGATTTTGGTGGTGCAGCAGAAGTCACTTTGCAGAGGCCACAGCATACATCATAGAGCCCTGGAGGACAGAGAGTGTCCTGCGGATCTGAGCTCACAGTCCGCCACCAAGGGGGCTCCTCATCTGGCAGGAATGAACTTTGATGATGACTTGAGACAGCAGCAGGCACAGCATATCTGATTAAGTCAGGTGGGAATGGCCAACAAGCTGCTCCACCAGGCTTTCATCTTCACATGCGGTGGTGCTGCAAGTTGCTAGAAAATTGTGAAAGGCACTAGCTGTTATGTTGGACATCATTTCTTTGCAGGTGGTGGCCAGAATATAGTTTTCCATTTGTTTGAGTCCATTGGCCAAAGGAATGAACTCCAAGTATGTAAGAAAGGTTGCATCAAAGATGCCTGGCACATAATGCATTTTAGTCCTTTTGCTGCCAACATCTGGAACAAGAGCTGAAAGTTGTAGAGATGCTCCTCTGGTGTTGCACTTGTAACCAAGATATTATCAAGGTATGTAGCACAGTTCTGAATAATTTGTGGGAATTGATCTATAAAATGCTGGAATATTACAGGGGCTGAAGCCATTTCAAAAGGTAACCAATTAAAGAAGGAGGTCATCTGCCATATTGAGCACTAAGTAAGTTTGTGATGCTGCCTCCAAGAGAATTTGAAAACATATCATTGTTGATCTTATTGAATAAAGTGCCATGGCCTAATTTTGCAAAGAGCTCATCTGGGCACAGTAGAGGTAAGTTCCTACTTCAGAATGTGTTTGTTGTTACTTTAAAATCACCACTAAGTCTCAGGACACCTTTGGGTTAGCATACTGTTACCAGTAGAGTGGCCCACTGAGGATGAGGAATAGGTGTTAACACCTTCATTTGCAGGTCTGTGGGGTTCTGTTTTAAAGACATCCTTTAGAGCCAGGGGCACTAGGCAAGCTTTGAAAAAGCATGAGATAGCTACCTCACTTGGATGTAAGTGAGTAAAACTGGAAAATTTCCTAGCAAAGACACAGAGCTTTGTCTCAGCTGCATACAAAGGTGGCAACCATAAACTTAAGTAAGTAGATTGGTTTAGCAGGGACACAGAAGGACTGGTGTCCAAGAGCAAAATCCCAGGATGTTGTTGCCAAAGAGTACTTCTAAGTATATTTTCTGGGCTGGACTCTGAGAAATCTGCACTTCCATAGATTCATCACTCACTTGGTTTACTTCCAGAGATTGGTGCATATTTGCAGCAGAACTGCTAAAACATATCTCTTACAAGTGTCCGTTTTTGCTGCACCTGTGGTGTGTTGTGCAGTGATGGAGGCAAGAGCTGCATGCATGGTAATGGAGCAATATTTACAGCAGGGCAATGATGTTGCCACCGATGTGGCTTGTTGCCACTGGTGTAGCTGTTTACGAGTCTTCCAGGCCACAGAGCAGATAAAGGCCCAGTATGAGGTAGCATGATCTCCCACATTACTGATGACAGAGATCTGTCTATGTGGGTCTTCTCCTACAATAAACAAACTCTGCGGATCATGTGCAGTTTGATAGGCTTGAGCCATTCTCGTAATTTACATCAGAAAAGATTCAGTTTCCTCAATGTGCAAAGCCTCACTTCTGAGGCGGTAGTAAGATGCACTATAATGTCCCCAACTGCCGAGTTCTGGTTCTGCACACACAAACATTTAAAATTGTGATTTCCACTTAATTGCTGTAGATTATTACCCCATTGATTGGGCCCCTTTTCACTGCCAAAACTCTAACCTGGTCACAATATATTTCTTCATTGGAAGCAGTTCTTTCACTAAAGAAAACATTCTAGATACCTCAAGTTCCACCTCTTATGTCCTGGCATGGTGTTTCTAGAAAATAAACAGTGATTTCCAGGGATATCTGCAATGTTTTTTGTACAAAGTTAAATATTACAATATAGAAAGATCTTCCAGATATGTTCTGGACCAGGTGTGGTGCTGTGGCTAGGGCACAGTTGGCACCTGGGATGCCCAGCAGGGCACAGCATGCACCCGATGATTGATGCTGTGGTGTGAAGGGCATGGCTGGTAACCAGCAAGATTGGTAATGTTCATAGCCCAATGAGGAGGCAGTTTCAGACATTGGTGATGTGGCACTCAATAAGTGATGACCACTTGGGATACAGCAAGCCCGAGGGCCAGCAAGTGTAATATTTGTCCTGGTGGTGGCAGCTTTGGCAGGCATCAACAACAGTTATGAGGCAGTACTCAATGCAGGGGTGACCCAGGTGCTATGATGCTGATGGTGTGAGCTGGCTTATGGCTAATGAGCCTGCAAAGATGTTGGGGGCCAGTGCACTCAACCAGTGGTGGCCCGTGAGGGTACAGTGATATCGACAGACTGGTGAGACAGGGAATAAAGCTCTGAGTAGTGGGGCGCAAGTGAACAGCATAATTGCCCAGAGTGGGAGAACCTTCTGCCTGCTGGTGGCCAAATAATGGGCTATAAAGGCAGGCGGACAAATATGCACATAACCACAGGAGTGTGATTTCAGCACAGCTATGAATTATGCTTGCACAGATATGTGTAGGCACTTGATCACAGATGGAAAAAATAGTACTGCAAACACAGTGCCACTATCGCTGGTGTGCAAGCAGCTTAATGTAGATTGACAATTCTGAAAAGCAAATGCCCACAGCTCAACCACTAGAAACCCACAGGTTGTGGCAATAATGTTGGTTAGGGGCCAGCTGCTATACACCAAATTAATTTCAGCTCCAGTTTCTGTATTAGATAGAAATGAAATGAGCATATGGCATTGTTGGCCAGGAGGCCCCATCCACGGAAGTTCGACCACCAAGTCTTATTTCAGCGGACACGACTTGCGTGCCAGTGATGAGGATGAAATGATGTTGAGGACAACGTGACACCCAGACCATGAGCAGAGAAAATCTTTAACCTGGCCGGGAATTGAACCTGAGCCTGCTGCATGGGAGGCAAGCACGTTACCACACAGCTAAGCAGGCGGACTCTGTATTAGATGATAGAGGTTTACTGACTAGAACACGGCATTTTGTCTTTCTGTGTTAAAAATGTGGCAAGCCATAATTTATAACTGCAACTATCAGCAGTAAGTGCTATACAATTCACTTTGTTTGTTAGATGATAGAAAATATGTAAACAAGGGTGACAATGAGGACATAGCTGTTACTCTCATTAATACTTGTATTGCCTGTAATACTGCTTCTGTTAGCTCATGACTCGAAATGTGTGCACCTTAAACCAAACCAATATGCTGATTACATCTGACTCAGACAAGCACTGGGCAACCTTGTATGTGGGAATCTGGCATAGCCTTGTCAGTGGGCACTCCTGATGACAAGTGCCATCTTGATAGTAGCAGCAGTGATGTTGTGCCAGCAAGTCAGTTTCCATAGTGACATACAGTGGCACCACTACAGCATTGAAATTGCAACAAAAGAAATTTGTTGCACAACTTGCCGAGAAGGAGGGATTGGTTGCAAGGAAAATTCTGAAGGCGTCAAGGGGTCATGGATGGAAGTGTGAGGGTTAAAAATTGTAGAGGGAGATCACAACTTGAATACAATAGGTAGGTTCAAATGGATGTAGGTTGCAATAGTTATGCAGAGATGAATAGCCTTGCACAGGATAGACTAGCTTGGAGTGTGACGTAAAATACCACAAAGTTTAGCAGATGCACAGTCACTGCCATCTTCTTTAATAAACAAACTGAAGAGAGTATTTACAAATTTCGTGATTAATACTCATTATATTGATTCCAAACCATATACTGACTGCCCTGGGCTGACCCTTTAACACTTTCAGGTTCAACCACATAGAATAATTTCGAGCCCAGAACACCATTACTTCAAATGTTACTAGCATATTTGTGTTTGATTTGTCTTAAAGGGTACTAAACAGTAAAACAAGACGAGGATTCAAAGTTTATTTTTCATATTTATTTTGATTCTGTGATAAATTACAAATTTTGTAATAATGATGATTGAAAGTATAACTTTCCTCCCAAAAAAAAGTGAAAGGTGAATCCTTGAGTAATTTCATATATAATTTACTTTTGTATGGTAGAGAATGAATCAGCCTGGCATGCAGACAGATATGTTGCAATCAGGGCAATATCAGCTTGATTCTTTTCTGTTTGCTTTGCCAGTAGATTGTTTCATCTTCTCTGAACCTATCTCACAAACTCTTGTTGAATGCTTCTTCTTCTTGAGATTCATTTGTAAAAAAAAGATGAGATGAAGACAAATAAAACAGAATGAAATTGTAAGTACATGAGCAGTATATGGAGCATCTGGTTTAGGATGAAAAGCTGTAGGAGATTGCAGCTGCTTGAATATGAATCTTCTTCAGACTGTTCCTGCTCAGATATTTGTCTTTCTCATCCAGAGTCATTGACTCTTTGTCTAGAGCCTCCATAATTTCTTGCACCCTCAACAAACATGACATATTTGTAGCAGAATTACAGAAACTGGCAAAAATTAATGCATAGACACATGAATCTCATGACAGTTGAACCACAAAATGACTAAGTCATGCACGGCAGCAACTCTTATATTCACTATTTCTTCTTTCAAAATAATTCTGTAAACTGAGAACTGAAGACAACACTTGTTAAGTGAAAGGTAATGAGATGACTGTACAATGTTCAACTAACTCATTTTCAAGTGATAGATGGCTCATGTGTTATGAAAATTATGGCCCAAGTAATGCTTGGGCACAGTCCTTTGAAAACATTGTTATGGCCTCTAAGGTCTGGTTGCCAAAATGTTAATCCTTTTAAGTAAGTTCGAGTTGTAACAAATGTGATGTCATCTCCATGCACTGTAGACTTACACAACATTAAAATAGGCCAATCATTTACAAAGATTATGAATAGTGAAGGCCACACAGAATTTTGTGGTACACCTTGTGTGACATTTCAGAACAATTGATCTCCTATTACTGAAATGTGCTATGTATTTTCTATTTCTTAGGTGTGATTTGATCAGAGAGAGTTCAAACTTGTAGGTTTCTTGATAAAAACTGTAAACTTCTTTTTGATTGTTCTGGTTTGTGACGATGAACACTACTGGATCAGTTGATGATCTACTTATCCTGTATGTCAAGTGACAAATATCTGTCCTATCAATTCAGAAGACAAAGAATGTGTTGTGACTGACAATTCCCAATTTTTCACAAACACAACTTGTATTGATGTAACTTCACAAGGTTGATGACTGAACATACAAATGAAAGGTAACAATAATGTACAAAGTCTCCCAATTGAGGCAAACAAAAGTTCATTTCTTATTTTCCACAAAGTTTCGTGGTAACACACTCACACACTAGTAACAGCCCAATTCTGAGACGAAGACGTAATCTTTGACTGTCGCAGTACATGAGGTCGGCATCCAGCGTGAACTGAACTTCGGACCTGTTTCTAGCCCCTAAATAGCTGTCGGCATAGTGATACTTCCTGCAGGCCATGGTTTGAGCTCCCCCTGCAGGAAGTAGTGCTCGGAATGTCTGTTTCCATTATCTTGT
The DNA here is from genome assembly GCF_021461385.2 of Schistocerca piceifrons. Lineage (NCBI taxonomy): Eukaryota > Metazoa > Arthropoda > Insecta > Orthoptera > Acrididae > Schistocerca > Schistocerca piceifrons. The sequence continues at coordinate 565,204,552 of NC_060143.1, forward strand.
ATGTAAATAGCCGGTGTGTACCATGGTGGTTTTGGGTACGCCTTTGGGCGTAGAAAACCTCATCTTCTGTGGTGTTATATGGGTCGCTGGCCCTCAGGGGCTACCTTGGCTCCAGTATAACAGAATGAATTCATGATCCGTTAATGTTTACTGACAAAGAATTTGTGTCATGTGTGTTGTTGGCACTTCTACAAATACAGAGTTATTACAGAGTTATTATGTGTTACACTTTGTGTGTCCTCTACATTTACAGGAAGACCACTGTCATCATCATACTCTTCTTCTGTTTCCATGGAAAGTATATCTTTCTAGCTCTCTCAATGCAGGAATCAACTGAATTGTTTTCAGTGCTGTCCTTATTTATGCTTCTGCCTGGTGGGACATTTTCTTTTGTTCATTTGCATTGTTGTATATTTTCACTAAATGTCATGGTGTGTAGTACATCAGCATTAGAGACTGCAGGTATGGTTTCAGTAATTTCAGAGTGCCTTTGTCAACACAGATTGCTCTATTTCTTATCTGGATTGAGTGGAAAGATTCCCTACTTCCTAAAGTCTGAAACAAAATTGTAACTGACGTCATTAATTTTGTCTGTTCCTTTAACTTTCTCAACAAAAAATTGGGAAGATATCTTTTGACTTGGTCTATAATCTTTTCTTCAGACTATTTTCCTATCCATCCAAAATCTGCATCCAATAGTCATGCAAATAGTATTTTGTTGTATATCAGATATTTAAGATATTAAAAGAAACTACACACTCACTTGCAGTAATTGCATGTTTCATGAAAACTGCTTCCTCTTCTTCTGAAAATCTTGTCAGCTTACAATTCTTAAGCTGATGCTTATTGTGCAATATATTTATTGGAATTTGTTCTCGTTATGATTCATGAAATCATCTCTAGTTCCTGGAAATGTGATGAAAAATGTCCTTCTATGCACTCTTTGGCATCATTTTGATCCTCATTTCTTCCATGGACATTCCAGTACTTTCCTTTATGTCCTCTGCCAATCTTCTTCTTGGTTTATCTCTATGTTTCTGGCCGTCCATTCTTCTTAGGATTACAGGTTTTTCTAGTGAGTCTTCTGCCCTCATAATATGCCCAAGGTACCTTAATTTCATTTGGAGTATTTTGGCTTCTAAAGATAATTTAAGTTTTATTTTTTCCAGGACAGTTTTATGTTTTACTTTTCTGGTCCACAAAATTGTCAGGATACTTCTCCAGACCCACATCTAAAAGAATAATTTTCTTGTAATCCATTTTTTCATTGTCCATGACACTTCTGCACAAAACTATGGAGAATATCAAAGTGTCAGTCTTTGTAGTTTTTTTTTTTTGGGGGGGGGGGGGGATGATGGGGACAGGTTCCTCTCCTTTAACAGCTTACTTAATGCAGCCATAGCAGCCTTTCCATGTTGATTTTTGTTCTCTTCTAATTTTGCCTCGTCTTTCCAGTTTTACCTCTACAGTGTGGAAATATTTGCATCTTAAGATCCATTAATTTGGTTAATTGCATCTATTTAAAGATAGTTTTCAAACATAGCTCTTGACAATCCAACAATCCATTTATGGGAATATCCTAGCCATTTCTTCTCAGTCTACAAATGTTCTCTCTCTCTCTCTCTCTCTCTCTCTCTCTCTCTCTCCTCCTCTCCCTCTCCCTCTTCCCCCCTCCCCTCTCCCTCTCCCTCCCTCTCCCTCTCTCTCTCTCTCTCTCTCTCTCCCTCTCCATCTCTCCTCCCCCCCCCACACCTACATTCAAACACTTATTTTTAGGTCAGGGGAGACTTACCACATGAGATGAGAGTCATCCCATGCAGTAAGTCTCCTAGACCCACGGTTCTGAGTGACTTTCCCCAAAATATACCCCTTGTTAGACTTCTCCAGTCCCCTCTTCCTTACCCTTCAATCTTTCTGAAGAAGGAGCCATTGGCTCCAAAAGATTGCCTAAATACAACCCTCCTTTATGTGTGTGTTCTGCCACTGCTTGCAAAGTAGATTTTTTTTGTCTATACAATTAAATTATTTTGTCAAAAATTGATTGTTTTTGATGTCATTGTAATAACTTCAAGTTGAACAAATATATTTCAGTGAAGACACAATACATGAAAGTCACAGATCAAGTAAACAGAGTATGACGTGTGTACACTTTAACAGTCAAAACATAACCGAGTCCAAGTCTAGCAGCCGCTGGCTAGCTGGCCGCTTAGGTGGCGCTGCTGCTGCATGGCGGCGCTTTGAAAGATCGGCGAGTCACAACACTTTTCCCCCCTTTGAATTTTTTGCACAGGTCTTGATGGAGGTGGCCTGTAGATTGCTAATGTCCATAGATGTTGTTTGACTGGCCGTAAAGTATCGAGGAGGAGGCTTCCCGTATGGACAGAAGTGTCCCCGATGATAATGGGTTGAGATGACAGGAGACGTGTGGGTTGAATCTGCTGGGGTCCCGTGCACCATTCTGCCCGTTGTGGCAAGTCCAGCTGTTATAACAGGAGACATGGGCGATGTGTCCGCGTCCGTAGGAGAAGAAGGCGAGTAGAGTTGCTCTCACAGATGATGGTCATCTGGTTCCTGCATGTACATGGCTCCTGGTGGCGTCAGTTCTTGTGCTGGCACCGATATGATGGTGAGATGACTGCGTTGTGAGTAATGAGAGATTCCAGTATCCCGAGTGTCAGGTAGAGCCGAATGTGGTGTAGCAGCATCCGGAACAGGCGTTGCCAGCACACGAGGCCGAAGCTGGTCCGAATAACGCACTGCAACACCCGTGTCCACCTGGATTTCATACAGGCATCGGCCACAGTGTCATAAGATGCGGCCAGGAATCCATTTTCGTAGCTTGCGTATCTCGTACCCATACAAGGTCGTCGGCGGTGAACCGGCCCAGCGAAGGCACCTGCTGCCATGAGGTGGAAGGCCGCAGAAGATGAAGTAGCATGCGGGGCTGTCGGCCATGTAAGAGCTCAGCCGGGCTGTGGTTGGCCATGGGGGTGAAATGGTAAGAAGCCAGAAATTAGAGAAGCGCATCATCAGCAGCAGAAGAAGTCAGGAGTTTCCTCATCTGAGCCTTAAATGTGCAGACCAGTCGTTCAGCCTCACTGTTTGACTGTGGATGGAACAGAGGGGCCGTGACATGCATGACGCCGTGATGCGCACAAAAATCTGCAAAATCAGAAGAGGCAAATTGCGGACCATTATCAGTAACAAGAGTAGAGGGAAGGACTTCCAAAGATAAAATGTGTGCTAGAGCATTGGTGGTTGCCGCGGTGGTAGGCGACGTGCAATGGACAATGAAAGGAAAGCTAGAGTGGGCGTCAATAACGAGAAGCCAATAAGTACCTAAGAAAGGTCCCACGAAGTCAGCATGAATACGCTCCCAGGGCTTCTCAGGCGAAGGCCACGGTGACAAAGATGACTTCGGGGCGGCTGCCTGTGATGCACAAGGGCCGCAGGCAGCGACCATGTGTGCGATTTCAGAGTCGATGCCGGGCCAGTACACATGACAGCGCACCAGAGATTTTGTGCGAGAGACACCCCAGTCTCCTTGGTGAAGGAGACGCAAGACCGAAGCATGCAAAGATGCAGGTACCACAACACGTGGCAAAGCATTTTCGGTGGAAAGGATGATAACACCATCCCTAGCCGTGAGGTGGTAACACAAAGCGTAGTTGTTCTGCAATGGATCAGAAGTTTTAGTGGACGGACGATCTGGCCAACCCTTCTGAATACAGCGTAAAACCCAGGAGATGGGTAGGGTCAGAACGCGTAGCAGCCGCCAGCAGGTCCCCGGAGATGGAGAACCTGTCCACAACCCGCTGCTCGGCAACATCCAGGTGGAAAAACAAAAGTTCGTCCGTATCGAATGCCAGATCAGGAACCATGGGAAGGCGAGACAGTGCATCAGCATTCACATGTTGAGCCGTCGGCCGAAAATGAATCTCATAAGTAAAGAGCCCAATGCTGGAGGCGGTGTGCAGCCTTGTCGGAAAGTGATGTTGATGGATGAAACAAGGAGACAAGTGGTTTTTGATCCGTAACAATATGAAATTTGGATCCATAGAGAAAAAGACCAAACTTATGAAGAGCATAAATAATGGCCAAAGCTTCTTTTTCAATTTGAGAATACTTTCGTTGGGCATCCGTGAGCGTTTTGGAGGCATAAGCAATGGGTTGTTCAGAACCGTCCGTAAACGGATCAAAAGGACTGCACCAACCCTGTATTGAGAGGGGTCCGTGGCAAGAACAAGATGTTGGCCAGGTCGATAAGTAGCCAGGCACAGGGCCTGTTTCAGCATAGTCTTCAATTTCTGGAAACCTGCATCACATGATGCGGACCAGTGAAAAGGCATGTTTTTACGCTACAGGTGATGCAACAGCTGAGCCACCGAAGCCTCAGATGGTAAAAACCTGTGATAGTATACTATTTTCCACAAGAAGGCCTGCAGTTCCTTAACAGATGTAGGGTGAGGGAGGGCATCGATCGCAGCGACAGTTTGCTGAAGCGGATGAATAGCATCCCGAGAGAGTTGAAACACCAAGTTTAGAAAAATACTGGCCTCCAGCAAGTTCAGTGAACAATTCTTCAGGTTGAGGCATAGGGTAAGTGTCGATAAGGCGTTGAGCATTTACAGTGGCTTTGAAATCGCCACAGAGACGAATATCACCATTTGGCTTAGCAACGACAATGACAGGAAGCAAGACCCCTGAAGCAGTGAGATGATCCAGCTCCCGTTTGACCTGATCACGAAGGGCCACAGGAATGGGCCGAGCCCAAAAAAACTTAGACTGAACAGTTGGTTTGAGCGTGATATGAGCTTCAAAGTCGTTTTGCATGGCCTAACCCAGGAGAAAAAAGGGACGAAAATGTCGTCGACAAGGAATCCAAATGAGCATAAGGAATAGCATCAGAGACGATAGTGACAGAGTCATCTATGGAGAATCCAAAAACGTGAAAGGCATCAAAATCAAAAAGAATATCCGCGTTACTATGGTCGACCACAAATATGGGAACAGTGCGAATGACAGATTTGTAAGATACCCCAGCATCAAATCGTCCCAAGAGAGAAATCTCCTGTTTATTGTAAGTCCATAATTGCCTAGTGACAGGTGACAGGATTGGAGAACCCAACTGAAGATACACCTGAGAATTGATGATAGTGGCAGCAGAACCAGTACCCATCTGCATGCGAACATCTCGACCAAGTATTTGGACAGTGAGAAATAACTTTCCTGAAAGAGAAGAAGTACAGTTGACAGACAACACAGAATCAGAATCAGCATCATGTTCATGAACATCATGTATGCGGTCGGATTTGCAGACGGATGACACATGACCCTTCTTTTTACATTTGTGACACACGCCCCAATGTTGTGGACAATGTTCTCGTGAATGTTTCGTAAAACACTTCGGACATGAAGGAAGTTGCCATGGGTTTTGCTGCACTTTCTTAGAGGTTTGTTTATGGTTAGGCGTGGCTGTGCTTGGGAGCGTACTGTGGCCGCATCAGCCAGCGGGGACACGCCACACCCTTTGTCAACATCGCACAGAGGTTATATTTCCCTGACATCGCCCCATGCCTCTATTTGCGCTCCAGCGGTGCGAGAAATTTCAAAAGACTGAGCAATGGATAGGACTTCATCTAGAGTCGGATTTGCCAACTGAAGGGCACGTTGCCTAACTTCTTTGTTGGGCGCTGATCGGATAATAGCATCGCGTACCATGGAATCAGCGTAGGATTCTTTGTGAACTTCAGTAACAAATTGACACTTTCTACTGAGGCCATGAAGTTCAGCAGCCCAAGCGCGACAGGATTGATTCGGTTGTTTTTGACAACGATAAAAGGCAACACGAGAGGCTACCACATGCATTTGCTTTTGAAAATAAACGGACAGAAGTGAGCACATTTCAGCAAATGACAAAGACGCAGGATCTTTCAAAGGAGCCAATTGCGACAACAACCAATACATTTGAGGTGAAATCCATGAAAGGAACAGAGACTTACATGATTGTTTGTCTGCATCATGAAATGCCAAGAAGTGCTGTCGAAGACATTTTTCGTAATCAGACCAGTCTACCGCCATCTCGTCATAAGGAGGAAAAGTAGGTAGAGACAACGACGGGAGACGCCCCGCATTTGATGCCGGAACAAAATCACAAATCGCATTTGTGAGAAGCGTTTGCTGTTCTATGAGATCTTGCAATAGTTGCTCTAAAGTTGCCTTGGAAACATGTGGGTCAATGATGGAAAAGAAAAATCACTATGTCGTCGCCAATTGTAATAACTTCAAGTTGAACAAATATATTTCAAGGAAAACACAATACATGAAAGTCACAGATCAAGTAAACAGAGTAAGATGTATGTACACTTTAAGAGTCAAATCATAACTGTGTCCAAGACTAGCGGCCACTGGATGGCTGGTCACTTAGGTGGCGCTGCTGCTGCATGGCTGGCAGACAGCGCCGCATGTAGAGGATGCGCGTAACTGCGTGGCAGCACTTTGAAAGATCGGCAAGTCACAACAGTCATATTCACCAAATGCAAGGATAAACTGTGTCAAATGATGTATTCATAATCAAAACAGTCAAAACTCTTTTCAATTCTAGCTATAAAAGATGCCAGGAAAACAAAAATCACACAATATTTTTATCCACAGCAATTTGTCTTGTAGTGTATGAGGATGTGGAATTTTTCCACATTGTTTTTCATTTGGTAACATATTTTTCATTGAACAAGGTGAACTTTTTATAACTGCTAAAGATTCACGTTATGCCTTTCAGTCTTATGCTGTCTACTAATGTACATTTGTTAACAGAGGTGCAGGATCATCTGTTTATTTCATAACCTTCTCTACAACTGTCATTCAATGATCAATTGATTTAAGAATAAATATCTTTGCTCCTCAATATATTTTGCATTATTTCATTTCTGATTCATTGACACATCTCATGCCTCAGATCTGACCATCAACTACAAACACCAAGATGTGCATAAAGATGTAATAATTAATTGTGCTTAATGTTAAGAATCACCACTTCGAACACAGCCATTTGTGTTGTGACATTAATGGCAGCCTGTGCACGGGAAGGGAATTTCCTAGTCTGACTCCTGTTGGTCTCTAATCAATGGTGCCACGTGATACAAAATGTTGCAGAGAGACCATGATCTGTTCATGGATGGCATCTGTAGATGCGAAGGGTTTACAGTGTGCTTGGTGCACATCATGGCAATCATTCCTTGTGGTGGTCAGATGTGGTTGCGGGAACCTTGACTAGTATGTGTGACCTGACATTCTCATGCAGTCCAACTTCGGGCCACTGTCACATGCTGATAACCTTGACACTGAGTGCCAACAAGCTCCTTCCATTGTCCCACCCAAATGCCCAGCAAATCTGATTACAGCATATTAGACAAGCCAGTCTAACTGAGACCCACAATGAAACCTCTTCCAGTCTCTCAGGTGCTGATAATGCTGTCTCACATGGCTTCATGGCATCTCCATGTTCTTCATAATGATCATTCAACATCTAACAATATTTGCACCCCTTATATGCTCTATCAAGTCTGGTAACAACAGTAAATGGAACAACAATAACATACTCTAGTGGCTCTTCTACTGTTCACAGAGAAATGCTGCTCTTATCATTTCTATTCCCACCAACGGACGTGTAGGGCGACATAGAAAACCAGGAACTATTGAAATGCATATTGACAACTATATACTGCAGAACAGGGCCTTTGGGCTGTAAACAGTTTCGTCATTTAGTAATCATGGATTAATGGATTGGACAACAACATACTTTTGCCATAAGAATATAATACAAGAACAATGATCGTCTGGAAACTGCGCAGAGGGAGTTCCAACATTTTTTCAGTTAAGGGCATCATGCCTGAGGCCCCTCAACATGTGCAGTAAAAACATGCATTACAAATTTTTAAGAGACAGGATCACCTCCAAAAAGTAAACTGCCAGGATGACCAAGAAGTGCTTATATTTTACAGAATATTGGAGCTGTATACCTTTTAGTCTTACAGAGCCCATATAATTTGCCTTTTAAGCAAGTAGCTGTGGATAGAGTGTCCTGAAAGGGTGTTTGCTGAATTCTGCATTTGATTTAAAATTTCATGCATTTAATCTGCAGATTACACATCAACTGATGCAGAACAATTACTATTTGCATTTAAAATTCTGTCAGTGAATCAAGACAAACATAAATAAGGACTGTAGATTCCTGGACAAACTGTGGATATCAAATGAGGCTGATTTTCATCTCACAGGTTAAGTGAATAAGGAGAACTGTTATGGACAGACAGCATTCCTAATGAAGTTGAAGAATTCCCTTTACACATCAGCAACATGACAGTAAAGTGTGCAGTTTTGTCATACAGAGCCATTGGACTTTACTTTTGTGAAAATGAAGAGTAGGTCACAGTGACTGTGACTGTGGATCAATATGTTGAGGAGTTCTGATCTTTAGTTGCATCTCCATTGAACAATATTCCACTACTTCATGAAACTTGGTTTCAACATGATGGTGCAACATCACTGACCACAAAGCAGTCAGTGGCAGTTGTGCCAGAATTGTTCAGTAACCATATCATCTCAAAAGTTGGTGACATTCTTTAGCCACCAAGATAACTGGATATATCATTTTGTGATTTTTTTTATTGTGGGGTTATCTTAAAACTCAGGTCTACATGACTTGGGCAAGAACACCATATGAACTGAAACAAAGAATTCAAGATGAAATTTGTGGTACCCGGTTGAGATGTTGCAGCACTGAATGAAACTCAAGAGAAGGATGTCTTCAGGCACTCCACTTCTTTTGTCATGTAGGGCTTATAAATCTCTAGATTGAAACAGATACTGTGCTGAAGGGAACTTTGAATTGTATGGTGTTGAGATAACAGCAGATATTGCAACAGTTATTATCCTGTCAATTTATAGGCCACCTGCTGAAAATTTGAGTGTTTTTCTAAGATACACAGACTCATTCTTGTCACAGCTGTCAAAAAAAACTAATTTGCTCACTGTAATGAGTAAGTTTAATATGAACTCCTTGACAGATAACAGAAGCATAATGGTCCTTGGACTCCCAGTGTTCTCTTAAAACTTAGTGTCAGTGGTACACCCTCCAACTAGAGTAGCAGCCAGTTCCAGTACTTTAATAGCTAGCATATTTATAGTTAAGGATGGATAAAATATGAGGTTTTATTTAGAAAGTAAGGTCTTATTTGTAACAGTTAGCTACACTTTTAAGCCTAATTCTCTACATAGTCACCACTCTGACATAGACATTTGTCATAGCATGTACCAACTTTCCAATACCCTTGTCACAGAGGGCAACCACCTGCACTTTTCGCCAATTCTCTACACTGGCCTGCAACTCATTGGCTATGCCCAAATTTTGTCTTCATAGCCAGCAGTTTACATGAGCAGACATGAAATTCAGAAGGAAATGTGGCGTATTGACACCAAATGTAGTGGATGGGTGCCAGGAGGTGCCATATTAAAACTCGGCCGAGCTTTTCAAATGATTTATTCATTTCCACTACAGAGCTTCGTTCACCTTGGTCTGCATCACAGGCCTCACAATGCTTAGGTCACTGCCCCAGCGACCTGTGCAACGCAGTGCTGTGTCGTGCCGGCCTTGTTTGCCAGCTGTAGAGTTCCAATTATGTCAGGATGGCTGCGCCAGCAGCCGACTCAGCGGCCACCATCCCCATTGACTCCGTGCTGCGCCACCGGGAGCCGTAGGCTGGCCCCGCTGCTGCTTCTTCCTCGGCTGGCGTAGCTGAGAACACGGCGGCAATGACCACCTCTGATCTGGTGTCCGAACTTGCGGCCCTCGTCTCGGGAGTCTCCAGCGTGTGTTGGGAGCTGAGACGACTGCCCGTGGTAGCAAGCCAAAGAGTGGCCCTCCCTGGCTGGCTGCGGACCCCACGTTGGCCTCAGAGGGTCGAACCAATGACTTGCCGTGGACTGGGACGCTGGTGCCCCATCTGCTGCTGTGTGTCGCCAGTAGTGTGATACGCCCTGCCATAGAGGAGAGCTGCTACACTTGAATGAATCTCGTTAGAAAACAACACCTATTTACACTCGGCTGCATGCCTCTGTTTCGCCAACACATCGCTCCGGGTCGCGTACACCCCACACCCTGGTTGTGTCAGCGGGCCTCTTCTTCCTGTGACTTACAACAAGCAAACCGCTGCGTTTACGCTTTTCAGTAGTTCGATGGCCCCTGTGGCCTCCATTCCACTTTGCAACCACTGGTCAGTGTAACTTACTGCAATCCAGCCTGCACCTGGCTGTAACTTGTGCTCAAAATATCGCACAAAACTAACTTTCCCTATCTTAAACTGTGGTGCCACTACATTATTCCCCTCTTCAGAAAGACCCGGTCCCTAGGTCATCCTTTAACTAACTCTTAAACTTGTTTGGATTGGCACTTATAACATGCTTACTTACTACTAGAAAACTTAAATGAGGTCTAGTGCCCTTTTAAAACCATGACATGAAACAACACATAAAAATTCCTTACTGGACGACCACTGCTTGATCAACCCCTTACATACTCGTCTCACGCCCTCAGTATCTAATCCACTGGGACTTGGACTACCCTTGGTTCCCTTTTGGAATTAGCTCTCTGCCTGATCAGAAAAAAAACAACACATAACAAAGTTAAGGCTGCAGTGATACTTGGCACAGAGGTGCTCAAAATGATCGTTATTTGCCATTGCATTTTCCTATACTGAGCGACATGTTGAACAAGCTGTTCGGCTGATATGCACCCCTCTTGCTCTAAAATGAACTGATTTTCGGATCCTAACAGACCTGGTTCCAGAGTGTGATTCAACAAGGTCAGATTCTGCCTTGGCAAGACTCTAAAGTGGTTTCTGGCCAGTATCAACCTCGGATCTGTTCGCACTCTGTCCTTACTGATAATATGACCCAACTATTTTACTTCTTCTAACATGAAATGACACTTCTCCAGGCTCAATGTCAAATGAGCTGCTCTTAACCTCCTAAAGACTTCCCTTAACCACTGTCTATGTTGCTCCATACTACTTGAAAACACTATAATGTCATCCAACTAGAGAAGACACTGCCGTGGTTTCAAAACCCCCAAGACACTGTCTAGAGTCTTTGAAATGGTGCCAGAGCGTTTTTCAAACCGAATGGCATTCTAATGTACTGGTAATGGTCTCCAGGTGTTGAGAAAATTGTTTTTGGACGATCCTCTAGAGCTACCTCTAAATGATGAAACCACTTCTCAGATCCATCATAGAAAAGTACTGAGTTTGTCCTAAGTAATCTAAAGTCTCCGATATGTTTGGAATGGGGTACACATCCATTACTGTCTTATTATTCAGGTATCGGTAGTCACAACAGAACCTGTATTTCTTAGTTCCATCCACAGATTTTTTAGGCACAATGGCAATGCCTGCTCCCCAGCAACTATTACTATGCTCTATAATACCATCTGCAAGCTGCCGATCAATGAAATCCTCCACAATTGGCTGCAAATACCTCAGTGTTCTGTATGGTTTATGGTAAACAGGTACTTCATTCCCTGTTGGTATCCTGTGTTGAACTAATGGAATTGCTGGTAACGGCCCTTGTGGAAAAAACAAATCCTTAAATTCCCACAATAATTCTTCCATACACTCTCTTTCCTCTCCTTTAAAATGCTTGATTTTGTCATGCAATGCAGTTCTATCGGCAGTTAGTGGTTGGTCACTTCGCCTACCTCTCGAACACCAGTCTTCATCATCTGGCACATCCAAATTTGCTACTAAAACTCCTTTCCTCAAATTCGCATCTACAGCGCTAAAATTATCCATGTTCACGGGAACTACTTGCCCCTTGTTCCCCTCCTGTACGCGTACAACACTACGTTTCACAAAACAACCCAATGAACCCAAATCTTCATTATTCGCCAATGGTTCAATAACACATATTGTACCCACAGGTAGATTCAACTCCACACTTACCCAAAGCGACTTCCCAGTGCCACTAGACACACACTCATGCAAATTAAGCCTTAATGCTAATGTACGCGGTTCAGTTGATTTGTTCATTACATTGAACGCCCCTCACGACAGCTCTGCATTGACAACAGTTTCTCCTAGCGGAAATAACATTCCACCAAGTTCCACAGTTTGTTGTCCAAGGTCAATTTTGCCATGATGTTGTTGCAAGAAATCTACTCCTAGGATCATGTCGTAGGCCTCGCTCAACCATGGTACTACCTCAATGTATGCATTAATTCAGACTTCCTCTATGCGAAAGTCAACTGTCACTGACCCCAAAGGCGTGACCTCCTTATCCCCCACTCCACACAATCTATAATGTGGTGGGTCTAACTTTCTTCATCCCATTATATCCTTAGCAGTCACTGACACTTGCGCCACTGTGTCCAACAAAATCTTAAACTTTTTAGTTCCTACGGATCCTACCACTGAACATTCCACCTCTGCATACGTATTTGTAGCATTGAAATTAAATGGGAGCTTCTTTAGGTGGGTCTTGGGCCTCCTCTGCCGTTTAATGATTGTCCACCTCTCCTATCTCCATTTCTCCATCCCCCACGCTGCTGATTTCCACCCTTTCCTCTATTCCTTGGTGACTGGGTACATTGCCTCTGCACATGTCCCATATGACCACACTTATAACATTTTATACCCGCTGCCAATACTGTTTGCCACTTGCGTACTCCTGTTGCCACATGTATTTCCTCACATTGAATTGCCAGCTGAATGGCCGAATACAAATCTATCGGATTCCCTTCACACACTTTCCATGACATGCGCACTGGTAACCCTCTCAAAAATACATCAGGTGCCCTTTGCTCAGCCTCCTGCAACAGAACACTGTTCGCTTCATCACTCTGACCCAATTCCACAAATTTCTCCACTGTCTCCCCCTGTCTCTTTGTCATTGTACTTAACTTCTCCCTAAAGTACCGAGCACTATTCTGTTTGTTGTACCTTTGTAAAACCCCTTCCTTTAACTGCTTAAACTATCCTGCCTTCCTTAAGGTCTCAGAACACCTTACATATGTTTTTGCTTTACCCATTAGTCTAATCTTGGCTACATGTAACAACTGTTCATCAGACCAACCATTCATCACAGCTGAAATCTCCAAGTCCTCCACAAATGAACGCACATCCTCAGATGCCTTGCCAGAAAATGGAATAATCAAGCTCACGGCAACTGGATCAATCTCCTGCTCCCTAGGCAACAACGACTGATCAGATGCGGTTTCCCTCTCACTTCTAGATGTTAATTCATTTCTCAACTGCATATTGTCCATTGTCAATTGTGCTATCTTTTCCATTAAAATCCATACCATTTCTGGTTCCGACACACCTTGCGTCCTTGACTCTGCCATTGTGTTGCTTTTGTTCTCAGTTAGTTGTTTTGTTTGTGAACAAAGTACAAGAATAATCTGACTTCCTACAACTCCGTATCATCATACTCAGTAACATCGTAAACCAATACAAAGTAATGAAATGCCATGAAAAACAACATCTTACTGTCCCAAAGACACTAACACTTATCCTTACAAAATAAATAACATGAATACGCAAAACATCTAAAATGTGGCTTCTGGCAAGCCATACTCAAAACACCAACAAGAAAGAAAACGCCCAACACCCAAAAGAACAATTTTGACAGCACTCACCATATCTTGTGACTGTACTGTAGGCGGTGGGCTGGAACGTCTTACTGGACAGACAACATCCACTTTTCTGACACCAAATGTAGTCTGGTGCCAGAAGGTGCCATATTGAAACTCGGCCGGGCTTTTCAAATGATTTATTCATTTCCACTACAGAGCTTTATTCACCTCGGTCCATGTCACAGGCCCTGCAATGCTGAGGTCACAATGTGAGTGACAGAAAACCTGTTTAAATCATATTATGGGCCTTGGATTACTAAAGGTTCCAAAGCTGCTGTTTGATCAAAAAGGGAGATTTATGCAACAGCCAAGATATCAAACTATTTCGATCAGATCAGGCATTAACAAACTGCACAGTAAAATTCTTAACAAGACCATACAGGCATTAAAGAAGTTGATCTTGAAGGCAGAAATTGGCAACTCAAACTATAAAGTAAAAACCGTCTCGAATTTCAAAAAGTAGGAAACATGGATAAGTGTAGTTTGTAGAGAAATTTTTTTTTTTTTTGGGGAGGGGTGGGGGGAAGGAGACCAGACAGCGAAGTCATCGGTCTCAACGGATTAGAGAAGGATGGGGAAGGAAGTCGGCCATGCCCTCTGAAAGGAACCATCCCGGCATTTGCCTGGAGCGATTTAGGGAAATCACGGAAAACCTAAATCAGGAGGGCCGGACGCGGGATTGAACCGTCGTCCTCCCGAATGCGAGTCCAGTGTCTAACCACTGCGCCACCTCGCTCGGTTTGTAGAGAAATATTCGAATAAAAGATGAGGATCATCTTGTTAGTGATACAAAAATGGTTGTCAATGTATCCAATAAACATTTTTTCATAGTGTCAAAGCAGACACTATTGTGAAGCTCCATAAATTAAGCCATGACATTTCTGCAAGCCATTACAGCTAGCACAGTATAACAGAGTCCAGTAACAACAGTGGCTGTACAGGAATTTGATCGAATCATTAAGTCTCTGGAAAGTAAACTCTATCTGCGCTGATAACTTATCTTGTAAGGTATTAAAATTCTGCTGCAACTATGTAAGTAAAATCTTTTGTCACATTATTCATATGTCATTTAAGTAATGAATAGTTCCTGAAGTGTTAATATTCCTACCTGGGGTTTGCATTGTTTGATGGATGTTTCTCCAGTTGTATGCAGTTACATAACCACTGTATAAGAAGGGAGATAAGACAGATACCGCTGTCAGCTGATCTCACTACTCACTACTTTTTGAGAAATTTATTTATTTAGCTGTCGGATGTATTTCAGTTGATACATGATGTATCATTATGCATAGCCCTTGACATTTTGATTATGTGATAACAACTTAGACCATTTATAGTACATATTAGAGCATAACAGATTCATGGTATTGTACAGGGTATTCAGTTCTTTATCATAAGCTCATCACTATTACCCTTACTTTTAAATCTACATACTTACATTTATATTGTCTTTTGAATCGAATGATGGTTATTCCTTATCAAATTTTTGAGTTTTCCTTACAGTAATCAGTAAATTCATTTACACAATAAAAATGATTTTTCTCCATTGTACGAAAACACAGATTGCTACTTACTGTAAAGAAACAAATTAAACTGTGTACAGGCACAATTAAAAGATATTTACATAAAGTTTTTTGCCACAGCCTTCTTCAGTAAATGGGAGAGACACACCATTCATAAACACAAGCAAGCACACCTCAGGCACACATGACTGCCAACTTCAGCATCTTGGGCTGGAATGCCCAAAAGCTGTATGTAAGTGTCTTTCAATTGTGCCTGCCTGTAACTTGATGTGTCTTCTTTATGGTAAGTAGCAATCTGTCTTTTCCTGCAGTGTTAATATTCCTACCTGGGGTTTGCATTGTTTGATGGATGTTTCTCCAGTATTTCCTTAACTGTGTGCTTAAACATATTAAAGTTCTTTATTTTGCTGATATTGTTTGGAAGGCAATTGAATAGGTACATCCCCATGTATGTTAATCTTCTCACAAGGTGACTTGTCCTGTGCTGGATTACTCTCAGTTTCTTGTTTCATGTTGATGAATCTCTCATTTTTCTGCTGAACTTCCCCATAATCTTATTCCAAATGACATTATTGATTCAAAGTGTGTAATGTAAAATACTTTGAGGCCTTTGCTATTTACAGTTCTGGCTAACTTCCATAGTGCATAGCAGCCTGAATTTAATTTACTGTTTATACTACTGATGTGCCTGTCCATGTCATTTTATCATCAAGTTGGAAACCCAGAAGTTTTACTCATGGTACTTTTTCAAGTGTATATTTGTTGATTTTCAATACTAACTCACTATCTTTTGGTCAATTGTTTTTAAAGCTCATGATGTTTGTTTTTTGTACATTATTGTTAGTTTATGATTTCTAAATCAGTTTTCTAGTCTTCATAATACACTTTCAGCTCCATTTGTAGCTTCTTCTAGATCCATTTCCTCAATTGCAGTGTTTGTGTCATCCACAAATAGTATTGTTTTTTTGCTTAATTTCCTGTGGTAGGTCATTAATATATATCAAGAACAGCAGTGACCCTAGAACACTTTCCTGAGGCATGCTGTTTTGTATCTGTTCATTAAGTATGATTTTTTAAGACTGAATGCATTGCCTCTCACCCCATAGGATTTTAGTTTTTCAAGGAGAATGCTGTGATCAACTAGGTCAAAAGCTTTTGATGGAGCACAGATTGGTCCAACTATTAATGTTTTTTGTACATTATTGTCAGTTTATGATTTTGAAATCAGTTTTCTAGTCCTCATAATGTAGCAGGAAATTGGCTTGATTCATACATTTCTAATAGGAAGCAGAAAGTTATAGTAGACAGTTGATGAGGTATCTCAGCATCAATTGAATGGGGTACCATCACATGTGGAGTGCACAGTTCTTGGCCCCTCCTTTTTATTAATGATCTACTGTATATCTATAAACAGAATATTTTAAATTCAGCATCGTAGCTGATAACACTACAGTACTTATTGGTCATAAATTAGACAAACTTGAAGTATCAATTACTAAGGTTTTTAGGGACATTGTGAATTTGTTTAACATAAATGTTCTTTCTGTTAATTACAATAAAGCAAGCTTTATTCAGTTTCACTCAACCTCTAAAGATGAAAAAATAGGAAAAAAACTGGGTGACCAGCAGACAGCTACAGCTGAACTTCAAAACCTCTGGGCTCACATACTGATAGCAGACAAAACTGGTCAAACTACATCCTGGATCTGTGCAAAAGACTGTATTGTGTAACTTAAGCTTTATGAATAGTTTGCTCTTGTAGAAATATAGGAAATATTACATTAGCTTATTATGCTTAATTTCATGCCATTACAGCATATGAAATCATATTTTGGGGAAATCAGCTATTACTATAAAAGCTCTGTAAGCACAGAAATAAGCTATAAGCATCATGGGCAGAATCACCCCCAGAACCACATGCAGATATCTTTTTAAGGAATTTGAAATCCTCCCACTCCATGCATAATATACAGGGTGATTCAAAAAGAATACCACAACTTTAAAAATGTGTATTTAATGAAAGAAACATAATATAACCTTCTGTTATACATCATTACAAAGAGAATTTAAAAAGGTTTATATTCACTCAAAAACAAGTTCAGAGATGTTCAATATGGCCCCCTCCAGACACTCGAGCAATATCAACCCGATACTTCAACTCGTTCCACACTCTCTGTAGCATATCAGGCGTAACAGTTTAGATAGCTGCTGTTATTTCTCGTTTCAAATCATCAATGGTGGCTGGGCGAGGTGGCCGAAACACCATATCCTTAACATACCCCCCCAAGGAAAAAATCGCAGGGGGTAAGATCAGGGCTTCTTGGAGGCCAGTGATGAAGTGCTCTGTCACGGGCTGCCTGGCGGGCGATCCATCGCCTCAAGTAGTTGACGTTCAGTTAGTTATGAACAGATAAGTGCCAATGTGGTGGCGCTCCATCCTGCTGAAATATGAATTGTTGTGCTTCTTGT
This sequence comes from Schistocerca piceifrons, assembly GCF_021461385.2. Taxonomy (NCBI): domain Eukaryota; kingdom Metazoa; phylum Arthropoda; class Insecta; order Orthoptera; family Acrididae; genus Schistocerca; species Schistocerca piceifrons. The sequence goes on from NC_060143.1 coordinate 565,222,228, forward strand.
TCGAGCTGAGGGAACAGCCAATTCTCTAACATCTCCAGATACTGTAGTCCAGTTACAGTAGCACCTTCAAAGAAAAAGGGACCAAAAACTTTATTGGCTGAAATGGCACAGAAAACGTTCACCTTAGGCGAGTCACGTTCATACTGAGTTGTTTCCCGCGGATTCTTAGTGCCCCATATACAGACATTGTGACGGTTGACTTTCCCATTAGTGGGAAAGTTGCTTCATCACTAAACACAATCTTTGAAATTAAAGATTCATCTGTTTCCATTTGAGCAAGGATAAAACCACAGAAATCGATTCTTTTAATCTTATCAGCTGCAGACAGTGCTTGAACCCATTTCAGACGATAAGGTTTCATAACTAACCTTTTTCGTAGGACTCTCCATACAGTTGATTGTGGAATTTGCAGCTCTCTGCTAGCTCTGCGAGTCGATTTTCCTGGGCTGCGAACAAATGCTTGCTGGATGCGTGCTACATTTTCATCACTCGTTCATGGCCGTCCAGAACTTTTCCCTTTGCACAAACACCCATTCTCTGTAAACTGTTTATACCAACGTTTAATACACCACCTATCAGGAGGTTTAACACCATACTTCGTTCAAAATGCACGCTGAACAACTGTCGTCGATTCACTTCTGCTGTACTCAATAACACAAAAAGCTTACTGTTGAGTGGTCGCCATCTTAGCATCAACTGATGCTGACGCCTAGTCAACAGCGCCTCAAGCGAACAAATGTACATCTAAATGAAACTTTATAGCTCCCTTAATTCGCTGACAGATAGTGCTTAGCTCTGCCTTTTGTCGTTGCAGAGTTTTAAATTCCTAAAGTTGTGGTATTCTTTTTGAATCACCCTGTATATTCTCCCTGTTGCATTTCATAAGGAAAAATACCCCTTTTGAAATCCATTTGCATCACAGTTTAATTAATCCTTTTTCTGGTGTGGCTTTGTATGATTCTAAGTTTAAATAAGAAAGCAAAATTTTAGGGAAGAAAGGACACATCACATAGCTAGCAAGAACAGAAAACTTATAGTTATGAAACACAGAGAGAAAGCATTGAACTTAACACTGTTCTATATGAAGATGGTATCTGTTCTTTTGGACACGTCTGAAAGAACAGATATCATTGGTGACCTTTCAGCTCTCGAAGAATGAAATTACAAAGAAATCCAGGTGGGTCTCACAGAGAGTGTGCCAAAAATAAGTCCCTGCCATTGCACTATCCTCTATGTCCTCAGTGGCTCAGACGGATAGAGCGTGTGCCATGTAACCAGGAGATCCCAGCTTCAAGTCCCAGTCTGGGCCTGTATGCAGCTCAAGGTCTTGATTTCTTTGTAATTTCATTCTTCGAGAGCTGCAAGATCACCAATGGACATGTCCGAAAGAACAGATACCTTCCTCATACAGATAAGGCTTACCAGCCAATGATCTTATTCAGTGTGGATGCAATCACATTGCCCAAACTCTTACGAGAATCGGTAGATTGACTGCCGCAAGTAATGAGTATAGTGGGCAGGGGCACTACAAATGTAGTGTGTGGACAGTAAGTTGGAAAGGTAGGTCTTAGGGGAGCATGTCAGAGATAAGTCCTTGCAGTCGCATTATCCTCTGTGTCCTCGGTGGCTCAGATGGATAGAGCATACACCTTGTAAGCAGGAAATCCCAGCTTCGAGTCCCAGTTGGGGCATACATTTCCAACTGTCCACACTGATATTTATCAACACCTGTATGTAGCTAAAGGTCTAGATTTCTTTGTAATTTCATAACACTGTTCATGTGGCATAAAATTATTCTGCTGAGCTAGTAGATTGTACACTACATTTCAGGTTTGGTTCCTCTCTCATTTCAGATGGAAAGCGATTTCTTTACTCTTGTGAGTTTTGTTGCATGCAAAAGAGAAGGAGGAGGAGGAAGAAGGTTGAATATCAGTTCCCTTATTTATTAAAAAAAGAGACAGAAAATTTCATACATAATTAAGACACCAAAATAAAGTTCATACTCTGAAGTATAATCTTATTGCTAATATTATTGAAACACAGTGATTTGTTACAACACCTTCTTGAATGGATGGAGACAATGTCTATTGTAGTACATATCACTTTACTCACTATCACTCATAGCTTGAAACAGCTGGCATATAATAATAGAAATCACATAATCATTACTAAAGAAAGATGGAGTAATTTTGTTAAGGCAATTGTCTTTAAAACAGTTCATTAAATTAATATGAGAAGGACTGAGCTCTTTGTTGTGACATTTATGCAAGTTATATGAGGACCACAGATTTGCTACAATTTTCCAGTAGAATACTAGGTGTCATGACTTAGGATTAAAGTCTGGATTTAGTGCTACTCTCAGGATTATGTTTAAGTGTGTAAGTGAATTTTCCCTGCCCCCCCTCCCCCTCCTCACACTATTGGGTGTAGTCGATAGGAGACCTGAGAAAACTGTGACAGGGCCTTCAGACTTTACAAATTACATGATTAAACATATTACAGGTCATTATAAGGTGACTTAATATTCATTCAAGGTTCTGTACAAAGTGCAGTGCAAACGCTCAGACTTATTGTTGTTGTGGTAAGTTAATTTAATGAAATACATTGCCTACAAAGTGGTATATAGCATACATTTTAAAAGTGTCTGCATGTGCAGTTTATATTCATTTGAATATTTTTCATTTTACAGAATCAGTATAGATGTATATGTCTCTAGATAGTATCTTTTTTTTTTTAGTTCATTTGCTGACACATATTGTGAAGCATAAATGCTATCTGACTTGTCGTATAGGTGCAATGTGAAAGTGGTTTCAGTTCATAAGTTGGAGGTGCTGATTGTGGTGCTGGTCAGATGGTTCAGCTGATGCAGATGAGGTAAGATGGATCCCAGACAGAATTTAGGCATTCGTTGGTGGCTGCAGATCAAGACAGGCTAAGATCCAGACAGTGAAGTCGATACCCAGAACAGCAGGTAAAATGACTCAACATAGTCTGGTTGCATCTCAAAGAGGCTTCCTGTAGCCCCATGTAATATAGTTCCATGTAACAGTTGTGCAAGGGAATCTTCTCACGAAATTTCAATCACCAACTTTCTCCTCCGAATGCAAAAATATTTTGTTGACACCGACCTACATAGGGAGGAACGATCACCATGATATAATAGAGAAATCAGAGCTCGTACGGAAGGATATACGTGTTCATTCTTTCTGAGATTGGAATAGCAGAGAATTGTGAATGTGGTTCGATGAACCCTCTGCCAGGCACTTAAATGTGATTTGCAGAGTATCTATGTAGATGTAGATCTCTGTAATGTATGACTTACTTAACTTGCCCAGAAAAGAAGAATTTTGTTAACATACAGGTGATCTTTCATGCAGATAAGAATTACAGACAATAGCATAAGAACTCTGTAAAGTCCAGGTTGCAATATCAACAATATTATGAAAAGGATGGTCTGCTGCTTGCCATATAGATGATACAATGGGTTGCGTATAGACAAAACAAAAAGACTGTTATGCATTCAGCTTTCTGCCACAGCCTTCTTCAGAAAGGGAAAAAAACACACAAACATTCAGACTGCTGGACTGGCCGATCCTGTGTGCCGGAGGTGCGCTTTTGTGTGTGTGTATGTGTGTGTGTGTGTGTGTGTGTGTGTGTGTGTGTGTTTCTGTAGTTAATTGTCACTTTGAGTCAGCAGATTAGATCTATGTCTACAACATACACCAAGAACATGTCTGTTGTGCAAATTTTCATTCATATTTACATTTATTGTACAGTTAAGTCGATAATGACAGCACGCATCCCACTTCACCACTTCTTGCTGCAAGCAGACAGGATTGTCAGCTACTTCATGCAGAAGCACAGTGATCGTTATGCACCCATCACTATCACTCAGTGAGTGCTAGTACAAATAAAATGGTCTCACCATGTTCAGAGATAATTTTAATTTTCAACGCAGCACAACAAGTGGGAAAACAGTTTGCTGATCTAGATTCAGGTAGACAAAAAATTCTTCACACGGTTTTTGTCAGTTACTTGTCTGGTTGTCCTTTACGACATGAACTAGCACCATATTGTTTACCAGCATCTTATAGTTTTACCTCACACTCACTAATGCAGAAACATTTTTAAGACTGAGTTCACTGTATCATATCTTTCAGTACTTACTTCTTTCCAATACATGTATTATGTCGTCCCTACAGATTGCAATATTTTGTTGAAGTAGAGTACAAGCAAAATAATTACAGACCTAATATTTCAGTGTTAGAGATACCCATGATTCTAATGAGAAATAGATTCCACACAATGTCATAGGCTTTGTTTCCCAGCCCTGGCCTGAGCTACTAAATATAGATATCACTTAGTATTTTACTATCCAGGTAGGCCAGCACAACATTATTTATTTATTTATTTAAAGCAAAATTAGCCCTTCTGTGGATTGCTTGAAAATCAAATCCATACTGAAAATTCTATCAAAGCACAGAAACAACAGAAAGTAAGCTCAGACAGAGCAAAATATTTACTTAGGATTGGCAAACTATTAGGTCATATGTAAGTATTCAAAACCTGCTCATATTCAGTAATATTATCATTCATATGACATCAAACACTATAAATACAGATTCAAAACTCCATCTACATATCATGATACCAGTTATATTACATATTACTTGATTAGTAATAAAGGCATTCCCTACATACACCAAGCTCTGATGTCATTTAGTTGAGAAGTACTAGGAAAGATAGATGAATAAATACATTATTTCAAAATTTTGGATCTAGATTTATGCATAAATGTCTCCCTTTTTTTGAGAATGCTGGTAATATGATTTTAAATAACATGACAGTAATTCTGCTAAATTACCAGAGGTAGTGGAAATTCGTTGTTCAAGTCATGACTCTGTACACAGATCCTCTGTAATACTCCTGCAAGTAGTTTTCCATGCCAAAGTTTATTCAAGTTACATGCTAATACTAAAAATGTCACTTTGTTTTGTGTCTCTACTAGCTATTATTTACATACACACATTTCAGTCATGCATTGGAAGACACAGCCAGTGCAGTGTCCAGTATTCAGTCCATCTGATGAGTGCAAATATTGTGGTAAAGGTTGCTTAATCTGTGCACTAATCATCAAAGTTACTGACATGCAATAAGTGCTCAAGTACTGGTAGCATTGCTGGAATAGACTTCACCCAGTCCACATGGATTACATGTATATATATAATTCTAAGGTTTCCTCCAAGGATTACAAGTTAACTTAATTACTAATACATTAGGAGTTATTCATGTATTTACAAACATTAATGAAAGGTAAACAAAGTTAATCATTAGTGTAGACATTTAAGTTCATGATAGAAATAATGTTTGGTTGATATCACTTGCACTGGGTTTAGCTACTCCAGTTAAAGGGCTACAATAAGGTGACAGGGATGGTTCAATAATTTTTTTACTATAATATCTATTATATTTTTTTCTGTAACCATCTCTTCTTTTGTCCGTTGGATGGTGTAGAGTTTTGTCAGTAAATTTTATGTGGAAGTATTTCTTTGTGATATTGATAAATGTGTATGATACCTGCATTCTTCTTGAAAATATTCATATACTTCAGTAACAGTTACTTCATATCATCCTGCTTTGAGAGTTAATATTTGAAGATTGTGCCACTTTGTCATTTATGTGCTCATCGTCATTCTTCACAAACCTGTAGTGAGGAGACTGGCTACTGATTTGAACAGGTTTTTTTTTTTTTTTTCTCAATAAACATAACTCTCATACCTTGGCATGCTTGGCTTTTGTTTTTATCAAATTTACAATAATATATTCACCATAAACCCAGACAGCACTTGCACAAGAAGCAGTCTGTTTTTGCATCGCTATCCCTCAGAAGTTCCAGGCCAAAAATGCACTTGATATTAACCCATTTACAGCTAGGAACAGGAAAATTATGGGTCCATTTCCTGCAGTACCTCAACTTGCTTCTGCACTTTGTCATGTCACAACTAGCTGCTGCAATAACCTCAGTTTTACATTGGATGAGTAGTTATCCCCATAATCATCCCACAGCTGCCTTTGGAGGGTGTAGTGTGTGACTGATTCTAGGTTGTTGAAGAAGTCATAGTCAGATAGGATTCTTCAGTCATCTCAGTAACATTTACTATTGGATTCTATGTGCACCAGTTTGTGTCAACAGCACGGTTTTGTGCTAGAGCACTTTGTTAGTGAGTATCATTTATATTTAATTGACAGTAGTTTCCCATGTTGGAATTCCGCTGATTATTATTGTTTTGATTCCATTGACCTACACTGTTACTGTAATACCTGGAGCTGTATCTATTATCTGCCCTTCTTCTTTTGTTACTATAGCTGTGAAAGAGTGGACTATCCTGTGCCAACATTATTATTTCCATACATTATCTTGGAATCTTCTTGTATTAAATCAGTTGAATCTAGTGTGGACATGAAGTGTTCTATGTTTGCCTCTGGAATGTGGACTAATTTTTCTCTTACATCTAGAGGCAACTTTGCCTTTAGTATCCATAACATGTCTCTATGCAGAATATTATCTAGTTTTATTTAAATACTTTTTGAAATTTGTTGAAGACTGCCTGGCTTACGGGATATGGCTCTGGGTTAAACAATTCTTTGAGGAGTCTCTCACATGCACAATTTGACCAGTGCTTTGCCAAAGACACTTTCTCAAAACTTTTTGTAGATTTGGCAGCTTGCTCCCATTTCAGTTGCCGAAAGGGCAGCTCCACCTTGGGTGAAATGTTTAGCGAAACGTATTTTTGTTGATCTGACCAAGATCTAGGTAACACCCCATTAAAAGATTTTATGCACATGATAAGATATATGTGTTTCTCATCAGGTGTGAAAGCTTGGAACTGTCGGTGTTTCAGAAAACTTTCTCGTCGCAAGACAAGTGATAAAGAAGAGGCTGCTCCCACCCCTTATGACACATGGATGTGCAACAGACCAGCATGATCTATTTCATTGCTACACATTGTGTCATTTGGTGCTAGAATCACCACATGCACCAATAACTGAAGGTGGCACATCACATACCATCTGTTTAAAAGAGGAAAACTAATGCTGCACACTACTAATCTGAGAAGGACGCTGTCATGCCATTCAGGTAAATCTTTAATTAAAGTAGTTTTGATATGATTTCATTCTGCTTTAACTTACTCCTCTGAAGTTCTTCTCTAAATTAATATGTCAGTAACAGAGTGATATATTACAAGTTGTAATTCTGAATCTAATTTTTCATTGATCTGAGTATCCTTATTTAAAATTAATTTTGTAAAATCCTGTGAGAAGCTTTCCCTCTATGCAGCAAATTGTTCATGTATTTTAATCTCCTGTTTGGCAGTAAAATTATTTAGTTTTGTACTTTGCTTCTCAACAGATTCTTTTATATAAGTTTGTTCACTGATTAATTTTTGTATAGCAGATATGTGGTTTTTATTTCTGAAATTTTGATTGTTAAGGCTTACTGCTGGAATAAAAAATTGACAATTTAGCTGACATTTCATTTTTTTAGATGTCATTTCATTATGCTTAGATGACAGTTTGTTTACCTCTGATGATGTTTCAAAATTTGTTTTTATCATTGTCTCTGAACTTTGATACAGTGTTGTAAATGGGTCTTGACTAGTAGGTGGAATAATTTCTTCACTCTCACCCTATGACTCCATTTCATATTATGAAGCATCAATACTTTCAATAGCCATATCAGCAAATGCACTAGTTTTGACATATGATTCTATGCCATTACGTGCTTCAGATTCGGTTTTTACAGTTTCATCTTTACCAGAACATTGTTTAAAGGCATGTTTGCACGCTGAGCGGTTATTTAGGAAAAAGTTGTAGTTATAAGTTGAAAAATAAGGATATATCAAAAAACCACAGATGAAATCCACGGCTGTGCAAGCATTGCCTGCAGCCACTGGAAAACAGAGGAAGAATTACGATCATCAGATGATGAAAGTATAGGTTACTCTTTGTTTGATAGATCCTGTCCAGATCGGACATTTGTGGCACACTGCCATTAACATTGTGTTATTTCAATATTTTATTCACGAGTTGCAATCACCGGCACTCATAATCACATGATGTAAGTGTATTTTTAAACTATGTTTCTATTTCAGAATATAATTATTACTAATCCATGTATGTTTTATTTTGTGTCACTAGTTATTTGTAAGATTGTTGAGTGTCTTGGCTTGGAAAAGAAAGGATTCGTGGTGAATCTGCAAGAGCACAGTCATAATTAACATAACGGACAAAGATGCCTTGCCAAAGCACATAAAAAAGAAGGCAAAGTTTGTAAAATATCTAACATAATTAATATTGCGTACTGTTATCTCTCTTATGTGTGTGTAAAGTTCAGATACGAAAAAGACCAAAATAAATATAAAAAGAAATTTATATTTATAACTGGGATGGCTAAAATTATTTGAATAGAATTATGTACTTCATTTTAATAACACACAAATAATTATGTGTCAGAACATGAACTTTTCAGTAAGTAGATGTCAATCTGTTGAAACAATGTAACAGCATTGCACTATGTTGTGCACATGCAATGCAAAGTCAGCTATCTTGTGTGACTTAACTCCATAATTGTTACAGATAATTATAAAAATTTTAATAATCAAATTTTGAATAAAATTGAGCCATGAATCATTAATTTGACCAGCAACAACTATCCTACACATAGGCAAAGGAAAATAAGTAATGTTGTCCTTACCTTATACTTTGCGTTGTAATGGAGATCATTAACTTTAATTTCCAAAAATTTTATTTCCATTATTTTGTTCCATAATTGATTTTTAATTTCCTTTTAACCTATACAATTTCCTTTAATATATCTTATTCTTCAGCTTCAAAGAGTTTTTTGTCAGTGCATTAGTGATTTTGATTCAGTTCATGAAACAGAGAAAGACAATTTTTAATAATGTAATGACAATAAAATTTCATACACAAAGTGTTTATAAAATTGTTCCATAAAATGGTTAATAGTGCAGTGTATCATTTCCTTCCAGTGTGGATTTTTGTGGTTTTAAATTTAAATAAGAAAGTAAAATGTTAGCAAAGAAATGACACATCGCATTGCCAGCAAGAAAAGAAAATGTAGTAATAAAAATCAGAGGGAAGATATTGAACTTTATTTTTGCAGCATAAAATGATTCTATAAGAGATCATTTTTTCTTTACTCCTGTGAGTTCTGCTACAGGCCCAGAAAACGTTGCTGGAAAGCTGAAAACTTGGAGACACCAAATCAGGTTACTGTTAAGGCAAAGAAATGGTTTTTGCAGTAGTGATAGTTACAATCAGACTTCACTGAAAATACAGACTGCAGCTTGACTTAAAAATTCTTAAAGTGAGGAAAAACAATAGCATGTTTATTGTGAACAATCATTACATCGTCAAACTGTCTACCTGCAACTAACTTAAGGCCAAAAGATATACAAAAGATTTAATTATTTCATGGACACAGGATTATGCACACTGCTACAAAAATAAAGACATAAATGATTTGGAATAAGTTATTATTTCACCACAAAGTTCAAGACACAAGATTAATACAACCCTCTAGCAGTGAGGCTCCAAGAAGAAGGAAGACTGAATATAAGTTCTCGTAAATTTAACAAAAAAGATTAAAAATTTCATAGATAATAAAAGGTCCTACTCTGAAATTCTGAGATGTAATCTTATTGTTGATATTATTGAAACACAATGATTTATTACAACATACATGATACTATAGGAAAAGATGATATCCTCTATGGAAAATCCAGGACTGATATCCTCTATGAGCCTACAGATCTGAGTATGATACAGAAGGGGGTTCATTTCATTGGCTGTAAGATTTTTAGTATCTTTCCTTCCTAAATTATCTGTTTAGTCGATGATGCACTCATGATTAAAGAAAAAATAAACATAAAAAAAATAAAAACACATCCTCAGGACAGTTCCTATTGCAAGGGTCATTTGACACTAACACACACCCTCAAATATCCCGATTCATGTGCATGCTTATTTATTATTGTAAAGATAATTAAAGACTTTTGCTTTTCTATAATACAATCAAGTTGCAGATACTTTAGTATGAAATTGATTAATCTTATCGACGTAATACCATAGAATGCTACCACAACAAACTGAAAAAACTAACAGGTTACTATGATTTCTATTCAAATCATTGATCACCAAGATATGGAATAAATAAATAATAACTAGGTAGTCTTCAAAAAGCCAAATAAAAGTAATAAAAATGGAAGATAAAGAAAAACAGGTTTGTGTTAGGAAGGATATAAAACAGGATTGTTCTGTATCGCCACCACTGTTGCTTAACTTGGATGTCAAACAAGCAATGAAAGAAGTGAAAAAGAAATCAGTACACCAATAAATTTGGAAGGGGAACAGATATGAATGTTAAGATTCACAGATGATGTAGCCTCTGTGGTTGAAAGAAGGAATAACTTCTTTTGTGTATCTGACAGTGGGACACCACACAATGCATAAAACAATTGCTAAAAATAAAAATTGTGACAAAATAAATGTTGAGTAATACAAAAACAGTGGATTGGTTTGCATCAGAATTAGGACTGGAAACATAAAGAAGAATTGGAAGAATTCTTGTAACAAAGAAGAAAAATGATACACAATGACCGAAGCAAGTGACATATCATAACACATTACTGAAGCAAGCTTTCAGCAATAAAAGAGCTCTTCGTGTGCTAAATATTTATGTAGAAGTATAAGAGAAGTTCCCAGACCTGTCCATCTAGGATAAGTCATTCTGTGAAGAGAAACATGGGCCTCAAGAAATCTGGAGAAGAAGAAACTGGGTAAATTTGAATTGAGTTGCTAATAAATAATATTAAAAATGAAGTAGACAGGCAAGGCATGGAATGAAAAAGTACTGTAGGGAACAGGTGAGGAAAAGAATCTCTAGAAACCTCAACCTAAAAAAGGCAGGATCTCCATAGCATTCAGATACAGTTAAAAGTTTAGCTGTAATGATCAGTAGAGAGGAAACATTGTAGGAGCAGGCAACGACTGGAATATGTTGCATAGATTATAGGGGATATTACATGCAGTAAAGAGTAAGATCTTTGCACAAGTTAGGAACATTGAGATAGACAGAATCAAACCAGCTGAAATATACCATTACAGAAGAGACAACATGGGCTCATTTGTGCCCAATGCAACAGGTGGCTACACAGGTGGAGTTGGTGGCAGACATTTCTCATCTGAACCTGTTCATAATCACAGAGAGTACAATAGTCTTGCAGAGTTGGAGGTGACTTACATCCATAACAAAAGCAGTGGCTGGACACCTTCAGTGGAAGGCTGCAAAAGTGAGGCTGGATTGTTGGCATTAAAAAAACTGTTCTGCTTTGTGCCCAAAGCACTGATACTTTGATCCACCCTGTGTTGCTCATTGTGGCCTGCATGGTTTGCATTTGTTTCTCCTCCAAATAACCCAAATAACCATCTTACTAGACACTCAATCTTGATGACACTTGCATTCTTTTATTTTTAATGATGATTTATCAGTAGGTAATTAAATGGACCTCTTTTTTTATACATTACATATTGTAATCAGTATACAAAAAATATGTGCATTATCTTTTTTTCGTAGAGTACCTAATATTTACTAGTTACCTTGATTACCTGCTAGCAGGTGACTATTTCTGTGATGCGCTTTCCTCTGCACCTGTTTCTTCTAAGAACAACCCATATGTTAACTACATTATGAGAAGGACAGTTGCAACTCACCTTACAGTGCAGATGCTGAGTTGCAGATAGGCACAACAAAAAGACTGTCAGAAAGTGAGCTTTTGGCCAAGGCCTTCATCAAAAATAGACAGCATACGTACATTCAAGCAATGCTTCACCTGCCAGAGTCTGTGGTCAAGTGTGTGTGTGTGTGTGTGTGTGTGTGTGTGTGTGTGTGTGTGTGTGTGTGTGTGTTTGTCTATTTTTGACAAAGGCCTTGGCGAAAAGCTCACTTTCTGACAGTCTTTTTGTTGTGCCTGTCTGCAACTCAGCATCTCCCCTATATAATTAGTAGCAACTGTCTTTTTCATAATGTTGTTACTTTCCATCCTGGATTTCCCATTGTTTGATATACTACTATTAATTTATCCATTAAACTCTGAACACAACAGCAAACTATATACAATACTATCAGAAAACACATGGCATGAGAAAGTGTCATTAATGGAGAAAGTGAATAGAGGAGCTGCAGTAATATTCTCAGCTGATGACCACAGAGGATTTTCAGGAAGATATGCCACTGACCTTGACTTGTTCAGCTTTCCATTCTAAATGAAAGAAGAAACACAACTAAAATGTAGTGTACACTCTTCTATCTCAACAGAAGGCTTGAAATATTATAGGCAGGTTCTGCGACTGATTTTCTGTTGCTTTGGTGACCATTGGTACAATACTAGGAAAATACAGTCAGTCTAGAAGGAAAATTGTTTACAAAATGCTTGTCATCCCTTGTGAGAATACTGCTCTAGTGTCCGGGACCATACCTAGTAGAACTAACAGGATATTGAAAGTATACAAAGTATGTTAGAACAAATAGTGACATGTTTGTTTAACCCTCAAGAGAGTGTCATAAAAATGCTGAGAAAACTGAAATGGCAGATGTTTTAAGGTAGATGCCAATAATTTCATGAAAGTCTATTTATAAATTTCCAAGAGTCAAATTAAGCAGAATTTCTCTGGGTGAATCTTTTTGCCAGTCTGTATGAACTGTTGAGTAGTATTAGCTATGCTCATGGCATGAATGAGAAATAGTCCTCAGCTTATACAAAAACTGCTTTTCCCAGAAAGTAATTCAGATTAGATCAATGTCTAGATAATAAAAACATGGATTACAAAAGTATCTTCGGCTCAGAAAGGAAAGTGGGATAAACTACACTATTTTCAGATAACTAAGGGAATCTAAGGATATGGGTCTTTAAAAAGTAGTTGAAAGCTCCCAAAAGTGGCTGACACATTTAAAACACAATAGAATTTGGTTATACATTGCCTTTTATAGTGAAATTCAACATATTACATTTCATAATTTTCATAATTTATGTGCATTTTGAAGAGTGTACTAAAAAAATGTGTAATTTTGGATAGTGTGGTTCTTAATTTCAAATACAGTTATGTCATAATGAAAATTCAAGATTGCATAAGGATATTGTTTTATTACAAAAAGTAATGTTGTGATATTCCAATTAGATTACAATAACAATACACTTATAACTGTATTGAGCCCATATTTGCAGTTTTCAGATTTGCATATCTTCCAGCCATGTTGCTCTTTCCCAGCACATAGTTTGTGCACCTAATGCAAACATACTAAACATCTTATCCAATATTCTCCAGATTTATCTTCCCAGCATGGGGCAGAGCAATAGATGCATTCCTTGTGTGCACTGTCTTCATCATCTGTAGAGACAAGGGAAACACAACCTTCAAAATCCTCAGCAAATGATGACTCACATCTCAATGTTCTTTGTCACCCACTCATTTTAGCCACCTTTGTGTTCTCCTTGCTGGCCTTTTCTGTGCTTTGATGTTTCTCCCGTTTTGAAGGTCCTCCTAGTTCTAAAATGGCCCTCTGGCATTTTAGCTTCTCTCGAGCTGAAGCTCTTCCTCAAGCCCAGTTATCTGCCAAATTTCCTTCCATTATGTAATCTAAAAATGTAGATTTTTGTACCTGAAACACTTTGTACACCTTTAAGAATTTCATTTATTTATTTCTAATGGTTTCCATTGCCTTCTTCATATTTTCCCCTGCTCGACACTTTCTTTACTTCCTAGCCATCTCCTGAAATGAAATAGAATGTGAAATCTATAAAGGGGTGCATTTGTCAGATAGTCAAAATCAGGCAATCTAGCAGTATCTGAAATTATATCTAAAAACACAGATGATGTGACTTACCGAACGAAAGTGCTGGCAGGTCGATAGACACACAAACAAACACAAACGTACACACGAAATTCAAGCTTTCGCAACAAACGGTTGCTTCATCAGGAAAGAGGGAAGGTGAGGGAAAGACGAAAGGATGTGGGTTTTAAGGAAGAGAGTAAGGAGTCATTCCAATCCCGGGAGCGGAAAGACTTACCTTAGGGGGAAAAAAGGACAGGTAAATCTTTCCGCTCCCGGGATTGGAATGACTCCTTACCCTCTCCCTTAAAACCCACATCCTTTTGTCTTTCCCTCTCCTTCCCTCTTTCCTGATGAAGCAACCGTTTGTTGTGAAAGCTTGAATTTCGTGTGTACGTTTGTGTTTGTTTGTGTGTCTATCGACCTGCCAGCACTTTCGTTCGGTAAGTCACATCATCTGTGTTTTTAGATATATTTTTCCCACGTGGAATGTTTCCCTCTATTACATTCATACCAGTATCTGAAATTAGGTATATTGACAAACATGTCTGAACTACTGAAAGATGCAATGAATTATTGTATTTAAAAGCTACTTGCAAGTTTCGTTAAATATGATCTATCACTAATAAGTAAGACTAAAATAACAAACTACTTACCATGCAGCTGTGAAGCTTATGTTGTTTCTACAAAATATTACATTCAAATTTAAGATATTAAGAAAGAAATCAGTGGTTAGTATGGAACATGACTGATGTGCTTGGCAGTTAGCAGAACACTAAAATAATGGAACCACAAGGATATCAGCTAACTACTGTATAGGCAGCACTCTCCAGAGAGTGAATGACCCCCTATCTGGCATTGGGCCACAATCTGAAAATAGGACACCCAATGCCGCTTTCATCAGTCACCAAATGCACTAATGCTAATGCAGCTCATTTCAAGGTATATTGTAGAAAATTGAAGGAAGTTATTCAAGAAACTGAAGCAAATGCTTTACTTATAGCCATACTAACCAACAAAATTAAGAGAAATGGAATCAAAGGCAAGGAAAATCAGAGAGCTTTTAGAATAAATGATACATTAGTGACATGCAGGGTGTCCATAATTAAAGTTCCAGTTTCAAAAGGCTCTAGGAAGAGAGCCACAGCTCAGAATGATGTCAAACTTGAACAGTGTATTATGGATGCATGGGGAAACATCATGGAACAAAAAACATTTAATGAAAATTTGACCAATAGGTGGCACTGTAAACATCAGAATATGCTCACTAACAGATGCATGGCACACAGCTCTTCCTCAGTTTGAATCCGAGAAGCTCAGCATGACTACTTCAATGATGGATCTCACATTGCTTGTATAAAGCTCTTTTACAGAATGTTGACTATGCACCACAGTAGCCCTGCAGAATTTTTGAACATTCAAGGGTATGAAAAAAGGCATAGTCTAATGTCTCTATGGTTCTGGAGAAAATGATTACAAAATTTGAAAAGACTGGCTTTTTGAACTACAATATGTTAGAGGGAGGAAATCGGGTGATCTGATGTCAGTGAAAGATGTGGCCAATACATTGCAGGAGAGGTCAAGCAGTTATATGGAAACATATAGTGCTTGGGGAATTCTCCGTATGTTGGACATGCCTTTGAGCACTCTGCATAAACTCCTATGAAACATCCTGCATTGCTATCCACACAAAATCACCCACGTTCAGGAGTTGCTTCCTACTGACCTGCTGCAAGACAAACACTCACACTGGAATTTCTTGCTCATGTGGAAGCAGACAGTGAATGGCCATGGAACATTCTGTGGATATTCAAAGCCAGTTTCCATCTCCAATGACATATCAATACACACAATGGAAAATCTGCACACACTTCAGCTGGTACTTCTTTCTGCAAAAGTGACTGTGTGTTGCATATTGATGCCATCATTTATCATAGAGCCATGCTTTTTGGAGGAAATGTGTCCTGTGGGTCTCATTATCTGTAACACCACTGCTAAGTCTTATGAGAATTGTTTGTACACCAATGTCATTGCAACCCTTCAACAGTGTGTATGGGTGGGTACGATCATTTTTACACAAGATGGCACTCCACCACATATTGCACAGCCAATGAGGCAGCAGCTGCAGAAGAATTTCAAAAATACTAGAATTATCAGCCATCATTTCCTTATGGCCTGGCCACCCAGATCATGTGATCTTAATCTGTGTGACTTCTGGCTGTGGGGTTATTGAAAGATGTTGTGTTCTGTGCTGCAATTATGAATGTAGCTGACTTGAAAGTGCACATGGTGCAACACATTCTGAATGTAACCCCATGACACTATGATCTGTTGTAGAATGAACTGTTTCTAGATTTCAACTTGTGGCATAAATCAGTGGACATCATAAGGAAAATGCCTTGTGCCAGTCTCATGACTTTTATAAACCAATGTCATTTTGCTTTCTGTGAGATTTAGGAAATTTAAAAAGCAATGTTATATTGCTTTCTATGCAGTTTTTGGCCCTGTGACAAAATCTGACCTCATTTTGGTTTTTATGTGGTTTTTGGGCTCAGACAGTTAACCCTTTGACTACTGCAAACGTGATATGCCATGGCCCTCCATCTTGCCACAGGGACTGCCTATGTTGTTTGCCGCTGAAGTGGGCTTTCCCGTTGGCTATGCAGACGGCACTTGCCGTGCGGCCTGGCCGGTACTTGAGCCCTAATGATGGCTTATACCACAGCTGGTTCCACTGCCTGTGGGCCTGCGGATGTCAGTAGCCACTCAGGGCTGCATGCTGGCCCGTCGCAAGTTCTTTTGTCTCGTGCACTCCCTGGGATGGATGTATTCTATTTATTGTTCTGTGCCACTGTCCCTGCTATCTGGGAAACACTCTGCTATGGATTTCGCAGTTGCTGTTCGACGTTCATGCTAGCTGGTACATGTGATCTTCTGAATTCTGCTTGTGTGGTGTCGTTTAGCTATCTGCTGTTTCATCAGGATTTTTAGAGTGCTGTCACTTTTGAGTTCCACAGGCAAATGGCACGTCAGTGTTGTTGCACTGATGAAGAGATACTGGAGATACTGACAAGGAATGACAGTGACAGTGAGTGTGGCATCTTCAATGAATGTAGTGATGATGAAGATTCATCAGAGGAATCTTGTATAAACACCTCCACGTACTTCACCTAGTAGAGCTCACCAGGACAGTTCTTCTTCAGATTCTGGAATTGAAGACGAATCCATAAAAGGCCATGCCATAGTGAGAATGAGAAATTTGATTGGCAAAAATGTGATTTCAGTCCAGCACTTCATGCATTTGATGACTCATCTTCAGGACATAATTGCCAACTAGCGCCTGATTCAACCGTTCTGACCTTTTTCGTGCTATTTCTATCAGAAGATCTGTTGAAATTTATAGCACTTGAAACAAACTGGTTTTTCACTTTCACCATGGCAAATATGTCAGAATCAGTTCATTCTTGACTGTCCATCTGGAAAGATACAGGATTTGAGGAAATGTATAGCTTCATTGCTATTTGGTTTACAATGGCTCGTGTTAAAAAGTTGAGAATAAAGGAGTATTGGTCCAGATATGTACTTCTGAGTACTCCAATTTTTGGCAAAGTTATGTCCCATGTCTGTTTTATGTTACTTTTGAGAATGTTGCATTTTAGTGACAACTCGGCCAATCGTGGCGATGACAGTTTGTTTAAAATTACTAAAATAATTGATACAGTTTGTGTGGTGTTCAACAGTGCATTTAATCCATACAGAAAACTCTGTGTCGATGAAAGCCTATTATTGTTCAAAGGTCACTTATCTTTTAAACAACATATTCTTCGAAATGAAGTAGATTTGGAATAAACATTCATGTTGTGTGACTGTAAAACTGGATATGTCTTGGATTTCATTGTATGCACAGGCTTAACAACAGAAATTTAAGTCCATAATTTGGGGAAATTTGGTGATACTGTGGCAACACTAATGAAGCCATAACTTGAATGTGGACATACTCTGTATGTCGACAATTGGTATACGAGTCCAGCTTTGTTCCTCTGGCTTCACAACCAGAGAACAGCAGCATGCGGTACTGTACATAGGAACAGGCACAACTTTCCAACACTACAAAAGAAAGTGAAATGAGGAGAAGTTGAGTTTATGTCAACTGATGCAATGCTTGCCATCAATTGGTGCGACCAGAGAGAAGTGTTCATGCTGACTACCTGCAACACTACAGAAATGCGGGACATGGGAAAGACAAACAGGATGACTGGCTAAAAAGTAATGAAGCCGCAATGTGTTGTCGATTAAATTGCAAGTATGGGAGCAATAGACCACTCCGATATGCTATTAAGCTCTGTTGCATCTGTGCGTAGATCTATTAAATGGTACAAAAAGTTTTTTTTTTTTATGTTGTGGACCTTTGTGTTTTGAATGCTCACACTCTTCACAGATCGGTGACAGGGAACAAAATATCATTAGCAGATATTCATTTATGTCTGGTACGAGAACTTGTGGAAAAATTTGCTACAGAACAGAGAAGAGATAGGAAAGGAACACACTCTGATGACGAGAATGCTCTTCGCTTTATTGGGAGGCACTTTCCACATGTCATTCCAAGTGATCAGTCCAAGAAACGCAGACTATGGTGTAGATGTGCAGTCTGCTCGAAACAGAATGTGCGTCGAGAAACAAAATATGAATGCAAAATATACAATGTGCCTTTGTGCATTGACCCACATTTTGAAACATACCACACAAAGAAAAATTTCAGCCAAGTTACTGCAGCTTTAAGATGAAATGAAGCCCTTACTTCTGAAAAAATTACTTAGAAATTTAAAAAATTAAAAATAATTACAAAAAATTTAAAAAGAATATATTTTTTACTTCACCATAACTGTCCAAAAGCCTGGATGAGAATGAAGGCTGGGAAATATAACTGTGAAAAAAAAAAAAAAAAAAAAAAAAAAAAAACTGCTGACATACACCTTGCGTATGAACATCTGAAATGTCCAGTCTGTGCTGACTAATACAGACTGGAAGCTTCAAATATTCATACAGAAGGTACAAAATAAAAACTTTGTACAAATTTATGGATTCTTCCATAACTTCTTGGTGAAGTTAAACCTTAAACTTAGTACAAATATCATTAATTAAACAAAAAATTCTAGCATTATTATTACTACAAAATTGTAGCCTGGGTTGTGGTAAAAGATATTTATTTAAGTGGTGACTAGTTTCGAGTGAATCCCATTTTCAAACCACCATGTAAAACAAAGAACGTGACAACCACATAATAGCTTTTAATAAAACCATATAAGATGGATAGCTATCGATATTCTTTGGTTTTATTAACAGCTATAATGTGTTTGGCACATTCCTTTTTGACATGGTTGTTTGAAAATGGGCTTCGCCCGAAACTAGTTACCGCTTTAATAAATATCTTTTATCGCAACCCAGACTAAAATTTTCTAGTAATATTCAGTAACAGATTGTTTTCCTATTTTTCCAAGACACTGGATTTGTGAAAAAATTCCAGGCCTACACTCGGAAAGGGTGTCTCGGCACACGTTGGTTAGTTGCACACACCCGCCTGTTTTTGAAGCACAAAATGCCATTAGGAATTAAAGGTGAGATTTAATTAGGTAGTTTAGAAACTTGAGTATTTTCTTATCTAATTCTTTAACAAAAGTTATAAATCATTGTTTATTTCTAGTGTACAATAGGAATTGTGTCCCATATAAAAATAATTCAGAATTGAATTTTTGATTTTGAAGTTTGCTTGGGGATAATTTATTGGATTAATGTTCTCAAAATATAGTGATTAGCTTCAAAAGTGTGTCTTGGCTTCCAGACACTTCCCTTGAAGGTTGTTTGCGGGTGAATTATTGCTCTAGTACAAAAGAATGCCAATGTTTGGTCATTATGGATTGTACAGCATTTTCATTGTTATTTGCATACAAAAATCTGATAATAAAGTTTCAGTATGTGAAATAAAACACAGATGTATGCTGAGACTTTATGACAATTCTCAAGAACTAATTGCAAAGCCTTTGATGAGGAGTTACACGTTAGCAGCGTAAGCAGTTTTGGTGTACATTAGGTCTGTTGAGCAATTCATCTCCAGATTCAAAGCTATGGAATAAGTATCCAGATATCCCGCATTTATTTGTAATGTCGGTGATCACACCAGCTGCAAGACTCGACCGCCGTGGTTCCAGAAATACTCAGGACAGGGTGAGGACGGTCGAGTGGAGAGCTTAGGCACACACAGTAGTCCACGGAAGTGGCTGCCAGCACAGGTACACAGATTAGGGGTCCCAAGGGCAACCTTGACACAGCCAGCACACACGCCGGTGCAGCACTTAAAGGGTTAACCTTCTAATGCAAAGATTTTAAAAAAAATCCTGAAGAAAATGCGTCTAATACAGAACTAAGAAAAGGCATTCATCTACTCTTCAAAGGTATTGAAGGTATTGGCTGGCTTTCCTAGGATTACAGGGAGAGAACACACAAAACTCAGTTTAGGTGTGGGGAACAGTGGGCTAAGACCTCTGTTGATTTGTCTCCAAGTGTCAGTCAATCAAACAGCCTACATGAGTGGATTGCCTAAACGTTTCATTTATTTCCAGCTTTTAACTTTCATCGTCCTGCTGGCAGTCAACAGGTTAAGAATTCAACATAACTGAAGCTGGATGGAAACTGAATGGTATTTCTTTATCCTCTCTCTTAAATAGAGGTTTGACTTCAACATATTTCAGCCATTCAAAAAACTTCCACCGGTAAATTGCTGGTCACACAAATAAATTTATTTGTTACTGAACTCTGAAGACTCTCAATTAAAGAGCATTGATATTTTATCACAAACATAATGTTTTTCATTTTTAAGGACCTAGACATTACTTCTTTTGTTATAGAGAAGCTGAAATTACTGTTAAGGTTGGTTTCACGTATTCACCAGTAGCATTTACTTATCCAAACAACCCCACCTTATCAGTAATGGATAGAAAGTGTGAACTGCAATATGATGGATACAGTTCGAGTTGTACATTATGCTATCCATACTTTCAGTGTGCATGAATGCACAAGTTCAGTAGTCAAGAATTGTGACCCATTCACCAGGACAAAGTTGTACCACAATGGATGAGAAAAATTGGTTTTTAACCCTTTGAGTGTTGCACCGGCACATGCGGCTGGCTGTGTCAAGCCTGCCCTTGGGACCCCTAATCCGTGTACCTGTGCTGGCAGCCACTTCTGCGGACTACTGTGTGTGCCTGAGATCTCCACTCAGCCGTCCTCACACTGGCCTGAGTATTTCTGGAACAATGGCGGTCGTGACAGTCTTGCTTAGTGTGATCACCGACATTACAAAAAAATACAGGATATCTGGATACTTATTCCATAGCTTTGAATCTGGAGATGAATTGCTTGACAGACCTAATGTACACTGAAATTGCTTACGCTGCTAACATGTAACTCCTCATCAAAGGCTTTCTTCCATTTGCAATTATTTCTTGAGAATTGTCATAAGGTCTGAGCATACATCTGTGTTTTACTTGACATACTGATACTCAGTTAGCAGATATTTGTACGCAACTTACGATGTAAACGCTGTAGAATCTGTAACGACCAAATATTGGCATTCTTCTGTACTAGTGCAATAATTTGCCCAAAAACAACCTTCAAGGGAAGTGTCTGGATGCCGAGGCACACTTTTGAAGCTAATCACTATATTTTGAGAGCATTAACTCAATAAATTATCCACAAGGAAACTTCAAAACCGAAAATTCAATTATGAATTCTTTTTGTAAGGGACGCAATTGTTATTGTACAGTAGAAATAAACAATGATTTATAACTTTTGTTTGAGAATTAGATAAGGAAGTACTCAAGTTTCTAAACCACCTAATTAAATGTCACCTTTAATTCCTAATGACCTTTTGTGCTTCAGAAACAGGCGAGTTTGTGCAATAGACCAACGTGTGCCAAGACACCCTTTCCAAGTGTAGGCCTAGAATTTTTTCACAAATCCAATGTCTTGGAAAAATAGGACAACAATCTGTTACTGAATATTACTAGAAAATTTTAGTCTGGGTTGCGATAAAAGAAATTTATTAAAGCGGTAACTAGTTTTGGGCGAAGCCCATTTTCAAACAACCATGTCAAAAAGGAATGTGCCAAACACATTATAGCTGTTAATAAAACCATAGAATATCGGTAGCTATCCATCTTCTATGGTTTTATTGACAGCTATGATGTGGTTGTCACAGTCTTTGTTTTACATGGTGGTTTGAAAATGGGATTCACTCGAAACTAGTCACCACTTAAATAAATATCTTTTACCACAACCCAGGCTACAATTTTGTAGTAATAATAACGCTAGAATTTTTTGTTTAATTAATGATATTTGTACTAAGTTTAAGGTTTAACTTCTACCAAGAAGTTATGGAAGAATCTATAAATTTGTACTAAGTTTTTATTTTGTACCTTCTGTATGAATATTTAAAGCATCCTGTCTGTGTTAGTCAGCACAGACTGGACATTTCACATGTTCATACGCAAGGTGTGTGTCAGCAAAGTATTTCATCTGGAGAGGCTTTTCAAGCTCAGATAATTCACTGATTCTTTTTTATTTTTTATTTTTTTTCACAGTTATATTTCCTATCCTTCTTTCTCATCCAGGCTTTTGGCCAGCAATGGTGAAATTAAAAATAAATATTTTTTAATTTTTGTAATTATTATTTTTTTTTAAAATTTTTAAGCAATTTTTTCATAAGTAAGGGCTTCCTTTTATCTTCCAGCTGTAGCAACTTGGCTGAAAGTTTTTCTTTGTGTTATATGTTTCAAAAAATGGGTCAACGCACAAAGGTACATTGCATATTTTGCATTCATATTCCATTTCTCAACACACATTCTGTTTCAAGCAGACTGCACATCTGCGCCATAGTCCGTGTTTCTTGGACTGGTCACTTGGAATGACATGTGGAAATTGTCTTGTAGTAAAGCGAAGAGGATTCTCGTCATCAGAGCATGTTCCTTTCCTATCTCTTCTCTGTTCTGTAGCAAATCATTCCACAAGTTCTCATACCACACATAAATGAATATTTGCTAATGATATTTTGTTCTGTGTCACTGGTCTGTGAAGAGTGTGAGCATTCAAAACACGAAGGTCCACAACATTAAAAAAAAACTTTTTGTACCATTTAATAGATTTATGCACAGATGCAACAGAGCTTAATAGCATATCAGAGTGGTCTACTGCTCCCATATTTGCATTGTAATCAACAACACACTGCAGCTTCATTACTTTTTCACCAGTCGTCCTGTTTGCCTTTCCCGTGTCATGCATTTCTGTAGTGTTGCAGGTAGTCAGCATGAACACTTCTCTCTGGTCACACCAATTGATGGCAAGCATTACATCAGTTGACATAAACTCAACTTCTCCTCATTTCAGTTTCTATTGTAGCGTTGGAAAGTTGTGCCTGTTTCTATGTACAGTACCACATGCTGCTGTTCTCTGATTGTGAAGCCAGAGGAACAAGGCTGGACTCGTATACCAATTGTCGACATACAGAGTATGTCCACATTCAAGTTATGGCTTCATTAGTGTTGCCACAGTATCACCAAATTTCCCCAAATTATGGACTTAAATTTCTGTTGTTAAGCCTGTGTATACAATGAAATCCAAGACATACCCAGTTTTACAGTCACACAACATGATTGTTTTGATTCCAAATTTAGTAATTTTAAACAAACTGTCATCTCCACGATTTGCTGAGCTGTCACAAAAATGCAACATTCTCAAAAGTAATATAAAACGGTCATGGGTCATAACTTCGCCAAAAATTGGAGTACTCAGAAGTACATCTCTGGACCAATACTCCTTTATTCTCCACTTTTTAACATGAGCCATGAAAAGTCAAATGCCAATGAAGCTATATTTTTCCTTAAAACCTGTATCTTTCCAGGTGGATAATCAAGAATGAACTGATTCTGATGTATTTGCCATGGTGAAAGTGAAAAATCAGTTCGTTTCAAGTGCTATAAATTTCAGCAGATCTTCTGATAGAAATAGCATGAAAAAGGACAAAACACTTGAATCAGGCACTAGTTGGCAATTATGGCCTGAAGATGAGTTATCAAATGCATCACGATTTTGCCAATGAAATTTCTCATTCTCACTATGGCGTGGCCTTTTATGGATTGATTCGTCTTCACTTCCAGAATCTGAAGAAGAACTGTCCTGGTGAGCTCTACTAGGTGAAGTACGTGTAGGTGTATTACTACGAGATTCTTCTGATGAATCTTCTTCATCACTACATCCATTGAAGATGCCACACTCACTGTCACTCTCATTCCTTGTCAGTATCTCCAGTATCTCTTCATCAGTGCAACGATACTGATGTACCATTTGCCTGTGGAACTCAAAAGTGACAGCACTCTAAAGATCCTGATGAAACAGCAAATAGCTAAACGATACCACACAAGCAAAATGCAGAAGATCATACAAACCAGCTAGCACGAATGTCGAACAGCAACTGCAAAATCCATAGCAGAGTATTTCCCAGATAGCAGGGACAGCGGCACAGAACAATAAATAGAATACATCCATCCTAGGGAGTGCATGGGACAAAAGAACTTGCGACGGGCCGGCATGCAGCCCTGAGTGGCTATTGACATCTGATGGCCCACAGGCAGTGGAACCGGCTGCGGTATAAGCCGTCATTATTACCCAAGTACCGGCCAGGCCACACAGCGAATGCAGTCTGCAGGGCCCATGTGAAAGCCCACTTCAGTGGCAAAGAACGTCCTCTGACCCCGTGGCAAGGTGGAGCGCTGCGGCATACTAAAGATGGTTCCTGGTCCACCAAATGGAGTAATTACACGTTTCCTGGTCCCTTGCAGCTTGTTTCTTGTCACTGATTCCTGAGTGACCCGTGACCCACAGAAGGGCTTACCTTATTCCTTTCCTCTCATCTCACAAGCACTTCATGGCATTCTGCAATGTTATTTGGTCACATTGCAGGGGATTTCAGAGTTGTTTGGCTGTCTGAGTGAATGTAGATGTCCCAATACTTGTAGCACCTTCAGAGACTCTCCTCCATATACACTCTGATAGTAGATATTTGCTCCTAGATCACTGTGGCCAACCTCTCTAGGGAGACTGCTATCCTCTCTCTAGTCTAGGTTGTATGCCATATATCACAGACCCAGCATCTTCATTTGTTTTTGATCCATCAGTACACCATATCATGTCTCCTGGGATGCATTCAGATTTGTTCTTCCACTGCTCCCTACTTCCAATTATTACCGTAAAAGGTTTATTGAAGCAGTTACAAATTGTTGTATAGTCAGCTGGCACTTTCCCAAACATTCCTATGTTTACCAAGTTGACTCCATTGGTGTGGTGTTCTGTTTTCCTAAAGGTTTCAATTATTTCCAGTTTTTAACTTTCATTCTCCTGCTGGTGCCTCCATTGGTATTGGAGGATGTTATGGGTGCATGTCAAATATGCTTTCTGTTCCATCACTGGGAGTGCTTCTAATTGTGCTTAAGTAGGCCAGTCTCTGCACCTCACGAAACTCCTTAGCAGCCACCTTATGTTGTCATTTATTTCTCCATACTGTAGCTCTATAACTTGTCACATGTCTTGACACAGTGGTGTATATCCTGTATATAATATAGGACTTATCTTCCAGTTTTAACACAGGCCCTTCTAGTGCACATAAGAGTACCTTTTATCTCAGAACATATATTCCTTATGTGTGGGATCCGAGATTGTTATGCATCCAGGATTACCTCCATATACTTCACTGCCCCATCTACTAGTACAGTTTTGTCAAAAAGCTTGAGATTCCAATATGTGTCCTGGATATGCTTTCTTGTGAAAGGTACTTCTTGGGACTGACCCTTCGATCCTGTTTCCTGCACCATTCTTCCACAGTGTTCAAAGTGCACTGTGCCAGTGTTCTAATGCACTAGCAAATTTTCCAAGTATTACTATGACTGAATTGGGTGTGTGTCCTTTTCAAAGGTAACCTCTAGTATTTAACTCTTTGATGAGTTTGTTCACCACTAGCTTTCACAGTAATGGTGGCAGAACTCCTCCGTGCAGACACAGTCTGATGGTATTGATCACCATTTTCCCATATGACATGGTGACTTGTACCTTCCATTTACTACTCATGGTCTTAATCCACAAACAGTTAGTTATTTAGTTAGTTTCATATTCACAGTAAATCATAATGATGTGGAATTAGTTATTTCACATCACCAATTAATTTATAAATACATGCTGAGTATCTATAAGTTTGTTTTATTATTATTATTATTAAGTACCCAAATCTAAGTTAGTAATTCCTATCCACCATCTTTCACACATGATAATAACATAAATTCTTCTATGGAAGAAAGGAGTTGTCAAGGAGAAAGTTCTTCAGTTTGTTTCCAAACTCTACTTTTCTGTCTGGTCCTCGTATGCATAAATGCCATAGCTGGGGCTTCCGCCATTATGTTGGTCATCGGTGTTGCCTCATTCCATCATGTCACATGATCATTCATGGGTAGGATGTAATTTTTGTTCTGACAATTCCTGTAAAGGGCCAACAAGGTCCAAATGAATGAGACAAAATCATCCCTACAGAACTGTGAAGTGGCCTAGTAGTGGTTGCACGTGATGGCCAATTTTGCTTTGTTGACAGACGGAGCACATGCATGTCCATACTTTGCAGTCTCTTTTAATGTTTGCCCATACAAAGCAGTGAGTGACAAGTTTCATTGTGGGCCATATTCCTGGATGGGAAAAACTGTGCAGTGATCAAAAAACGGCTTTGTGAAAGGAGACTAGAACCAGTGGCCATCATTTTCCAAGTGAAGAATCACAGACTAGAACTGCATCTATTTCTGGTAGCTGTCAGTGTTCAGTCTTCAAACTAGTCACTGTGTCAGAAGCAAGTGTCATAATTGATGGATCCAATGTCTGCTCCCATGCCATTTGGAAATAGTCCAGTTGACGCAATATGGTACTGTCACAGTTATCTGCTCCCCATAAGTAGCAGACATCTGTAGTAAATGAGAAATATAGTCAAAGTATCTAAATTTATTGCAGCAACTTATTTTGACAATGTTGATTCATATCTGTGACCAGTTTATGGTCTGTATAAATCACAATCGATCACACGTCAGTATTTTCATTGAAATAGCAGACAGAGAAAACCCGAAGTGGTTGCACTTGCTTGTTGATAATTTGTTGGAGTACCATAGCTATTGCTACCTTACTGGTGTCAGTAGTGATTGTAAGAGGTGTACTCAGCACTGCTGAAACCAAACTGTCGACTGTATGTGCAAAAGCCACTTACATGTTTTTGGCCCATGTGAGCCAGTAATGTCCATGAGTGTTTGGTCCTTTTAATACATCAGTGAGTGGAGCCTGCATGTCCTCTGGATGTGAGATGTTCCTCTGGTAAAAATTTAATATGCCAAAATACTTCCAGAGGTCATGGAATATTTGCAGTCAGTCGGATGTATTCCTAAAGCAGAGATGGTTTATCCTAGAAATGTGACTTGTTTCTGGCAAATCTGTAGTTTGTCCTTTTTGATTTCGTCCTCCACTTTGTCTAAGGCACTGAGAACTTGTTTGAGGTGACTGTCATGCACCTCATTGTCTTTGGGGACAGTAATATATCATCTATGTAGGTGTAGCAATTGGGGATGTTAAAAAGCCTACTGTCAATGAAATGTTGCCACATCTGCATGGCATTTTTGAGTCCCTATGGCATTATCAAAAACTCAAACAAACCAAAAGTGTGATGATGGCAGTTTTTTGAATATCATCCAGTTACATGGCTATCTGGTAGTATGCTTTCTTACAATCAATGACAGAAAACACAGTAGCCCCTGCTAGTTTGTGGGTAAAGTCATAAATGTTCAGTACTGCGTAGGAATCATGCACAGTTTGAGCATTCATTGTATGATAATCACCACACACACATATCAATCCATCTTTCTTCAGAAGTACTTTTATTTGCAAGGCCCAAGAGCTGTCAAATTATTAAAAAACACCACACATCATTCAATCTACTGCTTCTTTTGCATTGTTGTGGAACGTACCACAGGTCCCAGTGGTCTACTCTGTTCTGTATGGCACATGAGTACACTGTTGAGGGGACAATGGCATGAGTTGAGGAGGTGGGCAAGGCAGAGCACAAAGTATGTACCTGTGTCCACTTGTCCACCCAGGTTGGATGTGAGGGTGCTTCTGGTGTGCCCAATGAGGGGTCTGTGGGTCCCATAGATTGGTGGGTGTGTGCATAGCTGTTTTAATCCATTGATTGTAGCCTGGGCTGTGTTGAGCTTCTTTGTAAGTGACTGAAGTTGTAGGTGCAATGTGCATCCAGTAGCTGTAAGTGGTTTGTAGTCAGCTTGTCCAGTGCAGTGAAAGTTTGTTGCTGTAGGTAGCACTGATGCAGGGGATGGACCGATGGACCATTGCCAGTACATCTCCGTGTTGTAGAATCAGTAGGTGTGGTCCCAATGACAGTGTGTGTGTGTGTGTGTGTGTGTGTGTGTGTGTGTGTGTGTGTGTGCGTGTGTGTGTCATGGTGGTACAATGCAGACCATTGCAAGTCAGGGGAAAGTTTGAGGTGTCACAAGAAGTCCCCCCTAAGAACTGGTTCCATAGCATCAGCTACATAGAAAGTCCACGTGTATGGTAATCTGTCAGGAAAAATCAGTGGTCTGGTCATGGTGGCACATACCCATATAGGAACATCATTGGTAGCCAGGAGGTGCAGAGGTTCTGAGGTGGATTGCGCCAAGGCGAGATGCTGCTGGAGTATACTGACGTCAGACCTTGTGTCAGTTAGGAAGTGGATGTTGTCTACAACATCTGTGAAGAAAATTCATCCACCTCCTTTTGTTGTGATAATGGTCAGAAGGTGCCTTTTTGTAGCATGGCAGATGAGCGTGCCTATTCCTGTCCATCCCCGATGTTTGGGGTCAGCGCAGAGATGATCATTTTTGTGCCTTATCACTGAATGTTCAGTGGTATCAGCATGAAAAGTCAGCACTTGTTTGTCATGATGGCTGAATACTGATATTGCCGGGGCGATTCAGATTTTGTGCTGTAGTGGGTTGTGGTGAGCCGACATTGCAGTGTGCCATTTTGTCAAGGGATGGTGCATCTGGACGACAGTTGTCCTGACACACAAGAGCATGTATGCTGTCGGCCAATGTGAATCAGTCTTTCATTGGTTGGTACTCATGTGTAATCATTGCTGTTTGGACCATGGTCAGCAACTTTGCAAGTCATATAGACCGCAACATGTTATCTTTTCTGGCCTCTATGTCAGTTGAGAGTGCCAGAAGCAGCACCACAGCTGTAATGGAGTGCTGTCATAATGTGTGCTTCGTTTAGCACTTGATATAGCTGTTGTTCCGATGGGTGTGCGAGTCTTCTCAGAGACATTCGTTTTGCCATCTCTTATTTGTTGGAGGGCAGCAGTGACAGGATAACATCACTCACTAGTGCAGTATCCTCTCCCAAGAGACATAGTAGGGTGAAAATTTTTCTGAGTAACCTGTAATGTCTCAGTGTGCAAAAAAACATTCAGCTGTAGTGAAACATAACATCACGTCATCACATCATGGTGGGAGCTTGATGTTCAGCCCAGTGAGGGGATGTGGCATGCTGACAGCTTGCTTGCACATTGCATGTTGTGGTATGTAGCAGTTGTGCTGTCTGCCAGATCGCGACTGTGGTGGCGATGGCAACATGGCGCCTTGACTATTTGCCAAATGCTGTTGTTCTGTTTTTATATGGAATGATGCCTGAGATGATTATGTGGAAGCTTGAAATGCAAGATAATGACCATGGTTGATTGGTGAAATTATGCCATTGAGGTTGGCACTAACGATAATCATGGTCAGAAGGAGGCGAGTTGACAATGTGGGGGCAGAACCCCACTGTTGCTGTTGTGTGGCCTGCATTGGCAACGTGGTGGTCAGTCGAAGTGTGGTTTGTCATATAAAATTTTCTATGCAGTGAAGGCACTGCATTGATGCATATGTGGACCACTGATCTAGTATTCCTATTATCAGATCTGTAGAGTAACTACAGGCTGACAATTGTTAAACTATATGAAATAAAATCACCATAACTTCTGAATGGTTTTTGTTAGGATGTTCAAACTGCATGGTTGGCTGTGGTGCATGTTGGGAAATGTATGGTTTGGCTTAGCGAAGAAGTGCACTTTCATTAGGATGGGTTCGCCAATAAGCAAAATTGGCGCATTTGGGGAAGTGGGAATCTGCATTTCATGATTGAGAAGTCTCTTTACCTTCAACAGGTGACTGTGTGGTGCGCAATGTCCAGTCACAGAATAATTGGTGCGCAATTCCTTTATGGCAGAGTGACTAGATGATTTAATCCCCATTATCCAAAGTTACCCTGATTTTGAGAAGATGTAGTTCCTGCAAGATAAAGCTCAAACCCATCAAAGCAGGAGAGTGTTTGATGTCCTGGAGGAGTACTTTGGGGAACCCATTCTGGCTCTTTGTTACCCAGAGGCCACTGGCTTCGGCCTCAATTGGCTGCCATATTCTCTGGATTTCAACACATGCAACTCCTTTTTGTGGGGCTATATTACAGACAAGGTGTACAGAAATAGCCCCAAAACCATTGATGATCTGGAAACAGCCATTCAAGAGGTCAATAGCATTGACATTCCGACACTTCGGTGAGTCATGCAGAATTTTGCTATTCGTCTGTGCCACGTCATCGCCAGTGGTGGCAGCAGGCATATTGAATTTGTCATAACCTAAATCCCAATATCTGTACTGATGTTTACACAATGAATAAAGTGTGTGTACTCTATAGTTTATAACTAATTTTCATTTTTTTTTCATATAGTTCAATAATTGTCATCCTGTATGTTGCAAGTCATCATTGCCATCACCCAAGATACACTCAAAAATTGAGATTGATCCAAGTTTTCTCTCTGTTCACTAAGTCAGTAGTCACTGTCACTTCACCCATCCACAGTGTCACTCCAGTGTATGTCGAATGTTCGGCAAGATGATGCTGTAGTAAGCTGTAGTAAGAATTAGTACAATACATAGCATCTATTCAATATGAAAGCATAGAGCATATTAACCATGGCTCCAGAAGAGAGTGTATACATCATCTGCCAGCAATATTATTGTTCAGGAGTCCCCAAAAACTGTATAAGTTATGAAAAATTTTAGTTGCAGCACTTTGCATCCGTTTTTCTGCTACAGACAATCTTAATGTGGAGTAATGAATGTCATTTTTTCCTCTGGTATGATAGTAATGGGCATCATGGTTCCTTTTTGCCTGTAGTGGATTGTTTACTAAGAAGTTCATGACAGAATAATATATACTGTGAAGCAGTAGCCAGAATCCCAAACTCCTTAAATGGATGTCTATAAGATGATCATTAGTGAGCACCACATACTATTCTTACAGCACATTTTGATCAATGAAAACTTTCTTTCTTAATGACGAATTAGCCCAGAACATTATTCCACATGACACTAGTGAGTGAAAAAATGCAAAATGTGTCAACTTACTGATTGCTCTCTCCCCACGATTTGCAATGCTTGTAAGTCCAAACGTGACTGAACTAAGTTGTTTTAGCAGTTCCAAAATTGGCTTTTGCCAGTTTAGATTCTCATTGACAAGAACACCAACAAATTTTGAAGTTTCCATCCTATTTATAATTTCCCCATCGTGTGTTAAATTTATCATTGGTAATCCCTAGTTGCACAAAATTAAGTACCTTTATATGTTGTGTCATTTTAAAATTGAGGGGAGAAAATTCACAGAAAACTACTCAATGACACTGTTAAGAACATTGTTTACAATTTCTGTCATGTATGCATGCTTGGACTAATTACAGTATTTTGTGTCTTTTGTAAAAAGAACTAATACTGCTTATTGTATGTTATAATTAGAAGGAAATCTAGTTATTAGCAGTAACAGAAGCTATTGTGATCATTTCATAGTTTCTGCTACTGCTAATAACTAGAAACCAGTGCCTACGAGCTTTAATTTGTACGCTAAAGCACTGAAGATGATCATTATGTGATTGCAAATAGATTTTGCTGTTAATAAATCATCGAAATTATGGCCAATGCTGACCTTCCTTCTAATTTTATTTATTGTATGGTCGTTGTGCACACAGCATTCTATGGAGTTGCCAATCAATGTTGTATATTAGATAGAAGATTGTTTACATATATAAGGAACGATGGCATACTTAAGATTGAGTCTTTGGGAACTCCATATGTGATTTCTCCCCAGTCAGAGAACTCTCATCTGGATCCATTGTTTGGATTACTAAGTACAATTTTCTGCATTCTTTTGATTAGATATGGCATTATTCATTGGATGGCCATACCATCAGCTCTAAAAACAACTCAGTTTCGTTAGGAGGATATTATGGTTCACACTATCAAATGCCTTAGATAGGTTGCAAAAAATACCAACCGGTGCTACTTTGTTATTTAATGCTTGTAAAATTTCTTCAGTGGATCTGTAAATGTCATTCTCAGTAAAGCAAATCTTCTGAAATTCAGACTTTGACTTATTGTGGATGTTACTTATGCTGAGATGGGATACTATTCTAGAATAAATCATCTTCTCAAAAATTTGGAAAATGCTGTCAATAGTGAAACAGGTCAATAGTTATTGGCATTTCCTCTATCAACTTTCTTATAGAGGGGTTTAACAAGGGCATAGTTCAATCTCTCTGGAAGAATGCCTTGAGCAAACTGTGCTTTACATGTATCAGATGAGATAGGACATGTTATATAGGAACAAATCTTTAGTACACTACTGAAAACCATCAAATCCAGATGAGCTATTATTTTTGAGGGTATATATAGCCTTCTTAATTTTGGAGGGAGAAGTTTGTAACACATTCATATGACTGACTTTTATGGGAGTTGCTTTTTTAATGTACTACTAGCTTTTAATCTTGAATTGTTTGTACCTATATTTTCTTCTATATTTAAGAAATGATTATTAAAAATATTTGCTATTTGTGACTCCTAAGTCTGTTGTCAGAGTTACTGAGTTCTGACAAAATGTGCATGTTCTTTGATTTTAATGACTTTTCTTAGTAATCTTGAGCTGTTTTTGTAATTTGCAACTACTGCAGATCTTTACTTCTTCTTCTCAACAAATACAATTCCCTTTTCCTTACACAATATCCTTTAATACCTCTAGTGATACATGGTTTTTTACATGGCTGTTTAATGTTTTTTTTCTGATTAGCTTATGCAGAAAGCTATTTTCAAATAACAATATTAATTTATCATGAAATAGGTTACATTTTATGTCCACATGCGGTTCATTATAAATTCCATCCCAGGGCATCTCTTGTAAACTGTTCTCAAAATATCATAACTGATTTCCACTGAGGGGTATCTATACCATAAGGCACTATGTTATTTATCCTAACTAATTGTGTGTCAGGTTCAGAGAGAGCATTTGTTACTGGGTATACGGTTGTCTCCTTGCTTTGAACTTCATCAAAGAAAACATTATCTGTAAGAGTTATACAGTCACTATCCACCCTTGTTTAAGAGTTAATTACTGAGATTAAATTGTAGGATCCCTATAAGGTTTCTAGATAATTTTTCCTATCATGATCCCTTAGAAAATCTGTACTGAACTCACTAAAGACAGCTTGCTGCTGTCCAACAGATAGCATAGTAAGGAATCTAAATTTCTCAAAAACAGTTCAAAATTTCCCAGAGGAGATCTATATACATTTATATGATAGTCTTAATGTGATGTTGTTCTGTGCTAAAAGCCCCCTCAATATACAGGAAGATGCAGGGAGACATTTCCCAAAAGAGTGCTGTTTTTTTCACTTTCACAAAAAATTGGTGAAGCACTGTTTCATATGATTTGCCTGGTTGATATGCTTGTTGGTTTACATGTGGAAGAACCTCAGTTAACCTCCATTACCTGCAATGCATGTTAACCAGTTTTTTTAATGTCTTTAGAAAGAAGGACAGACTGACCAGATTCATATCCTTAGCCTTGACCCCAAGCATTAGGAATGACCCCTGCTGCTAGGCTGACTGTAAACAGCCTGCAAGGGTATCTAGCTAGTCCCTCTCCTGCTTTTTGCTATAGAGCTGGACATGTTGCATCATGACCTGGTGACTTGAATGGTCAAAACATTCCCACTGCCAAACAGGCTTTTTTAAATCGACACATTCTTTGCCAGATTCACAGTTCCCTTGGTTTCCTGTAAAACAGTACCTCCCCAGGACTGAATTTTGGTCTGTGTTATCTGCCACATCTGCCAGTGTGCATTAAGGGAAGTGAGTATTGTGGAGCACATTCAGTGTCTCAGATGCTGTCCTTGTACACTCACAATCCTCCTTCCTTAGAGTGCCTCCTGGTCTGGTTGGTATTCTAATGAGAATTTTATGAAGTCTGGTGCATGAAGTTGTACCTTCCACTTCTGCACAGAATGCTTGAAAGAATTACAGTTTTGCTTACTAATTGCATAGTTGTATTTGGCAAGGGCCTCCCAATACTTTGCCCATTTTCCTTTCCTTCTTGCAGCATCATACGGTCTTATTACTTGTTTTCTTTGCAATTCTAGGTTATTGTACCCCCAAGGTAGTTCCTGTTTGTGCACTTCTCGGTAATAGGACACTTTTCTAAGTACAAAGTCATAATGGCAGACATCGTTTCATCTGCCATTTTCTCGAGATCTGTTGGATTCCTTTTTAAGTTCTGACTTCAGATAAGCATTAGTTTAGGTATTCCCTATACAAGATCCACTTTGTTTTCATAAGATTGCTGTAGGGCATGGTCTGTTTAGCATACATTTCAACCTCTAACTTGATATACTTGTGGTCCGATAAGGATGGTGCAGACACCACTTGCTATTGTTTGACATAACTACACATTAAGATGGACGCAAAAGTTATGTCAATTGTTTCCAATCTTATAATGTTTGTGAAGGTACATTCCCTGTCCCTGTTGAGGAACCCCAGGTTACTGTCAAGTAAATATTGAAGAGGGTACCCAACTTCGCTGTTTGTGTCACTGGTTGCCCACACCAGTTTGCAGGTGTTGTTTTCACAACAACCAACAGTTGATCATTCAGATGCGAACAGCTGTGTACCAACCTCCTCACTTCCCAAGAAGGAGGAGCACTGTCCCCACAAGAAAGGTAAGCTGAGGGCAGTACAATTTCCCTCATGCTACTGTCCTTTTGCTGCTTTATCCTGATGGGCATTACGTCCCTGGAGCAAAAGTCCACCATTGGCATGAATGGAATTCCATTCTTGACATAAAGCACAGTCTGGAGTTCTTTGAATTTTTAGCCTAAATCAGCTTACCTCCAATTCCTCTGAGGCCTGAAATGCTCCCTTTATAGAAATAGGGTTTCTAGATTAGAACCATGTTCACCTCCTGTCTTCCCAGAACATGACGCAGGGTGGCATTTGTCTTGCAGGTCTATCTGCAATACTTGCTGCCACCAACCTGCTGCCATGATTGCTTCTGTCATCTTTGATTACCTGTGTGATCCCTAAGTAAAGCTTCAGGTCAAGTTCATACACTGCCCTCAGGGATTCTTCACTGACTTCCACTACAAGGATTTTGCTATCTGATACAACCTTTTGACTGATTATGCACCAGTAGTGGCAGCCAATGTCTTAAAAAAGTTTCGATAGGTAAAATGTCAATGGCTACTCATTGATTGGAAATCAAATTGTTGAAGTCACACTTTGGACTCTTAAATGGTTCCAATATTTAGAAGGCTATTTCGACATACGGTGAGAAAATGCTTAATTTATTAGACAGTAAATAACATGTTTCTAGTACATTTTGTGTAGTTGGAATATTATGCTGTCTCAGGAAGATCAGCAAAATTGCTGAATCTATCTAACTTTCAAAAAAAGGGTAACAATAGAAAAGAGGCCTATACATAGATATTGGTCTTTGTGCACTGGGAAACTAGTTACATTTGGTGCCCCACAAGGTTCCATCCTAGAGCTTGAATTTTTATTTTGTATACAATCATAAATAATATTACCAAGCTTAATTCTTTTTTGATGATATAAATATTTCCATAAATTTAAATTTAATATACTTTTAGAAAGAGCTTCAAATGTATTTTCATTGTCATTAATAATGATTTTTAGTCAACTTATTTTCATTACACATCAAAAAAATTATTTACAGTCTCAACTTGCAAGAGTTTTCGTCTCTGTAAGGACATTAAGGTACATGAGTGATGCTATTAAATTATTAGTTTTAAAAATTGATTATCAGTTCAGCTGGGAGCCGCATGCCGTATAATTGCCAAAACAACCACACAAATCATTATTCACAATGTGAATATGGTAAGCAAAATTGTGGCAGAACATAAATAATTTGGGAGTAAAATTTACAACCCACTGAATAGTAGAGATGGCGAGTTATTGGCAGGCATGTAAACAAGATTGGAAACTTTGTAAATTTTCATACAAATCCTTTTTCTAGCTAGAATACACAATGTACATGCACATACAGATTCCTACCCACACCACCCCACCACCACACACACTCCTGTGCAGCTACATTGTGCTGGCTCAATATGCAAAGGCAAGACTGCAGTTCTCCATGTCAACCGGGGTGGATGGTTGTGTTGGGTGCAGCAGACTATGGGAAGAAGGAGGTGGGGAACAGTAGGAAGGGCTGCGGAAAGTAGGATGATGGTTTGCAGAGGAGCAGCAGATGCACGGAAAAGGAATGGGACGCAAGCAGTGGTGAGTGAGTTTGTGTAGCACACAATGACAATGATGTTGATGAGTAGACTGGGAGAAAGTGACAGAAGAGAGGAAGAGGAAACCATGAGCAAGAGGGTGCTGATGCAATTTGAGTGAAGATGGGACTTGTGACTGTGTGGAGGCAGATGCGATGCAGGGGGTTAATGGAGACTGGGTCCAGAAGGTTTACAGGAGTGAAGGATATTTTGCAAGGACAACTCCCATCTACCTAGTTCAGAAGTTCAGAAAAATATGGAGGTGCGGTGGAGGGGGGGGGGGGGGGGGGAGGGACATCCAGATGGCACGGGTTGTGAAGGAGCCATTAAAATTGGGCATTTGTTGCTCAGCAGTGTGTTATGCAGCCTCAACACAGAAACTGATTTAATAATCCTTGCAGACAAAGGCTTCACCACTGTTGTGTGAATTGCAGCTGTTACTTGATGGAAAGCATCTGCCAGCAGTTTGATTCCTCCACCTACAAGCCCTGCCAAAGTGATCCCATTCCAGAAACCCAGCATAACCTGCAATCACTACTGAAATCCTTAGGCCATCCCAGAACCATTCCTCTGAATCTACCTCCCTTCTCACGTCAATGAACCTCCACAGATCGAAGTTCCATATGCTTCTCAACATCTAACTAATAACAGCCTCACACACATATACTGCTCCTTTGAGGGAAAGGTGCATAAATAACTTTTGTGGTATGGCCATGGACACCGCCATAGCACCCCCACATGCCAATTTGTCTGTGAGCCATCTACAGCAAGCTTCCTAGGCACCCAAAACCTGAAACTACTTGTCTAATACAGGGTCGCTAATAATATCTTTATGATGTGCCCCTCCTCACACCTCTATAATCTCAGTGCCTCCTCTCTCATTTACTTCACATGGGCCTCATGGAACTCTCCTGGACATTGACCAAGCAAGGTGGCACAGTGGTTAGCAAACTGGAGTTGCACTTGGAGGCAGGGTTCATTCCCACAGCTAGCCATCCTGATTTAGGTTTTTGTGATTTCCATAAATTGCTTCTGACAAATACTGTGATGGCTCCTTTGAAAGGGGATGGCTGACTTCCTTTCCCACCCTTTCCTAACCCAATGGAACTGATGAACTAACTGTCCTCTACCCCAAATCAATCAGATGACCAACTGGACACTAACCTTCACCTCTCTGATAGCTTCATCCATATTCCTGTCTGTATCAAGTCCACTAATGAACATCAGGGTTAGGTTTGTTTATAAATAAATAAATCTTCTGCTACCAGTAACGATTTTTCTTTATTTTACTATTTTCAGGACGCGTTTTGAGAAATAATTCCCATTTTCAAGTGCGTTTTTTTTTCTTTTTTTCTTTCTTTTTTAATGTGTGTTAAGCCATTTCTTTTGATGTTGTCAGTGTGTGTGAGTCTGCTTCATTTTGTTGACTTTTACTGTAACACATAAAAACACGATTTTTAGTTGGGTATCAATTCTTTCTGTGAGGTTAGTGGCTAAAGTTTGAGAACAATTTGTACTTACAGTTTTCTAATGGTCCATTTGTGTTGAGTCTCAAACAAAACAGTTACAAAGATCTTCATACAGGTAGTTCACAGAGATAACATTATAGATCTTCCACAGATTATGATATGCTTTTGTACAGAGGTTATTTATCTTAACAATTTGGCTCATGAATTACTTATATTAATTTTACAATTGTGCTTATTTATATGTTTTACTATTTTTATTTAAGTATATTATCGACACACCTGAAGAAATTCACTGATTCACTTTCAAGTTTTTCATTTAATATTTTATCTTCATATCTTCTGTAATGTGAATATATCTCCAGTTCTTCAAGCAAATCCATTTTATGTCCTTTATTTAGTCGGTGGAGTACTTTGACATTTTGCTCTATTTTTCCAAATGGGTGTCCTGTATTATGTATGTGTGTTGCTATTGCTGATGTAGTGTGTCTGTTGCGTGTGTATGCTCTAATGTGCGCTGTGTACCTGGTGTTGATATTTCGGCCTGTTTGTCCTACGTAGAACTTGAAGCATTCTTGGCATGTTACCTTGTATATTCCAGAGTCTGAATATGGATCATGATTACATTTTATATCATGTATTAGTTTTTGGTATAGTTTATTGGATGTAGAAAACCCAATTTTTACTCTGTGATTTTTGAAAATATTTGCAATCTTCTGTGATACATTGCTTATGTATGGAATGCTAGATATATATTTGTTTTTCTCTTTTTCTTCTGTGGTACAGCATTCCATACATAGGCAATGTATCACAGAAGATTGCAAATATTTTCAAAAATCACAGAGTAAAAATTGGGTTTTCTACATCCAATAAACTACACCAAAAGCTAATACATAATATAAAATGTAATCATGATCCATATTCAGACTCTGGAATATACAAGGTAACATCCCAAGAATGCTCCAAGTTCTATGTAGGACAAACAGGCCGAAATATCAACACCAGGTACAGAGAGCACATTAGAGCATACACACACAACAAACACACTACATCAGCAATAGCAACACACATACACAATACAGGACACCCATTTGGAAAAATAGAGCAAAATGTCAAAGTACTCCACTGACTAAATAAAGGACGTAAAATGGATTTGCTTGAAGAACTGGAGATATATTCACATTACAGAAGATATGAAGATAAAATATTAAATGAAAAACTTGAAAGTGAATCAGTGAATTTCTTCAGGTGTTTCGATAATATACTTAAATAAAAATAGTAAAACATATAAATAAGCACAATTGTAAAATTAATATAAGTAATTCATGAGCCAAATCGTTAAGATAAATAACCTCTGTACAAAAGCATATCATAATCTGTGGAAGACCTATAATGTTATCTCTGTGAACTACCTGTAAGAAGATCTTTGTAACTGTTTTGTTTATATAAGATATTTTCGATGTGTAAAGTGTACAAGTTGTGTGTGATGTTAAGTGTGAGTGAGACTCTACACAAATGGACCATTAGAAAACTGTAAGTACAAATTGTTCTCAAACTTTAGCCACTAACCTCACAGAAAGAATTGATACCCAACTAAAAATCGTGTTTCTTATGTATTACAGTAAAAGTCAACAAAATGAAGCAGACTCACACACACTGACAACATCAAAAGAATTGGCTTAACACACATAAAAAAAAAGAAAAAAACGCACTTGAAAATGGGAATTATTTCTCGAAACGCGTCGTGCAAATAGTAAAATAAAGAAAAATCGTGACTGGTAGCAGACGATTTATTTATTTATAAACAAACGTATTGTATCTACAGTTGCAGGCTTTCAAAAACCATTTATAATGGATCAAATCAGAACATCAGGGTTGATGGTTGAGTTGAAGAGGAATGGACATGTCTAAATAGGGTATTCAAGGAAGTTGGACATCAGTGCAAAGAAACCTTGGGCAACACAATGAGTACTTCAATCGATTGATGAAAGAAGGAAGTACAAAAATGTTTAGGCAAAAGCAGCATGCCAACTTGTTTTCTCTCTGGCTGTTCTGAATTCATACCTTTGCAGTAGACTGAATAGTTCCTCTGCCTGTTCATCAGTATTCTCTCAAACACTGCTATTGGATGTAATGTCCAGAGTGGTCATTAGGCATGAAGAGCTGCCTGGGAGGCTCTTAGTGGCTTGCTGCTTGTGGTTGCAATAACAGCTTTGTCTAAGGGCTCTATGGTGGTGATGTTGAGCTTGAATTTGCTGTAGACCTGGTAGTCTGTTTGTTCACTAAGATGTGATCCCAGTTTGGTAGCTTGCAATCTGTTTACATGTTTCATTGTGTGTATTGCCTAACTGTAGCCACTTGATAGGTTACTTGCCTGGCCACAGTGACACAACAGGCTTGTGCAATCCATTGTTGAATGGTGCTGTCATTGTAAGTGTTTACTGGTGTGTTTGCAGCTTGTCTCACTGTTGCAAGTAGAATGATTAGCTGTGTTCATAATTTACTGAGTTGTGATTCAAGTCACCACTTACATCCATTTACTAGAAGATAAGTGCTGGAGGGCACACCACTATGAAGTATAACTTTGCTTTGTGTTGCTGCTATGTGTTACAGTAAGTTCTGATTGTAAGAACAAAA
Organism: Schistocerca piceifrons; assembly: GCF_021461385.2. Taxonomy (NCBI): domain Eukaryota; kingdom Metazoa; phylum Arthropoda; class Insecta; order Orthoptera; family Acrididae; genus Schistocerca; species Schistocerca piceifrons. Next base: position 565,263,023 of record NC_060143.1, read on the forward strand.
TGAATTTGATGTTTAATTGGTTCTGCATATGACTGAGCATTGATTAATGCTTAGTTCATGTAGTTAAGCTGTGCAACAGGGTGTTACAGCATTATGAACACCTACAAGCTAAAACAACTGTGCGCTTTCAGCACTCTTGATCTCATCATTTTCTGTAATTGATTACTTTAGTAAGTCTGGCAGAGCTTAAATTACTTTATCTCAGTTTGGTTATGAGCCAGCAGACCTTGTAGTGTGTAAGGATTGCTGAGAGCCTGAATTGGTCAGATAATTTCAGGAGTATAATTGTGTTTTGAAACCAATGGAGATGCATCCATCCTGTTTCATTGATTTCAAAGGATATGGTATTGCACAACTGTTGCATCTTCTGTGAAGGTTCTTCTGTGGGGTACTGTTGTAATCCTTGTCTGATCTAGTAGTGGTGCACCACTGTAGTTAGATATTTAGTTTGAGTTACTGTTTTGATGACAATTATAACCCCAAATGTTTGAAATTGTGTTTCCGCAGCAATCACCGAGATAGTGTAACTGAGGCAGAATAAGGGGAACCAGCCCGCATTCGCCGAGGTGACTCTTTCAGCAAATTCCCATTTGTGGTGCTTATGGATTCTACCACATCACTTAGCACCATTCAAGCATTGTCGTCCATATTTTGCATAGAAGATTTGCTACTAGTACTTGTGTCAGACAGTGGACTACAGTTCACTTAACGTGCTTTAGAACAGTTTTGTGTATGCAATGGCATTCACCATCTAACAAGTGCTCCATTTTACTCACAGTCCAATGAAGAAGCAGAACACTTTGTTCTCATTTTCAAGTAACATATGGCCAAGCTTTGCACCACCCAGACATGGGAACAAGTGCTGCAACTCTTCCCAGCCTCCTATCGCTCCCACCCATGAAACAGACCGCAACTGGATTTTACTACACTTGCTAACCTACCATAGCATCTGCTGCCGCCAATGGTCCACAAGTATTGCTTTGTGCAACATTATCTTGTTCTTATCAGGGTTTATGGCAACCATGGGTGCTGGGAAAGAGTCGTGACAAGTAGGCACTGGCTCTTTTATGTACTTGATTGTAGGTCCCAATGGTTTGCGGCGCCAACACCAGAACCAAATAAGTGCATGTCACATGCCCCAAGATTCTGCTGCTTTCCTTCCTCCTGATTCACAGCCTGATGGGACTATGTGGACTTCACAGCCGCCTGCTGGTGCCACCAGGGCACCCCAGGGGGAGCAGATGGATGATGCACACTGATCCTTGCCATCCCCGATCGGCGACCCAATGGACCCACCATCACTGTTGCTGTCGCCATCACTGTCATCATCGCAGGACATGCCCTCAGGCCTTGACATGTGCCCTGGCAGCAGTTTTATGGAGGATGTTCCTGTTGCCTCGCAAGCCAGATCCAGATGGCGGGGTACAGTTGGGAGTACACCACCCTCCACAGTCATGGCTCCTGGCTCATCTCTACACCCAGCATTCTGCCTCGCCCCCCCCCCCCCCCCTCCCATTATCATTCCTATCCTCCCTACACAACAACAGTGTGGCATTTTGGGTGGGGGAGGAATGTGGTGGCATAAGGTGTCACCGGCACACGGGTCAGCAAAGATAAAGCGATGATCAATTAGTAGGCACTTTTTTTTTTTTTCAATTTATTGGTTATGACATTCCACAGTAGTACATAATTTTCAACTGACATTTAAAAGTAATAAAGAAAACTAAAATTAATTACAGATTCCTTGGCATTTTAGAAAAAATCCAAGTCTAAACCAGATAGTAATGTTCATCACTTGATCGTATTTGTTTTTCAGAGATCAAATTGTCTCTCGTTTCTTCATGTTCTGAATCATATAATCGAAAATGGAGTTCACATGACTGTTCTTCTGAGGAAGTTGGCGTATGTATCATAATAATTATTCATGTGCAGTAGCTTGTGATGCTGCTCGGAAATGTACGTCCAAAATCTCCTTCGCTCCTTTCTTTACTGGACAGCGGGTAAAATACCGCGTGTCCCTTCAACCAGTTGACGGCATTTTTCTTCCAGGTGGGGTATAGCTCTTCTTCTGGGTATAAAAGGCAGGCTGGCATTATCAAATATGGCGGTTTTCTCTGCATAGTTGCTAATTTTTTTCTGATTGACAACCATACACTAGTCACATTTCCACAGACAAATTGATGTTCATCTGTATCAATCAGGTTGCAAGTGGTACACAAAGGGGAATCAGCCACATGAATAGAATGTAGTCTGGAGTTCGTTGGAAATTTCCTATTCACAAGATAGAACCACAATGACCGCACTTTTGTTGGTAAATACGGGTGGTGTATGTTCCTCGAGATATCATACCAAGAGTGACCGACGTATTTTTGTTCTATGATGTTCTTGGTCTGAAAGTTCATTAAGTTTTGGTATATTTTCTTGACTTTGATGACATCTTTCTTGGGTGTTCCCAGTCTAATGTAGCTATATTCTACGAAGAAAGGTTTTATGTGGTAAAGTTCATTTGGGATGTGGTGAACGTCTGTTGGGGTGTCCTGGCTGGCCGGCGCTATTTCATTTAACAAGAATGCAGCGACACTGTTGACTGACCACTTCCACAGTTTATATGTTTTACAGACGTACAATGCTTGTGCTTTATTGTACACGTCTGTAAGATTCAATCCACCGTTCCCAGTCGGTAGAGTCAACGTTTGGTACTTGACTTTGAAGATGTGGCTGCGGCTGACGAAGTGGCTTAAAGCAGCCAAAATCCTGTTCGCCACTTCCGTTGGCATTGGCAGGGCTTGCGCCACATAATTTAATTTAGAGGACAAATAGATGTTGACAAGAGCCACTCTTTGTATCTCATCAAGAGTACGGAGATTGTGCTGACATATACAGGCACTGGATCAAGTGCACCTTTCATGAGAGAGAGGGCAAAGACACACATACAAGCAACATGCCACCAAGGCCCTCTTGACAGCAAGTTCTTAGACTGCCACTGCTGACTGGAGGGCCTCATTGACTCACTGACTCAGTCTTCTCGTTTGGTGTCTGTCAGGTATTCGCAGAGCAGGTCACAGGCTACGACAGTACATAGTGACCAGATTAGTGAAAATAGTGGGGCCAGCAGTGAGACTAAAGTTTGTAGTAGCAAGATTACCAATACTGTCTGCAAGAGGACTATTACTGATAAGCTTGTACCACAGCACATGGGCTCTATTCAAAATAAGTAGCTTCCTATTCATGTAAAGAAAGAACCACTTAAATTACCAAGTGTAGCTATGTTGTAGGAAGAGGATACTGGCCATCATATCAACATCTCCCTTGGTTCCTTGTGGTACAAGACTCTACAGTGGCGATGAGGACACTACATACATCATAGATATTTGAGACTTCAAATAGTATGTGGAACCAAATAGTGTAATTTGATAAGTACAAATGATGACAAAACAACAGAATACAAATTCACTGATATTTAAATTTGCCAAGATCCATAAAAAGGGTAGTACATTTGAATAAGAGTTAAAGTAAACTCTTCTGCTGATTCAGTAATTTCAATAGTTATCAAGTATTACTTTCAAAACTTAGTGAAAATGGTTGCAATAAAATATTTGTATAGGGACTTTGATTAATCAACAATAAATTGTTTCTCAACTTACAATAACTGCCAAAGAGTAAAGCTAAGTTTCTCTCAAATTGAAGTTTCTTGATCTCATGTGATTATCAGTGTTAAGGATGTGGAACCTGCTTATGATAAGTTACATGGGTTAATGACCACTGTAGAAGTATCATTGAGTTTGTACAACTGGTTTGTCCACAGAGCTCTCCAGAGGATGGAAAGTCTTCCACAGAACTGAGCCTGAAATGGCTCAGTGTTACTGTGAAGCTGGTGGCATGATTTATTCGCTTGGCACAATAATATTAACTGTGGCTGCTCTTCCAGTTGTGAATTATTCTAGGCATATTTTGCCAGAAGTGTACTGGTCCTTTAAGGTTCTGTTGAAGCCCCATAATAAATTAACATTGTTCTCTGACCCAGCAGAATTATATTGGCTCTCACAGCCACAGAGCATTGCTGCCCTCAGACTCCATGCTGGAGGCAAACTTGCTGCCAACCTGTGTCACTCACAAGTAATTGATGTCTACAGGGTGTTCAGAAATTCCTGTGACAAACTTCTAGGACCTGTAGAGGGATCGGGTACATAATATTTTGATTATGAGCCTGTCTGGAAATGTATTGTTTCCATTCTAAGACAGATTGAGTGGAAGGAGGTACAACATATCATAACTGAAACTGATCTCGCAAACCTGATCTTCCTAAAATGACGTTGGACCAGTTCTTGTAAGCTTTGTCACTGAATGTCCATCAGGAAATGTGGTATCAGCATGATTGTGCACCACAATGCTTCAGACATGCAGTTCAACAACACATCAACAGACGATAGGGCACAGTGAAAGATGTGCCAGATTTAACTCCTGTGGACTACTTCGTTTGGGGTCCTATGCAAAGTTTCCAACTCACATCGAGATAGGGGGAAGATCAGCTGTCACTAGTGGCTGCTGCACTAGAAATTGAAGAGACATCACTGTGATGGAGTGTACAATGTGCTTCAGAGGTACATGTCTGTAATGTTACTGGTCGCCACAGCAAGCCGCTGTTGTAATGCATCAGTACTGTCCTGTAAGTACAGTATTCTGGGTTCTGTTTTGTTTTAGGATAAAGTAAACACATAATGTTAAAGTGTTAATAAAAATGTGCTTAAGTGACAAATGGATTTTTGTTAAGTTTCATTTTGAATTGTTATCTAATAATTATACTGCATCGTGCCTAATGAATTTCCTCTAGCAGAAGTGGAAAGAGTTAAACATCTGAACTGAAACTGTTGTAGAACAGAAACAGTAAGTTTCGAGACAGGGGTTCCTAATCAAAATATTATGTACTCAATCCCCTCCAAAATCCCTCAAAATGTACGTTCTTTAGTTCCTGTTGTAAGTCAGTTTCAAATTGGCTACTGATACACAAGATATTTTCACCACCTACTAATATTGTGTAGGCTGTGAACAATTTTCAGTCCTTTGAAAATTGCTACAGTAAAATACTATCAAACCAAATAACTTTAGTCCTAATTTTTGTAGTTCAGATTTACTCAAGTTTCCAGTATGTATGAAATTCCTTGTCAACATACTCCCACTGGAAAAATGTTTCTTCTTAAGAAGGTATTAAGGTAACAGTCATCTTTGACTGCATTAACCTGCTAAGCTTGCCTTGGTCACATCTGCAATAGGAATAAACTGCTTCAAATTTAACCAGGCTGCATCTAGTCAGTAATAGCACATGTGACCAGGTGTAACAATGTCAACATTCATGTAGTTTCATTGTTTTTGCGTGTTCCTTGGATCATATTTGCAACACTGGCCATGACACAGAACATCGGTGCTTTCATAAGATAAATTTCCTCTGTGGAAAAATGGTACTATTTACTTAACATGATTTTTGTTTTGATGTTAACATACAACTAAATCTGACAACTGTCAGCCAACCACATACACAGTATCTATTCAGGTTCACTGGCAGAGTAAGAATTTTAAAGTAGAAATTATATACATTTTCAAAATTTGTCTGCTGGCACATTTAATTCACTAGGGAAGTGACAAAGTATTATGGCACTGTACTTTGCTCCCCTTTATGCACGAGTGTGGCCAGTGGTGATTTCTTGCTCCTAGTGTTATACTGTTTTATGAAAATTATTTTCAAATATTGTGCCATTTATTTACAACAAACTTGGTAAGAACACAAGACATAATAGTCTCATACTTTTTGACAGTTGTCTTCATGAAGTAGGGATACACAGGATGTTATCTTTCTATGCAAGAATAATTTGTCTGGAACTGTCACAGAAAATTAGTCCATTTAACGTAGAATGGAAGTACACAAAGTAAATTAATTTTCTGATGCTGAATTTAATGAGCATTTGAAAAGATCTGTTTGTGATTTCCTGTTAATTCTGGAATATGCACATTCAGACAAATAGACATTTGGGAATAGTGAAGTCTTAAATGTTTACTTTTATTCCTGTGCTGAATTGTTAATAATCTTGCCTTGCACAGTCTTTTTGGGTGAAACTCCATTTATTGAAGATGAAGACTTTAACTAATTGCTTGTTCTGCTGTTGCAGCTCTCTTGTTCTGCTGTTTCAGCTTTGTTGTGCTCTTTGCTGATCATATAAACATCATAAGTGAGCCTAATTTATCGTTTTGGTATAAGATAGATGATTTGTGTGAGGAACAAGAGTGTGTCCTGCCAAATGCCAAAGGCAATTTACTGCATTAGAAGATTCATCAGAGCTGCATAAGCTATGTAACACATTGTGCTTATCTTGAACATTTTCCAGCCACAGGCTGGGTCTGTTTTGAACATAAGCCTTGCCACCTAGTTCTCTTTGCTCACTGTCTGTGTTGGCTCTGCACCAGTCCTTGTTTCTTCTTTTCAACACCACATCACATTTTTCAGCCATCTCTCCCTTGGTCTTCCTCTTTGTTGTTTCTTTGGCATCGCCATTTCATGTCTCTTCTTGGAACCCTCTTGTTTTCCATTTTATTTAAGTGCCCACACCATCTTGTCCTTGATGACATTGTGGCAGAACTGCCAGAAAATATTAATATCTTTGCTTTTTTGTACTTCATTTTACTTACTTTGGTTGTTGAGGAGTAGGTGTGAAACATTCGTCATGACTGTTACCGTGATTGTGGAAAACTATTTCTTTGTGTTTTGATTTATCTTGTGCCAATAAAAATATTACATAGTGAAAGTAAATGGTGTTTTCTGTGTTATAAGTATAACATGCCATACTGGTGACCTCCGGTGTGCAACATACGTCCGATTCGACAATGTGGCCGTTTACTTCGACATCTCCACATCGCTCACCTTCCACTCCTTTCGGATTACAACATGATACTAATGGTGCCTCTACTCTGCCTTTTCATGGTTTCCTATGCACAACGCCACCAACAACTCAAATAGAATTGGAAGATAAGTACAACTCCGTGGAGTTTTCTCCATCATCAACAATGCCATTGTGGACTCTTTCAACATCGTCAGTGATGTCACCTGCTATGACAAGCCATTCATGAGTGCTGTGCCTAAATTTGTGACTCACAGTGCATTGTATGTACAACCTCCTGTGACATGTAGTGTGCAACAGTGCCCCAACACTATGAACCTCAAAGACTTTTAGAGCCCACAGATCACTTGGGGCTCCCCATATATTGCTGATAAATCGGTTTTGGACACATTCTCTCCCCACCCACTACAAGACTCACTACAAAAACAGATGGGGACAAATTTCAGTGACAACAATTTCTGGTTGGACAGCAGTCGTCCTGCCCCGATTGTTTCCGCAGCCACAGCTGTGCCTGCCACGCCTCCCACACCGTGTTTAAAACCAGCCGCCACAAACGCCGCGAGTGACAGCTTCATAAACACTCCGTCACTCCCATCTGCTGTGCTATCAAATCTGTTACATCCACAACACAAGAGTGAGAAAATTCCTAAATTACCAAGGTTCACAATGGACAATCCACATACGTGGTTTATTTTGGCAGAGACTATATTCATCGCCCTAAACATTGATCCAGACAGTGCTAAATTTATTGTGCTTATTAATGCCCTAGAGGACCACGCTGAGTGGGTACAGGACTTAGTGCTGTCGGCAGCCCCCCGCAAATCATTACACGCTGGCAAAACAGCAGATCTGCGAACGTCTAGCTAAGACTACGCAAGGGTCTGTTTTATACATACTGCAAGATGTACATCTCAAAGACTCAACTTCTTCACAACTGTGGCGACGGATCAAAGCAGTCTTCGATAGCAAAACTATGCCAGATGAAGCTTTACTTTCTTACTGGGTTGCAAAGCTGCCACAAGCTATCCAACTGCAGCTCCTATCTCATGATCAGGAACCTCTACAAGCGAAATTATTGCTGGCCGACACCGCATATAAGATAATCAACAGAAGAAAGTAATCTGCGTGTGCCCTCCTCGATATTACACCTCCCGCGCATGGCAGAGGCCGATCTTTCCAAAACAACAGACGGAGTACACTGGCTGAGCACCAGATTCCACACCGTCCTTCACCATCCCATACCACAGCTTCAAGTGACATCCTTCACCTGGTAACAACACAGGATCAGCAAGTTTATCCCCTCTACTGGTATCACTCCGTTTATGGTAATACAGCCAGGAATCGCCACTCAAATGCGCCCAAACATGCACGGCAGGCCGCTATAGGTGCACCAGTCTGCACTGTGACATCAAGTCGCCTAACAGATCACAGGCTAGTACTTTCAAATTATTCTCTCGGACATTTGTATATCCAGGATATAGCTTCTCAGAAATGGTTTTTAGTGGACACTGGTGCCAATGTGAGTGTCATTCCATATTCAGTGGTCACTTCTACAATCACACATTCGCCTCACCAAATCAGAGCAGCCAACAATTCCTCATTAAAGGTTTATGGTGTAACGCAACTTCGCATTTACTTCGATGATACACATAATTATGAATGGTCATTTTCGGTAGTAGAAATCGACGAGCCAGTATTAGGATTGGACTTCTTAACTGCTTATAACTTTTCTTTGGACTTAATTACACCTGCCTTCTGGTCAGTGGATTTTAAACAAAAATTTTCGGCGAGATTTTCCCCATCCACGTCGACAGAATGCAGCTCGAATACGTCCTGTCAACAAGACAAAGAGACAGTTTCTATTCTATCTGAGGAGGTCAAAGCTGCCGTTGTGAACTTAGTTACGCAACGCCTTGAAATCGACCAGCTGTCCGAAGACAATGCAAAGCTACTTCAATGTTGTGATGTCCTGACTGATGAACTGTGCGGGTTTAGAGAGGAGATCAAGATTAAAAGTAATAACATGCACAAAACTACACAGGACCTGCATACCGCACCACTGTTTATAGGCAGCCACAGCAGGGCCTGCCACGACCCAGACAGCGAAGACGGCAACCCGCCCAGCAACCCCCCACCCTGCACTTCACTGTTCGCCTTTCATTAAAACACAGAGGCGACAGCTGTTACAGGCAACACCGCACATGCACGCGCAATGATTCCTTCGTGCAGTAACACCATAGTCAATGGAACCCCGCCAGCTGTTGCACAGCACAGCTCCGCGGACAACACTGCAGCTTTCACTTAACTACCGTTCAATGATAACGTATTTCAGGTTAGTTCCCTTTCATACTTACCGCACACCGATGATGACGTCACTCCTTCCCACGTCCCTCCACGTATTTTGGCCATACCTATACACAAAATCAAGTCCATTACTATGGGCGTCTGTCACAGGCTTAACACAACTGAGAGACCGCCTGGCCATTCTCACCCCCGACGCCTCAATGCAAAAAAACTTACCGCTGCCAAAGAATGTATTAATGAACTTTTAAGGTTGGGTATAGTCCACCCCTCGGACAGTGCGTGGTCTTCTCCAATACATGTCATTCCCAAAAAGGACAATTCCTTTCGACTCTCTGGAGACTATAGGCGTTTGAATGCCAGAACAATACTTGATAACTACCCTGTCCCACACCTCCACGATTTTTCACAATCCACGTTCGGTGCCAATTTTGTCTCTGTGTGTCTGCAAAAAGGCATACCATCAGATTCCGATGCACCCAGAAGCTATCCCCAAAACAGCTATCATCACCCCATTTGGACTATATGAATATTTGTTTATGCCTTATGGATTGAAGAATGCCACCCAGACCTGGCAAAGATTCATTGACACCATTCTACGTGGCCTTAATTTTTGCTATACCTACCTAGACAACATTATTATTTTCTCCACAACTGCCAAGGAACGCAAACAACACCTCCAACAGGTTTTTGATAGATTGGCACAACACCGAGTTGAGATTAATCATGACAAATCCCAACTGGAGAAGCCACAGGTTATTTTCCTGGGACAATTGGTCAATAATGAGGGCATTCGTCCCACCTCAGATAGAGTACAACAAATACTTGACCTTCCCCTCCCTCAAACCTATAAAGAGTTATGTAGAGACCTCGGAATGGTAAATTTTTTTAGACTCCACATTCCACATGCGGCATCTCTTCAAGCCCCTCTCACTGAAGCCTTAAAGGGAAAGAATACTACAGGTGACAGACGCATAGAATGGGATCAGACCATGCAGCGAGCCTTCGACTCGCTTAAGTATGCCTTGGTGAATGCTATTACCCTGTCTCACCCTCACCCTGACACCTTGCTGACAATAACCACAGATGGTAGCGGTAATGCCATTGGTGCAGTTTTGCAACAGACCCTACCAACAGGTACTACACACCTGCATTTCTTTTCAAAAAAGCTCACCGAAACGCAAAGAAAGTGGTCTGCAGTTGATAGTGAACTTTACGCCATTTATGAGGCCGTAAAGTACTTTCGTACAGATATTGAAGCCCAACTTGTGACAGTTTACACAGATCACAAGCCCCTTGTCAAGGCTCTCCGCAAACCAGCATTAGATGTACTTCCCAGAAGGTTTTGCCATATGGATTTGGTATTATAATATGTTTCAGACTTTCAGTATATCAGGGGTGTGACAATGTTGCAGCAGACTACCTGTCATGCCTGTCCTCCCTGAAGACAGCTATTGATCCTCACCGCTTATACCAGCTCCAGCTATCTGACCCAGAGATACAGCACCTTCTCTCTGACTCTGATACTTCCTTACAAATTGCTCTACTTCCCTTCCCTAATGATGATTGCTCTTTGTATTGTGACATTAAAATTGCGTGACTACGCGCCTCGTTACAGAGAGATATGTTTGGCCTAATGTAAAAAGAGATTGTAAGCGGTGGGTGAGAGCATGCATACCTTGCCAGAGAGCCAAAATACACAAACATACTAAGCCCCCATTAGGCAAATTTACTGTGCCCTCAGGTAGATACCGTCATGTCCATCTGGACATCATCGGTCCGTTACCGATATCTAACAACTTCCGTTAATCACTGACCGTAGATCGTACCACACGTTGAGCCGAGGCTATCCCCATCACGGACATTGTGGCCGACACTGTAGCTAATGCTTTTGTCCACCATTGGCTTTCTCGTTTTGGTTACCCTACTTCACTTACCACAGAACAGGGGAGACAGTTTGAATCTAATCTGTTTAATCACCTCTGTCAACTGTGTGGTATCAACAAATTCAGAACTACAGCCTATCACCCGCAATCTAACAGCCTAATAGAACGATGGCACCGTACCCGGAAGGTCACTCTCATGTGTCATTCTTCCTCTTGGACTGAGGCACTCCCCTGGGTTCTTTTAGGTTTGAGGATGGTTTTCAAAGAAGACCTTAAAACGTCAGTTGCAGAGATGGTATATGGAGAAAACCTCGCTCTTCTGGCGTATTTTCTTGATGTGAAATATGATACCCTGGACCATATTTAAGCTCTTATGGGGTGTGATGGTTACAGAAACATCCCCCAGCTTGTCACAAGTGAGTAGCTCCCGTGACTGGGCAGAGGATGCTGTTTTGATAAAGGCTGACCCAGATCTCATTTTGGACAAGCCCTCCACCTACCCAAACTTATCCTCTAAATGCTCAACAAAAAACTGAGGCTTCATCGTCATGAAAGATTCCCCATCAGCTCTTGAACATACAAGGTATTGTGGCGAATAAGATCTGCTGCCATCCTTAGTCTGATGTTCCTCCCATGGTGTGGTCAAGGAGGGGAGCAATTTGGGGTCGTACTTCTGTGTGTTGAATTTAGCTCGTGATTGCTTCGAGACTGCTAGAAGGGCAGCACATTTTGTACTATTGCGAAATATGGGAGAGTGTGTCACAGGAATAATACAGGATTTGGGCTAGACATCATTAAATCACCAACTTTCTCCTCTGAATGCAAAAATATTTTCTTGGTACCAACCTAAATAGGGAGTAACGATCACCATGATAAAATAAGGGAAATCAGAGCTTGTACAGAAAGATATAGGTGTTCATTCTTTATGCATGCTGTACAGGGTTGGAATAATAGAGAATTGTGAAGGTGGTTCAATGAACCATCTGCCAGGCACTTAAATTTGATTTGCAGAGTATCCATGTAGATGCAGATTAAGAAAATTTTAACTCTTTGCTATGATTAATGTTTGGTTTCTGGTCCTCTTCTCAAGTTACACAGTTAAAATGTTCTGGCACAAATAAATTAGCTATATATTCTCTTAACAAATTGTTCCTATTTACTATCTGCTATCCATTCCACTATGTCTCTTAGATATTTTAAAACTATGGATGTTTCTCAGATTACTCCATCACTAAGAAACACTGCCAATACATCCACATTGCCTACTGTGGCATAAAAAAGGATTTAATTCACTTTATTGCACCGTACTTTTTGTACAAAAATTATACCTAATTCTGCTTTGTCTCCCATGCTGTTCTCAATGGGGGGTTTGCCAGTTTCCATATTAGTATGCACAACATAAATAGAATTCTGACTTTGGACACTATGTATGTACTGCTTAACACTACTAATGATTTTCTTTTTTTTGGGGGGGGGGGGGGGGGGAGGGGGAGAGGGGGGAGGGAGAAGGTATGTATGTTATTGTGTCGTCTTACATTGTGAGGTTGCTAGGTTATTTTACAAACTGATTATCACTATGTTCTACATCTAATTTGTTCGCTGATACTTGCATCTCACTGGCCGTTGACATGTACCTCGTGCTGCATCAAATGTCTGACATTAGATGTATGTATCAAATTTGAGTTGTGCTCCTGTTCCTGCTATAATTTCAGCTTAAGTGTTCTGTATCACCCTTGATTGTGTGTTTATCTGTGATGCATGAGACGTGAATGTACAGTGTGTAACGGTTATGTTTTATGGTCAAAAGACTTTTTTGAAAATTTTAATGGTGTTGTGGAATAAGGTTTCAAGGGACCAAAAAGGCACACCTTAAATGCTGTAGGCTTAGTTGTGTATCAGGGTAGGGAGGGAAGGGGGCAAACGGCCCTTGCAACAAACAAGAAGCCTGTCATTGATGGAAAGATAGTGAGGGAGATTAAAAAATCATGATTATGTAGTAATTATGGAGCACTTGTAGCGAGAAAATCAGTATCGACAAAGATGGGGGTGTGCAGAGACTAAAATAAAACTGCAAATACAGAATGCAGCTATGGGGATCCAGCCCACTGTCATCAGTCATCATCTACCAACATCACAAAATGTCAGCTCAGGTTGGGAGGTTCCAGCCAGCAAAATGACAGAAATCAGCTCATGGCATACAGACAGTCCAGGGAAAAGTCCCATCCATGAAGCTGTAAGGCATCTGCTGCAACGTAACTTTCTGCCACTGGGAAACACCACTTAACCCCTCAAGTGTGTGCGATGGCATATGCCATCCACTGCTGACTGTTCGTCCAACGTGTGTGACATCATATGCCGTCCGCGCTTTTTGTATTCATTTATGCTCTCCGCCAATGCAGTTTGAATGATGGTTACTAGATGGCAGTGCCATATGTTCCTTATTTTCATGTTGATGGAGTTCGGTAGTTAGCATTTATCATTCACGTGGGTTACGAATGTTTTTGTGTATGTGTGTATGACAATTCTCCGTAGCTCAAGCGCAATGGCTGGGCTGATGGAAGATGAAGTTCTGCATCTTTTTTATGGAGATTGATATTGAGGAAGACGAGTTTTCTTTGTCTTCTGATGATTCTTCAGATGATGAATCTACTGTGCATGATGCAGTCTCGCCTGACTGGAAGGAATGTGACACTATTTCTGCATCTACTGCATTTACATCGAGTATTGCTGAAGGTAGGCTGAAACTCTGAATTCCTGGTAATGCAGGGCCATTAGCTTATTGTGAATTGTTCTTTGACAATGAAATTATAGAAATGATTATCAAAGAAACAAATAAATATGCAGAATATTTTTTTACAAAAGGAAAGGTAAAAAATACTTTCTCTGAAGAAATCATGATTTGTAGAGTGGTTTCCAACTGATGCTGATGAAGTCAGTTCTTTTATCTCTATTTTTACTGATGGGGATTGTGTGTAAAGGATCAGCTAAAATGTGTTTTACCAGAAGAGTCATGCTAGAAATGACCTTCTTCCTTAATGTTATAAGTGAAGAAGGATTTCATCTCCTAAGAAGATTTCTACATTTTGCTGAAAACACAGAGTACCAAAATGTATGTGGCAGTAAAACCATTTATAACATTATGCCTGTGATAAACTATTTGAAAGCAAGATTCCAGAGAGCTTATTAGCCAGGATGTAACATAAGTGTTGACAAATCCTTGTTGCTGTGGAAAGGGAAACACTCTTGGAAGCAGTACATACCTTTGAAAGCAGCACTCTTTGACATGAAATTTTTCAAATTGTGTGACAAGAATGGGTATTTATGGAACTTTACTTTGTACACTGGAAGAGATACTGATCTTAATTGTCAAATAACAAAAGATAATGATGTATAGTCAACAAAGGTGGTGTAAAAATTTGTGTGAAAATTTGTTAGATGTAGGTAGGTGTGAGTACATGGACAATTACTATTCAAGTCCTGACTTGTTCCAAAGACTTGTGGACATGAATACTGATGCAGTAGGAACAGTTAAAACTTCTAGGAAAGGAATGCCACGTATTGTAAATAGGAAGTTACAGAAAGGACAGGTCATCAGTGCACAAAAGGGGAAATTGGTGGCTCTGAAACGGAAGGATAAAACAGAAGTTACAATGCTAACAACAAAGCACAGTGTAACAACAGTAGATGTGCAAAGAATAGTAACAGGGGGAAAGGTGCAAGTGACCCAGATACCTCTCTGTGTTTCTGACTACAACCAGAAGAATTGGGGGAGTGGACTTGAAAGACCAGTTACTGAAATCGTTCCTTGCAGAAAGAAAGCAAAGCAAGGTTTGGTACAAAAAACTTTTTAAGCATTTATTGAATGTGGCTGTTTTAAATGCTTATGTATTGTATTGTATTGTCAGAATGGAAATAAGAAAGACCATTTAGAGTTTAGAGTGAAGCTCATAGACGAGCTCATAACTAATTACTACCACAGTGCCATTCAACAGAAGCAGGAAAGACCTGCTGATGTTGTCAGTGACTGTCATTGACTTACTGGTAGACACTTCCAAGAAGAAAATCCAGCAACAAAAAATGGAAGAGTGGGCCTAAGGAGATGTCTGCTGTGTGCAACAAAACAGCAAAGAAGAGAGACATCATATAGATGCAAAACCTGCCCTGCAAACCCAGCATTATGTATTGTGCCGTGCTTTGAACTTTATAACTTTCAAAAAACCTTGCAAACAATTAAATTTTTGAACATAATTAAACTTTTTGTGCCTAAAGTGATTTTGTCTATTTCATTCTTATAGTTTTAAGTGTTCAGCTTAATTTTGTTAGAATTTTATTTCCAGTACTGTATTAGATATAGCACTTGCAGTATGGGAGGAACCCAGCACTCACAGACGTGCACAACATATGTCACGCTGCAGGTGGAATCAGGTGGAGGGCAGTGTCATGCTTGAGGGGTTAAACTACAGATACTTACTGGAACGTCAACTAATAGATGTCAGCAGCAGTGTGACACATTGGTTCAGAACTTTTTCTCAATTATTGGGGATTATAGTGCTCAGAATTGTTTACTACATTTGCCAACTTTTATGTAACTGAACTCTAGTATTTGCTTGTGGAAGTTTGCATGTAGCACAAGACAGGAGTGGACAGAACACAGCTTGACATCGCTGTACTGAGAGCTGCATCCAGAACCCTGGGAAACGTTAGTGGCCATTAACATTGCCTTTAACCCTGGCTGTGTCCTGTCACCAGGATGATTCAGTTTCTGACGGGGCTTGTCATTCTCATTAATCTTATTCTCAATATTGATAGTAGTGTGAAATCCAGTAGAAGCTACAAGTAGTTTTAACTATTGGTGTGTAAGTTGGGCTTCACTCCTCTCAGGGAGTCAGGATTGTTTTGGTATTGCTATTCTGCAATTGCCCACAGTGATGTTGTTGAGAGGGAGAAATGGCTGTTTCGTATGTAAGAGGTGAATGTGTCTAAATTTCGCGCATTTGTGAAGCTATGCAGATGCGGGTGGCATACAGCCAGAGATGGTGGCTGAGAATAGCAATGCATGCAACACTTCTAAGTGTATGATAATGAACAGGAATTTAAATGTACTGAAGAACTAGGAGAAGAGAACCAGAACAGTTAGGGGATCTGATAGAATTTTGGGCAGTGTGCCACCAACACTAGCACACAGTTACAGTGGACATAGCAATGGAATCTCTGCTTCACTAACAGAATAACGAAGTAAGAAGGTAATAATAGGAAGCCATGGGACCTGTCACAAGTAGATCCTCACATTACATATGTTTGTGGTTGACAATCCATGAAATCTTTGAATCTCTATATGAGGGGGTAAGTTTTCTAGAATAAATTTATACAGACCATGTCCCATTGACTTTAAAATATTTGTTTTTCTCTCTTGTTTCCCCTTGAACAGTTGTGTGACTCCTCTATTGAGTAATGGTTTCTTGCATTCTGCTCTCACTCATTTCATGAGGAATGTCGAATGGTCACACTGTTTTTAGTCCTAGGTCTATCCAAGTATTATTCTGATACATAAAGCACCATCTTTGACTTTAGAAAGAACTACAATGTCAATAAAGTCATGATTAATATATTTTTCATAAAGCCAACTAGCCATGTCTGCTACCATTGGTCATTGATTTCTAAAAAGTAAATTGAACTTTAGGCTGGAATTAAGCAAAAACTGCTCTATGACAAATGAAGAAACTGTACTCTTGACACATACCAAATTCCATCAGCTGCAGAGGTTGTTTGTTTACAACTGGTGAGGTGTGCAGTGCCACATGAGTCTCTAACCAACCACACCCACAACAGAACTGAGCGGATATTCTGCTTTTCGTGAGTAAGCATAGTAACCATTAAGCCACCTGAACACACCTTCAGACCTGACTATAATTGTGGATGATGTTTTCACCAATAATTTGTAACCACCACTTCCAGAGGTTCTCATACACATCCTTTGTGTAAAAAGAAATGACATTTGAAGGAAATTTAAATGACACTTAAACACACCCCACAAACAAGCTATATCCGCACTCCCAGTATTAATATGCAGTTTTTGCCTGTCCTACTTCTAATTCTGCTTTCTCTACATTTTTTCTGACAAGAAACCCCTCGAGTGTGAGGTCACGAGGTTGCAAAAGGCCAATGGTGTTCATGGCATTCGACGGCCCACAGTCTGACACGCATCCACAATATTGGCTACTAACAGCACTAGGGGGACGGGACTGGAGGTATCCAATGGCAAGCACAGCATGAGGCTACGGAGTGCAGTTTAACAGCTTAGTCAACAAGTAACTCATGGCAGTGCTCTAGTGCTAGTGGTGTTGATACAAAGCAGAGCAATGGCAATGACAAACAAAGCAGACGTTGCATTATATTTATAAGAACAGTTGCCAAAGTTGACATTTCATCAGAAAAGGGCCCAAGGAATTTCACAGATTGAGAAAGAAGTGCAAATGAAATTCTTATGTTTCGCCAAGACAAGTCAGTAGAACGTATGATGTCGTATAAACTTGACTGTGCAGACAACGTACATGAGGAGTACAATGACCACAATGCATGTTTAAAAAGTGAAAGCTGTATTGAAACAGATGTCCAGCCATGTAGTCTATTGTCCTTGTCACAAAGGCCATCACAAATCTTGTCTCCAGTGAAATGTAATGAAGTACGATTGTTGGCCAAGCAGCACGTACTAAACATGATTATGTACATCGAAGATCATAAACAGCATAGTAAAGAAACAATTATGAACAAATCTCAAATAAACCAGCAGCAATATGACCATGTAGTGTATAAGAAAAACCTCAAATATTCAAGGGAGAACAAAACACACTTGTTAGATAAACTGGTGTTTCGTGCATTTCAAGGATGTTCAATACAATTTACAAGATGTGAATGAAAGTGACGTACTATGTTATGCACAACAAATTGTGTATGACAGATTACTGTGATTTCAAGAGGAACAGTGGTTGGTTGCATAACTTCAGACAGTGCTATAGAATTAGAAGACTTAAGATAACAAAATTTCAAACAAAGCACCAACTCGGCGATGCAAATTAGACTGTGGAATCTGTATGGAATTTGTTTTCAATTCCTAGCATTTGATACTTGAACATGAAATACACATGAAATGAACCCTGGAAATTAGAGGTACCAAGAGAGATCAGCAGACATCAATGCCTTAACACATTTATATACAGTTATGCCAACTATTAATCTAAATGACACCTGGCTTGAAAGTTATTTCCTGTGCTGCAAGAAGTTAAGAGGTGGTCTGCCCCTCAATTTCTTTCTCATCTGCAGGGGCAGTTGGGAACATTTATGTCACAGCAAACATGGGTGGGTAACTGCGTAAGAACTACAACTATGGTATGAGCACACCTTTGGCCAATAGCTGGTCAAAAGAACTTGCTTTTGCTTGATTGATGGTCTGCACATAAAAATCACATGCCCTTAGAGGAAACTATCCCTAAAAGTGTGTCATATTGCAATTCCTATGACGTGGAACAACTGGACAAATTCAGCATCTGGGTGAGTGTTTTTCCGTGCTTATGAAACATCACCACATAATCTGCACCTACATCTTAAAGGATAGTCAGTTTCACGATAAGCCCAACAACCAACCATTTTGTGTTCAGCTGCATGCTATCACATTCCATCAGTTCTCAGTACCCCATTATGCCAATATATTTCTATATGCATTCTTTAAGAGTGGATACCTAACTGAACATCCTGCACAGATTTTAACTCCCAAGGAGCTCACGTTTTATCTTGATGGCGCAAACCTTTGCAACCACTGTAGCGAACCATTTTTCATTTGTTGTTCATGTTGCAAATCAATAGTTTGTTTTGAAGGTTTCTTGAATATCAACTATGTTCATACTGTGACGTGTAAAAAAAAAAAAAAAAAAAATATATATATATATATATATATATATATATATATATTTATTATTTTATATATATATATATATATATATATATATATATATATATATATATATATATATATATATATTTATTATTTTTTTTTTTTTTTTTTTACACGTCACAGTATGAACATAGTTGATATTCAAGAAACCTTCAAAACAAACTATTGATTTGCAACATGAACAACAAATGAAAAATGGTTCGCTACAGTGGTTGCAAAGGTTTGCGCCATCAAGATAAAACGTGAGCTCCTTGGGAGTTAAAATCTGTGCAGGATGTTCAGTTAGGTATCCACTCTTAAAGAATGCATATAGAAATATATTGGCATAATGGGGTACTGAGAACTGATGGAATGTGATAGCATGCAGCTGAACACAAAATGGTTGGTTGTTGGGCTTATCGTGAAACTGACTATCCTTTAAGATGTAGGTGCAGATTATGTGGTGATGTTTCATAAGCACGGAAAAACACTCACCCAGATGCTGAATTTGTCCAGTTGTTCCAGGTCATAGGAATATATATATATATGGTTATAATAAAGGGAAACATTCCACGTAGGAAAAAATATCTAAAAACAAAGATGATGTGACTTACCAAATGAAAGTGCTGGCAGGTCGACAGACACACAAACAAACACAAACATACACACAAAATTCAAGCTTTCGCAACAAACTGTTGCCTCATCAGGAAAGAGGGAAGGAGAGGGAAAGACGAAAGGATGTGGGTTTTAAGGGAGAGGGTAAGGAGTCATTCCAATCCCGGGAGCGGAAAGACTTACCTTAGGGGGAAAAAAGGACAGGTATACACTCGCACACACACACATATCCATCCACACATACACAGACACAAGCAGACATTTATATATATATATATATATATATATATATATATATATATATATATATATATATATATATATATATGAATTAATAGTGGGAAACATTCCACATGGGAAAAATATATCTAAAAACAAAGATGATGTACCAAACAAAAGCACTGGCAGGTCGATAGACACACAAACATACACACAAAATTCTAGCTTTTGCAACCAACAGTTGCTTCGTCAGGAAAGAGGGAAGGAGAGGGAAAGACGAAAGGATGTGGGTTTTAAGGGAGAGGGTAAGGAGTCATTCCAGTCCCGGGAGCAGAAAGACTTACCTTATGGGGACAAAAGGACGGGTATACACTCGCACACACACACACATATCCATCCGCACATACACAGACACAAGCAGACATTTGTAAAGGCCAAATGTCTGCTAGTGTCTGTGTATGTGCGGATGGATATGTGTGTGTGTGCACGTGTATACCCATCCTCTTTTCCCCATAAGGTAAGTCTTTCT
Organism: Schistocerca piceifrons; assembly: GCF_021461385.2. NCBI lineage: Eukaryota > Metazoa > Arthropoda > Insecta > Orthoptera > Acrididae > Schistocerca > Schistocerca piceifrons. The sequence continues at coordinate 565,283,387 of NC_060143.1, forward strand.
GCTCCCGGGATTGGAATGACTCCTTACCCTCTCCCTTAAAACCCACATCCTTTTTTAATTCCTGATGCAGATGGTGAGTCATTAGCAACTAATAATCTTCCTGTTGTAACTGCTAACACAACACTTTTAAATGAGCCTCACTAAAGATTGAATTTGTGACCTCACACTCAAGGGGTGCCTTGTGAGAACCGCCACATACTCATACATACAATAATTCATTCATGACATGTAGGTTTTATTGAATGGCAATGTACTGAAGCCCTGCTTTCACACCCATTCCCTTCAAACCTACTTTTTAATGTACATAAACACCATCAAAAGCAGCATTTACATTAAACACACCTGTTAAACAACTAGTACTCTGAGTGTACAAGTTGTGTACGTGCGTTGGCACCACTCACAGGAAGCAAGGAATCGCTGCATTATCAGGGGTAGAGGAGAGTGTCGGGCAGCCGTGGGCAGTGCAGCTGTGGCAGGAGTCAAGCCATGGTCACTGTGCGGCTGGTTATGAGGGCTGGGGGGGGGGGGGGGGGGGTAGGCTTGTTCGCCGAGCTGTGCTCATAGGCACTGCATGGGTGGGCATGCTATCACGGGTGTCAGGGGGCCACTTACTAAAGGCACTCTGTCGGAGACTGTTTAGAATAGTAACAGAATACACACTACCAACAAGACTGGTACTATAGTAGATGCACACTATGGCTGGATGAAAGGAATGACTGATCTTGATTACACTGATGGATACCTTAGACTTCTAAATAAGCATTCTGTGCTTTCAAGATCGATTTTCAGTGGCCTCCAGTGTGATCACTGGTACTAATGCAAGTCTGGCCAGCTGTTGGCAGCTCATGGGATGCTTGTGAAAGCTGGGACTGCCAGGTGCTAGATTGAGAGGTCTGCGTGACAGCTCTAGTGTGTTGTCTTGGCAGATGAAACTTCAATTTCCAGCTGATGTTGCTACAGTCATATGCTTTACTAGATTTAAAAGCTGTAATGGACCTGCAGTTACAGCTTGCCAAATAACAACATGTTCTGCATGTGCAGTATAACAGACCTGATGACTGCAAATAAAGCAAAACACAAGATGCTTCCTTCAATAAGCCAATATTGTTTGCCAACCCTGAAACTATTCTAGAATGTACTCCACCTGTAATGACCTCAGTGTTGATGAGATATCAAACCCTATCACCCTCTCTCTCGCTCTCTCCAAATGTAGATATGAATTGCCTAAAGGTCAAAACAATTCATAAAGCTGCAAAAATCTTGATGCTTCCATGATCTTTTTTAAACTTAACTGCAGACAATTCAATGAAGATGTTCAATGAACCTGTCATGAGAGAATAATGAGAACATCGTGAGCTATCAGAAAAAAATATATATAATAGAAAGAAACATTCCACATGGGAAAATTTTTTTAAAAAAGATGCTGTGACTTACCAAACGGGAAAGCACTCGTAGATAGACACAATAAAAAACACACAAACTCAAACACAAATATCAAGCTTTCGCAACCACGGTTGCTTCGTCAGGAAGGAGGGAAGGAGAGGGAAAGATGAAAGGATGTGGGTTTTAAGGGAGAGGGTAAGGAGTCATTCCAATCCCAGGAGTGGAAAGACTTACCCTAGGGGGAAAAAGGGACAGGTATACACTCGCACACACACACACATATCCATCCGCACATATAAAGACACAAGCAGACATATGTAAAGGCAAAGAGTATGGGCAGAGATGTCAGTCGAGGTGGAAGTGCAGAGGCAAAGATTTTGTAGATTGACAAGTGATGTACGAGGGGTGGCAACTTGAAATTAGCGGTGGTTGAGGCCAGGTGGGTAACAGGAAGAGAGGATATATTGAAGGGCAAGTTCCCATCTCCGGAGTTCTGATAGGTTGGTGTCAGTGGGAAGTATCCAGATAACCCGGACGGTGTAATGCTGTGCAAAGATGTGCTGACCATGCACCAAGGCATGTTTAGCCACAGGGTGATCCTCATTACCAACAAACACTGTCTGCCTGTGTCCGTTCATGCGAATGGACAGTTTGTTGCTGGTCATTCCCACATAGAATGCATCACAGTGTAGGCAGGTCAGTTGGTAAATCATGTGGGTGCTTTCACACGTGGCTCTGCCTTTGATCGTGTACACCTTCCAGATTAAAGGACTGGAGTAGGTGGTGGTGGGAGGGTGCATGGGACAGGTTTTACACCGGGGACAGTTACAAGGGTAGGAGCCAGAGGGTAGGGAAGCTGGTTTGGGGATTTCATAGAGATGAACCAAGAGGTTACGAAGGTTGGGCGGATGGCGGAAAGACACTCTTGGTGGAGTGGGGAGGATTTCATGAAGGATGGATCTCATTTCAGGGCAGGATTTGAGGAAGTCGTATCCCTGCTGGAGAGCCACATTCAGAGTCTGATCCAGTCCTGGAAAGTATCCTGTCACAAGTGGGGCACTTTTGGGGTTCTTCTGTGGGAAGTTCTGGGTTTGATGGGATGAGAAAGTGGCTCTGGTTATTTGCTTCTGTACCAGGTCAGGAGGATAGTTGCAGAATGCGAAAGCTGTTTTCAGGTTGTTGGTGTAATGGTTTAGGGATTTGGGATTGGAGCAGATTCATTTGCCACAAAGACCTAAGCTGTTTGATATGGAATGGGTGGCAGCTGTCATAATGGAGCTACTGTTGTTTGTTGGTGGGTTTGATGTGGACGGATGTGTGATGCTGGCCATTGGACAGATGGAGGTCAACGTCAAGGGAAGTGGCATGGGATTTGGAGTAGGACCAGGTGAATCTGATAGAACCAAAGGAGTTGAGGTTGGAGAGGAAATTCCGGAGTTCTTTACTGTGAGTCCAGATCATGAAGATCTCCAGTGTGTTTTTATTGTGTCTGTCTACCAGCGCTTTCCCATTTGGTAAGTCATGTTGCTTGTCTCATGCGTACCTGGTTTCGGCTAAAGTCTCAGCAAGAAGCTGACTCAGTTCAATCATATCCTCAGATCAGCTACGCGTAGCATCTGCCCAGCCCTGCATCACCATAACTTTGTAGTTGCAGGCCCTTATGAAGTCTATGGCAGCCACAGTGAGGCTGGAGCACAAGTGCCTGTCTCCAAGCACAGCTACAGCCAATGCAGTCGGCACCTCCAGTTGTGTGGCCAACTGCTGCTCGCATACAGCCTTCAGGGCCGACAAGTCGTACTTGTCAGTTGCTGCCACCAGCTGCAGTCTGTTGGACCTCACCGACTGCTGACATGGTGGACAATTCTGAAACACAACAACACTGTGCAGATCTTTACTCTTAGACAGCACCTCAAGTTCATGGTTGATGCACATGCAGACCTGTGTGAACAAACAGAATAATTCTGGTATCTTGTAAAATCCGTCACAGGTGAATAGCTAAAACTCTTTACCAAACAATTTTTCAGATTTCCTATAGTCTTGATGCACTCTTATTTCACAAAATACATCTCAGAATAGGTGGAGATCTCATTTCCTCAATTTATTTCTGCAGAACACTGTCACATGATCATGAAGTCTTTCAAAATTGATATACTAACCCTCTTTCCTGATATTTTGGAAAACCACAAAGTCTTACACATGGAATCTGTAGTAGCTTGCTCTTAACAGCTAATTGTGCAAGGTGTATTGTAGGAGCTGGTTGACACAGCACTGACCATTTGCCTCTGAAGTCTGGGCTGCCTTACTGAGAAACACTTTCCTAGGGCAACAGCTCAGTCAGACTGCTAGTCCTACAACATTTTTGATATGCCAACGAGACAATGCCAAATAGTGGATAGCTGACGTGTTCAGGAACTCTCAGAGAATGCGGCTTCCATTCAGCTAAGATGTGTAGGAGATGACACACTAAAAACATACTTTCCATGTATATTAGTCCTCACAAGATCTAATTCTGGCAAAGGAAATTGTCAGTTCCTGTTAACACTCAGTGCTCATAAACTGTACTTTCTACGGTCAGGATAGTCATTTAAACCACAGGGCAAATAACCCTCCATTTTATTGCAACTGCCTTGTTTGAACAAGCCAAATTCTTTCTTTCCTCTCACTCTGTTTTGACACAGTCGCGGTATTCACATATAATCCAGAACAGGAAACCAATTAACCGGTGTTGTCTCATTTTATACTCACTATTCCCTTTACTAGCTTCATGTATATCATATCATTTCACTCTAGCTAACCCACGTAACATTAATACTGATGATCTGGGCATTTCTAACATCCTCTCTGTTCTGTATTGCAAGCCACACAGATTTTCACCTTAATTTCTTCTGTGTTACTGTGTCATGACCAGCAATTACAATTTCTCCACATTTTATTCATCCTGGAGTTAACCCCATCTAGTACAGGGTTCACTGTACTAAAGAGCTTCGAAATTTACTGTATTCAACTTTGCAGTCTGATGAGCTTCCTGTCACCCCGGCCGTCATTTACCCAGCGGAGCGAAGTTTTCTCTGCCACCTCTGTGAACTGTGTAAACTTTGATCTGCATGTGTTTTCACTGTTTGTGTATCATGTTTTGTGCAGTGGAAATCATGAACTAGCACAGCATTAGCCAAAACAAACATACTAAACTGCCTAACAACCTCACTCAGGCATACTGGTGTGACAGCCATCGCTGGTAATCTGCACGCAGAATTAATGCTCACCTCTCTGTCTGAAAAGCTATCGCGCAGCATGTTATGCTATGCAAGCAGACAACTGTTTTCTGCACATATGCGATTATAACTTTCCCCAGCCAATACAATGGCTCCCTGCAGACTCTCACAGCAGACGTCAGACCCCTTGCATTATTCACTGCTGACTGTTCTGAGTTGTCAGCAGTGACTGCTGGGAATTAATGCATACTCACCCATTGCAAACAGTTATCCTGAACTTTGAGACAAAAATAGACCACTGTACCTGCTCAAAGTCTGTAAAACATATTTTATGTTTTATATTGATTTCTACAATTATAATAAATTTTATAACCTGCCACTGATTATCGATATGCCTTTCTTTACCAGAATTATGCCCATGTCTGTTCACTTAACACAGGTTGTCATATGTCACTAGACAATTTATTTTATACTTTTATGAAATAACAAAGTGAAAAACCGTAATTAACTCTACAAAGTTACCATCCCCTCTATAAAACAAGTAATGTTATCAATCATGAAAACACACACACACACACACACACACACACACACACACACTTCTGGAGTCCCTTCAAAATGATAAGGACCTGAGACACTGCATGCATGACTAATAATTATCATTATGAGACTGCTACTGTTATGCATTGCTTTCATCTTCTAAAAATTTTATCATTCTCCATCAGGAGATGGTTCACTTATGTCAAGGCAAAATGAAACAAACTTCCTTCTATGAGAAGTGTTGAGTTAAGTAATACAGCACTTTTTTTAAAACCAAGTTGGTTTTATTCAGTTCAAAGTGGTTCAAATGGCTCTGAGCACTGAGGTCATCAGTCCCATAGAACTTAGAACTATTTAAACCTAATTAATCTAAGGACATCACACACATCCATACCCAAGGCAGGTTTCGAACCTGCAACCATAGTGGTCATGCGGTTCCAGACTGAAGTGCCTAGAACCGCTCGGCCACAGTGGCCAGTGGTTTTATTCGGTATTCAAATACACCATATTATACCCTGCTCTTTTCACAACATAACCCTATTTTTCAATGTAATCTCCATTCAATGTGGCAGCATTAAGCCACCTTACAGGTGAGGTGGGGGGGGGGCTCTATACCCACTCCTGATGGCGTCAGGGATTTTCACCTGCCTCGAGATGACTGGGTGTTTGTGTTGTCCTCATTTCAGCATCATCCATGAAAGTGGCAAGATTGGACTGAGCAAAGGTTGGGAATTTGTACGGGTGCTGATAACCACACAGTTGAGTGCCCCACAAACCACTCATCATCATCATCATCATCTATGCCCACACAATAGCACTATGCTGGTCAATGCCAAACCAAAGGCCAAACAGATGGAAGTTAGAATGTGTAAGATTTGCACTGAATGGTGAATGAGAAAGAATGGTCCAATGAAGTTCTGTCAGAACCTCTCGAGTGTGCAGACTAGTGTGAGACCTTGAGTTGTCATTGAGAAGGAGAAGTTCATTTGCATTTTTGTGACAATGAACACGCTGCAGGAGTCGCAGCTATGTGAGACTGGCTAGCATGAGGGAGATCAGACAGATTTGCATGACCATACTGCAATGATGAAATCGTCTCATCCAATGGCTCACCGTGCTTTTGTTCAGTCAGGTCTCCGTAGACACTCTGCAAGCACCTACTAATATCTGCGATGCTCTTTTTTTCTGCCTAAAGAAACTCAATAACAGCTCTCTGCTTTGAATTCATCTATTTTAGAGACGCCATTTTGAAGTGCCGCCACCTGGCTAACTTCATGAAAGTGTATGGCCTGAGGTGGGAATATTCTGCAATGTTCCCCAACAAACTCCAGGTTTTTCCAACAGAGGCAGGCAGAGGAAGAAAATGTATTGCATTACTTATTAAATGCACCTCTTATCTTGAATGCAAACTAGTACCACCTTTAAAGGCCAATAATTTTTTGCCTTGTTATCTCACATGTGCCACTGACGATATGTGATCAGAAGCAATATACATGTAATGCAGGAATCAACTGACTCACTGGATGCCTCAGTCACAAATTACATTCCAAATGAACAAACTCTGCATATTAATCACTCATTGCTGCCAGATATCTGCCCTAGACTACTGACAGTTTTTTTATACTGATGTCTTTCAGCTTCACCAACATCGGATTTTGGACTGACAGATGAAAGAGGCTGAATCCAAAAGAGACGTAATCCCATGATTACAGGACACGGAGAAATAAAACTGCAGCAAAATTTTTACACAATGACTGTGAACTTGTCACACACAGCAGGATTTTGGTAACTGTGACCTGTATTATGGCCCTGCAGTGTGTTCCTTTGCAAATTACAGAGACTTCACCCACAGTCTTAACAGAATCGAAAGTAGAGAGAGGGATTATCGACTGTCAGAGCAATACAGTAATACTGCGTGACTACTGGCATCTGACCTTGCAGCACCCACTGGGCATGATGTATTAAGGCAAATGTGTACACAAAGATTGAACACAGTGGCCTTTACTGTGGGAGACCTTCTGTATGTGTACCTCTGACATCTTCACAGAGGAGAAGATCTAGAGTGGAGTCGTCAACATGCCTCCTGGATGTTGAACAGTGGGCCTTTGTTTTTTTCACAAATGAGTCCCAAATTGGCCTGCAGAGTGATTCTCAACAGATGCACATCTGGAGGGAATGTGGAATACTATTTTGGGAGCCAAACATTGTGGAAAAAGACCGATATTGAGGAGGATCCCTAATGAAGTGGGTAAGGATTCATTGACACTAACATCTCATTGTGAAATTGTACCAGTGAATCGGGAAGGTTTAACTGATTGGTTGGTTGGATTGGAGAAGGGACCAAACTATACAGTCATCAGCCCCTCCAACCTTGGAATAACTAAAACCAATAAAACCACACACTATAAGAGGGAAATACAATGGCCACAGAATTACATATTATTGACAGAGGAGGGAGGAAGAAGGCAGAAGAAGAGAGGAAGGAAAGAAATTGACTAATGACAGAGGCATGAAGGAAGAAGCACGGGTAGACAAGATAGACACTCAAGATAAAACAGACCTCAAAGAAAGGAGTGGGAAGGCAGAGGGTAGGGGTGAACCACCTAGCCCGGTTGAAGCCAGTCCAATCAGGGTGAAGGTGGGAGCAAAACGGCCTGCCATCCCCTCCACCCACCGATAAAGTTGAAGGACCCACCCTTAAATAAAGTGATAAAAACTCCAGCACAAAAAAAGTGTAAAACTAGATCAACCTCTGAGGCATTGTCAGCTAACGCCACGGGTAGTTAGTCAGGATAGTTAAAAGTCCATTGCAGGGTGGCTAAGTCGGGACAGTCCAGTAAGAGGTGAACCACAGTCATCATCGCACCACATAGTTTTAGAATCGTTTATCACCCTGAACTTGTTTGGCGAAGAAAGAGTGTGCCATTCTGAACTCAAAAGTCTCAAAACCTGATGACATAATGCCGAGCAAAGGTCTTCATACACTCCATACACTACAACTGACAGAGGACCATTTCCAAATATTTTCAGCTTAGTGTACTTATTCAAAACTGGCATTTAAGGACAAATAGCCCTTTGGTAACCTATTTTCAGCAGAAACGATGAGCTCATGTTGTATAAATTGTGCATAGAAATTAAATGAGAAGTTAACTTTTCATTATGATGTGACTGTTTACCTCCCTGATGTCTTGGAGCAAATAAATCACATTGACACCATTCTTCCTCCCCGAATGTTAGTACTAGAAAGAGTATGCACGATACAGACTCGCTCACCATTCTGTAGTCTGTCATCAGCGAGTTTGGATTAAGTTATTCACACCAGAAAAGCAGTTGGAGATTTAAAGAGCTGATCTTTTAATTTGTCTGCTAGAATGGCTATTGCAGAAGTGTTGCTGCTGCTTGTGCTCCTGGCTGCTGACAGCGAACCATTGGGGACTTCGTTGGCCTCGATGCAGACCTTGCTCACTTAACATTTTTTTCCCATTTCTAATTCCAATCATCAATCACCACTCCCCGTTATTCACTCCTCCTCTCACTGTGTGGCTAACACTGAAGTAAGCCACCAGAGAACGTCTTACATCTGTGACAAATTATTGTCTGCGAAGTATTAGTTCCTACATTGTTGATGTGCTCTGCAAGAAACATCAGTGCCTAGCAGAGATAGCTTTGTGCCACTGTTATGTCTCATTTCATTCATTTGAATGGAGACGATGTCTGTTCAGCTTGGCCTCCCCCCCCCCCCCTTCCCCCCACTGCCCCTCCCCCCCTCCACCACCCCGCGAAATTCAGCAATCAGCGATACCTTGTTCTCACGGTATTGAGAGAAATGACAAAGTCAGTAGACACATTGCACAACCCCAGTCATACACTAGTTCCATAAATACAGCAAAAAGGATTTTCCAAGATCGTCGTCTTTATTCCAGAAATGCTCTTTCACTTTCATCGCTTATTGCGACACACACTGCTGTGTGCTGTACCAATCTGTTAACGCCCCTGAACTCCTTCACTGCCTGCTGTAAAGTGCAGCTTATGACACTTCTAGATTTAAGTTATTTTTCATATTTTTATTGACATTTTCTTTCTTACGCATAATATATTGCTTTTAATAAAGAAGCAATGCGCCTAAGGTAATACAGTACCAGAGCAAAGGCCCAAAATGAAGTCAACCAGACACACGGTGCAAAATACATCGTAAGGTGCTGAAATTGTTTCCTTTGTAAAAGTATAAATGTGACAAAACAATGTACAATCATTCACTTTTCCCTTAGTGATTCCTACTGAAATTCCTGATCTTATTGGTCGTCAATGATTCACGTTAAGTGCATTCAAGTTGAACATGTAATTTCAAAGAGAAGTATTACTTACAGTCTTGTGCCTCAGTTACATATCCTGAGTATTATTCCATTTCCAAATAGACAGTAAAAATAGCCTTCACCACAGTAATAACTGAAGCTATCACCGCAGAAACTTTTGGTCAGCTTCATGGGAATCTGCATCTTTTACAAATTACATTAAGAAGTCATAGTTTTTCTACAGGTGACAGCAATTACTCATTCCATAATTTCAAAGGAATCCCTCAAGACAAAGTCACTCGAATTTTGGCTTGGAGTGGACCTGTTAGGCACAAAAGACAATAACTTTCATAATGCTAGTAAGAAAAGCATTTAATAGTATCCAGACTTGAGAAATATTTTTACACTTCTTCTTAAAATATACAGAGATCATTACTTACACATAAAATAGTTTTGTGCCTCACACAGGAAACTGATGTAACTAAATGAAACAGTTACGGTTTGCCACCACGTAAAATACTTATGAAGTAATACTAATACCAAAGATTATTTTTCTTACATTTAGTTACAAGCTGATACCCACATCGAATAAAGCAGGAGTACTCTGCAACAGGTCACACTTCTGTGGCGTCCACAGCTGATACACCGCACTTCCCCAGAACCCTTCCAACATACACGGGTCCTCCACTCACCTCGCGTATTGGTAGTTTCACAGCAGTTCCTATGCTGCACACAAGTATTTTTCAACATGAGTGGCTCGAGACATTTGCCCCAAATGTAATAATCACCTTTCTCTTACCTGTACTTGTTGTATAGACAAACTTTTAAAAAAGGAGATGCCAGTTAGCAAAACAAACAATACCACTAAGAAAATACACTTGATGCTGCCACAGTGACTTTCATCCCAAAGCACACAGGGCAGTACACTTCTTGCCCGATTTCACAAGAGTCAAATTCCGATAACTAAAACTTCCTGTCATCTTGTCCCTTTATTGAGAGTGTTATCGAGAGGTCCAATAAAAGTCAACAGACCGATGTTTTTAGATAAATCCTGGTCACCTCGGCAGAAGAGTTCAAAAGACTCATACAAATTTGTCACCCATTCGTATAAAAAAAAAGTGCAATTCTTTTTACATTACGTTAGAGGTAACAAAAGTTGTTTAATATCATCCATGTACACTGAAGGAAAAAATTGCAACACCAAGAAGGAGTTGTGTGACCAATGAAAGTTGATAGGCATGTTTCTATATTTGGAAGATGATGTCTTCAAATATCACGCCAGTGGCACAAGAGCAGCGTTAGTAGTGCCAGTATGAGGATTCAAATCAGGTTTGTTTTAAATACACACTGCAATGGTTGTGAGTGTTAGTTACCTTTGACATCGGATGTGGTCAGTTGATGTTAGTCAAGTATGCTTTTAAGGATAGAAAGACGCCATTATCATCTTACTGAGTTCGAACGAGTCAGTGTAACAGGGCTACGAGATGCTGGAGGTTCCTTCTGTGATACTGCAAAGGCTTGGCAGGAATGTAGCCACTGTGTATGATTGCTGGCAACGATGGTCATGAGAAAGTACTGTCGGAAGAAGACCGGGCTCCGGACGGCCACATGGTGTTACCAAGATGGAAGACCACTGTGTTCAGTGTGTGGCTCCAGTGCATCATACTGCATCTGCATCAGCAATCTGAGCAGCAGTTGGCACCAAGATGACACAGGGAACTATTAAAAATCTGTTACTTCAAGGACAGTTCTAAGCCAGTCACCTTTTAACATGCATTCCATTGACCCCAAACCACACCATTTGCGATTTCAGTGGTGTCAAGTGAGAGCTCATTGGAGGGCAGGGTGGAGGTCTTAAGTTTTCCAATGAAAGATTGTTCTGCCTCAGTGTCAGTCACCTACACTAACCTAGCTTTCTGAACTTCATGTAAACTGTAATGACATGCCATCAGTTTACTTGACGCCATTCCTTTTTATTTTCTGATTGTCTCTACCATTAAAGAAGAGAGCAATTTGATCAATCTAATTTTTTTTAAATACAGAGTGTAGGAAGATGACTGACTTAATGCTTCTGTGGATGCAGTTATTATTCTTGTCTTATTCTCACGATTCCTGTGTGAGCAATATGCTGGGGATTGTAACATATTCCTAGTCACCATTTAAAGCCAATTCTCGAAATTTTGTTACACTTTCTCAGGATAGTTTACATCTTTCTTCAAGAGTCTTCCACTTCAGTTTCTTAAGTATTTGTGTGACACTTTCCCATGGATTAAACAAACCTGTGACCATTCGTGCTCCCCTTCTCTGTATACTTTTAATATCCCCGTCAGTCCTATTTGTCCTAAACTAACCACAACCTCGTGATGTATAATGTATCCAAGAAAACTGCCATCAAGAATCTGTGGTAGAACTAAAACTATGATTGACTTTGTTCACAGGGATTAATGATAATCTAAACAAGCAAACTCAAGACAGTAAAAGATCAGTTTCAGCACTTAAAGCAAGTTGTAATTTCTCATTATCGCTGGTTACATAAAACTATCCTCTCCCTTGCTACAATGGCTGATGCATTACAAACTGATGTTGGCACTTGGTTGCAGATTATAGTTGATACAGGCAGATTCCAGACAGAAAAAATGAGAGATAGGAAAATAAGAGCAAAAAAGTCAGAACGATAATGGCGTGGCAAAGAGTTAGAAAAAATTACATTTAAACCACTTAATTGAATAAAAATTATGAACTCTTGATTAAATTTAGAAATAAAATATTTTACAATATTTGATGAGATTCGAACCTACGACCTTGAGCAAGTTTGTTTAATGAGCTAACCATTGCGCTGAAGGACAATAATAAATATGCTTCTTATATTCTTAATTGTGACCACCCAGTCACAATGATGACCTGCGTCCTTCAAAAATTCTGTTTCACGCAGTGTCCTGAGAAGCTTATTTAATGTAACCCGAGCTCTGTCATTATTACAACCACGTATGTGATGCTGAATCGCCTCTTCACTACCATTTGTGTGTGTGTGTGTGTGTGTGTGAGAGAGAGAGAGAGGAGAGAGAGAGAGAGAGAGAGAGAGAGAGAGAGAGAGAGAGAGAGAGAGAGAGAGAGAGATATGAAATAGAACTGCCAGACCCATGATTTTGGATCCTAACATCACAAAAGAACTCCAGACAAGGAACTGGAGGTGAACAGACCAATCGTTGTGGCAGTTTGGCAATGGCAAAAGGTTCGGGCATGACACTGAGTGCCCTGATTGTAGGAAACCAGCTACAACACATGCAGTGTGTATGATGTGTAAACTGTCAAATAATTGAAGTGTCAACTGTCAAGTAATTTCAATTGGACTACAGACCATGATACTACTGGCTATTCCCCATCAGAACCAATGTCAGGAGAACCAGTAGCAGTACCTGATAGAATTGCGGCAAAACTACTGTCTCCTCCGGCCGAAGATTTCGAAGTCAAAGTGACCACTACCTCGTGTAGAAACTGTAGTCAGAAGCTGCTAAGAAAGGAATGACACTGTTGTGTCTAGACAAGACAGCCTAGACACAATGAGAAGAAGCCGAAAGGCACGCCCTTAAACTCACGCGGGCTGGCGTGAGGTCTGAAACAGGATACGTAATGAATGCTATAAAGAAAAGTACGTAGCTTCTGGAATACTTAACTTTAATCCACAATTGGTGAACACTGGTCTTGTTGATACAGTATTATCATCTCAATATAACTTGGTGATGGCGCCTTGCTAGGTTGTAGCAATTGACTTAGCTGAAGGCTATGCTAAGTATCGCTCGGTAAATGAGAGCGTATTTGTCAGTGTGGCGTCACTAGCAAAGTCGGCTGTACAACTGGGGCGAGTGCCAGGATGTCTCTCTAGACCTGCCGTGTGGTGGCGCTCGGTCTGCGATCACTGACAGTGGCGACACGCAGGTCCGACGTATACTACCGGACAGCGGCCGATTTAAAAGGCTACCACCTAGCAAGTGTGGTGTCTGGCGGTGACACCACAGACACAACCACACTGCCAAGATGCCAACAATTAAGGAGGGAAACGTTCTGGTTCCCAACCATCTGTGATCAGACTTAGTAGAAAAGAAAATATCAAAGTTGTTGCATGACATTCCATTGAAAGTGAGGGAAGTATTAGGTGGTCAAGGATACACCATAGTAGCCACTGAAACTGGAGAAAAAAATATTAAGATATAGCTAACATTAAATACTATTCATTAAGTTGTTCCCTGGTTCTAGGTGTTTTTTAAATACTCTCTGCGTTTTATTAAGATTCAGAGGGAATGTATCTGCTCTGTGGTTCACGGAAATGTAACATTTTTCGTGATGGGAAATCTGTGTGTGCCATGTATAGTCCATGGTTAATGAGTATATTATTAATGTGTAACCTGTGTCTTATTATTTAATTCCATGTGTACACTGCCTGGGATCTGGTAATGTCAGTCTGGAAACTGCTATGAGATTAGGTAGAGTGTATGGTTACCGAAGAACTGAGGCCGGAATTGGGAGGAAGAAGAAAGGCGATAGTAAGGGCTTGCGTTCCTGCGTGGGGGGCTCTCTAATGAGAGTGGAAACCTTTGAAAATGTCCCTCTCGTGGCAGGGCTTAAATTGTGCACCAGAAGCTGCTCCACCAGCAGGTAGGTGCCCACGGCATTTCACACAAACAAACAAAAAAGAGACACACATGCACACGCACGCATGCAGAAAGGAGACATGTTATGCTAAAAAAAATTAATTTGTTATGAATAGAAATTTTTTTATCAGTGTGTACAGTAAATGACAAGTGATCACAAGAAGGATGAGACCGGGATCATTTTTAAAAAATTAGGAGGGAACTCAAGACTTAGTGGGACATTTTAACAGAGTATGCAACACACAATTCACTGCTGGTTTCCCGTCACCTAGTCATTCAGCAACTTCTGACATTCGGTGCAGGAACCATACAGAGTAGATTTCAAAGTAGCCTACTCCAGCAACATTGTACGTATAGCATCTGCGCTACTAAACTGGTAGTGGAGAAATGGGACTGCACCGGAAATGCTGAAAACAAAGCAACTGAATGCTCCAATGACATTGTCGAGCAACTATTTACTAGAAATTGCGAGGAAAGGAAAGGAAGCACAAAAAGTTGGTGTTCACATACGACAACAAAGGCGTTAAGGATTCAGCAGAGCAAGCGCTCCAACTCGAGAGCTGCTATGCCAGTAGATGGGTATGGAATCCATGCAAGAGACTGCTATTTAGATTACTTCTGTACATGCACTGTCGTCTAACACCCCAATCAAGCTGTGCTATGTTTTCTGTGTGTACACCTTTGACCTGAAGGCCTGATGATCTCCACTTGAAGCACAGCGAAGGAGGTTGTCAATAGTCAGAAAAGTCAGAGTGAGGGTCCCTTTCAGTTTCGTCAACTTACAGATTTAACCGCAGTGGCACGCCAACAACGGGACAGGACTGACAACAGCTGTTTACATAGCTGAGTTGCTCAGGGTCATGGACAGTATGCTTGGACACTGGAAGCTGTTCCAGCAAAGTCAGGTGTTGTGAGGCAGCGTTGTTAATGGCGAAGCTTGTGGGGCAGGACCGATAGGTAACTGAGTGATCTTAACAGCCTATGAGGCTCCGTGCCATCAGGTTTAGCATAACAGAAGGTCATTCTCCAGTTCAAGTACCATGTTTGCAATTCTTTTAATGGTCCTTTGGGATTAGGCAGTCGTTATAGGAACTGATTGTAGGATAATAAGGTTCTTTATATAAGCCATTACCTGTGGAAAATTACTCATATGATGGAGTCTTGTCCCTGACCTGTCCTTCTGTTATCTGTAATTTCTGTGTCATTTTCTTTTGAGGTAGTCGTGTAGATAAATTTTCTTGATCTGTTAAGTAATATACTGGGCTTTCTGTTTGTCATTTTTTCGTTATCTTTCCTTCTTCACTTTAACATTTTCACAGTTAGGAATTTGTTTTAATATGAATATGGTTGTCATTACTGCAGCTATTTTTTTTTTTTTGTCGTAATTTGAGATAGAGTCCATATCAACGCCTATCTACCTTCTCAGTACCCTCACTGGGGCTGTTGTAAGTACTGGTATTGTGCAGCATATCCACAAAGCATGTGGAAGCACGCCTGCAGCCACTCCAGCCCTCTGACAAAGTGCCAAAATAAAATTTAATTAATATACTATATTAATTAATATTTAATTTTTCTGGAGTGCATCCAGCCATACTGTATGGTTAAATGATGGCATCCTCTTAGATAAAATATCCCAGCAGTAAAACAGTCCTCCATTCGGATCTCTGCGAGGGGAGTAATCAACATATCACCAGCAGAAACATAACTGACGTTCTACAGATCTGAGTACGGCATGTTAGATCCGCTACTTGGGCAGCTAGGAAATAGATAGGTTACAGTTAGATATAGTGGGAATTTGTGAAGTTTTGTGACAGGAGGAACAGGACTTAACAGGTCAGTGAATACAGCGTTAAAAGTACAAAATCAAACAGGGGTAATGGAGGAGTAGGTTTAATAAAGAAAACAAGAATTCAGTTAAACTACTATGAACAAAATAGTGAACATATTGTGATAGAAATGGCAGACATGAAGCCCATACCCATCATGGTAGTAAAAGTTCATACGCCAACTAGTTCTGTGGACGACGAGATTGAAGAAATGTGTGAGGCAAAAAATTATTCGGATTGTTAAAGGACATGAAAATTTAATTGTGATGGGAGATTGGAATTTGAGAGTAGCAAAAAGAGAAGGAAAACAGTAGGTCAATACGGACTGGGGGAAGTAATGAAAGAGGAAGCCACCTGGTAAAATTTTGCATAGGGCATAATTTAGTCATCGCTGTAACTTGGTTTAGAAATTGCGAAAGAAGGATGTACATGTGGAAGAGATCTGGAGGCACCGGAAGGTTTCAGACATATTTGAAATGATGACAGATTTCAGAACCAGATTTTAAATTGTACAACGTTTCCAGAGGCAGATGTGGACGCTGACACCAATATTTATTGGTTTTGAACTGTGGATTAAAGCTGAAGAAACTGCAAAAAGGTAGAATATAAAGGAGATGGGTCCTTGGTAAGTTGAAAGAACCAGAGGTTGTTGAGAGTTTCACATGGAGTATCAGGCAATGACTGACAACAGGGGGAAGGATTGCATTAGAAGACAAATGAGTAGCTTTCAGAGATGAAATAGTCAAGGCAGTAGAGGATCAAATATGTAAAAAGACAAGGCCTAGTAGAAATCCTTTGGTATCATAGGAGACACTGAATTTCACTGATGAAAGGAGAAAATTTAAAATGTAAATAAAAATTTAGGAAGTAAATTAAGCAGGTGAAAGGGAAAACGAACGTCTAAAAATGAGATTGACATCAAGTGCAAAATAGCTAAGCAGCTATGACAAAGGTCAAAAACTGCTTACAGGAGGGGCCTTTTGAGGAAAGAGAAGCACCTGTATGAATATCAAGAGCTCAGATGAAAACCAGTCCTAAGCAAAAATGGGAAAGCTGAAAGATGGAAGGGATATACAGAGGCTCTATATGAGGGAGATGTACTTGGGCAATAGAATAAAAATGGGAGAGGGCACAGATGAAAAAGAGATGGGAGATAGGGTACTGCGAGATGAATTTGGCAGAGCACTGAAAGGAAGTCTAAACAAGGCCCCAGGAGTTGATGACATTCTGTCAAACTGTTGATAGCCTTGGGAGAGTCATCCTTGACAAAACTCTTCCATTTGGTGTGCAAGATGTATGAGATAAGCGAAATGCCCCCAGACTTCAAAAAGAATATAATAAATTCAATTCAAAAGAAAACACGGGCTGACAGGTGTGAGTATTTCTGAACTATCAGTTTAATAAGTCACGGTTGCAAAATACTAACACAAAATTCTTTACAGAAGATTGGAAAAGCTGCTAGAAGCCAACCTCAGGAAAGATCATTTTGGATTCCAAAGAAATGTAAGGTAACACAAGGTAATACAAGTACTAACTCTGACTTCTCCCAGGGGATAGGTTAAGGAACAGTAAGCGTATGTTTTAAAGCATTTGTAAATGTAGAGAAATGCTTTTGACGATCCTGACTGGAATACTCATATTTACAACATGAACAGATAGCAGACAGCAGTCTTAAGAACTGAGAGGCATGAAAGGGAACAAGTGGTTTAGAAGGGAGTGAGGCAGGGCTGTAGCCTATCCCTGATATTCAATCTTTACATTGAGTGAGCAGTAACGAACCAAAGGAAAAATTTGGAGTAAGAATTGAAGTCCAGAGCGAAGAAATAAAAGCTCTGCCAAAACCACAATACCATTTTAATTCAAAGAAGTTTGTTGAGAGTCTCTTGAGAGGAGGATATAAAATGAACATCAACAGAAGCAAAACAATGATAATGGAATGTACTCTAATTAAATGAGGTGATACTGAGGGAATTACATTATGAAACTGGACACAGAGTAGATGATATTTACTATTTGGGCTGTAAAACAAATGATTGCTAAAGTACTGGTCATATAATAAAACTGTTGGTCAGTTTAAAAGAGGCGGGGGGTACCAAACTGCAAGGTAATTGTCCCCTTGTTCCCAGTAAAATAATTACACAAGGGAAAGAAGAAAAGAAAGGAGACATACAGCACGATAACAGGAGAAAGGAAGAACCAAAAGAATGACAACCAACACTACTATGGACAAAACAGGAAAAGAAAACCCGAGAGGAACAAGAAACAGGCAGAAGCGGTAAAAACAAGAGAGCAGATGACTGTGGCTGGCCGATCAAGAGAATAAAAAGGAAAAGCCAGCCACTCTGTGACACACTAAAACATATACCATAAAAGCATTAGAGTGGAGAACACAAAAAGACAAAGGACATGCACTAAAACTTATATAGAATGATAAAACCCTCCATCATGTATAAAACGTAAAACTAAATTATCTGATGAGGCAGCATCAGCTAAAATTAATGGCAATGAGTCCGGTGACTGAAGAGTCCATCGCAGGGCAGCGAAAGAAGGACAGCTCACCAAGACATGGGCCACCGTCAGCTGGGCACCACACTGACACTGAGGTGGGTCATCATGGCGCAGGAGGTAGCCATGTGTCACCCAAGCATGGCCAATGTGGAGCCGGCAGATAACCATAAGGTCCCTGTGAGAGGCCCACAAGGAGGACTGCCACACATTCATGGTCTCCTAAATGGCAGGCAGTTTGTTTGTGTACTGAGATTATGCCATTTCATCTCCCAAAGCCGCAAAACTTTGCGGCATAGTACTGAATGCAGGTCAGTTGCAGAGAAGCTATCTCCATAAGCGGTTTCTGTGTAGCCTGTTTGGCCAGCCTGTTGGCAAGTTTGTTGCCTGGGATTCTGACGTGACCTGGGGTCCAGACAAACACCACTGGACTGTTCCAGGGCATAGATGGACTCCTGGACACTTGCTACCAAAGGATGGTGAGTGTAGCACTGGCCGATAGCTTGTAGGCTGCTCAAGGAGCCAGTACACACAAGAAACAACTCCCCAGGGCATGAACGGATGAGCTCAAGAGCAAGAGATATAGCCACCAGCTCGGCAGTGAAAACACTGCCGCCATTGGGCAAGGAATTCTGTTCGATATGTCCTCCATGGACATATGCGAAGCTGACATGATCATCAGCCATTGAGCCATCTGTGTAAACCACTTCGTGGCATCGGTACGTGTCAAGAATCGAGAGGAAATGGCAGCGGAGAGCCGCGGGGTTAACTGAGTCCTTAGGGCCATGTGAAAGGTCCAGGCAATGCTGCTGCGTAGGTGTACACCATGGAGGTGTACGTGAATGGACCTCAAGTATAGGTGGTAAATGCAAGGACTCCAGTTTGGAAAGAAAGGATCGGACACGAACTGTAATTGGAAGCCCTGACATGGGCCACCGATACAGGAGATGAATCACCATGGGTGGGAAAATGAGACGGTGATTCAGAGGTACAGGAGAACTACGAATGTGTGCAATGTAACTGGTCAGCAGTTGTGCACGCCTAACCTGCAATGGAGGGACTCCGACCTCCACAAGGACGCTGCTCATCAAAGTCTTCCTAAAAGCTCCTGTTACTAGGCGAATGCCACAATGGTGCACTGGGTCGAGTAAACCCAGCGCTGAGGCACCGCTGAGCCATAAACCAGACTCCCATAGTAAAGGTGGTATTAAGTGTGGGCTCTGTAGAGCTGCAGCAGATTACAGCGATCTGCACCCCAGTTGGTGTTGCTCAGGCAGCTGAGGGCATTGAGGTGCTGCCATCACTTCTGCTTAAGCTGATGAAGGTGAGGTTACCAAGTCAATTGGGTGCTGAAAACCAGTCCTAAGAATCGATATGTCTCCACTACAGTGAGTCAATCATCATTAAGGTAAAGTTTTCGTTCTGGAGGAATGGTATGATGCCGACAGAAGTGCATAACACACGACTTTGTGGCCGAAAACAGGAAACTGTGGGCTAGAGCCCATGACTGCGCCCTGTGGATGGCTCCCTGTAGGTGCTGCTCAGCAACATCAGTAATGGTGGAGTAGCACGAAATGCAGAAGTCGTCTGCTTACAGAGAAACAAAAAAATATGGCAACTGGGTGTTGGGGTCTGGAAAAGGCTGCTCGGATGGCAGACTTGAGGGGGACAAGATTATCAGTGGTAGAGTGACCCTGGTGGAAGCCGTCCGGACATGGAGCCAGTAGGCCACGTAACTCAAGAACTCAACTCAACCGCCAACACACCATATGTTCAATCAGCTTACAAGAAATGTTGGTAAGGCTGATGGGCCGATAGCTATCCACATAAAGTAGATTTTTACTGGGTTTGAGCATCAGAATGATGGCGCTATCCCGGCATTGCGATGGAAAGACGCCATCGCACCAGATCCAGTTGAAGATGACGAGAAGATGTCGTTTGTAGTGAGACGAGAGATGTTTAATCATCTGACTGTGGATCCAATCTGGCCCAGGATCCTGGTTGGGGCAATGTGCAAGGGCACTGAGGAGCTCCCACTTTGTAAATGGTGTGTTATAGGATTCACTGTGTTGTGTAGTGAACAAGAGGACGTCCCCTTCAGCCACCGTTTGAGAGTGCAAAATGGTGGGGGTGGTGGGGGGGGGAGATAGTTCTCCGATGCAGAGGCTTGAGCATAGCACTCAGCAAAATGCTCGGCAATCACGTTTGCGTCAGTAGATAACACGCCATCTATGATAACACCAGGAAGACCTGTTGGAGTCTGGTACCCAAAAACACGTTTCATCTTTGCCCAGTCTTGGGAAGGTGACATATGGCAAACAATGGTTGAGATATATGTCTCCCAACACTCCTTCCGTCATTTGATAAGTTAGCGAATGCGGGCATGGAGCTGGTTAAAGGCTATGAGTTGCTCCAGGGAAGGTTGCTGCTTATACCGCTGTAGAGCTCGCCAACGCTCCTTAATTGCTTCAGCGACTTCTGGCGACCACCAAAGGATTGCCTTTCTCTGGGGCCCCCGAAAGAACAAGGGATAGTGTTTTCTACCACAGATACGATTGTTGTAGTCACCTGCTCAACCATCACATCAATGTTCCTGTGTGTGGAACATTCAACGGTGACAGCAGGTGAAAATTTCCCGGTCCACCTTGTTTAAAGCCCATCTGGGCAGGCGTCCATGGGCCTGACGGCAGGGCAGTGACAGGTCACAGGGCAGTGACAGGTCGCTACAGCACAGGTTATGTGTCTCCAGTGGAGAGATGGGAGAAGTCCTGTGCTGCAGATTGATAAATCAATGGCTGAGTAACTACCTCGAACCACACTGAAATGTGTGGGAGTCCCAGTATTTAAGAGGCAGAGGTCGAACTGAGACAGTAAAGTTTCGGCATCTTCCTCTGCCAGTCAGCATGGTGCCACCCCACAAGTGGTTATGGGTGTCAAAATCTCCCAAAAGTAGGAAAGGTGTAGGGACTTTATCAATCATTGCAGTTAATACATTCAGGGATACTACACCATCTGGAGGAAGATACACATTGCAGACAGTTATTTCCTGCACCATCCTTATTCTGACAGTCACAGCTTCAAGAGGGGTTTGAAAGTGCACAGTTTCACTACAGACCGCGTTTAGGACATAACACAAACTCCACCTGACACTTGATTGTAGTCGCTATGGTTCCTGTAGTATCCCTTATAGCCATGGAAGGCAGGGGTCGGCATTGCTGGGAACCAGGTTTCCTGGAGGGCAATGCAGAAGGCAGGTGTAAAGCTTAACAGTTGCCATAGCTCAGCCAGATGGTGGAAAAAAACCACCACAATTCCACTAGAGGATGCCATCGTGAGACTGGGAAGGCATGGATCATTCAATGAGGCAGTTTACACCTCTGGCTCACCTGCTGCCACCGACTTATTGCCTGAGCAGTCTATATCCTTTGTGTCTGAGGGTCCAGCGAGATCTAGGTCCTCAGCAGACGCCAGAATCTCCACCTCATCTGCAGATTCAGATCTTGTAGGTAGCAGTGGTGTGGGTGCCCGCGCAATTCCCTTGGTCTTGGGGATGTTTTTGGATTTCTCTCACTGGTCCTTGGGTTTCCCTGGCTGGGAGGACTTCACCGACTCAGCCTCCAGGACTGAGGATGAACGTGAAGCCCTATGACCAGCTGATTTTGGGCTCTTCAGCCACTGGCGGGTGTCATCTTTCCCACTAGCAGAAACCTGGGAAGCGAGTGACCCAAGGGACCCCTTCCTAGCGAGAGGAGCTGAGGAGGACTTGCACTTCACCGGCGCAGAAGTTGGGACCGATTATCCTCGATGGTTGGAAGTGGGAGTGATGTTGCTCCCGAAGTAGGTGCTGCAGGAGCAACAGGGAGGGAAATGCCCCCCAAAATCAAGGGGGCAGGTGTAGTCCTCCAGCTCTGAGAGGTGACTACAGTTGGTGGAGCTGATGGGGCTAGAACTGTTGTAGAGGTGGCATAAGAATGTCATATGTACAGGATGTATGCGTTCAAATTTCCTCTTAGCCTCAGTGTAGATCAGTCCAGGGTCATGTAATCAGTGATTTTCCTTTCTTTCTGGAGAATCCTGCAGTCAGGTTAGCAAGGTGAATGGTGCTCTCCACAGTTGACACAGATGGGAGGCGAGCCACATAAGAGTATTGGGATGTGACGGGCATCCACAATCTCAACATGTGACGCTCAAAGTACAGCGGGAAGACATATGGCCGAACTTCCAGCATTTAATGCACCACATTGGGGGAGGGATATAGGGAATTTCATCACACCGGTAGATCATCACCTTGACCTTCTGGGGCAATGTATCACCCTCAAAGGCCAAGATGAAGGCACCGGTGGCAACCTAATTATCCCTCGGACCCCAGTGGACACGCCAAACAAAATGTACACCTCGCTGCTCTAAATTAGCGTGCAGCTCATCGTCAGACTGCAAAAGAAGGTCCCTGTGAAATATGATACCCTGGACCATATTTAAGCTTTTATGGGGTGTGGTGGTTACAGAAACATCCCAGCTAGTCACAAGCAAGTAATGGCCATGACTGGGCAGAGGATGCTATATTGATCAAGACTGACCCAGATCTCATTCTACACAAGCCCTCCACCTCCCCGAACTTGTCCTCTAAATGCTCAACAAAAAGTAGGCTTCATCATCATGTAAGATCCCCCATCAGCTCTTCAAAATACAAGGTAGTGGGGTGAATAAAAGCCGCTGCCATCTGTAGCCTGACGTTCCTGTTCCTCCCATGGTGTGGCCAGGGAGGGGAATGATTTGGGGTCGCACTTCTGTGCATTGAATTGAGTCCGTGAACGCTTAGAAACTGATGGTGTTTGACCACCAGCAATAGATGATGTACTATGCTTCATCATGTGTAATATGCCCTGATGCCACCCACTCCGACCAGAGCCCCCCCCTCCCCCCCGACGTGGTGCCACCCAGCCACAGCAAAGGCCACCTGGCAGGATGGCCATTGCCGGGAGTTCCTATGCCCCAGGGTGACTAGCATCTACTCCTTGGCATATGTGAGGAGTTAACGGCGCAGGCATCAGCAGAACGACCCCTGTGTGGTCAGGTGGCTAAGACCAACAGCGTACATGGGGGCCCACCACAACGGACTGGCTACCGTGCTGGATATCAGGTGCAACTACGCAAACAAGTCCATTATCATCGTCAGCGCAGAAAACGATACTGCACAGTTGATGTAAAAATACGCACCAAGAAGGGTGTCCTCTGCCAACAGTTGGAGAATGAGCAGAAGTGCAGATCCACGTCGAAGGATGCAAGAGGTCTCAGCGCATGATGGACACGATGCACCATGGAAGGCACACTTCCCTAATTGGCTTGCTCTTTGGAAAAATTTTGAAGAATGGAGGTCAAACCCTACAGGGAACCATCATATAAAGACCGAAACGTGCGAGACTTCTTTTAGTTGCCTTTTACAACAGGCAGGAATACCTCAGGCTCATTGTAACCCCCATACCCGCGGAGGTGGCCCCTCCTCTAAGTTTTTCTGTATCCGTCACTGGATGTAGTAGAACAAAGCCAACGGGGCAAAAACGTGGACAGAACAGCACGGTCTGATTGTCTGGGATGTGGAGACGCCTGCGCCAGTGCGCAGTGGCCCGTGCTCACGTATCAAAGGCATGTGTGACTGACTGCACCGATACCTATTTGTGCAATGGCTGCATGCGTCTTGTGCGCACAAAGTTATGCAGAAGTGAATGTACCCTTCCACTATGCACCTACATTTGCCCATACTGAATAATTGTGAACCTTCGAAATCCTACATGTGTAAAATATGCACCATAACAAGAATTATTGTTGTCATGACGTATCATTTCTTTGGCTCTGTTGACGCCCATACTGTCACCAGTCAACCTAACCCAGACCTCGCACTGTGGAACAGATCACTACGACACCACAACCTATTTTATAAAAAATAATATAGCAGCCATGTAAACATCGCTATGTGCTGCTGTATCCATGATGTCACACAGCACCTGATTAGGCCACAAGTCAATGTCGACGCCTGATATCAGCAGGCTCGACCTACTTCAGTTTGGATAAGTGCCTGCAATGAAAATATGGTTATTTGCAAAACCTAAAGAATGGTGGTGCTTTAAGGAAAGTAAAATACGCACCAGCAATCTGACAACACCTTTAACTGACCAATTTGTAATCGATTTATGACCAAATGGGCTACAAACGCGACTGTGAAACTTTTGCAAATCGATTTTTTTCCTCAACAGAGGCATGAACGTACCGGGTGGTTGTCATTAAAATGCAGCCTCTCACGGAGATCCAGTGTGGACTGTAATTATTGTATGACAGCGAAACTTGGTAGATATGCTAATGTATTAAAGCGAAACCGATTTACACTGGGAAAAAAATTAGCTCCAATTTGGTTACTAGGTGCGAATCTGTCGCTGTGCATCTCTGCGATGTCTCCGGTGCTCGTATTGAAAAAAAAAATTGGGCAAGTGGCGGTTGATAATGAGGTCAACATTTTGCCTTTCACTTGTTTGACGCTTCCTGTCCACATTCCGTTCCCAATACATTACATATCGAAACACTTCTATACATCTTTCTTGAAATCACTGTGCCAAATTTTCACTTCGTGACCAAAACTGGAAATAATTTTTCTCCAGTGTAAATCGGTTCCTCATTGAGGCATTAGTATGTCTCCCACGTTTCACTGTCATACGATAATTACAGCCCACACTGAGCCTCTGTGAATGGCTGAACTTCGATTATATGCACCCAGTAGTACAGTACGTTACTCTGCCATGCAGGATACCCTCAACCACGCGTCGGGGCAATACCTTGCCACCGTTTCCACGTGAGTCTCATTTATTGCGAGACCAAGTATCGGCGACACCATACAGAGAAATTCTATGCAACTATCACAAATTTTTCTGGTGAACAGGGAACTTCAGAATTAAAACCACCCGGAATCATTTTATATACGAGATTTGTTTAAAAAGAAACCGAACGTTTGCTGTATTAGCTTCAGTGCTTATTGTACAACATTTTATGCGCTTCCCCCTTCAGAATAGTCTTCTCCTACTGGCAATACACCGTCCCCATAGTTTCTTCCAGTTTTGGAACACCTCCTGGAACACATCTTGTGGGATGGCGCGCAGGTTTCTCATCGCATTGTCCTGTATCTCCCCCATGGTTTGGAAACCACGTCCTTCCAACGTGTTTTTCAGTTTGCATAACAGGAAAAGTCTGCTGCGGCTAGGTCCGGACAATGCAGTGGATGGGGAACAAGGTGTATGTTTGTGTTTTGCTTGATAGCTGCAAAGAAGGAGTGACCCGCGAGCTGCTGAATTGTAATGATGCAATATCCAACTCTGGTTTTCCTACAATTCAGGCATTTTCCTGTGCACAGCATCCCTCATGCGCACTAGGATTCCCTGGTACACTCCCTTGTTTATCTACCGATCATGCGGCACAAATTCATGATGGACAGTGGCATTGTACGCAAAAAACACGACCGTCAACACCTTGATCTTTGACCCAACTCCTTTTTTTTTTTTTTTTTTTTTTTTTTTTTTTTTTTTTTTTTTTGAGGTAGTGACCTTTGCTCAGCCACTGCGGTGACTGCATCTTCATTTCAGAATCATAGCTGTACAGCCACGTCTCATAGCGATTGCGAGCAGTTACTCGGACATTTCTACACGGGTGTTTCCTATCTGTCAACAAACGCGGAACGCGGTACAAATTTGAACTGACACGACGCATCTCAAGTTTCTCACTCAGAATTTCATGGCATGATCCTATGCTGATGTCCACCTCCTCAGTATCCTCCCGAACAGTTAAACGACAGTTTCTACGAATCAAAGCATGAACGCTATCCATATGACCATCATCTGTTGAAGTGGAAGGACGTCCAGACTTGGAACCGTGACAGACCGACATTCTGTCCTGTTGAAAACGTGTAAACCACTCTTAGCACTGCGTGCGACTCACAGTCCTCTCCGTATGCTTTGCTAAGCATCTGAAATGTGTGTGAAAGTTTTATCAAGTTTGTAGCAGAATCACACACACACACACACACACACACACACACACACACACACCTCAGTAGCCGAAGCGCGCCCTTTGCCGGTTGAAGCGCTATTTCGAAAGTTCGACGTCCTTTCGAACACACCTCGTGCTCCTGCTACATGAGTGATCTCACTCCTTTATTATCGGCGATCTATGTCTCTCACAGCGTGGATTCGACACATTCGTGATTAAATGGCTGCCTTTTTATGAAACTGTTTTGGCTGCGGCTACTGTTCATCTGTCAACGTCACATTTCTCCACTCTTAAGCACAACTAATCTCGCTGAACGTGAGACGTTTTGAAAAACTCTTCAAAGTGGTGAATCAATTGCGTTGAATGTTTTGTGAGGGGGCGAGTATAAAAACGAAAACCACCCCACACTGTTCAATGTCTCGAAAATGAAAGCCTTGTAGAGCACCAGTTTTGGATTAATCATCATTCACAAAATTCGTCTAAATTTTATCAAATCATCCTGTCCCTCATGTCTGTGAAGTTAAAATTCTAAATTTTACAGTTTGCACTCTCACTTGCGTATTACGACGATGTGCAGTTTAACTGATACACGAGATTTCTAATCCCTTCCGAACGGATCAGTTTCAGTGCTCTTTGTCGTGCGAAAGTATCGGTAAATGTGATGTCAGTGACTGCCCATGTTTCCAAAACAGTAACCTACCATCAATAAGGGTTAAGTCATGTAACAGTACGGGGCTAAACGAAATAAAATTTGCTATAGGTTTGTGTGAAACATAATTAGCAAACACCTCCACAAATATTTAAATTCTGACGTGATTCAGTCCTTTGATGGAAACTAATAAATCTACCGCGCTTCTCGCACTTGTTGCACTGGAAATGACAATTTAAATCTAAATTCTACCATCGTTATAGGCGGTACATAAAAATTTACACTGCACTTTATCATTTATATCGGTAATATTCCCTCTTTCGTATCAAAAGATACGACTAATGCGCAAGCACGATTACAAAAGCTTTTCTGCACATGCCGCACGAAACTCGACGCGTCTCAGATCTCTGAACCGCTGCTTTGTCAACAAACCATGCTCTCTTCTCACGCAAATGTTAACACGAGAGACCACTTCAGCATCGCAAAGTACTAAAACAAGTGTGGTGTCGGATTGCTTCACTTTCATCAACAAATCTCAAAAGGCGACGTGATGACACAGAAGGATAAAAAAGGCCGTACTTCATAAAGGACGAACATTACGATAAATTTATGAATTCGCCCACTACTTACCGAATCTTCATCTCTAACCAAGATATTGCGGAACACAACAGATCGCTCTTTCACCACAACCTTAATTCCCGAAAATTGTAAAACATTGAAATAAAACTCAATTGCTCTGTTTCATCGCCAGAAGAATGTTGGCATGTTGCTTCGCGAGTGGATTACAAGATGCGTAACGCCCATGCACAAAACATATTCCGACACCTGATTACTTATGAGTTAAACTGTGTAATATTTAACGTTAAGCATGTAAGCGAGAAAAGTTTAGGAACGGTTTGAAATTATTCTTAGCCTATTTTCGTAGTTGCCAACTGCTCTCATTATGAAACACTGGATAAATATTATCTCTGTTAACTTGCGCTCCGCTTTAAGTAAAAGCAAGTTTTCGCGCGTCTGAATGTTTGTCACGTCAGATCCCCTGACATGTGTGCCGTACAATGATATAATTTCGGCGATACTTCCAATGGTGTATGTGGATACTGTCTGCGAACTGTTATGGATAGCGTCATACTAATGGAGTAATAAATAATAAATTTAAACATCATGACTGATGAAATGACGTTGACTGCATGAACAGCGAAAATTTGGAGCACGTGTGTGTGTGTGTGTGTGTGTGTGTGTGTGTGTGTGTGTGTGTGTCGGGGCAGGGTGGGGGGGTGGGGGGTAAAAAGTACCTAGACGGTGAAATGATGTGCAGAGTTTATTACAAGTCGCTAACTGCTCTCATTTTCAAATACTGTAAGAATAATGCCCGGGTATTTCACCACAGTGAGTTACGTTCCCTCGAGACACACTAAGTTTCCAACATTTATTCTTGTCTTACTGTGTGAAACCCTTAATATAAGATTATACCTCATAAAATGTAGCTGATGACTGCGTTTTGAATGTTCAAATTCGGTCGAATTACGCGAAATATTGAAAATTAAATTTTTGTGAGCCCTGCAAGCCGTTAGAGAACCAAACCTGCAATCGGTCTTTGCGGGCTGGCCGACCCTCACTACCATGATCACTCGGCTTAGTTCGACGATCACGGAGGAGGAGGTGTTGGCGGAGTTCAAGGCACATCCTTCACTGGAGGTGCGGGCGGTCTGCCACATCTTTAACTCCGCCGGCCCCACCCGCCTTATGCGGGTTTTCTCAGAGGACGCCCGCTCCACTGACTGCCTTCGAAGGAGGGTGCCCTCCTCTTCCACCAGAGATACAAGGTCGACCCCTCCCGTTCCCCTCCTCAATCCCTCTGCTGCCAGAGGTGTCTGCACTACAACGCGCACACAACAGCTGAGTGCCGCGAGGCCCCCAACTGCCCGCATTGTAAGCAAGCACACTTTCTCTGGCAGTGCCCTAACCTTCAGTCTCCTCCATCCTGTAATACCTGCAATCTCCCGCGTCCCATCTACTCCCAAAAATGTAAGGCCCTACCCCATCCAACCACTCCTGAACTCACTGTCCCGGTCCACCCTCTGGACGCCCCCACCCCTCCTGGCAATTCCCTTTGTCCCCCTCCCACCGCTGAGGACATCATCAGGTTCCTCACCATTGTACTGCAAAATGTCCACCATTTCCAGCGCCCTCACGCCCTCCAACAGATATCCCTCGCCGCCCGTTCCGTCTTTCACCTAAAAATGTATGCCACGTACTCCCACAATCAGGCCCATTTCACCTTCTCCCGTCTCGACACCCTCATCTAAGTCCCTGTCATGGCGCGACAGCACCGTATCCTGTTCAACAACATCCGTTCCCTTCCCACCAACAAGAACCTCTCCATGTACATTCTTGCCACCCACCGTGTGGATGCCTTCCTCCTCAATGAAACCTTTCTTCAGCCCCACCACACCCTCCACACTTCGCCCTGCCTCCTTCACTGTCCGATAATCCCTTTCCGATAGTGCGTGGCGGAGTTGCCATTGGTCACCACCGCCAAATCCCAGTTCGGCTCCAACCTCTCCTTCCCGACCCCACCGAACACCTGATCCTTAGTCTCTTCCTTCCTGGCCTTACTATCCCCTGCACCACCATCTATGTCCGCCCTAACTCCCCTATTCCTTTTGACTTCCTCTCCCACATTGACCATACCTTCTCCTCCTACGTGATCGCCGCCGACCTCAACATCCATAGTCGCTCCGCCACCCACTTACAGCGGTGGCATCGGTTCCTCTCCTCCCTCCAAGGTGACCTCATCCCCATTCCCCAGCACACCAGGTACACAGCAGGTACTACACCCAACGCTATTCAATCATCAGCAGATCTGTTACCAGTGAACGTCGAAAATATAGTTATGAAGATTTATTCGTAGTTTTGTACAGTGAATGCAGAAGTACGGTCATCAGTACAATCAATTCCAGACATTTAATTCGATTCAGGTGAAACAAAGTTTGGATTGGGCAGACTGACCAACAGTTTGAGATGCAGGCATCATCTATGACGGCTGTGTCCTGAGGAGATGGGACGACATGATGGCAGTAGTCTGCAGAGTAACAGTGCTCGGAAGTGTTGGGAGAATGTGATGCACAGAAGACACCAGAGGAAGACGGCCTGTTCACCGTGCAGCGCTTTCTCTGTCTGCTAGGGACATACGCACCTAGGGGGCGATCATTCCCATCGATTAATAAATAAGCAGCTTAAAGCTGAAACACTGTATGCAACGCTTACTTTAGAACTTAATGTGAGAAGCTGTGAAAAACATAGTGAAATTCTGAACCACAACCAAGAAGTAATAAAACGTCACTGATATGGGAAATATATATATCTAAAACAAATTACTACTACAGTAACGTACATTTCTTGCCTACTTTCAGCGCAGCCGACATCCTCAATCGCTTATCCTCAATCCTCACCGACAACAATGTCCCGCATTTACTTTCCATAAACTTGGGTGCGTTAGCAACACAGGAATTGCGGCAGACAAGAAGTGTAAACCGAGAAGTGTCTTCTTCTCTAGAAAATGTAAGGAACGAATCGGTACCGGACGCAGCAGCAGTTTCATCAAGAACCAACGCTGACGCCAGGCTCGTGGCGCGACGCGGCGCTGGTCAGCGCGAAGTTTTGCGATCGCGCAGACTGGTACGCGACGCGATAGGGACGCGACTCACGCCTGCGCCAGATCGCTCGTCGTTGCAGTTTCGGCACAGTTGCTCGCGCCGCAACGTCACGCCACTATGGGATGGCCGAGAGGCGGAGAGCGGGAGAGTATTCCTGCCATAATGTGCCCAGCTCGGCACGGCGCATGTGGCCAGCGGTAGTATTCGAAATCCGAAGATATGGCATTACTGTATACTGAATTTTAGTGTCATCGAGTAGTGTTTCGTGTTTCGCCATTTAAGCGCTCTGTCTTTTTTCGTTAGTGTATTATATTTTTCTGCCATTTCCACCTGAATAGTTTTTTTTCTTTTGTAAAGAACAAGGCACATTTCAATAACTGGTGAGCCATTAGCCACTGGGATTACATCTTCCAGCCGGCCGGGGTGGCCAAGCGGTTCTAGGCACTACAGTCTGGAAACGCGTGACCGCCACGGTCGCAGGTTCTAATCCTGCCTCGGGCATGGATGTTTGTGATGCCTTTAGATTAGTTAGGTTTAAGTAGTTCTAGGGGACTGATGACCTCAGACGTTAAGTCCCATACTGCTCAGAGCCATTTGAACCACTTTTGAACTATTATATTATGCGACGCATCAATTGTTTGAGTTTTTCAGTAACAACTATTTTATTCGCGAATCACGCATTGTCAGTTTGGCAAGCCTTTGGTAAGTAACCATCGTCTTGCGTGCGCGTGTCACTTCGCATCAAGGGTACCCTCATCATTATTTTAATATCGCTTAGACGAAGAAGAGGAATAAAACTTTTTGTTAAGCTTCCTTTCCACTCGTTCAGTGTTGAAATTACAATGGGTTACGGGGATTTCAACCAAAATTGCAGCGGAATTGGTGATTCATTCAAAGAAGCATCATCATTTACGAGTAACATCTACATTTGTCTTGTTGACAGGTATAATAGAGCTTCTTTTGCCAAAATATCGTATAATTTGCACAAACGCATCTTGCAGCAGCTATTTAGACAGAATTCTGAAACATTGTGTCTCATTAAACACGCAATTGACGACCAGAGGGATCAAGAGCTTACGGAAAACCTCACTGTGTTGGTTTTCAGCAACACAAGAAGAAATTTCATGTTTATTTTCATACTAAGAAATTCTCGTTTCTCTAGATGTCGATGACTCCTAAAAAATTACTGTCACTGGAACGAAAAAAATTGGGAAGTACAGCTTCTGATACATCGCAATAGATAAAGTTCTGTGTGTTTAGGGATTGGCAAAATACTCTCCTCCACGTGTGCTATCGTTCGCCAAAATCTCGTTTCGATGTCTGGAGCGGCTTAAGAGATACGAGAGATGTTGTGAATAGTTCATTGTCGCGGGCTTGCGATCGGGAGTGAGCGCGCGCTGCCAAGTCTAAAGAAAAATTCAACATGTTGGCTAAATTTCATACACAGCAACATGTGATGTAATACACACCAAACGTAAAATCAAAGCGACCCCTATTTTTGTTTGCAAACATTTTGGAATTTCCGATAGTGTCTTCTAACATTCTGCGTGGTTTCTGTTTGTTCTAAGTCGTGTATCCCTACCACTTTCGCGCAACGACGCTCTGAGCGTGTTTTTTAGGGAATTGACTAGTTTGAACCTGGGACCTGTTGCTGGTAAGGAGACGCCAGACCACACATGACATGTAGAGATCAGAAGAGTTCAGTGAGACTAGCGATGATATAACCAAATACTTAATGATTTCAGCGTCAGCTCCACTGCACTCCCTGTAAAAGAATCTTAATACTAACTAAATTTAGTGGAAGGGGTTCACGGCTTTCCTATTTTTAGGTAGCTGGTAAAATAACGTCGAAAAAGCAGTTAAGTTTACCATTGGAAATTTTATTCTACTCACAAAACATTATTTATAAATTGCATTATTGATAAAAGGAAATGTTTTAATGCAGGATGATAAAAACTAAACTGCGTTCAACAAAAATGTGAACGAATATTCCCTGAATGGGTTTCCAAGTTCTACAATGGATCGAAGGATGACCTATGCCATGTCACATCTATAATCTAGGTTTAAAATAAGTTTCATAAAAGAGAAAGCTATCAAAATGGTCTATAGTGACCCTCAATTATCTTTAATTACTTATCTAACTTGTCGTAAATTACAGTGGCTGATGTGGCTTCTCAATAATTATATAACAGAAAAATCATCGCGTTTCAGATTTTAACTTACGTAGCAAATGTGAATACCATGAGCTTTAATTGACGATCGACATTAGTATTACGCAAAACGGGGATGTAACAGATGAGACTGCTGCAGTTCTGAGTGAAGCCTTATGCGCTCAAAAATGCGGCATCACGTGCGTTCATTACCTTGTCGGTGTTCATCAGGGGGCGGCGGTTGGCGCAGCTCCATACAGCTCGCCATCTCGGAAGCAACTCTCTCCTAACTTCTCCTTACTACAATTTACCGAAGTTGGTTTTAAAAAAAACTATCTGGCTGTGTTTTCATCTGACCAATCAGGGTCTCAATGTTAACCTTAAGCTCCACCTACAAAAATTCTGTCTATCCAATGAGAAACGTTATACTTCTCGTGGTGGGGCAATGTTTTTTAAGTTTGCAACGTAACAGAGACGCGAAAAAGTCTCACGCTAAAACTTGCAGCTGGTGTGGCCCTTTTAGTGTTATTGTAAGATCTATACTGTTCTTCTGGAGGGCTCTAGCTTTTAACATGGGCTGGGGGGTGGTCCTGGTGGTTAGCTGGCCGCGTGGGTGTCCGTCCCTTATCGTAGAGCCTTCTAGCTTAACACGGTTCTGCTCTCGGCTTCTGTTCTCGTTTCTCCTCTTGGAACTGCGTCTGTCTCACGGTGGGGAGGTATGACATGCGTTTAGGCATACTTGTGTTAGTCTGTGGTATTCCATTTGCTCACTCGTTACTCGTATTACTTTGGTTAATTTAATGTCACGATTTATTCGTAGCTATGTGACGTACTACTGGATTTGCTTTCATGTCAGCGTTTTCATGGAAGGTGTTGGATTTGCCTGACACCTTACAGTCTTACTTAAATGTGTGTATCACAGTAAGTATGACCATTGGCGAGATGATAGGCGCTTCACTAGGGAGCTGACAGATAACGCTACAAGTAACACAAAGATCAACTATTTTTTATCGAATAGTTTCTTTAAAATCGTTTGAGAAAGACAACAGGATGCGCGCTTCGATTCTGTCAGCGCAGCGCGTAGGGACTGTTGATATTTTTAAAATGTCGTGTCACCTCACACGTGCTGTGCGCATCTCGGTTTGCGCTTAGCCTGAAATGGAGAAACCAGAAGTTGTGCGATTACAAAATGCACTTAGAAGAGCCAATGCCGGAAGCAGTCCACTGCACAAACGCATCGCAAATGGTAACCATAAGAAAGCCCCGTCAGATCTCTGAATATTGATAAAGCGGTAAGAAACGGAAAATCATAGTAGACATTAGGTAAAATTCTAACCGCGAAATACGGAGATGCGCTTTGATAACTAATTTCCTCTGGACAGCGTACTTTTAACAAAATAAGTCGCCCAAAGGACGTGGACTTTGTTTGAAGCCCGAATTCTTGCCACTTCTCTTCGACGACATATTTTCGGAATTTAGTAAAGGGTCTCCAACGTCAGTACAAATTTAATATGCATTCCGTGGAAGCAATTAGGACCAATTTTTGGGTAGAAGGTAAAAATGAACGATTCGGTGTTCTGAATGTCGACAAAGCTCCAGGCCGAAGAAAAATTACAATGCAGTAACACATATCTGAGAGTGAACTGTTTCGTTAATTTGTAAAAAAATACAGTCCAGGTTAGTAATAACAAACTTAAAAATCTTTTTTGTTCCTCTGCTCCATTACAAACGTCTCGTAACGTGTTCGAGTGGTAACGTTAAGTCCTGGTTACGTCTCTCAGGATGTTGACTGACTGGCTTATCCAGGTAGAGGAAGCCGGAACAACAATTACTCCATTCACTTCAGACGGCGGTCAGCAAGATGAAAGGGTTTGGAAATGTCTACGGGTTTCGAGGATAAAAAAATAACGTCACTTGTTCCAGACCGAACGCCGTTGATGAAATCAAAGGAAAATGACTTTTCCGATGCCATTCATTTAACAAACTGCGGAAGAAATAATTTTTGTTATGAAACTGACGTACTTTTTAACGGTGGGATGGACTACTGCAATATTCATCGTCTAGGCTATCTATAGGATAATTCCAAAGAATTCGCTGGATTGAGAATTTGCCACAAATTAATTCCTGACTTTCGTGGATCAGACGTTGTTTCAACAGATGAGATTAGGTCTGCAGCTGATCACTAGTTCAGCAGCCAACAGCACAAAGTTCTTGAGGGAAACAAGAGCTGTGGGATTCGAAAGTAGTGATTTAACGCAATGATGGACGTGCGGCGTGAACAACTTAAGGGACCTATTTAACTGTTCATTTTCTGATAATGCTTTGTATAAAAACACAAACTCAGTAAAAGATAGTGAAGTGTCTCAACAAAATAAACTTAATTTTCACAAATCCTGACAATTAGTGTCAGGGGTCGGTCTTTAATCAGAAAGGGCAGGCAGCCAGCCAAAAAAAAAAAAAATGTTCAAATGTGTGTGAAATCAGTCCCTAAGCTTACACACTACTTAAACTAAATCATCCTAAGGACAAACACACACACCCATGCCCAAGGGAGGATTCGCACCTCCGCCATTCTAACAGGCGAGATAAAGCGGCTGCTCGTTTACATTGTGTCCAATTAGTAAATGCTTTTTCAAAACACCAACACGATGAGATGTCTTGAAAACGCGTGCTGTTGGTAAAATTTGTTGTAATAAAATGATGAGAAGCGTAATATTGGTGGTTAAAGATGTACTTTAATTGGAGACGTTTGTTTGGGAAACAAGTGGTCTAAAAGAACTAGCTCGTAAATCGTCTTTTATACACTTCATATATGGCTACATTTTATACATGGCTGAGACTAAGTTACCTTTTAATTGTGTTGCAAATGTGTCGGTGATTTCTATGCTTTTTATTTTGTATGGTAATTTGCTTTGCGAGATGATCAACGTGTGAATATTTATATGCATTTGCAAGTGTCACGCTTAATTTGTAAATTATTGACAATGGAAACTCATACCTGAATGCGTGTGTGTGTGTGTGTGTGTGTGTGTGTGAGAGAGAGAGAGAGAGAGAGAGAGAGAGAGAGAGAGAGAGAGAGAGAGAACTAGAATATGGACACAACATAGAATATTACAGAACATATTACTTAATAAGAAATTCGGATAATCTTTTTACCACCGTAAATACGAGAATTATTTTTTTTTTTTTTGATGTGGCAGGACGCGACTCACACCTCTGTAGCTACCCTCTGCTCCGTTTAACTCAACGCTTATAACCGCTACATCACAATGCACTGCTGCAAGCTTAACCTCCGTACCATAGATTAAACGTAATGAAATGTTTAACAGCCGATACATTCTTATATGACGTTTAATTATAACAAATCTGAACAAAAATGATATCTTTTTACATATCTTCGATGTGCAGTTCCCCAACAATTGCATTTTAGTAATACGCAATTTATGACACGAAATCCCCTATGGTATCTCGAAGTAGCCCGCATCTGACGCTAACAAGTCTAATAGCACTTCCTGTGGTCTTCGACAGCCGCTTCTGACCTCAAAACGACGTCACGTTTGCACAAAGTCTGATGAACTGTTATAGGTTACCCCTGCGTTAAGAGGGCGATGAAAACTATTATGCCCCACACCCAACAGTTAAACATTACTACTGAGCTGGAGCGTGTCGCACAAATGAAAACACTTAACACTTAACTACCGGCCACTCTACGACAAGTGTGAATTTCGCTATTTTCTGCTCCCACGCACAGAAAATACTTCCGCCCCTCATTTCAACATACAGTAAGTGCTTCGTCAAGTAATGTACATCTGCAGCTCATAAGCCGCCCCGACACTCTGCCGCCCTAGGCGCCTGTCTTGTCTGCCTAGGAATAAATATGCCTCTGGTGCGTGCCGGAAAGTGCTCGGCCCCCCGAGGCCATTCTATGCTCCGCCGCCGCTTCAGCCTAGCTGCTGCCATTCCCCTTCCTCGCTCCCGCTCCCACACGACAGTTGACGCCACAGTGCCAACAGTGCGTCAGCCGTTCGGGGAAGTCCCAGCGTCCGGCGAACCTGGGCTAGCTGTGGTAGACGCAGTTCTCTCCACTTCTGCCGCTGATAAAGCGCAGTTTCGCAATGACAACATACTGTATTTGCTCACAGCTTCCAGGCAAAGTGCTCACTGCTGCGTCCATCAAAGGAACTTCTGGCGGATCAGAGGCTGCAACGTGAACCCTCGATTTTTACCATCCTAGCTGTCTGTGCAAGAGTCAGAAACGCATCATGACGTGCAATGATATAACGTGTGCTTCACAAATGTAAAGTGTCTGGAAGGTTTACAGTGGCATAAATTACACTGCAGAGTTCAAAATTCATTGTAATTTACGATGAAGTAGTATAGACTCATCAATATGCAAGATACTCAAGCGTCACACCAGATATGCTTATGACGAAATGAAAGTCACATTTTACGTTCAAACAACTTTTTCCGAAAAAAACTGGTAGGTGCGCGATAAATTTAGAGACATACCCGTAGTAAATACGTTATTTCCGCGCCGCAGGTTCATCTTAATGGCAGGCGGTTTTATACAGGGTGAGTCGGGGGGAAAGGCACATGCTTCGAGCGGTGATAGTATCAGTGATTCTGAAAAAAAAAAAAAAAAAAAAAAATTCTTATCGACATACGCTCTACTCTGAACGGTTTCCAGGATAGAACACGTTTAGGGTACGCTGTTACCTATTTCCTGTATTATTCAGTACATCGTCATTGTTTACAACGTGCACCAGCAGTGTAGAGGAATTCGAGACGAACGATTTAATATGGGACATTTACGGTCTGTGAAGTCGGGAAACTATCTGAAACTGGCGTACGAGAACTACCTAAGCTACAGCGCATGC
Organism: Schistocerca piceifrons; assembly: GCF_021461385.2. Classification (NCBI taxonomy): domain Eukaryota; kingdom Metazoa; phylum Arthropoda; class Insecta; order Orthoptera; family Acrididae; genus Schistocerca; species Schistocerca piceifrons. Next base: position 565,321,157 of record NC_060143.1, read on the forward strand.
GCGTCGCGCGAGAATGTCAAAATTCCCTCACGCTCTTCGGGAAAACTACACTGGAGAGCCAAAGAAACTGATACACCTGCCTAATAATGTGTAGGACGCCCACGGGCACGCAGAACTGCCGCAACACGGCATGGAATGGACTCGACTAATGTCCGAAGTAGTGTTGGGGGGAACTTACACCATGAATCCTGAAGGACTGTCCATAAATCCGTAAGAGTACAAGGGGGTGGAGATCTCTTCTGAACAGCACGTTGCAAGGCATCCTAGATACGCTCAATAATGTTCATGTCTTGGAGTTTGGCGGCCAGCGAAAGTATTTAAACTCAGAAGTGTGTTCCTGGAGCCACTCTGTAGCAATTCTGGATGTGTGCGCTGTCGCATTGTCGTGCTGGAATTACCCAAGTCCATCGGAATGCACAATGAACATGAATGAATGCAGGTAGTCAGACAGGGTACTTACGTACGTGTCACTTGTCAGAGTCGTATCTAGACGTATCAGGAGTCCCATATCACTTCAACTGCTCACTCCCCACACGATTACAGAGTCTAGTCTCCATTAGCTTGAACAGTCTCCTGCTGGCATGCAGGATTCATGGATTCATGAGGTTGTCTCCATAACCGTAAACATCCATCCACTCGATACAATTTGAAACGTGTCTCTTCCGACGAGGCAACATGTTTCCAGTCGTCAACAGTCCAATGTCAGTGTTGACGAGCCCAGGCGAGGCGGAAAGCTTTGTGTCGTGCAGTCATCAAGGTTACACGCGTGGTCCTTCGGCTTCAAAAGTCCATATTGATGATGTTTTGTAGAATGGTTCGCACGCTGACAGTTGTTGATGGCTCAGCGCTGAAATCTGCAGCAATTTGCGGAAAGGTTGCACTTGTGTCACGTTGAACGACTCTGTTCAGTCGTCTCTGGTCCCGTTCTTGTAGGATCTTTTTCCGGCCGCAGCGATGTCGGAGATTTGATGTTTTACCGGGTTCCTGATATTCACGGTACACTCGTGAAATGGTCGTACGGGAAAACCTCATTTCATCGTTACCTCGGAGATGCTGTGTCCGATCGCTAGTGCACCGACTGTAGCACCACGTTCAAAAGTCACTTAAATCTTGATAACCTGCCATTGTAGCAGCAGTAACGGATCTAACAACTACGCCAGACACTTGCCTTATACAGGCGTTGCTGACCGCAGCGCCGTATTTTGCCTATTTACATATCTCTGTATTTGAATACGGATGCCTATACCAGTTTCTTTGGCGCTTCAGTGTGTTAGACTAAGAGAAAAACGAATAGGAACTTTCTTGTAGAAAATTTAATGTAGTTTTTTGCTGCTACAGGTTTCGGCTAGAGAGCATGATTTCTACTTATTCAAGAAAAACGTATAAAAGTAACATTAAACGCACTCTATCTCGGAAGCCATTGGGGAGGTGCTCATAATGTTCTGGCTGATCAGTGTAGAGTGGTTCATCTTAGCTAATATTTTGGCTTTACAATGTGGCAAGTTTCTGCATTACAAGTACATCTGAGTCAAAGTGGACGACCTCTTGTATTTTTCAGGGTTGTTTGCTTTAAAGTTCACAGAGAATCTGATGCATTGCGACCGTGTAACGCAGTTAGTTGCTGTGAACTGCCGGTACAGAACACTGGAACTTTGAAGCAGCGTGTATGTACCACGTGTCCACCAATTTACTCCCAGCTGCTCTCAAAACTTTTAAATTCTGCGTCGGCTCGCTTGTGGTACGACCAGAACGGCAGTTTCCTACCATGCTGAGATGTGCAGATCGGTTGATTTTTTGTACCACCTGTTACTGATGGTCTTATTTTATAGTAGCACAAAGTTTTAATCTTTGCCAGTAAGCTGTTCTGATTGGTTAATAGACAACAGACCGGGTAGTCAACATGTTTAGTTGCACCACTCTGAACGTTTCGTGCCGTATTTTGGGGATTTCGTATAAAAACTTATGCGCAACGAAATATCCGTCAAAAAGTCACACTTCTGCGTACGATTTCTGTAAACAAATTGCCACAAAATACGGTAAGGTTATAAAAAAGCGTTATCTTTGCAAGTATCAGTTACGGGAGGTAAAGATCCAAGTTTAATTTCTGCAGCTGCTGATGTCACGTGAAACATTTGTTTACACGTCGGCGAGTTATTTGGTATCGAGAATAGGTATTGCAAGTACAGGGTGCGGCTCTTAAATCCGGACAAACTTCAGTCTGCATTTCCCGACATTCGTACTTCTGCCAGAGGTCACGATTGGCGTTCCTTACAGCCACAGGCATCAAGTAGTCAGAACCTCAAAATGGCCGAGATGTTACGGACAAGTGCGGAGTGCAACCGAAGAGCCGCGATTATCGAAAGTCTTCGCTCTGGGCGCTCGCCCACTGAAATAGTTCAAATGGTTCAAATGGCTCTGAGCACTATGGGACTTAACATCGGTGGTCATCAGTCCCCTAGAACTTAGAACTACTTAAACCTAACTAACCTAAGGACATCACACACATCCATGCCCCAGGCAGGATTCGAACCTGGACCGTAGCAGTCGCGCGGGTCCGGACTGAGCGCTTTAACCGCGAGACCACCGCGGCCGGCCTGAAATAGTTCGATTCTTCGGGTACCTTAGATCAACTGCTTACGATAGTATGACCAAGTATAATGCCTCGGAGAAGTCTGGGGTTCACGTCTTAGGCGGTGTCCAGTGATGGTGATATCATGGAGCCGTAATTATTAGAAAAGGGAAAAACCGTCACAAAAGAAGTTTATCTGCAAGTTTTGTCGAATGTCGTGAAACAGTGGATGATAACTGTGGCCCCCGGCAGCCAACACGTCTTTCAGCAGGACGGTGCACCGGCTGATACGAGCCATCTAGTCCGAAACTGGCTCTCGGATAACGTTGACATGTTCCGGACAAAGGAGTTCTGGGGAAAACATGACGGACGATTCAGCCTGTTATATAGGAGCTCTATCTCCCGCAGTGACGACAAGCTTGACAAGCATGCTTTGCGCAAGCATGTTTGATCAAGGAAGCACAAAATCCTCGCGTCTCTACACGGTTGAAGGACGCTTGTACAAGCATCAGTTCGGATCAGAAAATGTCGAACTCAGCCAACGATGCGGTGGCTTTGGTAGCCATTTGGCTCATGTTAAGAAAAAAAAAAAAGAGAAAACGTGATACGCGGAGAAAAGAGTGGTTAAATAAACGAAAACATTATTCCCGTATTAACTATTCACGGTAGACACGCTGTGGAAGGTGTCTCACAGTACTGTAGCTTTGCTTCTCTCCTCCATGAGATATTGCATTCTTCTTTTAATCTATCTGCATTGTAGCACAACCTTCGTGCATAATGTAATACAACAGGACCGAATAAAAGTCAAGTGAAATCACTGACAAATGCTTGCACAAGCCTCCCACAGTAATTGCACTAACAATTAATTTTTATGCTAGTTATTTTTTACAATCTGTAATATGTGACTGTTATTTGTGCTGTGCACAAGCCTCCCACAGTAATTGCACTAACCATTAATTTTTATGCTAGTTATTTTTTACAGTTTGTAATACGTGACTGTTATCTGTGCTGTGAGTGGCTGATGGAGAACGACCAGTCCCATTATTGCTTCTATAGTACGGAAGCTATTGTACTGTAATTTGAGGACTTTTTAATAACATCCATGTGCAAAGAAGAAAATCTATCAAAAACTTCCACTTTATCTACGGCTTCTTGACACACAGTGGTGCAAAATGTGATGACGGTATATAAAAACGTTACTTCTCTAAGCATTAGTTACTGACATAAGCTGGGGTGACATCACAGTAGTAGATTTCTTCACTCTTAAGCGAAATGTGTAGTTTGAAAAAAAAAAAAAAACGAAAACCTGAAAATTCTCTAATACAAAACTGTATGAAACTACAGAAACAGAGCAATTTCGTCACTTAAAGGCTGAACTGTGTTGTTACGGTCTTCAGTCTGAAGGCTGGTTTCTTACAGCTCTTCATGCTACTCCATATTGTGGGAGCCTCTTCATCTCAGAATAACTACTGCAATCTACATCTATCTGAATCTGCTTACAATATTCATCATTTGGTCTCCCTCTACGATTTTTACCACCCACACTTCCCTCCAGAACTAAACTGATGATTGATTGATACTTCAAAGTGTGTCCTAAGAACCGGTCTCTTCTTTAGATCAAGTTGTGGCACAAATTCCTTGTCTCCCCAGTTTTATCCAGTACCTCCTCGTTAGTTACGTCATCGACCCAACTAAACTTAAGCATTCTTCTGTAACACCACATGTTGAAAGCTTCTATTCTCTTTTTATCTAAACTGTTTATCACCCGTGTTTCACCTCCGTGTATGGCTACATTCCAGATAAATACACTATGTGATCGAAAGTATCCGGACACCTGGCTGGAAATGACTTACAAGTCCGTGGCACCCTCCATCGGTAATACTGGAATTCAATATGGTGTTGGCCCACCCTTAGCTTTGATGACAGCTTCACTCTCGCACTCGCAGGCATACGTGCAGTCAGGTGCTGGAAGTTTTCTTGGGGAATGGCAGCCCATTTTCACGGAGTGCTGCACTCAGGAGAGGTATCGATGCCGGTCGGTAAGGCCTGGCACGAAGTCGGCGATCCAAAACATCCCAAAGGTGTTCTATAGGATTCAGGTCAGGACCCTGTGCAGGCCAGTCCATTATCGGGATGTTATTGTCCTGTAACCACTGCGCCACAGGCCGTGCATTATGAACAGGTGCTCGGTCGTGTTGAAAGACGCAATCGTCATCCCCGAATTGCTCTTCAACAGTGGGAATCAAGAAGGTGCTTAAAACATCAAATTAAGCCTGTGCTGTCATACTGTCACGCAAAACAACAAGGGGTGCAAGCCCCCTCCATGAAAAACACGACCATAGCATAACACCACCGCCTCCGAATATTACTGTTGGCACTACACACGCTGGCAAGCGACGTTCATTAGCCATACCCACACCCTGCCATCGGATCGCCACATTGTGTAACGTGATTCAACTGTCGTCGGTCTCTGTCAGTCAACAGACGAGGTCGGCCCGTACGCTTTTGTGCTGTACGTGTGCCTTCACGTTGCCACTTCACTATCACATCGGAAACAGTGGACCCAAGGATGTTCAGGAGTGTTGCATACAGGCTTATGACACAAGTGACACTCGATCACCTGACCACGTTCGAAGTCCGTGAGTTCCTCGGAGCGCCCCATTCTGCTCTCTCACGATGTCTAATGACTACTGAGGTCGATGATATGGAGTACCTGGCAGGCGGTGGCAGCACAATGCATCTAATATGAATAACGCATGTTTTGGGGGGTCCGGATACTTTTGATCACATGGTGTATCTTCGGAAAAGACATTCTAGCACTTAAACCTATATTCGACTCTAATAAATTTCTCTCCTGCAGAAATGCTTTCCTTGCCATTGCCAGTCTACGTTTTATATCCACTCCACATCGGCGATCATCATTTATTTTGCAGCCCGGATAGCAAAATGCATTTTCTATTTTAAGTGTCTCATTTTCTAATCTAATTCCCTTAGCATCACCTGATTTAATTCGACTATATTCAATTATACTTGTTTTGCTTTTGTCGATCTTCATCTTATATCTTCCTCTCAAGACACTGTCCATTCTGTTCAGCTGCTCTTCCAAGTCATTTGCTGTCTGTGACGGAATTACAATGTTATCGGAAAACCTCAAAGTTTGTATAATCTTCTCCCTGAATTTTAATTCCTACTCGAAAGTTTTCTTTGGTTTCCCTTCCTTCTTGTTCAGTGTACATACTGAATAACATCGGCGATAGGCTACAAACCTATTTCGCTCCCTCCTTAGCCACTGCTTCCCTTTCATGCCCCGTGATTCTCATCACTGCCGTCTGTTTTCTCTACAAGTTGTTAAAAAGCGTTTCGCTCCCTGTATTTTACCCCAGCTATCTTCATAATTTCAAAGACAGTATTCCAGTCAACATTGTCTAAGTCCACAAATGTTATAAATGTAGGTTTGTCTTTCCTTAACGTTTCTTCTACGAGCAGTCGTAGGGTTAGAATTGCCTCGCGTTTTCCTACATTTCTTCAGAATTCAAACTGATCTTCTCCGAGGTCTGCTTCTACCAATTTTTCCATTCTTCTGTAAAGAATTCGTGTTAGTATTTTGCAGCCGTGACTTATTAAACTGAATGTTCGGTGATTTGCTTTCTTTGGAATTGGAATTACTGCATTCTTCTTGAAATCTGAGAGTATTTCACCTGTGTCATACATCTTGCACTCCAGATGGAAGAATTTTTGTCATGGCTGGCTCTCCAAAGGCTATCACTAGTTCTGATGGACTACCGTCTACTCCCGGGGCCTTTCGATTTAGATCTTTCAGAGCTTTGTCAAATTCTTCTCGCGGTATAATACGGCATATTTCATCTTCATCTAAGTCCAGTTCCATTTCTATAATCTTGCTTTCAAGTTTATCTGCCTTGTGTAGACCCTCTATATACTCCTTGTACCTTTCAGCTTTCCCTTCTTTGCTTATGATTCTTGATATTCATACAGCTGCTGCTCTTTTTCCCAAAGGTCTCTTTAATTGTCCTGTAGGGTATATCAATCTGTCCCCTAGTGAAATGCTTTTAAATCCTTACATTTTTCCTCTAGCGATTACTGCTTAGCAATGTTGCACTTCCTGTCAATGTCATTTGTAAACGTTTGTATTCCCTTTCGCCTGCTTCAATTCCGGCAGTTTTAAATTTTCTCCTTTCATCAGTCAAATCCAGTATCTCTTGCGTTATTGAAAGATTCTTACTACGCCTTGCCTTTTTCTTACTTGATCCTCTGCTGCCTTCACTATTTTTTGTCTCAAAGCTACACATTCTTCTTCTATTGTATTCCTTTCCGCTGTTCTTGTGAGTCGTTCCATAATGCTCCCTCTGAAACCCTCTACAACCTCTGGATCTTTCAGTTTATCCAGATCCCATCTTCTTAAATTCCTGCCTTTTTGCAGTTTCTTCAGTTTTAATCTGCAGTTCATAACCAATAAATTGTGGGCGGAGTCCACATCTGCCCCTGGAGATGTCTTGCTGTTTAAAACCTCGTTCCTAAATCTCTGCCTTACCATTATACACTGAAGCACCAAATAAACTGGTGTAGACGTGCGTATTCAAGTACAGCGATACGTAAACAGACAGAATACGGCGCAGCGTTGGACAACGCCTACGTAAGACAAGTGTCTAGCGCAGTTGTTAGATCGGTTACTGCTGCTACAATGGCAGGTTATCAAGATTTAAGTGAGTTAGAATTTGGTGTTATAGTAGGTGCACGAACGATGGGACACATCTTCAAGGTAGCGAGGAAGTGGGGATTTCCCATACCACCATTTCATGATTGTATCGTAAATATCAGGAATGCGGCAAAACATCAGATCTCCAACATCGCTGCGGCCGGAAAAAGATCCTGCGGAAACGGGACCAACGACGACTGAAGAGAGTCGTTCAACGTGACAGAAGTGCAACCCTTCCACAAACTGCTGCAGATTACAGTGCTGAGCCATCAACAACTGTCAGCGTGCGAACCATTTTACGAAACATCATCGATATGGACTTTTGGAGCCGAAGGCCAACGCGTGTACCCTCGATGACTGCACGATACAAAGCTTTACGCCTCGCCTGGGCTCGTCAACACCGACGTTGGACTGTTGATGACTGGAAACATGTTGCCCTGTCGGACGAGACTCGTTTCAAATTGTATTGAGCGGATGGACGTGTACGGGTATGGAGACAACTCACGGACCCTGCATGTCAGTAGGGGCTGTTGAAGCACGGTTGGAGGCTCTGTAATGTTGTGGGTCGTGTGCAGTTGGAGAGATATGGGACCCCTGATATGTCTAGATACGACTCATGACAGGTGACGCTTACGTAAGCATCTTGTCTAATCACCGGCATCCATTAATGTCCAATGGGCATTCCGACGGACTTTGGCAATTTCAGCAGAACCATGCGATACCCTACATTTCCAGAATTGCTACAGAGAGGCTCCAGGAACACTCTTCTGAGTTTAAACACTTCCGCTGGCCATCAGACTCCCCAGACATGAACATTATTGAGCATATCTGGGATGCCTTGCAACGTGCTGTTCAGAAGAGATCGGTACCCCCTCGTACTCTTACGGATTTATGGAAAGCCCTGGAGGATTCATGGTGTCAATTCCCTCCAGCACTACTTCAGACATTAGTCGAGTCCATGCCACGCCATGTTGCGGCACTTCTGTGTGCTCCCAGGGGCCCTACACGATGTTAGGCAGGCGTCCCAGTTTCTTTGGCTCTTCAGTGTATATTCAGTCTGAAACCCTCCGGTGCCTACAGGTCTCTTTCAAGTATGCAACCTTCTTTTATGTTTCTCAAACCAAGTGCTAGCGATGACTAAATTATGTTCTGTGCAAAATTGTACCAGGTGGCTTCCTCTTTCATTCCTTTCCCCCAGTCCATATTCATATACTGGTTTGCTTTGTCTTCCTTTTCCCACTATTGAATTCCAGTTCTCCATTTCAATTAAATTTTCGTCTCCCTTAACTATCTGAATATCATCATTTATCTTATCGTATATATCTGCAATCTCCTCATCATCTGCGGAGCTAGTTGGCATGTAAACTTGTAATGGTATGGTAGGTATGGGCTTCTTGTCTATCATGCCTACGATAAAGCGTTCACTATGCTGTCCGTACTAGCTTACCCGCATTCCTATTTTCTTATTTATTATTAAACCTGCACCTGCATAATCCGTATTTGATTTTGTATTTATAACCCTGTATTCACCTGACGAGAAGTCCTATTCCTCCTGCCACTGGACTTCACTAATTCCCACTAAATCTATTTTCAGTCTATCCATTTCCCTATTTAAATGTTCTAACCTGCCTGTTACATTAATGGATCTAACATTCCACACTCTGATACGTAGAATGCCAGTTTTCTTTCCCCTGATGACGACATCCTCTTGAGTAGTCCCTGCTAGGAGATCCGAATGGGTGACTATATCACCACTGGAATATTTTACCCGAGAGGACGCTATCATCCATGAACTATACAGTAGAGATGCATATACGTTTGTAGATTCCCCTTCCTTTCAGCCATTCGCAGTACCAGCACAGCAAGGCCGTTTTGGTTAATGTTACATGGCCAGATCAGTCAGTCATCCAGACTGTTGCCTCTGCGATTACTGAAAGTGCTCCTGCCCCTCTTCAGGAACCACACTTTTGCCTGCCCCCTCAACAGATACTTCTACGTTGTGGTTGCCGTGCGGTACGGCTACCTGTATCGCTAAGACACACAGGCCTCTACACCAACGGCAAGGTCCATGAAAACCAACACTGGTACACATATTACATTTTTCGAGACCTATGAAGTGTTCTCTGCATATGTTGACATGAAGTTTTTTGGACGTTGGCAGAATTAGCTATCAAAATTCATATTATAATTGTCAATTGAGAAACTTATAAGGAACATCGTGAACAAAATTATAAAACTGTTTGTAACATTGCTGTGTGTCTTTTCAATATGAAATAACACAAAATACTTGGCTTACACACCAGCATTGCATCTATTATACATTTTTGTTGTTTTCTCCTTGAAGCATTCACTTCTCTTCTGTGTTTTGCTTCGCACAATAAAGCGCATCTAGCTGTACATGTGTGCCCCCGCGTCCCACCATAAGTTTGCTTCCTTGTGGTCCTCTGCGTTTTGGTGTTGATACTGATTTATTTGAAAGGTACATCATCATTATGATGGTTTGGGTTAGCAATCTGGTACATGCACCATGTGTTTGCCACGCATATGTCAATCAAATGGGTGAAGAATGGCCACCACTTCTTTGATCTTATCTTCGCCCTACAAGGTGATATCTGCTTGTCCAGTTGATCAACAGCACTTATAAGGACGTTGTATTCTTCAGTAGGATGTGGTATTGCAATGGATATTTCGTTTTTCTTTGTCCATGAGTATCTTTTAGCAGAGCTCAAGAGATAACAGAGCTGTAATTTGTGGCTACGCATACTAGTTTATTGATCCTCCATTTCACTACGACAATTTCGTTTTCTTTGTCAAACATGCAGTCACAGAATCCACATCCCTGTTGATTACCAATTCTGAAGCACCTGCTACATCTTGTACAACACATTCATCGTTCAGTGCATTTCTTCAGCGTCTCCTTCATCTGATGTTTCAACTGCACTGAGTGAAATAATCACCAGTTCTACGTTATCAGGTCATCTTTACTCACTTCATAGCTCTTTAGTTCTGCTAGAACCCCTTCAACTGTAAGTCCACATGGCAAGTTTATTATCCTGTTGGAGTCGCAAAATGTGAAAGGGATAATTTCAATCTACCACCGAACCCTGGAGAAAATCTCATACAATGTATACAAAGCAGATATCGACATCGTAAATAGTAATTTTTGAGTATAAGACGTTGATACAGTAATAAGGCACATCAACAAAGTAGTAATAATGTAACTTTGCATTTCCCGTTATTGGGACACAGAAAATAAATTGATATTGCTGTTACTTAAGTAGGTCTAAAATGCACCGAATGTTACATGGACATCCGCACGGTCATAACAGCACACCGACACAACTAAATCAGAATTCATTGCTGTACAGAAACTACCAGAAGGCATGCAGTGCAGCTAAGTGCGTAGACAAAAAATGGGCAAATTGATTCCTTTCCTGAAGCCAGTTAGGCAAAAATTATTTCTTTTCAGTTTGCAGGTATTATAGCAGTAATTTCAACATTGAGATACAACAATCAAAGCCAACAGTTTCGTTTCTTATGTAGAAACGAAATTTTTGCGTTCCAAAAAAAGGGCAATGGTAAATAATGGGTTAACGAAGTATAGATCTGGGTGACAAAGAAATGCTGATCTAAGCCAAAATGAGCTTAAGGAGTGCAATACGAGAAGCATTCGACGAATATCGCCAACCGATCTGACCAAAAATTCAAAGACTTCTTAGTATTACCCAAAGTTGCAATCGTGGAATGCAAGAAGAATGAAGAGTGTTCAGTAGAGAAAGGCATTTGGACCGGATGAGGTTGCTGTAAAATACTACGGAGATTCACCAAAAGAATTTGCTCCGCTGACAGCAGCAGTTTACCGTAGGTAGCTGGACCAACGCAGAGCACCAGGGAGATGGAAAAAACGTGGGGGGATTCACGTTTTCAAGACGGCACCCCACTGTCCCGCAGTCGCGTTCGGCGGGCAGAATGCGGGCTCGGCGGGACTGGTGTGCAGCCACGAGTCGGCAGCAAGTGTGGCTGGCTGGCTCTGCCCGATGTTCTGGATGGTACGGAATCGACAGATATCAGGGTCAGTCGAGGAGCGCCCTAATGGAACCTTTGTAGGGCCGTGAGTCATCACCTCCGCGTTATACAGGTCACCGAGCTTATTTTGAAGTCACCATAATAGGAAACTGTGATACTTGTACCTACGACGTCGAAAAGAGTATGTGCGATTAATAGAGTAGTTTCTCTAAGGACAAACGAAGATTAAACGTGTGATACGAGAAAATAAAAAATGGAATAATTTCACCAATAAAAATATTTCAGAGCGCAACTAACCTCTAGTTGGACGTTCTTTTCGTTGGTTTCACTTTGGGGTACCAGGAAGCCCTTTCGAATGCCACTACGGCGTAAGCTATTAGAATAGAGACTCACCAATACGACCAGGTGCAGTGGGAGAACTGTAAAAACATCGCGGTGGCTGTCCCTTCTTTTCCTGGAACAGAAATGAAATTAGCGAAATCCGAGCTGCGAAGTTTGTTACTATCGAGTGAAATGCTCTCGCATTTGTCTTTTCCAGGCTCTACGCATACCGAATGCAAGTTAATATAATGCCTATGAAATAAGTGTATAAAATTCACAGTACTTTTGAACGGGACGTGTCTGTACTGGGGTCGTAACGATATTCTACGTCTGCAGAACGCTTACTGGTAATCCTGATGCCGTTACAAAGTCACTAGACTATGGAGGCGGTGTTACGTTGCACACAAAAATTGTGTTCAGAATATACGAATGCTCGCTTCACAGATATTTCCTCTTTCTGAGCAGACAGAATGCTCTTAGAGCACAGTGGAGTAACTGGATACTTATTAACTGCACTGCTCATTATACCGAAAGTCTTTAGCGTACTTCTTAGTCAGACATTCAGTCGTACTCGCGATACATTCTCTAGTAAGGTACCAGGACACTATTGTTTGTATATACTGTTGTAATTCTGTTGAAAAAGGTGGTACGAATTTAAGACTAGTTCTAATACAGTCTAATAGTGTGGAATGTCTAAGACAAAGACTGCATAGATACAGCAGCAAAAACATTAGCAAAAAAAAAAAACATTTTATAGTAGTGATACGGACTGAATTTCATATTTATACACCGATGTATACTTTTCGTCTTTTTTTAATGAAAAAGTGCAAAGCACGACCGTTGCTTAATAATGTTTAATGCACCGGCCAATAGAAACTATATGATTTCGTTCCAAGCAAGGTGAAACACAAAGGCCCAATGGCACATTACTATCAGAACGATGGAATAAAATACCGAGTCCGCTGTCCACCAACCAATCATAGGACAGATAGTTGATAAAGACCAGCAAAAAATAAGTGATCTCGAAAAGTAACATAGCATACCGTGAGAGACACCGCAAAACAACTGTGTGCGCTATCTCTGCACACGGATATGTGCTTTTCTCTCTGTCTCTGTCTCTTTTACACACACGCACACACACACACACACACACACACACAAATGCGGACCTTCAAACACGTGCGATGTTTATGGAACTTATCAGTGTCGTCGCTCATAAACGTGTCGTGGCAGTTGGTTGTTCAGAACGCCGTGTATTAGTACGTTAAAGTGCCGGAAAAACTGGTAGCGAAGTTTTCGTCTCTTTGGAATAGTACACTTCGATTACATTTTCTGCGATTCAGTTTCTGATGGCGCTACGTATTTGTTAATCTGACCATCCCAGACCTCGCTAGCACAGCGCACACATTTGATGGGAACAAACTTATTTTCCTTAACAGCTGATGCAGCAGGTTCTTGATTAGCGAGACTACATCACGCTGTATGTTCTTCTGCGGCGGAATGCAGTTGGTACCGCTGTCGTTTGAGCCGTTGGCGGTACTGACGGTGTGGCAATCTCCAGACGCTTGCGCATTTCCTGCGGGAGAGTTGCGTAGTGAGGAGGTGAACCGACAATTCCTGCTGCTGCTGCTGCCAGCTGCGCGGATACTTTCTTTTTTTTTTGTTTTTTGTTTTTTTTTGTTTTTTTTTGACGCGGCCACTTTGTTAGTAAGGTAAGGACGACTTCTTTTAATTCGTGCGCAAGTTTTCAATTTATTTTACTGCGTAGCGATGGTTGTTTCACGTTCTCAGTTATTTCACCACCGAGCCTAATGTAGATAAAGATTTTCGGTTATTATGCCCTCAAACTGTTCGCGAATTTCGCATTAAAAATTAGCAAACCTATCGCTATTCCTGTAAATTCTGTCGCTTCACAGATTGTATGCACAGCTATAAAAAGTACTGCACGGCTGCGAATAAGATGCCGTAAGCGGCACATCATTTTCGTAAAACGTACGGAACGACGTAGTTATAGTACTGTACACGTAAATATGTGGTACAGAAAAAGCCTCCCGTCCTTGTTACTCAGGAATAACGCTGCAAAATAAAGGAACAAAATATATATTCTGCAGTAGAACGAAACGTTTTCCTTCTATTTTCAGTAGGCGTGATGTCAAGACAAAACTTGAATACCTGCTGAACGGAATAATTCGTTTGTCAAAACTTACCACAGACTCTTGTACCTATCACACGCGATTGCACAGAATGAGACGCTTTTCTGACAAATCGTAAACGCACCATTGCGTCAGTTCGGCATATTTTAGCAGCACTCAACTTCACGAGATCCACCAGCTCCATAAAGATTCAGTCCAAAACGGCGTGAGCTCAACTTGTTCCTCCTGATACTGTAAGGAGGAGGCCCCTCTTTCCCACTCAGCACTCTGGGCACGTGGCCAGGGCCCTGTGTTCGATAGGGACCCCCTAGTTCCTGTCAGATCACCAAACAATAACCGGTATTTACTACCGAAAAATTCGAACGATAATGACTGACTACAAACCTACTTGCTTATTGGCTTTGCGCAGTGCACAGTTCTGCACAGAACGAATAGCGACGTAAAATTAAACGTGACTGATCGACTTAAAGTAAACCGACTCCACGATCAGGAATTCCCCTGTGTCTGTGTGCGGTGGTGTAAAGTTTGTTTTGTTTGCAGTTGTTACTGACTGTGCCCCGAGGTATTCTTTGATTAAATCGTCGTTTGCCTGTTTTGTTTTGTGATAGCGACTGTTTTCGGTGTAAAAATGAATACTGAATTGTAATATAAAATGTCGGAACGGTCATATTCTAGTGGATGTGCAAGAAGGAAAAAAAGCTGTACATAAGAAGGAAGTAATTGAAAAGTTACCAAAATTAGCAGCGTATTTTACTATTACTAGTAGAGCAACTTTTGTAAGTAGCAGTCAAATAAATCGTCCACATGATGAGTCCTGTCGATCACAAATTGCAGGAATTTCTGCATGTTCATGTTCTACACTAATTTAAGAATTCTACCAGTTTAGGAAAAGGGACTGAATCAGAAAGCTATCGTCCCTATGACAAAAGTGCAACAACTTTCGTGACTTCACAGTGTTAGTTGAACAACAATTTTCGAACCCAGAAGAAATATCACTCGATCCTGCTGATAATTTTCATGAAAATTTTACAGAAACAAATCGAGAAATTTTGATTTGTAAGGGACCTGTATATTTTCAAAATAACGATTCTGACTTTTGCGGGACATTCATAATTTACAAAGATGGTAATAAATCAGTAACTAAGTATTTAAACAAAGCATTATTTCTTCGCAAATTACAGAACAATGGAAGCGTCGAAAGAAAATTGTTGTTGTGCTTGCCTTCCAAAACTCTGTATTTTGTTTTTCATGCTGCTTATTTAACCCTTCTGATGTAAATCTGTGCTCTCCAAGATGTAATGATTGGAGGCAAATTACTCACATAATTTTAACACATGAAAATAGCGCAGCACATAGGCAATCTACGGTGACTTACCTGGCACAATGTAAAGCGTAGAATAGATATAGACTTATTATCTCAACATCAAAATAAGTGGATTACTGGAGAAATGTACTTAAACGTATTGTAGCAGTTGTAAAATTTTTGGCATCGAGAGGGCTTCCATTTCGCTGTGGCAATGAAATCCTTGGATCTCCCAAGAATGGAAGTTATTTGGGATGTGTGGAATTATCGAGTGAATTCGATCCATTTCTTGCAGATTGCTTACAAAGATTTGAGAATCCCGGAAAAAAATGCCGGCCAGAGTAGCCGAGCGGTTCTAGGCGCTACAGTCTGGAACTGCGCGACCGCTACGGTCGCAGGTTCGAATCCTGCCCCGGGCATAGATGTGTGTGGTGTCCTTAGGTTAGTTAGGTTTAAGTAGTTCTAAGTTCTAGGGCACTGATGACCTCAGAAGTTAAGTCCCATAGTGCTCAAAGCCATTTGAACCAGACAAAATTACACTTCTTATTTATCAGCGAATATCTGTTCAAATGTTCATCCGTGTGTGAAATCTTATGGGACTTAACTGCTAAGGTCATCAGTCCCTAAGCTTACACACTACTTGACCTGAATTATCCTAAGGACAAACACACACACACACATGCCAGAGGGAGGACTCAAACCTCCGCCGGGACCAGTCGCACAGTCATGACTGTAGTGCCTGAGACCGCTCGGATAATCCCGCGCGGCTCGAATATCTGTAATGAGTTTATTGACATAATGGGAAAACACGTCTCAAAAATTATAAATAAAGTTAAATTAGCAAAATAATTTTCCATTGGCGTTTACAATAGACCAGTTCTGTCTAATATTGACCAGCTAACTTTTATAATTCGATACGTGAAAGACAGTGTTTCTGTTGAAAAGTTCCTGAAATTTGTACCTATTAAAGACCATAAATCTGAGTATTTACCAGAAATCATCTTGAATTTTTTAAAGACTCGCGATATTCCCATAAAAACTGCAGAGGACTAAGCTACGTCAAAGCTTTAAATACATTATGTGATCAAAAGTATCCGGACACCTGGCTGAAAATGACTTAGAAGTTGTTGGCTCCGTCCATCGATAATGCTGGAATTCAGTATGGTGTCGCCCCACCCTTAGCCTTGATGGCAGCTTTCGCTCTCGCAGGCATACGGTCAAGCAGGTGCTGGAAGGTTTCTAGGGGAATGGTAGCCCATTCTTCACGGAATGCTGCGCCGAGGAGAGGTATCGATGCCAGTCGGTGAGGCCTGGCACGAAGTCGGCGTTCCAAAACATCCCAGAGGTGTTGTGCAAAAATTCAGGTCGTGTAACCACTCCGTCAAAGGCCATGCATTATGAAAAGGTGCTCGATCGTGTTGAAAGATGCAAGTGCCATCCCCGAATTGCTCTTCAACAGTGGGAAGCAAGAAGGTGCTTAAAACATCCATGTAGGCTTGTTGTGTTAGTGCCACGCAAAACAGGAAGGGGTGCAAGCCCTCTCCATGAAAAACACGAGCCGGCCGGTGTGGCTGAGCGGTTCTAGGCGCTTCAGTCCGGAACCGCGCTGCTGATACGGTCGCAGGTTCGAATCCTGCCTCGGGCATGGATGTGTGATGTCCTTAGGTTAGTTAGGTTTAAGTAGTTCTAAGTCTAGGGGACTGATGACCTCAGATGTTAAGTCCGATAGTGCTTAGAGCCATTTGAACCATTTTTTGAAAAACACGACCACACCATAACACCACCACCTCCGAATTTTACTGTTGGCTCAGATGGTTACATGGCTAGAAGCACTATGGGACTTAACATCTGAGGTCATCAGTCCCCTAGACTTAGAACTACGTGAACATAAATAAGCTAACGGCATCACACACATCCATAACCGAGGCAGGATTCGAACCTGCGACCGTAGCAGCCGCGTGGTTCCGGACTAAAGCGCCTAGAACCGTTCGGCCACAGCGGCCGGCTACTGTTGGCACTAGACACGCTGGCACGGGGCGTTCGCCTCACCCACACACTGCCATAGGACCACTTTGTGTACCTTGATTCATCACTCCACACAACGTTTTTCCACTGTTTAATCGTCCCATGTTTCCTCACACCAAGCGAGGCGTCGTTTGGTATTTTACCGGCCTGATGTGTGGTTTATGAGCAGACGCCCGACCATGAAATGCAAGTTTTCTCGCCTCCCGCCTAACTGTCATAGTACTTGCAGTGGATCCTGATGCAGTTTGGAATTCCTGTGTGGTGGTCTGAATAAATGTCTGCCTACTTCTCATTGCGACCCACTTCAACTGTCGGCGGTCTCTGTCAGTCAACAGACGAGGTCGGCCTTTACGCTTTTGTGCTGTATGTTTCCCTTCACGTTTCCACTTCACTATCACATAGAAAACCTTGGACCTAGGGATGTTTAGAAGTGTGGAAATCTCGCGTACAGACGTATGCCACAAGTGACACCAGTAACCTGACCACGTTCGAAGTCCGTGAGTTCCGCGGAGCGCCCTATTCTGCTCTGTCACTATGTCTAATGACTACTGAGGTCGCCGATATGGATTACATGGCAGTAGGTGGCAGCACAGTGCACGTAATATGAAAAACATATGTTTTTGGGGGTGTCCGGATACTTTTGATGACGTAGTGTATGTCAGGGAAGTATACTGATTTACAAGCAAGACTCAAGGAGAAATGTGAATTTGTCACCTTTGTACCACGTGCAGGACATTCGATAAATCAGTACGAAAAGAAGGGGGATACGGAAGTACTAACAAGGGAACTTCCCCATCGTATCCCCCTCAGATTTAGTTATAAGTTGGCACAGTGGATAGGCCTTGAAAAACTGAACACAGATCAACCGAGAAAACAGGAAGAAGTTGTGTGGAACTATAAAAAAAATAAGCAAAATATACAAACATGAGTAGTCCATGTGGAAGATATGCCACATCAAGGACAAAGTAGACTCAGGTGCGGCGTGGTCCCGTGGTTAGCATGAGCAGCTCCGGGACGAGAGGTCCTTGGTTCAAGTCTTCCCTCAAGTGAAAAGTTTAATTTTTTATCTTCAGACAATTATTATCTGTCCGTCCGTCCGTCCGATGCGAGGTAACTGCACCGTAGTATGGGGACGCTACACCTAAACAAACATCGAAACACACGACGTCAGTCGACTACAGCGCACAGAAGAGAGAGTATTCCTGCTAACGTGGCTCCCTGGCTGGCTGTTGACTGTTCGCTACTTTGGACGAGACTGCATTAAATACGTGAGATGTATTCCGTGGGGTTTTGCGGTATTACAGTGAACAGAGACGTCAATGAACGAACGGACAGATCATAACTTTGCGAAAATAAAGATAGTAAACTTTTCACTCATGCTAACCACGGGACCACGGCGCACCTGAGTCTACTTTGTCCTTGATGTGGCCTGTCTTGCACATGGACTACTCATGTTTGTATATTTTGCTTATTTTTTTTTTTTGTAGTTCCACACAACTTCTTCCTGTTTTCTCGATTGATCTGTGTTCAGTTTTTCAAGGCCTATCCACTGTGCCAACTTATAACTAAATCTGAGGGGGGGAGCGATGGGGAGGTTCCCTTGTAGGGAGTGACGAGATACGATCGTAGTTCTCTAAGGCTAGAGATACAGCAATAAGGAATAGCTTGGTACGCAGTACAGTTGAAGAGGAATAGACATTTCTAAAAAGGGCAATCACAGAAACTGGGAAGAAGAAACACAGGAACAAAGAGAGTAACTGCGAAGAAACCATGGGTAACAGAAGAAATACTTTTGATCGACGGAAGAGTAAAGTAGAAAAATGTTAAGGGGAAATTCAGGAATACAGAAATACAAGCTGCTGAGGAATGAAATAAATAGGAAGTACAGGGAGATAAGACGAAATGGCTGCATGAAAAATGCGAAGTCGAAATAGAAATGATTGTCGAACGGGCTGTTACAGCATATAGGAAAATCAAAACAACCTTCGGCGAAATAAATAGCAAGGTTGCTAATATTAAGAGTGCATCAGGAATTCCACTGTTAAATGCAGAGGAGAGAGCAGGAAAGTTGAAAGCGTACACCGAAGGCCTCCATGAGGGGGAACATTTGTCTGATGTGATAGAAGAAGAAAAAGGAATCGATTTAGAAGAGATAGAAAATACCGTATTAGAGTCAGAATTTAAGTAAGCTTTGGAGGACTTAAGATCAAATAAGGCAGAGGTGATAGATAACATTCCATAAGAATTTCTGAGATCACTGGGACAAGTGGCAACAAAATGACTATTCACGTTGGTGTGTAGAATATATGAGTCTGGCGACACACCATCTAACTTTCGGAAAAAAATAATCCACACAATTCCGAAGACTCCAAGAAGTAACAAGTGCGAGAATTATGGCACAGTCATCTTAACAGCTCATGCGTCCAAGTTGCTCACAAGAATAATATGCATGAGAATGGAAAAGATATGTTAGATGACAATCAGTTTGGCTTCAGGAAAGGTAAAGACACAAGAGAGGCAATTCTAACGTTGCGGTTGATAATGGAAGCAAGACTAAAGAAAAATCAAGACACGTTCCTAGTATTTGTCGACAAGTAAAAAATGTTCGACAATGTAAAATCGCGCAAGATGTTCGAAATTCAGAGCAAATTGGGGTAAGCTATAGGGAAAGACGGGTAATATACAATATGTACAAGAATCAAGAGGGAATAATAAGAGTGGACGACTAATAACAAAGCGCTCGGATTAAAAAGGTGTAAGACAGGGATATAGGCTTTCGCCCCTACTGTTCAATCTGTACATCGAAGAAGCAATGATAAATAAAAGAAAGATTCAAGAGCGGAGTCAAAATTAAAGGTGAAAGATATCAAAGATAAGGCACGCTGATGAGATTGCTATCGTGAGTGAAAGTGAAGAAGAATTACTTGATCTGCAAAATGGAATGAACAGTCTAATGCGTACAGAATATTTTAAGAGTAAATCGAAGAAAGACTAAAGTAATGAGAAGTAGCATAAATGAAAACAGCGAGAAAATTAACATCAGGATTGATGGTCACGAAGTAGGTGAAGTTAAGGAATTCTACTACCTAGGCAACAAAATAACCAATGACGGACGCAGCAAGAAGTACATCAAAAGCAGACTAGCACTGGCAAAAAGAGCATTCCTGGCCAAGAGAAATTTACTAGTATCAAACAATCAAACAAAGCCCATAATTTGAGAAAGAAGTTTCTGAGAATGTACGTTTGGAGCACAGCATATTATGGTAGTGAAAGTGGACTGTGGGGAAACCGGAACAAAAGAGAATCTGACCATTTGAGATGTTGTGCTACAGACGAATGTTGAAAATATGGTGGACTAATAAGGTAAGGAATGAAGAGGTTCTGCGCAGGATCGGAGAGGAAAGGAATATGTGGAAAATACTGACAAGGAGAAGGGACAGGATGATAGGACATCTGTACAGATATCCGAGAAATGGCTTCGTTGGTAGCAGAGGGGGCTGTGGAGGATAAAAACGGTGGAGGAAGACAGAGATTGGAATACACCCAGAAAGTAACTGAGGGCATGGGTTGCAAGTGCTACTCTGAGATGAAGAGGTTGGCACAGAAGAGAATTCGTGGCGAGCCGCGAGAAACCATTCAGGAGACTGATGACTCAAAAAATAAGTAAATGAATAAATAAATAAATAAACGGGAGACACCAGCGCTTTTTCTAGTGTCTCTCGGGACTTTGCCAGAGATTCGCAAGGTGAGAAAGGGGCCAATGCCGAACTGTGGTTCCATCCCGACCTGGCGACTTAACTTGTTTCTCAACGCTTCAAGTTCGTTCTCAACGCCAGGTACTTCTGTGTCCTCCGTAGGGGAAAGCGTGCGATGTGCAACGACGGTATGTCTGTACCAATCTCCCGCCTGAACTATTTTTTAAACGCAATATTTAAAACTCCTTCCGCTGTCTTCTGTTGCCGTGCCAAGCTTGGTCGACGAGTGAAGGAATAGAAGTGGTAGACGCGCTTAGCAATGTTAACGTGGCAGCGTAATTCTCTTGGTTTCTCCGCAGGGTCTTTCACTAACGTATGACGGATAAAGTTGTATGCTTCGCGCATCGATGATTTTATAGACACAGAAATTTCTACTCACTTTTCGCTGCTGACATTTATCGCATTCTTTTTTGAACCGGAAGTGCAACAGTCTCTGCTTCCTTGGCATTTTTCGAAGTTTGTAAATTTGTGGGTCTTTACCGTCTTTAACCCACTACCTCGGGATATTTTCTCCAGAGGGACATTTAAAATCAGTTTAAACTTTGCTGATAATTCCTCTACGTCCATCAAATTGGAGCTTTATGATACCCATTCATTGTCTAACACGGTAACAACTGCTCATGTGATCTTTACGACGAAAGAACTCTGCTAGCCTTCGTGCTAGATTTATTAACAGTAGTAGCCATCATGGCTATGATATCATGATCACTGATCCCTGTCTCTACACTCTGTCGATAAGGTCAAGCCTGTTTGTATCTGAGAGATCTAAAGTAATTGCACTGCGTGCCAGTTGTCGAACTACTTAGTCAGGACAGTTTTCCGGAAACCTATTCAGGTCTACTTCACAACACTTGTAATGATGTTACTTTAATTCGTTATGAAAGCGGTGCTGATCGGCAATAAAAGCGGGTTAAAAGCTGTGAGCTGTCTGGGGAAGTTTACCTTGCATTACTGCGCAACTGTTTCACTAGGTATCCAGTCTAGCTTACCAAATTCCCAACCAGACTAACATTAATTATAATATTTTAATAGACATATGACAACCGGTTTTATATATATATATATATATATATATATATATATATATATATATATACTCCTGGAAATGGAAAAAAGAACACATTGACACCGGTGTGTCAGACCCACCATACTTGCTCCGGACACTGCGAGAGGGCTGTACAAGCAATGATCACACGCACGGAACAGCGGACACACCAGGAACCGCGGTGTTGGACGTCGAATGGCGCTAGCTGCGCAGCATTTGTGCACCGCCGCCGTCAGTGTCAGCCAGTTTGCCGTGGCATACGGAGCTCCATCGCAGTCTTTAACATCGGTAGCATGCCGCGACAGCGTGGACGTGAACCGTATGTGCAGTTGACGGACTTTGAGCGAGGGCGTATAGTGGGCATGCGGGAGGCCGGGTGGACGTACCGCCGAATTGCTCAACACGTGGGGCGTGAGGTCTCCACAGTACATCGATGTTGTCGCCAGTGGTCGGCGGAAGGTGCACGTGCCCGTCGACCTGGGACCGGACCGCAGCGACGCACGGATGCACGCCAAGACCGTAGGATCCTACGCAGTGCCGTAGGGGACCGCACCGCCACTTCCCAGCAAATTAGGGACACTGTTGCTCCTGGGGTATCGGCGAGGACCACTCGCAACCGTCTCCATGAAGCTGGGCTACGGTCCCGCACACCGTTAGGCCGTCTTCCGCTCACGCCCCAACATCGTGCAGCCCGCCTCCAGTGGTGTCGCGACAGGCGTGAATGGAGGGACGAATGGAGACGTGTCGTCTTCAGCGATGAGAGTCGCTTCTGCCTTGGTGCCAATGATGGTCGTATGCGTGTTTGGCGCCGTGCAGGTGAGCGCCACAATCAGGACTGCATACGACCGAGGCACACAGGGCCAACACCCGGCATCATGGTGTGGGGAGCGATCTCCTACACTGGCCGTACACCACTGGTGATCGTCGAGGGGACACTGAATAGTGCACGGTACATCCAAACCGTCATCGAACCCATCGTTCTACCATTCCTAGACCGGCAAGGGAACTTGCTGTTCCAACAGGACAATGCACGTCCGCATGTATCCCGTGCCACCCAATGTGCTCTAGAAGGTGTAAGTCAACTACCCTGGCCAGCAAGATCTCCGGATCTGTCCCCCATTGAGCATGTTTGGGACTGGATGAAGCGTCGTCTCACGCGGTCTGCACGTCCAGCACGAACGCTGGTCCATCTGAGGCGCCAGGTGGAAATGGCATGGCAAGCCGTTCCACAGGACTACATCCAGCATCTCTACGATCGTCTCCATGGGAGAATAGCAGCCTGCATTGCTGCAAAAGGTGGATATACACTGTACTAGTGCCGACATTGTGCATGCTCTGTTGCCAGTGTCTATGTGCCTGTGGTTCTGTCAGTGTGATCATGTGATGTATCTGACCCCAGGAATGTGTCAATAAAGTTTCCCTTTCCCGGGACAATGAATTCACGGTGTTCTTATTTCAATTTCTAGGAGTATATATATATATATATATATATATATATATATATATATATATATATATATATATATATATATATATAAGAGAATTTAAATAAAAAGAAATAAATCAGTTTGTATTTGGTAATTTATTTTAACATTGATCGTTGAAATTTCAGCATCTTAAACTTGATTCATAACTAAACTGGTGCCTTATTTAGGATTGTGAAAATGTGAGATTGTAATCTTACGGAACACATCAAATATAGAGCCAAGATTGGGAGACTGCATACAACACTGCATTCATAAAATAACACACGAAGAACGTTGAAACATATGCAAGAGGAAATTAACCACAACCAACCGATTCAATTTTTACCCAAAGAAGTTACGTTCGTAGCACAATCCTGTCCGTCATGTAATTACCACACACTGGTATACTAAATTCATACTAACTCTCTGTGAAATCTTCCCGAAAAGAATAGCTGAGGGCTACTTTGATGATTACACCACATGCTTCACGTGGTCAACTTGGTTTACACAAAGAGTGTAACTCCACACTAATTCTGATAATTAAAATAAATTAGATCGAAAAGCAATTTACGAAAAAAAAACCTCGAACTGGTTACTATCGTCTTACTATTAACCTGATGGGTCAAACAGTTGTATAAGCACGTGGTACTCGTCTCACAAAGTACACCCCACGTGGGTTGAACATAAAGAAAAGTTGCTATATTGAAAAATATTGTCAAGACGAGACGTTAAAATCTCACGCACATTTGCATTGAAGATTGATGATGCTAGTTAGAGTTACTGATCAACACGTGGTTCCACTTTACTCACAAAGTAGTGACAAAGCAACTACCGGAATATATTCTGAACTTCACACTCGAATTACACTGCGTTGCAATTTAAGATAACAATAGATATTTTAGAGCTAAACCTGAAATAAAGGTGATTAAATTTTCAGATAGGCTGATCTTAAGAAATTCATTGTCCTACGGGCTTAGCAGACACGCGCTTAGCCGGAGATCTTACCACTTCAGACGCTCGCCGCAGACAGACTGCCGTGGTCCCTTCCTGAGGGTGGCTCACAAATACAAACGGAAGTGGCCAGAGGGGCAGCTTCCTATACCAACATGACAAGGGACGGACAGGACCATACTAAGGATAGAAACCTCTTTGCTTTTAGAAAGCGTAGCTACCTGTTCCGACGTTGGTCCTACTGTTCTCTAGCAGACAGGCTTGTCTGCTACCATCCAGCATGCAACTAGAAATACATTTGCTCATTCATTCTTTCACACAGAAGGGAAGGGGGATGACAGTATCTTATCACATACAGTATATAAAAGAAAGCGGATGTAGGTTCCGTATGAGACTGTGTGACATGAATTACATATAAACTGTGTTTTAAAGTGTAGTAGTGTGACAGATCGTTCTTGTTTATGTGTAAAAGTAACACGTTTCACTACTCAGTCTCCTCCCAGATAGTCAGAAACACCACAGTAAATTTAGAAGAGGAATTTATGCCGTAAATGACAACATATTTAAGAAATTAACATGAAAGGAATCCAACAGAGACCTTTCACACTGTCTCTGGGGCACCTGCAGTGAAACCATAGAAGTTCCAGACTATACTATGTAGATTAAAGTCTACCGACTAATATCGTATTACCGAAGTATTTCCGCGCCACTGAGCGTACTCTTTCTGTAAATGGTTCTATAGTTGTTACGACGGAACTGGGTGTCCGGTAAAAACTTCAGCTGCTTGATACGCACTTCCAGATGACCTCGTAGTCAGACTCAAATTCAACCTCGATAGACACAATGTTCTTGCCGACTGCAGTGAATACTCCCCTGCTATGGCGCCCATCCAGTCTTTTCGATAAACGTTACATGACTCGTCAAATATTTCGGCCAGATTTCGTGACTGGAGACTGCATCACAAGCACTAGGCAAGGCTGAGGGAGTCAGGACACAGGTAGGTATGGCCCGACCGTACGAAATATTCCCCTCTCCCAGGTGGACAAGACCGTGAACACCTCGACTACACCTGGGGAACTATCTGCAACAATCTACTTCATCATCACTGATGTGCGGTCTTTGGCCAGTTTTGCCGTATATTGTAGCCACATTGCTGCAGTATTGACGGCAACATTATTTCGGCGACACACTGTCGTAGAATATGCTGCCACAATAACCCCGAGAAATAACGAGAAGTGAGCCAGTTCATTATTGAGCTACGATGTGGGACTGTAAGATGCGAAAGAATTTACAAAAAGGAATTGCCGAGTGGTTTCCTCAGGAGATTTTATAGCGCAGATCACACGCGAATCGAAGAACGGCGGTTTTTTATTTACGCAAAAACTGAACGATTTACTGAAAAACTTCCGCCGCGGCGACACCCCGCCTGGAGTGGCCCCAGGCTGAGTGAGTGTGTGCGTAGCGTGTGCGGCGTCATTCAGAGCCGTGGTTCAGCCACTCCCCAGGTCGACATTTATTAACGTGCTGCCCTGTCAGACGAAGCAGCGGGCCGTGTTGTAGCGGTGTTCGTGCAACGGTATAGCGGTAGCAGTTACTTCTGTAAAATATCTGCGAGTATGCGTGCGGAACGATTTGAAGTGGAATGATCATATAAAATTAATTGTTGGTAAGGCGGGTGCCAGGTTGAGATTCATTGGGAGAGTCCTTAGAAAATGTAGTCCATCAACAAAGGAGGTGGCTTACAAAACACTCGTTCGACCTATACTTGAGTATTGCTCATCAGTGTGGGATCCGTACCAGGTCGGGTTGACAGAGTAGATAGAGGAGATCAAAAGAAGCGCGGCGCGTTTCGTCACAGGGTTATTTGGTAAGCGTTACGGAGATGTTTAGCAGACTCAAGTGGCAGACTGCAAGAGAGGCGCTCTGCATCGCGGTGTAGCTTGCTGTCCAGGTTTCGAGAGGGTGCGTTTCTGGACGAGGTATCGGATATATTGCTTCCCCCTAGTTATACCTCCCTAGGAGATCACGAATGTAAAATTAGAGAGATTAGAGCGCGCACGGAAGCTTTCAGACAGTCGTTCTTCCCGCGAACCACACGCGACTGGAACAGAAAAGGGAGGTAATGACAGTGGCACGTAAAGTGCCCTCCGCCACACACTGTTGGGTGGCTTGCGGAGTACAAATGTAGATGCAGATGCTCATGGCAAGGAGGTCGGCACTTCCGCGAGAGTCAGCATAGCGCCGCAGCTGGAGAGACGTGCTCGATGAAATTTTTTGGAAATCTGTGGTAAGGTCTTATTGGACCAAACTGCAGAGGTCATCGGTCCCTAAGCTTACACACTACTTAATCTAACTCAAACTAACTTACGCTATGGACAACACACACACCCATGCCCCAGGGAGGACTCGAATCTCCGACGTGGGGAGCCGCACGGACCGTGAGACGACTCCCTAGACCGCGCGGCTACACCGCGCTGCCGTGCTCGATGAGCTTGTGGTGCGAGCTGAGTGGGGGGCAGGGGGGGGGGGGGGCAAGGAGGCGTGGAAGGGTACTACAAGGGTGAGAGTAAAGCGACTGCTCCCGCTGCGACAGCAAGTTGCGTCAACTCTATATACAGCTGCTACAGACGATAGTGCGCATGCGCAGGGTTTGGATCGGACGGCAAACGTACGGTACAGACTTTATTACTATTTCTGCATCTACGTTTGTAAATGTATCTTGTCCTTCAACACAAAAACTGAAACGAAGTAACAGAAAATTTGCTGATTATATATTTCGCTAGTGTTCACATGTACCACACAGTGGAAGGATAAGGAACTTCACCAAATATCAACGCTTGGAATATATTGTCGCAGTTGATCCATTGTCCCAACACAACAGTAAACTGTACGTAGGTACAAGCTATTTTAAAGCATTATTTATTTGAAAATTTATCTCGGTACGAATTTGCACATCTAATAGAATACTCAGTTCGTAAACCTGTATTAAATAGACAATTACAAAATGTTGAATGAGCCGGAAATGCAGGTTTTCTTGTAGAAGGGTCGTAGGTCTTGTCGCTTAGACCGCGTTCACAATGGCACCGACAGCGGTCGTCAGACACCGTCTCCAGAGGTCGCCCGATAATATCGGCCGACAGCATGGTCACAGTGCGTCCGATCTCACTAGCCTGCGTGGTATCAGGTAGCTTAAAAAGTAATGTGTGGTACTACCTCAACCTCTTACTCTGATTCCAAATCTGTTTTCAGTGTTTTCCTATCACGTACAGTTTCACCGCTATTTGGCTTCAAAGATATATTGCAGTGTCAATAGGTTATGCGCATTGTTGGAGAGAAAATTCTCACAAGGGCAGGTCGCCAATCGGGACACACCGATTTCGCCCAAATTGCGTGTGTAGAAGGAGGTGGGTCTCTACATCACGTGCCTTAAATATTTCTCCTGAGTGGGCCTTAGGAAAGGCGAAAATTCGAAAGTTTTTCTGATGGCCGTATATACCTTATTCACCATCAACTTGGTCGTGAACGGCGTAGCGTAATGGTTAAGCGCATTGTTTACGAAACAGACGACATGGCACCAATCCCAGGTACCTACTGATTTTTATCATGTTTATTTTACTTCGTTTCTTCCGATTGTTCAACTATTTACCGTAGAAATTAAACACATTCAAGCAGTATATTTATATAACTAGGCGAAAGTGTTAATGAAAATAAAGTATCCTAAGATTCTTGTGATTACGTGCGCTACTTTTTATTCCCTATCACAGTAGAAGGTTTGCAATTTTTATGGTGACATCTATCGTAGAAACATGTGAAACATATATGTTTCACCCCAGGCACAGTTTATGAAGGCATTGTTTGAGCAGTTACATTTTGCCGAAACATGCGCCATTGGAAAGGACATTTCATTCAAGTTTTGAAACGCCGGTTTGTCCGCTATCAATTTGGATGTAAACCAAGCGTACTGGATCGTAGGGGGTGAACACAGGAGCACTGAATTGATGATGCACGATCGAATGTATTTTAATTGCATCTTCACTTGATGATATTTCTCACTGTTGTCGGAGCAATTTAGGGGCACTTTGTAGTCTTTTAATTAGAATTTTGACTTGGCGATAGAAATATACATCACACGGTTGAACTAGCGGTGTACATTTTGGTGGAATGACCTTCATGGTACACATTGCCTCGCCTAGCTTTTTCGTAAGTGTCTCATCATACAATGTTGAATCTGTTTGGCCGCTCCAAGAATCCACCAACAGAAGAAATTTATTGTCTGCGACGTATGGCTTCAATGTTGTTTCCAAGAATGTTGCATAAAGGTCTTTTGTTAGTTTCCCTGACATGGAACAAGTAACGACAACATTTTCGTACTCGTCTTCTAATTTTTTGACGGTGCCGGCAACCTGAGGACCGAAATTATTCGCAGGCTCTTGCAAACATAAAAACACAAGGGTAAAAATTTCCCTGGAGTGGTTAAACGGTACTGTGCTGTGTAAGAGTGGGTGGTCTTCGATAGATTGAATTTCTTCGCCATAACAGTCTTTGCACCTTTGACATCCAGAGACCTATTGTACGTTGACTCATACTGGCATCTGGTCTGGTCGGTGTTAATTATATAGTCGATGTTGAAATGTGGCATTAAATGTCTCATCTGCATACGAATCTTCTCTGCTGCTGCCACTGTTTCGTCCAAAGTTGCATCATCATTTTTGCTGACGAATTTCGTAATTTTTCGCTGCCTTATCGAATATTTTTTCTTGAAGGATTTTGCCCAAGTATTAGAAGCACGGGAGTGAAAACTCTCCGAAAAATACAGGAATGCAGCGGTCATTGCCCACTGCTGTTGGGTTCTAGTCGTCACCTGTTCATAGCAGCGTCGTGCATCTTGTAATTTTTCCCATGTTTCAGAGTCAATTAAGGACAACTTTTCAAGTCTGGTGCCACCTTGGTGTACTTCTTTTCTCCAAATTTTAAGATATACTCCTTTTCTTCAGGATTGGGAATCTAGACTGCAATGTTGCAAATTTCCATTTAGGATGAGCGTCAGCAAATTCCAGGACCTTCTTCTTGTGAGCCATTGTTGCTGATGTACGTGAGGAACTCATGGAGAAATTTTCAGGAGTATAATCCTTATCTGTACTTGAATAAGTCACCTGTGACAGATAAAAAGAGACTACATATTATAAACGTGTTTGTGTGTGTGTGTGTGTGTGTGTGTGTGTGTGTGTGTGTGTGTGAGAGAGAGAGAGAGAGAGAGAGAGAGAGAGAGAGAGAGAGAAAATGAGATGTTCCATGTACCTCTTCATAAATATTTTGTTCATCAAGCTCTGTGAATAGTATCAGATCTTCGTCGTGCTCTATGAAATGCGTATTCATAACGTCGATAACAGCCTCTGCAATTGCTTCACCTATGGATATTACTGTAGGATTTAAGGAAACAGGAGGATTGTCAGTGATCATCCCTTTTTCATCATAAATTGAAAAAGCTTTGGAAAGGGCACTGGTGAAGTTTGCTTTGAAATCTTCATCAAACGTTTGGACATTATCGGTCACTTTTTGTTGGGTTGCCATATTTGATTTTGGCGCGACGATACTCACGGCTCCACGAATCGTTGCGAGCTGACAATAGAAGCACAGTCTAATGCATACAGTCGCGACAGTCACTGGTGAGAAATCCATTACCGTCTGATAGCCGACGCAACGCTTTGCGATTCCAGTGGTCAGCTGGGGTAACGTCTGTTAGCGTCATATACATAATAAGAATAATATTTTATTTTATAACCTTTTTGTATGTCATTTAGATATGATTGTTTTATGTTTGATTCGAAAGCTTGACTATGTTTAAATTCTACTGTAAATAGTTGAACAATCTGAAGAAACAAAGTAAAATAACAATGAGAAAAACAGAAAAAAATAGGAAGCTCCGGATATTGATCTCAGGTCGCTTGTTTCGTAAGCGATGCACTTTACCATTACGCTTTTTTTTCCACTGCACTTTTTTTTCTACAAGGGAACCACTTTATTTTGCCAGGAATGAGGTTTCTTTTATTAAGGAAGATAGGATAAGCAGAAACTTTTATTATTCACAACATAAACATAGTGCGTCCTGACACATGATAACTGTCCTGGATGGAACCTCGCTGCCGTCCTACCAAGCAGCATGAAATAACAACAAAATTAAAGTGGGGCCACCTCCGGCACCCTAAAGAAAAGTATTTATAGATATTAAAACAAAATTTGAAGTACATCCATTTGCTAACTGTGTAAGCGTTAGTTTTTCCTAGGTCGCATACTCGCTTAGTGTCCTTAGCTGATCACTTTACTTGGTCGGTTTCACAACGACAGCACCGCCTCTAATCTTTGCGCACGCGGCACACCCCAAGCATGTGGCGGGTCCGCAAAAACCGTGACTAGGAAATTGGCATACCAATCCTTGTACTTGTGTAGCCGTAATAGTTTTGTGTGTCCATCTTGCAAGTATTGCCAGCAATCCAGGACGTTCAGTACGTTCTGACGTGTGTCTCTATAGATGTAATGGACCGTCATACCTGTGATCCACGCCACTGCGTTCGTCTTATGACGCGGGAAATACGTTTCCTCTGGAAAAAATACTACGTCAGGAGAGACTGCTGTATAGATAGTGCGCCGCATGAACGCTATTATCTTTCGTGCGAGAGTCCAGCCAGCCAATGCCTCTCCGCAGAGCAGCCGATGGTCGTCCGTATCCAGCACGCGGCATTGCTGACACAAGGGCGAATCCGTCAAATGTATTGCGTATTTTTTATCATTCGTAGGGTTTTTCGGTTCACGACGATGTACCATGTTGATCTGACTGATGTAGGTAGGTGGGGGTGGTGGACCGTGCGCCACACCACGTGCCAATTAACAGCTGGATGTTTCCGTTCCACCCTATTCCGGGCGATCTGTCGAAGAGGCAGATGGTACACGTCCTTCGATGTCGACTGTCGGGATCGCACATACGCTAACGGGGGCGATATATGGCCGACACTGACTGGAGGAAGATGCGATGTCGGTACTGGTTCTTCGATGATCGTTCCCGTAAGCGAGTGATTCCTGTTGCGCCACCGTTTGAGCATAGTAGTAATATACATGGCACGCACCTTCTCGTGCACGTTCACTAAACCCACGCCCCCCCTCTCGCGCTGGGAGGGTAAGCGTGTTGTACTGTATCTTAAAGAGCTGTCCCAGGCATACATAGTACCCAAAAGCCGCCTGAATCCTCATAGCCATCGCGTGCGTCAAGGGAAGAAGGTGCGTCAGGTGGCACATCATGGGCGCGAGATAAAGGTTGACGTGTAACACTCGCTGCAGCATGTCCATCGACCGTAGGGCGTTTAGTCGTACTGCCGTGCGGACTCAGCAGAAGCCTTCGGTAGTTGTCCGCAGCCGTTCCCGCTGTCTCCTTATGAAAGGTGATACCCAAACAGCGGAGGGTTTCCACCGCAGGTAAGGGTCCTTCCGTTCCTGGTTCTAGTCCACGCCCCACCTGCATGAATTGTGATTTTCGGTAGCTGACCACACTTCCAGCTGCCCTCCCATACGTCTGTAGCCAATCTAGTGCTGTTTGAGTCTCCCAGTCATTCCGCACGAGGAACACAATGTCATCCGCGTATGCTCTGCATTTGAATGATAAATGCCGTAGGGAGATCCCGGTAAGACGGCGGCGAAGGCCTGCGAGGCACGGTTCTAAGGCGATCGCATAAAGGAGGATCGACAAGGGGCAACCCTGTCTCACTGATCTTAAGATCTTAAAATACTCTGTTCTTCCTCCGTTGACCACCATCGCTGATCTGGCGCCAGGTAACAGCCGCACCACAGCAGTGGCCAATAAAGGCGAGACACCCATCCTGTTCATCACCGCCGCGAGGTACACATGATCCACGCGATCAAAAGCATGATCGAAATCTACTGCAACCATCGCACCCCGGAGGCGGCATGCAGCCGCGAGGACGACGACGTCACGATAGTCTCCCAAGGCGGTGTGGATATTACTGATGCCGCCAAGACAAGTCTGATCGGCATGTATTCGATTCTCCAGCGACTTTTTGATACGACTTCCCAGGATGCGCATGAAGATCTTGTAGTCACTATTATGGAGGGTCAAGGGGCGATAATCACAAGGCCGTTTGCCACCACGGGGCTTTGGTATCGGTATCATGAGCCCTTCTGTGACTTGAATGTGAACCGGTTCTTCTTGCCGCAGAAGCTCATTAATCACGCATAGCCACATCGGTGTCATAATGGTCACAAAGGCACGGTAAAATTTCAACGGGAATCCGTCTGGACCTGGGGACTTGTTGCAGGCACCTCGTGTAATCGCTTCCTCCAGCTCTTCGCACGTAATTTCAGATAACCCGTCCGCTTCCCTGTTCACACGTTTCGTCGTGAACCACGAACAGAGCGCTAAATAAGGTATATAGTGTCATCGGAAAAACTTTCGACAGCATTTTCTCCTTTCGTAAGGCCCACTCAGGCGAAATATTTAAGGCAACTGATGTGGAGACCCACCTCCTTCTACACACGCAGTTTGGGCGAAATCGGCGTGTCTCGATTGGCGTCCTCCCCTTGTCAGTAATGCCCTGAATATCTTTAAAGGCCTGGATGTTACACCTGTTGCTGCTATTTGTTGTTGTTGTGTTACCCTGAAAGTGTTGCTTATCTCACAGGCTTGGATTACCAGTGCTATATTGTGATTATTCTGTTTATTGATAGTGTTGATAGTTACTACTATGTCAACACGCAAGTGTGAAGAATCTAAATTTTTTCAAAGGCTTATCATCCTTATTTTAAAATGAAAGTTTGCACCTGTAGCTAAAAGTACCCTCCACGAACCCTTGTTGAACAAAGAAAAGTTTTGCTTCCACCTCTAAAAATAAAATTGGGCTTGATGAAGTAATTTGTAAAGGCTCTACTACAGGATGGATCCTGCATCAAGTACCTTTCCAAGGAATTTCCCTTCACCACACGACACAGGTTGAAAGCTGGATTTTTTTTTTTTTTTTAGTCTCATATAAAGATATTGACGAAGAATGAAGATTCTCAGAAGACAAGGAAGAAAAGAGAAAAAGATGCATGACCGTCTTCGGATCAGTTGCTGAGAACTTTGTACGGTATAACAAAGATCCGCATTACACGTCCATTATCGAAGAAAGTTGTAAAATTTCAAGAAGATGGGTTTTTAAGTGAGTGTGAAACTCCGCTTTCTATACTCACAAATATCGACTACTTTCCGGAAATTTGGGACGTTCTATTGAAGAGCAGGGTCAACGTTTTCACAGAGATATTAAGAGGAGGTACCAGCTGCACTTGACAACAGCTGTGTTGGCCGACTACTTTCGGTTGTTGGGGAGGGACAGTCATCATATATAAGGATCCGCAAGGAAGTCAAACAAGAGAAAGTTTAAAAATTTATGGAACACTGTTGACTTCTTGTGTTTATACAATGTAGTCAAGAAACAAATTAGGGGAGTTCATATTAACATCTGAGGTCATCAGTCCCCTTGGACTTAGAACTATTTAAACGTAACTAACCTAAAGATATCACACACATCCATGTCCGGGGCAGGATTCGAACCTGCAACCGCAGCGCCGGCCGCGGCGGTCTCGCGGTTCTAGGCGCGCAGTCCGGAACCGTGCAACTGCTACGGTCGCAGGTTCGAATCCTGCCTCGGGCATGGATGTGTGTGATGTCCGTAGGTTAGTTAGGTTTAAGTGGTTCTAAGTTCTAGGGGACTGATGACCACAGCAGTTGAGTCCCATAGTGCTCAGAGCCATTTTGCAACCGCAGCAGCAGCGCGGTTCCGGACTAAAGCGCCTAGAAGCGCTCGGTCACAGCGGCCGGCATTAGGGGAGTTCTGAGGAGTATTTTTGAAATGCATTTAATTTTTTTAAAAGTGTATTCATAAAAGGTCGCATTTTGTGAAATGGTGTTAGAATATATTTGTGGGTTCAGAAGTCAAAATCGTCAAAATATTACTTCTTATTTTGTGTAAAAACCTGAAGTGATAGAGAAACACGGTAGTTATTTCTATATCAACGTAAAAAATTGATTCAAGAACACCTACTTTCAACAAATCATCTGACAAAAAGCTTTCAAATGCAAGCTAGTTGTCTCCTCCGTCAGTTTTTGGCAGTGTCAAGAGGTTAGGTTAGGTTAGGTTAGAATGTATTCTATGAATGAAGTAGGTTAGGCCGGCCGTAGTGGCCGTGCGGTTCTAGGCGCTACAGTCTGGAGCCGAGCGACCGCTACGGCCGCAGGTTCGAATCCTGCCTCGGGCATGGACGTGTGTGATGTCCTTAGGTTAGCTAGGTTTAAGTAGTTCTAAGTTCTAGGGGACTGATGACCTCAGAAGTTAACTCGCATAGTGCTCAGAGCCATTTGAACCAATGAAGTAGGTTAGATTTTAACCTACTAGTATGGGTGGATACGACTCCTCTGTGTGTGGATACGAGTGCTGCATAAGGGGCTTCTGCTAATTACAGAGACGCTGAATGCATGTGAATGAGCTTTCCTGTCTCGCAAAAACTGTGGTGGGTATTATACACTGTGTCCTCAGTTACCGGAATAACTAGACAAGTTTTACCAATATATGGCATGACAGAAGAAACGTTCCGTTACATACTTGAGATAATTTGCGGTGACCTTGAAAAGTGAGTTATAGACATGTGCTCAAGGACATTTGCAAACCACTTCATATTAACAGTATCACAACCCTCCTGGCATAAAACACCGGTAGGCAGTAATAATAATTTGTAGATCCAGTAAAGTAGCTATAAGCATATGAAATACGTCACCCTCTTCACGTTAACAAATTAATTTTTGAGATTGTAATACATGCCTAAAATTTCCAGTATAGTGTTTGCCTATTTGAGGTTTCGAATAAAGCTCCCATTTCAGTCCGTAGATTCCGGACGATATCCCGATTATGATATTTGCATCCTCAGGATGCCTTAAACTCTTCTTTCTTGGACTAAACTTAACGAGTTTCTCACACACCGCATTTCGTGTGCGAGAACCTCAGTCGATTTGACCGAAGAAAACAAACTGATTTGAATTACACCGATTATCGTCCGAAGTCAGTACGCTCGGGAGATAGCAACGGCTATAGTATGACCGCGCACGTAGTGGCATGCTGATTTGAAAAGATCGGCCGTCTCCGACCGGTGTCGGTTGTCGGCGGAATGCACTGGCTTTAGGCTGACTGGCGCAGTTCGGTAGCTCGGCCTTTGCTGGTCACGTGACGGTCAACGGATGAAGTACGCAGCGCGACCTGTCATGTACGAGGGCCTCGGAGTGGGAGGCTGTGGCGTCACAGGCTGTGCCTCGTGACGTCACTGCGAAACGACTGCTGTGCTGCTGCGTTTTCCTTCCCGATTGGCCGAGCGCCTATGCTCGCTCAGTTGCCACGACTTACCCCCCCCCCCCCCCACCCCCTTGCTCTGTTGCTGACAGAATTAAAGATAACTGCACTCGTTGCAACCGGTCCTTTGTGACCGAGCAGTTCTAGACGCTTCAGTCCGGAACGGCGCGGCTGCTACGGCCGCAGGTTGGAATCCTGCCTCGAACATGGATGTGTGTGATGTCCTTAGGTTAGTTAGGTTTAAGTAGTTCTAAATCTAGGGGACTGATGACCACAAATGTTAAGTCCCATGGTGCTTAGAGCCATTTGAACCATTTTGAAGCACTCGTTGCTGTGCTGCCGCGTTAATTTCCTCATAAGTAAGTTGGTTATGTCCAGCAACTTTAGAATGTCGTTTCGAAGTGGTGCTTTGCCTCCGCGGAGTCCTTTCTTCCTGAGTGGCGTCACCGACCACCACTGGCCAATCTCTGACGCCATTTCTAGCCGTAGCATTGCCAAGAGCCTCTCGGCAAATGGCATTCGGTCGTGATTGGTTCATATCCGCTCGTGTCCCACTGACTGTGTCAGTCTTTCGGTAAACCACCAAACGAAGGTTTGCGTCCTTGACTGCCTCGGCAGGTTCCCGGTCAGCGCGGCAAATTCCCGATCGAAAGGCCCAGGGTTCGATCCCAGGCAAGGTCGGAGATTTCCTCCACGCAGAGTTTGGGTGTTGTGTTGCCTTTTCGTTTTTATTGCCGTAATTAATAAAATAAAAGTTTGTGTCCTCTCCACTTTACGCTAGCAGTACAGTGAAGTCTTCTTTTGTTGTGTCCACAGCTTGTGGTCTAGTGGCTACCGATGCTACCTCTGGATCCCGGGGTCCTGGGTTCGATTCTCCCAGGGGTTGGGGATTTTCTCTGCCCGGGGATTGCGTGTTTGTGTTGTCCTTATCATTTCATCATCATCCACATCATTCCTGACTGTGGCTAGATTGGACTGTGAAAAAAAAAATTGGACTGTGAAAGAATTGGGACTTTTGTACGGGCGCCGATGACTGCGCAGTTGAGGGCCCCGCAAACCAAACATCATCACCGTCTTCTTTTGTTGTTGACATGAGTTGAGTGAGCAATGAAGTGGTTCGAACAGAATATAATGCTGATCGCAGAATAATGTAGGTATAGCTTCTCGGATCCACCAGATATTAGGCATACCAGAGATGTGGGAAAGACAACAAATTCAGTAGATACTTGCATCAGGCCGGAACGGAGCAAATAAACATAAGCTTTGCAGTTATTTTCAGTCAAAACGAAAAGCAGAATAATTTCTTTGCAAGTAAGAAAGTGCGAATCCGTATCTTTTATGCTGATTAATATTAAAAATGTACAAAAAACATGATCATTGTCGCTGCTAACATTCGTGGCAGCTGTAATTACATACCTCATGAATCACGGTTCTGTCCGAGAATTTTGATGACTAATAATATTGGTTTTTATGGAATCTCGTATTCTGGCCTCTTACAAAGTGTATAGCAGGTGTTATCAAGCGGTTTATGCGACACGTCGTATGTACACCAGGTGTAGAAGTATGTAACCGGAATTACCCTATAGATGGTGCTAGCCGTCAGTATACGGCCCACGAGACCGCTTCTGCAGCGCTATCTGCTTCCTGCAACTGCTGACGACGAAAGTCAAGACAGAGTAACCCAAGCTCCAAACATCGGTACGGAAGAGAACACGGGATATCGAGTACTGTTTATGAACGCTAAGTTATTGCTTGTTGGTGCTGACAATTGGCAGGAGGAATACAACACTATACAGGTTAAAAGAGGCATCTAAGACAGGCCACCCAGGCATACCCAGAACGATTAAACATATCGAGGTGTACTTTTCGCCAAGCTATAGCGAACAATAGTAGCGAATTTCCCGACGTTGAAAACCGGTAAAGATGTCGAGTTTTGTGCCTATTAACTACGATTTGCTGACAGCACTGGTTTTCTGTTACTATTTGAAGAAAACTGCTGCAGAATCGCATCGAATGCTTGTCGAAGCTTTCGGCGAACATACTCAACACAGTATTTCGAGTGGTTCAAACAATTTAAAAACGCTGATTTTGACATGAGAAACGGCGAGTGCGGGAAACCACCGAAAAAGTTCGAAGACAACGAATTGCAGGCCTTATTGGATGACTATGATACTCAAACTCAACAGCAACTCGCGGAACAATTGAATGAGACGCAGAAAGCCGTTTGTCTTCGGTTGAAAGCTATAGAGAAAGGTGCAGAAAGTGAGAAAATGGGTTTCGCATGAACTGAATGAAAGACAGCAAGCAAGTCGGAAGACCACTTGTGAAATGCTGCTCCGCAGATACAAAAGAAAGCCGTTTCTTCGCCCAGTAGTGAGAAGTATATTTTGAGAATCCTAAGCGTCGTAAATCATGGGTGAATCCAGGCAAGCCACATACGTTCACTGGAAGACCATATCACTTTGGAAAGAACACAATGCTCTGTGTTTGGTGGC
Organism: Schistocerca piceifrons; assembly: GCF_021461385.2. NCBI lineage: Eukaryota > Metazoa > Arthropoda > Insecta > Orthoptera > Acrididae > Schistocerca > Schistocerca piceifrons. The sequence goes on from NC_060143.1 coordinate 565,359,361, forward strand.
ATCAGAAGGGTGTCATCTATTATGAGCTGTTAAAACCAACCGAAACCGTTAACACTGATCGCTACCAACAGTAAATGATCGATTTAAATCGAGCGTTCCGTGGAAAACGACCGGAATACGGAAAAAGGTAACACAGTCACATTGCTCCATGATAACGCCCCACCACACACAGCAAAACGGGTCACGGAAACGATCGAGACGTTCGGTTAGGAAATATTACGGAATGCCGCTTATTGTCCAGGCTTGGCTCCGTCCGATTATCGTCTATTTGCATCACTGGGACACGATTTCGCTGAACAACGCTTCAATTCGTATGAAAATGTACGAAAATGCCTCGCTGACTGTTTTGCTTCAAAAAACGAACTTTTTTGGCGTGGAATTCATAGCCTGCCGGAGAGGTGGGAGAAATGTACAAATAGGAATGGAGATTATTTTGAATAAAATATTGTTTATCAGTTTCAAACACAGACGTGTAGTTGTTGCAACCAAATTCCGGTTTTATACTTCTACACCTGGTATTTTACGTTTCACTATGTTTTTTTTATTGAGATTCCTTTCCTTATACTTACTTTAATAAAAAGCAGGAAATGCTTTTCACACGGCACTGCAGACACCGGAAAGCAAATAACAGCTACTGAATTGACAAACAGTCTCTAACGCACGCGTAACCGGTCTTAATAACCAGAGTGTCAATGCTAGCCTTTCTTCATTTTATGGTGTTCGTCGGTAATTAGTGTTCTGTTTTTAAATTTCCTCCTCAATTGCAATTCGAAGCTAGCGAAAAGTGGCAATCTATATACGTGCAAAGTTTTGAACTGATGCTAACTAAAGCAGGAGTTGCAGTTCAGTGTCGATTGCAGCACCACCTCCAGGCGTTCCATGTTTACGTAACAAACGAGACACCTAAATTTTCCTTTGCTACCCACTGTGCTTACTTCGTCAAAAACAGTGCACTCGTCACGCAAAATAATCCTCTCTTGAATTTCAAACGTTTTGCGTCGTGCGTCTAACGATACAGCCTGAGGCAACTACGACACGCTACCACAAACGAAGGGCTTATTTCAATAGTGGTACAAGTCCATTTTTGTTCATTTTAAGATACAAACTCCTAAAGTTAAATGACCGCTGAAAAATCTGCAGTTGCGATACCAGAAATATTCAAGCATATGGCTTCTTGCTAGAGATGAACCTTTCTTTCTGTTTGTTTGGATCATTAATGTCAGAAGCACTATAATCGGAAAAGTGGAGGTAATGGACTTGTACCACTATTGAAATAAGCCCTTCAAATGGGTCCAGAATGATTAAATAGATAGAGCTGCGGTTTCTGCCAACTTATAACGGACATTACGGCGAATTTCTCGACGTTCGCGAGTAATTGCTATCGTTTACAGTCGCCGAATTGCGACACCGACTTTTGTTTTTCTTTCCGCATTAGAAAGAAGCTTATAAGGGAACTTTGACAACATAACATGGAATGTATGCGACTTGATCAAACAGTATCAAGATAACGTCGCTTTAAGTGTTTGCTTAAATTCGGTGCATTAGGACAGACGTTTGAGGAACCTCTTCTCCGGAAGGCGGGGACGGTGGTTTGCAGCCCTGTTGTCTTGATACTATGAGATGAAGTGCCATACATGTTATGTTGTTCAAGATCTCTTAGAAGTCTCTTTCAAATGCCAGGGAAGAAAAAAGTCGGCGTCGCAATTCGACGACTATAAACGATAAAATTTAGTTACGAACGTCGGGAAATTCGCTACTATTGTTCGCTATAGCTTGGCGAAAAGTACACCTCGATATGTTTAATCGTTCTGGGTATGCCTGGGTGGCCTGTCTTAGATGCCTCTTTTAACCTGTATAGTGTTGTATTCCTCCTGCCGATTGTCAGCACCAAAAAGCAATAGCGTTCATAGGCAGTACTCGATATCCCGTGTTGTCTTCCGTACCGTCTACGGTAAACGCTTGTTCACAGGTACAAGCGAATGGTAATGAACATTGGCAATTTGTCTGCGAGAGCGCGTTCGGTTGTGTTCACTTGCATTCGCTCTTGTGTAAAGGGGGCTTCAGATGTCTCGTCAGCTTGCAAGGGTTCGCTAGATGGCTGAATTAGAGCAGCTGCATGTATACTACTGAGAACAGGCCTTGAACTGTATATTTGCAGTTTTACACCCCCATGTCGGAACGGGAGTAATTCTTACGTCGCTAAGTTAGGCGCAGTTTCACAGTAAACAGTAGCTTTCACAACCAGACCAAGCAACGTTTAATGGATGGTCAGACGTGTAAGACGTTACTCTCCCAGTCTACCTGGTAGAGGACCGCTCCGAAAACTTGTTCGTCACCAAAGTCTTGACTGCGGTAAGAGCTCTGCTGTTTGGCAATTCTTACAGCGTGAGTAAATACACACCGGATGATTGGATAAGTGGTCTCGTCTACTGACCCGTCAATGCCGTATCAAATTTTGTCCAAATTTCGTCTGCGCGTTTTCTAAACAATCAAAGGAGGATGTACTAATTTCTAGCCCGCAAATTTTAATTACGTTGTGAGGAGGAAACACTTACCTGCAGAGTGACAAAAAGTAGCGCCGACATCTACAAAAATTGTGACGAAGTTTAAAGTTATATGAATGCGCGGTGTCTGCCTAGTAAGCAGGAGATGCCGGGTTCTAATCCCGGTCCGGTGTACTTTTCCACTCGTCGCCTCTGATTCCACGTAATGTTCCGCAGCAGCTGACGGCAGTACCCCCTTCATTTTACATTTTAAGTTTAAAGTGCTCTACTTCAGTGAATATTTGTGGTAAAATTCTAAAACTTGGCTAGATGCTGGGCTATTTACATTGTGCACAACCTGTAAGTCTGATGTCATTTGATTTACCTCTTCTGTCCCTAACGGACTCATCATTAAATTTTACGCGACAAAAGTTCCTCCACGTGTTAAGATTACGTCACTCTCCTTTTTTGACATTTTTGTCTGATGGCCTGTTTATAAAACACGCTACTTTCATCAAGTTTCGGTTTTGAAGTATACATGGGGCTTCAGGTAGCCGAAAAAATCTGCTGCAGAAAAAGTGACTTGTTTACAATATATCAAATTTCGAGAACTGTTTTTTTCCTCCATGCCGATCACCATTCCAGATCATCGCGTTCGAAGCAGTAATAAATGCACTCGCGATTTCACTACGGCCTCAATTAAAAATCATAAATGCCTATTGTCCAGTAATTTTTCAACATTTTTGACTCATCTTACACAACAAAAAACTAACAGGCTATTAGAATTTGACATCAGATTTTAACGTTGCATGCGACGTTCCAAATCGTTGTTTTTAAAATATGATGGATTCAGAAAGTTTTAGTTTTAGTTATGTGATGTACCGTAGATCATTTTCCCGTTTATTTTATCGATATGATGTGGAACAAGTCAGATTAAAAGATATATATACACAAGTGAATAGTGCTAATATTAATAGTGTGTTGCCGAAACGTACTTCTACTAGTATCGTGCTTCTGATTTCTGTTTTGTCATCAGTAATTCCAGCTAAAGACAGAAAAATTTGGAGGCTTTTCTCCTGAATAAAAGGTCCAGTTATTGACCCGTCCTGAGCTGAGGTTCAGGAGTGACCCAACAAGTCGACTGCATCAAGATGCCATTTTTCTGACAAAATCTGAATCTGTGCATGGATCATGCTATAATGCATTTCTTAACGAGGATTATCAAAAACGAAAAAAGTCGGAGACTGGTAGTGAATCATAGATGATCTTAGAACATGAAACTCCAAATTAGTGCTTTGGTTGTGAAATATTGGTGGATGACTCTAGTCCTCGATGACTTTAGTCCTTCTGGCGAGAGAAAATTGGTGCAAATTAGATATTCTACAAAAAAAAGATCCTTTTTCTGGCGGTGATTAACACAAAAATGGTTCATGCGTCCTGTTGAGATGAAAGTCAGTTACTGTTTCAGTAAATTTGTTTTCAACCAGCTTAATCCATCTCAAAAACTGCAAAGCGAAACCTGCACGCTATGTAACCGAGCTGCCAGACACCGAGGCCACACACAGCAGGAGAGCTTCCTCCAGCAGCCGCCTGGCGGGACGAGACTGCCACGGCTGGAGGTGCCTCGCTGGCTGAGTGGAAACCCTGTGGACCGTCTGAGGAGACATCAACAACTTCCAGTGTTTGAAATTTTACTCGTTAGAGCTCATATCTCTACCCTCGACAGGGACGACTCGTTCATTGCAACTATTTTACATTTTTAATAATTCCAAATAATTACTTTTAAACTGTTATTTCAAAAACATGCAGTTCTAATTCTGAAACATGTCAGAATATAATTATTTAAGCTAAAACATGGTAAGAATTTTTCGGATTGTACATTTTATGATTATGATTCGCCCACTTTTCTCATTACGTCATTGGGCGCAAAACTTTTTGAAAATCCACTTGACTTCTATCTTTCTTTTATCAGTGTACGTTAGTTCCCTACAGCATAACTTAAGCTGTATATTATTTCTACATTTTAATGGTACACATATACGTATTGTCTCTCATCTCCAGCAGTAAGAAAATAAAAACATGTATATGGCGATGACATTAAGTATTAACGTTTAGTAGTTTTAGGATACACTTGATAATGACCAAGTATAAAAGCCAAAATTTTTCGTGAAGCAACTGGAGCGGCTTTCCATTAACATTAACTGCACAGCTGTGCATTGCCAGACCCCACTGTAAGTGGAACTGAAGCGGCGGGCCAGACGCCAGGGAAACCAACCCTGAGGCCGGTTGCGTACACGGCGGATTTTTCCGCAGCGGTCAATTGACCGTCGCCGCCTTTCCCGCAGTGGTGCACAGCAGTAAGTCAGAGCTTGCACATTAAGCGGAAGAGAAAACGAGAGGTAAATCTGCCGTCGGCGGTAGCTGTGTGACCGCCGGCTGCCTCTAGCGCCGACTGTAATTCTACCGCCACGGCCAAAGTAGTGGCGCACTTGACCAAATGCACGCTTACACACGTAGCGGTTTTTCTACCGTCGACAGCTGTGTTGTTCAGTGCGAATAGAATCGAATCGTGGTGTTCACAGTTGTTAACTGGTTTCTTCTTTCGGACATGAGTAATCTAGACACAGATAACGAAATTTTAATTTCATTAATTCAAGAAAGGCCTGTTCTGTGGGACAAAACCCTCGACATACACAAAGTCCGAGATGCTACCAGAAACGCTTGGCATGAAGTTTGCAAGGGAATTCGTAGCGACTTTGATGTGTTGGACGAAAGGGAGAGGAATGATTTTGCTAAGTACATGCTTTTTCAGATATATGTACTAGAAGAAGCTCGATTTATAGATTATAGAAGTGATAGCGCCCACTCTTTGCAGTGGAACAGGATCTTCTCTTCACGTTGCAGGCGTTTCCTGACTTAATTATTTATTTATCTTTTTATTATCGTGACAACCATAGTGGGCTATTATTAACAAATGTTTTATTTTATAAAAACGAACATTATTGAAAAATAGTAACAATATCACATTTTTAAAAAGTATTATTATTTTTGCAACTTACTTGTAGTAATACAATAACGAAAAATAAGCCGTGTACTGGAATACTTGTGTTCAATGTGAAGGCGGCCTATTCCACAGTTATCTGTTCTCTGTGAGTGTTGAAGGAGATTTTGAAAGTAGTTCTTCAGTAAATTCGAATTCGTCCACTACAATGGACATCAATTTCTAATACTATATTGTATACTAATGTGTGTTTATTTATTTAAAGTTTTGGTAATGTAGGTATTTTATATCTTTCTTCGCAATTTTATCAATAAATACCGTTACTTTAAAACTAGCTTGTAAATGATTATCCCAAACTTACCTCAGTGCTATTGCCAGCATTTCTACAGACTGAATACAATTCCTCATTTTGGTATTTTTCCGCTGAATAGTATCTTTCAACCGCCCCTGGAGCCTGTCAAAGGCAGACACCGACATTCTGAAATAATTGAAGAATTTCGTGTCATCCTGCCTCAACTCTTCAAACAACGTGTAGAAAGCTCCAGCCTCCCTTCTTCTTTTATTAATTGGATGAACCCAAATTACACTATTATTTCTTCTCCTTTTCATTCGTCGACGTAATAACAATAAACTTATAATTCGCACTCTGTTCATTTCAGACGACACCGTGTGCTTAAAAGCAACAACTACTTCAAATGAAGTTGTAAACTTGTGTGAACTGGTTTGATCATGAACGAGCACTGCCAGTAAAGAACTGCCTGACTCGTTTATATGCCCAAATGCACCGCAAAGCGAATAGCCTGCAACACAGTAAGCTGCTGACGACGGAGATTTTACCGCCGTGTGTGTAAACGCTAGAGTTCTGCGAGCGCCGGCCGCGGTGACCGTGCGGTTCTAGGCGCTCCAATCCGGAGCCACGCTGCTGCTACGGTCGCAGGTTCGAATCCTGCTTCGGGCATGGGTGTGTGTGATGTCCTTAGGTTAATTAGGTTTAAGTAGTTCTAAGTTCTAGGGGACTAATGACCACAGCAGTCGAGTCCCATAGTGCTCAGAGCCAGTTCTGCGAGCAGCGACGTTCAACTGACCGCGGCGGAAAAAATCCGCCGTGTGCGCAACCGGCCTGAGCCGTTCGGAAGTGCATCCAACGGAGGCGAACACTGCTCCTACTGCTGTTCATTTACTTGCTCTTAAGCTAAAGTAGCTAAACGTCGTGTTAGACGATGCGGACCAAAGACATGGTAACGATATTACGAAGCGGGCTGAAAAGTAATGCCCCTGAATTTCTTATTCTGTTCTTAATGCTGGTTGAGGCATTACATCACGCATACCATTCGGACGACTTTTCCGCTTCGCCGACACTAGCTGCAACCCGCTGCTGCTTGAACGCTCCGAATTGTAGCGTGCAACGAGGCGGTGTGTAACGTAACTATGTCGGTAACGTAACTACGTCGGTGCGTGAGAAACACCGTGCTGCAATCGAGATTCGAATTCGGAGAGTTCGTCCACACGCGGAGCATCCTGTCCTTCACCATGACAATGCCGCACACGATCATTGCGGCATCTGCGGCAATCAGACACCTCGGGTTCTCTGTCCTCGGTCATCCTCCGTACAGTCCCGACTTGGCACCAACCGATTTCCGTCTGTTTCTAGAAGATGAGGAACAAAATGGTTTGAATGACTCTAAGCACTATGGGGATTAACATCTGAGGTCATCAGTCCCCTAGACTTTAGAACTACTTACACCTAAGGACATCACACACATCCATGCCCGAGGCAGGATTCGAAACTGCGACCGTAGCAGCAGCGCGGTTCCGGACTGAAGCGCCTAGAACCGCTCGGCCACTCCGGCCGGTAAGATGAAGAACACCTTCTGGGACTTCAGTTTAGTACTAATGAAGCAGTGCAATCTTAGGTGAGCTTGTGGCTCCGTCTAGAAAGTTATTCTACAGTGACAGTTTCAAGAAACTGGTCTCTTATTGCGAGAAATCTGTTCGTCGTCAGTATGGGTATGTTGAGAAATAAATATGTAGACATGAAGAATAAAAATGTAGAATGTTCATAGAGTTTGTTTTATTGACAAAGTTTTAAGGGTTTCCACATAAAAAAATCGGAGGTATTACTTTTCCGCACACCCTCGGGTTCCGTCACTGTTTCCTGGCGCAGCATTCGGCCAGAATGTTACGATCCCCTAATGAATCGACAGCTCTGCAGTGGATCATACGACGTAACGGCTCCCACCAAGTACACTACTGGCCATTAAAATTGCTACAGCAAGAAGAAATGCAGATGATAAACGGGTATTCATTGGACAAATATATTATACTAGAACTGACATGTGATTACATTTTCACGCAATTTGCGTGCAAAGATCCCCAGAAATCAGTACCCAGAACAACCCCCACTGGCCGTAATAACGGCCTTGATACGCCCGGGCATTGAGTCAAACAGAGCTTGGATGGCGTGTACAGGTACAGCTGCCCATGCAGCTTCAACACGATGCCACAGTTCATCAAGAGTACTGACTGGCGTATTGTGACGAGCCAGTTGCTCGGCCACCATTGACCAGACGTTTTCAATTGGTGAGAGATCTGGAGAATGTGTTGGCCAGGACAGCAGTCGAATATTTTCTGTCTCCATAAAGGTCCTGGTGAAATCGAGGGTTTCGCAGGGATAGAATGAAGGGTAGAGCCACGGGTCGTAACACATCTGAAATGTAACGTCCACTGTTCAAAGTGCCGTCAATGCGAACAAGAGGTGACCGAGACGTGTAACCAATGGCACGCCATACCATCACGCCGGGTGATACGCCAGTATGGCGATGACGAATACACGCTTCCAATGTGCGTCCACCGCGGTGTCGCCAAACACGGATGCGACCATCATGATGCTGTAAACAGAACCTGTATTCATCCGAAAAAATGACGTTTTGCCATTCGTGCACCCAGATTCGTCGTTGAGTACACTATCGCAGGCGCTCCTGTCTATGATGCAACGTCAAGGGTAACCGCAGCCATGGTCTCCGAGCTGATAGTCCATGCTGCTGCAAACGTCGTCGAACTCTTCGTGCAGATGGTTGTTGTCTTGCAAAAGTCCCCATCTGTTGACTCAGGGATCGAGACGTGGCTGCACGATCCGTTACAGCCATCCGGTAAGATGCCTGTCATCTCGACTGCTAGTGATACGAGACCGTTGAGATTCAGCACGGCGTTCCGTATTACCCTCCTGAACCCACCGATTCCTGCTAACAGTCATTGGATCTCGACCAACGCGAGCAGCAATGTCGCGATACGATAAACCGCAATCGCGATAGGCACAATCCGACCTTTATCAAATTCGGAAACGTGATGGTACACATTTCTCCTCCTTACACGAGGCATCACAACACTGTGTATCCAGGCAACGCCGGTCAACTGCTGTTTGTATGTGAGAAATCGGTTGGAAACTTTACTCATGTGAGCACGTTGTAGGTGTCGCCATGGGCTCCAACCTTGTGTGAATGCCCTGAAAAGATAATCATTTGCATATCACTGGATCTTCTTCCTGTCGGTTAAATTTCGCGTCTGTAGTACGTCATCTTCGTGGTGTAGCAATTTTAATAGCTAGTAGTGTAGAATGTTCATAGAGTTTGTTTTATTGACAAAGCTTTAAGGGATTTCACATAAAAAAATCGGAGGTATTACTTTTCAGCACACCCTCTGGTTCCGTTACTGTTTCCTTGCGCAGTATTCGGCCAGAATGTTACAATCTCGTAATGAATCGACAGCTCTGCAGTGGATCACACGGCGTAACGGCTCCCACTAAGTAAATAAATGTGTGGCGTTCCGAGACTGCTGTGTTGTCAGCAGGAAACAGGCGTCCGGACGTGACGCAGTGTGGCCTTCCTGACAGGACTTGTTCTGTTTGGCAGCGGGACTGGAAAGGGCGAGGGAGCGAGGCAGGGAGTGGGCAGCGAGGCTGACGCAATGGCGAACGGATGTAGGGTGCCAGGATTTGGGCACTTCCACGTTAGCTTGCCATAATTAGTATTAATAATGAAGGGACTGGCAAGGGCATCAGGTCATGACTTTATTTACGGCACTCTCGAGTAGTAAGAGTATTCCCCGCATGTCTGCATGATTAAGTTACTAACTTAAGCCGCTGGTGAAAAGTGTCAAAGTTGAGAATTGTAGACTATGAAGTCTGCAGCTGGCCATAGCTCGCCGGGCCGCCGTGGCCTGCAGGTAGCGGTCACCGGAAACGCGGGACAATACGGCGCTTTTGTGGGTAGTCCGGCCTCCGGAGCCACCTGCGCTGAGCAGCACGTGGCGAAGACGGGAATATCGTTTGCCTAGAGGCGGTATGACCGACGCGACCATTGGGTAGAATCTCAAAAATGGCGTTGGAGGGATTTCGGCGATGTTACAGCGTTCGACATTGGCCGAAACTGAGTATTCTTCCGCCGCGTTTTCGTGCGCGTCGAAGATGGGAGAATTGTGGTGAGAGGGGTCTTCGCCTTGAGCCATCGAGTGGTAAGGACTTGGAGACGGCGTCTTGGCCATCGTCTTCGAAGGGAGGGGACTTCGACATGGACGTCGGCGAGTTAGTACGCATCCCGCGAGATCTAAGACGCGAATTTTTCCTCTGTGCAGAATAGTGCAGAGAGGGATTTTTCTCGTATTCGAGTTACGGGTTTTGTCAAAAGAAAGTTGGCATCTGATTTCTAACTTGCATTATTCGTGCTGTCCTGTGGGGTGGAAATTTGAGAAGCAACTTTCAATTGAGATTACCTCGGACTGGGAGTGCTGTGATTCGGAGACGGCAGAGCCATCCGAATCCTCGGTATCTTCACCATAGGGCCAGTTAGAGTGATTGCCTTCACTATAGGTGTAGGATTTCGCATTTTTTTTAGGTCTACACGACGAGGAACAGTCCGGGAGATAAACGGTCTGTATCGCACCATTGCACCAACGCGTGTTCCATGCAGAGTTCTGCGCTTAGAGCTCTTTGTGTGCTCGGAAGCGAGATTTTCACCAGCGCTTAACCACGTCCAACAACTTATATAGTATTCTTGATCTTGTAGTTATCCTTGCGAGGTGCCGAGTATTCATCAACGTAGCTATCAGTAATTGGGGTGCGTAATTGCAAATTAGTGAATGTGCCATTCTCAGGAGTGTGTGGGTGGTCAAAGAAAATTCGGATTTTTGTAATTTCTGTCAATTGTGGGAATGTCAAAATTAAATGCCAGTATTACTATCGAATTTTCGATTTCACTGTAGCTAGCATTTAACCTGCCCCAGCAAGCTTTACATGTCACTGCACTGCTTGCCCATACGGGAAGGAAAGAAGGTTTGCGATCTTCTGTGTCAGCGACGGACAGATAAGCTTACAGGGAACACTGCCTCTCGCTAGTGCGGCCGCACGAGCAGCTGCCGGCAAACCTATGTCGCGTCCTCACAGTCGGAGCATTCTCGTATAGGTGCTCCGAATACGTGCAGCTCCAGTGACGACGATTTTGCTCTTTTTCTTCGGTTGCGCCGTTGTGAAGGAAAAAAAGAGAGGAAGAGGAAACCTGACGTTTGCTGTGTGGCCTGGGTAATACTTGCTGATTCCATAATTGAGGTGCGGCACCTGACCCACGGCGCCGGTTTTCAATGACTTTCGCCCGAGAGCCTCTCCGCTCCATGGTGGAGCCGTAATAAAAGATGTATATATAAAAAGTAAAAAAAAAAAAAGCCGTCACTGCAGCTAGAATCTTCCTTCAGACGTCTGGGTGACCTCTGTAATACAAATTACCAAAGTGTGAGAACAATAACGAACAAAACTAGGTAAGAAGTCAGCAACGCACGGCTGTGAAGTGTCGCTCGACTTCTACGTAAGCCGGTTCGAATACAGGTGGTGGATGAATTTTTCATTCCCAGAATTTGGCCGGCATGGGGAGCAGAGATGATGGCCTGAAGTAACCGACCACCAGTAGGTGTGCCAGTGTCCTGCACTGCCCAGCACGTCTCTCCGCAGTCTCTTGTGAAGTGACTGTATGTGGCGCTGTTGATGGCGAGACTTAGCTGGATGGTGAATTTAATCTCGGTGGCGCCGTCAGTGCTGTTCCAGAAAAGAAGGCTTTGTGGTTTGACGTGGGCTTTGCGACCGTGACTTCTGCGACTCGTAACGTCAGCGCAGCGTATGCAACCGCAAATATTGTACCCATGGCCTTTCCTGCCGTCAGAGGAAGCCGCAGCAGTGGAGGAGGCTCCGCCGACCGTTTCGTAATAACACATTTCATCTAGGCTTAGGACTGCCTATGTATTCAGTACAGGGCCACCTTTAAATGTTTTCTAAATGGCTCTGAGCACTATGGGACTTAACATCTATGGTCATCAGTCCCCTAGAACTACTTAAACCTAACTAACGTAAGGACATCACACAACACCCAGCCATCACGAGGCAGAGAAAATCCCTGACCCCGCCGGGAATCGAACCCGGGAACCCGGGCGTGGGAAGCGAGAACGCTACCGCACGACCACGAGATGCGGGCAAATGTTTTCTACTTTTGCCCTTTGTTCTGCAATATTTTTGCTGCAAATGATTAAACTTCTTGCCATTCGTTATAAGATTTAATTTCTTACTCAATTTTTTTGTAACAAAGCCAGACTTTTAAACACCTTCTTGAACCTCTCGGGCAACCTTTGGCTCGCATAAGAGCAACACGTCATGGCATGGAAGCAATGCGCCTTTGGTAGGTCGTGGGTGTAGTTGGCACCACATCTGCACACACAAGTCAGCTGATTCCTGTAAATTCCAGGGAAGGGAGCGATGGGCTATGACGCCATGTTCAGTCACATCCCGGATATGTTCGATCGGGTCCAGATGTGGCGAGACGCCTACGACCGTTTGCGTGAGCAAATATCACTACAAAATTTCTGATTATTGGCTGACTTTAAGTTGAGAGTTTGAATAACTTAACTGGAATGGTAACGGAAATAAGACGTTGCTGTGAAACAAAGAACTTTATATAACAACAACATTTTATTTAATTATGAAAATAACTGCTTGATCACTCACTATACTTAATGGTACGGTTATATGAAGTGCTGGCCCGTCATCAGTCATACCCTAAAAAATAAAAATAAAAGAAAAACCAGCAATTTTATGCAACCTGACTATATGTCCTTACTAAGATGATTATAGCAGCCGTCACGCAGAGCGTCTATACTCACCAGAGTCTCAGCAGGGAATGCCTAACCGTCTGCCCCCGCCCGGGCTCCACACATGGTGGCCGGAAGGGCTCAGAGAGTCTGCACCGCGGCCATTTGCCAACCTAACGGGGTCTGCTAACGCGCGGGGAACTTACGCGACTCTGGTCCAGTGCAGTCGCGCTCTACTTGATACAATGTTTGGCTGAACTGCATCTCCACATTCAGAGAACCCACAGCAGACAGCCCACGCATACGTTAGCAGACGACCCGCATTTACATTTGCAGACTATACTAAGAGTGATAATATAACATAATTCTCACATGGACCCGTTACAATTTCAGTGGTAGTTGCCGATGTCGTGGTGTTAACATTGGCACATGCACGGGTCATAGGGTGCGGAGGCCCATCACTAGGAGTGTTCGGTGCACTGTGTGTTGAGACACACGCTTGTACTCTGCCCAGCCTTAAAGTCTGATGGAAGTTCCACCAAAGATGGCCGCCTGTCCTGTTTTACCAGTCTGCCCAGCCTACGACATCCGACACTTGCAATGAAGGGTCGCCGTCCAACCCGACAACGTGTGCACGTGGTTTCATCTCGGTTTCGCCACGTCTTGAAGACACTCACGACAGATCTCCTCGAACATCCGAGAAGTTATGCAGTTTCCGAAATGCTCGTGCGTAGCTTCTGGGACATCACAATCTGGCGTCGGTCAAACTCAGGTAGTTCGGGCGCCTTTCCCCACACACACGGACAGCAATCTCACCAACATTACATGCACCTGCGCCGTAGGGGTGTCTGACTAGCAGTCATTCCTCGCCAGGTGACGCTGCTGTCGCCTGGACGAGTTTATATCGATATTAGGACGGTGTCCAAAATGTCCTGGCTGATCACTGTGTATTGGTATTACGGCTTTTAAACTTTTGTCCATGTCTCCGTACATTTCTTTCTTATTTGTATGGACAGGCGAATGGAACCACATTTTTAATTTCAAATATATCGTTTACCTTCCTTCAGCCTATTTATCAGAAAGTATATGGTTGTATGTTTCTCATTTAAAGACGTGCTTAGTTTCGTACGGCAGCCTTCGACAGCATCCGTGGTCCTGTTCCGGTGCTTAAAAATATTTCAATCTTCAATTCCTGCACTAAGACTTCCCCTCTATTGTTTGACAATATAGTCTGAGAACTCCGTGACCTTTTTCCACTGGTCATTTCCTCTATTATTAGCGTGCACGCATCAACAACACTGTTTGGTGGGAAATGTGGCACTGCAGCACATATGCTGCAAAACAGTCACACTTCTTCTCTAATCTGTTCTCCTCTGTTAACCCGGGTTCATGTATTTTCATCCGTAGACATTTGCTGAAGTGAAAATTACAATTGGAATGCGATGTTTCAGGGAACACTACGAAAACAACTTTAATTGTAGCCATTTCAAAATGTGTCACTCCAACCTTCCGTGACCACCCAGGCCTGTTGTATTTTCATTCCAGAGAAGAGAGTTGTGTATGTATTTTGACTTTTGTCTGGGAGCAAAGCAAATAAAACAGGAAATAGTGCCGTCTGTTCTTCTCAGCTTCCGATGTTAATGCGTGTGGCGCACAGTTCAAAACAGTTTAGTAAGTTCAAAAAAATGTTCAAATGGCTCTAAGCACTTGGGACTTAACATCTGAGGTCATCAGTCACCTAGACTTAGAACTACTTAAACCTAACTAACCTAAGGACATCACACACATCCATGCCCGAGGCAGGATTCGAACCTGCGACCGTAGCAGCCGCGCGGTTCCGCACTGAAGCGCCCAGAACCGCTCGGCCACATCGGTCGGCAGTTTAATAAGTCACAGCTGCAAGATACTGACACTAATTCCTTACAGAAAAATGGAAAAACTGGGAGTAACTAACCTGAGAGATGATCAGTTTAGATTCCGGAGAAATGTAGGAACACGCGACGCAGTACTGATTCTACGACTTTTCTTAGAAGATGGGTTAAGTGAAGGCAAACGCATGCCTACCGCCATTTTAGACTTAGAGAAACCTTCTGACGATGTTGACTGGTAAACCCTTTTTGAAATTACGAAGGTAGCAAGAGTAAAATACATGGAGCGAAAGACTGTTTACAACTTGTACGGATACAAGACGGCAGTTTTAAGAGTCAAGGGCTATAAAAGAGAAGCGGCTTGAAACCCGAGAATGTTTTATCAACGGATATCGCCGCGAAAGCACGCATTAGTCCATAACAAAACATTAAAGCTGCGTTATTTGTTTATATTAGTAATCTGGAAATTGACAGTTTTTATGGAAATGTCCTTGTCGATTGGTTAAAATTATAAGATTCTATCTGATATAATGTAATATTCAATGGCTGCACATTGCCCTGTTCATTTTTGTGATGTGTAAGGCAGTTTTACAGTAAAAGACTTATTATATAGATGTGATCAGATACATAACATTCAATTAATGTCGCGACAGTGTAGCTGAAAGGCTAGTCAACTTTATAATATCTGCTTTCCTCCATCCTCAAGTATTTCACAAATTGTCTAATGATTATTATATTGTTTTTATGCGTGATGGGCATAAATGTGAAAAAATAATAGAAAAAGTTGGTGCAGTGGACAGAGTTTTCGGGTAGCATGCAGGAGGTCGAGGGTGTATTTTTTTATTTGCTAATTTTATTCTGACATTTCATACTGTAATATATACCGTTTCTTAGTTCACATGTAGCGTAAATTTGCAACATTTTGTAACACTGAACATAACAAATACTTGATTCGACAAATAAGAAATAGAGAGTTGAAACAAATAACCTGTCATAGGACAGAATAACTGCATAAACAATATTAATTTCGAGATGCTGAAGATGATAGCACAGTACAATAACACAACATCTACTTGTCATTTATACTACATGTAATATGAGCGCTCAGATATCTCACATTAGCAACCAGTGACAATAATAATGCCCATATTAATGAATGCTTGACCTTCACAATAGAATACGTTGTCAGAACAAAAAATGCTCAAAGCGACCTGCCTGCACGTCCAAACATTGAGCAACCCACGGAATCACACAGCTCTGGACCCTTCGCAGCAAAGGTGCGACCACAGTAACAAAAGCAGCATGAACACGCACTACCAATTCTTCCACATTCGTCGGCTAAGTAGAGTACGCGTGTTCCTTCAGCGGCCCCACAGGAAGAAATCCAGCGGATTTAGGTCAGGTGAACGCAGTGGCCATAGAACTGAACCTCCACGTCTGAACGATTTACCTGGAAATGTTGTGTCCAAATACTGTCGCTCATTAATTCCAGAATGTGGAGGTGCACCATCACGTTGGAACCTTATCCTCTGGCGAACATGTAGTGGAACATCTTCCAGCGCATCAGGCACGTAGTTTGAGTGGAATGCGTGATACCTTCATGAACTCAACCGGCCAGGCAACATGCAGGGACCTGTTGCCCAATATTCCTGCCCAGACGTTGATACCAAAGTGAACTTGATATCCACAGTCGCGGGTGATATGCAGGTTAACCTCACACCAATCGTGGGCATTGTGCATATTGAAAACACCCTCACGAATGAATGCTGCTTTATCCGACAATATTACACTGTTCACGAAGTCATCGTTGTCTTCCTGTTGTTGTTGGAACCATTCACTGAATTGCATCCGCTGATGGCGATCTGCAGGATGCAGATTTTGCATGAAAGCATAATGACAAGTGTGCAGCTCACGCTCGTGCAGCAAGTTAACTACCATGCGTTGCGAGACACGCAGCTGCCTTGTTACGCTAAGTGTACTTCGCTGAGGTTCTTGGTGTATGACCTCCAGAACAGCTTCCTCAGTAGCTGGAACATGGAGACTCCGTGGACGACCTCTGTCACGAGATGGTGGAAGGAGGGAACCTGACTCCTGAAGGCGCATCTCCGGACGACGAAAAACATTTTTATCTGGATGGCGTCGACGAGGATACCTAGCAGCATACTCATGAGCGGCAACACCAGACCGGTTATCAGATGCACCAAGGACCAGAATCATATCCACATATTCATCGTTTGTGTATGTCATACTGCCACACTGATTTAGAGTTTTGCAGTGATAAAATTCGGTACGTATACGCATGTACATTGGAGTCTGTCACGGGCGTGTTACTCCAGTCGCAACTAGTCCCTGTCTGGTGGACAGCGCGTACAGTATAAATATGCCGTCAGTCCTGCATGATGTTCCACGTAACGAGCATTACCCCTCTGACAGATATTGTTCTGCATGATTCATCCCGACACCGCTAATTGTGAAATGTTCAGTTCCGAATTACAATGTTTTCCTAACGGTAATAGACGTGATGTTTCCACAATACCATCGATAGAATAATAATAATAACAATAATAATGCATTGAGATACGTACTGAACAGCATGCGGTTGCGGGACTCAATACTGAAAGGCATAATTAGTGGGATAACACATACAAATAGTAGCGGAGTTTGGACATTATTCGCAGAGCACGTTGCTAGTCAAAAATGATCAAATGTGTGTGAAAGCTTATGGGACTTAACTGCTAATGTCATCAATCCCTGAGCTTACACACTAGTTAACCTAAATTATCCTAAGGACAAATACACATACCAATGCCCGAGGGAGGACTCGAACCTCAGCCGCGACCAGCCGCACAGTCCATGACTGTAGCGCCTCAGACCGCTCGGCTCGTTGCTAGTCCTACTGGTAGTGTAAGGCCCTAACGGAATGTAATGGACCTGAACGAGGCAAGAATAATAGTTTGTAGTAATCTATGGGACCATTAGAGGACAGTACAAACAAAATAGGTTTCGCATATAGTAGATGAATTGGTGCGAATAATTTCACGCCCACTACGTGGAAAGGGCTTCTTTCAAAGCTGAAAAATCTTCCATTTCTACGATTGTAGTATGTAAGTGCAAATGTTTTGTAGAGGTCCCGCTGCAACGCTGTTGACGATTAAGATGTCAGATACCGTACCACCTGGACAACATTTACCAAATAAAAAACACATTCCCCAACTGAGGAGCGAACCCTGAACGTCCTGCATGCTAACCGAAAACTGTATCCACTGCACCAAATGTACGTCACGGTTAATAGGTGCTGACAGAGGTGGTTACCATACATGTACTTACAGTGTTGCCACATTACCACTCTTTAATGTCCTTTTTCTTCCAGATGTACTCGCCGGACGAAATTTTGTGAGAGACATTTTTTTATCGCTGGCATGTGAGGAATCGCGCTGCGAAGCCCGAGTGAGCAACTTTCGCTTCACCCTGTATAATATAGATTGTTGGTACAGTAATTACCACAGCTCCAATAGTATGTATTCACGGTGTGTGAACCACATGTCAAATAATGAAAACAGTTAAATTTCTTCCCTTATTTCGTCTCGTTCGTACAAAAGAAACTTCGGGCACACTATACGATATGGGTATGGATTAACTACAATATCTTTCAGCCTAGCAGCACGCAACATAACATTCACAGCACATCAACGCATAAAAACTACAGGAGGGAGTAGGGTGGGGGGTGCGCGTGCTTGGTGTTCCGACTAATTGCATTAACTTACACTGTAGGAAAAGGGAGCAAACCAGGGCTCCCTGAGGGGTTGCACGCAACTGCACGACGGCGAGTACCGAAATTGTGTTGCACGCTACTATGATGGGCCAACATATTTGATATTGTCCTCGTAAAGAAAGTGAAGTGGATTGGCTCCACAAATAAAATTGAATGTTGAGTTTAAAATCTGAAGTACTTGGATGAATTTGGCTTTAGTTGCCATTATTTCATTCTAAAGGACTGAAACAAATTACTTGAACAAGCACAGCGGAAGTAACACAATGGCAGGAACACACGGAATCCGTTAGAACTCACAAAGATAACTCACCGAAAATTATCAAATTATTACGTAAGACGTGGCCGAGGGTCATCAAAGTCATTATATGAAACTACAGGATGTTAAACAACACCTGAATTACTCTCGATTTATTTGCTACGTGAACTGCTGCTACACAGATGGTCAGACTCACTTGGCAAAATACTTTGACCCGTTTCTGTTAAAACATTTAACAAGATTAAACATCCACGGAAGTTTGAATTTCTACTCGTTTATCACCACTCCCAGAAATGGCTCGAACATGTGCTCATGGCCCCGTTACAAAGAAACTTGCATAAAATTCAACTTTATCCCTCAAAAACTACAGTTAAAATGCAGCAGCCTCAAACGTTCTCTCAAATGAACAACTTTCACCCGCCATTATTCACAAAATAGATTGCAGAGGTGATGGCCAACACTCAGTCTCAATGGTCACAACGTGAGTTTTGCCTATTACTCTATATCATCAAAATTATGACACTTCCCTGTCCACATCGGATGTAAACGACACATTGCAGATATTGTCGGCGATGATGGAACTGATAACTTATTTTCCGTCTTAGCAGCAAGAGCTCCACAAGAGCGCCTGGTTGCTCAAAGTACTTGGAGGGGAACGTCTGCTGTTAGCTGTAGCCGCCTGACACCCTCTGCAGTCAATTATGCCGATGTTGTACTAAGCTGTCATGCAATCTCTTTGCTTAACTTTCTCCATAGGTTATACTTTGGCAAACCCACTACCCATCAGCAATTTTGCTTAGTCCCTCAACTTTCCATATCCCTCCACATCCAAATTTCATGCAGTCAGACACAAATGGAAGGGAATAGACACAAAATGTGAAGTGTGACACATTAAAATAAATCAAAGATGGGTTCATTCTCATGTGCAAAGGCCATATTTCATGAGTATTAAATAGAGAAAAACTCTATTACGCCACACAGTACCACAGCAATCAGTCTAGTGACACTCAGAGATCATTGGCACACAAAGCAGCATTCTCTCAGTACTGCTTCATAATGCGAATGAATACTGTCCACTTATCAGTATTATCTCCAGAGGTGTGGTAAAGTGAGATTACATCGACAACGGTAGCACGTATTTTAGCTGAATTGATGGCATATTCTCTATAACTGGCTGAACATATCGCCCTACTCATGGTTGGACACTGTCATGTTGGCATATGCCAGGCGAGTTGAGAAGCAGTTGGAGTCCGTCTCTGACAGTTTCCCTGAGGTAAAACTTCCCAGTGAGACACCCCAGACTTTAGTAACAGGCAAGGAATTCACTGGCTGGCTGAACCAGTTCCCTGCATAGCAACATACAGGACTAGCTGTTAAGAGCAGATTAATTCAGATTCAAGTCAAAAAATATAGTTGGGGAATACCCAACTTTCGCAGGAGAAGTAGGAACCCAGTGGCTATACAGAGTGCTGAGGGTGGTGTGGAAGGAGAACAGAATTCCTGAGGATTGGAAGAAAGGAATTATAGTCCCGATCTTCAAGAAAGGGGATAAAAGGAGATGTGAGAACTACAGAGGAATCACCCTGCTATGCCACTGTGGAAAAATCTATGAAAAGATCCTGGAGAAGAGAATAAGAAGCAGTATTGAAAGTAGACTGCAAGAGGAGCAGTATGGTTTCAGACCGGGAAGATCAACAACGGACCTCATATTTGCGGTAAGGCAACTGCAGGAAAGGCACTATGAGTACGGGAAGAACTTAATCATGGCCTTTTTAGATATTGAGAAGGCGTATGACAGTATCTATAGGGACAAGCTCTGGGATGTGCTGAACGCAAAAGGGATAGTTGAAGAGATAACACGACAAGTCAGAAAAATGTATGAGGGAAGTGAGAGTTGTGTGAAAGTGGGGAGGGAACGCACTGCATGGTTCAAGCTGGAAAATGGGCTGCGACAGGGAAGTGCACTTTCGCCTTTATTGTTTATTATTGTTATGGATGAAATCCTACAGCAAGTATCAGATGCAATTGGAGATCATAAAATGAAAGCAGTGCTTTTTGCCGATGACCTGATGTTATGGGGAAATTGCGAGAAGGAGGTGCAAGAGCAGTTAGATGTATGGGAGGCAACGGCAGCACAATATGGAATGCATTTCTCTGCAAAGAAAAGTGAAATAATTGTCACAACAAGGAAGAAGAATAGGCCAAATGTGGATATAACTTGTGGAGGGGAAAAACTACAAGTGGTAGAGAACTTCAAGTACCTGGGAAGCATGATTGAAAGTAAGGGGGGAAACGCAATGGAAATAAATGAAAGGTGCAGAAAAGCAGGGCAGTTCTACAAATGCATTAGGGGGCTTATTTGGAGCAAGGAGGTGCCACAGAAATCCAAGGGAATTATATACCGAACCTACTTTGTCCCCATATTGGCATGCGGAAGTGAGACATGGGTAATGCACAAAAGCGACAAAAGTAGAGTACAGGCTAGTGAAATGAAGTTCCAGAGGAGCAGGTTGAGTGTAACAAGACGAGACAGATTGCGAAATGTGTATGTGAGGGAAAGACTAAAGGAGGAACCAGTACAGGACAGGATAGAAAAATCAAGACTGCAGTGGTATGGACACATGAAGAGAATGGATGAGGGAAGAATTCCAAAGAGGATGTTTGATCTGCAACTGGAGGGGAAGAGGCCCAGAGGAAGACCAAGAGATAGATGGGTGAAGGGAGTGAAGGAATGTGTGACGAGAAGAGGAGAGAACTGGACGAAGGTGGAAGAGGGGGAATGGTGGAAAGACAGAACACGATGGAGAGGCTTGTGTTCCCGACAGACCCAGCCAGTGGCTGGAAACTGTCCAAGATGATGATGATGATGGATACCCATAGGGGGAATACCCATAGAGACTAGGAGGGTAAAACGTTTAGGGAAGCACCGCTATACGTCCTTGTTACCTTGTTACCGATTTGTGCTAGATTTGTATTTTGAAAGACCTCATGAAGAAACTGCACTGCAGCTAGGAATTAGACAAATGAAGTCTCCACCGCTTCCGTGGACATGTGCAGTATAATGGGTGTTGAGGAGATACTGCTATTGGGTTGTTGAAGATTTGCAGCTATTGACCTCCAGCATCAGTTTGACAAAGTAACGATATCATAGTGTTGTATTTGACTTGTAGTGGACAATCTGTAATAACTGTTGCCCCTCACCACAGGTCTCTCTATGCCTCACACAAGTACTGAAGATGCTATCTAGGGGCAAAGAGTTGCTCAGTGGCGTTATGTTTCAGAGTCATCCGCAATGGCAGCAGTTGAAGAGGTTCAGGAGACCGCAGCCGTGAGCGTGGGCGCCCTTCTTGACGCGGGGGAAGGCGCATTCGTGACGCTGGTGGCGGGCGAGACGCGGCTGGCGGCGCACCGGGCGGTCCTGGCCGCCAGGAGCCCCGTCTTCCAGGCAATGTTCCAACACGACACGCTGGAGGCCAGCAGCGGCCACGTCGTCGTCACAGACGTGGAGGCCCCGGTGATGAGGGAGCTGCTGGGCTACATGTACACCCTCCAGGCCCCCCAGCTGCCCGACATGGCACTTAAGCTGCTAACTGCCGCTGACAAGTATGGCGTGTCCGAGTTGAAGGCTGCCTGCGAGCAGCAAGTGACCGCTCAGCTCACCGTGGAGAATGCAGCGGCCACGGCGGTGCTTGCGGTGAGGCATTCCTGCGCAAGCCTGACGGCGGCCACAGTCGCCTTCGTAAGGGCCCACAACTTCCAGGTAATGGCCACGCAGGGATGGGCAGATGCGATGCGCAGCCAGCCTGAAGACTTAATCGTAGTGAGTCGGCTGCTTGCTAACCCACCTGCAGACACCAGGTAAGCACGAGACGGGGCGCTCATCTGTGTTTCCTAACACGACCGGTGTGTCTGTGCTGTGAGATGCACCTTTGTCGATGGCTTGAAAAGTAACATGCTGCTAGTTCACAAAGCTTTCGTTGCCTTCTCATGACAGATTCAGTCGATCTCTAAATTGACCTGTGCTTATTACCAGACAAGTTAACTAGCAGAGCTCATGGAACAGCCAAGTTTTTTGTAGCTTTACAAGTTGTTTTGACTTGAAACTTTCCATACTTATTTGCAGCAATTAGTTCTGTTATACTGCATGTGGACGACACATTGTTCCTTACATTTGGCATCAAGCGTCTGAAAAAATTAAACTGTGATACTCTACACCCAGGCGGCATTCTTGCTTTGGGAACAAAGATGTGATGCTCAGCATAGAAGCAGTGACCCTATACCTGACAGGCGGACCTCTGCACACGTCAGCAGCTTAGTAGCTGACAGTCCCAGCTTTCAAAAACAACCAATGACGTGACGACACATATGGCCGACTTGCAGTACTGAAAATATGTACACTGAAAGATATTAAAACTCAGCATCTCACAAGCATAAGCTGCCCAAGAAGGAGTGGGCACGTATCCGTCAGCGTATTCGAGAGCAGGCCATAGTAGTGGGGAAATGGAGCTCCGAGGAAAATTTTGTTGTGAAACTGGCTTCAAATTAATTATACAAATTGATCAATTAATTATCACACACCCTAATGACGTCATGGGTTTTCCCCAGCTGGCACCTGGTATCCTTCCCTCCACTCTCCTACCACCATCCTCTGCCCCCTACCCTTGGAAATAGCGGGAAATTGAAATTTTGGCGAGAAATTAGAACTTATTGGCAGGAACATCAAATTTTGCATGTTCACCTTGAGGTTTGGAGACCAACTGACCTAGTTCACAACACAAACAACATCCCCTCCCCCCCCCCCCCCATCTGAAAATGAGCGATAAAAATGACTCAGTCAGTGCTAGGCTGTTATATCGGACAGACGAAAGTCTTTATTTTGTATGCAGTACAGTATATTGTTTATTTAAACAATCTGAGCTGCCACTGATCAAGCACTAGCGAGTTGCTCCAGCCAGTCTAGCCAATAACCCTGTACTGGAAGGGTGGGAGGTATTAATAGGACAGCAACCTATCACTGAAATAAACAGGAGTAGTCTCCTGTCGATCTATAAATGAATCACTGCTGGATGTGGAGAATTTATTTTCGCTTTTAGCCTAGCACTAGACAGTTCCTCCAGCCAATCTAGCCAACAGCCCTGTATGGCTAGGATCGGTTTTGATGATAATAATAGGATAGCAAGCTATCACTGAAGTGAAAGGGAGTAGCCTCCTGCCAATCTACAATGACCCACTATCCCAATGTGCCTGTAACATTCTACCGCTGAATACAAGACTCCTGTAGCAACATCATTTGGAATTAAACACACTTATACCTATTTATAAGTAGCGTCCTAGCCAACAGAAACATGAGAAATATACCTCACAATAATTTTTACGAATATAGTGCTCATTATTTTACCTGAACACGCTGTCTCAAGAGAAAAAAAAAATCACCAATCACCTCTAGTCCAGCGCCATCTACTGAAGAGCCGCCCAGCAGGGGAACTGCTACCCATTAAAGTCCAAGCTAATCCACAACTTCCTGTTGTCCAACATCCTCATGACCACTCTTGCTGCCAGTCGCCCTGATCTGAGAGTCAAGCACCAGTGGCTTGGATGTATACAGCAGTTCAAACCATTTCAATGACGACATAGACTCCTCAGGTTAAAAACTCTCAGACAGGGATGTTGTTGACCATACACCTCGAGTTTCTCCTTATTTGTTGTGAAAACCTTGTACAACACTATGGCAAATGCTATATTTACTCGTAAGTATTCCTCATCAGGTGGAAAAATCTGTTCTTATCTGTTATGTCATGCATCACAGGACTAGAATATTTAACTCATTTCTGGCTCATGACGGAGTGTTAAAATCACGGGATGCCTTCTCAGTTTCGAACCCTTGTAGAGTAACCGAATGCTTTGCCAGATACGAACTCTCTGAACAGCACAGAGAAGTCGTAAATATCAGGTTTACACCACGCATCACTTTATAAACTTAGAAATACATCTGATTTTTTTAAGATGGTCATCTCTTTCTGTGTAGCTGAGAGACTGAAATTTCGTTAAAAAATTTGGCCGCAACGGAAAAACTCCTGATTACCGCTCCAACTCTCAGATGATATCTGTGGTACTCTCACTCCCGATTCCACACGCATGGTGGCACGTCATTCATATCAAATTGATAGGCTAATTAATTAAACTGATCACGTGAGACCATTTACATGGTGAGTAATTTTTTCCCGCAGTCAGATTATACTCTCCTGGTAACCGTTAGAGGCGCTTCCGTGTTATCTCTGAAGTGGGTGGTAATGGTCGTCAAATAGCTGAAGATATCCTATGCGAATGGCTTTTTTTTTTCTCTTCATTGTGTTGTCATGCTGGTGGAAGAAAGTCACTTATAATTCTGGTATATTGCTTCCGAAATAATCCTGCCGTGGGGGCACTAGCATGTTTCACTCACTTCTCCACCTCAAAAAATGGTTCAAATGGCTCTGAGCACTATGGGACTTAACATCTGTGGTCATCAGTCCCCTAGAACTTAGAACTACTTAAACCTAACTAACCTAAGGACATCACACACATCCATGCCCGAGGCAGGATTCGAACCTGCGACCGTAGCGGTCACACGGTTCCAGACTGAAGCGCCTAGAACCGCACGGCCACACCGTCCGGCTTCTCCATCTCCATCCTTGCCAAGCCTCCACCTCCAGACTGCATGGGAATAGCTGCCCCTGCTGAACCGTGTTGCAAACTTCAGCAGGCCGGAGTGGCCGAGCGGTTCTAGGCGCTACAGTATGGAACCGCGCGACCGCTACGGTCGCAGGTGCGAATCCTGCCTCGGGTATGGATGTGTGTGATGTCCTTAGGTTAGTTAGGTTTAAGTAGTTCTAAGTTCTAGGGGACTGATGACCTCAGATGTTAAGTCCCATAGTGCTCAGAGCCATTTGAAACTTTTTTTTTTTTTTTGCAACCCTCACCCCTCCATCAGGGTTGTACTGCTCCTGGCTGACATCCCACACCTCGCCGTGCCAGAGAGCTGTTAGCGATTCCAGAGTCCCTAAACTTGTCCTGTCTATCTCAGAATTTCCACATGATTTAAATATTGCTGGGATAAACACCAGGATGTTGAACAATATGCTTCTCCTCATCCCTCCTGCAAACCGAAATGTTCATACCTGTCAACTGACCGCCACATTCCAAATGTGTGTGCGTCTGCAGACCTAGGTTTCCCTCATTATATGGCCCTGTAGAAGTGTTCCTTTTTGCTAGCGTCAAATTAGTGGGCGGATGATTCGAGAACTCAAATGTTAATCCCCAGAGGTAAGACAATGTGTTTTTGGAGAAACACTATTAAGAACCGACATTTGAAACTGACAGTCGCCAACATACATTTTTCATATGACCCATGAGGATAAGATACGAGAAACCATCGCACATGGGGAAGCATATAGGTAATCTTTTTCACTCGCTCTATTTGCGAGCGGAATAGGAAAGAGAATGACTAGTAGCGGTACAGGATAACCCTCCACCATACACCATACGATGGCTTGCGAAGTAACCACATACAGTGAGGCGGCAAAGAAACTGGTGTGGGCATGCATATTCAAATACAGAGATACGTAAACTGGCAGAATACGGCGCTGAGGTCGGCAACGCATATATAAAGACTGCCGCAGTTGTTAGATCGGTTATTGCTGCTACAATAGCAGGCTATGAAGAGTTAAGTGAGTTTGAACCTGGCGTTAAAGTCGACGCACGAGCGATGGGACACAGCATCCACGAGATAGCAATGAAGTAGGGATTTTGCCATACGACCACTTCACGAGTGTACCATGAATATCAGGAATCTGGTAAAACATAAAATCTCTGACATCGCTGTGGCCGGGAAAAGAGCCTACAAAATGGCGCCAACGACGACTGAAGAGAATCGTTCAACGTGGCAAAAGTGCAACCTTGCCACAAATTGCTGCAGATTTCAATTATGGGCCATCAACAAGTGTCAGCGTGCAAACCATTCAACGAAACATCACCGACATGGGCATTTGGAGCCAAAGGCACACTCGTGTACCCTTGATGACTCCACGACACCGACAGTGGACTGATCATGACTACAAACATGTTGCCTGTTCGCACGGGTCTCGTTTCAAATTGTATCGAGTGGATGGACGTGTATGGGTATGAAGATAACAACATGAATCCATGGGCCCTGCATGTCAACAGGGGACTGTTGAATCTGGCAGAGGCTCTGTAATGGTGTGGTGTGTATGCAGTTGGAGTGATATGGGTCCCCTGAAACGTCTAGATGTGACAACAACAGGTGACACGTACGTAAGCATCCTGTCTGATCACCTGCGTCCAGTCATGTCTATTGAGCATTGCGACGGACTTGGGCAATTCCAGCAGGATAATTGGGCACCCCACACGTCCATAGTAGGTCCAGGAACACTCTTCTGAGTTTAAAGACTTACGATGGCTACCAAAATCCCCAGACATGAACATTATTGAGCGTATCTGGGATGCCTTGAAACGTGGTGTTCAGAAGAGATATCTACCCCCTCTTACGGATTTATGGACAGCCCTGCAGGATTCATGGTGTCAATTCCCTCCAGCACTAATTCAGACATTTAGTCGAGTGCATGCCACTTCGTATTGCGGCACTTCTGCATGTTCGCAGGGAGCGCTACACGATAGTAGGCAGGTGTACCAGTTTCTTTGGCTCTTCAGTGTAGATGTAAATGTAAATTTAGTTTACCTGTTAAGATTTCGAACCATCCATGTATAGGGACACAAAAATCACGGAAGGGTGTTGACTCTTATTTATCGAGAAAACGAAAGACGGAAGTTCTGCTGCTGATTGTCTCACACTGCAGCCACCTCCCAAGACTTGTGTGAGAGGTTGTAACAGGTTTGTCCACAATCCTTAGAGGAAACGGTATAGAGCTCACATCTAAACTCCCCTTTCATCAGAGTATCGCTTATCTGCCGTATTATCAGGAATCTTAGATGTAGAGCATTTGAATCCACCTCATTTTGACGAGTAAGAGATGTCTCATGCCAAGTTACAGACCCATGCAAATTCCCTCGAAATCCCAGCACGTTCCAACAGCACTATTCTATCAGTTAGAAGGCTGACAGTTAGAGAGCTTTCATAACGAGAAAAATAGCACATTAACGTACAGGAGGAAATTCACAACCATGCAGAGTATATATGGACTGCACAAAGAAATTCTCAAGCATGACACCTAAAATTCATCGATGTCTAGTGACATTCTATAAATATCGCACTGTATATGTCCTAATCTGTTTCTTTGTCTTCCTATGAGTACCATGCTAGAAATACGACAGTGCAATGGTGACTGACTCTTCGTTGACATAATAGTGTCTGTCTCTCTATCTAATTGTTATTTTTTGCAACATCATCTGGTAGAAATAAAACCTGGTTGTCAAGGGAAGGCAGGATTCGGTTACGATTGTGGACGGGACCGTAATCAATTACTGTCGGTTACCTTTTACAATTACACACAATTTATTTTAAATCAGTAATTCCAGACTCAACAATAAATAAAAAAATACCACATGTTATTTATGAAGGAATAAACAACAGTGTAAGCGATAGTGTTTTCAGTGAATTACAGTTTAGCAAATCACCATTAAATACAGATAACAACAGATAATGTTTGAAAAGCAAGCCACTGTGATCTGGGCTGAAGGCCTTAGACGCCAGGAATGGCAATAAATTAAGAATTGCTTAAAACTCGCTGCAACTTACAAATTACAGGTATTGAAATATTAAAGGCAAGTCGCCACAAACACAGTATACGGCATCAGACGCCAGGAATGGCAGTAAATAAGGTTTTAAGGCTTACTGCTAAAATACAAATACCAAATTAGAATTTTAAAGCAAGTGACCACAATCATGGCTGAAGGCCTTACACGCCAGGAACCCCAATTACATAAAAAAAATTCAAACCTGCTGTGAAGCAGCAAATACAATAGCAAAAGTTAATTAAAAAACAAGCAACTGATCCAGACGGTGCTCCAGGAATCGACCTCTGGGAAGGTCTGGCAACAAACACTTTCGCGAGCGATGAGATAGGCAGCCAGTAGTTGCATTCACTTCACTAGGTGGTAACTCAGACTACTGACAGTCTAACGAATGGCTAATGATAATCTTGCTGAAGCTACTTGACGTCCGATAAACAAAATGCAACGACGGAACAATACGCCAAAGCCGTAACCAGCGGTCTGCTCTACATCCAGAATACTGTGTTTAGAGCGCCAGGAACGAGAAAGGAATCATTACTACCAGAGTAGAGGAATCACCCATGCTCTTCGCCTCGGCGACACTACGAGCAGCAACACGAACGCAAGTCACTGGAGAATCGTGAGATATCATAATGGTGGAGGTTTCCCTACTGGGATTGAAATGCACTCATCTTAAAGCTTGCTGGATCCGGTTTACGATGAGGTCGTTCACCCTCGCGACCACAGCCCTTCCATCCGGCAGTCCATGCGTGCCTCCAGCGGTCCCGGCGTGTTGTGGCACTGCGCGGACCTGGCTCCTCCTCAGTCCCCAACCGAACTGGCCCGCTCACACGACCCGGAAAAACAACGACGTTGCCCGAAAGGTAGTGCAACAGTTACTACATATCGATAACCGCCGCTGCTGCCACTAGCGTCTGTTACAACGCCATAACAGTCGCATATACACTGTATACCGAAGGAGGTGGTAAATTTTTTATTTATTTATTTAACCTGATCAGATTAAGGCCATCAGGCCCTCTCTCACATCGGACCAGTGTTCCACACATGCAGCATTTCACACATCAGAGTTACATCATGAACAAAGTTTAAATGAGAAAATTAGCTTACTCTAGTGACAATATGAATAAAGAGTAGTGACTAAGACCTAATAAAGTAAATGCGGAAGTACTTTTACAACAGTTGCTATACATACAGATTATGATAAAAGCAATAATAATAACAGTAAAACAAAAAATCAAATAATAGTGATAAACATGACTAAGACCTAATAAAGTAAATGCTGGAAGTATTTTTACATCAGGTGCTATACATACAGATTATGGTGAAAGCAATAATAATAACAGTAAAAAAATCAAATAATAATGACAAACATGAGAAAGATTGGCACTAGTAATGAAGGTTTGTGCAGATGTACATTAATATTTTAGTGTGTAAAGTAGATGTTTACTAGTACAGCGAGTTTTGGGTAAGGGAGGTTTAAGGAGGGGGTGAGAGGGAAGTAATGAGGTGAAGTGCACTCATGTACAGAGGAAGGCATTACTGTTGCTTAAGTAGATACGTCATTAAGTGTTTTCTGAAGCCGGTCATGTTTTTAAGTTCTCTAACATAACGAGGGAGGTTATTCCAGAGTCGGGTTCCCGCTACTGTAAAGGACTTGGAGAAGGTGACTGAGCGATGCAGTGGAACGGAGAGGATTTTATTATGATGGGAACGTGTGTTTCTGTCATGTTGTTCCGACATGAGTGTTAGGGACGAGGAGAGATATGAGGGACAGTGTACATTTATAAGGCAGTAGATGAGACAGAGTGTATGGAAATCTCTGCGTTTGTCTGCACGCAGCCAGGACAATTTTGCATATGCTGGTGAAATGTGATCAAAAAGTCGAACGTCATAGATATATCGGACGCAGGCATTCGTGACCAGTTCTAGACGTCGGGAATTTTCCTGAGAGAGGCCTTGTAGGATAATATCGCTGTAGTCAATGATTGGAAATATAAGCGTTTGTACTAATTTCTTTTTCAGATCGAAAAGGAAGAGTTTTTTATATTTTTGTAGGACATGAAGGGATGCTGATGCTTTTTTGCACACTGCAGTTATGTGCTCTGTCCAATTTAGATTTTCATCTATTATTACTCCCAAACTCTTTGCTGAGGGCGAAAAGTTAATATTTGTTCCATTTAGGATAAGAGGTGGTACGGACTCCCGATGTTTTGGGCTAATGAGCTTAGAGTGACCAACAAGTACCGCTTGGGTTTTAGATGGGTTTAGTTTTAGACCAATGTCCTGTGCCCATTTTGACAGTGCATCGAGGTCAGTATTGAAATTTTCAATAGCTTTCTTGAGATTGCTTGGTTTCGCACTTAGATACAACTGAAGGTCATCAGCATACATATGGTATTTGCAATAGGTCAGGACCGATGACACATCATTGACATAAAGAGAGAAGAGTATAGGACCTAATACTGAGCCTTGGGGAACGCCTGACACTACCTGCCGCCATTGTGATTTTATATCCCCAGACAGGACGCGTTGCTGACGAGACGTCATGTATGAGCGAAACCATTGCACTGCACTTGGTGAGAAATTTAGACCGCTAAGTTTGGCTAGTAAGATGTCGAAGTCGACAGTATCAAATGCTTTGCTGAAATCTAAGAAGCAAATGATAGTCGCTTCTTGTATGTCCATGGCAAGTTTCAGGTCATCTGTCACCTGCTTCGATGTTTACGGAAACCTGATTGATATTCGTCTAGTAGGTTGTTAGTAGTTAGGTAGTTGGTGAGCTGGTCATGAACTATATATTCTAAGGCCTTTGATAGTGCAGGAAGAAGGCAGATGGGGCGGTAGTCAGAGGCTGCTGTGGCGATGTCCTTTTTAGCCAGTGGCTTAATTTGTCCCAGTTTCCAGGCCTCAGGGAAAACACTTGTGATTAATGAATCGTTGAAAATGTTTGTTATAGAGGGCAGTAGTTGGTCAATAATAAGTTTTACCATCTGGATAGTGATACCATCATGTCCAGTAGATGCTGATCTAATCCGCATTATGGCTTTCTTGACAGTACTGCAAGTGACGTGCTGTAGATAGAATTTTTCTTTGCTACAGTCGTTCATCCCAATGAAGTAGTCAATGATTCTCTGTTTTTTTTGCGGATCAATTTTGGTTGCAGGTAATGTGAAGAATCGGTTTAGTTCTTCAGCTGGGACCATGGGATTTTCTGCAACTTTTATTTTCCCTAAACCGAGACTACGGAGATTTTTCCACAGGATAGCTGGTTTACATCTATTGTCAGCTAATGTACGGGCATGTCTGAGCTTAGCGTTTCTCACCGCTTGACTGACTTTCTTTCGTTTCTGCTTGTATACAGCGTGATTTTCAGGTGTAGGGTGTATCTCGTATGCTCGATGTGCAGCGTCTCTGAGATTCATGAGCTGTTTTAGTTCATCAGTCAGCCAAGGTGCAGGTTGCCTTTTTACTTTTCTGGTCTTTATTGGAGCATATTTGTCATATAGTTGAGTAATTTTGTTAGTGAAATCGTGGAGTTTGTCGTTTATGTCCATGAGGGGAGTAGAGGTCATCCCCAAACTATTTCTTGTGCCTCAGTTTCGAGTTCAGGCAAATTTATGCGCTTGAAGTCTCGGTATGTAGACAGTTTTTGTTTCTTTCTAGGGCATTCTAGTGAATACGTCATGGAAATGATGTCATGGGCAGACATGCCAGGCGCAGATATTTGAGAGGCGCGGATTATTCTGTTCGGAGATTTCGTTGCGAATATATCTATGAAAGTGTGACTGGTAGTCGTGTGATGAGTAGGTGCCAGCTGAAGTAGCGTCATATTTGAGGAAGAAAGCATCCTCTTAAATTTCCCAGTGGAAGGACTATTGCACAGAAAATTAATGTTAGTGTCACCAGCTATAATTACATGTTCATATGACGATACGAGACTAGAGAGGGCAGTTTCGAAGCAGGTGAACCCACCTACTTTAGGAGGTTTGTAAAGGACACATATTAAGCACTTTCTGTTAAGTGATTTGATCTCTATGAACATATATTCCACTTGTTTATCTACATTGTTGTCGGATGTGTGTAGTACTGTAGGTGACAAATCAGAGCGTATGTACGCCCCTACTCCGCCCCCTCGTCTGTTGCATCTGTCGTGCCTGAGAAAGATATAGCCATCTAGGTTTACGGAAGTTGTAGGAATACTTGGTGTGAGCCAAGTCTCTGACAAAAGTATTACGTGCATATCAGCAGTTTGAAATATACATTTGAACTCGTCGAAGTGAGCTGGCAGAGACTGGACATTTGCATGTGCAATATGCAGCTTGGTGCGTTCGGGTGTTGATTGCCCGAGAAGGCTGCCGACCGATGTTTGCGGGTCGTGGTTGGCGGTGACAAGCGGGTCTGGCATGAGGAATGCGGAAGGCGTGTGAAGGAGAGGGGGGTGAGGGAGTGTCCTCCCAGTTCTGTGCAGTGAAAGCGGCCGGGAGGGGGAGGGGGTAGGTCCCCGGGGAGACAACGGGATCTGCGGCCAAGGTCAGCGAGGTCTGCAACGCTTATGGAAGTAGCCGTGGGCTGGCAGGGGAAGGAATTTCGCTAAATACAACGGGAGTAATCTGCACGTTATGACAGAGTGTGGTATTAATTGCACTTATGAGGATAACAACTAAAGTATGATGGTGGGTTGCTAATTAAGGATGGAAGTGAGACTACCTTATGCAGTAATTAACAAAATTACATGAGAAAAACAATTAAAAATGAAAATAGTTATGTGGAGAAACGAAAAGTTGATAATACAAATAATAACAAATATTACACGAGAAAAAATAATTAGAGATAAAAAAAATAGTTGCTTAGAGAAACGAACAATTTGATAATACATTAGTTACGATATGGTTGACAGTGTAAACAATATAAACATACAGGTTAGTGGCAGCAAGATTAGACATGATTTAGCTTCTAAAGCACAGGCTTTCGAGTTCATTAACACTGCAAATTGTTTTCTTTCCGTTTTCGCTCTTAACCATTATCCTGCCGTCATTTGTCCATACGTTATGTAGCCCAAATTTCGAAATCGCGCTCTTCAAAATGTTTAGTCTTTCAGAGGTCAGATCCTCGCGTACTGTCAGACCCGACTTCGCGAGATTCTTCTTTGCCCTGAAGATTTCAGATCTCTTCCTATACGACATAAATTTCACTATTATAGGTCTTGGTTTTGTAGAACCCGGCGACTTACGACCCACTCTATGACTTCTGTCAATGTCACTCAGAGTCACCTGCACGCCTAGCTTTTCTTGGACAAGGTTTATCACAAGTTCATCTATGTTCTCCCTGCTGCTCTCTGGAATGCCGAACACTCTGAGATTATTGCGTCTCTGATATTGTTCGAGCTCGTCCGTCTTCTCGATCAATTTCTGTTCGAGCAGACGTGCTTTCTCCTCACTTACTTTTAACGATGTGTCCAGTGCACGGATCTCGCTCGCATTCGCCTCCAGAGTTTTCTGTATTTTGTCCGTCACTGCTGCAGTGACAGCATCAGTGATGGTTTGAACAACGAGCCCGAGCGTCTCCTTAGCCTGCACTGCGGCACTCACCTCACCTCAGCCTTCACGAGTGCGGCGATGTCAGCGATGCCGGGCGGGGCGGCCGCAGCTCCCGGTGTAGACTCCACGCCTGCGCTGTCGCCGGCCTGGCCGTTGGCTGCACTGCGCGTTGTTCGGCGATTTTCCATTTTTAGTGCGATTCCTTGTAATTGGTGCTCAGTATGTGATGTAAAATACGACACTCGGCAGTAGATATACGGCTTTAGTACATGTAGAGTAGCCTAACTGCTTAAAACACCTCCAGATTTCGTGTAAACTTGCGAGCCAAGCTAACGCACGTCACTCACTCGCCGCCATGTTGTCGTTAAACTCCAAAACATGCAGGATCTGGAGAGGTCTTGTGCATTAGGATCACTGCCATGAGTAGCATTGGTGTTAACAGCAGTTATGGGCTCAAATCGCTCTGTAACTTCACGAGACTTGGAGTGTAGTGGTTATAGTACCCTCCTACTTCTGGTCAGTTGCAAATTAAATCGACAACAGTGTTGCAGGGAGTCTTGGTCAAACACAGTCCAGGAAGATCTTTCAATGTCCAAATTTATCCTGTGAATGCGAGAACACTCAGTGACTCCCATCTATGTAGGATAAGATGGCCAATCGTAATCGCAAATTCCGCACAGTGATCCAAATGCTTGAAATATGTAGACAACCTAATTGCATCAGTATAGAATGCTCTCTGGTATACTTTGTTGTGTATGTCTGGGAATTAACCATGAATGGACATACTGCACAGTCATCTATCTACATTCTCAATCTAGTATACAGTACTCGCAAAGTAGTGGACTGATGGTTTAGCGATGATACAGAAATTGGGAATCATTCAGCCGTGTCATTGGTTGGTGTTGAAATTCCGGAAAAACTGGCAAAATTGCTAAAATTGATTCCACTATCAACTGCGGTGCTTATTACAGCACATCCACCCTTATCGACACTGTTTTTCCATCTCATCAGCCCACTGGCGCACTGTTGATTACCACATAATGATCAACTGATACCATATGATTGAGATGGAGAGAGTCTTGGTGGGAGCAATACGTTTTGGGGATGGCCAGCACTGAAAGAGGGATGGAGTGCATGGCTGCAATATGAGGAATCAATGCTCTTGGTCCCTTCGAAACAGAACACTGAGACATCTACTACACTGACAGTGTGGAAGGTGTGATTAAATTTAGAGGTCATCAGGTTCGGACAGCTGTTCAGAAATACTCCACAACCTTTTCCAATTTGCATATGTTGCTTTTCCACATTTCTGTTGATAAGAACACCGCCTACGTCTTTTATTTCAACCACACTGTGTGTTGTGGGAGCAGCATAGTTTACATGATGCAATGTCCAGCTGGTTGTGAGAGCCAATGGATTGAAACATGTTAAGGTCGGTTTGGCACCTGACACACACCCACAGTCATGGCAGAAGAAAGAAATGTTTGATTGCGTACACAGCTACCATCATATACTGCTTCGATCTGTTACAGCAAAAAATAATGTAACAAACTGCTTATGAAATAACGTCAGAAGAACCCTCTCCTTGTGACGCATAGTCGATATGGTCTTCCTCCAGTAAAAGCGACAAAACTGTAGACAGGTCCGTTCAAATGGCTCTGAGCACTACGGAACTCTTTAACCTAAAAATTTGTTGTGGGGTTCCGGTGAATCCCACTTTGCTTGATATTTGAACATAAGTCATGTAAAATTTATCACTCATTGACTGCAAAGGGTTTTAAATTCTGGATGTTAAATATCACTTTTTCTTTCTTTGTAATTGGGTCAGTTAGCGCAGTAGCTTTCAGGTGAAGTATATGTGTTATTACATATGGTCCTCCATACAGATTTGAAACTTGGATGTTAGTTCTTCACTCTTTTAGCTTCTATTATGCTTCTTTACTAATACCTATCTGAATCAGCCGTTATGAGATGAAATGGTCGGCTAAAACTAACTGTCACTCATAACTACGACCTGGGTTGTGCATCCTTGTGTCCATCACCACACTGAATGTTGTTTCAGTAATTTTGTGATATGCAGTGCATTTAAGACAGATTTTTTCAAAAACTTTCTGTAAGATCTTTCCATCCCTAAATATGTTCACAGTCGTTTATTGTTTGATTCTTGCAGACATTTACTAATTGTGTCTAACTTATGTGGCTGCCGTCTTCTTCCTTCCCTACCAATCACATGTCCTAAAAATTTAAGAACATTTAGATAGTTTCAGAGTAATTCACTGGAAATATAATTGAGATATTAGTTTACCCAATGCTGATATGCGATAGTCCCAGGTTTGTGC
Source organism: Schistocerca piceifrons (assembly GCF_021461385.2). Lineage (NCBI taxonomy): Eukaryota > Metazoa > Arthropoda > Insecta > Orthoptera > Acrididae > Schistocerca > Schistocerca piceifrons. The sequence continues at coordinate 565,395,486 of NC_060143.1, forward strand.
TGTTATTACTATGTAGACTATATATACCATGATCTTGTATTTCAGATCGTCTCCAATTACCTTAGCAAGAGCAACATTGAGACGTTCAATAGTAATGGCAGAACCCAGAATTGATAAGCTCTGTCCTCACACAGAAATGTTAAAATGGTTCAAATGGCTCTGAGCACTATGGGACTCAACTGCTGAGGTCAGTAGTCCCCTAGAACTTAGAACTAGTTAAACCTAACTAACCTAAGGACATCACAAACATCCATGCCCGAGGCAGGATTCGAACCTGCGACCGTAGCGGTCTTGCGGTTCCAGACTGCAGCGCCTTTAACCGCACGGCCACTTCGGCCGGCCAGAAATGTTACGTATTCGCATGACCTCGCATGTATTTTAATTTGCCAGTATCCAAATGTTAAATCCATAGTACTAATGTACTTCACCCCTGCAAATACTGCCAACAGCTCTTTAGTTATGAACGGTCTGTCTCTTTCTGGTTGTATCATTCTGTTTAGTGTTCTTTCTTAAGCACTAGATTGACTGTTCCATATTGTTTCTTAACAGCAACCAGTGGATAACAACAATTTATATTTCTGTTATATCCAAATCTATCATCCTGTTAATTTCATGGCGTACCATACCCTTTAATGTTAGTGGTATCTTGTATGGTCTCTCAAAGAATAGATCATTAGGTTTTATCTGTAGTGTGCATTTGAAATCTTTAATCGTTCGCGGTTCCAACCAAAATATCTCTTTATTACTGGTACACATCTTCCACTGTTATTGTTTGACATATATGTAGGGCCCCTATGTCTCTCTGTCTGATCTATAGCAGTTTCTGTTGTAAGTATTACACTCTTGCGACTAGTTGGTGTGGAATCGAATCGTAACGATACTAGTTGCTGATTGCGACCGATGGAAAAGTTACAGATCCTGTACGAAAGTGTAAAATATCTTTGGAATCTGTTCTCAGAAGGTCAGAGATGTAAACCAGATAAAGGGACATTGGGTAACTAAGCTTATATGTGCAAATAGGAAAATTAATTAATATTTCTGTCTTTAACGATTCACTATTTTTTTCCTGTAATTCGCCCCAACCTCTCAGTCTGGTGACCGGAAACTTCGGGAATACATGTGTCAAATAACACTGATAAGCCAAAACATTATGTCCACTGCTCACCGCGACGCTGGATGGTGTCTGATGGCGTTGCGGACACGTGACGTGGTAACAAAACTATGTAAGCGGAGCAGACACAAACGGGGCATCACCCTATTTAAGATATGAGCTACAAATTGGAAAATTCATTGAGATAAGCGACTTTGACAAAGAGCAGATTGTTATTACGCTGAGCCTGTAAATGAGTATCTCGAAAATGGCGAAGCTGGTCGAATGTCCACGTACTGCTGTCGTGAGCACCTACAGAAACAGTTAGACGGACAGTGATTAGGCAGCAAATGGTTGGACGTCCATGACTCTTCACAGAAGGTAGGGTTAAGGGGCTTGTCTATTCTGTGAAGTGGGATAGACGGTGATCTGTAGCATCTCTGTTGAAAGAGCACAATTCTGGTGCAAGCAGAAATTTTTCAGAGCGCACCGTTCATCGTACATTGTTGAAAATGGAGCTCCACAGCAGGCCACTCCTACTTGTCCACATATTGACCCGATGACATGGTCAGTTACGATTGCAGTGGGCACGAGACTGTCGGGATTCACTGTCGATCAATGGAAACGTGTCGGCTCTTTGGGTGAATCACAGTTTTGCTACACCAGGTCGACGGTCGGCTCCGAAAACGGCATCATCGAGGTGAACGGCGGCTCAAATCGTGCAGCGCACTACGGACACAGGCCGGTGGGGGCAGTATTATGTTAGGGGAGGCATTCTCCTGCGCTTACCTCGGACCTGTGGCAGTAATCGAACACACACTGACAGCTGTGAACCACCTGCATCCCTTCATGCTTGATGTCTTTCTCGACGGTGACGTCATCTTTTAGCAGTATAATAGTCCGCATCTCAGAGGTACAGCCGTGCTACAGTGATCTGAGGAGCATTAGTGAGCTCATGTTGAAGCTTTGGCGACCAAGTTGGCCTGATGTAAATACTATGGAACCCATAACGTCGCCATCACCGCGTACAAAAATCAGCGGCGCGTTATTTACTCGAATTATATGACCTGTACGTAGACATCTAATGCCACATACCTTCATAAACCTGCCAACAGTCAGATCCCTGATACGCAGAATCAGTAATATGTTTCGTTCCAAAGACGGGAAAACAAGCTATTAAGCAGGTGGTCACAATGTTTTCGCTCGTCGATGAATAGATCATTAAAAACACGTAGTCCACCAAACATATTTCACTGCTTACATCCATAATGACATCTACTGGTACCTCATCTGTTGTGCCGCGTAGCTTCGGTCAGATGTAATTTTTAATTATACATAGATTCTCAGCTACTGAATCATTCATCATCATATTACGTTCATCACATCTAATCAAATGGGGGTCCTGTGATACCGGCTCGCTTGCAGACAGCTTCCGAAGATCAAGCCTCTCTTCCGAAGCGTGTCGGTTTTCCATCTGCGTGTTGTTTTGAAATTCTCGATTACCATCTCTGCACCAGCATCTTGATCTACTGTTATGTTAGTTATTATATTCGTTTCTGTATTATGCTTGTCCCGTAAATTGACTATTAGTTTGGCCTTGTCTGTTGTCCTTAATCGTGTTTGTACGATTATTGTCGCAACGCTGTGATTGCCTTTCTATTGTATCTAGCTGTTCCAAATATTTTGAAAGGATGAAAGGCTGTTAACTTTTCTCCAGTCTGTCCCTGAAAATTTATCTCGTGCTATCCATGGTAGGCTGCTTATAATAACTTCTAACAAGTGCTCCTCAGGAATTGGATTATCGAGTTATTTGGCTTCAATTAGCTGACATTCAGCGAAATGTCTGCATCCCGTCCATTCATTACTATTATATGGTTTCGACCCTAGTAATTTGAAGCGAAGTCCTTTTTGTGCTTCCGCACTCTAGTATTTAGCACTGAATTCTCTTTCAAAATCAATAAAAGACTTGAAATCATCTACCCTTAGCATACCCAATGTACTGCATTTCCTGGTAAATGGCTGACTACAAATCTATTTTTGTTGTGTCCAACCACGTACTGGGTAACATGCCTTAAGCAATAACAAAGGATGTACATCTCCGCCGGTGTAAATTTAGGAAATTTATAGTTGATTCCTTCACTAAGTGTTGACGTAAAATCATCATACACACTACTGTGTTGATTGCTATTAATTGATCCGTCATCCCTAATAATTGTTTCTGGTTGTGGGCGTTATTGACCAGATATATCATCAGTACTGGACAATAAATGAAGGAATCTGTTCTTATTGTTACAAGTCATCGACCTTATATCTGCTTGTCTGACTACAATGTCTGAATATGGGACGTCTTGTGTGTTTGAGATTTTATTCGGCTGTGAATGTAATGTGGTTTCTTAGTGCTCATTACGGCTTTCCAACTTTTGTAAACGATCGTCATTTTCATTAATTAAGAAGGATACTGTTTCTTTGTATCTATTCGTCAAGTTTTCCACATTCGTTGTAGCCCCTAGTAACCCGGTTTCCACTGTATGGAGCCGTTTAATTATCGTATCTTGGGTTGTCTGAACGAAATGTATGTGTTGTAACTGACCCTGTGCCTTGTCGCCTAATAATTCCAACTGTATGTCTATTTCTTGTAAGTGTCTGAACATTAGGTCGAGTTTAGTTTCCAGTGTATCGATCCTCCCATTGTTCTACATCGTAACATTATTGACATTTAACTCCATCTGTTGTAATCTAGTATCGATTTGCTTTAACCTTGAATGAAATTGGTAGAACTGTTATTCATTTGACCTATCAATGTTTCTGTATCGCGATGACAACGCGATTCCACCTGTGAAAATGGCGATTTAATCCGTGCAAATCCCGATTCGATCTGTGAAAACTTTTCGTTGATCTGTTGCATGAATGCATGCAGTAACGCTTCGACTGTTTGGTAATATCCTGTGAAAGCCACGGTTCATAAACTTGCGTCCTGACTGTTCTGTACATCGAGACTGCACTATACTATCGTATCAAACAAGTATGACCTTGCTCGAACAGTCTACGGGTGTACTGGCGGTCCATAGTGTCCAACGGGCACAATATTTCGGCGATCAGACACGTCGCCATCGTCAGGTGCGCTGACGAACTGAGCTCCTGAGGGTGGGCGGCCGCCCTAAACCCCCTCCCCCCGCGAGGCGTTCTCACCGCGGTCCGCGCCCGCGGCCGCGCGTCGGCGCTCGCTGAGAGGCTCACGTCGGCGTCTGTGGTGGCGTCGGTGTAACTGCCTCGTCCGCCCTAGTCGTTCATTCGTTTTCTTTGCTAAGCCTCTTTTTAATTAGAGTCAGTGCTGGTTCCCAATGTTGATGACACGTTCGTGATATGGCCCCAAGGAAGGGACAAGCTCCTAGACTTCCTTACACACCTGAAATCCATACACCCGAACATCAAATTCACCATGGAGACCGATGCAGAAGGAAGTTTACCATTCCTGGACGTCGTGGTCAAAAGAAGAGCGGATGGCACCCTGGGCCATGGGGTATACAGGAAGAAAACGCACACCGACCTGTATTTGCATGCAAATAGCTGCCACCACCCTTCGCAGATGAATTGGGTACTAAAAACACTGGTGCACAGGGCGCGCACCATTTAGGACGCAGAGAGTCTACCCCTTAGCTGGAACACCTCAAAACTGTAATTCGGAAAAACGGGTACTCAGAATGGCAGATCAGACGCGCTCTCAGTCGCACCTCTACAGTACAGTGTGTGGAGATGGAAGAAGTCACGGAGGAAGAGATAGCCACCGCCTATATACTGTATACTGGCGCACTATCGGAGGAAATAGGACGAATATTGAGGAAACACCGAGTAGGAACTTTTGCCCGTCCAATAAAACACGAGCATTATTGGGAAGTGTCAAAGACGATCTCGCTTTGCGGAAGGCCGGCATGTACCAGATTCCCTGTGAGTGTGCGACGACTTACATTGAACAGACAGTGCGCACCATCGAAGATCGTTGCCGAGAACATCAGAGTGACACTCGACTTATGTACCCCAACAAGTCGGCTGTCGCTGTTTGTCCGAAAATCACGAAATGAACTACCAACATACCAGAGTCTTGGCACAGACATCTAAATGCTGGGACAGCGTCGTTAGAGAGGCTATCGAAATTCGTACCAGGGATAGACTCAAGAACCGAGATTGCGGCTATAACCTCAGCAAGGCATGGGAACCAGCACTGAGTCTAATTAAAAAGAGGCTCAGCAAAGAAAACGAACGGGCGACCAGGGCGGGCGAGGCAGTTACACCGACGCCACCACAGACGCCGCGGCCAGCGTCTCAGCGACCGCCGACGCGCGGGCGAGGGCGCGGACCGCGGAGAAAACGCCTCGCGGGGGGAGGGGGTTTAGGAGGGCCACCCGCCCTCAGGAGCTCAGTACGTCAGCGCACCTGACGATGGCGACATGTCTGATCGCCGAAATATTGTGCCCGTTGGACACTATGGACCGCCAGTACACCCGTGGACTGTTCGAGCAAGAAATGCGCCGGGAGAAGTTGAAGAATCACAAGTATGACCTTGACTTTAATAGAACTTTAGAGATCAGAGGTGTCACTGATTGCCAGTTATACACCGAATACGTACAGCGCAGCATTTATAACTATACAAACAAATAAACATATCTCGTTTTGGACCTGGCCGTTAGTACTAGCTAGAGATGTGCTCCCTTAAACGACGCGCCGCGCTGTCGCGGTGTGTCGACGTGGAGGGCTGGAATGCGTGCACTCTGCCGCGTGGTCACGATGCTGCGTGCTGAAGCGGACAGCTGATGTACCCGTTCTCAGCGACTCTTCGTAGCTTTAATTCGGCATGTTGAAAACGTAATGAAGTATTGCTTGATTCATATTTAGAAATCCGTTGATGTGAACCGGTTACAACGTGTGACATTGTCGACGAATCAACTCGTTACCGGTTGTTTGTATAGGGGGAAACACGTCATTGATTCTTGTTACTGCGGTTAAATTGTTCTTGAATGTCGAGAATTATAGTTTTCACTGGTAAATATTGATATTCTGTTGTATAATGTAATAAAACACATTCAGCTGAAACCTTAGTGTGATTCTTACTGCTTCTTGTATCCTAATTGAACACACTGTATCAGCTTATCGGTGTCCGTTTTTATCAGTGCAGTTGTAATTGGAGTTTGCGGATTAGCACCAAGTATTTATACACAGGTATTTTCCGTGAATTTTACACGCAGCGGATATCGTGTGACTGATTATTCCGTCTTGTTTACTTGCATGAAACGTCGCACGTTGCGCACGTGTTTGGAATTTATATTTTTTTTCGTCTCTGTTAATGTTCGTAGGTTCACAAATCCACGACGGCCACGTGCGAGAATTTCTTCTTCTTGTCGCCATCCTTTCACTCGTTTCGGAGGGAGCCCGCCTTCCACCCCTCTTTTCTTGTGAAATGACTACTGTTACGTAGTTACAGGCGCTAGTAGGTTCGTAATCTCCCAATCACAAATCATGTCATTATGCTTGTGTGTCAATATTCGGTTCTGAGTTGGATCTCCCTAGTTACCAAGTCCGACGGTCACTGAACGTCGCCGTGGATGGAGGAGCTGCGTGGCACGCCACACTGTTGTTCAGACTCTTGCGCCCCGCCTGCTATGTATGACGTCACGAGCAGCCGTCTGGCGGTAGCGGGATGTTTCCACCATGAAGCAGCACACCGGTCCGAGCAGAACCTAATCTACTTTTAGTAATAACTATTGTTTCTTAAACCTAGTCTATTGCAATTCGGGATGTTAAATCAACCACCTTTCAGCCGTCTAGTTTCCAAACTTATTTTATTTGGCTGCGAGTTTCGGCGATTTGCTATGCCGTCTTCGGGCCTCTACCGACGTGTAGGAAGATTCCACCTCGGTTCTGGTCAAAACAACGATTAAGAGATCAAATGGTTCAAATGGCTCTGAGCACTATGGGACTTAACATCTGAGGTCATCAGTCCCCTAGAACTTCTACTTAAACCTAACTAACCTAAGGACATCACACACATCCATGCCCGAGGAAGAATTCGAACCTGCGACCGTAGCAGTCGCGCGATTCCGGACTGGTTCGCGTAGAACCGCTCGGCCACTCCGGCTGGCGGTTAAGAGATCGCTATAGCAAGCTGAATTCTAATGATAACAGTATTTCTGGCCCCTATTTTGGTCAAAACAGCGATTAAGAGATCGCTATAGCAAGCAGAAATCTAATGATACCAGTATTTCTGGCCCCTATTTTGACCAGAACCGAGGTGAAATCTTCCTACACGTCGGTCAGGGGCCTGAAGATGGCATAGCAAATCGCCGAAACAGGTAGCCAAATAAAATGGGTTTGGAAGCTAGACGGCTAAAAGGTGGTTGCTTTGACATCCTGTGCCGAACAGCTGAGACCCGCCATCATCTCTGTAAAGATGGACGTACACAGTCTTGCATTTCAGTTCTCAGTTGTCAGCCTTGTATAGATTTCTGTAAACACAAACGCACACTGACTCGCTTTCTGAATTCAGCAGTAAAGGTGCGTATCACCAACACCCTTTCACCACCATGTGGATTTGTACCCTTAGAACACACACACACACACACACACACACACACACACACACAGAGAGAGAGAGAGAGAGAGAGAGAGAGAGAGAGAGAGAGCTCACTGAATGTCGTTCGGCTGCTAAACATTAAATTCCAAATCTTTTGACTGGCAAAAGTCACAGCCAGCTGACTTTAATCGCTTCCTTTATAGCATAATAATTTCATGAGTATTTACAAAACTGCAGTTTGTCCGAGGCCCTATGCACTCTTCGTCATTATTTTAATTAACAACCACTGCTCTATTCCGCAGGTGCTATTCCATTTCCAAATGTGGTATTATAAGTACACTGAATACAGTAATAAAATCGAGTGTCAACCTTTCAACATGTGTCAGGTTTTAATATATTTACGGTGTTTTTCTACACTGATTTTCCGCACACTCTCATTCAACATTACAGCAGGAAGTTGTGTAATGTTCACGACGCTACTTCATACACAAGATTTAAATATGTGTAGTAATATTTATAAGGACAGTTAAACTTCCCGCAGTCTTAGCTCGATTCTTGTACGAATCATCGCCTTTCTGCAATGCTACCTTTTCTGAATTACCTTCCCTGCTAAGTTGGAAACCTCCGACCACGCGTATTAGCTATGCACCTTATAACGAAGTTCTCTGACAAAAGCAGCAAACACTTTCAAAACCATCTGATCGAAACAGTATATCTAAAGCTCGGAGACAGTCTGATTAGTGCGCTTCTCATTTCTGTCCGGTTATTGCTATAGTGATGTATTTAAGCTGTCATGTCCAATAAATCTCCAGTGAGTCTAATAATTCTTTTATCCTTTATGCTTACCATTGTTGTACTTTGTTTTGTGCTGTCTGTCGAGTGGTACGCTAAGACACGCCTGTAAGGAATGAAGGAGAAACAGTGTAGAATCTGACAGGCTCACTGGTAAGTCATTCATGTTAATTGACGGACTGTTCTTGTCGGCAGTGTGTGTTGTCTTGCCTGTTCGTAGACAATCCGTCAGCAGCACAGTGTTCAGTAAGCAGCCCCCTCCGGTCTCTGTGTGCAGCGCGCCAGCCACCCACGCCGCTGCCGCAGCTGCGCCGCCCGCGGCTCCCTGCGACACTCCCCCACTGTTCGACGTTGCCGCCTCGTACTACCGGTGAGTTGCGTCAGCAGATGTGCTCGGTTCCCACATTTATACTGCCACTTACATAGGCATTAACAAAGTGTTATACAAAAAATTGAAACTCACTATCACATGTTATGATGAAGCAGCGGTTTTAGTTGCCAGATAAAACTAATTTATTTCATAAATTTTTGGTGTGCTAAATTTTGACGTAACAGCGGACGTGGATCAGAGAGATTTTCTACAGCCTTCCATGCGTTCAGTCGATGTTATTTTCTGTTCAGAACACAAAGGTGCTAAAAACAAAAATATTTTCTAAGCACAGTAAATGTACTGGTCTGCTGTGTGCGATTTCTGATTTCAGTGATGGTTTTATATCTTCCAAATTGATCGTGGAACGAACGGACGTGGAAAGTTACTGCGATGCACTGCATCTCTACCATACTTTTGTCGTGAGAATAAATGATGGTGAGATGAAGGAATTATAATCAGGATACGACTAACTAAATAATACCCAGCAGTCGAATAAGAATATGACACGTTTTGGTGTCTGTGTGTGTGTGTGTGTGTAAATATGGTGAATTTTCTAAACTTTTCTTTAAATGGCTTTTTTTGGACACTTCCACGTGTAATAACCATAGAAAATTTGCGACCAACTGTGACTCGAATACAGATTTCTTGTTCATGAAATGCAGTTGCCTGAACATTAAGCTACTGCATCACATGTTCAGGCCTATCTCAAACTCCTATTGTCGATGATATTTCCACCTTTGCGTTCTAAACATTAGGAACTTACGTTCTGGCGCAGGGTACGTCTCAAAAACATCACTGCGGAATCAGTCGATGTAAGATATGGCTTACCTGCTATGAGCGACATATATGAGAAACGCTTGGTGATTGTGTTCAGAAAACATTCCTGCAGTCAGGTTTTTTTTCCCCATCAGAAACATTGTCTTCACGAATGTATTAATGACATTTACGATAGGAGGAAGAGCAGCGCCGGTCGTAAATTTTAATGTGGTTATTGCAGATCGATTTCCGCTACTGTGGAGCTATCTTCAGTGCTTTATATCAAAGTCATGACCAATCATCACAAATATAATAGCACATGACACCACTTGACGTTACACATAAAAAATGTCAGTTAAACTGACTTGGATATAGTGCACTGAGATAGGTGCACAGTAACTGAAATCGAGCTGCAATAAACAGATCAAAATATACGAACGGTGCTGCGCTTCCTTCTGTCGCAAATTCCTGAAATCACCGGCAGTAATGGAATATGGTGTGAGATCTATAGGCATGCTCAGCTGGTCTGATGATTAAGGCACCCGGTCACCGTAAGCCGGTAACCCTGCCATCCTGTTGTGGCGGTCACTGAGTGACGCCATGTGCTTCGTTGCGTGCCTCACCAGTTGTAAACAACCACCTGCAGCTCGCTGCGTTTCCTTGGTGTCCTGATTACAGCTTTTAGATTCGTCACAAAAGTAGTGGGACAAGGGGGATGTGGCCCCACTGCATTGTTGCCAAATTTATACAAGAGTGCGGTGATGACGTCATCCAAGATGGCGGCATATAGACTTGGCAACAGTGCTTGACGTTATCCATGATGGCGGCTTCTGGCGGGACAATAGGTCGATTATATTATGTCCACTAACCTAACCTCCAGAAAAAATGGCGGGAATTTTGAATTTTGGCAGGAAAATAGACCAATTGTGCTATGTCCACTAACCTAAGTTTCCAGAAGAAAAAATGGCGGGAAGTTTGAATTACAACAGGATAATGCATGCAAAAACCGTACTTATCTTTATTATTATTGATTATCATTTATTAACATTCATTATCATTTATTATTATTTATTATCATTTATTATTATTTATTATCATTTATTATTATTCATTGTTATTGACCTGCCTCCACTAGAAAATTTCCTCCAAATTCAAATTCCAACACAATAATGGCTGCAAAACCTCACTTATGTTTATTATTATTCATTATTATTAATTATTGTTTATTATCATTCATTATAATTCATTGTAATTTATTATTATTCATTATCGTTTATAATCATTCATAATCATTTATTTTAAATATTATTATTTATAATTATAGGCGTACCTCCACTAGAAAATTTGCGCCAAATTCAAATTCCAACACGATAATGTCTCGAAAGCTCTATTTGTTACTATCATTTATTATTTTTCAAGATGTCCGATTTTCTCAGTGAGAAAGCCATTTTCCTTACATCCATAACAAAAATCTATCACAAGTTAAAATCCCAACACCATAATTGATCACACGTACGAACTTTCTCCGTCACTTATCTTTTTTCACTGCTAGCGTATCATAATCGCGTCAAATAATAAACTGGACTTATAGTAACGTAAGTAACGTCCTTTGATTTTGCAGGCGGGAAGAGACTGAAGACTTTATTTCAAGCAGTACGGTCATCACTTGTTCTCCAACACAGTCAGCACACACATCTTTGATATCGCAGTGCAGTCTCCACGACGTCTGCGCTCCAACTGAATTAGTTCGAATCCTCGCCACCCCCTGGAGAGCGTGCGCAGACACTGCCGACGCCTGTCACGTGAGGTGGCCGGCCACTCGCGCTGGACTGCCGATATGCTGGGGGCGAGCCCAGTGATCGCTCCCAAATTGTAAACATGTTTTCACTGGTCACGCTGGAACTTGCCGAGGTTGCCATCACAGCGGTCCCTTGTCCACTCACCACGTGTATTCGTCGCCTCCGCACGTTTCCCGCCAAAATTGTTTGCCTGGGAGCTGAGTCACACAACGATCGGCCGTTCCCTGCCACACTTTTGGCGCCAAAGTTATTTTCCTGGGCACGTTCAAACCTGTCAATGAAGACCGCTCACCATCCACCACGTGTCCTTGTGCGAGCGAGAACGCAGTCCTACACTTTTGACGGCAAAGTTAGCTGGACAGTGGAATCCGCCATGACTATATAACAGCACGTTTGGTCCGCACTAGAACGCTCGCTAATTGACACTCTCTCGCACGCGTTTTAACTGTACAATCGCTGCTCTGTCGCCCCGCTTACGTCACACACCCTCCATACAAGCGACGAACATAGTCTTCTGTAAATATCTAAGAGCTTAATTCCATTTCGTTTTTAATCATATTAAATAATTCAATTTACAATTTCTTATTCGTATGCAAAGGTGATCAACTACCTAATTTCAACTACTTTTCGAGGACCAGACAGCCACCTCTCCCTAGGAACCAGCGCCGAGTTTGAATTCTGGCAGTAAAGAAAGGTCACTTCCGCATTCTTTACCAACCTAACAAAATTCTTGGAAAGAAAGGGCACTTGTACTAACCTCAGCCACCCGACCGCCACGTCCTCCTAGGAAGCAGCGCCAAGTTTGAAATCTGACAGTAAACAAAACTCACTTGCGCTCCTGCCACCAACCTATGAAAATTGTAGCAAACGAAGCTCATCACCACAACACTAAGCCAACAGCACTCAACCTCTTCCTACACAATTTGGGTAAAAGGACTCACCCTGCACTAGGCCCATGGATGGAGGAACCAATTTACTTTATTTAGGAATGGACTGTGTGTATCACACCGACATGTTCCACACCACACAAACCTGCAAAACACTCCTACATAACTCATTTATAATGTTATAGACACGCGCTTGCTAATTGTAAACAGTTAAAAATAGCTCATAGCACAGTCTACAGACATGCGAACCGCTCATAAATAATGCAAAACATTTACATCCAAATAGCCAAAGAACTCCTAACTTTCGGAAATAATTTCAGTCTGTAGGCTGATGGAAGATGGAAAGAGTGTACTTTATTTATTTGGGACATATCTTTTTGAAACTTTTACTTCTCATAGGTTTCGATATGTATGGCTGACATAAGGCAGTTTCTGAACTCCAGTAGTGCACTACACATGGCAACACAACCACGCCCACCAAGATATTCATTCCAATCCAGACCTCTAACTCCTCTAAAGATAAATTTGTCCAGTTATTTGTTGACTCACTCACAGTCTGACCAGATTGCAGTTTTAGCGCAAAAACCACTCAGACTGCGCTGTGCTGCTCGGGGAAATAAGGAAGGGCTGCACTCCCTTTTATTTAGTCGTGGAGTATAATTGTCACAAAACACGCACACTGATCCGACTGTGGTCATCTGACACAACCACAAACACGTAAACAACTCCTAATTTCACCACACAATAGCAAACAGCTCTTAAATAATGCAGTACACAATTTAAGCAGACGAGCTCTGTACTCTTAAACTCTCTAAATAAAGCACCGCACAGTGCACAGACATGCTCGCAAAATAGTGCAACAGACGCGCCCAAACACTCCCAGCTGCCAAACCGACCAAACATCTCTGCTCGGCCTCCCCAAAACATGACCTCAACACAGTCGCATTCGCACCTAACACCAGAAAATTGATATCGCCTATGCGCCACCGAGTGGGGTGGCGCAGTGGTTAGACACTGGACTCGCATTCGGGAGGACGACGGTGCAATCCCGCGTCCGGCCATCCTGATTTAGGTTTTCCGTGATTTCCCTAAACCACTCCAGGCAAATGCCGGGATGGTTCCTCTGAAAGGGCACGGCCGCCATCCTTCCCTGGTCCGATGAGACCGATGACCACTCTGTCAGGTCTCCTTCCCCAAACCAACCTATGCGCCGTAGATTACGCTCCAAGGCAGGCCGCGCGCGCGTGCGGTCGGTGGGGAAGGGGGTTCCAGAATCTCCAGCCAAGTTCAGCTTCCGAGTGCTCGTGAAAGCCGACCAGAAAGGGCACTCTCCTCTGAAACATGTGAAAGCTGCATTGTTCTTCTCATGTAAACCTCTGGCGTCTCAGGTCTGGACCTGCCTACACGTCTATTGTCAGAATAGCTCGTAGCTCGTTGACACACGCGGGAAAACATTTACTACTCACATGCAACCGAGATGGTGACGGAAAGGCAATCACTCTGATCTGCGCTGCAGGCGTGTGTAATCTTGAGAACACTCTATTTTTTCGAACAACTTATTTAACCATACAGTATATCTATCATGCTATCACAAAACACCCACCCAGATGTGCCCTGGGCTATGTTGCACAGCCCACAGACACGCACCTAATCATAATTTCAACACCCATTATAACAAACTGCTACTAAATAATTCCTCACACAGATGTGTAGATACGCTCAGTACTCGTAAACTATCCTAATAACGCATAGCAGAGCCCGCAGATCCGCTCGCAAAATAACTCAGCAGACGTGCGCAGGTACCTCCTAGTCTGCACCATGCCCACAGGATCGTGAAGTCACTCATCCGTCTGATCTCAGACCTCGCACAGCCCCTGCTCGGCTTCCGCAAGCGTGAGTTGGCGCGGTCAGCGCACTCGTCAGCGGTCAAAGCACACACATACGTCCGTCGAGGGCCGCGATCTGTCACAATCCCGAGCCGCTACCACCGAATGCAGGTGAAAGTCAACTTTATATCAACGTAGCATAATTCCAAAGCGCGGCCTCCATATGCTATACACATCATAGCAGCATATGTCTTTACCTCCTACGACACAGTAGCACACTGCGCATTGCTCCGCACATTACATTACACGACCCTATAACTAAACATAACTACACATCCCTGCTCTCGCCTCGTCTCGTGACCAGACATCTAAAACCTTCTCAATATTATTCTTACTTTCCAACATTTATTAAAAAAAAATCTAATTTACACCTCCCACCGCACCTAACATCACACCCGTCCCACCATCAACACACGCAAACGTCCTCAACCCTGCCAGGACACTCATATATCACCCCACAATCCATGCCCATCAATCAATTTACCATTCTCATCCCCTCTTATCGAATTACAAACGTAGCCTCTATCTTAACACCAATCAACTCATCTTTCTCGCACTTTCAACAGTAAAAATAATTTTACACACACCCAGAAATACCAAACGCAATTAAAGAGTCAGACTTTTATACAGAGCATCAAGCACATACGATACTCACACCAAAATTCAAAGCCTGGTCCATATTTGCCACCTCCACCTTGAATTAAATATTATTACCATTGCCGCAACATTCTGCCAGCGCTCGATTTGTACCTGTTTTTCCGCTCTTAACTGTTGTCACTAGCAGTCGAATCACTCTCTATAGATTGCATAAATTTCCACATAAACAAAAATCTCGCCCCGCCGTTTAGAGACTCCTATATCCGAACACATAGCATCATTCAACTATCACTTGCTCTTATCTAATAACTCATCCATCAGGTCTGGGGGCAAGGTCACCCCTTTCTTTCTTTCTTTCAGCAGCAGACGGCTATTTTTTTACAGTGGTAGCTAAATTGCGCCATCAACTTAACATCACCAATCGGAAACATATCTTCAAATACGTAAAGACACTTACTCAATTACATAGTGGTCCCGCTCAGGACATGACCTTCAATATTACAGTTCTTAATCCAATAACCGCCGAAACAAGTACTAAATGCTCAAACCAATCCCATAGCGCCTTACAAAGCGAGTGTCCGAGCGCCGGCGGTGGCATGTCAAAGCCATATAGCTGTCCATCTAAACAGCCGTCCACTCAGCCCCAGGACCAGAATGCTGAAGTGAGCTCTCCCTATACATGCTCTCCAGCTATTATCTAACGACATACAGTGCACAAATGGATTCCTGAACAGCGAGAGATCTCTATCTCCCCCTTGCATCTCCAACAGGACATGCAAACAGTGTCTCCCCCAGCCAGCGAACCCGACGTCATTCACCCTTCGCTGACAATTTTCACTCACAACAAATCTTAAACACTCGCATATATAAAACCATATTCACTCCTGCCAAAACTCACTTAATAATAAAAAAGCATTCTCCCTTTCTAAGCATACATGAGTATGCATTTATCTTCACCCATCGGTGGAAATGCGCGCAATGTTGTACGCCTCAAACTAGGTACAAGTACAACAGATCCTCAACACCCTATCATCTTTAACATCTACCATCAAACAGTGAAAAAGTCACGAAGGCACCAATGCGATCCACCTCCAGCGCGGACAAACGGAATTCACAATACCCCCCCCCCCCCCCCCCCAATAACTCAGAGTGCGACCATCCAATCCATGAATTCCTAACAGCTCACCAAGTCCGACACCTCAAACTACAGATGCCTATATGAACAAGATCATAATAAATATACACACGCTGCAGGGAACCTTTAAAGTTTCATCACCCGTACTCTAAGCGAATGAGAAGCTGCCTCTGGCCCTTGTTCAAACAGTGTTTTCTAACACGCTTTTGCACACTGCCGAACATTTCGTCTTTCTGTCGCGAATTTGAAGGCAGTGTCTGATTCTAAAAAGACATTAACACGAACTGATGCACGGCCTCTCACAGGAAACTATACCTTGCACCTTGTAAATCATATTCTTACAGTCGATAGCATAACATTGAATGAGGACAGCCAGAACGCAAGGAAACTAGAAGAGCCTGGTGGCGTTGTAGCGACTTCCCTCGAAAGTGATTGACCACCTCTACATTTAAACTCATATGTCACAGTGACCGAATAGTTTATAACTCTGCATTCCATTTCTAGTGATTGGTCATTTGTGCACACAAGTACGGGATCACCGTTTTCGGTGCTAGCAACCCCGGAAGTTGCGGTCCATCAACCAAAATTTGTCCCCCATCTCAAGCAAGCACTGTCAGTCATTCATTATGTTGTACCCAATGCACAGATGCGATGGATAAGACACCACCGATCTACTGTAATATTATCCATCACAGCTGATATCACGAAAAATTTTACAGTAAGTCCAACACTGGTCAAACATGTGGCAGCTTTTTTTCTTAATTTCAGTATCATAGCTAAACTATACATCCTCTACTTTGCAAGTAAATTTGCGAACATTCATAGATGACTGCTCAGCACGTCATTCACACTTAATTCTCGAACACATAAAGATGATCAAATTATACCAGACAACGCTATATATATTTCTAAGACCTCTCTCTACGTATGGCGGTCACAGAGCTATCTGGTCCTCTTACGTTAAAAGACCATCCTCACCTCAACATTGACCAACCTACCCCGCAACGTCGCTACCCAATTATTCCTCAACCGAGCGGACTAATACAGCTACACTCCACCTCTCTTGACTGAATAGAGCTGTCCTAGTCCTAACTCCTCTAAGTGCACCACATTTCTCGAAATGTAACCAAGTCTTGGAGCTTAGCACACCATATCAATCTATAGTAACAGATTTGAAAGTGCCTTAATTTAATAGCATACAGTTAAGTAGAACAAGAACGGAGAGATATTTATACACAACATAGTTCGATGCATTTTTAAGTAAATCATCCAATCTATAATGTGTAAAGTATTGTTCTAGAGTCCATGAGCGGTGCATCGAAGGTTCCGGTAGGAGAGAGAGAGAGAGAGAGAGAGAGAGAGAGAGAGAGAGAGAGAGAACATAAACACACACACACTCCGAAGACTAGAACGCCCAGCATTTAAAAACGGGCAATAACCTTAGATCGCTTACTTTTGCGTCCTATCAGACATACATCCTTCTCCCCGGTCACCCTACGCTGAGTTCACTCTGGAACCGCGCGACTACTACGGTCGCAGTTTCGAATCCTGCCTCGGGCGTGGATGTGTGTGATGTTCTTAGGTTGGTTAGGTTTAAGTAGTTCTAAGTTCTGGGGGACTGATGACCCCAGATGTTAAGTCCCATATTGCTCAGAGCCATTTGAGCCTACGCTGAGCTATCTCTATCTACTTTTCCTTTCTGTGATACGAGCCCAATATAGCCCTGCGGACGCGTCTAGTGCCCAATGATCACACCAGAACACGAGTTAGAAATAATACTATTACACCATCAGGTCTATATAAAAATAATAGTTATTAGCAGCCGGTACGTCCTACAAGCAAACAGATACGCATAACTGCAGCGTCCAACATGTGAAAATTGCAAGTCATCCCGTCACCAACTCTGTAAACACCCGTCTGTCGGGTAAGTGTGTACAAAATGATTAGAGTCCCTCACAAATACCCACAGCTAACTTAGTTATCACGCTGAAGTCTCGATTTTACACCAAGCATGCGACAGGGTGGGGATCGCGTAAATCAGAGTGCGTTTAGAGGAATGTGTCAACTTTCATCACACATGAGATGGAAGTCCTCTGATGACCGACGGGTTCACCGTTAACGATCGCAAGTAGACAGTGCTTTAAACCACATACCGAACACATAGCCGCATACGACTAGAACGCTGGCTATATCACGTGAATAAAGCATCCAAATAGAATACTGGGGAAAAAGTCTACCTTGAGCAACTTGACCTTCTCTAGAATAAACGAGTCAACGTTTGGATCGTACCTAGTTGCAGCTCTGTCTCAATCGATCATCCCGTGCACTCTCTGTTATCATTTAACACAGACGTGAGTAAGTTTAGACGTGAATGACTCTCTGTCCTCCTGAAAAGCATCAAATACAGAATTCAACTCGAGTGTATCACTGCTATCTCAGTAGACATACACTATAATACGAACTCAACGAGAAAAAATTGACTGCCTTCCTTATTCCGCTCGCTTCAATGTCATCGTTTTCCTGCATTCCTCTTGTTGCCGCATACTTGACGCCATGTACAAATTCCCCCCTGCGAACCAGAAGATAAACAAGTACGTTGTCATTTTCACCGCATTTCGGTGTATATTAGGTTAGTTTATATCCATGCGCTAATCAATTTTCGCATTTCTATCAATTTTCGCATTTCTGTCGATTTTATGTCAGATCCATCCATGCGACAGCGACATAAGTTATCATTCTGTGTTCTAAAATTGCCTCTAAATGTAACCAAGGCGTATCCAGTCACCTCCACATTCGGAGAGTGCTTGCTGTGTTTTCTGTATCTCTATGTACATGCACACCTCGCGGACAGCTCCCAGGAGCCAGTCCCATCGGCTGGTGGACCAAACTTCGACCATGGAATACTTCTGCGGACGTAACGCGTGCTTGGTCCACCCGCGTACCCCATCACGGATGCTGCGTATGGTGGATCCGCCTCTCGGAAACAGCTCTGGATATATAGTACGCAGCAGATCCACACTCGAACGCTAACTCGGGTATTGTATACTGTGGATCTGCATTCGAATACAGCTTCCTACCTTGCGCGAGGTGGATCCACCTTCAAACACTACCCCGTGCGCGGCCGGCACCGGGTCCTGGGAGCCGTCCGCGAGGTGTGAATGCACGTAGAGATACAGAAAACACAGCACGCGCTCTCCGAAGCCATATAGCTGTCCATCTAAACAGCCGTCCACTCAGCCCCAGGACCAGAATGCTGAAGTGAGCTCTCCCTATACATGCTCGGCAGCTATTATCTAACGACATACAGTGCACAAATGGATTCCTGAACAGCGAGAGATCTCTATCTCCCCCTTGCATCTCCAACAGGACATGCAAACACGGCCTCTCACAGGAAACTATACTTTGCACCGTGTAAATCATATTCTTACAGTCGATAGCATAACATTGAATGAGGACAGCCAGAACGCAAGGAAACTAGAAGCGTTGTAGCGACTTCCCTTGAAAGTGATTGACCACCTCTACATTTAAACTCATATGTCACAGTAACCGAATAGTTTATAACTCTGCATTCCATTTCTAGTGATTGGTCATTTGTGCACACAAGTACGGGATCACCGTTTTCGGTGCTAGCAACCCCGGAAGTTGCGGTCCATCAACCAAAATTTGTCCCCCATCTCAAGCAAGCACTGTCAGTCATTCATTATGACGTACCCAATGCACAGATGCGATGGATAAGACACCACCGATCTACTGTAATATTATCCATCACAGCTGATATCACGAAAAATTTTACAGTAAGTCCAACACTGGTCAAACATGTGGCAGCTTTTTTTTCTTAATTTCAGTATCATAGCTAAACTATACATCCTCTACTTTGCAAGTATATTTGCGAACATTCATAGATGACTGCTCAGCACGTCATTCACACTTAATTCTCGAACACATAAAGATGATCAAATTATACCAGACAACGCTATATATATATTTCTAAGACCTCTCTCTACGTATGGCGGTCACAGAGCTATCTGGTCCTCTTACGTTAAAAGACCATCCTCACCTCAACATTGACCAACCTACCCCGCAACGTCGCTACCCAATTATTCCTCAACCGAGCGGACTAATACAGCTACACTCCACCTCTCTTGACTGAATAGAGCTGTCCTAGTCCTAACTCCTCTAAGTGCACCACATTTCTCGAAATGTAACCAAGTCTTGGAGCTTAGCACACCATATCAATCTATAGTAACAGATTTGAAAGTGCCTTAATTTAATAGCATACAGTTAAGTAGAACAAGAACGGAGAGATATTTATACACAACATAGTTCGATGCATTTTTAAGTAAATCATCCAATCTATAATGTGTAAAGTATTGTTCTAGAGTCCATGAGCGGTGCATCGAAGGTTCCGGTAGGAGAGAGAGAGAGAGAGAGAGAGAGAGAGAGAGAACATAAACACACACACACTCCGAAGACTAGAACGCCCAGCATTTAAAAACGGGCAATAACCTTAGATCGCTTACTTTTGCGTCCTATCAGACATACATCCTTCTCCCCGGTCACCCTACGCTGAGTTCACTCTGGAACCGCGCGACTACTACGGTCGCAGTTTCGAATCCTGCCTCGGGCGTGGATGTGTGTGATGTTCTTAGGTTGGTTAGGTTTAAGTAGTTCTAAGTTCTGGGGGACTGATGACCCCAGATGTTAAGTCCCATATTGCTCAGAGCCATTTGAGCCTACGCTGAGCTATCTCTATCTACTTTTCCTTTCTATGATACGAGCCCAATATAGCCCTGCGGACGCGTCTAGTGCCCAATGATCACACCAGAACACGAGTTAGAAATAATACTATTACACCATCAGGTCTATATAAAAATAATAGTTATTAGCAGCCGGTACGTCCTACAAGCAAACAGATACGCATAACTGCAGCGTCCAACATGTGAAAATTGCAAGTCATCCCGTCACCAACTCTGTAAACACCCGTCTGTCGGGTAAGTGTGTACAAAATGATTAGAGTCCCTCACAAATACCCACAGCTAACTTAGTTATCACGCTGAAGTCTCGATTTTACACCAAGCATGCGACAGGGTGGGGATCGCGTAAATCAGAGTGCGTTTAGAGGAATGTGTCAACTTTCATCACACATGAGATGGAAGTCCTCTGATGACCGACGGGTTCACCGTTAACGATCGCAAGTAGACAGTGCTTTAAACCACATACCGAACACATAGCCGCATACGACTAGAACGCTGGCTATATCACGTGAATAAAGCATCCAAATAGAATACTGGGGAAAAAGTCTACCTTGAGCAACTTGACCTTCTCTAGAATAAACGAGTCAACGTTTGGATCGTACCTAGTTGCAGCTCTGTCTCAATCGATCATCCCGTGCACTCTCTGTTATCATTTAACACAGACGTGAGTAAGTTTAGACGTGAATGACTCTCTGTCCTCCTGAAAAGCATCAAATACAGAATTCAACTCGAGTGTATCACTGCTATCTCAGTAGACATACACTATAATACGAACTCAACGAGAAAAAATTGACTGCCTTCCTTATTCCGCTCGCTTCAATGTCATCGTTTTCCTGCATTCCTCTTGTTGCCGCATACTTGACGCCATGTACAAATTCCCCCCTGCGAACCAGAAGATAAACAAGTACGTTGTCATTTTCACCGCATTTCGGTGTATATTAGGTTAGTTTATATCCATGCGCTAATCAATTTTCGCATTTCTATCAATTTTCGCATTTCTGTCGATTTTATGTCAGATCCATCCATGCGACAGCGACATAAGTTATCATTCTGTGTTCTAAAATTGCCTCTAAATGTAACCAAGGCGTATCCAGTCACCTCCACATTCGGAGAGTGCTTGCTGTGTTTTCTGTATCTCTATGTACATGCACACCTCGCGGACAGCTCCCAGGAGCCAGTCCCATCGGCTGGTGGACCAAACTTCGACCATGGAATACTTCTGCGGACGTAACGCGTGCTTGGTCCACCCGCGTACCCCATCACGGATGCTGCGTATGGTGGATCCGCCTCTCGGAAACAGCTCTGGATATATAGTACGCAGCAGATCCACACTCGAACGCTAACTCGGGTATTGTATACTGTGGATCTGCATTCGAATACAGCTTCCTACCTTGCGCGAGGTGGATCCACCTTCAAACACTACCCCGTGCGCGGCCGGCACCGGGTCCTGGGAGCCGTCCGCGAGGTGTGAATGCACATAGAGATACAGAAAACACAGCAAGCGCTCTCCGAATTTTGGTGTGAGTATCGTATGTGCTTGATGCTCTGTATAAAAGTCTGACTCTTTAATTGCGTTTGGTATTTCTGGGTGTGTGTAAAATTATTTTTACTGTTGAAAGTGCGAGAAAGATGAGTTGATTGGTGTTAAGATAGAGGCTACGTTTGTAATTCGATAAGAGGGGATGAGAATGGTAAATTGATTGATGGGCATGGATTGTGGGGTGATATATGAGTGTCCTGGCAGGGTTGAGGACGTTTGCGTGTGTTGATGGTGGGACGGGTGTGATGTTAGGTGCGGTGGGAGGTGTAAATTAGATTTTTTTTTTAATAAATGTTGGAAAGTAAGAATAATATTGAGAAGGTTTTAGATGTCTGGTCACGAGACGAGGCGAGAGCAGGGATGTGTAGTTATGTTTAGTTATAGGGTCGTGTAATGTAATGTGCGGAGCAATGCGCAGTGTGCTACTGTGTCGTAGGAGGTAAAGACATATGCTGCTATGATGTGTATAGCATATGGAGGCCGCGCTTTGGAATTATGCTACGTTGATATAAAGTTGACTTTCACCTGCATTCGGTGGTAGCGGCTCGGGATTGTGACAGATCGCGGCCCTCGACGGACGTATGTGTGTGCTTTGACCGCTGACGAGTGCGCTGACCGCGCCAACTCACGCTTGCGGAAGCCGAGCAGGGGCTGTGCGAGGTCTGAGATCAGACGGATGAGTGACTTCACGATCCTGTGGGCATGGTGCAGACTAGGAGGTACCTGCGCACGTCTGCTGAGTTATTTTGCGAGCGGATCTGCGGGCTCTGCTATGCGTTATTAGGATAGTTTACGAGTACTGAGCGTATCTACACATCTGTGTGAGGAATTATTTAGTAGCAGTTTGTTATAATGGGTGTTGAAATTATGATTAGGTGCGTGTCTGTGGGCTGTGCAACATAGCCCAGGGCACATCTGGGTGGGTGTTTTGTGATAGCATGATAGATATACTTTATGGTTAAATAATTTGTTCGAAAAAATAAAAAAAGTGTTCTCAAGATTACACACGCCTGCAGCGCAGATCAGAGTGATTGGTTTTCCGTCACCATCTCGGTTGCATGTGAGTAGTAAATGTTTTCCCGCGTGTGTCAACGAGCTATGAGCTATTCTGACAATAGACGTGTAGGCAGGTCCAGATCTGAGACGCCTGCGGTATACATGAGAAGAACAATGCAGCTTTCACATGTTTCAGAGGAGAGTGGCCTTTCTGGTCGGCTTTCACGAGCACTCGGAAGTTGAACTTGGCTGGAGACTCTGGAACCCCCTTCCCCGCTGACCGCACGTGCGTGTGGCCTGCCTTGGAGCGTAATCTAATGCACATAGGCGATATCAATTTCTCCGGTATTAGGTGCGAATGCGACTGTGTTGAGGACATGTTTTGGGGAGGCCGAGCAGAAATGTTTGGTCGGTTTGGCAGCTGGGCGTGTTTGGGCGCGTCTGTTGCACTATTTTGCGAGCATGTCTGTGCACTGTGCGGTGCTTTATTTGGAGAGTCGTCTGCTGATATTGTGTACTGCTTTACATAAGAGCAGTTTGCTATTGTGTGGTGAAATTAGGAGTTGTTTACGTGTTTGTGGCCTGTGTCAGATGACCACAGTCGGATCAGTGTGCGTGTTTTGTGACAATTATACTCCACAACTAAAAAAAAGGGCTCCAATTAATTAGAGTGCAGCCCTTCCTTATTTCCCCGAGCAGCACAGCGCAGTCTGAGTGGTTTTTGCGCAAAAACTGCAATCTGGTCAGACTGTGAGTGAGTCAACAAATAACTGGACAAATTTATCTGTAGAGGAGTCAGAGGTCTGATTGGAATGAATATCTCGGTGTGTGTGGTTGTGTTGCCATGTGTAGTGCACTACTGGTGTTCAGAAACTGCCTTATGTCAGCCTTACATATCGAAACCTATGAGATGCAAAATTTTCAAAAAGATATGTCCCAAATAAATAAAGTACACTCTTTCCACCTTCCATCAGCTTATGGACTGAAATTATTTCCGAAAATTCGGAGTTCTTTGGCTATTTGGATGAAAATGTTTTGCATTATTTATGAGCGGTTCGCATGTCTGTAGACTGTGCTATGAGTTATTTTTAACTGTTTACAATTAGCAAGCGTGTGTCTAGAGCATTATAAATGAGTTATGTAGGAGTGTTTTGCTGGTCTGTGTGGTGTGGAAATAAATTAGTTGGTTCCTCCATCCATGGGCCTAGTGCAAGGTGAGTCGTTTTACCCAAATTGTGTAGGAAGAGGTTGAGTGCTGTTGGCTTAGTGTTGTGGTCATGAGCTTCGTTTGCAACAATTTTCATAGGTTGGTGGCAGGAGCGCAAGTGAGTTTTGTTTACTGTCAGATTTCAAACTTGGCGCTGCTTCCTAGGAGGACGTGGCGGTCGGGTGGCTGAGGTTAGTACAAGTGCCCTTTCTTTCCAAGAATTTTGTTAGGTTGGTAAAGAATGCGGAAGTGACCTTTCTTTACTGCCAGAATTCAAACTCGGCGCTGGTTCCTAGGGAGAGGTGGCTGTCTGGTCCTCGAAAAGTAGTTGAAATTAGGTAGTTGATCACCTTTGCATACGAATAAGAAATTGTAAATTGAATTATTTAATATGATTAAAAACGAAATGGAATTAAGCTCTTAGATATTTACAGAAGACTATGTTCGTCGCTTGTATGGAGGGTGTGTGACGTAAGCGGGGCGACAGAGCAGCGATTGTACAGTTAAAACGCGTGCGAGAGAGTGTCAATTAGCGAGCGTTCTAGTGCGGACCAAACGTGCTGTTATATAGTCATGGCGGATTCCACTGTCCAGCAAACTTTGCCGCCAGAAGTGTAGCACTGCGTTCTCGCTCGCACAAGGACACGTGGTGGATGGTGAGCGGTCTTCATTGACAGGTTTGAACGTGCCCAGGAAAACAACTTTGGCGCCAAAAGTCTGGCAGGGAACGGCCGACCGTTGTGTGACTCAGCACCGAGGCAAACAATTTTGGCGGGAAACGTGCGGAGGCGACGAATACACATAGTGAGTGGACAAGACACTGCTGTGATGTCAAACTCGGCAAGTTCCAGCGTGTCCAGCGAAAACATGTTTACAATTTTGGAGCGATCACTGGGCTCGCCCCCAGCATATCGGCAGTCCAGCGCGAGTGGCCGGCCACCTTACGTGACAGGCGTCGGCAGTGTCTGCGCACGCTCTCCAGGGGGTGGCGAGGATTCGAACTAATTCAGTTGGAGCGCAGACGTCGTGGAGACTGCACTGCGATATCAAAGATGTGTGTGCTGACTGTGTTGGAGAACAAGTGATGACCGTACTGCTTGAAATAAAGTCTTCAGTCCCTTCCCCTCTGCAAAATCAAAGGATGTTACTTACGATACTATAAGTCCAGTTTATTATTGATGCGATTATGATAGGCTACCAGTGAAAAAAGATAAGTGACGGAGAAAGTTTGTACGTGTGATCAATTATGGTGTGGGGTTTTGAACTTGTGATAGATTTTTATTATGGAT
This sequence comes from Schistocerca piceifrons, assembly GCF_021461385.2. NCBI lineage: Eukaryota > Metazoa > Arthropoda > Insecta > Orthoptera > Acrididae > Schistocerca > Schistocerca piceifrons. The sequence goes on from NC_060143.1 coordinate 565,421,149, forward strand.
GTAAGGAAAATGGCTTTCTCACTGAGAAGATCGGACATCTTGAAAAATAATAAATGATAATAATAAATAGAAGTTCAGTTTTCGAGACATTATCGTGTTGGACTTTGAATTTGGCGCAATTTTCAAGTGGAGGTAGTCCTATATTAATAAATAATAGTAATAATCATAATAAATGATAATGATTGATAATAAATGATAATGAATGATAATAAATGACAATGAATGATAATGAATGTTAATAAATGATAATGAATAATAATAAACAAAAGTAAGGTTTTGCAGCCATTATCGTGTTTGAATTTGAATTTGGAGGGAATTTTCTAGTGGAAGCAACTCAATAATAATAATAAATGGTAGTAAATAATAATAAATGATAATAAATAATAATAAATGATAATGATTGTTAATAAATGATAATCAATAATAATAAAGATAAGTACGGTTTTTGCAAGTATTATCCTGTTGTAATTCAAACTTCCCGCCATTTTTTTCTTCTGGTGGCTTAGGTTAGTGGACATAGCACAATTGGTCTATTTTCCTGCCAAAATTCAAAATTCACGCCATTTTTTCTGGAGGTTAGGCTAGTGGACATAATATAATTGACCTATTGTCCCGCCAGAAGCCGCCATCTTGGATAATGTCAAGCACTGTTTCCAAGTCTACATGCCGCCATCTTGCATGACGTCATCACCACCATCTTCAATAAATTTGGCAACAATGCAGTGGTGCCACACCCCCCCCCCCCCCCTTGTCCCACTACTCACAAATCAGTCCTAAATCTATTTGTCTGTTTTGGACATCAAGTTTGGAGTGGACGTCGATTTTTGGCTTCGCGAATAATCTCATCATCTGACGGTGAATTGACAAGTTCACAGCATGACTTCATTTCCAATGCAGTACATGTTAAAATCACTTGGTCACAAACAATAAAATATTCCGGACTATTAAGTTGTTGCCGGATGGGTAATGACTACATCAAAATTCCGTTTAGACATGCTTCCACGCAGCAGCGTGACGTAACATGCTTTGAATACGGGGGTGAAATTGGCCATTGTCGACTGCCGTCGTCCGCTGTTGCTGTCACCTCATGGTGGAAGACTGGTACACATTTTCTTCGTCACCAAGATGCAGATGTCGTTCAATTTCATGCGCTCCTCCTTCCCACTGAAACTCTTGGCGTGTTTTACAGTCTCTATGGCACCTCTGTATAGCCTTTCATGATATCTTCTTGTGGCTGCCGGGACTTGACTCCTATCAAAATGAATGTGGTGGTCTTCTGGCTGCAAAGCATGTTCCGCAGCAGCTAGTCTGTGGTCTTGGAGTATTTTTTTATCGTTCTTTTTGTAATAGCTACGTACACGTCCCCGCACGGATCCCTACTAATTTCTGCAGTTTCCAACGGTTTCGAGCACCCTTGGCCAATTTTAGGTGATCCAATCTTCCAGGTGGATTTGTAGATTACCGCGATGTTCCTTTTTTTCAACATTTTTCCTATGGGGTCAGTAGCTTCCTGAACGAAAGGTACGAAAACTTTCGATTTCACAAAAGCATGTGCATTGCTATGATTTTTACATGTCTGTATAATGCTCTGTCTTACCACATCGGACGAATAACCTTTCTTGAGCAACGCATTGACGAGATGTTTTAATTCCACGTCAAGCAGCTCTGGTTCGCAGATATTCCTTGCTCCATCCGCCTGCGTTTCTATGATGCCTCGCGTTTGTTCTGGACGGTAGTTCGAATCCTGGTGCAGGTAACGGTCTGTATGTGTAATTTTTCTATAAACTGTGTGGCCTGAACTACCATCTTCTTTTTTGAAAAATAGCGCATCAAGAAAATTTAGTCTTCCTATTGCCTCCACCTCCTTGGTAAACTGAGTCTTATGAATAATCTCGCTGAGATGCTTGTGAAAACGACGTATTTCCTCTCTGCCAAAGTCTCCACAAAAGAAACGTATCGTCTACGTAGTCGAACCAGATATTCAGTTTTTTGTTGGCAGTTTCTAAGGCCTGCTCCTCGAATTTTTCCATACCGACTTTCCGTATAACTTTTCCCCATAGCCACGCCATACTTCTGCTTACAGAGCTCATCGTTCCATTTGAAATACATGGTTGTGTAGCAATATGTGAACAGCAATATCAGGAGGAAAAATCTGATTCAGCTGTTTCAACACTTCATTGAGCGGAACCATAGTAGGTAGCTGTACCATATCAAAACTAACTAATGCCCTCTGGCTGGACCACTATGATGTTTAATTTAGTGATAACTTATGCTAAATTCTTCATATAGGAGTCTGATCAGCCCTCACAGGTCGTAATAATGTTGTCAAGAACTTGGCTATCGAATAAGTGGGCGAACCACTAGGGCTAAATATAGGCCTTAGAAGAACATGTTCTTTGTGACCATTCGGCATCTAATAAAGTCGTGGTGGTAGTGCAACTAAACTGAACAGAGTTTTTTGAAAGCTCTCTTCAGCAGAGGACATTTTTATTATCCGAGTAACAGTTCTAGGAACTTCGTCAGTGGGGTCTTACTCAGTTTGCTGTGTGCGTACGGATCTAATAAGTCGCTAATCTTACTATGATAGTCGGTCACGTTCAAAACTACCGTCGCACTTCTCTTGTCAGCGGGAAGAATGATAATGCTCTCATCCTCATTAAGGCGTTTTATAGCATTCCTCTCACACACGGTTATGTGATTTTTTTGGCGGCTTTGCGCGAGACAATACTCTTACAGCTTTTATACGGATTTTTTCAGCTGCAACCGAGTCCTCACTACGAATATGTGCTTCTACACTGTCATTTCCTCCGTGGGCACAACTCACGAACTAGTGGCAAAATTTCCGCCCTTGGTAACCACAGGTCTCTCGTCGTCTGATACCAAACGTTCGAAAAATTGATAACCGTGTGGGAAGCGTCTAAATGGTGGATTGTCTGATTAGGTTGCAAATTGTCAAATTCCTCCTTCTGTCTATTAGGCGTTGCCAATATACGCTTCCTAATAATATGGTGCAATTGTCTCTCAATTCTACCCCATCCACCATTACACAGTTTATTGCTGATAGCAATATAGAGAGACAGCCACTTATAGTCAGTACTTGAAAGGTGCCGGCGGGTCTGTTGAATACCATGATTTCGACAAGATGTGGTTCATGCAAGACAGATCTCGATTCCATCGGAGAAGGGGAGTGATGTCCTTGGAGGAGCACTTTGGGGACCGCATTCTGGCCCTGAGATACCCAGAGGCCGCTGGCATGGGCATCGATTGACCACCATATTCTCCGGATCTGAACACATTTGACTCCTTTTTGTGGGGCTGTATTAAAGACAAGGTGTACAGCAATAACTCCAAAACCATTGCTGAGCTGAAAATAGCCATGCAGGAGGTCATCGATAGCTTCGATGTTCCGACACTTCAGCGGGTCATGCAGAATTTCTCTACTCGTGTGCGCCACATCGCCCTAGATGGCAGCCATATCAAACATGTCATGACCTAAATCCAAATATCTGTAGTGACGTTTACAAATTGAATAAACTGTGTGCACGCCTTAGTTTGTAACTTATTTGCGTTTTTTTATATAGTTCAATAATTGTCACCCTGTAATTCACCCTCAGATGCCTGACAGAGGGTTCATCGAACCGTCTTCAGACTACTTCTCTATCGTTTCACTCCCGAACAGCTCAGAAGGAAAAGGATGACTTAAAATTTCCCGTCCGAGCTCTGATCGCTCCTACCTTATTACGATGATAATTTTTCCTAACTAGGTACGGATCATCAAAATATTTTCGCGTTCAGAGCAGGAAGTTCGCAATTGAAGTTTCGTGAAAATATCTGGCCTTTGTTTTAATGATTGTCAGTCCAACTGGCATATAATATCCATGACACTGTCTTCCCTGTTTCATAATAAAAAAGACGAGCTGCCTCCTTAGGAATTTTTCGATGTCATTTGTCAGTCCTACCTGCTAAGTATCCCATACCACACAGCAGTGCTCTAGCAGGGAACGGACAATCATAGCGTAGATTTGATCTTCTGATGATTTTACTAGACTAAATGACAGCATCATCTGCAAACAATCAAAGAGGATTACGCATATGATGTCCTAAATCGTTTATTTATATCAGGCGTTCCAAACTACGGCCCGCGGGCCAACACCAGCTCGCGAACAGCATCAATCCGGCCAGCGGTAACGGGTCAGACATGCATGCCATTCGGTCCGCCGCAGTTTATTTCTATAACAGTCGATCCTTGCTTATCGTGCTCCTTCCATTACCAGTAATTCGCATAACGAGTAGAAGAAAAATGTAAGAAATTTACTCACCTAACGAACGGTGTTTCTCATAAAGCGTCTGTTTAACATTTTTTTCAGTCCTCAACCATTTCAAGAACCATCTCCTGGCCTGAATCGGTCCCTTTGGCCACTATAAGTGAACACTTAAGTCGCACGTCCTCCTGTACACTACCGCACCGTAAAGCAAAGCTCTATCTATTCAGTCAGCAGTGCTGATCGCAATGGGCCTCACGCCATAATTTCTGTCACCTGTACTTCTGCTTGGGCTTCCGCGACGAGAATTCAAGTTCTCTGCAACGGTACTGCAAGATCTTTTCTCCGCCGGCGCATCGTAACCCTTTCCCTTACAGTATCCGTTTATGATTTCGAATTTCGACCTGTCCTCGTTAACTAACACGAATTGATTAAAAATGCCCATAAGGCAGTAGTTATGCGTGACACATCATTAACGCTAGTGCTATGGCCCTCTTTTTCGACAAATTTTGAAGCATAGGCATAAAAAAATCTTTAGACAGCTTTCTTGTACAACAGGATGTACTGTACTATAAATAAAAAAATTACAATAGGGCCTACTGTATTGTAAACACGCTTTGAGTTCGAAATGGAACGTATTGACTATTATTCACGGATTCCTGTGGTACAAAGTGTTTCGCGTAACGAGTGTTAACTGTGAGTAAGATTCAGGAACGAATCATCATCACTGAGCGAAGTGAGACTCTATAGATTAAAATTCACAATGCAAATAAATTATACAAAATACATAAAATTGTTACTTGTTTTTAATGTATGACTAATGAGATACAAATCATGTTTCCTGAAAATTTATCATACCTAAGAGACATTCATAGGCAATTTTCATAATGAAATGAAGCACTGTAATTATGGTTAATGAGATTTAGGTAGCTGCAATTTCCAAACAGTTGTTTGCAGGTGTAGATCAAGTTAATAGTGGAAAAAATCAGCAGCGACTTCAAATGATCATCAGTTAGTTTAGATCTCTAACTATTTTTTGTCTAGTATACTGTAGAGAATTTTTTTCATGGATATAAGTAGTACCAAAAGTGGCAAAAGAGCTACGAACAACTGATCAGGACTCTTATAAAATTCCAGCAATTATGAATTAAATATGGTTATTTATAAAAATCGTTATATTGCAAATGAAATATTTCCATTTGGAGTCTGAGGTAAGACATTTTATACCGGCGTTAACAGGATTCTGAAAAATCTTGATATAGTTTGCAATTGTATGAAAATCTGAGAAACTACACAAATTTTATTCTTAAAAGTAGTCAATGTTTCAGATGCGAAATCTACCAGTAATAGAGTCTCTGATTGCTGACTGGACGTTCGGCATGTATTAAAACGCCTGAAGCATGTTTTCTTCGACTGAGACTGAAACAACTTTTTTTATCGAAAGGACTTAATATGAGCATACAAATCAGGCATTAACTAGTCTTCTACTTGTGATTTTAAATTAAAGTTGTTCAAATGTTTATTTAAATCCGCATGAAATGAAAACTTCCGTCCGGAACCGCGCTGCTGCTACGGTCGCAGGTTCGAATTCTGCCTCGGGCAAGGATGTGTGTTGATGTCCTTAGCTTAGTTAGGTTTAAATAGTTCTATGTCTAGGGGACCGATGACCTCAGATGTTAAGTTCCTTAGTGCTTAGAGCCATTTGCACCATTTGAAAGCCGGCCGGAGTGACCGAGCGGTTCTAGGCGCTACAGTCTGGAACCGCGCGACCGCTACGGTCGCAGGTTCGAATCCTGCCTCTAGCGTGGATGTGTGTGATGTCATTAGGTTCGTTAGGTTTAAGTAGTTCCAAGTTATAGGGGACTGATGACCTCAGAAGTTAAGTCCCATAGTGCTCAGAGCCATTTGAACCAACCATTTGAAAATTTCCGTGACCACCCACTGCTTTGTAACTCAGCCAGAAGATGATTCCTTTCATTTAACAAAATTTAAATTGTTATTCGTAGCTCAAAAAATCGCGTCACACCTTTTCCACAGCTAAACCTTCCTGCTGCTGTATAATATTTCAAGTCATTTTCTTCCATCTCTTCCAAAAATCAGTGGAATTGACGACGGTTGAGAGTGTGTGATCGTAGATAGTTAACAGCTGGCATGACTGGTTTTAAAGCTTCTGACGTATCCAAGCATTTTCCGCACAAAGATTGTTGATGAATGATGTAATCTATGAATGATGATGTCTATCCCCCATCGTTTTCTACCTCCTCTGAGACGAGTCTCATGACATCTTTACTTTTTCACAAGTGTTTTTTGCCACCATCAGCTGTGGTACATCATAAGGTTTTTCATTGAAGATTGTTTTGCTGAACAGCACTTCATAGTCTTGTAAAAATTTCTTCTCAAGTGGCCTCACCATGAATGCTATGAAGCTCTTCATACACTTCACAATTTTTCTTGATCTCTCGAATACCGATTAACCACTTTGTAGTATCTGAAACATCTGTTGACTCATCCAGAGCCGAACAGAATCACTCTGCATTGAGTTTTCTCAAACAATTGACTTATTATATTTTCAGCAATATCATTTACTCCATTAACTCTTCGAGCCACAGTGTTTACTGACTAATTTATATTTTAAAATACATTAGCTTTTTTTGTACGCATTTGTTCGCTGCCAGTAACTGGTTTTCCACGTTTTTCCTCAGAGCGAGCCACGCGGAAGTTAGCACGAGTTTCTGCTTCTTGTTCAGAATTTCCTTACTGAGATTTCAAACCACATTCGAACGACACATATATTACCTCGAATGGTAATTTGCGGATGTCTATGACCTGTGAACCCATTGTACTTTTAGAACCCTGATGCATTGCAGGTGGCCAACAGAAACTCAAGCACCTTGAAGAATAACCCTAGGAGACATAGAACAGGAATGGAATCCAACAGCAATTTGCCAGCTGCGGTGCATATAAATAACATGAACCATATGACACAACGAGAGGTACAAGCAAACAACCAAAGAGAAGCAAATATCAGGAAGAACACAAGAACACACTAAGGATCAGTCTACAATAAAGAGAAACTTTTCAGTGTAGGATGACACAGTGGCATTTACACCCCGAAACAGAAACATTAGTGTTAAAGGAAGTGTACGTACTGTCCAGCATAGACCTTGTAATTAAGTAGCAGATACTAAAATCGAAATTAATGTAGCCTCAGTAGAGAAAAGAACAGAAGACAGGGAAAGAAACAAGAGGACTGGAATGAGAAAAGATTAACGGAAAAACGGAAGAACTTCACAGTATGAAAATAACAAAATAAAGAGCAACGAAGACTTGTAAGAAAACCGTGACAGGTTCTCGAAAAGCGAAAAAACCTTTATGGAGAGGAGGAAATAAGAGTAAGATCAGAAAATAAAACGAACCTAGATAATTGTTAACAAAGGATAGCGAAAAGTTTGTTGGTGAAGAGAGAGAGAGAGAGAAAAAAAACGAAGTTTGATATCAGACATTGTGTTGAAAAATGGTTCAAATGGCTCTGACGCCTATGGGACTTAACATCTGTGGTCATCAGTCCTCTAGAACTCAGAACTACTTAAACCTAACTAACCTAAGGACATCACATACATCCATGCCCGAGGCAGGATTCGAACCTGCGACTGTAGCGGTCACGCGGTTCCAGACTGAAGCACCTAGAACCCCACGGCCACACCGGCCGGCCATTGTGTTGAGATAGTATAACTAAGCACGTTGTTAGTAAGAGGTAAGAATAACGATATGCAGAAGGAAATATGTGAAGACTTTCCTCTCATTTTAGCAGTGGTTATTAAAGTAGACAAGTAAGATATGTTAAGTAAAAGGTCAGAAGCTGTGGAAGATTATACAATATGTACTGTAGACGTGAAGTGCACACAATCATAGATATACGAATCCTGAAAGAGTGTCATTTCGCTTCAGAATTTGATATAATTTTCTTAGAAGAAGTAAAAACAAATAAATGAAACTAAATACTCAGTGATACACAGTGTGTAATGTAGGTGGAATAGCAGTTTTATTTAGAGAACTAGTTAACAGTAAAACATGTAAGTTACAAAATGTGAAAAAGGAGTATGGCACGCTTGCAAGATCTGTAATTAATGAATATTTTCGCACCCTCCAGGAGGGAAAACTGAGAAAGGGGCAACCATCTCTTTAGACGATATAGAATTAATTTGTCTGCTCCAGTCCTCTTGTTGGGGTGATTGGCAGAGAGGGACAAATACCTAAGTTAAAGTTTTGTATAGAGATAAAAAATTTAATTAATGGATTGGACGTGCAAGGTACTTGCAGCTCATTACGGAGTCCCGTAAGATGTAACCCCCTTTATTCTGGAGGCGATTGCACGTATCGGCATGCGGTTTTCGGCGATTCATAGCGGACTATGGGGCACATACTTTGGTACATGCACAATAATCACAACGTTTATATTGACCGAGATAACGAGGCAAGTACATGTTTTTTAAATGGGGCGCTACACTTTTTTTACCATCATTCTAACGCTCTGTAAAAGACGCGTATAGTGATGTAACGCAAGTTGCTATTGTGATTCAAACTTCTCTTGAAAGACGCTGGGAAATATTGTACGATTGAAGGTCGAGGCGGTCGTAAGCGGCTGCAGACTGTAAACACGCCTCGCGCGACCCGCGGGCCGAGTTGCCGTGCTCTATGCAGCATGCACGGCCTACGCTACGTAGGTAAATCCTCATCCACCCTCTTTTAAGCATAGTTTGAATCAAAATAGCAACATGAGTTACGTCACTACACGCGTATTTTCCAGAGCGTTCGAATGATGGTACAAAAAAAGTATAGCGTCCCATTTAAAAAACATGTACTTGCCTCATTAGCTCGGTCAATATAAACGTTGTGATTATTGTGCACGTACCAAAGTATGTGCCCCATAGTCCGCTATGATTCGCCGGAAACCGCATGCCGATACGTGCAATCGCCTCCAGAGTAAAGGGGGCGTTACGTCTTACGTGACTCACCCCGGTATATGAGAGAGAGAGAGAGAGAGAGAGAGAGAGAGAGAGTCCCCTACCTAAGAGTCAGACAAATTATCTGGTGTTTCGGCAGATTTTTGCAATTTAGTTTTTGCGTTGTGTAACTGGGATCAGACCAAACAAACATGGCTCATCACACCTTACACGTGACACGCATGTCGATGGGAAGCATCAGTTTTTATCCTGTCACAAATAAAATTATTTTTAAATCGGAATTACATATGCCGATCCGGTAGAGTGGACGCCATTAGGCCTACTGCAGTATCTGTTTTATCGGTGCCTGTGAGCAGGGACAGTAAAGCGCGAAGAGTGGCGAGTGCTCCAGCAGCGACTGGGGGGCGTCGCTGCACGGCGGCAGCAGTCAGCGCAGGCCAGGGCAGACCTGGCACCGCTGCAGTGCTGGTTGTGCTTCGTGTTTCACTGTCCCTGTTAATACGTACCGATAAAATAATATCGCACAAAACCAATCTGTGAGAGCTGTGCAGAATGGACACATAAAATTCCGCATTTAAAATCATTTTCTGTCGACACTGGGGGTGACACGAAAAAGGTGGTGAACCGTATTTGTATAGGATAACTCTAATTTCATAATGCAAAAGGACTGCGGAAACACTAGGGGAAATCCCCCTGACAATACTTCGGATGAAATTCTATACAGATCTCTGGCTTATCAAATCTGAATCGGCCTCGACTACAAAAAATATGAAAATATAGTTTTTTGAGGGTTAAGCAAACTGAAGCGACTGTAACAAATATAAGCGTGAAATGAGCGTGAAATTGTTACAGTGAAGAGAAAACTTTGGCTTCCTACACTACACAAGAAAATAAAAGGACAAAGCGTTCACCAACGGGACAGTTAACGGGTGAATGCAGTGAAGGACGCGGGAACCAACTATCCAACACATTTTTAGGCGGTTTACCACACTTTCCACAGATGGCTAGAGCAGTTGCACTCTGTCGCTACAGGCGTAATAACCGCGAAAGCTGACAGCGGACTACTTTATTTAATCAAACAAGAATTCTGAGTGATAATGATCTCATTTTTTTTTTAAAAAAAGAGGCAACATTGTTGGAGTACATTTGCAATTATATGAGAAGCTATAGTGAGTAACTGACACCTATGTCACATGTTTGTCTCATGAACTTTTAGCTAAACTGATGTGTCTGAGACACTTTACTAAGGAGCTGATGGAGTCAAGCATAAATAACTAAAGAAACCTGTATGAGAAGCTATGGTGAGTAACTGACACCTATGTCACATGTTCCTCTCATGAACTTTTAGCTAAAGTGATGTGTCTTAGACACTTTACTAAGGGGCTAATGGAGTCAAGCATAAATAACTAAAGAAACCTACCAATCGATTACATAACTCAGAGAGGTTATAAAATTTTAGCAAGGTGACTTACAGCACCATTATCAATAAAATGCGTATTTCAACAGGAATGCTTTCAGGCAGCAACAATATATGCAACTGACATGGCACCACCCATTGAAATGCCCAAGGTTATCAACTGCAAGATGATGGTTCTGGTGATAAACAAGGTGGTTGAGTTAGAGGGAGCCAAACAAAGATTAACAACGTATGTCCAAATGACAGGAGTGAAAAGGAGGTGTAGCAGTTCCTAGCTCTCAGAACTAGATGTGTCGACCAACAACCTGACATAACCTGTATTCACGTAACTGAAGAGAGATGTAACTGGGATATAATATCATACCTGACGCGAAATGTGTAGTTTAATTAAGAGCATAAACTTAATGAAATTCGGGCACCAATAAAGGAGCATGGCATGAAAACTAGGATATGCTCCAAAATATATCATCAAAAAAATTATTTAGAAGCAGTTCTTCTAATACCTACCACATTTGTTAAAAGAAGAGAGACTCAAAGTTATGTTAGAATATAGAGAGTGCAAACATCCTCAACACTATCTTCTTAGCCTGAACACTGCAGCACGCTCATGTATAACTGGGTGGAACTCAATCAATAGCACTGAACATCAGAAGAAGCAAGGAAACAATTCAAAACAAACACTACCGTATATTCAAATATCTTATGACACTGTGGCCCCTGAGAAAGATATCCCAATGAACAGAGGACAGATAAATCCACAACTAGGTTTATTCATCAGTAACACATGGAAACCAGTTACTTCCAAGAAAAAATTAATATTTCCTTACAGACTGCATTAATCAAAGTCAGCAGGTACGAGGTAATACTCCCCTACCAGAGGGAAGCTATACAGGATTCTATTAAGCGCAGGTTCACAATTCCTGTAATGCCATCTAGTCTACAGAATGCCATATGAAACTGGATGACGATGAAAATAACTTCAATCAGCATAGTAAACGACAGGCACATTGAACAGCAACACAACTTTCCACCAAACTGGACGGATCACAATTAAAGTAGGCATGTCATGCTGACATAGTTGCAAGAACAACTTGTACTTGACGCTACAAACAACAGACACCCATCCATACGTACCTGGAGGTAATTACCAAATTAAAGCAAATCCCGACACCATATTGAGATGAACAAAGGAAAAAAAAACTTAGTGTTAAGGGCTTAACGAAATCTGGAAAATACATTACACAGAAATACGAAAAGTATCGTATATAAGCTACTTTAAATCCATTATTAGGTATGGTTTTCTTTTTTTCGGTAATTTGGCGAACATAGTGCAAAAACTAAAAATACAGAAAGAACTTTTTGAAATATATGTCACTGTAAATCATTAACAACCATGTCATAAGTTATTTATATTATTTACATTAACAGTGCAATCCCTATATATTTATGAGATTATTGTCTTTTTGTGCGACACATGAATTATTCGGAGGAAAATATTTTGGTCATTTGCATGACGAAAGAAACAACGAAAATTTTACACTTCCCACCCACCGTTTCAAACTGTACACTTAAGGACCTCAATGAATTTATAATAAATTACAAGGGAACAAATGAATGCTGATGAATGTAGGTTCACTTAACAGGAAGTTACGAGGCTGACAGTGAAATATTATTACTCGGACGTACGTATGAATTCGTGTCACGACAAACTGGAAATGTGAGCTGGATGAAATGTGTTCCATATCTCAAAGCATATCATTTTAGTGGGTTGGCTGGCTGGTTGATTTGAGGGAGGGGGCCAAACAGCGAGGTCATCCGTCCATATCAGATTAGGGAAGGATGTGGAAGAAAGTCGGTTGTACCCTTTCAGAGGAACCACCCCAGCATTTGCCTGAAGCGATTAAGGGAAATCACGGAAAAGCTAAATCAGGATAAGCGGACGCAGATTTGAACCATCGTCCTCATGAATACGAGTCCAGTGTGTACATTATTTTAGTGTTATACATACATCAAAAAAGTTTTGGATCGCCCCGATTCCCAGAATTCCTGAAGATAGACGTTGACTGCTGATATTGTATCACAGACACAGTCCCTTTGACTATTCAGAGATGTCACTAAAACCTCCCAAAGATGTAAACAACCATGCACGAGCAGCGCCTGTTAGGCAGAGGGGGTCCGACAGCTACCAGTTCCAGTCATTCCACCAGGAAGGAGGTGCACGGCTCGTGTTGCCTGTAGTTCAACCATGCCTAGACGGTCAATACCGCGATTCGATCGCATCTGCATTGGTACATTGTGTCAGGAAGGGCTCTCAGCAAGGGAAGTGTCCAGGCGTCTCGGAGTGAACCAAAGCGATGTTGTTCGGAGATGGAGGAGATACAGAGAGACAGGAACTGTCGATGACACGCCTCGCTCAGGCCGCTCAAGGGCTACTACTGCAGTGGATGACCACTACCTATAGATTATGGCTCGGAGAAACCCTGACATCAAAGCCACCATGTTGAATAATGCTTTTCGTGCAGCCACAGGACGTCATGTTACGACACAAACTGTGCGCAATATGCTGCATGATGCGCAACTTCACTCCCGACGTCCATGGCGAGGTCCACGTTTGCAGCCACGACACCATGCAGCGCGGTGCAGATGGGCCCAGCAACATGCCGAATGGACCGCTCAGGAATAGCATCACGTTCTCTTCACCGATGAATGTCGCCTTCAACCAGAAAATCGTTGGAGACGTTTTTGGATGGCAACCCGGTCAGGCTGAACGCCTTATACGCATTTTCCGGCGAGGTGGAGGTTCCTGCTGTTTTGGAGTGGCATTATGTGGGTCCTACGTACGCCGCTGGTGGTCATGGAAGGCACCGTAATGGCTGTACGATAAGTTAATGCCATCCTCCGACCGATAGTGCAACCATATAGGCAGCACGTTGGCGAGGCATTCGTCTTCAAAAAATGGTTCAAATGGCTCTGAGCACTATGGGACTTAACATCTGTGGTCATCAGTCCCATAGAACTTAGAACTACTTAAACCTAACTAACCTAAGGACATCACACACATCCATGCCCGAGGCAGCATTCGAACCTGCGACCGTAACAGTCGCGCGGTTCCGGACTGAGCGCCTAGAACCGCTTGGCCGGCCATTCGTCTTCGTGGATGACAATTCACACCCGTATGGTGCACATCTTGTGAATAACCTTCAGGATAACGACATCGCTTGACTATAGTGGCCATCATGTTCTGCAGACATGAACCCTATCGAACATGCCTGGGTTAAATTGAAAAGGGCTGCTTATGGACGACGTGACCCACCAACCGCTCAGAGGGATCAACGCCGAATCGCCGTTGAGGAGTGAGACAACCTGGACCAAAAGTGCCTCGATAAACTTGTGGATGGTATGCCACGACGAATATATTCATGCATCAATGCAAGAGGACGTGCTACTGGGTATTCGAGGTACCAGTGTGTACTGAAATCTGGTCCACTATATCTGAAGGTGTCGCTGTATGGTGGTACAACATGTAATGTGTGGTTTTCATGAGCAATAAAATGGCGGAAATGATGTTTTTGTTGGTCTCTATTCCAATTTTCTATACAGGTTCCGGAACTCTCGGACCCTAGGTGATGCAAAACATTTTTTGATGTGTGTATTGTTATTTATTAGAGTAAAAAGTGCTTTTAAGGTACTGTAAATGTTTGACGTGTCTACAATACACAAACCAAATGGATTGCATATATATGCAACTCAGCCTTCCAGTACATGTAGGACTGGAGCAGGTGGTTTTTTGCAGTGGAAGTGATCATGGGACAACCAGCTGCTAATTAGTACTGGTCTAAGAAAATGCACAATAATAATGAGACCATGTGACAGGCTAAATGACGAAATGACATACAACATTAGTGATTCAAATTAGTTTACTGCTGATTACTATTACAACAGCACCTGTGGTAGACACCATGTACACGAACCACCTTGGTTGCTCCATACCAGTGTGGCTGATCACGCATTTCAGGATTTGACCCTCATTTGCACATCTGACTTTCACCTCTACCAGAGCTCTAAGCTTTAAAAGGATATAGCACCATTGCTAGTATTCCATGTTAAACTGTGAGTCCAAGTGAACTGTCGCATATACCAGGGGCTTGCAAATGTGCACTAATTCCACCATGGGCACACCTAGGAAAGCAATATCGGGATCAAAATGACTTTCAGACTGTTGGCCACTGTACAGTCATTCGAAATTCTAATTTTCTATCTCACTGTTCAATAGGAAAGATCATGAAGCTGCGTGCATAATTGTCACAAGAGTAACAACTATTTTTAATTCACAAACTAAATGAGATCTTAGTAATTTTGTTTGTTTGTACAGAATCATTTTCAGTACAAATCAGAGTCATGTGCATAAAATATTTGTAGAAAATGTAGCTGGACACTGGATTTATCAACTGTAATATCTCCCTTGGCAGAATAAGAAAATGACTTTGTTCTTAAGGGGAAACCACATTAGGAGGCTGTTTGACACTGAGTTTTTGGGATTTTTTTTTTTTTGGTTAGGAAGAATTAATTAGAATTTAATCAAATTCTGACATCGTTTCATTCGTATTTCGAACAGTTTTTGTAAACTTCTTGAATAATTTAACCCAAAAATAACAAATTACGCTGTGATGTTCGCTGAAGGTTGTGAGTATAGTTCTCCAATTGCATGCTATCCCAATTTTCATCTGAAATCAAAAAGGTTTTGGTTTTACATTAATAATTTATTTTCTAAGAATATGAACCTCAGTGCAGGTGAAAATAATGAAAATTAATAAAATCGTGGTATCATCTCGCAAGTTAATTCATATAATTCTTAATTTTATAAAGAATCATACTATTAATTTTCATAATGATCGGTTCTACATTTTTTTAATTGGACTGCATGCAAATGTGAAAAGTCATTTCGAGATAAACGCGTTTCAAAAATAAATTCTCGGAAACTAGAAATTCTAGGAAGTTAACAATAACGTAAACTGCTTACCGATTAATCTGCGATTCCAGCACCAAATGGTAATCCTTCTTCTTCTTCATAGGCTTCGTTTTGCGCTTGCAGCAATGCTTTCCGAGCTTCTTTCGATTCCAATGAACTACGTCGATTCTGCCGGCTCACGACGTGGTTATCCATTTATTCGGCATAACTGAAGCTTTGCGTGCCAACTACAATTCCTGCCTCGTTTATGACAATCAGAAGGGACTAATTTCCTTCATTCAATAAGCCCGCTGCTAAATACGATGCCAATTCAACGGCTTTTATTCCGGAGTGCAAGTGATTAGAAGCTAATCGCCAAATAGTGGAATTAAAACTTTCATTATTATTTTGTGTGTGGTCACCTAAACATCTCTCCAGTAATTCATCCCTTGATAACTCTTCATACACTCCTGGAAATGGAAAAAAGAACACATTGACACCGGTGTGTCAGACCCACCATACTTGCTCCGGACACTGCGAGAGGGCTGTACAAGCAATGATCACACGCACGGCACAGCGGACACACCAGGAACCGCGGTGTTGGCCGTCGAATGGCGCTAGCTGCGCAGCATTTGTGCACCGCCGCCGTCAGTGTCAGCCAGTTTGCCGTGGCATACGGAGCTTCATCGCAGTCTTTAACACTGGTAGCATGCCGCGACAGCGTGGACGTGAACCGTATGTGCAGTTGACGGACTTTGAGCGAGGGCGTATAGTGGGCATGCGGGAGGCCGGGTGGACGTACCGCCGAATTGCTCAACACGTGGGGCGTGAGGTCTCCACAGTACATCGATGTTGTCGCCAGTGGTCGGCGGAAGGTGCACGTGCCCGTCGACCTGGGACCGGACCGCAGCGACGCACGGATGCACGCCAAGACCGTAGGATCCTACGCAGTGCCGTAGGGGACCGCACCGCCACTTCCCAGCAAATTAGGGACACTGTTGCTCCTGGGGTATCGGCGAGGACCATTCGCAACCGTCTCCATGAAGCTGGGCTACGGTCCCGCACACCGTTAGGCCGTCTTCCGCTCACGCCCCAAAATCGTGCAGCCCGCCTCCAGTGGTGTCGCGACAGGCGTGAATGGAGGGACGAATGGAGACGTGTCGTCTTCAGCGATGAGAGTCGCTTCTGCCTTGGTGCCAATGATGGTCGTATGCGTGTTTGGCGCCGTGCAGGTGAGCGCCACAATCAGGACTGCATACGACCGAGGCACACAGGGCCAACACCCGGCATCATGGTGTGGGGAGCGATCTCCTACACTGGCCGTACACCACTGGTGATCGTCGAGGGGACACTGAATAGTGCACGGTACATCCAAACCGTCATCGAACCCATCGTTCTACCATTCCTAGACCGGCAAGGGAACTTGCTGTTCCAACAGGACAATGCACGTCCGCAAGTATCCCGTGCCACCCAACGTGCTCTAGAAGGTGTAAGTCAACTACCCTGGCCAGCAAGATCTCCGGATCTGTCCCCCATTGAGCATGTTTGGGACTGGATGAAGCGTCGTCTCACGCGGTCTGCACGTCCAGCACGACCGCTGGTCCAACTGAGGCGCCAGGTGGAAATGGCATGGCAAGCCGTTCCACAGGACTACATCCAGCATCTCTACGATCGTCTCCATGGGAGAATAGCAGCCTGCATTGCTGCAAAAGGTGGATATACACTGTACTAGTGCCGACATTGTGCATGCTCTGTTGCCTGTGTCTATGTGCCTGTGGTTCTGTCAGTGTGATCATGTGATGTATCTGACCACAGGAATGTGTCAATAAAGTTTCCCCTTCCTGGGACAATGAATTCACGGTGTTCTTATTTCAATTTCCAGGAGTGTATACTGGAATAATGTGCACTCGGTTCTATGCTCATAAAATCTAAAATAATGCGAATTTCGCTTTGAAATTTCGACAGCTTGTTCTTGAATAGTTAAGCCAAAGATTTATGTAATTAAAAAATAGGATTTTTTGAACCTCATAATGTGGTTTCTCCCCTTAACTGCTTTTCGACTGTAAAGCATTTGCTCCATTTTAGTGAACACAACATTAAACTTGCAGTTTGAGATGTGAGAGTGAAGGTATCGCCTACTAGGACCGTAGTAATGCTGTCATGTGCCAGTGACGACGTGTTGTACCTTAGTATATGTGTAAGCAGTTGGAGGTATACAGTGTGTCCAGGAATCGAAAATTTACTCGCTGTAGTTCGAATGATATTCTAGACAAGTGTCTGAAAATCCAGTTTATCATCACAGTCTACGAGTTTTCCTCTTGCCTTGAGACACATGGCCACCACAAGAACTTAGTCAGAAAGGGTGTCTGTGTGTGTGGGAGGAGGGGAGGGGGGAGACACGTGTGCTCATTATCACGCAGATACATTGATCTGTGCAGTCTACATCCGCCAACAAGTGCTTCATGTATAGGGGCAGGAGAAAAATTGGGTAATAGTTACATCAGAAATATTTGGACCAAATAGCTTCTTTGAAAACACTGATTTTCTATGTTCAAAAAGAGTATTTCATGAAATTTACGAATGACTAGACCGAAATATTTTGCTGCCACTTTAGAAAAATATCTTCAGCAACAAAATGATCACTAAAATGAGATTGTTTGATAATGCGAAAAATATGTGTCATGGAGTGGACTATTGCCAGACTTATTACTTAAACAACGTACAAATTTCCATGAAAATCAAGCTGACATTTGGTTCTGTGCTTGAAGGGAGCAGCCGTAAATGGCTTATACTAAGCTGACGAGTTCGACTGTTTCGACTGACAAACTACATTGTCGTTAGCCGCACTGGCTGTACTAGACATATTTACGTGCCTTCTCTTATCTTCTGGACCATTAGTATTAATCACAAGGGCTAACAGTTGAGTGGAGAGTGCTTCCCATAATATCACAGGTGTGGCTGTTTAGACAAAGATGTTGTGCCCATAATATTATGGACATGGCGTTCTTTCTAACATTGGAGACAACCAAGTATTATGGACATGGCACTCTTAAGTGTTAAATATCTCAAGACATGATTTGATTTGCGTGTTACATTAGCAAGTGTCAGAAGGGATAGCTGCACACAGATGACTGGTATAATCACTGTTGAGAATTCCTGTCAGTGGGAGGCAATGAGAGTTCAACAGTAATATCCCGAGCTTAAAGTTAGTCACTGTGATAAATGGATTATGAATTTTTGATGAAAGCTGTATGAAGACTTTGATGAGAGGATACTACTATACATATGTACCTTATATGCTGACTTATGGACTATTCTTTATCATAGAAAGGAGATTTCTAGATTGTCACTGGACAGATGAATGTTCAGAATGGCTCACAGTTTAGTTCGTATGATAGTTTTCTTCATTTTGTGTGCATGTGTATAACAAAGTGTAATAATCTTTGTTTTTTGCAGGAGCCTTTCGGAAGAGGAGAGAGCCAGAAGGTTGAGACAGGCTGCTACGGATGGGGCAGTGGAGGAACTGCGGGCACTCCTCGCAGCAGGTGTGGATGTTGGGGCTGGCGATGAGAAGCTGCTGACTGCCCTGCACTGTGCAGCAAGGAAGGGACGTGTGCAGGCGGTGAGGTGTCTGCTGGATGGTGGCGCCCAGGTAAACACCAGGAGCAACTTGCAGAGCACGCCTTTACACCTGGCTGCGTGGAAAGGCCACGCGGCTGTGGTGCGGGTCCTGCTGGCCTCCTCTGCTGACCCCAACGCGAGGAACAGATTTGGGATGACGCCGCTGCACAGGGCGGCACGCCACGGCCATGCAGAGGCGGCAGCTGCGCTGTTGGACGCAGGAGCTGACAGGAGTGCCAGGGATAGCTATGGGGAAAGCCCCCTGGACCAGGCCAGGCAGAACGATCACCACGAGCTGATAGAGATGCTGACGTAAGATTTACAGTCCAATGACCATACTTTGGGAAAAGGAATAATATTCACTGCATAGCTACCCGTTATTTATAATCAAAAAATAAAAAAAATTAATTACATCACTCATTTGTAACCATCATTGTGTAGTAGATATAATTCTTCTAGCAACATTTCAACAAGCGTGACAATGACAGTACTTTGCAAGCTATCTTTCTTTTGAGTAAATAGTCTGAAGAAACATTTCTCAAGAAATCTCTACAAAACTGAACAACATTTGGAAAATATTTGCTTTGATACTTTAAACAACAGTTCAGTCTGAAACTTGAGATAGCCAGGGATTCTTCCAGCACATAAAATGTTCAAAAAAATTACAGGATTGTAGTCAGATGAAGTCCTCGACAACCGCCAATACTTCGATTGTGAACACTTAACCATTTTAAAGTCACAAATGACGAAATATCAGCGATTGTGGAAGATGTGGCACTGTTGCACGCTCATAAGTTGATTGAACTAATCCTCTGCGTTATTTGATTACTGAAAAGTCATGTGCTATCTTAAAAAAGTGTGAATTACACTATACCCAGATCACTACCATATAACCTGTGTGGTTATAATACAACTTCAGTCCCAATCTCACGCTGAATCTCCTTGTCTGACTGCAGTACGGATTGTGTAATAGTTTGTTTAACTACATTATAACATTAGTCCATTACGTGGTGGGAAGATAATTACCTATCATCTGCAACCACATTTGAGGCGCACGGTTCCAAAATCCTCCTTATTCAGTTTTGCAATTTTTTTCAGGAACCGAAAAATAGTTTCTTGCTCGCCTTCAGTAAAGCAAATGTGTTTATTGATGTTTATTATATCGAGGTACTTACATATATTGATATATCTGATTGTTGCATATAATTCGTCACATGTAAGGAAGATATTTACAAATTAAGATTGGATAAGTCGTGTTTTGGAACTCAACATTGGATAAGGAGTTTGGAACTGTCATCATGGATAAGGGCGGGTTTTGCAAATGTAGCTAAAACTTAAAATTTGGTAATTTTCGTCATTAATTAAAATTATTATCGAAATTTTTTTGTCATTCATGTCATTTGAAATCACAAAATATTTCAGTCATAGTACATAAAATATGAAATGCCAGTAATTAAACTCAATATCAATCATAATGTAACAAAATTTTCCAAGAATGATAAGTCAATGTTGTAGGATACACATTACTATCCTACATATCTTTAAAAGTGTAATAATGTGTATCCAGAATACAATTTGAGTGCTGATTTAAAAGAAAATCATTCATATTCTGAAATCAGTGTCTTCTACATCACCTCATCCATTTTCCCCTTCGTATAGCTGTTCAACGAAATGTTCACTGCTGGGATACGAGATGAGGTGCTCATTACTTTTCCAAGCTTTACCAAACCGTTGCGGGTGCAGTTTATTGATATCCTTTAGTTTTTACGGTTTTAGTGGCACACCTGTCGGTAGAGTACTTAAGCTAATATTGTTAATTTTCTGATGTTCCCTCAAGGGAGAACGGATAACACCAATCTCACATCTATAACTGCGCTAACCTCTAACCAAAACTGCAGACGTGCCTTTCTTGAAGTTAATTCTTTTACACTGGTGAAGTCGGAAATGCAATCCACTTGAAGGTTTATTTATTTGAGATACATCATGTTTCCAGTTTTGTACGGGGAGATAACTTCCGAGCTTCAGAACAGTACCTTCTTCCTCAAACAATTCAATGTATTCTGCAGGATCCGCAATGACATTTGTTATCCGCATCTTCTTCTCCGTTCTTCCAAATGCATGGTCTGGAGGCAGGAAACAGTGCCCAACAACATGAAACGTTAGATGTAGTTCCTGAACGTTACTGGGAGATTCAAGCTTCAACCAATAACACAACATTCCAACCATTACAAAATTCTTATTTTGGCCAGGGCATCCGTCTGCATACAGTTCAACATTTGTAACCTTCCGTGGGTTAGAATAGCTCAGCTGCTAGTGCAAAGTGGATACAATTTCATTGCACCCTTTGGGGCTTTCATGGTTGAGCCAGTTATAGATCGTAACCGTTTCTTTGTTTTGAGGAGATTTTGGCCTACATCTGCTGATTGTAAGATTATACGAATGTCTTCTTCCTGCTATGTACATGGCTGATCTCCAATGCACTTCCGTTTTCCGTCACTACAGAAAATGAGGTACACTGTTTTATTGAAACTCGAAACACCACTGGTATGTCTTACAAACACGTGAGTGAGAGAAACTGGCGCGAAATAATCGGGAACAGTATTTCCTACTGTGGTGTCACCACCAGACACCACACTTGCTAGGTGGTAGCCTTTAAATCGGCCGCGGTCCGCTAGTATACGTCGGACCCGCGTGTCGCCACTGTCAGTAATTGCAGACTGAGCGCCGCCACACGGCAGATCTAGAGAGACGTCCTAGCACTCGCCCCAGTTGTACAGCCGACTTTGCTAGCGGTGCTACACTGACCAATACGCTCTCATTTGCCGAGACGATAGTTAGCATAGCCTTCAGCTACGTCATTGGCTACGACCTCGCAAGGCGCCATTACCAGTTTATATTGAGATTGTTTTATGTATCATCAAGAGCGATGTACACCAATTATGGATTAAAGTTAAGTATTCCAAGATCTTCGTACTTTATTTGCAAGCCTCAAGACATTGTCATGTTCCAGATCTCACGCCAGTCCACGTGAGCTTAAACGCATGCCCTTCGGCTACCTCCGAGTGGCTTGGCTGTCTTGCCAAGTCACTACAGTTTGGCGACGAGAGTAAAAACGGTCTTCTTCTTTATACTTGCTTAATTTACTTGTGTCATGGCTTCGCCACAATCTCCAGATGTACTGTCCGAATTTTATCGCTTGCAGAATCAGCAGACGCAGGCGTTATTGGATGCCCTTGGACAGCACGTCCAGGGTCAACGTGCAATGCAAAACGATGCGGCCGCCGCCGCTCCACCGCTCCCGCAGCCACAACACGCAGTTGCACCACCTTTTCGTCCTTTTGATGCGGCACTGGAAAGCTGGACGGAGTGGTCACGCCAATTTGGATTCCATCTCGTCGCCTACAGAATTCAAGGTATTGAGTGGCAGCCTTTTTTGCTTTCGTGTGTAGGCGTCCAGACGTACCGTGTGACAGTGAAATTATTTCCCCGACGCGACGTAGCAACTCTGTCCTACGACGAAATTTTGTCTGCATTAGATGCGTATTTCAAAGACTCAGTCAATGTAGTTGCCAAACGGTATACGTTCTTTCGTACCAAACGTACGGCCAGTCAAACTAATCGGGAGTGGGTTGCAACCTTGCAAGGCCTTACTAGGGATTGTGCTTTTGAGTGTGAATGTGGCCTCCCTTATTCAGATACTATGGTACGTGATGCAATAGCACAGAACGTTTCTGATGTTCGTATAAGGGAACAGATTTTGAAACTAGTCAATCCCTCCCTTCAACAAGTGATGGACATATTGGATCGACAGGACACACTTGACTTTGCTCAGGAATCATTTAAAACTTCGCCAGCTGTGTGTCACATTAACCAGCCCGCCGGGCACGCTGCACGGAACAGTAAACAGCCCTCGCGCCCGTCCGCGCAGCTGCCGTGCAAGCAAGCAAATGCAGTGCTAAAATCATGCCCGCGGTGTGCTACTAGACATTCGCATGAGAATTGCCCGTCACGCCAAGCTATTTGCTTTTTCTGTAATAAAAACGGCCATATTCAAAGTGTTTGCCAGATAAAGCTCAGATCGGACACTCACAACCATTCCAGGCCCTTTGCTTCGCGCCGGAATCGGAATCGAACCAAGAATACTCAGGTTCGTGAACCTTCACTCATGGACATTCATGTAGTTCATTCCACTCCGCCCAGTCCCACTCTCGCTAACAGTGACTGTGTTCGTCCCACAAATAGTGTGCGTCGACATCGCCGGAAATCCCGTCAAGTCGCAAGTGATTCTGTACCAGTGTCAGTTCACGTTGCACGAGACAGTCGCTCTTGTCGTCAGCAGAACAATAAGCTTTTTGTGGACTTGGACATTCATGGCAACGTGATACCATTCCAGCTCGATACCGGAGCTGCAGTTCCACTGATCAATCACGACACGTACAAACAGCTGGGCACACCTCCGTTGCGTGCCACAAATGTTAAGTTAACTAGCTATTCCGGTCAGAATATCCCTGTGTTAGGACAGTGCAGCCTTCTTGCAACATACAAGGGACAAACAAAACTTGTGTCATTTTACGTTCTTCGTTCTTCTTCTGCAGTGAACTTGTTTGGTTTAGATTTATTTCAGTTGTTTAACTTGTCTATAGTAAATCAGGTCCTAGCAGTGAACCAGACTGTGCCTTCTGCCAGTGTTTCTCGTCTATGTGAAGAATTTACAGACATTTTTGCACCGGGCCTTTGTTGCACTAAGAACTATGAAGCCCATTTGGAACTGAAAGTACACGTGCAACCAAAATTTTTCCGAGCGCGCAATGTTCCCCACGCCTTGCGTGATGAGGTCGCAAGAACATTAAAAGACTTGGAATCACAAGGTGTAATTGAACGTGTGCAGGCTTCTCTCTGGGCCTCACCCTTAGTAATTTTGCCCAAACCTTCTGGAAAATTGAGACTTTGTGTGGACTTCAAGGCAACAGTGAATCCACAACTAGTGATTGCAACTTTACCCTGCCCGGTAGATCTTTTTGACAAACTGTGCCCAGGTCAATATTTTTCGAAGTTGGACCTAGCAGATGCGTACTTGCAAATACCGGTGGACGAAGAATCCCAGCGCGTTTTGGTGGTTAACACGCATCTTGGCTTGTATCGATTCAAAAGACTGCCATTCGGGTGCGCATCCGCCCCTGCATTGTTTCAGCAATATCTGCAAACTGTTTGTGCGTCGGTCCCTACTGCAGCAAACTATCTGGACGATATTGTGATCTCCGGAAAGACGAAAGAAGAACATTTAGCCAGTCTCAGGACGTTATTTCAGGTCTTGCGTCAAAATGGTCTTCGCTTGCGGAAGGACAAATGTGTGTTTTTTGCTCGGGACTTACCATATCTGGGCCATGTACTCAATGCCCAAGGCATACATCCCAGTCCAGAGCACCTCCGTGCCATACAGGACTTGCCTTCGCCGCAGAATTTGAAGCAGCTACAGAGTGTGCTGGGAAAAATTAATTACTATAACAGTTATGTGCGCCACGCCTCTTCCATTTCAGCTCCGCTTCATCGCTTACGCCGTAAAGGTGTTCCGTTCGTCTGGACGACGGCATGCGAACGCGCCTTTCGCCAGTTGAAATCGGCGTTGCTTTCCAATACTTGCCTTACGCCATTCGATCCCCAGACACCCCTTTTGTTGATGGTAGATGCATCGGATTTCGGGATCGGTGCTGTGCTTGCGCACAAAGATGGATCGCATGATCGCCCTATTGCCTTTGCGTCCAAATTGCTCTCGTCGGCGCAAAGAAATTATTCACAGATCGAGAAGGAAGCTTTGGCTCTCGTATTTGGTGTTACTATGTTTCATGATTTCTTGTATGGTCGTCACTTTACCATCATCACAGACCACAAACCTTTGGCGTCGCTTTTTCATCCGAACAAGCCTGTACCTCCACGTACAGCGCAGAAATTCATTCGCTGGTCTATTTTCCTCTCGCAGTACCGCTACGATATCTTGTATCGGTCCACTGCTAAGCACGGAAACGCCGATGTGTTGTCCCGTTTGCCTGTTGCTGAGGATAGAGCGTTCGATTCTTCCGAACTTGCTTGCATGTTCATTGATGCGGAAACCGATGACGTGGTCGAATCGTTTCCGATTGCTTTACGTCGTGTAGATACAGCCACAGCTGCTGACCCTGTCCTTGCTACCGTTTTGCGTTTTGTTGCCACGCAATGGCCATTGTCAAAGTCACGGATCGAGGATCCGTTGGTTCGCCGATTTTTTGCTCACAAGGAGAAACTTTTTGTACGATGTGGTGTGTTGCTGTTGCGTTCTGATAATGATCAGTCCAGGGTCGTGGTCCCACGTTCGTTACAGTCTTCTGTCTTACGGCTTCTCCACCAAGGACATTGGGGTATAGTGCGAACGAAACAACTTGCTGGTCAGCATTCTACTTGGTTCGGAATCGATGCTGCGATTACGAAGATTACGAATATGTGCTCTTCTTGCATGGCGTGTGCCGAACAACAATCCGCACCACCGCGGAAATTCTTTGCATGGCCAAAAGCCACTTCCCCTTGGCAACGCTTACACATAGATTTTGTTGGTCCATTCTGGACTGCTCGATGGTTGGTTGTGATAGATTCATTCAGTAAGTTTCCTTTTGTTGTCCAGATGTCTTCCACGACGTCATCTGCCACCATCCAAGCGTTATCCGCTATCTTTTGCATAGAAGGTCTTCCACAGACTATTGTTTCCGACAATGGCCCACAATTCATGTCCGCAGAATTTCAGTCATTCTGCAAGGCCAATGGTATTCAACATCTGACATCCGCGCCGTTTTCGCCACACTCAAACGGTGCCGCTGAACGATTGGTCCGGCTTTCAAGTCACAGATGTTGAAGTTGAAAAAGTCGCATTCTCGGGAGGACGCGTTATTGCTCTTTTTGTCTTCGTATCGCTCTCAGCCCCGAGATGGTCGCTCGCCGGCTGAGTTGCTTCACGGTCGCCCTCATCGAACCTTGATGTCTTTGCTACATCCGCCGCATCCGGTTCCTGTGCAGTGGCAGCCACCTGCTTTTGCTCCAGGCGACGTTGTATACTATCGCAACTATCGAGGTTCACGGCGTTGGCTCGCAGGGCGCATTCTTCGCTGCCTCGGCCGCGCTATGTATCTGGTTTTGGGGGCCTCTGGTGAGGTGCGTCGGCATCTCAATCAGCTGCGCCTCTGTCGTCGCCTGGGTTCTGCCGCTCCCCGTCTGCTTTCAGCGACGGTGCTGTCCGGTCAGCGCCCTGGGGACCCATCTACTGGCTCGCCTCATCCCCAGGTGTTACCGACGCTGCCTTCCATTTTGCCCCATGGCGACGCGCCGCCGCCTGTTCCCCCGCCGGCGACGCCCGCAGTGGACGCTTCGCGGCAGCCGCCAAGCGCCTCCCTGGGTCACGCGCCGCCGATCGCTTCCCATGACCAGCTGTCCTCCGACATGGAACTCTTGCCCGCTCCGGACCAGATGGCGTCTTCGCCCGTCGGGTACCCCGACGCGATGGAGGTCGACCCTTCGGCCCCTCCTGTCTCTCTACGGGCGCATACACCGCGTGCACCCTGGACTAGGTTTTCAGGCATTTCCTAGCTCCCCTCGGACCGAATGGCAGGGTGCGGGTGGCACAGCCTCGCCTGTTGTTAGGCTCCCCACCTCGTCGCATACGTCAACGTGGGGTCCTCCCCACGGCGGGCGGAAGCCTTATAACACAACCGTACGCCGATTTGCGGGGGAGGAATGTGGTGTCACCGCCAGACACCACACTTGCTAGGTGGTAGCCTTTAAATCGGCCGCGGTCCGTTAGTATACGTCGGACCCGCGTGTCGCCACTGTCAGTAATTGCAGACCGAGCTCCGCCACACGGCAGGTCTAGAGAGACGTCCTAGCACTCGCCCCAGTTGTACAGCCAACTTTGCTAGCGATGTTACACTGATCATCTACGTCATTGGCTACGACCTAGCAAGGCGCCATTACCAGTTTATATTGAGATTGTTTTATGTATCATCATGAGCGATGTACACCAGTTATGGATTAAAGTTAAGTATTCCAAGATCTTCGTACTTTATTTGCAATTCTCAAGACATTGTCATGTTCCAGACCCCACGCCAGTCTGCGTGAGCTTAAACGCGTGCCCTTCGGCTACCTCCGAGTGGTTTGGCTGTCTTGCCAAGTCACTACACCAACTGTTTCAAAGCATACACAGTGAACTCGGCACTTCATTAACATCGTACTAACGTTTACTTCATCCAGTATTATTTGAGATACATTGCAGCTGCGGTACCACATGTTTGGATAAGGTGGAGTCTGGATACAACATCTTAAGATAAGGCGGGTTTTGAAGACGTCACCTTAATAGTGCTACATTTACATGGGGGGAAAGCGGGCTTGCTTGCTTGTTGGAAAAGGTGCCAAATAACATGAGCTATAGAGATATGCCAATAACAAAATTTTCATAAAAAAGGGATAAGGCAGATTTTGGAACCGTGCACCTCACTTGTATTGCCAGTTTAGGTTAAAGAGAATCAAAGAACTAACTCAAAACATTCCTTTCCCACAAAGCTGCAATGCTGCTGTTACAAAACATTTTAACTTGTGTCACGTAACATAACTTGTACTCCCACATTACAGTACGCTGCAGCACGTTTCCTATCATCTTAGTGCATTCCCTTTACCATCCCATCATCTCATTGCCTGCGGGGTCCTAGACATAGCCTGCCATGCAAGATCTCTGGCCAGACAGCCGCCACAGCTGGCCAGCCATGACCAGCAGGAACTGCACGACTGGTGGAGCAATGTCACAAAATTGTGCTGACAATCCGATCACCAAACTAAATATGTCACAAGACCTGAATGCTACTCCAAAGGAAAAACAGGTGCTGGTAATATTTTTGAAAATTACTTTGCAGATAGAAAGATCTTGCAATTTACTGAAAGTTGTAAGAAATCAATACTGCAAACAGTCTCAATTTTTGGACAGAGGATTGCCATTGATATACAAGTAGCAACTAAAGCGTACTTGCAAGTTGTAAAGTGCCATTAAACACCAGTTTCTGTGCCATACTTGCCTTTCTCGCAGCGTATACAATGTAACAAATGACTTGTGGGGATGTAGCCACGTGACATCTTCGACAAACACCGATGTTTCAACAGGTGAAAATATATATAGCTCTTCTCAAAACCTAGCTGTTGAATTTTGAGATAGTTAAGCAGTCTACATTGGAATATATTCCAAAGATCAATTTCGTTTACACTAAAACAGTTGAAGAAGTGACCAGAAGTACTAATGTAGTTAGAAGTTAAAGATATCACATGGAAAATATAAAACTTCTATCCATGTAATACTGTTGCATATCTTTTTATCATCAAACTACAACTGTCCAAAGAACTGAACCTGCAATTGAGGAAGAAGGTAAATTGTTAGCTTTGAATGCAACATGACAACAACACACATTCCATAGCACTGCACATTACATGTGACAAACGTCAGTCAGAATGTAACAGATGTGTCAGTAATAAAAATGATTAAAGTTCAAGAAATAAAAGTTTTTACATTGTCTTACTGTTATGTTAACTCATTGAAATGTAGATTCCTTTATCGGTCGAAATTATAGTTTCTCTGATTTTAATTGAATGGTAGAGGGGATAACTTTTTTGAATTTTTGTGAAAGATGAGATATTCATTATCAATGCAAGCGACCACAGCTGCCCACAAGGGACATTCTGTACCACAGTACATTTATAAATCTGTCCTTCACATAGTAAGTCAGCAGCCTTAGTGCTAAACTTTTATGAGAAGTTTTCATCTGAAACATATTTCGAAATTGTTTTGATATGGATGACTAATGCAGGGTGGAGCAGAGGAAACGCATGTTTTTCGAACCGCTAGTACGCGGCGACGGGAGGGGGTATTGACCTTGAATGAATGTAGGCAGACTGCCCATACAATGCAGTTTCAGTCGCTATGGAGCTTTGGGGCGTAGAGCATCGTGCGTTCGTTGTCGAGCAGTACTTTAGAAACAATGGTTCCATAGTTACTGTACAATGTCTTTTCCATCAAAATTTTAGAGTTGGACGTCGAGGTGCAGTGCCTGATCGAAATACTGTACTCTGATGGGTTGCAGCGTTTAGAGGTACTGTATCTGTGATGAAAAAGAAACCACCTGGTCTTCCCCGTTCAGTTCGTACACCGGAAAATGTAGCCCGAGTGAGAACGGCAGTACTTGCTTGTCTGAAACTAGTGGCTAGACGACAGGCTGTAGCGCTGGGTATGTCACGTCGTTCGCTTCACCGCATCTTTCATGATGATCATAAGTTCCACCCGTACAAGATAATGATCGTCAAGCAGCTTAGTGAAGCGGATTTTGTGCAGCGCAGAGAGTTTTGTAGCGTATTGGACGAAATTTTTACGGCAGATGCAGATGCTACAGTTTTCATGAGCGATGAAGCACAATTTCATGTAGACGGTTACGTCAGTGTTCAAAATTGTCGGTATAGGGCGCAGGAGAACCCACGTGAATTACACCAAACACCTCTCCACAGTTTAAAAGTAACAGTGTGGTGCTGCGTATCAAAGATAAGGATTGTTGGACCCTATTTTTTTGAAGAGGAAGGAACTGCAGTTACTGTGACATAAGCTCACTACCTTAAAATGTTAAACAACTTTCTTCTTCCAGAACTTGAAAGGCGTCAAATGAACATGAGAGAAACATGGTTTCAGCAGGACGGTGCCACAGCTCACATGGCGAGAGCATCCATGGAAGTGGTTCGACAAATGTTCCCAGGACATGTTATTTCGAGATATGGTGATGTTTACTGGGCCCCTTGCTCACCCGATTTGTCGATATGCGAATTCTTTTTGTGGGGATATTTAAAATCAAAAGTCTACATGAACGAGCCTCGCACAATCGATGACCTGAAGAATTCCATTCCTCGGGAAACTGATGCCGTGCCGAATGAAATGTTGGAGAGAGCCCTGCGTAATTTTCGGGAGAGGATCCAAAATTGTATCCAGCAAAAAGGACGTCATCCCCAAGACATTATTTTTCGAACCTAATTAAAGTACGTATATTTCGAAACTGCATTAAAATATCTAGCACTTCTTGCTTGTTTTTATTATTTTTATCAAACCGTGTCCCAGTCATTCAATAGTGAAAAACATGAATTTCCTCTGCTCCACCCTGTATTTTGTATTTCCATAGTACAGGTAGTATGTCACTGGCGCAGCAACGGGTGCTGATGACCTCAGCTATTTTGTGCCTTATTGGCTCAAAGAAACAAACCAGGATGCCAAATATACATTTAACATGCTTTGATATAATCATTAAATGAGTGTAAGTGAGTATATCCAACAGAAAGACCTTCTGCATGGCAACCATCACGGATTTTGAAAACATGGATCATGTAAAATACGTGTTCGACTTTTCTCACAGGACACCTGAAAGCCAAGGACCAGGGCGGTCAGGTGAAGGCTGTATTTCATGACTTCCAAAAAAGGAATTGACTATTTGGCAAAGTAAAATTTAGTACTGAATGCACGATCATATGAGACATCAGATTAAATTCTTGAATGAAGTGAGATTATCTTGGCGTGGAGGTAACAGCATCTTACCTTGGATGGAGAGTGATCGACAAAAGTGGAATTACGTCAGGTTTACGCCATGGACGTTTGTTGGTACCCTCGCTGTCTTTATTCTTAATGACCTAGAAGAGAAAACGAATAATAATTCAGAGTTTTTGTAAATGACATGTTTGTCTGTAACGAAGTGCTACACGATAAGAACTGCACAAATATCCAGATCTCAATCAGATTTAAAAGCGGTGGAAAGATTGGCACTTGCTTTAAAATAATATAATGCTGTCCACTTCACAAAAATTGAAACATATTATACTGTGACGTCTGTATCAAAGAAACACAAATGGAATCAGTCGACTTGTAAAAATATCTGGATATTACATATTTTTGGGGATATGGAAATGAGTGATCACATACGATCACTCCTACGTAAAGCAGAAGGCAGACCAGACACCAATAATCATGTGAAACACACTTAAAAGCTTATAAAACTAGTATTACGCCAGGAATATACTATAGTCTTCCACAAAGTGACTACAAAGACATCATCAGATTAATTAATGCACGCAAAGAGGCAATTTTGGAGTCGTTCAAATGTGTGTGAATACTTAAGCGACCAAACAGCTGAGGCCATCGGTCCCTAGACTTACATTCTACTTGAACTAACTTACACTGAGAACAACACACACACCCATGCCTGAGGGAGGACTCGAACCTCCTGGGGGAGGGGCCGCGCAATCAGTGACATGGCGCCTCTAACCGTGCGGCCACTCCGCGCGGCTGCAGTCATCCTTTGCTGACACCAAATAGTACTATGGAAACTATCCTCTGTCATATACTTCAGTGGTCTGCAGAGAATGGACATTGGTGCGGAGATGTTCAGAGACCCACCTGAGCAATTCTGAAATAAAAGCCAGAATGTACTCAATATCGGTATTCATTAAATACTTTCGGAACGGTGCCAGGGAAAAATATTGCCTGTATCGTCTCCATATGCAGCATAAGGCCCCTCTCATTACGCTCGAAGTCCGCCAGCTGGTAAGCGAAACAGCCGACAAAAGCATTACAAATTTTACCCTCAATTTCCGTTTTTCCTGTATTTCCCCCGCTTTGTGGGCAGGTTACCTTGCTAGGAAACAGTTGAAAGGTTCATTTAAGGAAAAAGCCACCTATTTTCGATGATATAGATCAATCTGACTGCTATTGCAGGAGAATATTAGAGATACGCACTGTCTGCCACTTAATTTTATTTATAAAAATAGTTTGTCGGCTACACTTGTAATGTATCGATTTACCGTAATGTACTAATTTACGTAAATCACATTGATCTTGCCAAAAGCGGAATTGTGGCTCTCTGGACCGCCCTGGGACAGTCACAGTGTGTCCCACGGCGACTCCGTAGCTCCACACAGCTCACCTGAGCAATAAAGAAGTGCAACGACGCAAGGCCCCCTGAGGGTAGCAGGGGGTTGCATTACCAACTAGTTACACTGAAGGGCGAGGGCACGTTTACCGCTGTTTCCTGCCACGCTGCGTAAGTGCGACCACACACGTCAGTGCTGACCGGGCCAGGCTGCTGCACAGGGCAGTGCATTGAATGCAGCTACCGAGCTATGCCACGCCATGAGCCTCGTCGACGTGCGTGTCATCGCACTATTCTAATTTTAAATACTGAACTGAAGAGTGCCAATGGATGCGTGTTATCGCGATACTGAGTTGGAGACAATTTTAAATACTGTACTGGGAAGTGGCACCGGAGCAGCAGTCTGCTTGATGGACCACGTGTAATTGTAGGCTGTAATTTTATTTTAGTATTAGGAACACTTAGTTAGACAAAATTTCTAGTTGTCGAGATGAATGGCAGCTAGCTATAATTGTAGTAACATGCTCACTGAAGCGCCAAAGAAACCGGTATAGGCATGCGTATTCAAATAGAGAGATATGTAAACAGGCAGAATACGGCGTTCCGGTTGGCAACGCCTATATAAGACAACAAGCGTCTGGCGCAGTTGTTAGATCGCTTACTGCTGCTACAATCGCAGGTTAGCAATATTTAAGTGAGTTTGAACGTGGTGTTACAGTCGGCGCACGAGCGATGGGACACAGCGTCTCCGAGGCAGCGATAAAGTGGGGATTTTCGCGTACGACCATTTCACGAATGTATCGTGAATATCAGGAATCCGGTAAAACATCAAATCTCCGACATAGTTGCGGCCGGAAAAAGATCCTGCAAGAACGGGACAAACGACGACTAAACAGCGTCGTTCAACGCGACAGAAGTGCAACCCTTCCGCAGATTGCTGCAGATTTCAATGCTGGGCCATCAACAAGTCTCAGCGTGCGAACAAATTAGCGAAACATCATCGATATGGGGTTTCCGAGCTGAAGGCCCACTCGTGCACCCTGACGACTGCACGACACGAAGCTTTACTCCTCGCCTGCGCCCGTCAATACAAACGTTGGACTGTTGACGACAGGACACGAGTCTGCATTCAAATTGTATCGACCAGATGGACATGTACGGGTATGAGGACAACCTCATGAATCCATGGACCCTTCGTGTCAGCAGGGGACATTCCATGCAGGTGGAGTCTCTGTAATGGTGTGGGGCGTGTGCAGTTGGAGTGATGTGGGACCCCTGGTACATCTGGGTACGACTCTGACAGGTGACACTCACGTAAGCATCCTCTCTGATCGCCTGCATTCATTCTTGTCGATTGTACATTCAGACGGACTTAGGCAATTCCAGCACGATAATGCGACACTCCAGACGTCCAGAATTGCTACAGAGTGGTTCCAGGAACACTCTTCTGAGTTTAAACAGTTCCTCTGGCCACCAAACTCCCCAGAAATGAACGTTATTGAGCATATCTGGGATGCCTTGCAACGTGCTGCTCAGAAGAGATCTTCACCTCCTCACAGTCTTACGGATTTGTAGACAGCCCTGCATGATTCGTGGTGTCAGTTCCCTCAAGCACGACTTCAGACATTAGTCGAGTCCGTGCCACGTTCTGTTGCGGCACTTCTGCGTGCTCGCGGGGTCCCTACACAATGTTAGGCACGGTACCAGTTTCTTTGGCTCTTCAGTGTGGTTTAATGCAGATCAATAGGAAGAACAAACCTGTGACGTTCGAGTGCAGCATTAGCAGTGTGTTGTTTGACACAGTCGCTTCAATTAAATACGTAGGCATATGGAATTAACACGTAATGGTTATAGCAGGGATGGCGAACGGTTGACAGCTAAGCGGTTCAAAGTCGGGCTGCTCAATTTGTTACCGGTAGCCTCGAACAATACGCAGTTATTACGGAGACGCTTCAAGACTCAAATGGAAAGCATTGCAGGGAAGGCGACGCCCTTTTCGAGAAACAATATTGAGAAAATATAGAGTAATGGCATTTAAGGGTGACTCCATAACGATTCTAGTGCCGCCAACATATAAGGACTACGAAGGTAAGAGAAATCAGGGCTCCTATGGAGGCATATAGGCAGTCGCTTTTCCCTCGCGCTATTGGCGAATGGAACAGGAAAGGAAATGACTAGTAGTATTGCAGAGTACCCTCCGCCACGCACCGTACGGTGGCTTACCGAGTATGTATGTGGATGTAGATGTACGGAGATATAATTTCCCACAGCACGAGTTTGTCATTTATGAAACTTCAAAGACACATTGATAAGGCTTGGACACGTGAAAGAATACCGAGTTTTCAGGTGTTAAGAACGGGATTGTTGAGTAAAATATCACGCAGTAGGCAGAACAGCAATAGCGAGGAAAGTCAGTTGCAGTCGAGTCTTGATCTAGATGTGACGGTGACGGGTTGGCTAGGCTGAGAAGCTCTGGTCAGAGCCAGTGGTTCCCTTTCGAAGATGAGAAATTCTGACAAGTGGAGAATATCGAAGAATTGAATATTATAGGAGGAAAGACTTTCAGAAATGGATTTTGACGCAGAAACGACTCAGCAACCAAAAGGTATTTGTCGCATTGCTGTGCGTGCATTTACTGACTATTGTAGTTTGTTAATGTTCATTGTTCAGTGGTGTCGAGTGTTACGTAGAGAAAACGATTTATCAGTCATATATCCAAAGTGTTAACAAGTTCCTTCCACTTCTGTTGATTAAAAGGATTCATTTAATAATTTAAAAATAAACTGATAGCAATTTTATACTTGAATGGTGACTGGAGTCTGTGATAGGGTCAAAAAGAATGGATGATTTTATTAAAAGGGGATGTAAATGCTAGATTTGCAATTTTCAGAAAAATTAATAAACTTTATAGTAATTTTATTTTTCATTTACAATCATCCTCTCCCATTGACTTTTGCGTGCAATGAAGTAAATCAGACTGTGAAGACGTCTATTAGGCATTTTGGAAGAATTTGAAAAACTTACACATCAGTTACTTAATGAACAGGAGTTTTTCGATAGGAACTGGTTCGTAGATTTATATGACACTATACGAACTGTATGACTCGGACTTAAACCAAAGATTAGCTATAAATGTCTAATCTTCAGGAGTTAATGTACGATATAACCATACAGCCGAATGTACGTTAGTAATCTTCTACCCTGTTAGATGGTGCCACCGTTTCCATGTGCCATTGTGACGCGGCCCTCTCACCAGGCTTCCGCTGTAGATTCAATCCACCACAAGAGATGAGCCACTGTTCTCTCAGGTTGCCAGCGCAATGTTTCTGCCCTCCTGTGTCGCCCTGTTTACTATAGGCGCTGCGTATCAGGTCGGACCTTTTCTTCTGCTATCATTAATACTTCATACTTTTCACTTTATTTTCTTTACAATTTCATCTCAATATGTGCATGCTTACACATCATGGATTTCACATTATGGCCACAGTTAATTTAATTTCTCGTGTTGAATATTGTTACATTATGTGTTACACCGTGGTTCACCTTATAAAAGTCACTGTAGTAGGGTGGCAGAGATCCTATGTCACACTCCACAACACCAACTCCGGTATGTTTTATCTTACTGCTGGTGCCCCCAGGGCTCCGTTCTCTACCCTCTCCTCTATCTCTTGTACACCACTGATATGCCCAAGCCACCTCCACCTGTCCACCTTCTCCAATATGCTGGTAACACCGCCTTCCTGGCTCTCTATCCTACCCTTCAACTGAATCAATGCACCCTCCAAACCCACCTTGACCAGTTCACCACTTGGTGTAATGAGTGGTTCCTTTGTCTCAATCCCTCCAAAACCCAGGCGATCATCATAGGCCGCACCACCCGCTCTTTCTGTCTCCATGACTTCTACTTCACCCTTTATGGTCATCCCATCCAGCACACCCCCACCCTAAGATACCTTTTCCTCACGCTCAACCGTCATCTCACCTGGACCCCTCACCTCCTGACCATCCAGCAGAAAGCCCATTCCCGCCTCTGCCTCCTGAAACTCTCGTCTGGCTGGACATGGGAATTACATCCTTCCACCATCCTCCACACCTGCAGATCCCTCATCCGTCCTATCCTCTGTTGTGCCAGCTTTGCCTGGATCTCCGCATCCACCCACTTTTACAAGGCCCTCAAAATCCTCGAACACCATGCGCTCCTCCTTGCCTTCTGTATCTGCCTTCCTTCTCCTGCAGGGCTCCTCTACGACGTTATCCCCTTCCCCCACCTCCTCCTTTTCCTCCAACATCTCCACATCCTTTATACTGTCTTCAGGCTTGATCCCCCCCCCCCTCACCCCTTGGTTTCCTCCATCCTCTCTAACCCTGCCCATTGCCGCACCTCTATCGCTGTATCCCTCACTCTGTCCACCTCCACACCCACATCAGAGCAATTTCCAGCATCTCCCCATCCTGGATGTTGAACTTCGCCGTGACATATACCCTTCCTTCCAACTGTAACCTGGCCTTGTCTCCTCCCCTCCCTAGGGTCCCCCTTTTCCTTTCCACTCCTTCTCCCAGAGCGGATTTTCCTCCTTTCGCCCCAGAGTCCCTGCATCCGCTCCTCAACTGTGTCTCTCTCACGTCCTTCCCTCTCCAGCCCTCTTCGAAGCGCCCCCGCCTGTCTCACCCCCTCTGCCTCCCCCTCCCTCCCTTCTTCCCTTCTCCCTCATCTCCATGCCCCTGGCAGATCCTGTATTTTGCTCATCATCATCAGTGTGCTACATCAGTGTTGTATTTGGTGCTGTTCTCCTGTGCGTCGAGAGCTGTGATTTTAATAGTGTGCTGAACTTGTACGTAGTGTTACTGTCAGTGATTGTTATGTGCTACACTGTCCATTGATACTTTTATGCTCTGGTCATACTTCACCTCATGGTCTTTTAACTGTCTCAGTGTGTGGCTTTTTTGTGTGTGCTACTTTTTTACGGTTTTTATCTCCATTTTACAGTCACCCCGTTTTTGTCTACTGACTTCCATACTTTTCCCCCCCTTTTTTATGTCTATGTACACCATATTTTCTCCTTTATGTTATTTTTTAATGTCTTCTATTGTATGTTCTATGTCTTTCGGCTGAAGAACAGCCCATATGCTGCTGCCAGCACACGCCGATGGGGAACTGAAATACAATAAATAAAAAAATGTGGCAGAGAACAAAGTTCCACCGCCACACCTTCAAAGTGCTATGCTCGGCTATTATTCAGCCGTTGCTTTGAGTTTCCCCCCACCTGTCCACCAAGACGGTTGGACCAGGTCTGAACCGGTGATGCTGTGAAATAGTGAACTGCCACAAAAAAAGTTATAGAAGTTTGGCAACCATTTCAAAAATCTTACTTTAGTTAGATGTAGTGCTGCATTTATAACCTTATAAAAGTTTCGAAACGATTTCAAAAATCTTACTTCACTTAGATATAGTTCTGCTTCTCAATACTGTAATATACTTTTGCATTACATTACATATACCTACAGGCCCAAACGCAATCCATTTGTTCTGAAATAGTATGACCACTATTTCAGTATTAAGGAAGCAAAGGAATCAGTTTTTCACAACTAATGTTCCTAACTTTGCATCCTCAACCACGATATGCTACAATATGTTTGGGTGTCTTCCATATCTATTTCAAACTGGGCTCTCACACAGTCCAATATTATACTATTACGCTTTTTAATATAAAAGAAGGGAAAAAAAGATATATCAAAATACGAATTCTAATACTAGCTACTGTTTTATTTCAAACTGATGCGACTCTTCTATGCTTACCTGAATGATTCTGTTCTATGTCATCTATTATGTGTTCGACTATTGTAATATGACTATTACTCGCGCAATCAAAGTTGACACTCGGCACTGTGGCTGATGACAACGACTGTAAACGGCAAATGCCTATACAGTCGCTCCCATGAGCCACAGTGCCGAGTTTCAACTTTCTTTGCACGAGTAGTACAATTGGTCATATTCTTGTAACGGTTTGTGGTGATTGTAAACTGATAACAGGTGAACGTTTATTACGATCTATTACTACACCATTAACTTTAGAAAAATTAAAAAATCCTTTTAATTATAATACTAACTTTCTATTTAATCAAGTTTTTGCCAATAATCTAGGCTTACCTGAATGATCTGTTGTGTATCATTTATTACATGGCTGACCACTGTAATATAACTAAATTTGGAGTTACTTATGTACAATTTCATTTTGTGATAGTTGTAAATTTAATCCTTCACAACTTATATTTTATTATTGATCTATAGCTGTTTTATTTTTACATTTTACTACACCAGTTAATGTCTGCAATCATGTCTCCCGTTCTGATTGCTGACTACGCCTTTCAGAATGTTGCCTAACGACGCACATTTCATGCCATGTAAATTTTACTTTCTGTCACTACAGGAGTTTCCCCTCCATAATAGTTGTATGTACATATTGGTAAATTAACAGTGTCATTTAAGTCCCATGATGATGATAGTTACACCACCATCTACAAAATACTTATCAGCCAGAAACTGTTACACCATGCCTGAAAACTCGTTTAGTATCTGGTGCCACACGTACATAATAAGGATTGGAAACATTGGGACAGTGCGCTACGACAGGTTGCAGCAGTCTGTCGTATGCAAGTTCCTGAACAGATGCACTGCAATTTCAAATAATCCACCCAAACAATGTACGTGTCCCATACTGTGTAAGTGCTGGCGAACTATGAAATCTGTGGTCTTACATAAGCTTGTTTGCCACAATATTTTCGTATATAGATAACGATGGTAAAAATTTCAAAGGTAAGCAGTCACAGTCTCTCCAGTGTTAAAGAAGCGAACGTACAAGTATTTTGTGTAAAGGGCTGTGTCATAAGGGGCATTGATGTGGACACTGACGAAGAAAATATCTTTACAGTGCAGGTGATACAGTATCAGATTCCACGACATGTATGCACATGCTCATACTGAAATATATAAAATTTTAAGGTTGATTATTCGTGATAGACTCCCGTCACTACACCACATCTTATGACACTGTAGCCATTGTATTTTATTAACGAGAAAGTACTTCGAATGAATACTAGTCTTCCAAAATAATTACGGTAACGTAAGGTGTACATTTGCAGTTACAGACTGTTCTACTGACCATCTGACAGTAAACAATTTAGCCGCATTATTTCTCTGATATGTATAAAATATCTTGTTACTGCACCAAGAAGTTATTATTTAAGGGAGATTGAAAATATTAAGTTTTGATTACATGTATATGTTTGTACGAATCATTGAAGTCATCAGAATGAATTTCCACTCTGTAGCAAAGTGAGATGACTTGGTATGTTCAACACAGATCTCTATCAAGCAAAACCGTAGATGCGAATATTTTCCATTATTGATCTGTATTGAAAGTTAAATTGTTCATCAAATCATCAGTGTTATCGCCTTTCTGCTCGGCTCACTGGTGTATAATGTGTCAGCATTAGATAAAAGAACAATTACACTCACTCGAAATTTGTGAAGTGCTGCTAAACCTTCTTTGGTCCGAAAATTTC
This sequence comes from Schistocerca piceifrons, assembly GCF_021461385.2. Lineage (NCBI taxonomy): Eukaryota > Metazoa > Arthropoda > Insecta > Orthoptera > Acrididae > Schistocerca > Schistocerca piceifrons. The sequence goes on from NC_060143.1 coordinate 565,460,877, forward strand.
GTCGCAAACAACATTCTTGTGTCAGACGCTCTCGAACATTCTTGAATTTTTTAACATTTGAATAGAAATTCAAGATGAGGATGAAAATACTCATCTCCTTTTTCTGGATCCTCTGATTAACTTCGTGCTGCCATAGAAAGTATCGATATGTGTGATGTTGAGCGAATTCCTCTGTAACCTCTTAACGCTAATGAAATACCAGCAGCCCCAGTTGACGTTTTTGTTTTATGTTCTGAACTCTGTGGCCTTTCTGAAGCCAGGTAATGTAAAGACTTTGTATTATTTAACTGAATATACGAGTATCCTTTGGCTTTGCATTAATTAATAGTACCGTAAAGATTTTTGCTTAAAACACGAGAAAATTGTTACTCGTAGTTAAGAAGAAAATGACGAAAAATGTTAGCAATATGCCGTGCTACTAAGAAGTAACTATTCTCTTCACTTCAATTGTGTGAAATATATTCAGTTTACATAGTATTCTTTGCTATTTTCACATTTGTCCCTGTGAGTCGGCAAGCTATTACATAATACAGAGTGCCGAAAACTCACAGTCTTAACAGTAAGACGAATAACCAGACCTAAAAATGAACTTTAGAAAACTGATACATTATATTTCATTGATCTTTGCTAGCCTCACTTTGTTATACGCCATACATGACACATCTACTGCCACCAAATATCCACCATCGCATCTGCATACATACCCTGCATGCCAGTGTGCAGTGCATGGCAGAAGGTAATTGGATGATAACACTCACCACAGTCTTTTTCCTTCGTACCATGAATGCAGCCCAGGAAAAATTGCTGCTTAAATGTGTCTGTGCATGCTGTAATTAATCCACTTTTGTCTTTACAGTCGCTACGGGAATGATATATAACTTGATGTACTGTATCACTGGAATGCTCACTTAATACTGGTTCTTGAAACGTTGTAAGCTGGCTTCCGCGGGTTGATTTGCATCTGTCTTGAAATCTCTCAAGTTCAGCTTTCACGACATTCCCGTGACGTTCACTTGTCCATGAAACAAATCTGTGACCACATCAGGCACCTTTCCTTTTGTACGTTCAGTATCACCTGTTAGTCCTATCTGATATGACTCCCATAGACTTTTGTTGTGTTCTAAGATGGCACACACGAGTAATTTGTAAGCGCTTTCCTTCCAGGAGTCACTGCGCTTTTCCAGTGATCTTCCATTGAACCGTAGTCTGCCAGTTGCTTTACCTCCTGTGTGGTCGTTCCATTTCGTATTCATACAAATTGTCACACCCAGGTGTTTGTAAAAGTACACTCATTCTGATTGTGAGTCAATCGTATTTTAGTCCTGCGAAAGTATTTTTTTTTTATTTTCGGGAAGTGCATAATTTTACACTCTTGTGCATTTAATGTAAGTTGGCAAACTTTACGACACTTAGAAATATCGTAAACATCTCATTGAGTGTTGCTGCAGTTTTTTGAGACAGTTCGCTGCAGATTGAGGCGGCGTGATGTCATAGCATCGACACATGTGGCTCATTTATTACAACCGGTTCTGCTCTGTTCCGTAATATACAGCATTTATAGTCTTCTCACAGAATGAACATGTTTAGTACACTAGAAGATTGATCTTTTATGCAGAACTTTTTCAGTTTGACCAACTTTGGTTCTAATATAATTATAAAACATTTTGAAAACATAAATGGTGGACATCTGTCCGATAGTTTTTTATCCAGCTGATGACAGTCGCCAATCGTATATTTCCTATCTCTTTATAAGCAGATCAGGTGTCTTCGAAAACTAAGTGATGTTATAATTGTTATTTTCTATTCGAATCTCTGGTTTCTTACTAACACATTTACTCTGAAACCGTTCCTCGGAACCATCTTTATTGGTTCAAATGGCTCTGAGCACTATGGGACTTAACATCTTAGGTCATCAGTCCCCTAGAACTTAGAACTAGTTAAACCTAACCAACCTAAGAACATCACACACATCCATGCCCGAGGCAGGATTCGAACCAGCGACCGTAGCAGTCGTGCGGTTCCGGACTGCGCGCCTAGAACCGCGAGACCACCATGGCCGGCCGAACCATCTTTATTACGACTGTTAATACGTCATACACAATGCCGCTTCTGGTTGTTCATGGCAACACTGCAATTTCGATTCCTCCTTCCACATTCGATATTCGCTCACACGTAGACACACAATCGCATCTGAAACGTGCTATGTTATCAGCATTGTTAGGATTTAGAGATGCACACCATTTTCTTAGGTAAATTCAGCTCTTCGAAAAGATATCACACTGCGAAATTGTGGAAAGACATGTTTCTTTCATGCTCCTTTTACCCTTTTCTGGGACATATATTCCTTTTTGCTCCAACCATCTCCGTTATCCCCTTCTCCCCTTTTTCTTTTACTGTAGCTTTTCACAAACGTTCTTCAGCGCATAAGCAGAATCAGTCACAAAAGTATGCTACAATATGCATGGTTACAGATACATGGGATGGGTCACAATGTATACAAAATATCAGCGAACATGTACAAAGTGATACAAATGTGGCACATAAGTTGAAATATGAGTAACAGTACATACATGCAAACAGGAAATCAGTGATCATAAGGCCGTTGCAGCATCCCTGAGTATGGACGTTAATAGGAATATAAAAAAAGGGAGGAAGGTTTATCTGTTTAGCAAGAGTAATAGAAGGCAGATCAAAACGAAAATTTCTGTTCCGACACTGACAATGTTGAGTGCTTATGGAAAAAGTTCAAGGCAATCGTAAAATGCGTTTAAGACAGGTACGTGCCGAGTCAAACTGTGAGGCACGGGAAAAACCCACCGTGGTTCAACAACAAAGTTAGGAAGTTACTGCGAAAGCAAAGAGAGATTCACTCCAAGTTTAAACGCAGCCAAAACCTCTCAGACAAATAGAAGCTAAACGATGTCGAATTTAGCGTAAGGAGGGCTATGCGTGAAGCGTTCAGTGAATTCGAAAGTAAAATTCTATGTACCGACTTGACAGAAAATCCTAGGAAGTTCTGGTCTTACGTTAAATCAGTAAGTGGCTCGAAACAGCATATCCAGACACTCCGGGATGATGATGGCATTGAAACAGAGGATGACACGCGTAAAGCTGAAATACTAAACACCTTTTTCCAAAGCTGTTTCACAGAGGAAGACCGCACTGCAGTTCCTTCTCTAAATCCTCGCACAAACGAAAAAATGGCTGACATCGAAATAAGTGTCCAAGGAATAGAAAAACAAGTGGAATCACTCAACAGAGGAAAGTCCACTGGACCTGACGGGATACCAGTTCGATTCTACACAGAGTACGCGAAAGAACTTGCCCCCCTTCTAACAGCCGTGTATCGCAAGTCTCTAGAGGAACGGAAGGTTCCAAATGATTGGAAAAGAGCTCAATTAGTCCCAGTTTTCAAGAAAAGTCGTCGAGCAGATGCGCGAACCTATAGACCTATATCTCTGACGTCGATCTGTTGTAGAATTTTAGAACATGTTTTTTGCTCGCGTATCATGTCGTTTTTGGAAATCCAGAATCTACTCTGTAGGAATCAACATGGATTCCGGAAACAGCTATCGTGTAAGGCCCAACTCGCTTTATTTGTTCATGAGACCCAGAAAATATTAGATACAGGCTCCCAGGTAGATGCTATTTTCCTTGACTTCCGGAAGGCGTTCGATACAGTTCCGCACTGTCGCCTGATAAACAAAGTAAGAGCCTACGGAATATCAGACCAGCTGTGTGGCTGGATTGAAGAGTTTTTAGCAAACAGAACACAGCATGTTGTTATCAATGGAGAGACGTCTACAGACGTTAAAGCAACCGCTGGCGTGCCACAGGGGAGTGTTATGGGACCATTGCTTTTCACAATATATATAAATGACCTAGTAGATAGTGTCGGAAGTTCCATGCGGCTTTTCGCGGATGATGCTGTAGTATACAGAGAAGTTGCAGCATTAGAAAATTGTAGCGAAATGCAGGAAGATCTGCAGCGGATAGGCACTTGGTGCAGGGAGTGGCAACTGACCCTTAACATAGACAAATGTAATGTATTGCGAATACATTGTATGATTATATGATAGCGGAACAAACACTGGTAGCAGTTACTTCTGTAAAATATCTGGGAGTATGCGTGCGGAACGATTTGAAGTGGAATGATCATATAAAATTAATTGTTGGTAAGGCGGGTACCAGGTTGAGATTCATTGGGAGAGTCCTTAGAAAATGTAGCCCATCAACAAAGGAGGTGGCTTACAAAACACTCGTTCGACCTATACTTGAGTATTGCTCATCAGTGTTGGATCCGTACCAGATCGGGTTGACGGAGGAGATAGAGAAGATCCAAAGAAGAGCGGCGCGTTTCGTCACAGGGTTATTTGGTAACCGTGATAGCGTTACGGAGATGTTAGCAAACTCAAGTGGCAGACTCTGCAGGAGAGGCGTTCTGCATCGTGGTGTAGCTTGCTGTCCAGGTTTCGAGAGGGTGCGTTTCTGGATGAGGTATCGAATATATTGCTTCCCGCTACTTATACCTCCCGAGGAGATCACGAATGTAAAATTAGATTCGAGCGCGGACGGAGGCTTTCAGACAGTCGTTCTTCCCGCGAACCATACGCGACTGGAACAGAAAAGGGAGGTAATGACAGTGTCACGTAAAGTGCCCTCCGCAACACACCGTTGGGTGGCTTGCGGAGTATAAATGTAGATGTAGATGTAGAAGTGTACAAATCTTCCAGTAATAAGCAGTTTTACATATTTGTCACGACACACACGACATGGCGTAACAAAATGCTTGCTGTGGTGAATCAGTAATCTTGTCAGTAATCTAGTCAGACATAGTGGCATAACATATACAGTTTACAACGAGGAACAAAGCATTACAAAAGCATTACAATTAGCTGTACAAGCGTTTGAAAGAAACCTGTAAGGACAAGTAAGAATTACTGTCAGTTCACATGAAGTAAGAAAGACACACACATTTCTTGGAAACATAGTACAAAACTTTATAAAGCAGTTACAGTTATCTGTCGAAACGTTTAAAAAAGTGTTACAAAGACAAATGAGTATTCTAGTCACTTCAAATAAAGTGTGAAAATACATCATCCTAACATATGGTATGAAATTTTATAAAGTAGTTACAGTTATATATTCAAATGTTTAAGAAACTCTTATGAAGACGAGTGAGTATTCCTGCCAGTTGAAACAAAGCACATTTACAGCACAATACCGTAATGCTTAGAATTGTCGGTGCAAAATGATTGAGTGACCCCAAAGCAAGAAACAGTGTACGGAAACCATACGTCAGCGACACGTGCTGGCCAGTGAAGCACTCGCGGCAGTCAGGTGACGACACCAAGTGGAGCCACACACACACACACACACACACACACACACACACACACATACACACACAGTAGGCCAGCAACCTAGCAGTGCCGACACCTGGCGACATCAGGGCAGCCCATTCAGTGAAGACCAAGAAGATACGACACAGTACTCAATAACCTGCGAAAACAAATGAGTTGGAAACAGAAGGCGAAGACAAACTATAAGAAAAAATTATTCAAAAACTAATACAAAAAATGGAAGCCATGATGGAACATCTCACCAACAATCTAAGAAATTTAACAGACGAAAAATCAGAACCGAAATTATAGACTTAGTTGGGCATGGGGCTACAGCAAAAGCGACAGTTGAGACTGTACCAAGTCCCGGATGATGCCCTCTCTCCTTCCATTTATCCCTCCTATCAACTCTGATCCTCACCCCCCCTCCTTTCCTCCGTCCTTTCCCTTGGCTCCCTCTTCCCCCCTTCCATCCTGTTTTCTCCCCACCAAACCTCTCCCTACCTCTCATCTCCCCCCCCCCCCCCCGAGTCCTTTTGTATTCCCCTCCTCTGCCTTGACCACTCCCTGTCGCGTCTCCCCAGCACCCCCCACCCCTCTTATGGGTCCTCATCCTCCATCGATTTCTTTCCCCACTCCCCCCTTCGCTTTTCCTCTCCTTCCCCCCTTTTTATTTCCCCATCATCTGTCCAGTTTCCCCAAACCTGCCCTCAGCTGTGGTATGTCATATTTGCCAACTATTTAGTGCAGGGTTCAAGTGAATGTTCAGTGTTGTTCGTCTCTCATAAGTGTTGCGAACAGAAACCATGCTGTCGATGGGTGCGAATTTTATGTCTTTTGCGAACACAAACCACACTGTCGTCGTTTTTTTAATTGTCTGTCTATTAATTTACCTGTCTGCTTCATATGTATTTTATTAGCATCATCATCCCTTTATTCTATGTTTTAAGTTCCACGATTTTTTTCGCCATGTTACCATTTAAATCTCCGATTTTATCGCCTGTTTTTATTATTTATTATCTTCATCTTTTTAAAACAAAGTCTGTAGGCTGAAGAGCGGCATACTAAATTGCTGCCAGCCTGCACCCTTCTGGGGGAATCGAAACTCAATAACGAAAAAAAAAAAAAAAATACCGTACCAAGCGGAACCAAGCCAATAGAATCAACGCGGAAAGTCCCCAACCCGCCAACTACACAAGGAGTCATAATCAACAAGAAAGACGAGGAGACGACACCAAGGGACGACAAGAAGGAAGTAGACTCCGACCCAACAACCGGTGACGAAAACAATCACGCATGGGTTGAAGTCGCGCGAAGGAACCGTCGAAGGAATCAAAAGACGATGACCCCAACAGTAGTGGGCACGCAGCAATAATCCCAACAAAAAACGGACTCAACAGACGGCGCACTCCAGGCAGCAGCACGCAGAGCGTGGCTCTACATAGGACGGATACACTGCAACTCCACGCCGGAAAAACTTATCCACCTCGGAAAATTGAAGATGACGGAAATAATAGAATGTGAGGAAATAAAATCCAGAGGAGCACTAAAAGCCTACAAAGTAGGCATACGACTAAACGAGCGTCACAAAATCACACATCCAAAAGAATGGCCTGAAGGGGTCCTAATTAGCAGATACTGACTTTTTCGCCCCCAAAGCCGAGGTGCCGAACTCGAAGTTTAACCTACTTCTCTCATACGTAGAAGGACTGAGAAGCGCATTAGATTTGACGGAAGGCGAGCTCCTAAGAAGCCATGACGTACTCATCCTGACAGCGACATTCGCGACGGAAAATATAGAAATCCCCGGTTTCTACTCAAAACATATTGCTGCAAAAAAGGAACCGAGAGGAAGACCTACAAAAGCAATATCCTGCTTCTACAAATCGACGATAGGAATAGCATCTTGCGTCTATGAACAAGAAGAACAATAATAATGGAGACTGAGAGAATGAGTTTCATAGGCCTCTACGTAGAATCCCTGGCCCCGATTGAGGACGTCATACAATAGTGATGACAGCTGTAGAAAAGACAGTCCCGGGAAACAGTATTATTATAGCAGGAGACCTAAACTGCAGACTAGATAAGCACGACTGCAGAAGTAGGGAACCACTACAGATGATGGCTGAAGAGGGATTCACGCTGGTTAACAAGAGAGCAAACAACACATACTTTACACACAGTGATAGCAGCCTTTACATAGGTAACGATCTCGAAATAACGGACCACAAGGCGATATATTCCGCCGCGGAGACCACAATAAAGAAACACTGTCCAGTGAGAACTACCTTCAAAATGAAAGAACCTAAACGCACACAACAGAAAACAAAGCACACGAGAAGAACCTCCGGAAAGGTAGACGAGAATAAAATACGCGAAAATGGAGACAAGATTATCGTCTTTGAAAAAAAAAATACAGGAAAAGGACCTAGATGCTGCAACAACAGCGCTAGAAGACATAATTAAAGCCACAACCACCACAACCAACGAGAGAAAGGCAAAGAGATAGTTCGATCAACATTGCTACACAGAGAGAAATAGAGTCATATTAGCCCACCACGTTGCCAAACGCATACAAAAACAGGACGACCTGATCAGATACAGCAGACTCAGAAAAGAATACAAGAACCTCCTAAAGAAAAAACGAGACGATTTCACAGAACTCGAGGCTAGAAGGATAGTTGTAGAAGCGAAGAAAACCTACATAGCTCTAAAGCCACGACAGTCACAGAAAATGGGGAAAAGAGAGATACCAGTCTGGGAGGACCATTTCACCAACATCGTAAATCAACAAAGACTCAACGAAGCTCATGAAACAACATGTCAATCCCAAGACATCGGAAGATTCACAGCAGAGGAAATTAGAAACACTACATCGACACTGAAGAACAAGACGGCAGCAGGGCCGGACGTGATATTCACCGAACACATCAAGGCAGCCCCATAAGTTTTAGTTCAAGGAATCACGGACATGATGAACCTATGTCAGTCCGTAGGCCAAATCCAGGAGAGATGGAGTACCTCGACAGTTAGAATGCTGTTCAAGGGGAAAGAACCACATGGCCCAAACTCGTACCGGGCAATCGCACTAGAGAACAACTTCCTCAAAATACTGACGAGCCTAATCAAGATGAGACTAACAGAAGAAATCGACAACAAGATCGCAGATGAACAATTTGGATTCAGAAAAGGTCGAAGCACCCTACACGCAGTCAAAAACCTCACAGACGACACAAAGGAGAAAATAAGACTCCTGAAAGGAAAATTCCACACAGTATTCGTCGATTTCACAAAGGCATTTTATAATCTCAATAGGATCGTAGCATGCACCAAACTGGAACAGATGGTGGAACAAAACAAGGTACTATGCGTATTGACACACAACACCCAGAGCAAAAACACCATCACAATATCAGACAACATAACAACCTCGCAAGAAATTACACAGACAAATGGGTTGTTACAAGGAGACCCCCTCAATCCCCTTCTGTTCAACGTAGCCACACACGACGTGGTCCGAGCAATAAGAACTTCGGCTCCGTCCCCAAGATTTATATACGACATGGTGGTGGGACCACACGCTACAAATGAACTACAGAAAGGAATAAATGCTCTTGGAACATGGGCTGAACACAACAGACTATAGATAAACACAGAAAAGACTGTACATATGGTCTTCAGGAAACGAGGACGCCTATCCACGAAGAACAAAATATACCTAAAACAAGAACCTCAACAAACTACGAACAGCTTCAAATATCTGAGCGTAGCTGTTCAGACAACAACACACTCATACAGAATCCACACAACACAACGAGCAACAGCCGCAACCAAAACCATCTACGACATCAAGTGACTAAGCAAACTATCCCTGGATACAGCCATGGCCCTTTTCGAAGCCAAAATCGTTCCTATTCTAACATATAGAGTAGAGGTAACATGGAAAAGCAAAGCTATGGAGACCTACCACGAATCAAGTACACCAAGTCAAGACTAGCGTACGAACTCGTGAGAGAAACTTTTCTAGTAGAGGACCTGAGATGAAAATTGAACTTACCCTACACAGACAACTCGAAGAAACTGCGACCACAGAGGGAGAAGAAAAAGAGGGAGATATGGACAGAGGCCATGTTGAACAGAGCATGGACTGGCACAAACCAGGAGCTGAGACTCTTCATAAATTCCATGGCGGTCCACGGCTACCATCACATAATCTGTAGGGCAAAGAGATACCACGACCCAGACTCGATATGCATATGTGAACTCTGTGAAAAACATTGTGACCGATATCACGTACTAACATGTATAAACCGTGTGAAATCAATCATAGATCTCTGTGTTAAATAAGGTATCTTAATATGCACAACTTGTGCGCAATAAAGTATGTTATAAAGTTATTGAGAAAACTTATAAGGACAACATTATGCAATGGGAGGAAAATGTCACATGCATCACTGTTTTGTCAAACACATGCCTATCGCAGTTGCACCAACATGGTAGCATGAGAACATTCATGGGGCAGACTCAGTCAGTTTCTCCACTGACAACCCAAAGCGTTCAAAATAAGTATGTTATCCGGGCAGACTCTGGGAGGAAGATGTGTTCTGTCGCAACCTCCACTGACAGCCCAGAGCTAGAAGAGGTTTGATGCATCTCTCATAAGGTGTGAAATGATCTCACACTTAATGCAACAGCAAATTATATAAAGTCATCCGCTATAATTGTTTGCAGTAAGCTTTGTATGTATGCACATATGTGTGTGTGTGTGTGTGTGTGTGTGTGTGTGTGTGTGTGTGTGTGTGTGTGAACCGAGATCACCTCCCACACATGTCCAGCATACATAGAACAAATTACAAGGGAATTCGATTACTGGTTACATATATTTTAGTGCCTTGAATTGTCCTGAAAAACATGGTAATTTCCTGTACATGCGGCTTATTCGTAATTTGATATACACTATACACAGAGTAGAAATGGTTGTCTTACAACATGGTCATCATAAGAACCAAGTATAAAACCTCTCAGCAAAATTCTGATGTCATTTTAACCATATTGCTTACACAACTATACAGTTGATCATTATTTTGATGTCAATGTTAAGTATTCATTTCTTTTCTTCAGGTACATTACATAAATGAAAGAATTTGGATCCAGTTTCCTAGTTACATCCATGTATCTATCTTGTTAGGATCTTAACTACCACATATATCATATATTACAACATTCAGAATAACTATGGTGATCACCAAAACTACATAGTTGTTGTGCACTCACTCTTAGAATAGAAAACCTTATTAGTGTACAATTAATGTCAGTCATGTGCAAGTCATATTACACTATTGGAGAAAAAATCTCAGGTGTAACATCGCCACATTCACTGGTATCATTACAACTACAAAACTATTGTCATTCCTGATGATGAAAGAGTAACATGTTAATTATATTTTCATTGAGAAGCTGCAAGTTCCTGGAAATTCAGAGATCAGGCGTCAACCACAAATTAGATCTATTATCTGTTGAGAGAATTCTTCATAAAGACATCCATATAGAGAACAGTTCTGAACAAGAAAATGTTAATGTTAAATGTATTTTGGTTCTTGTTTCCACTGCTACACTGTGCGTCTGTAAACTTAATATTAAACCACATACAATATCACTAATGAGACAAAAATCTTCCTTTGCCCTTCATTGGCTACCTGAAATAATAGTCCGCAAAGACATTCATGTACATCATCATTACTGAAATAATACCTTCTTCTATTCCTCATTGGCTTCCTGAAATACTTGTTCTTAAAGAATATCTCTTCATATAGATACAAATCATAATTCAATACATATTATTCCTTGATTACTGCTCAGTGTAAGTATCATTTACATTACTGAATAATATAAACATCTTATTTCATCATACAAATACAGCTACATCATACCTTTTGGCCTCAGTGTCTTTTACATAAATGTCATACTATATCTTTTCTCTGTCTTTTTTTACACTGTTTAGTTTCTCACAATACACATGTTGTTGTTGTTGTGGTCTACTCTATCCTGTGCAAGCTTCTTCATCTCCCAGTACCTACTGCAGCCTACATCCTTCTGAATCTGCTTAGTGTATTCATCTCTTGGTCTCCCTCTACGGGTTTTACCCTCCACGCTGCCCTCCAATACTAAATTGGCGATCCCTCGATGTCTCAGAACATGTCCTACCAACCGATCCCTTCTTCTAGTCAAGTTGTGCCACAAACTCCTCTTCTCCCCAATTCTATTCAATAACTCCTCATTAGTTACGTGATCTACCCATATAATCTTCAGCATTCTTCTGTAGCACCACATTTCGAAAGCTTCTATTCTCTTCTTGTCTAAACTATTTATCGGCCACGTTTCACTTCCATACATGGCTACACTCCATACAAATACTTTCAGAAATGACTTCTGACATTTAAATCTATACTCGATGTTAGCAAATTTTTCTTCTTCAGAAACTCTTTCCTTGCCATGGCCAGTCTACAATTTATATCCTCTCTACTTCGACCATTATCTGTTATTTTGCTCCCCAAATAGCAAAACTCCTTTACTATTTTAAGTCTCTCATTTCCTAATCTAATTCCCTAAGCATCACCGTACTTAATTCGACTACATTCCGCTATCCTCGTTTTGCTTTTGTTGATGTTCATCTTATACCCTCCTTTCAAGAGACTGTCCATTCCGTTCAACTGCTCTTCCAAGTCCTTTGCTGTCTCTGACAGAATTACAATGTCATCGGCGAACCTCAAAGTTTTTATTTCTTCTCCATGGATTTTAATACCTACTCCGAACTTTTCTTTTGTTTCCTTTATTGCTTGCTCATTATACAGATTGAATAAAAATACACATATGCAGCAGGAATTGTTAGTTAATATCTCTGTGTTACAAGTAGTCGATAACTGAGGATTCATAAAATTATTTTCAAACGTCTCAAAATGGCATCAATATTGACTTCTGAAACATCGTTCACAAAGTACGAAAAGCTCACAGCAGATTATATTTACCAGCAGTTAGAAAAATAATTTCATATAGTGAAAGGTCAACACCGTACTACACTCTGCTTGTACTAGGACAGCAGGAGAGAGATATTTACACTTATTACCTAAATAGAGCTGCAGAAGAAGTGCACAGCGAAATAAGAGAAAAAATAGTAACACAAAGCTCGAGGAGGCATGAGTCGCCAGCTGATGTACCCATCATAGAGAGATGGAGCCTCTACCTACATTCGACACCTTGAGCTAAATGGACTGGATCTCATTCTTTATTCTTTCCCTGTATACCAATGGAAAAACATAAGATGGAACAAAAAACTTCGTGTGTTCCTTGAGTTTAAATCAATACAGACAATTTTGTGTGTTACCAGGTTTGCTGACAAAGACTTCAGAATGTGACTGTAAGATATAGAATAACTATCAACTTCAGAAGCAGCCTCTTCGCTGTCTACATTATCATGTAAAATTTCAGAGATATCGAAAGACTGTTTCATTTCCTGAAGAGTACTCGATTTATGACCAATAACTTCAGTGGAAGGTTGTGATTTTGATGAAAATAAAAATTTCAAAACAGTTGAAGTCCTCCTTTGGAATACTATCCTCCAATTGCAAATAGACTGGCTTGCCATTGACTTCAGCTTTCGCCTTATCATCGTTAAAATTTAGAACAGCCTGTATACAGTCCAGAAATCAACACCTTTTATCATTTGTGTTGTAAGAAAGGGCACAATTAAGTAGTTGGCAGAGAACTGATGATCTTGGCAAACGAAATCTAAACGTCTCTCTTTCGTACCTTCTACAATGTTACCAGTAATATCACCCTTAATTTAGGTTCGTTGCAATGGAAATGTTGGATAAAGAGTTGACCCCGACATTTACTGAAAGCTGCCTCACTGTTACCGAAAGAGGACTACCCGAATCTGTTCATGCATGGCAGCACAGCATGTCGAAACACCAGACTGACGTACAAATTAGCAATCAGGGTGTGTGGGATGTGTCTTGCAAGCAGACAGGTTGGCTACAGGCCTTCGACTGGTCTCCTTCTAACCAATCGGCCGTGACTGGCGCCGAAGCAGAACCAATGTTTATTAGGGAACGCAACAGACCTCCACCCTGCCCTCCAATGGGCTCTCGCGTGACAATGCCAAAGTCGCAAATGGCAGTGGTTTGGGATCAGCGGCATCTGGCTCGGAGCTGTCCTTGAAATAACGTCGCTGCAGATGCAGTACGATTCGACAGAGCCATACGCCGAATCGATAGTTTTCCCTTTCGGCAGTGCCACTTGGCCGTCCGGAGCCCGGTCTTCTTGCGACCGTAGACTCTCGTGACCACCGCTGCCAGCAGTCATGTATAGTGGCTACATTCCTGCCAAGTCTTTCTGCGAGTATTTCTGCAGCATCGCAGAAAGAACATTCTGCGTCTCGTAGCCCTATTATAAGACCTTGTTCAAACCCAGTGAGGTGGTGATAAGCGCGTATTTGTCGCCTTAAAGGCATTCTTGACTAACATCAACTCACAGCGTCCAGTCACGAAGGTAACTAACGCTCATGGCCTTTACTGCGTGTATTTAAAGCAAAGCTGATTTGCATCCTCATAGTGACGCTACTAGCGCCACGCATTTGCGACTGGGGCGAATCTTGAACAGACATCATCTTTCGATGTTGAAACACCCATACCAACTTTCGTTTATGTCGCATAACTCCTTCATGGTGTTGTCATTTTCTTCCATCAGTGTATAGGCGACAGGGTTATTTTTTCCGCCGTGTACAAACTTTATGGATTGGTCCATGAAGTTAGGTCCATGGTTTCCATCCTAGAGACCATTCATTCAATCATAATTCGTTACAGAGACTGTGGTCTAATACACGCTGTATCATGCAGGCACAGCTACAGCATGCATGGCTTCTTCGTAGAGGGTGTTACTGTTCCTCATACATCATGCCCTAGCACCTTCTCCTGCCATAGTAATTCGTAACGTCGTGTTCTGTATCTTCAGAAACGCGAAGGCATGGCTGTCTGTAACATGCTGTTGCTTCGTGAACAGTCAGAGATGCAGTGGCCTCAGTAGCAGGCTGCAAGCGGTAGTCGTTACTGATAAGCCGCAGCAGCAGACGTCACTACTGATAAGAGCCCAGCCAGCCCATCAGCGCCCGACCGGAAGGGCGTTGCCGTAACGGAAGTTATTTTTCTCAGCGGATCGCACTCTGTTAAAACTTGAGCGCGATCATCCGCGGCCCAGCGGCAGCCAGGCGAAGCTCGTTCAAGGTCACCCGCCTTGCGCAACAACATGGCGGCAACTCAAGACAAAAGACAAGTAGCTGATAAGTGTTTTAATTAATTTTAAAAAAATCTCACGAGATAGAAGAAAATTATCAGTATTAATAAAACATGAATTAAAATAACGAGTCCTACTACAACAAAGAAACATAATATAAAAAATTGAAAATAAGTTAAGTTAGCAATTACAATAACAACTCCTACTTTAAGGAAATAAACCTAGCATAAACAAATAAATATAACTAAAGACAGCCATGCAAGAACACCCACCCACCTCCCCAGGAGTCGGAAGCGATTGTTCTTAGTGTTTTAGCCTCCCGTGGCACTCTGGGATGCTCTCTTGGTCACCCTAGGATGATCTCTGGCTCACTCTGAGATTATCTCTGTGATCTCAACACTGTATAATCTGTATCTTCTAAAGGGTGCGGGAGTTCCAACTCCTGGGGAGGTGGGTGGGTGTTCTTGCATGGCTGTCTTTATTTGTTTATGCTGGGTTTATTTCCTTACAGTAGGAGTTGTTATTGTAATTGCTAACTTAACTTATTTTCAATTTTTTATATTATGTTTTATATTATGTTTGAACTTATAGTGGTACACAATGGTTCTGTATTAGAATCTGGAGCTTGCTGACATGATTTTTACTTAAGGAAAGGCAAATAGCAGTGGACGGCGGGCAGCTAGGTTGTATTAGGAGATCTATCCCCACCGACAACAACCACAGCATTCAGTGTTCAGAACAGTGTTTCGCAATTTGTCTGAGACAGCGTCGTTTCAGGTAGCATGAAATCATGAAGGACGTTTCCGAAATGTTCGGACACCAGACTTGGAGGAAAATGTGATTAACACTGTCGATGAAGACCGTCTTGTCAGTATCAGGCAGTTGTGCTGCCAGTACATGGTAAATCAGACGACTGTGTATAACATACTCCATAAAAATTGTTACCACCCTTATCACTTACAGAGTGTGGAGGGCTTACTAGCGACAGAATTTCTACATACGGAGCAGTTTTTTCAATGGTTTCTTCACCACGCAACCATGATTTCAGGATTTGTTTCGTCCATCTTATTCACAGATGAGGCCCCGTTTAAGCGGAGTGGTACCTTCATCTTCCATAACAGTCATCTGTGGAGTGTGCATAACCCCCATGGTATGGTGAAGCGAGTCATCAGCATCGGAGCAGCCGGAATGTGTGGGCCGGGATAATTGGCGACCGTATTTTGGGACCTTCCGTGTCACCTAGTTGGTCAGACTATCGACGTTTCTTGCGGGTGACATTTCCCCCACTGCCCTGCTGGAAGAAGTGCCGTTACTGATGCGAAAGGTTATGTGGCTGCTACATGATGGTTCTCCAGTCCACTTCGCCGTTAATGTCCGGACGCATATCAGTCGTGTCTTCTCTGGTTAATGGATTGGACGAGGAGTGCAGTTGCTTGGCCAACTCATTCACCGGATCTCAAGCCGTGCGATTTCTGGTTATGGGGCCATCTGAAAAGTATCGTGTATTCAGAGCGCATTCCAGATGTGAAGACACTGTAGCAGCGTATTCACGCTGCCTTTGACACTGTTTGGATGCAGGCTGGCCGATGTGAATGCGTGAGACAGAACATGCTACGGCGCGCATTCGCATCCATTGAGACACGTGGAAACCATTTTCGACACATAGTGTAACTGTGGTTGCATGGTACAGCGCGAATCAGTTCGCAGTCTCTGTAGTAATGTATGATTGAAAAAATGGTCTGTAGCATGGAAACCATGCGTTTCTGGACATTAGTTCATTAGACCTTTGTTGTTCTATATCCTCTCTTAGATTAAACTCTAGAGTTCGTACACAGTGGGAAAAGTAACTCTGTATGTGAAAGATGCAATTTGTCTAATGCTTTAAATGTCCTGATATCGTAGTTAAAACTAACTGCGACGAAGAAATCAAAACAGAAATTTTTCGATCGGTATATTTTGCCATGTTTGCCAGTTTCCAATCTTTTATTCTCATAGCGTTCACTCAGAGAGCTTTTTGAGTTGAACTGATGGGAAATATAAAGTCAAATGACAGAAATGAAACCACTAAGGTAAAAGTAAACAGTGCAACCAGAATTCGTGTAGATAAAAGAAACGATCACTTCAACGAGTCCATTTACGAATAAAACGTGAGTCCTTCACACTTTAGACTATAATCAGAATGATTAGTATACAGCTACCATTTCTAATCAAAACACTTCGAGCAGAAGCTAGTGTTTGACCCTACTAATATGGCAGACGTCGCCTTCAAATTTGTGACGTAAAGACAAATCCCCTTTTATACTTCAATGATGAACACAGCCAACCTAAAACCCGAATCCGAATTCGGTAATTAAATAAACCTAACACAGCAATCCAAACTGTGCAAATGCTCATGAAGTGTCTGGCATACAGTATACTTTATAATCATCTTGTGGTGTTGCAGTTCTTCTCGTTATGCCCGTGCTTGCTACTAAATGGGAAGAGGAATTCCGACTTATGAAAGACACCCGTGGGAGAAACAAAACAGAAAAAAGGTGCCTTTCATAAAGCGGAATTCCTCTTTCCAGTGTACTTTATATGCCATATGTTCAGGTGTATTCTCTTTCCACTCACACATGGAGCGTACGAAGGACGACTTTATTTTGCAGGATGTGTTCGCAAATATCTTGGATAACTCACCAAATGCACCCGCTTTCTCAGATCAGCGATGGATCCTTTTGTTTGCAACATGACTCCAGCAGGTGGGAGATTTAACAGCAACAGACCAGACTTGTGATACCGGCAGACTTGGCTACTCTGTTTCTGAACTCCTGTAAGCAGGACGTCTGAGTAATAAGAGATATTAATAGGCATTACAGACCGAATGGAAATAAGTCACTTTCTTTCATCGAATTTACAGCTGCAGTATTTACTACGAGGAAAGTACGTGGTAAGTTTGGGAATGGTGCTGTCCCTCGCAAACAGAGAGTGACTCCCGCCATATTGCTGTCTACCTTCCTTGAGGTTTAGGTGGTGTAGACAACCCTGTATACGGGATAGAGTGAGAGGAGGTGTCGATGGCGGATTCTGCGCCCGGGAGATGACACAGGTACGTGGGATTCCTCCCCCTGAAAACACTAACGTGAATGATGATGTCATCGAACCAGCCACGTCTTAACATTACGTTATTACAACTAAGCACTCTGTCAAATTAAATTCCGGTTACGGTTTTGTAGGATAGGGAGTACCTAACATTTTGATTAGGAACCCATGGCCGAAAACGTACTGTTTCTAAGACAGTTTCGAATCAGACGTTTAACACATCCACTTTTCCTTGAGGAACTGAATTGGGCACCATGCAGTAGAATTACTAGGCAACAGTTCGAAAGGGAACATAAAGAACCATTCATTTACCACTTAAGCACATTTGTCTGTATTAACGCTTAAACATTACATGTTTAAATTAGTGCCAAACAAAAGCTACGGAGCACGTTCTGTAGCACAATCTCCATGCCACCTGTTGTCCCTTCAGTTTCTAGTGCAGCAGCCAGAACTCGTGCCAGCAGATATTCCTCTGTCTCTACAAAAGTCTCGTAAATTAAACATTGCGTACGACCTCACAAGAAGTAGTCCATAGAAGTTAAATCTGGCAATCGCAGCGGCCACGCAATTGGATCACCTCGATCTACCCGTCTCCCACCACATAGCCTATTGAGATGTCTCTGAACAGCACGTGAGAATTGAGATCGTCCACCAGCAACGCTGAAACCACTCTTCCTGAGGGACATTCAGTGGCACAGCATCGAAGAATGGGTCCAGTACGTTTTGTAGGAAGATGAAGAGTGTAGAACCAGTTAGTATGAGTGGAAGGACATATGGTCCAGTCACATGACCTTCCAGAATGTTAATACGAAACCGCTGCTGAAATCCCTGAATACGCGTGGCTCGACAGTTTTCATTTGCCCAGATACTGCTGCTTCGCGAACAGGGCCCTACTGGACTTACAGTCACCTGTGAACAGAACTCGACTTGGAAACAGCGGTTTGTCGATGGAGCGGTGCAGTAAACACGTGCAGTAGGCAAAGCGTCTGGATCCTTTGCGGGTACCCTTTGGTAAGTGGTACGGATATAGCTTTGGCTCACCAAGAACGTCCCAGACGATACGGTCACACATTGCACTTACAGTTATTCTAGTTCTTACTGACGGGTCCTCATGAATGCAATGCAGTTAATTTTAAAATTCTGGTGTGCGGCGCTGCCGTTGTAACTGGGTAACCGCTTTTGATGCTAGTCAATTGTCAGGATGAGCATTACTGCAAAGGGCATTTGATTCTAAAGCATTATGTCAGGGTGAAAAACACTAAATAAATTACTTTTTCTCTTTTAACAACATGTGGGCAGGGTGGGTTCTTCCTTGGCTCGGGTATGAGGTAGAATGAAACAGCATTTTTACATAAGATAACTTTTATTGAAAGATTTGTACAATGGTTTCCTTACTGGGCTGCTCTGGCTGAGAGAGCATCGGCTGTGTCATTTGCGAAGCCTCCTGCTGCGTGAGCAGCGGCGTCTGATTACGCCTGGTGGTGTGTATCTCGTGTCGCTGTTTCGCCCAGTTCACTGGAGACGCGCATCGTAAGGTGGCCTGTTTGGTTATTGAGAACATAGTCGTGAATCGGATGGTGATACCTTGGATGTGGCGTCCCAGTCTGTCTCTTCTCTAAGCGGCCGCGTGTGTCAGTGTTGTGCGTCGGCCAGCTGAGCGGCGCGGCGTGGGAAGGCCAGTGTCCCAGACTCGAACAACGGACTCCAGCTTGCCAGTCTTCGGCTGTCCGATCTTCATCACCAGCTCACAGGTGACTGCTGATGTGAGGCCGTCTCCTTCCGTCCTCACGAATCACCCGGGTACATAAAAATCAGTCTTCAGATACCTTCTAACTTCTGTCTTCTGGCGACGAGGCTGCTGCTTGCTACTCCATTACAGCGGCGGACTTGGTGCTTCTGTGCACGATGTAGACTCTTCCTGCATGACGGTCTTCAGCACCGAATGAACTGTACTGGAACTGAACTCGAACCAAAAGTGAACTGAAAACTACTGTCGGGCCCATTGCGTCTCGCTTATTTATTTACTTCAGTTCACTGGAGGTGCACGACTTCACGGTCATTGCCTCTTCAGTCACGTTGAAAAGCTTGTCGAAGAATCTTCTTAACGTCGGTCATTGGCTCTTTGAATGTAGGCGAGGGCCTTTGATGACATGCGACAATTGAGAAACACGTGAGCTGCTCGGGCGATGCCCTGACGGCTGAATTGACAGATTCCGCTTATGTGGGGAGGGCGATGGCTTCTTCTGAATGTGCTGATTTGCAAGGGCTGGCCGTTGCCACTGCTGCTCTCCCCAATGTTTGCCAGTGTGTAACTCTTCTAAACTAAATTAAGTTTTTCATTTATTTTCTAATTTCTACTTCACTTCACACTAATTTCACTAATTTATTTACCTATCTTAAGTACCACTCAACACCGTGAAGCACCACAATCCTGTCTGATCACGGTGTTGGTACCCGTTTATCGTAGCCGCTTCGTAACTTTGGGTAAAAGCTTGTGCTACGTTATGGAAAACGTTCATGATACAGCCGGTCAGCGGCTATTTCGCTCCTTCGAGCTTCGCCATGCACGAGCACCATTTCTGTTTATTCCGATAACGTATATCAGACCGTGTTTATTGCATCAGAGATGCAAAGGCAGTGGATAGGTCTCGCAGCAAGTCACATGTTAAGTGACATTTGGTGACCGTCTGACGTAGTTCACGTTATCATGTCTACCCCACCGAATACCAGGAAAGCAACTCTGCAGATGTGAAAGAGTTACACGTCAGAATTTAAACCATCGTAGAAAGGGAACAGTGCGTTTCGGGACATGGTTTCCATTCAAAATATTACACTGAAGAGCCAAAGAAACTGGTACAACTGCCTAATATCGTGTGGAGCCCCGCGAGCACCCAGAAGAGCCGCAACACAACTTGGCATGGATTCAACAAATGTCGGAGGTGGTACTGGAGGGAACTGACACCACGAATCCTGCAGGGCTTTCCATAAATCCGAATTTGTACAAGGGGTTGAAGGTCTCTTCTGTACAGCACGTTGCAAGGTTCTCAGATATACTCAATAATCTTCATGTCTGGGGAGTTTGGCGGCCAGCGGAAATGTTTAAACTCAGAACAGTGTTCCTGGAGCCATTCTGTAGCAATACTGGACGTGTGGGGTGTCACATTGTCCTGCTGGAATTTAGCAAGTCCGTTGGAATTCACAATGGACATGAATGGATGCAGGTGATCAGACAGAATGCTTCCGTACGTGACACCTGTCAGAGTCGTATCTAGACGTATGAGGGGTAACATATCACTCCAACTACACCCGCCCCACACTGCACAGAGCCTCCACCAGCTTGAACAGCCCCATGCTGACATGCGGACTCCATGGATTCATGAGGTTGTCTCTATACCCGTACACATCCATCCGCTGGATACAATTTGAAACGAGATTCGTCCGACCAGGCAACATGCTTTCAGTCACCAACAGTCCAGTGTCGGTGTTGACAGGTCCAGGCGAGGCTTAAAGCTGTGTGTCGTGTATTCATAAAGGGTATACGAAGACCCATATCGATGATGTTTCACTGAATGGTTCCCACGCTGACATTCGTTGATAGCCCAGCATTGAAATCTGAAGCAGTTTGCGGATGGGTTGCACTTCTGTCATGTTGAACGATTCTCTTCAGTCTTCATTGGTCCCGTTCTTGCAGGATTTTTTTCCGGCTGCAGCGATGTCGGAGATTTGAGGTTTTACTAGATTCCTGATATACAAGGTACGCTCGTGAAATTATCTTACGGGAAAATCCCCACTTTATCGGCACCTCGGAGATGCTATGTCCCGTCGCTCGTGCGCCGACTATAAGGCCGTATCCTATGTGAGTGACAGAAGCGACCGACAGCGCGCAACAGCTTCAGGCGACAAAACACAACCGCAGGTGTAGTTACGGAAGTGTCCTACGTGAGCGACATCTGTGTCGCTGGCTGTCTCCCGCTGCAACTGGCGATGTGTTTGAATTCAAACGTGTTTGAATCCTGTCGCTGCAGCACGCGCGACAGGGTGCGACAGCCACGTGTCGTCTCGGCAAATCAGTGGAGAAACGCGGCGGCAGCTATCAAATACTGAACATCCGATTTTAAGGAAACTATTCGGTGAAAAAATTTGATTCTTCCGCAACCTATAGCTTGATATCTTTAAACGATAAAGGTCTGAATTTATTTTCGTTATTCGTCATAGTTACTGTGTTGCACGAAATTGAGTACATGGCTGCACGAAATTTTTAAAAATTTGCCGAGGTAAAATCACATTGTGTAGACTTTCCGTATAGTTCAATTAAGGCCATATATTATTGCGTATGAAATGTAACCAACATATCTAAATTGTATTTAAAGTTGAAACCGGAATGATATCTCTTTTCATTCTTGAGATATTGGTTGTTGTATCAGCGAACGGGTCGCTCGTGCTGCGTCCGAACCTTTCCTGCTCTTCGGGAATCAAGTGGTCGTAAAAATCGTCGTATCTCATAAAAGGTTCAAGATATCGAAACGACGAACTTTGGAAATGACAGCAAGCAGAAAGGACTATTGTATCATATGATTAACACTCGATGTTAAACGCGTAAGCAGAGCTGAAAACAAGACTCCGTATAACTTACACCATGAGGTTTTGTGGAAATTTTCACAGCCAAAGAAAGGGAGGGAAGCAAGTAAACAGGGTATCAAAGTGATCAGCTTGAGGTCTAGTTTGTCATGAAAATATTTTACTGCTTGAAAGTAATCAGGGTAATTAACGAAAACTTAATTAATAATCTGAGGAAAAATTGAAATATTTCACGAAAAGTTGCTGTAAATGAAATGTCAAAAATTTCATCTATTTTGCACATAAAAAGACACATTGGTGCGGTATCTAAATGTCAAAAAGGCTTCCTTCGAATCAAGTACGTTAGGAAGTCAAACGAGGAATCAGTAAGATCATGCTTTCTGAATAAAACTTGAAATTAAAAAATGAAAGAAATCAGTCAAATATTTTATGAAATGATTTGTGTAAAAGAAATAAGTAGATCAGAGAAACGTTCTACATGCCTTTGAATGGTGCTCGAAATCATGAACGGAATATGAGGTGCACCAAACGTTTCCCTAATATTTTTTATTTAATATTTTTAGACAAATCATTACACAAAACGTTTTACTTTCTTTTCAAAAATTTTGTAAGCTTTACTTTCAAAGACTATTTAGAGTAATTGAAACGCTTGGCCTTAACATTGACTGCTGATGAATTACGCTCACAACATGAAACACATGTAAAATTTCATGGTTCATTGTAATTTATTAGGAATTAAATGTCTATGATATACTGGGATAGGTGTCAAGATCAAGTTCTTTGGCAAGACCTTAAAAATATACTTAGCGATGCAGTGTATACAGTATACGTAAGACTTACTATACAGATTGTAACTAAGTCAGTAAAAATATAAAAACAGCTCGGAATCGAGCCCACGACCTCCTACCAACACATAATAAGAAGATGAGTACGCTACCCTGACACCACAAGTAGCTTAGGTTGCAGTGCTAACAATCTGTATATTTGTATTTAGCATAGTTAGTCATGTAGTAGTCATTCCTCCGCATTTATTGGCTGTTAAAATTTCTTGATCATGTAAAAAAACATTCGTATTTAAGTTATTGATGAGATAGTCGAATGCTCCCCTGCTCATTCACGTGTATTCGAAGAATTTGTCTGATGATCTTCGTAGTTGATGCTATTTATGAAATTCTCCATGGAGATTCCTCCCTTTGTAAATTTCATCCACAGCATTCCTTTTCGCTTTATTTTCTTAAGTAAACCTAATTCTGTAGCCTTACTCTCCAGCTATAGTATTCTACAGGTTAGGGACGCCGTTTTATAGAAACAGCTGGTTGGCTCTAAGCAGCCATCTTGTAGCGCGACATGGTCGCTCGCACGCAGGACACCCAAGATTTTCTACTGATTTTGCTGATGGTCGCTGGACTGTCGCGAATCCAGAAGTCGCTCGCTTCTGTCGCTCACGTAGGACACGGCCTAACGCCACGTTCAAGCTCGCTTACATCTTGATAACGTGCAACTGTAGCAGCAGGAATCGATCTAACAACTGCGCCGGCCAGTTGTGTTCTACAGGCGTTGTCCACCGCAGCGCCGTATTCTGCGGGTTCACATATCTCTGTATTTGAATACGCGTGCCTGTACCAGTTTCTTTGACGCTTCAGTGTGTGTAGTGACTCCCTCTATAAGTCCTAGAAGCTTGTAACGGGTATTCCCGAACACCCTGTACAACGAAACACGGGCAACGCTAGGCGGTCAGGTCACTGTTGTTGCCGGTGTGACTTTCAGTCCGAAGGCTGGTTTGATGGATTTCTCCACGCTGCTCTTTCCTGTGCAAGCCTCTTCATCTCCGAATAACAACCGCAACGTACATCCATTTGATCCGGTTTACTGCATGCATGTCTTTATCTTCTGCTGCAGCTTTTACCTGCCAACTTCCTCGCATTATCAGTTTGACTATTCTTCCGTAACTGAAGAAGCGTCCTACGAATCATCCTCTTATTTTAGTCAGTTTTTGCAAAAAAAAAAAAAAAAAAAAAAATGCTCACCATTTCGGTTCAGTACCTCCTAATTAGTTATTCGACTTACCGTATGATCTTCAGCGTACTTCAGTAAAACGACATTTCAAAGACTTCTGTTCTTGTGTCAAATGTTTAGTCTTCATCTCATTTCCGTACAAGGCTACAATCCAGACAAATACCTTCACAAAAGACCACATAATACTTACATTTATAATGTGTATTAAAAAATTACCTTGATTTCGTAGATGATATCGAAACCAGTCTATCTTTTATGTCCTCTCCACTCTGATCATCTGACGTTATTTTGCTGCACAAATAGGAAACATCATCTATTATTTCTAGTATCACACTTGCTCACGCAAGTCCCTCAACATCACCTGATTTAACTCTATCTACTTCTATTAAACTTGTTTTAGACATGTTGATGTTAATCACTTTTTAAAACATTATCCGTTCCGCTAAACTGCGCTTCAGAGTCTTTTTCCGTTGGTGATAGAATAACTATACTATCAGCAAAGGTCAAATACTTTTTATTTCGTCTCTGGGTTTAAATTTTCTCTTAAAAATATCTTCTGAGTTTCCTACACAACTAGCTCAATGTATTTGTTGAATAACATTGAGACTAGGCTACAACCCTGTCTCAGTCCCCTCTCAACCACTACTTCCTTGTTATACCCATCGACTCTTGTAAATGCAGCCTGGTTGTGTGCCAGCTGTGAACAGCCTCTCGGTCCTTCTATTTTATGGTTCAAATGGCTCTGAGCACTATGGGACTTAACATCTGAGGTCAACAGTCCCTTAGAAGTTAGAACTACTTAAGCCTAACTAACCTAAGGACATCACACACTTCCATGCCCGAGGCAGGATTCGAACCTGCGACCGTAGGGGTCGCGCCGTTCCAGACTAAAGCGCCTAGAACCACTCGGCCACAACGGCCGGCTTCTATTTTATGCATGTTATCTTCAGAATCCTGTGAGTGTAAACCGCCAATGATTACTTACTGCAGACTTATAAATGCTGTAAATGTACGTTTCCCTTTTATAAAATTACTATCGAATCGAAACTGATCATAATAAAAAAGAGGGAAAAGCATTGTCACCTTGTACGCTGCAGAAATCTCTATACAAGAGAAAGCAGAACGGAAACAGCACGTAGCGGTGCAGTTAAGTTCAAATGAAGCCACATCGACACCAAATGCAGGCAGACAGACACAAGAAATACACAGAGGTGACAAAAGTCAGGGGATACCTCCTAATATTGCGTCAGACGTCCTTTTTCCCGATGAGTGCACCGGTTCAAGGTAGCGCCGACTCAACAAGTCGTTGGAAGTTCCCTGCAGAAGTATTCCGCCACGCTGCCGGTATAGCCATCCATAGCTGCGAAAGTGTTGCTGGTGCACGTTGTGCCGTTGCCGTTGCAGGTTGCGTTCGAAACGACCTCTTGATTACGTCCCATAAATGTTCGATGGGACTTACGTCGAGCGATGTGAGTGGCCAAATCATTCTCTCGAATTGTCCAGAATGTTCTTCAAACCAATCACCAACAAGTGTGGCCCGGTGACGTGATATCGTTGTTTGGGAATATAAAGCCAATAAATGGCTGTAAATAGTCTCCAAGTTGCCGAAAGTCACCATTCGTAGTCAATAATTTGTTCACCTGGATCAGAGGACCCGGTTTATTCCATGGGAACACAGCCCACACCTTTATGGAGCCACCAACAGCTTGCACAATGGTTTGTTGACGACTTCGGTCCGTGCCTTCGTGAGTCTGCGCCGCACTCGAGCCCTACCATCAGGTCTTGCCAACTGAAATGGTGACCCTTCTGACCAGCCTACGGATTTCCAGCAGTCTATGGTCCAACCGATACGTTCACGTCCCCAGGGGAGGCGGTCCAGCCTGTTAGCGAGGGCACTCGCATCGGTCGCCTGCTGCCACAGCCAGTTAACGCCAAGTTTTGCCACGCTGTCCTAATGGACAAGTTCTTCGTACGTCCTCCATTGATTTCTGCGGTTATTTCACGCAGTATTATTGTTTGACTACTAGCACTGACAACTCTGCGCAAGCGACGCTGTTCTCGGTCGTTAAGTAAAGACCGTCGGTCACTGCCTTGTCCGTGGTGGGAAGTAATGCCTCAGATTTGGTATTCTAGGCACAGTCTTGACACTGTGGACTAATAATATTGAATTCCCTTACGATTTAGGAAATGCAGTGTCCCATGCCTCTAGCTCCAACTGACATTCCGCGTTCAAAGTCTGTTAATTCATGTCGTGCGGCCGTAATCATGTCGGAAACCTTTTCGCATGAAACCCCTGAGTACAAATGTCAGCTCCGCCAGTCTACTGCCATCTTGTACCTTTTACACCTGTAAACGTGCATATCGCTATCCGATGACTTCTACCAACTCATTGTATGCGCCCATTTGAATCAAACCGTGAACTGTTCTACGATCGTTAAGAAGCAAACCAATTCGTTTCGGAGTTGTGTTCACAGCTAAATGATTTGGAACGGTGCTCCCGAGAGAATTTTGTTTTCATATCATTTAATCTTTTTAACTACTCTCATAAGAGACATATACCTGAATGCCGTCCAGCCTTATAGTTGTGTGGGCGTGTGTTTTACAAAATACGTCGCCAAATTATTCCGTTGTTCTAAGTACGAAACATCAGTGGTGTTAAACGAATGGAGCCATTCGCTACGTCTGAGATGGAGTTCACTGTATGTCTGAGAGCTGCTGGGAGGTGGCGAACACAGTGATGCAACGCTCACAGGCGGAGTGGCTGGGATGGGGATCTCGCGCCCACCGCCATACCACAATGCACGCAGCTGCCGATGAATATGGCACGTGCTGTACACGAGCCGTGCTTGGAAGCCTGGGGGAAAGGGTGCAGTGTTTGTACAGTCGTCAGTGCATGTGCATATGGTCAGGATCCAGACTGGACACTGAAGAGTGGGAGAGCTTCTCCAAACTAGACATTCATTCCAGTCATGTCCGCATCATACCTGGGACCGCTTTCAGTCGATTCACGCCCGTCTAGCTCATGTATGGATTGGCCAGAGCTACGTCACCAGCGGCCAGCGATGGAAACGAGATTGCATAGAAATTGAGCACACATACCTGGCGCAGTCTGCCCACATCGCTGTAGATCCTTACGACTCATCTGTGTAGAGCTGACAACTATCCTAGTCAGAAGCTGCAGAACCTGGCCTACACCTGCTTTTTGTAACTGTGTAAATTGCAGAGTTTAAGGTAAAATTCAAGTTATATAGTTTGTGTCTCACCAATCAGCTCTGTGATTGCCTCAAAGAGAAACAAAATAGGTTTTCTGGAAAATTGAAATAGCTGGACAAAAATATTATCTTCGGCGCTGCAATTATGACTTGGCTGATGTGATCCGCTCACAGATGACAATGAAAGAATACAAAGAATTATAAATAGATCTCGAACATTTACTGAAGAGAAATACCTTCGGAATATCAAGCAAATTGTCCAGAAATAAAACAACCGCAGTTAACATAAACTTACTAACGCAACCTATAAAATAAGTGACTGTTTACTGTAAATGAAAAGAATTTATTCTGGGAAAATTGTTAGAGTCAATCCGCCTTGTAGAATTTATCTACCGTGTAACAGCTTCTATTACAGTAAATGAATAGCTGAACTGCGCTTCACTGGCGCTGGTGTGTGCCGGCCGCCTCGACACGGATGCAGTACAAGACTGACTGTATACCGAAAATTTTTTTATACCATCATGTTGAAAAAAGCAGTACCTGTTGGCACATTATGGAGAGCCGCTTGTTCCACGGCGACTACTCCATCATGTCTAATACAGGGCAGCAGCTCGGACGCTCTTTGCAGTTTGCATGTAAAAGATTTTTCACAAAGTGACTTATAAAAGAGATTTTTCTCCTACTTTGTCTTCAACCACCATTGACCAACATTTCAAAATTTTCAATGCTACCTTTACATTAGCGGTTAATATTTCAGGGGGAACTGCTGTAACTGAACCGTTACAATCCATGCCTGCTTTTGCAGTCGGTAATTCACAGTACCGAGGCGGGCGACAGGTGCTTGAACACTCGACATCAATCGCTAACCGTTCCTATTTGTAGGTCAGGTATTGGTTGGTTCGTTGCTGGAGGTTAAACGGACTAAACTACAGCGTCATTAGTCTGTATCCCTGAGTAACGCTAGTGTCGGATTAAAACCTACCCCAAAACAATCCGTTCACACGAAATCCAGCGAAGCAACAAAATGCATAAAACTAAGTGGGAACCACACTGAAGGTGAAAAAGAAAGAAGCAAGCCAGAAGTGAAAACATTAACAGAAAGGAAAAAAGCGGTAGAAGGTGTTAAAATAATGTAGCAGATGGCCTGGGCTGGCTGGTCGCAAGAATAAAAAAAAAAAAAAAAGGGATGAGCCAGCCAGTTTGCACCACACCAAAAATGAGCCTAAAAACGCAAGGCAAGAGAACGCATATGGTGAAAAAACGAATAACAAGTCGTACAGAAAGCACTAGAGAGAGCTAGGAAGACTTAAAATGCAGGGAGGATGAAATCCTGGGAAATGAGGCCAGGTGCCCACCCTTTGATTGAGTGGTAAAGAACCCTTCTCGAATAAAACTTAAAACTGGATCAGCCGTTGAGGCACTGCTACCTGACACCATACATAGCGCATCAGGAAGGTTTAAATGTTCCCCTCAGGGCGGCTAGATTTGGACCGTCCGACAGGATGTGGACCACTGACAATGGAGAGCCGCAGCTGCACTGGCGTGGGTCCTCGCGATTTAGGTGGTGACCATGAGTCAGCCAAGTATGTCCGATACGGAGCCGGCAAAGGACAATGGAGTCCTTGTGAGAGGCTCGCAGAAGACCTCCACACAGTCGTCGTCTCGTTTACCATACTAACTTATTTGGCAAAGCCAAGGAGCGTCATTCTCTATTACAAAGACCAAAACCCTGGCGGCGTAATACCGATGGAAGATCAGATTTTGGCATGCCGACCACAGACCCGCTTTACAAGCAGCCTTTACAGATGAATCACAGTTCCTTAAAATTCTGCTAATAAACCGAAGTCGATCATTCGCCTTCCCTGCTACAGTCCTCACATGCACATTCCATTTCATATTGCTTTGTGATGTTACGTCTATATGTTTAATCGTTGTGGCTGTGTCAAGCAGGACAGTACTAATACTGTACTCGAAAGTGAAGAGTTTTTCTTCTCGTACTCATCTGCATTAGATTACGCTTCTGTACATTTATAACTAACTCCCATTTATCACATCAACTAGAAATTATTTCAAAGTCACCTTCTACCTTCCTACAGTCACCTTTCCGTACACTACAGTATCTTCAGCAAACAGCTGCAAACTTCTCCTTATCCTGTACACCAGGTCATTTATGTATACAGAAGGAAACAGCGGTCTTGCTACACTTCTCTGTGGCGCTCCTGACGGTGCTCGTGCCTCTGTTGAACAAGCGCTCTCGAGATCAGTACTGTTTTCTGTTACTTAAGAAGTCTTCGAGCCACTCAGATTACTGCGAAGCTATCCCGTATGCTTGTAGCTTCGTTAACAATTGGCGGTATGACACCGTGTCAAATGCTTTACGGAATATGTAATCCGTCTGTTGCCCTTAAGCCACGGTTCACAGGATCTTATGTGAGACAAGAGTAAGCTGAGTTTCCGACGAGAGATGCTTTCTGAAACCGTGCTGATTTCTGGTTGAGCGGTTCTAGGCGCTTCAGTCCGGAACCGCGCTGCTGCTACGGTCGCAGGTTCGAATCCTGCCTCGGGCATGGATGTGTGTGAAGTCCTTAGGTTAGTTAGGTTTAAGTAGTTCTAAGTTCTAGGGGACTGATGACCATAGATGTTAAGTCCCATAGTGCTCAGAGCCATTTGAACCATTTTTGAGCTACTCTGAGATGAAGAGGTTGACACAGGAAAGTAATTCGTGGTAGGTCCTATCAGACCTGTCAGAAGACTGACGACCGTAAAAAAATGTTTACTAACTTCTTCTTTTAAATCATTGTTTTGTATGCGAAGCCTGAGGGTATATCTCTTGAAGTTCCTCGTAAGTTCCATTTCAGTTGACATCCTGGTCTTGTAGAACAATGTTCAGTGTATTGCCTTGCGTTATCATTTGAAATGTATTTAATATGTAACGTATGTAATACACTATTTATTGCGCCCTATCAGCTGAAAATGTAACACGTTTTCTATGCACCGCTCATCTGGTAGTGTTATTGAGCGTACTGGTAATTTCTCTTTGAACGTCATTACTCAAATTTTTGGAACTTTCTTATGTAGACGAATTATTGGAAATTATAGGTCATTTTCACTTTTCCGAATAGTAATTTGGCTATCGAAAAAGACTAGTGCGTGCGTGTGTGTGTGTGTGTGTGTGTGTGTGTGTGTGTGTGTGTGTGTGTGTGTGTGTGTGTGTGTACTCAGTTGTGAGGCTATACACTACAGTCTAGTGTTTGGGTCGAAGACAATTGTCCAGCTCAACTGCAGCTGGAACATGATTGTGGTGGTGTGGGAACCGTTGGGTTCACCCCCAGCGTAAAACATCTCCAGACACCACCACTGGAGAAAGTTACCAACGGCCAGAGAATATAGCTGGAGGAACAAACGATGTTATACGCTGGGCACCTGTCAGGTACACGAGAAGGGCTTTGGACATGGCCATCACGCAAAGATTATTTAAACTCCAGAATCTCATTCTGGAAACATCCCCCAGGCTGTGGCTAAGCCATGTCTCCGCAATATCCTTTCTTTCAGGAGTGCTAGTTCTGCAAGGTTCGCAGGATAGCTTCTGTAAAGTTTGGAAGGTAGGAGACGAGGTACTGGCAGAAGTAAAGCTGTGACGACGGGGCGTGAGTCGTGCTTGGGTAGCTCAGTTGGTAGAGCACTTGCTCGCGAAAGGCAAAGGTCCTGAGTTCGAGTCTCGGTCCGGCACACAGTTTTAATCTGCCAGGAAGTTTCATTATTTAAACTGTCGGATTTTCATTCAATTCCGATTTTGCTGACATCCGTCAGCACCCGTATGAAGTGTCCCTCCCACAGAATCGAATATGTTGTTGATGTCATGAGTTGTCATCACAGAAATATTCCTTCTTTTGTATTCAGAACTACTTGTGTGTGTGTGTGTGTGTGTGTGTGTGTGTGTGTGTGTGTTCAACTGTTTTTCGTGTGGGTCGTGTGTGCTCGATTGAATCATCTGTTCTCTGGCATTCCTCTATACCACCCCATTAGAAACGCTTCAGTTCCTTTTTTGTCTGGTCTGTTCATCGTCCGCATTTTACTTACGTACTATGTTGATTCCACACAGATATCTACGCAAAACAGCTGCTAACATCTTCTAAGATGAGTCATAATTTCAGCACTGCTTCGCGTGTTTCTACATTTCTCCAGAACACAAAATGATTTTTCTTTACTGGAGAATGCAGTTTGTCTCGAATGTGCACGAAGCTAATGACATAAAAAAAACTTAATAATTTCACAGCATAATCTCGAAAATTGATTTTCCTTATTTTATTTTAGTCTACGCCGTAGTCAAATCGATAACTTCAAAAGAACCTGAAACAGATACTTTTGTCTGTAGAAAAGTGCATATAAATAACTGAGATCATCAAATAATTCATTTTCAGTATCGAATCATGACGCAGTGCTGACAGGTCAAATGTCTGGGACTGGGGTTTCACACCCTCGGCCTCACACCTCTGTGTCCTCCACACCAGGTGGACGTGGCACGTGCTGCACGTGGACCGTGCATCAAACACTGGAGAACTGGCTGCAGCTACTGGACCGTGGTCAGCGCGTGTGTGCGTGGTCTGGTTCCAGACTGGACAGTGGAGAGCGGCTCGGCTTCTCCAGACTGGACACTGGTCGCTCCAGGCGTGTCTGGCATCGTCACACTGACCAGCACCCAGTGATTGAAACAGGTGTCCACAAGACAAAACGCACATTGCAGTAGGTCCTCTTCGCTCAGCTGCCTGGCGGTTGACAGGACTGTGGAATTGACCAGAAGCCACACACTGGATGTTGTATATCTGCAGCTACACAGCTTTCAGCAGTCAGTGAGGTGGAGGGGGGCAGGTGCTTGATCACCCAGCATCATTCCCTACCCCCTGCCGACACATGCCAGAATGAAAGCGAATTTCTCCCATTGTGCCCTGACAATGGGTGCAAGATAGAGCAAATAACAAACAGAAAGAACCTGTCAGCACATCATTACTTCAACAGTTGTGAATCAACTGATGAAGTAATCAACAGTAGGGAAGACTATGCGACAATTATGCCGCTACCATCTGCAGGTCTCGATATAAATGAAAGTTTGACAGAATCCTGAAAATCAACGGGAAGAAGACGTAGTGCATAGTGCAACCTACGGCATTATCTTATCCAAGAATACATAATAACTATATGTAAGATAATAAACGAATTAAAAATTTCAAACACCGTCAGGGATGGATATAAGTCATGTCTCGCTCCAGATTTTATCTCGTGTATACTGCACAACCGATATGAAATAAAAGTATATAAAAGCGAATCAAAACTCGTTTCCTAAAGACGTCACAAAATCAAGAGAACGATGTGATAGCAAAATTGAAAATGTTCTCCCTTCACAGTTAATACCACACGAAATCCCCGTGGTGAGTCTGAAATGTAAATGAGACAAGGGAAACGCGAAACACACAGAACATTGTACGTATGTGACGAAGTGTGCATCAGAAAGAAAAGAAAATTAATTTATTTTTTGGAGGACGCATCTAAATAAGAAACGTAGTTCAGAGATAAAAACCAGCAGCTTTCGTACTTCTGAAGATGATTACACGTTTCACTATTAATAAACTGGTAAACAGGGACCGAACACAGAAACGGTTATTGTTTTCAGTGAAAGCTGGACACCCAGAATAGTTTACTTCCGATCAAAGGAAAACTGTTGGAGTCTTGCAGAAACGCAGCTTCAACTACAGCATGCGCATCACTGTTGCGAACAGTTGAATACGATTACAATGAAAGTTGGGATATCTGTAAAGTGAGGTTGTCGTCAGCTTCAAAGAGAAAGTCATGTTACTTCAATGTAACACTGTTTGTTTGCATTTTGTGCTGAACTTTAACGTTACACTTGTCTGCCACGTTATTGCACTTTTATTCATTAGCAAGGCCGGTGGTCAGTAATTATTGCTGCTGCGGATGCAAATAAAAATGCTTCAGAAGAGAAAAAGTGCCTTTTCGTATGAATGGAGCACAAATGTCTAATTGCTAGAGTAGTCGCCATGAAATAAGACACCTCAAGGTCATGCCTGCTCCCTGCAGGCACTGTGACTCGGCCGTCTTGTTGCTTTGTTGCCCCAAGTACAGTTTTAACAGTAGAGCAGGTCTGCCGATGTCCTGTATTTCGGTGAGGTATCCTGTGTTCAAGTGTGGTTCCCGTCTCCTGTAGAACAGTGCATTGACGTGTGTTTGCTGGGGAGCGAAATGCAGGAGCGAAGCCCTACGTGTAGTGCAACTCTAGAGAGCCGATAGTTAAACACACGATTTTGCACTGGTTGGCCCCTAAAAGGTAGGGCTTCATAATATATATTTTTAGAGCAAATGCTTCATCAGCAACAATGGCGTAAGGTATCTGCACAGTTCTATCAGGTAAATTTTGAGGAACTGGTACATTCAAAGAATTAGACTCAAGACATTCTGACAGTCTACAATTATTAAAAACTCCACCATCAGATATTCTAACATTACTGTCCACATCGAAATATATAACTCTGTAGTCAGGTCCAATCAGTGCCAATAGCACAATGCTGTGGTTCCCTTTCTAGGGAGCCTGTATGACTATATGTTTTCTATCTACAGCGCAAAGACAGTTTGGAATATCCCATCTATTCTCAAAACCAGTAGCGACTTGTAACCATTATTCTTCTGTTGTAGGTACCTAAAACTATAGAAAACAAAATTATTTCTGAAATTTATCCCTTTGAAGATAAATATTACATTACAATGTTTATTTTAGGGATCCGAAAACTCCAGGGAAGATAATGAGTGTGAGACAGATACAGTTCAGAAAAAAGCACAGGAAAGAGTTTTGAAAAGAAAAAAAAAACTACTCAGCAAAATTCAAACACTATTCTAAAAAAGGCAATAGAAGCGATGCACAAACCTCCTGATCAACATCTGGTGTTTGGAGACTATGTGGCATGGGAGTTAAGGTTATTAACACAAGATTCAAGTCGAAAAAAATTAAGGAGGTTAATACAAAAGGCATTACTCGAAGTATGTGAGGAAGATGAAACTATAATTCTAGGCTGACAGGTGAAAGCAATTTCATCTGCACACCGTCAGAGAAAGTAATTACTATTTCTGATACTGTCGAAGTTCATCATCTACAAGGTAACTGTTTCGTAAATTTTCTGCTTAAGCGAATTATTTGTGTGAGTTATGAAATATCAAAATACTAACCTTCAAATATTCTCTTTGCAAACATTCATACAGAGCCATACAGCAGTCCTTAACAACTCGAGAGATTGTGCAAACGGGTACTCGGAAAAGGTACATCAAAGAGTGAAAACTATCAGCTAAAAATTAGAAAAAGACGGTAATTCAGTGAAATAAATATATATGTACGACTATTGACAATAAATATTTATTTAACATTTACGTATTTTATTCTCTTGCCTGTGGTTAAAAATCGAAGAGTAATGAAAAGACGATCTCTTGGTGATATAGCTTGCCGCGTATTTGTATCCTGTTTCAAATATTTGATTCTACATTTGATAAGAGGTGTTAAAAACTTGCAAAAGACATTCTAAGAAAGTTTGTAATCTGGGCAAAGTCCTCTGATTTAAGTTCATTCAGTAGTGTTTCTTGGAAACTAAAGCATGAACGCCTCTATATCCATTTCTTTACCCAAACACTTCTCTTTTTCTTAACTTTTCGTTTTCCGTCACGCTTTTTCTTTAACAAATCAATACAACAACACTGGCAGCTGCTCAGATTTGTGCACACGACATTGTAATCTACAAGTTGCCAGTCTCACAACGCGAACTGTAGTGGATACACTTCCGCAAGTACTTGCAGCACGTTCGTGAAATTAACTTGTTGAAGCGACTTGCAGGAGTCAACTTGCGCAAATTTTCGTACTAATGTGAACACCTCAGCAAGTGCTTCCAAAAGTTACTTGCGGAAGTTACTTGCCAGTGGACACGTGCCTTAACAATAACCGCTGCAAGTTGTATGGAAACGTTTCACCGATCGTGCGGTAGATGCTCGCTTCTTGGGCCGCATTGATACTTTGGGCCTCATGCAGCCCACAAGCCGCAGGTTGGACGCCCCTGCAGTAGAAGAAGACAGAGGTAGGAATTCATCCAGCAAACAATTGACGACGTAGGCTGCAAGTGCTACTCTGAGATGAGAAGGATGCCACAGGAGAGGAATTCGTGGCGGGTCAAACCAAACCAGTCACAAGACTGATGTCTCAAAAACGAATTAACTCATTATAACACTATGTATTTTTCAACAAGTAAAGCGTATTTTATTACATCGGCCGTCAGGAAGATAGGTACTTCAAGGTCATCTCACTGCCCTATAGCCGGCCGCTGTGGCCGAGCTGTTCTAGTCTGGAACCGCACGACCACTACGTTCGCAGATTCGAATCCTGCCTCGGGCATGGATGTGTGTGATGTCCTTAGGTTAGTCAGGTTTAAGTAGTTCTAAGTTCTAGGGGACTGATGACCTCAGATGTTAAGTCCCATAGTGCTCAGAGCCATTTGAACCATTTGAACCACTGCCCTATGGAATTGCCAGTTAGTGATAATTTCAAATGTTAGTAAACATTCAGAAAAAGTTAGATTTCTCTTTGTTTAGTGTAGAATATGATGAAGTACATTTTTTAAAGAAAAAAATAAAATTTTGCCACCTTAAACGAAAAAAAAGAAAAGCTAATGTTACAAGAAATTTTGAAGACAAATATTTTTTTACTTCAGCCTGGGAAATAAAGCATAACCACTCACGTATCTGGACTGAAAATAATATGCGAACATTGTCAAAGACTGTAGGTACTTGTGATACATATTTTATAATGAAAACATAAAAGTATTCCGAGATAAGAAATGAATCGCGGAAACAAATGTGAAACAGTTCAGACTATGTAACGAAAAACGTCGTCGTTGATATATCTGCATTCTGTTGGACCCTGTTGAAACTTCCAACGAGAACGTTGTTAAGAAAACTATGAAATTAATATTGCTAACAGCTGAGCCATCATTACTGTACCGTGCCCCCTATGAACGCATTTTATATTTAGAGAGACTGCTCGCGTGCCGCTTCAGGGCTTTAGGTCCGACAGCTCACCTCGATACGACCCGGAATATTCCATCGCACCTCCTGAAATATTATTATTTGCTGCTCTTACTGACACGTCGTCACTGCACGCATTGCACCGTTCGCCGATATACGCTTATAAAAAAGTAACTGTAGGTACACTACTGGCCATTAAAATTGCTACATCACGAAGATGACGTGCCACAGACGCGAAATTTAACCGGCAGGAAGAAGATGCTGTGATATGCAAATGTTTAGCTTTTCAGGGCACTCACTCAAGGTTGGCTCTGATAGCGACACCTACAACGTGCCGACATGAGGAAAGCTTCCAACCGATTTCTACTACACAAACAGCAATTGACCGGCGTTGCCTGGTGAAACGTTGTTGTGATGCCTCGTGTAAGGAGGAGAAATGCGTACCATCAGGTTTCCGACTTTGATAAAGGTCGGATTGTAGCCTATCGCGATTGCGGTTCATCGTATGGCGACATTGCTGCTCGCATTGGTCGAGATCCAATGACTGTTAGCAGAATATGGAATCGGTGGGTTCCGGAGGGTAATACGGAACGCCGTGCTGGATCCCAACGGCCTCGTATCACTAGCAGTCGAGATGACAGGCATCTTATCCGCATGGCTGTAACGGATCGTGCAGCCACGTCTCGATCCCTGAGTCAACAGATGGGGACGTTTGCAAGACAACAACCATCTGAACCAACAGTTCGACGAGGTTTGCAGCAGCATGGACTATCAGCTCGGAGACCAGGGCTGCGGTTACCCTTGACGCTGCATCACAGACAGGAACGCCTGCGATGGCGTACTCAACGACGAACCTGACTGCACGAATGGCAAAACGTCATTTTTTCGGATGAATTCAGGTTCGGTTTATAGCATAATGATGGGCGCATCCGTGTTTGGTGACATCGCGGTGAACGCACATTGGAAGCGTGTATTCGTCATCACCATACTGGCGTATCACTCGGCGTGATGGTATGGGGTGCCATTGGTTACACGTCTCGGTCACCTCTTGTTCGCATTGACGGCACTTTGAACAGTGGACGTTACATTTCAGATGTGTTACGACCCGTGACTCTACCCTTCATTCGGTCCCTGCGAAACCCTACACTTCAGCAGGATAATGCACGACCGCATGTTGCAGGTCTTGTACGGGCCTTTCTGGATACAGAAAATGTTCGACTGCTGCCCTGGCCAGCACATTCTCCAGATCTCTCACCAATTGAAAACGTCTGGTCAATGGTGGCCGAGCAACTGGCTCGTCACAATACGCCAGTCACTACTCTTGATGAACTGTGGTATCGTGTTGAAGCTGCATGGGCATCTGTACCTGTACACGCCATCCAATCTCTGTTTGACTCAATGCCCAGGCGTATCAAGGCCGTTATTACGGCCAGAGGTGGTTGTCCTGGGTACTGATTTCTCAGGATCTATGCACCCAAATTGCGTGAAAATGTAAACACATGTCAGTTCAGGTATAATATATTTGTCCAATGAATACCCGTTTATCATCTGCATTTCTTCTTGGTGTAGCAATTTTAATGGCCAGTAGTGTAGTTGGAGACCAATATTTTCGTTGAAGTCGAGAAAAATATATTTTTCCGCGTGGTTTTGCGAAATTCAAGCTATATCGAAGCACACTACAGGACTATTGTCTTCAAAAGCAGTAAGGGCATTTAACGTAAAACTTCGCTCTTCACGCTGCAGTGCCTGCGCATTTAATTACAACTTTTTGTCCATGTTCTTTGACTTTGAGTGAAAAACCGAGTGAGTGCAGAAGACAAAGAACGAAGGTCGCTGGGCCGGAATAATAATTTTTTCGCGGATCTCTCTTTTTCTGTCTTTCTAGACGTCGATTACTCTCCTCTGCCTTACGAAGTACAGTTGTAAGCAACAACATTTGGCCGAAAGTGTCAAATACCGTAATTCCTGTTTTAATTTATGTTCCTTTCTTGTAGAATCAAAACACATGCTGACATCTAGTGATTCAGCCGGAGTTACTGCGCTGTTAATATGGAATACATTCGATTCGGAACTACCACAAGCTTTTGTTGTCTTTTATGAACTTGCGCAAAATTTATTTTATTCCTGACTTCTCCGCCAGATCAATAAAAAAATTTCAGTACTTATGTACCGGTCGCGCATTTGAGTTGCAGGTTCGACGGTATCGAATTCTATACACTAGGAGTCTGTTGTGCGAAACACGTCGTAACTCTCTAGTGGATGTTTCCTCGACTGTTATTCGCATAGCTGGTGACATCTCTTCAGCCATTGCTTCTCTCAGCTAGCAGCAGACATAGCCCATTCTGGTAAAGTTCTTGTTGCGCTGACGCTGTTGCTACAGTTTTCACATATGCTATAGTAACCCACCCCCTGCCCCCGCTCCCTCCTCCGCTCACCCGCACACCTTTCCGTACCTGAGCGTTGGCTCGCACCAACTGATCTGTCAGGTATGAACTGGCCTCCGAAGCCTTCCAAAGGGTCAACTGACCATCTCACCCTAGAGCACTGCACAAAGTAGCTATATGTCGGCTCACTAACGTTGCCATACTTTTTACGGTCAATGTCCCAATGTGTGACGTCTTCCCTGCAGGGTAGTCTTCCAAACTGCCATCGGGGCCGCGACCTACCAACCTCCATGGCCTCCCACAAAAGTACCCCACTACTCTGTCTGCAGTGGGCCTCACTGACGCCACCGTAGACTGACTCCAGCGACCGCGACAAAATGCCCGCTGCTAGTTGCGAGCGCTGAGGTGGTTTTGCAGACATACTAACCACTAACCAGAGCAATGTCCTCTGCATGTGATTGAACGATCCACCGGTGGGCTACCGTAGAGACGTTATGAATAAAAAACAATGAAATGCCATCAATTGTCGTTTATTCGTGGTCGCCATATGTGCTGTCCATCTGCCTGATAAACTTGTACAAGGCTCTCATTCCTTCGCCTTCACTGATCACTACGACACGTCCTGTACTAAATTCACTCGCCACGTGCCACAATTCCAAAGTACCTATTCCATATCCCAAATACCAAAGATCTCCTCAGTACACGAAAACAAACAATCTCATAGTAAGTAATGTGTTCCAGTCAGCCTGTGATAAGACTGGGATGCTAGCTCATTAAATTTCAAGTATTTCCTTTTCGACAAATTTTGCGGCACAATCTTTTGTTTGTTACTCGCCAATGCGCTGACAACTGTTTTATTAGACGTTTACTTTTGAAGCAGCTGTTGTTTTGTTGCTGTGGCCTTCAGTCCAAAGACTGTTTTGGTGCAGCTCTTCACGCTACTCTATCCTTGTCGAGCCTCTTCGTTTCCGCCTAACCGCAACCTACACCCACACGAACTTGCTTCCTGTGTTCATGCCTTGGTCTCCTTCTAAAATTTTAATCCCCCACACTTCCCTCCATTAGCAAACTATTGATTCCTTCGTACCTCTTGATATGTCCTACCAATACATCCTTTCTCTTAGTCAAATTCTATCATAAATCTCTCTTTTTTTTCAGTTGTGTTCGGTACTCACTCATTAGTTATTCGACCCACCCTCTGATCATCAGCATTTTTCTGTAGCACCACATTTTCTAACCTCTATTATTTTCCTTTCTGAAATGCGTATTTTCAAAGCTTCATTTCGACAAAAGCTGCTCTCCAAATACCTTCAGAAAAGAATAACACTTAAACTGATATTACATGTTAACGAAATACCTCCTTTAAAAAGGCTTTTCTTTTTATATCCTCTCTACTATGGCCATCGTCATTTATTTTATTACCC
This sequence comes from Schistocerca piceifrons, assembly GCF_021461385.2. Lineage (NCBI taxonomy): Eukaryota > Metazoa > Arthropoda > Insecta > Orthoptera > Acrididae > Schistocerca > Schistocerca piceifrons. The sequence goes on from NC_060143.1 coordinate 565,501,271, forward strand.
AAATAGAAAAACTCATCCATCCCATCCAATTTTCTAAACTAATCCCCTTGTCATCGTTTGCTTTAATTCGATTACACTCCCTTACCCCTGTTTTGTTTTCCTTCTTATTTCTTTGCCGTCTCTGAGAGAAACACAGTGTCAAAAGCAAACCTTACAATTTTTACTTCCCTTCCATAAGCTTTCACTCCTTTTACAAATTTGTCGTCAACTTCCTTTGGTGCTTGCTCAGAATACGGACAGAATGACATCAGGAAGACGCTACAACCGTGTCTCACTCTCTTTTTAACTACTGCTTCCCTGTCATGTCCTTCGGCTATTATAACTGTGGTGTGTACACTGTAAGAGTCATAAAATTTCACCTCCTGTATTTTATGCCTGCTACCTTTACAATCTCAAAGATTCTAGTCCAGCTACATAATGTTTCTCAAAATCTTCAAATGTTATAAACGTAGATTCGCCTTTTTGCCTCGTGTGATATTACATTTCCCCGGAAATTAATTAAAAATAATTTAAAAATAATTAACACAGGGAATTTATGAGGCTATTTGGCCTTCATTCATATCTGTGACTGATGCCTATTTTGTTTCATATCTGCTATCAGAATATTGTATTCTGTCGTCCAAACTGCAACCATATTCCACCGTCTCGTCAATAAGTCTAAAGCAGTGGTCGTGACGATTCTGCGACGATGTCGATGTGAATTTCTCGATCTTTGCTATAAGGTGGAAAACTGTTGGGCCCGTCTGAATAAGTCAGCCATGCTGTACACTGAAGGAGCGGCAGCTACGGTAGCAGAGCACGTGCGGCGTGTACAGGTCGATTTATCTGATTAGAGGACGTTGATGAACTGCCAGCCAAACACAAGAGAGATCAGCCACGTTACTCTCACAGAAAGTTTTTTCTCGCAGGTCGAGAGTAGAATATGTTAATGCAACCTCGTATCACAAAACGTGAACGTGATATTGGTAAACTGCAGGATCTTCCGTAGTAAGGTCCCTGAATTAGTATTAGGTTTCAAAGGTAATAATGCCCACAGAATAATAGGAACACAAAGACTACTGAAACCAGAAGTGAATAACAATAAAATCCTAAATTCAGTTTCAAATATGTATCGTAAAGATAGAGTGAACGCCAGCTGTGACGACGTATTTATTGCAGTGTAGAACTCTATGATTAATAGAAAGGTTACTATCTCTAAATGTAATCTTCAAACGTAGATCAAACTTGATAATCGGATGGTTTTTGGACCTTCTATGTCAGGAGCAGTAGTGGCAACGGGCTTGGGAGAATTCTTGGAGAATCTTTGTTGATCCCTAATAGGGGACAACTTCAACTTGGCAGCTACAGAATGGGAAACCCATGCATCACACCTAATGCCAGAGATATTGATTCGAGTGAGATTATTCTGAAAAATATATCGAGCACATAGAGAACCAGCTCGCGAGGATAATGTCTAAGACCTCCTAGTAGCAGACAGAACCGAGTGTTCCGAATGACACACAGTTAATGTAACGTAGGGCGATGCTGATCGTAAGGGTGTCGCAGCATCATTAGTCAATGATGCTGCACTGGTATTAAGAAAGCTTGGAAGACACTTTTGCTAAATGAGTGTGAGTGGAATAACATTGCCAGCTGGAGTGGCCGAGCGCTTCTAGGCGCTACAGTCGGGAACCGCGCGACCGCTACGGTCGCAGGTTCGAATCCTCCCTCGGGCATGGATGTGTGTGATGTCCTTAGGCTAGGTATAAGTAGTTCTAAGTTCTAGGGGACTGATGACCTTAGAAGTTAAGTCCCATAGTGCTCAGAGCCATTTGAACCACTTTTTTTTTTAATAACATTGCACAGTATGTAGGCCATCAACATCAAATATTCAGTTCTGAGGACTAAGATGTATAACAAAAACGATTTTATGGGGTGGCGTTGTAAACTATAATTTGACCATAGTTGTACCACAGAAACTAAACATTTATATGTGAAACTTCCTGGCAGATTAGAACTGTGTGCCGGACCGAGACTCGAACTCGGGACCTTTGCCTTTCGCGGGCAAGTGCTCTACCAACTTTTTTTTTTCTGATGAACCGTTGCAGGAGCAGGACGACGGGTAGGGCAGGGGTCGACACCCGAAGCCTGGCCATCCCGCCGCCACCCCCAAGCAACGTGTTCGAGTTCGAGGATCGAAGGATCAGGAAGAGGATGTAGTGGGTTTGTCGATGTTGTTTTATTTATTTATTTCTTTAATTTATAGAATATTTTTAATTTTTTTTTAAGTTTTCATTTTGTATTGTATTTATAGATTTATTTTTGTTTCATTACAAAGAAAGATCCTACAACTGCCGTAGCCGAGCGTCCGAGTCGTCTTCTCGTCTGTTGGGAGGGGTTCCCCTCTATTCCGTAGAGGATCAATATGCTCCAGGATTCTTCTTCACTTTCAGCGTCTCATACCCAGAAGGTCCCAGTGAGCAGGAGGATCCGCAAATAATAAACCTAAATAATTTGCGAAACGAGTTCTGTACTTCGGGTGGCGGCTGAAAGCTGCATGTGTCGTCATCAATAGAGACCAAAAGTCGAGTGTGCCTTTGGGAGCATCGCAAAATATGTAGTAAACGGCCATGCCTTTTAGCCAGTTAACGGCGTTCGTTCTGGTTGATGGAAAGTATACGCCGTCGGGGCACAATACATCATCAGGGGAGATAGACTCCGGCAATCGCCACAAGAGTAACGCCAGCATGCGCTGCGTCAGTAGCCAGCACTCGCTGGTCGCGGCACACGTCAGACGGTGTGCATCCGAGTCAGCGACTGAGCATGTATGCAATGTAGCCTCTGACGAGTAGCGAACTTCCCATTCACAACCACGTACCAAAATGAACGCACCGTCGTAGGTAAAAAAGGCGTGTGTACCGCTCGCCACGCCGTGTTCCAGGCAACTTCAGGATGTCTGTGGGCGACCGTATTTACAGGTTGCTGCTGTTGATAGAGGAGATAATAGTCACTTGTGCTGGGCTTCCGTGTCGTCAGAAGTTTTGACCGTAAGTAGCTGAAGTCAATCAAGAACTCTCTGATGTGGGTGAGTGCCGGTGAAATGTGTCCTACAGAAACCGGGGGATGCAGGGAGTGTGGTGCCACTTCCGCTATCAGGGTGTCCGTCAGAGTGGCGTGGGCAGAGGTCCACGTACGACGCATAGTGTTGAGATAAAGCGATCGCACACGGTTATGTACATGAATTAAACCGATACCGCCCTCCCACTGCGGCCGTGTCAGGGTGGCGTATCGGACTTTAAAAACCACACCGGTTCTTACGAAATGTCCATATGCTGCTTGAAATCTGTCGGCCATCGTAGCCGTCAAGGGAAGGATATGCGCAAAATAGTTCAGTTTTGAGACAAGATAGGTGTTGACATAACGTGTTCTGAGGAGCATATCCAAGCGACGCAGTTTGTTGTCCTGCAGCAGAGCACGTGTCTGGTGTAGGAGCCGGCGGTACGTAGCCGCCGCCGTGCGGCGGACATTGCTATAGAATTGCACTCCTAAACACTTGAGTACGGGCACCTAGTCAAAGGGCACCGTCGTTGTGTGGGAAAGCCCCCCTCCGACATCCATGTATTTTGTCTTCTTCACGTTGATGACGCTCCCAGCGACCGCCCCGTACTGGCGTAGCTACTGTAGCGCCATATGCATTTCATCCTCCGATCTGGCCAGGAACACCACGTCATCGGCGAATGCACCACAGCGAAAGGTCACGTCCCGCCAGGAGATACCAGTTAAACGCTGCCGTAGACCATGTAAAGCTGGTTCAATCGCTGCAGCAAATAATATACCCGACAGGGGGCACCCTTGTCACACTGACCGTCCAACAACAATGTGACCAGACTGATAACCGTTGACCATCACGCGGGAGCGCGCTCCGTGGACCAGTCGAAGGACCACCTGTGCAGACTCCGGAGAGAGGCCCATGCGTTGCAAAACTGCGCGTAAGAAGCCGTGATCGACGCGGTCGAATGCGTGGTCAAAATCTACGGCGTCAAGGGCGCCTCGTATTTTGCAGGCCGCCGTCAAAGCGGTATGCTCCTAACGCCGTATGAATGTTGCTGACACCACCTAAACATGTCTGATCGGAGTGGATGGCTTTCCCGATAGCGGTGTGGAGACGCGCGCGGAGGATACGGGCGAAGATCTTGTAGTCGTTGTTGAGGAGTGTGAGTGGGCGAAAGTCCTGCCACCTACAACCACCATGCGGTTTCGGTACTGGGATCAAGATGCCTTCTGTGAATTCTGTGGGGACAGTGAAATCAGGGCGGATCAGGTCTTGAAACATTTGGAGCCACTTGTCGCCCATAAGGTCGTAAAAAGCGCGGTAGAATTCCAGGGGTAAACCGCCCGGTCCAGGCGACTTGTTCGGTGCTCCACGTGCCAAGGCCGATGTCAGCTCGTCGGGTGTAATGGGCAGCAGCAGACTGTCATCGAGTGCCACGTCCCGAGGGGCGGGAAAATCGTGCAACAGCTCGTCATAATCACGTACATTTCGCGGATCTTCCATGTACAAGGTCCCATAGTGTCTGGCGAACGTGTGCGCGATGTCCGTTTGTGTCACTGCGCGCCCGCCGTCCTCCGTGTTTACCGCCGTAATGAGCTGACTTTTGCGGTGGCGGCTCTCGCGCACAATGTGATACACTGACGCTGTTTCGTTGGGGATACAGTCTTGCACTCGCGCACGGATGCGGACACCTTCTAGCTGCTCTGTCCTGATGCGAAGTAGACGAGCTTTGATGCGTTGTTCGGACATCTGACGTTCGGGAGACGGCGGTTGCGTCGCCAGCTCACGTAACGCTGTATAGTAAAATTCCGATGTTGCCCTTTGCCAGTTCGATCTGTCACGCCCGCAGGCCATCAAGGTCTTTCGGAGTGCAGGTTTGACACATCCCAACCACCACAGCAACGTGGGAGAATACATGGGCAGGTGCCTGATACATCGACGCCACGTGTCAGCGACTGCTCGCCGACACGCTTCCTCGCGAAGGAGGGAGACGTTCAGCATCCACGGGCCCCTGCTGCGTCTTGTGAGTTGTCGGGGTAAGGTGACAGTGCAGATGTACGCGAGATGGTCCTTGAAGGTCGTCGGCCAGAGTTCTGCATCACGGGTTGCTGTGTGGAGGGCACGCGAGACGTATATGCGGTCCAGACGACTGGCAGAATGGCTGGTAAAGTGCGTATATCCACTCTGGGTACCATGATGTAAGAGGCATGTGTCGTGGAGCGCGAGGTCACGTATCAATGCCTGTCACCACGGTGCGAATTACCGGAGGGACGTAGACGTTAATGAGGCGGACTGCGCCAAGTGTGAGTGCGACGCCTCGCCCGTTCGGCAAGTACGTCACGTCCGTCGCGTCTATCCCATCTCGGAGAAGGATGGCCGTTCCTCCTGCGCCATCACCTAAAGGTAGGCTGTAGGTGGTGTAGCCATATAGGTCTAAACGCAGCTCGGGGCGGACCTCCTGAAGAAGGGCAATGTCCAAGTCTGCCGGTCTGATCATGTCGTGTAACATGCGGGTCTTGACAGTGGAGTGGACACCATTTACATTGACTGTTCCCACACGGTATGACTGAGACATATCAAGTGGCGAAGGCAGTGTGCCGGTGCAAGCCCACAGTGATCTCACACACCACACAGCCATCCATCTGCATGCTGCGCATTACTGTGCCGTATGAGTCCCTGACTGGCAGAGCCCTCCGGGCTCAATGTCAGCCATGGGCTCTGGTGGAGATATCGATGTTTCCTGTGCATCATCTGCCTCCATATCGTCTGCCCAATCACCAAGAGACGATTGTGATGTCATTGGTGGCTGGTCGCTTTCACAGGAGCCCACATTTTGGGAGTCGACGCAATGCGCCTCGTTTTCTGGGCCACGAAATTTAGGAGAGTGTTCCTTGTCTTCGGGCACCTTCTGGTGAATGATCCCACTGGAGTCCGTTGCAATTGTGGACGAGTCAACGAAGTCGATGTCTTCCGCCGGCTTCGCATCCCTGTCCTGTTCTTCAGCTAATAATCGCCTCTTCTTGTGGCGCTTGGGAGATTTTTGCTTTCGGGTCCGAGATTCGACATCCACTGGAGGGCGGGGCTCGACACAGTCTCGGTCGCTAGGAATCCCTGTGTCCGATCCAGACAGTGACGGTGGTTGGATGCCCACGGCACTGCGGTGGGCAGAGGTTATAGGAACCTCTGCACCGTTGGGCTGCGGCGGCGTCGACGGCGCTGACTCTCCAACGGAGCTGGCAGCGGCTTGAGGAGGTAGCAGGTTTTGATCATCCATCACATCATGTCGTGCCGCCTCCACATATGTTAGCGGGAGAGAGGTCATAGTGGATCGTTGGGGAAGTTCATTGCGGGGCACCTGAATGAGGCGGCGCTGCAGACACTCAGTTCTAACATGGCCCTCCTGGCCGCAGCCCGAGCAGGTCCTCGGTTGTCCATTATATACAGGGTGAGTCACCTAACGTTACCGCTGGATATATTTCGTAAATCACATCAAATACTGACGAATCGATTCCGCAGACCGAACGTGAGGAGAGGGGCTAGTATAATTGTTTAATACAAACCATACAAAAATGCACGGAAGTATGTTTTTTAACACAAACCTAGGTTTTTTAAAAATGGAACCACGTTAGTTTTGTTAGCACATCTGAACATATAAACAAATACGTAATCAGTGCCGTTTGTTGCATTGTAAAATGTTGAATACATCCGGAGATATTGTAACCTAAAGTTGACGCTTGAAACCTCCGACGTTCAGTTGCGTGTTGTAGCAAACACGGGCCACGGTCGGCGAGCAGCATCTGCAGGGACATGTTTACGGTGACGACCGTGTTTACGAGTGTGGCTGTAGTGCACTGTTGTGGTTTGGTCTAGCTGTCGCAGTGTCCGCATGTAGCGCTTGCTGCTATTGTTATTCTGCATTCGTCTCCGCACGCAGACCAACTGTAGTACACCGTGTTACCAGACGTCTGTGATAGTGTAGTGTTGTAGGAACTGTGACCATGGTGTATTCGAACTCTGAAAAGGCGGCGATGATGCTCATCTATGGCGAGTGTAGACGAAATGCAGCTGAAGCCTGCAGGGTGTATGCAGAACGGTACCTGGACAGACAGCATCCAACGTGCCGCACATTGCAAAACATCTACCGCCAACTGTATGCAACAGGTATGGTCGTAGCACGCAAACGGGTCCGTAACAGGCCCGTCACAGGAGAAGCGGGTGCAGTTGGTGTGTTAGCTGCTGTTGCCATGAACCCACACGTGAGTACACGGGACATTGCGAGAGCCGGTGGACTGAGTCAAAGTAGTGTCATGCGCATACTGCATCGTCACCGCTTTCACCCGTTTCATGTGTCGCTACATCAGCAATTACATGGTGATGACTTTAATCATCGAGTGCAATTCTGTCAATGGGCATTAACAGAGAATGCGTTGCAGTTCTACCTGTTTACCGATGAAGCGGGTTTCACAAACCACGGGGCAGTGAATCTACGGAACATGCATTACTGGTCCGTGGACAATCCTCGCTGGCTCAGACAGGTAGAGCGACAGCGACCGTGGACTGTAAATGTATGGTGCGGAATCATTGGCGACCACCTCATTGGTCTCCACTTCATTGCAGGGGCCCAAACAGCTGCAACATACATCGCGTTTCTACAGAATGATCTGCCAACGTTGCTCGAAAATGTCCCACTGGAAACGCGTCGACGTATGTGGTATCAGCACGATGGTGCACCTGCACATTCTGCAATTAACACTAGGCTGACCCTTGACAGGATGTTCGACGGGCGTTTCATAGGACGCGGAGGAAGCATAAATTGGCCTGCCCGTTCTCCTGATCTCACACCTCTGGACTTCTTTCTGTGGGGTACGTTAAAGGAGAATGTGTACCGTGATGTGCCTACAACCCCAAAGGATATGAAACAACGTATTGTGGCAGCCTGCGGCGACATTACACCAGATCTACTGCGGCGTGTACGACATTCATTACGCCAGAGATTGCAATTGTGTGCAGCAAATGATGGCCACCACATTGAACATCTATTGGCCTGATATGTCGGGACACACTCTATTCCACTCCGTAATTGAAAACGGAAACCACGTGTGTACGTGTACCTCACCCCTCATGGTAATGTACATGTGCGTCAGTGAAAAAGACCAATAAGAAGGTGTTAGCATGTGGACGTAATGTGCTGTTCCAGTCTCTTCTGTACCTAAGGTCCATCACCGTTCCCTTTGGATCCCTACGTAATTCGGTGCTCTCCTATACACACGATCGAACAGCGGAGGAGTGGTACTCAAGCGTCAACTTTAGGTTACAAGATCTCCCGATGTAATTAGCATTTTACAATACAACAAACGGCACTGATTACGTATTTGTTTATACGTTCAGATGTGCTAGCAAAACTAACGGGGTTCCATTTAAAAAAACGTAGGTTTGTGTTAAAAAACATACTTCCGTGCAATTTTTTGTGGTTTGTATTAACCAGTTACACTAGTCCCTCTCCTCACGTTCGGTCTTTGGAATCGATTCGTCAGTATTTGATGTGGTTTAGGAAATATATCCAGCGGTAATGTTAGGTGACTCACCCTGTATAACAATTGCGCGGCAGCCACCAACGAAAATATATGATGGAACGTGCACTTGTCGTACCCCGTTAAGGACAGGGTACGTTTCGAATGTGTTCCATTTCTCCTCTGTGTGGCTCAGAACTGTGCCGTATGGCCGCAGCGCATCAACGACTAGGTTGGCAGGAACTTCGAACGGTAGTTCAAAGATGCGCACGGTAAGCACTCCCAGACCAGCATGGTCGACTCCTACCACGCTCACATTACCGTCTGCGTGACAGAAGCGAAAGCCGTTTGCAGATCGTTGGAGTAACCTGTCGCAGGCCGTTTCGTCAATCAGTTTGAGGTACACTGTGCTGGTTACAATAGACAGATGAATTCCTATCAGTTCTTGTGGTTCTATGTGCATGATGTCTCGTAGAAACCGTTCAGTTTCATGGGCCTTCGGTCTTGTGTACGATGCGTTGAACGTTAGTTTGATTGTAGCTTTTTGATATGAGAACGCCATGGCGGGTCGGTACAGGTACTGTAAGGCAATACAACGGCGCGACCGCGCGCTAGCGGGTAAACAACACCTGCGGAGCACTGCCCGGCGCGCCGAGCCCGTCCGCACGGTATCACGGCTGAAAGCCGACTGCAAGTGAGCTACCCAAGCACTTGCCCGCGAAAGGCAAAGGTTCCGAGGTTGAGTCCCGGTCCGGCACACAGTTTTAATCTACCAGGAAGTTTCATATCAGCGCACACTCTGCTGCAGAGTGAAAATCTCATTCTGGGAGCATTTATATGTGCTTGAAAGACAATTGCAGGTAACTCCATTGGAGGAAGTACTCGTCGATTTATCGTGTCCTGACACAGAATAGAGGAAAGACAGGTGCTTTGTGGTCAGACTGTAATTTCCGAGCGGTGAGGAGGAAATGTAATAAGAGAAATTCACAGTAAAGGCGAGTCAATGACTTGGATCATCGCCAGCCACTGTCACAGGACACCTACGAGAGCCGCAGGTTCTGGGACTCGACACGATGCTTGCAGCAGAAACCTCATGGGATTCCATGATCTCATTAAGACTGTTTATTTGCTACTTCTATGTATTAGAAAAAGCAATGGGTGCAATTGGTTGCAAAACAGAAGTCTGTGTCTGAAGTCACGGGTTCGGATGGTAATATAAGTGACGAGCACTAGCAGCACGGTAAGTACAAACTTGAGAGCAGCACTCCAAGTGAGAGAAACGGACATGTCGGAGCTTACCGAGGCTGGCCACCAGTGACACGGAGTCGGCGCCCCTGCAATATGACTGAGAACTGTCTCTGAATTCGGAAACATGGGGGTTTAGAGAATCGTGGCGGCGCACCGTTACTCCATTTCCATAGTCGACTCACCAACCCACCGGCACCTGACAAGCTTCGGCCAATCTGGCGAGTCATTCTGCATCTCCAGGGCACCTCTGGCCAAACACGTTTAGATTCCTCCCCTACTTCAACTCGGTAGGTAGGGATACTTCTGGATTTTACATTAACAAACTCCATGTTTGGTATCAACAGCGCTCAGCTGAAAGCTAAAAGTCACTGCCACTCCTATTTTGGCCAGCAACAGCAGTGTTTTACGTCACTTGGGCCCGCCCTCCGCCCTTCTGTGGGTGGGGAGTGCTGCAGTAGCACTCTAACCTGTGTAAACCCACCGACAGCGTCTAGACGGTGGGTGGAGTAACCAGTTAGTTGTCTGAAGTGAAACTTCTCCCTTGGGACAGCTGCCCAGAGCATCTGCAATTTGCACGGCTCTAGTCTTACTATTTATGGTTCAAATGGCTCTGAGCACTATGGGACTTAACAGCTGAGGTCACCAGTAACATAGAACTTAGAACTGCTTAAACGTCATCAACGCAACGACGGCTCCCTAATGAGCACATATCTGTTCTCTATGTGTATCTTTTTAATTTGCTTCATCATGTGCTTTTTATTCATTTTATCGATGCATTAATTGGTAAGAGTTGGTTGCTAAAATGAAAACCAAGAAAATAGCCATGGTATATGGGCAACATAAAATTTGTCCAAATGAACAAATAAAAGGGCATGGCAACATTAAAACGAAACAATTTAAGTATCAGATATTAACATTTTCTCAAATTTCAATTACATCCAGGTCGTTTGGGAGACTGCGCCGGACCCGGTCCTGCATCCGATCTTTAGGAGCGTTGCGTCACCTTCACCAGCTTCCTCGTCGTGGAACATACCTTCTGTCTCTTCGTCATCCTTGTCGAGCCGAATTTCTGGAGTGTTCTCGGAAGATAAGCCACAACAGTGTTTGCACATCGGGGAGCATTTCAGTCCAGATCTGCAACATCCACATACTGCTGTGCGTCCTGTTTTGCATGTGCAGGAAACCATCTTCAGTGGCGTGTGTGGTGCCGCATCTTTCGTCATCCTCACGGGAAAAAGCCTGACAAATTTGTCTTCCAGCCACACTGGCACGGATCATTTTTCTTCCCCAGTCAGGTTTGGACTTGATGGTAGTGGAGTGCCACCTTGCTGCGTCCGATGTATGCAGTAACCTTTCACGTTTGAATTTCGCACAGTTGGAATTCCAGTACAGTGCTAAAATCAGCTGTTCTCCCGCCTGTGCTGTTAAGTCCTGAGGGGCTGAGGGTTTAACAAATTCAACAACTTGCACTTTGAGGTGTGACTGTTGCTTCATAAGGTTTAGTAATTTCCCTTTTCCTTAGCTAAAAGAAGAGGATGTGGTATCACATCCTGTGAAGGCCTGGACCGAGCGAGGTGGCGCAGTGGCTAGCACACTGGACTCGCATTCGGGAGGACGACGGTTCAATCCCGCGTCCGGCCATCCTGATTTAGGTTTTCCGTGATTTCCCTAAATCACTCCAGGCAAATGCCGGGATGGTTCCTTTGAAAGGGCACGGCCGACTTCCTTCTCCGTCCTTCCCTAATCTGATGAGACCGATGACCTCGCTGTTTGGTCTCTTTCCCCAAACCAACCAACCAACCAACCTGTGAAGGCATAAGGGTAAATCCGTGATCGAAATTGAAAGAATTACTGGAGTACTACACTCCTACTGATTTCCCTCTTCCTGGGTTATAGAATTAGAAGTTTGTTGTAGCTGTTTCCTCGGCCCGTTATAAGAACAAGCACGGCAGTGTCCTCGCTTACAATTGCCACATGGTCAGACTTAGCAACTTGGGGGACAGCTGTTTCCACAATTAATGAATCGGCAACTTCTGCCAGTAGCACTTGAATACCTCCATCCTCAAGTTTCCTCATTAGCATAAAAACCAAGTGGTTCTTGTTGCCCTTATTTGCGAGAAACTTCTCCTGTGCGACTCCAGCATTTGTATCTTTCTCGAAAATGATATCTCATGAAGAACGTGGTACCTTTAAAAGACGTGATCTTTCAGAAGACTTTGTTCCTCTTTGCGAAGCGTCGCTTTGGTGGACAAAAATTCAGAAGTAGAACGCCCTCTTTTCCGATCAATGGTCTTGTCAGACGCCATAGCTGCGCAGCGTGAGACTGCCATGATTGTTCCCACGGAATGGAAAGTATCCAGCCCGTCAATCGTGCAGATGTTAAAATCGGTGTTATCAGGGATGAGCTGGATGAATCCTTCACTGGTTATGTTAAGTATGCCCAGGTCATGCACTAGAGGACGTCTCAAACAGGGAAGCTTCCATTATTGGAGCTGCGAACCCAGTTGTACTAAGAGCGTCAACAGTAAAGTCTTGACTCGAATCTTTTGTACCTGAACATACTGTGCCCCGTCAATAGTGCAGACAGAAATGACCGTGGCTTTACTGCATAAATAACTGCACGTGACAAAGCACCGCACATTTTTCCCATTTACTTAAGAGTCCATTTCGATTTTAAAAAAGTGGAATTATTTTGACTATCAACTGTATTAACGCTTAATAGTGCCTCAAACTGAAAAATTAGATGCTTTTGTAGCATCAAATTTCATGCAACGTCGATAACCTGACAGTTTTCTTCTGGAGTTGCAAGCAAGGCGTTGGAACCGACTCTTGAGCAAAGTTGGTATAAATGAAAAAACTTTGACAACAGATTACGGATGCACAGATTTTGACATTTAAACAGATCATTCGACGCAAAATTTAATGCTCGTTCAGTCTGGTAAACGTAACATTTTAAGTAGGGTGCATAGTTTTCGAGTAATAGACGAATACCTGAAAAATGTGCCCAAATTTTTTTGGGTTTTTGGCCACAAAAAGTTGTCCCGAGGATTTTGGGGGGTCGCAAATTCGGATTCAACAAACTCTCAACAATATAAACAAGATTAAAAAGATAAAATCTTCTACCTGATATTTTGCAAGCAAAGGGCCCTTTTTGTGATGCCGTTACTGGGCTAACTGGTCTTTCCAGACATGTCCGGTCCGTGCCAGGCACTGCTTTCCAGTTTGCATCCAGTCTGTCCGTGTGGTGACCACAGAGCACAGTGAGGTCACCATTGGTCCTCGATGAAAATGAGACTTCACTGGACTGAGCCCAGGCCGTTGATACAGTCTGTCCACACCGCTGCAGATTCCCACCACTCGAGGCCTAATACTTGGTCTACTCACCCGTCTGGTCTGAATCCGCTGTCTGTGGCGGCGACTGGAGTTTCACCACTCAGCGTCGTTCCAAAGATCGTTTTGTTCTCAGGTGCTACGCGCGATGTTTGCATGTCGGCACTTCCCAGTGTGAACTCAAATATGTTCAATCGTGCCTTCACTTTCGTTACGCTCTATATTTCGAGGAAGGAATAGCAAATTTCTCCACATTTCTTGAAACATTACCGTCTCCTAACTGAAGTGAGGAGGAGTAGTTGGTAAGAGTTTGATGGATGGCTGCAGCATATTGCTTAAGTCACTAAATCTGTGCAAGCAGGAACACATTCAATTTGGGAATGGGACTACGGTCACGGGAGAAGAGAAGGAAACTTCACGATGCCGATGGCACTATAGTTCTGTCAGAGGCGGAAAAAGCCAACTGAGTGCAACGGATTGTGACTAGAATAAATGCCACAAGTGAACATCAATGAATCTAAAATTGGGGTACAGTCGACTGTTTTCGTACAACTAAATCAGGCGATACACACTACATTACATTACAAAATTAGAAACTGCATGTAGTAGTCGAACTGTGCTATTTGGACAGCAAACTAATTGGGCGGTGGCAGAAATAAGGACAGCATAAAATGCAGAGTGACAAAATCAAGAAGTTCTATCCATAAAGAGACGTAAATCTTAACGATGAATACCGATTTTAGTGTTATGAACTGTTATCCGAAGGTATTCGTCTGCAGTGTAGCCTTGTGAAAAGCGGACGATAATGCCTGTAGGTAAGAGGAGAATGCCAGCTTTTCGCATGTATTTTGTTTACCGACAAGCCTGCCTTCACAACGAAAGGAACATTGCACAGCCACAATAGCAATGTCCGGTAGTTAGAAAATCTTAAACCAACACGTGTGTTCCACCATTAATGTGTTGGCAAACTCTTACAGAAGAGAATTCAGTGTCCACAAATGAGTTTTGTACCAGAACGTTAGCGTGTTTACTTCGGTTAAAAGTCCCGCGAAACAACTGAAGTTTGTTTACTTTTCCTCTCAAATGTGTACTCGTCTTCGTTTTCACTTGTATTCTTCATAACACAAACTTTTTGCACTAATTTGGGGCGAACAAGATGAAGGGCGCTGCGAAAAACTCTTAGAGCAAGTTATGAAAGTTCCTGTACGTTTAGCAAGAGCTGAGAACCTCTTTGCGAAAGGTCAATTAGTGAATGATATTGCTCCGCCCCGGTAGCTGAGTGGTCAGCGTGACAGACTGTCAATCCTAAGAGCCCCGGGATCGATTCCCGGCTGGGTCGGAAATTTTCTCCGCTCAGGGACTGGATGTTGTGTTGTCCTAATCATCATCATTTCATCCCCATCGACGCGCAGGTCGCCGAAGTGGCGTCAAATCGAAAGACCTGCACCAGGCAAACGGTCTACCCGACGGGAGGCCCTAGCCACACGACATTTCCATTTCCAGTGAATGATAATGTACACTCCTGGAAATTGAAATAAGAACACCGTGAATTCATTGTCCCAGGAAGGGGAAACTTTATTGACACATTCCTGGGGTCAGATACATCACATGATCACACTGACAGAACCACAGGCACATAGACACGGGCAACAGAGCATGCACAATGTCGGCACTAGTACAGTGTATATCCACCTTTCGCAGCAATGCAGGCTGCTATTCTCCCATGGAGACGATCGTAGAGATGCTGGATGTAGTCCTGTGGAACGGCTTGCCATGCCATTTCCACCTGGCGCCTCAGTTGGATCAGCGTTCGTGCTGGACGTGCAGACCGCGTGAGACGACGCTTCATCCAGTCCCAAACATGCTCAATGGGGGACAGATCCGGAGATCTTGCTGGCCAGGGTAGTTGAATTACACCTTCTAGAGCACGTTGGGTGGCACGGGATACATGCGGACGTGCATTGTCCTGTTGGAACAGCAAGTTCCCTTGCCGGTCTAGGAATGGTAGAACGATGGGTTCGATGACGGTTTGGATGTACCGTGCACTATTCAGTGTCCCCTCGACGATCACCAGTGGTGTACGGCCAGTGTAGGAGATCGCTCCCCACACCATGATGCCGGGTGTTGGCCCTGTGTGCCTCGGTCGTATGCAGTCCTGATTGTGGCGCTCACCTGCACGGCGCCAAACACGCATACGACCATCATTGGCACCAAGGCAGAAGCGATTCTCATCGCTGAAGACGACACGTCTCCATTCGTCCCTCCATTCACGCCTGTCGCGACACCACTGGAGGCGGGCTGCACGATGTTGGGGCGTGAGCGGAAGACGGCCTAACGGTGTGCGGGACCGTAGCCCAGCTTCATGGAGACGGTTGCGAATGGTCCTCGCCGATACCCCAGGAGCAACAGTGTCCCTAATTTGCTGGGAAGTGGCGGTGCGGTCCCTTACGGCACTGCGTAGGATCCTGCGGTCATGGCGTGCATCCGTGCGTCGCTGCGGTCCGGTCCCAGGTCGACGGGCACGTGCACCTTCCGCCGACCACTGGCGACAACATCGATGTACTGTGGAGACCTCACGCCCCACGTGTTGAGCAATTCGGCGGTACGTCCACCCGGCCTCCCGCATGCCCACTATACGCCCTCGCTCAAAGTCCGTCAACTGCACATACGGTTCACGTCCACACTGTCGCGGCATGCTACCAGTGTTAAAGACTGCGATGGAGCTCCGTATGCCACGGCAAACTGGCTGACACTGACGGCGGCGGTGCACAAATGCTGCGCAGCTAGCGCCATTCGACGGCCAACACCGCGGTTCCTGGTGTGTCTGCTGTGCCGTGCGTGTGATCATTGCTTGTACAGCCCTCTCTCAGTGTCCGGAGCAAGTATGGTGGGTCTGACACACCGGTGTCAATGTGTTCTTTTTTCCATTTCCAGGAGTGTATTTTGATGGACGTAGTATGGACAATGAATGCCACATCAGCTCTTGCGCACGGCAGAATACTACTTTTCAGTACGATACTATCTCGGCGAATCAGCGACACTTACGGGAATTTACATGAACAACTGGCAGCCAAAATCGAAAACCTCCTACAGTATTCCACAACACTTGTTGGGTCCACAAATATTAACGACGCGGATGAGTTAATCTTTTTTTTTATTTTTGTAATGAAGAGTCCCTGGATGTGATTTAGATAAGGAACACTGCTACAGCCGCGGATATTTTAGCAGCAGTTGAAACAGGAGCTGGATGAATAGGACTCACTTGCGAAAAACAGTCTTCCGTAACGACAGACGGGGCTCCAGCAATATCAGGAAAGGTAGGAGGCTGTACGAGACTCCTGCGGAAAAATCTTAACATGCCAAACTTACCTTCCGTTCATTGATGCGCGCACTAAGAGGCTGTTTGGGTAGACGTTATTGGTGTTCGTAGGGCATATCGTAACTCTACTCGCTCTTACTTGCTCATTTACCGTCAGTTCAAAGAATTTTCGACTTTCGTTGGAAGAGGAGTATCGAGATATGCCCTACCACTCTGAGGCGGCCTTATCAGCGGATCGGGGACGTGCACGCGCAACACCACTGAACAGCTAACACGATTGTTCGTCGCTATCGTCGTCATCGCCGCTCGCGCGGTACTGTGTATCGGGCAATGTGGAACTGAAGACAGGTGACATCAAGGTCAAGAATAATGTAAAGGTGAAAGGAGTAGGTGCCAACGCTGTCATTGATGGACCTTGTGTGTTTGTAGGTTGTAAATTCAGCTTTTCTGTTACTCAGCCTGCTTCTCCCCCACTGGCAATCGTAGTGGTTGGCTTACACTTGTTGTTGCCAAGTGTGGTAGAATTTCTGAAATAGGTGGCCTTTAGAGTTGTAATCGTAGAGATGTAATTGCTTACCGAACTATTCATCTTAGTGTGGTTAAGAATGAGGGTGGTTCTAATCTAGTTCCTCCTCAAGCTTTGTTTTTGTCAACTCGTAGTCGTAGGAAAGTAGATGATGAAGCTGTGTATATTTCGTTTAAGGATCATGGTTGTTGTGAATCATTGAACCTAACTAGTGATTTGATTCGGTATTATCATGAATAAAGTTGACCTTGAACCCAAAAAAAACTACAGATGGAAGCTGAGAAGCGATTCTTCTCGGTATTGTAGCTCTCAGGGGCACTCTGTGATGCACACAGTGTCTCTGGGAACCTGTGTGAACCGCCACACGATTGCCTTGGCAGCTCAGTGTGTTTAGCGTGCTTATACAGACGAGTGGACGTTTGAGGTACTTTGCGTTGCCCACTAGGCGTTCCATTAAGCGACGCTCTGGTTTTTACAAGCGTCGCCGAACTCTAAATGAAACTTCCGGTGATTGCGCAAGACCGCTGATAAGGCCGCGCGGAGGCTATAAATAGCCCTAACGGGTGGTTGATTTAAGATTTTTAGCAAACAGTATGACCCTAGTAAATGATCTAAGTCTGAAACTCCAAAAGTAAAGTGATCTCATAATCGATATGGTTAGCAAAATAAAAGGTTTCCAACGTAAACTTCATCTCCTCAAGTTCACCACCTTGAGCTATGTAAGCGCTACATAAATTTTACCTCCAATTACCGGCCGGTGTGGCCGTGCGCTCTAGGCGCTTCAGTCCGGAGCCGCGTGACCGCTCCGGTCGCAGGTTCGAATCCTGCCTCGGGCGTGGATGTGTGTGATGTCCTTAGGTTAGTTAGGTTTAAGTAGTTCTAAGTTCTAGGGGACTGATGACCACAGATGTTAAGTCCCATAGTGCTCAGAGCCATTTTTTTTTTACATCTAATAAAGCATCCAGATTTTTAGAGTGCTTTGTTCGAAACGGTATTTTGACAGCATCTGTGCGGGAAGGAGCGCGCTTTGAAAAATACGTCGAGACGCTATAATACCTCGAAAATATGTTAAATGAGTTTAACGACCGATTCCTGGTAATGCACTGATACATCAATAACAGCGGAATAAAGTCGATTTTTGCTAAACGTATAAGTGCAGAATTACAGTCGAAATAATAGTACACAGCGCCTGTACATTAAAACATATTACTTCAAAGCAACTTTAAACTCTACTTTCATTTATTAACTTTTGGCTTTGTTTTTGTTGCAGGAAATTACGAACTTGCAGCCAATACTTAACATGTTTATAAAGGCCTTTCCCATAGCAGTTGAAAGCGTGTCGACAGATTTACATTTAGAACTAGTCGATTCGCAAACCGATGACCACCGAAAGGATTTATTTTACAGTACGAAGCGTTGTACCACAATTTGTCGAAGGAAGAATTTCCAAGGTTGCGCAGAGAAGCAGTGAAGGTTACTTCATTGTTTGGTTCCACATACACTGAGCTTCCGAGTATCCAGAGATAGCAGAGGTTCTGCTATAAATGTTTTCACTAGCAAGTTCTAGAGAACGTCACCACCCCCAGCGAGGTTCCCTGTGTTTGGCAGCCGCCAGGTCCAGCCACCGTGACTCCCGTGGAACCACACAGAGTGCGACACTCGTCAACACGTCTGTTTGTTTCTCCTCCACAGACAATAGGCGGCGACCTGATTGCAGTTGCAAGAGACAGCCCCCACGTTCTGACTTTTATTTTGGTTGTTGGAAGATACAATGACCTCTCATATCACCATGACCATGATCTCAGCTTTCCCATGTACAATGGAACATATTTTAGTGCACTACAAGCATGTCTGACGGAAGATTGCTGTTTGTGTAGAAAGTATCACCGCGTCAACGTACACGGCAGTTATCACTAGTGCTGGTAGCGTTCCACAATCAGCGACGTCCGTGGGTGGGTCTCGTCGACTGCTAAACTGTACAATGTTGTTTTGACATGAGACTTAATTTATTCAAAAGTGGTTTAAGCCCCTGTTGTGTACATAGTTCCGCGTAGCCAGCCCGTACACAACTTTCCCACATGAGCGCGCCCCGCTAAGCACAATAGCGCAGGCGCAGCGCTCGTCCGTCTCCACACTACGAGATGGCGCTGCCATAAAGACGGGCCAAATTCTGCTTCCGCCGATCCGCGTATTAATATGTAATGCAGCCAATGAGATTGCTGCTAACGTAGAACCTTTCCTCCTCGCGGATCACACCCGCGCAGTGATACCTGAACGCGCGAGGTATTATAACGAGTGTACAGACCTCTGATCAGTCAGTCTGCATTAGTCTGCGTGAGTCTGCATTAGTCTGCACCAGTCTGTACAAGTCTGCATTAGTCTGCATTTGTCTGTATCAGTCTATAGTCAAGTTTCAGTCTGCGCCTAATAAGATTATCATATTCCTGTACATAGTCATGAAGATAAATGAATAGACACATTGTCAAGTATCAGAGATATGTGAGAATAAGATTAACATACCAAGACCAAAGGAACTTCAGATTGGCAATTGTAAATAGTGTCCAGAACCAAGTTAAGTTATTTCTATGCTTGTTATTATTTTAATAAATGTCTGTGAAAATTAATCAAGTTCTGTTTAAAGTTGGTCACCGTCAATCTGCTACTCCAAGCGTTCAAGTGGCATTTCTATCGTCTGACCTAACGGCAGAAGAAAAACTCTCCACGATAACACCACAAGACATATTGCTGACACTCGCCTACTTTGCTAGAGCCACAAGTCAAATAATCTGATGGTGTGTATACCGAAGGTCTCACAGTACGCACACCACAAAGCAGCGATGTGCACTGCGGAGTACAGCTGTAGATGACCGGCCACAGGGTGTGCTGACTACGGCCGGCGGTCTTCAGCGTTTGAGTAGTGCTCTTCACTGTTCCGAGGAGTTTGCCGGACTTCCGCAGCTGAACTGCTGAACACGGCTCTCTGCCTGACACTGGAACAATTACTGGGATCAGAGGAGTGCCAGGAACGGCTGAGGGCGGGTCGAGATCTCTGGGCGTCACCGGCAACGCTGGTCGCTCAGCACGTGCTGAGTGGGAGCACTGCCATCCGTGGGAGGCGGGTGGGTGCGCTGAGCTGAGCGGGGAGTGTTCTGTGTGCCGGCACTTTTCCTTTAAATATAAATGCGCTCCTAGAGCGTTTTAGAAATCCTATAGATACTGAGAAACGATGCTTTCTAGTGAACGAAAATGTAATGCTGAAAACTTTCCGTCCACAGAACTTTCACATCGTGAAAGCGCGGCTTCGCGCTAAGCGCCACGAGGAGTTGGTGGCGCAGTGGGAAGCCTACTTTGAGAAGATCAAGCCGGTGGCCGCTGCTGGCGTCAGAGGGGAGCAGCGAGCCGCTCACCAGGACTCGCGGCTGCAGGCAGCTCCTGTTGAGGACTCACAGATGGAGAGCCGCGTCACTGGAGAGGTGAGGCAGCGTCATGGCTACAGTAAAGGGTATAAGAGCAGAATTCAGCAGGTGTAGTGATAATGGTGACCTAATTCCAACTCCATCTCTCTCCAGGAAGCGCAGCAGGAGGGATGTTCTCTCCAGCCACCGCAACAGATGGGAGATTCGGTACAAGAATCCCAGAAGAAAGAAGCTTCTCTCCAGGAATCGCAGGTGGAGGGACGCGTTGTTGGAAAGGTAATGCAGCATTATGATTACCGAGATCTGTAGAAAGATAGAGTCGTCTAGATTTAAACTAGTGAGTAAGTTATAACTCGATCTTAGAAGATTCACACTGCGGAACTTGCCCCTCACTCGCACAGTGTACAAGGCCACTTGACAGGAAAACGGTGCTGTGTATTTAAGGTAAGAGGACTGATGTGGTAGCGATCCAAAGCAGTACAGGTCAACAGCACTGACACGAAACGATAGTCGGTGCGAAAATTTGTTGCCTCGAAGTGTTAAGGTGATCATACACTGCCGGACTTGGAAGGAGT
The DNA here is from genome assembly GCF_021461385.2 of Schistocerca piceifrons. Lineage (NCBI taxonomy): Eukaryota > Metazoa > Arthropoda > Insecta > Orthoptera > Acrididae > Schistocerca > Schistocerca piceifrons. Next base: position 565,522,226 of record NC_060143.1, read on the forward strand.
TGTACCATGCTGCATTGCTTCGAAATTTATGAAATTCTGTGGGAAGTCGTCTCACGACGAGTAGAAAAATGATTAAACTTTCCGATAATTCTGGACTGATCTCCATTATCGACATCACAATGAGGTTAGATCTTCCCTTGGAGGCAGAACGTAGACGGCTCTACTACTATCTCGTTTGTGGTGTCGTTTGCATATCCAAGGTTGTATTACACATCATTCCAAATTGAAATTTATTCATTGCGGCGTTCATAGTGTTGTAGTTTTAATCTGAACTTTTAGAATTTTACTCTGACAAAATTTATATTTTCCTGTGCAGCTTGATGACGCTACGCTTACGCAGACAGTCGCCATGGTGCACTCCTCACCCGTGTCGTCCAGTGAGGAAGAGTCGCTGCCCACATCCCGCGGCATGCGAGGCTGCAGGCGATGCTGGGCAGAGAGGCTGGGAGACAAAGCTGTAGTGCGGCCCCACTGCCGCCAGGGGTACAGACTGTCCAGGAAATAAAGTGGTTCCTTTCCACAAATTCAAGTGTTGTTCTCTCATTTATTTTCCATAAACCTACAGAAATAGTAATCGGCGATATGTACTCCGACTTACATTCTGATATGTTTTGAACTTGTTGATTCCATTACCGTTTGCCCTCTATGGCCTCAATAACAGTCAGTAACACTAGTCGTGAAACACGTGCAAAAAACACAAGGATCTTAACGAATTCGGTGCGGCAGCTGTATTTGGTTAGCATGTGATCTCTGTTTCGGACAGGAAGAATAGCTGCTGCCTCTTAAACAAACAATGTTATCATGCTTTTAGGGGCTGCAGAGCGACCTATGGAGAAAGAGCACACTCAGTTTATGTTTCTGGACAAGTTTCTACGACGGATGTACTGCACCATTAACTTGTGTTACTAGTGTCGGCGTTTACTATATTTAAAAACGTCTCATCTGGAAAACAGTAACGGATGCTCAAAATATATGAAATCAGAGGGCAAAATATTGGGAAATCTTAAATGGTCCTTCTCTTGGAAAGTGCGCAACTGAGAAGTGTCTCACGGGTATATCGCTGGATTGGTAATTCATAGCAGACGGAAGAGATGCAAGTAGTTACTGATGTAAGACGACGTTACAAAGTAGTGACATATTTGTCGTGCATAAATATAGGATGAATCCCCTATCCTAAAAAGGAAAAGGAGTTATTGATACCTGAGACCTGGAACAGGGATCGGGATTAATTTAAGGAAAACACGTGCACGGGTCTTTTATCATTCCCAAAGAAATATTTTATTTAATAACAATTCTGTCATAAATCATCTTACAGTTGCCAAGTTTCGTGCGACATACATACAAATAGCTTAGGTTTTAAATGAAAATCACAATGGTATAAGGACATTAGCATTATACATAAAACTACAGACGGTACTCGAAGAACATGTCAACTGTGTAGTACTATGATGGCCCGATTACAGACAGTTAACTGATTAAATAAACCTGTGGCCTCACTCTGTCCGCGCGACTAGCATCGCATCTGTGGGCTGATCCCACAACAGGACTTGAATATAAGTTTAGCAAATAAAAGACATTAACATGCACACATCTTCACTGGTTATTCTGTTCTCATATAGGTTTGTTAGAGTAACAATCTCAGTACATTTATATACACTCTACAATCTTCCTTTACACAAACGCCGCACCAATGTGTCTCATCACATTATTGAGGCCAATTTGGCCAAACGCTACTCGAGTGTATAAATCAAAGGAGACGATGGTACTTCACTGATTGGTCACAAGCCTGTTACGCATAAATCAAATTAAGTACTTAAATATACTACTGGGCTCCTAAAAAAGTATTAAAAGGATGAAAAAAATTAAATCGTTTGTTTCAAGAAATCAAGAAACTCAGTGTACAAAGTCATTTAAAAATGTAATTATATAATATTTGAACTAAAGTTCAGTCTTGATCACAACACTTACGTCTCAATAACATAGGTGACCGGTTTCGGTTATATTTATATAACCATCTTCAGACTCATGGTTTCCTTGGTGGATGGTAGGCGGAGCTCTCCTCAACTCTCCTCAGTTGACTTCGTAGCAGCTGAGGAGAGCTCCGCCTACCATCCTCCAAGGAAGGCACGGGTCTGAAGATGGTTACATAAATATAACCGAAACCGGTCACCTATGTTATTGAGACATAAGTGTTATGATCAAGACTGAACTTTAGTTCAAATATAATAATCTATTGATCAATGTATTCCAAAAATGTTTACCAAAATTATATAATAACTCAAGCATAAGTCAAGGTACACCTCGACTGGAGTTTCTTAGGGACTAACAGACACTGTAATTTGGATACGCACCAAACGGCAGTTCTATAAACTGAAGGGCTCCTCAACACGGAGTAAGAGAGTGTGTTAATACAAACATGCACAAACACACAACCAACACATGCGTACCTTTACTCGGGGCGCACAGAATTATAGTTGCAGTAAAGTGCAGTAACTCCCGGCAAGAAGGTCCACAAAGGCTACAACAAAGAGAAATTACCTTCATTATTCTCAAATACTCAATACTAATTATGATTTCAAGCTTGGCGCTTATAAAAACCTCCACACCGACACACACAGCCCAAAAGAGATCACTGAAAGACTTAAAGGAACCGGATTCAGAATAAACGATCTTCAGGTACAGCACTTATTCAACAGTCTTCACTTATAATTTCAAATAAATGCGAAGGACGCCAATAACTTCAGGATTCCAGGTAGGCGCCTGATAACATTGCTATCTTGCTCATAGCTGCTAACAAGTCCCTCAGAACATTCGGCGAATTTCACACGCTACAACTGACTGACGCACTTCGTAACCAGCTTGCTCACGACGGGAGCCGGTCCATGTCAGCTTAACTCGCCGGTTGCAACGGTCAACGATGCAGGAAAACGCGGGCCCCCGTGGTCCAACGATCAACAGTGTATCAGCTCGCTGCAGCTGCCAGGACGCCGAGTACTCAACCACACCCGTCCAGCTCTGTGTCCCACACACCACTCCCTACCACACAGTCCCAGAGGGAACACGTGACCGAGCAAAGACGATACGACGAGGGTCAGAATCGATGGAAGGCGCACACAACTGGCTCCCGTAGGACGGCGCTCGCGCCCTCGCAGAAGCCGCGACGGCTCGGTACCTTCAAAATCTGCGGTCGGTTCCTGGACATTAAAAACATATCACAAGAAACCTGCAGAATGAAAGTGGATTTACATGATTCTTAGCAACAATGAACATGTACACTCAATACAAGTAAATGAGAACAACAGTACAGTCAGTACACAAATCCGATGTCTCATTATAAACTGCCAGAGTCATTGAGGAACCGTATTGATCAGACTGTATGACATGTCACTCAGTGAACACTTTCAGTATAGGTGATGTTGTAAGGATACGAAGCTGAGGATCATGTTAAACAGAATGTCGTAGCAGTTGTACAGATGCTTGCTTGTTGTCGAAGGTGCATATTCCCTCTTGATATGATTTCAGAGGGTAAATTAATCGAAAAATCAAGGATGTAACACAGTTCCTCTGTGTAATTATGCACAAACACGCACGCACTCTCTGTCTCTCTCTCTCTCTCTCTCTCTCACACACACACACACACACACACACACACACACAAACACTATCACACACACGTAATTCCACACGCGCCATTAATAAGAGGAGTAAACTGCTGTAACAGTTTCTTATAGCACACTTCAACGTAACGTTACAGCGTTTGAAAGACCATGCGATAATAAACCCAATGACATTATCAGTAAATACGTATTCTCTGAAATTAGGGAAGTTGTTCCTGGGACTGAGAGCGGAAGTGAGTTCTATGTAGCAGTGTGGATCTACAGACAATGCTAACTTCTCTTGCTGTAATAGAAAAGCTTTTTGTATACCGATGATATGGCGATTATATTTGTTGTGCTAATGGTTCAAATGGCTCTGAGCACTATGGGACTCAACTTCTGAGGTCATCAGTCCTCTAGAACTTAGAGCTACTTAAACCTAGCTATCATAAGGACATCACACACATCCATGCCCGAGGCAGGATTCGAACCTGCGACCGTAGTGGTCGCGCGGTTCCAGACTGTAGCGCCTAGAACCGCTCGGTCACCCCGGCCGGCTGTTGTGCAAACATTTTTACATCTACATCTACGTCTACATCTACACTGACACTCCGCAAGTCGCGCGTGACAGAGGATATCCTGTACCAGTACTGGTCATTTACTTTTCTGTTCCATTCCCAAATACAGCTACGGAAAAACGACTATCTACATGTCTCAGTATGAGCCATTATTTCTCGTGTATTATCTTCGTGATCCTTACGCGCAATGTTTGTTGGTGGCAGCAGAAGCGTTCGTCAGTCAATTTGAAATGCCGTTTCTCTTTTCCTCGAAAAGAACGTCGTCTTACCTCTAGGGATTTCCGTTTGAGTTCCCGAAGCTCCCCATGATACGTGCTGTCCGAACGTACTGGTACTAAATCTAGCAATCCGCCTCCGATTTGTTTCGAGGTCTTCCCTTAATCCGACTACATCCGGATAGCAAACATACGAGCAGTACTCGATAATAGGTAACATCAGTAATATATGTGGTCTCCTTACAGATGAACCACACTTACCTAAATTACCCCGAGTATAACGATGCACACCAATCGCCTGCCCTTCCACATTCCTCACATGTCTCTCTATTTCAGTTGTTAAACCTAACGATATTTCGTGTATTAACAAGAATATTAACAAAACTGAAATGATTTTATTCTAACGAGCTTCCCATTAATGTCACGCTGACTAAACATTTAACTACGTTAGTAATGATGGATAAACTTCAGAGAGCTTAGAGTTTTAAATTATGGTGTTGAACGTAATGTAATGGATATCACAGTCAGTGAAACTATAAAACGAAAAGAAGCTATGGATCTCTCAATAATGTGATAAGACACATTGGTGCGGCATTTGTGTAAAGGAAGGTTGTAGATTGCATATAAATGTGTTGAGATTGTTACTCTAACGTATTAAAATAGCCGTTACCTGAGATGGCTTAGCTACGCGTGAGCAGATGCAGTGCGACAATTTGGGCGCGTACTGTCAGCACCCCCTGGTACTGTTCTTACCTCTACGCTTCAGCGAACTCAACGAAGCCCAGTTTATGTCAATAATTGTTTGTGGCGTGTATTCGATGAAGTTTTCGACAAGGTGTTCCATTGGCGTTGCCCCCCAAGCAGTGTCTGGAAGTGTGGGGCACTTCACCTGATAGGAGGAGGAGGAGGAGATTACTGTTTAACGTCCCGTCGACAACGAGGTCATTAGAGACGGAGCACAAGCTCGGATTAGTGAAGGATGGGGAAGGAAATCGGCCGTGCCCTTTCTAAGGAATCATCCCGGCATTTGCCTGAAGCGATTTAGGGAAATGACGGAAAACCTAAATCAGGATGGCCGGACGCGGGATTGAACCGTCGTCCTCCCGAATGCGAGTCCAGTGTGCTAACCACTGCGCCACCTCGCTCGGTTCACCTGATAGAGCTGACTGTTGTTGTCAGCGAGAACATCGCCCCACTATTGTTAAAATTCTATGGATTTATTGTTAAACAATTTCATTACAAAAATGTTTTAAATGTATAGGACATCTACTGGGACTACTGAACACTATAGACTTTGACATTTATGAATGTACGGTGTACTGTGAAAAATAAAACACTTAGTTCATCGTAAAAATTCTGTTTTCGTCGAACTCTTTATTTGAGTAAGGCAGTAAATTGACTAAACTGAAGTCCCTGTAATAACTTCGCCGGCCGCGGTAGCCGAGCGGTTCTAGGCGCTCAGTCCGGAACCGCGCGATTGCTACGGTCGCAGGTTCGAATCCTGCCTCGGGCATGGATGTGTGTGATGTCCTTAGGTTAGTTAGGTTTAAGTAGTTCTAAGTTCTAGGGGACTGATGACCTCCGCAGTTAAGTCCCATAGTGCTCAGAGCCATTTGAACCGTTTTTTGTAATAACTTCAAGTTGAAAGGCAATATTAAGATGTATCTTGAAACGGAGGCTTCTGAAATTCTCATAATTAAACTGTGATTCCCGTAAAGTTCCTTATCATGCAATTCAGGAAGTTGAAGCAGATTCAGTTTTTTCATGACTTTGATTCTGGGACACTTCTGAGGGAAAGTGCCTTGATATCAGTGATTTTATCAATTTCAGAAAGGTGAAACGTGTAAAGTCAGCGTTTTCAAAAGCATTCTGTGACAGATAATCGGAGAGCTTAATTATCAAAAAGTACTTGAGATCAATTTTAATTCACTTAGTGAATAATCATCGATCCCTTGCTAGCAACGTACAAGAACTTTATCGTTCGATTTGCAAGATTTTAACAAATTGCCCCAAATCAGAAGGGATTTTCAAAACAAATTAAAGGCATAAACCGCTGTTTAATCAAACTACAGTAACTAATTATTTACGATGAATGTTGTGTGAACATTGCGAATTAATCGTGCCGCTACATCGCAGCTAAAGAATATCGCTGATGCCAGAATTTTGCCAAGTCGAGTTTCCATTGTTTCAGCTAACAATATTCAGCTATAGACCTACTTCGACGCAATATACGCCGCAGTTTGAACCTCCCCTTCTCACTAGGTCAGCAAAACGATTCTGCGATGTTTAATCAACTCAATCCGGAGTAAAATTTCCAGTTAAATACATCCCCAAGCAAGGATAAAAACCTCGAGTTATGCTGCCTCCCACTCCGACACACAGTGTCAATGTTCTGTGCACAGAAGTATAATTATTACGAAAGAAGACATCTTCTTAACATCGTAACCCAAAATATAATGGGCCGGGGTTCCTCCAAGAGATCCTCATTGTAAGAAATCGCAAACAACACGCTAGCGCGACCTATTCCGGCTTTTTTCACCAGTGGTTCGCATCCATATCATAGCAGACGTTAAACGAATTAAACACGAACAGCTAGGAAAGTAACAGGTCTGAAAGAATCTACATAAATACTCCGTCAGCTCTTGATAAGATTTCGAAGTGGTGCAAAAATTGGAACCTTTAGCAAATGTTAACAAGCGGAAAATTGTGCACTTCACAATATGAAGAAACGTAGTATCCTATAATATCAGTTAGACAGATATGGACTCTGCCGACTCCTACAAATACCTGGGAGTAACTCTTCGTAGGAAAACGAAATGAAATGATCACGTAGGCCTAGAGGAGGGTAAATCGGGTGGTAGACTTCGGTTTATCGGTGGAATACTATATATATGTAATCAGTCTACAAAGGAACTGCTTACAAATGGCTCTTACATCCTATTCTAGAATAACGCTCAAGTGTGTGAGACCTGTTCCAAGTAGGGCTCGATGGCGATGTTGAACTTAAACAGAGAAAGGCAGCACAAACGGTCAGACTTTAGTTTGATCAGTCGGAAACTGAACTGGCAGTCTCTTGAAGACAGAGATAAAGTATCCCGAGAAAGCCTACTTACAAAGTAGCAAGAATCTATTTTAAATGATGACTGTTGAAATACACTACAACTAACAACGTATCACTCGCACAGGGATCATGAGGACAGGATTAGATTAATTACAGCATGCAGAAAGGCACTGAAACAGTCTCTCTTTCCGTGCTGATACGTGAATCGAAGGAGAAGAAACACTAATAAGCGCTACAGTGGGAAGTGCTCTATGCCGTGCCCTTCACACTGATATGCAGAGAACTGATACAGAAGCAGATGCAACTCATATGAAGGTGTAACAGGAAAGTTGTTTCATATAATATAACTTGCGCAGGGAAGCGAGACAACGGCGTAATGAAACAGTCTAAAACAATGGAAGGCATTGTAAATCTGATTTTCAGTTAAATGTTTGCAACTTTTTTGGGTGAACAGCACACACATCGAAATGTCTATTGACACAACACTGGGATACCTTACAGCAATTTCCACGACTTTGTTTTCGGGATCGAGCTGTCAGATGCTTTTAAGTGTGCTGTGATCAGCTGTACGTGATTCTGGAACACTTATAGTCTTCTACAATAGACACTGTCGGGGAAAAAATTCAGCACCCTCAAGTGCTTTGATCAGCGGTACCACGGTGCATCCTGAGAGGTCTTATGGTTAGTTATTCGTCACCGTCAACAGCGACCAAATGGCGCTCTGGTGGTTTGTCTCTCTGCCTTCTGTTTTCGATCTGCAGGCAGTGAACATGCTGAGTTTAGAGGTGACCATTGTGCGAACCGTTTGTCCTAGGGTACAGCAATGTCCCGTCGTAGAGTACATACTCCTATTAATCAACTTCAGTTCCAGTGTAGCACTGTGGGCCTGCGGGAGACTCGATGGAAGCGTCGACGCATTGCCGCGCATGTCGAGCACAGTGCATCGGTGGTGTGTCTTCGCTTTCAACAGTGGTGTGACGAAAATGCGCAGGTCAAGACTGCACGTTTTTCGAGCAGCAGTCTCCGACCGAACACAATACAAGTGGAAAATTCGGAAGCATTTTGCACCTGCACACCCAGCACCACTGGGAATCGTCTGCCTGCAACAGCACCTAGATCTCGTGTGCCTCTGGCATGACAGTCATTGAAACCAGGACACCTCCAAGCACAGCTATTCTGGTGTCGTGAAACAGTCGAGGGGAGTTTGGAATGCTGCTCTGTCATCTTCAATGATGAGGGCAAGATCTGTCTGTGTACGGGTGTCGAACATACATGTACGGCGCACACGTGGTGGGTGGCCTATTGCGAACTGCATCCACCCACGACACACGGGTCCCATCTAAGGTGTCTTTGTGTGGGGAGCCAGCAGTTACAAGTCTCAGTGACATTTTGTGTTTCTGTAGGGCAAAGTAATTAGTGCCCGATACATGGCACAGATTGATAAACCCGCGCTACTGCCGTTTCGTTGACATGATACGACGCCAGGGAATGTGCTTTTCATGGTAAGCACAATTTTCATGGCCAGCAAGACTGCCAACATTTGCACACATCGAAGTGGGAACTTATTGGGAACTTATTCGTTCTCGAGGCGTACAAAGAGTTTTGCCGAATTGCACTAAAGGTGTTTGGCACAAACTACCGCATGATCTTATTCGGCACATTTACGACTGTTTGCAGATGAGAAAGATGTAGACATTCTTCAAGTAATTGGATACGGAGAAATTTTGCTGAAAGTAATTTCTGACATGGCAGACAAGAATGGACGTAGGAGCGACAGAGTTATACACTTGACCAACGCCTTACAGACTGTGAACTCACTGTCCAGTCAGGAGATGATGCATCAGTGGGAGGTGAAGCCAGCTACCCGACCGTTGTGTTCGTCCTTCCGAGTATTTTTTTTACGTGGAAGGAAGCTCACTCACATCTTCGGACGAGGCACCCCGCTTACACATATCTCTTTATTCTGGCGGGAGGACATATCCGTTCGTAGAGGCTGTGGCGTTCGTCCTGCGATACTTCAAATTCAGCACAGTGTATTTTAAAAGTTGTCAAAAGGGCAGTGATTAATGTAGCTGTGGACGTCCCCTCTATTTTAGCTGAGTTAGGTACGGAGTTCCAGTTCGTAGGAGAATCATTTGTCGTGTTTATTCTGGAGATAAGGCTGCCATAAATCGACGACGTACTGTTTTACTTCTTTTGAAAAGAGCATCGAATACTTTGAGACGTGGTAGTTCTCAACGAAACAAGTAAAATAAGTCCAATAAACAAGGGTCCGGAAACGCTTACTTTCCGAGATAAGCACTTGGTTATACGAAGGGCTGCACGCTGTCTTATTGACATCACTCTACCTACCATTAACTGGTCTGCCGGCAGTTGTGTGGGTCGAGGCGTGTTGTAGACTACGATAGTTTTCGCCGTGTTTGTGTGCTTCATTGTACAGTACTGTCAACCATGGGTACGTATCATGGTGTTTTACACTCTTCTAAACGCGAGGTCGCTTATATGTTTACTGTTATCGCGCAACTTTTACGTACAAATTGTTTTATATTTACACTTTATCTCTTCCAAAACTTGTTAGCAATGGAAGGGTAGCACTCGATGAATGAAATGGCGGATATGATGTTCTGCTGTGTTTTAGAAAAGGAACGTATCCTGCGAGACGGTGCCCTCTGCGCTGACAATCAGCCACAGCGCAGGGTGCCCTCTGATAAGCTGTTCGGAGACTTTTCCAGCGTGTGAGGGACACAGGTAGCCTTGCGTCTCGCAAGACTGACAGTGGAAGGCCCCCCTCAGTCGGCACGCCTGACATAGAGGAACGCGTGTTACGTTCGGTGGAGGAAACTCCTGGGATCAGTGTGCGACGATTAGCAGCAGCACAAGGCGTCTCAATCTCTCATCTGCAGTGGTAATTCATAAACAATTGCTGTACCCGTATCATCTATAGCCTGTTCAGACCCTAAGGCCGCCGGATGATCATGGCAGAAGAAGTGTGCCGCAGCGACACTGTTCACATCCAGGATTTTATTTACCGATGAGGCAGGGTTGACAAGAAATGATGTTGTGAATTTCTATAACCCGTACGTATGGGCGCATGTAAATACCCAAACAATTCAGGAAAGGGGCATCAACACCGATTCTCAATCAACGAATGCACAGGGCCACTTTGCGATAGATTAATAGAGCCATACATGCTACCGCAAAGGCTAACCGTGGCACGTTATCTGCACTGCCTCATTAACGTATTGCGTCTTTGCTGGAGGCTGTGCCATTGCAGCAACGAATACAAATACGGTTCATGCTTGATGGCCCATCGGCGCACTTTTGTCACAATGTGAGCGACAACCTACGCGGACATTTCAGCACCGCATGACCGGTCAGGGGGTCAGTCCCCTGGACTTCTGCTTACGAGGACACTAGTAGCGCCGCACGGGTTTAGCCGAGCGGTCTTGGGCGCAGCAGTAATGGACTGTGCAGCTGGTCCCGGCGGGGTTCGAGTCCTCCCTCGGGCATGGAAGTGTGTGTTTGTCCTTAGGATAATTTAGGTTAAGTAGTGTGTAAGGTTAGGGACTGATGACCTTAGCAGTTAAGACCCATAAGATTCCACACACATTTGAACATTTTTTTGAACACTAGAAATAACTGATCTACGCCACGCCAATCAGCGATGTACGGACAGGCAACATGTTTCCAGTCATCAACAGTCAAATATCGGTGTTGACGGGCCCAGGCGAGGTCTAAAGCTGTGTGGCGTGCACTCATCAAGAGTACACGAGTGTGCCTTCGGCTCCGAAAACCTTCATCGATGATATTTCGTTGAGTGGTTCGCACGCTGACACATTTTGATGGCCCGGCACTGAAATATCCAGCCGTTTGCTGAAGGGTTGCACTTCCGTCGCGTCGATCGATACTGTTCAGTCGTCGTTGGTCCCGTTCGTACAGGATCTTTTTCCGGCCGCAGCGATGTCGCAGATTTGATGATTTATCCGATTCCTGAGATTCACAGTACACTTGTCTTATATAGGCGTTGCCGACCGCAGCGCGGTATTCTGCCCGTCTACATATCTCTGTATTCGAATACTCATGCCTATACCAGTTTCTTTGGCGCTTCAGTGTTATTACACAGGGGTACTGGACTGTGTTCTTGATATTGGATTAGTGTACTCTCTGAAATCATAACAAGAGGGATTAAGAAGCTTCGACAACAAGCACACATCTGTACTGTTGCGCCAGTATTCTGTTTAGCATCACCCTCAGTTTCGTATCTCCACAACCGCATCTACACTGTAAATGTATACATTGTAATATGTGACATATGCTTTTTCAATGACTTTGGCAGTTTATAATGAGAATCCGACTTCTGTACTGACTTTGTACAGTTGTTTTCATTTACTTGTATTGAATTTACACGTTCAATATTGCTAAGAATAATGTATAAATACCTTCCTCTGCAGTTATGATACATTCTTATGTCGAGTAACAGACTGCAAATTTTAAGGATATCGTACTATTTTTTAAGATAGGGAATTCACCCTATAATTATTTCCCTCAAACATGTCACTACTTCGTAACGTTGCCTACGATCAGAAAGTATATACGTTGCTTCCGTCTCTCATGAATTATGAGCCCAGCGATATGCTCGTCAGGCACTTCTCAGTTGCGCACTTTTCAAATGAAGTACCATACACGACTTCCGGAAAATCAGGGTGGACAACATTTCTCCGACCTATGCTTTCATATATTTTCAGAATGCGTTACTGTTTTCCAAAGGGGATTTTTTTTAGTAAACGCAGACGTTAGTAACTCAACGGTACGACACGTCCATTGTCGAAACTTACCCAGGAAAAGAAACTGTGTCTGCTCTTTCTCCATAGGTTGCTCTACAGCCACTAGAAGCGTAGTACACTGTTCGTTGAAGAGGCAACAGTTGATGTTCGTCTCACAATCAAAAGTCACATGGTAACCAAATAGAGCTGCTTCACACAGATCGTTAAGATCCTCATGTTTGTTTCACGTGTTCTATGACTAGTATTAATGACTACGGACAGAGCTCATTAAGGTCCTCATGTTTGTTTCATGTGTTCTATGACTAGTGTTACTGACTGAGCATACATCGTGTTACTGACTGAGCACAGAGCTCATTAAGATCCTCATGTTTGTTTCACGTGTTCTATGACTAGTGTTACTGACTGAGCACAGAGCTCATTAAGATCCTCATGTTTGTTTCACGTGTTCTATGACTAGTATTACTGACTGAGCGCAGATTGTGTTACTGACTGAGCACAGAGCTCATTAAGATCCTCATGTTTGTTTCATGTGTTCAATGACTAGTATTACTGACTGCGGACAGAGCTCATTAAGGTCCTCATGTTTGTTTCACGTTTGTTCTACGACTAGTGTTACTGACTGAGCACAGATCGTGTTACTGACTGAGCACAGAGCTCATTTAGGTCCTCGTGTTTGTTTCGCGTGTTCTATGACTAGTGTTACTGACTAACACAGAGCTCATTAAGATTCTCATGTTTGTTTCACGTGTTCTATGATTAGGATTACTGACTGCGGACAGAGCTCATTAAGGTCATCATGTTTGTTTCACGTGTTCTATGAGTAGCGTTGTGGATGTGACTGGTGCTATAGAGGGAAAACGGTGATCGAATCAACATGTTCAAAACATATCTGAATGTATTAGTAAGTCTGCGTACATATCGCCGATTACTATTTATGTAGTTTTATGGCAAATAAATGAGAGAACAACACTTGAATATCCAGAAAGGAACCACTTTATTTCCTGGACAGTCTGTACCCCTGGCGACAGTGGGGCCGCACTACAGCTTTGTCTCCCAGCCTCTCTGCCCAGCATCGCCTGCAGCCTCGAATGCGACGTGGTGTGGGCAGCGTCTCTTCCTCACTGGACACCACGGGTGGGGAGTGCACCATGCCGACTGTCTGCGTAAGCGTAGCGTCACCAAGCTGCACAGGAAAATGAAAATTTCTTCAGTCCAAATTCTTAGTGTTTACATGAAAACTACAACACTATGAACCGAAGGATGTGTAATACAAGCTTGGATATGCCAACCACAACAGAAACGAGATAGTAATATTGCCGTCTACGTTCTGTTTGCAAGGGATTATCTAACCTCATACTGATGTCGATGATGGAAATCAGTTAAGAATTATCGGAAAGTTTAATCATTTACTACTCGTCGTATGATGACGTAACACAGAATTTGATAAATGTCGAGGTAATGCTAAATGGTATTCTGCCCTTACACCCCTCGCTGTAACCATGACGCTGCCTCACCTCTCCAGTGCTGCGGCCCTCCACCTGTAAGTCCTCAACAGGAGCTGCCCGCAGCTGCGAGTCCTGGTGAGCGGCTCGCTGCTCCCCTCTGACGCCAGCAGCGGCCACCGGCTTGGTCTTCTCAAAGTAGGCTTCCCACTGCGCCACCAACTCCTCGTGACGCTTAGCGAAAAGCCGCGCTTTCACGATGTGAAAGTTCTGTAGACGGAAAGTTTTCAGCATCACATTTTCGTTCACTAGAAAGCATTCTTTTTCAGTATCTATCGAATTTCTAACACTCTCTAGGAGCGCATTTATGTTTAAAGGAAAGTTATAATTTAAAGTCAGCATCGATTCCATCAGACTGTCATTACATTATTTACCACTACTCATACTAGACACCTAACTGCGTTTTAGTTGTAAAATGTACAACAGTAGTAGATACAACGTTCTAATCAGAAGTAGGAAGAAGATAGCACCTTCTATGGTTAGATCGCCAATAAACACATGTCAGTAGATAATCACAATATCTAATGGCGAACTCGCCATGGGGAACATTATATGACATATGACGTTTGTTTTAAACTCCTTACAAGGAGATGGATCCACAACTACAGTGCACTTGGTTATGAGAACTCATTTATATATGGTTAGGAGCTGTAACGAGTAAAGAAACTGAAATAGTCTCGAATAAATTAAGTCTCATGTTAAAATGACATTGCACAGTGTAGCAGTCAAGACTCTAATGTGGAACGCTACCAGCACAAGTGATAACAGCCCTGTTCATTAACCATATGATATTTTCTACAGAAGTACCTATCATCCGTCAGACATGCTTGTCGTGTGCTAACATATGTTTCATTATAGATGGGAAAGCTGAGATCATGGTCCTGGCGATATGAAAGGTGGTTCTGACTTCCAGAAGCCAGAAATAAAACTGCAATCTATCGCATACAGGGTACCGGCTATTGTCTGTGGAGGAGAAACAAACAGGCGTGTTGACGAGTCTCAAACTCTTATGTGGTTCCCAGAAGGTGGCGGTGGCTCGACCAGGCCGCTGCCAGACATGTGGATTCCTCCTGGACGTGGTGTGGCGATCAGTGAAGGTCGTGACGAGCTCTAGCACGCGCTAGCGAAAACATTTCTAGCACAAGAATGGCGCACTATGTCGGAAGAGTTTGAAACTGAGTCTGAACGAAAGATACAAAGCATAAACACAGAAAGGAAGTTAGGAACACAAATTCGGTCCACTACTGTATTATGGGAGATGGAGCAGGAGAAAAGAGTTCGAATTGTGAAGAGGTGTTGATTTTACTGCCAACAGTTCCTCAATCAACCTGTAATATTTTAAGGAAACCATGAGAAATGAAACTCCTATGCCAAGACAAACACTTGGACCACCGGTCTCCAAATACGAATTTTTGATGAAATAAAAACATTTTACAGTAACATTCAGAGTGATGTGCCGTCTCATGGCCATAGTATTTGGACCCTGAGTGCTCCTAAGTCTCTCTCTTAAGTTTTCCACACATTTCGGCGATGCTTACCTGAGGTATGAAGTACTCGTCCTCAGGATCCACCTCACTGACTTCATCACGTTCTGCTTCACCTCCACAGGGGAGGCAACACATGGCGAGAGCCCGCCGGAACATCTGCGGAAAGAAAGTAACATTGGAGTTCTCTACCTATACTCTAATCTAACAGAGTAGGAGCTTTTCAAATGGGGACTGACAAGAAACCAGGAAGTTTGAAATTGTTGTGTTGTGGCTCGTTATATCGAGGACTTCCTACTCTTATCCGTGTAGAGAGGACAGCTCTTCAATCAGTCTCTACCGTTTTATGTCTTTCTTACATATAAATATTAGCACCGGAATAATGCGTTACAAATTCGGAACAAAGTAGGAGTGTTTAATAGGAAACCGATAAATATTTCTTGAGCATAAATTATAATGGAGAATTATGATTCAGTTTCTGATTGATTATGAACAACAGATTTGGAACACTGAAATTTTCGAATTATTATCACATGACATGAAGTGAAATGCGTTCAACTACGTGTTTTCAAATTTTCTATGTCTTTCGTGGTAGACACCCCCTTGCTACTCCAGTCCATTGTGTCTTCTCTTCCTTCTCACAAACCTGTCATTCTCCATGCCAACTCATACCACAGATACAAGATAAGAGTTGTACCAGTGACTAATGGTCAACGAATATATTTCCTAACTTCATTACCCATCAAGACAAGAGTTGTACCAGTGACTAATGGTCAACGAATATATTTCCTAACTTCATTACCCATCATAATGGATGGGAGAAATGCAGCCACATATAGAAATAATAATAATAAGGCTGCCGGGCTGCAGTAAGGATTTTATAAGTTTTATTCCGTGATCGTTTACAAGGTCTTAATGTCTCACCTTTAGGTGAACTTTTGGGCACAGAACTACATTTTTCTGGATCGCATACACATATACTTCTAATACAAAACATTATTTCTTTTGATGTGCGTGTTATAAGCTAGCTAGTCCACCTGTCGTAAGATTGACGAGGTCTTGTGCTAAAATAATACTATATAGGAGTTATAATTATTCGTAGTCAATGTCAATAGTGATTCAATAATTTGTTCAGTCTTGACACATTTATTACTTTACACGTTGTTATTACTCAGTTTCCAGGTTACGGGATCCTAGCTAAGAGTATACAAGCACTCACTAATATAAAAATACAAGCTGGGATGGCCGGCTCCGCTCAAGGAGTTGGTATGATACTGTGTGGTTGTTGGAATAAAAGGACAAACTTTAAAATATTATATGAAAGCATAACTATTTACAATATTTGTACATAAACAACATTTTTCATTTTGTTATCCGGGGTTTATATGTACAATTTTTTCGAATTTCCTATTCGAGAGCAAGCTACATATTATTGACCATGAGAGAAGCAGAAGTCTTTGAGGCTGATGCCACAATGTTTTAAAGTTTCTCCATGGGCTACGTTACTTATAAAAATTGTAGGCTAATTTGATTGAAAATTGCAGTCGTTTAAACTGGAATGGCAATTCGGTAGAGATCAGTGGTATTCTGGGGATAAACAGTATGTGTCCTTTGTACTTTCCAGCCATGATTTCGAATTCGATGATATTACTCGATAGCTGTTTGACGATCATCCTTGTTCCCTTGCATAGCTTCGGTAAGTTGAGATGTCTGAATAGTGTAGTCGGAGATTCAGTTTTAGTTGAAGGCAGTGTAATGGCATTCTCGCTATTTGTAAAGAGTTTAGAAATTATTTATGGAACAGCTCTCATTTTCTTTAGTCGCAATCTTTGTATGTGTGATCACAGATGTGATTTTTTTTCAAGCAAGCATTGATCTCGTCTGCTGGTGTTGACTTTAGGATAACTGGAAGTGTTTGTCAAAAATCTCCTGAGAGTATGAGTAGAGCTCCTCCTATCACTTCAGAGTTTCCTCGCAAGTCTTGTAATGTTCTGTCCATAGCTTCGAGTGATTTCTTATGTGCCATTTTGCATTCGTCCCAGAAGATAATTTTAGCTTGTTTTAGAAGTTCACACAGTCCAGATGCTCTTGAGGTTTTACATCAGGGAACTGTTGTTCGGCTATATTCAACGGTAGTTGTAGGTCGGAATGGGCAGTTCGTCCTCCTTCTTAAGTCTGGCTGCAGTGCCGCATGATGTCAGTACAAGGGCGATGTGTGTTTCCGCCAATTAACGATCCATTAGAAACGTTTTTCCCGGTGCCGCCTGGGGCCTCCAAGTGCATAAACTATGAGATTAAAACTATCTGGACACCCCCAAAAACGTACGTTTTCCATATTAGGTGCATTGTGCGGCCACCTACTGCCAGATACTCCATATCAGCGACCTCAGTAGTAACTATACATCGTGCGAGAGCAGAATGTGACGCCCTGCGAAACTCTCGGGCTTCGAACGTGGTCATGTGAGTGGGTGTCACTTGTGTCATACGTCTGTACGCGAGATTTCCACACTCCTAAACATCTCTAGGTCCACTGTTCCCGATGTGATAGTGAAGTGGGAACGTGAAGGGACACGTACAGTACAAAAGCGTACGGGCCGACCACGTCTGTTGACTGACAGAAACCGCCGACAGTTGAAGAGGGTCGTGCAATAGGCAGACATCTGTCCAGACCATCACTCAGAAATTCCAAACTGCATTAGGATCCACTGCAAGTACTATGACAGTTATGCCGGACGTGAGAAAACTTTGATTTCATGGTCGAGCGGCTGCTCATAAGTCACACATTACGCCGGTAAATGCCGGAAGACGAATCGCTTGGTGTAAGAAGCGTAAACAGTGGACCCTTGAACAGTGGAAAAACGTTGTGTAGAGTGACGAATCACGGTACACAATGCAGTGATCCGATGGAAGGGTGTGGGTATGGGGAATACCCGGCGAACGTCATGTGCCAGGGTATGTAGTGCCAACAGTAAAATTCGGAGGCGGTGGTGTTATGGTGTGGTCGTGTTTTTCATGGTAGGAGCTTGCGCTCCTTGTTGTTTGGCGTGGAAATATCACAGCACAGGCCAAAGTTGATGTTTTAAGCACCTTCTAGCTTCCCACTTTTGAAAGCAACTCGGGGATGGTGGTTGCGTCTTTCAACACGATCAAGCACCTGTTCGTAATGGACGGTCTGTGGCGGAGTCGTTACACGACAATAACATCCCTGTAATGGACCGGCCTGCACAGAGTCCTGACCTGAATACTGTAGAGCACCTTTGGGATGTTTTGGAACGCCGACTTCGTGCCAGGCCTCACCGACCGACATCGATACCTCTCCTCACTACAGCACTCCGTGAAGAATGGGCTGCGATTCCCCAAGAAACCTTCCAGCACCTGATTGCACGTACGTGTGCGAGAGTGGAAGCTGTCATCAAGGCTATGAGCCAACACCATATTGAATTCCAGCATTACCGATGGAGGCCTCCGCTGACTTGCAAGTCATTTTCAGCCAGGTGTCCGGATACTTTTGATCAAGTAATGTACTCGTAGTTCTGCCACTGTTGTTGTCGATCCGCTCCATGACATTGTAAATTTCATTTTGATTGTCGTTTAGGAGTGGTTTGTTGTGAGCAATGTACCGAAGTAGGTCGTTGATGTAGTAGCTTTTTTCGTTTTAAGTTCGAATTTTAGCACACTGATAGCATCTTTTGATGGTGCTTGCATCCTAAGCTGTACCGTGGTTTGGTTGTTTATCGCTACACATTTATCTTCTGGGCGAATGTGTGTGAAGATGTCGCCGTTGAGTTCGACTACCAATTCAGAATGAGCTTGTCGGATCTGGTACAGTACGTCATCACTCATACTCTCTTTGAAGCAATCCCACAGCTGTTTTGGATTCTATGGGTTACTTGTTGTTAGAATTATGGCGTATAACTCTCTCATTAGTTCAGCTGAGGCCGTGAATGAGGCTTCTTGTAGTTTTAATTCCCAGTGTTTGTCGTTTCACAGTAGTCCTAAACGTTTGCATGCATCCCTGTACATTTGGCATAGGTAACCATGAACAGTCTTGAGATCTGTGAAACTTGTTGGCCCCTGTATTTTGTGTAGCAACTTCCGGAGACAGAACCTTTTGCCGTTGTTAAGATGTACGGCGTATACTCGGCTAGTGCTCCAGTTTTCATGATTCTTGTATCATATTCTACTGGAATTACCTGTTTTTGTCACTGAAAAAATTTTTCTTGCTTTGTTCCACGTATAATAGGTACGGATGACACCTATAGCTATGTTTTCGTGAATGGGTCCTTTTGGCACAGATAGTAAAATGCTGTTAATGCTGCATTCTGAGGTGATTGATTTGCAATTTTTTTAGCGGTGTCTTTTGTGAAGTAAACTCTCTGCCCATTTTGCTATATGTTGTGCAGTTAGTTCGTGTTCGTGTGTGGGAAAACCGAAAAGCCGCCACACTGCTTCGTTACTGTTGATGTGTCTTCCCATTTGGTTCATGACAATGTCGTCGTATGTGTTTTGTTGTTTGCTGCCTTTGGCTATTTAAAATACTGCCATGTCACTGCCTTTGTTCACATACAGACATATTGGTTGGATTTCACTGAATTGCAGTATTCTACGTTTATGTGGGCTTGGAACATTTTGGAAAGTAGTATGATGTATGATACTATTTGTTTCCAGTTCGTCGCTGCCTCGTATTCATATTTTTGTTGCGAAGCCACAGTTTTTTTGGGTAACTGTCCGCTGTATTTGTAACAGCCATTAACTGCGGTTTGTGTGTCATCATACATAACTCATACATGGCGAATTGGGGTTCAATGGTCCGATGGTCCGTGAAACATGTTTATCACTAATATGTCGTATATTTGCGGGTCTTTTTGTGGATTGGGGAATTCAGCTTGGATGATACTGTGGATATCCGAGGGGGGGGGGGGGGGGGGGGAGGTGAATTCTGTCGTGTAGGCATATGAGATTATGGGAGTGATGCCGTCTTCGTTTCTGCCAGTCGTTTCTTTACATCTAACGATCTCAAAGATGTCCTATTTTGTGATGTCTTCAATAAATCTCATTTGTTTTTGATGAAAAAGTCGAATTATTATGTTGTGCCGATGCACGGGGCATCTCCGTATCCTAGTTGTTCTTTGACTTCTGGCCACGACGAGATGCATGTGAATGTTATGAAGAGGTCCGGTCGTCCGTATTTTCTTACGTAGACCATGGCATCTTGAGTGTGTACGTGTGTGTGTGTCTCGGACTTCCTATGTGTGATGAGGGTAAGATTATCGTTGTACCCATGCAGTCAATGTTTCCGTCATTTATGATTTCGTCTCGGAGGTGGGTGTATCCTTCCGTGCGTAATTTCTTCTGATTCAGTCTTAAGTAAAGCATTCATTGCGCGTCTGTTTTTTGCATACATATCTACCAGGAATTGTTGGGGTAAACGGCGAATGTTGCGATTGTGATCGTACATTTCATTGTCCCTGATGATTAAGCGGTAAGCATAGAACTGCTTGGAAATGACTTTTTTGTTTGTTTCTATGCCTGTTTCAGGTTGGGTTTGTTTCACATTGAAATGACATCTGTTGTCTCCGCGCAGAAATATGAGTGGCTATTAAAGGGCGTCATATACAGGGTGAGTCACCTAACGTTACAATGCAACGAACGGCACTGATTACGTATTTGTTTATATGTTCAGATGTGCTAACAAAACTAACGTGGTTCCATTTAAAAAAACGTAGGTTTGTGTTAAAAAACATACTTTCGTGCATTTTTGTATGGTTTGTATTAAACAATTACACTAGCCCCTCTCCTCACGTTCGGTCTGTGGAATCGGTTCGTCATTATTTGATGTGGTTTACGGAATACATCCAGCGGTAACGCTAGGTGACTCACCCTGTATAGGACGTGCGTCTGCAGTGGGTACTATGGCCCCTCCCGTCTTCTCTGTACAACTGTGTCACGGCCTGAGTTTTCACTGTCGACAATTACGATGGCCACTTCGTCTATCTGAGGTGCATTAAACCGACGTTCGTGATCTCCATGTGGTCTTTTGTCGGCTCGAATTATAACTTTATAGTCATCTGGAAGCATTCGGTTTAGTGCTGTTTTGAATATGTGAATCAGTTGATTGTGTTTGTTTATGATCTTCTGTACATCGCGGACTACTTCTCCTCTCAATCCACTGATATTTGTGCGTCTTTGATCAAAATCTGTTTCTCCATTTCAGATTAAATATACTTACAGCTATTTATAGTCGTCGCTGTGTAGTAGTAGTAGTAGTAGTAGTAGTAGTAGTAATGATCCCATGTTGTAATAGACTTGTCCTTGGATAGAAAAAAACATAGTCCATTTCATCTCTATTACTGATAATTGCAGTGACAGCGAAAAAAGCCGTTAGCAATTAGACGTTGTAGGCTTTTATATTTTGAAGAGAATGTTTTGATTCTGGAGTTCCCCCGGTCATGTAACGCAAAAACTCCTACGTAGGTGCTTCCAGTGATGGAAAGCAAATTTTTCCACTCACGTCACAGAATCAAGGTGTTTCTCTACTGATCTGTTTCACGTTGCAAAATTCGCAGATGTTTTGCATTGTTCAGATTACGACGACATTATGTTGGTTGTACTCTTTCGTCGGGTCGTAGTGGAATGCTTCATTTGTTAGATTGCATTGATTAATTGTTCTCGTTCACCCTTCTCCTAGTGTGATGTTTTCATGGCTGGCTTGAGTTCGCAGCCTTGTGTTATAAGATTGTGCCGCAGTTCTTCATTCTTCAGTCCGTTCATTTCGTTGTTCTTCTGTTTCTCTGCTTCTCATGGTGCTCATTCTCGTTCCTTGGGAATTTAAACGTGCTTCGAGCTCTTCATGTGTTTCGTTTTTTCGCTGCTGTTTTTGTTTTCAACGTTTTGCTTCAGAACTGGTAAGATCTACTCCTTTTTACGTTTGGGCATTGTCTGATATATAAATCCAGTCAGCTTTCTATTATCAAATACACCAAGTACACTTTATACACTTGTCGTACTTTATTTTAGATTTATATTGACCACTGTATGTTTTTGAATACCTACACTTGACTGATTGTTTTTATTCACTCACAGCATTACTCTTTCGGTTCCTCCCTTCGTCACAGATAAGAAACTGGCGATCGAAACCACGATGGTCTTGCTTTATATATGGGTAGCCCCGCCAGTGGCGGATTCCAGAACACAGTAAAAAGGCTTCGTATAGTCCACAATGTTCCAGAACATTCCACAACGTTCTATAACTTTTTGGAATGTTCCATAATGATCTGGAAAGTTCCGGGATGTTCCATCCAGAATGTTCCAGACTATTCCCGAACATTCCAGAACATTCTCGATCATTGTGGAACATTCTGGAATGTTGTGGAATGCTCTCGAATACTAACTTCTAGAGGGTGAAACTCTCCAGCCCTTATAACCCTTCAGGTAAAAACGGGAAAGTTCTTCACTGATGGAGCCTAGAGGGCTGCCACACCGTGTAACGACCTTTATCGTACCGGGAAACGTTTGTGCGTTTTGGTAGCACGCATTTGTGCACCTACTTTTATAGTATGTATTTATTTATGGCATTACACTACACTTTAGACTGACCATGAGCCAATACGCGTACTGGATGGAAGAGTTCAGTGAGGTTTGATGGTAACTTTTTATGCTCCACAGGACATACATTCTAAGCGTGAACATGTGATAACATCCATCTGTGACGTACTTTAGTAGTTACTAAATTTACATTCACCATCTTTGTTTGCGAACAGTCCAATAAGACAAGAGAGGTAACTTAACACAGTGACTTTCTATTCTGTACCTCCTGGGCTGCTTATACATAGTTTCGGAGGCATGTAATTATAAGGACGTCAAAGACATACCAATAGATATTGAGCTCACAATGAACCATTAGTACTGCACAGTACAAGTAACGTAGATGGTGACATAATCCAGACTATTGTGAGTTTATTTGCACTTAGATATCCAGGAACTACCATAACGATGCATCAACAGTGTAATGTAATGTCTCCTTTTCAGAATAACGGCCATCTAAATGCAAATCCATCTACGACAGTTCAGGTTAAGTAATGACATAGGTCACCTCTACTGTGTAGTATTAGTGGTTCATTTTGACTCTAATAATTATTGATTTCTTTCAACGTTCTTACAGTTAAATAGCTTTGAGACTATTACTAAGCTGCACAAGATGCACAGAATCATGTCTTATTGAGTCATGTTGCCTTTGCTGTGTTATTATACTGGTCATAGTTACGTGAATGCATTTATTTAGCGATATCTCCTTCGAAAGGTTACTCACTTTAGAACGAAAACTTGGATCTAAAATTATATAATGATGTGGTACATGGAAGGT
Source organism: Schistocerca piceifrons (assembly GCF_021461385.2). NCBI lineage: Eukaryota > Metazoa > Arthropoda > Insecta > Orthoptera > Acrididae > Schistocerca > Schistocerca piceifrons. The sequence continues at coordinate 565,545,808 of NC_060143.1, forward strand.
GAACAACGCCAGTGAATTAATATTTTGCTGTGTCTGTGACTAAAGGCGTTGTGCAACACAACTTGCTGCTTGTGAGTTTAGTAACCACTTCGTTTCCTCGTGAGTAATTGTAATTCCCATACACTGTGGTATTAGCAAAGACCTCCAACCTAACCATACGATAGCCAGGATGGTTAACTTACAACTTTTATTTGTATGAAACAATGTTATGTTGTAAATGCACTTACGTAATTGATCTTGAAAAAGGTTTTTATTATGTACACAGGTTGTATGGGTATATTCGGGGTATTGAATAAAACTATGTAAAGTGGCACGTCTAATCTGACATAATTAATTACTACTCTCAGAAATACTGAATAAGGAAGTCATTACGTATGAAATTAAACAAGAACCACATTTAACTCTGTTTATTACATTAAACTGGTAATGCTTGTGGTAAAGATTGACAGTGCTAAACTAATAACTTGTCAAGGCTGGTTAACGGATCCGGGGTCTGCTTCTAACAAAGGTGCTTCAATGTAAAACAATTATGTAAGCGAACTCGTACTGTGACTGCCAAGATGTTAGTGTTAAAAGGTAGAAAATGCCAGGGATGGATCTGCGTTTGCATGTGTGGGTCGAGTTGAGAATGTATTTATTGTAATCTGCAAGCAAGTCTTCAGAATGAACGTTGAAATTAAGGAAATACGGTGAATATGATTTGACTGACCCTACAGCTTGTCTCTCTGTTGCCGCTATATCTCACTACCTTAATCTGCAGGTGGGGGCAGAATGGCTGCAAAATCAGTCACTGCTTTCACACCACCTACTTGCGTCTGCAGCTGAAGCCAACTCATACAATACACGTAAAGCAGTTTAATCATGGATGCCGTATAATATTACGAAAATTACGAAGGTCTGTGCAGCTATTTGCACTAACTGTGAAACCTCGTTATTGCGACACCAGACCACGGTTTGCAGCGGCAGCGCAAAGATGATGATCTGGTGGCCTAGCTACTCGTTCCAGACGGTCACGATTCTTTGATATGTATCCACATCGACCTTAAGTTCCTACGATAGACAAATTAAGTATGGTTCTTGATTGTTGTTCATTGTCGGACTAAATTCAGTAAACCTTCGTCTTGCCGTTAAAGTGATGACACTAATTTTAAAACTTTTATTTTCTTCTCGTGACTCGCATTTAAAGGTATAGTTGGAGATTAGTAACATACCTAAACATTACAAGCAAATGCTAATAATGCAACGTGCCGCATCCCACAGCTAATTATGATATTTAATTCTATGTCACACTATGTACAGCTCAACCAAGCAATGCTCAGTCGAGTGGCACATACTTCGCACGAACAAGGCGAAATTATTTTATTTTGTTAGGAACTTGACACTTTTTTATATTCAATGACACCAGTCTGAACTTAAATGTTTCCAGTTTTATTCTGGAATTATTATTACTAATTCAATGGGTAAAAGGCCGTCTCCATTTCTACGATGGCGATAGGATGTGTAATTTCAAACAAACGACGAACTAGTTGTGTTTTTTCTCGGTTGTAGAATCGTAGGTGGTGCGAGTAATTCTACAAAAGTGGTGAGAGTGAATACAAAATATTTTAGTAATATATATCTTCTGATTATTATGAGATCTATGGCCTGGTGCATCGAGTTTCTCACGTAGTAGCATTCAGAATAAGCATAGCACACTTCGGCAATGAGGGTGTCCCCTTTCATCTGTCGAATGATACATAATTCACAATTAAGAATTTCGAGAAGGTACCAAACAGCAGTAACGATAGCGTATCTTCGGTTCTCGGGAACAGAGCACTCCGCGTTATGACTGGCAGTTATGTCAGAGATAACTAAAAGGCCTGCGGTACACCCATATTATATGCAGGATTTGAGATTTCCTCGAGTGCTGCGGATGCTATCGGTAAGGTTTACAATGAAACGCCGCAGACACTACATTTGGACCGTTGTTGCACTGTATAAACCTTGGACGCCTTGCTGTAGGTCAATCATAGTCCACTGTGTCACAAAGTGTCTTTTACAGTCTTTGATGACGGTTTGCAGTCGCAAGAAATGGTCAGAACTAGCTCGACTAATAGGACAGACATCGCGACTTTACTCCATTACGAAATTCCATGGCGTCTGGAAGACAACTGACTGCACAGTTTTGTGCAGTCTCAGGAGCTGCAGATATACCTCTGTACGCCAGTTGGCCACACACTGCTGAGAGTAGTGTAGAGAGTATCCCGTCTATATTGAAGTCGACAACTTCGAGACAGTGTTAGGAATGAATGGAGCGACCTGTTCCATCCATAAATGTACTCCACTTCCGTATCAGGAAACTATCTCGCACCATTTTCGTCTAGCGCAATGGTTCCGAACTTTATCTACCTGTTATCCCCCACAACAATGTCAGAATATCTCATGACACCTATGTGTATTTATTTTATTTATTTATATGTCTGCTCCTTGCTAAAATCTTTATTTGGGAACAATCTGCAATCCACACTTTAGTGTGAGTGGGTTACCAAACCCAGAGTAATACAAAACTACAGTGTCCAAAAGTTTTTGGGTCAAATACCTAATGATACTGTTTTCATTTGAAGAACGTTTTTCACATCTAACATTTTTTATGTAGGTAAAAGTCACTAGAAAAAATCAGAGCATCAATGAGACTTTTGAAATCGGTTTTGTTTATGCAGCTCCTTAATGTCTGGTTACCATCCAGCTGAAACACATCTGAGGTATCTCTCCACGTTCAGGCGACAGCGGTGTTTTGTTCTCATGGTGGCCAGTGGCGAGAATCCGGTCCCGCGTAGGTCATTAGATGAGCACTTTACGAGGCTTCCATTGCCACTCCTGGATACGCAGGAAGGAAACTAGTCCAAAGTTCTTCCAAAATCATTTGTTGAAACTGTTCTTTAGCACTGCAACGACATTCAGCTGAATCCTCTTGCATTTCATCAGAACGTGCATGCACATCAATCGCTGAAGGTGATCTTGCTAACTGCACTGGCAGTCTTCTAAAGACAAATGAGGAAAATATAGTTTGAACTCTTCTTGACGCCGCCCGGGACTTCACCGATGACGACTCACTTAGAAAATCAGAACGTGAGCATCACGTTGTCGGTGCTCCATCAGTACAAAGTCCCATAATTCTGTCCCAAGACAAACCATTTTCAATCAAAAATTAATTAACAGAATAAAATACTTGAGAGCCATTTCATGTTGTTCCCAAGTTTTTAGAAAACAATAGTTCATCCGTAGTTTTCTTCTCAGCCGCAAATTGGCGTTGTACTCTTAATGTCACACTGTTGAGCTATTTCAGTAGAATCATCTCACAGCAAGACAAAAAATGGAAATATTTTCAGTCCTTTAACTAGCTGTTCTTTCCCATTCAGGGCTATTTCTCCGAAAATACGTTGCACACTGTTGTCTGAAAGAGATATCACATCCATTTTTCACTACATATTTTCATCAAAAAATTTCGCGTTGCTTTAAGAATTAAAGATTTGAGTAACCTCTCACCAAAACCATGAGGTTATTTTGTTTTGGCAGCTACGGGAGAAATTTCATGTGATGCTCCCATAACATTCTCATTTTCCTGCTAGAGGATCCTAGTAGAGTCGTTTCATTCAATGTAAAGAATTTCTTTTCCCAACAAAATACTCTTTTGTTTTATTTTGCAATACGGTCGACCTGTTTTTAAATGACTTTTGAGATGCGCAGACCGCAATGAGTTGTTGTTGAGGACATTACGACACACAACATACTGTGGATGTTGGACATCGTCTTTTCAGTAAATGTGAATCCATCGATAATTCATTCTTCTCCTAGTAGACTTTTCGCTCAAAGTACAAAACCAATAAAAATACCACTTATTTCTACAGAGAACAACAGGCATAATACTGAGTTAAGAACGAGGAGAGCAGACGTAAAAATGTGCTGTGTCAGTAACAAGTTGGTGACGTGTGACGCAAAGATGATGCTGCCAACACTACAAAAATGCACTCGCTCACTGTAATTAGAACATAAGGTTTTTGAATTGTCTGACCGAATATTTCTGCTTTTTTCGGAGATGTTCGTGCGCTCTGTCACCTATAAAGCTGCCGCACCCAACACTCCCCCCTCCCCCCCCACCCCCGCAATAGGGGGACGGGGTCGCACCTCGTAATTTGGGAAACGCTGGTCTATATAGATAACACATCCCCATCCTAGATGATAAAATAGCTCGCTATTTAGGATATCTATCGCGTAGCCTGAGAAATGATGACAGAAATTTGTTGGGTAGGCGTCTTATGACTCCTCAGTCATCTTCCAAACTGCCACATCGATCTGTCCCTAGCCTAATAGCCTGAAAATATGTCTTATCGTCTGTCAACTATTTTTCACGGAGGAATGTGTAGTCAAATTATAATGCTGCTCATGAAATGCCGACCTTTGGTGTCAGAATTTTTCAAATTGTTTGTCAGAACAATTTTCTAAGTCAAATAAGTTGTGGATAAACGTTATGCATCGTCTCTCAAACTTCCATCTCGTTCACTATATAACTCTTGATTTGTTAATCCTGGGAACTTGGGAAAACTACGATAGCATCAAAATTTGAGACACATACAAGCTGTGAGACCGTCCGAGTCTCAGGGAGTGCGGCGTTCCTTCCCGAACAGCAAAGGAACCTCTGGCTGTTTCTCGTTCAGTTTTATCAGTAGGCAGTGACCCAATAATTCTTAGTAGCATCGAGACAGCCTAAGGGATTGATTTGCATACTCCTCCCGCGATCGACGCACCGACCCAGAAGATGTCCTGAGGAAGTCCTCATTGTCAATGAGGTATCAGCAAAAGAATGTAGAGCAGTAAAACATTTGCGCGTACAGAAAGCTGAAGAATCAAGCAACAAAATCTTAAACTGCGAGAAATGTCAAAAATGTGCTTTGGCGTGATATCCTAATCGAAGTATATGCCTTTTCCAGACAACGCTCTCAGAAGCTGCGAGACACTTCGGTGTTTTATCAGACCCCAGAGAAAGTTTGATTACCAACACAATATTGCCGACCGCATGATTCTCTCTTCAAATATTATAAAAATAATAAAATTTCTTCTTCACACAGTCACGTAGCACAAACAACTGCATAATAAACAGAAACTACCTAGGTTTCAGAGGCAAATAAAACTTAGTACACACTTCTCGGCTAAAGTAGGCTTACCTTCTCGACAGATTTTCGTTGTGTATTGTAGTGCGTTCGTTATTGGTGGTCGTAGCCAATTAGATGATAGTATACGACAGCTAATGAGACTCGCTCAATGTTGTAGTTGTCCTTATCACAAACTTTTTCCTGTTTTCCTGCGCATATGTCAATATTTCCCAGGATGTGATTCGGTTGGGACCTAAGGATAGGTTGGGAGCTAAGAGCAGAGCCTAAATAACAATTATAGGTCCTGGTTGTCATACATATTTGACTGCTGTTTCGGAATGTGTTGCAATTTTCGAGGTTGTAGTTAGGCAGTAGCCAAGGCGAGCAGCTTAAATAGCTACGAGTGGAACAAAGTATCACCTAATTTCATTTACGGATCATGGGAGATTAAGAATGAGAATCTTATTGGCTATCTATATTTGTGCCATGATTCTCCATTATAATTCTCGCGAACCGATTACAACGACAGGACGAAACGGAAAATATCCACTTTCACTTAAGGCGCCCTTTTGCTCACTTTTCTGTACAGCTGCTGCATCATGTAGCACGAAAAAAGCTATTTGCCTTTCAACAAAATGTTTAGCTATATGCTTAATAAGTGGAGTGATACTTGTTTGCCACTTGTATATGAAAACAAAAATCTTATCTGACGAGGAGGTGTACACAGCTTAATATATCAAAATGTCATATCTCTTTGCAGTATCACATATTGCTACCAGACAGTATGGATACGACAACGTGGACGTACATTAACTCGTATAACTGGAAGTAACCAGAGAGTACAACAAAATGTAGCTGGTACGACTAAACGTGTGAACATAGCGATACACTTCTTACATGTATTGCTTAACTCAGATAACAGCGGCAAGCTGTAGTAGCTAACAGTGAATTACGACAGCAAATGACCTTTGTGTAAATAAGCAGTGACTGAGAAAATATGGCTACTTGTCACTTACCCCTGTTCCTCAGCTGCGCCTGGCGAGACACTGACTTCCTGTGTCGGTATCTGAAACTCTGAAGAGATCTAACAAACACAGAAAGTTCGTATCCTCTGTTACAACTTTCTTAATACACGGAGCACCAACGAAATAGCACGAGACGCTTCAACACGAGATCGCTCGTTACGAAGCAGTATCGCAATGTTGCTGGGAAACGACCCGCTGACGTAGGGCGATATCCCATTGTTGAGAGCGTGATGAGGGGCAAAGTTTGTAGAGCGGCGATCGCTTCTGGCTGCACCACAATGCTGTACTGACAATACGTGGTACGTCATTTAATCGCTATCTTCGTGGTTCTTCAGAATAATAAGTAAAGCGTAAAACAGAAAGTACCATAGCAAGGAAATTCAATCGTTCGGTCACTGTGAAAGTTAGTCTCTAATTTAGAAGTTCGCCCACAGATACATCTGATTCTTTGCTTGTAACAGAAAGAAAACTACTGGTTTTGCATGTTTGTCTAGAGGTAAATTATGTGCTGTTGTAAGTTCTTACACAGGAGAAAAACTACATGCCTATATATGAGTGTTTAAGTAATAACTGCGAAACTAGCAACTTCTATACCACGAAAATATTTCCAGTAATAAGGGGAGAATAGCTCAGGGCAGCTTAATTGCTGCTGTCTAATAATGGTGTAGAAGTGACTTATAGACGTATCCTTAATTTTCGATGAGTACAGCACGTTGGTTTAGCTTGACTTCAGTTCACTCTGTGAAGACCTATATTTCAGTTTAGTACTATAATAATATGGTGATTTGCACACCTTAAACGTCTTCATAAAGCCTACTTCATTACATGTTGTACTTACAGACCAGTACGGGCGCCATGAAAGTACCAGGACGCTGTCTTCAGAAGTTTAGAACACCAGCCGTCGAATAGCGCTCAGACTGAATATGTTAAGGATTTCAATCAGTAAGTTGTACAATTTGTAAGTAGAACATGTAATGAAGTAGGCTTGATGAAGATGTTTAAGGTGTGCAAATTACCATACTATTCTAGTGAACGGAAAACGTGGTTGCTTGTCTTATTCAGAATGAGAAGGAGAATATAAAATCGAAAAGAGTTAAAAATAGAAGTAAAATATTCACCGTACCATATCGTGGAAAAATTTCCGACAAATAAACCAATATTTTGATCAGTATCTCGGAAAGTTTTCCAAAATAAGGTATAGTGAATTTTAACTTTTTTCCTTAGCTTGTTTAGACCTTACATTCTTCTTTTGCTTGTGAATGAGTTAGCATTCAAAACGAAAACATTTAGTCAAATATAATTTCAAACCTAATTCGGAAACAAGAAGATTAAATTAGAAAAAGCAAGAGCACATTAAGTATGGCGAACGCAGGTGCTACACGAGGTATATCGTACAAACTGGAAGAATATGCAAAATGTATATTGACCGCAAAAAAAAGTGAAGCACCAAGAAGTGGAGCAGGAAACAGAAAGAAACTTCACGAATTGAGATGGTACAAATCACTGATTACGAAATCGAATCAAGTTTGCAAAAGACATTTCAGTATGAGTCCATTTAGCAGTCTGACGTTCCACCGCCTCTGACCTGAATGCATGCACTTATTCGGTTGGGTTCGATCTGTTCAGGTGTAATGGCGAGTTTTGAGGAGACTGGAGTGGCAGTGAGAATTTGAATCAAGGAGGGAGGTGTGTCAGTGTGATCCATGCAGTTGTGTGAAATGATGTGCCGAGGCTGCTCAGTGGCTAACGCACCTGCCTAGTAAGCAGGATACCTGTGCTCGATTCCCCACGCTGACACAAATTTTCACCCGCTGCTTCAGACTATATAAATATAATTCTTAATATTCACAATATGCACCTTTTCTACATCGGCATAAAATTAATAAGTTGATCTGTCGACTGCTGAGCGGTGATACGTTTTATATGCTTTTGAATCAAAGGGTGGGACAACAGGAACAACTTATTTTCATACATCTCCATCTTTATTCGCACACACACACACACACACACACACACACACACACACACACACACACACACACACACACACATATGTATATATATATATGTGTGTGTGTGTGTGTGTGTGTGTGTGTGTGTGTGTGTGTGTGTGTGTGTGCGAATAAAGAAAGATATATATATATATATATATATATATATATATATATATATATATGTGTGTGCGTGTGTGTGTGTGTGTGTGTGTGTATGTCTAAGCCGTCCACTGTGGCCGAGCGGTTCTAGGCTCTCCAGTCCGGAACTGCGCTGCTGCTATGGTCGCAGGTTCAAATCCTGCCTCGGGCATGGATATGTGTGATGTCCTTAGGTTAGTTAGGTTTAAGTAGTTCTAAGTCTGGGGGACTGATGACCTCATATGTTAAGTCCCATAGTTCTTAGAGCCATTCTAGTATATATATATATATATATATATATATATATATATATATATATATATATATATGAGCCAACTTTTGTACAGTATTGTATGTTGTCCAAATAATTACTTTCTTTATGCTTTGAATTCAGCCTGAATTGTATTTAAGTCCACAGATGCAATAATATACATATGTATTTCTTCAGTATTTTCTGCGTCCATAGATTTTATACTGTCAGGGTCAACATTACCAACTGAATACATGAACTGATGTACTCTTCTAATTGCATTATATTTACACTATTCACACGCAAATATGCCATACAGTCATAGGATGTAGCAGTAGTATATGGATGACAGCATGATAGCCTATCCACTGCAGTTGCTAGTGCACAGTTTTTATCATACAAATTCTGAATGCTTTAGATAAATGGAAGTGTGCTCTGAAGTTAATTCAAACTCAGCTTCACCACACATATTACATATCGAAAGCTTGCGCTTAAACATGTGAACATCAAAACGAGTGTAATATCGATTATAATCCATCAACATTTTCTTCTGTGTGTACTGCCTCATATCACCAAAGTGGTCCCATTCATACCATGAATACTTCAATGCAGCACCAACATGTTGAACGTTTTCTACGTCTACAGCTACTCTAAAGTCACCGTCTGGTGTTATACCCACATTCACCCCATTTAGAACGACTAGCCAACACATGCTGTGAGATGGCGGAATGTAGAACAAGGATCAATGGACTAAGGTAGGTCCTTGGTGGTAGAAAATAACAAAATGATAAAAGGTCTAATATAGCTGGAAGGCTGTCTGCAGACCACTGCTGCTGGGCCAGGATGGATGATGGTATACTGAGCACTTGAATATTTTCATTTACCACTCTCACTGAGGCAAGCTATATTGCTGCAATAAAAAATAATGGAACATAAGTATAAGTGAATATAAATGATTAGCAAATAGTATTATTACTAACTGATGGATCAATATTTACTAGCTGACTATTTCAGCTTTTTGATCAAACTCTACTGACAATGCCTCATGATGACTCATTCGCCATCACATACAGATATGAAATTGTCTCCATTGGAAGAGGGAAATGTGGTGGAATGGGAGAAGGAGAGTGAGGAAAGGAGGAGGGGTCAGGTAGGAATGGCCACATGCTGACATGAAAATCTGTAAAATGATATGATTCAGAAACTGCAGACATATGCTGAGTCAGGGATTTGGGCTTGTTCTCCCACTGACCCTCTAATGATTTAGATACTTGGTAGTAAATTTTGCTCTTGAGTAATGGCTTTCATCCTTTGGAAACTAATCAATATTGTATTCACTCTGCACTCGATGTCATATCTATCCTAAGACGGCGTGTTAGCGTCCTGCTGTTAGTATAACCTCTATCACTCTGCTTGTGTTTAGAAATGATCACTTCTATTTCTCTGTGGCCTACATCGATGTACCCAAATATATTCAAACACGAATCAAATCACCGTCCCACTTTGGGACACTGTATGTTGCAGTAACCTGCCGCCTAATGGCACCTTCACTCTCGTTATTACGTTTTCAATGCCGATGAACCGCCCCAAGGGAGACATATTACGTGAGAAAGCTCTACTGGTTTATCAGATCTTAGTTACAGAATTCAGTTAACACATGCATTTTTTGAGCTTTGTCAAGATCAGAGAAGATGTGAGTTACCAAATTAGTAAGCAACACTTATCCTAGATACTGATTTCACTTTTAAATCTCAACTTAACATAATAAATTGTAACATGCAATACATGCATCTCAAATGATGGAGGTTTCTCTCTTTAGATATTGTGTTTTCAGGTATGATCACAACAATAAAATATAACCTTTTCATTTTTAATTAAAGGTGAAGTACATAGTTTTACCTAACAAAGCATGAACCGACTGAAATCATTGCTAATTACCATCTCATCAGCGATAAATCATTGTGGCACTTAACGGTTCTGAAGATGCCATGACTGGTGGACCTGAAACGAATGCCATCACTTGCCATCAGTTTGAACTCAAAGATTAAAAACAGGAACATACATTTTTGAGAGGAAAATCGTTTTGGCATGAGGTATCTAAGATCTCATTTACGAACATTTTGCCACTTAACACATTTGAGATTCCATTCTCCAGTTGAATGTGGCCCCACAAGATAATTTCATATCACCAGTATATGGCCCTCAGAAGTTATGAAAACACAAAGTAATTACACTAGAAAATACTGCCTTATTAATAACAGAAAACTGAATCGAATCAGTAGTGGCTACTTCTTGCCTGGCTTCTGCTAGCTGCTTCTTAGTCATTAACATATCAACAATGAATGTACCACTGAGCTACCACACTTTATTCACTTTTATCTGAGCTCTTTTCACAGTTAACTTTCAGCAATATAAAGTATCAAACCTTTACACACAAACTGTAAGGTTAGAAATATACACTACACGCAACTAACAGTGAATTTATGCGTCTTAACTTCAACAGGGACATGCAGTTATTGCCGATCGATTGCATTATTTACATTTTCAATCCCTACTATCGTACTATTCCAGTAACTCAATAGAGCTGACACTAAGTGACACACCTTTCCATTACTATTACTCTATAATGCTTTGATATCATAGCATCTCCAGTAATATTTCATTCTATTACGATACAAAGTTTGCAATTTTGGAAACTTCTTTGGAAATTAGACTAATACTATACTTAATTTTCAAATAAAATACATTAATAGTTGAATTATGACGATTAATTAGCTGGCATACTTAAAAGTCATTTTCCTAAAATGCATGACTGTGGCACTTATTTCATATTAAATTTGTTTTCAGTCTTCCTTCAAATCTCCAATCTGTTAAGTACTGAGCCTTGTTCCTGAAGAGTATTATCGCTGCACTCGATCAGTACAGTGCCATCGACAAAATATTTGGTAGCTCCGCCTTTACACGTGATACATGCGATCCCCAAAATGACGTGTGGACGGCAACTGGAACAATGAAAAACTGTAGCGGAATTCAAAACGCACTGCGGATGGCGAACGCTATGCGCAAAACTCGAGTAGCTGATCCTGAAAATTAGTTACTTTCGCTGCGCCGCACAATCAAATGCAGCTTGAATTGTCCAACATCGACAAAATGAAAGTTCATGACTTATACAGGGTGATCGGAAATTCAAGTTATAAACTTCTAGGACTTATAGATGAGAGTGAGTGCATAATAAAGGGTGTCCCAAAAAGAACCATCAGATTTGAAGAAACCATAACTATTTTGCAGGTCTGAGTGTGAACAACATACTGTTGGAAACAGCACACTCTAGAATTTTACATCGTTCCCACTAGGTAGCAGCAATGTGTGTCCACTTCAGTTCCAGTAAAAAGGGTCTCGGAACAACAGAAAGCGTTATGTGTTCTACGTTTTGCGCAGTGCTGGTCAGTAATAATTGTTCAGCGTCACTTTCGTACTAGGTATGGTGTGGATCCTCCTAGAACACAGAGAATTAGACGATGGCATGAACAATCCCGAGAAACAGGTTGTTTGTGTAAAGGCAAACCGCCGGGCCGTCCCCCGAGTGTCTTAACACAGACGTCGAACGCATCCGCCATAGTTTCACAAGGAGTCCGCAGATATCCGTTCGCCGTGCACCTCGACAGCTCAGCATGCCCCCAATGTCCGTCTTACGTGTGTTGCGTGGACGTTTACACATGAAAAGTGATGTGTTGGTAAATGTGCCAACACCTTGTAGATAGAGACGGCCGAAATGCACGCTATCTATCGCAGAAGGGCGTGAATTCTGGAACAGGATAAGTAGGTGCCGAGTAAAACTGTGAGGGACGGGAAAAACCCACCGTGGTACAACAACAAAGTTAGGAAACTACTGCGAAAGCAAAGAGAGCTCCACTCCAAGTTTAAACGCAGCCAAAACCTCTCAGACAAACAGAAGCTAAACGATGTCAAAGTTAGCGTAAGGAGGGCTATGCGTGGAGTGTTCAGTGAATTCGAAAGTAAAATTCTATGTACCGACTTGACAGAAAATCCTAGGTAGTTCTGGTCTTACGTTAAATCAGTAAGTGGCTCGAAGCAGCATATCCAGACACTCCGGGATGATGATGGCATTGAAACAGAGGATGACACGCGTAAAGCTGAAATACTAAACACCTTTTTCCAAAGCTGTTTCACAGAGGAAGACCGCACTGCAGTTCCTTCTCTAAATCCTCGCGCAAACGAAAAAATGGCTGACATCGAAATAAGTGTCCAAGGAATAGAAAAGCAACTGGAATCACTCAATAGAGGAAAGTCCACTGGACCTGACGGGATACCAATTCGATTCTACACAGAGTACGCGAAAGAACTTGCCCCCCTTCTAACAGCCGTGTACCGCAAGTCTCTAGAGGAACGGAGGGTTCCAAATGATTGGAAAAGAGCACAGATAGTCCCAGTCTTCAAGAAGGGTCGTCGAGCAGATGCGCAAAACTATAGACCTATATCTCTTACGTCGGTCTCTTGTAGAATTTTAGAACATGTTTTTTGCTCGCGTATCATGTCATTTCTGGAAACCCAGAATCTACTATGCAGGAATCAACATGGATTCCGGAAACAGCGATCGTGTGAGACCCAACTCGCCTTATTTGTTCATGAGACCCAGAAAATATTAGATACAGGCTCCCAGGTAGATGCTATTTTTCTTGACTTCCGGAAGGCGTTCGATACAGTTCCGCACTGTCGCCTGATAAACAAAGTAAGCGCCTACGGAATATCAGACCAGCTGTGTGGCTGGATTGAAGAGTTTTTAGCAAACAGAACACAGCATGTTGTTATCAATGGAGAGACGTCTACAGACGTTAAAGTAACCTCTGGCGTGCCACAGGGGAGTGTTATGGGACCATTGCTTTTCACAATATATATAAATGACTTAGTAGATAGTGTCGGAAGTTCCATGCGGCTTTTCGCGGATGATGCTGTAGTATACAGAGAAGTTGCAGCATTAGGAAATTGTAGCGAAATGCAGGAAGATCTGCAGCGGATAGGCACTTGCTGCAGGGAGTGGCAACTGACCCTTAACATAGACAAATGTAATGTATTGCGAATACATAGAAAGAAGGATCCTTTATTGTATGATTATATGATACCGGAACAAACACTGGTAGCAGTTACTTCTGTAAAATATCTGGGAGTATGCGTGCGGAACGATTTGAAGTGGAATGATCATATAAAATTAATTGTTGGTAAGGCGGGTACCAGGTTGAGATTCATTGGGAGAGTGCTTAGAAAATGTAGTCCATCAACAAAGGAGGTGGCTTACAAAACACTCGTTCGACCTATACTTGAGTATTGCTCATCAGTGTGGGATCCATACCAGATCGGTTTGACGGAGGAGATAGAGAAGATCCAAAGAAGAGCGGCGCGTTTCGTCACAGGGTTATTTGGTAACCGTGATAGCGTTACGGAGATGTTTAATAAACTCAAGTGGCAGACTCTGCAAGAGAGGCGCTCTGCATCGCGGTGTAGCTTGCTCGCCAGGTTTCGAGAGGGTGCGTTTCTGGATGAGGTATCGAATATATTGCTTCCCCCTACTTATACCTCCCGAGGAGATCACGAATGTAAAATTAGAGAGATTAGAGCGCGCACGGAGGCTTTCAGACAGTCGTTCTTCCCGCGAACCATACGCGACTGGAACAGGAGAGGGAGGTAATGACAGTGGCACGTAAAGTGCCCTCCGCCACACACCGTTGGGTGGCTTGCGGAGTATCAATGTAGATGTAGATGTAGTGAATTCTCATAAGAAAAGTATGCAGCTCCTCGAATACTTATCATTTATTCTTTGATGTGAATACAGCATTCTTAATGAGACATTTCATACGATAACTGTCAACTATGTAAGGCTAATGGCGCCTTGCTAGGTCGTAGCTATGGACTTAGCTGAAGGCTATTCTAACTGTCTCTCGGCAAATGAGAGAAAGGCTTCGTCAGTGTAGTCGCTAGCAAAGTCGTCGTACAACTGGGGCGAGTGCTATTCCATATCTCGAGACCTGCCTTGTGGTGGCGCTCGGTCTGCGATCACACAGTGGCGACACGCGGGTCCGACATGTACTAAATGGACCGCGGCCGATTTAAGCTACCACCTAGCAAATTTGGTGTCTGGCGGTGACACCACATTCCTCCCCCGCAAATCGGCGAACGGTCGTATTATAAGGCTTCCGCCCGCCGTGGGGAGGACCCCATGTTGACATATGCGATGAGTTGGGGAGCCTAACAACAGGCGAGGCTGTGCCACCCGCACCCGGCCATTCGGTCCGTGGGGAGCTAGGAAACGCCTGAAAACCTAGTCCAGGGTGCACGTCAACATGCGGTGTATGCGCCCGTTAAGAGACAGGAGGGGCCGAAGGGTCGACCTCCATTGCGTCGGGGTATCCGACGCGCGAAGACGCCATGTGGTCCGGAGCGGGCAAGAGTTCCATGGCGGAGGACAGCTGGTTACGGGAAGCGATCGGCGGCGCGTGACCCAGGCAGGCGCTTGGCGGCTGCAGCGAAGCGTCGAATGCGGGTGGCGCCGGCGGGAGAACAGGCCGCGGCGGCGGCGGCTGCGGCGGCGCGTCTCCATGGGGCAAAATGGAAGGCATCGTCGGTAACACCTGGGGATGAGGCGAGCCAGTAGATGGGTCCCCAGGGCGCTGACCGGACGGCACCGTCGCTGAAAGCAGACGGGGAGCGGCAGAACCCGTGCGACGACAGAGGCCTAGCTGATTGAGATGCCGATGCACCTCACCAGAGGCCCCCAAAATCAAATACATCACGCGGCCGAGGCAGCGAAGAATGCGCCCTGCGAGCCAACGCCGTGAACCTCGACAGTTGCGATAAAATACAACGTCGCCTGGAGCAAAAGCAGAAGTATGCCGCTGCACAGGAACCTGATGCGGCGGATGCAGCAAAGACATCAAGGTTCGATGAGGACGACCGTGGAGCAACTCAGCCCGTGAGCGACCATCTCGGGGCTGAGAGCGATACGATGACAAAAAGAGCAACAACGCGTCCTCCCGAGAATGCGACTCTTTCAACTTCAACATCTGTGACTTGAAAGTCCGGACCAATCGTTCAGCGTCACCGTTTGACTGAGGCGAAAACGGCGCGGATGTCAGATGTTGAATACCATTGGCCTGGCAGAATGACTGAAATTCTGCGGACATGAATTGTGGGCCATTATCGGAAACAATAGTCTGCGGAAGACCTTCAATGCAAAAGACAGCAGACAACGCTTGGATGGTGGCAGTTGACGTCGTGGAAGACATCTGGACAACAAAAGGAAAATTACTGAAGGCATCTACCAGAACCAACCATCTAGCATTCCAGAATGGACCAGCAAAATCGATGTGCAAGCGTTGCCAAGGGGAAGTGGCTTTTGGCCATGCAAAGACTTTCCGCGGCGGCACGGATTGTTGTTCGGCACACGCCATGCAAGAAGAACACATATTCGTAATCGCAGCATCGATTCCGAACCAAGTACAGTGCTGACGAGCAAGTTGTTTCGTTCGCACGATACCCCAATGTCCTTGGTGAAGAAGCCTTAAAACAGAGGACTGTAACGAACGTGGGACCACGACTCTGGACTGATCATTATCAGAACGCAACAACAAAACACCACGTCGTACAAAAAGTCTCTCCTTGTGAGCAAAAAATCGGCGAACCAACGGATCCTCGATCCGAGACTCTGACAAAGGCCATTGCGTAGCAACAAAACGCGAAACGGTAGCAAGGACAGGGTCAGCAGCTGTGGCTGTAGCTACACGACGAAAATCAATAGGAAACGATTCGACCACTTCATCTGTTTCCGAATCAATGAACATGCAAGCAAGTTCGTAAGAATCGAATGCTTTATCCTCAGCAACAGGCAAACGGGACAACGCATCGGCGTTTCCGTGCTTAGCAGTGGACAGATACAAGATATCGTAGCGGTACTGCGAGAGGAAAATAGACCAGCGAATGAATTTCTGCGCTGTACGTGGAGGTACAGGCTGGTTCGGATGAAAATGCGACG
Source organism: Schistocerca piceifrons (assembly GCF_021461385.2). Classification (NCBI taxonomy): domain Eukaryota; kingdom Metazoa; phylum Arthropoda; class Insecta; order Orthoptera; family Acrididae; genus Schistocerca; species Schistocerca piceifrons. Next base: position 565,562,388 of record NC_060143.1, read on the forward strand.
TCAAAGGTTTGTGGTCTGTGATGATGGTAAAGTGACGACCATACAAGAAATAATGGAACTTAGTAACACCAAACACGAGAGCCAAAGCTTCTTTCTCTATCTGTGAATAATTTCTTTGCGCAGACGAGAGCAATTTGGACGCAAAGGTAATAGGGCGATCATGCGAGCCAACTTTGTGCGCAAGCACAGCACCGATCCCGAAATCCGATGCATCTACCATCAACAAAAGGGGTTTCTGGGGATCGAATGGCGTAAGGCAAGTATTAGAAAGCAACGCCGATTTCAACTGGCGAAAGGCGCGTTCGCATTCCGTCGTCCAGAGAAACGGAACACCTGTACGGCGTAAACGATGAAGCGGAGCTGAAATGGAAGAGGCATTGCGCACATTCACTCACACCTTGTGATGCTAAATCATTTAATGTTCTTGCGACCTTATCACGCAATGCGTGGGGAACATTGCGCGCTCTGAAAAATTGCGGTTGCGCGTTGACTTTCAGTTCCAAATGTGCTTCATAGTTCTTAGCGCAACCAAGGCCCGGTGCAAAAATGTCTGCAAATTCTTCACACAGACGAGAAACACTGTCTGAAGGCACAGTCTGGTTCACTGATAGGACCTGATTTACTATAGACATGTTAAACAATTGAAATAAATCTAAACCAAACAAGTTCACTGCAGTAGAAGAACGAAGAACGTAAAATGACACAAGTTTTGTTTGTCCCTTGTATGTTGCAATAAGAGTGCACTGTCCTAACACAGGGATCTGCTGTCCTGAATAACTTTTTAACTGAAAATTTGCGGCACGCAACGGAGGTTTGCCCAGTTGTTTGTACGTGTCGTGATTGAGCAATGAAGCTGCAGCTCCGGTATCGAGCTGGAATAGGATCACTTTGCCATTAAAGTCCAAATCTACAAAAAGTTTATTGTCCTGCTGACGACAAGAGCGACTGTTTTGTGCAATTTGAACTGATACAGGTACAGAATCACTTGCTAATTGACGTGATTTCCGGCTACGTCGGCGCACACTTTTTGTGGGAAGAACACAGTCACTGTTAGAGAAAGTGGCACTGGGCAGAGTGGAATTAGCTACATGAATGTCCATGAGCGAAGGTCGACGAGCCTGAGTATTCTTGGTTTGATTCCGGCGCGAAGCAAAGGGCCTGGAATGATTAAGAGTGTCTGATCTGAGCTTTTTCTGGCAAAGACTTTGAACATGTCCTTTCTTATTACAGAAAAAGCAAATAGCTTGGCGTGACGGGCAATTTTCACGCGAATGTCTAGTAGCTCACCGCGGGCATGATTTCACTGCATTTGTGTGCTGGCGCGGCACACCTGGTTTAGAGCGTGGTGGCAGCTGTGCAGACGTGCGCGAGGGCAGTTTACCGGGCCGCGCAGCGCGCCCGGCCAGCCGGTTAATGCTACACACGGCTGGCGAAGTCGCAAATGATTCCTGAGCAAAGTCAAGCGTGTCTTGTCTATCCAATATGTCTATCACTTGTTGAAGGGAGGGATTGACGAGTTTCAAAATCTGTTCCCATATGCGAACATCAGAAACGTTCTGTGTTATTGCATCACGCACCATAGTATCTGAATAAGGAAGGCCACAGTCACATTCAAACGCATAATCCCATCCTCGTCGCCAATGATGTGTTGGTAAATGTGCCAACGCCTTGTAGATAGAGGCGGCCAAAATGCACGCTATCTAACGCAGACGGGCGTGAATTCTGGAACAGGATAAGTAGTGAATTCTCATAAGAAAAGTATGCAGCTCACCGAATACTTATCATTTATTCTTTGGTGTGAATACAGCATTCTTGATGAGACATTTCATACGATAACTGTGAACTATGTAAGGCTAATGGCGCCTTGCTATGTCTTAGCCATGGACTTAGCTGAAGGCTATTCTAACTGTCTCTCGGCAAATGAGAGAAAGGCTTCGTCAGTGTAGTCGCTAGCAAAGTCGTTGTAAAACTGGGGCGAGTGCTATTCCGTATCTCGAGACCTGCCTTGTGGTGGCGCTCGGTCTGCGATCACACAGTGGCGACACGCGGGTCCGACATGTACTAAATGGACCGCAGCCGACTTAAGCTACCACCTAGCAAGTGTGGTGTCTGGCGGTGACACCACAAAAAGTATACAAAATTCAGCTGCTGAAAGCTCTTCGTGAAGGTAACAGACAACAATGTGTAGAGTTCTGTAATTTCGTTATTGGCAAGATGAAGGATGACAGCTTGGTGTTAAGTGAAGAGGCAACATTCCATTTAAATAAAAAGGTGAACCTTCATAATGTGAGAAATGGGGTACGGAATAACCACATGAAGTTGTACAACTTGAGAGGTACAGTGCAAAATTTAATGTGCTTTGTACAGTTTCACAGGAAAAGGCGTATGGTGCATTTTTCTTTTCCGAGAACACTGTTACAGGAAGTACCTTTCTGGATGTGCTTGAGAAATTTATTTTCCCACATTTGGAGACTGACTCGAACGACTTCATTTACCAACAGGGTGGGACAGCGCCATACTGGGATCTGGAAGTGCAGGAATTCTTAAATCAAAGGACTACTGAACGATGGATCGGTCACAGTGGACCTAATGATTCAGCCTTACATTACTGGCCTCCAAGGTCACCAGACCCGACCATATGTGATTATTTCTTGTGGGAGTTGATAAAAGACTCTATCTGCCTCCGTTGCCAACAACAGTGAATGAACTGAGACATCACATAACAGCAGCTGTGGAAGCTGTAACTTAATACACACTCATTGCAATGTGGGAAAAATCTGAATACCGCATTGATATATGCGATGCATCTCAAGCGGGCCGTATTGAACATCTATGAAAAGGTATGAAAAAAAAAAAACTTTGAGTTTCATGTTCATCAAAAGACAAAACTCATTGTATATGTTTCTTAGTTTCAGAAATATAGACGTGCCAGATCGGATGATTCTTTTCGGTGCCCCCTGCATTTTTAACAGGAACCCATGTCTGGAAGAGTACCGTTTCCATTCTACAATGGTTTCAATTGAGATGTGTAACGCTTTCGCATTTACAGAGTTGCTTGTCCTTCGGATGATTAATTCATCCACTTTGCTTGAGGAACTGAATTAGGCGTGACGCAGTATGATTATTAAGTAACAATTCGAAAGGAAACATGATGAAACATTCATTTATCACTCAAGCACATTTGTTTGTATTAACATTTAAACATTACGTGTTTACATTATTCAAAAAAGAAAAAAGATCACAGCGTACTGAATGCACGGAACAGTACTGATGCATTACAACAGCGGCTTGATGTGGTGACCACCAACGTTGTTGCAGACATTGTACCTATGAAACATGTTCTGGTACAGATTCTTCGTGCCACGTGGTGTCTCTTCAGTTTCTGGTGCAGCTAACAGAATAGGGGCATGTCGATGCAGCGCTACAGGAACCACGTGCAGTACCCAGCACGTTGTGGAGAATCAAAAAAATGGTTCAAATGGCTCTGAGCACTATGCGACTTAACTTCTGAGGTCATCAGTCGCCTAGAACTTAGAACTACTTAAACCTAACTAACCTAAGGACATCACACGCATCCATGCCCGAGGCAGGATTCGAACCTGCGACTGTAGTGGTCGCGCGGTTCCAGACTGTAGCGCCTAGAACCGCTCGGCTTAAGATGGATGAGTGGAGAAAACAATCCTAAAGTATTCGAATACAGCATTGGTGGTGTACCGCTACCACAGTCACGTCGATGAAGTGTATAAACGTAAAGATCCAGTGCGATGTGAAACGGAACTAGCACTTAGGGTCTGTGGTAGGGAAGGTGAATGTTCAGCTTCGTTTTATTGGATTCATCATCATCATCAGTGTTCTGCTTAAGGCAGGTTTTCACATGGTAGTTCTCCAGGCTGTCCGGTCTTCTGCCAGTCTCTTCAGGTCTGCATAATTTCCTCTTCCCTTTATGTCGTCTATCATCTTGTATCTCCTTCTTCCTCTCAGTCTTCTTCCACAAACAAATTCTTCCAAAGCATCTACCAGCCAGCACTCCCTCCTCAATGAATGTCCCAACCAGTTCTTTTTCCTTTCTCTTACAACCTTCAGCAGACATCTTCTCTCGCCAACCCTTCCCAATACTCTTTCATTAATCACTCTTTCCATCCAGCTTATTCTCTCCATTCTCCTCCACATCCACATCTCAAATGCTTCTAACCTTTTCTCATCCTCTCGTCTCAGCGTCCATTTTTCTGCCCCATATAGTGCCACACGCCAGGCAAAACATTTGCCAAGCCTTTTCCTTAGTCCTTTATTTAATTTGCCACTTAAGAGTCTCCTCTTTCTGTTGAATGCCTCCTTCGCTATGGCAATTCGAGTTTTCACCTCCGGGTGACATATCAAGACTTCAGTTATTGCGCTTCCGAGATATTTAAATTCACTTACTTGGCTAATGGTAGATTGTCCTATTTTAATATGGGACAGTCTGCGTCTTGTACTGATGACCATTTTGTTTTTGCTGTGTTTATTTGCTTCCCATATTCCACACAAGCTTCAATCAGATCTTTGAGCATGTTATTCACTGTCCGCTCACTTTCTGCCACTAATACCATGTCATCAGCAAATCTTATACATTCTATTCTCTTTCCACCAATACATATTCCTCTTTTCCCATCTAAGCTTTTCGCAATAATCTCTTCAAGGTATACGTTAAACAACAGTGGGGAAAGCAACAACCTTGTCTAACACCTCGTCCAATGCTACTTCCTTCTGACATTTCGTTTCCAATCCTTATCCTTACTTTCTGGTGTAAATATAGATTCTGTATCAGTCGTCTCTCTTTCCAATCTACTCCTTTCCTCTTCAAGATATCCATCAGCTTGTTCCACTGAACTCTGTCAAAAGTCTTTCCTAAATCTATAAAAACAGCAAACATCGGATTAAAGAAAGACATCGAAGTAATTCAGACACTGGCTGCTACATTGTTTACCGGTAGGCTCGATCAGCAAACGAGTATCATGGAAATCCTTTGTTTTCGACAGAGCCAAGCGTATCGTCAGCAGTGCCCTAGGGAAGTGTGATAGGACCGCTGTTGTTCTCTGTATTATTTGGCAGACAGGGTCGGCTGCAGCCTGCAGTCGTTTACTGATGATGCTGTGGTGTACGGGGAGGTGTCGAAATTGAGTGACTGTAGGAGGAAACAAAAAAATTTACACAGAATTTGTAGTTGGCGTGGTGAATGGCAGCTGGCTCTTAATATAGAAAAAACAATGTAAGTTAATGCGGGTGAGCAGATAAAACAAATGTGCAATGTTCGGATTCAGTATTACTAGTGTCCTGCTTGACTCCGTCACGTCGCTTAAATATCTGGGCGAAAGTTGCAGAGGGATGTAAAATGGTGCGGGCATGTGAATGTTGTGGTAGGAAGGGCGAATGGTCGACTTCGACTGAAAAGGAGAATTTGACGAAACTGTGCTTCATCTGTAATGGAGACCGCTTATGAGAGGCTGGTTCGACCTGTTCTTTAGCACTCCTCGAGTGTTTCGGATCCCTACCACAACGGACTAAAAGAAGACATCGAAACGATTCAGTGGCTTGCTGCTAGATTTGTTACCGGTAGCTTCGAGCAACACGTAAGTCTTACGGAGACGCTTCGGGAACTGAAATGGGAATCTCTGTAAGGAAGGAGACGTTCTTTTCTGATGTGACCTTCTCCACCAGATATCACGGCGCCTAGAGTATCAGCAACCAAACTGGCAGCCTGCAGCCGCGGGTTGCCCGCTCCAGGCACACCGAAGCACTACACAAACGACAGGCAATATTGATGAACGGCCACAACAGCAACAACAACAACAACAACAATACACTGCAAAGACATAAGCGGCCACCAGGGGCCACTACTGGCCCACATAAACATAAGGAAGAGGTCGCTGCAGATCCCGGAACTCTTTTCACACGTCAAACCACGTGATGGAAATAGTTCCGAGGTACTCATCCGCCGAAGCGCTAAAAGGCCGGCGCTCGGCCGCACATCGGCCCCTCCCTCCTTCTGAGCGGATTTCCCCTCCTACTCCCCCTCCATCTCTTGTGCCTTCTTTCAGTGTCTCTGCGCTCCCTCCTGCCCTGTCTTCCCTTTTCCTCTCCCGCCCCATGTGTCTCCTGCCTCTTCGTGAACCCACGGTTGCCCCTCCTCTCTTCATCCCGCCGCTTTCCCAGCTGCCCCATGCTCTCCTCTCCTTTTCCATCCTCTCTGACCTTTCCCTCGGCAGGTCCCACCTGGTAGTTTTCTTCTTCGTCATGTGTGCTCCAAGTGGGTTTTAAGTGTGTTGTTTCGGAGTGTTTTTAATACTGTGGCCAACTTTTCACCTGTGCATGAGCATCCAGTGTCTTCTCTGTGTTTTAAGAATCGCCAACTGTGTTTTTTAACATTCTGGTGACTTTTTTAACTGTTCCCAATGAACTTCTACATGACAGTGTATTTTTACCTCCATTTTCTCCCCTTACTCTGTTTTATGTTCCCCTTTTTTATCTCCTTATGTATGTATTAATTTATTCTTGTTTTAGTTATCATGTCACTCGGCTGAAGAGCGGCGGATTGTGCTGCTGACAGCCCTCCCCTGCAGGGGCATGAAATCACAATAAAGAAAAAAAAAAAAAAAAACCGCACATCGGCAGTTCATTGACCGCCAGCAGAGATAGATAACTGCCGCCCCAGCAGCCCGGCTTGGATCTTCTCGCTGATCTCTGGATTAGGCTTGGTATATCGGAGGAGTCTCTGGCGGAGACTAGTAGGAAATTATTTCAGTTGTTTTCTATATTATTCTTGTATGTAGTTGTGATTCGAAGACGGATCACTGTTTTGTGTTGATGTTATACTTGAAGAATTTATTTTGGTTAATTGAACAGTCCAAATGAATTGTTTTCGGACTTGATCGTTAGTTTCTTCTGCTTACGCAAACACATCATTTTCGAGGAACGCTATTGAAAAAAATCTAGAGAACTGGTATTTGAAGCTGACTGCCGGCTGACTGCCGAACAATTCTACTGCCGTCAACATATAACGCACTTAAGGACCACAAACATAAGATACGAGAAATTAGGGCTAATACGGAGGCGTATTGACAGTCGTTTCTCCCTCGCTCTATCTGTGAGTAGAAAGGGAAAGGAAATGACTAGTACTCTGCCATGCACAGTTTGGTTGGTTGTGGGCTATGTACGTAGATGTGTACTGAATGGCAGCATCATACCAAGTGAATTTTACGAGTAATTCGTAAAAAGGATGAACAAAATACACATTATCATTCTGCAAACGCTCTTTAATACAGAATGAAATTTTCACGCTACAGCGGAGTGTGCGCTGATATGAAACTTCCTGGCAGATTAAAACTGTGTGCTGGACCGAGACTCGAACTCGGGACCTTTGCCTTTAGCGGGCAAGTGGTGTACAAACTGAGCTACCCTAGCACGACTCACGCCCCGTCGACACAGCTTTACTTCGGCCAGCACCTCGTCTCCTGCGCAGGAGAGCTTCTGTAAAGTTTGGAAGGTAGGAGACGTGGTACTGGCAGAAGTAAAGCTGTGAGGAGGGGGCGTGAGTCGTGCTTGGGTAGCTCAGTTGATACAGCACTTGCCCGCGAAAGGCAAAGGTCCCGAGTTCGAGTCTCGGTCCGGCACACAGTTTTAATCTGCCAGGAAGGCTCTTTAGTACAATTTGTAAAACGTATCCCACGCGACCAGACGGAGATAACGCGCTCGGATCGAGAAAACGAGGAATAAAAAGTTTATCACAAACGTGGTGTTAATCAGAGGCGCGAGTTATGGGAACAGGATGAAACGTATTAATGGTCAATCGCCGTACAACAATATTTGGCCCCTGTAGGCATTACCTGTAGAAAGTCGTTCTATAATATCTTAACCCTTCCGTATCCGAAATTTCCAACTTTTGGGTCGTCTGGTATTCCTTTGTGCGGCTGTAAGCATGACAATCTGTCCCTCAACGTTACATAAACATCCCATCGACAATGTATCAGAAGACACGGCAACGAAGGTGCACCCAAACGTTATGACTGCAGTCTGATATTATAAGCACTGTACTCAATTTTCTTCGAGAACAGCTTTAACGAAAATAATGTTAATTGTAAAAAAGGAAAAGTATGATTTTGGTATATCGTCATAAAATCGATGCTACCGTACGAAGTAATGCATGCACAAAGAAACATCTTGTTTTTATTTATTTTTTTTTTTTAATCCGTTCCTAGGTTCTTGCAGCATCGTCGAGTATTGAGAACGGCGCAAGAAGTAGCAACCACCGCAGAGATACGGCAGCGCATTAAAGCGGAACCGCGAGACGCCGACGAGTTGCCGGGAAGAAGCGGCGACTCCCGGAGCTCCGAGGCGCCGCCGCCGGGTCTCTGCCCTGGAACAGCGTCGCCAAGGGCCAGCGGGGCAGTTCTGGTCGGGGTCGGACCCTGCCCACTTCCAGGGAGTTCCTGCGAGAGTAACGTCGCTGTGTTGCCTACTCGCAGCTGCCAACACGCACACCGTGTCAACCGACAGCTAGTAAAGAGACTTCCGCCTCCTGTCAACTGTGCCCACGCACCAACGCTATCAGAACTGTGTCAACAAGTGTGTACAAATTTGTGTTTTCTCGTGACTAGTGAAGCTACAGTGTGGCCTTTCTGAACTTGTATCAACTCGCCACTCAGTAATCGTGGCTCGTTTAACGTGTTCTGAACCGCAAGGCGATTTCTGTGCTTTCATAGCTACAGCCCAGGCTGGCGACCAAAGATACGTTTTGTTGTAATTAATAAGATATTGTCGCAGAAACAGCTGACTAGTATAATCACTGTGGTGCAGTGGTTATGATGATAGACTCTTGCATGGAGGGACGTGAGTTGAAAACTCCCTAAATTGTACAATTTTAATTTCTTTATTAGGTTCGATTACATTCTAACAGTATCCACAAATATCAAGAATCATTGTGCTGGAATGTTTTATAACTATGTATATACCGTATGTGTTCTCGTAGGAGGTAGTTCGCTCCACGCTCTTGTACGTCCAAGTGCTGAATAAACCTTCGTTATGTGAAGTTATAAATACAAAATACAAAATCAAATACAGGTAATGCAGGAGTGCAGCCTTCTTCATCTCCCAGTACTTACTGCAACCTACATCCTTCTGAATCTGCTTAGTGTATTCATCTCTTAGTCTCCCACTACGATTGTTACCCTCCACGCTGCCCTCCTATGGTAAATTTGTGATCCCTTGATGCCTCAGAACATGTCCTACCAACCGTTCCCTTCTTCTTGTCAAGTTGTGCCACAAACTCCTCTTCTCCCCAATTCTATTCAATACCTCCTCATTAGTTATGTGAATTACCCATATAATTTTCAGCATTCTTCTGTAGCACCACATTTCGAAAGCTTCTATTCTCTTCTTTTCTAAACTATTTATCGTCCATGTTTCACTTCCATACATGGCTACACTCCATACAAATACTTTCAGAAACGACTTCCTGGCACTTAAATCTATACCCGATGTTAACAAATTCCTCTTCTTCAGAAACGCTTTCCTTGCCATTGCCAGTCTACATTTTATACCTTCTCTACATCGACCATCATCAGTTATTTTGCTCCTTTACTACTTTAAGTCTCTCATTTCCTAATCTAGTTCCCTCAGCATCACCCGACTTAATTCCACTACATTCCATTATCCTCGATTTGCTTTTGTTGATGTTCATCTTATATCCTCCTTTCAAGACACTGTCCATTGCGTTCAACTGCTCTACCATGTCCTTTGCTGTCTCTGATAGAATTACAATGTCATCGGCGAACCTCAAAGTTTATATTTATTCTCCATGGATTTTAACACCAACTCCGAATTCTTCTTTTGTTTCCTTTACTGCTTACTCAATATACAGATTGAATGACATCGGGGAGAGGCTACAACCCTGTCTCACTCCCTTCCCAACCACTGCTTCCCCTTCATGTCCCTCGACTCATATAACTGCCAACTGGTTTCTGTACAAATTGTAAATAACTTTTCGCTCCATGTAGGAAAGGCAAACCTACGTTTGTAGCATTTGTAGACTTAGAGAAAGCTTTTGACAATGTTGACTGGAATACTCTCTTTCAAATTCTGAAGGTGGCGGGGGTAAAGTACATGGAGCGAAAAGCTATTTACAAATTGTACAGAAACCAATTGGCAGTTATAAGAGTCGAGGGACATGAAGGGAAGCAGTGGTTGGGAAGGGAGTGAGACAGGGTTGTAGCCTCTCCCCGATGTCATTCAATCTGTATATTGAACAAGCAGTAAAGGAAACAAAAGAAGAATTCGGAGTTGGTGTTAAAATCCATGGAGAATAAATATAAGCTTTGAGCTTCGCCGATGACATTATAATTCTATCAGAGACAGCAAAGGACATGGTAGAGCAGTTGAACGGAATGGACATGGTCTTGAAAGGAGGACATAAGATGAACATCAACAAAAGCAAAACGAAAATAATGGAATGTAGTAGAATTAAATGAAAGTAACTGATGATGGTCGAAGTAGAGAGGTTATAAAATGTAGACTGGCAATGGCAAAAAAAGCGTTTCTAAAGAAGAGAAATTTGTTAACATCGAGTATAGGTTTAAGTGTCAGGAAGTCGATTCTGAAAGTATTTGTATGGAGTGTAGCCATGTATGGAAGTGATACATGGACGATAAATAGTTTAGACCAGAAGAGAATAGAAGCTTCCGAAATATGGTGCTACAGAAGAATGCAGAAGATTAGATGGGTAGATCACATAACTAATGAGGAGGTATTGAATAGAACTGGAGAGAAGAAAAAAATGGCTGTGAGCACTATGGGACTTAACTTCTGAGATCATCAGTCCCTTAGAACTTAGAACTACTTAAACCTAACTAACCTAAGGACATGACACACATCCATGCCCGAGGCAGGATTCGAACCTGCGACCGTAGAGGTCGCGCAGCTCCAGACTGTAGCGCCTAGAACCGCTCGGCCGCTCCAGTCGGCTGGAGAGAAGACAAATTTGTGGCACATCTTGACTAGAAGAAGGAATATCTTGGTAAGGCATATTCTGAGGCAACAAAGGTTCACCAATTTAGTAGGTTGGTTGGTTGTTTCGGAGAAGGAGACCAGACAGCGAGGTCATCGGTCGCATCGGATTAGGGACGGACGGGGAAGGAAGTCGGCCGTGCCCTTTGAAAGGAACCATCCCGGCAATTGCCTGAAGCGATTTAGGGAAATCACGGAAAACCTAAATCAGGATGGCCGGACGCGGGATTGAACCGTCGTCCTCCCGATTGCGAGTCCAGTGTCTAACCACTGCGCCACCTCGCTCGGTCACCAATTTATTACTGGAGCGCCGCGTGGAGGGTAAAAATTGCAGAGGGAGACCAAGAGATGAATACACTAAAGAGATTCAGAAGGATGTAGGTTGCAGTAGGTACTGGGAGATGAAGAACCTTGCACAGGATAGAGTAGCATGGAGAGCTGCATGAAACCGGTCTCTGGAGTGAAGACCACCACCACAACAACAACAACAACAAGTGAAGTTAGTATTCGTCATTCACCTAATTACACTTCTTCTATGTGACATTATTCTGCTGGAGACACTGGGTATTGGAACTTGTGGTAGCGCACATTACCGACGCAACAGTGACTCCCATCAGGTCACCACAGAGCCGCCGCTAACGTGGCAAGAAACCAGAGTTTGAGCCATATTCCACAGATCAGAATCTATCGGAGGCAGAAGAAGAAGAGAACGTTACGATTACAGCAACCGTGTGCCACCACATGAGACATCCTTCCGGGTTCTCTGGTGACAAAGGCCAAGACCCAAACAAATTGCTGAAGGCATGTGAGCGTATAGCCAAATTTAGCAAATGGGATGACACCGTGTGTTTGGCTAACGTATTTTTCTACCTGGTGGCTACTGCCAAGCAATGGTATGAGAACAACGAGGACAAGTTCAAAAGCTGGGAAGTATTTCAGGCGGAACTGCGAAAGTATTTCGGCGACACATAACGACAGAAGTGCAAGGCTGATGATAAATTAAAAGTGCAGGGCACAGCGTCCAGGAGAAACTACAGCATCCTACATTCAACACGTCTTGGAGCTGTGTAAAATAGTGGATCCTAGAATGAAGGAGGAAGATAAGGTTGCACATCTCATGAAGAGTGTTGCTGAGGACATGTATCAAGCCCTACTTCTGAAGGAGGTTTCGACAGCAGATGACTGCCAGTATATTGAGACAATGCATCAAAAAAGAATTATATGCAAGTATTTTGAACGGCTTCCAAACGTCGTATCGTTGTCTGTGTTGGAGGAACCAACTGATTTCACAAGTTTTCTTCGCCAGATAGTGAGAGAGGAAGTTCAGAAGGCACTTGGATTGCCTCTTGGAGCGTCATAAGAGGTCATAAGGGAGCAAGTGGAACAGGCATTGATCCAAATCTGTCGTCCTTCATTTCCATTGAAACGGTGAAAAGGTTAAGTTCCTACAGTGCCGCATGAGGAATCTGTTTGGGCACGGAGGACTGACGACTGGAGGACCCAGGATAACCAACCATTATGTTTCCACTACGGACGACCGGGACATGTGGTGCACTATTGTCGAGAAAGGCGGCGGATATTTGATGAAGCCCGCCCCTGAAGACAGCAGACCGATTTTAGCCGACGCCAACTCCACGACGACGAAGATGAACAAGAAGATGTGGGTGCAGAGCGACGTAGGTCACCATCGCTGCAAGCTAACCGCTGGAGAGGACGCTCTCCAACACGCCGATCAAGGTTTCCATCGCCGTTTAGAAACTCCAACCGATCACCTAGCCGCCTCAGCCTGGAAAACTAGAGGGTGCGACCTTCCTTGGAGGTGAGACCGCCGAAGAGAAAAATCCTCCGCCGTCGATCACTACAAAAATGGTAGGAAACTATGTCGATATCCTCATGGATGGCCGATCAGTCCAAGCTCTTGTGGACTCTGGAGCATCATATTCAGTCATTTCGAAGAAGTAGCGTCGCCAGTTGCAGAAAACAATATTCGTCGACAGCAAAACATCTCTGCCGAAGGTGGTTAATGAGAAATATGTAAAACCTACAGGAAGATGTACCATTCATGTGAGTACAAGTGGCCATACACACACCTTAGAATTCATCGTCTTACAAGAGTGTAGTCATGACTTCACTCTCGGATGGGACGCCAGCCGGGGTCGCCGAGCGGTTCTAGGCGCTACAGTTCGAATTCTGCCTCGGGCATGGATGGGTGTAATGTCCTTAGGTTAGTTAGGTTTAAGTAGTTCTAAGTTCTAGGGGACTGATGACCTCAGAAGTCCCATAGTGCTCAGAGCCATTTGAACCATTTTTTTCTGATAGGACTTTTTGAAAGCCTCTCAGGCAATTATACGAGGGCAGTTCAATAAGTAATGCAACACATTTTTTTTCTCGGCCAATTTTGGTTGAAAAAACCGGAAATTTCTTGTTGAATATTTTCAAACATTCCCGCGTCGTGTCGTATAGTTTCATTGACTTCCGACATTTGGCAGCGCTGTACGGAGCTGTTAAAATGGCGTTTGTAACGGATGTGCGTTGCAAACAACGGGCAGTGATCGAGTTTCTTTTGGCGGAAAACCAGGGCATCTCAGATATTCATAGGCGCTTGCAGAATGTCTACAATGATCTGGCAGTGGACAAAAGCACTGTGAGTCGTTGGGAAAGCGTGTGTCATCATCGCCGCAAGGTCAAGCAGGACTGTCTGATCTCCCGCGTGCGGGCCGGCCGTGCACAGCTGTGACTCCTGCAATGGCGGAGCGTGCGAACACACTCCTTCGAGATGATCGACGGATCACCATCAAACAACTCAGTGCTCAACTTGGCATCTCTGTTGGTAGTGCTGTCACAATTGTTCACCAGTTGGGATATTCAAAGGTTTGTTCCCGCTGGGTCCCTCTTTGTCTAACCGAACACCATAAAGAGCAAAGGAGGACCATCTGTGCGGAATTGCTTGCTCGTCATGTGGCTGAGGGTGAGAATTTCTTGTCAAAGATTGTTACAGGTGATGAAACATGGGTTCATCACTTCGAACCTGAAAGAAAACGGCAATCAATGGAGTGGCGCCACACCCACTCCCCTACCGAGAAAAAGCTTAAAGCCATACCCTCAGCCGGTAAAGTCATGGTTACAGTCTTCCGGGACGCTGAAGGGGTTATTCTGTTCGATGTCCTTCTCCGTGGTCAAACGATCAACTCTGAAGTGTATTGTGCTACTCTTCAGAAATTGAAGAAACGACTTCAGCGTGTTCGTAGGCACAAAAATCTGAACGAACTTCTCCTTCTTCATGACAACGCAAGACCTCACACAAGTCTTCGCACCCGAGAGGAGCTCACAAAACTTCAGTGGACTGTTCTTCCTCATGCAACCTACAGCCCCTATCTCGCACCGTCGGATTTCCATGTGTTTGGCCCAATGAAGGACGCAATCCGTGGGAGGCACTACGCGGATGATGAAGAAGTTATTGATGCAGTACGACGTTGGCTCCGACATCGACCAGTGGAATGGTACCGTGCAGGCATACCGGCCCTCATTTCAAGGTGGCGTAAGGCCGTAGCATTGAATGGAGATTACGTTGAAAAATAGTGTTGTGTAGCTAAAAGATTGGGAAAAAACCTGGTGTAATTCAATGCTGAATAAAACAAACCCTGTTTCAGAAAAAAAATGTGTTGCATTACTTATTGAACTGCTCTCGTAGATTGTGGTCGCTCGAAGATTATGCTAGACGAGATGATATACTGTGGACAGGAAGATGCGCGTCCGAGTATGTGAAGACTGTGTGCTGGATGAAGTGATCATTCCTGCAGTCAGCGCTAGAAAGGTAACTGTTTTGTATCACGCCATGCATGAACACATGGATCTTTTAGTGGAATGTCAGAGAAGCATACCACTGAAGAATAACTTGGTCCTCTCAGCCTCTGTCGTCTCGTTTAAGAACGGATTCGGCGAATAGTGGATAGTTAACTGTCGCTGAGAACCACAGATCCTTCAAAGACGCATGTGCGTAGCAAACACTGAGCCGTTAATTGCAGAACAACTGAGTATCATAGAAACCTTCCATGCCAAGTCTGTGGGCGAAATTAGCGCTGCCACTACGAGACAAGATCTTCTAGCTCGACTATCACCAGATCTCACTGGAGAACAACAGAAGAAGCTACTTGCCATTCTTCAAGAGTTCTCTGAATGCTCCAACCCACAGGTGAAGAGCACATTAGACAAATCGATGGTGAAGCACCGGATTAGCACTGGAGACCATCAACCAATAAGCCAGAGAGCATACCGTGTGTCAGCAACAGAACGTCGAATAATTTGCGACGAGGTAGAAAAATGATGTAGAATGACATCATTCAGTCTTCGCGGAGCACAAGGTCGCCACGATTGGTTCTCGTCAGGAAGAAGGATGCTAAGGGGGCTAAGGGGGCTAAGTTTTTCTCAACCATGGATAGGTACTCGGGATAGTGGCAGATCGAAGTAGATGAGGCTGATTGTGAGAAAACTGCATTCATCACCCATCAGGGCCTGTATGAGTGTAAGGTAGTGCCGATGGTTTGTGTAATGCACCAGCAACTTTTGAACGGATGATGGATAATCTTCTCCGTCACCTGAAGTGGGCGATGTGTCTTTGTTATTTAGATGACATTATCGTGTTCTCAGAGACATCTGATGAACACGCAAAAAGACTGAGGGCTGTTCTTAAGTGTCTCCAACAAGGCGGACCGAAATTTAGTCCAAGAAAGTGTCTCTTTGGTGCAAAAGAAATCAAAATACTTGGACACCTTGGGTCAAACGAAGGTGTGCGGGCAGACCCAGAAAAGGTGAGATCTATAACGGAAGTTCCTATTCCTAAAGGTATTAGAGTTGTGAGAAGCTTCCTCGGATTGTGTTCTTATTACCGTTGTTTTATCAAAGATGCTTGCATCAAAGCCACGTCACTCCAAGAGATGTTAAAAGCCAATGCTAAATTTATCTGGGGTGGTGCTCAGCAAGGTCCGTTCGATGTGCTGCGAAAAGCTCTGGTGACTGACCCTGTACTTGGTCTGTATGATGAGAGAGCACCTACAGAACTACACACAGATGCCAGTGGGTATAGGATCGGTGCTGTTCTGGTGCAAATTCCAGATGCTTCTAGGACGCTTACAAAAGCCGAGAGAAACTACTCAACTAGAGAAAGAGAGTGTCTTGCTATGATCTGGGCGATGTGCAGATTTCGACCGTATCTCTATGGAAGGCCATTCACAGTTGTTACAGACCATCATTCACTTTGTTGGCTGACAAGTTTTAAGGATCCAACAAGACGACTTGCCAGGTGGGCACTACGTCTTCAAGAGTATGACGTTACCATAGTGTACAAAACTGGAAGAAAACGCCAAGATGCCGACTGTCTCTCAAGGCTCTGATGAAGATAGTGACTGTCTTGCTGCACTCCAGGATCTCTCTGACGAGCAGAAAAGGACGCCAAGATATCTCTAATTATACTTGCCTTAAATCGGTAAGAGGATGTGAAAGGACAATTTAAGGTAGTTAATGGATTACTTCGCAAGAAAAACTTTGATCCATTTGGAAAGAGGTAGCTACCAGTGATTCCTAAACACATGAGCTTAGATGTTCTAAAGAAATTCCATTACACAACTGAGGCCGGACATTTAGGATTTATTAAGACATACGACAGAATCCGCCAGAAATTTTTCTGGCCAGGTTTATTTAGGAGTGTCCGTCACTATGTGACGCACTGTCTAGAGTGCCAGAGGAGAAAGGCAGTTCCTCAGAAACCACCTGGCCGACTCATACCAATTCCACCAGCCGAAACGCCTTTCCAGCGTGTTGGGATTGACCTCCTTGGACGATTTCCAACGTCTGCTAATGGCAATAGATGGATTATTGTTTGCACTGATTATCTGACACGCTATACCATTACAAAAGGCGTTAAAACAGCCGAAGCATCCGAGATAGCCAAATTCATCATGGAAGACACTATCTTGAAACGCAGTCCCCCATGGTCGAAAAAATTACGGATCGAGGTAAAGATTTTCATGTGATAGAGATAAACCGTCGGTTTGAACATTACGTATCGCATGACGACTGCCTACCATCTGCAAACTAACGGGCTTAGTGAATGCTTTAGTAAGACCTTGGCCGACATGCTATCAATGTTCGTCAGTGTTGAGCAGATCAACTGGGATGAGGTGCTACCTTTCGTCACGTTTGCCTACAACACCGCCAAACAACACACCACGGAATTTACGCCATTTTTCCTGGTGCATGGGAGTGTGGCGACTACTACTATGGACATTGTGCTTTTGTTACATCCTGATGACGTGGACGACGACTACATCGGCCAAGCGTTAACCAGAGCTGTGGAAGCTCGGCAGTTAGCTCGACTCCGCACGTTGTAGGCTCAAGAAAACGATCGCCGAAGTTACGACGCGAGCCACCGCTCTGTTGTCTACCGACCTGGTGACCTCTTCTGGATCTTCACTCCTGTTCGGAAGGTTGGTCTCTCTGAGAAGCTCCTCAGGCGCTACTTTGGACCTTATAAGGTTGTAAGACAGTTGTCTGATGTCACTTATGAAGTAGAAGATTTCGACCCCGACACAAGACAACGAAAGATCAGAGATACGGTGAACGTCCTTCGAATGAAGCCCTATATGGGTCCTGCAACCCAGGGTAAATTCGAAGCTCCAGCGACAGGCAACAAGTGGAAAGATGACTAAGAGCGTAGCGGTAAAGGAAGTTCTAAGAAGATCACGCCAGGGCGAACATGAGTTATCGGGAGTCGGAGTATGCAGGACCGATGACTTGTTCTCGGACTAGGAGGATGTAACACCGAGACGCTGTTCACTTAAGGAGGGAGCAATGTCGCAGAAGGAGCTGAGTTGCACAGTCACCATGGTCGGAAGGTGTCATCTTGCCCTTACCGAAAAATGGTAACAGCAGGAAGGTAGAAAACAAGCAACCCATCACACTCCTGAATTCCGATTTCAAAATCATTACCAGATCGATTAAGCTACGGATGCAAACCGTTATGTCCAAGGTTTTAGGCAGTTACCAGTACAGTGCAGTGCAAGGCTGAAGTGCAATCTCAGCTGCCTGCGATTTGAGGGGCATCATCTGTTCATATGCTGAAACCAAACGATAGGGTGCTCTGATCTTTCTAGATTTTGAGAAGGCTTATGACCGTGTATGTCATGAATTCCTCTTTAAAAGCATGAAGAAACTAGGATTTGGACCTCATCTCACAGAATTAATTCGCAAACTTACTACAAATGCCTCTTCACTGATTCTCAGTAATGGCCATTTCACAAATGTGTAACCCTGCTCCTAAATCGCATCAGTAAGGAGTAACGTACCTGGAGGACCAGTATCATCACAAACCTCATTCAGCGGTGGAAGCCTCATAGCGTTGACCCACAGGCATTCTACTTTCTTACCGACATGTGCGACTGTACTACATGGAAATGAGCTGCATTCGACACAACATCGTCGATAACGAAAGCCTGACGAACAGGAAACTATATGACCTTCTCATGACAACAAACCACAGAAATTGTCTCGAAGTAAAACATTCACATACACAATTGAGTATGGTTTGGCGGAATGTGCACAGCGACATGTTACCATCACGCGTCGTAGCCGACAGGTATCTAACAGTCAACGATAAAGTAGCAACTAATGAAAAACTACATAAGATAGGCCTTCACCCAATGCCCAACTGTGACCCATGTGGAAGAGTCGATACGCTTATTCATAGGCTCACGTGCGGACATGCAGAAGATTTTACAACATTTCTCCGTCAACAATTGTCGGTGATAGACCGTACGACGCCCAATGGTGTAGACCTTTTAGAGATCATTCAGCCACAAAAAGTGAGATATCTACGAGCAAAAAACAACGCTTCAATGTGGATCATTGGCCACACAGCATCGTTTATTATGCAGAATAGGCATGCTACTTTCCGACTATTATTCTTACATAGAAATTGAACACTTTAAGATAAGCCAACATTGTGACTACAGAAGGATATTTGGAAATATGCTGAAAATCATAATTAACGGTTAAATACTTCAAATCCAATATTTTGGATAGCAGAGGTTGCCAGTGAACTGTATGTATGAATCCTAGTTGCTTCCTGGGACTTTAACTCTTATCGAAATTTTAAGATAATATCAGTAGTGGGACAAAGTATGTAAGGGAATACTCTACATTGTTGCCAAATTTATTCAAGATGGTGGCGATGGTGTCATCCAATATGGCGGCGTGTAGATTTGGAAACAGTGCATGACGTCATTCAAGATGGCGGATTTTGGCCAGAAGAAAACCAATTGGGCTACCTCCACTAACGTAGTCCCCAGAAAATTGGCGCGAAATTTGAATTTTGGCGGGAAAATAGGTCAGTTGTGCTATGTTCACTAATCTAAACCTCCAGAAAAACTTGTCGTCAAATTCCAATTCCAACACGATAATGGCTGCAAAAACCGTACTTGTTTTTATTATTATTCATTATCATTTATATCATTCATTGCCATTTATTATTATCTATTATTATTATTGGCCTACTTCCACTAGAAAATTGCACAAAATTCAAATTCCAACACGATAATAGCAGTAAAAACTTTACTTGTAATTATTATTCATTATATCCTCCTGTAGTCACAATGTTGGCTCCCTTTAAGATGTTCAATTTCTATGTAAGAATATTAGTTGGAAAGTGGCATGCCTATTCTGCATAATAAACGATGCTGTGTGGCCAATGATCCACATTGCAGTACTATGGTGGTCGGATTACAGACAGTTAACTGATTAAATAAACCTGAGGCGGCGCTCTGTCCACGTGACTAGCATCACTTCTGTGGGCTGATCCCACAACAGGTCTTGAATATAAGTTTAACAAACAAAAGACATTAACATGAATACCTCTTCACTGGTTATTCTGCTCTCATACAGACAGAAACGGCCAACTTGGCTGAACGCTACCCGACTGTATAAACTGAAGCAAGTGATGGTACTACAGTAAGTGGCCATAAGCGTGTTAGACACAAATCAAGTTAAGTACTTAAATAAATTACCGAGCCCCTAAAACACTATTAAATGATGGCGACAATAAAACCCTTTTTTTCAGGAAATCAAGAAACTCTGTGCTCATTTTCCGCAAAGGTTTTAATCACATCCCACAAGGACCTTACAATATCAGAAACACTAAGTAAATTATTTCATAATCTGGCAACACCTCTGCTGCTGCACGAAACCAAAGGAATAACAGGAAACTACTCAACCTGAGGCTGGAACGGGAGATCCACAGGAGCGCTTGTGATCCGGGAACACCTAGGCATCGTGCGATGACGGGAAAGTCGCCTAAGGAGTAGGAAAACGCGTTCCTGCACCGGACCAGCAGAACGGCAACGCGTCACCCGCTGCCAATTCAAACTGTCAACATATAAGACACCACAAACAGCAAACAAGTTTGACAGAAATTAACATACACAGCAATATTTAATTGGCCAATTAAAGATTATTTTTAAGGAAACCAACTATTAAAACCTCAGTATAGCAGCCGGACGGGGTGTCCAAGCTGTTCTCGGCGCTACAGTCTGGAACCACGCGACCGCTATGGTCGCAGATTCGAATCCTGCTTCGGGCATGGATGTGTGTGATGTCTTTAGGTTAGTTAGGTCTAAGTAGTTCTAAGTTCTAGGGGACTGATGACCTCAGATGTTAAGTCCCATAGTGCTCAGAGCCATTTGAACCTCAGTATAGGAGAGCCCCGCTCATAAACGTTGCAAGTTAATCTTCCTAGAAATAACAAGAAACAATGTAAAAAGTCATTTAAAATAGTAATTACATAATAGCTCAAGCAAGATAAAATAAGTCAAAATATTACCTCTACCGAAGTCTCTTAGGACTTAGACACTGTAATTTGGATATGCACCAAACGGCAGATGGCCAGTTAAAGTGTACACCTATAACCTGGAGGGCTCCGCAAATGGGAGTAAGAGAGTGTGCAAATACAAACATGCACACTGTAACAGAACATATTAACGGATTTACTTTACCGAAGTATGCGATACCCTCCAAATTCAACCAGTTTAACGAGTATTTATGATTATAGAAAAGTTATTGTGTATGTTAACAATGATTGCATAACATGTCTCCATAAACAGTCAACCCATTAAATTATACTGAATAACTGACCCACACAAAAGTTAATATCACTTGATCACTGATACAGCAAATATTGTCATGTAAAAACACTAAGTTCATCTTAAATAATTAATATGAAGTACGAAAAATAGTGGCCAACTTAGGTATTTTGGATCTCCTTAAATAAAAATCACCCAGTGAAACCTATTTGTTCACTAGGAGCGTTTTCACTCAGTATTCACTTAATCAATCCTATTTTAGACGAAAACCAATGTAATTCTTAATAATTCATGTTATTTACTTATTTATGCAAATTAGAGAAATCAATTGACAAACTTCTAAAAATGGCCTTTTTGTAACAAAGAATTATTCTGTCAAGTCAACAAATCTGTTTGTCATTTTAATAACATGTTAAATTATGTCACTCGATGCAAATTAATAACTTTTCTGCACAAATTATGATAACAGATGTACATGTGGCTTATAAACTATATCTCATTTTAGTAGTTCTTTGACAATGTTATAAATACCAGCAGCAAGAAGGGTCGGGGGTGCAGTCGGAATGTTACTTTGGTAAAGTGTGTTTGTGTGTTATTGTTTGAGGTGGATAAACAATGCAAAGAACATGTAAAGGAAGTACTATTTTGTGTTGTGTCATGGTCTTTGGTGGACAGTGGAATTAAGATGGCCACCAGAGTAATAAATATTTGATGTTTACATATTTGTTGGTTTCGCTCGTTCTTTATCACCAAAAGCACATAAAAAACACGGGACCTCATGTTTTTAACCCTAGACAACCAAATTTAGAGCCAGCATCAGCATCGAGACACAGCAGCGATCCAGCAAGTAGCAGCGATTACCACATCACAATTCATTTTAATGGTGCCAACCTAACATCAAGTGCTAACAAGCTCCGCAAATGGGAGTGAAATAGTGCGAGTATAGCAATTAGCAATATCTACGACTAGGAGACCAGTACAAAAGTGGGGGCTCGTCCGGGATCTTTAAGTGCATCGATGATAATAGTGCATCGATAAATTTCGTAAGTGGTTAGCACTCCAAAAAAGTTTATTTGTGCAGTGTGGCAACAGTGAAAATATGTCAAAGTAAAAAAAAATAATAATATAAAATAAAGTGTGCTTGTGCGACTACGAAAAACTATCATCACACTGCTCGGAATATTAATGTCTGTATTATGTCAATGGAATTCATCAATCAAGACTTCAGCTTCGATAAAACCGAATAAAAGTGAAGAAAGCCAACAAGAACACTGACCACGACACCATAGCATAGCTACATAAAGCAAGGTATTTTGTTGTTGTTGTCATTTAAAATAATTAATAGTTAACATGTCTCTACCTGAGAGGGATGAGATCGTAGGAAATGTAAAAATTGAACCAGGGGATGGTGAACAATTAAACTTAACAGAGTGGCTAGCAGAGTTTGCAACTTAAATAAGCTCGCAACTTAAACAATCGAGTGAACAAGTAAGTTTGAAACTTAAAGAAAACACAGATAGACTGGATAAGTTAAGTTTGAATTTTGATCTATTAAGTACTCATCTCAATGAGAAGTGTGAGGAAATTAAAACTACCCTCAGTAAGGACACTAGAGAACAGTTGATACACTTCAGAAAAGAATTTCTAGTTAAAGTTGAAAGTTTAAATGAAAACATACAAGCTAACACAGACAGCATTGCTGTCATCTACAACGGAGTAGATACTGAAGTTGAAAGATTAGATCAGAGAATAGACAAAACATCAGAAAACCTTAAACAAGTATACAACCTGTATACCACTAATGTAGATACAAAAGTAGAAAATATACACACTAAATATACACAATTGGAGGACGCATTGATGTCCAAACAAACGATTTACAATCAAAATACAATGTATGGGCACATCCAAGTGAAATGCTTTCCTGGTGAAAATCTGCACCCTATTGACTTTATTCACCAATGTAATGATATGTTTGTTGTTGGAATGTCAGATAACATAAAAGTTTAGTTAGTAAAACGGTTTCTAGAAGGGGAGGCCCTATCCTGGGCAAATGAGAATAATGATTCTTGGAATACTTTTGAAGAGTTTGAAGCTAAATTTATTTGGAAATTTTGGTCACAATCCATACAAGCCAGATTAAAGTCAGAATTTCTAAATGGACCAGTGTACAGAGGGAAAGTAGGGGGAATGCAAAAATTTTGCAGAGATCAATTGAAAAAACTTGCTCACTTGAATAACTCATTTGATATTATGACACAAATTAATGTTTTAAAAAGAAGGTTACCAGAGAGACTGCAGTGGGAATTGGTCCATGGACCAGACGATTCAATGGAAGAGTTCCTGAAATTTGTAGATAGATTAGATAGGGCCTTGGAAAGGGAAAATAACCAAAGTTTTGGCTCTGGCAACAACCAGTGTGGGGGGTGGAACAGGAATATAAATAGAGATTATTATGGGAGGAGAGACTTTGAAAATCCTGGAAATAATGCTCCAAATAGGGGAGATAGGAGATATGAAAATGATTTCAGAAATACACAGCAGGGAGGATGGAGGAGAGATAACAGGAATGATAGAAATAGGTATTGGGGAAGAGAACAAGATAGAAGAGGGTTTGTTGAAACTAGTGAACAAAATGACAACTACAAATGGACAGACCGAGGAAGCCAGCCGGGAATCGGTGGACAGTCCCACTAGATGTCCGTAGTTTTGGGGCTAGACAATATTATGACAGGACAACACACAACCGAAACTGGAAAAGGAGAGGATACAATGTAAAGAGTAAGTACCATGAAAATACTGATGTTGTTAGAATGAATAAATTAGAATTTAATAAAAGGTTTTGGGATACTATTAGTAAAAGTGATACAGTTAATAAAAACAGTGTTCAAGCACAGGTAGTTAGTGAAAGTGCAGAAGTTGAAGGTATTGCAGAGTTCCATAGTTGGGCTGAAAAAGATACTGGTGTTAATAACAAGTCAGACACACCACAAATAGAATCTATTTTGGGGGGTTTATTTGATAAGAAGGGGGATGACGAAGTGTTTAATGGAGCCAAAGACTCAATTGCTGAGATTCAGATACATAGGGGGGAAACTGAAGATGGGGTTGTTGTGAAGGAGGAGGAAGAAGTAATAGAGGGACATTTAAGTAATGATCCTAAATCAAGTGATGTTATTGATGAGAGTGTGGAGGAAGAAATAAAAGTATTTGTAGAATTGAAAAGTGATTGTGTGGTAAAGGTAAGTGATGTGACAAACATGGGTAATAATGAGGTTAATTTAAGTGAAATGCAGACTAGGGAATGTGTATCTGAGGACAAGCTATTGCCTATTGGGAACTATGAAACACTAATCTATGAGAATGGTAACAATAATAATATTAAAGAAAATATAAAGGGATGGAATGTAAATGTGTGTTTTCAAGAAAAAGGGGAAAAGTTTTTAGAAGTTTTGTGGAACAACTATGGAAACTGTATAAACAAAGATGCCTTTTGGAAAGAATTAGCAAAGGTAAGTGCAACCTTGTATCCTACATGGTGGACAAGAATCCGTAATGGACTTTATAAAAAATGGGGTGAAAACAGTAGTATGTCAAGTGACAACACAGTGTTAGGACGAACAGATGAAAACAAAGGTTTATGTTTAAATGTCAATGCTTTGCAAACAGAGAGGGATGTGTCTAAGTGTAGGAAAGAGACATTAGACTTAGGAACTAAAGAAATTGAAAACGATCTATTGTTTGAAAATACTGAAATAGACAAAGATGTTGAGCTAGGTTGTCCATATGTTAAAGTAAACATTGACAAGTGGGAAGGAAGAGTGTTAGTAGACACAGGAAGTCCTGTTTCTGCCATCACTTCTAGACTTAGAGATAAGCTCAGAAATTCTCAATATTTTCCTGAGATGCCAGTTGTTGGATTAAAAGTGAAAGGAGCTACAGGCAGAGCCAGTAAGGTAGTTAAGAAACAAGTGTTACTTACTTTTAAAATTGATAACCTAAATTTTGAACATGGATGCTTAGTAGTAGATGACCTGAATGAAAATTTCATTTTAGGTATGGATTGGATATTAAAAGTGAATGCTGGGTTTAATGTTACAGCAAAACAAATGTGTGTTATAGAACCTGTTATGCAACAAAGCTGTGTAGCGAATTTGTTAATTTTAAACTGTGGTGACGGCTGTAACCACATTCAATCAGTGTATCATGAAAATGAGGATGTTTATTACCCGGATGAGAACTTAGAGGAAGATGCAGAGGGACAAGAGTTTGAGAAGTTAGTAGAGAAAAAACTGGGGGAAGCTGAAAGCCTAAATAGTACACAGAAGGAAAAATTAAAAGAGTTATTATGGGAATTCCAGGATGTATTTGATGACAGACCTGGTAGAGTGAAATATTATCAATGTAAATTGCAGTTAAAACCTCATGAGCCTTTCTTTATAAAACCGTATAGAATACCATTTGCAAAAAGAGACGCCGTGGAAAAAGAAATACAAAAAATGGAAAATTTGGAAGTTATAGAAAGAAGTTGCAGTGCCTACAACAACCCGTTGGTCATTGTAAAAAAGGGAGACAATAGCGTTAGGATTGTATTAGACTCCAGACATCTGAACAAGTATCTCATCAGAGAAAACGACCACCCAGAATGTATAGATGAGCTGTTAGGAAAATTTGAGTGTGTCAAACATATGACAAGCCTAGATCTCACTGCTGGTTTTCATCAAGTTGAACTTAGTCCTGATTCGAGAAAATATACAGCCTTTTTATATAATGGTAAGTGTTTTCAGTATACAGTCGTACCATTTGGTCTCAATGTATCAGTTGCGGAATTCATCAGAGCATTAGATTTTGTACTTGGTCATGAAACTAGTTCAAAATTAACCATTTATGTAGATGACATTTTAATCACTGGGAAAACTTGGGAAGAACACGTTGAACTATTAAGGGAGGTACTTATGAAACTCAGAAAGGGATGAATGACATTAAAATTAGAAAAATATAAATTTGCGCTAGAGGAGTTAAAATTTTTAGGACACATCATTACAGAACAAGGGATTTTGCCAGACAAAGACAAAATAAAAGCCAACACCTAGAAATAAGAAACAACTCAAATCATTTTTCGGCTTCACAGGATTTTACAGAAAATTCATCAGTAATCAAGCATTAAATGCAGTTTGTTTGTATAACTTGCTTAAGAAAAATGTAGTGTGGGATTGGACACCAGAATGTGAAGATGCTTTTAACAAAATCGAAAACGCAACTATGTAACAGCCAACTTCTACATAAACCAGATGTGTCAAGTCCTTTCTGGCTAGCTACTGACAGCAGCGATGCAGGGTTAGGAGTACATTTATTTCAAGAAAAGGAAGTAAATGGAAAAATGGAACACCGAACAATCGCATTTGCCAGCAGAATTCTTCAAAAACATGAGAAACACTACACAGTGACAGGAAAGGAATTACTAGCTATACATTGGGGTTTTACAAAATTTAGAAATTACCTCTTGGAAAATAAAGTAATAGTGCAGACAGACTACAAAGCATTAAGCTATCTCCAAGAGTGCAGGTTATACCATAACAGATTCACAAGATGGGCCATGTTTCTCCAGCAGTTCGATTACGAAGTGAGGTACATTCAGGGAAAACAAAATGTGGTAGCAGACACTTTATCAAGACTACCTTTGGGAAGTGATTTGGAAGGAAGTAGTGGGGAGGAGGAGAGAATTTTCAAAATTATGTATCTAAAGGGCATTAAAGAGGAAAAGGAAATACAAAAAATCTGTAACGACATTAGGAGGTTTCAGAACCACGATGAAAACTGGAAACTAGTCAAAAGTTACATAGGAAAAACTGGGGGAGAAAAGGTAGAAGCATACTATAAAGTACACAAAGAGATACTATTCAGAAGACCTAAACCGGATTTAGACTATTGGAAACTGTGTTGGCCTGAGCAACAAATAGATACGCTCATTACTTACAGGGTGTTTCAAAAATGACCGGTACATTTGAAACGGCAATAAAAACTAAACGAGCAGCGATAGAAATTCACCGTTTGTTGCAATGTGCTTGGGACAACAGTACATTTTCAGGCGGACAATCTTTCGAAATTACAGTAGTTACAATTTTCAACAACAGATGGCGCTGCAAGTGATGTGAAAGATATAGAAGACAACGCAGTCTGTGGGTGCGCCATTCTGTACGTCGTCTTTCTGCTGTAAGCGTGTGCTGTTCACAACGTGCAAGTGTGCTGTGGACAACATGGTTTATTCCTTAGAACAGAGGATTTTTCTGGTGTTGGAATTCCACCGCCTAGAACACAGTGTTGTTGCAACAAGACGAAGTTTTCAACGGAGGTTTAATGTAACCAAAGGACCGAAAAGCGATACAATAAAGGATCTGTTTGAAAAATTTCAACGGACTGGGAACGTGACGGATGAACGTGCTGGAAAGGTAGGGCGACCGCGTACGGCAACCACAGAGGGCAACGCGCAGCTAGTGTAGCAGGTGATCCAACAGCGGCCTCGGGTTTCCGGTCGCCGTGTTGCAGCTGCGGTCCAAATGACGCCAACGTCCACGTATCGTCTCATGCGCCAGAGTTTACACCTCTGTCCATACAAAATTCAAACGCGGCAACCCCTCAGCGCCGCTACCATTGCTGCACGAGAGACATTCGCTAACGATATAGTGCACAGGATTGATGACGGCGATATGCATGTGGGCAGCATTTGGTTTACTGACGAAGCTTATTTTTACCTGGACGGCTTCGTCAATAAACAGAACTGGCGCATATGGGGAACCGAAAAACCCCATGTTGCAGTCCCATCGTCCCTGCATCCTCAAAAAGTACTGGTCTGGGCCGCCATTTCTTCCAATGGAATCATTGGCCCATTTTTCAGATCCGAAACGATTACTGCATCACGCTATCTGGACATTCTTCGTGAATTTGTGGCGGTACAAACTGTCTTAGACGACACTGCGAACACCTCGTGGTTTATGCAAGATGGTGCCCGGCCACATCGCACGGCCGACGTCTTTAATTTCCTGAATGAATATTTCGATGATCGTGTGATTGCTTTGGGCTATCCGAAACATACAGGAGGCGGCGTGGATTGGCCTCCCTATTCGCCAGACATGAACCCCTGTGACTTCTTTCTGTGGGGACACTTGAAAGACCAGGTGTACCGCCAGAATCCAGAAACAATTGAACAGCTGAAGCAGTACATCTCATCTGCATGTGGAGCCATTCCGCCAGACACGTTGTCAAAGGTTTTGGGTAATTTCATTCAGAGACTACGCCATATTATTGCTACACATGGTGGATATGTGGAAAATATGGTACTATAGAGTTTCCCAGACCGCAGCGCCATCTGTTGTTGACAATTGTAACTACTGTAATTTCGAAAGTTTGTCTGCCTGAAAATGTACTGTTGTCCCAAGCATATTGCAGCAAACGGTGTATTTCTATCGCTGCTCGTTTAGTTTGTATTGCCGTTTCAAATATACCGGTCATTTTTGAAACACCCTGTATGTACATGAAAGCTTTGGCCACTGTGGCACCACTAAGTGTATTCAGAAAATACAGGAGAACATTTATTTTTACAACATTAGCAGAAGAGTAAAGAAAATGTTATCAACATGTGACAGATGTCAGAGGGTAAAAGTGACTAACCAAACAACCAGGGGAATAATGCAGAATATATTACCCACAAATAAACTCGATCTCGAAGCAACTGACATCTACGGACCGTTACCCAAGACAAGGGGGGGTTACAGTTATATTTATGTCATGGTAGACATCTTCTCCAAATTTCTAAAGCTTTATCCCTTAAGGAAAGCTACCAGCAAACAGATCGTTTCAAAAATTACAAGTAATTATTTCAACACTGTGGCAAAACCTAAGGCAATACTTTCAGACAATGTGTCTCAGTTCACCTCTAAATACTGGAAAACTTTTATTGAAGACACGGGAATTAAACACATTTTAATATCTGCTTACCACCCGTCAAGCAACCTGGCTGAGAGATACATGAGAGAGATTGGAAGACTGTGCAGAACCTACTGTAGCCAGAACCACACTAATTGGTTAGAGTACATAAATAGTTTTGAAGAAATAATGAACAGCTTACAGCACTCTTCCACTGGGTTTTCCCCACACGAAATAATGTACAACCAATACCCCGCTAGTTTCTTCACTGAAAACATAGAGTATCCACCTTGCAAAATTATGTCACCCCAAGAAAGAGAAGACTGTGTACGGGAAACCATGAAAAAACACGCGGAATTGAGAAAAAGGCGACATGCAGCCAAAGGAAAAGCTACACAGTTCAAACCAGGGGACCTTGTACTCGTCAAGACACAAAAGAAATCAAAATTATTGTCAGCTGAACTTAAAAAGTTTTTTGATATTTACATCGGTCCATTTGAAATAAAAGAAAGCCCACATCCTAATGCGTATAGACTTATCTTTCCCAGATCAAGAAGGTTATTTGGATTAAGAAACATCACTTAATTGATACCATATAAACATGATTAAGCACATTTCCCTGTTTGAATATAGTTACTTACCCATTTTCCATAATGCATGTTATCAGCAAGGATTTTTACTGGGTGTGTCAAATAGCAACTACCACTCATCCTACAGACCCTGGAAAAGTTCCAGATCACTGAGAGAATGTTTTTATATTTGTATTGTCACTATTGAATATTAAATTTTGAGACATCTTCTTTACTTGCAACGGGCAAGAAGGTGACAAACATTTATTACTTTCTTTTTGTATTGTTGAATACGGGACATACTTGCACCACATAAAAGACAATGTAAAAATTGTTGTGCAAGACACATCATTTTGTTACTATTGTTTTCTTAGGCATAAGATTAGTGTACAATTTTCTACAGCTAATCAGATGTTCTCCAAGTTTGATGTTTGTGTTATTTTGTGACCAATTTAAGTGTCCAATTTTAGTATTAATATGTTCTTGTACTATTTTGACTATGTGTCTCAATGGGAGACAAGTTTTCTAAATATTTTCTTTTTTTTTAAATGCATACTATATTCATACATGTGACTTCTCTAGTGTTTGTGTTTATGTATCATGTCCATACTTATAATTATGTTCTTTGTTTTCATTTCCTTTATGTGGCTCAAAAAGAGCAGACAGTTGCAATATTTTCCTATGGACATATGACCTGTCCATCTATGTAATATATTTATGTTCCTTCTATTATCTTGATTAATCTGTGACTCAATGAGAACTGACTTTGAAATAATTTACATATATTTTTTATATATCTTAAAATCATATGTGATATATTTGTGTCTGTTTTTGATCATTTTCGATGTGGCTCACTGGGAGCAAAGATTAATATTTTTTTTTTACTTTCATATATTACTAAATATTTTTATTATGCTGTCATACTGAGATCCATAGCACAAAGTGCATTTGAAACAACACAACTAAAATATTTGCAGGAAAAAGTCATTTTGAAACGGTGTAACGGTAATTGTATACATACACATTATGCATAGTAAAACAAAAAAAATTATTAAAGTAGTACTTTCCCAAACTTTAACCATTTGACACATTTGTCCTAGTCAGCTAATATCATTAACGTTCTGTAAATGATATTACCCGAGGGGGGTATTGTAACGGAACATATTAAAGTCTTTACTTTACCGAAGTATGCGATACCCTCCAAATTCAACCAGTTTAATGAGTATTTATGATTATAGAAAAGTTATTGTGTATGTTAACAATGATTGCATAACATGTCTCCATAAACAGTCAACCCATTAAATTATACTGAATAACTGACCCACACAAAAGTTAATATCACTTGATCACTGATACAGCAAATATCATCATGTAAAAACACTAAGTTCATCTTAAATAATTAATATGAAGTACGAAAAATAGTGGCCAACTTAGGTATTTTGGATCTCCTTAAATAAAAATCACCCAGTGAAACCTATTTGTTCACTAGGAGCGTTTTCACTCAGTATTCACGTAATCAATCCTATTTTAGACGAAAACCAATGTAATTCTTAATAATTCATGTTATTTACTTATTTATGCAAATTAGAGAAGTCAATTGACAAACTTCTAAAAATGGTCTTTTTGTAACAAAGAATTATTCTGTCAAGTCAACAAATCTGTTTGTCATTTTAATAACATGTTAAATTATGTCACTCGATGCAAATTACTAACTTTTCTGCACAAATTATGATAACAGATGTACATGTGGCTTATAAACTATATCTCATTTTAGTAGTTCTTTGACAATGTTATAAATACCAGCAGCAAGAAGGGTTGGGGGTGCAGTCGGAATGTCCCTTTGGTAAAGTGTGTTTGTGTGTTATTGTTTGAGGTGGATAAACAATGCAAAGAACATGTAAAGGAAGTACTGTTTTGTGTTGTGTCATGGTCTTTGGTGGACAGTGGAATTAAGATGGCCACCAGAGTAATAAATATTTGATGTTTACATATTTGTTGGTTTCGCTCGTTCTTTATCATCAAAAGCACATAAAAAACACGGGGCCTCATGTTTTTAACCCTAGACAACCAGATTTAGAGCCAGCATCAGCATCGAGACACAGCAGCGATCCAGCAAGTAGCAGCGATTACCACAGCACAATGCATTTTAATGGTGCCAACCTAACATCAAGTGCTAACAAGCTCCGTAAATGGGAGTGAAATAGTGCGATTATTGCAATTAGCAATATCTACGACTAGGAGACCATTACAACACACACACATAACCAACATATGCATACCTTTAGGCGGAGCGCAAACAGCTTTAGTTACAGGCCAAATCCAATAGCTCGCCACAGGAAGATGTACAACAAACAGAAATTACCATCAGTAGTATCAACTACTCAATACTAACAATGTATTCAAGTATCAGATTGAAATTGCAAAATACTAGCTTGGCGCTTATAAAAACCTCAAAACTGACACACACAGCCCAAAAGGGATCACTGAAAGACATAAAGGAACCGGATTCCTGCCCTGCTCACATCAGGGCAGAATGAACGGTGTTTAGGTACAGTACTTGCTGAATAGTCTTCACATATAATTTCAAATAAAGACCAAGGACGCCAGTAGCTTCAGAATTCCAGGTAGGCGCCTGATACATTGCCCTCCTGCTCGAGGCTGCTAACAAGTTGCTCAGTACATCTCGGCGTATTTAGCACGCTACAACCGACTGATGCACTTCGTGACCAGGTTGCTCACGACGAGAGTCGGTCCATGTCCGCTAAACTTGCCGGTGGCAACGGCCAACACTGGAGGAAAGCGCAAACCCCCGTGGTCCAACGATCAGCTCTCTGCAGTTGCCAGGACGCAGAGTACTCAGCCATACCCGTCCAGCTCCGTGTCCCGCACACCACTCCCTGCCACTCAGCCCCAGAGGGAACACGTAACCAAGCAAAGATGGTACGACGAGGGTCAGAATCGATGGAAAGCGCGCACAGGTGGCTCCCGTAGGACGGCGCTCGCGCCATCGCAGAAGCCGCGAAGACTCCGTACTTTTAAAATTTGCGGTCGCTTCCTGGACATTAAAAACATATCGCAAGAAACCTGCAGAATGAAAGTGGATTTACGTGATCCTTAGCAACAACGAACATGTATACTCAATACAAGTAAATGAGAACAGCAGTACAAAGTCAGTACACAAATCCGATATCTCACAAATAACTACGAAGAGTCATTGAGGAAGTGTATTGATCAGACTGTATGACATGTCACTCAGTGAGCACTTTCAGTATAGGTGATGTTGTAAGGATACGAAGCTGAGGGTCATGTTAAACAGAATGTCGTAGCAGTTATACAGATGCTTGCGTGTTGTCGAAGCTGCTTAATCCCTCTTGATACGATTTCAGAGGGTAAATTAATCGAAAAATCAAGGATGTAACACAGTTCCTTTGTGTAATTATGCACAAACACGCACGCACTCTCTCTCTCTCTCTCTCTCTCTCTCTCTCTCTCTCTCACACACACACACACACACACACAAACACTATCACACACACGTAATTCCACACGCGCCATTAATAA
The DNA here is from genome assembly GCF_021461385.2 of Schistocerca piceifrons. Taxonomy (NCBI): domain Eukaryota; kingdom Metazoa; phylum Arthropoda; class Insecta; order Orthoptera; family Acrididae; genus Schistocerca; species Schistocerca piceifrons. The sequence goes on from NC_060143.1 coordinate 565,595,602, forward strand.
GAGGAGTAAACTGCTGTAACAGTTTCTTATAGCACACTTCAACGTAACGTTACAGCATTTGAAAGACCATGCGATAATAAACCCGATGACATTATCAAAAAAATGGCTCTGAGCACTATGGGACTTAACATCTATGGTCATCAGTCCCCTAGAACTTAGAACTACTTAAACCTAACTAACCTAAGGACATCACACACATCCATGCCCGAGGCAGGATTCGAACCTGCGACCGTGGTGGTCGCGCGGTTCCAGACTGTAGCGCCTAGAACCACTTGGCCACCCCGGCCGGTTGTTGTGCAAACATTTTTACATCTACATCTACGTCTGCATCTACATTGACACTCCGCAAGTCGCGCGTGACAGAGGATATCCTGTACCAGTACTGGTCATTTACTTTTCTGTTCCATTCACAAATACAGCGAGGGAAAAACGACTATCTATAAATCTCCGCTAGAGACATTATTTCTCGTGTATTACCTTCGTAATCCTTACGCGCAATGTATGTTGGTGGCAGCAGAAGCTTTCGTCAGTCAATTTGAAATGCCGTTTCTCTTTTCCTCGAAAAGAACGTCGCCTTACCCCGAGGGATTTCCGTTTGAGTTCCCGATGTTCCCCGTGACACGTGTCGTCCGAACGTACTGGTACGTAATCTAGCAGTCCGATTTCTTTGATCTCTTCCTTTAATCTGACTACATCCGGATAGCAAACATACGAGCAGTACTCGATAATAGGTAACATCAGCGTAATATATACGGTCCCCTTACAGATGAACCACAATTACCTAAATTTCCCCCAGTATAACGATGCCCATCAGTCGCCTGCCCTTCCACATTCCTCACATGTCTCTTTATTTCAGTTGTTAAACGTAACGATATTTCGTGTATGAACAAGAAGATTAACAAAACTGAAATGATTTTATTCTAACGAGTTGCCCATTAATATCACACTGACTAAACATTTAACTGCCTACGTTAGTAATGATGGACAACTTCAGAGAAGTTAGGGTTTTAAATTATGGTGTTGAACGTAATGTTATGGATATCACATTCAGTGTAACTATAAAACAAAAAGAAGCTATGGATCTCTCAATTATGTGATGAGACACATTGATGCGGCATTTTTATTAAGGAAGGTTGTAGATTGTATATATATGTATTGAGATTTTACTCTAACAAACCTATTAAAATAGCCGTTACCTGAGATGGCTTAGCTATGCGAGAGCAGATGCAGTGCGACAATTTGGGTGCGTACTGCCCTTACTTCTACGCTTCAGCGAACTCAGCGAAGCCCTGTTTATGTCAATAATTGATGTAATGACTTTATGTTACAAATATATACTAAAGTGTGCTTCTTTTTTGTTAGTTGCGTATATTCGATGAAGTTTTCGACAAGGTGTTCCAGCGGTGTTGCCTCCCAAGCAGTGTCTGGAAGTGTGGGGCACTTCACCTGATAGAGCTGACTGTTGTTGTCAGCGAGAACATCGCCCCACTATTGTTAAAATTCTATGGATTTATTGTTAAACAATTTCATTACAAAAATGTTTTAAATGTAAAGGACATCTACTGGGACTACTGAACACTATAGACTTTAACATTTATGAATGTACGGTCTACTGTGAAAAACCAAACACTCAGTTCACTCAAATTCTGTTGTCGTCGAACTCTTTATTTGAATAAGGCAGTTAATTGACTTAACTGAAGTCACTTTAATAACTTGAAGTTGAAAGGCAATATTGAGATGTATCTTGAAACGGAGGCGTCTGAAATTCCTGAAAACGTTTCTCATAATTAGACAGTGATTTCTGTAAAGTTCCTTATCATCTAATTCACGAAGTTGAAGCAGATTCAATTTTTTCATGACTTTGATTCTGGGACACTTCTGAGGGAAAGTGCCTTGATATCAGTGATTTCATCAATTTCAGGAAGGTGAAAAGTGTAAAGTCAACATTTTTAAAAGCATTCTGTGATAGATAATTGAAGAGCTTAATTATCAAAAAGTACTTGAGATCGATTTTGATTTACTTAGTAATTATCGATCTCTTGCAAGCAACGCACAAGAACTTTATCGTTCGATTTGCAAGATTTTAGCAATTGTGCCAAATCAAAAGGGATTTTCAAGACAAATTAAAGGCATAAACCGCTGTTTAATCAAGCTACAGTAAGTAATTATTTACGATAAACAGTGTGTGAACATTGTGAATTAATCACTACGCTACACCGCAGTTAAAGAATATCGCTGATTGCCAGAATTTTCCATTGTTTCAGCTAACACAATCAGCTATAGACCTTCGTCGACGCAATATACGCCACAGTTTGAACCTCCCTTCTCACTAGGTTAGAAAAACGATTCCGCGATGTTTAATCAACTCAGTCCGGAGTAAAATTTCCAGATAAATACATCGCCAAGCAAGGATAAAAACCTCGAGTGATGCTGCTCCCACTTCGACACACAGTGTCAATGTTGTGTGCACAGAAGTATATTCGAAAGAAGACATCTTCTTAACATCGTAATCCAAAATATAACGGGCCAGGGTACATCCAAGGGATCCTCATTGTAGGAAATGGCAAACAACACGCTAGCGCGACCTATTCCGGTGTTTTGCGCGTGTTACGCATCAATGTCAAGTAGGCATCATAGCAGACGTCAAATGAATTAAAGACGAGCAGCTTGGAAAGTAACAGGTCTGAAAGAATCTACATACATATTCCGTCAGCCCTTGATAAGATTCCAAAGTGGTGCAAAAATTGGAAGCTTTATCAAATGGTAACAAGCAGAAAATTGTGCACTTCACAACATGAAGAAACGTAGTATCCCATAATGTCAGTTAGACACATCTGGACTCTGCCGACTCCTACAAATACCTGAGAGTAACTCTTTGTAGGAAAATGATATGGAATGATCACGTAGGCCTAGAGGTGGGTAAATCTGCTGGTAGACTTCGGTTTATCGGTGGAATACTATAGATATGTAATCAGTCTACAAAGGAGACTGCTTACAAATGGCTCTTGCATCCTATTCTAGAATAACGCTCAAGTGTGTGAGACCTGTTCCAAGTAGGGCTCGATGGCGATCTTGAACTTAAACAGAGAAAGGCAGCACAAACGGTCAGACATTAGTTTGATCAGTCGGAAACTGAACTGGCAGCCTCTTGAAGACAGAGATAAAGTATCCCGAGAAAGCCTACTTACAAAGTAGCAAGAATCTATTTTAAATGATGACTGTTGAAATACACTACAACTAACAACGTATCACTCGCACAGGGATCATGAGGACAAGATTAGATTAATTACAGCATGCAGAAAGGCATTGAAAAAGTCTCTCTTTCCGTCCTCATACGAGAGTGGAAGGGTGAAAAACACTAATAATCGCTACAATGGGACGTGCTCCCTGCCATGTCCTTCACAGTGGTATGCAGAGAATTGATACAGAGGTAGATACAAACTCATATGAAGGTGAAGGTTGCTTCATATCTGTCCCCACTATAACATAACTTGCGGAGGGAAAAGAGAAAAGGGAGCAATGAAACAGCCTAAATAAATGGATGGCACTGTAAATCTGATTTTCAATCATATGTTTGGAATATTTTTGAGGTGAACAACACGGATTTCATACTGTCTATTGATACAACACAGGGAAATTTTACAGCAGTTTCCACGACCTTGTCTTCTGGATCCACCTGTCAGATACATTTAAGTTTACTGTGATCGGCTGTACGTGATTCTGGAACACTTATCATGTTTCTACAACAGACACTGCCAGGGAAAATATTCAGCAACCTCAAGTACTATGATCAGTGGTACCACGGTGCATCCTGAGAGGTTTTATGGTCAGTTATTCGTCACCGTCAACAACGATCAAATGGCGCTCTGGTGGTGTGTCTCTCTGCCCTGTGTTTTCGCTCTGCAGGCAGTGAACATGCTGAGTCTAGAGGTGACCAGTGCGCGAACCGTTTGTCCTAGGGTACACCCATGTCCCGTCAACGATACACAGCCCTATTAAACAGCTTCCGTTCCAGTGTTGCACTGTGAGACAGCAGCAGGGTCGATGGAAGCGCCGACTCATTGCCGCACATATCGAGCACAGTGCGTCGGTGGTGTGTCTTTGCTTTCAACAGTGGTCTGTGGAAAATGCGCACGTCAAGACTGCACTTTTTCGAGCAACAGTCTCCGACCGAATACAATCCAAGTGGAAAATTCGGGAGCATTTTGCACCTGCAATGTCACCCAGCACCACTGGGAACCGTCTGCCTGCAACAGCACAATGATCTCTTGTGCCTCTGGCATCTTAGTCACTGAATCCGCGACACCTCCAAGCACAGCTACTCTGGTGTCGTGAAACTCTTGAAGGGAGTGTGGAATGGTGCTGTGTCATCCACACTGATGAGAGCAAGTTCTGTCTGCGTACGAGTGTTGGACGTAGCACATGTATGGCACACACGTGGTGAACAGCCTATTGTGAATTGCATCCACCCAAGACACACAGGTCCCATCTAAGGTGTCGTAGTGTGGGGAGCAAGCAGTTACAAGTCTCAGTCACATTTTGTGTTTCTGTAGGGCAAAGTAATCAGTGCCCGATACAAGGCACAGATTGTTAATCCCGCGCTACTGCCGTTTCGTTGACATATGATGCCAGGGAATGTGCTTTTCATGGTAAGCACAATTTTCATTGCCAGCAAGACTGCCAACATTTGCACACATCGAAGTGGGAACTTATTGGGAACTTATTCGTACTCGAGGCGTACAAAGAGTTTTGACGAATTGCATAAAGGTATAAGGTGCTTGGCACAAACTACCGCATGATCTTATTCGGCACCTTTACGACTGTTTGTAGATGAGAAAGATGTAGACATTCTTCAGGTAATTGGATGCGGTGGAGTTTTGCTGAAAGAAAATTCTGACATGGCAGACAAGAATGCACGTAGGAGCGACAGAGTTACACAATGGACCAATACCTTATAGACTGTGAACTCATTGTCCAGTCAGGAGATGATGCAGTAGTGGGAGGAGAAGCCAGCTACCCGACCGTTGTGCTCGTCCTTCCGAGTATTTGTTTTACTTGAAGGGAAGCTCACTCACATCTTCGGACGAGGTAGCCCGCTTACACATATCTCTTCATTCTGGCGGGAGGGCATATCCGTTCGTAGAGGCTGTGGCGTTCGTCCTGCGATACTTCAAATTCAGTACAGTGTATTTTAAAAGTTGTCAAAATGGCAGTGATTAATGCAGCTGTGGACGTCCCCTCTATTTTATCTGAGTTAGGTAAGGAGTTCCAGTTCGTAGGAGAATCATTCGTCGTGTTTATTCTGGAGATAATGCTGCCATAAATCGACGACGTACTGTTTTACTTCTTTTGAAGAGAGTATCGAATACTTTGAGACGTGGGAGTTCTCAACGAAACAAGAAAAATAAGTCCAATGAAGAAGGGTCCGGAAACGCTTACTTTCCGAGATAAGCACTTGGTTATACGAAGGGCTGCACGCTGTCTGGTTGCACAGTAGTTGAATTGGGGCCTCGTCAAGGGTGTCAGCAGGGTACTATGATGTCTTATTGACATCACTCTACCTACCATTAAGTGGTCTGCCGGCAGTTGTGTGGGTCGAGGCGTGTTGTAGACTACGATAGTTTTCGCCGTGTTTGTGTGCTTCATTGTACAGTACTGTCAACCATGGGTACGTATGATGGTGTTTTACACTCTTCCAAACGCGAGGTCGCTTATATGTTTACTGTTATCGCGCAACTTGTTCGTACAAATTGTTTTATATTTACACTTTATCTCTTCCAAAACTTGTTAGCAATGGAAGACTAGCACTCGATGAATGAAATGGCGGATATGATGTTCTGCTGTGGTTTAGAAAAGGAACGTATCCTGCGAGACGGTGCCCTCTACGCTGAAAATCAGCCACAGCGCAGAGTGCCCTCTGATAAGCTGTTCGGAGACTTTTCCAGCGTGTGAGGGACACAGGTACCCCTGCGTCTTCGAAGAACGACAATGGAAGGCCCCGCACAGACCATACGTCTGACATAGAGGAACGCGTGTTACGTTCGGTGGAGGAAACTCCTGGGATCAGTGTGCGACGATTAGCAGCAGCACAAGGCGTCTCAATCTCTCATCTGCAGTGGTAATTCATAAACAATTGCTGTACCCGTATCATCTATAGCCTGTTCAGACCCTAAGGCCGCCAGATGATTATGACAGAAGATGTGTGCCACAGCGACACTGTTCACATCCAAGCTTTTATTTACCGACGAGGCAGGGCTGACAAGAGATGTTGTGAATTTCTGTAACCCGTATGTATGGGCACATGTAAATCCCCAAGCAATTCAGGAAAGGGGCATCAACACCGATTCTCAATCAACGAATGGGCAGGGCCACTTTGCGATAGATTAATAGAGCCATACATGCTACGGCAAAGGCTAACCGTGGCACGTTATCTGCACTGTCTCATTAATGCCGGCCGGTGTGGCCGTGCGGTTAAAGGCGCTTCAGTCTGGAACCGCCTGACCGCTACGGTCGCAGGTTCGAATCCTGCCTCGGGCATGGATGTGTGTGATGTCCTTAGGTTAGTTAGGTTTAATTAGTTCTAAGTTCTAGGCGACTGATGACCTCAGAAGTTGAGTCGCATAGTGCTCAGAGCCATTTGAACCATTTAGCCTCATTAATGTATTGCCTCTTTGCTGGAGGCTGAGCCATTGCAGCAACGAATACAAATACGGTTCATGCTTGATGGCCCATCGGCGCACTTTTGTCACAATGTGAGCGAACATCTGAAGCGGACATTTCAGCACCGCATGACCGGTCAGGGGGTCAGTCCCCTGGACTTCTGGATACGAAGACACTAGTAGCGCCGCGCGGGATTAACCGAGCGGTCTAGGGCGCAGCAGTAATGATCTGTACAGCTGGTCCCGGCGGGGTTCGAGTCCTCCCTCGGGCATGGAAGTGTGTGTTTGTCCTTACGATAATTTAGGTTAAGTAGTGTGTAAGCTTAGGGACTGATGACCTTAGCAGTTAAGACCCATAAGATTTCACACACATTTGAACAGTTTCTTGAACACTAGAAGGAACTGATCTACGCCACGCCAATCAGCGATGTACGGACAGGCAACATGTTTCCAGTCACCAACAGTCAAATATCGGTGTTGACCGACCAAGCCGAGGCCTAAAGCTGTGTGCCGTGCACTCATCAAAAGTACACGAGTGGGCCATCGGCTCCGAAAGCCTTCATCGATGATATTTCGTTAGGTGTTCGCACGCTGACACATTTTGATGGCCCGGCACTGAAATATCCAGCCGTTTGCTGAAGGGTTGCACTTCCGTCGCGTCGATCGATACTGTTCAGTCGTCGTTGGTCCCGTTCGTACAGGATCTTTTTCCGGCCGCAGCGATGTCGCAGATTTGATGATTTATCCGATTCCTGAAATTCACGGTACACTTGTCTTATATAGGCGTTGCCGACCGCAGCGCAGTATTCTGCCCGTCTACCTATCTGCGTTTTAGAATGCTCATGCCTATACCAGTTTCTTTGGCGCTTCAGTGTTATTACATAGGGGTACTGGACTGTGTTCTTGATATTGGGTTAACGTACTCTCTGAAATCATAACAAGAGGGGTTAAGAAGCTTCGACAACAAGCACACATCTGTACTGTTGCGCCAGTATTCTGTTTAGCATCACCCTCAGTTTCGTATCTCCACAACCGCATCTACACTGTAAATGTATACATTGTAATATGTGGCACAATCTGCTCCATATGCTTTTTCAATGGCTTTGGCAGTTTATAATGAGAATCCGACTTCTGTACTGACTTTGTACAGTTGTTTTCATTTACTTGTATTGAATTTACACGTTCAATATTGCTAAGAATAATGTATAAATACCTCCCTCTGCAGTTATGATACATTCTTATGTCGAGTAACAGACTGCAAATTTTAAGGATATCGTACTGTTTTTTAAGATAGGGAATTCACCCTATAATTATTTCCCTCAAATATGTCACTACTTCGTAACGTTGCCTACGATCAGAAAGTATATACGATGCTTCCGTCTCTCATGAATTATGAGCCCAGCGATATGCTCGTCAGGCACTTCTCAGCTGCGCACTTTTCAAATGAAGTACCATACGCGACTTCCGGAAAATCAGGGTGGAAAACATTTCTCCGAACTATGCTTTCATATATTTTCAGAATGCGTTACTGTTTTCCAAAGGGGATTTTTTTTCTTTTAGTAAACGCTGACGTTAGTAACTCAACGGTACGACACGTCCATTGTCGAAACTTACCCAGGAAAAGAAACTGAGTCTGCTCTTTCTCCATAGGTTCCTCTACAGCCACTAGAAGCGTAGTACACTGTTCGTTGAAGTGGCAACAGTTGCTGTTCGTCTCACAATCAAAAGTCACATGGTAACCAAATAGAGCTGCTTCACACAGATCGTTAAGATCCTCATGTTTGTTTCACGTGTTCTATGACTAGTGTTACTGACTGTGCACAGAGCTCATTAACATCCTCATGTTTGTTTCACGTGTTCAATGACTAGTATTACTGACTGCAGACAGAGCTCATTAACGTCCACATGTTTTTTCATGTGTTCTATGACTATGTAAGTAGGCTGTTTATGTTTTCTCTATGTAAGTAGGCTGTTTATGTTTTCTCTATGTAAGTAGGCTGTTTATGTTTTCTTATTGGCAATGTTACGTAGCGCTCAATATGAAAATCACTGGCTGTGCTGTGTGCAGTCTGTGGCTAGTTTGCATTGTTGTCTACCATTGTAGTGTTGGGCAGCGGCAGCTGGGCTGTTAACAGCGCGTAGCGTTGCGCAGTTGGAGGTGAGCCGCCAGCAGTGGTGGATGTGGGGAGAGAGATGGCGGAGATTTGTAATTTGTCATGAACTGATATATATATTATGACTTCTGATGATATTAAGGTAAATACATTGTTTGCTCTCTATTAATATCTTTCATTTGCTAACTATCCCTATCAGTAGTTAGTGCCTTCAGTAGTTTGAATCTTCTATTTAGCTGGCAGTAGTGGCGCTCGCTGTATTGCAGTAGCTTGAGCAGCGAAGATTTTTGTGAGGTAAGTGATTTGTGAAAGGTATAGTTTAATGTTAGTCAGGGCCATTCTTTTGTAGGGAATTTTGAAAGTCAGATTGCGTTGCGCTAACAAAATATTGTGTGTCAGTTGAAGGACAGTCGTGTAAGATTGTTCTAAGGGGAAGTCAGACTTAAGAAACTGTTAACATGCAACAATGTTTGAAGTGAAATATCCAGTCAAGAACCAAGAGAAATTATTTAAACAGAAATTACGAATGCATTGTTATTGCGAACAGACGACACAGTGTAATTGTGTGTGTACATTCTTGCTTGTTAGTTGCACGATTAGAACATTTATCAGTACTGCTAATGAGATTTTAATGCAACATTTTGGTTTACTTGAAAATATATTCTGAATTTAAAGTACTTTCAGTGAGATACCAGATGGCACAATAGTTAGTTTATGTGACAGCTACACGATTTTTATCACGACGCTACTAATGAATGACAATTTACAATGTTGCTTTTGCGGTGTATCTGTTTTATATCTGCACAGTTTTCTGAATTCTTCTGGAAAGAAAAACATGTTTTAGTAGTAACTTTTATGGTATAGCTACAAGGAGACAGCCTTTTCTGTAGCACAACAATACGTTACTGTACAGTACTTTCTTCATCACGCCAATAAGCATAATAACTACGATAACTATACGCAAAGCATTTCACTTTTGTTTATCATGAGGTAAGTACATTGGCTTCTGCAGAACTTAGCTTTCAGAGGACGATAACTACGACACTTCCACACCGATTATGTTGCAACAAGACGCACATTTAGCGCTACAGTACACATATTTGAGTGATTAATTTTGTACTTAAAACATTTACTTTTAAAGATTTTTGAATTACAAAGAAAGTTTTCCGTGATACATTTCATTGCATTGCTGTAATCTGTAACACCTGAGGGTATAATTACATTAATCCTCAGGGGGGTACACACTTACTTTGTGTACCATGTGTGTGGCAACCACAAGGAACCCTAGCTAATATGGTATTGGCTTATATAACTTTACACATCGGTACCATATTTTCTCTAACACACAAATTACACAGCTATCTGATTATTTAACTGAGAGAGACAAACATTTATTTTATTACATCAGTGACAGATGTTTACGCAATTACACAGTTGGATAACTTCACACTTATGAAATTGTATTTTGTCTGTACTTTGTAAACTGTTCATATTTTTTTTGGAACCATTGTGATACTATGAGAGCTTTGAATGATGTATTTGGTATGGATTCATGATTTTTAAAGTACGTTTGAGGCAGATGACACTTTTGACATGAGCAGAGAATTTTTTTAATTCTTGGAGGAAGCTACGACGATTTGAGATTTGACTGAGGTGTTATGATGTTATTTTTACGACGACGATGTGTATTATGCTGCTGAGGTATGTTTATGATTTATAGGCTGAGGCTATATGAGTTATTTGATTATAATGACGAAATATTGACGAGTGTCGATGGATACGTATATGTGTAATAAGGTAAGGAATAATGAGTAGTGTTTAGGGACTCTGATTTATGAAAAGGATGTTGGAAACCAAGAAACGTACTTTAAGAGTTATGAAATGTGTGACTGTATCACAATGCTGACGAATATTTTTTTTGGACACTGTTATATTTATAGGGTTTTGTTTCTACAGATTTGCAACGCTAATTCTTGACCTGTGAAATATTTTTATATGAGACTACCACGGTAGCAGAATCTCCTGTCGTAAATATTTCCGTACGAAAGTTAAGTGACCACCTGCACGTAATGCGTCGCAGGCACCCAGCTGTGTCAGACGCCTGGAGAAAAAGCCATTATTGCGAGCCCTTTTCAGCGGCACAGGTAGCACAAAAAAAAAGGGGAGGCCATTATCCTTGGAAATATTCTTACATCTGCAAACCTGATAATGACAAGTGTCTTTCTACGAGAATTGAGAGCTACTGACTTACGAAATGCCACATAGCTATTGAATGATGTTTTTATGCTTTGGTTTGCGTAATTGCTTATTTCATTTGACATCTGTTTTCCAGCTGTGTTGCAGCATTGCTTTTATAAAATAAAATGCATTTGCTAATGTGAACACTTTCTGTCAACAGATCTATTAAATAATTATTTTATGATCCACATTCTTTAAAAAAGGAGCACTTGGAAAGGAAAGAACAATAAGAAGGAACTAGTAACTGCATTCATAATTTTCTTTTCAAGTAATTGGTAACTTTTTGGTAGAATAACTTCTTGTGGTGCACCACTTTAATTACTTAGACATTAAGATGTGATTATACATTTCCCTTATCTGCATTGTTGTTTTTACTGTAATATTTTTTCTGCTTGCGCTATGTCATGTTTAGGCATAAGTTGCTGCTGTTTGCCAGGCATAGTGTTATTGAATTTGACTTTTGCTCATTTATGCTGCTAGCTTTGCCAATTTGCATTTTTTGCATTGCTGTTTGTGTTGATTTGTTATGTGATGCTGCATTGCCTCGTTCCTTAGTTTAGCATCTGAGCTCAGTAGATTTAAGTTAGCTTAAGAGGGGTAGCCTCTAAGAGAATGAGTTGCGATGAATTGGAAGAAATGCATTGAGAAAACAGGTTTAGGTAGGATTTTCTTGGAAATAAATGATGAGGTAAGATAATGGAAAATAAAAATGAGGTAAGAAACGTGTGAACATATAAACACAGAAAGCATGCTTAGTTAGAATTTTTTTGGTGGAAACAAAGGATGAAATAAGAGGAAAGATATATGAAGTTTTGGGTTGGACTGCAGTACCAAATGTTACACTGAAAACGAACCCTGTCCTTTCCTATTGGTGTTATCCCACTATATGTTTGTGTACCCTTGTGTATTTGTTTTCTTCCTGTCTTTGTGTAGTTTCATAGAATTTTTTCTTCTTTTAATATTAAGCTACATTCACTATAATGAGGAATACTGTTATCCTCGAATATAATTGGCATTAATAATATGTTATTTACTTTGTAAAGATGTTAGACATTATTCATTCTGTTTAAATGCTCACATGTGAAGGTGATGTTTCAAAAGTTATTGTGATCTTTTATGTATGTACTCATGTCGTAATTCCACTGATGTATATGTTAGTTCGATTCTTTTGTAAAGCCTGTACTACAAATGTTATCTGTATTGTTATGTTCTTTAATGATGTATTTTGTACCTTTGTTATTGTATTCTTCTGTTATAAAATTGTAATTGTCACCAGTTCATGACATTATTAACTTGTAAGTTACATTTCACTGCACACGTTTCTGTTGGTCATAGTACATGGACAATATGTGAGAAGTAGGGACTGTTAGTGTTTGCACGTGTGTTAATAATTCAGCAAGGGACTGGATAACAGCATTGCTGGTTCTAAGGACAATTCCAAAAACTTTGTGAGTGCACAAGTGGTGGTTATGGACTTGCTATATTCTCCGCAAGACTCTTCGATGGTGAATGTGCACCTGCACAATCGCAACAGATGGCTGCTGGCCTTCTCTACAAGGACTGCAGTGGGTCTGCACCTCTGGTGGCCCACCAATACCGTAATCTCTACCAGGACTACAGTGGGTCTGCTCTGTGATGACCTACCTACCAATACTCTTCAAAATTTCGACTGACTCTGCTGTGGGTTTGCTCTGTTGTGGCCCATTACCTGTCTGCATGTCGAGAGTCAGCACTGTCTTTCAATTGGAAGGACAACACTACTTCTTCAAGACTGCATGGAAATCCACTACTTCTGTGTGCATTTTCTTTTACTGCTCAGACTTTGAGAAAAACACTGCTATTCTCCTGTTATGTACGATTAGGACTGTCTTTATGGACTGTGAGAAAATTTTAGCTTTTAACCAACATTGTATCAATAAGTGTGTGCATTTGATTTCTTTGTTACTGTAATTATGAAAAATTTTATCAAATCATTATTGGCCACTGCCCAAAAAAATTTTGTAAAATTTTTTGTGGGGAGCATGGGGGCTATGTAAGTAGGCTGTTTACGTTTTCTCTATGTAAGTAGGCTGTTTATGTTTTCTCTATGTAAGTAGGCTGTTTATGTTTTCTTATTGGCAATGTTACGTAGCGCTCAATATGAAAATCACTGGCTGTGCTGTGTGCAGTCTGTGGCTAGTTTGCATTGTTGTCTACCATTGTAGTGTTGGGCAGCGGCAGCTGGGCTGTTAACAGCGCGTAGCGTTGCGCAGTTGGAGGTGAGCCGCCTGCAGTGGTGGATGTAGGGAGAGAGATGACGGAGATTTGTAATTTGTCATGAACTGATATATATATTATGACTTCTGATGATATTAAGGTAAATACATTGTTTGCTCTCTATTAATATCTTTCATTTGCTAACTATCCCTATCAGTAGTTAGTGCCTTCAGTAGTTTGAATCTTCTATTTAGCTGGCAGTAGTGGCGCTCGCTGTATTGCAGTAGCTTGAGCAGCGAAGATTTTTGTGAGGTAAGTGATTTGTGAAAGGTATAGTTTAATGTTAGTCAGGGCCATTCTTTTGTAGGGAATTTTGAAAGTCAGATTGCGTTGCGCTAACAAAATATTGTGTGTCAGTTGAAGGACAGTCGTGTAAGAATTGTTCAAAGGGGACGTTTCAACTAGTGTTACTGACTCAGCACAGATCGTGTTACTGACTGAGCACAGAGCTCATTAAGATCCTCATGTTTCTTTCATGTGTTCAATGACTAGTGTCAATGACTGAGCACAGATCGTCTTACTGACTGAGCATAGAGCTCATTTAGCTCCTCGTGTTTGTTTCGCGTGTTCTATGACTAGTGTTACTGACTGAGCAAAGAGCTCATTTAGGTCCTCATGTTTGTTTCACGCGTTCTATGACTAGTGTTATTGACTGAGCACAGAGCTCATTAAGATCCTCATGTTTGTTTCATGTGTTCAATGACCAGTGTTACTGACTGAGCACAGATCGTGTTACTGACTGAGCATAGAGCTCATTTAGGTCCTCGTGTTTGTTTCGCGTGTTCTATGACTAGTGTTATTGACTGAGCACAGAGCTCATTTAGGTCCTCATGTTTGTTTCACGCGTTCTGTGACTAGTGTTATTGACTGAGCACAGAGCTCATTAAGATCCTCATGTTTGCTTCACGTGTTCAATGACTAGTATTACGGACTGCGGACAGAGCTCATTAAGATCCTCATGTTTGTTTCATGTGTTCAATGACTAGTGTTACTGACTGAGCACAGATCGTGTTACTGACTGAGCATAGAGCTCATTTAGGTCCTCGTGTTTGTTTCGCGTGTTCTATGACTAGTGTTATTGACTGAGCACAGAGCTCATTTAGGTCCTCATGTTTGTTTCACGCGTTCTATGACTAGTGTTATTGACTGAGCACAGAGCTCATTAAGATCCTCATGTTTGTTGCACGTGTTCAATGACTAGTATTACGGACTGCGGACAGAGCTCATTAAGATCCTCATGTTTGTTTCATGTGTTCAATGACTAGTGTTACTGACTGAGCACAGATCGTGTTACTGACTGAGCATAGAGCTCATTTAGGTTCTCGTGTTTGTTTCACGTGTTCTATGACTAGTGTTACTGACTGAGCACAGAGCTCATTTAGGTCCTCATGTTTGTTTCACGTGTTCTATGACTAGTGTTATTGACTGAGCACAGAGCTCATTAAGATCCTCATGTTTGTTTCACGTGTTCTATGACTAGTATTACTGACTACGGACAGAGCTCATTAAGGTCCTGATGTTTGTTTCACGTGTTCTATGACTAGTGTTACTGACTGAACCGAGATCGTGTTACTGACTGAGCACAGAGCTCATTAAGATCCTCATGTTTGTTTCACGTGTTCTATGACTAGTATTACTGACTGCGGACAGAGCTCATTAAGATCCTCATGTTTGTTGCATGTGTTCTATGACTAGTGTTACTGACTGAGCGCAGATTGTGTTACTGACTGAGCACAGAGCTCATTAACATCCTCATGTTTGTTTCACGTGTTCAATGACTAGTATTACTGACTGCAGACAGAGCTCATTAACGTCCTCTTGTTTGTTTCACGTTTGTTCTACGACTAGTGTTACTGACTGAGCACAGATTGTGTTACTGACTGAGCGCAGAGCTCATTTAGGTCCTCGTGTTTGTTTCGCGTGTTCTATGATTAGTGTTACTGACTGAGCACAGAGCTCATTAAGATCCTCATGTTTGTTGCACGTGTTCAATGACTAGTATTACTGACTGCGGACAGAGCTCATTAAGCTCCTCAAGTTTGTTTAACGTGTTCTATGCCTAGTGTTGCTGACTGAGCACAGAGCTCATTAAGATCCTTATGTTTGTATCACGTGTTCTATGACTAGTATTACTGACTGCGAACAGATCTCATTAAGGTCCTTACGTTTATTTAACGTGATCTATGCCTAGTGTTGCTGACTGAGCACAGAGCTAATTAAGATCCTTATGTTTGTATCACGTGTTCTATGACTAGTATTACTGACTGCGGACAGAGCTCATTAAGGTCATCATGTTTGTTTCACGTGTTCTATGAGTAGCGTTGTGGATGTGACTGGTGCCATAGAGGGAAAACGGTGATCAAATCAACATATTCAAAACATATCAGAATGTATTAGTAAGTCTGCGTCCATATCGCCGATTACTGTTTATGTAGTTTTATGGCAAATAAATGAGAGAAGAACACTTGAATCTCCAGAAAGGAACCAGTTTATTTCCTGGACAGTCTGTACCCCTGGCGACAGTGGGACCTCACTACAGCTTTGTCTCCCAGCCTCTCTGCCCAGCATCGCCTGCAGCCTCGAATGTGACGGGGTGTGGGCAGCGTCTCTTCCTCACGGGGCGCCACGGGTGTGGAGTGCAGCATGGCGACTGTCTGCGTAAGCGTAGCGTCACCAACCTGCACAGGAAAATGAGAATTTCTTCAGTCCAAATTCTTAGTGTTTACATGAAAACTACAACACTATGAACCGAAGGATGTGTAATACAAGCTTGGATATGCAAACCACAACAGAAACGAGATAGTAATATTGCCGTCTACGTTCTGTTTGCAAGGGATTATCTAACCTCATACTGATGTCGATGATGGAAATCAGTTAAGAATTAAGGGAAAGTTTAATCATTTACTACTCGTCGTATGATGACGTCACACAGAATTTGATAAATGTCGAAGTAATGCTAAATGGTATTCTGCCCTTACACCTCTCGCTGTAACCATGACGCTGCCTCACCTCTCCAGTGCTGCGGCCCTCCATCTGTGAGTCCTCAACAGGAGCTGCCCGCAGCTGCGAGTCCTGGTGAGCGGCTCGCTGCTCCCCTCTGACGCCAGCAGCGGCCACCGGCTTGGTCTTCTCAAAGTAGGCTTCCCACTGCGCCACCAACTCCTCGTGACGCTTAGCGCGAAGCTGCGCTTTCACAATGTGAAAGTTCTGTGGACGGAAAGTTTTTAGCATCACATTTTCGTTCACTAGAAAGCATTCTTTTTCAGTATCTATCGAATTTCTAACACTCCCTAGGAGCGGATTTATGTTTAAAGGAAAGTTATAATTTAAAGTCTACATCGATTCCATTAGACTGTTATTACATTATTTACCACTACTCATACTAGACACCTAACTGCGTTTTAGTTCTAAAATGTACAACAGTAGTAGATACAACGTTCTAATCAGAAGTAGGAAGAAGTTAGCACCTTCTATAGTTAGATCGCCAATAAACACATCGCAGTAGATAATCACAATATCTAATGGCGAACTCGCCATGGGAAACATTATGTGACATATGACGTTTGTTTTAAACTCCTTACAAGGATGATGGATCCACAACTACAGTGCACTTGGTTATGAGAACTCATTTATATATGGTTAGGAGCTGTAATGAGTAAAGAAACTGAAATAGTCTCGAATAAATTAAGTCTCATGTTAAAATGTCATTGCACAGTGTAGCAGTCAAGACACTAATGTGGAAAGGTACCAACACAAGTGATGACTGCTCTGCTCGTTAACCTTATGATATATTCCTCAAAAGTACCAGTCATCCGTCAGGCATGCTTGTCGTGCACTAACATATGTTTCATTGTAGATGGGAGAGTTGAGATCATGGTCCTGGCGATATGAAAGATGGTTCTGACTTCCAGAAGCCAGAAATAAAACTGCAATCTGGGGGATGTCTCTTGCTATCGCATACAGGGTACCGGCTATTGTCTGTGGAGGAGAAACAAACAGGCGTGTTGACTAGTCTCAAATTCTTATGTGGTTCCCAGAAGGTGGCGGTGGCTCGACCAGGCCGCTGCCAGACATGTGGATTCCTCCTGGACGTGGTGTGGCGATCAGTGAAGGTCGTGACGAGCTCTAGCACGCGCTAGCGAAAACATTTCTAGCACAAGAATGGCGCACTATGTCGGAAGAGTTTGAAACTGAGTCTGAACGAAAGATACAAAGCATAAACACAGAAAGGAAGTTAGGAACACAAATTCGGTCCACTACTGTATTATGGGAGATGGAGCAGGAGAAAAGAGTTCGAATTGTGAAGAGGTGTTGATTTTACTGCCAACAGTTCCTCAATCAACCTGTAATATTTTAAGGAAACCATGAGAAATGAAACTCCTATGCCAAGACAAACACTTGGACCACCGGTCTCCAAATACGAATTTTTGATGAAATAAAAACATTTTACAGTAACATTCAGAGTGATGTGCCGTCTCATGGCCATAGTATTTGGACCCTGAGTGCTCCTAAGTCTCTCTCTTAAGTTTTCCACACATTTCGGCGATGCTTACCTGAGGTATGAAGTACTCGTCCTCAGGATCCACCTCACTGACTTCATCACGTTCTGCTTCACCTCCACAGGGGAGGCAACACATGGCGAGAGCCCGCCGGAACATCTGCGGAAAGAAAGTAACATTGGAGTTCTCTACCTATACTCTAATCTAACAGAGTAGGAGCTTTTCAAATGGGGACTGACAAGAAACCAGGAAGTTTGAAATTGTTGTGTTGTGGCTCGTTATATCGAGGACTTCCTACTCTTATCCGTGTAGAGAGGACAGCTCTTCAATCAGTCTCTACCGTTTTATGTCTTTCTTACATATAAATATTAGCACCGGAATAATGCGTTACAAATTCGGAACAAAGTAGGAGTGTTTAATAGGAAACCGATAAATATTTCTTGAGCATAAATTATAATGGAGAATTATGATTCAGTTTCTGATTGATTATGAACAACAGATTTGGAACACTGAAATTTTCGAATTATTATCACATGACATGAAGTGAAATGCGTTCAACTACGTGTTTTCAAATTTTCTATGTCTTTCGTGGTAGACACCCCCTTGCTACTCCAGTCCATTGTGTCTTTTCTTCCTTCTCACAAACCTGTCATTCTCCATGCCAACTCATACCACAGATACAAGATAAGAGTTGTACCAGTGACTAATGGTCAACGAATATATTTCCTAACTTCATTACCCATCAAGACAAGAGTTGTACCAGTGACTAATGGTCAACGAATATATTTCCTAACTTCATTACCCATCATAATGGATGGGAGAAATGCAGCCACATATAGAAATAATAATAATAAGGCTGCCGGGCTGCAGTAAGGATTTTATAAGTTTTATTCCGTGATCGTTTACAAGGTCTTAATGTCTCACCTTTAGGTGAACTTTTGGGCACAGAACTACATTTTTCTGGATCGCATACACATATACTTCTAATACAAAACATTATTTCTTTTGATGTGCGTGTTATAAGCTAGCTAGTCCACCTGTCGTAAGATTGACGAGGTCTTGTGCTAAAATAATACTATATAGGAGTTATAATTATTCGTAGTCAATGTCAATAGTGATTCAATAATTTGTTCAGTCTTGACACATTTATTACTTTACACGTTGTTATTACTCAGTTTCCAGGTTACGGGATCCTAGCTAAGAGTATACAAGCACTCACTAATATAAAAATACAAGCTGGGATGGCCGGCTCCGCTCAAGGAGTTGGTATGATACTGTGTGGTTGTTGGAATAAAAGGACAAACTTTAAAATATTATATGAAAGCATAACTATTTACAATATTTGTACATAAACAACATTTTTCATTTTGTTATCCGGGGTTTATATGTACAATTTTTTCGAATTTCCTATTCGAGAGCAAGCTACATATTATTGACCATGAGAGAAGCAGAAGTCTTTGAGGCTGATGCCACAATGTTTTAAAGTTTCTCCATGGGCTACGTTACTTATAAAAATTGTAGGCTAATTTGATTGAAAATTGCAGCCGTTTAAACTGGAATGGCAATTCGGTAGAGATCAGTGGTATTCTGGGGATAAACAGTATGTGTCCTTTGTACTTTCCAGCCATGATTTCGAATTCGATGATATTACTCGATAGCTGTTTGACGATCATCCTTGTTCCCTTGCATAGCTTCGGTAAGTTGAGATGTCTGAATAGTGTAGTCGGAGATTCAGTTTTAGTTGAAGGCAGTGTAATGGCATTCTCGCTATTTGTAAAGAGTTTAGAAATTATTTATGGAACAGCTCTCATTTTCTTTAGTCGCAATCTTTGTATGTGTGATCACAGATGTGATTTTTTTTCAAGCAAGCATTGATCTCGTCTGCTGGTGTTGCCTTTAGGATAACTGGAAGTGTTTGTCAAAAATCTCCTGAGAGTATGAGTAGAGCTCCTCCTATCACTTCAGAGTTTCCTCGCAAGTCTTGTGATGTTCTGTCCGTGGCTTAGAGTGATTTCTTATGTGCCATTTTGCATTCGTCCCAGAAGATAATTTTAGCTTGTTTTAGAAGTTCACACAGTCCAGATGCTCTTGAGGTTTTACATCAGGGAACTGTTGTTCGGCTATATTCAACGGTAGTTGTAGGTCGGAATGGGCAGTTCGTCCTCCTTCTTAAGTCTGGCTGCAGTGCCGCATGATGTCAGTACAAGGGCGATGTGTGTTTCCGCCAATTAACGATCCATTAGAAACGTTTTTCCCGGTGCCGCCTGGGGCCTCCAAGTGCATAAACTATGAGATTAAAACTATCTGGACACCCCCAAAAACGTACGTTTTCCATATTAGGTGCATTGTGCGGCCACCTACTGCCAGATACTCCATATCAGCGACCTCAGTAGTAACTATACATCGTGCGAGAGCAGAATGTGGCGCCCTGCGAAACTCTCGGGCTTCGAACGTGGTCATGTGAGTGGGTGTCACTTGTGTCATACGTCTGTACGCGAGATTTCCACACTCCTAAACATCTCTAGGTCCACTGTTCCCGATGTGATAGTGAAGTGGGAACGTGAAGGGACACGTACAGCACAAAAGCGTACGGGCCGACCACGTCTGTTGACTGACAGAAACCGCCGACAGTTGAAGAGGGTCGTGCAATAGGCAGACATCTGTCCAGACCATCACTCAGAAATTCCAAACTGCATTAGGATCCACTGCAAGTACTATGACAGTTATGCCGGACTTGAGAAAACTTTGATTTCATGGTCGAGCGGCTGCTCATAAGTCACACATTACGCCGGTAAATGCCGGAAGACGAATCGCTTGGTGTAAGAAGCGTAAACAGTGGACCCTTGAACAGTGGAAAAACGTTGTGTAGAGTGACGAATCACGGTACACAATGCAGTGATCCGATGGAAGGGTGTGGGTATGGGGAATACCCGGCGAACGTCATGTGCCAGGGTATGTAGTGCCAACAGTAAAATTCGGAGGCGGTGGTGTTATTGTGTGGTCGTGTTTTTCATGGTGGGGGCTTGCGCTCCTTGTTGTTTGGCGTGGAAATATCACAGCACAGGCGAAAGTTGATGTTTTAAGCACCTTCTAGCTTCCCACTTTTGAAAAGCAACTCGGGGATGGTGGTTGCGTCATTTAACACGATCAAGCACCTGTTCATAATGGACGGTCTGTGGCGGAGTCGTTACACGACAATTACATCCCTGTAATGGACCGGCCTGCACAGAGTCCTGACCTGAATACTGTAGAGCACCTTTGGGATGTTTTGGAACGCCGACTTCGTGCCAGGCCTCACCGACCGACATCGATACCTCTCCTCACTACAGCACTCCGTGAAGAATGGGCTGCGATTCCCCAAGAAACCTTCCAGCACCTGACTGCACGTACGTGTGCGAGAGTGGAAGCTGTCGTCAAGGCTATGGACCAACACCATATTGAATTCCAGCATTACCGATGGAGGCCTCCGCTGACTTGCAAGTCATTTTCAGCCAGGTGTCCGGATACTTTTGATCAAGTAATGTACTCGTAGTTCTGCCACTGTTGTTGTCGATCCGCTCCATGACATTGTAAATTTCATTTTGATTGTCGTTTAGGAGTGGTTTGTTGTGAGCAATGTACTGAAGTAGGTCGTTGATGTAGTAGCTTTTTTCCTTTTAAGTTCGAATTTTAGCACACTGATAGCATCTTTTGATGGTGCTTGCATCCTAAGCTGTACCGTGGTTTGGTTGTTTATCGCTACACATTTATCTTCTGGGCGAATGTGTGTGAAGATGTCGCCGTTGAGTTCGACTACCAATTCAGAATGAGCTTGTCGGATCTGGTACAGTACGTCATCACTCATACTCTCTTTGAAGCAATCCCACAGCTGTTTTGGATTCTATGGGTTACTTGTTGTTAGAATTATGGCGTATAACTCTCTCATTAGTTCAGCTGAGGCCGTGAATGAGGCTTCTTGTAGTTTTAATTCCCAGTGTTTGTCGTTTCACAGTAGTCCTAAACGTTTGCACGCATCCCTGTACATTTGGCATAGGTAACCATCAACAGTCTTGAGATCTGTGAAACTTGTTGGCCCCTGTATTTTGTGTAGCAACGTCCGGAGACAGAACCTTTTGCCGTTGTTAAGATGTACGGCGTATACTCGGCTAGTGCTCCAGTTTTCATTATTCTTGTATCATATTCTACTGGAATTACCTGTTTTTGTCACTGAAAAAATTTTTCTTGCTTTGTTCCACGTATAATAGGTAGGGACGACACCTATAGCTATGTTTTCGTGAATGGCTCCTTTTGGCACAGATAGTAAAATGCTGTTAATGCTGCATTCTGAGGTGATTGACTTGCAATTTTTTTAGCGGTGTCTTTTGTGAAGTAAACTCTCTGCCCATTCTGCTAGATGTTGTGCAGTTAGTTCGTGTTCGTGTGTGGGAAAACCGAAAAGCCGCCACACTGCTTCGTTACTGTTGATTTGTCTTCCCATTTGGTTCATGACAATGTCGTCGTATGTGTTTTGTTGTTTGCTGTCTTTGGCTATTTAAAATACTGCCATGTCACTGCCTTTGTTCACATACTTACAGACATATTGGTTGGATTTCACTGAATTGCAGTATTCTACGTTTATGTGGGCTTGGAACATTTTGGAAAGTAGTATGATGTATGATACTGTGTGTTTCCAGTTCGTCGCTGCCTCGTATTCATATTTTTGTTGCGAAGCCGCAGTTTTTTTGGGTAACTGTCTGCTGTATCTGTAACAGCCATTAACTCCGGTTTGTGTGTCATCATAGATAACTCATACATGGCGAATTGGGGCTCAATGGTCCGATGGTCCGTGAAACATGTTTATCACTACTATGTCGTATATTTGCGGATCTTTTTCTGGATTGGGAAATTCAGCTTGGATGATACTGTGGATATCCGGGGGGGGGGGGGGGGGGGGGGGTGAATTCTGTCGTGTAGGCTTATGAGATTGTGGGAGTGATGCCATCTTCGTTTCTGCCATTCGTTTCTTTACATCTAACGATCTCAAAGATGTCCTATTTTGTGATGTCTTCAATAACTCTCATTTGTTTTTGATGAAAAACTCGGACTATTATGTTGTGTCGATGCACGGGGCACGTCCGTATCCTAGCTGTTCTTTGACTTCTGGCCGCGACGAGTTGCATGTGAGTGTTATGAAGAGGTCAGGTCGTCCGTATTTTCTTACGTAGGCAATGGCATGTTGAGTGTGTTCGTGTATGTGTCTCGGACTTCCTATGTGTGATGAGGGTAAGATTGTCGTTGTACCCATGCAGTCAATGTTTCCGTCATTTATGATTGCGTCTCGGAGGTGGGTGTATCCTCCCGTGCGTAATTTCTTCTGATTCAGTCTTAAGTAAAGCATTCATTGCGCGTCTGTTTTTTGCATACATATCTACCAGGAATTATTGGGGTAAACGGCGAATGTTGAGAAAGTGATCGTACATTTCATTGTCCCTGATGATTAAGCGGTAAGCATAGAACTGCTTGGAAATGACTTTTTTGTTTGTTTCTATGCCTGTTTCAGGTTGGGTTTGTTTCACATTGAAATGATATCTGTTCTGTCCGCGCAGAAATATGAGTGGCTATTGGAGGGCGTCATATACAGGACGTGCCTCTGCAATGGGTACTAGTCCCTCCCGTCTTCTCTGTACAACTATGTCATGGCTTGAGTTTTCACTGTCGACAATTACGATGGCCACTTCGTCTATCTGAGGTGCATTAAACCGACGTTCGTGATCTCCATGTGGTCTTTTGTCGGCTCGAATTATAACTTTATAGTCATCTGGAAGCATTCGGTTTAGTGCTGTTTTGAATATGTGAATCAGTTGATTGTGTTTGTTTATGATCTTCTGTACATCGCGGACTACTTCTCCTCTCAATCCACTGATATTTGTGCGTCGTTGATCAAAATCTGTTTCTCCATTTCAGATTAAATATACTTACAGCTATTTATAGTCGTCGCTGTGTAGTAGTAGTAGTAGTAGTAGTAGTAATGATCCCATGTTGTAATAGACTTGTCTTTGGATAGAAAAAAACATAGTCCATTCCATCTCTATTACTGATGATTGCAGTGACAGCGAAAAAAGCCGTTAGCAATTAGACGTTGTACGCTTTTGTATTTTGAAGAGAATGTTTTGATTCTGGGGTTCCCCCGGTCATGTAACGTAAAAGCTCCTACGTAGATGCTTCCAGTGATGGTAATCAAATTTTTCCACTCACGTTACAGAATCAAGGTGTTTCACGTTGAAAAATTCGCAGATGTTATGCATTGTTCAGATTACGACGTCTTTATGTTGGTTGTATTCTTTCGTCGGGTCGTACTGTGATGTTTTCATGGCTGGCTCGAGTTCGCAGCCTTGTATTATAAGATTGTGCCGCGGTTGTTCATTCTTCAGTCCGTTCATTTCGTTTTTCTTCGGTTTCTCTGCTTCTCACGGTGCTCATTCTCGTTCCTTGAAATTTAAACGTGCGTCGAGCTCTTCATCTGTTTCGTTATTTCGCTGCTGTTTTTGTTTTCAACGTTTTGCTTCAGAACTGGTAAGATCTACTCCTTTTACGTTTGGGCATTGTCTGAAACATAAATCCAGTCAGCTTTCTATTATCAAATACACTGAGTACACTTTACACATTTGTCGTACTTTATTTTAGATTTATATCCACCACTGTATGTTTTTGACTACCTACACTTGACTAATTGTTTTTATTCACCCACAGCATTACTCTTTCGGTTCCTCCCTTCGTCACAGATAAGAAACTGGCGATCGAAACCACGATGGTCTTGCTTTATATATGGGTAGCCCCACCAGTGGCGGATTCCAGAACACAGCAAAAAGGCTTCGAACAGTCCACAATGTTCCAGAACATTCCACAACGTTCTAGAACTTTTTGGAATGTTCCACAATGATCTGAGAAGTCCCGGGATGTTCCATCCAGAATATTCCAGACTATTCCCGAACATTCTCGATCATTGTGGAACATTCTGGAACATTCTGGAATGTTGTGGAATGCTCTCCAATACTAACTTCTAGAGGGTGAAACTTTCCAGCCCTTATAACCCTTCAGGTAAAAACGGGAAAGTTCTTCACTGATGGAGCCTAGAGGGCTGCCACACCGTATAACGACCTTTATCGTACCGGGAAACGTTTCTGAGTTTTGGTGGCACGCATTTGTGCACCAACTTTTAT
This sequence comes from Schistocerca piceifrons, assembly GCF_021461385.2. NCBI lineage: Eukaryota > Metazoa > Arthropoda > Insecta > Orthoptera > Acrididae > Schistocerca > Schistocerca piceifrons. The sequence goes on from NC_060143.1 coordinate 565,620,567, forward strand.
AATATGTATTTATTTATGGCATTACACTACACTTTAGACTGACCATGAGCCAATACGCGTACTGGATGGAAGAGTTCAGTGAGGTTTGATGGTAACTTTTTATGCCCCACAGGACATACATTCTAAGCGTGAACATGTGATAACATCCATCTGTGACGTACTTTAGTAGTTACTAAATTTACATTCGCCATCTTTGTTTGCGAACAGTCCAATAAGACAAGAGAGGTAACTTAACACAGTGACTTTCTATTCTGTACCTCCTGGGCTGCTTATACATAGTTTCGGAGGCATGTAATTATAAGGACGTCAAAGACATACCAATAGATATTGAGCTCACAATGAACCATTAGTACTGCACAGTACAAGTAACGTAGATGGTGACATAATCCAGACTATTGTGAGTTTATTTGCACTTAGATATCCAGGAACTACCATAACGATGCATCAACAGTGTAATGTAATGTCTCCTTTTCAGAATAACGGCCATCTAAATGCAAATCCATCTACGACAGTTCAGGTTAAGTAATGACATAGGTCACCTCTACTGTGTAGTATTAGTGTTCATTTTGACTCTAATAATTATTGATTTCTTTCAACGTTCTTACAGTTAAATAGCTTTGAGACTATTACTAAGCCGCACAAGATGCACAGAATCATGTCTTATTGAGTCTTGTTGCCTTTGCTGTGTTATTATACTGGTCATAGTTACGTGAACGCATGTATTTAGCGATATCTTCTTCGAATGGTTACTCTCTTTAGAACGAAAACTTGGATCTAAAATTATATAATGATGTGGTACATGTAAGGTGAACAACGCCAGTGAATTAATATTTTGCTGTGTCTGTGACTAAAGGCGTTGTGCAACACAACTTGCTGCTTGTGAGTTTAGTAACCACTTCGTTTCCTCGTGAGTAATTGTAATTCCCATACACTGTGGTATTAGCAAAGACCTCCAACCTAACCATACGATAGCCAGGCTGGTTAACTTACAACGTTTATTTGTATGAAACAATGTTATGTTGTAAATGCACTTACGTAATTGATCTTGAAAAATGTTTTTATTATGTACACAGGCTGTATGGGTATATTCGGGGTATTGAATAAAACTATGTAAAGTGGCTCGTCTAATCTGACATAATTAATTACTACTCTCAGAAATACTGAATAAGGAAGTCATTACGTATGAAATTAAACAAGAACCACATTTAACTCTGTTTATTACATTAAACTGGTAATGCTTGTGGTAAAGATTGACAGTGCTAAACTAATAACTTGGCAAGGCTGGTTAACGGATCCGGGGTCTGCTTCTAATAAAGGTGCTTCAATGTAAAACAATTATGTTTGCGAACTCGTAATGTGACTGCCAAGATGTTAGTGTTAAAAGGTAGAAAATGCCAGGGATGGATCTGCGTTTGCATGTGTGGGTGGAGTTGACAATGTATTTATTGTAATCTGCAAGCAAGTCTTCAGAATGAACGTTGAAATTAAGGAAATACGGTAAATATGATTTGACTGACCCTACAGCTTGTCTCTCTGTTGCCGCTATATCTCACTACCTTAATCTGCAGGTGGGGGCAGAATGGCTGCAAAATCAGTCACTGCTTTCACACCACCTACTTGCGTCTGCAGCTGAAGCCAACTCATACAATACACGTAAAGCAGTTTCATCATGGATGCCGTATAATATTCCGGAAATTACGAAGGTCTGTGCAGCAAGTTGCACTAACTGTCAAACCTCGTTATTGCGACACCAGACCACGGTTTGCAGCGGCAGCACAAAGATGATGATCCGGTGGCCTATCTACTCGTTCCAGATGGTCACGATTCTTTGATATGTATCCACATCGACCTTAAGTTCCTACGATAGACAAATTAAGTATGGTTCTTGATTGTTGTTCATTGTCGGACTAAATTCAGTAAACCTTCGCCTTGGCGTTAAAGTGATAATACTAATTTTAAAACTTATATTTTCTTCTCGTGACTCGTATTTAAAGGTATAGTTGGAGATTAGTAACATACCTTGGCGACAAAATACAGAATGATATTTGAGGCTGGACGAGGACTCTAAAGGCTTTTACCATTATCGATGTCCCAACAAAATTTGATGTATGAGATAACAATATTTTTTCTGTGCCTCCGAAGCTTAATAGACACAAAAGTTCCTAAACATTACAAGCAAATGCTAATAATGCAACGTGTCACATTCTCACAGCTAATTATGATATTTAATTCTATGTCACACTATGTACAGCTCAACCAAGCAATGCTCAGTCGAGTGGAACATACTTCGCACGAAAAAGGCAAAATTATTTTATTTTGTTAGGAACTTGACACTTTTTTATATTCAATGACACCAGTCTGAACTTAAATGTTTCCAGTTTTATTCTGGAATTATTATTACTAATTCAATGGGTAAAAGGCCGTCTCCACTTCTACGATGGCGATAGGATGTGTAATTTCAAACAAACGACGAACTAGTTGTGTTTTTTCTCGGTTGTAGAATCGTAGGTGGTGCGAGTAATTCTACAAAACTGGTGAGAGTGAATACAAAATATTTTAGTAATATATATATCTTCTGATTATTATGAGATCTATGGCCTGGTGCATCGAGTTTCTCACGTAGTAGCATTCAGAATAAGCATAACATACTTCGGCAATGAGGGTGTCCCCTTTCATCTGTCGAATGATACATAACTCACAATTAAGAATTTCGAGAAGGTACCAAACAGCAGTAACGATAACGTATCTTCGGTTCTCGGGAACAGAGCACTCCGCGTTATGACTGGCAGTTATGTCAGAGATAACAAAAAGGCCTGCGGTACACCCATATTATATGCAGGATTTGAGATTTTCTCGAGTGCTGCGGATGCTCTCGGTAAGGTTTACAATGAAACGCCGCAGCCACTACTTTTGGACCGTTGTTGCACTGTATAAACCTTGGACGCCTTGCTGTAGGTCAATCATAGTCCACTGTGTCACAAAGTGTCTATTACAGTCTTTGATGACAGTTTGCAGTCGCAAGAAATGGTCAGAACTAGCTCGACTAATAGGACAGACATCGTGACTTTACTCCATTACGAAATTCCATGCCGTCTGGAAGACAACTGACTGCACAGTTTTGTGCAGTCTCAGGAGCTGCAGATATACCTCTGTACGCCAGTTGGCCACACACTGCTGAGAGTAGTGTAGAGAGTATCCCGTCTATATTGAAGTCGACAACTTCGAGACAGTGTTAGGAATGAATGGACCGACATGTTCCATTCATAAATGTACTCCACTTCCGTGTCAGGAAAGTATCTCGCACCAGTTTCGTCCAGGGCAATGGTTCAGAACTTTTTCTACCTGTTATCCCCCACAACAATGCCAGAATATCTCATGACTCCTATGTGTATTTATTTTATTTATTTATTTATCTCCTCCTTGCTAAAAATACCTTTATTTGGGAACAATCTGAAATCCGCACTTTAGTATGAGAGGGTTACCAAACACAGAGTATTACAAAACTACAGTGTCCAAAAGTCCTTATGTCACACACCTAATGATACTGTTGTTATTTGAAGAACGTCTTTCACATGTAATATTATTTATCTGTGTAAAAGTCACCAGAAAAAATCAGAGCATCAACGAGACGGCTGAAATCGGTTTTGTTTATGCAGCTCCTTAATGTCTGGTTACCATCCAGCTGAAACACATCTGAGGTATCTCTCCACGTTCAGGCGACAGCGGTGTTTTGTTCTCATGATGGCCAGTGTCGAGAATCCGGTCTCGCGTAGGTCTGTAGATGAGCACTTTACGAGGCTTCCATTGCCACTCCTGGATACGCAGGAAGGAACTAGTCCTAAGTTCTTCCAAAATCATTTGTTGAAACTGTTCTTTAGCACTGCAACGACATTCAACTGAATCCTCTTGCATTTCATCAGAACGTGCATGCACATCAATCGCTGAAGGTGATTTTGCTAACTTGCACTGGCAGTCTTCTCAAGACGAATGAGGAAAATATAGTTTGAACTCTTCTTGACGCCGCCCGGGTCTTCACCGATGATGACTCACTTAGAAAATCAGAACGTGAGCATTACGTTGTCGGTGCTCCATCAGTACAAAGTCCCATAATTCTATCCCAAGACAAACCATTTTCAACCAAAAATTAATTAACAGAATAAAATACTTGAGAGCCATTTCATGTTGTTCCCAAGTTTTTATAAAACAATAGTTCATCCGCAGTTTTCTTCTCAGACGAAAAATTGGCGTTGTACTCTTAATGTCCCACTGTTGAGCTATTTCAGTAGAATCATCACACAGCAAGACAAAAAATGGAAATATTTTCAGTCCTTTAACTAGCTGTTCCTTCCCATTCAGGGCTATTTCTCCGAAAATACGTTGCACACTGTTGTCTGAAAGAGATATCGCATCCATTTTTCACTACATATTTTCATCAAAAAATTTCGCGTTGCTTTAAGAATTAAAGATTTGAGTAACCTCTCACCAAAACCATGAGGTTATTTTGTTTTGGCAGTTAAGGGAGAAATTTCATGTGATGCTCCCATAACATTCTCATTTTCCTGCTAGAGGATCCTAGTAGAGTCAAGTTTCATTCAGTGTAAAGAATTTCTTTTCCCAACAAAATACTCTTTTGTTTTATTTTGCAATACGGTCGACCTGTTTTTAAATGACTTTTGAGATGCGCAATGAGTTGTTGTTGAGGACATTACGACACACAACATACTGTGGATGTTGGACATCGTCTTTTCAGTAAATGTGAACCCATCGATAATTCATTCTTCTCCTAGTAGACTTTTCGCTCAAAGTACAAAACCAATAAAAATACCACTTATTTCTACAGAGCACAACAGGCATAATACTGAGTTAAGAACGAGGAGAGCAGACGTAAAAATGTGCTGTGTCAGTAACAAGTTGGTGACGTGTGACGCAAAGATGATGTTGCCAACACTACAAAAATGCACTCGCTCACTGTAATTAGAACATAAGGTTTTTGAATTGTCTGACCGAATATTTCTGCTTTTTTCGGAGATGTTCGTGCGCTCTGTCACCTATAAAGCTGCCGCACCCAACACCCCCCCCCCTCCCCCCCCCCCCCCCGCAGTAGGGGGAGGGGGTCGCACCTCGTAATTTGGGAAACGCTGGTCTATATAGATAACACATCCCCATCCTAGATGATAAAATAGCTCGCTATTTAGGATATCTATCGCGTAGACTGAGAAATGATGACAGAAATTTGCTGGGTAGGCGTCTTATAACTCGTCAGTCATCTTCCAAACTGCCACATCGATCTGTCCCTAGCCTAATAGCCTGAAAATATGTCTTATCGTCTGTCAACTATTTTTCACGGAGGAATGTGTAGTAAAATTATAATGCTGCTCATGAAATGCCGACCTTTGGTGTCAGAATTTTTCAAATTGCTTGTCAGAACAATTTTCTAAGTCAAATAAGTTGTGGATAAACGTTATGCATCGTCTCTCAAACTTCCATTTCGTTCACTATATAACTCTTGATTTGTTAATCCTGGGAACTTGGGAAAACTACGATAACATCAAAATTTGAGACACATACAAGCTGTGAGACCGTCCGAGTCTCAGGGAGTGCGGCGTTCCTTCTCGTTCGGTTTTATCAGTAGGCAGTGACCCAATAATTCTTAGTAGTACCGAGACAGCCTAAGGGATTGATTTGCATACTCCTCCCGCGATCGACGCACCGACCCGGAAGATGTCTTGAGGAAGTCCTCATTGTCAATGAGGTATCAGCAAAAGAATACAGAGCAGTAAAACATTTGCGCGTACAGAAAGCTGAAGAATCAAGCAACAAAATCTTAAACTGCGAGAAATGTCAAAAATGTGCTTTGGCGTGATATCCTAATCGAGGTATATGCCTTTTCCAGACAACGCTCTCAGAAGCTGCGAGACACTTCGGTGTTTTATCAGGCCCCAGAGAAAGTTTGATTACCAGCACAATATTGCCGACCGCATGATTCTCTCTTCAAATATTATAAAAACAATAAAATTTCTTCTTCACACAGTCACGTAGCACAAACAACTGCGTAATAAACAGAAACTACCTAGGTTTCAGAGGCAAATAAAACCTATTACACACTTCTCGGCTAAAGTAGGCTTACCTTCTCGACAGATTTTCGTTGTGTATTGTAGTGCGTTCGTTATTGGTGGTCGTAGCCAATTAGATGATAGTATACGACACCTAATGAGACTCGCTCAATGATGTAGTTGTCCGTATCACAAACTTTTTCCTGTTTTCCTGCGCATATGTCAATATTTCCCAGGATGTGATTCGGTTGGGACCTAAGGATAGGTTGGGAGCTAAGAGCAGAGCCTAAATAACAATTAAAGGACCTGGTTGTCATACATAAATGACTGCTGTTTCGGAATGTGTTGCAATTTTCGAGGTTGTAGTTAGGCAGTAGCCAAGACGAGCAGCTTAAATAGCTACGAGTGGAACAGAGTATCACCTAATTTCATTTACGGATCATGGGAGATTAAGAATGAGAATCTTATTGGCTATCTATATTTGTGTCATGATTCTCCATTATAATTCTCGCGAACCGATTACAACGACAGGACGAAACGGAAAAAATCCGCTTGCACTTAAGGCGCCCTTTTGCTCACTTTTCTGTACAGCTGCTGCATCATGTAACACGAAAAAAGCTATTTGCCTGTCAAGAAAATGTTTAGCTATATGCTTAATAAGTGGAGTGATACCTGTTTGCCACTTGTATATGAAAACAAAAATCTTATATAGCTGTACATAACACGAGGAAGTGTACACAGCTTAATATATCAAAATGTCATATCTCTTTGCAGTATCACATATTGCCACCAGACAGTACGGATACGACAACGTGCACGTACATTAACTCGTATAACTGGAAGTAACCAGAGACTGCAACAAAATGTAGCTGGTACAACTAAACGCGTGAACATAGCGATACACTTATTACATGTATTGCTTAACTCAGATAACAGCGGCAAGCAGTGGTAGCTAACAGTGAATTACGACATCAGATGACTTTTGTGTAAGCATGCTATGACTGAGAAAATATGGCGGCTGGTCACTTACCCCTGTTCCTCAGCTGCGCCTGGCGAGACACTGACTTCCTGTGTCTGTATCTGAAACTCTGAAGAGATCTAACAAACACAGAAAGTTCGTATCCTTTGTTACAACTTTCTTAATACACGGAGCACCAACGAAATAGCACGAGACGCTTCAACACGAGATCGCTCGTTACGAAGCAGTATCGCAATGTTGCTGGGAAACGACCCGCTGACGTAGGGCGATATCCCATTGTTGAGAGCGTGATGTGGGACAAAGTTTGTAGAGCGGCGATCGCTTCTGGCTGCACCACAATGCTGTACTGACAATACGTGATACGTCATTTAATCGCTATCTTCGTGGTTCTTCAGAATAATAACTAAAGCGTAAAATAGAAAGTACCATAGCAAGGAAATTCATTCGTTCGGTCACTGTGAAAGCTAGTCTCTAATTTAGAAGTTCGCCCACAGATACATCTGATTCTTTGCTTGTAACAGAAAGAAAACTACTGGTTTTGCATGTTTGTCTAGAGGTAAATTATGTGCTGTTGTAAGTTCTTACACAGGAGAAAAACTACATGCCTATATATGAGTGTTTAAGTAATAACTACGAAACTAGCAACTTCTATACCACGAAAATATTTCCAGTAATAAGGGGAGAATAGCTCAGAGCAGTTTAATTGCTGCTGTCTAATAATGGTGTAGAAGTGACTTATAGACGTATCCTTACTTTTCGATGAGTACAGCACGTTGCTTTAGCTTGACTTCAGTTCACTCTGTGAAGACCTATATTTCAGTTTAGTACTAGAATAATATGGTGATTTGCACACCTTAAACGTCTTCATAAAGCCTACTTCATTACATGTTGTGCTTACAAACCAGTATTGGCGCCATATGCTTTTGAATCAAAGGGTGGGACAACAGGAAATATTTATTTTCATACATCTCCTTCTTTATTCGCACACACACACACACACACACACACACACACACACACACACATATATATATATATATATATATATATATATATATATATATATATATATATATATATATATATATATATATAAGCCGTCCGCTGTGGCCGAGCGGTTCTAGGCTCTCCAGACCGGAACCGCGCTGCTGCTATGGTCGCAGGTTCGAATCCTGCATCCTGCCCCGGGCATGGATATGTGTGATGTCCTTAGGTTAGTTAGGTTTAAGTAGTTCTAAGTCTAGGGCACTGATGACCTCATATGTTAAGTCCCATAGTTCTTAGAGCCATTCGAATATATATATATATATATATATATATATATATATATATATATATATATATATGAGCCAACTTTTGTACAGTATTGTATGTTGTCCAAATAATTACTTTCTTTATGCTTTGAATTCAGCCTGAATTGTATTTAAGTCCACAGATGCAATAATATACATATGTATTTCTTCAGTATGTTCTGCATCCATAGATTTTATACTGTCAGGGTCAACCCTTACCAACTTAATACATGAACTGATGTACTCTTCTAATTGCATTATATTTACACTATGCACACGCAAATATGCCATAAAGTAACAGGATGCAGCAGTAGTATATGGATGACAGCATGATAGCCTATCCACTGCAGTTGCTAGTGCACAGTTGTAATCATACAAGTTCTGAATGCTTTAGATAAATGGACGTGTGCTCTGAAGTTAATTCAAACTCAGCTTCACCATACATATTAAATATCGAAAGCTTGCGCTTAAACATGTGAACATCAAAACGAGTGTAATATCGATTATAGTCCATCAACATTTTCTTCTGTGTGTACTGCCTCATACCACCAAAGTGGTTCCATTCATACCATGAATACTTCAATACAGCACCAACATGTTGAACGTTTTCTACGTCTACAGCTACTCTAAAGTCACCGTCTGGTGTTATACCCACATTCACCCCATTTAGAACGACTAGCCATCACATGCTGTGAGATGGCGGAATGTAGAACAAGGATCAATGGACTAAGGTAGAAAATAACTAAATGATAAAAGGTCTAATATAGCTGGAAGGCTGTCTGCAGACCACTGCTGCTGGGCCAGGATGGATGATGGTATAGTGAGCACTTCAATATTTTCATTTACCACGCTCACTGACGCAAGCTGTATTGCTGCAATAAAAAAATAAAGGAACATAAGTATAAGTGAATATAAATGATTAGCAAATAGTATTATTACTAACTGATGGATCAATATTTACTAGCTGACTATTTCAACTTTTTGATCTAACTCTACTGGCAATGCTTCATGATGACTCATTCGCCATCACATACAGATATGAAATTGTCTCCATTGGAAGAGGGAAATGTGGTGGAATGGGAGAAGGAGAGTGAGGAAAGGAGGAGGGGTCAGGTAGGGATGGCCACATGCTGACATGAAAATCTGTAATATGATATCATTCAGAAACTGCAGACATATGCTGAGTCAGGGATTTGGGCTTGTTCTCCCACTGACCCTCTACTGATTTAGAAACTGGGTATTAAATTTTGCTCTTGAGTAATAGCTTTCATCCTTTGGAAACTAATCAATATTGTATTCACTCTGCACTCGATGTCATATCTATCCTAAGACGGCGTGTTAGCGTCCTGCTGTCAGTATAACCTCTATCACTCTGCTTGCGTTTAGAAATGATCACTTCTATTTCTCTGTGGCCTACATCGATGGTCCCAAATATATTCAAACCCGAATCAAATCACCGTCCCACTTCGGGACACTGTATGTTGCAGTAACCTGCCGCCTAATGGCACCTTCACTCTCTTTATTACGTTTTCAATGCCGATGAACCGCCCCAAGGGAGACATATTACGTGAGAAAGCTCTACTGGTTTATCAGATCTGAGTTACAGAATTCAGTTAACACATGCATTTAGAATCTCTGTCAACTTCATACAAGATGTGAGTTACCAAATTAGTAAGCAACACTTATCCTAGGTACTGATTTCACTTTTAAATCTCAACTTAACATAATAAATTTTAACATGCAATTCATGTATCTCAAATGATGGTGGTTTCTCTCTTTAGATATTGTGTTTTCAGGCATGATCACAACAATAAAATATAACCTTTTCATTTTTAATTAAAGGTGAAGTACATAGTTTTACCTGAAAAGCATGAACCGACTGAAATCATTGCTAATTACCATCTCATCAGCGATAAATCATTGTGGCACTTAACGGTTCTGAATATGCCATGACTCGTGGACTTGAAACGAATGCCATCACTTTCCATCAGTTTGAACTCAAAGATTACATACAGGAACATACATTTTTGAGAGGAAAATCGTTTTGGCATGAGGTATCTAAGATCTCAATTACGAACATTTTGGCACTTAACACATTTGAGATTCCATTCTCCAGTTGAATGTGGCCCCACAAGATAATTTCATATCACCAGTATATGGCCCTCAGAAGTTATGAAAACACAAAGTAATTACACTAGAAAATACTGCCTTATTAATAACAGAAAACTGAATCGAATCAGTAGTGGCTACTTCTTGCCTGGCTTCTGCTAGCTGCTTCTTAGTCATTAACATATCAACAATGAATGTACCACTGAGCTACCACACTTTTTTCTTCACTTTTATCTGAGCTCTTTTCACAGTTAACTTTCAGCAATATAAAGTATCAAACCTTTACACACAAACTGTAAGGTTAGAAATATACACTACACGCAACTAACAGTGAATTTATGCGTCTTAACTTCAACAGGGAAATGCAGTTATTGCCGATCGATTGCATTATTTACATTTTCAATCCCTACTATCGTACTATTCCAGTAACTCAATAGAGCTGACACTAAGTGACACACCTCTCCATTACTATTACTCTATAATGCTTTGATATCATAGCATCTCCAGTAATTTTTCATTCTATTACGATACAAAGTTTGCAATTTTGGAAACTTCTTTGGAAATTAGACTAATACTATACTTAATTTTCAGATAAAATACATTAATAGTTGAATTATGACGATTAATTAGCTGGCATACTTAAAAGTCATTTTCCTAAAATGCATGACTGTGGCACTTATTTCATATTAAATTTGTTTTCAGTCTTCCTTCAAATCTCCAATCTGTTAAGTACTGAGCCTTGTTCCTGAAGAGTATTATCGCTGCACTCGATCAGTACAGTGCCATCGACAAAATATTTGGTAGTTCCGCCTTTACACGTGATACATGCGATCCCCAAAATGACGTGAGGACGGCAACTGGAACAGTGAAAAACTGTAGCGGAATTCAAAACGCACTGCGGATGGCGAACGCTATGCGCAAAACTCGAGTAGCTGATCCTGAAAAGCTACTTTCACTGCGCCGCACAATCAAATGCAGCTTCAATTGTCCAACATCGACAAAATGAAAGTTCATGACTTATACAGGGTGATCGGAAATTCCCGTTATAAACTTCTGGGACTTGTAGATGAGAGTGAGTGCATAATACAGGATGTTCCAAAAAGAACCATCAGATTTGAAGAAACCGTAACTATTATGCAGGTCTGAGTGTGAACAACATACTGTTGGAAAGAGCACACTCTCGAATTTTACATCGTTCCCACTAGGTAGCAGCAATGTGCGTCCACTTCAGTTCCAGTAAAAAGGGTCTCGGAACAACAGAAAGCGTTTTGTGTTCTACGTTTTGCGCAGTGCTGGTCAGTAATAATTGTTCACCGTCACTTTCGTACTAGGTATGGTGTGGATCCTCCTAGAACACAGAGAATTAGACGATGGCATGAACAATCCCGAGAAACAGGTTGTTTGTGTGAAGGCAAACCGCCGGGCCGTCCCAGAGTGTCTGACACAGACGTCAAACGCATCCGCCATAGTTTCACAAGGAGTCCGCAGATATCCGTTCGCCGTGCAGCTCGACAGCTCAGCATGCCCCCAATGTCCGTCTTACGTGTGTTGCGTGGACTCTTACATACGAAAAGAATACAAAATTCAGCTGCTGAAAGCTCTTCGTGAAGGTGACAGACAACAACGTGTAGAGTTCTGTAATTTCGTTATTGGCAAGATGAAGGATGACAGCTTGGTTTTAAGTGAAGAGGCAACATTCCATTTAAATAGATAGGTGAACCTTCATAATGTGAGAATATGGGGTACGGAATAACCACATGAAGTTGTATAACTTGAGAGGTACAGTGCAAAATTTAATGTGCTTTGTACAGTTTCACAGGAAAAGGTGTATGGTGCATTTTTCTTTTCCGAGAACACTGTTACAGGAAGTACCTTAATGGATGTGCTTGAGAAATTTATTTTCCCACATTTGGAGACTGACTCGAACGACTTCATTTACCAACAGGGTGGGACAGCGCCATACTGGAATCTGGAAGTGCAGGAATTCTTAAATAAAAGGACTACTGAACGATGGATCGGTCACAGTGGACCTAATGATTCAGCCTTACATTACTGGCCTCCAAGGTCACCAGACCTGACCATATGTGATTATTTCTTGTGGGAGTTGATAAAAGACTCTATCTGCCTCCGTTGCCAACAACAGTGAATGAACTGAGACATCACATAACAGCAGCTGTGGAAGCTGTAACTCAATACACACTCATTGCAATGTGGGAAAAATCTGAATACCGCATTGACATATGCGATGCATCTCAAGGGGGGCATATTGAACATCTATGAAAAGGTATGAAAAAAAACTTTGAGTTTCATGTTCATCAAAAGACAAAACTCATTGTATATGTTTATTAGTTTCAGATATATAGACGTTCCAGATCGGATGATTCTTTTCGATGCCCCCTGCATTTTGAACAGGAACCCACGTCTGGAAAAGTGCCGTTTCCATTCTACAATGGTTTCAATTGAGATGTGTAACGCTTTCACATTTACGGAGTTGCTTGTCCTTCGGATGACTAATTCATCCACTTCGCTTGAGGAACTGAATTAGGCGTGACGCAGTATGATTATTAAGTAACAATTCGAAAGGAAACATGATGAAACATTCATTTATCACTCAAGCACATTTGTTTGTATTAACATTTAAACATTACGTGTTTACATTATTCAAAAAACAAAAAAGATCACAGCGTACTCTATGCACGGAACAGTACTGATGCATTACAACAGCGGCTTGATGTGGTGACCACCAACGTTGTTGCAGACATTGTACCTGTGAAACATGTTCTGGTACAGATTCTTCGTGCCACCTGGTGTCTCTTCAGTTTCTGGTGCAGCTAACAGAACTCGTGCCAGCAGATCTTACTCTGTATCCACAGGAATCTCGAAAATTAAACTCTGCATACGACCCCACAAGAAGTAGTCCACTGGAGTTAAATCCGGCGATCGCGGTGGCTACGCGGTTGGACCACCTGAGCCTGCCGATCTTCCACCATATCGCCTGTTGAGAAGTCTTGGAACCGGATGTTAGAAGTGAGGTGGTACAACATCATGCTAAAACCAATTACTGACGGACGTTTAGTGGGTCAGCTTCCAAGAACGTGTCCAATATGTTTCTTGTGAACATCAAGTACGCAGGGGCAGTTAGTTTGAGTGGAAGGAGTTATGACGCAATCACGTGACCGTCCAGAATGTCTGCGCACGCGTTGATACCAAACTGGTGCTGAAATCCCTGAACAAGCGTGCGACGAGGATTTCGGTCTGCCCAGACACGGCTGTTTGTCGAATTCAGAACACAGCCCCTAGTGAACTTACATTCATCTGTGAACAGAACGCTACGTGGAAATAGGTGTATGTCGATGCAGTGCTACAGGAACCACGTGCAGTACCCAGCACGTTGTGGAGAATCAAAAAAATGGTTCAAATGGCTCCGAGCACTATGCGACTTAACTTCTGAGGTCATAAGTCGGCTAGAAGTTAGAACTAATTAAACCTAACTAATCTAAGGACATCACACACACCCAGCCCGAGGCAGGATTCGAACCTGCGACCGTAGTGGTCGCGCGGTTCCAGACTGTAGCGCCTAGAACCGCTCGGCCACAACGGCCGGCCTGAGGAGAATCGGCTGGACCCATAGAGTGTAACCTTCGTATGTGGTACGTATGTAATCGATGCTGATGCAGAACGTCCCGGAAGATAATGTGACTGACACCCATCGTACGCGAAATTAATCGAGTACTCGTTGGCGGGTTCTCTTCAAAGACGATGGAGTACATCTGAAAAATAGGACATGCGGAATTGCCGTGGAGCACCACAGCCCTTCATCTTCACGGTGAATGTACCTGTTTATCTGAGCCGTTGCGTAACTTTGGAAAACAAGTTTGTGCTACGTTATGGAAAATATTCGTGATACAGCCGAGCAGCGGCGCTTTCGTTACCTCGAGCTCCGCTACACACAAGCATCGCGTCTGTTTATTCTGAGAACGTATATCGGACCTTGTTTAGTGCATCGGAGTCGCACAGACAGTGGATAGGTCTCGCAGCAAGGCACACGCTAAGTGATATAAGGCGACCGTCTGACGTAGTACGCGTCGCCTGTCTACCACAATGCATACGAGGACGAGCAGCTCTGAGACTTTTCTGTTTCCATCAGCAGACGTGGACGCGTTGAGCTGAATTGAAACCGTTGTAGAACGGATACACTGTGTTTCCAGACATGGGTCCCTATTCAAAATATTATGTATTACTGCCCTGTAAGTTTGTAACTGGAGTTTCCGGACACCCTGTATGTGTGTCGACTGTGTCACATGCTTCCACTGCAAAGAGACTTGGAATTAAATCCAGCATATTGGCGCAAAAACTGGTGGTAAGGACCTTTACCACCTCTCCTCCAATTGATAGACAAATACTGGCGGTGAAAATTTCATCCACCACCGGAATTCGAACAGGCTCACCTCCGCGTCGAGCTCCACCGGCCAGGTGTTCGTTAGCGACCTGTGCTACAGGTGCTCTGATTGTCACCTGCCTTACATGTAAGGAAAGAAAAACCTCTGTTCCCACGTAGATCTTTAGTACGGTGACAGACGCAGGTCACCTCAATGTAAACATTAGTGACCTTGCGTAGTTACATCTGCATTTGCAAGTGGCCAAGGGTCCGAATTGCGTGGTATTGCAGAATACGTGCTAGACGAAGACGCAGAGCAGAGGCTGAATGCACTGAGAACAGCTACGTACTCAGACAGCCTCTGTCGCTGCAGAGACGGGAAATCTGCCTTGGTTTCACATTTCGTGCCGTACCTCACTAAACACTCCCTGGCGTTCAGGTCGGAATGGACCAGCGGTATTCATCGATTTATTGAAAACACTTGATGTGTGATACTGATGCATCCAGCTGAACCGATGAAGTGTAGACGGGTCGTTACACTCACACTATGCGACTTGTCCTCTTTTTTTATTCGATACGTCGATTTGGCTAACTTACTTTCTCATTCGTTTTGTCGTCGTATTCCGTTTCCTGTCATATCTTGAGGGCACACAGACATTGTTTCGTTTCGTGAATAAGAACGTAATCGTCATCCGAGAGAATCAACCTTGTGACCAGATACTCACTTGTCTTGCTGAAGAGAGAGTAATGCACAGGACGGAGAAGTATACATTCATGCTTGAGGGAACTTACTATTTTCATTTACTTCTGATGTTCGCTCACAAGGACTGCGTAGGTTTATATGTTAGTAGCGTCATTCGACGGCCGCTGTGGCTGAGCGGTACTAGGCGCTTCAATCTGGAACCGCGTGACCGCTACGGTCGCAGTTTCGAATCCTGCCTCGGGCATGGATGTGTGTGATATCCTTAGGTTAGCTAGGTTTAGGTAGTCCTGAGTTCTAGGGAACTGATGACCTCAGATGTTAAGTCTAATAGTGCTCAGGGCCATTTGAACCATTTAGTAGCGTTGTTCCGTAAGTTTAATAAACATTCTTTACAACAGTCTAACAGTCTGCTAACGCTGGTGTAACTATTCGATTCAGCGGTTGTACAAATAATGTGGTTTTGAGGCGAAGAACTCGTGGCGCGATGTTCGGAGTGCATTTTCATCCGGGAAGGAGGTTCCTTGAAGGTTTTTAGATTGAAAGCAGAAAAGATGAAAATCTGAGGACGCAAGGTCACGTTAATAAGGTGCGTGCGGAACGATTTCCAAACCCAACTCGTGTACAGTATTTTTTGTCAGTGTAACTGAATGCGGGTGGGCATTGGAGTAGCATCACTCCACGCAGTCTTCCTGGTCGTTGTGTTTGCTCGCAGGGCCTTTGTTCGGGGGGTTTCTGCTTTAATTTCGGTTCAACCATTCCATTCTTTTCCTTACGTTAGCATAAAGACACCATCTCTCGTCACCAGTAAGGATACAGGACAGGAATGGTCTGTGTTGTTCACGACGACTGTAATACCAACATGAAACACAAAAACGCTACGAACCTGTGAACCAACCTAATAACAAAACGGCGTACGACGCCATACACGGTGGGCGTTCATCAGAGACAAGGGTATCGCCAGGAGCGTCCCAGGGAAGTGTGGCAGGACCGCTGCTGTTCTCTGAATACCTAAACGATCTGACGAAACGGGTGGGTAACAATCTGCGGTTGTTCGCTGATGACGCTGTACTGTACAGCAACTGTTGGCATTGAGTGACATAGATGAATACAGGATGATTAGTAAGAATATCTATTTTGTGTGCTTGCTCTAAAAGTAGAAAAATATAACTTAATATGGATGAGTGGAGAAAACAATCCTAAAGTATTCGAATGCAGCATTGGTGGTGTACCGCTACCACAGTCACGTCGATGAAGTGTATAAACGTAAAGATCCAATGCGATGTGAAACGGAACTAGCACTTAGGGTCTGTGGTAGGGAAGGTGAATGTTCAGCTTCGTTTTATTGGATTCATCATCATCATCACTGTTCTGCTTAAGGCAGGTTTTCACATGGTAGTTCTCCAGGCTGTCCGGTCTTCTGCCAGTCTCTTCAGGTCTGCATAATTTCCTCTTCCCTTTATGTCGTCTGTCATCTTGTATCTCCTTCTTCCTCTCAGTCTTCTTCCACAAACCAATCCTTCCAAAGCATCTACTAGCCAGCACTCCATTCTCAATGAATGTCCCAACCAGTTCTCTTTCCTTTCTGTTACAACCTTCAGCAGACATCTTCTCTCGCCAACCCTTCCCAATACTCTTTCATTAATCACTCTTTGCATCCAGCTTATTCTCTCCATTCTCCTCCACATCCACATCTCAAATGCTTCTAACCTTTTCTCATCCTCTCGTCTCAGCGTCCATGTTTCTGCCCCATATAGTGCCACACTCCAGGCAAAACATTTGCCAAGCCTTTTCCTTAGTCCTTTATTTAATTTGCCACATAAGTGTCTCCTCTTTCCGTTGAATGCCTCCTTCGCTATGGAAATTCGAGTTTTCACCTCCTGGTGACATCTCAAGTCTTCAGTTAATGCGCTTCCGAGATATTTAAATTCACTTACTTGGCTAATGGTAGATTGTCCTATTTTAATATGGGACAGTCTGCGTCTTGTACTGATGACCATTTTGTTTTTGCTGTGTTTATTTGCTTCCCATATTCCACACAAGCTTCAATCAGATCTTTGAGCATGTTATTCACTGTCCGCTCACTTTCTGCCACTAATACCATATCATCAGCAAATCTTATACATTCTATTCTCTTTCCACCAATACATATTCCTCTTTTCCCATCTAAGCTTTGCGCAATAACCTCTTCAAGGTATACGTTAAACAACAGTGGGCAAAGGCAACAACCTTGTCTAACACCTCGTCCAATGCTTCTTCCTTCTGACATTTCGTTTCCAATCCTTATCCTTACTTTCTGGTGTAAATATAGATTCTGTATCAGTCGTCTCTCTTTCCAATCTACTCCTTTCCTCTTCAAGATATCCATCAGCTTGTTCCACTGAACTCTGTCAAAAGCCTTTCCTAAATCTATAAAAACAGCAAACATCGGATTAAAGAAAGACATCGAAGTAATTCAGACACCGGCTGCTACATTGTTTCCTGGTAGGCTCGATCAGCAAACGAGTATCACGGAAATCCTTTGTTTTCGACAGAGCCAAGCGTATCGTCAGCAGTGCCCTAGGGAAGTGTGATAGGAACGCTGTTGTTCTCTGTATGCGCAAATTATTTGGCAGACAGGGTCGGCTGCAGCCTGCAGTCGTTTGCTGATGATGCCGTGGTGTACGGGGAGGTGTCGAAATTGAGTGACTGTAGGAGGAAACAAAAAAATTTAGACAGAATTTGTAGTTGGCGTGGTGAATGGCAGCTGGCTCTTAATATAGAAAAAACAATGTAAGTTAATGCGGATGAGCAGATAAAACAAATGTGCAATGTTCGGATTCAGTATTACTAGTGTCCTGCTTGACTCCGTCACGTCACTTAAATATCTGGGCGAAACGTTGCAGAGAGATGTAAAATGGTGCGGGCATGTGAGGGTTGTGGTAGGAAGGCCGAATGGTCGACTTCGACTGAATAGGAGAATTTGGCGAAACTGTGCTTCATCTGTAATGGAGACCGCCTATGAGAGGCTGGTTCGACCTGTTCTTTAGCACTCCTCGAGTGTTTCGGATCCCTACCACAACGGACTAAAAGAAGACATCGAAACGATTCAGTGGCTTGCTGCTAGATTTGTTACCGGTAACTTCGAACAACACGTAAGTCTTACGGAGACGCTTCGGGAAGTGAAATGGGAATCTCTGTAAGGAAGGAGACGTTCTTTTCTGATGTGGCCTTCTCCACCAGACATCACGGCGCCTAGAGTATCAGCAACCAAACTGGCAGCCTGCAGCCGCGGGTTGCCCGCTCGCAGGCACACCGAAGCACTACACAAACGACAGGCAATATTGATGAACGGCCACAACAGCAACAACAACAACAACAACAACAACACTGCAAAGACGTCAGCGGCCACCAGGGGCCACTACCGGCCCACATAAACATTAGGAAGAGGTCGCTGCAGATCCCGGAACTCTTTTCACACGTCAAATCACATGATGGAAATAGTTCCGAGGTACTCATCAGCCGAATCGCTAAAAGGCCGGTGCTCGGCCGCACATCGGCATGCACTCCGCCTCGCCTTCCGTATCTGCCTCCCGTCCCCCACGCGGATCCTCTATGATCTCATTCCTTTCCCCCATCTGCTCCTATTCCTCGAACATATCCGCATCCTCTACACCTCCTGCCGTCTTGAACCCCCTCACCCCCTGGTTGCTCCTTTCCTCTCCCATCCCCGCCCCCTGCCACGTCTCCACCATTGTGTCCCCCCTACCCTCCACCTCTACACCCTACATCTCCTTTCCCAAGGTGGCTTCCGTCAACTCCCCCTCCCGGATGATGCCCTCTCTCCCTCCATTTATCCTTCCTATCAACTCTGATCCTCAATCCCCCTCCTTTCCTCTGTCCTTTCCCTGGGCTCCCTCTTCCCCCCCCCCTTCCGTCCTGTTTTCTCCCCACTAAACCTCTCCCTACCTCCCTTCTCCCCCCCAGTCCTTTTGTATTCCCCTCCTCTGCCTACCCCACTCCCTGTCATGTCTGCCCCCCACCCCTCTTATGGGTCCTCATCCTCCGTCAGCTCCTTTCCCGGCTCCCCCCTTCGCTTTTACTCTCCTTTCCCCCCTTTTTTGTTTTCCCATCTTCTGTCCAGTTTCCCCCCACCTGCTCTCGACTGTGGTGTCACATTTACCAACTTTTTAGTGCAGTGTTCCAGTGACTATTCAGTGTTGTTTGTCTTTCTCGTGTTGCGAACAGAAACCATGCTGTCGCTAGGTGTGAATTTTATGTCTTTTGCGAACAGAATCCAGACTGTCGCCGTGTTTTTTTAACTGTCTATTGTTTTCCCTGACTGCTTCGTATGTATTTTTATTAGCGTCATCATCCCTGTGTTGTTGTTTTAAGTTCCACGATTTCTTTTCGCCTTGTTACTCTCTAAGTCTCCGATTTTATCGCCTGTTTTTTATTATTTGTTCTCTTGATCTTTGTCACAAAATCTGTCGGCTGAAGAGCGGCATACTAAGCTGCTGCCAGCCCGCCCCCTTCGGGGGGAATTGAAATTCAATAAATGAAAAAAAAAGGGCCGCACACCGGCTGTTCATCGACCGCCAGCAGAGATGGATAACTGCCGCCCCGGCAGCCCGGCTTGGATCTTCTCGCTGATCTCTGGATTAGGCTTGGTATATCGGAGGAGTCTCTGGCGGAGACTAGTAGGAAATTATTTCTGTTGTTTTCTATATTATTCTTGTATGTAGTTGTGATTCGAAGACGGATCACTGTTTTGTGTTGATGTTATACTTGGAGAATTTATTTTGGTTAATTGAACAGTCCAAATGAATTGTTTTCGAACTTGATCGTTAGTTTCTTCTGCTTACGCAAACGTATCATTTTCGAGGAACGCTATTGAAAAAATCTAGAGAACTGGTATTTGAAGCTGACTGCCGAACAATTCTACTGCCGTCAACATATCTTGCACTTAAGGACCACAAACATAAGATACGAGAAATTAGGGCTAATACGGAGGCGCATTGACAGTCGTTTCTCCCTCGCTCTATCTGTGAGTAGAAAGGGAAAGGAAATGACTAGTACTCTGCTATGCACCGTTTGGTTGGTTGTGGGCTATGTACGTAGATGTGTACTGAACGGCAGCATCATACCAAGTGAATTTTACGAGTAATTCGTAAAAAGGAGGAAAAAAATACACATTATCATTCTGCAAACGCTCTATAGTACAGAATGAAATTTTCACTCTACAGCGGAGGGTGCGCTGATATGAAACTTCCTGGCAGATTAAAACTGTGTGCCCCACCGAGACTCGAACTCGGGACCTTTGCCTTTCGCGGGCAAGTGCTGTACAAACTGAGCTACCCAAGCACGACTCAGGCCCCGTCCTCACAGCTTTACTGCTAGCATAAGTTGATACAGCACTTGCCCACGAAAGGCAAAGGTCCCGAGTTCGAGTCTCGGTCCGGCACACAGTTTTAATCTGCCAGGAAGGCTCTGTAGTACAATTTGTAAAACGTATCCCACGCGACCATACGGAGATAACGCGCTCGGATCGAGAAAACGAGGAAGAAAAAGTTCATCACAAACATAGTGTTAATCAGAGGCGCGAGTTATGGGAACAGGATGAAACGTATTAATGATAAATCGCCGTACAACAATATTTGGCCCCTGTAGGCATTACCTGTAGAAAGTCGTTCTATAATATCTTAACCCTTCCGTATCCAAAATTTCCAACTTTTGGGTCGTCTGGTATTCCTTTGTGCGGCTATAGGCATGACAATCTGTCCCGCAACGTTACATCAACATCCCATCGACAATGTACCAGAAGACACGGCAACGAACGTGCACCCAAACGTCATGACAGCAGTCTGATATTACAAGCACTGTACTCAATTTTCTTAGAGAATAGCTTTAACGAAAATAATGTTAATTGTAAAAAAGAAAAGTATGATTTTGATACATCGTCATAAAATCGATGCTACCGTACGAAGTAATGCATGCACAAAGAAGCATCTAACATTTTTTCTAAATCCATTCCTAGGATCTTGCAGCATCGTCGAGTATTGAGAACGGCGCAAGAAGTAGCAACCACCGCAGAGATACTGCAGCGCATTAAAGCGGAACAGCGAGACACCGGCGAGTTGCCGGGAGGGAGCGGCGACTGACGGAGCTCCGAGGCGCCGCCGCCGGGTCTCTGCCGTGGAACAGCGTCGCCAGGGGCCAGCGGGGCACGTCTGGTCGGGGTCGGACCCTGCCCACTTCCAGGGAGTTCCTGCGAGAGTAACGTCGCTGTGTTGCCTACTCGCAGCTGCCAACACGCACACCGTGTCAACCGACAGGTAGTAGAGAGACTTCCGCCTCCTGTCAACTGTGCCCACGCACCAACGCTGTCAGAACTGTGTCAACAAGTGTGTACAAATTTGTGTTTTCTCGTGACTAGTGAAGCTACAGTGTGGCCTTTCTGAACTCGTATCAACTCGCCACTCAGTAATCGTGGCTCGTTTAACGTGTTCTGAACCGCAAGGCGATTTCTGCGGTATCATAGTTACAGCCCAGGCTGGCGACCAAAGATACGTTTTGTTGTAATTAATAAGATATTGTCGCAGAAACAGCTGAGTTGTATAATCACCGTGGTGCAGTGGTTATGATGATAGACTCTTGCATGGAGGGACGTGAGTTGAAAACTCCCAAAATTGTACAATTTTAATTTCTTTATTAGGTCCGATTACATTCTAACAGTATCCACAAATATCAAGAATCATTGTGCTGGAATGTTTTATAACTATGTATATACTGTATGTGTTCTCGTAGGAGGTAGTTCGCTCCACGCTCTTGTCTGTGCAAGTGCCGAATAAACCTTCGTTAAGTGAAGTTATAAATACAAAATACAAAATCAAATAGAGGTAATGCAGGAGTGCAGCCTTCTTCATCTCCCAGTACTTACTGCAACCCACATCCTTCTGAATCTGCTTAGTGTATTCATCTCTTGGTCTCCCACTACGATTGTTACCCTCCACGCTGCCCTCCAATGCTAAATTTGTGATGCCTTGATGCCTCAGAACATGTCCTACCAACCGTTCCCTTCTTCTTGTCAAGTTGTGCCACAAACTCCTCTTCTCCCCAATTCTATTCAATACTTAATCATTAGTTATTTGATCTACCCATCTAATCTTCGGCATTCTTCTGTAGCACCACATTTCGAAAGCTTCTTTTCTCTTCTTATCTAAACTATTTACCGTCCATGTTTCACTTCCATACATGGCTACACTCCATACAAATACTTTCAAAAACGACTTCCTGACACTTAAATCTATACCCGATGTTAACAAATTCCTCTTATTCAGAAACGCTTTCCTTGCCATTGCCAGTCTACATTTTACATCCTCTCTACTTCGACCATCATCACTTACTTTGCTCCCAAATAGCAAAACTCCCTTACTACTTTAAGTGTCTCACTTCCTAATCTAATTCCCTCACCATTACCCGACTTAATTCGACAACATTCCATTATTTTCGTTTTGCTTTTGTTGATGTTCATCTTATATCCTCCTTTCAAGACACAGTCAACTCCGTTCAACTGCTCTACCATGTCCTTTGCTGTCTCTGATAGAATTACGATGTCATCTGCGAACCTCAAAGTTTTTATTTCTTCTCCATAGATTTTAATACCTATTCCGAATTTTTCTTTTGTTTCCTTTACTGCTTGCTCAATATACAGATTGAATAACATCGGGGATAGGCTACAACCCTGTCTCACTCCCTTCCCAAACTCAGCTTCCCCTTCATGTCCCTCGACTCTTAAAACTGCCAATTGGTTGCTGTACAAATTGTAAATAGCTTTTCGCTCCATGTATTTTACCCCCGCCACCTTCAGAAATTGAAAGAGAGTATTCCAGTCGACATTGTCAAAAGCTTTCTCTAGGTCTACAAATGCTACAAACGTAGGTTTGCCTTTCTTTAATCTTTTCTCTAAGATAAGTCGTAAGGTCAGTATTGCCTCACGTGTTACAATAATTCTACGGAATCCAAACTGATCTTCCCCGAGGTCGGCTTCTACCAGTTTTTCCATTCGTCGGTAAAGAATTCGTGTTAGTATTTTGCAGCAGTGACTCATTAAACTGAGAGTTCGGTAATTTTCACATATTTCAACACCTGCTTTCTTTGGGCTCGGAATTATTATGTTCTTCTTGAGTTCTGAGGGTATTTCGCCTGTCTCATACATCTTGCTCACGAGATGGTAGAGTTTTGTCAGGACTGGCTCTCCCAAGGCCGTCAGTAGTTCTAACGGAATGTTGTCTACTCCCGGGGCCTTGTTTCGACTCCGGTCTTTCAGTGCTCTGTCAAACTCTTCACGCAGTATCGTATCTCCCATTTCATCTACATCCTCTTCCATTTCCATAATATTGTCCTCAAGTACATCGCCCTTGTATAGACCCTCTATACACTCCTTCCACCTTTCTGCTTTCCCTTTTTTGCTTAGAACTGGGTTTCCTTCTGAGTTTTTGATATTCATACAAGTGGCTCTCTTTTCTCCAAAGGTCTCTTTAAATTTCCTGTAGGTAGTATCTATCTTACCCGTAGTGAGTTAAGCCTCTACATCCTTACATTTGTCCTCTAGCCATCTCTGCTTAGCCATTTTTCACTTCCTGTCGATCTCATTTTTGAGACTTTTTTATTCGTTTTTGCCTGCTTCATTTACTGCATTTTTATATTTTCTCCTTTCATGAACTGAATTCAGTATTTCTTCTGTTACCCAAGGATTTCTAGTAGCCCTCGTCTTTTTACCTACTTGATCCACTACTGCCTTCACTACTTCATCCCTCAGAGCTACCCATTCTTCTTCTACTGTACTTCTTTCCCCCATTCCTGTCAATTGTTCCCTTATGCTCTCCTTGAAACTCTGTACAACCTCTGGTTTAGTCAGTTTATCCAGGTCCCATCTCCTTAAATTTCCACCTTTTTGCAGTTTCTCCAGTTTTAATCTACAGTTCATAACCAATAGATTGTTGTCAGAGTCCACATCTGCCCCTGGAAATGTCTTACAATTTAAAACCTGGTTCTTGAATCTCCTTCTTACCATTATATAATCTGTCTGAAACCTGTCAGTATCTCCAGGCTTTTTCCATGTATACAACCTTCTTTTATGATTCTTGAAGCAATTGTTAGCTATGATTAAGATATGCTCTGTGCAAAATTCTACCAGGTGGCGTCCTCTTTCATTCCTTAACCCCCATCCATATTCACCTACTATGTCTCCTTCTCTCCCTTTTCCTACTCTCGAATTCCAATCACCCATGACTATTAAATTTTCGTCTCCCTACATTATCTGAATAATTTCTTTTATCTCATCATACATTTCATCAATTTCTTCATCATCTGCAGAGCTAGTTGGCATATAAACTTGTACTACTGTAGTAGGCGTGGGCTTCGTGTCTATCTTGGCCACAATAATGCGTTCACTATGCTGTTTGTAGTAGCTTACCCGCACTCCTATTTTTTGTTCATTATTAAACCTACTCCTGCATTACCCCTATTTGATTTTGTATGTATAACCCTGTGTTCACCTGACCAAAAGTCTTGTTCCTCCTGCCACCGAACGTCACTAATTCCCACCATATCTAACTTTAACCTATCCATTTCCCTTTTTAAATTTTCTAACCTTCCTACCCGATTAAGGGATCTGACATTCCACGCTCCGATCCGTAGAACGCCAGTTTTCTTTTTCCTGATAATGACGTCCTCTTGAGTAGTCCCCGCCCGGAGATCCCAATGCTGGACTATTTTTTTCTCCGGAATTTTTTACCCAAGAGGACGCCATCGTCATTTAACGATACAGGAAAAATTACGGCCGTAGTTTCCCCTTGCCTTCAACCGTTCGCAGTACCATGACAGCAGGGATGTTTTGGTTAGTGTTACAAGGCCAGATCAGTCAATCATCCAGACTGTTGCCCCTGCAACTACTGAAAAGGCTGCTTCCCTCTTCAGGAACCACACGTTTGTCTGGCCTCTCAACAGATACCCCTCCATTGTGGTTGCACCTACGGTACAGCCATCTGTATCGTTGAGGCACGCAAACCTCCCCAGCAACGGCAAGGCCCATGGTTCATGGTGGGGACAACCAGCATAGTGAACGCATTATTGTGGTCAAGAGAGATACGAAGCCCACTCCTACCACAGTAGTACAATTTTATATGCCAACTACCTCCGCAGATGACAAAGAGATTGATGAAATGTATGATGAGATATAAGAAATTATTCAGATAGTGAAGGGAGACGCAAATTTAATAGTCATGGGTGACTGGCATTTGACAGTACGTAAAGGGAGAGAAGGAAACGTTGTAGGCTGGTTCTGAGCACTATGGGACTTAACTTCTGAAGTCACCAGTCCCCTATAAATTAGAACTACTTAAACATAACTAACCTAAGGACATCACACACATCCATGCCCGAGGCAGGATTCGAATCTGCGGCCGTAGCCGTCGCGCGGTTCCGGACTGAAGACCCTAGAACTATTCGGCCACAGAGGCTGGCGAAACGTTGTAGGTGAATATGGATTGGGGGGAAGAAATGAAAGAGGAAGCCGCCTGGTAGAATTTTGCACAGAGCATAACATAATCATAGCTAACAATTGCTTCAAGAATCATAAAAGAAGGTTGTATACATGGAAGAAGTCTGGAGATACTGACAGGTTACAGACAGATTATATAATGGTAAGACAGAGATTCAAGAACCAGGTTTTAAATTGTAAGACTTTTCCAGGGGCAGATGTGGACTCTGACCACAATCTATAGGTTATAAACTGTATTTTAAAACTGAAGAAACTGCAAAATGGTGGGAATTTGAGGAGATGGGACCTGGATAAACTGAAAGAACCAGAGGTTGTACAGAGCTTCAGGGAGAGCATTAGGGAACGATTGACAAGAATTGGGGTAAGAAATACAGTAGAATAAGAATGGGTAGCTTTGAGAGACGAAATAGGGAAGGTAGCAGAGGATGAAATAAGTAAAAAGACGAAGGATAATAGAAATACTTGGGTAACTGAAGAGGTATAGAATTTAACTGATGAAAGGAGAAAATATAAATATGCAGTAAATGAAGCAGGCAAAAAGGAATACAAACGTCTCAAAATGAGATCGACAGGAAGTGCAAGATGGCTAAGCAGGGATGGCTAGAGGACAAATGTAAGGATGTAGAGACTTATCTCACTAGGGGTAAGATAGTTACTGCCTACAGGAAAATTAAAGAGACCTTTGGAGAAAAGAGAACCACTTGTATGAATATCAAGAGCTCAGATGGAAACCTAGTTGTAAGAAAAGAAGGGAGAGCAGAAAGGTGGAACGAGTATATAGAGGGTCCATACAAGGGCGATGTTCTTAAGGACAATATTATAGAAATGGAAGATAATGTAGATGAAGATGAAATGGGAGATATGATACTACGTGAAGAGTTTGACAGAGCACTAAGAAACCTAAGTCGAAACATGGCCCAGGGAGTAGAAACATTCCGTTAGAACAACTGACAGCCTTGGGAGTGTCAGTCCTGACAAAACTCTACCATCTGGTGAGCAAGATGTATGAGACAGCCGAAAAACGTTTAGACTACATGAAAAATATAATAATTCCAATCCCAAAGGAAGAAGGTGTTGACAGATGTGAAAATTACCGAACTATCAGATTAATAAGCCACTCCTACAAAATACTTACACGAATTCATTACAGACGGAAGGAAAAACTGGTAGAAGCCGACCTTGGGGATGATCAGTTTGGATTCCGTAGAAATGTTGAAACACGTGAGGCAGTACTGACCCTACGACTTATCTTAGAAAATAGATTAAGCAAAGGCAAACCTACGTTTGTAGCATTTGTAGACATAGAGAAAGCTTTTGACAATGTTGACTGGAATACTCTCTTTCAAATTCTGAAGGTGGCGGGGGTAAAATACATGGAGCGAAAAGCTATTTATAATTTGTACAGAAACCAATTGGCAGTTATAAGAGTCGAGAGGTATGAAATGGAAGCAGTGGTTGGGAAGGGAGTCAGACAGGGTTTTAGCCTCTCCCCGATGTTATTCAATCTGTATATTAAGCAAGCAGTAAAGGAAACAAAAGAAAAATTTGGAGTTGGAATTGAAATTCACGGAGAAGAAATATAAACTTTGAGGTTCGCCGATGACATTGTAATTCTGTCAGAGACAGCAAAGGACCTGGAACAGCAGCTGAACGGAATGGACATAGTCTTGAAAGGAGGACATAAGATGAACATCAACAAAAGCAAAACGAAAATAATGGAATGTAGTCGAATTAAATCGGGAGATGCTGCGGGAATTAGATTAGGAAATGAGACGCTTAAAAGTAGTAAATGAGTATTGCTATTTGGGGAGCGAAATAACTGATGATGGTCGAAGTAGAGAGGATATAAAGTGTAGACTGGCAATGGCAAGGAACGCGTTTCTGAAGAAGAGAAATTTGTTATCATCGAGTACAGAGTTAAGTGTCAGGAAGTCGTTTCTGAATGTATTTGTATGGAGTGTAGCCATGTATGGAAGTGAAACATGGAGGATAAATAGTTTAGACCAGAAGAGAATAGCTTTCGGAATATAGTGCTACAGAAGAATGCTAAATATTAGATGGGTAGATCACATCACTAATGAGGAGGTATTGAACAGAATTGGAGAGAAGAAAAAAAATGGCTCTGAGCACTATGGGACTTAACTCCTGAGATCATCAGTCCTTAGAACTTAGAACTACTTAAACCTAACTAACCTAAGGACATGACACACATCCATGCCCGAGGCAGGATTCGAACCTGTGACCGTAGCGGTCGCGCAGCTCCAGACTGTAGCGCCTAGAACCCCTTGGACGCTTCAGCCGGTTGTGGCACAACTTGACTAGAAGAAGAAATATGTTGGTAGGGCATATTCTGAGGCAACAAGGTTTCACAAATTTAGTACTGGAGCCCCGCGTGGAGGGTAAAAATTGCAGAGGGAGACCAAGAGTTGAATACACTAAACAGATTCAGAAGGATGTAAGTTGCAGTAGGTACTGGGAGATGAAGAACCTTGCACAGGATAGAGTAGCATGGAGAGCTGCATGAAACCGGTCTCTGGACTGAAGACCACAACAACAACGACAACATCAACAACAGCAAGAGATGTTAGTATTCGTCATTCATCTAATAACACTTTCTTCTATGTGACACTATTCTGCTGGAGACACTGGGTATTGGAACTTGTGGTAGCGCACATTACCGACGCAACAGTGACTCCCATCAGGCCACCACAGAGCCGCCGCTGACGTGGCGAGAAACCAGAGTTCGAGCCATATTCCACAGATCAGAATCTATCGGAGGCAGAAGAAGAGAACGTTACGATTACAGCAACCGTGTGCCACCACATGAGACATCCTTCCGGGTTCTCTGGTGACAAAGGCCAAGACCCAAACAAATTGCTGAAGGCACGTGAGCGTATAGCCAAATTTAGCAAATGGGATGACACCGTGTGTTTGGCTAACGTATTTTTCTACCTGGTGGGTACTGCCAAGCAATGGTATGAGAACAACGAGGGCAAGTTCAAAAGCTGGGAAGTATTCCAGGCGGAACTGTGAAAGTATTTCGGCGACACATAACGACAGAAGTGCAAGGCTGATGATAAATTAAAAGTGCAGGGCACAGCGTCTAGGAGAAACTACAGCATCCTACATTCAACGCGTCTTGGAGCTGTGTAAAATAGTGAATCCTAGAATGAAGGAGGAAGATAAGGTTGCACATCTCATGAAGAGTGTTACCGAGGACATGTATCAAGCCCTACTTCTGAAGGAGGTTTCGACAGCAGATGACTGCCAGTATATTGAGACAATGCATCAAAAAAGAATTATATGCAAGTATTTTGAACGGCTTCCAAACGTCGTATCGATGTCTGTGTTGGAGGAAGCAACTGATTTCACAAGTTTTCTTCGTCAGATAGTGAGAGAGGAAGTTTAGGAGGCACTTAGATTGCCTCTTGGAGCGTCATAAGAGGTCATAAGGGAGCAAGTGGAACAGGCATTGAACCAAATCTGTTTCCATTAAAACGGTGAAAAGGTTAAGTTCCTACAGTACCGCATGAGAAATCTGTTTGGGCACGAAGGAGGACTGACGTCTGGAGGACCCAGGATAACCAACCATTATGTTTCCACTACGGACGACTGGGACATGTGGTGCGCTATTGTCGAGAAAGGCGGCGGATATTTGATGACGCCCGCCCGTGAAGACAGCAGACCGATTTTAGCCGACGGCAACTCAACGACGACGAAAATGAACAAGATGTGGATGCAAAACGACGTAGGTCACCATCGCTGCAAGCTAACCGCTGGAGAGGACGCTCTCCAACATGCCGATCAAGGTTTCCATCGCCGTTTAGAAACTCCAACCGATCACCTAGCCGCCGCAACCTGGAAAACTAGAGGGTGCGACCTTCCTTGGAGGTGAGGCCGCCGAAGAGAGAAATCCTACGCCTTCGATCACTACAAAAATGATAGGAAACTATGTCGATATCCTCATGGATGACCGATCAGTCCAAGCTCTTGTGGACTCTGGAGCATCATATTCAGTCATTTCGAAGAAGTAGCGTCGCCAGTTGCAGAAAACAGTATTCGTCGACAGCAAAACATCTCTGCCGAAGGTGGTTAATGAGAAATATGTAAAACCTACAGGAAGATGTACCGTTCATGCGAGTACAAGTGGCCATACACACGCCTTGGAATTCATCGTCTTACAAGAGTGTAGTCATGACTTCATTTTCGGATGGGACGCCGGCCGGGGTGGCCGAGCGCTTCTAGGTGCTACAGTCTGGAACCGCGAAACCGCTACGGTCGCAGGTTCTAATCCTGCCACGGGCATTGATGTGTGTGATGTCCTTAGTTAGGTTTAAGTAGTTCTAAGTTCTAGGGGACTGATGACTTCAGAAGTTAAGTCCCATAGTGCTCAGAGCCATTTGAACCATTTTTTTCGGATGGGACTTTTTGAAAACCTCTCAGGCAATTATAGATTGTGGTCGCTCGAAGATTATGCTAGACGAGATGACATACTGTGGAGAGGAAGATGCGCGTCCGAGTATGTGGAGACTGTGTGCTGGATGAAGTGATCATTCCTGCAGTCAGCGCTAGAAAGGTAACTGTTGTGTATCATGCCATACATGAACACATGGATCTTGTAGTGGAATGTCAGAGAAGCATACCACTGAAGAATAACTTGGTTCTCCCAGCCTCTGTCGTCCCGTTTAAGAACGGATTCGGTGAATTGTGGATAGTTAACTGTCGCTGAGAACCGCAGATCCTTCCAAGACCCATGTGCGTAGCAAACATTGAGCCGTTAATTGCAGTACAACTGAGCATCATAGAAACCTCCCATGCCGAGTCTGTGGGCGAAATTAGCGCTGCCACTACGAGACAAGCTCTTCTAGCTCGACTATCACTAGATCTCCCTAAGGAACAACAGAAGAAGCTACTTGCCATTCTTCAAGAGTTCTCTGAATGCTACAATCCACAGGTGAAGAGCACATTAGACAAATCGATAGTGAAGCACCGGATTAGCACTGGAGACCAACAACCAATAAGCCAGAGAGCATACCGTGTGTCAGCAACAGAACGTCGAATAATTTGCGACGAGGTAGAAAAATGATACAGAATGACATCATTCAGTCTTCGCAGAGCACATGGTCGTCACGATTGGTTCACGTCAGGAAGAAGGATGACAGTTGGCACTTTTGTGTTGATTATAGGAAGCTTAATAACTAGAAAGGACGTTTACCGTCTTCCACGAATTGACGATCCACTAGATTGTCTGAAGGGGGCTAAGTTTTTCTCAACCATCGGCATGTACTCGGGATAGTGGCAGATCTAAGTAGATGAGGCTGATTGTGAGAAAACTGCTTTCATCACCCATGAGGGCCTATATGAGTTTAAGGTAGTGCTGATGGTTTGTGTAATGCACCAGCAACTTTTGAACGGATGATGGATAATCTTCTCCGTCACCTGAAGTGGGCGATGTGTCTTTGTTATTTAGATGACATTATCGTGCTGTCAGAGACATCTGATGAACACACAAAAAGACTGAGGGCTGTTCTTAAGTGTCTCCAACAGGGCGGACTGAAATTTAATCCAAGAAAGTGTCTCTTTGGTGCAAAAGAAATCAAAATACTTGGACACCTTGGGTCAAACGAAGGTGTGCGGTCAGACACAGAAAAGGTGAGATCTATAACGGAAGTTCCTATTCCTAAAGGTATTAGAGTTGTGAGAAGCTTCCTCGGATTGTGTTCTTATTACCGTCGTTTTATCAAAGACGTTTGCATCAAAGATAGGCCACTCCAAGAGTTGTTAAAAGTTGATGCTAAATTTATGTGGGGTGGTGCTCAGCAAGGTTCGTTCGATGTGCTGCGAAAAGCTCTGGTGACTGACCCTGTACTTGGTCTGTATGATGAGAGAGCACCTACAGAACTACACACAGATGCCAGTGGGTATAGGATCGGTGCTGTTCTGGTGCAAATTCCAGATGGAAAAGAGAAGGTTATAGCCTTTCCTTCTAGGACGCTTACAAAAGCCGAGAGAAACTACTCAACTAGAGAAAGAGAGTGTCTTGCTATGATCTGGGCGATGTGCAGATTTCGACCGTATCTCTATGGAAGGCCATTCACAGTTGTTACAGACCATCATTCACTTTGTTGGCTGACAAGTTTTAAGGATCCAACAAGACGACTTGCCAGGTGGGCACTACGTCTTCGAGAGTATGACGTTACCATAGTGTACAAAACTGGAAGAAAACACCAAGATGCCTACTGTCTCTCAAGGCTCTGATGAAGATAGTGACTGTCTTGCTGCACTCCGGGATCTCTCTGATCAGCAGAAGAAGAACGCCAAGATATCTCAAATAATACTTGCCTTAAATCGGTAAGAGGATGTGAAAGGACAATTTAAGGTAGTTAGTGGATTTCTTCGCAAGAAAAACTTTGATCCATTTGGAAAGAGGTAGCTACCAATGATTCTTAAACACATGCGCTTAGATATCCTAAAGAAATTCTATTACACACCTGAGGCCGGACATTTAGGATTTATTAAGACATACGATAGAATCCACAAGAGATTTTTCTGGCCAGGTTTCTTTAGGAGTGTCTGTCACTATGTGACGCACTGTCTAGAGTGCCAGAGGAGAAAGGCAGTTCCTCAGAAACCACCTGGCCGACTCATAAGAATTCCAACATCCGAAACGCCTTTCCAGCGTGTTGGGATTGACCTCCTTGGTCGATTTCCAACGTCTGCTAATGCAATAGATTGATTATTGTTTGCACTGATTATGTGACACGCTATGCCATTACAAAAGCCGTTAAAACATCCGGAGCATCCGAGATAGGCAAATTCATCATGGAAGACATTATCTTGATACACAGTGCCCCATGGTAGAAAAAATTACGGATCGAGGTAAAGTTTTTCATGTGACAGAGATAAACCGTCGGTTTGAACATTATGTATCGCATGACGACTGCCTACATCTGCAAACTAACGGGCTTACTGAACGCTTTAATAAGACCTTGGCCGACATGCTGTCAATGTTGTCAGTGTCGAGCAGATAAACTGGGATGAGGTGCTACCTTTCGTGACGTTTGCCTACAACACCGCCAAACAACACACCACGGAATTTACGCTATAGGGTGGCGACTAATACTATGGACATTGTGTTTTTGTTACATCCTGATGACATGGACGACGACTACATCGGCCAAGTGTTAACCAGAGCTGAGGAAGCTCGGCAGTTAGCTCGACTCCGCACGTTGTAGGCTCAAGAAAACGATCGCCGAAGTTATGACGCGAGCCACCGCCCTGTTGACTACCAGCCTGGTGACCTCTTCTGGATCTTCACTCCTGTTCGAAAGGTTGGTCTCTCTGAGAAGCTCCTCAGGCGCTACTTTGGACTTTATAAGGTTGTAAGACGGTTGTCTGATGTTACTTATGAAGTTGAAGATTTCGACCCCGACACAAGACTACGAAAGATCAGAGATACGGTGAACGTCCTTCGAATGAAGCTCTATCAGGATCCTGCAACCCAGGGTAAATTCGAAGCTCCAGCGACAGGCAACAAGTGGAGAGATGACTAAGAGCGTAGCGGTAAAGGAAGTTCTAAGAAGATCACGCCAGGGCGAACATGAGTTATCGGGAGTCGGAGTACGCAGGACCGATGACTTGTTCTCGGACTAGGAGGATGTAACACCAAGACGCTGTTCACTTAAGGAGGGAGCAATGTCGCAGAAGGAGCTGAGTTGCACAGTCACCATGGTCGGAAGGTGTCATCTTGCCCTTACCGAAAAAAGGTAACAGCAGGAAGGTAGAAAACATGCGACCCATCACACTCCTGAATTCCGATTTCAAAATCATTAACAGATCGATTAAACTACGGATGCAAACCGTTATGTCCAAGGTTTTAGGCAGTTACCAGTACAGTGCAGTGCAAGGCTGAAGTGCAATCTCAGCTGCCTGCGATTTGAGGGGCATTATCTGTTCATATGCTGAAACCAAACGACAGAGCGCTCTGATATTTCTAGATTTTGAGAAGGCTTATGACCGTGTATGTCATGAATTCCTCTTTAAAAGCGTGAAGAAACTAGGATTTGGACCTCATCTCATAGAATTAATTCGCAAACTTACTACAAACGCCTCCTCACGGATTATCATTAATGGCCATTTCACAAAAGAAGTTTCCATTGGGCAATCCATCCACCAAGGATCCCCTTTGTCATTGATTTTGTACGCTATTGCAGTAGAGCCGCTTCTGAACAACTTAGCGCATAGCAGGATCGGGCGTAGCGTCGAGTCTGTCACTATTCCATGCATTGCGTATACTGACGATATATGCGTAACTGTGTCACATCACAACAACTTCCGTCAGCAGAAACTCTTTTACAGACATTCACGTTTCTTTCAGGAGCAGTACTAAATAGAAATAAAACCACAGCTTTCCAGATCGGAGGCGGTTTAGGAGATACATCCCATGTTATCTGGTGCAACGTGAAAGATTATCACAAAACTCTCGGTGTTACCTATGAGACCAAACCAGACAAATTCCTGACGAAGAACTGGTCACTTATGCTTAATAAATTATGAGCTACTTTGATACTTCACTCCGACCGTGACTTGAACATACTACAGAATGTTAAGACCATGGAGACCGCCATTACAAGCAAGATGAATTATTTGGCGCAAATTCTTCCTATCTCCGACCATCTAGCAAAGAGGATACAACAAGCGTTATGCTGGTTTCTTTTTAGATGCCACATTTTCAAAGTTCAACTCGATACATTAATCTTACCTTCGTCCAAAGGTGGCCTTAACCTCATTAAGGTACACAAAAAATATGTAACCATGCTCCTAAATCGCATCAGGAAGGAGTATCGTAGCCGGAGGACCAGTATCAACACAAACTTCATTCAGCGGTAGAAGCCTCATAGCCTTGACCCACCGGCATTCCACTTTCTTAGCGACATGTGCGACTGTACTACATGGAAATGAGCTACATTCAACACAACATCGTCGATAACGAAAGCCTGACGAACAGGAAGCTTTATGGCCTTCTCATGACAGCAAACCACAGCAATCGTCTCGAAGAAAAACATCCACATACACATTGGAGTATAGTATGGCGGAATGTGCACAGTGACATGTTACCATCACGCGTCGTAGCCGACTGGTATCTAACAGTCAACGATAAAGTAGCAACTAATGAAAAGCTACATAAGATAGGCGTTCATCCAACGCCCAACTGTGATGCATGCGGAAGAGTCGATAGGCTCACGTGCGGACATGCAGAAGATTTTACAACATTCCTTCGTCAACGATTGTCGGTGATAGACCGTACGACGCCCAATGGTGTAGACCTATTAGAGATCATTCAGGCACAAAAACTGAGATATCCTCGAGCAAAAAACAACGCTGCAATGTGGATCATTGGCCACACAGCATCATTTATTATGCAGAATAGGCATGCTATTTTATGACTATTATTCTACATAGAAATTGAACACCTTAAAATGAGCCAACATTGTGTCTACAGAAGGTTATTTGGAAATACGCTGAAAATCCTAATTAACGGTTAAATACTTCAAATCCAATATTTTGGATAGCAGAGGTTGCCAGTGATCTCTATGTATGAACCCTAGTTGCTTCCTGGGACTTTAGCTCTTGTTGGAATCTTTAGATAATATCAGTAGTGGGACAAAGTATGTATGGGAACACTCTGCATTGTTGCCAAATATGTTCAAGATGGCAGCGATGACGTCATCCAAGATGGCGACGTGTAGACTTGGAAACAGCGCATGAAGTCATTCAAGATACCGGATTTTGGAGGGAAGAAAACCAATTGGGCTACCTACACTAATGTAGCCCCAAGAAAATTTGGGCAAAATTTGAATTTTGGCGAGAAAATAGGTCAATTGTGCTATGTTCACTAACCTAACCCTCCAGAAAAAATTGGCGCCAAATTCGAACATGATAATGGCTGGAAAAACCGTACTTGTTTTTATTATTATTATTCATTATCGTTTATTATCATTCATTACCATTTATTATTATCTATTATTATTATTATTATTATTTATTATTATTGGCCTACCACCATTAGAAAATTGCGCCAAAATCAAATTAGAACACGATAATGTCTCGAAAACTGTACTTCTATTTAATATTATTATCATTTATTATTTATTCAAGATGTCCAATTTCGGTGGGAAGAAAGCCATTTGCATTACATACATAACAAAAATCTGTCACAAGTTCTAACTCCAACACTATAATCGATCATATGTACGAAATAGTCCACATCCTACGAACTTTGACTATCACTTACCTTTTTTCAGTGTTAACCTATCAGAATCGTGTCAAATAATAAGCTAAATTTGTACTAACGTAATTCACATCCTCTGATTTTGCAAGGAGAAAGGACTGACGACTTTATTTCGAGCAGTACCGTCGTCACTTGTTCTCCAACAGACTTAGTACACATCTTCACGATCGCGACACCCAGTGTGCTCGCCACTGGGTCCAGACTCCAACTGACTTAGTTCAAATCATCGCCAGGAGAGGAGGCTACCCCTGGTGTCACCGGTCAGCAGTAGCCCATGCGCATGCCACAGGTCCAGTGCCCACTCGGACAGTGCAGGTCTAGCGGCAAAAACATGTTTTGCTCGTTCGAACCTGCCGATTATGACGTCACAACAAACTGTTAGCAATCTACCACGTGGTTTCTTGATGGAAAAAGAACACACTTGGTGCCAAAGTTGTTTGCTGGAGAGTGGAATCTGCCCTGACGTCACTCAAAGGCCGGTCCACAATGTGGTGTGCTCGACAAAGGATGCTCTCTCTTAGTTAACTGACTCAAGATCGTCTGCTCTCCTCTCTCTCTCTCTCTCTCTCTCTCCCTCTCTCTCGCACGTGAGTTATAACAGGACAAGCGCGATGCGCCACCGCCCCGCAGGCGTCCAACCGCTTACGTAACACCCCCTCGATCACCACCTCCATACACGTGCCGGACATAGTCTTCTGTATAAATGGTAACACCCACATCACGCATCTAACCTATCAATTGCCTAAGTTCTTAATTCCATTTCAGTATTTATCATGTTAAATAATTCAATTTACAATTTCATACAGGCATAAAAAGGTGTTCAACTACCTACTTTCAACTACTTTCCAAGGACCAGATCACCACCTCTTCCTAGGAACCCTCGCCGAGTTCGAATTCTGGCAGTAAATAAATATCATTTCGCTACCAACCTAAGAAAATTGCGCGTAAAAAAAGGACACTTTTACTAACCTCAGCCACCCGACCGCCACTTCCTCCTAAGAACCCCCGCTGAGTCTGAATTCTGGCAGTAAAGAAAGGTCACTTGCGCTTTCACTACCAACCTAAGAAAATTGCGTGTAAGGAAAGGACACTTATACTAACCTCAGCCACCAGACCACCACTTCCTCCTAAGATCAGGTGCCAAGTGTGAAATCTGCCAGTAAACAAACTCACTTGCGTTTTCTCTACCAACTTAAGAAAATTGATGCAAACGAAGCTCACCACCACCACCACTTTCTAGGGGGCGGGTGGTAAAAGGACTCAGTCTGCACTAGGCTGATGGAGGGAGGAAGGAGTGTACAGTATTTATTTGCGAGCAATTTATTTAGGGATGGAGTATATGTATCACAGAACACAAGCTGTGACATGCTCCACATCATACAGGCATGAAAACCACTTCTACGTAACTTATGTGTAAAGCTCTACACAAATTCTTCCTAATTGTAAACCGTCAAAAACAACCCAATGCACAGTCTACAGACATGTGAACCACTCATAAACAATGCACAGCATTTATGTCCATATAGCCAAACAACTCCTAAATTGTCAAAATAGTAATCCATGTAAAAGACTCTGCTTGCGAATCGTCAACTGTCGAAATCATACACCAGCCTTTGTTTAAACAATTAGAGGCAACACCATCACCAAGTGTATTCGCTACTGAGTCCATAGCCCAGCTGACTTAGTTCATATCGATGCCACTAGAGGACGCTGTAGTGACGAAAGTACCATAATCTAAGATGGCGCCACCTAGTCTGTTACCCACGAGCTCCAGACCTCAACTGTCTTAGTACATTTCCTCGCCGTCTGAGGACACCACAGTAACACCAACTGATGACAAACATAGTTATCCATGATGACGGTAAACAGTGTCTTCTCCATGAGGTCTATGATGCTGGCCCCCGTTTCGTGACACAAATCAAGATTGTGAGAGAAGACGACTCAGCCTTCTCTGGGCTGTGGGGGGGAGTAAAGCACGAGTTCACTGCATTTAATTTCAAACATTTTCTTTAGCGGTCGAATATATCCATCACACTGATACAAAACATCCACCCTAATGTGCTTGGCTGCTCCCCCGAAATTCTGTAAGTCCCTCCAGATCCTTGAGCGTCATTCACTCCGCCTCGCCCTCCGTATACGCCTCCCGTCCCCCACGCGGATCCTCTATGACCTCATTCCTTTCCCCCGTCTGCTCCTATTCCTTGAACATATATGCATACTCTACATCTCCCGCCGCCTTGATCCCCCTCACCCCCTTTTTGCTCCTCACCTCTCCCATCCCTGCCCCCTGCCACATCTTCACTGTTGTGTCCCCCCTACCCTCCATCTCTACACTCTTCATCTCCTTTCCCAAGGTGGCTTCCGTCAACTCCCCCTCCCAGATGATGCCCTTTCTCCCTCCATTTATCCCTCTTATCAACTCAGATCCTCACCCCCACTCCTTTTCTCCATCTTTTTCGTGGGCTCACTCTCCCCCCCTTCCATCCTTTTTTTCCCCACCTACCATCTCTCTGCCCCCCTTCTCTCCCCCAAGTCCTTTTGCATTTCCCTCCTCTGCCTTTCCACATTCCCTCCTGCATCTGCCCCGCTCCTCGCCCCCATATGAGTCCACTCCCTCCTATGGTTCCCCCCCTTTCTTTTTTCCTCTTCTCCCTCCTTGTTTTCCCCCTCATCTGTCCACGTCCACCCTCCCACCCCATCCGCCCTAGGCTATGGTGTGTCCTCTTTGTGCCGACATTTTAGAGCAGTGTTTACAGTGAGTGTTCAGTGTTGTGTGTCTTTTCTGAAGTGCTGCGAACGGCCATCATACTGTCGCTGGGTGTACTTTTATACCTCTTGCGAAGAGAAACCAGACTGTCGACATGTTTTTTTAATTGTGTGTATACTATGTTACCTGTCTGGATGCAGTGTATTTTATTCGCTTTGCCAGCCCTTTGCTTTATGTTTTAACTTTCCACAATTTTCCACCGTTTTACAATTTAAGTCCCCGTTTTATCGCCTACCTTTATTGTTTTTTAACTTCTTCTTACGTTTTAAAAAGACTGTAGGCTGAAGAGCAGCGTAATAGGCTGCTGCCAGCCCGCTCCTTTTGGGGGGAATCGAAATACATTAAAGGAAAAAAATAAAGTGCTTGGCGTCACAATACACAGTCTGCAGACACGCAAACAACTCCTAATTTCAGTACACAATAGCAAACTGCTCCTAAATAATGGAGTACACTTACCTGCAAACACCCTCAGTACTCGTAAAATGTCCAAATAACGCATGGCACAACCAACAGGGCAGCTCGCAAGATAACGCAACAGACGCGCACAAGCACCCACTGTGGTGTCACAGCCAGACACCACACTTGCTAGGTGGTAGCTTTAAATCGGCCACGGTCCATTTAGTACATGTCGGACCCGCGTGTCGCCACTGTGTGATCGCAGACCGAGCGTCACCACAAGGCAGGTCTCGAGATACGGACTAGCACTCGCCCCAGTTGTACGGACGACGCAGCTAGCGACTATACTGACGAAGCCTCGCTCCTTTGCCGAGCCGATAGTTAGAATAGCCTTCAGCTAAGTCACTGGCTACGACCTAGCAAGGCGCCATTAGTAACATTGCATGTATCTAAAGAGTCTCACTTGTATCGCCACAATCTCCAGATGCACCACAAGGATGGATTAAAGTTAAGTATTCCAGCAGCTACGTACTTTTCTTTATAGCATTCATTACGTATCCTGTCTCAGACCTCACGCACCCTGTTTGGCTTAGCGCGTGCCTTTCGGCTTCCTCTCATTGTGTCTAGGCTGTCTTGTCTAGACACAACACCCACCACCACACCCTCTCCCCCGCGAAGTCACGTGCCTGACAGCCCGCAAACATGAGGTGGCGACAGCCGCGTTCATACTCCACGCCCGTGAAATCCCTATCCATATACGTGTTCACCTAGACACAGCTCCTGGCGCGACCAGCCAGGGACGCGCGCTCCACCGCACCCGCCAGCAGCCGCCACCGACCACCGTTGAAAGTTGCATCCCTGTACACAATCACCATTATACTGTCATAGCACACCAAAGCGCGTTCACAGTAGTCTCATATTCGAGGCATCTCCAGGTGCCACTTGTCTTTGTCTCCGCTGTTGAATGCAAGATGTGCTGACACACAGACACACACACACACACACACACACACACATACCCATGTCTAACCACACTTAACTATCCAGCACGGCTCTCCCCAAGTTGCGAAACGTCACATCTCTTTGCAAAAAATAAGCCCCAAGTTGACCTCTCAGGAATTGTATAGTGTCCCAGAAATAGTTAACGCTTGCTTTCTCCATGCCTCAGCTTGTATGCTCGGAAATTCGTCCCATAACAGAACCTGTTTACCAAAACAGCCTAATCCAGTCTTACTCCCAGACATAACGTGATAGCCTTCCTCCTTGGAACATACGTGAATGTTCTGACCACTCCTATATCACATCAAAATCAATCGAGCATTCTCATTAACTCTTATCGAATTTACCAGTCTAATTACTAATGCCGTCTCTCTCGAAGCATCATCCACCTTTTCTTTCTGGCGCTCTCTCTCGTTATTTTCCAAAGATTGCTAATTTGCACGGACAGTTCCCTCAATCTATACACCGCCAACGTGTTCTTTCTTTCTACAGACGCTACACTCATTCGTAATAAATTATTTTACACTGATCACCATTTTTCACAGACAACTTATACCATGTCCTCATAAGGCCTACAGGAAATGATACTTACTATTGGGGGATACATCCTACATGGAGACAGATAAACGTAAAGCAGCAGCGTTAGACTTGTGAAAATTACAACTCATTCCATCACTAACTCCGTAAACAGCGCTTCAGTTGGGCAATGCGTACACAGCGATTGCAGTGTGTCACAAGTTCTTACCGCTAAGTTCCTTATGACCCTGATGTCTCGATTTTACACCCAAGACGTGACACGGATGATCACATAAATGAAAGCTCCTTTAGAGGAGTGTGTCAAGTTTCTTCACACATGGGATGGAAGTCCTCTGATGACCGACAGGTTTACCGTTAGCCATCGCAAGTAGACAATGCTATAAAACACATACAGAACACATAGCTGTATGCAGGCTATGTCACGTGACTGATGCATTTGGAATCTCTGGTACCTCAATAGACATACAGTATAATGCACCATCAAAGGGGAAAACAAATTGACTACCCCACTTATTCCCTTCGTTACGATGGCCACGTTTTTCCAGGATTCCTCCTGTTGCAGCATAATGGGTCCGATGTACAAATTGTTCGGTGCGAACCAGAAGATAGCAAAATACTTCCTCAAGTTCATTGCATTAGTCTCTATATTCGGTCGATATATAATATATACATATTCCCTGATCAATTTTTCGCAATTCTGTCGATTTGAGGTCAGATCTATATATGCGATCATAATATATCATCGCTTTCTGTGTTCTGAAATGGAGATTGTAAATGTAGCACAGATGCCACCACTTAGCCCAAATGCACTGATCGGGACGTGTAATACAACACTGTACTCGACTGTATCCAGTCACCTCCACATTCGGAGAGGGTTTGCTCTGCTTTCTGTGTGTCTATGTATATGCACACCTCGCAGACAATTCCCAGGACTCGCAGGAGACCAGAGTTAGTGTTCGACTGTGGATCCGCCACGTAAGCATATCTGTTTGTGTAAAGGAAATGTCTATGTGCTGTTGTAGGGGGGGGGGGGGGGGCATTTGACTTGGGGTACTGTTATGGCGAATGGAAGAGTATGTCTAGTACTAAGGAAGGTACAGGTATTCCCAGAGCCACAGCGGTCAACAGAGTGTATTTCCAATACTTCGCCCATTGCCGAGTTTCGTTCAGTAGAGACCTAGATCATAAGATTTAATTGTAAGTGTAATGATAGAAGAAATGTGAGTCGTTTTCTAGAATGTGTTGGAGTGTGCAAAGTCTGTGGTGGTATTGATTCGTGTTCCCACGTTAATGGTAGCGGTCTTCCGAATGCAGAGACCTGTTGGAGTGTAGGAATGTATGGTAGTTAACTTTACCATGTTCCAGACGACCGAACAGTAAACTAAGTGTGTCCTGGTGTGCTTTCGCAATCAAGTGTAACTTAGGGGAGATGGCGCGTTTGAGGTGGAGCGTTATTCCCTTCCATGTAAATTGTTCGGTCGACTGCTGCTCTATATTCGATGCCTTTATTCAGTTGAGGGAATATGGGTTATGGTGTGTTGGACACACGTTTGCCTGTTCTCTAGACGTGGGAACGACCACAGTTGGTTTGTAGAGAATATTGATCATCTCCGATCTGTTAGAAGACCGACTTCAGTATTCGAGAGTGCGAATATCAGTTTACTCTACTTCTTTCTAGTCAGTCAATGGCTTACAGCATGATGCACATCGCTAAAGTTTGGTGTTTGTGGAGAAATAATTTACATTGTATATGTTGTGCATTATGCTACGTTAGCGATCGGGAGGCTACTGTGGAGTTCTTGATATCGATAAGTAGAGCAAAAATTGACAGTACTTGGTGAAATATTCCCTAGTTGGAGATCGGTTTGACGGTCCAATATTCTTGCAAGTATGGTTTGTATTTGATGACCTCTACACAACTTCGCGATGTTTAGCTGTCTGTGAAAAATGGTGATCAGTGTAAAATAGTTCATTACGAACGAGTGTACGTCTGTAGAAAGAAAGAACACGTTGGCGGTGTGTAGATTGAGGGAACTATCCGTACAAATTAACAATCTTTGCAAGATAACGAGAGAGAGCTGTGCCATGC
Organism: Schistocerca piceifrons; assembly: GCF_021461385.2. Taxonomy (NCBI): domain Eukaryota; kingdom Metazoa; phylum Arthropoda; class Insecta; order Orthoptera; family Acrididae; genus Schistocerca; species Schistocerca piceifrons. The sequence continues at coordinate 565,663,700 of NC_060143.1, forward strand.
GTTATTTGGACATTTCATGAGTACTGAGGGTGTTTGCAGATAAGTGTACAGCATTATTTAGGAGCAGTTTGCTATTGTGTATTGAAATTAGAAGTTGTGTGCGTGTCTGCAGACTATGTATTATGACGCCAAGCACATTAGGGTGGATGTTTACGTATCAGTGTGATGGATATATTCAATCGCTAAAGAAAATGTTTGAAATTATATAGAGTGAATTCGTGCTTTACTCCCCCCAGCAGCCCAGAGCAGGCTGAGACGTCTTCTCTCACAATCTTGATTTGCGTCACGAAACGGCATCGTAGACCTCATGGAGAAAACACTGTTTACCGTCATCATGGATAACTGTATGTCTGTCATCAGTTGGTGTTACTGTGGTGTCATCAGACGGCCAGGAAATGTACTAAGACGGTTGAGGTCTGGAGCTCGTGGGTAACACACTAGGTGGCGCCATCTTAGATTATGGTACTTTCGTCACTACAGCGTCCTCTAGTGGCATCGGTATGAACTAAGTCAGTTGGGCTACGGACGCAGTAGCGAATACGCTTGGTGGTGGTGTTGCCTCTAATGATGCATGATTTCGACAGTTGACGATTAGAAAGCAGAGTCTTTTACATGGATTACTATTTTGACAGTTTAGGAGTTGTTTGACTATATGGACACAGATGTTGTGCATTGTTTATGAGTGGTTCACATGTCTGTAGACTGTGCATTGGGTTATTTTTGACGGTTTACAATCAGGGAGTGTGTGTGTAGACCTTTATACATGAGTTATGTAGGAGTGGTTTGCAAGCCTGTATGATGTGGGGCATGTCAGAGCTTGTGTTTTGTGATACATATACTCCATCCCTAAATAAATTGCTCGCAAATAAATACTGGTCACCCCTTCCTCCCTCCATCATCCTAGTGCAGACTGAGTCCTTTTACCACCCGCCTCCTAGGAAGTGGTGGTGGTGAGCTTCGTTTGCAGCAATTTTCTTAACTTGGTAGGGAAAACGCAAATGAGTTTGTTTACTACCAGATTTCACACTTGGCACCTTATCTTAGGAGGAAGTGGTGGTCTGGTGGCTGAGGTTAGTATAAGTGTCCTTTCTTTACACGTAATTTTGTTAGGTTGGTAGTGAAAGCGCAAGTGACCTTTGTTTACTGCCAGAATTCAGACTCGGCGAGGGTTCCTAGGAGGAAGTGGCGGTCGGGTGGCTGAGGTTATTACAAGTGTCCTTACTTTACGTGCAATTTTCTTAGGTTGGTAGCGAAAGCGCAAGTGACCTTTCCTTATTGCCAGAAATCAAACTTGATAAGGGTTCCTAGGAAGAGGTGGCGATCTGGTCCATGAAAAGTAGTTGAAAGTATGTAGTTGAACACCTTTTCATGCCTATATAAAATTGTAAAATGAATTATTTAATATTATTAAAATTGAAATGGAATTAAATACTTAGATAATTGATAGGTTAGATGCGTGATGTGGGTGTTACCATTTTTACAGAAGACTATGTCTGGCGCGTGTATGGAGGTGGTGATCGAGGGGGTGTGACGTAAGCGGTCGGACGCGTGTGCAGGGCGGTGGCGCATCGCGCTTGTCCTGTTATAACTCGCGTGCGAGAGAGAGAGAGAGAGAGAGAGAAAGAGAGAGTGAGAGAGAGAGGAGAGCAGGCGATCTTGAGTCAGTTAACTAAGAGAGAGCATTCTTTGTCGAGCATGCCACGTGGTGGATCGGCGGTTGAGTGACGTCAGGCAGATTCCACTCTCCAGCAAACAACTTTGGCGCCAAGTGTGTTCTTTTTCCGCCACGAAGCCACGTGATGAATCGCTAACTGGCCGTTGTGACGCCAGAATCGGCAGGTTCGAACGAGCAAAACATGTTTATGCCGATGGACCCTCACGATCTGAGTGGGCGCTGGACCTGTTTCGTGTGCGCGGGCTACCGCTTATTGGTGGCGCCAGGGGTAGCCTCTTCTGCTGGGGATGATTTGAACTAAGTCAGTTTGAGTCTGGACCTTGTGGCGAGCGCACTGGGTGTCGCCATCTCGAAGATGTGTACTAAGTCTACTGGTGAACAAGTGATGACGGTACTGCTTGTAATAAAGACTTCAGTCCTTTTTCCTTGCAAAATCAGAAGATGTGAATTACGTTAGCACAAGTGTAGTTTATTATTTGACGCTATGTTGATAAGTTAGCAGTGAAAAAAGGTAAGTGTCAGTCAAAGATCTTAGGATGTGGACTATTTCGTACATGTGATCGATTATGTTGTTGGAATTTGAACTTGTGACAGATTTTCACTATGGATAAAATGCAAATGGCTTTTTCCGCCCCAAAATTGGACATCTTGAATAAATAATAAATGATAATAATAAATAGAAGTACAGTTTTCGAGACATTATTGTGTTGGAATTTGAATTTGGCGCATTTTTCTAGTGGAAGTAGGCCATAATAATAACGAATAATAATAATAATAATAAATAACAATAAATTGTAATAAATAATAATAAATTATAATAAATAATAATAAATTATAATAAATTATAATGAAAGATAATAAATGATAATGAATAATAATGGATGATAATAAAAACAGGTACGGTTTTTGCCTCCAGTATCGTGTTGGAATTTGAATTTGGCGCAATTTTCTAGTGAGGGTAGGCCAATAATAAAAAATACTACTAATAATAAATAATAATAAATGATAATGAGTGATTATAAATGATAATGAATAATAATTAATAATAATATAGACTAGTACGGTTTTTGCAGCCATTATCGTATTGGAATTTGGCGCCAATTTTTTCTGGAGGTTTAGGTTAGTGGACATAGCCCGGTTGCCCTATTTACCCGCCAAAATTCAAATTTCGCGCCAATTTTCTGTGGGTTACGTTAGCGGAGGTAACCCAATTGGTTTTCTTCCCACAAAAATCCGCCATCTTGACTGATGTCACGGCGGTGCTCTCTAGTGGCAGGGGTATGAAATAACACAGTTGGACTCCGGACCTCATAGTGAACATATATGCATCGTATAAGTAATAATAATAAATGATAATGAATGATAATGAATAACAATGAATTATAATAAAGACAAGTACGGTTTTGCAGACATTATTCTGTTGGAATTTGAATTTGGCGTCAATTTGTTCTGGATGGTTAGGTTAGTGGTCATAGCCCAGTTGACCTATTTTCCCTCCAAAATCCGCCATCTTGAATGACGTCATGTGCTCTTGCCAAGTCTACACGTAACACTCTTGGTTGACGTCATCGGGGCAATCTTGATTAATTTTGGCAACAATGCAGAGTGTTAACAAAAATGGTTCAAATGGCTCTGAGCACTATGGGACTCAACTGCTGAGGTCATTAGTCCCCTAGAATTTAGAACTAGTTAAACCTAATTAACCTAAATGGCTCTGAGCACTATGGGACTTAACTTCTTAGGTCATCAGTCCCCTAGAACTTAGAACTACTTAAACCTAACTAACCTAGGGACATCACACACATCCATGCCCGAGGCAGGATTCGAACCTGCGATCGTAGCGGTTGCGCGGTTCCAGACTGTAGCGCCTAATTAACCTAAGGACATCACAAACATCCATACCCGAGGCAGGATTCGAACCTGCGACTGTAGCGGTCTTGCGGTTCCAGACTGCAGCGCCTTTAACCGCACGGCCACTTCGGCTGGCTGCAGAGTGTTCCCGTACATACTTTGTCCCACTACTAATATCCAGATGCTTACCAATGCAGAAGAAATTTTTTGTTTTAACATTTTCTTTCCCTTGCAGAGCAGCAGCGTAACTTTCCTTCAACAATGAAGAGATAGTGCTTTGTGCACTATAAAATTTTTCTGTTTACTAGTTTAGGAAAGAAAAAAACCACAAGAAGACATATCATTTCTTATTTTGTGCAACGGCAACCTGGAAATGATATATACTTTGAAACTTCCTGGCAGATTAAAAATTGTGTGCCAGACCGAGACCCGAACACGGGACCTTTGCCTTTCGTGGGCAAGTGCTTTGCTGTAAGTAAAGCCGTGAGGACGGGGCGTTAGTCACGCTTGGGTAGCCCAGTTGGCAGAGCACTTGCCCACGGAAGGCGAAGATCCCGAGTTCGAGTCTCGGTCCGGCACACAGTTTTAATCTGCCAGGAAGTTTCATATCAGCGCACACTCCGCTGCAGAGTGATAATCTCATTCTGATATATACTTTGTTCATTCTATTCTCATTACAAATTGGAGCAAATGTTTATTTTCCCTTCCTCATCAATGATATTCCATTGTTTCCTTTCATAAAAAAAGGAAAAAAAACGAAAAAAATTGTGTAGTGGTTATGATACTAGACTGTTGCATGGAGGGTCGTGAGTTTAAAACTCACCTGAACTGTAAAACTTTAATTTCTATATTCGGCTCGAGTACATTCTAGAAGTATCCACAGATGTCAAGGATCATTGTGCTGGAATGTTCTGTAACTGTATATATACCGTATGTGTTCTGGCCAGAGGCTGTTCGCTCCGCACTCTTGTATGTATAAGTACTGAATAAACCTTCGTTAAGTTAGTGTTCGTAATTCATCTAATTACACCTTCTTCTACGTGACAATATTACTTATAAAGAGTGTTCTAATTAAAAGTAATATTACAAGCCACCTCAATGTCCAAATAGTCGCACACAACAGTTGGGGTGCCGACGCTACAGGTCAGACGTCATGTTAAAGTACAGGACATCTGAATACCTGGAAGAAGTCTCGTGGAAGGAGTTGCGGTCGCCTGGAAACGGCCCACACTGACCAGTCCAGTCTGGGGCGTGCCACAGTGGCCGGTATCCAGATTGCAACGCGCCGGGCCTCCCACTGCTGTCCAGCACGGAACACGTTTGGACTAACCAGTGCCGAGCCTGGAACAGGTCACAGTGAGCAGTATTGAGTGGCGGCACGCTCCAGTTTGGACAGCGGTTGCTCCAGACGTGTTCCAGACAGCAAGGCTCCAGTCTGGAGCCCTCCGGACAACTGTCCTCTATCCGTAGGGGGCTACTACCACTGTCCAGCCGCTTTAGCCCCTGTTCTCCGAGACTCCAGCTGCACCTCGGCAAGTGGCGGATGTGCTGTGCGCAGGTGCAAACAGCGTCGACTGTAAGTCAGACACGTACACACATTCACAAGTTTCTACTTCTTACGTGTCTTCTTCTTCCTCACTTTCCATTTAATTCCCTTATTTTGTTAATTCTGATCCGCCATGGCACACAAAACATATCAGAACACTAACGAAAGATTGGCGAAGTTTTACAGAAGCTCGAAATTTAGTGCGAACTTCAGTGCGCGATGCTTCTAATAGTGTCTACAACTAAACTGTGTCTCTAAATCTGGCAGAAAACCCAAAGAAAGTCTGGTCGTATGTAAAGTACACCAGTGGCGAGACACAATCAACATCTTGACTGCGTGGTAACAATGATGATGTTATTGATTACACTGCCACTAAAGCACCGTAAATCCCAAAAATCTAAAATCTGTAAACTCAACTAAGTACTTAATTTACTAATAACTTGTCTGAGAGGCAATGTTGTGGGAAAAACAAACGAAAGGCTGCGGTTTAGTGGCAGAACACTTGGAAAATGTAACAGGTATACTGGACTGCTTACACTATTCTTGTGTGCCCTCTTTTGGAGTATTACTGTGCGGTGAGCGATCCGCATGAGATAGGATGGACACCGAAAAAGTTCAAAGAAGGGTAGCCCGTTTTGTATTATCGCGAAATAGGGGAGTGAGTGCCACGGATATGATACTCGAATTGGTATGGCAGTTATTTAAACTAAGACGTTTATCGCTGCGGCAAGACCTTCTCGTGAAATTTGGATCATCAACTTTCTCCTCAGAATGTCAAAATATTTTCTGGCGGCCACATACATAGGGAGAAATGATCATCATAATACGAGGTGCATTCAAGTTCTAAGGCCTCCGATTTTTTTCTAATTAACTACTCACCCGAAATCGATGAAACTGGCGTTACTTCTCGACGTAATCGCCCTGCAGACGTACACATTTTTCACAACGCTGACGCCGTGATTCCATGGCAGCGGCGAAGGCTTCTTTAGGAGTTTGTTTTGACCACTGGAAAATCGCTGAGGCAATAGCAGCACGGCTGGTGAATGTGCGGCCACGGAGAGTGTCTTTTGTTGGAAAAAGCCAAAAGTCACTAGGAGCCAAGTCAGGTGAGTAGGGAGCATGAGGAATCACTTTAAAGTTGTTATCACGAAGAAACGGTTGCGTAACGTTAGCTCGATGTGCAGGTGCGTCGTCTTGGTTAAACAGCACACGCGCAGCTCTTCCCGGACGTTTTTGTTGCAGTGCAGGAAGGAATTTGTTCTTCAACATTTTCGTAGCATGCACCTGTTACCGTAGTGCCCTTTGGAACGCAATGGGTAAGGATTACGCCCTCACTGTCCCAGAACATGGACACCATCATTTTTACAGCACTGGCGGTTACCCGAAATTTTTTTGGTGGCGGTGAATCTGTGTGCTTCCATTGAGCTGACTGGCGCTTTGTTTCTGGATTGAAAAATGGCATCCACGTCTCATCCATTGTCACAACCGACGAAGAGAAAGTCCCATTCATGCTGTCGTTGAGCGTCAACATGCTTGGCAACATGTCACATGGGCAGCCATGTGGTCGTCCGTCAGCATTCGTAGCACCCACCTGGATGACACTTTTCGCATTTTCAGGTCGTCATGCAGGATTGTGTGCACAGAACCCACAGAAATGCCAACTCTGCAGGCGATCTGTTCAACAGTCATTCGGCGATCCCCCAAAACAATTCTCTCCACTTTCTCGATCATGTCGTCAGACTGGCTTCTGCAAACCCGAGGTTGTACTGGTTAGCTGTCACATGATGTTCTGCCTTCATTAAACTGTCGCACCCACGAACGCACTTTCGACACATCCATAACTCCATCACCACATGTCTCCTTGAACTGTCGATGAATTTCAATTGGTTTCACACCACCCAAATTCAGAAAACGAACGATTGCACACTGTTCAAGTAAGGAAAACGTCGCCATTTTAAGTATTTAAAACAGTTCTCATTCTCGCCGCTGACGGTAAAATTCCATCTGCCGTACGGTTCTGCCATCTCTGAGACGTATTGACAATGAACGCAGCCTCATTTTAAAACAATGCGCATGTTCCTATCTCTTTCCAGTCCGGAGAAAAAAAATCGGAGGCCTTAGAACTTGAATGCACCTCGTAAAATAACAGAAGTCACAGCTCGCACGGAAAGATTTAAGTGTTCTTTCTACTCGCGCGCTGTTCGAGAGTGAAACGGTAGAGAAGTAGCTTGAAGGTCGTTCGATGATACCTCTGCCAGATACTTAATCCTGAATTGCAGAGTAATCATGCAGACATCGATGCAGAAGTAGATGTAGATTTCGACTGACCAGATTAGGATTCGCAGGGTCGCTCTTACACTGGACATGTACCATACTCTTAAAAAGAATGTTAGCGTATGCTTGTTGCTACTTCCGTGACATCTTATAATAGCCACTTCAGCTGTGAACTGGTTTGTTCAGGAGCATGCAGCCTGTTTTACGACTAATTTTCCAGTCAGCTTTATTTGTTGTTTAGTTTACTTGCAATATACTCCGAAGTATTTAATGGGTCTATAGGTACTTGAGCACAGCTATCGAAATGAAAGAAACTACATCTTCCAGCTACACCAAAGCACCCTCTAATGTAACAAATATGACTCATAGAGTTGGGACATCGAATACATCAATCACCACATTACGCATTTTATGGCAAAGCCTTCTAGGCCTCGAAGTCTACAGGAAATAGCGTAACTGCCGTCTGCTTCACGTCTGCTGTGCAGCGAGCTTCCTTAATTTAAGCATTAACTGTATTTTTCTTACTTGTCACTTCTTCTTCCGTGTGTTTTTGCTTTTAGGAAGCTTTAATTGTCGAGTGCTAGTAATAGTGTTCCATAGATTTCGTGTTTGTTTTGAATACAGTCCGAGAGAGTTCCTTTAGTCAGCCATAGTGCCAGTAGTGCTCGTGTTTGTTTTCAATACAGTCCAGAGACAAGTAGTGCTATTTTCACTGTTTTCTACAAGAAGTAGGTAGCAACCACAGTTTAGTCAACAATCAGCCGCCTTTAGTGAATTAGCAGTCTAGTTAAAAGTTGATTAACTCTCTACAGTAAATTGATTTCTTAGGATGGATAGGATGTGTGACTGCTGTGTACGGACGCAGGAGGAGCTGGCCACTGTTCGCGAACAGCTGAACGTGTTGATGGCCGCAGTCAGCCCTTCTTCAGGCTGCTGCCTCGGAGTGTAGTGGCAGTGGGGAGTCTGGTGCGTCGCATGGTACACCCCAGGTGTTACATGTGTCACCCACTGTCCCTGCTGTCGTGACATCTTCGCGGGTACCGGGCGCGGTTGGGCCACCCTCTCCCCAAGGGGAGTGGCGGGTTCAGCGGCGTTGGCGCACGAGGCGGAGGGTAAATGTGGAGGCTGGCCATGTGGCATCGCCCGCTCTGCCTGTGAGTGGACATGTGGCCGCTCCTTCAGCAAGGTCCAAGCAGGCACATGGGGGGAGGGGTTTATTAGTTATTGGGAGCTCCAACGCTAGGCGGGTGATGGAGCCCCTTAGGGAAATAGCGGAAAGGTCGGGGAAGAAGGCCAGTGTTCACTCTGTCTGCTTGCCCAGGGGTCTCATCCGAGATGTGGAGGAGGCCCTGCCGGCAGCGATAGAGAGCATGGGTACACCCGACTGCAAATTGTTGCTCATGTTGGCACCAATGACTCCTGCCGTCTGGGTTAAGAGGTCATCCTCAGTTCGTACAGGCGGTTGGCGGAATTGGTGAAGGCGGAAAGCCTCGCTCGCGGGGTGGAATCTGAGCTAACTATTTGTAGTATCGTTCCCAGAACCGATCGCGGTCCTCTGCTTTGGAGCCGAGTAGAAGGATTAAACCAAAGGCTCAGACGATTCTGCGGGGATCTGGGGTGCAAATTTCTCGACCTCCGCTATCGGGTGGAGAAATGTAGGGTCCTCCTGAATAGGTCAGACGTGCACTACACGCCGGAAGCGGCTACAAGGGTAGCAGTGTACGTGTGGAGTGCACATGTGAGTTTTCTAGGTTAGAGAATTCCCTCCCTAGGCCCGACAAGACGCCTCCTGAGACGCGGCAAGGTAGGAGTAGGCGAAATGCAACAGGGAATAACAATATTAATGTGCTAGTAGTAAACTGCAGGAGCGTATATAGATGGTCCCAGAACTGCTCTCATTAGTAAATGGTCACACTGCTCACATAGTACTAGGGACAGAGAGTTGGCTGAAACCAAGTTGGAATGTATACTGCAGAGACAGGCTGGACAGTGAATGGGGAGGCGTGTTTATAGCGATAAGAAGTGCAATAGTATCGAAGGAAATTGACGGAGATCCGAAATGTGAAATAATTTGGGTGAAGGTCACGGTTAAAGCAGGCTCAGACATGGTAATTGGATGTCTCTATAGGCCCCCTGGCTCAGCAGCTGTTGTGGCTGAGCACCAGAAGGATAATTTGGAAAATATTTCGAGTAGATTTCCCTAACGTGTTATAGTTCTAGGTGGAGATTTTAATTTACCCGATATAGACTGGGAGACTCAAACGGTCATAACTGGTGGCAGGGACAAAGAATCCAGTGAAATTTTTTTAAGTGCTTTATCTGAAAACTACCTTGAGCAGTTAAACAGAGAACCGACTCGTGGCGATAACATATTAGACCTTCTGGTGACAAACAGACCCGAACTGTTTGAAACAGTTAACGCAGAACAGGGAATCAGCGATCATAAAGCGGTCACTGCATCGATGATTTCAGCCGTAAATAGAAATATTAAAAAAGGTAGGAAGATTTTTCTGTTTGGCAAAAGTGACAAAAAGCAGATTACAGTGTACCTGACGGCTCAACACAAAAGTTTTATCTAAAGTACAGATAGTGTTGAGGATCGGTGGACAAAGTTCAAAATCATCGTACAACCTGCGTTAGGTGAGTATGTGCCAAGCAAGATCGTAAGAGATGGAAAAGAGCCACCGTGGTACAACAATGGAGTTAGAAAACTGCTGCGGAAGCAAAGAGAACTTCACAGCAAACATAATCATAGCCAAAGCCTTGCAGACAAACAAAAATTACGCGAAGCGAAATGTAGTGTGAGGAGGGCTATGCAAGAGGCGTTCAATGAATTCGAAAGTAAAGTTCTATGTACTGACTTGGCAGAAAATCCTAAGAAATTTTGGTCTTATGTCAAAGCGGTAGGTGGATCAAAACAAAATGTCCAGACACTCTGTGACCAAAATAGTACTGAAACAGAGGATGACAGACTAAAGGCCGAAATACTAAATGTCTTTTTCCAAAGCTGTTTCACAGAGGAAGACTGCACTGTAGTTCCTTCTCTAGATTGTCGCACAGATGACAAAATGGTAGATATCGAAATAGACGACAGAGGGATAGAGAAACAATTAAAAACGCTCAAAAGAGGAAAGGCCGCTGGACCTGATGGGATACTAGTTCGATTTTACACAGGGTACGCGAAGGAACTTGCCCCCCTTCTTGCAGCGGTGTACCGTAGGTCTCTAGAAGAGCGTAGCGTTCCAAAGGATTGGAAAAGGGCACAGGTCATCCCCGTTTTCAAGAAGGGACGTCGAACAGATGTGCAGAACTATAGACCTATATCTCTAACGTCGATCAGTTGTAGAATTTTGGAACACTTATTATGTTCGAGCATAATGACTTTTCTGGAGACTAGAAATCTACTCTGTAGGAATCAGCATGGGTTTCGAAAAAGACGGTCGTGCGAAACCCAGCTCGCGCTATTCGTCCACGAGACTAACAGGGCCATAGACACGGGTTCCCATGTAGATGCCGTGTTTCTTGACTTTCGCAAGGCGTTCGATACAGTTCCCCACAGTCGTTTAATGAACAAAGTAAGGGCATATGGACTATCAGACAAATTGTGTGATTGGATTGAAGAGTTCCTAGATAACAGAAAGCAGCATGTCGTTCTCAATGGAGAGAAGTGTTCCGAAGTAAGAGTGATTTAAGGTGTGCCGCGGGGGAGTGTCGTAGGACCGTTGCTATTCACAATATGTACAAATTACCTTGTGGATTACATCGGAAGTTCACTAAGGCTTTTTGCGTGTGATGCTGTAGTGTATGAGAGGTTGTGTCAATGGAAAATTGTACTGAAATGCAGGAGGATCTGAAACGAGTTGACGCATGGTGCAGGTAATGGCAACTGAATCTCAATATAGACAAGTGTAATGTGCTGCGAATACATAGAAAGAAAGACCCGTTATCATTTAGCTACAGTATAGCAGGCCAGCAACTGGAAGCAGTTAATTCCATAAAATATCTGGGACTAGGCATTAGAAGGGATTTAAAATGGAATGATCATATAAAGTTGATCGTCGGTAAAGCAGATGCCAGACTGAGATTCATTGGAAGAATCCTAAGGAAATGCAATCCAAAACAAAGGAAGTAGATTACAGTACGCTTGTTGGCCCACTGCTTGAATACTGCTCAACAGTGTGGGACCCGTACCAGATAGGGTTGATAGAAGAGATAGAGAAGATCCAACGGAGAGCAGCGCGCTTCGTTACAGGATCATTTAGTAATAGCGAAAGCGTTACGGAAATGATTGATAAACTCTAGTGGAAGACTCTGCAGGAGAGACGCTCAGTAGCTCGGTACGGGCTTTTGTTAAAGTTTCGAGAACATACCTTCACCGAAGAGTCAAGTATATTGCTCCTTCCTACGTATATCTCGCGAAGAGACATGAGGATAAAATCAGAGAGATTAGAGCCCACACAGAGGCATACCGACAATCTTTCTTTCCACGAACAATGCGAAACTGGAATAGAAGAGAGAACCGATAGAGGCACTCAGGGTACGCTCCGCCACACACCTTCAGGTGGCTTGCGGAGTATGGATGTAGATGTAGAATCAATAAATACATTTGTTGGACATAAATAATAATAGTAAATGCCATAAATGGTTCTTATTCTCCTTCGACCCTGTCGTTACCATCGCTGGTGGGAGCAAAAAGACAATATCAATCAGTTTAACGTTTCGAAACTATGTCTCATTATAAGCTGAAACAGAAGGCGTAAGGACGGAAGGGAAAATAGAAATTAGTGATAGTAGACCAAGTGTAAAGGAAGACATCGCAGACTGTCGAAAGGGCTGTGCAGATCGGAGGGGAGAGAATGTGAGGCGACCGGGAGGGGCGGCGAAGGGAAGTAAAGGGGTATGTTAGACTTCTGCAGACAAGTGTGTGGAAGACGCTGCTATCGTGATGCGGACAATTTACTATAAAGACGAGAAATTTCCCAATGGTTTTGAGAGAGAGAGTGCCAAAGTCAGGTTACTGGCACACAAAACAATTTTTACAAGATGTCTTCTTTACGTTGTGAGACAGTGTATTTGCTGGTTCTTAAAGGTCACGCCCCTTCTTTTTTTTTGCAAGTAACTTTATAGCTTGTGTCCTTTATACTAGTGTTTAGTGCTTATTTTCTTCCAACTTTTGTTTTATCCGTGTAAGATTCCCCTTTGATACCAGACATAAATAAATGTTTCTCAGTTTAGCCACGACTCAGAAGAAAGCATGATAGGCGCCGCACTGTACAACTGGTTGTTCCTTCCCAATCGAGAACGAAAAGGTGACTATTTGCTGTAACCCCATCATCATCATCACCATTCGTAAGGCTCACTCACATGCAGTATATTTATAATACGTAATGAATGTCATTGCTTAAAAATAAACTAGTAAATGTTAATATCTAGTTTTCTAACTCACTACACCGCTGTGGCGTTGGCTTTCAACAAATCATTCCACGTACCCTTATAACATTGCAGGGCACACTTTTCTCTTCTACGTCTCGTCTATTGTTTCAGCGCACCACAGTCACGGGTCGGAGGCTCCACAATACCCTACTTACAGAGTGAGTAAGAGCGCCGACCACATCTAGGGAGGATTCTGTTAATTTGAGCCTCAGTTTCGTGTCAAGTTCGGTACTCGCAGTACCACAGTTCTATTTATCTTTTGTAAATTCCGATGTGTCGACAGCTATTGCTCTATGGATCTCTTGCTTAAGTGTTACTTGTAGCCAGCTGTTCAGCGCACAGTAGTGCTGGCTGTCCCGAAGGAAGACAGTTGTATCGTGACGAGTAGACAGTACCTTTTTGTCTCGCGTATTGTGGCTGTCTCTAAAGAGGGTGTCAGTTCTGCGAATCTGCAGTGGATAGACATGGCTTAGCGGGGAAGCCCCTAGACAGTAGTTGGTTGGATCGTACCAGTATTCAAGCGCATCGTGTTGTTGAGGTAGGCACCGAAGCGGTTGGTATGAGAGCTATTACACCACACTGAAGCACAGCACAATAATCTGCGGCCAAAAAGGTCAGTGCAACAGCCTGTCTACGCGAAGTGTTCATTGTAGCCCCCCAGGTTGTGCCACACAGCCTCTGAATGACGTTGCAACGAGTTTTTATCTTGGCTGATGTGTTTTCAAGATGATTTTTATAAGACAGAGTGCGGTCGAGTGTGATGCCAAGATACTTGTGGTATTTGTTCAAATAGTTCAAATGGCTCTGAGCACTACGGGACTTAACATCTGAGGTTATTAGTCCCCTAGAACTTAGAACTACTGAAACTTAACTAATCTAAGGACATCACACACATCCATGCCCGAGGCAGGTTTCGAACCTGCAACCGTAGTGGTCGCGCGGTTCCACACTGAAGCGCCTAGAACCGCTCGGCCGCCGCGACCGGCTTCCCTAGTCAGTGTTAGCTTGCTTGTTGTTGACGCGAAGCGCACAAATGTTTGGTTCAAATGGCTCTGAGCACTATGGGACTTAACATCTATGGTCATCAGTCCCCTAGACTTAGGATTACGTAAACCTAACTAACCTAAGGACATGACAAACATCCATGCCTGATGCAGGATTCGAACCTGCGACCGTAGCAGCAACGTGGTTCCGGACTGAAGAGCCTAGAACCGCTCGGTCACAGCTGCAGGCGAAGCGCACAAACCTCGTCCTTACTGGTGCTGGGCTTCAGTCTCCATTTTCTGAAAAATGAGTAAAGGACGGCTACGACCTATGGTAGTGTTCCCCCTGACTGTCCAAGGTCGTTTGGTGGACAGCCCAAAACTACAACGCTTGCATAGCAGAATTTCCTTGAAGATGATTTTTGAAGGTCAGAAATAAAGTTCCTACACCAAGAAGAAATGTAGATGATAATCGGGTATCCATTGGAGAAATATATTATACTAGAAGTGATATGTGATTACATTTTCACGCAATTTGTGTGCATAGATCCTGAGATATCAGTACCCAGAACAACCACCTCTGGCCGTAATAATGGCCTTGATACGCCTGCGCATTGAGTCAAACAGAGCTTGGATGGCGTGTGCAGGTACAGCTGCAGCTTCAACAGGATACCACAGTTCATCAAGAGTAGTGACTGGCGTATTGTGACGAGCCAGTTGCTCGGCCACCATTGACCAGACGTTTTCAATTGGTGAGAGATCTGGAGAATGTGCTGGCTAGGGCATCAGTCGAACATTTTCTGTATCCAGAAAGGCCCGCACAGGACCTGCAACATGCGATCGTGCGTTATCCTACTGAAATGAGGATTTCGCAGGGATCGAATGAAGGGTAGAGCCACGGGTTGTAACACATCTGAAATGTAACGCCCACTGTTCAAAGTGCCGCCAATGCGAATGAGAGGTGACAGAGACGTGAAACCAATGGCACCCCATACCATCACGCCGGGTGATACGCCAGTATGGCGATGACAAATACACGCTTCAAATGTGCGTTCATCGCGATGTCGCCAAACACGGATGCGACCATCATGATGCTGTTAACAGAACCTGGATTCACCCGAGAAAATGACGTTTTGCCATCCGTTCACCCAGGTTCGCCGTTGAGTACACCATCGCAGGCGCTCCTGTCTGTGATGCAGCGTCAAGGGTTACCACAGATACCGTCTCCGAGCTGATAGTCCATGCTGCTGCAAACATCGTCTAACTGTTCGTGCAGATGGTTGTTGTCTTGAAAACGTCCCTATATGTTGACTCAAGGATCGAGACGTAGCTGCACGATCCATTACCCCCCTGCGGATAAGATGCCTGTCATCTCGACTGCTAGTGATACGAGGCCGTTGGGATCCAGCACGGCGTTCCGCATTGTCACCTTGAACCCACCGATTCCATTTTCTGCTAACAGTCACTGGATCTCGACCAACTTGAGCAGCAATGTCGCAATACGACAAACCGCAATCGCGATAGGCTACAATCCGACCTTTATTATAGTCGGAATCGTGATGGTACGCATTTCTCCTCCTTACACGAGGCATCACAACAACATTTCACCAGGCAACGCAGGTCAACTGCTGTGTGTCTATGAGAAATCGGTTGGGAACTTTCCTCATGTCAGCACGCTGTAGGTGTTCCCACCGGCGCCAACCTTGTGTGAATGCTCTGAAACGCTAATCATTTGCATATCACAGCATCTTCTTCCTGTCGGTTAAATTTCGCGTCTGTAGCACGCCATCTTCATGGTGTAGCAATTTTAATGGCCAGTAGCGTATAAAGGCTGAACAGGCAAGGTACGAGAAATGAGCTCTGGGCAGCCCATTATTTAGCTTCCGTATTGAGCTTCTTATTCACCCAAGCAAACCTGAAAGTGTCGAGTATTTATAATGTTATTAATAAGAAATGCTGTTGTTCGGTATTCAGTTATGTTCAGTAATTTGTAAATAATGCCTTTCCTTCACACCATGTCATATGCTACTGTAAGGTCTATAAAGGCCAGAAATATATTCTTTAGTCCTTTAGTCATCTAAGCCTTCAATTCTTTTCATTTAGTTCTCTAATCCTTCGCTTTCTCTCACGCTGTACCATCTTAATGAATCGACACACAGCTCGTTCTCCTCACCGTAGGTGTCTCGCTGATATAGTCACCTAAAGCATTTCTTGTAGCACAATGGATTCGTTTGGAGGTGCAGGAAGGCCGTCTGTGTGTCTATAATTTGGGAGTGAGAGTGGGTAACCCGTTTCAATTAAAGGATGTCAAATGAAACACCTCTCAGCCGTCAATTTTCAACCTTATTTTATTAGGCAACCAGTTTCAGCGTTTTACGACGCCATCTTCAGGCCCCTGACCGACGTGTAGGAATGATCTACCTCGTTTCGAAACGAAACAGGGGCCAGAAATAGAACTATTTGCAGATATTTTCTACAGTGACCACTTCGACCTTCACCCGCCGACTCAAGATGGCGCAGTAAAACCCTGAAACTGGTTGCCTAATAAAATAAGGTTGAAAATTGACGGCTGAGAGGCGCTTAACTTGACATCCTCTATCGAACAGCTGAGTCCACCGACCATCGCTAAAA
The DNA here is from genome assembly GCF_021461385.2 of Schistocerca piceifrons. Classification (NCBI taxonomy): domain Eukaryota; kingdom Metazoa; phylum Arthropoda; class Insecta; order Orthoptera; family Acrididae; genus Schistocerca; species Schistocerca piceifrons. Next base: position 565,680,093 of record NC_060143.1, read on the forward strand.
AGATGGACATACTGAGACTTTTTTAAGTAAATCCCAGGTGCATTTATTAACGAACACAATAAAACCGTTTGCAAGTAAACTGATGAAACGATTCGTCACAAGAAGTTACTAAAAATCGATAGCGTGGTTAAGACTGAGAGAAGAGAAAAGAGACTCAGATTTCACCGAATTGCCATCTGACTAAATTAACGTACAGAGGCAATCTCGTGCGTACTTCGTACAACTTCGTATCTGATTAACTTCTCACGGTGCAATGCAGGAACTCTCAATTTAGAACCTTTTTTGACCGTCCTTATTAACATATTTCGTTCTCTTTGTGTTAGCTTCTGCGGTCCACCTCTTCTTTAGTTAATAACGAGAGTATTTCTTTCCCTAAGTCGCGAGATTACGGACTACGCAGTTGCCCGGTTTCTGCTAATGGCATCAGCTATTTCCGAAAATGATTTCCCCTTTGCATATTGGAAGATAACTACTTGCCTTTTCTCTGCAGTTGTTTCCTTCCCTTCGCAGCCCATTTTCCTGTTGCACGACATTCACGGCGTACCAGAACCAGCACGAGGTGCACTTTGCCACTGAGGCCGTTCCTTGCTGCAAGCGATTCGTTAGTAGCTTCTGTGTTTACATATCTAGTAGTGTATGAATACTTTTTTCTCCGTTGTGTGAAGCTAGCTGATACAGAATTTTTATCTACTTTTTGCTGAGGGCTAATTTAGTTAATCCTTTTATATGTGCAGATTAGAAAGGAAATCCCATGCTGTTAGTTTGCTAAATAATATCTCTGGTTGTGATCTTCAGTTCTAATAAAGAAAATTTTGCTACATGAACAATTGTGTACGAATAGTAAATTCTATGAGTGCATGTCAAGAGAATAGTAATTCTGACAAAGGAAGGATTGGTGTAGCTACTGTTGCTACACGGCCTGGTACACAGCATAAATGTTGATTTATTTCATAATGTTACTGTTGGCAACAAATTTTGTCCTGATAGAGGAGCTCTTAATGAAAGGTGGGAAGGTGACAGTATCAAAATGAAATATGCTGCTCGTCGTTAAAATGTGCAGCAGGATTGAGGCGACCCGCAAGTACGGTCAAATTGGCATCGAGTGTGGCACATACTTTTATGTACGAACGATGTAGCACATGAGCACAACCTCTGCCCTACTCAGTACGGTATACACATCTCTCACCCACTGGAAACAGGCCGGTCCCAATCGACCACTCACAGCCCACACATTACGGCTGGCGCACTCTGGCACTGTGTTGGAGCACCACGGAATGACGTACCTCCATGCCTCATCAAAAGATTTCGTCATCAGCCGTCCTCCGTGATGTTGCAATATAATGACCAGTAGTCAGGATTTTTTTAAAAATTTCGGCGTTGAAACCACTTTGCATGTTTTCGTCTCTTTTATCCGTTACCTAGAGTTAAGCTCCTGAAGACTATGAGAACGACGGCTTCAGGGTTAAAATCAGTTGATGCAAACAAGCAAGCGTCACACCGTCTTAGACGTCATCTTTCTGACTACAGAATGCCTTCTTTCGTGTTTTTGACTTTTGAACGTTTAGGTATTTAAAATGTACCGCTTTTGGCCACGATAAAAATAACATATTATGAAAACGGAGTCACTATTCGCGAAATTTGTAAGGACAAATGTGTCTAACGTGATATCTACATATTAAGAGCGAAAGTGGAACTGGTACTAAGTGCCAACTTTGACACTTGTTAGGACAATGAAAAAGTTATGTACCTCTGATTGTACATAACTGATTTCGATCCAGACAACTGAGAAGTATTCCGATACTACAGAATTACACTACTCATCGCTTTACCGCAAAAAATAACAATTCATTTACAAAATATATGCTCTCTTAAGAACGTTAGAACTGCCAAGGAAACTGACTAATGTACGTGGCAATAAGAACTTCTTTGTCGGCTCATTTTTTCCAACAACTAATGTAAACAACAGCGGATGTAAACATGAGCAGCCGTTTGTAGATGACCCCGTCTCTTCGAAGCCGGTAACGGCGCTAATTATTATTATTATTATCCCTGATTCTCCCTTAACAATAGGACTAAAACACGGTAAGTCTTCATGAACTATCTGCTCCCTCTTTCTTCTTTCTTCCCAAAAACCTCTTGTGTATTCACTGTGTTTTATTTTCCTCCCTTCTGCCCACATCTTTCCTGATTTTTTACTGCGTTTGTAAGATTCGGCTTTGTACACATCAATTTTGTACACAGTCATAGTAGCGAAAAGGCCCGTTTTCGACAAAATAGCAGAAAGAAAGTTTTTGTTACAACTGCCATTAATGCTGAGATGCTATTTTCTATTTGTGAGAACACAAGAACACAAATACAGCAATACGTTTCTGACTGTCAGAACTGTAATCAAGAAAAACCATTTCTGGTACCTCATTAAATATTCGAACGCCAGAGGGAAGCACAGTTTGGCACGAAGACTGTGTACCGTCTACTGACGCATGTGTGACAGATTTTCTCCGTCGTGTTGCATCTGGATCAAGTCTACTTTTTTTTTGAGTCATCAGTCTTCTGACAGGATAGATCAGGCCGTCCACGTATTCCTCTACCGTGTCAACCTCTTCATCTCAAAGTAGCACTTGCAACCTACGTCCTCAGTGATTTCCTGCATGTATCTCAATCTCTCCTTTTCTCTACAGTTTTTGTCCTCTACAGCTCCCTATAATATCATGGAAGTCACTCCCTGATGTCTGAACAGATGTTCTGTCATACTGTCCCTTCCCCTAGTCAGTTTTCTCCACATATTCCTTTCCTCGACGATTCTGTGCAGAACCTCCTCGTTCCTTACCTTATCAGCCCACCTAATTTTCAACGTCCGTCTGTAGCACCACATCTCAAATGCTTCGATTCTCTTCCGGTTTTTCCACACTCCACGTTTCACTACCATACAATGGTGTGCTCCAAACGTAGTCTCAGAAATTTCTTTCTCAAATTAAGACCTATGTTTGATACCAATAAGCACTGAAATATCCAGCCGTTTGCTGAAGGGTTGCACTTCTGTCGCGTCGATCGATAGAGTTCAGTCGTCCTTGGTCCCGTTCGTACAGGATCTTTTTCCGGCCGCAGCGATGTCGGAGATTTGATGTTTTTTCGGATTCCTGACATTCACGGTACACTTCGGATTGAGGGAGGACATAGAAGCAATTCAGAGGCGGGCTGCTAGATTTGTTACTGGTAGGTTTGATCATCACGCGAATGTTACGGAAATGCTTCAGGAACTCGGGTGGGAGTGTCTAGAGGAAAGGAGGCGTTCTGTTCGTGGATCGCTATTTAGGAAATTTAGAGAACCAGCATTTGAGGCTGACTGCAGTACAGTTCTACTGCCGCCAACTTACATTTCGTGGAAAGACCACAAAGATAAGATAAGAGAGATTAGGGCTCGTACAGAGGCATATAGGCAGTCATTTTTCCCTCGTTCTGTTTGGGAGTGGAACAGGGAGAGAAGATGCTAGTTGTGGTACGAGCTACCGTCCGCCACGCACCGTATGGTGGATTGCGGAGTATGCATGAATATGTAGGTGTACATGTACCTTATATAGGTGGTGCCGACCGCAGCGCAGTAATCTGCCTGTCTACATATATCTGTATTAGAATACGCATGCCTATAACAATATCTTTGGCGCCTCAGCGTAATTACACCGGGGTACTGGATTGCGTTCTTGATTTTGAATTAATGTACTCTCTGAAATCATGTCAAGAGGGATTAAGCACCTTCGACAACAAGCACACATCTGCACTGCTGATATAGTATTCTGTTTAGCATTATCCTCAGCTTCGTATCTCTACAACCCCATCTATACTGTAAATGTACACATTGGAATAAGTCGCACAGTCTTCTCCATATGCTTTTTCAGTGACTTTGGTAGTTTATAATGAGATATTCTACTTCTGTACAGACTTTGTAAAGTTGTTTTCATTTACTTGTATTGAATTTACACGCTCAGTATTGCTAAGAATACTGTATATAGACTTTCATTCTCCAGTTATGATACATTCTTATGTCCAATAAGAGACCGCTAATATTAAGACTATCGATACTGTTTTTTTAAGATAGGGAATTCATCCTATAATTATTTCCCTCAAATATGTCAAATATGTAACGTTGCCTATGATCAGAAAGTATATACGTTGCTTCCGTCTCTTATGAATTATGAGCTCGATATGCTCGTCAGGCACTTCTCTGCTGCGCACTTTCCAAATGAAGTACCACACACGACTTCCGAAAAATCTGGTTGGACAACATTTCCCCGACCTCTGCTTTCGTATATTTTCAGAATGCGTTACTGTTTTCCAACTGGTAATTTTCTTAATATAGTAAACGCTGACGTTAGTAACTCAAGTTAACAGTGCAACACGTACAGTGTCAAAACTCACCCAGGAAAAGAAACCCAGTGTGCTCTTTCTCCATAGGTTGCTCTACAGCCCCTAGAAGCACAGTACCCTGTTTGTTAAAGAGGCAACAGTTGCTCTTCATGCCCCAAATAGAAGTCACATGTTAACCAAATAGAGCTGGATAACAGGGCTCATTAAGATCCTGATGTTTTTCCCACGTGTTCTATGACTAGTGTTACTCACTGCTCATAGAGCTCATTAAGATCCTCATGTTTTTTTCACATGTTCAATGACTAGTGTTACCGACTGCACACAGAACTCATTAAGATCCTCATGTTTGTTTTACGTGTTCTATGACTAGTGTTACTGACTGTGCACACAGCTCATTAAGATCATCATATTTGTTTCACTCGTTTTATGACTAGTTACTGACTGCACACAGAGCTCATTAAGATCCTCATACTTGTTTCACACGTTTTATGAGTAGATACTGACTGCACACAGAGCTCATTAAGATCCTCATGTTTGCTTCACGTGTTGTATGACTAGTGTTACTGACTGTGCACAGAGATCAGTAAGATCCTCGTATTTGTTTCAGTCGTTTTATGACTATTTACTGACTGCACACAGAGCTCATTAAGATCCTCATGTTTGTTTCACGTGTTCTATGACTAGTGTTACTGACTGTGCACAGAGCTAATTAAGATCCTCATATTTGTTTCACACGTTTTATGAGTAGATACTGACTGCACACAGAGCTCATTAAGATCCGCATGCTTGTTTCACGTGTTGTATGACTAGTGTTACTGACTGTGCACAGAGATCAGTAAGATCCTCGTATTTGTTTCAGTCGTTTTATGACTATTTACTGACTGCACACAGAGCTCATTAAGATCCTCATGTTTGTTTCACGTGTTCTATGACTAGAGTTACTGACTGTGCACAGAGCTCATTAAGATCCTCATATTTGTTTCACACGTTTTATGACTAGTTACTGACTGCACACAGAGCTCATTAAGATCCTCATGTTTGTTTCACGTGTTGTATGACTAGTGTTACTGACTGTGCACACAGCTCATTAAGATCCTCATATTTGTTTCACTCGTTTTATGACTAGTTACTGACTGCACACAGAGCTCATTAAGATCCTCATACTTGTTTCACACGTTTTATGAGTAGATACTGACTGCACACAGAGCTCATTAAGATCCTCATGTTTGTTTCACGTGTTGTATGACTAGTGTTACTGACTGCACACAGAGCTCATTAAGATCCTCATGTTTGTTTCACGTGTTGTATGACTAGTGTTACTGACTGTGCACAGAGCTCATTAAGATCCTCGTATTTGTTTCAGTCGTTTTATGACTATTTACTGACTGCATACAGAGCTCATTAAGATCCTCATGTTTGTTTCACGTGTTGTATGACTAGTGTTACTGACTGTGCACAGAGATCAGTAAGATCCTCGTATTTGTTTCAGTCGTTTTATGACTATTTACTGACTGCACACAGAGCTCATTAAGATCTTCATGTTTGTTTCACGTGTTCTATGACTAGTGTTACTGACTGTTCACAGAGCTCATTGAGATCCTCGTGTTTGTTTCATGTTTTTTGTGACTAGTGTTACTGACTGTGACTGAGGCCATAGAGGGAAAACGGTAATGGAAGCAACATGTTCAAAACATATCAGAATATATTAGTAAGTCTGCTTACATATCGTCTATTACTATTTCTGTAATTTTATCGTAAATAAATGAGAGAAGAACACTTGTATTTGTAGAAAGGAACCACTTTATTTCCTGGACAGTCTGTACCCCTGGCGGCAGTGGGGCCGCACTACAACTTTGTCTCCCAGCCTCTCTGCCCAGCATCGCCTGCAGCCTCGAATGCGACGGGGTGTGGGCAGCGTCTCTTCCTCACTGGACGCCACGGGTGTGGAGTGCACCATGGCGACTGTCTGCGTAAGCGTAGCGTCACCAACCTGCACAGAAGAATGAAAATTTCTTTAGTCCAAAACTCTTAATGTTTACATTAAAACTACAACAATATGAATGCTGCAATGAATAAATTTCAATTCGGAATGATATGCAAACGACACCACAAACGAGATAGTAGTAGTGCCGTCTACGTTCTGTTTGCAAGTGAAGATCTAACCTCATACTGATGTTGATGATGGAAATGAGTTAAGTATTATCGGAAAGTTTAATCATTTACTACTCGTCCTATGATGACATCCCACAGAATTTGATAAATGTCGAAGTAATGCTAAATGGTATTCTTCCCTTATACCCTTCTCTGTTCCCATGACGCTGCCTCACCTCTCCACTGACGCTGCCCTCCATCTGTGAGTCCTCAACAGGAGCTGCCTGCAGCTGCGAGTCCTGGTGAGCGGCTCGCTGCTCCCCTCTGACGCCAGCAGCGGCCACCGGCTTGATCTTCTCAAAGTAGGCTTCCCACTGCGCCACCAACTCCTCGTGACGCTTAGCGCGAAGCCGCGCTTTCACGATGTGAAAGTTCTGTGGACGGAAAGTTTTCAGCATCACATTTTCGTTTACTCTAAAGCATTCTTTTTCAGTATCTATCTAATTTCTAACACTCTCTAGGAGCGCATTTATGTTTAAAGGAAAGTTATAATTTAAAGTCTACATCGATTCCATCAGACTGTCATTACATTGTTTAGCACTACCCATACTAGACACCTAATTGCGTTTTAGTTCTAAAATGTACAACAGTAGTAGATACAACGTTCTAATCAGAAGTAGGAAGAAGATAGCACCTTCTACAGTTAGATCGCCAATAAACACATCTCAGTAGATAATTATAATATGTAATGGCGAACTAGTGTAGGTTGTGACGAGCTCTAGCACGTGCTAGTGAAAACATTTCCAACACAAGTATGCCGCAATATGTCTGAAGGGTTTGAAACTGAGTGTGAACGAAAGATACAAAGCATAAATACAGAAAGGATGTTAGGAACACAAATTCGGCTCATTACTGTATTATGGGAGATGGGGCAGGAGAAAAGAGTTCAAACTGTGGAGAGGTGTTGATTTTACTGCCAACAGTTCCTCAATCAACCTCTAACATTTTAGGGAAACCGTCAGAAATGAAACTCCTATGTCCAGACAGGCACTTGAACCACCGGTCTCCAAATACGAATTTGTGGTGAAATAAAAACATTTTGCAGTAACATTCACAGTGTTGTACCGTCTAATGGCCATAGTATGTAGACCCTGAGTGCTCCTAAGTCTCTCTCTTAATTTTTCCATACATTTCGGCGATGCTTACCTGAGGTATGAAGTACTCGTCCTCAGGATCCACCTCACTGACATCATCACGTTCTGCTTCACCTCCACAGGGGAGGCAAAACATGGCGAGAGCCCGCCGGAACATCTGCGGGAAGAAAGTCACAATGGAGTTCTCAACCTATACTCTAATCTAACAGAGTAGGAGCTTTTCAAATGTGGACTGCCAAGAAACCAGGAAGTTTGAAATCGTTGTGCTGTGACTCGTTCTATCGAGGACTTCCTAATCTTATACACGTACAGAAGACAGCTCTTCAGACAATCAGTCTCTACCGTTTTATGTCTTTCTTACATATAAATATTACGTCCGGAATAATGCGTTACAAATTCAGAACAAAGTAGGAGTGTTTAATAGGAAACCGATAAATATTTCTTGAGCATAAATTATAATGGAGAATTATGATTCAGTTTCTGATTGATTATGAACAACAGATTTGGAACACTGAAAATTTCGAATTATTATCACATGACATGAAGTGAAACGTGTTCAACTACGTGTTTTCAAATTTTCTATGTCTTTCGTGATAGACACCCCCTTGCTACTCCAGTCCATTGTGTCTTTTCTTTCTTCAAACAAACTTGCCATTCTCCACGCCAACACATACCACAGGTACAACATATGGGCTGCACCATTGACTAGTGGTTAACGAGTATATTTCCTAGCTTCATTATCCATCATAATGGATGGGAGAAATGCAGCCACATATAGAAATAATAATAAGGCAGCCTCAGGCTACAGTAAGGATTTTATAAGTTTTATTCCGTGATCGTTTCCGAGGCCTTAATGTCTCACCTTCAGGTGTACTTTTGCACACAGAACTACATTTTTCTGGATCGCATACACATATGCTTCTAAAACAAGAAAATTATTTCTTTTGATGTACGTGCTATAAGCTAGCTAGTCCACCTGTCGTAAGATTGAGGAGGTCTTGTGCTAAAATCATACTATATAGGAGCTATAATTATTCGTAGTAAATGTCAATATTGATTGAATAATTTGTTCAGTCTTTACACATTTATTACGTTACACGTTGTTATTACTCAGTTTCCAGGTTAAGGAAACCTAGCTAAGAGTATACAAGCACTCACTAATATGAAAATACAAGCCGGGATGCCCAGCTTCGCTAAAGGAGTTGGTGTGATACTGTGTGGTTGTTGGAATAAAAGGACAAAGTTTAAAATATAAGAGGCAAAAATATTTTATGAAAACATAAATATTTACACTATTGTTGTACAAACAACATTTTTCATGCTATTATCCGGGGTATATATGTACAATTTTTTCGAATTTCCTATTCGAGAGCAAGCACAAGTCTTTGAGGCTGATGCCACAGTGTTTTAAAGTTTCTCCATGGGCTTCGTTACTTGTAAAACTGTAGGCTAATTTGATTGGAAATTGCAGCCGTTGAAACTGGAATGGCAAATCGGTAGAGATCAGTGGTATTCTGGGGATAAACAGTGTGTGTCCTTTTTACTTTCCAGCCATGATTTCGACTTCTATGATATGATTCGATAGCTGTTTGACGATCATCCTTGTACCCCTGCACAGCTTCGGTGAGTTAAGATTTCTGGGTAGTATGACTGGAGATACAGTTTTTAGTCGAACGCTGTGCAATGGCATTCCCGCTATTTGTAAAGAGTTTAGAAATTTTATGTGGAATACTGTCTTTCGATAGTTCAGCTCTCATATTTTTAGTCGCAATCTTTGTATGCGTGATCACAGATGTGATTTTTTTTCAAGCGAGCACTGATCTCGACTGCTGGTGTTGACTTTAGGATAACTGGAAGTGTTTGTCAAAAATCTCCTGAGAATATGAGTAGAGCTCCTCCCATCACTTCAGAGTTTCCTCGCAAGTCTTGTGATGTTCTGTCCGTGGCTTAGAGTGATTTCTTATGTGCCATTGTGCATTCGTCCCAGAAGATAATTTTAGCTTGCTTTAGAAATTCACACAGTCCAGATGCTCTTGAGGTTTTACATCAGGGAATTGTTGTTCGGATATATTCAACGGTAGTTGTAGGTCGGAATGGGAAGTTCGTCCTCCTTCTTAAGCCTTGCTGCAATGCAGACCGCGATGAGTTGTTGTCGAGGACATTACGACACACAACATGCTGTAAATGCCGGACATCGTCTTTTTCAATAAGTGTAAATCCATCGATAATTCATTCTTCTCCTAGTAGACTTTTCGCTCAAAGTACAATTTATTTCTACAGAGCACAACAGGCACAATACAGAGTTAAGAACGAGGAGAGCAGATGTAAAAGTGTGCTGTGTCAGTAACAAGTTGGTGACGTGTGACGCAAAGATGATGCTGCCAACCCTTCTAAAATGCACTCGCTTACTGTAATTAGAGCATTAGAGTTCTGAATTGTCTGACCGAATGTTTCTGCTTTTTTCGGAGATGTCCGTGCTCTCTACCACCTATAAAGCTGCCGCCCCCGACCCCACCCTCAGTAGGGGGAGGGGGCCGCGCCGCCTGAGTTGGGAATCGCTGGTCTATATAGATAACACATCCCCATGCTAGATGATGAAATAGCTCGCTAGTCAGGATATCTGTCGCGTAGACTGAGAAATGTTGACAGACATTTGTTGGTTAGGCGTCTTATAACTCATCAGTCATCTTCCAAATTGCCACATCGATCTATCCCTAGCCTAAAAGCCTGAAAATATGTCTTATCGTCTGTCAACTATTTTTCACGGAGGAATGCATAGTCAAATTATAATGCTGCTCATGAAAGTCCGACCTTTGGTGTCACAGAATGTTTTTAAAATTGCTTGTTGGAACAATTTCCTTCGTCAAATAAGTTGTGGTTAAACGTTAAGCATTTTCACTCAAACTTTCATCTCGTTGAGTACATAACTGTTGATTTGTTCGTCCTGGGAACTTGGGAAAACTACGATAGCATCAAAATTTGAGACACATATAGGCTGTGAGACCGTCCGAGTCTCAGGGAGTGCGGCGTTCCTTTCCGAACAGCAGAGGAACCTCTGGCTGTTTCTCGCTCAGTTTTGTCAGTAGGCAGTGACCCAATAAATCTGTAGTAGCATCGAGACAGCCTAAGGGATTGATTTGCATACTCCTCCCGCGATCGACGCACCGACCCGGAAGATGTCCTCAGGAAGTCCCCATCGTCAATGAGCTATAAGCACAAGAATATAGAACAGTACAACATTTGCGCGTATAGAAAGCTGATGCACTTTTAAGAATCAAGCAACAAAGTCTTAAACTGCGAGAAATGTCAAAAATATGCTTTGGCGTAATACCGTAGTCGAGGTATATGCATTTTCCAGACAACGCTCTCAGTAGCTGCGAGGACACTTCGGTGTTTTATCAGACCCCAGAGAAAGTTTGATTACCAACACAACATTGCCGACAACATCATTCTCTCTTCAAATATTATAAAAATAATAAAATTTCTTCTTCACACAGTCACGTAGCACAAACAACTGCATAATAAACAGCAACTGCCTAAGTTTCAGAGGAAAATAAAACTTATTACACACTTTTCGGCTAAAATACGCTAAGGGTCTCGACAGATTTTCGTTGTGTGTTGTTGTGAGTTCGTTATCGGTGATCGTAGCCAATTAGATGATAGTATACGACAGCTAATGAGACTCGCTCAATGTTGTAGTTGTGCTTGTCACAAACGTTTTCCTGTTTTCCTGCGCATATGTCAAGATTTCCCAGGATGAGGTTAGGTTGGGACCTAAGGATAGGTTGGGAACTAAGAGCAGAGCCTAAATCAGAATTTTAGGTCCTGGTTGTCATACATATTTGAATGCTGTTTCGGAATGTGTTGCAATTTTCGAGGTTGTCGTTAGGCAGTAGCCTAAGCGTGCAGCTTAAATAGCTACGAGTGGAACAAAGTATCGTCTAATTTCATTTACGGATCATGGAAAATTAAGAACGAAAATCTTAATCGCTATCTATATTTGTGTCATGATTCTCCATTATAATTCTCGCGAACCGATTACAACGACAGGACGAAACGAAAAACATCCACTTGCACTTAAGGTGCCCTTTTGCACACTTTTCCGTACAGCTGCTGCATCATGTACCACGAAAAAAGCTATTTGCCTGTCAAGAAAATGTTTAGCTATATGCCTAATAAGTAGAGTGATACCTGTTTGAGACTTGTATATGAAAACAAAAATCTTATGTAGGTGTACAGAACACGAGGAAGTGTACACAGCTTAATATATCAAAATGTCATATCTCTTTCCAGTATCACATATTGCTACCAGATAGTATGGATACGACAACGTGGGCGTACATTAACTCATATAACTGGAAGTAACCATAGAGTACAACAAAATGTAGATGGTACGACAAAACGTGTGAACATAGCGATACACTTCTTCCATGTTTTGCTTAACTCAGGTAACAGTGGAAAGCAGTAGTAGCTAGCAGTGAATTACGACAGCAGATGACCTTCTTTGTAAATATGCTATGACTGAAAAAAAATGGCAACTGGTCACTTACCCCTGTTCCTCAGCTGCGCCTGGCGTGACACTGACTTCCTGTCTCTGTATCTGAAACTCTGAAGAGGTCTAACAAACTCAGGGAGTTCGTATCCTCTGTTACAACTCTCTCAGTATCACAAAGCACCAATGAAATAGCACGAGACGCTTCAACACGAGATCGCTCGCTAAGAAGCAGTATCGCAATGTTGCTGGGAAACGACCCGCTGACGTAGAGCGATATCCCATTGTTGAGAGTGTGACGTGGGACAAAGTTTGTAGAGCAGCGATCGCTTCTGGCTGCCCCACAATGCTGTACTGACAATACGTGATACGTCATTTAATCCCTATCTTCTTGGTTCTTCAGAATAATAACCAAAGCGTAAAATAGAAAGAACCAGTAAAAAGGAAATTCATTGCTTCGGTCACTATGGAAACTAGTCTCGAATTCAGAAGTTCTCCCCAAGATACATCTGATTCCTTGCTTGTAACAGAAAGAAAACTACTGGTTTTGCGTGTTTGTCTAGAGGTAAATTACGTGCTGTTGTAAGTTCTTACACTGGAGAAAAACTACATGCCTATATATGACTGTTTAAGTAATAAATACGAAACTAGCAACTTCTATACCACTAAAATATTGGCAGTAATAAGGGGAGAATAGCTCAGAGCAGTTTAATTGCTGCTGTCTAATAATGGTCGAGAAGTGACTTACAGACGTATCCTCACTTTTCGATGAGTACAGCACGTTGCTTTAGCTGGACTTCAGTTCACTCTTCGAAGACCTATATTTCAGTTTAGCACTAGAATAATATGGTAATTTGCACACCTTAAACGTCTTCATGAAGCCTACTTCATTACATGTTTTACTTACAAACCAGTAGTGCCACCCATGAAAGTATCAGGACGCTGTCTTCAGAAGTTTAGAACACCAGCCGTCGAATTAGCGCTCAGACTGAATATGTTAAGGACATTCATCAGTAAGTTGTACAGTTTGTAAGTAGAACATGTAATGAAGTAGGCTTCATGAAGACGTTCAAGGTGTGCAAATTACCATACTATTCTAGTGAACGGATAACGTGGTTACTTGTCTTATTCATAATGAGAAGGAGAATATAAAATCGAAAAGAGTTAAAAACAGAAGTAAAATATGCACCGCACCATATCGTGGAAAAATTTCAGACAAATAAACAAATATATAGTTTAAAAATTTCAATCAGTACCTCGGAATAGTTTTCTAAAATAAGAGTGAATTTTAACTTTTTTCCTTAGGTTGTTTCGATCTTACATTCTTCTTTTGATTGTAAATGAGTTAGCATTCAAAACAAAAACATTTAGTCAAATATAATTTCAAACCTAATGCGGGAAACAAGAAGAATAAATTAGAAAAATAAAGAGCACATGAAGTATGGCGAACATACACGAGGTATATCGTACAAGTTGGGAGAACATCCATTAATGTATATTGCCAGCAAAAATGTGGAGCATCTCGAACTGGAGCAGGAAACAAAAAGAAACTTCACGAGTTGAGATGGTACGAGTCAGTGATTACAAAATCGAATCAAATTTGCAAAAGACATTTCAGTATGAGCCCATTTAGCAGTCTGACGTTCAACCGCCTCTGACCTGAGCGCATACACTTATTCGGTTCGGTTCGAACTGTTCATGTGTAACAGCGAATTTTAAGGAGACGGCAGTGGCAGTGAGAATTTGAATCAGGGAGGAAGGTGTGCCAGAGTAATCCATGCAGTTGTGTGAAATGATGTACCGAGGTGGCACCTGCCTAGTGAGCAGGGTACCTGTGTTCGATTCCCCGCACTGACACAAATTTTCGCTCGCCGCTTCAGTCTATATAATTATAATTGTTATTATTCACAATACGCACGTTTTCTACATCGGCATAAAATTAATAAGTTGATCTGTTGACTGCTGAGTGGTGATACGTTTTATATGCTTTTGAATCAAAGGGTGGGACAACAACAGGAACAATTTATTTTCATACTTCATACCTCTCCCTCTTTACTCACACACACACACACACACACACACACACACACACACACAGATGTATATATATATATATATACTGCTGTGGTCGGTCGGTTCTAGGCGCTTCAATCCGGAACCGCGCTGCTGCTACGGTCGCAGGTTCGAATCCTGCCTCGGGCGTGGATGTGTGTGATGTCCTTAGGTTAGTTAGGTTTAAGGTTTAAGTAGTTCTAAGTCTAGGGGACTGATGACATCATATATATCATCATCACACAATGAGCCAACTTTCGTACAGTATTGTATATTGTCCAAATAATTATTTTCTTTATGCTTTGAATTCAGCCTGAATTGTATTTAAATCCACAGATGCAATAATATACATATGTATTTCTTCAGTATGTTGTGCCTCCATAGATTCTATACTGTCAGGGTCAACCCTTACCAACTGAATACATGAACTGATGTACTCTTCTAATTGCATGATATTTACACCATTCACATGCAAATATGCCACAAAGCCAAAGGATGCAGCAGTAGTATATGGATGCCAGCGTGATGGCCTATCCACCGCAGTTGCTAGTGCACAGTTTTAATCAAACAATTTCCGAATGCTTTAGATAAATGGATGTGTGCCCTGATGTTAATTCAAACTCAGCTTCACCATAAATATCAAGTATCGAAAGTTTATGACCAAACATATGAAAATCAAAACGAGTGTAAGATGGATTATAATCCTTCACCATTTTATTCTGCGTATACTGCCTCATACTAACAAAGTGATCCCATTCGTACCACGAATACTTCACTACAGCACCAACATGTTGAACGTTTTCGACGTCTACATCTACTCCAAAGTCACTGTCTGGTGCTATACCGACATTCACCCCATTTAGAACGACTAGCCATCACATGCTGTGAGATGGCGGAATGTAGAACAAGGATCAATGAACTGAGGTTGCTCCTTGGTGGTAGAAAATAACTAAATGATAACAGGTCTGATATATCTCGAAGGTTGTCTGCAGACCCCTGCTGCTGGGCCAGGATGGATGATGGTATACTGAGCACTTGAATATTTTCATTCACCACTCCCACTGCTGGAATAAAAGAATAATGGAACGTAAGTATAAGTGAATATAAATGATTAGTAATAGTATTATTACTAACTGATGGATCAATATTTACTAGCTGACTATTTCAGCTTTTTGACCAAACTCTACTGACAGTGCCTCATGAAGACTCATTCAGCATCACATACAGATATGAAATTGTCTCCACTGGAAGAGGGAAAAGTGGTGGAATGGGAGAAGGAGAGTGAGGAAAGGAGGAGGGGTCAGAGGAGGGGTCAGGTAGGGATGACCACATGCTGACAGTGACCTTCAATGTGACAGGCAAAGTTGTAATATGATATCACTCACAAACTGCAGGCATAAGCTGAGTCAGGGTTTGGGCTTGTTCTCCCACTGCCCCTCTACTGATTTATAAATTGGGTATTAGATTTTGCTCTTGAGTAATGGCTTTCATCCTTTGGAAACTAATTAATATAATTTTCACTCTGCACTTGATATCATATCTATCCTAAGACGGCGTGTTAACTGTCCTGCTGTCAGTACAACCAAATCACTCTGTTTGTGTTTAGAAATGATCACTTCTATTTTTCTGTGGCCAACATCGATGTTCCCAAATATATTAACACCCGAATCAAATCACCATCCCACTTTGGGACACTGTATATTGCAGTAACCTGCCGCCTAATGGCACTTTCACTCTCGTTATTACGTTTTCAATGCTGATGAACCACCCCGAGGGAGACATTTTAAGTGAGAAAGCTCTACTGGCTTATCCAGTCTGGGTTACATAATTCAGTTAACACATGCATTCTTGAAGCTTTGTCAAGATCAGACAAGATGTGAGTTACCAAATTAGTAAGCAACACTTATCCTAGATAAAGGTTTCACTTTTAAATCTCAACTTAACATAATACATTTTAACATGCAATTCATGCATCTCAAATGATGGAGGTTTCTCTCTTTAGATATTGTGTTTTCAGGCATGATCACAACAATAAAATATAACCTTTTCATTTTTAATTAAAGGTGAAGTACATAGTTTTACCTAGCAAAGCATGAACCGACTGAAATCAATGCTAATTAATATCTCATCAGCGATAATATCATTGTGGCACTTAACGGTTCTAAAGATGCCATGACTGGTGGACTTGAAACGAATGCCATCTCTCGCCATCAGTTTCAACTCAAAGATTACATACAGGAACATACATTTTTGAGAGGAAAATCGTTTTGGCATAAGGTATCTAAGATCTCATTTACGAACATTTTGGCACTTAACACATTTGAGATCCCATTCTCCAGTTGAATGTGGCCCCACAAGATAAGTTCATATCACCTCAGAAGTTATGAAAACACAAAGTAATTACACTAGAAAATATTACCTTATTAGTAACAGAAATTGCCTGGCTTCTGTTTCCCAGTCACTAATAAAAAAAATGGTTCAAATGGCTCTGAGCACTATGGAACGTAACATCTCAGGTCATCAGTCCCCTAGAACTTACAACTACTTAAACCTAACTAACCTAAGGACATCACACACATCCATGCCCGACGCAGGATTCGAACCTGCGACCGTAGCAGTCACGCGGTTCCAGACTGAAGCGCCTATAACCGCACGGCCACCAGCGGCCGGCTAGTCACTAACATATCAACAATGAAAGTACCACTGAGCTACCACACTTCCTTCCTCATTTTTTCCGAGCTCTTTTCACACTTAACTTTCGCCGATGTAAAGTATCAAACCTTTGCTCACAAGCTGTAAGGCTAGAAATATTCACTACACGCAACTAACAGTAAATTGATGCGTCTTAACTTCAACAGGGAAATGCAGTTCTTGCTGATCAATTACATTATTTACATTTTCAAACCCTGCTATCGTACTATTCCAGTAACTCAAGAGAGCTGACACTAAGTGACACATCTTTCCGTTACTATTACTCTATAATGCTTCGACACTATAGCATCTCCAGTAATTTTTCGATCTATTGCAGTTTTGGAAACTTCTTTGGAAACTACACCAATCCTATACTTAATTTCCAAATAAAGTACATTAATAGAGCGATATGACAATTAATTAGCTGGCATACTTACAGCCATTTTTCTCAAATTCATGACTTTCGCACTTATTTCGTCTTCAATTTGTTTTCAATCTTCCTTTAAATCTCTGATCTATTAAGTACTTAAGCTTGTTCCTCAAGAGTATTATCTCTGGACTCGATCAGTACAGTGCCATCGACAAAATATTTTGTGGTTCCGCCTTTACACGTGATATATACGAACCTCAAAGTAACGACGTGTGGACGGCAACTGGAACAGTGAAAAACTGTAGCGGAATTCAGAATGCACTGCGGATGGCGAACGCTATGCGCAAAACTCGAGTAGCTGATCCTGAAAATTAGCCACTTTCACTGCACCGCATAATCAAAACCAACTTCAATTGTCCAACATCGACAAAGTGAATGTTCATGACTTATACAAGATGATCGTAAATTCCCGTTATAAACTTCTAGGACTTGTAGAGGTGAATGAGTGCATAATACAGGGTGTTCCAAAAAGAACCATCGGATTTAAAGAAATCATAAGTATTATGTAGGTGTGTGAACGACATACTGTTCGAAGGAGCCCACTCTCGTGTTTTACATCGTTCCCGCTAGGTAGCAGCAATGTGCCTCCAATTCAGTTCTAGTAAAAATGGTGTCGGAACAACAGAAATCGTTTTGTGTTCTACGTTTTGCGAATGCGGGTCAGTTATAATTGTTCAGTGTCACTTTCGTACTAGGTATGGTGTGGGTCCTCCTACAACACAGAGAATTAGACGATGGCGCGAACAATTCCGAGAAACAGGTTGTTTGTGTAAAGGTAAACCGCCGGGCCGTCCCAGGGTGTCTGACACAGACGTCCAACGCATCCGCCATAGTTTCACAAGGAGTCCGCAGATATCCGTTCGCCGTGCACCTCGACAGCTCATCATGCTCCCAATGTCCGTCTTACGTGTGTTGCGTGGACTTTTACACGTGAAAAACATACAAAATTCAGCTCCTGCAAGCTCTTCCTGAAGGTGACAAACATCAACGTGTAGAGTTCTGTAATTTCGTTCTTGGAAAGATGGAGGATGACAGTCTTCTTCCACGCTTAGTGTTAAGTGAAGAGGCAAAATTCCATTTAAATGGAGAGATGAACCTTCATAATGTGAGAATATGGGGTACAGAATAACCACATGAAGTTGTATAACTTGAGAGGGACTCTCCAAAATTTAATGTGCTTTGTGCAGTTTCACGGGAAAAGGTGTATGGTCCATTTTTCTTTCCCGAGAACGCTGTTACAGGAAGTTCATACCTGTATGTGTTTGAGAACTTTCTTTTCCCACGGTTGGAGACGGATTCCGTGCGGTAGCGTTCTCGCTTCCCATGCCCGGGTTCCCGGGTTCGATTCCCGGCGGGGTCAGGGATTTTATCTGCTTCGTGATGGCTGGGTGTTGTGTGATGTCCTTAGGTTAGTTAGGTTTAAGTAGTTCTAAGTTCTAGGGGACTGATGACCATAGATGTTAAGTCCCATAGTGCTCAGACCAGCCAGCCTAGACTGATTCGAACGAGTTCATTTACCAACAGGAGGGGGCACCACCACATTGGAATCTGGAAGTGCAAGAATTTTTAAATCAAAGGATTACTGAACGATGGATCACTTACAGTGGACCAAATGATTCAGCCTAACATTACTGGCCTCCAGGGTCACCGGACCTGACCATATGTGATTATTTTTTGTGGGAATTGATAAAAGACTCTGTTTATGTGCCTCCGTTACCAACAACAATGAATGAACTGAGACATCACATCACAGCAGCTGTGGAAGCTGTAACTGAAGACACTTTTGCTGCAATGTGGGAAAAATCTGATTACCGTATTGATATATGCGATGCATCCCAAGGGGGGCATATTGAACATCTATGAAAAGGTAGGGGCAAAAAAAGATTTTGAGTCTTAGAAAAGCAACTGCAATCACTCAACAGAGGAAAGTCCACTGGACCTGTCGGGAAACCAATTCGATTCTACACAGAGTACGTGAAAGAACTTCCCCCCCCCCCCCCCCCTTCTAACAGCCGTGTACCGCAAGTCTCTAGAGGAACGGAAGGTTCCAAATGATTGGAAAAGAGCGCAGATAGTCCCAGTCTTCAAGAAGGGTCGTCGAGCAGATGCGCAAAACTATAGACCTGTATCTCTGACGTCGATCTGTTGTAGAATTTTAGAACATGTTTTTTGCTCGAGTATCATGTCGTTTTTGGAAACCCAGAATCTACTATGTAGAAATCAACATGGATTCTGGAAACAGCGATCGTGTGAGACCCAACTCGCTTTATTTGTTCATGAGACCCAGAAAATATTAGACACAGGCTCCCAGGTAGAGGCTATTTTTCTTGACTTCCGGAAGGCGTTCGATGCAGTTCCGCACTGTCGCCTGATAAACAAAGTAAGAGCCTACGGAATATCAGACCACCTGTGTGGCTGGATTGAAGAGCTTTCAGCAAACAGAACACGGCATGTTGTTATCAATGGAGAGACGTCTACAGACGTTAAGGTAACCTCTGGCGTGCCACAGGGGAGTGTTATGGGACCATTGCTTTTCACAATATATATAAATGACCTAGTAGATAGTGTCGGAAGTTCCATGCGGCTTTTCGCGGATGATGCTGTAGTATACAGAGAAGTTGCAGCATTAGAAAATTGTAGCGAAATGCAGGAAGATCTGCAGCGGATAGGCACTTGGTGCCGGGAGTGGCAACTGACCTTTAACATAGGCAAATGTAATGTATTGCGAATACATGGAAAGAAGGATCCTTTATTGTATGATTATATGATAGCGGAACAAACACTGGTAGCAGTTACTTCTGTAAAATATCTGGGAGTATGCGTGCGGAACGATTTGAAGTGGAATGATTATATAAAATTAATTGTTGGTAAGGCGGGTACCAGGTTGAGATTCATTGGGAGAGTCCTTAGAAAATGTAGTCCATCAACAAAGGAGGTGGCTTACAAAACACTCGTTCGACCTATACTTGAGAATTGCTCATCAGTGTGGGATCCGTACCAGATCGGGTTCACGGAGTAGATAGAGAAGAACCAAAGAAGAGCGGCGCGTTTCGTCACAGGGTTATTTGGTAACCGTGATAGCGTTACGGAGATGTTTAGCAAACTCAAGTGGCAGACTCTGCAAGAGAGGCTCTCTGCATCGCGGTGTAGCTTGCTCGCCAGGTTTCGAGAAGGTGCGTTTCTCGATGAGGTATCGAATATATTGCTTCCCCCTACTTATACCTCCCGAGGAGATCACGAATGCAAAATTAGAGAGATTAGAGCGCGCACGGAGGCTTTCAGACAGTCGTTCTTCCCGCGAACCATACGCGACTGGAACAGGAACGGGAGGTAATGACAGTGGCACGTAAAGTGCCCTCCACCACACACCGTTGGGTGGCTTGCGGAGTATAAATGTAGAATGTAGATGTAGATGTAGAGTTTCATGTTCTTCAAAAGGCAAAACTCATTGTATATGTTTATTAGTTTCAGAAATGTAGACATGCCAGATCGTATGATTCTTTTCGATACACCCTGCATTTTGAACTGGAACCCATGTCTGGTAGAGTACCGTTTCAATTCTACAACGGTTTCAATTGAGATGTGTAACGCTTTCACATTTGCAAAGTTGCTTGTATGATTAATTCATCCACTTCGCTCGAGGAATACAAATAGGCGTGACGCAGTATGATTATTAGGCAGCAATTCAAAAGGAAACATGACGAAACATCCATTTATCACTTAAGCACATTTCTTTGTAATAACACTGAAACATTAAGTCTCTCCATTATTCTAAAACAAGAAAAAAGCAGCATTGTGTACGTACAGAACAGTACTGATGCATTACAACAGCGGCTCGATGTGGCGACCACCACCGTTGTTGCAGACATTGTACCTATGAAGCATGTTTTGGTACACACTCTCCATGCCACGTGGTGTCTCTTCAGTTTCTGGTGCAGCTAACAGAACTTGTGCCAGCAGATCTTTCCCTGTATCTACAGGAGTCTCGAAAATCTGCATATGACCCCACAAGAGGTAGTCCACTGGAGTTAAATCCGGTGATCGCGGTGGCTACGCGGTTGGACCACCTCAGTCTGCCGATCTTCCATCACATCGCCTGTTGAGAAGTCTTGGAACCGCACGTGAGAAGAGAGGTTGTACAACATCATGGTGAAACCACACTTACTGACGGACGTTTAGTGGCACAGCTTCCAAGAACGTGTCCAATACGTTTTTTGTGAACATGAGGTACACAGGGGCAGTTAGCTTGAGTGGAAGGAGTTATGGCGCAATCACGTGACCGTCCAGAATGTCTGCCCACGCGTTGATACCAGACTGGTGCTGAAATCCCTGAACAAGCGTGGGACGAGGATATCGGTCTGCCCAGACACGGCTGTTTGTCGAATTCAGAAGACAGCCCCTTGTGAACTTACATTCATCTATGAACAGAACGCTACGTGGAAATAGGGGTATGTCGATGCAGCGCTACAGGAACCACGTGCAGTACCCAGCACGTTGTGGAGAATCGGCTGGACCCATAGCGTGTACCCTTCGTATGTCGTACGTATGTAATCGATCTTCATGTAGAACGTCCCGGATGATAATGTGACTGACACGCGAAATTAGTCGCGTTCTCGTTGTGCGGATTCTCCTCAACGACGATGGAGTACATTTGCAAAATCGGACAACCGGAATTGCCGTGGAGCACCACAGCCCTTCCTCTTCACGATGAAGGTACCTGTTTATCGGAGCCGTTGGGTAACTTTGGCGAAACAGTTTGTACTACGTTACAGTAAACATTCGTGATACAGCCGAGCAGTGGCGGTTTCGTTACCTCGAGCTCCGCTAACACAAACATCACGTCTGTTTATTCCGAAAACGTATATCGGACCGTGTTTACTGCATCGGAGACGCATAGGCGGTGGGTAGGTCTCGCAGCAAGGCACACGTTAAGTGACGTAAGGCGACCGTCTGACGTAGTACGCGTCATCCTGTCTACAATATTGCATGCCAGGACAAGCAGCTCTGCCGGCCGGAGTGGCCGTGCGGTTCTAGGCGCTACAGTCTGGAACCGAGCGATCGCTACGGTCGCAGGTTCGAATCCTGCCTCGGGCATGGATGTGTGTGATGTCCTTAGGTTAGTTAGGTTTAAGTAGTTCTAAGTTCTAGGCGACTGATGACCTCAGAAGTTAAGTCGCATAGTGCTCATAGCCATTAGAACCTAGCAGCTCTGAGACTTTTGTCTTTGCGTCAGCAGACGTGGACGCGCTGAGCTGAATTGAAACCGTTGTAGAACGGATACGCTTTGTTTCCAGACATGGGTTCCTATTCAAAATATTACGTATCACTGCCCTGTACAAGTCCTATAAGTTTGTAACTGGAGTTTCCAGTCACCCTGTAAGTGTGTCAACTGTGTCACATGCTTTCACTGCGAAGACTTGCAATTAAAACCAGGATATTGGCGAAAAAACTGGTGGTAAGGACCTTTAACACCTCTCCTCCAGTTGCTAGACATATACAGGCGGTAACAATTTCATCCACCACCGGAACTCGAACAGGCTCATTTCCGAGTTGAGCTCCACCAGCCAGGTGTGCGTCACAGACCTGTGCTGCAGGTGCTCTGGTTGTCAGCTTCCTTACATGTAAGGAAATTGGGAAAAAACTTCTGTTCCTACGTAGATCTTTAGTATGGTGGCAGCCGCAGGTCACCTCAGTGTAAACATCACCGATCTTGTGTAGTTACATGTGCATTTGCAAGTGGCCAAGGGGGACAACAGCTACGTACTCAGACAGCCTCTCTCATTGCAGAGACGGAGAATCTGCCTTGGTTTCACATCTCGTGCCGTACCTCACTAAACACCCCCTGGCGTTCTGGTCAGAATGGACCAGCGGTATACATCGATTTATTGAAAACACTCGATGTGTGATTCTGATACATTCAGCTGACCCGTTGAAGTCTCGACGGGTCGATACCCATACACTCTGTGACTTGACGTCTTTTTTTATTCGATACGTCGAGTTGGCGAACTTCCTTTCTCATCCGTTTTGTCGTCGTATTCCGTTTATTGTCATATCTTGAGGGCTCACAGACATTGGTTGGTATCGTGAATAAGAACGTAATCGTCATCCAAGAGAATCAAACTTGTGACCAGATACTCACGTGTCAAGCTGAAGAGAGAGCAGTGCACGGGACGGAGAAGTATAAATTCCTGCTTGATGGAACTTACTATTTTCATTTACTTCTGATCTTCGCTCACAAGTACTGGGTAGGTGTATAAGTTAGTAGCGTTGTTTGACGGCCGCTGTGGCTGAGCGGTTCTAGGCGCTTCAGTCTGGAACCGCGTGACCGCTACGGTCGCAGTTTTGAATCCTGCCTCGGGCAGTCTAACAGTCTGCTAACGCTGGTGTAACTATTCGATTCAGCGGTTGTACAAATAATGTGGTTTTGAGGCGAAGAACTCGTGGCGCGATGTTCGGAGTGCATTTTCATCCGGGAAGGAGATTCCTTGAAGGTTTTTCGATTGAAAGCAGAAAAGATGAAAATCTGAGGACGCAAGTTCACGTGAATAAGGTGCGTGCGGAATGACTTCCAAACCCAACTCGCGTTCAGTATTTTTCGTCACTGTAACAAAATGCGGGTGGGCATTGGAGTACCATCACTCCATGCAGTCTTCCTGGTCGTTGTGTTTGCTCGCAGGGCCTTTGTTGGGAGGGTTTCTGCTTTTGTTTCGGTTCAACCATTCCCATTAACATAAAGACACCATTCCTCGTCACCAGTAAGGATACAGGATAGGAATCGTCGGTGTTGTTCACGAGCCAATTGATGACGAAAATTAGAAAAGCACACATGGTCACCTGCAGATTTTTTTTTTTTTTAAGTTTTTACTGAGAGCGTTCAGTACCCACACACCTGATTTTTGAACATTCCCAGCTACAAGAAAATGTCGCAGGATGGTAGAATCGCATTTGCCAACTCTGGAGTACAATGACGTGGATCATTGTGGATTAATGCTTTTAAGCGATCTTCATGAAACCCCGAAGCTCATCCTGACCTATTTCCGGCTACCTCCGCTGCTGTCAACATTTATTGAACTGAAAATGATGAATAAGTCGGAAATGTTCCTATCTCCCCACTTGGCACTTACTTTTCTAGCGTCCATCGCTCCACTCACTTTCTACAAATGACAAAATGGCAATATGTGAACTCAAACAGCAACAGTGAACTACAAATAAAAAATGACACTCGATAAATAAACCCACAGAGACTGAAATACCAACATGGAACACGAAAACGCTACGAACTTGTGAACCAACCTAATAACAAAACGGTGTACGACGCCATAGACGGTGAGCGTTCATCAGAGACAAGGGTACCACCAGGAGCGTCCCAGGGAAGTGTGGTAGGACCGCTGCTGTTCTCTGTATACCTGAACGACCTGACGAAACGGGTGGGCAGTAATCTGCGGTTGTTCGCTGATGACGCTGTAATGTACAGTAAGTGTTGTCGTTGAGTTATGTAGATGAATACAGGATGATTTAGGCAGAATATCTGTTTTGTGTGACGGATGCCAGCTTGCTCTAAAAGTGGAAAGATATAAGTTAATATGGATGAGTGGAGAAGACAATCCTAAAGTATTCGAATACAGCATTAGTGGTGTACCGCTACCACAGTCACGTCGATGAAATATATAAACGTAAAGATGCAATGCGATGTGAAACAGAACTAGCACTTAGGGTCTGTGGTAGAGAAGGTGAATGTTCAGCTTGGGATTATTGGCAGAATTATAGAAAAGTGTAGCTCATTTAGAAAGGAGATAGCGTATAAAACAGTAGTACGACCCATTCTTGGGTGCTTCTCGAGTGTTTGGAATGGCCATCACATCGGATTCATCATCATCATCATCATCATCATCAGTGTTCTGCCTAAAGGCAGGTTTTCACATGGTAGTTCCCCAGGCTGTCCAGCCTCCTGCCATCCTCTTCAGGTCTGCATAATTTCCTCTTCCTTTTATGTCGTCTATCATCTTGTATCTCCTTCTTCTTCTCAGTCTTCTCCCACAAACCAATCCTTCCAAAGCATCTACTAGCAAGCACTCCATTCTCAATGAATGTACCAACCAGTTTTTTTCCCTTTCTCTTACAACCTTCAGCAGACGTCTTTTCTCACCAACCCTTTCCAATACTCTTTCATTACTCACTCTTTCCATCCAGCTTATTCTCTCCATTGTCCTCTACATTCACATGCTTCTAACCTTTTTTCATCCTCTCGTCTCAGTGTCCATGTTTCTGCCCCATATCGTGCCACACTTCAGGCAAAATATTTGCCAAGCCTTTTCCTTAGTCCTTTATCTAATTTGCCACATAAGAGTCTCCTCTTTCTGTTGAATGCCTCCTTTGCTATGGAAATTTGAGTTTTCACCTCCTGGTGACATTTCAAGTCTTTAGTTATTGCGCTTCCGAAATATTTAAATTCACTTACTTGGCTAATGGTAGATTGTCCTATTTTAATATTGGACAGTCTGCGTCTTGTACTGATGAACATACCCTTTGTTTTTGCTGTGTTTATTTGCATCCCATATTCCACACAAGCTTCATTCAGATCTTTGAGCATAATATTCACTGCCCGCTCACTTTCTGCCACTAATACCATGTCATCAGCAAATCTTATACATTCTATTCTCTTTCCACCAATACATATTCCTCTTTTCCCATCTAAGCTTTTCGCAATAATCTCTTCAAGGTATACGTTAAACAACAGTGGGGAAAGGCAACAACCTTGTCTAACACCTCGTCCAATGCTGCTTCCTTCTGACATTTCGTTTCCAATCCTTATCCTTACTTTTTGGTGTAAATATAGATTCTGTATCAGTCGTCACTCTTTCCAATCTACTCCTTTCCTCTTCAAGATATCCATCAGCATGTTCCACTGAACTCTGTCAAAAGCCTTTCCTAAATCTATAAAAACAGCAAACATCGGATTAAAGAAATACATCGAAGTAATTCAGACACCGGCTGCTACATTGTTTACCGGTAGGCTCGATCAGCAAACGAGTATCATTGAAATCCTTTGTTTTCGTCAGAGCCAAGCGTATCGTCAGCAGTGCCCTAGGGAAGTGTGGTAGGAACGTTGTTGTTCTCTGTATGCGCAAATTATTTGACAGACAGGGTCAGCTGCAGCCTGCAGTCGTTTGCTGATGATGTCGTGGTGTACGGGGAGCTGTCGAAGTTGAGTGACTGTAGGAGGAAACAAAAAAAAAATTAGACAGAATTTGTAGTTGGCGTGGTGAATGGCAGCTGGCTCTTAATATAGAAAAAACAATGTAAGTTAATGCGGATGAGCAGATAAAACAAATGTGCAATGTTCGGATTCAGTATTACTAGTGTCCTGCTTGACTCCGTCACGTCGCTTAAATATCTGGGCGAAACGTTGCAGAGAGATGTAAAATGGTGCGGGCATGTGAGGGTTGTGGTAGGAAGGGCGAATGGAGGACTTCGACTGAATAGGAGAATTTGACGAAACTGTGCTTCATCTGTAATGGAGACCGTTTATGAGAGGCTGGTGCGACCTGCTCTTTAGCACTCCTCGAGTGTTTCGGATCCCTACCACAACGGACTAAAAGAAGACATCGAAACGATTCAGTGGCTTGCTGCTAGATTTGTTACCGGTAACTTCGAACAACACGTAAGTCTTACGGAGACACTTCGGGAACTGAAATGGGAATCTCTGTAAGGAAGGAGACGTTCTTTTCTGATGTGGTGTTCTCCACCAGACATCACGGCACCTAGAGTATCAGCAACCAAACTGGCAGCCTGCAGCCGCGGGTTGCCCGCTCGCGGGCACACCGAAGCACTACACAAACGACAGGCAATATTGATGAACGGCCACAACAGCAATAACAGCAACAACACCACTGCAAAGACATCAGCGGCCACCAGGGGCCACTACCGGCCCACATAAACATAAGGAAGAGGTCGTTGCAGATCCCGGAACTATTTTCCCACGTCAAACCACGTGATGGAAAATAGTTCCGAGGTCCTCATCCGCCGAAGCGCTAAAAGGCCGGCGCTCGGCCGCACATCGGGGCCTCCTACCTCTCCGATGTATTTTCCATCCCCGATGATCCCCCGTTCGATTACTCCCTCTTCCCGGATATCCGCGATCGAACTGACACCTCTGTCCCTCCCCTTGCTCCTGGTATCCAGTACTTGGACAACATTGCACACACAGAACTCAATGCCCCTATCACTACACAGGATCTCATTGCTACACTCCGCACAAAACGCAACACCGCTCCTGGTCACGATCGTGTCACCTACCGTCACCTTCGTGAAGCTCCTGTCTCTTTCCTCTCCACCTGGACAGGCTCTACAATGTAGTCCTGTCCACCGGTTACTACCCCGACCTGTGGAAAACTTCCCGTACCCTCATGCTCCTTAAACCTGGCAAACCGCCGTCCGCCGTCTCCTCCTGCCGTCCCATCAGCCTTACCTCGGTCTTCAGCAAGGTCCTGGAATCTATCCTCACCCGACGCATCCACCAGCATCTCCGCCAGCACCGCCTCCTTCCCGTTACCCAGTGTGGCTTTCGGCCGTCCTTCTCTTCCGACGACCTTCTCCTTCACCTCACTCATCTCCTTTCCGACCAGCTTAATTCCCGTCGCTCTGCAATCTTTCTCTCCCTGGACCTCGAACGTGCTTATGACCGCGTATGGATTTCCGGTCTCCTCTTCAAGCTCCAAACCTTCGCCCTTCCTATCAACTACGTCCGTCTGATCGGCTCCTTTCTCTCCCGCCGTCCTTCCTATGTCACCATCCATAACCCAGATTCCTACATCTTTTTCCCCTCCGCCGGTGTGGCCCAAGGCTCCGTCCTCTCCCCCCTTCTGTACCTTTTGTACACGGCGGACATGCCGCCGCCGTCACCCCCTGTCCACCTTCTCCAGTTTGCCGATGACACCGCCTTCCTTGCCCTTGCCCCCACCCTCCAGCCCTCCCAACACCTTCTCCAATCCCATCTTGACCGGTTCACCGCTTGGTGCAACTAGTGGTTGCTCAAGGTCAATCCCTCCAAAACCCAGGCGATCATAGTAGGCAAAACCACCCCTTCCTTCCGCCTCCTTGATTTCTATATCACCATCTATGGCCATCCTATCGCCCTCACTCCCACCCTTAAGTACCTTGGTGTCACCCTCGACCGTCACCTCTCCTGGACTCCCCACCTCCGGACAATCCAAGCCAAGGCACGCTCCCGACTCAGTCTCCTCAAGCTCCTCTCCGGCTGTACGTGGGGTCTGAACCCCTCCACCATTCTTCACACCTATAAATCCCTCATCCACCCTATCCTTTGTTATGCCCATCCGACTTGGATCTCCGCCCCCCCTACCTTTTACAAATTCCTCTAAATCCTTGAACGCCATGCTCTCCGCCTCGCCTATCGCATCCGTCTCCCCTCCCCCACGCGGATCCTGTACGATCTCATCCCCTTCCCCCACCTTCTCCTTTTCCTTGAAAGGATACGGATCCTGTACACCTCCCGTAAACTCGATCTTCCTCACCCGCTAGTCTCCCCGATCCTCTCCCACCCCTGACCACTGCCGCGCCTGTACTCCCACATCCCACCCGGTCTCCATCTCTCAACCCTCCTTACCCTCTCCCAAGGTGGCTTCCACCAGCTCCCCCTCCCTGATGATGTCCTCCTCCCCTCCATCTACCCCTCCTATCAACTTTCACCCTGCCCCACCCCCCCTATTCTGGTGTCCTTTCCTTTAGGCACCATCCATCCCTTCTCTTCCCTTCTCTTTCCTTTTACCCCATCCCCTCCTTCCACCCCTCTTCCCCCAGGCTTCCCCTCCCCTTTCCTCACTCCCCCTATCTCCCCTGCCCGTGCCATCTCTGCTTTCCCCTCTCGCTCTCCCACTATCATTCCTCCTCCTCCTCTCTTGGCAGGTCCCCAGGCTCGCACAGTCTCGTGTGTGTGCCTTCAATTGTGTTTAGTGTTTGTTCGCCGTCACGCCGCCACTGTTCACGGGTACCGTCGCCATCATCCATGTTTTGTGCGCCGTGTCAACTAGTGTCAGTGATGTTTTCTCGTCCAGCGTGAACGGCTCCGCGTTTTTTGTTTTTTAGTGTCTAGATTGTTTTGCCCGCCGTTTTGATTGTATTCTCTGTGCCCCCTCTATGTTTTACTTATTGTAAACCTCAAGGCTGAAGAGCAGCGTACTCAGCTGCTGGCAGCCCGCCTTGTGTAAGGTGATAAAAATCACAATAAAGAAAAAAAAACCGCACATCGGCAGTTCATCGACCGCCAGCAGAGATGGACAGCTGCCGCCCCGGCAGCCTGGCTTGGATCTTCTCGCTGATCTCTGGATTAGGCTTGGTATATCGGAGGAGTCTCTGGCGGAGACTATTAGGAAATTATTTCAGTTGTTTTCTATATTATTCTTGTATGTAGTTGTGATTCGAAGACATATCACTGTTTTGTGTTGGTGTTATATTTGGAGAATTTATTTTTATTAATTGGACAGTCCAAATGAATTGTTTTCGGACTTGATCGTTAGTTTCTTCTGCTTACGCAAACACATCATTTTCGAGGAACGCTATTGATAAAATCTAGATAACTGGTATTTGAAGCTGACTACCGAACAATTCTACTGCGGTCAACATATATTGCACTTAAGAACTACAAACATAAGATAAGAGAAATTAGGGCTAATACGGAGGCGTATTGACAGTCGTTCCTCCCTCGCTCTATCTGTGAGTACAAAGGGAAAGGAAATGACTAGTAGTCCGCCGTGCACCGTTTGGTTGCTTGTGGGCTATGTACGTAGATGTGTGCTGAATGGCAGCATCATACCAAGTGAATTTTAAGAGTAATTCGTAAAAAGGATGAACAAAATACACATCATCATTCTGCAAATGCTCTTTAGTACAGAATGAAATTTTCACTCTACAGCGGAGTGTGCGCTAATGTGAAACTTCCTGGCAGATTAAAACTGTGTGCCGCACGGAGACGCGAGCTCGGGACCTTTGCCTTTCGCGAGCAAGTGCTGTACAAACTGAGCTACCCAAGCACGACTCACGCCCCGTCCTCATAGCTTTACTGCTGGCAGAAGTAAAGCTGTGAGGACGGGGCGTGAGTCGTCCTTGGGTAGCTCACTTCATACAGCACTTGCCGGAAAGGCAAAGGTCCCGAGTTCGAGTCTCGGTCCGGCCCACACTTTTAATCTGCCAGGAAGGCTCTTTAGTACAATTTGTAAAACGTATCCCACACGACCAGACGGAGATAACGCGCTCGGATCGAGAAAACGAGGAAGAAAAAGTTTATCACAAACATAGTGTTAATCAGAGGCGCGAGTTATGGGAACAGGATGAAACGTATTAATGATAAATCGCCGTACAACCGTATTTGGCCCCTGTAGGCATTACCTGTAGAAAGTCGTTCTATAATATCTTAACCCTTCCGCATCCAAAATTTCCAACTTTTGGGGCGTCTGGTATTCCTATGTGCGGCTGTAAGCATGACAATCTGTCCCGCAACGTTACATCAACATCCCATCGACAATGTACCAGAAGACACGGCAACGAAGGTGCACCCAAACGTCATGACCGCAGTCTGATATTATAAGCACTGTACTCAATTTTCTTCGAGAATAGCTTTAACGAAAATGTTAATTGCAAAAAAAAAATGTATGATTTTGATATATAGTCATAGAATCGATGCTACCGTACGAAGTAATGCATGCACAAAGAAGCACCTAAGATTTTTTTTAAATCCATTCCTAGGTTCTTGCAGCATCGTCGAGTACTGAGAACGGCGCAAGAAGTAGCAACCACCGCAGAGATAATGCAGTGCATTAAAGCGGAACCGCGAGACGCCGGCGAGTTGGCGGGAAGAAGCGGCGACTCCCGTAGCTCCGAGGCGCCACCGCCGGGTCTCTGCCCTGGAACAGCGTCGCCAGGGGCCAGCGGGGCAGTTCTGGTAGGGGTCGGACTATGCCCACTTCCAGGGAGTTCCTGCGAGAGTAACGTCGCTGTGTTGCCTACTCGCAGCTGCCAACACGCACACCGTGTCAACCGACAGGTAGTAGAGAGACTTCCGCCTCCTGTCAACTGTGCCCACGCACCAACGCTATCAGAACTGTGTCAACAAGTGTGCACAAATTTGTGTTTTCTCGTGACTAGTGAAGCTACAGTGTGGCCTTTCTGAACTTGTATCAACTCGTCACTCAGTAATCGTGGCTCGTTTAACGTGTTCTGAACCGCAAGGCGATTTCTGTGGTTTCATAGCTACAGCCCAGGCTGGCGACCAAAGATAAGTTTTGTTGTAATTAATAAGATATTGTCGCAGAAACAGCTGAGTTGTATAGTCACCGTGGTGCAGTGGTTATGATGATAGAGTGTTGCATGGAGGGACGTGAGTTGAAAACTCCTCTAAATTGTACAATTTTAATTTCTTTATCAGGTTCGATTACATTCTAACAGTATCCACAAATGTCAAGAATCATTGTGCTGCAATGTTTTATAACTATATATACCGTATATGTTCTGGTAGGTGGTAGTTCGCTCCGCGCCCTTGTATGTGCAAGTGCTGAATAAACCTTCGTTAACTGAAGTTATAAATACAAAATCAAATAGAGGTAATGCAGGAGTGCAGCCTTCTTCTCCCAGTAGTTACCTACATCCTTCTGAATCTGCTTAGTGTATTCATCTCTTGGTCTCCCTCCACGATTGTTACCCTCCACGCTGCCCTCCAATGCTAAAATTATGATCCCTTGATGCCTCAGAACATGTCCTACCAACCGGTCCCTTCTTCTTGTCAAGTTGTGCCACAAACTCCTCTTCTCCCCACTTCTATTCAATACCTCCTCATTACTTATGTGATTTACGCATCTAATCTTCAGCATTTTTCTGTAGCACCAAATTTCAAAAGCTTCTGTTCTTTTCTTGTGTTAACTGTTTATCGCCCATGTTTCACTTCCATACATGGCTACACTCCATACAAATACTTATTTATTTTTTATTTATTTATTGTTCCGTGGGACCAAATTAAGGAGAAGTCTCCATGGTCATGGAACGAGTCAATACATTAAATTACAACACGATATTAGAAACAGATAAAATGAAATATAAAAAAACATATTCAGGTGACAAGTCGAAAATTTAAGTAAAGAAAATCAACAAAGTAACACTGGAATTTGCTTAAATTTTTTGCTGTTCCAGGAGCTCCTCGACAGAATAGGAGTGAGCCATGAGGAAACTCTTCAGTTTGGACTTAAAAGTGTTTGGGGCACTGCTCAGATTTTTGAGTTCTTGTGGTAGCTTATTGAAAATGGATGCAGCAGAATACTGCACTCCTTTCTGCAGAAGAGTCAGGGAAGTGCATCCCACATACAGATTTGATTTGTGCCTAGTATTAACTGAGTGAAATCTGCTAACTGTTGGGAATAGGCTAAAATTGCTAACAACAAACGACATTAAACAAAATATATACTGTGAGGGCAATGTCAGAATTCCCAGACTACTGAATAGGGGTCGACAAGAGGTTCTCGAACTTACACCACATATAGCTCGAACAGCCCGTTTTTGAGCCAAAAATACCCTTTTTGAATCAGAAAAATTACCCCAAAAAAATAATACCATACGACATAAGCGTATGGAAATATGCAAAGTAGACTACTTTTCGTGTTGAAGTGTCACTTATTTCAGATACTGTTCTAATGGTAAATGAAGCAGCATTTAGTTTCTGAACAAGATCCTGAACATGGGCTTTCCACAACAGCTTACTATCTATCCGAACACCTAGGAACTTGAACTGTTCCGTCTCACTTATAATATGCCCATTCTGTCTGATCAAAATATCGGTTCTTGTTGAATTGTGTGTTAGAAACTGTAAAAACTGAGTCATACTGTGATTTAGCATCTAATTATTTTCCACAAGCCACGAACTTATTTTATGAACTACGTTATTTGATACTGTTTCAATATTACACACAAGATGCTACACTATCAAGCTGGTGTCATCAGCAAACAGAAATATTTTTGAATCACCTGTAATACTAGAAGGCATATCATTTATATAAATAAGGAACAGCAGTGGCCCCAGCACCGACCCTTGGGGAACACCCCACTTAACAGTGCCCCATTGGGACTGAACATCACTACCACTCTCAATATTGCGGAGAATTACCTTCTGCTTTCTGTTCTTAAGGTAAGAGGCGAACCAATTGTAAGCTAATCCCCTTACTCCATAATGGTCCAACTTCTGCAGCAACATTTTGTGGTCAACAAAGTCAAAAGCCTTCGTTAAATCAAAGAAAACACCTAGCGTTCGCAACCTTTTATTTAATCCGTCCAAAACCTCACTGAGAAAAGAGAATATAGCATTTTCAGTTGTTAAACCATTTCTAAAACCAAACTGAACATTTGACAGCAAATTATGTGAATTTAAATGCTCCAGTAACCTTGCATATACAACCTTCTCGATAACTTTAGCAAACACCGATGGCATAGAAATAGGTCTATAATTGCCAACATTATCCCTGTCTCCCTTTTTATAAAGTGTCTTCACTACCGAGTACTTTAATCGGTCAGGAAACCGACCACTACTAAAGGAAAAGTTACATATATGGCTAAGTACTGGGCTAACATACATAGAACAATACTTCAGTATTCTGCTAGATACCCCGTCATATCCATGAGAGTTCTTGGTCTTTAGTGATTTAATTATTAACTCAATCTCCCTCTTGTCAGTATCATGGAGGAGCATTTCAGGTAACAGTCTCGGAACACTTTTTTCTACGAGCGCTATATGATTCCCTGTTGGGACTAGGTTTCTATTTAGTCACCTGCTATATCCAGAAAGTGATTATTAAATACTGCACATATATGCGACTTATCAGTAACACGGACATTCCCACTACGCACTGATTCTATATCCTCGACCTGTCTCTGCAGACCAGCCACTTCCTTTATGACTGACCATACGGTTCTAATTTTATCCTGAGACTTAGCTAATCTGTCTGCATACCACATACTTTTTGCCTTCCTAATAACATTTTTAAGCACCTTACAATACTGTCTGTAATAGTCTGCTGCATTTAGAATTTGACTGTTTCTAACGTTTTGATATAATTGCCACATTGTTCTACAAGATATTCTTATTCCTCTAGTCAGCCACCCAGGCTGCCTGTTTGTGCTAGTACCCTGTTTTGAACGTTCTAACGGAAGGCAACTTTCAAAGAGCGAGAAAAGTCTTGAGAAAAGCATTATATTTATCGTCTACTGTATCAGCGCTATAAACATCTTGCCACTCTTGTTCCTTGATAAGGTTTACAAAGGTCTCTATAGCAACTGGACCAGCTTTCCTAAACAGCTGATGACTATATTTAACACGTGTTGCAGCACAAAAATATTTTAGAGTTAAAATTTGTGCATCATGATCTGAAAGGCCATTCACCTTTTTGCTAACAGAATGCCCTTCTAG
Organism: Schistocerca piceifrons; assembly: GCF_021461385.2. Classification (NCBI taxonomy): domain Eukaryota; kingdom Metazoa; phylum Arthropoda; class Insecta; order Orthoptera; family Acrididae; genus Schistocerca; species Schistocerca piceifrons. The sequence goes on from NC_060143.1 coordinate 565,714,826, forward strand.
TAATGAGGAATGAACAAATATGTTGTCTATGGTTGTTCTACTGTTCCCTTGCACTCTCGTTGGAAAGAATACGGTTTGCATAAGATTATATGAATTAAGGAGGTCTACCAGCATCCTCTTCCTTGCACAATCACTTATACAATTAATATTGAAGTCACCACATATAACTAACTTTTTGTATTTCCTATAAAGTGAACCAAGAACCTCCTCTAGCTTTAGCAAAAATGTTGTGAAATCGGAGTCTGGGAATCTATAAATAACAACAGTTAGAAGTTTAGCTCCGTTAAATTTAACCACACCTGCACGACATTCAAACACCTTTTCAGTGCAGTTCTTTGAAACATCAATTGACTCAAATGGGATGCCGTTTTTCACATACATGGCTACTCCCCCACACCGCAAAGAGCTCCTCGAAAAGCTGCCAGCCAACCTGTATCCTAGTAAAGGAAGCCTCTGAATCATCTCCTTATTTAAGAAGTGTTCAGATATACCAACAATTTCAGAGTCAACATCTATAAGCGGTTCACTAACTTTATCTCTAATACCTTGTATATTTTGATGAAATATACTAATTCCCTCATTACTCGGATACCTAAGCTTTGTCAAAAGTGGTTCCTTTGTTAGAGAGACTTCTTTTAAGCAGAAATACATATCAGCTGACTTCAATCTAAAAAAGGTGCAGCTCTAACACCCACTACTGTAGGAATTTTCCCATGAGTGATCCCACCAACCCCACCTATGATGTCACCTATAAGCTTTGCCAACCTCCCCTTCCCATACCTGTTGAGGTGCAGGCCATGTCTAGTGAAACTCGTCCTGCTGATAGACTCCACCGACACCACTGAAATGTGACCCATGCTTTCTGTCATCAGCGCACCCCCAAGTCTCATGTCATTACGCCTGACGGCTGTATTAAGATGAGGCCGATCGTGACGCTGAAACATTTCCACGAAATGCACATTCGTGTTGCCAGTCTGAGTGGCTATCTTTTCCAGGTCACCATCTATGTCATACTCCCCATCCCTATCAATACTGTTACCAGCCCCACCCACAATCACTACCTGATCCTCTTTAGTATAATCCCTACATAACCCCCCTATGTTAACAGTCACCTGAGCCAATCCTGCATTAGGCTTCACAATGCTGGTGACCTGGTACTCACTCCCCAGCACTTCCTGCAACTGCTGGCCTACACCTCTGCCATGAGAAGTACTTAACAGCAGAACCTTCTTCTTCCTCTTCAACGTTGCAACTATTCTAGCCACCGTAACTACTGAGGTCTGCTGCATACTTCCTACATCTACAGCTACTAGAGATTCCTCTCCACTAAACTCTGACAGTTGGTCATATCTATTGTAAACACCAATAGTAAAACTATCTGAAATCTTCTTCAACTAGCAGATCTCTTGCCAACAGCCAGCTCCCATTCCCCAATCCCCTTCTCCCTCCTCATCCCATCTAGCTCCTCCTGTGCGTTTTTCAACTGCACCTGAAGGGCACAGATCTTACGCTCCTGCTCCTCTATCAACTTACTCTTGCTACATAACCTGCAGTTCCAGGAGAGGATCTCACCAGAATGCCCACTGGTTTCCCCACTGCATTCCCCCCAGTGAAAATACTTCGAACAAGTCTCACACCGCAATCCACTACTCACGACCTACGGCAAAGCCCACATTTCTCACTCATGGTAAAATTTTACTTTTTCTAAGTTCCGCTACTACAATAAGAAGATGTTAAAAACCTGACTACAATAAACACAAACTTACTATACAAGGGAAGTAACTACTATTATTAACAGTATTAATAAACAACAAATGTGAATAAAACAAAAGACTAATACAGAAAGAGAATCAAACGTCTAATGAGACAGTAACGAAGCTGAAAACAGTTCCCAGAAGGTTCTTCTGAAATTATTTCACCAGAAAACACTAAAAACTCCGGTTGAAGACTACTATAGTTCCTAAATAAACCAATATACACCAACAATTAATTAGTACTTAGCTTTCGATGCGCCGCTACAGCTGTAACTGGTCAGCGTCAGAAACGACATCCTTACACTTAAAAAATCTATACTCGATGTTAACAAATTCCTCTTCTTCAGAAACGCTTTACTTGCCATTGCCCGTCTACATTTTATATCCTCTCTACTTCGACCATCATCAGTTATTTTGCTCCCCAAATAGCAAAACTCCTTTACTACTTAAATGTCTCATTTCCTATTCTAATTCCCTCAGCATCACCCGACTTAATTCGACTACATTCCATTATCCTCGTTTTGCTTTTGTTGATGTTCATCTTATATCCTCCTTTCAAGACACTGTCCATTGCGTTCAACTGCTCTACCATGTCCATTGCTGTCTCTGATAGAATTACAATGTCATCGGCGAACCTCTAAGTTTTTATTTCTTCTCCATAGATTTTAACACCTACTCCGAATTTTTCTTTTGTTTCCTTCGCCGCTTGCTCAATGTACAGATTGAATAACATCGGGGAGAGGCTACAACCCTGTCTCACTCCCTTCCCAACCGCTGCTTTACTTTTATGCCCCTCGACTCTCATAACTGCCATCTGGTTTCTGTACGAATTGTAAATAGCCTTTCGCTCCCTGTATTTTACCCCTGCCACCTTCAGAATTTGAGAGAGAGTATTCCAATCAACATTGTCAAAAGCTTTCTCTAAATCTACAAACGTAGGTTTGCCTTTCCTTAATCTTTCTGCTAAGATAAGTCGTAAGGTCAGTATTGCCTCACGTGTTCCAATATTTCTACGGAACCCAAACTGATCTTCCCCGAGGTCGGCTTCTACCAGTTTTTCCATTCGTCTGTAAAGAATTCGTGTTAGTATTTTGCAGCCGTGACTTATTAAACTGTTAGTTCGGTAATTTTCACATCTTTCAACACTGCTTTCTTTGGGCTTGGAATTATTATATTCTTCTTGAAGTCTTAGGGTATTTCGCCTGTCTCATACATCTTGCTCACCAGATGGTAGTTTTGTCAGGACTGGCTCTCCCAAGGCCGTCAGTAGTTACAACGGAATGTTCTCTACTCCCGGGGCCTGTTTCGACTCAGGTCTTTCAGTGCTCTGTCAAACTCTTCACGCAGTATCGTATCTCCCACTTCATCTTCATCTACATCCTCTTCCATTTCCATAATACTATACTCAAGTACATCGCCCTTGTATAATCCCTTTATATACTCCTTCCACCTTTCTGCTTTCCCTTCTTTGCTTAGAGCTGGGTTTCCATCTGAGCTCTTGATATTCATACAAGTGGGTCTCTTTTCTCCAAAGGTCTCTTTAATTTTCCTGTAGGCAGTATCTATCTTACCCCTAGTGAGATAAGCCTCTACATCCTTACATTTGTCCTCTAGCCATGCCTGCTTAGCCATTTTGCATTTCCTGTCCGTCTCATTTTTGAGACGTTTGTATTCTTTTTTGCCTGTTTCATTTACTGCATATTTATATTTTCTCCTTTCATCAATTAAATTCAATATTTCTTCAGTTACCCAAGGATTTCTACTAGCCCTCGTTTTTTACGTACTTTATCCACTACTGCCTTCACTGCTTCATCCCTCAGAGCTACCGATTCGTCTTCTATTGTACTTCTTTCCCCCATTCCTGTCAATTGTTCCCTTATGCTCTCCCTGAAACTCTGTACAACCTCTGGTTTTGTCAGTTTATCCAGGTCCCATCTCCTCAAATTCCCATCTTTTTGCAGTTTCTTCAGTTTTAATCTACAGTTCATAACCAATAGAGTGTGGTTAGTCCACATCTGCCCCTGGAAATGTCTTACAATTTAAAACCTGGTTCCTAAATCTCTGTCTTATCATTATATAATCTATCTGATACCTTCTAGTTTCTTCAGGCTTCTTCCATGTATACAACCTTCTTTTATGATTCTTGAACCAAGTGTTAGCCATGATTAAGTTATGCTCTGTGCAAAATTCTACCAGACGGCTTCCTCTTTCATTTCTTAAACACATGCGCTTAGATATCCTAAAGAAATTCCATTACAAAAATGGTTCAAATGGCTCTGAGCACTATGGGACTCAACATCTTTGGTCATAAGTCCCCTAGAACGTAGAACTACATAAACCTAACTAACCTAGGGACAGCATACACACCCATGCCCGAGGCAGAATTCGAACCTGCGACCGTAGCAGTCCCGCGGTTCCGGACTGCAGCGCCAGGACCGCTAGACCACCGCGGCCGGCAAATTCCATTACACACCTGAGGCCGGACATTTAGAATTTATTAAGACATACGATAGAATCCGCAAGAGATTTTTCAGGCCAGGTTTATTTCGGAGTGTCCATCTCTCTGTGACGCACTGTCTAGAGTGCCAGAGGAGAAAGGCAGTTCCTCAGAAACCACCTCGCCGACTCATACCAATTCCACCAGCCGAAAGGCCTTTCCAGCGTGTTGGGATTGACCTCCTTGGACGATTTCCAAAGTCTGCTAAAGGCAATAGCTGGATTATTGTTTGCACTGATCTGCAAACTAACGGGCTTACTGAACGCTTTAATAAGACCTTGGCCGACATGCTATTAATGTTCGTCAGTGTCGAGCAGATATACTGGGAATAGGTGCTACCTTTCGTGACGTTTGCCTACAACACCGCCAAACAACACACCACGGAATTTACGCCATAGTGTGGCGACTACTACTATGGACATTGTGTTTTTGTTACATCCTGATGACGTGGACGACGACTACATCGGCCAAGTGTTAACCAGAGCTGAGGAAGCTCGGCAGTTAGCTCGACTCCGCACGTTGTAGGCTCAAGAAAACGAGCGCCGAAGTTATGACGCGAACTACCGCCCTGTTGTCTACCAGCCTGGTGACCTGATCTTCACTCCTGTTCGAAAGGTTGGTCTCTCTGAGAAGCTCCTCAGGTGCTACTTTGGACTTTATAAGGTTGTAAGACAGTTGCCTGATGTTACTTATGAAGTTGAAGATTTCGATCCCGACACAAGACGACGAAAGATCAGAGATGCGGTGAACGCCCTTCGAATGAAACTCTATCAGGATCCTGCAGCCCAGGGTAAATTCGAAGCTCCAGCGACAGGCAACAAGTGGAAAGATGACTAAGAGCGTAGCGGTAAAGGAAGTTCTAAGAAGATCGCGCCAGGGCGAACATGAGTTATCGGGAGTCGGAGTATGCAGGACCGATGACTTGTTCTGGGACTAGGAGGATGTAACACCGAGACGCTGTTCACTTAAGGAGGGAGCGATGCCGCAGAAGGAGCTGAGTTGCACAGTCACCATGGTCGGAAGGTGTCATCTTGCCCTTACCGAAAAAAGGTAACAGCAGGAAGGTAGAAAACATGCGACCCATCACACTCCTGAATTCCGATTTCAAAATCATTACCAGATCGATTAAACTACGGATGCAAACCGTTATGTCCAAGGTTTTAGGCAGTTACCAGTACAGAGCAGTGCAAGGCTGAAGTGCAATCTCAGCTGCCTGCGATTTGAGGGACATCATTGTTCATATGCTGAAACCAAACGACAGGGGTGTTCTGATCTTTATAGATTTTGAGAAGGCTTATGACCGTGTATGTCATGAATTCCTCTTTAAAAGCATGAAGAAACTAGGATTTGAACCTCATCTCATTGAATTAATTCACAAACTTACTACAAACGCCTCTTCACGGATTATCATTAATGGCAATTTCACAAAAGAAGTTTCCATTGGGCAATCCATCCACCAAGGATCTCCTCTGCCAATGATTTTGTACACCATCACATAGGAGCCGCTTCTGAACAACTTAGCGCATAGCAGGATTGGGCTTAGCGTCTAGTCTGTCACTGCCCCATGCATTGCGTATGCTGACGATATATGCGTAACTGTGTCACATCAAAAGAACTTCTGTCAGCAGAAACTCTTTTACAAACATTCACGTTTCTTTCAGGAGCAGTACTAAATAGAAATAAAACCACAGCTTTCCAGATCGGAGGCGGTTTCGTAGATATATCCCATGTTATCTGGTGCAACGTGAAGGATTATCACAAAACTCTCGGTGTTACCTTTGAGACCAAACAAGACTAATTCCTGACGACGAACTGGTCACCCATGCTTAATAAATTATGAGCTACTTTGATACTTCACTCCGACCGTGACTTGAACATACTACAGAATGTTAAGACCATAGAGACCGCAATTACAAGCACGATGAATTGTTTGGCGCAAATTCTTGCTATCTCCGCCCATCTAGCAAAGAGGATACAACAAGCGATATACTGGTTTCTTTGTAGAGGGCACATTTTCAAAGTTCAACTCGATACATTAATCTTACCTTCGTCCAAAGGTGGCCTCAACCTCATTAATATACACAAAAACTGTGTAACCATGCTCCTAAATCGCATCAGGAAGGAGTATCGTACTCGGAGGACCAGTATCATCACAAACTTCATTCAGCGGTAGAAGCCTCATAGCCTTGACCCACCGGCATTCCACATTCTTACCGACATGTGCGACTGTACTACATGGAAATGAGCTACATTCAACACAACATCGTCGATAACGAAAGCCTGACGAACAGCAAATTATATGACCTTCTCATGACAACAAACCACAGAAATCGTCTCGAAGAAAAACATCCACATACATATTGGAGTATAGTATGGCGGAATGTGCACAGTGACATGTTACCATCACGCATCGTAGCCGACTGGTATCCAACAGTCAACGATAAAGTAGCAACTAATGAAAAGCTACATAAGATAGGCCTTCATCCAACGCCCAACTGTGACGCATGCGGAAGAGTCGATACGCTTATTCATAGGCTCACGTGCGGACATACAGAAGATTTTACATTCCTTCGTCAACGATTGTCGGTGATAGACTGTACGACGCCCAATGGTGTAGACCTTTTAGAGATCATTCAGGCACAAAAACTGAGATATCCACAAACAAAAAACAACGCTGCAATGGGGATCATTGGCCACACAATATCGTTTATTATGCAGAATAGGCATGCTACTTTCTGACTATTATTCTTACATAGAAATTGAACACCTTAAAATGAGCCAACATTGTGACTACAGAAGGTTATTTGGAAATACGCTCAAAATCATAATTAACGGTTAAATACTTCAAATCCAATATTTTGGATAACAGAGGTTGCCAGTGATCTGTATGTATGAATCCTAGTTGCTTCCTGGGACTTTAGCTCTTGTCGAAATCTTTAGATAATATCAGTAGTGGGACAAAGTATGTATGGGAACACTCTGCATTGTTGCCAATTGTATTCAAGATGGCAACGATGACGTCATCCAAGATGGCGACGAGATGACTGGAAACAGCGCATGACGTCATTCAAGATACCGGATTTTGGCGGAAAGAAAACCAATTGCGCTACCTCCACTAACGTAGCCCCCAGAAAATTGGCGCGAAATTTGAATTTTGGCGGGAAAATAGGTCAATTGTGCTAGGTTCACTAACCTAACCCTCCAGAAAAAATTGGCGCCAAATTCCAATTCCAACATCATTATTCATTATCATTTATTATCATTCATTACCATTTATAATTAACTATTATAATTATTATTATTATTTATTATTATTGGCCTACCTCCACTAGAAAATTGCGCCAAATTCAAATTAGAACACGATAATGTCTCGAAAACTGTACTTGTATTTAATATTATTATCATTTATTATTTATTCAAGATGTCCAATTTCGGTGGGGAGAAAGCCATTTGCGTTATATACATAACAAAACTCTGTCACAAGTTCTAATTCCAACACTATAATCGATCACACGTACGAAATAGTCCACATCCTACGAACTTTGACTGTCACTTACCTTTTTTCAGTGTTAACCTATCAGAATCGCGTCAAATAATAATCTACACTTGTACTAACGTAATTCACATCCTCTGATTTTGCAAGGAGAGAGGACTGGCGACTTTATTTCAAGCAGTACCATCATCACTTGTTCTCCAACAGACTTAGTACACATCTTCGTGATGGCGACACCCAGTGTGCTCGCCACTACGTCCAGACTCCAACTGACTTAGTTCAAATCATTGCCAGCGGTCAGTGGTAACCCATGCGCATGCCACAGGTCCAGTGTCCACTTGGACGGTGCAGATCTAGCGGCGTAAATATGTTTTACTCGTTCGAACCTGCCGGTTCTGACGTCACAACAAACTGTTAGCAATCTACCACGTGGATTCTTGACGGAAAAAGAACACACTTGGCGCCAAAATTGTTTGCTGGAGAGTGGAATCTGAACTGACGTCACTCAAAGGCCAGTCCACCATGTGGCGTGCTCGACAAAGGATGCTCTCTCTAAGTTAACTGACTCAAGATGGTCTGCTCTCCCTCTCTCTCTCCCTCTCTCTCTCTCTCTTGCACGCGCGCGAGTTATAACCGGACACACACGGTGCGACACCACCCTGCAGACGTGTCCGACCACTTATGTCACACCCTCTCGATCACCACCTCCATACACGCACCGGACATAGTCTTCTGTAAATATTGTAACATCCCCATCACGCATTTCAGTGTTTATCATGTTCAATAATTCAATTTACAATTTCATACAGGCATAAAATGGTGTTCAACTACCTACTTTCAACTACTTTTCAAGGACCAGATCGCCACCTCTTCCTAGGAACCCTTGCCGAATTGGAATTCTGGCAGTAAATAAAGGTCACTTGCGCTTTCGATACCAACCTAAGAAAATTGCGCGTAAAGAATGGACACGTGTACTAACCTCAGCCACCAGACCACCACTTCCTCCTAAGATCAGGTGCCAAGTGTGAAATCTGCCAGTAAACAAACTCACTTGCGTTTTCACTACCAACTTAAGAAAATTGATGCAAACGAAGCTCACCACCACCACCACTTCCTAGGGGCGGGTGGTAAAAAGACTCAGTCAGCACTAGGCTGATGGAGGGAGGAAGGAGTGTACAGTATTTATTTGCGAGCAATTTACTTAGGGATGGAGTATATGTATCACAGAACACATGCTCTGACAAGTCCCACATCATACAGGGATGCAAACCACTTCTACATAACTTATGTGTAAAGCTCTACACACACTCTTCCTAATTGTAAACCGTCAAAAATAACCCAATGCACAGCCTACATACATGTGAACCACTCCTTAACAATGCACAGCATTTATGTCCATATAGACAAACAACTCCTAAATTGTCAAAATAGTAATCCATGTAAAAGACTCTGCTTGCTAATCGTCAACCCTCGAAATCATACACCAGCCTTTGTTTAAACAATTAGAGGCAAAACCACCACCAAGTGTATTCGCTACTGAGTCCATAGTCCAACTGACTTAGTTCATATCGATGCCACTAGAGGACGCTGTAGTGACGAAAGTACCATAATCTAAGATGGCGCCACCTATTGTGTTACCCACGAGCTCCAGACCTCAACTGTCTTAGTACATTTCCTCGCCGTCTGAGGACACCACAGTAACACCAACTGATGACAGACATACAGTTGTCCATGATGACGGTAAACAGTGTCTTCTCCACGAGGTCTATGATGCTGGCGCTCGTTTCGTGCCCCAAATCAAGATTGTGAGAGAAGACGACTCAGCCCACTCTGGGCTGTTGGGTGGAGTAAAGCACGAGTTCATTCTATTTAATTTCAAACATTTTCTTTAGCGATCGAATATATCCATCACACTAAAACAAAACATCCACCCTAATGTGCTTGGCTGCTCCCCCCAAATTCTATAAGTCCCTCCAGATCCTTGAGATCATTCACTCCACCTTGCCTTCCATATACACCTCCCGTCCCCCGCGCGGATCCTCTACGACCTCATTCCTTTACCCATCCACTCCTATTCCTCGAACATATCCACATACTCTACAACTCCCGCCGCCTTGATTGCCCTCACCCGCTGGTTGCTCCTCTCCTCTCCCATCCCTGCTCCCTGCCACATCTTCACTGTTGTTTCCCCCCAACCCTCCATCTCTACACCCTTCATCTCCTTTCCCAAGGTGGCTTCCATCAACTCCCCCTCCCAGATGATGCCCTCTCTCCCTCCATTTATCCCTCCTATCTACTCTGATCCTCACCCCCACTCCTTTCCTCCATCCTTTTCGTGGGCTCCCTCTCTCCCCTTTCCATCCTTTTTTTCCCCACCTACTATCTCTCTGCCCCCCTTCTCTCCCCCAAGTCCTTTTGCATTTCCCTCCTCTGCCTTTCCACATTCCCTCCTGCGTCTGCCCCGCTCCTCTCCCCCTTTTGAGTCCACTCCCTCCTATGGTTTCCCCCCCCCCCCATTTCTTTTTCCCTCTTCACCATTCTGGTTTTGCCCCTCATCTTTCTGAAGTGATGCGAACGGCCATCATACTGTCGCTGGGTGTGCTTCTATATCTCTTGCGAACAGAAACCAGACTGTCGCCATGTTTTTTTAATTGTGTACTATGTTACCTGTCTGGATGCAGCGTATTTTATTCACTTTGCCAGCTCTTTGCTTTATGTTTTAACTTTCCACTATTTTCCATCGTTTTACAGTTTAAGTCCCCATTATATCGCCTGCCTTTATTGTTTCTTAACTTCTTCTTACGTTTTAAAAAGACTGTAGGCTGCAGAGCAGCGTAATAAGCTGCTGCCAGCCCGCCCCCTTTTGGGGGGAATCGAAATACAATAAAGGAAAAAAAATAAAGTGCTTGGCATCACGATACACAGTCTGCAAACACGCAAACAACTGCTAATTTCAATACACAATAGCAAATTTCTCCTAAATAATGGAGTACACTTACCTGCAAACACCCTCAGTACTCGTAAAATGTCCAAATAACGCATGGCACAGTCAACAGGGCAGCTCGCAAAATAACGCAACAGACGCGCACAAGCACCCACCACCACACTCTCTCCCCCGCGAAGTCACACGCCTGACAGCCCGCAAACATGAGGTGGCGACAGCCGCGTTCACACTCCGCGCCCGTGAAATCCCTATCCAAATACGTGTTCACCTGGACACAGCTCCTGGCCAGCTCCAGCCAGGGACGCGCGCTCCACCGCACCCGCCAGCCGCCGCCACCGACCACCATGGAAAGTTGCATCCCTGTATACAGTCACCATTTAACTGTCATAGCACACCAAAGCGCGTTCACAGTAGTCTCATATTCGAGGCATCTCCAGGTGCCACTTGTCTCCGCTGTTGAATTCAAGACGTGCTGACAGACATACACACACACACACACACACACACACACACACACACACACACACACATACCCATGTTTAACCACACTTAACTACCCAGCACAGCTCTCGCCAAGTCGCGAAACGTAACATCTCTTTGCAAAAAATAAGCGCCAAGTTGACCTCTCAGGAATTGTATAGTGTCCCAGAAATAGTTAACGCTTGCTTTCTCCATGCCTCAGCTTGTATGCTCGGAAATTCGTCCCATAACAGAACCTGTTTACCAAAACAGCCTAATCCAGTCTTACTCCCAGACATAACGTGATAGCCTTCCTCCTTGGAACATACGTGAATGTTCTGACCACTCCTATATCACATCAAAATCAATCGAGCATTCTCATTAACTCTTATCGAATTTACCAGTCTAATTACTAATGCCGTCTCTCTCGAAGCATCATCCACCTTTTCTTTCTGGCGCTCTCTCTCGTTGTTTTGCAAATATTGCTAATTTGCACGGACAGTTCCCTCAATCTATACACCGCCAACCTGTTCGTTCTTTCTACAGACGCTACACTCATTCGTAATAAATTATTTTACACTGATCATCATTTTTCACAGACAACTTATACCATGTCCTCATAAGGCCTACAGGAAATGATACTTACTAGTGGGGGATACATCCTGCATGGAGACAGATAAACGTAAAGTAGCAGCGTTAGACATGTGAAAATTACAACTCATTCCATCACTAACTCCGTAAACAGCGCTTCAGTCGGGCAATGCGTACACAGCGATTGCAGTGTGTCACAACTTCTTACCGCTAAGTTACTTATGACCCTGATGTCTTGATTTTACACCCAAGACGTGACACGGGTGATCACATAAATGAAAGCTCCTTTAGAGGAGTGTGTCAAGTTTCTTCACACATGAAATGGAAGTCCTCTGATGACCGACAGGTTTACCGTTAACTATCGCAAGTAGACAATGCTATAAAACACATACAGAACACATAGCTGTATGCAGGCTATGTCACGTGACTGATGCATTTGGAATCTCTGGTACCTCAATAGACATACAGTATAATGCACCATCAAAGGGGAAAAAAATTGACTACCCCACTTATTCCCTTCGTTACGATGGCCACGTTTTTCCAGGATTCCTCCTGTTGCAGCATAATGGGTCCGATATACAAATTGTTCGGTGCGAACCAGAAGATAGCAAAATACTTCCTCAAGTTCATTGCATTAGGCTCTATATTCGGTCGATATATAATATATACATATTCCCTGGTCACTTTTCGCAATTCTGTCGATTTGAGGTCAGATCTATATATGCGATCATAATATAACATCTCGTTCTGTGTTCTGAAATGGAGATTGTAAACGTAGCACAGATGCCACCACTTACCCCAAATGCATTGATCGGGACATGTAATATAGCACTGCACTCGACTGTATCCAGTCACCTCCACATTTGGAGAGCGTTTGCTCTGCTTTCTGTGTGTCTATGTATATGCACACCTCGCAGACGATTCCCAGGACTCGCAGGAGACCAGAGTTAGTGTTCGACTGTGGATGCGCCATATAAGCATATATGTTTGTGTAAAGGAAATGTCTATGTGCTGTTGTAGGGGGGGGGGGGGGAGGCATTTGACTTGGGGTACTGTGAAAGCGAATGGAAGAGTATGTCTAGTACTAAGGAAGGTACAGGTATTCCCAGAGCCACAGCGGTCAACAGAGTGTATTTCCAATACTTTGTCCATTGCCGAGTTTCGTTCAGTAGAGACCTAGATCATAAGATTTAATTGTAAGTGTAATGATAGAAGAAATATGTGAGTCGTTTACTATAATGTGTTGGTGTGTGCAAAGTCTGTGGTGGTATTGATTCGCGTTCCCACGTTAATGGTAGCGGTCTTCCGAATGCAGAGACCTGTTGGAGTGTAGGAATGTATGGTAGTTAACTTTACCATGTTCCAGACGACCGAACAGTAAACTAAGTGTGTCCTGGTGTGCTTTCGCGATCAAGTGTAACTTAGGGGAGATGGCGCGTTTGAGGTGGAGCATTATTCCCTCCCATGTAAATTGTTCGGTCGACTGCTTCTGTACATTTGATGCCTTTATTTAGCTGAAGGAATATGGGTTATGGTGTGTTGGACACACGTTTGCCTGTTCTCTAGACGTGGGAACGACCACAGTTGGTTTGTAGAGAATATTGATCATCTCAGATCTGTTAGATGACCGACTTCAGTATTCGAGAGTGCGAATATCAGTTTACTCTACTTCTTTCTAGTCAGTCAATGGCTTACAGAATGATGCACATCGCTTAAGTCTGGTGTTTGTGGAGAAATAATTTACATTGCATAAGTTGCGCATTATGCTACGTTAGCGATCGGGAGGCTAGTGTGGAATTCTTGATATCGAGAAGTAGAGCAAAAACTGACAGTACTTGGTGAAATATTCCCTAGTTGGAGATCGGTTTGACGGTCCAATATTCTTGCAAGTATGGTTTGTATTTGATGACCTGTACACAACTTCGCGATGTTTAGCTGTCTGTGAAAAATGGTGATCAGTGTAAAATAGTTTATTACGAATGAGTGTACGTCTGTAGAAAGAAAGAACACGTTGGCGGTGTGTAGATTGAGGGAACTGTCCGTACAAATTAACAATCTTTGCAAGGTAACGAGAGAGAGCTGTGCCATGCGTTATTTGGACATTTCATGAGTACTGAGGGTGTTTGCAGATAAGTGTACTGCATTATTTAGGAGCAGTTTGCTATTGTGTATTGAAATTAGAAGTTGTGTGCGTGTCTGCAGACTATGTATTATGACGCCAAGCACATTAGGGTGGATGTTTATGTATCAGTGTGATGGATATATTCAATCGCTAAAGAAAATGTTTGAAATTATATAGAGTGAATTCGTGCTTTACTCCCCCCAGCAGCCCAGAGCAGGCTGAGACGTCTTCTCCCACAATCTTGATTTGCGTCACGAAACGGCATCGTAGACCTCATGGAGAAGACACTGTTTACCGTCATCATGGATAACTGTATGTCTGTCATCTGTTGGTGTTACTGTGGTGTCCTCAGACGGCGAGGAAATGTACTAAGACGGTTGGGGTCTGGAGCTCGTGGGTAACACACTAGGTGGCGCCATCTTAGATTATGGTACTTTCGTCACTACAGCGTCCTCTAGTGGCATCGATATGAACTAAGTCAGCTGGGCTATGGACTCAGTAGCGAATACACTTGCTGGTGGTGTTGCCTCTAATGATGCATGATTTCGACAGTTGACGATTAGAAAGCAGAGTCTTTTACATGGATTACTATTTTGACAGTTTAGGAGTTGTTTGGCTATATGGACACAGATGTTGTGCATTGTTTATGAGTGGTTCCCATGTCTGTAGACTGTGCATTGGGTTATTTTTGACGGTTTACAATCAGGGAGTGTGTGTGTAGACCTCTGTACATGAGTTATGTAGGAGTGGTTTGCAAGCCTGTGTGATGTGGGTTATGTCAGAACTTGTGTTTTGTGATACATATACTCCATCCCTAAATAAATTGCTCGCAAATAAATACTGGTCACCCCTTCCTCCCTCCATCAGCCTAGTGCAGACTGAGTCCTTTTACCACCCGCCTCCTAGGAAGTGGTGGTGGTGAGCTTTGTTTGCAGCAATTTTCTTAAGTTGGTAGGGAAAACGCAAATGAGTTTGTTTACTGGCAGATTTCACACTTGGCACCTTATCTTAGGAGGAAGTGGTGGTCTGGTGGCTGAGGTTAGTATAAGTGTCCTTTCTTTACACGTAATTTTGTTAGGTTGGTGGTGAAAGCGCAAGTGACCTTTGTTTACTGCCAGAATTCAGACTCGGCGAGGGTTCCTAGGAGGAAGTGGCGGTCGGGTGGCTGAGGTTATTACAAGTGTCCTTACTTTACGTGCAATTTTCTTAGGTTGGTAGCGATAGCGCAAGTGACCTTTCCTTATTGCCAGAATTCAAACTTGGTAAGGGTTCCTAGGAAGAGGTGGCGATCTGGTCCATGAAAAGTAGTTGAAAGTATGTAGTTGAACACCTTTTCATGCCTATATAAAATTGTAAAATGAATTATTTAATATTATTAAAATTGAAATGGAATTAAATACTTAGGTAATTGATAGGTTAGATACGTGATGTGGGTGTTACCATTTTTACAGAAGACTATGTCTGGCGCGTGTATGGAGGTGGTGATCGAGGGTGTGTGACGTAAGCGGTCGGACGCGTGTGCGGGGCGGTGGCGCATCGCGCTTGTCCAGTTATAACTCGCGTGCGAGAGAGAGAGAGAGAGAGAGAGAGAGAGAGAGAGAGAGAGAGTGAGAGAGAGAGAGGAGAGCAGGCGATCTTGAGTCAGTTAACTAAGAGAGAGCGTTCTTTGTCGAGCATGCCACGTGGTGGATCGGCGGTTGAGTGACGTCAGGCAGATTCCACTCTCCAGCAAACAACTTTGGCGCCAAGTGTGTTCTTTTTCCGCCACGAAGCCACGTGATGAATCGCTAACTGGCCGTTGTGACGCCAGAATCGGCAGGTTCGAACGAGCAAAACATGTTTATGCCGATGGACCCTCACGATCTGAGTGGGCGCTGGACCTCTTTCGTGTGCGCGGGCTACCGCTTATTGGTGGCGCCAGGGGTAGCCTCTTCTGCTGGGGATGATTTGAACTAAGTCAGTTTGAGTCTGGACCTTGTGGCGAGCGCACTGGGTGTCGCCATCTCGAAGATGTGTACTAAGTCTATTGGTGAACAAGTGATGACGGTACTGCTTGTAATAAAGACTTCAGTCCTTTTTCCTTGCAAAATCAGAAGATGTGAATTACGTTAGCACAAGTGTAGTTTATTATTTGACGCTATGTTGATAAGTTAGCAGCGAAAAAAGGTAAGTGTCAGTCAAAGATCGTAGGATGTGGACTATTTCGTACATGTGATCGATTATGTTGTTGGAATTTGAACTTGTGACAGATTTTCACTATGGATAAAATGCAAATGGCTTTTTCCGTGCCAAAATTGGACATCTTGAATAAATAATAAATGATAATAATAAATAGAAGTACAGTTTTCGAGACATTATTGTGTTGGAATTTGAATTTGGCGCAATTTCCTAGTGGAAGTAGGCCATAATAATAACGAATAATAGTAATAATAAAAAATAACAATAAATTGTAATAAATAATAATAAATTATAATAAATAATAATAAATTATAATAAATTATAATGAAAGATAATAAATGATAATGAATAATAATGAATGATAATAAAAACAGGTACGGTTTTTGCCGCCAGTATCGTGTTGGAATTTGAATTTGGCGCAATTTTCTAGTGGGGGTAGGCCAATAATAAAAAATACTAATAATAATAAATAATAATAAATGATAATGAGTGATTATAAATGATAATGAATAATAATTAATAATAATAAAGACTAGTACGGTTTTTGCAGCCATTATCGTATTGGAATTTGGCACCAATTTTTTCTGGAGGTTTAGGTTAGTGGACATAGCCCAGTTGCCCTATTTACCCGCCAAAATTCAAATTTCGCGCCAATTTTTTGGGGGTTACGTTAGCGGAGGTAACCCAATTGGTTTTCTTCCCACAAAAATCCGCCATCTTGACTGATGTCACGGCGGTGCTCTCTAGTGGCAGGGGTACGAAATAACACAGTTGGACTCCGGACCTCATAGTGAACATACATGCATCGTATAAGTAATAATAATAAATGATAATGAATGATAATGAATAACAATGAATTATAATAAAGACAAGTACGGTTTTGCAGCCATTATTCTGTTGGAATTTGAATTTGGCGGCAATTTGTTCTGGATGGTTAGGTTAGTGGTCATAGCCCAGTTGACCTATTTTCCCGCCAAAATCCGCCATCTTGAATGACGTCATGTGCTCTTGCCAAGTCTACACGTAACAATCTTGGTTGACGTCATCGGGGCAATCTTGATTAAATTTGGCAACAATGCAGAGTGTTAAAAAAATGGTTCAAATGGCTCTGAGCACTATGGGACTCAACTGCTGAGGTCATTAGTCCCCTAGAATTTACAACTAGTTAAACCTATTTAACCTAAGGACATCACAAACATCCATGCCCATGCCCATTCGAACCTGCGACTGTAGCGGTCTTGCGGTTCCAGACTGCAGCGCCTTTAACCGCACGGCCACTTCGGCTGGCTGCAGAGTGTTCCCATACATACTTTGTCCCACTACTAATATCCAAATGCTTACCAATGCAGAAGAAATTTTTTGTTTTAACATTTTCTTTCTCTTGCAGAGCAGCAGCGTAACTTTCCTTCAACAATGAAGAGATAGTGCTTTGTGCACTATAAAATTTTTCTGTTTACTAGTTTAGGAAAGAAAAAACCACAAGAAGACATTTCATTTCTTATTTTGCACAACGGCAACCTGGAAATGATATATACTTTGAAACTTCCTGGCAGATTAAAAATTGTGTGCCAGACCGAGACTCGAACACGGGACCTTTGCCTTCCGTGAGCAAGTGCTTTGCTGTAAGTAAAGCCGTGAGGACGGGGCGTTAGTCACGCTTGGGTAGCCCAGTTGGCAGAGCACTTGCCCACGAAAGGCAAAGATACCGAGTTCGAGTCTCGGTCCGGCACACAGTTTTAATCTGCCAGGAAGTTTCATATCAGCGCACACTCCGCTGCAGAGTGATAATCTCATTCTGATATATACTTTGTTCATTCTATTCTCATTACAAATTGGAGCAAATGTTTATTTTCCCTTCCTCATCAATGATATTCCATTGTTTCCTTTCATAAAAAAAGGAAAAAAAACGAAAAAAATTGTGTAGTGGTTATGATACTAGACTGTTGCATGGAGGGTCGTGAGTTTAAAACTCACCTGAACTGTAAAACTTTAATTTCTATATTCGGCTCGAGTACATTCTAGAAGTATCCACAGATGTCAAGGATCATTGTGCTGGAATGTTCTGTAACTGTATATATACCGTATGTGTTCTGGCCAGAGGCTGTTTGCTCCGCACTCTTGTATGTATAAGTACTGAGTAAACCTTCGTTAAGTTAGTGTTCGTAATTCATCTAATTACACCTTCTTCTACGTGACAATATTACTTATAAAGAGTGTTCTAATTAAATGTAATATTACTAGCCACCTCAATGTCCAAATAGTCGCACACAACAGTTGGGGTGCCGACGCTACAGGTCAGACGTCATGTTAAAGAACAGGACATCTGAGTACCTGGAAGAAGTCTCGTGGAAGGAGTTGCGGTCGCCTGGAAACGGCCCACACTGACCAGCCCAGTCTGGGGCGTGCCACAGTGGCCGGTATCCAGATTGCAATGCGCCGGGCCTCCCACTGCTGTCCAGCACGGAACACGTTTGGACTAACCAGTGCCGAGCCTGGAACAGGTCACAGTGAGCAGTATTGAGTGGCGGCACGCTCCAGCTTGGACAGCGGTTGCTCCAGACGTGCTCCAGACAGCAAGGCTCCAGCCTGGAGCCCTCCGGACAACTGTCCTCTATCCGTAGGGGGCTACTACCACTGTCCAGCCGCTTTAGCCCCTGTTCTCCGAGACTCCAGCTGCACCTCGGCAAGTGGCGGATGTGCTGTGCGCAGGTGCAAACAGCGTCGACTGTAAGTCAGACACGTACACACATTCACAAGTTTCTACTTCTTACGTGTCTTCTTCTTCCTCACTTTCCATTTAATTCCCATATTTTGTTAATTCTGATCCGCCATGGCATACAAAACATATCAGAACACTAACGCAAGATTGGCGAAGTTTTACAGAAGCTCGAAATTTAGTGCGAACTACAGTGCGCGATGCTTCTAATTGTGTCTACAAGTAAACTGTGTCTCTAAATCTGGTAGAAAACCCAAAGAAAGTCTGGTCGTATGTAAAGTACACCAGTGGCGAGACACAATCAACATATTGACTGCGTGGTAACAATGATGATGTTATTGATTACACTGCCACTAAAGCATCGTAAATCCCAAAAATCTAAAATCTGTAAACTCAACTAAGTACTTCATTTACTAATAACTTGTCTGAGAGGCAATGTTGTGGGAAAAGCAAACGAAAGGCTGCGGTTTAGTGGCAGAACAATTGGAAAATGTAACAGGTGTGCTGGACTGCTTACACTATTCTTGTGTGCCCTCTTTTGGAATATTACTGTGTGGTGAGCGATCCGCATGAGATAGGATGGACACCGAAAAAGTTCAAAGAAGGGTAGCCCGTTTTGTATTATCGCGAAATAGGGGAGTGAGTGCCACGGATATGATACTCGAATTGGTATGGCAGTTATTTAAACTAAGACGTTTATCGCTGCGGCAAGACCTTCTCGTGAAATTTGGATCATCAACTTTCTCCTCAGAATGTCAAAATATTTTCTGGCGGCCACATACATAGGGAGAAATGATCATCATAATACGAGGTGCATTCAAGTTCTAAGGCCTCCGATTTTTTTCTAATTAACTACTCACCCGAAATCGATGAAACTGGCGTTACTTCTCGACGTAATCGCCCTGCAGACGTACACATTTTTCACAACGCTGACGCCGTGATTCCATGGCAGCGGCGAAGGCTTCTTTAGGAGTTTGTTTTGACCACTGGAAAATCGCTGAGGCAATAGCAGCACGGCTGGTGAATGTGCGGCCACGGAGAGTGTCTTTTGTTGGAAAAAGCCGACAGTCACTAGGAGCCAAGTCAGGTGAGTAGGGAGCATGAGGAATCGCTTCAAAGTTGTTATCACGAAGAAACGGTTGCGTAACGTTAGCTCGATGTGCAGGTGCGTTGTCTTGGTTAAACAGCACACGCGCAGCTCTTCCCGGACGTTTTTGTTGCAGTGCAGGAAGGAATTTGTTCTTCAACATTTTCGTAGCATGCACCTGTTACCGTAGTGCCCTTTGGAACGCAATGGGTAAGGATTACGCCCTCACTGTCCCAGAACATGGACACCATCATTTTTCAGCACTGGCGGTTACCCGAAATTTTTTTGGTGGCGGTGAATCTGTGTGCTTCCATTGAGCTGACTGACGCTTTGTTTCTGGATTGAAAAATGGCATCCACGTCTCATCCATTGTCACAACCGACGAAGAGAAAGTCCCATTCATGCTGTCGTTGCGCGTCAACATTGCTTGGCAACATGTCACACGGGCAGCCATGTGGTCGTCTGTCAGCATTCGTGACACCCACCTGGATGACACTTTTCGCATTTTCAGGTCGTCATGCAGGATTGTGTGCACAGAACCCACAGAAATGCCAACTCTGGAGGCGATCTGTCCAACAGTCATTCGGCGATCCCCCAAAACAATTCTCTCCACTTTCTCGATCATGTCGTCAGACTGGCTTGTGCAAGCTCGAGGTTGTACTGGTTTGCTGTCACATGATGTTCTGCCTTCTGTCGCACCCACGAACGCACTTTCGACACATCCATAACTCCATCACCACATGTCTCCTTCAACTGTCGATGAATTTCAATTGGTTTCACACCACGCAAATTCAGAAAACGAATGATTGCACACTGTTCAAGTAAGGAAAACGTCGCCATTTTAAGTATTTAAAACAGTTCTCATTCTCGCCGCTGGCGGTAAAATTCCATCTGCAGTACGGTTCTGCCATCTCTGGGACGTATTGACAATGAACGCAGCATCATTTTAAAACAATGCGCATGTTTCTATCTCTTTCCAGTCCGGAGTAAAAAAATCGGAGGCCTTAGAACATGAATGCACCTCGTAAAATAACAGAAGTCAGAGCTTGCACTGAAAGATTTAAGTGTTCTTTCTCCTCGCGCGCTGTTCGAGAGTGAAACGGTAGAGAAGTAGCTTGAAGGTCGTTCGATGATACCTCTGCCAGATACTTAATCCTGAATTGCAGAGTAATCATGCAGACATCGATGCAGAAGTAGATGTAGATTTCGACTGACCAGATTAGGATTCGCAGGGTCGCTCTTACACTGGACATATACCATACTCTTAAAAAGAATGTTACCGTATGCTTGTTGCTACTTCCGTGACATCTTATAATAGCCACTTCAGCTGAGAACTGGTTTGTTCAGGAGCATGCAGTCTGTTTTACGACTAATTTTCCAGTCAGCTTTATTTGTTGTTTACTTTACTTGCAATATACTCCGAAGTATTTAATGGGTCTATAGGTACTTGAGCACAGCTATCGAAATGAAAGAAACTACATCTTCCAGCTACACCAAAGCACCCTCTAATGTAACAAATATGACTCACAGAGTTGGGACATCGAATACATCAATCACCACATTACGCATTTTATGGCAAAGCCTTCTAGGCCTCGAAGTCTACAGGAAATAGCGTAACTGCCGTCTGCTTCACGTCTGCTGTGCAGCGAGCTTCCTTAATTTAAGTATTAACTGTATTTTTCTTACTTGTCACTTCTTCTTCCGAGTGTTTTTGCTTTTAGGAAGCTTTAATTGTCGATTGCTAGTAATAGTGTTCCATAGATTTCGTGTTTGTTTTGAACACAGCCAGATAGAGTCCCTTTAGTCAGCCATAGTGCCAGTAGTGCTAGTGTTTGTTTTCAATACAGTCCAGAGACAGGTAGTGCTAGTTTCATTGTTTTCTACAAGAAGTGGCTAGCAACCACAGTTTAGTCAACAATCAGCCGCCTTTAGTGAATTAGCAGTCTAGTTAAAAGTTGATTAACTCTCTACAGTAAATTGATTTCTGGATGGATAGGATGTGTGACTGCTGTGTACGGACGCAGGAGGAGCTGGCCACTGTTCGCTAACAGCTGAACGTGTTGATGGCCGTGGTCACCAGTCTTCAGGCTGCTGCCTCGGAGTGTAGCGGCAGTGGGGAGTCTGGTGCGTCGCATGGTACACCCCAGGTGTTACATGCGTCACCCACTGTCCCTGCTGTCGTGACCTCTTCACGGGTACCAGGCGCGGTTGGGCCACCCTCTCCCCAAGGGGAGTGGCGGTTTCAGCGGCGTTGGCGCACGAGGTGGGGGGTAAATGTGGAGGCTGGCCGTGTGGCATCGCCCGCTCTGCCTGTGAGTGTACATGTGGCCGCTCCTTCAGCAAGGTCCTAGCAGGTACACGGAGGGAGGGGTTTATTAGTTATTGGGAGCTCCAACGTTAGGCGGGTGATGGAGCCCCTTAGGGAAATAGCGGAAAGGTCGGGGAAGAAGGCCAGTGTTCACTCTGTCTGCTTGCCGAGGGGTCTGATCCGAGATGTGGAGGAGGCCCTTCCGGCAGCGATAGAGAGCATGGGTACACCCGACTGCAAATTGTTGCTCACGTCGGCACCAATGACTCCTGCCATCTGGGTTCAGGGGTCATCCTCAGTTCGTACAGCCGGTTGGCGGAATTGGTGAAGGCGGAAAGCCTCTCTCGCGGGGTGGAATCTGAGCTAACTATTTGTAGTATCGTTCCCAGAACCGATCGCGGTCCTCTGCTTTGGAGCCGAGTAGAAGGCTTAAACCAAAGGCTCAGACGATTCTGCGGAGATCTGGGGTGCAAATTTCTCGACCTCCGCTATCGGGTGGAGAAATGTAGGGTCCTCCTGAATAGGTCAGGCGTGCACTACACGCCGGAAGCGGCTACAAGGGTAGCGGAGTACGTGTGGAGTGCACATGTGAGTTTTTTAGGTTAGAGAATTCCCTCCCTAGGCCCGACAAGACGCCTCCTGAGACGCGGCAAGGTAGGAGTAGGCGAAATGCAACAGGGAATAACAATATTAATGTGCTAGTAGTAAACTGCAGGAGCGTATATAGATGGTCCCAGAACTGCTCTCATTAATAAATGGTCACACTGCCCACATAGTACTAGGGACTGAAAGTTGGCTGAAACCAAGTTGGAATGTATACTGCAGAGACAGGCTGGACAGTGAATGAGGAGGCGTGTTTATAGCGATAAGAAGTGCAGTAGTATCGAAGGAAATTGACGGAGATCCGAAATGTGAAATAATATGGGTGAAGGTCACGGTTAAAGCAGGCTCAGACATGGTAATTGGATGTCTCTATTGGCCCCCTGGCTCAGCAGCTGTTGTGGCTGAGCACCTGAAGGATAATTTGGAAAATATTTCGAGTAGATTTCCCTAACGTGTTATAGTTCTAGGTGGAGATTTTAATTTACCCGATATAGACTGGGAGACTCAAACGGTCATAACTGGTGGCAGGGACAAAGAATCCAGTGAATTTTTTTAAAGTGCTTTATCTGAAAACTACCTTGAGAAGTTAAACAGAGAACCGACTCGTGGCGATAGCATATTAGACCTTCTGGTGACAAACAGACCCGAACTATTTGAAACATTTAAAGCAGAACAAGGAATCAGCGATCATAAAGCGGTCACTGTATCGATGATTTCAGCCGTAAATAGAAATATTAAAAAAGGTAGGAAGATTTTTCTGTTTGGCAAATGTGACAAAAAGCAGATTACAGAGTACCTGACGGCTCAACACAAAAGTTTTATCTAAAGTACAGATAGTGTTGAGGATCGGTGGACAAAGTTCAAAACCATCGTACAATATGCGTTAGGTGAGTATGTGCCAAGCAAGATCGTAAGAGATGGAAAAGAGCCACCGTGGTACAACAATGGAGTTAGAAAACTGCTGCGGAAGCAAAGGGGACTTCACAGCAAACATAAACATAGCCAAAGCCTTGCAGACATACAAAAATTACGCGAAGTGAAATGTAGTGTGAGGAGGGCTATGCGAGAGGCGTTCAATGAATTCGAAAGTAAAGTTCTATGTACTGACTTGGCAGAAAATCCTAAGAAATTTTGGTCTTATGTCAAAGCGGTAGGTGGATCAAAACAAAATGTCCAGACACTCGGTGACCAAAATGGTACTGAAACAGAGGATGACAGACTAAAGGCCGAAATACTAAATGTCTTTTTCCAAAGCTGTTTCACAGAGGAAGACTGCACTGTAGTTCCTTCTCTAGATTGTCGCACAGATGACAAAATGGTAGATATCGAAACAGACGACAGAGGGATAGAGAAACAATTAAAATCGCTCAAAAGAGGAAAGGGCGCTGGACCTGATGGGATACCAGTTCGATTTTACACAGAGTACGCGAAGGAACTTGCCCCCCTTCTTGCAGCGGTGTACCGTACGTCTCTAGAAGAGCGTAGCGTTCCAAAGGATTGGAAAAGGGCACAGGTCATCCCCTTTTTCAAGAAGGGACGTCGAACTGATGTGCAGAACTATAGACCTATATCTCTAACGTCGATCAGTTGTAGAATTTTTGAACACGTATTATGTTCGAGCATAATGACTTTTCTGGAGACTAGAAATCTACTCTGTAGGAATCAGCATGGGTTTCGAAAAAGACGGTCATGTGAAACCCAGCTCGCGCTATTCGTCCACGAGACTAACAGGGCCATAGACACGGGTTCCCAGGTAGATGCCGTGTTTCTTGACTTTCGCAAGGCGTTCGATACAGTTCCCCACAGTCGTTTAATGAACAAAGGGCATATGGACTATCAGACAAATTGTGTGATTGGATTGAAGAGATCCTAGATAACAGAAAGCAGCATGTCGTTCTCAATGGAGAGAAGTCTTCCTTAGTAAGAGTGATTTCAAGTGTGCCGCGGGGGAGTGACGTAGGACCGTCGCTATTCACAATATATACAAATTACCTTGTGGATTACATCGGAAGTTCACTGAGGCTTTTTGCGTATGATGCTGTAGTATATGAGAGGTTGTATCAATGGAAAATTGTACTGAAATGCAGGAGGATCTGAAACGAGTTGACGCATGGTGCAGGTAATGGCAACTGAATCTCAATATAGACAAGTGTAATGTGCTGCAAATATATAGAAAGAAAGACCCGTTATCGTTTAGCTACAGTATAGCAGGCCAGCAACTGGAAGCAGTTAATTCCATAAAATATCTGGGAATAGGCATTAGAAGGGATTTAAAATGGAATGATCATATAAAGTTGATCGTCGGTAATGCGGATGCCAGACTGAGATTCATTGGAAGAATCCTAAGGAAATGCAATCCGAAAACAAAGGAAGTAGGTTACAGTACGCTTGTTGGCCCACTGCTTGAATACTGCTCAGCAGTGTGGGATCCGTACCAGATAGGGTTGATAGAAGAGATAGAGAAGATCCAACGGAGAGCAGCGCGCTTCGTTACAGGATCATTTAGTAATAGCGAAAGCGCTACGAAGATGATTGATAAACTCCAGTGGAAGACTCTGCAGGAGAGACGCTCAGTAGCTCGGTACGGGCTTTTGTCAAAGTTTCGAGAACATACCTTCACCGAAGAGTCAAGCAGTATATTGCTCCCTCCTACGTATATGTCGCGAAGAGACCATGAGGACAAAATCAGAGAGATTAGAGCCCACACAGAGGCATACCGACAATCTTTCTTTCCACGAACAATGCGAGACTGGAATAGAAGGGAGAACCGATAGAGGCACTCAGGGTACCATCCGCCACACACCTTCAGGTGGCTTGTGGAGTATGGATGTAGATGTAGATGTAGAATCAATAAATACATTTGTTGGACATAAATAATAATAGTAAATGCCATAAATGGTTCTTATTCTCCTTCGACCCTGTCGTTACCATCGCTGGTGGGAGCAAAAAGACAATATCAATCAGTTTAACGTTTCGAAACCATGTCTCATAATAAGCAGAAACAGAAGGCGTAAGGACGGAAGAGAAAATAGAAATTACAGTGATAGTAGACCAAGTATAAAGGAAGACATCGCAGACAGTCGAAAGGGCTGTGCAGATCGGAGGGGAGAGAATGTGTGGCGACCGGGAGGGGCGGCGAGGGGAAGTGAAGGGGTATATTAGACTTCTGCAGACAAGTGTGTGGAAGACGCAGCTATCGTGATGCGGACAATTTACTATAAAGACGAGAAATTTCCCAAGGGTTTTGGGAGAGAGAGTGCCAAAGTCAGGTTACTAGCACACAAAATAATTTTTACAAGATGTCTTCTTTACGTTGTGAGACAGTGTATTTGCTGCTTCTTAAAGGTCACACCTTTTCTTTTTTTTGCAAGTAACTTTATAGCTTGTGTCCTTTATACCAGTGTTTAGTGCTTATTTTCTTCCAACTTTTGTTTTATCCGTGTAAGATTCCCCTTTGATACCAGACATAAATAAATGTTTCTCAGTTTAGCCACGACTCAGAAGAAAGCAGATAGGCGCCGTACTGTACAACTGTTCCTTCCCAATCGAGAACGAAAAGGTGACTATTTGCGGTAACCCCATCATCATCATCACCATTCGTAAGGCTCACTCACATGCAGTATATTTATAATACGTAATGAATGTCATTGCTTAAAAATGAACTAGTAAATGTTAATATCTAGTTTTCTAACTCACTACACCGCTGTGGCGTTGGCTTTCATCAAATCATTCCACGTACCATTATAACATTGAACGGCACACTTTTCTACGTCTCGTCGATTGTTTCAGCGTACCACAGTCACAGATCAGAGGCTCCACTATACCCTATTTACGGAGTGAGTAAGAGCGCCGACCACATCTAGGGAGGATTCTGTTAATTTGAGCCTCAGTTTCGTGTCAAGTTCGGTACTCGCAGTACCACAGTTCTATATATCTTTGGTAATTTCCGATGTGTCGACAGTTATTGCTCTAGGGATCTCTTGCTTAAGTGTTACTTGTAGCCAGCTGTTCAGCGCACAGTAGTGCTGGCTGTTTCGAAGGTAGACTGTTGTTTCGAGACGAGTAGACAGTACCTTTTTGTCTCGTACATTGTGGCTGTCTCTAAAGAGGGAGTTAGTTCTGCGAATCTGCAGTGGATAGACATGGCTTAGCAGGGAAGCTAGTAGACAGTAGTTGGTTGGATCGTACCAGTATTCATGCGCATCGTGTTGTTGAGGTAGACATGGAAGAGGCTGGTATGAGAGCTATTACACCACACTGAAGCACAATACTCTGGGGCCGAAAAAGCCAGTTGAAGAGCCTGTTACGCGAAGTGTTCATTGAAGCCCCCCAGGTTGTGCCACACAGCCTCTGAATGATGTTGCAGCGAGTTTTTACCTTGGCTGATGTGTTTTCCAGATGACTTTTATATGAGTGTGATCGAGTTTGATGCCAAGATAGTTGGGGTACTTGTTGTGACGGATAATACTGCCATCAGATGGCACCTTGAACTCACAAGCGGACCACGGATTTACTTAAAACTTTGTACACCTTTAGTAGACCATTAAAGCAACATAGTTTTCAATTAGTAAGGTGCACTGCCCTGGCAATTTCCGAGAAAATCGCAAGAGAAATTTTACGCGTCTGTTATGATGTATATGTGCGTAGGGGCCGGGTGTAAGACGCCGTTATGGTCAAACGGTTGCCGGCACGGTAGCTCAGCGTGTTTGGTCAGAGGATGAGCTGGGTAATAAAAACAAGAGGATCAACAACGAACTTCAACGGATGTTTTAGGACGACCGCCCCGAACAAACGCAACTAACCAAATGAGATAAACCAAAGAAAAGAAGCTAAAGAATAAAAGAAAATGGATAGCTTTCGTATCCCGCTAGCATTAACTTTTTAATAGTTATTTTTAAACTATACTTTTTTCATCACTGGTCACATTATTTAATTTATGACATTTGAGAGGTAATGTAACGGGGAAAAACGCACGTGCATTTTCATGAAGATGTAGTGACTTTCATATGTTATTTGACTATTTACTGTTTTTAATTAAATTTTCAAAGACAAAGAACAGGCCTGGAAAGACCAAGTCAGACCCTGATAAATAATGATGCGACAGTCGTTATTCAGTAATACAGTAAGTCACAATGTGCCAGACCACAAGAGTAATGTAGAATTACTCGTCGGATGTGCGCACAACATCACACGTTGCAGGATGGTATTTGTCGTACCGACGTGGAAATCATAAATTGAAACGGCATCTACTACATCGCATGGATGCAGTATTTCCGCACTTACAGGGAATGTTCAGAATTTCTAAGGAAATACACGTCTCGTTGACATAAATTTCTATTTCTTCCAATAGTTTAATACAGATTAAAATTTAAGTTTTACCAGGAGTCAAGCCTTCGTCTAATACACGTACGTCTTATAATGCTCGAACGCCAACCACTTTTTTATCTCATTTTGTTTGTTGTTGTTGGTTTCATTGGTTCGGGGCGGTCGTCCCATGACACCTGTCCAGGTTCATAGCTAATCTCCGTTCACTCAGTTTTTTTTATTGCAGAGGGCAGATAACCCTCCAACAGAATACGCTGAGATACCGTGCCCGTTTCCACTTGGCCACCATGAACTCTGACGTCAGATATCTACGCACACATACGTATCTACATCTACATCTACATGGATTCTGTGCAAATCACATTTAAGTGCCTGACAGAGGGTTCATCGAAGGCATGTGATAGACGCGTAAAACTTCTCTTGTGATTTTCCCGGAATTTGCCAGAGTAGTACACCTTATTAGTTGCGCACTACGTTGTTTTTATGGCCTACTAAATGTGTGCATAGTTTGAACTAAATCCGTGATCCCAACGTCGTGCCTCCCCTAGTCAGTGTTAGCTAGGCTTTGATGTTCACGTGAAGCGCACGAACCTCGTCCTTACTGGTGCTGGGCTTCAGTCTCCATTTTCTGAAAAACGAGTTAAGGACCGCTGCGTCCTTTGTTAGTGTTCCCTCTGAGTAACCAAGGTGTTTTGGTTGACAGACGAGAGCGATAACGTCTGCACAGCAGAATTTCCTTGAAGATGTTTTTTGAAGGTCAGAAATACACTACAGGCCATTAAAATTGCTACAAAAAGGAGAAATGCGGATGATAAACGGGTATTCATTCGATAAATATATTATACTAGAACTGGAATGTGATTATATTTTCACGCAATTTGGGTGCATAGATCCTGAGAAATCAGTACCCAGAACAACTACCTCTGGCCCTAATAACGGCCTTGATACGCCTGGGCATTGAGTCAAACAGAGCTTGGATGGCGTGTACAGGTACAGCTGCTCATGCAGCTTCAACACGATACCACAGTTCATCAGGAGTAGTGACTGGCGTATTGTGACGAGCCAGTTGCTCGCCCACCATTGACCAGAAGCTTTCAATTGGTGATAGATCTGGAGAATGTGCTGGCCAGGGCAGCAGTCGAGCATTTTCTGTATCCAGAAAAGTCTGTACAGGACCTGCAACATGCGGTAGTGCATTATCCTGATGAAATGTAGGGTTTCGCAGGGATCGAATGAAGGGTAGAGCCACGGGTTGTAACACATCTGAAATGTAACGTCCACTGTTCAAAGTGCCGTCAATGCGAACAAGAGGTGACCGAGACGTGAAACCAATGGCACCCCGTACCATCACGCAGGGTGATACGCCAGTATGGCGATGACGAATACACGCTTCAAATGTGCGTTCATCGCGATGTCGCCAAACACGGATGCGACCATCATGATGCTGTAAACAGAACCTGGATTCATCCGAGAACATGACGTTTTGCCATTCATGCACCCAGGTTCGTCGTTGAGTACACCATCGCAGGCGCTCCTGTCTGTGATGCAGCGTCAAGGGTTAGCGCAGATACCGTCTACGAGCTGATAGTCCATGCTGCTGCAAACGTCGTCGAACCGTTCATGCAGATGGTTGTTGTCTTGCAAACGTCCCCATCTATTGACTCAGGGATTGAGACGTGGCTGCACGATCCGTTACAGCCATGCGGATAAGATGCCTGTCATCTCGACTGCTAGTGATACGAGGCCGTTGGGATCCAGCACGGCGTTCCATATTATCACCCTGAACCCACCGATTCCTGCTAACAATCATTGGATCTCGACCAACGCGAGCAGCAATGTCGCGATACGATAAACCGCAATCGTGATAGGCTACAATCCGACCTTTATAAAAGTCGGAAACGTGATGGTACGCATTTCTCCTCCTTACACGAGGCATCACAACAACGTTTCACCAAGCGACGCCGGTCAACTGCTGTTTGTGTATGAGAAATCGGTTGGAAAGTTTCCTCATGTTAGCACGCTGTAGGTGTTCCCACCGGCGCCAACCTTGTGTGAACGTTCTGAAAAGCTAATCATTTGCATATCACAGCATCTTATTGCTGTCGGTTAAATTTCGCGTCCTTAGCACGTCATCTTCGTGGTGTAGCAATTTTAATGGCCAGTAGTGTATAAAGGCTGAACAGGAAAGGTACGAGAAATGAGCTCTGGGGCAGGCCATTATTTAGCTTCCTTATTGAGCTTCTTATTCACCCAAGCAAACCTGAAAGTGTCGAGTATTTATAATGTTATTAATAAGAAATGCTATTGTTCGGTATTCAATTATTTACTGTAATTTGTAAATCTTGCCTTTCCTTCATACCATGTCATATGCTGCTGTAAGGTCGATAAAAGCCAGAAATATATTCTTTAGTCCTTTAGTCTTTTCATTTAGATCTCTAATCCTTCGCTTTCTCTCACCCCGTACCACCTTCATGAATCGACACACAGCTCTTTCTCCTCACCGTAGGTATCTCGCTCATATAGCCACCTAAAGCATTTCTTGTGTCACGTTGGAGGTGCAGGAAGGCCGTCTGTGTCTCTATAATTTGGGAGTGAGAGTAGGTAACATGTTTTAAGTAAAGCATGTATATGAAACACCTCTCAGCCGTCAGTTTTCAACCTTATTCTATTAGGCAACCAGTTTCAGCGTTTTACGACACCATCTTCAGGCCCCTGACCTACGTGTAGGTATAATCTACCTCGCTTCTAAACGAATCAGGGGCCAGATATTTTCTACAGTGACCACTTTGACCTCCACTCGAGGACTCAAGATGGCGCAGTAAAACCCTGAAACTGGTTGCCTAATAAAATAAGGTTGAAAATTGGCTGCTGAAAGGTGTTTAATTTGACATCCTCTATCGAACAGCCCAGTCCCCCGACCATCGCTAAAAAGATGGATATACAGAGACTGTTTTAAGTAAATCCCAGGTGCACTTATTAACGAACACAATAAAACCGTTCGCAAGTGAACTGGTGAAACGATTCATCACAACAAGTTACTAAAAATCGATGGCATGGTTAAGACGGCAAGAGAAGAGAAGAGACTCAGATTTCACACTATCGCCATCTGACAAGATTATCGTAGAGCAGAGATCTCGTGCATACTTCGTACAACTTCGCATCTGATTAATTTCTCACGGTGCAATGCAGAAACTCTCAATTTAGAATCTTTTTTGACCGTCCTTATTAACATATTTCGTTGTCTTTGTGTTAGCTTCTGCGGTCCACCTCTTCTTTAGCTGTTAACGAGTGTATTTCTTTCCCTAAATCGCGACATTGCGGACTACGCAGTTGCCCGGCTTCTTCCAATAGCATCAGCTATTTCCGAAAATGATTTCCCCTTTGCAGCCCATTTTCCTGTTGCACGACATTCACGGCGTACCGAACCAGCATGCATGAGGGGCAATTTGCCACTGAAAGCCTTCCTTGCTGCAAGCGATTCGTTAGTCACTTCCATGTTTTTGTTGTTCTTGTGGTCTTCAGTCGTGAGACTGGTTTGATGCAGCTCTCCATGCTACTCTATCCTATGCAAGCTTCTTCATCTCCCAGTACCTACTGCAGCCTACATCCTTCTGAATCTGCTTACTGTATTCATCTCTTGGTCTCCCTCTACGATTTTTACCCTCCACGCTGCCCTCCAATGCTAAATTTGTGATCCCTTGATGCCTCATAACATGTCCTACCAGCCGATCCCTTCTTCTAGTCAAGTTATGCCACAAGCTCCTCCTCTCCCCAATTCTGTTCAATCCTCCTCATTAGTTATGTGATCTACCCATCTAACCTTCAGCATTCTTCTGTAGCACCAAATTTCAAAAGCTTTTATTCTCTTCTTGTCTAAACTGTTTATCGTCCACGTCTCACCTCCATACATGGCTACACTCCATACAAATACTTTCAGAAACGACATCCTGACATTTAAATCTATACTCGATGTTAACAAATTTTTCTTCTTCAGAAACGCTTTCCTTGTCATTGCCAGTCTACAATTTATATCCTCTCTACTTCGACCACCATCAGTTATTTTGCTCCCCAAATAGCAAAACTCCTTTACTACTTTAAGTTTCTCATTTCCTAATCTAATTCCCTCTGCATTACCCGACTTAATTCGACTACATTGCCGGCCGAAGTGGCCGTGCGGTTAAAGGCGCTGCAGTCTGGAACTGCAAGACCGCCACGGTCGCAGGTTCGAATCCTGCCTCGGGCATGGATGTTTGTGATGTCCTTACGTTAGTTAGATTTAACTAGTTCTAAGTTCTAGGGGACTAATGACCCCAGCAGTTGAGTCCCATGGTGCTCAGAGCCATTTTGAACCGTTTTCGACTACATTGCATTATCCTCGTTTTGCTTTTGTTGATGTTCATCTTATACCCTACTTTCAAGACACTGTCCATTCCGTTCAACTGCTCTTCCAAGTCCTTTGCTGTCTCTGACAGGATTACAATGTCATCGGCGAACCTCAAAGTATTTATTTCTTCTTCAAGGATTTTAATACCTACTCCGAACTTTTCTTTTGTTTCCTTTATTGCTTGCTCAATGTACAGATTGAATAACGTCGGGGATAGGCTACAACCCTGTCTCACTCCATTCCCAACCACTGCTTCCCTTTCATACCCCTCGACTCGTATGACTGCCATCTGCTTTCTGTACAAATTGTAAATAGCGTTTCGCTTCCTGTATTTTACCCTTGCAACTTTCAGAATTTGAAAGAGAGTATTCCAATCAACATTGTCAAAAGCTTTCTCTAAGTCTACAAATGCTAGAAATGTAGGTTTGCCTTTCCTTAATCTTTCTTCTAAGATACGTCGTAGGGTCAGTATTGCCTTACGTGTTCCAACAATTTTACGGAATCCAAACTGATCTTCCCCGAGGTCGGCTTCTATCAGTTTTTCCATTCGTCTGTAAAGAATTCGCGTTAGTATTTTGCAGCCGTGACTTATTAAACTGATAGTTCGGTAATTTTCACATCTGCTTCTATGTTTACATTACTATTTTCATCTCCGTTGTGTGAAGCTAGCTGGTACAGAATTTATATCTACTTTTTGCAGAGGGCTAATTTAGTTGATCCCTTTATACGTACAGATTAGGAAGGAAATCTCATGCTGTTAGTTTACTGAATAATATCTCTGGTTGTGATCTTCAATTGTAATAAATACAATTTTTCTACATGAACAACTGGGTACGAATAGTAAATTCTATGAGTGCATGTCAAGAAAATAGAAATTCTGACAAAGGAAGGACTGGTGTAACTACTGTTGCTACACGGCCTGGTACACAGCGTGAATGTTGATTTGTTTCATAATGTTACTGTTGACAGCAAATTTTGTCCTGATAGGGGAGCTCGTAATGAAAGGTGAGAGGGTGACAGTATCAAAATGAAATATTCTGCTCGTCGTTAAAATGTGCAGCAGGATGGAGGCGACCCGCAAGTACGGTCAAATTGGCATCGAGTGTGGCACATACTTTTATGTACGAACGATGTAGCACATGAGTACAGCCTCTACCCTACTCAGCACGGATCCACATCTCTCACCTACTGGAAACAGGCCGGTCGCAATCGACCACTCACAGCCCACACATTACGGCTGGCGCACTCTGGCTCTGTGTTGGAGCACCACGGAATGACGTACCTCCATGCGTCATGAAAAGATTTCGTCATCAGCCGTCCTCCGTGATGTTGCAATATAATGACCAGCAGTCAGGATTTTTTTTTTAATTTCAGCGTTGAAACCACTTTGCATGTTTTCGTCTCTTTTATCCCTTACCTAGAGTTAAGCTCCTGAAGACTATGAGAACGACGGCTTCAGGGTTAAAATCAGTTGATGCAAACAAGCAAGCGTCACACCGTCTTAGACGTCATCTTTCTGACTACAGAATGCCTTCTTTCGTGTTTTTGACTTTTGAACGTTTAGGTATTTAAAATGTACCGCTTTTGGCCACGATAAAAATAACATATTATGAAAACGGAGTCACTATTCGCGAAATTTGTAAGGACAAATGTGTCTAACGTGATATCTACATGTTAAGAGCGAAAGTGGAACTGGTACTAAGTGCCAACTCTGACACTTGTTAGGACAATGAAAAAGTTATATACCTCTGATTGTACATAACTGATTTCGATCCAGACAACTGAGAAGTATTCCGATACTACAGAATTACACTACTCATCGCTTTACCGCAAAAAATAACAATTCATTTACAAAATACATGCTCTGTTAAGAACGTTAGAACTGCCAAGGAAACTGACTAATGTACGTGGCAATAAGAACTTCTTTGTCGGCTCATTTTTTCCAACAACTAATGTAAACAACAGCGGATGTAAACATGAGCAGCCGTTTGTAGATGACCCCGTCTCTTCGAAGCCGGTAACGGCGCTAATTATTATCATTATTATCCCTGATTCTCCCTTAACAATAGGACTAAAACACGGTAAGTCTTCATGAACTATCTGCTCTCTCTTTCTTCTTTCTTCCCAAAAACCTCTTGTGTATTCACTGTGTTTTATTTTCCTCCCTTCTGCCCACATCTTTCCTGATTTTTTACTGCGTTTGCAGGATTCGGCTTTGTACACATCAATTTTGTACACAGTCATAGTAGCAAAAAGGCCCGTTTTCGACAAAATAGCAGAAAGAAAGTTTTTGTTACAACTGCCATTAATGCTGAGATGCTATTTTCTATTTGTGAGAACACAAGAACACAAATACAGCAATACGTTTCTGACTGTCAGAACTGTAATCAAGAAAAACCATTTCCGGTACCTCATTAAATATTCGAACGCCAGAGTGAAGCACAGTTTGGCACGAAGACTGTGTACCGTCTACTGACGCATGTGTGACAGATTTTCTCCGTCGTGTTGCATCTGGATCAAGTCTACTTTTTTTTTTTTTTTTGAGTCATCAGTCTTCTGACAGGATAGATCAGGCCGTCCACGTATTCCTCTACCGTGTCAACCTCTTCATCTCAAAGTAGCACTTGCAACCTACGTCCTCAGTGATTTCCTGCATGTATCTCAATCTCTCCCTTCCTCTACAGTTTTTGTCCTCTACAGTTCCCTATAATATCATGGAAGTCACTCCCTGATGTCTGAACAGATGTTCTGTCATACTGTCCCTTCCCCTAGTCAGTTTTCTCCACATATTCCTTTCCTCGTCGATTCTGTGCAGAACCTCCTCGTTCCTTACCTTATCAGCCCACCTAATTTTCAACGTCCGTCTGTAGCACCACATCTCAAATGCTTCGATTCTCTTCCGGTTTTTCCACAGTCCACGTTTCACTACCATACAATGGTGTGCTCCAAACGTAGTCTCAGAAATTTCTTTCTCAAACTAAGACCTATGTTTGATACCAATAAGCACTGAAATATCCAGCCGTTTGCTGAAGGGTTGCACTTCTGTCGCGTCGATCGATAGAGTTCAGTCGTCCTTGGTCCCGTTCGTACAGGATCTTTTTCCGGCCGCAGCGATGTCGGAGATTTGATGTTTTTTCGGATTCCTGACATTCACGGTACACTTCGGATTGAGGGAGGACATAGAAGCAATTCAGAGGCGGGCTACTAGATTTGTTACTGGTAGGTTTGATCATCACGCGAATGTTACGGAAATGCTTCAGGAACTCGGGTGGGAGTGTCTAGAGGAAAGGAGGCGTTCTGTTCGTGGATCGCTATTTAGGAAATTTAGAGAACCAGCATTTGAGGCTGACTGCAGTACAGTTCTACTGCCGCCAACTTACATTTCGTGGAAAGACCACAAAGATAAGATAAGAGAGATTAGGGCTCGTACAGAGGCATATAGGCAGTCATTTTTCCCTCGTTCTGTTTGGGAGTGGAACAGGGAGAGAAGATGCTAGTTGTGGTACGAGCTACCGTCCGCCACGCACCGTATGGTGGATTGCGGAGTATGCATGTATATGTAGGTGTAGATGTACCTTATATAGGTGTTGCCGACCGCAGCGCAGTAATCTGCCTGTTTACATATATCTGTATTAGAATACGCATGCCTATAACAATATCTTTGGCGCCTCAGCGTAATTACACCGGGGTACTGGATTGCGTTCTTGATTTTGAATTAATGTACTCTCTGAAATCATGTCAAGAGGGATTAAGCACCTTCGACAACAAGCACACATCTGCACTGCTGCTATAGTATTCTGTTTAGCATTATCCTCAGCTTCGTATTTCTATAACCCCATCTATACTGTAAATGTACACATTGGAATAAGTCGCACAGTCTTCTCCATATGCTTTTTCAGTAACGTTGGTAGTTTATAATGAGATATCCTACTTCTGTACAGACTTTGTAAAGTTGTTTTCATTTACTTGTATTGAATTTACACGTTCAGTATTGCTAAGAATACTGTATATAGACTTTCATTCTCCAGTTATGATACATTCTTATGTCCAATAACAGACCGCTAATATTAAGACTATCGGTACTGTTTTTTTAAGATAGGGAATTCATTCTATAATTATTTCCCTCAAATATGACAAATATGTAACGTTGCCTATGATCAGAAAGTATATACGCTGCTTCCGTCTCTTATGAATTATGAGCTCGATATGCTCGTCAGGCACTTCTCAGCTGCGCACTTTCCAAATGAAGTACCACACACGACTTCCGAAAAATCTGGTTAGACAACATTTCTCCGACCTCTGCTTTCATATATTTTCAGAATGCGTTACTGTTTTCCAAATGGTAATTTTCTTAATATAGTAAACGCTGACGTTAGTAACTCAAGTTAACAGTGCAACACGTACAGTGTCAAAACTCACCCAGGAAAAGAAACCGAGTGTGCTCTATCTCCATATGTTGCTCTACAGCCCCTAGAAGCACAGTACCCTATTTGTTAAAGAGGCAACAGTTGCTCTTCATGCCCCAAATAGAAGTCACATGTTAACCAAATAGAGCTGGATAACAGGGCTCATTAAGATCCTGACGTTTTTCCCACGTGTTCTATGACTAGTGTTACTGACTGCTCATAGAGCTCATTAAGATCCTCATGTTTTTTTCACATGTTCAATGACTAGTGTTACCGACTGCACACAGAACCCATTAAGATCCTCATGTTTGTTTTACGTGTTCTATGACTAGTGTTACTGACTGTGCACACAGCTCACTAAGATACTCATATTTGTTTCACTCGTTTTATGACTAGTTACTGACTGTGCACAGAGCTCATTAAGATCCTCATATTTGTTTCACACGTTTTATGAGTAGATACTGACTGCACACAGAGCTCATTAAGATCCTCATGTTTGTTTCACGTGTTGTATGACTAGTGTTACTGACTGTGCACAGAGCTCATTAAGATCCTCATATTTGTTTCACACGTTTTATGACTAGTTACTGACTGCACACAGAGCTCATTAAGATCCTCATGTTTGTTTCACGTGTTGTATGACTAGTGTTACTGACTGTGCACAGAGATCAGTAAGATCCTCGTATTTGCTTCAGTCGTTTTATGACTATTTACTGACTGCACACAGAGCTCATTAAGATCCTCATGTTTGTTTCACGTGTTGTATGACTAGTGTTACTGACTGTGCACAGAGATCAGTAAGATCCTCGTATTTGCTTCAGTCGTTTTATGACTATTTACTGACTGCACACAGAGCTCATTAAGATCCTCATGTTTGTTTCACATGTTGTATGACTAGTGTTGCTGACTGTGCACAGAGCTAATTAAGATCCTCATATTTGTTTCACACGTTTTATGACTAGTTACTGACTGCACACAGAGCTCATTAAGATCCTCATGTTTGTTGCACGTGTGTATGACTAGTGTTACTGACTGTGCACAGAGATCAGTAAGATCCTCGTATTTGTTTCAGTCGTTTTATGACTATTTACTGACTGCACACAGAGCTCATTAAGATCCTCATGTTTGTTTCACGTGTTGTATGACTAGTGTTAGTGACTGTGCACAGAGATCAGTAAGATCCTCGTATTTGTTTCAGTCGTTTTATGACTATTTACTGACTGCACACAGAGCTCATTAAGATCCTCATGTTTGTTTCACGTGTTCTATGACTAGTGTTACTGACTGTGCACATAGCTCATTAAGATCCTCATATTTGTTTCACACGTTTTATGACTAGTTACTGACTGCACACAGAGCTCATTAAGTTCCTCATGTTTGTTTCACGTGTTGTATGACTAGTGTTGCTGACTGTGCACAGAGATCAGTAAGATCCTCGTATTTGTTTCAGTCGTTTTATGACTATTTACTGACTGCACACAGAGCTCATTAAGATCCTCATGTTTGTTTCACGTGTTCTATGACTAGTGTTACTGACTGTGCACAGAGATCAGTAAGATCCTCGTATTTGTTTCAGTCGTTTTATGACTATTTACTGACTGCACACAGAGCGCAGTAAGATCCTCATGTTTGTTTCACGTGTTCTATGACTAGTGTTACTGACTGTGCACAGAGCTCATTAAGATCCTCATATTTGTTTCACACGTTTTATGACTAGTTACTGAGTGCACACAGAGCTCATTAAGATCCTCATATTTGTTTCACGCGTTTTATGAGTAGATACTGACTGCACACAGAGCTCATTAAGATCCTCATGTTTGTTTCACCTGTTCTATGACTAGTGTTACTGACTGTGCACAGAGCTCATTAAGATCCTCATATTTGTTTCACACGTTTTATGACTAGTTACTGACTGCACACAGAGCTCATTATGATCCTCATGTTTGTTTCACGTGTTGTATGACTAGTGTTACTGGCTGTGCACAGAGCTAATTAAGATCCTCATATTTGTTTCACACGTTTTATGACTAGTTACTGACTGCACACAGAGCTCATTAAGATCCTCATGTTTGTTTCATGTGTTGTATGACTAGTGTTACTGACTGTGCACAGAGATCAGTAAGATCCTCGTATTTGTTTCAGTCGTTTTATGACTATTTACTGACTGCACACAGAGCTCATTAAGATCCTCATGTTTGTTTCACGTGTTGTATGACTAGTGTTACTGACTGTGCAGAGAGCTCATTAAAATCCTCATATTTGTTTCACACGTTTTATGACTAGTTACTGACTGCACACAGAGCTCATTAAGATCCTCATGTTTGTTTCACGTGTTGTATGACTAGTGTTAGTGACTGTGCACAGAGATCAGTAAGATCCTCGTATTTGTTTCAGTCGTTTTATGACTATTTACTGACTGCACACAGAGCTCATTAAGATCCTCATGTTTGTTTCACGTGTTCTATGACTAGTGTTACTGACTGTGCACAGAGATCAGTAAGATCCTCGTATTTGTTTCAGTCGTTTTATGACTATTTACTGACTGCACACAGAGCTCATTAAGATCCTCATGTTTGTTTCACGTGTTCTATGACTAGTGTTACTGACTGTGCAGAGAGCTCATTAAGATCCTCATATTTGTTTCACACGTTTTATGACTAGTTACTGACTGCACACAGAGCTCATTAAGTTCCTCATGCTTGTTTCACGTGTTGTATGACTAGTGTTGCTGACTGTGCACAGAGATCAGTAAGATCCTCGCATTTGTTTCAGTCGTTTTATGACTATTTACTGACTGCACACAGAGCTCATTAAGATCCTCATGTTTGTTTCACGTGTTCTATGACTAGTGTTACTGACTGTGCACAGAGATCAGTAAGATCCTTGTATTTGTTTCAGTCGTTTTATGACTATTTACTGACTGCACACAGAGCTCATTAAGATCCTCATGTTTGTTTCACGTGTTCTATGACTAGTGTTACTGACTGTGCACAGAGCTCATTAAGATCCTCATATTTGTTTCACACGTTTTATGACTAGTTACTGACTGCACACAGAGCTCATTAAGATCCTCATATTTGTTTCACACGTTTTATGAGTAGATACTGACTGCACACAGAGCTCATTATGATCCTCATGTTTGTTTCACGTGTTGTATGACTAGTGTTACTGACTGTGCACAGAGATCAGTAAGATCCTCGTATTTGTTTCAGTCGTTTTATGACTATTTACTGACTGCACACAGAGCTCATTAAGATCCTCATGTTTGTTTCACGTGTTCTATGACTAGTGTTACTGACTGTGCACAGAGATCAGTAAGATCCTCGTATTTGTTTCAGTCGTTTTATGACTATTTACTGACTGCACACAGAGCTCATTAAGATCCTCATGTTTGTTTCACGTGTTCTATGACTAGTGTTACTGACTGTGCACAGAGATCAGTAAGATCCTTGTATTTGTTTCAGTCGTTTTATGACTATTTACTGACTGCACACAGAGCTCATTAAGATCCTCATGTTTGTTTCACGTGTTCTATGACTAGTGTTACTGACTGTGCACAGAGCTCATTAAGATCCTCATATTTGTATCACACGTTTTATGACTAGTTACTGAGTGCACACAGAGCTCATTAAGATCCTCATATTTGTTTCACGCGTTTTATGAGTAGATACTGACTGCACACAGAGCTCATTAAGATCCTCATGTTTGTTTCATGTGTTGTATGACTAGTGTTACTGACTGTGCACAGAGATCAGTAAGATCCTCGTATTTGTTTCAGTCGTTTTATGACTATTTACTGACTGCACACAGAGCTCATTAAGATCCTCATGTTTGTTTCACGTGTTGTATGACTAGTGTTACTGACTGTGCAGAGAGCTCATTAAAATCCTCATATTTGTTTCACACGTTTTATGACTAGTTACTGACTGCACACAGAGCTCATTAAGATCCTCATGTTTGTTTCACGTGTTGTATGACTAGTGTTAGTGACTGTGCACAGAGATCAGTAAGATCCTCGTATTTGTTTCAGTCGTTTTATGACTATTTACTGACTGCACACAGAGCTCATTAAGATCCTCATGTTTGTTTCACGTGTTCTATGACTAGTGTTACTGACTGTGCACAGAGATCAGTAAGATCCTCGTATTTGTTTCAGTCGTTTTATGACTATTTACTGACTGCACACAGAGCTCATTAAGATCCTCATGTTTGTTTCACGTGTTCTATGACTAGTGTTACTGACTGTGCAGAGAGCTCATTAAGATCCTCATATTTGTTTCACACGTTTTATGACTAGTTACTGACTGCACACAGAGCTCATTAAGTTCCTCATGCTTGTTTCACGTGTTGTATGACTAGTGTTGCTGACTGTGCACAGAGATCAGTAAGATCCTCGCATTTGTTTCAGTCGTTTTATGACTATTTACTGACTGCACACAGAGCTCATTAAGATCCTCATGTTTGTTTCACGTGTTCTATGACTAGTGTTACTGACTGTGCACAGAGATCAGTAAGATCCTTGTATTTGTTTCAGTCGTTTTATGACTATTTACTGACTGCACACAGAGCTCATTAAGATCCTCATGTTTGTTTCACGTGTTCTATGACTAGTGTTACTGACTGTGCACAGAGCTCATTAAGATCCTCATATTTGTTTCACACGTTTTATGACTAGTTACTGACTGCACACAGAGCTCATTAAGATCCTCATATTTGTTTCACACGTTTTATGAGTAGATACTGACTGCACACAGAGCTCATTATGATCCTCATGTTTGTTTCACGTGTTGTATGACTAGTGTTACTGACTGTGCACAGAGATCAGTAAGATCCTCGTATTTGTTTCAGTCGTTTTATGACTATTTACTGACTGCACACAGAGCTCATTAAGATCCTCATGTTTGTTTCACGTGTTCTATGACTAGTGTTACTGACTGTGCACAGAGATCAGTAAGATCCTCGTATTTGTTTCAGTCGTTTTATGACTATTTACTGACTGCACACAGAGCTCATTAAGATCCTCATGTTTGTTTCACGTGTTCTATGACTAGTGTTACTGACTGTGCACAGAGATCAGTAAGATCCTTGTATTTGTTTCAGTCGTTTTATGACTATTTACTGACTGCACACAGAGCTCATTAAGATCCTCATGTTTGTTTCACGTGTTCTATGACTAGTGTTACTGACTGTGCACAGAGCTCATTAAGATCCTCATATTTGTATCACACGTTTTATGACTAGTTACTGAGTGCACACAGAGCTCATTAAGATCCTCATATTTGTTTCACGCGTTTTATGAGTAGATACTGACTGCACACAGAGCTCATTAAGATCCTCATGTTTGTTTCACCTGTTCTATGACTAGTGTTACTGACTGTGCACAGAGCTCATTAAGATCCTCATATTTGTTTCACACGTTTTATGACTAGTTACTGACTGCACACAGAGCTCATTATGATCCTCATGTTTGTTTCACGTGTTGTATGACTAGTGTTACTGGCTGTGCACAGAGCTAATTAAGATCCTCATATTTGTTTCACACGTTTTATGACTAGTTACTGACTGCACACAGAGCTCATTAAGATCCTCATGTTTGTTTCATGTGTTGTATGACTAGTGTTACTGACTGTGCACAGAGATCAGTAAGATCCTCGTATTTGTTTCAGTCGTTTTATGACTATTTACTGACTGCACACAGAGCTCATTAAGATCCTCATGTTTGTTTCACGTGTTGTATGACTAGTGTTACTGACTGTGCAGAGAGCTCATTAAAATCCTCATATTTGTTTCACACGTTTTATGACTAGTTACTGACTGCACACAGAGCTCATTAAGATCCTAATGTTTGTTTCACGTGTTGTATGACTAGTGTTAGTGACTGTGCACAGAGATCAGTAAGATCCTCGTATTTGTTTCAGTCGTTTTATGACTATTTACTGACTGCACACAGAGCTCATTAAGATCCTCATGTTTGTTTCACGTGTTCTATGACTAGTGTTACTGACTGTGCACAGAGATCAGTAAGATCCTCGTATCTGTTTCAGTCGTTTTATGACTATTTACTGACTGCACACAGAGCTCATTAAGATCCTCATGTTTGTTTCACGTGTTCTATGACTAGTGTTACTGACTGTGCAGGGAGCTCATTAAGATCCTCATATTTGTTTCACACGTTTTATGACTAGTTACTGACTGCACACAGAGCTCATTAAGTTCCTCATGCTTGTTTCACGTGTTGTATGACTAGTGTTGCTGACTGTGCACAGAGATCAGTAAGATCCTCGCATTTGTTTCAGTCGTTTTATGACTATTTACTGACTGCACACAGAGCTCATTAAGATCCTCATGTTTGTTTCACGTGTTCTATGACTAGTGTTACTGACTGTGCACAGAGATCAGTAAGATCCTTGTATTTGTTTCAGTCGTTTTATGACTATTTACTGACTGCACACAGAGCTCATTAAGATCCTCATGTTTGTTTCACGTGTTCTATGACTAGTGTTACTGACTGTGCACAGAGCTCATTAAGATCCTCATATTTGTTTCACACGTTTTATGACTAGTTACTGACTGCACACAGAGCTCATTAAGATCCTCATATTTGTTTCACACGTTTTATGAGTAGATACTGACTGCACACAGAGCTCATTATGATCCTCATGTTTGTTTCACGTGTTGTATGACTAGTGTTACTGACTGTGCACAGAGATCAGTAAGATCCTCGTATTTGTTTCAGTCGTTTTATGACTATTTACTGACTGCACACAGAGCTCATTAAGATCCTCATGTTTGTTTCATGTGTTGTATGACTAGTGTTACTGATTGTGCACAGAGCTCATTAAGATCCTCATATTTGTTTCACACGTTTTATGACTAGTTACTGACTGCACACAGAGCTCATTAAGATCCTCATATTTGTTTCACACGTTTTATGAGTAGATACTGACTGCACACAGAGCTCATTA
The DNA here is from genome assembly GCF_021461385.2 of Schistocerca piceifrons. Classification (NCBI taxonomy): domain Eukaryota; kingdom Metazoa; phylum Arthropoda; class Insecta; order Orthoptera; family Acrididae; genus Schistocerca; species Schistocerca piceifrons. The sequence goes on from NC_060143.1 coordinate 565,758,658, forward strand.
AGATCCTCATGTATGTTTCACCTGTTCTATGACTAGTGTTACTGACTGTGCACAGAGCTCATTAAGATCCTCATATTTGTTTCACACGTTTTATGACTAGTTACTGACTGCACACAGAGCTCATTAAGATCCTCATGTTTGTTTCTCGTGTTGTATGACTAGTGTTACTGACTGTGCACAGAGCTCATTAAGATCCTCATATTTGTTTCACACGTTTTATGACTAGTTACTGACTGCACACAGAGCTCATTAAGATCCTCATGTTTGTTTCACGTGTTGTATGACTAGTGTTACTGACTGTGCACAGAGATCAGTAAGATCCTCGTCTTTGTTTCAGTCGTTTTATGACTATTTACTGACTGCACACAGAGCTCATTAAGATCCTCATGTTTGTTTCACGTGTTCTATGACTAGTGTTACTGACTGTGCACAGAGCTCATTAAGATCCTCATAATTGTTTCACACGTTTTATGACTAGTTACTGACTGCACACAGAGCTCATTAAGATCCTCATGTTTGTTTCACGTGTTGTATGACTAGTGCTACTGACTGTGCACAGAGATCAGTAAGATCCTCGTATTTGTTTCAGTCGTTTTATGACTATTTACAGACTGCACACAGAGCTCATTAAGATCCTCATGTTTGTTTCACGTGTTCTATGACTAGTGTTACTGACTGTGCACAGAGCTCATTAAGATCCTCATATTTGTTTCACACGTTTTATGACTAGTTACTGACTGCACACAGAGCTCATTAAGATCCTCATGTTTGTTTCACGTGTTGTATGACTAGTGTTACTGACTGTGCACAGAGATCAGTAAGATCCTCGTATTTGTTTCAGTCGTTTTATGACTATTTACTGACTGCACACAGAGCTCATTAAGATCCTCATGTATGTTTCACGTGTTCTATGACTAGTGTTACTGACTGTGCACAGAGCTCATTAAGATCCTCATATTTGTTTCACACGTTTTATGACTAGTTACTGACTGCACACAGAGCTCATTAAGATCCTCATGTTTGTTTCACGTGTTGAATGACTAGTGTTACTGACTGTGCACAGAGATCAGTAAGATCCTCGTATTTGTTTCAGTCGTTTTATGACTTTTTACTGACTGCACACAGAGCTCATTAAGATCCTCATGTTTGTTTCACGTGTTCTATGACTAGTGTTACTGACTGTGCACAGAGCTCATTAAGATCCTCATATTTGTTTCACACGTTTTATGAGTAGATACTGACTGCACACAGGGCTCATTAAGATCCTCATGTTTGTTTCACCTGTTCTATGACTAGTGTTACTGACTGTGCACAGAGCTCATTAAGATCCTCATATTTGTTTCACACGTTTTATGACTAGTTACTGACTGCACACAGAGCTCATTAAGATCCTCATGTTTGTTTCACGTGTTGTATGACTAGTGTTACTGACTGTGCACAGAGCTCATTAAGATCCTCATGTTTGTTTCACGTGTTGTATGACTAGTGTTACTGACTGCACACAGAGCTCATTAAGATCCTCATGTTTGTTTCACGTGTTGTATGACTAGTGTTACTGACTGTGCACAGAGATCAGTAAGATCCTCGTATTTGTTTCAGTCGTTTTATGACTATTTACTGGTTGCACACAGAGCTCATTAAGATCTTCATGTTTGTTTCACGTGTTCTATGACTAGTGTTACTGACTGTGCACAGAGCTCATTGAGATCCTCGTGTTTGTTTCATGTTTTTTATGACTAGTGTTACTGACTGTGACTGAGGCCATAGAGGGAAAACGGTAATGGAAGCAACATGTTCAAAACATATCAGAATATATTAGTAAGTGTGCGTACATATCGTCGATTACTGTTTCTGTAATTTTATCGTAAATAAATGAGAGAAGAACACTTGTATTTGTAGAAAGGAACCACTTTATTTCCTGGACAGTCTGTACCCCTGGCGGCAGTGGGGCCGCACTACAACTTTGTCTCCCAGCCTCTCTGCCCAGCAGCGCCTGCAGCCTCGAATGCGACGGGGTGTGGGCAGCGTCTCTTCCTCACTGGACCCCACGGGTGTGGAGTGCACCATGGCGACTGTCTGCGTAAGCGTAGCGTCACCAACTTGCACAGAAGAATGAAAATTTCTTTAGTCCAAAACTCTTAATGTTTACATTAAAACTACAACAATATGAATGCTGCAATGAATAAATTTCAATTCGGAATGATATGCAAACGACACCACAAACGAGATAGTAGTAGTGCCGTCTACTTTCTGTTTGCAAGGGAAGATCTAACTTCATACTGATGTTGATGATGGAAATGAGTTAAGAATTATCGGAAAGTTTAATCATTTACTACTCGTCCTATGATGACATCCCACAGAATTTGATAAATGTCGAAGTAATGCTAAATGGTATTCTTTCCTTATACCCTTCTCTGTGCCCATGACGCTGCCTCACCTCTCCACTGACGCTGCCCTCCATCTGTGAGTCCTCAACAGGAGCTGCCTGCAGCTGCGAGTCCTGGTGAGCGGCTCGGTGCTCCCCTCTGACGCCAGCAGCGGCCACCGGCTTGATCTTCTCAAAGTAGGCTTCCCACTGCGCCACCAACTCCTCGTGACGCTTAGCGCGAAGCCGCGCTTTCACGATGTGAAAGTTCTGTGGACGGAAAGTTTTCAGCATCACATTTTCGTTTACTCGAAAGCATTCTTTTTCAGTATCTATCTAATTTCTAACACTCTCTAGGAGCGCATTTATGTTTAAAGGAAAGTTATAATTTAAAGTCTACATCGATTCCATCAGACTGTCATTACATTGTTTAGCACTACCCATACTAGACACCTAATTGCGTTTTAGTTCTAAAATTTACAACAGTAGTAGATACAACGTTCTAATCAGAAGTAGGAAGAAGATAGCACCTTCTACAGCTAGATCGCCAATAAACACATCTCAGTAGATAATTATAATATGTAATGGCGAACTAGTGTAGGTTGTGACGAGCTCTAGCACGTGCTAGTGAAAACATTTCCAACACAAGTATGTAGCAATATGTCTGAAGGGTTTGAAACTGAGTGTGAACGAAAGATACAAAGCATAAATACAGAAAGGATGTTAGGAACACAAATTCGGCTCATTACTGTATTATGGGAGATGGAGCAGGAGAAAAAAGTTCAAATTGTGGAGAGGTGTTGATTTTACTGCCAACAGTTCCTCAATCAACCTGTAACATTTTAGGGAAACCGTCAGAAATGAAACTCCTATGTCCAGACAGGCACTTGAACCACCGGTCTCCAAATACGAATTTTTTGTGAAATAAAAACATTTTACAGTAACATTCACAGTGTTGTACCGTCTAATGCTAATAGTATGTGAAACCTGAGTGCTCCTAAGTCTCTCTCTTAATTTTTCCATACATTTCGTCGATGTTTACCTGAGGTGTGAAGTACTCGTCCTCAGGATCCACCTCACTGACATCATCACGTTCTGCTTCACCTCCACAGGGGAGGCAAAACATGGCGAGAGTCCGCCGGAACATCTGCGGAAAGAAAGTAACAATAAAGTCCTCAGCGTACACACTAATCCAACAGAGTAGAAGCTTTTCAAATGGGGGACTGCCAAGAAACCAGGAAGTTTGAAATTGTTATGTTGTGACTCGTTATATCGAGGACTTCCTATTCTTATCTGTGTAGAGAGGACAGCTCTTCAATCAGTCTCTACCGTTTTATGTCTTTCTTACATATAAATATCAGCACCGGAATAATGCGTTACAAATTCAGAACAAAGTAGGAGTGTTTAATAGGAAACCGATAATTATTTCTTGAGCATAAATTATAATGGAGAATTATGATTCCGTTTCTGATTGATTATGAACAACAGGTTTGGAACACTGAAATTTTCGAATTATTATCACATGACATGAAGTGAAATGCGTTCAACTACGTGTTTTCAAATTTTCTATGTCTTTCGTGGTAGACACCCCCTTGCTACTCCAGTCCATTGTGTTTTTTCTTTCTTCAAACAAACTTGCCATTCTCCACGCCAACAGATACCACAGGTACAACATATGGGCTGCACCATTGACTAGTGGTTAACGAGTATATTTCCTAGCTTCATTATCCATCATAATGGATGGGAGAAATGCAGCCACATATAGAAATAATAATAAGGCAGCCTCAGGCTACAGTAAGGATTTTATAAGTTTTATTCCGTGATCGTTTCCGAGGCCTTAATGTCTCACCTTCAGGTGTACTTTTGCACACAGAACTACATTTTTCTGGATCGCATACACATATGCTTCTAAAACAAGAAAATTATTTCTTTTGATGTACGTGCTATAAGCTAGCTAGTCCACCTGTCGTAAGATTGAGGAGGTCTTGTGCTAAAATCATACTATATAGGAGCTATAATTATTCGTAGTAAATGTCAATATTGATTGAATAATTTGTTCAGTCTTTACACATTTATTACGTTACACGTTGTTATTACTCAGTTTCCAGGTTAAGGAAACCTAGCTAAGAGTATACAAGCACTCACTAATATGAAAATACAAGCCGGGATGCCCAGCTTCGCTAAAGGAGTTGGTGTGATACTGTGTGGTTGTTGGAATAAAAGGACAAAGTTTAAAATATAAGAGGCAAAAATATTTTATGAAAACATAAATATTTACACTATTGTTGTACAAACAACATTTTTCATGCTATTATCCGGGGTATATATGTACAATTTTTTCGAATTTCCTATTCGAGAGCAAGCACAAGTCTTTGAGGCTGATGCCACAGTGTTTTAAAGTTTCTCCATGGGCTTCGTTACTTGTAAAACTGTAGGCTAATTTGATTGGAAATTGCAGCCGTTGAAACTGGAATGGCAAATCGGTATAGGTCAGTGGTATTCTGGGGATAAACAGTGTGTGTCCTTTTTACTTTCCAGCCATGATTTCGACTTCTATGATATGATTCGATAGCTGTTTGACGATCATCCTTGTACCCCTGCACAGCTTCGGTGAGTTGAGATTTCTGGGTAGTATGACTGGAGATACAGTTTTTAGTCGAACGCTGCGCAATGGCATTCCCGCTATTTGTAAAGAGTTTAGAAATTTTATGTGGAATACTGTCTTTCGATAGTTCAGCTCTCATATTTTTAGTCGCAATCTTTGTATGCGTGATCACAGATGTGATTTTTTTTCAAGCGAGCACTGATCTCGACTGCTGGTGTTGACTTTAGGATAACTGGAAGTGTGTGTCAAAAATCTCCTGAGAATATGAGTAGAGCTCCTCCCATCACTGCAGAATTTACTCGCAGGTCTTGCAGTGTTCTGTTTATGGCTTCGAGTGATTTCTTATGTGCCATTGTGCACTAGTCCCAGAAGATAATCTTAGATTGTTTTAGAAGTTCACCCCGTCTAGATGCTCTTCAGGTTTTACATCAGGGAATTGTTGTTCGGCTATATTCAACAGTAGTTGTAGGGCGGAATGGGAAGTTCGTCCTCCTTCTTAAGCCTTGCTGCAATGCTGACCGCGATGAGTTGTTGTCGAGGACATTACGACACACAACATGCTGTAAATGCCGGACATCGTCTTTTTCAATAAGTGTAAATCCATCGATAATTCATTCTTCTCCTAGTAGACTTTTCGCTCAAAGTACAATTTATTTCTACAGAGCACAACAGGCATAATACAGAGTTAAGAACGAGGAGAGCAGATGTAAAAGTGTGCTGTGTCAGTAACAAGTTGGTGACGTGTGACGCAAAGATGATGCTGCCAACCCTTCTAAAATGCACTCGCTTACTGTAATTAGAGCATTAGAGTTCTGAATTGTCTGACCGAATGTTTCTGCTTTTTTCGGAGATGTCCGTGCTCTCTACCACCTATAAAGTTACCGCACCCGACCCCATCCCCCGTAGCGGGAGGGGGTCGCACCTCGTAATTTGGGAACCGCTGGTCTATATAGATAACACATCCCCTTGCTAGATGATGAAATAGCTCGCTAGTCAGGATATCTGTCGCGTAGACTGAGAAACGTTGACAGAAATTTGTTGGTTAGGCGTCTTATAACTCATCAGTCATCTTTGAAATCGCCACATCGATCTATCCCTAACCTAATAGCCTGAAAATATGTCTTATCGTCTGTCAACTATTTTTCACGGAGGAATGCATAGTCAAATTATAATGCTGCTCATGAAATACCGACCTTCGGTGTCACAGAATGTTTTTCAAATTGCTTGTGAGGACAATTTCTACGTTGAATAAGTTTTGGATAAACATTAAGCATTCTCGCTCAAACTTTCATCTCGTTGAGTACATAACTGTTGATTTGTTTGTCCTGGGAACTTGGGAAAACTACGATAGCATTAAACATTGAGACACATACAAGCTCTGAGATCGACCGAGTCTCAGGGAGTGCGGCGTTCCTTTCCGAACAGCAGAGGAACCTCTGGCTGTTTCTCGCCAAGTTTTGTCAGTAGGCAGTGACCCAATAATTCTGTAGTAACATCGAGACAGCCTAAGGGATTGATTTGCACACTCCTCCCGCGATCGACGCACCGACCCGGAAGATGTCCTCAGGAAGTCCCCATCGTCAATGAGCTATCAGCACAAGAATATAGAGCAGTACAACACTTGCGCGTACAGAAAGCTGATGCACTTTTAAGAATCAAGCAACAAAGTCTTAAACTGCGAGAAATGTCAAAAATGTGCTTTGGCGTAATATCGTAGTCGAGGTATATGCATTTTCCTAACAACGCTCTCAGTAGCTGCGAGGACACTTCGGCGTTTTATCAGACCCTAGTGAAAGTTTGATTACCAACACAACATTGGCGACAACATCATTCTCTCTTCAAATATTATAAAAATAATAAAATTTCTTCTTCATACAGTCACGTAGCACAAACAACTGCATAATAAACAGCAACTGCCTAAGTTTCAGAGGAAAATAAAACTTATTACACACTTTTCGGCTAAAATACGCTTAGGGTCTCGACAGATTTTCGTTGTGTGTTGTTGCGAGTTCGTTATCGGTGGTCGTAGCCAATTAGATGATAGTATACGACAGCTAACGAGACTCGCTCAATGTTGTAGTTGTGCTTGTAACAAACGTTTTCCTGTTTTCCTGCGCATATGTCAAGATTTCCCAGGATGAGGTTAGGTTGGGACCTAAGGATAGGTTGGGAACTAAGAGCAGAGCCTAAATCAGAATTTGAGGTCCTGGTTGTCATACTTATTTGAATGCTGTTTCGGAATGTGTTGCAATTTTCGAGGTTGTCGTTAGGCAGTAGCCTAAGCGTGCAGCTTAAATAGCTACGAGTGGAACAAAGTATCGTCTAATTTCATTTACGGATCCATTATAATTCTCGCGAACCGATTACAACGACAGGACGAAACGGAAAACATCCACTTGCACTTAAGGTGCCCTTTTGCACACTTTTCTGTACAGCTGCTGCATCATGTACCACGAAAAAAGCTATTTGCCTGTCAAGAAAATGTTTAGCTATTTGCCTAATAAGTAGAGTGATACCTGTTTGCCACTTGTATATGAAAACAAAAATCTTATATAGCTGTCAGAACACGAGGAAGTGTACACAGCTTAATATATCAAAATGTCGTATCTCTTTGCAGTATCACATATTGCTACCAGATAGTATGGATACGACAACGTGGGCGTACATTAACTCGTATAACTGGAAGTAACCAGAGAGTACAACAAAATGTAGCTGGTACGACAAAACGTGTGAACATAGCGATACACTTCTTCCATGTTTTGCTTAACTCAGGTAACAGTGGAAAGCAGTAGTAGCTAACAGTGAATTACGACAGCAGATGACCTTCTTTGTAAATATGCTATGACTGAGAAAAAGTGGCAACTGGTCACTTACCCCTGTTCCTCAGCTGCGCCTGGCGAGACACTGACTTCCTGTGTCTGTATCTGAAACTCTGAAGAGGTCTAACGAACTCAGGGAGTTCGTATCCTCTGTTACAACTCTCTCAATATCACAGCCACAAAAACTGAGATATCCACGAGCAAAAAACAACGCTGCTATGTGGATCATTGACCACATAGCATCGTTTATTATGCAGAATAGGCATGCTACTTTCTGACTATTATTCTTACATAGAAATTGAACACCTTAAAATGAGCCAACATTGTGACTACAGAAGGTTATTTGGAAATACGCTGAAAATCATAATTAACGGTTAACTACTTCAAATCCAATATTTTGGATAGCAGAGGTTGCCAGTGATCTGTATATACGAATCCTAGTTGCTTCCTGGGACTTTAGCTCTTGTCGGAATCTTTAGATAATATCATTAGTGGGACAAAGTATGTATGGGAACACTCTGCATTGCTGCCAGATATATTCAAGATGGCACCGATGACGTCATCCAAGATGGCGACGTGTAGACTTGGAAACAGTGCATGACGTCATTCAAGATACCGGATTTTGGCGGGAAGAAAACCAATTGGGCTACCTCCACTAACGTAGCACCCAGAAAATTGGCGCGAAATTTGAACTTTGGCGGGAAAATAGGTCAATTGTGCCATGTTCACTAACCTAACCCTCCAGAAGAAATTGGCGCCAAATTCCAATTCCAACATGATAATGGCTGGAAAAACTGTGCTTGTTTTTATTATTATCATTCATTACCATTTATTATCATCTATTATTATTATTATTATTATTATTATTGGCCTACCTCCACTAGAAAATTGCGAAAAATTCAAATTAGAACATGATAATGTCTCGAAAACTGTACTTCTATTTAATAGTATTATCATTTATTATTTATTCAGGATGTCCAATTTCGGCGAGGAGAGAGCCATTTGCATTACATCCATAACAAAAATCTGTCACAAGTTCTAATTCCAACACTATAATAGATCACACGTACGAAATAGTCCACATCCTACGAACTTTGACTGTCATTTACCTTTTTAAAGTGTTAAACTATCAGAATCGCGTCAAATAATAAACTACACTTGTGCTAACGTAATTCACATCCTCCGATTTTGCAAGGAGAAAGGACTGAAGACTTTATTTCGAGCAGTACCGTCATCACTTGTTCTCCAACAGACTTAGTACACATCTTCACGATCGCGACACCCAGTGTGCTCGCCACTGGGTCCAGACTCCAACTGACTTAGTTCAAATCATCGCCAGGAGAGGAGGCTACCCCTGGTGTCACCGGTCAGCAGTAGCCCATGCGCATGCCACAGGTCCAGTGCCCACTTGGACGGTGCAGGTCTAGCGGCAAAAACATGTTTTGCTCGTTCGAACCTGCCGATTATGACGTCACGACAAACTGTTAGCAATCTACCACGTGGTTTCTTGACGGAAAAAGAACACACTTGGCGCCAAAGTTGTTTGCTGGAGAGTGGAATCTGCCCTGACGTCACTCAAAGGCCGGTCCACCATGTGGCGTGCTCGACAAAGAATGCTCTCTAAGTTAACTGACTCAAGATGGTCTGCTCTCCCTCTCTCTCTCTCTCTCGCACGTGCGCGAGTTATAACCGGACATGTGCGGTGCACCGAGCGAGGTGGCGCAGTGGTTAGACACTGGACTCGCATTCGGAAGGACGACAGTTCAATCCCGCGTCCGGCCATCCTGATTTAGGTTTTCCGTGATTTCCCTAAATCGCTCCAGGCAAATGCCGGGATGGTTCCTTTCAAAGGGCACGGCCGACTTCCTTCCCTAATCCGATGAGACCGATGACCTCGCTGTCTGGTCTTCTTCCCCAAAACAACCAACCAACAATGTGCGGTGCGCCACCGCCCTGCAGACGCGTCCGACCGCTTACGTCATACACCCTCGATCACCACCTCCATACACGTGCCAGACATAGTCTTCTGTAAAAATGGTAACACCCACATCACGTATCTAACCTATCAATTACCTAAGCACATAATTCCATTTCAGTATTTATCATATTAAATAATTCAATTTACAATTTCATACAGGCACTCACTTGTATAAAAAGGTGTTCAACTACCTACTTTCAACTACTTTCCAAGGACCAGATAGCCACCTCTTCCTGGGAACCCTCGCCGAGTTTGAATTCTGGCAGTAAACAAAGGTCACTTGCGCTTTCACTACCAACCTAAGAAAATTGCGTGTAAAGAAACGACAGTTATACTAACCTCAGCCACCAGACCACCACTTCCTCCTAAGATAAGGTGCCAAGTGTGAAATCTGCCAGTAAACAAACTCACTTGCGTTTTCGCTACCAACTTAAGAAAATTGATGCAAACGAAGCTCACCACTACCACTTCCTAGGGGGCGGGTGGTAAAAGGACTCAGTCTGCACTAGGCTGATGGAGGGAGGAAGGGGTGACCAGTATTTATTTGCGAGCAACTTATTTAGGGATGGAGTATATGTATCACAGAACACATGCTCTAACAAGCCCCACATCATACAGGCAGGCAAACCACTTCTACATAACTTACGTGTACAGCTCTACACCCATTCTTCCTAATTGTGAACCGTTAAAAATAACCCAATGCGCAGCCTACAGACATATGAACCACTCATAAACAATGCACAGCATTTATGTCCATATAGCCAAACAACTCCTAAATTGTCAAAATAGTAATCCATGTAAAAGACTCTGCTTGCTAATCGTTAACTGTCGAAATCGTACACCAGCCTTTGGTTAAACAATTAGAGGCAACACCATCACCAAGTGTATTCGCTACTGACTCCATAGCCCAACTGACTTAGTTCATATCGATGCCACTAGAGGACGCTGTACTGACGAAAGTACCATAATCTAAGATGGCGCCACCTATTGTGTTACCCACGAGCTCCAGACCTCAACTGTCTTAGTACATTTCCTCGCCGTCTGAGGACACCACAGTAACACCAACTGATGACAGACATACAGTTATCCATGATGACGGTAAACAGTGTCTTCTCCACGAGATCTATGATGCTGGCGCCCGTTTCGTGACGTACGTCTTGAGGGAAGACGACTCAGCCTTCTCTGGGCTGCGGGGGGGAGTAAAGCACGAGTTCACTGTATTTAATTTCAAACATTTTCTTTAGCGATCGAATATATCCATCACACTGATACAAAACATCTACCCTAATGTGCTTGGCTGCTCCCCCGAAATTCTGTAAGTCCCTCCAGGTCCTTGAGCGTCATTCACTCCGCCTCGCCCTCCGTATACGCCTCCCGTCCCCCACGCGGATCCTCTATGACCTCATTCCTTTCCCCCATCTGCTCCTATTCCTTGAACATACATGCATACTCTACATCTCCCGCCGCCTTGATCCCCCTCACCCCCTTTTTGCTCCTCACCTCTCCCATCCCTGCCCCCTGCCACATCTTCACTCTTGTGTCCCCCCAACCCTCCGTCTCTACACCCTTCATCTCCTTTCCCAAGGTGGCTTCCATCAACTCCCCCTCCCAGATGATGCCCCTTCTCCCTCCATTTATCCCTCCTATTAACTCAGATCCTCACCCCCACTCCTTTTCTCCATCTTTTTCGTGGGCTCACTCTCCCCCCCTTCCATCCTTTTTTTCCCCACCTACCATCTCTCTGCCCCCCTTCTCTCCCCCAAGTCCTTCTGCATTTCCCTCCTCTGCCTTTCCACATTCCCTCCTGCATCTGCCCCGCTCCTCTCCCCCTTATGAGTCCACTCCCTCCTATGGTTCCCCCCCCCCTTTCGTTTTTCCTCTTCTCCCTCCTTGTTTTCCCCCTCATCTGTCCACGTCCACCCTCCCACCCCATCCGCCCTAGGCTATGGTGTGTCCTCTTTGTGCCGACATTTTAGGGCAGTGTTTACAGTGAGTGTTCAGTGTTGTGTGTCTTTTCTGAAGTGCTGCGAACGGCCATCATACTGTCGCTGGGTTTACTTTTGTATCTCTTGCGAACAGAAACCAGACTGTCGCCATGTTTTTTTAATTGTGTGTATACTATGTTACCTGTCTGCATCCAGTGTATTTTATTCGCTTTGCCAGCCCTTTGCTTTATGTTTTAACTTTCCACAGTTTTCCACCGTTTTACAATTTAAGTCCCCGTTTTATCGCCTACCTTTATTGTTTTTTAACTTCTTCTTACGTTTTAAAAAGACTGTAGGCTGCAGAGCAGCGTAATAAGCTGTTGCCAGCCCGCTCCTTTTGGGGGGAATCGAAATACATTAAAGGAAAAAAATAAAGTGCTTGGCGTCACAATACACAGTCTGCAGACACGCAAACAACTCCTAATTTCAGTACACAATAGCAAACTGCTCCTAAATAATGGAGTACACTTACCTGCAAACACCCTCAGTACTCGTAAAATGTCCAAATAACGCATGGCACAACCAACAGGGCAGCTCGCAAGATAACGCAACAGACGCGCACAAGCACCCACTGTGGTGTCACCGCCAGACACCACACTTGCTAGGTGGTAGCTTTAAATCGGCCGCGGTCCATTAGTACATGTCGGACCCGCGTGTCGCCACTGTGTGATCGCAGACCGAGCGCCACAACAAGGCAGGTCTCGAGATACGGACTAGCACTCGCCCCAGTTGTACGGACGACGTAGCTAGCGACTATACTGACGAAGCCTCGCTCCTTTGCCGAACCGATAGTTAGAATAGCCTTCAGCTAAGTCACTGGCTACGACCTAGCAAGGCGCCATTAGTAACATTGCATGTATCTAAAGAGTCTCACTTGTATCGCCACAATCTCCAGATGTACCACTAGGATGGATTAAAGTTAAGTATTCCAGCAGCTACGTACTTTTCTTTATAGCATTCATTACGTATCCTGTCTCAGACCTCACGCACCCTGTTTGGCTTAGCGCGTGCCTTTCGGCTTCCTCTCATTGTGTCTAGGCTGTTTTGTCTAGACACAACACCCACCACCACACCCTCTCCCCCGCGAAGTCACGTGCCTGACAGCCCGCAAACATGAGGTGGCGACAGCCGCGTTCATACTCCACGCCCGTGAAATCCCTATCCATATACGTGTTCACCTAGACACAGCTCCTGGCGCAACCAGCCAGGGACGCGCGCTCCACCGCACCCGCCAGCCGCCGCCACCGACCACCGTTGAAAGTTGCATCCCTGTATACAATCACCATTATACTGTCATAGCACACCAAAGCGCGTTCACAGTAGTCTCATATTCGAGGCATCTCCAGGTGCCACTTGTCTTTGTCTCCGCTGTTGAATGCAAGATGTGCTGACACACAGACACACAGACACACACACACACACACACACACACACACACACATACCCATGTTTAACCACACTTAACTACCCAGCACAGCTCTCGCCAAGTCGCGAAACGTAACATCTCTTTGCAAAAAATAAGCCCCAAGTTGACCTCTCAGGAATTGTATAGTGTCCCAGAAATAGTTAACGCTTGCTTTCTCCATGCCTCAGCTTGTATGCTCGGAAATTCGTCCCATAACAGAACCTGTTTACCAAAACAGCCTAATCCAGTCTTACTCCCAGACATAACGTGATAGCCTTCCTCCTTGGAACATACGTGAATGTTCTGACCACTCCTATATCACATCAAAATCAATCGAGCATTCTCATTAACTCTTATCGAATTTACCAGTCTAATTACTAATGCCGTCTCTCTCGAAGCATCATCCACCTTTTCTTTCTGGCGCTCTCTCTCGTTATTTTGCAAAGATTGCTAATTTGCACGGACAGTTCCCTCAATCTATACACCGCCAACGTGTTCTTTCTTTCTACAGACGCTACACTCATTCGTAATAAATTATTTTACACTGATCACCATTTTTCACAGACAACTTATACCATGTCCTCATAAGGCCTACAGGAAATGATACTTACTATTGGGGGATACATCCTACATGGAGACAGATAAACGTAAAGCAGCAACGTTAGACTTGTGAAAATTACAACTCATTCCATCACTAACTCCGTAAACAGCGCTTCAGTTGGGCAATGCGTACACAGCGATTGCAGTGTGTCGCAAGTTCTTACCGCTAAGTTCCTTATGACCCTAATGTCTCGATTTTACACCCAAGACGTGACACCGGTGATCACATAAATGAAAGCTCCTTTAGAGGAGTGTGTCAAGTTTCTTCACACATGGGATGGAAGTCCTCTGATGACCGACAGGTTTACCGTTAGCCATCGCAAGTAGACAATGCTTTAAAACACATACAGAACACATAGCTGTATGCAGGCTATGTCACGTGACTGATGCATTTGGAATCTCTGGTACCTCAATAGACATACAGTATAATGCACCATCAAAGGGGAAAAAAATTGACTACCCCACTTATTCCCTTCGTTACGATGGCCACGTTTTTCCAGGATTCCTCCTGTTGCAGCATAATGGGTCCGATGTACAAATTGTTCGGTGCGAACCAGAAGATAGCAAAATACTTCCTCAAGTTCATTGCATTAGGCTCTATATTCGGTCGATATATAAGATATACATATTCCCTGGTCACTTTTCGCAATTCTGTCGATTTGAGGTCAGATCTATATATGCGATCGTAATATATCATCGCGTTCTGTGTTCTGAAATGGAGATTGTAAATGTAGCACAGATGCCACCACTTAGCCCAAATGCACTGATCGGGACGTGTAATACAACACTGTACTCGACTGTATCCAGTCACCTCCACATTCGGAGAGCGTTTGCTCTGCTTCCTGTGTGTCTATGTATATGCACACCTCGCAGACAATTCCCAGAACTCGCAGGAGACCAGAGTTGGTGTTCGACTGTGGATCCGCCACATAAGCATATCTGTTTGTGTAAAGGAAATGTCTATGTGCTGTTGTAGGGTGGGGGGGGGCATTTGACTTGGGGTACTGTTATAGCGAATGGAAGAGTATGTCTAGTACTAAGGAAGGTACAGGTATTCCCAGAGCCACAGCGGTCAACAGAGTGTATTTCCAATACTTCGCCCATTGCCGAGTTTCGTTCAGTAGAGACCTAGATCATAAGATTTAATTGTAAGTGTAATTATAGAAGAAATATGTGAGTCGTTTTCTAGAATGTGTTGGTGTGTGCAAAGTCTGTGGTGGTATTGATTTGCGTTCCCACGTTAATGGTAGCGGTCTTCCGAATGCAGAGACCTGTTGGAGTGTAGGAATGTATGGTAGTTAACTTTACCATGTTCCAGACGACCGAACAGTAAACTAAGTGTGTCCTGGTGTGCTTTCGCGATCAAGTGTAACTTAGGGGAGATGGCGCGTTTGAGGTGGAGCATTATTCCCTCCCATGTAAATTGTTCGGTCGACTGCTTCTGTACATTTGATGCCTTTATTTAGCTGAAGGAATATGGGTTATGGTGTGTTGGACACACGTTTGCCTGTTCTCTAGACGTGGGAACGACCACAGTTGGTTTGTAGAGAATATTGATCATCTCCGATCTGTTAGAAGACCGACTTCAGTATTCGAGAGTGCGAATATCAGTTTACTCTACTTCTTTCTAGTCAGTCAATGGCTTACAGCATGATGCACATCGCTAAAGTTTGGTGTTTGTGGAGAAATAATTTACATTGTATATGTTGTGCATTATGCTACGTTAGCGATCGGGAGGCTAGTGTGGAGTTCTTGATATCGATAAGTAGAGCAAAAATTGACAGTACTTGGTGAAATATTCCCTAGTTGGAGATCGGTTTGACGGTCCAATATTCTTGCAAGTATGGTTTGTATTTGATGACCTCTACACAACTTCGCGATGTTTAGCTGTCTGTGAAAAATGGTGATCAGTGTAAAATAGTTTATTACGAATGAGTGTACGTCTGTAGAAAGAAAGAACACGTTGGCGGTGTGTAGATTGAGGGAACTGTCCGTACAAATTAACAATCTTTGCAAGGTAACGAGAGAGAGCTGTGCCATGCGTTATTTGGACATTTCATGAGTACTGAGGGTGTTTGCAGATAAGTGTACTGCATTATTTAGGAGCAGTTTGCTATTGTGTATTGAAATTAGAAGTTGTGTGCGTGTCTGCAGACTATGTATTATGACGCCAAGCACATTAGGGTGGATGTTTATGTATCAGTGTGATGGATATATTCGATCGCTAAAGAAAATGTTTGAAATTATATAGAGTGAACTCGTGCTTTACTCCCCCCAACAGCGCAGAGCAGGCTGAGACGTCTTCTCTCACAATCTTGATTTGCGTCACGAAACGGCATCGTAGACCTCATGGAGAAGACACTGTTTACCGTCATCATGGATAACTGTATGTCTGTCATCAGTTGGTGTTACTGTGGTGTCCTCAGACGGCGAGGAAATGTACTAAGACGGTTGAGGTCTGGAGCTCGTGGGTAACACACTAGGTGGCGCCATCTTAGATTATGGTACTTTCGTCACTACAGCGTCCTCTAGTGGCATCGGTATGAACTAAGTCAGTTGGGCTACGGACACAGTAGCGAATACACTTGGTGGTGGTGTTGCCTCTAATGATGCATGATTTCGACAGTTGACGATTAGAAAGCAGAGTCTTTTACATGGATTACTATTTTGACAGTTTAGGAGTTGTTTGACTATATGGACATAGATGTTGTGCATTGTTTATGAGTGGTTCACATGTCTGTAGACTGTGCATTGGGTTATTTTTGACGGTTTACAATCAGGGAGTGTGTGTGTAGACCTTTATACATGAGTTATGTAGGAGTGGTTTGCAAGCCTGTATGATGTGGGGCATGTCAGAGCTTGTGTTTTGTGATACATATACTCCATCCCTAAATAAATTGCTCGCAAATAAATACTGGTCACCCCTTCCTCCCTCCATCAGCCTAGTGCAGACTGAGTCCTTTTACCACCCGCCTCCTAGGAAGTGGTGGTGGTGAGCTTCGTTTGCAGCAATTTTCTTAACTTGGTAGGGAAAACGCAAATGAGTTTGTTTACTGCCAGATTTCACACTTGGCACCTTATCTTAGGAGGAAGTGGTGGTCTGGTGGCTGAGGTTAGTATAAGTGTCCTTTCTTTACACGTAATTTTGTTAGGTTGGTGGTGAAAGCGCAAGTGACCTTTGTTTACTGCCAGAATTCAGACTCGGCGAGGGTTCCTAGGAGGAAGTGGCGGTCGGGTGGCTGAGGTTATTACAAGTGTCCTTACTTTACGTGCAATTTTCTTAGGTTGGTAGCGCAAGTGACCTTACTTTATTGCCAGAATTCAAACTTGGTAAGGGTTCCTAGGAAGAGGTGGCGATCTGGTCCATGAAAAGTAGTTGAAAGTATGTAGTTGAACACCTTTTCATGCCTATATAAAATTGTAAAATGAATTATTTAATATTATTAAAATTGAAATGGAATTAAATACTTAGGTAATTGATTGGTTAGATGCGTGATGTGGGTGTTACCATTTTTACAGAAGACTATGTCTGGCGCGTGTATGGAGGTGGTGATCGAGGGTGTGTGACGTAAGCGGTCGGACGCCTGCGGGGCATCGCGCTTGTCCTGTTATAACTCGCGTGCGAGAGAGAGAGAGAGAGAGAGAGAGAGAGAGAGAGAGAAAGAGAGAGTGAGAGAGAGAGAGGAGAGCAGGCGGTTTTGAGTCAGTTAACTAAGAGAGAGCATTCTTTGTCGAGCATGCCACGTGGTGGATCGGCGGTTGAGTGACGTCAGGCAGATTCCACTCTCCAGCAAACAACTTTGGCGCCAAGTGTGTTCTTTTTCCGCCACGAAGCCACGTGATGAATCGCTAACTGGCCGTTGTGACGCCAGAATCGGCAGGTTCGAACGAGCAAAACATGTTTATGCCGATGGACCCTCACGATCTGAGTGGGCGCTGGACCTGTTTCGTGTGCGCGGGCTACCGCTTATTGGTGGCGCCAGGGGTAGCCTCTTCTGCTGGGGATGATTTGAACTAAGTCAGTTTGAGTCTGGACCTTGTGGCGAGCGCACTGGGTGTCGCCATCTCGAAGATGTGTACTAAGTCTATTGGTGAACAAGTGATGACGGTACTGCTTGTAATAAAGACTTCAGTCCTTTTTCCTTGCAAAATCAGAAGATGTGAATTACGTTAGCACAAGTGTAGTTTATTATTTGACGCTATGTTGATAAGTTAGCAGTGAAAAAAGGTAAGTGTCAGTCAAAGATCGTAGGATGTGGACTATTTCGTACATGTGATCGATTATGTTGTTGGAATTTGAACTTGTGACAGATTTTCACTATGGATAAAATGCAAATGGCTTTTTCCGCGCCAAAATTGGACATCTTGAATAAATATTAAATGATAATAATAAATAGAAGTACAGTTTTCGAGATATTATTGTGTTGGAATTTGAATTTGGCGCAATTTTCTAGTGGAAGTAGGCCATAATAATAACGAATAATAGTAATAATAAAAAATAACAATAAATTGTAATAAATAATAATAAATTATAATAAATAATAACAAATTATAATAAATTATAATGAAAGATAATAAATGATAATGAATAATAATGAATGATAATAAAAACAGGTACGGTTTTTGCCGCCAGTATTTTGAATTTGGCGCAATTTTCTAGTGGGGGTAGGCCAATAATAAAAAATACTAATAATATTAAATAATAATAAATGATAATGAGTGATTATAAATGATAATGAATAATAATTAATAATAACAAAGACTAGTACGGTTTTTGCTGCCATTATCATATTGGAATTTGGCGCCAATTTTTTCTGGAGGTTTAGGTTAGTGGACATAGCCCAGTTGCCCTATTTACCCGCCAAAATTCAAATTTCGCGCCAATTTTCTGGGGGTTACGTTAGCGGAGGTAACCCAATTGGTTTTCTTCCCACAAAAATCCGCCATCTTGACTTATGTCACGGCGGTGCTCTCTAGTGGCAGGGATATGAAATAACACAGTTGGACTCCGGACCTCATAGTGAACATACATGCATCGTATAAGTAATAATAATAAATGATAATGAATGATAATGAATAACAATGAATTATAATAAAGACAAGTACAGTTTTGCAGCCATTATTCTGTTGGAATTTGAATTTGGCGGCAATTTGTTCTGGATGGTTAGGTTAGTGGTCATAGCCCAGTTGACCTATTTTCCCGCCAAAATCCGCCATCTTGAATGACGTCATGTGCTCTTGCCAAGTCTACACGTAACAATCTTGGTTGACGTCATCGGGGCAATCTTGATTAAATTTGGCAACAATGCAGAGTGTTAAAAAAAATGGTTCAAATGGCTGTGAGCACTATGGGACTCAACTGATGAGGTCATTAGTCCCCTAGAATTTAGAACTAGTTAAACCTAATTAACCCAAGGACATCACAAACATCCATGCCCGAGGCAGGATTCGAACCTGCGACTGTAGCGGTCTTGCGGTTCCAGACTGTAGCGCCTTTAACCGCACGCCCACTTCGGCTGGCTGCAGAGTGTTCCCATACATACTTCGTAACACTACTAATATCCAGATGCTTACCAATGCAGAAGAAATTTTTTGTTTTAACATTTTCTTTCTCTTGCAGAGCAGCAGCGTAAATTTCCTTCAACAATGAAGAGATAGTGCTTTGTGCACTATAAAATTTTTCTGTTTACTAGTTTAGGAAAGAAAAAAACCACAAGAAGACATTTCATTTCTCATTTTGCGCAACGGCAACCTGTAAATGATATATACTTTGAAACTTCCTGGCAGATTAAAAATTGTGTGCCAGACCAAGACTCGAACACGGGACCTTTGCCTTTCGTGGGCAAGTGCTTTGCTGTAAGTAAAGCCGTGAGGACGGGGCGTTAGTCACGCTTGGGTAGCCCAGTTGGCAGAGCACTTGCCCACGAAAGGCAAAGATCCCGAGTTCGAGTCTCGGTCCGGCACACAGTTTTAATCTGCCAGGAAGTTTCATATCAGCGCACACTCCGCTGCAGAGTGATAATCTCATTCTGATATATACTTTGTTCATTCTATTCTCATTACAAATTGGAGCAAATGTTTATTTTCCCTTCCTCATCAATGATATTCCATTGTTTCCTTTCATAAAAAAAGGAAAAAAAAACGAAAAAAATTGTGTAGTGGTTATGATACTATACTGTTGCATGGAGGGTCGTGAGTTCAAATCTCACCTGAACTATAAAACTTTAATTTCTATATTCGGTTCAAGTACATTCTAGATGTATCCACAAATGTCAAGTATCATTGTGCTGGAATGTTCTATAACTGTATATATACCGAATGTGTTCTGGCCAGAGGCTGTTCGCTCCGCGCTCTTGTATGTGTAAGTACTGAATAAACCTTCGTTAAGTTAGTGTTCGTAATTCATCTAATTACACCTTCTTCTACGTGACAATATTACTTATACAGAGTGTTCTAATTAAATGTAATATTACTAGCCACCTCAATGTCCAAATAGTCGCACACAACAGTTGGAGTGCCGACGCTACAGGTCAGACGTCATGTTAAAGAACAGGACATCTGAAAACCTGGAAGAAGTCTCGTGGAAGGAGTTGCGGTCGGCTGGAAACGGCCCGCACTGACCAATCCAGTCCGGGGCGTGCCACAGTGGCCGATATCCAGATTGCAATGCGCCGGGCCTCCTACTGCTGTCCAGCACGGAACACGTTTGGACTGATCAGTGCCGAGCCTGCAACAGGTCACAGTGAGCAGTATTGAGTGGCAGCATGCTCGACAGCGGTTGCTCCAGACGTGTTCCAGACAGTAAGGCTCCAGTCTGGAGCCCTCCGGACGACTGTCCTCTATCCGTAGGGGGCTACTACCACTGTCCAGCCGCTTCAGCCCCTGTTCTCCGAGACTCCAGCTGCACCTCGGCAAGTGGCGGATGTGCTGTGCGCAGGTGCAAACAGCGTCGACTGTAAGTCAGACACGTACACACATTCACAAGTTTCTACTTCTTACGTGTGTCTTCTTCTTCCTCACTTTCCATTTAATTCCCTTATTTTGTTAATTCTGCTCCGCCATGGCACACAAAACATATCAGAACACTAACGAAAGATTGGCGAAGTTTTACAGAAGCTCGAAATTTAGTGCGAACTTCAGTGCGCGATGCTTCTAATTGTGTCTACAACTAAACTGTGTCTCTAAATCTGGTAGAAAACCCAAAGAAAGTCTGGTCGTATGTAAAGTACACCAGTGGCGACACACAATCAACATCTTGACTGCGTGGTAACAATGATGATGTTATTGATTACACTGCCACTAAAGCACCGTAAATCCCAAAAATCTAAAATCTGTAAACTCAACTAAGTACTTAATTTACTAATAACTTGTCTGAGAGGCAATGTTGTGGGAAAAGCAAACGAAAGGCTGCGGTTTAGTGGCAGAACACTTGGAAAATGTAACAGGTATACTGGACTGCTTACACTATTCTTGTGTGCCCTCTTTTGGAGTATTACTGTGCGGTGAGCGATCCGCATGAGATAGGATGGACACCGAAAAAGTTCAAAGAAGGGTAGCCCGTTTTGTATTGCCGCGAAATAGGGGAGTGAGTGCCACGGATATGATACTCGAATTGGTATGGCAGTTATTTAAACTAAGACGTTTATCGCTGCGGCAAGACCTTCTCGTGAAATTTGGATCATCAACTTTCTCCTCAGAATGTCAAAATATTTTCTGGCGGCCACATACATAGGGAGAAATGATCATCATAATACGAGGTGCATTCAAGTTCTAAGGCCTCCGATTTTTTTCTAATTAACTACTCACCCGAAATCGATGAAACTGGCGTTACTTCTCGACGTAATCGCCCTGCAGACGTACACATTTTTCACAACGCTGACGCCGTGATTCCATGGCAGCGGCGAAGGCTTCTTTAGGAGTTTGTTTTGACCACTGGAAAATCGCTGAGGCAATAGCAGCACGGCTGGTGAATGTGCGGCCACGGAGAGTGTCTTTTGTTGGAAAAAGCCAAAAGTCACTAGGAGCCAAGTCAGGTGAGTAGGGAGCATGAGGAATCACTTCAAAGTTGTTATCAAGAAGAAACTGTTGCGTAACGTTAGCTCGATGTGTGGGTGCGTCGTCTTGGTTAAACAGCACACGCGAAGCTCTTCCCGGACGTTTTTGTTGCAGTGCAGGAAGGAATTTGTTCTTCAACATTTTCGTAGCATGCACCTGTTACCGTAGTGCCCTTTGGAACGCAATGGGTAAGGATTACGCCCTCACTGTCCCAGAACATGGACACCATCATTTTTTCAGCACTGGCGGTTACCCGAAATTTTTTTGGTGGCGGTGAATCTGTGTGCTTCCATTGAGCTGACTGGCGCTTTGTTTCTGGATTGAAAAATGGCATCCACGTCTCATCCATTGTCACAACCGACGAAGAGAAAGTCCCATTCATGCTGTCGTTGCGTGTCAACATTGCTTGGCAACATGTCACACGGGCAGCCATGTGGTCGTCCGTCAGCATTCGTGGCACCCACCTGGATGACACTTTTCGCATTTTCGGGTCGTCATGCAGGATTGTGTGCACAGAACCCGCAGAAATGCCAACTCTGATACCTCTGCCAGATACTTAATCCTGAATTGCAGAGTAATCACGCAGACATAGATGTAGAAGTAGATGTAGATTTCGACTGACCAGATTAGGATTCGCAGGGTCGCTCTTACGCTGGACATATACCATACTCTTAAAAAGAATGTTACCGTATGCTTGTTGCTACTTCCGTGACATCGTATAATAGCCACTTCAGCTGAGAACTGGTTTGTTCAGGAGCATGCAGTCTGTTTTACGACTAATTTTCCAGTCAGCTTTATTTGTTGTTTACTTTACTTGCAATATACTCCGAAGTATTTAATGGGTCTACAGGTACTTGAGCACAGCTATCGAAATGAAAGAAACTACATCTTCCAGCTACACCAAAGCACTCTCTAATGTAACAAATATGACTCACAGAGTTGGGACATCGAATACATCAATCACCACATTACGCATTTTATGGCAAAGCCTTCTAGGCCTCGAAGTCTACAGGAAATAGCGTAACTGCCGTCTGCTTCACGTCTGCTGTGCAGCGAGCTTCCTTAATTTAAGTATTAACTGTATTTTTCTTACTTGTCACTTCTTCTTCCGAGTGTTTTTGCTTTTAGGAAGCTTTAATTGTCGATTGCTAGTAATAGTGTTCCATAGATTTCGTGTTTGTTTTGAATACAGCCAGATAGAGTCCCTCTAGTCAGCCATAGTGCCAGTAGTGCTAGTGTTTGTTTTCAATACAGTCCAGAGACAGGTAGTGCTATTTTCATTGTTTTCTACAAGAAGTGGCTAGCAACCACAGTTTAGTCAACAATCAGCCGCCTTTAGTGAATTAGCAGTCTAGTTAAAAGTTGATTAACTCTCTACAGTAAATTGATTTCTTAGGATGGATAGGATGTGTGACTGCTGTGTACGGACGCAGGAGGAGCTGGCCACTGTTCGCTAACAGCTGAACGTGTTGATGGCCGCGGTCAGCCGTCTTCAGGCTGCTGCCTCGGAGTGTAGCGGCAGCGGGGAGTCTGGTGCGTCGCATGGTACACCCCAGGTGTTACATGCGTCACCCACTGTCCCTACTGTCGTGACATCTTCGCGGGTACCGGGCGCGTTTGGGCCACCCTCTCCCCAAGGGGAGTGGCGGGTTCAGCGGCGTTGGCGCACGAGGCGGGGGGTAAATGTGGAGGCTGGCCATGTGGCATCGCCCGCTCTGCCTGTGAGTGTACATGTGGCTGCTCCTTCAGCAAGGTCCTAGCAGGCACACGGGGGGAGGGGTTTATTAGTTATTGGGAGCTCCAACGTTAGGCGGGTGATGGAGCCCCTTAGGGAAATAGCGGAAGGGTCGGGGAAGAAGGCCAGTGTTCACTCTGTCTGCTTGCCGAGGGGTCTGATCCGAGATGTGGAGGAGGCCCTTCCGGCAGCGATAGAGAGCATGGGTACACCCAACTGCAAATTGTTGCTCACGTCGGCACCAATGACTCCTGCCATCTGGGTTCAGAGGTCATCCTCAGTTCGTACAGCCGGTTGGCGGAATTGGTGAAGGCGGAAAGCCTCGCTCGCGGGGTGGAATCTGAGCTAACTATTTGTAGTATCGTTCCCAGAACCGATCGCGGTCCTCTGCTTTGGAGCCGAGTAGAAGGCTTAAAACAAAGGCTCAGACGATTCTGCGGAGATCTGGGGTGCAAATTTCTCGACCTCCGCTATCGGGTGGGGAAATGTAGGGTCCTCCTGAATAGGTCAGGCGTGCACTACACTCCGGAAGCGGCTACAAGGGTAGCGGAGTACGTGTGGAGTGCACATGTGAGTTTTTTAGGTTAGAGAATTCCCTCCCTAAGCCCGACAAGACGCCTCCTGAGACGCGGCAAGGTAGGAGTATTCGAAATGCAACAGGGAATAACAATATTAATGTGCTAGTAGTAAACTGCAGGAGCGTATATAGATGGTCCCAGAACTGCTCTCATTAATAAATGGTCACACTGCCCACATAGTACTAGGGACTGAAAGTTGGCTGAAACCAAGTTGGAATGTATACTGCAGAGACAGGCTGGACAGTGAATGAGGAGGCGTGTTTATAGCGATAAGAAGTGCAGTAGTATCGAAGGAAATTGACGGAGATCCGAAATGTGAAATAATTTGGGTGAAGGTCACGGTTAAAGCAGGCTCAGACATGGTATTTGGATGTCTCTATTGGCCCCCTGGCTCAGCAGCTGTTGTGGCTGAGCACCTGAAGGATAATTTGGAAAATATTTCGAGTAGATTTCCCTAACGTGTTATAGTTCTAGGTGGAGATTTTAATTTACCCGATATAGACTGGGAGACTCAAACGGTCATAACTGGTGGCAGGGACAAAGAATCCAGTGAAATTTTTTAAAGTGCTTTATCTGAAAACTACCTTGAGAAGTTAAACAGAGAACCGACTCGTGGCGATAGCATATTAGACCTTCTGGTGACAAACAGACCCGAACTATTTGAAACATTTAAAGCAGAAGAGGGAATCAGCTATCATAAAGCGGTCACTGTATCGATGATTTCAGCCGTAAATAGAAATATTAAAAAAGGTAGGAAGATTTTTCTGTTTGGCAAATGTGACAAAAAGCAGATTACAGAGTACCTGACGGCTCAACACAAAAGTTTTATCTAAAGTACAGATAGTGTTGAGGATCGGTGGACAAAGTTCAAAACCATCGTACAATATGCGTTAGGTGAGTATGTGCCAAGCAAGATCGTAAGAGATGGAAAAGAGCCACCGTGGTACAACAATGGAGTTAGAAAACTGCTGCGGAAGCAAAGGGGACTTCACAGCAAACATAAACATAGCCAAAGCCTTGCAGACAAACAAAAATTACGCGAAGCGAAATGTAGTGTGAGGAGGGCTATGCGAGAGGTGTTCAATGAATTCGAAAGTAAAGTTCTATGTACTGACTTGGCAGAAAATCCTAAGAAATTTTGGTCTTATGTCAAAGCGGAGGGTGGATCAAAACAAAATGTCCAGACACTCTGTGACCTAAATGGTACTGAAACAGAGGACGACAGACTAAAGGCCGAAATACTAAATGTCTTTTTCCAAAGCTGTTTCACAGAGGAGGAATGCACTGTAGTTCCTTCTTTAGATTGTCGCACAGATGGCAAAATGGTAGATATCGAAATAAACGACAGAAGGATAGAGAAACAATTAAAATCGCTCAAAAGAGGAAAGGCCGCTGGACTAGATGGGATACCAGATCGATTTTACACAGAGTACGCGAAAGAACTTGGGCCCCCTTCTTGCAGCGGTGTACCGTAGGTCTCTAGAAGAGCGTAGCGTTCCAAAGGATTGGAAAAGGGCACAGGTCATCCCCTTTTTCAAGAAGGGACGTCGAACTGATGTGCAGAACTATAGACCTATATCTCTAACGTCGATCAGTTGTAGAATTTTTGAACACGTATTATGTTCGAGCATAATGACTTTTCTGGAGACTAGAAATCTACTCTGTAGGAATCAGCATGGGTTTCGAAAAAGACGGTCATGTGAAACCCAGCTCACGCTATTCGTCCACGAGACTAACAGGGCCATAGACACGGGTTCCCAGGTAGATGCCGTGTTTCTTGACTTTCGCAAGGCGTTCGATACAGTTCCCCACAGTCGTTTAATGAACAAAATAAGGGCGTATGGACTATCAGACAAATTGTGTGATTGGATTGAAGAGTTCCTAGATAACAGAAAGCAGCATGTCGTTCTCAATGGAGAGAAGTCTTCCATAGTAAGAGTGATTTCAGGTGTGCCGCGGGGGAGTGTCGTATGACCGTCGCTATTCACAATATGTACAAATTACCTTGTGGATTACATCGGAAGTTCACTGAGGCTTTTTGCGTATGATGCTGTAGGATATGAGAGGTTGTATCAATGGAAAATTGTACTGAAATGCAGGAGGATCTAAAACGAGTTGACGCATGGTGCAGGTAATGGCAACTGAATCTCAATATAGACAAGTGTAATGTGCTGCAAATATATAGAAAGAAAGACCCGTTATCGTTTAGCTACAGTATAGCAGGCCAGCAACTGGAAGCAGTTAATTCCATAAAATATCTGGGAATAGGCATTAGAAGGGATTTAAAATGGAATGATCATATAAAGTTGATCGTCGGTAATGCAGATGCCAGACTGAGATTCATTGGAAGAATCCTAAGGAAATGCAATCCGAAAACAAAGGAAGTAGGTTACAGTACGCTTGTTGGCCCACTGCTTGAATACTGCTCCGTATCAGATAGGGTTGATAGAAGAGAGAGAGAAGATCCAACGGAGAGCAGCGAGCTTCGTTACAGGATCATTTAGTAATAGCGAAAGCGTTACGGAGATGATTGATAAGCTCCAGTGGAGAGACGCTCAGTAGCTCGGTACGGGCTTTTGTCAAAGTTTCGAGAACATACCTTCACCGAAGAGTCAAGCAGTATATTGCTCCCTCCTACGTATATGTCGCGAAGAGACCATGAGGACAAAATCAGAGAGATTAGAGCCCACACAGAGGCATACCGACAATCTTTCTTTCCACGAACAATGCGAGCCTGGAATAGAAGGGAGAACCGATAGAGGCACTCAGGGTACCCTCCGCCACACACCTTCAGGTGGCTTGTGGAGTATGGATGTAGATGTAGATGTAGAATCAATAAATATATTTGTTGGACATAAATAATAATAGTAAATGCCATAAATGGTTCTTATTCTCCTTCGACCCTGTCGTTACCATCGCTGGTGGGAGCAAAAAGACAATATCAATCAGTTTAACGTTTCGAAACCATGTCTCATTATAAGCAGAAACTGAAGGCGTAAGGACGGAAGAGAAAATAGAAATTACAGTATAGTAGACTAAGTGTAAAGGAAGACATCGCAGACAGTCGAAAGGGCTGTGCAGATCGGAGGGGAGAGAATGTGTGGCGACCGGGAGGGGCGGCGAGGGGAAGTGAAGGGGTATGTTAGACTTCTGCAGACAAGTGTGTGGAAGACGCAGCTATCGTGATGCGGACAATTTACTATAAAGACGAGAAATTTCCCAAGGGTTTTGGGAGAGAGAGTGCCAAAGTGAGGTTACTAGCACACAAAATAATTTTTACAAGATGTCTTCTTTACGTTGTGAGACAGTGTATTTGCTGCTTCTTAAAGGTCACACCTTTTCTTTTTTTTGCAAGTAACTTTATAGCTTGTGTCGTTTATACCAGTGTTTAGTGCTTATTTTCTTCCAACTTTTGTTTTATCCGTGTAAGATTCCCCTTTGATACCAGACATAAATAAATGTTTCTCAGTTTAGCCACGACTCAGAAGAAAGCAGTATAGGCGCCGTACTGTACAACTGGTTGTTCCTTCCCAATCGAGAACGAAAAGGTGACTATTTGCTGTAACCCCATCATCATCATCACCATTCGTAAGGCTCACTCACATACAGTATATTTATAATACGTAATGAATGTCATTGCTTAAAAATGAACTAGTAAATGTTAATATCTAGTTTTCTAACTCACTACACCGCTGTGGCGTTGGCTTTCATCAAATCATTCCACGTACCCTTATAACACTGAAGGGCACACTATTCTACGTCTCGTCGATTGTTTCAGCGCACCACAGTCACAGATCAGAGGCTCCACTATACCCTACTTACGGAGTGAGTAAGAGCGCCGACCACATCTAGGGAGGATTCTGTTAATTTGAGCCTCAGTTTCGTGTCAAGTTCGGTACTCGCAGTACCACAGTTCTATATATCTTTGGTAATTTCCGATGTGTCGACAGTTATTGCTCTAGGGATCTCTTGCTTAAGTGTTACTTGTAGCCAGCTGTTCAGCGCACAGTAGTGCTGGCTGTTTCGAAGGTAGACTGTTGTTTCGTGACGAGTAGACAGTACCTTTTTGTCTCGTACATTGTGGCTGTCTCTAAAGAGGGAGTCAGTTCTGCGAATCTGCAGTGGATAGACATGGCTTAGCAGGGAAGCTAGTAGACAGTAGTTGGTTGGATCGTACCAGTATTCATGCGCATCGTGTTGTTGAGGTAGGCATGGAAGAGGCTGGTATGAGAGCTACTACACCACACTGAAGCACAATACTCTGGGGCCGGAAAAGCCAGTTGAAGAGCCTGTCTACGCGAAGTGTTCATTGAAGCCCCCCAGGTTGTGCCACACAGCCTCTGAATGATGTTGCAGCGAGTTTTTACCTTGGCTGATGTGTTTTCCAGATGACTTTTATATGAGTGTGATCGAGTTTGATGCCAAGATACTTGGGGTACTTGTTGTGACGGATAATACTGCCATCAGATGGCACCTTGAACTCACAAGTGGACCACGGATTTACTTAAAACTTTGTACACCTTTAGTAGACCATTAAAGCAACATAGTTTGCAATTAGTAAGGTGCACTACCCTGGCAAATTCCGAGAAAATCGCAAGAGAAATTTTACGCGTCTGTTATGATGTATATGTGCGTAGGGGCCGGGTGTAAGAAGCCGTTATGGTCAAACGGTTGCCGGCACGGTAGCTCAGCGTGTTTGGTCAGAGGATGAGCTGGCTTAAAAAAAAAAGAGGATCAACAACGAACTTCAACGGATGTTTTAGGACGACCGCCCCGAACAAACGCAACTAACCAAATGAGATAAACCAAAGAAAAGAAGCTAAAGAATAAAAGAAAATGGATAGCTTTCGTATCCCGCTAGCATTAACTTTTTAATAGTTATTTTTAAACTATACTTTTTCATCACTGGTCACATTATTTAATTTATGACATTTGAGAGGTAATGTAACGGGGAAAAACGCACGTGCATTTTCATGAAGATGTAGTGACTTTCATATGTTATTTGACTATTTACTGTTTTTAATTAAATTTTCAAAGACAAAGAACAGGCCTGGAAAGACCAAGTCAGACCCTGATAAATAATGATGCGACAGTTGTTATTCAGTAATACAGTAAGTCACAATGTGCCAGACTACAAGAGTAATGTAGAATTACTCGTCGGATGTGCGCACGACATCACACGTTGCAGGATGGTATTTGTCGTACCGACGTGGAAATCATAAATTGAAACGGCATCTACTACATCGCATGGATGCAGTATTTCCGCACTTACAGGGAATGTTCAGAATTTCTAAGGAAATACATGTCTCGTTGACATAAATTTCTATTTCTTCCAATAGTTTAATACAGATTAAAATTTAAGTTTTACCAGGAGTCAAGCCTTCGTCTAATACACGTACGTCTTATAATGCTCGAACGCCAACCACTTTTTTTATCTCATTTTGTTCGTTTTTGTTGGTTGCATTTTTTTCGGGGCGGTCGTCCCATGACACCTGTCCAGGTTCATAGCTAATCTCCGTTCACTCAGTCTTTTTTTATTGCAGAGGGCAGATAACCCTCCGACAGAATACGCTGAGATACCGTGCCCGTTTCCACTTGGCCACCATGAACTCTGACGTCAGATATCTACGCACACATACGTATCTACATCTACATCTACATGGATTCTGTGCAAATCACATTTAAGTGCCTGACAGAGGGTTCATCGAAGGCATGTGATAGACGCGTAAAACTTCTCTTGTGATTTTCCCGGAATTTGCCAGAGTAGTACACCTTATTAGTTGCGCACTACGTTGTTTTTATGGCCTACTAAAGGTGTGCATAGTCTGAACTAAATCCGTGATCCCAACGTCGTGCCTCCCCTAGTCAGTGTTAGCTAGGCTTTGATGTTCACGTGAAGCGCACGAACCTCGTCCTTACTGGTGCTGGGCTTCAGTCTCCATTTTCTGAAAAACGAGTTAAGGACCGCTGCGTCCTTTGTTAGTGTTCCCTCTGAGTAACCAAGGTGTTTTGGTTGACAGAAGAGAGCGATAACGTCTGCACAGCAGAATTTCCTTGAAGATGTTTTTTGAAGGTCAGAAATACACTACAGGCCATCAAAATTGCTACAAAAAGGAGAAATGCGGATGATAAACGGGTATTCATTCGACAAATATATTATACTAGAACTGGCATGTGATTATATTTTCACGCAATTTGGGTGCATAGATCCTGAGAAATCAGTACCCAGAACAACTACCTCTGGCCCTAATAACGGCCTTGATACGCCTGGGCATTGAGTCAAACAGAGCTTGGATGGCGTGTACAGGTACAGCTGCTCGTGCAGCTTCAACACGATACCACAGTTCATCAGGAGTAGTGACTGGCGTATTGTGACGAGCCAGTTGCTCGGTCACCATTGACCAGAAGCTTTCAATTGGTGATAGATCTGGAGAATGTGCTGGCCAGGGCAGCAGTCGAGCATTTTCTGTATCCAGAAAAGTCTGTACAGGACCTGCAACATGCGGTAGTGCATTATCCTGCTGAAATGTAGGGTTTCGCAGGGATCGAATGAAGGGTAGAGCCACGGGTTGTAACACATCTGAAATGTAACGTCCACTGTTCAAAGTGCCGTCAATGCGAACAAGAGGTGACCGAGACGTGAAACCAATGGCACCCCATACCATCACGCAGGGTGATACGCCAGTATGGCGATGACGAATACACGCTTCAAATGTGCGTTCATCGCGATGTCGCCAAACACGGATGCGACCATCATGATGCTGTAAACAGAACCTGGATTCATCCGAGAAAATGACGTTTTGACATTCGTGCACCCAGGTTCGCCGTTGAGTACACCATCGCAGGCGCTCTTGTCTGTGATGCAGCGTCAAGGGTTAGCGCAGATACCGTCTACGAGCTGATAGTCCATGCTGCTGCAAACGTCGTCGAACCGTTCATGCAGATGGTTGTTGTCTTGCAAACGTCCCCATCTATTGACTCAGGGATCGAGACGTGGCTGCACGATTCGTTACAGCCATGCGGATAAGATGCCTGTCATCTCGACTGCTAGTGATACGAGGCCGTTGGGATCCAGCACGGCGTTCCATATTATCACCCTGAACCCACCGATTCCATTTTCTGCTAACAGTCATTGGATCTCGAACAACGCGAGCAGCAGTGTCGCGATACGATAAACCGCAATCGTGATAGGCTACAATCCGACCTTTATCAAAGTCGGAAACGTGATGGTACGCATTTCTCCTCCTTACACGAGGCATCACAACAACGTTTCACCAAGCGACGCCGGTCAACTGCTGTTTGTGTATGAGAAATCGGTTGGAAAGTTTCCTCATGTCAGCACGCTGTAGGTGTTCCCACCGGCGCCAACCTTGTGTGAACGTTCTGAAAAGCTAATCATTTGCATATCACAGCATCTTATTGCTGTCGGTTAAATTTCGCGTCCTTAGCACGTCATCTTCGTGGTGTAGCAATTTTAATGGCCAGTAGTGTATAAAGGCTGAACAGGCAAGGTACGAGAAATGAGCTCTGGGGCAGCCCATTATTTTGCTTCCTTATTGAGCTTCTTATTCACCCAAGCAAACCTGAAAGTGTCGAGTATTTATAATGTTATTAATAAGAAATGCTGTTGTTCGGTATTCAGTTATTTTCAGGAATTTGTAAATCATGCATTTCCTTCACACCATGTCATATGCTACTGTAAGGTCGATAAAGGCCAGAAATATATTCTTTAGTCCTTTAGTCATCTAAGCCTTCAATTCTTTTCATTTATTTCTCTAATCCTTCGCTTTCTCTCACCCTGTACCACATTAATGAATCGACACACAGCTCCTTCTCCTCACCCTAGATGTCTCGCTGATATAGTCACCTAAAGCATTTCTTGTAGCACAATGGATTCGTTTGGAGGTGCAGGAAGGCCGTCTGTGTGTCTATAATTTGGGAGTGAGAGTAGGTAACATGTTTTAAGTAAAGCATGTCAAATGAAACACCTCTCAGCCGTCAGTTTTCAACCTTATTCTATTAGGCAACCAGTTTCAGCGTTTTACGACGCCATCTTCAGGCCCCTGACCTACGTGTAGGTATAATCTACCTCGCTTCTAAACGAAACAGGGGCCAGATATTTTCTACAGTGACCACTTTGACCTCCACTTGAGGACTCAAGATGGCGCAGTAAAACTCTGAAACTGGTTGCCTAATAAAATAAGGTTGAAAATTGGCTGCTGAAAGGTGTTTAATTTGACATCCTCTATCGAACAGCCCAGTCCCCCGACCATCGCTAAAAAGATGGATATACAGAGACTGTTTTAAGTAAATCCCAGGTGCACTTATTAACGAACACAATAAAACCGTTCGCAAGTGAACTGGTGAAACGATTCATCACAATAAGTTACTAAAAATCGATGGCATGGTTAAGACGGCAAGAGAAGAGAAGAGACTCAGATTTCACACTATCGCCATCTGACAAGATTATCGTAGAGCAAAGATCTCGTGCATACTTCGTACAACTTCGCATCTGATTAATTTTTCACGGTGCAATGCAGAAACTCTCAATTTAGAATCTTTTTTGACCGTCCTTATTAACATATTTCGTTCTCTTTGTGTTAGCTTCTGCGGTCCACCTCTTCTTTAGCTGTTAACGAGTGTATTTCTTTCCCTAAATCGCGACATTGCGGACTACGCAGTTGCCCGGCTTCTTCCAATAGCATCAGCTATTTCCGAAAATGATTTCCCCTTTGCATATTGGAAGATGACTACTTGCCTTTTCTCCACAGTTCTTTCCTTCCCTTCGCAGCCCATTTTCCTGTTGCACGACACTCACGGCGTACCGAACCAGCATGCATGAGAGGCAATTTGCCCCCGAAAGCCTTCCTTGCTGCAAGCGATTCGTTAGTCACTTCTATGTTTTTGTTGTTCTTGTGGTCTTCAGTCCTGAGACTGGTTTGATGCAGCTCTCCATGCTACTCTATCCTATGCAAGCTTCTTCATCTCCCAGTACCTACTGCAGCCTACATCCTTCTGAATCTGCTTACTGTATTCATCTCTTGGTCTCCCTCTACGATTTTTACCCTCCACGCTGCCCTCCAACGCTAAATTTGTGATCCCTTGATGCCTCATAACATGTCCTACCAGCCGATCCCTTCTTCTAGTCAAGTTATGCCACAATCTCCTCCTCTCCCCAATTCTGTTCAATCCTCCTCATTAATTATGTGATCTACCCATCTAACCTTCAGCATTCTTCTGTAGCACCAAATTTCAAAAGCTTTTATTCTCTTCTTGTCTAAACTGTTTATCGTCCACGTCTCAGTTCCATACATGGCTACACTCCACAAAAATACTTTCAGAAACGACATCCTGACATTTAAATCTATACTCGATGTTAACAAATTTCTCTTCTTCAGAAACGCTTTCCTTGCCATTGCCAGTCTACAATTTATATACTCTCTACTTCGACCACCATCAGTTATTTTGCTCCCCAAATAGCAAAACTCCTTTACTACTTTAAGTTTCTCATTTCCTAATCTAATTCCCTCTGCATTACCCGACTTAATTCGACTACACTGCCGGCCGAAGTGGCCGTGCGGTTAAAGGCGCTGCAGTCTGGAACTGCAAGACCGCCACGGTCGCAGGTTCGAATCCTGCCTGGGGCATGGATGTTTGTGATGTCCTTACGTTAGTTAGATTTAACTAGTTCTAAGTTGTAGGGGACTAATGACCCCAGCAGTTGAGTCCCATGGTGCTCAGAGCCATTTTGAACCATTTTCGACTACATTGCATTATCCTCGTTTTGCTTTTGTTGATGTTCATCTTATACCCTACTTTCAAGACACTGTCCATTCCGTTCAACTGCTCTTCCAAGTCCTTTGCTGTCTCTGACAGGATTACAATGTCATCGGCGAACCTCAAAGTATTTATTTCTTCTCCATGGATTTTAATACCTACTCCGAACTTTTCTTTTGTTTCCTTTATTGCTTGCTCAATGTACAGATTGAATAACATCGGGGATAGGCTACAACCCCGTCTCACTCCCTTCCCAACCACTGCTTCCCTTTCATACCCCTCGACTCGTATGACTGCCATCTGCTTTCTGTACAAATTGTAAATAGCGTTTCGCTTCCTGTATTTTACCCTTGCAACCTTCAGAATTTGAAAGAGAGTATTCCAATCAACATTGTCAAAAGCTTTCTCTAAGTCTACAAATGCTAGAAATGTAGGTTTGCCTTTCCTTAATCTTTCTTCTAAGATACGTCGTAGGGTCAGTATTGCCTCACGTGTTCCAACAATTTTACGGAATCCAAACTGATCTTCCCCGAGGTCGGCTTCTATCAGTTTTTCCATTCGTCTGTAAAGAATTCGCGTTAGTATTTTGCAGCCGTGACTTATTAAACTGATAGTTCGGTAATTTTCACATCTGCTTCTATGTTTACATTACTATTTTCATCTCCGTTGTGTGAAGCTAGCTGGTACAGAATTTTTATCTACTATTTGCAGAGGGCTAATTTAGTTGATCCCTTTATACGTACAGATTAGGAAGGAAATCTCATGCTGTTAGTTTACTGAATAATATCTCTGGTTGTGATCTTCAATTGTAATAAATACAATTTTTCTACATGAACAACTGGGTACGAATTGTAAATTCTATGAGTGCATGTCAAGAGAATAGTAATTCTGACAAAGGAAGGACTGGTGTAGCTACTGTTGCTACACGCGCCTGGTACACAGCATAAATGTTGATTTATTTCATAATGTTGCTGTTGACAACAAATTTTGTCCTGATAGAGGAGCTCGTAATGAAAGGTGAGAGGGTGACAGTAACAAAATTAAATATGCTGCTCGTCGTTAAAATGTGCAGCAGGATGGAGGCGACCCGCAAGTACGGTCAAATTGGCATCGAGTGTGGCACATACTTTTATGTACGAACGATGTAGCACATGAGCACAACCTCTGCCCTACTCAGCAGGGTATCCACATCTCTCACCCACTGGAAACAGGCCGGTCCCAATGCAAACAAGCAAGCGTCACACCGTCTTAGACGTCATCTTTCTGACTACAGAATGCCTTCTTTCGTGTTTTTGACTTTTGAACGTTTAGGTATTTAAAATGTACCGCTTTTGGCCACGATAAAAATAATATATTATGAAAACGGAGTCACTATTCGCGAAATTTGTAAGGACAAATGTGTCTAACGTGATATCTACATATTAAGAGCGAAAGTGGAACTGGTACTAAGTGCCAACTCTGACACTTGTTAGGACAATGAAAAAGTTATATACCTCTGATTGTACATAACTGACTTCGATCCAGACAACTGAGAAGCATTCCGATACTACAGAATTACACTACTCATCGCTTTACCGCAAAAAATAACAATTCATTTACAAAATACATGCTCTGTTAAGAACGTTCGAACTGCCAAGGAAACTGACTAATGTACGAGCCAATAAGAACTTCTTTGTTGGCTCATTTTTTCCAACAACTAATGTAAACAACAGCGGATGTAAACATGAGCAGCCGTTTGTAGATGACCCCGTCTCTTCGAAGCCGGTAACGGCGCTAATTATTATTATTATTATCCCTGATTCTCCCTTAACAATAGGACTAAAACACGGTAAGTCTTCATGAACTATCTGCTCTCTCTTTCTTCTTTCTTCCCAAAAACCTCTTGTGTATTCACTGTGTTTTATTTTCCTCCCTTCTGCCCACATCTTTCCTGATTTTTTACTGCGTTTGCAAGATTCGGCTTTGTACACATCAATTTTGTACACAGTCATAGTAGCAAAAAGGCCCGTTTTCGACAAAATAGCAGAAAGAAAGTTTTTGTTACAACTGCCATTAATGCTGAGATGCTATTTTCTATTTGTGAGAACACAAGAACACAAATACAGCAATACGTTTCTGACTGTCAGAACTGTAATCAAGAAAAACCATTTCTGGTACCTCATTAAATATTCGAACGCCAGAGGGAAGCACAGTTTGGCACGAAGACTGTGTACCGTCTACTGACGCATGTGTGACAGATTTTCTCCGTCGTGTTGCATCTGGATCAAGTCTACTTTTTTTTTTTTTTTGAGTCATCAGTCTTCTGACAGGATAGATCAGGCCGTCCACGTATTCCTCTACCGTGTCAACCTCTTCATCTCAAAGTAGCACTTGCAACCTACGTCCTCAGTTATTTCCTGCATGTATCTCAATCTCTCCCTTCCTCTACAGTTTTTGTCCTCTACAGCTCCCTATAATATCATGGAAGTCACTCCCTGATGTCTGAACAGATGTTCTGTCATACTGTCCCTTCCCCTAGTCAGTTTTCTCCACATATTCCTTTCCTCGACGATTCTGTGCAGAACCTCCTCGTTCCTTACCTTATCAGCCCACCTAATTTTCAACGTCCGTCTGTAGCACCACATCTCAAATGCTTCGATTCTCTTCCGGTTTTTCCACAGTCCACGTTTCACTACCATACAATGGTGTGCTCCAAACGTAGTCTCAGAAATTTCTTTCTCAAATTAAGACCTATGTTTGATACCAATAAGCACTGAAATATCCAGCCGTTTGCTGAAGGGTTGCACTTCTGTCGCGTCGATCGATAGAGTTCAGTCGTCCTTGGTCCCGTTCGTACAGGTTCTTTTTCCGGCCGCAGCGATGTCGGAGATTTGATGTTTTTTCGGATTCCTGACATTCACGGTACACATCGGATTGAGGGAGGACATAGAAGCAATTCAGAGGCGGGCTGCTAGATTTGTTACTGGTAGGTTTGATCATCACGCGAATGTTACGGAAATGCTTCAGGAGCTCGGGTGGGAATGTCTAGAGGAAAGGAGGCGTTCTGTTCGTGGATCGCTATTTAGGAAATTTAGAGAACCAGCATTTGAGGCTGACTGCAGTACAGTTCTACTGCCGCCAACTTACATTTCGTGGAAAGACCACAAAGATAAGATAAGAGAGATTAGGGCTCGTACAGAGGCATATAGGCAGTCATTTTTCCCTCGTTCTGTTTGGGAGTGGAACAGGGAGAGAAGATGCTAGTTGTGGTACGAGCTACCGTCCGCCACGCACCGTATGGTGGATTGCGGAGTATGCATGAATATGTAGGTGTACATGTACCTTATATAGGTGTTGCCGACCGCAGCGCAGTAATCTGCCTGTCTACATATATCTGTATTAGAATACGCATGCCTATAACAATATCTTTGGCGCCTCAGCGTAATTACACCGGGGTACTGGATTGCGTTCTTGATTTTGAATTAATGTACTCTCTTAAATCATGTCAAGAAAGATTAAGCACCTTCGACAACAAGCACACATCTGCACTGCTGCTATAGTATTCTGTTTAGCATTATCCTCAGCTTCGTATCTCTACAACCCCATCTATACTGTAAATGTACACATTGGAATAAGTCGCACAGTCTTCTCCATATGCTTTTTCAGTGACTTTGGTAGTTGATAATGAGATATCCTACTTCTGTACAGACTTTGTAAAGTTGTTTTCATTTACTTGTATTGAATTTACACGTTCAGTATTGCTACGAATACTGTATATAGACTTTCATTCTCCAGTTATGATACATTCTTATGTCCAATAACAGACCGCTAATATTAAGACTATCGATACTGTTTTTTTAAGATAGGGAATTCATTCTATAATTATTTCCCTCAAATATGTCAAATATGTAACGTTGCCTATGATCAGAAAGTATATACGTTGCTTCCGTCTCTTATGAATTATGAGCTCGATATGCTCGTCAGGCACTTCTCAGCTGCGCACTTTCCAAATGAAGTACCACACACGACTTCCGAAAAATCTGGTTGGACAACATTTCTCCGACCTCTGCTTTCATATATTTTCAGAATGCGTTACTGTTTTCCAAATGGTAATTTTCTTAATATAGTAAACGCTGACGTTAGTAACTCAAGTTAACAGTGCAACACGTACAGTGTCAAAACTCACCCAGGAAAAGAAACCGAGTGTGCTCTTTCTCCATAGGTTGCTCTACAGCCCCTAGAAGCACAGTACCCTGTTTGTTAAAGAGGCAACAGTTGCTCTTCATGCCCCAAATAGAAGTCACATGTTAACCAAATAGAGCTGGATAACAGGTCTCATTAAGATCCTGATGTTTTTCCCACGTGTTCTATGACTAGTGTTACTGACTGCTCATAGAGCTCATTAAGATCCTCATGTATTTTTCACATGTACAATGACTAGTGTTACCGACTGCACACAGAACTCATTAAGTTCCTCATGTTTGTTTTACATGTTCTATGACTAGTGTTACTGACTGTGCACACAGCTCATTAAGATCCTCATATTTGTTTCACTCGTTTAATGACTAGTTACTGACTGCACACAGAGCTCATTAAGATCCTCATATTTCTTTCACACGTTTTATGACTAGTTACTGACTGCACACAGAGCTCATTAAGATCCTCATGTTTGTTTCACGTGTTGTATGACTAGTGTTACTGACTGTGCACAGAGATCAGTAAGATCCTCGTATTTGTTTCAGTCGTTTTATGACTATTTACTGACTGCACACAGAGCTCATTAAGATCCTCATGTTTGTTTCACGTGTTCTATGACTAGTGTTACTGACTGTGCACAGAGCTCAATGAGATCCTCGTGTTTGTTTCATGTTTTTTATGACTAGTGTTACTGACTGTGACTGAGGCCATAGAGCGAAAACGGTAATGGAAGGAACATGTTCAAAACATATCAGAATATATTAGTAAGTCTGCGTACATATCGTCGATTACTGTTTCTGTAATTTTATCGTAAATAAATGAGAGAAGAACACTTGTATTTGTAGAAAGGAACCACTTTATTTCCTGGACAGTCTGTACCCCTGGCGGCAGTAGGGCCGCACTACAACTTTGTCTCCCAGCCTCTCTGCCCAGCATCGCCTGCAGCCTCGAATGCGACGGGGTGTGGGCAGCGTCTCTTCCTCACTGGACCCCACGGGTGTGGAGTGCACCATGGCGACTGTCTGCGTAAGCGTAGCGTCACCAACCTGCACAGAAGAATGAAAATTTCTTTAGTCCAAAACTCTTAATGTTTACATTAAAACTACAACAATATGAATGCTGCAATGAATAAATTTCAATTCGGAATGATATGCAAACGACACCACAAACGAGATAGTAGTAGTGCCGTCTACGTTCTGTTTGCAAGGGAACATCTAACCTCATACTGATGTTGATGATGGAAATGAGTTAAGAATTATCGGAAAGTTTAATCATTTACTACTCGTCCTATGATGACATCCCACAGAATTTAATAAATGTCGAAGTAATGCTAAATGGTATTCTTCCCTTATACCCTTCTCTGTTCCCATGACGCTGCCTTACCTCTCCACTGACGCTGCCCTCCACCTGTGAGTCCTCAACAGGAGCTGCCTGCAGCTGCGAGTCCTGGTGAGCGGCTCGCTGCTCCCCTCTGACGCC
Source organism: Schistocerca piceifrons (assembly GCF_021461385.2). Taxonomy (NCBI): domain Eukaryota; kingdom Metazoa; phylum Arthropoda; class Insecta; order Orthoptera; family Acrididae; genus Schistocerca; species Schistocerca piceifrons. The sequence goes on from NC_060143.1 coordinate 565,798,215, forward strand.
AGCAGCGGCCACCGGCTTGATCTTCTCAAAGTAGGCTTCCCACTGTGCCACCAACTCCTCGTGGCGCTTAGCGCGAAGCTGCGCTTTCACGATGTGAAAGTTCTGTGGACGGAAAGTTTTCAGCATCACATTTTCGTTCACTAGAAAGCATTCTTTTTTAGTATCTATCGAATTACTAACATTCTCTAGGAGCGCATTTATGTTTAAAGGAAAGTTATAATTTAAAGTCAACATCGATTCCATCAGACTGTCATTACATTGTTTAGCACTACCCATACTAGACACCTAATTGCGTTTTAGTTCTAAAATGTACAACAGTAGTAGATACAACGTTCTAATCAGAAGTAGGAAGAAGATAGCACCTTCTACAGTTAGATCGCCAATAAACACATCTCAGTAGATAATTATAATATGTAATGGCGAACTAGTGTAGGTTGTGACGAGCTCTAGCACGTGCTAGTGAAAACATTTCCAACACAAGTATGCCGCAATATGTCTGAAGGGTTTGAAACTGAGTATGAACGAAAGATACAAAGCATAAATACAGAAAGGATGTTAGGAACACAAATTCGGCTCATTACTGTATTATGGGAGATGGAGCAGGAGAAAAGAGTTCAAATTGTGGAGAGGTGTTGATTTTACTGCCAACAGTTCCTCAATCAACCTGTAACATTTTAGGGAAACCGTCAGAAATGAAACTCCTATGTCCAGACAGGCACTTGAACCACCGGTCTCCAAATACGAATTTTTTGTGAAATAAAAACATTTTACAGTAACATTCACAGTGTTGTACCGTCTAATGCTAATAGTATGTGAAACCTGAGTGCTCCTAAGTCTCTCTCTTAATTTTTCCATACATTTCGTCGATGTTTACCTGAGGTGTGAAGTACTCGTCCTCAGGATCCACCTCACTGACATCATCACGTTCTGCTTCACCTCCACAGGGGAGGCAAAACATGGCGAGAGCCTGCCGGAACATCTGCGGAAAGAAAGTAACAATAAAGTCCTCAGCGTACACACTAATCCAACAGAGTAGAAGCTTTTCAAATGGGGGACTGCCAAGAAACCAGGAAGTTTGAAATTGTTATGTTGTGACTCGTTATATCGAGGACTTCCTATTCTTATCTGTGTAGAGAGGACAGCTCTTCAATCAGTCTCTACCGTTTTATGTCTTTCTTACATATAAATATCAGCACCGGAATAATGCGTTACAAATTCAGAACAAAGTAGGAGTGTTTAATAGGAAACCGATAATTATTTCTTGAGCATAAATTATAATGGAGAATTATGATTCAGTTTCTGATTGATTATGAACAACAGGTTTGGAACACTGAAATTTTCGAATTATTATCACATGACATGAAGTGAAATGCGTTCAACTACGTGTTTTCAAATTTTCTATGTCTTTCGTGGTAGACACCCCCTTGCTACTCCAGTCCATTGTGTTTTTTCTTTCTTCAAACAAACTTGCCATTCTCCACGCCAACAGATACCACAGGTACAACATATGGGCTGCACCATTGACTAGTGGTTAACGAGTATATTTCCTAGCTTCATTATCCATCATAATGGATGGGAGAAATGCAGCCACATATAGAAATAATAATAAGGCAGCCTCAGGCTACAGTAAGGATTTTATAAGTTTTATTCCGTGATCGTTTCCGAGGCCTTAATGTCTCACCTTCAGGTGTACTTTTGCACACAGAACTACATTTTTCTGGATCGCATACACATATGCTTCTAAAACAAGAAAATTATTTCTTTTGATGTACGTGCTATAAGCTAGCTAGTCCACCTGTCGTAAGATTGAGGAGGTCTTGTGCTACAATCATACTATATAGGAGCTATAATTATTCGTAGTAAATGTCAATAGTGATTGAATAATTTGTTCAGTCTTTACACATTTATTACGTTACACGTTGTTATTACTCAGTTTCCAGGTTAAGGAATCCAGCTAAGAGTATACAAGCACTCACTAATATGAAAATACAAGCCGGGATGCCCGGCTTCGCTAAAGGAGTTGGTGTGATACTGTGTGGTTGTTGGAATAAAAGGACAAAGTTTAAAATATAAGAGGCAAAAATATTTTATGAGAACATAAATATTTACACTATTGTTGTACAAACAACATTTTTCATGCTATTATCCGGGGTATATATGTACAATTTTTTCGAATTTCCTATTCGAGAGCAAGCACAAGTCTTTGAGGCTGATGCCACAGTGTTTTAAAGTTTCTCCATGGGCTTCGTTACTTGTAAAACTGTAGGCTAATTTGATTGGAAATTGCAGCCGTTGAAACTGGAATGGCAAATCGGTAGAGATCAGTGGTATTCTGGGGATAAACAGTGTGTGTCCTTTTTACTTTCCAGCCATGATTTCGACTTCTATGATATGATTCGATAGCTGTTTGACGATCATCCTTGTACCCCTGCACAGCTTCGGTGAGTTGAGATTTCTGGGTAGTATGACTGGAGATACAGTTTTTAGTCGAACGCTGCGCAATGGCATTCCCGCTATTTGTAAAGAGTTTAGAAATTTTATGTGGAATACTGTCTTTCGATAGTTCAGCTCTCATATTTTTAGTCGCAATCTTTGTATGTGTGATCACAGATGTGATTTTTTTTCAAGCGAGCACTGATCTCGACTGCTGGTGTTGACTTTAGGATAACTGGAAGTGTGTGTCAAAAATCTCCTGAGAATATGAGTAGAGCTCCTCCCATCACTGCAGAATTTACTCGCAGGTCTTGCAGTGTTCTGTTTATGGCTTCGAGTGATTTCTTATGTGCTATTGTGCACTAGTCCCAGAAGATAATCTTAGATTGTTTTAGAAGTTCACCCCGTCCAGATGCTCTTCAGGTTTTACGTCAGGGAATTGTTGTTCGGCTATATTCAACGGTAGTTGTAGGGCGGAATGGGAAGTTCGTCCTCCTTCTTAAGCCTTGCTGCAATGCTGACCGCGATGAGTTGTTGTCGAGGACATTACGACACACAACATGCTGTAAATGCCGGACATCGTCTTTTTCAATAAGTGTAAATCCATCGATAATTCATTCTTCTCCTAGTAGACTTTTCGCTCAAAGTACAATTTATTTCTACAGAGCACAACAGGCATAATACAGAGTTAAGAACGAGGAGAGCAGATGTAAAAGTGTGCTGTGTCAGTAACAAGTTGGTGACGTGTGACGCAAAGATGATGCTGCCAACCCTTCTAAAATGCACTCGCTTACTGTAATTAGAGCATTAGAGTTCTGAATTGTCTGACCGAATGTTTCTGCTTTTTTCGGAGATGTCCGTGCTCTCTACCACCTATAAAGTTACCACACCCGACCCCATCCCCCGTAGCGGGAGGGGGTCGCACCTCGTAATTTGGGAACCGCTGGTCTATATAGATAACACATCCCCATGCTAGATGATGAAATAGCTCGCTAGTCAGGATATCTGTCGCGTAGACTGAGAAACGTTGACAGAAATTTGTTGGTTAGGCGTCTTATAACTCATCAGTCATCTTTGAAATCGCCACATCGATCTATCCCTAACCTAATAGCCTGAAAATATGTCTTATCGTCTGTCAACTATTTTTCACGGAGGAATGCATAGTCAAATTATAATGCTGCTCATGAAATACCGACCTTCGGTGTCACAGAATGTTTTTCAAATTGCTTGTGAGGACAATTTCTACGTTGAATAAGTTTTGGATAAACGTTAAGCATTCTCGCTCAAACTTTCATCTCGTTGAGTACATAACTGTTGATTTGTTTGTCCTGGGAACTTGGGAAAACTACGATAGCATTAAACATTGAGACACATACAAGCTCTGAGATCGACCGAGTCTCAGGGAGTGCGGCGTTCCTTTCCGAACAGCAGAGGAACCTCTGGCTGTTTCTCGCCAAGTTTTGTCAGTAGGCAGTGACCCAATAATTCTGTAGTAACATCGAGACAGCCTAAGGGATTGATTTGCACACTCCTCCCGCGATCGACGCACCGACCCGGAAGATGTCCTCAGGAAGTCCCCATCGTCAATGAGCTATCAGCACAAGAATATAGAGCAGTACAACACTTGCGCGTACAGAAAGCTGATGCACTTTTAAGAATCAAGCAACAAAGTCTTAAACTGCGAGAAATGTCAAAAATGTGCTTTGGCGTAATATCGTAGTCGAGGTATATGCATTTTCCTAACAACGCTCTCAGTAGCTGCGAGGACACTTCGGCGTTTTATCAGACCCTAGAGAAAGTTTGATTACCAACACAACATTGGCGACAACATCATTCTCTCTTCAAATATTATAAAAATAATAAAATTTCTTCTTCATACAGTCACGTAGCACAAACAACTGCATAATAAACAGCAACTGCCTAAGTTTCAGAGGAAAATAAAACTTATTACACACTTTTCGGCTAAAATACGCTTAGGGTCTCGACAGATTTTCGTTGTGTGTTGTTGTGAGTTCGTTATCGGTGGTCGTAGCCAATTAGATGATAGTATACGACAGCTAACGAGACTCGCTCAATGTTGTAGTTGTGCTTGTAACAAACGTTTTCCTGTTTTCCTGCGCATATGTCAAGATTTCCCAGGATGAGGTTAGGTTGGGACCTAAGGATAGGTTGGGAACTAAGAGCAGAGCCTAAATCAGAATTTGAGGTCCTGGTTGTCATACTTATTTGAATGCTGTTTCGGAATGTGTTGCAATTTTCGAGGTTGTCGTTAGGCAGTAGCCTAAGCGTGCAGCTTAAATAGCTACGAGTGGAACAAAGTATCGTCTAATTTCATTTACGGATCATGGAAAATTAAGAACGAAAATCTTATTCGCTATCTATATTTGTGTCATGATTCTCCATTATAATTCTCGCGAACCGATTACAACGACAGGACGAAACGGAAAACATCCACTTGCACTTAAGGTGCCCTTTTGCACACTTTTCTGTACAGCTGCTGCATCATGTACCACGAAAAAAGCTATTTGCCTGTCAAGAAAATGTTTAGCTATTTGCCTAATAAGTAGAGTGATACCTGTTTGCCACTTGTATATGAAAACAAAAATCTTATATAGCTGTCAGAACACGAGGAAGTGTACACAGCTTAATATATCAAAATGTCGTATCTCTTTGCAGTATCACATATTGCTACCAGATAGTATGGATACGACAACGTGGGCGTACATTAACTCGTATAACTGGAAGTAACCAGAGAGTACAACAAAATGTAGCTGGTACGACAAAACGTGTGAACATAGCGATACACTTCTTCCATGTTTTGCTTAACTCAGGTAACAGTGGAAAGCAGTAGTAGCTAACAGTGAATTACGACAGCAGATGACCTTCTTTGTAAATATGCTATGACTGAGAAAAAGTGGCAACTGGTCACTTACCCCTGTTCCTCAGCTGCTCCTGGCGTGACACTGACTTCCTGTGTCTGTATCTGAAACTCTGAAGAGGTCTAACAAACTCAGGGAGTTCGTATCCTCTATTACAACTCTCTCAATATCACAAAGCACCAACGAAATAGCACGAGACGCTTCAACACGAGATCGCTCGCTAAGAAGCAGTATCGCAATGTTGCTGGGAAACGACCCGCTGACGTAGAGCAATATCCCATTGTTGAGAGTGTGACGTGGGACAAAGTTTGTAGAGCAGCGATCGCTTCTGGCTGCCCCACAATGCTGTACTGACAATACGTGATACGTCATTTAATCCCTATCTTCTTGGTTCTTCAGAATAATAACTAAAGCGTAAAATAGAAAGAACCAGTAAATAGGAAATTCATTCCTTCGGTCACTATGGAAACTAGTCTCGAATTCAGAAGTTCTCCCCAAGATACATCTGATTCCTTGCTTGTAACAGAAAGAAATCTACTGGTTTTGCGTGTTTGTCTAGAGGTAAATTACGTGCTGTTGTAAGTTCTTACACTGGAGAAAAACTACATGCCTATATATGACTGTTTAAGTAATAAATACGAAACTAGCAACTTCTATACCACTAAAATATTGGCAGTAATAAGGGGAGAGTAGCCCAGAGAAGTTTAATTGCTGCTGTCTAGTAACGGTGGAGAAGTGACTTACAGACGTATCCTTACTTTTCGATGAGTACAGCACGTTGCTTTAGCTGGACTTCAGTTCACTCTTCGAAGACCTATATTTCAGTTTAGCACTAGAATAATATGGTAATTTGCACACCTTAAACGTCTTCATGAAGCCTACTTCATTACATGTTTTACTTACAAACCAGTAGTGCCACCCATGAAAGTATCAGGACGCTGTCTTCAGAAGTTTAGAACACCAGCCGTCGAATTAGCGCTCAGACTGAATTGTGAAGGACATTCAGCAGTAAGTTGTACAGTTTGTAAGCAGAACATGTAATGAAGTAGGCTTCATGAAGACGTTCAAGGTGTGCAAATTACCATACTATTCTAGTCAACGGATAACGTGGTTACTTGTCTTATTCATAATGAGAAGGAGAATATAAAATCGAAAAGAGTTAAAAACAGAAGTAAAATATGCACCGCACCATATCGTGGAAAAATTTCAGACAAATAAACAAATATATAGTTTAAAAATTTCGATCAGTACCTCGGAATAGTTTTCTAAAATAAGAGTGAATTTTAACTTTTTTCCTTAGGTTGTTTCGATCTTACATTCTTCTTTTGATTGTAAATGAGTTAGCATTCAAAACAAAAACATTTAGTCAAATATAATTTCAAACCTAATGCGGGAAACAAGAAGAATAAATTAGAAAAACAAAGAGCACATTAAGTATGGCGAACATACACGAGGTATATCGTACAAATTGGGAGAACATTCATTAATGTAAATTGTAAGCAAAAATGTGGAGCACCCCGAACTGGAGCAGGAAACAAAGAGAAACTTCATAAGTTGAGATGGTACGAGTCAGTGATTACAAAATCGAATCAAATTTGCAAAAGACATTTCAGTATGAGCCCATTTAGCAGTCTGACGTTCAACCGCCTCTGACCTGAGCGCATGCACTTATTCGGTTCGGTTCGAACTGTTCATGTGTAACAGCGAATTTTAAGGAGACGGCAGTGGCAGTGAGAATTTGAATCAAGGAGGGCGGTGTGCCAGGGTGTTCCATGCAGTTGTGTGAAATGATGTGCCGAGGTGGCACCTGCCTAGTGAGCAGGGTACCTGTGTTTGATTCCCCGCACTGACACAAATTTTCGCTCGCCGCTTCAGTCTATATAATTATAATTGTTATTATTCACGATACGCACGTTTTCTACATCGGCATAAAATTAATAAGTTGATGTGTTGACTGCTGAGTGGTGATACGTTTTATATGCTTTTGAATCAAAGGGTGGGACAACAACAGGTACAATTTATTTTCATACTTCATACCTCTACCTCTTTACTCACACACACACACACAGACACACACACACACACACACACACACACACATATATATATATATATATATATATATATATATATATATATATATATATATATATATTATTTATGCTGCTGTGGTCGAACGGTTCTAGGCGCTTCAATCCGGAACCGCGCTGCTGCTACTGTCGCAGGTTCGAATCCTGCCTCGGGCGTGGATGTGTGTGATGTCCTTAGGTTAGTTAGGTTTAAGGTTTAAGTAGTTCTAAGTCTAGGGGACTGATGACATCATATATATCATCATCACACAATGAGCCAACTTTCGTACAGTTTTGTATATTGTCCAAATAATTATTTTCTTTATGCTTTGAATTCAGCCTGAATTGTATTTAAATCCACAGATGCAATAATATACATATGTATTTCTTCAGTATGTTGTGCCTCCATAGATTCTATACTGTCAGGGTCAACACTTACATTCTGTGATACCGACTGAATACATGAACTGATGTACTCTTCTTATTGCATTATATTTATACCATTCACATGTAAATATGCCACAAAGCCAAAGGATGCAGCAGTAGTATATGAATGCCAGCGTGATGGCCTATCCACCGCAGTTGCTAGTGCACAGTTTTAATCAAACAATTTCCGAATGCTTTAGATAAATGGATGTGTGCCCTGAAGTTAATTCAAACTCAGCTTCACCATAAATATCAAGTATCGAAAGTTTACGACCAAACATATGAAAATCAAAACGATTGTAAGATGGATTATAATCCTTCACCATTTTATTCTGCGTATACTGCCTCGTACTAACAAAGTGATCCCATTCGTACCACGAATACTTCACTACAGCACCAACATGTTGAACGTTTTCGACGTCTACGGCTACTCCAAAGTCACTGTCTGGTGCTATACCGACATTCACCCCATTTAGAACGACTAGCCATCACATGCTGTGAGATGGCGGAATGTAAAACAAGGATCAATGAACTGAGGTTGCTCCTTGGTGGTAGAAAATAACTAAATGATAACAGGTCTGATATATCTCGAAGGTTGTCTGCAGACCCCTGCTGCTGGGCCAGGATGGATGATGGTATACCGAGCACTTGAATATTTTCATTCACCACTCCCACTGCTGGAATAAAAGAATAATGGAACGTAAGTATAAGTGAATATAAATGATTAGTAATAGTACAGGGTGATTCAAAAAGAATACCACAACTTTAGAAATTTAAAACTCTGCAACGACAAAAGGCAGAGCTAAGCACTATCTGTCGGCGAATTAAGGGAGCTATAAAGTTTCATTTAGTTGTACATTTGTTCGCTTGAGGTGCTGTTGACTAGGCGTCAACGTCAGTTGATGCTAAGGTGGCGACCGCTCAACAGAAAGCTTTTTGTGTTATTGAGTACGGCAGAAGTGAATCGACGACAGTTGTTCAGCGTGCATTTCGAACGAAGTATGGTGTTAAACCTCCTGATAGATGGTGTATTAAACGTTGGTATAAACAGTTTACAGAGAATGGGTGTTTGTGCAAAGGGAAAAGTTCTGGACGGCCGAGAACGAGTGATGAAAATGTAGCACGCATCCAGCAGGCATTTGTTCGCAGCCCAGGAAAATCGACTCGCAGAGCTAGCAGAGAGCTGCAAATTCCACAATCAACTGTATGGAGAGTCCTACGAAAAAGGTTAGTTATGAAACCTGAACGTCAACTACCCGAGGCGCTGGATCGGCCGCCAGGCAGCCCGTGACAGAGCACTTCATCACTGGCCTCCAAGAAGCCCTGATCTTACCCCATGGGATTTTTTCTTATGGAGGTATGTCAAGGATATGGTGTTTCAGCCACCTCTCCCAGCCACCATTGATGATTTGAAACGAGAAATAACGGCAGCTATCCAAACTGTTACGCCTGATATGCTACAGAGAGTGTGGAACGAGTTGGAGTATCGGGTTGATATTGCTCGAGTGTCTGGAGGGGGCATATTGAACATCTCTGAACTTGTTTTTGAGTGAAAAAAAAACCTATTTAAATACTCTTTGTAATGATGTATAACAGAAGGTTATATTATGTTTCTTTCATTAAATACACATTTTTAAAGTTGTGGTATTCTTTTTGAATCACCCTGTATTAGTACTAACTGATGGATCAATATCTACTAGCTGACTATTTCAGCTTTTTGACCAAACTCTACTGACAGTGCCTCATGAAGACTCATTCAGCATCACATACAGATATGAAATTGTCTCCACTGGAAGAGGGAAAAGTGGTGGAATGGGAGAAGGAGAGTGAGGAAAGGAGGAGGGGTCAGAGGAGGGGTCAGGTAGGGATGACCACATGCTGACAGTGACCTTCAATGTGACAGGCAAAGTTGTAATATGATATCACTCACAATCTGCAGACATAAGCTGAGTCAGGGTTTGGGCTTGTTCTCCCACTGCCCCTCTACTGATTTATAAATTGGGTATTAGATTTTGCTCTTGAGTAATGGCTTTCATCCTTTGGAAACCAATTAATATAATTTTCACTCTGCACTTGGTATCATATCTATCCTAAGACGGCGTGTTAACTGTCCTGCTGTCAGTACAACCTATATCACTCTGTTTGTGTTTAGAAATGATCACTTCTATTTTTCTGTGGCCAACATCGATGTTCCCAAATATATTAACACCCGAATCAAATCACCATCCCACTTTGGGACACTGTATATTGCAGTAACCTGCCGCCTAATGGCACTTTCACTCTCGTTATTACGTTTTCAATGCTGATGAACCACCCCGAGGGAGACATTTTAAGTGAGAAAGCTCTACTGGCTTATCCAGTCTGGGTTACAGAATTCAGTTAACACATGCATTCTTTAAGCTTTGTCAAGATCAGACAAGACGTGAGTTACCAAATTAGTAAGCAACACTTATCCTAGATAAAGGTTTCACTTTTAAATCTCAACTTAACATAATAAATTTTAACATGCAATACATGCATCTCAAATGATGGAGGTTTCTCTCTTTAGATATTGTGTTTTCAGGTATGATCACTTTTGTATCCCGCCTGGAAGGCGGCGCGTGTGTCTGCTCCTGTAAACTGAAGGATAGGCCGAATGTAGGAAGCGAGTAGGAGCAGGAAAAGGTAAAAGACGTCGGTACTGCTTGTCAAATTATAGATGTTTACTACAGGCAAAAACAAGTTAATAAATGGTAACATAACTTTGCAATGAGTTGCGAAGTGTCCCGGCCGTCTGCTCTTGATCAAATGCCTGAATCTGTAGCGGAGCTCGTAGATCTCCACAGCACCGGCTAGAGGGCGCTGTCGTCGGTGTTTCGTAGTAGTGCCAATCTAGCAGAGCTCACCTACGTTGTGGCATCATAGCTATCGATACCACAATCACAACAGTAAAATATAACCTTTTCATTTTTAATTAAAGTTGAAGTACATTGTTTTGCCTCACAAAGCATCAACCGACTGAAATCAATGCTAATTAATATCTCATCAGCGATAATATCATTGTGGCACTTAACGGTTCTGAAGATGCCATGACTGGTGGACTTGAAACGAATGCCATCTCTCGCCATCAGTTTCAACTCAAAGATTACATACAGGAACATACATTTTTGAGAGGAAAATCGTTTTGGCATAAGGTATCTAAGATCTCATTTACGAACATTTTGGCACTTAACACATTTGAGATTCCATTCTCCAGTTGAATGTGGCCCCACAAGATAAGTTCATATCACCTCAGAAGTTATGAAAACACAAAGTAATTACACTAGAAAATATTACCTTATTAGTAACAGAAATTGCCTGGCTTCTGTTTCCCAGTCACTAACAAAAAGAATGGTTCAAATGGCTCTGAGCACTATGGAACTTAACGTCTCAGGTCATCAGTCCCCTAGAACTTAGAACTACTTAAACCTAACTAACCTAAGGACATCACACACATCCATGCCCGACGCAGGATTCGAACCTGCGACCGTAGCAGTCACGCGGTTCCAGACTTAAGCGCCTATAACCGCACGGCCACCAGCGGCCGGCTAGTCACTAACATATCAACAATGAAAGTACCACTGAGCTACCACACTCCCTTCCTCATTTTTTCCGAGCTCTTTTCACACTTAACTTTCGCCAATATAAAGTATCAAACCTTTGCTCACAAGCTGTAAGGCTAGAAATATTCACTACACGCAACTAACAGTAAATTGATGCGTCTTAACTTCAACAGGGAAATGCAGTTATTGCTGATCAATTACATTATTTACATTTTCAAACCCTGCTATCGTACTATTCCAGTAACTCAAGAGAGCTGACACTAAGTGACACATCTTTCCGTTACTATTACTCTATAATGCTTCGACACTATAGCATCTCCAGTAATTTTTCGATCTATTGCAGTTTTGGAAACTTCTTTGGAAACTACACCAATCCTATACTTAATTTTCAAATAAAGCACATTAATAGAGCAATATGACAATTAATTAGCTGGCATACTTACAGCCATTTTTCTCAAATTCATGACTTTCGCACTTATTTCGTCTTCAATTTGTTTTCAATTTTCCTTTAAATCTCTGATCTATTAAGTACTTAAGCTTGTTCCTCAAGAGTATTATCTCTGGACTCGATCAGTACAGTGCCATCGACAAAATATTTTGTGGTTCCGCCTTTACACGTGATATATGCGAACCTCAAAGTAACGACGTGTGGACGGCAACTGGAACAGTGAAAAACTGTAGCGGAATTCAAAATGCACTGCGGATGGCGAACGCTATGCGCAAAACTCGAGTAGCTGATCCTGAAAATTAGCCACTTTCACTGCACCGCATAATCAAAACCAACTTCAATTGTCCAACATCGACAAAGTGAATGTTCATGACTTATACAAGATGATCGTAAATTCCCGTTATAAACTTCTAGGACTTGTAGAGGAGAATGAGTGCATAATACAGGGTGTTCCAAAAAGAACCATCGGATTTAAAGAAATCATAAGTATTATGTAGGTGTGTGAACGACATACTGTTCGAAGGAGCACACTCTCGTGTTTTACATCGTTCCCGCTAGGTAGCAGCAATGTGCGTCCAATTCAGTTCTAGTAAAAATGGTGTCGGAACAACAGAAATCGTTTTGTGTTCTACGTTTTGCGCATGCGGGTCAGTTATAATTGTTCAGTGTCACTTTCGTACTAGGTATGGTGTGGGTCCTCCTACAACACAGAGAATTAGACGATGGCGCGAACAATTCCGAGAAACAGGTTGTTTGTGTAAAGGTAAACCGCCGGGCCGTCCCAGGGTGTCTGACACAGACGTCCAACGCATCCGCCATAGTTTCACAAGGAGTCCGCAGATATCCGTTCGCCGTGCACCTCGACAGCTCAGCATGCCCCCAATGTCCGTCTTACGTGTGTTGCGTGGACTTTTACACATGAAAAACATACAAAATTCAGCTCCTGCAAGCTCTTCCTGAAGGTGACTAACAACAACGTATGGAGTTCTGTAATTTCGTTCTTGGAAAGATGGCGAACCCTATGCGCTTAGTGTTAAGTGAAGAGGCAAAATTCCATTTAAATGGAGAGGCGAACCTTCATAATGTGAGAATATGGGGTACAGAATAACCACATGAAGTTGTATAACTTGAGAGGGACTCTCCAAAATTTAATGTGCTTTGTGCAGTTTCACGGGAAAAGGTGTATGGTCCATTTTTCTTTCCCGAGAACGCTGTTACAGGAAGTTCATACCTGTATGTGCTTGAGAACTTTCTTTTCCCACGGTTGGAGACTGATTCCGTGCGGTAGCGTTCTCGCTTCCGGGTTCGATTCCCGGCAGGGTCAGGGATTTTCTCTGCCTCGTGATGGCTGGGTGTTGTGTGATGTCCTTAGGTTAGTTAGGTTTAAGTAGTTCTAAGTTCTAGGGGACTGATGACCATAGATGTTAAGTCCCATAGTGCTCAGACCAGCCAGCCTAGACTGATTCGAACGAGTTCATTTACCAACAGGAGGGGGCACCACCACATTGGAATCTGGAAGTGCAAGAATTTTTAAATCAAAGGATTACTGAACGATGGATCGCTTACAGTGGACCAAATGATTCAGCCTGACATTACTGGCCTCCAGGGTCACCGGACCTGACGATATGTGATTATTTTTTGTGGGAATTGATAAAAGACTCTGTTTATGTGCCTCCGTTACCAACAACAATGAATGAACTGAGACATCACATCACAGCAGCTGTGGAAGCTGTAACTGAAGACACTTTCGCTGCAATGTGGGAAAAATCTGATTACCGTATTGATATATGCGATGCATCCCAAGGGGGGCATATTGAACATCTATGAAAAGGTAGGGAAAAAAAAAAGATTTTGAGTCTTAGAAAAGCAACTGCAATCACTCAACAGAGGAAAGTCCACTGGACCTGACGGGATACGAATTCGATTCTACACAGAGTACGTGAAAGAACTTGCCCCCCCCCCCCCCCCTTCTAACAGCCGTGTACCGCAAGTCTCTAGAGGAACGGAAGGTTCCAAATGATTGGAAAAGAGCGCAGATAGTCCCAGTCTTCAAGAAGGGTCGTCGAGCAGATGCGCAAAACTATAGACCTGTATCTCTGACGTCGATCTGTTGTAGAATTTTAGAACATGTTTTTTGCTCGAGTATCATGTCGTTTTTGGAAACCCAGAACCTACTATGTAGAAATCAACATGGATTCTGGAAACAGCGATCGTGTGAGACCCAACTCGCTTTATTTGTTCATGAGACCCAGAAAATATTAGACACAGGCTCCTAGGTAGAGGCTATTTTTCTTGACTTCCGGAAGGCGTTCGATGCAGTTCCGCACTGTCGCCTGATAAACAAAGTAAGAGCCTACGGAATATCAGACCGGCTGTGTGGCTGGATTGAAGAGTTTTCAGCAAACAGAACACGGCATGTTGTTATCAATGGAGAGACGTCTACAGACGTTAAGGTAACCTCTGGCGTGCCACAGGGGAGTGTTATGGGACCATTGCTTTTCACAATATATATAAATGACCTAGTAGATAGTGTCGGATGTTCCATGCGGCTTTTCGCTGATGATGCTGTAGTATACAGAGCAGTTGCAGCATTAGAAAATTGTAGCGAAATGCAGGAAGATCTGCAGCGGATAGGCACTTGGTGCCGGGAGTGGCAACTGACCCTTAACATAGGCAAATGTAATGTATTGCGAATACATGGAAAGAAGGATCCTTTATTGTATGATTATATGATAGCGGAACAAACACTGGTAGCAGTTACTTCTGTAAAATATCTGGGAGTATGCGTGCGGAACGATTTGAAGTGGAATGATCATATAAAATTAATTGTTGGTAAGGCGGGTACCAGGTTGAGATTCATTGTGAGAGTCCTTAGAAAATGTAGTCCATCAACAAAGGAGGTGGCTTACAAAACACTCGTTCGACCTATACTTGAGAATTGCTCATCAGTGTGGGATCCGTACCAGATCGGGTTGACGGAGGAGATAGAGAAGAACCAAAGAAGAGCGGCGCGTTTCGTCACAGGGTTATTTGGTAACCGTGATAGCGTTACGGAGATGTTTAGCAAACTCAAGTGGCAGACTCTGCAAGAGAGGCTCTCTGCATCGCGGTGTAGCTTGCTCGCCAGGTTTCGAGAAGGTGCGTTTCTCGATGAGGTATCGAATATATTGCTTCCCCCTACTTATACCTCCCGAGGAGATCACGAATGCAAAATTAGAGAGATTAGAGCGCGCACGGAGGCTTTCAGACAGTCGTTCTTCCCGCGAACCATACGCGACTGGAACAGGAACGGGAGGTAATGACAGTGGCACGTAAAGTGCCCTCCACCACACACCGTTGGGTGGCTTGCGGAGTATAAATGTAGAATGTAGATGTAGATGTAGAGTTTCATGTTCTTCAAAAGGCAAAACTCATTGTATATGTTTATTAGTTTCAGAAATGTAGACATGCCAGATCGGATGATTCTTTTCGATACACCCTGCATTTTGAACTGGAACCCATGTCTGGAAGAGTACCGTTTCAATTCTACAACGGTTTCAATTGAGATGTGTAACGCTTTCACATTTGCAGAGTTGCTTGTATGATTAATTCATCCACTTCGCTCGAGGAATACAAATAGGCGTGACGCAGTATGATTATTAGGCAGCAATTCGAAAGGAAACATGACGAAACATCCATTTATCACTTAAGCACATTTCTTTGTAATAACACTGAAACATTAAGTCTCTCCATTATTCTAAAACAAGAAAAAAGCAGCATTGTGTACGTACAGAACAGTACTGATGCATTACAACAGCGGCTCGATGTGGCGACCACCACCGTTGTTGCAGACATTGTACCTATGAAGCATGTTTTGGTACACACTCTCCATGCCACGTGGTGTCTCTTCAGTTTCTGGTGCAGCTAACAGAACTTGTGCCAGCAGATCTTTCCCTGTATCTACAGGAGTCTCGAAAATCTGCATATGACCCCACAAGAGGCAGTCCACTGGAGTCAAATCCGGTGATCGCGGTGGCTACACGGTTGGACCACCTCAGCCTGCCGATCTTCCATCACATCGCCTGTTGAGAAGTCTTGGAACCACACGTGAGAAGAGAGGTTGTACAACATCATGCTGAAACCACACTTACTGACGGACGTTTAGTGGCACAGCTTCCAAGAACGTGTCCAATACGTTTTTTGTCAGGTACACAGGGGCAGGTAGCTTGAGTGGAAATTGTTATGGGGCAATCTCGTAACCGTCCAGAATGTCTACCCACGTGTTGATACCAAACTGGTGCTGAAATCCTTGAACAAGCGTGGGACGAGGATATCGGTCTGCCCAGACACGGCTGTTTCGCGAATTCAGAACACAGCCCCTAGTGAACTTACATTCATCTGTGAACAGAACGCTACGTGGAAATAGGGGTATGTCGATGCAGCGCTGCAGGAACCACGTGCAGTACGCAACACGTGTAGAATCGGCTGGACCCATAGCGTGTACCCTTCGTATGTCGTACGTATGTAATCGATCTTCATGTAGAACGTCCCGGAAGATAATGAGACTGACACGGGAAAGTAATCGCGTACTCGTTGTGCGGATTCTCTTCAACGACGATGGAGTACATTTGCAAAATCGGACAAGCGGAATTGCCGTGGAGCACCACAGCCCTTCCTCTTCACGATGAAGGTACCTGTTTATCGGAGCCGTTGGGTAACTTTGGCGAAACAGTTTGTACTACGTTACAGTAAACATTCGTGATACAGCCGAGCAGTGGCGGTTTCGTTACCTCGAGCTCCGCTAACACAAACATCACGTCTGTTTATTCCGAAAACGTATATCGGACCGTGTTTATTGCATCGTAGACGCATAGGCGGTGGGTAGGTCTCGCAGCAAGGCACACGTTAAGTGACGTAAGGCGACCGTCTGACGTAGTACGCGTCATCCTGTCTACAATATTGCATGCAAGGACAAGCAGCTCTGCCGGCCGGAGTGGCCGTGCGGTTCTAGGCGCTACAGTCTGGAACCGAGCGATCGCTACGGTCGCAGGTTCGAATCCTGCCTCGGGCATGGATGTGTGTGATGTCCTTAGGTTAGTTAGGTTTAAGTTGTTCTAAGTTCTAGGCGACTGATGACCTCAGAAGTTAAGTCGCATAGTGCTCAGAGCCATTAGAACCTAGCAGCTCTGAGACTTTTGTCTTTGCGTCAGCAGACGTGGACGCGCTGAGCTGAATTGAAACCGTTGTAGAACGGATACGCTATGTTTCCAGACATGGGTTCCTATTCAAGCCCTGTACAAGTCCTATAAGTTTGTAACTGGAGTTTCCAGTCACCCTGTAAGTGTGTCCACTGTGTCACATGCTTTCACTGCGAAGAGACTTGGAATTAAATCCAGGATATTGGCGCAAAAACTGGTGGTAAGGACCTTTAACACCTCTCCTCCAGTTGCTAGACATATACTGGCGATAAAAATTTCATCCACCACCGGAACTCGAACAGGCTCACCTCCGAGTTGAGCTCCACCGGCGAGGTGTGCGTCAGAGACCTGTGCTGCAGGTGCTCTGGTTGTCATCTTCCTTACATGTAAGGAAATTGGGAAAAAACTTCTGTTCCTACGTAGATCTTTAGTATGGTGACAGCCGCAGGTCACCTCAGTGTAAACATCACTGAACTTGTGTAGTTACATGTGCATTTGCAAGTGGCCAAGGGGGACAACAGCTACGTACTCAGACAGCCTCTCTCGCTGCAGAGACGGAGAATCTGCCTTGGTTTCACATCTCGTGCCGTACCTCACTAAACACCCCCTGGCGTTCTGGTCGGAATGGACCAGCGGTATACATCGATTTATTGAAAACACTCGATGTGTGATTCTGATGCATCCAGCCGAACCGATGAAGCCATGTTGGGTCGATACCCACACACTCTGTGACTTGACGTCTTTTTTTATTCGATGCGTCGAGTTGGCGAACTTCCTTTCTCATCCGTTTTGTCGTCGTATTCCGTTTACTGTCATATCTTGAGGGCTCACAGACATTGGTCGGTATCGTGAATAAGAACGTAATCGTCATCCAAGAGAATCAAACTTGTGACCAGATACTCACGTGTCAAGCTGAAGAGAGAGCAGTGCACAGGAGGGAGAAGTATAAATTCCTGCTTTTAGGGAACTTACTATTTTCATTTACTTCTGACCTTCGGTCACAAGTACTGGGTAGGTGTATAAGTTAGTAGCGTTGTTTGACGGCCGCTGTGGCTGAGCGATTCTAGGCGCTTCAGTCTGGAACCGCGTGACCGCTACGGTCGCAGTTTCGAATCCTGCCTCGGGCAGTCTAACAGTCTGCTAACGCTTGGGTGACTATTCGATTCCGCGGTTGTAGAAATAATGTGGTTTTGAGGCGAAGAACTCGTGGTGCGATGTTCGGAGTGCATTTTCATCCGGGAAGGAGATTCCTTGAAGGTTTTTCGATTGAAAGCAGGAAAGATGAAAATCTGAGGACGCAAGTTCACGTGAATAAGGTGCGTTCGGAATGACTTCCAAACCCAACTCGTGTTCAGTGTTTTTCGTCACTGTAACAGAATGCGGGTGGGCATTGGAGTAGCATCACTCCACACAGTCTTCCTGGTCGTTGTGTTTGCTCGCAGGGCCTTTGTTCGGAGGGTTTCTGCTTTTGTTTCGGTTCAACCATTCCCATTAACATAAAGACACCATTTCTCGTCACCAGTAAGGATACAGTATAGGAATCGTCGGTGTTGTTCACGAGCCAATTGATGAGGAGCAATTAGAAAAGCACACATGGCCACCTGCTGATTTTTTTCTTTTTAAGTTTTAGCTGAGAGCATTCAGTACCCACACACCTGATTTTTGAACATTCCCAGCTGCAAGAAAATGTCGCACGATGGTGGAATCACATTTGCCAGCTCTCGAGTACAATGACGTGGATGAATGTGGATTAATGCTTTTAAGCGATCTTCGTGAAACCCTGAAAGTCATCCGACCTGTTTTTGGCTGCCTCCGCTGTTGTCAACATTTATTGAACTGAAAATGATGAATAAGTCGGAAATGTTCCTACTTCCCCACTTGGCACTTACTTTTCTAGCGTCCATCGCTCCACTCACTTTCTACAAATGACAAAATGGCAATATGTGAACTCAAACAGCAACAGTGAACTACAAATAAAAAATGACACTCGATAAATAAACCCACAGAGACTGAAATACCAACATGGAACACGAAAACGCTACGAACTTGTGAACCAACCTAATAACAAAACGGTGTACGACGCCATAGACGGTGAGCGTTCATCAGAGACAAGGGTACCACCAGGAGCGTCCCAGGGAAGTGTGGTAGGACCGCTGCTGTTCTCTGTATACCTGAACGACCTGACGAAACGGGTGGGCAGTAATCTGCGGTTGTTCGCTGATGACGCTGTAATGTACAGTAAGTGTTGTCGTTGAGTTATGTAGATGAATACAGGATGATTTAGGCAGAATATCTGTTTTGTGTGACGGATGCCAGCTTGCTCTAAAAGTGGAAAGATATAAGTTAATATGGATGAGTGGAGAAGACAATCCTAAAGTATTCGAATACAGTATCAGTGGTGTACCGCTACCACAGTCACGTTGATGAAATATATAAACGTAAAGATGCAATGCGATGTGAAACGGAACTAGCACTTAGGGTTTGTGGTAGGGAAGGTGAATGTTCAGCTTGGGTTTATTGGCAGAATTATAGAAAAGTGTAGCTCATTTAGAAAGTAGATAGCGTATAAAACAGTACTACGACCCATTCTTGGGTGCTTCTCGAGTGTTTGGAATGGCCATCACATCGGATTCATCATCATCAGTGTTCTGCCTAAAGGCAGGTTTTCACATGGTAGTTCTCCAGGCTGTCCGGTCTTCTGCCATCCTCTTCAGGTCTGCATAATTTCCTTTTCCTTTTATATCGTCTATCATCTTGAATCTCCTTCTTCCACAAACCAATCCTTCCAAAACATCTACTAGCAAGCACTCCCTTGTCAATGAATGTCCCAACCAGTTTTTTTTTTCCTTTCTCTTACAACCTTCAGCAGAAATCATTTCTCACCAACCCTTTCCAATACTCTTTCATTACTCACTCTTTCCATCCAACTCATTTTCTCCATTCTCCTCCACATTCACATGCTTCTAACCTTTTTTCATCCTCTCGTCTCAGTGTCCATTTTTCTGCCCCATATAGTGCCACACTTCAGGCAAAATATTTGTCAGGCTTTTTCCTTAGTCCTTTATCTAATTTGCCACATAAGAGTCTGCTCTTTCTGTTGAATGCCTCCTTCGCTATGGAAATTCGAGTTTTCACCTCCTGGTGACATCTCAAGTCTTCAGTTATTGCGCTTCCGAGATATTTAAATTCACTTACTTGACTCATGGTAGATTGTCCTATTTTAATATTGGACAGTCTGCGTCTTGTACTGATGACCATACCCTTTGTTTTTGCTGTGTTTATTTGCATCCCATATTCCACACAAGCTTCATTCAGATCTTTGAGCATAATATTCACTGTCCGCTCACTTTATGCCACTAATACTATGTCATCAGCAAATCTTATACATTCTATTCTCTTTCCACCAATACATATTCCTCTTTTGCCATCTAAGATTTTTGCAATAATCTCTTCAAGGTGTAAATATAGATTCTGTATCAGTCGTCTCTCTTTCCAATCTAGTCCTTTCCACTTCAAGATATCCATCAGCTTGTTCCACTGAACTCTGTCAAAAGCCTTTCCTAAATCTATAAAAACAGCAAACATCGGATTAAAGAAAGACATCGAAGTAATTCACACACTGGCTGCTACATTGTTTACCGGTAGGCTCGATCAGCAAACGAGTATCATGGAAATCCTTTGTTTTCGTCAGAGCCAAGCGTATCGTCAGCAGTGCCCTAGGGAAGTGTGGTAGGAACGCTGTTGTTCTCTGTACGCGCAAATTATTTGGCAGACAGGGTCGGCTGCAGCCTGCAGTCGTTTGCTGATGATGTCGTGGTATACGGGGAGCTGTCGAAGTTGAGTGACTGTAGGAGGAAACAAAAAAACTGAAATGGGAATCTCTGTGAGGAAGGAGACGTTCTTTTCTCATGTGGCCTTCTCCACCAGACATCACGGCGCCTAGAGTATCAGCAACCAAACTGACAGCCTGCAGCCGCGGGTTGCCCGCTCGCAGGCACACCGAAGCACTACACAAACGACAGGCAATATTGATGATCGGCCACAACAGCAACAGCAACAACAACACTGCAAAGACATCAGCGGCCACCAGGGGCCACTACCGGCCCACATAAACATAAGGAAGAGGTCGCTGCAGATCCCGGAACTATTTTCCCACGTCAAACCACGTGATGGAAGATAGTTCCGAGGTACTCATCCGCCGAAGCGCTATAACGGCCGGCGCTCGGGCGCACATCGGCAGTTCGTCGACCACCAGCAGAGATGGACAGCTGCCGCCCCGGCAGCCTGGTTTGGATTTTCTTGCTGACCTCTGGATTAGGCTTGGTATGTCGGAGAAGTGTCTGGCGGAGACTAGTAGAAAAATTAGTTGAGTTGTTTTCTATATTATTCTTGTATGTAGTTGTGATTCGAAGACGGATCACTGTTTTGTGTTGATGTTATACTTGAAGAATTTATTTTGGTTAATTGAACAGTCCAAATGAATTGTTTTCGGACTTGATCGTTAGTTTCTTCTGCTTACGCAAACACATCATTTTCGAGGAACGCTATTGAAAAAATCTAGAGAACTGGTATCTGTAGCTGACTGCCGAACAATTCTACTGCCGTCAACATATATTGCACTTAAGGACCACAAACATAAGATACGAGAAATTAGGGCTAATACGGAGGCGTATTGACAGTCGTTTCTCCCTCGCGCTATCTGTGAGTAGAAAGGGAAAGGAAATGACTAGTACTCTGCCATGCACCGTTTGGTTGGTTGTGGGCTATGTACGTAGATGTGTACTGAATGGCAGCATCATACTAAGTGAATTTTACGAATAATTCGTAAAAAGGAAGAACAAAATACACATTATCATTCTGCAAACGCTCTTTAGTACAGAATGAAATTTTCACTCTACAGCGGAGCGTGCGCTGATATGAAACTTCCTGGCAGATTAAAACTGTGTGCCCCACCGAGACTCGAACTCGGGACCTTTGCCTTTCGCGGGCAAGTGCTGTACAAACTGAGCTACCCAAGCACGACTCACGCCCGGTCCTCACAGCTTTACTGCTAGCGTAAGTTGATACAGCACTTGCCCGCGAAAGGCAAAGGTCCCGAGTTCGAGTCTCGGTCCGGCACACAGTTTTAATCTGCCAGGACGGCTCTTTAGTACAATTTGTACAACGTATCCCACGCGACCAGACAGAGATAACGCGCTCGGATCGAGGACACGAGGAAGAAAAAGTTCATCACAAACATAGTGTTAACCAGAGGCGCGAGTTATGGGAACAGGATGAAACGTATTAATGATAAATCGCCGTATAACCATATTTGGCCCCTGTAGGCATTACCTGTAGAAAGTCATTAGATAATATCTTAACCCTTCCGTATCAAAAATTTCCAACTTTTGGGTCGTCTGGTACTCCTTTGTGCGCCTGTAGGTATGACAATCTGCCCCGCAAAGTTACATCAACATCCCATCGACAATGTACCAGAAGACACGGCAACGAACGTGCACCCAAACGTCATCACCGCAGTCTGATATTATAAGCACTGAACTCAATTTTCTTGGAGAATAGCTTTCTGTGGTTTCATAGCTACAGGCCAGGCTGGCGACCAAAGATACGTTTTGTTGTAATTAATAAGATATTGTGGCAGAAACAGCTGAGTAGTATAATCACCGTGGTGCAGTGGTTATGTTGATAGACTGTTGCATGGAGGGACGTGAGTTGAAAACTCCCTAAATTGTACAATTTTAATTTCTTTATTAGGTTCGATTACATTGTAACAGTATCCACAAATGTCTAGAATCATTGTGCTGGAATCTTTTATAACTATATATATCGTATGTGTTCTGGTAGGTGGTAGTTCGCTCCACGCCCTTGTATGTGCAAGTGCTGAATAAACCTTCGTTAAGTGAAGTTATAAATACAAAATCAAATAGAGGTAATGCACGAGTACAGCCTTCTTCTCCCAGTAGTTACTGCAACCTACATCTTTCTGAATCTGCTTAGTGTATTCATCTCTTGGTGTCCCTCTACGATTTTTACCCTCCATGCTGCCCTCCAATACTAAATTGGTAATCCCTTGATGCCGCAGAACATGTCCTACCAACCGGTCCCTCCTTCTTGTCAAGTTGTGCCACAAACTCCTCTTCTCCCCAATTCTATTCAATACCTCCTCATTAGTTATGTGATCTACGCATCTAATCTTCAGCATTCTTCTGTAGCACCAAATTTCAAAAGCTTCTATTCTTTTCTTGTCTAAGCTGTTTGTCGTCCATGTTTCACTTCCATACATGGCTACACTCCACACAAATACTTTCAAAAACGACTTCCTCACAGTTAAATCTATACTCGATGTTAACAAGTTTCTCTTCTTACGAAACTCTTTCCTTGCCATTGCCAGTCTACATTTTATATCCTCTCTACTTCGACCATCATCAGTTATTTTGCTCCCCAAATAGCAAAACTCCTTTACTACTTTAAGTGTCTCATTTCCTAATCTAATTCCCTCAGCGTCACCCGACTTAATTCGGCTACATTCCATTATCCTCGTTTAGCTTTTGTTGATGTTCATCTTATATCCTCCTTTCAAGACACTGTCCATTCCGTTCAACTGCTCTACCATGTCCTTGCTGTCTCTGATAGAATTACAATGTCATCGGAGAACCTCAAAGTTTTTATTTCTTCTCCATAGATTTTAATACCTACTCCGAATTTTTCTGTTTCCTTTACTGCGTGCTCAATATACAGATTGAATAACATCGGGGAGAGGCTACAACCCTGTCTCACTCCCTTCCCAACCACTGCTTCCCTTTCGTGCCCCTCGGCTCTCAGAACTGCCATCTGGTTTCTATACGAATTGTAAATAGCCTTTCGCTCTCTATATTTTACTCCTGCCACCTTCAGAATTTGAAAGAGAGTATTCCAGTCAACATTGTCAAAAGCTTTCTCTAAGTCTACAAATGCTAGAAACGTAGGTTTGCCTTTCCTTAATCTTTCTTCTAAGATAAGTCGTAAGGTCAGTATTGCCCCACGTGTTCCAATATTTCTACGGAATCCAAACTGATCTTCCCCGAGGGCCGCTTCTACCAGTTATTCCATTCGTCTGTAAAGAATTCGCGTTAGTATTTTGCAGCTGTGACATATTAGACTGATAGTTCGGTAATTTTCACATCTTTCAACACCTGCTTTCTTTGGGCTTGGAATTATTATATTCTTCTTGAAGTATGAGGGTATTTCGCCTGTATCATACATCTTGCTCACCAGATAGTAGTTTTGTCAGGACTGGCTCTCCCAAGGCCGTCAGTACTTACTACGGAATGTTGTCTACTCCTGGGGCCTTGTTTCGACTCAGGTCTTTCAGTGATCTGTCAAACTCTTCACGCAGTATCGTATCTCGCACTTCATCTTCATCTACATCCTCTTCCATTTCCATAATACTGTACTCTAGTACATCGCCCTTGTATAAACCCTCTATATACTCATTCCACCTTTCTGCTTTCCCTTCTTTGCCTAGAGCTCGGTTTCCATCTGATCTCTTGATATTCATACAACTGGGTCTCTTTTCTCCAAAGGTCTCTTTAATTTTCCTGTAGGCAGTATCTATCTTACCCCTAGTGAGATTAGCCTCTACATCCTTACATTTGTCCTCTAGCCATGCCTGCTTAGCCATTTTGCACTTCCTGTCGATCTCATTGGTGAGACGTTTGTATTCCTTTTTGTCTGCTTCATTTACTGCCTTTTTATATTTTCTCCTTTGATCAATTACATTCAATATTTCTTCTGTTACCCAACGATTTCTACTAGCCCTCGTCTTTTTACGTACTTTATCCACTACTACCTTCACTGCTTCATCCCTCAGGGCTACCGATTCGTCTTCTATTGTACTTCTTTCCCACATTCCTGTCAATTGTTCCCTTACGCTCTCCCTGAAACTCTGTACAACCTCTGGTTTTGTCAGTTTATCCAGGTCCCATCTCCTCAAATTCCCATCTTTTTGCAGTTTCTTCAGTTTTAATCTACAGTTCATAACCAATAGATTGTGGTTAGTCCACATCTGCCCCTGGAAAAGTCTTACAATTTAAAACCTGGTTCTTGAATCTCTGTCTTACCATTATATAATCCATCTGAAACCTGTCAGTATCTCCAGGCTTCTTCCATGTATACAACCTTCTTTTATGATTCTTGAAGAAATTGCTAGCTATGATTAAGTTGTACTATGTGCAAATTTCTACCAGACGGCTTCCTCTTTCATTTCTTACCCCCAGTCCATATTCACCTACGTTTCCTTCTCCCCTTTTCCTACACTCGAATCCCAGTCACCCATGACTATTAAATTTTCGTCTCCCTTCACTATCTGAATAATTTCTTTTATCTCCTCATACATTTCATCAGTTTCTTCATCTGCAGAGGTAGTTGGCATATAAACTTGTACTACTGTGTAGTCGTGGGCTTCGTGTCTATCTTGGCCACAGTAATGCGTTCACTATGCTGTTTGTAGTAGCTTACCCGCACTCCTATTTTTTATTCATTATTAAACCTACTCCTGCATTACCCCTATTTGATTTTGTATTTATAACCCCGTATTCACCTGACCAAAAGTATTGTTCCTCCTGCCACCGAACTTCACTAATTCCCACTATATCTAACTTAACCTACCCCTTTCCCTCTTAAAATTTTCTAACCTAACTGCCCGATTAAGGGATCTGACATTCCACGCTCCGATCCGTAGAACGCCAGTTTTCTTTTTCCAATAATGACGTCCTCTTGAGTAGTCCCCGCCTGGAGATCCGAATGGGGGACGATTTTTTTTTCTCCGGATTTTTTTCTCCGGATTTTTTAATGCAAGAGGACGCCATCATCATTTAACGATACAGTAAAGATGCATGCCCTCGGGAAAAATTACGGCTGTAGTTTCCCTTTGCCTTCAACCGTTCGGAGTACCATGACAGCAAAGCCGTTTTGGTTAGAGTTAGAAGGCCAGATCAATCATCCAGACTGTTGCCCCTGCAACTACTGAAAAGGCTGCTTCCCCTCTTCAGGAACCACACGTTTGTCTGGCCTCTCAACAGATACCCCTCCATTGTGGTTGCACCTACGGTACAGCCATCTGTATCGTTGAGGCACGCAAGCCTCCCCACCAACTTCATGGTCCATGGTTCATGGGGGGGACAAACAGCATAGTGAACGCATTATTGTGGTCAAGAGAGATACGAAACCCACTCCTACCACAGTGGTACAAGTTTGTATGCCAACTACCTCCGCAGATGACAAAGAGATTGATGAAATGTATGATGAGATATAAGAAATCATTCAGATAGTGAAGGGAGACGAAAATTTAATAGTCATGGGTGACTGGAATTTCCAGTAGGAAAAGGGAGAGAAGGAAACGTTGTAGGCTGGTTCTGAGCACTATGAGACTTACGTACTTAAACGTAACTAACCTAAGGACATCACACACATCCATGCCCCAGGCAGGATTCGAACCTGCGACCGTAGCGGTCGCGCGGGTCCGGACTGAAGACCCTAGAACCGCTCGGCCACAGAGGCTGGCGAAACGTTGTAGGTGAATATGGATTGGGGGGAAGAAATGAAAGAGGAAGCCGCCTGGTAGAATTTTGCACAGAGCATAACATAATCATACCTAACAATTTCTTCAAGAATCATAAAAGAAGGTTGTATACATGGAATAAGCCTGGAGATACTGACAGGTTTCAGATAGATTATATAATGGTAAGACAGAGATTCAAGAACCAGGTTTTAAATTGTAAGACATTTCCAGGGGCAGATGTGGACTCTGGCCACAATCTATTGGTTATGAACTGTAGATTAAAACTGAAGAAACTGCAAAAAGATTGGAATTAGAGGAGATAGGACCTGGATAAACTGAAAGAACCAGAGGTTGTACAGAGCTTCAGGGAGAGCATTAGGGAATGATTGACAAGAATTGGGGTAAGAAATACAGTAGAATAAGAATGGGTAGCTTTGAGAGACGAAATAGGGAAGGTAGCAGAGGATCAAATAAGTAAAAAGACGAAGGATAATAGAAATCCTTGGGTAACAGAAGAGGTATAGAATTTAACTGATGAAAGGAGAAAATATAAATATGCAGTAAATGAAGCGGGCAAAAAGGAATACAAACGTCGCAAAATGAGATCGACAGGAAGTGCAAGGTGGCTAAGCAGGGATGGCTAGAGGACAAATGCAAGGATGTAGAGGCTTATCTCACTAGGGGTAAGATAGATACTGCCTACAGGAAAATTAAAGAGACCTTTGGAGAAAAGAAAACCACTTGTACAAATATCAAGAGCTCAGATGGAAACGTAGTTCTAAGAAAAGAAGGGAGAGCAGAAAGGTGGAACGAGTATATAGATCAGGGCTTCACAACAAGCTGTGAGCAGCAAGGCGCGAGCACAGAGCAGCGCGAGCGTGCTACCCCCACTACCGGACCAGAGAGGGGAGTGGGGAGAGTCACGTGGGGCATATGTAATATCTCTTTATATTCGATGAACTATTCTGATACAATTCTACCCTTGAATGCCGTTTACAAATTTTGTATTTTCATACTCGCAGAATCCATGCGCAAAATAGTTTCATACAATAGCTGTGCCATGAGCACATAATTATTCTTTGTAGTACTCTCTCTGGTGGTTGTTAGAAGAAAAAAGCTTCTGGGATTGTCTTCGTGCCGATTAGCCCGAGCTTGGCTTGAAGAATTGTAATCTGAATATTGAGATTTATGACAAAAGATAACTGAGACGAAATTGTACAATTAAAAGAGAAATATGCAAATATATTGCTCCTTCATACAAAAGGTGTGTATTTGACATTTGAGAATTAATGATATTCATCGATACATTGCGTAGTTGTTAATCAGCAGGGAACTTCCGAAGGACTGGATACGAACCTGCATTTAATAATCCAGGAGCTCCATCACTTCTTCGGAAGGTTAAACTTCATCAAAACCAAATATCCGCTTAATCTGAGGTTTCTCGACTGATTACACAACACTCCCAAAATTACGAGGCATTTTATTTGTACAGATCAGCAGACTGCCGCAAAGCACGAGCCTCCAGAGAAGAAGAATCATCGCCTGATTTCATTCTAACAAGTAAAATTCCTGAATAATTTTGAGTGACTGAGCTATGACTGTGTTTCATATTATGAATGATTGCTCGAACGAATCGAGAACTACATAATAATATAGAAAGGAGGAAAAATTACACACACAACAACTGCCGCCAGTCAATGTAAATCCGCGGCCACCTGCAGGGATATCACTCACGAATTGTTACTGCGACAATTGAAACAAACAAAGGAGCATGTACACGTGCCACATAATTTTATTAGCTTAGTGTATGTCTGTACATTCGTATTAATTTGTGAACTGTTACACAATAAAAGGTGTCACTGAAGTGTGGGATTCCCGGTTATCTTGTACGTTTGGCCCTTTACAATTGCGTCTATGTTCAAAGTAATTGTTCTTGTGCAATGTAGGCGCAGCGTGAAGTTTAAATTTCGATCAGACAATGCGTTTCTCAGGCGCGTCTTGTTACATTCCATTGCAGAGAACAGTTGTTCACAAATATACGTGGAACCGAACGTCGATATTATTGTAGCCGCCAGTTTGTGCAAACGAGGGAATTCATCCTGAGGGAAAAGTCTGTAGAATTCCAAAATGTTTTTCTTGTTCTGAAATTTGTCTCTGTATTCTGTCACACTGCAGGTTAATAATTTCTAGTTGCAGCTCAGGACGAATCTCTTCAATATTCGCCGAATATGGAGAGGAGAACAAATCAAAATCACTGTCTAGTGCTGTCAGATTTTGAAAGCGTTGATCGAATTCTTCCTTAAGGGCAACTAAACTATGTGAATAACGTTCAGACTTTGTGAACATCTTGCATGGATGGTAATTTAGGAAAATGAGCTAGATTAACTGTTTCCAGCTGACTCACCCAAAGTGTCAATTTCATTTTAAAAGCTCGTATTCGATCTATGAAATGAGTAATTAGCAGATCTTTACCTTGTAGTGAAATGTTCATAGCATTCAGACGGCTAGTTAAATCTGCTAAGAACGCGAGATCACATTTCCATGAGGAACACACATGTTATTTATTTCCATGAACATATTTATCTCATCTAATAGGCAAAAAAAATCGATTACATAATTCGCCTCGACTAAGCCAGCGGACCTAGCTGTAATAAGGCAGGCTACCATACTGGCTTTCTACATCCTCAAGAAATATCTTAGATTGCCTGTGTTGTAGCCCATGCTTCCGTATAGAATTGGTTGTGCGAACAACACTCATCACATTTTTTAGTGAGATACTCTTTGCACATAAGTTTTCCTGGTGGATCACACAGTGAACGCCCCTTATTTCATTCGGCACGGTCAGTTTTTGCATTTTATCCTTCAACAACGCAACGAAACCTGATTTTTTTTTTTTTTTTTTTTTTTTTCGTTATCGCTGGTGCACCGTCTGTAGACACTGAAACTAAAGAATTCCACGACAATCCTATATTTTCAACACTTTCTTCAACACTACTTAAAATATCACCTCCGGCTGTAGTGTTCTTCATGACTACTACATCGAGCAGCTCCTCCCTCACCTTAAGATCTCTATTAACACCTCTAATAAATAAGCCGTGCGGTTAAAGGCGCTGCCGTCTGGAACCGCAAGACCGCTACGGTCGCAGGTTCGAATCCTGCCTCGGGCATGGATGTTTGTGATGTCCTTAGGTTAGTTAGGTTTAACTAGTTCTACGTTCTAGGGGACTAATGACCTCAGCAGTTGAGTCCCATAGTGCTCAGAGCCATTTTTTTTCTAATAAATATGGCAAGCTGCGCTATTCCAGTGACATCAACACTT
Source organism: Schistocerca piceifrons (assembly GCF_021461385.2). Classification (NCBI taxonomy): domain Eukaryota; kingdom Metazoa; phylum Arthropoda; class Insecta; order Orthoptera; family Acrididae; genus Schistocerca; species Schistocerca piceifrons. The sequence goes on from NC_060143.1 coordinate 565,828,082, forward strand.
TCGTCCAGAGCTAGAGAATACGCCATAAAATGTTTACAGATATTTGCAAGCTGGCTCTGGACGTCGTCTGCCATGTCCTGTATGCGACGCATAATGGTCATGTTAGATAATGACACAATCCGAAACTGTTCAACTATAGATGGACACAAATGTTCCCTTGCGGTTCTAGGCGCTACAGTCCGGAACATCGCGAGCGCTACGGTCGCAGGTTCGAATCCTGCCTCGGGCATGCATGTGTGTGATGTCCTTAAGTTAGTTAGGTTTAAGTAGTTCTAAGTTCTAGGGGACTGATGACCTCAGAAGATATTGCTCAGAGCCATTTGAACCATTTTGAACAAATGTTCCGCTGGAACTACCAAACATTCTTTTATTAAATCGCTATCAGTGAAGGGGCGCAGGGATTTTGCTAAAGGCAAAGCAATTTTGTAACTCATTCGGAGAGCTGCCTCAGTTGATTTTCCTTCGTCGTCCAGATCTTCTTCGGACAGCTTCCTTTTAAGTTAAATAACTTCCTGTGCACGATCTGGTCCATGACATTTTCCACTTCCGTAGTCTTTCGCGTGGAACGACATATAATGTCGCTACAAATTAAATTTCCTAAAAGAATTCAGCGTTTTGTGGCATAATAAACATTTTGCAACACCATCATTTTCTGTAAACAGATACAATTCCTCCCAATGGGGGTTGAACTGCGAAAGCATGGTTGGGGTTACACAACGGCGACTTGACATGATTCTCAACCAACGAAGTGACTGTTAGAGCTGATCGTAGTACTTTAAACGTTACACAGTCGGCGCGAATTCAATAGGCACGCTGCGCCCCTATTCAAACGTGAGCGCGCATTTCCCCTCCCTCCCCACTCTCCCTATTCCACGACCTTGCACCTGCTGGCGTGCACGTGCCTGAGCAGACGCGAGTACTCACGCTCAAAACCGGCCAGTTGTTAAGCCCTGATATAGAGGGTCCATACAAGGGCGATGTTCGTAAGGATAATATTATAGAAATGGAAGATAATGTAGATGAAGACGAAATGGAAGATATGATACTGCGTGAAGAGTTTGACAGAGCACTGAGAAACCTAAGTCGAAACAAGACCCAGGGAGTAGACAACATTCCGTTAGAACTACTGACAGCCTTGGGAGAGCCAGTCCTGACAAAACTCTACCATCTGGTGAGCAAGATCTATGAGTCAGGCGAAATATCCTCAGACTTCAAGAAGAATATAATAATTCCAATCCCAAAGAAAGGAGGTGTTGACAGATGTGAAAATTACCGAACTATCAGTTTAATAAGCCACTCCTACAAAATACTTACACGAATTCATTACAGACGGAAGGAAAAACTGGTAGAAGCCGACCTTGGGGATGATCAGTTTGGATTCCGTAGAAATGTTGAAACACGTGAGGCAGTACTGACCCTACGACTTATCTTAGAAAATAGATTAAGCAAAGGCAAACCTACGTTTGTAGCATTTGTAGACATAGAGAAAGCTTTTGACAATGTTGACTGGAATACTCTCTTTCAAATTCTGAAGGTGGCGGGGGTAAAATACATGGAGCGAAAAGCTATTTATAATTTGTACAGAAACCAATTGGCAGTTATAAGAGTCGAGAGGTATGAAATGGAAGCAGTGGTTGGGAAGGGAGTCAGACAGGGTTTTAGCCTCTCCCCGATGTTATTCAATCTGTATATTAAGCAAGCAGTAAAGGAAACAAAAGAAAAATTTGGAGTTGGAATTGAAATTCACGGAGAAGAAATATAAACTTTGAGGTTCGCCGATGACATTGTAATTCTGTCAGAGACAGCAAAGGACCTGGAACAGCAGCTGAACGGAATGGACATAGTCTTGAAAGGAGGACATAAGATGAACATCAACAAAAGCAAAACGAAAATAATGGAATGTAGTCGAATTAAATCGGGAGATGCTGCGGGAATTAGATTAGGAAATGAGACGCTTAAAAGTAGTAAATGAGTATTGCTATTTGGGGAGCGAAATAACTGATGATGGTCGAAGTAGAGAGGATATAAAGTGTAGACTGGCAATGGCAAGGAACGCGTTTCTGAAGAAGAGAAATTTGTTATCATCGAGTACAGATTTAAGTGTCAGGAAGTCGTTTCTGAATGTATTTGTATGGAGTGTAGCCATGTATGGAAGTGAAACATGGAGGATAAATAGTTTAGACCAGAAGAGAATAGCTTTCGGAATATAGTGCTACAGAAGAATGCTAAATATTAGATGGGTAGATCACATCACTAATGAGGAGGTATTGAACAGAATTGGAGAGAAGAAAAAAAATGGCTCTGAGCACTATGGGACTTAACTCCTGAGATCATCAGTCCTTAGAACTTAGAACTACTTAAACCTAACTAACCTAAGGACATGACACACATCCATGCCCGAGGCAGGATTCGAACCTGTGACCGTAGCGGTCGCGCAGCTCCAGACTGTAGCGCCTAGAACCCCTTGGACGCTTCAGCCGGTTGTGGCACAACTTGACTAGAAGAAGAAATATGTTGGTAGGGCATGTTCTGAGGCAACAAGGTTTCACAAATTTAGTACTGGAGCCCCGCGTGGAGGGTAAAAATTGCAGAGGGAGACCAAGAGTTGAATACACTAAACAGATTCAGAAGGATGTAAGTTGCAGTAGGTACTGGGAGATGAAGAACCTTGCACAGGATAGAGTAGCATGGAGAGCTGCATGAAACCGGTCTCTGGACTGAAGACCACAACAACAACGACAACATCAACAACAGCAAGAGATGTTAGTATTCGTCATTCATCTAATAACACTTTCTTCTATGTGACACTATTCTGCTGGAGACACTGGGTATTGGAACTTGTGGTAGCGCACATTACCGACGCAACAGTGACTCCCATCAGGCCACCACAGAGCCGCCGCTGACGTGGCGAGAAACCAGAGTTCGAGCCATATTACACAGATCAGAATCTATCGGAGGCAGAAGAAGAGAACGTTACGATTACAGCAACCGTGTGCCACCACATGAGACATCCTTCCGGGTTCTCTGGTGACAAAGGCCAAGACCCAAACAAATTGCTGAAGGCACGTGAGCGTATAGCCAAATTTAGCAAATGGGATGACACCGTGTGTTTGGCTAACGTATTTTTCTACCTGGTGGGTACTGCCAAGCAATGGTGTGAGAACATGGAGGACAAGTTCAAAAGCTGGGAAGTATTCCAGGCGGAACTGCGAAAGTATTTCGGCGACACATAACGACAGAAGTGAAAGGCTGATGATAAAGTAAAAGTGCAGGGCACAGCGTCCAGGAGAAACTACAGCATCCTACATTCAACGCGTCTTGGAGCTGTGTAAAATAGGGGATCCTAGAATGAAAGAGGAAGATAAGGATGCACATCTCATGAAGAGTGTTGCCGAGGACATGTATCAAGCCCTACTCCTGAAGGAGGTTTCGACAGCAGATGACTGCCAGTATATTGAGACAATGCATCAAAAAAGAACTATATGCAAGTATTTTGAATGGCTTCCAAACGTCGTATTGTTGTCTGTGTTGGAGGAAGCAACGGATTTCACAAGTTTTCTTCGCCAGATAGTGAGAGGAAGTTCAGAAGGCACTTGGATTGCCTCTTCGAGCGTCATAAGAAGTCATAAGGGAGCAAGTGGAACAGGCATTGAATCAAATCTGTCGTACTTCATTTCCATTAAAACGGTGAAAAGGTTAAGTTCCTACAGTACCGCATGAGAAATCTGTTTGGGCACGAAGGAGGACTGACGCCTGGAGGACCCAGGATAACCAACCATTATGTTTCCACTGCGGACGACTGGGACATGTGGTGCGCTATTGTCGAGAAAGACGGCGGATATTTGATGACGCCCGCCCGTGAAGACAGCAGACCGATTTTAACCGACGCCAACTCCACGACGACGAAGATGAACAAGATGATGTGGGTGCAGGACGATGTAGGTCAGCATCGCCGCAAGCTAGCCGCTGGAGAGGACGCTCCCCAACACGCCGATCAAGGTCTCCATCGCCGTTTAGAAACTCCAACCCATCACCTAGCTGCCGCAACCTGGAAAGCTAGAGGGTGCGACCTTCCTTGGAGGTGAGGCCGCCGAAGAGAAAAATCCTCCGCCGTCCATCACTACAAAAATGATAGGAAACTATGTCGATATCCTCATGGATGGCCGATCAGTCCAAGCTCTTGTGGACTCTGGAGCATCATATTCAGTCATTTCGAAGAAGTAGCGTCGCCAGTTGCAGAAAACAGTATTCGTCGACAGCAAAACATCTCTGCCGAAGGTGGCTAATGAGAAATATGTAAAAACTACAGGAAGATGTACCATTCATGTGAGTACAAGTGGCCATACACATGCCTTAGAATTCATCGTCTTACAAGAGTGTAGTCATGACTTCATTCTCGGATGTGACGCCGGCCGGTGTGGCCGAGCGGTTCTAGGCGCTACAGTCTGGAACCGCGCAACCGGTACGGTCGCAGGTTCGAATCCTGCCTCGGGCATGGATGTGTGTAATGTCCTTAGGTTAGTTGGGTTTAAGTAGTTCTAAGTTCTAGGGGACTGACGACTTCAGAAGTTAAGTCCCATAGTGCTCAGAGCCGTTTGTCCCATTTTTTTCGGATGGGACTTTTTGAAAGCCTCTCAGGCAATTATACATTGCGGTCGCTCGAAGATTATGCTAGACGAGATGATATAATGTGGACAGGAAGTTGCGCGTCCGAGTATGTGGAGACTGTGTCCTGGATGAAGTGATCATTCCAGCAGTCAGCGCTAGAAAGGTGACTGTTGTGTATCACGCCATACATGAATACATGGATCTTGTAGTGGAATGTCAGAGAAGCATACCACTGAAGAATAACTTGGTTCTCCCAGCCTCTGTCGTCCCGTTTAAGAACGGATTCGGTGAATTGTGGATAGTTAACTGTCGCTGAGAACCGCAGATCCTTCCAAGACGCATGTGCCTAGCAAACACTGAGCCGTTAATTGCAGAACAACTGAGCATCATAGAAACCTCCCATGCCGAGTCTGTGGGCGAAGTTAGCGCTGCCACTACGAGACAAGATCTTCTAGCTCGACTATCACCAGATCTCCCTAAGGAACAACAGAAGAAGCTACTTGCCATTCTTCAAGAGTTCTCTGAATGCTCCAACCCACAGGTGAAGAGCACATTAGACAAATCGATGGTGAAGCACCGGATTAGCACTGGAGATCATCAACCAATAAGCCAGAGAGCATATCGTGTGTCAGCAACAGAACGTCGAATAATTTGCGACGAGGTAGAAAAATGATACAGAATGACATCATTCAGTCTTCGCAGAGCACATGGTCGTCACCAGTGGTTCTCGTCAGGAAGAAGGATGACAGTTGGCGCTTTTGTGTTGATTGTAGGAAGCTTAATAACTAGAAAGGACGTTTACCCTCTTCCACGAACTGACGATCCACTAGATTGTCTGATGGCGGCTAAGTTTTTCTCAACTCGGGATAGTGGCAGATCGAAGTAGATGAGGCTGATTGTGAGAAAACTGCATTCATCACCCATGAGGGCCTGTATGAGTTTGAGGTAATGCCGATGGTTTGTGTAATGTACCAGCAACTTTTGGACGGATGATGGATAATCTTCTCCGTCACCTGAAGTGGGCGATGTGTCTTTGTTATTTAGATGACATTATCGTGTTCTCAGAGACATCTGATGAACACATAAAAAGACTGAGGGCTGTTCTTAAGTGTCTCCAACAAGGCGGACTGAAATTTAGTCCAAGAAAGTGTCTCTTTGGTGCAAAAGAAATCAAAATACTTGGACACCTTGGGTCAAACGAAGGTGTGCGGGCAGACCCAGAAAAGGTGAGATCTATAACGGAAGTTCCTATTCCTAAAGGTATTAGAGTTGTGAGAAGCTTCCTCGGATTGTGTTCTTATTACCGTCGTTTTATCAAAGAGGTTTGCATCAAAGCCAGGTCACTCCAAGAGTTGTTAAAAGCTGATGCTAAATTTATCTGGGGTGGTGCTCAGCAAGGTTCGTTCGATGTGCTGCGAAAAGCTCTGGTGACTGACCCTGTACTTGGTCTGTATGATGAGAGAGCACCTACAGAACTACACACAGATGCCAGTGGGTATAGGATCGGTGCTGTTCTGGTGCAAATTCCAGATGGAAAAGAGAAGTTTATAGCCTTTGCTTTTAGGACGCTTACAAAAGGCGAGAGAAGCTACTCAACTACAGAAAGAGAGTGTCTTGCTGTGATCTGGGCGATGTGCAGATTTCGACCGTATCCCTATGGAAGGCCATTCACAGTTGTTACAGACCATCATACACTTTGTTGGCCGACAAGTCTTAAGGATCCAACAAGACGACTTGCCAGGTGGGCACTACGTCTTTAAGAGTATGACGTTACCATAGTGTACAAAACTGGAAGAAAACACCAAGATGCCTACTGTCTCTCAAGGCTCTGATGAAGATAGTGACTGTCTTGCTGCACTCCAGGATCTCTCTGATGAGCAGAAGAAGGACGCCAAGATAAATTATACTTGCCTTAAATCGGTAAGAGGATGTGAAAGGACAATTTAAGGTAGTTAATGGATTACTTTGCAAGAAAAACTTTGATCCATTTGGAAAGAGGTAGCTACCAAGGATTCTTAAACACATGCGCTTAGATATCCTAAAGAAATTCTATTACACACCTGAGGCCGGACATTTAGGATTTATTAAGACATACGATAGAATCCGCAAGAGATTTTTCTGGCCAGGTTTCTTTAGGAGTGTCTGTCACTATGTGACGCACTGTCTAGAGTGCCAGAGGAGAAAGGCAGTTCCTCAGAAACCACCTGGCCGACTCATACCAATTCCAACAGCCGAAATGCCTTTCCAGCGTGTTGGCATTGACGTTCTTGGACGATTTCCAACGTCTGCTAATGGCAATAGATGGATTATTGTTTGCACTGATTATCTGACACGCTATACCATTACAAAAGGCGTTAAAACAGCCGAAGCATCCGAGATAGCCAGATTCTTCATGGAAGACATTATCTTGAACACAGTGCCCCATGGTCGAAAAAATTAAGGATCGAGGTAAAGTTTTTCATGTGACAGAGATAAACCGTCGGTTTGAACATTACGTATCGCATGACGACTGCCTACCATCTGCAAACTAACGGGCTTAGTGAATGCTTTAGTAAGACCTTGGCCGACATGCTATCAATGTTCGTCAGTGTTGAGCAGATCAACTGGGATGAGGTGCTACCTTTCGTCACGTTTGCCTACAACACCGCCAAACAACACACCACGGAATTTACGCCATTTTTCCTGGTGCATGGGAGTGTGGCGACTACTACTATGGACATTGTGCTTTTGTTACATCCTGATGACGTGGACGACGACTACATCGGCCAAGCGTTAACCAGAGCTGTGGAAGCTCGGCAGTTAGCTCGACTCCGCACGTTGTAGGCTCAAGAAAACGATCGCCGAAGTTACGACGCGAGCCACCGCTCTGTTGTCTACCGACCTGGTGACCTCTTCTGGATCTTCACTCCTGTTCGGAAGGTTGGTCTCTCTGAGAAGCTCCTCAGGCGCTACTTTGGACCTTATAAGGTTGTAAGACAGTTGTCTGATGTCACTTATGAAGTAGAAGATTTCGACCCCGACACAAGACAACGAAAGATCAGAGATACGGTGAACGTCCTTCGAATGAAGCCCTATATGGGTCCTGCAACCCAGGGTAAATTCGAAGCTCCAGCGACAGGCAACAAGTGGAAAGATGACTAAGAGCGTAGCGGTAAAGGAAGTTCTAAGAAGATCACGCCAGGGCGAACATGAGTTATCGGGAGTCGGAGTATGCAGGACCGATGACTTGTTCTCGGACTAGGAGGACGTAACACCGAGACGCTGTTCACTTAAGGAGGGAGCAATGTCGCAGAAGGAGCTGAGTTGCACAGTCACCGTGGTCGGAAGGTGTCATCTTGCCCTTACTGAAAAAAGGTAACAGCAGGAAGGTAGAAAACATGCGACCCATCACACTCCTGAATTCCGATTTCAAAATCATTACCAGATCGATTAAACTACGGATGCAAACCGTTATGTCCAAGGTTTTAGGCAGTTACCAGTGCAGTGCAAGGCTGAAGTGCAATCTCAGCTGCCTGCGATTTGAGGACATCATCTGTTCATATGCTGAAACCAAACGACAGGGCGCTCTGATCTTTCTAGGTTTTGAGAAGGCTTATGACCATGTATGTCATGAATTCCTCTTTAAAAGCATGAAGAATCTAGGATTTGGACCTCATCTCATAGAACTAAATCGCAAACTTACTACAAAAGCCTCCTCACGGATTATCATTAATGGCCATTTCACAAAAGAAGTTTCCATTGGGCAATCCATCCACCAAGGATCTCCTCTGTCAATGATTTTGCACGCCATTGCAGCAGAGCCGCTTCTGAACAACTTAGCGCATAGCAGGATCGGGCGTAGCGTCGGGTCTGTCACTATTCCATGCATTGCGTATGCTGACGATATATGCGTAACTGTGTCACATCACAACAACTTCTGTCATCAGAAACTCTTTTACAAACCTTCAAGTTTCTTTCAGGAGCAGTACTGAAGAGAAATAAAACCACAGCTTTCCAGATCGGAGGCGGTTTCGGAGATATATCCCATGTTTTCTGGTGCAACGTGAAGGATTATCATAAAACTCTCGGTGCTACCTTTGAGATCAAATCAGACAAATTCCTGACGAAAAACTGGTCACCCATGCTTAATAAATTATGAGCTACTTTGATACTTCACTCCGACTGTGACTTGAACATACTACAGAATGTTAAGACCATAGAGACCGCTATTACAAGCAAGATGAATTACTTGGCGCACATTATTCCTATCTCCACCCATCTAGCAAAGAGGACACAACAAGCGTTATGCTGGTTTCCTTTTAGAGGGCACATTTTCAAAGTTCAACTCGATACATTAATCCTACCTTCGTCCAAAGGTGGCCATAACCTCATTAAGGTACACACAAAATGTGTAACCATGTTCCTAAATCGCATCAGGAAGGAGTATCGTACCCGGAGGACCGGTATCAACGTAAACTGCATTCAGCGGTAGAAGCCTCATAGCCTTACCCACCGGCATTCCACTTTCTTACCGACATGTGCGACTGTACTACGTGGAAATGAGCTACATTCAACACAACATCGTCGATAACGAAAGCCTGACGAACAGGAAACTATATGACCTTCTCATGACAACAAACCACAGGAATCGTCTCGAAGAAAAACATCCACATACACATTGGAGTACAGTATGGCGGAATGTGCACAGCGACATGTTACCATCACGCGTCGTAGCCGACTGGTATCTAACAGTCAACGATAAAGTAGCAACTAATGAAAAACTACATAAGATAGGTCTTCATCCAACGCCCAACTGTGACGCATGCGGAAGAGTCGATAGGCTCACGTGCGGATACGCAGAAAATTTTGCAACATTCCTTCGTCAACGATTGTCGGTGGTAGACCGTACGACGCCCAATGGTGTAGACCTTTTAGAGATAATTTAGCCACAAAAACCGAGATATCCACGAGCCAAAAATAACGCTGCAATGTGGATCATTGGCCACACAGCATCGTTTATTATGCAGAATAGGCATGCTACTTTCTGACTATTATTCTTACATAGAAATTTAACACCTTAGAATGAGCCAACATTGTGACTACAGAAGGCTAATTGGAAATACGCTCAAAATCATATTTAACGGTTAAATACTTCAAATCCAATATTTTGGATAGCAGAGATTGCCACTGATCTCTATGTATGAATCCTAGTTGCTTCCTGGGACTTTAGCTCTTGTCGGAATCTTTAGATAATATCAGTAGTGGGACAAAGTATGTATGTGAACACTCTGCATTGTTGCCAAATATATTCAAGATGGCAGCGATGACGTCATCCAAGATGGCGACGTGTAGACTTGGAATCAGCGCATGAAGTCATTCAAGATACCGGATTTTGGCGGGAAGAAAACCAATTGGGCTACCTCCACTAACGTAGCCCCCAGAAAATTTGCACGAAATTTGAATTTTGGCGGGAAAATAGGTCAATTGTGCTATGTTTACTAACCTAATCCTCCAGAAAAAATTGGCGCCAAATTCCAACATGATAATGGCTGAAAAAACCGTACTATTTTTTATTATTATTCATTATCATTTATTATCATTCATTACCATTTATTATTATGTATTATTATTATTATTTATTATTATTGGCCTAGCCCCACTAGAAAATTGGGCCAAATTCAAATTAGAACATGATAATGTCTCGAAAACTGTACTTCTATTTAATATTATCATTTATTATTTATTCAAGATGTTCAATTTCGGCGGGAAGAGAGCCATTTGCATTACATCCATAACAAAAATCTGTCACAAGTTATAATTCCAACACTATAATCGATCACACATACGAAATAGTCCACATCCTACGAACTTTGACTGACACTTACCTTTTTTCACTGCTAACTTATTAACATAGCGTCAAATAATAAACTACACTTGTGCTAACGTCATTCACATCCTCTGATCTTGCAAGGAGAAAGGACTGGCGACTTTATTTCAAGCAGTACCGTCATCATTTGTTCTCCAACAGACTTAGTACACATCTTCGAGATGGCGACACCCAGTGCGCTCGCCACTAGGTCCACACTCCATCTGACTTAGTTCAAATCATCACCAGCAGAGGAGGCTGCCCCTTGTGTCACTGGTCAGCGGTAGCCAATGCGCATGCCACAGGTCCAGTGCCCACTCGGACGGTGCTGGTCTAGCGGCGTAAACATTTTTTACTCGTTCGAACCTGCCGATTCTGACGTCACAGCAAACTGTTAGCAATCTACCACATGGTTTCTTGACGGAAAAAGAACACACTTGGCGCCAAAGTTGTTTGCTGGAGAGCGGAATCTGCCCTGACGTCACTCAAAGGCCGGTCCACAATGTGGTGTGCTCGACAAAGGATGCTCTCTGTAAGTTAACTGACTCAAGATGGTCTGCTCTCCCTCCCTCCCTCCCTCCGTCTCTCTCTCTCTCTCTCTCTCTCTCTCTCTCTCTCTCTCTCTCTCTCTCTCTCTCTCTCTCTCTCTCTCTCTTGCACGCGCGCGAGTTATAACCGGACACGAGCTGTGCGCCACCGCAATGCAGACACATCCGTCCGCTTACGTCACACCCCCTCGATCACCACCTCCATACAGGTGCCGGACATAGTCTTCTGTAAAAATGGTAACACCCACATCACGCATCTAACCTATCAATTACCTAAGTGCTTAATTCCATTTCAGTATTTATCATGTTAAATAATTCAATTTACAATTTCATACAGGCATGAAAGGGGGTTCAACTACCTACTTTCAACTACTTTTGATGGGCCAGATCGCAACCTCTTCCTAGGAACCCTCGCCGAGTTTGAATTCTGGCAGTAAATAAAGGTCACTTGCGCTTTCGCTACCAACCTACGAAAACTGCTCGTAAAGAAAGGACACTTATACTAGACCTCAGCCACCAGACCACCACTTCCTCCTAAGATCAGGTGCCAAGTGTGAAATCTGCCAGTAAACAAACTCACTAGCGTTGTCGCTACCAACTTAAGAAAATTGCTGCAAACGAAGCTCACCACCACCACCACCACTTGCTAGGTGGTGGGTGGTAAAAGGACTCAGTCTGTACTAGGCTGATGGAGGGAGGAAGGAGTGTACAGTATTTATTTGCGAGCAATTTATTTAGGGATGGAGTATATGTATCACAGAACACAAGCTGTGACATGCCCCACATCATACAGGCACGCAAACAACTCCTACATAAATCATGTACAAAGCTCTACAAACACTCTCCCTAATTGTAAACCGTAAAAAATAACCCAATGCACAGCCTACAGACATGTGAACCACTCATAAACAATGCACAGCATTTACGTCCATATTGCCAAACAACTCCTAAATTGTCAAAATAGTAATCCATGTAAAAGACTCTGCTTTCTAATCGTCAAGTGTCGAAATCATACATCATTAGAGGAACACCACCACCAAGTGTATTCGCTAGTGTGTCCATAGCCCAACTGACTTAGTTCATACCGATGCCACTATAGTGACGAAAGTATCATAATCTAAGATGGCGCCACCTAGTGTGTTACCCACGAGCTCCAGACCCCAACCGTCTTAGTACATTTCCTCGTCGTCGGAGGACACCACAGTAACACCAACAGATGACAGACATACAGTTATCCATGATGACGGTAAACAGTGTCTTCTCCATGAGGTCTACGATGCCGTTTCGTGACGCAAATCAAGATTGTGAGAGAAGACGTCTCAGCCTGCTCTGCGCTGTTGGGGGGAGTAAAGCACGAGTTCACTGTATTTAATTTCAAACATTTTCTTTAGCGATCGAATATATCCATCACACTGATACAAAACATCCACCCTAATGTGCTTGGCTGCTCTCCCCAAATTCTGTAAGTCCCTCCAGATCCTTGAGCGTCATTCACTCCGCCTCGCCTTCCACATACGTCTCCCATGCCCCACTCGGATCCTCTATGACCACATTCCTTTCCCCCATCTGCTCCTATTCCTCGAACATATCCGCATACTCTACATCTCCCGCCGGCTTGATCCCTCTCACCCCCTGGTTGCTCCTCTCCTCTCCCATCCCCGCCCCCTGCCACTCCTTTCCTCCATACTTTTCGTGGGCTCCCTCTCTCCCCTTCCATCCTTTCTTTCCCGACCTACCATCTCACTGTCCCCCTTCTCTCCCCCAAGTCCTTTTGCATTTTCCTCCTCTGCCTTTCCCCATTCCCTCCTGCGTCTGCCCCGCTCCTCTCCCCCTTATGAGGCCACTCTCTCCTTTGGTTCCCCTCCCCCTTTCGTTTTTCCTCTTCTCCCTCCTTGTTTTCCCCCTCATCTGTCCAGGTCCACCCTCCCACCCCATCTGCCCTAGGCTATGGTGTGTCCTCTTTGTGCCGACATTTTAGGGCAGTGTTTACAGTGAGTGTTCAGTGTTGTGTGTCTTTTCTGAAGTGCTGCGAACGGCCATCATACTGTCGCTGGGTGTACTTTTATATCTCTTGCGAACAGAAACCGGGCTGTCGCCATGTTTTTTTTAATTGTGTGTATACTATGTTACCTGTCTGCATCCAGTGTATTTTATTCGCTTTGCCAGCCCTTTGCCTTATGTTTTAACTTTCCACGATTTTCCACCGTTTTACAATTTAAGTCCCCTTTTTATCGCCTGCCATTATTGTTTCTTAACTTCTTCTTACGTTTTAAAAAGACTGTAGGCTGCAGAGCAGCGTAATAAGCTGCTGCCAGCCTGCCTCTTTTGGGGGGAATCGAAATACAATAAAGGGAAAAAATAAAGTGCTTAGCGTCACAATACACAGTCTGCAGACACGCAAACAACTACTAATTTCAGTACACAATAGCAAACTGCTCCTAAATAATGGAGTACACTTACGTGCAAACACCCTCAGTATTCGTAAAATGTCCAAATGACGCATGGCACAACCAACAGGGCTGCTCGCAAAATAATGCAACAGGCGCGCACAAGCACCCACCACCACACACTCTCCCCCGCGAAGTCACGTGGCTGACAGCCCGCAAACATGAGGTGGCGACAGCCGCGTTCATACTCCACGCCCGTGAAATCCCTATCCATATACGTGTTCACCTAGACACAGCTCCTGGCGCGACCAGCCAGGGACGCGCGCTCCACCGCACCCGCCAGCCGCCGCCACCGACCACCTATAAAATAAATAAAATAAAGTAAATAAAATATTAATTATTTTATCTGTATGATTGTCTCTCCTATGAGTCGTCAGGTTTTAATTATTCGGTATCAGACGCTTGACAATGGCTTTTTCGTAAAGGCAATGTTACTCGTAGTTGACCGTGAAATAAAACTGAAATAATCGGACTTCGTAATTAAATCGTTTCCAAAGACTGCTGCGGTAGGTGCGGACTCATAAACTAAATCTCAATATTACAATAATTTGCCAGCCATGCCAAAACGTCGTACAGAGGTGATTGTCTAATAAACAAAAAATTACACAGTTAAATCAGATATATTCAATGAATAAGCCTACAGTTCATAATCCTACTTACTTTTATAAATATAAATTCTTTTCAGAATCGAGTGCCTAGTATGGTTGCAACTCGCAGTAATTTTCTATAACATGAAATATGGCGGTGTGCCAGACAATAAACTAAAATACGTGCTTCTCGCACCACTTCAACCAGAGCTCTCCCTTCTTAATCAAACATACGAGTAACGTAATTGTGCTTTTGTTTTATCAGCGACACAGCGCTGCAGTTGTGTGCCATAGGCTTTATTTATTTGTCACTGATTATTTATTTAATTAATATCTCGCGTTTCCGAGGAAACTCACGCTCGGCATGCAAATGTGCCTTTATATTGCCCCCTGAATTGCGAGGCGAAAGGACACACCTGCAGGCGAGCAATTCACCTAAAGGCACAAGAAAATCTAAGTTATCTACAACTATTTACATGACCTACATTATACACATTATATACAAACTTTGAATGACGCGGGTGCGCCGTAAAAGTTCTTATGTTGGCAGATGAGTGCGCGCATGCGCAGAAGCGTCTGTGTGACTGCCGTTATGTCGTACAGTTAGATCACGCGGCACAGTATTGCAGTTCATATTGTTCGTGTGCGCGCGTTTCTCAGTCGTTGCACAAAGAAAATATTCAACCAAGATTACATATGAAGACTACATTCTATGACAGGTAACTTAGTTTTAAATTTACAATATTCGTTATAACACAATACAACTTAGATTGTTGAATGTTCTTAGTTACATAGTATTGTTTTAAAATACTTCAAAGAAAAATGTCCGTATTTTTCAGGTGCGTTGACCTATACACATCGTGTCGTTATTACAGTTCATATTCATCTGCTGCACAATAATTTTTTTTTACAGGTTAGTATCGTCGTGGTAAAGTTTTTTGATCACAGTAACATCGTTGTATAACAACGTGATTAATACATAAGCGTGTCCATTTCCCATTTCCATTATAGTCGTTGTGATGCAGTTCGTTGTGAGTAAAAGCATTGCTTATTACAGATCAGACGTGACCCGTCGAGTAATTGGTCCACGTGCAGTTCGTTTTTTACATTCCGTGGAAGCTTGGTTGCAGAACCTCGGACGGCACATAGCTGGCGTCGATCCTTGGACAGTCCAGGTAAGAGTGTCCGTCACATTTCGAGAACATTTCATTCCCTGAAGTTCCAACCAAAATTCTTCCACCCGTCGTGTTGTTTTCTGGTCAGGCACTTTGTGTCCATTTAATCCAGTTAACATCTTGCAGTTAGGTACTGTAGTAATGTCACTAGACGATGCACGAATTATGGACTTCACATTTTCAGTTTTTTGCTGAATATAGCTCACCTAAATGTTCGTAGTTATTAATCGAGGAAATCGTTCATCGCGTTTACATAGGTACGATGCATAATGAATGGCATTAACCGTTTCCTTCACATAGGTTTCTGCGTAGTTGCAGAGTTAGTAATGTTCGTTAATGTCCGTGAACAGAGGTTCACTATGCAATGTCTTTTTGGCACTCGTTTTGTTCAAATTTTTACATGATACATCAGTTTAAAAAAATAAGTAACTATACATACACACGTCACATATTTTCTTAGTATAAACATAATACAGTTGCACATAAACATGTTTACATCATCTTTACATCGCTATAGGTTATTACATTGTGTCACATTTGATTACATGAATTGCAGATATTTACATCCTCTTTAGCGGTTTTGCTGGGATATTATCGATGTTTTTTGTGATGTCATCTGAAATTAAGATAGGTTAGACACAACATTCATTACATCAGTAGGCAAGACCAAGCGTTTTCACTACTCAATAAATATTCAAAATAGTAAGAGAGAGAAAATGTTCGATTCCTCGCGTTTTGTGCGTGTGTGTAGAGTGTCTGTGTGGCCTTGACTACTGATAGATGCTTTTCGTGTTGAGAGATGTGCGTCTAATCTATTTCTCAAAGTAAAAGATCGCTTCACAGATGACGTCTGTCAGTTCGTCAGGTGTCATACCAAGTCAGTGGTACCTACAATAACAAATGTTCCGAGAAAAATTAACGTGTCATTCACTGCTACGTAATCATAAATTTTACTTTAATATTCAGTCTTCTCGGTGGAGCCGCGGCGTTGAAAGAAAAGTTCTTCTGTCTTCAACTGCGACTCTGGAACGCTGAAATGAAAATTTCTATACTACTTATTATCTGTGTTGTAGCAACAGAGTTTTTCGAGTTGCTTACCAATATTTTGATGGGTATGACTTTGACATTATTCAGCATGAAATGCTCTAAGATCTCGGTGTGCGTATAGCCCAATAATTTTGTTAGTTCTACGATGTTGTAACAGATACGCACCAGGGTGCGGTACGTTCACAATTATATAAGGTCCTTCATATAGCAGACGCCACTTAGCGTTGCGTCGTTTGAGTGCAACAGATTTATGATGAGTACGAAGTAGTACAAGCATTCCTACCTCGAATTTTTGTTTTCTTTTTATTATGTTTCTGTGATGTTTGTTTCGTATCTGTGCGTGATGTGTCAGCGTAGTCAATACTTCTTTTATTTTCTAATCAGGTGTGATTTCCTTGTCTGACAACTTAGGTAATGGTTCTATCCACTGATCGTTCTGTTTGCAATTGAACATGATCTCGTTAGGTGTGTAATTTGTATCGCAAATATTTAAGTTATTGTGTACGTCTTCGAAAAGACTTAGGTAGGACACCCAATTAGTATGTTTTGATGAAATATAGGTCCTCATGAAACGGTTTAATTCTCGGAAAAGTCTCTCGGTCGCGTTACATTGTGGACTAAACCTCGAAATAAATATACTTTTAATGTTATTGTCCTTCAAGAAATTTCTCCATTTGTACCCAGAATAGTATGCTGCATTATCTGATAGAATTGCTTTAGGTTTTCCCACGTGCGTCAGGTAATCACTTGAGAATCTTCGTATTATAGCACTTGCAGTGGCGGATTTTAAAGCATAAAGTTTAACATGTTTAGAAAATATATCGTAAAAAGCTAAGATATATTTGACGCCTCCAGAGCTTGCTGGATGCGGTCCACTGATGTCAGTACACAGAATTTCCAGGGGTTTACTAGGTAAAATAGAATGTAAATCTGTTTTTGTGGATAAATTCTGAGGTTTCGATTTTTGACATATGACACATGTTTTCAGTTCCCTGTAAATTTTTGTTCTCATATTGCTAAAATAACAGTATGTACTGAGCTTCGCTAAACACTTTTTTGTCCCATAATGACCCCATACTAAGTGTATGTGCCAAATTAAATTACGTTCAGACTCTTTGGGAATGCATACACACCAGTTAGTAGCATTTGGATGTCGGCGGTAAAATAGCACATCATTGTGTAACTTGTAATACTTAGTCAAAGGATGATTGTGTTTTTCTACCAGTAATGTTATTATTTTATACCAGTGAGGATCAGATTTTTGTAATTCAGCCATGTTTCTGCACATATCAATATAATATTGGTGATACTGCTTGTCTTGCATTAAGAGAATCCTGTAGTCATTTATATTTTGTAAGTCACTGTTGGTATCATTCATACCTTGTGGAAGTCTAGACAAAGTGTCTGCAATGGTGTTGTCCTTACCTCTTATGTACTTAATTTCAAAAGAGTAGTTCTGAAGTGTAACTGCCCAACGTGATAGTCTAGGATGTACAAGTTTACAAGTTAACAAAAATGTCAGGGCCTGGTGATCGGTGTAAATTACTGTATGTTTTCCAAATAAATAATAATTGAATTTCTTGAATGCCCATACTATGGAAAGTGTTTCTAACTCAGTAGTGGAGTATGTACGCTCACATTCAGTTAGAGTGCGACTCGCAAACCCAATAATTCTTATCTGTTCCTCCTCTTTATTCTTTACAACTTGAAATAAGCAACAGCCCAAGCCAGTACGTGAAGCGTCACAAGTCGTACAAAAATCTAAATTGAAATCTGGATGGCTCAATATGTTAGCATTCACTAAAGCATGTTTAATTGTATTAAAGTCATTCTGGCACTGTTCCGACCAGATCCAAACTTGATTCTTTCTGAGTAGATTTAGCAGATGTTTACTGTTCAAAAGTGGTTGTGGCAAAAAACGTCTGAAAAATGAACATAGCCCAAGGAATGATTTTAACTGCTTTTTAGTTCGAGGGCTAGGAAAGGTTCTGATAGCATCTAATTTACTGGGATCCGGACGTATGCCCTGTGAATTAATGATATGTCCTAAATACTTTATCTCACTGCAACCAAACTTTGATTTTCTAAGATTGGCTGTGACTCCAGCTTGTGCAAATTTTTCTAAAATTCTTTGAAGTGTGTCAACGTGTTCATTCCAGGATTGTGTAGCTATCAGTATATCATCTACATAGTGTGTGACTGTCTCAACTAAATCGTCGCCAAGCACGGTATCCAGGGCTGTAATGAATACCCCAGAGCTGACATTCAGTCCGAAGGGTAGAACACAAAACTGATAGGTTCGCCCCCCGAACATAAATGCAGTATATTTCCGAGAATCAGGAGTGATACCCACCTGCCAAAACGAATTAGCGAGATCTATTGTGGAAAAATATTTTGCATCTAGAAATTTCTGTAATTGCTCTTCTAAATTTTCAGGTTTTGTGTGAACCGGTAAAATTATTTCATTAATAGCTCGTGCGTCTAACACTAACCTAATGCTTCCATTTGATTTTTTGACAACAAGTAGAGGACTACAGTAAGGTGAGGTGGATGGTTCAATGACCTTCCAGTCTAACATTTGTTTTAATTCTTGCCACACAGCAGGTCGTTGAGATAACGGTACGTTATATGTCTTATGGTAGAAGATCTTGTGAGGCTTAACTTCAATCTTGTACACATACGTGTTGATAACACCTAATCGTTTGGTAAAAACTTGTAAATATTTGGATAACACTTCCTGTAGTTTTATACGTTCATGTACACTGAGAGCTGTAGCTTCACTTATCTTATGATCAAGCAATGTTTTCAAGTCCATTAGCTCTGCGTCAGATGAGCGTGTTTGCATGTCTTGAATGTCTTTGTCAAGTACTAACTGAACCTTGTACCCTGTACAGTGTTTGTCATGCTTTAGAGTTCTCCTGTCCAAATCAATAATAATTACCCTGCTTTTACCATTTAAAATACATTTACCTTTGGAGAAGTCTATAATGCAGTCCTTCTCGCTCATAATATCTATTCCTAATATGCAATTAGTCACAAGGTTTTGTACAACCAGGAATGGCCATTGTACGGTTCCATTACCTATTTTAACGTTTACAAAAACTTGCTTCGTAACCCTACATGACTTATTACCTAGTGCAGTAGTTATTTTACAGTTTTGGGCAGGAAACTCAGGCACAGGTTCGAATTCACACATCTTTTTATAAAAATTAAAAGATAAAACGCTCACAGCTGCACCTGTATCTAGGATAATAGTAGTTGGAATCCCACCTACTACACCAGTAGTAGATGCTAAAACAATTTCATTTGTGTTTAAATGACATTGTGTACTGTCTTGTAAAAGTTCATCTGATATATTGTTATTGTGGTTGTATCTTATAAATAAAACAGGTAGTTTTTGTTTAGAATTACTCGGTATATCATTATTCTGTTGTTCAAGTGTGGTGTCAAATAACTGATTAACATTGAAGCCGCCCCACAAGGATTCTTCAGCCACGACCTGGGGCAAAGTAGTGACTGTTTCTAGTTTGTTGGATTAGCATTTGTACTAGGTACTGACACAGATTGAGGTTGTGCATCAGGTGTCATTTCTATTATATTCACATTCGGATATTGCCTATTATGATCTCCAAACTTTTGCGGTTGTTGTTGCTGTTGCTCATTATAACTTACCTGTCGGTCGTAAGGTATGCTCCAATTTTGACCTGGTGGCTGCTGTGGTAAAGCAGAGTTTGAATGAAAGTACTGATCGTTACGAGTCCAACCTTGATGCTGTCTTGGCTCATAGTTATTATTATTTCTATTTCTGTTTGTGTTTTTGTTATTACCTTTGTATCCGTTGTTACCGTTGTAGTTATTACCGCGGTGCCTTTTGTATGGATTGCCGCATGAAATGTTATTACTGTTGTAACTATTGTTTGTATTGGAATACGCGTGTTGATTTTGATTTCCGTACTGAGACGACATGTGAGTTTGCTGTTTTTGTTGTACCGCGCATCCAACTGTGGGCGCGCCAGAATTGTGTTGGCAAGCCTGCATGTTTTGCATACCACTAGTGTAAACATTGTGGCTGCTGTTTTGCCGCGCGAAGCGCTGATCTTCAAGTAACATGTCAACCGAATCTAAAGCTGTTAAAAAATAATCTGAATCGTCATCCGGGATATGTAGGAGTTTTTCTTTAATGTTGAAAGGCAATTTGGCCTTCAACGCACGGAGTATATCTCGCGTTGCGACTGGTTCGTCTAAAAAGTGTCCCATGTTCAAGTATTTTTCAAAATATCTGCGTAAGTTACCATTTTTACTGTTAAAAGTTTCAGGTTCTAAAATTTGTCTTCTGAGTCGCTCCTGAACGGATTGCGACCAGAATTTGTTCAGAAAAGCACGCTCAAACTCACTGTACGTGGTACATACGTCAGCTTGACTGTATGCCCAGACAGCTGCATCGCCTTGGATGTAACCGACAATATATGAAATCTTTTTCCGGTCACTCCAAGTGCGTGGAAATGCGTTACTAAAAGATTTGAGAAAAATCACCGGATGAATGGTTCGTTGTTCTGGGATAAAAATCTGAAATTGCCTGTGTTTCATTAAGCTTTCGTCTTCCTTTGCATTATGATATGGATTTGTCCCACTGTAATTACTGCTATGTCCAGCTGGCGAGTAATTACGATAATGTTGCTGTGGTTTACCATGACAATAGCTTGTGTTTGTGTTTGCACATCGTGGTATGTGTTGTAGTTGTGGTGTGTTTTGTTCTTGTGTGTTTGTCGTGTGCGGTATGTGTGTGTCATACTCGAATGTATATTGGTTCCTGAACTATGCATTTTGACTGATATTTTCGTTACATTCAGACTGTGGTCGATCGGTGAATTGTCCCATGGGTGCAGTGACGGATTGTACTGCGTCACTGATCAGCTGTTTGTTATTAGTAATGTATTGCGCTACGGAGTCGTGCACCATTGTTGGTAAATTTTCACGTAAGCATCTATCAAAATGTTTGTCTTTGTTGACTACCCAATCATGAAATTCTTTATTAATATTTTGAAAATGAGCTGTGGCATCAGATTGTAAGATGTCAGTCAGGTGTTGTTCAACATTGTCAAATTTATTCTGTACGTCAGTAATTCGTTTTTCAAGGTTGTCATGTACTGAAGGATATGTTTGAATTTGTTCAGTAAGAACTTCACACGTGACATTAAGGTTTTTTACTTGTGTCTGTAAAAGTGCTACGTCAGTTGTAGTCTTTTCTTGTCTCGTATTAAGCTGGGAAAATTTAGCACTGAGTTCAGTCATCTCTTTGGTCAGTGTGGCGTCTATAAGTTCCACACGCTTACATAAAGTGTCATTACCTGTCTTGAGTGCTATGAGATCAGATTTGATTTCGTCATTTTGTGTTTTTAACTGTTCATTTTGTGTCTCTAATTGTGCCTTTAAGGTTGCCATGTTTTCGGCGTTTTGTTTCATTAGCATTTGTAACATGTCGGCAATGTTTACCGTTTGCAAGGTCTCTGCCCCCGCCGCGTCATTAGACGTGACGTCATGCATTAACATGGGCTCTGATTGAGACTTTGAAATTTTTGTGGTGGAAGGCCTATTGTCAAAATTTTCGTCAACACTTGCGTCAATGTTTGATGAATCGTCACTACCGGTTGCTGCCGTAAAGTCATTTTCTAACATTTGTCTCTCGTCCGAGTCGGATTGCGTCTGAATAGTACGTCTTTGCTGTTCCATTTTTGCGTATTGTTTTCTAGTTATTACCATGCCACACGTGATATATGTTTCAAGAAAATATTTGACACTAATTTTAAAATAAAATGCAGTTGAGCATGAATCGCTCGTAGCAACAATGGCTGTCTGTTAATTTAAAAATATAAACTGAATTTGAGATTATTGGTAATGGCTGCTGGCCATGTTACATGATATCGTACAGAAGTCGGCCATATTGTACACTCGTGTATTGGTATTGTTGTATACGTTATTGTTTAAGGAAAAATACTGAGAATGGAATTTATCACTGAAACTGTTATGCGGAAAAGAAACACTACAGAATTTTACTGAAAAGCTAATACACTGAATTATACGTCTGGTCAAGCCTGCTAATGCAAAGATGCTGCGTCTTACCTTATTTTGCTGGAAGCTTCTTTGCGTCTTCCCGCAAAAATTTTATAATTGGCAAATATCTTCTGATTTTTGTTATTTCTCATATAGTCAAGTCCAGGTCCAGAAAGTTGATTTTTCACATGAAACAAAGAGAACAATGTAACAAATGACAAAATAACAAGTCCGACACGCAGTCGCCAATACAAAATAAATAAAATAAAATAAATAAAATATTAATTATTTTATCTGTATGATTGTCTCTCCTATGAGTCGTCAGGTTTTAATTATTCGGTATCAGACGCTTGACAATGGCTTTTTCGTAAAGGCAATGTTACTCGTAGTTGACCGTGAAATAAAACTGAAATAATCGGACTTCGTAATTAAATCGTTTCCAAAGACTGCTGCGGTAGGTGCGGACTCATAAACTAAATCTCAATATTACAATAATTTGCCAGCCATGCCAAAACGTCGTACAGAGGTGATTGTCTACTAAACAAAAAATTACACAGTTAGTTAAATCAGATATATTCAATGAATAAGCCTACAGTTCATAATCCTACTTACTTTTATAAATATAAATTCTTTTCAGAATCGAGTGCCTAGTATGGTTGCAACTCGCAGTAATTTTCTATAACATGAAATATGGCGGTGTGCCAGACAATAAACTAAAATACGTGCTTCTCGCACCACTTCAACCAGAGCTCTCCCTTCTTAATCAAACATACGAGTAACGTAATTGTGCTTTTGTTTTATCAGCGACACAGCGCTGCAGTTGTGTGCCATAGGCTTTATTTATTTGTCACTGATTATTTATTTAATTAATATCTCGCGTTTCCGAGGAAACTCACGCTCGGCATGCAAATGTGCCTTTATACACCGACCACCGTTAAAAGTTGCATCCCTGTATACAATCACCATTATACTGTCATAGCACACCAAAGCGCGTTCACAGTAGTCTCATATTCGAGGCATCTCCAGGTGCCACTTGTCTCCGCTGTTGTATTCAAGACGTGCTGACACACATACACACACACAAACACACACACACACACACACACACACACACACACACACACACACACACACACACACACACACATAGCCATACCCATACCCATGTTTAACCACACTTAACTACCCAGCACGGCTCTCGCCAAGTCGCGAAACGTCACATCTCTTTGCAAAAAATAAGCGCCAAGTTGACTTCTCAGGAATTGTATAGTGTCCCAGAAATAGTAAACGCTTGCTTTCTCCATGCCTCAGCTTGTATGCTCGGAAATTCCTCCCATAACAGAACCTGTTTACCAAAACAGCCTAATCCAGTCTTCCTCCCAGACATAACGTGATAGCCTTCCTCCTTGGAACATACGTGAATGTTCTGACCACTCCTATATCACACCAAAATCAATCGAGCATTCTCATTAACTCTTATCGAATCTACCAGTCTAATTACTAATGCCGTCTCTATCGAAGCATCATCCAGCTTTTCTTTCTGGCGCTCTCTCTCGTTGTTTTGCAAAGATTGCTAATTTGCACGGACAGTTCCCTCAATCTATACACCGCGAACCTGTTCTTTCTTTCTACAGACGCTACACTCATTCGTAATAAATTATTTTACACTGATCACCATTTTTCACTGACAACTTGTACCATGCCCTCATAAGGCCTACAGGAAATGATGCTTACTAGTGGGGGATACATCCTACAAGGAGACAGATAAACGTAAAGCAGCAGCGTTAGACATGTGAAAATTACAACTCATTCCATCACTAACTCCGTAAACAGCGCTTCAGTCGGGCAATGCGTACACAGCGATTGCAGTGTGTCACAAGTTCTTACCGCTAAGTTCCTTATGACCCTGACGTCTCGATTTTACACCCAAGATGTGACACGGGTGATCGCATAAATGAAAGCTCCTTTAGAGGAGTGTGTCAAGTTTCTTCACACATGGGATGGAAGTCCTCTGATGACCGACAGGTTTACCGTTAGCCATCGCAAGTAGACAATGCTTCAAAGCACATACGGAACACTTAGCTGTATGCAGGCTATGTCACGTGACTGATGCATTTGGAATCACTGGTACCCCAATAGACATACAGTATAATGCACCATCAAAGGGAAAAAAATTGACTACCCCACTTATTCCCTTCGTTACGATGGCCACGTTTTTCCAGGATTCCTCCTGTTGCAGCATAATGGGTCCGATATACAAATTGTTCGGTGCGAACCAGAAGATAGCAAAATACTTCCTCAAATTCACTGCATTAGGCTCTATATTCGGTCGATATATAATATATACATATTCCCTGTTCACTTTTCGCAATTCTGTCGATTTGAGGTCAGATCTATATATGCGATCATAATATAACATCTCGTTCTGTGTTCTGAAATGGAGATTGTAAACGTAGCACAGATGCCACCACTTAGCCCAAATGCATTGATCGGGAATGTAATATAGCACTGCACTCGACTGTATGCAGTCACCTCCACATTCGCAGTGGATTTGCTCTGCTTGCTGTATGTCTATGTATACGCACACCTCGCAGACAATTCCCAGGACTCGCAGGAGACCAGAGTTAGTGTTCGACTGTGGATCCGCCACATAAGTATATCTGTTTGTGTAAAGGAAATGTCTATGTGCTGTTGTAAGGGGGGGGGGGGGGGGAATTTGACTTGGGGTACTGTGATAGCGGATGGAAGGGTATGTCTAGTGCTAAGGAAGGTGCAGATACTTCCAGAGCCACAACGGTCAACAGAGTGTATTGCCAATACTTCGCCCATTGCCGAGTTTCGTTCAGTAGGGACCTAGATCATAAGATTTAATTGTAAGTGTAATGATAGAAGAAATATGTGAGTCGTTTCCTAGAATGTGGTGTGTGCAAAGTCTGTGGTGGTATAGATTTGCGTTGCCACGTTAATGGTAGCGGTCTTCCGAATGCAGAGGCCTGTTGGAGTGTAGGAATGTATGGTAGTTAACTTTCCCATGTTCTAGACGACCGAACAGTAAACTAAGTATGTCCTGGTCTGCCTTAGTGATCAAGTTTTAACAAGCTAATAATATTAAGTTGTCTCTTCCTCTATGAATAGATGATGAATGCAGTTAGCCGCTAACTTTGTGTAATGTCTTGTCTGTATAGACGTGTATCTGTTGTCTTTAAGACCCTTACACCTACACACATAAATCTATACAGTAATGTAAGGGTCTCCCGTGTCTTGGCTGATCCGTGATACGACAGGCGAAAAGTTATACTAATGGAGGATTATTGATATTATATTTTCATTCGCTCTCTCTCTTTCTCTCCTTTATCTATCTACAGTTTTTATTATAATATTTTATTACGTGAAATCAGCCAAATAGGATCTTTGGTGGAGTCCTTCGTCTTGGTAGTCAGCGGCTGGCTTGCTGTAAAAGATCTTTACATTTATTATTACTGTTAAACACTGTATTCAGTCGGGAGAATCAATCGTGTGGACAATTTGTTCCTTTTACGAAAGATTGCGAATTCCAGATGTGTACGAAGCCTTTTTGGACGATTTAACACAGACTCAGTGATTGCAGGCTCTCTTCGACACAGCTGAAACTTCCCCACTAATTACAGGGCCAACGTGATCATCAAATGGTTCAGAAAAAAACTCATTCGTTCATTCACTCCGGAACAAAAAGTCACAAACCTTATTTATGAAGGAAACTGTGTATTAAATCCATCTCCATTACATGTCCAGATCTCCAGTGATTCCACGTATGAATTATTTTCCGTTTACACTCTCTTTCTATTCAAACAAACCGCTAGTGGCACACAAGTTAATTCGCTCGATTTAGCGAGAAGAAAATCAGAATATATATCTCTCAGAAATACGTCAATCCCTCAATCCCTACTCCAGAAGCTGTCCTAGTTACCACTCTAACAACCATGGAGAATGCATATATGCATTCTGTTATTTCAAAGAATAAACGCGCTAGAAAATACTTTGGCGTCGTCTAGCTGTCGCCGCATATGTTACGAGAAAATCAGATCAGATACTTTTCCAAAGTGAATGAATGTGGATGGTTTGATTGACAATGATTAATTGGTGCGTGGTAGAGGGTATTTTCTGTGGGGACGTTACAAAGTGTAACTTAGGGGAGATGGCGCGTTTGAGGTGGAGCGTTATTCCCTCCCATGTAAATGGTTTGGTCGACTGCTTCTGTACATTTGATGCCTTTATTCAGTTGAGGGAATATGGATTATGGTGTGTTGGACACACGTTTGCCTGTTCTCTAGGCGTGGGAACGACCACAGTTGGTTTGTAGAGAATATTGATGATCTCGGATCTGTTAGAAGACCAACTTCAGTATTCGAGAGTGCGAATATCAGTTTACACGATTTCTTTCTAGTCAGTCAATGGCTTACAGCATGATGCACATCGCTAAAGTTTGGTGTTTGTGGAGAAATAATTTTCATTGTATATGTTGTGCATTATGCTACGTTAGCGATCGGGAGGTTAGTGTGGAATTCTTGATATCGAGAAGTAGAGCAAAAATTGACAGCTCTTGGTGACATATTCCCTAGTTGGAGATCGGTTTGACGGTCCAATATTCTTGCAAGTATGGTTTGTATTTGATGACCTGTACACAATTTAGCGATGTTTAGTTGTCTGTGAAAAATGGTGATCAGTGTAAAATAGTTTATTACGAATGAGTGTACGTCTGTAGAAAGAAAGAACACGTTGGCGGTGTGTAGATTGAGGGAAGTGTCCGTGCAAATACAATCTTTGCAAAATAACGAGAGAGAGAGCGCCAGAAAGAAAAGGTGGATGATGCTTCGATAGCGACAGCGTTAGTAATTCGACTGGTAAATTCTGTAAGAGGTAATGAGAATGCTCTATTGATTGTGATGTGATATAGGAGCGGTGAGAACATTTGCTTATGTTGCGGGCAGGAAGGCTATCACGTTATGTCCGGGAGGAATACTGGAATACGCGATATTTTGGTAAATAGGTTCTGTTACGGGAGGAATTTCCGTGCATACAAGCTGAGGCATGAAGAAAGCAAGCGTTAACTATTTACGGGACGCTATACAGTACCCGAGAGGTCGACTTGGCTCTTATTTTTTGCAAAGGGATGTGACATAAGAATAATGTTGAGAACGTTTTAGATGGCAAGTCGCACGCAGACGTTTCGCGGAGAGGCGAGAGCCATGCTGGGTAGTGAAGTATGGTTAAACAGGTGTGTGTGTGTGTGTGTGTGTGTGTGTGTGTGTGTGTGTGTGTGTGTGTCAGCACGCCTTGCATTCAACAGCAGAGACAAGTGGCACCTGGAGATGCCTCGAATATGAGACTACTGTGAACGCGCTTTGGTGTGCTATGATAGTATAATGGTGACTGTATACAGGGATGCAACTTTCAACGGCGGTCGGTGGCGGCGGCTGGCGGGTGCGGTGGAGCGCGCGTCCCTGGCTGGTCGCGCCAGGAGCTGTGTCCAGGTGAACACGTATTTGGATAGGGATTTCACGGGCGTGGAGTGTGAACGCGGCTGTCGCCACCTCATGTTTGCGGGCTGTCAGGCGTGTGACCTCGCGGGGGAGAGGGTGTGATGGTGGGTGCTTGTGCGCGTCTGTTGCGTTATTTTGCGAGCAACCCTGTTGGTTGTGCCATGCGTTATTTGGACATTTTACGAGTACTGAGGGTGTTTGCAGGTAAGTGTACTCCATTATTTAGGAGCAGTTTGCTATTGTGTACTGAAATTAGGAGTTGTTTGCGTGTCTGCAGACTGTGTATTGTGACGCAAAGCACATTAGGGAGGATGTTTATGTATCAGTATGATGGTTATGTTCGATCGCTAAAGAAAATGTTTGAAATTATATAGAGTGAACTCGTGCTTTACTCCCCCCAGCAGCCCAGAGCAGGCTGAGTCGTCTTCTCTCACAATCTTGATTTGCGTCACGAAACGGCATCGTAGACCTCATGGAGAAGACACTGTTTACCGTCATCATGGATAACTGTATGTCTGTCATCTGTTGGTGTTACTGTGGTGTCCTCCGACGACGAGGAAATGTACTAAGACGGTTGGGGTCTGGAGCTCGTGGGTAACACACTAGGTGGCGCCATCTTAGATTATGATACTTTCGTCACTATAGTGGCATCGGTATGAACTAAGTCAGTTGGGCTATGGACACACTAGCGAATACACTTGGTGGTGGTGTTCCTCTAATGATGTATGATTTCGACACTTGACGATTAGAAAGCAGAGTCTTTTACATGAATTACTATTTTGACAATTTAGGAGTTGTTTGACTATATGGACATAGATGTTGCGCATCGTTTATGAGTGGTTCATATGTCTGTAGACTGTGCATTGGGTTATTTTTGACGGTTTACGATTAGGGAGTGTGTGTGTAGAGCTTTGTACATGAGTTATGTAGGAGTGGTTTGCATGCCTGTATGATGTGGGGCATGTCACAGCTTGTGTTCTGTGATACATATACTCCATCCCTAAATAAATTGCTCGCAAATAAATACTGTACGCTCCTTCCTCCCTCCATCAGCCTAGTACAGACTGAGTCCTTTTACCACCCACCACCTAGAAAGTGATGGTGTTGGTGAGCTTCGTTTGCATCAGTTTTCTTAAGTTGGTAGCGAAAACGCAAGTGAGTTTGTTTACTGGCAGATTTCACACTTGGCACCTGATCTTAGGAGGAAGTGGTGGTCTGGTGGCTGAGGTTAGTATGAGTGTCCTTTCTTTACACGCAATTTTCTTAGGTTGGTAGTGAAAGCGCAAGTGACCTTTGTTTACTGCCAGAATTCAGACTTAGCGAGGGTTCCTAGGAGGAAGTGGCGGTCGGGTGGCTGAGGTTATTACAAGTGTCCTTTCTTTATGTGCTATTTTCTTTGGTTGGTAGCGAAAGCGCAAGTGACCTTACTTTATTGCCAGAATTCAAACTTTGTGAGGGTTCCTAGGAAGAGGTGGCGATCTGGTCCATGAAAAGTAGTTGAAAGTAGGTAGTTGAACACCTTTTCATGCCTATATGAAATTGTAAAATGAATTATTTAATATGATTAAAATTGAAATGGAATTAAGTACTTAGGTAATTGATAGGTTAGATGCGCGATGTGGGTGTTACCATTTTTACAGAAGACTATGTCTGGCGCGTGTATGGAGGTGGTGATCGAGGGGGTGTGACGTAAGCGGTCGGACGCCTGCGGGGCGGTGGCGCATCGCTCTTGTCCGGTTATAACTCGCGTGCGAGAGAGAGAGAGAGAGAGAGAAGAGAGAGAGAGAGAGAGAGAGAGAGAGAGAGAGAGAGAGAGAGAGAGAGAGGGAGAGAGAGAGAGAGAGGGAGAGCAGACGGTCTTGAGTCAGTTAACTAAGAGAGAGCATTCTTTGTCGAGCATCGGCAGGTTTGAATGAGCAACACATGTTTACGCCGATGGACCCGCACGATCTGAGTGGGCGCTGGACCTGTTTCGTGTGCGCGGGCTACCGCTTATTGGTGGCGCCAGGGGTAGCCTCCTCTGCTGGCGATGATTTGAGCTAAGTCAGTTTGAGTCTGGACCTAGTGGCGAGCGCACTGGGCGTTGCCATCACGAAGATGTGTACTAAGTGTATTGGTGAACAAGTGATGACGGTACTGCTTGAAATAAAGACTTCAGTCCTTTTTCCTTGCAAAATCAGAGGATGTGAGTTATGTTAGCACAATTGTAGTTTATTATTTGACGCTATGTTGATAAGTTAGCAGTGATAAAAGGTAAGTGTCAGTCAAAGATCATAGGATGTGGACTATTTCGTACATGTGATCGATTATGTTGTTGGAATTTGAACTTGTGACAGATTTTCACTATGGATAAACTGCAAATGGCTTTTTCCATACCAAAATTGGACATCTTGAATAAATAATAAATGATAATAATAAATAGAAGTACAGTATTCGAGACATTATTGTCTTGGAATTTGAATTTGGCGCAATTTTCTAGTGGAGGTAGAACGATAATAATAACAAATAACAATAAATATAAATAATAATAAATTATAATAAATAATAATAAAATATAATAAATGATAATGAAAGATAATAAATGATAATGAATAGTAATGAATGATAATAAAAACAGGTACGGTTTTTGCCGCCATAACCGTGTTGGAATTTGAATTTGGCGCAATTTTCTAGTGGGGGTAGGCCAATAATAAAAAATACTAATAATATTAAATAATAATAAATGATAATGAGTGATTATAAATGATAATGAATAATAATTAAGACTAGTACGGTTTTTGCTGCTATTATCGTGTTGGAATTGGAATTTGGCGCCAAGCTTTTCTGGAGGTTTAGGTCAGTGGACATAGCCCAGTTGACCTATTTTCCCGCCAAAATTCAAATTTCGCGCCAATTTTCTGGGGGTTACGTTAGTGGAGGTAGCCCACTTGGTTTTCTTCCCACAAAAATCCGCCATCTTGATTGATGTCACGGCGGTGCTCTCTGGTGGCAGGGGTATGAAATAACACAGTTAGACTCCGGACCTCTTAGTGAACATACATGCATCGTATAAGTAATAATAGTAAATGATAATGAATGATAATGAATAACAATGAACTATAATAAAGACAAGTACGGTTTTGCTGCCATTATTCTGTTGGAATTTGAATTTGGCGGCAATTTGTTCTGGATGGTTAGGTTAGTGGTCATAGCCCAATTGACCTATTTTCCCGCCAAAATCCGCCATCTTGAATGACGTCATGTGTTCTTGCCAAGTCTACATGTAACAATCTTGGTTGACGTCATCGGGGCAATCTTGATTAAATTTGGCAACAATGCAGAGTGTTAAAAAATGGTTCAAATGGCTCTGAGCACTGTGGGACTCAACTGCTGATGTCATTAGTCCCCTAGAACTTAGAACTAGTTAAACCTAATTAACCTAAGGACATCACAAACATCCATGCCCGAGGCAGGATTCGACCCTGCGACTGTAGCGGTCTTGCGGTTCCAGACTGCAGCGCCTTTAACCGCACGGCCACTTTGGCTGCCTGCAGAGTGTTCCCATACATACTTTGTCCCACTACTAATATCCAGATGCTTACCAATGCAGAAGAAATTTTTTGTTTCCCATTTTTGTTTTAACATTTTCTTTCTCTTGCAGAGCAGCAGAGTAACTTTCCTTCAACAATGAAGAGATAGTGCTTTGTGCACCATAAAATTTTTCTGTTTACTAGTTTAGGAAAGAAAAAACCTCAAGAAGACATTTCATTTCTTATTTTGCGCAACGGCAACTTGGAAATGATATATACTTTGAAACTTCCTGGCAGATTAAAAATTGTGTGCCAGACCGAGACTCGAACATGGGACCTTTGCCTTTCGTGGGCAAGAGCTTTGCTGTAAGTAAAGCCGTGAGGACGGGGCGTTAGTCGTGCTTGGGTAGCCCAGTTGGCAGAGCACTTGCCCACGAAAGGCAAAGATCCCGAGTTCGAGTCTCGGTCCGGCACACAGTTTTAATCTGCCAGGAAGTTTCATATCAGCTCACACTCCGCTGCAGAGTGATAATCTCATTCTGATATATACTTTGTTCATTCTATTCTCATTACAAATTGGAGCAAATGTTTATTTTCTTTCCTCATCAATGATATTCCATTGTTTCCTTTCATAAAAAAAGGAAAAAAAACGAAAAAAATGGTGTAGTGGTTATGATACTAGACTGTTGCATGGAGGGTCGTGAGTTTAAAACTCACCTGAACTGTAAAACTTTAATTTCTATATTCGGTTCGAGTACATTCTAGAAGTATCCACAGATGTCAAGGATCATTGTGCTGGAATGTTCTGTAACTGTATATATACCGTATGTGTTCTGGCCAGAGGC
Source organism: Schistocerca piceifrons (assembly GCF_021461385.2). Lineage (NCBI taxonomy): Eukaryota > Metazoa > Arthropoda > Insecta > Orthoptera > Acrididae > Schistocerca > Schistocerca piceifrons. Next base: position 565,860,263 of record NC_060143.1, read on the forward strand.
TGTTCGCTCCGCACTCTTGTATGTATAAGTACTGAGTAAACCTTCGTTAAGTTAGTGTTCGTCATTCATCTAATTACACCTTCTTCTACGTGACAATATTACTGATGCAGAGTGTTCTAATTAAATGTAATATTACTAGCCACCTCAATGTCCAGATAATCGCACACAACAGTTGGGGTGCCGACGCTACAGGTCAGACGTCATGTTAAAGAACAGGACATCTGAATACCTGGAAGAAGTCTCGTGGAAGGAGTTGCGGTCGCCTGGAATCGGCCCACACTGACCAGCCCAGTCTGGGGCCTGCCACAGTGGCCGGTATCCAGACTGCAATGCGCCGGGCCTCGCACTGCTGTCCAGCACGGAACACGTTTGGACTGACCAGTGCCGAGCCTGGAACAGGTCACAGTGAGCAGTATTGAGTGGCGGCACGCTCCAGCTTGGACAGCGGTTGCTCCAGACGTGTTCCAGACAGCAAGGCTCCAGTCTGGAGCCCTCCGGACAACTGTCCTCTATCCGTATGGGGCTACTACCACTGTCCAGCCGCTTTAGCCCCTGTTCGCCGAGACTCCAGCTGCACCTCGGCAAGTGGCGGATGTGCTGTGCGCATGTGCAAACAGCGTCGACTGTAAGTCAGACACGTACACACATTCACAAGTTTCTACTTCTTACGTGTCTTCTTCTTCCTCACTTTCCATTTAATTCCCATATTTTGTTAATTCTGATCCGCCATGGCACACAAAACATATCAGAACACTAACGAAAGATTGGCGAAGTTTTACAGAAGCTCGAAATTTAGTGCGAACTTCAGTGCGCGAAGCTTCTAATTGTGTCTACAACTAAACTGTGTCTCTAAATCTGGTAGAAAACCCAAAGAAAGTCTGGTCGTATGTAAAGTACACCAGTGGCGAGACACAATCAACATCTTGACTGCGTGGTAACAATGATGATGTTATTGATTACACTGCCACTAAAGAACCGTAAATCCCAAAAATCTAAAATCTGTAAACTCAACTAAGTACTTAATTTACTAATAACTTGTCTGAGAGGCAATGTTGTGGGAAAAGCAAACGAAAGGCTGCGGTTTAGTGGCAGAACACTTGGAAAATGTAACAGGTATACTGTGTAAAGGATGAGCCAGACAATAAGGGATTTTACTTTATTATATGAGCACCCAAACGGTAACTTCATTTTTTCATTGCGGCCAAGCCACGGCCGGCAGTGTTAGCTGCCTGTAAATTCTTTCGTCCCACGGTCTAGTAACAGGAAGTCAGCACCGAGAAAGGGCACCTTGTTCACGCGCCTCTCTCGTGTGCTGACGAGGTAACGCCGTCCCAGGCGTCGCTTAGCAGGCAACGCTCTGGAAAGTTCCATGCCGCCCGCACGGTTTGCTCGGTCCTGACCAATCAGGGCGGAGGAAGCCGCGTGGTGTGTCGAACATACCCTGCCGCCCGTCGCCGGGCCTGCTCTCTTGGATTCTTGCTCACCCGCGAGTCGGATGCGCGCCCTGTAGCATTGAACATCTCCCGCTTCTCCCGGTGCTGCGGCACTGTGGACTTAGTTTTGGCAGACAACCACTTTCGGTAGCTTCGCGAACAATGTTCGCCAAATTGCAAGCTCTGGCTCACCCTCACCTCCCTAGGCCTATGTAGCCCCTTTCATCATGCTTTAGCCAATAAATGGCCTTTCTCTAAAAATTACTCTATTATTCCATAACGCCCACCGCCTGCCCATACCCGCCATCCTGTACAATTGGTGTCAGAAGTTTGGATACGTTCCCGTAGTGACTTTGTCACTACACAAAATTTTTCCCGGCGAGACGCCGTGAACTTCGCGCATGGAATGCGCCAACCGGTTGCCACGTTTGCTCCACGTGGGCCGTGGCTGCTCCACTAAACACGCACAGGGCGCGCGCTGCAGCGAGGCAGCCCACGCTAGTCAGCCACGTGAGCCGGACGCCGCCGCGATGCCCGCTGCCTGAGTTCGAGGGGCCTGCGCTGCGCTGCCCGACCGGCCGGGCCGCCGTCATCCGCCGCCGTCATCCGCCACGCCGCCGCCGCCCGCCGCTGTCACCGACGCGCCAGGGGCTGCCGCCATCGCCGACCGGCCGAGCCAGCGCCGTCCGCCGCCAACAAATCTGCCGCCGCCCGAGGGTCCGGACACCGCCGCCGCCGCCCGCTACCGCCCGCCGACCACCGACCACCGCCGCCGCAGTCACTGCACCGCGCCGTCGCCGCCACCAATGCGTCGCACCGCCTCCATCGCCATGTAAGTCGCCGCGATGCTTACAACTATAGCTTCGACGATCTTCCGCCGCTGGATTGAGAATCTTTGTGGCCGTCCTTTTTTTGTAACAATCATTACTTTTTTCTGGTCACTAGCGTCCCATAAAATTGTAAACATGCCGATGGGAACACGAGCGACGGAACGGGATACCCCCGTAGAGGCATCTGCCTCGCAAGACCCGCTCGAGGCCATAAATGCACAAATGCGCCAGTTATTCGCACAAAATCAGGAGCTACTTGAGCAAAACCGCGTCTTGAAACAGACGCTGGAAGCTAGTGCGCGAACTTCCATACCTGTGGCTAGCTCCACCCCTGTAACAGATGCTCAAACAGAGGCAACTAACACTAATTCTGTCTCTAATACAAACGCCACAATTTCTGCTAACATGGCGACTGTAAGCAATTTTCCTGCGGCTGATTTCATTCCCACCTTTTCTGGGAAGTCCCACGAAAATGTAGCTATGTTTTTTCAAAATATTCGTGATGTGGGTCGCACGTGTGCCTGGCCGGACGATCTATTGGTCAATGTAGCCAGACTCAAGTTGACAGGGGAAGCCCGAATGTTCATAGAAACGGTGGACGAATTGCGTGACACGCCCGAATTTGAAGTATTGGCCCGAGGATTGACTACGCGTTATTCCGATACCAGAGGTACCGCATATTACAGAGATCAATTATCAACCCTTAGGCAGAAGCCTAATGAGGATTTTGATGCCTTTGCAGATCGCATACGAGCAGTGTCTTGTCGTACCTACAAGCTAGGTGAAAATGCCAGTGAAAACAGAATTTTGCGCTCAGAAGCCGAAGCGCGTGCAATTGATGCATTTGTTCGCGGTATTGACCCCCGCATCGGAGGAGAAGTCAAAGCTGCCTCCCCCACTTCTCTGTTTGAAGCTGTTCGTTTGGCAATGCTTCGCGAAGAGGTGTTGCGTTTTTGCGCTGCCGCCCCGCGCCCATCGGACCCAGTACCGGTCCCAGCAAAAGAAGTATTTTGTCAGCGTTGTGGGAAGCTCAACCATACGGCAATGCGCTGTCGCGCGCCGTATTGCACTATTTGCCAGACAGTAGGTCATGCTAATAATGTTTGCCCCACAAAGTCACCATTTTCTAATCAGATGCGCGGCCACCGCCGCAACGGGGGGTCGCATCACGGAAACGCTTGGGGGGCAGGTTCCGCCACCCACCCGCGCCCCCGACAAAAATAATACACCCGGTTAGGACCGAAAAATGTAAAGAGGTGGAACACGTTAGTCTATTTGGCGTACTCGGGAACAAATCAGTTAGAATTTTAGTTGATACTGGTGCTCAAGTTAGTGTATTGTTTGTGGAGAAAAATGATCGATGGGTGTTACAGCCACCCCGGTACCATATCAGTGGCCTTGGAGAGGAAGTAATTGTCCCTGCAGGTTCGTGTGTAGTGAACCTGCAAATCGACGAGGGTAAATACAGTCAGAGGATGGAGGTAGTGAGGCTAAAGAAGGGTGAATTTGACATCATACTAGGGAATGACTTCCTGCACCGTTATCAGGGGATAGTGGATTATCGAACGCGAACTGTGCAGTTCGGCGAAGCAATTCACCGATTTGGCAGTGCGCACCCCCGTCAGACGCGAGGGAGCTGCGAAAGGCGCCGTTCACAGTCTCCCATAAAACCGCAGATGTGGGCGATAAAAACCACTCACCCTGTGAGGATAAAAGGCGGAAGTGGAAAGATTCTCTGGATAGATGTCAGAAATCAAGAACAGCCTAATACAGACATTCTGGTTGACCCGCTCACCCAGAATGATGTTTTAGATCGTCAGTCAGTACATATAAAGAGAAGTATCTGCCGACCGGAGAGGAGACAGAAGGGTTTTGCGATACCAGTAAGTATAGATAATTTTGGTGTAGAAGATGTTGTGATACCGAAGGGTACTATTGTTGCCAGTGGTCAGGAAATTTTTGAGGAAATAAGAGGAGCTGAGAAGCAGCGAGATAAAGATGAGAAAGGAAGGAGAAGAAAGAAATGTTCAGTTAGAGAAGTGCGATATGTCGCGTCGACGATAAGGAGTCAGTTAGCAGAGAAGTTAGGTCATTTAAACAGTGAAGAGAAAAGGACGTTGCAGCTAGTATTAGAGGAATTTTCGTGGTTGTTTGAAGAGAGGTAGTTTCTACCGGCCACGGATTTGGTTCAGCACGGAATTCCGACTGGAGAAGCTCGGCCTATTGCGCCAGTAGTTCCACCCAAAAAAGCAAGAAAAAAGGTAATACAACCGCCTAGACAGCAACGTAGATATGCTCTAAGGTCAAACCCCTATGATTTGCGTTCCTGAAAGTAGGTCTGGAATGGTATGTAAACAGTTGGAAAAGTCCTGCATGCAGAAAGAGAATTAATTGACAGAAAACACCGTAGTTACTATACATTTAATTAAATTGTGCATGTTAGTTATAAGTAGACATAAGAATTGGCAACTGTTGGTAACTGGTAATAGAATTTATGACGTCACATGTTAATGGAAGTGACTGAAGTTATGTGATCATTTTGTCTTGTCATTTAACGTCTCCAGTCATGTTATCGTAGCAGTCGAGAATTAAAACCACAAACATTCTTTAATCATGGAATTAAGGGGAAAGTGGTCCTTGTCAAAAGAACACGTAGAGAAAGAATCAGTTAATCTTGTATATTTCAAAGAGATTCACATTTCACCCATTAATTTAGTGAATAGTGCACGAACACAGGTATTAAAGCTTTACCATAAAAACATGATACTAATACGCCTTCGTAACTGCCAGTAGATCAGTGACTACATGCAGCCGTCTACCTGTACTTTGAAAGACGCCCTATTACATGTATGTTTTGCTAAATGATCACACAACGATAATAACAAGAATAAATACGTCCAAGTTAAACAACAAATAGGCTACTCTAAAGTAAAAGGAGTCTTCCTGAAGTGCTATTTTATTGTTTTCATGATGCGATGTTGAACAGACAACGAGGTAAGTTTTTTGGTACCACGTATTTCTGTATATTAAATGCCACGGAAGGAGTGCGTAAATACCTCCACTGTGGTCTACAGCCGTTCACATGCGCCGAGTCCCGCCCCTCCCTGTCAGCTGGCGACGCGGCCCCCTCCCCTCTCCATCCACCGGCCTGCCGAGAGAGCGGCCATTGCAGTTCCCCCTTCCCCACCCACCGCCTCTGTCCTTGGTGCGTGCAGCATCTGCACCTCTCCCCTCGCCCCTCCTCACCACCCAACCATCGCCCTGCAGGCCACGTGCCACAGCCACGCTACACATTCGTATATTCGTACGTTGCAGTTTAAACAGCAAACCTAAAGTGATAGTTATAGAAATAAAGTCACCAGCTTAATATTGCCCTACAGATTTTATTAGTCTTATCTAAAGACGGGAATCTATGTGTATTGTCTATTTGAATTTTCAGTATGGAACAAAAATCGTGAGAGAGAACTTTTCCTGGTACGCATTGTCTAAACCATCAGGATTAGTAAATGTTGGAATTTCAGATCGATCTCCGGCTATGTTGTATCACCACCACGGTTAATAAACGGATCTATATGGCGTCAAGAAAGCCGGCACTTGCCGCTATGTCTGTCCTGTAAACGACCGCTGTGTGGGGAACGCGTTAGCCAAGGAGTTGGGTTTGGAATGCCATTGCAAAATATAGTTTATATAGAAGCCTAACACCTGCCATTTACCGAAAATTTGAAGAACAGAGTGTTTAAGTAAAATAGTTGTAAGCCGATAGTTTTGTGACCTCTAGCGATTGAAGTTATTAGAGTCCCTTAGAAAAGAACATCCTCCATGCATAACTGTCGTGAACAACATAAGATAACTCTGGAAGGAAATTTTGTGACTGTACCGAGAGGTTAACTCCACGCGTAGTAAGAGGACGGACCGAGCGTGAACGCTAGTTCTGCCGCCGAGCCAGTGAAACCGGACGCAGCCGTACCGTCAGCTGTGCTGTCAGCAACTTACAATCTCACGAGCGCGACGCATGTCGCACCTTAGCACCTCAAGCTGCACTGAATCTCAACACAGAAAATCTTACCCATTATATAACGAACGCTTTGAATAACTTTACGCACATTTTCAATAGTCAGGAACTTACTTTGCTCCCTACACACTCTTTATATGACAAATGAACTCTAATTTTATAAAAAACCAAAGCACCGACAGGTAAGTCATATCGACGTCTTCCGAGATGCAACTAGCTTCGTCGAGCCGCCAATATTGGTTATATGGAAGCAGGTAAGTGAGAGATTGAACAAAAGGAACAACCAATACACACCGGAACGACTGGTTGGGTGACTGATGATCGTCAATATTTGCAAATACAAATCAACACAGGAAACGGTTTATCACACGTTTAATAATTATTGGTCTGTCCATTGAAGGAGACATAAAATCATTTTTCATCAGAATCTTGTTACAGGAAGTATTAACGTGACACTACACTATTCCACAGCATTACACACAACATTGCCATTGCTTAATGACAGTTTTCCTGTGGGTAGAAGTACCAAAGATCGGTTGGAATGAAAATACAAACGAGAGCTTAAAGGAATACGAGGGGATGCTTACATTCATTTTGCTACGAAATGTAACTGGAGGATAAGGAAGTTTTGTTTGAAGGAAATAATATTTTAAACTTTTGCTTTTGTTACGGTTTTGCCACCGCTTATATCACTATGACGAGTTGCCAATTACTTATGTCCAATTACTTATGTCAAATTGCTTGTGTCTAATTGATTATGTCCAATTGCTTATGTCCAATTACTTACATCCAATTAGTTATGTCTAATTACTAATTCGATGTATTATTTTTACTATTGTTCATTTTGTCCAGGTCTTATTTATGCTATTATCAAATGTTTAGACAGTTTTAGCTAGAGTTTGCCAGCACCAGTAATTTAGTGTTTGTATCAACCTAGTGTTTCCATGTGTCGCTGTGTTACTATACTGATGAAGATAATAATTTTGTAGGATTTCAAGCATGCTAGAGTAAGTCCCCGAGTACTGCCAATTATCTGGTTAATAATAATGATGTCTTAGGTGGTAAATTGTTTTAGAAGAGTAGTTTAGGATGTAACCATGCCTTATTTTGATTTGTATTTGAATGTTTATCTGGAGGGACATACCACATGCACCACCCGCAAGGGCACGTACCTTACGTGACGCGGCTGGCACCCGCGCGGTCCCTTAGCTGTCTGTGTCGTTTCTTCACTTTTCCGTTCCGCGACATAGTCTGTTCTACCCACTTCCATCTTTCCTCTCTCAACACAACACATGAAGAGTCATACACCACCCGCAAGGGCACGTATCTTACGTGACGCGGCTGGCACCCGCGCGGTCCCTTAGCTGTCTGTGTCGTTTCTTCACTTTTCCGTTCCGCGACATAGTCTGTTCTACCCACTTTCATCTTTCCACTATCATCAGAACAACCCTTGAAGAGTCATGCTCCACCCGCAGGGGCACGTACCTTACGTGACGCGGCTGGCACCCGCGCGGTCCCTTAGCTGTCTGTGTCGTTTCTTCACTTTTCAGTTTCGCGGCACAGTCCATCCTACCCACTTTGATCTGTCAACTTTCAACAGACACAAAACTATTCGGCCCAGACTTTGGTCTTCCATCTCGAAGAAGAGTTCACGAGAACAGTGTTCCGTGCTCTCTGACGACAGCTGATCAGGCAACATCAGACGCTAACCGCGTCTAGCCCGCAGCTAAACGCCAGTAAGCGGAAATCTCTGTTCAAAACCTTGAGCCTTCTTTGTTTCCCCATTATATTTTCCGAAGGAATACCGACTATTGAAGTAGTAGCATTTAACTGTATGACGTGTCCCAGGACACTGCGATACAAGCAAGGATAGACGGAGTTTTAAGCAACCAGCTGGGCCCGAGGAGGCCAGTACTACGGAGTTACAGAGACGGCGAGTTTAGTCGCAAAATGTTGAGAGGATAAAGACGGCGAATTTGGTCGCAAAGTAAAGTTAGTCGCAAAATGTTGAAAGGATAAAGAAGGCGAATTTGGTCGCCAGTAAAGTTTTTTTTTATGTGAGATGTCGAGTTTGAGGAAGAAGTATGAAGCAGCTATTTTGGAATCACAGAATTGTAATGTACACAGTTATGTAGGCGATAACGTCGTGTCAACGATGCGCCGTGCACTATACCTTCATAAAGGGAAAATCCTTCAGAAATTACGCTCAACTTAGTCTTTTCTAATTCAATTCCTTACACTTTCCGTTTCCACTGTGGAAATCTCTAAATTCTTGTCGAGTTTTGTTGATCTCTCATTAGCAACAGCCTTGACATCCAACGACACAATCTACGCCCCACCTGCACCAAACTGGTGTCATTTTTCTTGGTCAGTCTCCATTTATGGTGTTCAGCAAATATATTGAGTTACGAGAAAATGCTTCGCAAAATGTGAATGTTATTACACTTGGATGGTTAGCCCAAGGAGGCATTTAACTTTTTTGTTTGTTATTGATATGGTATTTGCAACAATTTGATATGATACTTGTGTGCCTCATTTCTACATTTATGTATGTTAATGTAATTTTAAACAGAACCCACTGTAACAGCTCATCTAGCTTTATGTCACGCGTAATCCCACTTCTATTTTGTTGCATTTGACAGTCGGCATTTGACAGTCGTAGACCCCTCAGCTGCCGCGTGCAGCCCTGACGCGGCGCTGCCCTTGGAAATTATCTACCGCGCGCCTTTCTGACTTAGCGCGAGATTCGGCCTTGCATTCAGCTGCCACTCTGACGTAGCCTCCGCGCAGATCTTTAGCAAACGGTTCCTGTTGGAGCACCACTTATAGCCTTTCATGCCACTACGCATTACTTAGTATTCGCACCCCTTTAATTATTATGTTATACCTGAAAGCTCATTCATGATTCCCTTGTCAGCTAACGTTCAAGTTTTATCTAATAAATCAAATAATCACATCCTAACGTCACTTGATGATTTGCTAAAAAATGAAAAAAGGACAAATTTCTTACGTTCGCCTGTTGGTACACTTAAATGAATGGCAAACAGCCACAAACCAAACAAAAAAGAGAAAACAAGAACCTATCAGGCATGTGCCCTCCCTTAGTTTTAAGAGTGAAACTGAGATATCAGTTAATGTGGAAAAACTAGCGTAGTGTAGTGAAGTGTTCCCTTAATGATAAGTCCGTTTTTAAACGTGTTTGGAGCGTGTGAATCTCCCCTCATATCCTCCCTGCGCTGAGTTCCAGTGCACGGACCTGGCCACGGCCACGCCCCCTTCCCGCCGGTAGCCTGCGCGCTGCCCGCTGAGGACACCACACCACGCCGCCTCGCGCTAGGCGCCCCCGCAGTGACTCACCAGTGGTGATATCTTTGCATTTTCAACTTATTTTAACAAAAGCAAAAAAAAAAGACATTTTTACCTCATCTTAGCAACAAGAACACTTAACATGTTTACCTAATTCACACTGTTATGTTTTGTTCTAATTTTGTTTTGATATTCTATGATATTTTATGATGTTCTGATGTTTTACGATGATTTGATTTTTTATGATGATTCTTGTATACACACAATATTGTTGACATGTGTAACTCCCCTTGCGACCCTTAGGTGGTCTTTAGAGTGTCTCTACCCTCCCATAGATTAAGACCCCTGCCGTCTTCCGTGAGAGCCAATGTTCACTTTCTTTTGCAAGATAAATTTGTTTACATTCAAATAATAATTACATTGAGCGAATTCACGTACGTTCTCCGCTCCCACGGAAGGAGGAGGAATGTAAAGGATGAGCCAGACAATAAGGGATTTTACTTTATTATATGAGCACCCAAACGGTAACTTCATTTTTTCATTGCGGCCAAGCCACGGCCGGCAGTGTTAGCTGCCTGTAAATTCTTTCGTCCCACGGTCTAGTAACAGGAAGTCAGCACCGAGAAAGGGCACCTTGTTCACGCGCCTCTCTCGTGTGCTGACGAGGTAACGCCGTCCCAGGCGTCGCTTAGCAGGCAACGCTCTGGAAAGTTCCATGCCGCCCGCACGGTTTGCTCGGTCCTGACCAATCAGGGCGGAGGAAGCCGCGTGGTGTGTCGAACATACCCTGCCGCCCGTCGCCGGGCCTGCTCTCTTGGATTCTTGCTCACCCGCGAGTCGGATGCGCGCCCTGTAGCATTGAACATCTCCCGCTTCTCCCGGTGCTGCGGCACTGTGGACTTAGTTTTGGCAGACAACCACTTTCGGTAGCTTCGCGAACAATGTTCGCCAAATTGCAAGCTCTGGCTCACCCTCACCTCCCTAGGCCTATGTAGCCCCTTTCATCATGCTTTAGCCAATAAATGGCCTTTCTCTAAAAATTACTCTATTATTCCATAACGCCCACCGCCTGCCCATACCCGCCATCCTGTACAACTGGAATGCTCACACTATTCTTGTGTGCCCTCTTTTGGAGTATTACTGTGCGGTGAGCGATCCGCATGAGATAGGAAGGACTCGAAAAAGTTCAAAGAAGGGTAGCCCGTTTTGTATTATCGCGAAATAGGGGAGTGAGTGCCACGGATATGATACTCGAATTGGTATGGCAGTTATTTAAACTAAGACGTTTATCGCTGCGGCGAGACATTCTCGTGAAAACTGGATCATCAACTTTCTCCTCAGAATGTCAAAATATTTTCTGGCGGCCACATACATAGGGAGAAATGATCATCATAATACGAGGTGCATTCAAGTTCTAAGGCCTCCGATTTTTTTCTAATTAACTACTCACCCGAAATCGATGAAACTGGCGTTACTTCTCGACGTAATCGCCCTGCAGACGTACACATTTTTCACAACGCTGACGCCGTGATTCCATGGCAGCGGCGAAGGCTTCTTTAGGAGTTTGTTTTGACCACTGGTAAATCTCTGAGGCAATAGCAGCACGGCTGGTGAATGTGCGGCCACGGAGAGTGTCTTTTGTTGGAAAAAGCCAAAAGTCACTAGGAGCCAAGTCAGGTGAGTAGGGAGCATGAGGAATCACTTCAAAGTTGTTATCACGAAGAAACTGTTGCGTAACGTTAGCTCGATGTGCAGGTGCGTTGTCTTGGTTAAACAGCACACGCGCAGCTCTTCCCGGACGTTTTTGTTGCAGTGCAGGAAGGAATTTGTTCTTCAACATTTTCGTAGGATGCACCTGTTACCGTAGTGCCCTTTGGAACGCAATGGGTAAGGATTACGCCCTCACTGTCCCAGAACATGGACACCATCATTTTTTCAGCACTGGCGGTTACCCGAAATTTATTTGGTGGCGGTGAATCTGTGTGCTTCCATTGAGCTGACTGGCGCTTTGTTTCTGGATTAAAAAATGGCATCCACGTCTCATCCATTGTCACAACCGACGAAGAGAAAGTCCCATTCATGCTGTCGTTGCGCGTCAACATTGCTTGGCAACATGTCACATGGGCAGCCATGTGGTCGTCCGTCAGCATTCGTGGCACCCACCTGGATGACACTTTTCGCATTTTCAGGTCGTCATGCAGGATTGTGTGCACAGAACCCACAGAAATGCCAACTCTGGAGGCGATCTGTTCAACAGTCATTCGACGATCCCCCAAAACAATTCTCTCCACTTTCTCGATCATGTCGTCAGACCGGCTTGTGCAAGCCCGAGGTTGTACTGGTTTGCTGTCATATGATGTTCTGCCTTCATTAAACTGTCGCACCCACGAACGCACTTTCGACACATCCATAACTCCATCACCACATGTCTCCTTCAACTGTCGATGAATTTCAATTGGTTTCACACCACGCAAATTCAGAAAACGAATGATTGCACACTGTTCAAGTAAGGAAAACGTCGCCATTTTAAGTATTTAAAACAGTTCTCATTCTCACCGCTGGCGGTAAAATTCCATCAGCAGTACGGTTCTGCCATCTCTGGGACGTATTGACAATGAACGCAGCCTCGTTTTAAAACAATGAGCATGTTTCTATCTCTTTCCAGTCCGGAGTAAAAAAATCGGAGGCCTTAGAACTTGAATGCACCTCGTAAAATAACAGAAGCCAGAGCTCGCACGGAAAGATTTAAGTGTTCTTTCTCCTCGCGCGCTGTTCGAGAGTGAAACGGTAGAGAAGTAGCTTGAAGGTCGTTCGATGATACCTCTGCCAGATACTTAATCCTGAATTGCAGAGTAATCATGCAGACATCGATGCAGAAGTAGATGTAGATTTCGACTGACCAGATTAGGATTCGCAGGGTCACTCTTACACTGGACATATACCATACTCTTAAAAAGAATGTTACCGTATGCTTGTTGCTACTTCCGTGACATCTTATAATAGCCACTTCAGCTGAGAACTGGTTTGTTCAGGAGCATGCAGTCTGTTTTACGACTAATTTTCCAGTAACCTTTATTTGTTGTTTACTTTACTTGCAATATACTCCGAAGTATTTAACGGGTCTATAGGTACTTGAGCACAGCTATCGAAATGAAAGAAACTACATCTTCCAGCTACACCAAAGCACCCTCTAATGTAACAAATATGACTCACAGAGTTGGGACATCGAATACATCAATCACCACATTACGCATTTTATGGCAAAGCCTTCTAGGCATCGAAGTCTACCGCAAATAGCGTAACTGCCGTCTGCTGTGCAGCGAGCTACCTTAATTTAAGTATTAACTGTATTTTTCTTACTTGTCAGTTCTTCTTCCGCGTGTTTTTGCTTTTAGGAAACTTTAATTGTCGAGTGCTAGTAATAGTGTTCCATAGATTTCGTGTTTGTTTTGAATACAGTCAGAGAGAGTCCCTTTAGTCAACCATAGTGCCAGTAGTGCTAGTGTTTGTTTTCAATACAGTCAAGAGACAGGTAGTGCTATTTTCATTGCTTTCTACAAGAAGTGGCTAGCAACCACAGTTTAGTCAACAATCAGCCGCCTTTAGTGAATTAGCAGTCTAGTTAAAAGTTGATTAACTCTCTACAGTAAATTGATTTCTTAGGATGGATAGGATGTGTGACTGCTGTGTACGGACGCAGGAGGAGCTGGCCACTGTTCGCGAACAGCTGAACGCGTTGATGGCCGCGGTCAGCCGTCTTCAGGCTGCTGCCTCGGAGTGTAGCGGCAGTGGGGAGTCTGGTGCGTCGCATGGTACACCCCAGGTGTTACATGCGTCACCCACTGTCCCTGCTGTCGTGACATCTTCGCGGGCCCCCCTGCGGGTTCGGGGCTTAGAATAGGCCCGCGGTATTCCTGCCTGTCGTAAGAGGCGACTAAAAGGAGTCTCAAATGTTTTGGCCTTAATGTGATGGTCCCCCTTGGGGTTTGACCTCCATTTTTCAAAATTCTACAGAAGTACGAGCCTTTTGGGGAAGGACACCTTACATGGTGTACCACTGGTCCTAAGTGCACTAAGACCTTGGCACTCAGCATTGCACCGGCGTTGTCACCATACCCATTATTCCTCAAATTGGGCCTAAACGCCTGATGGGTTGTCCACGTTACGCCCATAGTGCCTCTCCATCTGCACCAGCGATCATGATGGACTTTCCATGGCAGCAGAAATCCAGCACGGTAGCCAGCCCGTTGTGGTGGGGTCGTCATGTACCCTCTAGGTTGTAGCCCCCTGACAACACAGGGATCGTACTGCCGATACCTGAGCTGCACCCTCCCCACGTTGGCCAAGGAGTAGATGCCCGTCTCCTTGGGGCATCAGGACTCCCGGCAATGGTCATCCTGCCAGGTGGCCCTTGCTGCGGCTGGGTGGCGCCCGTGGGGAGAGCCCCTGGTCGGAGTGGGTGGTATCGGGGCGGATGTTTCGCACATGAAACGTCAGCACGTATCAGGTCGCTCTGCGGCCGAGTCTTCCAAAAGAAAAGGTACCGTTTCTAGTTCTGGTTCTCCTGCCCTTTCCCCCTTGGCCACTCCATGGGAGGAGGGACAGGCCCGCCGGCTTGGGGCGAAGTACTTCCCCCGCTATTTGGTCTGTTCTCGAACAGATGGGGGGACGTTCGCCACCTCCAAGCCCATGTTCTTTGTTCAACACATTGAGGACGTCTTCGGGGAAATCGAGGCTCTCAGCAAGATGCGATCTGGGTCCGTTCTTATCAAGACCACCTCTGCCACACAATCGGCGGCACTCCAGGCGTGCGACCGCCTAGGGGACATCCCGGTCTCCATTGTCCCCCATCTGGCACTCAATAGGACGCAGGGGGTCATTTTTCATCGTGACCTCCTGCTACAATCTGATGAGGAGCTCAGGGCCAACCTGGAGCGCCGCGGCGTGCATTTCGTACGGCGAGTCCAGCGCGGCCCCAAAGACCGTCGCATCGACACCGGGGCCTTTATCCTCGCCTTCGAGGGGGACGTTCTCCCGGAGAAGGTAAAGGTGATGTGCTACCGGTGCGACGTGCGACCTTACGTCCCGCCTCCTATGCGCTGTTTTAGATGTTTGCGTTTTGGGCACATGTCGTCCCGGTGTGAGGCTGAGCCCCTTTGCGGCGACTGTGGACGTCCTCTTCGTGAGGAACATACTTGCACCCCACCACCTCGGTGCCCTAATTGTCCTGGCGTCCACTCGCCTAGGTCCCCAGACTGCCCCGCCTATCAGAAGGAGAAAAAGTTACAAGAAATCAAAACTTTGGATCGGCTCTCTTATTCTGAGGCCAGGAAGAAGTATGACCGCCTTCATCCCGTGTCACTGGCCACTTCGTTTGCCTCAGTTGTGTCCACTCCTTCCGCTGTATCCTCACCTTTATCCTGTCCCCCCTCCGCCTCCTCTGCCCGTCAGGGGGCTCTGCCTCCGCCTCCCAAATCCCTCCCTTCCAACTCCTCCTCCCCCGCGGCCCCCACCCCCCCTGCCCCAGGGGCCACCCTTCCTCCTCCTCCTCCCCCCACGCCACCTGAGAAGCGATCCTCTTCTCAGGCGTCCATCGGGGAAACGTTCCGGACCCCAGCTTCCGAGGTCCGGCGTTCCAAAACGGACCCCGCGCGTGAGGACCTTCTTCGGGTCCAGCCCAACATCCCTGTGCCTCCTCGGCCTTCCAAGAAGGCCTCCAAGAAGAAATCTCTCTCCCCCTCTCCACCCCGGCGCGTTTCATCTGACGCTTCATCCGTGAGTCGCTGCTCCCGGCCGTCCTCAGTTTCGCCAGGACGCTCTGCTGCCAGGCGTTCCGCCGGCCTTTTGTCGGCAAATGATGCGGCCCCTCCTACACAATCAGGGACAGCGGCCGCAGCTGGCGACGAGTCGATGGAACCGGATCCGCCTGCCGTCAGTTGTAGCGTTGTTGCCTCGCAACCTGGCCCTCCGCGGCCATCGAGGTGACCAGCTCTTCCCCGTCTCGTTCCCCCAACTTTTTGACTAGCGATGGCGTTGTTTCATTGGAACATAAGAGGTATTCGATCTAATCGGGAGGAATTACAACTGCTCCTCCGCCTGCACTGTCCGCTCGTCCTTGGTCTCCAGGAAACCAAGTTGCGCCCGACTGACCGTATTGCCTTTTCCCACTATACCTCGGAGCGGTATGACCTCGCCCCTGTGGACGGTATCCCAGCTCATGGTGGGGTCATGTTGCTCGTTCGGGACGATGTCTATTACCATCCCATCCCATTGACCACCCCACTCCAAGCAATAGCTATCCGCATTACTCTTTCTGCTTTTACTTTTTCAGTTTGTACCGTCTACACTCCACCGTCATCTGCTGTTAGCCGGGCAGACATGATGCACCTGATCGATCAGCTTCCCCCGCCGTTCTTATTGTTTGGCGACTTCAATGCCCATCATCCCCTTTGGGGCTCTCCTGCATCCTGTCAAAGAGGCTCACTCTTGGCGGATGTCTTCAACCATCTCAATCTTGTCTGCCTCAATACCGGCGCCCCGACTTTC
The DNA here is from genome assembly GCF_021461385.2 of Schistocerca piceifrons. Lineage (NCBI taxonomy): Eukaryota > Metazoa > Arthropoda > Insecta > Orthoptera > Acrididae > Schistocerca > Schistocerca piceifrons. The sequence continues at coordinate 565,876,390 of NC_060143.1, forward strand.
CTTTCGGACTCTACTCATACCTACTCCCACTTGGACCTCTCGATCTGTTCTACCACTCTTGCCCGTCGGTTCGAGTGGTATGTCCTTTCTGACACCTATTCGAGCGACCACTTCCCCTGTGTCGTTCGTCTCCTGCACCACACCCCATCCCCACGTCCTTCGCGCTGGAACATACTGAAAGCTGACTGGGGACTTTACTCCTCCCTGGCGACCTTTCCGGACCGCGATTTTTCCAGTTGTGACAGTCAGGTCGAATACCTCACGGCTGTTATTATCAATGCTGCCGAACGTTCCATACCTCGTACTACTTCTTCTTCACGTCGCGTTTCCGTCCCCTGGTGGAACGAGGCTTGTAGGGACGCTATCCGTGCTCGACGACGTGCTTTACGCACCTTTCGCCGCCATCCTACGTTGGCGAATTGTATTGAATACAAACGACTCCGAGCGCAATGCCGTAGAGTCATCAAAGACAGCAAAAAAGCTTGCTGGGCCTCTTTCACGAGCTCCTTTACCAGTTTTACTCCCTCTTCCGTTGTTTGGGGTAGCCTGCGCCGGCTGTCGGGCATTAAGGCCCACTCCTCAGTACCTGGCCTGACCTCAGGTAATGAGGTCCTTGTTGATCCTGTGGCTGTCTCCAACGCCTTTGGCCGCTTTTTCGCGGAGGTTTCAAGCTCCGCCCATTACCATCCTGCCTTCATTCCCAGGAAAGAGGCAGACGAGGCTCGGCGACCTTCCTTCCACTCGCTGAATCTGGAGACTTACAATGCCCCCTTTACTATGCGGGAACTCGAACGTGCGCTTGCACTGTCCCGGTCCTCTGCTCCGGGGCCAGATGCCATTCACGTTCAGATGCTGGCACACCTTTCTCCGGCGGGCAAAAGCTTCCTTCTTCGTACCTACAATCGCGTCTGGACCGAAGGTCAGGTCCCCATGCGTTGGCGTGACGCCGTTGTTGTTCCTATACCCAAACCCGGGAAGGATAGACACCTTCCTTCTAGTTACCGCCCCATTTCTCTTACAAGCTGTGTCTGTAAGGTGATGGAGCGCATGGTTAATGCTCGGTTAGTTTGGATTCTTGAATCTCGACGACTACTTACTAATGTCCAATGCGGCTTTCGTCGCCGCCGCTCCGCTGTTGACCACCTTGTGACCTTGTCGACATTCATCATGAACAACTTTTTGCGAAGGCGCCAAACGGTAGCCGTGTTCTTCGACTTGGAGAAGGCTTATGATACCTGTTGGAGAGGAGGTATCCTCCGCACTATGCACAAGTGGGGCCTACGTGGTCGTCTGCCCCTTTTTATTGATTCCTTTTTAACGGATCGAAAGTTTAGGGTACGTGTGGGTTCAGTATTGTCCGACGTCTTCCTCCAGGAGAACGGAGTGCCTCAGGGCTCCGTCTTGAGCGTAGCCCTTTTTGCCATCGCGATCAATCCAATTATGGATTGCATTCCACCTAATGTCTCAGGCTCTCTCTTTGTCGATGACTTCGCGATCTACTGCAGTGCCCAGAGAACATGCCTCCTGGAGCGCTGCCTCCAGCGTTGTCTAGACAGCCTCTACTCATGGAGCGTGGCAAATGGCTTCCGGTTCTCTGAAGAGAAGACGGTTTGTATCAACTTTTGGCGATATAAAGCGTTCCTTCCGCCATCCTTACATCTCGGTCCCGTTGTTCTCCCATTCGTGGACACAACTAAGTTTCTAGGGCTCACGTTGGACCGGAAACTGTGTTGGTCTCCACATGTCTCTTATTTGGCGGCCCGTTGTACACGTTCCCTTAATGTCCTCAGAGTTCTTAGCGGTTCATCTTGGGGAGCGGATCGCACTGTCCTGCTTCGCTTGTATCGGTCCATAGTCCGATCGAAGCTGGATTATGGGAGCTTCGTCTACTCGTCCACTCGGCCATCCCTCTTACGCCGGCTCAACTCCATCCACCATCGGGGGATACGTCTTGCGACCGGAGCCTTCTACACTAGTCCTGTCGAGAGTCTTTACGCTGAAGCTGCCGAGTTACCGTTGACCTACCGGCGCGACATACTGCTGTGTCGGTATGCCTGCCGGCTGTTGTCTATGCCCGACCACCCCTCTTACAAGTCCTTCTTCGCTGATTCTCTCGACCGTCAGTACGGGTTATATGTGTCTGCCCTGCTGCCCCCCGGAGTCCGCTTCCGTCGCCTGCTTCGACAATTGGATTTTGCCCTCCCTACCACCTTCAGAGAGGGTGAGAGCCCGACACCACCTTGGCTCCAGGCTCCGGTTCGTATTTATCTCGACCTCAGCTCACTCCCGAAGGAGGGTACTCCGGCTGCAGTGTATTGCTCACGGTTTGTCGAACTTCGTGCTCGACTTGCTGGTCACACCTTTATTTACACCGATGGCTCCAAAACTGACGATGGTGTCGGCTGTGCCTTTGTCGTCGGGACCGCCACCTTTAAATACCGGCTCCTTGACCAATGTTCCAGCTTTACGGCCGAGCTTTTTGCTCTCCATCAGGCCATTCAGTATGCCCGCCGCCACCGCCATTCATCGTATGTCCTCTGCACTGACTCACTCAGTGCTCTTCAGAGCCTTGGGGCTCCCTATCCGGTCCATCCCTTGATTCAACGAATACAGCAGTCCCTCCATTGTTTCGCCGATAATGGCGGTTCTGTCAGCTTTCTGTGGGTCCCCGGACATGTGGGAGTGCCTGGGAATGAGGCTGCGGATGCTGCAGCCAAGGCTGCAGTCCTCCAGCCTCGGCCAGCCTCCCATTGTGTCCCGTCATCTGACGTTTGTGGGGCTGTATGTAAGAGGCTTGTGTCCTTGTGGTGGGATGCTTGGTCATCCCTCCAAGGAAACAAGCTCCAGGCAGTCAAACCGCTCCCAACTGCTTGGTCAACTTCCTCCCGACCATCTCGGCGCGAGGAGGTCCTTCTGACCAGGTTGCGGATTGGGCATTGCCGGTTTAGCCACCGCTACCTGCTCTCTGGTGACCCAGCCCCGCAGTGCCCTTGTGGTCAGGCATTAACGGTGCGCCATGTTTTATTGTCGTGTCCCCGTTTTAGTCAATTTCGTGTTGTCCTGTCCCTGCCATCTACCTTACCGGATGTTTTAGCTGATGACGCTCGAGCAGCTGCTCGTCTTCTGCGTTTTATAATTTTAACTGGCTTGACCAAAGACATCTAACCTTTTTACTTATTTTATCTGCATCTTTGTCAGGTCCTTCTGATGTCCCCCCATCCCCTTGAGTTTTAGCAGATTCCATGTGCTCTAACACCAGTGACTGGGCGCTAATGACCTCAGCAGTTGAGCGCCCTTAAACCCTACCAAAAAAAAAAAAAAAACATCTTCGCGGGTACCGGACGCGGTTGGGCCACCCTCTCCCCACGGGGAGTGGCGGGTTCAGCGGCGTTGGCGCACGAGGCGGAGGGTAAATGTGGAGGCTGGCCGTGTGGCATCGCCCGCTCTGCCTGCGAGTGGACATGTGGCCGCTCCTTCAGCAAGGTCCGAGCAGGCACACGGGGGGAGGGGTTTATTAGTTATTGGGAGCTCCAACGTTAGGCAGGTGATGGAGCCCCTTAGGGAAATAGCGGAAAGGTTGGGGAACAAGGCCAGTGTTCACTCTGTCGGCTTGCCGAGGGGTCTCATCCGAGATGTGGAGGAGGCCCTGCCGGCGGCGATAGAGAGCACTGGGTGCACCCGACTGCAAATTGTTGCTCATGTCGGCACCAATGACTCCTGCTGTCTGGGTTCAGAGGCCATCCTCAGTTCGTACAGGCGGTTGGCGGAATTGGTAAAGGCGGAAAGCCTCGCTCGCGGGGTGGAATCAGAGCTAACTATTTGCAGCATCGTTCCCAGAACCGATCGCGGTCCTCTGGTTTGGAGCCGAGTGGAAGGCTTCAACCAGAGGCTCAGACGATTCTGCGGAGATCTGGGGTGCAAATTTCTCGATCTCCGCTATCGGGTGGAGAAATGTAGGGTCCCCCTGAATAGGTCAGGCGTGCACTACCGCAGGAAGCGGCTACAAGGGTAGCGGAGTACGTGTGGAGTGCACATGGGGGTTTTTTAGGTTATAGAATTCCCTTCCTAGGCCCGACAAGACGCCTCCTGAGACGCGGCAAGGTAGGAGTAGGCAAAATGCAACAGGGAATAACAATATTAATGTGCTAATAGTAAACTGCAGGAGCGTCTATAGAAAGGTCCCAGAACTGCTCTCATTAATAAACGGTCACAACGCCCATATAGTACTAGGGACAGAAAGATGGCTGAAACCAGACGTAAACAGTAATGAAATCCTTAACTCAGATTGGAATGTATACCGCAGAGACAGGCTGTACAGTGAAGGGGGAGGCGTGTTTATAGCTATACGAAGTGCAATAGTATCGAAGGAAATTGATGGAGATCCGAAATGTGAAATAATTTGGGTGAAGGTCACGGTTAAAGCAGGCTCAGACATGGTAATTGGATGTCTCTATAGGCCCCCTGGCTCAGCAGCTGTTGTGGCTGAGCACCTGAAGGATAATTTGGAAAATATTTCGAGTAGATTTCCATAACATGTTATAGTTTTGGGTGGAGATTTTAATTTGCCGGATATAGACTGGGAGACTCAAACGTTCATAACGGGTGGCAGGGACAAAGAATCCAGTGACATTTTTTCAAGTGCTTTATCTGAAAACTACCTTGAGCAGTTAAACAGAGAACCGACTCGTGGCGATAACATATTAGACCTCCTGGTGACAAATACACCCGAACTATTAGAAACAGTTAACGCTGAACAGGGAATCAGCGATCATAAAGCGGTCACTGCATCGATGATTTCAGCCGTAAAAAGAAATATTAAAAAAGGTAGGAAGATTTTTCTGTTTGGCAAATGTGACAAAAAGCAGATTACAGAGTACCTGACGGCTCAACACAAAAGTTTTATCTAAAGTACAGATAGTGTTGAGGATCGGTGGACAAAGTTCAAAACCATCGTACAATATGCGTTAGGTGAGTATGTGCCAAGCAAGATCGTAAGAGATGGAAAAGAGCCACCGTGGTACAACAATGGAGTTAGAAAACTGCTGCGGAAGCAAAGGGGACTTCACAGCAAACATAAACATAGCCAAAGCCTTGCAGACAAACAAAAATTACGCGAAGCGAAATGTAGTGTGAGGAGGGCTATGCGAGAGGCGTTCAATGAATTTGAAAGTAAAGTTCTATGTACTGACTTGGCAGAAAATCCTAAGAAATTTTGGTCTTATGTCAAAGCGGAGGGTGGATCAAAACAAAATGTCCAGACACTCTGTGACCTAAATGGTACTGAAACAGAGGACGACAGACTAAAGGCCGAAATACTAAATGTCTTTTTCCAAAGCTGTTTCACAGAGGAGGAATGCACTGTAGTTCCTTCTCTAGATTGTCGCACAGATGGCAAAATGGTAGATATCGAAATAAACGACAGAAGGATAGAGAAACAATTAAAATCGCTCAAAAGAGGAAAGGCCGCTGGACTAGATTGGATACCAGATCGATTTTACACAGAGTACGCGAAAGAACTTGGGCCCCCTTCTTGCAGCGGTGTACCGTAGGTCTCTAGAAGAGCGTAGCGTTCCAAAGGATTGGAAAAGGGCACAGGTCATCCCCTTTTTCAAGAAGGGACGTCGAACTGATGTGCAGAACTATAGACCTATATCTCTAACGTCGATCAGTTGTAGAATTTTTGAACACGTATTATGTTCGAGCATAATGACTTTTCTGGAGACTAGAAACCTACTCTGTAGGAATCAGCATGGGTTTCGATAAAGACGGTCGTGTGAAACCCAGCTCGCGCTATTCGTCCACGAGACTCAGAGGGCCATAGGCACGGGTTCACAGGAAGATGCCGTGTTTCTTGACTTCCACAAGGCGTTCGATACAGTTCCCCACAGTCGTTTAATGAACAAAGTAAGAGCATATGGACTATCAGACCAATTGTGTGATTGGATTGAAGAGTTCCTGTATAACAGAACGCAGCATGTCATTCTCAATGGAGAGAAGTCTTCCGAAGTAATAGTGATTTCAGGTGTGCCGCAGGGGAGTGTCATAGGACCGTTGCTATTTACAATACACATAAATGACCTTGTGGATGACATCGGAAGTTCACTGAGGCTTTTTGCAGATGATGTTGTGGTGTATCGACAGGTTGTAACAATGGAAAATTGTACTGAAATGCAGGAGGATCTGCAGCGAATTTACCCATGGTGTAGGGAATGGCATTTCAATCTCAATGTAGAAAAGTGTAAAGTGCTGGGAATACATAGAAAGATAGATCCCTTATCATTTAGCTACGAAATAGCAGGTCAGCAACTGGAAGCAGTTAATTCCATAAATTATCTGGGAGTACGCATTAGGAGTGCCTTAAAATGGAATGATCATATAAAGTTGAGCGTCGATAAAGCAGATGCCAGACTGAGATTCATTGGATGAATCCCAAGGAAATGCAATCCGAAAACAAAGGAAGTAGGTTGCAGTACGCTTGTTCGCCCGCTGCTTGAATACTGCTCAGCAGTCTGGGATCCGTACCAGACAGGGTTGATAGAAGAGATAAAGAAGATCCAACGGAGAGCAACGAGCTTCGTTACAGGATCATTTAGTAATCGCGAAAGCGTTACGGTGATGATAGATAAACTCCAGTGGAACACTCTGCAGGAGAGACGCTCAGTAGCTCGGTACGGGCTTTTGTTAAAGTTTCGAGAACATACCTTCACCGAAGAGTCAAGCAGTGTATTGCTCCCTCCTACGTATATCTCGCGAAGAGACCATGAGGATAAAATCAGAGAGATTAGAGCCCACACAGAAGTATACCGACAATCCTTCTTTCCACGAACAACACGAGACTGGAATAGAAGGGAGAACCGATAGAGGCACTCAGGGTACCCTCCGCCACACACCGTCAGGTGGCTTGCGGAGTATGGATGTAGATGTAGATGTAGAATCAATAAATACATTTGTTGGACATAAATAATAATAGTAAATGTTATAAATTGTTCTTATTCTCCGTAGACCCTGTCGTTCCCATCGCTGGTGGGAGCAAAAAGACAATATCAATCAGTTTAACGTTTCGAAACCATGTCTCATTATAAGCAGAAACAGAAGGCGTAAGGACGGAAGAGAAAATAGAAATTACAGTGATAGTAGACCAAGTGTAAAGGAAGACATCGCAGACTGTCGAAAGGGCTGTGCAGATCGGAGGGGAGAGAATGTGAGGCGACCGGGTGGGGCGGCGAGGGGAAGTGAAGGGGTATGTTAGGCTTCTTCAGACAAGTGTGTGGAAGACGCAGCTATCGTGATGCGGACCATTTACTGCCTTCTCAAACTATAAAGACGAGAAATTTCCCAAGGGTTTTGGGGGAGAGAGTGCCAAAGTCAGGTTACTGGCACACAAAATAATTTTTACAAGATGTCTTCTTTACGTTGTGAGACAGTGTATTTGCTGCTTCTTAAAGGTCGCACCTTTACTTTTTATTGCAAGTAACTTTATAGCTTGTGTCCTTAATACCAGTGTTTAGTGCTTATTTTCTTCCAACTTTTGTTTTATCCGTGTAAGATTCCCCTTTGATACCAGACATAAATAAATGTTTCTCAGTTTAGCCACGACTCAAAAGAAAGCATTATAGGCGCCGTACTGTACAACTGGTTGTTCCTTCCCAATCGAGACGGAAAAAGTTAAGGTAACTATTTGCTGTAAACCCCATCATCATCACCATTTGTAAGGCTCACTCACATGCAGTATATTTATAATACGTAATGAATATCATTGCATAAAAATAAAACTAGTAATTGTTGATATCTAGTTTTCTAACTCACTACACCGCTGTGGCGTTGGCTTTCATCAAATCATTCCACGTACCCTTATAACATTGAAGGGCACACTTTTCTCTTCTACGTCTCGTCGATTGCTTCAGTGCACCACAGCCACAGATCAGAGGCTTCACTATACCCTACTTACAGAGTGAGTAAGAGCGCCGACCACATACAGGGAGGATTCTGTTAATTTGAGCCTCAGTTTCGTGTCAAGTTCGGTACTCGCAGTACCACAGTTCTATTTGTCTTTGGTAATTTCCAATGTGTCGACAGTTATTGCTCTAGGGATCTCTTGCTTAAGTGTTGCTTGTAGCCAGCTGTTCAGCGCACAGTAGTGCCGGCTGTCCCGAAGGAAGACAGTTGTATCGTGACGAGTAGACAGTACCTTTTTGTCTTGCGTATTGTGGCTGTCTCTAAAGAGGGTGTCAGTTCTGCGAATCTGCAGCGGATAGACATGGCTTAGTGGGGAAGCCCCTAGACAGTTGTTGGTTGGTTCGTACCAGTATTCAAGCGCATCGTGTTGTTGAGGTAGGCATCGAAGAGGCTGGTATGAGAGCTGTTACACCACACTGAAGCACAGAACAACAGTCTGCGGTAGAAAAAGCCAGTGCAATAGCCTGTCTACGCGATGTGTGCATTGAAACCCCCCAGGTTGTGCAACACAGCCTCTGAATGACGTTGCAACGAGTTTTTATCTTGGCTGATGTGTTTTCCAGATGATTTTTATAAGACGAAGTGCGGTCGAGTGTGATGCCAAGATACTTGTGGTATTTGTTCAAATGGTTCAAATGGCTCTGAGCACTATGGTACTTAACATCTGAGGACATCAGTCCACTGTAACTTAGAGCTACTTAAACCTAACTAACCTAAGGACATCACACACATCCATGCCCGAGGCAGGTTTCGAACCTGCGACCGTAGTGGTCGCGCGGTTCCAGACTGAAGCGCCTAGAACCGCTCGGCCACTCCGTGCGCCTCGGGGTACTTGTTGTGACGGATAATACTGCCATCAGACAGCACCTTGAACTCACAAGCGGATCACGGATTTACTTCAAACTGTGTACACCTTTAGCAACATAGTGTGCAAGTAGAAAGGTGAAATACTCTGGCAATTCCGAGAAAATCGCAAGAGAAGTTTTACGCGTCTGTTATGTGTAACTGATGTTTATGTGCATAGGTGCCCGGTGGAGGAAGTCGTTCTGGTCAAAGAATTGCCGGCACGGTAGTTCAGCGTGTTCGGTCATAGCCGGCCGGAGTGGTCGAGCGGTTCTAGGCGCTACAGTCTCGAACCGCGCGACCTCTATGGTCGCATGTTCGAATCCTGCCTCGGGCATGGATGTGTGTAATGTCGTTAGGTTAGTTAGGTTTAAGTAGTTCTAGGGGACTGATGACCTCAGTAGTTAAGTCCCATAGTGCTCAGAGCCATTTGAACCATTTTTTGTTCGGTCAGAGGGATAGGAAACAAAAGAAAAAAAAATCTGAGTGCATGGATCTACAGTGAACTTCAGCGGATGTTTTAGGACGTCCACTCCGAACAAACGCAACGAACCAAATGTAATCAACCAAAGAAAAGAAAAGAGAAAGGAAAAAAGAAAATTGATAGCGTTCGCGCTATGCAAGAGGGTGTTGGACGGGCCGGCGGTTCGTATCCCGCTAATATTAACTTTTTAATATTTATTTTTTAAACTATTCTTTTTTCATCACTGATCACATTATTTAATTTATGACATTTGAGATGTGATGTAATGAAAAAAACGCACGTGCATTTTCATGAAGATGTAGTGACTTTCATATGTTATTTGACTATTTACTATTTTTAATTAAATTTTCAAAGACAAGGAACAGGCCTGCAAAGACCAAGTCAAACCCCGATAAACAATGATGAGTCTGTCGTTATTCAGTAATACAGTAAGTCACAATGTGCCAGACCGCAAGAGTAATGTAGAATTACTCGTCGGATGTGCGCACAACATCACACGTTGCAGGATGGTATTTGTCATACCGACGTGGAAAACATAAATTGAAACGGCATCTACTACAGCGCATGGATGCAGTTTTTCTGCATTTACAGGGAATGTTCAGAATTTCTAAGGAAATACAAGTCTCACTGACATAAATTTCTATTCCTTCCGATAGTTTAATACAAATTAAAATTTAAGTTTGAGCAGGAGTGGAGCCTTCGCCCCATACACGTTCGTCTTATGAAGCTCGAACGCTAACCACTTTTTTATCTCATTTTGTTTGTTATTGTTGGTTTCATTTGTTCGGGGTGGCCGTCCCATAACACCTGTTCAGGTTCATCGCTAATCTCCGTTCACTCAATTTTTTTATTGCAGAGGGCAGATAACCCTCCGACAGAATTCGCTGAGATACCGTGCCGGTTTCCACTTGGGCACCATGAACTCTGACGTCACATGTCTACGCACACATACGCATCTACATCTACGTCTACATGGATACTCTGCAAATCACATTTAAGTGCCTGACAGAGGGTTCACTGAAGCCATGTAATAGATACGTAAAACTTGTCTTGCGATTTTCCCGGAATTTGCCAGAGTAGTGCACCTTACTATGTTGTTACAATGGCCTACTAAAGGTGTGTAAAGTTCGAAGTAAATCAATGATCCTAACGTCGTGGCCTCCCCTAGTCAAACATGGTTCAAATGGCTCTGAGCACTATGGGACTTAACTTCTGAGGTCATCAGTTCCCTAGAACTTAGAACTACTTAAACCTAACTAACCTAAGGACATCACACCCCCCCCCCCCCCTGCCCGAGGCGGGATTCGAACCTGCGACCGTAGCGGTCGCACGGTTCCAAACTGTAGCGCCTAGTACCGCTCGTCCACCGCGGCCGGCTTCCCTAGTCGGTGTTAGCTTACTTGTTGTTGACGCGAAGCGCACAAATGTTTCAAATGGCTCTGAGCGCTATGGGATTTGACATCTGAGGTCATCAGTCCCCTAGACTTAGAACTACGTAAACCTAACTAACCTAAGGACATGACACATCCATGCCTGAGGCAGGATTCGAACCTGCGACCGTAGCAGCAGCGTGGTTCCGGACTGAAGCGCCTAGAACCGCTCGGTCACAGCGGCCGGCGAAGCGCACAAACCTCGTCCTTACTGGTGCTGGGCTTCAATCTCCATTTTCTGAAAAATGAGTTAAGGACCGCTACGTCCTGTGTTAGTGTTCCCCCTGACTGACCAAGGTCGTTTGGTGGACAGCCCAGAGCGATAACGTTTGCAAAGCAGAATTTCCTTGAAGATGTTTTTTGAAGGTAAGAAATAAAATTGCTACACCAAGAAGAAATGCAGATGATAAACGGGTATCCATTGGAGAAATATATTATACTAGAAGTGATATGTGATTACATTTTCACCCAATTTGGGTACATAGATCCTGATAAATCAGTACTCAGAACAACCACTCTTGCCATAATTATGGCATTGATACGGCTGCGCATTGAGTCAAACAGAGCTTGTATGGCGTGTACAGGTACAGCTGCTCATGCAGCTTCAACACGATACCACAGTTCATCAGGAGTAGTGACTGGCGTATTGTGACGAGCCAGTTGCTCGCCCACCATTGACCAGAAGCTTTCAATTGGTGATAGATCTGGAGAATGTGCTGGCCAGGGCAGCAGTCGAGCATTTTCTGTATCCAGAAAAGTCTGTACAGGACCTGCAACATGCGGTAGTGCATTATCCTGATGAAATGTAGGGTTTCGCAGGGATCGAATGAAGGGTAGAGCCACGGGTTGTAACACATCTGAAATGTAACGTCCACTGTTCAAAGTGCCGTCAATGCGAACAAGAGGTGACCGAGACGTGAAACCAATGGCACCCCGTACCATCACGCAGGGTGATACGCCAGTATGGCGATGACGAATACACGCTTCAAATGTGCGTTCATCCCGATGTCGCCAAACACGGATGCGACCATCATGATGCTGTAAACAGAACCTGGATTCATCCGAGAACATGACGTTTTGCCATTCATGCACCCAGGTTCGTCGTTGAGTACACCATCGCAGGCGCTCCTGTCTGTGATGCAGCGTCAAGGGTTAGCGCAGATACCGTCTACGAGCTGATAGTCCATGCTGCTGCAAACGTCGTCGAACCGTTCATGCAGATGGTTGTTGTCTTGCAAACGTCCCCATCTATTGACTCAGGGATTGAGACGTGGCTGCACGATCCGTTACAGCCATGCGGATAAGATGCCTGTCATCTCGACTGCTAGTGATACGAGGCCGTTGTGATCCAGCACGGCGTTCCGCATTATCACCCTGAACCCACCGATTCCATTTTCTGCTAACAGTCATTGGATCTCGATCAACGCGAGCAGCAATGTCGCGATACGATAAACCGCAATCGTGATAGGCTACAATCCGACCTTTATCAAAGTAGGAAACGTGAAGGTACGCATTTCTCCTCCTTACACGAGGCATCACAACAACGTTTCACCAGGCAACGCTGGTCAACTGCTTTTTGTCTATGAGAAATCGGTTGGGAACTTTCCTCATGATAGCACGCTGTAGGTGTTCCCACCGGCGCCAACCTTGTGTGAATGCTCTGAAAAGCTGATCATTTGCATATCACAGCATCTTCTTGCTGTCGGTTAAATTTCGAGTCTGTAGCACGTCATCTTCGTGGTGTAGCAATTTTAATGGCCAGTAGTGTATAAAGGCTGAACAGGCAAGGTACGAGAAATGGGCTCTGGGGCAGCCCATTATTTAGCTTCCTTATTGAGCTTCTTATTCACCCAAGCAAACCTGAAAGTGTCGAGTATTTATAACGTTATTAATAAGAAATGCTGTTGTTCGGTATTCAGTTATTTTCAGTAATTTGTAAATCATGCCTTTCCTTCACACCATGTCATATGCTACTGTAAGGTCGATAAAGGCCAGAAATATATTCTTTAGTCCTTTAGTCATCTAAGCCTTCAATTCTTTTCATTTAGTTCTCTAATCCTTCGCTTTCTCTCACCCTGTGCCACCTTAATGAATCGACACACAGCTCCTTCTCCTCACCGTAGGTGCCTCGCTGATATAGTCACCTAAAGCATTTCTTGTAGCACAATGGATTCGTTTGGAGGTGCAGGAAGGTCGTCTGTGTGTCTATAATTTGGGAGTGAGAGTGGGTAACCTGTTTTAATTAAAGAATGTCAAATGAAACACCTCTCAGCCGTCATTATTTTATTAGGCAACTAGTTTCAGCGTTTTACGACGTCATCTTCAGGCCCCTGACCAACGTGTAGGAATAATCTATTTCGTTTCTAAACGAAACAGGGGCCAGAAATAGAAGTATTAGCAGATATTTTCTACAGTGACCACTTCGACCTTCACCTGCCGACTGAAGATGGCGCAGTAAAACCCTGAAACTGGTTGCCTAATAAAATAAGGTTGAAAATTGACGGCTGAGATGCGTTTAATTTGACATCCTCTATCGAACAGCTGAGTCCACCGACCATCGCTAAAAAGATGAATATAGAGAGACTTTTTTAAGTAAATCCCAGGTGCATTTATTAGCGAACACAATAAAACCGTTTGCAAGTAAACTGGTGAAACGATTCGCCACAAGAAGTTACTAACAATCGATAGCGTGGTTAGGACTGAGAGAAGAGAAAAGAGACTCAGATTTCACCCAATTGCCATCTGACTAGATTAACGTACAGAGGCAATCTAGTGCGTACTTCGTACAACTTCGTATCTGATTAACTTCTCACGGTGCAATGCAGGAACTCTCAATTTAGAATCTTTTTTGACCGTCCTTATTAACATATTTCGTTCTCTTTGTGTTAGCTTCTGCGGACCACCTCTTCTTTAGTTAAAAACGAGAGTATTTCTTTCCCTAAATCGCGACATTACCGGGTACGCAGTTGCCCGGCTTCTTCCAATGGCATCAGCTATTTCCGAAAATGATTTCCACTTTGCATATTGGAAGATAACTACTTGCCTTTTCTCTGCAGTTGTTTCCTTCCCTTCGCAGCCCATTTTCCTGTTGCACGACATTCACGGCGTACCAGAACCAGCACGAGGTGCACTTTGCCACTGAGGCCGTTCCTTGCTGCAAGCGATTCGTTAGTAGCTTCTGTGTTTAAATTTCTAGTAGTGTATGAATACTTTTTTCTCCGTTGTGTGAAGCTAGCTGATACAGAATTTTTATCTACTTTTTGCTGAGGGCTAATTTAGTTAATCCTTTTATATGTGCAGATTATAAAGGAAATCCCATGCTGTTAGTTTGCTAAATAATATCTCTGGTTGTGATCTTCAGTTCTAATAAAGAAAATTTTGCTACAGAAACAACTGTGTACGAATAGTAAATTCTATGAGTCCATGTCAAGAGAAAAGTAATTCTGACAAAGGAAGGACTGGTGTAGCTACTGTTGCTACACGGCCTGGTACACAGCATAAATGTTGATTTGTTTCATAATGTTACTGTTGACAGCAAATTTTGTCCTGATAGAGGAGCTCGTAATGAAAGGTGAGAGGGTGACAGTATCAAAATGAAATATGCTGCTCGTCGTTAAAATGTGCAGCAGGATGGAGGCGACCCGCAAGTACGGTCAAATTGGCATCGAGTGTGGCACATACTTTTATGTACGAATCATGTAGCACATGAGCACAACCTCTGCCCTACTCAGCAGGGTATCTACATCTCTCACCCACTGGAAACAGGCCGGTCCCAATCGACCACTCACAGCCCACACATTACGGCTGGCGCACTCTGGCTCTGTGTTGGAGCACCACGGAATGACGTACCTCCATGCGTCATGAAAAGATTTCGTCATCAGCCGTCCTCCGTGATGTTGCAATATAATGACCAGTAGTCAGGATTTTTTTTTTTTTAATTTCGCCGTTGAAACCACTTTGCATGTTTTCGTCTCTTTTATCCCTTACCTAGAGTTAAGCTCCTGATGACTATGAGAACGACGGCTTCAGGGTTAAAATCAGTTGATGCAAACAAGCAAGCGTCACACCGTCTTAGACGTCATCTTTCTGACTACAGAATGCCTTCTTTCGTGTTTTTGACTTTTGAACGTTTAGCTATTTAAAATGTACTGCTTTTGGCCACGATAAAAATAACATATTATGAAAACGGAGTCACTATTCGCGAAATTTGTAAGGACAAATGTGTCTAACGTGATATCTACATGTTAAGAGCGAAAGTGGAACTGATAATAAGTGCCAACTCTGACACTTGTTAGGACAACGAAAAAGTTATATACCTCTGATTGTACATAACTGATTTCGATCCAGGCAACTGAGAAGTATTCCAATACTACAGAATTACACAACTCATCGCTTTACCGCAAAAAATAACAATTCATTTACAAAATACATGCTCTGTTAAGAACGTTAGAACTGCCAAGGAAACTGACTAATGTACGTGCCAATAAGAACTTCTTTGCAAATTGATTCCTCCACGGAAGAAAACAGTGTGAATAAAGCTGCTTATTTACGCAAACAGTGCCGTCGCCCCTTTCGAACCGACAAATTCATCTG
This sequence comes from Schistocerca piceifrons, assembly GCF_021461385.2. NCBI lineage: Eukaryota > Metazoa > Arthropoda > Insecta > Orthoptera > Acrididae > Schistocerca > Schistocerca piceifrons. The sequence goes on from NC_060143.1 coordinate 565,891,696, forward strand.
CAAACGGCTGTTGACATTTATATTACATTCGCTGTTGTTTACATTAGTTGTTGGCTCATTTTTTCCAACAACTAATGTAAACAACAGCGGATGTAAACATGAACTGCCGTTTGTAGATGACCCCGTCTCTTCGAAATCGGTAACGGCGCTAATTATTATTATTATCGCTGATTCTCCCTTGACAATAGCACTAAAACATGAAAAATCTTCATTAACTATCTGCTCTCTCTTTCTTCTTTCTTCCCAAAAACCTCTTGTGTATTCACTGTGTTTTATTTTCCTCTCTTCTGCCCACATCTTTCCTGATTTTTTACTACGTTTGCAAGATGCGGCTTTGTACACATCAATTTTGTACACGGTCATAGTAACAAAAAGGCCCGTTTTCGACAAAATAGCGGAAGGGAAGATTTTGTTACAACTGCCATTAATGCTGGATCCTATTTTCTATTTGTGAGAACACAAGAATACAAATACAGCATTAGGCTTCTAACTAGCAGAACTGTAATCAACAAAAACCATTTCTGGTACCTTATTAAATATTCGAGCGCCAGAGGGAAGCGCGTTTGGCACGAAGGCTGTGTACTGTCTGCTGACGCATGTCTGACAGATTTTCTCCGTCGTGTTTCACCTGGATCAAGTCTACTTTTTTTTCCTTTTTTATTATTTTTTTTATTTATTTTTTTTTTTTTTTTTGAGTCATCAGTCTTCTGACTGGTTTGATTCGGCCGTCCACGAATTCCCCTCCCGTGCCAACCTCTTCATCTAAAATTAGCACATGCAACCTGCGTCCTCAATTATTTGCTGGATGTATTCCAATCATTCCCTTCCTCTACAGTTTTTTCCCTCTTCAGCTCACTATAATACCATGGAAGTCACTCCCTGATGTCTTAACAGACGTCCTGTCATATTGTCCCTTCCCCTTGCAGTGTTTTCCACATATTCCTTTCCTCGATGATTCTGTGCAGAACCTCCTCGTTCTTTACCTTACCAGTCCACCTAATTTTCAACGTCCGTCTGTAGCACCACATTTCAAATGCTTCGATTCTCTCCTGTTCCGGTTTTTTTACAGTTCACGTTTCACTACCATACAATGGTGTGCTCCAAACGTAGAGTCTTAGAAATTTCTTTCTCAAATTAAGACATATGTTTGATACCAACAGACTTCTCTTGGGCAGAAATGTCCTTTTTTCCAGTGCTGTTTCTTACGTCCTCCTCGCTCCGTCCGTCATTGGTCACTTTGCTGTCTAGGTAGCAGACTACCTGAACTTCATCTGGTTCGTGACCATCAATCCTAATGTTAAGTTCCTCACGGTTCTCATTTCTATCAATTCTCATTACATTCGTTTTTCTTCGATTTACTCTCAATCCATATTCTGTACTCAGTAGACTGTTCATTCCATTCAGCAGATCATGTAATTCTTCTTCGCTTTCACTCAGGATAGAAATGTCATCAGTGAATCGTATCATTGATATCCTTTCACCTTGATTTTTAATTCCAGTCTAAGCGTTTCTTTTATTTCCATCATTGCTTTTTCGGTGTACAGATCGAACAGTAGGGGAGAAAGACTACAACCCTGTCTTACAGCTTTTTTAATCCGAACACTTCGTTCTTGGTCGTCCACTCGTATTATTTCCTTTTGGCTCTTGTACATAATGTATATTACCCGTCTCTCCCTATAGGTTATCCCTATTTTTCTCAGAATTTCGAATATTTTGCACCATTTGACATTGTCGAACGGTTATTCCAGGTCGACAAATTCTATGATCGTGTTTTGATTTTTCTTAAGTCTTGCTTCCATTATCAACCACAACATCAGAATTTCCTCACTGGTGCCTTTACTTTCCCTAAAGCCAAATTGATCGTGATCTGACAAATCCTCAATTTTCTTTTCCATTCTCCTGTGTGTTATTCTTGCCTAGGGAGAGGTACAAGAGTACCAGGAACACAACAGCACTGAAGACGTGTTCTGTGAAAAAATGGAACTTAGAAATTTTCCAGTTTCTACTCTTCACATGTAAATATGAGCAAGACGCCAAAAAATTGGTAACATCAAAGCAACTGAAAGTGACTATGAAGCAAATCAAAAAATACTGAAATATTTGCAAGAATAATATGCGAGTCAGCACTTGTTGACAGTTAAATTTACCAACAGTACATGGCAGCAGTCTTAGAACATCAGCAATTTTAGAATCTTAGGGAAGAGTACAAAGCCACTAATAAAAATCCAATGTTATTATTATTTTCATAAATTTATACTTAAAGGCTACGGATCATGTTCAAAGGTTAAGCTTACACATTACGAATGTTTAGAATCTGTGATTGTTTATTCAAAATAAACACAGAATACAGCAACCTATCAGTTTCTCGAAATATTTATTCCATAATACCTCCCAATGCTACCCCGCCCCCTCTCTTCCTATAGTCATCTTACATCCCAACAACATTGATGTCGATGTAAATATCGTACCACAGTATAAGTCCAGTACTATATGGCTAAATGCCCAAGCATGCTTCTGTTAAAATAAATTGATACTTACGTACACAGTACCTTTAGCTGTAATAAAGTGTCTGCTTTTACTAATGTTCCAGAACACACTAATATAAGAACTGAAATAAGTCAGCAGTTCATTTGAAGTTTTGTTTTGGTCTTTAAATGCAAATTTCATGTCCATACGACCAGCTGCAATTATCCGCAAGTACTACAACCTTATTTTATTCCTGACGTTCATGTTAACGCCGTTCTGATTACAAATATTTGGCGACGCATCGACTATATTATATGTTAATGTAAGACTAGAAATAAGACAGAAGGTTATTTGAAATTTGTTCGTGTAGTATTTTATTAACTTATTTTATTTATGGGTATTCATGTTAACTCATACATCGACTTTATTACAGGAAACAAAAACAAGTAATTTCTCTGAGAAAAGAGTGTCATATCTTCGTACGAAGGAGTCTTTGCAACAAACATCAGCTGTATATCACATGATGGATGCAGGGAAAGGTCTGTAACTCTGGTACATACGTGTACACATCTTGTAAAAAATGGGTGATGTTTTAGCAATTATACATCACAAAATCCTACACTCACTGCGAACAGATGGATATTAACACTGTTCACAGTGAGTGCAGAATTAATTTTTAGATCCAAATCGCCATATGAACAATAGTCATGGTGATTCGTTAAAGCATAGTCCATATTCTTGTCGTAGAGCCAGCTTCCAGTATTACACTGAGAAACAGTCATGTAACCTCCTGTGTAACATCTGAAGATGAGCCTGGGAAGGTTCGAAAACCGGTTTGTGGAATAAATAACTATTTAAAAAAGTGTCTGCTTGCAGTTCTCTGTAAGTATATGCTCAACGATTATTAACATTTCTCTTTCTGAATACCTAAAGTATCTCCTCATAACCTGCAATGACAACAATAGCCTGATATTTGCTGGCGGAATATCATTCTTTTATTTTGTAAATGAGTGAACAGCACACATTTCATCAAACATTCTATGGTCCATGAGTATTCAACTCTTTGGAAAGAGTTGTTTATGTTCTGTTTCTAGGGGTACAAAGGTGTGAACTTATTTTACATTGCTGAAAATATTTGCATTTTTATTACAAAATTTTACATTCGTCTTTGTGTAGTACTGGTGTCCATACATGCGTTGTTTTTAATTTGTGCGACGAAGCGCACCCTTGAGCGAATGTTCCTCATTCCTAGCTGGATACAGCCCGCCAGCCTGATGATCTTCAGTTCTCCCGGTTCTGAAAAGAAAGCGGACAATTTATTTAATCTCAAATCATATAAGTGCAAATCAGTTGTGTAAAGTTGTCGTATTTAGTTGGGGTACTGGTCTCGATGCAGGTGTCCACACTACTCTTGCCTCTGCATGCCTCTTAATGTGCATAGAACCGCTTTAACCTGCACGAACTAGTACCTGCTTGGGTTCACAAATTTAACGCCTACACCCCCCCCCCCCTCCCCCCAAATCCCCAGCCACCAATTTCCAAATTGAGGATTAATTCCTCAGTGCCTCACCATGTGTCTTACCAATGCCCACAACTTTTAGTCAAGCGGTGCCATAAATAGGTTTTCTCCCTGCCTCGCTTCAGTGAGTCTTCATTGGTTACCGTACCCACACTACTTAATAACTAAAGCTCGAAGTGTTCTCGTCTCAACTGTTTATCGTCCATGTTTCACTTCCGAACGATCCTACATACCGGACAATTACTTTCAGACAAGACTTTCTATCGTCAAATTTATTTGAGTTCTATCCTTTTTCGTTTTTCAGGAAAGCTTTAGTTTCCTACGTATCGCATCCGTAGTGATCGCTAAGACAAGCTCAGACGAGTTACAGCGCACACAGAATCGTTTGAATAGCCCCGCGTGCTGTTTGAATGAGAAGAATAACAATAACTTGTACAGTGGGAAGTGCTCTGTGCCATACAATGCACAGTGGTTTCCAGTAGGACTCTTGATAATTTTGTAAGTACAGGGAATTCAATACATCGAAAGAAAGTATCGATAAATCGACGGAATAAATATCGACGTTCTTAGCTATAAAAATATCGGCAGCACATTGTAAATATACTGCCGGTTTTAGAGCTGTATATTTAAGTATTGGTTTATCATTAGGTATTCTGTAAAGCAACAAGCTAGCAGTCTGCCTATCGCCCTTCACACTTGGCGATAACCACTTTACTAACAACCATAAATGCATGTAAGTGGCACAATAAAATGTGTCCGATGGGTCCGTCGTTCGGTGTTGTCACATATCGGATTTGTCCGGAACACTTCAAAAGCGGTTCAAATGACTCTGAACACTATGGGACTTAACATTTGAGGTCGTCAGTCCCCTAGAACTTAGAACTGCTTAAACCTAACTAACCTAAAGACATCACACACATCCATGCCCGAGGCAGGATTCGAACCTGCGACCGTAGTGGTCGCTCGGTTCCAGACTGAAGCGCCTAGAACCGCCCGGCCACACCGCCCGGTGGAACACTTTATGTCAACATTCCTGTTTTTTTTCATTTTTGCAAACTGCAGCGACCTAGCAGTTGGAGTGTCATTATTGCGTGGTGAAGCTAAGCGTTGCAGTTTTTGCTGGTAGCGCCGAGCGCCGACCACAACATTCCCCTCACACGTCTCCACCCACGACAAAGACCTGTCTTAATTAGATTTTTATTCGTCATTTTCAGCAACTGTTTTTGAAGAATGTCGATGTGAAGAAATAGCACACAAGTTGCGTTGCCGCGCAGGACTTGCCGAGCAGTCTAAGGCGCTGCAGTTATGGACTTTGCGGCTGGTCCCGGCGGAGGTTCGAGTCCTCTCTCGGGCATGGGTGTGTGTGTTTGTCTTCAGGATAATTTGGGTTAAGTAGTGTGTAAGCTTAGGGGCTGATGACTTTAGCAGTTAAGACCCATAAGATTTCACACAGAATTGAACATTTCCAAGTTGCGTTAAAAATTACTGTTTTGATATCCATATATCGATAGCCTTGGGAGAGCCAGCCCTGGCAAAACAGTACCATCTGGTGAGCAATATGTATGAGACAGGCGAAATACCCTCAGACTTTAAGAAGAATATAATAATTCCAATCCCAAAGAAAGCAGGTGTTAACAGATGTGAAAATTACCGAACTATCAGTTTAATATGTCACGGCTGCAAAATACGAACGCGAATTCTTTACAGACGAATGGAAAACTGGTAGACGCCGACCTTGGGGAAGATCAATTTGGATTCCGTAGAAATGTTGGAACACGTGAGGCAATACTGACCCTAAGACTTATTTTAGAAGATAGATTAAGGAAAGGCAAGCCTAGGTATCCAGCATTTGTAGACTTAGGGAAAGCTTTTGACAATGTTGACTGGAATACTTTCTTTCAAATTCTGAAGGTGTCAGGGGTAAAATACAGGGAGTGGAAGGTGATTTACAATTTGTACAGAAACCAGATGGCAGTTATAAGAGTCGAGGGGCATGAAAGGGAAGCAGTGGTTGGGAAGGGAGTGAGACAGGGTTGTAGCTTATCCACGATGTTATTCCATCTGTATATTGAGCAAGGAGTAAACGAAATAGAAGAAAAATTCGGAGAATTAATTACAATCCATGGAGAAGAAATAAAAGCTTTGAGGATCACCGACGACATTGTAATTCTGTCAGAGACAGCAAAGGACCTGGAAGAGCAGTTGAACGGAATGGACAGTGTCTTGAAAGGAGGATATAAGATGAACAATAACAATAGCAAAACGAGGATAGTGAAATGTAGTCGAATTAAATCGGGTGATGCTGAGGGAATTAGATTAGGAAATGAGAAAGTAGTAAATGAGTTTTGCTATTTGGGGAGCAAAATAACTGATGATGGTCGAAGTGTAGAGGATATAAAATGTAGACTGACAATGATAAGGAAAGTGTTTCTGAAGAAGAGGAATTTGTTAACATCGAGTATAGATGTAAGTGTCAGGAAGTCGTTTCTGAAAGTATTTGTATGGGGTGTAGCCATGTATGGAGGTGAAACGTGGACGATAAATAGTTTAGACAAGAAGAGAATAGAAGCTTTCGAAATGCGGTGCGACAGAAGAATGCTGGTGGGTAGATCACATAACAAATGAGGAGGTACTGAATACAATTGGGAAGAAGAGAAATTTGTGGCACAACTTGACTAGAAGAAGGGATCGGTTGGTAGGACATGTTCTGAGGCATCAAGGGATCACCAATTTAGTATTGCAGGGCAGCGTGGAGGGTAAAAATTGTAGAGGGAGACGAAGAGATGAATACAGTAAGAAGATTCAGAAGGATGTGGGTGGCAGTAGTTATTCGGAAATGAAGAGAATTGCACAGGATAGAGTAGCGTGGTGAGCTGCATCAAACCAGTCTCAGGACTGAAGACCAGTACAACATATCGATGTATCGGGATAAGAAACATCGCCTATACAGGGTGATTCACGAAGATTTGCAAATTGTTTTTTAACAAAACTGGTTTGCTGTTTCTTCACGTCGGAAATCTTATTGTCCAATTCACACTGTTCACCCCAGCGCAATCGTACTTCATCTTTTATGCCACATACACTTGTTTCACACAGTCACAGAGACCGTTTGGACATGACGAAAGCTCAAAAAGTGGTAAGACTCCTTCGAACAGTGAAGGTAAAATTACGTTTTACTACAATTTCAAATGAGCAGCTTCAAATGTTATCCGGAAATTGTGAAAAAAATATAATAAAAATATCGGGGCTCGATATTGCTGTTTTGATGTCCATATATCGATGTATGGGGGTAAGAAACATCGCCTATACAGGGTGATTCACGAAAATAAGGAAATATTTTAATATGTTATTCTACAAGTAAAGAAAAAATTTCACATAAACATAGGTCCGCAAATGTTTAGTTACGGAGTTATGGCTAATAAAAGATTTTGCCTGATTAGCAATTTCACTAATATGAAGTAAAAACAAAACTATACGAGGCTGAAGTTGAGCATGATTTCGATTTATTTTATTGTTATTGGTCTGGTGAATCTAATAAAACGCGTCCCAAACGTGTATCTGCAGCAGTTTTCCAGAACATCCAGAGAAGCAAAGATTATTATACAAGTAAATTTGTTTACTTTTCATTAAGAATGCAGAAATGTTTGTCATTGTTGGGTATCGTTACTGGTTTGTTTCAGTCGTTTCCTACCCTTGAAATGAGTTTTCTGTATTGTCCAGAGAAAGAACATAATAACAACAGTGTATTTAAGTGAAACCACATAGTTTGTAGATTATTTATGAAATAGGGATGCCTAAATAAAAGCAATTTATCTGACACATCATACAGTTTCAGTTAACGTTATTAAAATCATTTTTCCAAACTTAAATTCTCTACAACTTCTGTTGAAAACTTTCAGAATTTTCTGGAATTTAAAAAATAAATTGGGACAAGTAGTTAATAAATTCTTGCTTCTCTTGATGTTCCAAAAGTACTGCAGATACACGTCTGGGAAATGCTTTATTAGATTCAACAGATCAATAACAACAAAATAAATGGAAATCGTGGTTTACTTTAACCTTGTACAGTTTTTCGATGGTTTCATATTAGGGACGTTGCTAAATTTCAGGCAAAATCTTATATTGTAACTTCGTAACTAAATATTTGCTGACCTATGTTTATATGAAACTTTTTTCTTTAGTTTTACTTGTAGAATAACATATTAAAATATTTGCAAATCTTCGTGAATCACCCTGTATATATCGATACTTTTGGTAAAAGCCGATACATCGATATTTTATCAACAGCTCTCGTTTACAGAGTATGGATGAACATGGAGATTACGGAAGAATGGAGTTCAAAATACAGCCACAAAAAACATTCAAGATTAACTCACAAAGAACCCCTGGAGTGCGAGGTCACAAAAGGCCAATGGTGTTTATGGCATTCGACGCACCAAATATTGTCTACCAGGCAACCACGATATTGGCTGCTAATGGCAACAGGCGGCGGGACTGGAGGTATCCAGTGGTGTCCAGAGTTTGGTTGTTTGGGGGAGGAGACCAGACAGAAAGGTCATCAGTCTCATCGGATTAGGGAAGAATGGGGAACGAAGTCGGCTGTATCCTTTCAAAGGAACCATCCCGGCATTTGCATGGAGCGATTTAGGGAAATCACGTAAACCTAAATCAGGATGGCCGGACGCGGGATTGAACTGCCGTCCTCCCGAATGCGGGTCCAGTGTGCTAGCCACTGCGCCACCTGGCTCGGTGGTGTGCAGAGCATGAGGCTACGGAGCAAAGTTGAGCTGCTTAGTCGACGAGTAACTCATAACAGTGCTATAGCACTACAGGCGATGACATAAAGCAGAGAAATGGCCACAATAAACAAAGCTAACCTTGCATTATATCTACAACAGTTTCCGAAGTTGACATTTCGTCTGAAGGCAACCCAAGGAAATTTACAGAGAGAGAAAGAAGTGGCAGATGAAATATTAGCGTTTCTGCAGGATGAATCAATGCAATGTTTGGTGTCATATCTGCTCGACTGCGTGGACAATGTACGGTGGAGTACATAGGAGACTATATGTGCTTAATAAATGAAAGTGATATTGAAACAGATGTCGAGCCACGAGGTTCATCATCCTTATCACAGATCCCGTCTCCCATGAGACGTAGTAAACGACAAGCCTTGTCCATGAGCGGGCAGTAAACACAACTACGTACATGGAAGGCCATCCGCAGCATAGTACAAGAATAATTATGAACAGATTTCGAATAAATACGTAGCACTATGACCGTAATGTGCATAAGAAAAAATACGGATATTCAAGAGAGGAGAATCCGCACTTGTTATAAAAGCTGGTGTTCTCGCGTTCCGAGAACGCTCGATACACTTCACAGGATGTGTGTGATAGTGATCTTCTACGTTATGCACACGAAATTAAGCGCGATGTAGATTACAGTGATTTCAAGGGAAACAGTGAACGGTTGCATAGCTTCAAACAATGCTGCAGAATTGGAAGGGGTAAGATGAAATTTCAAACAAGTCGTCAACTTCACAACGCACAGCAAACTGCACAATCGGCCCGAGAATTTGTAGATTGGATAAACAAACTTATCCAATCATACAGTAAGGAATTTGTTTTCAACTCCCACCAATCGGGATTTGAACACGAAATGCATATGAAAGGAACCCTCGAAATTACAGGTACCAAGAGAGTTGTAACAAGCTCAACGAACATCAATGCCTTAACTCACTCGTATACAATTATGTTGACTCTTACTCTGGATGGTAAATTGGCTGGAAAGTTATTTATTGTGGTGTAAGATGTTGAAGATCCTCTGCTCCCTACGATTCTTTCTCGTATGCTTGAACTTTCGAGGGAAGAAGGGCATGCTTACGTTAGAGCAAGTGAGGATGGTAAAATGGGCCTAAGAAAACTATAACTATGGTATGAGCACGACTTTCGGCCAATACCTGGTCAAAATAACTTGCGTGATTCCTGGTCTGCGTACAAAAATCATATTCCTTTGGAGCAAACGATCCCTCCCAAAAAAAGCGTGTGACATTACAGTTCACACCACCTTGAACGACTGGGCAAATTCAGCTTCCGGATGTTTTTTTTTTTCCATGCCTATAAAACATATTACCACACTATCTGCAGGTAAGCCTTAAAGGATATCCAGTTTCACGCTAAGCTCCACGATAGACTGTTTCGCTTTCGGTTGCATGCATTCCATCAGTTCTCATCACCCCGTTGCAGCAACGTGATTGTACATCACGGTTTGCAGCTCTCAAGGAGTTCGCCTTCGATCTTGATGGTGTGGACTTGAGTGATCACTGTGGGGCACCAGTTTTCATTCTGGGTCCATTGTGTAAGTTAATGGTTCGTTGTGGACATTTGTTAAATGTCGACGATGTCCATTTTGTGACGTGTAATACACACATCCCAAAGAAGGTCGATTTCTGTAGCTGCCTGACACTCATTTTCTGTCGTCCTCGTGACGCATGTGGTAAGACATTAGCAGCGAATATTTTTCCTGTCATAATTGTTAACACAACACTTTCAAATGAGCCTTGCTAAAGACTAAACTTCCTATCTCGCACTCGAGGGGTGCCTTGTGAGTGAAATAAAATTATCTGACATTTGTAGAGGGGATTTTAAGTCTAACTTGCAACATGTGTTCCAAATCCCTCAGTCTACCAATCAGGTGAATATTACATTATGTGATGACAGCGTATCCGGGACGTTACAGGAATATGTGTATTTTGTAAGTTACCGTTCACGGTGTGCCCTGCTACAAATAATTTGTTGTATTAATTTCGCAAGTGTCATCTGGCTATGATTTCTCGTATATCGAGCGTTTGTGGTTTTAGATGGGCTAAATGACACTGTGTTCAGAAGAAGGCAACCAAGCGTCGGTGAACGATAGATAGGAAGTATTGACTTGACAGGAGACATGAAGGGTAAAAACATGCTAAGCAAATATCGAGGACGGCGGTAAGTTTCTGGTGGAAATTATGGTAACACTGCTGCAACAAACTTGGTAACCCAACGACGTTGCTATCCACAGCACAAGTGAGTACCACATACGGGGGAACCTGCTCGACTGGAACGGACGGTGTGATGAGAAAAGAACATGAAATGAGAGTAAATCAAAGAAAAACGAAAGTAATGAGAAGTAGGAGAAGTGAGACTAACTTAACACGAAAAACATGGACTACAAAGAAGAAGAAGTGAGGGAATTCTGTTACACTGGAGGCAAAATAGCACGTGACGAACGAAGCAAGGAGGACACAAAGAGCACACTAGCACAGGCAAAGAACTCAGTCCTCAGTACAAACAAAGTGAGCTTGTATCAAATATATTCTGAGAATGCACGTGTGTAGCACAGTAACATACCGAGGTGACTCATGGACTGTGGGGAAATCGGAAAATAAGAGGATCGAATCGACTGAGGCGTGGTGTTAAGAGTTAGGGGAACTGATACAGTAAGTAATGAAGATGTAAGGGTCTCCGCAGAATCGACGAGGAGAGGAACATGTGCAAAGTATTGACAAGAAGAACTGTCAGGGTGACAGGACACGTGTTAAGACATCATGGTACTAGACTTCTGTGGGGGATAAAAACTGCAGGGGAAGACATCGATAGGGATACATACAACAGTTAATTGTGGACGCATGTGCAAATGTTACTCTGAGATTAAGAGTTAGTTTAAGACTGATGAGAGAAGGGAAAAAGAGAAAATAGTGATTTCAAATGGCTCTGAGCACTACGGGACTTAACATCTATGGTCATAAGTCCCCTAGAACTTAGAACTACTTAAACGTAACTAACCTAAGGACATCACACAACACCCAGTCATCACGAGACAGAGAAAATCCCTTACCCCGCCGGGGATCGAACCCGGGAACCCTGGCGTGGGAAGCGAGAACGCTACCGCACGACCACGAGCTGCGGACAAAATAGTGATTTGCAAAGTCTTCAGTGACACAACGATTGAAATTGAACGTAGAGTATTTTCTGTCAGTTTTATAGCATGAATCCTTGTATAAGGCAGTAATCCTTTTCTGTGGAGCGCGCCCCGCTAGAGGGGCGTCATAACACTAAATGGTGGAGGGAGAGAAAATTCAAAACTAATTAATTTACTAAAACGAAAGCAGACGAGCGACGCGAGTGCCTTTGCTAACAGCACGACATGGCTTGCAGAGCCTCTTCTGGGCTCGTAACGGTATCGGTTGAAACCTAGACGACTGGAAACGGTGGCCTGGTCAGGTGAGTCCCTGTTTCATTTGATAAGAGCCGATGGTAGGATTCCTGTGTGGCGCAGAATCCACAAAGGCACGGACGCAAGTTGTGAACAAGGTACTGTGCAAGCTGATGACTGTTTCATAATGGAGTGAGCTGTGTCAACATAGAACTGACTGGGTCCTCTGGTCCAAATGAACCACTCAATTGCCATCTGACCTCGTTCATGGATTTCATGTTCCCAAACAAAGATGGTTTTTATGGATCCACAGTGCCACTGGGTGACAGTTGTTTGCGATTGGTTTGAAGAACATTCTGGACAGTATGAGCGGATGATTTCGTCAATCAGATCGCCCAACATGAATGCAATCGAACATTTATGGGATATAATCGCACCGGTAACAATTTCGCAATTATAGACGACAGCATGGCTCAGTATTTCCGCAGGGCACTTCCAACTATTTGTTGAGTCCACGCCACGTCGAGCTGCTGCATTGCGCCGGGAAAAAGGAAGTCGGACACGATATTAGGAGGCATCCCATGACTTTTGTAATGTCTGCGTGTGCACCTACAATATTACATTCAAAAATGGTTCAAATGGCTCTGAGTACTATGGGACTTAACATCTGAGGTTATCAGTTCCATAGAACTTAGAACTACTTAAACCTAACTAACCTAAGTACATCACAGACATCCATGCCCGAGGCAGGATTCGAACCTGCGACCGTAGCAGTCGCGCGGTCCCGGACTGAAGCGCCTAGAACCGCTCGGCCACCCCGGCCGGCCACCATTCCATCATGGTACTACACATAACTCAGGAAATATGACGTCGTAAACACTATCATGTGTGAAAAACTGCAGTATCGTGCACGAAGTTTTAATGTATTCATTCTTTACTGCTACGACACTGCTATAGTCGAGGCAGTTTAAGGAAATCTCTAATTTCTGGCTACGGTTTTGACAGCTGTCAACTTCGAAACGCAAACGGCTCTAGGAAAAAAAAAAATCACCACCCTTAGAACTACGAACGGACATTCCCATAAAGACGTTTACAAAATCGCATTGCAGACACGCGAAGCGCCTTTGCCCAGCGTACATGATCTTACCGCGATATTGCACTGCAGTCACAGTTCATTTTTCTCATTCTAATAGAAAACTTGCAAAATGAATGTCCTAGGAATTTCGGGTTTGCAACTAGTCCACCTACAAAAGGGGAGTGCATCAGTAGAGCACAATGCATTCAAGTGAACTCCCGTCCACAAGAGGTTACTTTTTGACTTGCATCCATTGAAACATTCACATTCCGTCCGAAGTAGTATTTACGAACGCGCGTTGCGGAACAGTGAAAGCAGGCAGCATTCAAATACAGCTGCATGATTTAACAATTCCCAGCCCCTGTGTGAATAAAATAGTCCTGACACTCGATATGTTGCGGAATCGTGATCTTGTTTATAATCGGTTTGACGGGAACTGTCTTGGCCTCAGGAGAACAAGCTCCGAATTCGCATACAGCGCAGGCAACCGAGATTTGCAGTTCTGGAGGAGCAGATGTGACACACAGACGTTAGGATCGCGTGCAAGTTTTGCATCACCTGCACATTGTGTCTCGTAATTGCGTTGTATAAACATGTACAGGATAGTAGTGCCACAGCTGAATGCTAATGGGATGTGTGATTTTCTCCATTGCAGCTGACCGGTAGGAGGCGCATGCGCCGTGAGTCATCAGCACCAGAAAAGAAACAAGAAGAGATGCTGGTGCTGATGACTCACGGCGCATGCGCCTCCTACTGGTCAGCTGCAATGGAGAAAATCACACATCCCATTAACATTCAGATGTGGCACTACTATCCTGTACACGTATATATACCAAGTTGCACGGTTGGTCTGTTTGATCCAAAAGTGGTGGACTTTCGGTTTCGTTGCTGCAGATGTCAGTGACTCTTCATGTGTCATCCACAGGTTGTGGAGACGCTACAGACAGACAAGTCAGTACACAATGCTAGTTGGAAAAGGTCGCTGATGCATTACAGCTCCAAGTGGAGACCGATCTCTGGCGCTCTCTGGGTTGCGCCATTGCACTGATATCGCCAGATCGCCGCAAGAACATCACAGAAAAGGCCACTGGAGCCGCTGTGTCCGATCAGACTGTAATGAACAGATATGCTACGAGAAAGACTCCCACGACCCAGACGTCCCGTTCGAGTACTCCGCTTGACACAACAACATCTAGCAGCCCACCTTCAGCTCTGCCGTTCCCATGTCAGCTGGCAACTTCATTACTGGCGAGTCCAGATGGCCTCAGGTGGAAGTTGATGGCCTTGTTCATGTGCGGAGACTTGTGGCTGGAGGTACCTGCCAAACATTGTCTAGGAAATCGACAGACGTATTGGTGGGGGGGCTTCAGTGCTGATAACCACACGGATCTTGTCCTTGTGCCTCGTCGCTTTACCGCCAGGCAGTGCATCGAACAGATCTTGTTGGACTGTGTTGTGGCTGCTGCATACGATGGTGGCCCTGAATTCCTGCTAATCCAGGGCCTACGTGGTGGGCATCAGCACTGATGTCTTGCGAAGCCTGGACATTGAAGTAATGGAACGGCCAGTGGTGTGTCGCAAACTAAACCCCATGGTGCATAATTGGGACACGCTTGACAGACTTGTTAGAGGTCGTCTCGTTCCACCACAGACTCTCCAAGAAATCTCGTGGGCTCACATTGAAGAATGGGATTGGACACCACAGGGTGACCTTCGTAGACTTACATTGAACTTGCCTCATAGGTGTCAGGCAGTGATTAACAATTACACAGGGCATGCAAGTTACTCAAGATCTCAAAGTCCAATGAAAACTACCCACGATGACAGGATCAGTGATCGTTTCCACATTCTTTTCGACACCTGCCTGACATTTCAGTTCTTTTTATGTAAACCATCGAGGATGTAATGATGTTTCGTTGTGTACTTAATTTGTTTGAAGTGAAAAATTATAATTTCGCAACATACCTGGTCCTCAGTTATTACAGTGGAGTATGGCAGATGCCCAAATCCAGGCTCCCATAATTCTTTTCACAATATGGGTGTGGATATTATGATCATTGGCACGCTAATATGGACCCACTTCAGTGTGCTAGTTGTTTCTTTTCTGCATGAAACAGTCTTCCTGCAAACACATCACACAATTTCCTACCTGATGTTTCCTGCACAGTCATAACTGCTCCACTAAGTGGGCAACACCTGTCAGTACATGCCAACTGTTTTAGCGTCAACACATCCCCAGTTCAAGAACTGACTTGCTGCATATGGGAAAATAAGCGTTAACGCCTTGCTCTTTCCGCAAGTACTTGGATGTACTAACCAACCTAAAAACATACTACTCCTAATATCTACACTACCGGCCATTAAAATTGCTACATCAAGAAGAAATGCAGATGATAAACGGGTATCCGTTGGAGAAATATATCATACTAGAAATGACATGTGATTACGTTTCCATGCAATTTGGGTGCATAGAACCTGAGAAATCAGTACCCAGAACAACCACCTCTGGCCGTAATAACGGCCTTGATACTCCTGGGCATTGAGTCAAACAGAGCTTGGATGGCGCGTACAGATACAGCTGCCCATGCAGCTTCAACACAATACCACAGTTCATCAAGAGTAGTCACTGGCGTATTATGACGAGCCAGTTGCTCGGCCACCGGTGATCAGACGTTTTCAATTGGTGAGAGATCTGGAGAATGTGCTGGTCAAGGCAGCAGTCGAGCATTTTCTGTATCCAGAAAGGTCCGTAGAGCACCTGCAACATGCGGTCGTGCATTATCCTGTTGAAATGTAGGGTTTCACAGGGATCGAATGAAGGGTAGAGCCACGGGTCGTAACACATCTGAAATATAACGTCCACTGCTCAAAGTGCCGTCAATGCGAACAAGAGGTGACCGAGACGTGTAACCAATGGCACGTCATACAATCACGCCGAGTGACACGCCAGTATGGCGATGACAAATACACCCTTCCAATGTGCGTTCACCGTGATGTCGCATAACATGGATGCGACCATCATGATGCTGTAAGCAGAACCTGAATTCATCAGAAAAAATGACGTTTTGCGATTGGTGCACCCAGGTTCATCGTCGAGTACACCATCGCAGGCTCTCCTATCTGTGATGCATCGTCAATGCTAACCGCAGCCATGCTCTTCGAGCTGATAGTCCATGCTGCTGCAAACGTCGTCGAACCGTTCTTGCAGATGGTTATTGTCTTACAAACGTCCCCATCTGTTGACTCAGGGATCGAGACGTGGCTGCCCTATCCGTTACAGCCATGCGGATAAGATGCCTGTCATCTCGACTGCTAGTGATACGAGGCCGTTGGGATCCAGCACGGCGTTCCGTATTACCCTCCTGAACCCACAGATTCCATATTCTGCTAACAGTCATTGGATCTCGACCAACGCGAGCAGCAATGTTGCGATACGATAAACCGCAATCGCGATAGGCTACAATCCGACCTTTATCAAAGTCGGAAACGTGATGGTTCGCATTTCTCTTCCTTACACGAGGCATCACAACAACGTTTCACCAGGCAACGCCGGTCAACTGCTGTTTGTGTATGAGAAATCGGTTGAAAACTTTCCTCATGTCAGTCCGTTGTAGGTGTTCCCACCGGCGCCAACCTTGTGTGAATGCTCTGAAAAGCTAATCATTTGCATATCACAGCATCTTCTTGCTGTCGGTTAAATTTCGCGTCTGTAGCACGTCATCTTCGTGGTGTAGCAATATTAATGGCCAGTAATGTATAATAATTGGTCTGTAGATAAAGTCAACAGAGATGCAATATTGTTCAGTACACCTTCATCAGTCACCAATAAAAATACCTGCAGTTATACCCCCAACACCCTGTATGCAATAACCACGGAAATCAGTGCGGAACGTACGACGAAGCTATCCGTGAGGACAGAGCGGAGAAATTTGGAGTTAATTGGTTACGTTTGAGTAGAATTGCCAATGCTAAAAGATAAGCAATACTGCGTGTAATAACCGCAGAAATAAATGTGGAACGTACGACGAATGTATCCGTTAGGAGAGTGCGGCGAAATTTTCAGTTAGTGGGCTATGGCAGCAGACGACTGACGCGAGAGCCTCTGGTAACAGCGCGACATCGCCTGCTGCGTCCCTGCTGCGTTCATGGTGGTATCGGTTGCTGCTTAGACTACTTGGAAACCGTGGCCTGGCCGAGTGAGTCCCGACTTCAGTCAGATACCTAGCCGAACGTTCCGCACGGTTCGTAACTTCCAAGGAGTTCGCCTTCGATCTTGATGGAGTGAGATTTAGTTATCACTGTGGCGGGCCAGTTTCCGTTCTGGGTCCATTGTGTAGATTAATGCTTTGTTTTGAACATTTCTTGGCTGTCGACAATTTCTATTTTGTGAAGTATAATACACACATCCCATAGCAATTTTGATCCAATTTTTCTGTTGGATCTTCATACACAAACCTCATTATCTTACATTCCAGATAGCAATTTTATTGATATAGTTCCCACACCTTTTTTAGCTTCGTCTTCACTTTGCATACATCTACAGCTAGTAGTAAAAGAAATTTTCCAAAACTGTCAACTTCAGCCGTAGAAAAGAATACTTTTTAGTCAACGCATTCCGAGTCCACTTTGAAAGATTTTGCTAATATGAAGGTTAGAAAAGTATCAATGGTAGTGTTCCAGTGTTGCAGACCCAACGAGGCCATGGACGCAAGTTGTGAACAAGACACTGTGCAAGCTGGTGGCGGCTCCGTAATGGTGTGGGCTGTGTTTACATGGAATGGACTGGATCATCTGGCGCAACCGAACCGATCATTGACCGGAAATGGTTACGTTCGGCTACTTGGAGACTATTTCCAGCCCTTCGTGGAGATCACTTACATGGATGACAAAGCGCAAAGTCAGCGGCCCACAATTGTTCGCGATGGTTTGTAGAACGTTCTGGACAGCTAGAGCGAATGATTTGTGCACACGGATCGCCCGACATGAATCCTATCGAACGCTTACGGGAGATAATCGAGAGCTCAGTTCGTGCATAAACTCCTGTATTGGCAACATTTTCGCAATTACGGACGGCTGTAGAGGCAGCATTGCACAATATTTCTGCAGAGGAATTCCAAGGAGTCGTGGAGTCCGTCGCACATCGAGTTGCTACAATACGCCGAGCAAAGTGAAGTCTGACGCGATGTTAGGAGGTACGCCGTAACCTCTGAAGGTCACCTTAGTGCACGTCCCACTAAAGTAACGCGCAGTTTTCAGCGTTGGGACGTTTGTATCTCAAATGATTCTAGTGCTGCCATGTAGCGAGGCGCTTTCGGAACGTGCGGAAAAGTACTTCGGACCACGGAATTGGTACAAAGAAGGTTTTGAGTGATCAAGTGGGGAGGTGTGTTTGTAGGTGCCATATTATGTTTGTTTCACAAAAAAGAGGTCAAATCATCGCCTTCTCCATTCCAAGAATCTGTGAATTGTATTTTCTTACATATCATAGACATTGTTCTGAAACATTACTACACATCTAGTAATTCTGCTAGTAGTGGGCCGTTTATGTCCCAGGCAACTTCATGGAAAGAAAAAAGGTTGGTACGTGAAAGCTCAAAACATTTTCCAAATGTTATATTCAGAACTTGAGTGCTATATTTTACGTTTTTCATTGTCAGGAGAATAAATGTGTTTCGGTACTGATTTGTCGCACTTTTTTCCATAATTGCGATCGTTACAAAATCATTCTAAAATTAAAAGTTTGTCTATGAAATCGTAGGTTCACATGAATCTACACCGAAGCGTCAAAGAAACTAGTGTAGGCATGCGTATTCAAATACAGAGATATGTAAACAGGCAAAATGCTGCGCTGCGATTGGCAATCCCTATATAAGACAACAGTTGTTAGGTCGGTTGCTGCTGCTACAATGGCAGGTTATCAAGATTTAAGTGAGTTTGAACGTGATGTTATAGTCAGCGCACGAGCGACGTGGCACAGCATCTCCGAGGTAGCGATAAAATGGGGATAGCCGGCCGGTGTGGCCGTGCGGTTCTAGGCGCTACAGTCTGGAGCCGGGCGACCGCTACGGTCGCAGGTTCGAATCCTGCCTCGGGCATGGATGTGTGTGATGTCCTTAGGTTAGTTAGGTTTAATTAGTTCTAAGTTCTAGGCGACTGATGACCTCAGAAGTTAAGTCGCATAGGGCTCAGAGCCATTTGAACCATTTTTTTTTAAAATGGGGATTTTCCCGTACGGCCACTACACGAGCGTACCTTGAATATCATAATCTGGTAGTTCATCAAACCTCTGACATTGTTGCCGCCGGATAAATAACCTGCAAGAACTAGATCAACGACGACTGAAGAGAATCGGTCAACGTGACAGAAGTGAAACCTTTCATGTTTCATGTGCTTCGACTGTTACAACGGCAGTCTTATTTCTGTCCAAGTTGTAAATAACTTGGCGTTTCGTGTGTACTATCAATGGTACTTTCGGTATTGAATCAAGCGTTGTCAATATGCGGCATTGCAATAATGAATTTAATTGTCATTACATAGTGTTAATCAGTTAGGACGATTACATCACATCTCACATGTGTGGCGAATGAAATCCTTAATTTAAAAAATGTCGTTCACCCTAGTGTCGCTACCCTCACGCTTACATCTTCAACAAGTATCAGGCATGGAATTAAAAATTAATAAGGTAGTTTACACTTCACACTGTAACCCGCCAGTATATTTTTGGTCCATCACACAACAACATTATGTGCACAGTCGGACGTTCCAGAAACCGCATGTGCCTTCTGTGATAAATTAACTCTTGACCTTTCGTTGCAAATTAATTACTTTTGGTGCTTCACTTCTTTCAGTGACAGATACGACGAAACACGGGAGAAGGTTGGCCACACAAGCGACACACAGCATTTGGCTTTCTCTCTCACCCCCTCCCCTCCCTTACACGTTAATTCGCTTCCCTTGCGTTCTTAGTAAGACCTCTAAGAAGAAATCTAAATCAACTGGTCGTGGAAAATTCAAATCCTCCAGAATCATCGTGAAAATCGGTTTTGTTTCTTTTGAAATAAGCAATACAAAGACATTCCTCTGTAACAGAAATAGAGTTTTAAAGTGTTAGATAGCAGCAGAAGTATTTATTATTAATCTTTTAAGGAAATTGTCCAGAGCTTTAAAACCTTTTAGCAGAATCAAAAAGAACTAGACATGCTGAACTGTTATAGTTTTAATAAAAATGTGAATCTGCTGAACTGAATGGAACGAATGAAAATAAAAATTTATGTTATTCTGTTTGAGTGTTTCTTCTTCTTCTTTTATTTTCTGCCATCTTAGGAGCACGTTACTTCCGGTCTTAATTTAGTCCGATATTCTTCCTTTCTCGTACTTTGCAAGCTTTTTCACCCTGTCTTCATGAACATTTCTTAGCTTAATAACGGAAATTTTTAATTCTGTAATTTTCCAATTATTTCGTTTTCCATAGGGAAAAATGGGACAGAGCTAAACAAAATCATCTAATTTTATACTGATGTTTTAAACATAAGATATTCCTTGACTGCGTAAGTTGTGAGTTCCACGTCAAGAAAACTCAACACCGAGTAGTTAAATTTTCGAAAATTTACATGAAAGAACTTAAAAAGTGCCACAACACGACGTGGCATCGACTCGACTAATGTCTGAAGTAGTGCTGGAGAGAACCGACACCATGAATCCTGCAGGGTTGTCCATAATTCCGTAAGAGTACGAGTGGGTTGAGATCTCTCCAGAACAGCACATTGCAAAGCATCCCAGGTATGTTCAGTAATGTTCATGTCTGGGGAGTTTGGTGGCCAGTGGAAGTGTTTAAATTGAGAAGAATGTTCCTGGAGCCACTCTGTAGCAATTCTGGACGTGTGGGGTGTCGCATTGTCCTGCTGGAATTGACCAAGTCCGTCGGAATGCACAATGGACACGAATGGACGCAGGTGATCAGACAGCATGCATACGCACGTGTCACCTGTCAGAGACGTATCTAGACGTTTGAGGGCTCCCATATCACGCTAGCTGCACATGCCCCACACCATTACAGAGCCTCGAGGAGCTTGAACAGTCCCCTACTTACATGCACCGTCCATGGGTTCATGTGGTTGTCTCCATACCCGTACACGTCCAATGTTGGTGTTGACGGGCCCAGGCGAGGCCTGGTGCACTCATCAACCGTGCACGAGTGGACCTTCATCTCCGAAAGCTCATATCGATGATATTTCGTTGAATGGTTCACAAGCTGACACTTGTTGTTGGTCCAGCACTGAAATCTGCAGCAATTTGCGGGAGAGTTGTACTTCTGTCACGGTTAAAAGATTCCCTTCAGTCGTCGTTGGTCCCGTTCTTGCAGGACCTTTGTCTGGCCCCAGCGATTTCGGAGATTTGATGTTCTACCGGTTTCCTGATACTCATGGCACATTCGTGAAATAGTCGTACAGGAAAATCCCCAGTTCATCGCTACCTCGAAGTTACTGTGTCCCACCGCTCGCGCGCTGACTGTAACACCACATTCAATGTCACATAAATCTTGATAAGCCGTCATTGTAGCAGCCGTAACCGATGTAACAACTGCGCCAGACCCTTTTTGTCTTACATAGACGTTGCCGACCGCAGCGCTGTATTCTGCATGTTTACATATCGCTGTATTTGAATACGCATGCCTATACCAGTTTCTTTGGCGCTTCAGTGTATAATTGTTGTTCCAAACCGATAATCAGAGAACTCGTAGGTGGCGATTAAAACAAAACAGCCATGTCGTGAGAGAAGTGCAACTCAGACGGTGCACCTCATGCTGATACGGTAAATTAAAGAATTGTACACCAGAACCATACAACCCGTTTGCATAATGATATAAGAGTTTTAGCGAATGATTGAGTTTACTTACATCTTGTATATGAATGGTGCGTACGCATTTTCCGTTGACGTTAGTCGTGTCGTCCGGGCACCTGGGAGGCAGTGTAATAGCCGCACCAGGCGCTTTTCCGGACGGAGGCGGCAAGTCGATTGCTGTGTGGGACGGCGCCGTACGGTTGTCCGACGTACTGGCCGCGCTGACGTGGAGCACCATAATGACGCACAGTACGCGCACCGACATACGCATGGTACTAGTTCGCTGCACAGAATAACGTACTGACGGCTTAGCGTCTGCCTTTGTAGCCTCAGCTCAACGGAAATAACGTCACGCTAATCTCTGGAAATGTTGCGAGAGAGTGCATTATGCAAATAGAAACCAGTTACGCGGTGACACCACGCAGAACGGTATTCGTCTTTCCGTGTTCCTTTCTCGAAAACGCACACGGAAAAACCAACAGACAGGTGAGAATTCAATTACTGTCGATCTTGGAGCAGTGTTTCCGTTTTAGTGTCGTTACGCAATGACTTCGCACAAAGAGAAAGAAAGATGTAACAGGCAAACATGATGATGCAGTTAAGTTGTCGATCGGGTGGATTACGTAACGCAGACTCCCGTCATGTTCGAGTCTCTGCTGGACCCCAGGAGATGACGAGTGACCTCCCGGACGACCTGGTGGGAGGGGGCAGCTGACGTCACAAGACAGATGGGAGCGATGTGGATGCTTATAGCGAGAGACTGGTATCTCTGTCTGGAGAAGAACAGAGTGGAGCTTTATCTGGGAGTGGTTGACGTACGAATCAGATTAGTTAGGTTTCTTGCGTGCTTGAGCCGGCCGCGGTGGCCGTGCGGTTCTAGGCGCTTCAGTCCGGAACCGCGGGACTGCTACGGTCGCAGGTTCGAATCCTGCCTCGGGCATGGATGTGTGTGATGTCCTTAGTTTAGTTAGGTTTAAGCAGTCTAAGTTCTAGGGGACTGATGACCTAAGATGTAAGTCCCATAGTGCTCAGAGCCATTTGAAACATTTTTTGCGTGCTTGAGGTTAAAAACGACAAATAATTGTTTGTAAGTTTATTCCTAACCTTTAATGTAGTATGTGCATTATGATATCCTACTTTGGAAACTATGCAAGACAAAACGCTCCGCTAAATGAAGGGGCCCGTGTTCGACTCCTGGCCAAGTCAGAGTTTTACTGCATTTGGAGATAGGGGGGATTAAGTTCAATCTCGGAATTGTCCAAACAACTGTCTCCTGGAATATTTGCCACTGCTGCTGAAACACTCTGCCTTCCTGGATAAAGGAAATGACTGGGAACCCGCTGTAAACGTAACTCCGTGCGTGGGGTCTCTGGTCGTCGCATTTCGAAGTGCTACGTGCCATGTGTGACGTGGTGCCGTTACGCTAGGCTGACTTCGAGTGGTATGGAGGTTTGGAGGTTTGCCGGCTCCATGCTGCCGCTCGTGCTGGCCACCTCCACACCACCCCGATGGGAGTTCGATCGCCTGCTGTGCAGGGTAGTGCGTCATATGTCCGGACAGAACTCGCAGAAATTCCGGTCATCTTTTGTCACCGGCGTCCAGGCCTGTGGAGGGGGGAGGGAGGTATTCAGGTCGATCCTACGCAGGGGGTAGCGTGTCAGGTAAAACCAGACACGTCAGACGACGCGAATCAAGGTTCGCTGGTGACATTGCTATCCCGAGCGAAAGTGAAGAACAATTACGTGATCTGCTGAATCGAATAAACAGTCTACTGAGCACAGAATATGGACTGAGAGTAAAACGAAGTAAGACGAAAGTAATGAGAAGTAGTGCGGTGTTGGAAGAGCTGGAAGGGGGAGGAGGAAATCGACACTGTCGTTTCTCAATTGTCTGCAACAAGACTCGCGGTCTAGGGATAGCGTCTTTGATTAGTAATCATAACATCATAGATGCCGGGTTTGAAACCCGCCACCCCTTAAATTTTGATTAATAGTCAGAATTGACGGCCGAAGACTTCCGGCATAAGAAGTCACCCTCGTTATGCCAACGGCCTTATCAAATAGGACGGACGAGCGGTCACAGGTTCACGGCACTCTCTTGTTCTTGGAGTGGGAAACTCCCCGTAAAGGCGGGAGAATCAGCAATGATCAACGGCGTGAGGAGGCACAGGGCAATGTAAAACACGGTATTAAAGATAAATAGCGTCTATCCACAGGACATGTGGCCGGTAATTGGAAAAATATCATGGTGATCTCTCAGTTGGCAAACGATTCTGGAATAGTCCCCCATTCGGATCTCCGGGACGGGACTGCTAAAGGGGAGGTGACCGTGACAAAAAGATTGAATAATCAACGAAACTATAACGTCCTACGAATCGGGGTGTACAACGTCAGAAGCGTCAACATGGGATCTGAAAACGGAAATGCAAAGGCTCCATTTAAATATAGTAGGGGTCGGTGAAATAAAATGGAAAGAAGACAAGGATTTTTGGTGTGATGAGTATAGGTTAATATCAACAGCAGGATTCGTTATGAATAGGAAGCTTGGGCAGAGAATGAGTTACTGCGAACAGTTCAATAATAGGGTCGTTCTTATTAGAGTCGACAGCAAACCAATACCGGCAACGATAGGTCAAGTATACATGCCGACGTCCCAGGCTGAAAATGAAGAGACAGAAGGAATATATTAGGACATTGAAAAGGTAATACAGTACGTAAAAGGAGATCAAAATCTGATAGTCATGGGGGTCAGAATGCAGTTGTAGGGGAAGGAGTAGAAGAAAGGGTTACAGGATGATATGGGCTTGGTACTAGGAATAAGAGAGGACAAAGACCGTTGAGTTCTGCAATAAATTTCAGCTAGTAATAGCGAATACTCTGTTCAAGAATCACAAGAGGAGGAGGTATATTTGGAAAAGACCGGGCGATACGGAAGGATTTCAGTTGTTATACCATTGTCAGACAGAAATTCCGAAATCAGATACTGGATTGTAAGGCGTACCCACGAGCAGATATAGACTGAGATCACAATTTTGTAGTGAAGAAGAGTAGGTTGTAGTTTAAGAGAATAGTGAGAAAGAATCAATATGCAAAGAAGCCGGATACGGAAGTACTAAGGAATAACGAGACACGTTTGAAGTTCTCTAAAGCTGTAGATACAGCAGTGAGGAATAGCTCAGTAGGCAGTACAGTTAAAGAGGAATGGACATCTCTAAAACGGGCAATCACAGAAGTTGGAAAGAAAAACATAGGTACAAAGAAGGTAACTGCGAAGAAGCCATGGGTAACAGAAGAAATACTTCAGTTGATCGATGAAGGGAGGCAGTTCAAACATGATCAGGGAAATTCAGTCATGCAGAAATACAAGTCGCTGAATAATCAAATGCATAAGAAGTGTACGGAAACTAAGACGAAATGGCTGCATGAAAAATGTGAAGAAATCGAAAAAGAAATGATTATTGGAAGAACTGATGAAGCATATAGGAAGGTCAAAACGACGTTCGGTGAAATTAAAAGCAAGGGTGGTAAACATTAAGAGTGCAACGGGAATTCCACTCTTAAATGCAGAGGAGAGAGCTAATAGGTGGAAAGAATACATAGAAAGTCTCTATGAGGGGGAAGATTTATCTGATGTGACAGAAGAAGAAACAGGAGACGATTTAGAAGAGAGAGAGGATCCAGTATTAGAATCAGAATTTAAAAGAGCTTAAGAGGACTTAAGAATCAAATAAGGCAGATGGGATAGATAACATTCCATCAGAAATTCTAGAATCAATGGGGGAAGTGGCAACAAAACGACTGTTCACGTTTATTTGTGGAATGTATGAGTCTGGCGACATACGGTCTGACTTTCGGAAAAATATAATCCACTCATTTCCGAAGACTACAAGAGCTGACAAGTGCGAGAATTATGGCATAATCAGTTTAACAGCTCATGCATCCAAGTTGCTGGAAAGAATAATATACAGAAGAATGGAAAAGAAAATTGAGGATGTGTTAGATGACGAACAGTTTGGCTTCAGAAAAGGTAAAGGCACCAGAGAGGCAATTCTGACGTTGCGATTGATAATGGAAGCAAGACTAAAGAAAAATCAAGACACGTTCATAGGATTTGTCGAATTGGAAAAAGTGTTCTACAGTGTAAAATGGTGCAAGATGTCTAAATTCTGAGAATAACAGGGGTAAGATAGGGGTAATATACAATATTTACAAGAGCCAGGAGGGAATAATATGAGTGGACGACCAAGAACGAAGCGCTCGGATTAAAAAGGGTGTAAGATAGGGATGTAGTCTTTCGCCCCTACTGTTCAACCCGTACTTCGAAGAAGCAATGGTGGAAATAAAAAAAGGTTCAGGAATGGAATTAAAATTCAAGGTGAAAGTATATCAGTGGTAAGGTTTTCTGATGACATTGCTATACTGAGTGAAAGTGAAGAATAAATAAATGATTTGCTGAATAGAATTAACAATCTAATGAGTACAGAATATGGATTGAGGGTAAATCGAAGAAAGACGAAAGTTATGAGAAGTAGCAGCATAAATGAGAACAGTGAGAACCTTAACATCCAGATTGATGGTCACGAGGTAGATGAAGTTAAGGAATTCTACTACCTAGGTAGCAAAATAACCAAAGACAGACGGAGCAAGGAGGACACCAGAAGCAGACTAGCACCGGCAAAAAGGGCATTGCTGGCCAATAGAAGTCTACTAGTATCTAACATAAGCCTTAATTTGAGGAAGAAATTTCTGAGAATGTACGTTTGGAGCACAGCAATCTATGGTAGTGTAACATGGACTCTGGAAAAACCTGAACACTAGAGAATCGAAGCATTGAGATGTGGGGGTATAGACGGATGTTGAAAATTAGTTGGGCTGAAAAGGTAAGGAATGAGAAAGTTTTGTGCAGAATCGGAGAGGAAAAGAATATGTGGAAATCACTGACAGGGTCAAGAGACAGGATGATACGACATCTGTGATCACTGACAGGGTCAAGTGACAGGATGATACGACATCTACGAAGACATCAGGGAGTGACTTCCACGGTGTTGGAGGGAGCTGTAGAAGGCAAAACAAGTGAGCACAGGAGACTGTCTTACGTTCGCTGTTACCTGAGATTTTCTATGGCTGTGCGGATAACAGTTGTTAGGCACACAGGAGAGAATTGCAGAGCACTTGACCACACAGGCTCCTCACGTGTGGTGTGGCCGAGCGCTTCTAGGCGCTTCAGTCTGGAACCGTGCGATCGCTACGGTCGCAGGTTCGAATCCTGCCCCGGGCATGGATGTGTGTCATGTCCTTAGGTTAATTAGGTTTAAGCAGTTCTACGTTCTAGGGGACTGATGACCTCAGATGTCCCATAGTGCTCACAGCCATTTGAACCATCCTCACGTGTATCATTCTGTACAGAACGACCTGGAACTCTAATAAATGAAATGTATTCGAAGCTGCGAATGTGGGCAACCATCAGCTGTATAATGGAATGAAGTCAGTGAAGATTTGTGCCGGACCGCGCCTCAAACCCGGGTTTCCCGCTATCTGAGCAAGCTTCACGCCCAGAGCCAAACTACCATATGTCGTGTATCATGTGCCTACAACTTGCATTCGTTCATCCATTATGTACATGCCAGTACAGGCGAGACGTTTTAATTGAAAGTCGTTTGCCCGTTGTCGACAGTTAAATACGCTAATGCTGTGTTGTTCAGAAGTACGATGCAATTTCCTTCGGACATGCGTGCATATCCGAAGGAATGCTGCATTGCACTTCTGAGCAACACAGGCGCTGCTATATTGTACGGAACTAAAACGTCCGAACAGTAGCAAAACAAAGATCTTCTAGACAGCTACGCAAAAGTATAAAATAAAGTATAAAATTAGAAGTGGAACATTAATTATTCACAAAGCAGATATAAATATTATTAGTGAGAACGTCAAAGTGTCTGTAAAAGGACATCTTCTAGACACCATGAGGTGCAAAAAATGATTCAAATGGCTCTGAGCACTATGGGACTTAACAGCTGAGGTCATCAGTCCCCTAGAACTTAAAAGTACTTAAACGTAACCAACCTAAAGACATCACACAAACCCATGCCCGAAGCAGGATTCGAACCTGCGACCGTAGCGGTCGCGCGGTTCCAGACTGAGCGCCTAAAACCGCTCGGCCACACCGGCCGGCGCACTATGGGTCTTAACAACTGAGGTCATCAGTCCTTTAGAACTCAGAACTACTTAAACCTAACTAACCTAAGAACATCACACACATCCATGCCCGAGGCAGGATTCGAGCCTGCGACTGTAGCAGTCGCGCGTTTCCGGACTGAAGCGCCTAGAACCGCTCGGCCACCACGGCCGGTCATGAGCTGCACTTAAAATGTTTTAGCCATACCGATATTGGGGTGTGTAATCCGCCTTCAGTGGCATCTGATACAAAGGAAAAAACAACTGTACTTGTATATACATCAATTTCTACAAATATGACAACTATATACATAATAGCAAAAACATGTCTACTTAGATTCTGTGTCTCTTTATCAATGACATGTTTGTCAGTTATAAATTCCTTATGACGCTCAGCTTGATGAGCATCTAGAAGGCAAACAACCATTTTATTCATAGAACCTAGTGATAACCACATTTACCTTGATACGTTAGGGTATGAAATCTTTCCTACCTCACAGCACACACGTTTCCGTGTACGTTACTGTTGTCAGCTTCTAGGTAACGACAGATGTTGACAACATCTGACATATGGTGTAAACGTGTGATATCACCTTCACCATACAGCGTGAATACAACGATATTTTTAATTTTTTGGACCTGAAGACTAAAAGACAAGGGGATAGCCATCTTTTCAAGATATTCCGGAGACTCACTACATCTGATTACATAAGTCACAACAGTTCTTGCCATCCACGATCCCGTAAATAGGCATATTCGCACTTATCGATTGACAGATTCATCAGACAGCTTTTAAAAGGGTGAATATTAATGCTGAATTACACACACTGTAGAAGGTAGCAGCTAATAATCTATAAGGAATCATACATAGAAAAACAGAGAAAACAAACTAAGATAGAAATTAGATGACATTACAAAAGACTGACAAAAAAGATAAATTTACAACCTTGCCATAATGGGGTCACATTTCGATAAATTAAGTCGTTCGTTTCGAAAAACTAGGTCGCAAATTAGCTTACGGATACAGTACACTGTAAGATGAAGTATTATACACAATGCAGCCGGCCGGTGTGGCCGAGTGGTTCTAGCCGCTACAGTCTGGAACCGCGCGACCGCTTACGGGCATGGATGTGTGTGATGTCTTTAGGTTAGTTAGGTTTAAGTAGTTCTAAGTTCTAGGGGACTGATGACCTCAGCAGTTAAGTCCCACAGTGCTCAGAGCCATTTGCACCATTTTATACACAATTCAGGTTGTTGTTGTTGTTGTCTTCAGTCCTGAGACTGGTTTGATGCAGGTCTCCATGTTACTCTATCCTGTACAAGCCTCTTCATCTCCCAGTACCTACCGCAACCTGCATCCTTCTGAATCTGCTTAGTGTATTCATCTCTTGGTCTCCCTCTACGCTGCCCTCCAACACTAAATTGGTGGTCCCTTGATGCCTCAGAACATGTCCTACCAACCGATCCCTTCTTCTACTCAAGTTGTGCCACGAACTTCTCTTTTACCCAATCCTATTCTATACTTCCACATTAGTTAAGTGATCTACCCATCTAATCTTCAGCATTCTTCTGTAGCACCACATTTCAAAAGCTCCTATTCTCTTCTTGTCCAAACTATTTATCGTCCATGTTTTTTTTCACTTCCATACATGGCTACACTCTATACAAATACCTTCAGAAACGACTTCCTGACACTTAAGTCTATACTCGATGTTAACAAATTTCTCTTATTCAGAAACGCTTTCCTTGCCATTGCCAGTCTACAATTTATATCCTCTCTACTTCGACCATCATCAGTAATTTTGCTCCCCAAATAGCAAAACTCCTTTACTACTTTAAGTGTCTCATTTCCTAGTCTAATTCCCTCAGCATCATCCGATTTAATTCGACTACCTTCCATTATCCTCGTTTTGCTTTTGTTGATGTTCATCTTATGTCCTCCTTGCAAGACACTATCCATTCCGTTCAACTACTCTTCCAAGTCCTTTGCTGTCTCTGACAGAATTACAATGTCATCGGCGAACCTCAAAGTTTTTATTTCTTCTCCATGGATTTTAATACTTACTCCAATTTTTTCTTTTGTTTCCTTCACTGCTTGCTCAATATACAGATTGAATAACATCGGGGATAGGCTACAGCCCTGTCTCACTCCCTTCCCAACCACTGCTTCCCTTCCATGCCCCTCGATTCTTATAACTGTCATCTGGTTTCTGTACAAATTGTAAATAGCCTTTCGCTCCCTGTATTGTACCCCCGCCACCTGCAGAATTTGAAAGAGAGTATTCCAGTCAACATTGTCAAAAGCTTTCTCTAAGTCTACAAATGCTAGAAACTTAGGTTTGCCCTTCCTTAATCTAGCTTCTAAGATGAGTCGTAAGGTCAGTATTGCCTCAGGTGTTCCAACATTTCGACGGAATCCAAACTGATCTTCCCCGAGGTCGGCTTCTACTAGTTTTTCCATTCTTCTGTAAAGAATTTGCGTTAGTATTTTGCAGCTGTGACTTATTAAACTGACAGTTCGGTAATTTTCACATCTATCAACACCTGCTTTCTTTGGGATTGGAATTATTATATTCTTCTTAAAGTCTGAGGGTATTTCGCCTGTTTCATACATCTTGCTCACCAGCTGGTAGAGGTTTGACAGGACTGGCTCTCCCAAGGCCGTCAGTAGTTCCAATGGAATGTTGTCTACTCCGGGGTCCTTGTTTCGACTCAGGTCTTTCAGTGCTCTGTCGAACTCTTCACGCAGTATCATATCTCCCATTTCATCTACATCCACATCCTCTACCGTTTCGATACTATTGTCCTCAAGTACATCGCCCTTGTATAGACCCTGTATGTACTCCTTCCACCTTTCTGCTTTCCCTTCTTTGCTTAGAACTGGGTTTCCATCTGAGATTTTAATATTCATACAAGTGGTTCTCTTACCTCCAAAGGTCTCTTTAATTTTCCTGTAGGCAGTATCTATCTTTCCCCTAGTGAGATAAGCCTCTACATCCTTACATTTGTCCTCTAGCTATCCCTGCTTAGCCATTTTGCACTTCCTGTCGATCTCATTTCTGAGACGTTTTTATTTCTTTTTGCCTGCTTCATTTACTGCATTTTCATATTTTCTCCTTTCGTCAATTAAATTCAATATATCTTCTGTTACCCAAGGATTTCTACTAGCCCTCGTCTTTTTACCTACTTGATCCTCTGCTGCCTTCACTACTTCATCCCTACAAGCTACCCATTCTTCTTCTACTGTATTTCTTCCCCCCATTCCTGTCAATTGTTCCCTTATGCTCTCCCTGAAACTCTGTACAACCTCTGGTTTAGTCAGTTTATCCACGTCCCATCTCCTTAAATTACCACCTTTTTGCAGTTTCTTCAGTTTTAATCTACAGGTCATAACCAATAGATTGTGGTCAGGGTCCACAGCTGCCCCTGGAAATGTCTTACAATTTAAAACCTGGTTCCTAAATCCCTGTCTTACCATTAAATAATCTGTCTGAAACGTGTCAGTATCTCCAGGCTTCTTCCATGTATACAGCCTTCTTTTATGATTATTGAACCAAGTGTTAGCTATGATTAAGTTGTGCTCTGTGCCAAATTCTACCACGCGGCTTCCTCTTTCGTTTCTTAGCCCCAATACACATTCACCTACTACGTTTCCTTCTCTCCCTTTTCCTACTACCGAATTCCAGTCACCCATGACTATTAAATTTTCGTCACCCTTCACTATCTGAATAATTTTTTTTAATTTCATCATACATTTCTTCAATGTCTTCGTCATCTGCGGAGCTAGCTGGCATATAAACTTGTACTACTGTAGTAGGCGTGGGCTTCGTATCTATCTTGGCCACAATAATGCGTTCACTATGCTGTTTGTAGTAGCTTCTCCGCATTCCTATTTTCCTATTCATTATTAAACCTGCTCCTACATTACCCCTATTTGATTTTGTGTTTATAACCCTGTAGTCACCTGACCAGAAGTCTTGTTCCTCCTGCCACCGAACTTCATTAATTCCCACTATATCTAACTTTACCCTATCCATTTCCCTTTTTAAATTTTCTAACCTACCTGCCCGATTAAGGGATCTGACATTCAACGCTCCGATCCGTAGAACCCCAGTTTTCTTTCTCCTGATAACGACATCCTCTTTAGTAGTCCCCACCCAGAGATCCGAATGGGGGACTATTTTACCTCCGGGATATTTTACCTAAAAGGACGCCATCATCATTTAACCATACAGTAAACCTTCATGCCCTCGGGAAAAATTGCTTCTGTAGTTTCCCCTTGCTTTCAGCCGTTCGCAGTACCAGCATAGCAAGGCCGGTTTGGTTAGTGTTACAAGGCCAGATCAGTCAATCATCCAGACTGATGCCCCTGCAACTACTGAAAAGGCTGCTGCCCCTCTTCAGGAACCACACGTTTGTCTGGCCTCTCAACAGATACCCCTCCGTTGTGGTTGCACCTACGGTACGGCTGTCTGTATCGCTGAGGCACGCAAGCCTCCCCACCAACGGCAAGGTCCATGGTCCATGGTTCATGGGGGGGGGGGGACAATGCAGGTAAGAACTAGTATAGGCATGCGTATAAAAATACAGACATATGTAAACAGACAGAATACGGCGCTGCGGTCGGCAACGCCTGTAAAAGACAATAAGTGTCTGGCGCAGTTGTTAGATCGGTTACTGCTACTACAATGGGAGTCCTTCAGGATTTAAGTGACTTTGAACGTGGTGTTATAGCCGGTGTACGAGCGATGGGACGCAGCATCTCCGAGGTAGCAGTGAAGTGGGTATTTTCTTGTACGACCATTTCACGAGTGTACCGTGAATATCAGGAATCCGGTAAAGCATCAAATCTTCGACATCACTGCGGCAGGTGAAAGATCCTGCAAGAACGGGACCAACGGCGAGTGAAGTGAATCATTCAACGTGACAGAAGTGCAACCATTCCGAAAATTGCTGCAGATTTCAATGCTGGGGCATCAACAAGTGTTCGCGTGCAAACCATTCAACGATTCAACGAAACATCATCGATATGGGCTTTCGGAACCGAAGGCCCACTCGTGTACCGTTGATGACTCCACGACACAAAGCTTTACGCCTCGCCTGGGACGTCAACACCGACATTGGACTGTTGATGACCGGAAACATGTTGCCTGGTCGGACGAGCCTAGTTTCATATTAGATCGAGTGGATGGGCAGGTTCGGGTATGGAGACAACCTCATGAATCCATGGACCCTGCATGCCAGCAGGGGACTGTTCAAGCTGGTGGACGCTCTGTAATGGTGTGGAGCGTGTGCAGCTAGCGTAATATGAGAGCCCTGAAACGTCTAGATACGACTCTGACAGGTGACACGTACGTATGTATCCTGTCTGATCACCTGCATCCACTCGTGTCCATTGTGCATTCCGACGGACATGGGCAATTCCTGCAGGATAATGCGACACCGTCCAGAATTGCTACAGAGTGGCTCCAGGAACACTCTTCTGAGTTTAAACACTTCCGCTGGCCACCAGTCTCCCCAGACATGATCGTCATTGAGCGTATCTGGGAAGAATTGCAACGTGCTGTTCAGAAGAGATCTCCACCCCTCTCGTATGCTTGCGGATATATGGACAGCCCTGTAGAATTAATAGTGTCGATACCCTCCAGCACTACTTCAGACATTAGTCGGGTCCATGTCATTCTTCGGCACTTGTACGTGCTTGCGGAGGTCCTACACGATGTTAGGCAAGTGTACAGGTTTCTTTGGGTCTTCAGTGTGTAACTCGTCATGTGTATAAAATAACGTGTAATGAATGTGATAAATTTTATGTCGAATCATCAGGCAGAGACTGCAAATCGAGATTTAGAGAACATATTAGTGCTTGTGAAGCCACCTTTTCAGCATTCAGCGCTAATTTAAGAGAATACAAATTTTCTTCTAATTATGTCAATAAAAACGTCACCATTCTTTGTAAAGCAGAAGGACACCCATATGCAAAACAAACTGAATACACAGTTATGTTATGTTACGTTAACCGGGGACCTAGAAACGATGGAGAGGCTCCGTCCCCGCTGCAGCCGCAGTGGTCCGCAACCCCAGGATGACTACCGCAGTCCACTTCACCCCTCCGCCGCCCCACAGCGAACCCAGGGTTATTGTGCTGTTCAGCCCCCGGTGGACCCCCCAGGGAACGTCTCACACCAGACGAGTGTAACCCTTATGTTTGCGTGGTAGAGTAATGGTGGTGTACGCGTACGTGGAGAACTTGTTTGCGCAGCATTCGCCGACATAGTGTAGCTGAGGCGGAAAAAGGGGAACCAGGCCGCGTCCGCCGAGGCAGATGGAAAACCTTGTAAAAACCATCCACAGACTGGCCGGTTCACCGGACCTCGACACAAATCCGCCGGGCGGACTCGTGCCGGGGACCAGGCGCTCCTTCCCGCCCGGAAAGCCGTGCGTTACACCGCACGGGAATACTCAGTTAATGAACGAAAAGACTGACGGATTAAGATGTATATACAACAACAGCATTTCACCCATTTAAGTTCGGTTTGGAGTCTCTCCATATGCTGCCTGTAAAACTGACTGATTTGACGTGACATGTTGGGTTATCTTGGAATTTTATATCTGTTGTAGATCCTACCCACACATACCAATTGTCAAAACACAAAAAAGAACACACATTTAAATTTCTATAAGAAAAGGTTATATCTGTTAATTGCGTACTTTCTTTACGTTCCATGTTACAAACGTTGCTCAATGTGATGAGCTTCTGCATCCACGATAGCCTGGAAGTTTACACCGATACCAGTGCACAGCTGCTCGCAGCACTTTTAGGATGGTGGACCGTGGAACGTTCGGCTGTCGCGACACACCTCGTGCATCGCTTGAAAATAGCACATTGCGTCCAGCATTCTCAGCCATGGCACGTAAGTTCTTGAGCAATTTGTGGCAAGACTGGGCGTCAGCCTCTCTCTTAGGAGCAATTCCCAAATCGCCAGTTAATTCGAGCTTCCAAATCGTGTTCTTCAGCCCCGGTGCGAAAAGAAGAGCTTTCTATATTCCTTTAATGCGTTGATACTAGCGAACAGTAGCAGCTCTATTGCTGTTGTTTGGACAAAACATCTCTACGAGTTAGGTCCTGCTCGACGTGTCCATATTTGTGTTGACTGGCTGTGTTCCAACCCTACGTCGCAGTACCAGTACTGGCGCCTAACGGCAAGTCATGACACTACAATACGCAAATCCTGCAGCGCGTAGTCTGAACATCAGTGTGTTACAAAAAGGTACGACCAAACTTTCAGGAAACATTCCTCACACACAAAGAAAGAAAATATGTTATGTGGACATGTGTCTGGAAACGCTTACTTTCCATGTTAGAGCTCATTTTATTACATCTCTTCAAATCACATTAATCATGGAATGGAAACACAAAGCAACAGAACGTACCAGCGCGACTTCAAACACTTCGTTATAGGAAATGTTCAAAATGTCCTCCGTTAGCGAGGATACATGCATCCACCGTCCATCGCATGGAATCCCTGATGCAGCCCTGGAGAATGGCGTACTGTATCACAGCCGTCCACAATACGAGCACGAAGAGTCTCTACATTTGGTACCGGGGTTGCGTAGACAAGAGCTTTCAAATGCCCCCATAAATGAAAGTCAAGAGGGTTGAGGTCAGGAGAGCGTGGAGGCCATGGAATTAATTGGTCCGCCTCTACCAATCCATCGGTCACCGAATCTGTTGTTGAGAAGCGTACGAACACTTCGACTGAAATGTGCAGGAGCTCCATCGTGCATGAACCACATGTTGTGTCGTACTTGTAAAGGCACATGTTCTAGCAGCACAGGTAGAGTATCCCGTATGAAATCACGATAACGTGCTCCATTGAGCGTAGGTGGAAGAACAAACTTAAATGAGCTCTAACATGAAAATTAAGCGTTTCCGGACACATGTCCACATAACATCTTTTCTTTATTTGTGTGTGAAGAATGTTTCCTGAAAGTTTGGCCGTACCTTTTTGTAACACCCTGTATACAGTCCGTCTGCATTGGCTCCAGCAGCGAAAGTTTAATTATAACCCCCTGCGGCGAGGCGGGGTTTTACTCTGCTGTGCACGGTACATATTAGAAATCACCAACCTCAGAATGGCCCTCCACTCGGCGACATAGATACTTACAAGATGATTTAAAAGCAGCGTTGATAAAAAATAACATCTAATATCTACAATTACTGAGGCCGCACAACTCCAGTAATGAAATAAAGTTGTGTAGAAAAACTGTCACCAAAACTTTTATCGGGCAGTAAGATAATGGGTTGGTTTTTGGAAAATAATGTCCTAAATTTCCACACAAAATGTTTATTTTGTCCATATAACCAAAGAAACGGTACTACTGAGTCTACATTTAAACTATTGGTTATTTTCGTCAAGTTCACAATTCATACACTCATTTCGCACTCACAGCAGCCAGAAATCTGTCCAAATCCCACCCGAGTTAAACAACGTTTCCAGAGTCATTAATTCCACCACTAACATGAGTT
Source organism: Schistocerca piceifrons (assembly GCF_021461385.2). Taxonomy (NCBI): domain Eukaryota; kingdom Metazoa; phylum Arthropoda; class Insecta; order Orthoptera; family Acrididae; genus Schistocerca; species Schistocerca piceifrons. The sequence goes on from NC_060143.1 coordinate 565,928,487, forward strand.
ATTACATTCGGTACTTCTGGTGGATTTCAAAAAAGAAATTGATCGCCAAATATGCTCAGTGGTTGAATACTGAAACATGCCACGCGGATTCTACGATGCCAAACTTTCACACGCGAATACCATTCCAACAATACAGTTCTAAAACTCCCAAACTTCACAAAACTGTCCGTAACTACATCAGCGTTAGTCACGACACGTATCAAACGCGAGGAACTCAATATTCCTTCATTTTACACATTATTTTGACTCGCACTAGTAACACGACCGTCAGCGTTCAAAGCTGGCGAGAGACTCCCCTCTTGTGGTCCCAGTCCCAGTGTAACTATCAGGTAACGAGCGGGAACCTTCACAATTCTGATCGGCTAACCATACTCGCTGCCAATCAGAATGCTCGCTCATGATCATACTCGCGCCAAAACTGGCCTGCACCAATCCTTACATACAGACACATCTACGTCATTCTGGTATACAAATATTAAAGTAATGTTTAAGAAACGAAAACGAAAAGGCAATAAATCTGGAAATATCCTTTAGATACAAATAATACTCGAGCTGACTTTCTGGCTGCACTGTTACAAAAGCAATCACATCTAGACATATGTAATCAGCAAAGTGTGTATATTCCCTATGAACATTTTCCCACCATAGGCTTGCGTAACTCTTGCAGGTTACGTAAGACGGTATATAATGCAACATTAAAATTTGACGAATGACGTACACACTCTCATTCACTCAGATATACTTCCACAACAATCTTACACACCAATAATAATTTTGTCTGATTATTACATTACGAAAATGGAAAATAATTGAAGTTTTAATATGAAAATCTCAATTAATTAATTCTGCACCCTGCGAGTTCTGTTTACGTTTTTAGATAATACCAAAGGATAAACTATTATATTTTCTAACTGAATTTATTTTCCCAAGTGCCGATTTTTTACTTTTCTTGGCAATTCTTTTTTTTTATCTCTGAAACTATGATAGTTATAAAGCTGAAATTTGGATACAATCTTCTGCTGATTGTCAAAAGATAGTGTACCGATTTTGAAAATGACTGAATAATATTTAATATCATTTATTTGCGTTCTTATACGTGGAGAATGTACGCGTCCAGTAAGAGACATTGGATAGCTTTCCCACGGCAGGTAGTGACAGATGCACGTGCGTCTCCCGGTTAGGCCAGCAGATGTCAGCCCCCGAACTTACATGCAGCTAGCTATCCTAAAACAAACGTTCCCTCGGAACAAACTTGCGACGCTACACACCCTGTAGACTCTTCAGCTTCTTAGTTCCATGTTTGCACTATACGACAATTAAGGAACATATGATCAAGAATTGTCACTGCCTAACACTGTATAGCAGTAAGATATACAAAAACCTTGGTATCGTGCCGCAGGACGGATTTCATGTCCTATTGTGTTAACGTAGACAAGGTTGTAATTGTGTTCTAGGTATCCACATCGGTTTGAAACGTAAGCCTCGCCATCTGTTCCTGTTTCCTCACCGTCTGCCTGTGTTCACCCTGGCCCAGGTCTCGCCTCTTTTCCGAACTCACTCCTCCGCATCTTACAGCCATCTGTTCCTTGGTCTTCCTCGCGTCATTACCTTCGCGTCTCCAGTTCGCGCACCCTCTTGGGACTCCTCTTGTTTTCCGTTCCCTTGAAGTGGCCATGGTGTCGTAGGTCCGATGTTTCTGCTCTGCTCTGCAAGTGTTCTTCTTTCAGTATTTTCCTTGCCCTCTCATCCATCTGTCCTTGTCCTTCCTATCCTCCTCCTGAGGAACATCATTTCACATGCATGTAAGTTTACATCTCTTTGCTTCGTTACCCACGTTCCAGAAGCATGTGTCACTATTGGGATATAGTGATTTCTGTATATGACTTCTTGTGGAACGTCTTTATTCCAAACGACGGCCTTAACACTTAGGATGTCACGCTATTGATTTGGAGATATGTAATGTAAGTAGACTGATGTTTCTTCTGTTATGTGCACAGTTGTCATGTTGCAGAAACTGATGTACAGGGTGATTATAATTAAAGTTAAACTTTCAATCCGCTGTGTCTTTATTCTTCCACTGTGGCGATATATTCTTGGTTGCGAAGTTGCAGGATTGTATTTTTCAAATATTCGAAAATATATGCAGCACTTATTTAATTTGTACATCACCATATTGTGCAAATCACACACACACACACACACACACACACACACACACACACACACACACACACACACACCAAAAAGTATTTGCCACATCTGAAGTTATGACGAAGATTGCAGATTTTCAAATACAACAGTGTCAGAGACGTTCTCTCTCAGAGATATTACCAAGAATATTTCGTCACAGTGGAAGAGTAAACATCGAAAACTGACGATTATGTAAAGTGTATCTTGCAAATCATGTGAACAGCTGTCTGATGATGAACTTACCAGTTATAAAGCTGTTACGGTGCTATTTACTTCAATAAATAGCAGTATTAATGGTGGCTGGTTACTGCCTTCTTCTTTGTAAGAATCAATCTACATTAACTGATCGATGTGTTTCCGGGATCACGTTCAGAATGTGTTGCGCAAGGCGTGTCTTCAATGTTGCTAAGTTTGCAGTCGGAACACTGAACACAACATCTTTCAGATAGCCCCACAGCCAGAAGTCATACGGATTAAGATCAAGTGATTGGGACGGCCAGGTTGTAGGGAAATGGCGGCTGATAATTCTAGCACTTCCGAAATGGCGCTTCAGCAGCTGCTTAACTGGATTTGCAATGCGCAGAGGTGTGCCATCTCGAATAAAAATGATTCCATGCACACATCCACGCTGTTGGAGAGCTGGAATGTAGTGGTTGCGCAAAACACTCATAGCGTTTACCAGTGACGGTAACAAGACCGGGAACACCTGTCTCTTCGAAAAAATATGGCCCTATGATAAACGATGCCGCAAACCTGTACCACACAGTGACTTTTTCAGAATGAAGTGGTACTGGTTGATTTGCGTGTGGATTTTCCTATGCCCATATTCGACAGCTATATCCTGTCAGATGGAAGTGGGCTTCGTCTGTCCACAAAATCTTCCACAGTCAATCATTGTCCACTTCCTTGCGAGCAAGAAATTCTAAAGCAAAGGTCTCTCTTTCTGGCGGGTCAACAGGAAGCAACTCGTGCATATGGGTAATTTTGAATGGATAGCAATGAACGATGTTTTGTTGGATTTTACGCACCGTGCTCATGAGTATGTCCAATGTTCGGGCAATTCTCCGTGCACTACACGTTTGCACACCACCACTCGTCTTGTCCTGCACTGCTGTGGCCCCTGCCTCTACTGACGTCGAATCAAGTTGTTTCCTCCCTCTACCAGGTTGCACACCAAAAGAACCCGTCTTTTCGAATTTCCCAATCATTTTCTCCAGACTCACGGCAGTCATCGGACCAACGCCTTGTTTCAAACCCTTCAGTGTCCGGAATTTCTGCAGGGCGACGTGTGCACAGTCATCATTCTAGTAAAACAGCTTTACAAGCAGAGCGCGATCCTGCATTGAGACAGTCATGGCGAACGTCGAAGACGCGAAAGGAGGAAAAGCCGTGTACCCGGCGTGTTTATACCAACTTCAGTGGGTCGTGCGCGTGACAGGTGTTTTCATTTACGTATTCTGATACATACAGCGCCATCTATTGATCAATTGTCACATTATTTTTTCTCTTCTGCCGTACGTTTTCTCCCTTCTCCAATAACATTCCGTTGGAATTTGACGTCATTCTGACCAGTGGTATTATTTCTTCAGCGGTTTGAAAGTTTAACTTTAATTATAATCACCCTGTACATACCACTGTGTTCCTTTATATTAGACACCACTGACGATGGGTTAACATCCGAATACCAATTTGACTAACAACGCTTTAACAGCAGCTCATGGTATTTAGAAGACGTTCTTTAACAAATATCAAAAACTTGCGCTGTACCAAGCCTTCGACATTTTCACGTTTTAGTGATTTTTAGACCTGGAAAAAGCGTTCGACTATGTAAAACGGAGCAAGACGTACGAAATTCTAAGAAAAATAGGAGTAAGCTATAGGGAAAGATGGGTAATATTTAATATGTGTAGGAACTAAGAGGGAACAATGAGAGTGGAAGACAACGAACGAAGAGTATGGATTAAAAAGTGTGTAGATCAGGGACATAGTTGTTTGCCCCTGCTGTTCAGTCTATACGTCGAAGAAGCAAAAGACTGGTTCAAGGATGGGATTAAAATCCGCAGTTGACATTGCTATCGTCAGTGAAAGTGAGAAAGAATTACAAAGAAATCGAAGAAAGAAAAATGTAATGAGACGTAGCAGGAATGAGAACAGCCATAAATTTAATACCATAACTCGTGATCACGACGTAGATGAAGTTAAAGAATACTGCTATCTAGGCAGCAAAATAACCCATTGCCGATGGAGCAAGGAAGTCATAAAGAGATCAGCACTGGCAGAAGGGCATTCCTCACCAAGAGAAGTTTACTAGTATCAAAAATAGGCCTTAATTTGAACAAGAAATTTCAGAGAGTGTACGTTTGGAGCACATCGTTGTATGGTAGTGAAACATGGACTGTGGGAAAATAGGAAAAGAAAATAATCGAAGTATTTGAGATGTGGTGCTACAGAAGAATGTTGAAAATTAGGTAGACTGATAAGAAATGTTATCCACAAAATCGACGAGAAAAGGAAGATATGGAAAACACTGACAAGGAGAAGGGACAGGATGATGGGGCATATGATAAGGCATTAGACAATAGCTTCCGTGGTACTAGAGGGAGCTCTAGAGGATGAAAATTGTAGAGGAAGACAGAGACTGGAATACATCCAGCAAATAACTGAGGACGTAAGTTTCAAGTGCTAGTCTCGTATGGAGAGGTTAGCACAGGAGAGGAATTCGTGGCGGGCCGCATCAGAACAGTCAGAACAAATAATTGTTTATTGAAGTAGCAGATTACCGTGTTTTCTAAGCGTCATTCCCATGCAGATTCAGAGGTGCGCTGCGAGGATCTAATAGATTGGTACAGCACGTATCAAAGTGAACTAGCTGTGCTCGTGCAGCTTAAATGGGAATCCTTGGAAGAAAGAAAACTTAGTTTTCCTGAAAATCTGCTGGGTAAATTCAGAGAACCGGTATTTGACTGTGACAGCGCCACGAGTGTTCTGACACCACAGCGTATCTTTAAAGTCTCTCACAACTGACAGAGGTGAAAAGCTTTCTCGGAAATTCAGATCAGGAACTAAAAGATCTTCCACTTTTTAATGTATCACCATCGATGTTGAGGCTACATCTTGCGATGTACCTGCTAACATTAATGCATTCGTTTACTGTAACTAACAAAGTAGCTAGGTACATCTGAACATGAGACTAGTAGCACAGAAAACACTCACACTACAATAATAAAATAATGGTTGGGTGTGAGTAGGACTTACGCTCTGAGGCATACGTGATATAGACTCAACAAATGATTGTAAGTCTCTTGCACATCTATCGAGTCATCCTGTCTCTATAGGTGCCCATAATTGCGAAAGTGTTGCCTGCGCACGAACTGGCGTCTCGGTTATGTCCCATAAATGTTCGATGGAATCCATGTTGGGTTGGCCGATCTCAGTGAGCACATCATCTGCTCGAATGTCAAGAATGTTCTTTAAATCAATCTACATCTACATCCACATACATACTTCGCAATCCACCATACGGTGCGTGGCGGAGGGTACCTCGTACCACAACTAGCATCTTCTCTCCCTGTTCCACTCCCAAACAGATAGGGGGAAAAATGACCGCCTATATGCCTCTGTACGAGCCCTAATCTCTCTTATCTTATCTTTGTGGTCTTTCAGCGAAATGTAAGTTGGCGGCAGTAAAATTGTACTGCAGTCAGCCTCAAATGCTGGTTCTGTAAATTTCCTCAGTAGCGATTCACGAAAAGAACGCCTCCTTTCGTCTAGAGACTCCCACCCGAGTTCCTGAAGCATTTCCGTAACACTCGCGTCATGATCAAACCTACCAGTAACAAATCTAGCAGCCCACCTATGAATTGCTTTTATGTCCTCCCTCAATCCGACCTGATAGGGATCCCAAACGCTCGAGCAGTATTCAAGAATAGGTCGTGTTAGTGTTTTATAAGTGGTCTCCTTTACAGATGAACCACATCTTCCCAAAATTATACCAATGAACAGAAGACGACTATCCGCCTTCCCCACAACTCCCATTACATGCTTGTCCCACTTCATATCGCTCTGCAATGTTACGCCCTAATATTTAATCGACGTGACTGTGTCAAGCGCTACACTACTAATGGAGTATTCAAACATTACGGGATTCTTTTTCCTATACATCTGCATTAATTTACATGTATCTATATTTAGAGTTAGCTGCCATTCTTCACACTAATCACAAATCCTATCCAAGTCACCTTCTATCCTCCTACAGTCACTCAACGACGACACCTTCCCGTACACCACAGCATCATCAGCAAACAGCCGCACATTGCTATCCACCCTATCCAAAAGATCATTTATGTAGATAGGAAACAACAGCGTACCTACCACACTTCCCTGGGGAACTCCAGATGATACCCTCACCTCCGATTAACACTCACCATGGAGGACAACGTACTGGGTTCGATTACTTAAGAAGTCTTCGAGCCACTCACATATTTGGGAACCAATCCCATATGCTCGTACCTTAGTTAGGAGTCTGCAGTGGGGCACCGAGTCAAACGCTTTCCGGAAGTCCAGGAATATGGCATCCGTCTGATACCCTTCATCCATTGATCGCAAGATATCGTGTGAAAAAAGGGCGAGTTGCATTTCGCAGGAGCACTGCTTTCTAAAGCCGTGCTGATGAATGGACAGCAACTTCTCTGTCTCAAGGAAATTCATTATGTTCGAACTGAGAATATGTTCGAGAATCCTGCAACAAAAAGATGTTAAGGATATTGGTTTCTCATTTTGAGGATCCGTCCTTCTACCCTTCTTATATACAAGCGTCACCTGCGCTTTTTTCCAGTCGCTCGGGACTGTGGCCCTGTGAAATGGTAAATTGTCATCCATAAAAGATCCATTGCCGTTTGGCAACAAAAAGTCCACAAAAGGATGCAAATGATCTCCAAGTAGCCGAACATGACCATTAACAGTCAATGATCGGTTCAGCTGGACTAGAGGACATATGCCATTCCATGTAAACACAGCCCACACCATTATGGAAGCATTATGCCTTGTTGACAACTTGGGTCCATGGTTTCGTGGGGCCTGCACCACACTCGAAACCTACCGTCACCTCTTACCAACTGAAATCTGGACTCACCTGACCAGGCCACGGTTATCCAGTCGTCTAAGCTCCAACCAATACCGCCACGAGACCAGAAGAGGTGCTGCAGGCGATGTCGTGCTGTTAACAAAGGCACTCGCGTCGGTCGTCTGCTGCCACAGCCCATTAGCGGAAAATTTCGCCGCTCTGTCCTAACGGGTACGTTCGTCGTACGTCTCACATTGATTTATGCGGTTCTTTCACGTAGTGTTGCTTGTTTGTTAGCACTGATGAGTTTACGCACACGCCACTGCTACGTGAAGACTGTCGACCAATGCTTTGTCCGTGGCGAGAGGTAATGTCTGAAATTTGGTATTCCCAGCACACTCTTGACATTGTGAATCTCGAAATACTGAATTCCTTAACAATTTGCGAAACAGAATGTCTCATGCGTCTAGCTCCAACTACCAGTCCGTGTCCAAAGTCTGTTAATTCTCATCGTGCGACCATTATCACGTCGGAAACATTTTCACTTGAATCGTCTGGGTGACAGCTTCGCCAATGCACTGCCCTTTTATACCTTGTGCACGCGAAGCTACCACCATCTGAATACGTGCATATCGCTATCCCATGCTTGTGTTCTTTCTTTCGCTTTCGCCATAGTCCTGCACCGATTGCAGGGTTGGCGTGGTTACATCGGATTTGCCATGTTAGTGTTAGGGATGGCCGGAAGCCCTTCCTGCCGCCACCCCGTACTCCCCAGCATGGAAACAGTGTACCCCAACTGTCTGCGTCTAGTGGAAATCGTGAAATAGTGCGGACGTGTTTCAAATGTCTGCGACGCGTGTAACTGAGGCGGAACGTGGGGACCAGCCCGGTATTCACCTAGCGGGAAGTGGAAAACCGCCTAAAAAGCACATCCAGGCTGGCTGGCACACCGGCCCTCGTCGTTAATCCGCCAGGCAGAATCGATCCGGGCCCGGCGCCCCTACGCGAGTCCAGGAAGCAGCGCGTTAGTGCTCTTTTTTTTATAATTTTTATTGAACAAACTGAGAGTACACATATATACACAAAGCAACAGTTCTTCAAGGTACCAGTTAAACATATACAAATTAGTGTTAGGTAAACAAATTATTAGAATAACATTGAATACAACAAAATATAGCATATTCTGTCTTCTTCCTTTTTTTTGTTTTTTGTTTAATGATCTTTGAGTTCTCGGCTACCCTGGTGGGTTATCCCATGCTTGTGTCACCTTAGTATATCTCTGACGTCGGTGTGTCATTGAATTTTCGAATATGTTTTATGCGTATATCGACATTTCTGGAGAGGGAGGTATCAACACGAATGCTGAAAACGTAGATCGTGAGAAAACCAGCTCGCTCTGTTCGTTAACGAGAACCGGATGGATGCAGATTCCGGCGCCCACGTAAATAACGTGTTCCCTGATTTCGCACTACCCCTAATGAAGAAAGTAGGAGCGTACGGAGAACCAGGTCAGCTTTGTGACTGACGGAGAGAAATCTTCCCACACAAAAGTAACCTCATGTGTTCCGAGTACCAAACGCTGGAAAACCCACAGAGACTCCACGCTTGGTGAAGGAGTCAGCACTTCAACATAATCATAAACCAATGTAACCTTTTGCGCATATATAGATAAAAAGACCCATTGACTCTATACGATTGTAGAACCAATACTAGAAACAGTCGCATATTAAATATCAGGCGTATGCATACGGAACGACAATGGTTCAACCACATATAAACCACTGCCAGTTAACAATTGGTAGACCAAGTTCGAGCATAGCTGGGTGACAACTCTTGTGTTGAAAAGACCGCGGTACACATCGGGCCCGCAATTTTCTCGACGCGCGAGCCATTTGTCGCTCTAAAACTGGACTCGAAGCGTATGAGAACTATGTACGGACGTTGCGCTAGCTGTCCCTAGACTGGTGCTACTCTATGGCGTCAATTTTTAGAATTATTTGGAAGGAAACCTTAGCGAACTTAAGAGCTGCATTCACGAATGGCTGAGCTAATATGATGGCATTAAATTCTGCTACAAATACATCATTTTTATTGTGAAGAAAGAAATTTTGGTAGCTCAAGACGAAGAAATTTTTCAGTAACTCAACTCGCACTTTTTATTCGAAGGACGATTATACTTCCTGTCGTCATAATTTTAAAATTTGTAACTAGAACTAAAGTATATATGAAACATAAATCTCGAAACTTTCTCGTATTTGAAGTAAGTGTCACTCTTGAAGATTAATTACTTACGAGGCAGTAGTGCTTTATATACCGGAATAAATGGCCGGTTTCCTAGGATCGATATTGTTGTAAGTAGCAGGCCTCCAAAGTGTTAAGGCAGATACCAGACCGAGATTCACTGGAAGCGTCCTCAGCATGTGTTGTCCATCCATAAGGGAGGTAGCTTAAAAATCGTAGATTGACCAATGCTTCAATAGCGCTTATCAACCTGGGACACGTACCAGATAGAAGTGATAGAGGAAACAGGAAACATGCAAAGAATAGCAGGACGTTTCGTCCCATCTTCATTTAGTAAGTGTCAAGGAGATGCCCAGCCAACTGAGTGATAGAGGCAGGAAGAGAAGCATTTCGTGTTACTGTGTGGTGTTCTGTTACGTTTCTGCGAATGTACTTTCCTGGACGAGTGAGTTAGCATGTTGCTTCCTCCTACATATGTTGTGTAAGACTTCGGGGGAATAGGACATTAGTGTTTAACGTCCTGTCGACAACGAGGTCATTAGAGACGCAGCACAACATCATACTCCGTAAGCCACCTAATGGTGTGTGGCGGAGGATACTTACAGTACCACTATCTGATTCCTCCAACCCTGTTCCACTCGCGAATAGTGCGTGGAAAGAATGATCTACATCTACATCTACATCTACATGATTACTCTGCAATTCACATTTAAGTGCTTGGCAGAGGGTTCATCGAACCACAATCATACTATCTCTCTACCATTCCACTCCGGAACAGCGCGCGGGAAAAACGAACACCTAAACCTTCCTGTTCGAGCTCGGATTTCTCTTATTTTATTTTGATGATTATTCCTACCTATGTAGGTTGGGCTCAACAAAATATTTTCGCATTCGGAAGAGAAAGTTGGTGACTGAAATATCGTAAATAGATCTCGCCGCGACGAAAAACGTCTTTGCTTTAATGACTTCCATCCTAACTCACGTATCATATCTGCCACACTCTCTCCCCTATTACGTGATAACACAAAACGAGCTGCCCTTTTTTGCACCCTTTCGATGTCCTCCGTCAATCCCATCTGGTAAGGATCCCACACCGCGCAGCAATATTCTAACAGAGGTCGAACGAGTTTGCGTAAGCTGTCTCTTTAGTGGACTTGTTGCATCTTCTAAGTGTCCTGCCAATGAAACGCAACCTTTGGCTCGCCTTCCCCACAACATTATCTATGTGGTCTTTCCAACTGAAGTTGGCTGGCTCTGAGCACTATGGGACTTAACATCTGTGGTCATCAGTCCCTAGAACTTAGAACTACTTAAACCTAACTAACCTAAGGACATCACACACATCCATGCCCGAGGCAGGATTCGAACCTGCGACCGTAGTGGTCACGCGGTTCCAGACAGAAGCGCCTAGAACCGCACGGCCACACCGGCCGGCGTTCCAACTGAAGTTGTTCGTAATTTTAACACCCAGGTACTTAGTTGAATTGACAGCCTTGAGAATTGTACTATTTATCGAGTAATCGAATTCCAACGGATTTCTTTTGCAACTCATGTGGATCTCCTCACACTTTTCGTTATTTAGCGTCAACTGCCACCTGCCACACCATACAGAAATCTTTTCAAAATCGCTTTGCAACTGATACTGGTCTTCGGATCACCTTACTAGACGGTAAATTACAGCATCATCTGCGAACAACCTAAGAGAACTGCTCAGATTGTTACCCAGGTCATTTATATAGATCAGGAACAGCAGATGTCCCAGGACGCTTCCCTGGGGAACACCTGATATCATTTCAGTTTTACTCGACGATTTGCCGTCTATTACTACGAACTGCAACCTTCCAGACACGAAATCACGAATCCAGTCGCACAACTGAGACGATACCCCATAGGCCCGCAGCTTGATTAGAAGTCGCTTGTGAGGAACGGTGTCAAAAGCTTTCCGGAAATCTAGAAATACGGAATCAACTTGAGATCCCCTGTCGATAGCGGCCATTACTTCGTGCGAATAAAGAGCTAGCTGCGTTGCACAAGAACGATGTTTTCTGAAACCATGCTGATTACGTATCAATAGATCATTCCGTTCGAGGTGATTCATAATGTTTGGATACAGTATATGATCCAAAACCCTACTGCAGACCGACGTCAATGATATAGGTCTGTAGTTCGATGGATTACTCCTACTACCCTTCTTTAACACTGGTGCGACCTGCGCAATTTTCCAATCTGTAGGTACAGATCTATCGGTGAGAGAGCGGTTGTATGTGATTGCTAAGTAGGGAGCTATTGTATCAGCGTAATCTGAAAGGAACGTAATCGGTATACAATCTGGACCTGAAGACTTGCCCGTATCAAGTGATTTGAGTTGCTTCGCAACCCCTAAGGTATCTACTTCTAAGAAACTCATGCTAGCAGCTGTTCGTGTTTCAAATTCTGGAATATTCCATTCGTATTCCCTGGTGAAGGAATTTCGGAAAACTGCGTTCAATAACTCTGCTTTAGCGGCACAGTCGTCGGTAACAGTACCATCGGCACTGCGCAGCGAAGGTATTGACTGCGTCTTGCCGCTTGTGTACTTTACATACTACCAGAATTTCTTCGGATTTTCTACCAAATTTCGAGACGATGTTTCGTTGTGGAACCTATTAAAGGCATCTCGCATTGAAGTCCGTGCCAGATTTCGCGTGTCTGTAAATTTTAGCCAATCTTCGGGATTTCGCGTTCTTCTGAACTTCGCATGCTTTTTCCTTTGTCTCTGCAACAGCGTTCGGACCTGTTTTGTGTACCATGGGGGATCAGTTCCATCTCTTACCAAATTATGAGGTACGAATCTCTCAATTGCTGTTGCTACTATATATTTGAATGTGAGCCACATCTAGTCTATATTTGCATAGTCAGTTCGGAAGGAATGGAGATTGTCTCTTAGGAAAGGCTTCTAGTGACGCTTTATCCGCTGTTTTAAATAAAATTATTTTGCGTTTGTTTCTGGTGGATTTGGAAGTAACAGTAAGCCTCTGTATTGGCTCTAATTTCTCGAATTTTCTCAAATCAAATGGTTCAAATGGCTCTGAGCACTATGGGACTCAACTGCTGAGGTCATTAGTCCCCTAGAACTTAGAACTAGTTAAACCTAACTAACCTAAGGACATCACAAACATCCATGCCCGAGGCAGGATTCGAACCTGCGACCGTAGCGGTCTTGCGGTTCCAGACTGCAGCGGCCACTTAGGCCGGCCGAATTTTCTCCTCCTGGTCAATACGCGAGATGTAAGTGGGGGGAAGTAATATGTTGTCCGACTCCTCCTGAAATCGGGAGCAAAGCATAACCATCCCAGCATTTGCCTGGAGAGATTTCGGGAAATCACAGTAAAGCTAAATCTGAATGGCTCGACGCAGGTTTGAATCGTCGTCATCATGAATGCGAGTGCGAGTCCAGTGTGATAACCACTGCGCCACCTTGCTCGGTCACAGACCGAAATAGGGACCGATGACCTACAAGTTTGGTCCCTTCCACCCTCCTTAAATCAGCCAACCAGCAGACCGATATCTGGCACTTGGAATGTAATACACTCACGCAGCACTGAAGGTGCTGGATGAGGAACTAAATAGGTACAAGATAGACATAGTGGCATCGCGAGGAATGAAATGGCGGGAAGATGTTCACCAGTTAGTTTGTATATTTTCTGATCAATTTCATTTTCCCCGTCAAATTTTCATTGTGGGCATCACCAGTCTGATCACTTTCGTCTTGGAAAGCTAAACCTATACTACTTCACAATTAAATTTTGTCCAAAATTCTTTGTAATGTAGAGTTCCACATAGTTGCTTCACAGTTAATCATCTGTTGAAGATTACTGTCGACACAATGTGCTCTCAGTAGTGTTAGAGTTTACTTTGATTTAACTTAAAAAAGGCTCCAAGGTACATAAAGTGTACTGTTTCTCGAGTCGCTCCACATTATCCATTCGTGTGGAAATTGTCTATTCGTTCTATTTTTGGCTGTTTTCATGTAAAGCAGTGTGTCATGGAAACGTTTCCGTGAAAGGTCTGTTGGAAAAGACGTTTATCTCGTCTGAATAGGTAAGGAACCACTGTAGGACGATGCTGTTTGCTGTCGTAGTTTATCACTCATCACTGGAAGCCAAGTAGCAGGATCGTCCACAATACAACAGTTGCTGTCATCAGTATTCGTACTAACACCTAGATTAGCAAATTTTTCACTTCGTTCATGACATACAGTTAGAGATTCTGTGTCGTTTTTTGTTTCTTCTGCTTCGGTTAGCTGTTCAGAAGCCGAAGTGTACTGTTCTTGTGTGATCTGTTTTACACATTTTTTGTGTGAATTGACTGAACAAAAGAGCACAGAAGTTGGCTGTCTGGGCTATTGGAGATTCTGACACACCTGCATCATGGGGCTGAACTTCTTCTAACTGGTCTTTTCCACGGAACTTCGAAAATTTTGTATTGTTCTGAGACCGTTAGCTACTTATTTAATTTGTCTTTTTGCAGTTTTCTTTTTAAAGCCACAGATTTATATTTATAGCCTGACGTCTTAAGTTGTTGTGGTATGTAATTCGAAATGAAACAATACATTCGGGTTGAAATACATTTCTTTGTATATAAATGTGCATTTATCAAATTAGATTGTTAATACATGTTACCTTACTTTGTTCGGAGGTATTCTGGCATAAATAAAATCGTAGCGAAAAGAAACTGTTTTATACAATTAACTTAATGTGAAATTTAACCCAATAAATCTAATCACTTTCGGTAGCAGGAGACAAAAACAGTAGAATACTACAATTCTGTCGAGTCACTCGAAGGCTTACAGGTGGACCGCGATTGACAAGCGAGGCGGTCGTCAGTTTTTAGAGCAACGCAGAAGACGGAAACTGCTAGCTAGATAATTAATAGCCAAGGCAGAAGGCGTGGTTGTGGTGGCGGGGAGCGGTGACGACTCTTGACCAGACGTAGGGCAAAATGCATTCTCGTAGGTTAATGTAATAGTAAAACTTGAGACTATTGGGCACAACATAATTCTTGATATTCTGTGCAATTTTTGTTTGAAAGTGTGCATCAGCATACATCTTACAAGGATTTGGATTTTTATTTACCATTCTTCATTCTTTCTGTAATGTACTTGTTCTCAAAAATTAATCAACCAATAAAGATGGAATTCCACAGTTTGCATCTGCATAAGAGGCCAATAAAATGTGTGGAACAGATATTTGTTTAAGGTCATAGTTCCTCTGAAATTAATTTTTTAATTTTGTGTTACCTCGGACTGCTCTATTTTTCTCGAATTTTAGAGGAGAACTTTTCTCAGGGAAAAGATAACGAGAAGGTGCTGCAGAGGATTATTCAATAAGTAATTCTTAAGAACTCTGCGAAATGTCGGGATGTCAGATTTTATAGTTCCTGAGAAAAAGTACCTTATAGCTCAAAGAAAGTCAGTTTACGGTTGTCCACATTTAAAGTTTTAATTTCAATTTTTGACAATATTGCTATACCTCTAGTGAGGCTGCCCATATCCATAATCTTTATTAGCTTCCTCATGTTTCTGGACTACTCTCTTCCCCTGCCTCCTTCGCCTAGCGATCTTTTGCATTTTTTCTTCTGCTGCCTGAGCTTTGTCCAGTCGCACTTCATCAATACTTCTGAGTATCTTCAGTGTGAATGCACCTGGATGTAAGCCTAGTCGCTGCAGGGAATTAGTTCTACCTACATTTCCAGTATGGAACACTAGATAGGCATCACATGCAGCTATCTTCCCAACAACTGCGGACACAAATACTGCTTTTGGACAATCCATGCATATAAGGTGATTGTAGCTCTCATTTATATTCTATGTTTTCCCATGCACACACTTTTTCAGCAGTTCAGGATTGGCTAGGTACCTGAAAATTGGTTTTATAATATCTAAAACAGCAAGCGTCAAACGATGTGTATGGGTATTTTGCTTTACACTGGCTTCTGCCTGAAGGTAGTTGCAACACGATACGTCAGAAAGGGAGTGTTGAGGGTTATCATCTGTGGAACGTTTGTGAATGAATATTGCCCACACGGCTTGCTGCACTGTTTTCACGCTTTAAATGTGGACAACCATAAACTGACTTTCTTTGAGCTATAAGGTACCTTTTCTCAGGAACTATAAAATATGACATCCCAAAATTTGGCAGAGTTCTTAAGAATTACATACTGATAGCTTTTCCATAATATATTTCTAAAGTGTGAATTTCCTTGTCTGTCGGTCTGTTAACACCTCCCAGTGGCTTTCCATCTTCTGGAAACAAAGGAAAAAGCAAATATAATCTCTCTCACAGCCTTCTAGACTCATCTGCAGTTCGTTTCTATTAACGCACAAAAAGTTTCTAGCGTAGAGAAGATGTGGTTCACAGCACAGAAAAAGGTATCATGGCAGGCACAGAATCCCAAACAAACTTTTTTAAAACATATTTCTAGCCAGAATTCGAGTGCGGCATTGTGTGACCCTACTCTTAAAGAATACAGCTAATAAATTACGTAATAAAAAAACTGGAACTTCTTCTCTGTTTTGCCTTACATCTGGCCATAAGACATGGCCAGATAGAAGGCGCCCTGTCGCGCCACGGCGGATGACAGGCTCAGGAGACCGGCCGGCGGCGGCGAATGCTTGCTGCTGCGTCAGCTGTCACACACACTATGGATGCGGTCGAAACGTCGTTGTAGCGGCTGGCAGGCGTAGCGCGCCACGGCAGAGCCGCCTCCCGCCGCTGCCGCTGCCGCTGCCGCCACGCAGCAGTCTGAAATGCGCCTGCAGGTGCGAACAGGCCTGCGATGAGACAACCCGGCGCCGGCGCAAAAGCCGTATTTCCGTCTGACCGGCAGCATAATACGTTAACCAGCATCTCAACGATGCTGTTGAGGCTCAAGGCCGCAGGCCGTACCCACACCCAGCGTTCTGTCTGGCCAGACTACTTGTATTACATTGTAACAAACAACCCCTCGGTCCACCCAGCCCCACCCTAATGTGGGGCTGTGTCCAAGCTACGTAAGAAAACGCTATGTGAATGCTAAGAGGTGTTTAAAATTATCATATATCTATTTCACGACACCTCCTCAGGGGACACTGCCTTAACGTAGCACTGTCCGTGCGGGCAAGGAGGTTCGCGTGCTCAGGATCCGGAGAGCTATGCTGGCGGTTGCTTAGCTACTAGAAGGGTCACCCATCCGGACAGGCCAAAGGGGAGGAGCCAGCCAAAGTGTGTCCCACAACGGCCTGTCGTTTCCCCTTTCCTACCCCAAACCTGTCATCACCATGTCCTTTTCCTGTCATTTCCTGTTTATCTATAAGACCGCAAGGTCAGCGACAGCGGAGAAAGAGTCTTTCAGAAAGGTGAAGCTGGCGGAAGAGGCACCTTTTCTCTTTGGGTTCAAAAGAGTAGAAGTAGGGACTGTAACCCAGAGGGGCAGCAACAGCCAGCGTCTGACTCGTAGTGAGGGTCTGATTTTAGGCTGGGCAACCTACTGCCTATGTGTAAAGTAACGGGAAACTACCACATATTTGAAAGGAAGAAAGGGACAATGAAGGAAGGAAAGATAAGGATTGGAACATGGAATGTGAGGACACTACTGCAAGCAGGAAAGCTAAAGAATGCAAAACAGGAGATGAAAAGGAACAGATTACATGCCCTTGATTTGTGTGAAACAAGATGGGGAGAGAATGGGGAGATAGAAAGAGGAGATCATAAGCTCCTTTACCCAAGGGAAATCAAGAGTGGTAAAAATGGAGCACGAATATTGACAGGGCAAAAGTTGAAAAACAAGGTAATGAAGGTATAATATATTGATGGAAGACTGATGATGATGTGAGTGAATGTTAATTCAAAAGATTTGGTGTTAATACAGGATATATGCCAACCAGCCAGCATAGAGATGAGGAAGTGGAAGAATATCATGAGAAAATACAAAAATTCATCGAGAGAGAAAATAAAAGTGCCTGCATTATCATCATGGGGGGCTGTACTGCAGTGTTGGGTAAAGGAAGAGATGAAGACACAGTAGGAAAATTTGGTTTAGGAATAAGAAATGAGAGAAGTGAACGACTAATTAGTTTCTGTGAAGAAAATTCATTAACAGTGAGTAACACATTATTTGAACACCACAAAAGAAGACATTGCACACAGATATAAAATTTGAATAGGGAAAGATATCAGTTGGACTATATCCTGATACAAAAAAGGTTTGGGAACTGTTTGAAGAATGCCAAACCTTATCCAGGAGCGGATATAAATTCAGACCACAACCTAGTAGTGGGACAAATACAAGTGAAGTTGAAAAAAGACTGGAGAGGTAAAGCAAGAGAAACAATAAACATAGAAAGACTGAAAGCGGTAGGAAAGGCATCAGATTTGGAAAACAGATTTGTGGAAAATGGGAAACAGGTGGTGTTGATGAAAGTGTTAATGACAAATGGATAAAAATGAGGGAAGGACTCATGGAATCTGCCAAAGAAGTACTAGGAATTAGAGTATCCCAAGGTACTAGGAAAGAATGAGTAACAGAAACCATGTTGAAAAAGATGGAAGAGCGGAGGAAGTGGAAAAATGTAGAAACTGAAGAAGGCAAATAGAGGTACAGGAAACTGAAGAATAAAGGAAGAAGGGAAACAGAAAAAGCAAGGGGAAAATGGATGAAACAAATGATAGGAAATAGACAAAACGGGAAAGAGGGAAAGTATGAAATGATGTATAGGCTCGCTAGTGAGATAGTTTTTGAAAGTAAATGAAAGAGAAATAACATGGAAATAGAAAGAGCGGATAGTACTCTAGCAGAAGAACCACATAAGGTTTTGAACAGATGGCAAGAATATATTGATTGCCTGTATAAGGGGAATGAAATTCAAAGCGAACTAAAGGTTGAAGAGGACCAATATGTGTCAGAAGATGGAAAGGGATTCACCATCTTGGAAGCAGAAGTAGAAAAGGCGCTGAAGGAGATGAACAGTAGGAAGGCATGTGGAATTGATGATTTACCAGCAGAACTGTTGAAGAGTCTGGGAAACAACGCAAGAAAAGAAATAGTCTACTTCTACAATGAGATATATGAGAAAGGGGAATGGTCTGAGGACTTCCTTGCAACAGTTATGATATCAATAGAGAAAAAGAGAAACACTAAAAAATGAGAAGAGCATAGGACAATCAGTCTAATTACTCATGCAGCTAAAGTGTTGCTGAGAGTGTTGAATACAAGGCTATATGGCAAACTGGATAGAGGAATTGCAAAGGAGCAGTTCGGATTTAAAAGAGAAAAGTAACCAAAGATGCTATTGGTCTGTTAAGAACTATAGGCGATAGATATATGGAAAAAGGTAATGAAATCTTTGCTGTTTTTATAGAACTAGAAAAGGCTTTTGACAGAGTTCAGTGGAACAAGCTGATGGATATTTTGAATAGGAAAGGAGTGGATTGGAATGAGAGTTGACTGATACAGAATCTATATTTACACCAGAAAGTAACGATAAGGATTGGAAATAAAATGTCAGAAGGAAGCAGCATTGGACGAGGTGTTAGACAAGATTGCTGCCTTTCCCCACTGTTGTTTAATGCACACCTTGAAGAGGTTATTTCGAAAAGCTTAGATGGGAAAAGAGGAATATGTATTGGTGGAAAGGCAATAGAATGTATAAGATTTGCTGATGACATCGTATAAGTGGCACAAGGTGAACGGACAGTGAGTAACATGCTAAAAGATGTGAATAAAGTTTGTGTGGAATATGGGATGCAAATAAACACAGCGAAAACAAGGAGTATGGTCATCAGCACAAGACGCAGACTGTCCAATATTAAAATAGGACAATCTACCATTAGTCAAGTAAGTGAATTTAAATATTTCGGAAGCGCAATAACTGAAGACTTGAGATGTCACCAGGAGGTGAAAACTCGACTTGCCATAGCGAAGGAGGCATTCAACAGAAAGAGGAGACTGTTATGTGGCAAATAAGATAAGGGTCTAAGGAAAAGGCTAGCAAATGTTTTGTGGTTTTGTCTGGAGTGTGGCACTATATGGGGCAGAAACGAGAGGATGAAAAAAGGTTAGAAGCATTTGAGATGTGGACGTGGAGGAGAATGGAGAGGATACGCTGGGTGGAAAGAGTGAGTAACGAAAGAGTATTGGAAAGGGTTGGTGAGAGAAGATGTCTGCTAAAGGTTATAAGAGAAAGGAAAAAAGAATTGGATGGGACGTTCATTGAGAAGGGAGTGCTTGCTAGTAGCTGCTTTGGGAGGACTGGTTTGTGGGAGAAGACTGAGAGGAAGAAGGAGATACATGATAGAAGACATAAAGGGAAGAGGAAAATATGCGGACAAGAAGAGGATGGCAACAGAGACAGCTTGGAGAACTACCATGTGAAAACCTGTCTGTTGGCAGAACACTAATGATGATGATGATGATGATGATGATGATGATGATGATGATTCCACGACACGCACACAAATGTACTCAAGAGCCAAAGAGACAGGTACATCTGCATAATGTCGTGTAGGGCCCCCACGAGCACGCATAAGTGCCGGAACACGACGTGGCGTGGACTCGGCTGATATCTGAAGTAATGCTGGAGGCAATTGAAGCCATGAATACTACAAGGGTGTCCATAAAACCGGGATGGAGATCTCTACTGAACAGCACGTTGAAATGCGTCCCACATATGCTCAATTATGTTCATGTTTGGAAGTTTGGTGGCAAGAGGAAGTGTTCCTGACCCATTCTGTAGCAATACTGGACGTGTGGGTTGTTACATTCTCCTGCTGGAATTGCCCAAGTCCGTCGTAATGCGCAATGGCAATGAATGGATGCAGGTGATCTACCAGAATGCTTACGTACATGTCACCTATCAATCGTATCTAGACATATTAGGGGTCACACCCCCACACCATTACAGACCCTCCTCCAGGTTGAACACGGTGCCCTGCTACCATGGACTCATGAGGTTGTCTCTATACTTGTACACGCTCATCTTCTCGATACAATTGAAAACGAGACTCGTCTGACCAGGCAACGTGATTCCAGTCATCAACAGTCCAATGTCGATGTTGACGGGCCCAGGCAAGACGTAAAGTCTTGTGTCGTGCAGTCATCAAGAGTATATGAGTAGGTCTTCGGCTCTGAAAGCCCATATCGATGATTTTTCGTTGAATGGTTAGCACGCTGACATTTATTGATGGCCCAGCATTGAAATCTGCAGCAATTTTCGAAAGGGCTGCACTTCTTTCACGTTGAATAATTCTCTTCAGTAGTCGTTGGTCCCGTTCTTGCAGGATCTTTTTCCGGCTGCAGCGATGTCGGAGATTTGATGTTCAATGGGTTCCTGATATTCGCGTTACACTCGGCAAATGATGGCACGGGAAAATCCCCACTTCATCGCTACCTTGGAGATGCTGTGATCCATCGTTCGTGTGCCGACGTAGCACAACGTACAAACTCACTTAAATCTTGATAACTGCCATTGCAACAGCAGCAATAGATGTAGGAACTGCGCCAGACACTTGTCTTATATAGGCGTTGCCAACTGCAGCGCCGTGTTTTGCCTGTATACATCTCTCTGTATTTGAGATACGCATGCCTATACCAGTTTCTTTGGCGCTTCCGTGTATATTCACGTGTTAAGATTCCCGGGTGGACTGGGGGAGCCAGTCATCAAAGATCCACGATGTTTCCAAGGCCTCGAGTGATACTCGGCACTGGGAGGTGGTTTCGTTTGCGTTTGGGGGGGAGGGGGGGGAGGGAGCCCTAATTGACTTCCGCCCGTTGTCCCTGTCACATCTCAGGTCCGCATATCGCGTTCTGCTTTGATGGGGCCTAGTATTGCCTCCCAGACGTTGCTTGGTTGGAAAAGCTCGTCTAACTTTTGATTAAATTATCAGTCACATGGTTTTCAATTGCTTCTTTCAAAATGCTGTATCAAAATCGATCAGATGGTCTCCAAGACTTTCATGAGCTGGTAATTTATTTTATGTCCATTTTGAATGCTATATTCTGCTGTTGTTGGGTTTTGGCGCTCATGTTCTTACCTCGATCTTCAGATGTGCGGATAGTTTGTCCAATACACCCCTACTTTTTTGGGATGCACGTGGTCTTTCACTGTCTTTCATAAAGCGACTATTTTGGAATGACGCGTGGAAAACTGGCGTTATGTGGTGTTTTCGTGGTAGTTTGTCAATTTTTGACGGGAACGGTATGAAAACGAAACTTCCTGGCAGATTAAAACTGTGTGACGGACCGAGACGCGAACTCGGGACCTTTGCCTTTCGCGGGAAAGTGCTCTACCATCTGAGCTGCCCAAGCACGACTCACGCCCCCTCCTCACAGCTGCAATTCTGCCAGTACCTCGTCTCCTACCTTCCAAACCTCACAGAAGATCTCCTGCGAACCTTGCAGAACTAGCACCCCTGGAAGAAATCTGCCAGGGAGTTTGATATCAGTGCACTCTCCACTGCAGAGTGAAAATGTCATTCTGGAAACATACCCCAGGCTGTGGCTAAACCATGTCTCCGCAATATTCTTTCTTCCAGGGCTGCTAGTTCTGCAAGGTTCGCAGGAGAGCTTCTGTGAAGTTTGGGAGGTAGGACACGAGGTACTGGTAGAGTTGCAGCTGTGAGGACGGGGCGTGGGTCGTGCTTGGGTAGCTCAGATGGTAGAGCACTTGCTCGCTTGCAAAGGTCCCGAGTTCGCGTCTCGATCTAGCACACAGTTTTAATCTGCCAGGAACTTTCATTTCAGCTCACACTCCACTGCAGAGTGAAAATCTCATTATGGATATGAAAACGGTCTTCTTATCAGCTTGTTCCGTTGTTCGGCCGCCGTGTCCTTTTTGGGGCTCTTGTGTCGCAGAGCTGCCCCAATCTGTCTGTTGCTATATCCATATTCGTAGAAGACAGATTTCAGGTGACACAGATCTGCCATCAGACTTTGTTCGTCTGAAATTGAGTATGCCCTGTGTAGGGGAGTGATGAGCAAGTTGTTCTTCTGCGTGGGATTGTAGCTGCTGGAGGCACGGAGATAAAGTCTGTATGCGTTGTCTTACGATATACACTGTGGGCAAGCGAGCTGTCGGATTTTCGCTGATCCAGGACGTCAAGAAAAGCGATTTGGTCATCTTTTTCTATTTCAATGGCAAACTGAATATTTTTATATTAGAACAATTTCTGTAGTGTTTCTGGTCCATGTGGTCAGATGGTAAAACTGATGTCGACATACTGAAAGAAAGAAACAGGTTTCAATTTGGCAGTTACCAGTGTTCTATCCTCTAAATACTCCGTGAACAGATTTGCTACAACTGGCGGGAGGTGGTTCCTCATGCTTACACCGTCAGTCAGCTCACTGTGTTGCCCATTGAAAATAAAATCGCTACATGTCAGAACATGTCTAAAAGTCAGTGTCAGCTCTGGGTTAAGCTTCTTGTTGGTTAGTTTTATGGAGTCTTCCAAGAGACTCGAGTGAAAAGTGAGACTACAACAAAACTGTCCATAATGTTGGATTCCTGCAGCCTTAGTCCTTCAGCTGACCGATGAAATCACCCGACTTTCGTATGTGATGTGTACACTTACCGATGTCGGTGCCCAACAGATAAGCCAGATGCTCCGCAAGGGGATATTTTGGTGCTCCAATGTTGCTGACTATTGGTCTCATGCCTTCCTTGCGTATCTTTGGTAGGCCATGCAACCTGGGTGGTACGACAGTGCGCTGACGAAGTGATTTGGCGACGTCGTCATAGACCGTCCATCCCTCAACAGGGTGGAGGTGCTTTGCCGCACTTTCTTGGTTGGATCTGCTGCTATTTTCCAGGCTACTGGATCGTCCAGAAGCTTAGCATTTTCCGCTCATAGTTCTTACGTTGGAGGAGAACCGCGTCGTTACCTTTATCAGCTGGATGGACAACGATTTCTTGACCTTCTCTCAGTGTAAGAAGCGCTTTCTTTCTGATTTGGAGATTTTGCTTCGTGGTGGAGCCGAGTTGCGTATATTTCGGCAGTTTTCCCGGCGAACTTCTTCTTTAGTACCGCTTAGTACGCTCCCGCAGCCCGAACTCTGGACTACCAAGGATAAATACCGCCAGTATGCACCAGGAGCACTGCGTGATTATGTCTGAACTGTTGTTCTCCGAAGTATCGTGGACCTTCGACTATTGCTCTGGCGATACACACGACAGTCTTGGAGGCATCATATTCGCCTCAGATCACGAATGTGTTCATGCTTATATCATGCTTTATAGTTTGTCATCCTCTAAAATGAAATGAAAACTTTAAAACGAACATTGCACCACGCAACATGATTTTTTTATAATTTTCACTGTTCCTGAAGTGCTTTCTTGAGCTGGTTCCAGGACTGTTACTAGTTTGTTTTTTTTTACCACGAACAGTTTTGTTAAAAATCAAGTAAGTTCATTTTTCGTTTAAATGTAAGTTCTGCACGGGTAAATGTTATTGCACATGAGGCAAATTTCATTTTATTAGGATGGAGTAGTTGGCCGCACATGTCATACCCATCTACCTGCTAGGTGGGAAACTGTAGTTCACTGTTAATGTGTTAAACTGTTGTCGGGTTGTACAGTTTGTAGTGGCTATAAGTGTCTTACTTCTATCGGTGACTAAGGTGCGTATATTGTACATTACAACAGTATTTACTGCATTTGCTTACTGATAATTAAAGCTATTACATGTATGTTTTCAGAATGGTTTGTACCTCCAAGTACATGTGTCATGAGTAAGTCATCAACGTTTACTTCCACCAGGGCAGCATATGAGGTGCTGAAGTGTGGACACGTGGATGCAAGATGATTAGTCTATACTGACAGACACAGTCCACTTATGGTACAGTTATGACCGTGCACAAAGCATCAAGTCGTAAGTTTTGTCACATGTTTGTGGGAAAACCACCAACACACTAACACATATACAAATTAAGGTACAACATATAAAAATATCTGCACCTACACCAGTTATACTCCGTATTTGTGCTGTTAATGTAGTTTTGTAGTTCCTTAGGAAAGAATTTCCACAAGTGTTTGAATAGTCGTCACGTATTCTGCTGTGTTTGTGTAACTATGTAATTGATAAGCAAATACAGGATATTAATAGGTCGGGGGAAGATGTCTACTTAGTATACATTCGTATAAGGCTTGGTGATCGAGACAGAAGCTGGGCATTGCACAAGATAAGCCATACAACTGTTGAGGAACTGAGGCTGTGAAAGAATGGGTGAAGGAAATCAATGCCTTCGCAATTCCGATGGTTTGTATACGACTGTTATTTTTGCAGGTCATAGCGCAAAAAAGTAAGAAGAATGTAATACGTCCTAACATTCCTCCGTCTTTCGATCAGTTGCACACAGTGAATCCCTCCATGTTCCAATTCCACCTACCATTATTGAACTACTTCATGAGAAACTTAAGGAGGGACTGTTTACGGGCATAAAGATCAGAAAACTAATGTAAGACGATTTGGAAGTACAGTGAATCCAGAGGTGAAAAATGGGTTTAGGGCTCGTTTAAAGAAATAATGTACTACATTCTGTGCAACAACAAACATCCAAATTACAAAATCACTGTTAGAACAGTGTTGCAGAGTTTCATGAAATTACGATGTAACATGAATGTGAAGCTTAGTTTGGTACATACACATACTATTATTTTACCCTGTGAACCTCGACGCTGTCCATGAAGAACAAGGAGAACGATTCCACCAGGACACCATGGAAGTGGCAGAGATGTACCAGGGAGGGTGGAATGCAAACATGGTGGCCAACTACTGCTAAGGCGGGGCGGCACAGGTCGAGGGAGGCAGGAGTAGAAATTCCACCCCACGTCAAAAAGAAACTTGTGATTTCATTTAAAACTTTAGACGTAATTCATACAAAAATCTGAAGGGGTAGCGAAAAAATAAAATTGGAAATCAGAGTGAAAATTACTTCAAATATCAGCTTACAGGTCTAAAATGTAGTATAGTGTGTTATCAAGCGCTGAGATTTAAACATTTCACTTGCTTCACGTGGAATTGTACCGCCACTTGGAAAAACTGTGTCAAAAGTATGTTCTGTGAACAAAGTGTAAGAGCGAAAACGAAAGAGAATGCGTTTACTTTTGTTCTGGAAGCGAAAAGCTATGGACCTTCTTTGTTGTAGAGGTGAAAGTATGAACGTGCTTTTTCACAACATATATATTAAGCGTAATTCTACGTTCTTTCATTTCGTCTCCCTCCACGTGAAATAATTAAGAAAACAATAATATAAGAATCTGGCAGGGAGATTCTTTTTGCCACCTGCTTTTCAGTTGTCGTAATGGCACACTGGCAGCCGCCATTACATTAAACTTGACAACATTAATTATTTACGGGCTTTACCCGACAATATAAGCGTAGGAAACAGTCTCAGTCAGTTTTGCGTAGTATTTGAAAGTCATTACATAGAAGACAGACTCGTTACAAGTTAGAACAAATTTCGAAGCTCTAGCCTGTGTCAGAGATAATATTAGACAACAGCTTTTATTAAAAAAGTGAAATAATTTCTGTTGAAATACTTGAAAGTATTTCACCGTTAAAATAAGGTCAGAACTTGTCAATATTATTATGATCGTTGCTGTGTGGTGGTTGTATCGCCTTTCTTCGTAGCATTATTTTGTATCGGGCAATATTGATATGAATTTTTAACAAGCTACGTGTATGGTATATGCTGGGAGCGTATTTTCATTGGGAAGCGAACTTCCGCAAAGCACTAATTTAACATGTTTTTGCCTAAGTAGCGCATTTAATTGCTGTCGGAGTGTACAAATAACCGTTACTGTGAACGTGCGAGTATCCATCCTGAAGACTGTGGACACATTTAATTCAAGGAGAGAAGGACGATACAGAATGACGTATAATAATATACATGCCATATAGTAACACACGTGTAATTGGAGACTGCCTGTCCACTAATAGGCAAGGAGCCCGTTGCTTGATTGTTGTGATCGTTTTCGTTCGCAGTACGGGAGGAGGTTAACATCTGACCTTAAGAATATTTTTCCATCAAGATTCGAATCGGTGGCTATAGTTGCAGCAGCTCACAGATAGTGAGGCATCGATAGCGTGAACATTCTGTCATTGTTGTTGTAGCGGCTGAGGTAAAAAGGCATATTTCTCACAAAATAAAAGATGAGAGAAATTGCAATCCATATCAATGATAAAAAATGGATGTATGTATGTGTACATGTATATATGTTCCGCATCTCCAGCTAAACCAGCCCAAAGATTTCAGCCAAACTAGTTAAGTAAATCCACATATCCCCGAAACCGGTGGCGGTGGGGTTGGAAAAGCAACGTAGCCGGCAATGGGAGAAAACCCATACTTTAATCATCCAGTATTTGAGAATCAGAGCATTTACAGACTTGAAACAAACATTACACATGATTTAAACGCTTCATGAAACTTCTTCTCGCTGACAATACCGACAAAATGACAGGAGGAAAGTTCATCACTTCCTATATTTTCGCTGTTCACGCACCAAAACTGCCACATGAAGCATTACGCTTTAATTTATTACTTCTTTACTACTAACTGTATTAGTGTTATATTTTGCAGAAATATTCACATATAACACTGAATGTACCGGAAAAATTGTGTCATAGTACCAGTTATGACGTCAAACACTGAGATGCGAGAAAAAATTTCCGCATCATGCGTGATGTTTCTATCTATTACTTCTTTATTACTGACTCTGTTCGTAATATATCTGGCAGACGGCATCCACATATGCCGCTGAATGTGCCTACAAAAATATATCATCATACGTTACATAGTTCAGGAGATATAAGGTAATAAACACTTAGATGCGTGACAAACTGTTGCATCAAGCATGACGTTTAAATTTAGTACTTCTTTATTCTAACTCCATTCGCAACACATTTCGTAGACAGTAGGCACATATACCACTGGATGACACATCATTGTACAGCACACACTTTAGGAGATACGACGTCATAAACATTGAACTGCGTGTAAACGAAACTGCAGGGTGAATTCGCAGGACATACAGGTGAAAAATGCGTTCAAATCCGGGTGAAATATGTTAAATGTGTCTGAAATGTATTTGACATGACTGCATGTTGGCAAATCCTCGCGTAAAAAGTTAATCCTAAGATCCCTGGAACGATATACAACAAATTTGGTATTCATTAATTACAGTCTGGAAGAAAATACTGTAGATGTTGTTACGGTGTAAAGTCAGCGCCAGCACTCAAGTCGGGAACGACAGAGAAGAGACGGCTGTGAGAAGAGATCAGCCAGTGGCACGCTGACCGACCTCCCTCCAGGACGACAACGCGACAGCAGCCGCCCCCAGGTGAAGACGACATAAGCGCCGTGCCCGACTGGTGGCAACCCACTTCGATAGCAGCTTCAACGTGGGCCACTTCGTTAGCCGACGCATCGGAGCCTCTTCATTAGTAAATCTCCACGTAGCTCAGTTAGAGATCAGCAGTCACGGCATTTCAATTGACAGACTGTTGTTAGAAGCGGTCACTATGTCCACTAGTTTTACTTATGTTTGTCTATTCTGTAGAAGACTGATTATTTTGTATGTCGCCCTTTGCTTGCGACATATCTGTGTAATTTCATTTGTGGATAATCATATATAAACGACTACAAGAATTCTCAGATCGAAGTTAAGTATTTTTACTTGTCCTGTTGTAATAAAACACTTTAATATGAGTTGTTTGTTTGTCTAGTGAACCAAGTACGCAGGATTCCTAGACACAACGGGTGTAAGAACAACCAGCCTCCTATTGGCATGAATGTGATGATGTGGAGAGAGAATGGAAGACGAGGAGATGAACCGATGGTGAGAGGGAAGAAGGAGGTGGGCACAGATAGGAGGAGGTGGACAGAGATAGGGGGAGGAATAGGACTGAGACAGGGGAGTGGAGAAGATGAGTAGAGAGAAGAAAGATGAAGTGAGGGACAGAGACAGGGGGAGGAACAAATAGGCAGAGAGATGGGGGAGGGAGAGATGAACAAACAGAGGGGGAGGAGGAACTACACAGAGAAAGAGAAGAGAAGGAGATGGCAGGGATAGGGGAGAGGAGGATACGGATACAGGGAGGAAAGAAGACGAGATAAGCAGGGAAAGGGGGAAGGAGGAAATGGACAGGGAAGATAGACAGAAAAAGGTGGAGGAGGATTCTTCTTTTCTGAAATGGGAACATTATTAATATTCCAGCTATCACTGTTTTGGTCACAGAGGACGCCCAAATACCTACTGTTACCCTTCCTTCTATACAATGTTCATGAATGTGTTGTCAACGTTTAAATAATTTATGAAGGGAATCGACGTTGCATTAGCAGATAATTGTTACTTATCTTGCTATAGCTGTCTCGTTATCTAGGGGTCTTCTTTGTACCTGTATAGGCTTCCAAAAATTATTGGTCCAAGGTGTTTCAATGACAATTCGCTGGAATAATGTATCTTTTATCATCATCTGCATTTAATGTATAACCTCTTGAAACACTTTCTACAACCATACTTGTTCATAGCAATGTCATGCAATGTTTTTTACACGAGACAGAGAACGTAATTCCTCAGTTTGTTACATGAACCAACCTCTACAACAACTGAAATCACACTGTCTCAACTCTTGACGCTATCTCACGCCACCCTAATGCTGTCTGATGCTACTCGAAACCAAATCTGACGCACTTGGAAAAATCACATTATATATTATAAGCACGTCTTCCAGATCTTTCTAGAACGGATTGTGATCCCATTAGAACTATTTTAACTGCCTCAACTGAAATTGCTCTTCATAAAGTTTTCTAGAAATAAATATTTACGTTAAGATTTATGCAACTAGTAATTACAAAAAAGGTTGCAAATTTTGACAATATGATGTATAGCAGTTTCGTGTACTTGTACACAGTCGATTTTATTACTAATAATAAAATTAGAAAATACTTAAATGAAAACAGAAATTTTATTTTTGTGAAAACCGAGGTTCAAAAATGGTTCAAATGGCTCTAAGCACATCTGACGTCATTAGTCCCCTAGAACTTAGAACTACTTAAACATAACTAACCTAAGGACATCACACACATCCATGCCCGAGGCAGGATTCGAACCTGCGACCGTAGCGGTCGCCCGGTTCCAGACTGAAGCGCCTAGAACCACTTGGCCACACCGGCCCGCTGAAAACCGAGGCATGAAAATATTATCTTTACTGTAAAATAGTTTTTGGATCATTTAAGTTAACAGTTGCGATTATTAACATTCACGGCTCAAGATCGATGTTATGAAATGGATCGCTATGAGAAATATAGAGTTTTGGCGATCAAATATACGTAAAAATATCATCAGACGTGGACTGTATAATTCCTGCAACTATTTTCATTCTGTCGTTGAAAGCCTTCTATTTACATATCAAATCTAGGTTTTAATAATAAAATGACAAGGTACTATTAATCAGAACTCAGGGAGAAGTTATGATCTAAATGACAATAGATTTATTCATCCTTAACTTCACAAAACAACAAAGATAACTAAAGAAACGTCAATTTTTATTTGACGAACGCTTTCACTAAATTAGAGTCTATGGTGGACAAAGTGAACAGCTGGTGATCGAGACACGACATTAACCGAAACACTAATCGCTTTATGTGACTTCATACACGTGAATCCGGGTTATGGCACAAAACCACGCCACCGTCAACCATCTATATTCTACCATTCCAAAAAAAAATATAGTTCGAAAGAACAGGGTGTTGAGAAACATATAAAGGAGTGCTACGCCGTACACTCCTGCTGGTCAGGACGGCACACCATGAAGCGCTCGGCGACTCAAGTCATGGACGGCCGCAATCTCTTATTAATGGCGCGCACCCGTAAAATGCAAGTACGCAGTCTCGCGTTCGGTTAATTTGGAACGCAGTACCTTCCTATGAGCCTCTAAAACCCCGGTGAATCCCAGTGTGCATGTGGACCCATTTGTTGGTCTGCCAAACCAATTTGACTCCGTGCAATGACTATGTGTGACGGAATATGTCAAATGTTTAGACGGCCGACTGAAGACAAATAAGTACACCCACGCATCACTCGTTGTGTGCGTGATGCTAGACGCAGTACCTCTGACGGTTCAGAAGGTGACTGGTACAGAGTGTATGTGGCACACTAGCGAAGGGCATAAGTCTCACTGTTTAAGTAGAGATCTGCAGTTCTTTACTAGCGAAGCGCGAGTACAAGAGTGCTCTCTTCTCCCACTGTCCGCTTCCTCCTCAGCTCGGTAGCAAAGCACACTTACATCTAACACTTCCCCCACTTTAGCACAAGCCAATCACAAGCTGGAGCACGGCATTCGAAACTGGGAGAGCGGCCCTTGCTCTGCATACACCGATTTCACCAACCAGAGACTTCAAAGTTAATTGGGAGAAAAGGAAAAAAAAGATTCAGCTTTGCGGCCTCTTGCCCATGCGTTTCCTGTGTCATTTGCTAACAACATGACCAGGATGGAACTACAGCCCCCCATAAAAGTTTGTTATCTCCCGTGTTGCATCAATTTCAAAGTTTCCAAGGAACAGCCATAAACTTCATAAAGCCTCGTGCTTTCACCAATATGTTTTGTAACATATTCCCATGGAAATTCGCAGAATGCTCACAGTTGTTTTGTCGGCTTCCTCCATAACAAGGGCCTATCCTCTGCTTTGTTGCCGGTCTACAATGCGCTGGCCAGTGCAGCTACTCAGTCTATATGGACGTGCCTCCCTCCCACCCGGAGCCAACCAATGTGCCTGCACAATGAGACCATGGAACTCGGCCGTCCGGAAATGTCTCCCCCAGTTTCCGCAGAAAATATGAGCTTATCTCGGCCCACCGTCGCTGTGAGCGTTTACTGCAGTAGTTTAAAATAGCACCCTATTCCTTTGAACACTGTTATTCCTTTCCTAGAACACACAAGCAAGAGCATTCACTACTGGCCACCATCACTGTGATGTATGAAGTCAAAATTGCAATAAAGACCATATTCCCTAAGAACATGAAGTGGCATAGCACCGAATCAGAAGTGAGAATGCCCTGCAATCTCTCATAACCTCCCAGTTCCTCTCAAGTTTATTCATGAGGAGTGTCACACTTTAAAAGGTTAGTGTGCACAGAACAGAAAAAAATGTGACACTTTAGTTGGGTCATTATCAAAGAAAGAAACATGAATCAATCTTTGTACACCAAAAATACCAGCACAGTGTTATACCCTGTGTTTACCACAATCAAACAGTGGTCATCCATACACTCTCTGCTGCATGCCCACAAAATTAAACAAAAAATAAAGATTTAAATAACGATTACTAAACGGTTACAGGGCCATGCAGACATTTACCTACTCATTCATCCTGAAACTGGGGCCAGAGAAAGTTATTCCCTAACCTGAATATAATATTGTGGTCTTCTCAATTATACACATGGCTGCATTCATTCCTTGACAGAACATTGATTACAAATGCTATCACATTCACCCAAAAAGAAACTCTTACTAAGTTAAATTTTGCAAGTCATCTGTGTATCTTATTTCTCTAAAATGTGTAAATCTGTTCCTTAAATGCAAAGATACAAGTGTCAACAGAGCAAAACAACATATGATTGTCATAAAGCAAGTGAATCCTTACACTAAACGAAAACAAATAATACATGAGTCCACTAAGAAAAAATAATAAAACACGGAGAATACATGTAATCTCGTAAAATGAAAATGCAAGGCACATATAAAACATATATAAAAGAAACATACATAAAGCAATAATAAAAACAAAACTTCCTACAGCTCCCTTCTCAAAGGTCTTTAGGGAGTCCAATTTTTTAAATTTATAATTGTCACACGAAAACACTGCACTACACATGTCATGTAACAGGTTGGATGTGGCAGTTATGTGGGATGAGTTTGCCACAGTAGGTTACAGCTTTTTCTCGGCATGTACAGTACAGGCAACACCCTCAGTGTGGCAGGACCTTGTCTCCGGCGGCAGTCATTGGCGTCTCGCTTACTGACTGTCTTGGATGTTGTGGTGGGCGTTGCTGCTGTTAATCACCTCCCAATTTTGCCGTCGATCATGTCTCCAGACACGTAATACCTCCAGTCAGAGGTCCCTAAGTGCGTCCCTAAGTGGGTCTCGGACTTCCATTAATTGGCAGGTCCGTAGGGACCTTGTAGTGGCAGCGGCAGCGAAAGTGCTCCGGTGGCGGCCGCACCAGCCCCCTGTTGACAGTTGGAGGTACCAAGGGGCTTGCCCTCTCCTGACCCCCATTCACGCAGCCTATGGTGTCATGTCGACCAGCTGCCCTGCGGTCACTAAGTTGGCCACTGCCTGCAGCATCTCCCCTGCTCACAGGGCTGGCGTATGGCCTTGACCATCTTGTCTGAGTGACGGCATGTCTATCCACCAGATACAGCTTATCTGGTGTCAGCAACCTCTCCAAAACGTCTGACACATCGCCATCAACTCAGCCGCTAATAGTCTGCACAATCCTTACAAGGAAACTCAGTGCCATGTTTTTCAAATATGTTTACAACATAAATACATTGAATTATAATGAATGATTACTCCAAGGATAAAAAGAATAGAAAGGTTTATAGTTCTTAAAAATGTAATCCTCTTCTATTACATAAATAATTTGATATTATTACAGCAATAATTTTAAATGATTTATTTTCTTTATAATCTTACGTAGTGGTGAGGTGTTGTACTGTATGATAGTGTAGTGTTAATTTCCCACACCCTTACATGGTCTCAAAGTACTAAGCTGGCTTAGGCTACACATTCACTTCAGTCATTCTCATTCCATCTAAGCATAATACTTATACATGCAACCCAACTACTATAAAATATACTCCCATTTTGATGTCGTTAAGGTGGCACTAACGCTGGTGTATGGCATGAATCTCGATGAGTACCGACGTCACCAGTCTGCTCGCTGTTCTAACTGAGATTAAAAAAAAAAATAAAAATAAAAATAAAAAAAACGCGAAATTCTCTTTTTGCTGCAACTGACACAAATTTTTTTCAGGTTGGTGTACACATTTTTTTCATTCCAGCCCCTGAAACAAACATAAAAAGCACAGGGTATTATTGACATTTGACTGCAAAGCTACATATCTTCCGTTCTTCTCTTTCTCACAAATTGATGGTGTGCCTCGCTCACTCTGCATAAACATACCAAAGTGACTGGCACATTCTGTGCTCACGCGACATAATACAAACTATCGCCAAAGATCAACCATTCAGGCGCTCACGAATTGCTCGCGAAAGGCCACACGAATATCATTGCACAACAGTGCGGAAAACTACATTGGAAAACCACAAGCGAATAACCACAGTGAACAACAGCTGCATTAGACGCGATAATTCATCTGTGTAACCACACTCGAATAAAATATCCAATTCGCGAGAAAAATCGCACCATAACGACATCCATAGACAAAAACGCATCACAAATACATCGCGCCATTGGCGATAACAATAGTCAGCCCGCAGCGAACACACATTGCACTGGGCAATGGTCGCAAACTACAGCGAAACACAGAAGAAAGTCAACCCGCCTTTTGCATGGACAATACGCTACCATCCTGCAAAATACCTCCAAGAATCTCGCAAAGTAATCTCAACGACGCCCCTCTCACACACAACACTACGAATTATGTTTATCGGGTCCTACAAGGGCGTGTACAGCGATGCACACACAATAAGCTGAAGAAATATGATTGTAGCAGATCTCTAATATGTTACGAGAAGAATTCCGTCCCCAATACTCGTGCACTTTTTCGTATGCAAAAAAATTCTATTGTTGTTGTGAGACTTGATTCTGTCGTTCCGTGCACACTGCCAAACTGCTATGAGAACATATTAACTCAAGCGAAATAGGACTCAAATAAATGACTAACTTTCCATCGTGAAATCGGCACACCTCTACTCTCAACAACTCTAATTGATTCAGCTCTGGGATGACCCACTGTACAACTCTACACTTGACACATGTTACGAATAAATACTTGTACAGTGAAATTCTAACTACGCCAAGTCTTACGACTAGCAGTAATGGGAGAAGTTCCTGAGCTAAGTACCATGGTGAGTCACAAAAGGATCTAAAGAAATGATTGTTATCTTTAAAATTATTATAACTGAACAAACTTATGCTACAACGCTGATGTTTGGCTGTCACCGACCATTAAACAGCCTGTGGCTTGTTCAGGTCAGTGGCGTTGGTTAGCATCTCCTCGCACCCCTCGACCTGGGTTCGGCCCCGAATCTCAGTTTCCTCAATCTGAGCCCCATTTCCGTTTCCTCCGTTGTTCAATTGCGCTCATCTTCTATTGTCATTGAAACCGGAGCCATGGTTTCGCCATCCATTGTTTGTGGTTCGTAGCCTTCATTCCTCCTTCCATTCCAGGCTCTGTTGCGTAGTACGTAACTATTTCAGTTCCCATTCCAGTCTCTTCGTTGTTCAAATTTATTCCTCCCGAAATTTCCCGACGGTGAATGGTTTACTTAAGGCACTCTATTCCGCGCATTTCCGTTCTTATTATTATGATGGTTATATCGTGGACGCGACATATGGCCTGCGACGTATCTGTCAGACTTTCCTATGTGTTCTCTGATATCCTCTGTTCGGAACGCGTACTCTAATTAATAAAATGTGTTACGGAAGGTACTGAACTCCACATTACACCTGCCAGCTAATACTTGTTGATATGCTGAAGGACGTTTGGTGTAACAATGACGAATGATTTCACCGGTTGAGCATGGTACATCAAGATACTGGTTCTTGTCAATCATTGCATCAAGGAACTTGACTGGGCTTTTGTAGCCTGAACTCTCGAAATCTTTGCCAACAATAATCTCATATTTTATGCGCTGTTGCGTCTCCTTGGACCAGTAGATATTTAGGAAGCTGTCCTTGAACTGCCGGCCGCAGTGGCCGAGCGGTTCCAGGCGCTACAGTCTGAAACCTCGCGACGGCTAAGGTCGCAGGTTCGAATCCTGCCTCGGGCGTGGATGCGTGTGATGTTCTTAGGTTAGTTAGGTTTAAATAGTTCTAAGTTCTCAGGGACTGATGACCACAGCAGTTAAGTCCCATAGTGCTCAGAGCCATTAGAACCATTTTTTTGTCCTTGAACTCCTGGTAACTTCTACACGTTGCTGATATTCCGTGCATTTTCTCCGCAACTGGCCCTTCCAAGGGTCCGCAAATAAAGTCCATCTTGTATTTTAAAGGCCAATTTGGAGGTAAAGAAAGGTCAAATTGTGATATCCAAGTGCGTGGGTAAGTAAAATTACCCTCATCTCGGAAAATTTCGAATTTTCGGACTTGTAAGAAGTGTTGAAAATCAAATGGCGTTTCATCGACAACTTCCATCCTTCGGAAAATATCAGACCTTTGAAGGTCCTCGTTCAACGTTCCCTCATTTGTGCTCCCTCCTAGGCTTACAGAAAATGTGACGCTCATCTCACCATGTCCTCTGCTCGCTGCTAACGGTATGCAGTTTTCCGTCACGACTGAATTTGTTTCTGGGTCTGTTGCGTTCGCGCTTGGCCGCATTTGAAATTGTTTCCTTAGCGCCTCCTCCAATTTCTTTTCCACACACGTGTTGATCGCTTCCTGTTGCGGTTTGAACGAAAGGAGAGTCAGGACCTCTTCAGTCTCTCTCACTGGAGTTGCAGTTGTTACCTCCTAACCAGTCCCTAATTTGCGCAACTCAGAATCTGATTTGTCCATGGCAGCTGTCACATGAAAATCCGTGGCTTCACGTATTTTTGTGTCGATGCGCTGCTCCGCGTCATTTTGCCGCTTTTCCAAACTTTTGACCTCCTTGTTCAAATTGATCACTGCCTCTCGTCCTTGCAATCCTATGCGTTTACTAGCTTTAGATGCTTCAGCTGCTACTCGTCTTGCAAAATTTGCAACTGTCTTAGCGCTCTCTGCCGTCTTCTTATCATCGTGTGCAATCTTTAAAACTTTCATTGTTTTGGTGTTTACTTTCCGTAGGTTTTCCTGGAGTTTATTTGCCCATGGCTTGTGTTCCTCTCGCATCTGACTAACCTGAGCGCCGATATTTTTTGTGCGTCCTCGTCTCATTAATTTTCTCCTCCGTTCCTTCTAGTTCATTAATCTTTTCCTCCATTCCTTTTAGTCCAGCCTCCATTCCCTTTAGTCTATCAAGTTTATTCTCAATTCCCTTTAAAAATGCCACCAGACTGAAGTCCTCTTCGTTTTCCTCAGTATCGTGATCCTTCGAACTCATACATTATTTCTGTGGTGTTGTGTCTGGTCTGCATCACTGCATTTTAATACCGCCCTGTCTTCTCTGTCCGGATTTCTAATAGCACATCTGCCTGTATATGTTGTGGTACGGTCACATCTTCTATCGCACTCGATCTGACACTGCCTGTCCCATGAAGAAAAGCCATATCGCTTTCGTCTCCCTTTGTCTCCTAGTTGTACATCATCGTTATTGCTAACACCATTCAACAGCAACGCCTCCCTACGTTCAAACTGTGCCTCAACCGTTTCATTGCGCTCTTCCTCCATGACGTATGCTTTATTTTCCCACTCCCAGTCTACTTGTCTAGCCCTACTTCTCGCTATCATTCAAATTCTCTATCAACACCAACTTTATCCGTGCAACACGTTGCCAACCTGTTATCTAACTCGCAAGATACATGCTGTATAGTAAAATAACAGTAGTACACGAGAATCAGAATCAAAACAACCAAATACAAAGAAAATACAATACTAAACACCACAAAAATAATACGACAACGCCGTTAGCAACGATGGGAAAACAGGTAACAAATGACACAGACGTCGCTGACACAAACGCACTATAAATAAAACAATTAAACACATAAACAACACAATCGGAGCATTAAGTATCTACAGCATACTAATGAACCACATTTTTCTTAATGATGAGCATCTGTTCGGCAAGTGCGCAAACTGACACCATCAAAGAAGTGCCAAGGACCAAGATCCTGGCAGGATCGCCAAACGAAAGCATTCTACTTAGGTATCAGATCTAGGCTTTAATAATAAAAGGGCAAGGTACTGTTAATCAGAACTCAGGGAGAAGTTGTGATCAAAATTACAATAGATTTATTCATGCTTAACTTCACAAGACAACAAGAATGCCTAAAGAAACTTCACACAAACATTTTTATTTGAGAAACGCTTTCACCAAGATAGGGTCTATGGTGGACAAAGTGATCAGCTGGGGATCGGCACATGACATTAACCAGAACACTAATTGACTTCATACACGTGAATCGGGGTTATGGCACAAAACTACGCCACCATCAACCATCTATATTCTACCATTCCAGAAAGGAAATATAGTTTGAGAGTCAAGGGTGCTGAGAAACATATATTGGAGCCCTATACCGTAGCAGCAAATACCTTACCCTCCTGCTGCTCAGGGCGGCACACCGCAATGCACTCGGCGTCTGAAGTCATGGATGTCCACTATCTGTTATTAATGGCACGTGCCAAAAAATGCAAGTACGCGGTCTTGCGTTCGGTTAATTCGGAATGCAGGTACTTTCCTATGAGGCTCTAAAACTCCGGTGGATTCCAGTGTGCATGTGGACCCATTTGCTGGTCTGCCAAACCAATTTGACTCCGTGCAATGACTATGTGTGACGGAATATGTCAAATGTTTAGACGGCCGACTGAAGACAAATAAGTACACCCACGCATCACTCGTTGTGTGCGTGATGCTAGACGCAGTACCTCTGACGGTTCAGAAGGTGACTGGCACAGAGTGTAAGTGGCACACTAGCAAAGGGCATAAGTCTCACTGTTTAGGTAGAGATCTGCAGTTCTTTACTAGAGAAGCGCGAGTACAAGAGTGCTCTCTTCTCACACTGTCTGCTTCCTCCTCAGCTCGGTAGCAAAGCACACTTACATCTAAGACTTCCCCCACTTTAGCACAAGCCAATCACAAGCTGGAGCACGACATTCGAAACTGGGAGAGCGGCCCTTGTTCTGCATACACCGATTTGACCAATCAGAGACTTTAAAGTTAACTGGGAGAAAAGGAAAAAAAGGTTCAGCTTTGGGGCCTCTTGCCCTTGCGTTTCCTGTCTAATTTGCTAACAACATGACCAGAATTTAACTACAGCAGTCTATAAAAGTTTTCTATTTCCCCTGTTGTGTTCATTTCAAAGTTTCCAAAGAACTGCCATAAACTTGCTAAAAGACTTGTGCTTTCACCAGTGTGTTATGTAACAGAGTCTGGACGTCTGGGCACCAGTGACCCTATGCCATGGAAATTCTCAGAACGCTCACAGTTGTTTTGTCGGCTTGCTCCCTAACAAGGGCCCATCCTCTACTTCATTGCCAGTAGTCTACAATGCCCTTGGCCATTGCAGCGGCGACTTCTCGGTGCTAGTCAGTCTACCTGGACGTGGCTCCCTTCCAACCTGCGCCAACCGACGTATCTGCACAATGACACCGTGGAAACCGGCCGTCTGGAAAGTGGAAATGTCTACCCCAGTTTCCGCTGAAAAAATGCGCTTTCCTCAGCTCACTACTGCCGTGCACTTTTACTGCAGTCGTTTAAATCAGCACCCTATTCCTTTGAACACAGGTAAAGCTTATCGTTATTCCTTTCCTAGAGCAAGCAAGCAAGCAAGAGCATTAACTAATACCCACCTTCATCATGATGTATGAAGTCAAAATTGCAATAATGATGATATCCCCCAAAGAACATGAAGCGGTATAACATCAAATCAGAAGTGAGAGTGCCCTGCTATCTCTCATCATTACAATTACTAGAAAGTGTGTGTTTTTCTCACTAGATTCGTTATTGAAGTAAAGCATCATCATGGTCTGTAATTAAGGTTACTTACAATTTGATTTGATCTTATGACAGGAAAACAGTTTGTTAACAGTTTGCTGGTTTTTACTTACGGTGATTTCCGCTTGTTTTCTCGCCTGCATCAGAAAATGTCATCTGCTAGCACCTCCTTGAAGTCTTCTCATTGAACACTGATACGTCTAATTTAATTTTTTGTAGCTCTGCGGAACTACCAATTTCTTACGTTTCACAAGCCGCACTTTTTCTTACACCACTGTTCACTATTTATTTCTACACTTCTAAGGGAGTATTGGCCTACAGCTTTGCCAAAATGGTAACACTGGTTCCCATCAGATCACCGAAGATAGGCACTGTCAGGCCTGGCTGGCACTCCAGTGGGTGACTGTCCAGTCTGCAAAGCGCTGTTGGCGAGTGGGACTGCACTCAGCCCTTGGGAGACAATTTGAGGAGTTATGTAATTGCGAAGTAGTAGCTCCGATCACGAAAATTGACAACGGTCGGGAGAACAGTGTGCTTACCACATGCCCCTCCGTATATGCATCCAATGATGCCTATATGCTGAGCATGACATGATCATCGTTCAGTACTGTTGGACCTTCTGAAGCCTGTTTGGAAGGAGTTTAGTTTAGTTTCTTACATGTGTATTGTGTTTTGTAGCGATGCCAGCGTTGTCACTAGATTGTCTTTTGTATGTGTTAGTCTATTTAATTATGAAGCTGTGTATTTACATATTGTGTAATAGTAATGAAGGAGTAGATGGAGTGCTTTCGTGTGTGTGATGAATAGGTGGGTGAGGGAGAAGATAATATGAGTTGACATTAGTGCATATTAGTGTGATATAAAGGCAATTGGAGGAAAATGTGTGGAGGAAGAAGTCAGAAGAAACTGGAGGGGGGCGGCGGATGTTGAGTGGCAGAGGGTGAAGGACCGAAAAGCTCATTTCTTTTTAATGTGATTTTTCAATTATTTTATGTAGTGCTTGATTTCCATTATTTATGAAGTCATTCAACAACTGTTTATTTTGTGTTAATGCTTTGTTTATGCGGAAATTTTCTTAGAGACGTAGGAGGTTTCTCTCTTCACATCTTTTTCAATACAGCAATTCCTGTTTCAGATGATCTGAATGTGTTGAATCGTTTGTACCACATTTCAACACTGTTATGTGTTCATTATATCTTGTGTCAAATAGTCTATCACGAACTGTATAATTCTTATAATACTGAATATTCCATAATAAGGAGTCACCCTTGTTTTGCCAAAGGCCTTGTCAAAATAAGGGAAAGAGCGGCCAGAGCTTCAGGCCTCCATGCCTTGGTGTGGGAGGCTGCCCTAAAAGATGGAAGAATTACCAGTAAACAACGGCATGAGGCTGCAGAAGGCAATGAAATGCACTATATTAAAGTCACACAGGACATGTCGCCTGCGACTGAAAAAGAATCATGATGACCTCTGCATTGGCAAAAGATTTCGGACTAGTCCCCCACTCGGTATCTGGGAAGGGACTGCCAAGGGGAAGGTGACGATGAGAAAAAAATTCAATAACCGAACAAAGCATAACATTCTACAAGTTGGGGCGTGGAATGTTAAAAGTTGGAATATTGTAGGGAAGCTAGAGAATATGAAAAGGGAAATGCTAAGGCTCAATCTAGATGTAGTAGGCGTCAGTGAAGTGAAATGGAAAGAAGATAAGGATTTCTGGTCAGACGAGTATAGTGTAATGTCAACATCAACAGAAAATGGTATAACGGAGTAGGACTAGTTGTGAATAGGAAGGTATGGAAGAAAGTTAGCTACTGTGAACAGTTCAGTGATAGGGTTGTTCTCATCAGAATCGACAGCAATCCAACTCCGACAACAGCAGTTCATGAATACAGGCCAACGTCGTAAGCAGAAGATGAAGAGATAGAGGTGTACGAGGATACTGAATGTATAACTCAGTAAGGAAAGGGAGTTAAAAATCTAATACTCATGGAGGATCGGAAAACGGTTGTAGGGGAAGAAGCAGAAGAAACAGTTACAGAAGAATATGGGCTTGTTAGTAGAAAGGGGAGAGGAGAAATACTAATTGACTGCTGCAATAGATATCAGCTGGTAATAACGAATACTCTGTTCAAGATTCACAAGAAGAGGAGGTATACTTGGAAAAGGCCTGGAGATCTGGGAAGATTGCAGTTAGATTACGTGACGGCAGGGTAGAGATTCTGAAGTCAGGTATTGGACTGTAAGGTGTACCCAAGAGCAGATATACATTCAGCTCACGATTTGGTAATGATGAAAAGTAGACCGAAGTTTAAGAGACTAGTCATGAAGAATCACTGTACAATGAATTTCTAAGGAAGGAAGAGAGACGTTTGAAGTTCTCTGAGGCTATAATATAATGCGATAATAAATATCTCATTAGGCAGTTCATCTGAAGAGTAAGGGAGATCTCTAACACGGGCAGTCACAGAAGATGGAAATAAAAACATAGGTACAAGGACGCTACCTGAGAAGAAACCATAGGTAACAGAGAAAACTTCATTTGATTGACGAAAGAACAAAATGCAAAAACGTTGAGGGGAATTCAGGATTACAGAAATACAAGTACTTAGGAATGAAATAAACAGGAAGTACCGGGAAGCTAAGGTGAAATTCCTGCATGATAAATGTGAAGAAATCGGCAGCGAAAAGAATGTCGGAAGCACTGACTCAGCGTACAACGAAGTCAAAACAATCTCTGGCATTTTTAAAAACAAGGGTGGTAACATTAAGAGTGCTCTGGGAATTCCACTATTAAATGCAGGGTAGAGAGCGGATATGTGGTAAGAGTAGACTGAACATCTCTATGAGAG
This sequence comes from Schistocerca piceifrons, assembly GCF_021461385.2. Taxonomy (NCBI): domain Eukaryota; kingdom Metazoa; phylum Arthropoda; class Insecta; order Orthoptera; family Acrididae; genus Schistocerca; species Schistocerca piceifrons. The sequence goes on from NC_060143.1 coordinate 565,970,666, forward strand.
GAAGGACTTATCTGGTGTCGTGTTGGAAGACGAAAAAGGAGTCGACGGGCAAGAGATAGGGGAACCAGTGTTAGAGTCAGAATTTAAAAGAGCTCTGGACGACTTAAGATCAAATAAAGAAAGAGGGGTATATAGCACTCGCAACAAACGCTTTTTATCGTAGCTGTGTAGTATGGTTGGTGATATACCATCAGACTTTTGGATAAACATCATCCACACAATTACGAAGCTAGCAAGAGCCGACAAGTGCGAGAACTACTGCAAAATCACCTTAACACGTAATGCATCCAAGATGATTACAAGAGTTATACACAGAGGTTGAAAAAGAACTGAGAATCTGTTAGATAACGATAAGTTTGGCTGTAAGGCAGGTAAAGTTGCCCGAGAGGCAGTTCTGATATTGTGACTGATAATCGAAGCAAGATTGAAGGAACATAAAGGATTGTTCATAGGATTTGTCGACCTGGAAAAAGTGTACAACAATATAAAATGATGCAGGATATTCCAAATTCTAAGAGAAGTTGGTGCAAGCTATAGGGAAAGATTGGTAATATACGATATTTACAAGGACCAAGAAGGAACAGTAAGACTGGAAGGTCAAAAACGAAGTGTTCGGATTGATAAGCGTGCAAGACAAAAATGTAGTATTCCGCCCCTACTGCTCAATCTATACATCGATGAAGCAATGACAGAAATAAAAAAAGGTTCTAGAGTGCAATTGAGATTCAATATTAAATGACATTGATGATAAGCTTCGCCGATGACGTTGCTATCATGAGTGAAAGTGAAGAATACTGGATGTCTTGAATAAAGGAACAGCCTAACGAGTACAGAATATGGACTGAGACTAAATCGAAGAAAGACGAAGGTAATGAGAAGTAGCAGAAATGAGAACAGAGAGGAATGTAATATCAGAATTAGGGATCACGATGTAGACTAAATTAACAAATTCCGCTACCTAGGCAGCAAAATAAACCACGACTGACAGAGCAAGGAGGACATAAAAAGGAGACTCACACCGGCAAAAAGGGTATATCTAAGAGAAGTCTACTGGTATCAAACGTAAGTCTTCATTTGAGGAATAAATTTCTAAGAACGTACGTTAGGAGTAGAGCATTGTATGAGAGTGAAACATGGACTGTGGGAAAACTAGGAAAGAAGAGAAGCGAAGTATTTGACATGTGGTGTTATAGGAGAATGTTGAAATTGGGTGGACTGATATGATAAGCAATGAGGAGGTCTGTCACAGTTTCGGCAAAGAAAGGAATAAATGGAACATTCTGACAAAAAGGGCAAGTTGATAGGGAATCTGTTAAAAACTGTGGGGGATGACGGTGACTGGAATACATCTAGCAAATAATTGAGGACATACAATGCGAGTGCTACTTGGAGGTGAAGATGTGGGCACAGGGGAGGTATTCATGGCGATACATATCAAACCAGTCGTCTGATGACACAAAAAACAAAAGAAACGTACAGTCTAGTCCGTACACACCTGTATCTTCAGCTGGTCTTCTAAGAGTGATTGTGGTTGCTGCTTCCACGTTTTTGCAATGGACGTCTGAAGTAGTAACTTGCCTTCAAGCAGCATTTTGATGGTCATTCTAATGTAACAAGTTACGAAAGAACAATGAGATTATGGCTTACATTTTGCCAGCGTGGCGTAATACTGGATTGCGGTATTTTCTGATCCTCAATGTACTTTATTTGTGTTCAAATTGAACATTCGTTGTTCAGCTATCGATGTACAGCGTACAGAGTAGGATTTTCGTTAATTGATCCGAATAGTAGATAAATGGAATACATCGAACTTTCGTCCATTTAAATGATTCCAGGATTTTCTTACGTATCTAGGATTCTCCTTTTTTCAATACTTTCTGATATGGTAGCCCTGGACGCCACATGGAGCATATAAGCACAGTTATAATCTTTTGTGAATAAGCTGTTTCTGCTGATTGTCTGTTGAAGTACATTTATCGGTGGTTTTAATTGCTTTCTACCAATAGATTTGAGAAAGGGGCTGACCACATTATTTTGTTGATTATGTGTTAATTTCAAAGAACAGTTAGGAGAAACATAATGAAGTTTTAGATATGTCGTTAAGTGTCTTCATACAGTCTGGTGCAACAGTAGATTTGGATAAATCAGAATTCAGACTGAAACAAAAGAAATGATGACGTCTTGTGACTGCATCAATGATTTTACCTGATCCAGAGAAGAGTGATTCAATTAGAGATATTCCTGCTCCTAAGCTAGGGATGCAGCTTTTGCATTTAAGGTTTCGATAGATTTTTATAAAAGGCTTAAGAATTTGGCTTTTATAGGTACGCGTGTGTGCATTAACAGGTAAGAAAACTACACTAAAGAGCCAAATAAACTTGGACACCTGGCTAATATCGCGTAGGCACCCCGCGAGCACGCAGAAGTGCCGCAACACGACGTGGCATGGGCTCGATTAATATCTGAAGTAGTACTGGTCTTCTGAACAACACGCTGCAAGGTATGCCAGACGTGTTCAATAATGTTCATGTCTGGGGAGTTTGGTGGCCAGCGGAAGTGTTAAAACTCAGAAGAGTGTTGCTGGAGCCATTATGTAGCAATTCTGGTGGTGTGGCGTGTCGCATTGTCCTGCTGGAATTGCCCAAGTCCGCCGGACTGCGCAATGGGCATGAATGGATGCCGGTGATCAGACAGGACTCTTACGTACGTTTCACCTGTCAGAGTCGCATCTAGACGTATCAGGGGTCCCACATCAATGGGCCGCGGCTCACACCATACAGAGCCTCGACCAGACTGAATACTCCCCTGGTGACATGCAGGGTCCATGGCTTCACGAGGTTGTCTCCATAGCCGTACACGTCCATCCGATCGATACAATTTGAAACGAGACTTGTCCGACCAGGCAACATGTTTCCAGTCATCAACAGTTCAGTGTTGATGTTGACGGGCCCAGGCGAGGTGCAAATCTTTGTGTAGTGTAGCCATCAAGGGTAAACGATAGGCCTTCGGCTCCGAAGGCCCATATCCATGATGTTTCGTTGAATGGTTCACATGCTGACACTTGTTGATGGCCCAGCATTGAAATCTGCAGCGGTTTGCGGAAGGGGTGCACTTCTTTCACTTTGAACGATTCTCTACAGCCGTTATTGATCCCGTTCTTGCAGTATCTTTTTCCGGTTGCAGCGATGTCGGAGATCTGATGTTTTACCAGATTCCTGACATTCACGGTACACTCGTGAAATGGTCGTACGGGAAAATCCCCACTTAATTGCTACCTGGAAGACGCTGTGTCCCATCGCTCGTGCGCCACTGTAACACCACGCTCAAACTCACTTAAATCTTGATAACTTGCCATTGCAGCAGCAGTAATCGATCTAGCAACTGCGCTGCACATTTGTTGTCTTTTATAGGCATTGCCGACCGTAACGCCGTATTCTGCCTGTTTACATATCTCTATATATGAGATATGCATGCCTGTGCTAGTTTCTTTAGCACTTCAGTCTGTTTGGAATTGAAATGCTAAACCATAGAGGGAATTTGAAAGTATAAAAAAAATTTACTTACGAGGCACCTCTCGTGTCGCATCCAGACTTCAGTAAGGATTTCCGCCTAAGCTCAGACAGTTCTAAGACGGAACTTTGTGTTGAGCTATTTATGCAATCTGAGACAGATGGAATGGCGGACCACCATACTACTGCTTTTGCAAACTGGATGCTCATGAAGTGTGAACTTAAGTATTCAGTAACTGAACTTGAGGCTTTAGCCATTGTATGGGGCGTTGTGAAACTAGGGCGTCACTTATTTTGTCGGACAACCAGGGCTTTTGGTGACGATAGAGCACTGTAATTTTTAATGAGCGTAAAGCAGACTGATGATCATATAGCCAGGTGTATTTTCGAGATATTAATTTCTCAACTGTCTTAATTTCCAGTCCAGATAACGTCACTGGTGATGCTCTTTCGAGGTCTGCTCATGGGACTGAGGAGGAACAGAGAAAAATATTTTAGTATAATGTATTCGGAGAATCCAGAATGAGATTTTCACTCTGCAGCGGAGTGTGCGCTGATATGAAACTTCCTGGCAGATTAAAAATGTGTGCCCGACCGAGACTCGAACTCGGGACCTTTGCCTTTCGCAGGTAAGTGCTCTACCATCTGAGCTAGCGAAGCACGACTCACGACCAACCCTCACAGTTTCATATCAGCGCAGACTCTGCTGCAGAGTGAAAATCTCATTCTGGAAACATCCCCCAGGCTGTGGCTAAGCCATGTCTCCACTGTATCTTTTCTTTCAGGAGTGCTAGTTCTGCAAGGTTGGCAGGAGAGCTTCTGTAAAGTTTGGAAGGTAGGAGACGAGATACTGGCAGAAGTAAAGCTGTGAGGTCGGGGCGTGTGTCGTGCTTCGGTAGCTCAGATGGTAGAGCACTTACTTGCGAAAGACAAACGTCCCGAGTTCGAGTCTCGATCGGGCACACAGTTTTAATTTGCCAGGAAGTTTTATATCAGCGCACACTCCGCTGCAGAGTGAAAATCTCATTCTGGAAACATCCCTCAGGCTGTGGCTAAGCCATGTCTCCACTGTATCCTTTCTTTCAGGAGTGCTAGTTCTGAAAGGTTGGCAGGAGAGCTTCTGTAAAGTTTGGAAGGTAGGAGACGAGATACTGGCAGAAGTAAAGCTGTGAAGGCCGGGCGTGAGTCGTGCTTCGGTAGGTCAGATGGCAGAGCACTTGCCTGCAGAAGTCAAAGGTCCCGAGTTCGAGTCTCGGTCGGACACACAGTTTTAATCTGCCAGGAAGTTTCATAATCGGAGAATGTCACATTTATTAACTTCATTACGACTTCCCTTGAAAACATTGCCAAGGATCAAGACAAGAATCCAGTATGGAAGAGAAGACAGGTGAAGATAATTTGCAGTGTGTAGTTTGAATATGTGATAAGCTGATGACTAGGCATACTCTATAAGCTATGCACACTTCTGTGCCATGAAGTGTTTTCACATTCTTAGTGAACCATGATATTTTTTGAATATGGTCAAACGCATTCATATGATTTTGGAGCCATATAGGTTCTGTTGGAAAGCAGAACTGATGGCAATATCTCATAATTTCCGATTATTCCATTGAGGTGAAAAGAACTGGCAGCAGTAAACTTGTTCGGCTCTCTACCAAGAACTGATAAGAGATATATCCATATTTTTGTTGCTGTCGATTCATCCTCCAAATGAATGTCACTAACGCTATTAAGGAGAGCTACTCGTCGGCCTTTTGTAAGTGCATTGTTAATCATATTTTACGTAAAATTAGACATGTGGTGAAAGTGGTATCGGCATTGGTGATAAACTCAGATAAGTAGTCTGGAAACATGTTATACATCATCATGACGTCGAAACATTGACATTGCACTATATCATCCTGCATCCAATCAATCTTCGTTGATCCATTATGCATCAAGAAGTGCATCCAATCATTCTGAACATGTGATGAGTTTTCACACCGCCACTTACCTTTTATGCAGTAATGCACGTAAGAATTTTGTGAAAACTTTCTGCTCACAGCAGTTCCGAAAATTATTTGTACTGAATGCAGTTTTGCCACCCACTGGACACAGAAAATAGATGAGACTTCATGACTGAAGTTAATTGCAGAGGTCAAAATGAATACAATTCCACGTAAGCAGTCGCATCTTTAAACACGAATTCGGCAGTAAGGAAACTACATAAAAAACGGAATCTCTAGTTAAATTTCCAATTATTTCGACTCAAAAAACAACAATTTATTCACAAAAGATTACAATTGTGAGTATATACTCCATGTGGCGTCCAGGGTTATGACATCAGAAAGTACCAAAAAACGGAGAATCCTAGATACGTAAGAAAATCCTGGAATCATTTAAATAATAAATAAACGAGAGTGCGATGTATTCCATTTATCTACTATTCGGATCAATTAACAAAAATCCTACTCTGTACGCTGTACATCGATAGCTACCTACTTAAATGAACAACGAACGTTCAATTTTAACACAAATAAAGGTACATTAAAGATCAGAAATAAAACTGCAATCAAGTATTACGCCACAATGGCAAAATGTAAGCAATAATCCCACTGTTCTTTCGTAAATTGTTACATTATAATGGCCATCAAAAAGTTACTTGAAGGCAAGTTACTACATCAGACGTTCATTGCAAAAACGTGGACGCTGCAACCACAATCACTCTTAGAAGACCAGCTGAAGATACAGGTGTGTACGGACTAGACTGTACGTTTCTTTTGTTTTTTGTGTCATCAGACGTCTGGTTTGATATGTATCGCCACGAATACCTCCCCTGTGCCCACATCTTCACCTCTAAGTAGCACTCGCATTCTACGTCCTCAGTTATTTGCTAGATGTATTCCATTCACCATCATCCCCCACAGTTTTTAACAGATTCCTTATCAACTTGCCCTTTTTGTCAGAATGTTCCATTTATTCCTTTCTTTGCCGAAACTGTGACACACCCCCTCATTGCTTATCATATCAGTCCACCCAATTTTCAACATTCTCCTATAACACCACATGTCAAATACTTCGCTTCTCTTCTTTCCTAGTTTTCCCACAGTCCATGCATCACTACCATACAATGCTCTACTCCTAACGTACATTCTTAGAAATTTATTTCTCAAATGAAGACTTAGGTTTGATACCAGTAGACTTCTCTTAGATATGCCCGTTTTGCCGGCGTGAGTCTCCTTTTTATGTCCTCCTTGCTCCGTCCGTCGTGGTTTATTTTGCTGTCTAGGTAGCAAAATTTGTTAACTTCGTCTACATCATGATCCCCAATCCTTATATTATATTTCTCGCTGTTCTCATTTCTGCTACTTCTCATTACCTTCGTCTTTCTTCGATTTAGTCTCAGTCCATATTCTGTACTCGTGAGGCTGTTCCTTCATTCAAGACATCCAGTATTCTTCACTTTCACTCATGATAACAACGTCATCGGCGACTCTTATCATCAGTGTCATTTAATAGTGAATCTTAATTGCACTCTTGAACCTTTCTTTTATTTCTGTCATTGCTTCATCGATGTATATATTGAGCAGTATGGGCGGAATACTACATTTTTGTCTTGCACGCTTATCAATCTGAACACTTAGTTTTTGGCCTTCCAGTCTTACTGTTTCTTTTTGGTCCTTGCGCCAACATGTCTCACAATTTCGAATATCGTGCATCATTTTATATTGTTTTACACTTTTTCCAGGTCGACAAATCCTATGAACATGCCTTGATGTTTCTTCAATCAAATATCAAAACTGCGCCTCGGGTAACTTTACCTGCCCTAAAGTCAAACTTATCGTTATCTAACAGATCCTCAGTTCTTTTTCAAACTCTGTGTATAATTCTTGTCAGCAACTTGGATGCATGAGCTTTTAAGCTTATTGTACAGTACTACTTGCACTTGTCGGCTTTTGGTACCTTCATAATTGTGTAGATGATGTTTCTGCGAAAGTCTGATTGCATATCGCCAGCCATTCTACACAGCTACGTGAAAAGGCGTTTGTTGCGAATGCTATGTATTCCTCTTTCCTTATTTGATCTTAAGTCGTCCAGAGCTATTTTAAATTCTGATTCTAATACTGGGTTCCCCATATTTTGCCTGTCGACTCCTATTTCTTCTTCCATCACGACACCAGATAAGTCCTTCCTCTCATAGAGATGTACAGTCTACGCCTTACACTTATCCGCTCTCTACCCAGCATTTAATAGTGGAATTCCCAAAGCACTCTTAATGTTACCGCCCTTGTTTTTAGATTCGCCAAAGATTGTTTTGACTTTATTGTACGCTGAGTCAGTACTTCCGACATTCTTTTCATTGCCGATTTCTTCACATTTTTCATGCAGGAATTTCACCTTAGCTTCCCAGTACTTCCTATTTATTTCATTCCTAAGTACTTGTATTTCTATAATCCTGAATTCTCCTGAACATTTTTGTATTTTATTCTTTCGTCAATCATATAAAGATTTTTCTGTCACCCATGGTTTCTTCGCAGTTAGCGTACTTCTACCTATGTTTTTATTTCCATCTTCTGTGACTGCCCATGTTACATATCTCCATTACTCTTCAGATGAACTGCCTAATGAGCTATTCATTATCGAATTATCTATAGCCTCGAAGAACTTCAAGCGTCTCTCTTCATTCCTTAGTAATTCCTTGTGCAATGATTCTTCCTCACTAGTGTCTTAAACTTCAGTCTACTCTTCATCTTTACCAAATTGTGATCTGAGGGTATATCTACTCCTGGGTACACCTTACAGTCCAATACCTCACTTCAGAATCTTATTCGTTATTACCAGCTAATGTCTATTGCAGCAGTCAATTAGTCTTTCTGCTCTCTCCTTTCTACTACGATGCCCATATTCTACTTTAACTGTTTCTTCTGATTCTTCCCAGACGACTGTATTCCAATCCTCCATGAGTATTAGATTTTCAACTCCCTTCACTTACTGAATTATCCATTCAGTATCCTCGTGCACCTTCTCTACCTCTTCATCTTCTGCTTAAGACGTTGGCCTGTATTCGTGAATTGTTGTTGCTGGAGTTGGATTGCTGTCGATTCTGATGAGAACAACCCTATCACTGAACTGTCCACAGTAGCTAACTCTCTTCCATACCTTCCTATTCACAACGAGTCCTACTCCATTATACCATTTTACGTTGGTGTTGATAATACACTACACTCGTCTGTCCAGAAATCCTTGACTTCTCTCCAATTCACTTCACTGACGCCTACTACATCTAGATTGAGCCTTATCATTTCCCTTTTCATATTTTATAGCTACCCTACAATATTCCAATTTTTTACATTCCACGCCCCAACTTGTAGAACGTTATGCCATGTTTGGTTATTGAATCTTTTTCTCACTGTCACCTTCCCCTTGACAGTCCCTTCCCGGATACCGAGTGGGGGACTAGTCCGATATCTTTTGCCAATGGAGAGTTCATCACGATTCTTTTTTAGTCACAGGCGACGTGTCCTGTGTGACTTTAATATTGCCTCATGCCGTTGTTTACTGGTAATTCTTCCATCTCTTAGGGCAGCCCCCCACACAAACGCACGGAGGCCTGTACCTGCGGCTGCTCTTCCCCTTATTTTGACAAGGCCTTTGGCAGAACGAGGGTGACTTCTTATTATGCAATATTCAGTATTATAAGAATTATACAGTTCCTGATAGGCTAGAATCTAAACTGAAATTGAAATCTTTTTGAAAATATAAAGCTGGTGTTGTATCAAAAATTTTAATTTTCGTGAAGGTATATGTGCCAGTGTATGGATTGATCTTGTGAGGTGTTTTGCAGTGCAGTCAAATGGAAAGATAAAGCAAAGATTTGCATCGAAGGTTTGTATCTAGGATGAGAGCTCCTTGCATAAGGAAGGGACAGGGAGTGTGACGTTGAAGTTCGGTGCAACAGTAGCACTGAAATTTCGTGGCAGATTAGAATTGTGATTAGGACTTGGACCTGAACTAGGGACATAGCGTTTTTTGGATTAGTGCTCTGGAGACAATAATGACACTTGAACTGACTTTGAACATGTCAGCAGAATCTGATGAAATAGATCCCACAATGCTAAGTTCAGTAGCTGTTGTAGGTACTACAAGCTTATTTCACACTAGCTGTTATCCACCGCTGTGCATGCATATCATTAGTTTGGTATGATAAGTTATGTTTTTAGTAGTTATTGTACTTGCATTAACGTCAACTGCTTTATGTGTTTACCTGTTTCAGTAATCATCTCATAATGTGCGTGCTTTTACCTGTCGACTTCTCTTTCTCATCCTTTTTTATTTTTTCCTCTCTACAGCGACTTATGTTCTTTTCAGGGTTCAATCAATTTCTCCAAAGTTGCATTTGCATGTACTGTATTGTAGTATGGAAGTATGAATTAAACACGTTGAGGATTGTATGAGCATTATATCATTGTGTTGAATACTATTATATAGAATATATCAGTCAATAGAAGCATTTTACGAATATGATAATGTTCAAAAGTCAAAGAAAATTGAAGCTTTTCCAAAGAGTAATTAACTTTCCTAATTCACGTAATATTCTTAAAATGAATGTATATGTCTTACCACGCATTTCAAAAGTAGCCTATGTTCTTCCTAAACATTCAAGCTTATCTCCATACCGAATTTCATCGAAATCACTTCAGCAGTTTAGTCGTGAAAAGGTAATAAACAAACACACTTTCGCAGTTATAAAACTTTTGTAATTACGAATTTTTTTCAGCGATCATATGTTCATCAAATAAAGTCAATATGTTGCACTAAGCTAGTTCAACTTACTTGTGGAAACGTGATGAAATTTTGTCTAGTAGTTTTGGAGATTAATGTGTTCAAACAGGTAAACATTCAGATATGAACGTTTTACAATTGTATTATTAATATAGGTATGAATGGATTATTAGATTATTTATTAGATTATTATAGATGTGTATAAAGATAGAAACTTATGGAACAGTATGTTCTATGAAAGATTGACAATGCATATGAGTATCTGTTGAAGTTCTTAAGAATACACCAGATGATAAATATGAGAACTAATAAAGGTAATACAGAGAACAGAGAGAGAAAATGCAGTAATTCTGAATAAAAATTGGCTTTAGTGAATATAAACACATCAGATATATAATTTTTATTTTAGTTTCATTAACTGAAGGAAGGATAAGTCTAATTTAAGGATCTATCTGTTATTTATAGATCCCCCAGACTCCCATTGCAACGAGAAGAAGGTAGAAGAGAACTAAGACTAATTCACAGTAATGGTATACACCACTGGGAGTAATGAAACGGTAAATAAAAGAGATGAGGGAGTAGTTTAGAATGGTTTAATAAAAATTTATACAATATAGCACTATTATTTAGAAGAAACCATGAATGACATGACAGAAAAACTTCTGAATGGGAATAACAGCACCAGGGGAACAGATCAATATCTTTAGGCTGAGGCTTTTTCCCAGAAATTATTTAACCCTCTGCTGACCCTACTAGTCCAGTGTCCCAGGCCTGTGTTGTTTAAATTGACATAAATTGACTTTAGGTTGACTATGTATGATGTGAAATGCTTTTGAGGTATAAATACTTTTACAACGATTTTATTTATTCAAAGTTTACATTAAAAAACACAGTTTTTATACTTTTGCTGTTGGCGTTCATTCTTATTACAAACTGTGCAGGGTCTACAGACAATAGTAGAACGTTCCGACACGCAGGTTTGGAGCGCTTATGACAAGTAACTTCACTTTTTCTTCTCTGCAGAATATGCACATCTTCCTCTTTTCTTAGCTGGTGGTTTCACTGTCCTTCCTGCATCCGGGCTACTAATGAATTCATTGACTTCCTTGCCCCTAATAATTGCTTTCTCTAACTAAGATGAAATTCCTACAAAATTATGTATGCATTCATTACAATTACATCGATCATGTTGAAGAAAACCACCAATGGCGAATGCCTTGTTGGATCTCCACACTGTAGCATTGCGTCTTTTAGTCTATGGTGTCAATGCCGCCCTTTGTGGCACTGTGTTTCATTATAACTTCAGGCATCTTTTCTTGTGATGATAATACCATTGCCTGGTCATTAAGAGAGGTAAGGGTGGTAACGAAATGGTTTTTCTTAGGAACATAAGTGGCTGACGTCACATCTGGTTGAAAACCAAGTAATGTACAGTATGCTTCACGTCCTTTATGCGTAATAAAATCGAATGGCAATGCAGTTTTGCTTTTTTGGATAGTACCGACTAGTGTCAGACATTTTGACAACAAATAATGAGCTAAATCGAGAGATGTTAGAAAATTACAGAGGTGATACTATGTTGAGACTTTTCAGTTTCAGTCAGTGTTTTCACAACATTGTCTCGAAGTCCACGGCTATGGTTTCTTACTCCATCCCCAAATACACATTTTTCTCCCAGCTTAATCTTGTTGCCTTCTCACAAATTGCCCAGAACTTAATTTTGTATCCAACAGGTTTTGATGGGACGTACTGTCGAAATGGGCAACGATCTCAAAATGTGACCAACTATTCATCTATGGTTATGCATCATCCTGGAATGTAGGCATCCCTAAGGGTAATTTCCCACATCTCAAAAACTCTCTGATGGGTTCCAGTTTGTCATTTGACCTCCGAGCTGCTGCATTGTCAAAGCGCAACACCCCCAGAAGAGAATGGAAGCAATTTCAAGACACAGTTTCATTGAACAGTAGTAGTAACTGGGTATGTTGAGCACACTTGGCATGTTTTTCATGCACAACGATTTCTACAAGTTACTTGAATTATGTTATAGACATTACATTTATAAAGATTTTCGATGCGAAAAATTTCTGTACCGAAAATCTTTACATGTATAATATAGCATAATATGATTAATTTAATTAATTCATAATAGGGTTGCGCATTTAAAACATTCTAATGCCCTCAATGTACCCACTAACTGCTCTACACAAGAATCCAAGCCAAATTTGAGCTCACTAAAATCAATATAAGAAAGTAGAGAAGTTATTCCATTTCCTGATAGAAGGAAATCATTATAGAAGGAAATCCTTATAGAAGGAAATAAAATTATGGTTGAAAATAATGAGCTTCTCAAGTGCATTGGAATTAATTTAAAAAATAATTAGAGACAGAAAGTAATACAAAATTTCACCAAAACCTTTCAGCTCCTTTTGAAACGCAACCCTGTGTTTTTACCCCCTGATACCAAGCTTTTTATTTCATTCAACACCACTGGGTTTTTTGCTGAATGTCGTTGTTCAACTGTGTACATTGATATGTATTGGAAAAGCTGATTCTGGCGGTCGCCTTCGTTTTCTTCCAGATGGGCACAAGTGGTGGACTATGACAGCAAATAACGATGGTATTGGCCAATCAAAGCAGTCTTACAGCTAATCAGCTGTGACCCGCAGAGCAAGGAAATAACTTTCACACACCAGATTAATAGTTGGTATTTGAGGAACGAAGTTGATTTGAGAACAAAAATGAGACACTGTGGGTTAGTGGTTTCGTTAATCAGATCCAGCTGTTACAGCTATCCCTGAAATTGTTGTCTGATAGCATGGCACGACTTTTGGCCACACCACATAGTGATAAATACGTCAGTCAGTTATGAGCCATTCTAGGTACAGGACATACGAAATATTTCCCTCCAGCCAGTCTGCTGATTAGATCGACTTTCGTTAACTTCTCAGCCAAAAACTAACCGATTTTAAGATTAGATTAGATTTACTTTCATTCCAATTGATCCGTAGTAAGGAGGTCCTCCAGGATCTATAACAAGTCAGAAAAACAATAGTACATGACAGATATTTACAACTAAAACAAATAAGATAATGTAACTTCTACAGCATCATTTTTTATGAACGGTATATGAAAGGATCATTTTATAACACTCATTTACTAATATTGCATTAATGCACTGAACTTAAAATTTAAAAAAGGTTTTATTTATTTATAAGGTAATAAACAAATTACTTAATCTACATGAAACGGCTATTCAGAGAAACAGTAATGAATAAAATTGGACATTATTAGTTACAAAGTTTTTTAGTTTAAAAATTGTCAGTCAGTATTCTGTGCTGTGTCTCAATGTGAGGTTTTTCTTTCCATGCATAATTATGTAGGCGATTGTGTCGTTTGGTATTTTATTGTTCAATGTTGCCCATAATTTGACAGTAGTGGACAGAGTGGTAACAAAATTCTTTCTGTGAGGCATGTTGATCACATAGACATGATAGTTACCAAATTTAATGGGCCTATATCTACATCGTACTTCAGCTGTATAATACTTTATACATATAAAATCAGTTTGATCTACTGAGAAATTCATCAGTGGAGTAGAAGGAGTTGGCCACCAATAAATCCCTTAGGCTTTTCTTAAACTGAATTTCATTGGTTGTTAAGCTTATTAAAAATTGAAATTGCTTACATAATCTACATGAAACGGCTATTCACAACAACCATAAAGAATAAAATTGGGCATTTTAGTTACAAAGTTTTTTAGTTTAAAAATTGTCAGTCAGTATTCTGTGCTGTGTCTCAATGTGAGGTTTTTCTTTCCATGCATAATTATGTAGGCGATTATGTCGTTTGGTATTTTATTGTTCAATGTTGCCCATAATTGGGCAACAAAATTCTTTCTGTGAGTCATGTTAATCACATAGACACGATAGTTAGTTACCAAATTTAATGGACCCATATCTACATCGCACTTCAGCTGTATAACTTGTTTAAATCAAGAAATGCCTCATATGCCTTCAGATAATTATTTCAAGGATTCACATTCCCCATTTATTGAGGAAATATTTTACTCCTTCCATTTTTAATATAAATGTTCTGAAGTTAAACATGATCATATGATGAAGAATGAGTCAACTGACTGTTTCTCCGACTCGTCTGAAACATAATAAAAATAAAATGAGGCATATGAAACTCAACTCAGTTATAATAATTCATGATATATCACACGAAATGGTTCTTGTCACTTAATGCTGCTACTGCAACTATTTGTAGTTCATGGAACGATTTTTCAATAAATTTTGTAGTTGCTTGAGCTCATATTTCAGTTCACATTTAACAATAGATACACAAATATTTATTGACTACTACATTTTTACTGTTTTTGGAGAGTGAATCTCTTACTTCAACTCCGGAGTAATTGTAGTGCGGCCAACTAAGAAGAGTGTCTCCAGCACTGGAACTGCAAGTAGAAATTACAGTGAGATCCATTCCCATAAAATTTCTTTGTAGTCTCTAAAGAAATTCCCAAGCATATTCAGTGGATAAAGCACTTCACTTTTCCTACTCTTTACTTTTCCATCATTAAGTGTCTGTCCTTCCTTACTGATAATCATTAACAGATGAAGTCATATACAACAAAACTGATGATGCTCTATTCTAGATATACTGTCATATCTTTTCTTTATGGTTATAAAATCAAACACCTTTGCCACATAATTATTAATTAATTTTTTGTTAGATTTTCCATCATAAGTTGGATAGATTGCTCCATCAGCTCCAATAATATTGAAGCTCACACGTAATTGAGCATGATTAGGATGAAGTAATCCATATAATGTTAATTTTTGTATCCTTGTTAGGAATATTTATATTATTTTTTGATTTCTCATTTACAGGGAATGTGTACAACTGATATCTCTCTAATTTGTTATTTATTAATGTTGAGAATTTATTAAACTGTTTCTAAAATAACTGTTAGAGTAGCGACTGAGAAGTCAATAAAATTATTTTCATCACTTACAGGTTTTAAAATTCCTGTATAGTATTAAAAATTGGAATATATACAGGACAAATTGGCTCAAGAACAATTGGTGCACCAAATTCAGCATTAAGATTGAACAAAACAGTAACATTAGTTTCTTTATAAAAATGACCAGTATTTCACAAACATTCCATCAGCTAGATTACATCTTGTATTAATTAATGGGAATGGAATAAATTCAGGAACATAATTAGCAACAGGTTTCCATCAGCTTCAATAATTTGGATACTAAATCCAAGCTCGCTTCAAATACCATCTACCATATATAATTTAACATCATTCTCAAAAATTCTATTTAAAATTACACCTGCTTTAATGTGAATATTCCTCTGTTTTAATGAATAAATTTTCGAAGCATTTCTAAATATTGACCAACAGGAATATCTATTATTTCTACATCACAATATAATTTACTTATAATTTAATAATTTATTTCTCTTTAATATTTGAAGTTAGAAATATTGTACAAAAATCAAATAGTGTAACATTATTAAAACTTACTCATGTATGTGCAGTGAAACTTCTTTGAGAACAGATAAATTACCAATCAATTGAAACATGCAACTCATTTAATATTAAAAAAAAGTATTTAATTGAATGAGAATTGACTAGGAACCAAATATAAAAATTCCAGTGAAGAAATAAGAAATAAACATGGTAAGCTTTTGTCTAATTTTATTTTATATGCTATAATTAATCAAAGTGATTGTGGAAAAGCAACATTAATGATTGACAGTTATATTCTAGCACCAGGATAGTTGAACTGGGAAAAGATAAATCACTTCTATGTTTATTCAAAAAATTTGGATCGACTGATCCACAAGAATTTATAAAAATGAACAAATAGTTGAATATAAAAATTATGAGAAGGTTATAACGTTTATTGAAAACAATGGCGACATTATAACGCTAGATCAGTGCCAAGGTAATGCAGTTCTAGTATCAATTATTTCTTTCTTGAAAACCAAGATGTAGTTACAGAATATTTTAGTAGAGAAAGACATACAGGAATAGATTGCCTATATTTAGCTCAGTCATATTTCAAAAATACCAAAACAATTACTAAGGGATAATCTAAAATTTTAAAATATATTTGGATAAGCTGATACAAATTTAAATCAAATCTACTATTAGTTTGTTGGTGATGATTTAAATTTTCCTGATTATAATGTATTGTGTAGTAAATTTTGGCATGTTCAGTATGGATTTTTTGGAATAGATATGACTAGGAAACCTAATAGAGGGAAATACAAATATTATAAAAGATTTCAATAAATACATATAAGTTACACTTAACTAGATACAAAATGGTTGAAAAAATTAACATATCAAACAATTAATATAGTAGGTAATAAAGTATTCATTCGAGCTATGGCTGTAAAAGGTGTAATATATCAAATAATTTACACAGTGTTAATGAAGTATTTATGGAATCTACTACAAAATGGTTACAAGATAGAATGAGAAGTCCTACAGCTAACTGTAATAGAACATAAGCTTAAGTCCATATGAGAACTATTGACATAGACAAATTTTGTACAGAATCTATAAATGTGGTAACAGTACAAAAAGGAAATGAATTATTTGCTAAAAACTGTACTAAACTTCAACAAATTCCTGAAAATAAGCATCTTAAAGTATTTCGATTTATGAGGTCAAATTAAGAAATAAAAATGCAATATTAGTCAAACCAAAAAGAGTCGTGTAAACATGAATATTATAACGATAATATAGACAACATAAGAAAATGTAGAAATAAATAAATATTACAAGAAGAAAGAAAATCCAGAATGGTCAGATAAAGGAAGAGTAAATCAAGGAGAATTGTGCCATAAAAATCGAGAAAATGGAAAGTCATATGCACATGAGTGTCATTACAAAAAGAAGTAACCAGAAAATGCATTTAAAGAATTATGCTGTATCAACACACATAGGTGGAAAACTGAGAAAGTGAAGGAAGGTTATAATTAAAGATTTTTTTAACCAGAAAAATATTTGTTAATGTTTTTATTCTTATTAAAAGAACCCATTAAAAGATGATATTGCATTCTATTACACCAAGGTGATGGCATTTTACATGCACGCAAGATGACTATGTAATAGAATATGACAAATTAGAAAATAAACAGCAATATTATACAAATTGTTCATGATCTAGTGATGAAGGTGCCTGTGGACTGGATACTTGTGGTTGCTGTTCGATTGTAAGAGTAAATTAAGAATGTTTTATCTCAATAATTTTTATAAGTTGATACATAAAAATAAATTTCATTAATGTTTTTATCCAATGCGAATGTTTTTGAAATGTGACCCACAGGCTGTTAAAAAAGCTAAATGAACTAGAAAAACTAGAAGAATTGAAAGAAAGATGCATATTTTGGAAAAACAATCAAGAACAGAATATGAAAAATATAAAAAAGAAAATCAACCTGTTACTGATGCAATCGAAAAAGTACAGAAGGAATTGAAGGATCAGACAATAAGATGCAGTCTTCGACTGCTATGCTATAGCATATGCTGAAATCTACTCAAGGAAGTAAGTTGTAAATCACATTGTTCCTTATGCACATCATCGTCAAGAAGAATTTCGAGGTACACAATGAATTAAACATTAGTCCTCATTGTGGCTATACATTAAGTGAATCAGAATTACAAGATTTATTCATAAAATATGATGTATGGATTTAAGATAGAGAAATGATAGCTCAAGCTCAGGGTGCTCCCAAAATGAAGAAAGGATATGTTAGAAAAATAAATATAAGCAGAAAACTTTAACCAACCGTTGTGAAGTCCAAGTTTTTGGATGGATACTTGTCAGTACCTTTAAATATATTGGTAAATTACCAGTTAAATCTGATGGAGATAAATTGACAGTTGGTGATACGACAGAGCAATGAATCTTTAAACTAAGAAACACATACTATACATAAAATGTTTAAATAATATGATGGCGTTAATTGATCAAATTATGTAGATATTTTGTACGGTTTAGGAGCATTATATTCTGAAGAGAATCTAAATGCAATAAAATTAAGTAAATGGTACTGAATGTTCTGAATTGATGAAAGAAACTCTCAGTGATCTTTTCCAGCTTTGAAACAAAGAAATGAAGGCGATTCACTGGAAAATGAGAATGAGAAAAGAGGTGACAGCTTAATGAAAACAGACAGGAAAACCAATTGAAAATACACTTGTCGTAGCTGGGATTCACAGTCATAAAATTTTTTTAAAAGGACATCATCTTTATGCTAGTGACTATTGTACGTTTTTATTACACTATTGCAATTTCGGCCTAAGGCCATAATCAAATGCTGATATTATAGCTTTAAGCCATATCAACGTAGTGTAAGCTGACACATTTGTGTGTCGTCATCAATTCTATTAAATACATTTGTGTCGTAGTTACACAGTGCAAGCACAAACATTGTAAAACAACAATCTGTAAATGCACATGTTCATTGACCCATCACTAGTTACACCTGCATTAGACTACAGTAGTCTGCACCTGAACATTTACAGATTATGTTGTTTTACGATGTTTGTATATGTGTGCTCAACTGTGTTACAATGACACGAATGTATTTAACAGGATTGACGACTACACACAAATGTGTCAGCTTAAATTACGTTGACATGTCTTAAAGCCATAATATCAGCACCTGATAACAGTCTACGGCTGAAATTGCAATAGAGTAATAACAACTTTTAACTGTCACTGTCATGAAGATGATGTCCTCTAATTGAAAATGTTTGAATGAATGATGTGAGAGATTAAGTTGATAGAGAAGAATTAGCTGGAAATGAAAATTATCACAACGAAAAACTGAGAACAACACAAATGTTTGGATATAAATTTGGTGGTTATATTCTCAAAAATTCAAAAGGGATTCCATATATGATTACATTTTTGAATACTGAGACATGCATCTTGCAGGTTATGTGTACTGTGGACCTTTTACTGAAGAAGCAGAAAGATTAACACATGTTGATACAGGCATAAATCCATTAGAGGAAGTGTGTAAACAACATGATATAGGCTACAGGGATCAAAGTTTTAGAATCTAGACAGCAAGCAGTTAGAAAACTTCATCTAGCTGTAAATGAAGGCCTGCATGCTTCGGATGCTTCAGTTGGAGATAAATTATCAGCAACTGTAGTTAGAGGAATAACCTCTTTATTCTACTTAATTCCCTGTTTTGTCATTTAATGGCAGCCCTGGATGCCCACTATCAAATCCTGACCACTTGACCTCCTGCACACTGCCCCCACAAGGCATATTTAACAACCTTCTTCCCCCTTCCCTTGCATTTTATACATTACCATTGTTGTCAGAAGTTTCTCTCCCCATCCCCAAACCACAAACTCTTTTACAAATTGGTGTCAGGAGTGAGATGTAACAATTATATCCTCCCTTCCTGGCACAAACTCATTTACAATAGAGAGATTCAATGAAACTGTACCAGTAAAAGTTATAATAAATTTATTGGGTGAAATGTGTTAAACTTACTAATACATTATCATTTTAACCTACATAAACGATTAACCATATCTGGTGCGTGAAGTGTAAAATATTTACTGAAACACAGCATCAAAATAGAACTACAACAAAAAAATGGAATACAAAGAACTGAAGCAATATATAAAACTAGCAAAAATAAATTCGTTAAATGTTTTTGTAAGTGATGGGATGCAGTCCAAAGATTGCTTGTGCAGTCAGGATCTTAATATTTGTGAAGAGATCATTAATGAATTATATAAACTCAGGAGTTGAAAAGAATAAATTTAATCTCACCAGGTAAAGACGATTTATGACAAGCTGATCTAGCAGATCTCGGCCTATTTTGCAGAAGCAGTTCACAGGAGCAGATACATGTGCTGCCTATCCAGGCAGGATACAAAATAAAGATTTTCAAGGATTAATGAAAAATACAATAATTATTATTCACCTCTAATTGAATTAAAATACTCTGTTGTAGAAAGCTTTAATAGAATACTTAAGAAAATATGTGGAAGAAATACACTCTTCAAGATAATTTTAAAAGTATTGGATGCAGTCTGAAGTAAGTGACTGTTGTAGCAGTCTACAGACTGCATCCTGCTTCAGCTGATGTTCAGCTAGTTGAAAATTGGTTGTTGAATACAATCATACAAAGCATTGAACAATAAAAATTATGCTAGTAGAAGTTAATATAAAGAATTATGAGCCAGCTATTTTTGTATCTAATGCTAAACCTAAAAATAAATTTGGTGATAAAATTAGAAACAGCACACTTAAAGGAATTTTTTAAAAAGTTTATGCAACTAATTGGTCAACAGAAATTTTGGAAATTTCGTTCTAATCCACTCACATATGAATTAAAGGCATAAAAATATATTGTGTGAATTACAGAAGACAAAACACCCAGATGTATACCTAGTTGAGAAAGTTTTAAGAAAGGAAGACGCTCAAGTATACTTTAAAGGTATGGGATCTACACAATTCACACAATACCTAAATGAGTAAAGATAATGTTACTTTATAAATTAACACTTACACATTTTCTATGTAAATCATATCCTGATAATGCATTTATAAATCAATTTACTGATGGGAATGTGAATATAACCTAAGTGAGAATCAATACATGTTGTTTGCGAATACTTTAAAAAACAGAACTAAAATTTGTAGTCCACTCTAAGCCAAAACTTCACATTAGAAAAAATAAAAGCCTATTCATCATTAATTGTCGATAAACTTTTCCCAACAAATGAAGACAGTTTTGTATTTTTCTAATAAAAAATATTTATTATAAATGAACTGCATAAAAGAGAACTGAAAGCTAGAGCCAAACAATTAGAAATAAGGGGTTATTCTAAACTTACAACACAAGAAATTATATGCCTTATTGACAACAACAACCTGGAGACTACACACAGTGTGGAGACTGCATCTCACATAAAGAAACTAAAAGCTAAAGCTGAAGAACTAGGAATTAAAAGATATTCTAAACTAGAAAAGGAAACACGTTTTGCACTGATTAATTATAATTCTGAAAAATTGTGTTCTGAAGATTATATAAATTATATTCAACAACTGAGACATATAGAAATAAAATGATTGATTATATTAAAAAGAATAATTTGCATAATATTACAGTATGCAAATATATGGCAGGATATTTTGCATTATCTGAAGATTTTATGAGAGAATTTCAAGATATATTAAATTGAGGTAAAATAGTCCCCCATTCGGATCTCCGGG
The DNA here is from genome assembly GCF_021461385.2 of Schistocerca piceifrons. Lineage (NCBI taxonomy): Eukaryota > Metazoa > Arthropoda > Insecta > Orthoptera > Acrididae > Schistocerca > Schistocerca piceifrons. The sequence goes on from NC_060143.1 coordinate 565,992,219, forward strand.
CAGGGACTACTCAAGAGGACGTCGTTATCATGAGAAAGAAAACTGGCATTCTATGGATCGGAGCGTGGAATGTCAGATCCATTAATCGGGCTGGTACGTTAGAAAATTTAAAAAGGGAAATGGATAGGTTAAAGTTAGATATAGTGGGAATTAGTGAAGTTCGGTGGCGGGGGGAACAAGACTTTTGGTCAGGTGATTACAGGGTTATAAATACAAAATCAAATAGGGGTACTGCAGGAGTAGGTTTAATAATGAATAAAAAAATAGGAGTGCGGGTTAGCTACTACAAACAGCATAGTGAACGCATTCTTGTGGCCAAGATAGACACAAAGCCCATGCCTACTACAGTAGTGCAAGTTTATATGCCAACTAGCTCTGCAGATGATGAAGAAATTGATGAAATGTATGATGAGATAAAAGAAATTATTCAGGTAGTGAAGGGAGACGAAAATTTAATAGTCATGGGTGACTGGAATTCGTCAGCAGGAAAAGGGAGAGAAGGAAACATAGTAGGTGAATATGGATTGGGGGGAAGAAATGAAAGAGGAAGCCGCCTTGTAGAATTTTGCACAGAGCATAACTTAATCATAGCTAACACTTGGTTCAAGAATCATAAAAGAAGGTTGTATACCTGGAAGAATCCTGGAGATACTAAAAGGTATCAGATAGATTATATAATGGCAAGACAGAGATTTAGGAACCAGGTTTTAAATTGTAAGACATTTCCAGGGGCAGATGTGGATTCTGACCACAATCTATTGGTTATGAACTGCAGATTGAAAATGAAGAAACTGCAAAAAGGTGGGAATTTAAGGAGATGGGACCTGGATAAACTGAAAGAACCAGAGGTTGTGGAGAGTTTCAGGGAGAGCATAAGGGAACAATTGACAGGAATGGGGGAAAGAAATACAGTAGAAGAATAATGGGTAGCTCTGAGGGATGAAGTAGTGAAGGCAGCAGAGGATCAAGTAGGTAAAAAGACGAGGGCTAATAGAAATCCTTGGGTAACAGAAGAAATATTGAATTTAATTGATGAAAGGAGACTATATAGATATGCAGTAAATGAAGCAGGCAAAAAGGAATACAAACATCTCAAAAATGAGATTGACAGGAAGTGCAAAATGGCTAAGCAGGGATGGCTAGAGGACAAATGTAAGGATGTAGAGGCTTGTCTCACTAGGGGTAAGATAGATACTGCCTACAGGAAAATTAAAAAGACCTTTGGAGAGAAGAGAACCACTTGTATGAATATCAAGAGCTCAGATGGCAGCCCAGTTCTAAGCAAAGAAGGGAAGGCAGAAAGGTGGAAGGAGTATATAGAGGGTTTATACAAGGGCGATGTACTTGAGGACAATATTATGGAAATGGAAGAGGATGTAGATGAAGATGAAATGGGAGATATAATACTGCATGAAGAGTTTGACAGAGCACTGAAAGACCTGAGTCGAAACAAGGCCCCGGCAGTAGACAACATTCCATTAGAACTACTGATGGCCTTGGGAGAGCCAGTCCTGACAAAACTCTACCATCGGGTGAGCAAGATGTATGAGACAGGCGAAATACCCACAGACTTCAAGAAGAATATAATAATCCCTATCCCAAAGAAAGCAGGTGTTGACAGATGTGAAAATTACCGAACTATCAGTTTAATAAGTCACAGCTGCAAAATACTAACGCGAATTCTTTACAGACGAATGGAAAAACTGGTAGAAGCAAACCTCGGGGAAGATCAGTTTGGATTCTGTAGAAATGTTGGAACACGTGAGGCAATACTAGCCGTACGACTTATCTTAGAAGAAAGATTAAGAAAAGGCAAACCTACGTTTCTAGCATTTGTAGACTTAAAGAAAGCTTTTGACAACGTTAACTGGAATACTCTCTTTCAAATTCTGAAGGTGGCAGGGGTAAAATACAAGGAGCGAAAGGCTATTTACAATTTGTACAGAGAGCAGATGGCAGTTATAAGAGTCGAGGGGCATGAAAGGGAAGCAGTGTTTGGGAAAGGAGTGAGACAGGGTTGTAGCCTCTCCCCGATGTTATTCAATCTGTATATTGAGCAAGCAGTAAAGGAAACAAAAGAAAAAATCGGAGTAGGTATTAAAATTCATGGAGAAGAAGTTGAACGGAGTGGACAGTGTCTTGAAAGGAGGGTATAAGATGAATATCAACAAAAGCAAAACGAGGATAATGGAATGTAGTCAAATTAAATCGGGTGATGCTGAGGGGATTAGATTGGAAAATGAGACACTTAAAGTAGTAAAGGAGTTTTGTATTTAGGGAGTAAAATAACTGATGATGGTCAAAGTAGAGAGGATATAAAATGTAGACTGGCAATGGCAAGGAAATCGTTCCTGAAGAAGAGAAATTTGTTAACATCGAGTATAGATTTATGTGTCAGGAAGTCGTTTCTGAAAGTATTTGTATGGAGTGTAGCCATGTATGGAAGTGAAACATGGACGATAACTAGTTTGGACAAGAAGAGAATAGAAGCTTTCGAAATGTGGTGCTACAGAAGAATGCTGAAGATAAGGTTGGTAGATCACGTAACTAATGAGGAGGTATTGAATAGTATTGGGGAGAAGAGAAGTTTGTGGCACAACTTGACTAGAAGAAGGGATCGGTTGGTAGGACATGTTTTGAGGCATCAAGGGATCACAAATTTAGCATTGGAGGGCAGCGTGGAGGGTAAAAATCGTAGAGGGAGACCGAGAGATCAATACACTAACCAGATTCAGTAGGATGTAGGTTGCAGTGGGTATTGGGAGATGAAGTAGCTTGCACAGGATAGAGTAGCATGGAGAGCTGCATCAAACCAGTCTCAGGACTGAAGACCACAACAACAACGACATAAATCGACATGTTCCTTCATATACACAAATATTACCTGAAGATTTTGTAACATAATTTAAACGTAAAGTTAACTGGAAAAATAATTTAAGATGTCAAAAACTATCTGAATAATTCACACAAAAATAATGAAACCTGATGAAATATTATCTAATACGAAAGAAGATTGTTCCATATGCTTAAGTGGTCAAGATTATCAGTTTGCAAAAACTAATATTTTTCATAAAGGATGAATGGTTAGTAAATACAGATCATTCTACTTGCCCAATGAGTAGAAATGTTATTAAAAAAAATTATGATGAAGACAAGATGTCAAAATGGTTCAAATGGCTCTGAGCACTATGGGACTTAACATCTATGGTCATCAGTCCCCTTGAACTTAGAACTACTTAAACCTAACTAACCTAAGGACATCACACAACACCCAGCCATCACGAGGGAGAGAAAATCCCTGACCCCGCTGGGAATCGAACCCGGGACCCCGGGCGTGGGAAGTGAGAACGCTACCGCACAACCACGAGATGAGGGCGACAAGATGTCATTAATCAGTTCTGTATAGTTATATAAAATATTAAATTTATTGTGCATACAAATAGTTCTTAAAAGTTTCTTTCATTCTTTGATATAAATTTGTTGAATTAGGATTATAATTAAGTCTTAACATTTCTTCAGAATTTGGATATTTGGATGTCTGCTTTCGATTTTATGTAATGATTCTATATAGTTGCCTTCATAAATTTTTTACTGCTCTCTTATAAGATAATTGTATTCAATGTTTTAATCTAATAATTTTCGAAGATTAAAAGTGGATCCTAAATTCTGATCAAATATTTAAGGAACAGCATGAGAAAAAATATCGCTTCCTTTGCTTTCTTCTTGTTCTATCTAAAAACTATTATTAATTATTTCCTTCAAATTTTCTTCATGTTCATCCTTAATCTTGTTAATATTTTCCAAGGGAGTTATTTTTCCTTGATACATCTCCTTAATTTTATATTCTCCATGTTTACTCTCTCCATAAACCTGATCCTGAAAAATCTTCCTGAAAGGTTTCTTCATCCTCATAAGCCTTTTAATAAAATTCCTAATAAAATTTTTATATTCAATAAGAGTGTAATACTTAGTACAAGGACTCTGAATAACATGAGAGAAGCTGAAATTAAAACTGGGCTTAAAAGTCTTGGTAATAGAGGCTACAATAAAGAAATTAGAATCTTTGTAAATGATTTTCCATTTTATCAAGAATAATTCCAAAAGACCACAGAAGACAAAAATGTGTAAATTGTATAAATTATTTTTAGAGATTTGGTGATTTTTTTTTGGAAAAACTCGACCATCAAGACAAGAAAAAATAGTGAGAGTAGATCAAGCTTTTACATTCTGTAACAAACTATTTGAGCATGCAAAAACAACAAACTGTCGAAATACGATTTGTTTGAAGTTACAGAAATAAAATAAATTTATTCAAAAAGTTAAAGGTTGACTTGTTGACTACAAAACTGTCTTTAATGGTGCTAATATTAATAAACTTGATTCTGTTAGTGACAAAAAAGGTTATATAACAAAAGCCCTTATTTTATGGTAGAAGTAGCCAAAAAGAGAATTAATTTTAGAAAGATAGGTAAGCTGAATATAACAAGAGCCAATCCAAAAATGTTTTATCCACCTTCTACAGGATATAAAGCATCAAATAACACTAAAGAATCATAGTTTTGTGCAAAAAAATTGGAGATATATTAACATCTGAAGAGTCTACTGATGTAGCAAATACTACATTGAATATTCAAATCTTAGTATGTCAAGAGGTAGCGAAGGTAACAAAATAATTTATATGACGACAACAAGACTAAAAGATGCATTACTAGAATGAGACTGATAACCCATTTTGTCCTAGATCAATAATAGTTGCATAAACATATCACACAGCTCTTATCTTAGGCAGATAACTAACTACTTGTGAACTTAAGAAAATTAGAGAAGCAAATAACTACAAATTACAAAAAGAGTTAACCAGGATATTATGTAACCAATTAGCCAAATACAATGAAGAAGGATTCATTTAAGATGTTAGTAAAATGATGGATATTCAGACAAATGCTGTATGTGCCAAAAATTTCAATTCAGTTTTCTCTCATCGTCCTGAGAAAGTAATAAAAATATATATGTATAAAAACCACAACAATTTCGATGTTATTAACAGTATGTCTGCGTTCTTAGGATCATCACACTTCTGTAAGAAAATCTACAACAAGTGTGAAGCTAAGTGCAAGATAGAATGAAAAATATGTATATTTTGTATTGTTCAGAACACAATGGTGTGGAATATAATACAAGTTGTACATAAAGTTTGGGAACACTTTCAATTATTTATTGGCAAACATTGACCAGATGTCACACATATTGCATTTTGAAGAGGAAAATCTGAGTTGTTTTAAAAACATTTGATATGCGAACCATGAGTGATCCAGCAGACATCAATATGGAAATCGAATTCTTGCCATACCCATCCCTGCATGGCATCGTCGACTGTGGCAGTTGCTTCCTGTATTCTCTTCCAGAGCTCTGCTACATCATGTGGTAGAGGCAGTATATACGCCAAATCTTTAATGTGTCCCTACAGAAAAAAGTCACATGGATTGAGATCTGGTGATCGAGGAGGCCATTTCATGAAACAGCTGTCCCCTTCTGTAGCATGGCTAATCCGTCGATATGGCAGCTCTGTGTTCAGGTACCCACGAACTTCACAATGAAAATTGGCCATCCTACTGAAAGATAAACAGAGAGTCCAATCGCATTTGAGGCATTGGCCATTGCTGCAACATGTCCAAGTAGGAATATCCTGTGACAGTCCTCCTGAAAAAGAAGAATGGCTCATACAATTTATCTTTGGGAAATCACGCTCAAATTCAATGCATATGTGTGGATACTTTGTACCCCAGATTCGAGAGTTATTCCTATTCACTTCCCAAAAGTGTTTATCATGGCTTCATCACTAAAAATTAAGCAATCAACAATGCCATTCCTATCCTCATTCAGTTGTTGCAACTGCAAACAAAACTCAAAATGCTAGTCTTTGTCATCATAATTGAGCTTCAGCACTAGCTCCAATTTGAATGGTTTCATAGACAGCTTCTGTCTCAGTCCTTTCCACACTGTCACTGGAACAATTTCTAGTTCATGGAATACATGATGCACTGATCTCTCTGGACTACTTACGAATGTCTCTCGTACATGCTCCACATTCACTTCACTCACACTGGGACATCCGTTTCTCTTTGCCAGGCACAAGCAACTTGTCTTAACGAATTAGTTGTGCTAGTGGTCAATGGCATCCCTTGTTGGCTTCTTACTATACCTGGTTCTAAACATGCGTTGAACAGCTGTACCACCGTTGTTTTTGCTGAACTAATACACAGAAAACTCCACACCTGAACTCGCCATGTTTGCGACTAGCACTGACCATCGGCAAATTATCAAACTACACTGTGGCGGTATACATGAAAAAAAACTTAAGTGTTTCTCTTCAAAATGGCATGTATATGATATCCGTACAATGTTTGGTTCCTTTGAAATACATAATTGAAAGTGTCCCTGGACTTTATTTACAACCTGCCTATATTGTGAAAAATGTAGTAGCTGCTGTTAGTGAAAAATGCACCAAGAAGGTTGTGGTATAGCTCATAAATGTGAAGAATGTATAAGGATTTGTTTAAAATCTAGTATATATATATATATATATATATATATATATATATATATATATATATATATAATCCTGGAAATTGAAATAAGAACACCGTGAATTCATTGTCCCAGGAAGGGGAAACTTTATTGACACATCCCTGGGGTCAGATACATCACATGATCACACTGACAGAACCACAGGCACATAGACACAGGCAACAGAGCATGCACAATGTCGGCACTAGTGCAGTGTATATTCACCTTTCGCAGCAATGCAGGCTGCTATTCTTCCATGGAGACGATCGTAGAGATGCTGGATGTAGTCCTGTGGAACGGCTTGCCATGCCATTTCCACCTGGCGCCTCAGTTGGACCAGCGTTCGTGCTGGACGTGCAGACCGCGTGAGACGACGCTTCATCCAGTCCCAAACATGCTCAATGGGGGACAAATCCGGAGATCTTGCTGGCCAGGGTAGTTGACTTACACCTTCTAGAGCACGTTGGGTGGCACGGGATACATGCGGACGTGCATTGTCCTGTTGGAACAGGAAGTTCCCTTGCCGGTCTAGGAATGTTAGAACGATGGGTTCGATGACGGTTTGGATGTACCGTGCACTATTCAGTGTCCCCTCGACGATCACCAGTGGTGTACGGCCAGTGTAGGAGATCGCTCCCCACACCATGATGCCGGGTGTTGGCCCTGTGTGCCTCGGTCGTATGCAGTCCTGATTGTGGCGCTCACCTGTACGGCGCCAAACACGCATACGACCATCATTGGCACCAAGGCAGAAGCGACTCTCATCGCTGAAGACGACACGTCTCCATTCGTCCCTCCATTCACGCCTGTCGCGACACCACTGGAGGCGGGCTGCACGATGTTGGGGCGTGAGCGGAAGACGGCCTAACGGTGTGCGGGACCGTAGCCCAGCTTCATGGAGACGGTTGCGAATGGTCCTCGCCGATACCCCAGGAGCAACAGCGTCCCAAATTTGCTGGGAAGTGGCGGTGCAGTCCCCTACGGCACTGCGTAGGATCCTACGGTCTTGGCGTGCATCCGTGCGTCGCTGCGGTCCGGTCCCAGGTCGACGGGCACGTGCATCTTCCGGCGACCACTGGCGACAACATCGATGTACTTTGGAGACCTCACGCCCCACGTGTTGAGCAATTCGGCGGTACGTCCACCCGGCCTCCCGCATGCCCACTATACGCCCTCGCTCAAAGTCCGTCAACTGCACATACGGTTCACGTCCACGCTGTCGCGGCATGCTACCAGTGTTAAAGAGTGCGATGGAGCTCCGTATGCCACGGCAAACTGGCCGACACTGACGGCGGCGGTGCACAAATGCTGCACAGCTAGCGCCATTCGACGGCCAACACCGCGGTTCCTGGTGTGTCCGCTGTGCCGTGCGTGTGATCATTGCTTGTACAGCCCTCTCGCAGTGTCCGGAGCAAGTATGGTGGGTCTGACACACCGGTGTCAATGTGTTCTTTTTTCCATTTCCAGGAGTGTATGTATATATATATATGTGTGTGTGTGTGTGTGTGTGTGTGTGTGTGTGTGTGTGTGTCTGACACTTTGAAAAATGTGTAAACTGTAATCTAGAAGTAGAAATTAACAATCATATGTTACAAGCAATACAAAACACACTTTGGAGCACCATAGAAAATTTATTTCCCGTTCTACAATGTTAAATATCTGGAAGTGGAAAGCTTAAAGTCCAATTGGAAAAATAAATGTACTTTGCAAATGTGATTAATGTTCAAACTGGTGTCCTTCAGCATCAATACATTTCTGAGTACGAGTCACCACTGATTCCGTACATGGTACCAAAGTGTCCAATGCGATTTCTGTGCACACGACCTGAATCTCATTCCAAAGGGCGTCCAGGTTACGTGGTTTATGTTTGTATACCTCATCTTTTACTGTGCCCATAAGAAGAAAACCAGCAGCGTGAGGTCTGTAGAGTCTGCAGGAAACTCGATTGGTCCCTACGTCCTATCCATTTGTGATCCAGGTATGCTCGTATGTCCCTATGATAGTGCGGTGGGCCGCCATCTTGTTGGAAACAAAACTCATCATTACCGAATAATGCACGAATGGAGGGAATATGGAGTCAGAAAGCATTGTTAGGTACGTTTCTCCAGTAACAGTAGCTTCAAAGCAGAAAGGCCCAATGAGTCCCCTGGCAGACAAACCACACCACACATTTACACCAGGCATTATCACAGCCTTTTCAACTGTAATATGAGGTTTTATCACACAATTGTGTCTATTGACAGTTCCATTGAGTTTGAATTGGGCTTCATCCGACCAAATTATGCTACCCATAAATCCCGGTTCACATCTCACCATCTCCTGAACTCATTCACAAAATTCTAACCTTCGATTTGTATCGTCATCACTTAGCTGCTGCACACACGAAACATAACATTACTTTCTCACAGATATTTAACCCTGTAGAATGGGAAATAAATTGTCTATGACAGTTCCAAGTGTGTATACATTTTTTGACACATCCTGTATTACTCAAAGTTTCACAAATATGTAGCAAAACTGATTGTTGTGTTAATGTAGAATTAAAAATTATTATATTTTTGAATGTTCGATGTGTAATAATATAGTTACAGGAAAACAGTTTAAGTGTTGTGAAAAAGGATCCCCATAGGTAATTCCTATACTGAAAAACAAATGTGGTTTGATTATGAAGCTAAACAAGAATAAGGAATACATATTCCACATCTAAGTTCAAAGTTTTAATGGTGATACTGTTTATAAGTGCAAAAAATTGTGTATTCTGTAGGTGGATGATACCTAGTAAACATTATGACAGCTGCCACAGATGGCGACCAAGTCGGGCATGGACGTCAGAGGGAGCACCGGGGAAGAGAACACATTACAGGCAGCGCCAGGCGGGCGCGGACGGCAGAAAGCGCCCAGCGCCCTCTGGGCATAAATACTGGGCAAGATCCTCCAATACGGCAGTCTCAGGTAGCACCTGAAGAAGGCAACGAGTTACGTGGCCGAAATATTGTGCCAGAGCGACACAAACATCCAGCAGCAGACCCGGTTATTCCACATGTCAAGATCTCGCTGGGAAAGCCTGAGGAGTTACATGATGATTATATATTTACAGCACATTATACTAAAGAGTATGATTCACAATTCCTTCTGAAAAACTTTGGTGCTAATACAATAAAGGCATATATCATGGAAGAAAAAAAAAAATTATACCCAAAAATTATAGATGGAAGCAATTTTCTACAAGGAAAACTTAGTAAAATTCCAGAAATAAAACCATGGGGTTTGAAGGAATTAAAGAAAGATTACTTCCAATATTTATTCAATACAGAAGAAAATGAAAATTACATAGGAACGATTCATGATATCAAATATTATTGTGATGATATTATGAAACCGGAAGATATGGAAATATTTCTCAAATGGCTTGGTCAAAAAGTTAAAGAAAGCTATGTGTTCCATATGAAGAAAGAAATTAACGATTACTCCAGTTATGATGTAGATATATTAAGAAGACGTTGTTTAAAACTAAGAAAATAATTCCTAGAAATAGCTAATTCTGATCCATCTGTTATTTAACAATTGCTGGAATTTGTGTGGCTATATATAGATCTAAATGTTTACCTAGTAAAACAGTTTCTGTATTGGATAAAGAACAACAGAAAATTATAATAAGGAATTTATAGCTTGGGTATATAGTTAAAACAATAATATTCAACATGCTCTTAATGATGGTGGAGTTAAAGTAGATGGCTTTGATAAAGAAACAAATACTGAAACTTCCTGGCGTATTAAAACTGTGTGCCGGACCGAGACTCGAACTCGGGACCCTTGCTGTTGGTAGAGCACTTGCCCGAAAAAGGCAAAGGTGCCGAGTTCGAGTCTCGGTCGGCCACACAGTTTTAATCTGCCAGGAGGTTTCATATCAGCGCACACTCCACTTTAGAGTGAAAATTTCATTCCAGAAACATCCCCCAGGCTGTGGCTATGCCATGTCTCCGCAATATCCTTTCTTTCAGGAGTGCTAGTTCTGCAAGGTTCGCAGGAGAGCTTCTGTAAAGTTTGGAAGGTAAGAGACGAGGTACTGGCAGAAGTATAGCTGTGAGGACGGGGCGTGAGTCGTGCTTGGGCAGCTCAGTTGGTAAACCAAAACTGTTTATCAATACCATGGGCGTTTTTGGTATAGTTGTACAAATGTTTTAAATCTGAAATGGTTAACAACAACACTAAGAATCAATGGATGATTTACATTAAAAGACATTAAGAAGAAGTACAGAAATATGGAATTCTGGATATAATTTAGTAGAAATGTGGGAAGGTAATTGGATTAACTCAAGAATGTACAAAACGTTCAAGTAAAGGAAACAGCCATCTGAAGTTGTTGAACCACTGAATCCAAGGGATGATTTTAGGTGGTTTATCAAATACAATAAAATTAGGGTCTAAAGTCACAAAAATAAGACACACAGATGTGTGCAGTCTCTATACAACTGTACAATATGATCTCTATCCATAAGTCATCCAGCCGACCATTGTGGCCAAGCAGATCGAGGCGCTTGAGTCCGGAACCACACTGCTGCTATGGTCGCAGGTTCAAATCCTGCCGTGGGCATGGATAAGTTTGATGTCCTTAGGTTGGTTAGGTTTAAGTAGTTCTAAGTCTAGGGGACTGATGACCTCAGATATTAAGTCCCATAGTGCTCAGAGCCATCCCCATCATAAGTCATCCAACAAAGCACATAAAGCAAAACACTATAATACTGAATGTTATGGGCTTATAAATTGTAAAGTAGTTTCACCTAGTGGCACCTAGAGGATTCTATTACCTTGTTTTACCTGCACAAATGAAGATTGATTAAAATGGAAAACTGCTGTTTCCTGTAACGTAAGAAGTTGGGATGAGGGGTACACTTAGCATGGAAGGTCAAGTCCTCTACTGTGTCACTCCTTAACACAACAACTAGCAGATCAATTATTAACAGTTTATTCAATCAAAAATGTACAACAACTTACTACGGATTTCAGTACTTAAGAAACATCTGAAGATGATTTTAGTGGGTGGCACATAAAATTTTCTCTTTTTTAGGCAATAATCAATAATATGAAGTGATTTACAAAGCATACCTGTTCGTCATGAACGCAAATAACGCAAGGGGTACAACAAGTTAATTAATACAATTGATTCCCAAGTAAATTAAAAACCCCTTTTTTTTACATATCTATAAAATAGGTTCAATAACTACCAAACGGACAGTGATGCAAGGCTGCTCTGCGCAAAAGATGGCTTAAAATGCCACAAGCAGCAGACCAGCCGTCCAAACCAACATCTAAATGCCGGGGCCCAACCAGGAGTCACTTCCCATTAGACGACACGCCACAGCTTCTGTGCACCGAAGCAGAACATGGCGCCACTCACACACACCCCAACTCGCAGACAACGAACACAAACAGACCGCAGAAAACAGGGCAGACACCAAGCAAACATCGATTAATATAAGTTAAGAGATCAATAAACAATATAACACACAAATGCAATGCTGTGGAACAGTATCAGACTTTTACACTCTCATACTTTGCCAAACAATATTGCACATATGATTAAGGCCGACAATTTGTTCAAATGGCTCTGAGCACTATGGGACTTAACATCTGAGGTCATCAGTCCCCTAGACTTAGAACAACTTAAACCTAACCAACCTAAGGACATCACTCCTATCCATGCCCGAGGCAGGATTCGAACCTGCAACCGAAGCAGCGGTGCGGTTCCGGACTGAAGCGCCTAGAACCGCTCGGCCACAGCGGCCGGCGACATTTTGTACAAAGATGAAATGGAAATAATTTCAAGGTAATATCACGTTACACTGCACTTTAATTTCGCAACATAGGTCTGTGATGTAGCTGCCAATTGTGTAAGCCTGGCATGCAGAAAATCACAACTAGACTATGACCTACTATCTTCAATACCTTACAGTTACTACATCTTTTGGGAACACTGATATTTTCAAGGAGGTAGTGTCTGCTGGTCTTCATGTGGTCACACACCTTGCCAGCTGCTCTTGCTTCAGCAGCACGTACATTATGGCAACGAACAAGCAAGTACACTCGCTGGATCGCAAATCGTTCAACGAAACGAAGGCACCAAAACCGCTTACACCTTCGATGGAGAGTGTTGTTTGAGATGATCTCTAGGGACGAGTCTCTCTGAGCAAACAGGCACCGAAGCAATGCGACGGGCAATGCTCGGAGCTGACGTCAGGCAGGTCCCCCACAAACTCACGCCCATCTTGCAAGCTAGACTGGCCGCGCCGCTGGTGACCGAGCCCGCGTGTATTCCTCGAGCACGTCCTTCCGCCTTGTAGCGACCGCCAAAACAGCTTCTAGATCACAACAGCAGCAAAGATCGTAGTATAGCTGGGTAATCGATAGTCACGTGCTAAGAGCTGGTGTGCCAGAAAAGGCGCACTATGGCTCAACCTCACCTGCGCAAACCTCACCGCCGCCGCCCCCCCCCCCCCGGCCTATTGTCTTACCACCACAGAAAGAAGGAAACAGGCTTGATTTGACTAAGGTGCACTCTGAACACATTGCCCATTGCAAGCCCCTTAACTAACAAATTAGCAGGACCTAAGACCCTGGTGACGACACACAGTCCCAAGTAACGCTGCACAAACTTATGAGATCCCATACCACTAGCATTTTGAACAGCGTTGTTCTTAATAAACACCTTATCCCTGGTCTTAGCCTGAAAAAAGCTTCTACCTTGGTTATAATCTTCGGCTTGCCGACAATGGGCTAACTCCATGTTGTTCCGAGCAAGCTGCCAGTTTTCCATAAGGGTATCCAGAGTAATGGAAAACGGTAACAAGTCATTGATCTGCCAAAGGTTGGAGAGAGGTGAATTGACCAGATATGCCAACATTAACTCAGTAGGAACTCCCATAGAAGTTTCATGCTGGGCTGTGTTGAATGCGGAATTTAACCATGGGAGTGTAGTATCCCACCTACTGGGGATTTGGCGCAGTAAATTATAAGCGCTGCCTTTAGGTTACGGTTAACCATTTCTGCCAAGGATGCTTATGGATAGTAAGGGGTAGTCGTAAAATGCCTGATTCCACTACGTAAGCCATACTGCTTAAACTCTATTGACACAAAGGCAGGGGCATTATCGCTGACGAGTTGCTTCGGGGGCCCAAACCATGAAAAAATACGGATCAGATGATGTATGGTTATACTCACAGTGACCCTGGTACTGGGCAGCAACCATAAAAAACGCGAAAAATCATCCACGGTGACTGAGATGTAACGGTACCCTCCCTTAGTCCTAGGCATAGGTCCTACAAAGTCGATAAACATTATCCATCGGTCGCTGCTCTCTGACATTGAAGTAGACCCAAATGGGCTTTGAGGACTGGCCTTGCTCCTTCTACAGTTGTTGCACTGACTGACGAGACGCCTCACATCGAGGTACAGAGAAGGCCACACCACATGGGCCCGCACCTTGGCCAAGGTTTTACAGAGGCCGAGGTATTATGGAAATACTGAAAGAGAGGTGAAACTAAATCAAGTGGTAAGCAAATCCTAACATCTCCAGGTTTACCAACCTCTTTACAGAGTTTTCCATTCCTTAAAGAGTAACTGGGCAGGCCTTTGCCAGCAGTGACCTCTACTTGATCATACCCAAATATGGATCCTCATTCTGCTTGGTTTTAAGGTCACTGAGTAATAGAGGGAACTCTGTGAGGACACTGAGTCATGCTCTCCCCCAGGCTGAGATTCAAGGTCTTCACTAAACATCTTGCTAAGGGCATCAGCTACCTGATTGTCGGAGCCTTTAATATGACGCACCTTAAAAGGAAAGGTGGAAATACGGACCGCCCACCTAGCAATCCTTCTGGTTTTTCGAGGTCGAGCTAGGACCCAACTCAATGCTTGATTGTCGGTTTCGAGGTCGAACTCCCTATGTTGTAAAAAAAATCGAAATTTCTCCAAAGCAAAGAGCACTGAAAGAGCCTCACACTCATAAACAGAATAGTTTAACTCTGCAGCGGTGAGCTTCCTTGAAGCAAAGGCAAGGGGGCGCTTCATGCCCTGATCCTCTTGAAAATGGATGGTTGCTATCACGGCATTGGAAGCATCGGTTTGGACTACAAAACTTTTCTAGAAATAGGAAACTGCCAAAATGGGAGGGTTCGCAATTGCGGTCTTAATCGCCTCGAAAGCACTTTGTTGGCCATCTCCCCAGGTAAACTCTTGGCCTTTCTTTTGCAAGTCATTGAGAGGAACAGCCAACTGTGAGAAATTAGGGACGAACCTGCGAATACAATTCGCCATGCCAATAAAACACGCTACCTGCTTCTTTGTCCTTAGGGGCGGAAATTTCTTAACCCCAATGGTCCGCTCTTTATCAACTCTAACTCCGTCGCCTGAGACAAGATGGCCTAAAAACGGAACTTGGTGTCAAGCAAGAGTAATCTTGGCTGGCTTAACGGTCAACCCAGCGAAACGAAATCTACGCAACACCTGCTCAAGATGGGAAAGGTGTTCTTCGAAGGTTCAGCCATACACCACAACATCATCCAGATAGCTGTATACACACTTAAGTTTTAAATCTCCCAAAACATGGTCGAACAAGGGTGACAATACTGAAGCCGGGGTAGCCAAACCAAAGGGAATTCTCATAAATTCAAAGAGATTCCAGTTCGTGCAGAATGCGCTAATATGTTTTCATTCCTCACTAAGGGGAGTGATGATTAGCTTGATTAAGATCAAGAACAGTGAACCATCTCGCCCCTGAAAACCACGTAAAACTATTATGAATATCGGGTAAGGGAACGGATTCCAACATAACCTCCTTATTCAATAACCGATAATCAACTACAGGTCTATAATCCTTACTGCCGGCTTTAGGAACAAGAAATATTGGTGAAGTGTAAGACGAGGTTGACGGTCTGATAACGCCATCCTGCAACATAGTGTCCAATTTTTCCTTTGGGATTCTCATTTTGGGAGGTGAAGGTCTATACGGCGACTGCCAAACCGGTAGCCAGTCATACAAATGAATGTGATATTCAGTCAGGCCAGTTACACCAAGTTTCTCAGAAAGCACGTCAGGAAACTCATCTAACAATTCTATTAACTGAGCAGTGCGATCATCAGGAAGATGACTAACCTCAAACCTGTTGGCTTTGATGCCCACCATACTGATCAAGTTAGAATGATCACACGCACACAGCGTTACCTTTTCCTCCGGTCTGAAGTTAAAGCTTAATGTGTGACTAGCGTAGTCCAATACCAACCCGGTATACTGAATGAAATCGCAGCCCAGGAGTAAGGGTATGGCTAATCCCTTAAACACCAACAAGGTAACTGGCCATGTAAAATCACAGATTGATAGGTTACCCAGCACTTCTCCCACCACAGGCAACTCTTCCCAAATTGCAGTGCGACAGTTCTGCCAGGTATTCCTCTCAACAGAACCTGTTCAATCGACGAAATTCCAAATACCATTTATGGTCAATCAACGACACCGAACTTCTGGAATCAAGCAGTCCACAAAGGGGTTCTGTTCCCACGCGAGTAAAAATGTAGGAGAGAGCGGGCCAACCGGGAGCACAGATGTGTGCACATCGGAAGGGTAGCTTACGATCTCTACCTCCTCTCTTCCTATGGCGTCAGAGGTTTGCCAGCGATCCCTCAGGAATTGGGCAATCGCGCTCTAAGTGATTAGTGTCGCCACAGCGAAAACAATGCTTCCTAGCCTGCACAACAGCCTCAGTGCGTAACTTGCTATTTGCTGGAACTGAAGATACAGTTCCTGCGGTATAATTAGTACTGCGCTGGGAATCAGTGAACGCGAGGGCCTGAATTGACTCCACTACTTGCTCCAACTCCGAAAGGCTAGTTGGCCGGCTAGCAAAAACTAGCCATGACCCATCATAAGGGCGCATCCCCTCAAGAATGTTAGATACGACATCGGACTCAGCCATGGATACATCCAGAGCCAACATGGCGTTACAGACACTCTCCACGTATTGTTCTAATGTTTCGGCAGAGCCTTGCACCTGCCAAAAAACTTGCGCTCAAGTTCGATTCGCATTCGTGCTGACAATTTCCTAGCTATAATTACCGTACTCAGATATTTAATAGACTGCTGACTCCTCAAAACCTCCGAAAGTAATACATTTACACTTCTTTAGTTAAGGGTTACAGTAGCGAGAGAATTACCTTGTGCGGGACATGCAAGGTATCCGTCTGAACCTCAAACTTGACTAATAACCACTAAAGCTCTTAAACCTGACTCAAATTATCGACAGATAATTCCGACAATCCAGTAAATAAACACATAATGGGATTGGGTAGTTTAGAAAACCCGTCGAAGGCTACCTGACCGCGATCCTTTACGTCACAATTCTGAACGCCGCTAGGCCCCTCACTATCAATGTCCCCTTGTTCCTAACTAGCGCATTCCATATTTAAACTTAGGGCAGCGGTTCTGGTTTGCAAATCCGCACACAACTCGTAACCTGTTTTACTTGCTGCCTCTCGGCATCTTTAACTTCCACGCAATCAAAATCTCTTAAGCGATTCCCGAATTGAACTGACTGGGACTGTATACGAGATATATGACTACGTGTTGGCTGGCTATCCTCTAAAAGGCAAGGTTCCGGTCTATCTCAACTGCGCTCAGAATAAACTGCAAGGCGTCGCCTACCTCGCCAATCACACCTGCCCTGAAGGATATCAGCAGATCCAACGCCCCATTAAACTGAGCTGCCAATTCCAGAACGCTGCCTGTCCTGTTACAGGTCGTTCACGAATACTCAGTTCATACTGCAAGAACTCCTTGAGATAACCAAGTCCTGGACACCCCCTCGAGACCATGTCGAACAGTGGTCACCTGAGAATAGAAAATGCAATGAAATCACAATAACCACAAATTCTTACTAAACAACAAATGACCAATTAAGGAGTGACACATACTGAAAGGAAGACAAGTGTATCACCCCCTGCCAACCGAATCTAACCATGCTCTGGATTAACAATTGTAACTTAGGAATTCGGGTGAGGTCCCTTAACACAACAACTAGCAGATCAATTATTAACAATTTATTCAAAACAATCTTTTATAAAACAAATTAGAGGCAATCAACACGTGGCAGTTCTTAAGACAATATCAAAATATACAGTTACAACAACTTACTAGGGATTTCAATACTTAAACATCTAAAGACGATATTAAAGAGTGACATGTAATTTTCACTTTTTTTTTAGGCAATAATCAATAACATGAAAGTGATTTACAAAGCACACCAGTTCGTTATGAACCCAAATATCACAAGGAACACAACAAGTTAATTAATAGAACTGATTCTCAAGCAAATTAAAAGCCCCTTTTTTACATTTATATAAAATAGGTTCAATAACTACCAAATGGGCAGTGACGCCAGGCTGCCCTGGGCAAAGGGTGACTTAACTTAAAATGCCACAAGCAGCAGACCAGCTGTCCAAAACAGAACCTAAACGCTGGGGCCCAACCGAGAGTCACTTCCCATTGGATGACACGTCACAGCTTCTGTGCACCGAAGCAGAATATGGCGCCGCTCACACACACCCCAACTCGCAGAAAACTGGAACACAAACAGACTGCAGAAAACAGGGCAGACACCAAGAAAACATCAATTAATATAAGTTAAGATATCAATAAACAATATAACACACACAAATGCAATACTGTAGAACAGTATCAGACTTTTACACTCTCATAGTTTGCCAAACAGTATTGCACATATGATTAAGGGCGATAATTTGTACAAAGATGAAATGGAAATAATTTCAAGGTAACGTCACGTTACACTGCACTTTCATTTCGTAGCATAGGTCTGTGATGGAGCTGCCAATTGTGTAAGCTTGGCACGTAGAA
This sequence comes from Schistocerca piceifrons, assembly GCF_021461385.2. Lineage (NCBI taxonomy): Eukaryota > Metazoa > Arthropoda > Insecta > Orthoptera > Acrididae > Schistocerca > Schistocerca piceifrons. The sequence goes on from NC_060143.1 coordinate 566,010,688, forward strand.
AATCACAACTAGACTATGACCTACTATCTCTAATACCTTACAGTTTCTACATCTTTTGCGAACACTGATATTTTAAAGGAAGTAGTGTCTGCTGGCCGTGCGGTTAAAGGCGCTTCAGTCTGGAACCGCGTGACCGCTACGGTCGCAGGTTCGAATCCTGCCTCGGGCATGGGTGTGTGTGATGTCCTTAGGTTAGTTAGGTTTAATTAGTTCTAAGTTCTAGGCGACTGATGACCTCAGAAGTTAAGTCGCATAGTGCTCAGAGCCATTTGTCTGCTGGTCTTCATGTGGTCACACAACTTGCCAGCTGCTCTTGCTTCAGCAACACATACATTACGGCAGTGAACAAGCAAGTACACTCGCAGGATCGCAAATCGTTCAACGAAACGGAGGCGCCAAAACAACTTAAACCTTCGATGGAGAGCATTGTTCGATGTAGTCTTGAGGGATGGGTCACTCTGAGCAAACAGGCACCGAAGCAATGCGACGGGCAATGCCCGGAGCTGACGTCAGGCAGGTCCCCCACAAACTCACGCCCATCTTGCAAGCTAGACTGGCCGCGCCGCTGGTGACCGAGCCCGCGTGTTTTCCTCCTTCATCCCGCGAGCTTGTCCTTCCGCCTCGTAGTGAGTCTGGCCCCAACTGCCCGACCGCCAAAACAGCTGGCAGATCACAACGTGGGCAAAGATCGTAGTACAGCTGTGTTGTCGATGGTCACATGCCAAAGAGCTGGTATGCCAGAAAAGGAGCACAACGGCTCATTTCCTTTATGTTAAAATGTGCACAAAAATCTAATCACAATGAGAATGAAAGACTTGGACTACTGATGTATTAAATAAAGCCATAGAACAAGGATATAAAATTTTAGATTTATACAAAATGTGGAATTTGAGAACTAAAAGCAATGTGTTGTTTAAAATTTATGTGAAAGTCTTTGTGAAAATAAAATTAGAAACTAACTCACATAAGTGTCAAAACGATAAGGTACAGAGATAAAAATAAAGGGTTTCACTTTAAATTATAGTAATGTGGCCAAAGCTGAATGGAGAATCTATGATAGGATTAATTGGGGATGAAGTGAAAGAAAAGTTACAATTAGAGTACAACCAAATAACCAGAGATGTAAGTAATGAAACTTTAATAAACAAAACACTTAAGAAAGAATTCTTATTTCAGTATGATAAGAGAATAGTTCAATAAAATGATGATACAGCACAAAACTGATTTTACATTTAATCAACAAATTTTATATTTAAAGAGATTAGTGAACTACAAGTAAATTTTTTATATTACATTACCAGTTGAGAATATCTGGACACTAGAAAGAGGTAAAAGATGCTTGGAACTGAATAATGAATTTCAAATTATTATGTCAGTCTGATATTTGAAAAAAATGTAGTTGGGGCAGATATAAAGTAATGAAAAAACCAAAAAATAATAACAATGAATTTCATTATCTCGAATTTTTGCTCTGATTTTTGAACAGTAATCTTGATTGGATTACCATTCAACACTGAATAACATTTAAAATATGAAATTCGTTTTATTTAATATTGAAGAGGATGGCTATCCCTCACTGAATTTCATACACCACAATGTTTTTTTTAATTTGATTATAGTGCACTCAAAGTGCCCATTACTTACAACTAAATTTTATTTCTTTCTAGTGCGCTCAGAATTGATGTGAATTCACACACACACACACACACACACACACACACACACATATCACACACACACACACACACACACATATATATATATATATATATATATATATATATATATATATATATACGCGAGTATTAAGTGGGTACGTCGAGTGCACTTGGCATATTTTTCATCCACAATCTTTTTTGCGAATTAATTAAGTTTAATGTATTCTATCATATTATCCAGTAACATCCATTTAGCTTCTCTTTAGCGTTACTGGTAAGCAAGAAATTAATTTAAACAGTCTTTTGGCCACTGCAGCACGTTGCATCAATCTCGCTTCAGTATCCATCACCATCGAAAGTTACAGTTTTTGCAGTCTGGCAACACGTTTCCCCATACACTGATGAATTACGTAAACTGATGGTGGGATGGGCAGGAAGGAAAGGAAAGGGAAGGAATATCTGAGATCAGCTCGATCTGGACTTTCTGCGGAGTCAGCGGTGGCGAGTGACAATGTATGCTGCACCGGGATTCGAACTCGGGATCTCCTGCTTACTGGACTTTGCTTAACGCAACAGGGGTCTCTTCTGCTACAACAGTCGCACAACGTCGTCTTTTCAAATAGTTACAATTGGAAGTAGAGCATAACAGATCCATCAGCGGAGGCTCCAAGGAGAAAGAACACCGTCAGACTACTTTCGTCGTCATGACAAGAGTCAGGCATACGTCATAATGGTTTAAAGTGCAACTGGGTACACAACATGATTACCTTTGGTTCACATAGCCCGTAATTTTGGCAACCACTGTTACATTTATGACGTGTTAAGGCCGTTGGAAGTGTCTCATCTTCGAGATCTTCATGACGTAATCATTCAACAAGATAGGGCAATGCCATTAGCTACAACTGATGTCCTGACCTCCTTCTATAAGCGTGTGTTCAACCATTGATCTGGCCTCAGTGTTTACCAGATCACTCAACTATTGAAAACATGGAAGTGCATGTTGATGTTATCGCAATACAATGACTGATGCATTAAATTTTGGATACACAGCAGCATTAATTCCGCATCTTCTTCTAATAGTTTGGCGTAGGAAAATCGTAGACACATGCCGTCTTTCAACATCGAACAAACACTCCTACTGAAAATAAATAAGTCGCCAGATCCGAATAGAATCCCACAGCGGTTTTACAAGAAGTACTGTACGGCATTGGCCCCTTACGTAGCTTTTATCTGTCGCGAATCTCTCACTCAGCGCAGCATTTCAAGCGAGTGGAAAAAAAAGCGCAGGTGATTTCTCTATATACGAAGCGTAAAAGAACGGATCCGCAAAATTACAGGCCATTATTCTTAGCATCGGTTTTCTGGAGGGTTCTTGAACACATTCTGGGTTCGAATGTAATAAATCTCCGTGAGACGGAAAAGCTGTCTGTCTACAAATCACCACGCTTTTAAAATGCTATGTTCACGCGAAAAAAAGATAAAATAAGACTCAGCTAATACTTTTCTCATTGCAAACTATGAATGAAAGACAAAAGGCAGCTTCCATATTTCTAGATTTTCGGAAAGCATTTGATGCCCCAATGCGGGCTGTAAACGAGGGTATAAGCACATGGAATAGGTACTCAGGTATGGGAGTGGCTCGAAGACTTCGTAAGTAACAGAAGTAACACAGTACCTCGTCCGCTACGGCAGGTGATCGTAAATGACAAGGGTATGATCAAGAGTGCCTCATGGAAGTGTGGTAGGACTGCTGTTGTTTCTTGTATACATAAATGATATGCAGACAGGGTGGGCAGCAATCTGTAGTTGTCTGCTGTTGATACTGTGGTGTACGGTAAGGTGTAGAAGTTGAGTGGTTTAGTAGGATATAAAATGACAAAACTTCTAGTTGGTGTGATGAATGGCAGCTGGCTCTGAATGTAGAAAAATGCAAGTTAATGCAGATGAATAGGAAAAAAAACCGTAAAATTTGAGAGAAGCAATCGCATTGTCTGCTTGACACAGTCACGTCATTTAATACTGGGTGTAACATTGTAAAGCGATATGAAATGGGACGAGCATGTGGGGACTGTGGTGAGACAGGCGAATGATCGACATCGGTTTATTGGGAGAATTTTAGGACAGTGTGGTTCATCTCTAAAGGACACTGCGTAGAGAAGACTAATGTGACCAATTCTTGAATTCTGATGGAGTGTTTGGGACCCACACCAGGTTGGATGAAAGGAATACATCTAAGCGGTTCAGAGACAGGCCAGGCTCGTGGACCTCAAATGGGAATGGCTGAGGGGGGCGGCGGGGGGGGGGGGTCGAAGAAGCGACGTTTTTCTCGAAGGCAAAGGACGCTATTGAGAAAATTTTAGAGAACCCGTATATGAAGTTGACTGCTGAACAATTCAACTGTCACCAACGTACTCTTAGAGCTGGTGTCCATGAGGATAAGACAAACTGAGTCTCTTGTGGAGGCGTATAGACAGTCCTCTTTTCCCCGCTCATTTTTGAGCGGAGCAGGAAAGGAAATGGCAGGAAGTGATACAGGATAACCACCGCCACTCACCGTACAGTGGCTTGGGGAATATGTGTGCAGATGTATATTTGATACTTCGGCTGTATATCCTCTGTTTCAGGAATGATTATGGGATTCATTTGTCTCGAACCTAAGACAAGCCTGATCGAACCATTTTTCTTCTCAACAACATGTAATGGATTATTATATGAACTTACTGCAAGTTCAATAATAACCTCATCAAGCGTAGATTGTATTTCCGTTCTAACATGGTCCCTATAATGCGCCGGAATTATGTATGGTCTGACGCAAAATTTAGTATGATCACGAACACGATATTGGTATTGAAATCCTTTAATTGTTCCTGTTCTGTGAGTAAGAACTGTGGAATGTGCTTGTAAAATTCCAAAAAGGTCCTGCCTATATGTGTCTTTACAGTTCTCAATTGCTTGAATTTTTTCTGAACTAAAACGCTAGCATCTAATACATCATCAATATCATCCCTGTCAGTACTTACAAAGTGTTCAAATAACTTACAGGTTTGCTGCCCGGTGACGTCGTTGACCACCGCCGATATTTCGACAGGAGCACACACTGCCATTCTCAAGGCACAACTGCAAGGAGGAAGCAATTTGCAAGGGAATTTAATACCTCGGTTCACAGAGGAGAAACAAGAAAGATACCACACACAGAACAAGTAACCGCAGAGTCAACACACAACCAAAGATAAACAACATCAGAAATATCGATAGTGACTATTAATCAACAGGTGAGGTAGCACAAATTCTGTCCCTCTGTTTTTTGATGAGAGAGCAGGATTCCAAGCAGTATTTAAACAAAATCCACCACCTCTGTTTATAAGGTTACTTCATAACACTATCCCAACAGCTGCTTGGAATCCAGCTCTGGCTCTCATCAAAAAGCCAAGGGACAGAATTAGTGCTACCTCACCTGTTGATTAATAGTCACTATCGATATTTCTGATGTTGGTTATCTTTGGTTGTGTGTTGATTCTGCGGTGGTATCTTCCTTTTTTCTCCTCTATGAACCGAGGTATTAAATCCCTTTGCACACTGCTTCCTCCTTGCAGTTGTGCCTTGAGAATGGCAATGTGTGCTCCTGTTGAAATGTCGGCAGTGGTCGACGACTTCACCTGGCAGCAGACCCATAAGTTATCTAAACATTCAATTCGCTGGGAAACGTTAAGGTCTCGCTTGCAAAGTGGTTAATAGTGTCAAATTCCGTCGAAAATTCCAAACTGTGATCTGACAAGAGGTAAAGCTGATTAATTTCCTCGTCATGGTTTGAAAGTCAATCTTCAAATTTCAAAGCTATTAACTTACCTCCCTTCTCTAAGCTTATTTCAGCGTCATGACAGTTTAAAATTGCTTTATATTCATTCAAAAAGTCTACACCCAATATAATATCCGTCGACAATAATGAAACAATAAGAAAATGGTAGTAAGTCTGTGGCATTGACAAAAGGATTCTAAGTTAGTTTGTTGACGTACATCTACGCTTTTTCCAAAAATTGCACCTTGTAATTTAATCTTACGTAAAGAAAGTGTGGGGCAATTGTTCGATTTGTTGCATTTACTGAAAGCTGTTTCACTAATTACTGAAATATGACTGCTAGAGTCAAGTACTGCCGTAAATTTTATGTCTTTTGCTATGACGTGGATTACAGGATATGCAATATTGTTCTGTTTCATGTCATGTTCCTGGAGTAAGATGTCCGTAATGTCTCCCATTTTCACGTAATTGATAGCCACTTAACTACGTCGTAATTTCTGTAACTTCTTTTTTGTCGGTTAAGTGGTCCAGAATTTCTCCCGGAGTCGTAATTGCGAGGTGGACCGCTGCGTCTGGAGTCTACCTTGATAATAATCGTTCTGGTTCCTATATTGTCTGTTTCTACAGTTATCTCTGTCATTTTCATTACCACAGAGAGGTAATCTTTCCCTGTAGGTAACTACTGTTATTCTGCCAACGGTTGTCATACGGGTGGTGTCTGCTTTGGTCATGATTTGCATTATAATAATAGCCTTGTCGTGCCCAGTTATTATTTCTGACGTCACGGAATTGTGACGGATGTGACTTGTAATTGTTGTTTTCCTGTTTCCGCTCATGCAATTGTCTGTGTCAATTTCCAGTTCTTGAAACAGTCCCTGAAAAGTTTCGATGTCATATTTACAACTACCAGCTAAAATAATGTCTTAAATGTTCAGGCAATTTCGTTAAGCAAGTGCGGATGAGTTCCGAGAGGCTGTACGGGGTTGACAAATACTGATTTTTGTGCAACATATCTTCAAAGTATTTTACCGGGCTGGAAAATTCAGATTGTTCGAAATGTTTCGTCATTATGATGCTGTGTTTTACTTGATCTTGAGTAGCCTGAGACCAGTATGCAGAAAGGAAGGCATGATAGAAATCTCCTTCATTGTGACAGTCGCGAACAGCCGATCGCATTCTTACAGCTGGTTCATTCTCTAAATAACCACACATGAATTCTAATCTTTGCTCTGATGAACAATTGGGATGAAAACAATGAGCAAGTTGATGAAGCCAAGCTTGTGGATGAATGTCATTACTTGAATTCTAGAATGTTTTAAATGTACGCGTCAGAATCATCGTGTCGGAGAGTCGCAGATCGGTCACTGTTACGTCGTGTCGGCGGTTCCATCTCAAGATTCGGTGCACCTTGCCAACTCCTTTCAAAATCTCCGAATACCCTGTTTTATTACTTTGTGGCTTTTCCGTGTTCCTTAATCTCACTTCCTGTGTCGTAGTGCGAGTATCGTCTGAAAGATGTAACTCTTGTATCACGTGTGCCAACTGATTTTGTACTACCTGCATTTGTCTTTTGTGTTGCGTATAATTTGATTCTGATTTTGTCTGAACTTCCTACGTTGCTCATACTCTTCTGTGTCAGTAAAGGCTACCGGTCTTGTATTATTTAGATCATCATCTACCATTGTAGATAAATTAGTTAGGTGATCCGAAAGATCGTCTACTTTTTATGATAATGTACTAATTTCTTCAGTGTGTTTTTCTGAACCAAATTTTAGAGTATCTATTTGTGTCGAAATCGTATCTACTGTGGCCTTTAAGTTTTCCTGATTTTGTACAAGTTACGTGACCGTATCGGTAGATGTAACTGAGTTAATTTTAGCTTTCAAGGTGTCGTGATTTTTGTGCACAATGGTATGAAATTCTTTTATGGCTGCTTCATGATTCTGTAATGAGTTTTCATGACGCGAAAAACTAGGTTGAAAACGCTCACAAATTTGTGTTTTTACATCTTCAGAGATCTTTTGATATTTCGATTCGATTGTAAATAGCACAGCAGATAAATCTTCACGTGTTTGTTCAAGCGTTACGTCTAACTGTTGTGGGTTGGCAGGAGAGCCAACACCAGGTTAATAGAGGAAGCCGAAAGGCACGCGTTTTGGCTCACGCAGGCTGGCGTGAGGTCTGGAACAGGACAAGGAAATTAGACTTTAGAAAAACGGATGTAGCTGATGGAATACTTAACTTTAATCCGTAAATGGTGAACGTCGCTCTTGACGGTACATGATTACAGTATCAATAGTAACTGGTAATGGCGCCTTGCTAGGTCGTAGCAAATGACGTAGCTGAAGGCTATGCTAACTATCGTCTCGGCAAATGAGAGCGTATTTTGTCAGTGAACCATCGCTAGCAAAGTCGGTTGTACAACTGGGGCGAGTGCTAGGAAGTCTCTCTAGACCTGCCGTGTGGCGGCGCTCGGTCTGCAATCACTGATTCAATCTATTTCGCTTTCTGACACACCGATATCAAAATTTTATCCAGTAACGATTTTGCGGCAGATTTCCTGCAGGCTGTCCTCCTCTGGACGCCGTATGCGGCAAAGCTCCGGGATCCATTTGCTGGCTACCGGCAGCGGCCGTGGCGACAGCAGCGGCGCTGCACTCCCCCGTTCTTTATCGAAAGCGCCTGCTACCGCTCATCGCTTTTGATGATTTAAAACGCTTTATTATTAAATGTTGCTCCACAGAAAATTTCTACGATTTCCATTCACGCTCAAACGCAACGGAGACAGACGCCCTGATTAGTAGGCGGGTATTATATTACATTAATCGGCAAGAGCTGAGTATGGCCCGAAATTAATTTTATAGACTGGGACGAAATTAAACCACCTCGCTACATTCGATGAATTTATAAATGCTTCATACCTCGTTTTTTTCCTTTCAAACTCAATTATTTGTGCAACTTTTGGTCAATGTTCGGATGTTTTCGTCAAGCCGGGGTGAGCGTCTGTGGTGTAAAGTGTATTACAGTTCTTGTTTCATTCCTTATGGTAACTCTATGCGATAAACTGTGAGAATACCTTGCAATGCATGCTCTGTAGCAGTGCAGGAACACTGCACATTTGGAGTTCCATGTATGGGTTCATGAAGTATTTAATGTTGATCGGAAGTGATAGTTAAGGTCATCAGATTTAGACCAGAAAAAATTGTCGTTTTGGAGGTTTCAGAGAACAGAAAGGAATTGCTAACGCCGGTGTTAGAAAACGTCTACAGTTAAATGCTATTGCAAAAATTTAGAAGAGGGGAACTATATTAACCAACATGTGCACTTCATAAACAACCTTCTGACATGTTAGACCTATATGACGAACAAAACTCAAATTTATATCGTTGACAGTCGCTTTGAATCTTTCCAGGATCTATTTTACAGTGAAGCACCTTGACATTTGTAAAGCAGTCATCCATGATATTAACTTAATTTACTAAGTCGAATCGGACGAAGATTGATGTTTAAAGGCATTCTTCAGATTTCGTATAAAGAATTTTTACTAGCCGTTTGCAACTCCATTAATTAAAATGGAAAATAAACGGTTGTAGTCAGCGGCTTCCACCGAGATTGGAACTGCTATGTCATACAGTACAACCACCGCAACGCACAAGGGAACCTCTTTTTTTTAATTTTGCTTTTTTTTCTTTTACTTTTTTTGACGATTACCCCTTTGTTTCTCTCTTATTTTAAAGCCCCTTAGGAAAATGGCAATAAAAAAAGAAACTAAGTGCCACCGCCACTTTTCATCCTATAACAAAAAAAAAAAAAAAAAAATCTTGTCCACTTCAGGCGTTGGCTCCTGACTAAACCAACCCAAGAGCTGCCTATATACCAGGGGAAATATGGGAATTCAAGGTTAGGGCTATCATTACAAACCAAAGAAAATCTTCCTTTTTCTGAATTTTATTTTGATTTTGATTTTTATTTTGTTTATTTTTGTTGTGTAATTGATCAGACGCCTTCTGCGCCCCGCTGGTAATATGTTGAGACACGTCTTCTTGAAATTGGTGTGTTCCGTTCAGTAGTTCAGAAATGTTCGTTGGTTCAAACTGGAAACCTTCTTCACTCTTGTCTTAACACATTCCAGCTGCGAGGCGGGTCGTGGAAAGCACTCCCAAGGAAGTTCAAGAAAAATTGTCTGTATTTTGGGTGGCGGACAACGACATAATGACGGTCGTTGAGGTATGTCCAAAAATCGAGTACAGAGTCTACAGTTTGTCCAACTAGGTAGTGAATGGCATGTACGCGAATCCAATACACAGCATTGGTCTTTGTCCGAGGAAAATAGTCACGTCCCGGAACTAATAATGAAAGGGGAGTATTCCGATTCAGAATGTCCCGCGTTAGAAAAGCCACAATATGACGAATAACCTCTGAACTAACGACACACTGGCGACCACAGACGGTCTATAGTCACTGCGATGTTGCCTGAGCCTCAAAACGCAACCTTAAAACACACAAACAGGTGTTACTTATGTGAAGAACGCCGTTCTTGGAGTCCAGAAATTAATTATACTTTCTAAGTGTCTCATCTTACCGTGGATTCTGTCGTACGAGTCTTCGATGTGGAAAACGAATGTCAAGTGAATTTAGCGAGGTAACGCCGGCCTACACCCGGAAGTAAATGCACTATCAGAGTGTTGACAAATACTTGCTACGACGCTGCCATTTCTCGGTTCTCTTACGAGGCAGCTCTTCGGCGAAATGCTTGCCGTGATTCTCCGATACGGTCCTTCAGAGTGGAGACGCGCGCGCACGTTTGGTTTTAATGCGGCGTTCTCCCCAGATGGTTTCTGAAGTCGCCTTGTGGGCTTGTCTACATTTGAGACATTCAATTATCATTAATCCTAATGATACAAGTTTCAGCTTCCGGCGTGGAAGAAGGCTGTTGACGCCGACATTATATCATTTCAACGTAGGGAAAGCAAAGCGGGTCATTCCATGTTTCTCATTCAACATAAAGCATGTGAGATAATTTTCCGTAACGTTCATAATCATCTAAAAATACAAACGAAGTAAAAATACAGCTGAAGCTTATTAGAATTGAATATAATGTAAGATACCAAACGCTTTACACCTCGATGTCGAATTTGTCCACGTGCAATCTTTTGCAGCATACAAAAAGAATGTCATGATTACCACGAGAATGAAGAAATATGTTGGTACGGATGGAAGCAAGGAGGGACGCAGTCAACAAGTATTCGATTCCTCATGGCATTCATTTCATTTGAGATGTAAGAAGAGTTAAAGCGGGATATTACTTTCGTTAACACGAAAGAGATGCCGCACATATTGATAACGAGGAAGTCTGCGTCTTCATACGTTTCCTCCTTGAAATCTGTATGCTCTCTTATACACTAAGTAGCCTGATCATTGTTTCAGTAATGTTACCCTCTTGTTTGACCCCGTAACGATGAACAGATTCCAAATGCATGTCTCTGCATGAAAGTAGCTGTTCGAACCCTTCTTGGATTGCTTTTTGTGTTTTATTGCTTGGAATTCCTGAAGCAGACCACTGTGCCTTCTCCCCTTGTGGGTTAGGTCTCAAAACTAAACCGCTTCTTATCCAATGGCATAATTTATTCAGACAGCATCAGCACAAGACTGTCAAACAAAGCCTTCCATTTACAGTTGCAACACTCTAACCAGCACTGACCGAAGTGTAATCCACGGTCATGGTCCGAAATTAGCAGCTGTCTGCTACTGTGGCAAAGCCCGTACTACACTTTCGATTCCGCAGCACCATTTTATCTGGTAACACTGTGTAGTTGCAGAGTTGTGCCAGCATGTCTGTCCTCACACTGTCAACTTTATGGCCGGGCGGTGTGGCCGTGCGGTTAAAGGCGCTTCAGTCTGGAACCGCGTGACCGCTACGGTCGCAGGTTCGAATCCTGCCTCGGGCATGGATGTGTGTGATGTCCTTAGGTTAGTTAGGTTTAATTAGTTCTAAGTTCTAGGCGACTGATGACCTCCGAAGTTGAGTCGCATAGTGCTCAGAGCCAGCCAGCCAGTCAACTTTATGTATCTGCCTTCTCCTGCAGCGTTGATCACGAGGAGCAGAAGTAAATGAGTGTATTCTGCATGACGTAACATTCAGTATTCCCTTCTTTCATAGCCACTCTTCATGGGCATCGATACCAAATAGGAATGTGAAAACTCTTGCGAGTGAGAGAATGACAATAACAATCGTAACAAGAACAATCAAATAATGAATGATGTTTATTCCAACGCAGAACGTGAATGGCTTTAAATATAAAAATCTTTCTATATCCATAACTATTGATCTTTGAGTTGGCACAATGCAAATATATTCTTAGCATTTAGTTACTGAATTTAGTTCGGGGTGTTTGCAGAGAAAAGGAATAGTCGGTACTTCTCGCTAGTGTAATATAATGTGAACCAGCAACTACCCTTTCCTTAGAACACGACTCAAGCAGGTCCCCAAGTAGGTACCAAGGCACTGCTGCATTCTGTTCCCTGACATGACTCTGATGACGGTTAATGCAGATAGTTCCGATTATGAAATACAAAACGTATTGCAGGTTAGTTCCTAGGATAGTAACATTAAATTTGCGTTGTAGACGGCACATGAACGTGACGACTATCCATATTACTCATCAATATAAAAAGACAATATTATGGGAATTTAGCAGGATTACTCAACATGAATTCTGAAATTGGTTGACTGACCGCACAGGTGCTAAACGTCGTCAAGAGTATACGATGTCCTAATCGCATTAGGAATATGAAGATCGTCTTCGACAGCTCGCAACTTTCACGTTGCTATCTCCACCCTACTCCAGACAGCCCTCGGTAGAGTTGCACTAAGTTGCCGATGCAATGTAAGGCCTTCAAACCGACAACAGACCACATATTGCAAAATACATGCTAGTTCTCTTGCAGCGTAAGCTTATTGTAACTAATCTAAAAATTATTGGACAGGAACATTGTCCTATTCAAAAAAAGCTCTCCAGCAGGTCCTCTAATCGCTCCTTGGTACAGTCGTTTGACTATTGAAAATGGTTCCAACAAGTCACCTCTAGAAAACACTGCTCTGTACCGCAATACCTCAAGATGTAAAGTAATACCACGATACTACAAATATCAGGGAAGACCTTATCACAGATAAGACTGTCCTTAAGGCTTGTAAGCTCACATTTATTACAATAAATGACATACCTGAAATGTTACCACTCTCATTATTACGTCAGATTGGTAATGCACGTAGTAAGTTTGTCGTATTCATGATTTCCTCTTCAAAGTAACATACCGTACTTATTATTTAACACAAAATGACATTAAAAATTTAAGTTATTCACGAGCAGCTAGTTGAGAATATGTATGAACTTCAAATGACACGACGAACCGTCTTGTTCTGCATATGGATTCAAACCCAGCTCATGCAGACTAAGCAAAGATTTCGTTACTGACGGAAACTAACAGTCATTCCTGATTAAGCATACAGAGAGTGATATACCTCGATTTTAGACAGTATCAGTTAGCAAATATCAACTTTAAATTGCATAACGCAAACATGTTTAACAGACGCGAATTCCTACCCATCATCTATTGTCCCTGTTAACGAACTACGAGAGATGTTAAATATTGCTTCTTCACAAGTAACTTACTTGAAATGCCTTGAGGTAAAGCTTTGTGTTGGACACGGATTCGAACCCAGAACCTAATCGGATTGCTATAGAAGCACAGTCAAATGTGACATATCGGATTTTCGCGGCAGTAGCTAGATGTTTTAACTGAAACGACGAGACGAAACATTAATTTTTTCCTTCCCAGGACTTCTACCCGGCACCTATCGCTGTTATATTCTAGAGAAAACGAACGTTAAATATGGGTTTGTTGCGCCAGCAGTGATATGTGAGCATGTTTGAACTAGAAATAATATGACGAAGAGGTCAGCGCTCACTGGGAATAGAGCCCCACATATATCGTTGTTGACTACACACAAAGAGACGTCAGCTACCGAATTTTTCTCCACCAGCTGCTCAGAATAACATCTTGAACTTACAGTCATCTCGCAAATAGTTCTGTGTCTCTCTGGGAGTTAGAAACGTCAGATATCGTTAGTGTTGACAACGAATGAAAATACATTAAAAATCAAAATTCTTATCCACCAGCAGATAGGTGTTCTCATGCTAGAGCTTGATAATACATAATTAAATCTTTAGTGCCGGGCCAGGATTCGATCCCATTCACGCGTAATATGTGGAGATTTTGAGGAATCTGCAGTTTTGAACAAACAACAAATTGTAGCCGAGCTGTATTGTCACGAAGGGATCAAATTCCGCGTTAAGGGCGGTCTGAGTTGCATTCCCAGTTCAGAACCAATCTCATCGACATACAGAAGCTCGGATAAAAGATGGAATAAGTGTCCTGTGACCACACATAGCGTTTGTTTCGTCGCTTGAAATAAATAACTAGTATAAGAAAGGTTACTGGTGATAGAGTTTCTACATGTCGCCACTCCAGACTTTATTGTGGTTCAACCTACCGTCTACTTGGTAGAGAAGGAAAATCATCTTTAATGTGAATTTTCAGACCACACTGCCATTACACCTTCTTCACTTGGTGTAGCCAGGAGAGAATGGACTCTGTCTCCCCCTATCTAAAATCATTGACTGAAGTGGGAATCCAACCCAGACCATAGGTATAACAACCTACCATCCGTCCAACAGACCACGAAATCCTCTTCTCTCATTTTTCTATCGTAACGCCGTTGCGCCACACTGGATGAGAATTCTGACACACAGGCGTCCTGTAGTAATTTGCACCATGTTCAGTAAATTCATTTACTTGGTTGACCGAATCACCATGAACTAGCTGCCTCGGCTACCCAGTGCATACATTCCACTCTACATTTTGTAATCACCGAAATAAAATCACGTAACTGCCACCTACACAGAACTGCCAACAGTGTAGGATGCAGAAGTTTAAATAGAAAGTGTTCCTTTCCACTTGAGCTATTCTATTGCGCTATCTGTTTGTAGAAAACGTCGATCAGTAAAAAAAAAAAAAAAAAAAAAAAAAAGAAAAGCTGCAACTGTTTGTCTCTCAGAAGTCAAGACCTGGCCATATGCATAATCTCAAAGTGCTGTGGAATCAAAAAGTTCTGGAGGAATAGTTGTCGAGCTCTGGAGCTGTTGTAGCTACGTGTCAGCTAGTAGCGCAGATAAGATGTCGCGAGTTCGAATACATTCAGTGCTACATTTTTTAAAACGCAATTCTGCTGTCTGCTGAAGTTGTCAATCTAATGGAACTTTGAACGTACTTCCCTTCACTTCTCAACCCAAAGTAGTCGCATGTGGAAAAAGGGCTAACTACTGTGACATTTTGTTCTGTTCAGGTTTAATAGACAGCAGGCAGCAGATGCATCTCGAAGATGTGTAGGGAGAGCGCATCATGCCATAATATGTCAGAAGAGTATTTTCTACATTAGCTGTCGTGTGGTAGTGAGATTTTATTCTTCTTCAAACTTTGTTTGACAGCTTTAACTCAGAACAAGTTTTCTACATGCATGTAATCAATAAACTGCACGTGCATTGTCATACTGTCATAGATAACATCAGAGAATTCGCATATATCGTTGATGATTAATTTCTCTCTCATGTTTACTATTGTTTTAACAACACTAAAGGAAACCTTACGAAAATTGTGCACTGTATTATAAGAAATGAAATAAAACTAACCACGATAACCTTACGACGAAAGTATGTTTTAATAAAACCGAGTATCTGTATACAAATGTGCCTCTATCGACACGAATTAGTAAAATACTACTCACTTAGATTTTGATTGGGTCTGTGTTTCATTGGTACGCTGTGTCGTACTCAAGAGGTATGCAAATGTGGCATTTCATAAATATAGTTACGTATTCCTAGAAACCCAAAATTCGCTTGTCAGCAGCGGAAAGAGGCGTTACCTGTTGTGCAGCATTGTAAGTTTTTCAACATTGCACTATGAGCCGAAAGTATTTTCTTGCGATTTCCTTATTGATGTATGATCCGACTGCTTGTAGCTCTTTCACAGAAGGGATAAAAACGTTGCAGTCCGTGAGACTGGAACTGCAAACCATAACAGACGCTTTTCCACAGGTCAGCACGTTACGACAGAGCTGGCGATGAGGTACGGGTCTGCGTGTCCTCTTACGACGGCAATAGTGCCTAGAACTCGTAAACCGCTATTTCAAGGTCGAGATTAGTTGCGATTTCCACCTGCAACGACTTTCCTGGGCTGAAAACCGTAAATTTACAATCTTTTGTTACCCTTCATGCGATAATAACTCACATTATTCAATGGAAATGACAGGTAAAATCAAGTGAACTTTGAGGCTTAATTCCGTGCACACCAGGAAGTAACTCGTCAATCACAGAGTTGGCAAACATACGTTGCCTTGTTGCCAAATCTCAGTTAGAGTACCAGCAGGAAGAAGACGAACCGATGTCATCCTACAGCGGGCTGGGAAGTGACCATAGCTGGTGTCTCCAAGCCGCGGCTGCTACGGCCTGGAATACGTAATGCGTCTGACTCGCTTACTGTAAATAGGTTTAGGGACTGGAGCGTAGTTACTAATAATACTCAGAACTGACTGCATACTAAGCATCATAAATCAGTAACTCTCATTGTTGTTTTTATATTTCTTTAGTAAGTGTACTCAAAATTAAGAAACTCATTCACAGGCGGTTTCGTGCCTCGCCGATAGTCGAGCACAACAAACAAATAAAAATTAAAAAGAATGTTTATATGTGTGTGTGTGTGTGTGTGTGTGTGTGTGTGTGTGAGAGAGAGAGAGTGTGAGAGAGAGAGAGCGAGAGAGAGAGAGATAAAAAAGAATGAGAGTGTTAAAAATTGTTGTAAAGAAATTGAATCATGGTATTTAAAGAAATCTTTCATTGTAATGACACGTTCCACATCATTAGGAAATGTCGTATTCATGATCTATGGAACAAGAAGTAATCTAATGTAATGTTATCTAATCTAAATACATCATATTGATGACTAGCCATAAAGAGTCATGAATTACCGAAATTTTTGCCAATACCAGTAACCAAATCTAAACTTGAAAATAAAAGACGACAAGTTTTGTAATAAACCGAAACTCCTATCAAGACCCTTTCGTCCCTGTTATCCAACCACGAAAGATGTCAGATATACCTCCATTCTGAAGTAACAAAGTCTGCATTCATTTAAAGATGAAATGCATAATGTGAAGTTCTGTGACGGAGATACAAACCCAACACGTAATCGGATTGTTAACTAAGAAAAATCAAATGTTACGTATCGGTTTTTCCTACGAGCCACTAGGTGTCTGAATCTAAAATAAGGATACAAACTTTTGTGCCTGAGAGACAATCGAACTGCACGCCTACCGTGCATCCACGAACGTAGCTTAAGTATCAGTTTCTTACTCACGAACAGTAAGATGTGTGCCTGTTTGACCAGCAATAACGACACCTGTTGCGATTGTTAGCAACACATGAACAGACATTAAAAATGGGCGTTAATTTTCACTAGCAGGTGGGTGTGCACTTGATAGAGCTGGAAATGAAATTATGAATATTTTTATACTGGATCAGGATTCGGACCCACATATTTACCTTTGGAGGAGACCTAGAGAAGACTGCAGTCTTGGGAAAAGGAACGAAATGATTGAACTATACTGTTCCGAGAGATTCAGATCCTCGAAAGAGGAGATACGAATGCGAATCACAGTCCAGCACCAAATTTTTCACCGTCTCTAGTTCAATCAAGTACAAGTAAACTAAGAGCCCTGTCCCTTTAAATGGCTATCGGTTCATCAAATAAAATAAAATTTGCTAATGTAAGTAAGCTTACTGGCGACAGTACTTCTGTTTACAATGACTTCCGCTATGTCATTTCCCAACGTAAACTGGCTCTGCCCAGTTGGTAATGAAGGAACGTGATGCTTAATGCTGATTCTGGATTATAACGTCTTTCTCTTGAGGTTACCAGAGGTAAAATAAATCTGTTTGTGCCTCTTAAAAGCAAATGCCTGAACCCACGCGTTGCACCTGTGATAGTTCGTTCCACCACACCATTGTGGCCACATTTCCCAGCCCCTGGAGTGTGCTGTAACGGATGATGTGCTTAGCTTACAAAATTAATCACGGTGGAAAAAATGCGAGTCTATTAAATGGTTAAGTAGAAGCATGCTTCTGACGCAGAGATTATGCTATTCTCATGTCAGCAGGATGTAAAGACTCTTCTAGGCATCATAGGCTGGATGTGAAGCCCTTTTTGATTTTTCGCAAATTCAACAGATTTCTTAGTTCGAGAAAATCCACTGTGAAGTGTGAAGTTGCCGGATAATTCGATTATTACTGTTATTATTGCTATCATTTTATTCATACCGCTGCTGGAACACAAGTGCTTGAAGATCATTTAATGCCTTTTGGTTACTATAGAAGTAGTTTCCCAAGAACAGGTTCTTTCCCTGTCTACGGAATCCTTTTCATGTTAATATCAAACATCATCAATTTCTCTTAGATTACATTAAAACTAAAGTAATTGACGAAGACGTTACTTGATGACAAAAACGCGCTGCCTTTCGTCATTTACTTGCACCTAGAAATGGCTATCGAGTACTGACAAACCAAAAGGCAAGAGATCTTACCGCCTTCCGATATACGTCGCTGTCAGCTCTTCCACATGATTTGGTCGACATGACCTGTTTCAAGTTGTGTATAACAGACAATGTTTTAGAAAATCTATTGTTTCCCTTTGAAATAAACAGAAGTATTTTCATTCTAAGCTGTCCAAGTACAAAATTTTCGCAATATTAGTTCAAATTTATTATTCGCTTCTATAATGTAGGAAAGTATTTCCCAGTTGCAAAACTCGCATCCGAAACATTGACCTGACCATAAATTCTAGCTCAGAGTGACACCAGTTTAAATAACCTCATGTAGCGAAGACTGTTTGCCAGTGCTATTTCTCACCGGAAAATACGCAATCCACTCATTTGGCTCCATAAGTACACTGTAACAGTAATTTCTGTCTGAAATTTGTAAGTAAGCTTTTGCATTCCAACCGGCGAAATACCTCAGAGTGCGGCCGGTAAACAATTCACAAATCACGAGTTAGTGCCTATAAGACGATTTCTTTAAACATTATCGAAGCTGAGGGAATTTAGTTTCTGCTTAAGTCGCCTCAAGCAGCAACGTCCACAGATATCTCAAATAGGAAAAAGCTCATTATCCAGGTACGAAGGTTGTGAAACAAACTTCCCACAGTTTGTGTCAGGTTGATCTTTTCGTCTGATAACACTGCTTAAGTATTTTGTTTAAGAGGTATCACAAGTAGTGTTCCTGTAGCTATGGGAATCATTGGTTGAAAACGAGTTTAACACCAATTGGTACAGTTCTGCTAAATATTCAAAATTATTATCAACCTAAGTCTGAGTTCATCCACAAACTGAGGCGTATTTATAATATTGAAGCTAGACTGTGTATCCTTGTCTTCCTTGAGTGGTCATTGGAAGGCGTTTACACACACGTATACAATACTATGAATACTTCGAACGCTATGGTTAACGTTGCTCTCATAAACTACTTTTGTTTTTTTAATTCTTCTGGGTCTTCAGCGTGCAATATGTGTTGTAGATACAGTCTTAGACCAAAAAATTGACCGCCCAGTCGTTCACGTAAGGTGGACGATACAGTCGTGCTCCTCTCAGAATTCTATGTCTGGCAACATGCTCGATCTGGCAACATGTAGACTGCGGCACTTCCTAGAGGAAGTCTTGACTCCAGTCTTAGTACATTACTCTTCACTACGACCGTAGTCTAGAGGTAAAACGCGAGATCAGATAATATTATATAGTAGATTCGCTTGAATTACACTCATAGCTTCAGCACCGAGAGGAAAGGAGCGATAAAAATTTTGTCGATATGTGCTTTCGGTCGCCAGACGTCATATTAGCTGGTCTCGCGTTTTACCTCAAGACTACGGTCGTGTTCCAGCAGCGGTATGAATAAAATGATAGTAATAATAACAGTAATAATCGAATCATCCGGCAACTTCAGACTTCAAAGTGGATTATTTCGAACTAAGAAATTTGCTGAATTTGTGAAAAATCAAAATGGCTTCACATCCAGCCTATGATGCCTAGAAGAGTCTTTACATCCTGCTGACATGGGAATAGCATAATCTCTGCGTCAGAAGCATGCTTCTACTTAACCATTTAATAGACTCGCATTTTTTCCACCGTGATTAATTTTGTAAGCTAAGCACATCATCCGTTACAGCACACTCCAGGGGCTGGGAAATGTGGCCACAATGGTCTGGTGGAACGAACTATCACAGGTGCAACGCGTGGGTTCAGGCATTTGCTTTTAAGAGGCACAAACAGATTTATTTTACCTCTGGTAACCTCAAGAGAAAGGTGTTATAATCCAGAATCAGCATTGAGCATCACGTTCCTTCATTGCCAACTGGGCAGAGCCAGTTTACGTTGGGAAATGACATAGCGGAAGTCATTGTAAACAGAAATACTGTCACCAGTAAGCTTACTTACATTAGCAAATTTTATTTTATTTGATGAACCGATAGCCATTTAAAGGGACAGGGCTCTTAGTTTACTTGTACTTGATTGAACTAGAGACGGTGAAAAATTTGGTGCTGGACTGTGATTCGCATTCGTATCTCCTCTTTCGGGGATCTGAATCTCTCGGAACAGTATAGTTCAATCATTTCGTTCCTTTTCCCATGACTGCAGTCTTCTCTAGGTCTCCTCCAAAGGTAAATATGTGGGTCCGAATCCTGATTCAGTACAAAAATATACATAATTTCATTTCTAGCTCTATCAAGTGCACACCCACCTGCTAGTGAAAATTAACGCCCATTTTTAATGTCTGTTCATGTGTTGCTAACAATCGCAACAGGTGTCGTTATTGCTGGTCAAACAGGCACACATCTTACTGTTCGTGAGTAAGAAACTGATACTTAAGCTACATTCGTGGATGCACTGTAGGTGTGCAGTTCGATTGTCTCTTAGGCACAAAAGTTTGTATCCTTATTTTAGATTCAGACACCTAGCGGCTCATAAGAAAAACCGATACGTAACATTTGATTTTTCTTAGTTAACAATCAGATTACGTGTTGGGTTTGTATCTCCGTCACAGAACTTCACATTATGCACTTCATCTTTAAATGCATGCACACTTTGTTACTTCAGAATGGAGGTATATCTGACATCTTTCGTGGTTAGATAACAGGGACGAAAGGGTCTTGATAGGAGTTTCGGTTTATTACAAAACTTGTCGTCTTTTATTTTCAAGTTTAGATTTGGTTACTGGTATTGGCAAAAATTTCGGTAATTCATGACTCTTTATGGCTAGTCATCAATATGATGTATTTAGATTAGATAACATTACATTAGATTACTTCTTGTTCCATAGATCATGAATACGACATTTCCTAATGATGTGGAACGTGTCATTACAATGAAAGATTTCTTTAAATACCATGATTCAATTTCTTTACAACAATTTTTAACACTCTCATTCTTTTTTATCTCTCTCTCTCTCGCTCTCTCTCTCTCACACTCTCTCTCTCTCACACACACACACACACACACACACACACACACATATAAACATTCTTTTTAATTTTTATTTGTTTGTTGTGCTCGACTATCGGCGAGGCACGAAACCGCCTGTGAATGAGTTTCTTAATTTTGAGTACACTTACTAAAGAAATATAAAAACAACAATGAGAGTTACTGATTTATGATGCTTAGTATGCAGTCAGTTCTGAGTATTATTAGTAACTACGCTCCAGTCCCTAAACCTATTTACAGTAAGCGAGTCAGACGCATTACGTATTCCAGGCCGTAGCAGCCGCGGCTTGGAGACACCAGCTATGGTCACTTCCCAGCCCGCTGTAGGATGACATCGGTTCGTCTTCTTCCTGCTGGTACTCTAACTGAGATTTGGCAACAAGGCAACGTATGTTTGCCAACTCTGTGATTGACGAGTTACTTCCTGGTGTGCACGGAATTAAGCCTCAAAGTTCACTTGATTTTACCTGTCATTTCCATTGAATAATGTGAGTTATTATCGCATGAAGGGTAACAAAAGATTGTAAATTTACGGTTTTCAGCCCAGGAAAGTCGTTGCAGGTGGAAATCGCAACTAATCTCGACCTTGAAATAGCGGTTTACGAGTTCTAGGCACTATTGCCGTCGTAAGAGGACACGCAGACCCGTACCTCATCGCCAGCTCTGTCGTAACGTGCTGACCTGTGGAAAAGCGTCTGTTATGGTTTGCAGTTCCAGTCTCACGGACTGCAACGTTTTTATCCCTTCTGTGAAAGAGCTACAAGCAGTCGGATCATACATCAATAAGGAAATCGCAAGAAAATACTTTCGGCTCATAGTGCAATGTTGAAAAACTTACAATGCTGCACAACAGGTAACGCCTCTTTCCGCTGCTGACAAGCGAATTTTGGGTTTCTAGGAATACGTAACTATATTTATGAAATGCCACATTTGCATACCTCTTGAGTACGACACAGCGTACCAATGAAACACAGACCCAATCAAAATCTAAGTGAGTAGTATTTTACTAATTCGTGTCGATAGAGGCACATTTGTGTACAGATACTCGGTTTTATTAAAACATACTTTCGTCGTAAGGTTATCGTGGTTAGTTTTATTTCATTTCTTATAATACAGTGCACAATTTTCGTAAGGTTTCCTTTAGTGTTGTTAAAACAATAGTAAACATGAGAGAGAAATTAATCATCAACGATATATGCGAATTCTCTGATGTTATCTATGACAGTATGACAATGCACGTGCAGTTTATTGATTACATGCATGTAGAAAACTTGTTCTGAGTTAAAGCTGTCAAACAAAGTTTGAAGAAGAATAAAATCTCACTACCACACGACAGCTAATGTAGAAAATACTCTTCTGACATATTATGGCATGATGCGCTCTCCCTACACATCTTCGAGATGCATCTGCTGCCTGCTGTCTATTAAACCTGAACAGAACAAAATGTCACAGTAGTTAGCCCTTTTTCCACATGCGACTACTTTGGGTTGAGAAGTGAAGGGAAGTACGTTCAAAGTTCCATTAGATTGACAACTTCAGCAGACAGCAGAATTGCGTTTTAAAAAATGTAGCACTGAATGTATTCGAACTCGCGACATCTTATCTGCGCTACTAGCTGACACGTAGCTACAACAGCTCCAGAGCTCGACAACTATTCCTCCAGAACTTTTTGATTCCACAGCACTTTGAGATTATGCATATGGCCAGGTCTTGACTTCTGAGAGACAAACAGTTACAGCTTTTCTTTTTCTTTTTTTTTTTTTTTTTTTACTGATCGACGTTTTCTACAAACAGATAGCGCAATAGAATAGCTCAAGTGGAAAGGAACACTTTCTATTTAAACTTCTGCATCCTACACTGTTGGCAGTTCTGTGTAGGTGGCAGTTACGTGATTTTATTTCGGTGATTACAAAATGTAGAGTGGAATGTATGCACTGGGTAGCCGAGGCAGCTAGTTCATGGTGATTCGGTCAACCAAGTAAATGAATTTACTGAACATGGTGCAAATTACTACAGGACGCCTGTGTGTCAGAATTCTCATCCAGTGTGGCGCAACGGCGTTACGATAGAAAAATGAGAGAAGAGGATTTCGTGGTCTGTTGGACGGATGGTAGGTTGTTATACCTATGGTCTGGGTTGGATTCCCACTTCAGTCAATGATTTTAGATAGGGAGAGACAGAGTCCATTCTCTCCTGGCTACACCAAGTGAAGAAGGTGTAATGGCAGTGTGGTCTGAAAATTCACATTAAAGATGATTTTCCTTCTCTACCAAGTAGACGGTAGGTTGAACCACAATAAAGTCTGGAGTGGCGACATGTAGAAACTCTATCACCAGTAACCTTTCTTATACTAGTTATTTATTTCAAGCGACGAAACAAACGCTATGTGTGGTCACAGGACACTTATTCCATCTTTTATCCGAGCTTCTGTATGTCGATAAGATTGGTTCTGAACTGGGAATGCAACTCAGACCGCCCTTAACGCGGAATTTGATCCCTTCGTGACAATACAGCTCGGCTACAATTTGTTGTTTGTTCAAAACTGCAGATTCCTCAAAATCTCCACATATTACGCGTGAATGGGATCGAATCCTGGCCCGGCACTAAAGATTTAATTATGTATTATCAAGCTCTAGCATGAGAACACCTATCTGCTGGTGGATAAGAATTTTGATTTTTAATGTATTTTCATTCGTTGTCAACACTAACGATATCTGACGTTTCTAACTCCCAGAGAGACACAGAACTATTTGCGAGATGACTGTAAGTTCAAGATGTTATTCTGAGCAGCTGGTGGAGAAAAATTCGGTAGCTGACGTCTCTTTGTGTGTAGTCAACAACGATATATGTGGGGCTCTATTCCCAGTGAGCGCTGACCTCTTCGTCATATTATTTCTAGTTCAAACATGCTCACATATCACTGCTGGCGCAACAAACCCATATTTAACGTTCGTTTTCTCTAGAATATAACAGCGATAGGTGCCGGGTAGAAGTCCTGGGAAGGAAAAAATTAATGTTTCGTCTCGTCGTTTCAGTTAAAGCATCTAGCTACTGCCGCGAAAATCCGATATGTCACATTTGACTGTGCTTCGATAGCAATCCGATTAGGTTCTGGGTTCGAATCCGTGTCCAACACAAAGCTTTACCTCACGGCATTTCAGGTAAGTTACTTGTGAAGAAGCAATATTTAACATCTCTCGTAGTTCGTTAACAGGGACAATAGATGATGGGTAGGAATTCGCGTCTGTTAAACATGTTTGCGTTATGCAATTTAAAGTTGATATTTGCTAACTGATACTGTCTAAAATCGAGGTATATCACTCTCTGTGTGCTTAATCAGGAATGGCTGTTAGTTTCCGTCAGTAACGAAATCTTTGCTTAGTCTGCATGAGCTGGGTTTGAATCCATATGCAGAACAAGACGGTTCGTCGTGTCATTTGAAGTTCATACATATTCTCAACTAGCTGCTCGTGAATAACTTAAATTTTTAATGTCATTTTGTGTTAAATAATAAGTACGGTATGTTACTTTGAAGAGGAAATCATGAATACGACAAACTTACTACGTGCATTACCAATCTGACGTAATAATGAGAGTGGTAACATTTCAGGTATGTCATTTATTGTAATAAATGTGAGCTTACAAGCCTTAAGGACAGTCTTATCTGTGATAAGGTCTTCCCTGATATTTGTAGTATCGTGGTATTACTTTACATCTTGAGGTATTGCGGTACAGAGCAGTGTTTTCTAGAGGTGACTTGTTGGAACCATTTTCAATAGTCAAACGACTGTACCAAGGAGCGATTAGAGGACCTGCTGGAGAGCTTTTTTTGAATAGGACAATGTTCCTGTCCAATAATTTTTAGATTAGTTACAATAAGCTTACGCTGCAAGAGAACTAGCATGTATTTTGCAATATGTGGTCTGTTGTCGGTTTGAAGGCCTTACATTGCATCGGCAACTTAGTGCAACTCCACCGAGGGCTGTCTGGAGTAGGGTGGAGATAGCAACGTGAAAGTTGCGAGCTGTCGAAGACGATCTTCATATTCCTAATGCGATTAGGACATCGTATACTCTTGACGACGTTTAGCACCTGTGCGGTCAGTCAACCAATTTCAGAATTCATGTTGAGTAATCCTGCTAAATTCCCATAATATTGTCTTTTTATATTGATGAGTAATATGGATAGTCGTCACGTTCATGTGCCGTCTACAACGCAAATTTAATGTTACTATCCTAGGAACTAACCTGCAATACGTTTTGTATTTCATAATCGGAACTATCTGCATTAACCGTCATCAGAGTCATGTCAGGGAACAGAATGCAGCAGTGCCTTGGTACCTACTTGGGGACCTGCTTGAGTCGTGTTCTAAGGAAAGGGTAGTTGCTGGTTCACATTATATTACACTAGCGAGAAGTACCGACTTTTCCTTTTCTCTGCAAACATCCCGAACTAAATTCAGTAACTAAATGCTAAGAATATATTTGCATTGTGCCAACTCAAAGATCAATAGTTATGGATATAGAAAGATTTTTATATTTAAAGCCATTCACGTTCTGCGTTGGAATAAACATCATTCATTATTTGATTGTTCTTGTTACGATTGTTATTGTCATTCTCTCACTCGCAAGAGTTTTCACATTCCTATTTGGTATCGATGCCCATGAAGAGTGGCTATGAAAGAAGGGAATACTGAATGTTACGTCATGCAGAATACACTCATTTACTTCTGCTCCTCGTGATCAACGCTGCAGGAGAAGTGAGATACATAAAGTTGACAGTGTGAGGACAGACATGCTGGCACAACTCTGCAACTACACAGTGTTACCAGATAAAATGGTGCTGCGCAATCGAAAGTGTAGTACGAACTTTGCCACAGTAGCAGACAGCTGCTAATTTCGGACCATGACCGTGGATTACACTTCGGTCAGTGCTGGTTAGAGTGTTGCAACTGTAAATGGAAGGCTTTGTTTGACAGTCTTGTGCTGATGCTGTCTGAATAAATTATGCCATTGGATAAAAAGCGGTTTAGTTTGAGATCTAACCCACAAGGGGAGAAGGCACAGTGGTCTGCTTCAGGAATTCCAAGCAATAAAACACAAAAAGCAACCCAGGAAGGGTTCGAACAGCTACTTTCATGCAGAGACATGCATTTGGAATCTGTTCATCGTTACGGGGTCAAACAAGAGGGTAACATTACTGAAACAATGATCAGGCTACTTAGTGTATAAGAGAGCATACAGATTTCAAGGAGGAAACGTATGAAGACGCAGACTTCCTCGTTATCAATATGTGCGGCATCTCTTTCGTGTTAACGAAAGTAATATCCCGCTTTAACTCTTCTTACGTCTCAAATGAAATGAATGCCATGAGGAATCGAATACTTGTTGACTGCGTCCCTCCTTGCTTCCATCCGTACCAACATATTTCTTCATTCTCGTGGTAATCATGACATTCTTTTTGTATGCTGCAAAAGATTGCACGTGGACAAATTCGACATCGAGGTGTAAAGCGTTTGGTATCTTACATTATATTCAATTCTAATAAGCTTCAGCTGTATTTTTACTTCGTTTGTATTTTTAGATGATTATGAACGTTACGGAAAATTATCTCACATGCTTTATGTTGAATGAGAAACATTGAATGACCCGTTTTGCTTTCCCTACGTTGAAATGATATAATGTGGGCGTCAACAGCCTACTTCCACGCCGGAAGCTGAAACTTGTATCATTCTGGATTAATGATAATTGAATGTCTCAAATATAGACAAGCCCACAAGGCGACTTCAGAAACCATCTGGGGAGAACGCCGCATTAAAACCAAACGTGCGCGCGCGTCTCCACTCTGAAGGACCGTATCGGAGAATCACGGCAAGCATTTCGCTGAAGAGCTGCCTCGTAAGAGAACCGTGAAATGGCAGCGTCGTAGCAAGTATTTGTCAACACTCTGATAGTGAATTTACTTCCGGGTGTAGACCGGCGTCACCTCGCTAAATTCACTTGACATTCATTTTCCACATCGAAGACTCGTACGATAGAATCCACGGTAAGATGAGACACTTAGAAAGTATAATTAATTTCTGGACTCCAAGAACGGCGTTCTTCACATAAGTAACACCTGTTTGTGTGTTTTAAGGTTGCGTTTTGAGGCTCAGGCAACATCGCAGTGACTATAGTCCGTCTGTGGTCGCCAGTGTGTCGTTAGCTCAGAGGTTATTCGTCATATTGTGGCTTTTCTAACGCGGGACATTCTGAATCGGAATACTCCCCTTTCATTATTAGTTCCGGGACACGACTATTTTCCTCGGACAAAGACCAATGCTGTGTATTGGATTCGCGGACATGCCATTCACTACCTAGTTGGACAAACTGTAGACTCTGTACTCGATTTTTGGACATACCTCAATGACCGTCATTATGTCGTTGTCCGCCACCCAAAATACAGACAATTTTTCTCGAACTTCCTTGGGAGTGCTTTCCACGACCCGCCTCGCAGCTGGAATGTGTTAAGACAAGAGTGAAGAAGGTTTCCAGTTTGAACCAATGAACATTTCTGAACTACTGAACGGAACACACCAATTTCGAGAAGACGTGACTCAACATATTACCAGCGGGGCGCAGAAGGCGTCTGATCAATTACACAACAAAAATAAACAAAATAAAAATCAAAATCAAAATAAAATTCAGAAAAAGGAAGATTTTGTTTTGTTTGTAATGATAGCCCTAACCTTGAATTCCCATATTTCCCCTGGTATATAGGCAGCTCTTGGGGTAGGTTTAGTCAGGAGCCAACGCCTGAAGTGGACAAGATTTTTTTTTTTTTTTTGTTATAGGATGAAAAGTGGCGGTGGCACTTAGTTTCTTTTTTTATTGCCATTTTCCTAAGGGGCTTTAAAATAAGAGAGAAACAAAGGGGTAATCGTCAAAAAAAGTAAAAGAAAAAAAAGCAAAATTAAAAAAAAGAGGTTCCCTTGTGCGTTGCGGTGGTTGTACTGTATGACATAGCAGTTCCAATCTCGGTGGAAGCCGCTGACTACAACCGTTTATTTTCCATTTTAATTAATGGAGTTGCAAACGGCTAGTAAAAATTCTTTATACGAAATCTGAAGAATGCCTTTAAACATCAATCTTCGTCCGATTCGACTTAGTAAATTAAGTTAATATCATGGATGACTGCTTTACAAATGTCAAGGTGCTTCACTGTAAAATAGATCCTGGAAAGATTCAAAGCGACTGTCAACGATATAAATTTGAGTTTTGTTCGTCATATAGGTCTAACATGTCAGAAGGTTGTTTATGAAGTGCACATGTTGATTAATATAGTTCCCCTCTTCTAAATTTTTGCAATAGCATTTAACTGTAGACGTTTTCTAACACCGGCGTTAGCAATTCCTTTCTGTTCTCTGAAACCTCCAAAACGACAATTTTTTCTGGTCTAAATCTGATGACCTTAACTATCACTTCCGATCAACATTAAATACTTCATGAACCCATACATGGAACTCCAAATGTGCAGTGTTCCTGCACTGCTACAGAGCATGCATTGCAAGGTATTCACACAGTTTATCCCATAGAGTTACCATAAGGAATGAAACAAGAACTGTAATACACTTTACACCACAGACGCTCACCCCGGCTTGACGAAAACATCCGAACATTGACCAAAAGTTGCACAAATAATTGAGTTTGAAAGGAAAAGAGACGAGGTATGAAGCATTTATAAATTCATCGAATGTAGCGAGGTGGTTTAATTTCGTCCCAGTCTATAAAATTAATTTCGGGCCATACTCAGCTCTTGCCGATTAATGTAATATAATACCCGCCTACTAATCAGGGCGTGTCTCCGTTGCTTTTGAGTGTGAATGGAAATCGTAGAAATTTTCTGTGGAGCAACATTTAATAATAAAGCGTTTTAAATCATCAAAAGCGATGAGCGGTAGCAGGCGCTTTCGATAAAGAACGGGGGAGTGCAGCGCCGCTGCTGTCGCCACGGCCGCTGCAGGTAGCCAGCAAATGAATCCCGGAGCTTTGCCGCATACGGCGTCCAGAGGAGGACAGCCTGCAGGAAATCTGCCGCAAAATCGTTACTGGATAAAATTTTGATATCGGTGTGTCAGAAAGCAAAATAGATTGAATCTGCGCTACCATTACATTCACGTCTTCAGCATTCAAACAGAAGAGGCTATAAAAATATTTTATGTTAGCTGCTCTCGATCCACTGACATTACGAGCAGAAACAACGCACGCTACCGCTAGACCACAGGCGTAATCAGCCTAGTGTTTCTCTATCATGGGACAAGTTTTCCTCCAGGAAGTACCGCAGTCTGCAGTGTTGCCAGATTGTGCAGATAACCGGACTTGGAGAATTAGTGAGTTGGCCAGTTTTATTGTCCCATGTCGCGATCGGCGCGAACTTAGCCTCTGAAGCGGCCGGCCGCCGGACGAGTTTTATGTCAAAGAGTGTACATGTCACCTGTCGGAGTCGTATGTAGACGTATCAGGGGTCCCATATCACTCCAACTCCACACGCCCCACACCATTACAGATCTCCATCAGCTTGAACAGTCCCCTGCTGACATGCAGGGTCCATGGATTCATGAGGTTGTCTCCATACCTGTACACGTCCATCTGCTCGATACAATTTGAAACGATACTATTGTACAAAAGAAAAAACGGTTCAAATGGCTCTGAACACTATGGGACTCAACTGCTGAGGTCATTAGTCCCCTAGAACTTAGAACTAGTTGAACCTAACTAACCTAAGGACATCACAAACATCCATGCCCGAGGCAGGATTCGAACCTGCGACCGTAGCGGTCTTGCGGTTCCAGACTGCAGCGCCTTTAACCGCACGGCCACTTCGGCCGGCTCATTGTACACTCAGGGAATTATCGTAAAGGAATATCCCCACTTCATCGCTACCTCGGAGATGCTGTGTCCCATCGCTAGTGCGTCGACAATAACACCACGTTCAAACTCACTTAAATCTTGATAACCTGCCATTATAGCAGCAGTAACCGTTCGAACAACTGCCTCAGACACTTGCATTATAAAGGCGTTGCCGACTGCAGCGCCGTATTCTGTCTGTTTACATATCTCTGTATTTGATTACGCATGACTACACCAGTTTCTTTGGCGCTTCAGTGTATATCCGTAGCTGCGCTGCCGATCCACGCTGGGATGTCATGCACCTCTGCTAGCTGCGCTGTGGTGACGTCTTTATAAACTTTTATCGAACGCGGTGGGTTCCATGACCTATCCAAACTGTAGCCGTTCTCCCTGCAACGGGATATCCTCCTTTAGCATTTCCTCCACAGTAGTTATCCATACCAGTATTATTTTTCGAATTTTGAACAGGTAAGTATTATGTGTGTTGCTTCTCTGAAAACTTTCACATAACTTTATACACAGTATGTCATATTTCAAGATTAAATTTATGAAATGAATTACTTTATAAAATATTTTAGTCTCGATGTTATAATCGATAAGTACTATTTCTGTCCGCCCCCGGTAGCTGAGTGGCCAGCGCGACAGACTGTCAATCTTAAGGGCCCGGGTTCGATTCCGGGCTGGGTCCGAGATTTTCTTCGCTTAGGGACTGGGTGTTGTGTTGTCCTAATCATCATCATTTCATCCCCATCGATGCGCAGGTCGCCGTAGTGGTGTCAAATCGAAAGACCTGCACCAGGTGAACGGTCTACCCGACGGGAGGCATTAGCCACACGACATTTCATTTCATCGTCATCAGAACTATTTCTGAATGTACAGTTAAAATTATTTTTTTAGAAACGTTTGAAATTACGAATTACTTAAAATTTCTATTATTAACTACGCAATCCTGAACTGTATACTATGTTTATTTCTGGATTCATTTATAAAATAATGTAGAGTAAACTAGTGGGGATTCATTTTTAAGAAAAACTGTAAACCACGTGGAATACTGTTATTTCCACAGAGTATGAGAGTCGTAAGCTTGTTTCTGATGTGGTCGGATGTATTTTTGTATAGCAGGTGTGAACAGTGTAATTTCGGCTTTGTTAATATGAAAAATCAAAATACTGTATGATTTACTAAAATGTGAGAAAACCAGTGGAAAATATATTTACTTAAAAAATTCTGCAACAACAATCTTCCAATTTATTTAGTTCAAACCAACAGTGAGGACCTGCTGTCAGATTTTCAGCTTCAAGAATCAGACCCCTTGATATAAACAACTGGAGCCATCTGAACATGACAAGCTAAGTAAACTTGAAAGTTTAATGTAATCTTCGCTCCTTTCGAATATTCATAAAAGACTTTGCTTATTAATTACTTGGACTGGCCATTGTTTAATGTGAACAATAGATGGAAGAAAGAAAGAGGGGAGAGATTATATCTCTATTAATTAAATTCGTCGCCAAGAGAATTTTAATTGCCCTCTTTGAGTCATTAATGAGTGTTGTTATTATTCAGAAAACTGTCCTCCACACTAATGAAGAAATCAGTGAAAGAGAGGCTTTCGTCCCGAAGTTAGAGAGACACGCTAGACCCGCTGATTACATAGAGGTTAAAACACTTGTCGGAGTTATCTTTCTTTATGTGGCTACAAAGAACTCCGATGTGAATCTCGACGGTCTTTATTCCGAAAAATTTGGTCTCTCATTTTTCAGATGTGTGATGTGCAAAAACCGACCCAAATGCCTCCTTTCACATCTGAGGTTTGCTTATAAACAGACGTGCAATGAAGAAGGGCAAATGATAAATTATTGATAAATTAGCACCCATTTGTGAACTGTGGCACATTTTCAATGCAACCCGTGGGACATATTATTCCCCTTTCGAATATGTGACTATTCGTGAAACGCTTTAAGTTAGAGAGGGAAGTGTTGGAAGTGTTATAAGAAAAGAAGAGAATTGATCGCTGTGGAAGGATTAGATCCCATGACTTCAAGTATAAAAAGATAATACTTTTATCCACGATGCATGATTCAGAAACCGTAAATTTGAATGCACGGAAATCTCGTGTCATTAAGTTCTATTAATTTGACGAAAGGAAGAGCTGATTGTTTCGATAGAATATGTTACTCTTACGCCTTAAAAATGGAGTCTCGTTGTTGGCCCATGTGATATTTTTATAACATACTCGATATAATTGGAGTAAGCAGCTGGTTTTTTTCACCTTAATTGGAACTAAATTGTCTCGGCAAGATTTGAAATATCTTGCCTACAGCTTGGCTGAATCTCACATGAAGCGAAGGCAACCCAGAGTGAGGATGAGGAAAACCCTTCGTCTCAAAAAAGGGGTGTTTCCTGAAACTAAAGAATATACCAGTCGTCCAGTCTCTGGTCCTAGACCCCTCAAGAAAATGAGATGTCGCACGTGGGACAGAAAAAAGGTTAAGAAATTCAACAACACATGCACCAAATGCAACCGTCCAGTTGGCAATGAACTTGAAAACCTAAGTCGTCATGTTCGATGTGTGGGGCAAATGATTCACAAACTGAATCCAGGGAAGACTGATTCTTTGTTGAATGTTTGCAGTATTATTTTGTTCCTATTTTCAAAGTTGATTGTCCATTACAGTTTATGTAGTTTACTAAGTCTGATTTTTGGTATAATCCGTAGTATAAGTTGCTTTTGCTTTTCTGAAAAATCAGTTTCCAAGCAAAAAATTCACAGTTTTATTCAAAGTTTTCTCGAGTTTATACTTGTCTCTGATGTCAATAGAAACATCGTGTTCATATATTTTTTACGTCTCATTTCGGTAGTCAATAAAATTAATTGGTTGTAATGCGTTATACATGCCAAACTTTCGAGTTTGATGCCTCAAGATTGAATGTGCGATTATAGGAGAAATGAGGCTGTTGTCATATTCTGTGCTTTGCTCGGGCTTATATCTCTCTATGGTTGGAACAAAATGCTTACCAAGCTTTTTTGTTTTTAGTTTGACGGGAAGCTTCTGTCCATCTATTTTTATTGCCATAAGCCGCAATTTTGCTACTTGAGGCTTTAAATTTGGCGAGTATATCTCGTAGTCATTCTTGAATTTACTGTGAGGTGTAGCAGGATGCGATTACACGGTGCTGGAGTCCAGGCAGAGGCAGCGTGGGCGATTCATCAGATTCATCGCGAAATGAGTGCCAGCTGTCTCTTTCACCACCGAGTCCCAAAAAGATGAAGCAGGCGCTAGGACTTCGATGTTTTCGTACAACACAGTGACCAGTGTCCACAAAGCGCTCTGCCACAGCCGATTTACACTGTGCCTAAAGTTACGGCACGCCTCCTAATACCGCGGCTGACCCACTTTTACCCGGCGTAGCGGCCTGGACTCAACAAGTCGTTGAAAGTCCCCTCCAGAAATGTTGAGCCATGCTGCCTCTATATCCGTCCATGATTGGTGAAGTGTTATCAGTGCAGGATTTTGTGCACGAAGTGGCCTCTTGATTATCTCCCATACATCCATTGGATTCAAGTCAGGCGATCTTGCTGGCCAAATCATTCTCTCGAAACGTCCAGAATGTTCTTCAAACAAATCGTGAACGACTGTGGCCCATCGGCATAGACCATAAAAATTGCGCTACTCGCCATTAAAATTGCTACACCAAGAAGAAATGCAGATGATAAACGGGTGCTCACTGGACAAATATATTATACTAGAACTGACATGTCATTACATTTTCACGCAATTTGGGTGCATAGATGCTGAGAAATCAGAACCCAGGACAACCACCTCTGGCCGTAATAATGGCCTTGATACGCCTGGTCATTGAGTGAAAAGAGCTTGGATGGCGTGTACAAGTACAGCAGCACATGCGGCTTCAACATAATAGCACAGTTCATCAAGAGTAGTGACTGGCGTACTGCGACGAGCCAGTTGCTCGGCCACCATTGACCAGACGTTTTCAATTGGTGAGAGATCTGGAGAATGTGCTGGCCAGAGCAGCAGTCGAATATTTTCTGTATCCAAGAAAAGGCCTGTACAGAACGTGCAACATGCGGTCGTGCATTATCCTGCTGAAATGTAGGGTTTCGCAGGGATCGAATGAAGGGTAGAGCCACGGGTCGTAACACATCTGAAATGTAACGTCGACTGTTCGAAGTGCTGTCAATGCGAACAAGAGGTGACCGAGACGTGCAACCAATGGCACCCCATCATCACGCCGGGTGGTACGCCAATATGGCGATGATGAATACACGCTTCCAATGTGCGTTCACTGCGATGTCACCAAACACGGATGCGACCATTATGGTGCTGTAAACAGAACCTGGATTCATCCGAGAAAATGACGTTTTGCCATTCGTGCACCCAGGTTCGTCGTTGAGTACACCATCGCAGGCGCTCCCGTCTGTGATCCAGCGTCAAGGGTAGCCGCAGCCTTGGTCTCGGAGCTGACAGTCCACGCTGCTGCAAACGTGGTCGAACTGTTCGTGCAGATGGTTGTTGTCTTGCAAACGTCCTCATCTGTTGACACAGGGATCTAGACGTGGCTGCACTATCCGTTACAGCCATGCGGATAAGATGCCTATCATCTCGACTGCTAGTGATACGAGGCCGTTGGGATCCAGCACGGCGTTCCGTATTATCCTCCTGAACCCACCGATTCCTTATTCTGCTAAGTCATTGGATCTCGACCAATGCGAGCAGCAATGTCGCGATTCGATAACCCGCAATCGCGATAGGCTGCAATCCGACCTTTATGAAAGTCTGAAACGTGATGGTACGCGTTTCTCCTCCTTACACGAGGCATCACAACAACGTTTCACCAGGCAACGCCGGTGAACTGCTGTTTGTGTATGAGAAAGTGGTTGGAAACTTTCCTCATGTCAGCACGTTGTAGGTGTCGCCACCGCTGCCATCCTTGTGTGAATGCTCTGAAAAGCTAATCATTTGCATATCACAGCATGTTCTTCCTGTCGGTTAAATTTCGCGTCTGTAGCACGTCATCTTCGTGGTGTAGCAATTTTAATGGCCTGTAGTGTACATAGTTGTTTGGGAACAAGTAGCTGAATGCAATTGTTTCTCGATAATGATCGGTTCAGCTGAACCAGACGGCCCGCTCCATTCCATGTAAACACGGCCCACGAGCTTCCAAACTGCCTTGTTGACAACTTGGGTGAACGACTTTTTGAGATCCGCATCACGCTCGAACCCCGCCATCACCTCTTACCAACTGAAATCGGGACTCATCTGACCTCGCCACGCTTTTCGAGTCGCCTATGGTCCAACAGATATGATAATGAGTCCAGGAGATGCGCTGGAGGCTGTTGCGCTGGTGGCAAATGCACTCGTGTCCGTAGTCTGTTGCCATAGCCCATTAACGCCAAATTTCGCCACGATGTATCAACAGACTTGTTAATCGCATGTCCCACATTGATTTACGAGGTTATCTAACGCAGTGCTGCTTGTCTTGTTAGCGCTGGAAACTCTACGAAAACGCCGCTGCTCGCGGTCGTTAAATGAAGGCCGTCCACCATTGCGTTGTCCGTGGTGATAGGTAGTGACTGACATTTTGTATTCCGGGCATATTCTTCACATTCCGGATCGTGGAACATTGAATACCCTAAGATTTCCGAAGTGGAATATTCCATGCGTCTAGCTCCATCTATCATTCAAGCCAAGTCTGTAAAACTCCGTCGTGCAGCCATAATCTCGCCGGAAACCTTTCCACATGAATCAGATCCGCCAATGCACTGCTTTTTGCATGTCTTGTGTACGCGATACTGTCGCCATCTGTATATAGGAGTATGCAAGGCGCTATCCCATGTCTTCTCACCTTAGTGTGGGCTGTAAGAGCCGGGTGTAGCTGCAGTATTCCATATGTCTTTCGTGGACTGTGCGAATCGTCTGTTCGGTGTATGAGGGGCTTCATTCGTGGGGTATCCTGTAAAATCGGCCTTCCGGAGGATCGAATCATCTTTAACGGAACCGAAGAGTGCTGCTGTCTTCGGTGGTGGACGTGAAAACACTCCTATTTTGCGCTTGCTGCGGGTCCGTAAAATTGTTGACGATAATTCCACGTTTGGCAGGAAAGCCATGGATTTAAATCTTTCTGCGTCTTCTTGTGCATTTCTTACGACCATCTTTGGTTCTAACGTAACTTCTTACAGGCCTGCTATGGAGAATACGCGTTGGCTTCAAGAACTTTCTTGAAATGTAGAAGCTCGTCTTGCAGACCTCTCTCGTCAGCAATGGTGTGAACTTTGTGATCCAAAGTTCTGAGAACACTCGTCACCTGGTAAGGAAGGTGGCGGCTATTTGTACTGCAATGTCAGTGACCAGCAATTCATTTTCTTATCGAATTATGTAGGTAACTGAGAATATAGCCGATCGTTAAATTAGCATGAGCACAGGAAGCATGTCATGTTTTATATCGAAAATAGAATTAAAATGCCGAGTATCTGTCTCAACGGTTCTTGATAATTATATAGTGGGTGAACGAGCACACCACAGAAAAGTTCTGTAGTTTGGCTCGTTACAGGGCAATTACACGTCGTTCGCCTATTATGTATTTGCATTGCGCTGAAATTATCCGCAATACAAATACCGATGGCGTTATCTGCGTGACCTATTTGGAAACGAAACTGTTCCGTTCATTGACGGTAATTGCTGTTTACAACAGCAACGACCTTTTCTCTCATGGTCCTCGAGCTTACGACTGTTTTCCTTATAGTGCTAGTGCACATTAGCAGCGATGCCAGACCTCCAGATGCCAGACACTCAGATCGGTACCAAATGTCGTGTGTCGATAGAGTATCAACCAAGACACCGATTTAGTTCGTACTGTGTGCTGTAGTCCAGTAGAACGTGAGTAAATGGTAATTAAAAGTAACACCAGAACTGCGGAGAGTAGTAAGAGGCACCTATGAGATATAATCGCGAAGATCGCTTGTAGGTGAAATGGTGAAGCACTGGATCGTCGTACGAAAGTTCGCGAGGTCGAAACCAGCTAGCGGTGCCGGCACAGTAGCTGAGAGTTTTCGGTCAGGGGGTTAGCTGCCCTCTATAATTAAAAAAAACTGAGTGAACGGAATCACGATGAACTTTAACAGGTGTCATGGGACATCCGCCCCAAACATATCCAACGAACAATTACGAAGAAAATGAGATCAGCATAAAAAGATCAATTTTTTTAACAACTTACGTGTGAAACTGTCATGTGGGAGAACATTTTTCTCACATGTAAGAGGACGTTTCGAACTTTGTAGGACTGTTCTTTTGGTAGTCCGCTTTCGCTTTGTTGGTTGAAAGTAGCAAACATATAATTTGTGTAGATAGGTATAGTGTTACCTATACAAATATACGCTGTAAGTATGCTAATTTCATCTAATGAAGCGAAAGAAGACTGCCAGGACAACGTTGCTACAAACTCTGAAACGTCCTTTTACATGTCAGAAAAATGTTCTCCCGTGTAACAATTTCACGCATGAGCTCTTAAAAAAATATCACCGGCAGGGGGTTTAGAATTCGTGACCTTTAGTACGACGACACGACGCAGTACCAACTGACCTACCAGAGATATTGACGTTCATGCATCACAGATGCGCTTTTACTATACTCCGAACTTCTGGTGTTACTTTTAACTACTATTTTTACATGTTCTCTCTTTCAAATTCAGAAGGTGGCAGGGGTAAAATACAGAGAGCGAAAGGCTATTTACAATTTATACAGAAACCAGTTGACAGTTATAAGAGTCGAGGGGCATGAAAGGGAAGCAATGGTTGGGAAGGCAGTGAGACAGGGTTGTAGCCTATCCCCGATGTTATTCAATCTGTATATAGAGCAAGCAGTAAAGGAAACAAAAGAAAAATTCGGAGTAGGAATTAAAATCCATCGAGAAGAAATGAAAACTTTGAGGTTCACCGATGACATTGTAATTCTGTCAGAGACAGCAAAGGACCTGGAAGAGCGGCTGAACGGAATGGACCGTGTCTTAAAAGGATGATATAAGATGAACATGAACAAAAGCAAAACGAGGATAATGGAATGTAGGCGATCAGAATGTCTGACATCTGGAGATCTGGGAGTCAGTGGCAGTGACCGGTACTCTACTACAGGGCGATCCAAGTTAACATGAACTACTTCATTGGGTCACATTTCTCTCCGAAAGCTCGTAGGAACGCGAAAGTAGTTTTAATGATGTCAGTAGCTCTGGAAGAAGCAAAGGTACCTCCCGCTGTTGGCAAGTTGATGGTTGTTTCGGAACACGGTATAACGCCACGCTTGCTCTGTTCGTGTTAAGTTCGTTCGTAGTCTCGTCGGCCGTGGGTTTTGAAGTCTATCAGAGTGCAGGTCGCGCAGCCTGACAACAACGAGCAAATCAGTCATTAGTTCGCAGTCTTTAGGTGGCAGAAACATCTAGTGCACACTTGGTGAGCGGGTTTTTATTGTGAAAACATATTGAAAGACTCATTGATTAAAAATCGATCAAATGGCTCTAAGCACCACTAACCTAAGGCCATAACACACATCCGTGCCCGAGGCAGGATTCGAACCTGCGACCGCAGCAGCAGCGCAGTTCCGGACTGAAGCGCCTAGAACCGCTCGGCCACAACGGCCGGCCTCATTGGTTACAACACAGCGGGCACTGCGAAGGGAATTCAGTGTTATAAAGTCCCAGCAAACGCAACAATTTTATCGACTGTAAGGAAGCTAGAGCCAACTGTTGTACTAAATGGTGACAATGGTAAACATAGACCATCACTGAGTGCAGAAGTAATATATAATTTTCGAAGATGCACGGAGAACTGTCCATGGAAACACGATATTGCAGTGCCTGTTTTATTCCGAATTACGATGCAAAATTCCTTCGGACATGCATGCAAGTCCGAGGGAACAGGCACTGCGGCAAATGCACCCGTTATGAAATACAATAAATGCATTCGCAGTTGCGAATATTGCCAACCATCAGCATTATAATGGGATGACGAGAGCTAAAACTTGTGTCTGACCGGGACTCGAACCCGGATTTCCTGCTTATCGCGAGCGGTCGCCTTACGATTTGGCTACCCGTGCAGGACTCACAGCCAGACCCAGACTTCCATACGCTGTCATCCATGTGTCTACAAACTACACTCGTACATTCATTATGTGTATATTAACACGTACAGGGGTGTCATTTTACTTGAAAGTCACCTTCCCGGTGTCGGCGGATCAATCCGATATTGCAGTTCCTATGCTATTGCGATACAAAGTTGCTTTGGAATTGCATCTACACCACTGGCCATTAAAATTGCTGCACCACGAAGATGACGTGCTACAGACGCGAAATTTAGCTGCTGTGATATGCAAATGATTAGCTTTTCAGAGCATTCACACAAGGTTGGCGCCGGTGGCGACAGCTACAACGTACTGACATGAGGAAAGATTCCAACTGATTTCTCATACAAACAGCACTTGACCGGCGTTGCCTGGCGAATCGTTCTTGTGATGCCTCGTGTAAGGAGGAGAAATGCGTACCACCACGTTTCCGACTTTGATAAAGGTCGGATTGTAGCCTATCGCGATTGTGGTTTATCGTATTGCGACATTGCTGCTCGCGTTGGTCGAGATCCAATGACTGTTACCAGAATATGGAATCGGTGGGTTCAGGAGGGTAATACTGAACGCCGAGCTGGATCCCAACGGCCTCGTATCACTAGCAGTCGAGGCATCTTATCCGCATGGCTGTAGCGGATCGTGCAGCCACGTCTCGATCCATGAGTCAACAGATGGGGACGTTTGCAAGACAACAACCATCTGCACGAACAGTTCGACGACGTTTGCAGCAGTATGGACTATCAGCTCGGACACCACGGGTGTGGTTACCCTTGACGCCTGCGATGGTGTGCA
Source organism: Schistocerca piceifrons (assembly GCF_021461385.2). Taxonomy (NCBI): domain Eukaryota; kingdom Metazoa; phylum Arthropoda; class Insecta; order Orthoptera; family Acrididae; genus Schistocerca; species Schistocerca piceifrons. The sequence continues at coordinate 566,050,590 of NC_060143.1, forward strand.
CTAACGGCAAAACGTCATTTTTTCGCATGAATCCAGGTTCTGTTTACAGCATCATGATAGTCGCATCCGTGTTTGGCGACATCGCGGTGAACGCACATTGGAAGCGTGTATTCGTCATCGCCATACTGGCGTATCACCCGGCGTGATGGTATGAGGTGCCACTGGTTACACGTCTCGGTCACCTCTCGTTCGCCGGCCGCGGTGGTCTCGCGGTTCTAGGCGCGCAGTACGGAACCGTGCGGCTGCTACGGTCGCAGGTTCGAATCCTGCCTCGGGCATGGATGTGTGTGATGTCCTTAGGTTAGTTAGGTTTAAGTAGTTCTAAGTTCTAGGGGACTAATGACCACAGCAGTTGAGTCCCATAGTGCTCAGAGCCATTTGAACCAACCTCTCGTTCGCATTGACAGCACTTTGAACAGTGGACGTTATATTTCATATGTGTTACGACTGGTGACTCTACCCTTCATTCGATCCCTGAGAAACCCTACATTTTAGCAGGATAATGCACGACCGCATGTTGCACGTCCTGTATGGGCCTTTCTCGATACAGAAAATGTTCGACTGCTGCCCTGGCCAGCACATTCTCCAGATCTCTCACCAAATGAAAATACGCCTGTCACTACTCTTGATGAACTGTGGTATCGTGTTGAAACTGCATGGGCAGCTGTACCCGTACACGCCATCCAAGCTCTGTTTGACTCAATGCCCAGGCGTATCAAGGCCGTTATTACGGCCAGAAGAGGTTGTTCTGGGTACTGCTTTGTCAGGATCTATGCACCCAAATTGCGTGAAAATGTAATAGCATGTCAGTTCTAGTATAATATATTTGTCCAATGAATACCCGTTTATCATCTGCATTTCTTCTTGGCGTAGCAATTTTAATGGCCAGCAGTGTATGTAGGAAGGAACAGGCACCGCGGTGAGTACAGCTGTTGGGGCATAGATGAAATGTATTCGCAGTGGCTCGTATGTTCGGACGGACTTTGCATCGTAATTCGGATTTATACAGGCGCTGCACTATCGTAACTATCCGCCGACACTGGGAAAGCGACTTTCAAGTGAAATTGCTCTCCTGTACGGGGATATACGTAGCGGATGTACGAGTACATGTCGTAGACGCCTGGTTGACGTCATACGGAAGTTTCGGTTAGGCTCGGGTAGCCAAATTGTAAGGCGACCGCTCGCGATCAGCGGAAAATCTGCGTTCGAGTCCCGGTCCATCACAAATTTTCACTGTCGTCATCCCATTATACAGTTGACGGTTGTCCATATTCGCAAATGCGAATGCATTTTATGTACTCCTAGGAATTGGTTGCATCAAGTGAGCCAGGAGACAGGCACTTCGTATGTCACATGTCAGAGCTGCGACCGTACAGGTAGCACATGATGCGATTCCATCCGTAACTAGATTTACAGATGAGTAACGGTAATGTCAGGTTACACCAACACACAAAACAGCAGGTACTGCGCCAGTGTAAACCCCGATATGATCCACGAAACACAACTCCAATATGAAAATGTTGGACTGTGGTGCGCGGTGTCAACTACCACGATTGTGGTTCCCGTGTTCTTTGATACGACCGTAGGCAGTACAGTTTATACGGGCATCTTCAATACATCTGTGGAGCAGCTGGATGGCATCGAACTTACAGAAAGTCATTTCAAACAAGCTGCAGCAACGTGTCACGCGTCTTACTCTTCCATGTAAGCTGTAACCAGTTTCTTTGGCGACCGAATAATCTCCAAATGTCTGTGGCCTCTCGATCACATGATTAACCTCCCTCCTCCCCCGCCCATAAGGAAGTTTTCGTTGTGGAGGTGTCATGAAAGCCTATTGTACAAGCATAAACCACGGACAACTGCAGAAAACCGTGAGCCGATCACACACGAAATAAGCAACATTGGCGAGGATACACTTCGCGGAGTATGGTGGAACGCGTGCCACTGTGCATTGATGCTGTTGGCGTGGAAGGGGGGGGGGGGGGGGAGGCAGTTCCATCAGTTACTGTGATGACTTCCTATGCGTCAAGTGAGCCAGTGTATTGCCATCTCCCAAAATCTGCAAATGTGTAGTGTTATTGATTCAAATGTTATAACTCATTACGCTGGTAAAGGTTTATACGCATCAGACAGTACTTTTGTACATGACTGCTGGTGCATAATAACTCTGTGTTTTGAATTCAAAGCTTCCTGATAGTGTATTGCAAATTTTTTACCGTTAAAATTTTTTCACAGAAACAAAAGTAAGATGGCGAAGAATATAAATCAAAATTACGCTATTAGTCTTGTTACGAAGTGTCTCTTATACGAAAACAAATGGGAAGTATACATGAAAGACCTTGGAAACCTTGTCGTTGGCGCTGTAGCTCACACATAAGAATATTCTATCATTTCCTTCTAGTATAACATACACACCAAAAAAAGTTTTGCGTTATCCCGTTCCCAGAACTCCTATAGATAGACGTTGACTGTGGATATTGTATCACAGACACAGTCCCTTTGACCGTTACCTCTGAACAGTCAAAGGGACTGTGTCTGTGATACAATATCCACAGTCACTAAACTCGCCCAAAGATGTAAACAACCATGCATGAGCAGCGTCTATTATACGGACGGCGTCCGACATCCGACCAGTTCCACTCGTTCCACCAGGAAGGAGGTACACGGCTCGTGTTGTCTGTACTTCAACCATCCCTAGACGGTCAATACTGCTGTTCGATCGCGTCCGCATTGTTACTTTGTACCAAGAAGGGCTCTCAATAAGGGAAGTATCCAGGCGTCTCGGAGTGAACCAAAGCGATGTTGTTCGGACATGGAGGAGATACAGAGAGACATGCCTCGCTCAGGCCGCCCGAAGGCTGCAGTGGATGACCGCTACCTACGGATTATAGCTCAGAGGAACCCTGACAGCAACGCCACCATGCTGAATAATGGTTTTCGTGCAGCCACAGGATATCGTGTTACGACTCAAACTGTGCGCAATAGGCTGCATGATGCGCAACTTCACTCTCGACGTCCATGGTGAGGTCCATGTTTGCAATCACGACACCATGCAGCGCGGAAAGATAGGAGCAACAACATGCAAAATGGACCGCTCAGGATTGGTATCACGTTCTCTTCATCGATGAGTGTCGCATATGTCTTCAACCAGACAATGGTCGGAGACGTGTTTGGAGACAACCTGGTCAAGTTGAACGCCTTAGACACACTGTCCAGGGAGTGCAGCAAGGTGATGTTCCCTGCTGTTTTGGGGTGGCATTATGTGGGGTTGACGTACGCCGCTGGTGGTCATGGAAGGCGCCGAACGGCTGTACGATACGTGAATGCCATCCTCCGACCGATAGTGCAACCATATGGGCAGCATATTGGCGAGACATTCGTCTTCACGGACGACAATTCGCGCCCCCCATCATGCACATCTTGTGTATGACTTCCTTTCGGATAACGGCATTGCTCGACTAGAGTGGCCAGCATGTTCTACAGACATGAACCCTAACGTACATGCCTGTGATAGATTGACCCACCAACCACTCTGAGGGACCTACGCCGAGTCGCCGTTGAGGAGTGGGACAACCTGGACCAACAGTGCCCTGATGAACTGCCACGACGAATACAGGCATGCATCAGTGCAAGTGGACGTGCTACTGGGTATTAGAGGTACCGGTGTGTACAGAAATTTTGACAACCACCTCTGAAGGTCTCGCTATATGGTGGTAGAACATGCAATGTGTGGTTTTCATGAACAATAAAAAGGGCGGAAATGATGTTTATGTTGATATCTATTCCAATTTTCTGTACAGGTTCCGGGACCCTCAGAACCGATGTGATGCAAAACTTTTTTTGATGTGTGTATAATTATCGTTTTATTTAAATTTGCGATTTAGGTCCATTATTAGGTGATGATATACACCAGTCAGCTGGAACATTGTGACCACCGACCTACTATCGATAGAAACCCGTCCAGGCGATAGCAGCGTCACCTGGCGAGGAATGACTGCTAGTCAGACACACGCACGGTGCTTGCAGTACCAGTGGACCTGCTGTCCGTGTGTAGTAAGGGGAAGACGCGCGATCTGTCTGAGTTTGGCCGAGGGCAGATCGTGATGGCCCGGAGGCACGGCACGAGCGTTTCGGAAACTGCGCCACTTGCTGGGTGCTCGCTGAGTGCTGTGGTGAATGTCTTCAACACGAGGCGAAACCTAGACGAAACCACGCGGAAACGCCGTGGTGCTGGGCGGCCACGCCTCATCGCGGATGTCGGACGTCGTAGGCTGGGCAGACTGGCGCCAACTCCCTCCGGCGACCCACCAAGACCCGTCGCCGTGCCAAAGATGGGCGTACTGGGTATTAGGTGGGTGGTATTAATGTTCTGGCTCATCAGCGTAATCGCGTCGATAACAGCCGGTAGTGAAATTGTCCTTTTATCTACACTGAAGTAATACAGTCAAAACAGAAATATTTCGTAAAAATTCTTTAAAACCCACAATAAAGAGAAACAGTTTGGTATGTCGATACAATGGTCGAGACGAGGCTTAAAATTTTATTGAATTAACCTAATACGTTTGCAAATCCGTTATAAGTGGAAATAAAGAAAAGAAACGCCACCTTTTTTTTTGGAATGCCATAACTCAATGGAAATGAAATGGTTTTCAAGTCGTATGATCGATCTGTTGACACTTTCCTTCTCTGGCTGCATGGAATTTCGGTTCCTTTCTTAACGTTATTGAGAGAAAAATTTTGTTGTAGTTTTTGGGTAATTGAGAAAATTTCGCTACGATCGCAGGTTCGAATCCTGCCTCGGGCATGGATGTGTGTGATGTTCTTAGGTTAGTTAGGTTTAATTAGTTCTAAGTTCTAGGCGACTGATGACCTCAGAAATTTAGTCGCATAGTGCTCAGAGGCATTTTTTGAGAAAATTTTCACAGTAGTTAGAAATTTCCATAGATCGATTAATTCCAATCGTCTATTTTTTTTTTTTTTTTTTTTTTTTTTGTAAAACATGGATGCTATAGTTGAAGTATCCTAAGTTTTGTCAGGAACGTTTCCTAGTATTCTCATGTTTCTTCGTTTAAAAATGTTTCTCCAATGCCACCTGTTGATTTTTTTTGGTATTTCCTCTTAGCTTGACTTATTAGTTCGGATCTCTCTAGTCCCAGATTTAAAGAAGAATTTTCGCATTACCGGTACCTTCTTTTTCTGCCGTCGCTGTGGTCGTATGTTTATTTACCTTGAGATCTTTCTATACCATGAGGGACGCAGTTTGTCTGTAATGTTTACCACTCTGAGCCTCTTAGCCGAACACATTCCTCTCAGGGACTGCGTGTTGTGTTGTCTTGATCATCATTTCATCCACATCCGGCGCGCAGATCGCCCAGTGCGGTGTCGAACGTAATAAGACCTGCACCAAGGCGGCCGGACCTGCCCCGCAATGGGGCCTCCCGGCCAATGACGCCAAACGCTCATTTCCATTTACCTGAACACATGAGTGATAACTTAAACTTTGGCTACCAAAGGTTGTATTGGGAGTGGGTGACGTCAGCTTGATGAGTCCTAATGATGGATATGACTGGATGGTTTTCGTTTGAGATGCTCCACGGTATAACCGATTTCTTTTTTAGATGCTTTCATGGACTGCCCACTTAGAAGAGAGGTAAGACGAACAGAGCTTTTTATTTGCTGAGGGCGCTGACCGCAAAGTACTGTAGTGTTAAGATTGCATTCCCACCAATAATATACATTTTGGTACCCAAGGTAAATTATCGGTCACGTGATCAGTTTCAATAACTGTTCTTCACCCTCCGCTTTCAGTTAAATGTATTTTATAACAGAAGCAAAGAGTGAAATTTGCAACGTAAGCATCCTTTGTCTGAATCAGTTTTCATTGTTTGTGTAAATGCTAAAAGAAGATCATAGTCTCATATTAGTACGATTCACTTCTGTGTCATCAGAATGATCTCAATGTAGTTCCAAGTTAAAGAAGCTTTTTGATTCATCTGACAACATTTCACTAAGTCTCTGTTGATACATCATGGACATGGGACATCGGCTAGTCACGTAATTATCAATAAATTCGCCAACAGCTGTGTCATTGAAATGTTATTCTATTTCATTTTATTTTGACTACCAGTTTGGGCTTACCACTATGCCATCTTCAGGCCCATATGCATATCTCAAGAATAAACGATATTGCAAACAAATGTTTGAAGAAAGTGCTTGGGATAAGGTTTTGAATTCATGTAATCCAGCGTGTACATAAAGTCTGGGAACACTTTCAATTATTTATTGCGCAAAAACTAAACATTGTATAGATATCATACATACTGTGTTTTGAATAGAAATTCCGAAAGTTTTTTTACAAACATGCGATTTGCGAACCATGACAGACGCGGCAGACGTCAATACGGTAATCGAATTCTTGCCATACCCGTCCCAGCATGACATCGTCGATTGTGGCAGTCGCTTCCCGTATTTTCTCCCGGAGCTCTGCTACATCACGTGGTAGAGGCGGTAAATGGCCTTTCTTGTTGGTGGCTTCTTACCGTACTTGGTTTTAAACATCCCTTGAAAAGCTGTAGCACACTTGTTTTCGTCGAACTGCAACACACAGAAAGCTCTCTCCCCGCCTGAACTCGCCATGTTTGCGACTAGCGCTGACTATCGGCAAATTACCAAACTACGCTGTAGTAGAATTCATGAGAAAAAGAAATTTCAGGGTTTCTCTTCAAAGTGACACATGCATGATATCTGCACAATGTTTGGTTCTTGTGCAATAAGTAATTGAAAGTGTTCCTGGACTTTATGTACACCCTGTATATGACACTGTATGACAATATCGTTTCTTCTTGAGAGATGCGTATGGGGCCTGAAGATGTTGTAGCGGAACACCGAAACTCGTAGCCAAAATAAAATAACATATCTCAGTTATACTGCTGTTGGCGAATTTCATTGATAAAGTTTCTGTCGCAGTTCGAATGCAAGTCTTAACACAACCGTACGGAGACGCCTGATACTAGTACGTGATAAGCTAGCTGCATTTCTGGAAAGACAGCAAAAATCTCTTTTGTAAGCAGCTTAAAGAAAATTAATGAGACAAACAGCAGCGCAGCGATTTCATTCAGGAACACGCAGTGCAGTGTTTCTTACGATGCAGTTAATCAAAACATAGCAAAGGTGCATTGTCCGTTGTGCAAGTAACAATTAATCGTAGCGCCAAAACAAAAACTGTGAGGTATAGTTAGAAAACTGTATCCATTTATAAATTATTCACATAATTCAGGAAGTGTATTTTCTAGCAGAACACAAATGCAGTACGGAACAGTTCGCCTTTCTGTGTGTTCTATACTGAAGAGCCAAAGAAACTGGTACACCTGCCTAATATCGTGTAGGTCCCTCGTAGGCACGCAGAAGTGCCGCAATACGACGTGGCATGGACTCGACTAATGTCTGAAGTACTGCTGGAGGGAACAGACACCATGAATTCTGCAGGGCTGTCCATCAGTTCGTAAAAGTACGAAGGGGTGGAGATCTCTTTTGAACAGCACGTTGGAAGGCATCCCAGATATACTCAATAACGTTGATGTCTGGGTAGTTTGGTGGCCAGCGGAAGTGTTCGTGGAGCCACTCTTTAGAAATTCTGGACGTGTGGGATGTCGCTTTGTCCTGCTGGAATTGTCGAAGTCCATCGGAATGCACAACGTATATGAATGGTTGCAGGTGATCAAACAGGATATTTATCTAAAGGTCACCTGCCAGAGTCGTATATAGACGTATCAGGGGTTCCGTATCACTCCAACTGCACACGCCCGACACCATTACAGAACCTCCTCCATCTTGAACAGTCCCTTGCTGACAATCCTGACACGCAGGGCTCATGGACTCACGAGGTTTTCTCCATTCCAGTACGCGTCTATCCGCTCGAAACAATTTGAAACGTGACTCGTTCGACAAAGCAACATGTTTCCAGCCGTCGACTGTACAATGTCGGTGTTTACGGGCCTAGGCGAGGTGTAAAGCTTTATGTCCTGCATTCATCAATGGTACACGAGTGTGCAATTGGCTCCGAAGGCCCATATCACTTACGTTTCGTTGATTGGTTCGCACCCTGACACTTGTTGATGGCCAAGTATTGAAATCTGCAGCAATTTGTCGAAGGGTCGCACTTCCGTCATGTTGAACGATTCTCTTCAGTGGTCGTTGGTCTCGTTCTTGCAGGATCTTTTCCGGCCGAAACGATGTCGTACATCTGATGGTTTACCGGAGTCCTTATATTCACGGTACAGTCACGAAACGGTCGTACGGGAAAATCCCCTTTTCATCGCTCCACCGGAGATTCTGTGTCCCGTCGCTTGTGCGCAGACTGAAAGACCACGTTCAAACTCACTTAAATCTTGATAAGCTGCCATTGTAGCAGCAGTAACCGATCTAACAACTGCGCTACACACTTGTTGTCTTATATAGGCGTTGTCGACCGCGGCGCCGTATTCTTCCTGTTTACGTATCTCTGTATTTGAATACGCATGCCTATACCAGTTTCCTTGGCGCTTCAGTGTAGACAGCCACTGTCTGTACTCAATCTCATTTACAGATTGCTAGATTCAGGTCAGAGCAGCTGACATCACACGCGTCGGATGTAATTCACCCAGCTACGTGCGCGTTCAAAAACAGTGTAGCAAAGAGATTACATACACGTCAGATTACATTAGCGACATTGCAGTCGGAATTTAGAGCACTTGCTTTCATCCTGCTAATAATGCGAGTTACTCTTTTCTTAATATCGGTTGAGGTATTACGTTTTATGCATACTATTCGGTCGACTTTCGCCCTTTACTGACGCGAGTTGCAACCCCTTGCCACCTAATACTAGCATGTGACATTGCGGCTCGTAAGGTAACTATGTCGGCGCGAGAGAAACGGCCTGGTGTAATAGTGCTTCGAATTCGAAGAGTTCGTCCACAGATTGAGCACCCTCTCACATGACAATGGCAGACCACACACAAGGGCTGCAACATGAGCGAGAATCCGACGTCTTGGGTTCACCACCAGTGATCATCCCCCTACAGACCTGAATTTTCCCCGTGCGGTTTTCATCTGTTTCCAAAACTCAAAGAACATCTTTGTGGTGTGCGTACTGTAAGACCTTCGGTACACACACCATCAGATTATTTGCCTTGGCGCTCTAGCGAAGTAGGCGAGTGTCAGCAATATGTTTCGTGGTCTTATCGTGGCGTGTTTATCTTCTGCCGTTAGGTCAGACGATAGAAATGCCACTTGCACGCTTAGAGTAGCAGATTGACGGTTACCAACTTTAATCAGAACTTTATTAATTTTCACACACATTTATTAAAATAATCACAATCATAAACCTTACTTAACTTGATTCTGGATGCTATTTACAATTGACAATCTGAAATTCCTATGGTCTTGGTACATTAATCTTATTCTCACATATCTCTGATACTTGACAAAGTGTCTATACATTTCTCTTCATGGCTATGTACAGGAATATGACAATCTTATTAGGCGCAGACTGAAACTTGACTATAGACTGGTACAGACAAATGCAGACTGATGCAGACTAATGCAGACTGACTAATCGGAGGTCTGTACTCTCGTTATAATACCTCGCGCATTCAGGTATCACTGCGCGAGTGTGATCCGCGAGGAGAAAAGGTTCTACGTTAGCAGCAATCTCATTGGCTGCGTTACATATTAATACGCGGATCGTCGGAAGCAGAATTTGGTCCGTCTCTAAGACAGCACCATCTCGTAGTGCGGAGACGGACGAGCGCTGCGCCTGCGCTGTTGTGCTTAGCGGGACGCGCTCTAGTGGGAAAGTTGTGTACGCGCTGACTACGCGGAACTATGTACACAACAATCTTCGTGGACTTCACTTTGATATTATGAAGCGATGTAAGCAGTGGTAAGGTTGTGGCTCCGTCAAAAAGACAGACGGTACCAACAAACTTGTCTCTTGATGGGAGAAATGTCCTCATCGCCAGGGGGTCCATTGAGAAACAAATACGTAGACGTGAAGACTAGAGATGAAAATGTTTAAAAATTTTGTTCATTTAAAAAGCGTGATGAGCTTCCACAAACAAAAAATCTGTGGCATTACTTTTGAGCACAGTGTGACACTGTACGGGGGCACGATGTTATTGTTAAAACATAATAAATAGAAGTTCATGGTACTGGTAAACTGTGCAAGGTGTGCAGTAGTGGTAATGAGAACCTTTCTTAAGTAAGAAGTTTCGTCACACACGACTTCTAAGCTTCAGCATAAATGTTTCAACCTATCATTATTCGTTATTCCATTAACTGATGATCTTTATTTGGACTGGATCCACGGCTGTGATGAACTGTTTCAATGATTTATTGCCGCATGTACCTCCCATTTTTCCCTTATTGGTTGTACGGTTGTACAATTTCGGTCTTGGACCACTATCAGGTGCCTATAAAAGGAATTCGTTGTATTAACACTAATTGTATTAACAATAAATCAGTTAACAGTAATTCAATGATCAGATATAAAACAAGTCTGATCTTACGATATGCCAGGAAGAATATAACTTACATTACAGAAAAGTTCTTTGATGGCCCAAGTCTCCGCTCCAGACTGCATTTAAGTCGCGCCCACCGTCACTGTGCCATTGGGTGCAGGTGTCATACAACTGAAATTATAATGGGTAAAAGTCACAGTTTTCAAAAATACTTATGTTCCATGTCCCAACACACTCGACATACATATTGCAGCTGCAGAATATGTAATGTGGGCATGCGACTACAAAACGGTAGTTGCCAAGAACTTATGCCGACGTATGCACAAATATACAAAGTCCGTGGACTCAATGTAAAAAATGCTGCACACAGGTGTTATTCCTTCAAGCGGACATGAAAGCCCTAAGCTAGATTGAATTAAAGTGAAAACGAAGGTATACGTTTACCAGTCGAATATCAAAATGCTATAAAATGTGCTCTTATAGTCATGTAATAAAATTAAGAAAAAATAAAATACATAATAAAATAAACTCACTACTACTTGTTAAAACTCGGAAGTATTCAGGGCCATGCAAATGAATACAAAATTGAAGTATAGAATTTGTATGAACGGAATACTACTGGATTTAAGGAAACAAAAAGTGATGTACAACGCCAAATATGTTGTGGTGGAAGTCGAATGTGATCATTGGGATTGACGTCCTGGTGTGAGTGGACCATGTCTAATGCTTATTTACCTCAACTGCTGGTAGTAGGTTTCTCCCTTTGATGATTTTCTGTAGCACTTCTGTGTCGATTTTTTATCTGTTCCCTTCTTTCAGCACAGATTCATGCTCCAATAGTCTAGCTGATATAGTCCTGCCTGTCTGAGAAATATACAGTTTGATGAAGTGAACGCAAGTGATTTTATAAACACGAGTCTTCCTTAACAAACATCATGGAGAAAGGTCGATGTGCGAGTGCTTAATACTTGTGCAGGTAGCAAAGAGTCTTTATCGTCAAACAGAAATTATAATAAATACAGAGAAATTGAAGACAACGCCAATAAAAATCGACAGAATGCGACAAGGATGCAGCCTTTACTAGTGTATTTATACATCGACAACAGTGTCGGACAGTGTAAATGGAAAATTAAACAAGGTGTCAGATTAATTCAGCCAATACACACACACAAATACGCTGCTGTCTGCCAATGAACAAATAAAATTCAGTAGACAGAAAATGACCGCCAGTTTGCAACACATCTGACAAATGAAAAATGTATTAACAATGACATGGAAAATTGGAAATTTGTGGTAAGGTCTTATGGGTCCAAAGTGCAGAGGTCATCGGTCCCTAAGCTTACACACTACTTGATCTAACTTAAACTACGCTAAAGACGACACACACAAACCCATTCCCGAGGGAGGACTCGAACCTCCGACAGGGGGAAGCAGCTCAGACCGTGACAAGACGCCCCAGACCGCTCGGTTACCCCGCGCGGCCAACTATGACGTGAAAATATTAGTAAAGGAAACCTGAAGTAGTGAAATTCATTGGGAAACTTCCAGTACAGTTCAAAATGGGAACAGATGAGGAGTCGATAGAAAAGATGTCACATTTCCGCTTTCAGGCAGTGATATTAGTAACGAGTGTGAACATAATTTCATCTACAAATTACAGAAGTTTCGAAACATGAATAACAAAATGCACACGTCACGATAAAAAGCCGAAGTTTTACAAAATAACAACTACCCCTATTCTAACTAAGGGCAGCGGATCTTTTACACTGAGAAAGATACAAGAAGAATGAAATGATGGTCATAGGGACACGTCACCAGGGACAGTAGAGACGACTGTCGAGTGGAAGGGTTAGCCCAGCAACAGCAACATCATTCACACTTTGCATGATGGCAATTTATTTGTGCAAGTTTAACCACTAAGTGCATGGACACAATGAAGCAAATGATAGAGTGAAATGCTGATCTCGCAATAAACAGCTTGTAGTCCAGAAAAATACGTCACAACACTCAGTAAAACAAACGTTCTTAGGGTGCGTGATATAAATTTTAGATTTAAGAAAATATGGACCTAGTGCTAACTAAAGTTGTAGTCAATAATGATCTATCTCCTCAAAACAGTTTAAACGAAATTCGCAATTTTAGAGAAATGCGCATCTGGCGCTTGTTAAACCATCTCTCAGTAACAATTTAGCTCTTCAAAACACTTTGAATAATATTTGGGGTTTTACATAAATGTGCGTGGTGCTTTGCTAATGACCTCCCAATTAACAGTTGTAATGCCCGCCCCGACAGCTGAGGGGTTTGCGCTGTGTCTTGGTCATACAGTCGCGGTGTTGTAGTGCAACGGGGAGGAGACGGGTTCAAATCGCTCTTGCCGGCACGGTAGCTCAGCGTGTTCGGTCAGAGGGTTTAGTTACCCTCCGTAATAAAAAAAACTGAGTGAACGGATCAACGAAAAACCTGAACGGGTGACATCGAACGTCCGCCACGAACAAATTAAACGAACAATGTAGAACAAAATGAGGTTTAAATATTAAAAAAAAGTGGTCAGCGTGACGGCTTGCCATCCTACGGGCTCGGGTTCGATTCCCGGCTGGGTCGGGGATTTTTTCCGCTCAGGGACTGGGTGTTGCGTTGTCTTCATCATCATTTCATCCCCACCCGGCCCGAAGGTCGCCCAATATGGCGTCGAATGTAATAAGACCTGCACCACGGCGGCCGGACCTGCCCCGCAAGGGGCCTCCCGGCCAATGACGCCAAACGCTCATTTACAACAGTTCTAATTAAGAACCATGCGCCACCGCTCTCACCAAGGCTTTAACCGATGGAAACTCAGGTTACTAGATATTTAAGATGAAAACGCGCCACGGCGCTCAACATATGGTTAATTAACAGGGCAGCGCGAGTTAAGCAGGGAACTTAAATCTTAACAGCCATCGGAAGAGAGCCACATGTGCTCAGTAAAGTAAGACGCGTACAGTTTAGTTGTTCTACAGCTCCGGCCTCGAACCTCAACAGACCGACAGGAGATGGCTTGGCCTTTGCTAACACCAGAACGTCGGTCGGTCGGTCGCTAAAAAAAAAAAAAAAAAAAAAAAAAAAAAAAAAAAGAGAGAGAGAGAGAGAGAGCGTCACCAGACACGTGGCCAACCAGGGCAGCGGGAACCCGCCCCCGGCTTTCGCCTGCTTACTGGGAGTGTAATACAGGCTCACGGGTGGACAGGACTACAACAGACTTAAATTTTAAATCAACAAATTGTTAAACACAAGGATGAACAATTACAAATGAGTAACGAAGCTGTTCCACTTGAGGGAAGCGAGAGTGACGTTCCTACATTGGTCTGGACAGACAATGTCTATACACATTATCAATGGTTCGAATTGAGAGCGTATTGGTCAGTGTAGCTTCGCTAGCAAAGTCGGCTGTACAACTGGGGCGAGTGCTATGACGTCTCTCTAGACCTGCCGTGTGGCAGCGCTCGGTTTGCAATCACTGACAGTGGCGACACGCGGGTCCGACGTATACTAGCGGACCACGGCCGTTTAAAGGCTACCACCTAGCTAGTGTGGTGTCTGGCAGTGACACCACACTCCTCCCCCGCAAATCGGCGAATGGTTGTGTTATAAGGCTTCCGCCCGCCGTGGGGAGGACCCCATGTTGACGTATGCGACGAGGTGGGAAGCCTAACAGGCGAGGCTGTGCCACCCGCACCCGGCCATTCGGTCCGAGGGGAGCTAGGAAACGCCTGAAAACCTAGTCCAGGGTGCACGCCAACATGCGGTGTATGCGCCCGTAAAGAGACAGGACGGGCCGAAGATACGACCTCCATCGGGGCGGGGCAGCCGACGGGCGAAGACGACATCTGGTCCGGAGCGGGCAAGAGGTCCATGTCGGAGGACAGCTGGTCACGGGAAGCGATCGGCGGCGCGTGACCCAGGGAGGCTCTTGGCGGTTGCGGCGAAGCGTCCACTGCGGGCGGCGCCGGCGGGAAAACAGGCGGCGGCAGCTGCGGCGCGTCGCCAGTGGGCAAAATGGAAGGCAGTGTCGGTAACACCTGGGGATGAGGCGAGCCAGTAGATGGGTCCCCAGGGCGCTGACCGGACGGCACCGCCACTGAAAGCAGACGGGGAGCGGCAGAACCCGTGCGACGACAGAGGCGCAGCTGATTGAGATGCTGACGCACCTCACCAGAGGCCCCCAAAACCAGATACATAGCACGGCCGACGCAGCGAAGAATGCGCACTGCGAGCCAACGCTGTGAACCTCGATAGGTGCGATAGAATACAACGTCGCCTGGAGCAAAAGCAGGTGGCTGTCGCTGCACAGGAACCTGATGCGGCGGATGCAGCAAAGACATCAAGGTTCGATGAGGACGACCGTGGAGCAGCTGAGCCGGCAAGCGACCATCTCGGGGCTGAGAGCGATACGAAGACAAAAAGAGCAATAACGCGTCCTCCCGAGAATGCGACTCTTTCAACTTCAACATCTGTGACTTGAAAGTCCGGACCAATCGTTCAGCGGCACCGTTTGACTGAGGCGAAAACGGCGCGGATGTCAGATGTTGAATACCATTGGCCTTGCAGAATGACTGAAATTCTGTGGACGTGAATTGTGGGCCATTGTCGGAAACAATAGTCTGTGGAAGACCTCCTATGCAAAAGATAGCAGATAACGCTTGGATGGTGGCAGATGATGTCGTGGAAGACATCCGGACAACAAAAGGAAAATTACTGAATGAAACTACCACAACCAACCATCGAGCATTCCAGAATGGACCAGCAAAATCGATGTGCAAGCGTTGCCAAGGGGAAGTGGCTTTCGGCCATGCAAAGAATTTCCGCGGCGGTGCGGATTGTTGTTTGGCACACGCCATGCAAGAAGAGCACATATTCGTAATCGCAGCATCGATTCCGAACCAAGTACAGTGCTGACGAGCAAGTTGTTTCGTTCGCACTATACCCCAATGTCCTTGGTGGAGAAGCTGTAAGACAGAGGACTGTAACGAACGTGGGACCACGACCCTGGACTGATCGTTATCAGAAAGCATCAGCAAAGCACCACGTCATACAAAAAATCTCTCCTTGTGAGCAAAAAATTGGCGAACCAACGGATCCGCGATCTGTGACTTTGACAAGGGCCATTGCGTGGCAACAAAACGCAAAACGGTTGCAAGGACAGGGTCAGCAGCTGTGGCTGTAGCTACACGACGAAAATCAATCGGAAACAATTCGACCACGTCATCGGTTTCCGCATCAATGAACATGCAAGCAAGTTCGGAAGAATCGAACGCTCTATCCTCAGCAACAGGCAAACGGGACAACGCATCGGCGTTTCCGTGCTTAGCAGTGGACCGATGCAAGATATCGTAGCGTTACTGCGAGAGGAAAATAGACCAGCGAATGAATTTCTGCGCTGTACGTGGAGGTACAGGCTTCGTCGGATGAAAAAGCGATGTCAAAGGTTTGTCGTCTGTGATGATGGTAAAGTGATGACCATACAAGAAATCATGAAACTTAGTAACACCAAATACGAGAGCCAAAGCTTCTTTCTCGATCTGTGAGTAATTTCTTTGCGCAGACGAGAGCAATTTGGACGCAAAGGCAATAGGGCGATCGTGTGATCCATCTTTGTGCGCAAGCACAGCACCGATCCCGAAATCCGATGCATCTACCATCAACAAAAGGGGTTTCCGGGGATCGAATGGCGTCTGGCAAGTATGTGAAAGCAACGCCGATTTCAACTGGCGAAAGGCTCGTTCGCATTCCGTCGTCCAGACAAACGGAACACCTTTGCGGCGTAAGCGATGAAGCGGAGCTGAAATGGAAGAGGCATGTGGCACATAGTTATGGTAGTAATTAATTTTTCCCAGCACACTCTGCAGCTGCTTCAAATTCTGCTTCGAAGGCAAGTCCTGTATGGCACGGAGGTGCTCTGGACAGGGATGTATGCCTTGGGCATTGAGTACATGGCCCAGATAGGATAAGCAAAAAAACACACATTTGTCCTTCAGCAAGCGAAGACCATTTTGTCGCAAGACCTGAAATAATGTTCTGAGATTGGCTAAATGTTCTTCTTCCATCTTTCCGGAGATCACAAAATCATCCAGATAGTTTGCTGCAGTAGGGATCGAGGCACAAACAGTTTGCAGATATTGCTGAAACAATGCAGGGGCGGATGCACACCCGAATGGCAGTCGTTTGAATTGATACAAACCAAGATGCGTGTTAAACACCAAGACGCGCTGGGATTCGTCGTCCACTGGTATTTGCAAGTACGCATCTGCTAGGTCCAATTTCGAAAAATATTTACCCGGGCACAGTTTGTCAAAAAGATCTTCCAGGCGGGGTAAAGGAAAAGTTGCAATCACTAGTTGTGGATTCACTGTAGCTTTGAAGTCCACACAAAGTCTCAATTTCCCAGAAGGTTTGGGCAATATTACTAAGGGTGAAGCCCAGAGAGAAGCCTGCACACGTTCAATCACACCTTGTGATTCCAAATCGTGTAATGTTCTTACGACCTCATCACGCAATGCGTGGGAAACATTGCGCGCTCGGAAAAATTTCGGTTGCGCGCTTACTTTCAGTTCCAAATGTGCTTTATAGTTTTTAGCGCAACCAAGGCCCAGCGCAAAAATGTCTGCAAATTCTTCACAGAGACGAGAAACACTGGCTGAAGGCACAGTCTGGTTCACTGATAGGACCTGATTTACTATAGACAAGTTAAACAACTGAAATAAATCTAAACCAAACAAGTTCACTGCAGAAGAAGAACGAAGGACGTAAAAAGACACAAGTTTTGTTTGTCCCTCGTATGTTGCAAGAAGGCTGCACTGTCCTAACACAGGGATATCCTGACCGGAATAGCTAGTTAACTTAACATTTGCTGTACTCAACGGAGGTGTGCCCAGTTGTTTGTACGTGTCTTTATTGATGAGGGAAACTGCAGCTCCGTTATCGAGCTGGAATGGTATCACGGTGCCATGAATGTCCAAGTCTACAAAAAGTTTATCGTCCTGCTGACGACAAGAGCGACTGTCTCGTGCTACGTGAACAGACACTGGTACAGAAGCACTTGCTACTTGACGTGATTTCCTGCGATGTCGACGCACACTATTTGTGGGATGAACACAGTCAATGTTAGAAAGAGTGGCACTGGGCGGAGTGGAATTAACTACATGAATTTCCATGGGCGAATGTTCACGAGCCTGAGTATTCTTGGTTCGAATCCGATTCCAGTGCGAAGCAAAGGGCCTGGAATGGTTGTTAGTGTCCGATCTGAGCTTTTTCTGGCAAACACTTTGAACATGTCCTTTTCTATTACAGAAAAAGCAAATAGCTTGGCGTGACAGGCAATTCTCACGCGAATGTCTAGTAGCACACCGCGGGCATGATTTTAGCACTGCATTTGCTTGCTTGCGCGGCACACGTAGCTGCGCGGACGGGCGCGAGGGCTGTTTACCGTTCCGTGCAGCGCGCCCGGCGGGCCGGTTAATGTGACACACAGCTGGCGAAGTTTCAAATGATTCCTGAGCAAAGTCAAGTGTGTCTTGCTGATCCAGTATGTCTATCACTTGTTGAAGGGAGGGATTGACTAGTTTCAAAATTTGTTCTCTTACACGAACATCAGAAACGTTCTGTGCAATTGCATCACGTACCATAGTATCTGAATAAGGGAGTCCACATTCACACTCAAAAGCACAATCCCTAGTAAGGCCTTGCAAAGCCATGACACAAGTAAATTAAGGCAAGATCAATTGGTACAAACGCGATTTAGCTCGTCGCCAACTGCAGTGGCGTGGCAAGACAGCCAAGCCACTCGGAGGTAGCCGAAAGTCACGCATTAAGCTCACGCAGATTGACGTGAGGTCTGGAACAAGGTAAAGTAATTATCCTATAAAGAAAAGAACGTAGTTCTTGGAATACTTAGCTTTAATCCACAATTGGAGAACATCGCTCTTGTTTAGACATTATTACACTGAATATAAACTGGTAATGGCGCCATGCTAGGTCGTAGCAAATGACGTAGCTGAAGGCTAAGCTAACTATCGTCTCGGCAAATGAGAGCGTATTGGTCAGTGTAGCTTCGCCAGCAAAGTCGGCTGTACAACTGGGGCGAGTGCTATGACGTCTCTCTAGACCTGCCGTGTGGCGGCGCTAGGTCTGCAATCGCTGACAGTGGTGACACGCGGGTCCGACGTATACTAACGGACCGCGGCCGATTTAAAGGCTACCGCCTAGCAAGTGTGGTGTCTGGCAGTGACACCACAATATCAACTGCGTTTTTCTAAACAGGAACCATTATTTTTTGTTACATATTCGTGTAGTACGTAAAGAAATACGAATGTTTTAGTTGAACCACATTTTTCGCTTTGTGATATATGGCCCTGTAATAGTCACAAACGTATAAGTACGTGGTAACACGTAACATTTCGCCAGTGCGGACGATGTTTGCTTCGTGATACATTACCCATGTTAAAACGGACCGTTTACCAATTGCGGAAAAAGGTCGCTATCGTGTTGATGTATTGCTATTGTGATCAAAATGCCCAACGGGCGTGTGCTATGTATGCTGCTCTGTATCCTGGACGATATCATCCAAGTGTCCGGACTGTTCGCCGGATGGTTATGTTATTTAAGGAAAGAGCAAGTGTTCAGCCACATGTGAAACGTCAACCACGACCTGCAACAAATGATGATGCCCAAGTAGGTGCTTTAGCTGCTGTCGTGGCTAATCCTCACATCAGTAGCAGACAAATTGCGCGAGAATCGGGAATCTCAAAAACGTCGGTTTGAGAATGCTACATCAACATCGATTGTATCCGCCCATATTTCTGTGCATCAGGAATTGCACAGCGATGACTTTGAACGTCGTGTACAGTTCCGCCACTGGGCACAAGAGAAATTACGGGACGATGACAGATTTATTGCAGGCGTTATATTTAGCGACGAAGTGTCATTCACCAACAGCGGTAACGTAAACCGGTATAATATGCACTATTGGACAACGAAAATCCACGATGGCTGCGACAAGTAGAACATCAGCGACCTTGGTTGGTTAATGTATGGTGCGGCATTGTGGGAGGAAGGATAATTGTCCTCCATTTTATCGATGGCAATCTAAATGGTGTGATGTATGCTGATTTCCTACGTAATGTTCTACCGATGTTACTACAAGATGTTTCAAAAAATGGTTCAAATGGCTCTGAGCACTATGGGACTCAACTGCTGTGGTCATAAGTCCCCTAGAACTTAGAACTACTTAAACCTAACTAACCTAAGGACAGCACACAACACCCAGCCATCACGAGGCAGAGAAAATCCCTGACCCCGCCGGGAATCGAACCCGGGAACCCGGGCGTGGGAAGCGAGAACGCTACCGCACGACCACGAGATGCGGGCCAAGATGTTTCACTGCATGACAGCATGGCGATGAACTTCCAACATGATGGATGTCCGGCACATAGCTCGCGTGCGGCTGAAGCGATATTGAATAGCATATATCATGACAGGTGGATTGGTCGTCGAAACAGCATACCATGGCCCACACGTTCACCGGATCTGACGTCCCCGGATTTCTTTCTGCGGGGAAAGTTGAAGGATTTTTGCCATCGTGATCCATCGACAACGCCTGACAACATGCGTCAGCGCATTGTCGATGCATGTGCGAACATTACGGAAGGAGAACTACTCGCTGTTGAGAGGAATGTCATTACACGTATTGCCAAATGCATTGAGGTTGACGAACATCATTTTGAGCATTTATTGCATTAATGTGGTAATTACAGGTAATCACACTGTAACAGGATGCGTTCGCAGAAATGATAAGTTCAAAGAGGTACATGTATCACATTGGAACAACCGAATTAAAGTGTTCAAACGTACCTACGTTCCGTACTTTAATTTACAAAACCTACCTGTTACCAACTGTTTGTCTAAAATTGTGAGCCATATGTTTGTGACTATTACAGCGCCATCTATCACAAAGCGAAAAAAGTGGTCCAACTAAAACATTCATATTTCTTTACGTACTACACGAATATGTAATTAAATGGGGGTTCCTATTTAAAAATAGCACTTGATACCCTCGTGACCTATGGCAGCGCCTTCTAGCGGGCCGACCATAGCGCCATCTGGTTTCCTCCTTCAAGCTAGACAAGTTTCGTTCTTTGTAGTTTTTTCGTTTGACGCTTATCTCGTGAGGCAGCAACCCCCGCGACATGGGCTGCAGGCCAGTTGCTGACTGCCTCACCTTTGCACAGCGCGGCGCCCCCTCTGCATCCCACGGCCCCACCCGTTGCCGACGGACCACTCGTGTCCCTCTCTCGGACTTTCCTTATACAGCCAGCCACAGGCAGTTGTGCATGCAGCGATCGCGAACCAGACCACTAGTGAGTGATATGTGGAATCGAGCGCCACGGCTCAAAGAATGCAGTCAGCTACAACGACACTATTAACGAAAGTTAAGTTATGTATCTTCAGAGATCAAATAAAAAGAAGGATGTAAGAGAATACCCTAATGTATACTGCAGTAACAAGAAAAAGCAGTTCTAGGTTACATAAAATGGGAACATCGTGTCAACACAATCGGAAAGACAGATTATTGTAGGGGAAGTGTTCGACGGCTGTGCAACAGACGGCTGCAGTGAAGACAGGCAACTAACTCGACGAGGCGAAACAGAAGATTGTTAATAAATCTGTTTCATCCTTGCTGGTGAATAAAATATGAGTGGTGATTCCTCTTTTTCCTCACAATTATAAAAAAGATTACGATACACACCATATATTTTACAATTAACAAGGTCTCTAGAAGAGCGTAGCGTTCCAAAAGATTGGAAAAGGGCACAGGTCATCTCCGTTTTTAAGAAGGGACGTCGAACAGATGTGCAGAACTGTAGACTTATATCTCTAACGCCGATCAGTTGTAGAATTTTGGAGCACGTATTATGTTCGAGTATAAGGACTTTTCTGGAGACTAGAAATCTACTCTGTAGGAATCATCATGGGTTTCGAAAAAGATCGTGTGAAAGCCACCTCGCGCTATTCGTCCACGAGACTCAGAGGGCCATAGACACGGGTTCTCAGGTAGATGCCGTGTTTCTTGAGATCCGCAAGTCGTTCGATACAGTTCCCCTCAGTCGCTTAGTGAACAAAGTAAGAGCATTGGGACTATCAGACATATTGTGTGGTTGGATTGAAGAGTTTCTAGATAACAGAACGCAGCATGTCATTCTCAATGGAGAGAAGTCTTCCGAAGTAAGAGTGATTTCAGGTGGGCCACAGGGGAGTGTCGTAGGACCGTTGCTATTTGCAATATATATAAATGACCTTATGGATAAATCGGAAGTTCACTGAGGCTTTTTTCGGATGATGCTGTAGTATATCGAGAGGTTGTAACAATGGAAAAATGTACTGAAATGCAGGAGCATCTGCAACGAATTGACACATGGTGCAGGGAATGGCAATTGAATCTCAATGTGGACAAGTATAATGTGCTGCGAATACATAGAAAGAAAGATCCTTTACCATTTAGCTACAATATAGCATGTCAGAAACTGGAAGCAGTTAATTCCAAAAATTATCTGGGAGTAGGCATTAGGAGTGATTTAAAATGGAATGACTATATAAAATTAATCGTCGATAAAGCAGATGCCAAACTGAGATTCTACATCTACATCTACATCCATACTCCGCAAGCCACCTGAAGGTGTGTGGCGGAGGGTACCTTGAGTACCTCTATTGGTTCTCCCTTCTATTCCAGTCTCGTATTGTTCGTGGAAAGAAGGATTGTCGGTATGCCGCTGTGTAGGCTCTCTCAGATTTTATGCTCATGATCTCTTCGCGAGATATACGTAGGAGGGAGCAATATACTGCTTGACTCCTAGGTGAAGGTATGTTCTCGAGACTTCAACAAAAGCCCGTACCGAGCTACTGAGCGTCTCTCCTGCAGAGTCTTCCACTGGAGTTTATCTATCATCTCCGTAACGCTTTCGCGATTACTAAATGATCCTGTAACGAAGCGCGCTGCTCTCCGTTGGATCTTCTCTATCTCTTCTATCAACCCTATCTGGTATGGATCCCACACTGTTGAGCAGTACTCAAGCAGTGGGCTAACAAATGTACCGTAACCTACTTCCTTTGTTTTCGGATTGCATTTCTTTAGGATTCTTCCAAAGAACACGGGTTCCCAGGTAGGAGCTATTCGCACGAAGTAATGGCCGCTATCGACTATCAAGTTGATTCCGTATTTCTAGATTCCCGGAAAGTTTTTGACACCGTTCCTCACAAGCGACTTCTAATCAAACTGCGGGCCTATGGGGTATCGTCTCAGTTGTGCGGCTGGATTCGTGGTTTCCTGTCAGGAAGGTCGCAGTTCGTAGTAATAGACGGCAAACCATCGAGTAAAACTGAAGTGATATCAGGTGTTCCCCAGGGAAGCGTCCCGGGACTTCTGCTGTTCCTGATCTATATAAATGACCTGGGTGACAATCTGAGCAGTTCTCTTAGGTTGTTCGCAGATGATGCTGTAATTTACCGTCTAGTAAGGTCATCCGAAGACCAGTATCAGTTGCAAAGCGATTTAGAAAAGATTTCTGTATGGTGTTGCAGGTGGCAGTTGACGCTAAATAACGAAAAGTTTGAGGTGATCCACATGAGTTCCAATAGAAATCCGTTGGAATTCGATTACTCGATAAATAGTACAATTCTCAAGGCTGTCAATTCAATTAAGTACCTGGGTGTTAAAATTACGAACAACTTCAGTTGGAAAGACCACATAGATAATATTGTGGGGAAGGTGAGCCAAAGGTTGCGTTTCATTGGCAGGACACTTAGAAGATGCAACAAGTCTACTAACGAGACAGCTTACACTACACTCGTTCGTCCTCTGTTAGAATATTGCTGCGCGGTGTGGGATCCTTACCAGGTGGGATTGACGGAGGACATCGAAAGGGTGCACAAAAGGGCAGCTCGTTTTGTATTATCACGTAATAGGGGAGAGAGTGTGGCAGATATGATACGCGAGTTGGGGTGGAAGTCATTAAAGCAAAGACTTCTTTCGTCGCGGCGAGATATACTTACGAAATTTCAGTCACCAACTTTCTCTTCTGAATGCGAAAATATTTTGTTGAGGCCAACATACAAAGGTAGGAATGATCATCAAAATAAAATAAGAGAAATCAGAGCTCGAACTGAAAGGTTTAGGTGTTTCCCGCGCGCTGTTCGGGAGTGGAATGGTAGAGAGAGAGTATGATTGTGGTTCGACGAACCCTCTGCCAAGCACTTAAATGTGAGTTGCAGAGTAATCGTGTAGATGTAGATGTAGAAGATAAAATCAGAGAGATTAGAGCCCACACAGAGGCATACCGACAATCTTTCTTCCCACGAACAACACGAGACTGGAATAGAAGGAAGAACCGATAGAGGTACTCAAGGTACCCTCCGCTACACACCGTCAGGTGGCTTGCGGAGTATGGATGTAGATGTAGATTTGTTAGGCTATGATGATTAGTTTTTTTCTCTATTTATTCCTCCTTTATTATTCAGTGCAAATAAATTTTAAGGTTAGACGAATTTTTTTTCCGTTCATTACCATATCTACACTCAAGCACTGGTGTACTCACTGAATGACCGTGTCTATTTGCACTTGTGACTTTTGAATTGTTTTTTCCTCTGGAATTTAAAAGTTTAATAAACGCTGGGTAGACGTATAATTAATGCCTAAATGCCAGAATAGTGTACGACAGCGACATAATATCTGTCTTCATGCAGACCTCCACTGTATACGTTTCAAGTGCTGTAATGGCGCCCTGCCGCTCGGTCACTACGGCACTGACCGACGCGCGACGCTCATCGACGGCTACGTGCGGGCGCCGCCGCCACACACTGGCAGCTCGCACAGCGCAGGCCGCCGCTACGAGGTCGCCCACTGATCGACCTTCAACAGCCTGCAGGTTGTGAAATCGGTTCCACTCTGCGCAAAACGTAACGGCTTGCGAAGGCCGCGCAGATGCAACACGCCGGACGCGTAATTACGAGTAATTCAATTTGCACAAAACAAAAATATGAACGCATTCACTTATCTACATCGTCAAGGCAAGAAGTAAAATAACCGCATGTATTTCAATAAACTATAGCGCCGCCTACCCAACGTAACACAGGATACTTAGTCAGGGTACTAAATCACTCCCATATTCGCGAGGGAATGAGCTTACAGTGCACAAAGGGGAGTTACGTTCAATAATGCAACTACACCCCCGTAAAAAAATTAGTATGCCTGGAAAAACGACGCCCGTTTTGATCCGTTGACGCCATAATCTGCCTGAGGGATAGTAGATGTAATTATTGTGCTCGCGTAAGCTGTTGCCAGCACTCCCTCGGCTAAGAGGTTCAAATGGTTCAAATGGCTCTGAGCACTATGGGACTCAACTGCTGAGGTCATTAGTCCCCTAGACCTTAGAACTAGTTAAACCTAACTAACCTAAGGACATCACACACATCCATACCCGAGGCAGGATTCGAACCTGCGACCGTAGCGGTCTCGCGGTTCCAGACTGCAGCGCCTAGAACCGCACGGCCACTTCGGCCGGCAGGCTAAGAGGTAGCGCGAAGATCGACAGTAGGCGCTGTGTCGAGCGCGCCCGTCACCAGAGAGGCCGAGCAACGCCTCACCGTCCAGTTTGATGCCTGTCATTAATTTGCATTGCGGGCTCTGTTCACGCCTTGGGCTACGAGAGTACATAGAGTCTGATTGTAGAAAGATTACCAATACTGTCTGCAAGAGGACTATTAGAGATGAGCTCGTACCACCACACATGGACGGGAGGACGACGGTTCAATCCCGCGTCCGGACATCCTGATTTAGATTTTCCGTGATTTCCCTAAATCACTCCAGGCAAATGCCGGGATGGTTCCTTTGAAAGGGCACGGCCGACTTCCTTCCCCATCCTTCCCTAATCCGATGAGACCGATGACCTCGCTGTCTGGTCTCCTTCCCCAAACAACCCCAACCCCACAACACATGGACACCATAAAGTTAAGTAGCAGCTATCTCTTTATGTGAACAAGGAGCCGTGTTAATCCACGTGTGCATTTGTGTTCAAGAAAGAGGATACCAGCCACCCATAATAAAATCCTCTCACTTGCTTCCTACGGTACTAGACTCTACAGTGGCGACAAAGACACTACAATGATAATGGTTTCGAAGTCGTCTTCCAACAGACAGTGTTGTGGCGTAGCTACCTTAGCGCTACTTGTGTCTATCCTTTGATAAGGAATCCTCACACCCAGAATGTTCAGTGTGGTGCAGACGTGTGAAGCAAGCAGGCGATCGTGCCATGGAGACACATTCGTGCTTCCTACATATGAATGAGTGTGAAAGATGTGGTGTCACCGCCAGACACCACACTTGCTAGGTGGTAGCCTTTAAATCGGCCGCGGTCCGTTCGTATACGTCGGAGCCGCGTGTCGCCACTATCAGTGATTCCAGACCGGACGCCGCCACACGGCAGGTCTAGTCTAGAAAGACTCCCTAGCACTCGCCCCAGTTGTACAGCCGACTTTGCTAGCGATGGTTCACTGTCTACATACGCTCTCATTTGCAGAGACGACAGTTTAGCGTAGCCTTCAGGTACGTCATTTGCTACGACCTAACAAGGCGCTATATTCAGTTACTATGTCTTCTGAACAGATAATATTGTGACTCATGTACCGTCAAGAGCGACGTTCATCATTAATGGATTAAAGTTAAGTAGCAAACTAATTACGTCCGCTTTCTGAATTCTAATTCCTTGTCATGTTCCGGACCTCACGTCAATACAGTTCTTCCCTCCTCACGCCAGCCTGCGTGAGGTAAAACGCGTGCATTTCGGCCTCCATTCATAACACGGTGTTGGCTCTTCTGCCAGCACAACAAAACGGCCAAATTGTGGCCTTCCGAATGACTGGGTTGTCCTTCCGGAGAATAGCTACACAAGTTAGCCGTGCTGCCTCAGTTGTGCAGTGACGCTGCTATCAGTGGTCACGTGAATACTCTCACTCTCATGCGCCAGTTTCTGGATGTCTGCGGAGCACAGACGCCCGCCAGAATCATCGTATTGTAAGGGCAGCAGTGGCACATTGTACAGCTACCACAACACAGAGGAGAGGTTAGGTTGGGTCGATTTGGCGGTGGAGACGAAACTGCGAGGTCATCGGTGTCATTGGAGTAGGGAAGAATGGGGAAGGAAGTCGGTCGAGCCCTTTCAAAGGAACCATGAAGGCATTTGCCCGAAGCTATTTAGGGAAATCACGAGAAACCTAGATCAGGATGGCAGGACACGGGATTGAACCGTCGTCCTCCCGAAAGCGAGTCCAGTGTGCTTACCACTGCGCCACTTAGCTCGAGAAGCGAGGTCTTGTGTCAACGCGAACTGTTGCAGACTGGTTATTGGCAGTGGGACTACCGGTACGCTCACCTCTAGCCCATCTTTCACTCAAGTCACAGCATCAACGAGCAAGGCTCGACTTGTGCCGTCACTGCATCACTTGGAAGGGAGAATGGCGCAGCGTCGTCTTCAGTGACGAAAACAGACACTGTGTGTATGCAAGTGATTGTGGTTTGTGCGTATGACATAGGCTTAGTGAACGCTGTCCTGAAGAGCGCATTTGTCCAAGACACACTGGTCCCACAAACAGGCCTTATGGTCTGGGGCGCGGTAAGCTGCAACACTCGTTCACCTCTGGTATTTCTGGAGGGAACGTTATCCAGCGCTTGATATGTGCAGAATGTTGTTAGAGTTTGTTACGTTCTAGTGGTGTAAGGTTGATCCGTAGTGGAATAACCGGACAAAATAAGGACAGAACACAATTCTTAGCAAGATTTTTATTTACACTGCTCAGGAAAAGTCACATTACCAGTTGCGCCAGCAGGAGCTTGAGGTATTAAGACAAAACCACACAATTAGATGAAATAATTTAAGAAAAATTCCTCATAATCGATAAAACCACCTGTTAAAGTGGCTCTGCGCACTATGGGACTCAACATCTGGGGTCATCAGTCCACTAGAACACGGAACTACTTAAACCTAACTAACCTAAGGACATCACACACATCCATGCCCGAGGCAGGATTCGAACCTACGACCGTAGCGGTCGCGCGGTTCCAGACTGAAGCGCCTAGAACCTCTCGGCCACCCAGGCCGGCCAACCTGTTAAAGTTCTTTTCCTTTGTTAAAAGCGTAAACTGTTAAGTACAAAGCACACGATTGTCCCAAATGACAATGTTTTACAATAAGTATAACATCAGAGG
Organism: Schistocerca piceifrons; assembly: GCF_021461385.2. Lineage (NCBI taxonomy): Eukaryota > Metazoa > Arthropoda > Insecta > Orthoptera > Acrididae > Schistocerca > Schistocerca piceifrons. Next base: position 566,078,370 of record NC_060143.1, read on the forward strand.
AAAGCAGTCTTCAAAACAGGCACGCAATAAACCTTCTCTAGTATATTTTTGACTATAACGCAACCCATAATTCGGATTTTTCTAAAAGGAGTTCATTAAAAGTGTTGTGTCTAGGAATCCTGCATACTCGGTTCACTAGACAATCATCTAAACAACTCGTATTAATGATTTTTGTTAAAAAAAACAATTTCAATATTTAACTTTGATATATGTGTCGCAAGCAAAGGGTGACATACAAAATAATCAGTCTTCAAATGGTTCAAATGGCTCTGAGCACTATGGCACTTAACATCTGAGGTCACCAGTCTCCTAGAACTTAGAACTACTTAAACCTAACTAACCTAAGACCATCACACACATCCATGCCCAAGACAGGATTCGAACCTGCGACCGTAGCAATCGCACCTAGAACCGCTCGGCCACTGCAATCAGTCTTCTTCAGAATAGACAAACTCAAGTGTGTGCTACGTAGTGGGCTGCCGCCAGTTGTGTGCGGCGTTTATGTGCGGCGTTTATGTCCTCTTCATATAGGGGCCGCTCCTGTTGCGTTGTCGTCCTGGAGGGAGGTCCGTCAACGTGCGATTGCGTAATCTCCTTCTCACAGCCGTCTCTTCTCTTTCGTCCCCTACTGGCGTGCCGGCGCTGACTTTACGCCGTAATATCCCCCCCCCTCCCCCCCCCGAAAGCGACGGACCGTCGTCGCATATGGAGCAAGACATCTGGAGGGGGGACGGGGGGAGGGGCAGACAGGAGCGTGGACGCTCTGATGGACCGGAAGCTGTGGCAGCAGGGTAGGTCAGAGTTCCTGTCGTGCCCCGCCATCCCGCCTCCGCTCTGGTGGAAACGTTCCCCGAAAAAGGCCGACAAGTGTGCGCGCCCACCTCCCGAGGCCCATCCCAAGATGTAGAAGTGGCGGCCGCTTCGGCGTGGGAGGGTGCAGCCCCATCAGTAGGACGGGAGGAGGCGTAGGAGGCGAGGGTTCTGTCTTCATGGGGTCGTCCCGCGCTGTCGTGATGACACCCTCTGGCGGCTGCTGTGGCTGCGCTGTCCTCGGGGTCCGTGAATCTTGGGGAAGAGATACAGAAGGATCACCGTGCACATGACAGTGGCGAATTTGACTGCGATGTCGGCGCTGCAATCGGCCTGGGCCTGAAATGAGACACAGGCATGCGCCAAGTCGACGGCGATGAACAGTTGCATTCTTGTACCCTGGTGTGTGCAGTGCAAAGTTTGGCCATCTGCTGCTTGAAGGTTCTGACAAAACGTTCCGTATTCGCTGTAGGACTGTGGATGGAACGTCGCACTAGTTAGATCTACATCTACATCTACACACATACTCCGCAATCCACCATACGGTGCGTGGCGGAGGGTACCTTGTACCACAACTAGCATCTTCTCTCCCTGTTCCACTCCCAAACAGATAGAGGGAAAAATTACTGCCTATATGCCTCTGTACGAGCCCTAATCTCTCTTATCTTATCTTTGTGGTCTTTCCGCGAAATGAAAGTTGGCGGCAGTAAAACTGTACTGCAGTCAGCCTCAAATGCTGGTTCTCTACATTTCCTCAGTAGCGATTCAAGAAAAGAACGCCTCCTTTCCTCTAGAGACTCCCACCCGAGTTCCTGAAGCATTTCCGTAACACTCGCGTGATGAACAAATCTAGCAGCCCGCCTCTGAATTGCTTCTATGTCCTCCCTCAATCCGACCTGATAGGGATACCAAACGCTCGAGCGGTGCTGTATGCCATTGCGTTGCCATGGTGATTGCAAATTAGACCGACCAGCGGACTGATCTTCCGAACATGCGAGACACTGTGACGTCATGTGGGCGCCCATACCCTGCCAAATACAGCGTCGACGCGCTAAGTGTTTCGTATCAACAATCACCTAGTGTATTTGGTGAAGTAACTGCAACACTACTTTTTTGCAAAGCTTTGGGGATCAACACACGTGACTGTATACTGTCATATTCAACAAGAATTGCCCTTTACTGTATAGCAAGGTTACGCCGTCGTGGAAAATATTGGCGCACTACGGAGTTCTTTATGCTACGCAATGAGCGAGGCCAAGACGTGAGAATGTATTTTAGCAAAATGTTCAAATCTGAATCAGCATCCGTGGCCTGTACAGTTTTCTTATAACTCAGAGGAAAGTATTGAAGCAATTCAGAATCCTGAGTATCGATGTGACAACAAGATGCAGCATAAGCGTCAAAGTCTCTATCACGGCCACCCGGAAGACGTGAAAGTGCGCCCTCACTACCATGTTGGGCTTTCGGACGATACACAATCTCGCACTGGTACTGAGACAACGACAGAGACTATTTTTGCAATTTTTGGGCAGGAACCGACTTCGTCGTATGAACAAGGACTGCAATGGCTTCTGATCCGTTACTAAGTAGAATTTTCTGTTATACGAATAGCGGTGGAATTGCCTCTTTCTCTATTTGTGAATAGTTAATCTGAGCTTTGGACAACACTTTTGATGCAAAGGGAATAGGCCTGTCTCTATCGCCAAACCTGTGTGAAAGCACTGCACTGATTCAGTGAGAAGAAGCTTCAACTTGCAACACAGCTCGTTTGTCAGGATCAAAGTGAATGAAGCATCGATCACTGAGAAATGCACCTTTAAGTTTTTGAAAAGCTTCTTGGCACTCATCTGTCAAAACAAAGGGCACGTTCTTGCGAAGTGAGCGGCGTGATGGAGCTGCGATTTGTGCAGCATTCAGTATGAGCTGAATATAATAGTACGTTCTGGCATGTCACGTATGACTAACATATGTGACTGAAGAGGACGTACACTGTTTACGACATAACCAAGATACTGCGACTCAGGTTATACAAAAATCACACTTGTCCAGTCTACACTTTAGTCCTGCATCAGATAACACACGAAACAAAGCACGTAAATTTGCATTGTGTTCTTCAGGTGTACGACCTGCTACTACAGTATTGTCGAAATAGTTTGAACAGTTTGGTACTTGAGCAGTCGGCTGTTCCAAATACTGTTGGAGAATGGCGGGTGCGGAGGCGCTGCCAACAGGCTAACGCTACACACACATTCTTCAAAATGGTTCAAATGGCTCTGAGCACTATGGGACTTAACAGCTGAGGTCATCAGTCCACTAGAACTTAGAACTACTTAAACCTAACTAACCTAAGGACATCACTCACTTCCATGCCCGAGGCAGGATTCGAACCTGCGACCGTAGCAGTCGCGCGATTCCGCACTGAAGCGCCTAGAACCGCTCGGCTACACCCACCAGCTGAGATTCTTCATCTAATGGTATGTGAAGACATGCGTCGCGCAAAACGGTTTTTGAAAAGTAGCGACCAGCCCCTAATCTGTCCGTGAGATCCTCTGGGCATGGCAATGGGCAAGTATCAAGCCCAGTTTGTGGATTGACTTTAGGCTTAAAGTCAAGACAGAGGCGAATGCGACATGAACATTTTGGGAAAAAAACCAGTGGACTTTGTAACAACAACAACGCTGTACTATTGTACATATAATAATTTTTTCTTCTGATTTTCGATAAATTAGTGCAATCGATGTTCTGATTTCATTTCCTTTTTGTTTCATGCCATTATGTTAAGCAAAGTGTAAACAATTTTCAATGTGAATATTAATGTTTATGTCAAATTTCAAGCAATATTGTAATAGAATTGAAGTGTAACAAATGTTGAAACTGTTGTAAGATGTTAAAGTTGTAATTGTGGGTCTGGTCCATACGTAGGCAATGTATTAGGATATGTAGAATGCAAAACCTCGGGTGAATACCCTGTCTGTAGGGGAGCGGTAAAAGGTGGATGGCAGGTGAACGCGGGAAAATGCACACGGGCGCTGCACGGCATAACGGGCTCAGCAGTAGTAGTCGGAGTTGGGCATTGGTCTGAGCAACACGTTCTGGATCGAGGAGGCTCTCCTGGAAGACGTGGTTTCATTGAGCCTCGGATATGCCGTTCCAACGCCTATACAGCATGGCAAAATTCCATAGGCACTAAATGGAAAATTATTGCGACGTTATGAAGAAATAAAGTGCCGATACGTCAAGAGCCATAGCTGTGGTTGTATGTGTGCTTTGTGCCTCGCCATCTCGCCGCCTACCAACCGCCGCATCGATACGAACAGGTTAAAACTTTTAGTACTGTATTCGTGTGGACCAGTGTTACTTTTGTTCCATACTGTTCAATAACAACTTAAATTTTACCAGAACTGTCCTATCATTTAATTATCCTCACAACTAACCTAGACAGGGTCCTTTCCACATGTTGTGCAATCCGAGTGTCCCGAAATGAAAAATTAAAGTTTGTGTTAATAATAATTACCTGCAGACCTAGCTATGTTAGAATGATGTTTAAAGAACTGTTTTGTTAATGAATCAATAGATAAATAACGAAGGTCTGACAAAGTTGGAAGATAATTTTGATATTGATTTAGTAATGAAGTTTAATTATTTCGAGACAGATATAATGGTATTTAAATGCGCAGGAAATAAGATAAAAAGAGTAGTAACTCTTATATTGGAAATCTTGAGAACATAATGATTTCAGTAATCAAATTTTTTAATACAGTGACCATAACAGTTTCAGGGTCCCCCCCTCTTTTTTATTGATTTGAATTCTGAAGTGTTCTAAACTGATTTGACCATCAAAGTCAAAGTCAATATAAAAGCCCAAATTTATCAGTGTTTTATCTTTATTAAAATCGACATTTTGTTTGTGGCTCGAAATTACTATTTCTAGGGTAACCTATGCCCGATTTTAATCAGATTAATAGACAGTACGAAGTTTTATAGTATACATTATAGTGTAGTGTTGTGTATTTATGGTTTATCCATATCAGTACAGAAAGTAAAATTATCAGTTCAGTAGATTTTCTGGTTCTAAAATTTACCATATTATGCAGTGTTACTACGTGTTGTTTTGCATGAACGTACATCAACTTGTTCAGGGAAGAAACTCAGTTAATGCCTAATTAGGCTGGCGACCGTATTATTAACAAATTGGTAGCATCTGCTGTGTTGCTTTTTGTCCGTCCTAACGTGTAGTTGCATTTCGGACTTATTTGACGTATCATTGTTATTACAGAGTGGGTGTAAGTCTGATTTGCCTCCATTCAGGTACACGCGGTCAATATCTATACCAAAATCCTGTCTCATAAGGTGAAGCCCGTCAACTTACCATAATACAGGCTTTAATGAGTATCGTGTGCCAAGCGTGCAGCGATACAACTTGATCAGTGACTGATTTGTAGAGACGCAATAGCTCCATTATCTTGAAATTCCTTAAGTTCAGCAGCCACTTTGTCCTGTAATGCAATGGCAACAGGTCTGGCCCGGCAAGATGTTGGCTAAGCATTGTCTTTCATAGTAATGTGTGCAACAAAAGTGTTAGCTTTGCTAGACCTACAGAAAAAAGTTCAGGGAATTCTTTGAGCAACCTAGCTACACTGTCTTTGGCATGGAATGCAGTCACTGACAACACATTGTCCTGAAACTGAAAGCCAAAGAAATGAAACGAACCAAGGATAAATATGTTCTCGCAGTCGCGTGATTGCAGAACAGCGAAAGTCACAGTTCACGTATGCAAGCGATACATGGTCGGCAAAATACATTTTCCGAGGAGGGGAATGTCCTGTGCATTATAAGCCGCCAGATCCATGCAAGTTTCAGACAGGCGTGGGGAGCCTAACAGCTCATATGTGTTACGATTCAGTAATGTAACAGAGGCAGCAGTGTCCAACCGAAATTTCACACGTTTTCCACTAATATGCAAATGAACAAAAAGTTTTCTGGATTGGCGTAGCACTGAAGAAACTGTTTGCTTGATAATTTTGATAATCCCTGCAGCAGACTTTGAATACACTGCATTAATTACATTGGCCTTGTGACTAGATTTTTGTGAGAGGGCGAAATTCTTATGTATGTTCCATTTCCAAGCCGACAGAATGTACGTGTCCTTTCTTTCCACAAGCGTAGCACTATGCTTGTCTGGACATGCAGTCTTGGCGTTTGTGCTATGAACAGACCGAGGGCATGTCTTAATTCTGTTCACTGATGCAGCCGCCTGTTTAGAGAACTGTTTACGCAGCTTGGAGCACACGCGCTGTTGCTGCCTACTGGGCCGGTCGTGAGCAAGGGACGGCTCTGTCCGACAAACTGGTGCCTGCCCAAATTTATTGGCCGCTATGGTTCGTGAATTATACTGATCTAGAATTTGCACTACATGATGAAATTATGGATCAGACTGTTTCAAAACCAGTTCTCTAAGTTTGACATCAGTTACACTTTACACAATAGCATCATGCAGCATAACATCTGAATATAAAGCACCACAAGCACATTTGAATTTGTATTTCCTCATCATAGCCTGTAAATCTGTTACCCACTCACAATAAGTTTGTTATGACCTTTTCTTGCAATGAAAGAATTGGTATCTAGCTGCCACCACATTCACTTGTTGGCCATAATAGTTAGTTAGAGACTCTATAACCTGATCATAAGGAAAGTTCACTCGGAGAGGCGTTAGACAAAAATTTCTGAATGAGGCGAAAGACTGCACTTCCCGCCACTGACAAGAAGTAATGTAGTTCACAGTATCTGGCACTTTGTGAACAATGATGTGAGCTTCATACTGTTGCAACCACTCTAGCCATTCCTCTTACACCACTGGCCATTAAAATTGGTTCACCAAGAAGAAACGCAGGTGATAAACGGGTATTCATTGGACAAATATATTATACTAGAACTGACATGTGATTACATTTTCACGCAATTTGGGTGCATAGTTCCTGAGAAATCAGTGCCCAGAACAACCACCTCTGGCCGTAATAACGGCCTTGATACCCCTGGGCATTGAGTCAAATAGAGCTTGGACGGCGTGTACAGGTACAGCTGCCCATGCAGCTTCAACACGATACCACAGTTCATCAAGAGTAGTGACTGGCGTATTGTGACGAGCCAGTTGCTCGCCCACCATTGACCAGACGTGAGAGATCTGGAGAATGTGCTGGCCAGGGCAGCAGTCGAACATTTTCTGTATCGAGAAAGGCCCGTACAGGACGTGCAACATGCGGTCGTGCATTATCCTGCTGAAATGTAGGGTTTCGCAGGGATTGAATGAAGGGTAGAGCTACGGGTCGTAACACATCTGAAATACAACTGTTCAAAGTGCGAACAAGAAGTGACCGCGACGCGTAACCAATGGCAGCCCATACCATCACGCCGGGTGATACGCCAGTATGGCGACGACGAATACGCGCTTCCAATGTGCGTTCACCGCGATGTCACCAAACACGGATGCGACCATCATGGTGCTGTAAACAGAACCTGGATTCATCCGAAAAAATGACGTTTTGCCGTTCGTGCACCCAGGTTCGTCGTTGAGTACACCATCGCAGGCGCTCCTGTCTGTGATGCAGCTTCTAGGGTAACCGCAGCCATGGTCTCCGAGCAAACAGTCCATGCTGCTGCAAACGCAGTTGAAATGTTCGTGCAGATGGTTGTTGTCTTGCAAACGTCCCCAGGGAAGGAGACGTGGCTGTACGATCCGTTACAGCCATGCGGATAAGATGCCTGTTGGGATCCAGCACGGCGTTCCGTATTACCCTCCTGAACCCACGGATTCCTTATTCTGCTAACAGTCATTGGATCTCGACCAACGCGAGCAGCAGTGTCGCGATACGATAAACCGCAATCGCGATAGGCTACAATCCGACCTTTATAAATGTCGGAAACGTGATGGTACGCATTTCTTCTTCTTACACGAGGCATCACAACAAAGTTTCACCAGGCAACGCCGGTCAACTGCTGTTTGTGGATGAGAAATCGGTTGGAAACTTTCCTCGTGTCAGCACGTTGTTGGTGTCACAACCGGTGCCAACCTTGTTTGAATGCTCTGAAAAGCTAATCATTTGCATATCACAGCATCTTCTCCTGTTGGTTAAATTTCGCGTCTGTAGCACGTCATCTTAGTGGTGTAGCAATTTTAATGGCCACTAATGTATTTTTCTTGAAACTGTTGAAAAGTTGGTGTGGCTTCTGGAGCTACAGTTGTTGCAGTTTGGTCGGGTGGAAACACTGTGTTTGTTGCTTGGTTGGCCAGTAACTGTTGTACCGTGTTTAGAAGGGTTGCCATCTGAATCTGAAACATCTGTGTTAGCTGCGTTGCATCTATCGCTTGCAGCTGAGGCGTCTGATCAGGGTGTGGGAGACGTGGGTTGCTCATTTTGAAGGAGGCAAATGCAATAACCAAACAATACAGTAAAAATAAGCACACAAGCAAAGAAAATTTCTGCAATGCCCGCCTGAATACACTGATTAGAAAAAAAACACTACATGATACACAGTTAATACATGTAATCACACCCATGCAAAGAAAAGAACGGTTGTAATTAGGACGCCAGCAAAACACAAAAGCCCACGACAAGAAACAGAAACAATCTGTGGCAGCTGGTGGCTGTTCATAAATGGTTCAAATGGCTCTGAGCTCTATGGGACTTAACTGCTGAGGTGATCAGTCCCCTAGAACTTAGAACTACTTAAACCTAACTAACCTAAGGACATCACACACATTCATGCCCGAGGCAGGATTGGAACCTGCGACCGTAGCGGTCGCGCGGTTCCAGACTGAAGCCCTAGAACCGCTCGGCCACTCGGCCGGCCTGGTGGATGTGTTAACAGGTTGTCACTATGGCATTCGTGCACCTCGTCGCCAATGTTGTTGTGTCTAGGAATCCTGCATACTTGGCTCGCTAGACAAACAATCAAACAACTCATATTAATGAGTTTTGTTACAACAAGACAATCATAATACTTAATTTTGATACATGTGCCGCAAGCACAGCGCGACATACAAAACAATCAGTCTTCTTCAGAATAGACATACTCAAGTCTGTGCTACGTGCAGATTCCTAACGAAGTGGCTAACATTGACGCTGCTATCGAAGAGGACTGCCACTATTCTGGCGCGGCGCTTATGTCCTCTTCACATAGGGGGCGCTGTTGTCGCGTTGTCGTCCTGGAGGGAGGTCGGTCAGCGTGCGATTGGGTGACCTTCTTCTCACAGCCGTTTCTTCTCATTTGTTTCCAACTGGCGTGCTGGCGCTGACTTTACACTGCAACAGAAAGGAAACCGAAAGAATTAAACTTGCTTGACATGAAACCAGCACGCATCGGGCAATGTGGGTTGGAAGAACCACCCCAAAACTACTCCTCGTCTTCGAACATCCTGCTCAAGGTATCCGCTACAACGTTATCATACCCCTTAATGTGGCGCACGCTGAAACAGAAGATGAAATTCAGACAGCCCATCTAGCAATACGCCCTTTTTTATGCGGTCGCGCCAGAAACTAACTAAGGGCCTGGTTGTCTGCTCCAAGTGTGAATTCCCAGTGTTCGAGGTAGCATTTAAATTTCTATAGCTTGATGAGGACAGCCTGTGCTTCGAACTCGTAAGTAGGATATTCCCTCTCAGCTGGAGAACGTACGCTAAGGGCCTCTGCTCGCCATCTTGGAACATGATGGCAACTGCTGAGTTAGAGGCGTCGGTTTGGACCACGAAGGACTCATTGAAGACATGAACTTCCAGAACAGTGTCATTACTTAAAGCGATCTTAAGTGCATAAAATGCATCTGCTGGCTGGATGCTCTCTCGCAAAACGTTTAACGGAGTGGCTGGCTCAGAAAACTTCGGAAAGGATTTTCGGAAGAAGTTAGGCATTCCAGTGATATGGACTACCCTTTTCGTAGCCTTAGGTGGGTGGAAACTGTAAGCAGCTCGGGTTCTAAATTGATCAGTCCTGACCTCCTCGGCAGAGCCTAGATACCTGAGAAGGGATATCTCACGAGGATTATCCCACGAGCAGCTAAGGCAACAGTTTGACAGCTAGTCCCAATTGCCCAAGACTCTCCAAAACCAGTCGCGTATGCTCCAATGGCACGGAGAAGGTGGTACTGTAAATGACAACATCGTCCAAGCAGTTATACACACACTTGACCTTGAGATCTCTGTGCATGGAATTGAGTAACCTACATACAACTGCTGTCCCGGTAGAAAGGACGAAGGGCACCCAGCTGAACTGATATATCTTCCACTCAGTGCAAAATGCGGTGGTAAACTTGTATTCTTGGACAAGAGGAATTTGGTAACATGCCTGATTAATATAGAAAACGGAAAAATACTGGGCCCTGGAAAACCAGGAGAAACGCCTGTGCAGGTAAGAGGGACAGACTCCAAGATTATTTCATGATTAAGGACACAACGGCTGGTCCCGGCGGAGATTCGAGTCCTCCCTAGGGCATGAGTGTGTGTGTTTGTCCTTAGGGTAATTTAGGTAAAGTAGTGTGTAAGCTTAGGGACTGATGACATTAGCAGTTAAGTCCCATAAGATTTCACACACATTTGGATTAAGGACACAATAGTCCACAAAGGCCTGAAACCCCCCCCCCCATTATTCTTAGGGATCAAAAATATTGGTGATGCTTACGGCGAGGTGGATGGCCTCATAACCCCTCCGCGAGCATTTTATCTACCATCTCACTCGATACCTTCATCTTCGTTGGAGATAGCCGGGAGGGTGATTGACTGGAAGACGGTCGGAAAGTAAAGTCAGATATTCGGTACGACTGGTCACTCCTAAGTCATCTGCCAACACTTCTGGGAAACCTCGCAACATCTCAAGGAGAGCCTCTGCCTGATGTCTGATGAGGGGGTAAGTGCACAGTGTCGAAATTCGATCCACTAAGGTTTGTACTCGCATTATAGACACTTGCCCTCCTAGAATCGCAGCTCAAGCAAAACTTCTGCTCAGGCCAAAATCCAAAATAGAATTTCCCATGGACATAAAAATCACACCCCAACAGGAGGTGGTACTTAAACCCTCCGCCACCAACATCTCCAAGGGCCAAGAAAATCTACCGACATGACAAGTAATGCGCCTGGATTCTATCAATTGAAGAGTTTCGCCATTAACAGTTAAATTGGGAAACTTACAAATGATCAAGTATCTGAAGTACAACTTACGACTCATTAAGGAAAGACTGCTGCTGTAATCCAGTAGTGCACAAACGGCTTATCATTAATATATGCGCACACAAATGGGAGCAGCTTATGGGTCATCCCTTTTTATTTATTGCATGCGTTCGGTATCAGGTGTCACGCCGGCCCTGCCTATGGCGCCTTTTTCCGTTAACCTGGCACTGGCGAGCAAAATGCCCTCCCTCGTCCCCTGACCTCAGCGATGAGAGCTACGTTGGGGGACCTCATCTTATGAGCCGAAACGGCACCCAAGGTGGGTCTACTGAGCGATGTGGGGCAGTAGTTAGCCCACTGCACTCGCATTCGAGAGGACGACGGTTCAAACCCGCGTCCAGCCATCCTGATTTAGGCATTCCGTGATTTCCCTAAATCGCTTCAGGTAAATGCCAGGTTGGTTCCCTTGAAAGGGCACAGCCGCCTTCCTTCCCCATCGCTCCCTAATCCGATGATGGGACTGATGACTCGCTGTTTGGTCCCCTCCCCCAAATCAATCAGCCAACCAAGGTGGGTCTGGCGTAAGACTGAGATGACATTTTCCCACAGCCCTTCCTTTGATTGGCTTGTGACTAAGTTATCCAAGTCGGCCCCTCGACAAACAAGACCCTGGAACGATCCTCCGGTTTCATCCATTACAAAATGATGGCCACAATCTCGTGCTCAGCCATCTGTATATCAAACGCCACGGCTGCCAAATGTGCTCCACATATACAGGTTGGTCCATTGATCGTGACCGGGTCAAATATCTCTCGAAATAAGCGTCAAACGAAAAAAACTACAAAGAACGAAACATGTCTAGCTTGAAGGGGGAAACCAGATGCCGCTATGGTTGACCCGCTAGATGGCGCTGCCATAGGTCAAACGGATATCAACAGCGTTTTTTAAAATAGGGACCCCAATTTTTATTACATATTCGTGTAGTACGTAAAAAATATGATTTTTTAGTTGGACCACTTTTTTCGCTTTGTGATAGATGATGCTGTAGTAGTCACAAAAAATGCCTCACAATTTTAGACGAACTGTTGGTAACAGGTAGGTTTTTTAAATTAAAATACAGAACTTAGGTACGTTTGAACATTTTATTTCGGTTGTTCCCGTGGTGTCACCGCCAGACACCACACTTGCTAGGTGGTAGCTTTAAATCGGCCGCGGTCCATTAGTACATGTCGGACCCGCGTGTCGCCACTTTCAGTGATAGCAGACCGAGCGCCACCACACGGCAGGTCTAGAGAGACGTACTAGCACTCGCCCAGTTGTACGGACGACGTAGCTAGCGATGCACACTGACGAAGCCTCGCTCATTTGCAGAGCAGATAGTTAGAATAGCCTTCAGCTAAGTCAATGGCTACGACCTAGCAAGGCGCCATTAGCAGTATATTGTCTGAAACTACAGAGTCTCACTTGTATAATCAAGAACGCTGTGTACAATGATGGATTAAAGTTAAGTATTCCAGAAGCTACGTACTTTTCTTTACAGCATTCATTACGTATCCTGTTTCAGACCTCACGCGATCCTGCGTAAGCTTATAGCGCGTGCCTTTCGGCTTCCTCTCATTGTGTCTAGGCTGTCTTGTCTTGACACAACAGTTCCAATGTGATACATGTACCTTTGTGAACTTATCATTTCTGCGAACGCATCCTGTTACAGCGTGATTACCTGTAATTACCACATTAATGCAATAAATGCTCAAAATGATGTTCGTCAACCTCAATGCATTTGGCAATACGTGAAACGGCATTCCTCTCAACAGCGAGTAGTTCGCTTTCCGTAATGTTCGCACATGCATTGACAATGCGCTGACGCATGTTGTCAGGCGTTGTCAGTGGATCACGATAGCAAATATCCGTCAACTTTCCCCACAGAAAGAAATCCGGGGACGTCAGATCCGGTGAACGTGTGGGCCATGGTATGGTGCTTCGACGACCAGTCCACCTGTCATGAAATATGCTATTCAGTACCGCTTCAACCGCACGCGAGCTATGTGCCGGACATCCATCATGTTGGAAGTGCATCGCCATGCTGTCATGCAGTGAAACATCTTGTAGTAACGTCGGTAGTACATTATGTAGGAAATCAGCATACATTGCACCATTTAGATTGCCATCGGTCAAATGGGGGCCAATTATCCTTCCTCCGAAATCATAACGTAACTGTTTTGTGACAACTGTGCATCTCAAAGCAAAAAACTGGTGTATTTTATTTGCATCACAATATGGATTGCCGATTGAGTGGTTCTTCTGTGTACGTGGCCATTCATAAATGCTTGCAGACAGGTCTTTCGGTACTGTAGAAACCCAGAAAACTGATAATGTACTGCTTCCAGAGGAATATGACAGTGTATTTGAGACACTAGGAACACCTCACTCCCTGGATTCTCATTTTTCCTGGGTCAGCTAGCAAGAACTCGACCTAATATCGATTTCAAAGTAAAAAGCCTTCAAAATTAGTGAAGCTGAACGTCTCACTATTCATCAAACATCAGCTCCAGTTGGTCCGCATGCTGCATATGGAATGACACCATTGTGCAAACACAAAATGGTATCTTTACAAGGAAATCATTTCCGGAATTCTTATACTGTTCCAAAAGTTCATTGCATCGTGTCTTCAGTATTTTTTCGTGGGTATCCGTCAACACTCTCGCAAACGACCCGACACAAATCTTTTTCAGTTTCAACTGTCTCGATATTCCACACACACTCGCTTTTCCAGCACCACTCGGATTGACAGTTTGCTCGCTTATGAGAGTTTGAGAGCTTAAATCAGATTGTGAGTATGGTGCTCAGTGTCAGGACTCTGTGCAGTGCTCGGTCTGCAGCAGAAACCCAGGAAACGGTGTCTCCACTTCCACCAGGTTGTCTCCTTGATGAACGACTAACTGTACTCCGATCGAATGCATCATCCCCGGACACCTTCAGCATCTTGTGAATATCTGTCAGGGCCTCTTTCTGATAACAAGAGCACTCTATAACAGCACATTGCTTCAGTCAATCATCAGCACCTTGACGATGTACTGCGACTGCACAACTTGCAGAACAAGATTGAATTAAATTTGAATGGAATCAGGAAGATCTCTGTGATAGTGAATAGAACAGATCTACATCTACGTCTACATGAATGCTGTGCGAATCACATTTATGTGCCTGGCAGAGGACACATCGAACCACCTTTACAATTCTCTATTGTTCCAATCTCGTAGAGTGAGCGGAAAAAACGAACACCTTTATCTTTCGGTGCGAGCTCTGATTCCCTTATTTTATTATGGTGATTCTTTCTTCCTATGTGGGTTAGCGTCAACAAAATATTTTCGCATTCGGAGGAGAAAGTTGGTGATTGAAATTTCGTGAGAATATTCAGCTGCAACGAAAAACGCCTTTATTACAATGATGTCCACCTCAAATCCTGTTTCATTTCCGTGACACTCCCCTATTTCACGATCATACAAAAACGTGCTGCACTTTGAATTTTTTCGACGTACTTCGTCAGTCCTAGTTGGGAAGGATCCCACACCGCGCAGCAGTATTCTAAAAATTGACGGTCAAGCGTAGTGTAGACAGTCCGCTTAGCAGATCTGTTACATTTTCTAAGTGTCCTGCCATCAAAACGCAGTCTTTGTTTAGCCTTCCCCACAATATATTCTATGTGTTCCTTCCAATTTAAGTTGTTCGTAATTGTAATTGCTAGGTACTTAGTCGAATTTACGGCCTTTAGATTTGACTGATTTATAGTGTAACCGAAGTTTAACGGATTCTTTATAGCACTCTAAATCGTTTTGCAATTTGTCTTGATCTTCTGATGACTTTACTAGTCGATAAATGACAGCGTCACCTGCAGACAACCTAAGACAGCTGCTCATATTGTCTCCCAAATCGTTTATGTAGATAAGAAACAGTAAAGGGCCTATAACACTACCTTGGGGAACGCCAGAAATCACTTCTGTTTTACTCTATGACTTTCCGTCAATTACTACGAACTGTGACCTGTCTGACAGGAAATCACGAATACAATCACATAACTGAGACGATATTCCATAAGCATGCAGTTTCACTATAAGCCGCTTGTGTGGTACAGAGTCAAAACCCTTCCGGAAATCAAGAAATAGGGAATCAATCTGAAATCCATTGTCAATAGCACTCAAAACTTCGTGTGAGTAAAGAGCTAATTGTGTTTCACAAAAACGATGTTTTCTAAATCCGTGTTGACTATGTGTCAATAGATGGTTTTCTTCGAGGAAATTCATAATGTTCCAAAATCCTTCTGCATATCAACGTTAATGCTATGGGCCTTTAATTTAGTGGATAACTCCTACTCCTTTCCTGAAAATTGGTGTGGCCTGTGTAACTTTTCAGTCTCTGGGTACATATCTTTCGTCGAACGAACGGTTTTGTATGATTCCTATGGAGCTATTGTATCAGTATTCTTTGAAAGGAATCTAACTGGTATACAATACGGACAAGAAGGCTTGCTTTTGTTAAGTGATTTAAGTTCTTCACTACTCCGAGGGCATCTATTTCTGCGTTATTCATCTGTTCTTGATTCGAATTCTGGAATATTTACTTCGTCTTCCTTGGTGACGGAATTTCGAAAGACTATGTTTAGTAACTCGTCTTTGGCATCATTGTCTTCGATAGTATCTCCACTGCTATTCCGCAGAGAAGGCACTGATTATGTCTCGCCGCTAGCATACTTCACATACGACCAGAATCTCTTGGGATTTTCTGCCAGGTTTCGAGACAAAGATTTGTTGTGGAAACTGTTATAAGCATCTCGTATTGAAGTCCACGCTAAATTTCGATCTTCTGTAAAAGATCACCAATCTTGGAGATTTTGCATCCGTTTAAATTTTGCATATTTTTTTCGCTGCTTCTGAAACAGTGTTCCGACATGTTTTGTGTACCAAGGAGGATCTGCTTCGTCGTTTGTTAATTTATTTGGTATAAATTTCTCAACACCTGCCGATATTATTTCTTTTAGTTCAAGCCACATCTAGTCTAATTGTGAATGAGTGGAGATTGTCTTTCAGAAAGGCGCAAGTGAGTTTTTATCTGCGTTTCTGAATAAATATATTTTTCGTTTGGTTTTGGAGGATTTTAGGGTTACTATATTCAATCTCGCAACGACAATCCTGTGTTCACTAATCCCTGTATGCGTTTTCATGCTCGTTATTACCTCAGGATTTTTTGTTGCCAAGAGGTCAAGGGTCTTTTCACAACAGTTTACTACACTCCTGGAAATTGAAATAAGAACACCGTGAATTCATTGTCCCAGGAAGGGGAAACTTTATTGACACATTCCTGGGGTCAGATACATCACATGATCACACTGACAGAACCACAGGCACATAGACACAGGCAACAGAGCATGCACAATGTCGGCACTAGTACAGTGTATATCCACCTTTCGCAGCAATGCAGGCTGCTATTCTCAAATGGAGACGGTCGTAGAGATGCTGGATGTATTCCTGTGGAACGGCTTGCCATGCCATTTCCACCTGGCGCCTCAGTTGGACCAGCGTTCGTGCTGGACGTGCAGACCGCGTGAGACGACGCTTCATCCAGTCCCAAACATGCTCAATGGGGGACAGATCCGGAGATCTTGCTGGCCAGGGTAGTTGACTTACACCTTCTAGAGCACGTTGGGTGGCACGGGATACATGCGGACGTGCATTGTCCTGTTGGAACAGCAAGTTCCCTTGCCGGTCTAGGAATGGTAGAACGATGGGTTCGATGACGGTTTGGATGTACTGTGCACTATTCAGTGTCCCCTCGACGATCACCAGTGGTGTACGGCCAGTGTAGGAGATCGCTCCCCACACCATGATGCCGGGTGTTGGCCCTGTGTGCCTCGGTCGTATGCAGTCCTGATTGTGGCGCTCACCTGCACGGCGCCAAACACGCATACGACCATCATTGGCACCAAGGCAGAAGCGACTCTCATCGCTGAAGACGACACGTCTCCATTCGTCCCTCCATTCACGCCTGTCGCGACACCACTGGAGGCGGGCTGCACGATGTTGGGGCGTGAGCGGAAGACGGCCTAACGGTGTGCGGGACCGTAGCCCAGCTTCATGGAGACGGTTGCGAATGGTCCTCGCCGATACCCCAGGAGCAACAGTGACCCTAATTTGCTGGGAAGTGGCGGTGCGGTCCCCTACGGCACTGCGTAGGATCCTACGGTCTTGGCGTGCATCCGTGCGTCGCTGCGGTCCGGTCCCAGGTCGACGGGCACGTGCACCTTCCGCCGACCACTGGCGACAACATCGATGTACTGTGGAGACCTCACGCCCCACGTGTTGAGCAATTCGGCGGTACGTCCACCCGGCCTCCCGCATGCCCACTATACCCCCTCGCTCAAAGTCCGTCAACTGCACATACGGTTCACGTCCACGCTGTCGCGGCATGCTACCAGTGTTGAAGACTGCGATGGAGCTCCGTATGCCACGGCAAACTGGCTGACACTGACGGCGGCGGTGCACAAATGCTGCGCAGCTAGCGCCATTCGACGGCCAACACCGTGGTTCCTGGTGTGTCCGCTGTGCCGTGCGTGTGATCATTGCTTGTACAGCCCTCTCGCAGTGTCCGGAGCAAGTATGGTGTGTCTGACACACCGGTGTCAATGTGTTCTTTTTTCCATTTCCAGGAGTGTATTAGCGGCGCTCATGAACTAACTACTCGAAATAATTTTCAGAGAATTCGCTTAGTACAATTTTGGATTATGTTTTATGCATTCCTCTGGAATTAAACGTATTTTCACCAATATGTTGAGGGTAAATTAAAGTCACTACCAACTATTATCGCACGAGTCGGGTATGCATTTGAAATCGAACTCAAGTTTTCATTGAAATTTTCAGCAACTGTTTTATCTGAATTGGGAGGTCGGTAAAAGGATCCAATTATTATTTCATGTCGGTTGCCAAGAATGGCCGCTGCCCATACTAGCTCACAGGAACGATCTACTTCAATTTCGCGACAATCTAAACTACTTCTAACAGCAGCAAACACGCCACCACCAACTGTGTTTAGCCTAACCTTGGTTCCTGTAACCAGGTTACAGTTGGAAGGAAGGGTAAATGTCAAGCTCAACATCCAGGAGGGGGAGGTGCTGGAAATTGCCCTGATGAAAGAGATGGAGGGAGTGGAGTTGGAGAGAGATAGGGATAGAGCGATAGAGGAGCGGCAACGGGCAGGGGTGGAGAGGAAGGGGGAAACCAGGGGGTGGGGAGGATCAAGCCTGCAGACAGTGTAAATGATGTGGAGATGTTGGAGGAAAATGAGTAGGTGGGGAAAGGGATGTCGTACAGAAGCCATTTGGGGGAAGGAAGGCAGACACAGAAGGCAAGGTGGAGCAAATGGTGTTTGAGGATTTGGAGAGCCTTGTAAAAGTGGGTGGGTGTGGAGATCCAGGCAACGCTGGCATAACAGAGGATAGGATGGATGAGGGATTTGTAGGTGTGAAGGATGGTGGAAGGACGTAATCCCTATGTCTGGCCAGACAGGAGTTTCAGGAGGCAGAGGCAGGAATGGGCTTTCTGCTGGACGGTCAGGAGGTGAGGGGTCCAGGTGAGGTGACGGTCGACGGTGAGGCCAAGGTATCTCAGGGTGGGGATGAGCTGGATGGGATGACCATAAAGGGTGAGGTAGAAGTCATGGAGATGGACGGAGTGGGTGGTGCGGCTTATGATGATTGCCTGGGTTTTGGGCAGGTTGAGATGAAGGAACCACTGGTTACACTAAGTGGTGAGCTGGTCAAGGTGGATTTAGAGGGTGTGTTGGGATTGTTGAGGGGTAGGATAGAGAGCCAGGAAGGAGGTGTCATCAGCATATTGTAAAAGGTGGACAGGTGGGGGTGGCTTGGGCATATCAGCGGTGTATAGGAGACAGAGGGGAGAGGAGAGGATGGAGCCCTGGGGAACACCAGCAGTGGGATAAAAGATACGGGTGTTGGTGTTGTGGAGGGTGACATAGGAAGGATGGCATGAGAGGAAGCAAGCGACCAGACATACAAAATTGATAGGCAGGGCGTAGGTTTGGAGTTTAAAGAAGAGACCAGGATGCCATACATAGGAATTTTGGAGGACGAGGGAAACAAAAATGGTCGAGCAATGGGAGTTAAGCTGGAGGGAAAGAAGGTATACTAGGTTAAGGATCTGGTCTTCAGCAGAGAAGTAGGGTCAGAAGCCATGCTGGGTAAGGGAGAGGAGGTGGTGTTGATTAAGGTGCTGATGGATATGACGGGAGAGGATGGATTCAAGACCTTACTGAAGATGGAGATGAGGCAGATGGGATGACAGGAAGAGGCAACAGAAGGGGGTTTGTTGGGTTTGAGTAATAAGAGGATGTGGGAAATCTTCCACAGGTTGGGGTAGAAGCCAGTAGAGAGGATGACGTTATAGGTATGGGCAAGGACAGTCAGGAAGGAGAAGGGGCTTTCTGTAAGGTGGTGGTAGGTGACACAGTCATGACCAGGGGCCGTGTTGCATTTGGACTGGAGGATAAGTTTAATGTATTGTGGTGTGATTGGAGTGTTGATGTCGGAGGAGGCAACTGCCCCAAGTACTGGAGACTAGGAGCAAGTGGAGTGACCGAGGTATTGGCGCATTCCATGACAGTGGGGAAAGAGAATAATCAAAGTGAGGATCATCAGGGATGAAGAAGACCTCAGAAAGGTGGTAAGCGAAGTGGTTGGCCTTACTAAGGTTGTCAGTAAGGGGGCAGTCGTTATGGAGAAGTGGGTAATGGGGTGCAGAATGGGAACCAGTAAGGCGATGGAAGGCAGACCCGTACTTGGAGGAGTTGAGAGGAAGTGTGACGTTGAGTCGTGTACAGTTCTGGTGCCAGTCCAGGCGTTTCTTTGCTGTAAAAAGGGTTTTGTACATGTCGCTGTATTTGCCGGTGGCGTTGGAGTGTATCCCTATCCCGAGTGTGCAGGAAGGAGCGATAGAGGTGGTGGGATTCACAGAGGAGGAGAACAGTCCGTGGAGGGACAGTGGGATAGTGGAGGTGGATGGGTTTAGTAGGAACATGGGCCTCCACGGCTTCAGTAATTACCTTCTGAAGGAAGGACGAGATTTGGATGATGTTGTCAGAATGGTGATAGGTAAGAGGGTGGCTTTCGACCTAGGTGGCGATGGATTACCGGTAGGCATCCCAGTTTGCACGATGGTAGTCATGGACGATGTTGGGAACGGGGGCAGGGTGGGGAGCCGAAGGGGGGTGGTGAGCAGACGTTATGATGAGAAGGATGGGGAGGTGGTCGGTATGTTTAGGGTCAAGGATGTTGACAGCGATATCTCCAAGGAGGTTGGTGGAGGCAATGACAACTTGGGGGGGTGGTGTCACTTTTGGTTCAAATGGCTCTGAGCACCATGGGACTCAACATCTTAGGTCATAAGTCCCCTAGAACTTAGAACTACTTAAACCTAACTAACCTAAGGACATCACACACACCCATGCCCGAGGCAGAATTCGAACCTGCGACTGTAGCAGTCCCGCGGTTCCGGACTGCAGCGCCAGAACCGGTGTCGCTTTTGGGACAGGTGTGCTGGGGAAGTGGAACAAGGTCACCTTGGATTGTGGAGAGGAACTGATTCTACCTCTGAAGGGTGGTAGGGGAGCGGCTATGGGTGTTTATGTATGTAGAGAAGGTGCAGTCAATGTGGCGAGATGAAGTCATAGGGAAGAGGAGAAGTGGAGTGGACATAGATGGTGGTGCCGGAAATGGTGAGGGAGGGGAAGAAGACACTGAGTATAAGGTGTTTGGTGGGGTTGTTGAGGGGTTGTGGTTGGACCGGGATATGCTTAAGATGGCCAATGGCGACTCCACCCTGCGCTCGAGGGCCAGGAGCATCAGCATGGTAGAAGATACAGGGAGAGGTGGGATAGTATGGTGGGTCTGGAGAAATGTTTTGTTCAGGAGGAAGCTGTCGACCTGGTGGTGGGAGAGGGTGTTCATGAGCAGGTATTTGCTGGTGCAGAAGGAGCGAGTGTTCTGGGATCGGATGCAACACTTGTGCCACATCGTGATGGGAAGAGAGGGGGGTGAAGAGAGGGGAGGGAAGAGGTTTAAACTAGAGTGTTGAGGCAGGTGAAGGTGAAGTGGGTTTGGTTGTGGGAGTAAGTATCAAAGGTGTTCAGGTGAAAGACAGAGTGGGTGGAGAGGGAGATCTGTTGGTGGGTGTGGGGCACTGAAAAGGGTGAATGTTTTGGTGGACTATGGTGAGGAACTGGGTGATGTCCTCAGCCATGGAGGGTGGACGGAATTATTGGTGTGGATGGGACGATCAGTAGGATGGACAGGGACAGTAAGCTCAGGTGTGGCAGGAAGGGGTTTTGCTTTACACTTGCGGGAGCAGGTAGGATGGGAGCTGTTGCAGGTGTTACAGGAAGGATGGGTGGCAGTTTTTAAGAAAGTAGGAGGCCTTGCAATGGGGACAGGTGGGGAGTTTGCAGTTGGGGGTCAAGTGATCATTGTACATGAGGCAGCACTGGCAATGGTAGGATTGGGGAGGGGATTTGAAGGATTCAACTGGGTGGCGACGGTGTAAAATCAAGGTACCCTAGGTGAGGAGGTGGTCAATGGAGGGAGTGGGCTCCAAAAAGGCCCACATGAGATAGGTGGGACCAGAGGCATTGTGGATACGTCAGGCCAAGACGATTTCCAGATCTGGGTGTGAGTTCAATTCCACCAACACCTCATCCTCCATGATCACCAGGCTGAGCTCGGTGACCACGGCAGTGTAGGTGGGGGGGACGATGGGGGGGCTGGGGCTGATAGGTAGAGGAAGAGGAGAGGAAGGGAGTCAGGGATGTGTGGGGGCCAAACAAAATGCAAGGGAGTTTACGGAGGAGGTCCGTGTGAAAGCAGGGGAGGCAGACTTGATGAGTACTGAGTCCCAGCAGGGAATCAGCGGGGAGATGGGAGCATCAGGGAGATGCTTTCGTATCTCGATGGTGAGGGTACGGGCACCGAGGAACTTAGGGTCTGGGGTTGACAGGATGTGTGGAGCGTGCAGGCCGGGGTATGGGCAGCTGGAGGAGAGGTGGTGTCCATGTAGATGAGAGAGGAAAGGGGAGGAGGTGGTGACTTTTTGTAGGAAGTGGCAGGAGCAGAGTCGGCAGTGACGTGCTTTTGGAGTTTTTTGGAGACTGTAGGCTGGGAGGAGGAGAGAGGGATGTGGAGGAGAGGATGGTGGCAGGTGGCAGATCCCATTGGCATGGTGGAGGTGTCAGGAGGAACAGCTGGATAACTAGTGGCGATGGTGGCCCGGCGTGACATGATGCATGCAAGGGACGCAGATGATGAAGTGACAGGGGGGGGGAGGGTGAGAGAGGGGAAGGCAGCCACATGAGGGGTGGCAGCGGAGGCATACATGGGGGTGGGGGCAGGAATAGGAGCTGCTGTGGATGTGGAGGCTGGGGGAAGGGTGTAGATGTGGGGATAAACAGCAAGGGGAGGAAATGGGGGAATGGGTGAGTGGAGGGAGGGGAGGCGAGGTGTAGGCCAGGGGCAAAACTCCAAGAAGTGGCGGTGGAGGAGGGGGAGAGGGAGGTGTAATTGACAGTGGAGGTGGGAAGGTTCATGATGGACGGACAGCAGGCGGCGGCGATGGACGGCGAAGGACGGACGAACAGCAGGCGGCGGCGGCGATGGACGGCGGCGAACAGGCAGACAAACGGACTGACAGCAACAGCAACAGCCGTTTCGAAAGCGTAGATTTAACTCTGAGGGTAGCCCAGGCCCTGTAATCTACGTCTATTAAAGGAGGGAATTCAACCCTCGAAATGAACATCAGAAACGGCGGCTCCTTTATACCCCAGGTACAGGCCACTGCGCCTGCGCGTGAAACGGAAGAGCTGCCCCCTGTGAAGCGAAGAATTACAGCGCCGCCGGCGGTAGAATGTGGCGAAAGTGGTAAATCGCAAATTAAAATGTGGTGGGTCGAAAACCAGACCGTTGTTGTTTTACATCAGATAAAACAGGGTTCCATATCTTGCTTAAAAGAAAACATCTCTGTTAATAATGGCGTGGGATTAGCCGAGCGGTGTAAGGCACTGCAGTCATGGACTGTGCGGCTGGTCCCGGTGGAGGTTCGAGTCCTCCCTCGGGCATCGGTGTGTGTGTTTGTCCTTAGGATAATTTAGGTTAAGTAGTGTGTAAGCTTAGGGACTGATGACCTTAGCAGTTAAGTCCCATAAGATTTCACACACATTTGAACATTTTTTGTTAATAATGCCATCGAATAATCGTATTTCGATGAATTCCTTGAGTACACAGTCCCAGTAACGAGAAGCCAGAGCAACAATTTGCGTCTCTTTAAACGAGATGCTATGCCCTTCGTTGAGACAATGTTCGGCGACGGCAGATTCTTCAGGCTGGAGCAAACGTTTGTGACGCTGATGTTCCACACATCGGTCATGAACGGTCCAAATAGTCTGTCCAACATAGGCTTTTCCACAATGACAGGAAATTTTATAAACTACTGTCTTTCTCAATCCCAAACCATCTTTAACATATCCAAACACGGTTCTAGTCTTGTCCAAAGGGGAAAAAACACTTTTAATATCATATTTCCTTAGAATTCTAGAAATGTTTGAAGAAATACTTCCAGTAGAAAGGGTAGAAAAGCAACTCATTTACTCGTATCCAACGCTGGTTCTCGTCCAAACTGAAAAGCACGATTAATTTGATGATCGGTATATCCGTTGAGCTTGAAGACGGCCTTAAGATGATCTAGTTCCTGTGACAAATTTTGTGAATGAGAAATGGCATAAGCTCTCTTGAGCAATGTACGTAGAACTCCCATGCGCTGATATGGTGGATGGCAGCTAGTAGAATTAAGATAACGGTCTGTATATGTGGGTTTATAATTTACGCCATGTCCCAAGGTACCATTTTTTGTGTACTAAAACATCCGAAAAAGGTAATTTGCCATCTTTTTCAATTACCATCGAAAATCTGATGGGTGGATGAAGACAGTTAACGTATTAACTGTCTTCATCCACGCATCAAATTTTCGATTAAACAGGGAAAATGTCCTCCACATATGTCCAAAAACATGTAGGTTGAAGGGAAGAAGTCCTGAGTGCGATATCTTCAAAATCTTCCATAAAAAAGATTGGCGACAATGAGGGAAAGAGGACTCCCCGTAGCCACACCGTCAGCTTGTCCAAAAAACACGTGATTAAATAAAAAATATATCGATGTCAACACGTGTCGACACAGCTCAGTAGTTTCATCATCCAAAAGTTGACCAGTTAACAACAAAGACTCTTCCAAAGGTACCTGGGTGAAAAGAGAAGCCACATCAAAACTAACTAAAAGGTCATATGTTCCAATGCATAAAGACTTCAACCGTTGAATAAAATCAGTCGAGTTGGATAAATGATGTTCACATTTCCCTATGTAAGGACTGAGGACGGAAGCAAGATATTTAGCTAAATCATAAGTGGGAGCGCCCAAATTACTAACGATAGGACGAAGAGGAATTCCACGTTTATGCACCTTTGGTAAACCATACAACCTGGATGAAGTTTTTTGATGGCGTCCTTTGGCAGAGAGCTCTTCTTAGTAAGTGAAATGGTCTTCCACTTTATCCGGTCCGTAGGATCGCTCCGAAGTTTACGGTAAGCAGAATCATCCAATAAACAGGCCATTTTAGCCAAATAAACAGTAGCACTACCTTTATCAGCAGGAAGAATTAAAAGATCCTTATCTTCCCTCAATGACCGAATGACCTTCCTTTCACTGGAAGAAATGTTACTCTGCAATGGTGGTGCAGGACGAAGATGATGAGAAACTTCCTGTTTAATTTCCTCTGCCACATCTTCAGGAAAGCGAGCAACGGCCTTCTCAACAGCGCTAATCAAATCAATATAGGCAGGTTCCTCGGTGTAGGAACAAAGTTCATACTTTTCTCCAAAACCAACAAAGTAGCATCATCCAGTTCCTTGTCGGTTTAATTAACAGAGATAGAGGTCTTCCTTTAAGCAAGATATGGAAACCTATTTTATCTGATGTAAAACAACAACGGTCTGGTTTTCGACCCGCCACATTTTAATTTGCGATTTATCACTTTCACCAGTTTCTACCGTTGGCGGCATTGCAGTTCTTCGCTTCGCAGGCAGCAGCTCTTCCGCTTCTCCCGCAGGCGCAGTGCCCTGTACCTGGGGTATAAAGAAGCCGCCGTTTCTGATGTTTAGTCGCACCTGAAGATGGCGGCCAGATGGATCGCCGAAATATCGCGTACTGAAGACGATTATATCAGGCAGCATACCTGTGACTAACATAATCATACAACATGCCAGGAAAATTTGCAGGATTACACCTCACCTGGCACCTGTTTGTCAGACTAACCAGGGAGCCCTTACATGTGGCCCTCAGGGAAGTCTTTTACCTCCTGCCACGTGCTGAGGCGACCTCCCACTCGACCACAGATGAGAGGTCAACCTCAGTTGGAGTAGTAACTGGGCTGGCCACCAGTGAAGACCGATCAGAGGCCTCTGACGTGGGGACTTCCGTTGCATTCCCACGACAGGCTCACAACAGTGGTGACCCTCCACTGCAGCTTCAAGCTTTGTAACCGAAGCCATCACAGCCTGGAGCTGAGAGCGAAGTGTCAGCAACTCGGCTCGCATCCCCACACAGCAATCGTAGCCCCTATCCATACGAAAGACTGTGGAAAACTACACTACCCAGATAAATGGACTATCGGAAAGTGCTGCGGAACTCTACTGTAAACGCCGGCGAAAACATAGGGGCTGTGTCTCAAAAATTTGATTAATATGCAGAGATTCAAAAACCGAAGTACCAAAGCACTCATGTGAGACGAAATAATTCACCCCTGATCAGGAACTTCTAATATGTCACAAAATCGGTTCATTTTCCAATGCAGACGAAGACGCGAAAACTGCATGTGTTATTGTATTACATTAACATGCAGAATCTCAAGAAACTATTCTATCACTGTACACAGGTGAAATTATCAATTAGCTCCCAGTTAAGAACTCGTAAAAGTCACAAAGTCGGTTACTTCCCTGTTGCTGCGTCAGAACAAAAGTTGGATTCTTTTTTTTAAAAAAAGAAATGTTGTGCATTTCTTTTGGAGTTACGTTTGTACGTAGGTTTATGTATTTTGTTTGTAAGAGAGATAAGATAAAAAAGTGTTCAGAGCGCTATTATGGCAAGTGCAACTGCACCGACTTGCTGCATCTCACCCTTTCCTCCCTCCCTCCCTCCCTCCCTCTCACCCTTCCACCAGCCCATCAGCCCTCCCTCCCGCCCTCCCTCCCACCATCCCTCCTGCCCTCCCTCGTATGATCGTATATCGTATTTTACACGAAGTAAAAGTTTTACCAAATAACAGTCACATACAACAGACAAAGAAAAATGACTTGTTATCCCTACTTTCTGCAGTGGGCTATGATCTGCGCCAGATCCCTTTCTACAAAAGTGCGGTAGGGGATAATGATGTACGAGGAGTTAATGAGGATGGAGACAATGATAACATAGACTTTCATTACGATGACTGATGTTTGGAATACCAGGAAAAATCAGTTCGTGATTAAAATAGTACTTCTTAGCAACTCTAACAAAAAACGAAGGCTATCCAGAAAGTAAGTTCCGATCTTCCGCGGAAGAGGACATTCTGCAAAAATCAAACATTTTTTATTTGCAACAGCTAGCCACAACTCCCAGCTAATTACTCGTATCTAAATAACTGCCGCTCCAACTTACACATTTGTCGTGGCGTTGTACCAATTTTCAATATCCTTGTCGTAGAAGGCAGCCGCCTGTGCTTTCCACTAATTCTGTATGCAGGTCTACAGCTCGTTGTCTGTTCCAAAATGTTGTCTTCATAGTCAGCGGTTCGTGCGAGCAGAGATGAAACTCTGGGTGTCAATTGCGGTCTGTGTTGTGGGTGATCAAACACTTCCCACCGAAAACGCTTTAGGAAGATTTTCATTGGCCATTCAGAGTGCAGCTGAGAATTCTGAAGAAGGAAAGGCGTGACAGTTGTGTTACGTGGGCTGCATAGCTTCAGGCGAAATTTTACCCCAGGCCCTCGTACTTGGCGGGAGACACTATTTTCTAGGTACATTTACGTGCTCACTGTGCGCGGGGAACTGGAAAGAGCAATGCGTGACGCGATCGACGGGCGTTCTACAGCCACTGCCCAACACATCTGTGCAAAGCTTCATCGGATTTTTACAATGGTTTCCATTTCGCGATCGTAATTACGTATGAATTGAACTAAATCCCGTTCTAGAAGGTCGAGTTGAGAATTAATATATGATAAGTTATGCTCTAAGTAATGTGTCAAATTTTTGATTGTTGTACACGTCCTCTAAAACATTTGCAATAAATGTCTAGAAATATACCAGAATTGAGCTTTATTCATTCATGAGGAATAATTTGTACACTTTTAAAACAATTTTATGCAAAAAGTACCAAAGACGAAATTAAATTCCAAGTAACTGTACAATAATAATCAAGAACACCTTAAACGTTTCTAAAAGACGTATCAGTGGGGCCCAGACAAAATTTTATGTCCATTATGGTTTGCATACGACAACTACTGCGGCTACAGAGAATTTTTCTGCTCTACTCAAAAGTTTGCCCAGTTGGATTTGTTGGCTTTTGGAAACGAGCTCCACATCTATGTCGACCATTCGGGGAGGCGTAGGGCGACACCACTCCACAATTCTGGACTATTCGTTGATTATAATAGACGAGTTAGAAGCATACGTACTTACGTGGTGTGAATCCATCTCGGCCAGTATGATTTTACACGTGACTTGTTTCAAAGTAACTGCAGTGAGTTCATGTTAATTAACTATGGAACCGACACCCGCACTAATAATTTAGTGGTACTGCGTGATTCCTACATGAAGAACAGATTTCAGTTATTTACACTACTGGCCATTAAAATTGCTACACCACTAAGATGACGTGCTACAGACGCGAAATTTAACCGACAGGAAGACGATGCAGTGATATGCAAATGACTAGCTTTTCACAGCATTCACACAAGGTTGGCGCCGGTGGCGACACCTACAACGTGTTGACATGAGGAAAGTTTCCAACCGATTTCTCATACACAAACAGCAGTTGACCGGCGTTGCCTGGTGAAACGTTGTTGTGATGCCTCGTGTAAGGAGGAGAAATGCGTACCATCACGTTTCCGACATTTATAAAGGTCGGATTGTAGCCTATAGCGGTTGCGGTTTATCGTATCGCGACATTGCTGCTCGCGTTGGTCGAGATCCAATGGCTTTTGGCAGAATATGGAACCGGTGGGTACAGGAGAGTAATACGGAACGCCGTGCTGGATCCCAACGACCTCGTATCACTAGCAGTCGAGATGACAGGCATGTTATCCGCATGGCTGTAACGGACCGTGCAGCCACGTCTCGATCCCTGAGTCAAAAGACGGGGACGTTTGCAAGACAACAACCATCTGCACGAACAGTTCGACGACGTTTGCAGCAGCATGGACTATCAGCTAGGAGACCATGGCTGCGGTTACCCTTGACGCTGCATCACAGACAGGAGCGCCTGCGATGGTGTACTCAACGACGGACCTGGGTGCACGAACGGCAAAACGTCATTTTTTCGGATGAATCCAGGTTCTGTTTAAAGCATCATGATGGTCGCATCCGTGTTTGGTGACATCGCGGTGAACGCACATTGGAAGGGTGTATTTGTCATCGCCATACTGGCGTGTCACCCGGCGTGATGGTATGGGGTGCCATTGGTTACACGTCTCGGTCAGCTCTTGTTCGCATTGACGGGACTTTGAGCAGTGGACGTTACATTTCAGATGTGTTACGACCCGTGGCTCTACCCTTCACACGATCCCTGCGAAACTCCACATTTCAGCAGGATAATGCACAACCGCGTGTTGCAGGTCCTGTACGGGCCTTTCAGGATACACAAAATGTTCGACTGCTGCCCTGGCCAGCACATTCTCCAGATCTCTCACGTCTGGTCAATGGTGGCCGAGCAACTGGTTCGTCACAATACGCCAGTCACCACTCTTGATGAACTGTGGTATCGTGTTGTAGC
The DNA here is from genome assembly GCF_021461385.2 of Schistocerca piceifrons. NCBI lineage: Eukaryota > Metazoa > Arthropoda > Insecta > Orthoptera > Acrididae > Schistocerca > Schistocerca piceifrons. Next base: position 566,107,463 of record NC_060143.1, read on the forward strand.
TGCATAGGCAGCTGTACCTGTACACGCCATCCAAGCTGTTTGATTCAGTGCCCAGGCGTATCAAGGCCGTTATTACGGCCAGAGGTGGTTGTTCTGGGTACTGATTTCTCAGAATCTATGCACCCAAATTGCGTGAAAATGGAATCACATGTCAGTTCTAGTATAATATATTTGTCCAATGAATACCCGTTTACCATCTGCATTTCTTCTTGGTGTACCAATTTTAATGGGCAGTAGCGTTTTACAGACAAACTACAAAAGATGGAAACACACTGGTCATGTCACTGGATTGAGGAAGGTTGAAAGTTTTGTCGAAGCTGCGCTGTTCTTTGTTGTAATATGGTGACTACACCACAAGAGAAATCAGATTTGTGCGCTGGAATTTGCTCGAAGTTAGTCGGTTGTTCAAGTGCAACGAGCATTCCGACGTTGGTTCAGTGAGAAGCCGCCTCTGCACAAGTAGATTTCCTACTGGCATATAAGACTCTTGGAAGTTGGTGGCATATGCAAATGGGAGAGCACTGGCCGGCCTCACGCGTTTGGTGAAAATGTCGAGCGTATCGGAAAAGCGTTCAGACGGAGCCCCGCGGAAGCCCACAAGGCGGGCGGACCAGGAACCTCAATTTCCCAAAACAACGACGTTGCGTGTTCCGGAACGACGGCTGCATGTACGCTTCATATGGATTCTTACAAGTTACATGCAGTTACTGCAAGGAATGCGTGCCGGTGACTATAACAGAAGGTGCGAATTTTGCATTTCCTTTCTCCAGGATATGGCAGAGGACACTTTTTCCGAACGACTCATCTCTCCGGACGGATAGACGTTTCATCTGTCGAGTAAAATGAAGCACCGTTATGTAAGAATTTGGGGGGTCACAAAATGCTGACGTCGTCGCCGAAGATGAAAGAGACTCACCTAAACGGAATTTGTTTTGTGCCGTTTCTGCTTACAAAGTTTGCGGACCTTTGTTTTTGCGGAAAGAACTGCGACAGGAATGTCATACCTGGACATACTTCTGAACTGGTTATTTCCTTAGCTTCACGAGGATTTCAATGATCTAATTTTTGTACATGATGCTGCCACACCCTAATTTGACACGGAGGAGCGGCGTTATCTTAACAGCACCGTGCCACAGAGCTGCACTGGAAGAGGTAGACAACTAGACCTTGTTAATTGCTTTTGGCCTCCCAGATCACCAGGCCTCAAACTTTGCGAGTTTTTCCTGTGCGGGTACGCAAAAGACGCAGTTTCCGTCCCACCTACGGCAGCCACTCTTCAAGAGCTGAGAAATCGAATTTGTTGGAGCTGTCGATTCGATAAACAGGTATCTGCTGATTCGTGTGTGGAATGAAATAGACTACCGTTTAGCTTGTTCCCGGGCAACACGTGGTACCTATTTTGAGTGTATGGTAAGCAGTCTGTGCCATCATAAAACTTGGAACCTTCCCTTATGCAGTGAAATGGACAAATTGTTTGTCTAGCTTCCATAGTGTGTCTGTCACTTTTTTTTTGTTGACTCATCAGTCTTCTGACTGGTTTGATGCGGTCCGCCACGAATTTCTCTCCTGTGCCGACATCTTCATCACTTGCAACCTACGTCCTCAGTTATTTGCTGGATGTATTACAATGTCTATCTTCCTCTACAGTTTTTGCTCTCTACAGCTTGCTCTAGTCCCAAAGAAGTCAGTCCCTGATGTCTTATCAGATGTCCTGTCATCTTGTCCCTTCTCCTTGTCAGTGTTTTCCACATATTCCTTTCCTCTCCGATTCTGCGCAGAGCCTCCACTTTGCTTACCTTATCAGTAAACCTAATTTCCAACATTCGTCCGTAGCACCACATCCCAAATGCTTCGATTCTCTTCTGTCTCTGTTTTTCCACATTCCATGTTTCACTACCGTACAATGCTGTGCTCGAAGCGTATATTCTCAGAAATTTTATCCTCAAATTAAGGCCTATCTTTGACACTAGTAGACTTCTCTTGTCCAGGAATGTCTTTTTTCCAGTGTAAGTCTGCTTTTGATGTCTTCCTTGCTCCGTCCGTCGTGGGTTATTTTGCTGCCTAGATAGCAGGATTCCATAACCTCATCTAATTCGTGACCATAAATCCTGATGTTAAGTTTCTCGCTGTTTTCACTTCTCCTACTTCTCATTACTTTCGTATTTCTTCGATTTACTCTCAATCAATATTCTGTACTGATTAGACGATTCATTCCACTCAGCATATCACGTAATTCTTCTTCATTTTCACTTGAGATAGTAATGTCATCAGCAAGTCGTATCGTTGATATCCTTTCACGGGGTGTTCAAGAAGTCTCTCCGCAATACCGTATGATTGTTAGCCGTGCGTGCCGTAGGATTGTTCGCCTGCCTGGGTTACTTCCCTTCAAGTGGACTCTCCCAACATTCCACTGTTTTGTTTTTCTCAGTAAAAATGAATATTCAAAAAATTAATAATTTGTATTTCATTGAGTTTCATTTCGGTATATTCACTGTGGCATACAGCACGCGCGGCTAACAATCATACGGCACTGCGGAGAGACTTTTTGAACACCCTGTATATATAGCCTACGTCCCTCCGAATGTTTATTAGAGCACCATGTAAAATTATGAAGGAAATCAGTCAAGTACTTTTCGAAGTTCTTGGTAACCATATTAAACAATGAGTTGTCTTTTGATGAAAATATAGATTAAGACGCCATTTTGTTACGATCGTATAACATCAAGGCAAACTGCTCGTATCAAGTCAAGTCACCCGGAACCACTATGTATGGCTGCTCAGAGAGAAATGTAATGGAAATTATGCGTCCCAGTAGGTACAAGACGTGAAAAGTGCAGAACTGTGTCAGTAGCTGATATTATCGTATAGTTATTTTTACAAACATTGAAGGCATGTTGGACAGTATCCTTGTATAAGGGGCGATGAAAATGTTTCCGTTCGAAGACCGTACAGTCCAATGTGGCAATCAGGCAAAACCGCCTTGAGCACTGAGGCAGTCGTATCAACGACGCACCAGGTTGAAAGTACCCGTTTGGTCAAACACCGTGTCCTGCTGCGTGAAGAAGTGCGTAACTGCCTGCTACACATCCTCCACGACAGGAATCGTCCAGCCTTCAAGGCCATTTTTAATGGACCGGAGGCGTGATAGTCCCGTGGGGTGATGTCAGGACTACAGGTCGGGTGCTGGAGTCTCTCCCTCTTGAGTTGGTGTATCTTCTGCGTTTCGACATTTCCGGTATGGGGACGTGCGTTATCATGAACCTGCAGCACCATTGGCGCACCATTCCTCAACGGTGTTTTTCGACAGACATGCTGCCTCGAGAACATCCGCCACTCTCCGGACCGACCGAGGTGGCGCAGTGGTTAGCACACTGGACTCGCATTCGGCAGGTCGACGGTTCAATCCTGCGTCCGGGCATCCTGATTTGGGTTTTCCGTCATTTCCCAAAATCGCTCAAGGCCAATTCCGGGATGATTCCTTTGAAAGGGCACGTCCGACTTCCTTCCCCGTCCTTCCCTAAAACCGATGAGACCGATGACCTCGCAGTTTGGTCTCTTCCCCCAAACCAACCCTAACCACCCTCCACTCTCCGAAGGTGTCTGCAGTTCTGTAGCCAGGAAAATAATATTAGTTCGTTGGTCCTGTTTGGACGCGTTTCGTAATAATGTCGGTGTAGTTCATGTTTCCGCATTTACCGTACGCACCTCGAAAGGCACATAAGCCACACAAATCACCTGCCTACATGTCGTTGCTTATATACGCGCATACGCGATACGTCGCATATAAACTATCGGTCAAAAGTTTCAGATCACTAATGTTAAAAACTATATACTTTGTTTCAATATACAAAGACATCATACAAGCTAAATAGACCAACAAAACAAGTACTCTCTCACTCTGTCATAAAGTACAGTACGATATGATTTAGATTTTTGCTTCTTCAGAGTCTCTACCCTTTGCCCTCAGAACAGGTGCACAAATTCTTGGCATTCTAGAGGTAACATTTTGTAGCGTTTTTGCAGATATCGCATTCCAACATGTTTGTATATAGTTCCATAGATCTTCAACATTAAATGACCTCAGTTTTCTGACCCCCATGTCAAGTTCGTACCGTACGAGTTCAACGGGATTTAACTCAGGTGACTGACGTGGGCCAAACCAGATTCTTCAATTTTCCACCTTTCTCTTTCCTACTGCCATACCCTCTCAACAGTTTAGAAGCGTGTTTAGGAACATTGTCCTGCTGCAGAACAAACCCGTATCAGTAAAGTGTAACTGCATTTTTTATCAGTATCTTGTGATATACTTCCTTCCTTAATGTTCCATTAATTCACACTAGATCACCGGCTTTTGTCACCCGCAAAAGGTTCCCTCAACATGACCGACCCTCCAGCAAGCTTCACCATAGGCGTCACACACTGACTCTTCTACATCTACATCCATACTCCGCAAGCCATCTGACGGTGTGTGGTGGAGGGTACCTTGAATACCTCTATCGGTTCTCCCTTCTATTCCAGTCTCGTATTGTTCGTGGAAAGAAGGATTGTCGGTATGCCTCTGTGTGGGCTCTAATCTCTCTGATTTAATCGTCATGGTCTCTTCGTGACATATACGTAGGAGGGACCAATATACTGCTTGACTCCTCGGTGAAGGTATGTTCTCGAAACTTTAACAAAAGCCCGTACCGAGCTACTGAGCGTCTCTCTTGCGGAGTCTTCCACTGGAGTTTATCTATCATCTCTGTAACGCTTTCGCGATTACTATATGATCCTGTAACGAAGCGCGCTGCTCTCCGTTGGATCTTCTCTATCTCTTCTATCAACCCTATCTGGCACGGACACCAAACCGGTGAGCAGTATTCAAACAGTGGGCGAACAAGTGTACTGTAACCTACTTCCTTTGTTTTCGGACTGCATTTCCTTAGGATTCTTCCAGTGAATCTCAGTCTGGCATCTACTTTACCGACGATTAATTTTATATGGTCATTCCATTTTAAATGACTCCTAATGCCTACTCCCAAATAATTTATAAAATTAACTGCTTCCAGTTGCTGACCTGCTATACTGTAGCTAAATGATAAAGTATGTTTCTTTCCATGCATTCGCAGCACATTACACTTGTCTACAATGAGATTCAATTGCCGTTCCCTGCACCATGCGTCAATTCGTTGCAGATCCTCCTGCATTTCAGTACAATTTTCCATTGTTACAACCTCTCGATATACTACAGCATCATCCGCAAAAAGCCTCAGTGAATTTTCGATGTTATCCACAAGGTCATTTATATATGTTGTGAATAGCAACGGTCCTACGACACTCCCCTGCGACACACTTAAAATCACTCTTACTTCGGAAGACTTCTCTCCATTGAGAAAGACATGCTGCGTTCCGTTACATAGGAACTCTTCAATCCAATCACACAATTGGTCTGATAGTCCATATGCTCTTACTTTGTTCATTAAACGACTTTGGGGAACTGTATAAAACGCCTTGTGGAAGTCAAGACACAAGGCATCTACCTGGGAACCCGAGTCTATGGCCCTGTGAGTCTCGTGGAGGAATAGCGCGAACTGGGTTTCACATGATCGTCTTTTTTGAAATCTATGCTGATTCCGACCGAGTAAATTTCTAGTCTCCAGAAAAGTCATTATACTCGAAAATAACACGTGTTCCAAAATTCTATAACTGATCAACGTTAGAGATATAGGTCTATAGTTCTGCACAGCTGTTCGACGTCCCTTCTTGAAAACGGGGATGACCTGTGCCCTTTTCCAATCCTTTGGAACGCTACGCTCTTCTAGAGACCTACGGTACACCGCTACAAGAAGGGGGCCAAGTTCCTTCGCGTACTCTGTGTGAAATCGAACTGGTATCCCATCAGGTCCAGCGACCTTTTCTCTTTTGAGCGATTTTAATTGTTTTTTCTATCCCTCTGTCGTCTATTTCGATATCTACCATTTTGTCATCTGTGCGACGATCTAGACAAGGAACAACAGTGCAGTCTTCTCTGTGAAACAGCTTTGCAAAAAGACATTTACTATTTCGGCCTTTAGACTCTTCATAATATCTCTATGAACTCGACGAACAAACATTCGATGTTCGTAATACATACTTCAGACTGAGATTCGTCCGTGAATAATATCTTGCACCTTTGCTTCCACTCCATTTTTTATGCTCCTGTTTCATTTGCAATCATTTCATCTTATTTTGTCTGCGTATTACAGCTTTTTGGCCATTATACAGCCCTTTGAACTGTGTTCACGAAGGCGGCGTTGCAGTGTTGATACAGGGGCTGGAGACGGACACGTACTGTGTACATCCTCGCATATTTCAAGTGCAGTATGAGTAGTCGTTTGACGTTTACGCTATACGCATACGGACTTACCTTCTCTGGCGATGTTATTCCAGATCGAGAAACATCTGCATCGGTACCAGATTGCTTAAATCGCAGAAATGCATACATCACTGTAGACAGACCTACGGCAGTTTTTGTTGCTGCTGTCCTGTCCTGACAGAGTAGCCTTCCTGGGGCAGGCCCACAGAGAAACACCGGCTCCGGGCACAAACTGCTCGCCAACCACGCACGGATTGTTGCCAGCCACGAGCAGATACAACAACAAATAGATAAAAATGTAAGAACAAGATAAAGAAATAACAAATAAGCTAATGCCAATGTCTATATTTATTGAACTTATTTTGTCATTTACATTATATTAAGCATTGAAAATGACCTCCTTGAGCTTCAGTGCCCTTTTCCACGCGCCCTAACATGTTGATATGCACTTTGCACAACTCTGCCACATAAATCCGCAAAATTTCATTAAGAATATAGTCCTTCAAGTCTTCCAACGTTATTCGGTTGTTTCTGTACACTTTTTGCTGTAGACTAACTCACAGATAAAAGAACGCAGTGGCCACAATACTTTGCTGACATTCTCTTCTTCTCTGAATCTTTTATGAATTCTTGAGACTTACTCTCATATACACCGCAGTGTTTACTGTTGTTTCAAAAAAAAAGAAAAAAAAAAAATATGGAACCCACAATCCGACTCGGTGGCGTGACACACCACACTCAGATGTTTTCACCGTGAAGAGGTTGCTCACTAGTCGTATAGGGACTGTTTGTTGACCTGTATCCAGTGTTCCGGGAGCTCGCACGTCCTGTCAGATGGAACCAGGCTTCATCATTCGTGAAATACAACAGCGGACCCAACATTCCACTCCCAACTGTTTGGCATAGCCACGTACAGTAATTCACGCGTTTTGCCTTATCTTCCTCCTTCATTTCTTGTACATGTGTCATTTTGTAATGTTTTCATCCCTCGTGGAGTAAAACGCGTTGACAAGACCTATTCGAAACATTCCCTTGTTGCAACAATTTACGTATCGACTTCTTTGGACTCAGTGCCATTTCGTGCTCGAATCACAGCAGGTGTACGGACGGAAGGGGCTAGATTCTTTTGTTGCATTTCAGCTGACCTTGTTGTACGCTGCTTTGTCACCAACTCCTGTATACTGCTATTTGCTGATATATAAACGCCAGGAATCTTCCTAGCAAAAAAGTCCCGCGTTTCCTTAAATGAACCGGTAGACACATACGCCTCCACTATTGCGATTCTTTCTTGAAGAGAATACATCTCGCTGAGATATTTACTCCACACGTGTTAACCAAATCGCAACGGCTTTCGTACTGACAATACAAATCGTAGTCAGGACAGATTCGAAAAGAACTCGGGGGCCACTTTTTCCTGCGCCACCCTGCAATTACAGCACTTTTTTCAGTTCCACTCTCCTGCTTACGTCCCATTAAAAAGTAATTCAGTATGAAGATGATCAGGTACACAGACACTCTGCTAGATGCACACAGTGTACTGTAAACTGATGCGAACGGACTGCTGTGCAGACAGCTGAATCAATGAGGTCTTTCAATTCAATAAACTTTACCAACAGCCGTACGCTTTACGATATTTTATTTTATTTTGAAAGCAACCAGTTTCGGCAATTCATTTTGCCATCTTCAAGCCCATACGCTTTTTTTCGAATCAGCGAACTTATCGTGTAGCGCCATAAAACTGGATATCGTGAATCCCAATCGTTGTGGACATGATTCATACGAAAGCGTGACAGTGGATTCACGATATCCAATTTTATGGCGCTTACGATAAGTTCGTTGATTCGAAAAAAAAGCGTATTGAGTCTGAAGATAGGAAAATGAATTACCTAAACTGGTTGCTTTCAAAAAAAAAAAAAAAAAAAAAAAAAAAAACAAAAATTCGGAGTGTAAAGCTGTTGGTAAAGTTTATTGAATTGAAAAGTACGTACCATCCGATGTCTCCTGGCCGTAATGGACCAACAGAGATTTCCTAATGGAATCGTCTTAGGCAAAGCCATGTCCTGTTGTTGAGGATAGTCATCAGCGACCCTCTATGCGGACAGCCACTCATATACACAACAAAGGCGCGTAGTCTTTACACGTTTATGCTCGTTCTATTATCAGGGTGGGGATGTGATATAATATTATTGTTGTGGTATTTAGGCCGAAGACTGGTTTGAAGCAGCTCTCCATGCATGCTACTGTATACTGTGCGAGCCACTTTATCTCCGAGTAACATCTGCAACCCACATCCTTCTGGATCCTCTAAATGTACTCACATCTACTTCTGCAATTTTTCCTCCCCCCCCCCCCTCCCCCCTCCCCCTCGGCCACACTTCCCTCCAGTACTAAACCGGTGATCCCTTGATGTCTCAGAATGCGTCCTACCAACTTTTTTTAGTGAAGTCGTGGCACTCATTTCTTGTCTCCCCAGCTATGTTCAGTAGTTTCTCATTATTGATATTTTAAACACTTTGTTGCTGTGAGCTCAGCAACCTTGTATGCAATTATATAAAATGTAATAGCCAGCCAACAGGTTGCACACACTTTTTTTTTAAGAAAAACGCATCAACCAGGTTTCTATAGTTCTAAGACTGTTTTCAGCAGAACTGTAAAAGTTACATGAAATCACCTAACAATTTTAAAGTTGGTGTGTGATTTCATGTAACTTTTACCATTCTGATGAAGATAGTCTTAGAACTATCGAAACCTGGTTAATGTGTTAAAAAAATTGTGTGCAACCGGTTGGCTGACTATTACGTTTTATATAATCTTCTCATTAGTTACGTGGTCTATCCATCTTATCTTCAGCATAATTCTGTTGCACCACGTTTCAAAACCTTCTACTCCTCTCTTGTCTAAACTCTTTATGGTCCATGTTTCGTTTCCACACTTTGCTACCCTCCAGATAAATACCTTTAGGAAAGACTTCCTAGCACATAAGTCCATTTTCAATGTTGACAAATTTATCTTCTTCAGAAATACTTTCATTGCCATTGCAGGACTTTATTTTATATCTTCTCTACTTCGGTCATCATCAGGTATTTCGATGCCCAAGCAGCAAACCTCATTTACTACTTTAAGTGTCTCGTTTCCTAATCCAATTCATTCAGTATCACCTGATTTTATTCGACTACATTACATTATCCTTGTTTTGCTGTCCTCCTTCCGGGACATTGTCCATTCCATACAACTGCTCATCCAAGTCCTTTGCTGTCTCTGACAGAATTACAACGTCATCGGCAAACCTCAGAGTTTTCATTTATTCTCCCTGAACTTTAATTCCTACTCCAAATTTTTCTTCGGTGTCATTTACTGCTCCCTCAGTGTGCATATTGGATAACATAGGGGATAGCCTAGAACGCTGTCTCACTCCAGTGTCAAACACAGCTTCCTATTCATGCCCTTCTACTTTTGTAACTGTGGTCTGGCTTCTGCACAAGTTGTAAATAACCTTTCATTCTCTCTATTTTACGACTGGTAATTTCACGGTTTCAAAGAGAGTTTTCCAGTCAACATTGTCAAAAGCTTTCTCTAAGTCTATAAATGGTAACCTAGAAATTATGTGTCTGAGGACATACCATCTTAATTTCGGAAAAATAGCATCCACACAATTCCGAAGAGCGCAAGAGCTGACAAGTGCAAAAATTATCGCACAATCAGCTTAACAGCTCATGCATCCAAGTTGCTGACAAGAATAATATACGGATGAATGGAAAAGAAAACGGAGGATGTGCTAGATGACGATCACTTTGGCTTTAGAAAAGATAAAGGCACCAGAGAGGCAGTTCTGACGTTACGGTTGACAATGGAAGCAAGACGAAAGAAAAATCAAGACACGTACGTAGGATTTGTCGACCTGGAAAAAGCGTTCGACAGTTTAAAATAGTGCAATATCTTCGAAATTCTGAGAAAAATAGGGGTAAGCTATAGGAAGGGCCGGGTAATATACAATACGTACAAGAGACAAGAAGGAATGATAAGAGTGGACGAACAAGAACGAAGTGCTCGGATTGAAAATGGTGTAAGGCAGGGATGTAGTCTTTCCTCCATACTGTTCAATCTGTACATCGAAGAAGCAATGATGGAAATAAAAGAAAGGTTCGAGAGTGGAATTAAAATTCAAGGTGAGAGGATATAAATGATACGATTCGCTGATGACATTCCTATCCTGAGTGAAAGTGAAGAAGAGCTGCATGATGTATTGAGTGGAATGGACATTCTAATGAGTATGGAGTATTGGTTGAGAGTAAATCGGCGAATGATGAAAGTAATACGAAGTAGCATCAATGAGAACAGTGAGAAACTTAGCATCAGGATTGGTGGTCATGAAGTAGATGAAGCAAGGAGCACGTCAAAAGCAGACTAGCAGTGGCAAAAAGGGCATTCTTGGCCAAGAGAAGTCGACCAGTATCAAACATAGGCATTAATTTTAAGGAGAAATTTCTGAAAATGTACATCAGGAGCACAGCATTGTATGGTAGTGAAACATGGACTGTGGGAAAACCGGAACAGAAGAGAATAGAAGCGTTTGAGATGTGGTACTACAGGCGAATGTTGAAAATGTCGTGGAGTGATATGGAATGAGGAGATTCTGCTCAGAATCGAAGAGGAAAGGAATGTGGAAAATACTGACTAGGAGAAGGGACAGGCTGATAGGACATGTTTCCAGAATGAGATTTTCACTCTGCAGCGTAGTGTACGCTGATATGAAACTTCCTGGCTGATTAAAACTGTGTGCCGGACCGAGACTCGAACTCGGGACATTTGCCTTTCGCGGGCTGGTGCTCTACCAACTGAGCTACCCAAGTACGCCTCACGCCCCGTCCTCACAGCTTTACTTCCGCCAGTACCTCGCCTCCTACCCTCCAAACTTTACAAAAGGAGAGCTTCTGAAAAGTTTGGAAGGTAGGAGGCGAGGTGCTGGCGGAAGTAAAGCTGTGAGGACGGGGCGTGAGGCGTACTTGGGTAGCTCAGTTGGTAGAGCACTAGCCCGTGAAAGGCAAAGGTCCCGAGTTCGAGTCTCGGTCCGCACACAGTTTTAATCTGCCAGGAAGTTTGATAGGACATGTGTTAAGATATGAGGGAATGACTTCCATGCTACTAGAGGGGGCTGTAGAGAGCAAAAACTGTACAGGAAGACAGAGATTGGAATACAACCAGCAAGTAATTGAGGACATAAGTTGCAAGTGCTACTCTGAGATAAAGAGGTTTACACAGGACAGGAATTCGTGGCGGGCCGCATCGAAGCAGTCAGAAGACTGATGACCGCAAAATAAAAAATTAAAAAAAAAAAAATTAAAGAAATCCTACAAGATAAGACACGGGGTGAGTATTGTGCCTGAAATGTAAACTGATTTTCCCAGAGGTCGGCTGTAGACAATTCGTGTTTGTATTTTGCAAACATTACTTATTAAACTGATATTTCAGTAATTTTCGACCGGTCAACAACTGCTTTCTTTGGAATATTCACAACAAAATTCGTGTTTTAACTATAAATCCGTAGTTGCGACAGGTGATCGGGAACCTTTACCCGTAGTGAATGCTGATGTAACGACCTCAAAAGGAGATTTTTTCATCGCCCTCTTCTATTGCTGCGCAGGTTGGCACATTAACAGCAAATGGCTTATAACGACGTCGACTAGTTTGTTGGTCGCGGAGTGGGGGCCCATAGCGACCTCGTTCCTAGGCACGCTCTCCTCCACATATAAGTGCGGCCGTACGTTTCGTGCGCACTCCACGTTCCGACAGACATGCATCACCAACTGTTTCCCTCGCTCCTGTTCGTCGGCGGGTTGGCGCTAGCTGAGCTGGGTAAGGTGCTTCGCGCTGTCGGCGGCCTGCTACGGTCTTTCGGGTGTCGGCTTTACATCTCAACGACTTCGTGGTGATCCAAAGTGTTTTCTAAGGACAAACTGAGTTTCAGGAGGTTGAAACATGTTTTGATCGGTATGCATGCGACACCCTGCGTACCTAATACGTTCCGAGCAGCCCCGCATAGAAACGGGATTTTCTGGAGCTCGTAGCTCGGGCTATATTAACAGGAACATCACACACATCTTCCTACTTAGGCAAATGAAGCATATCGATTGGTTCTTCTTGCGTTTCATGTGGTCTACGGTGGGCTTGCTGGAGGCACTGTTAGTTTGTCATTGCTTTCTAGGAAATCCTCCCAAAAAAGGTTCTTTATTATATTTTCGCAATCATCAGCAGCTCAAAACACAGCCGAGGTGGCTATGCACAGGAAATGGCTGAAATTTTTATCACATATTCCTAACATCTGGATCCCGAACAATCTTGAAAATTTTCTTGACAGTTTCCGTTTCCAAGATGCAGAGGTTCGAATTTACCCTACTTCTACATGTAAAATGCGGTACGAGACGAAATCTAAATAACAAATAACACCAGAAAATTGCTCAAATTTTAACGGTGTATCCTCCAGGCATTTATCAAGAAGTGTCATATCCCCGTTTTCGAAAATCTTTTTCCATTATCGAGAAACACTTCAGAAATTGGTTGTTTGTATACTGAGCCGGCTATCCCCAGGATATGCTTGTAACTTAATTTTTACGATGTACTCCCAAGATTGCGATCTCGGAAAGCCTTGAAAATATTCATCATCTCTTTATCCTTTCCCAAGATACAGAGGTTCGAAGTTACTCTACTTGCACACGTAAAATACGCACTTAAAACCCGGTCTGTGGGAAGACTGTAGTTTGTAAAGCGACGTAGCACGGATAAAGATGCTATAAAGTGTCTCTGCTATCATCTGGGAACTGGACACGTGGTGCCACCGAAAAGGAAGACCATCGTATTCCGAATGCAGCTCTGGTGCATCGTACTGCATTTACAGCAGCAGTTAGCACCACAGTCACACAACGAACTGATACAATTCGCTTACTTTAAGGACAGCTGCGAGCCAGACAGCCCGCGGCGTGCATTCCATTCCACTGACCCCCAACCAGCCTCATTTACGGCATGAGTGGGGTGAAGCGACAGCTCACTGGACGGCAGGGTGGAGATGTGCCGTGTTTTCTGATGAAAGCCGGTTCTGCCTCGGTGCCGGTGATGACCGCGTGTTGGTTAGAACGAGGCCAGCCGAGGGCCTGCAACCAAGCATTCTGCGTGCTAGACTCACTGGACCCACACTGTTGGAGTTATGATCCGGGGTGCGACCTAGTTTCACAGCAGGAGCGCTCTCCTGATTATCTCACGCACATTGGTTGAAAAATGGTACGTCAGTCTGATGATACGACCTGTTTTGCTGTCATTCATGAACGGCATTCCATAGGGTGTTTTCCAACGGGATAAAGCTCGCTGACATTCCGTTCTTGTAACTCAACATGCTATATGGAATGCCGACGTGTTGTTGACGTTATGAGGGACATCATCGGACGGCAATATCAGCATCATCCACGAAGGGCATTAACCGTCCGTGTAGTAAGCGACCAAGTGCAACAGGCTTCGAACTCAATCCCACAAACTGACATCTGACACCTGTACAACGCCATGCATGGACGTTTGCATTCTTGCATTCAATATTCTGCAGCGGTAATAGTGGCTATTGATATACCAGCATTTCACATATGCAGTGGCTTATCTCTCAGCTTACATTAACATGTCGTCTTGCAATGTTAATCACTTAAATATGTTACCTAGACCAAAGTATTCCCAAAATTTCCTCACTCCGCCAGTGTATTTCTCTTTTGCAGATTTGTAATAGGCGGGGTATCGTACGACCCTACTGGCGCTCCCCTACTACAGCGTTATTTTGTGGTAGTTGGATGAAGGCGTGCATCATTTCCATTAGTCTGCCTCAATGTTCCCTGAAGTTCTTGAATTATCTGCCGAGTCATTTCTTCATCCTCATATTTAGTTCACGATGTGGATTGGATTTCATCACCGAGAAGTCCGATATTTGAAAAATGTGTCGATGCCATTGCCAGATTCTAGTTTTGCGAAAGCCACTGACGGCATTCTGTACGATTACAGCCCCGCCACAAGACTCGCCTAGCAGCTGAGCACCCGCGGTCTGACTGATACTGCTGTCAGGATTTGTACGAAGGCGACTGTCAGCTGCTGGGTTGTAGTAACTGCAAGTGGATCAGAAAGTGCAAAGTCTGGTGTCTAGAGCTTTTGAATGTTGCGTCGAGGCAAGCAAAAAACGATTACACCCCTATATGTAGCTAGAGTTAGAGTTGGTAGTATTTCGTATGCGTTTCATGTCCCTCCAGTATTAGTAACACCTTTCGGTTAGAATCAGGTGTGACAGTTCCGAAAAAGTGCTCCATTCATTGATCGAACAAATGACTACTCATCCAGTCACTGTCTAAAATTGTAAATTTAGACCAGTTGGAGCTCCAAATTAAAAATTACCTCTGTGCACTTCTTGTAGCCCCACATATTGGCCGGCCGGGGTGGCCGAGCGGTTCTAGGCGCTTCAGTCTGGAACCGCGCGACCGCTACCATCGCAGGTTCGAATCCTGCCGCGGGCATGGATGTGTGTGATCTCCTTAGGTTAGTTAGGTTTAAGCAGTTTTAAGTTCTGGGGGACTGACGACCTCAGAAGTTAAGTCCCATAGTGCTCAGAGCCATTTGAACCAACCCACCTATTGCTTCCTTTTTCGTGCAGTGATCTGGTAAGGTTTTTGCGCTGCCAATAGGCTTGTCTCAACCATACTGAATGTCAGCGTAGCCAGAAAACTATTTTTGTCTCCTAAATCACAATTAAGTTAAAAAACTTCATGATAGCTTTGTTGAACCCAAAGGCTAATTTTGCCGAAGTAGCTTCTGCATGGTGCAAAGACAATTCAGAATCTATAATAATACCGTTTACCTGCCATCTCAGTTTAGGTATATATTTAATTCCTTCTGATTCTGCCAAATCGAACATGCAAACATGTGGGATTCAAGTAGCAGAATGTGTCCCAAAACTTCGTCCTGAAGTTCGAAGGGAATACCCGTTTTATACAGTATATTAGCTGACAAACCCGTCATTGCCCTTCTATTCATTTTGCTAGTTTTCTATTAGAAACGACCAGTTGTACAAAGAAATACGCATAATGTATAAACGTATAAGTACAGTTCCCTCGCATGTGTACAATGCGATTTTGTACAACCTTCTGCGGCAACGCCTCTTCATAGCTCTATAGACGATCATTGCTTTCGCCTACAGATACTTGCGCTTCGCAGTTGAAATCTGTAAGAAGCGCTACTAGGTGCCAGACTTTTCCTTAACTTGACACAACTGTATCAGTGTCAGTAGAAGTAAAGAATAAATTATTAAAACTCCATATGTGATGCGGTATTTTTTTCACGCATTGCAGTATTTACATCATGTGTCCTGAGATATGTGTGGTATCGTGATATAACTTTGAAGGTGCGTTTAGCGGCATGTGTGTAGACTATCTGAGAAATTTATTGCGAATAGAGTGAGTAGGATAGAAGTAAGAAATTTAAACGTAGTGCACGATGCGCTAGATTTTCACGCATTTCAGTGTTTATGACGTCACACCTCCTGAACCATAATGAAAGGTAGTTCTTATTCCGACTGCGATTGTTACTTGACAGTAAGGAATACATGTATCAAGTCTGGTCGAAATCGGTGCAGTGGTTTAGGAGGTGATTTGGAACATATATATATACACATACTCACATATACACAGTCAAACTTACGTTTCGGTATTTGACTCATCGATCTTCTGACTGGTTTAATCCGGCTAGCCACGAATTCCTCTCCTGCGTCAACTTCTTAGACTCAGTGTAGATCTTGCACCCAAAGTCCGCAATTACTTGCTGGACATATCCCAGTCGCTGTCTCCCTCTACAGTTTTTACCCTCTACATCTCCCTCTAGTACCATGGTAGCTATTCCCCGATGTTTTAACATATGTCCTATTTTCCTGTCCCTTCTTCTTGTCAGCGTCTTACACACTCACATTTCTTCACAGATTCTGCGGCGAACCTCACGATTCCTTACCTTATAAGCCTGAATTCTCAGCGTTATTCTTTGACACTGAATGCGGCTTTCAGTAGGAATACAAAGAAAGCCAGGAAAATATTTCTACATGGCAAGAGCAACAAGGAGCATTTCGGATTACCTTCCCGGTCAGCAAGCAAATTTCATTTGCACCACTAACTTCGCTGAGCATCAACGGACAAACATCAAGAGAATTGTACAGTACGCCTTAGACAAGTATGTGCTGATCAAAGTTGCGGGCTGTGGGAAGGACCCGCCGTGGCTCGACAGTCATGTTAGAAAGCAAGTGCGAAAGGAAGGAGAGCCTCTCTGGAAATCTAAACGTAGGTAAAGCGTCACAGACAGGCATATACTGTTGCGTGTGCCAAGGCCGGAGAGCATACCGACAAACGGGTGGCAGTGGAAGTCGCTTTTGCAGTCCTGAAGTCCTGTTCCCACGATCAACAAACACACACCTCAGGACGTGTGTAGCCTCTCAGTTGCCTTACGTCAGGGGCAGGTGGGGGCAGAGCTCCGAAGTACATTGTGTGTGTGTGTGTGTGTGTGGGTGGGTGTGTGTGAAACTTAGCACAGTGGACGAAGTGTGGGGGACCCGAGTAAGGAGGTCACAGGTCGCAGGGGGTCTGCCATAGTGGACTGACTGTCAACTGATGGCGAAACGTGGACTGTTACAGCGGCCACACGTGGGCTACTCGTGAGGGAGAGAATTGTGGAGTGGTGGACGTCGTTTGCTCTTTCTCCTCTCATACTGTCATTTCTATGCAGAATGTAAGCAGGTAGCTCAGGGGCATCAGAGAATCTAAACTGCGTCTCTTGTAAGCATTGTCCTACCCTAAGGCAATAGATGCAGGTGCTCCACATGTGTCCCGAACCCTGTGCAGATCCACTGTAGTATGAGAGCGGTCTTAAAGGTTTTCCTGTGGTTTTTTTTTCCTACTGTCGTTCCTCCACCATAGTGGTGGTTTTATGCGACACTCGCCGGTTGCCTCAATAGACATCGACAATATGGTAAACGATTGATCCAACAGTCGGGGTCACGGTCTGACTGTTTTAGAACTAATCGCTTTGGCCTGTTTGGTTTCGTCCTAGTGCTCGGATTCCGGGCACAGTGGCAAGGCCGTTTTAAAAGAAAAAAATTTTGCAGGTCTCTTCTACTGTCTGCCGTGAGAGTAACGACCATTATTTCAGTGGTAGAGAGGCATGGTTGACGGACCATCGATGGACGGGTGCAGCTGCATGTACAGGTGCAGGTTGGTGTCCTCTGCTTAGCTGTCTTACTGTGGGTGCCGACACTAGTCTTATGTACGGGATGCTTCAGTTCTGACCCAAGCAACTTGACAAAAGATGCTGGCTTTGTGCCGTTACAAACGTTCTTCATGTAAGAGTAGGAGATCTGTTGGACGATTTTAATCTCCTGTATGTTTTTCTCTTTCGCGAAGACAGGGCATTCCTTGCTCCAAACAGGGAGGGTTTGTGACCAGTTGACACACATGAGTGTGGCAGTACATTGAGTACCTGGTCATGGCCCGCGGAACGTCGTCGTCCACAAGGCCTCTGAAGGTTACGACCGACGGTGCTGTGACCGAAGTTTTGACACTGAAGGGAGAGCATTGGCTTGGGCACTCTTTTTTACTTTTAATTAAATGATGAGTGTTGTAAATGGTTTGGTGCACCCCGTTGACGACAATTCCTCTCCTGTGCCAACCTCTTCATCTCGGAGTAGCACTCGCAACCTACGGCCTCAGATATTTCCTCGTTGTATTTCAATCTCTGCCGTCCTCTCCATCTAGTACGGTGGAAGTAAATCGTTGATGTGTCAGTAGATGTCTTTCATATATTTCGTTCCTCGCTGGTTCTCTGGAGACCTCCTCATTCCTTACCTTATCAGTTTATGTAATTTTCAACATTCGTCTGTAGCACCACATCTCAAATGCTTCGGTTCTCTTCTTTTCCAGTTTCCTCACAGTCCATGTTTCACTACCATACAGCCATATGCTGTACTCATTAGACCGGTCATTCTATTCAACACATCCACTAATTCTTCTTCACTTTCCCTGAAGATAGCAATGTCATCAGTGAATCTTGTCATTGATATCCTTTCGCCCTGAATTTTAATTCCCCTCTTGAATGTTTCTTTTATCTCTGTCATTCCGTCTTCGATGTATAGAAGGAAACCCTTTTCAATCAGAGCACGTCGTTCTTGGTCTTCCACTCTTACTGTTCTCTCTTGGCTCTGGTACATATTGTATATTACCCGTCTTTCCCTGTAGCTTACCCCTATTTTTCTGAGAATTTCGAATATCTTGCACCATTTGACACTGTCGAACCCTTTTTCCAGGTCGACAAAGCCTATGAATGCGTCTTAATTTTTCTTTAGCCTCGCCTCCATTATCGGTCGCGACGTCGGAAATGGCTCTCCGATTCCTTTATCTTTCCTGAAAGCAAACTGCTCATCATATGGCATATCCTCCAGTTTATTTTCCATTCTTCTGTGTATTATTCCTGTCAACAAACTGAATGCATGAGCTGTTAAGCTGATTGTGCAATATTGTTGCACTTGTTAGTTCTTGCTAACTTCAGAAATATGTGGATGATCCTCTTGGGAAAGTCATTCTACACACCAACGTGTCAGCCGTTTCGTTGCCTCACCTGAAGACGAACAAAGGCTGCTGAAATATACTCAAGCAACTTCGTTAGGCTGAAAGTGAGGATGAAAGACAATGATTTCTGAGGCTCGCCACGAACCCTTCTCTCGAAACTCGGTTCTCTAGCGACGCTTCCCCCTATCCATTTTCTGTTTAACTCTTTGACTCCTTTGGTATCAATTGTATGTCCGTAATATCGCGAATGTCACGATTCCTTTACAGTAACTGAGACCTGTGTGCACTGCACTGGTGATAGCGTATTCTCCAAGACGCTTATCACTTAGGAAGTTGTTTGCTTGGGTAGCCCTCAGCGTCTTGAATACGAGGGCAGCATTGCGCATCCTCTTGATAGATTTCATTTTTGGTGAAAGTCTCTCGAGAGCTATGTGGGTATAGAAATGTGACAGTTTTTCAGAAGACCCTCCTACACCTGTAGCAGTAAGAAGTACACCCCCTAGCACAGTAGCGGTCCGTTACTATTACAGCTTTCTTTCACCTTCACAGACGTCTAAGGTGGACCAGCCCTATGACGTCTTTTTAGGTGTTAACACTGACCAGTGAACCTATGAAACAGCTGGGAGTAAAGGAAAACGGATGTAGGCTACATCGAAATCTCACGAGCATCTAGGGGAGTAAGTGTCTACCCAGACAGAGACCCGCTTAGCTGGGTATTCCTCATGCAATGGTGTGGCAAACTTAATAATGGTGTGGAAAAATTGAGGTCGAAAGTAACTAGCACATGGTGTGTCTCTGCCAAGCAGGATAGCTCGTTGAAACTTTGACCGCAAATGCAAGGAACTACTATAGTACAGAAGGTGACTGAATGAATACCCAACGAGACTTTTATTCAAAGACGATAATTACACTGAAGTAATTCCGATTTATGATGGCCCCTCGACACTACAAAAGACGGGAAGTGTTTCACAGCAGAGTGTGTCGTCACCTCGGAGGAAAACTTGTGCACTGCAGCGCTCTCCCACGCTGGCGGCGGCGTGGTAAGGAGTTCTCGTGCTAGGACGCTCCATTCCCCCAGCAGAGCGGCTGACAGTCACTGGATGGTCGTTGGTTGGGTTGTTGGGTTAGCGAAGGAATGGGGAAGGAAGTCGGCCATGCCCTTTCGGAGGAACCATTCCGGTATTTGCCTGGAGCGATATAGGGAAATCACGGAAAACCTAAATCAGGATGGCCGGACGCGGGATTGAACCATCGTCGTCCCGAATGCGAGTCGAGTGTGCTAACCACTGCGCAACCTCGCTCGGTTTGGTCGTTGGTGCATGTGGATGTGCTGCAGTACGTACCTCCAACGCATCACACACGGTTTCCATACGATTTAAGTAGGAATAACTGCCAGAGAAGTCCATTTCCCGGATATCCTCTCGTTCAAATATCTACTCCTGTTGTGCTCCTCGATGAGATCGCTCATTTTGAGCCATAATACTGAAGTTTTCATCCATAACGGGTGGTTGCTTCCCTGAAAAGACACCCAGGGGAACGATCACATCATCCCTATAACGGTGAACAGCGAGGGTACCATTTTCAAAGATTTCGAAGTCTGTATTGCCACGCAATAGTATGCCTCCACAAACCATAACGCCTGGAAGAGAGAAATGATCACCTTCGACATGATTCTGGACGTATCCGCATATGGCGACTAATGGGGACACGCAATTCACCGAGCGAGATCGTCGAACACGATGGTTTTGTTGGCCGAGATGTCCTACCCTAAGGCAACAGATGTAGGTCGTCCACACGTCTCCCAAACCCCATGAAGTTCCACTGTAGTATGGAAGCCATCTTAACGATTTTCCTCGTTTCTTTTTCTTTCACTGTCGTTCCTCCGTGGCGGCTACACTCAGCAGACTGGTGGTTTTATGTGAGACTCGCCGGTTCCCTCAGGTAGACGTCAACATTGTACCAACGAAGATATGGTAAACGTCTGATCCAACAGTCAGAGCAATGGTCTGACTATTTTAGACCTCATCGCTTTGGACTGTTGAGTTTCGTACAGTGCTCGGATTCTGGGGACGGTTGTGTGGCCGTACTGAGCTCAAAGTGACTGAACACACTACAGTCACAAGTCAACGTTACCATAACACTGTTCTCCTTCCCAAAGTGCTTCTGTTCGGGGCTTCATTCGGCGCTGAATTCATTTTTGTGGATGAAAATGCCTCACCTCATCGAAAAGCGCAAGGGGAGGCGCTCTTGGAATGAGAGGGTATACGGCGAATGGACTAGCCTTGCCCTCTCCCTTCACTCAAATCGCATCGAGGACGTCTGGGATACGTTGGGCAGACGTGCTTCAGCACGGCGACATGCTCCAGCGACCATGCAGCACCTGTCAACCACACGCGGGTGGAGAAAGAGGACACCCAATGACAAGAACTCCTTACCGACCATGTGGCCGGCACGTGGGCGTCTTTCAGAGCGTGCCCTTCTATCCTTGGTGATCACTCACCCTACTGAGGACTATGTCACACATTTTTTAATGTCGAGAGGGCCATCAGAAATCAAGTTAACTCGAACGTAATTATTGTATCCAAATAAAAGTATTTCTTTCATTTACCTTCTGTAATACAGCTATTATTTGTACGTATGATCCAAGTTTCATCGTGCTATGTTATTTGGCAATGACACATCGTGCGAAAGTTACTTTCGTCCTGGAGTTTTGCGCACAAGTGTACAACCGAGGTGCGGCTGACTGCATAGAAGATATTGCGTAGAAGCTACAGAACGTGCTTGCTAGTATCTAATTGGGACCAAATCCACCTTGAGATTAAAACAGAAATTTTGACCATCCTCGCGATGCGGATAGCTAAGCGAGGTCCCCGTTCGTTGTGACACACACCGTTCCACCGCCTGGTGGCTGGAGCACGTCCAGAGCTTGCTTGCCTTTATCCACAGAGGACTGGCAGCTGTCACCAGTCTCTAGTCCCGAGAACCCGGGTTCGCCAGCCGCACCCCTCAAAGGAACGCTGAGCTCCCTGAGCGGCTCCACCGTTTAAAATGACTCCGATGGCAAGTGTGACTTTATCGAAAATACCATGGGCGCTGTGAGAATCGCTTCGCCCACACAACCCTATACATTTGAAACTTACTGTATGGCGCACAAAGGCTAGGACGATTTTAAAATATTTCCATACTGTATTGTCACTGAGTATGTACAGTCATATGATACATAAATTGTAAACCGATTTTACATTCCAGTAAGAGTTATCATATACTGACGATATAATGACTTGTGAAGCTCGAGGGTGTTGGAAGCCAGCAAGAGCACTTTAAGGTCGATAATCTAAGTGCTGCCACTTTTGTCAGCTTTCTGTATTGTGTCTCTGCTTTCCTAAGGTAAATAGTGACGGTAGAGCCCTGAGAATTCCAGACGCTTTGGGAAAGTGTCCCAGGGGAGAAGTATCAACTCAGATATTTAGATGGTAACTCTATCCACCGCCTAGAAGTTGTTCTAAGGTGTCACAGAAGAAGATGGTCACAAGGAGGCACGTTTTAGCAAAGACGGCAAGATAGCTTGATGCTTGTCCCTGAGAACCACAACGTCAGTCGGTTCACACAGGTCAGAGTGATGTAACAGAGGTTGCCACTCACAAGACGCCTCAGAACTAGATCTGGGGACGAAAACACTGTAGTTACTGGGGTGGCAGTGACGTTTGGATTTCAGCTGAACGCTGTTGATACCAAACTTGAGGTTTGCTGACGTAAAGGCCGGAGACATCCCTACCTGCTGAGTAGGAGGAGGGAAGGAATCCGAATGCGGTTGGCCAGAGGTGCCCTGGAGGAGGAGAGTGGCTCTTCAGGTTGGCTGAAGCCTGTAAAGTGCCGGTAGACTTGAGGGCCGGCTGTAGGGAGAAAGAAATAGTACGCCACCGCAATCCTTTAAAAAACCAAGATTTTCTTATTCAAGGGTCGTTTTCAGTGAGATCGTCCGGTCACGAACTCCGCGTCGCTCATCGCCAGCCTCAGTTAAGATCCGACAAGTCTACTTTTCTCACTTGTATTGCTGATCTTAAACTTAGTTCCATACAATGCAGCCAGTGATTGCTATTTCTGCTAGTTCTCACTTCACAGACTCTGTCTTGAAAACAGTTGTATCCTTTGCTTTTTCTAATGTTTAGAATTAGCCGTCAGTGTACGTAGTAGTTCGTGTGGCTGCAAATACATAGCGTTAACCGGACCCCCGTGTGTCCTTGAGTTTCCTGCCACGAGCCTCCTATCAAGTCTCAAAATCCGCGCCTCTCGTAGCTGTCCTATGCCAGTGTTTGGCACAAATTGCAGACTGACCTGTGAGCCCCTGTCTTCCCTCTATCCACGAAAGAGTGCAAGTTATTAGCTTCAGGAACAAATTATTACTTCCTAAGAGAACAAAATAATTTTCAACCACGGTCTAACTGTTCACTTTGCGACACGTCAGTAGGAGGGGGCTCACCGTATTTTACTGAAATTACCTGAGATTTATTTGCTTTGACAATGCAGTATCTGAATTACGTACTCCAGCTTGCAATATTTCACCATTTCGCTTCTGCAAAATAGCCTTTTGGGCGAATATTTTGATGGCAGGCACTCACTCATGTCCATTAGAGGGTAGAAGTGACGCTTCCACCGGCCGCCGACATAACCAGATGTGAACACGGGAGACTGCTGTTTAAGGGGTCGGTAACAATGCTGGACACTATTGGTTTCATTTGCACCTACATTTAATTTCAATTACTTTAGTAGATCATGGTCACGAGGGTTGATTTTTTAAAATATAATTTGCCATCATATTTATTAAGAATTTAGATACCGCACGTCCCATGTGCAAAGGGTCCCTATCCTCACATTATAGTGATCCAAGTCGGCTATAGCTACCCAACACTTGTTCTCCTCTATATTAATTTTATGTTTTTTGTAAATTATTGTCGCTCGGGATTAGCCGAGTGGTATAGGGCGCTGCAGTCATGGACTGTGCGGCAGGTCCCGGCAGAGGTTCGAGTCCTCCTTCGGGCATGGGTGTGTGTGTCTGTCCTTAGGATAACTTAGGTTAAGTATTGTCTAAGCTTAGGGACTGATGTCCCATAAGATTTCACACACATTTGAATATTTTTTGTAAATTATTTTCCCAGTTGATTGCCTTAGACGCATTAAGTCATTTGAGGTCTCATGTGGTCATTATTCTGTTTGTTTCCCTGAGCTTTCGTGAACACGGGCCTCTAACTCTTAGCCATTTTGACGTCCGTCGACAGTGTTTTTCATAATAGGGAGGACCTTGCAATGACTAGGACTTTTCGTAAGGAGTTCGTCTTATCAGTATCACCTCGAAATGGTGAAAGTCCATAAATGTGTTGATGAAAAACAGTAATTACGCCTTCTGCACAACCCATTGGTAATAAATATCCTTTATGAGGATGAGAACCCATTGGTACTCACACAAATTAGGAAGAATGTTGGGTTTGGATCTTGGAACAAGAGACTGATGCGCCTGATTAAGTCTAAGTGTGCTGTAATACTACATACTACTAAAGGGTGTTTCACTGATACAACTGAAACAGCTCATTTAATCCGCACTGCGTTATCCTTTGACGGGACATAGGTAGATTTAAGAAAAAAAGACAGTCAAATCACGTATACGAATCAAACATCAGCAATAACAACATACAGGCTTCTCTCACACACGTTACAACGAACAACTGCTAGATACAGCCTAATACACATCCTGTTGAACAGGCAGCATTACAACGCTGATAGTTTACTACCCTGTGTTACATGAGGAAAGTGGGTTTCTTTTAACCACAGAAGGTATCGATGAAATTTAATGGTGTGGAAATTTCAGACAAGGGCATATTTCTTTAGAGAGCTCCTTCATTCTGTTACAGTGGTACCTCTGGCCATCAAGACATGTGCTGACGATGAACAAAACGTCGCGGAATGTCGGCGACAGGGTCTACAGGAGGCCGTGCCTCTACTCGCCGCTGGTAAGTAGATACACTCCTGTCGTCACATTGCAGTCCTTCTTCAAGACTGAAAAGACTACGTTGCTCCAACTACTGCAAACGACCTGGAGCGCTACGTTAATGTTGGAATAAAATTCCGCTTACGATAAGTTCAGGTGCACACTATAGAAAATATTAGCACAAAAAGTTAAATTCTGAAGCGGCTCACGTACATTTTCGAAACACTTTTCATGTGCTGATATAACACCTATTTAGCACTGTCAGTCTTATGCGAACCTTGTGCTCATATTTTTCTGTAGAGACAACTATACCTTCACCAAAAATTTTGACTGTAACGTATCAGTAAATTATATCACATTTGCAAGACCGTACAGACGTCCACGGCATATGTGGCCGAAGCAGTGAGTCATGTATGAATCGATGAATGAATGCCAGTGCGAGCGCCATAAGCGTTACGAACAAAAACAGTTTACATTTCTCATCAGTGAGTTACGCAGGCTGTACCTGGGCGAATGATCACTGTTCGAGGATATGACACCAACGATAATTCAAAGCAAAAATTCTAGTGAACATGGACTCTGTAGTGCATACCGTAAGAGCTACGAGCACTTGTTCATCTTCGCCACTCTGATACACACACACACATTATATACAGGGTGTTTAAAAACGGACTTAACAACTTTGAAAATTCCTATAAATTAATTCGTAGTACCTACAGAGGTGATTGTAGTGTCAATTTGTAGGGAAATGCATCAAGTTTTGTCTCGCGTAGTTCACTAGTACCGCATTGCACCGTAAGGAGCGCTAGCGGCAGTTGCGTTAAAGATGGCTGCCTTCACTGGACCCGAGCGTGCTAGCTTTTAGTTTTCGTTTGAAGAATCGAAGTCGGCGATATCAGTTCAGCGTAATTTCCGTACCAAGTACGCTAAAGATCCTCCTAGCAGGCCTACAATTTACGAGTGGCATACATGTTTTGTAGAAACAGGGTGCTCAGTAAAACATGGGAAATTGTCAGGTCGTCCAAGCACATCTGACGACGTCGTTGAGCGAGTGAGGCAACGTTTTGTCAACAAGTTGTGATGCCACAGATCGACGTGGATGACAAGAACGAAATGTTTGCTTCATGCAAGATGGTGCACCACTCCACTACATGGCTGATGACTGGGGTTTTCTCAGTGACCACTTTCCGTATCAATGGACTGGCCGTGATACGCCAATTGCATGGCCCCCACGTTCCCCAAACCTGACACCACTCTACTCTTTTATGGGGATTCATCAAGGATATCGTGTTTGTGCCTCCTGTGTGAGCTTCTCTCCTGAACTTAGACCAAGAACTTACGCCGCCACTGAGCAAGTTAGACCTGCAATGCTAGAGCGACTTTGGGAACAAATTGACTTCCGATGGGATGTGAAAGCTGTAAAGTACTTTTTGAAACACCTTGTGTACTGAACGAACACACACCTCTTGTACTGAGCGAGTGCCCTTAGCTTTTAAGGTATGCATTTTACAGCCATGCTTACTAGACCTTTTTCCCTTGTTTTGGTCGATACTACCTCCTCCAACAATATGGAAAGCAAAGGGTTTGCGAAAATTCTTTTGATACCCCTGACAACGGATTACATATATCGGTACTTCTTTTGCTAAGATTGCAGGGCAGGCAGCTTTTAGAGAGGGTTGTATGGACGAAAACAAGAGAAAAAGGTGTAGTAAACATGGGCTCTAAGTCACATTACTTAAGAACTTCGAGCACTTGCTCATCTTCGACACTGTGAAAAATGTTGAAGTAGAAGAGACGTGTTTCATAGAATCGAAGATGAACAGTTGCTCATAGGTCTTAAGGTGTGTATTTCAGAGCCCGTGTTTACAAGTTATATTTTTCTTCTTTTGGTCCATACTGCCACCTTGAAAGTTGCATAGCCTACAATCTTAGCAACAACAGTGCCGGTACATGCATTCCACTCTCAGAGGTAGCAGAACGTTTCTCGCTTACACCTTTCGACTCGGTCGTTTCCAGACCAGGGTGCCTCACATCGAGTTTACCCTTCTCCACCATCCCTGGGAATTTGTGCCATCACCACGAAATCACCCTGTATTACTGCTGCACGCGTTTTTCATTACGAAGACATGCATTGCTATCGATCTCTGAAAGTCTCATTATCAGAACAGAAGAGAACCATTTGGTGCTTGAAACGATGGTTTTCTATACTGAGGCACTTACTTCAAGTCACTGTGTTACGACCGTGAAATGCACGTAGTTAACAGGTGTTACATTAGCTTCGTCGATCACGACTAATGAGAAGTTGTTCATTATATACACTCCTGGAAATGGAAAAAAGAACACATTGACACCGGTGTGTCAGACCCACCATACTTGCTCCGGACACTGCGAGAGGGCTGTACAAGCAATGATCACACGCACGGCACAGCGGACACGCCAGGAACCGCGGTGTTGGCCGTCGAATGGCGCTAGCTGCGCAGCATTTGTGCACCGCCGCCGTCAGTGTCAGCCAGTTTGCCGTGGCATACGGAGCTCCATCGCAGTCTTTAACACTGGTAGCATGCCGCGACAGCGTGGACGTGAACCGTATGTGCAGTTGACGGACTTTGAGCGAGGGCGTATAGTGGGCATGCGGGAGGCCGGGTGGACGTACCGCCGAATTGCTCAACACGTGGGGCGTGAGGTCTCCACAGTACATCGATGTTGTCGCCAGTGGTCGGCGGAAGGTGCACGTGCCCGTCGACCTGGGACCGGACCGCAGCGACGCACGGATGCACGCCAAGACCGTAGGATCCTACGCAGTGCCTTAGGGGACCGCACCGCTACTTCCCAGCAAATTAGGGACACTGTTGCTCCTGGGGTATCGGCGAGGACCATTCGCAACCGTCTCCATGAAGCGGGGCTACGGTCCCGCACACCGTTAGGCCGTCTTCCGCTCACGCCCCAACATCGTGCAGCCCGCCTCCAGTGGTGTCGCGACAGGCGTGAATGGAGGGACGAATGGAGACGTGTCGTCTTCAGCGATGAGAGTCGCTTCTGCCTTGGTGCCAATGATGGTCGTATGCGTGTTTGGCGCCGTGCAGGTGAGCGCCACAATCAGGACTGCATACGACCGAGGCACACAGGGCCAACACCCGGCATCATGGTGTGGGGAGCGATCTCCTACACTGGCCGTACACCACTGGTGATCGTCGAGGGGACACTGAATAGTGCACGGTACATCCAAACCGTCATCGAACCCATCGTTCTACCATTCCTAGACCGGCAAGGGAACTTGCTGTTCCAACAGGACAATGCACGTCCGCATGTATCCCGTGCCACCCAACGTACTCTAGAAGGTGTAAGTCAACTACCCTGGCCAGCAAGATCTCCGGATCTGTCTCCCATTGAGCATGTTTGGGACTGGATGAAGCGTCGTCTCACGCGGTCTGCACGTCCAGCACGAACGCTGGTCCAACTGAGGCGCCAGGTGGAAATGGCATGGCAAGCCGTTCCACAGGACTACAGGACTACATCCAGCATCTCTACGATCGTCTCCATGGGAGAATAGCAGCCTGCATTGCTGCGAAAGGTGGATATACACTGTACTAGTGCCGACATTGTGCATGCTCTGTTGCCTGTGTCTATGTGCCTGTGGTTCTGTCAGTGTGATCATGTGATGTATCTGACCCCAGGAATGTGTCAATAAAGTTTCCCCTTCCTGGGACAATGAATTCACGGTGTTCTTATGTCAATTTCCAGGAGTGTATGTATATCCATATTATCACTGTTTCTGACTCGCACAGTTCGTGCAGAACAAATTTTAAACGTTATTAAGAGCGAGTAGCATTTTTCTCCCTCTCTTTACTTTGCGCTCTGGTTACTTTCGTAAGTTCCAACAATCACACATGCTTCTACTCGCCATCCTAGACTCAACCGCACTATAAGTAGTCCAAAGAGCTCCAAAGACGCGGCAGTTTTACTGTTGAAACCTTACAATGTGCGCAGGATTTCCACCGATCGGCGCTCCACCAATCGACCCTTTGCATCAGCTGCCTCCCTTGACGTGGCGCTCCAACTCCAGAGGGCTGGACGTCGCATTCCGCCTGGACAACGGCCGCCACACCGGACTGGGACGCTCCATCGTGGATAGCCTTCAGTAAGTCTCATTATCTTCCCATTGTGTTCGTAGGCGACTACCATTTCACCTAAGTCAACCATGTTAAAACTGTGAAATAATGGTGAATAATAAAAAAAGAAGAGAAATTCAGCTTCTTCTCCATTATATTTGTGGTCAGAGATTAGGCTTTTATTTCCCTGTGTAATCGCTTTCATTCTGTGTTAAAAGAACTTAAGTCCTGGAATCAACTTCTAGTGACACTGCTGAAAAGACTGAAGACTTGGTGTTGTTCAAGGACTGGTAGGAGTAAAGTCCTTTTAACGCTGATCTATGTATTTATGTGTCAAGATCCGGACAACCTACTTGACAGGAAAAGGTTAAACTGGACCTAACCCCGTTTAAAAAATCGTGATTGAAATCCTGTTGTCTGTTAACCTCATTTTTGCTTCAGGTCAGTCGCGAAGACTCCTGGCGACAGACACGTTTTGCCGGCCGCTGTGGCTGAGCGGTTCAAGGTGCTTCAGTCCGGAACCGTGCGACTACTACAGTCGCAGGTTCGAATCCTGCCTCGGGCATGGATGTGTGTGATGCCCTTGGGTTAGTTAGGTTTAAGTAGTTCTAAGTCTAGGGAACTGCTGACCTAAGATGTTAAGTCCCATAGTACTTAGAGCCATTTGCACCATTTTCTCACATCCCAGACGTGTGACGTCGGCAACTTCCCTCACTTGCTTAGAGATGCTGGACAACCGCCAGGTTGTCTGCACCTTAGAATCCATGCAATTCTTTAGTCACTTTCGGTGTGAGTTCAGCTGAAGTCACTCCATCTTTGGTAACCTGACCCAAAAGGTTTCAAGGCGACGTCATCTCCTAATAGGCATATTTTTTGACATCTAGAAGGCCTACTATACTATTTGGGGACCTAGTTTGTCGGGCAGTTCGGTGTGAACGAGGTTTTCGATTCCTATCTTTGTACGATCCTTACTCTCAGCACGTTTCTTTAGGTGTCATGATGGCGTTGTCCTTTCTGACCGCTCTGACCAGGTTAACTGTGTCCCTCGAGATATTGTTTTAGGTTTTACTGTCTTTGCCACTGCTATTAGTAGTATCACGTCAGTAGTTAAATATCTGGTACAGTGATATTCGTTTGTTGACGATGCCTGTGCCTTTTATTCTACCTTGAGGCTTGCAGTAAAAAGTCGTCAGTTGCAACTGTCTGCTCGACGTTTGGAGGAACTGACACTGAAGGTCGGTTTCAGTTTGTCCACCGAGTAGTCAATGTGTTTTCCTTTTAATCTTTCATCTTCTGTTTTAAACTCTGGTGAGGTACAGTTGAGGTACACTGTTCTTACATTTAAAGAACGGTGAGGATTTAAGGGGTCACATTTGACTCTCAACTTACATTGCTGCCACACCTTAAGGAAGTGAAAAGACTGTCCCTGAAAGCACTGAGTACTTTAAAATTTCTTAGTCATCATTTATGGGAAGTAGACCGAGCTTGCCTGGTACAGCTCGCTGGGTATTCGTGCAATCTCGGTTTGATTTTGGGTGCAAGGAATATGGGTCTGCACGACCTTCTTATTTAAAAATGTTGGGCGTGGTGCACCAAAAGGAAGTCGGGTGGCCACTGGTGCCTTTAGAAGCAGCCCCACATCGAGATTTTTGCACTGAGGCTAGTGAGCCGCGACTTCAGGAGATGACTCGTCACGGTGAGACAGACGCATAAAACACTGCAAACCCTATGCACACCAGCATACAGTGCTGTTGCTTGTCCACCATTGGAAAGGGTCTTTCATGCTCGATATGGTGAGAGCAGCACTATGGGTTCCACATGAAGGACTGCTCTCTCGAGATGGATGTGGCTCGTAATAATCTTTTACACCTAGACTGGGGTAGATACTCACCTTGGCTCCTGCACAGGCCAGTAATTATTTTGGAACTGAAGAACTGAGGAGCTGAGAACAATAATTACCTAAAGCCCATATTCGTCGAGTTTAAGATACTAGAATGTATGCATGCTCATGAGAATGTTGATCTTACGGTGAATCGCTTTATCTGTACAGCAGACCCGCTTTATGTATACGAAGATTCATGAAAGGATGATTGACCCATTTCTTTAATGTTCACTTCCATATGGGCTTCAATGTGAAAGCTTTACTTGGTCGCTCTGCACTGCACAATTTCTATTCACAGTTGCCAACATTACACTGAAGTGAAGAAAGTCATGGGACAGCGATATGCACACAGTCTTATCAACCAGAACAGTATGACCTCTAACCAACTGTCTGTATAAACCAACATCACCTGGCGAGGAATGTCTACTAGTCAAACACACGCAGGGTGCATGTAGAACGAGTGAGCGTGCTGCCCGTGTCTACAATGCGGAAGGCAGGTTATGATGCCCTGGAGGCTCGACACGAGCATTTCTGGAACTGCACGACTTGTCGGACGCTCTAGGATTGCTGTGGTGAGTGTCTTGAACACGTGGCGAAGCCAAAGTGAAACCACGTGGAGACGTCTTGGCGCTGGGTGGCCACCCCTTTTACAGGTGTCGGACGTGGTAGGCTGGGCAGACTGGTAAAACAGGACAGGTGGCGAACAATGGCGGAACGAACATCAGACTTTAATGCTGGGCAAAGCAGACGTGTCAGACACGCAGTGCACCGAACGCTCCTAACGATGGGCCTCCACAGCCGGCGACCCATGCATGCGCCAATGTTAACACCACGACATCGGCATCAACAACTGAAATGGGCGCGTATCCATCGAAACTGGACGTTGTCGCGCTGGCAGAGCTTTGAATGGACCGATGAACCCCGAAATCTTCTTCATCATGCCCATGGGAGAGGGCGTATCTGTCGTCTTCCAGGGCAAGTGCTGCTTGACACCCATACTGTGGGATGGAGAGAATTTGGCGGTGGCTCCATTATGCTCTAGGAAACTTTTAGGTGGGCATCCGCAGATACAGGGGAGCTCGTGCAAGGAACCATGACGGCCAAGTAGTATCGTCCACTGGCTGCAGACCACGTGCACCCCTTCATGGCTACCATGTTTCCCGAGGGCAGAGGCATTTTTCGACAAGACAGTGCAACGCGTCACATGGCCAGGAGTGCGATCGAGTGGATCGAGAAACACAGTGGCGAGTTCCACATAATACGCTGGTCTCCCAATTCGTCAGATATGAACCCGATCGAACACATCTGTGATGTGACTGAACATGGCGTCAGAGCTCATCGCCCCCCTCCCCGGGATTTACGAGAATTAGGTGATTTGTGTGCACAGGTGTGGTGCCTACTCTGTCCAGCGACCGACCAAGACATCACTGCATCCGTGTCACGACGTTTCGCCGCTGTTATGCTTCCTAAAGGTCGATATACCAGCTATAAGATAAGATTATAAAGTTTTGGCTGATCAGCTTATACAGATGACGGTCGCATGGCATACACAAGCTACAACAGGGCATTGCATTGGCGGAGTTGGCATTTGTAATCAGTTGATTCACGTGAAAAGGTTTCCAACGTCATATGGCCGCAAGACGGAAATTAACAGACCTTGAATGTGGAGTGGTAGTGGGAGCTACACGCATGGGATATTACATTTCGAAAGTCGTTAGCGAATTCAATATTCCTAGACCCACTGTGTCAAGGGTGTGTCGACAATAACAAACTTCAGGCCTTATCTTTCACCACGGGCAATGCAGTGGCTGGCGGCCTTAACTCAACGACCGACAGCAGCTGCGCTTGCGTTGAGTTGTCAGCACTAACAGACAGGGAACTATAACTAAACTCTACCCGAACAGGCCACAAAGGCCCAACGGTACTGACCGGCCGTCGTGTCATATTCAGCCACAGGCGTCACTGGACGCGGATATGGAGGGGGGGCCTGTGGGTCTCTCTTGGGCTCGTGACCATACTGGAAAACCGTGGACCGGTCAGGTGAGTCCCGTTTTCAGTTGGTAAAAGCTGATGGTAGGGTTCGAGTGTGGCGCAAATCCCACGAAGCCGTGGACTCGAGTTGCCTGCAAGGCTCTGTGCCAGCTGGTGGTGGCTCTCTAATGGTGTGGGGTGTGTTCACATGGAATAGAGCGGATCCTCTGGTCCAACAGAACCGATCCTTAACCGGAAATGGTTATGTTCGGCTACTCTGAGATCATTTTCAGCCATTCATGGATTTCATGTTCCCAAATAACAATGGAATTTTTATGGATGAAAATGCGCCACAATCAATGCGCCACAATTGACAGTGATTAGTTTGAAGAATATTTTGGACAATTAGAGCAATATCTCCCGACCATGAAACCTGGAACGGCAACACTTTCGCGATTTTGAGCGCTATAAAGGCAGGTGACTCCCGACGACTTGTTGAGTCCCTGGCACGTGGCGTTGCTGCACCACGCCGGACAAAATCGGGTCCTACGCGTTACCAGGAGGTATCTCTTGACTTTAGTCGCCTCAGTGTACATCATTTATCTTTAATCGCCGAGTAACATAAGGTTTCCTAAGTACAGATAATTAGCGAACCACGTTACCTGGAGGGTAAATCGTAACTTTCAAAAAGTGCATGTCCTCCAATTATCTACAGTACTATCACAGAGGGCAATAAGAAAACGGGTAAGGTAGTCATCTCACCGAAGAGAATTCGGAGAACCAGGTAGTTCATGCAGATTCGCGAATTCTTGCCCAACCAGTACAGTCTTCACTAAGAATACCATTACACCTATAATCAAAATATTAACATGTGGGCAGGTCCCGGCGGAGGTTCGAGTCCTCCCTCGGGCATGGGTGTGTGTATTTGTCCTTAGGATAATTTAGATTAAATAGGTGTAAGAATAGGGACTGATGACCTTAGCAGTTAAGTTCCATAAGATTTCACACCCATTTGAACATTTTGAACTAATATGTGTTTCGTTACATATTAGTATATACATATATGCCAACATACAAGGTGTTTAATGATGAACGGAAAATAATTTAGTAGGTTGTAGTGTAGGCTCATTCGAATAAAACATTACATCTTACGTGTGCTCAACTTCGTGTTGGTTACAGAGATACAGCTGGTTACAGTGGTAAGATTTCATGTGACTTGTTGGTGCTCTGGATGCTATAGTGTGTTTTCGGAAATGTCATTTTTGTTTTGATGCTGGATTTAGAGCTGTGCTTCACTTTGCACTGTTGAATGTTGTACCTGTAATTCTTAGCTAATTCTGTTTCATCGCTTCAACATGCCGCACTAATTTACAATCCTAGAGAAAGACGATATGGTATTTATGTACGGGTTTTGTAAAGAATGCGCTTCTCCTGCTTGTAAAGAATACGGTGGACGGTTTCCCAACCGCAAAAACCAGACGTCAAGAGTGTTTACTCGTGTTTGTACAAACCTACGAAAGACTGGAGCAGTGCGAAGGAATCGTCATATGTCATTTGCGGAGCTGCAGAAGAGAGTGTGCATGAACTAGAAGATATTATTCAGCTGGTGGAAGATAGTCCTGTAAGAAGCACATGCTGAACTTTTACACGTGTCGGTTTTCCATGTCACATGTGTTCAAACTGTGTGAGGTTCTGTTAATGGTGTCTTTGTCGCCTTAAAAGCATTCTTGACTAACATCAACTCGCTACGTCCAATGTTATATAACTATAATGCCCACGACCGTTGCAGCGTGTATTTGAAACAAATCTTATTTCCATCCTCATAGTGCGCCACTCTCATGTGAAAAGCGCGAAATCTGAACAGACGTCATTTTTAAAGTGTGGCAACACGTCTACCAACGTTCGCTTATAAGACACACATGTTTAGGAACGTTGATCATAAGTTTCTCACAACGAATGTAGTAGTCCAATAAAACGCTTCAGTTGTTCGTATTTAACAGGATCGGTATCTGTTGTTTGAAACAACCACATTCTTAATTTAAGGCACACGTTATATTAACAGCGAAATGTAATGCAACAAGTTCCTCCAAGTATTACAGATTATGCACGAAATAGGAAACGCACTCGCTAATATTGTCTCTCACTCCCTCTTTTTTGTTTGGTAATCTCAGCAACACTTAACAGTTCTCTTTAAAGCAAATTTATGACTTAGCTAAATTATCTTTCTCTAACTTCATCCAAATTGTGCTGTCAGAAACTTTCACAATTAGTTAGCAGTACAAAACTTCCGGTTCTGTCCTATAGATTCTAATTTGTAATCCTCAAAATAGATTCAGAATTTAAGGTACCAGATTCTTTGTGACTGTGATTAATATTGCAAACAACGGAAACCACACTTAAATCTGTTTCAGACAGTCAGACATTTGACTAGTGGAAGTCACTTCGCTTCCCATCTCTTTCTCTTTTTTCTCGATTGTTCGTCTCACCGCATTCTGTATCCTTTTCCAGAGTGGATACCATTAACCAACGCATCCGCGTCGTTACCCACATCGATGGCGCCAGCACATTAGAAGGCACATACACTCTGGCCGCCCGCATACTTGGCATACCTCTGGAAGGCACTGGGCTCTTCAAGGTTACTATGAGTGAGTATCCTCATTGAGCAATATCTGCTTAAGGCAGAAAAAGGAAAAATTATGGAAGTGAAGTTGGGTACTTAATCTAAACGCGTGAGGAGGGAGGAAAGAGTAATGACAGCGATGCAGAAGCCCTCTCAAAGATTTTCATATATCTTATCCCAGAAAAACCACCGTCACTCACTGAACAATTGGGACAGTGAAACGGTAACTTTCTGTGTGAGAATTGGTGTTAACTTTGTATATTATTTTCTGAGAATAAGTCAGAGTTGATTATCTGAATTTGGTACACCTTTATGATCTCCTGTAATTTCCAGAACACATCCTGGAAGAATTTTGTGCTATTTTTAATACAATGATAATCAACGATTCAGTAGTCCCGCCAACCTGTTGCATTTGACCAATATAGAGTTGTAACAGGACAGGACGTTTACGATACAGAAGAAGAAATATAGATTGTAGTCTGTAATAACCAGGGTAATGAACATAATTAGAAAAGCACTAACATATGTGAATCACTTAGTAAACTAAAGAATAGCCGTAACTATTTTCTTAAGTCTTCTGTCGTGAGTACGTTGTGAATAATTTTCACTACTTCGTAAACAGCAAGTTGCTGAAGGGACGCCCAGTGAATGTTACAGCAGACTTATTAACGTAATCCAACAAATAGTTGTTCTCATCGTCACCACTACATTAAAAAGGACAGTTCAGAGCACTTTACGTGTATGAGGACTGTTCAGTAACTAATGCAACACATATTTGTCTTAAAGCAGTTCGGTTCTATTCAGCATTCTAATACTCCATCACACTCCCCAGTCTTTTGGAAACAACACCATGTTCTTCAACATAATCTCCGATCAAGGCGACAGCGCCGACCGCGGTGGCCGAGCGGCTCTAGGTGCAACAGTCTGGAACCGCGCGACCGCTACGGTCGCAGGTTCGAATCCTGCCTCGAACATGGATGTGTGTGATGTCCTTAGGTTAGTTAGGTTCAAGTAATTCTAAGTTTAGGGGACTGATCACCTCAGAAGTTAAGTCCCATAGTGCTCAGAGCCATCTATCAATGCGACGGCGTTACGCCACCTCAATGGGACGACCCCATACAGCCACTTGGACCACTCTGGTGGTCGACGTCTGAGCCAACATCTTGCCGCATCGATAACCTCACCATTATCCGCGTACTGTTGCGTAAAACGCAAGCAGCTTCACATAGATGCTTTTCGTTGCCCTTTATGGTCTTCAGATAGGCAGTGAGAAATCCAGCGGGCACATACCTCTGAGTACCCCAACTAGTGGACCAGAGTGCCACACTACCAGAAGATCCACTGTACAGCGAGGTGTCTGACTGTACTCCGTCGATCGGCTCGAATGAGAGTGTCCGCACGTTCCAGCACTGCAGGAGTGACAGCTGCGTGCGGCCGGCCGGTACTCGGGAGGTCGGACAGGGTTGTGCGGCCTTGTTCCGACTATGGAAAAGAACCACCGTGGTACGACAACAGAGTTAGAAAACTGCTATGGAAGCAAAGGGAACTTCACAGCAATCATAAACATAGCCAAACAGCCTGCTTGCAGACATACAAAAAGTACACGAAGCGAACTGCAGTGTGAGGAGGGCTAAGCAGAGGCGTTCAACGAATTCGAAAGTAAAGTTCTATGTACTGACTTGGCAGAAAATCCTAAGAAATTTTGGTCTTATGTCAGAGCGGTAGGTGGATCAAAACAAAATGTCCAGACACTCTGTTACCAAAATGGTACAGCAACAGAGGATAACAGACTAAAGGCCGAAATACTAAATGTCTTTTTCCAAAGCTGTTTCACAGAGGAAGACTGCACTGTAGTTCCTTTTCTAGATTGTCGCACAGATGGCAAAATGGTGAATATCGAAATAGATGACAGAGGCATACAAAAACAAATAAAATCGCTCAAAAGAGCAAAGGCCGCTGGACCTGATGGGATACCAGTTCGATTTTACACAGAGTACGCGAAGGAACTTGCCCCCCTTCTTGCAACGGTGTACCGTAGATCTCTAGAAGAGCGTAGCGTTCCAAAGGATTGGAAAACGGCACAGGTCATCCCCGTTTTCAAGAAGGGACGTCGAACAGATGAGCAGAACTATAGACCTATATCTCTAATGTCGATCAGTTGTAGAATTTTGGAGCACGTATTATGTTCGAGTATAATAACTTTTCTGGAGACTAGAAATCTACTCTGTAGGAATAAGCATGTGTTTCAAAAAAGACAATCGTGTGAAATCCAGCTCGCGCTATTCGTCCACGAGACTCAGAGGGCCATAGACACGGGTTCCCAGGTACATGCCGTGTTTCTTGACTTCCGCAAGGCGTTTGATACAGTTCCAAAAAAAATGTGTCAAATTTTATGGGACTTAACTTCCAAGGTCATCAGTCCCTAAGCTTACACACTATTTAACCTAAATTATCCTAAGGACAAACACACACACCCATGCCCGAGGGAGGACTCGAACTTCCGCCGGAACCAGCCGTACAGTCCATGACTGCAGCGCCTAAGACCGCTCGGCTAATCCCGCGCGATACAGTTCCCCACAGTCGTTTAATGAACAAAGTAAGAGCATATGGACTATCAGACCAATTGTGTGATTGGTTTGAAGAGTTCCTAGATAACAGAAGGCAGCATGTCATTCTCAATGGAGAGAAGTCTTCCGAAGTAAGAGTGATTTCAGGTGTACCGCAGGGGAGTGTCGTAGGACTGTTGCTATTCACAATATTTATAAATGATCTTGTGGATAACATCGGAAGTTCACTGAGGCTTTTTGCAGATGATGCTGTACTATATCGAGAGGTTGTAACAATGGAAAATTGTACTGAAATGCAGGAGTATCTGCATTTTGCAGGGAATGGCAATTGAATCTCAATGTAGACAAGTGTAATGTGCTGCGAATATCCATTATCATTTAGCTACAATGTAGCAGGTCAGCAACTGGAAGCAGTTAATTCCATAAATTTTCTGTGAGTAGGCATTAGGAGTGATTTAAAATGGAATGACCATATAAAATTAATCGTCGGTAAATCAGATGTAACACTGAGATTCATTCGAAGAATCCTAAGGAAATGCAGTCCGAAAACAAAGGAAGTAGGTTACATTACAGTTGTTCACCCACTGCTTGAATACTGCTCACCAGTGTGGTAGCCATACCAGATAGGGTTGATAGAAGAGATAGAGAAGATCCAACGGAGAGTAGTGCGCTTCGTTACAGGATCGTTTAGTAATCGCGAAAGCGTTACGGAGATGATAGATAAACTCCAGTGGAAAACTCTGCAAGAGAGATGCTCAGTAGCTCGTACGGGCTTTTGTTGAAGTTTCGAGAACATACCTTCACCGAGTAGTCAAGCAGTATATTGCTCCTTCCTACATATATCTCGCGAAGAGACCATGCGGATAAAATGAGAGAGATTAGAGCCCACACAGAGGCATACTGACAACATTTCTGGACTGGACTGGACCGAGACTGGAATAGAACCCATAGAGGTACTCAAGGTACCCTACGCCACACACCGTCATGTGGCTTGCGGAGTATGGATGTAGATGTAGATCACAGACGCTTCGGTCAATGACCTACCGTGCTTTCGTTCACTGTCAGATCTCCGTACACATTCTGCAAGCCCCTATGAATATCTGCGATGCTCTTGTTTTTTGCCAAAACAAACTCAATGACAGCTCTCTGTTAGGAACGCATCTCGTTTACAGACGCCATTTTGAAGACTACGTATAGCGCATTCATTTATCGGAACTTTGTTGGATAATGGGAGCTGAAGCAGGAATATTCAACGATGTACCACAGTAGGTCCGCCTTTTCTCAACCGACACTGCCCGAGATAAAAATTGTATTGCATTATTTACAAAACACTCCTTGTATTACGTAGAGCATGAAGTTCCTTGTTTGTGTGAAAATAAAGCAACATAAAATAAACAATGAAGTAAGAGACAGACTACAGAAAAAGCAAACAGAAAGTAACTCAGTCGTTAGAAGATTAAAGAGACGTAAATTTCTAATGATGCGTGAAGCTCTTACAGTGTTGAGGAGAAATTACCTAGGCGATAGCTATCCCTTGAATTCACCGTTTTAACTGAAACGTTCGTCAGTCTACGATCCAAATGTGTAAATAATTAAGACACCAAAGTGAAGAGCATATTTTTAAAATTACCCAATAGGTGCACATTTTGGAAGTCATTTCAGTAAGTTGTTACTCCCCATCTTCGAGCTGGTATTTATAAAAAATCAAAGATTATGTTGGCTCAGAATACTTTAGGGCTAGGATACATTACTATTTTAAACGCTATATTAGCTGTCTTAGATACGATCAGCAGAAGAAAAACAAAACATTTTAAAGACTCACAAATGTATTTTCTCGGTTATGGACATCTTTTTACCAAACGTGCTTTCCATAACTTTTTGTTTGGCTGGAAGAAACTGACGTTATAGATTTCATTTCAGATGGCGGCGGTGCCGACGTCACGTATTCTGGACACCTAGAGACCGGCGAGGGTGGACGGCCGTACCTCAGACTGGACGCCACCCACGTCGCACTGGCCATAGGCGAGTCTCAGTACGAACTCACTGGCCTCTTCGGGGACTACCAGCCTCTAGGTAGGTTACGCAATTAAATTTCTTCTTCATCTTCTTCCCGTCTTTCTGCACTAAAGCCTGTTTACTTCAGTACACCTCAGTCTACCCTGATGTTGGCGCTCCATCTTTTCCTTGGACGGTCAATATTTCTTCTCACCATCAACATCATCTTGTACAGTTTCCAGCCACTTGCCGGGTCTGTATGGAACCTAGGCCTCTCCATCGTCTTCTGTCATGCCGCCATCTCTCCGTCTTCACCTTGGTCCAATATTCTCCTTTGTTCTGGACGCATTCCTCTACTCCTTTTAGCCATGTGTCTCTCGGTCTTCCTCCTGGTCTCTTTCCTTTCAGTTTCATCTCGTGTATCCTCCTAGGTATCCTCTTCTCCTCCATTCTCTTAACATGTCCATACCATCTCAGCCTTGATTTTTCTACCTCCTCCTGTAATGGTTCCACCTCCATTAACTCTCTGATCCTATCATTTCTTAACCTGTCTATCTTTGTCACTCCAATACTGTTTCTCAAGAATTTCATCTCATTAGCTTGTACTTTGCTTTTCTCTCTTCCTTTCGTAACCCAGGTTTCTGATGCATATGTCAGGATCGGGACATAGTATGACTGGTATATAACCTTTTTACTGATTTGGGGTACACCCTTGCTCCATATCAGGCTTCTGACACTCTTCCTTTCTGCTTTTCTCCCCCACTCGTTTATTTCTCTGTCGTTTTTTCCATCTTCCTGTATCAGGCTTCCTAGGTACTTCAAACTCTCCACTCTCCTCAATTGTTTCCCACCAGTTGTTATTCCAGTTGTTCCTCTCTCCTTCTTTCTAGTTGTGATAATCATCTCACTCTTATTTATACAAAATTTCATCCCATATTCTTGTACTGTTCGTTCCCATACGTCCAACTGCTTTTGTACTTCCTCCTCCTTATTGCCCCAAATCATCAGACCATCTGCAAACACCATAGCTTTCATATTCCTTTCACCAGTTACTCGTGCTACTGTACTCATTATATCATCCATCGCTACAATGAAGAGTAATGGTGAAAGTGCACTTCTCTGCCTCAAGCCATTCTTCTGTTCAATCCAAGCTGACCTCTCTCCTCCCACTTTCACACAGCTCACACTTCCATGGTACATTTCCCTTATCCTCAAAATAATCTGTTTAGCTACTCCTCTGTTCTCCAGGGCTTTCCACACTTTGCTTCTACGTACACTATCATACGCTTTTTCAATGTACAGGAACGTCATTAACAGATCTACATGGCGCCTCCCGCCGGAGGTTCGAGTCCTCCCTCGGGCATAGGTGTTTATATTGTTCTTAGCATAAGTTAGTTTAAGCAGTGTGAAAGTCTAGGGACCGATGACCTAAGCGGTTTGGTCCCTTAGAAATTCACATAAATATGAACATTTTTGAATAGATCTATTCCATATTCATAGTGCTGTTCCTGCAGTTGTCTTACAGCAAAAATTAGATCCACCGTGGACCTTCCTGTTCTTAAGCCATGTTGCTCTTCTCTCATTCTCCCTTCTAATTTTGACCGAATTCGTGCTTCCAAAATTTTCTCAAAAGTCTTTGCACAATGACTCATCAGTGTTATCCCCCGAAAGTTCTTGCACTCCTTTCTATTCCCCTTTTTAAAGATCAGGGCAATTATTCCCTTCTTCCAGTCTTCTGGGATCATTTTCTGTCTCCAGACAGTTTTCATTAATAGATATAGCCATTGTATCCCCACCTCTCCTGCTGCTCTCACCATCTCTATACCTAGCTCATCCAGACCTGGTCACTTCCCTCCCTTCATCTTACCCAATGCCTCATCCACTTCTCCCCATGTAAGGTCTTTTTCGATTTGCTGTTCCTCCTCTTTTTTCTCCTCGGCTTGTTCCTCCTCATTCAGGTCTCCATTAGGGTTCAGGAGTTCTTCAAAATACTCCTTCCACATATTCTTGAATTCCTCCTAATTCTCTACATCTTGTTCAATTTTGTTTACCATTCGAGCATAATCTGTCGTATCGATCTTCCTCTTACTTTTAATCATCCCATATAAAACATTTTTTGAATCTTCACTATCCTCCTCCATCATTCTGGTCCACTGTTCCATTCACTTTCTTCTTTCCTCCGTCACAACTCTTTTTACTTCTTTCTTGCTTGCATCTCTTCTCTTGTCTCTACTGTTCTCTTCTGGAACCATACCCTGAAGGCTCTATTCTTCCTCTGTACTATATACTTCGTTTTATCATTCCACCAGGGTATTTCTTTCCATCTCTATTTGTTGCTTGTCCTCCCCTCATAGTGCTTCCACCGCACTTACTAATGTTCCCTTGAATGTACCCCATTCCTCTTCTACCGTTTTTGGTTCATCCTTTGGAATACTTTCCTTTACTACTTGTAGGTACTGTATCCTGCTTTCTTCCTCCTTTAACTTCCATACCCTTATACGTCTTTCCTGGTTTTCTGTCCCTTTGTTACACTTAGTCCCTCTCAGGTTCATTACCAGCAAACGGTGGTCGCTATCCAAGGCCTCTGACGGTATTACCTT
Source organism: Schistocerca piceifrons (assembly GCF_021461385.2). Classification (NCBI taxonomy): domain Eukaryota; kingdom Metazoa; phylum Arthropoda; class Insecta; order Orthoptera; family Acrididae; genus Schistocerca; species Schistocerca piceifrons. Next base: position 566,150,141 of record NC_060143.1, read on the forward strand.
AATGTCAATGATGTTCCTATTCATTGTACAGGAAGTAGTCAACTATCGACTTTCTCTTTATGTCTTGACTGTACCAGCTACTCTTGTGGCTCACTTTTCTTGAACCAAGAGTTCCCAAACAGCAAGCCATTCCTTTGACACAGCGCCAATAGTCTTTCACCTTCCTCATTTCGGCAGCCCCAACCTTCTGGTCCAAGCACACTTTCGCAGCCTTGTCTTTCTCTTCCAACGTGTGCGTTTAAATCTACCATTACTATCATATTCTTCCTTCCATCTGCTTCTGCATTTCCTCTTCAAACTCTTGCTTCTCCTCAGAAGTGCAACCCATCTGCGACGCATGCACTTGTACGTATTATCTCCATGGTCTCCCCATTGAGTGCCATTTTGGTCTTCATCATCCTATCACTTAGTCTCTTCACTCCCTCTTCTAATCCATCTCTTACTACAATTCCGACTCCATTTCTCCTTCCCTCCTCATTTCCACTCCAGTACAGTCGGTAGCCTTCCCTCAGTTCTCTCCTTCCTTCTCCTTTCCATCTCGTTTCAGCTAACCCCAATAGGTCTAACTTCCTTCTTGCGATCATGTCTTCCATCTCCTCCACCTTTCCAGTCAATGTTTGTATATTTAATGTTCCAAATCTTAGTCCTTGTTTATAGCCATTTCGTCGTCGATTAAATCCGTCCTTTCCGAGGCCCGTTTTATTTTTGAAAGCAGAAACCATAATCCACTACTGGCTTGTTGAGCCTATCGTAGCTTCACCAGAGCCCCGTGAGCCGTCACTTTTCAGGGTTCCTGTAGGACCTTCACAGCTATCGTGGTGGTCCCGTGGCATACACAGTCCCCACTGTACCAAGCTCCTACAGGCAATCCCCTACTTCATGCCATTGCCCGTCTCCCACGATTTGGACGAGGGGTTGGACTTGTGGGAGACTATATTTCTTCTACCAGCTGGTATTTATTTCTTACGATTTTCACGATCTTCCGTTCATCCATACTGTCTATGTGTTCGTTCCATTCATGCTTTCTCTGATGTACTCACTCATTAATGCACTCCACTTTACATCCTTTTCTTATGTTTTCACTTCTCTCTCTGTCTCGCAATGTTTTCCCTGCAATCCTTCGCAGAATTTTTGTCTCCGTGATTTCCAAAAGCATTTTTGTTTCTGATGTGTCCGATCTTGTCTCAGCACTGTACATCACAATTGGTCTCACTATTGTTTTGTATATTCTCGCCTTTGAATCTTTTCCTATATGTTTCTTTTTCCAAATAATATCGTTAAAACGCACTACCAGCCAATACCATCTTTATCACCTCATCCATGACGATATTAAAAAATAGCGGACTCAAAGAGTCACCTTGTCTAATACCCGTATTACTTCTATGCACGAAGTTAACCTGGAACCAGTTCTTGCCTGAATATAGTTGTTGGAATAAATGTCTTCAGCTGTTTTTATTAAGCTCAAAGAAATCCCCAGTTTGTAGATACGGTTTATTGCATCTGTTAACCGAATCCTATCGAACGCCTTCTGTAAATCAGTAAACCAAAGATAAGCTGGTTTTTTGTATTCAATGGACTTCTCTATAACCTGTCTAAGAACAAATACTGTATCTGTGCCTCACCTACTGGATCTAAAACCACACTGCTCCTCTTTTTGCTTTATTTCCAATAGTTTTTGTTATGACTTTGCATTTACCCCACTGCATTTGGATGCGTCTTTCCGATCTTCTTTCTTGTACATGAGAATTGTAGTACTAGTTCTCCGTTCGTTTGGAATTTTATTACCAGCTATATCATTTTTAGCCAACTTGGTTAGTCTTTCAATTAGTGGATATCTTACTTAGTTCAGTAATTCATTAGGAATCCTACCTCTCCCTGCGGTTTTCCTGTTTTTAACAGACTTAACAGCTTTTCTACCTCTGCATGTGAAAGTTACATCATCATATACTTTTACACTGATCTCTGTTCTTTTTCTGGTGACTTTTTACCTATATACAACTCTTTTAAATATTTGACCTATGTTTCCTCGTTTATGTCGTTTACTTTCAAAATTTCATTTATTTCTTTCGTCTTCTGTCGTATTATTCTCCAGATTTGTTTCTGCAACCTAAAAAAGTCATGTTTTAGATTTTTAGAAAAAAATTGCCAGTGTTCATATTTAAAACGATTTTATCTCATTAGGAGCTCTTTTGTAATCTTCATGAGACTCTTCTGTTTTGAGTTTATATTTCAACCAGGCACATCTCTGCTTTTTTTCCCCTAACCTCTTCGCGAAACCATAGTATTCTGTTTATTTCCCTCTTTTGCATTATAAAGCTTCTCCTTAGTGCTTCTTGAGATGCTGTCTCATTACTTTCTCTGATTTTCACCCAAGCCTGTTCTATGCTATCCTCTGCATAAAGGGATTTTTCTTTAATTTTCTCTGCCAATCGTTTCTGATATAAAATTTTTTTCTCTTGACTCCATAATGACTCTAAATTAATTTTTTTTTTAAGATTGGTTCTTTAGAATTTTTGTTCCTCCTGACTCTTGCCATAATAAGGCTGTGATCAATCTCTATGTTGGCAGTATATAAACTCTTCACATCTGACACTGACTGAGGAAGAATGTTCCTGTTTGCTTCTGCCAGACACAAGTCAGATATCAGTTTCGCATAAGAATGTTTCAGTTTAACTGTTGTTTTAATTACGCGAAAAATAGACTACGTCAGTAATCAGCACTAATGGTTTCGTAATGTTGGGAGCAACTTGTTTTTTTTTAGGATTTGATTTTGAGTTTGACAGAAACTAATTTTTGAATGGGTTGATAAAGGTGGGGGATCGCTGGACCAAGTGTATATCCATCACAGGAAACTACATCGAGAAATACGGTGAGTTGATTAGGAAAGAGACATGTTTCTCTTGCATTTTTGCCAGACTTATCAAACCACATCCCTTTATTTTTCCTGTATTCTTAATAACTGAGTGGCACTTTAAAGTAAGAAAAGTCGTGATCCGCTTACTGCTTGTATGGCAACATCCTGACAATCACCTTGTGGCGACTGATCTGTTTCACACTGTCGTTTCTCTGTTTATAGCGCAAGCCGGTAACACGTTCATCAACAGCGTCGCATCGAGCATAGTGGAACCCAACATTACGCCGACACTGGAAAAGTGGCTGGCTGAAGTGTGCCGCCGTAACGCGCAAGCCGTTTTCGACACTGTGCCCTACGATCAGCTGTTTCCAAAGACGTCCGCTCACAGTGGCTTCTACAGGGCGGTCTTCCCGCACAGTTTTTGATTTTTCTGCTGATGCATCACTAGAGGTTTATCGTTCGTAGGATAGTCTCCTCCCCTAACAGATTCATATAACCAACTCTGCACTAGCTATGGAATACGTGTAACAGGTTACCAATTTAACACTAATACTAACAGAGCGTGTGAGAACTGTATTTATGAAGAAGCTTATATTTACACAACATTCATATTTTTAAACAATCTTGTGGGCTTGGGGTCCCTCTGCTTCTGACGTGAAAACGTATCTCCTAGGGCTCTTTTTCTCATACCAACAATTGGGAGATTTACAACTAATAAACAGTGAAGAATTGAGCAAGGTAACGTTATAATTAAAACATTCACCTTGTAATTCGATGTGATGACTCAAATCCTGATCTGGATTTTCCTAAACCACTTTAGGCAAATCCCGTGATGGTTCCCTCAACGAGACCACGACCAGTTGCTGCTCACACTTCTGATTCAGTTTCTGGTCAGTCTCTAACGCTGTTGAAGTCTATGCTTCCCAAAAACCATCCACAGAGTCCGAATTACAAGCGGTGGGGAACCCTTCAACATTTATTTGCACTTTGATCAGTGTCACTAAAATCTTTCAACAATCCCGGAGCTTATAAGGGGATTTGACCCATTCTTAATATGTTTAAATTGGTTCTGTTTCTTTGTTTATTTCTTTAACTTCACCTCTTTCGGACCCCAGTTCTAGGCTTGTAATACTTATTCGGTAGTGTGTATTAGCTGAATGAAATTCATGTAATGAAAATTTCAAAGAGAAACTCAAGTGATACACATTTCAGTTAATAAAAGGTTACAAATTTCTGATGGTCGCTTATACTTGTTTTCTCTAACAGTTAATTTGTCACTGAGACCTGCTGTAATATATATTAAGGCAGTGAATTACTACGTCTTTTTAAATATATGAAACTTCGGCGGTGCTGGTGATTTCCACAGTGGATTTATTTGTGTGCTCAATTTTAAACGTCCTGGGAAAGTCTGTGGCAATGAAGGTAAGATCAAGAAATAATGTTACACATTATATTGGCACAGTATAGTAAATACAGATAATTATTTTAGACTGAATATGTCATTCTGAGGGGAATATATCACTCGTGTGATCAATAGTAATGATACTTTTTATGAAGGTTTTTTCCTTACTTCATATGTGTCTACAGCTATTCTAACTATATGTCCTTCGCTTTTCCTGTTAAATTTTCCTACCATATGAAGTGTAAAAGCTTTTCTTTCAAGTGATCTTATTAATACAAATCCATGATATCAGGACTTGGTATATTCCCACAACCCTATTGAAGCCACAACTGAGTGAAACCAATTAACAACCAATACTGGTAAATGAACTCACTTAATGATTCTCATGCACTACACTCCCGCATAAGCCGATGAAAATGGTACTAAGATTAGAGCTCTTTTCCCCATTTCAGTCATCTGATATCGGAATGACACCGCTGCAGTAATTTATTACTGACGAAGAGTCAGAAACCCCTAGCCATAGCAATTTCGATCGTCTGAACAGTGTTTAAATTCCTTATTAAAAAGCTGTTATGTCACCGAATAATGATTTTCCGCGTAAAGGCATTGCTAGAAATCGTAACAGGAGGAATGCAGATGCTTACTGATCACTGACATATATGCGTCTCACGCTTCTGCATTTATGGTTCTTTTACAGCGAGACAGGCAGTACTGTATGACGCTAGATACAACCCGCAGTAACTAGCTCAATGCACACCAAAACCAGTTCCATGACCATGGCACAAAATTCTTTTCTTGGCGAGTGTAAGAGCTTTAAAATTCAGCAAGAGATTTAAGAAGTATTACAGTACCACTGAAGCTTTGAGAAGGATATGACCCATTAACAGGCTAAGATCACTTTGTTTGGTTGGCCGAATAAGGTACAGAATTCATGTTAAGGAGAAATGTGGTTCAGAACGTCACTCTCAAAATTTTAGCAGTTTTCTTAACACTTGAGACATAACCTCGGCTTTATTTCCGAATCTGTAACTTTACGAATATAGAACTGAAATAGTGCGCGTTATACAGATCTACCATGTTTTTTCTGACACTTAATCGAGCCCCCATTACTACATAAGAGACTTTCGTCGTGAACTACGGGACAATGGCTGCATATGTTGTGTAAAATCTGACGAAATACTTATCCTTAACTTCTTGTAGAGACAAAACATAGGAAGCGTTACTTCCGTCTTTATGGCTGCCGCTTGTGTTATACCATAGGGAGGAGGGCAGTGAGCATTCTGGTTGTAGTAGATTATGTCAGCACTTTTTCCGGCGTCAGCGTCAAGCTGAGATTATTGTCCTTGTTACGTTCAAGGTCGCCCAGCCCCTTCATTCAAGGTCTGTACAACAACCGGAAGATGGGTGGTAGATCTGGAAGTAAGTCCATGACAGGTGTGCTCAAAGAATCCGAACGACTTGAATTATTTATCAACAAACACGTCACACACCTCCCCCTCCTCTCCTCTCCTTCCCTCCATATTTAACAAAAATATGCATCTAAGTATCTGAACTGCATAACAATTACGTACTGTTTTTAGATTACTGACTTCGTACAATCATTTATTGGCTGACTCACCTGTGACACCAGCAAATTTCATTCAATGCTATTTACTGTTCACTATGGAATATTGGAATGAATATGCTAAATACTCTCTTTAAACAATTAAAATCCAATGTTAGTTTCTGAAGTTAATTAATAAGTTTGTAAAATGTAGTTATGGCACTTGAGTTTTTCTTTAAACACTATTGCGCAAGCCCTGAAAACCATGAAATAAAATCAACTGCTGTTTTATTCCTGAGTTGTTCACAGTCACCAAATGTAAAAAAAGTGCATAGTTCGATCTTTAGACCATGAGGTTCTTGCTGCCACCAACAGATATTTATTCTATGTACACCGCTTTGTTTAAGAGACAAAAGGTCTTTAAAGTAATTGTTTTCCACATTATTATGCTTCTAAAATGCCACAATAGTCTTTCCAAATGTAAAATAACTCCAACAACACGTCTTCAGTGCAAGAAAGTGCACTGTTTATATCCATTATCATAATTTTAATTGCCACATACACACACATGGTCGCCAAATAAGTAGCTAAAACTCTAATAGGTACTCCAAACTTACCTCCATGCCTAACATAGACGATCATTCTCTGTGTTAATTATGTTCGTCATTTGCCACAATATTCTAAAACGTCCGGAAAAATATGTCTGCAACACGAGAGAGTCCAATGTTTATGTCTATTATCGTAAGGTTGAGTTCCACATACACTGGCAGACACCAGATTTATGTCAAGAGTTCCAAAGTACGTAAATTAATGCTATTTCCATGCCTAGCAACAGCTAATACTTTAGAATGTAGGCCTAACAAATCGATGTCATAAAATTAACCTGCCCAGGTTTATAACTGCGGAAAAATAGGTGTTAGCTAAAATGATGTGATAAGCAAGTGAGTACGCAAGGAGACTGCCAATCTTAATCTAATTAATTAGGCCTACTTCCAATATAGGTCACAACACAACGTGAAATTAAATATTTCGCCGGCCGGAGTGGCCGAGCGGTTAAAGGCGCTACAGTCTGGAACCGCACGACCGCTACGGTCGCAGGTTCGAGTCCTGCCTCGGGCATGGATGTGTGAGATGTCCTTGGGTTAGTTAGGTTTAAGTAGTTCTCAGTTCTAGGGGACTTATGACCACAGCAGTTGAGTCCCATAGTGCTCAGAGCCATTTTTTAAATATTTCCGCTTTTAAACAGACTCCATTTTCGAGGGGTAATGAATCATGTTACACACCAGATAAGTAAAATCGTTGATATTAACTGACAATTGCTGCTATTATTATAAATGACGCAGGCCTATTGGAGGTTATGTATACCTACCGCATTCGACGAAATTGGCAATGAGAGCTATGATGCCAAGACTCTCTTAAAGCTTTATAGACCTAATGAAAAGAAATGCTCGCACACACACACACACACACACACACACACACACACACACACACACACACACACACCAGAGCCAAAAGACAAACAAACAACAAGAATGAAAAAGAACATTTTCGATTTTAGGATGAAAGAACGTCTTTTTATTACAGTATATCACTTAAATGACATTCGTTGTGTATACACACTCATGAGGCAGCCAAAGAAAGTATCAAAGAGAGATTTGAGACCTCTAAGAACGATGAGAGTCGATATCTCGAATAGAGATGAAATTACTTATTAGTTACGGTATTATGTGTAAGGTGCCACACTCACAAGTTCTTTTGAGATTTAAACTAAATATTTCCTCATCCAAAGGTTCTGTATAGTGCATTAAAATTATATGCAGCGTACAGGCTTATCATAACATGCAAGACCTCTGCAAAAATTAGAGTATAGATGAAGTTGATTTTGTCTAAGATTTCGCACACTTTGTAGGTACAATGAGGTATCAAAGTAAACACTGCAACAAGAAAATTGTCTGTATTATTTAATTAAATTATAGGTTAGCAGATGACAAGAGTATGATTACATTAAATTCATTTTAATACATGAAAATTTGTGCACATAGGCACTTAGCCTCGTTACCTTGTCATCTTGCAATTTAATGTATAATAGGTTAAGAGTTTATAAAAGATGTGTTGTCAGTGTAGCTGGGTAAAGCAGCTGATCGTTAAATACAGGCTCATACATGCATGTGTTATCCGACTGAATAGCTGAACTACACCGCCCCCCTCCCCCCTCCCACACATTTTTGTAAGGATAAAAACACGTATATTACCAAAATTTGGTTCTTGCGAGTTATTAGACGCTTTCCATTTAATTTTTACAAAATGGCGGAAAATGTTAGTCCATATTTTCCCCTATGCGAATTGTGGCTGCTAACCATATTACCATAAATAATGCTTACCTACAAATATCGTAACAGGATTAACACAATTAGCAGCACAGTTTTGTCAACGGCCTTGCCGCAGTGGTAACACCAGTTCACGTCAGATCACCGAAGTTAAGCGCTGTCCGACTTGGATAGCCCCTGGATGCGTGATCGTCCAGTATGCTGAGTGCTGTTGGCAAGTCGGGTGCACTCAGCCCTGGTGAGGCAAGTTGAGAGCTACTTGACTGAGAAGTAACGGCTCTGGCCTTGTAATCTGACAACGGCTAGTAGTGTAGTGTAGTGACCATATACCCCACTATATCCGCGTACAGTGACTCCTATAGGCTGAGGATGACCCAGCGGTCAGTCAGTACTGTTGGGCCTTCCGAGACCCGTTTAGATGGAGAGGAGTAGGAAGAGGAGGAGGAGAGGAGCAGCAGCAGCAGCAAGGTACTGAACTGCTTTTTCTGTAAATACTGCATCTCCCATCGGTCCTAAGTATGATACTGAGCAGCAAAGAAACAGTTGTTACAAGCACACCCACCCCTAAATTTTGGCTCTGCTTCCACTCATCCTTATGTGTGCCTTTACATTAAATATACGAGAGCTGTGAACATGTTGGTCTATTCTATGCATTAGCGGTCGTGACAGACTGACTGAGCCATTGATGTCTGTATGTTAGAGACGCATAATATGACTTTGTAGAGTACTCGTTTGGTGTAATATGACACACATGTCGATATGTCGATTAGCGAGGAGCAAGCCTGAAATCACAGACTAAGCGTTTCTGCTATTCTCAATCTTTCTTGTACTAGAAAAAGGATACATTCATTTGTGTCTAGTGGGTGGTGTATGGGAGATTGAGATAGTATTGACTCACTGACTAAGTACTTCTGCAATCCCCAACTTGTCAGGACTTTTCGACATGCTGAAATATGAAATTTCAAGACAGACATTAATATGAGATCAGTCTGCTACTCTAATAGGATGTTGTATTTGGACCAATAACTGACGAGTATGCAAATGCACTCCATGCATCAGGTGACAGCCACCAGAACCCCACCATCAACCAGTACACATAATCGTTGGTGAACCTTAATGTGTTAATGTGGATGTAGCGTCTGACAGTGGGTGCTAGTCCTTCTGCATCCAACTCCTTGGTTCAGTAGCCTGGGAGAAACACCCAGCAAACTGTGGAGTGAGGCAATGCGATTCTGGAGGCGATATCACCATATTCTGCTACATATGAACCAAACACTATCAGTAATTTGCATATCAGTAAAAGGTAACAACTACTACACTCCTGATTATACCTTCTGTAAGTGTCATGACAAATAATCACATCCCTCCATTGTTGTTTGCTGGTATCTAGGACTGTGATCTGAAACTGTGTGTCCGGTCATCTGTCTAAGTTGCTACTGTAGGACAGTGGTGCGCGTCGCCACAGTGTGTATCAAAACAGGCCGTTACCCTGCCGGCTGAGTTGCCGTAATTTAATGATATGGCGTTGTCTGTATTTACTACGAAGCGCGACCACAGCCTAGTATTACAAACCACACATAAAAACGAGATGCTTGAATGTTGAACATATTCTGCAAAGCATTATTCAACTCCAAATATGTATCAAGGCTATGTTAGTGTTATGCCACTGTAACACTGTCTAATGAACTCACAAATAATAACAACGATGGAAAAAATCCGGTTATGTCCACCCACAACACATTGATATTTGTATCATTGACACCTATTTTTTTCTCCGTTCTCTTTCAAAGTAGGAAAACGAGGTTTGCAACTAACACACTACAGTATTGAAAGCTATATGAATACGTGGTGTGTGTTATTCTGGATATGTGCAAAAGAACGGTCACATAATATGTAAGGTGAAATTGCAGTGGTTGATGGGAGTGGGATGGGGGGAGGAAATGAAAGGATAGAAACTAATGCTATCAGGTCTTTATGAGGAAAATGTGTGCTGTACCATGACTCGAATCCAAGATCTCCTGTTTATTAAGCAGTTGCACTAATCACTGTGTCACCTACGCACAATGTTTATCACGAATGTGCAGACTACCGCGGCACACTCCTTGGCTCACGCATCCCCATCTAGCGCCACCTATCCACAGTAAGTAACTTAACAATTCATTACTAAGAACAACATCATAAACAAACCAATGTATGAACCAAGTAATCCAAGGACACACGTAAATATGTACCAAGTCCTAGCAACAGCTAGAGCAACTGATTGAGCGGTCGACATGGTCTGAAATGCAAATACCCTACCAGCAAGGTCTACCTTACTGTAATAGTGACCAGGCCGATGATGATATAGGCTCTCTCTCTCTCTCTCTCTCTCTCTCTCTCTGTCTCTCTCTCACTCACACACACACACACACACACACACACACACATTTTAGGTGTGTCACTTGACAGAAACCTAGTGAGACAAATGATGCTAGCTCTTGCCAGAGCAGACAGCAAAGGACACAGTAAGCAGCTGACATAAAATTTCTTACATTGCACCTCTTGCTAATCACCGAAAATCATTTCCAGTTATGATGAGTTATTAACATTCATTGGCCATGCCTGCCCGCAGTATTTACTCTGTTTGGTGTACCTGGAGAAGGTTGAAATGTGCCACACTCCCACCACAATCCATGACTTTGTGTGTATTCAGGGTGAATCAACTAAAACTTGCCCGACAAATATTGCTAATATGGAAAGTGGTAATGATGTGTGGCTTTCACAGAACGAATTTCTACTCAGGGGCTCGTATTGTAAGCCAACAAAAAGATTTTAATAATACTTAGAAAGTATAGTTTCTGTGCAAACATACATTTCCTTAAATGGAACAGTGTCTATTGAGATTAACAGACTAAAAGTAGGGTAAATTAGAAAGTCGGTGGTGTTTATTGTAGGATTACATTGCGAGTCGTTCACTTGTTTGTGCCGTTCAACCTGCATAGTTGCCAGGTATGACACTGTTATGTTTCCTTACAGTATGCCTATGTGTCCCTTGAGTACACTGCGACTTACTAGCCAGTTACTACAAGCAGTAGATCGTGAGTGGACGATATTCAAATGTGTGTGAATTCTTAAGAATTCTTAAGAGACCAAATTGTGGAGGTCATCGGTCCCTAGACTTACACACTACTTAAACTAACTTACGCTAAGAACAACACACACACACACGCCCGAGGGAGGATTCGAACCTCCGGCAGTGGGGGCCACACAATCCGTGACATGGCGCCTCAAACCACACGGCCACTCTCCGCGGCTGGGATTTATCAATGCAGAAAAAGTCGACAAGTTTATTGTGCGTGGAGAGTGTAGGTAGAACGCCGTTCGTTCTTGTACAGTGTATACAGCAAGATATCTCAGTATGTGTCAACCATTTCGGCAGTTATTTCTCAACCTCTTCGATAGGTTTCGTGACAGTGGTAGTGTAACACCTAGACAAAGTAACAGAAGGAAACAAGTAGTAGACAGAAGAGGGTGAAATTAATGTTCTTGCTGCTGTTGCAGTTGATCTGCACCTCAGCTCCCATGCAATTGCTGGAAGAAGTGGCATGAGTCGAGGAAATGTCCTATGCATTCTCCATCGACATAGCTTACATCCCCGTCGTATTTTTCTCCCTCAAGAGCGATATGGAAACGATTACGAGAATCGTGTTAACTTCTGTATATTGGCATTACTACAAGATACTCCCGACGTATCATGTACCTTGTTTAGTGATGAAGCGACATTTACCGATCATGGCCAGGTAAACTGCCGAAAGATGCACTATTGGTCTGTTGACAATACCAATTCGCTTTATCAGGTGGAATGTCACAGTACAGACCATCTTCCACAGATGGTAGAAGATACTGCTCTGCAGACTAGGAGGAACCTATGGAGCCAACATTATGGCTGTCCAATCCATAGTTCACGAAGTAGTACTACAATTCTTCACTAATTGTTTCCAAATCATTGGACTGGACGCAGAGGACCCATAACTTGGCCAGCCCATTCCCCGTACTTGACGCCTGTAGACTTGTTTCTTTGGGAAAAGCGGAGAGAGTTTATCTACAAGGTCATACCAACTACACCTGATGATACGCAAGGACGTATTACCACAGCCTACTGGGATATTTCCACTGAAATGCTAGCACGTGCGCAACAGTCCTTCCATACTAGACTGGAAGCGGATATTGCCACTGCTAGTTGTCATTTTGAACACAACCTGTGATGTCAGTTGCCTCATTACTGGTCAGAATAGACATAACTAGTGTATACGCTAGAGTTGTTCTTCAGTATGTACTACCACGAGTATTATACAATTGTTACAGTATCTGCCTGTAGCCAGCCAAGGATGGACAGTATGAAGATGATTAAAGCATACCTGTCGTTGTTTGCTTTGCAGTTTTTGGTTGAGGTTATATTTTGGATACATTATGAATAAAGCTGTGCGCTCATAACACACTCAACACAATACACGGATGCAAAAATAGCAACATCAAAAAGTAATTAATGAAGAGTAATGAAATTTCTGGAATGTATTTGTCTAGATAACGTATTTAACAGATTAACGTTGCAAGATCACAGGTTAATGTGAGATATGCCATTGCAAACATGAAATGGTTTTACAAAAATAACTGGTTTAATCGCCAAAATGTTGAATGAAAGCATGCAGATGTACCTGCATTGTCTCGTACAGTGGCAGATGTCACTTCGTGGTATGGAGTTCCATGCCTGTTGCACTCAGTCGGTCAATACAGGGATGGATTTGTGGATGGTGCTGGAGTTGGAGTCCAAAGATGTCTCATATTATGTTCGACTGGAGACAGATGTAGTGATTGAGAAGGCCAAGACAACACGTCGACAATCTGTAGTGGATGTTGGGTTACGACAAAGGTATGTGGCCGAGTATTGTGCTGTTGGAAAACATCCCGTGCATGACAGCACAACAGGTGGAATCGTGAGACTGATGTAGAAGTCAGGGTGTGCGGGATGACGACGGGAGTGCTCCTGCTTTCATACACAGTCGCACCCTGGACCAGAGTTCCATGCGAAGGTCCAGCGTGTCTAGCACGCAGTCAGGTCGGCCATCACTGACACTGAGGCAGAACCAGCTTTCTGCAGAACACGACCCTCCAATGATCTCTCGCTCTACAACACTTAAGTCGCAAGCAGTGGTAGTTAGGGGTCAGTGCAATGCACGCAAGAGGACGTCTGAATTTGAGCTGTCCTCGAAGTGACCGATCAGTAACAGTTCGTTGTGTCACTGTGGTGCCAACTGCTGCTGAAGCTGTCGGTGTAGTTGCGCCAGAGCCACAGGCCAAACACAGAACACGGTTGTCCTCTCTCTCGGCAGTGCGACGTGGCCGTCCGGAAATCGGTCTTCTTTCGACCTTACCTTCCCGTGACCACCGCTGCCAGCAATCGTGTAGAGTGGCTACGTTCCTTCCAAGTCCTTCTGCAATATCGTAGAAGGAATAGCTTTTCGTTCAAACTCAGTGACGTGTTGATAATGGCATTTTTGTCCCCTCAAAGCTGTTCTTGACTAATATCAGCTCACCACGTCGAATCTCAAAGTAACGCGCAAAAACGTTACAGAGTGCATTTAAAGTAAACCTGATTTGCATCCTCATAGAATGCCATTTTAACGCAACAGGCGCGAAGTTTGAATAGGGTTTATCTACCAGCTTCAGTTTATGTCGCAGAACTCCTTCCTGGTGTTGCGATTCTCTTGCATCACTGTAAATATGAGTAATACAAACTTGCATAACGCACTGAAGAAGCAAGGAGACTGGTACACCTGCCTAATATCGTGTAGGAGCCCTGCAAGCAAGCAGAAGTACCGCAACGCGAGTGGCATCGACTCGGCTAATGCCTGAAGTAGTGCTGGAGGTCATTGACACCATGGATCCTGCAGGGCCGTCCATAAATACGTGAGGGTACGAGAGGGTGGAGATCTCTTTTGAACAGCACGTTGCAAGGGGCCCCAGATATACTCAATAATGTTCATGTCTGGGGAGTTTGGTGACCAATGGAAGTGTTTAAACTCAGAAGAGTGTTCCTCGAACCACTCTGTAGAAATTATGGGCGTATTGGGTGTTGCATTGTCCTGCTGAAATTGCCCAAGTCTGTGGGAATGCACAATGGACATGAACTGATGCAGGTGGTATAGTTACCCACAGTCACCTGTCAGAGTCGCATAGAATCGTATCAGGGGGTCCCATATCACTCCAAGCGCACACGCCCCACACCATTACAGAGCCTCCACCAGCTTGAACAGTCCCCTGCTGACATGCGGGCTCCATGGATTAATGAGGTTGTCTCCATACCCGTACACGTCCATCCGCTCAATATAATTTGGAAGGTGACTCGTCCGACCAGGAATCATGTTTCCAATCATCAACTGCCCAATGTCGGTGTTCACGGGCCCAGGGCAGGCGTAAAGCTTTGTGTCGTGCAGTCATCAAGCTTACACGAGTGGGACTTCGACTCAGAGAGCCCATACTGATGATGTGTCGTTGAATGGTTCGCACGCTGACGCTTCACGATGGCCCAGAATTGAAATCTGCAACAATTTGCGGAAGTGTTGCGCTTCTGTCACGTTGACCGATTCTTTTCAGTCGTCGTTGGTCCAGATCTCTGCAGGATCTTTTTCCAGCCGTAGCGATGTCGGAGATTTGATGTTTTCCGGGTTCCTGATGTTCACGGTACAGTCGTGAAATGGTCGTACGGGAAAATCCCCATTTCTTCGTTACCTCGGAGATGCTGTGTCCCATCTCTCGTGCTCCGACTGTAACACCACGTTCAAACTCACTCACATCTGAATAACCTGCCATTTTAACAGCAGTAACCGATCTAACAACTGCGCCAGACAGTGTCTTATATTGCACTGTCGACCGCAGCGCCTTATTCTGGCTGTTTACATATCTCTGTATTTGAATACGCATCCCTATACTTGTTTCTTTGGCGCTTCAGTGTACAATCCTTTCGCAGTAAGCAGAATGCAAGTTGTCTCATCGACATCACCAAGTTCGAAGAAGGATCATCTCCAGTACATTCAAACTGGATTACCGACCACACTTGATAGCCTACTGTGTAGTAAAACACAACAAAAAAAATAGTTTCCGGGACGTGAACCGTTCTCCGGCTCACCGATTCAGTTATTGTTCTTACCAAATCTTATTTCTTCCGCGGAATTAAGTCATGCAAACACAGGATTAAAGAAGAAAGTATCATGAAATTGCTTTATATTTCCTGGTGTAAGGATTTATATGGTCTTGAAAATCGAGATGGTTCGTAATTCCGTTAACTTGTAAGGACGCG
The DNA here is from genome assembly GCF_021461385.2 of Schistocerca piceifrons. Taxonomy (NCBI): domain Eukaryota; kingdom Metazoa; phylum Arthropoda; class Insecta; order Orthoptera; family Acrididae; genus Schistocerca; species Schistocerca piceifrons. The sequence continues at coordinate 566,165,606 of NC_060143.1, forward strand.
GACTGTGCTCTGTTGTATAGCCGAGACTACATTTTCGTTCTGCGACTTTCTCAACACCACAGTCCGACAGGCTACTGATCGGCCAGCTACTTAACGTAAAATATCATTGCCTTGAAATGTGAGGGTCGAGCTGGAAGGCAAACAGTGGCCTACATGTCACGAATGGACAAGTTACATGGGTGAGGCGTAGCGAGCTCTTAGAATGTACGAGTCACTCCGGGCTCCAGGCTGCTGGTCACCTGCCTCGGAAGAGGAGAAGAACGAGTTGGACAAGAAACAGGTAGACTACAGGTGAGAAAAACTTCTTCTGCTAGAGACAGTTCCGTTAATGTCCGGTCCGTCCAACCTGTTCCACCGTGAAGCACCTCTCGTTCGTCATCTGTCTTCTGAAGGAAGTCTTAACGAAATGTCAACAATTAATACATTCCACTGTATAATTTACCGACCAATTACAGATTAACACTAGAAGGATCGTACTGGTCAATCTTACCGGTGAGCGTTGTTAAACATTTAATAAATAACGTACTTTTAATTTAGGTGCCTTATTTTTTATGACCTTTAACATTCCTTGATGTTTTATAATTTATGTAATAGACAAGCGTCGATTACAGAAACTGAACGAATTATAAACATTTTTACCTTAAAGGACCGCAGCCGGTCATTCTGACACGTGAAATAACTTTTACGGTTCATCTCTGTAAAGACGCAACAATCGATTTTTTCACCCGGTTTATTCCGTTGTGGTCTCGTTCCCTCTCTCTCTTTACATTTTACTGTATTTAGTGGATGAGTGGAATTACTTTAGTTGCTGTTCTCCGCCAGTACGCTGCTATGCTCCGCAGAAGTTTAGCGCTTCTCCTCATTATTATGGGCGCTAGTGTTTTTGTGTCGGATAAAGAAATACTGAATTACGTGAAGTGATGCTGAGAAGATATTTTAGAATGTAATATGTTGGATGATAAAGATGACAAAGATTATAAAGGTGACACGGAAAATCAGCCCCACGAAACAGAACAAGGCGAATCATCAGTGTCGGAAGAAGAATATTCAGAACCTGTACAACAAGATACGAATAACCTAGTGCTTGCACGTTCGATTCCATTGGCACTACAAAGTTCTACCCGCAGCTGAGGAGAAAACGGAAAAGATCCCGTCTAGCTCAGCAGCCGGAAGTTGGAAGTGCAGATACTGCAGCCGACGGAACAGTGTGAACCCGAATTGCCCTGAGGAATACATCTGGGGAGATTAGGGCGTCGCAACGTGTTGGTAGAAACTCCTGGACTAACGTCTAACCCTAAGAAACTTATAGTCACAGTCAGTTACTTGAGTGCATGGCAAGTGTTGATAGACAATAATATTCTACAGAACTTAAAAAATTTACAGTAACTAGGGCCCAGGATGAAACATGGGTACTTGACATTTATTACCCAATTGGAAGCTGCCATAGCTGTAATGTATGCACTATACTGTATGCACGTGGAGAGCATGGAGGAAAGAATTTCCTCCTGAAACTTCTGTGGTCTCAAGTGTGGAGACCGCCATTTCTTTCTCACGCTATGGGAAGAAGTAAATTCACAGAAGTCACGCTATTCTTAAGTCTTGGTGATAAGAGCACCTGTGCCAAAAGACTGAAGACCAATGGCTTCACAGCAGCTACTCCTGTCTGGAATTCATTTATAGCTAAATGTATTCAGAAGTATAAAACAGGTTGCACTGTAACCGTAGATGAGCAGCTCTATCCATGTAAAGCTCGGTGTCACTATATACACTACTGGCCATTAAAATTGCTACACCGCGAAGATGACGTGCTATAGACGCGAAATTTAACCGACAATAACAAGATGATGTGATATGCAAATGATTAGCTTTCCAAAGCATTCACACAAGGTTGGCGCCGGTGGTGACACCTACAACGTGCTGACATGAGGACAGTTTCCATAGACAAACAGCAGTTGACCGGCGTTGCCTGGTGAAACCTTCTTGTGATGCCTCGTGTAAGGAGGAGAAATGCGTACCATCACGTTTCCGACTTTGATAAAGGTCGGATTGTAGGCTATCGCGATTGCGGTTTGTCGTATCGCGACATTGCTGCTCGCGTTGGTCGAGATCCAATGACTGTTAGCAGAATATGGAATCGGTGGGTTCAGGAGGGTAATAAGGAACGCCGTGCTGGATTCCAACGGCCTCGTATTACTAGCAGTCGAGATGACAGGCATCTTATCCGCGTGGCTGTAACGGATCGTGCAGCCACGTCTCGATCCTTGAGTCAACAGATGGGGACGTTTGCAAGACAACAACCATCTGCACGAACAGTTCGACGACGTTTGCAGCAGCATGGACTATCAGCTCGGAGACCATGGCTGCGGTTACCCTTGACGTTGCATCATAGACAGGAGCGCCTGCGAAGGTGTACTCAACGACGAACGTGGGTGCACGAATGGTAAAACGTCATTTTTCCGGATGAATCCAGGTTCTGTTTACAGCATCATGATGGTCGCATCCGTGTTTGGTGACATCGCGGTGAACGCACATTGGAAGTGTGTATTCGTCATCGCCATACGGGCGTATCACCCGGCGTGATGGTATGGGGTGCCATTGGTTACACGTCTGGATGACCTCTTGTTTCGCACTGACGGCACTTAGAAGAGTGGACGTTACATTTCAGATGTGTTACGAATCGTGGCTCTACCCTTCATTCGATCCCTGCCAAAACCTAAATTTCAGCAGGATAATGCACGACCACATGTTGCAGGTCCTGTACGGGCCTTGCTGGATACAGAAAATGTTCGACTGCTGCCCTGGCCAGCACATTCTCCAGATCTCTCACCAATTGATAACGTCTGGTCAATGGTGGCCGAGCAACTGGCTCGTCACAATACGCAAGTCACTACTCTTGATGAACGGTGGTATCATGTAGCTGTACACGCCATCCAAGCTCTGTTTGGCTCATGCCCAGGCGTATCAAGGCCGTTATTACGACCAGAGGTGGTTGTCCTGGGTACTGATTTCTCAGGATCTATGAACCCAAATTGCGTGAAAATGTAATCGTATGTCAGTTCTAGTACAATATATTTGTCCAATATATTTGTCCAATGAATGCATTTCTTCTTGGTGTAGAATTTTAATGGCCAGTAGTGTACAAAACATGAGCAATAAACTAGACAAATTTGGTTTCATGTTCTGGCCTGCAGCATATGCCAATAATAAATATGTGGTGAATGGATTTCCTAATTTGAGTAACAATAGTGATAGACCCGCAACGTTATACTTCCAAAGGAATTAATGTAGCCTAACATGTGACAACTTGTTCCAAGACAAACATCTTGCAGTGTAGCAGAAGCGGGAGAACACAACCATGTTGGGGACACTGAGGAAAAATGGAAGATAAGTTCCTCCATCAGAGAAATCTACTACCGGATCTTTGTATGATAGTATTTTATACAAACTAGTGTTACAACAATTGCTTCCTGTCAGGGGAAGAACAAGAAAAATGTTCTCCTATTGAACACAGTTCACCATTCAGCTGCAGTGGACGATCAAACATAGAAGAAACTTCCTGAAACTGTGAGCTTCTACAGTTCCACTAAATTGTAGTTGATATTCCAGACCAGATGTCTCGTCTGTGCAGTGTCAAGTCTGGCTGCCGCACAAGGCATGTGCAGGTGTCTGACAACGTCCTAGACCAGACCAGGAAAAGCTAGCCTGCGGATGTTTCTTTTCAAATTAGTAGGGGAACTATCCTCTGTGTATGTACAATCAAGGAAAGGACCTCCTCACACATTCACTGCGGCCACTGTGATACGTAAGGTATCAGTACGGTAGACCTGGCAGATAGCAGGATGTAAAAGATCGAACAAAACTAAAAATCTGTGTGTGCAGTGCAATAAAGTCGTACGTCGTCCATGTGGTGGAAGTGTTCAGTACATGTGTACAGAGTGTTTTTACTGAGGTGGTGACTGACTGAAGAGATGTCGTTCAGGGAAAAAACGTTATTTTCTTGTTATTGCTACAATAATGTGTAAACTTTCCTTTATTTTGCGTACTAAATATATTTTTATGACCTGTTTGGGATTTTGACTAAGTAAAAGTCATACAAATAAAAAATATGATTTCATTTTGTATTTACAATATATTATTTACTTTCATCTTATCTATAATACACTTTCTATAGACATTTTTGAGCATAACGCATTTGTACGACAAGAATAATGCACTACTGACATGTAAAGAGACAATGCCAAACTAAATTAAGAAGTAAAACTATAAACAAAGAAGAAAAGTAATGGAAGCTGAAGAAGTAAATTGAAATTTTTACGACGGCCGGAACTCGAAACCGGGTTTTGGTGCTTACTAGGCAGAAATGCTAACCATTACACCACCGCAGAATTATAGGTAACATTGCTGCACCAGCTACCGAAGTCTAATGCCTGCCCCAACACAAACGTCAACTCATATCCTCAGCTTATTTTGTTGGGGAGGGCTTTCGACTTGGGTAGTTTGTGCAGCACTGTTGAGCATAGTGGTGCGGTGTTGCAGTGGTTATCTTTTCTCTCTAAAAAGCAAGGAGACCCGAGATCGAGTCCTGGCCGTGGCATAAATATTAACTGATTTCTTCAGCTTACATCATTATCGTAGATAAAGATGAGACTTAAATGCCTCAGGCAAAATTTAATTACGAAGAAGAAAAACTTCACCGGTCAAAATGATCGGTAGCGGTCCTTCTAGTTCGGCAATGCCGGTCATCCTATTGTTGAGACGGTAACGGTCGATAATTCGACATCGTTGGCGAGTCAGTGAAACTGCGCGGACCAGTCACGTTAGTCAGATCACCGCCAGTGTTGGACGTTACCTCACAATAACTACCCACAGACGGTGGGTGGCAGCACTAGCAGTGGAGGATATATGAAAAGCCGGAGGGGTGGGGGAGGGGGGGCGGGGCGCGAAAAACAGTGCAGTCGTTTTGATCATGCAGAAGCAAAGCCATCTGTCTGACATCCAAATGAGCATTATCATTGGCTTTCGGGCCAAGGGTGTAAGAATTTCCGAAGCGGGTAAGTTTGTAAGTTTTCCACGTGCCGCTGTGGTTGGAGTATACTGTGCATGGCAAAATGGTGCTATCCAAGACCAGCGCCGAGCCAATTATGGGTGCACTACGGGTCATAGATGACAAGTGAGGTATATGCGCTAGCAAAATATAAACGTGGAAAAACACAAGTGCGAAAACAATTTATTGGACTCGCTAAAACGAAAAACAATACAATCTCCAAAAGAACAACAGAGTCGATCCCAACTGCGAATCGTCACAAATATAAAGTAACAAATAATAATGGAAAAGATCCGACTCTTCACGGGGAGAGATAACAATAAAACAATTCTACAAGGTGAAGATGTTCGTCGACTATACCAAGTCCACCTGCAAGAGATCGGCCAGCTCCAAGACCCACTGCTGGAGGGAGGGCTGCAGCACAACCCGCCAACGATCATTATCACCCAAAGTGAGGAGGACCCCATCTCAGACAGGCAGGTCGTGGTAGCGTTGCCAGTAGGCGCGGACCTGCGGCTGCGACAGCTGACGGCGGTCTGAGGGCCACCCATGTGGATCGTGGTGCATCAGCGCCTGGAGGGTCGGGTCGTCTGTCGTGTGATGTGCGACTAGCTTGGCATCCAGTGGCAAATCAGCTGTGACGTGCCGCCGCCGCATGGACCTGACGGTCAAAATAATAGGCTAGAAGTCAACGCCTCGTAGGAGAGAGCATGAGGTTCTGCATCGGGATGCAACTATTGCAGGAGGTAATAAACTTCTGGGCCCACACAGGCGAAGAAAGAAAATGCACGACGCTGAACGTCACCAGTGACATCATGAGCAATGAAGTGTTGCTCCAGAAGAGCCACGTTGTTGCACCAAGGCTCAACGGATTTATAGAATTTGCGGAAAATGCAGGGGGCGCGGCATGGAGCCCCAGAAGCAGGGAAGCCGGGTGGGACCCCTGCATAGGCACCCCATAGTGGAGGGGGGGGGGGGGGGGGGATGGACAGAGCCTGTAAACGCTGAATATTGAGCTTGTTCTTTTGTTGCATACTTTCCAAGAGCGCGATGACTCGGTGGGGATTCATCAACACCTGTAATAACGCCACCCATAGCGAACAACAACCAAGCAAACGCATGAAACTCTTAACCAAACTCGTCACCAATGAAGTATCTGCGCTAACGTAATAGAAACTCGAAAAATCACAAATCCTAAAATGGTTTATTGGACTCACTAAAACGAAGCAATAATACAGTCTCCAAAAGACCAAGAGACTTGATCCAAACTGCGGGTCGTTACAAATATAAAGTAACAAATAATAATAGGAAACATCCGTATCTTCACGGGGAGAGCCGGCCGTTGTGGCCGAGCGGTTCTAGGCGCTGCAGTCTGGAACCGCACGACCTCTACGGTCGCAGCTTCGAATCCTGCTTTGGGCATGGATGTGTGTGATGTCCTTAGGTTAGTTAGGTTTACGTAGTTCTAAGTTCTAGGGGACTGATGACCTCAGAAGTCCCATAGTGCTCAGAGCCATTTGAACCATTTTATTCACTGGGAGACATGACAATAAAACAGTTATACAGTGTCAAGATGCTCTTCGACTATACCAATTCCATTGGCAAGAGATTGGTCAGCTAGAAGAGGCGGCTGACTGTGGCTGCTGGGGTGGTAGCTTTGTATACTTTGAAAGGTGGCTTTCATTTGGGACGTTCATTTCGCAGGCTATTCTGCATATTTGAAGTAAATAAACCAATATAATGGTTAATTAGTCTTATTAGGTGGATTAGAAAGAGAGATGCGTGATGATTAAGCACAGGTCTGAAATATTACGGGCTTTGGTAATGACAATATTTAGTTGCATGCTGTAGGTGCAAGCAAAGTAAATTTGCCAGTGGAGGCGAGGAGTGGACGGGCGCAGCCGGGTAGGCGAAGGCCGGCGAGCGCCGGAAGAGCATTGTGCAGGGGCCGGGGGTCCCAGGGGATGCGACCACTGACCTGCCAGCATCAAAAGGAAAGAACACCGCCGGGTTCCAGGTGAGAGAGAGAGGGGAAATGTCGAGCAGACAGAGAGCGTCCAATGTACGCTCTGGCGCTGCCCGGTCGCGCGCTGTTTTAGCGGCAAATGGGCTGAGCTCTGGTTGGGCAGTTCATAAGAAAGTGCAGGAAACGCTGAGGGTCAACGCCCGCTGTTTGAACAGAGAAATTTTTGGATAGGTGGAGAAATTGTATCACTCCGTGCAGGAGATGCCGGAGGCCTTTGCATCGTCGGGATTCGTTGATTAGAGTTTGGCGGCAAGATTGTCTCAAGAGAAGATCGTAGAGAGTGAGGCAGGGGAGAGAGGGCTTGTGCCGTTAAAGCGGAGAGTCGCAAAGTTCGGTAGCTCTGAGATAGGGACTTAGATTCTGAATACTGTGCTGTGTATGATCTAGAGTCTGTAGCTACAGAAGGACATCAGCGTCCACGATAGGCATTGCATTGACTACTAGTATAATTGCAGTTGATTCCGCCTTATAGGCTGGCAGTCACCACTGAACGCAGTCAGCCAGTGCACAGAGCTATCATACTGGTATTGCACGTTAGTACAAGACACACTGCGCTGCACCTTAAAGGTTGTTGAGCCAGTCTTGAAAGCGTTGTATATCATTTAGAGGAAATATAAGGCTTCTAGTATTACTAGCTTCTGAGTAGTTTATTCTGCTCAAGATATTTGAGAGACTTATAGTAATTCAGCGACTTCGCAGTTGCAGTCTTCGCCCCAACAGTATCGACGGAGCCAGCACACTGGTAGACGGTATTGTAAAACTTGCAGCAGCTGCAGTAAAGTTTAGAAATAGTTGTTGGATCGTGTTCTTGCCATCCACTGAGCATCTGTGCAGTTTTGATTACGATTCGTTATTGGTTATTTGTCTTTTTACATGTTGTTTGGTTTGTTCGGGGTGGTGGTGTCCGAAGTACGTATTATTTCAGGCACAAAAGAGATTATAGGAACTCTGAGCATTTAGAAGATTGTCAATCATGCTGGACTACCGAAATTGTGACTCTTGGGTTTTACTGCCTTGCTCTCCAAATTTTTCCATGTCTGTAGTAATGATTTGTACTCCATAATTTAGCAGAAACCAAATATTGAGAAGGGAAGCACTTATGATGCGTGATTTTAAATACATAAGTATAGCATATGTATGTGGGTGTATAAATATACTTGCCTTGACGGAATATGGGGCAGAGTGAGCAATTTTCTTGAGGCACTGTGAAGTTATATGCAGAAAACAAAAATCGTTCACTATGGGGAGATAAAAACTACTTTTGGTTTTAGTATATCCGCCGTCCGCAGGTAGGAAAACCACAGAGTGTGAGTTATAGCGTTTTTATTTAAACTAAAGTCTTTCTTCAAAATATACAAAACAATATTCGTGAGGTACGACTGATCCTCCAAGCCTACCAATAACTAAATGAGAGATTTCTCCAAACATAAACTGTCTGTAGTAACCATACAACTTCACCGAGCCAAGCCCCGGGTGTCTCGTGAAGAGCGGCGCGGAGTCCACGTTGCCGTCACCTGAGTCTGAGGACGAGTAGAGGCCCTGCGAGGATGGCTCCGGTACGCTGGCGGCTGTGGACGATGACGTGGCTGTTACGATGACACCAGTGGGCTCGCTCGGAGTGAACCGCCTCTGCAGGTTTTTTTTTTCTTTTCTTTATTGTGATTTTAATACCTGTATAATAACAGGTAGGCTGGCAGCAGCACAATACGCCGCTCTTCAGCCAAAGATAGTACAATGATAAAACAGAGAAGACACATGGGTTGGAACAAAACGGCGGGGAAAAAACAGTAGACACATGAACATAAAAAACATGAAGCCGTTCACACTCGATGACAATCAACACTGTAAACTGTTGACACGAAGCACAAACACTGAAGATGTCGATGGCACTGGTGAACGATGGAGTGTGACGGTGAACACTGAACACTAAACACGACGACACACACGAGACACTAATGGCGATGATCTCCGGCGCGCGAATGTCCATGTAGCGTGTGCGAGTCCGGGGACCTGCCAATTGGAGGAAGAAGGGTGAGGGGGGGAGAGAGGGGAGAACAAAGATGCCAATGGCTGAGGAGATGGGAGGAGGAGTAGAGGGACAGGGGAGGGGAAGCCCGGGGGAGGAGTGGGGAGAAATGGAGGAGAGAGGGAAGGGGGGAGGGTGCCCAAAGGAGCAAACACAGGAAGAGGGAGGGAGGATCAAAGTTGGTAGGAGGGGTAGATGGAGGGGAGGAGGGCATCATCATGAAGAGGGAGCTGGCGGAAGCCACCTTGGGAGAGGGTAAGGAGGGTGGAGTGATGGAGACCGGGTGGGACGTGGGAATACAGGCACGGCAGCGGGCGGGGGTGGGAGAGGATGGGGAGACAAGTGGGTGAGGAGGATTGAGTTTGCGGGAGGTGTACAGGATCCGTATCCGTTCAAGGAAAAGGAGGAGGTGGGGGAACGGAATGAGGTCGTACAGGATCCGCGTGGGGGAGGGGAGACGGATGCGATAGGCGAGGCGGAGAGCATGGCGTTCAAGGATCTGAAGGGATTGGTGCCTCTCCAGGCTCCTGCGCCAGCCTAAATACTGCTCGGCACATGGATATGGCTGGCTCTATTTGCAGTCACGTGTCGATCGGAAGGAAAGAGGTCCGCGGCTGTAGCGACCTCTTGCGGCGCTGTGGACTCCTGGTGGTCTCTGGGAAGCGTTGTGTTTCCGGGACGACCGGCCAGGCTGACCCCTACTCGGTCCGGGGCCCGCTGTACCGGTCTGCTTCGCGGGAAGCGAGAGTGGCAGGGGCTTAGTCTGGACACAGTAGGTTTAACCCCCGCTGAAAAAATGATGAAGGCTGTGAATTGTGTAGTTCAAAGCGGCACAGAAGTTCTGGCTGCAGCAAAACCATACAACATTCCTACACAGACCCTAGAATGGTTATTTATCTTTGCAGTACAACGGCAAAGAAGTGCAGTAGTTGGAAGTGTGTTTAAATAGTTCAAGACGCTTGGTGTCACCAAAGGAATTCCTACGTCTACCAAAAGCAGCAACCCGTAGGACAACAGCTCACCATGGAAGAAAAGGAGAAACGACAGGATTTCTTACTGATAGCCCAGAGAAGTATGAGCTTCTAGAATGTGGAAATGAGAAGAAAGCAAACTGACCAAATTGGCAAAATGAAGCACCCAGCAAGGCCATTTATAAAAATATCAGATGGCGACTTCAGCCTGAGAACAGCTTATGAAGGCTCTGCTACTCTTCAGATGACTGACAGTGATGAGAATTTGAGTTTTCACCTTGAAGGAGAATTTAATGTCGAAGGTGTGCTTGAAGAGAATGACTTTGTGGCAGTCTCAACCAAAAGAAAAGAAATATCATTTCGTAGCACATATCAATTCAATTAATAAAAATGAAAACGGTGCAAATATGACATATCTATAGAAGTCATGTAAGTTCGACAGACATTTTTCACTGCTGTACATACAGAAACATTTGAAATTAGCATCACAGATGTCATTTGTTGACTGACAAATCGTTCCACAGTCGGCGGTACAAAACAAAGGCTAATAATGTTTGTATTCTCTACTGACATGGATACTTCACCAGCAGTGAGGCTAACGTGGACTACTACGGAAGAGACTGTACCGCAACATATGGACGCTGTTAAAGTTAAGCAGCAGGTATCTGTTTCAGTAAATAAAGGACTCTCTTATTACATTTGTGCAGTTGTGTTGTAGAAAAAGGATACGGGCCACCATAACCACATCCTCTCCCTTGATTCCCATGGTACAAGACCCAACGGTGGCGACGAGGATAATTTCAAGGCGATCGAAGTTAATCAACAAGGCCGACGAGTTTGCTTGCTTCTATTGTGTTTCAGCTTGCAGGGGTGATAGTGTTCAAGTGTTTCTACTTGTTAATTTGTTGTTGCGTAGAACAACTACTGGTTGCACAATCAATGTTGGCCTCACAACAGACCACGCAACCTGCCCAAAAAGTGCCGCCGACCAGCATACCCACATTCCAGCAATTTAATGACACAGAGAAGGAATGGTTCGAATACTTGATTCAGTTCCAAGCACATTGTCAATACTTCCTTTCGATTTCGGAGTCCCCAGTGTTCAGGTTAACAGAAAAACTATTCCCAGTCGCGTCTCCCGACGAAATCAGCTATGACCAAGTAATCGCTGCGTTAACTCAATATTATGATCAGCAAGTCAAAGTAGCTGCGGGAACATATCAGTTTTTTCGCTTGCAGAATAAGCCGGAACACAAGTACCTCCAGTGGTACACAGAATTAACGAGCATGATTAGGAAGTGTAAATTTAAGTGCAGTTGTGGTAACTTTTACAGTGTTTAATGATGCGTGATTCAAGAACGTTCAGTGTAGATAGATCTTAGACCACTCTAACCCATCACCTCCCCAAGTATTGCAAATCTCAGAGCAATCTGATTCTGGCGCCATTTTGGCCGATAAGTTTGACCAGGCACCGATTTGTCAAGTCGAGTTGCCCCTTGTTCGCGCCCGCCCCAAACGGTCACAAAAATAAGCGCGTACACAGCCCCGCGGACAGCCACGTAGACATGTAAACAGGCCTGTGAATTTAGTGAAGTCTTGCCATAAATGTTTTGCTCGCCATAAAAGACATAACTGCCCAACACGTAACGCGACGTGTCACATATGCGGAAGAAAAGGCCATGTCCAAAGAGTTTGCTTGTAACGGCACGAAAGTGCCAATTTTGCCCAGTCCCAGGGAAAACAAACTCATGCACATGTAGCGAACGCAGTGTTTTCAAAACCTCCAACAAGTTCTGACAAAATTAAGATTAGGGTTGTGACTCCTCGCCCTAGTGCTGTGCAACGACGTTCTAAAAAACTATTTGTCTCACTGCGAATTGCCGGCCGTTGTGTGAACTTTCAGTTAGCCACAGGCGTCTCAGTAGCTTTGCTTAATCGTGCCACATACGAACAGCTAGGCTCACCACGCCTTTCTAAATCTAGCAAGCCCCTCACTGCCTACAACGGACAGGACATTCCAATGCTTGGAGAGTGTAGTTTGCCTGCCACTTACAAACCCCACTCGAGGACAGTGAATGTTACTGTGTTGAAACCAAGAGGCAGTAAGAACATATTCGGTTGAGACGTCTTTGATTTGTTTGGCCTTAGCACCCAAGACAATGCAATTTCAGTGACTGCGTTCATTCCAAAAGTCAGTGAAGCTAGGCTGCTTAAAAATTTCCGGAACTATTTTCAGAATGAATGGCAAAAGCTGAGAACTTTGTAGTGCATGTTACATTGGAAGACAATGTACAGCCTAAGTTTTCCCGGGACCGACCCGTTCGAATTTATTTGAGAGATAAAGTAGCCAGTGAATTGAAAGAATGGTAAGATAGTGGTGTAAATGCTTCCCTTCAAGATAGTCAGTGGGCAAGTCCTCTCGTTTTGTTGCCTAAGCCTACTGGTCGCAGTCGCATTTGTGGTCAAGTCTACAGTTAATCCACAGACAGTAGTTGACACTTATCCGTTACCTCGCCCTGAGGAACTCATGGACAGGTTTGGTGCAGGTTGTTACTTTTCTAAGATAGATTTGCGTGATGCCTGCTTCTAAATTCCGTTGGATGAAGAATCACAGAATGTGTTTGTTGTAAATACTCACTTAGGACTGTTCAGGTATTTGCGTTTGCTCTTCGGCATTGCTTCCGCACTCGGAAATTTTCACGTTACTTGGAACATTTGACAGCAAAAGCGCGATTTTGATCACACTATCATGGCGATATTGTGGTCTCACCTCGTACACCAGAGGAATACATAGCCACTTTGCATACTCTATTTCGAGTGCTGTCAGAAGCAGGACACAAGTGTCGTCTCGAAAAGTGTGACTTTTCCCCCACTGAACTACAGTAGCTAGGTCATGTTATAAACAGTCAGGGTGCGCACCCTCTCCAATCACATTTGCTTAAAATCCGTATCCTGCGTGTTCCTCGCAAGGTGTCTCAACTGCAGTCAGTACTAGGCAGGATGACGTACTACGTTCGGTTCATACCGAATGGCGCTCATATCGCGGCTCCATTGCATTGGATGCGTCGCAAAAATGTGCCTTGGGTGTGGACTAAAGACCGTCAAGACGCTTTTCAGGAACTGAGAAACGCTTTCCTGCGAGACTTATGTTTAGTGGTTGGTTGGTTGGGGGAAGAGACCAAACAGCGAGGTCATCGGTCTCATCGGATTAGGGAAGGACGGGGAAGGAAGTCGGCCGTGCCCTTTCAGAGGAACCATCCCGGCATTTGCCTAGAGCGATTTAGGGAAATCACGGAAAACCTAAATCAGGATGGCCGGACGTGGGATTGAACCGTCGTCCTCCCGAATGCGAGTCCAGTGTGCTAACCACTGCGCCACCTCGCTCGGTGCTATGTTTAGTGCATTTTGACTCTACCCATCCAGTAGTTTTGCAAGTCGACGCTTCCTCCTATGGGATTGGCGCTTTGCTTTCGCACAGAATTGGTGCACAAAACAGACCCCTTGCTTTTGCCTCTAAGTTCCTCACTCAAACTTAAGTGCAAATATTCTAAAGTAGAAAAAGAGGCTCTTGCTATTGTGTATGATGTGACAAAATTCCTCCACTATCTGTTTGGTCGCAGGTTCTATTTAGTGACAGATCACAAGCCTTTGCAGTCTTTGCTTCATCCGTCAAAGTCGGTTCCTACACGCAATGCTCAAAAATTCCAACATGGGGCATTGTTGCTTTCGCAGTGTCCGTTTGAAATTTTGAACAGACCTACGGCAAAGTATGGCAATGCAGACGTCCTATTTCACCCTCCGATTGGTCCACACACTGATTTTGATGCACCTGACGCATCTTGTTGCCAAATCGATGTGCAGGACACTGACTTGGTGGAATTCTTTCCCTTGTTCTACAGAAAAATTTCACAGGCCACGGAAGGAGACCGGATCTCAAGATTTTGTTGTATTACGTTCGCACGTCTTGGTCTCGTTCACTGAACAGTATCCGCAACTCAGCTGTGCGCCGATATTTTGAACGTCGGCATAACCTTTCAGTCAACAGTGTGTGATTCTACTTCAAACTGGCAGTGGACAACTGCTTGTGCTTATTCCCAACGTGTTGCAAAAGGAGGTATTGCAAGTGCTCCACGAAGCACATTGGGCCATTGTTCGCACTAAACAGTCAGCGAGACGGGACAGTACGTGATAGGACATGGACGCCCATATTTATCAGATGGCGTGACAGTGTCGCACACTCGAGGGAAACCAATCCACTCAGCCACAGTCATTCGCAGCTTGGCGTAAGACTCAATCGCCATGGCAACAAGTGCACATAGACTTCGCAGGACCATTTTGGAATACTCGTGGTTCATACCACATCACGTAGCACCATTCAAGCTTTGTCCTCCATACTTTGCATAGAAGGTTTGTCAGAAGTACTTGTATCGGACAACGGACCACAATTTACTTCTCGTGAATTTTAACAGTTTTGTGAACGAAATGGCATTCGTCATTTAACAACTGCTCCCTTCCAACAGATAAGCAGAACGCTGCGCACGCACGTTTAAACAACAGATGGCCAAGCTTCGCACCACCCACACGTGGGAGCAGGCGCTGCAACAGTTTCTCGCCTCCTATCCCTTCCACCCAAGAGGCGGAACTTCTACATGGCCACCGCCATCGGACGCGGCTACACTTGCTACACCCACGCAGCGTCCGGAGCCGCCAATGTTCAGCAAGTATCGCTTTGCGCCGCACGATCTTGTATTTTTCAGGGTTTATGGCAATCCTGGCTCTTTTATGTACTTATTCGCAGGTGCCGATTGTTTGCAGCGCCACCGCCAGAACCAAATTCGTGGGTGACATTCGCCCCGTGGTTCTGTTGCTGTTCTGCCCCAGATTCAGGGCCTCAAGGGACCGAGTGGCCTTCGCAGATGCCCGCTGGTGCCAGCAATGCACCCCAGGAGGGGCGGGAGGACGGTGCACCCTCGCCCCCGCCGTCTCCCCTCGCCGACCCCATGGACGTGGATCCGTCGTCGCCGTCGCCGTAACCGTCACCGCCCCAGGACACACCATCAGGCCAGGACGTTCGCCCCAGCAGTAGTTTTCTGGAGGTTGTTCCTGTTGCCTTGCAAGCCAGATGGCGCGGTGTGGTGGGGAGTATGTGGTCGGGAGTACTCCGTCCTCTACAGTCACGGCTCCCAGCTCAACTCTACGTCCAGCGTCCTGCCTGCCTCCATTCTCCATTGTCGTTCGCATCCTCCCTGTACGACAACGTTGCAACATTTTGGGGGAACGAATGTGTTGACGTAAGCTGTCACCAGCACACCGATCGGCAAAGATGATGCGCAAATATCGATTAGTCGGCGCTAGATCAAGCGTGCCTACCATCAGAGAGGTCAGAGACACACCTCACAATCAATACACGACCATCGCCTTCTCGACGGAATGTATTTAGGCCGCCTCCACTGATCGGAGGGCATGACTCACTCACTGACTCACTCAATCAATCATTCAGGTTGGCGTCTATCAGTTTACTAGCAGAGCGGGTTTAGTTCGTCACAGGCTATGACAGTACATAGCGATCATATGAGCGACTATAACGGGACTAGTTTACCTTTAAAAGAATTGTAGTTCACATTAGTCTGCAAGAAGACTATTACTGGTGAGCTTGTACCACAACACGCGGACTCTATTCAAGTTAAACAAAGTTTTCAGTTCAAGTAAATAAAGAACCGTTGTAATCCGCGTGTGGATTTGTATTGTAGAAAGAGGATGCTGGCCGCACATAACATCTTCTCCCTTGTTTCCTTGTGGTACAAGACTCTGCAGGTAACATACAAAATATACAACAGCTGAGAGGGAAATAATTAGAGTGGACGCCAAGAACGAAGTGTCTGATTAAAAATGATTAAAAGCGGCGATGTAGACTTTGACACTACTGTTTAAGATGTATTTCGAAGAAGCAATGGTGGAAATAAAAGAAAGGTTGAGGAGTGGAATTAAAATTCAATGCCGAAGTATATCAATTATGCCATTCGCTGATGACATTGCCATCCTGAGTGAAAGTGATGAAGAATTGCGTGGTCTGCTGAATGGAATGAACAGTCTAATGAGAAGAGAATGTGGAGTGAGAAGAAAGGCGAAAATAATGAGAAGTCGCATGAATTAAGAACAGTGAGAAACTGCATATCAGGACTGATGGTCATGAAGTAGATGAAGTTAAGGAATACTACTACCTAGGCAGCAAAATAACCCATGACGGATGGAGCAAGGAGAATATGACAAGCGGGCTAGGACAGGCAAGGACGGCGTTCCTGGCAAGGGAATTCTACTAGTGTCAAGCATAGGCGTTATTTTGAAGAAGAAATTTCTGACGATGTACTTTTCGAGTACAGCTTTGTATGTTAGTGAAAAATGATCTGGCGGAAAACCCGAACAAAAGAAAACCAAACCATTTGAGATGCAGTGCTACAGAAGAATATTGAAAGTAGGTGTACAGATAACATAAACAATGGTGAGGTTCTGCGCAGAATTGGTGAGAAATGGAATATATGGAAAACACTGACAAGAAGAAGAAAGGGCAGGATGATAGAACATCTGTTAAGTCACCAGGGAATAACTTTCATGGGACTAGGGGGAGATGTGGAAGATAAAAACTGAAGAGTAAAACGGAGATTGGAATACGTCCAGCAAATAATTAAGGATGTATGTTGCAAGTGCTACTGTGAGATGAAGAAACAGGCACAGGATAACAGGATAGGAATTGACATGAAACAAGTCAGAAGACTGACGACTAAAAAAAAATATATATAACTCCACAAGGGGGAGCAAATACAATCATTCAGTTCTTACTAGTCCACACGAAACATCAATAAAATCACAAAACCACACTTTTCAATCCTTTAAATCCTACACCTGGAAGGAATCAATGAGTGTACTAATTCATCACTAAAAAACTAGCCTCGGAGCAGAGGTAGTCAATACAGCTACAAACGATAACAGCGGGATTCATCTCTGATGAACCTTGGAAGCAATAATATTCAGTCACTTTTATCAGTTCGTAGGCTTCGATGGCCAGTGTCATTGGCAATAAAATAATTTTGGGTGCTAGATCGCATCATTGTAAAACTGTAAAACAACTAACTAGCCTAGGTTTGGACCGAGTTGCTGTAATTATTATCAGGACGGTGAAACGGTGAACACTGACGCATGTCTTCGCTTATACGAGTGTACTGTCGATTTCGATTATCTGGCAGCTACCGACGACACACATCTGGGATGTCACAAAATTGTTAAAATGGCTCTGAGCACTGTAGGACAACGTCTGAGGTCATTAGCCCCCTTGACCTAGAACTACTTAAACCTAACCAACCTAAGGACATCACACACATCGATGCCCGAGGCAGGATTCGAACTTCTGACCGTAGGAGCCGCGTGGTTCTGGACTGAAGCGCCTAGATCGCTCGGTTACAACGGCCGGCTGGGATGTCACTGGACAGTTCCAAGAGTGGTTGATAGGGAGGGGGGGGGGGGGGTTGCTATTGGGAGTGCTACTCTACAAGCTAACTGGAAGGCAACCGTAGTAGGTGACTGGTAGGAAATCGGGTACCAGAAGACTATTGCCTGTTCCACTCTAGTAAGTGATTAGTAGGGGTCTCTCGTTGCTTGTTGGTAAACAATGGCAAATTGGCAGCTGCTTTATTGGCAGTTTGTGTACGTGGGGTAGCGTATCCCTGCAGCCAAAGCGTTAAAGGGAGGTACGGTGAAATTTCATCCCAGTTGTAAAAAAGTCGCAGAAAGCAGAAAATTTATTTCATAAATATCTTGTCGTGCTGAATGCAGTGGGTAAATCCAATTTTCTGAACAAATTTTTTTCCGTCACATCTGAATTTATGAGTTTTGGAAAAATTTTTTTTTTCTATCCCATGCGTGGAGTTGTTGATTATCAAGGAATGTACTCACTAAACTATTTTTGAGCCAGAAACTTGACAGAGGAGTAGCATTTTTCGTTTCGTCTATTTTGCTTTGCTTTTTTTTAAGAAACTGAAGCATAGTTAACTTTCTAACAGTAGATGCATACGAAAAGTGTAAATCAATTACAAAAATTTTGTATTTATAATACGTGACAAGAATTTAATGGGAAAAAGAATTACTACGACATTACACAATGTTTGGTGCAATATGAAGGAAACATAAATACACTCCTGGAAATGGAAAAAAGAACACATTGACACCGGTGTGTCAGACCCACCATACTTGCTCCGGACACTGCGAGAGGGCTGTACAAGCACTGATCACACGCACGACACAGCGGACACACCAGGAACCGCGGTGTTGGCCGTCGAATGGCGCTAGCTGCGCAGCATTTGTGCACCGCCGCCGTCAGTGTCAGCCAGTTTGCCGTGGCATACGGAGCTCCATCGCAGTCTTTAACACTGGTAGCATGCCGCGACAGCGTGGACGTGAACCGTATGTGCAGTTGACGGACTTTGAGCGAGGGCGTATAGTGGGCATGCGGGAGGCCGGGTGGACGTACCACCGAATTGCTCAACACGTGGGGCGTGAGGTCTCCACAGTACATCGATGTTGTCGCCAGTGGTCGGCGGAAGGTGCACGTGCCCGTCGACCTGGGACCGGACCGCAGCGACGCACGGATGCACGCCAAGACCGTAGGATCCTACGCAGTGCCGTAGGGGACCGCACCGCCACTTCCCAGCAAATTAGGGACACTGTTGCTCCTGGGGTATCGACGAGGACCATTCGCAACCGTCTGCATGAAGCTGGGCTACGGTCCCGCACACCGTTAGGCCGTCTTCCGCTCACGCCCCAACATCGTGCAGCCCGCCTCCAGTGGTGTCCCGACAGGCGTGAATGGAGGGACGAATGGAGACGTGTCGTCTTCAGCGATGAGAGTCGCTTCTGCCTTGGTGCCAATGATGGTCGTATGCGTGTTTGGCGCCGTGCAGGTGAGCGCCACAATCAGGACTGCATACGACCGAGGCACACAGGGCCAACACCCGGCATCATGGTGTGGGGAGCGATCTCCTACACTGGCCGTACACCACTGGTGATCGTCGAGGGGGCACTGAATAGTGCACGGTACATCCAAACCGTCATCGAACCCATCGTTCTACCATTCCTAGACCGGCAAGGGAACTTGCTGTTCCAACAGGACAATGCACGTCCGCATGTATCCCGTGCCACCCAACGTGCTCTAGAAGGTGTACGTCAACTACCCTGGCCAGCAAGATCTCCGGATCTGTCCCCCA
Source organism: Schistocerca piceifrons (assembly GCF_021461385.2). Lineage (NCBI taxonomy): Eukaryota > Metazoa > Arthropoda > Insecta > Orthoptera > Acrididae > Schistocerca > Schistocerca piceifrons. Next base: position 566,184,927 of record NC_060143.1, read on the forward strand.
TTGAGCATGTTTGGGACTGGATGAAGGGTCGTCTCACGCGGTCTGCACGTCCAGCACGAACGCTGGTCCAACTGAGGCGCCAGGTGGAAATGGCATGGCAAGCCGTTCCACAGGACTACATCCAACATCTCTACGATCGTCACCATGGGAGAATAGCAGCCTGCATTGCTGCGAAAGGTGGATATACACTGTACTAGTGCCGACATTGTGCATGCTCTGTTGCCTGTGTCTATGTGCCTGTGGTTCTGTCAGTGTGATCATGTGATGTATCTGACCCCAGGAATGTGTCAATAATGTTTCCCCTTCCTGGGACAATGAATTCACGGTGTTCTTATTTCAATTTCCAGGAGTGTAGAAGACGACTTAATAATTGAAAATTGTATATTTTCCTTTCGACTTAGATATTACATCACACATCGCCGTCTGCGCTGCCCCCAGAGGCGCGGGTCGTCGGCCGCGTGTGCAGCTGGCCGGACACGAGGAATGAAAGCGACTCGGTGCTCCCTGGCCGCGTTACAGACGGCAGACTGGAGCAACGTCACCGGTACACTGTACGTATATGACGTGGTATGAGTAAAGTTATGTGAAGTAACTAAACTGTGTACGAATGTCGATCACCTGCTCGACCCAAAAACCTCGCATTCCGCCCGCACCCATCATGGACCAGAAAACTTTGTAAATATTTACTTTCGAATTCAGAACTGAGTCCGTCGCGAACGCAAGTCCCCATGTCTGGAAATTGACAAAAAATTAAAGTATAGTTATACTTATTTATTTTCTTTGATTGCGGACATAGGCACATACACGTACACGATTACGAATGTAGAATCAGTTTATGCACATATACAGACACATTCATATAAAATTATTGTTTGATTTCAATTTCTGCTTTCTACATAGCTCTCTAGTGATAGAAAACTAACTATACTTCAACAGCTTTGAAAAAAATCAAAGTGGGCACAATAAAAAATTTAACATTTTTGGCTCAAACGTTTTTGTGAATGCATTCTCTGATAACCAACAACTCCACGTATGGGTTTCAAGAAATAACTATTGTTTTCAAAACTCAAAAATTCAAAAGCGATGTAAAAATGTTGTTTAGCAAATTCAATCCATGTTGCCGAGATAAGTTACGAAACAAAGTTTCAGCCCTCTGCAATTTTTTTAGGGCCGGGTTGAAAGTTCACCCCTACCTCCCCTCAAGGCCGCACGGCAGTCATGTCGCGGGCGCTTTTTACGCTGGTATACCTGCTTCAAGTCGTGTCTCTGGCTGGCGAACACACGCGGTCTTCCGGTCTGGAATCACTGGAAGCGAGCCGGTAGGAAACTTGTAACTATTAAAGCGTTTGGTTATTTCAGAAGCGTCTCTTATTCTGAGCTTCTGCATCCACGGCTGCCGAGCAAGCACGCGAGGTACTAGAAATTTTATAGAGTGGCTGCATTCCTGGTGGTGTTCACCTGCGTCTGACACGTTGTTCCGTCCTATACTTCAATTCTTTTATCTTGACGTCTCGCGCATGCCCGCCCAGACACGGGAGATTGCTGCGTTGCCAGTTGCACGCGCCAAGAGAAGCAGCGCCATAGTATAGTAAAGTTCGCAAACTTATGTTTAGGGGGGAGCGCTCAGTTTATGAAGTAAAGCCACCACGGCCGCAGTAACCCTTTCGCTGCTACAGACACGTGCTCCCCGCATTCCGCGCTGTGCGCGATTTTGTCATCACTGCACTGCTCGCCTGTGCAGACACACGGTGTTCCGACTGCTTTGACACACTTATCATTCGATTTCACAAAAACTATTTGGCTAAAAAATTTGATTTTTTCGCATCTTCTTGACTGATATCTTCCCCCCCATAAATGACTTAATTTTGTTTCGATGCTCAACGCAATTATTGTGCAGCATTAAATGTAGTAAACCATTGCACGAAATTTTGAAGAGTTTGCAGAGGCAAAAGTCCATAGCGTAAACTTTCCGTATGGTCGATTTTAGTTGCCACTAGAAACTTCATAAAATTACATTCAAACGAATAAAATTCATGAAGTAAGACACTTCGATATTGTTTTTAAATAAAGAAAATATAAAGCAGATCTCAGACCCTTTCACTTCGAAGCCATAAACCTTAACCATTACGCTAACGCAGTTCGTCATTTTAACATCTCTCCTGGAGGGCTTTAACATTTTACGCAAAATACCGACAAACACTGCTGGTATGACTATGAATTACTCACGTTTCGTCGATGTACAGTAGCAAATAAACAATTGCCGCTGTTCTTTATATGCGAAAAAGCAGTTAGTGAGAATGATACAAACACCTTTTCTTGCTATCGCCTGAATTAGGAGGCTTATTGCTTGTTTGGTTTAATTAATTAATAGAATATGAAGCAACTGGTATAAAGAATGCTTTTTCCAAACTTCCTATAAAAGAAAGTCTGCTATCAAGACATTGCTTTTGCTCAATTACTTTATTTATGATTGAACATTTCTAAAATTGACACTCGTCCGTGCTCTGCACTGCAGCCGAGCTCTGGCAACGTCATTCTTTGTTCATTGGCTCACTGTGTTTAGTGACATCAGATGCGCAGAACGAACCTAAACTCGGCCGCCGTCGTAAATGACGCGCACTTTAGTCGTTGATATGGCGCGCGCTGCTATCCTGTGATCTTGTTTAGAGAGAGCGCTATAATCGATTATAGTTCGCTGTTCAGATGTGGGTGTCACTCCAGTGGTGATTTGCTATTACGTTGCTGGGGTGTTTTGCGGTGGCTGGCGGAAACCGAGAGGGTAGTCGGTTTTCCAGGTATTGCACGGAACGTGAAGTTTGCTCTGCCTGACCTCCTGGTGACTAGCGCTAAGATTGTTGTGCCTCGCAATATGAGCAGAGTGGTCTGGGTCGGAGGCGAATCGCCGCTGTGCTGGCCATGCGGTGGTGATTAATTGGAGCCAGTGTACTTGTCCTGCCTGCCTGTCTGATGTGGAGGTCCGATGGGGTCCTTTGATGCTCTGGCCCGGAGACAACTAGTTGCTGAATTTTGGGAGTCGTCTGCCAGGTTAGGGCGTGGCCCTGGTTGGCTCGTCAGATTTTCCGCTGGAAGCTCCAGCAGCGGTTTCTGAACTTCATTCTGTTGTGGGATGGCGTTGCTGGAATTTTTGCTGTGTCTGTAGCACATTACGATATTTATTGGTACTAATTTATTTGCTCAACTGGAGTATCTTTTGGTTATCCTGCTGAGTGGGTCGTTGCCCACTCGGTCTGCTCAGCGTTACCTTTGATGGTGCCTACTTGTTCCTTTTTGTAGGAATTCACATAGGTGGTTCCTTTAACCTGCCCGGAGTTGTGTTAATGTATGGTATATTTGGCATTTGATGTGTTAGGTAAAGTCTGCCTAAGAAAAGCGGTTTTGGACAGTATATGCATAGTGAGTTGCTGCTGCTTGGTATATGTGGTCTTCTCGGACCTGAACAACACGATCTCGTCAGTTTGGTTTGTGTAACAGCATTTAGTGGTATGTTCTGTATTTTTGTCTCACTGTGTTATTATTAACTTGGTGGAATAGTCGTGTTTGGTGTCGTTAAGGCACTTCTAAGACTGTGGTTTGACTATTCATGTGCGGTTGGCTTTTGTTGTTTTTCTTTAAGAAGTGTAAATTGTTTATTAAGATTTGTGTGTGTTGGCTTCCGGCACTTGTTAAGAGCGCCCGAGTTGATGGTGCCGTGGTTATCGTGTGCTGTCGGGATGTTATACTGTATTTTTGAATTTTATCTTGTGTTGGTATTATCTGTTGTGTGTTACAGAACATAACCAAGGTGCGTAAGTGATGGGCAGTTGTGGGAGGCATGTTGGGGAGCTCTCAGTGGTTTATTGCGGGGACCATTTCTAGTGGAAGGCTCCGAAGTGTTGTGGGCTCGCTTGTCTGTGATTGCGTTGGGAGTTGCCCTTGCCCTTTGGTTGCATCAAATTATTATTTTCTTATTATATTTATTGGTTGTGTGTTGCATTTCTTTGATTTTATGGTGCCAAGTGCCGTTATCTTTCTCCAAGTTTTTTTATATAAATGATTTTAAATTGTAATGCCAAGTTAACTTATTATTGGATCTTGGTCTGTGGAGTAAAATCTTTTAAAGCACCATTGTAATTTGTTCTTGCAGAAGAAATTTCTCTTATTTTGTGGTGCGAAGTTGCCATTATTATTATTTTTTTAAGTTCATTACTGCTCTTAATGTTTTCCAATTATTTGGTGCCAAGTGCCATTATCATTCTTAAAGGTTTTTGTAAATGATCTTAAGTTGTACTGCCATGTTAACCTGTTATTGGATTTTGTCTCTTGGGTAAACTCTAAAAGCACTATTGTAAAAGGTTCTTTGATTTTATGGTGGCAAGCCGCCGTCATTATTTTTAAAGCTCATTCTTTTAACCATTTGTTAAGTTCTGTAAGTTACATAACTTTGTTGTTACTTAAAAGAGTTTAGTATTGGCAATGTAATAAATTGTGTACAGAGGCTGCTGTATGGATATTATTGGGTGGAAATTCTTGGATAGTTGTCCTATAAGAACACACATTCCAGTCGTGTGGGAGACAGGGCGAAAGTGGGCATACTTTTTTGCTTTGAAATATTTTGTGATGAAATTTGATAATATTTTTGGATTATTTCCTGTCATATACTATGCGTATACCCTCTCGTATCAATATTAATTTACATGTTTTGTTCTGATAAAGACTTTAGAAACGGAATAATTGGTAGGAAAGTGATGCGGGATGCCTGCTCTACCGCCTTTACTGGGCACGTTGAGCACTAACGTGGCGCACAGTGTGCAACACTTAAGAAAACCAACAGACAGGCCGGAAACATTCATTTTACTTAATAAACATTATGTAATACATTGAATTTGCACATAATAACATCACTACATTTTGTAAGTACCCATACCAGTAAAAAATACAAACATTAGCCTTTGTTTTGTACCGCCGACTGTGGAAAGATTTGGCAGTCTACAAATGATATCTGTTAAGCTAATTTGAAATGTTTCTGTATCTACAGCAGTGAAAAATGTCTGTCGAACTTACACGACTTCTGTAGATATGTCACAACTGCACCGCTTTCATTTTTATTAATTGAATTGATATACGCTACGAAATGGTATTTCTATTCTTTTGGTTGCCACTGCCACAATGACATAGTCATTCTCTTCGAGCCCACGTTCGACATTAAATTTTCCTTCAACGTGAAAACTCAAATTATCATCACTGTCAGTCATCTGAAGAGTAGGAGAGCCTTCATAAGCTGTTCCCAGGCTGAAGTTGCCTTCTGACATTTTTTTATAAATGGCCTTGCTTGATTTTGACAGTTTGGGCAGTTTATTTTCTTCCCATTTCCACATTCTAGAAGCTCCTACTTCTCTGGGCTATCAGTAAGAATTCTGGTCATTTCTCCTTTTCTAGCTGTTGTCCTACAGGTTGTTTCTTTTGGTAGACGTAGAAATCCCTTTGGTGACACCAAGCGTCTTGAACTATTTAAACACACTTCCAACTATTGCACTTCTTTACCGTCGTACTGGAAAAATAACTAACCATTCTAGGGTCTGTCTAGGAATTTTGTATCGTTTGGCTGCTGCCAGAACTTATGCGCCGCCTTGAACTACACAATTCACAGCCTTCATCATTTCTTCAGCAGGGGTTAAACTGCTCTCCGTAGGGAATCATTTTTGTTTTCTGCATATAAGCTCACAATACCCAAGGAAATTGCTCACTCAGTCCCATATTTCATCAACACGAGCTTATTTACAGAGCCAGATACAGATGTTATAGTTCTGCACTTAAAATTATAAGAAGATACTATACGTATCATAGGTACTTAACTTCTCAATATCTCGTTTCTACTAGATTAGGATGTACAAATCATTACTACAGACGGAAAAATTTGGAGAGGAAAACACAAGAGACACGAGTTTTCTACATGCTCGGAGAGTGTAGGGTACATGTGCAAAACTATGATGCAATTCTGACACTCAAACATTTTATATAGTCTATTAGTCATTGTTGTCATGTTGACCGATTTTGTAATCGGTGATTTCAACAGCCACAGTACGCAGTGGGGCTACCAAGAAGACGACGACAATAGCACGGCTGTGATCTGCTGGGCCGAGCTAAACAACCTAAAACTGATACATGACAATAAACTGCCTGCTTCCTACAACAGTGGCAGATGGGGGAGAGGTTATAACCCGGACCTCATCTTCGATAGCCATCAAGTAACGTCCCAATGCTCAAAAGGAGTTTGCTCACCAATACCAAACACCCAGCACCGTCCAATAATGTGCCAGATTACATCTGTTGTTAAACCCCATAGTGTACCTTTTCGCCGTAGGTACAATTTTAAGAAAGCAGAATGGTCAACCTTTCAAAACCTCTTGGAAGATTCTGTAAACAACCTACCACCTGAACCAAGATTCTATGACAATTTCGTGAAGGCTGTGCAGTGGTGTTCCAAGCAATCGATCCCTAGAGGATGCAGAAGCAATTATGTTGAAGGCCTTACGCCAGAATTAGAGGACCAGTCGCAGCAATACCTGACACTGTTTGACGCAAACCCTCTATCCGCGGAAACTATCACTGCGGGCGAGCAGCTAACCGAGTCAGTAGCTAAAACCAGGAGAGAGAAATGGCTGAGGACAATAGAGGAATTGGACATGAAAAGGAGCAGTCAGAAAGCCTGGACACTCCTTAAACGCCTCAACAATGACCCGACTTTCTCTCCAGGACATGCTCCCGTCACAGCCGATCAAATAGCCCACCGGCTTCTCAAGAACGGGAAACCCGACACCAAAATCAGGAAGTCGGAGACCAAAATAGACAGGATTGAACACCAAAAAAATTCAACTCTGACTACCCCTCTCACACTGGCAGATCTGGACAAAGGCATAGCGAAATGCAAGCTAAGGAAGGACCCGGGCCTGGACGGGATTTTTGTAGAACAGATTAAACACTTTGGTCCCAACGCTAAACAATGGCTACTGTAACTGTTTAACAATTGCATGGAAACATGTCAGATTCCCACAATCTGGAGGAAGGCTAAAGTTATTGCCATTTTAAAACCAGGCAAAAACGCTGATGACCCCAGAAATTCCCGACCCGTGTCACTTCTCTGCCATATCTTTAAAATCTTTGAAAGAATACTCCAGGATCTCCTCTCCAGTGCCATAGAACCCTACCTAATCCCCCAACAAGCAGGTTTCCGCCCAGGGAAAAGCACTACATCTCAGGTAATTAACCTCACGCAGCTGATTGAAGACGGCTATGAGAACCGGAAAATAACTGGTGTCGCCTTTATAGACTTGACAGCCGCATATGACACCGTCAAGTTACGTCTGCTAATGAAGAAGCTGTATGCCATTACCAGGGACTTTAAATTCACATCCACAGTTAGAAGTCTGTTAGAGAACCGTAGGTTCTCTGTGGAATTCCAAGGGATGCATAGCAGGTGGCGGGCCCAGAAAAATGGTCTCCCTCAGGGCAGTGTACTGGCACCCTTACTTTTTAACATATACACCAACGATCAACCACTGCCAGCTGGTACGGAAAACTATATCTACGCCGATGACCGTGCTATGGCCGTACAGGGTGACTCCTTTGAGGATGTTGAGAAAAAGCTCACGGATGCGCTAGACATGCTCTGTCAGTACCACGCCGACAATAAACTCAAGCCGAACCCTAGCAAAACACAAGTTTGCGCCTTCCATCTCCGCAACAAGCAGTCATCCCGTAAGCTGCGTGTCTTCTGGAAGGACACACTCCTCGAACACTGCGTTAACCCCAAATACCTAGGAGTAACCCTAGACAGGGCTCTGACGTATAAACAGCACTGTATTAACACCAAAATGAAGGTGAGCGGCAGAAATGATATTCTTCGGAAAATAACGAACTCCTCCTGGGGCGCAAAGCCAGAGGTAGTGAGGACCACAGCACTAGCAGTTTGCTTCCCAGCAGGCGAATTTGCAAGCAGTGTCTGGTACAACTCTACCCACGCTAAACAGGTCGACATTGCTCTGAACGAGACCTGCCGGCTCGTCACTGGATGTCTGAAACCGACGCCAATAGACAAGCTCTACCATCTTGCTGGGATTGCACCTCCTGCAGTGCGAAGAGAAGCGGCAGCCTATAGTGAAAGAGCGAGGGCTGAGATGGCAGAGAGCCACCTCCTCCACAAAACTCAGCCAGCCACCAAACGCTTGAAATCTAGATGCAGCTTATGGGCCAAATGCCTATAACATTTTGTTTCTGTGCACACATATTTGTATATATATATATATATATATATATATATATATATATATATATATATATATATATATATATATATTCATATCCCTGTAATTAATTTTTTTCTGTGTGCTATTCATTATTTTATATTCCTGTATCCATGGTGCTTCTGACACGAATAAAAAAAAAGTCATTATTGCAAGCCGGCTGCTGTGGCCGTGCGGTTCCAGGCGCTTCAGTCCGGAACCGCGCTGCTGCTACGGTGGCAGGTTCGAATCCTGCCTCGGGCATGGATGTGTGTGATGTCCTTAGGTTAGTTAGGTTTAAGTAGCTCTAAGTCTAGGGGACTGATAACCTCAGAAAGTCCCGTAGTGCTTAGAGCCATTTGAATCACTGTAACCCACTGCCCATTGTGCCTCGATCTCCACTACATAACGTTAATGCTCCAACACTCGAGTGCTAATGCGTCTCCTGGTTTCTCCAGATGTAGTCTCCGCTGCATTCACACCAAAGTTCGTAGGCGCCTGTAGTGGCGAGAGCATCCAAGGGATCCTAAGTGGGCCCCAACAGATGTCCGATTTTGCGGCAATTTTGAGTTGCCCACCAGTCACTTACTATAGTGACACAGGCAACAGCCCTCCGGTCACCTGCCATAGACGCCTTCAACTCAGTCACTAAAGTAGCATTCGCAAGAGCCTACCATACGGCGGTTCCGCTCCGTAGCAACCTTGCCTCGAATGACATCCCAGACATATAACGTCGGTAGACACCAGATAACCGAAATGCACAGCATAGTCGTATGCACGAATTCATCAGTATCCGGCAGTTAACCTACCCAAGAGAACCGCAGCAAGTCAATAGAAACGTCGGCAGCTTCACTGCTTTACTGTTTTACAATGACGCAGCCGAACACCCAAAATTATTTTATTTAAAATAATATTCAGTATCACTACAATTTGGAGAATTTCACAGTCGTAATACATGAGAAACTTTACTGGGAGACAAAGCTTATAGTTAGGTCTAATTCACGTTTTATTACTGGTCACGAAAGCTACCAGCGGCCAGGAGAGCGGTGTGCTGACCATAGGCACCTCCATATCCGCATCAGGTGACGCCTAGCGCTAAGGATGACACGGTGGTCGATTGGTACCGTTGGGCCAATCGAGGCCTCTTCGGACGGAGTTCAATTTTTTCACATTTTAATACATCCGCGATAAAACTCGTTATGGATTCCACATCAGGGATTATAACCAATTTATATCCACTTATCATGGTCACGTAAACGTTTTTAACTTTACAGTCTGTTTCTCATATCTTACAATATGACCTTGTTAGACCAAACACTCCCCATATTCTTCTGTATCATTTATCACCGATCTATACATGTTAGCAGATGACAAACGTTTTAAAAACTTTGTGCACCGAGAAGCTGATAATAAAAGTTCTACACTAACATATATGAGGCCAGAGATAGAATGGGTAGCAATACTGAAGAACTTATTTATGAAATCAATACTGCTAAGGGATGGGACCTCAGTCTTGATACACAAAGATGGTATATTCCTAGGAGGGTCAAAACTGGTATCCGTGTCGGTGTTTAATCTTACTGAGAAGATGATAGTGGGATAAACATTATCTTCCACATCCTATACTCACAAAGGCCAATGGGCAACCAGTTGCAGATTCCAAAATTGACTTGCCTGCATGTGTCGCAGTACAAAAAGCCTATTTAACAAACCAGTAAGCATCGTGTCAAAACAAAAAAATCGTGGAATATAAATGCATAAACAGCAAAGAATTTTTTGAGTAGTTTCACTGAACCCACCACATCAATTTACGCTTGAATATATCTTCTAACAAGGACTGGTCTGTGTTTGAGGACACTAATATTTATTCACAGCAAAATGACATCATCAAATAAAGAGTGCAGAAAAAATTAAAGACATCTGGCATAGTAGCCACTCTAATGTTGTCTATCAAAGAACGGGAAAACATATTGCTCGTATGCTGAAGAAGAACTGTTGCTAACCAGTAACACATTTTAATACAAGATCGAGAACATTCCCGTTCTAACCAAATTTCAGCAAAAGTGTGGGAAAATTCCTTTTTAAATGAGAGAGAGAGACAGTGGTCATTGACAGGATTCAGCCAAGTGTAAACACCACAGGAGTTTGAAGATGATCCCAAGAAAGCGGTCGAAAGGTCAGTTGTCTAGAATAAACATGGCGCAAACCAGAAGATTTTGCCTTCAAAGACAACGCCCACGAAACCCTGTGGACTTACGTAAAATTAATGCACTGCAGTACGCTTCGAGGATGTTGTTCTTGAGCGAACACATGTGGACGTATGTAGCACGTGGAAAGATTCATTAAACGGTTACCAGGGAGGAGGTTAACGAATTTGCAAGATACCAACTATGCACAAACGTAACATAATGATCAACATTCATGTACAGGATAACATATTTCATGTGCACGTCCATTTCAGTGTATTATGTGCCTTTAAATTACCACTGGATACAACAAACAATAGAAAATCACAGCATGTGTTTGTTAATATCTGAAACATTGTCTTATGATTGGAAGAACATTGAAATCAGCTGTCTGAAACAATGGATGACTAACTCAAAAACGAATATTCATCCCTGCCTATCCTAAAGAAATTGAAAGCGCGAAAAGATACCTAGGATTCCCCGAGGCCAGTACGACTGCGAAATGTACTGCGGACAGAAACCTATAACTTCACGATTTCAAAGGTCACGTAAACCCAGCCCAAATGGGCAAGGCAGCAATGATCACACCATAAACCATATCGAAGTGATTCAAGCCTCCCAAAACGAATTCTGCTACCTGCCACACACATTGTTTTTCCCGGTTCCAATCAAAGCTCACACGACCTGTCAAGACACACCTGGCAGGCTATACCCAGAGACACACAGCGCTAACTGAAAGATAGGAGACTACGGATCAGTGATGCTGACAAGTGCCTACCGTACCGAGCGTTTACGTGGCGTGAGAAGTTCTTCGCTCAAAAGCAGACGCCTTTCAATTGCTTGAAAGTTATCAATATTCAAAGTTCATATTATCAACATTTTTAAGGAATTGCATGGATGGATTTAAGTGTAGTAGGCAACGAGGTTTGGGTTTGTTTCACGATATCTTTTAGTTTGCAACTGAATTTATTTCTGTCAAGGAGATGCTTAACCTCCAATGAAGCCAGTGTAATATCAGTGAAATTATTTATCGTGAGTACAAATCCTTAAGTTACGTAGGTGGTTATGTCGTCCCTCTCTTCCCAACTATTAATTTAATTGGCAATAACAGTAATAGTTTCATACTACATCTCATTATCTTTGAGCCAGCCGCGAATTTAGATAACGTAATCAAACCATTACAAGCAAAACTGCACCCAATTGTTCTAATATTTGTACCTGTGTGGAGACCCTTATTATCGCCTGCGTATATGTAAACCGCATATACGACCCTGAAGAACAAACGTGACGTCAACAGTGTATTAAATATCCTTTACCTGGTTCTCAACAATCATGACCATATCTTACATTAGAATCAGAACTGTTTAATACCAAAGAAGACAGAAGGACATGTAGGGCGAGCATGTCATAGGTAGCGACGGACATTAGAAAAGTTCAGTGCTGTTCTTCACCTTTCCTTTGACAACTCCACAACCGATAGTTTCCCAGCAGAATCTCAGAGTGATGTATACGAGAGTGTATAATACCTCTGAACTTTTTATTCGGTTTTCAATATCAGTTGAGGAATTACATGTCATGCATATTACTCAGCCGCCTTTTCTGCTTTGCTGAAGCAAGTTGAAACCGTGTCTCGGTGCTGTTGCAACAGTGCTGTAACCGCAGAATATATCGTCCACACATTGAGTATCCACTCCTTTAGCATGAGATGCTAGATCGCACACGAGTGCTGTGGCATCTACAACAGTCTGACGCCTCGGGTTGATGGTAATCAAACATCCTCCCCGTGATTGATTTTCAGCTGACCGAAAAACTTAAAGAACGCCTTCGAGAACTTCACACCTATAGTGATGAAACGGTGCAAGGAGAGATGAAGTTGTGTCTCCCCCAACAAAGTCAAACAATCTACACTGGTGGTATCAGCAAACCGGTCTCTCGGCGGGAGAAATGTGTTCGTCGCCAGGGTGACTCACAAAGAGTTTTCACAAAAAAAATAAAAAAAAATTCTGTGGAGTTGCTTATCTGCATGCCCTCGGAATGAAGTAACTCAGAACGTTTCTTTCTGCTGGCAAGTTGAGCTGCCACTACTACACAGCTATGCCCCAGGCTCAGGTAACAGAATAAACGAAGGTTCTACGACACTCCAAAAAATTAGCAACAAAGTCACAGAAATGAATTAAAAAGGTTTACTTATCTTTGTGACTTGTTGAATAATGAAGTCCGCAACACTGTATGAAATATTACACAAGAAATGCCCTCAATGGCTAAGTGTAAATAATCGTAGGTGAACTTCACAGTACATAGCAAATGCATTGTACAACTGTCTCTTCACTTCTAAGAGTTCCCTAAACGTTGTTCCCTGTCTCTGTCAGCTCTGGACGATGATCTGTAACCAAGCTGGCGAGAGCTGCTCTTCTCTCTTTCGAGTAGGCTCCTGTCCGTTGTCGTCCGGTCATTGGCGGGTTGTACGCGGCCGGCAATTGGCAGAGGCCCAGGTCGATATCTTCATCCTCAGCGCCGCCCGTGGCGCTGGTGGAACTCGCGCAGCTGGCGAGTGTCTACGACACTGGCACCAGCTCGCACCTTTGCGCCTGAGGTGCTTTTTCCCTGGCTGTGTCTTGTTCGGGCGACACAGCAGTTCCTTTGAAAAGGCACGGCCGACTTCCTTCACCATCCTTCCCTAATCTGATAGGACTGATAACCCCGCTGTTTAGTTTTCTCCAACCAGCTAACCAACCAACCAACCAATTCTGCTTGGCATGGATTCTTCAGGTTCTTCACAGGACTCCAAAAGTATGCGGCACCAGAGGTCTAAGTACAGACCAATTAATTCCCACAAGTTACCGGATGGTGTTTCACGGGCACGCAGCTGGCCCCTGAGGTGTGTTTCAGTGGGTACACTCAGGCGCATTTGCTGGCCAAGACATCAATGAGAGTTCACTACAATGGCCCTCAAACCACTTCAGCACGATTCTGACTTTGCAACAGGGACAATTATCCTGTTGGAAGATGTCATCACCATGAGGCAGACGTAAAGCATGAAACCATGCAAGTTGATCGCAGTAATGTTCACATAGTCCTGCTATCATCATGCCTCCGATTATGACCACAGATCCCATGGAAGCCCAACTCAATGTACCCCTAACTGTGGCCCAGTGCATGTTTCGTGCAACCATTTGCCTGGATGACAGCCTGTAAGGACCCTACGATAGACCTGGCATAGCAACAAATGCGATTCATTAGTTAGGCGACACGTTTCTATTGATCCACAGTGAAAACTCTGTGACGCTATGCCCACTGCAATGACAACTCACGAAGTCGTTGGGTCAGCACAGGAATACGTAAGGGTCGCGCGATGTGGAGCTTCATGTTCATTTATGGCTACTGAAAGCTGTGCGCCGAAATACTTGTGACTGCATCAGCATCGAACTGTGTAATCTATGATAGTCAGCCATCTGTGGCAAATATGAAGACACAGTGGGGGATCCTCCGACCTCTACGGTTTGTGATGAAGCGCGGTCGTCCAGTACCATACGGCCTACTTGTTATTCCACCATCCTTCAACTACTTTCCATAGGTGCTTGCAACAGTTGCGTTACGGCGTGAAGTCAAGCGCCAGAACGGCTGTCGGGAATGATAGAGAAGAGATGGCTGTGAAAAGACGTCAACCAATCGCACGTTCACCGACCTCTCTCCAGGACGACAACGCAACAGCAGCAGCCCCTATGTGAAGAGGACATAGGCGCCGCACCCGACTGGTCGCGGCCCAGTTCAATAGTAGCTTCAATACTAGTGATTAGTATAGCAGCGACGTAGGCTGCTTGTCTATACTGAAGAAACTTGATTGTTTCATATGTCCCCCTTTGCTTGCGACTCAGCTACGTAATTATCAAAGTATTGTCTCTTTTCATTTTGTAATAAAACTCATTAACACGATTTGTTTGAATTGTTTGATCTAGCGAATCGGGTACGTAGAATTTGTAGACTCCACATATTGACGACGAGCGTGGAGACATACAAAGTTCCACGCCAACTGACGACAAGCTTCGCCGTTTCAGAGATTCTCATTTTCAGTCGCAGCGCCACAACAGTGTGCCCTTTGTCAAAACTGCTTATATCAGTGGATTTCCACATCTGCGGCTCGTATCTCCGCTATAATGACTGCCCATTCGACTCTCTTCCTCTTACATTCCATACTCACTGCGTTACGTGCCCGCAGTGGGCAGTGGTCATAATGTTTGCACTCGTCAGCGTTTAGTCTCCATACTCTTCATTCACTTGCATAGAAAATTTTTACAACTGAGAGAGGAATAATTTTACTATTCATATCACCAATTTCTCACGTACTCCAAGGCTTTACAATACCTTCTAGAAAGAATTTAAAGTCGTCTCACAGAAAATTTGTAGTACCTGTTGTTTATGCGACTGTGTGATAGATACTGAGAATTCTCATCCTTCTCTTCCTTTATTCTCATTCAGTTGTAAAGCTTTGTGGTGACAGATCTCTAGATTGACTCTTTTCGTGCAAACAGCCATTTGACTTGTGGACGTCTTTCATACCACGACCAAATAGTGAACGGTAAACAGCACTGTCACCACCATTCTGACAAACTGAAGAGGACTGTGCCGACACAAATACGCCGCACTGCAGTGATAAATGAAACGCCGCGTTGTTCCGGGTACCTCCGAAAACGACCGAGAAAAGCCGAGTGGCAGGCCGAGCCTCGGGCAGCACACGACCCGCACGTCCGGCCCACGTGTACCTTTGACGTGCTGTGGCCCGCCCTGCTCTCGATTAATTTCGAGTGAAACCGTTTGTCGAATCATCGCACCCGACCATTTACAACTACTACACGCCTCAAGCATTCTAAAGCCCAAGCACAGCTCAGACAAAAACTTACCACGGAAGGAAACTTTCACAAGGAAGGTACCACATTTCTTTGATAGAATACCGCGAAAATACAGTCAATCTACAAAGGAGACAGCTTGCAAGATACCAGTGCCTTTCGTCTTAGAATATCCGTACGTGAAACTCGTATTAAATAGGACTAATGGGAGGCGGCGTGCATACACAAAGAAGGGGGGCACCATCTGTCACTGGTTTGTTAACCCAGGAGGGGAGTCTCAGAAACCTGAAAGGGTAGTCTCTGGAAGATAAGACGCTAATACCGTCACGAAAGCCTACTTACAAAGTTCCAAGAACCGGTACCACGGGAAGAGTGTAGGTATATTTTCCTATGCGCGTGCTGCTCTCACACGGGCCCTGAAAACAAGATGAAATTCGTCACAGCAAGCACAGAGGCAGTTAAGCAGTCATCTTTTCCGTGCTTCATAGGCGAGGTTCATAACTTTCTGAACAGCATGGCGGCGAGCTGGTATGACATGGGCATACAAAAACTGCCACAGCGTCTACAAAAATGCATAGACATAAATGGTGAATATGTCTAAAAATAGTTAAATGTTCAAGCTGTAAACTGATGTAAACCGTTGTAGAAATAAACAGGTCTGTGTACCTATTAAAAATAGGAGACCTTGCTTTTGGGATTACTCTCGTATAAATGAATACACTAAACTATGCGGTGGCACACCATTTGACATTAGGAACAATAACAACACAAATGTAAACAAAAACATTATCACGCAAGGGACGTCAAAGAAAAGTGAGAAGGGTAGAAAGACCAGATAAGCTCAAATAGGCGTCAAAACGAGTCTGAAAACAGTTTATGACCAACAGGAACGTAATGAACGTATTTTGTCAAAGCCCGACTCTTGACTTGCGATGACATCCTGCCTTTCTGCACTCCTGCAGGACGTGAGCATTCAGATGAAGACAGGGTCCACGAGACAACTGCGAGGAAAAAAAAATCGTCAAATACACTTAAAAAGCAAAGCCAGAAGGACGACCCATAACGAAGGAATTATCTGAATGGGACAGAAATCAGTAGATGTGCATATATGTGCAGGCAAAGAAATGATTTCAGTTTCATAAAAACTGTATGATTTTTTAAGATAAAGAGCTTCACAAATTACAAACTGAGTAAGTGAGTAGCCTGTTGGTCCAATTCTGGCCCTTTCTGCTAGCAGTTATTCGGCTTGGCTTTGACAGAATTGTTGGACGTTCTCCTGAGAGATATCGTGCCAAATTCTGTCCAACTGGCGCGTTAGATCGTCAAAATCCCGAGCTGATTGGAGGGCCCTTCCCGTAATGCTTCAAACGTTCACAGCTTGGGAGAGACATGGCGACCCTGCAGGACAACGTTACGTTTGGCAATGACCAAAATAAGTATTAGAAACACTCGCCGCGTGCGGCACGGCATTGTCTTGCTGAAATGAAAGCCCCGGACGGCATGCGATGAAAGGCAACCAAGCGGAGCTAGGATATCGTCGATGTACCGCTGTTATGTAAGGGTTGAGCGGATGGCAACCGCATGGGTCCTGATACGATAGGAAACGGCAACCCTGGTTGCCAGGCCATACGGCGGGTGACATCAAGTTGGTATCCCACCGATCTGTTGGGTGTCTCCAGGCACATCTTTGCCGGTCATCGGGGCTCAGTTCAAAGTGGAACTCATCATCAAAGACAATGCCGCTCTAGTCATTGAGATTCCAGGGTGAAGTCGTGTGTGAAGACGCCCCAGGCAGTGGTGGGTATGCAAGAAAGACGAATGTTTCCACGTGTAATGGATTAGCATCAGAATGTGGGCAGAAAAGTTCAAACAAGCGAGAAAGGCATAACGTTAATTTGATTATTAACCATCGCTTGCACAATTCGTTTAATATGAGCACCGAAGACTTCGACGAGGTGTTGCATCCGTAAAACGTGATCAACATTTGCTCGCAGCAAATCCGGTGGAAGCTGGGCAACGTGTTCCTGTACACGCGCCTATCAGACAGGGACGGTACGTGTTCCAGGTAAACACTTTCTTTTAGTTATTCCCAGAGCCAAAACTCACATGGATTTAGATCAAGTAATCTTGCAGACGTTGCGTCTGGAAAACCTTTGGAGATAACACGTTAGTGGAAGGCTGCATTTCACTAGCCGAGTGGCATGAGCTGTTGACCCATCCTGCACGGAAATAGTGGTTTCCAAACAGCTGCACTCTTCCAAAGGAGGAATCGCATGCTGTACAAGGAGATGTCACGGTCCACTTGGCAGGCCCTCTGGGTGTATTCTCTTCAAAGAAGAAGGGACTGAGAACAAAGGTGCTTGTGAACCCACACAACAAAGTTACATACGGCGAGGGCAGTGGGACTTCGTGAACAATACGCAGTTTACACAGAATTTGGCAGTTCATTGTATTGACTGCACACTGTGGTGTAAAATGTACCTCGTCGCTCCATAGAATATTGACTGGTCACATGTCATCAACTTCGATCCGTGCCAGGAACCAAAGAGCAAAGTCAGAACGTTGCTGCAAATCATGATGGTTCGGTTGCTGCACCGTGTGGATCTTGTAAGGATACCAGTGTAAAGCCGGCCGCGGTGGCCGAGCGGTTCTAGGCGCTTCAGTCCGCAACCGCGTGACTGCTACGGTCGCAGGTTCGAATCCTGCCTCGGGCATGGATGCGTGTGATGTCCTTAGGTTGGTTAGGTTTCAGTAGTTCTAAGTTCTAGGGGACTGATGACCTCAGATGTTAAGTCCCATAGTCCTCAGAGCCATTTGAATTTGAACCAGTGTAAAACAGACTGCTCAGTTATCCATACTGTTGAACGTCGGACGGGCAGTTCTCGTGACACTGCAAGAGCACTTTCATTACACGTAACACGTGCTGCATGGTCAGTTATAGCAACAGCAAACTCGTCAACAACTTCCACCGGGATGGGACGCCTTCCTCTTCCAGGTGCCACACCAATCTCATCTGTGATTTCCAATTTCACTATCATTTTCCCTAAACCATTTAATGACATCGGGCCTGACCTCTGACTTTTCAGTCGGCGATACTCTCTCAGTGCAGTACTGTAATTCCTGCTGTTCACATAAAACAGTTTCACTAACTGCACGTGGTCTCTCTTCTCGACAGCTGTACTTTTCACTCACGTTATGACTTGCCGAATGACAGCTTCAATGAGATACCGTCATACAAACAAGTATACAGCGCCATATTTGCACTTGTGTTAGAAATTGGAACAAATTTTTTTGCAGCGTAAATCGATTCCGCATTAATTCATTAGTATACCTACCACGTGTCGATGCCATACGAAAATTAGAGCCCACCCTACAAATTCCTGAGCGGCTGTGCTTCAAATTTAACCGATCTTTATTTGCTATTGCTTCTTCTCAATGGCGCAGGACGCTAAAATAATTGTTCACTGCCGTCGTTTCTCCTAAGGTCAGCACTAAGTGTGGTAGCTCTACTGGTAATGTGCCAGCGATCAACTTTCAAAAGTGATCTGCTTGCCTTAACGTTAATGATATAAGTGCTAAGTTTAAATTCTGATTATATGCAAATTGCACATGATTACTTTGTTGCACAAAGTTTCTAGCTGCCGCGAATATCAAGCAACGATCATATCAGTGGCTGAAAAAACTTTAAAAATGTGTAATTATACATTGTGACCTAATTTCATAATAAATTAATTTTGATGCTCGGAACAAAAGTGTTACATTGCTGCAACCTTTCAGTTACAGTTTAAAGCGTTCTATCCAGTTTCTGTAACAATTAAGAAGATGTCACCACTTTCTGTTTCAAAATTATTGCCAAGCGGACGAAGATATGTCTCTAACGGAGTCAGAGATATAATACAACCTATCGTCTTTTGCTTAGAGTATTACACAAGAACATTTCCTTTGCTTTGATTGTACTGCTTATTACTTTTCTCCGATCAGTGTAGTGTATAAGCTTAATCTTGTTTTAGCTTTGTAGAGCAAACTGATTACTTCTTTGCTTAATAATCTGTTTTGAACCTTAATACCGCAACGCAGAGCGACTTCTTTTTCTAGTTCTGCTCCTATATTTGGAACACTCTTTGCTAATTACTATGTTATCAACGTTTGCTATAATTTTTGATCACGTAGCATCTTGCGTAATACGTTACTTAATACTTCGACAAAAAAATTTTTTTTTCTGTCAATTTGTTTACAATGATCAAATGATCTTTTCAGTGCAACTGAACGTCAGATAAGAGAAAATCGCAACATGAAAAAGAAAACTAATATTACCTCTTCTGTTTTTTACAATAAATGAGGTTTCGTTAAGAAGAGCTCGTCTATAACGGAATATGCTTTGTACGAGGCCCGAACTCTTCAAGCCACTTGTACTGACGTGGCTTATTCATCATCATCATTTATTGCATTAATAGGTATTTATCCCTTGCAGTACGAAAGGGGAAGGGCACTTTACGTCCAATTTTTGGAAATATTGTAATCTAGTCGGTTACTTTATATTTTAAAACTTTGGGTAAAAGATACTTTTTAATGATTTCTTTTCCTAGATTCCGTAAATGTTGTAAATTTTTGGGTTCAGTTCAAATGAGAATTTTAAATCTTGCCAGTACACGTCACTCCACTATGAACGCTATTTAGTATTTTCTGGCTCAGGACCATACACACACATCAGAATCTCTTAGAAAACTATGTTGTGAGTAAAGGCGAACAAAAATGAACCAAATTTGCCGTTTAGAAAAAAAAATTATGATGGCCATGAAGCATGACAGCACACGTCATTTAAAATGCATTGATATTGCTAAGAGTGTGGTAAAAGATGTTTTCAGGTTATGGTCCTTTCTTACACGTCAGTACTTTTTTAAATAGTATGTTTTTAATACACGACTAAGTCAACCTGTTCTATAGCGCGGGCGTAAAGCACTCCGCCCCTCTCCCCTCTCTTTGTAACGCGCGGTATGGAAAATGCTTTGCTATTGCTGGGGTTATGGCCTACAGCAGAAAAACGATAGAAATAACCATGTTACGAAAGGGGAAAGAAGCGCTCAACAAGAAAATTATGAAATAACACATTACAAAAGCACAATAAAAAAGGAGATTAGTCGGTCACAACAGAAGAGATGTCACCTGCAGGTGGTAGTCCACAGTTATTTCACTTTCCACTTCTCCCCGCTCCTCTCGTAAAAGCATTGCTAATACTCGATCCTTTTATCGCGTCTCTGGACGTCGCTTTGGGTGTTTCCCAGCAGGTTTACAACGGAGGACTCGGCACGGGAGGGATCAATCAGCTCGAAGGTGCGGCCAAACCACCGTAGCCTATTCTGCCACATTACACTTGTGTTTAACACGTGAAAACAAAGTTGGGTCTATTCAGGAGTTGGTGTCCAACTGCAAAAAATACCACTAGTACTGTCGTACTGTAATATCTCCTTATATTCGATGAATTATTCAGATACAATTCTACCCTTGAATGACGTTTACTAATTTTCTATCTTCATACTCGCAGAATCCATGCGAAAAGTAGTTCATACAATAGCTGTGCCATGAGCGCATAAGTATTCTTTGTAGTACTCTCTCTGGTGGTTGTTAAAAAAAAAAAAAAAAAAAAAAAAAAAGAGCTTCCGAGTTTGTCTTCGTGCCGATTAGCCAGAGCTTGGTTTAGAAGAACTGTAATCTGATTCTTGAGATTTATCACAGAAGATAACTGATACGAACTGTACGATTAAAAGGAAATATATATAGATGGCTTCTTCAAATAAAAGGTGTGTATTTTAAATTTGAGAATTAATGATATTTATCGATATATTGCGTAGTTGTTAATCAGAAGGGACTTCCGAAAGACTGGATACGAACCTGCACTTAATAATCCAAGAGCTCCATTGCTTCTTCGGAAGGTTAAACTTCATCAAAGCCAAATATCCGCTTGATCTGAGGTTTCCCGACTGATTATACAACGCTCCCAAAATTACGAGGCATTTTATTTGTGCAGATTAGCAGACTGCCGCAAAGCACGAGCCTGCAGAGAAGAAGAATCATCGCCTGATTTCATTCTAACAAGTAAAATTTCAGAATCATTTTGAGTGACTGAGCTATGACTGTATTTCCTATCATGAATGATTGATTGCTCGAACGAATTGAGAGCCACATAATCACGTAGAAAAGAAGGAAAAAATTACAGTGGCGCCAGTGTGACAGGACTCTCTTGGATTGTTATATAATATATGTATTTTTTGTTTCATGAAAACCCACGAGAACGAGAGGTAACTAATCTGAAGAGAGATTCGGTGCCCATAGTAAAAGATTGCTGATACCAAGAAACGATTTCAACTATTGGACAACACCGAGACTATAGAACAAGGCCAGAGAAATCTAATTTTTTTTCCTGTAGTTAAAATAGTTTGAAATCAATTTAGAAAGAACTTTTTTCCAGATAGTAGTTAGATTGTAGAACTGTATATTGTGTGATTTTCGTATCTGAGCAGTGAACTTTATACCATCTGTGAAGTAATTAGAAAGTTAAGTGTGTCTACGACAGTAAATTTGAAACTGTATTTAGTGACTGGAACCTGATATTGACAGTTATTCAATGGTATTGACTAGAGCGGCATTTAAAATGTCATTGAATCAGCAACGAGACGTGCAACAGCCTTCAGCTGTTTGCACAGAAGCAGAGGCCACGGATAGTAATTCTGAGACTGTTGTGGCTAGCGGTAGCAATATAAATAATCCCGCTGGTTCAGAAGACATTCATACAACAGCTGATCAGACTGTTGTTGACACATTAGTTGTTATTATGCAACAGTTGTCTCTATTAGCCGAAGGCCAAGCGGAGGTGAAACGAGACTTATCCGTTATACAAAATGAATTCAAAAATCAACTAGCCGAAAATCAAACAGAATTACAAAATCAGTTAAGAGCAACCTTTACCGAATTAGATCAGAGATTAAATACCCAGACACAGGAAATAAAGGAACAGGCAGAAAGGACCGAACAGAATCTTATTGCTCGAATTGAGCAGGTCCGCCAACAATGCCAAGAAAACAATAGTAAATTAAAAGCGGAACTAACCGAATATGTATCCGTCAAAATTGACACGATACAAAAACAAGTAGAACTGTTTCCTCAAGTAATACAAGCTCAAGAGGACATACAGTGTTCCGTAGCTATGATACCAGAAATAACAGAATCCCAAGATAATCTAAAGAAGCAATTTGACGAAGTGAAGGAAAAACAGGAGACAGTGGAACACAGAATGAATGTACTTGCGGGAAAGTTTTCAGAAATGACATTAGAGCGGCAAAATTCTCATTCGGAAACCATAGAAGAAACTGTGAAAGTAGCTTTACAGTCCATTTCAGAGAGTTCCGATGATAATTTTTTTAACAAAGGGTTAAAGGAAGTTCGAGAACAACTTGGCGAAGATTTCTCGCGTTGGAAAGAAAATATCGAAAGATCACTAAATCTCTCGCAGGAGGATTTAGAAACAGCGAGAAGCAGGAAACAAAACTCTCAATCTGCGCGTGACATTCCGTCCACGTCAAGATCCGATGTAGACAGAACTGGTACGTCACAAGTTAGATTCGATATAAAGGATAGCCATAGGGAAAAGTACGAACAGGATGATTTTTGGAATCGTAGTAGCGTTGAGAAGAAGATGATTAAACAGAGACAATTTCAAATCTTTAACCCTGACAAAAAGAATGTTCATCCTGTAGTCTTTATTCGAAGTTTCAGAGGTCTATTTCCACGATCTTGGACAGAATGGCAAAAGATTGGTTTTGTATCTGGATATATACAAGGATCAGGAGCATTGTGGGCATCCGAACAAACATATTCTTGTAAATGTTACAAAGAATTTGAGCAGGCTTTTCTAGCAAAATATTGGTCTGCTGGAGTACAAGAAAGACTTAGGCAGGAAGTATTATATCCTGAGCCTTTCTCATTTTCTAGAGGATGTCTAAAGAGATATTTTGAGAAATACATTAATAAATCTTTGTATTGGGATGTACCGTTTCCTTTGCCGGATATACTTAGAATACTCAAGTCCAGACTACCCACCAGTATAAGAAATCAGCTGTTATATATAAATGATAAGGATATAGACTCATTTATGACTACGCTTGATCATATTGATATAATTGAGGAGGACAATAAAAGGGCAAGAGAAATGTCACATCAAAGAGGAGTAACAGAAGCGAATCCGAGCTGCAACTCGAATGGGAGTGGCAGTAATGGTAGCAGTAACAATAATCATAACCAACTACACTCTCCGAGGAGACTTAGAAATGGACAAAATGCAAACAATAATTATTACCATAATGGAAACTTTGGTAATTGTGCAGCGAGGGGCTATTTTAGGAACAATAGGAATTTTAATCGATATGATCCAATGTATGGCAACACAGGACAGTTCTACCAACACCAGCAGAACAACAACAATAATTACACAAATCAAGCAAGACAATGTAGACCGAATGCACCACAAAAACCAATAATCACTGAAGTAGCTGAAGAGATAAATACCAATCGGACCAATAATCAGTCAAACTAAACATGACCGCATCGTGCCCCGGAGGAGCGGTCAGGGGATCTGTTAGGGGCGAAACAGTAAAATTACAATTGTTAAGATATAATGATGGTGAGCTGTTGACTGAAGAGTTAACAAAGGATTTAATAACGTGTCATAATGACAGATCGAGTGTTCCGGTATCGGAAGTATGAAATAGAGGAAGTTCCAACGAATGTGATATTGGACACCGCCGCTTCCGCCAATGTCATCTCAGGCGCTCTTTTTCGGAGAATTATTAGGAAGAAGAAGGTACCAATTTTGCCAGTACAGAACTGCAAAATCATCGGAGCTGTTGGAGCACGCTCTCCCAATGTCAAAATACAAACACAATTAGAGATGAAAATGGGAAATGTAGCAATAAAATGCACGTTCCTTGTAGTGGAGAAGTTATTAGTGGACTGTATTCTTGGTATTGGGAGTATGCAGGAGTACGATTGTCAGATAGATTTTTTGGAAGGAATAGTTAAATTTAGATTAAATGGAGAAGAGATAGCACTGGATTTAAATAGAAAGGAAACGGTGCATGAGAAATATTGTCGCGGTGCCATAATTCAATTAATTGACACTACAAACGGTCGTTGGAAGGAGCTTTCAAAGGATTTGATACAACAGGAAGACTTTAACCAAACAACAATGATAAAAGCTAGTGAATCAAATCAGCTTACCGGAGAACAAAGGCAGCAGCTTCATTATTTGTTAGAGGCATATGAAGAGATTTTTGATGAGAAACCAGGAATTACACTCCTGGAAATTGAAATAAGAACACCGTGAATTCATTGTCCCAGGAAGGGGAAACTTTATTGACACATTCCTGGGGTCAGATACATCACATGATCACACTGACAGAACCACAGGCACATAGACACAGGCAACAGTGCATGCACAATGTCGGCACTAGTACAGTGTATATCCACCTTTCGCAGCAATGCAGGCTGCTATTCTCCCATGGAGACGATCGTAGAGATGCTGGATGTAGTCCTGTGGAACGGCTTTCCATGCCATTTCCACCTGGCGCCTCAGTTGGACCAGCGTTCGTAATGGACGTGCAGACCGCGTGAGACGACGCTTCATCCAGTCCCAAACATGCTCAATGGGGGACAGATCCGGAGATCTTGCTGGCCAGGGTAGTTGACTTACACCTTCTAGAGCACGTTGGGTGGCACGGGATACATGCGGACGTGCATTGTCCTGTTGGAACAGCAAGTTCCCTTGCCGGTCTAGGAATGGTAGAACGATGGGTTCGATGACGGTTTGGATGTACCGTGCACTATTCAGTGTCCCCTCGACGATCACCAGTGGTGTACGGCCTGTGTAGGAGATCGCTCCCCACACCATGATGCCGGGTGTTGGCCCTGTGTGCCTCGGTCGTATGCAGTCCTGATTGTGGCGCTCACCTGCACGGCGCCAAACACGCATACGACCATCATTGGCACCAAGGCAGAAGCGACTCTCATCGCTGAAGACGACACGTCTCCATTCGTCCCTCCATTCACGCCTGTCGCGACACCACTGGAGGCGGGCTGCACGATGTTGGGGCGTGAGCGGAAGACGGCCTAACGGTGTGCGGGACCGTAGCCCAGCTTCATGGAGACGGTTGCGAATGGTCCTCGCCGATACCCCAGGAGCAACAGTGTCCCTAATTTGCTGGGAAGTGGCGGTGCGGTCCCCTACGGCACTGCGTAGGATCCTACGGTCTTGGCGTGCATCCGTGCGTCGCTGCGGTCCGGTCCCAGGTCGACGGGCACGTGCACCTTCCGCCGACCACTGGCGACAACATCGATGTACTGTGGAGACCTCACGCCCCACGTGCTGAGCAATTCGGCGGTACGTCCACCCGGCCTCCCGCATGCTCACTATACGCCCTCGCTCAAAGTCCGTCAACTGCACATACGGTTCACGTCCACGCTGTCGCGGCATGCTACCAGTGTTAAAGACTGCGATGGAGCTCCGTATGCCACGGCAAACTGGCTGACACTGACGGCAGCGGTACACAAATGCTGCGCAGCTAGCGCCATTCGACGGCCAACACCGCGGTTCCTGGTGTGTCCGCTGTGCCGTGCGTGTGATCATTGCTTGTACAGCCCTCTCGCAGTGTCCGGAGCAAGTATGGTGGGTCTGACACACCGGTGTCAATGTGTTCTTTTTTCCATTTCCAGGAGTGTATTAAAGGGTATATTTGTCACCTACAAGTGAAGCCACATCAGACTTACTGTTACACGCACTACCCGATCCCCTGGCGTTTAAAACAATCTGTTCAAAGGGAGATAAATAGAATGTTAGAATGGAACTTGATTGAGCCATCAACTAGTCCATATTGTTCTCCGCTCTTAGTCGTCCCAAAACCTGGAGGTAACGTTAGATTAGTTCTGGATGCGAGAGAGATTAATAAAATAATAGTACCTGTAAGAACTCATCCGGAAAATATAGATGAATTAATTCAAAATTTCCAGGATGTTTCGTACTTAACTAGTGTTGATTTGAGAAGTTCGTACTGGCAGGTCCAAATGGATGAAGAATCTAGGAAATATACCGCATTTATCTATGCTGGGAGAAGTTACCAATTTAGAGTTGTCCCGTTCGGACTTAATATTAGTGCCGGGATATTTATTTCAGCGTTGGATTATGTTCTTGGACCAGAATTGCGTAGTCGTATAACTGTGTTTGTTGACGACTTATTAATAGCCACGAAAACATGGGAAGAGCATTTGCATATTTTGGAAAGGATTTTTGCTGTTTTCAAGAAAACCGGAATTACAGTAAACTTACAAAAGTCTCAATTTGCTTTACCACAAATCAAGTTCTTAGGACATATGATAGATGCGAAAGGTATCCTGCCTACCGAGAAGAAGATAAGTGCAATTCGCAATTTTCCATCACCACGGAATAAAAGACAGCTGAAGGGATTTATAGGTATGGCATCGTTCTTCCGTCGTTTCATAAAGACTCAAGCCATGAATTCTGAGGCATTAAACCGGCTTCTACGGAAGGATGTGCCATGGCAATGGACTGAAGAATGTGAACTAGCTTTTCGAGACATTAAAGACCAACTCGTTAACGCATCCTTATTATATCACCCTGATATGAATTGTGAGTTCTGTCTGTCCACGGATTCATCGGACGTTGGATTAGGTGCTTGTCTCTTCCAAATAAGGAAAATAAAAGGGGTACCAACATTCTGTCCGATAGCATTTGCTAGTCGAGTGTTATCGCCCTGTGAAAGAGCTTATACGACCACAGAACTTGAAGCACTTGCGGTTATCTGGGCATTCAAGAAGTTTAACTATTATTTATATGGTTCGAAAACGATTGTGTATTGTGACCATCAATCACTAACCTTTTTGCAAACATGTAAATTATTACATCCTAGATTGTCACGTTGGACAATGACACTACAACAGTACCAATTTAAAATTATTCATGTTTCTGGCAAAGAAAATATTATTGCGGATGCGCTGTCAAGATCCCCAGAAGGTTTAACGCCGGAAATGGAATCAGTAAATACTTCGGATTTTCCAGTATTACTGTTGCAGGACAATATCTACAAGACTTATTATGTACATCTTTGTAGAGATATGGGAAATTTACAACGAAAAGACCGTCGATGGAAGAAGATAATTCAGCTAAAGGAACAACAAAATTCAAGGGCTAATTTAGCTCATTATAAATTAGTAAATGGAGTATTATTCTTCAGACGTGGGAAGGACAACAATCCACGGTGGTGTGTATGTATCCCGAAGGAATATGAGGAAAAATTAATTTGGTTTACCCACTTATCATGGGGACATTTTGGTGTAATTAAATGTGCCAATAAAATAGGAGCATACTGTTATTTTCCGAATATTCGGAGAAAAGTGCACCAAACAATACGAAACTGTTTACTCTGTCAAAAGGCAAAACCGGATAATAGAGGTAGTAAGCATGTTCTGCATTCAATTATTCCACGAGAGCCAAGGGCGTTAATTTCGTGTGATATCTGCGGCCCTCTCCCACGATCAAGAGGAGGAGTAAAATTCATTGTTGGATTCTTTGACGTCTTTACAAAATATGTAAAACTATATCCATTAAAGTGTGCTACTGCCAGAGCTGTTGTAGTGAGATTGGTGCGTGACTATCTTCCGCATGTAGGTTTACCGAAATCCATAATTACAGATAATGCCAGAATTTTTACTGGATTTAAATGGAAGCAAACACTAACACAACTTGGTATTCAACAAATTTTGACATCATGTTACCATCCACAAGGTAGTCCAATAGAACGAGTTTTTCGAGAATTAAACCGATTTATGCGTACATACTGTCACAGTAAACAAACATCATGGGCTGATTATTTGTCAGAATTTGAACAAATATTTAATAATCTGACATATACCTCAACTAACTTTACTCCAACAGAGCTTATGTTTAGTCAGACTGAAAAGAACTTCTGGATAAACCATCTGCCAAAGTATGAAGACCAGAATTTAAAATGGGAGGAAAAGATTCGACTCGCACTTGTCAATTTAACTAAAAAGGCAATACAACGGAAATTGACATATGATAAACGGATTCACCGGATTCAGACGTTTCATCTTGGAGAAAAGGTTTTATTGAGGCGACACATCCATTCCTCGAAACTGATGAAGAACATAAAGAAATGAAATCTTATTTATACCAGACCATATGTTATTGTAAATATACCAAATCCTGGATCATACTTGTTGGCATATCCCGAATCGAAAAGGATAAAGGGATTATTCCCGCATAATGATATTAAGAAATTTAGTGAAGGATCGTAGATCTGTGATACCAAATATGGAGAAGAATTTAGTGTGGAATTTGACTATGAGTCGAATGTGTATATAAATATCAAGAAGTTTATGTTGTCTAGAGGTTAAGAGACAGTGAGATTACTCTTGTGGTAGGTTAAGAGACTCTTGTGGTAGGTTAAGAGACAGTGAGATTACTCCTGTGATAGGTTAAGAGACAGTGAGATTACTCCTGTGATAGGTTAAGAGACAGTGAGATTACTCCTGTGATAGGTTAAGAGACAGTGAGATTACTCCTGTGATAGTTTAGCACAAAATTTTTAAGATAGGTAGAAGAATTTGTTAATTACTAGTGTTTGTAAGTGTGGACTATGAGCAGAAGCCACAGTGATATACAATGAAAGTGCATCTACATTTCCTCAAGACACGGCACTTATGTGAGAATTGCGTGTGAAACTTGAACAGTGTGGGATATGTAGGTAAATACGCTGTGTGTATGATGTGCGCTGTTTGCGCAAGAAAACAAACGAACTGTGAAATGAAGCAACAGTCGATAATGTCACGGTTGCAAACAACTGAAGAAACTCCCTGGTTGCGCGAGGAGAATTAATTTAAGAATTTTAATTAACATTTTAAGAATAGCAGTTTGTGTGTTTCATATTATGGACATAATTGTTGAAATATATTTCCATAAATGTTCATGAGAGGAAGAAGAAGATTCTGCGATTGGATGATTTGTTAAATGAACATACGTCATCATTAATGATATTTATTTGCAAGTGGACCTATAAATCAATTAATTATAAGAATAATGAAAATTTTTCAAATTATTCCTTTTGTGGAGTCAGTGTCATATGCCTATGTTTAAAATTTTTCATCAAGTGTAAACTTAAATTTTATCCTTAATTTCGTAATTGAAAGCAAACCTCGGACAGATTCAATGCTCTACTTCCACCTGCACTATAACAAAACGAAGATTAGATTAAAAAATTTTTTGAGAGGAATACATTCGATATGAGCTCGATTGTCAGGACTGATGGATGTTCCAGTCTAGTACAGATGGAAGAATATAAGAATCCACTCCGATTTTGAGTTCAACAATGAAATATGGACTTCGTTGCCTTAATCCACTCTCTTCCAGGGATTTATTCAGTCAGAACCTTTTCTTATTCCACTTTAAACCTGTTTCATGTTCACGTACCTGACCATCTGTTCCTGAGATCATCTTCCTGTTTCTACGGCACGTTACCAGCTTCTATCCTGTACCATAAGCCATCGCCTGTCCTCCGTGCCGCGTCCACCAAACGCTGTACGTCGCCTACCCGGAGTCCATACCCAGTGTTCCTGTTCCATCGACTTCACAACGAGATCGCCGGCTACATCGTCGAAAGAAGAATTTAAAAAAAATTTTTTTTGAGCAATATTGTAAATTTTTTTTTTGGCTATGAGGCACTTTTCCTTCGATCTAATCTATAGAGCTTCTATATATTTCAAAATTACTGGATTTAGGCTTTCCTATCTTCTTTAATACCTGAGCTGGAGTCTATTCTTCCGGGTTTTCCAGGGTTTCCCTGTGAAGGCCAGTTCCCAAATGGGTAGACCTTTTTCGTAATTACACCAATCTACATCTTCCCTGGTTATGTACTCGGGATGCGGGTATACCCCGGTACATGTAAAAGCTACAGCTTAGGTATTCTCGTAACTTATTGTCTTAACATGTTACCCATACTCTCTATAGTAAAATTCTGCTAATTCAAAATATTCCTCTTTTGAATAAACAACCCAACAAATTTTTTCTGTTAGCTCGCAAAGTGTATTATCATTAACTTTGCTCGCTGCGAGGGGCAATTGTAATATCTCTTTATATTCGATGAATTATTCAGATACAATTCTACCCTTGAATGACGTTTACTAATTTTCTATCTTCATACTCGCAGAATCCATGCGAAAAGTAGTTCATACAATAGCTGTGCCATGAGCGCATAAGTATTCTTTGTAGTACTCTCTCTGGTGGTTGTTAAAAAAAAAAAAAAAAAAAAAAAAGAGCTTCCGAGTTTGTCTTCGTGCCGATTAGCCAGAGCTTGGTTTAGAAGAACTGTAATCTGATTCTTGAGATTTATCACAGAAGATAACTGATACGAACTGTACGATTAAAAGGAAATATATATAGATGGCTTCTTCAAATAAAAGGTGTGTATTTTAAATTTGAGAATTAATGATATTTATCGATATATTGCGTAGTTGTTAATCAGAAGGGACTTCCGAAAGACTGGATACGAACCTGCACTTAATAATCCAAGAGCTCCATTGCTTCTTCGGAAGGTTCTTCATCAAAGCCAAATATCCGCTTGATCTGAGGTTTCCCGACTGATTATACAACGCTCCCAAAATTACGAGGCATTTTATTTGTGCAGATTAGCAGACTGCCGCAAAGCACGAGCCTGCAGAGAAGAAGAATCATCGCCTGATTTCATTCTAACAAGTAAAATTTCAGAATCATTTTGAGTGACTGAGCTATGACTGTATTTCCTATCATGAATGATTGATTGCTCGAACGAATTGAGAGCTACATAATCACGTAGATAGGAGGAAAAATTACAGTACATTCGGCCTCTCGACACGTTCTTTTCCTAAGAGAATAATGACCCTGTTCATGCTTCGACTAATGGTTCCTTTTGTTACTAACTTTTACAACTCACTCAGTCTTAATATTGTTCTCTTTCGGGACAAATTAAAACTATTATTACTTTCTAACCACTATTACCATCCAACAAAAGCACCAGAAACCACTGAACCAACTTAGTGTGTTCTGAGTAGCAATATGATTCCGCTACAAAGGAGTGAAATCCTAACCAAGCCGATTTCTAGATCAGTCATCAATACATTGACGTATGTATCTACATGATTAATCCCCAATTCACAATTAAATCCCTAGCAGAGGGTTTGTTGAACCATTTTGAGGCTGTTATTGTACTGTTCTCTCTCGAACGGCGCGGTGGAAAAACGAACGCTTGAAATATGATACATAAGAACTCGCACACTAAGATGTCACATGATGATCATTATTCCCTGCGAAAGGTGGTGTCAACAAAATGTTTTTGCAGGCTGAGAAGGAAGGTGGTGACTGACATTCCACGAAAAGATCCAGCCGCTACGAAAACGCTTTTTTTTTTTTTTTTTAATGACTGCCGTTCGTGTATCATATCCGTGGCGCACTCTCCCCTATTTCTTGATAACACGACACGAGCTGTCCTTCTTTGAACTTCTTCGACGTCCTCCGATATTCCCATGTGATGCGCACTCTACACCGCACTGCACAGCAGTACTCCAGAGGAGGGTGCATATGCGTGGTGTAGGCAGTTTCTGGAGTAGACCTGTTACAATTCCTAAGTGTTCTGCCAATAACTCGAAATCGTTGGCTTGCTTCCCCCCATAACATTATCTACGTGATCATCCCAATTTAAGTTATTCGTTATTGTAATCTCTAAGCATTAAGTTGAATTTACAGCCTTTAGATGTGTGTGATTTATCCTGTAACAGAAATTAAGCGTATACCTTTTAGTACCCATGTAAACGACTCTTGTCCTTACTTAGTCAATTCGCACCATACTAATATCTTCTCTAGATCATTTTGCAGTTGAGTTTGCTCATCTGATGACTGTACAAGACGGCAAACGGCATCATCATCTGAAAACAATCTAAAGTGCTACTCACATTATCTCCTGAATCGTTTATGTACATCAGGAACAACAGAGGGCCTATAACACTTCCTTGGGGAACGCCAGGTATTACTTCATTTTTACTTGATGACTTTCCGTCAGTGACTATGAAACGTGACTTTTCTGACAGGAACTCACGAATCCAGTCTCACAACAGAGGTGATTCTCGACAGACTTGCAACTTCATTAGAAGTCGGTTATGAGGAATGGTGCCATAAGCCTTCTAGAAATTCAAAAATATAGAATTAGTTTGACATTCTCTGTCTATAGTACTCATTACTTCGTGACAATAAAGAGCTAGTTGTGTTTCACAAGAACGATATTTTCTAAATCCGTCCTGAGTATTTACCAATATATCGTTTTCCTGGAGTAATTCATAATGTTCGAACACAATACTTTTTCAAAAAACCTATTGCAGTGTGGATCTGTAATTGAGCGTATTACACTTGTTTCTTTTCTTGGGTATTGTTGGAACCTGTGAAGCTTCGCAGTTCTTAGGTACGGATCTTTCGATGCGTGAGCAACAGTATATGATTGCTAAGTATGGAGCTATTCCATCAGCATATCCTGAAAGGAACCTGACCGGCATACAATCTGGACCAGAGATCAGTGCAGCAGCAGTGCAGTAGCGAGTCGCATATTTAGCTTTCATATTTGTTTTGTAGTTTGATTCTTAATTTATTTCCGAATGTTTGTGCGCTTGCATATTTAATGACATAAAATCCTTGCGTATTCTAGTATTTGAGAGGAGTAATGTTGATTATTGATAGCCGTAGAGTATAAATTCGCAGAGTCGTCAGATATTAGCAGTAGGATGGATAGGGTGTGTGCGTGATGTGTGCGGGCGCAGGAGGAACTGGCCACGGTTCACGAGCAGCAGCGCGTGCTGTTGGCCACGGTCAGCCGTCTTCAGGCTGCTACCTCGAGGTGCAGCGATGGCGGAGGGTCTGGCGCGTCGCTTGAGACACCCCAGGTGTCGCTTGCTGCGTCCGCTGACTCAGCCGCCGAGGCACCTTCTAGGGCACCCGGCGCGTTAGGGCCGCCCTCACCTCAGGGTGATTGGCGGACTGGAACGCGTTCGCGTCGCTCGAGGCGGAGAGCTAATGTGGAGTCTGGCCGGCTGGCCTCGCCCGTTCGTCCTGTCTGTGGGCAGGTGGCCGCTCCTCCAGCAGGGCCCGAGCAGGCACACGGGGGCAAAGGCTTGCTGGTTATTGGGAGCTCCAACGTTAGGCGGGTGATGGAGCCCCTTAGGGAAATGGCTTACAGGGCTGGAAAGAAATCCAACGTGCACTCGGTTTGTCTGCCAGAGGGCATCATCCGAGATGTGGAGGCGGCCTTGCCTGTGGCTATCGAGCGTACGGGTTGCAGTTGTCTGCAAGAAGTTGCTCACGTCGGCACCAGTGGTGCCTGTCGCTTGGGTTCGGAGGCGATCCTCAGTTCGTACAGGCGGCTGGCGGATTTGGTGCATCAGAGCTCTCTATTTGCAGCATCGTTCCCAGAGTGGATCGGTGTCCTTTCGTTTGGAGCCGAGTGGAGGGTCTCAACCAGAGGCTTCGTCGACTCTGTGACGGTCTTGGCTGCAGATTTCTAGACTTGCGGTATTGGGTGGGGAATTGTAGGACGCCCCTAGATAGGTCAGGCGTGCACTACACAAAGGAAGCGGCTACTCGGGTAGCAGAATAATTGTGGCTTGCACATAGGGTTTTTGTTAGGCTAGGCAGTAGTGCGATGTGGCCTGATGAACACTCACCAGTCGACGTGGAGGCAGAGAAATCAGGATGCGCTCAGTATAAAGACACTTCAGGTATCAAGATATTAGCAGTAAATTTTCAGAGTGTTCGGTATAAAGTTCCTGAATTTACTGTCCTCCAGGAAGCGTCTGGTGCGCAAATTATTCTCGGGACTGAGACCTGGCTGAACCCTGAGATAGGAAGTTCTGAAATATTTAGTTAGGGTTGGAACGTGTATCGGAAAGACATATTAGACACCGTAGGAGGTGGTGTCTTCATTGCAGTTGACAAAAATATTGTGTCTACTGAGGTCGAAGTAGAGTGTGATTGTGAAGTTATCTGGACACGTTTAACAGGGCTAGGGGAAATAAAGTTAATTGTGGGGTGTTATTATCGGCCACCAGGTTCCACCGTGACAGTTCTAGAACCATTCAAAGGGAGTCTACATTCCGTATCGCAGAAGTACCCGGATCATGCTATATTAGTGGGAGGCTACTTCAACCTACCTAGTATAGACTGGGATGTCTATGGATTCATTACAGGTGATACAGACAAACCGTCGTGTGAATTACTTTTGAACACATTATCCGAAAACTGTCTTGAGCAGCTAAATCGAAGGCCAACACGTAATGGAAATATTTTAGATCTGGTAGCCACGAACAGACCAGACGTCATCGACGGTGTCACTGTTGAGACAGGGATTAGTGATCATGATGTTGTCATTACGACTATGGTTACGGAAGTTAAAAAGTCGGTCAAGATGGCTAGGAGAGTATTCTTACTAGAAAGAGCAGATAAGCAGTTGTTAGCATCCCACTTAGTAAATGAATCGACTTCATTTACTTCCGGTATGATGGACGTGGAAGAATTATGGGCAAATTTTAAACACACTGTAAATCACGCATTGGACAAGTATGTGCCGAAAAATTGGGTTACGGACGAAAAGACCCACCGTGGTTTAACAGCGCAATTCGGAGAATGCTCAGGAATCAAAGGCAGTTGCACTCACGGTACAAGAAAGATCGGGAGAATGAGGACACGCAAAAGTTAGTAGAGATTCATGCTGCTGTAAAAGGAGCAATGCGCGAAGCATTCAACCACTACCACCGTCATACCATACCAAAAGATCTTGCTGAAAACCCAAGGAAATTCTGGTCTTACGTCAAATCGGTAAGCGGGTCGAAGGCTTCCATCCAGTCACTCACTAATCAGTCTGGCCAGGCAACGGAAGACAGCAAAACGAAAGCTGAAATTTTCTATTTAGCATTTGAGAAATCTTTCACACAGGAGGATCGTACAAACATACCGCCGTTTGAGTCTCTTACAGATTCCCGTATGGAGGACATAGTGACAGACATCCCTGGGGTTGTGAAGTAGCTGAGTGGGTTGAAAATAAATAAATCGCCAGGTCCTGATGAGATTCCAATCCGGTTTTACAGAGAGTACTCTACTGCATTGGCTCCTTACATAGCTTGCATTTATCGCGAATCTCTTGCCCAACGTAAAGACCTGAGTGACTGGAAAAAGGCGCAGGTGACGCCTGTATATAAGAAGGGTAGAAGGACGGATCCTCAAAATTACAGACCAATATCCCTAACATCGGTTTGTTGCAGGATTCTCGAACATATTCTCAGTTCGAATATAATGAATTTCCTTGAGACAGTGAAGTTGCTGTCCATGCATCAGCACGGCCTTAGAAAGCATCGCTCCTGCGAAACGCAACTCGCCCTTTTTTCACATGATATCTTGCGATCCATGGATGAAGGGTATCAGACGGATGCCATATTCCTTGACTTCCGGAAAGCGTTTGACTCGGTGCCCCACTGCATACTCCTAAGGTACGAGCATATGGGATTGGTTCCCAAGTATGTGAGTGGCTCGAAGACTTCTTAAGCAATAGAATCCAGTACGTTGTCCGCAATGGTGAGTGTTCATCGGAGGTGAGGGTATCATCTGGAGTGCCCCAGGGAAGTGTGGTAGGTCCGCTGTTGTTTTCTATCTATGTAAATGATCTTTCGGATAGGGTGGATAGCAATGTGCGGCTGTTTGCTGATGATGCTGTGGTGTACGTGAAGGTGTCGTCGTTGACACAAGATGACTTGCACAGGATTTGTGATTGGTGTAAAGAATGGCAGCTAACTCTAAATATAGATAAATGTAAATTAATGCAGATGAATAGGAAAAATAATCCTGTAATATCTGAACACTCCATTAGTAGTGTACGTCGATTAAATATTTGGGTGTAACATTGCAGAGCGATATGAAGTGGGACGAACATGTAATGGCAGTTGTGGGGAAGGCGGATAGCCGTCTTCGGTTCATTGGTAAAATTTTGGGAACATGTGGTTCATCTGTAAAGGAGGCCGCTTATAAAACACTAATACGACCTATTCTTGAGTACTGTTCGAGCGTTTTGGATCCCTATCAGGTCGGATTGAGGGAGGACATAGAAGCAATTCAGAGGCGGGCTGCTAGATTTGTTACTGGTAGGTTTGATCATCACGCGAGTGTTACGGAAATGCTTCAGGAACTCGAGTGGGAGTGTCTAGAGGAAAGGAGGCGTTCTTTTCGTGAATCGCTACTGAGGAAATATAGAAAACCAGCATTTGAGGCTGACTGCAGTAAAATTTTATTGCCGCCAACTTACATTTCGCGGAAAGACCACAAAGATAAGATAAGAGAGATTAGGGCTCGTACAGAGGCATATAGGCAGTCATTTTTTCCTCGTTCTCTTCGGGAGTGGAACAGGGAGAGAAGATGCTAGTTGTGGTACGAGGTACCCTCCACCATGCACCGTATGGTGGATTGCAGAGTATGTATGTAGATGTAGATGTAGAAAATATACAGTGCATGGCAAAATCGCGCTGTCCAGAATCAGCACATGGGCCATAGATGACCGGGATAAACGAGCGCTGCGGAGATGTGTACGGGCGAATATACATGCAACTGTTGACTAACTGACTGCCTAGATGAACCGCGGGGCTGCAAACAGATTCTCCTCAACGACCATTCAGCGAACGTTGCTGCTTATGGGTCTCCGCAGCAGCCGCCTGGTTCCCGCTTGTTCATCGGCGACGAAGCCGGAATTTGCACACCAGTACCACAACTGAACGTCACTGAGCGGCGACGGGTGGCCTCTTCGGATGAATCACGTTTGGTGCTCCATCGGTCACAAGGCCTTTGGCATGTACGGCAAGAAACGTTTGAAGACAAAAACTCTGCAAGAACAGGCGTAAGGGTCCAGGCCAGAGCAGGGTACATCATAGTCGGGGGAATGTTTTCGTGGCATTACCTGGGTGATCTCGTCATTCTGAAAGGCACAACAGATCTACAGAGTAATGCATCGTTGCTTGAGGACCATGTCCAACCCAACATACAGTTTGTTTTTCCTCGATACGTTGGGACCTAGCAGCAGGACAATGCAACGTGTCGCACTGCTCACAGTGCACGTCCGTGTTTCGAAAATCACGATTACGAGTTTACCGTACTCCCCTGGCCACGGAGCTCCCCGTATTTAAACGCAATAGAGAATCTGTGGGACAACTTCCACTGGGCTCAAAGCTCCATGGGTCCTCAGCTGAGGAACCTAACGCAGTTGGCCACCACACTGGAGTCGCCGTGGCTGCACATGCCTCTCGGTAGCTTCGAGAATGTCACAGACTCTCGTTCTGCACGACTGGCTATATTCCACGCTGAGTGCTGCAGAAGCCTTTTGGCAGACGGCACACTAATGTGACTTGACAGTGTACATAATCACATGGCTATTTGGACTCGGAATAGATCAGCCATAGAAGGCTTGTAGAGGATATAGATTTGGCATATTCTGTTAAGTGATCTGACTTCCATTACCATAAATTACACTTATCTGTCTTTATTATTGTTGGATGGGTGTAACACGGTAGATAATAAATCAGAGCTTACTTAAACACCTACTCCACCCCTGTCAAATGTTACAACTCTCGTACCTTAGAGACGCAGACCTGTCTAGATTCACGAAACGGGCGGGAATGCTTGGTTTGAGACAGGTCACTGACACAAGAATTACACTGATTTCTCTGCGTTAAAACATATGTCAGAATTCGTCGAGATGAGCGGGCAGAGATTGGAGATTTGCGTGTGCGATGTAGAGTTTCGTGAGTTAGATGCAGCACATGCATGGACACTGTAGCTTGATAACACATTCAAGTCTGGCTCAGCGCCCGCATGGGGATACAGATTGAGGATGTGAAGGGGA
Source organism: Schistocerca piceifrons (assembly GCF_021461385.2). Lineage (NCBI taxonomy): Eukaryota > Metazoa > Arthropoda > Insecta > Orthoptera > Acrididae > Schistocerca > Schistocerca piceifrons. The sequence goes on from NC_060143.1 coordinate 566,223,269, forward strand.
CAAATAGTGGAGGGTGTGGAAAGAAAAAGTGGTTCCGGTCGCTGCGGGGTACCGTGACAAGGCCAGGTGGGTTGACAGGCATCGTGAGACACCAGAGTGCTTCTATACTTCAAGATAATTTCGGAACCAAGTAAGCACGACATTTAAAAAAGGTTTATTTGCGTTTACATATTTGGTTCTAGGAACAAGAAAGCAAATATTTTGCTCCTATGAGATTTCCTCTGCATTACTTTCATTAGTATTACTACCAAAGAACTGTGGGAGGAATTTGTGCAGTTGATACGCAACATGAGTGCCATTTTGTAGACATACAAGCAAACACTTACAGGACTCTGGTACCTGTGAGCTGTCAATACCACTGTCGCTAACCTGCTACATATATGGCAGCATCCACTACATTATATCAGGTGTAACTTCTTTATTCATTTCTTTGGAATCCGTTGAATAAATGCCTGAACTGGGAATGCATACAAAACTGCAGTTATCGTGTAGCGTGTTGTAACTACAAGTGGTGTATTTACTCTAGGTTATTTTCAGCCAAAACTTGATACGAAATGATTGGGCAATGGAACTCCCAATACCAAAGAAGAAATACAGTCAATGCAAAATACATTCAGTCCCTTACGTACTGAATCCTCTGGCCCTATTCAAAACTGATAATTTCGGTCCCTGTGCACATAACAAATAAGTAAAATTGTCTCTGCTCTAAAGCAGCAACGGTGGATCGTTACATATTCTGATCTCATGAAAAAGAATGAAATATACTAGCTACAGGCTGAGCGGCGTGCAATGCTGGCCATAATACTTTGAAATGTACATGAAATTCTTTTTGCTCGTAAGTGGAAACATTTAAGAAATATTCGACAGCTTTGAGAAACATTGACCAGGACAGGGACGCACTATTGATTTGTGTGAATTACTAACACTGACTTTTCCAATAGCGAAATTGTATTCGAAGTTAAGTTTGGCTTCCCAAAACGTCTGACAATTGAAATTACGTTATCAGAAAAATTTCATACTTTTTTTTCTAATTGAGTCACAAACAATGAGATGTGTACAGCAATTATTATCTAACCTCACTAAAATAAGCATAAAGACAAATCATCAAATTATGTATATCTGTGTTAACAAATCTTAGAACGATTACAAAAGCGAAATACCTAACTAGCCTATACATCTAATCTGTTCACGTACATTCTGGAGTTACTCAACATAGAGCTCACTATTACGAATTATCAGCCAACTCATTTACACTACCGCGCTGGCAGAACGAAAGTCCTAAAAATTTAACCTCCTTACCTTGCTTGCGACAAGACTTCTGCTTCCACATTTATGTTTCCAATAATACATGTATTCGTAATTCCTGCATTATAATCTAACACTTGGTGGCTTTACGGAGCACTCCAAAAAACTGCCTACTCCATCCTCTTCCGCTCACTGCCGTGCGCCAAGCGCTCTGTTACTCCAGCACTGCAGTCTCAGACCAGAAGCAGTATCTCTGGCTCTGCGCTCGTACACAGTCAGCGATCCGCTTTATAGAGTCCATCAGAGACACACATCATTTATAATATAATAGTTTCATGTTTACATTAGTATCACTACAATATTCGGGTGCCACAAGTAAGTGTCCCCCAATAGAGTCCTTTCACAGGTAATTATTGAAAATAGTCTACCTATCATATGGTTGACATCTGAAGTAAAACATAACCTGACAAGTTATTCGATAACAGCGCTGCGTGAATGAGGAACTATGTGTTACACATCCTAGGAGCATTGAACCCACTTTACAGATTGCTAACGATAGTTGTATTGTCTATACGTACATTGTTTGAAATAAGACTGCTAAGCGGAGAGTAAACATACTGTTTCTGTTGTAAATTTTTTTTCTGCGGATGACATATGAATGTAGATGGTGGTGGTTTGTGTATGAGTGCACGCTGAATATTTAAAAATTAGTAAATAGCGAACTTGCTTAAAATTAATAAAACGAATGTACCCATACTGAAGTTAGACATGGAAACAAGTTGAAGATCGAACTAGACGTATTTGTCTAATTTATAATCGTTGCTACTCTTCGTATAGCGTAGCAGTTCATTATAATTATTAAAGATGGATCCAGTAATTTCAAGTACATTAGTACAGACTGGAACTTTCCAAATTAAAACCTACCACAAAATTATTTTGAAAAACTACTCAGAACCAGAACTTCCTATCAAATGAGTTTCGTATAAACACAACGCTTTTAGCAACTGCAACGCAAATGGAATGAAAGGGTAACCAAGTCTTAATGATCTGCTGACAAGCATACCATATTTGGACGAAATTGCCTGTTGTTATATGATGCCACAGCTTTTCGTATACCTTCCGAGGAACCATGAATTTCTCTTCAGGCGTAGACGGTCCGCCCACTAAAGAAGCCCATATCTTTTAGGTGACGTCATGGAGTATTTCACTAAATTACAGTGTAAGTAAAACCCCACACATTATAAAGAACAAATTGAAATGTACTAGATAAATTTAGAGATTATCACGAAAAGTCGATTAAAAATACAGGAGCATCAGTGCTTACTGACCTCAGAGAGCACCGTCATTGTAACTTTCGTATTCAATCCCGATGCAATTGCTGTGTTTCCTCGTCAATGTCATGGTCGAAAGGAAACAGAAACTCTGCAGTGGTGCATCGGAATCTAATACTGGTCTCCCAGGAGCTGCTCAAAAAACAGATAATGAGAAAAGACACAATTCTTCTACTTAAGTAGGCATTGTGGTTTTTGTATTCAATCCCGATGAAATTTCTGTGTTTCATCGTCAATGTGATGGTCCAAGGGATACAGTAAACCTGCACTGGTGCATCGGAATCTAATACTTGTCTCCCAGGAGAAGCACAAAGCACAGACAATTAGAAGAGTCACTCTTCTTGTATTTAAGTCATCATTGTGAATTTTGTATTCAATCCCGATGCAATTGCTGTGTTTCCTGGTCAATGTCATGGTCCAAAGGATACAGAAACTCTGCAATGGTGCATCGGAATCTAGTACTGGTCTATCAGGAGAAGCTCAAAACACAGATAATTAGAAAAGACACACTTCTTGTACTTAAGTAGGCATTGTGGGATTTGTATTCAGTCCCAATGAAATTTCTGTGTTTCATCGATAATGTGAATGTCCAAGGGATACAGTAAACCTGCAGTGGTGCATCGGAATGTAATACTTGTCTTCCAGGAGAAGCTCAAAGCACTGTCGACTAGAAGAGTCACTCTTCTTCTACTTAAGACGTCATTGTGACTTTTGTATTATATCTCGATGCAATTACTATGTTTCCTCGTCAATGTCATGGTCCAAAGGATACAGAAACTCTGCAGTGGTGCATCGGAATCTAATACTGGTCTCCCAGGAGAAGCTCAAAACACAGATAATAAGAAAAGACACACTTCTTCTACTTAAGTAGGCATTGTGGGGTTTGTATTCAGTCCCAATGAAATTTCTGTGTTTCATCGTCAATGTGAAGGTCCAAGGGATACAGTAAACCTGCAGTGGTGCATCGGAATCTAATACTTGTCTTCCAGGAGAAGCTCTAAACACAGACAATTAGACGAGTCACTCTTCTTGTACTTAAGTCAACATTGTGCCTTTTGTGTTCAATCCTGATGCAAATGCTGGGTTTCCTCGTCAATGTCATGGTCCAAAGGATACAGAAACTCGGCAGTGGTGCATCGGAATCTAACACTGGTCTCCCAGGAGAAGCTCAAAACACAGAAAATAAGAAAAGACACACTTCACCTACCTAAGTAGGCATTGTGATATTTGAATTCAAACCCGATGAAATTTCTGTGTTTCATTGTCAATGTGAAGGTCCAAGGGATACAGTAAACCTACAGTGGTGAATCGGAATCTCATACTTGTCCCCCAGGAGAAGCTCAAAGCACAGACAATTAGAAGAGTCACTCTTCTTGTACATAAGTCGTAATTGTCCCTTATGTATTCAATCCCGATGCAAATGCTGTGTTTCCTCGTCAATGGCATGGTCCAAAGGATACAGAAACTCTGCAGTGGTGCATCGGAATCTAATACTGGTCTCCCAGGAGAAGCTCATAGCAAAGATAATGAGAAAAGACACACTTCTTCTACTTAAGTAGGCATTTTGGTTTTTGTATTCAATTCCGATGAAATTTCTGTGTTTCATCGTCAATGCGAAGGTCCAAGGGCTACAGTAAACCTGCAGTGGTGCATCGAAATCTAATACTTGTCTCCCAGGAGAAGCTCAAAGCACAGACAATTAGAAGAGTCACTCTTCTTGTACTTAAGTCGTCATTGTGCCTTTTGTATTCAATCCCGATGCAATTGCTGTGTTTCCTCGTCAATGGCATGGTCCAAAGGATACAGCAACTCTGCAGTGGTGCATCGTAATCTAATTTTGGTCTCCCAGGAGAAGCTCAAAGCACGGTCAATTAGACGATTCACTCTTCTTGTACTTAAGTCGTCATTGTGCGTTTTGTATTCAATCCCGATGCAATTGCTGCGTTTCCTCGTCAATGTCATGGTCCAAAGGATACAGAAACTCTGCAGTGGTGCATCGGAATCTAATACTGGTCTCCCAGGAGAAGCACAAAACACAGATAATGAGAAAATACACACTTCTTCTACTTAAGTAGGCATTGTGGTTTTGTATTAAATGCCGGTGAAATTTCTGTGTTTCATCGTCACCGTGAAGGTCCAAGGGATACAGTAAACCTGAAGTGGTGCATTGGAATCTAATACTTGTGTCCCAGGAGAAGCTCAAAGCACAGATAATGAGAAAAGACACACATATCCCACTTAAGTGGGCATTGTGATTTTTGCATTCAATCCCAATGAAATTTCTGTGTTTCATCGTCAATGTGAAGGTCCAAGGGATACAGTAAACCTGCAGTGGTGCATCGGAATGTAATACTTGTCTTCCAGGAGAAGCAAAAAGCACAGACAATTAGAAGAGTCATTCTTCTTGTACTTAAGTCGTCATTTTGCCTTTTGCATTCAATCTCGATGCAATTGCTGTGTTTCCTCGTCAATGTCATGGTCCAAAGGATACAGAAACTCTGCAGTGCTGCATCGAAATCTAATACTCGTCTCCCAGGAGAAGCTCAAAACACAGATAATGAGAAAAGACACACATATCCCACTTAAGTGGGCATTGTGATTTTTGCATTCAATCCCAATGAAATTTCTGTGTTTCATCGTCAATGTGAAGGTCCAAGAGATACAGTAAACCTGCAGTGGTGCATCTGAATCTAATACTTGTCTCCCAGGAGAAGCTCAAAGCACAGACAATTAGACGAGTCACTCCTCTTGTACTTAAGTCGTCATTTTGCCTTTTGTATTCAATCCCAATGAGATTTCTTTGTTTCATCGTCAATTTGAAGGTCCAAAGGATACAGAAACTCTGCAGCGGTGCATCGGAATCTAATACTGGTCTCCCAGGAGAAGGTCAAAACACAGATAATGAGAAACGACACACTTCTTCAACTTCAGTAGGCATTTTCGTTTTTGTATTCAATCCCGATTAAATTTCTGCGTTTCATCGTCAATGTGAGGGACCAAGGGATACAGTAAATCTGCGGTGGTGCATCAGAATCTAATACTTGACTCCCAGGAGAAGCTCAAAGCACGGTCAATTAGACGATTTACTCTTCTTGTACTTAAGTCGTCATTGTGCGTTTTGTATTCAATCCCGATGCAATTGCTGCGTTTCCTCGTCAATGTCATGGTCCGAATGATACAGAAACTCTGCAGTGGTGCATCGGAATCTAATACTGGTCTCCCAGGAGAAGCTCAAAACACAGATAACGAGAAAAGACACACTTCTTCTACTTAAGTAGGCATTGTGGTTTTTGTACTAAATGCCGGTGAAATTTCTGTGTTTCATCGTCACCGTGAAGGTCCAAGGCATACAGTAAACCTGCCGTGGTGCTTCGGAATCTAATACTTGTGTCCCAGGAGAAGCTCAAAGCACAGACAATTAGAAGAGTCACTCTTCTTGTACATAAGTCGTCATTGTGCCTTTTGTACTCATTACTGATGCAATTCCTGTGTTCACTCGTCGATGTCATGGTCCAAAGGATACAGAAACTCTGCAGTGGTGCATCGGAATCTAATACTGGTCTCCCAGGAGAAGCTCAAAGCACAGACAATGAGAAAAGACACAAATATTCTACTTAAGTAGGCATTGTTGTTCTTGTATTCAATCCCGATGAATTTTCTGGTTTCATCGTCAATGTGAAGGTCGAAGGGATACGGTAAACCAGCAGTGGTGCATCGGAATCCAATACTTGTCTCCCAGGAGAAGCACAAAGCACAGACTATTAGAAGGGTCATTCTTCTTCTACTTAAGTCGTCATTGTGCCTTTTGTATTCAATCCCGATGCATTTGCTGTGTTTCCCCGTCAATGGCATGGTCCAAAGGATACAGAAACTCTGCAGTGGTGCATCGGAATCTAATACTGGTCTCCCAGGAGAAGCTCAAAACACAGATAATGAGAAAAGACACACTTCTTCTACTTAAGTGGGCATTGTGGTTTTTGTATTCAATCCCGATGAAATTTCTGTGTTGCATCGTCAATGTGAAGGTCCAAGAGATACAGTAAACCTGCAGTGGTGCATCTGAATCTAATACTTGTCTCCCAGGAGAAGCTCAAAGCACAGACAATTAGACGAGTCACTCCTCTTGTACTTAAGTCGTCATTTTGCCTTTTGTATTCAATCCCAATGCGATTTCTTTGTTTCATCGTCAATTTGAAGGTCCAAAGGATACAGAAACTCTGCAGTGGTGCATCGGAATCTAATACTGGTCTCCCAGGAGAAGGTCAAAACACAGATAATGAGAAACGACACACTTCTTCAACTTCAGTAGGCATTTTCGTTTTTGTATTCAATCCCGATTAAATTTCTGCGTTTCATCGTCTATGTGAGGGACCAAGGGATACAGTAAATCTGCGGTGGTGCATCAGAATCTAATACTTGACTCCCAGGAGAAGCTCAAAGCACGGTCAATTAGACGATTTACTCTTCTTGTACTTAAGTCGTCATTGTGCGTTTTGTATTCAATCCCGATGCAATTGCTGCGTTTCCTCGTCAATGTCATGGTCCGAATGATACAGAAACTCTGCAGTGGTGCATCGGAATCTAATACTGGTCTCCCAGGAGAAGCTCAAAACACAGATAACGAGAAAAGACACACTTCTTCTACTTAAGTAGGCATTGTGGTTTTTGTACTAAATGCCGGTGAAATTTCTGTGCTTCATCGTCACCGTGAAGGTCCAAGGCATACAGTAAACCTGCCGTGGTGCTTCGGAATCTAATACTTGTGTCCCAGGAGAAGCTCAAAGCACAGACAATTAGAAGAGTCACTCTTCTTGTACATAAGTCGTCATTGTGCCTTTTGTATTCAATCCCGATGCAAATGCTGTGTTTCCTCGTCAATGGCATGGTCCAAAGGATACAGAAACTCTGCAGTGCTGCATCGAAATCTAATACTGGTCTCCCAGGAGAAGCTCAATACACAGAAAATGAGAAAAGACACACATATTCCACGTAAGTGAGCATTGTGATTTTTGCATTCAATCCCAATGAAATTTCTGTGTTTCATCGTCAATGTGAAGGTCCAAGGGATACGGTATACCAGGAGTCGTGCATCGGAATCTAATACTTGTCTCCCAGGAGAAGCTCACAGCACAGACCATTAGAAGAGTCATTCTTCTTGTACTTGAGTCGTCATTGTGCCTTTTGTATTCAATCACGATGCAATTGCTGTGTTTCCTCCTCAATGTCATGTTCCAAAGGATACAGAAACTCTGCAGTGCTGCATCGAAATCTAATACTGGTCTCCCAGGTGAAGCTCATAACACAGATAATCAGAAAAGACACACTTCGTCTACTTAAGTAGGCATTGTGGTTTTTGAACTCAATCCCGATGAAATTTCTGTGTTTCATCGTCAATATGAAGGTCCATGGGATACAGTAAACCAGCAGTGGTGCATCGGAATCTAATACTTGTCTCCCTGGAGAAGTTCAAAGCACAGACAATTAGATGAGTCCCTCATCTTGTACTTAAGTCGTCATTGTCCCTATCGTATTCAATCCAGATGCAATTGCTGTGCATCCTCGTCAATTTCATGGTTCAAAGGATACAGAAACTCTGCAGTGGCGCTTCGGAATCTAATACAGGTCTCCCAGGAGAAGCTCAAACACAGATAATGGGAAAAGACACACTTCTTCTACTTAAGTGGGCATTATTGTCTCTGTATTCAATCCCGATGAAATATCTGTGTTTCATCGTCAATGTGAAGGTCCAAGGGATACAGTAAACCTGCAGTGGTGCGTCCGTATGTAATACTTGTCTTCCAGGAGAAGCTCAAAGCACAGACAATTAGACGGGTCACTCCTCTTGTACTTAAGTCGTCATTTTGCCTTTTGTATTCAATCCAAATGCAATTTCTTTGCTTCATCGTCAATGTGAAGGTCCAAAGGGTACAGAAACTCTGCAGTGGTGCATCGGAATCTCATACTGGGCTCCCATGAGATGGTCAAAACACAGATAATGAGAAACGACACACTTCTTCTACTTGAGTAGGCATTGTCGTTTTTGTATTCAATCCCGATTAAATTTCTGCGTTTCATCGTCAATGTGAGGGACCAAGGGATACAGTAAACCTGCGGTGGTGCTTCGGAATCTAATACTTATCTCCCAGGAAAAGCTCAAAGCACGGTCAATTAGACGATTTACTCTTCTTGTACTTAAGTCGTCATTGTGCGTTTTGTATTCAATCCCGATGCAATTGCTGCGTTTCCTCGTCAAGGTCATGGTTCAAATGATACAGAAACTCTGCAGTGGTGCATCGGAATCTAATGCTGGTCTCCCAGGAGAAGCACAAAACACAGATAATGAGAAAAGACACACTTCTTCTACTTAAGTAGGCATTGTGGTTTTTGTATTAAATGCCGGTGAAATTTCTGTGTTTCATCGTCACCGTGAAGGTCCAAGGGATACAGTAAACCTGAAGTGGTGCATTGGAATCTAATACTTGTGTCCCAGGAGAAGCTCAAAACACAGATAATGAGAAAAGACACACTTCTTCTACTTAAGTAGGCATTGTGGTTTTTGTATTAGATGCCGGTGAAATTTCTGTGTTTCATCGTCACCGTGAAGGTCCAAGGCATACAGTAAACCTGCCGTGGTGCTTCGGAATCTAATACTTGTGTCCCAGGAGAAGCTCAAAGCACAGACAATTAGAAGAGTCACTCTTCTTGTACATAAGTCGTCATTGTGCCTTTTGTATTCAATCCCGCTGCAATTGCTGTGTTTCCTCGTCATTGTCATGGTGCAAAGGATACAGAAACTCTGCAATGCTGCATCGAAATCTAATACTGGTCTCCCAGGAGAAGCTCAATACACAGAAAATGAGAATTTACACACATATTCCACTTAAGTGATCATTGTGATTTTTGCATTCAATCCCAATGAAATTTCTGTGTTTCATCGTCAATGTGAAGGTCCAAGGGATACAGTAAACCAGCAGTGGTGCATCGGAATCTAATACTTGTCTCCCAGGAGAAGCTCAAAGCACAGACTATTGGAAGAGTCATTCTTCTTGTACTTAAGTCGTCATTGTGCCTTTTGTATTCAATCTCGATGCAATTGCTGTGTTTCCTCCTCAATGTCATGTTCCAAAGGATACAGAAACTCTGCAGTGCTGCATCGAAATCTAATACTGGTCTCCCAGGTGAAGCTCAAAACACAGATAATCAGAAAAGACACACTTCCTCTACTTAAGTAGGCATTGTGGTTTTTGAACTCAATCCCGATGAAATTTCTGTGTTTCATCGTCAATGTGAAGGTCCAAGGGATACAGTAAACCAGCAGTGGTGCATCGGAATCTAATACTTGTCTCCCTGGAGAAGTTCAAAGCACAGACAATTAGATGAGTCCCTCATCTTGTACTTAAGTCGTCATTGTGCCTATTGTATTCAATCCAGATGCAATTGCTGTGCATCCTCGTCAATTTCATGGTTCAAAGGATACAGAAACTCTGCAGTGGAGCTTCGGAATCTAATACAGGTCTCCCAGGAGAAGCTCAAACACAGATAATGAGAAAAGACACACTTCTTCTACTTAAGTGGGCATTATTGTCTCTGTATTCTATTCCGATGAAATATCTGTGTTTCATCGTCAATGTGAAGGTCCAAGGGATACAGTAAACTTGCAGTGGTGCGTCCGTATGTAATACTTGTCTTCCAGGAGAAGCTCAAAGCACAGACAATTAGCAGAGTCACTCTTCTTGTACTTAAGTCGTCATTCTGCTTTTTGTATTCAATCACGATGCAATTGCTGTGTTTCTCTCGTCAATGTCATGGTCCAAATTATACAGAAACTCTGCAGTGGTGCATCGGATTCAAATAGAGGTCTCCCAGGAGAAGCTCAAAACACAGATAATGAGAAAAGACACAAATATTCTACTTAAGTAAGCATTGAGGTTCTTGTATTCAATCCCGATGAATTTTCTGTGTTTCATCGTCAATGTGAAGGTCGAAGGGATACAGTAAACCTGGAGTGGTGCATCGGAATCTAAAACTGGTCAGCAGGAGAAGCTCAAAACACAGATAAGAGAAAAGACACACTTCTTCTACTTAAGTAGGCATTGTGGATTTTGTATTCAATCCCGATGAAATTTCTGTGTTTCATCGTCAATGTGAAGATCCATGGGATACAGTAAACCTGCAGTGGTGCATCGGAATCTAATATTCGTCTCCCAATAGAAGCTCAAGGCACAGACAATGAGAAGAGTCACTCTTCTAGTACTTAAGTCGGCATTGTGCCTATTGTGTTCAATCCCGAGGCAATTGCTGTGTTTCCTCGTCAATGTCTTGGTCCAAAGGATACAGAAACTCTGCAGTGGTGCATCGGAATCTAATACTGGTTTCCGAGGAGGAACTCAAAAGACAGATAATGAGAAATGACACACTTCATCTACTTAAGTAGGCATTGTTGTTTTTGTATTCAATCCCGATTAAATTTCTGTGTTTGATTGTTAATGTGAAGGTTCAAGCGATACAGTAAGCTTGCAGTGGTGCATCGGAATCTAGTATTTGTCTCCCAGGAGGAGCTCAAATTACAGACAATTAGAAGAGTCACACTTCTCGTACTTAAATAGGCATTGTGCCTTTTGTTCAATCTCGATGCAATTACTATGTTTCATCATCAATGTGAAGGATAAAGGGATAAAAAAAACCTGCAGTGGTGCATCGGAATCTAATACTGGTCTCCCACAAGAAGCTGAAAGTCACAGACAATGAAAAGTGTCGCTCTTTTTCTACCTAAGTCGGCATTGTGCTTTTGTATTCGCTTCCGATGCAATTTCAGTGTTTCTTCGTCAATGTGAAAGTCCAAGGGATATAGAAAACCTGCAGTGAAGCATTTGAATCTAATACTGGTCTCCCAGGAGAAGCTCAAGGCACAGACAGTTAGAAGAGTAACTCTTCTTGAATCTAAGTCGATTTAGTGCGTTTTGTATTCAGTCCCGATGCAATTGCTGTGATTCCTCGTCAATGTCATGGTCCAAAGGTTACAGAGACTCTGCAGTGGTGCATCGGAATCTAATACTGGTCTCCCAGGAGAATCTCAACTCACAGATAATGAGAAAAGACACATTTCTTCTACTTAAGTAGGCATTGTGGTTTTTATATTCAATCCCGATGAAATATCTGTGTTTCATCGTCAATGTCATGGTCCAATGGATACAGAAACTCTGCAGTGGTGCATCAGAATCTTTACTGGCTTCCCACGAGAAGCTCAAAACACAGATAATGAGAAAATACACAGTGCTTCTACTTAAGTAGGCATTGTGGTTTTTGTATTCAATCCCGATGAAATTTCTGTGTTTCATCGTCAATGTGAAGGTCCAAGGGATACAGAAAACCTGCAGTGGTGCAATGGAAGCATAAACTGCTCTCCCAGGAGAAGCTCAAAGCACAGAAAAAGAAAAGAGTTACTCTTCTTGTAATTAAGTAGGCATTGTGCCCTTTGTTCAATCCCAATGCAATTTCTGTGTTTCATCGTCAATGTGGAGGTCCAAGGGATACAGTAAACCAGCAGTGGTGCATCGGAATCTAATACTTGTCTCCCTGGAGAAGCTCAAAGCACAGACAATTAGAAGAGTCCGTCATCTTGTACTTAAGTCGTCATTGTGCTTTTTGTATTCAATCACGATGCAATTGCTGTGTTTCCTCGTCAATGTCATGGTCCAAATTATACAGAAACTCTGCAGTGGTGCATCGGAATCAAATACTGGTCTTCCAGGAGAAGCGAAAACACAGATAATCAGAAAAGACACACTTCTTCTACTTAAGTTGGCATTGTGGTTTTAGTATTCAATCCCGATGAAATTTCTGTGTTTCATCGTCAATGTGAAGGTCCAAGGGATACAGTCAACCCGCAGTGGTGCATCGGAATCTAATACTTGTCTCCCAGGAGAAGCTCAAAGCACAGACAATTAGAAGAGTTGCACTTCTAGTACTTAAGTCGTAATTGTGCCTTTTCTATTCAATCCTGATGCAATTGCTGTGTTCACTCGTTAATGTCATGGTCCAAAGGATACAGAAACTTTGCAGTGGTGCATCGGAATCTAATACTTGTCTCCCAGGAGAAGCTCAAAACACAGATAATGAGAAAAGACACACTTCTTCTACTTAAGATGGCATTGTTGTCTCTGTATTCATTCCGATGAAATTTCTGTGTTTCATCGTCAATGTGGAGGTCGAAGGGATACAGTAAACCTGCAGTGGTGCATCCGAATGTATTAGTTGTCTTCCAGGAGAAGGTCAAAGCACAGACAATTAGAAGAGTCACTCTTCTTGTACTTAAATCGTCAGTGTGCCTTTTATATTCGATCCCGATGTAATTGCTGTGTTTCCTCGTCAGTGTCATGGTCCAAAGGGTACAGAAACTCTGCAGTGGTGCATCGGAATCTAATCCTGGTCTCCCAGGAGCAGCGCAAAGCACAGATAATCAGAAAAGACTCATTTCCTCTACTTAAGTAGGCATTGTGGTTTTTGAACTCAATCCCGATGAAATTTCTGTTTTTCGTCGTCAATGTGAAGGTCCAAGGGATACAGTAAACCAGCAGTGGTGCATCGGAATCTAATATTTGTCTCCCAGGAGAAGCTCAAAGCCCAGACAATTAGAAGAGTCCCTCATTTTGTACTTAAGTTGTCATTGTGCCTATTGTATTCAATCCAGATGCAATTGCTGTGCATCCTTGCAATTTCATGGTTTAAAGGATACAGAAACTCTGCAGTGGTGCTTCGGAATCTAATACATGTTTCCCAGGAGAAGCTCAAGACACAGATAATGAGAAAAGACACACTTCTTCTACTTAAGTAGGCATTGTTGTCTCTGTATTCATTCCGATGAAATTTCTGTGTTTCATCGTCAATGTGGAGGTCGAAGGGATACAGAAAACCTGCAGTGGTGCATCCGAATGTAATAGTTGTCTTAGAGGAGAAGCTCAAAGCACAGACAATTAGCAGAGTCACTCTTCTTGTACTTAAGTCGTCATTGTGCTTTTTGTATTCAATCGCGATGCAATTGCTGTGTTTCTTCGTCACAGTCATGCTCCAAAGGATACAGAAACTCTGCAGTAGTGCATCGGAATCTAAAACTGGTCAGCAGGAGAAGCTCAAAACACAGATAATGAGAAAAGACACATTTCTTCTACTTAAGTAGGCATTGTGGATTTTGTATTCAATCCCGATGAAATTTCTGTGTTTCATCGTCAATGTGAAGATCCATGGGATACAGTAATCCTGCAGTGGTGCATCGGAATCTAATACTTGTCTCCCAGGAGAAGGTCAAAGCACAGACAATTAGCAGAGTCACTCTTCTAGTTTTTAAGTCGGCATTGTGCCTTTTGTGTTCAATCCCGATGCAATTCCTGTGTTTTCTCGTCAATGTCTTGGTCCAAAGGATACAGAAACTCTGCAGTGGTGCATCGGAATCTAATACTGGTCTCCAAGGAGGAACTCAAAACACAGATAATGAGAAAAGACACACTTCTTCTACTTAAGTAGGCATTGTTGTTTTTGTATTCAATCCCGATTAAATTTCTGTGTTTCATTGTTAATGTGAAGGTCCAAGGGATACAGTAACCTTGCAGTGGTGCATCGGAATCTAATATTTGTCTCCCAGGAGAAGCTCAAATTACAGACAATTAGAAGAGTCACACTTCTCGTACTTAAGTAGGCATTGTGCCTTTTGTTCAATCTCGATGCAATTACTATGTTTCATCGTCAATGTGAAGGATAAAGGGATAAAAAAACCTGCAGTGGTGCATCGGAATCTAATACTGGTCTCCCACAAGAAGCTGAAAGTCACAGACAATGAGAAGTGTCGCTCTTTTTCTACTTAAGTCGGCATTGTGCTTTTTGTATTCACTTCCGATGCAATTTCAGTGTTTCTTCGTCAATGTGAAGGTCCAAGGGATATAGAAAACCTGCAGTGATGCATTTGAATCTAATACTGGTCTCCCAGGAGAAGCTCAAAGCACAGACAGTTAGAAGAGTAACTCTTCTTGAATATAAGTCGATTTAGTGACTTTTGTATTCAATCCCGATGCAATTGCTGTGATTCCTCGTCAATGTCATGGTCCAAAGGTTACAGAGACTCTGCAGTGGTGCATCGGAATCTAATACTGGTCTCCCAGGAGAAGCTCAAATCACAGATAATGAGAAAAGGCACACTTCTTCTACTTAAGTAGGCATTGTGGTTTTTATATTCAATCCCGATGAAATATCTGTGTTTCATCGTTAATATCATGGTCCAAAGGATACGGAAACTCTGCAGTGGTGCATCGGAATCTGATACTGGGCTTCCAGGAGAAGCTCAAAACACAGATAATGAGAAAATACACACTTCTTCTACTTAAGTAGGCATTGTGGTTTTTGTATTCAATCCCGATGAAATTTCTGTGTTTCATTGTCAATGTGAAGGTCCAAGGGATACAGAAAACCTGCAGTGGTGCAACGGAATCTAAAACTGCTCTCCCAGGAGAAGCTCAAAGCACAGAAAAAGAAAAGAGTCACTGTTCCTGTAATTAAGTAGGCATTGTGCCCTTTGTTCAATCCCAATGCAATTTCTGTGTTTCATCGTCAATGTGAAGGTTCAAGGTTAATAGAAAACCTGCAGAGGTGCATCTTAATCTAATATTGGTTTCCAGGAGATCCTCAAAGCACAGACAATGAGAACAGTTGCTGTTTTAGTACTAAAGTCGGCATTGTGCCCTTTGTATTCACTTCCGATGCAATTTCTATGTTTCATCGTCAATGGGAAGGTCCAAGGAATACAGAAAACGTGTAGTGGTGCAGTTGAGTCTAATATTGGTCTCCCAGGAGAACCTCAAAGGACTACCAATTGGAAGAGTCACTCTTCCTGTACTGAAGTCGGCATTGTGCCCTTTGTATTCAATCCCGATGAAATGTCTGTGTTTCGTCGTCAATGTGAAGGATCAAGGGGTAAAAAAACCTGCAGTGGTACATCACAATGTTATACTGGTCTAACAGGAGAAGCTCAAGGCACAGCCAATTGGAGGAGTCGCTCTTTTTCTACATAAGTCGACTTTGTGCATTTTGTATTCACTTCCGATGCAATTTCTGTGTTTCATCGTCAATGTGAAGGTCCATGGGATAAAAAAACTTGCAGTGGTGCAACGGAAGCGACTACTGGTCTGCCAGGAGTAGCTCAAAGCATAGACAATGAGAAGAGTGGCTGTTCTTGTACTTAAGTCGGCATTGTGCTCTTTGTATTCAATCCCGATGCAATATCTGTGTCTCCTCGTCGATGCCAATGGTCCAAAGGATACAGACACACTGCAGTGGTGCTTCGGAATCTAATACTGGTCTCCCAGGAGAAGCTCAAAACACAAATAATGAGAAGAGACACACATCTTCTACTTAAGTTGGCATTGTGCCTTTTTGTTCAATCCCGTTGCAATTTCTATGTTTCATCGTCAATGCGCAGGATCAAGGGATAAAAAAACCTGCAGTGGTGCATCGGAATCTAATACTGGTCTCCCAGGAGGAGCTCAAAACACAGACAATGAGAAGAGCTGCTCATTTTCTACCTAAGTCTGCATTGTGGCTCTTGTATTCACTTCCGATGCAATTTCTATGTTTCATCGTCAATGAGAAAGCCCAAAGGATATAGAAAACCTGCAGTGGTGCATCAGAATCTAATACCCGTCTCCCAGGTGAAGCTCAAAGCACAGACAATTAGAAGAGTCACTCTTCTTGTACTTAAGTCGCTAATGTGCATTTTGTATTCACTTCCGATACAATATCTGTGTTTCATCGTCAACGTGAAGGTCCAAGGGATAAAAAAACCTGCAGTGGTGCAACGGAAGCTACTACTGGTCTCCCAGGAGAAGCTCAAAGCACAGGTAATGAGAAAAGGCACACTCCTTCTACTTAAGTAGGCATTGTGGTTTTTGTATTAAATCCCGATTAAAAATATCTGTGTTTCACTGTCAATGTGAAGGTCCAAGGGATAGAAAAACCTGCAGTGGTGCATCGTTACTTAATACTTGTCTCCCAGGAGAACCGCAAAACACAGACAATTAGAACAGTCACTGTTTTTGTACTAAAGTCGGCATTGTGTCTTTTGTATTCACTTCTGATGCAATTTCTATGTTTCATCGTCAATGGGAAGGTACAAGCAATACAGAAAACGTGCAGTGGTGCATTTGAGTCTAATACTGGTCTCCCAGGAAAACCTCAAAGGACTGCCAATTGGAAGAGTCACTCTTCCTGTACTGAAGTCGGCATTGTGCCCTTTCTATTCAATCCCGTTAAAATATCTTTTTCATCGTCAATGTGAAGGATCAAAGGATTAAAACAACCTGCAGTGGTGCATCGGAACCTAATACTAATCTCCCAGGAGAAGCTCAAAGCACAGACAATGAGAAGAGTCGCTCTTTTTCTACTTAACTCGGCATTGTGCCTTTTGTATTCACTTCCGATGCAATTTGTGTATATCATCGTCAATCTGAAGGTCTAAGGGATATAGAAAACCTGCAGTGGTGCAGTTGAATCTAATACTGGTCTCCCAGGAGAAGCTCAAAGCACAGCCAGTTAGAAGAATCACTCTTCTTGAACTAAAGTCGACTTTGTGCCTTTTGCTTTCAATCCCGATGCAATATCTGTGTTTCCTCGTCAATGCCATGGTCCTTAGGATACATCAACTCTGCAGTGATGCATCGGAATCTAATACTGGTCTCCCAGGAGAAGCCCAAAGCACAGATAATGACAAGAGTCACAGTTCATGTACCTTCGTAAGCATTGTGCCTATTGAATTAAATCCCGATGAAATATCTGTGTCTCATCTTCAATGTGAAGATCCAAGGGATACAGAACCTGCAGTGCTGCATCGGAATCTAACACTGGTCTCCCAGGACAAGCCCAAAGCACAGCCAATGAGGAGTCTCTCTCCGCTTGTACTTAAGTCGGCATAATCTATTTTCTATTCAATCCCGATGCAATTTCTGTGTTTCATTCCCAATGTGAAGGATCTAGGGATAAAAAAAACCTGTAGTGGTGCATCGGAATCTAATACTTGTCTCGCACGACAAACTCAAAGCACAGACAATTGGAAGAGTCACTCTTCTTGTACTTAAGTCGGCAATGGGTCTTTTGTAATCAATCCCGATGGAATTTCTGTGTTTCATCGTCAATGTGAAGGTTTAATAGGTACAGAAAACCAGCAGTGGTGCAAGAGAATCTAATACTGCTCTCCCAGGAAAAGCTCTAAGCACAGAAAATGGAAAGAGTCACTCATCTTGTATATAAGTAGGCATTGTGACTTTTGTTCAATCCCGATGCAATATCTGTGTTTCATCGTTAATGTGAAGGTTCAAGGGATACAGAAAACCTGTAGACGTGCATCGGAATATAATATTGGTCTCCCAGGAGAACCTCAAAGCACAGACAAAGAGAACGGTGGCTTTTTTTGTACCAAAGTCGTCATTGTGCCCTTTGTATTCACTTCCGATGCAATTTCTGTGTTTCATCGTAAATGGCAAGGTCCAAGGAATACAGAAAACGTGCAGATGTGCATTTGAGGCTAATACTGATCTCCCAGGAGAATCTCAAATGACTGCCAATTGGAAGAGACACTCTTCCTGTACTGATGTCGGCATTGTGCCCTTTGTATTCAATCCCGATGAAATTCCTGTGTTTCATCGTCAATGTGAAGGATCAAGGGATAAAAAAACCTGCAGTGGTGCAACGGAATCTAATACTGGTATCCCAGGAGAAGCTCAAAGCACAGACAATGAGAAGAGTCGCCCTTTTTCTACTTAACTCGGCATTATACCTTTTGTATTCACTTCCGATGCAATTTGTGTATATCATCGTCAATCTGAAGGTCCAAGGGATATAGAAAACCTGCAGTGGTGCAGTTGAATCTAATACTGGTCTCCCAGGAGTAGCTCAAAGCACAGTCAGTTAGAAGAATCACTCTTCTTGAACTAAACTCCATTTTCTGCCTTTTGCTTTCAATCCCGATGCAATATCTGTGTTTCCTCTTCAATGCCATGGTCCTAAGGATACATCAACTCTGCAGTGATGCATCGGAATCTAATACTGGTCTCCCAGGAGAAGCCCAAAGCACAGATAATGAGAAGAGACACAGTTCATGTACTTATGTAGGCATTGTGCCTATTGTATTCAATTCCGATGAAATATCTGTGTCTCATCTTCAATGTGAAGGCCTAAGGGATACAGAACCT
This sequence comes from Schistocerca piceifrons, assembly GCF_021461385.2. NCBI lineage: Eukaryota > Metazoa > Arthropoda > Insecta > Orthoptera > Acrididae > Schistocerca > Schistocerca piceifrons. The sequence continues at coordinate 566,242,074 of NC_060143.1, forward strand.
GCAGTGCTGCAACGGAATCTAATACTGGTCTCCCAAGACATGCTCAAAACACAGCCAATGAGGAGTCTCTGTCCTCTTGTACTTAAGTCGGCATAATGCTTTTTCTATTCTATCCCGATGCAATTTCTGTGTTTCATCCTCAATGTGAAGGATCAAGGGATAAAAAAACCTGTAGTGGTGCATCGGAATCTAGTACTGCTCTCCCAGGAGAACCTCAAAGCACAGACAATTAGAAGGGTCTCTCTTCATGTACTTAAGTCGTTATTGTGCCTTTTGTATTCAATCCCGATGCAATTGCTATGTTACCTCGTCAATGTTATGGTCCAAAGGATACAGAAACACTGCAGTGGTGCAACGGAATCTAATACTGGTCTCCCAGGAGAAGCTCAAAATACAGATAGTGAGAAAAGACACACTTCTTTTACTTAAGTAGGCATTGTGGTTTTTGTATTCAATCCCGATGAAATTTCTGTGTTTCATCGTCAATGTGAAGGTCCAAGGGATACAGTAAACCAGCAGTGGTGCATCGGAATCTAAAACCTGTCTCCCAGGAGAAGCTCAAAAGACAGACAATTAGAAGAGTCACTCTTCTTGTACTTAAGTTGGCAATGGGCCTTTTGTATGCAATCCCTATGCAATTTCTGTGTTTTATCGTCAATGTGAAGGTTCAAGGGATACATAAAACCGGCAGAGGTGCATCGGAATCTAATATTGGTCTCCCAGGAGAACCTCAAAGCACAGACAATGTAAACGGTCGCTGTTTTTGTACCAAAGTCGTCATTGTGCCCTTTGTATTTACTTCCGACGCAATTTTTATGTTTCATCGTCAATGGGAAGGTCCAAGGAATACAGAAAACGTGCAGAGGTGCATTTGAGTCTAATACTGGCCTCCCAGAAGACCCTCAAAAGACTGCTAATTGGAAGAGTCACTCTTCCAGTACTGAAGTCGGCATTGTGCCCTTTGTATTCACTTCCGATGCAATTTCTGTGTTTCATCGTCAATGTGAAGGTCCAAGGGATTTAGAAAACAAGCAGTGGTGCATTTGAATCTAATACTGGTCTTCTAGGAGAAGCTCAAAGCACAGACAATGAGAGGAATCGCTCTTTTTCTACTTAACTCGGCATTGTGCCTTTTGTATTCACTTCCGATGCAATTTCTGTGTTTCATCGTCAATTTCATGCTCCGAAGGATGTAGAAACTCTGTAGTGAGGCATCAGAATCTAATACTGGTCTCCCAGGAGAAGCTCAAAGCTCATACAGTTAGAAGAATCACTCTTCTTGAACTAAAGACGATTTTGTGCCTTTTGGATTCAATCCCGATACTATTTCTGTGTTTCTTCATCAATGCCATGGTCCAAAGGATACAGAAACTCTGCAGTGAAGCATCGGAATCTAATACTGGTCACCCATGAGAAGCCCAAAGCACAGATATTGAGAAGAGTCACAGTTCATGTACTTACGTAGGCATTGTGCCTATTGAACTAAATCCCGATGAAATATCGGTGTCTCATCTTCAATGTGAAGGTCCAAGGGATATAGAACCTGCAGTGCTGCATCGGAAACTAATACTGGTCTCCTACGACAAGTTCAAAGCACAGCCAATGAGGAGTCTCTCTCCACTTGTACTTAAGTCGGCAGAATGCTTTTTCTATTCAATCCCGTTGCAATTTCTGTGTTTCATCGTCAATGTGAAGGTTCGAGGGATACAGAAAACCTGCAGAGGTGCATCGGAATATAAAATTGGTCTCCCAGGAGAAGCTCAAAGCACAGACAATGAGAAGAGTCGCTCTTTTTCTACTTAACTCGGCATTGTTCCTTTTGTATTCACTTCCGATGCAATTTGTGTGTTTCATCGTCAACGTGAAGGTCCAAGGGAAATACAAAACCTGCAGTGGTGCATTTGAATCTAATACTGGTCTCCCAGGAGAAGCTCAAAGCACAGACAGTTAGTAGAATCACTCTTCTTGAAATAAAGTCGATTTTGTGCATTATGCTTTCAATCCCGATGCAATATCTGTGTTTCCTCGTCAATGCCATGGTCCAAAGGATACATCAACTCTGCAATGGGGCATCGGAAACTAATACTGGTCTCCCAGGAGAAGCTCAAAACACAGATAATGAGAATAGACACACTTCTTCTCTTGAAGTAGCCATTGTGGTTTTTGTATTCAATTCCGATGAAATATCTGTGTTTCAACGTCAATGTGAAGGTCCAAGGGATAGAGTAAACCTGCAGTGGTGCATCGGAATCTAATACTTGTCTCCCAGGAGAAGCTCAAAGCACAAACATTTAGAAGAGTAACTCTTCTTGTACTTAAGTCGACATTTTGGTTTTGTATACAATCCCAATGCAAATGCTGTGTTTCCTCGTCAATGTCATGGTCCAAAGGATACAGAAACTCTGCTGTGGGGCATCGGAATGTAATACTGGTCTCCCAGAAGATGCTCAAAACACAGATAATGAGAAAAGACACACTTCTTAAACTTAAGTAAGCTTTGTGGTTTTTGTATTCAATCCCGATGAAATTTCTGTGTTTCATTGTCAATGTGAAGAACCAAGTGATACAGTAAACCTGCAGTGGTGCATCGGAATCTAATACTTGTCTCCCAGGAGAAGCTCAAAGCACAGACAATTAGAAGAGTCACTCTTCTTGTACTTAGGTCGGCAATGGGCATTTTGTATTCAATCCCTATGCAATTTCTGTTCTTCATCGTCAATGTGAAGGTCCAAAGGATACAGAAAACCTGCAAAGATGCAACAGAATCTAATACTGCTCTCCCAGGAAAAGCTCAAAGCACAGAAAATGAAAAGAGTCACTCATCTTGTACTTAAGTAGGCATTGTGCCTTTTGTTCAATCCCGATACAATTTCTGCAATTCATCGTCAGTGTGAAGGTTCAAGGGATACAGAAAACCTGCAGAGGTGCATCGGAATCTAATATTGGTCTCCCAGGAGAACCTCAAAGCACATACAATGAGAACGGTCGCTGTTTTTGTACCAAAGTCGTCCCTGTGGGTTTGAATTTACTTCCGATGCAATTTTTATGTTTCATCGTCAATGGGAAGTTCCAAGGAATACAGAAAACGTGTAGAGGTGCATTTGAGTCTAATACGGGTCTCCCAGGAGAGCCTCAAAGGACTGCCAATTGAAAGAGTCGCTCTTCCTGTTCTGAAGCCGCCATTGTGCCCTTTGTATTCAATCCCGATGAAGTTTCTGTGTTTCATCGTCAATGTGAAGGATTAAGGGATAAAAAAAGCTGCAGTGGTGCATCGGAATCCAATACTGGTCTCCCAGGAGAAGCTCAAAACACAGATAATGAGAATAGACACCCTTCTTCTACTTAAGTAGCCATTGTGGTTTTTGTAATCAATCCCGATTAAATTTCGGTGTTTTATCGTCAATGTAAAGGTCCAAGGGATACAGTAAACCTGTAGTGGTGCACCGGAATCTAGTACATGTCTCGCAGGAGAAGCTCAAAGCACAGACAATCAGAAGAGTCACTCTTCTTGTACTTAAGTCGTCATTGTGCCTTCTGTATTCAATCTCGATGCAATTGCTGTGATTCCTCGTCAGTGTCATGGTCCAAAGGATGCAGAAACTATGCAGTGGTGCATCGGAATCTAATACTGGTCTCCCAGGAGAACCGCAAAACACAGACAATTAGAACAGTCACTGTTTTTGTACTAAAGTCGGCATTGTGTCTTTTGTATTCACTTCTGATGCAATTTCTATGTTTCATCGTCAATGGGAAGGTACAAGCAATACAGAAAACGTGCAGTGGTGCATTTGAGTCTAATACTGGTCTCCCAGGAAAACCTCAAAGGACTGCCAATTGGAAGAGTCACTCTTCCTGTACTGAAGTCGGCATTGTGCCCTTTCTATTCAATCCCGTTAAAATATCTTTTTCATCGTCAATGTGAAGGATCAAAGGATTAAAACAACCTGCAGTGGTGCATCGGAATCTAATACTAGTCTCCCAGGAGAAGCTCAAAGCACAGACAATGAGAAGAGTCGCCCTTTATCTACTTAACTCGGCATTGTGCCTTTTGTATTCACTTCCGGATCAATTTGTGTATATCATCGTCAATCTGAAGGTCTAAGGGATATAGAAAACCTGCAGTGGTGCAGTTGAATCTAATACTGGTCTCCCAGGAGAAGCTCAAAGCACCGCCAGTTAGAAGAATCACTCTTCTTGAACTAAAGTCGACTTTGTGCCTTTTGCTTTCAATCCCGATGCAATATCTGTGTTTCCTCGTCAATGCCATGGTCCTTAGGATACATCAACTCTGCAGTGATGCATCGGAATCTAATACTGGTCTCCCAGGAGAAGCCCAAAGCACAGATAATGACAAGAGTCACAGTTCATGTACCTTCGTAAGCATTGTGCCTATTGAATTAAATCCCGATGAAATATCTGTGTCTCATCTTCAATGTGAAGATCCAAGGGATACAGAACCTGCAGTGCTGCATCGGAATCTAACACTGGTCTCCCAGGACAAGCCCAAAGCACAGCCAATGAGGAGTCTCTCTCCGCTTGTACTTAAGTCGGCATAATCTATTTTCTATTCAATCCCGATGCAATTTCTGTGTTTCATTCCCAATGTGAAGGATCTAGGGATAAAAAAACCTGTAGTGGTGCATCGGAATCTAGTACTGCTCTCCCAGGAGAAGCTCAAAGCACAGACAATTAGAAGGGTCTCTCTTCATGTACTTAAGTCGTTATTGTGCCTTTTGTATTCAATCCCGATGCAATTGCTATGTTACCTCGTCAATGTTATGGTCCAAAGGATACAGAAACACTGCAGTGGTGCAATGGAATCTAATACTGGTCTCCCAGGAGAAGCTCAAAATACAGATAGTGAGAAAAGACACACTTCTTTTACTTAAGTAGGCATTGTGGTTTTTGTATTCAATCCCGATGAAATTTCTGTGTTTCATCGTCAATGTGAAGGTCCAAGGGATACAGTAAACCAGCAGTGGTGCATCGGAATCTAAAACTTGTCTCCCAGGAGAAGCTCAAAAGACAGACAATTAGAAGAGTCACTCTTCTTGTACTTAAGTTGGCAATGGGCCTTTTGTATGCAATCCCTATGCAATTTCTGTGTTTTATCGTCAATGTGAAGGTTCAAGGGATACATAAAACCGGCAGAGGTGCATCGGAATCTAATATTGGTCTCCCAGGAGAACCTCAAAGCACAGACAATGTAAACGGTCGCTGTTTTTGTACCAAAGTCGTCATTGTGCCCTTTGTATTTACTTCCGACGCAATTTTTATGTTTCATCGTCAATGGGAAGGTCCAAGGAATACAGAAAACGTGCAGAGGTGCATTTGAGTCTAATACTGGCCTCCCAGAAGACCCTCAAAAGACTGCTAATTGGAAGAGTCACTCTTCCAGTACTGAAGTCGGCATTGTGCCCTTTGTATTCACTTCCGATGCAATTTCTGTGTTTCATCGTCAATGTGAAGGTCCAAGGGATTTAGAAAACAAGCAGTGGTGCATTTGAATCTAATACTGGTCTTCTAGGAGAAGCTCAAAGCACAGACAATGAGAGGAATCGCTCTTTTTCTACTTAACTCGGCATTGTGCCTTTTGTATTCACTTCCGATGCAATTTCTGTGTTTCATCGTCAATTTCATGCTCCGAAGGATGTAGAAACTCTGTAGTAAGGCATCAGAATCTAATACTGGTCTCCCAGGAGAAGCTCAAAGCACAGACAATGAGAAGAGTCGCTCTTTTTCTACTTAACTCGGCATTGTTCCTTTTGTATTCACTTCCGATGCAATTTGTGTGTTTCATCGTCAACGTGAAGGTCCAAGGGAAATACAAAACCTGCAGTGGCGCATTTGACTCTAATACTGGTCTCCCAGGAGAAGCTCAAAGCACAGACAGTTAGAAGAATCACTCTTCTTGAAATAAAGTCGATTTTGTGCATTTTGCTTTCAATCCCGATGCAATATCTGTGTTTCCTCGTCAATGCCATGGTCCAAAGGATACATCAACTCTGCAATGGGGCATCGGAAACTAATACTGGTCTCCCAGGAGAAGCTCAAAACACAGATAATGAGAATAGACACACTTCTTCTCTTGAAGTAGCCATTGTGGTTTTTGTATTCAATTCCGATGAAATATCTGTGTTTCAACGTCAATGTGAAGGTCCAAGGGATAGAGTAAACCTGCAGTGGTGCATCGGATTCTAATACTTGTCTCCCAGGAGAAGCTCAAAGCACAAACATTTAGAAGAGTAACTCTTCTTGTACTTAAGTCGACATTTTGGTTTTGTATACAATCCCGATGCAAATGCTGTGTTTCCTCGTCAATGTCATGGTCCAAAGGATACAGAATCTCTGCTGTGGGGCATCGGAATGTAATACTGGTCTCCCAGAAGATGCTCAAAACACAGATAATGAGAAAAGACACACTTCTTAAACTTAAGTAAGCTTTGTGGTTTTTGTATTCAATCCCGATGAAATTTCTGTGTTTCATTGTCAATGTGAAGAACCAAGTGATACAGTAAACCTGCAGTGGTGCATCGGAATCTAATACTTGTCTCCCAGGAGAAGCTCAAAGCACAGACAATTAGAAGAGTCACTCTTCTTGTACTTAGGTCGGCAATGGGCATTTTGTATTCAATCCCTATGCAATTTCTGTTCTTCATCGTCAATGTGAAGGTCCAAAGGATACAGAAAACCTGCAAAGATGCAACAGAATCTAATACTGCTCTCCCAGGAAAAGCTCAAAGCACAGAAAATGAAAAGAGTCACTCATCTTGTACTTAAGTAGGCATTGTGCCTTTTGTTCAATCCCGATACAATTTCTGCAATTCATCGTCAGTGTGAAGGTTCAAGGGATACAGAAAACCTGCAGAGGTGCATCGGAATCTAATATTGGTCTCCCAGGAGAACCTCAAAGCACATACAATGAGAACGGTCGCTGTTTTTGTACCAAAGTCGTCCCTGTGGGTTTGAATTTACTTCCGATGCAATTTTTATGTTTCATCGTCAATGGGAAGTTCCAAGGAATACAGAAAACGTGCAGAGGTGCATTTGAGTCTAATACGGGTCTCCCAGGAGAGCCTCAAAGGACTGCCAATTGAAAGAGTCGCTCTTCCTGTTCTGAAGCCGCCATTGTGCCCTTTGTATTCAATCCCGATGAAGTTTCTGTGTTTCATCGTCAATGTGAAGGATTAAGGGATAAAAAAACCTGCAGTGGTGCATCGGAATCCAATACTGGTCTCCCAGGAGAAGCTCAAAACACAGATAATGAGAATAGACACCCTTCTTCTACTTAAGTAGCCATTGTTGTTTTTGTAATCAATCCCGATTAAATTTCGGTGTTTTATCGTCAATGTGAAGGTCCAAGGGATACAGTAAACCTGTAGTGGTGCACCGGAATCTAGTATATGTCTCGCAGGAGAAGCTCAAAGCACAGACAATCAGAAGAGTCACTCTTCTTGTACTTAAGTCGTCATTGTGCCTTCTGTATTCAATCTCGATGCAATTGCTGTGATTCCTCGTCAGTGTCATGGTCCAAAGGATGCAGAAACTATGCAGAGGTGCATCGGAATCTAATATTGGTCTCCCAGGAGAACCCCAAAGCAGAGACAATGACAACGGTCGCTGTTTTTGTACCAAAGTCGTCCTTGTCCCCTTTGTATTTACTTCCGATGCATTTTTTATGTTTCATCGTCAATGGGATGGTCCAAGGAATACAGAAAACGTGCAGAGGTGCAATTGAGTGTAATACTGGTCTCCCAGGAGAGCCTCAAAAGAATGCCAATTGGAAGAGTCACTCTGCCTGGTCTCAAGTCGGCATTGTGCCCTTTGTATTCAATCCCGATGAAGTTTCTGTGTTTCATCGTCAATGTGAAGGATTAAGGGATAAAAGAAACTTGCAGTGGTGCATCGGAATCAAATATTGGTCTCCCAGGAGAAGCTCAAAGCACAGACAATGAGAAGAGTCGCTCCTTTTCTATTTAACTCGGCATTGTGCGTTTCGTATTCACTTCCGATGCAATTTCTGTATTTCGTCGTCAATGTGAAGGTCCAAGGGATATAGAACCTGCAGTGCTTCATCGGAATCTAATACTGGTCTCCCAGGACAAGCTTAAAGAACAGCCAATGAGGAGTCTCTCTCCTCTTGTACTTAAGTCGGCAGAATGCTTTTTCTATTCAAACCCCAATGCAATTTCTGTGTATCATCCTCAATGTGAATGATCAAGGGATAAAAAAACCTGCAGTGGTGCACCGGAACCTAATCCTGGTCTCCCAGGAGAAGCTCAAAAAACAGACAATGAGAAGAGTCGCTGTTCTTGTACTTAAGTCGTCATTGTGCCTTCTGTATTCAATCTCGATGCAATTGCTGTGATTCCTCGTCAATGTCATGGTCCAAAGGATACAGAAACTATGCAGTGGTGCATCGGAATCTAATACTGGTCTCCCAGGAGAAGCTCAAAACACAGGTAATGAGAAAGGACACACTTATTCTACTTAAGTAGGCATTGTGGTTTATGTATTCAATCCTGATGAAATTTCTGTGTTTCATCGTCAAAGTGAAGGTCCAAGGGACACAGTAAACCTGCAGTGGTGCACCTGAATCTAATCCTTGTCTCCCAGGAGAAGCTCAAAGCACAGACAATTAGAAGAGTCAATCTTCTTGTACTTAAGTAATCATTGTGCCAATTGTATTCAATCCCAATGCAATTGCTATGTTTTCTCGTCAATGTCATAGCCCAATGGATACAGAAACTCTGCAGTGGTGCATCGGAATCTAATACTGGTCTCCCAGGAGATGCTCAAAACACAGATAATGTGAAGAGGCACACTTCTTCTACTTAAGTATTCATTGTGGTTTTTGTAATCAATCCCCATGAAATTTTTGTGCTTCATCGTCAATGTTAAGGTCCAAGGGATACAGTAAACCTGCAGTGGTGCATCGGAATGTAATACTTGTCTTCCAGGAGAAGCTGAAAGCACAGACAATTAGAAGAGTCACTCTCCTTGTAATTATGTCGGCAATGTGCCTTTTGTATTCAATCCCGATGCAATTGCCATGTTTCTTCGTCAATGTCATGATCCAAAGGATACAGAAACTCTGCTGTGGGGCATCGGAATGTAATACTGGTCTCCCAGGAGATGCTCAAAACACAGATAATGAGAAAAGACACACATCTTAAATTTAAGTAAGCTTTGTGGTTTTTGTATTCAATCCCGATGAAATTTCTGTGTTTCATCGTCAATGTGAAGAACCAAGTGATACAGTAAACTTCCAGTCGTGCATCGGAATCTAATACTTGTCTCCCAGGAGAAGCTCAAAGCACAGACAATTAGAAGAGTCACTCTTCTTGTACTTAGGTCGGCAATGGGCATTTTGTATTCAATCCCTACGCAATTTCTGTTCTTCATCCTCAATGTGAAGGTCCAAAGGATACAGAAAACCTGCAAAGATGCAACAGAATCTAATACTGCTCTCCCAGGAAAAGCTCAAAGCACAGAAAATGAAAAGAGTCACTCATCTTGTACTTAAGTAGGCATTGTGCCTTTTGTTCAATCCCGATACAATTTCTGCGATTCATCGTCAATGTGAGGGTTCAAGGGATACAGAAAACCTGCAGAGGTGCATCGGAATCTAATATTGGTCTCCCAGGAGACAATGAGAACGGTCGCTGTTTTTGTACCAAAGTCGTCTCTGTGGGTTTGAATTTACTTCCGATCCAATTTTTATGTTTCATCGTCAATGGGAAGGTCCAAGGAATACAGAAAACCTGCAGAGGTGCATTTGAGTCTAATACTGGTCTCCCAGGAGAGCCTCAAAGGACTGCCAATTGAAAGAGTCGCTCTTCCTGTTCTGAAGTCGCCATTGTGCCCTTTGTATTCAATCCCGATGAAGTTTCTGTGTTTCATCGTCAATGTGAAGGATTAAGGGATAAAAAAACCTGCAGTGGTGCATCGGATTCTAATACTGGTCTCCCAGGACAAGCTCAAAACACAGATAATGAGAATAGACACCCTTCTTCTACTTAAGTAGCCATTGTGGTTTTTGTAATCAATCCCGATTAAATTTCGGTGTTTTATCGTCAATGTGAAGGTCCAAGGGATACAGTAAACCTGTAGTGGTGCACCGGAATCTAGTACATGTCTCGCAGGAGAAGCTCAAAGCACAGACAATCAGAAGAGTCACTCTTCTTGTACTTAAGTCGTCATTGTGCCTTCTGTATTCAATCTCGATGCAATTGCTGTGATTCCTCGTCAATGTCATGGTCCAAAGGATACAGAAACTATGCAGTGGTGCATCGGAATCTAATACTGGTCTCCCAGGAGAAGCTCAAAACACAGGTAATGAGAAAGGACACACTTATTCTACTTAAGTAGGCATTGAGGTTTTTGTATTCAATCCCGATGAAATATCTGTGTTTCATCGTCAATGTGAAGGTTCAAGGGATACAGAAAACCTGCAGAGGTGCATCGGAATCTAATATTGGTCTCCCAGGAGAACCCCAAAGCAGAGACAATGACAACGGTCGCTGTTTTTGTACCAAAGTCGTCCTTGTGCCCTTTGTATTTACTTCCGATGCATTTTTTATGTTTCATCGTCAATGGGATGGTCCAAGGAATACAGAAAACGTGCAGAGGTGCAATTGAGTGTAATATTGGACTCCCAGGAGAGCCTCAAAGGACTGCCAATTGGAAGAGTCACTCTGCCTGGTCTCAAGTCGGCATTGTGCCCTTTGTATTCAATCCCGATGAAATTGCTGTGTTTCCTCGTCAATGTCGTGGTCCAAAGGATACAGAAACTCTGCAGTGGTGCATCGGAATCTAATACTGGTTCCCAGGAGGAGCTCAAAACACAGATAATGAGAAAAGACACACTTCTTCTACTTAAGTAGGCATTGTGGTTTATGTATTCAATCCCGATGAAATTTCTGTGTTTCATCGTCAATGTGAAGGTCCAAGGGACACAGTAAACCTGCAGTGGTGCACCTGAATCTAATACTTGTCTCCCAGGAGAAGCTCAAAGCACAGACAATTAGAAGAGTCAATCTTCTTGTACTTAAGTCGTCATTGTGACAATTGTATTAAATCCCGATGCAATTGCTGTGTTTCCTCGTCAATGTCATGGTCCAAAGAATACAGAAACTCTGCAGTGGTGTATCGGAATCTAATACTGGTCTCCCCGGAGAAGCTCAAAACACAGATAATGAGAAAAGACACACTTCATCTACTTAAGTAGGCATTGTGGTTTTTGTATTCAGTCCCGATGAAATTTCTGGTTTCATCGTCAATGTGAAGGTCCAAGGGATACAGTAAACCTGCATTGGTGCCACGGAATCTAATACCTGTCTCCCAGGAGAAGCGCAAAGCACAGACAATTAGAAGAATCACTCTTCTTGTACTTAAGTCGTCATTGTGCCTTTTGTATTCAATTCCGACGCAATTGCTGTGTTTCCTCGTCAATGTCATGGTCCAAAGGATACAGAAACTCTGCAGTGGTGCATCAGAATCTAATACTGGTCTCCAGGAGAAGCTCAAAACTCAGATAATGAGAATAGACACACTTCTTCTACTTAAGTAGCCATTGTGGTTTTTGTATTCAATCCCGATGAAATTTCTGTGTTTCATCACCAATGTGAAGGTCCAATGGATACAGTAAACCTGTAGTGGTGCATCAGAATCTAATACTTGTCTCGCAGGAGAAGCTCAAAGCACAGACAATTAGAAGAGTCATTCTTCTTGTACTTAAGTCGTCGTTGTGCCTTTTGTATTCAATCTCGATGCAATTGCTGTGTTTCCTCGTCAATGTCATGGTCCAAAGGATACAGAAACTATGCAGTGGTGCATCGCAATCTAATACTGGTCTCCCAGGAGAAGCTAAAAGCACAGGTGATGAGAAAGGACACATTTATTCTACTTAAGTAGGCAATGTGGTTTTTGTATTTAATCCCGATGGAATATCATTGTTTCATCGTCAATGTGAAGGTCCAAGGGATACAGTAAACCTGCAGTGGTGCATCGGAATCTAATACTTGTCTCCCAGGAGAAGCTCAAAGCACAAACAAATAGAAGAGTCACTCTTACTGTACTTAAGTTGGCATCGTGCCTTTTGTATTCAATCCCGATGCAATTGCTGTGTTTCCTCGTCAATGTCATTATCCAATGGATACAGAATCTCTGCAGTGGTGCATCGGAATCTAATACTGGTATCCCAGGAGAAGCCCATTGCACAGATAATGAGAAGAGTCACAGTTTATGTACTTACGCAGGCATTGTGCCTATTGTATTCAATCCCGTTGCAATTTCTGTATTTCATCTTCAATGTGATGAATGAAGGGTTAAAAAAATCTGCAGTGGTGCATCGGAATCTAATACTGGTCTTCAAGAAGAAGCTCAAAGGACAGACAAATAGAAGAGTCACCTTTCCTGTACTTAAGTCGGCATTACGCCTTTTGCATTCAATCCCGACGCAATTTCTTTGTTTCATTGTCAATGTGAAGGTCCAAGGGTTACAGAAATTCTGCATCGGTGCATTTGAATCTAATACTGGTCTCACAGGAGAAGCTCAAAGCACTGACAATTAGAAGAGTCACTCTTCTTGTACTTAAGTAGGCATCGTGCCTTTTGTATTCAATCCCGATGCAATCTCTGTGTTTTATCGTCATAGGAAAATCCAAGATATACAAAAAAAGCGCAGTGGTGCAATTGAGTCTAATACTGGTCTCCCAGGAGATCCTCAAAGGACAGACATTTTGAAGAGTCACTCTTCTTGTACTTAAGTCGGCATTGTGTTCTTTGTATTCAATCCCGATGCAATATCTGTGTTTTGTCGTTAATGTCATGGTCCGAAGTATACAGAAACCCTGCAGTGTTGCATCGGAATCTAATACTGGTTTCTCAGGAGGAGCTCAAAGCTCAGGTAGAGAGAGCAGTCACACTTCTTGTACTTAAGTCGGCATTGTGCCATTTGTATTAAATCCCAAAGAAATATCTGTGTCTTATCGTCAATGTGAAGGTCCAAGGGATACAGTAAACCTGCAGTGGTGCATCGGAATCTAATACTGGTCTCCCAGTAGGAGCTCAAAGCACAGATAATGAGAAGAGTCATACTTCTTGTACTTAAGTCAGCACTGTGCCTTTTGTCTTCAATCCCAATGAAATTTCTGTGTCTCTTCGTCAATGTGAAGGTCCACGGGATACAGAAACGTTGGAGTGGTGCATCGGAATATAATACTGGTTTCCCAGGAGGATCTCAAAGCTCAGATAAAGAGAACAGTAACACTTCTTGTACTTAAGTCAGCACTGTGCCTTTTGTATTAAATCCCTATGAAGTTTCTGTAACTCATCGTCAATGTGAAGGTCCAACGGATACAGAAAACCTGCAGTGGTGCATCGGAATCAAATACTGGTCTCCCAGGAGAAGCTCAAAGCAGAGCCAAAGAGGAGTCTCCCTCCTCTTGTACTTAAGTCGGCAAAATGCCTTTTCTATTCAATCGCGATGCAATTTCTGTGGTTCATCCTCAGTGTGAAGGATCAAGGGATAAGAAAACCTGTAGTGGTGCATTGGAACCTAATACCGGTCTCCTAGAAGAAGCCCAAAGCACAGACAATTAGAAGAGTCACTCTTCTTGATCTTAAGTCGGCATTGTCTCTTTTGTATTCAATTCCGATGAAATTTCTGTGTTTCATCGTCAATGAGAAGGTTCAAGGTATACTGAAAACTTGCAGTGGTGCATCAGTATCTATTACTGGTCTCCGAGGAGAAGCTCATAGACAGACAATTAGAAAAGTCACTTTTCTTGTACATAAGTTGGCATTGAGCCTTTTGTACTAAATCTCTGGGCAATTTCTGTTTTTCATCGTCAATGTGAAGGTCCAAGGGAAACCGTAAACCTGCAGTCGTGCATCGGAATCTCATACTTGTCTCCCAGGAGAAGCTCAAAGTACAGACAATTAGAAGAGTCACTCTTCTTGTACTTAAGTCGGCATTGTGCCTTTTGTATTCAATCCCAATGAAATTTCTGTGTATCATCGTCAATATGAAGTTCCAAGTGATACAGTAAACCAGCAGTGGTGCATCGGAATCTAATACTTGTCTCCCAGGAGAAGCTCGAAGCACAGACAATGAGAAGAGTCACTCTTCTTGTAGAAAAGTCGTCATTGTGCCATTCTTATTCAATCCCGATACAATTGCTGTGTTTCCTCGTCAATTTCATGGTCCAAAGGATACAGAAACCCTGCAGTGGTGCATCGGAATCTAATACTGGTCTCCCAGGAGAAGCTCAAAACTCAGATAATGAGAATAGACACACTTCTTCTACTTAAGTAGGCATGAGGTTTGTGTATTCAATCCCGATGCAATTTCTGTGTTTCATCGTCAATGTGAAGTTCCAAAGGATACAGTAAACCTGCAGAGGTGCATCGGAATCTAATTCTTGTCTCGCAGGAGAAGCTCAAAGCACAGACAATTAGAAGAGTCACTCTTATTGTACTTAAGTCGGCATTGGGCTCTTGTATTCAATCCCGATGCAATTTCTGTGTTTCATCGTCATTGTGAAGGTCCAATGGAAACAGAAAACCTGCAGTGGTGCATCGGAATCTAATACTGCTCTCCCAGGAAAAGCTCAAAACATAGAAAATGAAAAGAGTCAGTCTTCTAGTACGTAAGTAGGCATTATGCCTTTTGTTCAATTCCGATGCAATTTCTGTCTTTCATCGTCAATGTGAAGGTTTAAGGGATACAGAAAACCTGCAGAGGTGCGACGGAATCTAATATTGGTCTCCCAGGAAACCTCACAGCACAGACAATGAGAACAGTCCCATTTTTTGTACTAAAGTCGGCATTGTGCCTTTTGTATTCTATTCCGATGACATTTCTGTGTTTCATCGTCAATGTGAAGGATCAAGGGAAAATAAAACCCGCAGTGGTGCATTGGAATGTAATACTGGTGTCCCAGGAGAAGTTCAAAAAACAGATAATGAGAAAAGACACAGTTATTCTACTCAACTAAGCATTGTGCCAATTGTATTCACTTCCGATGCAATTTCTGTGTTTGATCGTCAATGTGAAGGTCCAAGGGATGAAAAAACCTGCAGTGGTGCATCGGAAGCTACTACTGGTCTCCCAGGAGAAGCTCAAAGCAAAGACAATGAGAAGAGTCCCTCTTCTTGTACTTAAGTCGGCATTGGGCGTTTTTTATTCTTTCCCGATGCAATAGCTGTGTTTCCTCGTCAATGTTGACGATCAAGGGATAAAAAATCCTTCAGTGGTGCATGAGAATCTAATACTGGTCTCCCAGGAGAAGCTCAAAGTACAGATAATAAGGAGTCTCCTTCCACTTAAACTTAAGTCGGCCTTGTGCCCTTTGTATTCAATCCCGATGAAATTTCTGTGTATCATCGTCAATTTGAAGGTCCAAGGGATACAGAAAACCTACAGTGATGCATCGGAAACTTATACTGGCCTCCCAGGAGGAGCTCAAAGCACTGAAAATGAGAAGAGTCACTCTTCTTGTACGTAAGTCGGCATTGTGATTTTTGTACTCAATCCCGATGCAATTTTTGTGTTTCATCGTCTATGTGAAGGTCCAAGCGAAACAGAAAACCTGCAGTGGTGCATCGGAATCTAATACTGGTCTCCCAGAAGAAGCTCAAAGCACAGACAATTAAAAGAGTCACTCTTCTTGTAATTAAGTCTGAATTTTGCCTCTTTGTAATCAATCCCGATGCAATTTTTGTTTTTTTTTAGTCAATGTAATTGTCCAAAGGATACAGAAACGCTGCAGTGGTACATCGGAATGTAATACTGGTCGCCCATTAGAAGCTAAAAGTACAGATAGTGGGAAGAATGCACACTTCTTGTACTTAAGTAGTCATTGTGCCTGTTGTATTCAATCCCGATGCAATTTCTGTGTTTCAACGTCAAAGTTGACGATCAAGGGACAAAAAACACTGCAGTGGTGCATCGGAATCTAATACTGGCTCCCAGGAGAAGCTCAAATGGCAGACAAAATTTAAGTCGACTTTGTGCATTTTGTATTTAATCCCGATGCAATTTCAATGTTTCATCGTCAATGTTTACGATCAATGGATAAAAAAACCGGCAGTGGTGCATCGGAATCTAATACTGGTCTCCCAGGAGAAGCTCAAAGCACAGACAATGTGGAGTCTCCCTCCTCTTGTACTTAAGTCGGCTTTGTGCATTTTGTATTCAATCCCGATGCAATTTCTGTGTTTCATCGTCAATGTGAAGGTCCAAGGGATACAGAAACCCTGCTTTGGTGCTTCGGAATCTAATACTGCTCTCCAAGGAGATGCTCAAAGCACAGACAATAAGGAGTCTCCCACCTCTTGCACTTAAGTTGCCTTTGTGCCTTTTGATTCAATCCTGATGTAATTTCTGTGTTTCATCGTCAATGTTCACAATCAAGGGATAAAAAAACCTGCAGTGGTGCATCGGAATCTAATACTGGTATCCCAGGAGGAGCTCAAAGCACAGACAGTGAGGAGTCTCCCTCCTCTTGTACTTAAGTCGGCATTATGCATTTTCTCTTCAATTCCGATGCAATTTCTATGTTTCATCGTCAGTATAAAGGATCAAGGGATAAAAAATACCTGTACTGATGCATCGGAATCTAATACTGGTCTCCCAGGAGAAGTTCAAAGCACAGACAATTAGGAGTGCACTCTTCTTGTACTTACGTCGGCCTTCTACCTTTTGTATTCAATCCCAGAGCTACTTCTGTGATTCATCGTCAATGAGAAAGTCCAAGGGACACAGAAAAATCTGCAGTAATGCATCGGAATCTAATACTGGTCTCCCAGGAGAAGCTCAAAGCACACACAATGAGTAGTCTCCGTCCTCTTGTACTTGAGGCGGCATTGTGCCTTTCGTATTCAATCCCGATCCAATTTCTGTGTTTCATTGTCAATGTAATGGGCCAAGGGATACAGAAAACTTACAGTGGTGCATCGTAATCTAATACTGGTCTCCCAGGAGAAGCTCAAAACACAGACAAATAGAAGTGCTCTCTTCTTGTACGTACGTCGGCATTCTGCTTTTGGTATTCAATCCCAGAGCTACTTCTGTGATTTTATCGTCAATGTGAAGGTCCAAGGGATACAGAAAACCTGCAGTGGTGCATCGGATTCTAATAACAGTCTATCAGGAGAAGCTCAAAGCACAGACAATTAGAAGAGTCACTCTTCTTGTACTTAAGGTGGCATTGTGTCTGTTGTATTCAATCCCGATGTAATTTCTGTGTTTCATCGTCAACGTGAAGGTGCAAGGAATACAGAACCCTGCAGTGGTGCATCGGAATCTTATTCTGGCCTCCCGGGAGTAGCTCAAAGCACTGATAATTAGAATAGTCACTCTTCTTGTACTTATGAGGGCAGTTCAATAAGTAATTCAACACATTTTTTTCCTGAAACAGGGGTTGTTTTATTCAGCATTGAAATACACCATGTTATTCCCCAATCTTTTAGCTACACAACACTATTTTTCAACGTAATCTCCATTTAATGCTACGGCCTTACGCCACCTTGAAATGAGGGCGTGTATGCCTGCACGGTACCATTCCACTGGTCGATGTCGGAGGCAACGTCGTACTGAATCAATAACTTCTTCATCATCCGCATAGTGCCTCCCACGGATTGCGTCCTTCATTGGGCCAAACATATGGAAATCCGACGGTGCGAGATCGGGGCTGTAGGGTGCATGAGGAAGAACAGTCCACTGAAGTTTTGTGAGCTCCTCTCGGGTTTGAAGACTTGTGTGAGATCTTGCATTGTCATGAAGAAGGAGAAGTTCGTTCAGATTTTTGTGCCTACGAACACGCTGAAGTCGTTTCTGCAATTTCTGAAGAGTAGCACAATACACTTCAGAGTTGATTGTTTGACCATGGGGAAAGACATCGAACAGAATAACCCCTTCAGCGTCCCAGAAGACTGTAACCATGACTTTACCGGCTGAGAGTATGGCTTTAAACTTTTTCTTGGTAGGGGAGTGGGTGTGGCGCCACTCCATTGATTGCCATTTAGTTTCAGGTTCGAAGTGATGAACCCATGTTTCATCGCCTGTAAGAATCTTTGACAAGAAATTGTCACCCTCAGCCACATGACGAGCAAGCAATTCCGCACAGATGGTTCTCCTTTGTTCTTTATGGTGTTCGGTTAGACAACGAGGGACCCAGCGGGAACAAACCTTTGAGTATCCCAACTGGTGAACAATTGTGACAGCACTACCAACAGAGATGTCAAGTTGAGCACTGGGTTGTTTGATGGTGATCCGTCGATCATCTCGAATGAGTGTGTTCGCATGCTCCGCCATTGCAGGAGTCACAGCTGTGCATGTCCGGCCCGCACGCGGGAGATCAGACAGTCTTGCTTGACCTTGCGGCGATGATGACACACGCTTTGCCCAACGACTCACCGTGCTTTTGTCCATTGCCAGATCACCGTAGACATTCTGCAAGCGCCTATGAATTTCTGAAATGCCCTGGTTTTCCTCCAAAAGAAACTCGATCACTGCCCGTTGTTTGCAACGCACATCCGTTACAGAAGCCACGTTAACAGCTCTGTACAGCGCTGCCACATGTCGGAAGTCAATGAAACTATACGAGACGAAGCGGGAATGTTTAAAAATATTCCACAAGTAATTTCCGATTTTTTCAACCAAAATTGGCCGAGAAAAAAAAGCGTTGCATTACTTATTGAACTGCCATCGTTAGTAAGCATTGTGATATTTGTATTCAATCCAGATGAAATACCTGTGTTTCATCGTCGATGTGAAAATCCAGAGGATACCGAAAACCTGCAGTGGTGCATCGGAATCTAATACTGGTCTCCCTGGAGAAGCTGAAAGCACAGATAATGAGAAGAGTCACACTTCTCGTACTTAAGTAGTCATTGTGCCTGTTGTATTCATTCCCGATGCAATATCTGTGTTTCATCGTCAGTGTTGACGATCAAGGGACACAATAAACGTGCAGTGGTGCATAGGAATCTAATACTGGTCTCCCAGGAGAAGCTCAAAGCACAGACAATGAGGAGTCTCCCTCCTCTTGTACTTAAGTCAGCATTATGCATTTTCTATTCAATTCCGATGCAATATCTGTGTTTCATCGTCAGTGTGAAGGATCAAGGGATACAAAATACCTGCAGTGATGCATCGGAATCTAATACTGGCCTCCCAGGAGGAGCCCAATTCACTGACAATGAGAAAAGTCACTCTTCTTGTACTTAAGTCGGCATTGTTATTTTTGTATTCAATCCCGATGCAATTCTGTGTTTCATCGTCAATGTGAAGGTCCACGCGATACAGATAACCTGCAGTGGTGCATCGGAATCTAATACTGGACTCCCAGAAGAAGCTCAAAACACAGACAATTAGAAGGGTCACTCTACTTGTACTTAAGACTGCATTGTGCCACTTTGTAATCAATCCCGTTGCGATATTTGTTTCTTTTAGTCTATGTCAAGGTCCATAGGATACAGAGACCCCGCAGTGGTATATCGGAATGTAATACTGGTCCCCCAGGAGAAGCTCAAAGTACAGATAGTGGGAAGAATCACACTTCTTGTACATAAGTAGGATTTGTGACTCTTGTATTCAATCCCGATACAATTTCTGTGTTTCATCGTCAATGTGAAGGTCCAAGGGATACAGAAAATCTGCAGTGATGCATCGGAATCTAATACTGGTCTCCCAGGAGAAGCTCAAAGCACACACAATGAATAGTCTCCGTCCTCTTGTACGTAAGTAATCATTATGCCTTTTCTATTCAATCCCGATGCAATTTCGGTGTTTCATCGTCAATGTGAAGGATCAGAAGATAAAATAACCTGCAGTGGTGCATGGGAATGTAATACTGGTCTCCCAGGAGAAGCTCAAAGCACAGACAATTAGAAGTGCACTCTTCATGTAGTTACGTTGGCATTCTGACTTTTGCATTCAATCCCGGAGCTACTTCTGTGTTTCATCGTCAATGTGAAGGTGCAAGGGATACTGAAAACCTGCAGTGGAGCATCGGAATCTAATACTGGTCTCCCAGGAGTAGCTCAAAGCACTGATAATGATAAGAGTAAAACTTCTTGTACTTAAGTAGGCATTGTGCCATTTGTATTCAATCCTGATGAAATATCTGTGTTTCATCGTCAATGTGAAAGTCCAGGGGATACCGAAAACCTGCAGTGGAGCATCGGAATCTAGTAATATTCTCCCTGGAGAAGCTGCAATCACAGATAATGAGAAGAGTCACACTTCTTGTACTTAAGTAGTTATTGTGCCTGTTGCATTTATTCCCGATGCAATTTCTGTGTTTCATCGTCAATGTTGACGATCAAGGGATAAAAAGCTTGCAGTGGTGCATCGGAATCTAATACTGGCTCCCAGGAGAAGCTCAATGCACAGGCAATGAGGAGTCTCCCTCCTATTGAAGTTAAGTTGGCTTTGTGCATTTTGAATTCACTCCCGGTGCAATTTCTGTGTTTCCTCATCAATGTTGACGATCAAGGGATGAAAACCCGGAAGTGGTGCATGGGAATCGAATACTGGTCTCCCAGTAAAAGCTCAAGTCACTGACAATGTGCAGTCTCCCTCCTCATGTACTTCAGTCGGCTCTGTGCCTATTGTATTCAATCCTGATGCAATTTCTGTGTTTCATCGTCAATGTTCACGATCAAGGGATAAAAAAACCTGCAGTTGTGCGTCTAAATCTAATACTGGTATCCCAGGAGAAGCTCAAAGCACAGACAGTGAGGAGTCTCCTTCCTCTTGTACTTAAGTCAGGATTATGCATTTTCTCTTCAATTCCGAAGCAATTTCTGTGTTTCATCGTCAGTGTAAAGGATCAAGGGATAAAAAATACCTGCAATGATGCATCGGTATCTAATATTGGTCTCCCAGGAGAAGCTCAAAGCACAGATAATGAGAAAATACTCACTTCTTCTACTTAAGTAGGTGTTGTGTTTTGTATTCAGTCCAGAAGGAGTATCTGTCTTTCATCGTCAATGTGAAGGTCCAAGGGATACAGAAAAACTGCAGTGGTGCATGAGAATCTAATACTGGTCTCCCAGGAGAAGCTCAAAGCACAGACAATTAGAAGAGTCACAAGTCTATTACTTAAGTCCCCATTGTGGCGTTTGTATTCAATCCCGATTCAATTTCTGTGTTTCATCGTCAATGTGAGGGTCAAAGGGTTTCAGAAAACCTGCAGTGGTGCACCGGAATCATATACGGGCCTCCCAGGAGGAGCTCAAGGCACTGAAAATGAGAAGAGTCGCTCTTCTTGTACTTAAGTCGGCATTGTGATTTTTATATTTAATCCGGAAGCAAATTCTGTGTTTCATCGTCAATGTGAATGTCCAAGCGATACAGAATACCTGCAGTGGTGCAATGGAATCTAATACTGGTCTCCCAGGAGAAGCTCAAAGCACACTCAGTGAATCGTCTAAGTCCTCTTGTACGTAAGTGGGCATTATGCCTTTTCTATTCAATCCCGATGCAATGTCTGTGTTTCATCGACAATGTGAAGGATCAGAAGAGAAAATAACCAGCAGTGGTGCATCAGAATATAATACTGGTCTCCCAGGAGAAGCCCAAAGCACAGACAATTAGAAGAGTCACTCTTGTTGTACTTAAGGCGGCATTGTGCCTTTTGTATTCAATCCCGATGCAATTTCTGTATATCATCGTCGAAAACCTGCATTGGAGCATCGGAATCTAGTACTGTTCTCCCTGGAGAAGCTGAAAACACAAACAACGAGAAGAGTCACACTTCTTGTACTTCAGTAGTCATTGTGCTTGTTGCATTCATTCCCGAAGCAATTTCTGTGTTTCATCGTCAATTATGACGATCAAGGTATAAAAAACCTGCAGTGGTGCATCGGAAGCTAATACTTGTCTCCCAGGAATAGCTCAATGCACAGACAATTTCTGAGATTCATCGTCAATGTTGACGATCAAGGCGAAAAAAAACCTGCAGTGGTGCATCGGAATCTAATAACGGTCTGCCAGGAGAAGCTCAAAGCACAGACAATTACAAGAGTCCCTCTTCTTTTACTTAAGTCGGCATTGTGATTTTTTTATTCAATCCCGATGCAATTTCTGTGTTTCATCGTCAATGTGAAGTTCCAAGCGATACAGAAAACCTTCAGTGGTGCATCGGAATCTAATACTGGTCTCCCAGAAGAGTCTCAAAACACAGACAATTAGAAGAGTCACTCATCTTGCACTTAAGTCTGCATCGTGCCTCTTTGTAATCAATCCTGATGCAATTTTTGTTTTTTCTAGTCAATGTCATGGTCCAGAAGCTACAGAAACCCTGCAGTGGTACATTGGAATGTAATACAGGTCTCCCAGGAGAAGCTTAAAGTACAGATAGTGGAAAGAGTCACACTTCTTGTACTTAAGTGGGATTTGTGCCTCTTGTATTCAATCCCGATACAATTTCTGTGTTTCATCGTCAATGTGAAGGTCCAAGGGTTACAGAAACCCTGCAGCGATGCATCGGAATCTAATACTGGTCTCCAAGGAGAAGCTCAAAGCACACACACGGAATAGTGCCATCCTCATGGACGTAAGTCGGCATTATGCCTTTACTATTCTATCCCGATGCAATTTCTGTGTTTCATCGTCAATGTTGACGATCAAGGGATAAAAAAACCTGCAGTGGTGCATCGGAATCTAATACTGGTCTCCCAGGAGATGCTCAAAGCACAGACAGTGAGGAGTCTCCCTCCACTTAAGTCATACAGAAAACCTGCAGTGGTTCATCGGAATCTAATAACGGTTTCCCAAGAGAAGCTCAAAAGACAGACTAAGAGAAGAGTCGCTCTTCTTGTACTTAAGGCGGCATTGTGCCATTTGTATTCAATCCCGATGATATATCTGTGTTTCATCTTCAATGTGAAAGTCCAGGGGATACCGAAACCCAGCAATTGTGCATCGGAATCTAATACTGTTCTCCCTGGAGACGCTGAAAGCACAGACATTGAGGGGTCTAACTCCTCTTGTACTTAAGTCGGCTTTGTGCCTTTTGTATTCAATCCCGATGCAATTACTGTGTTTCATCGTCAATGATGATGATCAAGGGATAAAAAAATTTGCAGTGGTGCATTGGAATCTAATACTGGTCTCCAGGAGTAGCTCAAAGCACTGATAATGAGAAGAGTCACACTCCTTGTACTTAAGTAGGCATTGTGCCTTTTGTATTCAATCCCAATGAAACATCTGTGTTTCATCGTCAATGTGAAATTCCATGGGATACCGAACACCGGCAGTGGTGCATCGGAATCTAATAACGGTCTCCCAGGAGAGGGTCAAAACACAGACAATTAGAAGAGTCACTCTTCTTTTACTTAAGCTGGCATTGTGATTTTTGTATTCAGTCGCTATGCAATTTCTGTGTTTCATCGCCAATTTGAACGTCCAAGGGATACTGAAAACCTGCAGTGGTGCATCGGAATCTAGGACTGGTCTCCCAGGACAAGCTCGAAACACAGACGATTAGAAGAGTGACTCTTCTACTTAAGACGGCATTCTGTCTTTTGTATTCGATCCAAATGGAATTTCTGTGTTTCATCGTGATTGGGAAGGACAAAGGGATACAGAAAACCTGCAGTGGTGCGTAGTAATCTAATACTGGTCTCCCAGGAGAGCACAGACAATGGGGAGTCTCCCTCATCTTGTACTTAAGTAGGCTTTGTGGCTTTTGTATTCAATCCCCATGCAATTTCTGTTTATCATCGGCAATGTTGACCATCAAGGGATAAAGAAACCTGCAGTGGTGCATCGGAATCTAATACTGGCTCCCAGGAGAAGCTCAAAGCACAAACAATGAGGAGTCTCCATCCTCTTGTACTTAAGACGCCATTGTGCCTTTTGCATTCAATCCCGATGCAATTTCTGTTTATCATCGTCAATGTTGACGATCAAGGGATAAAGAAACCTGCAGTGGTGCATCGGAATCTAATACTGGCTCCCAGGAGAAGCTCAAAGCACAAACAATGAGGAGTCTCCATCCTCTTGTACTTAAGACGCCATTGTGCCTTTTGCATTCAATCCCGGTGCAATTTCTGTTTATCATCGTCAATGTTGACGATCAAGGGATAAAGAAACCTGCAGTGGTGCATCGGAATCTAATACTGGTCACGCAGGAGAAGCTCAAAGCACAAACAAGGAGGAGTCTTCTTCCTCTTGTACTTAAGTCGGCTTTGTGCCTTTTGTATTCAACTCCGATGCAATTTCTGTGTTTCATCGTCAATGTTGACGATCCAGGGATAAAAAAACCTGCAGTGGTTCATCGGAATCTAATACTGTTCTCTCAGGAGAAACTCAATGTACAGACAAATAGAAGAGTCACTCTTCCTATACTGAAGACGGCGTTGTGCCTTTTGTGTTCGATCCCGATGCTATTTCTGTGTTTCATCGTCAATGTGAAGTTCCAAGGAATACAGAAAACCTGCAGTGGTGCATCGGAATTTAATAACGGTCTCCAAGGAGAAGGTCAAAACACAGACAATTAGAAGGGTCACTCTTCTTTTACTTAAGCCGGCTTTGTGAGTTTTGTATTCAATCCCG
The DNA here is from genome assembly GCF_021461385.2 of Schistocerca piceifrons. Classification (NCBI taxonomy): domain Eukaryota; kingdom Metazoa; phylum Arthropoda; class Insecta; order Orthoptera; family Acrididae; genus Schistocerca; species Schistocerca piceifrons. Next base: position 566,266,648 of record NC_060143.1, read on the forward strand.
ATGCAATATCTGTGTTTCATCGCCAATTTTAACGTCCAAGGGATACTGAAAACCTGCAGTGGTGCATCGGAATCTAGGACTGGTCTCCCAGGACATGCTCGAAACACAGACGATTGGAAGAGTCACTCTTCTTGTACTTACGAGGGCATTCTGTCTTTTGTATTCGATCCCAATGAAATTTCTGTGTTTCATCGTGATTGGGAAATACAAAGGGATACAGAAAACCTGCAGTGGTGCGTAGTAATCTAATACTGGTCTCCCAGGAGAGCACAGACAATGGGCAGTCTCCCTCATCTGGAACTTAAGTCGGCTTTGTGGCTTTTGTATTCAATCCCGATGCAATTTCTGTTTATCATCGTCAATGTTGACCATCAAGGGATAAAGAAACCTGCAGTGGTGCATCGGAATCTAATACTGGCTCCCAGGAGAAGCTCAAAGCACAAACAATGAGGAGTCTCCATCCTCTTGTACTTAAGACGCCATTGTGCCTTTTGCATTCAATCCCGATGCAATTTCTGTTTATCATCGTCAATGTTGACGATCAAGGGATAAAGAAACCTGCAGTGGTGCATCGGAATCTAATACTGGTCACGCAGGAGAAGCTCAAAGCACAAACAAGGAGGAGTCTTCTTCCTCTTGTACTTAAGTCGGCTTTGTGCCTTTTGTATTCAACTCCGATGCAATTTCTGTGTTTCATTGTCAATGTTGACGATCCAGGGATAAAAAAACCTGCAGTGGTGCACCGGAATCTAATACTGGTCACGCAGGAGAAGCTCAAAGCACAAACAAGGAGGAGTCTTCTTCCTCTTGTACTTAAGTCGGCTTTGTGCCTTTTGTATTCAACTCCGATGCAATTTCTGTGTTTCATTGTCAATGTTGACGATCCAGGGATAAAAAAACCTGCAGTGGTTCATCGGAATCTAATACTGTTCTCTCAGGAGAAACTCAATGTACAGACAAATAGAAGAGTCACTCTTCCTATACTGAAGACGGCATTGTGCCTTTTGTATTCGATCCCAATGCTATTTCTGTGTTTCATCGTCAATGTGAAGTTCCAAGGAATACAGAAAACCTGCAGTGGTTCATCGGAATCTAATAACGGTCTCCAAGGAGAAGGTCAAAGCACAGACATTTCGAAGGGTCACTCTTCATTTACTTAAGCCGGCTTTGTGAGTTTTGTATTCAATCTCGATGCAATTTCTGTGTTTCATCGTCAATTTGAACGTCCAGGGGATACAGAAAACCTGCAGTGGTGCATCGGAATCTAATACTGGACTCCCAGGAGAAGCTCGATGCACAGACAGTTAGAGGAGGCAGTCTTCTTGTACTTAAGTTGGATTGGTGCCTCTTGTATTCAATCCCAATGACATTTCTGTGTTTCATCGACATTGGGAAGGACCAAGAGATACAGAAAACCTGCAGTGGAGCATCGTAATCTAATACTGGTCTCCCAGGAGAAGCTTAAAGCACAGACAAAGAGTAGAGTCGCTCTTCTTGTACTTAAGTCGGCATTGTGCCTTTTGTATTAAACCCCGATGCAATATCTGTGTTTCATCGTCAATGTGATGGTAGAAGGGATACAGAAAACTTGTAGTGGTGCATCGGAATCTAATAACGGTCTCCCAGGAGAACCTCAAAGATCAGACAATTGGATGAGTCACACATCTTGTACTTAAGGTGGCACTGTGCTCTACTCATGCCGATGCAATTTCTGTGCGTCATCGTCAACGTGAAGGTCCAAGGGATACAGAAACCCTGCAGTGGTGCATCGGAAACTAATACTGGTCTCCCAGGAGTAGCTCAAAGCACTGATAATGAGAAGAGTCACACTCCTTGTACTTAAGTAGGCATTGTGCCTATTGTATTCAATCCCGATGAAACATCTGTGTTTCATCGTCAATGTGAAATTCCAGGGGATACTGAACACCGGCAGTGCTGCATCAGAATCTAATAGTAGTCTCCCAGGACAAGCTCAAAGCACTGACAATGAGGAGTCTCTCTCCACTTGTACTTAAGTCGGCTTTGTGCCTTTTGTATTCAATCCCGATGCAATTTCTATGTTTCATCGTCAATGTAGACGATCAAGGGATAAAAAAACCTGCATTGGAGCATCGGAATCTAATAATGGCACCCAGGAGAAACTCAAGGCACAGACAATGAGAAATCTTCCTCCTCTTGCACTTAAGTCGGCTTTATGCCTTTTGTATTCATTTCCGATGCAATCTCTGTGTTTCATCGTGAATGTTGACGATCAAGGGATAAAAAATCCTGCAGTGTTGCATCGGAATCTCATAGTGGTCTCCCAGGAGTAGCTCGAAGGACAGACAATGAGAACCTACCCTCCTCTTTTTCATAAGTCAGCTTTGTGCCTTTTGTATTCAATCCCGATGCAATCTCTGTGTTTCATCGTCAATGTGGACGATCAAGGGATAAAGAAAACTGCAGTGGTGCATCGGAATGTAATACTGGTCTCCCAGGAAAAGCTCAAAGAACAGACAATGAGGACTCTCCCTCATCTTGTACTTAAGTCGATTTTGTGCCTTCTGTATTCAATCCCGATGCAATATCTGTGTTTCGTCGTTAATGTTGACGAACAAGGGATAAAATTACATGCAGTGGTGCATCGGAATCTAATACTGGTCTCCCAGGAGAAGCTAAAAGCACAGACACAAACGAGTCTTCCTCCTCTTTTACTTAAGAGGCTTTGTGTCTATTGTATTCAATCCCGATGCAATTTCTGTGTTTCATCGTCAATGTTGCCGTTCAGCGGATAAAAAAACCTGCAGTGGTGCATCGGAATCTAATACTGGTCTCCCAGAAGAAGCTCAAAACAGACGATTAGAAGAGTCACTCTTCTTGTACTTAAGTCTGCATTGTGCCTCTTTGTATTCAATCCCGATGCAATTTTTGTTTTTTCTAGTCAATGTCATGGACCACAGGATACTGAAACCCTGCAGTGGTACATCGGAATGTTATACTGGTCTCCCAGGAGTAGCTCAAAGCACAGATAGTGGGAAGAGTCACACTTCTTGTACTTGAGTAGGATTTGTCCCTCTTGTATTCAATCCCGATACAATTTCTGTGTTTCATCGTCAATGTAAAGGTCCAAGGGATGCAGAAAACCTGCAGTGATGCAACGGAATCTAATACCGGTCTCCCACGAAAAGCTCAAAGCAGACACAATGAATAGTCTCCGTCCTCTTGTACTTAAGTCGGCATTATGCCTTTTCTATTCAATCCCGATGCAATTTCTGTGTTTTATCGTCAAAGTGAAGGATCAGAAGATAAAATAACCTGGAGTGGTGCGTCGGAATCTAATACTGTTCTCTCAGGAGAAGCTTAATGTACAGACAAAAAGAAGAGTCACTCTTCCTATACTGAAGACGGCATTGTGCCTGTTGTATTCGATCCCAATGCTATTTCTGTGTTTCATCGTCAATGTGAAGTTCCAAGGAATACAGAAAACCTGCAGTGGTGCATCGGAATCTAATAACGGTCTCCAAGGGGAAGGTCAATGCAAAGACAATACGAGGGGTCACTCTTCTTTTACGTAAGCCGGCATTGTGATTTTTGTGTTCAATCCCAATGCAATTTCTGTGTTTCATCGTCTATGTTGACGATCGAGGGATAAAAAAACCTGCGGTGGTGCATCGGAATCTAATACTGGTCTCTTAGGAGAAGCTCAAAACACACCCAATGAATAGTCTCCGTCCTCTTGTACTTAAGTCGGCTCTATGCCTTTTCTATTCAATCCCGGTGCAATTTCTGTGTTTCATCGTCAATGTTAAGGATCACAAGATAAAATAATCTGCAGTGGTGCATCGGAATCTAATACTGTTCTCCCAGGAAAAGCTCAATGCACAGACAATTGGAAGAGTCACTCTTCCTGTACTGAAGACGGCATTGTGCCTGTTGTATTCGATCCCAATGCTATTTCTGTGTTTCATCGTCAATGTGAAGGTCCAAGGAATACAGAAAACCTGCAGTGGTGCATCGGAATCAAATGACGGTCTCCAAGGAGAAGCTCAAAGCCGAGACAATTAGAAGAGCCACTCATCTTGTACTTAAGTCGGCATTCTGCCTTTTGTTTTGAATCCCAATGAAATTTCTGTGTTTCATCGTCAGTGGGAAGGACCAAGGGATACAGAAAACCTGCAGTGGAGCATCGTAATATAATACTGGTCTCCCAGAAGAAGCTCAAATCACAGGCAATTAGAAGTGCACTCTTCTTGTACTTACGCCGGTATTCTGCCTTTTGTATTCTTTCCCGGAGCTACTTCTGTGTTTCATCGTCAATAAGAAGGTCCAAGGGATACAGAAAACCTGCAGTGGTGCATCGGAATCTAATAACGGTCTCCCAGGAGAAGTTCAAAGCACAGACAATTAGATGAGCCACTCTTCTTGTACTTAAGGCGGCATTGTGCCATTTGTACTCAATCCCGATGAAATATCTGTGTTTCATCGTCAATGTGAAAGTCAAGGGGATACCGAACACCGGCAGTGGTGCATCGGAATCTAATACTGGTCTCCCAGGAGAAGCTGAAGGCACAGATAATGAGAAGAGTCACACGTCTTGTACTGAAGTAGCCATTGTGCCTGCTGTATTCATTCCCGATGCAATTTCTGGGTTTCATAGTCAATGCTGACGATCAAGGGATAAAAAATCCTGCAGTGGTGCATCGGAATGAAATACTGGTCTCCCAGGAGAAACTCAAAGCACAGACAATGAGGACAGTCCCTCCTTTGGTACTCAAGTCGGTTTTGGGCCCTTTGTATTCAATCCCGATGCAATTTCTGTGTTTCATCGTCAATGTTGACGATTAAGTAATAAAAAAACCGGCAGTGGTGCATCGGAATCTAATACTGGCTCCCAGGAGAAGCACAAATATCAGACAATGAGAAATCTCACTCCTCTTGTAGTTGAGTCGGCTTTGTGCATTTTGTATTCAAACCCAATGCAATTTCTGTGTTTCATCGACAATGTTGACAATCAAGGGATAAAAAAACTTCAGTGGTGCATCGGAATCTAATACTGGTCTCCCAGGAGAACCTCAAAGCACAGACAATGAGGAGTCTCCCTCCTCGTCTACTTAAGTCGGCTTTGTGCCTTTTGTATTCAATCCCGATACAATTTCTGTGTTTCATCGTCAATGTAGACGATGAAAGGATAAAAAAACCTGCAGTGGTGCATCGGAATCTAATACTGGCTCCTGGGAGGGGCTCAAAGCAAAGACAATGAGGAGTCTCCCTCCACTTGTACTTAAGTCGATTCTGTGCCTTTTGTATTCAATCCCGATGCAATTTCTGTGTATCATCATCAATGTTGACGATCAAGGGATAAAAAAACCTGCAGTGGTGCATCGGAATCTAATACTGGCTCCCAGGAGAAGCACAAATATCAGACAATGAGAAATCTCACTCCTCTTGTAGTTGAGTCGGCTTTGTGCATTTTGTATTCAAACCCAATGCAATTTCTGTGTTTCATCGACAATTTTGACAATCAAGGGATAAAAAAACTTCAGTGGTGCATCGGAATCTAATACAGGTCACCCAGGAGAAGCTCAAAGCACAAACAATGAGGAGTCTCCCTCCTCTTGTGCTTAAGTCAGCTTTGTGCCTTTTGGATTCAATACCGATGCAATTTCTTTGTTTCATCATCAATGCTGACGATCAAGGGATAAAAAACCTGCAGTGGTGCATCGGAATCTAATACTGGTCTCCCAGAAGAAGCTCAAAACACAGACAATTAGAAGAGTAACTCTTCTTGTACTTATGTCTGCATTGTGCCTCTTTGTATTCAATCCCGATGCAATTTTTGTTTTTTGTAGCCAATGTCATGGTCCAAAAGATACAGAACCCCTGCAGTGGTACATCGGAATGCAATACTGGTCTCCCAGGCGAAGCTCAAAGTACACTTCTTGTACTTGAGTAGGATTTGTGCCTCTTGTATTGAATCCCAATACAATTTCTGTGTTTCATCGTCAATGTGAAGGTCCAAAGGATACAGAAAACCTACAGTGATGCATCGGAATATAGTACTGGTCTTCCAGGAGAACCTCAAAGCACACCCAATGAATAGTCTCCGTCCTCTTGTACTTAAGTCGGCATTATGCATTTTCGATTCAATCCCTATCCAATTTTTGTGTTTCATCGTCAATGAGAAGGATCAGAAGTTAAAATAAATAGCAGTGGTGCATAGGAATCTAATACTGTTCTCCCAGGAGAAGGTCAATGCACAGACAATTGGAAGAGTCACTCTTCCTGTACTGAAGACGGCATTGTGCCTGTTGTATTCGATCCCAATGTTATTTCTGTGTTTCATCGTCAGTGTGAAGGTCCAAGGGATACAGAAAACCTGCAGTGATGCATCGGAATCTAATACTTAGTTCCTAGGGGATGCTCAAACTCACTTAATGAATAGTCTCCGTCCTGTTGTACTTAATGCGGCATTATGCCTTTTCTAATCAATCCCGATGCAATTTCTGTGTTTCATCATGAATGTGAAGGATCAGAAGAAAAAGTAACCTGCTGTGGTGCATCGGAATCTAATACTGGTCTCCCAGGAGTAGTTCAAAGCACAGACAATCAGGAGTCACCCTCCTCATGTACTTAAGTCGGTTTTGTGCCTGTTGTATTCGACCCCGATGCTATATCTGTGTTTCATCGTCAATGTAAATGTCAATGGAATAGAGAAAACCTGCAGTGGTGCATCGGAATTTAATAACGGTCTCCCAGGAGAAGCTCAAAACACACACAATGAGAAGAGTCGCCCTTCTTGTACTTAAGGCGGCATTGTGCCTTCTGTATTCAGTCCGTATGCAATTTCTGTGTTTCATTGTCAATGTTGACGATCAAGGAATAAAAAAACCTGCAGCGGCGCATCGGAATCCAATACTGGCTCCTAGGAGAATCTCAAAGCTCAGACAATGCGGAGTCTCCATCCTCTTGTACTTAAGTCGGCTTTGTGCCCTTTGTATTCAATCCCGATGCATCAGAATCAAATACTGGTCTCCCAGGAGAAGATCAAAGCTCTGATAATGCGGAGTCTCCCTCCTCTTGTACTTAAGTCGCCTTTGATCCTTTTGTATTCAATCCCGATGCAATTTCTGTGTTTCATCCTAAAATTTGACGATCAAGGGATAAAAAACCCTGCAGTGGTGCATCGGAATCTATTACTGGTCTCCCAGGAGTAGCTCAAAGCATTAAAAATGAGAAGATTCACGCTTCTTGTAGCTAAGTCGGCTTTGTGCCTTTTGTATTCAATTCCGATGCAATTTCTGTGTTTCATCGTCAATTTTGAAGATGAATGGATACAAAAACCTGCAGTGGTGCATCGGAATCTAATACTGGTCTCCCAGGAGAAGTTCAAAGCACAGACAAAAAAACCTGCAGTGGTGCATCGGAATCTAACGCTGGTCTCCCAGGACAAGCTCAAAGAACAGACAATGTGGAGTCTCTATCCTCTTGTACTAAAATCGTCATTGTGCTTTTTTTATTCAAGCCCAATCTAATACATGTGCTTCATCGTCTATGTGAAGGTCCAAGGGATACAGAAACCCTGCAGTGGTGCATCGGAATCTAATCCTGGTCTCCCTGGAGAAGCTGAAAGCACAGATCGTGAGAGGAGTCACACTTCTTGTACTTAAGTAGGCATTGTGCCATTTGTATTCATTCCCGATGCAATTTCTGTGCTTCTTCGTCAATCTTGACGATCAAGGAATAAAATAACCTGCAGCGGCGCATCGGAATCTAATACTGGCGCCTAGGAGAATCTCAAAGCTCAGACAATGCGGAGTCTCCATCCTCTTGTACTTAAGTCGGCTTTGTGCCCTTTGTACTCAATTGCGCTGCAGTTTCTGTGTGTCATCGTCAATAGTGATGAACGAGGGACAAACAATCCTGCAGTGGTGCATCGGAATCTAATCCTTGTGTCCCAGCAGATGGTCCAAGCACAGACAATGAGGAGTCTCCCTCCTCTTGTACTTAAGTCGGCATTGTGCCTTTTCTATTCAATCCCATTGCAATTTCTGTGTTTCATCGTCAATGTGAAGGTCCAAGAAATACACAAACCATGCAGTGGTGCATCAGAATCAAATACTGGTCTCCCAGGAGAAGATCAAAGCTCTGATAATGCGGAGTCTCCCCCCTCTTGTACTTGAGTCGTATTTGATCCTTTTGTATTCAATCCCGATGCAATTTCTGTGTTTCATCCTAAAATTTGACGATCAAGGGATAAAAAACCCTGCAGTGGTGCATCGGAATCTAATACTGGTCTCCCAGGAGTAGCTCAAAGCATTAAAAATGAGAAGAATCACGCTTCTTGTAGCTAAGTCGGCTTTGTGCCTTTTGTATTCAATCCCGATGCAATTTCTGTGTTTCATCGTCAATTTTGAAGATGAATGGATACAAAAACCTGCAGTGGTGCATCGGAATCTAATACTGGTCTCCCAGGAGAAGTTCAAAGCACAGACAAAAAATCCTGCAGTGGTGCATCGGAATCTAACGCTGGTCTCCCAGGACAAGCTCAAAGAACAGACAATGTGGAGTCTCGATCCTCTTGTACTAAAATCGTCATTGTGCTTTTTCTATACAATCCCAATGCAATACATGTGTTTCATCGTCTATGTGAAGGTCCAAGGGATACAGAAACCCTGCAGTGGTGCAATGCAATCTAATCATGGTCTCCCTGGAGAAGCTGAAAGCACAGATCGTGAGAGGAGTCACACTTCTTGTACTTAAGTAGGCATTGTGCCATTTGTATTCATTCCCGATGCAATTTCTGTGCTTCTTGGTCAATCTTGACGGTCAAGGGATAAAAAAACTTGCAGTGGTGAATCGGAATCTAATACTGGACTCCTAGGAGAAGCTCAAAGCAAAGACATTGAGAAGAGCCACACTTTTTGTACTTAAGTTGTCATTGTGCTTTTTGTATTCATTCCCGATGCAATTTCTGTGTTTTATCGTCAATGTTGACGATCAAGGGTAAAAAATCCTGCAGTGGTGCATCAGAAACTAATACTGGCTCCCAGGAGTAGCTCAAAGCACAGACAAAGTAGAGTCTCCATCCTCTTATACCTAAGTCGGCTTTGTGCCTTTTGTATTCAATCCTGATGCTATTTCTGTGTTTCATCGTCAATGCTGACGATCAAGGGATAAAAAACCTGCAGTGGTGCATCGGAATCTAATACTGGTCTCTCAGGAGTAGCTCAAAAGCACTGATAATGAGAAGAGTCACACTTCTTGTACTTAAATGGTGGTGGTGGTTAGTGTCTAACGTCCCATCGTCTAGTACTTAAGTAGCCATTGTGCCTTCTGTATTCATTCCCGATGCAATTTCTGTGTTTCCACGTCAATGTTGACGATAACGGGACAAAAATCCTGCAGTGGTGCATCGGAATCTAATATTGTCTCCCAGGAGTAGCTCAAACACCAGACAGTGAGGAGTCTCCCTCCTCTTGTACTTAAGTCTGCATTATGCCTTTTCTATTCAATCCCGATGCAATTTCTGTGTTTCATCGTCAATGTTGATGATCAAGGGTTAAAAGAACCTGCAGTGGTGCATCGGATTCTAATACTGGTCTCCCAGGAGAAGCTCAAAGCACAGACAATGTGGAGGCTCCCCCCTCTTGTACTTAAGTCGGCATTGTGCGTTTTCTATTCAATCCCGATGTAATTTCTGTGTTTCATCATCAATGTGAAGGTCCAAGGGGTACGAAAACCTGCCTTGGTACATCGGAATCTAATACTGGTCTCCCAGGAGTAGCTCAAGGCACTGATAATTAGGAGTCTCCTTCCGCTTTTACTTAAGTCGGCATTGTGCTTTTTCTATTCATCCCAATGCGATTTCTGTGTTTCATCGTCAATGTTGAATATCAAGTGATACAGCAACCCTGCAGTGGTACATCGGAATCTAATACTGGTCTCCCAGGAGTAGCTCAAGGCACAGATGATGAGAAGAGTCACACTTCTAGTACTTAAGTCGACATTGTGCCATTTGTATTCAATCCCGTTGAAATATCTGTGTTCCATCGTTAATGTGAAACCCAGGGGTAACAGAAACCTGCAGTGGTGCATCGGAATCCAATACTGGTCTCCCAGGAGAAGCTCAAAGCACAGTCAGTGAGCAACTCCCTCCTATTGTACTTAAGTCGGCATTGTGCGTTTTCTATTCAATCCCGATGCAATTTCTGTGTTTCATCATCAATGTGAAGGTCCAAGGGGTACAGAAAACCTGCAGTGTTTCATCGGAATCTAATGCTGGTCTCCCAGGAGTAGCTCAAAGTACTGATAATGAGAAGAGTCACACTTCTTGTACTTAAGTCGGCATTGTGTTTTCTATTCAATCCAAATCCAATTTCTGCGTTTCATCGTCAATGTGAAGGTACAAGGGATACAGATACCCTGCAGTGGTGCATCGGAATCTAATACTATACTTCCTGGTGAAGCTGTAAGCACAGATAAAGAGAAGAGTCACAGTTCTTGTACTTAGGTAGTCATTGTGCCTGTTGTATTCATTCCCAGTGCAATTTCTGTGTTTCATCGTCAGTGTTGACTATCATGGGATACAGTAACCCTGCAGTGGGGCATCGGAATCTAATACTGGTCTCCCGGGAGTAGCTCAAAGCACAGACAATGAGGAGTCCCCTACGTCTTGTACTTAAGTCGGCATTGTGACTTTTCTATTCAATCCCAATCCAATTTCTGTGTTTCATCGTCAATGTGAAGGTCCAAGGGATACAGATACCCTGCAGTGATGCATCGGAATCTCGTACTGGTCTCCCTGGTGAAGCTGTAAGCACAAATAAAGAGAAGACTCACACTTCTTGTACTTAGGTAGTCAATGCGCCTGTTGAATTCATTCCCAGTGCAATTTCTGTGTTTCATCGTCAATGTTGACGATCGAAGGATAAAAAACTTGCAATGGTGCATCGGAATGTAATAGTGGTCTCCCTGGAGTAGCTCAGAGCACAGACAATGAGGAGTCTCCCTCCTCTTGTACTGATGTCGGCATTATGTCTTTTCTATTCAATCCCGATGCAATTTCTGTGTTTCATCGTCAATGTTAACGATCAAGGGATTAAAAAACCTGCAGTGGTGCATCGGAATCTAATACTGGTTTCCCTGGAGAAGCTCAAAGCACAGACAATGAGGAGGTTCCCTCCTCTTGTACTTAAGTCGGCATTTTGCGTTTTCTATTCAATCCCGATGCAATTTCTGTGTTTCATCATAAATGTGTAGGTCCAAGGGCTACAGAAAACCTGCCTTGGTGCATCGGAATCTAATACTGGTCTCCCAGGAGTAGCTCAAAGCACTGATAATGAGAAGAGTCACACTTCTTGTACTTAAGTAGGCATTGCGCCATTTGTATTCAATCCCGATGAAATATCTGTGTTTCATCGTTAATGTGAAAGTCCAGCGGATACCGAAACCCTGCAGTGGTGCATCAGAATCTAATACTGATCTCCCTGGAGAAGCTGAAAGCACAGACAGTGGGAAGAGTAACACTTCTTGTACTTAAGTGGTCATTGTGCCTGTTGAATTCATTCCCGTTGCAATATCTGTGTTTCATCGTAAATGTTGACGATTAAGGGATTAAAAAACCTGCAGTGGTGCATCGGAATCTAATACTGATGTCCCAGGAGAATCTCAAAGCACAGACAGTGATGAGTCTCCCTCACCTTGTACTTAAGTCGTCATTATGTCTTTTCTATTCAATCCCGATGCATTTTTGTGTTTCATCGTCAATGGTCACGATCAAGGGACTAAAAAACCTGCAGTGGTGCATCGGAATCTAATGCTGGTCTCCCAGGAGTAGCAAAAACCACTGATAATGAGGAGTCTCCCTCCTCTTGTACTTAAGTCGGCATTGTGCTTTTCCTATTCAATCCCTAATGCGATTGCTGTGTTTCATCGTCAATGTTGATTATCAAGGGATACGGTAACCCTGCAGTAGTACATCGGAATCTAATACTGGTATTCCAGAAGAAGCTCAAAGCACAGTCAATGTGGAGTTCCCTCCGATTGTACTTAAGTCGGCATTGTGCTTTTTCTATTCAATCCCGATGCAATTTCTGTGTTTCATCATCAATGTGAAGCTCCAAGGGGTACAGAAAACCTGCGGTGGTTCATCAGAATCTAATGCTGGTCTCCCAGGAGTAGCTCAAAGTACTGATAATGAGAAGAGTCACACTTCTTGTACTTAAGTCGGCATTGTGTTTTCTATTCAATCCAAATCCAATTTCTGCGTTTCATCGTCAATGTGAAGGTACAAGGGATACAGATACCCTGCAGTGGTGCATCGGAATCTAATACTATACTTCCTGGTGAAGCTGTAAGCACAGATAAAGAGAAGAGTCACAGTTCTTGTACTTAGGTAGTCATTGTGCCTGTTGTATTCATTCCCAGTGCAATTTCTGTGTTTCATCGTCAGTGTTGACTATCATGGGACACAGTAACCCTGCAGTGGGGCATCGGAATCTAATACTGGTCTCCCGGGAGTAGCTCAAAGCACAGATAATGAGAGGAATCACACTTCTTCTACTTAAGTCGGCATTGTGCTATTTGTATTCAATCCCGATCAAATATCCTTGTTTCATCGTTATTGTGAAAGCCCAGGGGATACCAAAAACCTGCAGTGGTGCATCGGAATCTAATACTGGTCTCCCTGGTGAAGCTGCAAGCACAGATAAAGAGAAGAGTCACAATTCTTGTACTTAGGGAGTCATTGGGCCTGTTGTATTCATTCCAGATGCTATTTCTGTGTTTCATCGTCAATCTTGACGATAAAGGGATAAATAACTTGCAGTGGTGCATCGTAATCTAATACTGGTCTTCAAGGAGAAGCTCAGAACACAGACAATAAGGGGTCTCCCTCCTCTGGTAATTAAGTCGTCTTTGTACCTTGTGTTTCAATCCCGATGCAAGTTCTGTGTTTCATCGTCAATGTGAAGGTCCAAGGGATACAGAAAACGTGCAGTGCTGCATCGGAATCTAATGCTGGTCTCCCAGGAGCAGCTCAAAGCACAGACAATTGGGAGGCACCCTCCTCTTGTACTTAAGGCGGCAATGTGCCTTTTCTATTTAATCCCAATGCAATTTCTGTGTTTCATCGTCAATGAGAAGTTCCAAGGGATACAGAAATCTTGCCGTGGTGCTTCGGAGTCTAATACTGGTCTCTCAAGAGAAGCTCAGAGCATTGATAATGAGGTGTCTCCCTCCTCTTGTACTTAAGTCGCTTTTGCGCCTTTTGTATTCATTCCCGATGCAATTTCTGTGTTTCATCGTCAATGGTCTTCATCTAGGGATAAAAAAACCTGCAGTGGTGCATCGGAATCTAATACTGGTCGCCCAGGAGAAGCTCAAACCACAGTCAAAGAGAAGTCTCCCTCCTCTTGTACATAAGTCGGCATTGTGCGTTTTCTATTCAATCCCGACGCAATTTCTGTGTTTCATCGTCAATGTGAAGGTCCAAGGGATACAGAAACCCTGCAGTGGTGCATCGGAATCTGGTCTCCCAAGAGGAGCTCAAAGCACTGATGATGAGAAGAGTCACACTTCTTGTACTTTAGTCGGCATTGTGCGATTTCTATTCAATCGCGATGATATATCTGTGTTTCATCGTTAATGTGAAACCCAGGGGATTACGAAAACCTGCAGTGGTGCATCGGAATCCATTACTGAACTCCCTGGAGAAGCTGAATGCACAGATAGTGAAAAGAGACACACTTCTTGTACTTCATTAGTCATTGTGGCTGTTGAATTCATTCCCGATCTCAATTTCTGTGTTTCATCGTCAATGTTCACGATCAAGGGATAAAAAAAACTGCAGTGGTGAATCTGAATCTGACACTGGTCTACCTGGAGAAGCTCAAAGCACAGTCAATGAGGAGTCTCCATCCTTTTGTACTTAAGTCGGCACTGTGCGTTTTCTATTCAATCCCGATGCAATTTCTGTGTTTCATCATCAATGTGAGGTCAAAGGGGTACAGAATACCTGCAGTGGTTCATCGGAATCTAATGCTTGTCTCCCAGGAGTAGCTCAAAGTAATGATAATGAGAAGAGTCACACTTCTTGTACTTAAGTTGGCATTGTGATTTCTATTCAATCCCAATGCAATTTCTGTGTATCATCGACAATGTTGACTATCAAGGGATACAGTAACCCTGCAGTGGTGTATCGGAATCTAATACTGGTCTCCCGGGAGTAGCTCAAAGCACAGATAATGAGAAGCGTCACGCTTCTTCTACTTTAGTCGGCATTGTGCTATTTGTATTCAATCCCGATCAAATATCCTTGTTTCATCGTTAATGTGAAAGCCCAGGGGATACCAAAAACCTGCAGTGGTGCATCGCAAACTAATACTGTTCTCACAGGAGAAGCTCATAGCACAGACAATGAGGAGTCTACCTCCTCTTGTACGTAAGTCGGGATTGTGCCTTCTCTATTCAATCCCTATCCAATTTCTGTGTTTCATCGTCAATGTGAAGGTCCAAGGGATACACAAACCCTGCAGTGGTGCATCGGAATCTAATACTGGTCTCGCAGGAGTAGCTCAAAGCACTGACAATGAGAAGAGTTACCCATCTTGTACTTAAGTCGGCATTGTGCCATTTGTATTCAATCCCGATGAAATAACTGTGTTTCATCGTTAATGTGAAAATCCAGGGGATACCGAAAACCTACAGTGGTGCATCGGAATGTAATACTGGTTTCCCAGGAGAAGCTCAAATCACTGATAATGAGCCGGCCGAGGTGGCCGTGCAGTTAATGGCGCTGCAGACTGGAACCGCAAGACCGCTTCGGTCGCAGGTTCGAATCCTGCCTCGGGCGTGGATGTTTGTTATGTCCTTAGGTTAGTTAGGTTTAACTAGTTCTAAGTTCTAGGTGACTATTGACCTCAGCAGTTGAGTCCCATAGTGCTCTGAGCCATTAGAACCTTTTGAACTGATAATGAGGAGTCCCCTTCCTCTTGTACTTAAGTCGGCTTTGTGCCTTTTGTATTCAATCCAGTTGCAATTTTTTTGCTTCATCATCAATGTGAAGGTCCAAGGGATACAGAGAACCTGCAGTGGTGCATCGGAATCTAGTACTGGTCTCCCAGGAGTAGCTCAAAGCACTGATAATCAGAAGGCTCCCCCCTCTGTACTTAAGTTCGGCATTGTGCCTTTTATATTCAATCCTAATGCAATTTCTGTGTTTCATCGTTAATGTGAAGGTCCAAGGTATACAGAAAACCTGCAGTGGTGCATCGGAATCCAATACTGGTCTCCCAGGAGAAGCTCAAAACACTGACAATGAGGAGTCTCCCTCCTCTTGTACTTAAGTCGGCTTTGTGCCTTTTGTACACAATCCGAATGCAATTTCTGTGTTTAATGGTCAGTTACCGATCATGTGGTAAAAAACCTGCAGTGGTGCATTGGAATCTAATACTAGACTCCCAGGTGTAGCTCAAAGCACTGGTAATGAGGAACCTCCCTCCTCTTGTACATGAGTCGGCATTGTGCCTTTTGTATTCAATCCCGATGCAATTTCTGTGTTTCATCGTCAATGTTGACGATGAAGGGATAAAAAAAGACCTGCAGTGGTGCATCGGAATCTAATACTAGTCCCCCAGGAGAAGCTCACAGCACAGATAATGAGGAGTCTCCCTTCTCTTGTACTTATGTCGGCATTGTGCCTTTTCTATCAATCCCAATGCTATTTCTGTGCTTCACCGTCAATGTGAAGGTCCAAGGGATACAGAAACACTGGAGAGGTACATCGGAATCTATTACTGGTCTCCCAGGACTAGCCCAAAGCACTGATAATGAGTAGAGTCACACTTCTTGTACTTAAGTGGGCATTGCGCCATTTGTAATCAATCCCGAAGAAATATCTGTAATTCATCGTTAAAGTGAAAGTCCAGCGGATACCGAAAACCTGCAGTATTGCATCGGAAACTAATACTGATCTCCCTGGAGAAGCTGTAAGCACAGATAATGAAAAGAGTCACACTTCTTGTACTTAGGTAGTCATTGTGCCTATGGTATTCATTCCCAATACAATTTCTGTGTCTCATCGTCAATGTTGACGATTAAGGGATAATATACCTGCTGTGGTGCATCGAAATCTAATACTGGTCTCCCAGGAGAAGCTCATAGCACGAACAATTACGAGCTTCCCTCCTCTAGTACTTAAGTCAGCTTTGTGCCTTTTGTATTCAATCCTAACGCAATTTCTGTGTTTCGTCGTCAATGTTGACGATCAAGCGATAAAAAACCTGCAGTGGGGCATCGGAATTTAATACTAGTCTGCCAGGAGTCGCCAAAAGCACTGATAATGTGGAGCCTCCCTCCCCTTGTACCTAAGTCGACATTGTGCCTTTTCTATCAATCCCAATGCAATTTCTGTGCTTCATCGTCAATGTGAAGATCCAAGGGATACAGAAACACTGCAGTGGTCCATCGGAATCTATTACTGGTCTCTCTGGAGTAGCTCAAAGCACTGATAATGGAAGAGTCACATTTCTTGCACTTAAGTAGGCTTTGTGCCATTTGTATTCATTCCCGATGCAATTTCTGTGTTGCAACGTCAATGGTGACGATCAAGGGATAAAAAATCCTGCAGTGGAGCATCGGAATCTAATACTAGCTCCCAGGAGTAGCTCTAAGCACAGTCAATCAAGAGTCTGCTTCCTCTTGTACTCAAGGCGGCTCTGTGCCGTTTGTGTTCAATCCCGATGCAATTTCTGTGTTTCATCGTCAATGTTGACGATCAAGGGATAAAAAACCTGCAGTTGTGCATCGGAATCTAGTACTAGTCTCACAGGAGTACCTCAAAGCACTGATAATGAGAAGAGTCACACTTCTTGTACTTATGTAGTCATTGTGCCTTTTGTATTCATTCCCGATGCAATTTCTGTGTTTCATCGTCAATGATGCCGATCCAGGGATAAAAAAACCTGCAGTGGTGCATCGGAATATAATACTGGCTCCCAGGAGTAGCTCAAAGCACAGACAATGGGGGGTCTTCCTCCTCTTGTACTTAAGTCGGCTTTGTGCCTTTTGAATTCAGTCCCCATGTAATTTCTGTGTTTCATTGTCAATGTTGACGATCAAGGGATAAAAAAGCTGCAGTTGTGCTCGGAATTTTTAAACTGGTCTTTAGGAGTAGCTCAAACCATTGATAATGTGAAGAGTCACACTTGATGTACTTAAGGAGGCGTTGTGCCATTTGTATTCAATCCCGATGTAATATCTGTGATTCATCGTAAATGTGAAAGTCCAGGGGATACCGAAAACCTGCAGTGGTGCATCGGAATGTGATACTGGTGCCCCAGGTGAAGCTGAAAACACAGACAATGAGGGGTCTCCCTCCTCTTGTACTTAAATCTGCATTGTGCCTTCTCTGTTCATATCCCAATCCAATTTCTGTGTTTCATCGTCTATGTGAAGTTCCAAGGGATACAGAAACCGTGCAGTGGTGAATCGGAATCTAATACTGGTCTCCCAGGAGTAGCTCAAGGCAATGATAATTAGAAGAGTCACACTTCTTGTACTTAAGTACGCATTGTGCCATTTGTATCCAATCCCGATGAAATATATGTGTTTCATCGTTAATGTGAAAGTCCAGGGGATACCGAAAACCTGCAGTGGTGCATCGGAAACAAATACTGGCCTCCCTGGAGAAGCTGAAAGCACAGATAATGAGAAGAGTCACACTTCTTGTACTTAAGTAGTCATTGTGCCTTTCCTTTTCAATCGCAATGCAATTTCTGTGTTTCAACGTTAATGTGAAGGCCCAAGCGATACAGAAAACCTGCTGTGGTGCATCGGAATCTGATACTGGTCTCCCAGGAGAAGCTCAAGGCACTGACAATGAGGAGTATCCCTCCTCTTGTACTTAAGTCTTCTTTGTGGCTTGTGTATTCAATCCCGATGCAATTTCTGTGCTTCATTGTCAAAGTTGCCGTTCAAGTGATAAAAAATCTGCAGTGGTGCATCGGAATTTAATACTAGTATACCAGAAGTAGCTCAAAGCACTGATATTGAGGAGTCTCCCTCCT
This sequence comes from Schistocerca piceifrons, assembly GCF_021461385.2. Taxonomy (NCBI): domain Eukaryota; kingdom Metazoa; phylum Arthropoda; class Insecta; order Orthoptera; family Acrididae; genus Schistocerca; species Schistocerca piceifrons. Next base: position 566,284,692 of record NC_060143.1, read on the forward strand.
CTTGTACTTAAGTCGGCTTTGTTCCTTTTGTATTCAATCCCGATGTAATTTTTGTGTTTCATCGTCAATGTTGACGATCAAGGGATAAAAAAACCTGCAGTGTTGCATCGGAATCTAATACTGGTCCCCCAGGTGAAGCTCAAAGCACAGACAATGAGCAGTCTCCCTCCACTTGTACTTAAGTCGGCATTGTGTCATTTCTATCAATCCCAATGCAATTTCTGTGCTTCATCGTTAATGTGAAGGTCCAAGGGATACAGAAACACTGCAGTGGTCCATCGGAATCTATTACTGGTCTCCTAGGTCTTGGTCAAAGCATTGATTATCAGAAAAGACACACTTCTTGTACTTAAGTAGGCATTGTGTCTTTTGTATTCATTCCCGATGCAATTTCTGTGCTTCATCATCAATGTTGACGATCAAGGGATAAAAAAACTGGCAGTTTTTATTTTTATTTATTTATTTATTTATTGTTCCGTGGGACCACATTTAGGAGAAGTCTCCATGGTCATGGAACGAGTCAATACATGAAATTATAACACGATTGTAGAAACACATAAAATGAAACAAGTCGTTAGTTTAAATAAAGAAAATCAAGAATGTAACACTGGAATTTGCTTAATTTTTTATCTCTTCCAGGAGCTCCTCGACAGAATAGAAGGAGTGAGCCATGAGGAAACTCTTCAGTTTAGACTTAAAAGTGTTTGGGCTACTGCTAAGATTTTTGAGTTCTTGTGGTAGCTTATTGAAAATGGATGCAGCAGAATACTGCACTCCTTTCTGCACAAGAGTCAAGGAAGTGCATTCCACATGCAGATTTGATTTCTGCCTAGTATTAACTGAGTGAAAGCTGCTAACTCTTGGGAATAAGCTAATATTGCTAACAACAAACGACATTAAAGAAAATACATACTGTGAGGGCAATGTCAAAATTCCCAGACTATTGAATAGGGGTCGACAAGAGGTTTTCGAACTTACACCATACATAGCTCGAACAGCCCGTTTTTGAGCCAAAAATACCCTTTTTGAATCAGAAGAATTACCCCAAAAAATAATACCATATGACATAAGCGTATGAAAATATGCGAAGTATACTACTTTTCGTGTTGAAATGTCACTTATTTCAGATACTGTTCTAATGGTAAATAAAGCGGCATTTAGTTTCTGAACAAGATCCTGAACATGGGCTTTCCACAACAGCTTACTATCTATCCGTACGCCTAGGAACTTGAACTGTTCCGTCTCGCTTATAACATGCCCATTCTGTCTGATTAAAATGTCAGTTCTTGTTGAATTGTGGGTTAGAAACTGTAAAAACTGAGTCTTACTGTGATTTAGCATCAAATTATTTTCCACAAGCCACGAACTTACTTCATGAACTACATTATTTGATAATGTTTCAATATTACACACAAGATCCTTCACTACCAAGGTGGTGTCATCAGCAAACAGAAATATTTTTGAATCACCTGTAATACTAGAAGGCATATCATTTACATAAATAAGGAACAGCAGTGGCCCCAGCACCGACCCTTGGGGAACGCCCCATTTAACAGTGCCCCATTGGGACTGAACATCATTACCACTCTCAATATTGCGGAGGATTACCTTCTGCTTTCTGTTCTTAAAGTAGGAGGCGAACCAATTGTAAGCTACTCCCCTTACTCCATAATGTTCCAACTTCTGCAGTAATATTTTGTGGTCAACACAGTCAAAAGCCTTCGTTAAATCAAAGAAAACACCTAACGTTCTCAACCTTTTATTTAATCCGTCCAAAACCTCACAGAGAAAAGAGAATATAGCATTTTCAGTTGTTAAGCCATTTCTAAAACCAAACTGTACATTTGACAGCAAATTATGTGAATTTAAATGCTGCAGTAACCTTGTATATACAAGCCTCTCGATAACTTTAGCAAACACCGATGGCATAGAAATAGGTCTATAATTGTCAACATTATCCCTGTCTCCCTTTTTATAAAGTGGCTTCACTACCGAGTACTTTAATCGGTCAGGAAACCGACCACTGCTAAAGGAAAAGTTACAGATATGGCTAAGTACTGAGCTAATATACGTGGAACAATACTTCAGTATTCTGCTAGATACCCCGTCATATCCATGAGAGTTCTTGGTCTTTAGTGATTTAATTATTAACTCAATCTCCCTCTTGTCAGTATCATGGAGGAGCATTTCAGGTAACAGTCTCGGAACACTTTTTTCTAAGAGCGCTATATGATTCCCTGTTGGGACTAGGTTTCTATTTAGTTCACCTGCTATATTCAGAAAGTGATTATTAAGTACTGTACATATATGCGACTTATCAGCAACACGGACATCCCCACTACGCACTGATTCTATATCCTCGACCTGTCTCTGCAGACCAGCCACTTCCTTTACGACTGACCATATGGTTTTAATTTTATCCTGAGACTTAGCTATTCTATCTGCATACCACATACTTTTTGCCTTCCTAATAACTTTTTTAAGCACCTTACAATACTGTTTGTAATGGGCTGCTGCATTTAGATTTTGACTGTTTCTAACGTTTTGATATAATTGCCACTTTGTTCTACAAGATATTCTTATCCCTTTAGTCAGCCACCCAGGCTGCCTGTTTGTGCTAGTACCCTGTTTTAAACGTTCTAACGGAAAGCAACTTTCAAAGAGCACGAGAAAAGTCTTGAGGAAAGCATTATATTTATCGTCTACTGTATCAGCACTATAAACATCTTGCCAATCTTGTTCCTTGATAAGGTTTACAAAAGTCTGTACAGCAACTGGATCAGCTTTCCTAAAAAGTTGGTAACTATATTTAACATGTGTTGAAGCACAAAAATCTTTTAGACTTAAAATTTGTGCATCATGATCTGAAAGGCCATTCACCTTTTTGCTAACAGAATGCCCTTCTAATAATGACGAATGAACAAAAATATTGTCTATGGTTGTTCTACTGTTCCCTTGCACTCTCGTTGGAAAGAATACAGTTTGCATAAGATTATATGAATTAAGGAGGTCTACCAGCATCCTTTTCCTTGCACAATCACTTATACAATTAATATTGAAGTCACCACATATAACTAACTTTTTGTATTTCCTATAAAGTGAACCAAGAACCTCCTCTAGCTTTAGCAAAAATGTTGTGAAATCGGAGTCTGGGGATCTATAAATAACAACAGTAAGAAGTTTAGCTCCACTAAATTTAACCACACCTGCACAACATTCAAACACCTTTTCAGTGCAGTAGTTTGAAACATCAATTGACTCAAATGGGATACCGTTTCTCACATACATGGCTACTCCCCCACACCGCAAAGAGCTCCTAGAAAAGCTGCCAGCCAACCTGTATCCTGGTAAAGGAAGCCTCTGAATTATCTCCTTATTTAAGAAGTGTTCAGATATACCAATAATTTCAGAGTCAACATCTATAAGCAGTTCACTAACTTTATCTCGAATACCTTGTATATTTTGATGAAATATACTAATTCCCTCATTAATCGGATACCCAAGCTTTGTAGAAAGTGGTTTCTTTGTTAGAGAGACTTCCCTTAAGCAGGAATACCTATCAGCTGACTTCAATCTAAAAAAGGTACAGCTCTAACACCCACAACTACCGGAATTTTCCCATGAGTGATCCCACCACCCCCACCTATGCTGTCACCTATAAGTTTTGCCAACCTCCCCTTCCCATACCTGTTGAGGTGCAGGCCATGTCTAGTGAAACCCGTCCTACTGATAGACTCCACCGACACCACTGAAATGTGACTCATGCCTTCTGTCATCAGCGCACCCCCAAGTCTCATGTTATTACGCCTGACGGCTATATTAAGATGAGGCCGATCGTGACGCTGAAACAGTTCCACGAAATGCACATTCGTGTTGCCAGTCTGAGTGGCTATCTTTTCCAGGTCACCATCTATGTCATACTTCCCATCCCTATCAATACTATTACCAGCCCCACCCACAATCACTACCTGATCCTCTTTAGTAAAATCCCTACATAACCCCCCTATGTTAAAAGTCACCTGAGCCAATCCTGCATTAGGCTTCACAATGCTGGTGACCTGGTACTCACTCCCCAAAACTTCCTGCAACTGCTGGCCTACACCTCTACCATGAGAACTACCTAACAGCAGAACCTTCTTCTTTCTCTTAGACTTTGCAACTGTCCTAGCCACCGTAACTGCTGAGGTCTGCTGCATACTTCCTACATCTACAGCTACTAGAGATTCCTCTCCACTAGACTCTGACAGTTGGTCATATCTATTACAAACACCAATAGTAAAACTATCTGAAAATCTCCTTCTCCTAGCAGATCTCTTGCCAACAGCCAGCTCCCATTCCCCAACCCCCTTCTCCCTCCTCATCCTATCTAGCTCCTCCTGTGCGTTTTTCAACTGCACCTGAAGGGCACAGATCTTACGCTCCTGCTCCTCTATCAACTTACTCTTGCTGCATAACCTGCAGTTCCAGGAGAGGATCTCACCAGAATGCCCACTGGCTTCCCCACTGCATTCCCCCCAGTGAAAATACTTCGAACAAGTCTCACACCGCAATCCACTACTCACAAACCTACGGCAAAGCCCACACTTCTCACTCATGGTAAAATTTTACAATTATTGAAACAAGAAAACAACTTTATCTAAGTTCCGCTACTACAATAAGAAGATGTTAAAAACTGACTACAATTATCACAAACTTGCTCTACAAGGGAAGTAACTACTATTTTTGAAAGTATTAATCAACAACAAATGAGAATATAACAAAATACTAACACAGAAAGAAAATCAAACGTCTAATGACAGTAACGAAACTGAAAGCAGTTCGCAAAAATTTCTTCTGAAGTTATTTCACCGGAAAACACCAAGAACACCGGTTGAAGACCACTAAAGTTCCTAAATAAAATACTATACACAAACAATTAATTAGTACTTAGCTTTCGATGCGCCGCTACAGCTGCAACTGGTCAGCGCGGAATGTAAACACGGGTAAGAGGTTAAGTTGCTCGATACGAAACACTCACAAATATCAGGCCACAACACACGAAATGCAGAGGTGAATGAAGAAACCACTAATAAGTCACTTATATAGTAAATATTATCACAAAAACAGTTAAAATATATATCTGAAAACTAAAAATAGATGAAAACTTAGAGAGCGATCTCACACGCAGTCACGCGCTTACGACGTCACACCAAAGATCCCATCCATTGCAATTGTGCATTGCATTGTGCATTGCAATCTAATATTGGTTTCCCAGGAGAAGCTCAAAGGACAGAAAATGAGAAGAGCCGCACTTCTTGTACTTAAGTAGTCGTTGTACCTTTTGTATTCATTCCCGAAGCAATTTCTGTGGTTCATTGTCAATGGTGACGATCAAGGGATAAAAAATCCTGCACTGATGCATCGGAATCTAATACTGGCTCCCAGGAGTAGCTCAGAGCACAGACAATGAGGAGTTTCCCTCCTCTTGTACTTAAGTCGGCTTTGTGCCTTCCGTATGCAATGCCGATGCAATTTCTGTGTTTCATCGTCAATGTTTGCGATCAAGGAATAAAAAACCTGCAGTGTTGCATCGGAATCTAATACTGGTCTCCCAGGAGTAGCTCAAATCACTGATAATGTGAAGAGTCACACTTCTTCTACTTAAGTTGGCATTGTGCCATTTGTATTCAATCCCGATGAAATATCTCTGTTTCATCGTTAATGTGAAAGTCCAATGGATAATAAGAACCTGCAGTGGTGCATCGGAATCTAATATAGGTCTCCCTGGAGAAGCTGAAAGCGCAGATAGTAAGAAGAGTCACACTTCTTGTACTTAGGTAGTCATTGTGCCTGTTGTATTCATTCCCGATGCGATTTATGGGTTTCTTCGTCAATGTTGACGATCTAGGGATAAAAAAATTTGCAGTGGTGCATCGTAATCTAATACTGGTCTTCCAGGAGTAGATCACAGCACTGATAATGAGAAGAGTCACACTTTTTACTTAAGTCGGCATTGTGCCCTTTGTGTTCAATCCCCATTCAATTTCTGTGTTTAATCGTCAATGTTGGCGATCAAGGGGAAAAAAAACCTGCAGTGGTGAATCAGAATCCAATACTGAACTCCCTGGAGAAGCTGAAAGCACAGATAGTGAGAAGAGTCACACTTCTTGTACTTCATTAGACATTGTGCCTGTTGAATTCATTCCCGATCTCAATTTCTGTGTTTCATCGTCAATGTTCACGATCAAGGGATAAAAAAAACTGCAGTGGTGAATCGAAGTCTAACACTGGTCTCGCAGGAGAAGCTCAAAGCAATGATAATTAAAAGAATTACACTTCTTGTACTTAAGTACGCATTGTGCCATTTGTATTCAATCCCGATGAAATATCTGTGTTTCATCGTTAATGTGAAACTCCAGGGGATACCGAAAACCTGCAGTGGTGCATCGGAAACTAATACTGGCCTCCCTGGAGAATCTGAAAGCACAGATAATGAGAAGAGTCACACTTCTTGTACTTAAGTAGTCATTGTGCCTTTCCTTTTCAATCGCAATGCAATTTCTGTGTTTCATCGTTAATGTGAAGGTCCAAGCGATACAGAAAACCTGCAGTGGTGCATCGGAATCTAATATTGGTGTCCCAGGAGAAGCTCAAAGGACAGAAAATGAGAAGAGCCGCACTTCTTGTACTTAAGTAGTCATTATGCCTTTTGTATTCATTCCCGATGCAATTTCTGTGTTTCATTGTCAATGGTGACGATCAAGAGATAAAGAATCCTGCACTGATGCATCGGAATCTAATACTGGCTCCCAGGAGTAGCTCAAAGCACAGACAATGAGGAGTTTCCCTCCTCTTGTACTTAAGTCGGCTTTGTGCCTTCCGTATGCAATGCCGATGCAATTTCTGTGTTTCATCGTCAATGTTGACGATCAAGGGATAAAAAACCTGCAGTGTTGCATCAGAATCTAATACTGGTCTCCCAGGAGTAGCTCAAATCACTGATAATGTGAAGAGTTACACTTCTTCTACTTAAGTTGGCATTGTGCCATTTGTATTCAATCCCCATGAAATATCTCTGTTTCATCGTTAATGAGAAAGTCCAGGGGATAAGAAGAACATGCAGTGGCCCATCGGTATCTAATATAGGTCTCCATGGAGAAGCTGAAAGCACAGATAGTAAGAAGAGTCACACTTCTTGAACTTAGGTAGTCATTGTGCCTGTTGTATTCATTCCCGATGCGATTTCTGTGTTTCTGCGTCAATGTTGACAATCTAGGGATAAAAAAATTTGCAGTGGTGCATCGGAATCTAATACTGGTCTCCCAGGAGTAGATCACAGCACTGATAATGAGAAGAGTCACACTTCTTGTACTTGAGTCGGCATTGTGAGCTTTGTGTTCAATCCCGATTCAATTTCTGTGTTTCATCGTCAATGTTGACGATCAAGGGATAAAAAAACCTGCAGTGGTGCATCGGAATCTAATACTGGTCTCCCAGGAGTAGCTCAAAGCACTGATAATGTACAGTCTCCCGCCTCCAGTACTTAAGTCGGCTTTGTGCATTTTGTATTCAATCCCGATGCAATTACTGTGTTTCATCGTCAATGTAGACGATCAAGGGATAAAAAACTTGCAGTGGTGCAACGGAATCTAATACTGGTCTCCCAGGAGAAGCTCGGAGCACAGACAATGAGGAGTCTCCCTCCTCTTGTACTTAAGCCGGCTTTGTGCGTTTTGTATTCAATCCCGTTGCAAATTCTGTGTTTCATCGTCAATGTTGACGATCAAGGGATAAAAAAATCTGCAGTGGTGCATCGGAATCTAATACTGCTCTCCCAGGAGTAGCTCAAAGTTGGCATTGTGCCCTTTGTATTCAATCCCGATGAAATGTCTGTGTTTCAGCGTTAATGTGAAAGCCCAAGGGATACCGAAAACCTGCCGTCGTGCATCGGAATCTAATACTGGTCTCCCAGGAGAAGCTCAAAGCACAGACAGTGAGGAGTCTCCCTCCTCTTCTACTTAAGTCGGCTTTCTGTCTTCTCTATTTAATGCCAATGGAATTTCTGTGTTACATAGTCAATGTGAAGGTCCAAGGGATACAGAAACCTGAAGTGGTGCATCGGAATCTAATACTGGTCTCCCAGGTGTAGGTCAAAGCACTGATAATGAGAAGAGTCACACTTCTTGTACTTACGTCGGCATTGTGCCATTTGTATTCAATCCCATTGAAATATCTGTGTTTCATCGTTAATGTGAAAGCCCAGGGGATACCGAAAACCTGCAGTGGTGCATCGGAATCTAATACTGGTCTCCCAGGAGAAGCTCAAAGCACAGACAATGAGGAGTCTTCCTCCTCATGTACTTAAGTCGGCTTTGTGCCTTTTCTATTCAATCCCAATGCAATTTCTGTGTTTCATCGTCAATGGGAAGGTCCAAGAGATACAGAAAAACTGCAGTGGTGCATCGGAATCTAATACTGGTCTCCCAGGAGTAGCTCAAAACACTGATAATGAGAAGAGTCACACTTCTTGTCCTTAAGTCTGTATTGTGTCATATGTAGTCAATCCTGATGAAATATCTGTGTTTCATCGTTAATGTGAAAGTCCAGGGGATACCGAAAACCTGCAGTTGTGCATCGGAATCTAATACTGGTCTCCCTGGAGAAGCTGAAACCACAGATAATGAGAAGAGTCACACTTCTTGCACTTATGTAGTCATTGTGCCTTTTGTCTTCATTTGCGATGCAATTTCTGTGTTTCATCGTCAATGTTGACGATCAAGGGATAACAAAACTTGCAGTGGTGCATCGGAATTTAATACTGGCCTCATAGGAGAAGCTCAAAGCACAGACAATGAGAATAGTCACACTTCTTGTACTTAAGTACTCATTGTGACTTTTGTATTCATTCCCGATTCAATTTCTGTGTTTCATCGTCAATGCTGACGATCATGGGATAAGAAAACCTGCAGTGGTGCATCGGATTCTAATACTGGTCTCCCAGGAGACGCTCAAAGCACAGACAATGAGGAGTCTCCCTCCTCTTGTACTTAAGTCGCCTTTGTGCCTTTTCTATTCAATCCCAATGCAATTTCTGTGTTTCATCGTCAATGAGAAGGTCCAAGGGATACAGAAAACCTGCATTGGTGCATCGCAATCTAATACTGGTCTCCCAGGAGATTCTCAAAGCACAGACAATGAGGAAAGTTCCTCCTCTTGTACTTAAGTCGGCATTGTGCGTTTTCTATTCAATCCAATTGCAATTTCTATGTTTCACCCTCAGATGAAGGTCCAAGGGGTACTGAAAACCTGCAGTGGTGCATCGTAGTTTAATACTGGCATCCCAGGAGTAGCTCAAAGCACTGATAATTAGGAGTCTCCCTCCTCTTGTACTTAAGTCGGCATTGTACCTTTTCTATTCAATCCCAATGCAATTTCTGTGTTTCATCGTCAATGTTGACGACAAGGGATACAGAAACCCTGCAGTGGTGCATCAGAATCTAATACTGGTCTCCCAGGAGAAGCTCAAAGCACATACAATGAGGAGTCTCCCTCCTCTTGTAATTAAGTCGGCATTGTGCCCTTTCTATTCAATCCCAAAGCAATTTCTGTGTTTCATCGTCAATGTTGACGATTGAGGAATAAAAAACCCTGAAGTGGTGCATCGGAATCTAATACTGGTCTCCCAGGAATAGCTCAAAGCACTGATAATGAGAAGAGTCACACTTCTTGTACTTAAGTCGGCATTGTGCCATTTGTACTCAATCCTGATGAAATATCTGTGTTTCATCGTTAATGTGAAAGCCCAGGGGATACCGAAAACTTGCAGTTGTGCATCGGAATCCAATACTGGTCTCCCAGGAGTAGCACAAAGCACTGATAATGAGAAGAGTCACACTTCTTGTACTTAAGTCGGCATCGTGCCATTTGTACTCAATCCTGATGAAATATCTGTGTTCCATCGTTAATGTGAAAGCCCAGGAGATACCGAAAACCTGCAGTGGTGCATCGGAATCTAATACTGGTCTCCCTGGAGAAGCTGAAAGCACACATAATGAGAAGAGTCACACTTCTTGTACTTAGGTAGTCATTGTGCCAGTTGTATTCATTCCCGATGCAATTTCTGTGTTTCTTCGTCAGTGTTGACGATCTAGGGATAAAAAAACTTGCAGTGGTGCAGCGGAATCTAATACTGGTCTCCCAGGAGTAGCTAAAAGCACTGATAATGAGATGAGTCACACATCTTGTACTTAAGGGGCTCCGGAAAGTCTCAAAATCACGAAAAGTTCAATTTTTACTTTATTGCGTTTTCTGAATCTGCAGACTATTACCTTTTAATAGATATATAATTTATTCAATTCCGAAGACTACAACTATTTTTAATTTTTTTTTGAAATGTGTTCTACATGGGCGTGACCCGCTGTGGCGCTGTTAAACTGCTGTCAAATGGTGTTCATCAGGTACATGTTAGTGATGTGAGATAAAGTATGAGTTGTGGCTAACCTGTTATGTTTCAATATATATCGCTGGTGTGATAGTCGATTGTTTCATGTTTATTTACTCTGTCGTTATCTCGAAAATATTCGTAATTAATTCTGTTTCTTGAGTCTCTGTTTTGTTGAAGTATAATAATGAATAAAAGTAAAGTTATTAGAAATTCTTTGATGGCTTTTAAGAAAAGGAGAAATGTTGGAAAGCCAAAGGTATGTGTTATTACTGTAAACAATAAAGTCGATAACCAAGTGAGTGAACCTAACCTCTCAAGTACACCTGCCCAGAGCAGTCAAAGTGGGAAAGAATATACTTCGCAGAAGAAGCTTGGTCCAATGAGTGAAAACTATGAATGTTTTATGGGCGAATCGGATGTGCATGAAATATTTGATTTGTCGGTTCTCAAAGGAATTTTTCCACACTGTGTAAGATGTATTCTTTGTAGTGAAGTTGGTCCGGAACTCTCCATAATAAAGCACGTAGAACGTGCTAGAGAAATACAACTGAAATGTGATAAGTGTTCATACATGACCACCTTTTTGGAACAGTGTTGCAGTAACTGCAACTGAAGATAATGGTAGCAAAATCTATGAACACAACAACGAGCGATGCTTGCTTTAGGCAAGGAACGCCTTCGGGCTGCAGACAGGGCTGTAAAGACTCTAGAAATACAAGCAAGAGGAAACAGGAGGAGGAAGAAGAGGAAGCTGGAGGAGCAGTTAGCAGAGGATTAAGATAATCCATCCTATGGACCTGGAATGCACTAAAATGATAATCCAATCTTTGTCGCCAGATTCCCAAAACTTTCATTTTCTCATACTAATTATATGTTTTCTAAGGATCTTCCAAACATATTTGTTTCAAACTTTCAGTAAATGTTACACAGTACCTTCTGCATAATTAAATACAGCCTTTTTCCAAAATACTGTATATTTTTGAATATATAAATAAAAAATTGCAAAAATATGTTATGAATTTTCATTACAATTGAAAAAAAATCATCTTTAATAACTGAACTAAAATTTTGTAAAATCCCTGTGTTAAGTTGTGGCCCATCTTCCAATATATAAACTGTAAAAAGTTTAACTTCCTACCTCAAATACTTTGTGAGGAAAGATGTTATTTATAAGCATTATCTTAACATTGTAGGTATAGGGCGTTCCGGACCCCCTTAAATCGGCATTCTGCCTTTTGTATTAAATCCCGATTAAATTTCTGTGTTTAATCGTGAATGCTGACGATCAAGGGATAAAAAAAATTGCAGTGGTGCATCGGAATCTAATACTGGTCTCCCACGAGAAGCTCAAAGCACAGACCATGAGGAGTATCCCTCCTCTTGTACTTAAGTCGGCATTGTGCCTTTTCTATTCAATCCCAATGCAATTTCTGTGTTTCATCGTCAATGTTGACGATCAAGGGATACAGAAACCCTGCAGTGGTGCATCAGAATCTAATAGTGGTCTCCCAGGAATAGCTCAAAGCACTGATAATGAGAAGAGTCACACTTCTTGTACTTAAGTCGGCATTGTGCCATTTGTACTCAATCCTGATGAAATATCTTTGTTTCATCGTTAATGTGAAAGCCCAGGGGATACCGAAAACTTGCAGTGGTGCATCGGATTCTAATACTGGTCTCTCAGGAGTTGCTCAAAGCACTGATAAAGAGAAGAGTCACACTTTTTGTACTTAAGTCAGCATTGTGCCATTTGTACTCAATCCTGATGAAATAATTGTGTTTCAATGTTAATGTGAAAGCCCAGGAGATACCGAAAACCTGCAGTGGTGCATCGGAATCTATTACTGGTCTCCCAGGAGAAGCTCCAAGCACAGACAATGAGGAGTCCCCTACGTCTTGTACTTAAGTCGGCATTGTGACTTTTCTATTCAATCCCAATGCAATATCTGTGTTTCATCGTCAATGTGAAGGTCCAAGGGATACAGAAACCCTGCAGTGGTGCAACGGAATCTAATACTGGTCTCCCAGGAGTAGGTCATAGAACTGATAGTGAGAAGAGTCACACTTTTTGAACTTAAGTCGGCATTGTGCCATTTGTACTCAATCCTGATGAAATATCTGTGTTTCATCGTTAATGTGGAAGCCCAGGGGTTACCGAAAACCAGCGGTGGTGCATCGGAATCTAATACTGGTCATCCAGGAGAAGCTCAATGCACAGACAATGAGGAGTCTCCCTCCTCTTGTACTTAAGTCGGCAATGTGCGTTTTCCAATCAATCCCAATCCAATTCCTGTGTTTCATCGTCAATGTGAAGGTCCAAGGGGTACAAAAAACCGGCAGTGGTGCATCGGAATCTAATACTGGTCTCCCAGGAGTAGCTCAAAGCACTGATAATGAGGAGTCTCCTTCCTCTTGTACTTAAGTCGGCATTGTGCCTTTTCTATTCAATCGCGATGCAATGTCTGTGTTTCAGCGTCAATGTTGCTGATCAAGGGATGCAGAAACTCTGCAGTGGTGGATCGGAATAAAATAGTAGTCTCCCAGGAGTAGCTTAAAGCACTGATAATTAGAAGAGTCACACTTCTTGTACTTAAGTCGGCATTGTGCCAGTTGTATTCAATCCCGATGAAATATCTGTGTTTCATCGTTAATGTGAAAGCCCAGGGGATACCGAAAACCTGCAGTGGTGCATCAGAATCTAATACTGGTCTCCCTGGAGAAGCTGAAAGCACAGATAGTGAGAAGAGTCACACTTCTTGTACTTAAGTAGTCATTATGAATGTTGAATTCATTCCTGTCGCAATTTCTGTGTTTCATCGTCAGTGTTGACGGTCAAGGGATAAAAAAAACCCTGGTTGGTGCATCTGAATCTAATACTGGTCTCCCAGGAATAGCACAAAGCACTGATAATGAGAAGAGTCACACGTCTTGTACTTATGTACACATTGTGCCATTTGCATTCAAACCCGATGAAATATCTGTCAGTCATCGTAAATGTGGAAGTCCAAGGGATACCGAAAATCTGCAGTGGTGGATCGGAATCTAAAACTGGTGTCCCTGGAGAAGCTGAACGCACTGTTAATGAGAAGAGTCACACTTCTTGTACTTAAGTAGTTATTGTGCCTGTTGTATTCATTCACGATGGAATTTATATGTATCATCGTCAATGTTGGCGATCAAGGGATACAGAAAACCTGCAGTTGTGCGTCGGAATCTAATACTGGTGTCGCAGGAGTAACTAAAAGCACTGATAATGAGGAGTCTCCCTCCTCTTGCACTTAAATCGGCTTTGTGCCTTTTGTATTCAATCCCGATGCAATTTCTGTGTTTCATCGTCAATGCTGACGATAAAGGTATAAAAAAACCTGCGGTGGTGCATCGGAATCTAGTACTTGTCACCCGGCAGTAGCTAAAGCACTGATAATGAGGAGTCTCCCTCCTCTTGTACTTAAGTCGGCATTGTGCCTTTTCTATTCAATCCCAATGCAATATTTGTGTCTCATAGTCTATGTGAAGGTCCAAGGGATTCTCAAACCATGCAGTTTTGGATCGGAATCTAATACTGGTCTCCCAGGAGAAGCTCAAAACACAGACAATGAGGAGTCTCCCTCCTCTTGTACTTAAGTCGGCTTTGTGCCTATTCTATTCAATCCCAATGCAATTTCAGTGTTTCATCGTCAATGCGAATGTCAGAGGGATACAGAAAAACTGCAGTGGTGCATCGGAATCTAATACTGGTCTCCCAGGAGAAGCTCAAAGCACATACAATGAGGAGTCTCCCTCCTCTTGTAATTAAGTCGGCATTGTGCCCTTTCTATTCAATCCCAATGCAATTTCTGTGTTTCATCGTCAATGTTGACGATTGAGGAATAAAAAACCCTGAAGTGGTGCATCGGAATCTAATACTGGTCTCCCAGGAATAGCTCAAAGCACTGATAATGAGAAGAGTCACACTTCTTGTACTTAAGTCGGCATTGTGCCATTGGTACTCAATCCTGATGAAATATCTGTGTTTCATCGTTAATGTGAAAGCCCAGGGGATACCGAAAACTTGCAGTTGTGCATCGGAATCCAATACTGGTCTCCCAGGAGTAGCTCAAAGCACTGATAATGAGAAGAGTCACACTTCTTGTACTTAAGTCGGCATCGTGCCATTTGTACTCAATCCTGATGAAATATCTGTGTTCCATCGTTAATGTGAAAGCCCAGGAGATACCGAAAACCTGCAGTGGTGCATCGGAATCTAATACTGGTCTCCCTGGAGAAGCTGAAAGCACACATAATGAGAAGAGTCACACTTCTTGTACTTAGGTAGTCATTGTGCCAGTTGTATTCATTCCCGATGCAATTTCTGTGTTTCTTCGTCAGTGTTGACGATCTAGGGATAAAAAAACTTGCAGTGGTGCAGCGGAATCTAATACTGGTCTCCCAGGAGTAGCTAAAAGCACTGATAATGAGATGAGTCACACATCTTGTACTTAAGGGGCTCCGGAAAGTCTCAAAGTCACGAAAAGTTCAATTTTTACTTTATTGCGTTTTCTGAATCTGCAGACTATTACCTTTTAATAGATATATAATTTATTCAATTCGGAAGACTACAACTATTTTTAAATTTTTTTTGAAATGTGTTCTACATGGGCGTGACCCGCTGTGGCGCTGTTAAACTGCTGTCAAATGGTGTTCATCAGGTACATTTTAGTGATGTGAGATAAAGTATGAGTTGTCGCTAACCTGTGATGTTTCAATATATATCGCTGGTGTGATAGTCGATTGTTTCATGTTTATTTACTCTGTCGTTATCTCGAAAATATTCGTAATTAATTCTGTTTCTTGAGTCTCTGTTTTGTTGAAGTATAATAATGAATAAAAGTAAAGTTATTAGAAATTCTTTGATGGCTTTTAAGAAAAGGAGAAATGTTGGAAAGCCAAAGGTATGTGTTATTACTGTAAACAATAAAGTCGATAACCAAGTGAGTGAACCTAACCTCTCAAGTACACCTGCCCAGAGCAGTCAAAGTGGGAAAGAATATACTTCGCAGAAGAAGCTTGGTCCAATGAGTGAAAACTATGAATGTTTTATGGGCGAATCGGATGTGCATGTAATATTTGATTTGTCGGTTCTCAAAGGAATTTTTCCACACTGTGTAAGATGTATTCTTTGTAGTGAAGTTGGTCCGGAACTCTCCATAATAAAGCACGTAGAACGTGCTAGAGAAATACAACTGAAATGTGATAAGTGTTCATACATGACCACCTTTTTGGAACAGTGTTGCAGTAACTGCAACTGAAGATAATGGTAGCAAAATCTATGAACACAACAACGAGCGATGCTTGCTTTAGGCAAGGAACGCCTTCGGGCTGCAGACAGGGCTGTAAAGAGTCTAGAAATACAAGCAAGAGTAAACAGGAGGAGGAAGAAGAGGAAGCTGGAGGAGCAGTTAGCAGAGGATTAAGATAATCCATCCTATGGACCTGGAATGCACTAAAATGATAATCCAATCTTTGTCGCCCGATTCCCAAAACTTTTATTTTCTCATACTAATTATTTGTTTTCTAAGGATCTTCCAAACATATTTGTTTCAAACTTTCAGTAAATGTTACACAGTACCTTCTGCATAATTAAATACAGCCTTTTTCCAAAATACTGTATATTTTTGAATATATAAATAAAAAATTGCAAAAATATGTTATGAATTTTCATTACAACTGAAAAAAAAAATCATCTTTAATAACTGAACAAAAATTTTGTGAAATCCCTGTGTTAAGTTGTGGCCCGTCTTCCAATATTTAAACTGTAAAAGTTCAACTTCCTACCTCAAATACTTTGTGAGGAAAGATGTTATTTATAAGCATTATCTTAACATTGTAGGTATAGGGCGTTCCGGACCCCCTTAAGTCGGCATTCTGCCTTTTGTACGAAATCCCGATGAAACTCCTGTGTTTAATCGTGAATGCTGACGATCAAGGGATAAAAAAAATTGCAGTGGTGCATCGGAATCTAATACTGGTCTCCCACGAGAAGCTCAAAGCACAGACCATGAGGAGTCTCCTTCCTCTTGTACTTAAGTCGGCATTGTGCCTTTTCTATTCAATCCCAATGCAATTTCTGTGTTTCATCGTCAATGTTGACGACCGAGGGATACAGAAACCCTGCAGTGGTGCATCAGAATCTAATAGTGGTCTCCCAGGAATAGCTCAAAGCACTGATAAAGAGAAGAGAGACACTTCTTGTACTTAAGTCGGCATTGTCCCACTTGTACTCAATCCTGATGAAATATCTTTGTTTCATCGTTAATGTGAAAGCCCAGGGGATACCGAAAACTTGCAGTGGTGCATCGGATTCTAATACTGGTCTCTCAGGAGTTGCGCAAAGCACTGATAAAGAGAAGAGTCACACTTTTTGTACTTAAGTCGGCATTGTGCCATTTGTACTCAATCCTGATGAAATAATTGTGTTTCAATGTTAATGTGAAAGCCCAGGAGATACCGAAAACCTGCAGTGGTGCATCGGAATCTATTACTGGTCTCCCAGGAGAAGCTCAAAGCACAGACAATGAGGAGTCCCCTACGTCTTGTACTTAAGTCGGCATTGTGACTTTTCTATTCAATCCCAATGCAATATCAGTGTTTCATCGTCAATGTGAAGGTCCAAGGGATACAGAAACCCTGCAGTGGTGCATCGGAATCTAATACTGGTCTCCCAGGAGTAGGTCAAAGAACTGATAGTGAGAAGGGTCACACTTTTTGAACTTAAGTCGGCATTGTGCCATTTGTACTCAATCCTGATGAAATATCTGTGTTTCATCGTTAATGTGAAAGTCCAGAGGATACCGAAAATCTGCAGTGGTGGTTCGGAATCTAATACTGGTCTCCCTGGAGAAGCTGAAAGCACTGATAATGAGAAGAGTCACACTTCTTGTACTTAAGTAGTTATTGTACCTGTTGTATTCATTCACGATGTAATTTCTATGTTTCATTGTTAATGTTGACGATCAAGGGATACAGAAATCCCGCAGTGGTGCATCGGAATCTAATACTGGTCTCCCAGGAGAAGCTCAAAGCACAGACAATTAGGAGTCCCCACCTCTTGTACTTAAGTCGGCATTGTGCCATTTCTATTCAATCCCAATGCAATATCTGTGTTTCATCGTCAATGTGATGGTCCAAGGGATACAGAAACCCTGCAGTGGTGCATCGGAATCTAATACTGATCTTTTAGGAGTAGCTCAAAGCACTGATAATGAGGAGAGTCAAACTTCTTGTACTTAAGTCGGCATTGTGCCATTTGTATTTAATCCCTGATGAAATATCTGTGTTTCATCCTTAATGTGAAAGCCCAGGGGATACCGAAAACCTGCAGTGTTGAATCGGAATCTAGTACTGGTCTCCGAGGAGAAGCCTAAACACAGACAATGAGGAGTCCCCCTCCTCTTGTACTTAAGTCGGCATTGTGCGTTTTGTATTCAGTCCCAATCCAATCTTTGTGTCTCATCGTCAATGTGAATGTCCAAGGAGTACAGAAAACCTCCAATGGTGCATCGGAATCTAATTCTGGTCTTTTCGGAGTAGCTCAATGCACTGATAATGAGGAGTCTCCCTCCTCTTTTACTTAAGTCGGCATTGTGCGTTTTCTATTCAGTCCCAATTCAATCTTTGTGTCTCATCGTCAATGTGAAAGTCCAAGGGGTACAGAAAACCTGCAGTGGTGCATCGGAATCTAATACTGGTCTTTTAGGAGTGGCTCAAAGCACTGATAATGAGGAATCACCTTCCTATTGTACTTAAGTGGGCATTGCTCATTTTTTATTCATTCCCAATGTAATTTCAGTGTTTCATCGTCTGTGTTGACGATCAAGGGATACAGAAACCCTGCACTGGTGCATCGAAATCTAATACTGGTCTCCCAGGAGTAGCTCAAACCACTGATAACGAGAAGAATCACACTTCTTGTACTTAAGTCGGCATTGTGCCTGTTGTTCTCATTACCGATGAAATATCTGTGTTTCATCGTTAATGTGAAAGCCAAGGGGATACCGAAAACCTGTACTGGTGCATCGGAATCTAATACTGGTCTCCCAGGAGAAGCTCAAAGCACAGCCAATGAGGAGTCTCCCTCTTCTTTTACTTAAGTCGGCATTGTGCACTTTGTATTCAATCCCAATGGAATTTCTGTGTTTCATCGTCATTGAGAAAGTCCAAGGGATACATAAACCCTGCAGTGGCGCATCGGAATCTAATACTGGTATCCCAGGAGGAGCTCAAAGCACTGATAATGAGGAGTCTCCCTCCTCTTGTAGTTAAGTCGGCTTTGTGCCTTTTGTATTCAATCCCGATGCAATTCCTGTGTTTCATCGTCAATGTTGACGATCAAGGGATAAAAAACTTGCAGTGGTGCATCGGAATCTAATACTGGTCCCCCAGGAGAAGCTCCGAGCACAGACACTGAGGAGTCTCCATCCTCTTGTACTTAAGTCAGTTTTGTGCATTTTGTATTCAATTCCAATGCAATTTCTGTGTTTCATCGACAATGTTGACGATCAAGTGATAATAAACCTGCAGTGGTGCATCGGAATTTAATACTAGTCCCCAAGGAGTAGCTCAAAGCACTGATAATGAGGAGTCTCCCTCCGCTTGTACTTAAGTAGTCATTGTGCCTGTTGTATTCATTCCCGATGCAATTTCTGTGTTTCATCGTCAATGTTGACGATCAAGGGATTAAAAAACTGAAGTGGTGCATCGGAATCTAATACTGGACGCCCAAGAGAAGCTCAAGGCACAGACAATGAGGAGTCTTCCTCCTTATGTTCTTAAGTCCGCATTATGCCTTTTCTATTCAATCCCGATGCAATTCCTGTGTTTCAACGTCAATGTTGACGATCAAGGGATATAAAAACCCGCAGTGGTGCATTGGAATCTAATACTGGTCTCCCTGGAGAAGCTCAAAGCACAGACTATGAGGAGAGTCCCTCCTCTTGTACTAAGGTCGGCTTTGTGCGTTTTCTATTCAAACCCGTTGCAATTTCTATGTTTCATCTTCGATGTGAAGGTCCAAGGGGTACAGAAAACCTGCAGTGGAGCATCGGAATCTAATACTGGTATCTCAGGAGAAGCTGAAAGCATAGAAAATAAAGAGTCTCCCTCCTCTTGTACTTAAGTCGGCATTGTGCCTTTTCTATTCAATCCCAATGCAATATCTGTGTTTCATCGTCAATGTTGACTATCAAGGGATACAGAAACACTGCAGTGGTGCATCGGAATCTAATACTCGCTCCGTGGAGTATCTCAAAGCACTGACAATTGAGAGACTCCCTCCTCTTGTATTTCAGTCGGTATTGTGCCTCTTCTATTCAATCCTAATGCAATTTCTGTGTTTTATCGTCATTGCTGACGATCAAGGGATTAAGAAACCCTGTAGTGGTGCATCGGCATCTAATTCTGGTCTCCCAGGAGTAGCTCCAAGCACTGATAATGAGAAGAGTCACACTTCTTGCACATAAGTCGGCATTGTGCCATTTGTATTCAATCCCGATGAAATATCTGTGTTTTATCGTTAATGTGAAAGCCCAGGGGTACTGGCAACCTCCAGTGGTGCATCAGAATCTAATAATGGTGTCCCAGAAGAAGCTCAAAGCACAAACTATGACGAGTCTCCCTCCTCTTATACTTAAGTCGGCATTGTGCCTTTTCTGTTCAATCCCAATGCAATTTCTGTGTTTCATCGTCAATGTGAAGGTCCAAGGGATACAGAAACCTTGCAGTGGTGCATCAGAATCTAATACTGGTCTCGCAGGAGTAGCTCAAAGCACTGATATTCATAGGAGTCACACATCTTGTACTTATGTCGGCATTGTGCCATTTGTACTCAATCCTGATGAAATATCTGTGTTTCATCGTTAAAGTGACAGCCCAGGGGATACCGAAAACCTGCAGGGTGCATCGGAATCTAATCCTGGTCTCCCAGGAGAAGCTCAAAGCACAGACAATGATGAGTCCCCTCGTCTTGTACTTATGTCGGCATTGTGCCTTTTCTATTCAATCCCTATGCAATTTCTGTGTTTCATCGTCAATGTGAAGGTCCAAGGGATACAGAAACCATTCAGTGGTGCATCGGAATCTATTACTGGTCTTATAGGAGTAGCTCAATACACAGATAATGAGAAGAGTCACACTTCTTGAACATAAGTCGGCATTGTGCCATTTGTATTCAATCACGATGAATTATCTGTGTTTCATCGTTACTGTGAAAGCCCAGGGGATACCGAAAACCTGCAGTGGTGCTCGGAATCTAATACTGGTCTCTCAGGAGAAGCTCAAAGCACAGACAATGAGGATTCTCCCTCCTCTTGTACTTAAGTCGGCATTGTGCCTTTTCTATTCAATCCCTATGCAATTTCTGTGTTTCATCGTCGATGTGAAGGTCCAAGGGATACAGAAACGCTTCAGTGGTGCATCGGAATCTAATACTGGTCTCCCAGGAGTAGCTCAATACACTGATAATGAGAGGAGTCACACTTCTTGTACTTAAGTCGGCATTGTGCCATTTGTAATCAATCCCGATCAAATATCTGTGTTTCATCGTTAATGTGACAGCCCAGGGGATATCGAAAACCTGCAGTGGTGCATCGGAATCTAATACTGGTCTCCCAGGGGTAACTCGATGCACTGATAATGATAAGAGTCACACTTCTTGTACTTATGTCGGCATTGTGCCAATTGCATTCAATTCCGAAGAAATATCTGTGTTTCATCGTTGATGTGAAAGCCCAGGGGATACCGAAAACATGCAGTGGTGCATCGGAAACTAATACTGGTCTCCCAGGAGAAGCTCAAAACACAGACAATGAGGAGTCTCCCTCCTCTTGTACTTAAGTAGTCATTGTGCCTGTTGTATTCATTCCCGATGCAATTTCTGTGTTTCATCGTCAATGTTGAAGATCAAGGGATCAAAAAACGGAAGCGGTGCATCGGAATCTAATACTGGTCGCCCAAGAGAAGCTCAAGGCACAGACAATGAGGAGTCTCAATCCTCTTGTTCTTAAGTCCGCATTATGCCTTTTCTATTCAATCCCGATGCAATTTTTGTGTTTCGCCGTCAATGTTGACGAACAAGGGATATAAAAACCTGCAGTGGTGCATCGGAATCTAATACTGGTCTCCCTGGAGAAGCTCAAAGCACAGAAAATGAGGAGAGTCCCTCCACTAGTACTTAAGTCGGCTTTGTGCGTTTTCTATTCAACCCCGTTGCAATTTCTATGTTCCATCTTCAATGTGAAGGTCCAAGGGGTACAGAAAACCTGCAGTGGTGCATCGGAATCTTATACTGGTCTCCCAGGAGTAGCTCAAAGCACTGATAATGAAGAGTCTCCCTCCTCTTGCACTTAAGTCGGCATTGTACCATTTGTATTCAATGCCGATGAAATATCTGTGTTTCATCGTTAATGTGAAAGCACAGGGGATACCGAAAACCTCCACTGTGCATAGGAATCTAATACTGGTCTCCCAGGGGTAACTCGATGCGCTGATAATGATAAGAGTCACACTTTTGTACTTATGTCGGCATTGTGCCAATTGCATTCAATTCCGAAGAAATATCTGTGTTTCATCGTTGATGTGAAAGCCCAGGGCATACCGAAAACATGCAGTGGTGCATCGGAATCTTATACTGGTCTCCCAGGAGAAGCTCAAAGCACAGACAATGAGGAGTATCCCTCCACTTGTACTTAAGTCTTCATTGTGCCTTTTGTATACAATCCCGATGCAATATCTGTGTTTCATCGTCAATGTTGACGATCAAGGGATAAAAAACCTGCAGTGTTACATCTGAATCTAATACTGGTCTCCCAGGGGTAGCTCGAAGCACTGATAATGAGAAGAGTCACACTTCTTGTACTTATGTAGTCATTGTGCCCTTTGTATTCATTTGCGATGTAATTTCTGTGTTTCATCGTCAATGTTGACGATCAAGGGATCAACAAACCTGCATTGGTGCATCGGAATCTAAAATTGGCCCCCAGGAGTAGCTCAAGGCGCAGACAGTGAGGAGTCTCCCTCCCCTTTACTTAAGTCGGCTTTGTGCCTTTTGTATTAGATCCCGATGCAATTTCTGTGTTTCATCATCAATGTTGACGATCAAGGGATAAAAAAACTTGCAGAGTGTCATCGGAATTTAATACTGGTCTCGCAGGAGAAGCTCAAGCGCAGACAATGAGAGGAGTCACACTTCTTGTACTTAAGTAGTGTTTGTGCCTTTTGTATTAATTCCCGATGCAATTTCTGTGTTTCATCGTCAATGCTGACGATCAAGGGATAGAGAAACCTGCAGGGTGCATCGGAATCTAATACTGACTCCCAGGAGTAGCCAAAACAACAGACAATGATGAGTTTCCCTCCTCTTGTACTTAAGTCGGCTTTGTGCCTTTTGATTTCAATCCCGATGCAATTTCTGTGTTTCATCGTCAATGTCGACGATCAAGGGATAAAAAAACCTGAGGTGGTGCATCAGAATCTAATACTGGTCTCCCAGGAGTAGCTCAAAGCACTGATAATGAGGAGTCTCCCTCCTCTTGTACTTAAGTCGGCATTGTGCCTTTTCTATTCAATCCTAATGCAATTTCTGTGTTTCATCGTCAATGTTGACGACAAGGGATACTGTAACCCTGCAGTGGTGCATCGGAATCTAATACTGGTCTCCCAGGAGTAGCGCAAAGCATTGATAATGAGAAGAGTCACACTTCTGTATGTAAGTCGCCATTGTGCCATTTTCATTCAATTCCGATGAAATATTTGTTTTTTATTGTTAATGTGAAAGCCCAGGGGATACCGAAATCCTGTAGTGGTGCATCGGAATCTAATACTGGTCCCCCAGGAGAAGCTCAAAGCACACACAATGCGGAGTCTCCTTCCTCTTGTACTTAAGTCGGCATTGTGCCCTTTCTATTCAATCCCAATGCAATTTCTGCGTTTCATCGTCAATGTGAAAGTCCAAGGGATACAGAAACCCTGCAGTGGTGCATCGGAATATAATACTGGTCTCCCAGGAGTAGCTCAAAGCACTGATAATGAGAAGAGTCACACTTCTTGTACTTAAGTCGGCATTGTGCCATTTGTATTCAATCCCGATGAAATATCTGTGTTTTATCGTTAATGTGAAAGCCCAGGGGATACCGAAATCCAGCAGTAGTGCATCGGAATTTAATACTGGTCTCCCAGAAGAAGCTCAAAGCACATACAATGAGGAGTCTCCCTCCTCTTGTACTTAAGTCGGCTTTGTGCCTTTTGTATTCAATCCCGATGTAATTTCTGTGTTTCATCGTCAGTGTTGAAGATCAACGGATAAGAAACTTGCAGCGGTGAATCGGAATCTAATACTGGTCTCCCAGGAGTAGCTCAAAGCACTGATGATGAGAAATCTCCCTCCTCTAGTACTTAGGTCGGCATTGTGGCTTTTCTATTCAACCCCAATGCAATTTATGTGTTTCATCGTCAATGTTGACGATCAAGGGATAAAAAACCTGCAGTGGTACAATGGAATCTAACACTGGTCTCCCAGGAGTAACTCAAAGCACTTATAATGAGAAGAGTCACACTTCTTGCACTTATGTTGTCATTGTGCCTTTTGTATTCATTTTCGATGCAATTACTGTGTTTCATCGTCAATGCTGACGATCAAGAGATAAAAAAACTTGCAGTGGTGCATCGGAATGTAATACTGGTCTCACAGGAGAAGCTCTAAGCACAGACAATGAGATGAGTCACACTTCATGTACTTAACTAGTCATTGTGACTTTTGTATTCATTCCCGATTCAATTACTGTGTTTCATCGTCAATGCTGACGATCTAGGGATAAAACAACCTGCAGTGGTGCATCGGAATCTAATACTGGTCTGCCAGGAGAAGCTCAAAAGACAGACAATGAGGAGAGTCCATCCTTTTGTACTTAAGTCGTCATTGTGCGTTTTCTATTCAATCCCGTTGCAATTTCTATGTTTCATCTTCCATATGAAGGTCCAACTGGTACTGACAACTTGCTGTGGTGCATCTTAATCTAATACTGGTCTCCCAGGAGTAGCTCAAAGCACTGATAATGAGGAGTCTCCCTCCTCTTGTACTTAAGTTGGCATTGTGCCTTTTCTATTCAATCCTAATGCAATTTTTGTGTTTCATCGTCAATGGTGACGACAAGGGATACTGTAACCCTGCAGTGGTGCATCGGAATCTAATACTGGTCTCCCAGGAGTAGCGCAAAGCATTGATAATGAGAAGAGTCACACTTCTGTATGTAAGTCGCCATTGTGCCATTTTCATTCAATTCCGATGAAATATTTGTTTTTTATTGTTAATGTGAAAGCCCAGGGGATACCGAAATCCTGTAGTGATGCATCGGAATCTAATACTGGTCCCCCAGGAGAAGCTCAAAGCACACACAATGCGGAGTCTCCTTCCTCTTGTACTTAAGTCGGCATTGTGCCCTTTCTATTCAATCCCAATGCAATTTCTGCGTTTCATCGTCAATGTGAAAGTCCAAGGGATACAGAAACCGTGCAGTGGTGCATCGGAATATAATACTGGTCTCCCAGGAGTAGCTCAAAGCACTGATAATGAGAAGAGTCACACTTCTTGTACTTAAGTCGGCATTGTGCCATTTGTATTCAATCCCGATGAAATATCTGTGTTTTATCGTTAATGTGAAAGCCCAGGGGATACCGAAATCCAGCAGTAGTGCATCGGAATTTAATACTGGTCTCCCAGGAGAAGCTCAAAGCACATACAATGAGGAGTCTCCCTCCTCTTGTACTTAAGTCGGCTTTGTGCCTTTTGTATTCAATCCCGATGTAATTTCTGTGTTTCATCGTCAGTGTTGAAGATCAACGGATAAGAAACTTGCAGCGGTGAATCGGAATCTAATACTGGTCTCCCAGGAGTAGCTCAAAGCACTGATAATGAGAAATCTCCCTCCTCTAGTACTTAGGTCGGCATTGTGGCTTTTCTATTCAACCCCAATGCAATTTATGTGTTTCATCGTCAATGTTGACGATCAAGGGATAAAAAACCTGCAGTGGTACAATGGAATCTAACACTGGTCTCCCAGGAGTAACTCAAAGCACTTATAATGAGAAGAGTCACACTTCTTGCACTTATGTTGTCATTGTGCCTTTTGTATTCATTTTCGATGCAATTACTGTGTTTCATCGTCAATGCTGACGATCAAGAGATAAAACAACCTGCAGTGGTGCATCGGAATCTAATACTGGTCTGCCAGGAGAAGCTCAAAAGACAGACAATGAGGAGAGTCCATCCTTTTGTACTTAAGTCGTCATTGTGCGTTTTCTATTCAATCCCGTTGCAATTTCTAGGTTTCATCTTCCATATGAAGGTCCAACTGGTACTGACAACTTGCTGTGGTGCATCTTAATCTAATACTGGTCTCCCAGGAGTAGCTCAAAGCACTGATAATGAGGAGTCTCCCTCCTCTTGTACTTAAGTAGTCATTGTGCCTGTTGTATTCATTCCCGATGCAATTTCTGTGTTTCATCGTCAATGTTGACGATCAAGGGATAAAAAAACTGAAGTGGTGCATCGGAATCTAATACTGGTCGCCCAAGAGAAGCTCAAGGCACAGACAATGAGGAGTCTCCCCCCTCTTGTTCCTAAGTCCGCATTATGCCTTTTCTATTCAATCCCGATGCAATTTCTGTGTTTCATCGTCAATGTTGAAGATCAAGGGATATAAAAACCTGCAGTGGTGCATCGGAATCTAATACTGGTCTCCCTGGAGTAGCTCAAAGCACTGATAATTAGGAGTCTCCCTCCTCTTGTACTTAAGTCGGCATTGTGCCCTTTCTATTCAATCCCAATGCAATTTGTGTGTTTCATCGTCAATGTTGACGACAAGGGATACAGAAACCCTGCAGTGGTGCTTCGGAATCTAATTCTGGTCTCCCAGGAGTAGCACAGAGCATATATGATGAGAAGAGTCACACTTCTTGTACTTAAGTCGGCTTTGTGCCTTTTGTATTCAATCCCGATGCAATTTCTGTGTTTCATCATCAATGTTGACGACCAAGGGATAAAAAAACTTGCAGGGTGTCATCGGAATTTAATACTGTACTCGCAGGAGAAACTCAAAGCACAGACAATGAGAAGAGTCACACTTCTTGTACTTAAGTAGTCTTTGTGCCTTTTGTATTCATTCCTGATGCAATTTCTGTGTTTCATCGTCAATGCTGACGATCAAGGGATAAAGAACCCTGCAGGGTGCATCGGAATCTAATACTGACTCCCAGGAGTAGCTCAAAGCACAGACAATGAGAATAGTCACACTTCTTGTACTTAAGTAGTCATTGTGACTTTTGTATTCATTCCCGATTCAATTTCTGTGTTTCATCGTCAATGCTGGCGATCATGGGATAAGAAAACCTGCAGTGGTGCATCGAATTCTAATACTGGTCTCGCAGGAGAAGCTCAAAGCACAGACAATGAGGAGTCTCCCTCCTCTTGTACTTAAGTCGGCTTTGTGCCTTTTCTATTCAATCCCAATGCAATTTCTGTGTTTCATCGTCAATGAGAAGGTCCAAGGGATACAGAAAACCTGCATTGGTGCATCGCAATCTAATACTGGTCTCCCAGGAGATGCTCAAAGCACAAACAATGAGGAAAGTTCCTCCTCTTGTACTTAAGTCGGCATTGTGCGTTTTCTATTCAATCCCATTGCAATTTCTATGTTTCACCCTCAGTGTGAAGGTCCAAGGGGTACTGAAAACCTGCAGTGGTGCATCGTAGCTTAATACTGGCATCCCAGGAGTGGCTCAAAGCACTGATAATTAGGAGTCTCCCTCCTCTTGTACTTAAGTCGGCATTGTACCTTTTCTATTCAATCCCAATGCAATTTCTGTGTTTCATCGTCAATGTTGACGACAAGGGATACAGAAACCCTGCAGTGATGCATCAGAATCTAATACTGGTCCCCCAGGAGAAGCTCAAAGCACATACAATGAGGAGTCTCCCTCCTCTTGTAATTAAGTCGGCATTGTGCCCTTTCTATTCAATCCCAATGCAATTTCTGTGTTTCATCGTCAATGTTGACGATTGAGGAATAAAAAACCCTGAAGTGGTGCATCGGAATCTAATACTGTTCTCCCAGGAATAGCTCAAAGCACTGATAATGAGAAGAGTCACACTTCTTGTACTTAAGTCGGCATTGTGCCATTTGTACTCAATCCTGATGAAATATCTGTGTTCCATCGTTAATGTGAAAGCCCAGGAGATACCTAAAACCTGCAGTGGTGCATCGGAATCTAATACTGGTCTCCCTGGAGAAGCTGAAAGCACACATAATGAGAAGAGTCACACTTCTTGTACTTAGGTAGTCATTGTGCCAGTTGTATTCATTCCCGATGCAATTTCTGTGTTTCTTCGTCAGTGTTGACGATCTAGGGATAAAAAAAACTTGCAGTGGTGCATCGGAATCTAATACTGGTCTCCCAGGAGTAGCTAAAAGCACTGATAATGAGATGAGTCACACATCTTGTACTTAAGGGGCTCCGGAAGGTCTCAAAATCATGAAAAGTTTAACTTTTACTTTATTGCGTTTTCTGAATCTGCAGACTATTACCTTTTAATAGATATATAATTTATTCAATTCCGATGTCTACAACTATTTTTAAATTTTTTTTGAAATGTGTTCTACATGGGCGTGACCCGCTGTGGCGCTGTTAAACTGCTGTCAAATGGTGTTCATCAGGTACATTTTAGTGATGTGAGATAAAGTATGAGTTGTCGCTAACCTGTGATGTTTCAATATATATCGCTGGTGTGATAGTCGATTGTTTCATGTTTATTTACTCTGTCGTTATCTCGAAAATATTCGTAATTAATTCTGTTTCTTGAGTCTCTGTTTTGTTGAAGTATAATAATGAATAAAAGTAAAGTTATTAGAAATTCTTTGATGGCTTTTAAGAAAAGGAGAAATGTTGGAAAGCCAGAGGTATGTGTTATTACTGTAAACAATAAAGTCGATAACCAAGTGAGTGAACCTAACCTCTCAAGTACACCTGCCCATAGCAGTCAAAGTGGGAAAGAAAATACTTCGCAGAAGAAGCTTGGTTCAATGAGTGAAAACTATGAATGTTTTATGGGCGAATCGGATGTGCATGAAATATTTGATATGTCGGTTCTCAAAGGAATTTTTTCAAACTGTGTAAGATGTATTCTTTGTAGTGAAGTTGGTCTGGAACTCTCCATAATAAAGCACGTAGGACTTGCTAGAGAAATACAACTGAAATGTGATAAGTGTTCATACATGACCACCTTTTTGGAACAGTGTTGCAGTAACTGCAACTGAAGATAATGGTAGCAAAATCTATGAACACAACAACGAGCGATGCTTGCTTTAGGCAAGGAACGCTTTCGGGCTGCAGACAGGGCTGTAAAGAGTCTAGAAATACAAGCAAGAGTAAACAGGAGGAGGAAGAAGAGGAAGCTGGAGGAGCAGTTAGCAGAGGATTAAGATAATCCATCCTATGGACCTGGAATGCACTAAAATGATAATCCAATCTTTGTCGCCCGATTCCCAAAACTTTCATTTTCTCATACTAATTATATGTTTTCTAAGGATCTTCCAAACATATTTGTTTCAAACTTTCAGTAAATGTTACACAGTACCTTCTGCATAATTAAATACAGCCTTTTTCCAAAATACTGTATATTTTTGAATATATAAATAAAAAATTGCAAAAATATGTTATGAATTTTCATTACAATTGAAAAAAAATCATCTTTAATAACTGAACTAAAATTTTGTAAAATCCCTGTGTTAAGTTGTGGCCCATCTTCCAATATTTAAACTGTTAAAAGTTCAACTTCCTACCTCAAATACTTTGTGAGGAAAGATGTTATTTATAAGCATTATCTTAACATTGTAGGTATAGGGCGTTCCGGACCCCCTTAAGTCGGCATTCTGCCTTTTGTATTAAATCCCGATGAAATTTCTGTGTTTAATCGTGAATGCTGACGATCAAGGGATAAAAAAAATTGCAGTGGTGCATCGGAATCTAATACTGGTCTCCCACGAGAAGCTCAAAGCACAGACAATTAGGAGTCCCCTCCTCTTGTACTTAAGTCGGCATTGTGCCATTTGTACTAATTCCTGATGAAATATCTTTGTTTCATCGTTAATGTGAAAGCCAAGAGGATATCGAAAACTTACAGTGGTGCATCGGATTCTAATACTGGTCTCTCAGGAGTTGCTCAAAGCACTGATAAAGAGAAGAGTCACACTTTTTGTACTGAAGTCGGCATTTTGCCATTTGTACTCAATCCTGATGAAATAATTGTGTTTCAATGTTAATGTGAAAGCCCAGGAGATACCGAAAACCTGCAGTGGTGCATCGGAATCTATTACTGGTCTCCCAGGAGAAGCTCAAAGCACAGACAATGAGGAGTCCCCTACGTCTTGTACTTAAGTCGGCATTGTGACTTTTCTATTCAATCCCAATGCAATATCTGTGTTTCATCGTCAATGTGAAGGTCCAAGGGATACAGAAACCCTGCAGTGGTGCATCGGAATCTAATACTGGTCTCCCAGGAGTAGGTCAAAGAACTGATAGTGAGAAGAGTCACACTTTTTTAACATAAGTCGGCATTGTGCCATTTGTACTCAATCCTGATGAAATATCTGTGTTTCATCGTTAATGTGAAAGCCCATGGGATACCGAAAACCAGCGGTGGTGCATCGGAATCTAATACTGGTCATCCAGGAGAAGCTCAATGCACAGACAATGAGGAGTCTCCCTCCTCTTGTACTTAAGTCGGCAATGTGCGTTTTCTAATCAATCCCTTTCCAATTCCTGTGTTTCATCGTCAATGTGAAGGTCCAAGGGGTACAAAAAACCGGCAGTGGTGCATCGGAATCTAATACTGGTCTCCCAGGAGTAGCACAAAGCACTGATAATGAGGAGTCTCCCTCCTCTTGTACTTAAGTCGGCATTGTGCCTTTTCTATTCAATCCCGATGCAATGTCTGTGTTTCAGCGTCAAAGTTGCTGATCAAGGGATGCAGAAACCCTGCAGTGGTGGATCGGAATGTAATACTAGTCTCCCAGGAGTAGCTTAAAGCATTGATAATTAGAAGAGTCACACTTCTTGTACTTAAGTCGGCATTGTGCCAGTTGTATTCAATCCCGATGAAATATCTGTGTTTCATCGTTAATGTGAAAGCCCAGGGGATACCGAAAACCTGCAGTGGTGCATCAGAATCTAATACTGGTCTCCCTGGAGAAGCTGAAAGCACAGATAGTGAGAAGAGTCACACTTCTTGTACTTAAGTAGTCATTATGAATGTTGAATTCATTCCTGATGCAATTTCTGTGTTTCATCGTCAATGTTGACGATCAAGGGATAAAAAAAACCCTGGGTGGTGCATCTGAATCTAATACTGGTCTCCCAGGAATAGCAAAAAGCACTGATAATGAGAAGAGTCACACGTCTTGTAGTTATGTACACATTGTGCCATTTGCATTCAACCCCGATGAAATATCTGTCAGTCATCGTAAATGTGGAAGTCCAGGGGATACCGAAAACCTGCAGTGGTGGATCGGAATCTAAAACTGGTGTCCCAGGAGAAGCTGAACGCACTGATAATGAGAAGAGTCACACTTCTTGTACTTAAGTAGTTATTGTGCCTGTTGTCTTCATTCATGATGGAATTTATATGTATCATCGTCAATGTTGGCGATCAAGGGATACAGAAAACCTGCAGTGCTGCGTCGGAATCTAATACTGGTTTCGCAGGAGTAGCTAAAAGCACTGATAATGAGGAGTCTCCCTCCTCATGCACTTAAATCGGCTTTGTGCCTTTTCTATTCAATCCCAATGCAATATCTGTGTCTCATCGTCTATGTGAAGGTCCAAGGGATACTCAAACCATGCAGTTTTGCATCGGAATCTAATACTGGTCTCCCACGAGAAGCTCAAAGCACAGACAATGAGGAGTCTCCCTCCTCTTGTACTTAAGTCGGCTTTGTGCCTATACTATTCAATCCCCATGCAATTTCAGTGTTTCATCGTCAATGCGAATGTCAAAGGGATACAGAAAAACTGCAGTGGTGCATCGGAATCTAATACTGGTCTCCCAGGAGAAGCTCAAAGCCATGATAATGATGAGTCTCCCTCCTCTTGTACTTAAGTCGGCTTTGTGCCTTTTGTATTCAATCCCGCTGCAATTTCTGTGTTTCATCGTCAATCCTGACGATCAAGGTATAAGAAAACCTTCAGTGGTGCATCGGAATCTAATACTGGTCTCCCAGGATAAGCTCAATGCACAGACAATGTGGAGTCTCCCTCTTCTTGTACTTAAGTCGGCATTGCTACTTTTCTATTCAACGCCAATGCAATTTCTGTGTTTCATCGTTAATGTTGACGATCAAGGGATAAAAATACCTGCAGTGGTGCATCGGAATCTAATACTGGTCTCCCAGGAGAAGCTCAATACACTGATAATTAGGAGTCTCAGTCCTCTTCTACTTAAGTCGTCTTTGTGCCATTTGTTTCCAATCAGGACGCAATATCAGTGTTTCATCGTCAATGGTGACGATCAAGGGATAACATAAACTGCAGTGGTGCATCGGAAACTAATACTGGTTTCTCAGGAGAAGCTCAAAGAACACACAATTAGGAGTCTCCCTCCTTTTGTACTTAAGTCAGTTTTGTGCCTTTACTATTCAATCCCGATGCAATATCTGTGTTTCATCGTCAATGTTGACGATCAAGGGATAAAAAAACCTGCAGTGGTGCATCGGAAACTAATACTGGTCTCCCAGGAGAAGCTCAAAGCACTGATAATGAAGCGTCTCAATCCTTTTGAACTAAAGTCGGCTTCGTGCACTTTGTATTCAATCCCGATGCAATTTCGGTGTTTCATCATCAATGCAAAGGTTAAAGGGATACAGATAAACTGCAGTGGTGCATCGAAATCTAATACTGGTCTCCCAGAAGAAGCTCAAAGCACTGATAATGAGACGAGTCACACTTCTTGCACTTATGTAGTCATTGTGCCTTTTGTCTTCAATTGCGATGCAATTTCTGTGTTTCATCGTCAATGTTGACGATCAAGGGATAACAAAACTTGCAGTGGTGCATCGGAATTTAATACTGGCCTCATAGGAGAAGCTCAAAGCACAGACAATGAGAAGAGTCACACTTCTTGTACTTAAGTAGCCATTGTGATTTTTGTATTCATTCCCGATTCAATTTCTGTGTTTCATCGTCAATGCTGACGATCATGGGATAAGAAAACCTGCAGTGGTGCATCGGATTCTAATACTGGTCTCCCAGGAGACGCTCAAAGCACAGACAATGAGGAGTCTCCCTCCTCTTGTACTTAAGTCGGCTTTGTGCCTTTTCTATTCAATCCCAATGCAATTTCTGTGTTTCATCGTCAATGAGAAGGTCCAAGGGATACAGAAAACCTGCATTGGTGCATCGCAATCTAATACTGGTCTCCCAGGAGATGCTCAAAGCACAGACAATGAGGAAAGTTCCTCCTCTTGTACTTAAGTCGGCATTGTGCGTTTTCTATTCAATCCCATTGCAATTTCTATGTATCACCCTCAGTGTGAAGGTCCAAGGGGTACTGAAAACCTGCAGTGGTGCATCGTAGTTTAATACTGGCCTCCCAGGAGTAGCTCAAAGCACTGATAATTAATAGTCTCCCTCCTCTTGTACTTAAGTCGGCATTGTACCTTTTCTATTCAATCCCAATGCAATTTCTGTGTTTCATCGTCAATGTTGACGACAAGGGATACAGAAACCCTGCAGTGGTGCATCAGAATCTAATACTGGTCTCCCAGGAGAAGCTCAAAGCACATACAATGAGGAGTCTCCCTCCCCTTATAATTAAGTCGGCATTGTGCCCTTTCTATTCAATCCCAATGCAATTTCTGTGTTTCATCGTCAATGTTGACGATTGAGGGATAAAAAACCCTGAAGTGGTGCATCGGAATCTAATATTGGTCTCCCAGGAATAGCTCAAAGCACTGATAATGAGAAGAGTCACACTTCTTGTACATAAGTCGGCATTGTGCCATTTGTACTCAATCCTGATGAAATATCTGTGTTCCATCGTTAATGTGAAAGCCCAGGAGATACCGAAAACCTGCAGTGGTGCCTTGGAATCTA
Organism: Schistocerca piceifrons; assembly: GCF_021461385.2. Taxonomy (NCBI): domain Eukaryota; kingdom Metazoa; phylum Arthropoda; class Insecta; order Orthoptera; family Acrididae; genus Schistocerca; species Schistocerca piceifrons. The sequence continues at coordinate 566,318,287 of NC_060143.1, forward strand.
ATACTGGTCTCCCTGCAGAAGCTGAAAGCACACATAATGAGAAGAGTCACACTTCTTGTACTTAGGTAGTCATTGTGCCAGTTGTATTCATTCCCGATGCAATTTCTGTGTTTCTTCGTCAGTGTTGACGATCTAGGGATAAAAAAACTTGCAGTGGTGCATCGGAATCTAATACTGGTCTCCCAGGAGTAGCTAAAAGCACTGATAATGAGATGAGTCACACATCTTGTACTTAAGGGGCTCCGGAAAGTCTCAAAATCAAGAAAAGTTCAATTTTTACTTTATTGCGTTTTCTGAATCTGTAGACTATTACCTTTTAATAGATATATAATTTATTCAATTCCGAAGACTACAACTATTTTTAAATTTTTTTTGAAATGTGTTCTACATGGGCGTGACCCGCTGTGGCGCTGTTAAACTGCTGTCAAATGGTGTTCATCAGGTACATTTTAGTGATGTGAGATAAAGTATGAGTTGTCGCTAACCTGTGATGTTTCAATATATATCGCTGGTGTGATAGTCGATTGTTTCATGTTTATTTACTCTGTCGTTATCTCGAAAATATTCGTAATTAATTCTGTTTCTTGAGTCTCTGTTTTGTTGAAGTATAATAATGAATAAAAGTAAAGTTATTAGAAATTCTTTGATGGCTTTTAAGAAAAGGAGAAATGTTGGAAAGCCAAAGGTATGTGTTATTACTGTAAACAATAAAGTCGATAACCAAGTGAGTGAACCTAACCTCTCAAGTACACCTGCCCAGAGCAGTCAAAGTGGGAAAGAATATACTTCGCAGAAGAAGCTTGGTCCAATGAGTGAAAACTATGAATGTTTTATGGGCGAATCGGATGTGCATGAAATATTTGATTTGTCGGTTCTCAAAGGAATTTTTCCACACTGTGTAAGATGTATTCTTTGTAGTGAAGTTGGTCCGGAACTCTCCATAATAAAGCACGTAGAACGTGCTAGAGAAATACAACTGAAATGTGATAAGTGTTCATACATGACCACCTTTTTGGAACAGTGTTGCAGTAACTGCAACTGAAGATAATGGTAGCAAAATCTATGAACACAACAACGAGCGATGCTTGCTTTAGGCAAGGAACGCCTTCGGGCTGCAGACAGGGCTGTAAAGAGTCTAGAAATACAAGCAAGAGTAAACAGGTGGAGGAAGAAGAGGAAGCTGCAGGAGCAGTTAGCAGAGGATTAAGATAATCCATCCTATGGACCTGGAATGCACTAAAATGATAATCCAATCTTTGTCGCCCGATTCCCAAAACTTTTATTTTCTCATACTAATTATATGTTTTCTAAGGATCTTCCAAACATATTTGTTTCAAACTTTCAGTAAATGTTACACAGTACCTTCTGTATAATTAAATACAGCCTTTTTCCAAAATACTGTATATTTTTGAATATATAAATAAAAAATTGCAAAAATATGTTATGAATTTTCATTACAACTGAAAAAAAAATCATCTTTAATAACTGAACAAAAATTTTGTGAAATCCCTGTGTTAAGTTGTGGCCCATCTTCCAATATTTAAACTGTAAAAAGTTCAACTTCCTACCTCAAATACTTTGTGAGGAAAGATGTTATTTATAAGCATTATCTTAACATTGTAGGTATAGGGCGTTCCGGACCCCCTTAAGTCGGCATTCTGCCTTTAGTACTAAATCCCGATGAAATTTCTGTGTTTAATCGTGAATGCTGACGATCAAGGGATAAAAAAAATTGCAGTGGTGCATCGGAATCTAATACTGGTCTCCCACGAGAAGCTCAAAGCACAGACCATGAGGAGTCTCCCTCCTCTTGTACTTAAGTCGGCTTTGTGCCTATACTATTCAATCCCAATGCAATTTCTGTGTTTCGTCGTCAATGTTGACGAGCAAGTGATAAAAATACCTGCAGTGGTGCATCGGAATCTAATACTGGTCTCCCAGGAGAAGCTCAATACACTGATAATTAGGAGACTCAGTCCTCTTCTACTTAAGTCGTCTTTGTGCCATTTGTTTCCAAACAGGACGCAATATCAGTGTTTCATCGTCAATGATGACGATCAAGGGATAACATAAACAGCAGTGGTGCATCGGAAACTAATACTAGTCTCTCAGGAGAAGCTCAAAGAACAGACAATTAGGAGTCTCCCTCCTTTTGTACTAAAGTCGGTTTTGTGCCTTTACTATTCAATCCCGAAGCAATATCTGTGTTTCATCGTCAATGTTGACGATCAAGGGATAAAAAAACCTGCAGTGGTGCATCGGAAACTAATACTGGTCTCCTAGGAGAAGCTCAAAGCACTGATAATGATGCGTCTCAATCCTCTTGTACTAAAGTCGGCTTCGTGCATTTTGTATTCAATCCCGATGCAGTTTCAGTGTTTCATCGTCAATGCAAAGGTCAAAGGGAAACAGATAAATTGCAGTGGTGCATCGGAATCTAATAGTGGTCTCCCAGAAGAAGCTCAAAGCACTGATAATGAGGAGTCACCCTCGTCTTGTACTTAAGTAGGGTTTGTGCCTTTTGTATTCAATCCCGATGGAATTTCTGTGTTTCATCGTGAATCCTGACGATCAAGAGATAAGAAAACCTTCAGTGGTATATCGGAATCTAATACTGGTCTTCCAGGATAAGCTCAAAGCACAGACAATGTGGAGTCTCCCTCTTCTTGTACTTAAGTCGGCATTGCTACTTTTCTATTCAACCCCAATGCAATTTCTGTGGTTCATCGTCAATGTTGACGATCAAGGGATAACAAAACCCTCAGTGGTGCATCGAATGTAATACTGGTCTCCCAGGAGAAGCTCAAAGCACAGACAATGAGGTGTCTCCCTCCTTTAGTACTTAAGTCGGCATATCGCCTTTTCTATTATATCCCGATGTAATTTCTCTGTTTCATCGTTATTGTTGACGATCAAGGGATAAAAAAAGCCTGCAGTGGTGCATCGGAATCTAATACTGGTCTCCCAGGAGAAGCTCAAAGCACAGACAATGAGGACTCTCCCTCCTCTTGTACTTAAGTCGGCATTGTGCCTTTTCTATTCCATCCCAATGCAAATTCTGTCATTTATCGTCAATGTGAAGGTCCAAGGGATACAGAAAACCCGCAGTGGTGCTTCGGAATCTAATACTGGTCTCCCAGAAGAAGCTCAAAGCACTGATAATGAGGAGTCTCCCTCGTCTTATACTTACGTCGGCTTTGTGCCTTATGAATTCAGTCCCGATGCAATTTCTGTGTTTCATCGTCAATGTAATGGTCCAAGGGATACAGAGAACCTGCAGTGGTGCATCGGAATATAATACTGGTCTCCCAGGAGAAGCACAATGCACTGACAATGAGGAGTCTCCCTCCTCTTGTACTTAAGTCGGCTTTTTGCCTTTTGTATTCAATCGCGATGCAATTTCTGTGATTCATCGTCAATGTTGACGATCAAGGGATAACGAAACCTTCAGTGGTGCATCAGAATGTAACACTGGTCTCCCAGGAGAAGCTTAAAGCTCTGATAATGAGGAGTCTCCCTCCTCTTGTACTTAAGTCGGCTTTTCGCCTTTTCTATTCAATCCCGATGCAATTTCTGTGTTTGATCGTCAATGTTGACGATCAAGAGAAAAAAAACCTGCAGTGGTGCATCGGAATCTATTACTGGTTTCCCAGGAGAAGCTCAAGGCACTGACATTTAAGCGTATCCATCCTCTTGTACCTAAATCGGCTTTGTGCCTTTTGTATTCAATCCCGATGCAATTTCAGTGTTTCATCGCCAATGCGAATGTCCAAGGGATACAGAAAAACTGCAGTGGTGCATCGGAATCTAATACTGGTATCCCAGGAGAACCTCAATGCACAGACAATGAGGAGTCTTACTCCTCTTGTACTTAAGTCGGCATTGCGCCTCATCTATTCAATACCGATGCAATTTTGGCGTTTCATCGTCAATTTTGACGATCAAGGGATAAAAATGCCTGCAGTGGTGCATCGGAATCTAATACAGGTCTCCCAGCAGAAGCTCAAAGCTCTGATAATGAGGAGTCTCCCTCCTCTTGTACTTAAGTCGGCTTTGTGCTTTTGTATACAATCTTGATGCAATATCTGTGTTTCATCGTCAATGTTGACAATCAAGGGATAAAAAAACCTGAAGTGGTGCATCGGAATCTAATACTGGTCTTCCAGGAGAAGCTCAAAACATTGATAATGAGGAGTCTCCCGCCTCTTGTACATAAGTCGGCTTTGTGCCTTTTGTATCCAATCCCGATTCAATTTCTGTGTTTCATCGTCAATGTGTAGGTAGAAGGGATGCAGAAAACCAGCAGTGGTGCATCGGAATTTAATACTGGTCTCACAGGAGAAGCTCAAAGCGCTTACAATGAGGAGTCTCCCTCCTCTTGTACTTAAGTCGGCTTTGTGCCTTTGGTATAAAATCCGAATGCAATTTCTGTGTTTCATCGTCAATTTTGACGATCAAGGGATAAAAATACCTGCAGTGGCGCATCGGTATGTAATACAGGTCTCCAAGGAGAAGCTCAAAGCGCTGATAAAGAGGAGTCTCACTCCTCTTGTACTTAAGACGGCATTGCGCCTTTGAATTCATTCCCGATGCTATTTCTGTGTTTCATCGTCAATGAGATGATCCAAGGGATCCAGAAAAACCGCAGTGGTGCTTCAGAACCTAAAACTGGTCTCCCAGGGGAAGCTCAAAGCATTGTTAATGACAAGTCTCTCTCCTCTTGTACTTAAGTCGGCTTTGTGCCTTTTGTATTCAATCCCGATGCAATTTCTGTATTTCATCGTCAATGTTGACGATCAAGGGATAAAAATACCTGCAGTGGCGCATCGGAATGTAATACAGGTCTCCAAGGAGAAGCTCAAAGCACTGATAAAGAGGAGTCTCCATCGACTTGTATTTAAGTCGGCATTGTGCCTTTTCTATTCCATCCCAATGCAATTTCTGTATTTCATCGTCAATGTTGACGACCAAGGGTTTAAAAAACCTGTAGTGGTGCTTCCAAACCTAGTACTCGTCTCCCAAGAGAAGCTCAAAGCACAGACAATGAGGAGTCTCCCTCCTCCTCTACTGTAGTCGGCATTGTGCTTTTGTATTCAAACCTGATGCAATATCTGTATTTCATCGTCAATGTTGACGATCAAGGGATTATAAAACCTGCAGTGGTGAATCGGAATCTAATACTGGTCTAACAGGAGAAGCTCAAGGCACAGACAATGAGGAGTCTCCCTCCTCCACTACTTAAGTCGGCATTGTGCCTTCTCTATTCATTCCCGATGCAATTTATGTGTTTCATCGTCAAAGTTGACGATCAAGGGATAAAAAAACCTAAAGTGGTGCATCGGAATCCAATACTGGTCTCCCACGAGAAGCTCAAAGCAGAGACATTGAGGAGTCTCCCTCCTCTTATACTTAAGTCGGCATTGCGCCTTTTCTATTCAATGTCGATGCAATTTCTGTGTTTCATTGTCAATGTGAAGGTCCAAGGGATACAGAAAACCTGCAGTGGTGCATCGGAATCTAATACTGGTCTCCCAGGAGAAGCTCAAGGCATTGATAATGAGGAGTCTCCGTCCTCTTGTACTTAAGTCATCTTTGTGCTTTTTGTATCCAATCGCGCTGCAATTTCTGTGTTTCATCGTCAATGTTGACGATCAAGGGTTAAAAAAACCTGCAGTGGTGCATCCGAATCTAATACTGGTCTCCCAGGAGAAGCTCAGAGCAGTGATAATGAAGAGTATCCCTCCTTTTGTACTTAAGCTCGCTTTGTGCGTTTTGTATTCAATCCCGGTGCAATTTCCATATTTCATCGTCAATGTTGACGATCAAGGGATAAAAAAACGTGCATTGGTGCAACGGAATCTAATACTGGTCTCCCAGGAGAAGCTCAAAGCGCAGACAATGAGGAGTCTCCCTCCTCTTGTACTTAAGCCGGAATTGCGCCTTTTGTATTCAATCCCGATGCAATTTCTGTGTTTCATCGTCAATGAGATGGTCCAAGGGATACAGAAAATCTGCAGTGGTGCATCAGAACCTAATACTGGTCTCCCAGGGGAGGCTCAAAGCACTGATAATGCGAAGTCTCCCTCCTCTTGTGTTTAAGTCGGCTTTGTCCTTCTGTACTCAATCCCCTTGCAATTTCTGTGTTTCATCGTCAATGTGAACGTCCAAGTGATACAGAAAACATGCAGTGGTGCGTCTGAATCTAATACTGGTCTCGCAGGAGAATCTCAACGCACTGATAATGAGGAGTCTTCCTCCGCTTTCACTTAAGTCGGCTTTGAGCCTTTTGTATTCAATCCCGATGCAATTTCTGTGTTTCTTCGTCACTGTTGACGATCAAGGGATAATAAAATCTGCAGTGGTGCATCGGAATCTAATACTGGTCTCACAGGAGAAGCTCAAAGCACAGAATATGAGGAGTCTCTCTCCTCTTGTACTTAAGTCGGCTTTGTGCATTTGAATTCAATCCCGATGCAATTTCTGTGTTTCATCGTCAATGTGACGGTCCAAGGGATACAGAAGACCTGCACTGGTGAATCGGAATGTAATACTGGTCTCCCAGGAGAAGCTCAAAGCACAGACAATGAGGAGTCTCCCTCCTCTGGTACTTAAGTCAGCTTTGTGCTTTTTCTATTCAATCCCAATCCAGTTTCTGTGTTTCAACGTCAATGTTGACGATCAAGGGATAAAAACACCTGCAGTGGTGCATCGGAATCTAATACTTGTCTCCCAGGAGAAGCTCAAAGCCCTGATAATGAGGAGTCTCCCTCCTCTTGTACATAAGTCGGCCTTGTGCCTTTTGTATTCAATCCCGGTGCAATTTCTGTGTTTCATCGTCAATGTTGACGATCAAGGGATACAAAGCTGCAGTGGTGCATCAAAATTTAATACTGGTCCCCCAGGAGAAGCTCAAAGCACTGATAAAGAGTAGTCTCCCTCTTAGTGTACTTATGTCGGCATTGTGCATTTTCTATTCAATCCCAATGCAATTTCTGTGTTTCATCGTTAATGTGTAGATCAAAGGGATACAGAAAATCTGCAGTGGTGCATCAGAATCTAATACTGGTCCCCAGGAGAAGCTCAAAGCACTGATATTGAGGAGTCTCCCTCCTCTTGTAGTTAAGTCGTCTTTGTGCCTTTGTATTCAATCCCGATGGTATTTCTGTGTGTCATCGACAATGTTGACGATCATGGGTTTAAAATACCTGCAGTGGTGCTTTGGAATGTAATACTCCTCTCCCAGGAGAAGCTCAAAGCACAGACAATGAGGAGTCTCCGTCCCTTTGTACTTAAGTCGACATTGCGCCTTTTTTATTGAATCCTGATGCAGTTTCTGTGTTTCATCGTCAAAGGTGACGATCAAGGGATAAAAAAACCTGCAGTGGTGCATCGGAATCTAATACTGGTCTCCCAGGAGAAGCTCAAAGCACAGACAATGAGGAGTCTCCCTCCTCCTCTACTTAAGTCGGCATTGTGCCTACTCTATTCATTCCCGATGCAATTTCTGTGTTTCATCGTAAATGTTGACGATCAAGGGATAAAAAAACCTGCAGTGGTGCATCGGAATCTAGAACTGGTCTCCTAGGAGAAGCTCAAAGCACTGATAATTAAGAGTCTCCCTGCTCTTGTACTTAAGTTGGCTTTGTGCCTTTTGTATTCACTCCCGATGCAATTACTGTGTTTCGTCGTTAATTTGAATGTCCAAGGGATAAGAAAAGCTGCAGTGGTGCATCGGAATCTTATACTGGTACCCCGGAGGAGCTCAATGCACAGACAATGAGGAGATACAATCCTCTTGCACTTAAGTCGGCATTGCGCCTCTTCTATTGAATCCCGATTCTATTTCTGTGTTGCATCGTCAAAGTTGACGATCAAGGGATAAAAATACCTGCAGTGGTGCATCGGAATTTAATACAGGTCTGCCAGGAGAGGCTCAAAGCACTGATAATCAAGAGTCTCCCTCCTCTTGTACTGAGGTCGGCTTTGTGCCTTTTGAAGACAATTCCGATGCAATTTCTATGTTTCATCGTCAATGTGAAGGTCCAAGGGATACAGAAACCCTGCCACGGTGCAACGGAATGTAATACTGGTCTCCCAGGAGAAGCTCAAAGCACTGAAAATGAGGAGTGTCCCTTGTCTTATACTTACGTCGGCTTTGTGCCTTATGAATTCAGTCCCGATGCAATTTCTGTGTTTCATCGTCAATGAGATGGTCCAAGGGATACAGAAAACCTGCAGTGGTGCATCAGAACCTAATACTGGTCCCCCAGGAGAAGCTCAAAGCACTGATAAAGAGTAGTCTCCCTCCTAGTGTACTTATGTCGGCATTGTGCATTTTCTATTCAATCCCAATGCAATTTCTGTGTTTCATCGTTAATGTGTAGATCAAAGGGATACAGAAAATCTGCAGTGGTGCATCAGAATCTAATACTGGTCCCCAGGAGAAGCTCAAAGCACTGATATTGAGGAGTCTCCCTCCTCTTGTACTTAAGTCGTCTTTGTGCCTTTGTATTCAATCCCGATGGTATTTCTGTGTGTCATCGACAATGTTGACGATCATGGGTTTAAAATACCTGCAGTGGTGCTTAGGAATGTAATACTCCTCTCCCAGGAGAAGCTCAAAGCACAGTTAATGAGGAGTCTCCGTCCCTTTGTACTTAAGTCGACATTGCGCCCTTTCTATTGAATCCCGATGCAGTTTCTGTGTTTCATCGTCAAAGGTGACGATCAAGGGATAAAAAAACCTGCAGTGGTGCATCGGAATCTAATACTGGTCTCCCAGGAGAAGCTCAAAGCACAGACAATGAGGAGTCTCCCTCCTCCTCTACTTAAGTCGGCATTGTGCCTACTCTATTCATTCCCGATGAAATTTCTGTGTTTCATCGTAAATGTTGACGATCAAGGGATAAAAAAACCTGCAGTGGTGCATCGGAATCTAGAACTGGTCTCCTAGGAGAAGCTCAAAGCACTGATAATTAAGAGTCTCCCTGCTCTTGTACTTAAGTTGGCTTTGTGCCTTTTGTATTCACTCCCGATGCAATTACTGTGTTTCGTCGTTAATTTGAAGGTCCAAGGGATAAGAAAAGCTGCAGTGGAGCATCGGAATCTTATACTGGTACCCCGGAGGAGCTCAATGCACAGACAATGAGGAGTTACCCTCCTATTGCACTTAAGTCGGCATTGCGCCTCTTCTATTGAATCCCGATGCTATTTCTGTGTTGCATCGTCAAACTTGACGATCAAGGGATAAAAATACCTGCAGTGGTGCATCGGAATTTAATACAGGTCTGCCAGGAGAGGCTCAAAGCACTGATAATCAAGAGTCTCCCTCCTCTTGTACTGAAGTCGGCTTTGTGCCTTTTGAAGACAATTCCGATGCAATTTCTATGTTTCATCGTCAATGTGAAGGTCCAAGGGATACAGAAACCCTGCCACGGTGCAACGGAATGTAATACTGGTCTCCCAGGAGAAGCTCAAAGCACTGAAAATGAGGAGTCTCCCTTGTCTTATACTTACGTCGGCTTTGTGCCTTATGAATTCAGTCCCGATGCAATTTCTGTGTTTCATCGTCTATGTAATGGTCCAAGGGATACAGAGAACCTGGAGTGGTGCATCGGAATATAATACTGGTCTCCCAGGAGAAGCTCAAAGCACTGACAATGTGGAGTCTCCCTCCTCTTGTACTTAAGTCGGCTTTGTGCCTTTTGTATTCAATCCCGATGCAATTTCTGTGATTCATCGTCAATGTTGACGATCAAGGGATAACAAAACCTTCAGTGGTGCATCAGAATGTAATACTGGTCTCCCAGGAGAAGCTCAAAGCTCTGATAATGAGGAGTCTCCCTCCTCTTGTACTTAAGTCGGCATTGCGCCTTTTCCATTCAATCCCGATGCAATTTCTGCGTTTTATCATCAATGTTGACGATTAAGGAATAAAAAAACCTGCAGTAGTGCATCATAATTTAATACTGGTCTCCCAGGGGAGCTCAAAGCACAGTCAATGAGGAGTCTCCCTCCTCTTGTACTTAAGTCGGCTTTTCGCCTTTTGTATTCAATCCCAATGCAATTTCTGTGTTTCTTCGGCAATGTTGACGATCAAGAGATAAAAAAACTGCAGTGGTGCATCGGAATCTAATACTGGTCTCCTAGGAGAATCCCAAAACACTGATGATGTGGAGTTCCCCCCTCTTGTACTTAAAACGGCTTTGTGCCTTTGCTATTCTATCCCAATGTATTTTCTGTGTTTCATCGTCAATGTGAAGGTCCAAAGGATACAGAAAACCTGCAGTGGTGCATCGGAATCTAATACTGTTTACCCAGGAGAAGCTCAAACCACAGATATTGAGGAGTCTCCCTCCTCCTCTACTTAAGTCGGCATTGCGCATTTTCTATTCAATGTCGATGCTATTTCTGTGTTTCTTCGTCAATGTGAAGGTCCAAGGGATACAGAAAACCTGCAGTGGTGCATCGGAATCTAATACTGTTTTCCTAGGAGAAGCTCAAAGCATTGATAATGAGGAATCTCCCTCCTCTTGTACTTAAGTCGGCTTTGTGCCTTTTGTATTCAATCCCGATGCAATATCAGTGTTTCATCGTCAATGCGATGATGCAAGGGATACAGAAAACTTGCAGTGGTGCATCGAAATCTAATACTGGTCTCCCAGGAGAAGCTCAAAGCACAGACAATGAGGTGTCTCCCTCCTCTTGTACTTAAGTCGGATTTCAGCCTTTTGAATTCAATCCCGATGCAATTTCTGTGTTTCATCGTCAATGTTGACGATCAAGGGATAAAAAAACCTGCAGTGGTACATCGGAATCTATTACTGGTTTCCCAGGAGTAGCTCAGAACACTGATAATGAAGTCTCCCACCTCTTGTACTTTAGTCGGCTTTGTGCCTTTTCTATTCAATCCCGATGCAATTTCTGTGTTTCATTGTCAATGTGAAGGTCCAAGGGATACAAAAACCTGCAGTGGTGCATCGGAATTTAATACTGGACTCCCAGGAGAAGCTCAAAGCACAGATAATGAGAAGTCTCCCTCCTCTTGTACTTAAGTCGGCTTTGTGCCTTTTGTATACAATCCCGATGCAATTTCTGTGTTTCATCGTCAATGTTGAAGATCAATGGATAAGAAAACCTGCAGTGGTGCATCGGAATCTAATACTGGTCTCCCAGGAGAAGCTCAAAGCACAGACAATGAGGTGTCTCCCTCCTCTTCTACTTAAGTCGGATTTCAGCCTTTTGAATTCAATCCCGATGCAATTTCTGTGTTTCATCGTCAATGTTGACGATCAAGGGATAAAAAAACCTGCAGTGGTACATCGGAATCTATTACTGGTCTCCCAGGAGTAGCGCAGAACACTGATAATGAAGAGTCTCCCACCTCTTGTACTTAAGTCGGCTTTGTGCCTTTTGTATTCAATCCCGATGCAATTTCTGTGTTTCATTGTCAATGTGAAGGTCCAAGGGATACAGAAAACCTGCAGTGGTGCATCGGAATCTAATACTGGTCTCCCAGGAGAAGCTCAAGGCATTGATAATGAGGAGTCTCCGTCCTCTTGTACTTAAGTCATCTTTGTGCTTTTTGTATCCAATCCCGATGCAATTTCTGTGTTTCGTCGTCAATGTTGACGATCAAGGGTTAAAAAAACCTGCAGTGGTGCATCCGAATCTAATACTGGTCTCCCAGGAGAAGCTCAGAGCAGTGATAATGAAGAGTATCCCTCCTTTTGTACTTAAGCTCGCTTTGTGCGTTTTGTATTCAATCCCGGTGCAATTTCCATATTTCATCGTCAATGTTGACGATCAAGGGATAAAAAAACGTGCATTGGTGCAACGGAATCTAATACTGGTCTCCCAGGAGAAGCTCAAAGCGCAGACAATGAGGAGTCTCCCTCCTCTTGTACTTAAGCCGGAATTGCGCCTTTTGTATTCAATCCCGATGCAATTTCTGTGTTTCATCGTCAATGAGATGGTCCAAGGGATACAGAAAATCTGCACTGGTGCATCAGAACCTAATACTGGTCTCCCAGGGGAGGCTCAAAGCACTGATAATGCGAAGTCTCCCTCCTCTTGTGTTTAAGTCGGCTTTGTCCTTCTGTACTCAATCCCCTTGCAATTTCTGTGTTTCATCGTCAATGTGAACGTCCAAGTGATACAGAAATCATGCAGTGGTGCGTCTGAATCTAATACTGGTCTCCCAGGAGAATCTCAACGCACTGATAATGAGGAGTCTTCCTCCGCTTTCACTTAAGTCGGCTTTGAGCCTTTTGTATTCAATCCCGATGCAATTTCTGTGTTTCTTCGTCACTGTTGACGATCAAGGGATAATCAAATCTGCAGTGGTGCATCGGAATCTAATACTGGTCTCACAGGAGAAGCTCAAAGCACAGAATATGAGGAGTCTCTCTCCTCTTGTACTTAAGTCGGCTTTGTGCATTTGAATTCAATCCCGATGCAATTTCTGTGTTGCATCGTCAATGTGACGGTCCAAGGGATACAGAAGACCTGCACTGGTGAATCGGAATGTAATACTGGTCTCCCAGGAGAAGCTCAAAGCACAGACAATGAGGAGTCTCCCTCCTCTGGTACTTAAGTCAGCTTTGTGCTTTTTCTATTCAATCCCAATCCAATTTCTGTGTTTCAACGTCAATGTTGACGATCAAGGGATAAAAAAACCTGCAGTGGTGCATCGGAATCTAATACTTGTCTCCCAGGAGAAGCTCAAAGCCCTGATAATGAGGAGTCTCCCTCCTCTTGTACATAAGTCGGCCTTGTGCCTTTTGTATTCAATCCCGGTGCAATTTCTGTGTTTCATCGTCAATGTTGACGATCAAGGGATACAAAGCTGCAGTGGTGCATCAAAATTTAATACTGGTCCCCCAGGAGAAGCTCAAAGCACTGATAAAGAGTAGTCTCCCTCCTAGTGTACTTATGTCGGCATTGTGCATTTTCTATTCAATCCCAATGCAATTTCTGTGTTTCATCGTTAATGTGTAGATCAAAGGGTTACATAAAATCTGCAGTGGTGCATCAGAATCTAATACTGGTCCCCAGGAGAAGCTCAAAGCACTGATATTGAGGAGTCTCCCTCCTCTTGTACTTAAGTCGTCTTTGTGCCTTTGTATTCAATCCCGATGGTATTTCTGTGTGTCAACGACAATGTTGACGATCATGGGTTTAAAATACCTGCAGTGGTGCTTTGGAATGTAATACTCCTCTCCCAGGAGAAGCTCAAAGCACAGACAATGAGGAGTCTCCGTCCCTTTGTACTTAAGTCGACATTGCGCCCTTTCTATTGAATCCCGATGCAGTTTCTGTGTTTCATCGTCAAAGGTGACGATCAAGGGATAAAAAAACCTGCAGTGGTGCATCGGAATCTAATACTGGTCTCCCAGGAGAAGCTCAAAGCACAGACAATGAGGAGTCTCCCTCCTCCTCTACTTAAGTCGGCATTGTGCCTACTCTATTCATTCCCGATGCAATTTCTGTGTTTCATCGTAAATGTTGACGATCAAGGGATAAAAAAACCTGCAGTGGTGCATCGGAATCTAGAACTGTTCTCCTAGGAGAAGCTCAAAGCACTGATAATTAAGAGTCTCCCTGCTCTTGTACTTAAGTTGGCTTTGTGCCTTTTGTATTCACTCCCGATGCAATTACTGTGTTTCGTCGTTAATTTGAATGTCCAAGGGATAAGAAAAGCTGCAGTGGTGCATCGGAATCTTATAATGGTACCCCGGAGGAGCTCAATGCACAGACAATGAGGAGTTACCCTCCTCTTGCACTTAAGTCGGCATTGCGCCTCTTCTATTGAATCCCGATGCTATTTCTTTGTTGCATCGTCAAAGTTGATGATCAAGGGATAAAAATACCTGCAGTGGTGCATCGGAATTTAATACAGGTCTGCCAGGAGAGGCTCAAAGCACTGATAATCAAGAGTCTCCCTCCTCTTGTACTGAAGTCGGCTTTGTGCCTTTTGAAGACAATTCCGATGCAATTTCTATGTTTCATCGTCAATGTGAAGGTCCAAGGGATACAGAAACCCTGCCACGGTGCAACGGAATGTAATACTGGTCTCCCAGGAGAAGCTCAAAGCACTGAAAATGAGGAGTCTCCCTTGTCTTATACTTACGTCGGATTTGTGCCTTATGAATTCAGTCCCGATGCAATTTCTGTGTTTCATCGTCAATGTAACGGTCCAAGGGATACAGAGAACCTGCAGTGGTGCATCGGAATATAATACTGGTCTCCCAGGAGAAGCTCAAAGCACTGACAATGAGGAGTCTCCCTCCTCTTGTACTTAAGTCGGCTTTGTGCCTTTTGTATTCAATCCCGATGCAATTTCTGTGATTCATCGTCAATGTTGACGATCAAGGGATAACAAAACCTTCAGTGGTGCATCAGAATGTAATACTGGTCTCCCAGGAGAAGCTCAAAGCTCTGATAATGAGGAGTCTCCCTCCTCTTGTACTTAAGTCGGCATTGCGCCTTTTCCATTCAATCCCGATGCAATTTCTGCGTTTTATCATCAATGTTGACGATTAAGGAATAAAAAAACCTGCAGTAGTGCATCATAATTTAATACTGGTCTCCCAGGGGAGCTCAAAGCACAGTCAATGAGGAGTCTCCCTCCTCTTGTACTTAAGTCGGCTTTTCGCCTTTTGTATTCAATCCCAATGCAATTTCTGTGTTTCTTCGGCAATGTTGACGATCAAGAGATAAAAAAACTGCAGTGGTGCATCGGAATCTAATACTGGTCTCCTAGGAGAATCCCAAAACACTGATGATGTGGAGTTCCCCCCTCTTGTACTTAAAACGGCTTTGTGCCTTTGCTATTCTATCCCAATGTATTTTCTGTGTTTCATCGTCAATGTGAAGGTCCAAAGGATACAGAAAACCTGCAGTGGTGCATCGGAATCTAATACTGTTTACCCAGGAGAAGCTCAAACCACAGATATTGAGGAGTCTCCCTCCTCCTCTACTTAAGTCGGCATTGCGCATTTTCTATTCAATGTCGATGCTATTTCTGTGTTTCTTCGTCAATGTGAAGGTCCAAGGGATACAGAAAACCTGCAGTGGTGCATCGGAATCTAATACTGTTTTCCTAGGAGAAGCTCAAAGCATTGATAATGAGGAATCTCCCTCCTCTTGTACTTAAGTCGGCTTTGTGCCTTTTGTATTCAATCCCGATGCAATATCAGTGTTTCGTCGTCAATGTTGACTATCAAGGGATAAAAAACCTGCAGTGGCGCATCGGAATCTAATTCTGTTCTCCCTGGAGAAGCTTAAAGCACAGACTATGAGGTGTCTCCCTCCTCTTGTATTTAAGTCGGCATTGCGCCTTTTCTATTCAATCGCGATGCAATTTCTGTGTTTCATCGTCAATGTTGACGATCAAGGCGTAAAACAAACTGCAGTGGTGCATCGGAATCTAATACTGGTCTCGCTGGAGAAGCTCGAAGCACAGACAATAAGGTGTCTCCCTCCTCTTGTACTTAAGTCGGCTTGCGCCTTTCTACTCAATCCCGATGCAATTTCTGTTTTTAATCATCAATGTGTAGGTATAAGGGACACAGAAAACCAGCAGTGGTGCATCGGAATTAAATACTCTTCTCCCAGGAGATGCTCAAAGCACTGATAATGGAGAGTTTCCCCCCTCTTTTACTTATGTTGGCTTTGTGCCTTTCGAGTTCAGTCCCGATGGAATTTCTGTGTTTCATCGTCATTGCGAAGGACCAAGGGATACAGAAAACTTGCAGTGGTGCATTGGAATCAAATACTGGTCTCCCACGAGAAGCTCAAGCACAGACAATGAGGAGTCTCCCTCGTCTTGTATTTATATCGGCATTGCGCCTTTTCTGTTCAGTCCCGATGCAATTTCTGTGTTTAATTGTGAATGTTGACGATCAAGGGGTAAAAAAACTGCAATGGTGCATCGGAATCTAATACTGGTCTCCCAGCAGAAGCTCAAAGCACTGATAATAAGGAGTCTCCCTCCCCATGTACTTAAGTGGGAATTGTGCCTTACTATTGAATCCCGATGCAATTTGTGTGTTTCATCATCAATGTGAAGGTCCAAGGGATACAGAAAACTTACAGTGGTGCATCGGAATATAATGCTGGTCTCCTAGGAGAAGCTCAAAGCACAGACAATGAGGACATTCCCTCCAATTGTACATAAGTCGGCATTACGCTTTTCTATTCAATCCTGATGCAATTTCTGTGTGCCATCGTCAATGAGAAAGTCCAAGGGATACAGAAAACCTGCAGTGGTGCATTGGAATCTAATACAGGTCTTCCAGGAGAAGCTCAAAGGACAGACAAAGAGGAGGCTCCCACCTCTTAAACTTAAGTCGGCTTTGTGCATTTTATAATCAATTACGATGCAATTTCTGTGTTTCATCGTCAAAGTGAAGGTCCAAGGATACAGAAAACTTGCAGTGGTGCATCAGAATCTAATACTGGTGTCCCAGGAGATGCTCAAAGCACAGACAATGAGGAGTATCCCTCCTCTTGTACTTAAGTCGGCTTTGTGAATTTTGAATTCAATCCCAATCCAATTTCTGTGTTTCGTCGTCAATGTCAAGGTCCAAGGGATACAGAAAACCTGCAGTGGTGCATCGCAAATTAATACTGGCCTCCCAGGAGAAGCTCAAACCACTGATAATGAGGAGTCTCCCTCCTATTGTACTTAAGTCGGCTTTGTGCGTTTAAATTCAATCCCGATGAAATTTCTGTGTTTCATCGTCAATGTTGACGATCAAGGGATATAGAACTAACAGTGGTGCATCGGAATCTGATACTGGTCTCCCAGGAGAAGCTCAATGCACAGACAATGAGGAGTTTCCCTCCTCTTGTACTTAAGTCGGGTTTGTGCCTTTTGTATCCAATCCCGATTCAATTTCTGTGCTTCATCGTCAATTTGAAGGCCCAAGGGATACAGAAAACCTGCAGTGGTGCATCGGAATCTATACTGGTCTCCCAGGAGAAGTTCAAACACTGATAATTAGGAGTCTCCCTCCTCTTGTACTTAAGTCAGCTTTGTGCCTCTTGTATTCAATCCCGATGCAATTTCTGTGTTTAATATTCAATGTTGACGTTCAAGTAACAAAAAAACCTGCAGTGGTGCATCGGAATCTAATACTGGTCTCTCACAATAAGCTCAAAGCCCAGACAATGAGGAGTCTCCCTCCTCTTGTACTTAAGTCGGCTTTGTGCGTTTTAATTTCAATCCCGATGAAACATCTGTGTTTCATCGTCAATGTTGGCGATCGAGGAATAGAAAAACCGGCAGTCGTGCATCGGAATCTAATACTGGTCTCCATGGAGAAGATCAAAGCAGAGACAATGATGAGTATCCCTCCTGTTGTACTTAAGTCGGCATTGGGCCTTTCCTATTCAATCCCAACGCAATTTCTGTGTTTTATCGTCGATGTGAAGGTCCGAGGGATACAGAAAACCTGCAGTGATGCATCAGAATATAATACTGGTCTCCCAGGAGAAGCTCAAAGCACAGACAATGAGGTGTCTCCCTCCTCTTGTACTTAAGGTGGCATTGTGCCTTTTGTATTCAATCCCGAACAAGTTCTGTGTTTCATTGTCAATGTTAACGTCCAAGGGATACAGAAAACCTGCAGTGGTGCATCGGAATGCAATACTGCTCTCCCTGGAAAAGCACAAAGCACTGATAATGAGGAGTCCCTCTCCTCTTGTACTTAAGTCGGCTTTGTGCCCTTTGTATTAAACCCCAATGAAATTTCTGTGTTTCATTCTCATTGTTGACGATAAAGGGATGAAAAAACCTGCAGAATTGCATCGGAAACTAATACTGGTCTCCCAGGAGAAGCTCAAGGCACTGTTAATGAGGAGTTTCCCTCCCCTTGTACTTATGTCGGTTTACTGCCTTTTGTATTCAATCCCAAAGCAATTTCTGTGTTTCATCGACGATGTGAAGGTGCAAGGGATACAGAAAACCTGCAGTGGTGTATTGGTATCTAATACTGGTCTCCCAGGAGCAGCTGAAAGCACAGACAACGAGGAGTCTCCCTGATCTTGTACTTAAGTCGGCATTGTGCTTTTTGTATACAATGCCGATGCAATTTCTGTGTTTCATCGTCAATGTGAAGGTCCAAGGAATACAGAAATCCTGCAGTGGTGCATCGGAATCTAATACTGGTCTCCCAGGAGAAGCTCAAAGACACACACAATGAAGAGTCTCCATCCTCTTGTACTTAAGTCGGATTTGTCCCTTTTCATTTCAATCCCGATGAGATTTCTGTGTTTCACCGTCAATGTGCAGTTCTAAGGGACACAGAAAACATGCCGTGGTGCATTGGTATCTAATACAGGTCTCCCAGGAGAAGTTCAAAGCACAGATAATGAGGAGTATCCCTCCTCTTGTACTTAAGTCGGCTTTGTGCCTTTTGTATTCAATCCCGATGCAATTTCAGTGTTTCCCGTCAATGTGAATGTCGAAGGGACACAGAAAACCTGTGGTGCATCGGAATCTTATGCTGGTCTCCCAGGAGAAGCTCATAAGCACAGTCAATGAGGAGTCTCCCTCCTCTTGTACTTAAGTCGGCTGTGTGCATTTTGGATTCAATCCCGATGCAATTTCTGTTTTTCATCGTCAATGTCAAGGTCCAAGGATACAGGAAATTTGCAGTGGTGCATCGGAATCGGATACTGGTCTCCCAGGAGAAGCTCAATGCACAGAGAATGAGGAGTCCCCTTCCAATTGTCCGTAACTCTGCTTTGTGCCTTTTGTATTCAATCACGATGCAATTTCTGTGTTTCATCGTCAATGTCGATGATCCTGGGATACAAAAACCAGCAATGGTGCAACTGAATATAATACTGGTCTTCCAGGAGAAGCTCAAAGCACAGACAATGAGGAGTCTCCCCCCTCTTGTGTTTAAGTCGTGTTTGTGCCTTTTGAAAACAATCCCGATGCAATTTCTGTGTTTCATCGTCAATGTGAAGGTCCAAGGGATACAGAAAACCTGCTGTGGCGCATCGCAATTATAATACTGGTCTCCCTGGAGAAGCTCAAAGCACAGACAATGTTGAGTCTCCCACCTCTAGTACTTAAGTTGGGTTTGTGCCGTTTGTATTCAGTCCTGATGCAATTTCTGTGTTTCGTCGTCAATGTGAAGGTCCAAGGGATATAGAAAAACTGCAGTGGTGCATCGGAATCTAATACTAATCTCCCAGGAGAAGATAAAATATACATACCATCAGGAGTCTCACTCCTGTTGAACTGAAGTCGGCTTTGTGCCTTTTGAATTCAATCTCGATGCAATTTCTGTGTTTCATCGTCAATGTGAAGGTCCAAGGCATACAGAAAATCTGCAGTGGGGCGTCGGAATCTTATACTGGTCTCCCAGGAAAAGCTGAATGCACGGTCAACGAGGAGTCTCCCTCCTCTTGTACTTAAGTCGAAATTGCGCCTTTTCTATTAAATCCCAATGCAATTTCTGTTTTTAATTGTCTATGTGAAGCTCCAAGGCATACAGAAAACTTGCAGTGGTGCATCGGACTCTAATATTGGTCTCCCAGGAGTAGCTCGAAGCACTGATATTGATTAGTCTCCCTCGTCTTGTAATTAAGTCGGCTTTGTGCTTTATGTATTCAATCCCGATGCAATTTCAGTGTTTCATCGTCATTGCGAAGGTCCAAGGGATACAGAAAACTTGCAGTAGTGCATTGGAATCTTATACTGGTCTCCCAGGAGAAGTTCAATGCGCTGATAATGAAGAGTCTCCCTCCTCTTGTACTTAACTCGGCTTTGTGCCTTTTATATTCAATCCCGATGCAATTTCTGTGTTTAATATTCAATGTTGACGTTCAAGTAATAAAAAAACTTGCAGTGGTGCATTGGAATCTAATACTGGTCTCTCACAATAAGCTCAAAGCGCAGACAATGAGGAGTCTCCCTCCTCTTGTACTTAAGTCGGCTTTGTGCGTTTTAATTTCAATCCCGATGAACCATCTGTGTTTCATCGTCAATGTTGGCGATCGAGGGAAAAAAAACTGGAGGGGTGTATCGGAATCTAATACTGGTCTCCCAGGTGAAGCAGAAAGCACAGACAAAGAGGAGTCTCCCTCCTCTTGCACTTAAGTCTGCATTGCGCCTTTTCTATTCAATCCCATTGCAATTTCTGTGTTTCATCGTCGATGTGAAGGTCCAAGGTATACAGAATACCTGCAGTGGTGCATCGAAATCTAATACTGGGCTCCCGGGAGAAGCTCAAAGCACAGACAAAGAGGAGTCTCCCTCCTCTTGTACTTAAGTCGGCATTGGGCCCTTCCTATTCAATCCCAAAGATATTTCTGTGTTTTATCGTCGATGTGAAGGTCCAAGGGATACAGAAAACCTGCAGTGGTGCATTGGAATCTAATACTGGTCTCCCAGAAGAAGGTCAAAGCACAGACAATGAGGTTTCTCCCTCCTCTTGTACATAAGGTGGCATTGTGCCTTTTGTATTCAAACCCGATGCAAGTTCTGTGTTTCATCGTCAATTTTAACGTCTAAGGGATACAGAAAACCTACAGTGGTGCATCGGAATGCAATACTGGTCACCCTCGAAAAGCACTAAGCACTGATAATGTGGAGTCTCTCTCCTCTTGTACTTAAGTCGGCTTTGTGCCCTTTGTATTCAATCCCGATGAAATTTCTGTGTTTCATCGTCATTGTTGACGATAAAGGGATAAAAAAACCTGCAGTATTGCATCGGAAACTAAAACCGGTCTCCCAGGAGAAGCTCAAGGCACTGTTAATGAGGAGTCTCTCTATTCTTGTACTTAAGTCGGCTTTGTGCCCTTTGTATTCAATCCCGATGAAATTTCTGTGTTTAATCGTCAATGTTGACGATCAAGGGATAAAAAACCTGCAGTGGTGCAACGGAATCTAATTCTGGTCTACCAGGAGAAGCTCAAAGCACAGACAGTGAGGAGTCTCCCTCCTCTTGTACTTAAGTCGCCATTCTACCTTTTGTATTCAATCCCGTTGCAATTTCTGTGTTTCATCGTCAATGTTGACGATCAAGGAATAAGAAAACCAGCAGTGGTGCATCAGAATCTGATGCTGGTCTCCCAGGAGAAGCTCAATGCACATACAATGAGGAGTTTCCCTCCTGTTGTACTTAAGTTGGCTTTGTGCCTTTTGTATTCAATCCCGATGCAATTGCTGTGTTTCATCGTCAATGTCGACGATCAAGGGATAAAAAAACCAGCAGTGGTGCATCGGACTCTGATACTGGTCTCGCAGGAGAAGCTCAATGCACAGACAATGAGGAGTCCTCTTCCAATTGTCCGTAACTCTGCTTTGTGCCTTTTGTATTCAATCACGATGCAATTTCAGTGTTTTATCATCAATGTCGATGATCCTGGGATACAAAAACCAGCAATGGTGCAACTGAATATAATAATGGCTCCCAGGAGAAGCTGAATGCACAGTCAATGAGGAGTCTCCCTCCTCTTGTACTTAAGTCGGCATTGCGCCTTTTCTATTCCATCCCAATGCAATTTCTTTGTTTAATTGTCTATGTGAAGCTCCAAGAGATACAGAAAACCTGCAGTGGTGCATCGGAATCTAATATTGGTCTCCCAGGAGTAGCTCAAAGCACTGGTAATGAGGAGTCTCCCTCCTCTTGTACTTAAGTCGGTTTGGTGCCTATTGTATTCAATCCCTTTGCAATTTCTGTGTTTCATCGTCAATGTGAATGTCCAAGGGATACAGAAATCATGTAGTGTTGCATGAGAATCTAATACTGGTCTGCCAGGAGTAGCTCAAAGCACTGATAATGGGGAGTCTCCCTCCTTATGTACTTAAGTCGGCATTGTGCATTTTCTATTCAATCCCAATGTAATTTCTGTGTTACATCGTCAGTGTGAAGGTTCAAGGGTACAGAAAAGCTGCAGTGGTGCATCGGAATCTAATTCTGGTCTCATAGGTGTAGCTCAAAGCACAGACAATCAGAAGTCTTCCTCCTCTTGTACTTAAGTCGGCATTGGGACTTTTCTATTTAATCCCAATGCTATTTATGACTTTCGTCGTCAAAGTGAAGGTCCTAAGGATACAGAAAACGTGCTGTGGCCCAACGGATTCTAATACATGTCTTGCAGGAGTAGCTCAAAACACTGATTACGATGAGTCTCCCTCCTCTTGTACTTAAGTTGGCTTTCTGCTTTTGGAATTCTATCCCGGTGCATTTTCTGTGTTTCATCATCAATGTGAACGTCCAAGGGATACTGAAACCCTGCAGTGGTGCATCGGAATCTAATACTGGACTCCCAGCAGTGGCCCAAAGCACAAACAATGAGGAGTCATCTTCCTCTTGTACTTAAGTCTGCATTGCGCATCTTCTATTCAACCCCAATGAAATTTTAGTGGTTTCATCGTCAATGTGAAGGTCCAAGGGATACAGAAAACCTGCTGTGGTGCATCGGAATCTAATACTGGTCTCGCAGGAGTAGCACAAAGCACTGATAATGGGGAGTCTCCCTCCTCTTGTACTTATGTCGGCTTTGTGACTTTTGTATTCAATCCCGAGTCAATTTCGGTGTTTCAACGTCAATTTGAAGGACTAGGGATACAGAAACCCTGCAGTGGTGTATCGGAATCTAATACTGGTCTCCCAGGAGTAGCCAAAGCACAGACAATGAGGAGTCTCCCTCCTCTTGTACTTAAATCGCCATTGTGCCTTTTCTATTCAATCCCAAAGCAATATCTGTGTTTCATCGTCAATGTGAAGGTCCGTGGGATACAGAAGACATGCAGTGGTGAATCGGAATCTAATACTGGTCTCCAAGGAGAAGCTCAAAGCACTGATGATGAGGAGACTACCTCCTCTTGTACTTAACTCGGCTTTGTGCCTCTCGTATTCATTCCCTTTGCAATTTCTGTGTGTCATCGTCAATGTTTACGATCAAGGGATAAAAAAAACCTGCAGTGTTGCATCGGAATCTAATACTGGACGCCCAGGAGAAGCTCAAAGCACAGACCGTGAGGAGTCTCCCTAATCTTGTACTTAATTCGGCATTGTGCCTTTTCGATTCAATCCCAATGCACTTACTGTGTTTCATCGTCAGTGTGAAGGTCCAAGGGATACAAAAAACCTGCAGTGGTGCATCGGAATCTAGTACAGGTCTCCCAGGGGAAACAAAAGCGCAGAAAATGAGGAGTCTCCCTCCTCTTGTACTTAGGTCGGCATTGCGCATTTTCTATTCAATCCCAATGCAATTTCTGTGTTTCATCGTCAATGTGAACGTCCAAGGGATACAGAAACCTGCAGTGGTGCATCGGGATCTAATACTGGTCTCGCAGGAGAAGCTCAAAACACGGACAATGAGGAGTCTCCCTCCTCTTGTACTTAAGTCGGTATTGTGCCTTCTCTATTCAATCTCAATGCATTTTCTGTGTTTCATCGTTAATGTGAAGGTCCAGGGGATACAGAAACCCTGCAGTGGTGCATCGGAAACTAATACTGGACTCCCAGGGGTGGCTCAAAGCACAAACAATGAGGAGTCATCTTCCTCTTCTACTTAAGTCTGCATTGCGCATCTTCTATTCAATCCCAATGCAATTTATGTGGTTCATCGTCAATGTGAACGTTCAAGGGATACAGAAAACCTGGAGTGGTGCATCGGAATCTAATACTAGTCTCCTAGGAGAAGCTCAAACCACTGATAATGAGGAGTCTCCCTCCTCTAATAGTTAAGTCGGCTTTGTGCCTTTTGTATTTAAACCCTTTGCTATTTCTGTGTTTCATCGTCAATGTTGACGATCAAGGGATAAAAAAACCTGCAGTGGTGCATCGGAATCTTATACTGGTCTCCAAGGAGTAGCTCAAAGCACAGTCAATGAGGAGACTCCCTCCTCTTGTACTTAAATCGGCATTGTGCTTTTTGTATTCAATCCCAATGCAATTTCTGTGTTTCATCGCCAATGTGTAGGTCCAAGGGATACAGAAAACCTGCAGTGGTGCATCCGAATCTAATACTGGTCTCCCAGGAGAAGCTCAAAGCACAGACAATGAGGAGTCTCCCTCCTCTTGTACTTAAGTCGGCATTGTGCCGTTTCTATTAAATCCCAATGCAATTTCTGTGCTTCATCGTCAATGTGAAGGTCCAAGTGATACAGAAAATCTGCTGTGGTGCATCGGAATCTAATACTGGTCTCGCAGGAGTACCACAAAGCACTGATAGGAGGAGTCTCCCTCCTCTTGTACTTATGTCGGCTTTGTGACTTTTGTATTCAATCCCGAGTCAATTTCGGTGTTTAAACGTCAATTTGAAGGACTAGGGATACAGAAACCCTGCAGTGGTGTATCGGAATCTAATACTGGTCTCCCAGGAGTAGCCAAAGCACAGACAATGAGGAGTCTCCCTCCTCTTGTACTTAAATCGGCATTGTGCCTATTCTATTCAATCCCAAAGCAATATCTGTGTTTCATCGTCAATGTGAAGGTCCAAGCGATACAGACAACCTGCAGTGGTACTTCGTAATCTAATACTGGTCTCCCAGGAGTGGCTCAAAACACAGACACTGAGGAGTCTCCCTCCTCTTGTACTTAAATCGGCATTGTGCCTTTCCTATTCTATCCCAGTGCAATTTCTGTGTTTCATCGTCAATGTGAACGCCCAAGTGATACAGAAACCTGCAGTGGTGCATCGGAATCTAATACTGGTCTTCCAGGAGAAGCTCATAGCACAGACAATGAGGAGTCTCCCTCCTCTTGTATTTAAATTGGTATTGTGCCTATTCTATTCAATCCCAATGCAATTTCTGTGTTTCATCGTCAATGTTGACGATCAAGGGATAGAAAAAGCTGCAGTCATGCATCGAAATCTAATACTGGGCTCCCAGGAGAAGCTCAAAGCACAGACAATGAGGAGTCTCCCTCCTCTAGTACTTAAGTCGGCTTTGTGCCTTTTGTATTCAATCCAGATGCAATTTCTGTGCTTCATCGTCAATGTGAAGGTCCAAGGGATAAAAAAAATGCAGGGGTGCATCCGAATCTAATACTGGTCTCACAGGAGAAGCTCAAAGCACAGACAGTGAGGAGTCTCCCTCCTCTTGTACTTAAGTCGGCAATGTGCCTCTTCTATTCAATCCAAATGCAATTTCTGTGCTTCGTCGTCAATGTGAAGGTCGAAAGGACACAGAAAACCTGCAGTGGTGCATCGCAATCTAATACTGGTTTCCCAGGAGAAGCTTAAACCACTGATAATGAGGAGTCCCCCGCCTGTTGTATTTAAGTTGGCTTTGTGCCTTTTGTATTCAATCCCGATGCAATTTCTGTGTTTCATTGTCAATGTTGACGATCAAGGATAGAAAAACCTGCAGTGATGAATCGGAATCTAATACTCGTCTCCCAGGAGAAGCTCAAAACACAGACAATGAGAAGTCTCCCCCCCTTGTACTTAAGTCGGCATTGTGCCTTTTCTATTCCCTCCCAATGTATTTTCAGTGTATCGTCGTCAATGTGGAGGTCCAACGAATACAGAAAACCAGCAGAGGTGCATCGAGATCTAATACTGGTCCCGCAGGAGAAGCTCTAAGCAGAGATAATAAGGAGTCCCCCTCCACTTTTCCTTAAGTCGGCTTTGTGCCTTTGGTATTCATTCCCGATGAAATTTCTGTGATTCATCGTCAATGTTGACGATCAAGGGATAAACAAACCTGCAGTGGTGCATCGGAATCTCATACTGGTCTCCCAGGAGAAGCTCAAAGCACAGACAATGAGGAGGCTCACTCCTCTTGTACTTAAGTTGGCATTGTGCCTTTCCTATTCAATCCCAATGCAATTTCTGTGTTTCACCGTCAATGTTGATGATCGAGGGATAAAAAAACCTGCACTCATGCATCAAAATCTAATACTGGTCTCCAAGGAGAAGGTCAAAGCACAGACAATGCGGTGTCTCCCTCCTCTTGTACTTAAATCGGCATTGTGCTTTTTCTAATCAATCCCTATGCAATTTCCTTGTTTCTTCGTCAATGTGAAGGTCAAAGGGATACAGGAAACCTACAGTGGTGCACCGGAATCTAATACTGGTCTTCCAGGAGTAGCTTAAATCACAGACCATGAGGAGTCTCCCTCCTCTTGTACTTAAGTCGGCATTGTGCCTTTTCTGTTCAGTCCCAAAGCAATTTCTGTGTTTCATCGTCAATGGGAAGGTCGAAGAGATACAGAAAACCTGCAGTGGTGCATCGGAATCTAATACTGGCCTCCCAGGAGTAGCTCAAAGCACTGATATTTAGGAGTCTCCCTCCTTTTGTACTTATGTCGGCATTGTGCCTTTTCCATTCAATCCCAATGCAATTTCTGTGTTTCATCGTCAATGAGAAGGTCGAAGGTTTACAGAAATACTGCAGTTGTGCATCGGAATCTAAAACTGGTCTCCCAGGAGTAGCCCAAAGCACTGACAATGAGGAGTCTCTCTCCTCTTGTACTTAAGTCGGCATTGTGCATTTTCTATTCACTCCCAATGCAATTTCTGTGTTTCATCGTCAATGTGAAGATCCAAGAAATACAGAAAACCTGCAGTGGTGCATCGGAATCTAATACTGGTCTCCCAGCAGTAGCTCAAAGCACTGATAATGAGGATTCTCCCCCCTCCCTTGTACTTAAGTCGGCTATGTGCCTTTTGTATTCAATCACGATGCAATTTCTGTGTTTCATCGTCAATGTTGATGATCAAGGGATACAAAAACCTGCAGTGAAGAATCGTAATCTGATACTGGTCTCCCAGGAGAAGCTCAAAGCACAGACAATGAGGAGTCTCCCTCCTCCTGTACCTAAGTCGTCATTGAGCCTTTTCTATTCAATCCCAATGCAGTTTCTGTGTTTCATCGTCAATGTGTAGGTCAAAGGGATACAGAAAACCTGCAGTGGTGTATCGGAATCTAATACTGGTCTCCCAGGAGTTGCTCAAAGCACAGACAATGCAGAGTCTCCCTGTTCTTGTACTTAATTCGGCATTGTGCATTTTCTATTCAATCCCTATGCAATTTCTGTGTTTCTTCCTCAGTGTTGACGATCAAGGGATACAAAAACCTGCAGTGATGCATCGGAATCTAACACTGGTCTCCAAGGAGAAGCTCAAAGCACAGACAATGCGGAGTCTCCCTCCTCTGGTACTTAAGTCGGCATTGTGCCTTTTCTATTCACTCCCAATGTATTTTCAGTGTATCGTCGTCAATGTGAAGGTCCAACGAATACAGAAAACACGCAGAGGTTCATCGGAATTGATGTGTCGGCAGCTGGACCAACACCTTGTAGTTCGAGATGGCTGAAAATGCACGCCAGACTGTCGCAGACGGGCGTAAAGTACTTGAACAGGCTACGTAATTAATGCTATGAAGAAAAGTACGTAGCTGGATTAATACTTATCTTTAATCAATCATTGTGGTACATCGCTCTTGACGATACACAGGAGACTTTAATTACAATCACTGTAAGGCTAATGGCGCCTTGCTAGTTCGTAGCCATTAACTTAGCTGAAGGCTATCCTGTCTCTCGGCTAATGAGAGAGAAAGGCTTCGTACATCTAGTCGCTAGCTAGATCGTCCGTACAACTGGGGCGAGTGCTTGTTCGTATCACGAGACCTGCCTTGTGGTGGCGCTAGCTCTGTGATCACACAGTGGCGACACGCGGGTCCGACATGTACTAAATGGACCACGGCCGATTTAATCTACCACCTAGCAAGTGTGGTGTCTGGCGGTGACACCACATTCCTCCCCCGCAAATCGGCGAACGGTCGTGAGATAAGGCTTCCGCCCGCCGTGGGGAGGACCCCATGTTGACGTATGCGATGAGGTGGGGAGCCTAACAACAGGCGAGGCTGTGCCACCCGCACCCGGCCATTCGGTCCGAGGGGAGCTAGGAAACGCCTGAAAACCTAGTCCAGGGTGCACGTCAACATGCGGTGTATGCGCCCGTAAGGAGACAGGAGGGGCCGAAGGGTTGACCTCCATTGCGTCGGGGTAGCCGACGCGCGATGACGTCATGTGGTCCGGAGCGGGCGGGAGTTCCATGGCGGAGCACAGCTGGTCACGGGAAGCGATCGGCGGCGCGTGACCCTGGGAGGCGCTTGGCCGCTGCAGCGAAGCGTCGAATGCGGGCGGCGCCGGCTGGAGAACCGGCGGCTGCGGCGGCGGCGGCGCCGGCAGCTGCTGCGGCGCGTCGCCATGGGGCAAAATGGAAGGCATCGTCGGTAACACCTGGGGATGAGGCGAGCCAGTAGATGGGTCCCCAGGGCGCTGACCGGACGGCACCGTCGCTGAAAGCCGACGGGGAGCGGCAGAACCCGTGCGACGACAGAGGCGCAGCTGATTGAGATGCCGACGCACCTCATCAGAGGCCCCCAAAACCAAATACATAGCGCGGCCGAGGCAGCGAAGAATACGCCCTGCGAGCCAACGCCGTGAACCTCGATAGTTGCGATAAAATACAACGTCGCCTCGAGCAAAAGCAGGAGTCTGCCGCTGCACAGGAACCGGAGGCGGCGGATGCAGCAAAGACATCAAGGTGCGATGAGGACGACCATGGAGCAACTCAGCCGGCGAGCGACCATCTCGGGGCTGAGAGCGAAACGACGACAAAAAGAGCAACAATGCGTCCTCCCGAGAATGCGACTCTTTCAATTTCAACATCTGTGACTTGAAAGTCCGGACCAATCGTTCAGCGGCACCGTTGGACTGAGGCGAAAACGGCGCGGATGTCAGATGTTGAATACCATTGGCCTGGCAGAATGACTGAAATTCTGCGGACATGAATTGTGGGCCATTGTCGGAAACAATAGTCTGCGGAAGACCTTCAATGCAAAAGATAGCAGACAACGCTTGGATGGTGGCGGAGGACGTCGTGGAAGAAATCCGGACAACAAAAGGAAAATTACTGAAGGCATCTACCAGAACCAACCATCGAGCATTCCAGAATGGACCAGCAAAATCGATGTGCAAGCTTTGCCAAGGGGAAGTGGCTTTTGGCCATGCAAAGACTTTCCGCGGCGGTGCGGATTGTTGTTCGGCACACGCCATGCAAGAAGAACACATATTCGTAATCGCGGCATCGATTCCGAACCAAGTACAGTGCTGACGAGCAAGTTGTTTCGTGCGCACTATACCCCAATGTCCTTGGTGAAGAAGCCGTAAAACAGAGGACTGTAACGAACGTGGGACCACGACTCTGGACTGATCATTATCAGAACGCAACAACAAAACACCACGTCGAACAAAAAATCTCTCCTTGTGAGCAAAAAATCGGCGAACCAACGGATCCTCTATCCGAGACTTTGACAAGGGAAATTGCGTAGCAACAAAACGCAAAACAGTAGCAAGGACAGGGTCAGCAGCTGTGGCTGCAGCTACACGACGAAAATCAATCGGAAACGATTCGACCACTTCATCGGCTTCCGAATCAATGAACATGCAAGCAAGTTCGGAAGAATCGAATGCTTTATCCACAGCAACAGGCAAACGGGACAACGCATTGGCGTTTCCGTGCTTAGCAGTGGACCGATACACGATATCGTAGCGGTACTGCGAGAGGAAAATAGACCAGCGAATGAATTTCTGCGCTGTACGCGGAGGTACAGGCTTGTTCGGAGGAAAAAGCGATGTCAAAGGTTTGTGTTCTGTGATGATGGTAAAGTGACGACCATACAAGATATCATGGAACTTAGTAACACCAAACACGAGAGCCAAAGCTTCTTTCTCTATCTGCGAGTAATTTCTTTGCGCAGACGACAGCAATTTGGACGCAAAGGCAATAGGGCGATCATGGGAGCCAACTTTGTGCGCAAGCACAGCACCGATCCCGAAATCCGATGCATCTACCATCAACAAAAGGGGTTTCCGGGGATCGAAAGGCGTGAGGCAAGTATTAGAAAGCAACGCCGATTTCAACTGGCGAAAGGCGCGTTCGCATTCTGTCGTCCAGACAAACGGAACACCTGCACGGCGTAAGCGATGAAGCGGAGCTGAAAGAGAAGAGACATTGCGCACATTCACTCACACCTTGTGATTCTAAATCGTGGAATGTTCTTGCGCGACCTCATGACGCAATGCGTGAGGAACATTGCGCGCTCTGAAAAATTTCGGTGGCGCGTTGACCTTCAGTTCCAAATGTGCTTCACAGTTTTTAGCGCAACCTAAGCCCGGTGCAAAAATGTCTGCAAATTCGTCACATAAGCGAGAAACACTGTCTGAAGGCACAGTTCGATTCACTGATAGCACCTGATTTACAATAGACATGTGAAACAACTGAAATAAATCTAAACCAAACAAGTTCACTGCAGTAGAAGAACGAAGAACGTAAAAAGACACAAGTTTGGATTGTCCCTTATATGTTGCAAGAAGAGTGCACTGTCCTAACACAGCAATTGTCTGTCCGGAATAACTTTTTAACTGAACAGTTGCGGCACGCAACGGAGGTGCGCCCAGTTGTTTGTACGTGTCGTGATTGAGCAATGAAACTGCAGCTCCGGTATCGAGCTGGAATGGTATCACTTTGCCTTCAAGTCCACAAAAAGTTTATTGTCCTGCCGACGACAAGAGCGACTGGTTTGTGCAATTTGAATGGACACTGGTACAGAATCACTTGCTAATTGACGTGATTTCCGGCGACGTCGACGCATAGTTTTTGTGGGACGAACACAGTCACTGTTAGAGAAAGTGGCACTGGACGAATCGGAATTAACTACATGAATGTCCATGGGCGAAGGTCCACTATTCTGAGTGTCCTTGGTTCGATTCCGGCGCGAAGCAAAGGGCCTGGAATGATTGTGATTGTCTGATCGGAGCTTTTTCTGGCAAACACTTTGAACATGTCCTTTCCTATTACAGAAAAAGCAAATAGCTTGGCGTGACGGGCAATGTTCACGCGAATGTCTAGTAGCACACCGCGGGCATGATTTCACTGCATTTGTGGGCTGGCGCGGCACACCTGGTTTATAGCGCGGTGGCAGCTGCGTTTGTTTGCGCGAGGGCAGTTGACCGGGCCGCGCAGCTCGCCCAGCGGACCGGTTAATGTTACACACTGCTGGCGAAGTTTCAAAAGATTCCTGAGCACAGTCAAGTGTGTCTTGTCTATCCAATATGTCTATCACTTATTGAAGGGAGGGATTAACTAGTTTCAATATTTGCTCCCGTATGCGAACATCAGAAACGTTCTGTGCAATTGCATCACGCACCATTGTATCTGAATAAGAAAGACCACAGTCACAGTCAAAAGAACACTCCCTAGTAAGTCCTTGCAATGTTGCTACCCACTCCCTATTAGTTTGACCGGCCGTACGTTTTGTACGAAAAAACGTATACCGTTTTGCAACCACATTAACTGATTCTTTGAAATAGGCATCTAAAGCAGACAAAATTTCGTCGTAGGACAGAGTTGCTACGTCGCGTCGGGGAAGCAATTTCACTATCACACGATAGGTGGACACACCGACACAAGAAAGCAAAAACGGCTGCAGCTCATTACCTTGAATTCTGTAGGCGGCGAGGTGGAAGGCAAACTGGCGGGACCATTCCTGCCAAGTCTCGTGGTTCGGGTCGTAGTGCCTAAAAGGCGGTGCAACTGCGAGTTGTGGCTGCGGTAGCGGTGAAGCGGCGGCGGCCGCATCGGTTTGAATGGCACGTTGACCCTGGACGAGCTGTCCAAGGGCATCCAATAACGCCTGCGTCTGCTGATTCTGCAAGCGATAAAATTCGGACAGTACATCTGGAGATTGTGGCGAAGCCATGACACAAATAAATTAGGGCAAAGTAAAACACAAGATCCTTTGTAGACTCGTCGCCATGTGATGTGTCGGCAGCTGACCCAACACCTTGTAGTTCGAGATGGCTGAAAATGCACGCTAGACTATCGCAGACGGGAGTGATGTACTGGAACAGGCTACGTAATTAATGCTATGAAGAAAAGTACGTAGCTGGATTAATACTTATCTTTAATCAATCATTGTGGTACATCGCTCTTGACGATACACAGGAGACTTTAATTACAATCACTGTAAGCCTAATGGCGAATTGCTAGTTCGTAGCCATTAACTTAGCTGAAGGCTATCCTGTCTCTCGGCTAATGAGAGAGAAAGGCTTCGTACATCTAGTTGCTAGCTAGGTCGTCCGTACAACTGGGGCGAGTGCTTGTTCGTATCACGAGACCTGCCTTGTGGTGGCGCTAGGTCTGCGATCACACAGTGGCGACACGCGGGTCCGACATGTACTAAATGGACCGCGGCCGATTTAATCCACCACCTAGCAAGTGTGGTGTCTGGCGGTGACACCACAGGAATCTAATACTGGTCCCCCAGGAGAAGCTCAAAGCAGAGATAATAGGGAGTCTCCCTCCTCTTTTCCTTAAGTCGGCATTCTGCCTTTTCAATTCAATCCCAATGCAATTTCTGTGTTTCATCGTCAATGTGAAGGCCAAGGGATACAGAAAACCTGCAGTGGTCTAACTAATACTGGCCTCCCAGGAGTAGCTCAAAGCGCTGATAATGAGGAGTCTCCCACCTCTTGTGCTTAAGTCGGCTTTGTGCCTTTTGTATTCAATCTTGATGCAATTTCTGTGTTTCACCGTCAATGTTGACGTTCATGGGATAGAAAAATTTTCAGTGGTGCATCGGAATCTAATACTGGTCACCCAGGAGTAGCACAAAGCACTGATTATGAGTAGTCTCCCTCCTCTTCTACTTAAGTCAGCTTTGTGCCTTTTTTATTCAATCCCGATGCAGTTTCTGTGTTTCATCGTCAATGTTGACGATCAAGGGATAAACAAACCACCAGTGGTGCATCGGAATCCAATACTGGTCGCCCTGGAGAAGCTTAAAGCACAGACAATGAGGAGGCTCCCTCCTCTTGTACTTAAGTCGGCATTGTGCCTTTTCTATTTAATCCCAATCCAAAATCTGTGTTTCACCGTCAATGTGCAGTTCCAAGGGATACAGGAAACCTGCAGTCGTGTATCGGAATCTAATACTGGTCTCCCGGGAGTTGCCCAAAGCACTGATAACGAGGAGTCTCCATCGTCTTGAACTTAAGTCGGCATTGTGCCCTTTGTATACAATCCCGATGCAATTTCTGTGTTTCATCGTCAATGTTGACGATCAATGGACAATAAGACCTGCAGTGGTGCATCGGAATCAAATTCTGGTCTCCCAGGAGTATCTCAAAAACTGATAATGAGGAGCCTCCCTCCTTTTGTACTTAAGTCGGCTTTGTGCCTTTTGTATTCAACCCTGATGCAATTTCTGTGTTTCATCGTCAATGTGCTGGGTCAAGGGATACAGAAAACCTGCAGTGGTTTATCCGAATCTAATACTGGTCTCCCAGGAGTAGCTCTAAGCGCTGATAATGTGGAGTCTCCCACCTCTTGTACTTAAGTCGGAATTGTGGCTTTTCAATTCACTCCAAATGCAATTTCAGTGTATCTTCATCAATGTGAAGGTCCAACGTATACAGAAAACCCGCAGA
The DNA here is from genome assembly GCF_021461385.2 of Schistocerca piceifrons. Taxonomy (NCBI): domain Eukaryota; kingdom Metazoa; phylum Arthropoda; class Insecta; order Orthoptera; family Acrididae; genus Schistocerca; species Schistocerca piceifrons. The sequence goes on from NC_060143.1 coordinate 566,351,766, forward strand.
GGTGCATCGGAATCTGATACTGGTCCCCCAGGAGAAGCTCAAAGCACAGACAATGCGGAGTCTCCCTCCTCTTGTACTTAAATCGGCATTGTGCCTTTTCTATTCAGTCCCTATGCAATTTCCTTGTTTCATCCTGAATATGAGGGTCAAAGGGTTACACGAAACCTGCAGTGGTACATCGGAATCTAATACTGGTCTCCCAGGAGTAGCTTAAAACACGGACAATGAGGAGTTTCCCTCCGATTGTACTTACGTCGGCATTGTGACTTTTCTGTTCAATCCCAAAGCAATTTCCGTGTTTCATCGTTAATGTGAAGGTCCATGGGATACAGAAACCTGCTGTGGTGCATCGGAATCTAATACTGTTCTCGGAGGAGTAGCTAAAAGCACTGATAATGAGGAGTCTCCCTCCTCTTGTACTTAAGTCGGCTTTGTACGTTTGGTATTCAATCCCGATGCAACCTCTGCGTTTCATTGTCAATGTTGATGATCAAGGGATAAAAAACCTGCAGTGATGAATGGGAATCTAATACTGGTCTCCCAGTAGAAGCACAAAGCACCGACAATGAGGAGTCTCCCTAGTCTTGTACCTAAGTCGTCATTGGGCCCTTTCTATTCAATCCCAATGCAATTTCAGTGTTTCATCGTCAATGTGAAGGTCAAAGGGAAACAGAAAACCTGCAGTGGTGCATTGGAGTCTAATAATGGTCTCCCAGGAGTACTTCAAAGCACAGACAATGAGGAGTCTCCCTCCTCTTGTACTTAAGTCGGCTTTGTGCCTTTTGTAATCAATCCCGATGCAATTTCTGTGTTTCATTGTCAATGTTGATGTTCAAGGGATAAAATATATCGTAGTGATGCATCGGAATCTAATACTGGTCTCCCAGGAGAGTCTCAAAGCACAGACAATGAGGAGTCTCCCTCCACTTGTACTTAAGACGTCATTGTGCATTTTCTAATCAATCCCATTGCAATTTCTGTGTTTCATCGTCAATCTGAAGGTCAAAGGGATACAGAAATCCTGCAGTGGTGCATCGGAATTTAATACTGGTGTCCCAGGAGAAGATCAAAGAACAGACATTGCGGAGATTCACTCCTCTTGTACTTAAGTTTGCATTGTGCTTTTTCTATTCAATCCAAACGCAATTTCTGTGTTTCATCGTCAATGAGAAGGTCCAAGGGATACAGAAAACCTGCAGTGGTGCACCGGAATCTAATATTGGTCTCCCAGGAGTAGCACAAAGCACTGATAATGAGAAGTCTCCCTCCTCTTGTACTTAAGTCAGCTTTGTGCCTTTTGTATTCAATCCCGATGCAATTTTTGGGTTTCATCGTGAATGCTGACGATCAAGGGATAAAAAAACATGCAGTGGTGCATCGGAATCTAATACTAGACTTCCCGGAGAAGCTCAAAGCACAGACAATGAGGAGTCTCCCTACTATTGTACTTAAGCCGGCTTTGTGCCTTTTGTATTCAATCCCGATGCAGTTTCTGTGTTTCATCGTCAATGTTGACGATCAAGGGATACACAAACCAGCAGTGGTGCATCGGAATCCAACACTGGTCTCCCTGGAGAAGCTTAAAGCACAAACAATGAGCAGTCTCCCTCCTCTTGTACTTAAGTCGCCATTGTGCCTTTTCTATTTAATCCCAATCCAAAATCTGTGTTTCATCGTCAATGTGCAGTTCCAAGGGATACAGGAATCCTGCAGTGGTGCATCGGAATCCAATACTGGTCTCCCGGGAGTTGCTCAAAGCACTGATAACGAGGAGTCTCCTTCGTCTAGAACTTAAGTCTGCATTGTGCCCTTTGTATACAATCCCGATGCAATTTCTGTGTTTCATCGACAATGTTGACGATCAATGGACAATGAAACCTGCAGTGGTGCATCGGAATCTAATTCTGGTCTCCCAGGAGTACCTCAAAGCAATTATAATGAGGAGTCTCCATCCTTTTGTACTTAAGTCGACTTTGTGCCTTTTGTATTCAACCCTGATGCAATTTCTGTGTTTCTACATGAATGTGAAGGGTCAAGGGATACAGAAAACCTGCAGTGGTTTATCCGAATCTAATACTGGTCTCCCAGGAGTAGCTCTAAGCGCTCATAATGAGGAGTCTCCCACCTCATGTACTTAAGTCGGCACTGTGCATTTTCTAATCAATCCCAATGCAATTTCTGTGTTTCATCGTCAATCTGAAGGTCAAAGGGATACAGAAAACCTGCAGTGGTGCATCGGAATTTAATACTTGTGTCCCAGGAGAAGCTCAAAGAACAGACATTGCGGAGATTCACTCCTCTTGTACTTAAGTTGGCATTGTGCTTTTTCTATTCAATCCAAACGCAATTTCTGTGTTTCATCGTCAATGTGAAGGTCCAAGGGATACAGAAAACCTGCAGTGGTGCACCGGAATCTAATACTGGTCTCCCAGGAGTAGCACAAAGCATTGATACTGAGAAGTCTCCCTCCTCTTGTACTTAAGCCAGCTTTGTGCTTTTTGTATTCAATCCCGATGCAATTTTTGTGTTTCATCCTGAATGCTGACGATCAAGGGATAAGAAAACATGCAGTGGTGCATCGGAATCTAATACTGGACTTCCCGGAGAAGCTCAAAGCACAAACAATGAGGAGTCTCCCTACCATTGTACTTAAGTCGGCTTTGTGCCTTTTGTATTCAATCCCGATGCAGTTTCTGTGTTTCATCGTCAATGTTGGCGATCAAGGGGTAAACAAACCAGCAGTGGTGCATCGGAATCCAACACTGGTCTCCCTGGAGAAGCTTAAAGCACAGACAATGAGGAGTCTCCCTCCTCTTGTACTTAAGTCGCCATTGTGCCTTTTCTATTTAATCCCAATCCAAAATCTGTGTTTCATTGTCAATGTGCTGTTCCAAGGGATACAGGAATCCTGCAGTGGTGCATCGGAATCTAATACTGGTCTCCCGGGAGTTGCTCAAAGCACTGATAACGAGGAGTCCCCATCGTCTTGAACTTAAGTCTGCATTGTGCCCTTTGTATACAATCCCGATGTAATTTCTGTGTTTCATCGTCAATGTTGACGATCAATGGACAATGAAACCTGCAGTGGTGCATCGGAATCTAATTCTGGTCTCCCAGGAGTACCTCAAAGCACTGTTAATGAGGAGTCTCCTTCCTCTTGTACTTAAGTCGGCTTTGTGACTTTTGTAATCAATCCCGATGCAATTTCTGTGTTTCATCGTCAATGTTGACGTTCAAGGGATAAAAAACCTGCAGCGGTACATCGGAAGCTAATACAGGCCTCCCAGGAGAAGCTCAAAGCGCAGACACTGAGGACTCCCCCTCCTCTAGTACCTATGTTGGCTTTGTGCCTTTTGTATTCAATTGCAATGCAATTTCTGTGCTTCATCGTCAGTGCTGACGATCAAGAGATAAGAAATCCCTCAGTGGTGCATCGGAATCAGATACTGGCTCCCAGGAGAAGCTCAAAGCGCAGACAATGAGGAGTCTCCCTCCTCCTGTTATTAAGTCGGCATTGCGCCTTTTCTATTCAATCCCAATGCAATTTCTGTTTTTCATCGTCAATGTGAAGGTCCTAGGGATACACAAAACCTGCAGTGGTGCATCAGATCCATTACTAAACTCCCAGGAGAAGCTCAAAGGGCTGATAATGAGGAGTCTTCCTCCTCTTGTACTTAAGTCGGATTTGTGCCTTCTGTATTCAATCGCAATGCAATTTCTATGTTTCATCGTCAATGCTGATTATCAAGGGATAAAAACATCTTCAGTGGTGCATCGGAATCTAAAGCAGGTCTCCCAGGAGAAGCTCAAAGCGCAGACAATGAGGTGTATCCCTTCTCTTGTACTTCAGTCGGCTTAGTGCCTTTTGTATTCAACCCCGATGCAATTTCTGTGTTTCATCGTCTATTTTGATTATCAAGGGATAAAAAAACCTGCAGTGATGCATCGAAATCTAGTACTGGCCTCCCAGGAGAAGCTCAAATCACAGACAATTAGGAGTCTCCCTCCTCTTGTACTTATGTCAACATTGTGCCTTTTCTATTTTATACCAATGCAATTTCTGTGTTTCATCGTCAATGTGAAGGTCAAAGGGATACAGAAAACCTCGAATGGTGCGTCGGAATCTAATACTGGTCTCTCAGGAGAAGCTCAAAGCACAGACAATGCGGAGTCTCCCTCCTCTTGTACTTAAGTCAGCATTGCTGCATTTCTATTCAACCAAAGTGCAATTTCTGTGTTTCATCGTCAATGTGAAGACCCAAGGGATACAGAAACCCTCCAGTGGTACATCGGAATTTAATACTGGTCTCCTAGGAGTAGCTCAAAGCACTGACAATAAGGAGTCTCCCTCCTCTTGTACTTAAGTCGGCTTTGGGCCTTATGTATTCAATCCCGATGGAATTTCTGTGTTTCATCGACATTGTTGACGACCAAGGAACAAAAAAAACCTGCAGTGGTGCATCGGAATCTAATACTGGTCTCCCAGGAGAAGCTCATAAACACAGACAATGAGGAGTCTCCATCCTCTTGTGCCAAGTCGGCATTGTGTCTTTTCTATTCAATCGTAATGCAATTTGTGTGTTTCATCATCGATGTGAAGTTCCAAGGGATACCGAAATCCTGCAGTGGTGCATCGTAATCCAATACTGGTCTCCCAGGAGAAGCTTAAAGCATTGATAATGAGGAGTCTGCCTCTTCTTGTACTTAAGTTGGCTTTGTGCCTTTTGTATTTATTCCCGATGCAATTTCTGTGTTTCATCGTCAATGTTGACGATCAGGGGATAAAAAGAGCTCCAATGGTGCATTGGAGTCTAATACTGGTCTCCCAGGAGAAGCTCAAACCACAGACATCGTGGTGAATCTTTCCTCTTGTACTGAAAACAGCATTGCGCTTTTTCTATTCAATCCCAATGCAATTACTGTGTTTCATCGCCAATGTGACGGTCCAAGGTATACAGAAAACCAGCAGTGGTGCATCGGCATATAATACTGGTCTCCCAGGAGATGCTCAAAGCACAGTCAATGAGGAATCTCCCTCCTCTTATGCTTAATTCGTCATTGTCCCTTTTCTATTCAATCACAATGCTATTTCAGTGTTTCATCGCCAATGTGTAGGTCCAAGGGATACAGAAAACCTGCAGCAGTGCATCGGTATCTAATACTGGTCTCCCAGGAGTAGCTCAAAGCACAGACAATGAGGACTCTCCCTCCTCTTGTACTTAGGTCGGCATTGATCCTTTTCTATTTAATCCCGATGCTATTTCTGTGTTTCATCGTCAATGTGAGGGTCAGAGGGATACAGAAAACATGCAGTGCTGCATCAGAATCTAATACTGGTCTCCCTGGAGAGGCTCAATACACTGATAATGGGGAGTCTCCTTCCTCTTGTACTTAAATCGGCTTTGTGCCTTTTGTATCCAATGACGATGCAATTTCTGTGTTTCATCGTCAATGTTCACGATCAAGGGATAAATAACCCTGCAGTGGGTCATCGGAATCTAATACTGGCTCCCAGGAGAAGTTTATAGCACAGACAATGAGGAGTCTCCGTTCTCTTCTACTTATGTCGGCATTGCGCCTTTTCTATTCAATCCCAATGAAAATTCTGTTTTTCATCGTCAATGTGAGATTCCTAGGGATACAGAAAACATGCTGTGGTGCATCGGAATCTAATACTGGTGTCCCAGGAGAAGCTCAAAGCACAGACAATGAGGAGTCTCCCTCCACTTGCACTTAAGTCGTCATTGTGCCTTTTCCATTCAATCCCAATGCAATTTCTGTGTTTCATCGTCGATGTGAAGGTCAAAGCGATACAGATAACCTGCAGTGATGCATCGGAATCTAATACTGGTGTCCCAGGAGAAGCTCAGAGCACAGACATTGAGGAGTCTCCCTCCTCTTGCACTTAAATCGTCATTGTGCCTTTTCTATTCAATCCCAATGCAATTTCTGTGTTTTATCGTCAATGTGAAGGTCAAAGGCATATAGAAAACCTGCTGTGGTGCATCGGAATCTAATACTGCTTTCCCAGGAGTAGCTCAAAGCACAGACAATGAAGAGTCTCCCTCCTCTTGTACTTAAGTCGGCTTTGTGCCTTTAGTATTCAATCCCGATGAAATTTCTGTGTTTCATCGTCAATGCTTACGATCAACGAATAAAAAAACCTGCAGTGGTACATTCGGGCTCTAATACTGGTCTCCCAGGAGAAGCTGAAAGCACAGACAATGAGGAGTCTCCCTTCTCTTGTACTTAAGTTGGCTTTGTGCCTTCTGTATTCAATCCCGATGCAATTTCTGTGTTTCATCGTCAATGTTGACGATCAGAGGATAAAAAAACCTGCTGTGGTGCATTGGAATCTAATACTGGCCTCCCAGGAGAAGCTCAAAGCACAGCAAATCAAGTGTCTCCTTCCGCTTGTACGGAAGTCGGCATTGTGCCTTTTCAATTCAATCCCAATCCAATATTTGTGTTTCACCGTCAATGTGAGGGTCCAGGTGATACAGAACACCTGCAGTGGTATATTGGATTCTAATACGGGTCTCCCAGGAGTTGCTCAAATCACTGATAATGAGGAGTCTCCCTCCTCTTGTGCTTGGGTCGTCATTGTGCCTTTTGTATTCAATCCCGATGCAATTTCTGTGTATCATCGTCAATGTTGACGATTAGGGGTTAAAAACATCTGCAATGGTGGATTGGAGTCTACTACTGGTCTCCCAGGAGAAGCTCAAACCACAGACAATGTGGAGTCTGTCTCCTCTTGTACTTGATTTGGCTTGGTGCCTTTTGTATCAATCCCAATGCATTATCTGTATTTCATCGTCAATGTTGACGATCAAGGGATACAAAAACCTGCATTGGTGCTTTGGAATCTAGTACTGGTCTCCCAGGAGACGCTCAAAGCACAGACAATGAGGAGTCTCCCTCCTCTTGTACTTAAGTAGCTTTGTGCCTTTTGTATTCAATCCCGATGAAAATTCTGTGTTTCATCGTCAATGCTTACGATCAACGAATAAAAAAACCTGCAGTGGTACATTCGGGCTCTAACACTGGTCTCCCAGGAGAAGCTGAAAACACAGACAATGAGGAGTCTCCCTCCCCTTGTACTTAAGTTGGCTTTGTGCCTTTTGTATTCAATCCCAATGCATTATCTGTATTTCATCGTAAATGTTGGCGATCAAGGGATAAAAAAACCTGCAGTGGTGCTTCGGAATCTAATACTGGTCTCCCAGGAGACGCTCAAAGCACAGACAATGAGGAGTCTCCCTCCTCTTGTACTTATTTCCACTATGTGCATTTGCATTCAATGCCGATGTAATATCTGTGTTTCATCGTAAATGTGAAGGTCCAAGGGAAACACAAACCCTGCAGTGGTACATCGGAATCTAATACTGGTCTCCCAGTAGTAGCTCAATGCACAGACAATGAGGAGTCTCCCTCCTCTTGTACTTAGGTCGGCATTGATCCTTTTCTATTCAATCCCAATGCTATTTCTGTTTTTCATCGTCAATGTGAAGGTCCAAGGGATACACAAAACCTGCAGTGTTGCATCGGAATCTAATACTGGTCTCCCAGGACAAGCTCAAAACACTGATAATGACGAGTCCCCCTCCTTTTGTACGTAAGTCGGCTTTCTGCCTTTTGTATTCAATACCGATGCAATTTCCGTGTTTCATCGTCAATGTAGACGATCAGTTTAAAAAAAAAATCCTGCAGTGGTGCATCGGAATATAATACTTGCTCCCAGGAGAAGCTCACAGCACAGACAATGAGGATCCTCCCTCCTCTTGTACTTAAGTGGGCATTGCGCCTTTTCTATTCAATCAAAATGCAATTTCTGTTTTTCATCGTCAATGTGAAAGTCCTGGGGAAACAGAAAACGTGCAGTGGTGCATCGGAATCTAATACTGGTCTGCCAGGAGAAGCTCAAACCACTGATAATATGGACTCTCCCTGCTCTTGTGCTTATGTCGGCTTTCTGCATTTTGCATTCAATGCCGATGCAATTTCAGGGTTTCATCGTCATTTTCAATGTCCAAGGAATACAGAAAACCTGCTGTGGTGCATCCGAATCTAATACTGGTCTCCCAGGAGCAGCTCAAAGCACAGACATTGAGGAGTCTCCCTCCTCTTGTACTTATGTCGGCTTTGTGTATTTTGTATTCAATCCATATACAATTTCTTTGTTTGATCGTCAATGCTTACGATCTAGGAATAAAAAAACCTGCAGTGGTACATTCGGACTCTAATACTGGTCTACCAGGAGAAGCTCAAAGCACAGACAATGAAGAGTCTCCCTCCTCTTGTACTTAAGTTGGCTTTGTGTATTTTGTATTCAATCCCAATGCATTATCTGTATTTCATCGTCAATGTTGACGATCAAGGGATATAAAAACCTGCAGTGGTGCTTCGGAATCTAGTACTGGTCTCCCAGGAGACGCTCAAAGGACTGATAATGACGAGTCCCCCTCCTTTTGTACGTAAGTCGGCTTTCTGCCTTTTGCATTCAATGCCGATGTAATATCTGTGTTTCATCGTCAATGTGAAGGTCCAAACGAAAGGCAAACCCTGCAGTGGTAGATCGGAATCTAATACTGGTTGCCCAGTGGTAGCTCAAAGCACAGACAATGAAGAGTCTCCCTCCTCTTGTACTTAGGTCGGCATTGATACTTTTCTATTTATTCTCAATGCTATTTCTGTGTTTCATCGTCAATATGAAGGTCCAAGGGATGCAGAAAATATGCAGTGTTGCATCAGAATCTAATACTGGTCTCCCATGAGAAGCTCAAAGCACTGACAATGAGGAGTCTCCCTCCTCTTGTACTTAAGTCGTCATTGTGGCTTTTCCATTCAATCCCAATGCAGTTTCTGTAATTCATCGTCAATGGGAAGGTGAAGGGGATACAGAAAACCTGCAGTGATGCATCGGAATCTAAAACTGGTCTCTCATGAGAAGCTCAACGCACTGACAATGAGGAGTCTCCCTCCTCTTGCACTTGAGTCGACATTGTGTCTTTTCTATTCAGTCCCAATGCAATTTCTGTGTTTCATCGTCAATGTGAAGGTCAAAGGGATACAGAAAACCTGCTGTGGTCCATCGGAATCTAATACTGCTCCCCCAGGAGTAGCTCAAAGCATTGACAATGAAGAGTCTCCCTCCTCTTGTACTTTAGTCGGCTTTGTGGCTATTGTATTCAATCCCGATGAAATTACTGTGTTTCATCATCAATGCTTACGATCAAGGAATAAAAAAACCTGCGGTGGTACATTCGGACTCTAATACTGGTCTCCCAGGAGAAGCTCAAAGCATAGACAATGAGGAGTCTTCCTCCTCTTGTACTTAAGTTGGCTTTGTGCCTTTTGTATTCAATCCCAATGCATTATCTGTATTTCATCGTCAATGTTGACGATCAAGGGATATAAAAACCTGCAGTGGTGCTTCGGAATCTAGTACTGGTCTCCCAGGGGACGCTCAAAGCACTGACAATGAAGAGCCTCCCTCCTCTTGTAATTAAGTCCACTTTGTGCCTTTTGCATTCAATGCCGATGTAATATCTGTGTTTCATCGTCAATGTGAAGGTCCAAGGGAAAGACAAACCCTGCAGTGGTACATCGGAATCTAATACTGGTCTCCCAGTAGTAGCTCAATGCACAGACAATGAGGACTCTCCCTCCTCTTGTACATAGTCGGCATTGATCCTTTTCTATTCAATCCCAATACTATTCCTGTTTTTCATCGTCAATGTGAAGGTCCAAGGGATACAGATATCCTGCAGTGGTGCATCGTAATCTAATACTGGTCTCCCAGGACAAGCTTAAAGCACTGAAAATGAGGAGTCTGCCTCCTCTTGTACTTAAGTTGGCTTTGTGCCTTTTGTATTCGATCCTGATGCAATTTCTGTGTTTCATCGTCAATGTTGACGATCAACCGATAAAAAAACCTGCAATGGTGCATTGGAGTCTAATACTGGTCTCCCAGGAGATGCTCAAAGCACAGACAATGTGGAGTCTCTCTCCTCTTGTACTTAAGTCGGCATTGTGCCTTTTCTACTCAATCCCAATGCAAATTTCTGTGTGTCATCGCCAATGTGACGGTCCGAAGGATACAGAAAACCAGCAGTGGTGCATCGGAATCTAATACTGGTCTCCCAGGAGATGCTCAAATCACAGACAATGAGGAATCTCCCTTCGCTTGTGCTTAATTCATCATTGTGCCTTTTCTATTCAATCAATATGCAATTTCTGTTTTTCATCGTCAATGTGAAGGTCCTAGGGAAACAGAAAACGTGCAGTGGTGCATCGGAATCTAATACTGGTCTCCCAGGAGAAGCTCAAAGCACTGATAATGAGGAGTCTTCCTCCTCTTGTACTTAAGTCCACTTTATGCCATTTGTATTCAATCCTGATGCAATTTCTGTGTTTCATCGTCAATGTGAACGTCCAAGGAATACAGAATACTGCAGTGGTGCATCGTAATCTAATACTGGTCTCCCAGGAGTAGCTCAAAGCACAGACAATGAGGAGTCTCCCTCCTCTTGTACTTAAGTCGACATTGTCCCTTTTCTATTCAATCGTAATGCAATCTCTGTGTTTCATCGTCAATGTGAAGTTCCAAGGGATACAGAAAATCTGCATTGGTGCATCGGAATGTAATACTGGTCTATCAAGGGGAGCCAAAACACAGACAATGTGGAGACTCCATCCTCTTGTACTTAAATCGGGATTGTGCTTTTTCTAATCAATCACAATGTAATTTCTGTGTTTCATCGCCAATGTGACGGTCCAAGGGATACAGAAAACCAGCAGTGGTGCATCGGAATCTAATACTGGTCTCACAGGAGATGCTCAAAACACATACAATGAGGAGTCTCCCTCCTCTTGTGCTTAGGTCGTCATTGTGCCTTTTTTATTCAATCCCAATGCAATTTCTGTGTTTCACCATCAATCTGAAGGTCAAAGGGATACAGAAAACCTCCAGTCGTGCATCGGAATCTAATACTGGTCTCCCAGGAGTAGCTCAAATCACTGATAATGAGGAGTCTCCCTCCTCTTGTACTTGATTTGGCTTGGTGACTTTTGTAACAATCCCAATGCATTATCTGTATTTCATCGTCAATGTTGACGATCAAGGGATATAAAAACCTGCAGTGGTGCTTCGGAATCTAGTACTGGTCTCCCAGGAGACGCTCAAAGCACAGACAATGAGGAGACTCCCTCCTCTTGTACTTAAGTCCACTTTGTGCTTTTTGCATTCAATGCCGATGTAATATCTGTGTTTCATCGTCAATGTGAAGGTCCAAACGAAAGACAAACCCTGCAGTCGTACATCGGAATCTAATACTGGTCGCCCAGTGGTAGCTCAATGCACAGACAATGAAGAGTCTCCCTCCTCTTGTACTTAGGTCGGCATTGATACTTTTCTATTTATTCCCAATGCTATTTCTGTGTTTCATCGTCAATGTGAAGGTCCAAGGGATACAGAAAATATGCAGTGTTGCATCAGAATCTAATACTGGTCTCCCATGAGAAGCTCAAAGCACTGACAATGAGGAGTCTCCCTCCTCTTGTACTTAAGTCGTCATTGTGGCTTTTCCATTCAATCCCAATGCAGTTTCTGCAATTCATCGTCAATGTGAAGGTGAAAGGGATACAGAAAACCTGCAGTGATTCATCGGAATCTAAAACTGGTCTCCCATGAGAAGCTCAACCCACTGACAATGAGGAGTCCCCCTCCTCTTGCACTTAAGTCGTCATTGTGTCTTTTCTATTGAGTCCCAATGCAATTTCTGTGTTTCATCGTCAATGTGAAGGTCAAAGGGATACAGAAAACCTGCTGTGGTCCATCGGAATCTAATACTGCTCCCCCAGGAGTAGCTCAAAGCACTGACAATGAAGAGTCAACCTCCTCTTGTACTTAAGTCGGCTTTGTGCCTATTGTATTCAATCCCGATGAAATTACTGTGTTTCATCATCAATGCTTACGATCAAGGAATAAAAAAACCTGCAGTGGTACATTCGGACTCTAAAACTGGTCTCCCAGGAGAAGCTCAAAGCATAGACAATGAGGAGTCTCCCTCCTCTTGTACTTAAGTTGCTTTGTGCCTTTTGTATTCAATCCCAATGCATTATCTGTATTTCATCGTCAATATTGACGATCAAGGGATATAAAAACCTGCAGTGGTGCTTCGGAATCTAGTACTGGTCTCCCAGGGGACGCTCAAAGCACTGACAATGGGGAGTCTCCCTCCTCTTGTAATTAAGTCCACTTTGTGCCTTTTGCATTCAATGCCGATGTAATATCTGTGTTTCATCGTCAATGTGAAGGTCCAAGGGAAAGACAAACCCTGCTGTGGTACATCGGAATCTAATACTGGTCTCCCAGTAGTAGCTCAATGCACAGACAATGAGGAGTCTCTCTCCTCTTGTCGGCATTGATCCTTTTCTATTCAATCCCATTACTATTCCTGTTTTTCATCGTCAATGTGAAGGTCCAAGGGATACAGAAAACCTGCAGTCTTGCATCGGAAACAAATACTGGTCTCCCTGGAGAAGCTCAAAACACTGATAATATGAAGTCCCCCTGCTCTTGTACGTAAGTCGGCTTTGTGCCTTTTGTATTCAATCCCGATGCAATTTCTGTGTTTCAACGTCAATGTAGACGAACAATTGATAAAAAATCCTGCAGTGGTGCATCGGAATATAATACTGGCTCCCAGGAGAAGCTCAAAGCACAGACAATGTGGAGTCTCCCTCCTCTTCTACTTAAGTGGGCATTGCGCCTTTTCTATTCAATCAAAATGCAATTTCTGTTTTCTTCGTCAATGTGAAGGTTCTAGGGAAACAGAAAACCTGCAGTGGTGCATCAGAATCTAATACTGGTCTCCCTGGAGAAGCTCAAAGCACTGATAATGAGGAGTCTTCTTCCTCTTGTACTTAAGTCCACTTTGTGCCTTTTGAATTCGATCCCGATGCAATTTCTGTGTTTCATCGTCAATGTGAAGGTCCAAGGAATACAGAAAACTGCAGTGGTGCATCGTATTCTAATACTGGTCTCCCAGGAGAAGCCAAAACACAGACAATGTGGAGTCTTCATCGTCTTGTACATAAATCGGCATTGTGCCTTTTCTAATCAATCCCAATGCAATTTCAGTGTTACATCGTCAATGTGACGGTCCCAGGGATACAGAAAACCAGCAGTGGTGCATCGGAATCTAATACTGGTCTCGCAGGAGATGCTCAAACCACAGTCAATGAGGAGTCTCCCTCCTCTTGTGCTTAGTTGGTCATTGTGCCTTTTTTATTCAATCCCAATCCAATATCTGTTTTTCACCGTCAATTTGAAGGTCCAACGGATACAGAACACCTGCAGTGGTGCATCGGAATCTAATACTGGTCTGCCAGAAGTTGCTCTAAGCACTGATAATGAGGAGTCTCCCCCCTCTTGTACTTAAGTCGGCTTTGTGCCTTTTGTATTCAATCCCTATGAAATTTCTGTGTTTCATCGTCAATGTGAAGGTCCAAGGAATACAGAAAACCTGCAGTGGTGCAACGGAATCTAATGCTGGTCTCCCAGGAGAAGCTCATAAACACAGACAATGAGGAGTCTCCATCCTATTGAACCACGTCGGCATTGTGTCTTTTCTATTCAATCGTAATGCAACTTCTGTGTTTCATCGTCAATGTGAAATTCCAAGGGATACAGATATCCTGCAGTGGTGCATCGTAATCTAATACTGGTCTCCCAGGACAAGCTTAAAGCACTGATAATGAGGAGTCTGCCTCCTCTTGTACCTAAGATGGCTTTGTGCCTTTTGTATTCGATCCTGATGCAATTTCTGTGTTTCATCGTCAATGTTGCCGATCAACCGATAAAAAAACTTGAAATGGTGCACTGGACTCTTATACTGGTCTCCCAGGAGATGTTCTAAGCACAGACAATGTGGAGTCTCTCTCCTCTTGTACTTAAGTCGGCATTGTGCCTTTTCTACTCAATCCTAATGCAAATTTCTGTGTTTCATCGCCAATGTGACAGTCCGAAGGATACAGAAAACCAGCAGTGGTGCATCGGAATTTAATACTGGTCTCCCAGGAGATGATCAAAGCACAGACAATGAGGAATCTCCCTCCGCTTGTGCTTAATTCGTCATTGTGCCTTTTCTATTCAGTCCCAATGCAATTTCTGTGTTTCATCGTCAATGTTGACGATCAAGGGATAAAAAATCTTGCAGTGGGTCATCGGAATCTAATACAGGCCCCCAAGAGAAGCTCAAAGCACAGACAATGAGGAATCTCCCTTCTCTTGTACCTATGTCGGCATAGCGCCTTTTCAATTCAATCCCAATGAAAATTCTGTTTTTCATCGTCAATGTGAAGGTCCTAGGTATACAGAAAACCTACTGTGGTGCATCGGAAACTAATACTGCTCTCCCGGGAGTATCTCAAAGCACAGACAATGAAGAGTCTCTTTCCTCTTGTACTTAAGTCGGCTTTGTGCCTTTTGTATTCAATCCCGATGAAATTACTGTGTTTCATCGTCAATGCTCACGATCTAGGAATAAAAAAACCTGCAGTGGTACATTCGGACTCTAATACTGGTCTACCAGGAGAAGCTCAAAGCACAGACAATGAAGAGTCTCCCTCCCCTTGTACTTAAGTTGGCTTTGTGCCTTTTGTAATCAATCCCAATGCATTATCTGTATTTCATCGCCAATGTTGACGAGCAAGGGATATAAAAACCTGCAGTGGTGCTTCGGAATCTAGTACTGGTCTCCCAGGAGACGCTCAAAGCACAGACAATGAGGAGTCTCCCTCCTCTTGTACTTAGGTCGGCATTTATCCTTTTCTATTCAATCCCAATGTTATTTCTGTTCTTCATCGCCAATGTGAAGGTCCAAGGGATGCAGAAAACCTGCAGTGTTGCATCGGAAACTAATACTGGTCTCCCAGGAGAAGCTCAAAGCACTGATAATATGGAGTCCCCCTCCTCTTGTACGTAAGTCGGCTTTGTGCCTTTTGTATTCAATCCCGATGCGATTTCTGTGTTTCATCGTCAATGTAGACGAACAATTGATAAAAAATCCTGCATTGGTGCATCGGAATATAATACTGGCTCCCAAGAGAAGCACAAAGCACAGACAATGAGGAGTCTCCCTCCTCTTGTATTTAAGTGGGCATTGCGCCTTTTCAATTCAATCAAAATGCAATTACTGGATCATCGTCAATGGGAAGGTCCTAGGCAAACAGAAAACCTGCAGTGGTGCATTGGAATCTAATACTGGTCTCCCTGTAGAAGCTCAAAGCACTGATAATGAGGAGTCTTCCTCCTCTTGTACTTAAGTCCACTTTGTGCCTTTTGTATTCAATCCCGATGCAATTTCTGTGTTTCATCATCAATGTGATGGTCCAAGGAATACAGAAAACTGCGGTGGTGCATCGTAATCTAATACTGGTCTCCCAGGAGAAGCACAAAACACAGAGAATGAGGAGTCTCCGTCCCCTGGTACCAAGTCTTCATTGTGTCTTTTCTATTCAATCGTAATGCAATTTCTCTGTTTCATAGTCAATGTCAAGTTCCAAGGGATACAGAAAATCTGCATTGGTGCATCGGAATCTAATACTTGTCTCCCATTAGAATCCAAAAGCACAGACAACGTGGGGTCTCCACCCTCTTGTACTTATATCGGCATTGTGCCTTTTCTAATCAATCCCAATGCAATTTCTGTGTTACATCGCCAATGTGACGGTCAAAGGGATACAGAAAACCAGCAGTGGTGCAACGGAATCTAATATTGGTCTCCCAGGAGGTGCTCAAAGCACAGACAATGAGGAGTCTCCTTCCTCTTGTGCTTAGGTCGTCATTGTGCTTTTTCTATTCAATCCCAATGCAATTTCTGTGCTTCGTCGTCAATGTGAAGGTCAAAGGGATACAGAAAACCTTAAGTCGTGCATCGGAATCTAATACTGCTCTCCCAGGAGTAGCTCAAAACACTGATAATGAGGAGCCTCCCTCCACTTGTACTTAAGGCGCATTTGTCCCTTTTGTATTCAATCCCAGTGCAATTTCTGTATTTAATCGTCAATGTGAATGTCCAAGGGATAGAGAAACCCTGCAGTGGTGCATCGGAATCTAATACTTGTCTCCCAGGAGAAGCTCAAAGCTCTATTAACAAGGAATCTCCCTCCTCCTGTACTTAAGTTGGCTTTGTGAATTTTGTATTCAATCCCGATGCAATTTCTGTGTTTCATCGTCAATGTTGACGATCAAGGGACAAAAAAAACCTGCAGTCGTTCATCGGTAACTAATTCCGGCTGCCAGGAGAAGCTCAAAGCACAGACAATGAGAAGTCTCACTCCTCTTGTAGTTAAGTCCGCTTTGTGCCTTTTGTATTCAATCCCGATGCAATTTCTGTGTTTCATCCTCAATGTTGACGAGCAAGGGATAAAAAAACATGCAGTGGTACAACGGAATCTAATACTGGTCTCCCAGGGGTAGTTCGAAGCACTGATAATGAGGAGTCTCCCTCCTCTGGTACTTAAGTCGGCAGTGATACTATTCTGTTCTATCAATGCAATTTCTCTGTTTCATCGTCAATGTGAAGGTCCAAGCGATACAGAAATCCTGCAGTGGTGCATCGGAATCTAATACTGGTCTCGCAGGAGAAGCTCAAAGCACAGACAATGAGGAGTCTCCCTCCTCTTGTACTTAAGTGGGTATTGCGCCTTTTCTATTCAATCAAAATGCAATTTCTGTTTTTCATCGTCAATGTGAAGTTCCTAGGGAATCTAATACTGGTCTTGTACTTAAGTCCACTTTCTGCCTTTTGTATTCGATCCCGATGCAAATTCTGTGTTTCATCGTCAATGTGAAGGTCCAAGGAATACAGAAAACTGCAGTTATGCATCGTAATCTAAAACTGGTCTCCCAGGAGAAGCACAAAAACACAGAGGATGAGGAGTCTCCTTCCCCTTGCACCAAGTCAGCATTGTGTCATTGCTATTCAATCGTAATGCAATTTATGTGTTTCATCGCCAATGTGAAGTTCCAAGGGATACAGAAATTCTGCATATGTGCATCTGAATCTAATACTGGTCTCCCAGGAGAAGCCAAAACACAGACAATGTGGAGTCTTCATCGTCTTGTACATAAATCGGCATTGTGCTTTATCTAATAAATTCCAATGCAATTTCAGTGTTACATCGTCAATGTGACGGACGAAGGGATACAGAAAACCAGCAGTGGTGCATTGGAGTCTAATACTGGTCTCGCAGGAGATGCTCAAAGCACAGTCAATGAGATGTCCCCCTCCTCTTGTGCTTAGGTCGTCATTTTGAATTTTCTATTCAATCCCAATCCAATATCTGTTTTTCACCGACAATTTGAAGGTCCAAGGGATACAGAACACCTGCAGTGGTGCATCGGAATCTAATACAGGTCCCTCAGAAGTTGCTCTAAGCACTGATAATGAGCAGTCTCCCCCCTCTTGTACTTAAGTCGGCTTTGTGCCTTTTGTATTCAATCCCGATGAAATTTCTGTGTTTCATCGTCAATGTGAAGGTCCAAGGAATACAGAAACCCTGCAGTGGTGCATCGGAATCTACTACTTGTCACCCAGGAGAAGCTCAGATCTCTGATAATGTGGAATCTCCCTCCTCCTGTCATTAAGTTGCCTTTGTGCCATTTGTATTCAATCCCGATGCAATTTCTGTGTTTCATCATCAATGCTGACAATCAAGGGTCAAAAAAACCTGCAGTCGTCCATCGGTATCTAATTATGGCTCCCAGGAGAAGCTCAAAGCACAGACAAAGAGGAGTCTCCATCCTCCTGTACTTAAGTTGGCTTTCTGCCTTTTGTATTCAATCCCGATGCACTTTCTGTGTTTCATCCTCAATGTTGACGAACAAGGGATAAAAAAACATGCAGTGGTAAATCGGAATCTAATACTGGTCTCGCAGGAGATGCTCAAAGCACAGACAATGAGGAGTCTCTCTCCTCTTGAACTTAAGTCGGCATTGAGCCTTTTCTGTACTATCCCAATCCAATTTCTGTGTTTCATTGTCAATGTGAAGGTCCAAGCGATACTGAAAACCTGCAGTGGTGCATCGGAATCTAATACTGGTCTCGCAGGAGATGCTCAAAGCACAGACAATGAGGAGTCTCTCTCCTCTTGAACTTAAGTCGGCATTCTGCCTTTTCTACTCAATCCCAATGCAATTTCTGTGTTTCATCGCCAATGTGACGCTCCAAGTGATACAGAAAACCAGCAGTGGTGCATCGGAATCTAATACTAGTCTCCCAGGAGTTGCTCAAAGCACAAACAATGAGGAATCTCCCTCCGCTTGTGCTTAATTCGTCATTGTGCCTTTTCTACTCAATCTCAATGCTATTTCTGTGTTTCATCGTTAATGTGAAGGTCCAAGGGGTACAGAAAACCTTCAGTGGTGCTTCAGAATCTAATACTGGTCTCCCTGGAGTAGCTCGAAGCACAGACAATGAAGAGACTCCCTCCCCTTGTACTTAAGTCGACTTTGTGCCTTTTGTTTTCAATCCCGATGCAATTTCTGTGTTTCATCGTCAATGTTGACGATCATAGGATAAAAAAACCTGCTGTGGTGCGTTGGAATCTAATACTGGTCTCCCAGGAGAAGCTCAAAGCACTGATAATATGGAGTCCCCCTCCTCTTGTACGTAAGTCGGCTTTGTGCCTTTTGTATTCAATCCCGATGCAATTTCTGTGTTTCATCGTCAATGTAGACGAACAATTGATAAAAAATCCTGCAGTGGTGCATCGGAATATAATACTGGCTCCCAGGAGAAGCACAAAGCACAGACAATGAGGAGTCTCCCTCCTCTTGTACTTAAGTGGGCATTGCGATTTTTCTATTCATTCAAAATGCAATTACTGGTTTCATCGTCAATGTGAAGGTCTTAGGGAAACAGAAAACCTGCAGTGGTGCATCGGAATCTAATACTGGTCTCCCTGGAGAATCTCAAAGCACTGATAATGAGGAGTCTTCCTCCTCTTGTACTTAAGTCCACTTGGTGCCTTTTGTATTCAATCCCGATGCAATTTCTGTGTTTCATCATCAATGTGATGGTCCAAGGAATACAGAAAACTGCGGTGGTGCATCGTAATCTAACACTGGTCTCCCAGGAGAAGCACAAAAACACAGAGAATGAGGAGTCTCCCTCCCCTTGTACCAAGTCATCATTGTGTCTTTTCTATTCAATCGTAATGCAATTTCTCTGTTTCATCGTCAATGTCAAGTTCCAAGGGATACAGAAAATCTGCATTGGTGCATCGGAATCTAATACTGGTCTCCCGGGAGAATCCAAAAGCACAGACAACGTGAGGTCTTCATCCTCTTGTACTTAAATCGGCATTGTGCCTTTTCTAATCAATCCCAATGCAATTTCTGTGTTACATCGCCAATGTGACGGTCGAAGGGATACAGAAAACCAGCACTGGTGCAACGGAATCTAATACTGGTCTCCCAGGAGGTGCTCAAAGCACAGACAATGAGGAGTCTCCTTCCTCTTGTGCTTAGGTCGTCCTTGTGCTTTTTCTATTCAATCCCAATGCAATTTCTGTGCTTCGTCGTCAATGTGAAGGTCAAAGGGATACAGAAAACCTCCAGTCGTGCATCGGAATCTAATACTGCTCTCCCAGGAGTAGCTCAAAACACAGATAATGAGGAACCTCCTTCCACTTGTACTTAAGTCGGCTTTGTCCCTTCTGTATTCAATCCCAGTGCAATTTCTGTGTTTAATCGTCAATGCGAATGTCCAAGGGATAGAGAAACTCTGCAGTGGTGCATCGGAATCTAATACCTGTCTCCCAGAAGAAGCTCAAAGCTCTATTAACGAGGAATCTCCCTCCTCCTGTACTTAAGTTGGCTTTGAGAATTTTGTATTCAATCCCGATGCAATTTCTGTGTTTCATCGTCAATGTTGACGATCAAGGGACAAAAAAAACCTGCAGTCGTTCATCGTTATCTAATTCCGGCTGCCAGGAGAAGCTCAAAGCACAGACAATGAGAAGTCTCCCTCCTCTTGTAGTTAAGTCCGCTTTGTGCCTTTTGTATTCAATCCCGATGCAATTTCTGTGTTTCATCCTCAATGTTGACGAGCAAGGGATAAAAAAACATGCAGTGGTACATCGGAATCTAATACTGGTCTCCCAGGGGTAGTTCGAAGCACTGATAATGAGGAGTCTCCCTCTCTGGTACTTAAGTCGGCATTGAGACTATTCTGTTCTATCAATGCAATTTCTCTGTTTCATCGTCAATGTGAAGGTAGAAGCGATTCAGAAAACCTGCAGTGGTGCATCAGAATCTAATACTGGTCTCGCAGGAGAAGCTCTAAGCACAGACAATGAGGAGTCTCCCTCCTCTTGTACGTAAGTCGGCTTTGTGCCTTTTGTATTCAATACTGATGCAATTTCTGTGTTTTATCGTCAATGTTGACGATCAGGGGATAAGAAAACCTGCATTGATGCATCGGAATCTAACACAGGTATCCCAGGAAAAGCACAAAGCACAGAAAATGTGGCGTCTCCCTCCTCTTGTACTTAAGTGGGTATTGCGCCTTTTCTATTCAATCAAAATGCAATTTCTGTTTTTCATCGTCAATGTGAAGTTCCAAGGCAATCTAATACTGGTCTTGTACTTAAGTCCACTTTGTACCTTTTGTATTCGATCCCAATGCAAATTCTGTGTTTCATCGTCAAAGTGATGGTCCAAGGAATACAGAAAACTGCAGTTGTGCATCGTAATCTAAAACTGGCCTCCCAGGAGAAGCACAAAAACACAGAGAATGAGGAGTCTCCCTCCCCTTGTACCAAGTCAGCATTGTGTCTTTTCTATTCAATCGTAATGCAATTTATGTGTTTCATCGCCAATGTGAAGTTCCAAGGGATACAGAAATTCTGCATATGTGCATCGGAATCTAATATTGGTCTCCCAGGAGTAGCTCAAATCACTGATAATGAGGAGTCTCTCTCCTCTTGTACTTTATTTGGCTTGGTGACTTTTGTATCAATCCCAATGCATTATCTGTATTTCATCATCAATGTTGACGATCAAGGGATATAAAAGCCTGCAGTGGTGCTTCGGAATCTAGTACTGGTCTCCCAGGAGACGCTCAAAGCACAGACAATGAGGAGACTCCCTCCTCTTGTACTTAAGTCCACTTTGTGCTTTTTGCATTCAATGCCGATGTAATATCTGTGTTTCATCGTTAATGTGAAGGTCCAAACGAAAGACAAACCCTGCAGTGGTACATCGGAATCTAATACTGGTCGCCCAGTGGTAGCTCAATGCACAGACAATGAGAAGTCTCCCTCCTCTTGTACTTAAGTCGTCATTGTGGCTTTTCCATTCAATCCCAATGCAGTTTCTGTAATTCATCGTCAATGTGAAGGTGAAAGGGATACAGAAAACCTGCAGTGATTCATCGGAATCTAAAACTGGTCTCCCATGAGAAGCTCAACGCACTGACAATGAGGAGTCTCCCTCCTCTTGCACTTAAGTCGTCATTGTGTCTTTTCTATTCAGTCATAATGCAATTTCTGTGTTTCATCGTCAATGTGAAGGTCAAAGGGATACAGAAAACCTGCTGTGGTCCATCGGAATCTAATACTGCTTCCCCCAGGAGTAGCTCAAAGCACTGACAATGAAGAGTCAACCTCCTCTTGTACTTAAGTCGGCTTTGTGCCTATTGTATTCAATCCCGATGAAATTACTTTGTTTCATCATCAATGCTTACGATCAAGGAATAAAAAAACCTGCAGTGGTACATTCGGACACTAATACTGGTCTCCCAGGAGAAGCTCAAAGCATAGACAATGAGGAGTCTCCCTCCTCTTGTACTTAAGTTGCTTTGTGCCTTTTGTATTCAATCCCAATGCATTATCTGTATTTCATCGTCAATATTGACGATCAAGGGATATAAAAACCTGCAGTGGTGCTTCGGAATCTATTACTGGTCTCCCAGGTGACGCTCAAAGCACTGACAATGAGGAGTTTCCCTCCTCTTGTAATTAAGTCCACTTTGTGCCTTTTGCATTCAATGCCGATGTAATATCTGTGTTTCATCGTCAATGTGAAGGTCCAACGGAAAGACAAACCCTGCAGTGGTACATCGGAATCTAATACTGGTCTCCCAGTAGTAGCTCAATGCACAGACAATGAGGAGTCTCTCTCCTCTTGTCGGCATTGATCCTTTTCTATTCAATCCCAATACTATTCCTGTTTTTCATCGTCAATGTGAGGGTCCAAGGGATACAGAAAACCTGCAGTGTTGCATCGGAAACAAATACTGGTCTCCCTGGAGAAGCTCAAAACACTGATAATATGAAGTCCCCCTCCTCTTGTACGTAAGTCGGCTTTGTGCCTTTTGTATTCAATCCCGATGCAATTTCTGTGTTTCAACGTCAAAGTAGACGAACAATTGATAAAAAATCCTGCAGTGGTGCATCGGAATATAATACTGGCTCCCAGGAGAAGCTCAAAGCACAGACAATGTGGAGTCTCCCTCCTCTTGTACTTAAGTGGGCATTGCGCCTTTTCTATTCAATCAAAATGCAATTTCTGTTTTCATCGTCAATGTGAAGGTCCTAGGGAAACAGAAAACCTGCAGTGGTGCATCGGAATCTAATACTGGTCTCCCTGGAGAAGCTCAAAGCACTGATAATGAGGAGTCTTCTTCCTCTTGTACTTAAGTCCACTTTGTGCCTTTTGAATTCGATCCCGATGCAATTTCTGTGTTTCATCGTCAATGTGAAGGTCCAAGGAATACAGAAAACTGCAGTGGTGCATCGTATTCTAATACTGGTCTCCCAGGAGAAGCCAAAACACAGACAATGTGGAGTCTTCATCGTCTTGTGCATAAATCGGCATTGTGCCTTTTCTAATCAATCCCAATGCAATTTCAGTGTTACATCGTCAATGTGACGGTCCCAGGGATACAGAAAACCAGCAGTGGTGCATCGGAATCTAATACTGGTCTCGCAGGAGATGCTCAAACCACAGTCAATGAGGAGTCTCCCTCCTCTTGTGCTTAGGTGGTCATTGTGCCTTTTTTATTCAATCCCAATCCAATATCTGTTTTTCACCGTCAATTTGAGGGTCCAACGGATACAGAACACCTGCAGTGGTGCATCGGAATCTAATACTGGTCTGCCAGAAGTTGCTCTAAGCACTGATAATGAGGAGTCTCCCCCCTCTTGTACTTAAGTCGGCTTTGTGCCTTTTGTATTCAATCCCTATGAAATTTCTGTGTTTCATCGTCAATGTGAAGGTCCAAGGAATACAGAAAACCTGCAGTGGTGCAACGGAATCTAATGCTGGTTTCCCAGGAGAAGCTCATAAACACAGACAATGAGGAGTCTCCATCCTATTGAACCAAGTCGGCATCGTGTCTTTTCTATTCAATCGTAATGCAACTTCTGTGTTTCATCGTCAATGTGAAGTTCCAAGGGATACAGATATCCTGCAGTGGTGCATCGTAATCTAATACTGGTCTCCCAGGACAAGCTTAAAGCACTGATAATGAGGAGTCTGCCTCCTCTTGTACCTAAGTTGGCTTTGTGCCTTTGGTATTCGATCCTGATGCAATTTCTGTGTTTCATCGTCAATGTTGCCCATCAACCGATAAAAAACCTGCAATGGTGCACTGGAGTCTTATACTGGTCTCCCAGGAGATGTTCAAAGCACAGACAATGTGGAGTCTCTCTCCTCTTGTACTTAAGTCGGCATTGTACCTTTGCTACTCAATCCCAATGCAAATTTCTGTGTTTCATCGCCAATGTGACAGTCCGAAGGATACAGAAAACCAGCAGTGGTGCATCGGAATCTAGTACTGGTCTCCCAGGAGATGATCAATGCACAGACAATGAGGAATCTCCCTCCGCTTGTGCTTAATTCGTCATTGTGCCTTTTCTATTCAGTCCCAATGCAATTTCTGTGTTTCATCGTCAATGTTGACGATCAAGGGATAAAAAATCTTGCAGTGGGTCATCGGAATCTAATACAGGCCCCCAGGAGAAGCTCAAAGCACAGACAATGAGGAGTCTCCCTTCTCTTGTACCTATGTCGGCATAGCGCCTTTTCAATTCAATCCCAATGAAAATTCTGTTTTTCATCGTCAATGTGAAGGTCCTAGGGATACAGAAAACCTGCAGTGGTGCTTCGGAATCTAGTACTGGTCTCCCAGGAGACGCTCAAAGCACAGACAATGAGGAGTCTCCCTCCTCTTGTACTTAGGTCGGCATTTATCCTTTTCTATTCAATCCCAATGTTATTTCTGTTTTTCATCGCCAATGTGAAGGTCCAAGGGATGCAGAAAACCTGCAGTGTTGCATCGGAAACTAATACTGGTCTCCCAGGAGAAGCTCAAAGCACTGATAATATGGAGTCCCCCTCCTCTTGTACGTAAGTCGGCTTTGTGCCTTTTGTATTCAATCCCGATGCGATTTCTGTGTTTCATCGTCTATGTAGACGAACAATTGATAAAAAATCCTGCAGTGGTGCATCGGAATATAATACTGGCTCCCAGGAGAAGCACAAAGCACAGACTATGAGGAGTCTCCCTCCTCTTGTATTTAAGTGGGCATTGCGCCTTTTCTATTCAATCAAAATGCAATTACTGGATCATCGTCAATGGGAAGGTCCTAGGCAAACAGAAAACCTGCAGTGGTGCATCGGAATCTAATACTGGTCTCCCTGGAGAAGCTCAAAGCACTGATAATGAAGAGTCTTCCTCCTCTTGTACTTAAGTCCACTTTGTGCCTTTTGTACTCAATCCCGATGCAATTTCTGTGTTTCATCATCAATGTGATGGTCCAAGGAATACAGAAAACTGCGGTGGTGCATCGTAATCTAATACTGGTCTCCCAGGAGAAGCACAAAAACACAGAGAATGAGGAGTCTCCGTCCCCTGGTACCAAGTCATCATTGTGTCTTTTCTATTCAATCGTAATGCAATTTCTCTGTTTCATAGTCAGTGTCAAGTTCCAAGGGATACAGAAAATCTGCATTGGTGCATCGGAATCTAATACTTGTCTCCCATTAGAATCCAAAAGCACAGAAAACGTGGGGTCTCCATCCTCTTGTACTTATATCGGCATTGTGCCTTTTCTAATCAATCCCAATGCAATTTCTGTGTTACATCGCCAATGTGACGGTCGAAGGGATACAGAAAACCAGCAGTGGTGGAACGGAATCTAATATTGGTCTCCCAGGAGGTGCTCAAAACACAGACAATGAGGAGTCTCCTTCCTCTTGTGCTTAGGTCGTCATTGTGCTTTTTCTATTCAATCCCAATGCAATTTCTGTGCTTCGTCGTCAATGTGAAGGTCAAAGGGATACAGAAAACCTCCAGTCGTGCATCGGAATCTAATACTGCTCTCCCAGGAGTAGCTCAAAACACTGATAAAGAGGAGCCTCCCTCCACTTGTACTTAAGGCGCCCTTGTCCCTTTTGTATTCAATCCCAGTGCAATTTCTGTATTTAATCTTCAATGTGAACGTCCAAGGGATAGAGAAACCCTGCAGTGGTGCATCGGAATCTAATACTGGTCTCCCTGGAGAAGCTCAAAGCACTGATAATGAGGAGTCTTCCTCCTCTTGTACTTAAGTCCACTTTGTGCCTTTTGTACTCAATCCCGATGCAATTGCTGTGTTTCATCATCAATGTGATGGTCCAAGGAATACAGAAAACTGCGGTGGTGCATCGTAATCTAATACTGGTCTCCCAGGAGAAGCACAAAAACACAGAGAATGAGGAGTCTCCATCCCCTGGTACCAAGTCATCATTGTGTCTTTTCTATTCAATCGTAATGCAATTTCTCTGTTTCATAGTCAGTGTCAAGTTCCAAGGGATACAGAAAATCTGCATTGGTGCATCGGAATCTAATACTTGTCTCCCATTAGAATCCAAAAGCACAGAAAACGTGGGGTCTCCATCCTCTTGTACTTATATCGGCATTGTGCCTTTTCTAATCAATCCCAATGCAATTTCTGTGTTACATCGCCAATGTGACGGTCGAAGGGATACAGAAAACCAGCAGTGGTGGAACGGAATCTAATATTGGTCTCCCAGGAGGTGCTCAAAACACAGACAATGAGGAGTCTCCTTCCTCTTGTGCTTAGGTCGTCATTGTGCTTTTTCTATTCAATCCCAATGCAATTTCTGTGCTTCGTCGTCAATGTGAAGGTCAAAGGGATACAGAAAACCTCCAGTCGTGCATCGGAATCTAATACTGCTCTCCCAGGAGTAGCTCAAAACACTGATAAAGAGGAGCCTCCCTCCACTTGTACTTAAGGCGCCCTTGTCCCTTTTGTATTCAATCCCAGTGCAATTTCTGTATTTAATCTTCAATGTGAACGTCCAAGGGATAGAGAAACCCTGCAGTGGTGCATCGGAATCTAATACTTGTCTCCCAGGAGTAGCTCAAAACTCTATTAACAAGGAATCTCCCTCCTCCTGTACTTAAGTTGGCTTTGTGAATTTTGTATTCAATCCCGATGCAATTTCTGTGTTTCATCCTCAATTTTGACGAGCAAAGGGATAAAAAAACATGCAGTGGTACAACGGAATCTAATACTGGTCTCCCAGGGGTAGTTCGAAGCACTGATAATGAGGAGTCTCCCTCCTCTGGTACTTAAGTCGGCAGTGATACTATTCTGTTCTATCAATGCAATTTCTCTGTTTCATCGTCAATGTGAAGGTCCAAGCGATACAGAAAACTGCGGTGGTGCATCGTAATCTAATACTGGTCTCCCAGGAGAAGCACAAAAAAACAGAAAATGAGGAGTCTCCTTCCCCTTGCACCAAGTCAGCAATGTGTCTTTGCTATTCAATCGTAATGCAATTTATGTGTTTCATCGCCAATGTGAAGTTCCAAGGGATACAGAAATTCTGCATATGTCCATCTGAATCTAATACTGGTCTCCCAGGAGAAGCTAAAACACAGACAATGTGGAGTCTTCATCGTCTTGTACATAAATCGGCATTGTGCTTTATCTAATAAATTCCAATGCAATTTCAGTGTTACATCGTCAATGTGACGGAGAAGGGATACAGAAAACCAGCAGTGGTGCATTGGAGTCTAATACTGGTCTCGCAGGAGATGCTCAAAGCACAGTCAATGAGATGTCTCCCTCCTCTTGTGCTTAGGTCGTCATTGTGCCTTTTCTATTCAATCCCAATCCAATATCTGTTTTTCACCGACAATTTGAAGGTCCAAGGGATACAGAACACCTGCAGTGGTGCATCGGAATCTAATACTGGTCTCCCAGAAGTTGCTCTAAGCACTGATAATGAGGAGTCTCCCCCCTCTTGTACTTAAGTCGGCTTTGTGCCTTTTGTATTCAATCCCGATGAAATTTCTGTGTTTCATCGTCAATGTGAAGGTCCAAGGAATACAGAAACCCTGCAGTGGTGCATCGGAATCTACTACTTGTCACCCAGGAGAAGCTCAGATCTCTGATAATGTGGAATCTCCCTCCTCCTGTCATTAAGTTGCCTTTGTGCCATTTGTATTCAATCCCGATGCAATTTCTGTGTTTCATCATCAATGTTGACAATCAAGGGTCAAAAAAACCTGCAGTCGTCCATCAGTATCTAATTATGGCTCCCAGGAGAAGCTTAAAGCACAGACAAAGAGGATTCTCCCTCCTCCTGTACTTAAGTTGGCTTTCTGCCTTTTGTATTCAATCCCGATGCACTTTCTGTGTTTCATCCTCAATGTTGACGAACAAGGGATAAAAAAACATGCAGTGGTAAATCGGAATCTAATACTGGTCTCGCAGGAGATGCTCAAAGCACAGACAATGAGGAGTCTCTCTCCTCTTGAACTTAAGTCGGCATTGAGCCTTTTCTGTAATATCACAATCCAATTTCTGTGTTTCATTGTCAATGTGAAGGTCCAAGCGATACTGAAAACCTGCAGTGGTGCATCGGAATCTAATACTGGTCTCGCAGGAGATGCTCAAAGCACAGACAATGAGGAGTCTCTCTCCTCTTGAACTTAAGTCGGCATTGTGCCTTTTCTACTCAATCCCAATGCAATTTCTGTGTTTCATCGCCAATGTGACGCTCCAAGTGATACAGAAAACCAGCAGTGGTGCATCGGAATCTAATACTAGTCTCCCAGGAGTTGCTCAAAGCACAGACAATGAGGAATCTCCCTCCGCTTGTGCTTAATTCGTCATTCTGCCTTTTCTATTCAATCTCAATGCTATTTCTGTGTTTCATCGTTAATGTGAAGGTCCAAGGGGAACAGAAGACCTTCAGTGGTGCTTCAGAATCTAATACTGGTCTCCCTGGAGTAGCTCGAAGCACAGACAATGAAGAGTCTCCTTCCCCTTGTACTTAAATCGACTTTGTGCCTTTTGTTTTCAATCCCGATGCAATTTCTGTGTTTCATCGTCAATGTAGACGAACAATTGATAAAAAATCCTGCAGTGGTGCATCGGAATATAATACTGGCTCCCAGGAGAAGCACAAAGCACAGACAATGAGGAGTCTCCCTCCTCTTGTACTTAAGTGGGCATTGCGAATTTTCTATTCATGCAAAATGCAATTACTGGTTTCATCGTCAATGTGAAGGTCCTAGGGAAACAGAAAACCTGCAGTGGTGCATCGGAATCTAATACTGGTCTCCCTGGAGAATCTCAAAGCACTGATAATGAGGAGTCTTCCTCCTCTTGTACTTAAGTCCACTTGGTGCCTTTTGTATTCAATCCCGATGCAATTTCTGTGTTTCATCATCAATGTGTTGGTCCAAGGAAAACAGAAAACTGCGGTGGTGCATCGTAATCTAACACTGGTCTCCCAGGAGAAGCACAAAAACACAGAGAATGAGGAGTCTCGCTCCCCTTGTACCAAGTCATCATTGTGTCTTTTCTATTCAATCGTAATGCAATTTCTCTGTTTCATCGTCAATGTCAAGTTCCAAGGGATACAGAAAATCTGCATTGGTGCATCGGAATCTAATACTGGTCTCCCAGGAGAATCCAAAAGCACAGACAACGTGGGGTCTCCATCCTCTTGTACTTAAATCGGCATTGTGCCTTTAGTATTCAATCCCGATGAAATATATGTGTTTCATCTTCAATGTGAAGGTCCAAGGAATACAGAAAACCTGCAGTGGTGCAACGGAATCTAATACTGGTCTCGCAGGAGAAGCTCAAAGCACAGACAATGAGGAGTCTCCCTCCTCTTGTACGTAAGTCGGCTTTGTGCCTTTTGTATTCAATCCTGATGCAATTTCTGTGTTTTATCGTCAATGTTGACGATCAGGGGATAAGAAAACCTGCATTGGTGCATCGGAATCTAACACTGGTATCCCAGGAAAAGCACAAAGCACAGAAAATGTGGCGTCCTCCTCCCCTTGTACTTAAGTGGGTATTGCGCCTTTTCTATTCAATCAAAATGCAATTTCAGTTTTTCATCGTCAATGTGAAGTTCCAAGGGAATCTAATACTGGTCTTGTACTTAAGTCCACTTTGTGCCTTTTGTATTCGATCCCAATGCAAATTCTGTGTTTCATCGTCAAGGTGATGGTCCAAGGAATACAGAAAACTGCAGTTGTGCATCGTAATCTAAAACTGGTCTCCCAGGAGAAGCACAAAAACACAGAGAATGAGGAGTCTCCCTCCCCTTGTACCAAGTCAGCATTGTGCCTTTTCTATTCAATCCCAATCCAATATCGCTTTTTCACCGACAATTTGAAGGTCCAAGGGATACAGAACACCTGCAGTGGTGCATCAGAATCTAATACTGGTCTCCCAGAAGTTGCTCTAAGCACTGATAATGAGGAGTCTCCCACCTCTTGTACTTAAATCGGCTTTGTGCCTTTAGTATTCAATCCCGATGAAATATATGTGTTTCATCTTCAATGTGAAGGTCCAAGGAATACAGAAAACCTGCAGTGGTGCAACGGAATCTAACACTGGTCTCCCAGGAGAAGCTCATAAATACAGACAATGAGGAGTCTCCATCCTCTTGTACCAAGTCGACATCGCGTCTTTTCTATTCAATCGTAATGCAATTTCTGTGTTTCATGGTCAATGTGAAGTTCCAAGGGATACAGAAATCCTGCAGTGGTGCATCGTAATCTAATACTGGTCTCCCAGGAAAAGCTTAAGGCACTGATAATGAGGAGTCTGCCTCCTCTTGTACTTAAGTTGGCTTTGTGCCTTTTGTATTCGATCCTGATGCAATTTCTGTGTTTCATCGTCAATGTTGGCGATCAAGCGATAAAAAAACCTGCAATGGTGCATTGGAATCTAATACTGGCCTCCCAGGAGATGCTCAAAGCACAGACAATGAGAAGTCTCCCTTCTCTTGTACCTATGTCGGTATTGCGCCTTTTCTATTCAATCCCAATGAAAATTCTGTTTTTCATCATCAATGTGAAGGTCCTAGGGCTACAGAAAACCTGCAGTGGTGCATCAGAATCCAATACTGGTCTCCCGGAGTAGCTCGAAGCACAGACAATGAAGAGTCTCCCTCCCCTTGTATTTAAGTCGGCTTTATGCATTTTGTTTTCAATCCCGATGCTATTTCCGTGTTTCATCGTCAATGTTGACGATCATGGGATAATAAAACCTGCTGTGGTGAATTGGAATCTAATACTGGTCTCCCAGGAGAAGCTCAAAGCACACACAATGAGGAGTCTCCCTCCTCTTGTACTCAAGTGGGCATTGCGCCTTTTCTATTCAATCAAAATGCAATTTCTGCTTTTCATCGTCAATGTGAATGTCCTAGGAAAATAGGAAACCTGCAGTGGTGCATCGGAATCTAATACTGGTCTCCCAGGAGAAGCTCAAAGCACTGATAATGAGGAGTCTTCCTCCTCTTGTCCTTAAGTGCACTTTGTGCCTTTTGTATTCAATCCCGATGCAATATCTGTGTTTCATCGCCAATGTGAAGTTCCAAGGGATACAGAAAATCTGCATTGGTGCATCGGAATCTAATACTGGTCATTCAGAAAAAGCCAAAACACAGAGAATGTGGGGTCTCCATCCTCTTGTACTTATATCGGCAATGTGCCTTTTCTAATCAATCCCAATGCAATTTCTGTGTTTCATCGTCAATGTGAAGGTCCAAGGGATACAGAAAACCTCCAGACGTGCATCGGAAACTAATACTGGTCTCCCAGGTGTAGCTCAAAGCACGGATTATGAGGAGTCTCCCTCCTCTTGTACTTAAGTCGGCTTTGTGACTTTTGTATTCAATCCCGATGCAATTTCTGTGTTTCTTCGTAATGTTGACGATCAAGGGATAAAAAAAAACATGCAGTGGTGCATCAGAATCTAATACTGGTTTTCCAGGGGAAGCTCAAAACACAGACAATGAGGAGTCTCCCTCCTCTTGTACTTAAGTTGGCTTTGTCCCTTTTGTATTCAATCCCAATGCTATTTATGTGTTTCATTGTGAATGTTGACGATCTCAGGATAAAAATACCTGCAGTGGTGATCGGAAACTAATGCTGGTCTCCCAGGTGAAGCTCAAACCACAGACCATGAGGAATCTTCCTCCTCTTGTACTTAAGTCGGCATTGTGCTTTTTCTATTGAATCAAAATGCAATTTCTGTCTTTCATCGTCAATGTGAAGATCCTAGGGAAACAGAGAACCTGCAGTGGTGCATCGGAATCTAATACTGGTCTCCCAGGAGAAACTCAAAGCACTGACAATGAGGAGTCTTCCTCCTCTTGTACTTAAGTCCACTTTGTACTTTTGTATTCGATCCTGATGCAATTTCTGTGTTTCATTGTCAATGTGGATGTCCAAGGAGTACAGAAAACTGCAGTGGTGCATCGTAATCTAATACTGGTCTCCCAGGAGAAGCATAAAAACACAGACAGTGAGGAGTTTCCCTCCTCTTGTACGAAGTCAGCTTTGTGTCTTTTATCTATTCAATCTCAATGCAATTTATGTGTTACATTGTCCATGAGAAGTTCCAAGGGATACAGAAAACCTGCATTGGTGCATCGGAATCTAATACTGGTCTCCCAGGAGAAGCCAAAACACAGACAATGAGGAGTCTCCCTCCTCATGTACTTCAGTCAGCATTCTGCTCTTTCTCTTCAATCCCAATGCAATTTCTGTGTTTCATCGTCAATGTGAAGGTCAGAGGGTTACAGAGAGCCTCCAGTCGTGCATCGGAATCTAATACTATTCTCCGAGGAGAAGCTCATAAACACAGACAATAAGGAGTCTCCCTCCTCTTGTACTTAAGTTGGCTTTGTGCCTTTTGTGTTCAATCCCAATGCAATTTCTGTGTTTCATCGCCAATCGGACGGTCCAAGGGATACAGCAGACTAGCAATGGTTCATCGGAATCTAATACTGGTCTCCCAGGTGATGCTCAATGCACAGGCAATGAGGATTCTCCCTCCCCTTGTGCTTAAGTCGTCATTGTGCCTTTTCTATTCAATCCCTGTGCAATCTCTGTGTTTCACCGTCAATATGAAGGTCCAAGGGATAGAGATAACCTCCAGTGGTACATCAGAATCTGATACTGGCCTCCCTGGAGAAGCTCAAAGCACAGACAATGAGGAGTCTCCCTCCTCTTGTACTTATGTCCGCTTTGTGCCTTTTGTATTCAATCCCGATGCAATTTCTGTGTTTCATCGTCAATGTGAAGCTCCAAGCGATACAGAAAACCCGCAGTTGTGCATTGGAATCTAATACTGGTTTCGCATGAGGTGCTCAAACACAGACAGTGAAGAGTCTCTCTCCTCTTGTACTTAAGTCGGCTTTGTGCCTTTTGTATTCAATCGCGATGAAATTTGTGTGTTTCATCGTCAATGTTGACAATCAAGGGATAAAAACACCTGCAGTGGTGCATCGGAATCTATAACTGGTCTCCCAGGAGAACCTCAAAGTACAGACAATGTGGAGTCTCCCTTCTCTTGTACTTAAATCGGCTTTGTGCTCTGTGTATTCAATACCGATGCAATATCTGTGTTTCATCGTCAGTTTTGATGATCAAGGGATTACAAAAGTTGCAGTGATGCATCGGAAACTAATCTGGTCTTCCAGGAGCAGCCCAAAGCACTGTTAATGAAGAGTCTCACTCCCCTTCTACTTAAGTCGGCTCTGTGCTTTTGTATTTAATCCCGACGCAATTTCTGTGTTTCAACGTCAATTTTGACGATCAGTTCATAAAAAAACCAACATGAATGCATCGGAATCTTATACTGGTCTCCCACGAGAAACTCAAAGCACAGACAATGTGGAGTCTCCCTCCTCATGCACTTAAGTCGGCTTTGTGTCTTTTGAATTCAATCCCAACGCAATTTCTGTGTTTCATCGTCAATGTGAAGGTCCAAGGGATACAAAAAACCAGCAGTGGTGCATCTGAATCTAATACTGGTCTCCCTGGTGATGCTCAATGCACAGACAATGAGGATTCTCCCTCCCCTTGTGCTTAAGTCGTCAGTGTGCCTTTTCTATTCAATCCCTGTGCAATTTCTGTGTTTCACCGACAATATGAAGGTCCAAGGGATAGAGATAACCTCCAGTGGTACATCGGAATCTGATACTGGCCTCCCAGGAGTAGGTCAAAGCATTGATAATGAGAAGTCTTCCTCCTCTAGTACTTAAGTCGGCTTTGTACCTTTTGTATTCAATCCCTATCCAATTTCTGTATCATCGTCAATGTGAAGGCCCAAGGGATACAGAAAACCTCCAGTGGTTAATCGGAATCTAATACTGGTCTCCGAGGAGTACCTCAAAGCACAGACAATGAAGAGTATCCATCCTCTTGTACTTAAGTCGGCTTTGTGCCTTTTGTATTAAATCCCGATGCAATATCTGTGTTTCATCGTCAATGTTGACGATCAAGAGACACAAAAACCTGCAGTGGTTCATCGGTATATATTACTGGCTCCCTGGAGAAGCTCAAAGCACAGACAATGAGGAGTCTCCCTCCTCTTGTACTTAAGTCCGCTTTGTGCCTTTTGTATTCAATCCCGATGCAATTTCTGTGCTTCATCGTCAATGTGAAGGTTCAAGGGATACAGAGAACCTCCAGTGGTGCATCGGAATCTAATACTGGTCACCCAGGAGTAGCTCAAAGCACAGACAATGAGGAGTCACCTCCGCTTGTACTTAAGTCGGCATTGTGCCTTTTCTATTCAATCCCAATGAAATAATTGTGTTTCATCGTCAATGTGAAGGTCCAAGAGATACAGAAAACCTGCAGTATTGCATCGGAATCTAATACTGGTCTTCCAGCAGTAGCTCAAAGCACTGATAAAGAGGAGTCTCCCCCCTCTTGTACTTCAGCCGGATTTGTGCCTCTTGTATTCAATCCCGATGCAATTTATGAGTTTCATCGACAATGTGAAGGTCCTAGGGATACAGAAGCGCTGCAGTGGTGCATCGGAATCTAATACTGGTCTCCCAGGAGAAGCTCAAAGCAATGATAATGTGGAGTCTCCGTCCTCTCTTCCTTAGGTCAGCTTTGTGCCTTTTGTAATCAATCCCGATGCAATTATGTGTATCATCGTCAATGTTAACGATCAGTTGATAAAAAAGTCTGCATTGGCGCATTGGAATCTTATACTGGTCTCCCAGGAGAAACTCAGAGCACTGGTAATGTGGAGTCTCCCTCCTCTTGTACTGAAGTCGGCTTTGTGCCTTTTGTATTCAATCCCGATGCAATTTCTGTGTTTCATCTTCATTGTGAAGGCCAAGGGATACAGGAGTATAATGAGGAGTATCACACCTATGTACTTAAGTCGGCTTTGTGCCTTTTGTATTCAATCCCGATGCTATTTCTGTGTTTCATCGTCAATGTTGACGATCAAGGAATAATAGATCCTGCAGTGGTGCATCGGAATCTAATACTGGCTCCCAGGAGAAGCTCGAAGCACAGAAAATTAGGTGTCTCCCTCCTCTGTACTTAAGACGGCATTGCGCCTTTTGTATTCAATCCCAAAGCAATTTCTGTGATTCATTGTCAATGTGAAGGTCCAAGGGATACGGAAAACATGCGGTGTTGCATCGGCATCTAATACTGGTCTCCCAGGAGAAGCTCAATGCACTGTTAACGAGGAGTTTCCCTCCTTTTGTACTGAAGTCGGCTTTGTGCTTTTTGTATTCAATCTCAATGCAATTTCCGTGTTTCATCGTCAATGTTGACGATCAAGGGATAAAAATATTGCAGTGGTGCATTGGTATCTAATACTGGTCTCCCAGGAGAAGCTCAAACCACAGACAATGGGGAGTCTCACTCCTGTTGTACTTGAATCGGCATTGTGCCTTTTGTATTCTATACCAATGCAATTTCTGTGTTTCATTGTCAATGTGAAGGACCAAGGGATGCAGAACACCTGCAGTGGTCCATCGGAATCGAATACTGGTCACCCAGGAGAAGCTCAAAGCACAGACAAAGAGGAGTCTCCCTCCTCTTGCACTTAAGTCGGCATTGTGTCTTTCCTATTCAATCACAATGCAATTTCTGTGTTTCATCGTCAATGTGAAGGACCAAGGGATACAGACATCCTGCAGTGGTGCATCGGAATCTAAAACTGGTATCCCAGCAGCAGCTCAAACCACTGATAATGAGGAGTCTCCCTACTCTTATACTTAAGTCTGCTATGTGCCTTTTGTATTCAATCCCGATGCTATTTCTGTGTTTCATCGTCAATGTAAAGGACCAAGGGATACAGAGAACCTGCAGTGGTCCATCGGAATCTAATACTGGTCTCCCAGGAGAAGCTCAAAGCACAGACAATGAGGAGTCTCCATCCTCCTGCACTTAAGTCGACTTTGTTCCTTTTGTATTCAATCCCGATGCAATTTCTGTGTTCAGTCGACTAAGTGAATGTTTAAGGGATACAGAAACCCTGCAGTGGTGTATCGGAACCTAATACTGGTCTCCCAGGAGTAGCTCAAAGCACATAAAAATGAGGAGTCTCCCTCCTCTTGAACTTAAATCGGCATTGTGCCTTTTCTTTTCAATCCCAATCCAATTTCTGTGTTTCATCGTCAATGTGAAGGTCCGAGGGATACAGAAAACCTGCTGTTGTGCATCGGAATCTAATACTGGTCTCGCAGGAGTAGCTCAAAGCACTGACAATGAGGATTCTCTCTCCTCTTGTACATAAGTCGGCTTTGTGCCTTTTGTATTCAATGCCGATGCAAATTCTGTGATTCATCGTCAGTGTGAAGGTCCAAGGGATACAGAAAACATGCAGTGGTGAATCCGAATCTAATACTGGTCTCCCAGGAGTAGCTCAAAGCGCTGATAACGAGGAGTATCACACCTCTTGTACTTTTGTCGGCATTGTGCCTTTTCTACTCATACCCTATGCAATTTCTGTGTTTCGTCGTCAATGTGAATGTCCAAGAGATACAGATAACCTGCAGTGGTGCATCGGAATCTAATACTGGTCTCCAAAGAGAAGTTAAAAGCACAGGCAATGAGGAGTCTCCTCCTCTTGTACTTAAGTCGACATTGTGCCTTTTCTATTCAATCCCAATGCAATTTCTGTGTTTCATCATCAATGTGAGGGTCCTACGGATACAGAAAACCTGCAGTGGTGCATCGGAATCTGATACTGGTGTCCCAGGAGAAGCTCACAGCACAGACATTGAGGAGTCTCCCTCCTCTTGCACTTATGTTGGAATTGAGCATTTTCTATTCACTCACAATGCAATTTCTATGTTTGATCGTCAATGTGAAGGTCCAAGGGATACAGAAAGGATGCAGTGGTGCATCCGAATCTAATAGTGGTCTCCAGGGAGTAGCTCAAAGCACAGACAATGAGGAGTCTCAGTCATCTTGCACTTAAGCAGGCATTGTGCCTTTTCTATGCAAACCAAATGCAATTCCTGTGTTTCATGGTCAATGAGAAGGTCCAAGAGATACGGAAAACCTGCAGTGTTTCATCGGCATCTAAAACAAGTTTGCCAGGAGTAGCTCAAAGCTTAGACAATGAGGAGTCTCCCTCCTCTTGCACTTACGTCGGCATTGTGCCTTCTCTATTCAATCCCAATGCAATTTCTGTGTTTCATCGCATTGTAAAGGTCCAAGGGATGCATAAAACCTGCAGTGGTGCATCAGCATCTAATACAGGTCTCCCAAGAGAACCTCAATGCACTGATAATGAGGAGTCACCCTCCTCTTGTACTTAAGTCGACATTGTGCCTTTTCTATTGTATCCCAATGCTATTTCTGTGTTTCATCTTCAATGTGAAGCATCAACGGATACAGAATCGTCCAGTGGTTCATCGGAATCTAATACTGGTCTCCCAGGAGTAGCTCAAAGCACTGATAATGTGGAGTCTCCGTCCTCTTGTACTTAAGCCGGGTATGTGCCTTTTGTATTCAATCCCGATGCAATTTCTGTGCTTCATCGCCAATGTTGACGATCAAGGGATAAAAAACTGCAGTGGTGCATCGGAATCTAATACTGGCTGCCAGGAGAAGCTCAGAGCACCGAAACTGAGTAGTCTCCCTCCTCTTGTACTTAAGTCGGATTTGTGCCTTTTGTATTCCATCCCGATGCTATTTCTGTGTTTCATCGGCAATGTTGACGACCAAGAGATAAAAGATCCTGCAGTGGTGCATCGGAATGTAATACAGGCACCCGGAGAAGCTCGAAGCACTGACTATAAGGTGTCTCCCTCCTCTTGTACTTAAGCCCCACTTGTGCCTTTTGTATTCAATCCCGATGCAACTTCTGTGTTTCATCGTCAATGTTAAGGTCCAAGGGATATAGTATACCTACAGTGGTGCATCAAAATCTAATACTGGCCTCCCAGGAGAAGCTCAAAAACACAGACAATGAGGAGTCTCCCTCCTCTTGTACCAAGTCGGTATTGTGCCTGTTCTACTCAATCCCAATGCAATTTCTGGGTTTCATCGTCAATGTGAAGGTCCAAGGGATATGGAAAAACTACAGTGGTGCATCGGCATCTAATACTGGTCTCCAAGGAGAAGCTCAATGCACTGTTAATAAGGAGGCTCCCTCTTCTTGTACTTAAGTCGGCTTTGTACCTTTTGTATTCAATCTCGATGCAATTTCTGTGTTTCATCGTCAATGTTGACGAAGAAGGGATAAAAATACTGCAGTGGTGCATTGGTATCTAATACTCGTCTCCCAGGAGAAGCTCAATGCACTGTTAATGAGAAGTCTCCCTCCTCTTGTACTTAAGTCGGCTTTGTTGCTTTTGTATTCAATCCCGGTGCAATTTCTGTGTGAAGGTCCAACGGATACAGAAATCCTGCAGTGGTGCATCGGAATCTAATACTGGTCTCCCAGGAATAGCTCAGAACACTGACAATGAGGAGTCTCCCTCCTTTTGTACTTAATTCGGCATTGTGTCTTTCCTATTCAATCCCAATGCAATTTCTGTGTTTCATCGTCAATGTGAAGGTCCGAGGGATACAGAAAACCTGCAGTGGTGCATCGGAAACTAATACTGGTCTCCCAGGAGTAGCTCAAAGCACTGATAAAGAGGAGTCTCCCTCCTCTTGTACTTAAGTCTGCTATGTGCCTTTTGTCTTCAATCCCGATGCAATTTCTGTGTTTCATCGTCAATGTGAAGGACCAAGGGATACAGAAAACCTGCAGTGGTGCATCTGAGTCTATTACTGGTCTCCCAGGAGAAGCTCAAAGCACAGACAATGAGGGGCCTCTTTCCTCTTGTACTTAAGTCAGCATTGTGCCTTTTCTATTCAATTCAAATGCAATTTCTGTATTTCATCGTCAATGTGAAGATCCAAGGGATACGGAAAAACTACAGTGGTGCATCGGCATCTAATACTGGTCTCCCAGGAGAAGCTCAATGCACTGTTAACAAAGAGTCTCCCTCTTCTTGTAGTTAAGTCGGCTTTGTACCTTTTGTATTCAATCTCGATGCAATTTCAGTGTTTCATCGTCAATGTTGACGATCAAGGGATAAAAATAATGCAGTGGTGCATTGGTATCTAATACTCGTCTCCCAGGAGAAGCTCAATGCACTGTTAATGAGGAGTCTCCCTCCTCTTGTACTTAAGTCGGCTTTGTGCCTTTTTTATACAATCCCAATGCAATTTCGGTGTTTAATCATCAAAATGAAGGTCCAAGGGATACAGAAACCCTGCAGAGGTGCATCGGAACCTAATACTGGTCTCCAAGGAGTACCTCCAAGCACAGAAAAATGAGGAGTCTCCCTCCTCTTGAACTTAAATCGGCATTGTGCCTGTTCTTTCCAATCCCAATGCAATTTCTGGGTTTCATCGTCAATGTGAAGGTCCAAGGGATACGGAAAAACTACAGTGGTGCATCGGCATCTAATACTGGTCTCCCTGGAGAAGCTCAATGCACTGTTAATGAGGAGTCTCCCTCTTCTTGTACTTAAGTCGGCTAAGTGCCTCTTGTATTCAATCTCGATGCAATTTCTGTGTTTCATCGTCAATGTTGTTGATCAAGGGATAAAAATACTGCAGTGGTGCATTGGAATCTAATACTGGTCTCGCAGGAGAAGCTCGAAGCACAGACAATGAGGAGTCTCCCTCCTCTTCTACTTATGTCGGCATTATGCCATTTCTATACAATCCCGATGCAATTTCTGTGTTTCATCGACAATACTGACGATCAAGGGATAAGAAAACGTGCAGTATTTCATCGGAATCGAATACTGGCTCCCAGGAGGAGGTCAAAGCACAGACAATGTGGAGTCTCCCCCCTCTTGCACTTAAGTCCGCATTGTGCATGTTGTATTAAATGCCGATGCAATTTTTGTGTTGCATCGTCAATGTTGAAGATCAATGAATGTAAAAACTTCCAGTGGTGCATCGTAATCTAATACTGGTCTCCCAGGAGTAGCCCAAAGCGCTGATAATTAGGAGTCCCCCACCTCTTGTACTTACGTTGATATTGTGCCTTTTCTATTCAATCCCAATGCAATTTCTGTGATTCGTCGTCAATGTGAAGGTCCAAGGTATACAGATAACCTGCAGTGGTGCATCGCAATCTAATACTTTTCTCCCAGGAGTAGCTCAAAGCACTGAAAATAAGGAATCTCCATCCACTTGTACTTAAGTCGGCTTTGTTTCTCTTGTAATGAATCCAGATGCAATTTCTGTGTTTCATCGTCAGTGTGAAGAGACAAGGGATGCAGAAAACCTGCAGTGGTGCATCGGAATCGAATACTGGTCACCCAGGAGTAGCACAAAACACTGATAATGAGGAGTCCACCTCCTCTTGTCCTTAAGTCGGATTTCTTCCTTTTGTATTCAATACCAATGCAATTTCTGTGTTTCATCGTCAATGTTGACAATCAAGGGATGAAAAAAACATGCAGTGGTGCATTGGAATCTAATACTTGTCTCGCAGGAGAAGCTCAAAGCACAGACAATGAGGAGTATTCCTCCTCTTCTACTTATGTCAGCATTGTGCATTTTGTATTAAATGCCAATGCAATTTTTGTGTTCCATCGTCAATGTTGACGATCAATGGATGTAAAAACATCCAGTGGTGCTTCGGAATGTAATACTGGTCTCCCAGGTGAAGCTCAAAGCACAGACAATGAGGAATCTTCCTCCTCTGGTACTTAAGTCGGCATTGTGCCTTTCCAATTATATCCCAATGCAATTTCTGTGTTTCATCGTCAATGTGAAGGTCCAAGAGAAACAGAACCCCTGCAGTGGTGCATCGGAATCTAATACTGGTCTCCTAGGAGTAGCTCAAAGCACAGACAATTAGGAGTCCCCCTCCGCCTCTACTTAAGTCGGCTTTGTACATTTTGTATTCAATCCCGATGCAATTTCTGTGTTTCATCGTCAATGTTGACGATCAAGGGATAATAAAGCCTGCAATGGTGCACCAGAATCTAATACTGTTCTCCCAGGAGAAGGTCAAAGAACTGATAATGAGGAGTCTGCGTCCTCTTGTACTTAGGTCGGAATTGTGCTTTTTCTATTCAATCCCTATGCTATTTCTGTGTTTCATCGTCAATGTGAAGGTCCAAGAGATACAGAAAATCTGCAGCGGTGCATCGGAATCTAATACTGGTCTCCCAGCAGTAGCTTAAAGCACTGATAATCGGGAGTCACACTCCTCTTGTACTTGAGTCGGAATTGAGCCTTTTCTATTCCATCCCGATGCAATTTCTGTGTTGCATCGACAATGTGAAGGTCCAAGGGAAACACAAACATAACAGCGGTGCATAGGAATCTAATACTGGTCTCCCAGGAGAAGCTCAAAGCACAGACAACTTGGAGTCTCCCTCCTCGTAGACTTAAGTCGGCATTATGCCCTTTCTATTCAATCAAGATGCAATTTCTGTCTTTCGTCGTCAATGTTGACGATCAAGGGATTAAAAAACCTCCAGTGGTGCATGGGAATCTAATACTGGTCTCCTAGGAGTAGCTCTAAGCACAGACAATTAGGAGTCCCCCTCCCCTTGTACTTAAATCGGCTTTGTACATTTTGTATTCAATCCCGATGCAAATTCTGTCTTTCGTCGTCAATGTTGACGATCAAGGGATTAAAAAACCTCCAGTGGTGCATGGGAATCCAATACTGGTCTCCCAGAAGTGGCTCAAAGCACTGATAATGAGGAGTCTCCCTCCTCTTGTGGTTAAGTCGGCTTTGTGCCGTTTGTATTGAATCCCGATGCAATTTCTTTGTTTCATCGTCAATCTTGACGATCAAGGGATAAAAAACCTGCAGTGGCGCATCGGAATCTAATTCTGGTCTCCCAGGAGAAGCTCAAAGCACAGACAATGAGGAGTCTCCCTCCTCTTGTACTTAAGTCGACTTTGTGCATTTTGTATTCAATCCCGATGCAATTTCTGTGTTTCATTGTCAATGTTGACGATCAAGGGATAAAAAAACCTGCAGTGGTGCACTGGAATGTAACACTGGTCTCCCAGAAGAAGCTCAAAGCACAGACAATGAGGAGTCACCCTCCTCTTGTACTTAAGTCGGCTTTGTGCATTTTGTATTCAATCACGATGCAATTTCTGTGTTTCATTGTCAATGTTGACGATCAAGGGATAAAAAATCCAGCAGTGGTGCATCGGAATCTAATACTGGTCTCCCAGGAGAAGCTCAAAGCACAGACAATTAGGAGTCTCACTCCTCTTGTACTTAAGTCGGCATTGTGCCTTTTCTATTCAATTCCAATGCAGTATCTGTGTTTCATCGTCAATGTGAAGGTCCAAGGGATACAGAAATCCTGCAGTGGTGCATCGGAATCTAATAATAGTCTCCCGGGAGAAGTTCAAAGCACAGACAGTGTGGTGTCCCCCTCCTCCTGTAATTAAATCGGCATTGTGCTTTTCTATTCAATCCCAATGGATACAGAAATCCTGCAGTGGTGCATCGGAATCTAATAATAGTCTCCCGGGAGAAGTTCAAAGCACAGACAGTGTGGTGTCCCCCTCCTCCTGTAATTAAATCGGCATTGTGCTTTTCTATTCAATCCCAATGGAATTTCTGTGTTTCATCGTCAATGAGGAGCTCCAAGGGATACAGAAAACCTGCAGCGGTGCATCGGAATCTAATACTGGCCACCCAGGAGTAGCTCAAAGCACTGATAATGAGGAGTCTCCCTCCTCTTGTGCTTATATCGGCTTTGTGAATTTTGTATTCAATCCCGATGCAATTTCTGTGTTTCATCCTCAATGTGAAGTTCTAAAAAAAACACAAATCTTACAGTGGTGCATCAGAATCTAATACTGGTCTCCCAGGAGTAGCTAAAATCATAGATAATATGGTGTCTCCCTCCTCTTGACTTAAGTAGGCATTGTTTCTTTTCTATTCAATCCCAATGCACTTTCTGTGTTTCATCGACAATGTGAAGGTCCAAGGGATACAGAAAACCTGCAGTGTTGCATCGAAATCTAATACTGGTCTCCCAGGAGACGCTCAAACCACAGACAATGAGGAGTCTCCCTCCTCTTGTACTTAAGTCGGCATTGTAACTTTTGTATTCAATCCCAATGCAATTTCGGTGTTTCATCGTCAATGTGAAGTTCAAGGGATACAGAAAACCAGCAGTGTTGCATCGGTATATAATACTGGTCTCCCAGGAGAAGCTCAAACCACAGACAATGAGGAATCTCCCTCCTCTTGTACTGAAGTCGGCATTGTGCCTTTTCTATTCAATCCCAATGCAATTTCTGGGTTTCATCGTCAATGTGAAGGTCCAAGGTATACGGAAAACCTGCATTGGTGCATCGGAATCTAATACTGGCCACCCAGGAGTAGCTCAAAGCACTGATAATGATGAGTCTCCCTCCTCTTGTACTTATGTCGGCTTTGTGCATTTTGTATTCAATCCCGATGCAATTTCTGTGTTTCATCCTCAATGTGAAGATTTAAAAGAAACACAAATCTTACAGTGGTGCATCGGAATCTAATACTGGTCTCCCAGGAGTAGCTCAAACCATAGATAATAAGGTGTCTCACCCCTCTTGTACTTAAGTCGGGTTTGTGCCTTTTGTTTTTAATTCCGATGCCATTTCTGTGTTTGATCGTCAATGGTGAACATCAAGGGATAAAGAAACCTGCAGTGGAGCATTGGAATCTTTTACTGGTCTCCCAGGAGTAGCTCAATGCACTGATAATGAGAAGTCTCCCTCCTCTTGCACTTAAGTCGACATTGTGCCTTTCCAATTAAATCCCAATGCAATTTCTGTGTTTCATCGTCAATGTGAAGGTCCAAGAGAAACAGAACCCCTGCAGTGGTGCATCGGAATCTAATACTGGTCTCCTAGGAGTAGCTCAAAGCACAGACAATTAGGAGTCCCCCTCCGCCTCTACTTAAGTCGGCTTTGTACATTTTGTATTCAATCCCGATGCAATTTCTGTGTTTCGTCGTCAATGTTGACGATCAAGGGATAAAAAAACCTCCAGTGGTGCATCGGAATCCAATACTGGTCTCCCAGAAGTAGCTCAAAGCACTGATAATGAGGCGTCTCCCTCCTCGTGTGCTTAAGTCGGCTTTGAGCCATTTGTATTCAATCCCGAAGCAATTTCTGTGTTTCATCGTCAATGCTGACGATCAAGGGATAAAAAAACCTGCAGTGGTGCATCGGAATCTATTTCTGGTCTCCCAGGAGAAGCTCGAAGCGCAGACAATGAGGAATCTCCCTCCTCTTGTACTTAAGTCGGCTTTGTGCATTTTGTATTCAATTCCGATGCAATTTCTGTGTTTCATTGTCAATGTTGACGATCAAGGGATAAAAAAACCTGCAGTGGTGCACTGGAATGTAACACCGGTCTCCCAGAAGAAGCTCATAGCACAGACAATGAGGAGTCACCCTCCTCTTGTACTTAAGTCCGCATTGTGCCTTTTCTAATCAATCCCAATGCAATTTCTGTGTCTCATCGTCAATGTGAAGCTCCAAGGGATACAGAAACCCTGCAGTGGAGCATCGGAATCTAATACTTGTCTCCCAGGAGTAGCTCAAATAACTGATAATGAGGAGTCTCCCTCCTCTTGTACTTAAATCGGCATTGTACATTTTGTATTCAATCCCGATTCAATTTCTGTGTTTCATCGTCAATGTTGACGATCAAGGGATAATAAAGCCT
Organism: Schistocerca piceifrons; assembly: GCF_021461385.2. NCBI lineage: Eukaryota > Metazoa > Arthropoda > Insecta > Orthoptera > Acrididae > Schistocerca > Schistocerca piceifrons. Next base: position 566,396,316 of record NC_060143.1, read on the forward strand.
GCAATGGTGCACCAGAATCTAATACTGTTCTCCCAGGAGAAGGTCAAAGAACTGATAATGAGGAGTCTGCGTCCTCTTGTACTTAGGTCGGAATTGTGCTTTTTCTATTCAATCCCTATGCTATTTCTGTGTTTCATCGTCAATGTGAAGGTCCAAGAGATACAGAAAATCTGCAGCGGTGCATCGGAATCTAATACTGGTCTCCCAGCAGTAGCTTAAAGCACTGATAATCGGGAGTCACACTCCTCTTGTACTTGAGTCGGAATTGAGCCTTTTCTATTCCATCCCGATGCAATTTCTGTGTTGCATCGACAATGTGAAGGTCCAAGGGAAACACAAACATAACAGCGGTGCATAGGAATCTAATACTGGTCTCCCAGGAGAAGCTCAAAGCACAGACAACTTGGAGTCTCCCTCCTCGTAGACTTAAGTCGGCATTATGCCCTTTCTATTCAATCAAGATGCAATTTCTGTGTTTCATCGTCAATGTTGACGACCAAGGGATAAAAAAACCTGCAGTGGTGCATCGGAATCTAATACTGGTCTCCCAGGTGAAGCTCAAAGCACAGACAATGAGGAATCTTCCTCCTCTGGTACTTAAGTCGGCATTGTGCCTTTCAATTAAATCCCAATGCAATTTCTGTGTTTCATCGTCAATGTGAAGGTCCAAGGGATGCAGAACCCCTGCAGTGGTGCATCGGAATCTAATACTGGTCTCCTAGGAGTAGCTCTAAGCACAGACAATTAGGAGTCCCCCTCCCCTTGTACTTAAATCGGCTTTGTACATTTTGTATTCAATCCCGATGCAAATTCTGTCTTTCGTCGTCAATGTTGACGATCAAGGGATTAAAAAACCTCCAGTGGTGCATGGGAATCCAATACTGGTCTCCCAGAAGTGGCTCAAAGCACTGATAATGAGGAGTCTCCCTCCTCTTGTGGTTAAGTCGGCTTTGTGCCGTTTGTATTGAATCCCGATGCAATTTCTTTGTTTCATCGTCAATGTTGACGATCAAGGGATAAAAAACCTGCAGTGGCGCATCGGAATCTAATTCTGGTCTCCCAGGAGAAGCTCAAAGCACAGACAATGAGGAGTCTCCCTCCTCTTGTACTTAAGTCGACTTTGTGCATTTTGTATTCAATCCCGATGCAATTTCTGTGTTTCATTGTCAATGTTGACGATCAAGGGATAAAAAAACCTGCAGTGGTGCACTGGAATGTAACACTGGTCTCCCAGAAGAAGCTCAAAGCACAGACAATGAGGAGTCACCCTCCTCTTGTACTTAAGTCGGCTTTGTGCATTTTGTATTCAATCACGATGCAATTTCTGTGTTTCATTGTCAATGTTGACGATCAAGGGATAAAAAATCCAGCAGTGGTGCATCGGAATCTAATACTGGTCTCCCAGGAGAAGCTCAAAGCACAGACAATTAGGAGTCTCACTCCTCTTGTACTTAAGTCGGCATTGTGCCTTTTCTATTCAATTCCAATGCAGTATCTGTGTTTCATCGTCAATGTGAAGGTCCAAGGGATACAGAAATCCTGCAGTGGTGCATCGGAATCTAATAATAGTCTCCCGGGAGAAGTTCAAAGCACAGACAGTGTGGTGTCCCCCTCCTCCTGTAATTAAATCGGCATTGTGCTTTTCTATTCAATCCCAATGGATACAGAAATCCTGCAGTGGTGCATCGGAATCTAATAATAGTCTCCCGGGAGAAGTTCAAAGCACAGACAGTGTGGTGTCCCCCCTCCTCCTGTAATTAAATCGGCATTGTGCTTTTCTATTCAATCCCAATGGAATTTCTGTGTTTCATCGTCAATGAGGAGCTCCAAGGGATACAGAAAACCTGCAGCGGTGCATCGGAATCTAATACTGGCCACCCAGGAGTAGCTCAAAGCACTGATAATGAGGAGTCTCCCTCCTCTTGTACTTATATCGGCTTTGTGAATTTTGTATTCAATCCCGATGCAATTTCTGTGTTTCATCCTCAATGTGAAGTTCTAAAAAAAACACAAATCTTACAGTGGTGCATCAGAATCTAATACTGGTCTCCCAGGAGTAGCTCAAATCATAGATAATATGGTGTCTCCCTCCTCTTGACTTAAGTAGGCATTGTTTCTTTTCTATTCAATCCCAATGCACTTTCTGTGTTTCATCGACAATGTGAAGGTCCAAGGGATACAGAAAACCTGCAGTGTTGCATCGAAATCTAATACTGGTCTCCCAGGAGACGCTCAAACCACAGACAATGAGGAGTCTCCCTCCTCTTGTACTTAAGTCGGCATTGTAACTTTTGTATTCAATCCCAATGCAATTTCGGTGTTTCATCGTCAATGTGAAGTTCAAGGGATACAGAAAACCAGCAGTGTTGCATCGGTATATAATACTGGTCTCCCAGGAGAAGCTCAAACCACAGACAATGAGGAATCTCCCTCCTCTTGTACTGAAGTCGGCATTGTGCCTTTTCTATTCAATCCCAATGCAATTTCTGGGTTTCATCGTCAATGTGAAGGTCCAAGGTATACGGAAAACCTGCATTGGTGCATCGGAATCTAATACTGGCCACTCAGGAGTAGCTCAAAGCACTGATAATGAGGAGTCTCCCTCCTCTTCTACTTATGTCGGCTTTGTGCATTTTGTATTCAATCCCGATGCAATTTCTGTGTTTCATCCTCAATGTGAAGATTTAAAAGAAACACAAATCTTACAGTGGTGCATCGGAATCTAATACTGGTCTCCCAGGAGTAGCTCAAACCATAGATAATAAGGTGTCTCACCCCTCTTGTACTTAAGTCGGGTTTGTGCCTTTTGTTTTTAATTCCAATGCCATTTCTGTGTTTGATCGTCAATGGTGAACATCAAGGGATAAAGAAACCTGCAGTGGAGCATTGGAATCTTTTACTGGTCTCCCAGGAGTAGCTCAATGCACTGATAATGAGAAGTCTCCCTCCTCTTGCACTTAAGTCGACATTGTGCCTTTTCTATTCAATCTTAATGAAAATTCAGTGTTCTGCCGTCAATGTAAAGGTCCAAGTCATACAGAAAACCTGCATTGGTGCATCGGAATCTAATACTGGTCTCCCAGGAGAAGCTAAAAGCAAAGACAACGAGGAGTCCCCCTCCTCTTGTACTTAAGCCGGCATTGTGCCTTTTCTATTCAAACCCAATGCAATTTCAGTGTTTCATCGTCAATGTGAAGGTCCAAGGCATACAGAAAACCGGCAGTGGGGCATCGTAAACTAATATTGGTCTCCCAGGAGTAGCTCAAAGCACAGACAATGAGGAGTCTCCCTCCTCTTGTACTTAAGTCGGGTTGTGCGTTTTGTATTCAATCCCGATTCAATTTCTGTGTTTCATCGTCAATGTTGACGATCAAGGGATAAAAACCTGCAGTGGTGCATCGGAATGTAATAGTGGTCTCCAAGGGAAGCTCAAAACACAGACATTAGAAGAGTCAATCTTCTTGTACTTAAGTTGGCATTGTGCCTTTTGTATTCAATTCCGATGCGATTTCTGTGTTTCATCGTCAATGGTGAACCTCAAGGGATAAAAAAACTTGCAGTGGTGCATCGGAATCTAATACTTTTCTCTCAGGAGTAGCTCAAAGCACTGATAAAGAGGTGTCTCCCTACTCTTGTACTTAAGTCTGCTTTGTGCCTTTTGTCTCCAATCCCGATGCAATTTCTGTGTTTCATCATCAATGTGAAGGTCCAAGGGATACAGAAAACCTGCAGTGGTGCATCGGAATGTAATACTGGTCTCCCAGGAGTAGCTCATAGCACTGATAATGCGGAGTCTCCCTCCTCTTGTACTTAATTCGGCATTGTGCATTTTCTATTCAATCCCAATGCAATTTCTGTGTTTCATCTTCAATGTGAAGGTGCAAGGGATACTCAAAACCTGCAGCGGTGCATCGGTATCTAATACTGGCTCCCAGGAGTAGCTCAAAGCACTGATAATTACGAGTCTCACTCATCTTGTACTTAAGCCGGCTTTGTGCCTTTTGTATTCAATTCCGAAGCCATTTCTGTGTTTCATCGTCAATGGTGATCATCAACGGATGACAAAACCTGCAGTGGTGCATCCGAATCTAATACTGGTCTCCCAGGAGAAGCTAAAAGCACTGACAATGAGGAGTCCCCCTTCTCTTGCACTTAAGTCGGCATTGTCCCTTTTCTATTCAAACCAAATGCAATTTCAGTGTCTCATCGTCAATGTGAAGGTCCAAGGGATACAGGAAACCTGCAGTGGCTCATAGGAATCTAATACTGGCCCCCTAGAGTAGCTCAAAGCACAGACAATGAGGAATCTGCCTCCTCTTGCACCTAAGTCGGCATTGTGCCTTTTCTAAACAATCCCAAAGCACTTTCTATGTTTCATCGTCAATGTGAACATTCAAGGGATACAGAAAACCTGCAGTGGTGCATCGGAATGTAATACTGGTCTCCCAGGAGTAGCTCATAGCACTGATAATGAGGAGTCTCCCTCCTCTTGTACTTAAGTAGGCTTTGTGCCTTTTGTATTCAATCCCTATGCAATTTCTGTGTTTCATCGTCAATGTGAACGTCCAAGAGAAACACAAACCCTGCGGTGGTGCATCGTAAACTAATACTGGCCTCCCAGGAGTAGCCCAAAGCACAGACAATGAGGAGTCTCCCTCCTCTTGTACTTAAGTCAGCATTGTTCCTTTGCTATTAAATCCCAATGCAATTTCTGTGTTTCATCGTCAATGTTAAGGTCCAAGGGATACAGAAAACCTGCAGTGGTGCATCGGATTCTAATTCTGGTCTCCCAGGAGAAGCTCAAAGCACAGACAATGAGGAATCTGCCTCCTCTTGCACCTAAGTCGGCATTGTGCCTTTTCTAATCAATCCCAAAGCACTTTCTATGTTTCATCGTCAATGTGAACATCCAAGGGATACAGAAAACCTTCAGCGGTGCATCGGAATCTAATGCTGGTCTCCCAGGTGTAGCTCAAGGCACTGATAATGGGGAGTCTGCCTCCTATTGTACTTTGGTCGGCATTGTGCCTTTTCTATTCTATCCTAATGCAATTTCTGTGTTTCATCGTCAATGTGAAGGTCCAAGGAATACAGAAAAACTGCAGTGGTGCATCGGAAACTAATACTCGTCCCGCAGGAGAAGCCCAAAGAACAGACAATGAGGAGTCTCCCTCGTCTTGTACTTTAGACGGCATTGTGCCTTTTCTATTTAATCCCACGCAATTTCTGTGTTTCATCGTCAATGTGAAGGTCCAAGGGATACAGAAAACCTGCAGTGGTGCATCGGAAACTAATACTGGTCTCCCAGGAGTAGCCCAAACACAGACAATGAGGAGTCTCCCTCCTAATGTACCTAAGTCGGAATTATGATCTTTCTATTTCATCAGAAAGCAATTTCTGCGTTTCATCGTCATGGCGACGGTCCAAGGGATACATAAAACTAGTAGTGATGCATCGGAATCTAATACTGGACTCCCAGGAGTAGCTCAAAGCAATGATAAAGAGGTGTCTCCCTCCTCTTGTACTTAAGTCGGCATTCTGCCTTTTCTATTCTATCCCAATGCAATTTCTGTGTTTCATCGTCAATGCGAAGGCCAAGGGATACAGAAAACTTGCAACTGAGCATCGATATCTAATTCAGGTCTCCCAGGAGAAGCTCAAAGCACTGATACTGAGGAGTCTCCCTCCTCTTCTACTTATGTCGACATTGTCCCTCTTCTATTCTATCCCAATACAATTTCTGTGCTTCATCGTCAATGTGAAGGTCCAAGGGATACAGTAAACCAGCAGTCGTGCATCGGAATGTAATACTGGTCTCCCACGAGTAGCTCAAAGTACTAATAATGAGGAGTCTCCCTCCTCTTGCACTTAAGTCGGCTTAATACCTTTCTATTCAATCCCAATGTAATTTCTGTCTTTTGTCGTCAATGGGAAGGTCCAAGGGATACAAAAAACCTGCATTGGTGCATCGGAATCTAATACTAGTGACCAGGAGAAGCTCACAGCACTGATAATGAGGAGTCTGCCTCCTCTTATACTTAAGTCAGCTTTGTGCTTTTTGTATTCAATCCCGATGCAATTTCTGTGTTTCATCGTCAATGTGAACGTCCAAGACAAACACAAACCCTGCTGTGGTGCATCGGAATCTAATACTGGCCTCCAAGGAGTAGCTCAAAGCACAGACAATGAGGAATCTTCCTCCTCTTGTGCTTAAGTCGGCATTGTGCCTTTTGTATTCTATCCCAATGCAATATCTGTGTTTTCTCGTCAATGTGAAGGTTCAAGGGATACAGAAAACCTGCAGTGTTGCATCGGAATGTAATACTGGTCTCCCACGAGTAGCTCACAGTACTAATAATGAGGAGTCTCCCTCCTCTTGTACTTAAGTCGGCATTGTGCGTTTTTTATTCCAACCCAATGAATTTTCAGTATTTCGTCGTCAATGTGAAAGTCCAAGGGATACAGAAAAACTGCAGTGGTGCATCGGAATCGAATACTGGTCTCCCAGGAAAAGCTAAAAGCACAGACAATGAGGAGTCCCGCTCCTCTTGTACTTAAGTCGGCTTTGTGCCTTTTCTATTCAATCCCAATGCAAAATCTGCGTTTCATCGTCAATGTGACGGTCCAAGGGATACAGAAAACTTGTAGTGATGCATCGGAATCTTATACTGGACACCCAGGAGAAGCTCAAAGCAATGATAAAGAGGTGTCTATCTCCTCTTGTACTTAAGTTGGCATTGTGCCTATTCTATTCAATCGCAATGCAATTTCTGTGTTTCATCGTCACTGTGAAGGTCCAATTGATACAGAAAACCTGCAGTGGTGCATCGGAATCTAATACTGGTCTCCCAGGAGTAGCTCAAATCACTGATAATGAGTAGTCTCCCTCCTCTTTTAATTATGTCGACATTGTGAATTTTCTATTCAATCCCAATGCTATTTCCGTCATTCATCGTCAATGTGAAGGTCAGAGGGATTCAGAAAAATCTGCAGTGGTGCATCGGAATCGAATACCGGTCTCCCAGGAGAAGCTCAAAGCAGAGACTATGAGGACACTCCCTCCTCTTTTACTTAAGTCGACTTTGTGCATTTTCTATTCAATCCGAATGCAATTTCTGTGTTTCATAGTCAATGTGAGGGTCTAAGGGATACAGAATACCTGCAGTGGTGCATCGGTATCTAATACTGGTCTCCCAGGAGTAGCTCAAATCACTGATAATGTGTAGTCTCCCTCCTCTTTTAATTATGTCGACATTGTGCCTTTTCTATTCAATCCCAATGCTATTTCCGTCATTCATCGTCAATGTGAAGGACAGAGGGATTCAGAAAAGATCTGCAGTGGTGCATCGGAATCGAATACTGGTCTCCCAGGAGAAGCTCAAAGCAGAGACTATGAGGACACTCCCTCCTCTTTTACTTAAGTTGACTTTGTGCATTTTCTATTCAATCCCAATGCAATTTCTGTGTTTCATCGTCAATTTGAAGGTCCAAGTGATACAGAAAACCTGCAGTGGTGCATCGGAATCTAATTCTGGTCTCCCAGGAGTAGCCCAAAGCACAGAGAGTGATTAGTCTGCCTCCTCTTGTACTTAAGTCAGGTTTGTGCATTATGTATTCAATCCCGATGCAATTTCTGTGTTACATCGTCAATATGAACGTCCAAGAGAAACACAAACCCTGTAGTGGTGCATCGGAATCTAATACTGGCCTCTCAGGAGTAGCTCAAAGCACAGGCAATGAGGAGTCTTCCTCCTCTTGTACTTAAGTCGGCATTGTGCCTTTTCTATTCAATCCCAATGCAATTTCTGTGTTTCATCGTCACTGTGAAGGTCCAATTGATACAGAAAACCTGCAGTGGTGCATCGGAATCTAATACTGGTCTCCCAGGAGTAGCTCAAATCACTGATAATGAGTAGTCTCCCTCCTCTTTTAATTATGTCGACATTGTGCCTTTTCTATTCAATCCCAATGCTCTTTCCGTCATTCATCGTCAATGTGAAGGTCAGAGGGATTCAGAAAAATCTGCAGTGGTGCTTCGGAATCGAATACTGGTCTCCCAGGAGAAGCTCAAAGCAGAGACTATGAGGACACTCCCTCCTCTTTTACTTAAGTCGACTTTGTGCATTTTCTATTCAATCCGAATGCAATATCTGTGTTTCATAGTCAATGTGAGGGTCCAAGGGATACAGAAAACCTGCAGTGGTGCATCGGAATCTAATACTGGTCTCCCAGGAGTAGCTCAAATCACTGATAATGAGTAGTCTCCCTCCTCTTTTAATTACGTCGACATTGTGCCTTTTCTATTCAATCCCAATGCTATTTCCGTCATTCATCGTCAATGTGAAGGTCAGAGGGATTCAGAAAAATCTGCAGTGGTGCATCGGAATCGAATACTATTCTCCCATGAGAAGCTCAAAGCAGAGGCTATGACGACACTCCCTCCTCGTTTACTTAAGTCGACTTTGTGCATTTTCTATTCAATCCCAATGCAATTTCTGTGTTTCATCGTCAATTTGAAGGTCCAAGGGATACAGAAAACCTGCAGTTGTGCATCGGAATCTAATTCTGGTCTCCCAGGAGTAGCCCAAAGCACAGAGAGTGATTAGTCTCCCTCCTCTTGTACTTAAGTCAGGTTTGTGCATTTTGTATTCAATCCCGATGCAATTTCTGTGTTTCATCGTCAATCTTGACGATCAAGGGATAAAAAAACCTGCAGTGGTGCATCAGAATCTAATACAGGTCGCCCAGGAGACGCTCAAAGCACAGACAATGAGCTGCCTCCCTCCGCTTGTACTTAAGTCGGCATTGTACCTTTTGCATTCAATCCCAATGCAATTTCTGTGTTTTATCGTCAATGTGAAGGTCCAAGGGATTCAGAAAACCTGCAGTGTTGCATCGGAATGTAATACTGGTCTCCCAGGAGTAGCCCAAAGCACAGACAGTGAGGAGTCTCCCTCCTCTTGACTTAAGTCAGGTTTGTGCATTATGTATTCAATCCCGATGCAATTTCTGTGTTTCATCGATAATCTTGAAGATCAAAGGATTAAAAAACCTGCAGTGGTGCATCAGAATCTAATACAGGTTGCCCAGGAGACGCTCAAAGCACAGACAATGTGCTGCCTCCCTCCGCTTGTACTTAAGTTGGCATTGTGCCTTTTGCATTCAATCCCAATGCAATTTCTGTGTTTTATCGTCACGGTCAAGGTCCAAGGGATACAGAAAACCTGCAGTGTTGCATCAGAATGTAATACTGGTCTCCCAGGAGAAGCTAAAAGCACAGACAATGAGGAGTCTCCCTCCTCTTGCACCTAAGTTGGCATTGTGGCTTTTCGATTCAATCCTAATGCAATTTCTATGTTTCATCGTCAATGTGAAGTTCAAAGGGATACAGAAAACCTTCAGCGGAGCTTCGGAATCTAATACTGTTCTCCCAGGGGTAGCTCAAAGCACTGATAATGAGGAGTCTGACTTCTCTTGTACCTAAGTCGGCTTTATGCCTTTTGTATTCAATCCCGATGCCATTTCTGTGTTTCATCGTCAATGGTGACCATCAAGGGTTAAAAAAACCAGCAGCGGTGCATTGGAACCTAATACTGGTCTCCCAGGTGTAGCTCAAGGCACTGATAATGAGGAGTCTCCCTCCTCTTGTACTTAAGTCGGCATTGTGCGTTTTCCATTCAATCCCAATGAAATATCAGTCTTTCGTCTTCAATGTGAAAGTCCAAGGGATACAGAACACCTGCAGTGGTGCATCGGAATCTAATACTGGTTTCCCAAGAGAAGCTAAAAGCACAGACAATGAGCAGTCCCACTCCTCTTGTACTTAAGTCGGCTTTGTGCCTTTTGTATTCAATCCCGATGAAATTTCTGTGTTTCATCGTCAAAGTGAAGTTCCAAGGGATACAAAACACCTGCAGTGGTGCATCGGAATCTAATACTGGTCTCCCAGGAGTAGCTCAAAGCACAGACAATAAGGAGTCTTGCTCCTCATGTACCTAAGTTGGAATTGTGCCCCTTCTATTCAATCAAAATGCAATTTCTGCGTTTCATCGTCAATGTGATGGTCCAAAGGATACAGAGAACTTGTAGTGATGCGTCGGAATCTAATACTGGACACCCAGGAATAGCTCAAAACAATGATAAAGAGGTGTCTCCCTCCTCTTGCACCTAAGTCGGCATTGTGCCTTTTCAATTCAATCCTAATGCAATTTCTATGTTTCTTCGTCAATGCGAAGATCAAAGGGATACAGAAACCCTTCAGTGGTGAATCGGAATCTAATACTGGTCTCCCTGGAGTAGCTCAAAGCACTGATAATTAGGAGTCTCCTTCCTCTTGTACTTAAGTCGCCTTTGTGCCTTTTATATTCAATCCGCATGCAATGTCAGTGTTTCATCGTCAATGTGAAGGTCCAAGGGATACAGAAAACGTGCAGTGGTGCATCGGAATGTAATACTGGCCTCCCAGGAGTGGCTCAAAGCACTCATAATGAGGAGTCTCCCTCCTCTTGTACTTAAGCCGGCTTTGTGACCTTTGTGCTCAGTCCCAATGCAATATCTGTGTTTTATCGTCAATGTGAAGGTCCAAGGGATACAAAAACCTGCAGTGGTGCATCGGAATGTAATACTGGTCTCTCAGGAGTAGCTCAAAGCACTGATAATGAGGAGTCTCCCTCCTCTTGTTCTTAAGTCGACGTTGTGACCTTTGTGTACAGTCCCAATGCCATTTCTGTGTTTTATCGTCAATGTGAAGGTCCAAGGGATACAGAAAACCTGCAGTGGTGCATCGGAATGTATTACTGGTCTCCCAGGAGTAGCTCAAAGCATTGACAATTAGGTGTCTCCCTCCTCTTTTACTTAAGTCGACTTTGTGCATTTTCTATTGAATCCCAATGCAATTTCTGTGTTTCATCGTCAATTTGAAGGTCCAAGGGATACAGAAAACCTGCAGTGGTGCATCGGAATCTAATTCTGGTCTCCCAGGAGTAGGCCAAAGCACAGAGAGTGATTAGGCTCCCTCCTCTTGTACTTAAGTCAGGTTTGTGCATTTTGTATTCAATCCCGATGCAATTTCTGTGTTTCATCGTCAACCTTGACGATCAAGGGATAAAAAAACCTGCAGTGGTGCATCAGAATCTAATACAGGTCGCCCAGGAGACGCTCAAAGCACAGACAATGAGCTGCCTCCCTCCGCTTGTACTTAAGTCGGCATTGTACCTTTTGCATTCAATCCCAATGCAATTTCTGTGTTTTATCGTCAATGTGAAGGTCCAAGGGATTCAGAAAACCTGCAGTGTTGCATCGGAATGTAATACTGGTCTCCCAGGAGTAGCCCAAAGCACAGACAGTGAGGAGTCTCCCTCCTCTTGTACTTAAGTCAGGTTTGTGCATTATGTATTCAATCCCGATGCAATTTCTGTGTTTCATCGAAAATCTTGACGATCAAAGGATTAAAAAACCTGCAGTGGTGCATCAGAATCTAATACAGGTCGCCCAGGAGACGCTCAAAGCACAGACAATGTGCTGCCTCCCTCCGCTTGTACTTAAGTTGGCATTGTGCCTTTTGCATTCAATCCCAATGCAATTTCTGTGTTTTATCGTCACGGTCAAGGTCCAAGGGATTCAGAAAACCTGCAGTGTTGCATCAGAATGTAATGCTGGTCTCCCAGGAGAAGCTAAAAGCACATACAATGAGGAGTCTCCCTCCTCTTGCACCTAAGTCGGCATTGTGGCTTTTCGATTCAATCCTAATGCAATTTCTATGTTTCATCGTCAATGTGAAGTTCAAAGGGATACAGAAAACCTTCAGCGGAGTTTCGGAATCTAATACTGTTCTCCCAGGGGTAGCTCAAAGCACTGATAATGAGGAGTCTAACTTCTCTTGTACTTAAGTCGGCTTTGTGCCTTTTGTATTCAATCCCGATGCCATTTTTGTGTTTCATCGTCAATGGTGACCATCAAGGGTTAAAAAAACCAGCAGCGGTGCATTGGAACCTAATACTGGTCTCCCAGGTGTAGCTCAAGGCACTGATAATGAGGAGTCTCCCTCCTCTTGTACTTAAGTCGGCATTGTGCGTTTTCTATTCAATCCCAATGAAATATCAGTCTTTCGTCATCAATGTCAAAGTCCAAGGGATACAGAACACCTGCAGTGGTGCATCGGAATCTAATACTGGTTTCCCAAGAGAAGCTAAAAGCACAGACAATGAGCAGTCCCACTCCTCTTGTACTTAAGTCGGCTTTGTGCGTTTTGTATTCAATCCCGATGAGATTTCTGTGTTTCATCGTCAAAGTGAAGTTCCAAGGGATACAAAACACCTGCAGTGGTGCATCGGAATCTAATACTGGTCTCCCAGGAGTAGCTCAAAGCACAGACAATAAGGAGTCTTGCTCCTCATGTACCTAAGTTGGAATTGTGCCCCTTCTATTAAACCAAAATGCAATTTCTGCGTTTCATCGTCAATGTGATGGTCCAAGGGATACAGAGAACCTGTAGTGATGCATCGGAATCTAATACTGGACACCCAGGAATAGCTCAAAACAATGATAAAGAGGTGTCTCCCTCCTCTTGCACCTAAGTCGGCATTGTGCCTTTTCAATTCAATCCTAATGCAATTTCTATGTTTCTTCGTCAATGCGAAGATCAAAGGGATACAGAAACCCTTCAGTGGTGAATCGGAATCTAATACTGGTCTCCCTGGAGTAGCTCAAAGCACTGATAATTAGGAGTCTCCTTCCTCTTGTACTTAAGTCGGCTTTGTGCCTTTTGTATTCAATCCTGATGCAATTTCTGTGCTTCGTCGTCAATGTGAAGGTCTAAAGTATACAGAATACCTGCATTTGTGCATCGGGAAGTAATACTGGCTTCAAAGGAGTAGCTCAAAGCACTGATAATGAGGAGTCTCCTTCCTCTTGTACTTAAGTCGCCTTTGTGCCTTTTATATTCAATCCGCATGCAATGTCAGTGTTTCATCGTCAATGTGAAGGTCCAAGGGATACAGAAAACGTGCAGTGGTGCATCGGAATGTAATACTGGTCTCCCAGGAGTAGCTCAAAGCACTGATAATGAGGAGTCTCCCTCCTCTTGTACTTATGCCGGCTTTGTGACCTTTGTGCTCAGTCCCAATGCAATATCTGTGTTTTATCGTCAATGTGAAGGTCCAAGGGATACAAAAACCTGCAGTGGTGCATCGGAATGTAATACTGGTCTTTTAGGAGAAGCTCAAAGCACTGATAATGAGGAGTCTCCCTCCTCTTGTTCTTAAGTCGACGTTGTGACCTTTGTGTACAGTCCCAATACCATTTCTGTGATTTATCGTCAATGTGAAGGTCCAAGGGATACAGAAAACCTGCAGTGGTGCATCGGAATGTATTACTGGTCTCCCAGGAGTAGCTCAAAGCATTGATAATTAGGTATCTCCCTCCTCTTGTACTTAACTCAGCATTGTACCATTTGCATTCAATCCCGATGCAATTTCTGTGTTTCGTCCTCAATGTGAAGGTCCAAGGGGTACAGAAAACCTGCAGTGGTGCATCGAAATATAATACTGGTCTCCCAGGAGTAGCTCAAAGCACTGATAATGAGGAGTCTCCCTCCTCTTGTACTTAAGTCTGCTTTGTGCCTTTTGTATTCAATCCCTATGCAATTTCCTTGTATCGTTGTCAATGTAACGTCCAAGGGTTACAGAAAAACTGCAGTGGTGCATCGGAATGTAATACTGGTCTCCCAGGAGTAGTCCAGAGCACAGACTGTGAGGAGTCTCCCTCCTCTTGTACTTAAATCGGCTCTGTGTCTTTTGTATTCAATCCCGATGCAATTTCTGTGTTTTATCGTCAATGTGAAGGTCCAAGGGATACTGAACACCTGCAGTGGTGAATCGGAATCTAATACTGGTCTTCCAGGAGTAGCTCAAAGCACTGATAATGAGGAGTCTCCATCCGCTTGTACTTAAGTCGGATTTGTGACTTTTCTATTCAATCCCAATGCAATTTCAGTGTTTCATCGTCAATGTGAAGGTCCAAGGGATACAGAAACCCTGCAGTGGTGTATTGGAATCTAACCCTGGTCTCCCAGGAGTTGCTCGAAGCACTGATAATGAAGAGGCTCCCTCCTCTTGTACTTAAGTCGTCTTTGTGCCTTTTCTATTCAATCCCGATGCAGGTTCTGTGTTTAGACGTCAATGTGAAGGTCCAAGGGATACATAAAACCTGCAGTGGTGCATAGGAATGAAATACTGGTCTCCCAGGAGTAGCTCAATGCACTGATAATTAGGAGTCTCCCTCCTCTTTTACTTAAGTCGGGTTTGTGAGTTTTGTGTACAATCCCGAATCAATTTCTGTGTTTTATCGTCAATGTGAAGGTCCAAGGGATACAGAAAACCTGCAGTGGTGCATCGGAATGTAATACTGGTCTCCCAGGTGTAGCTAAAAGCACAGACAACGAGGAGTCTCCCTCCTCTTTTACTTAAGTCGGCATTGTGCCTTTTGTATTCAATCCCGATGCAATTTCTGTGTATCATTGTCAATGTGAAGGTCCAAGGGATACAGAAATGATGCAGCGGTGGATCGGAATGTAAAACTGGTCTCCCAGGAGTAGCTGAAAGCATTGATAATGAGGAGTCTCCCTCCTCTTGTACTTAAGTCAGCATTGTACCATTTGCATTCAATCCCGATGCAATTTCTGTGTTTCGTCCTCAATGTGAAGGTCCAAGGCATACAGAAAGCCAGCAGTAGTGCATCGGAATCTGAAACCTGTCTCCCAGGAGTAGCTCAAAGCACTGAAAATGAGGAGTCTCCTTCCTATTTCTTTAAGTCGGCTTTGTTCCTTGTCTATTCAATCGAAATACAATTTCTACGTTTCATCGTCAATGTGAAGGTCCAAGGGATATAGAAACGCTGCTGTGGTGCATCGGAATGTAATACTGGTCTCCCAGGTGTAGCTCAAAGCACAGACAATGAGGAGTCTCCCTCCTCTTTTACTTAAGTCGGCATTGTGCCTTTTGTATTCAATCCCGATGCAATTTCTGTGTATCATTGTCAATGTGAAGGTCCAAGGGATACAGAAATGCTGCAGCGGTGCATCGGAATGTAAAACTGGTCTCCCAGGAGTAGCTCAAAACACTGATAATGAGGAGTCCCCAGCTCTTGTACTTAAGTCGGCCTTTTGCCTTTCCTATTCGATCCCAATGCAAATTCTGTGTTTCATCGTCAATGTGAAGGTCCAAGGGATACAGAGAACTGGCAGTGGTGCATCGGAATCTAATCCTGGTCTCCCAGGACTAGCTCAAGGCACTGATAATGAGGGATGTCCCTCCTCTTGTACTTAAGTCGGCTTTGTCCCTTTTCTATTCAATCCCAATGCAATATCTGTGTTTCATCGTCAATGTTAAGGTCCAAGTGATACAAAAAACTAGCACTGGTGCATCGGAATCTAATACTGGTCTCCCAGGAGTTGCTCAAAACACTGATAATTAGGAGTCTCCGTCCTCTTGTACTTAAGTCGGCTTTGTGCATTTTGTATTCAATCCCGATCCAATTTTTGTGTTTCATAGACAATATGAAGGTCCAAGGTTTGCAGAAAATCTAATGTGGAGCATCGGAATCAATTACAGGTCTCCCAGGAGTAGCTCAAAGAACAGACATTGAGGAGTCTACCATCTCTTGTACTTAAGTCGGGATTGTGCCTTTTCTATTCAATCCCAATGCAATTTCTGTGTCTCATCGTCAATGTTGACGATCAAGGGATAAAAAAACCTGCAGTGGTGCATCGGCATCTAATACTGGCACCCAACAGAAGCTCAAAGCACAGACAATGTGGGGTCTCCCTCCGCTTGTACTTAAGTCGGATTGGTGCCTTTAGTATTCAATCCCGATGCAATTTCTGTGTTTCATTGTCAATGTGAAGGTCCAAGGGATACAGAAAACCTGCAGTGGTGCATCAGAATGTAATACTGGTCTCCCAGGAGTAGCTCAAAACACTGATAATGAGGAGTCTCCGTCCTCTTGTACTAAAGTCGGCATTGTGCCTTTTGTATTCATTCCCGATGCAATTTCTGTGTCTCATCGTCAATGTTAACGTTCAAGGGATAAAAAAACCTGCAGTGGTGCATCGGCATCTAATACTGGCTCCCAGGAGAAGCTCAAAGCACAGACAATCAGTGGTCTCCCTCCGCTTGTACTTAAGTCGGATTGGTGCCTTTTGTATTCAATCCCGATTCAACTTCTGTGTTTATTGTCAATGTGAAGGTCCAAGGCATACAGAAAACCTGCAGTGGTGCATCGGAATGTAATACTGGTCTCCCAGGAGTAGCTCAAAGCACTGGTAATGAGGAGTCTCCCTCCTCTTGTACATGAGTCGGCATTGTGATACTTCTATTCAATCCCGATGCAATTTTTGTGTTTCATCGTCAATGGGAAGGTCCAAGGGATACAGAACACCTGCAGCGGTGCATCGGAATCTAATACTGGACTCCCAGCAGTAGCTCAAAGCACTGAAAATGAGGAGTCTCCCTCCTCCTGTGCTTAAGTCGATTTTGTGCCTTTTGTATTCAACCCCGATGCAATTTCTGTGTTTCATCGTCAATGTTCAAGATCAAGGGATATAAAAATCTGCAGTGGCCCATCAGAATCTAATACTGTCTCCCAGGAGTAACTCAATGCCCTGATAATGAGGAGTTTTCCTCCTCTTGAACTTTGGTCGGCTTTGTGCATTTTCTATTCAATCCCTATGCAATTTCTGTGTTTCGTCTTCGATAAGAAGGTCCAAGGGATACAGAAAAACTGCAGTGGTGAATCGGAATCTAATACTGGTCTCCCAGGAGTAACTCAAATCACAGGCAACGAGGAGTCTCTCTCCTCTTGTACTTAAGTCGGCCTTGTGCCTTTTCTATTGAATCCCAATGCAATTTCTGTGTTTAAACGTCAATATGAAAGTCCAAGTGATACAAAAAACTGCAATGGTGCATCGGAAAGTAATACTGCTCTCCCAGTAATAGCTCAAAGCACTGATAACGAGGAGTCTCCCTCCTCTTGTACTTAAGGGGACTTTGTGCATTTTTATTCAATCCCGATGCAATTTCTGTGTTTCTTCGTCAATGTTGACGATCAAGGGATGAAACAACCTGCAGTGGTAATCGGAATCAAATACTGGTCTCCCAGGAGTAGCTCAGACGCAGACAACGAGGAGTCTGCCTCCTCTTAAACTTAAGTCGGCATTGTGCCTTTTCTATTCCATCCCAATGCAATTTCTGTGTTTCATCGTCAATCTGAAGTTCCAAGGGACACACAAACCCTGCAGTGCTGCATCGGAATCTAATACTGGTCTCCCAGGTGTAGCTCAAAGCACAGACAATGAGGAGTCTCCCTCCTCTTTTACTTAAGTCGGCATTGTGCCTTTTGTATTCAATCCCGATGCAATTTCTGTGTATCATTGTCAATGTGAAGGTCCAAGGGATACAGAAAAACTGCAGTGGTGCATCGGAATGTAATACTGGTCTCCCAGGAGTAGCTCAAAGCACTGATAATGAGGAGTTTCCCTCCTCTTGTACTTAAGTTGGCGTTGTTCCTTTTGTATTCAATCCCGATGCAATTTCTGTATTTCATCGTCAATGTTGACGATCAAGGGATACAAAGACCTGCAGTGGTGCATCGGATACTAATACTGGTCTCCTAGGAGAAGCTCAAAGCACCAACAATGATAAGTCTCTTTCCTCTTGTACTTATGTCGGAATTGTGCCTTTTGTATGGAATCCCGATGCAATTTCTGTGTTTCATCGTCAATGTGAAGCTCCAAGGGATACTGAAAACTTGCAGTGGTGCATCGGAATGTAATACTGGTCTCCCAGGAGTAGCTCAAAGCACTGGTAATGAGGAGTCTCCCTCCTCTTGTACATGAGTCGGCATTGTGATTTTTCTATTCAGTCCCAACGCCATTCTGTAATTCGTCGTCAATGTGAAGGTCCAAGGGATATAGAACACCTGCAGTGGTGCATCGGAATATAATACTGGTCTCCCAGGAGTAGCTCAAAGCACTGATAATGAGGAGTTTCCCTCCTCTTGTCCTTACGTCGGATTTGTGCTTCTTCTATTCAATCCCCATGCAATTTCTGTGTTTCATCGACAATGGGAAGGTCCAAGGGATACAGAACACCTGCAGCGGTGCATCGAAATCTAATACTGGACTCCCAGCAGTAGCTCAAAGCACTGAAAATGAGGAGTCTCCCTCCTCCTGTACTTAAGTCGATTTTGTGCCTTTTGTATTCAACCCCGATGCAATTTCTGTGTTTCATCGTCAATGTTCAAGATCAATTGATATAAAAATCTGCAGTGTTGCATCAGAATCTAATACTGTCTCCCAGGAGTAGCTCAATGCACTGATAATGAGGAGTTTCCCTCCTCTTGAACTTTGGTCGGCTTTGTGCTTTTTCTATTCAATCCCTATGCAATTTCTGTGTTTCGTCTTCGATAAGAAGGTCCAAGGGATACAGAAAAACTGCAGTGGTGAATCGGAATCTAATACTGGTCTCCCAGGAGAAGCTCAAATCACAGGCAACGAGGAGTCTCTCTCCTCTTGTACTTAAGTCGGCCTTGTGCCTTTTCTATTGAATCCCAATGCAATTTCTGTGTTTAAACGTCAATAAGAAAGTCCAAGTGATACAAAAAACTGCAGTGGTGCATCGGAAAGTAATACTGCTCTCCCAGTAATAGCTCAAAGCACTGTTTACGAGGAGTCTCCCTCCTCTTGTACTTAAGGCGGCTTTGTGCATTTTTATTCATTCCCGATGCAATTTCTGTGTTTCTTCGTCAATGTTGACGATCAAGGGATGAAACAACCTGCCGTGGTGCATCGAAATCAAATACTGGTTTCCCAGGAGAACTTCAAAGCACAGACAATGAGGTGTCTCCCTCCCCTAGTACATAAGACAGCATTGTGCCTTTTGTATTCAACCCCGATGCAATTTCTGTGTTTCATCGTCAATATGAAGATCCAAGGGATACAAAAAACCTGCAGTGGTGCATCGGAATGTAATACTGGCCTTACAGGAGTAGCTCAAATCACTGATAATGAAGAGTCTAGCTCCTGTTGTACATAAGTTGGCTTTGTGCCTTTTGTATTGAATCCTGATGCAATTTCCGTGTTTCATCGTCAATGTGAAGGTCCAAGGGATACAGAAAACCTGCAGTGGTGCATAGGAATGTAATACTGGTCGCCCAGGAGTAGCTCAAAGCACTGATAATGAGGAGTCTCCCACCTCTTGTACTTAAGTCTTCTTTGTGCCTTTTGTATTCATTCCCGATGCAATTTCTGTGTTTTATCGTCAATGTGACGAACCAAGGTATACAGAACACCTGCAGTGGTGCATCGGAATCTACTACTGGTCTCCTAGGAGTAGCTCAATAAACAGACAATGAGGAGTCTCCCTCCTCTTGAACTTAAGCCGGCATTGTGCTTTTTCTATTCAATTCCAATGCAATATCTGTGTTTCGCGTCAATGTGAAGCTCCAAGGGATACAGAAGAGCTGCAGTGATGCAGCGGAATCTAATACTGGACTCCCAGGAGCAGCTCAAATCACTGATAATGAGGATTCTCCCTCCTGTTGTTCTTACGCAGGCTTTGTGCTAACTCTATGTAATCCTGATGCAATTTCCGTGTTTCATCGTCAATGGGAAGGTCCAAGGGATACAGAACACCTGCAGTGGTGCATCGGAATCAAATACTGGTCTCCCAGGAGTAGCTCAGACGCAGACAACGAGGAGTCTGCCTCCTCTTAAACTTAAGTCGGCATTGTGCCTTTTCTATTCCATCCCAATGCAATTTCTGTGTTTCATCGTCATTCTCAAGTTCCACGGGACACACAAACCCTGCAGTGGTGCATCGGAATCTAATACTGGTCTCCCAGTAGTAGCTCAAAGCACTGATACCGAGGAGTCTCCCTCCTCTTGTACTTAAGTCGGCTGTGCCTTTTGTATTCAATCCTGATGCAATTTCTGTGTTGCATCGTCAATGTGAAGGTCCAAGGGATACAGAAAATCTGCAGTGGTGCATCGGAATGTAATACTGGTCTCCCAGGAGTAGCTCAAAGCACTGATAATGAGGAGTCTCCCTCCTCTTGTACTTATGTCGGCTTTGTGCCTTTTGTATTCAATCCCGATGCAATTTCTGTATTTAATCGTCAATGTGAAGAACCAAGGGATACAGAACACCCGCAGTGGTGCATCGGAATATAATACTAGTCTCCTAGGAGTAGCGCAAAGCACAGACAATGAGGTGTCTCCCTCCTCTTGAACTTAAGTTGGCATTGTGCTTTTTCTAATCAATCCCAATGCAATTTCTGTGTTTCGTCGTCAATGTGCAGGTCCAAGGGATACAGATCACCTGCAGTGGTGCATCGGAATGTAATTCTGGTCTCCCAGGTGAAGATCAAAGCACAGACAATGAGTAGTATCCCTCCTCTTGTACTGATGTTGGCTTTGTGCTTAATGTATTCAATCCCGATGCAATTTCTGAGTTTCATCGTCAATGGTGACGATCAAGGGGTAAAAAATCCTGCAGTGGTGCATCGGAATCTAATACTGGACTCCCAGGAGAAGCTCAAAGCACAGACTATATGGTGTCTCCCTCCTCTTGCACCTATGTCGGCATTGAACCTTTTCTAATCAATCTCAATGCAATTTCTGTGTTTCATTGCCAATGTCAACGTCCAAGGGTTACAGAAAACCTGCAGTGGTACATCGGAATCTAATACTGGTCCCCCAGGAGAAGCTCAAAGCAGAGACAATAAGGAGTCTCCATCCTCTTGTACTGAAGTCGGCATTATGACTTTTCTATTCATTCCCAATGCAATTTCTGTGTTTCGTCGTCAATGTGCAGGTCCAAGGGATACAGATCACCTGCAGTGGTGCATCGGAATGTAATACTGGTCCCCCAGGAGATGCTCAAAGCAATGAGGAGCCTCCCTCTTCTTGTACTTCAATGGGAATTGTGCCTTTTGTATTCAATGCCAATGCAAATTCTGGGTGTCATCGTCAACGTGAAGGCCCAAGGGATAAAAATACCTGCAGTGGTGCATCGGAATCTAATACTGGTCTCCCAGGAGAAGCTCAATGCACAGACAATGAGGAGTCTCCCCTCTCTTGGCTTAAAACGGCTTTGTGACATTTGTATTCAATCCCGATGAAATATCTGTGTTTCACCGTTAATGTGAGAGTCCAGGTGGTACCTAAAACCTCCAGTGGTGCATCGGAATCTAATACTGGTCTCCCTGGAGAAGCTGAAAGCACAGATAATGAGAAGAGTCACACTTCTTGTACTTAAGTAGGCATTGTGAAATTAGTATTCTATACCGATGAAATATCTGTGTTTCATCGTTAACGTGAAAGTCCAGAAGATGCCTTAAACCTCCAGCGGGGCATCGGAATCAATACTGGTCTCCCTGGAGTAGCTGAAAGCACAGTCAATGAGGAGTCTCCCTCCTCTTGTACTTAAAACGGCTTTGTGCCTTTTGTATTCAGTCCCGATGCAATTTCTGTGTTTCATCGTCAATGTTGACGATCAAGGGATAAAAAAACCTCCAGTGGTGCATCGGAATCTAATACTGGCTCCCAGGAGAAGCTCAAAGCACAGACAATGAGGAGTCTCCCTCCTCTTGTACTTAAGTGTGTTTTGTGCCATTTGTATTCAATCCCGATGCAATTTCTGTGGTTAGTCGCCAGTGCTGACGATCAAGGGATAAAAAAACATGCAGTGGTGCATCGGAATCTAATACTGGTCCCCCAGGAGAAGCCCAAAGCAGAGACAATAAGGAGTCTCCATCCTCTTGTACTGAAGTTGGCATTATGACTTTTCTATTCATTCCCAATGCAATTTCTGTGCTTCATCGTCAATGTTGACGATCAAGAGATAAAAAAACCTACAGTGGTGCATCGGAATCTAATACTGGTCTCCCAGGAGAAGCTCAAAGCACAGGCAATGAGGAGTGTCCCTCCTCTTGTACTTATGTCGGCTTTGTGACATTTGTATTCAATCCCAATGCAATTTCTGTGTTTCATCGTGAACGTAAAGCTCCAAGGGATTCAGAAAACCTGCAGTGGTGCATCGGAAACTAATATTGGTCTCCCAGGAGAAGCTCACAGCACAGACAATGAGGGGTCTCCCTCCTCTTGTACTTAAGTCGGTTTTGTGCAATTTGTATTCAATCCCGATGCAATTTCTGTGTTTCATCGTCAATGGTGACGATCAAGGGATAAAATAACCAGCAGTGGTGCATCAGAATCTAATACTGGCTCCCAGGAGGAGCTCAAAGCACAGACAATGAGGAGTCTCCCTCCTCTTGTACTCAGGTCGACATTATGACTTTTCCATTCAATCCCGATGCGAATTCTGTGCCTCATCGTCAATGTTGACGATCAAGGAATAAAAAAACCTCCAGTGATGCATCGGAATTTAATACTGGTCTCCCAGGAGAAGCTCAAAGCACAGGCAATGCGGAGTCTCCCTCCTCTTGACTTAAGTCGGCATTGTGCCTTTTCTATTCAATCCCAATGCAATTTCTGTGTTTCATCGTCAACGTGAAGGTCCAAGGGATTCAGAAAGCCAGCAGTGGTGCATCGGAATCTAATACTGGTGTCCCAGGAGAAGGTCACAGCACAGACAATGAGGAATCTCCCTCCTCTTGTACTTAAGGCGGCCTTGTGCCATTTCTATTCAATCCCAATGCAATTTCTGTGTTTCATCGTCAATGTGATGGTCCAAGGGATTCTGAAAACCTGCAGTGCTGCATCGGAATCTAATACTGGTCTCCCAGGAGAAGCTCAAATCACTGATAATAAGGAGATCCCTCCTCTAGTACTTAAGTCGGATTTGTGTCTTTTGTATTCGTTCCTGATGCAATTTCTGTGTTTCATCGTCATTGTTGACGATCAAGTTATTAAAAAACCTGCAGTGGTGCATCGGAATATAATAGTGGTCCCCCAGGAGAAGCTCAATGCACAGACAATGAGGAGTCTCCATCCTCTTGTACTTAGGTCTGCTTTGTGCTTTTTGTATTCAATCCCAATGCAATTTCTGCGTTTCATCCTCAATGTTGACGATCATGAGATGGAAAAACCTGTAGTGGTGCATCGGAATATAATACTGGTCTCCCAGGAGAAGCTCAAAGCACAGACAATGAGTAGTATCCCTCGTCTTGTACTGTAGTTGGCTTTGTGCTTAATGTATTCAATCCCGATGCAATTTCTGTGTTTCATCGTCAATGGTGACGATCAAAGGGTAAAAAAACCTGCAGTGGTGCATCGGAATCTAATACTGGCTCCCAGGAGGAGCTCAAGGCACAGACAATGAGGAGTCTCCCTCCTCTTGTACTTATGTCGGCTTTGTGCCTTTTGTATTCAATCACGATGCAATTTCTGTGTTTCATCGTCAATGGTGACGATCAAGGGATAAAATAACCAGCAGTGGTGCATCGGAATCTAATACTGGCTCCCAGGAGAAGCTAAAAGCGCAGACAATGAGCAGTCTCCCTCCTCTTGTACTTATGTCGGCTTTGTGATATTTGTATTCAATCCCGATGCAATTTCTGTATTTCATCGTCAACATTGACGATCAAGGGATAAAAATACCGGCAGTGGTGCATCGGAATCTAACACTGGTTCCCAAAAGAAGCTCAAAGCACAGACAATAAGGAGTCTCCTCCTCTTGTACTTAAGTCGGCTTTGTGCCTTTTGTATTGAATACCGATGCAATATCTGTGTTTCATCGTCAATGTTGACGATCAAAAGATACAAATACATGCAATGGTGCATCGGAATCCAATACTGGTCTCCCAGGAGAATCTCAAAGCACAGACAAAGAGTCTCCCTCCTCTTGTACGCAAGTCGACATTATGACTTTTCCATTCAATTTCGATGCAATTTCTGTGCCTCATCGTCAATGTTGACGATCAAGGGATAAAAAAACCTTCAGTGGTGCATCGGAATCTGATACTGGTCTGCCAGGAGAAGCTCAAAGCACAGGCAATGAAGAGTCTCCCTCCTCTTGTACATAAGTCGGCATTGTGCCTTATCTATTCAATTCCAATACAATTTTTGTGTTTCATCGTCAACGTGAAGTTCCAAGGGATTCAGAAAGCCTGCAGTGTGCATCGGAATCTAATATTGGTGTCCCAGGAGAAGGTCACAGCACAGACAATGAGGAGTCTCCCTCTGCTTGTACTTAAGTTGGCCTTGTGCCTTTTCTATTCAATCCCAACGCAATTTCTGTCTTTCATCGTCAATGTGAAGGTCCAAGGGATTCAGAAAAACTGCAGTGGTGCACTGGAATCTAACACTGGTCACCCTGGAGAAGCTCAATGCACAGACAATGAGGAGTCTCCATCCTCTTGTACTTAAGTCGGCCTTGTGCCTTTTCTATTCAATCCCAATGCAATTTTTGTGTTCATCGTCAACGTGAAGTTCCAAGGGATTCAGAAAGCCTGCAGTGTGCATCGGGATCTAATACTGGTGTCCCAGAAGAAGGTCACAGCACAGACAATGAGGAGTCTCCCTCGTCATGTACTTAAGTTGGCCTTGTGCCTTTTCTATTCAATCCCAATGCAATTTCTGTGTTTCATCGTCAATGTGAAGGTCCAAGGGATTCAGAAAACCTGCAGTGGTGCATTAGAATCTAACACTGGTCACCTTGAAGAAGCTCAAAGCATAGACAATGAGGAGTCTCCCTCCTCTTGTACTCAAGTCGACATTATGACTTTTCCATTCAATCGCGATGCAATTTCTGTGCCTCATCGTCAATGTCGACAATCAAGGGATAAAAAAACCTGCAGTGGTGCATCGGAATCTAATACGGGTCTCCCAGGAGTAGCTCAAAGCACTGATAATGAGGATTCTCCCTCCTCTTGTCCTTAAGTCGGTCTTGTGCCTTTTGTATTCAATTCCGATGCAATTTCTGTCCTTCATCGTCAGTGTTGACGATCAAGGGATAAAAAAAACCTCCAGTGGTGCATCGGAATCTAATACTGGTCTCCCAGGAGAAGCTCAAAGCACAGGCAATGAGGAGTGTACCTCCTCTTGTACTTAAGTCGGCATTGTGCCTTTTCTATTCAATCCCAATGCAATTTCCATGTTTCATCGTCAACGTGAAGGTCCATGGGATTCAGAAAACCTGCAGTGGTGCATCAGAAACTAATACTGGTCTCCCAGGAGAAGGTCACAGCACAGACAATGAGGAGTCGCCCTCCTCTTGTACTTAAGTTGGCCTTGTGCCTTTTCTATTCAATCCCGATGCAATTTCTGTGTTTCATCGTACATGTTGTCGATCAAGAATTAACCGAAATCTGCAGTGGTGCATCGGAATCTAATACTGGACTCCCAGGAGAAGCCCAAAGCACAGACAATGAGGAGTCTCCCTCCTCGTGTACTTATTCGGCATTGTGCCTTTTGTATTCAATCCCAATGGAATTTCTGTGTTTCATCATCAATGTGAAGGTCCAAGGGATACAAATAACCTGCAGTGGTACATCGGAATCTAATACTGGTCTCCCAGGAGAAGCTCTAAGCACATACAATGAAGAGTCTCCCTCCTCCTGTACTTAGGTCGGCATTGTGCCCTTTTCTATTCAAACCCAATGCAGTTTCTGTGTTTCATTGTCAATGTGAATTTCCAAGGGATACAGAGACTTTGCAGTGGTGTATCGGAATCTAATACTGGTCTCCCCGGAGAAGCTGAAAGCACAGATAATGAGAAGAGTCACTCTTCTTGTACTTAAGTAGTCATTGTGCCTGTTGTATTGATTCCCGATGTAATTTCTGAGTTTCATCGCTAATGTTGAGGATCAAGGGATAAAAAATCCTGCAGTGGTGCATCCGAATATAATACTGGCTCCCAGGAGATGTTCAGAGCAATGAGGAGCCTCCCTCGTCTTGTACTTAAGTCGGCATTGTGCCTTTTCTGTTCAATTCCAATACAATTTTTGTGTTTCATCGTCAACGTGAAGTTCCAAGGGATTCAGAAAGCCGGCAGTGTGCATCGGAATCTAATATTGGTGTCCCAGGAAAAGGTCACAGCACAGACAATGAGGAGTCTCCCTCCACTTGTACTTAAGTTGGCCTTGTGCCTTTTCTATTCAATCCCAATGCAATTTCTGTCTTTCATCGTCAATGTGAAGGTCCAAGGGATTCGAAAAACTGCAGTGGTGCATTGGAATCTAACACTGGTCACCCTGGAGAAGCTGAAAGCACAGATAATGAAAAGAGTCACACTTCTTGTACTTAAGGAGTCATTGTGCCTGTTGTATTCATTCCCGATGTAATTTCTGAGTTTCATCGCTAATGTTGAGGATCAAGCTATAAAAAAACCTGCAGTGGTGCATCGGAATATAATACTGGCTCCAGGGAGATGTTCAATGCAATGAGGAGCCTCCCTCCTCTTGTACTTAAGTAGGAATTGTGCCTTTTCTACTCAATCCCAATGCATTTTCAGGGGTTTCATCGTCAACGTGAAGGCCCAAGGGATAAAAATACCTGCAGTGGTGCATCGGAATCTAATACTGGTCTCCCAGCAGAAGCTCAATGCACAAACAATGAGGAGTCTCCCCTCTCTTGTACTTAAAACGGCTTTGTGACATTTGTATTCAATCCCGATGAAATATCTGTGTTTCACCGTTAATGTGAAAGTCCAGGGGGTACCTAAAACCTCCAGTGGTGCTTCGGGATCTAATACTGGTCTCCCAGGAGAAGCTGAAAGCACAGATAATGAGAAGAGTCACACTTCTTGTACTTAAGTGGTCATTGTGCCTGTTGTATTCATTCCCGATGTAATTTCTGAGTTTCATCGCTAATGTTGAGGATCAAGCTATAAAAAAATCTGCAGCGATGCATTAGAATATAATACTGGCTCCCAGGAGACGCTCTAAGCACAGACAATGAAGAGTCTCCCTCCTCCTGTACTTAAGTCGGCATTGTGCCCTTTTCTATTCAAACCCAATGCAGTTTCTGTGTTTCATCGTCAATAAGAATTTCCAAGGGATACAGAGACTTTGCAGTGGTGAATCGGAATCTAATACTGGTTTCCCTGGAGAAGCTGAAAGCACAGATAATGAGAAGAGTCAAACTTCTTGTACTTAAGGAGTCATTGTGCCTGTTGTATTCATTCCCGACGCAATTTCTGTGTTTCATCGTCAATGTTGACGACCAAGAGATTAAAAAACCTGCAGTGGAGCATCGGAATCTAATACTGGTCCCCAGGAGTAGCTCAAGCCACAGACAATGAGGAGTCTGCCTCCTCTTGTACTTAACATGGCTTTGTGCCTTTTGTATTCAATCCCGATGCAATTTCTGTGTTTCATCGTCAATGTTGACGATCAAGGGATAAAAAAACCTGCAGTGGTGCACCGGAATCTGATACTGGCTCCCAAGAGAAGCTCAAAGCACAGACAATGAGGAGTCTCCCTCCTCTTGTACTTAAGTCGGTTTTGAGCATTTTGTATTCAATCCCGATGCAATTTCTGTGTTTCGTCGTCAATGTTGACGATCAAGGGATAAAAAAACATGCAGTGGTGCATCGGAGTCTAATACTTGTCACCCAGGAGAAGCTCAAAGCACAGACAAAGAGTCTCCGTCCTCTTGTACTCAAGTCGACATTATGACTTTTCTATTTAATCCCGATGTAATTTCTGTGCTTCAACGTCAATGTTGACGATCAAGGAATAAAAAAACCTCCAGCGGTGCATCGGAATCTAATACTGGTCTCCCAGGAGAAGCTCCTAGCACAGGCAATGAGGAGTCTCCCTCCTCTTGTACTTAAGTCGGCATTGTGACTTTCCTATTCAATCCCAATGCAATTTCTGTGTTTCATCGTCAACGTGAAGGTCAAAGGAATTCAGAAAGCCTGCAGTGGTGCATCGGAATCTACTACTGGTCTCCCAGGAGTACCTCAAAGCACTGATAATGAGAAAAGTCACACTTCTTGTACTTAAGTAGGCATTTTGCCTGTTGAATTCATTCCCTACGTAATTTCTGTGTTTCATCGTTAATGTTGACGATCAAGGGATAAAAAAACCTGCAGTGGGGCATCGGAATCTAATACTGGCTCTCAAAAGAAGCTCAAGGCACAGACAACGAGAAGTCTCCTCCTGTTGTACATAAGTCGGCTTTGTGCCTTTTGTATTCAATCCCGATGCAATTTCTGTGTTTCATCGTCAATGTGAAGGTCCAGGGCATACAGAAAACCTGCAGTGGTGCATCGTTATCTAATACTCGTCTCCCAGGAGAAGCTCAAAGCACAGACAATGAAGAGTCTCCCTCCTCTTGTACTTATGTCGGCATTGTGCCTTTTTCTTTTCAAACCCAATGTTGTTTTGCTGTTTAATCGTCATTGTGAACTTCCAAGGGATAGAGAAACTTTGCAGTTGTGCATCGGAATCTAATACAGGTCTCCCAGGTGTAGCTCCAACCACTGAAAATGAGAAAAGTCACACTTCTTTTACTTAAGTATGCATTGTGCCATTTGTATTCAATCCCGACGAAATATCTGTGTTTCATCGTTAATGTGAAAGTCCAGGGGACACCGAAAACCTGCAGTGGTGCATCGGAATCTAATACTGGTCTCAATCGAGAGTCTTAAAACACAGATAATGAGAAGAGTCACACTTCTTGCACATAAGTAGTCATTGTGCCTGTTGTATTCTTTCACGATGCAATTTCTGTGTTTCATCGTCAATCGTGACGATCAAGGGTTGAAAAAAACTGCAGTGGTGCATCGGAATATAACACTCTCTCCCAGGAGAAGCTCAAGGCACAGGCAATGAGGAGCCCCCCTCCTCTTGTACTTAAGTCGGCATTGTGCCTTTTCAATTCAATCATAATGCAATTTCTGTCTTTCATCGTCAATGTGAAGGTCCAAGGGATAAAAAATCCCGCAGTGGTGCATCGGAACCTAATACTGGTCAAGCAGGAGTAGCTCAAAGCACAGACAATGTTGAGTCTGCCTCCTCTTGTACTTAAGTCGGCATGTGCCTTTTCTATTCAATCCCGATGCAATTTTTGTGTTTCATCGTCAGTGCTGACGATCAAACGATAAAAAACCTGCAGTGGTACATCAGACTCTAATACTGGCTCCCAGGAGAAGCTCAAGGCACAGACAATGAGGACTCTCCCTCCTCTTGTACATATGTCGGCTTTGTGACATTTGTAATCAATCCCGATGCAATTTCTGTGTTTCATCGCCAATGTTCACGATCAAGGGATACAAAAATATGCAGTGGTGCATTATGCTAATTCTATTCAATCCCGAAGCAATTTCTGTGTTTCATCGTCAATGTTGTCGATCAAGCGATAAAAAAACCTCCAGTGGTGCATTGGAATCTATTACTGGTCTCCCAGGAGAAGCTCAAAGCACAGACAATCAGGAGTCTCCCTCCTCTTGTACTTAAGTGGACATTGTGCCTTTTCTATTCAATCCCGATGCAATTTCTGTGTTTCATAGTCAATTTTGACGATCAAGGGATTAAATAGCCTGCAGTGGTTCATCGGGATCTAATACTGGTCTCCCAGGAGAAATTCAAAGCACAGACAATGAGGAGTCTCCCTCCTCTTGTACTTAAGTCGGCATTGTGTCTTTTCTAGTTAATCCCAATGCAGTTTCTGTGTTTCATCGTCAATAAGAATTTCCAAGGGATACAGAGACTTTGCAGTGGTGAATCGGAATCTAATACTGGTTTCCCTGGAGAAGCTGAAAGCACAGATAATGAGAAGAGTCAAACTTCTTGTACTTAAGGAGTCATTGTGCCTGTTGTATTCATTCCCGACGCAATTTCTGTGTTTCATCGTCAATGTTGACGACCAAGAGATTAAAAAACCTGCAGTGGAGCATCGGAATCTAATACTGGTCCCCAGGAGTAGCTCAAGCCACAGACAATGAGGAGTCTGCCTCCTCTTGTACTTAACATGGCTTTGTGCCTTTTGTATTCAATCCCGATGCAATTTCTGTGTTTCATCGTCAATGTTGACGATCAAGGGATAAAAAAACCTGCAGTGGTGCACCGGAATCTGATACTGGCTCCCAAGAGAAGCTCAAAGCACAGACAATGAGGAGTCTCCCTCCTCTTGTACTTAAGTCGGTTTTGAGCATTTTGTATTCAATCCCGATGCAATTTCTGTGTTTCGTCGTCAATGTTGACGATCAAGGGATAAAAAAACATGCAGTGGTGCATCGGAGTCTAATACTTGTCACCCAGGAGAAGCTCAAAGCACAGACAAAGAGTCTCCGTCCTCTTGTACTCAAGTCGACATTATGACTTTTCTATTTAATCCCGATGTAATTTCTGTGCTTCAACGTCAATGTTGACGATCAAGGAATAAAAAAACCTCCAGCGGTGCATCGGAATCTAATACTGGTCTCCCAGGAGAAGCTCCTAGCACAGGCAATGAGGAGTCTCCCTCCTCTTGTACTTAAGTCGGCATTGTGACTTTCCTATTCAATCCCAATGCAATTTCTGTGTTTCATCGTCAACGTGAAGGTCAAAGGAATTCAGAAAGCCTGCAGTGGTGCATCGGAATCTACTACTGGTCTCCCAGGAGTACCTCAAAGCACTGATAATGAGAAAAGTCACACTTCTTGTACTTAAGTAGGCATTTTGCCTGTTGAATTCATTCCCTACGTAATTTCTGTGTTTCATCGTTAATGTTGACGATCAAGGGATAAAAAAACCTGCAGTGGGGCATCGGAATCTAATACTGGCTCTCAAAAGAAGCTCAAGGCACAGACAACGAGAAGTCTCCTCCTGTTGTGCATAAGTCGGCTTTGTGCCTTTTGTATTCAATCCCGATGCAATTTCTGTGTTTCATCGTCAATGTGAAGGTCCAGGGCATACAGAAAACCTGCAGTGGTGCATCGTTATCTAATACTCGTCTCCCAGGAGAAGCTCAAAGCACAGACAATGAAGAGTCTCCCTCCTCTTGTACTTATGTCGGCATTGTGCCTTTTTCTTTTCAAACCCAATGTTGTTTTGCTGTTTAATCGTCATTGTGAACTTCCAAGGGATAGAGAAACTTTGCAGTTGTGCATCGGAATCTAATACAGGTCTCCCAGGTGTAGCTCCAACCACTGAAAATGAGAAAAGTCACACTTCTTTTACTTAAGTATGCATTGTGCCATTTGTATTCAATCCCGACGAAATATCTGTGTTTCATCGTTAATGTGAAAGTCCAGGGGACACCGAAAACCTGCAGTGGTGCATCGGAATCTAATACTGGTCTCAATCGAGAGTCTTAAAACACAGATAATGAGAAGAGTCACACTTCTTGCACATAAGTAGTCATTGTGCCTGTTGTATTCTTTCACGATGCAATTTCTGTGTTTCATCGTCAATCGTGACGATCAAGGGTTGAAAAAAACTGCAGTGGTGCATCGGAATATAACACTCTCTCCCAGGAGAAGCTCAAGGCACAGGCAATGAGGAGCCCCCCTCCTCTTGTACTTAAGTCGGCATTGTGCCTTTTCAATTCAATCATAATGCAATTTCTGTCTTTCATCGTCAATGTGAAGGTCCAAGGGATAAAAAATCCCGCAGTGGTGCATCGGAACCTAATACTGGTCAAGCAGGAGTAGCTCAAAGCACAGACAATGTTGAGTCTGCCTCCTCTTGTACTTAAGTCGGCATGTGCCTTTTCTATTCAATCCCGATGCAATTTTTGTGTTTCATCGTCAGTGCTGACGATCAAACGATAAAAAACCTGCAGTGGTACATCAGACTCTAATACTGGCTCCCAGGAGAAGCTCAAGGCACAGACAATGAGGACTCTCCCTCCTCTTGTACATATGTCGGCTTTGTGACATTTGTAATCAATCCCGATGCAATTTCTGTGTTTCATCGCCAATGTTCACGATCAAGGGATACAAAAATATGCAGTGGTGCATTATGCTAATTCTATTCAATCCCGAAGCAATTTCTGTGTTTCATCGTCAATGTTGTCGATCAAGCGATAAAAAAACCTCCAGTGGTGCATTGGAATCTATTACTGGTCTCCCAGGCGAAGCTCAAAGCACAGACAATCAGGAGTCTCCCTCCTCTTGTACTTAAGTGGACATTGTGCCTTTTCTATTCAATCCCGATGCAATTTCTGTGTTTCATAGTCAATTTTGACGATCAAGGGATTAAATAGCCTGCAGTGGTTCATCGGGATCTAATACTGGTCTCCCAGGAGGAATTCAAAGCACAGACAATGAGGAGTCTCCCTCCTCTTGTACTTAAGTCGGCATTGTGTCTTTTCTAGTTAATCCCAATGCAATTTCTGTGTTTCATCGTCAATGTGATGGTCCAAGGGATACAGAAACCCTGCAATGGTGTATCGGAATCTAATACTGGTCTCCCAGGAGTAGCTCAAATAACTGATAATGAGAAGAGTCACACTTCTTGTACTTAAGTAGCCATTGTGCCTGTTGTATTCATTCCCGATGTAATTTCTGAGTTTCATCGCTAATGTTGAGGATCAAGCTATAAAAAAACCTGCAGTGGTGCATCGGAATATAATACTGGCTCCAGGGAGATGTTCAATGCAATGAGGAGCCTCCCTCCTCTTGTACTTAAGTAGGAATTGTGCCTTTTCTACTCAATCCCAATGCATTTTCAGGGGTTTCATCGTCAACGTGAAGGCCCAAGGGATAAAAATACCTGCAGTGGTGCATCGGAATCTAATACTGGTCTCCCAGCAGAAGCTCAATGCACAAACAATGAGGAGTCTCCCCTCTCTTGTACTTAAAACGGCTTTGTGACATTTGTATTCAATCCCGATGAAATATCTGTGTTTCACCGTTAATGTGAAAGTCCAGGGGGTACCTAAAACCTCCAGTGGTGCTTCGGGATCTAATACTGGTCTCCCAGGAGAAGCTGAAAGCACAGATAATGAGAAGAGTCACACTTCTTGTACTTAAGTGGTCATTGTGCCTGTTGTATTCATTCCCGATGTAATTTCTGAGTTTCATCGCTAATGTTGAGGATCAAGCTATAAAAAAATCTGCAGCGATGCATTAGAATATAATACTGGCTCCCAGGAGACGCTCTAAGCACAGACAATGAAGAGTCTCCCTCCTCCTGTACTTAAGTCGGCATTGTGCCCTTTTCTATTCAAACCCAATGCAGTTTCTGTGTTTCATCGTCAATAAGAATTTCCAAGGGATACAGAGACTTTGCAGTGGTGAATCGGAATCTAATACTGGTTTCCCTGGAGAAGCTGAAAGCACAGATAATGAGAAGAGTCAAACTTCTTGTACTTAAGGAGTCATTGTGCCTGTTGTATTCATTCCCGACGCAATTTCTGTGTTTCATCGTCAATGTTGACGACCAAGAGATTAAAAAACCTGCAGTGGAGCATCGGAATCTAATACTGGTCCCCAGGAGTAGCTCAAGCCACAGACAATGAGGAGTCTGCCTCCTCTTGTACTTAACATGGCTTTGTGCCTTTTGTATTCAATCCCGATGCAATTTCTGTGTTTCATCGTCAATGTTGACGATCAAGGGATAAAAAAACCTGCAGTGGTGCACCGGAATCTGATACTGGCTCCCAAGAGAAGCTCAAAGCACAGACAATGAGGAGTCTCCCTCCTCTTGTACTTAAGTCGGTTTTGAGCATTTTGTATTCAATCCCGATGCAATTTCTGTGTTTCGTCGTCAATGTTGACGATCAAGGGATAAAAAAACATGCAGTGGTGCATCGGAGTCTAATACTTGTCACCCAGGAGAAGCTCAAAGCACAGACAAAGAGTCTCCGTCCTCTTGTACTCAAGTCGACATTATGACTTTTCTATTTAATCCCGATGTAATTTCTGTGCTTCAACGTCAATGTTGACGATCAAGGAATAAAAAAACCTCCAGCGGTGCATCGGAATCTAATACTGGTCTCCCAGGAGAAGCTCCTAGCACAGGCAATGAGGAGTCTCCCTCCTCTTGTACTTAAGTCGGCATTGTGACTTTCCTATTCAATCCCAATGCAATTTCTGTGTTTCATCGTCAACGTGAAGGTCAAAGGAATTCAGAAAGCCTGCAGTGGTGCATCGGAATCTACTACTGGTCTCCCAGGAGTACCTCAAAGCACTGATAATGAGAAAAGTCACACTTCTTGTACTTAAGTAGGCATTTTGCCTGTTGAATTCATTCCCTACGTAATTTCTGTGTTTCATCGTTAATGTTGACGATCAAGGGATAAAAAAACCTGCAGTGGGGCATCGGAATCTAATACTGGCTCTCAAAAGAAGCTCAAGGCACAGACAACGAGAAGTCTCCTCCTGTTGTACATAAGTCGGCTTTGTGCCTTTTGTATTCAATCCCGATGCAATTTCTGTGTTTCATCGTCAATGTGAAGGTCCAGG
Source organism: Schistocerca piceifrons (assembly GCF_021461385.2). Taxonomy (NCBI): domain Eukaryota; kingdom Metazoa; phylum Arthropoda; class Insecta; order Orthoptera; family Acrididae; genus Schistocerca; species Schistocerca piceifrons. The sequence continues at coordinate 566,430,668 of NC_060143.1, forward strand.
GCATACAGAAAACCTGCAGTGGTGCATCGTTATCTAATACTCGTCTCCCAGGAGAAGCTCAAAGCACAGACAATGAAGAGTCTCCCTCCTCTTGTACTTATGTCGGCATTGTGCCTTTTTCTTTTCAAACCCAATGTTGTTTTGCTGTTTAATCGTCATTGTGAACTTCCAAGGGATAGAGAAACTTTGCAGTTGTGCATCGGAATCTAATACAGGTCTCCCAGGTGTAGCTCCAACCACTGAAAATGAGAAAAGTCACACTTCTTTTACTTAAGTATGCATTGTGCCATTTGTATTCAATCCCGACGAAATATCTGTGTTTCATCGTTAATGTGAAAGTCCAGGGGACACCGAAAACCTGCAGTGGTGCATCGGAATCTAATACTGGTCTCAATCGAGAGTCTTAAAACACAGATAATGAGAAGAGTCACACTTCTTGCACATAAGTAGTCATTGTGCCTGTTGTATTCTTTCACGATGCAATTTCTGTGTTTCATCGTCAATCGTGACGATCAAGGGTTGAAAAAAACTGCAGTGGTGCATCGGAATATAACACTCTCTCCCAGGAGAAGCTCAAGGCACAGGCAATGAGGAGCCCCCCTCCTCTTGTACTTAAGTCGGCATTGTGCCTTTTCAATTCAATCATAATGCAATTTCTGTCTTTCATCGTCAATGTGAAGGTCCAAGGGATAAAAAATCCCGCAGTGGTGCATCGGAACCTAATACTGGTCAAGCAGGAGTAGCTCAAAGCACAGACAATGTTGAGTCTGCCTCCTCTTGTACTTAAGTCGGCATGTGCCTTTTCTATTCAATCCCGATGCAATTTTTGTGTTTCATCGTCAGTGCTGACGATCAAACGATAAAAAACCTGCAGTGGTACATCAGACTCTAATACTGGCTCCCAGGAGAAGCTCAAGGCACAGACAATGAGGACTCTCCCTCCTCTTGTACATATGTCGGCTTTGTGACATTTGTAATCAATCCCGATGCAATTTCTGTGTTTCATCGCCAATGTTCACGATCAAGGGATACAAAAATATGCAGTGGTGCATTATGCTAATTCTATTCAATCCCGAAGCAATTTCTGTGTTTCATCGTCAATGTTGTCGATCAAGCGATAAAAAAACCTCCAGTGGTGCATTGGAATCTATTACTGGTCTCCCAGGAGAAGCTCAAAGCACAGACAATCAGGAGTCTCCCTCCTCTTGTACTTAAGTGGACATTGTGCCTTTTCTATTCAATCCCGATGCAATTTCTGTGTTTCATAGTCAATTTTGACGATCAAGGGATTAAATAGCCTGCAGTGGTTCATCGGGATCTAATACTGGTCTCCCAGGAGAAATTCAAAGCACAGACAATGAGGAGTCTCCCTCCTCTTGTACTTAAGTCGGCATTGTGTCTTTTCTAGTTAATCCCAACGCAATTTCTGTGTTTCATCGTCAATGTGATGGTCCAAGGGATACAGAAACCCTGCAATGGTGTATCGGAATCTAATACTGGTCTCCCAGGAGTAGCTCAAATAACTGATAATGAGAAGAGTCACACTTCTTGTACTTAAGTAGCCATTGTGCCATTTGTTTTCAAACCCGATGAATTATCTGTCTTTCATCAATAATGTGAAAGTCCAGGGGATACCGAAAACCTGGAATGGTGCATCGGAATCTAATACTGGTCTCCCTGGAGCAGCTGAAAGCACAGAAAATGAGAAGATTCACTCTTCTTGTATTTAAGTAGTCATTGTGCCTGTTGTATTCATTCCCGATGCAATTTCTGTGTTTCATCGTCAATGTTGACGATCAAGGGATAAAAAAACCTGCAGTGGTGCATCGGAATATAATTAATACTGGCTCTAAGGAGAATTCAATGACCAGAAAATGAGGAGCCTACCTTCTCTTGTACTTAAGTCGGCATTGTGCCTATTCTATTCAATCCCAATGCACTTTCTGTGTTTCATCACCAATGTGAAGGTCAAATGCATAAAAAAACCCGCAGTTGTACATCGGAGTCTAATACTGGTCTCCCAGGAGAATCTCGAAGCACAGACAATGAGGTGTCTCCCTCCTCTTGTACTTAAGTCGGCATTGTGTCTTTTCTAGTTAATCCCAATGCGATTTCTGTGTTTCATCGTCAATGTGAAGTTCCAAGGGATAAAAAAACCTGCAGTGGTGCATCGGAATCAAACACAGGTCTCCCAGGAGTAGCTCAAAGCACAGGCAATGAGGAGTCTCCCTCCTCTTGTACTTAAGTCTTCTTTGTGCCCGTTGTATTCAATCCCTATTCAATTTCTGTGTTTCATCGTCAATTTTGACGATCTAGGGACTAAATAACCTGCAGTGGCGCATTGGGATCTAATACTGGTCACCCAGATGAAATTCAAAGCACAGACAATGAGGAGTCTCCCTCCACTTGTACTTAAGTCGGCATTGTGTCTTTTCTAGTTAATCCCAATGCAATTTCTGTGTTTCATGGTCAATGTGATGGTCCAAGGGATACAGAAACCATGCAGTGGTGTATCGGAATCTAATACTGGTCTCCCAGGAATAGCTCAAAGCACTGATAATGAGAAGAGTCACACTTCTTGTACTTAAGTAGACAGTGTGCCTTTTGTACTCATTCCCTAAGCAATTTCTGTGTTTCATTGTTAATGTTGACGGTCAAGGGATAAAAAAAATCAGTGGTACATCGGAATCTAATACTGGCTACCAAAAGAAGCTAAAGCTCAGTCAATGAGGAGTCTCCTCCTCTTGTACTTAAGTCGGCTTTGTGCCATTTGTATTCAATCCCGATGAAATATCTGTGTTTCATTGTTAATGTGAAAGTCCAGGTGATACCGAAAACTTGCAGTGGTGGATCGGAATCTAATACTGGTCTCCCTGGAGAACCTGAAAGCTCCTGGTGCATCGAAATATAATACTGGCTCTAAGGAAAGGCTCAAAGCACAGAAAAAGAGAAGCCTCCCTCCTCTTGTACTTAAGTCGACATTGTGCCATTTCTATTCAATCCCAATGCAATTTCTGTGTTTCATCGTCAATGTGAAGGTCCAAGGCATAAAAAAACCCGCAGTGGTGCATCGGAATCTAATACTGGTCTAGCAGGAGTAGCTCAAAGCACTGATAATGAGAAGAGTCACACTTCTTGTACTTAAGTAGGCATTGTGCCTTTTGCATTCATTCCCTATGCAATTTCTGTGTTTTATCGTAAATGTTGACGATCAAGGGATAAACGAAAACCCGGTGGTGCATGGGAATCTAATACTGGCTCCCAAAAGAAGCTCGAAACACAGACCATGAGGAGTCTCCTCCTCTTGTACTTAAATCGGTTTGTGTCTTTTGTATTCAATCCCGATGCAATACCTGTATTTCATCGTCAATGTTGACGATCAAGGGATAAAAAAACATGCAGTGGTGTATCGGAATCTGATACTGGTCTCCCTGGAGAATCTCGAAGCACAAACATCGAGGAGTCACCCTCCTCTTGCACATATGTAGGCATTCTGCCTTTTCTATTCAATCCCAATGCAATTTCTGTGTTTCACCGTCAATTTGAAGGTCCAAGGGATACAGAAACCCTGCAGTGGTGAGTCGGAATCTAATACTGTTGTCCCTGGAGAACCTGAAAGCTCAGATAATGAGAAGATTCACACTTCTTGTATTTAAGTAGTCATTGTGCCTGTTGTATTCATTCCTGATGCAATTTCTGTGATTCATCGTCAATGTTGACGATCAAGGGATGAAAAAGCCTGCAGTGCTGCATCGGAATATAATACTGGCTCCCACGAGAAGTTCAAAGCACAGACAATGAGGAGCCTCCGTCCTCTTGTACTTAAGTCGGCATTGTGCCTTTTCTATTCATTCCCAATGCAATTTCTGTCAATGTGAAGTTCCAAGGGATACAGAAAACCTGCAGTGGTGCATCGGAATCTAATACTGGTCTCCCAGAACTAGCTCAAAGCACTGATAACGAGAAGAGTCACACTTCTTGAACTTAAATAGGCACTGTGCCTTTTGTATTCATTCCCTACGCAATTTCTGTGTTTCATCGTCAATGTTGGCGATCAAGGATTAAATAAAATCCGCAGTGGTGCATCGGAATCTAATACTGGATTCACAGGAGAAGCTCAAAGCACAGACAATGAGGAGTCTCCCTCCTCTTGTACTTAAGTTGGCATTGTGCATTTTCTATTCAATTAGAATGCAATTTCTTTGTTTCATCGTCAATGTGAAGGTCCAAGGGATACAGAAACCCTGCAGTGGTGTATCGGAATCTAATACTGGTCTCTGAGCAGTAACTCAAATAACTGATAATGAGAAGATTCACACTTCTTGTATTTAAGTAGCCACTGTGCCATTTGTATTCAATCCCGATGAAATATCTGTTTTTCATCGTCAATGTTGACGATCAAGGGATAAAAAAACCTGCAGTGGTGCATCGGAATATAATACTGGCTCCCACGAGAAGCTCAAAGCACAGACAATGAGGAGCCTTCCTCCTCTTGTACTTAAGTCGGCTTTGTGCCTTTTCTATGGAATCCCAATACAATTTCCGTGTTCCATCGTCAACGTGAAGGTACAAGGGATAAAAAAACGTGCAGTGGTGCATCAGGATCTAACACTGGTCTCCCAGGAGGAGCTCAAAGCACAGACAATGAGGAGTCTCCCTTTTCTTGTAATTAAGTCGGCTTTGTGCCTTTTGTATTCAATCCCAATGCAATTTTGTGTTTCATCGTCAATGTTGACGATCAAGGGATAAAAAAACCAGCAGTGGTGCAGCGGAATGTAATACTGGCACACAGGGGAAGGTCAATGCACAGATAATGAAGAATCTCCCTCCTCTTGTTTTTAAGTCGGCTTCTTTTGCCATTTCTATTCAATCCCAATGCAATATCTGTGTTTCATCGTCAATGCTGACGATCAAGGGATAAAAAAACCTGCAGTGGTGCATCGGAATATGATACTGGCTCTAAGGAGAAGCTCAAAGCACAGAAAAAGAGAAGCCTCCCTCCTCCTGTATTTAAGTCGACATTGTGCCATTTCTATTCAATCCCAATGCAATTTCTGTGTTTCATCGTCAATGTGAAGGTCCAAGGCATAGAAAAACCCGCAGTGGTGCATCGGAATCTAATACTGGTCTAACAGGAGTAGCTCAAAGCACTGATAATGAGAAGAGTCACACTTCTTGTACTTATGTAGGCATTGTGCCTTTTGTATTCATTCCCTATGCAATTTCTGTGTTTCATCGTAAATGTTAACGATCACGGGATAAAAGAAAACCCAGTGGTGCATGGGAATCTAATACTGGCTCCCAAAAGAAGCTCAAAACACAGACAATGAGGAGTCTCCTCCTCTTGTACTTAAGTCGGCTTTGTGCCTTTTGCATTCAATCCCGATGCAATATCTGTGTTTCATCGTCGATGTTGACGATCAAGGGATACAAAAACATGCAGTGGTGTATGAGAATCTAATACTGGTCTCCCAGGAGAATCTCAAAGCACATACATCGAGGAGTCTCCCTCCTCTTGTACATATGTAGGCATTGTGCCTTTTCTACTCAATCCCAATGCAATTTCTGTGTTTCATCGTCAATGTGAAGGTCCAAGGGATACAGAAACCCTGCAGTGGTGCGTCGGAATCTTATACTGGTCTCCCAGGAGAAGCTCAAAGCACAGACAATGAGGAGTCTCCCTCCTCTTGTATTAAAGTCGGCATCTCTTGTACTAAAGTCGGCATTTTGCCTTTTCAATTCAATTAGAATGCCATTTCTGTGTTTCGTCGTCAATGTGAAGTTCATAGCGATACAGAAAGCCAGAAGTGGTGTATCGGAATCTAATTCTGGTCTCCCAGGGGTAGCTCAAATCACTGATAATGAGAAGAGTCACACTTCATGTACTTAAATAGGCATTGTGCCATTTGTATTCAATCCCGATGAAATATCGGTGATTCAGCGTTAATGTGAAAGTCCAGAGGATACCGAAAACCTGCAGTGGTGGATCGGAATCTAATACTGGTCTCCCTGGAGAAGCTGAAAGCACAGATAATGTGAAGATTCACACTTCTTGTATTTAAGCAGTCATTGTGCCAGTTGTATTCATTCCCGATGCAATTTCTGTGTTTCATCGTCAATGTTGACGATCAAGTGATAAAAAACCAGCAGTGGTGCATCGGTATATAATACTGGCTCCCACGAGAAGCTCAAAGCACAGACAATGAGGAGTCTCCCTCCTCTTGTACTTATATCGTCATTGTGCCTTTTCTATTCAATCCCAATGCAATTTCTGTGTTTCTTCGTCAATATGAAGGTCCAAGGGATAAAAAAACCTGCAGTGGTGCATCGGAATCTAACACTTGTCTCCCAGGAGTAGCTTAAAGCACAGACAATGAGGAATCTCCCTCCTCTTGTACTTAAGTCGCCTTTGTGCCATTTCTATTCAATCCCGATGCAATTTCTGTGTTTCATCGTCAATGTTGACGATCAAGGGATTAAGAAAACCTGCAGTGGTGCATCGGAGTCTAGTACTGGCTCCCACGAGAAGCTCAAATCACAGACAATGAGGAATCTCCCTCCTCTTGTACTTAAGTCGGCTTTGTGCCGTTTGTATTCAATCCCGATGCAATTTCTGTGTTTCATCGTCAATGTTGACGATCAAGGAATAAAAAAACCTGCAGTGGTGCATAGGAATCTAATACTGGTCTCCCAGGAGAATTTCAAAGCACAGACAATGAGGAGTCTCCCTTCTCTTGTACTTAAGTCGGCTTTGTGCGTTTTAGATTCAATCCCGATGCAAATTTCTCTGTTTCATCGTCAATGTTGTCGATCAAGCGATAAAAAACGTGCAGGGGTGCATCGGAATCTAATACTGGTCTCCCAGGAGTAGCTCAAAGCACTGACAATGAGAAGAGTCTCATTTCTTGTACTTGAGTAGTCATTGTGCTTGTTGTATTCAATCCCGATGCAATTTCTGTGTTTCATCGTCAATGTTGACGATCAAGGGATAAAAACACCTGCAGTGGTGCATAGGAATCTAATACTGGTCTCTTGGGAGAAGCTCAAAGCACAGACGATGGAGAGTCTCGCTCCTCTTGTACATAAGTCGGCTTTGTGCCTTTTCTATTCAGTCCCAATGCATTTTCTGTGTTTCATCGTCAATGTTATGGTCCAAGTGTAGGGAAGCAGCCTACTCACGCTGTAGTAAATTCACATCAGTTTCCATTGTGTGCCAGCTAGTCTGCTGTAACTAGCTCTGACGTCATAAATGTTGCGCAATACCTTAAAAATCAAGCAAATGACCTAAAACTTTTCTAGCATGTCAGCAATAATGCTAAATTAATGTGTGTTAAATATCAGTTCGATAACTTCAGCCATTTTCGAAATTTGGACGTTTTTCTAAAAAAATCATTGGCTCAACAGAAAAGAGCTAGAGACTTCAAAATTTATATTTAGATTCATCTTTCATAATGATTTAATAAAAACAGTACTTTGGATTTCACAAATTAAGATTTTAGTGGAAATTCATGATTTTCTGGTTTTCATCTCAAAACTGAAGGAAGCAAGATTGATTAAGTAGGCTAATAAATAAGGCTAGGATGTTTAGATTTAAATAGGTTGGAGGTCCGCTATGACTATGAAGATGTGAAAAGTTTCTTCTGAATACCTATAAAATTATAGCGATAGCGGATCTCAAAACGGCCAGTTCAGAGCTCATCTACTGCATGCAGTGTAATTTAATTATTTCTGTCGCCCAAAATATTTAACTTAGCCACGTCAAAATTTTATTATCAATACTTACCTGCGTGCTGAATGCACGTTTAAATTAAGAGCTTCATCGGCCATCAGCAAAAGAAGCTATAAATTATTATGTAACTTGATGTGGTGTGTTACTAGCCCAGTGGCTAGTCGAGAGAGCCGATTTGATCAGGCGTTCCCTTAGTCGTCCGCACCGCGGCTATATATATAAGAACGCTGCGCGAGGAAGCAAGGCCCCAGTTCTCTCCAGACGCTGAATCACACGCCATCTGTGTCGGGAGTCGCGTCGCATCGGTATCACTGCTACAAACAGCCTCGGGTGCCGTATTAAGTTACTAGAGATACGCGGAACCATGAAAACATTTCAAGTTAAGTGTTAATTCTGGGATGATTTTCATTATCAAGCTTCAGTTTGCGTATTGTCGTATTTTCACGTGCCGTCGCGGGCAATTATTTAACGTGGCGTTTGATGAAATACTTTCATCAAATTATGGCGAGCATTCTTTTTAACATTTAATTCGGACATTTATAGTTGCATCAGCGCATTAAACTCTGAACTGCTCTGTTAGTTAGGTAGTAGGGATACTTGTGTTTTTTATCAGTGAATTTCAGAATATACTCAACTATTTTGGAAAACAGTTTTTGATTAGAAATCCCGGACAATCTCCTAATTCCTCAGAGCTATAAGCTGCAGCTATAATGATATCCTCAGATAAAGTGGGCACTAGGATCTCTAATTACTGGCTCCACGTTTTGTTAAATCACTTTCTGGGTGCTAAAAAGTAAATAGAGAGCCTGTGTTGAGAACGGCGAAAGACAGCATTAACAACATTCTAAAAGCCAGAAACTGATTCTGCATGCAAGCGTTTATACAGCATTTATCCAGCAATCAGCAATTTAATTATTTTTTACAAATATCATCCGCCGCCCCACATATGGTGCATCGGCCGGGAAACCAACTAAGTGAAAGTGATTTTTAACTATTCGGATTCGCGAGTGAAATGCGACACGCAACTGAGTATAGAACAGTGAATGTGTTACGTGTGCATGTGGACGACGCATTTGGATTAACAACGCATCTGGATTGTCGGAGCTGGCACTGAGTCTAGCGGTGGTGCCGGCATCGCGAGGAGCCAGTTTCGCCTCACCGCAGTCGTCAGCTGGAGCAGCCGGCGCAGCGCCTGCAATTGCGGGCCACGCAAACACACAACAGCCGTCGGAGAGCCGTCTGCAGTTCAACGTGCCACGTCGCATCAGGAATCCTGGTACGCCGAGCCGGCAACGCCATACGTCGTGCAGAAGGAACTAAGTTAAGTGAAAAGCTGTTAAAAATTTTACTATCCTGCACTAAAAGACTGTCGGCGATGGAACCGCCAAAAGAAACTGAGTTTAAACTTAAATTAGAACCTATGTCGGTTGGGGGAACTGTAAATTCAGACAACGTTTCAAGCATAAACATGCATGAAATTAGTAATGTTAAAGTGAAATATGAAGTATTGTCTCCTGACAGTAGTGTGCGAAGGGGCATTGATTCAATAATAGAGACCCCTGTAGTAAGGCGGAAAGTAGAAATTGTAAATTTATTGGATGATAGTTTCTCTGATGAATTAAAAATGAAACAGTCATCAGAGATGGTAGAGTTTAAGAAGGAGAAGTTAGATATGACTAATCAATCAGAAGTTTCATTTAGTTTTGATGATTCTGGTATTGGAGCTAGTTTTTTGTCACCTGAGTGTGATAAAAAGCCAGCTCGTGAGCAACCCAAAGATGCTGGGGCTGTTGATTTAAATGTTATATTACAAGCAATAGCTGCCAGTAATGCTGAATTAAAGTCTGAAATGGTGGTCAGTCAAACAAATTTTAATAAACGGTTTGAGGCAATGGACAATAAATTAGAATCCAATAATGCTGAAATGTCAGCCAGTAATGCTAGAATTAATGCTGAATTAAAATCTGAAATAAGTGAACAGGTCAAAAGCAGTAATGCTGAATTAAAATCTAATATAATTGAGGTAAATAACAGGATTGTGGCCAGTCAAACTAATTTTAATAAACGATTGGAGGTAATGGACGATACCTTCAAAGCTGGTTGCAATAAGTTGAAAGAGGATCTAGACAGTTTGAATTGTAAAATTGATTGCAATCATGAGGATATTAAGAAAGAGGTTGCTCAACAGTTTTCTGAAATGTATAAAACAGTTAAATCCGAAGTTGCTGAGGTTCGTAAAGACTTCCAAATGGAAGATGCGAAGCTGGAGCACAAGTTAACAGAAAAGATCGAAGCGGAATCTGAACTGTGCTCAGATAGATTTAAAGATGTTAATATTAAAGGAAACATATGTCAAGCAGACGTAGATGCAATCAAAACTGATACTACTCATATTGTACAAAGAGTAGATAATGTTGAAATGAGAGTGGAAAATATAAGTACTAACGTTGCTAACATTGAGAGTAAAGTAGCTTCAGTAACTTCTGGTAATGGTAATGTACAACAAGTTGTAGCTGCAAACGCCGCTTTTATCGGGTGTCGGCAGTTCTTGCGGTTCGATCCAGATAAAAATATCCACCCGCTAGATTTCTGGAACGATTTTGAAGATGTGATTCCACCAACTTGGTCTGAACGAGAGAAAATCTCATTTATTAGAAGCCATTTAGCAGGTGACGCCATGCGTTGGTCAGCTGATGTTATGTTAAAGTGTAAAACATTAGCGGAATTTAAAACAGCTTTTATTAACGAGTATTGGTCTAGTAAGAAGCAAAATGAAGTGTTGAGAGAATTTTGGAGTGGAAAACGCTTCAATGCAGGCAAGGAATCTATTAAAGAGTTTGCTAGGTCATGGATCTCACGGTTGTCACATTTGGCGGAAAAGCTAAAACCAGAAATGATTATACTAGGTCTTGAAGCCAAACTGCCATGGTATTGGCAAACGAGAATTATATCTGCCCCTAGAGACAATCTGGATCGTTTCATTGAGTATTTGGAACATGTAGAACGTGTTGCTGCCAATGAGGAGCAAGCACGTAATAACAGAAATGCTAATAACAATAGTAGTAATTTTGGGAACGAGCAACATGGCAATGTAAACATCAGAACAGTAGGTGTTCGTAATCCTAAGAGAGGTAGGAATTGGGGAAATAATTATCAGAACCAACAATGGCGTCCAAGGGATAATAATGTTGTTCCAAACAGAAATATGCATGCAAACAACAGCGCGGAAAACAACGCTGTGCCAGTCAACTATAATGAAAATAAAGGAAACAGTAGTAGGCCGATGCAGGAAAACTAGTTCCCGTCTATGAGTACACTGGCGCTCACCAGGCGGTTACTTTTCCTAAGCCAGTAGTTACGGGAATTGGTAAGAGAAATCAGAATACTCAAACTGAACAGGTGGATGAAGAGTCGGTAGCACCTAAGAATACAGCAGAAATATTAGATCACTCACAGTATTTGATAGATACCGTGTTAGAGACGCTTTCTAAGTGGGAAGAGAAAGAGAAGGCTCAGCAGTGTAACGATAGGGAGGAACAACAAAATATTGAATTGTCAGATGAAGAAGCAGAAGAAATTCATGCTTATACACTCCTGGAAATTGAAATAAGAACACCGTGAATTCATTGTCCCAGGAAGGGGAAACTTTATTGACACATTCCTGGGGTCAGATACATCACATGATCACACTGACAGAACCACAGGCACATAGACACAGGCAACAGAGCATGCACAATGTCGGCACTAGTACAGTGTATATCCACCTTTCGCAGCAATGCAGGCTGCTATTCTCCCATGGAGACGATCGTAGAGATGCTGGATGTAGTCCTGTGGAACGGCTTGCCATGCCATTTCCACCTGGCGCCTCAGTTGGACCAGCGTTCGTGCTGGACGTGCAGACCGCGTGAGACGACGCTTCATCCAGTCCCAAACATGCTCAATGGGGGACACATCCGGAGATCTTGCTGGCTAGGGTAGTTGACTTACACCTTCTAGAGCACGTTGGGTGGCACGGGATACATGCGGACGTGCATTGTCCTGTTGGAACAGCAAGTTCCCTTGCTGGTCTAGGAATGGTAGAACGATGGGTTCGATGACGGTTTGGATGTACCGTGCATTATTCAGTGTCCCCTCGACGATCACCAGTGGTGTACGGCCAGTGTAGGAGATCGCTCCCCACACCATGATGCCGGGCGTTGGCCCTGTGTGCCTCGGTCGTATGCAGTCCTGATTGTGGCGCTCACCTGCACGGCGCCAAATACGCATACGACCATCATTGGCACCAAGGCAGAAGCGACTCTCATCGCTGAAGACGACACGTCTCCATTCGTCCCTCCATTCACGCCTGTCGCGACACCACTGGAGGCGGGCTGCACGATGTTGGGGCGTGAGCGGAAGACGGCCTAACGGTGTGCGGGACCGTAGCCCAGCTTCATGGAGACGGTTGCGAATGGTCCTTGCCGATACCCCAGGAGCAACAGTGTCCCTGATTTGCTGGGAAGTGGCGGTGCGGTCCCCTACGGCACTGCGTAGGATCCTACGGTCTTGGCGAGCATCCGTGCGTCGCTGCGGCCCGGTCCCAGGTCGACGGGCACGTGCACCTTCCGCCGACCACTGGCGACAACATCGATGTACTGTGGAGACCTCACGCCCCACGTGTTGAGCAATTCGGCGGTACGTCCACCCGGCTTCCCGCATGCCCACTATACGCCCTCGCTCAAAGTCCGTCAACTGCACATACGGTTCACGTCCACGCTGTCGCGGCATGCTACCAGTGTTAAAGACTGCGATGGAGCTCCGTATGCCACGGCAAACTGGCTGACACTGACGGCGGCGGTGCACAAATGCTGCGCAGCTAGCGCCATTCGACGGCCAACACCGCGGTTCCTGGTGTGTCCGCTGTGCCGTGCGTGTGATCATTGCTTGTACAGCCCTCTCGCAGTGTCCGGAGCAAGTATGGTGGGTCTGACACACCGGTGTCAATGTGTTCTTTTTTCCATTTCCAGGAGTGTATTTACGATGAGGATGATGTGCTCTTATCTAAAGTGCCTGTGCAGGATGTTGATAATGTACTAATAGATTTAGGACAGGAGATAAGTGGGAATGTAGTGGGTAGGCTGTTTGGGGTCGATGAACCCAGTAGATGTGACCAGTTGTCACTTGAGAAGGAAACCGACGATAATGGTGAAAGTGGTTTAGCTGTAACTAATGTTATGCCCGGTCTGGAGGCACAGAATCGCTCAGACTACAGTAATTTGGGTCATGTTCAGCAAACTAAATGTAATGAAGTCGTGCAGTGTTTCGATTTAAAATTAATAGACCGACTGGAAAAGGCAGCTGAAAATGTAATTCAGGAAACCCCTACACACTGTGACCTAAATGTAATGAAGACAGATGTCGATCACTTTAGTTGGAGACAAATCCAAAAGGAACTATTAGATGAATTTGAGGAACCACCTGTACAACCTAGAATAAGCCACCCTATAATAATAGTGAATATGTTGGGTATCAATGTACGTTGTCTCTTAGACAGTGGAAGTGAGGTGAGTGCAATATCTCAGTCCTTCTTTGATGCATTACCTGATAAAGACAAGCTTACAGTAATGAGGGTATCAGGACTAAGAATAATTGGTGCTACTAGCAAGGTTTCAAAAACGGTAAAGCAAGAAGCTTTACTACCCTTTAACATTAATGGTAATTTAATTGATCATCCATGTTTAATTGTAAACAATCTCAGTATTGAGGTTTTAATTGGCATAGATTTCTTGTCAAAATATCAGAGTGTTGTTGACTTTGAAAGAAGCCAGTTAAAAATGGTCTTGCCAATAGCCGGAGTAATTACAGTCCCTTTTAGTGGTAAACATGTAGTAACTGATGATGGAACTTGGGAGCTGCCTATACGAGTTCTGAAAAATAGGAGGTATTCGGACGAAGGTGTTAATCTTAGTAACAGTAAGCTGAACACAGAAGAAGAAGAAGACGCAATTATTTTAGACAAAATAGAAGCTAAATTGCAGGAAATCTATAAGATTTCAGACAATCAAAAGGAAGAACTGAGACAGGTTCTAAAAAGGCATCATAAAGTATTTTCAGATCGACGTGGTGTGGTCAAAGGTTATGAATGAATGCTGTAGGGAGGAGGTTGTTCTGTAACCTCTACACAGTGTGACAGCTGTGCAGTCCCAGCTGTGTGAGATCTTCTTTCCATTTCAGGTCTCACTCACTCTTCATCTTTCCTATCTACAAAAATTTCGACATCTTCTTCCAACACATAAAATTTTCCGTTATGGTTACCAAGCCAACATTAAGCCAATGAATGCTGTAGGGAGGAGGTTGTTCTGTAACCTCTACACAGTGTGGCAGCTGTGCAGTCCCAGCTGTGTGAGATCTTCTTTCCATTTCAGGTCTCACTCATTCTTCATCTTTCCTATCCACAAAAATTTCTAACTCTTCTTTACAGCATTAAACCAATGAATGCTGTAGGGAGGAGGTTGTTCTGTAACCTCTACACAGTGTGGCAGCTGTGCAGTCCCAGCTGTGTGAGATCTTCTTTCCATTTCAGGTCTCACTCATTCTTCATCTTTCCTATCCACAAAAATTTCTAACTCTTCTTTACAGCATTAAACCAATGAATGCTGTAGGGAGGAGGTTGTTCTGTAACCTCTACACAGTGTGGCAGCTGTGCAGTCCCAGCTGTGTGAGATCTTCTTTCCATTTCAGGTCTCACTCACTCTTCATCTTTCCTATCTACAAAAATTTCGACATCTTCTTCTAACACATAAAATTTTCCGTTATGGTTACCAAGCCAACAATTAAGCCAATGAATGATTCTATCCATCGATTAGTGAAAAAAAAATACCTAATGTGACAAACCTAATAGTGACAAACAATAGAGAAGTATGACATAATTAAGATATAAAATGTATTTGAGTAACAAGTATGTACAAAACCCTGGTAATATTGGAAGTACAAAGTGTTGTTTTATTGGAAATGGTCCCACAATAATATTTTTAAAAAATGTACAAATTCGTGTTCAAGCAGGATCTGAAGTGGTAGTGAAACCTAGTGTATGCATTAGAGCTAACTAATAAATAGTAAGAAAGAGATTGCTTAGTGTTATGAAAAATATGCAGATAAGTTGTAAGGATGAACTCACCTGGTGTAGCAAGGAAAGGCAGTGTAATAGAATTGAGCAGTGTTTGTGGTTGAGACGTGAAGGACACGTCCCTGAAGTATTTATAAGGTTGGAGCTGGCCATTATTTTAGTGTAGTGTGTGACAGGATACACCTACACGTATTGAGGTTATGAGTTGGAGGCTTGAATGCGACCATAGGTACCCTTATGTTAAATGAGACAGAGCAGCTCATGGTGTCCTATAGGTTTAAAGAATTTAGCATTACGCTCGTCCATAATTACTTGATGCACTTTAGTGGTAGGTCTGAGAGAGACTACCTGAGGTTTCAGAGTCCGATAGAGTGGAAATGGATTGCCACGTGAGCAAACTAATCAGCTGCAATACACTATGAATATGAAATAAATGTGCTATCCTATGCTTTAAATATTAATAGAGTGTGTGTTAAATAAGCACATACACTAGCAAAATAAATAAATAACATACTGACAGACGTGAAACATCATTTTAGCTCAGCATAAATACACTTCAAAGTAAGTAAGTACCTAATTGCAGATGTGGAACTGACAACAGCAGAGGACCAATACATGGATTTAGTACTCAACTAAACTTAGTGTGTTTTGAACACTCACAACTGTACTATTACCAAAAGTTACTCACATGTACAAAGAAGCTGAGAAAACAACCACTAATCATACTCATACTATCTCTAAAAATAAGGTAATCAAAGATGAGTCAGTTAAGTGAGTAAAATACAAATGTATTAGGAATGTACCGAGCATTGGTTCAGTGTTCCGGCCCAGAAATAATAAATTCAGATTAAATATGATTCATGATTGTATGCCTTGAGCATTAATTTTCTCTAGTACGTGACTAACGGCGTTTTGAGCCATTTGTTTACCAATTTTATGACAGTTAAGTAACCGTAAGAGTAAAATTGAGAAAGGTTCTGTTAACTTTGTTCCAGCAAAATATTGAAGGATAAAATGTATATATCCCCATTTCATTGTGACCCACCCATAGATATTAAGTGAACAGAGTCTGAGGCACCCTTTTTGTTTGTTCTACAGGACAAACCAGATAATGGCAGCCTGGTAGCTGCGTGAAAGCGTGGAGTGACTTGGACACAACTCACAGTGACCCCTCCCCTTTCCCCCATGTAATTTAGAGAGAACGTGAAGGACGCACACCATAGGAACTTCCCCTCCTCTGTGTATGTAAAAATGTATTTAATGTATTTAATGGATCTAAGATTTTCATAATTTTTCAATGTGTATGTGTTTGTTCATCTACGGCAATATGTATGCCAAAATATATCATTGACTTTGCTTAAAATTTTGAGTAATGACATTGTTTAAAAGGCAGTGAACATGCCTACAATTTAAATAATTAATATAGGTAATCAGTTTTCTTTAATGTTTCTACAGGTTTATATTTCAATTTTGATTTTTCATAGGGAGTTAAGCTGTACTCTTGCTTCCCTTTTTGTAATTAAATTTTTTTTCTCATTCATTAACATTCATAAACAAAAAAATTTAAGTAGAGGGTGATGTAGAGAAGCAGCCTACTCACGCTGTAGTAAATTCACATCAGTTTCCATTGTGTGCCAGCCAGTCTGCTGTAACTAGCTCTGACGTCATAAATGTTGCGCAAAACCTTAAAAATCAAGCAAATGACCTAAACCTTTTCTAGCATGTCAGCAATAATACTAAATTAATGTGTGTTAAATATCAGTTCGATAACTTCAGCCATTTTCGAAATTTGGACGTTTTTCTAAAAAAATCTTTGGCGCAACAGAAAAGAGCTAGAGACTTCAAAATTTATATTTAGATTCATCTTTCATAATGATTTAATAAAAACAGTACTTTGGATTTCACAAATTAAGATTTTAGTGGAAATTCATGATTTTCTGATTTTCATCTCAAAACTGAAGGAAGCAAGATAGATTAAGTAGGCTAATAAATAAGACTAGGATGTTTAGATTTAAATAGGTTGGAGGTCCGCTATGACTATGAAGATGTGAAAAGTTTCTTTTGAATACCTATAAAATTATAGCGATAGCGGATCTCAAAAGGGCCAGTTCAGAGCTCATCTACTGCGTGCAGTGTAATTTAATTATTTCTGTCGCCCAAAATATTTAACTTAGCCACGTCAAAATTTTATTATCTATACTTACCTGCATGCTGAATGCACGTTTAAATTAAGAGCTTCATCGGCCATCAGCAAAAGAAGCTATAAATTATTATGTAACTTGAAGTGGTGCGTTACTAGCCCAGCGGCTAGTCGAGAGAACCGATTTGATCAGGCGTTCCCTTAGCCGTCCGCACCGCGGCTATATATATAAGAACGCTGCGCGAGGAAGCAAGGCCCCAGTTCTCTCCAGACGCTGAATCACACGCCATCTGTGTCGGGAGTCGCGTCGCATCGGTATCACTGCTACAAACAGCCTCGGGTGCCGTATTAAGTTACTAGAGATACGCGGAACCATGAAAACATTTCAAGTTAAGTGTTAATTCTGGGATGATTTTCATTATCAAGCTTCAGTTTGCGTATTGTCGTATTTTCACGTGCCGTCGCGGGACAGACGTTCTACCAATTATTTCGCGTGGCGTTTGATGAAATACTTTCATCAAATTATGGCGAGCATTCTTTTTAACATTTAATTCGGACATTTATAGTTGCATCAGCGCATTAGACTCTGAACTGCTCTGTTAGTTAGGTTGTAGGGATACTTGTGTTTTTTATCAGTGAATTTCAGAATATACTCAACTATTTTGGAAAACCGTTTTTGATTAGAAATCCCGGACAATCTCCTAATTCCTCAGAGCTATAAGCTGCAGCTATAATGATATCCTCAGATAAAGTGGTCACTAGGATCTCTAATTACTGGCTCCACGTTTTGTTAAATCACTTTCTGGGTGCTAAAAAGTAAATAGAGAGCCAGTGTTGAGAACGGCGAAAGACAGCATTAACAACATTCTAAAAGCCGGAAACTGATTCTACATGCAAGCGTTTATACAGCATTTATCCAGCAATCAGATTTTTTATTTCTTTTTACAAAACTTATCCGCCGCCCCACACAAGGGATTCTGAAAACGTGCAGTGGTTCATCGGAATCAAATACTGGTCTCCCAGGAGAAGCTCAAAGCACAGACAATGAGGAGTCTCCTCCTCTTGTACTTAAGTCGGCTTTCTGGCTTTTGTATTCAATCCCAATGCAATATCTGTGTGTCATCGTCAACGTTGACGATAAAGGGATAAAAAAACATGCAGTGGTGCATTGGAATCTAATACTGGTCTCCCAGGAAAAGCTCAAAGCAGAGACAATGAGGAGTCTCCCTTTTCTTGTACTTATGTCGGCTTTGTGCCTTTTGTATTCAATCCCGTTCCAATATCTGCGTTTCATCGTCAATGTGAAGGGCCAAGGATACAGAAAACCTGTAGTGGTGCATCGGAATCTAATACTGGTCTCCCAGGAGAAGCACAAAGCAGTGATAATGAGGAGTCTCCCTCCTCTTGTACTTAAGTCGGCACTGTACTTTTCTATTCAATCCCAACGCAATTTCTGTGTTTCATCGTCAATGCAGTGGTGCATCACAATCTAATACTGGTCTCCCAGGAGTAGCTCAAAGCACTGATAATGAGAAGAGTCACACTTCTTGCACTTGAGTAGGCATCGTGCCATTTGTATTAAATACCGATGAAATATCTGTGTGTCATCGTTAATGTGACAGCCAGGGGATACCGAAAACCTGCAGTGGTGCATCTGAATCTAATACTGGTCTCCCTGGAGAAACTCAAAGCTCAGACAATGAGGAATTTCTCTCCACTTGTACTTAAGAGGGTTTTGTGCCTTTGGATTCAATCCTGATGCAATTTCGGTGTTTCATCGTCAAAGATGACGATCAAGGCATAAAAAAACCTGCTGTGGCGCATCGGAATCTAATACTGGTCTCCCAGGAGAAGCTCAAAGCACAGACAATGAGGAGTCTCCCTTCTCTTGTACTTCAGTCGGCATTATGCCTTTTCTAATCAATCCCGATGCAATTTCTGTGTTTCATCGTCAATGTTGCCGATCAAGGGTTAAGAAAACCTGCAGTGGTGCATCGGAATCTATTACTGGTCTCCCTGGAGAAGCTGAAATCACAGATAATGAGAAAAGTCACACTTATTGTACTTAAGTAGTCATTGTGCCTGTTGTATTTATTCCCGATGCAATTTCTTTGTTTCATCGTCAATGTTGACGATCAAGTGATAAAAGAACCTGCAGTGGTGCATCGGAATCAAATACCGGTCTCCCATGAGAATCTCGAAGCGCAGACAATGAGGAGGCTCCCTCCACTTGTACATATGTCGGCATTGTAGCTTTTCTATTCAATCCCGTTGCAATTTCTGTGTTTCATCGTCAATGTGACGGTCCAAGAGATACAGACACCCTGCAGTGGTGCATCGGAATCTAATACTGGTCTCCCAGGCGTGGCTCAAAGCACTGATAATGAGATGAGTCACACTCTTTGTACTTAAGAAGGCATTGCGCCATTTGTATTCAATCCCGATGTAATATCTGTGTTTCATCGTCATTGTGAAAGTCCAGGGGATATCGAAAACCTGCAGTGGTGCATCGGAATCTAATACTTGTCTCCCAGGAGAAGCTCAAAGCAAAGGCAATGAGGAGTCTCCCTCCACTTGTACTTAAGCCGGCATTGTGCCTTTTCTATTCAATTCCAATGCAATATCTGTGTTTCATCGTCAATGTGAAGGTCCAAGGGATACAGAAACCCTGCAGTGGTGCATCGGAATCTGATACTGGTCTGCAAGGAGTATCTCACAGCACTGATAATGAGAAGAGTCACACTTCTTGTACTTAAGTAATCACCGTGCCATTTGCATTCAATCCCGATGAAATATCTGTGTTTCATTGTCAATGTGAAAGTCCAGGGGAAACCGAAAACCTGCAATGGCGCATCGGAATCTAACACTGGTCTCCCTGTAGATGCTGAAGGCACATATAAAGAGAAGAGACACACTTATTGGCCTTAAGTAGTCATTGTTCCTGTTGTATTCATTCCTGATGCTATTTCTGTATTTCAACGGCAATGTTGACGATCAATGGATAATAAAAACTGTAGTGGTGCATCGGAATCTAATACTGGTCTCCCAGGAGAGGCTCAAAGCACAGACAATGAGGAGTCTCCATCCCCTTGCACATAAGTCGGCATTATGACTTTTGTATTCAATCCCGATGCAATTTCTGTGTTTCACCGTCAATGTTGACGATCAAGGGATAAAAAAACCTACAGTGGTGCATCGGAATCTAATACTTGTCTCCCAGGAGAAGCTCAAAGCAAAGACAATGAGGAGTCTCCCTCCTCTTGTACTTAAGTCGGCATTGAGCCTTTTGTATTCAAACCCAATGCAATATCTGTGTTTCATCGCCAATGTGGAGGTCCAAGGGATACAGAAACCCTGCAGTGGTGCATCGGAATCCAATACTGGTCTGCCAGGACTACCTCAAAGCACTGATAATGAGAAGAGACACACTTACTGTACTTCAGTAGTCATTGTGCCTGTTGTATTCATTCTCGATGCAATTTTTGTGTTTCATCGTCATTGTTGACGTTCAATGTATAAAAAAACCGGCAGTGGTGCATAGGAATCTAATACTGGTCTCTTAGGAGTAGCTCAAAGCACAGACAATGGAGAGTCTCCCTCGTCTTGTAGTTAAGTCGTCAATGTGCCTTTTCTATTCAATCCCAATGCAATTTCTGTGTTTCATAGTCAATGTGAAGCTCCAAGGGATTCAGATACCCTGCAGTGCTGCATCATAATCCAATTCTGGTCTCCCTGGAGAAGCTGAAGCACAGATAATGAGAAGGGTTACACTTCTCGTACTTAGGTAGTCATTGTGCCTGTTGTGTTCATTCCCGATGCAATTTCTGTGTTTCATCGTCAATGTTGACGATCAACGGTTTAAAAAAGACTGGCGTGGTGCATTAGAATCCAATACTGGTCTCCCAGGAGAAGCTCAAAGCACAGACAATGAGGAGTCTCCCTCCTCTTGTACTTAAGTCGGCATTATGCCTTTTGTCTTCAATCCCGATACAATTTCTGTGTTTCATCGTCCATGTGAATGTCCAAGTGATACAGAAAACCTGCTGTGGTGCATCGGAATCAAATACTGGTCTCCCAGGAGTAGCTAAAAGCACAGACAGTAAGTAGTCTCTCTCCTCTTGTACTTAACTCGGCATTGTGTCTTTTCTATTAAATCCCGATGCAATTTCTGTGTTTCATCGTCAATGCGAAGGCCCAACGGATATAAAATACCTGCAGTGGTGCATCGGAATCTAATACTGGTCTCCCTGGAGTAGCTCAAAGCACTGATAATGAGGAGTTTCCCTATACTTGTACTTATGTCGGCTATGTGCCTTTTCTATTCAATCCCAATGCAATTTATGTGTTTCATCGTCAATGTGAAGGTCCAAGGGATACAGAAACCCTGCAGTGGTGCATCGGAACCTAATACTGGTCTGCCAGGTTTAGCTCAAAGCACTGATAGAGAGAAGAGTCACACTTCTTGTACTTAAGTGGTAATCGTGCCATTTGTATTCAATCCCGATGAAATACCTGCGTTTCATCGTCAATGTGAAGGTCCAGGGGTTACCAAAAACCTGCAGTTGTGCATCGGAATCTAATACTGGTCTCCCTAAAGAAGTTGAAAGCACAGATAATGAGAAGAGTCACACTTACTGTACTTAAGTAGTCATTGTGACTGTTGTATTCACTCAGGATGCATTTTCTGTCTTTCATAGTCATTGTTGACGATCAAGGGTTAAAAAAAACTGGCATGGTGCATTAGAATCTAATACTGGTCTCCCAGGAGAAGCTCAAAGCACAGACAATGAGGAGACTCCATTCTCTTGTACTTAAGTCGGCATTATGCCTTTTGTCTTCAATCCCAATGCAATTTCTGTTTTTCATCGTCAATGTGAAGGTCCAAGGGATACAGAAAATCTGCAGTGGTGCTTCGAAATCTAATACTGGTCTCCAAGGAGTAGCTCAAAGCACATACAATGAAGAGTCTCCCTCCTGTTGTACTTAAGTCGGCATTGTGCCTTTTCTATTCAATCCCAATGCAATTTCTGTGTTTCATCGTCAATGTGAAGGTCCAAGTGATACAGAAAACTTACTGTGGTGCATCGGAATCTAATACTGGACTCCCAGGAGTAGCTCAAAGCACAGACAATGAGCAGTCTCTCTCTTCCTGTACTTAAGTCGGTGTTGTGCCTTTTCTATTCAATCCCGACGCAATTTCTGTGTTTCATCGTCAATGTGAATGTCCAAGGGATACAGAAGACCTGCAGTGGTGCATCGGAATCTAATACTGGTCACCCAGGTGTAGCTCAATGCACAGACAGTGAGTAGTCTCTCTCTTCCTGTACTTAAGTCGGTGTTGTGTATTTTCTATTCAATCCCAATACAATATCTGTGTTTCATCATCAATGTGAAAGTGCAAGGGATAGGCAAAACCAGCAGTGGTGCATCGGAATCTAATACTG
Source organism: Schistocerca piceifrons (assembly GCF_021461385.2). Taxonomy (NCBI): domain Eukaryota; kingdom Metazoa; phylum Arthropoda; class Insecta; order Orthoptera; family Acrididae; genus Schistocerca; species Schistocerca piceifrons. The sequence goes on from NC_060143.1 coordinate 566,453,086, forward strand.
GTCTCCCAGGAGTAGCTCAGAGCACCGACAATGAGGAGTCTCCCTCCTCTTGTACTTAATACGGCATTGGGCTTATTCTATTCAATCCCGACGCAATTTCTGAGCTTCATCGTCAATGTGAATGTCCAAGGGATACAGAAAACCTGCAGTGGTGCATCGGAATCTAATACTGGTCACCCAGGTGTAGCTCAATGCACAGACAGTGAGTAGTCTCTCTCTTCCTGTACATAAGTCGGTGTTGTGTATTTTCTATTCAATCCCAATATAATTTCTGCGTTTCATCGTCAATGTGAAAGTCCAAGGGGTACAGAAAACCTGCAGTGGTGCATCGGAATCTAATACTGGTCTCCCAGGAGTAGCTCAAAGCACCGACAATGAGGAGTCTCCCTCCTCTTGTACTTAATACGGCATTGGGCCTTTTCTATTCAATCCCGACGAAATTTCTGAGCTTCATCGTCAATGTGAAGGTCCAAGGGATTCAGAAAACCAGCACTGGTGCATCGGAATCTAATACTGGTCTCCAAGGAGTAGCTCAGAGCACAGCCAATGAGGAGTCTCACTCCTCTTGTACTTAAGTCGGCATTGTGCCTTTTCTATTCAATCCCGACGCAATTTCTGTGTTTCATCGTCACTGTGAAGGTCCATGGGATACAGAAAAGCTGCACTGGTGCATTGGAATGTAATAGTGGTCTCCCAGGAGTAACTCAAAGCACACACAATGAGGAGTATCCCTCCTCTTGTACATAAGTCGACATTACGTCTTTTGTATTCATCCCAATGCAATTTCTGTATTTCATAATCAATGTGAAGGTCCAAAGGATTCAGAAACCCTCCAGTGGTGCATCGGAATCTAATACTGGTCTCCCTGGAGAAGATGAAAGCACAGATAATGAGAAGAGTTACACTTCTTGTACTTAGGTAGTCATTGTGCCTGTGGTGTTCATTCCCGATGCAATTTCTATGTTTCATCGTCAATGTTGAGGTTCAAGCGTTAATGAACCTGGCGTGGTGCATTGGAATCTAATACTGTTCTCCCAGGAGTAGCGAAAAGCACAGACAATGAGGAGTCTCCCTCCTCTTGTACTTAAGTCAGCATTATGCCTTTTGTCTTCAATCCTGATGCAGTTTCTGTGTTTCATCGTCCATCTGAAGGTCCAAGTGATACAGAAATCGTGCTGTGGTGCATCGGAATCAAATACTGGTCTCCCAGGAGTACCTAAAAGCACAGACAATGAGGAGTCTCCCTCCTCTAGTACTTAACTCGGCATTGTGCCTTTTCTATTCAATCCCAATACAATATCTGCGTTTCATCGTCAATGTGAAGGTCCAAGGGATGCAGAAAACCTGCAGTGGTGCATCGGAATCTAATACTGGTCTCCCTGGAGAAGCTGAAAATACATGTATTGAGAAGAGACACACTTATTGTACTTAAGTAGTCATTGAGCCTGTTATATTCATTCCTGATGCTACTTCTGTGTTTCATCGTCAATGTTTACGATCAATGGATAATAAAAACTGCAGGTGTGCATCGGAATGTAATACTGTTCTCCCAGGAGAGGCTCAAAGCACAGACATTGAGGAGTCTCCCTCCTCTTGCACATAAGTCGGCATTATGCCTTTTGTATTCAATCCCGATGCAATTTCTGTGTTTCATCGTCAATCATGACGATCAAGGGATAAAAAAACTGCAGTGGTGCATCGGAATCTAATACTGGTCTCCCAGGAGAAGCTCAAAGCACAGACAATGAGGACTCTTCCTCCTATTGTTCGTAAGTCGGCATTGTGCCTTTTCTATTCAATCCCCATGCAATCTCTGTGTTTCATCGTCAATGTAAAGGTCCAAGGAATACGGAAACCCTGCAGTGGCGCATCGGAATCTAATACTGGTCATCCAGGAGTAGCTCAAAGCACTGATAATGAGAAGAGTCACACTTCTTGTACTTAAGTAGGCATTGTGCCATTTTATTTCTATCCCGATGAAATATCTGTGATTCATCGTCAATGTGAAAGTCCAGGGGATACCGAAAACCCACAGTGGTGCATCGGAATCTAAGACTGGTCTCCCTGGAGAAGCTGAAACCACAGTTTATGAGAAAAGTCACTATTCTTGTACTTAGGTAATCATTGTGCCTGTTGTATTCATTCCCGATGTAATTTCTGTGTTTCATCGTCAATGTTGGCGATCAATGGATAAAAAAACCTGCAGTGGTGCATCGGAATCTAATACCAGTCTCCCAGTAGAACCTCAAAGCACAGATAATGAGGAGTCTCCCTCCTCTTGTACATAACGGCATTATGCCTTTTGTATTCAATCCAGTTGTAATTTCTGTGTTTCATCGTCAATGTTAATCATCAAGGGATAAAAATCCGGCAGTGATGCATCGGAATCTAATACTGGTCTCCCTGGAGATGCTGAAAGCACAGGTAATGAGAAGAGACACTTTTCTTGTACTTAGGTAGTCATTGGACCTGTTGTATTCATTCCCGATGCAATTTCTGTGTTTCATCGTCAATGTTGACAATCGAGGTTTAAAAAAACCTGGCGTGGTGCATTGGAATCTAATACTGGCCTCCCAGGAGTAGCTCAAAGCACAGACAATTAGGAGTCTCCCTCCTCTTGTACTTAAGTCGTCATTGTGCCTTTTCTATTCAATCCCGATGCATTTTCTGTGTTTCATCGTCCATGTGAAGGTCCAAATGATACAGAAAACCTGCTGTGGTGCATCGGAATCTAATACTGGTCCCCCAGGAGTAGATCAAAACACAGACAATGATGATTCTCCCTTCTCTTGTTCTTAAGTCGCTATTGTGCCCTTTCTACTCAATCCCAATACAATTTCTGTGTTTCATCGTCAATCTGAAGGTCCAAGGGATACAGAAAAGCGGCAGTGGTGCATCGGAATCTAATTCTGGTCTCCCAGGAGTAGCTCAAAGCACAGACAATGAGTAGTCTCCCTCCTCTTGTACTTAATACGGCACTGTGTCTTTTCTATTCAATCCCGATGCAATTTCTGTGTTTCATCGTCAATGCGAATGTCCAGGGAAACAGAAAACCTGCTGTGGTGCATCGTAACTATTACTGGTCTCCCAGGAGTAGCTCAAAGCACAGACAATGAGGAGTCTCCCTCCTCTTGTACTTAAGTTGGCATTGTGCCTTTTTTTTTTAATCCCAATGCAATTTCTCTTTCATCGTCAATGCGAAGGTCCAAGGGATACTGAAACGCTGCATTGGTGCATCGCGATATAATACTGGTCTACCAGGTGTAGCTCAAACCACTGATAGTGAGAAGAGTCACACTTCTTGTACTTAAGTAGTAATCGTGCCGTTTGTATTCAATCCCGATGATATATCTGTGTTTCATCGTCAATGGTGACGATCATGGGATAAAAAGCTTGCAGTGGTGCATCGGAATCTAATACTGGTCTCCCAGGAGTAGCTCAAAGCACTGTTAATGAGAAGAGTCACACTTATTGTACTTAAGCAGGCATTGTCCCATTTGAATTCCATCCCGATGAAATATCTGTGTTTCATCGTCAATGTGATAGTCCAAGGGATACAGGAAACGTGCTGTGGTGCATCGTAATCTAACACTGGTCTCCCAGGAGCAGCTCAAAGCAGAGACAATGAGGAGTCTCCCTCCTCTTGTACTTAAGTCGGCATTGGGCCTTTTCTCTTTAATCCCAATGCAATTTCTCTTTCATCGTCAATGCGAAGGTCCAAGGGATACAGAAAACGTGCAGTGGTGCATCGGAATCTAATACTGGTCTCCCAGGAGTAGCTCAGAGCAAAGACGATGAGGAGTCTCCCTCCTCTTGTACTTCAGTCGGCATTGTGCCTTTTATATTCAATCCCAATACAATTTCTGTGTTTCATCGTCAATGTGAAAGTCCAAGTGATGCAGAAACCCTGCAGAGGCGCATTGGAATCTAATACTGGTCTCCCAGGAGTAGCGCAAAGCACAGACAACGTGGAGTCTCCCTCCTCTTGCACTTAAGTCGGCATTGTGACTTTTCTATTCAAACCCAGTGCAATTTCTGTGTTTCATCGTCAATGTTGACGATCAAGGTATAAAAAAACCTGCACTGGTGCATCGGAATGTAACACTGGTATCCCAGGAGGAGCTCAAAGCACAGAAAATAAGAAGGGCCACTCTTCTTGTACTTAATTGGGCATAGTTCCTTTTGTATTTAGTCGCGATGCAATATCTTTTTTTCATCGTCAATGTGAAAGTCCAAGGGATACAGAAAACCTGCAGAGGAGCATCGGAATCTAATACAAGTCTCCCAGGAGAAGCTCAAAGAACAGACTATTGGAAGAGTCACTCTTCTCGTAGTTACGTCGTCATTTTGCCTTTTGTATTCGATCCCAATACAATTTCTGAGTTACATCGTCAACATGAAAGTCCAAGGAATACAGATATCCTGCAGTGGTGCAACGGAATCTAATACTGGTCTCCCAGGAGAAGCTCATGACACAGACAATTAGAAGAGTCACTCTTTTAGTACTTAAGTCACATTTGAGCCATTTTTTTTCAATCTGGATCATTTTCTATGTTTCATCGTCAGTATGAATCTCAAAGGGGTTCTGTAAACCTGCAGTTGTGCATCGGAATCATATACTGGTCTCCCAGGAGAAGTTCAAAGCACTGAAAATGAGAGGAGTCACTCTCCTTGTACTTTAGTCGACATTGTGCCTTTTGTATTCAATCCCGATGCAATTTCTGTGTTTCATCGTCAATGTGAAGGGCCAAGGGATACAGAAAACCTGCAGTGGTGCATCAGAATCTAATACCGGTCTCCCAGGAGAAGCTCAAATCACAGACAATTAGACGAGTCACTCTTTTTGTACTTAAGTCGGCATTGTGCCTTTTGTACTCAATCCCGATGCATTTTCCGTGTTTCATCGTCAATTTGCAGTTCCATGGGATACAGAAAACTTGCAGTGGAGCCTCGGAAACTAACAGTGGTCTCCCACGAGAATCCCAAAGCACAGACAAAGAGAAGAGGCGCTCTTCTTGAACTTATGTCGGCATTGTGCCTTTTGTAATCAATCCCGATCCAATTTCTGTTTTTCATCATCAATGTGAAGCTCCAATGGATACAGAAAACCTGCAGTGATGCTTCGGAATCTAATACTGCACTCCCAGGAAAAGCTCAAAGTACAGAAAGTGAGAAGAGTCATTCTTCTAGTACTTAATTCGGTATTGTGTCCTTAGTATTCAATCCCGATGCAATTTCTGTGCTTCATCGTCAATGTGAAGGTCCAATGGATACAGGAATCTTCCAGTGGTGCATCGGAATCTAATACTGCTCTCCCTGGAAAACTCAAAACACAGAAAATGAGTAGAGTCACTCTTCTTGTACTTAAGTCGGCATTGTGCCTTTTGTATTCAACCCCGATGAAATTTCTGTGTTTCATCGTCAATGTGAAGGTCCAAGGGATGCAGAAAACCTGCAGTGGTGCATCGGAACCTAATACTGGTCTCCCAGGAGAATCTCAAAACACAGACAATTAGAAGAGTCCCTCTTCTTGTACTTACGTCGACATTCTCCCTTTTGTATTGAATCCCGGAGCTACTTCTGTGTTTCATCGTCAATGTGAAGGTCCAAGGGATGCAGAAAACTTTCAGAGGTGCATCGGAATGTAAAACTGCTTTCCCATTATAAGCTCAAAGCACAGACTATTAGAAGACTCACTCTTCTTGTACTTACGTCGCCATTGTGCCTATACTATTCAGTCCCGATGCAATTTCTGTGTTTCATCGTCAATTTGATGGTCCACATGCTACAGAAGACTTGTAGTGGTGCATCAGAATCTAATACTGGTCTTCCGGGATAAGCACAAAACACTGACGATTAGAAGAGTCACTCTTCTTGTGCTTAGGTCGGCATTGTGCCTTTTTTAATCAATCCTGATCAATTTCTATGTTTCATCGTCAGTGTGAAGGTCCGAGGGGTACAGAGAATCTGCAGTGGAGAATCGGAATCATATACTGGTCTCCCAGGAGAAGGTCAATGCACTGAAAATAGTAACAGTAACTCTTCTTTCACTTAAGTCGGCATTCTTCCTTTTGTATTCAATCCCGATGAAAATTCTGGGTTTCATCATCATTGTGAAGATCCAGGGGACACAGAAAACCTGCTGAGGTGCATCGGTATCTAATACTGATCCCCCAGGAGAAGCTCAAAGCACAGACAATTAGAAGAGTCACTCTTCTTGTACTTAAGTCGGCATTGTGCCTCTTGTATTCAATCCCGATGCAATTTCTGTGTTTCATCGTCAATGTGAAGGTCCTTGGGATGCAGAAAACCTGCAGAGGTGCATCGGAATCTAATACGGGTCCCACAGGAGAAGCTCAAAACACGGAACATTAGAGGAGTCACTCTTTTTCAACTTACATCAGCATTCTCCCTTCTGTACTCAATCCCGATTCAATTTCAGTGTTTCATCGTCAATGTGAAGGTACAAGGGATACAGAAAACCTGCAGTGGTGCAGCGGAATGTAATATTGGTCTCCCAGTGGAAGCTCAAAACACAGACATAGAGAAGGGTCACACTACTTGTGCTTAAGTCGGCATTGTGCCTTTTGTATTCAATCTCGATGAATTTTCTGTGTTTCATCGTAAATGTGATGGTCCAAGGGATACAGAAAACCTGCAGTGGTGCATCGGAAGCTAATACTGTTCTCCCAAGGGAAGCTCAAAACAGAGACAATTAGAAGAATCACTCTTCTTGTGCTTAAGTCGGGATTCTGATTTTTTTATTCAATCTGGATCAATTGCTATGTTTCATCGTCAGTGTGAAGGTCCAAGGGGTACAGAAAACCTGCAGTGGTGCATCGGAATCATATACTGGTATCCCAGGAGAAGCTCATTGCACTGAAAATGGGAACAGTCACTCTTCATTCACTTAAGTCGGCATTGTGCCTTTTGTATTCAATCCCGATGCAATTTCTGTGTTTCATCGTCAGTGTGAAGGTCCAAGGGATACAGAGAACGTGCAGTGGTGCAACGGAATATAATTCTGGTCTCCCAGGAGAAGCTCAAAGCACAGTAAATGAATAGTCTCCCTCCTCTTGTACTTATGTCGGCATTCTGCCTCTTGTATTCAATCCCGGAGCAACTTCGGTGTTTCATCGTCGATGTCAAGGTCCAAGGGATACAGGAAACCTGCAATGGTGCATCTGAATCTAATACTGGTCTCCCAAGGGAAGATCAAAACACAGACAATTAGAATAGTCACTCTTCTTGTGCTTAAGTCGGCTTTGTGATTTTTTATTCTATCTGCATCAATTTCTATGCTTCATCGTCAGTTTCAAGTTCCAAGCGGTACAGAAAACCTGCAGTGGTGCATAGCAATCATGTACTGGTCTCCGAGGAGAAGCTCAATGCACAGAAAATGGGAGCAGTCACTCTTCTTTCACTTAAGACGGCATTGTGCCTATTGTATTCAATCCCGATACAATTTCTGTGTTTTATCGTCAATGTGAAGGTCCAAGGGGTACAGAATAAATGCAGTGGTGGATCGGAATCATATACTGGTCTCCCAAGAGGAGCTCAATGCACTGAAAATGGGAACAGTCACTCATCTTTCACTTACGTCGGCATTGTGCCTTTTGTATTCAATCCCGCTTCAATTTCTGTGGTTCATCGTCAATATGAATGATCAAGTGGTACATAAAACGTACAGTGGTGCATGGAAATCATATACTGGTATCCCAGGAGAAGCTCAAAGCACTGAGAATGAGAAGAGTCACTCTTCTTGTCCTTGAGTCGGCATTTTGCCTTTTGTATTCAATCCCGATGAAATTTCTGTGTTTCATTGTCAATGTCAAGGTCCAAGGGATACAGAAAACCTGCAGTGGTGCATCGGTATCTAATACTGGTCTCCCAGGAGAATCTCAAAACTCAGACAATTAGAAGAGTCACTTTTCTTGTACTTAAGTCGGCATTGCGCCTTTTCCATTCAATCCCGATGGAATTTCTGTGTTTCATCCTCAATGTGAAGGTCCATGGGCTACAGAAAACCTGCAAATGTGCATCGGAATCTAATACGGGTCTCCCAGCAGAAGCTCAAAGCACAGACTATCAGAAGAGTCACTCTTCTTGTACTTACGTCGGCATTCTGCCCTGTGTATTCAATCCCGGTGCAGTTTTTGTCTTTCATCGTCAATGTGAAGGTACAAGGGATATAGAAAACCTACAGTGGTGAATCGGAATCTATTAGTGGTCTCCCAAGAGAAGCTCAAAGCACAGAAAATTAGAAGAGCACTCTTCTTGTACTTACGTCGGCATTGTGCCTTTTGCATTCAATCCCGATGCAACTTCTGTGTTTCATCATCAATGTGAAGGTCCAAGGGATACAGAGAACGTGCAGTGGTGCAACGGAATATAATTCTGGTCTCCCAGGAGAAGCTCAAAGCACAGTAAATGAATAGTCTCCCTCCTCTTGTACTTACGTCGGCATTCTGCCTTTTGTATTCAATCCCGGTGCAACTTCGGTGTTTCATCGTCGATGTCAAGGTCCAAGGGATACAGAAACCCAGCAGTGGTGCATCTGAATCTAATACTGGTCTCCCAGGGGAAGCTCAAAACACAGACAATTGGAAGAGTCACTCTTCTTGTGCTTAAGCCGGCATTGTGACTTTTTTATTAACTCCGGATCAATTTCTATGCTTCATCGACAGTGTGAAGGTCCAAGGGGTACAGAAGACCTGCAGTGGTGCATCAGAATCATATACTGGTCTCCCAGGAGACGCTCAATGCACTGAAAATGGGAACAGTCACTCTTCTTTCACTTAAGTCGGCATTGTGCCATTTGTATTCAATCCCGATGCAATATCTGTGTTTCATCGTCAATGTGAAGGTCCAAGGGATACAAAAAACTTGCAGAGGTGCATCGGAATCTAATACTGATCTTCCAGGAGAAGCTCAAAACACAGACAATGAATAGTCTCACTCCTTTTGTACTTACGTCGGCATTCTGCCTTTTGTAATCAATCCCGGAGCTATTTCGGTGTTTCATCGTCGATGTCAAGGTCCAAGGGATTCGGAAAACCTTCAGTAGTGCATCGGAATCTAATATCGGTCTCCCAGGAGAAGCTCAAAGCACAGACATTTAGAAGAGTCACACTTCTTGTACTTAAGTCGGCATTGGGACTTTTGTATTCAATCCTGTGCAACTTCTGTGTTTCATCATCAATGTGAAGGTCCAAGGGATGCAGGAAACCAGCAGTGGTGCATCGGAATCTAATACTGGTCTCCCAGGAGAAGCTCAAAGCACGGATAATCAGAAGAGTCCCACTTCTTGTACTTAAGTAGGCATTGTGCATTTTGTATTCAATCCCGATTGAATTTCAGTGTTTCATCGTCAATGTGGACGTCCAAGGGATGCAGAAAACGCGCAGTGGTGCATCGGAATCTAATACTGGTCTCCCAGGAGAAGCTCAAAGCACACACTATTAGAAGAGTCACTATTCTTGTACTTACGTCGTCAATGTCCCTTTTGTATTCGGTCCCGATGCAATTTCTATGTTTCATCGTCATTGTGAAGGTCCAAGGGTTACAGAAAACCTAAATTGGTGCATCGGAATCATATACTGGTCTCCCAGGAGATCCCCAATGCACTGAAAAAGGGTAGAGCCACTCATATTTTACTTAAGTCGGCATTGTGCCTTTTGCATTCAATCCCGGTTCAATTTCTATGTTTCCTCGTCAATGTCATGGTCAAAACGATACAGAATCCCTGCAGTGGTGCATCGAAATCTAATTCTGGTCTCCCAGAAGAAGCTCAAAACACAGACAATTAGAAGGGTCACTCTTTTTGAACTTATGTCGGCATTGTACCTTTTGTATTCGATCCCGATGCAATTTCCGTGTTTCTTCGTCAATGTGAAGGTCCAAGGGATACAGAAAACCTGCAATGGTGCATCTGAATCTTATACTGGTCTGCCAGGAGAAACTCAAAGCACAGTCAATTTGAACAGTCACTCTTCTTGTAGTTATGTCGGCATTGTGCCTTTTGTAATCAACCCTGTGCAATTTCTATGTTTCCTCATCAATGTCATGGTCCAAAGGATACAGAAATCCTCTAGTGGTGCATTGGAATCTAATATTGGTCTCCCAGGGGAAACTCAAAGCACAGATGATTAAAAGAGTCACACTTCTTGTCCTTAAGTAGGCACTGTGATTTTTGTATTCGATCCCGATGAAATTTCTGTATTTCATCGTCAATGTGAAGGTCCAAGGGATACAGAAAACCTGCAGTGGTGCATCGGAATCTGATACTGGTTGCCCAGAAGAAGCTCGAGACAAAGACAATTAGAAGAGTCACTCTTCTTATACTTAAGTCGGCATTGTGCCTTTTGTATTCAATCCCGATTCAATTTCTGTGTTTCATCGTCAATGTAACTGTCCAAGGGATACAGAATACCTGCAGTGGTGCATCAGAATCTAATACGGGTCTCCCAGGAGAAGCTCAAAGCACAGACTATTAGAAGAGCAACTCCTGTTGTACTTAATCGGGCATTGTGCCTTTTGTATTCATTCCCGTGGCAATTTCGGTGTTTCATCGTCAATGTGAAGGTCCAAGGGATACAGAAAACCTGCAGAGGTGCATCGGAATCTAATACTGGTCTCCCAGGGGAAGCTCAAATCATAGACAATGAGATGTGTCGCTCATCTTGTACTTAAGTCGGCGTTTTGCCTTTTGTATTCAATCCTGATGCAATTTCTGTATTTCATCGTCAATGTGGAGGTTCAAGGTGTACAGAAAACCTGCAGCGGTGCATCAGAATCATATACTGTTTTTTCAGGAGAAGCTCAAAGCACTGAAATTGAGAAGAGTCACCCTTATTGTACTTAAGCTGCCAGTGTGCTTTGTGTATTCAATCCCGATGCAATTTCTGTGTTTCATCGTCACTGTGAAGGTCGAAGGATACAGAAAAACTGCAGTTGTGCATCGGAATCTTATACTTGTCTCCCAGGAGAAGCTCTAAGCACTGAAAATGAGAAGAGTCACTCTTCTTGTACTTAAGATGTCATTGTTCATTTGGATTCAATCTTGATGCAATTTCTGTATTTCATCGCCAATGTGAAGCTCTAAGGGATACAAAAAACCTGCAATGGTGCATCGGGATCTAATATTGCTCTCCCAGGAGAATCTAAAAGCACAGACTATTAGAATAGGCAGTCCTCTTGCACTTAAGCCAGCATTGTGCCTTTTGTATTCATCCCGATGCAATTTCTGTGTTTCATCATCAATGTGAAGGGCCAAGTGATACAGACAAACCTGCAGTGGTGCATCGAAATCTAATACTGGTCTCCCAGGAGAAGCTCGAAGCACAGACGATTAGAAGAGTAACTCCTCTTGTACTTCAGTCGGCATTGTGCCGTTTTTATTCACCCCAATGCAATTTTTGTGTTTCATCGTCAATGTGAAGGTCCAAGTCATACAGAAAACTTCTGTGGTGCATCGGAATCTAATACTGGTCTCCCAGGAAAAGCTCTAAGCACAGAAAATAAGAAGAGTCACTCTTCTTGTACTTAAGTCGGCATTGTGCCTTTTGTATTCAATCCCGATGCAATTTCTGTGTTTCATCATCAATGTGAAGGTCCACTGGATAAAGAAAACCTGCAGTGGTGCATCGGAATTTAATACTGGTTTTTATTTCCCAGACATGTTTCACTGAAGTTTCAACTTCATCAGTGGGTTTTTTGTTATCTTGTATAGAAACAGAAAAATAATTTTTTACTACTGGTACACACATAAATTTGAGTTTTTGGGGATGACACCAAATGGACGTACACTATTCCTTATTAAAATAAACATTCCTCTCACAGTATTCTTACTTAGTTCTACTGTTTTAATCATATCACAAAATTGTTACGTAGTACAATGTTTATGAACATTCAGTTGCAATCTATAATAGTTTTAAATATTCATTTACATTGTAGCATCTATTAATTAGTAGATATTTTTTAGGCTTTGGCTAAAGATGTGGGGATATTTGCATCATTTATTTCTTGTGGCAATCCAGTGTGCAATTTTATTCCATACTATAATACATTACTTTGAGTTTTTAACTTGTTCTTCCTTTTAGAAGTAACACTGACTTTGGTTCTGTGGTCATGTATTGTATTGTTTTTGATTTACAGATCAAGATTTTTTCTTATATTTATTATGCTGTCATAGATGTATGTTGGAACTGTCAAAATTTCTAGCTTTTTGAATAATTATTCACAGTGTGCTCTGTTACAGACATTTGTTATTATTCATACAGCTGTTTTCTGTATCTCAAAAATAGTCTGTATGTTCCCAGCACTTATTCCCCCAAAAAACATTATCCCATAACTGTGGATTGAATACATATATCCAAAGATCCAAAGTAGGCTACTTTGGGTTGGGTTGTTTTGGGGTAGGAGATCAGACAGCGATGTCATCGGTCTCATCGTATTAGGGAAGGACAGGGAATCAAGTCGGCCATGCCCTTTGAAAGAAACCATCCCGGCATTTGCTTGGAGCAATTTAGGGAAATCACGGAAAACCTAAATCAGGATGGCCAGACGCAGAATTGAACCGTCGTCCTCCCGAATGCGAGTCCAGTGTCTAACCAGTGCGCCACCTCACTCGGTAATCTACTTTGAGGCATGAAATGCTGCACACAGGTGCAGGTATTCACAGGGCATGAGATGCTGAATATCGCTTCTTTGCCAAAATTCTCACATGTTCTGTCCATTTCAACTCACAATCTTCATTCAGCATCAAGAATTTGGATCTGACTTAATGTAGAACTTTTTGTTACCTACTTTAAAAAATTTATGACTAGGCATGCCTATGATTAACTAGTAGATGGCGGTATATATGGATGTAGTGGTAAATTGCTCCATAAATACTGTGACGTAGAAGGTGTAGTTAGCTGAATGATGAAACTAACTTCAGTTAATAAATGTTTATTCAGCACTTGCACATACAAGAGCGTGGAGCGAACTGCCTGCAGCCAGAACATGTAAGATAGATATACAGCTACAGAACTTTACTCAAACCGAATATCAAAATTAAAATTGTATAGTGCAGGTAAGTTTTTAGGTCACAACCCTCCATGCAACAGTTTACTGTCATCACCACTACACCACAGGGTAACTCATCTTCTTCTGTGATGTTGCTCCCTCATGAAGATAACAGCATCTCGGTGTTACTTCCTCCAAGTCCGGGAACGAGTCATTGGTCCTGCATACTCTGACTCCCGATGACTGATGCTTGCCCTGTTGGTAATATTCCTAGACCTTCTTTTGCCACTACACTCTTTGTCATCTTTCTGCTTGTTGTTCGTAGCTGGAGCTTCGAATTAACCCTGGGGTTCAGGATCCTTGTAGGGCTTCATTCGAAAGACGTGGACCGTGCCTCTGATCTTTCGTCATCTTCTGTTGGGGTTGAGATCTGCAACTTCATAAGTAACATCAGACAACTGTCTTACAACCTTATAAGGTGCAAAGTAGCGCCTGAGGAGCTTCTCAGAGAGACCAGATTTCTGAATGGGAGTGAAGATCCAGACGAGGTCACCAGCCTGGTAGATAACAGGGTGGCAGCTCACGTCAAACCTTCGGTGATGGTTTACTTGAGCCCACAGTGTGCAGAGTCGAGCTAACTGCCTAGCTTCCTCAGCTCTGGTTAACACGCGGCCGATGTAGTCGTCGTCCACGTTATCAGGATGCAACGGAGACACAGTTTCCATCATTGTGCCCACCTCACGCCCATACACCAGGAAAAATGGCGTAAATCCTGTGGTGTCTTGTTTGCCGGTGTTTTAGGCAAACGTCACGAAAAGTAGCATCTCATTCCAGTTGCTCTGCCCAACAATGATGATAGCATGTTGGCCAAGATCTTATTAAGGCATCCAGTAAGCTCATTAGTTTGTGGATGGTACGCAGTTGTCATTTTATGAGTAATATTGCGCTGACGGTTTATCGCCGTCACAAGTTTCGATTGAAAATCTTTCCCTTGATCCACAATTGACGACCTTGGGGCACCGTCTTCCACGATGAACTGGGCAACCTAGGATGCTTCGGCTGCTTTCATGGCTTTTGTAATGGCATAGCGTGTGAGATAATCAGTGCAATCAATAATACATCTGTTGCCACTAGCGGACGTTGGAAAACGTCTGAGGAGGTCAATTCTAACACGCTGGAAAGGCGTTTTGCTGGTGGAATTGGTATGACTCGTCCAGGTGGTTTCTGAGGAATGGCCTTCCTCCTGTGGCACTCTCAACAGTGCGACACATAGTGATGGACACTCCTAAATAAACCAGGCCCGAAAAATCTCTTGCAGATTCTATCGTATCTCTTAATAAATTCTAAACGTCCAGCCTCAGGTGTGTCATGGAATTTCTCTAGAACTTCTAAGCGCACGTGTTTAGGAATCACTGGTAGCAACCTCCTTCCAAATGGATCAAAGTTTTTCTTGCAAATCAATCCATTAACTACCTGTAATTGACCTTTCACTACCTCCGACCGATATAAGGCGTCCTTCATCTGCTCAGCAGAGATATACTGGAGGGCAGCGAGACAGACATTATCTTCATCAAAGACTTGACGGTCTTGCACACATTTTCTTCGAAGACAGTCGGCATCATGGTGTTTTCATCCAGTTTTGTAGAATATGGTAATGATACAGAAGATACAGAAACCTGCAGTGGTGCATCGGAATCTAACACTGGTCTCCGAGGAGAAGCTAAAACCACAGACTGTTAGAAGAGTAATTCCTCCTGTACTTAATCCGGTATTGTGCCTTTGGTATTCAATTCCGATGCAATTGCTGTGTTTCATCGTCAATGTGAAGGATTCAGGGATAAAAAAACCTGCAGTTTTGCATCGGAAACTAATACTGGTCTCCCAGCAGAAGCTCAAAGCACAGACAATTAGAAGAGTCACTCATCTTGTACTTAAGTTAGCATTGTGCCTTTTATATTCAATCCCGGTGCAATTTCTGTGTTTTATCGTCAATGTGAAGGTCCAAAGGTAACAGAAAAACTGCAGTGGTGCATCGGAATCTAATACTGCCCTCCCAGGAGAAGCTAAAAGCACAGACTATTAGAAGAATAATTCCTCTTGTACTTAATCCGGCATTGTGCCGTTTGTATTCAATCTGGATGCAATCTCTGTGTTTCATCGTCAATATGAATGTCCAAGGGATGCAGAAAACCTGCAGTGGTGCATCGGAATCATATACTGGTCTTCCAGGAGAAGCTCAAAGCACAGACAATTAGAAGAGTCTCCCTTCTTGTACTTAAGTCGGCATTGCGCATTTGGATTCAATCCCAATGCAACTTCTGTGTTTCATGGTCAATGTGAAGGTCCAAGGGATACAGAAAACCTGCAGTGGTGCATGGGAATCTAGTACTTGTCTCCCAGGAGAATCTCAAATCACAGACAATTAGAACAGTCACTCATCTTGTACTTAAGTGGGCACTGTGCTTTTTATATTCAATCCCGATGCATTTTCAGTGTTTCATCATCAATGTGAAGGTCCAAGGGTAAAAGAAACCTGCAGTGGTGCATCGGAATCTAATACTGCTCTCCCAGGAGAAGCTAAAACCACACACTATTAGAAGATTAATTGCTCTTGTACTTAATCCGGCATTGTGCCTTTTGTATTCATCCCAATCCAGTTTCTGTGTTTCATCGTCAATGTGAAGCTCCAAGGGGTACAGAAAACCTTCAGTGGTGCATCGGAATCTAATACTGGTCTCCCACGAGAAGCTCAAAGCACAGACTCTTAGAAGAGTCACTCTTCTTGTACTTACGTCGGCATTGTGCCATTTGTATTCGATTCCGAACAATTTTTTGTGTTTTATCGTCAATGTGAAGGTCCAAGGGATATAGGAAACCTGCAGTGGAGCTTCGGAATCTAATACTGATTTCTCAGGAGGAGCTCAAGGCACAGACAATTAGGAGAGTCAACCTTCTTGTACTTACGTCGGCATTGTGCCTTTTGTATTCAATCCCGATGCAATTTCTGTGTTTCGTCGTCATTGTGAAGGTCCAAGGGATACAGAAAACCTGCAGTATCATTTGAGTTTAATACTGGTCTCCCAGGAGAAGCTCAAAGCACAGACCATTAGAAGAGTCACTCTTGTTGTACTTAAGTCAATATTGTGCCTTTTGTATTCAATCCCGATGCAATTTCTGTGTTTCCTCGTCAATGTCATGGTCCAAAGGATACAGAAACCCTGCAGTGGTGCATCGGAATCCAATACTGGTCTCCCAGGAGAAGCTCAAAGTACAGATAATGAGTAGAGTCACACTTCTTGTACTTAAGTAGGATTTGTGCCTTTTGTTTTCAATCCCGATGGACTTTCTGCGTTTCATCGTCAATGTGAAGGTCCAAGGGATACAGAAAACCTGCAGTGGTACATCGGAATTTAATACTGGTCTCCCAAGAGAAGCTCAAAGCACAGACAATTAGAAGAGTCACTCTTCTTGTACTTGTCGATATTGTGCCTTTTGTGTTCAATCCCGATGCAATTTCTGTGTTTCCTCGTCAGTGTCATGGTCCAAAGGATACAGAAACTCTGCAGTGAAGCATCGGAAACTAATACTGCTCTCCCAAGAGAAGCTAAAAGCACAGACTATTAGAATAGGCGCTCCTCTTGTACTTGTGCCAGCATTGTGCCTTTTGTATTCATCCCGATGCAATTTCTGTGTTTCATCGGCAATGTGAAGGCCCAAGTGATACAGACAAACCTGCAGTGGTGCATCGAAATCTAATACTGCTCTCCCAAGAGAAGCTAAAAGCACAGACTATTAGAATAGGCGCTCCTCTTGTACTTGTGTCGGCATTGTGCCGTTTTTATTCATCCCGATATAATTTCTGTGTTTCAACGTTAATGTGAAGGTCTTCGGATACAGCAAACCTGCAGTGGTGCATCGGAATCTAATACTGGTTTTAATTCCCAAGACATGTTTCACTGACGTTTCAACTTCATCAGTGGGTTTTTGTTATCTTGTAAACAAACAGAAAAATAATGCTTAATACTGGTACACACATAAACTTGATTTTTGGGGGATGACACCAAATGTATGTACACTATTCCTTATTAAAATAGACATTCCTCTTACATTATTCTTACTTAGCTCTACTGTTTTAATCACATGACAAAATTGTTACATAGTACAATGTTTATGAACATTCAGTTGCAATCTATAATTGTTTTAAGTATTCATTTACACTGTAGTATCTATTAATTAGTAGATATTTTTTAGGGTTCGACTAAAGATGTGGGGAAATTTGCATCATTTATTTCTTAAGGCAATCCTTTGTGCAGCTTTATTCCATACTACAATACATTATTTTGAGTTTTTAACTTGTTCTTCCATTTAGAAGTAACACTGAATTTGGTTCTGTGGTCATGTAGTGTATTGTTTTTGATTTACAGATTAAGATTTTTTCTAATGTTTATTATGCTGTCATAGATGTATGATGGAACTGTCAAAATTTCTAGCTTTTTGAATAATTATTCACAGTGTGCTCTGTCACAGCCATTTGTTATTATTCATACAGCTGTTTTCTGTATCTCAAAAATAGTCTGTGTGTTCCCAGCACTTACTTCCCCAAAAAACATTATCCCATAACTGAGGATTGAATACATATATCCAATGATCCAAAGTAGGCTACTTCAGGTTAGGTTGTTTTGGGGAAGGAGATCAGACAGTGATGTCATCGGTCTCATCGTATTAGGGAAGGACGGGGAAGGAAGTCAGCCATGCCCTTTGAAAGAAACCATCCCGGCATTTGCTTGGAGCAATTAAGGAAATCACGGAAAACCTAAATCAGGATGGCTGGACGTGGGATTGAACCGTCGTCCTCCCGAATGCGAGTCCAGTGTCTAACCACTGCGCCACCTCACTCGGTAATCTACTTTGAGGCATGAAATTCTGCATACAGGTGCAAGGATTCGAAGGGCATGAGATGCTGAAGATAGCTTCTTTGCCAAAATTCTCACATGTTCTGTCCATTTCAACTCACAATCTTCATTCATCCCCAAGATTTTGGATCTGACTTAATGTAGAACTTTTTGTTACCTACTTTAAAAATTTATGACTAGGCATGCCTATGGTTAACTAGTAGATGGCGGTATATATGGATATAGTGGTAAATTGCTCCATAAATACTGTGACGTAGAAGGTGTAGTTAGCTGAATGATGAAACTAACTTCAGTTAATGAATGTTTATTCAGCACTTGCACATACAAGAGCGTGGAGCGAACTGCCTGCAGCCAGACCATGTACAATAGATATACAGCTACAGAGCTTCACTCAAACCGAATATCAAAATTAAAATTGTATAGTGCAGGTAAGTTTTGAGGTCACAACCCTCCATGCAACAGTTTACTGTCATCACCACTACACCACAGGGTAACTCATCTTCTTCTGTGATGTTGCTCCCTCATGAAGATAACAGCATCTCGGTGTTACATCCTCCAAGTCCGGGAACGAGTCATTGGTCCTGCATTCTCTGACTCCCGATGACTGATGCTTGCCCTGTTGGTAATATTCCTAGAACTTCTTTTGCCACTACACTCTTTTTCATCTTTCTGCTTGTTGTCCGTCGCTGGAGCTTCGAATTAAACCTGGGTTTCAGGATTCTTGTAGGGCTTCATTCGAAGAATGTGGACCGTGCCTCTGACCTTTCGTCATCTTGTGTTGGGGTTGAGATCTGCAACTTCATAAGTAACATCAGTCACCTGTCTTACAAAATTATCAAGTGCAAAATAGCGCCTGAGGACCTTCTCAGAGAGACCAGCCTTCTGAATGGGAGTGAAGATCCAGACGAGGTCACCAGCCTGGTAGACAACAGGGTGGCAGCTCACGTCATACCTTCGGTGTTGGTTTCCTTGAGCCCACAGTGTGCAGTGTCGAGCTAACTGCCTAGCTTCCTCAGCTCTGGTTAACACGCGGCCGATGTAGTCGTCGTCCACGTTATCAGGATGCAACGGGGACACAGTTTCCATCATTGAGTCCACCTCACGCCCATACACCAGGAAAAATGGCGTAAATCCTGTGGTGTCTTGTTTGCCGGTGTTTTAGGCAAACGTCACCAATAGTAGCATCTCATCCCAGTTGCTCTGCCCAACAATGATGATAGCATGTTGGCCAAGGTCTTATTAAGGCATCCAGTAAGCTCATTAGTTTGTGGATGGTACGCAGTTGTCATTTTATGAGTAATATTGCACTGACGGTTTATCTCCATCACAAGTTTCGATTGAAAATCTTTCCCTTGATCCATAATTAACGACCTTGGGGCACCGTCTTCCACGATGAACTGGGTAACCTCGGATGTTTCGGCTGCTTTCATGGCTTTTGTAATGGCATAGCGTGTCAGATAATCAGTGCAAACAATAATACATCTATTGTCACTAGCAGACGTTGGAAATCGTCTGAGGAGGTCAATCATAACACGCTGGAAAGGCGTTTTGCTGGTGGAATTGGTATGAGTCGTCCAGGTGGTTTCTGAGGAATGGCCTTTCTCCTCTGGCACGCTCAACAATGCGACACATAGTGATGGACACTCCTAAATAAACCAGGCCAGAAAAATCTCTTGCAGATTCTATCGTATCTCTTAATAAATTCTAAACGTCCAGCCTCAGGTGTGTCATGGAATTTCTGTAGAACTTCTAAGCGCACGTGTTTAGGAATCACTGTTAGCAACCTCTTTCAAATTGGATCAAAGTTTTTCTTGCCAATCAATCAATTAACTACCTTAAATTGACCTTTCACATCCTCCGACTGATATAAGCCGTACTTCATCTGCTCAGCAGAGATATACTGGAGGGCAGCGAGACAGACACTATCGTCATTAAAGTCTTGACAGTCTTGCACATGTGTTCTTGAGAGACAGTCGGCACCTTGGTGTTTTCTTCCACTTTTGTAGACTATGGTAATGATACATAAGATACAGAAACCTGCAGTGGTGCTTCGGAATCTAACACTGGTCTCCCAGGAGAATCTTAAAGCACAACAATTAGAAGCGTAACTCCTCTTGTACTTGACTCGGCATTGTGCCCTTTGTATTCAATCCCGATGAAATTTCTGTGTTTCATCGTCAGTGTGAAGGTATAAGTGATACAGAAAACCTGCAGTGGTGCATCGGAATCTAATACCAGTCTCCCAGGAGAAGCTCAAAGCACAGACAATTAGAAGAGTCTCTCTTCTTGTACTTAAGTCAGCATAGTGCCTTTTGTATTCAATCCCGACGGAATTTCTGTGTTTCATCGCCAATGCGAAGGTCCAAGTTTTACAGAAAACCGGCAGTGGTGCATCGGATACTAATACTGGTCTCCCAGGAGGAGCTCAAAGCACAGACAATTAGAAGAGTCACTCATCTTGTACTTAAGTGGGCATTGTGCATTTGATATTCATTCCTGATGCAATTTCTGTGTTTCATCGTCAATGTGAAGGTCCAAGGGTAACAGAAAACCTGCAGTGGTGCATCGAAATCTAATACTGCTCTCCCAGGAGAACGTAAAAGCACAGACTATTAGAAGAGTAATTCCTCTTGTACTTAATCCGGCATTGTGCCTTTTGCATTCAGCCCGATGCAATTTCTCTGTTTCATCGTCAATGTGAAGGTCCTAGGGATACAGAACACCTGCAGTGGTGCATCGGAATCTAATACTAGTCCCCTAGGGAGAAGCTCAAAACACAGACTATTAGAAGAGTAACAAATCTCGTACTTGAGTCGGCATTGTGCTTTTTGTATTCAATCACGATGCAATTTCTGGGTTTCATCGTCAATGTGAATGTCCAAGGTGTACTGAAAACCTGCAGTGGTGCATCGGAATCATATACTGGTCTCCCAGGAGAAGCTCAAAGCACTAAATAGGGAAGAGTCACTCATCTTCTACTTAAGTCGGCATTGTGCCTTTTGTATTCAATCCCGATGCAATTTCTGTGTTTCATTGTCAATGTGAAGGACCAAGCGTACAGAAAACCAGCAGTGGTGCATCGGAATCATATTCTGGTCTCCCAGTAGAAGCTCAAAACACAGATTATTAGAGGAGTCACTCTTCTTGTACTGAAGTCGGCATTGTGCCTTTTGTATTCAATCCCGATGCAATTTCAACATTTCCTCATCCCTGTCATGGTATATAGGATACAGAAACCCTCGAGTGGTACATCGGAATCTATTACTGGTCTCCCAGGAGAAGTTCAAAGCACAGATAATGAGAAGAGTCACACTTCTTGAACTTAAGTAAGCATTGTACCTTTTTTATCCAAACCCGATGAAATTTCTGTGTTTCATCGTCAATGTGAAGGTACAAGGGATACAGAAAACCCGGAGAGCAGCATCGGAATCTAATACTGGTCTCCCAGGAGAAGCTCAAAGCACAGCCAATTGGAAAAGCACTCTTCATGTACTTACGTCGGCATTGTGTCTTTTATATTCAATCACAATCCAACTTCTGTGTTTCATCGACAATGTGAAGGTCAAGAGGTACAGAAAACCTGCAGTGGTGCATCATAACCTAATACCGGACCCCAGGAGAAACTCAAAGCACAGACAAATAGGAGAGTCACTCTTCTTGTACTTAAGTTCGCATTGTGCCTTCTGTATTCATTCCCGATGCAATTCCTATGTTTCATCGTCAATGTGAAGATCCAAGGGATACAAAAAATCTGCATTGGTGCATCGGAATCTAATACTGGTCTCCCAGGAGAAGCTCAAAATACAGCCAATTGGAAGAGTACTCTTCTTGTACTTACGTCGGCATTGTGCCTTTTATATTCAATCCCAATGCAACTGCTGTGTTTCATCGACAATGTGAAGGTCAAGAGGTACAGAAAACCTGCAGTGGTGCATCGGAATCAAATACCGGCCCCCTAGCAGAAGCTCAAAGCACAGACAAACAAGAGAGTTAATCTTCTTGTACATATATCGGCATTGTGCTTTTTTTTATTCAATCCCGATGCTATTTCTATGTCTCATCGTCAATATGAAGGTCCAGGGGAAACAGAAATCCTGTGGTGGTGCATCAGAATCTAATACTGGTCTCCCAGGAGAAGCTCAAAGCACAGACAATTAGAAGAGTCACTCTTCTTGTACTTAGGTCGGCATTGTGCCTTTTGAATTCAATCCCGATGCAATTTCTGTGTTTCCTCGTCAATGTGAAGGTCCAAATGATACAGAAACCCTGCAGTGGTCCATCGGAAGCTCATATTGGTCTCCCAGGAGAACCTCTTAGTACAGATAATGAGAAGAGTCACACTTCTTGTACATAAGTAGGATTTGGGCCTTTTCTATTCAATCCCGATGCAATTTCTGTGTTTCCTCGTCAATGTCGTGGTCCGAACAATACAGAAACACTGCAGTGGTGCATGGGAATCTAATACTGGTCTCCCAGGACAAGCTCAAAGCACAGATAATGAGAAAAGTCACACTTCTTCTACTTAAGTAGGCATTGTGCCTTTTGTATTCAATCCCGATTCATTTTCTGTGTTGCATTGTCAATGTGAAGTTCCAAGGGATACAGGAAACCTGCAGTGGTGCATCGGCATCTAATACTGGTCTCCCTGGAGAATCTCACAGCACAGACATAGAATAGTCTCCGTCCTCTTGAACTGAAATCGGCATTATGCCTTTTCTATTCAATCCCGATGCAATATCTCTGTTTCCTCGTCAATTTCATTGCCCAAAGGATACAGAAACCCTGCAGTGGTGCATCGGACTCTAATACTGGTCTCCCAGGAGAAGCTCAAGGTAAAGACACTTAGAAGAGTCACACTCCTTGTACTTCAGTGGGCATTGTCCCTTTTGCATTCAATCCCATTGCAATTTCTGTGTTTCATCGTCAATGGGAAAGTCCATGGGACACAGAAAACCTGCAGTGGTGCATCGGAATCTAATACTGGTCTCCCAGGAGAATCTCAAAGCACAGACAATTTGAAGAGTCACTCTTCTTGTACATACGTCGGCATTGTGCTTTTTGTATTCAATCCTGATGCTATTTTAATGTTTCATCGTCAATGTGATGGACCATGGGATACAGAAAACCTGCGCTGTTGCATCGGAATCTAATACTGTTCTCCCAGGAGAAGCACAAAGTACAGATAATGAGAAGAGTCACCCTTCTTTAACTTAAGTCGGCATTGTGCCTTTTGTATTCACTCCCGATGCAATCTCTGTGTTTACTCATCAATGTCATGTTCCAAAGGATACAGAATCCCTGCAGTAGTGCATCGGATTCTAATACTGGTCTCCCAGAAGAAGCTCAATGTACAGATAATGAAAACAGTCACACTTCTTGTACTTATCCAGGATTTGTGCCTTTTGTATTCAATCCAATTGAATTTCAGTGGTTCATCGTTAATGTGATGGTCCAAGGGATACAGAAAACCTGCAGTGGTGCATCGGAATCTAATAACGGTCTCCCAGTAGAAACTCAAAGCAAAGACAATTAGAGGGGTCACTTCTCTTGTACTTAAGTCGGCATTGTGCCTTTTCTATTTAATCCTGACGCTATTTCTATGTTTCATCGACAATGTGAAGGTCAAGAGGTACAGAAAACCTGCAGTAGTGCAACACAATCTAATACCGGTCCACCAGGAGAAGCTCGAATCACAGACAAATAGGAGAGTCACTCTTCTTGTACTTAAGTCGGCATTGTGCCTTCTGTATTCAATCCCGATGCAATTCCTATGTTTCACCTTCAATGTGAAGATCCAAGGGAACAGAAAACCTGCAGTGGTGCATCGGAATCTAGTACTGCTCTCCTAGGAGATGCACAAAGCACAGACAATTAGAAGAGTCACTTTTCTTGTAAATAAGTCGGCATTGTGCCTTTTGTATTCAATCCCGATGCAATTTCTGTGTTTCATCGTCAATGTGAAGGACCAAGGGATACAGAAAACCAGCAGTGGTGCATGGGAATCTAATACCGGTCTCTCAGGAGAAGCCAATCGCACAGACTATTAGAAGAGTAATTCTTCTTGTACTTAATCCGGCATTGTGCCTTTTGCATCCATCCCGATGCAAATTCTCAGTTTCATCTTCAATGTGAAGGTCCATGGGATACGGCAAACCTGCAGTGGTGCAATGGAATCTAATACTGGTCTCCCAGGAGAAGCTCAAATCACACACAATTAGAAGAGTCACTCTTCTTGTACATAAGTCGGCATTGTGCATTTTATATTCAATCCTGATGCTATTTCAATGTTTCATCAGCAATGTGATGGTCCATTGGATACAGAAAACCTGCGCTGTTGCATCGGAATCTAATACTGTTCTCCCAGGAGAAGCTCTAAGCACAGACAATGAATAGTCACCGTCATCTTGCACTTAGGTCGGCATTATGTCTTTTCTATTCAATCCCGATGCAATTTCTGGGTTTCATCGCCTATGTGAAGTATCAAAAGCTAAAATAACCTGAAGTGGTGCATCGGAATATGATGCTGGTCTTCCAGGAGAAGCTCAAAACACAGACAATTAGAAGAGCACTCTTCTTGTACTTGCGTGGGGATTATGCCGTTCGTATTCAATCCCGATGCAACATCTGTGTTTCATCGTTAATGTGAATGTCAAAGGAATAGAGAAAACCTGCAGTGGTGCATAGCAATCTAATACCGGTTTCCCAGGAGAAGCTCAAAGCACAGACAATTAGAAGAGTCACTCTTCTTGTACTTAAGTCGCCATTGTCCCTTTTGCATTCAATCCCGTTGCAATTTCTGTGTTTCATCGTCGATGGGAAAGTCCATGGGATACAGATAACCAGCAGTGCTGCATCGGAATCTAATACTGGTCTCCCAGGAGACGCTCAAGGCACAGAGAATTCGAAGAGTCACTCTTATTCTACTTAAGTCGGAATTGTGCCTTTTGTATTCAATCGCGATGCACTTTCTGTGTTTGATCCTCAATGTGAAGGTCCAGGGGATACAGAAATCCTGCAGTGGTGCATCGGAATCTAATAACGGTCTCTCAGGAGAAGCGTAAAGCACAGACAATTAGAAGCGTCACTTTTCTTGTACTGAAGTCGGCATTGTGCCTTTTGTATTCAATCCCGATTCAATTTCTGTGTTTCATGCTCTACGTGAAGGATTAAGGGATAAAAAATCCTGCAGTGGTGCATCGGCATCTAATACTGGTCAATCAGGAGCAGCTCAAAGCTCAGACATTGAGAAGTGTCGCTCGTTTTGTTCTTAACTTGGCATTGTGCCTTTGCAATTTCTGTGTTTACTCATCAATGTCATGTTCCAAAGTATACGGAATCCGTGCAGTGGTGCATCGGATTCTAATACTGGTCTCCCAGAAGAAGCTCAATGTACAGATAATGAAAAGAGACCCACTTCTTGTACTTATGTAGGATTTGTGCCTTTTGTATTCAATCCAATTCGATTTCTGTGGTTCATCGTTAACGTGAAGGTCCAAGGGATACAGAAACATGCAGTGGTGCATCGGAATCTAATAACGGTCTCCCAGGAGAAACTCTAAGCACAGAAAATTAGAAGGGTCACTTCTCTTTTACTTAAGTCGGCATTGTGCCTTTTGCATTCAATCCTGATGCTATTTCTATGTTTCATCGTCAATGTGAAGGTCCAGGGGATACAGAAAACCTAACGTGGTGCATCGGAATCATATACTGGTCACCCAGGAGTAGCTCAATGCTCAGACAATGAACAGTCTCCATCCTCTTGTACTTATGTAGGCATTGTGCCATTTGTATTCAATCCCAATGCAACTTCTGTGTTTCGTCGTCAATGTGAAGGTCCAAGGGGTAAAGAAAACCTACAGTGGTGTATCGGAATCATATATTGGTCTCCCAGGAGATGCTAAAAGCACTAAAAATGAGAAGAGTCACTCTTCTTGCACTTAAGTCACCATTGTGCCTTTTCTATTCAATCCCGATGCAATTTCTGTGTTTCATCGTCAATGAGAAGGTCCAGGGGATACAGAAAACCTGCAGTGGTGCATCAGAATCAAATACTGATTTCCCAGGAGAAGCTCAAGGCACTGACAATTCGAGAAGTCATCTTTCTTGTACTTAAGTCATCATTTTGCCTTTTGTATTCAATCCTGATGCAATATCTGTGTTTCCGCGACAATGTCGTGGTCCAAAGGACACACAATCCCGGCAGTGGTGCATCGGACTCCAATACTGGTCTCGAGAAGAAGCTCAAAGTACAGTTAGTGAAAAGAGTAACCCTTCTTCTACTTAAGTAGGATTTGTGCCTTTTGTATTCAATCCCGATTCAGTTTCTGTTGTTCATCGTTAATGAAAAGGTCCAAGGGATACAGAAATCCTGCAGTGGTGCATTGGAATCTAATACTGGTCTCCCAGGAGAAGCTCAAAGCACAAACAATTAGAAGAGTCACTCTTCTTGTATTTAAGTCGGCATTGTGCCTACTGTATTTAATCCCAATGCAATTTCTGTATTTCTTCGTCTATGTGAGGGTCCAAGGAATACAGAAAACCTGCAGTGGTGCCTCTAAATCTAATACTGATGTCCCAGGAGAAGCTAAAGTCACAGACAATTAGGAGAGTCACCCTTCTTGTACTTAAGTCGGCATTGTGCCTTATGTATTCAATCCCGATGAAGTTTCTGAGTTTCATCGTCAGTGGGAAGGACCAAGGGATACAGAAAATCTGCAGTGGTGCATCGGAATCTAATACTGGTCTCCCAGGAGAAGCTCAAAGCACAGATAGTGAGAAAAGTCACACTTCTTCTACTTAAGTAGGCACTGTGCCTTTTGTATTCAATCCCGATGCAATTTCTGTGTTTCATCGTCAATGTGGAGGTCCATGGGATACAGAATATCTGCAGTGGTGCATCGAAATATAATACTGCTTTCTCAGGAAAAGCTCAAAGCACAGACAATGAAAAGAGTCGCTCTTTTTAAACTTAAGTCAGCATTGTGCCTTTTGCATTCACTACCGATGCAATTTCTGTGTTTCATCATCAATTTGACGGTCCAGGGGATACAGAAAACCTGCAGCGGTGCATCGAAATCTAATACTGATTTCCCAGGAAAAGTTCAAGGCACAGACAATTAGGAGCGTCACCCTTCTTGTACTTAAGTCTGCATTGTGCCTTTTGTATTCACTCCCGATGCAATTTCTGTGTTTCATTGTCAATTTGACGGTCCAGGGGATACAGAAAACATGCAGTGGTGCATCGAAATCTAATACTGATTTCCCAGGAAAAGCTCAAGGCACAGACAATTAGGAGCGTCACCCTTCTTGTACTTAAGTCTGCATTGTGCCATTTGTACTCAATCCCGATGCAACTACTGTGTTTCATCGCCAATGTGAAGGTCCAAGGGATGCAGAAAAGCTGCAGTGGTGCATTGTAATCTAACACTGCTCTCCCAGGAAAAACTCAAATCACAGAAAATGAGAAGAATCACACTTCTTGTACTTAAGCCGGCATTGTGCCTTTTGTATTCAATCCCGATGCAATTTCTGTGTTTCATCGTCAATGTGAAGGTCCAAGGGATACCGAAAACCTGCAGTGGTGCATCAAAATCTAATACTGCTCTCTCAGGAAGTGCTCAAACCACAGACAATGAGAAGAGTCGCTCTTTTTAAACTTAGGTCGGCATTGTGCCTTTTGTATTCACTCCCGATGCAATTTCTATGATTCATCATCAATGCGAAGGTCCAGGGGATACAGAAAACCTGCGGTGGTGCATCGGAATCTGATACTGGTATCCCAGGAGAAGCTGAAATCACGGACTATTAGAAGAGTCACTCTTCTTGTACTTAAGTCGGCATTGAGCCTTTTTTATTCAATGTGGATCAATTTCTGTCTTTTATCGTCACTTTGAAGGTCCAATGGTAACAGAAAAAGGCAGTGGTGCATCGGAATCTAATACCGTTCTCCCAGGAGAAGCTCAAAACACAGACAATTAGTAGAGTCACTCTTCTTGTACTGAAGTCGGCATTGTGCGTTTTGTACTCAATCCCGATGCAATTTCTGTGTTTCCTCGTAAATGTCATGGTCCATACAATATACAGAAATTCAGCAGTGGTGCATCGTAATCTAATAACTGTCTCGCAGGAGAAGCTCAAAGCACAGACAATTAGAAGAGTCACTCTTCTTGTACTTAAGTCGGCATTGTGCCTTTTTTATTCAATGAGGATCAATTTCTGTGTTTTATCGTCAATTTGAAGGTCCAATGGTAACAGAAAAAAGCAGTGGTGCATCGGAATCTAATACCGCTCTCCCAGGAGAAGCTCAAAACACAGACAATTAGTAGAGTCACTCTTCTTGTACTGAAGTCGGCATTGTGCGTTTTGTACTCAATCCCGATGCAATTTCTGTGTTTCATCGTTAATGTGAAGGTCCTATGGTTACAGGAAATCTTCAGTGGTGCATCGTAATCTAATGCTGCCCTCACAGATAAAGCTCAATACACCGAAAATGAGAAGTGTCTCTCTTCTTGTACTGTAGTCGGCATTGTGACTTTTGTATTTAATCCCAATGCAATTTCTGTGTTTCCTCGTAAATTTCATGGTCCATACGATACAGAAACTCAGCAGTGGTGCATCGTAATCTAATAACGGTCTCGCAGGAGAAGCTCAAAGCACAGACAATTAGAAGAGTCACTCTTCTTGTACTTAAGTCGGCATTGTGTTTTGTGTATTCAATCCCGATGAAGTTTCTGTGTTTCATCGTCAGTGGGAAGAACCAAGGGATTCACAAAACCTGCAATGGTGCATCGGAATCTAATACTGGTCTTCCAGGAGAAGTACAAACACAGATAATTAGAAGAGTCACTCTTCTTGTACGTTATGCGTCATTGTGCTTTTTGAATTCAATCCCGATGCTGTTTCTGTGTTTCCTCGTCAATGTCATCGTCCAAAGGATACAGAAACCCTGCAGTGGTCCATCGGAATCTAATACTGGTCTCCCAGGAGAAGCTCAAACACAGACAATTAAAAGGGTCATTCTTCTTCGCCTTAAGTCGGCATTGTGCCTTTTGTCTTCATTCCCGATGCGATTTCTGTGTTTCCTAGTCAATGTCGTGGTTCAAAGGATACAGAATCCCTGCAGTGGTGCATCGGAATTTAATACTGGTCTCTAAGGAGAAGCTCAAATTCACTGAAAATGAGAAGACACACTCTTCTTGTACTTACGTAGGCATTGTGCCTTTTGTATTCAATCCCGATGCAATTTCTGTGTTTCATCGTCAAAGTGAAAGTCCAAGGGATATGGAAACCTGCAGTGGCGCATTGGAATCTAATACTGGCCTCCCAGGAGAAGCTCAAAGCACAGACAATTAGAAGAGTCACTCTTCTTGTACTTAAGTCGGCATTGTGCCTTTTGTATTCAATCCCAATGCAATTTCTGTGTTTCCTAGTCAATGTCATGTTCCAAAGGATACAGAATCCCTGCAGTGGTGCATCGGAATCTAATACTGGTCTCCCAGGAGAAGCTCAAAGCGCAGACAATTATAGGAGTCACACTTCTTCGCCTTAAGTTGGCATTGTGTCTTTTGTCTTCAGTTCCGATGCAATTTCTGTGTCTCATCGTCAATGTGAAGTTCAAAGGGATTCAGAAAACCTGCAGTGGTGCATCGGAATTTAATACTGGTCTCCCAGGAGAAGCTCAAATTCACTGAAAATGAGAAGAGGCACTCTTCTTGTACCTACGTAGGCATTGTGCCTTTTGTATTCAATTCCGAAGCAATTTATGTGTTTCGTCGTCAATGTGAAGGTCCAAGGGATACAGAAAAATTGCCTTGGTGCATCGGAATCATATACTGGTCTCCCAGTAGAAGCTCAAAACACAGACAATTAGAAGAGTCACCCTTCTTGTACTTAAGTCGGCATTGCGCATTTTGTACTCAATCCCGATGCTACTTCTGTGTTTCATCGTTAATGTGAAGGCCCAGGGGATACAGAAACCTGCAATGGTGCATCGGAATCTAATACTGGTCTCCCAGGAACAGCACAATGCACAGACAATTAGAAGAGTGACTTTTCTTGTACTTAATGCGGCATTGTGCCTTTTGTATTCAATCCCGATGCTATTTCTGTGTTTCCTCGTCAGTGTCATCATCCAAAGGATACAGAAACCCTGCAGTGGTGCATCGGCATCATATACTGGTCTCCCAGGAGAAGCTTAAAGCACAGACAATCAGAAGAGTCACTCTTCTTGTACTGAAGTCGGTATTGTGCCTTTTGTATTTAATTCCGATGCAATTTCTATGTTTCATCGTCAATGTGAAGGTCCAAGGGATACAGAAAAACTGCAGTGGTACATCGGAATCTAATACTGGTCTCCCAGGAGAAGCTTAAAGCACAGACAATCAGAAGAGTCACTCTTCTTGTACTGAAGTCGGCATTGTGCGTTTTGTATTCAATCTCGATGTAATTTCTGTGTTTCATCGTCAATGTGAAGGTCCAAGGGATACAGAAAACCTGCAGTGGTGCATCAGAATCTAATACCGGTCTCCCAGGCGAAGCTCAAGTCTCAGACAATTAGAACAGTCACTCTTCTTGTACTTAAGTCGGCATTGTGCCTTTTGTATTCAATCCCGATGCAATTTCTGTGTTTCGTCATCAATGTGAAGTTCCAGTGGATACAGAAAATCAGCAGTGGTGCATCGGAATCTAATACTGGTTTTTATTCCCCAGACATGTTTCACTGACGTTTCAGCTTCTTCAGTGGGTTTTTTGTTATCGTGTATAAAAACAGAAAAATAATGTTTTACAGCTGGTACACACATAAATTTGAATTTTTTACAAAGGAAACATCTTGTTATGCCTCAAAAATCAATTTATGTGGAATTTAGTGGATTCTTGTTTGAAATTGCGGTTTAAGACAGTGATTAACGCAATCTATAATTGTTTTGAATATTCATTTACACTGTAGTATCTATTAATTAGTAGATAATTTTTAGTCTTTGACTAAAGATGTGGGGATATTTGCATCATTTATTTCTTGTGGCAACCCATTATGCAATTTTATTCCATACTATAATACATTACTTTGAGTTTTTAACTTGTTCTTCCATTTGGAAGTAACACTGATTTTGGTTCTGTTGTCATGTATTGTATTGTTTTGGATTTACAGATTAAGATTTTTTCTTATATTTATTATGCTGTCATAGATGTATGTTGGAACTGTCAAAATTTCTAGCTTTTTGAATAATTATTCACAGTGTGCTCTGTTACAGCCATTTGTTATTATTCATACAGTTGTTTTCTGTATCTCAAAAATAGTCTGTGTGTTCCCAGCACTTATTCCCCCAAAAAACATTATCCCATAACTGAGGATTGAATTCATATATCCAATGATCCAAAGTAGGCTACTTTGGGTTGGGATGTTCTGGGGAAGGAGACCAGACAGCAAGGTCATCAGTCTTATCAGATTAGGGAAGGATGGGGATGGAAGTCGGCCATGCCCTTCGAAAGAAAACCATCCCGGCATTTGCTTGGAGCAATTTAGGGAAATCACGGAAAACCTATATCAGGATAGCCGGACATGAGATTGAACCGTCGTCCTCCCGAATGCAAGTGCAGTGTCTAACCACTGCGCCACCTCACTCGGTAGGCTACTTTGAGGCAAGAAATGCTGCACACAGGTGCAAGGATTCACAGGGCATGAGATGCTGAAGATAGCTTCTTTGCCAAAATTCTCACATGCTCTGTCCATTTCAACTCACAATCTTCATTCATCCCCAAGATTTTGGATCTGACTTAATGTAGAACTTTTTGTTACCTACTTTAAAAATTTATGACTAGGCATGCCTATGGTTAACTAGTAGATGGCGGTATATATGGATGTGGTGGTAAATTGCTTCATAAATACTGTGACGTAGAAGGTGTAGTTAGCTGAATGATGAAACTAACTTCAGTTAATGAATGTTTATTCAGCACTTGCACATACAAGAGCGTGGAGCGAACTGCCTGCAGCTAGACCATGTACAATAGATATACAGCTACAGAACTTTACTGAAACCGAATATCAAAATTAAAATTGTATAGTGCAGGTGAGTTTTGAGGTCACAACCCTCCATGCAACAGTTTACTGTCATCACCACTACACCACAGGGTAACTCATCTTCTTCTGTGATGTTGCTCGCTCATGAAGATAACAGCATCTCGGTGTTACATCCTCCAAGTCCGGGAACGAGTCATTGGTCCTGCATTCTCTGACTCCCGATGACTGATGCTTGCCCTGTTGGTAATATTCCTAGAACTTCTTTGGCCACTACACTCTTTGTCATCTTTCTGCTTTTTGTCCGTCGTTGGAGCTTCGAATTAACCCTGGGTTTCAGGATCCTTGTAGGGCTTCTTTCGAAGGATGTGGACCATGCCTCTGATCTTTCGTCATCTTGTGTTGGAGTTGAGATCTTCAACTTCATAAGTAACATCAGACAACTGTCTTACAACCTTATAAGGTGCAAAGTAGCGCCTGACGAGCTTCTCAGAGTGACCAACTTTCTGAATGGGAGTGAAGATCCAGACGAGGTCACCAGCCTGGTAGACAACAGGGTGGCAGCTCACGTCATACCTTCGGTGATGGTTTTCTTGAGCCCACAGCGTGCAGAGTTGAGCTAAATGCTTATCTTCCTCAGCTCTGGTTAACACGCGGCCGATGTAGTCGTCGTCCACGTTATTAGGATGCAACGGAAACCAGTGTCCATCATTGTACCCACCTCACGCCCATACACCAGGAAAAATGGCGTAAATCCTGTGGTGTCTTGTTTGGCGGTGTTTTAGGCAAACGTCACGAAAAGTAGCATCTCATCCCAGTTGCTCTGCCCAACAATGATGATAGCATGTTGGCCAAGGTCTTATTAAGGCATTCAGTAAGCCCATTAGTTTGTGGATGTTAGGCAGTTGTCATTTTATGAGTAATGTTGAACTGACGGTTTATCTCCGTCACAAGTTTCGATTGAAAAACTTTCCCTTGATCCATAATTAACGACCTTGGGGCACCGTCTTCCACGATGAACTGGGCAACCTAGGATGCTTCGGCTGCTATCATGGCTTTTGTAATGGCATAGCGTGTCAGATAATCAGTGCAAACAATAATACATCTATTGTCACTAGCAGACGTTGGAAATCGTCTGAGGAGGTCAATTCTAACACGCTGGAAAGGCGTTTTGCTGGTGGAATTGGTATGAGTCGTCCAGGTGGTTTCTGAGGAATGGCCTTTCTCCTCTGGCACTCTCAACAGTGCGACACATAGTGATGGACGCTCCTAAATAAACCAGGCCAGAAAAATCTCTTGCAGATTCTATCGTATCTCTTAATAAATTCTAAACGTCCAGCCTCAGGTGTGCCATGGAATTTCTGTAGAACTTCTAAGCGCACGTGTTTAGGAATCACTGGTAGCAACCTCCTTCCAAATGGATCAAAGTTTTTCTTGCAAATCAATTCATGAACTACCTTAAATTGACCTTTCACATCCCCTGACCGATATAAGCCGTACTTCATCTGCTCAGCAGAGATATACTGGAGTGCAGCGAGACAGACACTATCTTCATCAAAGTCTTGACGGTCTTGCACATGTTTTCTTGAGAGACAGTCGGCATCTTGGTGTTTTCTTCCACTTTTGTAGATTATGGTAATGTCATGCTCTTGAAGACGTAGTGCCCACCTGGCGAGTCATCCTGTTGGATCCTTAAGACCTGGCAACCAACAAAGTGAACGATGGTCATTAACAACTGTGAATGGCGTTCCGTAGAGATATTATCGAAATCTGCCCATGGCTCAGTTCGCAGCAAGACATTCTGTTTCTGTAGTTGAGTAGTTTCTCTTGGCTTTTGTAAGTGTCCTAGAAGCATAGTGTCCTAGAAGCTCAGCTGTTCTGCAATTAACGGCTCAGCGTTTGCTATGTAAATGCATCTTGGAAGGATCTGCGGTTCTTGGCAACAGTTAACTATCTACATTTCACCAAATCTGTTCCTAAACGAGACGACAGAGGCTGGGATGACGAAGTTATTCTCCAGTGGTATGCTTCTCTTACATTCCACTACAGGATCCACGGGTTGATGCATGGCATGACACATGACAGTTACCTTTCTAGAGCTGACCGCAGGAATGATCACTTCATCCAGCGCACGAAGTCTCCACACACTTGGATGCGTATCTTTCTGTTCACAGTATCTCATCTCGTCTAGCATAATCTTCGAGCGACCACAATCTATAATTGCCTGAGAAGCTTTCAAAAAGGCCCATCCGAGAATAATGTCGCGACTACACTCTTGTAAGATGATGAATTCTAAGGGCTGTGCAGGGCCACTTATACCCACATGAATGGTACATCTTCCTGTAGGTTTTACATATTTCCCATTGGCCACCTTCAGCAGAGATGTTTTTCTGTCGACGAATACGGTTTTCTGCAGAGGGCGACGGTACTTCTCCGAAATAAGTGAATATGATGCTCCAGGGTCCACAAGAGCTTGGGCTGGTTGGCCATCCATGAGGATATCGACGTAGGTTCCTATCATTTTTGTAGTGATCGACTGTGGAGGATTTTTCTCTTCAGCTGCCTCACCTACAAGGAAGGTCGGACCCATTAGTTTTCCAAGTTGCAGCAGCTAGGTGATCGGCTGGAACTTCGAAACGGTGATGGAGACCTTGATCGGCGTGTTGGGGAGCGTCCTCTCCAGTGGCCAGCTTGTGGCAATGGTGACCTAAATCATTCTGCACCCACATCTTTTTGCTCATCTTTGTCGTCCCGGAGTTGGCATTGGCTAAGATCGGTCTGCTGTCATCTGCCACCTTTCTCGACAATAGCGCATCACATGTCCCAGTCGTCTGCAGTGGAAACATAATGGTTGGCTATCCTGGGTCTTCCATCCTTCAGTCTTCCTTGGTGCCAAGACAGCTTCCTCATGCGGCGTTGTAGGAACGTAACTCCACCTAGGTCTTGACTTTTCCACTGTTTTAAAGGAAAATGAAGGACGAGAGATTGGGTTTGATGTCTGTTCCACATCCTCCCTTATGACCTCTTGAAGTATCTCGGTTTTTTGCTCTCCATGCAATCCAAGTGCCTTCTGAACTTCCTCTCTCACCATCTGACTAAGAACACTTGTGAAATCAGTTGCTTCCTCCATCACAGACATCAATACGATGTTTGGAAGCCGTTCAAACTTCTTGCGTCCAGTGACAACGTATTCTGAGCATATACCAGACATGTTCATATACAGTCCCCTGCCATTGCTAGTAGATAAAATGTATATTTCTTCTTTTTTCTTTGATGCTTGTTTCTCTAACTTGTGTTCCATGTTTTCACATGTTGCACTAACAAGATTTCTACATTTAAAAGTACTTGGTGGTAATGAGTTTTCTCTTGCACTTTTTTGGTCAGTAGTTCTTTATGAGCAATTTCCTACAGCACTGACATTTTCCTTCCATGCACCCGTGTGCAGCATTTCATGCCTCAAAGTAGCCTACTTTGGATATACGTATTCAGTCCTCAGTTATGGGATAATGTTTTGGGGAATAAGTGCTGGGAACATGCAGACTATTTTCAAGATACAGAAAACAGCTGTATGAATAATAACAAATGGCTGCAACAGGGCACACTGTAAATAATTATTCAAAAAGCTAGAAATTTTGACAGTTCCATCATACATCTATCACAACATTATATATATATATATATATATATATATATATATATATATATATATATATATATAAATCTTAATCTATAAACCACAAACAATACAATACATGACCACAGAACCAAAATCAGACAGTGTTACTTCTAAATGGAAGAACAAGTTAAAAACTCAAAGTAATGTATTATAGTAT
Source organism: Schistocerca piceifrons (assembly GCF_021461385.2). Taxonomy (NCBI): domain Eukaryota; kingdom Metazoa; phylum Arthropoda; class Insecta; order Orthoptera; family Acrididae; genus Schistocerca; species Schistocerca piceifrons. The sequence goes on from NC_060143.1 coordinate 566,488,854, forward strand.
GGAATAAACTTGCACAATAGATTGCCACAAGAAATAAAAGATGCAAAAATCCCCACATCTTTACTCAAAGCCTTAAAAAAATCTACTAATTAACAGATATGACAGCGTAAATGAATATTTAAAATAATTATAGATTGCAATTTAATGTTCATAAACATTGTACTATGTAACAATTTTGTGATGTGATTAAAACAGTAGAACTAAGTACAGAATACTGTAAGAGGAATGTTTATTTTAATAAGGAATAGTGTACATACATTTGGTGTCATCCCCAAAAACTCAAATTTATGTGTGTACCAGTAGTAAAACATTATTTTTCTGTTTTTATACAAGATAACAAAAAACCCACTGATGAAGTTGAAACGTCAGTGAAACATGTTTGGGGAATAAAAATTAAAATCGTGTTTTGCTCAGATTGGACCCCATCCAAAAAACAAATCTGTTTGTAAGCTAACACTGACAGAAGAACTTGAACCTTGAGATGATTATTTGGATTTATTGTTTTCACAAGCAATACAACTTTCAATACATATATGCCGCATTAACTAATACTATGTGGAAGATTGTGTGTGTGTGTGTGTGTGTGTGTGTGTGTGTGTGTGTGTGTGTGTGTGTGTGTGTGTGTAAGATTTTGTGTGTGTGTGTGTGTGTGTGTGTGTGTGTGCATGTATTTTCAAAAATAAAAAACAGGTTCTGACATGGTTCGCTAGGTTTACCACCACAAAACAATTCTAACAACTTTTCTCTGTAAAGTTAGATTGGTTTAGATTAGTACTTGTTTTATAGATGATGAATATGACACTTTGTAACAAGTGAGGTTAATAAATGTGTCTATACAAGCTATTACATTTCACAAAATATTACATGACACAGGTTGGGGGAGTTACCCATTTACTATGTCCAAAAATTCATCTAATGAGTGGAAGGAGTTGCCATTAATAAATTCTTTTAATTTCCTTTTAAATGCTATATGGCTATCTGTCAGACTTTTGATGCTATTAGGTAAGTGATCAAAGACTTTTGTGGCAGCATAATTTACTCCCTTCTGAGCCAAAGTTAAATTTAACCTTGAATAGTGAAGATCATCCTTTCTCCTAGTGTTGCAGCCATGTACACTGCTATTACTTTTGAATTTGTTCAGATTGTTAATAATAAATTTCATAAGTGAATATATATATATATTGTGAGGCTACAGTGAAGATCTCTAGCTCTTTAAGTAAGTCTGCAGGATGATCTTGGATGAGCTCCAGCAACTATTCTGATTACACACTTTCGTGCAATGAACACTCTTTTACTCGATGATGAGTTACCCCAGAATATGATGCCATATGAAAGCAGAGAGTGAAAATGGGCATGGTAACCTAATTTAGTGAGATGTATATTGCCAAAATTTGCAGTGACCCTAATAGCATAAGTAACTCATCAATGCATGCACCTAGAAATTTTGAATGTTTTTCCTTAGCTACCTATTTCTGATTGAAGTCTACATTTATTAATGGTGTCATTCCATTTACTGTGTAGAACTGTATGTACTGTGTTTTGTCAAAGTTTATTGAGAGCCCATTTGCAGAGAACCACTTAATCATTTTCTGAGAAACATTGTTTACAATTTCACCAGTTAATTCTTGTCTGTTGGGTGTGATAGCTGCTTGTATCATCGTTAATAATGTACTTCAGTTGGATTGCTTTGTTGAACTCCATATTTCTACAATATAGTTTAAATGTGATGAGAATAATGAATGATGAACAGTGAACATGTATCATTACAATATTAGCTAATCATGTTTATGGAAAATATGTTTTTTGACAGCTTACTGGCTAAGGAACCTGTATGCATGTCCCATTTAAGGTTATCCTGGATTGTGAATCCCAAGAACTTTGTCTATTCTATTGGTTATTATGGTCACTTTTCCATTCAATAAAGTATCTCCAGCACATCAAGAGACTGAAGTCATTAAGTTAGTTTCACAGTAGTCTTCTTTTGCTGTGGAAAAGAACCGGACCTGAACACCCTAAAGATGATTAACATTATAAAACATCATAACATTATAAAACATCTCTTTTCATAATTATTTAGTTCTGATTTTATAATGGCAATAATGCCAATTATGTATTCTTACTACATTAAATTAATTGATAAAGAGAGTAGTCTTGCATTAACAGTAAACCATAGATGTACATGATTTGTGGCTCCCATTCCTTTATATTTACAAATTCCTTACTATTTACTTCAAATCAGTCACAGCAACCACAGTCATGTGCTCTTTTACTGTGTTGTCAATTTTATTTCATTGAATATATTTGAAAAGCAGTGTCAGATGCTGCAGAGACATGGTATTCACTCCACCTTGGCTGGTATCCATCACAGACTCTTCTTATCCATTCACTGGAGATGGCGATACCAACTTAATACTTTGCTGTCTATGGCATTCAGAGTAGTGCCTTTGTTCCCATATTTTCCCATATTCTGTCATTTATGACATGTTGCAATCTGGGGATGTGACAACTTTGCCAAAAGTTTATCTTAAGGGATATCAATTTATTTTTCTCCTTTTTGGTGACCTCCCATATTGCAGAACCATATGTAATGATATTGTCTACATTTGATCTGTACAGCACAAGCCCAAGTATTTAAATGTACATTTTTAACTTTTCAGAATCCTACATCTAAATCTTCAATCATCTTCACCCACTACCTCGTACTCTGTCCTTTTTGTGTTTATTGCCTTTCACAATTTTGAGTATTCTACATGCAGTTTTCTGAAAATGTAACCGGGGTCATCTTTGTCTACCATTACCAAGACCTGGCGGCCAGTGAAATGTGAAGTATAGAGCATTTCTTTTCCTACAAGGTTTCCCATTCCACAACAGTTCCTCTTCCAGTTTTGCATAACATTTTTTAACTATACTTTAAATAAAGTTGGCGATAATGAGCACACTTATCTTAAACTCTTATTTACAGAGAATTCTTGGGAAATTTTGTTTGCTACATAAACAACACTGTTGCAACCACCATATAAATTCTTTACTTACTGAACCTACTTATTACTGGTACCAAAATTTTGCATTGGTACCCACAACTTACTTAGTGGGACTGTATTATATGTATTTGCAGATCTATTCAATGAGCTTTCTAAGAGAGAACATGCAATCTGATCAAGAGCATCCTTTTCTAAACTCATTTTGGTCCTCCAGCTCCATGATTTGCACTCCTATATTATGCTTTATTACTTTACTGTACAATCATGCTATTGTACAAGCAATGCTAATTCCTCCATAATTTGCACAGCTGCATCAGCTTCATTAATATGGATGAAATATTTGGCTTTTTGTGGTGTCACCGCCAGACACCACACTTGCTAGGTGGTAGATTAAATCGGCCGCGGTCCATTTAGTACATGTCGGACCCGCGTGTCGCCACTGTGATCACAGACCTAGCGCCACCACAAGGCAGGTCTCGTGATACGAACAAGGACTCGCCCCAGTTGTACGGACGACCTAGCTAGCGACTAGATGTACGAAGCCTTTCTCTCTCATTAGCCGAGAGACAGAATAGCCTTCAGCTAAGTTAATGGCTACGAACTAGCAAGGCGCCATTAGCCTTACAGTGATTGTAATTAAAGTCTCCTGTGTATAGTCAAGAGCGATATACCACAATGATTGATTAAAGGTAAGTATTAATCCAGCTACGTACTTTTCTTCATAGCATTAATTACGTAGCCTGTTCCAGTACTTCACGCCCGTCTGCGTTAGTCTAGCGTGCATTTTCAGCCATCTCGATCTACAAGGTGTTGGCCCAGCAGCCGACACATCACATGGCGACGAGTCTACAAAGGATCTTGTCTTTTACTTTGCCCTGATTTATTTGTGTCATGGCTTCGCCAGATGTACTGTCCGAATTTTATCGCTTGCAGAATCAGCAGACGCAGGCGTTATTGGATGCCCTTGGACAGCTCGTCCAGGGTCAACATGCCATTCAAACCGATGCGGCCGCCGCCGCTTCACCGGTACCGCAGCCACAACCTGCCGTTGCACCACCGTTTCGCAGTTTTAATGAAACCCACGAGACTTGGCAGGAATGGTCCCGACAGTTCGGCTTCCATCTCGCCGCCTACAGAATTCAAGGTAATGAGCGGCAGCCGTTTTTGCTTTCTTGTGTCGGCGTGTCCACCTACCGTGTGATAGTGAAATTGTTTCCCCGACGCGACGTAGCAACTCTGTCCTACGAGGAAATTTTGTCTGCTTTAGATGCCTATTTCAAAGAAACAGGTAATGTGGTTGCAAAACGGTATACGTTTTTTCGTACAAAACGTACGGCCGGTCAAACTAATAGGGAGTGGGTAGCAACATTGCAAGGACTTACTAGGGACTGTGCCTTTGACTGTGACTGTGGTCTTTCTTATTCAGATACAATGGTACGTGATGCAATTGCACAGAACGTTTCTGATGTTCGCATACGGGAGCACATTTTGAAACTAGTTAATCCCTCCCTTCAACAAGTGATAGACATATTGGATAGACAAGACACACTTGACTGTGCTCAGGAATCTTTTGAAACTTCGCCAGCAGTGTGTAACATTAACCGGTCCGCTGGGCGAGCTGCGCGGCCCGGTCAACTGCCCTCGCGCAAACAAACGCAGCTGCCACCGCGCTCTAAGCCACGTGTGCCGCGCCAGCCCACAAATGAAGTGAAATCATGCCCGCGGTGTGCTACTAGACATTCGCGTGAACATTGCCCGTCACGCCAAGCTATTTGCTTTTTCTGCAATAGGAAAGGACATGTTCAAAGTGTTTGCCAGAAAAAGCTCTGATCAGACAATCACAATCATTCCAGGCCCTTTGCTTCGCGCCAGAATCGAACCAAGGACCATCAGGATCGTGGACCTTCGCCCATGGACATTCATGTCGTTCATTTCACTTCGTCCAGTGACACTTTCTCTAACAGTGACTGTGTTCGTCCCACAAAAACTGTGCGTCGACGTCGCCGGAAATCACGTCAATTAGCAAGTGATTCTGTACCAGTGTCTGTTCAAATTGCACAAAACAGTCGCTCTTGTCGTCAGCAGGACAATAAACTTTTTGTGGACTTAGACTTTGAAGGCAAAGTGATACCATTCCAGCTCGATACCGGAGCTGCAGTTTCATTGCTCAATCACGACACGTACAAACAACTGGGCGCACCTCCGTTGCGTGCCGCAACTGTGTAGTTAAAAAGTTATTCCAGACAGACAATTCCTGTGTTAGGACAGTGCACTCTTTTTGCAACATTTAAAGGACAAACAAAACTTGTGTCGTTTTACGTTCTTCGTTCTTCTACTGCAGTGAACTTGTTTGGCTTAGATTTATTTCAGTTGTTTCACATGTCTATTGTCAATCAGGTGCTATCAGTGAATCAAACTGTACCTACGGACAGTGTTTCCAGATTATGTGAAGAATTTGCAGACATTATTACACCGGGCTTAGGTTGCGCTAAAAACTGTGAAGCACAATTGGAACTGAAGGTCAACGCGCCACCGAAATTTTTCAGAGCGCGCAATGTTCCTCACGCATTGCGTCGTGAGGTCGCCAGAACATTCCACGATTTCGAATAACAAGGTGTGAGTGGATTGGCGCAATGCCTCTTCTCTTTCAGCTCCGCTTCATCGCGTACGCCGTGCAGGTGTTCCGTTTCTATGGACGACGGAATGCGAGAGCGCCTTCCGCCAGTTGCAATCGGCGTTGCTTTCTAATACTTGCCTCACGCCTTTCGATCCCCAGAAACCCCTTTTGTTGATGGTAGATGCATCAGATTTCGGGATCGGTGCTGTCCTTGCGCACAAAGTTGGCTCGCATGATCGCCCTATTGCCTTTGCTTCCAAATTGCTCTCGTCGGCGCAAAGAAATTACTCGCAGATAGAGAAAGAAGCTTTGGCTCTCGTGTTTGGTGTTACTAAGTTCCATGATTTTTTGTATGGTCGTCACTTTACCATCATCACAGACCACAAACCTTTGACATCGCTTTTTCATCCGAACAAGCCTGTACCTCCACGTACAGCGCAGAAATTCATTCGCTGGTCTATTTTCCTCTCGCAGTACCGCTACGATATCTTGTATCGGTCCACTGCTAAGCACGGAAACGCCGATGCGTTGTCCCGTTTGCCTGTTGCTGAGGATAAAGCATTCGATTCTTCCGACCTTGCTTGCATCTTCATTGATTCGGAAACCGATGAAGTGGTCGAATCGTTTCTGATTGATTTTCGTCGTGTAGCTACAGCCACAGCAGCTGACCCTGTCCTTGCTACTGTTTTGCGTTTTGTTGCTACGCAATGGCCTTTGTCAAAGTCTCGGATCGAGGATCCGTTGGTTCGCAGATTTTTTTGCTCACAGGGAGAGACTTTTTGTTCGACGTGGTGTTTTGTTGTTGCGTTCTGATAATGATCAGTCCAGAGTCGTGGTCCCACGTTCGTTACATTCCTCTGTTTTACGGCTTCTTCACCAAGGACATTGGGGTATAGTCCGAACGAAACAACTTGCTCGTCAGCACTGTACTTGGTTCGGTATCGATGCTGCGATTACGAATATGTGTTCTTCTTGCATGGCGTGTGCCGAACAACAATCCGCACCGCCCCGGAAAGTCTTTGCATGGCCAAAAGCCACTTCCCCTTGGCAACGCTTGCACATTGATATTGCTGGTCCATTCTGGAATGCTCGATGGTTGATTCTGGTCGACGCCTTCAGTAATTTTCCTTTTGTTGTCCGGATGTCTTCCACGACGTCCTCCGCCACCATCCAAGCATTGTCTGCTATCTTTTGCATTGAAGGTCTTCCGCAGACTATTGTTTCCGACAATGGCCCACAATTCATGTCCGCAGAATTTCAGTCATTCTGCCAGGCCAATGGTATTCAACATCTGACATCCGCGCCGTTTTCGCCTCAGTCAAACGGTGCCGCTGAACGATTGGTCCGGACTTTCAAGTCGCAGATGTTGAAATTGAAAGAGTCGCATTCTCGGGAGGACGCGTTGTTGCTCTTTTTGTCTTCGTATCGCTCTCAGCCCCGAGATGGTCGCTCGCCGGCTGAGTTGCTCCATGGTCATCCTCATCGCACCTTGATGTCTTTGCTGCATCCGCCGCATCAGGTTCCTGTGCAGCGGCAGACTCCTGCTTTTGCTTCAGGCGACGTTGTATTTTATCGCAACTATCGAGGTTCACGGCGTTGGCTCGCAGGGCGCATTCTTCGCTGCCTCGGCCGCGCTATGTATCTGGTTTTGGGGGCCTCTGGTGAGGTGCGTCGGCATCTCAATCAGATGCGCCTCTGTCGTTGCACGGGATCTGCGGCTCCCCGTCTGCTTTCAGCGACGGTGCCGTCCGGTCAGCGCCCTGGGGACCCATCTACTGGCTCGCCTCATCCCCAGGTGTTCCCGACGATGCCTTCCATTTTGCCCCATGGCGACGCGCCGCAGCAGCAGCCGCCGCAGCAGCCGCTGCCGCCGCCACCGCCTGTTCTCCCGCCGGCGCCGCCCGCCTTCGACGCTTCGCTGCAGCCGCCAAGCGCCTCCCTGGGTCACGCGCCGCCGATCGCTTCCCGTGACCAGCTGTCCTCCGCCATGGAACTCCCGCCCGCTCCGGACCACATGACGTCATCGCTCGTCGGCTACCCCGACGCAATGGAGGTCGACCCTTCGGCCCCTCCTGTTTCTTTACGGGCGCATACACCGCATGTTGACGTGCACCCTGGACTAGGTTTTCAAGCGTTTCCTAGCTCCCCTCGGACCGAATGGCCGGGTGCGGGTGGCACAGCCTCGCCTGTTGTTAGGCTCCCCACCTCATCGCATATGTCAACATGGGGTCCTCCCCACGGCGGGCGGAAGCCTTATCTCACGACCGTTCGCCGATTTGCGGGGGAGGAATGTGGTGTCACCGCCAGACACCACACTTGCTAGGTGGTAGATTAAATCGGCCGCGGTCCATTTAGTACATGTCGGACCCGCGTGTCGCCACTGTGATCGCAGACCTAGCGCCACCACAAGGCAGGTCTCGTGATACGAACAAGGACTCGCCCCAGTTGTACGGACGACCTAGCTAGCGACTAGATGTACGAAGCCTTTCTCTCTCATTAGCCGAGAGACAGAATAGCCTTCAGCTAAGTTAATGGCTACGAACTAGCAAGGCGCCATTAGCCTTACAGTGATTGTAATTAAAGTCTCCTGTGTATAGTCAAGAGCGATGTACCACAATGATTGATTAAAGATAAGTATTAATCCAGCTACGTACTTTTCTTCATAGCATTAATTACGTAGCCTGTTCCAGTACTTCACGTCCGTCTGCGTTAGTCTAGCGTGCATTTTCAGCCATCTCGATCTACAAGGTGTTGGCCCAGCAGCCGACACATCACTTTTCCTTCATTTGATGGCTCCTTACCATTTGAACATGTATTAAACATTTCTGCCAGAATTTCAAAACAGCTGAAACTCTAATTTTTTATTTGTTAGAGAGTTTTACCTTCATCTGGTGAGTCTACTGGTGTTTGTTGCTTGGCTGTGTTGAGTTAGGAGCATGGCTTCCATAATAGGCTGTAAATTTTGTCCTACTTTCCATCAGGATATTTCTGGAACAAGTTTTCCACTTCTCTTGGAGGTAAGGCTCTACATCTACATCTACTTTTCTATATCTATACTCTGCAATGCACTGTGAAGTGCATGGTGGATAATACATCCCATTGTACCAGGGCTTCTTCCTGTTTCATTCACTTATAGATCATGAGAATATAATGGGTCACACTAGTGATTTGTAAGCAATCACCTTTGTAGACTGACTGACTTTGTAGACCGATTTTCTATCAATAAATCGAAGTGTACCACCTGCTTTACCCGTGACTGAGCCCATGTGATAATTCCATTTTATAACCCCACAAAGTGTTACAGCCAGGTATTTGTATTAGTGACCAATTGCAGCAGTGACACATTGATATTTAGTCATAGGATACTACGAGTTTTCATTTTGTGAAGTGCTAAATATACCCTTTAGAACATTTAAAGCAAGTAGCCCATCTGCGTGCCACTTTGAAAGAGTATCAAGATCTGATTGTATATTTATGCAGCCATCTTCAGACAATACACCATTATAAATAAATGGATCATTTGCAAGAACTCACAGATTATTGTCAGTATTGTGTGCCAGGACAGTAACACGAACATCACAGGTCCCAACACACTTCCAGGGGTAAAACCAAAGTTACTTCTATATCTGAAGATTACTCTTCATCCAAGATATTATGCTGCATCCTCCCAACCAAAAAGTCCTCCATCAGGTAACAAATTTCACTTGATACCTCATATGGTCATACTTTTGATAATAAGCATATGTGAGTTATATGTCAGAAATCAAGAAATACTGCATCAACCTGCCTTCCTAAATCCAAAGCTTTCAGTATGTCTTGTGTGAAAAGTATGAGGTGGGTTTCACAGGATCGATGTTTTTGTAACCTGTGCTGTTTGGCATGGAGATCATTCTGTTTGAGATACCCCATTATCAGTACAATGAGAAACCAGTCCAAAGTTGCTAATTTTACTTTTTTTTTATTCACATAGTCATAGTTGTAACATGGTCAGTTACAATGATTTGAAAATGAGTCTCAGCCCAAAACTAGTAATCAAGTGAACAAGAAAAAATTAATTTTTCAGTTTTGGACCGGTTTTTCTTTGAACTGATTAACAGAAGTTTCTGACACACAGCTACTCAAGCATGCTGGAAGCTCATATACCTCATTATGTTTGAGCTCAGATTATTTTCTAAGATTACACAACAAATATGTGTCAAGGATATTGGATGGTAGTTTTCTGGATCACTTCTACTTCCCTTCTTGGAGACAGCTGTGATGTGATCTTTTTCTCCAATAACTGGGCATGCTTTTTTTTATTTTTGAATGATAATATGATACATTATAGTTACAAGAAGGGCTAACTCAGCCACAAATTCAGTATGGAATCTGATAGAGATTGCATTAGGTCTTGGAGCTTTGTTCAATTTTAATGATTCCAGCTGTTTCTCAACACCACTGATATTAATAATTATTTTGCTCATCTTTTCAATGATATTAGGGTTAATTGGGGCAATTCTCCTGGGTTTTCCTTTGTAAAGGAACATTTGAATACAGAGTTAAGCATTTCAGCTTTTGCTTTGCTACCCTCAGTTTCAGTTCCTTTCTCATTCGCTAGGGACTGGACACTAACTTTGGTACCATTGACAGCCTTTACATACGATCATAATTTATTTGAGTTTTGTGAAAGATCATTTGACAATATTCTGCTATGGTATTCAGTGAAGGCTTCATGCTCTTTTTTGATATGGATATCCTCAAACACCCCCCCATGAACCATGGACCTTGCCGTTGGTGGGGAGGCTTGCGTGCCTCAGCGATACAGATAGCCGTACCGTAGGTGCAACCACAACGGAGGGGTATCTGTTGAGAGGCCAGACAAACGTGTGGTTCCTGAAGAGGGGCAGCAGCCTTTTCAGTACTTGCAAGGGCAACGGTCTGGATGATTGACTGATCTGGCCTTGTAACAATAACCAAAACGGCCTGGCTGTGCTGGTACTGCGAACGGCTGAAAGCAAGGGGAAACTACAGCCGTAATTTTTCCCGAGGCCATGCAGCTTTACTGTATGATTACATGATGATGGCGTCCTCTTGGGTAAAATATTCCGGAGGTAAAATAGTCCCCCATTCGGATCTCCGGGCGGGGACTACTCAAGAGGATGTCGTTATCAGGAGAAAGAAAACTGGCGTTCTATGGATCGGAGCGTGGTATGTCAGATCCCTTAATCGGGCAGGTAGGTTAGAAAATTTAAAAAGGCAAATGGATAGGTTGAAGTTAGATATAGTGGGAATTAGTGAAGTTCGGTGGCAGGAGGAACAAGACTTCTGGTCAGGTGACTACAGGGTTATAAACACAAAATCAAATAGGGGTAATGCAGGAGTAGGTTTAATAATGAATAGGAAAATAGGAATGCGGGTAAGCTACTACAAACAGCATAGTGAACGCATTATTGTGGCCAAGATAGATACGAAGCCCACGCCTACTACAGTAGTACAAGTTTATATGCCAACTAGCTCTGCAGATGACGAAGAAATTTAAGAAATGTATGATGAAATAAAAGAAATTATTCAGATTGTGAAGGGAGACGAAAATTTAATAGTCATGGGTGACTGGAATTCGAGTGTAGGAAAAGGGAGAGAAGGAAACGTAGTAGGTGAATATGGATTGGGGGACAGAAATGAAAGAGGAAGCCGCCTGGTCGAATTTTGCACAGAGCACAACATAATCATACCTAACACTTGGTTTAAGAATCATGAAAGAGGGTTGTATACGTGGAAGAACCCTGGAGATACTAAAAGGTGTCAGATAGATTATATAATGGTAAGACAGAGATTTAGGAACCAGGTTTTCAATTGTAAGACATTTCCAGGGGCAGATGTGGACTCTGACCACAATCTATTGGTTATGACCTGTAGATTAAAACTGAAGAAACTGCAAAAAGGTGGGAATTTAAGGAGATGGGACCTGGATAAACTAAAAGAACCAGAAGTTGTACAGAGATTCAGGGAGAGCATAAGGGAGCAATTGACAGGAATGGGGGAAATAAATACAGTAGAAGAAGAATGGGTAGCTTTGAGGGATGAAGTAGTGAAGGCAGCAGAGGATCAAGTAAGTAAAAAGACGAGGGCTAGTAGAAATCCTTGGGTAACAGAAGAAATATTGAATTTAATTGATGAAAGGAGAAAATATAAAAATGCAGTAAGTGAAACGGGCAAAAAGGAATACAAACGTCTCAAAAATGAGATCGACAGGAAGTGCAAAATGGCTAAGCAGGGATGGCTAGAGGACAAATGTAAGGATGTAGAGGCCTATCTCACTAGGGGTAAGATAGATACAGCCTACAGGAAAATTAAAGAGACCTTTGGAGATAAGAGAATGACTTGTATGAATATCAAGAGCTCAGATGGAAACCCAGTTCTAAGCAAAGAAGGGAAAGCAGAAGGTGGAAGGAGTATATAGAGGGTCTATACAAGGGCGATGTACTTGAGGACAATATTATGGAAATGGAAGAGGATGTAGATGAAGATGAAATGAGAGATACGGTACTGCGTGAAGAGTTTGACAGAGCACTGAAAGACCTGAGTCGAAACAAGGCCCCAGGAGTAGACAACATTCCATTAGAACTACTGACAGCCTTGGGAGAGCCAGTCCTGACAAAACTCTGGTGAGCAAGATGAATGAGACAGGCGAAATACCCTCAGACTTCAAGAAGAATATAATAATTCCAATCCCAAAGAAAGCAGGTGTTGACAGATGTGAAAATTACCAAACTATCAGCTTAATAAGTCACAGCTGCAAAATACTAACACGAATTCTTTACAGACGAATGGAAAAACTAGTAGAAGCTGACCTCGGGGAAGATCAGTTTGGATTCCGTAGAAACACTGGAACACGTGAGGCAATACTGACCTTACGACTTATCTTAGAAGAAAGATTAAGGAAAGGCAAACCTACGTTTCTAGCATTTGTAGACTTGGAGAAAGCTTTTGACAATGTTGACTGGAATACTCTCTTTCAAATTCTAAAGGTGGCAGGGGTAAAATACAGGGAGCGAAAGGCTATTTACAATTTGTACAGAAACCAGATGGCAGTTATAAGAGTCGAGGGACATGAAGGTCAAGCAGTGGTTGGGAAGGGAGTAAGACTGGGTTGTAGCCTCTCCCCGATGTTGTTCAATCTGTATATTGAGCAAGCAGTAAAGGAAACAAAAGAAAAATTCGGAGTAGGTATTAAAATTCATGGAGAAGAAATAAAAACTTTGAGGTTCGCTGATGACATTGTAATTCTGTCAGAGACAGCAAAGGACTTGGAAGAGCAGTTGAATGGAATGGACAGTGTCTTGAAAGGAGGATATAAGATGAACATCAACAAAAGCAAAACAAGGATAATGGAATGTAGTCTAATTAAGTCGGGTGATGCTGAGGGAATTAGATTAGGAAATGAGGCACTTAAAGTAGTAAAGGAGTTTTGCTATTTGGGGAGCAAAATAACTGATGATGGTCGAAGTAGAGAGGATATAAAATGTAGACTGGCAATGGCAAGGAAAGCGTTTCTGAAGAAGAGAAATTTGTTAACATCCAGTATCGATTTAAGTGTCAGGAAGTCATTTCTGAAAGTATTCGTATGGAGTGTAGCCATGTATGGAAGTGAAACATGGACGATAAATAGTTTGGACAAGAAGAGAATAGAAGCTTTCGAAATGTGGTGCTACAGAAGAATGCTGAAGATTAGATGGGTAGATCACATAACTAATGAGGAGGTATTGAATAGGATTGGGGAGAAGAGAAGTTTGTGGCACAACTTGACCAGAAGAAGGGATCGGTTGGTAGGACATGTTCTGAGGCATCGAGGGATCACCAATTTGGTATTGGAGGGCAGCGTGGAGGGTAAAAATCGTAGAGGGGACCAAGAGATGAATACACTAAGCAGATTCAGATGGATGTAGGTTGCAGTAGGTACTGGGAGATGAAGCAGCTTGCACAGGATAGAGTAGCATGGAGAGCTGCATCAAACCAGTCTCAGGACTGAAGACCACAACAACAACATCCTCAAACAGGTCAGTTCTGTTTTTTGCCATTAGGCCGAATCTATTTCCATCATCTGTGTTTTCCTACCTATCTGTTCCACATGGTTTTCTAAAAAGTTATTTAGCAATATTTCACAAGATACCTTATCACACCTACCACTAACGAAACAGTTATTTCCCCAGTTGATGGTTGGACGATTAAAGTGTCATCTTATGACTACAGTATGATTGGGGAACTTATGTAAAAGTGAACTGAAGTTGTCTCTGAGTTTTCGGATATATCAGGAGATGAGTGTGGTGGGCAATAGAATGTGGCAATTATCATTTTATGCCCACCCCTGATACTGAGTCTTCGCAAAACAATCTTAAATGCAGCTTCAGTTTCTATATCAGTGGATTTATGTTTATTATCTACTACAAAAAGTACACTCCACTACCCATTTTCCTACCATTTTGATATACACTTAAATTTTCCTGAAAAATCTCACTGCGGTCAATTCCAGTCTGAAACCAGCTTCATGTACCTAGTATTATGTGAGCTTCACTACTTTTCAGGAGAGCTTCAAACTCTGTGAATTCTTGGGCAGTTAACCATAAGGATTTTAACCCTTTAACTGCTCTGCATGTGTTAATGCGCACTCCTTTGTACCTGTCCCTGTGTGCTATGAATGCGTTTACACACACCACCATGTAGGCATGTTTAGAGTACCAGGTATAAGGACTGGTGGAGCGTGTAAACGCATTCAGAACACACAGGGACAGGTACAAAGGCGCACATGTTAACATGTTCAGAACAGTTAAAGGATTAATACTCTCACCTATGGGAGGCAGTTCTTTTGATCTTACACTAATACTCCTGGGTTTCTACAGCTATCATCAGTTAGACTGGTGGAGAGTCACATAATCCAAAAATACCCTTGTGTGCACCCCACACACAGTCAGCTACATGAGTAGCTACCTCTAATGAGAACTGCACACCTGACCCATTTAGGGGGACCCTACAATTCACAACCATATGGCACAAGTCTAGGATGATGCAGCCTAGTTTGTCATAGAACTTTCTATGTCTGTTTCAGTTCTTCCACTTGACTCAGGATGAAAGTTCCATGATAAATTCTGGGGACAATGCTGCAAAATGTGAGCTTCATTGAAACTCCATGTGCAAGGCTGGTCTTCTCAACCTTCTCTGTCAGTCACTGGAAGGACCCAAGTATGACCTTAGATCCAAGACAACAGACATCATTTGCCCCAACATGCACCACTATCTGCAGTTGATTGTACCCTATTCCCTCTATGGCTGCAGAACTGCCTGTGGCATTTGGCTCCTCTTGACACTGGACAGAACAGATTTCTCCAAATCAGGTAAAGTGAGTCCCACTGGCTAATTTTCAGTTGCAGTGAGAGACAGTTGGTTAGGAGGACGAGTAAAACATCCTGAGTCCTCCCTGGTCCCAGTCCACTCTGTACAGAATCCCCAGCTCTGCCATTCAAATACTACTTGCAGTCAAGTGGATGAGTAATGACAAACGTTGTACTTTCTGCAGAGGAGACAGAATCCACAGGAATGGACAGTACCGCAGGTACCTTCAGTACTGGTACCACAGGTACATGACTCAGGAGCTCTTACAACACAATGACTCACAGTAGCTATCAATCATTTGACAGCAGTCAGGGAAATTTCCAGCTGCTTACAAATGTCAACCAATGCATTCTGTGTTCGAGAACAGTATTCATAGTGGAGCTGCATTTTAGGTGGAGCGATGAATTACAGGACTGAGAACAAAAAACTTTAAGTTCAGTCCACTGATCATCTTTTAATCCTTTGAGCTAAAAATTTGCTAATTCTCTATTAGAACTGAAGCAAATATCCAAAATGAAATTTCTATTAAGGCAACAGAAAAAAATTGTTAGTTTTATAAAAAATTTTGAGGTTAGTTATTGTTATTAGCAAACTCAAAAACAGCATTGATTTACAACAAACTCTTTAAGAGGAAACTAGATGTAACAAAATATGTTGATTAGAATATTTGCTTCAGTAACTAAATCACAAACACAGATTTACCACAAATTGGATTATGCACAAGCCAATGGTAGCTTACAAAATTTCTCATAAATTCACTGTTATCTGCATTAATATACAATGAAATTCAGGAGCAATCTATTCTTTGGCAGTAACTGTGAACCACAAATGCTAATTTGCTATGATATAAATTCCATATCCAACATACTCCTACTAGTAACTTACGAAAATATGGTTTTGTAAGCATATAAAAACTGTCAAAAATAACCTACTCCTCATGTAATTATATAATGAAATTAGAGAAGGGTTGTTTTGAATAAGGATAGGTCTACTATTCTCAAAAATTTTTAAAAAGCACGAATAAGTGGAAGCCTACAAGTGACGATAACAGTAGAATTTTACCATGGCACTCGCTAATGTTCAACATTTCACAATAAATGACAGTACAAATGGGTACTGATACATCAATGACAGAGTATGCAGTAGCATCCAAATTGGTAAAAATATGCTAATCTAAAATTTCAAATTGTCACATGAATCTTATACATGTGGTCTCCACAGTACCTAAAAAATTCTTTAGTTACTTGTAGAACAAAACAATCTGTCATTCAACATTTAATTTGAGCATTACACATACTAATTAGAGGACATTCACAAGAGCTTAAGATACAGTGAATTGGAGAGTATGTTAAAATAGTTCTAAAGTGTGATCTTTTGGGAACAGGAGAATAACAATACACTGTAACAATTTCATATCTCAGATTAATGAAGGAAGCTACACAAGTTATTATGCAAAGGCAGCAACTGCAATGACAGCTTATGGACCGTCTTCAGTCCATTGGTCTCAGACAAACTGACTTCCAGAATCCAAATGAACATTTTCAGCAGAATAAGTTTTAAATAAATATGCATTTAAAAATCTGTGTTGGACATTGGCTACTAGTGTGAAAGGTTTTGTTTGATCAGTGATTTTGGCCTATGACAGTCTACAAACATTGTTCTTTTCCTAACTTTCTTGTTTCTTCCATTCATGGAATACCGATGTGACAAGAATATTTCTGAGCAGATGGTTGTGTAATGACTAAAATAACGCCTTCATCAGAAGCTAAAACTGCTTAAAATTGTTCCTAAGAGTTTTTAATTATGCAGTAGGTAGTAGATTTCAACTATACTTACATCTCAATTACCATTAGTGATATAAACCGTGTCATTGTCCAGTTGTCACCTGCACTTTATTCCTATGCATATATAACTGCTATAACCCTGTACCTAATACTTGGATACACACTGCAGCATCAGGTCTCTGGCATGCAACACTTTGAATATTTGGCCAATGGCATCTGCACAAGCTAGCCAACAGGGGCCATCTGTGTAGGCTATATGAGTTGTGCACAGCATCTGAAGCACCATCTACTGGAGCCCTCGTCTTTATAAGCTCAGTGCAGCAGACACTCTCTTCCATATTGTGTACATACTTATTGTTAGCAACTATTCGTATCAATACCGGGATTGTTTCTATGTTTGCTTGTATGTGGAAGAAGAATAAACTTTGGTTCAGTGTGGTTCTGCTGTTTGTGTCTTACATTATGACAATGCTTGCTTCTACCTTGTATCTGTGTACATGTGACAGTGATGAACTGTTTTTTCAAGAAACAGTGATTTGCACAGTCCTTAAGCAGATGTTAACTTTTCAGATAGCAATTTCTATCTTCCTCTTCTTTCATTGTTTTCAGAAGACAAAAATAGAAGCATAACATGGAGGCTTTGTAAAAGTAAGAAAAAATCATTCAGTGGAAACTTTACTCCTGATATATGTAAGGATCTGAGTTTTTTCAGTTATCAAAAGTTGGTTCCATAATATACATGGTCAATTCTTCATCCTTATTGAACTTCAGCTGGTACTTTGCTTGAAAGGAGACATGTAAAGGTAGGACACAAAGAGATGCACTTTAGTGGCAGGAAGCATATCATGTAATGTTGCTGCCAACAGTACTGCCATCACTGTGTCTTCATTATATTTGTAAGTATGTGTTGTGAGACTGCAAAGAGACAGAATGGTTGGCCAGTACTTACTTGCCTTCAGGAAGCAAAATTCTGCCAACAGACACATTTAAAAGTGAAAAAAAAAAAACTATTCCTAGCATACAAAACAATTATTTCTTTCTTCAGACAGGATAGAGGGATAGATTGCATAATATTGGAAAGGAGCAGGTCAATCATACACTGGGATGAGAGAGAACCATGTGTTGTGAGGAGAAGGCAAATGCTTGTTGAATATTTAGTGCTGATTTTAATGCTGGTGCAAATTCTATTCATCAGTGTTATTAGCGTTGCGTCCACTATAGGTGACAAAAAGAAAACTGAACAAGTATTGGATAAAGAAAGAAGAGCAATAGTGGATTGAATGTATAATTTTATTTGCCGAGTTTCTACGTACAGACTGAGTTAGACAACCAACAACTGCCAAATGATAGCAGAAGAATCATGTAATGTTCCATTAAAATTTTGTTATCATTGTTACTGCTGTTGTTGCAGAATGTATGTATTCTACAAGGTAGGATGTATTCATATTTGGCCACATAGCTGGCTTCACCAGCCACAGCATGATCCTGCTTCTCAACAGCAAGTTTACAGTGCACTCATTAGTGATTATTCAGTAATGTCTAAAGTTTCCTATCAAACAAATCATATAGCAAAAGAAGAAAGTAAACAATCATTATAATAAAACAATTTGTATATGACTTCACACACAGCATTAAGGAGAGGTGGGCTACAGAGTGGTGCTGCAATTGTCATTGAAGGAAAGCCAGACAGGAGCAGAGATGATTAGTGAACAAGTCAACACAACACACAGATGATTTACTCAGCTTTTATTTCTCCGAACATATGAATGCTCCTTACCATTAATGCAGCAAGTAATAGAGTCCAGCTACCACAATGTCCATAGAAAAAAGCCTGTCTGTACTAAAGCACAAATGGTGAAGACGGACTTGTGACCAGGCAGCACCTGTGTCGCATCACATAGCAATGTGGCTTTAAGCAAGAGTGGGGCTGTGGAGTTACTGCTGGCCATCCTGTATTGAGGTGGCAGGGGTGCTCAAAGCACAGAGCTCCTGGAGGCATGACTTAGTGGAGCAAACAATTGGTTCTGCCAGATACCACTTGATCACTATCAGCATCAGATGGAAACTTGCCATTCCAATGTTATGACACCTGTGGGGTGGTATCATTACATGATACCACAATGACAAAATTATTTTAAATAAGATAGAGCACACAGATTAGAGCCAGAAAATATAAAAATTCATGATCACTGCATCCACCTGCTTGCTGCATCCATGTCCAGGAAAATATCACCTCCTTCCTTTGACAAAATAGATGAACCAGGGTGTTCTGTATCAACTGGTAAGGATTCTTCACTCTGTAGTGCACTCAGA
Source organism: Schistocerca piceifrons (assembly GCF_021461385.2). Lineage (NCBI taxonomy): Eukaryota > Metazoa > Arthropoda > Insecta > Orthoptera > Acrididae > Schistocerca > Schistocerca piceifrons. The sequence goes on from NC_060143.1 coordinate 566,507,915, forward strand.
GCCCTTATGTGTTGATAACTGGAAGTGCTTATTCCTTCAATCTCATCAATGGCAGCTGCAAATGAAACATTGGTATTGTTGGTGAGTTTGAGGACCAGCAAAATATAACAGAAATTCAAAAGTTAAAATACAGAACCGGTTTCATTATCATGAGCATTATGCTGCTAGTGGTAATTGTTATTATAATTCTCATGTCAGATACATTTAGGTGCATGTACATACATTTTGCACAGTTATGATTAAATTGCTTTTGACCAAAACTTGGCTACTTCCAGTGCATTTCTGTTGTTTGTTGCAGATCAACTTCTATATGGAGACTAGGCATAATCATTACCAAAGTATGTGAAGAGCTGTCTGTCCTTCTGCACAGTTACACCAAATTTCATTTGGATCAGTGAATCCCCACATTGCCAAGTTAACTTTTGATCTTCCAACTCCAGATATCAGTCTATTCAGGGACTTCCAAGTTGTCCATTCCCTATCATGACCTGGAGGTAAAGCTTCAACAACTCTTTTCCAACCAGGGGGAAGGTAGGTTGTAGTCCTCCATAGTTGTGACCTAGCTTTTTCAGAAGTGGTTCTAAGTTCCTTTGATGTCCTAAGGAAACTCTTCCTTGGCCTCAGTGGTTGCAGATGTGGTTCATGCCAATACAGAGGATGGGTAACTTCCTTTTCCACTGCTTTTCTTTCCTTGTTCACAGCTACCTCTCTTTGAACAGATGGTGGTGCTATTTCTGAAAGCTGGTAAAGCCATTCCATTTGAGTGTATTTCAAGCAACCTGTTATAATTCTGCAGGTTTTGTTGAGAGCTACATCCACCTGTTTGGCATGACTTGAATTATACCAAACAGGACAGGCATACTCTGCTACAGAATAGCATAGTGGCATTGCAGATGTTTGGATTGTTTCAGATTGACTTCCCAACTGTGATCTGGCCAGTTTCCATAGGAGATTGTTCCTGGTGGAAACTTTCAACTTGCATTTCATGCAGTGCTTTCTGAAAGTGAGAGATATGTCAAGTGTCACTACTAGATATTTTTGAGTCTTTAGTGTTCCAGTTCGACCCCCGACCATACTAATTTCAACTTGCGAGTGGCTTCCTTGTTTCTCAAATGAAGAGCACACACTTGGGTGTTTCGAGGGTTTGGTTTCAGCTGGTTTGTGTTGTGGTATCTGGATAGATCTTCAAGGGCATTCACGAGATTGTTCTTCACTGATTCAAAATCTGTGCTCTGGGTGGCTAGAGTGAGGTGGTCAGCATATGAGAAGCTGCTGGTGTTTTGGGCTATAGATTGTTCATTCTTGCATAAATTAAACAGAATTGGAGACAAAACAGTTCCTTGCTCGAGGCAATTCTTCTGCAGTCTCCATTGACTATGCTGTCCTTGAAAGTCAATGAAGAACCTGCGATTCTGCAGAAGGGACGTGATGAGTCTGGTTAGACCTAAATCTTTTATTAGATTGTAGATCTTTACTAGTAGTAACTGGTGACTGACTGTATCATACACCACTGATAAGTCAACAAATATCACTCCTGTCACCTTCCAAGCTTCAAAGCCATCTTCTATAAACTGTGTGAGATTTAGCAATCGTACAGTTTTTACCTGGACGAAATCCAGATTGCTCAGGAATAAGTGAGGGGTCAGTTGCAGGTGACACAGGTGGTTTAAAATCAGCCTTTCCAGCATTTTGTAAAGATGACAAAGTAGTGCAACCTAAAATTCTTTGGATCATTTCCTTTTTTGCCAGGTTTCAGCAAAGCAATCACTCAACTGTTCTGCCATATCTTTGGAATTTGGTTTCTACTTACACAGTTATCAAAGAGTCAGAGAAGCCATTTCTTTGTATTTAAGCTGAAGTGTTTCATTTTCTCAGTTTTTATATTATCCAAGCCAGCTGATTTACCACTTTTACTTTGTTTGATAGCCCTCTGTTTTTCTTTCATGCTGAATGATGGTATGAGGTCATTACTCCCCTCTTGCTCTTCTCTTTGCAATTCGATTTTTATGATTTGTGTGTTGGCTAACCATTCATCAGTAACTGATGAGCTATTTGATTGGTAGCGATATTATGATGTGTGAGGGTCTTAATCCAATCACTGTTTATGCACCCCAGAAGTCTCCAAGTTTTATGGCTGTCTCTTTTTAGATCCAAGTTTTCTATAGTTTTTGATCCTCTCATCCCTTTTTGTCTCCCTTATAGAGGAAATAAGCTTGTTCCCTGCCTCCACAGTTGCTTGACTGAAAGGGTTTTCTTTAAGTATGTAGCTGTATTCTGCTAGAAGTGTGGCTTGATCTGAAGTAAGACTGGGGATATAAGACATTTGACAGCACGACAAGGCCCTAATAGACATCCTCGAAAATCTTTTTAGAGCTGCTGTGAAGGTGTCTTAGTATTCGGGTATTCGTTCTATATATGATACTTTGAAGTCCAGCAATTCTGCAAATCTTGACCAATCAGCCTTCTTAAAATTAAATCCTCTCCGAATAGACACCTTCTGTGGTTTTATAGCAGCAAATAATTGATGCATTATTGGTATACGCTGTAAGTTGGGTATTGGGGAGCAGGCAGATTTTACTCATTGTTGGCTGATATTGCTGCTACCAAAAATTAGGTCAGGATTGTAAGCTCACCTCCACCTGCCACTGTTTAAAGATCCAGGCAATTTTGCATCGTGGTTTAAAGTCAGGTGACTTGCTTCTGCCCATACTTGTACTGCTGTCCCATTATCATTGTCATGTTCATAGCCCGAAACAGTACTATGATTGTTGAATTCACCGATCACAATCTGCACATGTTTATCTAGAAAACTGGGTACTTTGTTAACAATGAATTTGGCATCAGTTGATTTATAAAGCGATGCAATGGTGCAATTAACTGTTTCTAGAGTGAGAAATTCAATGTTGTTTTCCTCCGTGAATGCTGTGGATAAGATCTGGATATCTGGATGAACAAAGATAGCTGGTCTTTCGATGGCGAGACGAATTCTGTCTATTTTAGCCTGCTCATGTCACAACTTCTATGTGCCGCCTGTATGCACAGTATATGGCACTGGTGCTGACTGCACAGTTCTCATAGCAGTTCTTCTTTGGCTGGTATTATGCCTTATATGTTAATAGATATAATCATTAACTGTGGCCCTGAAACAGGTACACAAAAGGATACTTCAAGAAGACTATGATGATGTGCAATCAGTATGATAAAAGCAATCAGGCATATCCTTGCAACATCAGAATATGATTCAAAATAATCTGATGGCTGAGCCTTTCATACCAGAAACATATATAATTGAAACTGGTGGCAATAGCAAGGACAGAAAGATTTATGATGCTTTTTTGAGGGCCACTGTTCTCCTGATTAAATTGGACCAATGGACCTTCCCTACATTGGTACCAGAAATTGCACCCAAGAAAGTTGAGCCACATAAGGTGGGGTGACAATCACAGGGACCCCATGAGTGGAACTGTCCTAGAAAATTTTACTTTCAGCTGGCATGAGAAGCTTTCTCAAGGCTGGAAAAAAACATCTACTATGTATTGCTTGTATAAGAAAGTTATTCACATAGTGGGGGACATGAAAGGAGCCTCTACAAAGATTACAATGATTTCCAACCAAGATAGGACTTGCAATCGGGTGTACCCCGGGTGTCAGATTTCTCTGGTGGCTGAACCTTTCACACCAGAAACATCATCTTGGTCCTTTCCAGGGCCACAGTTGACCATCATATCAGTTAATATAGAAGGTATATCACCACCAAAAGAAGAAGTGCTTCAAGAGCTGTGCAGACAAACCAAGTGTGATGTATGCTGCATACAGGAGACCCACAGAAGCTGTGAAATGTGCAGACCAAGAATAAATGGAGTGTGACTGGCTACTGAAAAACCCCACTCAAAATACGGAAGTGCTATATTTGTCAAATGAGATAAACATGTAATATCAACAGCCTTTACTGAAGCAAATGATCTAGAAGTCTTAACTTTGGAAATCAAAGGCTGTGCAATCACATCTATATAAAAACCACTGGATGTTGATCTCAAAATCAATGTACCTGATAACTTTTATAGTCAACACATGCAAATAGTGACAAGTGACTTCAACTGTCACAGCACCACGTGGGGCTATGAGCATGATGATGAGAATGGTACAGCATTACGCATTCATCTGAACCTTATATATGAGCCTAAGCAACCTGCATCTTTCAACAGTGGCAGATGGAAACTCCGATACAATCCCAATCTGATATTTTGCCGTGAGAACATCTCACAACAGTGCACAAAAACTGTCTGCAACCCTGTTCCGAATACACAGCACAGACATATCATGTGAAATTTACACAGTTGTTAGACCACAGACAGCTCTGTTTAGAAGGAGTCTTAACTTCAGGAAAGCCAACTGGCCAATGTTTACAAAAATGCTGGATGCTGCAGTTCCCAATATTGAACCTTCACCTGACTCGTATGACACTTTGGTGGAGGCTGTGAAGAGATGCTCCAGAATTGCCATTCCTCGGGATTGTCAAACATCATTCATTCCTGGTATAACTTCAGAACTCAGTGCTCAGTTTACAGAATATAAGATACTATTCAAAGAAGATCCATTCAGCAAGACAACGCTGGTGGCTGGGAATAAACTTATTACATCTCTGAAGGAATCCAAAAGGAATTTTTGGGTTAAAACTATGGAAGAACTTGATCTAATCAGAAACAGTCATAAAGAATCTTGAGATGTCTCAATAATGACACAATCAGATCCACAGCACAGTGCAACATCACTGCAGATCAGATAGCATATCAACTGCTTGTGAATGGGAAAGGAATCCATAGAATCAAAGTGCCAAAAGTACACCAAGAGGACAAAGAGCAAACGAGGGGTCTGACTCTCCCATTCAACATATCTGAATTAAACAAGGCTATTAAGGAGAGCAAAACTGGTAAAGCATCCAGTTTAGATGACATTCATATGGAGCAAATCAAGAATTCTGGCCCAGCAAGAAGAAAATGGGTCCTAAAGCTTTTCATCAACTGCATGAACCAGTGCCAAATATCAGAGACCTGGTGAAAGAGCAGGATGATAGCTCTTGTGAAACCTGGAAAGAATTTCAGACCAGTTAGCCTTTTAAGTCACCTTTATAAACTGTTTGATCGTATGATTCTCAATAGATTCCTACCAGTAATAGACCCTCTTCTCATACCTGAACAAGCAGGATCTCGACCAAACAGAAGTTGCACAGGGCAATTTTTGAATCTCACTCAATTTATAGAGGATGTCTTCGAAACCTAACAAATAATGGGTGTGATCTTCATGGATCTCACAGCAGCATTTGATACTGTCCATCATCGGTTACTCCATGCAGAATTATACAGTATGATCAAGAACGCCCACCTCATTAATCTAATCAGCACCCTCCCCCAAAACCACAGGCTTTTTGTTGAATTTCAAGGACAACACAGTCACTGGAGAGTGCAGAAGAATGGTCTAACTCAGGGAAGTGTCTTTGCTCCACTTCTCTTCAACATTTATACCAACGACCAGCCACTGACCCAGGCACAAGAGATTCTTATTTGCAGATGACCTAGCACTTGCTGTACAGAGCTTATCCTTTGAAACAGTGGAAAGAAACCTGGCAACTGCCCTTAGAAGTCTGTCAAGCTACTACAATCAGAACCAACTCAGACCAAACCCTTCAAAGACAAAAGTGTGTACCTTTCATTTAAGGAACAGGGAAGCTAATCATGAGCTACATATTGAATGGCCAGGCATCCAACTTCAGCATCATCACATCCCTAAATACTTGGGAGTCACTCTCAACAGAACTCTGATATTCAAAACTCACTGCAAGAACACCAAAATGAAAATCTCCACTCAAAACAACCTAATTTGCAAACTAGTGGGGGACACAGTGGGGCTTACATCCACAAACTATTTGCTTTTCTGTGATGGCACTGTGCTTTTCTACTGCTGCATATGCTTCCCTAATCTGATACAGGTTATCTCATGCCAGACAAGTAGACATTGCTTTCAATGAAACCTGCAGGTCGATCACAGGTTGCTTAAGACCTAACCCAATTGATAAGTTCTTCTACCTGGCTTGAATAGCGCCACCATGGGTATGCAGAGCAGTGGCTGCCAACAATGAGAGACTGAAAGTGGAACAGAACAGTGCCCATCCACTGGATGGACGTAATCCACCACAACAACAGTTGAGCTTGCAAAAGAACTTCCTGAGGACATCCGAGAAGCTCACCATTTCAGCAGAGAAGGCAAGGCTGGAGTTATGGAAGAAGTCGACACCTCACCAGCATGGATGAATACCAGAAGCTGCAGAACTACTACCTGGATACAATGAAAGCTGGCTGGTGTGGAAATCTTTAAAAGATTACGATCAGGAGTTGGATGATACAGAGACAACCTAAAGAGATGGGGCTTAATGACAGTAGGTATGTCCTGTGATTGTGGACAAGGACAAACTTGTGCTTCAGTGCCTTTTGTGCCCTACATCTTGCACAAAGATTGATCTCCTGCAAGCCACTCCAAGCGCCTTGGAGGGTATGGCTACTGTAAATTTTATGTTTCTGACTTGAGAATAATAATAATTCACATAGTCACATCCAGCAATGTTGTGTTATCAGTAATGAATCAATATTTCTTGAACCCATATTGAAAGGGACTAAAGAGTTGTCTGAATATGGCAATCCAGACAAGTTGGAATTTTACCATCCTCCCCAAAGTTTATGCACTTTGAAGATACAACCATACAACAACCACACGGTTTAGTGCAGTCCACATGAGCAACTGAACTTGGCAAGGAAGATGTCTGTTTTTGCCTTTGTGAAGTGCTGTAACATGAGTTAATACACTTCATCATGAACAGGTGGCATCTAACAATAATTAATCAACCCCACACATGGAGAAGGAGCGGTTACAAGTATCTAAATGACTCATTCCACAAAACCCTGATGACAGAGTGACACTCTTAATTCCACAAGGTCCTACATGGTCTCCGTAAGTGGCAATGGGATTTTAGAATGGATGCATTAATGCTGTGGTTGATAATGATCCTGGTATGAATCAATTGTTTCTGGTTGCTGTTACAATAATCAAACAAGGCTGACTGTACAGTGTCCAAAAAACCTAGTAGCACTTCCAATTTTGTGAATTTCTTTCATGCACCACTACATATAAATATACATATATATATTATTTAGTCTATGTGAGTTTGCAAGATTTGACACTGATAATGAGATGTAGTGGAAGTTTTTCCACAGTCTCACATGACATGTTTCACCTAATGTGATTATTATGCATAGTCTAATATGGGAGGAACACCACAAAGCTTACAATTAATGACTACCAAACTGCCTGGAATGGTATTTTCTGTAAGACTAAAAATAAATCGTGATAAAATTAAAAAAATGTACATGAAAATTTGCCACCCCCATGAACCATGGACCTTGCCTTTGGTGGGCAGGCTTGTGTGCCTCAACAATACAGATAGCTGTACCGTAGGTGCAACCGCAACGGAGGGGTATCTGTTGAGAGGCCAGACAAAAACGTGTAGTTCCTGAAGAGGGGCAGCAGCCTTTTCAGTAGTTACAGGGGCAACAGTCTGGATGATTGACTGATCTGGCCTTGTAACATTAACCAAAATGGCCTTGCTGTTGTGGTACTGCGAACGGCTGAAAGCAAGGGGAAAATACAGCCGTAATTTTTCCTGAGGGCATGCAGCTTTACTGTACGGTTAAATGATGATGGTGTCCTCTTGGGTAAAATATTCCGGAGGTAAAATAGTCCCCCATTCAGATTTCTGGGGGGGGGGGGGGACTACTCAGGAGGACGCCGTTATCAGGAGAAAGAAAACTGGCATTCTGCGGATCGGAGCGTGGAATATCAGATCCCTTAATTGGGCAGGTAGGTTAGAAAATTTAAAAAGGGAAATGGATAGGTTAAAGTTAGATATAGTGGGAATTAGTGAAGTTCGGTGGCAGGAGGAACAAGACTTTTGGTCCGGTGAATACAGGGTTATAAATACAAAATCAAATAGGGCTAATGCAGGAGTAGGTTTAATAATGAATAAAAAAATAGGAGTGTGGGTAAGCTACTACAAACAGCATAGTGAATGTATTATAGTGGCCAAGATAGACACAAAGCCCATCCCTACTACAGTAGTACAAGTTTATATGCCAACTAGCTCTGCAGATGACGAAGAAATTGAAGAAATGTATGATGAGATAAAAGAAATTATTCAGGTAGTGAAGGAAGATGAAAATTAAATAGCCATGGTGACTGGAATTCGACAGTAGGTAAAGGGAGAGAAGGAAACATAGTGGGTGAATATGGATTGGGGCTAAGAAATGAAAGAGGAAGCCGTCTGGTAGAATTTTGCACAGAGCATAACTTAATCATAGCTAACACTTCCAGAATGAGATTTTCACTCTGCAGCGGAGTGTGCGCTGATATGAAACTTCCTGGCAGATTAAAACTGTGTGCCTGACCGAGACTCGAACTCGGGACCTTTGCCTTTCGCGGGCAAGTGCTCTACCATCTGAGCTACCGAAGCACCACTCACGCCCGGTACTCACAGCTTTACTTCTGCCAGTATCTCGTCTCCTACCTTCCAAACTTTACAGAAGCTCTCCTGCGAACCTGAGTGGTGCTTCGGTAGCTCAGATGGTAGAGCACTTACCTGCAAAAGGCAAAGGTCCCGAGTTCGAGTCTCGGTCGGGCACACAGTTTTAATCGGCCAGGAAGTTTCATATCAGTGCACACTCCGCTGCAGAGTGAAAATCTCATTCTGGAAACATCCCCCAGGCTGTGGCTAAGCCATGTCTCCACTATATCCTTTCTTTCAGGAGTGCTAGTTCTGCAAGATTCGCAGGAGAGCTTCTGTAAAGTTTGGAAGGTAGGAGACGAGATACTGGCAGAAGTAAAGCTGTGAGTACCGGGTGTGAGTGGTGCTTCGGTAGCTCAGATGGTAGAGCACTTGCCCGCGAAAGGCAAAGGTCCCGAGTTCGAGTCTCGGTCGGGCACACAGTTTTAATCTGCCAGGAAGTTTCATAGCTAACACTTGGTTCAAGAATCATAAATGAAGGTTGTATACATGGAGGAATCCTGGAGATACTAAAAGGTATCAGATAGATTATATAATGGTAAGACAGAGATTTAGGAACCAGGTTTTAAATTGTAGGACATTTCCAGGGGCAGATGTGGACTCTGACCACAATCTGTTGGTTATGAACTGTAGATTAAAACTGAAAAAAATTGCAAAAAGGTAGGAATTTCAGGAGATGGGACCTGCATAAACTGACTAAACCAGAGGTTGTAAAGAGTTTCAGGGAGAGCATAAGGGAACAATTGACAGGAATGGGGGAAAGAAATACACTAGAAGAAGAATGGGTAGCTCTGAGGGATGAAGTAGTGAAGGCAGCAGAGGATCAAGTAAGTAAAAAGATGAGGGCTAGTAGAAATCCTTGGGTAACAGAAGAAATATTGAATTTAATTGATGAAAGGAGAAAATATAAAAATGCAGTAAATGAAGCAGGCAAAAAGGAATACAAACGTCTCAAAAATGAGATTGACAGGAAGTGCAAAACGGCTAAGCAGGGATGGCTAGAGGACAAATGTAAGGATGTGGAGGCTTATCTCACTAGGGGTAAGATAGATACAGCCTACAGAAAAATTAAAGAGACATTTGGAGGAAAGAGAGCCACTTGCATGAATATCACGAGCTCAGATGGAAACGCAGTTCTAAGCAAAGAAGGGAAAGCAGAAAGGTGGAAGGAGAGTATAGAGGGTCTATACAAGGGCGATGTACTGGAGGACAATATTATGGAAATGGAAGAGGATGTAGATGAAGATGAAATGGGACATACGATACTGCGTGAAGAGTTTGACAGAGCGCTGAAAGACCTGAGTCAAAACAAGGCCCCGAGAGTAACCAACATTCCATTAGAACTACTGATGGCCTTGGGAGAGCCAGTGCTGACAAAACTCTACCATCTGGTGAGCAAGATGTACGAGACAGACGAGATACCCTCAGACTTCAAGAAGAATATAATAATTCCAATCCCAAAGAAAGCAGGTGTTGACAGATGTGAAAACTACCGAATTATCAGTTTAATAAGTCACAGCTGCAAAATACTAACACGAATTATTTACAGACAAATGGAAAAACTGGTAGAAGCCGACCTCAGGGAAGATCAGTTTGGATTCCGTAGGAATGTTGGAACATGTGAGGCAATACTGACCTTACAACTCATGTTAGAAGAAAGATTAAGGAAAGGCAAACCTACGTTTCTAGCATTTGTAGACTTAGAGAAAGTTTTTGGCAATGTTGACTGGAATACTCTCTTTCAAATTCTAAAGGTGGGAGGGGTAAATACAGGGAGCGAAAGGCTGTTTATAATTTGTACAGAAACCAGATGGCAGTTATAAGAGTCGAGGGGCATGAAAGGGAAGCAGTGGTTGGGAAGGGAGTGAGACAGGGTTGTAGCCTCTCTTTGATGTTATTCAATCTGTATATTGAACAAGCAGTAAAGGAAACAACAGAAAAATTTGGAGTAGGTATTAAAATCCAGGGAGAAGAAATAAAAACTTTGAGGTTCGCCGATGACATTGTAATTCTGTCAGAGACAGCAAAGGACTTGGAAGAGCAGTTGAATGGAATGGACAGTGTCTTGAAACGAGGATATAAGATGAACATCAACAAAAGCAAAACAAGGATAATGGAATGTAGTCGAATTAAGTCAGTTGATGCTGAGGGAATTAGATTAGGAAATGAGACACTTAAAGTAGTAAAGGAGTATTGCTATTTGGGGAGCAAAATAACTGATGATGGTCGAAGTAGAGAGGATATAAAATGTAGACTGGCAATGACAAGGAAAGCGTTTCTGAAGAAGAGAAATTTGTTAACATCGAGTATAGATTTAAGTGTCAGGAAGTCACTTCTGAAAGTATTTGTATGGAGTGTAGCCACGTATGGAAGTGAAACATGGACAATACATAGTTTAGACAAGAAGAGAATAGAAGCTTTCGAAATGTGGTGCTACAGAAGAATGTTGAAGATTAGGTGGGTAGATTATGTAACTAATGAGGAGGTATTGAATAGGATTGGGGAGAAGTGAAGTTTGTGGCACAACTTGACTAGAAGAAGGGATCGGTTGGTAGGACATGCCCTGAGGTATCAAGGGATCACAAACTTAGCATTGGAGGGCAGTGTGGAGGGTAAAAATCGTAGAGGGAGACCAAGAGATGAATACAGTAAGCAGATTCAGAAGGATGTAGGTTGCAGTAGGTACTGGGAGATGAACGAGCTTGCACAGGATAGATTAGCATGGAGAGCTGCATCAAACCAGTCTCAGGACTGAAGACCACAACAACAAAAACATAAAAAGTTGAAATGTGTCTACTCAAATTTTAGACCAACAAATGGCACTAAAAGATGCTGACTGATTTCCATATCTTGATAGGCTTATCTGTAATAAGAGGGCCACAGACACAGACATTATCAGCAGAAGTAGTATAGCTTTTGCAGTCTTGCAACAAATGTGATCCATACGGCAATTAGACTTTACAAGTATGTCCAATGGCTTTATAGGTGTGTGAGACCTGTAAAATATCAGCAGAATCATCAAATGAGCTCAATGTTTTTTGCCAATCATACTTGAGGTGAATTTTGAAGATCAGCTGTTGTCAGCATGTTTCATATGACGGAACACTGAGGAGAAGTGCATAATCTGCATAAAATCATTTCTGAAAGAAGACAGAAGCATGCAGGGTATGTTCTACACACAAAATCTAGAAGAGTCCCCAAAGTAACACTGTTGTGGAAACCAACAGATGGGTACAGAAGTAGAGGAAGACCTCAAAACATATGGAGATGAACTTTAGCAAAGAATCTTCAATGTATGGACATGACCTAAGAGGGAGTTGAAAACTTTGCAGATGATTGAGTTCATTGTCAGACACCTGTTGGCTGAAACTCTACTTAACATTGGAGGAACTAAGGTTAAGTAAAATCAAATGCTGCAAGCTGTGCCCATACGGGCGGTTATCAAGAATGGTGCCAAATATTCCATTTTTTATGGCAATGTTTGTGCTAAAATAAACTTTCTCCTTGCATACTTATGAAATTTCTGTGCCAAATATTGTTACTACGGCTTCAGAGCAGAACTCTATATATTATTAAAGTTGGGTTATTATAAATGCAAAAATTTCACTTAAGAATTGGTAGCTCAGCTATTGCTGTGTACAAGCCGTACAGCATGTGAGCCTTGAGAACTTCAAGCACCCACTCAAAGGATATTTGTTTGTGTGTGCTGATACCAATATCTTTCATCATATTGACTGAATGATTTTGGTAATCTTTCAAAAGGTCTCTTAAGTGATCAGCATATTCTTGTTTTGTAATACTAATGCATATAAAAAGATGTATCACAATTGATGATGAATTGTAGGAAGAGGTCTGAAAGTCAAGTTGAACCACATCTTGGATGACACTACCAGAGTATTTGAACATAATATTGTTGACCATAGTATCCAGATGAGCTAATGCATGAAACTTTCTCTCACCTTTTATCATCTCTGCTTGGTATGGATATAGGTCTTCTAAGAGTCCTCAGACTTCTGGTGCATACTTGGAGTACAATTTCTCTAATGTCCCAAGTTGATCTGCAAGACCTTTGCAGTCTAGTTTCAAGAAGGATTCTGTGCACTTATATGTTTCTCTTTCAAACAACTGCAAACTTTTGTATTAGTCCATAGATGCAGGGTTCTGTCCATACAGTGCAATGGAAGATGCATGTAACTGAGCCAGTTTTCTGACAACAAGTTTGGCATGAGCCGAGTTCTGTCCCTCGAACCTCTCTGCCAGTGCAAAGCCGTTGGCCTTCAAGTCCTCAAGGACTACATAGCTAGTGGGCTCTGTTGCAGAGGCAAAGCACTTTGCAGATAACTATGTATTTACCAGGAGCTGCTTTTGGCAATAACTGTAACAGTGCAGAAATGGTCTTACTTGCTGTACCCTGTTGCTAGTGAGTGAGAGTGTGAGTGCATTGAGTGTGGTGTCACTGTGCATGTGGGGCAATTGTGTAGTAACAAAGCAGTACAAAAAACTGATTCAGGTTACACAAATATGACTTCATTCAATCCCTCTGAATAATTACAGAAAAGCCTCTCAGGACACCCATGACAGTGCTACACTTGGCGCACACACACTCACATGCACTAGTAGTAGGATACAGCACACCTCTCCCTCATCCAAAGTTTGCACCCAGCTGATGGAGGAGGCACTGGTGGCCCCACAAGATACATATCCATCAGCTATCGACCAGTGGCATCCAGTGCTGACAGAGAGGGTGGGATGATGTACTGGGGAGGCACTGAAGTATAGGGCTAAAACTTGCAGGGATGCATGTACGCTCGAGATCAGTGGGCCGGCACGGCAACCAATGCCAACACCAGAAAGGAGGGTGCCTCACCATCCCTGTGTCATCATCAGCAGGCAGGTCCCAGTGTGGAGGAGATGGGGCCGGACCCACAAGTGATGTTAGCTGAGGCAGCGATTGTATGGGGCTGGTAGAGGTGGCCCAACGAGAATAACAGGTTGTGGCAACAGACCTGAGACTGAAGACAGACCAGTGCCCAGCACCAGGGAGCTGGAACTCCAAGGTGATAAAGGAGGAGGAAGCAGCCATGGGAACCCACCTGCCAAATGGACATCACATAGATGGCATTCCCAGCAGTGGACAACAGTGGCTGATATCCACATGGGCCAGTGACCAAATTCTCATGCCCACACCAGTGTTCCTGGCACAAAGCAGCTGGACAAACCTGACCACACGAGGTTAGCACAGGCTGCAGATGGTGCAGGAACATGTGTGGCTGCTGGCCATGAAGCAACTCAGCCAGGCTCTGCTCCCTCATAGGCATGAAGTGATAGGTGCCCAGAAAATGAAGAAGGGCATCGTCTGGCTAAGAATCCACAATGAACTTCCTCATTTGGGACTTGAATGTACACATTAGTCATTCTGCCTCGCCATTTGTTTGAGGGTGGAATGGTAGAGCCATAATATGACAAATGCCATGATGGGACTGAAACAATTGAAAGGTGGTAGAGACAAACTGGGGCATATTATCAGAAACTACGATACAAGGCAACCCCTCAACAGAAAAAAAAAACCAAAAGCTTACGAATTATGACCTCAGCCACCACTGAGAATTTAAAGAAATGTGGAAAATACATCCGCAACAAGAGACAAAAGGAATTCAAGAAGGGAACCACAAAGTCCACATGAATGCATTCCCATGGCTGGCCTGATGTGGGCCAGGGAGACCGAGATGCCCTGAGAGTTGCCTGTTGTTGGGCACACTGCTCACAAGCTGTGACAAAACACACAATTTTGTCACAATTCCTGGTCAAAAAAGATGTCTCCTAGCTAACAGTCTAGTGCACCAAGCTTCCCAGTGGCTCCAGTAGTAAAGGTGTAGAACTTTGTCCTATAATGCAACAGGAATGACTAATCTGGATGAGAGGACTTCTGTGGACAACAGCAGAATACCATCAAAAAAATTTGGAAATTTGTGGTAAGGCTTTGCGGGACCAAACTGCTGAGGTCATCAGTCCCTAAGCTAAGCCTACACACTTCTTAATGTAACTTAAACTAACTTATGCTATGGACAACACACACACCCATGCTCAAGGGAGGACTGAACCTCCGACGGGGGGGACCAAATACCATCAAAAACAGAGGCAATATTGTGAGGAAAATAGTGGCACAGGTGACCTAAAGCCTGACTCAGGGGTTTATCTGGTCAGCCCCATTGAATACATGAAATCACCCGGAGGAGAACTGGGCCAGTGGTAATAGCAGCTTCTATACTCAAAATTGGGAAACCCTTGATCAAGGAAACCAAGGGTTTGTGGTCAGTAAGAAGGTGCAACTTGGAGCCAAAAAAGGAAACAAAAACAAACAAAAAAAAAACGAAATTTTCAGGGAGCACAAAGGACGGCAAGAGCCTCCTTCTCCATCTGAGGAGTAACGCTGCTGGGATACAATGAGAGATTTAGAGACAAAAGCAACTGGTTGATCAGAGCCGTGAGCAGGTCAGTGTGCCAGGACCATGCTGCTGCCCTACTGTGATGTTTTAGTTACCAAAACTATGTGCTGGGCCGGACAGAACATAGCTAAACAAGGAGGCAAGAGGAGTTTAGATTTCAACATTTGAAAAGCACATTCAGAATCTGAGCAAAAAGGTACACTCTTGCATATCAAAGCGTACAACAGATGGACCAATGAGGTCACACCTGGCAGAAATTTATGGTAGTAGGCTATCTTCCTTAGGAAGGATTAAAGCTCCTTCATGGATGAACGGCAAGGCATACATGTAACAGCAGAGATGTGGTCTGGTAGAGGGCAAACTGGATCTTGTGAGACCTCAGACCCCAAATAAACAATAGAAGGTTGAAGAAAGAGAGATTTTGTATGCCTGCAGACAATGCAGAGGAGACAACAGCATGCATGCCTCCCACACGTGGCCTCCAATGTACAGCTTGGATTGATGCAGTTGGTGGCCACTTCAAGTGCACATGCACAGGCGCATTACACTCAGTACACTCACATTCACATGTACTAGTAGCAGGACAAAGCATTACTGAACATGAGATTCCCTCAAAGGCATCATGTCCTGCACTATGTTCTGTATATCTTCTCCATCTGGGAATTATTTTGCAAGTAATGACACAGTTATCTCATGCTGTTTGATTTCCTGCTCTAGTTCCACAGTCACATGATAGATTTCACTCAAGATGTTGATTCCTTGAGCTTTTGCTCATTACACATCTTTGGAAAGGACTTCAAAGTCTCAACAATTTTAGGAATCCTTTGGAGAGTTTTCAACAAAATCTTTGTTCAGCTATGAGGTCAAAACAACCATGGTGTTGGCAGTCATCAACTGTGCCAGCAGAAACAGCTTGCATTTTAATTCTACAGTAGAAACTGAAGTTTTGTGAATTATTTCATAGTGAAATTATGAGAAGTCTCAATGTTATACACATGGTGACACATGAAAGATTTATGACACTTTAATACATTTGATAATCTAATTTTACCTATATGAATAGTCACAGTGAAATTAATAACACAAAAGAGATGGTTTTATAAGTCTGTTCACTGTGGAGAGTTTAGCATAAAAAGGCTAATGTTTACCAAATATTAGTTCTCAGTGAGACAAATTCAGTAATGACTATTTTGAAGGTGTGACAAGAAATTACTAAGAAAATGCATTTAAAATTTCTTTTGTGGTTTGAATCATGTAGGCCTATCACAGAAAAATTTATGCTTCCCATATGGTAAAATCATTCACAAATCAACTGCATGATCTCAGACATTCAGCCAAGTTGATAATTCAGTTTTTATGCAGATTATTTCTATGACCAACAAAGTCTAGCTGGAATCCATGCAGACTGTACACATAAGACACAGCTTGCAGCACCTGAAAGTGACATCTTGGTCAGTCATCAAAATACTGTGCATATAAATGGAGTAAAAACTTGGCTGAACACCCGAAAGCACACCAAGGTAACCTGAGAGATCACACTGACCAATAATTGTATAGAACACTTTGGAAGATGCAAACAAAGTGCAGTGGAATCAATACTAAAACATTGTAGGTCTGTCAAGGTGAAACTCTGTGAAGCAGATGATCATGTACACAACTTGAGGGTAATACATCAAATAGTAGAAAACCAGTGTCCAGTAACTTAAATCCCAGAAAAAAACACTGTCACCATGAATGAAACAGTTAATGCAATTTGTGTAGTATCACAACTAAATTAACATTTCAGACAACAAAGCGAAGTTTCTATACTCATAATCACCAAAAACACATTATCACTAACTCAGTGATAACAAGAACACTCAGAATGAACCAGTGATGTTTATACAAGAGTGATTAGGCATCCATCCCCTTTTATTCAGAAAATGCCTGGCATATTAAATAAATACACATTCCACGTATAATATGTCCACGTCTATAGCTGAGTGGTCAGAGTGGTAGAATTTCATGTGAGGGGCCCAGATTTGATTCCTGTCTGTGTCGAGGATTTTCTCCAATCAGGGACAAGGTGATGTGTTGTCTTCATCACCATATCATCCTCATCAACATGTAAGTCACCGAAGTAGCATCAACTCAAAAGACTTGCACCAGATGGCTTGTCTGCCCAATGGGAGGCCCTCACCACATGACGACATATAATACAAATGGTGAAACAGAAGGCATGTCCCACTGCTTTATTTAAATGAAACAGTTTCATTTTGACACATGAGCACTCACTGTCTGTTTATAGGTAAGTATATAAAAGAATGAAAAACATATATTTAATAATAGCAATAAGTGTTTTCTTCCTCATTATTTGTTATAATACGAGGTTTCAAATAAACTTATTATACTAAAAGTTTTCAAATATAGTTTTGTCTATAATATAGAAGAAGTAGCAGGATAAAATGACTGCCTGTTATCTTCTAAAGCTAATAAGACTGACTCACTTTACATCAATAAATCGTAAACTGTCAAAGAGTTTTGGCACAGCGTAATTCATCATACACTTATTGCCAATCTCATCTTTATTGAATAACTTGAAAAGTAATTTTTTATGTTGTATTTTTTTTATTATTTACCTGAATACAATATAATATTTACTACAAATATTGTTGGTCACCACACATTAATTTTATGGAGCTCTTCCTCCTTTTCAAAATTGATTGCCTCAGAATAGTGTTCTGTAGGATAGTATCATTTTTAAAGATCAGATTTACATTTTATTGATGTGCTTGCATGTGAAACATCCTATAACACAAATTTGTAACAGAGCAATAATGTTATACATAGACTATGAAATACAATACTGACAAGGTTCTCTCAATTGCAACATTTATAAATTTGAATAGAATATTTGTTATTAGGTACAAGACCATTTTTTGTCTTGGAGCAGGTTTAACCAGTACCTCATCTCCTAACTACCATATGTTTTCCCTAGCATCTCCTTAAGTGGGAGCCCACACAGTGATTAAAATGCTCTTGATTTTCTCTCCACAGTCACCAAAAGTAGAAGACCCATCTTGAAATAAACCATGGGCATACCTTATCAGTCAGTAAGGTGCTCTCTAGTAAAATGTGGTTTAGCAATGGATATTAACAACAAACACAGTGCCCAGGTGGATCCCTTTCCCCACAGGAAGAAATCTTGTGTCATGTCACTTCAGCTGGAGAGAGGAACATTTGGAATGATTGTGGACTCGATAGATCACAGACTCATTCACTGCTGACTTAACAGTTACACTAGCCTTGTGGGAAACTGTAACAGAGACACCAGCTGAGCTGGAGATGCAGCGAATGAATCAGTTGGACGTGTCACATGAATAGGAGCAACGTTACTTAATTCATATAAAAGAACTCAATTAAATAACTATGATTTCTTCCCCAAAGGGCATTATCCCTGGGTACATTCCACTTCAGGACTGCAATATAGTTTAGTTGTCTGATTATAATACAGACACAGACTGACAAGATGATGATGTACTATCAGGAAATCAGTCAACAGGTGCTAGACAGCCAAACCAGAACTGAGCTATAAATCAAAAGTCTCAAGTGACCAGATTTTTCCTTGGCCTCTCATCACTAAAAATATATGTTGTTGTTGTTGTTGTGGTCGTCAGTCCTGAGACTGGTTTGATGCAGCTCTCCATATATATGACATGTAAAATGATTTGTATGGCCTAAGCACACCTCTGTCCACAATATTATCAACTTCAGCCTTAAGTTGTCTCGTCTCAGGTGGTGATAATCAGTATGGTGGGCACCTCAATGGGATCTTTTGAGTTAGTTCAATTTCATATTCACCCCCCACCCCCAGTACATCGTGGTAAGACACTGGACTCGCTTTCGGGAGGACGACGGTTCAATCCCGCGTCCGGCCATCCTGATTTAGGTTTTCCGTGATTTCCCTAAATCACTCCAGGCAAATACCGGGATGGTTCCTCTGAAAGGGCACAGCCGACTTCCTTCCCTCTCCTTCCCTAATCCGATGAGACCGATGACCATGCTGTCTGGTCTCCTTCCCCAAAACCAACCAACCGACCAACCCAGTACATCTCACAGGCAATCAGACAAATTTCCCCACACAACCCTCTAACACTATAAGCTTCATTTGTCCTCCACCCCCCCCCCCCCCCCCTCTACAAGCAATGACGACAAAAAGAAAAGGAGCAACATCCTGCATCAAATCCAAAATAAAACTTACCTTGTCTCCAATGAGGAATCAGCACTACCTGATGAATAAAATCAGATCCTAGGGTAATCTGCACACTGTGACTACATGCCACCCTCATCACCAACCTCCAAGTAAAACTGTGTATCCTAACTTTCACCCACACACTGCCCAACAACTCCGTTGCCCCTGAATTAGCCAACTTAGTTTCTTACTTCAGCACCTCAATATCTATCATTTGTTTCATGTCCTCTACAATATTATCAAGAGCCTCCTGCTCAGTGTATTTGAAAAGTAGACTATGCATAGCATCGTGAACCCTGAGTACTGAAAGCGCTAATAGTTCATCCCCCCCTTGAACAGCAAAATATGATATAACAACTAATTCATGCTTTGCGCATAATCACAGGAAATTCTCTGCAATCCCCAGTCTAAATTTCTATAAGGCCAATTGATCACAGGCTGTATGTTGCACCAGATGTTCCAACCTACTGGAAACAATGGGATTCAACAACTGATATAACTGCTTACTAGTCAAAACCAGTCACTTGCCTCACTTAGTCGTGCCATATCATACAGTTGGTATCTTCTATTGAACCGATAGACAACTATTCTTCTTCTCATAACAGAGTCATCAAAGGATTTGGCAATTTAGCAAACATTTCCCTGAATACCCCTAAAATTCCAGAGCTGCCTATTTGGTTATCCTTATCTGTCGGTTACTAGATACCCATTCAACATTGATGATTAATCTTCTCCATCTCCTGTGTCCTCTCTTAAGGTTCATTGATCTGCTGCTCCAAGTCACTATATACTTACCTCACCTTGTCCCCCAATACCTACATCCCAGCTACTAACTCAGTCTCTTTCGCCTGAAAGAGTTCCCAGACTGATCCGGCACAATGGTGCTACACAGATCTCGATCTCTGTTAGCATAATGCAAAGCACAAGCCGTCAATCTACTTAACTACTCTGAGACAATTCAGCCCCATGCTTTTAACGAATGGAGCATGGCCAAAACAACAGAAATACAAGAGGCAGCGTCTCTCACCTCATCTGGTCTTAGCTGTGGTGGCACTACAGCACAGTTGGCAGCCTTGCATAGACGCCGCTTCAACTCAGCTCACTCCTACTTATGTGTTCCCTCTGGATGTTGATGACATGGGTCTCCTCAAACTGTTGCAGATTGTTATATCAGAAAAATGTGGCACAGTTCAGCAAATTACATGCCATTTCAGTACTGGATAACAACAAAAAACGAGCAGCAATACCATACACGATAAGCTCCTCCTTACAGAGTATGAGGGCTATTCAGAAAGTAAGGTGCGATCGGTCTCGAAATAGAAATAACATTGGAAATGTGATGGAACTTTGCACAGCACTTTTCGGTTCTGAGGACACAGTGACCACATAAAGATCCTACAAAATAGTGTCTCCCTTCAATTACGACTGCTTGCTGAAAGATATCGCCTCATTTTCACGCAGACCACATAACGTAACTTCCTTCTTCATAACAATTCTCGGCCGCTCTCTGCAGGGGCGATAGAGACGCTCCTGCGGTGTTTTCGAAAGAAGTATTTGATCACCCACTTTAATCCCTCCGAGTTTTTCATCTCTGCTTACATGAACCGCTGTGAAAACATCATTCTGGCACAGACAATGAGCTGCAGTCCAGCGTAGAGAAATGGCGGACAGCAAAGGCGGCTGCCTCCTATGCCGAAGGTATTGAGAAGTTGGTACTGTGTTGAGAAGTAGCTGGCAGATATAGCTAACTGTTGCAAATAAAACATTTTTGATTTTCACTGTTGTTTCCAAATCGCGACCGATCGGATCTTAATAAATGAATAGCCCTCGGACATAAGTGGCCATTCCACACGCGTGCTTCAGATCACTGCAAGTCGCAGGGCGCAGTGTAAGCTTTGGCACAGGAAGACCGCCACTGGGCGTATGGAGAAATGTCGCTTGGACTGGGGGGTTTCAGTACCCGTTGATACACTTTGGTGCCCGTTGATTGGTGGGTACGACAAGTGTGAAAACCACACGAGACATATTGGTAACCTGAATCTGGAGCAAAATACATGTCACTGGGCTCCTTATATGCTGACGAGGACAATTATAATAATAACGAACTAGGAGGACAAGATTAAAGACCAAGTAGTAATCGAATAGTTAGTAATGAAGAACAACAGGCTGCAATGGTTGGTCCAACTGCATAGCGAATGGAAACAAAGCCCTCTAAAAGCTTCACATCTGAGGTAAACTCACGGACCGAAATTGCTAAAGGAGGCTCTCACCTAACAAATTTATAGCACTTGTGACGTGTGAGTTCCAATGTTCTATGCTTTAACGGTATGCATTTTACATTCTGACAAGGCGATATTCCGGTGTTAGTATGCGGGCATGCACCTCAGGTTATCCAACGGCAATTTATTACAACAAATATTTGTGTATCTGAATTACTGACTCACAGATTCCTCACTTTTCTTCCAACTACTTGTCCAGATACAGAAAGTGTGTTCACTTGTTTATACTCCCATTCACTTATGTCTTTCCTCGGTTCCAGCAGATTACCTAATTGGAAGAAAATATGTTTAATTTTTTCCTCGTTTTCTGATTATGAGTTCTAGTACCACATCTAGCTCTTTGAATCTTCAGTGTGACACTATTCGACGTTAATCACTGTCTTAAACCGGAATTTCAAACAAGAATCCACTAAATTCCAGATAAATTGATTTTTGAGGCATAACAAGATGTTTCCTTTGTAAAAAACGAGCTGTAGGCCGAAAGCTGCAAACACTTTTCAGACGTGCAGAAACTATTAAGCTACATTCTATAATACGCATTGCACAAATGACTCCCTAAATATTCTGTTAATGAATCCAAACATGTATTTCACTTTGGGAATTTCAAAATTTGTATCCAAATTACATGAAAATTTATCCATTGTGGGTAACTCACAACGACTCCAAAGATATTTTTTCTTCAGACGCAAATATTTTCGAAAGGCTCAGGATGCGTTTTGTAAAAGATCAGTTGAAGGGACGAAAGGCGAGTCACAGTAGTTATATTTTGTGTTGTTGTTACTGAAAATCATAATTGCGAAAATGAAGGTCTGAGTGCGCAACTAACAGTTTAGCGTCACAGGATAGCAGTTAAATGTCAGAAACAAAAACATTTTTGATAACCAAAGTTCTGGCTTTCAAGAATAAAGCTAAATTTAAATCTTCTAGCTAACATACTTACACGGATCTCCGATGAAATTTTTCTAACATACTGCACGTTCATCTCTGGGAAATAACTATACGTCAAAAAATTTATATCCATTTTACATTTGTTTCGTCAGGTCAAAAAGTGCTGGATATTATTTAATATGCGCTCGGAACCTAGATTTGGCACACCAGGGGATGTGACATACGTCTGTTATTGGACGTTAGGGGGTCAAAAGCGCATGCCTCGTGCGAAGTATTACAGGCCACAACTGAGTAAGAAAGTTTTCCCTCTGTGTATAGAAAGTGACGTGCCATTGCCATGAAGATATTACACGTAACAAAGTGCTGTTTCTACGCAGCACAGCACAATAAATGGTAACTTTTTTGGATCTCTGTCATCTTCTCCCATTGCTTCTCTCAAGTTGGAAATCTAGCTCGACGGCGCCTGTGACCTTCCTCTGTAATGGTCCAAAAGCTGCGACGTCATCCCTCAGCATCTGAAACGCTTTCAGCAGCAAGGTGTCGACACCTGCGGGAAAAAGGCCAGATCTCAGATGTTAGCGTGAGGCGTAATCCGGGTTAACGTTGTCACATTGGCGCCGAATTTCTCGATAGCTCTAGCCAAAGCCAATGTTGACGTGCCACACCATGGAAAGGACGTCACACCAGCTCCTATGCACATTCCACCCCTCCTTCTGACGCCTCTGCGAAGGGTGACAGGACAGGGACGCCCAGCGTTTAAATCTCGCGGTTTTCTTGTTGGTGGCCGAGAAAAACATTTCAGGTAAACCACCGCTCAGGATCGACACGGAAAGACCTCAGGCGGTGGCAGAGATGGCGTCAATGAAACCACTCCATCCCTTCGGTCGTTCATTTACACACATTTCGCGGTAAAAAACGACAGTTCACAGTGCAATATGCAACAGAACGAGATTCCTCATAATCTTCGGGACTGCTAACTCCCCCCCCCCCCCCAAAGAACACCGTGGGACTGTAACCCCTCTGAGTAAGACCTGATCCTTTTGGGCACAACACAGTCGCAAGTTTTGGTTCTGGTCTACAGGGCGGAACCAATTCCGCTAATATCCTCAGTGCCACCCGCACATCTTTGTTGAGAACCTTAAAAATGTACTGAGACGTGGATTCAGCGATAACCAGATGCCGGCAGCGTGGGCAATACTTCCGACAACCTCCAGATCTCGCACGTGGCCAGTAGGCACTAATGCAGCAATACAGCTTGAGGCAGCTGTGGTTTGTCGACATGGTTGCCTGCGCCGTGGCACATAGTCATCGGTGAACCCATGTCTCTGTAAAGAGACTTTCAAATGCCCATCAAAAGTTTGCGATGGCACCGAAGGTGTAGCCAAAGTGGAGGGTCTTAGAGGAAAATGGTTCAAATGGCTCTGAGCACTATGGGACTTAACTTCTGAGGTCATCAGTCCCCTAGAACTTAGAACAACTTAAACCTAACTAACCTAAGGACATCACACACATCCATGCCCGAGGCAGGATTCGAACCTGCGACCTTAGCGGTGACGCAGTTCCAAACTGAAGCGCTTAGAACCACACGGCCACACCGGCCGCCCTCTTAGAGGAACCTTCTGCTTTTATTCACTTAGTTGTCAATGTCGCACTGCCCCATGGTCATTCCACAGAAGTGTGCGAAGACAAGAAGGCTGAAAAAAGACAAAAATACTTTGCTCTTTGGATCACACGCAGATTTCTTTTTTCTTTTCCAGGGTCTAGACTATGATAAGGGGGCAGAATAGAAAAGGGAAGAACTCACACTTCTTTCCCGGCGAATGACGTAACAGTTTTAGATTTATTGACTTGAAACGTTTCTTTTTACGTGTAAATAAATTTAAGACCCAAACCTAACATAATTTATGTAAAGCTACATAAGAAACGCTATATTTTTGTCTAAATTCCGTGTGTTGTCTTTAAATTGACTTATAATGTAAAACTGTAGTTAATTCTTGAATGTGAGAGAACATACAAATGTTAAAACTAGCAAAAGAGAGGAACTGTATTTTTTAACTGGCAAATAATGCGTCAGCCGCAGCGCAAGCTGTGTCAACAAACAAATTTCATCCGATCAGCCGCGCCGGAAAGAAGTTCAGCGGAGTCTCTCGAACATTTTTCCACGCCAAACGCTTCCAGAAGAGCAAGACACTGAGGAAAAATGACATTGCAGTTGCCTGCAGTTGTCTACTTGAATGTAAACACGAGCGGCGTCTGGCTGGTTCTCTCCTGAGGCCCGCTCACCGTTGATGTCTCCGCTCTTCTCGATCGCTCTCTCTTAATGATCGCTCTCTCGAACGACTTTGCAAAAAGGTTATTGTACTTGAAAGTCAATATATGAATAATTGCCATTGTTTACTAATATTTCATTTCACCAACATTAACCCTGCCTGTCATCGACAAGCAAGTAGCCGAAGTGGCGTCAAATCTAAAGACTTGCAACCGGCGAACGGTCTACCCCACGGCAGGCTCTAGTCACACGACCACCTTGCCTGCCAACTTTTTATGTGTTTCAGCTAGGATAACTGCGAGACTGCCGACATATCGTTTGCTGGTCGCTGCGGGAACATCATTGATGTTCAAATTCGTGGCAGCCACTCGTGCGTCCCTGATGGTCTGTCAAGCCGATCTGTAAACGTAGTTTCCGGGCAGCACTTCTGTGCATAACGCGTAATATTCATGATCGGCATACGGCCAGCAAACGATGTGCACCGTCAGTCCACTCCACGATATCAAAGCAGGTCAAACAAAATCTTGAACCAATTTTCTCCCTGTTAGTGGTAAATTTATCTATGGCGTGTGATAATTTAAACTTATCATTTTTTTAATAGGCTGTTTTTTAATCAACGGAACTCCAGTTAATTTCCTCTTATCAAAATTGATTTTTCAGTTACCACTAAAGAGCGCCACACAAAATAGATAAAACCTTCTTTTTTGAAAATAATGATTCAGAATAATAACTTTCGGTACACTTCCTACTAGTTAGCATCTATTATACGATCTGGTTTACCTTAAACTGTTACTCAATTGATATGTCTGTGTGTTTGGTGGAGCAGCACGAGAGGTCTGTCTGCGCAGATTTTTTTCTGCGGATAGGTGTAGGGGTGGGCGGTGGGAGGGGAGGACAGGTTCGCACCTCTGCCCTGGCTGGGAACACCCTCGAAAACTGCAGAATACATAAACGTCGTATCACATTCCACGCAAAACATGTCGGTAGTGTGTTCAGTCACAGACAAAATGCTGATAGAGTAATAAAACTAGTAACATGGAAACAAATCAGTATATTACAATGAATTGAACACCCCTAGCTGCATATAGGCATTGATATAAGTCAACGGGGAGAGTTGAAAATTTGTGCCACGACCGGGACTCGAACCCGGGATCTACTGCTTACATTGAAGACGCTCTGTCCCTCTCAGCTACCGAGTACACAGAGGATAGTGGGACTGCACGGACTTACCTCTGGCACGCCTCCCGTGAGAACCACATTCCCAAATTATTGTCCCTCACTATATTCATAGTGCCCCTGCCCATTATATTTATTACTGGCGGCTTTTTGCCGATTCCCGTAAGGAAAAAAAAATGGTTCAGATGGCTCTAAGGACTATGGGACTTAACATCTAAGGTCATCAGTCCGCTAGACTTAGAACTACTTAAACCTAACTAACCTAAGGACATCACACACATCCATACCCGAGGTAGGATTCGAACCTGCGAACGTAGCAGCAACAGACACTGTGCATCCACACAGAAGAAGATGGTCAAATGGCCGGTGAGCCTCAACTATATATATATATATATATATATATATATATATATATATATACACTTTAAGTGTCTCATTTCCTAATCTAATTTTCTCACCATCACCCGACTTAATTCGACTACATTCCATTATCCTCGTTTTGCTTTTGTTGATGTTCATCTCAAATTCTCCTTTCAAGACACTGCCCATTCCGTTCAACTGCTCTTCCAAGTCCTTTGCTCTCTCTGACAGAATATTATTTTGGAGTATAACCGAAGTTTTTAACATGTTTATCCTCCATTAAGGTACATCCTAGGAGGTACTCTTCATGTTGTTGTTGTGGTCTTCAGTCCTGAGACTGGTTTGATGCAGCTCTCGATGCTACTCTATCATGTGCAAGCTTCTTCATCTCCCAGTACCTACTGCAACCTACATCCTTCTGAATCTGCGTAGTGTATTCATCTCTTGGTCTCCCTCTACGATTTTTACCCTCCACGCTGCCCTCCAATGCTAAATTTGTGATCCCTTGATGCCTCAAAACATGTCCTACCAACCGATCCCTTCTTCTAGTCAAGTTGTGCCACAAACTTCTCTTCTCCCCAATCCTATTCAGTACCTCCTCATTAGTTACGTGATCTACCCACCTTATCTTCAGCATTCTTCTGTAGCACCACATTTCGAAAGCTTCTATTCTCTTCTTGTCCGAACTAGTTATCGTCCATGTTTCACTTCCATACATGGCTACACTCCATACAAATACTTTCAAAAACGACTTCCTGACACTTAAATCGATACTCGATGTTAACAAATTCCTCTTCTTCAGAAACGATTTCCTTGCCATTGCCAGTCTACATTTTATATCCTCTCTACTTCGACCATCATCAGTTATTTTACTCCCTAAATAGCAAAACTCCTTTACTACTTTAAGTGTCTCATTTCCTAAGCTAATTCCCTCAGCATCACCCGATTTAATTTGACTACATTCCATTATCCTCGTTTTGCATTTGTTGATGTTCATCTTATATCCTCCTTTCAAGACACTGTCCATTCCGTTCAACTGCTCTTCCAAGTCCTTTGCTGTCTCTGATAGAATTACAATGTCATCGGCAAACCTCAAAGTTTTTACTTCT
Source organism: Schistocerca piceifrons (assembly GCF_021461385.2). Lineage (NCBI taxonomy): Eukaryota > Metazoa > Arthropoda > Insecta > Orthoptera > Acrididae > Schistocerca > Schistocerca piceifrons. Next base: position 566,535,281 of record NC_060143.1, read on the forward strand.
TCTCCATGAATTTTAATACCTACTCCGAATTTTTCTTTTGTTTCCTTTACTGCTTGCTCAATATACAGATTGAATAACATCGGGGAGAGGCTATAACCCTGTCTCACTCCTTTCCCAACCACTGCTTCCCTTTCATGCCCCTCGACTCTTATAACTGCCATCTGGTTTCTGTACAAATTGTAAATAGCCTTCCGCTCCCTGTATTTTACCCCCGCCACCTTCAGAATTTGAAAGAGAGTATTCCAGTTAACATTGTCAAAAGCTTTCTCTAAGTCTACAAATGCTAGAAACGTAGGTTTGCCTTTTCTTAATCTTTCTTCTAAGATAAGTCGTAGGGTGAGTATTCATACCCAGCAATATACCAATTTATATCGCTTACAACAGTGTCAGGTTGAAACCATGGTTACTTCGCTCAGTCTGTGAAAAGACAATCGGATCGCAGCAGATCGCGCTCTTGCAGTTGAAGTGCAGTGATACTGTATTTTCTCGCTGAGCTAGCGGAGTTTGAACGTTGAGGTGAGTACTTTGTTACGGTTTCCTAGTATTACACTTCCAACCATTCTAAAGAGCCAAAGAAACTGGAATATATTCCTAATATCGTGTAGGGCCCTCGCTAGCACACAGAAGTGCGGCAACACGACGTGGCATGGACTCGACTAATGTCTGAAGTAGTGCTTAAGGGAACTGACACCACGAATCTTGCAGGTCTGTCCATAAATCCGTAAGAGTACCAGGGGTTGGAGATCTAAATAGCACGTTGCAAGGCATCCCAGATCTGCTCAATTATGTTCATGCCTGGGGAGTTTGGTGGCCAGAGGAAGTGTTTAAACTCAGACGTATATTCCTGGAGCCACTCTGTAGCAATTCTGGGAATGTGGGGTGTCTCATTGTCCTGCTGGAATTGCCCAAGTACGTCGTAATGCACAGTGGACACGAATGGATGCAATCATCCGAAAGGATGCTTACGTACGTATCACCTGTCATGGTTGCATGTAGACGAATGAGTGTCCCTTACTACTCCAACTGCACACGCACCACACCATTGCAGAGTCTCCATCAGCTTGAACAGTTCCCTGCTGACATTCAGGGTCCATGGGTTCATCACGTTGTCTCCATACCCGTACACGTCCATCCGCTCGATACAATTTGAAACTGGACTCATCCGCTCAGGCAACATGTTTCTAGTCATCAACAGCCCAATGTCGGTGTTGACGGGCCCAGTCTATGTATAAAGCTTCGTGTTGTGCAGTCATCGAGGGTACATGAGTGGGCCTTCGGCTCCGAAATCCCATATCGATGATGCTCCGTTGAATGGTTCGCAAGCTGACACTTGTTGATGGTCCCGCATTGAAATCTGTAGCAGTCTGCGAAAGGATTGCACTTCTGTCACGTCGAACGATTGTCCTCAGTCGTCGTTGTTCCCGTCCTTGCAGGATCTTCTTTCGGCCGCAGATGTGATGTTTTACCAGATTCCTGATATTCACGGCACACTCGTGAAATCGCCGTACGGGAAAAAATTCCACTTCATCGCTACCTCGAAGATGCTGTGTCCCATCGCTTGTGTGCCGACTACAACACCACTTCCAAACTCACTCACATGTGGATACCTGCCATTGTAGCAACAATAACCGATCTAATAACTGAGCCAGTCACTTGTTGTCTTATACAGAAGTTGCAGACCTTATCGCCGTATTCTGCCTGTTTACATATCTCTGTATTTGAATACGCGTGTCTTTACCAGTTTTTTCGACGCTTCAGTGTATTTGCGTCGTGTAGCCAAACCGCGAAGTGTTAATAAAAAAGGGATGAAAGGTCGACCAAGTAATGGACTTCGCTATGTATGTACGTATCTGATGCTCCTAACTCCTGATTATCTACGTGTGAATTATCCGTGCGCAATTAAATGATTTTTTAGCACACTTCCCTGAAGTGTACTGTTATATCCACAACGAATATTTTTTCTTTTGTTTAGAATAGACTATTAGGTATGTCACTCATGTTTTCCCGCCACAGGCTTCAATCCTACCATAGTTCATCTGATTTTCCATTTCATCTTAAGGTAACTATGGATATTATGGCGTTGCAAAACGTCCAAGCTTGATTTTCACTCTTAAATGTTTTCCTAGCCTTAGGAGCTAAAGGTCGATAATTCCCACCGCTCTGTTTCAGGCGAGGAACACGTGGGCCCCACGTAATGCAGTGGTCTTCCAAATGTGGCATGTACCATGTTTTGTAAACGAAATAAAGATCAGTTTCCAGTGAGAAGAATAGGGACTGTGCTGCGTGTGGCTTAAGCTTACGCTGAGCATAAATGTGTTCAAATTTTAGCGAAGTTGTAACCCAACCAGGCTGATGTCAGTTACATTGCTGAATGTTCCCCTTAAAGACAAGCAGCGACATAATTATGAATGTTACCGTACTGCAACGTTAACGAAAAGATGACGTAGTTTTATTTCGAAAGAACTTTAAATATAAACAAACTTACTGAATGCAGCAGCTCCTCGCTAGAACCGAAACTTCCCTGCTTTAAAATTTTGAGGCACTAAACAAAGTGCACTTTTTTCCACTCCTACAGAATTTTTTTTAAATTTATTGGTCTCCGTACATAACGCATTAGCCGGCCACCTTGTGTTTCAGCCAGTGTATACGAAGTGTGCCTCTGGAGGCAAATAATAGGTTGTTTTATTGATTGTGTCCTACAGCTGTTATAAATTGTAGAAATGATACCGTGTAAGACATTACGCTGTTGTCAGTTTACAGTGTGTCCTGTTTCCGTCGAGAACCATTGACCAGCGCAGACTTCTGATAACAGCAAGAATTACATATAAATTTAAAATAACATTATTTATAAATATTATACTTTTGACAATGTATTTTTTATTTTCATATGTAACTCTTACCGTTAATAAATGTGTGTGCGTGATAATGGTCTTTAAGCGATACTGGTCGTACATCAAAGAATAAATTGAACAGCAATTTAAGGTGTTACATGACGTCATTTCTACAAAATAATGTGATATGATATAGAACTAATTAATCTGGAATAATTACAGATAAAGCAATTATCATATAAAAGCCTCATGGGAAAGTACGATTATCTTGTTACATGTTAATCACTTGTTATTTTATGTAGGTAACAGTTTCTCTATATATTTGTTTGACTTTCTGTTATATAGTTGTAGGGTTCTGTAGGTGCCTCTGTACATAGTTATACCGTTTCCCACTATAAGTTTTCTGACACTTCAGGAGCACGTTCCTCGACGACATCTGCAGCAAGTTCACGGTCCTACACTCTCTTCGGAGATAACGGGAGAAAATACAGTTGGCTTCTTCATCAGACCTGCAGTCACAGTAGGTAGAAGGGCCCATACTGATTCGATACAGGTGTTGGCAAAGCTTCCTGTGATTAAATCTGACGTGTGATTTTGTCACTTGGAAGTTTTCGCTGCAACTGCTTTTGTCGTAGCAACGACGTTTTGGCAGACCGAGGACCATTGCTACATAACCTCTGGCTTTTGCTTCGCATGACATGTGTAGTTTGTTATTGCAGATTTGGATCTTGATGGTACACAGGAAGTCATAAGGTGGTAGATAGTTCGTCGTATGTCATCAACCTGCATACACTGCCTGTACTTCCCAGCAAATATTTATCCATTGCCACTGTGATTCTTAAACCAAAACCTCACCATGGCTATATTCCGGCTTCGAAACTTTCCTGCGCTTCTTCTAAGATGTGATACACATAAAAAATGTTTGTGTTGTTACTGTGGTACTTTAATAGCGTCAGCGTCGGTCGTGACTCTGGCAATATTATTATGTCGTCCGAGACCATTTTTGCGCAACTGAGTCCCTCCAGGATTACATCAAGTTTAGCTGTAATGCGTAAATGGTTTTATTGTAGCAGTTATCCACTTCTGTAGCCGGGGTTAGTAAAACTTCTCTGTATGATGGCTAGTGCTGGGAGAAACTTTTCTCCACCAGAATTTGGCAGGCGAGAGAAGGAAAGCCGGTGGTGTAAGGTTCCTCATCGACAGACCCTGCGCTAATGTCTTAGATAAAGGTCCTAACCTCTCCTCTTTGTATCGCAAAATGTGGGCTCGTGGCACTGCGTTTGATTATCTGTCTATCGGACAGGTTTTCACCCTCTTCCTCCCCACATCATCATACAACAGAAACATAACCCGGCGTAGTGAGCTTACGCCTCGCGGTCTCACAGCCAACATTAGCATCTGCTCTTTCTTTCTTACTATAATTTCTGGAATAGATGCAAATTTCATAGATAAGGTGGCATATTCCTTCATCTCAATTGCTAAGAGGGTTATTTGCCTCAGTAAAGCAATGTATGTACGTGGTGGAGCAGCGCGTAAGATCATCTGCGCAATCAAACCCCATGGAGACATCGCGAGAAAAACCTAACTGGAGATATTTTATTATTTGAGGCTAGTAATATTTAATGGATGAATTTATAAGCAGCGTTTTCAGTCGAGCAATCCTTCTAGAACTCCTGATTGTCGGGATCGATGTCTGTCTGTCAGCTGTAACTGCATTTTGTGACTGGGAACCTGCTGGCTCACTATCTGCTCGCCAGTTTCGTTGGCTGAAAAAGAACAGAGCGTCTACAATGTAAAAGATTCCACTCTGCCCTGTGAAGTGGAGAATGAGAAGTACAAAAGCACAAGGATATCTGTCTGGAAGAACAAAGCTACAGAAGAGTGCCCGTTATTCTAATAAAAGTTCAAACAATACAATGAAAGACTTAAAAGTAAGTGTATGTGAGACAGAGAGAGGGAGAGAGAGAGAGAGAGAGAGAGAGAGAGAGAGAGAACAGATGGATTGCATGTCTTGGGCAAGCCATCGACTTTGACTCTGAGACGCTACACTGTTATTCAAAGACCGCATTCCTTATCATTTTTATGATGACCTTATTGTCTCAGAAATAAATTTGCTCCAACCTCACAATTTCTGTCAAGGTTTCCGTGACATTTTCTCACATCATGCATAAGAGCAAAAGAATCTGTAAGTAAGGATCTTGTCTCTGAGCCGTCATTCTGCAAGATTTCATCTATGGTGTGTCCTTGTTTTGCCTGACTAGCTCCGATTTTTAATACTACAGATACAATTATTCCTTAGTGACGTCCGTTAACCTCAAGTAACAAACTCATTTTCCCACGCGAAAAGCTCCCACTTGGCGAAAAATGTCCCCTGTAAAATTAGTTCACCTGTGCTCTCGCAAATTTCTGTGTCTCACCCTGTTGATGTTTTATGTCTCCTGAGCAGTAATCTCCCCTATTTACTGCAATGTTCATTCAGTCTACAAGTTCTGAGAAAGAGAACGATAGTCCTGATTAAGGAACTGAAGTGTTTTTGTTTGCTTAAAATAAATTCTGTTACACGTTCCGCTTTCCTAATACTTTATTTGTTAATGTTGTCTACGGACGAGCAAAAATGTGTTGAGCTTGGAGGCTACATATTCAAGGACAAACGAAGCATTCCACATTTAAAAGACATCCTTGAAATGACTGCGGAACTTCGCATTAATAGCCATGTGTAAAATTATAAAATTTACTGTCCCAAATTTAGCATTCAACGGAAGTGAAACTGTGAAACTCAGTTGAAGTCGTCGTTCAACACTCGCACTTCACAGCATTCTGTTATTAAGAATAACGCTAACAATAATGCAATATTTCTAGCACTTTGCTAACACATTGATCTCGGTTTTCCTTCAACAAATTCTCATTCTAACCAGTCTGTTTTTTGTTCTTCTTTGCAGCTTGTAACAACAGCAGCATCTTAAATCGACATGTAAGTAAATTCATTACTATCCTAGTTGAAGATTACTTTAAGTGAAACCTACAGTTAGCGGCATCATTGACTCATACAGGGATTGCACAGAAATTGGGGAACACAGCGACAAATGTATGCTCGAACACAAATGCAGACGATAGCCGAGCACGCAGGTTGCGCCGTTGTATTCGACCACAAGCGGTGCCTATGGAATGTCTTCGACGGGTCGCAGGAGTCAATCGTGGTCGGAACAGTGTTCTGTGTAGGTGAGAGAGCATTATGTCGGCGCTGAGTGAATTCGAGCGTAGGCAGATTGTCGGCGGTCGTGTGATGGGTGCTTCCATAACGAACGCAGATGGAGTGTTCAGTGTTCCAAGAGGCACCCTGTCGAAGATATATACCGCATACTGGGAAAGACTAAAAACCTCATCAGCTATGTCACAGTGCCGACGATAGTGTGCTTTGAGTGATTGTGACAGAGAGTCATCGAAGAGAATTGTGACGTAAAATTAGAGGACGAGAGCTGCAAAAGTCGCTGCAGAACTGAGCATTGCACTCACGATCCCTGCCAGCCCCAAAACAACACGGAGGCTGCTCCACAGGCTGGAGCTGCAGGGCACGTTGGAACTGCCAAACCACTGATCAGTGATGCAAATACGCTTCACAGGAAGACGTGACGACAAAGCTACAAAACCTCAACTATGACGCAATGGCTGTGTTTTCGTCCCTATAGTGAAGCATGGGTCTGGTGATTATTGGGGCAGACACATCGTGTTATTCCGTGGACCCCAAGATTACTCTGCATTCTCGCATTACTACCAAGGATTATCTGGCTGATCAGGTCCATCCCAACGCACAATATTTGTTCTCTAATGGCGTTTTTCTAATCCAAGGCGACGGTGTCCCAGTTCGCACAGCTGGTATCGTCAGGACTGGATCTGCGAGCACGAGGATGAAATGTCGCCCGTCCCCTGGCCACCTCAATCACAAGATCTCAATATTATTGAGCTTTTTGGAGAGACGGTGATCAACATATTAATGGGGATTTTTTAGAGACAGGTGGTCAACGTTGCAGCGCTGCCGCAAAATGTGGCTAGGAGTAGAGCCATGTACATCCTGCAAGTAAGCTAAGGCTACGCAGCGAGTAACTAGTTCAGAAATCAGGTCTCAGTGCTTGTTATTTGCGAGAAGATCGCGTTATGACTCTTGTGAGAGGGAAAAACTTCTACCACATCGAGCAAGTACCGAAATTTGACAGAGGCAGAATCGTGACCAATCGGGGCTGTGGTTCGTCGTTCGGCGCTGTCGCTCTTCGTGTTGGTCGGGATCCCACAACTGACATGCGGATGCGGGATGGCTGGGTTCAGAAGGGCCACACTCGACGCCAAGCCGGATGCCACCAGCCCACGAGACTGGTGCCCTGGAGGACAGACGGGTTATGTCGTTCGCTCGGCCGTGTAGAACCGTACAGCTACGTCACGTGCCTCGCCTGCCACAGTACAAGTGGCGACAGGCAGAGCGCGACGGCGTCTGTGGCACCGCCGGTTGTCACACCGGCCACCACTGCTGTGGCAACAGAGGAATACAGTGGTGCGTCCAACAGCAACAGACGCAGCAGCGGCGTCATGTCCTGTTCCAGGCAAGCCTCGGTGTCTTAAGCAAGTGCCTGTTCTACGGCCCCATCGCGTTGACCATACCTGTCTTTGTGGGCTACAAGAACAAACGTTGCCACATTGGATTCGTGATCATGGCGCTGCCCTTGCATGTGGGGTGATGGGATGGAGCGCGACCCGGGTGCAACACGATCACGTCTGTTTTGCACATCATCTAATTTGGGCAGCAGCCGTTACATTTCTGACATGTTACAGCCAGTGGTTGAGCTCTGTCTTCGAGCTCTCTGTGTCGCTGGCTTTCGACGCTGATAACGCAAGAACGCCTGTTGTTCGAGTTGTCCTGACCAACCTGGCTTCCAGAACGTTCTCCAAATCTCTCACCCACTGAGAACGTCTGGTCGTGGGGTGCCGCGAGGCTTCACGACAACTCTCCATAGCCGCTGCCACTGATGTACTGTGGCGTTATACACTGCGCAAAAAAGTGTCACATTATCGAAAGGCCGTAATTGTCTCCCACTGCGGCGCATAAGTTTGAAATTCGGCTCAAAGGTGCCTACGACCTTCCTCTCTTATGATGCTAGAGCGTGTCGACTTATGACGTCACCCTCCCACTCGGCGAAGCTTGAATGAGCAATGTGTCGACACATGGGAAAAGGTGCCACAGCTCCGAAGTTCACTTGAGGTGTAAGGTGGATTAATGACGTGACATTGGCACCAAATTTCACCACGATTCTGCCCAATGCCATCGTGGACGTCTCACGCGGTGGGAATGTTGTCACACTCCGTTTTACCCACAGTTGATCCCTTCTTTTGAGACCTCTGCGATTTACGATGGAAGCCTGAACTGCAGCACCCAGGATTGCAATTGCGCGGTTTTCTTACGAGTGGCCGAGGAAAACATTTCGGACACACCGCTGCCCAGAATCGACACGAAAATCCCGTCAGGAGGAGGTGCAGACGGCGAGAATGACACCAGCCCTTCCCTTTGGGCGTTGATTCCCAAATATTTCGCCGTCGAAAACGACAGATGGCAGTGTGATGAGCAACAGAACGACGTTCTCGACAACGTTCGACACTGATGACCTACCCTGGACGATTCATCTGTTCTCTAAAGACATCGTGGGACCGCAACCTCACTGAACGTGATGTGACCCCTTTGGAGCGTAGTGCGAAAGAAAGTTCTGCTGTAGTACACTGCGTGAGTCTACTAAGAAGTGTGCAGAACCATTCGACGATATGTGAACGTGGTTCGAAGCAGCAAAGGGTGTTTACAATTGAAAAGTGTGGTATCGATAGCTACACTGCCACGGCGTAGGTGCAAGTTCTTAGGTTGGCACTACGACACCGACACCGACGACAGCGCCCATTAGCCAGCGCTGGGCAGCTCTATGAGCTGCGCTCCAGATTCAGCCCATTTCGATGCCGAGCAGACGACCAAGCAACATTGTTTCTATTTCACAGAGGGCTAGCCAATACAGATTTTGCCAGTGTAACTTCTGTGAGCTTGAGACACCTGGCTTCGCACCTACGTGCTCCTCAGTTCAAAATTATGTATTCATCTGCTTGCTAAAGTAAAGGTGATTTAAATTCAGACTACAGTACCGAGTGTTCTACCTCACCTGCTCCTCCTAGCTTCCCACATTCGGCCTACCCTTCAGTTTACAGGAGCAGACCCACGGGCCCCCTCCCAGGCCGGATAAAAAAAAGCTCTCTTGTTTCGCGCCCTCCTGTGACATGATCACTCTGAGGTGCAACACTGACCTCTGCGTGAAGAAAACGGCAGAGGGTCCCGCTAAAGTCCCGCTCCTCCCACACCCCCACTCCGGCAACCCCCTCGGTGCCAGCCATGCGCTTTCCCATGTAGCTAAGTGGTGCCCTCCCTAGCAGTAACATTGTGTATAGCAGAGAAAAAGTTGTGGTTGCACTACACTCCAGAGGGTCATATCACGTGCGGTGTGGTTGCAGCCCCACGACGTCCTTAGAGTGGGGATGAATCGTACGAGGGGAGTGAGAAGTGTCGAACGTTATTAAGAACATCGTCCCATTGTTGAATATAATGCGAACGCTCGTGGCATCAAGCAATCATGGGAAGATGTGGTTTCATTAACGCCCTCTATGTCATCTCCTGACGGGATTTTCATGTCGATTATGGGCAGCGGTGTAACTGAAATGTTTCCCTCGGCCACTCGTAAGAAAACCCCGCAATTGCAACGCTGTGTGTTGCCGTTCTGACTGCCATCGCAAATCGCAGAGGTCTCAAAAGAAGGGATGAATTGTGGGTAAAAGCGAGTGTCACAACCTTCGCATCGTGTGATGCTTCCACGATGGCTTTGGGCAGAATTGTGGTGAAATTTGGTGCCAATGTGACGTCGTTAATCCACCATACAAGTCACGTGACCTTCGGAGCTATGGCCTTTATACCCATGTGTCGACACGTTGCTATTTCAAGCGTCGGCGATCCAGAGAGTGACGTCACAGGGCGCTACGCTTCTGCACCATTACAGACCGAGGTGGAAGGTACCTTTGAGCCAAATTCCAAATTTACACGTCGCAATGGGAGACAATTAGGGAGTTTCGTATAACTGATACCCTTTTATGCGCAGTGTAGTTGCAGGATTTGCACCCTCAGCTGCCTTCCCAGATCAGTTCGTGTCGATGTCAAGCCGGGTTGGACGTGTTGTTGCTATCTTCTATACCCTCAAAGCACCTCCCATTAATACCCTAATACCTTTTGTGTGGTGAGGATTGTTGTTTGATGTTTATTTTCGTCATGGAGCAGATGACTTCTGAGCAACGTATTGAAGTGATGAAAAGTTATTACAAAAACAGTGAAAGTCCCATGGCAACCGTTCGTGAATTGCATGTGACACTCGGACGTAGTGCACCTCCAACCGAATCATCTATGTGGAAGTTGATGCGGAAGTTTGAGACCAAGGGATCAGTTTCAGACGTTAAGGAAGTAGGCCGACGAGTTCAACATTTGAATTTGTCACCAAGTTCACTGCATGAAATCCTTTCAAAAGATCTGGAAACGCATGCGTACAAGATTCAACTTAAGCAAGACCTGAAGCCTGCAGAGCCTCGAAAGAGACATCGATTTGCTTAATGGGACTTGGCTCGACAAGCGGAGAACGAGAACTTCGCAAAAATAATTTTCTCAGATGAAGCACACTTCCACCTTTGTAGATACGTCGATAAGCAGAACTGCAGAATTTGAAGTAACGAGTGATTGTGGAAGACGAGACGCATCCTCAACGCACGACTGTATGGTGTGCGTCCTGGGCAGGAGGAGTTATCGGTCTGTACTTTGTGATGTTACAAAATAAAAGTGATGTTGTTATTCAATGGAAAGTTGGAAATTGAGATTTAGCTTACTGTTTTATCAATCACAATTGGCGTAAGAATCATGGATTGACCATTGTCATAAAATATTGCATTATGAGATGTGAATAGTTTTTACTTGCAGTTTCGCGTGGCTTGAGGCAGTCACAACTAGCGTGCTATTGAATAAGAAATTGCGTTATCGTCTTTCTAAATACTTCATGATCGTAGATACGATCATACCCGGTTGCGAAGTTATTGTTATGACAAAACAATTTCCTAAGGGACCAGAAAGTTCTTAAGGGCGCAAAAACAACTGTAACATCACACAAAAGGGAAATTCAATATTAAAGCTGATGCAAGAAGACGATAAAACAGTTTTCTTTTTATCAATGTAACACGCACATTGGACTGCTGATCTTGGTGTCTGCAATCTTAGCAAAATGCATAATTAAAATGAAAATAATACTGAGGAGGGACTGCTGATCTTGGTGTCTGTAATCTTAGCAAAATGCATAATTAAAATGAAAATAATACTGAGGAGATGATAGGAATGAGCACTGCTACATGATTAAGTATCCCCAGAACAAATATTTATTATAACTAAAACATATATCATACCTTAAGCTTAGTACTACAATGACGGTAGATTTTTATGTCCGTATCATGTCCATTGAGCGCTCTTTTATATATCCATTGTCCTTTTGAGTCACCCGTGCGTCGTCACGATAAGTTATAACAGTTCTTCTTACACTTCACTCAAACTTAGACGGAACACGTTTTTATTTATTTAGTAAAAAAATTAGATCAGACCGCCACAAATCTGCGTCCGTCTTACTTAAGGAAAACAGTACAAGTCTTTAGCGCTCAAGGCTTCATTTGTTCTCCAGCGAACAAAATAGTGAAGGATCGTATATCTATCCGTATTTTTCTGTTTATATTGCCGCCCAAAGACGACGAATTACATTATTTAGAAAATTCCACCGTCGCCATGCGACGCCTCATTATACATTAATCATTATTTATAAACAAGTATTTGCCTTCTGGCTGAAAGTATTAACTACTCGTATTTGCTGTTTTAATGAAGTCAAAAATAGCGAATATTACATTGCCTCCCATGAGGAGAGAGGGAATGCCGAAGGATTACCTCGATCCTCATGTCCTCATGAGATATTCGTGATTTTTGGTGTGACATTTACATAATGTTACTGGCGTACTATGTACATAAATTGAAATTACATTTATAAACATATATCAGATATTTATCATTTTTCAAAATAAAGTTTTTCATTCTTTGTTCATCAGTCACTTCATTCCTTAATACCAAGATTAACATTTATGTGCATATTTAAGTTTGGTCCATATTTGCTTATAACAATAAGTGAACGTTCATTTCGCACTTCAGGGGATAGAATTCAGAAATTACTTTCTCTTGAGCTTAACGACTAATACATGAGTACAGTGAGTGCTTATTTTCACTAAACTAGAGTGGACGATGTTCGAGCATCTGTTGACTCATTGTGGTTCAATTACAGTTTAATAACGTAGCACTACACTTCTGATGCTTTCACTTTCTGTGTTAGCTGTCTACGGCGTTCATCATGCAGTACATCTGTCCTTTCCACTGTGGTGCCAGGAATTCAAGTGGCTTCTCGGGTTTTTATTTACAATATGAAACAGAAGAAGTGGAAAATTATTAGTATAACTTACAACCTATTGGGTACATTTGTTAAGGATCGGGCCTGGTCTGGAGTTTAGGGTCTTCCTATAGTGCACATTCATTTTCTTTGTCCATCAAGAGACAGGATTATAATTCATTTTAGCAGTGTTCAGGAGTGCCGGTATTAATGGCTTTAAGGCCTGAGTAATCTAACAATCTACTTCTCACTCATCTTAACTTCAACTCAAGAAAATTGCTTAATTTACGTATGAAAATGTAGTCACAAAAGTGTACAAATGTCTTTCCTCCAGCATGTACGATGGAAGTCATGGCGGTTAGCAGTTTGAAGTTTGGATTGTTTCGTCACCCACACGTCAGCCACTCACAGCGGCTGCACAGTGTTGCGTGAGCTCCAATACTCAGTATCCGTTCGCGCTCAGGCTGTGACAGAGCTGCTGGTCGTCGATTGCTCCTTTTTTTTGTGAACTTCGTATCACACGAGTGCATCGATACAAACTCCTCGCGCGCGTTTTCCATCGGAGGAGCCGGACACTGAGGCTGCCTCCATACTTCTCTGTCAGCTGCCTCCCATGAGGCTCACAGGTAAGTGACGACGAATGTTTTAGCTGTCGCTGCACTTAGAACAACACTGAACTTTGCGTTGCACCTGTTGTCGTAGCCTTGACTTCTTTTTACACTTGCAGTACAACACTACCACTAATATACAGTGAACAGTTATTTTTATTATGCACGTCGCACTTTAGTGTGCATCTTCACACGGCATTCGTGCTTAGTTCCTTCGCCGATAGAGTTCATTTACAAAACAATCAATTTTGCAGGTTTCCTCCATTGGTACAGAAAGACTTATATTCTACTATTTACAAAAGATCACTTACGAGCTAATATTTACAATTAATGGTCACTCCTTTTGTTAAGTCCAGTGAACAACTGCTTTATGAATGGACTCTTTATATCTCAAGGTTTACTTTCACTAGTGAACCTAAAAATATTCTTTCAAACTTTCTTTTAAGGGCTCATCTCCTCATTATGAAAACTACAGATTTCGCAACACTCGTTGCATTTATTCTTTAGTGCACCCAAGATCATTTTCTACTGCCACGCAGCATATCTACTACTTAACGAGTAAGCATTTAACGATGAATCTTTTTTTTTTGTGCTTTCATTTGTGCTTGCCAATTTTTTTTTTATATTTGAGGGCAGACTGGATAACAATAGGTCTCCCTCTTCGCTTCATGTACTCAGCAATCGTTCTCTGTTAAAAAAAAAAAAAGGGTAACGCGTGTCTACTATTTTTCGCATGAATGGAATTACCGACAGTTCACTGGGTTTACGCAACCGGTCCATAACAAACATTACCAAAGCTAGCGAAGTTCATCACGCTATGTGTCTCATTTCTCATAAGCACTGCTTTGCCTCGAAGCACACGTGCCTTTTACAAGTCGACCCTTGGTCTGGGTTAATGAACCAGGATCAAAAGGAACGGGCACAAGGAAAATAGATTTCATAAGAGGAGTGTCTTAGGAGACATTTTTGTAATAAAATCTGCATGTAAATAAAATTATCATAATAAACATAGGCACATATATAAATTTCAACCTCTTTCATTACAGCATGCTTTGCTACTTCCACGTCTTACTCTGGTTATAGTCAGTATTAGGTTTAAATATCACTGCATTGCTTGTTCTTTAGATTAGCCTTCAATTAGGGTATTGAATGGTCGCTAGATTACACTACAAAACTTCTGAAGATCTTTACTTGGATTTATTTATGATACAGGGGGCTTAATGTGTGGTTTTTTAGTACCTTGATTCTACTGAAATCAATTCGTCAGCTAACATTCCTCATATACTCTTTACATTGGGCTCAGATCACAGGGAAATAGTTTACTTTCATAGCAATTAATGGCCTCGTGGAGTACTTAACGCTACATTGATGCTTCATGGTTTGCCTCTATTTGTACAGTATTTCACCTAACTTAGTTTACTACAGCTTATTGTCTCCTTGCGTGAACACATGTAGGTTACCACTTGTTTTTCCATTTAACAGCACGCTTTAACTGAACTTTAAGCTATTTCTTCTACTCCTGTCCACTGTCTGGACTGTTTGAACATGAATCTTTTTTTTAAGCAGGTAATTTGGGCTTTTACAACAGAACTTCAAGTACTTACATTACTAAAAATAAATCTATAAATCTTCTTGTACCTTGAGAGAAGTGCTTATTTACGCATCCTCCTCCATTTCTCACCTTTACATATTTATATAGATCCTGGCAATCACCCCGCAAGCACATTTTTTTATACTAACTTAAAGCTAAATTGAAATTCTTTCTGCAACCTAAATTTCCTGCTTCAGCTTGTCGAAGAAATATCAGTTCATGTCCATCACCATAAACAATTTTTCCATTTTTAAAATTTAATACTTAAAGTTTACATGTAGTAACTGTTACCATGAAGTCCGTGCGCTGTTCAACACAATACTTATCATTAACAGTTCACACAAGGAAATTTCCAGTACGCAAGAGGCAGGAAACCGAAACAGATTCTATCTGCAGTTGAGGCTGTGTCTGTAAACTAACTCTCTGTTTCAATGGACCAATCGCTCCCGATATGGAGCAACCCTGAATCGGCAATGATAAAACTTTTGAAACAGAAGACACCTGTCTGAAGAGACATGGTGACGTGACATTGATGATTGCTCCTGTATCAACAACGAAAGGAATGTTGGCAATAGAAATTTTAATCGAAGCCTGGACCTGTTCATCATAAATGTTGTTAATGTCTTGAGCTTCTTTGTCACGTGCAAGGTCATCTCGTCGGTCGGTCTCATGGTCGTACCGTATCGCATTAACATACTCAGAATCAGAGTATTCGTTAGTACCCCCACTCAAAATCCGCAGCGACCTCTTGGAGGCTGAAAGGCGCTGCTTCTAATTTTCCGCAGGATGTTTAGTCTGTTTGTCATTCATAGCCTTAAGTGTTTGTTCCGTTTCTTATTAGTGCTGGTTATGTGGTACAAATGCCGTTGTAAAGGGGTAAAATCCACTGGGTGCATTCACTTGTGAATAGAATACTTGAGACGGCTGCTGTCGGCCGATCTTTTGGTTGCCGGCAAAACCATTTCCTTGTGAAGGAAAGTTCGCATTTGCTGCCGTTTGAAAATTGTTCCGCGGTCCTCTATGCTGTGAAAAGTTGTTCTGATGTTGTGCTGGGTGGCCTCCGCCTTGCCCATGCCACTTGCTATTTTTCTACCTATAACTTTGATTGTACACTGGTCCATTTGAAAAATTACCAATCGTTTGTGGAGAATTTCCATACTGCTCAGGCGCAGAATTAAAGGGTGGGTTTCTGTACTGATGTTGTACCTGGTGGTTGTAAATTGGGTGGTATCTCTGCTGATTACTGTAATTGGTTTTCTGCTTCCGTTTAAAGTTATTGCCGTTTGCATTTTCATAACGGCTGGCAGGTTGGTACCCGCGATCACAGTAGCGCACTCTCTCCTTCGGCGCATTGTTGTCCGCGTGCGATGCATTCTGCTGGCTGCCAGGGAAGAATTTGCCGCTGCCAACCTTGGAGCGCACATCCTCGCTAATTAAATCTAAGGAATCCAGCACAGAAAGGAATACATCCGTGTCTTCTTCGGACACATTTACTAGTTTCTCTCTAATAGACGCAGGGAGTTTGCTTTTGAGAACCATAATTACGTCCTTGGAAGAAATCGGAGAATCCCAGAATTTAATTTTTGCTAGATACTTCTCGAAGTATCGCCGGAGACTTCCATGCTTCTCGTTGAAAATTTCCGCACCATACACCTCCTTCCTTAATCTTTGCTGTACCCCATTACTCCAAAATTTTGCCAAGAACATTTTCTCAAACTCTTCATAATTCCTACACGTGTCTACCATTTCCGTTCCCCATAATGCTGCATCACCAGAAATAAAGCCAGTGACGAACTGAATGCGCTGTCTGTCTGTCCAGCTCCTGGGAAATATGCCGGAAAAATTCTTTAGGAACACGATGGGGTGTATTTCTCGCTTCTGCGGATGAAAAACAGGAAAAGTGCGATGCTTAATCACACTTTCCTCTTGCATTAAACTCACAATTGTGGGCGGATCATTTATTTTCCCCACTAGAGGCTGAACAGGACTGTTGTTTTGCATGTAATCAGGCGGTGAATGATAAGGAGTTGACCGTCTAAAGAGTTGTTCCCTATAGTTTGCGTATGCGTGTGCGGATTTTCCACCCAGTTTCTCAGCATTCTGACTTCGTCCACTACTTGCTGCTTCCACTCGGAAGATCCCGTGTAAGTGTCCTCCGAATCTGTCCCAATTCAGAAACCACTGTGTCTCCCGACTTACCAGGAGCAGCTAAGATTTCATACGTTACATCCTTGACAGTCTCCCTAAGCTCCTCCCTGACCTTCTTTTCGATAAAAATATCTTTACCCTTTGTCCATTCACCGTAGTGTTCCGACAATGCCTCCGCGTGTGCTTTCACGGTGCTCTTAACCTGTTCTTCAATACTGATTGAGTCTATCTGCCTCGACAGATCCTCCACTACACCTTCAATGTCAGATACTGCATTTCTAACTGAGTTTATTTCTTTGGTAGCTGCCTGAATTTTTGTGTTTAATGTTCCAGATACTTCAGCTATTTCACCTTTCACCCGTTTCTGCATTTTCTGAATTTGGTCACTGATCTTAGTTTGCACCTCACCCAAATGGGTATTTAATTCAGCCGTAATTTCTTTATGCAGATCTGTTTTGATTGTGCCTAGCTGTGTTTTTAATGATTCGCTTACAGCATCTAATCGGGCGTTAACAGTCTCATTTTGTGTTTTTATAGTCTCATTTACTGCGTCAAACTGTTGTTTCAGCATTTCCATTAACGCACCGAGGTGATTTGTAGCTGCAGCGGGAAGAGTTTGAACTTTAGGGTCACTTTCCCCTGTTACAAACATGGTTAGTTCAGTTTCCACACGGGAACCTACCGTTCGCGATCGTAAATGGTATGGAATACTATTAACGTCTTCACTCCCGTCTCCTGTTGTCACCTGTCTCTGTTTACTATCTGCCATTTTCGTCAGTAAATCACGTGCTACGCAAGGCTTTCGTCGTTTGTGAGTGACGTGCTGAGTCCGCTAAGAGCACCGCTCTCGCGTGAGCAACAAATTAAATTCTATCTGGCGAGAAGACAAGATGGAACCTAAACGTTTCAGACAAATGAATGAAGATGCTCTTCACTGCAATTTGCACACACTATCCACCATGTTGAAAATGTAATACAGCTATACGAACAATGGGGAGAAATAATTTCTATTATCAGACTACGAAGAATTTTACTTTGAAAGATAAAATAAAGCAGATTTTCTATAGCGGGAAGGAGATAGAAAGGATGTGGATCGACTTGGAAAAGCAACGTTGCTACTGAAGCACTGCACTGCGTATGCAAAATTCTGACTTACTTTTTGATGGCTTGGTTACGGCTATGTTGTCTCAGCAAATTCGCGTCTGTTTTCTTTTCCTTTCTCTCGATAATTAAACTGCGTTATTGACCAGCATAATTTCCGACATTCTCACAGAGAGATGATGTGTACATGAAACGACAGAACATTTATTAACACAAGCACATAGAAAATTTTCCAGGAGTTTGAACTAATTTTTGGTCGAGTCCCTGTTCGGGCGCCAAGTGTGATGTTACAAAATAAAAGTGATGTTGTTATTCAATGGAAAGTTGGAAATTGAGATTTAGCTTACTGTTTTATCAATCACAATTGGCGTAAGAATCATGGATTGACCATTGTCATAAAATATTGCATTATGAGATGTGAATAGTTTTTACTTGCAGTTTTGCGTGACTTGAGGCAGTCACAACTGGCGTGCTATTGAATAAGAAATTGCGTTATCGTCTTTCTAATTACTTCATGATCGTAGATACGATCATACCCGGTTGTGAAGTTATTGTTATGACAAAAAAAATTTCCTAAGGGACCAGAAAGTTCTTAAGGGCGCAGAAACAACTGTAACATCACACAAAAGGGAAATTCAATATTAAAGCTGATGCAAGAAGACGATAAAACAGTTTTCTTTTTATCAGTGTAACACGCACATTGGACTGCTGATCTTGGTGTCTGTAATCTTAGCAAAATGCATAATTAAAATGAAAATAATACGGAGGAGGGACTGCTGATCTTGGTGTCTGTAATCTTAGCAAAATGCAAAATTAAAATGAAAATAATACTGAGGAGATGATAGGAATGAGCACTGCTACATGATTAAGTATCCCCAGAACAAATATTTATTATAACTAAAACATATATCATACCTTAAGCTTAGTACTACAATGACGGTAGATTTTTATGTCCGTATCATGTCCATTGACCGCTCTTTTATATATCCATTGTCCTTTTGAGTCACCCGTGCGTCGTCACGATAAGTTATAATAGTTTTTCTTACACTTCACTCAAACTTAGACGGAACACGTTTTTATTTATTTAGTAAAAAAAAAATTAGATCAGACCGCCACAAATCTGCGTCCGTCTTACTTAAGAAAAACAGTACAAGTCTTTAGCGCTCAAGGCTTCATTTGTTCTCCAGCGAACAAAATAGTGAAGGATCGTATATCTATCCGTATTTTTCTGTTTATATTGCCGCCCAAAGACGACGAATTACACTATTTAGGAAATTCCACCGTCGCCATGCGACGCCTCATTATACATTAATCATTATTTATAAACAAGTATTTGCCTTCTGGCTGAAAG
The DNA here is from genome assembly GCF_021461385.2 of Schistocerca piceifrons. Lineage (NCBI taxonomy): Eukaryota > Metazoa > Arthropoda > Insecta > Orthoptera > Acrididae > Schistocerca > Schistocerca piceifrons. The sequence goes on from NC_060143.1 coordinate 566,554,435, forward strand.
TATTAACTACTCGTATTTGCTGTTTTAATGAAGTCAAAAATAGCGAATATGACAACTTCTTTGAAAATGATGAGGGGGTTGCCGTCACTGTGAACGGCCACCGTTAGCGAAACATGCTTCCTGATTGGTTTCTCCCTCTTATTGATGAAAACGACGATGTTTGGTTTCAGCAAGATGGTTCGACATGTCACACACCCGTGAATCTATTGTTCTGCTGTATGAAAAGTTTCCTCAAAAAATTATCTCTGCCTGGCAACCAGGAATAGCCTGCCAGATGTGCGATCTTATGCCTTGTGACCTTTTTGTGCGGATTTGTGGATTCAGAAGTGTACGCGAGCAAACAGCAAACAACATCCCAACTGAAGGATGAAATTAAAAGAGTTGTTAACGGTATCCCACGAGATGTTTGCGAAAGCGTCATCGAGAACTTCAACGCATTGCTCGTTGCTGCGCGGTCTTGCATGGTCGTATCGTGGACATAATTTTTCAAATAAATGTGAAAGTTACTTAATGCGTTTGTAACATAGACGAAATTTTCAATAACTTTTGTGTGCTCTATAGCACTTTAATATTCGTCCCTACTTCCCCTGCACCTTCTACGCGCTACATGCTGCATTACACTTTGTATTAACTCAGCTGTACTTGTAGCAAAGGAAAATAGATGAACACTAGATTTTGTGGTAATTGTTTATAAATAACATTTGCAACTGCCAATACCTATGCTGTTTCAACAGTGCAGAAACTTAATGTGGATATTTTCGTTTTCAGGGCACTGAATATAAGCTGGCGCCATCTTGGCTAGTGCTTCAGACGGTAAATGGTGACACTGAAATTCCTACTATAGTAATCTTCTGTTAGTCCATCCTCTTCCTCCATCCCCCACCCCCTCTATCCATCTCCTCCTGCCTCTCTCTGTGTCCACCACTTCCTCTCCCTCTCTCTGTCAATTTGTTCCTCCCCCTCTGTCCAGCTGCACCTCGCCTTCCTTCTGCCAGTCTTCTCCTCCCTCACTCCAATTTCATCTCCACCTCAGCTCTCTCTTTGTCCATCTCATCATCTCCCCTCTCGCTGTCAACATTTTCCTCCCTCCTCCCACCTTTTCCAGTTCATCTCCTCTGCTTTCCTTTCTCTGTCTATCTCCTCCTCTTCCCTTTCTCTGTCCATTTCCTCCTACCCTTCTGTCTGTTCATCTCCTCCTCCTCCATCCTCTGCATATCTCTTCCTACCCGTGTTTCTGTCCATTTCCTCCTCTTTCCTTTCTCTGTTCACTTCCTCCTTCCCTCTCTGTGCCTATGTCCTCCTTCGACATATCTCTTCGCATCTCCTTCCTCCTCGTTGTCTGTCCATCTCCTGCTCCCCCTTCTCTCTCTACAATATCACGCTCACCCCAACAGGAGGTTAGGTTCTTATCACCACAGTATTTCTTCGCAAATCGTAACTAATATGTTTACCAAATTTGGCTGCAATCGTTCCAGGGATATAGGATGAGCTTCTTACTCATGGCTTTGGCCCTGTACACACGTGTCAAATACATATCACATATATTTAACATATTTCACACGTATTTGTACACTTGTTTCACCTGTATCTCTAGCGAATTTAGCTCTTCAATTTTGTTTTCGCGCAGCTATACATTTGTGGCGTCATATTACCTGAATTATGCACTGTACAATAATACAAATTTGCGAATACAGTCAGTGGTATATTTGGATACTGTCTGCGAAACATTTTGCGAATAGACTTAGTAGTAAAACGTAAAAATGTAAAACGTCATGCATGATGCAGGATTTTTTACGCATCTCAGTGTTGATGACATCATATCTCCTGAGATGTGTGTCATACAATGTTACTATTTTTGTGGTACATTCAGTGGTAAATTTGAATACCGTCTGGAAAATATGTCGAGAAAGCAGTTAGTACTAAAGAAGTAATAAATTAAAACAAAAAGCTTCATGTGTCACTTTTATTGAAGGAACAGCGGAAATGTATTAAGCTACAAGCGTTTTTCGTTTCATCATTTTGTGGGGATCGTCAGAAAGAAAAAGTTTTACAAATGTTTGAAATCGAGTGTGGAGTTCGTTACAAGTCTTTAAGTGCTCTCATTCTCAAATGCTGGATGACATAAGTATGGGTATTTGCACATCACAGGCCACACTGTTTTTTCAACAGTGTGCTGAACAACATTACATATGTTTTTACATCATTTACAGACTGATAATTACAACTGTTTCAACTTGTATGTTTTTAGGTAGGGTAATACCTCGACATACATGTGGCACAAGCAAGACATTAATGCACATTTTCCCCGTGGGCAGCAGGGCAAGTGTCGAACTTTGGACACGTGGATGCTAGTCTATACTGAGAGTAGTAGTCCACTTAGAGCTGCAGTTACGGCCGTGCAGCAAACATTAGGTCAGAAAGTTTGTGACATGTTTGTGGGAATACTGTTCAACTCAGACAAAGAATAAACAAGACACTGTTGTGTGTTTATACTAAGGTACGGCATATAAAAATCTCTGCACTTATACCCCTCACACTTTATATGTACATACATCTATTTTTGTATGATGTATGGATCCCACATTCTGTAACAGTAGCAGCAGCTTAACTCTGGGGCGTTCTAGTGTGCGCACTCCAATTCCTGCAAACACGAATACATCTCCTGTAATAACAGTGAGAAATAACTGAAGAGTTAGATCTAAAAAGAGACTGGAAACAACAAATTCTTCTCAAAGCTATCTTACAAGAATGCTATCTTTCTGTATTTAGCGGCTGGCAGGACCAAAATTAATTTTATTGGCTCGATTGCATCAGGGATCATGAATATGCATGGCTGAAATGTATTTCAACTGATAGCTTGTTTATGTAGTCCCATTTAACTATAACAAAGCATAGGCTTACTTTACGGAAATCTGTACATGACATAAGAAGACAAGTGAAAATGCGAAATAAAGTTACTTGGCTCAATAATAAATGGCGCTGTTATGTATGTAAATTTTGATTAAGTCAATGAAAGGAATACTCTCATTTTTAAGAGCAAGGAACTTGGGGTTGTTTTTGAAACCAGTTTATGTTTACCCAGCTTAAATTGTAATGGAGGTACATTCATGAAACCTTTTTTATGGCCATGTTCTGACCTAAACAACAAAGCATATTCCACAAGATTCGTCCCATGAGGTGCCCCGGCGACATATGTGTCTGGCAACTGGTTTGTAAAACGAGACATGCAAAATTGTGGTATTTTAAATATCTTCAGGAATATTTTGAATATGCGGATTCCTCTCCTTATTTCATCCCTACGTTACTAATTTTGTGATGTATGGGCCTTGTAGCGTGCTGGTCATGAAAGACCAATAAATCATATCAGATTACTGCATTATACACATGCCGCTGTAAGATATTCATATCACATATAGAAGCATTATCTTAAGTTATGTACCGTTTACTAATTTAGGAAAAATTCATACACAGAGAAGACACCAAAGTTGCTTATTTTAAGATACTCAAATGGCCATCTCAATACCATTGTGCATCATTGCTTTCATTGAAAAGGCTGCTGTGTGGGACCAGGTGTTCTACAGGTTCGATGCTGAAATTGGCTACCTACTGAGCAGATGAACTGATGCCCTATTATTTTTTAATTTTGGAAACCTGAAATTCAAATGTTGTTACCTTGTAATATATCCCTTCTCATCACACTTATGACTGTCGTTAGTACACTGGACTCGCATTCAGGGGGACGATGATCCATATAGCCGTCCAGACAACCATATTTAAGTTTTCTGTGGTTTCCTTAAATCGCTACAGGCAAATTCTGGGATGGCTTCTTTGGATACGGCTCGCCCAAATCCTTCCCCACCCTGTAGTAATGCGAGCTTGTGCTTCCTGGCTGCTTCTCATCTGTGCATCAGTCTTTTCTCCCAATCCCTGTCATGTTTCATAACCTACCGCCGCGCTCTTCTACATCAAATCAATATTTGCATCCAACTCTGAATCATTGAGTCATTCATTAATTCATTCCCCACACCTCTCGTTATATTCATGATGGCCATAATTTAGATAACGAGTTTCTGTTCGTACTATGCATGTTGTGGCCGTTTGGAGTGTGTTGATCTCCTCGACCACCAGCCACCGCATGTACCTCGGTCATAACTGAAGTCATGTGATACATAATCCCAAACAAAGCAAGAATGATTTAGTGGCATGTCCACAGCATGGCGTTGCGCCGCAACAGTGACAAGACGGGACGATGATGATGATGATATTGGTTTCCTGGTGCTCAATAGCGTGATTATCAGCATACATGTAGAGGACACTACATGGTTAGTGGAAATAAAATAGTTCCTGATAAGCAGTCTCCTTGGGACAAAGGCACTTGTACACATTTACGAGAGACTTGAAAGACTGTCTGGCAATCACAGCACAAACATTAGGAGTTTATCATTATATTACAACGGATAATAAAACTTGAGCATGGGACTGTGCGTGTCTATATGCTCGTTCGTGCCTTTCAGTCGGCATTAAATGAAACTATAATACTCGTTTTTCCAGGAGGAATGGTCAGTATTCAGGAACTTGACTGGAACAAGTATTCTAAGCAATAAATTCTAGCGAAAATAGGCTCGAATTTGCATATCTTATGAGCTATCAGCAATTCCTCATCATCGACACTGTGAAATCAATCTGTTCTTCTGCAAGCTCTTAGCTTTCCAGATTTTGAGAGGTAGTGTTATGGAACAAAACAAGGAAAAACTGTCCAGTAAACATGGACCTTGCAGTGCAGCCGTGAAGAGCTATCTTCGCTGCTGTGAAACACATCTCTTCTATTGAACAAGTGATAATAGCTCTTAAGGTATGCACTTTAGAGCCCATGTACATTCGGCAATTTTTCCTTTTTTTGTTCCATACTACCTCCTTCCAAACTTTGGAAAGCTTAGCGGTTGCAGTAGAAGAGATTTGTTTCATAATGTCGGAAACAAAGAAGTTCCCATATCTCTTAAGGTATGCATTTAACAGCCTATGTTTATCAAACATTTTGGTTCGAATGATCGTTCATGTCATATCCCTGAACACTGGTCATTTCTCCCCGGACAACCTGTATAATATCCACACAAGATACTGTCTAAAACGATAGTTAGTTGAAGACAATGATAAGATTTATTCACTGGTAGATGTGGCTGGTAGACCACTAATAAAATCAGGGAAAGAGCTAGCCAGTAGGAGAACAAGTAAATCTTGGGGAATATGGGCGTTAAAAAGGCTGAAACGAAAAAGTCTGAGTCTCACTCTAAAAGTATAGAATGAAGGAGATATGGATACACAGTCAAAATTGGAAAGTGGTTAAGGTAATGGCAGCAGGCTTGATCACAGACTAAAAGAGAGTTAACGACCAACTTCTGAGGGGCATTAAATTAACCTTCCCTAATAATTTAGGCACGGGCTTGACAGCACACATAATCTTAGAACCTTTCCCATGCTCGTCTCGCTGTTATTCAAAAGAGTGGTGCAATCGTTATCAAGAAAATATCACTGTTCTACAAAAACGTTTGTTCTCTTTCTGAAAAAATACATTATGATCCTAGTTGTACCTCGACTGCTGAATTCAAAACTGTTTTTAGTTTTTTTTCTGTCAGGGATAGTTTATTAGTAATAGCTATTTTATTTCTCTTTTCTGTTTCTGATGTTGTTGTTAATGTTTTCTTCAGTCCTGGGACTGGTTTGATGCAGCTCTCCATGCTACTCTATCCTGTGCAAGCTTCTTCATCTCCCAGTACTTACTGCAACCTACATCCTTCTGAATCCGCTTAGTGTATTCATCTCTTGGTCTCCCTCTACGATTTTTACCCTCCACGCCGCCCTCCAATGCTAAATTTGTGATCCCTTGATGCCTCAGAACATGTCCTACCAACCGGTCCCTTCTTCTTGTCAAGTTGTGCCACAAACTCCTCCCTAATTCTGTTCAATACCTCCTCATTAGTTATGTGATCTACCCATCTTATCTTCAGCATTCTTCTGTAGCACTACATTTCAAAAGCTTCTATTCTCTTCTTGTCTAAACTATTTATCGTCCATGTTTCACTTCCATACATGGCTACACTCCAAACAAATACTTTCAGAAACGACTTCCTGACACTTAAGTCTATACGCGATGTTAACAAATTTCTCTTCTTCAGAAACGCTTTCCTTGCCATTGCCAGTCTACATTTTATATCTTCTCTACTTCGACCATCATCAGTTATTTTGTTCCACAAATAGCAAAACTCCTTTACTACTTTAAGTGTCTCATTTCCTAATCTAATTCCTTCAGCATCACCCGACTTAATTCGACTACATTCCATTATCCTTGTTTTGCTTTTGTTGATGTTCATCTTATATCCTCGTTTCAAGACACTGTCCGTTCCGTTCAACTGCTCTTTCAAGTCCTTTGCTGTCTCTGACAGAATTACAATGTCATCGGCGAACCTGAACGTTTTCATTTCTTCTCCATGAATTTTAATACCTACTCCAAATTTTTCTTTTTTTTCCTTTACTGCTTGCTGAATATACAGATTGAATAACATCGGGGAGAGGCTACAACCCTGTCTCACTCCCTTCCCAACCGCTGCTTCCCTATCATGCCCCTCGACTCTTATAACTGCCATCTGCTTTCTGTACAAATTGTAAATAGCCTTTCGCTCCCTGTATTTTACCCCTGCCATCTTTAGAATTTGAAAGAGAGTATTCCAGTCAACATTGTCGAAAGCTTTCTCTAAGTCTACAAATGCTAGAAACGTAGGTTTGCCTTTCCTTAATCTTTCTTCTAAGATAATTCGTAAGGTCAGTATTGCCTCACGTGTTCCAACATTTCTGCGGAATCCGAACTGATCTTCCCTAAGGTCGGCTTCTACCAGTTTTTCCATTAGTCTGGAAAGAATTCGCGTCAGTATTTTGCAGCTGTGGCTTATTAAACTGATAGTTCGCTAATTTTCACATCTGTCAACACCTGGTTTCTTTGGGATTTGAATTATTATATTCTTCTTGAAGTGTTTGGGTATTTCGCCTGTCTCATTCATCTTGCTCACCTGATGGTAGAGTTTTGTCAGGACTGGCTCTCCCAAGGCTGTCAGTAGTTCTAATGGAATGTTGTCTACTCCGGGGGCCTTGTTTCGACTCAGGTCTTTCAGTGCTCTGTCAAACTCTTCACGCAGTATTGTATCTGCCATTTCATCTTCATCTACATCCTCTTCCATTTCCATAATATTGTCCTCAAGTACATCTCCCTTGTAAAGACCCTTTATATACTCCTTCCACCTTTCTGCTTCCCTTCTTTGCTTAGAACTGGGTTTCCATCAACACTCTTGATATTCATACAAGTGGTTCTCTTTTCTCCAAAGGTCTCTTTAATTTTCCTGTAGGCGGTATCTATCTTACCACTAGTGAGATAAGCCTCTACATCCTTACATTTGTCCTCGATCCATTCCTGGTTAGCCATTTTGCACTTCCTGTCGATCTCATTTTTGAGACGTTTGTATTCCTTTTTGCCTGCTTCATTTACTGCATTTTTATATTTTCTCCTTTCATCAATTAAATTCATTATTTCTTCTGTCACCCAAGGATTTCTACTAGCCCCCTCTGCTGCCTTCACTACTTCATCCCTCAGAGGTACCCATTCTTCTTCTACTGTATTTCTTTCCCCCATTCCTGTCAATTGTTCCCTTATGCTCTCCCTGAAACTCTGTACAACCTCTGCTTTAGTCAGTTTATCCAGGTCCCATCTCCTTAAATTCCCACCTTTTTGCAGTTTCTTCAGTTTTAATCTGCAGTTCATAACCAATAGATTGTGGTGAGAGTCCACATCTGCCCCTGGCAAGTCTTACAATTTAAAACCTAGTTCCTAAATCTCTGTATTTCCATTATATAATCTATAGTTTCTGATTCACGTGGAATGTTTTAGTGTCCACAACATGCAGTGCTGTTCTGAGAGTGAAGAACCTGTCTCTAGGCATACAATCTGCAATAGTTGGCATACGCAATGACTTCTGCCAGAACATACGTGTACGAGGATATCTGAAGCATCCCATAAGTACATATATGCCATACAGCTTTTTTATCACTTGAGGATTTGTATGAAGCAACTTCCCTTTCTTCGAAAAGTACTAACTGTTAGTGCAGTCAGATGCTAACTGAAAAAAATCTTCTGGGTAGTACTCGCTGAAATAGCTCATTGGAGACTTAATTTCTGCTCTTTTCAGACATTGTCTTACTTCCAGTCATTTCCAGTGGAATAATGAGTTTTATGAACAACTTAATGGCGTAGCAACGGGTAACCCATTGGGTCCTGCAGTAGCTAATTTCTACATGGAGAAATTCGAACAGTCAGCCTTGGAAAAAGCAGATAAGAAACCATCTCGCTGGTATCGGTATGTAGACGATACATTTGTGGTCTGGCCACATGGTAGAGAAGCCTCAGGCGAATTTTTTGATTACCTTAATAATATAAATCCAAGAATCCAGTTTACCATGGAGAGAGAAAATGATAACAAAATACCGTTTTTGGATGTTTTAGTTATGAGACAGACGGATGGAAGATTGAAACAACAGATTTTTAGAAAAATAACGCACACAGTCAGATACTTACATAAAAACTCTAACCACTACCCAAAACAAAAGAGAGGTGTGATTACAAGTCTCGTTGACAGAGCCAGACGGATTTGCACGCCGGAGTATCTAGTCGACGAATTAAAACATCTGAAGCACGCTTTTGAGATAAATGGCTACTCAAAGAAAGAAGTAAGCAGAATTCTGCACCCAAACAACAAAAAGCTTAAGGACAAGTCCGAAAAACGATGGAAGAATACAGTCTCTCTCCCTTTTATAAAGAAAGTAACGGATCAGATTGGAAAGATTTTAAGTAAACATGATATTAGACCTGTTTTTAGACCAACGAAGAAAATTTGTCATGTTCTTCGGTCTGTAAAAGATAAACGCGCTCCTCTATCAGCCAGTTGCGTATATAAAATTCCGTGTACATGTGGTAAAGTTTATGTTGGAACAACAGAAAGAAGCGTAAATACATGGTTAAAAGAACACAGAAGTCTTTGCCGATTAGGAAAAACAGATAAATCGGCTGTAGCAGAACACGCTTTTCAGCCAGGAAATCATCAAGTGAAGTTTTCCGAAACAAAAATTTTATCTACGACGACGAACTATTAACCACGGCTTTGTAGAGAAGCAATTGAAATATATAAACATAGGGATAATTTTAATCGGAAAGAAGAGACCATGAAACTTAGTGATATTTGGACAGTAGCACTACAGAATTGCTAGACAGTTTTATCCATGAAGAGATTACGATCGATAGTTAAGTTTTATCTCTGACAAAGATTATCTCTGCATATCACGTGTAACTCTGGTCACGCCCACTTTCTACGATATATAAGTCGCTCTCAGACGTCCGACCCGTCAGTCGGCAAGGCTCACCGGAGGAGAAACACCCCTCTGAAGATGTCCAGCGCAGCTCTGGACGAAACGTTAGGAGCTGAAGAGTTTAATGGACCACGACCTTACATCCCGGAAGGTTTACTAGAAGACATGTCATCCGGTCGTGAAAGCTTTCATACTATGAACTGGTAGTATTGTTGCAGAAGCATTGTTACAATTTTCCTCCTCGTCAGAAGATTCAGAGATTTCTCCAAGTGTGTTTGATTGTTGGAAGAATCCAAGTTGTATCTAACAATTCGTCATCATTACTGAAGACTTCAACTTCAGAGTCATCTAATATGGTTAGAATTTCATCATCAGCAAGCCCTAAAACGAAACAAACAAACGAACTGTGAAAATAACGCGTAAATACAATAGTCAAATGATTTGTCTATTCTGTAATCTGTTCCGAATCGTAACCACAAACATCGTTCAAAACGACCATATGCGGGTAAAATAGTCTCAACACGCACAATTGTGCGTGTGGAAGTTACAGTCATTGTAGCTATGAAAGTATTCGAATAATTGTGGCGGACATATTTTTATTTACTTCTGCACACCTTTCGGAATCTCAAATACATTTTCCAAATGTCAAAACGCAATAAATAAAGCACTATAAAGATTTACCTCGACAGACATGCTTCCGACCCGCCATCGTGAAAATTACCAAAGATTAAGAAACAATAAATAGAGTTGTATACAAAACAGCAATTCCTGCAGACTCGTGTGACTTTGGACTCAACTGCATAGCGGAATAATATGATGCTGCAACGCAAATAAACCGCATCCAAACAATTGTGGGTATCGGGTCTGAAAGGGCAATGCTGTTTGTAGTAGCTTACCCGCACTCCTATTTTTTTATTCATTATTAAACCGACTCCTGCATTACCCCTATTTGATTTTGTATTTATAACCCTGTATTCACCGGACCAAAAGTCTTGTTCCTCCTGCCACCGAACTTCACTAATTCCCACTATATCTAACTTTAACCTATCCATTTCCCTTTTTAAATTTTCTAACCTACCTGACCGATTAAGGGATCTGACATTCCACGCTCCGATCCGTAGAACGCCAGTTTCCTTTCTCCTGATAATGACGTCCTCTTGAGTAGTCCCCGCCCGGAGATCCGAATGGGGGACTATTTTACCTCCGGAATATGTTACCCAAGAAGACACCATCATCATTTAACCATACAGTAAAGCTGCATGCACTCGGGAAAAATTACGGCTTTAGTTTCCCCTTGCTTTCAGCCGTTCGCAGTACCAGCACAGCAAGGCCATTTTGGTTAGTGTTACAAGGCCAGATCAGTCAATCATCCAGACTGTTGCCCCTGCTACTACTGAAAAGGCTGCTGCCCCTCTTCAGGACCCACACGTTTGTCTGGCCTCTCAACAGATACCCCTCCGTTGTGGTTGCACCTACAGTACGGCCATCTGTATCGCTGAGGCACGCAAGCCTCCCCACCAACGTCAAGGTCCGTGATTCATGGGGGTAGGCTGTTTCTGATACAGTGCAGCAAACATGAAGTGAAATTCGATAAACAAACTCACATATTTATGATGTTATAAGTTCAATTAATTAATTTAGGGTGAGATCTAAAATAAAAAGAGTAATCCTTGTGTACACTATGTAGCATTTATCTGACATTAGAAACTACAGCAAATTGACAAAAAAAATGAACCACTGTATTGCAATGCACATCACTTTTTTCTCTTGTACTGTGTCTCTTTCTTCTCTCGAATGATATTCCAGCAACAGTCTGCTAACATAGAAGGTACCCACTTCCCTTCATGACGCCTTTCTATGATAGAAATGTCCTGATGGAATTTTTCGCTATGTTCATCCGATATGTCACTAAAACTCTCTGTGAAGTACCCCAGATCAGAGTCCATCCTATGTACCTCTAAAGACATATTGCACCCCAGATCTCGATATGCTTTGATCATGTCATTCACCATTGCTTTGTAGTTAGTAGCTCTTATTCTTCCAAGGAAGTTTTCTGACACCATCTTGAAACAGTCCCATATCGTCTTTTCTTTGTCAGTTAAACGTGCTTCAGAATTTACATCTTTCTGCAGCTCCTTGATTTGTGGAACCACAAATACACCTTCCTCTTTTTTTGGTGCTGAAAGATGGGGGAATCTGGTAACTAGATATGCAAACTCACTGCCAGATGGATCCATGGCCTTTACGAATTGTTTCATTAGGCCAAGTTTGATGTAAAGTTGTAGAAGTAGTATATCTTCAGGAGCTACCAGACCTGCACGTTATACATTCTTTTCACCCACTTTCCATCTCCGCCTGGGCTGTTTCTTTTCATGTAGTGAGAATCTCTGTCTCGACTATCCCACTCGCAAAGAAAACAGGCATACTTCGTGTAGCCTTGTAGCATTCCCAGTACCATAGAGTTTAATTTGAAATCTGCACATATTTTATATTTGTATTTATTGTATTGTAATGAATTTAGCTTCGTTTGTACGAATTCGTAATTCTATTTCGTCAAGCTGGCATAAGCTACTGGAAAAGAGGGTATTTTATTTCTGTTATGGAGCAAAACACCCTTGAGACTCGTTTTCGACATCTCTATGAGAAGTCTCCACTCCTGTGAAATATAGGTGAAGTTCCGCACCTTCATTAGGTCAGAAACATCATTTCAAAATGTCAGTGCTTCGTCAGTTGCAAAATAGGAAATAAAGGCATGTTCTCTGTATCTGAACACACTGATTTTAGTACTTTGGCAGAGTAGATTATACTCTTGTAATCTTGAACCAAGCAACTGCGCCTTTTGTTTACTTAGTCCCAGATCACCTACTAAATCATTTAAATCTGCTTGTGTTCACAAATGTGTCGATGACTCACTTGTGCAGTGATATAAAAGATCATCGTCTGTGATTTTGTCAGTACTATTTTATTTCACTGTCACTCCGAATTTGACCCTGAGATCTTGAAGGTACTGGAAGGCTGTCAGAATGCTGCACTGCCATTCTCGCTGAAGGCAGATCTGGGTAAACAATGAGCCTCTTCGATTTTTTGTTTATAAAACCCTGAATTTTTGTTAGACAGAAACAACAGTCAGTAACGTGGTCCTTGGGCTCTCTCCACAGCATGGGTACAGCGAACAACGCCACATTCTCTTTACCTTTCCACCACTGAATTAGTTTGCAGTAACATGTAGCACAACAGAAATTTGGCGCCCATTCTCTGTCTTGGTCTCCTGCCTCTACTCTGAAGTAATGTTTATATGCTATCTTTATGACTGTTGAAATTTTCTTCCTACTTCTGACAAAGGAGAGCTTCCCAATGATATAGAAGAAGTTTTCTAGCTTATAACGACATTCACGGCGACGTGGGCGTTTCTGAACATTTAAAAATACCTCTTCATTAATACACCTGTACTACATTAATACTAGAAAACTAGAGAAACGCTGATATGTAAAAATAAGCGGTCAATTTACCTTCAGCACCAGGCTAAATCAGTTTAAACACAGGAACTTGTAAGTTCCACTGTGCTCGGAAATATGACAGAGAGGGTTACTTGTGAGACAGAACACACACACACTAGGATTGGCATAAATTACCGCTAACACCACTCTTGTAAACTCGATGCACCTGCCTCTGGGAATCGTGATGTGTGGTCACTCTCATGCCTCTCAAACTGTTTCAAAGCAGAGTCCATCAGCAGCGACCCTGTCGAGCAGTGCATACACAGAGGCATGGGCAGGTGTGCTCATGTACGCAATGGGCTACTGTAGTAGCTATGTTTTGTGCAACGTGTATATTATGCAACAAACAGTGTTGAAGTATGGACTAAACACAATGAAGATTGTATGAGTATTGAATTCACTACTTTCAATCATATCACTTAGCACACATCGATGAATAAAAGCGTCTCACAAATACGATAAGTCAGAGAGTAAATAGTTTTCTCAAAAAGTAAATAATTTGTCCTACTTCGTGTGATACTCTTCAAAGCAACATGTATCATGTACCATAAACTTTCTAAAGAAACCTCTGTTCTTTCTATGGGTTGAAGCTATCTCCATACCAAATGTCAATGAAATCGATTTAGTGCCTTAGTCGTGATAACGTAACAGGCAGAGCTACTTTTGAATTTATAATAGTAGTTGGATGAAACTTTCAGGTACGATATCTTTCTATACTGTGATCCGGTTTTGATGAAATAAAGCCTATACGGTCCCCCAAGCTAAGCGCAAGTTACCTGTGATGACATCACGCAAATCCGTCTGGTAGTTTTGGAGAAGCATGTGCAAACAGACAAGCAGACACACATGACAGCTTTATGGATTTTTTATTATTAAAATCGTAGTATGTGTGACCCGGAGCTTGTGCAGTACGCATTTCTGCCGCTAGGCGTGTCAGTGCTATTTTGTTCCTATTTCGTTTTTCATGATAGTTTAAGTGAACAAATTGCATCTGTGAAATTTTGTTTTCTACTCGGTACAAATGCTGCTGAAACTGTTTTAATCTTGAAAACAGCTTACCAAGAAGACGCCAGGGGGAAAACTCAAGTGTATGAGATGGTCTGCTCGATTTAAAAATGGCGACATGTCGAGTGATGACGAAGCTCGTTCTGGACGTCGATCGAGTGCGCAAATCGAGAAAATACTGGAAAATTCGAGACTTGCGCTCACAGACCGTCGACAGAGAATTGGTCAACTGTCAGAGATGAGTAGGTTATCTTGGAGCTCGGTTCAGCGGATTTTAACAGAAGATTTGAGAATTAAAAAGTCTGCTGACAAGTTTGTTCCTCGGCTTCTGACTGACTATCAAAACCAACATCGAGTTTTTGGCTAAAAATGCCACGGTTCCACTGCCCCACGCACCCTACTTGCCTGACCTGGCACTGTGCAACGCGTTGACAACGCTGAAGACGGCAAGAAGGAAACCAGGGAGGAGCTGCCAGCACTTCGAAAGATGGCTACAGAAAATGTTCGAAACAGTGGAAGAAGCACAGGTGGTACAATGTATCAGTTGTAATTGGGAAGTATTTTTAATGGGATAACGTGGTTTTGCAAACAATTTGAAAATACGTAGCTTTTAAAAAATAATTCCAGTTGTTTGGGGTACTTCATCGTACGATGAATATTTACGCCCCTTTCGCCCCAATCTCAGAAGTACTCCCTGCCACCACGCCAGCTGCAGCCAGTGCGTGTAGAGTGTGTGATGGCCAGTGTGTCGCGCAGCACGACGAGCGTGGACCTGCTGTCGGCGCTGGGCCACCTCCTCCTGGAAGGCTGGGCCTGCACGAGAGCCCGGACTGGCCCTGGGAAGACCAGCGGCCGCCCTCCCTGGCCGCCATCTGGCGCGCGATCCGGCGCCTCTGGGCCATAGCCTGTGGGGACCGCGGCTGGTGGGTCGGCCCCCCTGCCAGCCTGGGCCGCACCTCGTACCTCGGGTCGCCGAGCACTTCGGTGGTCCTCCACAGCCCCGCGCTCAGGGCGACCTGTTCTACTGGCGGTCGCGTTCCAGGAGGAGCGCCATCGAGCGAGAGGAGCGTTTCGACTGCGCGCTGGCCTCGACGAGCTGGGTGAGTCAGCACGAGTGGTGGGGGCTCTCGGTGTAGTCGCTATAATCTAAATCAGTGGTTCCCAGCGTGGAGGCTATTGTTCCCTGAGGGGAAAATGAAATTTTCTGAGGGCTGAAAACAGACAGGTTCAATTGTGTTACGATCACGGAGCTTAATTATCTGAGAAAGATCACTATTTTGTAAAACTGTAATGCTTATTACACGATTTACCGGTAAATACCTCATTTTTTATTTCAAATACTAGCATTGCCATGTGAGACCATGTGTTGGTCGTTTAGCTAGTGAAACGAAGGTATGAGCATCTTCCTCAGATACGTAGCTGACCCACTGCACACATACTTTGTATCATGCATGTACAACAGTAAAACTTTGACACGTATATCAACCATGTCAAATATTCTCATGAAAACGCCACCTCAAATTGGGTAGATTCCATGACAGACCGTGAAAATTGCTGCATTACTCAATTTTCAGGAGACAAATAAACTATTGACACCACAACAGAAACACATATAGAGCATAGACAGTGTTGTAATTATTGTTATTATTAGTGACAGTGGTCATGCACAAAGGAACGGCAGAGTGATGTATTTCAGTGTCTGTCAGATCAGAAGTATGGAGTCCAAGAATTAGGTGATATACAAACAGTAATCTCAAGTATAGTGCATCCATTTCAACTTGGTTGATTTTAAATGGAAGTTGAGGGCTTGGACGGAGCAAGTGTAGCAGAGAAACCATGTTTTGTATCAAGTATCTACCCTCATACACTGAGAATTGCTTCATCATTTTATAAAAGAGGTTGTTAGAAATAAGCAGTACCAATTGTCTCATTGACTCATTAATTCTCGGTTTATTTACAAAAACTAAATATTCATCTTTCAGCATTTTGAAAATGAAAGTGTTCTAAGAACATTCTTTCTCATTCTAACATTTATTTAGTTGCTACCGCTGAAGATGGGGGGGGGGGGGGGGGGGGCAGGGGGGGAGGGCGAGGAATGGATGATGTGTGATTAAGTTTGCTGCATACCTCACAATAAACTTGCTGATTTTTCAAACTGACAAAATACATCTACATCTGCAACTACGTAGCTAATCTGCAATACACATTGAAGTGCCGGGCAGAGGATTCTTCGAACCACATTCAGTTTTCTTCTCTATCGTTACACTCTCTAACAGCGCATGAGAATTAAATTGAACTTTTAAATCTTTCTTTACTAGCTCTTATTTAACTTATTTTATCAAGGATATTATATATCTCTCTGTACGCTGGCGACAGTAAAATATTTTCGCATTCAGAGCAGAAAGCTGATGTTTGAAATTTCGTCAATAGGTATACCCGCAGCGAAAACCGCCCTTATTTTAATGATTGCCGCCACAGCGTATTTCACTCGTGACGCTCTCTGCCGTATTTCGCGATAATTCCAAACAAGCTGCTTTTCTTTGGACTTTTTCGATGTCTTCCGTCAATCCTGCCTGGTAAAGATCCCACACCGCACAGCAGTACTCGTAGGCAAACTCTCCTAAGAGTTTTGCTGATAAATTTCAGTCTTTGGTTTGCCTTCCCCACAACATTATCTACGTGATCGTTCCCGATTATGTTGCTCCTAATTATTCCCGATTA
The DNA here is from genome assembly GCF_021461385.2 of Schistocerca piceifrons. Lineage (NCBI taxonomy): Eukaryota > Metazoa > Arthropoda > Insecta > Orthoptera > Acrididae > Schistocerca > Schistocerca piceifrons. The sequence continues at coordinate 566,571,063 of NC_060143.1, forward strand.
TGTTGCTCCTAATTACAGTTCCTAGTTAATTAGCTGAACTGACAGTCTTTATATTTCAGTAATATTTCGTGTAATCGAAATTTATTGGATTTCTTTTCGTACTCATGTGGATGACCTCACACTTTTCTTTATTCAGAGACAGTTTCCACTTTCCGCAAATCTACATTTATGACTATATTCCGCAAGCCACATTACTGTTTCTAACTAACGGTTTTCCTTGCCCCACTATCTTTTAGCCCCCATTCTCCTGTTCCACTCTCGAACGGCGCAAGGGAAGAATGAATGTCTGCAGTCCTCCGTATGGGTTCTAATTTTTGTGATTTTATCATCGTGTTCACTTCATGAGACATAATTCTGTGGGAGGAAGTAACATCTTGTCCTACTCTTAATGGAAACCATCCTCCCAAAATTTCAACAATACCCGTCTCTGCGATACGCAACGGCTCTTTTGTAGCGTTTGCTGAGCGTCTCCTTTACTTCTCCCCTTTGACGAAACGCGCCGCCCTTCGGTAGATCCTTTCTGTCTCACAGACTCTTGTGTTAATCTTACTCGGATCGGTCGAATGAATGTTCTGTAAGGCGAGAGAAAAGGCAAAGTGGAAAGTGGCTGAAGTAGTACTTGATACCGCAACGGTGAACATGTACAGAAGAAGCATTATTGTAAAAGATTCTCCTTTATACAGGATGGTCAGAAACAGTCTGAAAAAGCTTGTAAGAATGTTGCAGGGGAGTCTGAGGTAAGAAATATATGTTAAGAAAAGAAATCGATACGTTCGTAGTTTGCCAGTTATTTGGCGCAAATTTCAAGCAGGCTACTAGAGACTGTCGCTGAACATATTCAATGTTTCGTTTGCGCAAACCGAAAAAACGTAGCTTTTGCTCATCTACCATAAAATCAATCATTTCCGAATTAGCCGTGTTTTAACTGATAAGGAGCATTTCAATAAGTTGTTACTCATGAGCGGACCCCTGTCTCTCCATTACCGCATTTTAGCGTTTGCAGTTGCTTGAGTTTGCATTCCCCATAATATGAGCTATTTAAGCTGTTCGTAATTGTAATTCCTAGGAATTTAACTGAATTGACAGCCATACCTGATTGGGTAACTTGAATGCTAAATAACTCAATAACCGTGTAACGTACAGAATTATTTTTAGCAGTTATTTTCAGTACAATGTCTCGTGCAACACCCTCACAAGCTTTTCAACTGTCTCTGACCACGTACGTACACTATAATTAGCCATATATTCTCTCTACTAAAGCTGATAATTAACTAAACTGGACGTTAAGACGTATATCAGTATAGATAGATTGTCATCTGTTTCCATACAGAGAAATCGACGAATGCACTGTTGTTTGTCTTTCTCTCTACGTTTACGAAATGGTACTGATTTTCTCACTCGTGATTAAGCAATTACAAGCTGCATATGGAAACTTCTACACCCGTGCATCCATTTTGGGAGATCCTCCAGTCACGGTTACCGTAATATCCTTACTCCCTCACAGACATACTGTGTCCTGAAGAGTCATGGGAAGGCACTATGACACGAGTCAGTCGTTGCCTGCTGAAGCTTACACATTTCGTTTTCTTCCGTACAGTCCTGGTGGAAATGGGTTCATCCCACCCCTCATTCAAATGGCGTGCAATCTGGCTATGAGCGGACCGTCAATCTCCCTGTACGGTTCTGTGAAGGCGATGCGACTTTCGTACATAAAGTTCTTCTAGTTATCATGTGGGTGGTTTTATGCACCTGGCTTCCCGAGTTCTTGTGTAATCTGTGATATGCTAGGAGCAGTGCATCTGGTACCCATTATCATCCCACGTTCCAAGTTTGTCATCTCGCGACATGCAGCCAAGTCCACTACGTGACAGCCTCTAACAGACAGTTCAGATGCAGTGCCTACACCCGTACCATACGTAACATCTAGTCGAAAACTTTGGGAGTCATACACAGGACATCTTTAAATAGGATAACCCTTCGCATAACTTTTGGCCCCACACCTTAGTTGAGGTACCATCCAATTAATGAGTGTGTGTGTGTGTGTGTGTGTGTGTGTGTGTGTGAGCGAGAGAGAGAGGAGACGCAGACCAGTAACGAGTGCCCCCTGTCTGGACTCCAGGTGCAGCTGGAGACCAGCCCCAGCAGTGCGTCCAGCTGGCAGCCGCCCCCCGCTCCCCCCGTCGCTACGCGTGGAGCACTCATCGCCGGCTGCCGCTGCGGGACGCGGAGCGCCGCCACTGCCGTGACGTCACACTGCGGCTCTGCGCTGCCGAGCTGTCGGTGGAGCGGTGGCTGAGCACCAGTGCGCGGCCCACCACAGTCTGGTCGTTTTACGACCTCTACAATTTATAAACTTTTTCAGTTTTTCGTTTTTTCCTGTTCGGCGCCGGACCTCGTGTGTCTCTGACGGCTGATAGCGTCGCCCCGCCAAATCTCCAGTGCAGCTATTCTTATATTCCTCGGTTTATTGTGTTTCTGTGGGCTGGATGCCTCGCCGTCGGATTGACCAATGAGGTCCTCAAAATTCACCGTTATTCGACTGAAGACATCAGTGTAAAAGACACTGGGAGACTATGAACTCGGTGGAAGTCACTGCGACGAGCTTCTCTGGTGAGGACCCACATCCCACTCCTTCAGCGATGCAGAGTCCGTTGCTTTCTGCACTCGTGGGGTCTTCAGGAGGCAGTGTAGTGGTATGCAATGAACAAAGACTTCGTTATGGTGACGCAGCCTGTCATGCAACAGGAAAGAAATATATTTAAAAAAAATATTTTGAAGACAAAAGAGGATTTTACATTTTGAGGCAGAGTCGGCCTTCGCGTATAAATGGGGACTTAACATGATAATACTTCAAGTGTGAACAATGTTACAAAAACCTTTAAAAACCAATCGTTATGTATCCCCAAAACTATAAAACATATAAACAGCATTGTATGTAATGTCTCATATATTTCATAGTTTGTTAAAAGGTTTGTCTTGTTAAATAAATCACAATATGAAAAGCTTTAAAGTTATTTTTTATCTACACTCCTCGAAATTGAAATAAGAACACCGTGAATTCATTGTCCCAGGAAGGGGAAACTTTATTGACACATTCCTGGGGTCAGATACATCATATGATCACACTGACAGAACCACAGGCACATAGACACAGGCAACAGAGCATGCACAATGTCGGCACTAGTACAGTGTATATCAACCTTTCGCAGCAATGCAGGCTGCTATTCTCCCATGGAGACGATCGTAGAGATGCTGGATGTAGTCCTGTGGAACGGCTTGCCATGCCATTTCCACCTGGCGCCTCAGTTGGACCAGCGTTCGTGCTGGACGTGCAGACCGCGTGAGATGACGCTTCATCCAGTCCCAAACATGCTCAATGGGGGACAGATCCGGAGATCTTGCTGGCCAGGGTAGTTGACTTACACCTTCTAGAGCACGTTGGGTGGCACGGGATACATGCGGACGTGCATTGTCCTGTTGGAACAGCAAGTTCCCTTGCCGGTCTAGGAATGGTAGAACGATGGGTTCGATGACGGTTTGGATGTACCGTGCACTATTCAGTGTCCCCTCGACGATCACCAGTGGTGTACGGCCAGTGTAGGAGATCGCTCCCCACACCATGATGCCGGGTGTTGGCCCTGTGTGCCTCGGTCGTATGCAGTCCTGATTGTGGCGCTCACCTGCACGGCGCCAAACACGCATACGACCATCATTGGCACCAAGGCAGAAGCGACTCTCATCGCTGAAGACGACACGTCTCCATTCGTCCCTCCATTCACGCCTGTCGCGACACCACTGGAGGCGGGCTGCACGAAGTTGGGGCGTGAGCGGAAGACGGCCTAACGGTGTGCGGGACCGTAGCCCAGCTTCATGGAGACGGTTGCGAATGGTCCTCGCCGATACCCCAGGAGCAACAGTGTCCCTAATTTGCTGGAAAGTGGTGGTGCGGTCCCCTAAAGCACTGTGTAGGATCCTACGGTCTTGGCGTGCATCCGTGCGTCGCTGCGGTCCGGTCCCAGGTCGACGGGCACGTGCACCTTCCGCCGACCACTGGCGACAACATCGATGTACTGTGGAGACCTCACGCCCCACGTGTTGAGCAATTCGGCGGTACGTCCACCCGGCCTCCCGCATGCCCACTATACGCCCTCGCTCAAAGTCCGTCAACTGCACATACGATTCACGTCCACGCTGTCGCATCATGCTACCAGTGTTAAAGGCTGCGATAGAGCTCCGTATGCCACGGCAAACTGGCTGACACTGACGGCGGCGGTGCACAAATGCTGCGCAGCTAGCGCCATTCGACGGCCAACACCGCGGTTCCTGGTGTGTCCGCTGTGCCGTGCGTGTGATCATTGCTTGTACAGCCCTCTCGCAGTGTCCGGAGCAAGTATGGTGGGTCTGACACACCGGTGTCAATGTGTTCTTTTTTCCATTTCCAGGAGTGTATTTGTATACAAAATACTACCTAAAATAGTTTTCTAATCACACAGAACGAAATTTTTTAAGAGCACTGTGTGCGACACAACTCAGTTAACTGCTGCACATTTCTGTCCCCACGTTGAAAAATTGCGAAACCTGTGCACAGTGAAATCTGTTTCGGAGATGATATGAGAGATAATTTGTTAATAACAGGTGACAATCTGAGCTTTGGCGTCATCTGTGCATCACATTGTAAGCGTGAAAACCGTAAATTATGAAAAAAAATTTTGAGCAGAACGTTGCAAAGTTTACTTTATGGATGGGATGGATGTAATTAAGATGAAAAACAATCTTTCATTGAAAACTTCCTGCAAATTCAGCCACGATGTAGGCGAGCTATCTACAGATCAAATCACAGGTTAGAGGTGACAGGTTCTGTAGCTGACATACCTCGCAATGGCCGCCCAACATTTCTAACTACTGATGAAAATCTGCAGCTCATTGCAAAGACTTTCATACAACCACTCAGGAAATCAGCAAGAAGAGATTCTAAGCAACACAGAAGCTCAACGAGAACGTTAAAAGTGTTACACCTGAAGCCCACGCCGTAAACGGCATGATCGTCATCGAAGACGTGGATTCTCTGAGTCGCAGCAGGGAAAGTGACTCTAAACTTTTGCAAAACAATCATGTGGTCTGATGCATTATATTTTAAGTCAAGTGGAAGATTTAAAAACTAAAACTGAGTGTACTTGTCTTCTGAAAGTGTTGTTGAGGAGGTAATTGTTTTTACAGGTTCGGTTTGGTCTTGTATATGCAGCAAAGCAGTGAACGGCCGTTACTTTATCGATGCGATCGTGACTGCGGCAGCACGTCATGAAATGTTCAGAGAAGTTATTAACGTGTTCAGTTAGACAATACGCCTGTGCTTGGAGCTGTAAGGAACAACCTCACCTGCCAGCAAGGCGGAGCTCCACCACGCTGTGAATGACACCTCTGTGCATATTTAAATGACAGTTTTCAGGTGCCATAAAGTCAATTGAACTCCAAGAGCAATGGACTTCACATCGTCTGATTTTTCAATGTGGGAGACACTGAAAGACAACGTTTTCGCTACAAAACCATTAAACCTACAGCATTTATGGGATTTCATTTAACAAGAATTTGAAAACATTTTTGATAATAATAGGAAGTCATGTGGTGTCACCGCCAGACACCACACTTGCTAGGTGGTAGCCTTTAAATCGGCCGCGGTCCGTTAGTATACGTCGGACCCGCGTGTCGCCACTATCAGTGATTGCAAACCGAGCGCCGCCACACGGCAGGTCTAGAGAGACTTCCTAGCACTCGCCCCAGTCGTACAACCGACTTTGCTAGCGATGGTTCACTGACAAAATACGCTCTCATTTGCCGAGACGATAGTTAGCATAGCCTTCAGCTACGTCATTTGCTACGACCTAGCAAGGCGCCATTACCAGTTACTATTGATACTGTAAAACATGTACCGTCAAGAGCGACGTTCACGATTTACGGGTTAAAGTTAAGTATTCCACCAGCTACGCCCTTTTTTGCTAGTCTAATTTCCTTGTCCTGTTCCAGACCTCACGCCAGCCTGCGTGAGCTAAAACGCGTGCCTTTCGGCTTCCTCTCATACCGGTGTTGGCTCTCCTGCCAACCCACAACATTTGGCGACGAGGCCACACCGCGTTCGTAACTATACTGCCCTGATTTACTTGTGTAATGGCTTCGCCACCATCTCCAGATGTACGGTCCGACTTTTATTGCTTACAGAACCAGCAGACGCAGGCCTTACTGGACGCTCTTGGACAGCTCGTCCAGGGTTAACATGCAATGCAAAACGATGCGGCAGCCGCTGCTCCACCGCTAACGCAGCCGCAACATGCAGTTGCACCAACTTTTCGTCCTTTTGATGCTGCACTGGAAAGCTGGACGGAGTGGTCACGCCAATTTGGATTCCATCTCGCCGCCTACAGAATTCAAGGTAATGAGCGGCAGCCTTTTTTATTGTCCTCCGTAGGGGTGCATACGTACCTTGTGATAGTCAAATTATTTCCCCGACGCGACGTAGCAACTCTGTCCTACGACAAAATTTTGTCTGCATTAGATGCATATTTCAAAGAATCAGTCAATGTAGTTGCAAAAAGGTATGCCTTCTTTCGTACAAAACGTACGGCATGTCAAACTAATTGGGAGTGGGTTGCAACCTTGCAAGGCCTTACTAGGGATTGTGCTTTTGAGTGTCAATGTGGACTCCCTTATTCAGATACTATGGTACGTGATGCAATTGCACAGAACGTTGCTGATGTTCGTATACGGGAACAGATTTTGAATCTAGTCAATCCCTCCCTTCAACAAGTGATGGACATATTGGATCGGCAGGACACACTTGACTTTGCTCAGGAATCATTTGAAACTTCGCCACCCGTGTGTCAGGTTAACCGGCCCGCCAGGCGAGCTGCACGGAACAGTAAACAGTCCGCGCGCCCGACCGGGCCGCTGCCGCCTGGCTCTCAGCCACGTGTACCGCGCCGGCAAACAAATGCAGTGCTAAAATCATGCCCGCGGTGTGCTACTAGACATTCGCGTGAGAATTGCCCGTCACGCCAAGCTATTTGCTTTTTCTATAATAAAAAAGGACATGTTCAGAGTGTTTGCCAGAAAAAGCTCCAATCGGCAACTCTAACCCATTCCAGGCCCTTTGCTTCGCGCAGGAATCGGAATCGAACCAAGGATACTCAGGCTCGCGACACTTTGCCCATGGAAATTCATATACACTCCTGGAAACGGAAAAAAGAACACATTGACACCGGTGTGTCAGACCCACCATACTTGCTCCAGACACTGCGAGAGGGCTGTACAAGCAATGATCACACGCACGGCACAGCGGACACACCAGGAACCGCGGTGTTGGCCGTCGAATGGCGCTAGCTGCGCAGCATTTGTGCACCGCCGCCGTCAGTGTCAGCCAGTTTGCCGTGGCATACGGAGCTCCATCGCAGTCTTTAACATTGGTAGCATGCCGCGACAGCGTGGATGTGAACCGTATGTGCAGTTGACGGACTTTGAGCGAGGGCGTATAGTGGGCATGCGGGAGGCCGGGTGGACGTACCGCCGAATTGCTCAACATGTGTGGCATGAGGTCTCCACAGTACATCGATGTTGTCGCCAGTGGTCGGCGGAAGGTGCACGTGCCCGTCGACCTGGGACCGGACCGCAGCGACGCACGGATGCACGCCAAGACCGTAGGATCCTACGCAGTGCCTTATGGGACCGCACCGCCACTTCCCAGCAAATTAGGGGCACTGTTGCTCCTGGGGTATCGGCGAGGACCATTCGCAACTGTCTCCATGAAGCTGGGCTATGGTCCCACACACCGTTAGGCCGTCTTCCGCTCACGCCCCAACATCGTGCAGCCCGCCTCCAGTGGTGTCGCGACAGGCGTGAATGGAGGGACGAATGGAGACGTGTCGTCTTCAGCGATGAGAGTCGCTTCTGCCTTGGTGCCAATGATGGTCGTATGCGTGTTTGGCGCCGTGCAGGTGAGCGCCACAATCAGGACTGCATACGACCGAGGCACACAGGGCCAACACCCGGCATCATGGTGTGGGGAGCGATCTCCTACACTGGCCGTACACCACTGATGATCGTCGAGGCGACACTGAATAGTGCACAGTACATCCAAACCGTCATCGAACCCATCGTTCTACCATTCCTAGACCGGCAAGGGAACTTGCTGTTCCAACAGGACAATGCACGTCCGCATGTATCCCGTGCCACCCAACGTGCTCTAGAAGGTGTAAGTCAACTACCCTGGCCAGCAAGATCTCCGGATCTGTCCCCCATTGAGCATGTTTGGGACTGGATGAAGCGTCGTCTCACGCGGTCTGCACGTCCAGCACGAACGCTGGTCCAACTGAGGCGCCAGGTGGAAATGGCATGGCAAGCCGTTCCACAGGACTACATCCAGCATCTCTACGATCGTCTCCATGGGAGAATAGCAGCCTGCATTGCTGCGAAAGGTGGATATACACTGTACTAGTGCCGACATTGTGCATGCTCTGTTGCCTGTGTCTATGTGCCTGTGGTTCTGTCAGTGTGATCATGTGATGTATCTGACCCCAGGAATGTGGCAATAAAGTTTCCCCTTCCTGGGACAATGAATTCACGGTGTTCTTATTTCAATTTCCAGGAGTGTAGTTCATGCCACTCCGCCCAGTGCCACTCTCTCTAACAGTGACTGTGTTCGTCCCACAAATGGTGTGCGTCGACATCGCCGGAACTCCCGTCGAGTTGCAAGTGATTTTGTACCAGTGTCAGTTCATGTTGCACGAGAAATTCGCTCTTGTCGTCAGCAGGACAATAAACTTTTTGTAGACTTGGACATTAACGCCAAAGTGATACCATTCCAGTTCGATACCGGAGCTGCAATTTCACTGATCAATCAAGACACTTACAAACTGCTGGGCACACCTCCGTTGCGTGCCGCAACTGTTCAGTTAACTACCTACTCAGGTCACGAGCTCCCTGTGGTAGGACAGTGCAGCCTTCTTCCAACATACAAGGGACAAACAAAACTTGTGTCATTTTACGTCCTTCGTTCTTCTGCTGCAGTGAACTTGTTTGGTTTCGATTTATTTCAGTTGTTTAACTTGTCTATAGTAAATCAGGTCCTATCAGTGAACCGGACTGTGCCTTCAGACAGTGTTTCTCGCTATGTGAAGAATTTGCAGACATTTTTGCACCGTGCCTCGGTTGCGCTAAGAACTATAAACTACATTTGGAACTGAAAGTAAACGCGCTACCAAAATTTTTCAGAGCGCGCGATGTTCCCCACGCATTGTGTGATGAGGTCGCAAAAACATTACACGATTTGGCATCACGAGGTGTAATTGAACGTGTGCAGGCTTCTCTCTGGGAATCACCCTTAGTAATTTTACCAAAACCTTCCGGAAAATTGAGACTTTGTGTGGACTTCAAGGCAACAGTGAATCCACAACTAGTGACTGCAATTTTGCTTTAACCCGCCCGGAAGATCTTTTTGACAAACTGTGCCCAGGTAAATATTTTTCGAAGTTGGACCTAGCAGATGCGTACTTGCAAATACCGGTGGACGAAGAATTCCAGCGCGTTTTGGTGGTTAACACGCATCTTGGTTTGTATCGATTCAAACGACTGCCATTCGGATGTGCATCCGCCCCTGCAATGTTTCCGCAATATCTACAAACTGTTTGTGCGTCGGTCCCTACTGCAGCAAACTGTCTGGACGATATTGTGATCTCCGGACAGACGGAAGAAGAACATTTAGCCAATCTCAGAACATTATTTGAGGTCTTGCGACAAAATGGTCTTCGCTTGCGGAAGGACAAATGTGTGTTTTTTGCTCGTGACTTACCCTATCTGGGACATGTACTCAATGCCCAAGGCATACATCCCAGTCAAGAGCACCTCCGTGCCGTACAAGACTTGCCTTCGCTGCAGAATTTGAAGCAGCTACAGAGTGTGCTGGGAAAAATCAACTATTATCATAAATATATCCCCCACGCCTCTTCCATTTCAGCTCCGCTTAATCGCTTACGCCGTAAAGGTGTTCCGTTCGTCTGGACGACGGAATGCGACGCACCTTTCGCCAGTTGAAATCGGCGTTGCTGTCCAATGCTTGCTTTACGCCATTCGATCCCCGGAAACCCCTTTTGTTGATGGTGGCTGCATCGGATTTCGGGATCAGTGCTGTGCTTGCGCACAAAGATGGTTCGCACGATCGCCCTATTGCCTTTGCGTCCAAATTGCTCTCGTCTGCGCAAAGAAATTATTCACAGATAGAGAAAGAAGCTTTGGCTCTCGTATTTGGTGTTACTAAGTTTAATGATTTCTTGTATGGTCGTCACTTTACCACCATCACAGACCACAAACCTTTGACATCGCTTTTTCATCCGAACAAGCCTGTACCTCCACGTACAGCGCAGAAATTCGTTCGCTGGCCTATTTTCCTCTCGCAGTACCGCTACGATATCTTGTATCGGTCCACTGCTATGCACGGAAATGCCGATGCGTTGTCCCATTTGCCTGTTGCTGAGGATAGAGCATTCGATGCTTCCGAACTAGCTTGCATGTTCATTGATTCGGAAACCGATGACGTGGTCGAATCGTTTCCGATTGATTTTCGTCGTGTAGCTACAGCCACAGCTGCCGACCCTGTCCTTGCTACCGTTCTGCGTTTTGTTGCTACGCAATGGCCCTTGTCAAAGTCACGGATCGGGGATCCGTTGGTTCGCCGATTTTTTGCTCACAAGGAGAGACTTTTTGTCCTACGTGGTGTTTTGCTGTTGCGTTCAGATAATGATCAGTCCAGGGTCGTGGTACCACGTTCGTTACAGTCCTCTGTCTTCCAGCTTCTCCACCAAGGGCAGTGGGGTATAGTGAGAACGAAACAACTTGCTCGTCAGCACTGTACTTGGTTCGGAATCGATGTCGAGATTACGAATATGTGCTCTTCTTGCATGGTGTGTGTTGAACAACAATCAGCACCACTGCGGCAATTCTTTGCATGGCCAAAAGCCACTTCCCCTTGGCAACGCTTACACATCGATTTTGCTGGTCCATTCTGGAATGCTCGATGGTTGGTTGTGGTAGATTCATTCAGTAGTTTTCCTTTTGTTGTCTGGATATCTTCCACGACGTCATCTGCCACCATCCAAGCGTTATCTGCAATCTTTTGCATTGAAGGTCTTCCACAGACTATTGTTTCCGACAATTGCCCACAATTCATGTCTGCAGAGTTTCTGTCATTCTGCAAGGCCAATGGAATTCAACATCTGACGTCCGCGCCGTTTTCGCCACAGTCAAACGGTGCCGCTGAACGATTGGTCAGGACTTTCCAGTCACAGATGTTGAAGTTAAAAGAGTCGCATTCTCGGGAGGACGCATTATTGCTCTTTTTATCTTCGTATCGCTCTCAGCCCCGAGATGGTCGCTCGCTGGCTGAGTTGCTCCATGGTCGCCCTCATTGAACCTTGATGTCTTTGCTACATCCGCCGCATCAGGTTCCTGTGCAGCGGCAGACACCTGCTTTTGCCCCAGGCGACGTTGTCTACTACCGCAACTATCGAGGTTCACGGCGTTGGCTCGAAGGGCGCATTCTTCGCTGCCTCGGCCGCGCTATGTATCTGGTTTTGGGGGCCTCTGGTGAGGTGCGTCGGCATATCAATCAGCTGCGCCTCTGTCGTCGCACGGGATCTGCCGCTCTCCGTCTGCTTTCAGCGACGGTGCCGTCCGGTCAGCGCCCTGGGGACTCATCTACTGGCTCGCCTCAGGCCCAGGTGTTACCGACGCTGCCTTCCATTTTGCCCCATGGCGACGCGCCGCCGCCACCGCCGCCGCCGCCTGTTCTCCCGCCGGCGACGCCCGCAGTGGACGCGTCGCTGCAACCGCCGGGCGCCTCCCTGGGTCACGCGCCGCCGATCGCTTCCCGTGACCAGTTGTCCTCCGACATGGAACTCTTGCCCGCTCCGGACCATATGTCGTCTTCGCCCGTCGGGTGCCCCGGCCCGATGGAGGTCGGCCCTTCGGTCCCTCCTGTCTCTCTACGGGCGCATACACCGCATGTTGGCGAGCACCCTGGATCAGATTTTCAGGCGTTTCCTAGCTCCCCTCGGTCCGAATGGCAGGGTCCGGGTGGCACAGCCTCGCCTGTTGTTAGGCTCCCCACCTCGTCGCATACGTCAACATGGGGTCCTCCCCACGGCGGGTGGAAGCCTTATGCCACAACCGTCCGCCGATTTGCGGGGGAGGAATGTGGTGTCACCGCCAGACACCACACTTGCTAGGTGGTAGTCTTTAAATCGGCCGCGGTCCGTTAGTATACGTCGGACCCGCGTGTCGCCACTATCTGTGATTGCAGACCGAGCGCCGCCACACGGCAGGTCTAAAGAGACTTCCTAGCACTCGCCCCAGTCGTACAACCGACTTTGCTAGCGATGGTTCACTGACAAAATACGCTCTCATTTGCCGAGACGATAGTTAGCATAGCCTTCAGCTACGTCATTTGCTACGACCTAGCAAGGCGCCATTACAAGTTACTATTGATACTGTAAAACATGTACCGTCAAGAGCGACGTTCACCATTTACGGATTAAAGTTAAGTACTCCACCAGCTACGCCCTTTTTTGCTAGTCTAATTTCCTTGTCCTGTTCCAGACCTCACGCCAGCCTGCGTGAGCTAAAACGCGTGCCTTTCGGCTTCCTCTCCTGCCAACCCACAACAAGTCATATGACAAGATACGTATCAGTGATTAAACGATGTGTTACATGCTTAAATAACAATGGAGGGCACTAGGAACATACTGAGTAGGACAAATTACTTTGCATAAACTTTTAAAGATGCAAAACACTGTAGTGCATTTTCGGATAACAGACTTGTGTTTACGAGACCAAGAAGGAGACATACTCCTGAAATGGCTGGATTCCCCATTTAATCAATCAGTTTTGGTCATGTGAGTGATGAACTACATCCAACACAATATCAACACTAAAGTTTGAGAAAACTGCATATCAAAACGAAACTGCTGTGCCACGTCTCTTATTATGTTATTTAAACATACAGCATCAGTAAACATTGTACGTGAACCCAGTGGACGAAAACTTTTAATCAGCTACATATAATAACTCAGCCTGATCGTTTCGGACTTTCTTTTCAGAGGGGAGCACCACAACGGATTTGAATTACTTCAGTCAGTTACCAGATAGCTTAAATTTGATTTGCGGCAGCAGCGGCGTAGTGTGCTGATGTTGGCAATGACCGCTGAATGCTGGCAAGTATGTGACTTTCATATTAAGACAAACGTTTTTTTACGAAATATTCACTTTAAAAGGATAATAATATTAATTTACTGAGCGTAGCTCGAGGTCTCGCGGTAGCGTATCTCCTTCCCGGCGCGGGTCACGGGATCGATTCCCAGCGGGGTCAGGGATTTTCATCTATCCCGAGATGACTGAGTGTTGTTGTGTCGTCATCATCATTCATCCCCATTGCGGTCGGAAGAAGGCAACTGCCAACCACCTCCATTAGGACCCTGCGTTGTACGGCAGGGCGGGTCTCCCGCATCGTTCCTCTATGCTCTGTCCATTTCCATTTAGAGCGCACAAGAATCTGTCAATCACAGAGTTGGAAAAGCATTAAGTATTTACTTCACAGCCGGTCGTTGCCAACACTGACATACTACGCCGTCGTTGCCGGAAGTAAATTTTTATCATGAAACAGATTAACTCTCTGCAAGCTCGGATGTGTAGAGAAAACTTCAATCATTTTGCGTGTCACCCGTTTCACAAAAGTTCCGTGACTTCACAAAGATTTGTAGTTGGGGTGTTATCTCTACTCCAGCTTTTAACTATGGACCGCAGATTCTCTTCAGACGTCAAGTACTTCAAAATTTTCAATAACACTTGATCACAAAAAAAGTCAATATTGTCGTCGTGCAGTCATTCAAATTCAAATTATTATTTCAGATATGCATTCACTTTAGAAAACTCGTGATGGTTAAATAAATAAATTCTCACATCCACCGACGCATTTTATTTCAGCATAAGTATTACGTTAACATCGATGTTAGTCGTATGACGTCAAGACAAGAACTAACCAATCATCATTACAATTTCCATTTGCATCATTGATCGACCATTATGTTTGTTGTACACAGTTAAATTCATTTCATCTTATGTGAATCAGAGTGCCGACACACGCCGACAGAATCTTGCAGCGTGATGGCCTTCGCTTGGTGTGCAATAGCGGTCAGCCTTCAGCTTCGTGGCAGCGTCGAAGATGGGGCCGACGTCTGTTACGGCGTTCTCCTTCGACATGAAACAGATACCAAAGAATCTTTGAAAAACACAACAGAAACTTTACAATCTACATCTACATCCATACTCCGCAAGCCACCTGACGGTGTGTGGCGGAGCGTACCTTGAGTACCTCTATCGGTTCTCCCTTCTATTCCATTCTCGTATTGTTCGTGGAAAGAAGGATTGTCGGTATGCCTCTGTGTGGGCTCTAATCTCTCTGATTTTATCCTCATGGTCTCTTCGCGAGATATACGTAGGAGGGAGCAATATACTGCTTGACTCTTCGGTGAAGGTATGTTCTCGAAACTTCGACAAAAGCCCGTACCGAGCTACTGAGCGTCTCTCCTGCAGAGTCTTCCACTGGAGTTTATCTATCATCTCCGTAACGCTTTCGCGATTACTAAATGATCCTGTAACGAAGCGCGCTGCTCTCCGTTGGATCTTCTCTATATCTTCTATCAACCCTATCTGGTACGGATCCCACACTGCTGAGCAGTATTCAAGCAGTGGGCGAACAAGCGTACTGTAACCTACTTCCTTTGTTTTCGGATTGCATTTCCTTAGGATTCTTCCAATGAATCTCAGTCCGGCATCTGCTTTACCGACGATCAACATTATATGATCATTCCATTTTAAATCACTCCTAATGCGTACTCCCAGATAATTTATGGTATTAACTGCTTCCAGTTGCTGACCTGCTATTTTGTAGCTAAATGATAAAGGATCTATCTTTCTGTGTATTCGCAGCACATTACACTTGTCTACATTGAGATTGAATTGCCATTCCCTGCACCATGCGTCAATTCGCTGCAGATCCTCCTGCATTTCAGTACAATTTTCCATTGTTACAACCTCTCGATACACCACAGCATCATCCGCAAAAAGCCTCAGTGAACTTCCGATGTCATCCACAAGGTCATTTATGTATATTGTGAATAGCAACGGTCCTATGACACTCCCCTGCGGCACACCTGAAATCACTCTTACTTCGGAAGACTTCTCTCCATTGGGAATGACATGCTGCGTCCTGTTATCTAGGAACTCCTCAATCCAATCACACAATTGGTCTGATAGTCCATATGCTCTTACTTTGTTCATTAAACGACTGTGGGGAACTGTATCGAACGCCTTGCGGAAGTCAAGAAACACGGCATCTACCTGTGAACCCGTATCTATGGCCGTCTGAGTCTCGTGGACGAATAGTGCGAGCTGGGTTTCACATGATCGTCTTTTTCGAAACCCATGCTGATTCCTACAGAGTAGATTTCTAGTTTCCAGAAAAGTCATTATACTCGAACACAATACGTGTTCCAAAATTCTACAACTGATCGACGTTAGAGATATAGGTCTATAGTTCTGCACATCTGCTCGACGTCCCTTCTTGAAAACGGGGATGACCTGTGCCCTTTTCCAATCCTTTGGAACGCTACGCTCTTCTAGAGACCTACGGTACACCGCTGCAAGAAGGGGGGCAAGTTCTTTCGCGTACTCTGTGTAAAATTGAACTGGTATCCCATCAGGTCCAGAGGCCTTTCCTCTTTTGAGCGATTTTAATTGTTTCTCTATCCCTCTGTCGTCTATTTCGATATCTACCATTTTGTCATCTGTGCGACAATCTAGAGAAGGAACTACAGTGCAATCTTCCTCTGTGAAACAACTTTGGAAAAAGACATTTAGTATTTCGGCCTTTAGTCTGTCATCCTCTGTTTCAGTACCATTTTGGTCACAGCGTGTCTGGACATTTTGTTTTGATCCACCTACCGCTTTGACATAAGACCAAAATTTCTTAGGATTTTCTGCCAAGTCAGTACATAGAACTTTACTTTCGAATTCATTGAACGCCTCTCGCATAGCCCTCCTCACACTACATTTCGCTTCGCGTAATTTTTGTTTGTCTGCAAGGCTTTGGCTATGTTTATGTTTGCTGTGAAGTTCCCTTTGCTTCCGCAGTAGTTTTCTAACTCGGTTGTTGTACCACGGTGGCTCTTTTCCGTCTCTTACAATCTTGCTTGGCACATACTCATCTTACACATTATGTACGACGGTTTTGAACTTTGTCCACTGATCCTCAACACTATCTGTACTTGAGACAAAACTTTTGTGTTGAGCCAACAGGTACTCTGAAATCTGATTTTAGTCACTTATGCTAAACAGAAAAGTCTTCCTATTCTTTTTAATATTTCTATTTGTGGCTGAAATCATCGATGCAGTAACCGCTTTATGATCGCTGATTCCCTGCTCTGCGTTAACTGTTTCAAATAATTCGGGACTGTTTGTCACCAGAAGGTCTAATATATTATCGCCACGAGTCGGATCTATGTTTAACTGCTCAAGGTGGTATTCAGATAATGCACTTAAAAAAATGTCACTGGATTCTTTGTCCCTGCCACCCGTTATGAACGTCTGAGTCTCCCAGTCTATATCCGGCAAATTAAAATCTCCACCCAGAACTATAACATGGTGGGGAAATCTACTCGAAATATTTTCCAAATTATCCTTCAGGTGCTCAGCCACAACAGCTGCTGAGCCAGGGGGCCTATAGAGACATCCAATTACCATGTCTGAGCCTGCTTTAACCGTGACCTTCACCCAAATCATTTCACATTTCTGATCTCCGTCAAATTCCTTCGATACTATTGCACTTCTTATCGCTATAAACACGCCTCCCCCTTCACTGTCCAGCCTGTCTCTGCGGTATACATTCCAATCTGAGTTTAGGATTTCATTACTATTTACATCTGGTTTCAGCCAACTTTCTGTCCCTAGTACTATATGGGCGTTGTGACCGTTTATTAATGAGAGCAGTTCTGGGACCTTTCTGTAGACGCTCCTGCAGTTTACTATTAGCACATTAATATTGTTATTCCCTGTTGCATTTTGCCTACTCCTACCTTGCTGCGTCTCAGGAGGCGTCTTGTCGGGCCTAGGGAGGCTGACAATAAACATACGAATATTTGACGTCATATAACACATGCAATATGTTATTACTGCAAATAGAGCGGTAGGTGACATGTTGTAACTTCATGTGAAGGATTCAAAACTACGATTAGTTTCTGGAAACCCAACGGAAATTGCGCAACCGTTCGGATGCACCAACGATACGTAGCATGATTCATAAACAGCTTTCAGCACCCATTTTTCAGGCTATGTCATAGTATGTGTGGTACGTATTAAAATCCATTTCCGAAAAGGAAAGATTTTTAAATGTGAACTAAATTTGTTTTCCGTCAAATCGTCGAAATGAACGATATAGTTTTGAGAAGATTGCATTCATTATCAGTTCTTTGTGTCGCAAATATATTTGCTTTGAATGTTTACATAACATGTATCATAGATGTGCTTACTTATTATGTTACTGAACTCCTAATCCTAACAGTTTTGGTGGAGAAAAGAACTCAAATGAAAACTGCGCTTGGAAATTGAACACAGGTTCTCTCCTGTCCAGCCAGATGGCCTGGTCGCTATACCAACGGCCCTTTCGTCGAACAGATTGTACCCTACGGGCACTATGGCACTGTCCAAAGATCGCGTTGCCACACCACAGTAGCAACGCTCATCAATACTTCAGACACCACGCGCGGGGTAACCGCGCGGTCGCAGGCGCCTTGCCTTAAAATTGCTTCGGAAAACTTAGTTGAGCGATATCATGTTGATCCTAAGGTCGCGTGAAGCATTGTTGTGACCTCTGCGTTGCTCTGTAACTAATGATTAATGACAGGGAATCTTGTTATGAAAATTAACGACTGGCTCTAGAAATAATTAAGGAACATATGTAAATTAACTCAACTTTTTATTTATTTATTTATTTGATTAGCCATCCGTAGACATTTTGCAATGTATGGATGTTGTCAGTTTGGATACAGTGATTTTTGCAGATACATTGACACTTTTATATGCATTTACAGAGTATACAAATACAATGACATTTATCACTTAAATTACATTCAAACAATTAAATATTCACTTATTGTTTAGAAACAGTGTTCCTGAAAATATAGTTTAAGGGTTTTCTGTAACAGTACATGTTGTTAATTTCTTTGATGTCCTGTGCAGCTTGTTATACATTTACAGAATATACAATACAATGTCATTATGTCACTTAAATTACATTCAAACATTTAAATATTCACTTACTGTGTAAAAACAGTGTTCCTGAAAATACAGTTTAAGAGTTTTTCTGAAACAGTACATGCTGTTAATTTCTTTGATTTCCTGTGGCAGCTTGTTATACAATTTTACACCCTGATACAAGAAACTTTTTTGGGTCTTATGCTTGTTTCTCCTATCTATATGAAGGCAGTGGCTTGTTCTTGTGCTATAGCTGTGTAAAATGCTGTTTGTACTATAATTCACTATATTTTTCTTTATATATACTATAGTGTGGAACATAAATAAACAGGGAACAGTTAGAATACCAAGTATTTTGAATAGTTCTCTGCAGTGAGCCCACTTACTGCTTTTAGTTATAATTCTCACTGCTCTCTTCTGCACTTTAAAAACTGTTTGTAAGTTGAGTACATTATTTCCCCAGAAAATTATCCCATAGCTTATGACTGAATGTACATAGCTAAAATATACAGTTCTTAGACATTCATCGCTGCATACTGAGGAGAGAACTCTAAGTGCGTAACACGTTGTAGATATCTTTTTTGTGAGTTTTTTAACATGTTCACTCCACCTAAGCTGGCTGTCAATATGCAACCCTAGGAATTTTGTGGTGGGCACTTCGTCTACAGAGGTGTTATGTAGCTTTAACTTTAGGGGACTGTTTTTTCTGTTTATTCTAAAGCGTATGCT
Source organism: Schistocerca piceifrons (assembly GCF_021461385.2). Taxonomy (NCBI): domain Eukaryota; kingdom Metazoa; phylum Arthropoda; class Insecta; order Orthoptera; family Acrididae; genus Schistocerca; species Schistocerca piceifrons. The sequence goes on from NC_060143.1 coordinate 566,590,137, forward strand.
ATTTGTTTTCTTAATATTTAAGGTCACTTTATTCTCTGTAGACCATTTGTAGACATCTTTCAGTGATTCATTACAATTTTCCAACATTTGTGCTGATGTCTCACTGGTGATTATAATATTGCTGTCATCGGCAACCAATATCTTCTCTCCATGTCGGATATATTGTGGAAAGTCATTTATATAAATCAAGAACAACACCGGACCCAGCACACTTCCCTGAGGGACCCCAATATTAATATGCTGTGGATCTGACAGGTGTTTTTCTATGAACTTTGATCTACTGGAGACATGCGAGATCTCTACCCACTGTACTCTATTTTTAAGGTATGAAAGGAACCATTTGTTGATTACCCCTCTTACTCCTAGTGCTTCTAACTTAAGTAATAGATTCTGGTGGTCAACTGTATCAAAGGCCTTTGACAGGTCAAGGAATATGCCAGATACATAGTTGCCTTCATCCAGTACTTCTAGAACCACTTTAGTGAAATTCTGCATCGCAGGAATGAAAATTTTATGAGGCCTGTAACTGTCTTTATAAACTGGATAGTTAAGTACAGTTTACCATTTTTCAGTTATTTAGTAGATATTTTATTTTCTAATAAAATAAGTGTGAAGAATTTTTGCAGCTTGTTGCATTTGCCATTATCGTTTTGTTGCCTTACATTCATATTTTTATATTCGTATAATAACTGAACTGTGTTTGAATGGACTGAGACTAGGACTTAGGCAGGAATGGGCACTGAGGAGTGTCAGGAAATTTGTTAAAAATGTGAAACCAGGGGTTTCCTTCCCCGTGGCTGGAGTTTATTGCTCTGTCATTTACTACTAAGGGTTACATGTGATAATCTGTGGTGGCTACTACAGCCAGACTGATGGAGTATGATGCCCAAGAGATGAGCAGGAGAGAACGTGTGGATACGGGTGAGAGCTAGCGGACAAGAGTGATCCCGTAAAGCTCCCAGCCTGACCCCTACCCCCACGTAACCATTCCTTTTTTTTAATTTACATGTATAGTTCTGTAGGACCAAATTTAGGAGCAAATCTCCAAGGTTATGGAACGTGTCAGTACATTAAATTACAACATAAAAGTAATAACAGCCAAAAATAAATGTTCACGAACCTGAAAAAAAGTGAGCCCATAAGTCTAAGTAAACGCTGACCGCAGTACAACAAGAATCAGCTTAATTTTTCAAGGAACTCCTGCACAGAAAAGGAGTGACCCACGAGGAAACTCTTCAGTTTATATTTGAAAGCGCGTGGATTACTGCTAATATTTTTGAATTCAAGTGGCAGCTTATTGAAAATGGATGCAGCAGTATACTGCACACCTTTTTGCACAAGAGTTACAGAAGTACGATCCAAATGCAGGTTTGGTTTCTGCTGAGTATTAACCGAGTGAAAGCTGCTTATTCTTGGGAATAAACTAATATTGGTAACATGAAACGACAATAAGGAATATACATACTGAGAGGCCAATGTCAAAATACCCAGACTCGTGAACAGAGGTCGACAAGAGGTTCGTGAACTCACACCACTTATTGCCCTAACCGCTCGTTTCTGAGCCAAAAATATACTTCTTGAATGGGAAGAGTTACCCCAAAATATAATACCATACAACACAAACGAATGAAAATAAGCAAAGTAGACTAACTTTCGTGTCGAAGTATCACTCACTTCTGATACCGTTCGAAGAGTAAAAATGACAGTATTAAGTCTTTGAACAAGGTCCTGAACGTGGGTTTTCCACGACAGCTTACTATCTATCTGAACACCTAGAAATTTGAACTGTTCAGTTTCACTAATCATATGCCCGTTCTGTGAAATTAAAACGTCAGGTTTTGTTGAATTGTGTGTTAGAAATTGCTCTCTTATTTGCCACCAGAGAGGGTACTTCGATAATGTCCCTCCATCAGCGACGCTTTTGAAGAGTCAGCAGTTCTCGGCGTGGAAATACTATTCACATGGACTTTGTGTGTGTGTGTGTGTGTGTGTGTTTGTGTGTGTGTGTGTGTGTGTTGGTATGTAGACACATACAGTATTGCACCAGCCCTGGCACAGGCACAGCTCTGGTGCAAGTGGGCCAAGTGGCAGTTTGACTGTACTGGGCACCAGAGGAATTGAAAGAGAAAATAAGAATTTTAAATTACACCAAACATCCCAATAAACTTTCCACTCAGTCTGACTGCCCACCATGTACACTCCTCCTCCTCCCATTGGAGCTACTTATGAATCATAATTTGATTTGACAATAAAATGGTAGAAGGCATGAAAAGTTCCTCTGGACAGGCTATGCTGATACCTAAAAGGGGCATAATGTAATGGAGGGCAATTTTCGGTAGAAGAAATCTTTGAAATTACTAAAAGGTGTAAGGTAACAAAGTTTTGTAACAATTTGCTTTATAAAATTTTGTCACAGTGAGTTGTTATCACAACAAAAGTTCAATGGAGGGAGATATTTCAGTTTCCTCTAAAGACTGTACAATTTCACAGTTCATTACCTCAGGGCTAATTGACAGGGTAGGACACATGTAATGATTTGAATCAACACAACGCTGAAGCTCAAGATATACTGGTCATTTAAACATTAGCGACATAAGAGGGGTGCAAATAATGTGGATTATTTTGAGGTTTGTGACCGGCAGATACTTTGGCCAGCAGCAATTCAGCAATTTCACTCGTCCCCTCAGGGGTTCAGCATTCATTTGCTGGCATGGGGTTGGCAGCCCCAGTGTTCCTGGTACCACTGCTAGTCCTCTATCACTGTTAGCTCTGGTTACGCTTCCGCAACCACCGTGCAGCTCGGCGGTGGAACGTTGTGCGTCTCAGTGAATGGGGATCTTGGCCTGACTGCTCGGATCACAAGGATGGAATAAACCTCTAAAAAAATAAACCAATCTCTAGGTGTGCTGCATACTGATGAGATGCGTGGCTGTTAGGTGGAACAGTCGTTAACGGGCAACCTGTGGGGATCCTGCTACACCTCAGTTGTATAAGACTTACTCAGGCATGTGGGGCTCTGTCTGAGTGGACCCTTATTTCCCTAGCTGCTCGTGGAACCAGCACAGATCCTTCGAAATCTTCTCTTACTCCTTGCAGTGGAAAGTATGGGTCACTAGTAGGTACCAACACCCAGTTAAACAAAAGGGCTCGTGTAGCCAGTCATTCAGACTTGAGCATCACACAGACATTGTCAGTATCGAGTAACATAATGCGTGCTGGTGGTCGGAATATGTTTATTATAATTTAACTGAAAGGGGGAAGCTTTGAGAAAGAGTCACATTTCTACATACAAGAAGGGTTAGAGGGAATTGCTGGACGTTGAAAATCTGTCAAGTGCTTGTGAAACGGAACCATGTTGATAGAAACATCCAATTCCAAATAAGTGAAGAATATCCAAAAAGCTCAGTGCCTCACGGAGTATGCAATAGAAAATGAACTGAACACCAACTTGAAATACAGAAAAGGTGTTGTGACTATTTCATGAAACTGGACTCATTTATACTGACTGTCAGCAGGACAAAGCTTCCAGAGCATGTTAAGGCTGGTTTCTTCTGCCTCAACATGCAGCCCTTATTTTCCTAACCCAGTGCCCTGTTTTACGTGCCAGCACTTTGGGCACACCAACTCAGGTTGCTCAGGTTGTAAGGTAGCGTCCACTTGTAGTAAATGTGGTAAGACCGCCCATGAAGGTGTTGGTTGTTCATCTTCACCAAAGTGCATAAACTGCTCTGGTGGTACCCTGTCATGAACGGGAACTGCAGTATCTTTCTTGTAGAAAGGCAGATACAGGAAATAAAAACAACTAAATGTATCTCGTACGGAGGGACGAAAAACGTCTATAAAGCTGTGCAGAGCCGAAGTTTGCTATCTCCTCTGCATCTGCTCTTAAGCAACCAGTTCAGAAGACTGGTGCTGGTACCCAAATGGAGACTGCTAGTGTCAACACCAGCACCTGTGTTTTCCAATGCCCTTGTGCCACTGCAGTTCCTTGAAAGCTCACACTTCCTCACAAAACATCAGACAAGTCTGTTGTCACTAACGTTGCGGAGCTCCCTGCTCCTCCAGAGGTTCAGTCTGGTCCACCGTGCAGTGGCACCACTGTCACTGCCAAGGTTTCGGCTCCAAAGCCTACCCAAGGCAAAAAATCAATGGCCAAGTGTCCACCATGGTCAGAATTGGGAAGTAAACAGTCAGAAGATGTCAGTGTCATACTATCTGACATCTCTCTTGACTCTTTGGTAAAACTAATGAATCTAGATGTTGGACTGGGGCAATCATCTCGCCCCAAGACAGCCCGCAGCCATTACGGGCTACCCTCCCCAGCAGAGAGACGAGGTGGAAGTGCTATCCCCTTGCTAGATGGCTCCTGTATTACAGTGGATCATTAATGGGTTCAGGACCTGTGTAGAGGAACTTGAACTGCCAGTACAGCAATGCCCCCTGTGCCTGTGTTTTCAAGAAACACATTTTGAAGCCAGTGATGTCCACGTGCTACGTGGCTGTACTCTTCACCGAAAGGATGATTTGACTGGCGATAGAGCCAACGAAAGTGTTGCTGTTTTGGTCAATAACATGCATCCCTCCATTGCTCTCTCCTTGGCTACTGAGCTGCAAGCACTTGCTAGTGAAAATAATTTGTCAGAAGCCCACTGTTTGCTCACTGTGTCTACCTCCATAAGATGCAATATACTCTGAGGCTCTCGTAGATCTTGTGGAACAACTCCCGTGGCCATTTCTCTTACTGGGAGACTTCAGTGCCCATCATATTTTGCAGAGCTTTACCTCTACTTGCCCTCAGCATTGGGTTTTGCAGAGCCTCATGACATCTCACGAAATGTGCATCCTCAACACAGGTACTCACACTCTTTTCTGCACTGCTACTGGGTCATTCTCTGCCATCGATTCTCTTTCTGCTCTCCAGCCCTCAAAGGTTCTGTTCAGTGCAGGTCACTGACGACCACGCCCTATTCAATGTTCACGTACTGGATGGAGCACTACCTGAAGAGAAGCCACCAACATGGATGGTCGGCAGGGCTAACTGGATGCTGTTCAGCTGGCTGTGTTTGAACATCGTAGTGGCATCCAGGAATGGGTGGAACACACCACGCAAGTGATGCATCATGCCAATGACTAATCCATCCCAAAGTCCTCAGGTCATCTTTGGAGGCAACCACAACTTCGGTAGGCAGATGAATGTCGTTCAGTTATCTGGGACAGGCCTGCAGCTCTTTGACAATTTAAATGCCGCCCTGTAGCAGACAACCTCATAGCCTTTCAAGTTGCAAGAGCCAAGGTTCAACATGTAAAAAAACAGAGCAAGAAACGATCGTGGTGAGTTTTCCTGGACTGTATAAACCTTTCCACTTGTTCTGTGAAAGTATAGGAAGCTATCAGGAGGATTTCTAGCAAATGCAGTTCTTTCCCGATAGTAGCAGTGCTGAAACAGGGATGTCTCCAAACAGCATCCAGTGTCATTGCTCAGATGCTGGCAGAGAATTTTTCACAAACTACTACAAATGCCAGCAAGGATCTGACATTTGGTCACTACTGCGCAACTGAAGAGAGGGGAAAATTGATGCTTCAGATCAAACAATTCCAAGTCTTACAATTATCCTTTCTCCAAGTGAGAGCTGGAATCAGCCCTGTCTGAGACTCGTGATACTGCACCCAGTCATGACCAAATCAGGTACTGCATGATTTGTCATTTGCCACCAGTGTCAAAGGAAATCCTCCTTGAATGTTTTAATCTTATACAGCAGACAGGTAACTTCCCCAACCAGGCACATTTGATACCTTTCCTCGTACCAGAAAAGGACCACACATGTCCCAGTAGTTATCAGAGTATCGCCTTAACGAGCTTCCTAGGAAAGACCCTAGTGCGAATGGTTAACCGTCATCAGGTCTGGTTGTTAGAGACCAGACAACTCCTTAGCCACCCTCAGTGTGGATTCTATATTACACTGCTTGGAGACACAGTATTCTCATGCAACTGCATTGATGGGGCTTACCTGGCCACTTCCCCATCTTCATATTGCCTTTTCTGTCTCAGCGACCTTTTTAGGACCCGAGTTGATGACTCACTGTCAGATCGTTTTGAGCGGGAGAATGGTGCTCTGCAGGGCATTGTTTTAAGTGTTACCCTCTTTGCTATAGCCATAAACAGTATCACATTTATGGTAATTGGTCCTGTATAGTCCTCCTTATTTGTTGACAATTTTGCAGTTTTCTATTCCTCCTCCAGTGTCGCTACAATGAACCATTAGTTGCAACTCACACTACAGAGGTTAGAGGAGTGGACCGCAAAGAGAGGTTTTCAGTTTTCTGCAGGTAAGTGTGTGTGTTTATCTTAATTGTCCTCTTAATATTTTTACTGTCATGCATATGAGGGAAACCATACTACATTTTGGAGACACAATGAGGTTTTCGGGCCTCATTTTTGACTCAAAATTGTTGTGATTGCCACACCTTAGAAACCTGCAAGCTGGAACCCTGGAGGTATTGAACATCATAAAGTGCCATAGCTACAGGTCTTGGGGAGCAGACAGGGTGTGTCTGCTCCACTTGTATAGGACTTTCATGCATCCGCGGCTGGACTATGGGTGCACGGAGTATGGTTCAGTGAGGCCTTCTTATCTGAAGATCCTTGATGCTGTCCACCATGAGGGGATTCAGCTGGCCCCCAGTGCTTATAGGAACAGCCCCATACCCAGTCTCTGTGCTGAGGCTGGGGAACCACCACTTACTATCTGGCCAGAGGTCCTAATGGTGCAGCAAGCATGTAAGTTACTCACATCTCCAACTTCATTGTATACCATTCTATTGCTCGTCCACCTCTGGAATGCCTTTTCTCCAACCATCCTAGAGCTACAATGCCATTTGCGATCTGCTTGCAGCATCTGCTGGAGTCACTCAGTGTGCAGCAAATTGACCCCAGATCCAAGGTTTTAACCATTTGCTGCATTGGTAACTGCAGAGGCCCAGTGTCATTTTAGATTTAGTGCAGTACAGGAGAGATTGCACTCCTGCTTCTGTTTTCTATGGAATATTTTCTGACATTTTATATGAGCACCACAACTATGTAGCTGTCCTTATGAATGGGTGTAGGGGAGGGGAAATCTTTGGTTGCTCCCTCATTTTCCACGATTATGCCCTTAAGATCCTACTGCCTCAAGAATTTACTGTCTTTGAAGCTGAATTATATGCAGTCTTGCCGGAAATGGAACAGATGAGACATTTATCCAGTGCATTTTACAAACGTGCATAACATAAATAGCCAAAGTTCATTTGAAAGTACCATTTAAACTACATTTTGGCCTTTATGGGGATCAAATCTGTTTAGTTGTGACCAAGTTTGTATCTTATTTATCTCCTGCACTTGTCAGCTTTATTTATATTATAATTAATTTACATGAAATTTACAAAAATTTTCATATACAGTTCTCCTTACATCTCTTTGTACATGTGCATAACATTTTATGTGACTTACATAAAGAGATTAAAACAGGACATAAATTTGCTCCATCTGACTACACACAAATGTCATTTTTACATTAGCTGGCATGTGAGGTCTAATATATTTCACTTATTTACAAGTTTACACATAAATTTGTTGCATTATTTACCATGTTTGCATAACAATATTTAAATAGATACGAATAACATATAAGAAGTTGTTTTCACCTTCAAAATTCACAAGGCAACATTTCAGTGACAAGTTGTTTCATATTCTCATCACTGATTAATCATTTATGTCTACAACTGTTATGGTGAGCTAGTACTCCCTTTGACTTTTAAACTCATGACATAATCTTTGTTTACACGATTTGCAAAACATGTTACATGTCAAGACTGAAAAAACAATATACATGTATGCAATCAGATGATATGCATGAACTAATACCAACACCATCATCTTATTTAACTCAAACATTTGTCATTCAAGATTGCTAAAAAAAATGAATAGAGAACTTCATTCTCATGTTTCCAACACAAGCAATCCAGGAGATGGTCTATGAATCTACAGGGAGTTATGGTAAGGATTGGAAAGAAACATCTCCTGCTGAAATCCATTATTTACACATCATACAATATTTGAGCAAATTCTTTGTGAACGCTTCTTTGTGTTTTACAAAAAACTATTTACTCAATGCTTGGGGTACTATAGATAAAATTTTAACACCATTGTGTCGTACAAGTTTATTAATGTCATTTGCTTAAAAGTACCATAATACGTATACTTCATTGTACTTCATTTATTCTTTTCACCATGGGATACAGCCCCCATGTACTGTAATATGTATATGTGTAAATATTTTGCTACTGAAGTTGTGTCAAAAGCAATATTCGTGAAAGGACATACAGGTAAGCGATGATCATGGGTAATTGTGTCTTGAACACTTACAGTTGGCATTCATATTTGTCACTTGTATTCTTCAATGTACAGACTGACCTTTTTTATCCTCGACATGACCTCAACTTCATTTCACAAAAAAATTTTTATACTATAACTTCTTAACATTCACACACACCATTAAAACACATATTTATATGTAAATAATAACTCATATCATGGTGTGGCCTGTCTCTTTTGGTATCAGCTAACTAAATTCTCTCTCTTCTCATTACTGAGACACATCCTTGCATCTTTCCCTGTCAAAAAACTTAATATCAACTTATAAACTAAGTATGTAATTGCTCCAAGGCCAACCAACATATCACACTTATAACATATATATTTCCATTCAGTATGCAGATGGTTTTAGTTCATTATTTTGCTGACTGATTCTCAGAATTCAACTCTTTTTTTTTTTTTTTTTTTTTTTTTTTTTTTTTTTTTTTTTTTTTGTGAGATAGCAAATATTAAAAGCCTGTCTGTTGTTTTGACTTACTTTTCCATCTCTTCCATCTTCATACAATGAGTGAACATGAAACTAGTAGGTATCTTTCTAGGTGAGGCACAATGTCATTATCCCCTCACACAGCTTATTCAGAGTGTGAGCATATCCCAAAAAAGTGTGAGCATATCCCAAGAATTATTCATTCTTTCATGGTATGTACAAATTTCTTATACTATAGTGCTTAATTTATTTTGTGTATAGCCATAACGTAAACTTTTGTGTACTTTTTGTAAATACTAGCCTATTGTGCAGAGTTCTTCCCAGTGTTATTCTTCTTCTTTCCTTCCATGTAAATTTCCTTATCTTAGTTCTCTTTCCTTATATTAATTTTATTCTTATAATGAAGACCTTGGTATTTATTTTAGTAATCAATTTATATTCATAAGCTTTTGGGTATATTCTACTTGGTACACAAATACTAATGTTGGCTGAGCATCTGGCATATTGAGCAGCGTGTTGAATTCATTTTGTCTTCGCATGTGTGCTGGGGTCACTGTCCTGTGATGCATATTTCTACAGTACTTGTGCATTGCATATCATCATAATGCTACATCATTTATTTCTCCCCACCATATATATCAGTTTGTGGTTGGAAGGTGTATGTGTGCAGTTGAGACTCAGCATCATGGCAATCAAATTCAGCTTGTTACTGATTTTCACAACATCCTATTGTCAGCAAAAAAAAATTGTAAATAACAAACAACTTATCTCATTTCTGTTTATACACATATACACACACCAAAAAAAGTTTTGTAGCACCTCGATTATGACAGTTCTGGAAACTGTACAGAAAATTGGAACAGAGATCAACATAAACATCATTTCTGCCCTTTTTATTGCTCATGAAAACCACACAATGCATGTTGTACCATGATAGAGTGTGACCTTCAGAGGTGGTGGTCCAGACTGTTGTACACACTGGACCTCTAATACCTAGTAGCATGCCTGTATTCATCGTGGCATACTATCCATTAGTTCATCAAGGCACTGTTGGTCCAGATTGTCTCACTCCTCAATGGCGATTTGGTGGAGATCCCTCATAGTGGTTGGTAGATAAAGTCATCCATAAACAACCCTTTTCAATCTATGTTTGATAGGGTTCATGTCTGGATAACATGCCAGCCACTCTGGTTGAGTAATGTTGTTATCCTGAAGGTATCATTCACAAGATGTGCACGATGGGGCTGTAAACTGTCATCCACAAAGACGAATGCCTCACCAATATGCTGCCAATATGGTTGCACTATCAGTCGGAGGATGGCATTCACATATCATACAACCATTTCTGTGCCTTCCATGAGCACCAGTGGCGTACATTGGCCCCACATAATGCCACCCCAAAACAGCAGGGAACCTCCACCTTGCTGCACTCATGGGAATTTGTGTCTATAGCATTCAGCGTGACTGGGTTGCCTCCAAACATGTCTCCAAGGATTGTGTGTTTGAAGGCATATGTTATACTCATCGATGAAGAGAACATGATGCCAATCCTGAGGGGTCCATTCGACATGTTTTTGGGCCCATCTGTACCACACTGCATGGTGTCATGGTTGCAAAAATAGACATCGGGAGTGAAGTTTCACATCATGCAGCCTATTGCGGACAGTTTGAGTCATGACACAACCCCCTGTGGCAGCACGAAAAGCATTTTTCAACATGGTGGCATTGCTGTCAGTGTTCCTCCGAGCCATAATCCATAGGTAGTGCTCATCCACTGCAGTAGTAGCCTTGGGCGACCTGAGCAAGGCATGTCATTCAACAGTCCCTGTCTCTCTGTATATCCTCCATGTCCGAACAACATCACTTGGTTCACTCTGAGATGCCTGGACACTTCCCTTGTTGAGAGCCCTACCTGGCGCAAAGTAACAATGCGGACACGATCGAACCACTGTATTGACCGTCTAGGCATGGTTGAACTACAGGCAACACGAGCTGTGTACCTCCTTCCTGGTGGAATGATTGGAACTGATTGACTGTCGGACTCCCTCCATTTAATAGGTGCTGCTCATGCATTGTTGTTTACATCTTTGGGCTGGTTTAATGACATCCCTGAAGAGTGAAAGAGACTGTGTCTGTGATGTAACACCCAGTTAATATCTATCTTCAAGAGTTCTGGGAACCGCAATGATGCAAAACTTTTTTTTTTTTTTTTGATGTGTGTAAATTACAAGAGAGGAACTTATCCTAAAACTAAGTGAACATCTTTCATAATTTATAATGTAATATGTTTACTATTCCTAAGCATAACCACTTCATGAGTTGGTTTAACCGATTGTCAAACCTATTCAGCGTACAAATTCCTTCAGATCCTTGTGTGGATAAAGGTTCTTGTCCTTTACGTTTATAGGGTAAAGTAGTCTATAAGAGGACTGGATGAGGGACTTACGTAATTACAAATGGGCCAGTGTATAATAGTTGCTATCTGTGATTAAGTTTTCCATATTCGGTAGACTTGGGTGCATTTGGAGCAATGCTATTTGTCCTATATGGAATTATACACTGCACCCGATTCTTTTGTCATAAGGCTTTTTTCTCTGCCTAGTCTTATCTCTTAGATTAATCAAGACACGGAGGATTTTTCCCCCCAAATGACATACCTCCCTTAGGTAATTGAGCCAGTGGTTTTTCGCTCATGTCAAGTTCTCATTTCTCAAGCATTAATTCGGTTGTAACTATTCAAGATTTCCTGGAGGATATGTTGTAAATAGTATTAACAGGTTTGCTGCCAGATGGCGTGCAACTTTCACAACATTTCAACTACTTGAAGATGTCAGACAGTTGCATCCCCATGAAGAGTATTCACATTAAAGCCTGTTGAAGTATGTGGCAAGCTATTAATGATTTGCTGAAATGGCAAGATAAACTTGACCCATTTTGTATGTTTCTGTGGTGTGTAGCAGTGCATAAATCTATCAAACTCATAAACACCCTTCCTGTGGGGCTTGCTTCAGGATGGAGTTGTGATATCTGTGGCCTCTGTACTCTTGATAGATAGTTGTCTGCAATTCTTCTAATAATAGAACTGGTGATCATTGAACGCACTTCATACAACTTAACATACTTGGGAAAATCATCATAAGGGAAATAATACTTCAAACTCCCTTTTGAATTTCGATGAAGACCGGCAGCATCCAACGATACTGATTCTAAAAGTTTTATGGAACTACTGGATGCAGTTCAATTAATTTTGATTCATTGGAGTGTTCGGTCTTCTGACAAGTAATGCATTTTCGAATTACTTGGAGAATTTGGCGCTGCATGTTGGGGAAGTAGCAGCACTTGTTTATCTTATCAGTGTGTTTAGAAACACTGTAACAACCACACATATCGTCAATGTAATGAATGAGCTAATCTACAACCTTTTCACATAAACATACACACCACCATTCATGCTTAGGTGTATGTTGGTGAAACAGTACTTGTTTAAAAATAACATAAATTTTTCTTATGTTATTATCATCATCTCCTTCACTTAGTTTTCAGAATTCTGTTCAGTGAGTTCTAAAAATTCATTTACCCCCTGGGTAGCCTTGACAAAGTGACAGCAATTGTGTTTTGTTTACCTTTGACATATACTATCTCTAAACTGAATCCCTGCAAATAAAGACACCATCTGACCATTTCTCTGTGCAGCAATTTGCATGTCAAGAGAAAAGAAACTAATTGGTGGTTGCAGTAGACATTGGTGTGTTTTTTCCACAAACAAAATTCGAATTTCTTAAAAACCCAAACTAGAGAGAGAGACCTCCATTGCTGAATATTATAGCTCACATTCAGTAACAGTTCTGCTTGCAAAACTAATTATCTTGGGTGTTTGGTTCCATCTGTCTCAGTGATTTGGAACAGACTTGCACCAAGACCATGTGAAGACTCATTAGTGGTTAAACAAAACTCTTGTGACGTGCCTGGGTGATGAAAAATACAGGGTCTACATAAAGTCCGGGTACACTTTCAAATATTTATCGCCCAAGAACTAAACATTGTACAGATGGCATACATATTGCATTTTAAAGAGAAACTCTGAATTTTTTTTTACAGACATTCAATATGAGTGACTCGGCAGACATCAATATGGTAATCGAATTCTTGCCATACCCGTCCCAGCACGGCATCGTCGACTGTGTCAGTTGCTTCCCGTATCATCTCTCCCTGCTACATCACATGGTAGAGGTGGTACATACACGAGATCTTTAATGTGTCCCATAGAAAAAAGTCACACAGTGAGATCTGGTGATCAGGGTGGCCATTTCCCCCATCTGTAGCATGGCGGATCCATCAATGCAGCAGCTTCATGTTCAGGTACCCACAAGCTTCACAATGAAAATGGAGTGGAGCACCATCCTGCTGAAAGATGAACGGAGAGACCTATTGAATTTGAGGCATCAGCGACTGTGGCAACATGTTTTTGTTGAACTCCAGCACACAGAAAGCTCGCTCCACACCTGAACTCACCTTGTTTGTGACTAGTGATGACTATTGGCAAATCACCAAACTACACTGTGGCGGTATACATAGCAAAAAAAGAAAAAAAAATGGAAGTGTTCAAATGGCTCTGAGCACTATGGGACTCAACTGCTGTGGTCATCAGTCCCCTAGAACTTAGAACTACTTAAACCTAACTAACCTAAGGACATCACACACATCCATGCCCGAGGCAGGATTCGAACCTGCAACCGTAGCAGTCGCATGGTTCCGGACTGCACGCCTAGAACCGCGAGGCCACCGCGGCCGGCTGGAAGTGTTCCCGGACTTTATGTACACCTTATATTTGCATTGAGTAGAGCTTCTTTGATGTTTTCAAAGTTTGATTGACATTGTTTTGGCCTTTTTCATGGGTTATTCTTCCTCAACAAGTTTAACAGGTCATCTTTGTTCAGCAACTGGTCAGTAATAAATTTTCTAAAGATAGACACTAAGCCCAAATAAGCTTTGAGTTGTTTCTTGTCCTGAGGCATGGAAAAATGTCTGATTGCATCTAGTTTCCCCAAATTTGGCAAAATACCTTGGGGTGATATGATGCGTCCTAGGAATTTCATATCTTCCTTCTCAAATCCAAAATTCTTTAAATTTGCTGTAACACCACAATCTGAGAATCAGTATAGTTATTGTCCCAAACGTCATAAATGCTCTTCCCAGGTAGGTGTTGCTATTATCAAGTCATCCACAGAGACAATGACTTCATTAAGTTCTTCTGGACCTAAAACTTATTCTAACATGGAAATGAGGACACCTGTGCTCCCATTTAATCTGAAAGGCAAGACACAAAATTCATAGCTTCTGCCTCCATGTTCAAAGGCTGGTACTTCCTACTGCCTTCATGGAATGTTATCTGCTAATACGATTCCTTTAAAGGCATGATAAGGCATTGGTTTTTCTGGAGCTGTAGTAATTGTCTTGCTGAGTTGTTGGGACATGTCCTAACAGGAACAATGATCTTTATATTCCCTGCGTTGAGTAAAAACCTGACACTACTGTTGAATTTGGCTATAGCTATAATAGGATGGCAAATTTGTGCATTGTATGACACCCCAATCTATCGTCCCATTTCCTTCCTCACTGCCTCCTTCCTGGGCAAGGGTATGGGATATGATGAAAGACAGAACGTTTTGTATGGGTAAATGTCCATTTTATAGATGTAATGTTTTATGGCTACTGGGCATGTTTGAAGTACATGTGCATACCAAAGTATTAATTCCTGTAGTTCCTCTTTCTCGTCTTCCAACAAACAAACTGATTCATTTACCTTTGCTTGTACTAGTTCTGGATCCATACTTCTTTTGTGTAGCGGTTCATCTTTTGTGCATTGTGGAACAATACATCCAAATAAGACAACTGTACTCTAATGTCTGTATTTGGCAGAGGTTTGTTTTCTATTTTACTAGTTCTGATGAAATACACTGGTAGCCTTTGTTCGTTAATTATAGAGAAACACTTTCCCACCCTATGTGACTGTGTACCTTGTAGTATCAGAAGGTATCCATACTAATAAGACAGTTAACTACAAGCTTTTACCACCAGAAAAATGCATTTTAAAGGAAGTTTTTTGCTAATAATGGGTATTAATGCTTGAAGCTTCAACCCTTTGGATTTGTTCTCTACTGCAGTCAAGATCTGACAGTTCTGCAGAGGGAAAGGAAGTATGTGTGTTCACTTTTGTAACATTAAATAAACCTTTTTAGATTGCATCTGTCAATGTACCTGTATCCAGTGCAATTTAGATATCTAAATCAGCTATCCTGGCATTCATTAGTGCCTGTACAGACTCCCTTCTGCTCTCTCCCAAATTGTCCCGATTTTCCTGACACAAGCCCTACTTGATATCCACTTATTTATCATATGTCAGAAAAAAATTAGGAATTAATTGTACTCTGCCCCCTCGATGTACGAATGGATGCCCATCGTGAACTGTTTTACTTTTCCAGATTAGTCAGGAGGGGAGGGGGGGTTGGGGGGGGGGGGGGTGCTGTAATCTCTTCATCTTTAGTAACCTCCACTATATGCACAGTGTTGCCTTCACTCTTAACTTTGCTGATTTGTGTCTTGCCATGCTTGTGAATTAAATTCTCTTTGACCATGATCTCCACCCAATGCATAATTACTGTTCCACTGGTTGTGGATACCTGGAGAAGGACTGCCTGGCAGTCAACCACTGATCAGCCCTTGCCAATTATTGTATTGGTTATTACCACACACTGAAGTTACATTTTGAATCTGTTCCCAAAACCTCTCTGTTCGATATATGCTGGTCTGTTGTAATTATCCTTGTGGTTCCCTTTAAAACCTCATTTGTGTCCTTGGTTTCCCCAGTTACCATAGTTACCTCCTGTGTGATTGTCATTATGCAGGTGGTATGGGTGCCAACATTTTGGTTGTTTCCACTGTTACTATTTTGCAGAACACTGTCATGCATGTTCACTTTGCATATGTTATTGAATGGGATTGCAATTGCCCTTCTTCATAAATCAGGTCAATCAAATCAAATTTTCCTTGAGATTTGATGGTAAATGGCTGAGTTTTTTTAGTTTGTCCACATGAGGGACTGGATTTGTCCATACCTGTTCTTGTTTAGGTATTTTCCAAAATACATCCATAGTCATCGCCCATGTTTACGACTGAAAGGTGCTGTGTTAACCCTCTATTGCACGCCAGTTTTTTAGGAAACCAATTTGAGTTTCGAAAATTAGCTGCAACAACATGCAAGTACAGACAACCACTGGGGTCTCACCACAATATGAGTTGACTGTATATCATGCCTTTTCAGTAGCATAAGAAACCATCTGTTCCTTACTGTGGGTAAGAATCAGCATCTTTACACAAATTAGTTAGCAGGTGACCATGTTAAAAAAGGCCAATGCAATTTCCGTCAGTGCTGTAGTACGATGAAGTACCTTTTGTATCTCTGCCTACAGGTCCAGGGTAGTGATAGGATTATTCTACTTCAATATTAATCATTCATCATTCATTCACGGGATCAGGCCCAGTGGACAGCACGCCACCACAGTTAGAGCTCTCCATCCATCTCTGTCTCCAGTTTTCCATGACTCTCTCATTCCATTGATCCACCTCTTTCTAGGTCTTCCCACTGGTCTGCTGCCTGATGCGATCCAGCCTATTGTGATTTTGGGCCACCTTGCTGCCTCCATTCTAACTACACGTCCAGCCCATTGCAGTATTTTGCTTGTCGTCACTCCCAAGATGTTATGCTCCTTGTACAGCTCTTCTAATCCAATGTTATGGCATCTTCTTCATTCTCCAGTAGTCTGATCTCGGACTAGTCCAAATATTTTCCTGAGGATCTTCCTTTCAAATGTAAGCAGTTGATTAAGGTCTTGTTTTCGAGTGCTCCAGGTTTGAGAACCATAAAGTACTACTGGCATTATTAATGTCTTATACAACCATAGATTTAGTTGTTGAGAGACAGTTCTACATTTTAACATGGGGTCTAGAGAGTGATAGCATCTGTTTGCTGCCTGCACTCATGCTTTTATCTCTGCTTCAATTGATGCTACTTCTGTAAAAATTGATCCAAGGTATTTGAACTCTTTCACATGTTTACACCTGGTGTTGTTCACAATTAAATCTTGAGAGTTTTGGATTTTTGTTCCTATGGTCATATACTCAGTCTTTTCAGAGCTAATTTGTAGACTGATCCTAGCTGCCAATAACTCCAGGGTCTGGTTACTTCTTTACAAATCTTCTCATGTGCATGCTAATAGCGCAATGTCGTCTGCATAGTCCCAATACGTAATGTGTTCATTGCCAATCTGAATGCTCTGGAAGTTTTCCTTGTTGAAATCCCACATCACCTTCTCAAGCGCCAGGTTGAAAATGACAGGTGATAGCCCATGTCCTTGGCGTAATCCTGTTACAACTTGGAAGCTTTCTGTCATTTTATTGCCTACTTTAACCTTATGTTTTGTGTCATTTAGGCATACCTCTTCCAGTTTGACCAATTTCTTTCATACACCTAACTATGTCATAGTTCTAATCAGACTATGTCTGTGTATACTGCCATAAGCCTTCTTGAAGTCTAGAAACATGAGATGTATCTCTCGTTTGTATTCGTACATTTTTTCACAGACCTGTTTTAGGAAAAAAATCCGGTCCATGGTTGATCATTCTGCTTGAAAACCTCCTTGTTATTCTCCAGTTATGTCTGTTGCTAGAGGTTTTATTCATTCCAATAGGCAATTGGAGATGATCACATAACAGGTATTGAATAGTGCCATGCCCCTATAGTTGTCACATACTGATCTGTCTTTCTTTTTATATATGGGGCATATCATAGATGCCTTCCATTCCTCTGGTATTTCATGTTTTGCCCAAATTTGCTCGACTAGCTTGTGGATTTTGAAACAAAGGATTTTGTCTCCAGCCTTGAGAAGTTCAGCGGGAATTCCATCCTCTCCTGGACTTTAACCATTCTTAAGGTTTTTTATCTGGTTCCTTATCTCTTCAATGGCGGGTGGAGCATATTCTGGGTCTACTGTTACTGGGTCTTCAAACTTGAGTAGCTCAGTTGGTTCATCAGAGTTTAGTAATGCTCTGAAGTATTCCACCCATCTTCTCCCAATTTTTTTATCTTCTGTTACATTCTCCCATTGGCATCTTTTAGGAATTTGTGATGACGGTATGTCTCTCCTTTAAAACTTTTCACTTTTCTATAAAGTTCTTTATACCTATTTCCATGAAAGTCTTGTTGAGCTTCCTCCATGCTGCTTTTTACATATTTTCTCATTGCTTTCCTCAATGTGGCTTGTGTCTGCCTTTGTATTTCTTTGAACTTTGATTTGTCTACTTCCTGCATATTACTTTGTATTGACAGTAGTTTGGCCCATTCTCTCTCCCTGATAGCTTCCTCACATTCCTCATCGAACCACACTCTTTTTCCATTAGTTTGCTTTGGGATTACTTCTTGGGCTATTTCTTTAATGGTCTCTGCAATTACCTTCCAGTTCTGATCTACCACAGATCTCCTTCCTCTTCATTCAAAGCCTCATAATGGTTTGTCAGTGCTATCTTCAAAGTTCTTCTTATATTATCTTCAATCAGACTCTCCTGGTCATATCGAGTTAATCTTCACATTCTTTTGTACTTCCTGCCTTTTCATATTGTTTTCATCCATCCCCTGACAAGGAAGTGGTCTGATCCACATTCCGCACCTCTTGCCGTTTGACATTTTGTATCCACTTCTTTATTTCCATCTCTACAATTAGGTGGTCAATGGTGCAAAGCTAAGCAGCCTAGTGCCGTTATCACTGCTCACATCATGTAAACTGTGCTTTCCAATGGTCTCCATGAAGGCTGCTTCTTTCCCTATTTTTGCATTAAAATCTCCAAGAATATTTTTTTAATGTTCACTTGGTACATTGTCTAAAACTGTTTCTAATTCCTCATAGAAAATATCTTTTTTGATTTCATCACTTTCTTCGTTTGGGGCATGACAATTTATATATGTGAGTTGTATTTCCCTGTGTCTACGATTGGAGTGAGATTCTTGGTTTGATTGATTTAAAATCAATGAGTGTGGTACAGAGTGATGTCTTCATTACAAAACCAGTTCCCAGTGACTGGTTTGCTTCTGAGGATCCGTGGAATATGACATGGTTTTCCATTTCTGTAGCTTCAGTTTCTGTCCATCTTGTCTCTTGCAGAGCCAGTAGGTCTATTTGATACTTATCTGCTTCCCTTACTACACGTTTTCCTGCCGCAGGTTGGTATAGGCTTCTGATATTCCAGGTCCCTAGTTGTATTTCCTTCCCTAGTCCTTGCTCTTGTGTAGGTCGTTTTACAGAGATCAGTCTTATCTGAGGTTCTTCTGCGATGCTCATACCGGTGGTTATTTTTTCCAGGATGGGTTGGTAGCTCGTCACCAACCCCCAACCTGGAGGACCAGGATTTTTCATTTGGGGTTTTCTCTCATAGAAAGATTGGCTACTCCACACCTATAGAGGTCTTTCCGCCATTTTGTAAATATACCAGGGAGAGCATAAGGGAACAATTGACAGGAATGGGGGAAACAAATACAGTAGAAGAAGAATGGGTAGCTTTGAGGAATGAAATAGTGAAGGCAGCAGAGGATCAAGCAGGTAAAAAGACAAGGGCTAGTAGAAATCCTTGGGTAACAGGAGAGATACTGAATTTAATTGATGAAAGAAGAAAATACAAAAATACAATAAAAGAAGCAGGCAAAAAGGAATACAAACATCTCAAAAATGAGATCGACAGGAAGTGCAAAATGGCTGAGCAGGGATGGCTAGAGGACAAATGTAAGGATGTAGAGGCTTATCTCACGAGGGGTAAGATAGATACTGCATACAGGAAAATTAAAGAGACCTTTGGAGAAAAGAGAACCACTTCCATGAATATCAAGACCTCAGATGGAAACCCAGTTCTAATCAAAGAAGGGAAAGCAGAAAGGTGGAAGCCAATGTTCTTGAGGACAATATTATGGAAGTGGAAGAGGATGTAGATGAAATTGAAATGAGAGATATGATACTGTGTGAAGAGTTTAACAGAACACTGAAAGACCTAAGTCGAAGAAAGGCCCCAGGAGTAGACAACATACCATTAGAACTTCTGACAGCCTTGGGAGAGCCATTCCTGACAAAACTCTACCATCTGGTGAGCAAGATGTGTGAGACAGGCGAAATTCCCTCAGACTTCAAGAAGCATATAATAATTCCAATCCCAAAGAAAGCAGGTGTTGACAGATGTGAAAATTACCGAACTATCAGTTTAATAAGTCACAGCTGCAAAATACTAATGCGAATTCTTTACAGACAAATGGAAAAACTGGTAGAAGCTGACCTCGGGGAAGATCAGTTTGGATTCCGTAGAAATGTTGGAACACATGAGGCAATACTGACCCTATGATTTGTCTTAGAAGAAAGATTAAGGAAAGACAAACCTACGTTTCTCCCACTTGTATACTTAGAGAAAGCTTTTGGCAATGTTGACTGGAATAGTCCCTTTCAAATTCTGAAGGCGGCAGGGGTAAAATACATGGAGCGAAAGGCTATTTACAATTTGTACAGAAAGCAGATGGCAGTTATAAGAGATGAGGGGCACGAAAGGGAAGCAGTGGTTGGGAAGGGAGTGAGACATGGTTGTAGCCCTTCCCGATGCTATTCAACCTGTATATTGAGCAAGCAGTAAAGGAAACAAAAGAAAAGTTTGGATTAGATATTAAAATCTATGGAGAAGAAATAAAAACTTTGAGGTTCACCAATGACATCGAAATTCTGTCAGAGACAGCAAAGGACTTGGAAGAGCACTTGAACAGAATGGACAGTGTCTTGAAAGGAGGGTATATGATGAACATCAACAAAAGCAAAATAAGGATAATGGAATGTAGTCAAATTAAATCGGGTGATGCTGAGGGAATTAGATTAGGAAATGACACACTTAAAGTAGTAAAGGAGTTTTGCTATTTGGGGAGCAAAATAACTGATGATGGTCAAAGTCGAGAGGATATAAAATGTAGACTGGCAATGGCAAGGAAAGCGTTTCTGAAGAAGAGAAATTTGTTAACATTGAGTATTGATTTAAGTGTCAGGAAGTCATTTCTGAAAGTATTTGTATGGAGTGTAGCCATGTATGGAAGTGAAACATGGACGATAAATAGTTTAGACAAGAAGAGAATAGAAGCTTTCGAAATGTGGTGCTACAGAAGAATGCTGAAGATTAGATGGGTAGATCACATAACTAATGAGGAGGTATTGAATAGAATTGAGGAGAAGAGGAGTTTGTGGCACAACTTGACTAGAAGAAGGGATCGGTTGGTAGGACATGTTTTGAGGCATCAAGGGATCACCAATTTAGTACTGGAGGGCAGCGTGGAGGGTAAAAATTGTAGAGGGAGACCAAGAGATGAATACACTAAGCAGATTCAGAAGGATGTAGGCTGCAGTAGGTACTGGGAGATGAAGAACTTGCACAGGATAGAGTAGCATGGAGAGCTGCATCAAACCAGTCTCAGAACTGAGGAACACAACAAAAACAACAACAACCATGGAATGACAGGAAAAGGAAATGGTGAGGATAGGTTTGGGATAGGAAAGGGGAATGATAGGTTGTTGTGGGACACACTTTGTCTGGCTCATTCCCTTTGGCTTGTCCCTAAGGATCTAGAGCACACAAACCTCCTTCCCCACATGGACAGTGCTACATTAAGGCGGTGTCCCCTGCGGAGTTCTTGAATATTGACCTGTCGTAACACAGGTAACTAATGCCAGATCTCATGGAACAATCTGTCTTGATCGCCATTACATATATAAATGGTTACCATAAGATTGTGATGACTGTTAAGGGGATAGTGTGACATGACACATGAGAATGTATTTCCCAGTAACAGAATAGAAAGACAGCATATGCCACTGTAGTGTGCACAACAAGTACTGTTCCCAAATGAATGTGAAATAGCAATCACTTAACTATTCACAGTGGAAGAGGCAAAACAACAATCAGGAGGAATATGATCTTGAAATATTTTAAATATAGGTTCCCCACTATTTTAATTAAAGAAATAGGAAATGATTCACTGTGGCTAACATGATCAAGTATTCTATGTTATATCTGCTAACTTAAGAGGCATGTCCAGAAAGTAAGTACCATTTTGGAGAAAAACTCATAAGACTTTTTTTAAACCAAAATTTATTTTTGCAGGAAAGAGCAGTTCTTAAACTATTTTTCTATGTAGTTGCAACCATTTAGACATTTGTCATAGCAGGAAACCAACTTTTCTCCACCTTCTTCCCAGAAAGATGCTGCCAGTGAAGATAGTCACTGCTGAACATCATTTTTGGTATCGAACCTTCCTCCAAAATCATGCTTCAAGTTCAGGAACAGGTGGTGGTCATAAGGTGCAGGATTGTCGCTGAGATAGAACTGCTCCTAACCACATCATAAAAGATTTTGAGTGACACTAGCAGAATGAGGACATGCATTATCAGGAAACAACACACTGCATTGACTGAGCATTCAGTGCCTTTTGTTTTGAATTTTTTTGAAGTTTTCTCAATGGTTCACAGTATTCTACCACATTGATGGTTTCATCTCTGACATGGAACTCAACAAGCAGAACGCCCTGTCTGTCCCATAACACAGCGCACATGAGTTTTTGTGCTGACAACATTGTTTTGAATTCTTATTTTGGGGGGATTATGAGCGTCTCCATTCCATCAACTGTTGTTTTGGGACTGGAGTAGCATGACAAACCCAAGTTTCATCACCAAGAATTAATTTTCCTCATTACTTCATCACCAAGATTTAATTTTCCTCATTACTTCATCAGGTAAGAGATGTCAAAGAACTGCCAAGTTGTTTCATGTTGTGGACATCTGTAAGCATTTTCAGAAGCTGACGGGAACACAATCTGTGAAAATTTATGTCATTTGTGACAATCTCATGCTAAATAGTTCTTGAAATTTGTAAAAACTCATCAAAAAGCCTTCTTATTCTGAAATGCCTGTTTTCACGAATGTTCTCATTCACTTTCTCACCCAAATCATCAGAACAACAGAAGGACACCTTCCCCATTATTTGTGATTAATGTTGGTTTCCATCATTGAATTGTCTCACCCACTTTCTCACCATTCCATCAGTTCTTAGATTCTCATCATAAATCTCTGCATGTTGACAATGAATTTCAGCTTAATATACTGTGCATTACAAATCCATATTAAAGAATGCACTTCACAGTCACTGGGTTCGGAGATAAACTTTCGAACAGTCATAAATAAATACGGAACTGCAACACTAGTGGTGCAGTGGCAGTAGAACGAAATGGTACTTACTTTCCAGACATGGCTCATCCATGAAACCTATCTTTTCATTCTTAGTGATATACTTAGCATGAAATGAAATGATCAATGAGATGTTTGGCCAGGAGGCCCCATTCGGGGGAGTTCGGACACCGTATTGCAAGTCTGTTTTAGGTGACACCACATCAGCAACTTCAGAGTCAATGATGATGAAAATGATGAAAGACACACAAGACCCAGCCCCCTGCCAGGAATCAAACCCGGGCCCCCTATGTGGTAGGCGGTAACGCTACCACTACGCTAAGGATGCAGACATACATAGAATGATGAAAAAGTATACTAAAACTTGTAGCCTACTAGTTGGGGCTAAGCCCAGGGGAGACGGCTGTCATCATTTTATCCTTAATGCTCAAAAAGCACATTGTGCAAAATGCATCAAAATCATCCACAAAATAATAGTTCATGGCTCAGTAATTTTACATTAGTACAAGTTAAAAATATAAAAATAACATGCATTTTCAGTAACTATAGCAGAGCAGTTAGTGCCCCATCATTAGTTTCAGATAAGCCATTATTACTAACTTTTATTCATCCTATGATACTGAAGGTACCCACCGTATAGTGGAGGTGCTGAGTCGCAGACAGGCACAGCAAGAAGCATGTCACAAATAAATAAAACTTTTGGCCATTGAGGCCTTCATCAACAATAGATGTAGACACACACACACACACACACACACACACACACACACAAGCAAGCACAACTAATACAAACGACTGCAGTCTCAGGCAACTGAAACCACTTTATTTATTTGTGACAGTCTTTTTGTTGTGCCTATCTGCGACTCAGCATCTCTGCTATATGGTGAGTAGCAACTTTCCTTCTCATAATGTTGTTACATTCCATCCTGGATTTTCCATTGTTTGATAGTGAAAGTACCATAAATGTGTAGCTCACACATATGGAATGGTTGGTTCCCTACCACCACATAATTTAGTGTAAGATTCAGTGTTACCTTTTGTGCACTGCTTGTAAGAAACTATTGTCACAATTTCTATGCATTTACTGCTTCTCGAGTGCCTTCTCTTAATAAACTGATGAAGTCATTGGTATTGCCAATTTAATATATAGCTTAACTCCTTAGTGATTTCTGTTCACTAAATATTTTCATGATTTCTCTGTTTACACCAATCAGACCTAGCTGCAATGCCCTGCATTTCTATGCTGTAATGTGCCTACACCCTGAGGCTGGTAGCTTCAGGCTTAATAAATTAGGTTATCGTCGATGGATTAGAGATATCTTTTGCAAAGTGTAGTGCATTCCTCAGACAAATATACAGCAAGAAATTCTGTCATACTTAGTGGTGGTGTCTTACTTTGTTTCATTAATTAAATAACTGCATCATAGTTGTATCTGTTATAAATGTTTACATTCATGTTTGACTAGGCAGTGTGGGGAAGCATTTGCAACTGAAAAGCGCCCAATTGTCTGCTGAGGTAGCCTGCACAAAGTACACATCCCAGTGCAGTCTCGCACTCACTATAGAGGCAGTAGTGCGTATACTCACACTGGGTCTAATTCATGCAAACTCTTGGGCATTGTCCTGCATCAGGTAGCAAAATATGGATATATGAACGTGAATAGGGTTAGTCCATGTGATGGTGGAATGTGTCTGCACCCTATGTCTTGTTATGAGCGTTTCATTAAGAGGCAATGGAATGTTTTTACAAAACCATGTGATTTGGTTGATAATAAGTTACAGTAAGTAGTACCCCCATCATTGCAAGTAACAGGAACTTTTCTAGTACTTGCTTTAATACTGTGTTGGTTTGGAGGATCAGTACTGTAGTGTTAATGTGGGAATCACACAGTGCCCGTCACCAGGCCTTACGGGTTGGCACCAGAGGACTGGATATGAGTGTTCAGCACAGAAAAACACAGTTGGGTCTCTTCCCAAAAGAGGTGGCATCTGACCCTCATCAGTGCAGCTGCACAGTGTGGCGTTTATCTAAACATGCAGCAGATGGCCCTCCTGCAAGGGGGGTTGAATGAGGGCACTGCAAGCCTATGCTGCCATGGACCAGGCTACAGGCTGGCTGGTGTTCTGGCTACATAGGGTCACTTCAGAGTTTCAAAATTCTTCCAATGAAGTAAGAGAGGAATGGTGACTGGCACTTGAGACTAATTGCTTCAGTAAGGGGTAGAGCAGTGATCTTCTAGTATATATAAGCCCAGAAATTTTAATAGTTGTAGGTTGTTAAGTAAAGCAGACCCCATGTTATTAGCAGCATATAGTGTGAGGCTATGGTGCAATGTGCCTCTTATCGTGACACAAGAATGTGTGGCTCAGCTCCACTCAGTGACACCCACCCACACCAAGTGGTCCACAGCTGCAGTCTATCTTTCAATGATGAAGAAAACGTTTGTAATTGCACGGATAACTGAGGATATTACCCTCAGATAAGATTACCAGAAACCACACTTTTTCATAGTAACATGGAAAAATTGTTTACCAAATTCTCCAGCACAGTTGTGCATAGAAGTATAAAATCAATGTGCAACAGTCTAAATGGAGTAATAGTTATTTGCTACCTGTGAGGTCATGGTGAAGCATACGAATGTCTCCTTTCTGGATATTCAGTGTTCATCCATCCGGTATCTGTAACAGATTGTTTGAATTTAAGTTGAATGCCTATTGGAAATGTTCTGATAGAAGTCCGGAATATTAAACCTGAGAAGGATAAATACGTGACTCATCTTACTCTAGCACTGCTGATCTCCCTTCAAAA
The DNA here is from genome assembly GCF_021461385.2 of Schistocerca piceifrons. NCBI lineage: Eukaryota > Metazoa > Arthropoda > Insecta > Orthoptera > Acrididae > Schistocerca > Schistocerca piceifrons. The sequence continues at coordinate 566,616,089 of NC_060143.1, forward strand.
TCCATAAGTCAGATGAGGATTATGAAATGATACTTGTGTATTATTGGACAGCGCTACAGGTTTTCCCGGCAGTGACAAAATTAAAACATGGACTAAGCAAAATATTACTTCTCCATGAAACCAATAGATTAGTTATGGTCAATTGCAGGTATTGTATCAGGTTTGAAACAGAACCTAAGCATAAACATACTTCAAATATAACTTCAAATTTCTATCCAAGGAATTTCATGTGGCATCAGCACTTCCAGGCAAAGTCCAAGGATTAGCCTTTCCTTCATGCATAACAGACAGACACGCAAAACTATATATTGTAGTGGCAAGCTTTGTTAACATATGGACATCTGGTAACTCATGCTGTGATTGATGGATAAAGCATTCCCAACATGTGAGAATGTTAACAGTTTAGGGATTGATACAGTTGTCATCTTTGCTATGAGAGTGAAGGAAACCCTAATCTGTGTAGACATACGTTGAACCAAAATAAAATTAACTTCAGGCCACACCTCTTGCATAGGATTAAGGAAAAGAGGGAACAATACAGAATGCAGTATGATCATCTATCAGTGGAATAAAATCACTTTTTGTAAAATACCTGTTATTTAAGTTATATGTGCTCTTGCAATGATTTGTGGTGAGGCTTAAAAGGTCAGGGACAAAGATGCAAATAAAATATGATATAACTAAGATTCCCATTAACAAATTAACAAACTCATCCCATAGCAAATTAAATAGGAGCAACTGTCGCTCAAGTAGACCATTGGGGAAAGATGTAGAAGGCCGTGTCACTGTCAGCACTAAATAAATTAAAATGGAGGGTTGGTATTAGCAACAACTATCACCAGACAGAGACAGAGCCCAGTATATACTTTGGAAATTCTTTTCCTTACAATATGATCTTTACTTTAGTAGTCTTCAACAAAGAACATAAAGTAATAACCTAAAAGATAGGTTGCCTCACCAATAGGTTGGTATACAAAGAAGTCAGTGTGTATTAAGCCAATTACATGAAAATTCTGTTTCAGCCAAGCAAGCACCTTAGCACTTTCCTTGATGTTGTCATTGTTCTAACCAAAGGCCAGGTACACACTTCTCTTCACATTAAACCTACCAAGAAACAACAGTACTTTCATTTTGACATTTGCCATACTTTCCATGTCAAACGTTTCCTCCCATACAGCCTTGGGATTAGAGGCAAACATATTTGTTCAGTTGCAGACTCTTTACAGCAATACACCAGCATTCTCACTTCACCCTTCACTGCACATAATGACCCCACCAGCCTAGTTAAAAAGCAGACCTTCTGGGCCATCGCATCCAATCCTGATACTACTGATCCCTCCACAAAATAGCTCAGTATTACACTGGCCTGGATTATGTTAATCAGCTACTCCCACAGGGCCATGACTTCCTAAAATCGTGTCCTGAAATGAGATCCATTCTGTCTGAAAGTTTGCCCACCACACCTAGAGTAGCTTTCTGTCACCCTCCCGGTCTCCACAGTATTCTTGTTAGACCCTAAGCTCCTTCTGCACCCATCTCCCTACTCTATGGATCCTACCCCTGTGACCATCTCTGCTGAAAGACTTGTCTTATGCACCCTCCTACAACATCTATAATAGCCCTGTAACCAGCAAAACAAATACAATCAAAGGAAGAGTCACCCGGGAAACGATACGTCATATACCAGCTATATGTGAACACTGTTCAGCCTTCTACATCGGCATGACTACCACCAAATTATCAACTAGGATGAATGGGCATAGTTAGAGGGTGTATTCTGGAAACTCGCAGTATCCTGTTGTAGATCATGCTCTACAAGACATTTGTGACCACGGCACTTGTTTCACCACACACACTATCTGGATTCTTCCCCCAGTTTCTTAGTACTCGACAGGTGGGAACTAGCATTACAAAATGTTCTTGGTTCTCGCCACCTGCTTGGACTTAATTTACGTAAATTTCTTCCATCTCAGCATTCCTTCACTGTAACTACTCTTTGCTTCACTCTGTTTTAGTTTTCTACATCTTTTATTGTCTTTCCGTTAACTTTTCACCACCCCCATCCCACCTCTGTTATTTACAATGCATTTAGCTTTTCACTCGTATTAATTCATGCATATTACTCTGTCTTCCACATTTAAGCTCTCAGGTTTTCAAATCCCGTTTAATGCAGTCCCCAACAATCAGTCTTTCCTTCTCATCCCATACGGTAAAGTCTCCACTGACCCACAGCTCTGGGTAACTTTCCCAAAATCTACCCCTTTTCCAAGACCTCACCAGTTCTTTTCCATCACCCTTCTTCCTTCCCCTTCAACTCTTCTGCCTGAAGAAGAAGTCACTGGCTCTGAAAGCTTACAACAATCTTTTATGTGTGTGTGTTCTGCCACCATTTGGTGAGGTTATTTTTTATCTATCCAATTAAATAATTTTACTTCCTCACCATCCCGCTTTCCTGATGTTTCTGTTCTTCTTGCTTCCTCTTTAGATGAAGGGGTTGATTTCATTAATCCCTTCTGCATTGGAAGTGTGTTCTGAAACAGGACATACCCATCTATTGACAAACACTGTTCTTCACTTGATAATACATATCTGCAGATTCTCCTGATGTTGAAACCCATTTAAACACATACATTTTAACCATAAACAGTAATTTCTGACATAGAGGTGTATGGAAATATGTACTTGTGGAAAAGTTACGAAGAAAATAATTATGGAATCTTGATTACACTAATGTGTAGAAGCTCTGTAAATGAAGGGAATAATTCCCATGAAGGGAGTCTCTAGTAATTAATAAAAAATGTAAATGTATTATTGTAAATACATATCCGAGAAGTTATTCTTGAATAAAATAACAGACATGTAATAATATTGTAGTGCACTAGCTGTTCTGAAGAAAACATTCGTTTATATATATATTTTCAGTTTTTCTAATTCAATTTTAATTGTTAATTAATCAGAAAATTATTCTAAACAATGCCAAGGATTGTTCAGGATTGTTAAGAAACTATAAATAGTTTCAGCAATGATGGCAAAGGGAGTCAGTACTTTGAGTACAAGCATGTAGCTTGTTGACCATGATTTATTTCATTATTGTAAGTATGTTACAACTTATTTCAGATTTTTCAAGATGCTTTTATTTACTTTGAGACTGTATTAAATGTTCAGTGCAACATTATACTGGATTAATTATCTGAAAATAACTTAACAGTTATTTTTTTTACAGTAGCTGTTATCCAGGCTTTCTGCTGTGACAGATTGCCAGCTATGATGAGTATATTAATGGATAGTAATGTTTTACGTTCAGCACGACATTTCTGGGCACACTGTGCCTTTACTGTGGCCATGTTTAGCACTAAAACAATATTCAGTAAAAAAATAAAAAAAGACATTGACAGCGGCACTATAGGTGTGCACAATGGATCCAGCTGCAGATTTATTAATACTAGAATGCATAACAATACTGTAACAAAGACAAAATATCGGGTATTATAAATGTTTAGATAGTATAAATTCTAGAGCTAGTAAATGTTACTATGTTTCTGTATGTTAAATGGATCAACTGATTTTTAAAAGTAATTTTATCATAAAACCACCCTAGTATGTTTAAAATCTACCATAGTTCCGACTAGCCACTAGACAGGTACTCTAAACCACCAGATTTAGTACATAAATCCAAATAGCACACAAAACTGACCAATATGAGTATATATTCCACAAAATGCACAGGAAGGAGGAAATACTACAATCTATAACATGTCACGTAGGTTTCCTGATTTCTATAAACTCCGAGAAGTACATCAATTAAGAACACTAATAAGCAAAGAATTTGCACAATTGGCCAAAAACTGAAATGATGAGTTTTGAAAACAACCGTCTTAGGTTCGATGATGTTAGCTACAAATTGAGAGCCTCAGTTGAACAAAACCTTTTCTGACAGATCTACATAATAGTACTCATTTGCAATCAATTGGATGAACAAACAATTTGCGAAAGATATGAGAAACCAAATATGTAAAATCATCATAAATTATTTTGTATCAGATTCAACTAGATTAAAGAAAATATTAATTAATAGTACAAAGAAAGAACAAGTTAATTAGCAGAATTTGGCTGCAGCTTATATTACAACATGTATATGAGGTAAATTCATTTCAATCAGAAAATTATCTATTGGAAGTGAGCTGAATTGGCCTTGTTTCTGTATATTTATGTCTGTCATTAGAGCCTCCAGGTTCTCCTGAGTGCAATGGAGACACTGGTGTGTGTAACTCTTTCTGAATATTGGTGATGCATTGTGGAGCAAGTATTAGTATCGGATACTACATTACTCAAATTCCATTTTACTTTGTATTTCAGCACCTCTTATCTTTGGCAAGTACACCTAGTATTAAACCATAATATAACAAAATGTTCAATCTCCTCTATGTGCAATGAAGAGAACTGAACTGAAGTACAATGCAGATCTCTGCTTGTCGGAAGTTCTTCGTTGCAAAAACCTGAAATGTGGCTCATGCTCCACTCCTTATGACCATCATATATTGTGTAATTGATTGTTTTGAATAGAATAGTTCAATTCAGCAAAATTCCAGTTGTTCATACTTAAACATTTCCTGTCTTAAACCTCATATTGAAATTTTAACTTGTTCTTTGATAACATATAACTAAAATCATACCATTACATAATCTTCAAGTGCTATGGCACTATTCGCTGCAATTTATATTGAAATTTAAATATAGTATTGAATAACAAAATATATTATCATATAGTACAATTAAATTCTTGGACTATAGTTCCTCAACAGTTAGCATAAATCACCCTATATGGAATGTCTGACAGAGGTCCAGTCTTTCAATTTTTCACTTGTCAAGACACTTCTAATGCTTCATTTTCGTTTTTAAAAAACATATAATGACTATTTTTTATGAATATTTACCCAATTACAACCACTGCCTCTTCCTTCGCAGTATGTGTTAACATATAGTGGTATCATACCCCACAACAGTCATGGTATATACTTATGGGATAGAGAGTACTGTAAGTGAACTGTTCCTCATGATAATTACAAACATTATGTACGGTAACACTGAGTATAGTAAGTGAGCCATTCCTCATTATAATTAAAAGAAAACGTTATGCATGGTAATACTGAGTATAGTAAGTGAGCCATTCCTCAGGATAATTAAAACATTACAGAGCATACTTGCATGAGTGCCTGTCTATAGCAAAGTAAATACAAAAGTAAATGTTTACTATTTTGGTGACAACATACAACAAAATCAGACATAAATAAATAATACAGTATAACAGAGCATAGTTACATCTAACAAAGCAGAAATGCTAGCATGTTCCCTGGATCCACCTATAAAATGGGCTTTAGTCACTTAATAAAGCTGACACGGTAAATTGGAAGGGTCTGAGCAATAGAGACATATGCATGTGGACAGAGGGAAGGATAGCTTGGTACTCTACTGAGAAGCAAGAAATGAAATAGAAGGTTCGGAGTGTTGGAGTTGAAGAAGGAAAGACGACAGACCCCAAACACTGGAAAACCCCCTACCCCCCTACCAAGGACCCCCACTGTTCCAATACTTCACTGTGGCACCCGAGGGAGTAGAGTGTTCGGCATTCCCTGCAGAATGGACTTGCCACAGATTCACTTTCCCAGTCCCCAAAAATTAACCCCAACACTCCCTATCGACTGATCAATAAAGAATGAACAATTAGCATTCTGCAGGACAGAGTAAATGACATATAATAATGCTGTATTGGTTAACCCAAGTAAAAAATGCTTGATTCTACCAGCGGACTTATAAGCAGTACCTCTAGTATCTGGGTTTGATCAAACATATGTTGTTGTTGTTGTGGTCTTCAGTCCTGAGACTAGTTTGATGCAGCTCTCCATGCTAATCTCTCCTGTGCAAGCTCCTTCATCTTCCAGTACCTACTGCAACCTACATTCTTCTGAATCTGCTTAGTGTATTCATCCCCCTCTACGATTTTTACCCTCCACGCTGCCCTCCAGTACTAAATTTGTGATCCCTTGATGCCTCAGGACATGTCCTACCAACCGATCCCTTCTTCTAGTCAAGCTGTGCCACAAACTTCTCTTCTCCCCAATCCTATTCAATACCTCCTCATTAGTCATGTGATCTACCCACCTAATCTTCAACATTCTTCTGTAGCACCACATTTTGAAAGCTTCTGTTCTCTTCTTGTCCAAACTATTTATTGTCCATGTTTAACTTCCATACATGGCTACACTCCGTACAAATACTTTCAGAAACGACTTCCTGACACTTAAAGCTATACTCGATATTAACAAATTTCTCTTCTTCAGAAACGCTTTCCTTGCCATTGCCAGTCTACATTTTATATCCTCTCTACTTCAACCATCATCAGTTATTTTGCTCCCCAAATAGCAAAACTCCTTTACTACTTTAAGTGTCTCATTTCCTAATCTAATTCCCTCAGCATCACCCAACTTAATTCGACTACATTCCATTGTCCTCTTTTTGCTTTTGTTGATGTTTATCTTACATCTTCCTTTCGAGACACTGTCCATTCTGTTCAACTGCTCTTCCAAGTCCTTTGCTGTCTCTGACAGAATTACAATGTCATCGGCGAACCTCAAAATTTTTATTTCTTCTCCATGGATTTCAATAACTACTCCAAACTTTTCTTTTGTTTTCCTTTACTGCTTGCTCAATATACAGATTGAATAACATCGGGGAGAGGCTACAACCCTGTCTCACTCCCTTCCCAACCACTGCGTCCCTTTCATGCCCCTCGACTCTTATAACTGCCATTTGGTATCATAATCAATTACATAAACATGAAATATTGAAACCTGTGCTATATCTGAGACATAAACATGAAAATACTAAAGCGAGGTACAGGATTACTGTTTTCCTCTGATATCTGTTGCTGCTAAAACATAAATCACTGCATCAACATGAAAATATAGAAATAAGGTAGCCAAATGCATCGAATTACAGCATATCTCATATCAATAAATAAACAATGTCAACTGCCTCATTTGGCAGACCATCCAAGTCTTACAATGTTCACATTATGTGAAGCACTTTAGACATTTCTGAGATATGAAATTAAAGTTACTGGAATCTCAGCCAAGTAATATATAAGTTATCTTTCCAACTGACAAGGCATATATGAAGGGTTTATTTCAATAACGGTACAAGTCCATTTTTGTTCATTCTGAGATACAGAGCCCTAAAGTTAAAAGAGCACTGAAAAACTGCAGTTGGGAGACAAGAAATGTTCAAGTATATATACCTGAATATTTCTGGTATCTCAACTGCAGATTTTTCAGTGCTCTTTTAACTGTAGGACTCTGTATCTCAGAATGAAAAAAAGTGGACTTGTACCACTATTGAAATAAGCCCTTCATATAAGTCTTACATTAAGTTTAGCGACATATTTCATGTGTTTATGATTACAGGGAGTTAGGTTGCATGTGACAGCACATCACAGTATAATGTATGTCAATACACCACTAGTTCTAATTTTGTGCCTGTAAGTTGTAGATCTAATTAAAGCAAATATATTTCTTTTGGAAGGAATAGAGCACTGATAATAAGTGGTTACTGAGAACCATGTTGCACATGACAGTATATCATCGTGTTAAGTAGAGGTAGAAGATATTTCAAACAGCAGTGCGTATGAATATACACACATAAGTTTAAGAATACATTGACAATAGGTGATTATAAAGGATTCTATTGCAGGTAACAGTATATCATTGCATTAAGTCTAGATAGACTAGATTAAACAAGTGATTATAGTGTGCATTGTATCATGTAAAGATAGTTGTCAAGCAATTTACAAGAAACAGTAAACGATAGCCTTTCAGACATCTATTTTCATGGAAAAATTATGTCAGTTTTCAACTGTTGACATACACATAGACATAATGACTGTACCGCTTGTAGGACCAAACGTCTGTATTTGTTTACAAGTGGAACTCAGACTTTAGTGCAACTGAATTGACATAAACATTTCAGGTCAGGAAACCACGAAGATGGATAGAAGGATTGGCTCACAACAACTGTCAAAGGCATCATGTTCTTGTAGCACAGATGTAGTCAATTTACTTTGGTAAATTGAATATGGTCAATTGAGAATCAGCAGGTTACTTCCAGAATACATATTGCTCAACAACTAGTTGACAGATTTCTCATTCATCATCACCACATTTCACATAATGCAAGATCATCAGATCTGACAGATCGGAAAACTGGGCACAGGTAAGGTAAATTCCAACATAGGTTGAAGCAAACAATAAAGTACCACTGGTTACATATGAATGGGTTAACATTAGGAGTGAAATGGTTAGTTCAGCCATTCTAAAGGTATGGTAAATATATATTTCCTCATCAGTTATGTGTTAATGAATCAACTAGACTTCAATTGGCAGTAGATGTCTGCAAGAATATAACTATACCATGAATACAAATCCTCAATCATTAATTTTTCCTTTGATACTCATTACATATGAATCATTATTGGTCATCAGAGTATTTTTTATAAGATACTGGAGAAATTTAACCAGTTTCCATTAAGAATCAGATTGTAAGCTAACATTTGTATATATTGAAAAGCACTGACTTGCTGTAACATACAGTCATATTAAACAGTACCTAACTCAAACATTTTGTATTACATGAAGTTGATAGCTGAGCTGTAGACATTGTGACAAAGAACACCTTGTATCTATACTAAGGAGACAGCATGACTTATACAAATACCAGACATGTAGCAAACATTATACTTATTTTATAGTACTAAGATGGCAAAACAATAATTAAATAAGACTACCAATGGTTGATCATAATGGTCCCAATCACTATTTCCAACATAAAATTCCATTTTCTTTATGCTCCACAGATAGAACCATTTAAGTAATACAAACATAATCAATTTCTTTCTGATAAATGTTCCTTTCCCAATTATACAGTATATCTATTACATGTTAAGGACAAGATTGTGACTTAGAGTATTTTCATACTTGATAATAAATCAACGTCTATCCAGTGACTTTCGCATAATAGGTATAGTAACAGGACAAACCAAGTGAGAACACATATATAAGATTACAAACAATCTAACCTAATTGTAATCACATCCCAGATTTAAACTGATTGAATGTCACTATAACAGCACAGATATCTTAAGTAAATTTCACACCAACTCTAAACACTTTCTCAACTTTTCACAAAATCATCAGCACAATGAGAGTACAGCATTATCATCACAGCGAGAGTATCATATCCAAAATGTAAAGTAACAGAACCTCATTATAACTGTACTGACATCATAAGTAAATATTACACCAACTCTCCTCAAAATTCATACTCTGGTTGTATTATTAAACCACACATTATTAAACCCGCCCAAAGTATGTACTCATATCCAGATAACCAGAAAAAGGCAGCTAGCTTGAGTATGAGATATGTGCACCAGTTCCTCTTGGCATCCAGTCTCTAATTATTTGTGCGAATCAGAAACGGAAAGAGGGTCAGTTTGTATAGAAAAGTAAGAGAGGCTGTGACTTGAAAAGGAAAGAGTCCCACCAGCTCAGAGCCTCGTGTTCACCACCCCCAAATTGCAAAAAGAGCTGCTGAGGAAAGACAATGTGTGTTATCTTATATGAATGATGAAGGCCGTTTGTATAATTTCAGCTGTGTAACATTCCCCAGTCCAAATAATCTTTTAGACTTACGATATACAAGTCTATAAGCATTTGGGTATGGGTTTTCAACAATTTCAAATGGTCCTATATGAATATCAAATAATTTCTTTATTTCTCTATTTAGTGCTTTAGATTTGGTGTAACTTTTTGTCAAAACTGGATCCCCAACTTTGAATTCTGTGTTTTTTGTTTTTTTGTCATGCCATTTCTTTATTTTTTCATAATAATTTTTCATAGTTCTTCTAACTATATCCTCTCTTTCAGCTGCTGTTATATTTTTACAAGCTGGAAACTCTATAAGTTCTCTGATTAGGTAAGGTGGTTTTTGGTCAAACATGATCTCATAAGGAGAGTATCATGTGGAGGCATGTTGCAGGCTATTCATAATGTCTTCAAATTCATTAATATAACATAAATAATTTGTGTGATCTTTCTTACAGTACATTCTACATTATCTACCAATTTCCCTCATGTACCATTCAGTTGAGTTGCATTTAGGTAAATAGGAAAATATTAAGTTACGTCTGATGTTATGTCTTTCTACAAATTCCTTCCAAAATTTAGAAATAAACTGGCTCCCATTGTCAGATAAAGTTGCCTGAGGTGTACTCAATTTAATGAAGTAGTCCTTGACAAATGTAGAAGCTATTTTCGTACTAGTTGCTTTCTTTAAAGGATAAAATTCCACATTATTCAAAAACAAATCTACAATGACACAAATATACTGAAATCCCCCTTTAACTGTCAGAAGTTGACTATATAAATCTATCCCTACCAAATCCAACTGTTTATGTGGTACAACATTCTGTAAAAGTCGCTTGTTGCTTTCGTCACTAACTTTTCTTCTTTGACATCTATCACAGCAGACAAGTAAGGTCCGAACTCTCCTAGACATATTATGAAAATATATACACTCTTGTATCTTTTGAATACATTTGAATGTGCCACAGTGTCTGAAGAAGCTTTCATGTGTGTACTTTATCAAAGTATTTATGTGAGAATCTGGCCAGCAAACTTTCCAAGCATCACTATCTGTGCTGTGTCTATAAAATAGAATACCTATGAAGACCTGGTAGTAGACTTGTACTTTCTCATGACCTTTCTTCCCTATACAACTTTTAACAAGATTCCAATGATCATCACCATTTTGATATCTTCTCAATTGATTACAGATTTTTCTAATTTCACTTTCCTCTTTGGCATCTTTAAAATACATAATTTTAAATTTTCTCTCCTGATTACTGTTTTCATTACCATTTCCATTCCCCACTGGCATTCTTGACAGGGCATCAGCAATGACATTTTCCTTACCCTTTATAAAAAGAATTGTGTATTTGAACTGCTGTAAGAACATTAACCACCTGGTAATTCTCCCATGATACTGTGGCGCCGATGAAATTGACACCAACATTGATATACATTCATCTTTGGACTCTAAGCCTTATCTTTGGCTGTTCCGCCATGTTCAGTCAGTTCTTTGTGATCCTTGTATGTGTTAAGGGTAATAAATGAACTACTGCTAAATGGGCGTGATTATTGGTGCAACCAACCTGAACACCCTCTCACTGGTGACCCCAAGTTGTAACGTCTTCCGTTTTCGCCATTTTACTGTGTCCGTGACCTCCGCTTCAGTTATTTTCATGTGTATTACATCGACACAGCATTTGAACAATGATTTTATCCCAGTGCCAAACGCCGACATGCATCGTGTTGTGGACCATGTACACCCACCAAGACTGCAACATCATACCTCTCACTCAATGATTCCGCTGATATCGCTGGACGTTTACGAGCCTGCAACAATAAGTGAGGTTAGGAGTGCGCATGACTCCGTCTATCAAACGCCTTTGTTCTCGCCACATGTGCTCTCCCTCATCGACTGTGCAGTTACCTCTTATGGATCTCTGTGCAGTCTGGGATCAATGCCGATCTTTGGAAATGCTTCGTCGGACAACCTACTACCGTCAGGACAACAATTTGCCACAACACAATCCATGCAGTACCACGCAGATACCTGCAACGTGGCTGGAACTGCTTCATTCACAGGTCTAACTCCTCAGCATCCGACCGCGCCGTGCCTGCCTCAGTTCAGTATCAGCACATGTCTTCCTGCTTCCACACTTCAGCCTGCAACAGGAACAATAACTTATTATCTGTGCCTGACCTCCACCTCCGTCCCACTGCTACACCTCAGTGTTTTGTGACATGACATTCGCCTTATCCGCACACCGTTTTGAGTGGAGTGACTATGAACAGTGAACATTCACACATTCCATCCCATGTTTGACATCATTTCCCACACTGTGCTTCTGGACAGCCCACACCTCTGCAGCCTCCCTGCAACACAAGTGGCCCCGGCTCTGATCATACTTCAAGCTTTCCGCGGACTAACACGCGTTCTCAAACTCTGAACTTTTTATCACCTGTCGCCCCCGCGTTGGCTCTAGTCGAGCTTCTGCTACCGTTCCCGGCACATCTCGGTGTCTCATCCATGTCGGTCTTCTGCGACACGTCAATCCAAACACACCCGCAACGTGTTGAGCTTCCGCAACCACAATCGACACATTACAGTGTCTCACCCGCATCGGCCTTCTGCGTCGCGACGGATCGCGCTCAACCACAACATGTCACCTTCACGCTGCCACTTGAACAGCCGTTGTTGCCACATCCCCTGGAGGCACACACTCCTGGAATACTACAGCAACAACAGCTTGATTTAGGCAGTGCACCGACAAACTCAACTCAACCTGTTCTTCCGAACATTCTACAATGCTTACCGATGCTGCCGCCGCTTAATCCCAACAACCTGGTTCAAAATTGTGGATGAAGTGTTCGACCATTACAAATTCAATGAGTCAATCAGGTTTCTGTGCCTCATCACCCACCTGCACGACCAAGAGGACTTGATTGCTAACCTGGTCGACACCCCGGATTCATCTAACCGGTACACTCTAGCCAAAAAGACAGTTCTACGTCGGCTTGGACGCTCAACTCAGGCAGCAATACGGCAAGTGCTCCATGTCGAGCAACTAGGCAATGACAAACCTTCCCAGCTCTGGAGACAGCTACGTGCCCCAGTCAGCACCCATCTATTCTCTGACACAGCTCTCCTCGCCATCTGGTCAGATAAACTATCTACTCACATCCGCTTTGCTCTGGCTCAAAGGTCTCCTGAACCTGTTGAGCAAAGAATGACAGCCGGCCGGGTTGGCCAAGTGGTTCTAGGTGCTTCAGTCTGGAACCGCGCGACCACTACGGGCACAGGTTTGAATCTTGCCTCAGGCATGGATGTGTGTAATGTCCTTAGGTTAGTTAGGTTTAACTACTTCTAAGTTCTAGGGGACTGATGACCTCAGATGTTAAGTCCCACAGTGCTCAGAGCCATTTGAACCAAAGAATGACAATTGCTGACAAGCTACATGATGCATCACTGCTCTATTTCGCCAGCCACTGCCTACCTGACAAGTCTCAGGTTCAGGCTCATCGCCTTGCGGCCGGATGCAGCTGGGGCCGTACTGTGCTGACCATTCTGCTCGCTCCAAGAAGCAGTAAAAAAGCAACTGGGACGTCAGCAGCTCCACCCACAGTAACGCCCCCTCCTGCAACTGAACCTGCTGCGGCCACTGAACCACAGCCACTGCCACTGGCAACGAACTTTCCGCAGGAAATGCAACCGCACTATCTGTACTGTTACTTCCACACACGGTTTGGTGAGGCGGCACGGAACTGCAGACCACACTGCAACTTCTGAAACACCAATCGCAGGTAGGTCCGGGTGCCGCCTCCTGCACACAACATGACAGGCACCCCCCAGTGCTCCTTTATGTCCGGGAACAATCGGATAATTATGGACGACTTTATATTAAAACATTTCATCGGGATAGCTTTCCCTAGTGGACACAGGCGCCGATGTTTCGCTGCTGCCTACGTCCTTAGAGTCGTCAAACATCCACGCCCTCATCATACTTCACTGCAAGCCATGAATTTAACTAAACTACAATGCTCGGGTTCAACTTCCCACGTCGTCTCACTCTCCGCAAACTGCAAACTTGAGTGGACTTTTTTAGTGTGTGAAATTGACGAACCTGTACTAGGCATTGACTTCTTGTGACACCACAAACTTTCACCGGACCTAGTGCGAAACACCGTGTTTCACAATCCGTCCAAGACTCACTTCCCCTGTGCTCCGTCAAGCAAACCCTCCCTGTGACACATCGGTCAGGGCTCATCTCATCCGTACAAGCTCATCTCTGTCAACGACATTACAAGAAACCACATACATGTGCCTTGCCGAGCTTGAACACATCACTCGCCTACGCAAGGAAAATTCGAGCTCTCCCTTCGGCTCCACGAAACACACCTCCAGCTCTCCGATGCAGCAAAGGAATTACAGACACTGCAGTAAGGACAAAGCAAGGTCAGTAAGTGCGCCGATTCTGCTTGCAGTTCCAGCAATCGAGTCTCCATGTGTTTACCTCTCGCTACCCCTCGCAACTGTGCTATCAAGACTGCCATAACATGTACTGACAGTTCCGCAGCACCACACCCTCCTAACACGGCAGCGTTTGACACTCGGCCGGACACAAGTGCGCATGCGAGACGAGCGTCACGCGTTGCCAAATTGACATCTCCTACCCCACCCCTCACGGACAGCACCTCAAACTATGCAACTTCGTCTCCTGCACACCATCATGGGACCGCCACTGACAACACAAACAGTGAACTCGCGCCAAGCGTTTCGCACGCGACCGTGCTGCCACAGGCTGCGCCCTCGAATAATGGACTCACTAATGGCTCACGAGCTCTACCGAGCTCACCCGACCACAGTGTCACTGCTTCGGGCCGGCGGCCATCTTGTCGCATTGACTCCTGGGACACTTTACCGCCTCAGCTCCTGTCGGATCCGCCGAGTGGGTCCAAACTCCTCGATCACACCTTGCCTGCCACACATTGTAAACAAATCGCCTCCCGTGCTGCCAGCAACATTTTGGTCATCACTAACGGCATGGTTCACAAGCTTTGCCTCAGGCCAGGTCCCTCGATCTCCAGTAAACCACATCGACTTTGTCCCGAGCGCCTCTCCAACCTTAAAAATCAGATTTCTGAACTACTAAGCTCTGGTGTCATTGAGCCCTCTGCCAGTAGCTGGTCTGTGCCCATACATATGACACCCAAGAACGATGGGTCCTGGCACATATGCGGAGCCTACCGTTGAATAAATGCACGAACAATTATGGACACCTATCCCATACCCAACATTGCCGACTTTACCACTTCCTTCGCAGGTGCGACCACGTTGTGCTTTGCATATCTTGATGACATTCTTGTGTTCAGCTCCTCCGTCGAGGACAACATTCGACATGTAAAAACTGTTATGAACACAGCAGGTATCGAAACCAACCAGGACAAATTGCAGCTACATCAACCCGTTGTCACTTTTCTTGGTTTTTGGGTCTCTGCCGACAGCATTTCACCGCCCCCTGAGAAAGTACAATCAATACTAAACCTACCCTGACCTTTGTCATTCAGAGAGCTCCGGCGCTATCTAGGGACGGTTAATTATTATTGCCGACATCTACCTCGGGCTGCAGAGATTCAGGCTCCACCTATGGACACCATGCCAGGCACCAACACATCTGGATCTCGCCCCGTTCCATGGACCCCTGCTATGGCTGACTCTTTCACTGCCCTCAAAAATCTTCTTGCCGAGGCCTGCACCATCGCGCATCCTCATCCCAATGCGCAGCTTTTCATCACCACAGACGCAAGCGATACTGCCAACGGCGCTGTCCTTAGCCAGACAATTGAAGGCCAAACTTCGCCTCTGCAGTTCTTCTCGCGCAAGCTCACCACTGCACAATGGAGATATTCCGCATTTGGCAGGGAGTTGCTCGCAGCCTACGAAGTGATCAAGAATTTTAAGACTGACATTGAGGGATGTCCTTTCTATGTTTTAACGGACCACAAACCCCTGGCTGGGGGCATTACGAACCGGCCAGGTGACCCACCTCCAGGGTGCTTCAGATGATTCGACGCTGTCCATTCATTAGACCTCTCTGAACTGCCTAACCTCCAACCTGCTGACGAGGTACCACAAAACCTGATTTCTGACTCTACTTCTTCACTACACTTCATCTGCACCACTTTCCCTGGCATTTCTGGTGAGATCTGGTGCGACGACAGTACGGGTACGTTACGCCCCCTCATCCCAACCATGCTCCATTGAGTTGTCTTCAACGCATTGCATAATTTAGCCCACCCCGGTGTTCATGCGTCTGCCTGCCTCGTAGCAGAGCGCTTTGTGTGGAGAAATGTCAACAAGGACTGCCAGCAATGGGTACGCTCCTGCGTCGTGTGCCAACGCTGCAAAGTACACACGCACACTTCATCCCCCCTTGGTGCCTTTTCGATCTCTCCTGGTCATTTCCAGCATATTCATATTAACATTGTCAGCTCTCTCTCCCCCTCTAACGGCTTTTGTTATGTTCTCTCGTCTATTGACCGAACAACTTCTCTCGTCTATTGACCGAACAACTTGCTGGGTCGAGGCTGTCCCCCTCCCCAATATTATGGCAGAAATTGTTGCTTGAGCTTTCGTCGAGTCATGGGTATCGCGTTTCGGATGTCCAGCTATCATCACGACTGACCAGGGCACACAATTCGAGTTGGCCCTGTTCAACAGGATTTGTAACATTTGCAGTATCCGGTGCATCCATACCACAGCATATCACCTGCAAAGTAATGGGCTACTTGAACGCTGGCACCGCGCTTTCAAGGCGGCTCTTCGATGCCACGACTCTCTATGGACGGAGGCCCTTCTCCTTGTGCTACTCAGCATTCGTGCGATCTACAAGGAAGACCTCAAAGGCACAATAGCCGTGTTCATATACGGCCAGAACATTGTTCTCCCTGGCGAACTTGTGAGCCCTTCCGCTTCTCTCCCTCAGTCTGACTTACTTCCTTCGTGGACATATCCCATTAAACAAAAATGCAGTGTATTTTCTAGAGTCTCTTTCTAATTCGATCTGATGAAATCCGGAAGTCAAGTCAAGGCTAGTCATATATTTTTTTATTCAAACTTATTTAGTAGTTCAGCCTTAACAATCCAGTTCATACATAGTATCAAGTTTACATTCAAATCATCAATTACTAAGCATCCTTGTATAAATTGTATATCATTAATCTTAAATTCAAGTAAGACTTGTCTGGTAATCAAGTTACTTCTTTTTCCTGTTGCCCCTTTTATCCTTCCAGCTGTTACTGGAAATTCTGTGAAATTTATATTATTATTTCATCCTGTCTCTTAGCTTTCTCGATATTCCTGTAATTAGGCTGCCTGTATCCAGAAGACAGTTTCCTATCCAATCATTGATCTGTACTACAATATATGGACATCCAAGTTCTTTAGCCATTTCATTGACTTCATTTTCAAATAACAAATCCTCTGCTATGTCCTGAAAACTCACCCCTTTATCACAATCACTACCTTTTATTACAGATTCTACACATTTACTAATCATATTACCACCAGGAAACTGTTCTGTATTTTTCATGGCAATTTTATCACCTGAGTACACTCTTTGACAAATTTCACTTAAGATCTTATACTTTTGATCACCATACTGACATTTGCTACTATAGTCAATGACTACACTTAGTACTCTATCACTAGTTAGATCTTCTTTTCTATTTTCACAAACAAATTCAGACACAACATCACTAACATCAACTGGTAACATTAATCTGTCAGGCACTGCTCTACTGGTTTTTAACTCATTACTCGAACACACACCAGATTTTCCAAAATCATTCAGCATCAGATATCAACTTTAACTTCTACATATACCATCCCATCTAATTCTGTAAGTAGCATATCATCATTAACATCATTATCATCATCATCTGAGACATTCTCATCAGAAACATTACTATCGCTCTTAATATTATCCACCCCCCCCCCCCCCCCCCCCCCATGAACCATGAACCTTGCCGTTATACAGATAGCCATACCGTAGGTGCAACCAAAGTGGAGGGGTATCTGTTGAGAGACCAGACAAACGTGTGGTTCCTGAAGAGGGACAGCAGCCTTTTCAGTAGTTGCAGGGGCAACAGTCTGGATGATTGACTGATCTGGCCCTGTAACACTAACCAAAACAGCCTTGCTGTTGTGGTACTGCGAACGGCTGAAAGCAAGGGGAAACTACAGCCATAATTTTTCCCGGGGGCATGCAGCTTTACTGTATGATTAAATGATGATGACCTCCACTTCGGTATATTTTCCGGAGGTAAAATAGTCCCCCATTCAGATCTCCAGGTGGGAGTACTCAAGAGGATGTCCTTATCAGGAGAAAGAAAACTGGCATTCTACGGGTCGGAGCATGGAATGTCAGATCCCTTAATCGGGCGGGTAGGTTAGAAAATTTAAAAAGGGAAATGGATAGGTTAAAGTTAGATATAGTGGGACTTAGTGAAGTTCGGTGGCAGGAGGAACAAGACTTTTGATCAGGTGAATACAGGGTTATAAATACAAAATCAAATAGGGGTAATGCAGGAGTTGGTTTAATAATGAATAAAAAAATAGGAGTGCGGGTAAGCTACTACAAACAGCATAGTGAACGCATTATTGTGGCCAAGATAGACACGAAGCCCAAACCTACTTCACTAGTACAAGTTTATATGCCAACTAGCTCTGCAGATGATGAAGAAATTTATGAAATGTATGATGAGATAAAAGAAATTATTCAGGTAGTGAAGGGAGATGAAAATTTAATAGTCATGGGTGACTGGAATTCAACAGTAGGAAAAGGAAGAGAAGGAAACGTAATAGGTGAACATGGATTGGGGCTAAGAAATGAAAGAGGAAGCCGCCTGGTAGAATTTTGCACAGAGTATAACTTAACCATAGCTAACACTTGGTTCAAGAATCATGAAAGAAGGTTGTATACATGGAAGAACCCTGGAGATACTGAAAGGTTTCAGATAGATTATATAATGGTAAGACAGAGATTTAGGAACCAGATTTTAAATTGTAAGACATTTCCAGGGGCAGATGTGGACTCTGACCACAATCTATTGGTTATGAACTGTAGATTAAAACTGAAGAAACTGCAAGAAGGTGGGAATTTAAGGAGATGGGACCTAGATAAACTGAAAGAACCAGAGGTTGTACACAGTTTCAGGGAGAGCATAAGGGAACAATTGACAGAAATGGGGGAAAGAAATACAGTAGAAGAAGAATGGGAAACTTTGAGGAATGAAACAGTGAAGCCAGCAGAGGATCAAGTAGGTAAAAAGACAAGGACTAGTAGAAATCCTTGGGTAACAGAAGAGATACTGAATTGTATTGATGAAAGGAGAAAATACTAAAATACAGTAAAAGAAGCAGGCAAAAAGGAATACAAACGTCTCAAAAATGGGATCGACAGGAAGTGCAAAATGGCTAAGCAGGGATGGCTAGAGGACAAATGTAAGGATGTAGAGGCTTATCTCACGAGGGGTAAAATAGATACTGACTACAGGAAAATTAAAGAGACCTTTGAGAAAAGAGAACCATTTGCATGAATATTAAGACCTCAGATGGAAACCCAGTTCTAAGCAAAGAAGGGAAAGCAGAAAGGTGGAAGGAGTATATAGAGGGTCTATACAGGGGCGACGTACTTGAGGACAATATTATAGAAATGGAAGGGATGTAGATGAAGATGAAATGGGAGATACGATACTGCGTGAAGAGTTTGACAGAGCATTGAAAGACCTAAGTCGAAACAAGGCCCCGGGAGTAGACAACATTCCATTAGAACTACTGACAGCCTTGGGAGAGCCAGTCCTGACAAAACTCTACCATCCGGTGAGCAAGATGTATGAGACAGGCGAAATTCCCTCAGACTTCAAGAAGCATATAATAATTCCAATCCCAAAGAAAGCAGGTGTTGACAGATGTGAAAATCACCGAAATTACCAAACTATCAGTTTAATAAGCCACAGCTGCAAAATACTAACTCGAATTCTTTACAGACGAATGGAAAAACTGGTAGAAGCCGATCTCGGAAAAGATCATTTTGGATTCCGTAGAAAAGTTGGAACACGTGAGGCAATACTGACCCTACGATTTGTCTTAGAAGAAAGATTAAGGGAAGGCAAACCTACATTTCTAGCATTTGTAGATTTCGAGAAAGCTTTTGACAATGTTGACTGGAATACTCTCTTTCAAATTCTGAAGGTGGAAGGGGTAAAATACAGGGAGCCAAAGGCTATTTACAATTTGTACAGAAAGCAGATGGCAGTTATAAGGGTCAAGGGACATGAAAGGGAAGCAGTAGTTGGGCAGGGAGTGAGACAGGGTTGTAGCCTCTCCCCGATGCTATTCATTCTGTATATTGAGCAAGCAGTAAAGGAAACAAAAGAAAAGTTCGGAACAGGTATTAAAATTCATGGAGAAGAAATAAAGACTTTGAGGTTCGCGGATGACATTGTAATTCTGTCAGAGACAGTAAAGGACTTGGAAGAGCAGTTGAACGGAATGGACAGTGTCTTGAAAGAAGGGTATATGATGAACATCAACAAAAGCAAAACAAGGCTAATGGAATGTAGTCAAATTAAGTCTGGTGATGCTGAGGGAATTAGATTAGGAAATGAGACACTTAAAGTAGTAAAGGAGTTTTGCTATTTGGGGAGCAAAATAACTGATGATGGTCAAAGTAGAGAGGATATAAAATGTAGACTAGCAATGGCAAGGAAAGCGTTACTGAAGAAGAGAAATCTGTTAACATCAAGTATTGATTTAAGTGTCAGGAAGTCATTTCTGAAAGTATTTATATTGAGTGTAGCCATGTATGGAAGTGAAACATGGACGATAAACAGTTTAGACAAGAAGAGAATAGAAGCTTTCGAAATGTGGTGCTACAGAAAAATGCTGAAGATTAGATGGGTAGACCACGTAACTAATGATGAGGTATTGAATAGAATTGGGAAGAAGAGGAGTTTGTGGCACAACTTGACTAGAAGAAGGGATCGGTTGGTAGGACATCTTCCTGTTTAGTACTGGAGGGCAGCGTGGATGATAAAAATCGTAGAGGGAGACCAAGAGATGAATACACGAAACAGATTCAGAAGGATGTAGGTTGCAGTAGGTACTGGGAGATGAAGAAGCTTGCACAGGATAGAGTAGCATGGAGAGCTGCATCAAACCAGTCTCAGGACTGAAGACCACAACAACAACAACAACAATATTATTTTCAACACCAAACTCATTTCTCTCTTCACACACTTCTGTAACAACCTCAACACTGTTACTACTGTGTCCTACCACATTCTCATTTTCTGTCCACTATCTACTGCAATTTCATCTGGAATTACTCTGTCATTTCCATTTCCATTGCCAAGCACATGAACATCAGCTTCCACTCATACAGCCCCAGTATCAGCTTTTTCACTCATTTCACAGTCGCTCAACGTTCTCATTAAACCATACTCATCAGATCTGTTCTCGTTTCTGTCAACAACTACTACTGCTAAAGAAATTTGTCAAACTGTTTTCTTCTAATTCAAATTCAGATTTTCTACTTTTTTGTTCATCTTTGTTTTCAGATAAAAAAAAATCCCAAAATTCAATATCAAACTTCATTCTATTCACTTCAGGTTGTATTCTGGGTACAAAATTTTTGTATCTCCTATTTGTTCTGCCTGTTCCCCTTCTGAAATTACTACAATGTGCCTGATTGTAATCCGCATGTCTATTTGCCCCATTTTACCAGGCACCGTAAGAGGCAGCTCTTAGTTTACCGGACAACTTCTTTTCTTTTCAGAATTGTTACTATTTTTTCCCTGATTTTGCCCACATTGCCTATTTCTTGGTTCGAAATTCCTGTTCTTTGGTCTCTGCCTATCATTCCTCTCCCCATTTCTTCTGCCTTCTTTTCTGAATCTGCTATTAAGATGACCATTGAAAGCTCTGTTATTGTTATCCCTGCTATCATCAGGTCTGTCATTTCTCTTCCATGCTAAGTCCAATTTATCTTGTCTGTAGACAAGACTCCACTGTACCCTGTTCAGCAATCTACATCTTAATGCATCTATCTGGATCATCTCGTCCAGTGGTTTATCAAGATGCACCAAAGTTCATAATTGTTCACAAAAGATTTTCATGTGTCCACTACCTGGTTTAATTTGACCCATTCAAAAATACTGACTTAATTCTGGCTTGTTTAGTTTCTGACAAGAAACTGTTCATGAAAGCTCATTCTACCTTATTAAACGACATTTTGGGTTTGATTGATTGGTTCACCCATGACAAAGTCTCCACATCTAAAAACTTTCAAAAGAATTTAATTTTCAAATTATTGCTCATTTTGATTTCGAAGTTATCTTTAATCTGGTACATGAAATCAACTGGATGTATATTGCCATCCCCTGAAAATGTTTTTATGTTGACATTATTCCACAATGGACTGTAACTACAGAAAGATTTCACAGCAATGGAATCTTCGATTTCTTGAAATTTACATTTGAAATTCAAAATTTTGCCTAAACATGTGCCTACATCTTCTTTTAATTCTGCAAAATTCTCATTTGCAATTTTAATGAAATTTGTATATTTTGTTATGTTTCTGTGAATTTCTTTACGAAATCTTTGTTGAGTTTTTTCAATTGTAACACTTCTACAGCAGCAACTTTTTCGAAATTTTCCACAGAATCTAGCCTCTCTTCGAATTTTTGGTATTCCTTTTTTAAGTTAACAATTTCCCCTTACATAGTTGACACATTTTTGGTATTCTCATCTAATTTTTCCCAGCACCTATCTAAACTCTCCTTTGTCTTACGAATTTGGTTGCATTGTTGTCTAATTATTTTATCGATTGACTCAAGAAAAATTTTCTGTTGATCAACTGTTCTTGTTTCTTCTTCCATTAACTGAACTAACCTATCTACGCCAGATACATTTGATTCAAATCCACAAAAGGGGAACATACACTACTGTGGTCACTATCCTCCCCGATTTCACTGTCCCGATTAACAGCATTATTATCAGTAATATCTATGCTATTTTGCAGGTTTCCATTAACCTCCCCATTATCGTCAACTTCCCTATTGTTGTTAACCTCCCTATTATCCTCCATAATGACAATGTGGACGAAAAACCAATTTCCAAAAGTAAAAATTCAAGTAAGTTTTGTAGTAACAGTTGGTTCTCCAAGTTGTGTTTTCACATAAATATCATTAAGTCCTTTGTAGTGTTACTCACATTCTTCATTTTTCAGTTTCCGAAAAAAATGGAATAATATTTCAACAAACGAATTAACTCTGAAACAAAATAGAAGATTATTTTACAGAATTACACTGCATCCCAGCTCCTCCACCACATAAAACATTACTATGCATTAATTTCTTATCGTAGCTGACAATCTGTCACAACAGAAATCCTGGATAACAGCTACTGTAAAAATATAACTTGAAGTTATTTTTAAATGATTAATCCAGTATAATGTTTCCACTGAACATTTATTACAGTCTCAAAGTAAATAAAATCATCTTGACAAATCTGAAATAAGTTGTAACATACTTACAATAATGAAATAAATCATGGTCAACAAGCTACATGCTTTCTGTCCAAATACACTCAAAGTACTGAATCCCTTTGCCATCATGACTGTAACTATTTATACTTTCTTAACAATCCCGAACAATCCTTGGCATTGTTTATAATCATTTTTTGACTAATTAATAATTAAAATTGACATAGAAAAACTGAAAATACGTATATAAACATATGTTTACTCCAGATCAGCTAGTACACTACAATATTAGTACATGTCTGTTATTTTATTCGAGAATAACTTCTCAAATATGTATTTACAATAATACATTTAAATTTTTTATTAATTACTAGAGACTCTCTTCATGAGAATCATCCCCTTCATTTACAGAGCTTCTTCACATTAGTATAATTAAGATTATATAATTATTTTCTTCATAACTTTTCCATAAGTACATATTTCCATACACGTTTGTGTCAGAAATTACCATTTATGGTTAAAATTTACGTGTTTAAATGGGTTTCAATTAGTCTGTTACGTTTCAAATGGCAACGTGATAGTAAATTTGCACACTGGTAAGGAAGAATTTTTGGCCATGACACAAGAACGTCTTGCATATTTTGTCGTAGCACTTAGATAGCCATAGTGACACATAAGAACACAAGACAGTTGCAGCCCTCTAAACAGAAATACTTTTCAAAAGCACGAAAGAATCTTCAGAAGTGAACCAAGCTGAGGTTCCCCTTGCAGTTTTTGCCATTGTGTGATCATATCATGTGGTCAGTTAAGTGAGTTGCACATAATTAAATTCAGACAATGATGTTGCCAGAGAACTTCAAATACATAGAACAAAGCATAGTGCAGCCATAAAACATGTACTAAGCCCCTATTTCCTGAAAAATTTGTGGCAAGATATTGATGACAGTATGTATTACATTGTAATTGATGAAACAAAAGACATTAGCATGACCTAATTGTTGGGAATAATATCAATATATTGCAGTAGAGCAACTAATGCAGTCATTCCAAAATTTTTGACATCAGCCGACCTCAAGCATTTTCCTTCTGTGCATTATTATGTCAAGGAAAGATCTGTTGTTTACACCTTATAATCTTCAGCTACATGGTTAACCTGCAATTCAGATTTAAGTGCCTGGCAGAGGGTTCATCGTACCAGTTTCAGATTATTTCTTTTCCGTTCCACCTCAAGTAGCGCACAGGAAGAAAAACCACCTAAATCTTGCCATTCACTATTTGGTTTATTTTATTATGATGTAGGTGGGGTCAACAAAATGTTTCCACATTCAGAGGAGAAAGCTGCTGATTGAAATTTTGCAAATGACTCTCGCTGCAACAGGAAACACCTTTCTTTTAATGCTTGCCATCCCAACTCATGTATAATTTATGTGACACTCTCACCCTCCCGTATCATGATAATACAAAATGAGCTGCCCTTCTTTGGACTTTTTCAGTGTTCCCCGTCAATTCTATCTGGGTAGAATCCTATATTGTGTAACTGTATTCCGACAGGAGGTGGACAAGTGTAGTATAGGAAGTATTGTTAATGGATTTACTGCATCTTCCAAGTGTTCTGCACCAAAGTGCAGTCTTTGGTTCACCTTCCGCAAACGTTATCTAAGTGGTCTTTACAATTAAATTTATTCATTACGTATTCAGTTCAATTGACAGACTCGAGATTCGTACAATTTATCTTCTAACCGAAATTTGACGGATTTCTTTCAGTACTCATGTGGATGACCTCACTCTTATCTTTATTTTGGGTCAATTGCCACTTTTCACACCATGCAGATATCCCATCTCTGATGACATGAGATTTGCACATCACACTGTGGAAAAAGCAATGTTTCAAACCACTGAGAATATGTTAAGTTTGTGACAAATAAAAAAATTAGAAATCAGTGTTAGTATTATTTACATCATTTACAACTTGCCAATTAATCGCACTGACCATATGAGTGACCTGTTCACGAAAATGTTACCAGATAACAATACAGTGAAAAAATACAGCCCTGCAAAAACAAAAACCACCACAATCATAGGAGGAATGGTCAAGAAACATCCAGCCTCTAGTGTGTTAAAAATTCGTTGTGACTTTGACAATTCAATATCAGGTGGGTGGAGGGAAACACAGTTGCCAGCGTGTGCTGAATGTGTCTGCAACTGGTGGTAATGTCAGGCCCACCCAGCACAGAATCTGTCAGGTTCACTTGCCTACAAGCCGGCCAATCCTTCTCAAATGATTTTAAAGAAACGATTATGTCTTTAACTCTGATTCTCGCACATCTTATAGTTTATTTCATCAGCTTCATGATTAACTGTCTACCATATCACTAATGGTCATATAGTTATTGACATATTTTGGTATTAGGTAAACAATTGCAAGCTATTCTTGAAATTTGCAGTAAGAAATAAAGGTCGCTATGCATTTTCATTTTGTGCTTGTTACGTCATATGTTGCTGTGTATGAAATGTAAGTAACATGTTGAATTATTCTTTAATTGTTGAAGGATATCGCTATCTGTCTCCAGTTTCAAGACGTCATGTGTTGCTGCGTATGAAATGAAAGTAACCTGAATTATTCTTTAAATGTAGAAGGATATCGCTATCTGCCTCCAGTTTCAAGAACAGGAATGTATGTAAAGAGCACTTTGTTACGAACACATGCGCCAGTGAAAAAGTCAGATTGAAAAAATCTCATATCTCATAAAAGGCATGGAAAAAAGACTTTTGCTACTGGTAGCACACAAAGAGGAGAGTTTTTTGATATAAGATTAATACGTGAAACTTCCATATCTACCATGATATTCGAGCAACTACAGACTTTCTGTAATGAAATAATGTAATTTTCAAGGACCGTCGATAGCTGGTGGAACGAGAATTGCTGTGGGTGGTACAACAATATAAGTGAAGAAGTTACGCAATTTCTTTTTCAACTGCATCGGAATATTGTGACGCTGTGCTGTGTTTCGGCAAAAAAAGCAGATTTTTACATGGCAACAAGAGAAGTTACATATTACTCAAAACTCATCAAAGTCCTTCATGAATGCCTCTCCACAAGTACCTTCTTAATGTGGCAGACAACTCGAGACCAGTACTGCGGTGTAACATCTGCATTTCAATGGCTTCTTTTGCCAACATTGCAACCTCACTGAGCATACATTTCTTGTTGTTTTTGGTACACTATTTTTGACCTAGGCCCATATATTCTCTGTTGGATTTAAATGAGCATGATACAGAGAAAGCCTGATTAAACAGTGCCCTTTAGCCTTAGCTAGTTTGTTGATGTGGTAGTGTGGAATGTTTGGATTTATTCAAGAGAACATTTCTTTCCATACAAAGCAAAGTATCTGCTTTCCTCCAGTGGATTGCTGGAGCTTTACCCAACACAACAGAGTGGTATCTGCATTGTCTAGTACTATTGTTGAATTTGAAGGAATATACTGCAGCAGAACACTATGTTTACTGCCGGTGAACGTGTTCTTGGAGAGGAACTTTTAATTCGAATCTCGTGTTCTGACATGCTGCACTGTTGTTATTAGTGCAACGCTAATGCAAAACACTCATTCACAATACCTGGTATTTCTAGATCACACCAGTGGCAGGAAATACCATTTTACAACAAGATCTGTTGAATGCATATATCCATCCAACGCAGGACACAACATTGTACTGTCCATCCATGGCATGGCAACAGGAGTGCTTTCCCAAGCGAATCACTGGCTGCGTGGTAGGGAAAGCCCACTTGCCATCGGTGTTACCTGAGCAATGATGTCACGTCTTCTCCGGTGACCCAAATGTCAAAAGATGCAACCAATTTTAAATGCACTATAGTACCACAGTAGAACTACGCTACAGATAATGGATGTGGAATTGATGCTTTGGCTAGTTTCAGTGTTTTTATTTGTATTTTATAGCAATTATATAGCTTTTTGACATCATGGGAAAAGACTCGCATCAGTTGTCTTGCGACTATACTGAAAACGAGCCATGATTTTCAATTATTCTCACCTCCTGATTTGTTTAAACCGTGTCTCCAGATTTTTAGATTTTAAAGGTTGATGGGTGTGTACTATCATGTCATCATCTTATTTGGATATTTGATTGTTTTTAGGGCAGTGGTACTTCCGGGTCACACTCCCTGTTGTCTGGCGAGCTAACTGGGCATAGTGAAGATGTTACCTTGATGCTTGATAAGATCACAGTGACTGATGAATAGGGAAGTTCGCAGTTGACTATCGGTTTGTCAACTTCCCCGCTATTGCAGCCTGACATCACCTCAACAACAGCCACTAATGCTGCACCGACTAACAGTCATATTTCAAAGCACCTGATTCAGGATGGTGTTACAAGGTCACTAATATAATGGACTTTGCTGGCTGTCAAAAATCATGTGTCCTGTTCTACTACAAGGAAAGTAGACTGCTTTATTTTTGGTCATATTTCCTAACGATAATGTAGCTAGCTAGTAGGATGCAGCTTGGGTGGACCAAGACATCACACAGTACTGTTCGTATGTTAGCCCTATGCTTTAGGAAAAATATTCTCGAAGATCTTGAAGGGGCATTCCTTTTGTAATCTTATTTGATGAGAGCCTTAACAAGGTGGCTGAGGTGCAGCAAATTCATATTGCTCTCAGATATTGGCACAAAGTTTACAAATATGTTGAAATGCACTATTTCTCCTTTGCATTTTTAGGCCATACCACTACTGCCAAGAGGCTGAATAGTTTTAAGCTAGAAACTTCTAATCTGAATCGTACCAACATTCTTCAGGTGTCAGTGGATGGGCCTAATGTCTACTGGGCATTTCTGAAGGATTTGTGTCTTGATATGAAGAGTATGCATGCAGACAGTGCATTAACTTTCATTGATATGGGATCTTGTGATCTTCATACAATTCATCAGAGTTTTGAGAATACAGCCTTAAAGACTGACTCAGATATTGTATCTTTTCTGAGACTGATTTATAATGTGTTGAAGAATGCACCTGCAAGAAGGGCAGATTATTAAAGATTTAATAGACCTGAGAGTCCACCTTTCCCTAAAAAAATTTGCTCCATGCACTGGCTAGAATATGAGGATGTGGCCGACTGTGGCTTAAAAATCATCCCCTTTCTAAAGACTTATGCAGAAAAAGTAAAGGAGCACAAGATTAAAACAGATACTTACAACTGGAAAACGATGATAAAGTACATTGAAGATCCTCTGCTGCTGGCTAAAATATCTTTTTTTTTTTTTTTTAGGTTTGTCTCAGGGCAGGTCACATCCCTATTGAGGGAATTCCAATGTGTGGCCCACATGGCACCTTTCCTGTACAATGCTTTGACATCTCTACTTCCTAATGTGATGTCCTTTGTTGTTAAGGTTAAAGTATTATCTGCCACAAAATCATTGTGTGATATAAAACTTGATTACAAAGCTGGTCTTAATTGTGCAATAGACATGACAGGTCATTCTGTACTGTCTGAGCTCAGAAAAGTAAAAGTGCCTCCAAAAATATTTTAATATTCAGAACTGAGTGCAGGGACTCTCTGATTGAAATGCGCTCAGACCTCCTTCTAAAGTCACCTTTTAAGTACCGCATTTGTAAACACATAAGTTTTTATGATTCAGTTATAAAAAAACCAGCCCAAGAACTAGCAAGGTGAGAATCTTGAATGCCATGCAGAATTCTCTTCACAGAATTGGATAAGTCCTAAGGACTGTGATAGAGTTGAGAAAGCATTAATGCAACTTGGTAAGGAGATATTTCTGGATCTCTGTGCAAACTACTGGAGGACTGAGACGAGAATTCATCACTTATGGAGAGATTTATGGGATGGTGATACCACATGTCAGCATTTGTATAGCTTTCTTCAAAAGGTTCTCATTCTGAGTAATGGTCAAGCCTTTGTAGCACAAGGTTTTTCCATTAATAAAGAGTGAATGATAGTTCAACCAATAAATCAAGTCACTGGTAGCCATACGTCAAGTATCTGACAGCCCAAAATCAAGTGGTGTTGTCTACAAGACTGACATTACTGGAGTATCACAATATTCGAGATCAGTATGGTTAGCGTGTAAAGCAGAAGCAATGTGAAGAAGATGGAGAAGCCAGGAGAGCTAGATGGAAAAGGTCCATCACTTAGCAAGTTCAAGAATTGGAGGCCAAAACGTCACAGATACTGGTCAAAAGGACTGCTGTACTGACTGGAATCGTTAAACAGATAACTTCTCAAAAAGGAGTTATGAATGATTTTTCATTGATTGATTTGAATTATTTGTTTGACAAAATACAGAGGGTTATCATTTGGAAGGGAGAATTCCCTAAACATACTCCACAGCTGTTCTTATTTTTCAAACTTTAATGCTACATTATATACACATCTCTTTTATGTTTGTCTGATCTGATGCATTATCTAGCCTCGTAAGTTCACATATCCTATATGGTAGGATGAAGGTTTTATCAAACTATGAAACCTAATGAAAAAAAGTGACTGACCTCTGTCTACATTTTGATATTCAGTTTACCAGGCTTGTCAGGATATGAATGCATGCTTTATAGTGCCAGAGTCTTGGCTGTAGCAGGCAGTGCATAACAATCCATGCCAATTTAGGGAAATGATGGCCAGGCAGCTTATGTGCCAGATGAAGACTGCACATAAAGAAAATAAAATTCATAAAGAAATTAGTTATGAAATGTGTGATGCATACTGATGTCAAAAAGTATTTCTAGCCATCTATCTCAAAAGATTTGTTACTCCATTTCCATCTGTAATGAAGGAGCCTCACAACCATTTTGTGGATGAACCTCTTACTTCACAGCCTTTTCAAGCACACATCATTATCCAAATTGCTACTTCAGTCTGTCAGTATCCATCTCAAAGTTACAAATTCGATTGGAGTTTCTGTCCTAGCAAGTAGGTTTGTGTCCAAACCCAACAGGCACTTCTGTCAGGAGGGTGCATAACAACTGATAATCCTCTGTGGAAAGAAAGATGTATACTGAAGAATAGTTTTTGGTGTCATCTCTGCTGAAATATTTGTCCTCGGCCCATCATTTGAAAAATGACTTATATGGTTTGAACCAAAACTTAAAAATGAGATAGTAGTAAATCAATATTGTTAATGCAGAGGTGGACTGTCATTTCCAGCAATGTGTTACAAGGATGTGTACTATAGTTATGATTTGAACTGTTTTAAAAATTCTTATTTTCTTCCTTAACAACTTTTCAGATACATTGTGTATGATGTTGGGCAGGTAAACATTCAGTATTTGGTGAAAGTTAACTTCAAGTACAAATTTTAAATTTCCTATGCCTGTACCTAGTAAAATATATGTTAACCCCTGTATACAAAGGATGAAGAAATGTACTGTTATTATTTTTATATGTATGTCTTGTTACATTACTTTAGCACTTGTACATGGTTGTTCCAATTGCTTAGCCCTCCAGTCCCAGATAGTAATTATGGGACTGCAGCTATGTAAAAATAGACACAGTATCATTTAAGACTGAATATAATGCCTGCATCCTTTGACTGCTCATTTTATACATGCAGTGTGTTTTCTCACAGCTGAAAATTTGCTTGAATTTTACATGAAGGGATTGAAAGAGTCATCTAATTTGCTGAAAATTACAGAATTTTCCCATTTTGTGTCACCTAGTGAATAGGCAAAACTTCTGTTTAGTTTTCATTTAATCATAAGATTGTCAGTGCTTTAAATATAAAATCAATTTTGACCAATTTCAAATTTTTTATTTATTTTAACCTGATAAACAGTTTTCTGTTCATATTAATTTCTTGCACTGTGCTTGAAACAATTTGTATGATGATATGATGCCATCACATATGTGTAAAAGGTTTTATTCCGTGGAAAATATGTTTTATCTTTAAAAGCACTGACACAAACTATCACATGGTCTTAATATAAACACCTTAAAATCAAAGTATTCAAAATGATCTATGAAATTTTGGAGTGATAAATTGTAATTAAACATAGGGTTCTGCTATAAAAGTTTTTTTTATAATAGTGATTTCATAATACGTCACTGTCATAGCTATGAGATGAAAAAGAATTTTAGCCAAGTAAAATTTTCTTTGATTTGATAAATTTGTGTTTTTAAGGATACATCATAGACATACAGACGTGTGTCAATATTTCTTCTGCGTTAGAAGAGGGCTGATATTGTGTAGAACTTTTACGTGATTGTTGTACAATGCAATGCTCGCCATATCTGTATTTAAAATTGAATAAAGCAACTAAAAAAGTAAGCTAACAGCAACATAAGAAAAGTTTTTGAATAAAATGTTTGTGTCTCAGTTTATTCTGATTTAGTATCAGCAACAACAGGATTGCTGTGTTAATTCAAAGTCAGAGTTAACTTGTTAATAAAAACAGAAATCTTCATCCAAAAATGGCTGTCATTTTCACAATTTGCTTGTTTATTTACGTTCCAGATCATAAACCCTGTGAAGGAGGCAACTTGTTGTTCATTCAAAAGTAGAGGGTTAGTAACTCATCTAGAAATATGGAAGTCTTTACATTTTTTTGTCAACTTACATCTTTACTTGCCCGTGAGATCTCAAAATTTGTAGGGAAAATGCTAAAACCTGACTGGTAATCAGGGAAATACCAGGAAATTTCACTTGGGGAAACTTGTGGCAAGCCTGTTAACCCTCCAGTGTTACTTCCTGTTGTTACTTCCTGAAGCTGCCTTCATATGCCTGCAGGCATTTATCTGTTCTGTAGAGGAATGATATAGTTAGCTCTAATAGTAAAACTTTTATAGCAGTACAAAGTTGTTGAAAAGTACGACCAACTCTTGGTTGTGCAATTAGCTTACTGGTATCATACAATAAATCTGTGTTGTTCACTAGCTTTAGGAACACGAAATGTGTGAGTAAGAGATGTTACTGTTTAATATCTTGTGCTTCAAAACAGCTTCATGCTTAATAAGTACCTCACAAGTCTCTCGCACATAAGGAACTTTTAAATCTTTTACTGTTTTTCTCTGGATTCAAGAATAACATTTGTTGTGAAAATTCAGTAAAAGTTATCTATTAATGAGCTAACATGCAATTTTCATGTGTATTTAAACATTTTTTGTAAAAAGGAAAGTGTATTCGTATACAAAACTGACCTTCGACAGGTACAGGAGAGGCATTTGATTACATTTCCTGATGACTATTCATTCTTAACAGTGTTCAACAGACTGGCTCAGAAAAGTAGTATTCTACCTTAAAGATGTAATCTTTCTCTCACAATAGTTAAACATAGGTTGAACCTCGTCTATAGTAGTGTAATTGAGTTATTGAGAAACCTGTCTTTCTCAATGTGCAATTCTTCATTGAGAATAAAGAAAACTATTAATAATATAACGTATAACCTGAGTGCACTCTTTGCTTTAAAGCATTAATGGTTTTAGCAGTTCCCATCAACCCCATGTTAATGTATTCCAGTAGTACCTTCACATTTTTCCTCGAGTGGAAATGGTGTCAGTTCACTGCAATGGGAATAACTGTAGTCACTCTGTTGTCCACTGCTTAAGCAATTACTTCTAGTATACACTTGGAACATTTACATTA
Source organism: Schistocerca piceifrons (assembly GCF_021461385.2). NCBI lineage: Eukaryota > Metazoa > Arthropoda > Insecta > Orthoptera > Acrididae > Schistocerca > Schistocerca piceifrons. The sequence goes on from NC_060143.1 coordinate 566,648,915, forward strand.
TTATTTGTCACTGCACTCATTACTGACATGTAACACTATTATTTATGGTAGAACATTACATCTTACTAGTTAGGAGCAATTTGTGCAGCTTCCTATTCACAGAAAAGAAACAGCAAATCAACCTCACAGAATATGGTTCTAACCAACTAATACAGTACCATGAAAGAGAAATGCAAAATACCATAAGACTATTCAAACCTATGAGTTAACAACCTTACAGCACAGATAAATAAATGACATCTCAAAATAAACTCATTCACTGAACAGAGGGCCAGTCTCTTGACTTCAGGGCATAGGGATCCTATTTTCTGAGAGTATACCAAGGGTGTACTGGCAATAACTTGTCTGTGTTCTTCCTAGCCTTCTTTACAATATTACCTTTGCTTTTCAGGAAAACATTTTGGAGTGGGCTTGATGGTTCCACAGGAGGCAGCACAGACAATGATTCAGCTGTAACTGATCAGAATGTACTACCATAGTACAATCAGCCTGCTGGATTTCTGCATTAACGGGAGAAGTCACTCTTATATAGGATAGGGACCCTCATATTGCAGTGTAAATTTCTTAGGTTTTTCTTTTTTCACCCCTGGATTATAAAGCAAAACACAATATCCAGGTTTGTGCTGTGGAAGCACACCACTTGTGTGTTGCTGCATTGCAATTGTTTTTCCAGTAGCTTTGGAATTATTTCATTTAACCTTTTTCCAAATAGCCTTAAGGGGGTGTGACAGCCCTTTAACTTTGGTCATATCAACACCAAGTAGCAATATGTTAAGTTCAAACTGGGAGCTCATAGTTCTTACATCTACTTCATGATAGGGCATATATCCCATTGATTCAAGCACATGACTATTATACACAGAACCTACATTATCAAGATACCTATCCCAATTACAATGTGATTCGTTAATGCAGTAAGGCAGCATTTGAGCTATAGTAGACATGTTAAAGATAACCATTACTTCTGGATGAAAGAGCTTCATTCACCATGTTTTGATTTGCAGTAATTTGCACACTTGTGCAAACAAAGCCGCCATAAAGTTGGTTCCTTGATCAGTCAAGATATCATCAGGACTTTGATATGGAAGGATTAAATGATTGAAAGGCACATGAAACTGTTTCTGAGTCATATCTGCAAGTGGTGCTAGAACTAGGTAGTGAGAAGTGATCAATAATAAACAGGGTGTATTTGTTATTGTGTGTGCTCTGGGAAAAGGGCACAATTATATCCAGAGTGACATTTTGAAATGGTCTGGTAGCTTCTGTAAGAGCCTGTAAGGGAATTTTTGTCCTGGACAGAGGTGCCCTCGGAGCACATGGACTGCAGTTTCGTATATACATTTACAGAAAAAAAAAAAAAAAAATGCAACACCAAGAAGGGCTTGTGCAACAACAATTCCAAGCCAGATGGCATGTAGCATGCATTCCACTGACCCCAGCCCACCACCATTTGCAATATCAATGGCCTCAAGCGAGAGTCACTAGAGGACAGGGCAGAGGTCATTTGTGTTTTCTGAAGATAGCTGATTGTGCCTTGGTACCATTGATAGTCGTGTATTGGTTAGGAGGAGGCCATTTGAAGGCCTGCAAACAACCTTTCTGTGTGCTAGATACAGTGAACATACACCTGGAGTTATTGTCTGGCATGTGATTTCATATGACAGCAGAAGCACTCTCATAGTTATCCAATGCAACCTATCTGTATGGTAGTCTGGTGATTTGACAGTTGCGCTGTCATCCAGGAACAGCATTCCAAATGTTACACTTGGCCACATACAGCTGTTATAACTCAATACGCTCTACAGAATGTTGGCATGTTGCCTCGGCATGCCCAATCACCAGATCTGTCTCCAATTGAGCACATATGGGATGTCATCGGCCAGCTAATCCAGGGCCATCCACAAACAACATTAATCGTCCTTGTATTGACTGACCAAGTGCAACAGGCATGGAACTCCATTGCAAAAACTGACATCTGGCACCTATGCAATGAAATATGTGCTTGTTTGCATCTTTGTATTCAATAATCTGGCGATTACGCAGGTGATTTATATACCTGCATTTTACATTGGCATTGGCTTATCTTGCACTTACATCAACCTGCGATCTTGTAAAGTTGATCACCTAAATATGTTATATACACAAATGTATTCCCAAATTTCATTAATCTACAGCAATTATTTTTTGGTGTTGCAATTTTTCTCTGTCAGTGTACTTCTCAACATCCATTTATCTGCCTCTTCACCGGTAATTTGGCGGCGGCATATATACAAACTGTGGTAAATTGCTCCGCAAATTTTGAGTTATTATCATCAGTAAAGTGTTGTTCATGTGATATTATAGCATGCTCACTAACGCATAAATGGTACCACTCAAGTTGTTTTGTGAAATTAAACTATGATAAAAACTCGTGCGATTGTGGTCAACTGTGTAACGGTCCCCAAGTAGCAACGGAAATGTGCAGTGCCGGAATTGAACTAAATGTGTTACATGAGCTTTATTGTGATATAAATGCAGCTAGAAAATACGTAGAATTTCTGGAAAATCTAAAGCAAGTATTGAGGAATTCTCTTGAAAACAAAAATTATGAATCAGAAAGTGCTTACAGCCGGCCTAGGTCTAAAAAACTACAGAACAATTTCACCATTCTAAACGTGTAAAAGCAAACAAGGAAGACTTTAATGATACTGATTGCCATCTAACAGATGCTGCTGATATACAAAAATATAGAAATAGCATTGCCCCAAAAGGCAGTAATGGCAGAAACACATATCTTAGGAAATCCAAGTTAGTTGATTACTCAGACAGTCATGGTCGCGATCTCACAAAAAATCTTGCAAAACGAACACAATCTTAGAGCTACCAGCTATGTAAAACCTGGGGCCCCTATGAACGAACTTATAAGGAACACACAGCGTGATAACATTACAAAATAAAATCATGTTTTAGTTATAATTGGTGGTGCAAATGATGTGTATTGCAATGAACTAAAAAGTGCCGTCCATAACCTCAACCAGGCGTGGCATGCATTTAAATATTCATGGGAAAAAGTTCATAGGTTCTAGAATAAATGAGATGGCTGAGATGTACGCAAAAAACAACATCATGCCTTTTATTGTATCAACTCAAAACAGAGAAGCCATCTCATCACAGATGATACAAGCAACAAAAAAAGCAGCAGAACAAACACAACCAATAGCAGTTACACAAAATGCAACAGTACAAACAATAATCACAACAGAAATGCCAACAACAGCATCACCATCAACAGCAGTATCACAGACAGCAGTAACAACAGAAATCCCAGCAACAGAAGGAGCAGCAGCACAAACAATAATCGGAACAGAAATGCCAACAACAGCATCACCACCAACAGCAGCATCACAGACAGCAGCAAAAGCAGAAATCCCAGCAATAGCAGGAGTAGCAGCAGACATGGAAACAACCATCCATGGGGCAGCAAGTAGATGGAAATGGACACCTCCTTCCGACCTGACGGATTTTTTAATTGCAGATATGACGAAAAAGAAGCCACCAAGATAAGTAACATTAATCTTAGACAGCACTGTTATCTGTATTACAGAGCACTGGTGTAAAGAAAGTGAAATCTTATATATTAATTTACCCTCATATGTCCAAGCATGCTCTTATGGCAGAAACACAATGAAAGGTGGAGGATCATGTATTTATGTTACGAACGGCATTGAATTTAAAATCATAAATGATATTATAAAACTAAGCATAGACAAAGACTTTGAAGTGTCAGCAATAGAGATAGTTGCTATAAATATGCCCAAGAAACTAACTATATTATGTGTATAGCGTTCTCCCAGTGGTAATTTAGAAATATTCTTTTCAAAACTTATACAAAGCCTAGAACTAGCATTGACTCTGAAACATAATATCCTTTTGTGTGAACAGATGACACCAATAACACATTTATGAATATCCTACATAGTTCCACAAGATGGCGGCAAATAGTAATGGTAAAGTTCTTAGCTTACGTAAAAACTTGTGTTTTGATGGGGAAAAGTGTAAAAAATGTGGAAAAGTACATACTGAAAACTGGAATCATGTGCAAGGAATGTAATAACTCAGATCATTTTCGATGTGCAAAAGTGGACTCATCTGTGAAAGAAAATAATGAATTTATAACATGCTGGAACTGTAGTCAGTACTGCGTTAAGAACTCAGACAACTATCATAAAGCAAAAATTTGTGACTGTAGGTGTGAATTATCTGTAGTAGTCGGCGATATAGTAAGTGAAATCCAGAGCCTAAAGGCTGAAATTACTCTCTTAAATAAGAAGGTGTGTGAATTTGAACAACAGCGCCTGATGAATGACTGAGCAAAATATTCATGAACCAAAACTACAAGAAAACCTGGTGAGTGGTGTCAAAAATCATTCCATTGGAAAACAGTCACTATTATCCTTTAAAATATTACACCATAATGTGCAGTCAATGTTTAATAAGTTACTAGAAATAGATCTCTTCCAAAAAACAAAGTCACACTTAGATGTACTCTGTATTACTGAACAATGGTTAACAGAACACAAAATTTAAAAAAAAAAACGCCACTCGACAAATTTACTCTAGCTGGTTATTCTTGTCAGAACAAAAATAAAGGGAGGTGGTACAGCAATCTATGTCAAAAAAAAATTTAAGCTACAAAAGCCTCACAAAGTACAATAATATGCAAATAGAAACAGACTTTGAATTCTCCTTAATTATCTTAACAGACTATAACCTATTGATAGAGAATGTATATAGAGCCCCTGATGGGAACATCCAAACCTTCAATCACTCCCTCGAAGCACTACTCACAAAAATTCACTCACTAAACAAAAATCTATTAATAAGTGGAGATTTTAATATTGACTTCCTCACACCTGGAAAAAACAAACATGAATTCTTGAATATCACAAATTCATTCAACCTATCCCCAACTGTAAACACACCAACGAGGATCACAAAAAATTCAAAAACAGCTCTACATCAGATTTTCATAAACGCAGACAAACTACACCACTCAATCGAAGTCATCAGCACAGGTTACAGTGACCATGAAGCCCAAATACTAACAGCGAATTTAAATTACATAGGACAATATCCCACAATAACTAAAATGTAAAGGCAATTTAATGATGATAATATATGGCTTTTTAACTATCTGTTAAGGGCTGAAAACTGGGCAGAGGTCTATAAAGAAAATGATATAAACTACATATTTAATTCCTTCCATGAAACATTTCTCCACCACTTCAATACTGCATTTCCACTGAAATCCAAAAAAATCAGAAAAAAAACACACAAACTCATGGGTAACAAAAGGGATAAGGATTTCCAGCAAATAAAAGTGTGACTTAAAAAATCACATGAAACACCATGAAGTCAATGATCAGCTTAAGTCATACTGTAAGACCTATTTTGCAATCTACAGAAAAGTAATCCAACAAGGAAAAAATTATACAATGATAAATTTATGAAGGCTTGTGGACAGTTGTAAAAAACGAAACAAACAGTAAGCAGCATGTTATAAACAAAACATTAAAACTAAACCTAAATGATGAAGTTACATCAGATCCCCAAAAAAATAGTAAATGGTTTTAATGACTATTTTAGCAAAATAGCAGAAAACCTGATAAAGAAAAACTGCCACAGACCAAATACTAAACACCAAACACTAATAGAAACCATACCATTACAGGCATCAATGTTTCTTCACATAGTCTCCAATACTGAAGTACTTACAGCTATAAAAGGATTAAAGAATAAGTACTCCAGTGGCAGTGACAAGATTCCTGATTTAATTGTAAAGAAATGTGGAGAATCCATTGTAGAATCCCTAACCCACATAATAAATGCATCCTTTACAAATGGAGTTTTCCCTGACCTACTAAAGACTTCTAAAATTACCACACTTCACAAAAAGGGCGCTAAAAATGATGTAGCCAATTACAGGCCCATAGCACAACTCAGCTCATTCTCAAAAATATTTGAAAAATTATTTTACACCGGATTGGAAGACTTTACTAATAAACTATCCTTATTAACAAAACACCAGCATGGTTTTAGAAAGCAAAAGACAACTACCACAGTTATTCATGAGTATCTCAACAAAACCTTAAAAGCACTGGATAGTAAGGAAATCACTGCTGGTATTTTTTTAGATTTGTCCAAAGCCTTTGATGTAATTGACCATACTATACTCCTTAAGAAGTTAGCAAATAAAGATATAAGAGGAACTGCAAACAAATGGTTAGAATCTTACCTGTCAAACAGATTTCAAAAAGTTGAAATTAATTTTGAAAAAAAGAATACAACCACCCATCAAACTACTATCCACTTCTCTGACACAATGCCTATTAGATATGGTGTGCCACAAGGCTCAATCCTGGGACCCATACTGTTTCTGCTATACATTGATGACATATGCATGAAGCTTGCTACAGGACATACCACACTATTTGCCGATGACACGAGTATACTAATAACAGGTACTGATACAGAGGACCACAACCAAAAAATTAAACCGCTTATGTTGTCACTGAGCAAATGGTTCAGCAAGAACAACCTGATTATAAATATGCAGAAAACAACATACATCAACTTCAGACTCTCATCCCAAAAACAAGAAATGCCCGATGTGTGTGGACTCTGTCAGGTTTCTTGGCACATGGCTTGAAGAAAATTTTAAGTGAGAGACTCACACAAATTATATCTCAAAAAAGCTATCAACTGTGTGTTTCATTTTAAGGATACTCAAAACATCAGTCACAAAATCTGTTCTCATATATGTATATTATGCTTATTTCCACTCTACATTACAGTATGGAATCATATTTTGGGGAAACTCACCTGGAGGTAGATATATTTTCAAAATGCAAAAAAAGGCTATACGCATAATATGTAACCTAAGACATAACGAATCATGCAGACAACACTTCAAAACAAATGACATTATGACACTGCCCTCTGCTTGCATTTATAATATCGTCTCATTTGTCAAGTCATACCTGTGAAACAATGACTGCACATTAAAATTCAATGGAGATATCCATAACTATGCAAAAAGGCAGCATATGATTCAGTCCAGAACTACCTGCTACCAAAACAGTGTTTTAAATGTTGGGATACAAATGTATAATAATTTACCAAATGAAATCAAAGCAACAAAGAACACAAGACCCTTCACACATAAGTTAAAAAAATATCTCTTGGACCATTGCTTTTATGCAGTTGATCATTTTTTTGAAAGGGGGTTAAAAATGTAAACAATTTTATGATAAATGTTCAATTAGGTCTGAAAATTATATACTGTGCATGTCTATGAAATATACTGGATTATTTTACTATTACATTTTATTGGCTGTTTGTATTTTATCATAGGACATTTGTATTTACTGTTTTGTTAAAGATAGATAACTTCCCCATTGCAAAATAATGTAAAATCAATTTATTAAAAGTTACTTGCAAATATGTTCTCTTGACCTGTCCAATATCATATGTACAACCGTAGAATTCTATGATTTGTATTAACTGTTTTGTTTAAGATAGATAATTTCCTTGCTACAAAATAATGTAATAATCAATTTGTAAAAATTACTTGTAAATAGTTCTCTTGACCTGTCCAATATCATATGTACAGCTGTAAAATACTATGATTGCCTGTATCAATAAAAATACAATACAATACAATACAATAAAACTAAAAACCAAGGAAAGCTTTCCTGCCGTCATTACTCAAAACAGGTTTCAAATTCTCGACAAAGTAGTGGAACAAGAACAAGTCCAGCCCATGCAAACTAGAAGTAATCCTTCAAGCAGCAAAAAAACTGTCAGTGATAAGCTCAGAAAACACCAAGTCCAAAACTCATGTGCAAAACGTGAAACTGAACATAAACAAACCGTCCAAGGAAATTGAATCTGAGAAAGTACATGCAAGAAATCGTCCCTAGAGAAAAACAGAAGAAACGACGAAAATAAGAAACACAAGCAGGGCCAGATTCTATTAAATGGAGACAGCCATGGACGTCAAATAGTGCAAAACATCGCAAATATGCAAGACAACTTTGCAGCAGTAGGCCATATCCAGCCTGGAGCCCCTCTTTCTGCTGTGGTGAAGCCGTGCATGCAGGACTGTGACTCCTTCTCATCCAATGACTGTGTCATTATTATGGGAGGTTCATATGAGTAGCAAGAAATCAAGCAAATGATGCAATTAGACATATGAAAATGGTACTGGGTAAGTTAAATTACACTAAAACAATTGTTGTCAACATTCCACAGAGGCATGATCTTATGAAACAGTCTATTGTGAACCAGGAAGTTCATAAAACAAATGATAGGATTAAAGCTCTATGTAGTAAATTTCAGAATGTGTCTCTAGTAGATGTCAGCTATCTAGAAAGGGAGCTACACACATCTCATGGTCTGCACATGAACAAAAGAGGCAAAAAGATTGTTAGTAGCAAAATGATTGAGGAAGTCAAGTGACATGTCCACAAAGTGATGAAAAGAAGTCCATTGCCATGGGATGGTACAACCCACCTCAACAAAACCTGCCACAACACCAGCCACCGCTGGCAAGCCAGGGAAACTTGTAAAGCGTGCTGGCCTCATTGCTAGTCCAAAATTATCCTCTAAGGTCCAGCAGGTAAAACTCAGCCTTAAAATCATACACCAGAATCTTGGTAGTTTTGGAAATAATCATAATGATTTAGATATAATTTCATGGATTGACAAACCCAATATATTAATTGTAACTGAACATTGGTACATTGAAGCTCTGATTAGCATTAGTCAACCACTGAGTATCAAATTCTGTACAGCCTTCAGTAGAAAAGACAAGATTGGAGGAGGTGTAGCAATTTTCACTGTAAATGAAAGTAATTTTAATGTTATTGATGTGAGTGCCTTCTGCTTGGAAGGAGTCTCAGAATTTGCTGCAATAAACCTGGGGTAGAGATAACATAACAGTTATCGATGTTTACAGGCCACCTGCAGCAAATACAGATACCTTTTTTGTAAATCTTTCTGACTTGTTTGTTATATATAGACACAACATTTTCTGGGCCAAATAGACATGTAAATATTATAGTTACAGGGGATATAAATATAGATTTATTAACAAATGATGTCAGCACCAAAAAGTTACATCACCTGTGTGATGAATTTAACCTGACCCCACTCATTTGGGAACCCACTAGAGAAACTGGCAATAGTAAAACATGTCTTGGCAACATAATAACAAACATGACCCACCTATCCCACAGTGCATCGGTTTTAAAACTAGCCATCTCACATCACCATGCAGAACAGCTTAAATTGGAGCTCCATGAGGCCCCCACTGTCAATACAAAGCAACAGTTTGTAACTAAAAGAATAATGTATAATGACACATAAATAGACTAAACTGCATGCTAGCACAAATAAAATGGTTTGAAAATAATAGCTATTCATATAATAGCTTTGCTGCTAACTTCTATTACTGCTTTGACACCACATGCCGAGATGTAATCACAAAAAGAAACAAACAAAAAATATAAACAAATATATTTGGGTACATAGTAATGTCACTGAAGTGAGGGAAAAATTAAAACTACTCCACAGTGCAATGCTGAATAATAGAGATTCCTGAGCTAAAGGAAGCCTTCAAAATATATCAAGCACACTATAAGGACTTACTCACACAGACCAGGAGCAACTATGTTGCAAATAAGCTCCAAAACTCACACAACATAACTGCTGGCATCTGGGCAGTCATAAACAGCTTTAGAACCTGCAATGACAAATCCTGTATGGACTTTACTATTAACCACAATGGCATGCTCATAAAAGACCAACTGGAAATTTTAAATATTTTTAATGAATATTTTTCTTCCGTAGGGGAAGCCATAAATGACAAACATAAAAACATGCACTACAGTTTTAAAGGTAATACATGTGACCATAGTACATATCTAGCCCCCATAAACTGTGCAAAAATAATGGGCATCATTAGCTCTCTAAAACCCTCTAATTCAGCTGGGCATGAAGGCCTAAATATTAATGTTTTAAAAGCTGGTAGCCAAAATGTCTCTGTACCTCTGTCTGTAGCAGTCAACAATGTAATAGAATCAGGCACCTTTCCAGACAGACTAAAAATAGCACAGGTAACACCCATTTTTAAGAAAGGTGACAACAACAAGATAGAAAACTACAGACCAGTCTCAATCCTTCCTGTCTTTTCCAAAATAGTTGAGAAAGTTATATACAACAGGATTATAAACTTTCTTAACAAACACAACCTGATGTTCGAAAATCAAAATGGATCCCTAAAAGGTAAATTAACTATCACCGCAGCTGCTCAACTAATTGAAGAGGTGTTAGGGAATATCGAAAGCAAGGAACATGTGGCAGGTGTATACCTAGACCTGGAAAAAGCCTTTGATTGTGTGAATGTTGACATCCTATTAGGCAAGCTATGGAACGTGGGCATTAGAGGTGCTGCTTATGACCTAATAAAGTGTTATATGTGCAATAGAAAACAGTTTGTTCCACTTAAAACGGAAAGTGGTGTCTACAAATCAGACATCACTTGCATAAAATATGGCATGCCCCAGGGCTCGGTGTTGGGCCCCCTTCTATTCTTGATCTATGTAAATGATATTAAATACTGTACTATAAATTCCAAAATTGTTCTGTATGCGAATGACACACCCATTGTGTGTAAAAAGGAATCATGTAATGAAATAGGGGCCGAGTGTAATAATGTGACAAAAAAAATTGTTCAATTTTTTAAATGAAAGCCACTTAAATGTAAGCACCAGTAAAACATGTTTGGTGGAGTTTAACAAAAGTAGTTTGAATAATGAAATTAAATTATACATTGGCAACAAATTGGTAAAGAAAGAGTCTAGTGTAAAATTCCTCGGCGTAACAATCCAAAGCAACCTGAAATGGGACACACATATTGATTCCCTAGCAACTAAGTTGTCAAAAAATATATTTGCAATCCTAAAGACTGCATACTATGCTCTTTTCTCCTCTCACTTGAACTACGGTATTGAAATTTGGGGGGCAACAACCAAAGCTAATCTAGATAAGCTACTCATTCTTCAAAAAAGGGTTGTGAGAATAATCTGTGGAGCAAAATATAGGGAATCTTGTCGCAACTTGTTTCTAACAACAGAGGTGTTAATTGTTATAAACACATACATTCTAAAAGTCATATTGCTTGTGAAAAGACTGCACCCAAACACTTATTCAGATTTCCACCAGTACAATACTAGAAATAAAGAAAGATTTTACACTGGCAGCCACAGAACAGCACTTTACGAAAAGGGGCCTCAGTATGCAGGTATAAAATTAGCCAATGCACTGCCTAGTGCAGTCATGGCTCTTCCTACAATTAAACTGAAACATCACCTTAAGAAATTTTTAGTAAAACGCCCTTTCTACACTTTATACACATTAGAGAAGTACCATACTTATATGAAGAACAACAAATGCTTTGTGAAATTATGTGAATAGAAATCAGTAAACATATTATTGTAATTTCGTTGTAAATTATTGATGTATTCAGAAGAACATGTCTTGTGTATTGTACAAATAACTTTAATCATTACTGCATTTGATGTTGAATAAAGCTATCATTATTATATTATTATGGTCTATCGCCACTAGTCAACTGTGCAACATGAATAAGCACACATTCATTATCTACCATTGATCATGTAGATACAGATGTAGGAAGAGAAAACTGTGAAGTACTTTTCAAAAATCTGGGACTGTCTGACCATCTATGTCAGATTATAAAAGTAAAAGCTTGTATAAAAAAAGGAATCAAAACTGCATGTATATAAAAGAGTCTACTCTGCATCAGCTTTGCAAGAGTTTTCCTTAAAGTTAGCACATGGAAGTTGGGAAGGAGTATAAATAGAAACTAAACTGAATACCGTATTTACTCGAATCTAAGCTGCACCTGAAAAATAAGACTCGAAATCAAGGGGAAAAAAATTTCCTGAATCTAAGCCGCACCTGAAATTTGAGACTCGAAATTCAAGGGAGAGAAAAGTTTTAGGCCGCACCTCCAAATCAAAACAAAGCTGGTCCATTGTAATATGAGACACAATTTAGGTCGAATGAATGACGATACAGCTACAGTAGTTTGGTTCGAGTCGTACGTAAGCTTAGCAGTTAAGCTTTACCAGGTAGTCATTGCTATGCGTCAGGCGCTCCGTCCGTATTTATACGGGTACCCTTCCTTTTTCATGTGCTTCGTCTGGTTTGAATCGATTGCTTATTTTTCTTTGATCTGATAAGTGCTGTTCTCTTTGTTATAGGTGTTCACGTCACTCTAAAATGAAAATGCGTTATTGTACTGTGTCATGCATTGTTTGTCGCATTCTGATAATGTGTGTTTACGATCTGTCGCCGCTCGCGGCATGGCTTCTTTCGCGTGTGCTACCACCGCTTACGATAAAAAAAAGAGAGGAATTGTCTCATTAGCGAAACAATGGCAAGAGACTGCTATTTGTTGTTACTTACACTGCTACTTTCTTTGTAATGATCAACAAGAACCAAATAATAGACTGTGTACGATAGAAGATGTTCTGAACGAGAGTTTAGCAAAAAATTTTCTCCGTTTGAAAATCTTTGCAGGCGCCTCTTTAGTACATTACATTCTGCAGAGAAATTAGAGTCATCTTAGATTTAAAAATCTAGTCAATTGTCGTGCTTTATTTCTGACTGTAGCATTATTAGGCATAAGAATAATATGAATATAAACATGACCCACGTTTGCTGTTGTCCCACTCTAGTTTCGTAGTTTTATTAGGCAGACAGGATTTAAATGAGATAGCAGCAAACACGAAACAATACACGGCAAAATGTTTATATTCGTATTATTCTTATGGTGAAGAGAATACTGCATGTGATTCACAATTCATAAAATTTCCTATTAGCAACCATCTCTTCTCACAGGTAGGAAATAATTCAGAACATAGAGTCGGTCATATTGACGAGCAGAGTTGGCCATATTGACAAACATTCCAAACAGTCTTGCCAGTCGGATTTTCATAGTACATCGAAATGCTGCTACATTCGAAGATGAGCAATATGGAATTTGTATTTACTTCATTGGATAATGTATGAAAATGCAGTGGTCGAAACTCGGGGCAGAGAAATAAGCTCGTCTCCCACCTCCTTTTTTTAAATTTGTTTACTGATGCAGAGGATTTGGTGCCTGTATTTATCTTTGAGCCTACAAAGCATGCCTGTGTAGTGCTACATATATTCGACGGCATAAGTTAATTGTGGCAGCACCCACCAACATTTTTCAGAACTTCCGCTTGCTTTGCACTCGATTCTAAGCTGCAGGCGGTTTTTTGGATTACAAAAACCGGAAAAAAGTGCGGCTTAGATTTGAGTAAATACGGTAATTAACCAATACAGAAGCATACAGCAAACTCAATGGTATTGCTTCCAACTACTGAGGAGGAAATATGCAATGTTGTAAGGCAATTAAAGAACAAAAACTCTGCAGGTTTAGATGAAATCCCAATATGTGTGCTGAAAAAATGCATAAACGGTATCAAAGATCCACTAACAGAAATCATAAATGAATCCTTCAAAACTGGTTGCTTCCCTCACTATCTGAAGCATGCCAAAATTTTACGAGTTCACAAGAAAGGTGACATAGAAAACATTGAGAACTACAGACCAATAGCCGTACTGTCATGCTTTTCCAAAGTGATAGAAACAATAATGAAAAACAGGCTTTTGAGCTATCTAAGTAAATTAAACCTCCTCTACAATGACCAGCATGGTTTGAGTCCTGGCAGAGGTACAGAATCTGCAATAGCACAATTTACAAAAACAATTTTAGAAGAACTAGATGAGAACAGCTATGTAACTGGCCTTTTCTTAGACCTGTCTAAGGCATTTGATACAGTTGACCACCAGAAGCTGTCACATAAATTAGAGGCACTAGGAGTAAGGGGAGTGGTTCTCAAATGGTTTCGTTCGTATCTAGAAAACAGAGTACAGTCAGTTGAGATCACACATGTCTCCAGTGGATCAAAGTACATTGAGAAACATATATCTGATCCACAATATATCAATATTGGGGTCCCTCAAGGAAGTGTACTAGGCCCTGTATTATTTCTGGTGTATATAAATGATTTCCCGCAGCATTTCAGCCATGGAGAGAAGATATTGTTTGCGGATGACAGCAACATAGTAATCACCAGTAAGACACCAGCACAAATGTTGGAAAATTCTATTGAAGTGCTGAGGGATGTTCACAAATGGTCTCGGTAAAACAAAGTAACCCTCAACATAAAGGAAACAAATACAATATGCTTTAGAATGAACAGAAAACAGAGTCCCTTAAATTTAAAACTAGATAACATCTCCATAGATGATGTACATACAACAAAATTCTTAGGGTTGCACATTGACAGCCAAATGAAGTGGAATGAACATGCTATGAAACTCTCGAAAAAGATATCCACAACATATTATGCACTTCAGAGTCCTTGTATCCACAAGCAGTAGTGAATGTTTGAGAACTGTATACTTTAGTTATGTTCATTCAATAATCGGTTATGGTATTATTTTCTGGGGAAACAGTGCTCATAATTTACAAACAGTATTTAAAATGCAAAAGAGAGCAGTAAGAATTATAACAAAAAGCAGTAAGCGGGCCCACTGCAGAGAACTTTTCAAAATGTTAGAAATTCTAACTGTTCCTTGTGAATTTATATTCCAAACCATAGTGTACATCAAGAAAAATATAGAAAATTATAGCACAAATAGCGGTTTTCATAACTATAGTACAAGAACAAGTCACTGTCTACACCCAGACAGGAAGAATAAACATAAAACTCAAAATAGCTTCTTGTATGAAGGTGTAAAACTGTATAATAAACTGCCACAGAAAATAAAAGAAGCAGATAACATGTACTGCTTTAGGAAGAATCTTTAATTGTTTCTGCAGGAACACTGCTTTTACACTATAAGTGAATTCCTTAGTACAAAATGATTGTAAATAACTTTTGATTCACAATATTTTGATAAGGAGAAAAAATGATTGTAGATAACTTATATGTCACAATGTTTAACTACATGTAACAACAAATTGTGTAAATATATTAATGTACGCAACTGACAACATCCATACATTTTAAAATGTCCACGGATGGCTAAATAAATAAATAAATAAAATATAAATACTAGCATTAGTTATTCTCTGTCTGTTGTGATATGACTTGCATACTGTCATGGCACTGATTTATTGCTCCCTGTTGCAGTTCTTTACAGATTACTACTGTGTTGCCCAGGGAGCAGTGTTAACTGTATGAAATACCGTCCTCTGTAATAAAACCTGGGTAGGAAGCATACGATAGACATTCTGCATATCTCTCCTGAGCCTCTTTCAGTTCTTCTGTTATATCATCTATCTAATCTACCCTAACTTTATGGCTTAATGCATCAGCATTTTGGTGCAAACAGCCTGATTTGTGGCATACCTCAAATTATGATAGTTTTAATATCCAATGAGTTAAATGCCTATTGGGGTCCTTTAGACTCAGCATCCACAAGAGGTTGGCATGGTTAGTGACCACAGTGAATTTTTGCCCATACAAATAGCAATTAAAATAGCTCACTCTAAAAATAAATGCTAACAGTTCCTTCTCACTGATACTGTAATTATTTTCTGTTGGGTTCATCTGCCTTGAAGCATAACCCACAGGTCTTTCCTCATTCCTGACTAAGAACAGTCTCAACAGCATAATCTGAGGTGCCAATAGAAAGGATTAAAGGTTTCTCAGAATCCAGATAGATCAGCAGGGATGAAATTGCCAAAAAAATCCATAATTTTCCTCATAGATGCCTCCCAGTCCTCTGTCCATTCAAGCACAGTGCCTTCCTTCAACAATTTTATTAATGGTTTAGCTACCATAGCACAGTCCTTCACAAGATAACAGTAACAATATTATGAAAGGAATAGTTGCTACTCATCATATAGAGGAGATGCTGAGTTGCAGATAGGCACAACAAAAAGATTGCCACAAAATGAGCTTTTGGCCACCAAGGCCTTTGTTGAAAGAAGACCACACCAAACACACACACACACACACACACACACACACACACACACACACAAACGCAACTCACATACACGTGACTGTGGTTGTGTGTATGAATAGTGTTTACTCATGTGTGTGTGTGTGTGTGTGTGTGTGTATGTGTGTGTGTCGGGAGGGGCGGGGTAGGGGGGGGGGGGATTTTTTGACAGCATTTTTGCTTTGCCTATCTGTGACTCCACATCTCTGCTGTATTCGCTACACATACAAAAGATTGCAACTCTTTAACACTTGTGTGAGCTGGGGAATTCTCAGTTGCTTCTGTCAACCTTGAGTGTGGCTTAACCCAACTTAAACCAGTAATACGTCATAGGTATTGAACTGAGACTGTGCAAAAGAACATGTCTCTATCTTTAATTTTAAATGTGCACTCTGTAACCTTGAAAATACATTTCTTAGTCTTCACATGTTCCTCAATAGTTTTGGAAAAAATTATATCATCTGAGCACACAAGATATATTAGAGGTTTCAAATCTCTCAGCAGCATGTCAGTGAATCTTTGAAAAGTGGGAAGCTTGTTCCTTAGACCAAATGGAATGTGTAAAAACCCGTACAAACTGGGAGGAACCAAAAACGCTGCTTTGGTTGATCTCTTGGTGAAATCAGAATTTGGGGATTGCCAGAATACATGTCAAGGTTTGTAAAATACCTACTATTCTCTAGTTCAATCAATGATTCTTCAACACAGGGAAGAGGATGAGTATAACGTGTTATCAGCTAATTTACCATATGGTACGTTTTTTTTTATCCCAGTGATTGACTTTCTGGGTACCATGACAATTGGTGATGACCAGTGTCTTGCAGGATGTGAGCTATCCCTGCAGCCAATTGTTGTTGAAAAGTATCTTGAGCAACAAATTGTAGATGAACTGGTAGTCTGTACAGTTTCTAAACAATAGGTTTAGCATCTCCCATGGGGTTTTGTGCTGTATAGTGCCAGTGACTGCAAATACTTAGTTGTTTGAATAACCATACATATTTCTTTAAAACTTAGTACAAAAGATTTCACTTTGACTTCTCACATAACTGCCATTTCAGTAGATCAAATTTGCACAAGTTGTCCTAAGTGGCAACTGCTTGCTTCTCTTACCCTGCTGGTGATTAGGCATCCCACAATGCTGACATTGCATCTCAGCCACAAAAACATGGTGAGATTTACTGTTTCACAATGGAGTACAAACAAACTGTTCTCCTCCTGATGCTACAAGGCTAAACTTACAGCTTCATGCAAGGAAGCAGTAGAGGCCACTTTCACTTCACTAGCAATCTGTGGGTTTATTACACAAATGAATCCATCACTAGCTCTGGTTTCAGCCTCTTCAAGTTATACTTCATTAACACAGCATTTGTTCACAATACATATATCCAGCAGTATACAGTGAGTATCTGATCGGCAAAAGTCTCAAAGTTTTCACTGGTTTTTTGTCATAACTTAAACAAATAGTCTCTGTAATAACTAGCTCTTGTTTGTCAGAGTGGCGCTCTGCTAACCCCCTTGCCAACATATCAGCTGATTTCAAATAGTTGTATGTAATACCTGGTGTCCCTCCATCAATGATGCTCTGGAAGTGTGTCCCCTATCAGCAGTACCCTGTGTGGGATTGCTGTTCACAAGAACAGTGAGAAATTAAAAGAGAAATTAAAAATTTTAAATTTCACTAAACCTTCCAAAAAACACTTGCACTCAGTCTGACTGCCCACCAAGCACAGGACTGAAAGAACATATAGGTTGCTGCGACGGATTCAGAAGCATCCAGAAATAGATAATTTGGTAATGGAGGAAATGTGGTTGTACAGGGAAATCAAGACATGGAAACAATGAGCAGGTTCAAGTGGATGCAGAGAGGTGGAAAGATTTGGACAGGAGAGACTGCTGCAAAGAGCTGCATGAAACTAATCTTTGGACCAAAGTGAGCTCTCTCAAGCCAGTATATTTTTAAAACTTGAAAAAAAAGAGAAATAATAAGCAAATTAGGAAGTTCTAAGTAAATTGATAATTTAAACTACAAAAACAGTATAACTGACCCCTTAAAAGATTTAGATTCAGCTACCAGTACCCAATGTGCTTTGAGTCAACATAGATACAACACAAAAAAAATCTGTTTTGTGTTCTCCATTCCACCTGTTGTGATATGCAGTGTGATTATCATTGAGAATATAGCATTTCAAGTCCTCAGTCATGGATTAACCCTGAGGTATGTCCTGATCTCAAATTGCACCTTCGGCCTCAAAGGTCGCCCAATCTCGGAGCTTTTTTTTGCGAGGGTGGGATTGTTAAGCACTCTTGTCTTTGTGTTTTCCCTTACATCAACTTCTAACAGCCATGTACCGCAAGTCTTTACAGGAATGGAAGGTTCCAAATGACTGGAAAAGAGCACAGGTAGTTCCAGTTTTCAAGAAGGGTTGTCGAGCAGATGCGCAAAACTATAGGCCTATATCTCTGACATCGATCTGTTGCAGAATTTTAGAACATGTTTTTTTCTAATGTATAATGTCACTTCTGGAAACCCAGAATGTACTCTGTAGGAATCAACATGGATTCCGGAAACAGCGATCATGTGAGACCCAACTCGCTTTATTTGTTCATGAGACCCAGAAAATATTAGATACTGTTTCCCAGGTAGATGCCATTTTCCTTGACTTCCAGAAGGCATGCAATACAGTTCCACACTGTCATCTGATAAACAAAGTAAGAGCCTACGGAATATCAGACCAGCTGTGTGGCTGGATTGAAGAGTTTTCAGCACATAGAACACAGCATGTTGTTCTCAATGGAGAGACGTCTACAGACGTTAAAGTAACCTCTGGCATGCCACAGGGGAGTGTTATGGGACCATTGCTTTTCACAATATATATGAATGACCTAGTAGATAGTGTCGGAAGTTCGATGTGGCTTTTTGTGGGTGATGCTGTAGTATACAGAGAAGTTGCAGCATTAGAAAATTGCAGCGAAGTGCAGGAAGATCTGCAGCGGATAGACACTTGGAGCAGGGAGTGGCAACTGGCCCTTAACATAGACAAATGTAATGTATTGCGAATAAATAGAAAGAAGGATCGTTTTTGATTATATGATAGCAGAACAAACATTGGTAGCAGTTACTTCTGGGAGTATGCATACGGAATGATTTGAAGTGGAATGATCATATAAAATTAATTGTTGGTAAGGCAGGTGCCAGGTTCAGATTCATTGGGAAAGTCCTTAGAAAATGTAGTCCATCAACAAAGGAGGTGGCTTACAAAACAATCGTTCGACCTATACTTGAGTATTGCTCATCAGTGTGGAATCCGTACCAGGTCGGGTTGACAGAGGAGATAGAGAAGATCCGATCAACAGCAGCGCATTTCATCACAGGGTTATATGGTAAGTGTGATAGCGTTACAGAGATGTTTAGCAAACTCAAGTGGCAGACTCTGCAAGAGAGGTGCTCTGCATCGCGGTGTAGTTTGCTGTCCAGGTTTCGAGAGGATGCGTTTCTGGATGAGGTATCGAAGATATTGCTTCCCCCTACTTATACCTCCCAAGGAGATCACGAATGTAAAATTAGAGAGATTCAAGCGTGCATGGAGACTTTTCGGCAGTCGTTCTTCCCACGAACCATACGTAACCGGAACAGGAAAAGGAGGTAATGCAGTGGCACGGAAAGTACCCTCCGCCACACACCATTGGGTGGCTTGCAGAGTATAAATGTAGATGTAGATGGATGAACCATGATGCCACAGAGCAGCAGTGATTGCAGGAACTCCAGGCACGTTCACAAGCGAATGGGGAAAGTTTGGCTGGTGTCTCGACGTTTGTCATGCATCCAGTGGAGGGTCCACTGAACATTTGTAAAGGGTAACTGTAAACTTCCATCCTCAGTTTTCACAGTTTCTAACTCACAGTTTAACAAAAACTGACATTTTTAGCACACAGAATGAACATATGATTAGTGAGCCTGAACAGTTCAAATTCTTAGGCATTCAGATAGATTTGACATGGAAAGCCCATATTCAGGATCGTGTTCAAAAACTAAATGCTTTTTCATTTACCATTAGAACAGGTGCTGAAATAAGTGATAGCTCAAGTGAAAAACCAGTCTACTTCACTTATTTTCATTCCCTTATGGTATTTTTTTTGGGGTAACTCGTCTAATTCAATAAGGTTATTTTTGGCTTGGGAAGGGTGGTTCGAGCAGTATGTGGTGTAAATTTGTAAACCTCTTGTCAACCCTTTTTCACAACTCTGGGAATTCTTTGTTATTAACAATATCAGCTTATTCCCAAGAGTAGCAGTTCTCACTCAGTTAATACAAGGCAGAAATCCAAACTGATTTTTGAATGTACCCCTTTGACCCTTGTGCAGAAAGGTGTGCACCATTCTGGTGCAACCATTTTCAGTAAGTTATCACAAGAATCCAAAAATCTTAACAGTAATACATGTACTTTCAAGTCCAAAGTCAAAACTGCAGAGTTCCCCCCTGGATCACTCTATTCTGTCAAGGAACTTCGGGAAGAATTAAAGAAATTGAGCTAATTCCTGTGATACATTATTGATTATGTTTATTTATTAAACTTACAGCTTGTTGTCTGTGTAGGATTCATATAATTTTATTTTATCTGTTTTTACTCTTCTGTTATAATTTCATGTACTGACTCATTCCATGACCGTAGAGACTTGCTCCTCAATTTGATCCTACAGTACATGACATACAAAATAAGTAAACAAAAATTTAGTAGTTAAATGTACCCCTAGGTTGTATGTTAATTCATGTAAAAGATATACCCTCATAAATCAGATGGGTGTTTTGAAAATAAACACTTTGTAGTCCTATGCATAAGTTAAAATACACCCCAAATTTCTATTTTCATCCATGTTGCATGTTGTCTTATGAAACTGTATTAAAAACTCTTCTTTTCCACATATGGAGGGGACTTGTGCATTTGATGTCAATTTTTGTAGCTCAAATGTGTTAATTCTGTGCATTCACATTGTTAATGCGTTAGGACTGGCCAGGAGGGGAAAGCGGTAGGCACCCATTGAGGTGAAGAATAAAACATTGTTTAACCTGAGTGAAGTTTTAATGCCGTAAAGAAAGGCAGGCGTGGAGAAGCTGCCGAGACTGAATGGGCAGCTGCCCAAGAGAGGAGGTGAGGAGGCATCTGATCGGTTTAGAAGCTGCCAGCAGGAGAGAGCGAATGGTGTGTCCCCTCCCGACAGCTGGCCGCGGTTCAGCCTCCACTTGACCACCTACAAGCCTCCCTATTGGTCGATCAGGTTGTAAGATGCACAGTTCAGTAGCGTTACCTCATCACCAACACGTGAGTTTAGCTGCTGATGGTTCAATATGTGAGTTTCAGGGTGGTTCTATCCGGTTCTGGGCAATGGGACAGAGGCTGTAGCTTACTACCAGGCAGAAGGCACTGACAAACATAAAGTGAAAAAATAAAAATCAAATTTTTATATTGATAAACCCATTCAGTAAAGGCCCCCTACTGTACAATGTATTCACAAAGTTAGAACCACGACTCATTAGGTTAGTACCAGTCACTGAGGTCTTCCTCGTGTGACATTAAATATGACAGAAAGTTACATGTTTTCTTTAGTCTTCAGGTAGTAGCTCTTGTTAGTTGGTGTGGTTCAGGCTTTTGACTGTTCCAGAGATTATATTTGCAACAACCTACTATGTTGTGGAACATTTCAGATGGTTCACAAATAAGATACATTTTCTCTGTCAACACTCAGCTTCACTTTTGCCATTTGCATAAGAAGATTTTTGCTTTAATCACACTTTACAACAAAATTTGGTAAATGTGGCCAAGCCATATACACAAGCATACCCACCAATGGTGCACAATATGATAAAAACTTAAGTGCAGATCACCTACTACTGTTACTCTCAGAAAACTGGTGCATAACTGCAGTGAGGTTTTTGTTTTATTCAGTGACATTATCTCCCAAACACATGATCAGTAATTGTATGCCATTAACTTTTCTCTCTTTCCCCACTGAATTTAGGTTATGAAAACTAATTTACCACAGCATGCATGATGACTCCTACTGAACATAATGATGCCGTGATTTATCACCAACTGCAAATGATCTGTGTATGCAGGTATGTAAAGCCACTTTTTTGAAGGTACTTCAGTCTCACCTTGGCTGTTAAAGCCACAATAAACTCAGAGATGAGTGTAGCATTAGGGATGGAGTAGATGACAAGCATGTGAATATTGTATGCCAGTGGATCCCACCCCCAGGTAATTATCCCCTAGGAGGTAAAATGAAATTTTCTAACAGAGTAAAAACAAAAAAGGTTTGATTATGATTTAGTCAAATATCTAAATTATCCTCTAACAATAATATCTAATATCACTGTTTTGGTAGACTCTAATATTTAATGGATCATCATCAGT
This sequence comes from Schistocerca piceifrons, assembly GCF_021461385.2. Classification (NCBI taxonomy): domain Eukaryota; kingdom Metazoa; phylum Arthropoda; class Insecta; order Orthoptera; family Acrididae; genus Schistocerca; species Schistocerca piceifrons. The sequence continues at coordinate 566,671,441 of NC_060143.1, forward strand.
GTCACTGCTACATGATTTTTAATGTTATATACCCATGTTCTGCCTTGTCCTGGTCTCAGGCTTTTTGTATTTCTTGGAATCCATGAAAGAACTTCCCTTGACCATCTACCAAAAAGCAACCAGGCTACATGTACCACCTACCTCCTTTAGTGCAATCAGAGTTTCACTTTCCACTGCAGAATGTTCCCTTTGGAGCTCTCCACCAGTTACCAAGCAGCCTCTCCCCCCCCCCCCCCCCCCTTCAGCTAATCAGCTAACACCATCACATATTTAAAGACCACATCTCACTATCACACATCAAAGCTGGTAACATGCTCAGGCTGTGATCTTTGGGTTTCAAGCACTCCTGTGGATATACAAACTTGTTGTCATTGGACAATAATGCTATATGCCCATTTTACTTCATTGGTTATCAAGGGTTGCATGTCTGTGGTTCCCCTACACATCTGAGGTTATCTTAACTTTATAAATAACAGTCAAGAATGTTGAATAATCTTTGTTTATTGTTCAGTAAAAAAAAAATAGTATGGTGTTCTGAAATACCCTACTGCCTCAGTGATGCCACTTTCACCCTATGCAAAAACAATACAGTACCATTTTGAAAACCTGTACGCCAGTAGCTATTAAACCATCTGCTAGCTACACTCAGAAATATCAGTTTCAAGACTCCCACCACAACAGACCAAGTGACCCCCCTCACCTTCATCTGAGCCTAATTAAGTAGATACAGGGAGAGAGATCGATAAAGGCTGGATAATTTCAAACTTTACATAGTGGTGAAGGTGTCTGTTATGTTACGTCAGAACCAACTGTTATTACATAGAATTTCCATTATGATGAACCATGCTGTTTTCATGTAAAGCCACTGATTTGGAATAGACAATTGATCTCAAATTTTTGGAAAGTGCTGCTAGTTCAGTAGAATTGTATCACACCAGTATGTGGCGATTAAAAGGGATTGGTGGTATTATTGGCTTTGGAGATCATTTGATAAAGTAAAGCCCATATCACTCAGGGAAAGATTTGCTATAAGCTTACTTGCTGGTTTGCACAACTCCCAAGCAGGCATCATCATCTGCAAGCCGGATACATACTGTCATTTACATACTTGCAGGACTAGTTTGACAAGAATGGGTCACATAGTCAGTTGTAGCCTTATACTAAGAACAATCCCAGCATTTGCCTGAAGAGGTAAATCATGGAAAACCGAAATCAGTATGCCCAGGTGGAGATTGGACACTTTGCCCTCTCAAATCAAAGGCCAGTGTGTTTAAAACAGTGCTCCCCATTCGATTTGTCCCTAGTGTACAATACTGCTTTACACAGAAATTATTTAACAACATAAAAGGCTAGTGCTACACTGTTCATTCATTCCTCACTGCACACAACACACATTGTTTCAATACTAATCAAATTATCAGCTGATTGGAGAAGCTTAGTGGCAATGCCTGGTTTGCATTTTGTGTACCACTACTTCCCATTGCTAACCTAAAAAACTGAGTCTGCATCCATCTATAATGAGTGCGATGCTGGACTCACAAAGGCATTAAGGTGTTGGTGTTATACACTGGACAGCTTTGGTCCTAAATTTTTCCAGAAAAAAGAAACATGAAGTAAAACACAGTGTGAAAGTGTTACATGAAACAATATGTTTTATTCTTGTTATTATTATTATTACTATTATTATTATGTATCACAATTTTTTCAAAAACCCTACTCTGTATTATCTAAGTGATCATTCATCATGTAGAAAGTATTGCTTAAAAGGTATTTTTAACTGCCATTTTGTTTGTATTAGTATTGTCTTTAAACTCCCTGGAAATTTACTGTACAGTTTTATTCCTTGGTAGAAACTGCTGTTTTGAGTTTTACATTTATTCTTTCCTGGTAAATATAAGCTCCATCTACCTCTTGTTTTGTGATCATGGGCACTGCTGTTTGTGCAATAATTATCAACTATCAATGGCTTTTTCCCAACTGATTGGTAAATGTACTTGCATGGTGTAATTAAAATCCCCCGTTTTTGTTATTATTCTTATGGCTCTTTTCAGCAGCTTAAAACTATGTTCACACTACATGCATTTGTTCCCCAGAAAAGACTTCCATAGCTAACAACTGAGTGTACATATGAATAGTATGTAACTAAAAGGAACTGGCTGTTACACATTGGTAACAGGCCTATAAGGGCATAAAATGCAGATGACATTCTGTTAGCAAATATCCTTGTGTGTTCTCACCATTTGATCTGAGAATCAGTATTCATTCATTGGAATTCTGTGTTTGTCACACAATTTATAGATGTGCCTTCTATATATAATTTCACAGTGTCATTTTTCCCTCTTCAAACTGAAATTCGTGGCATTTGTTTTCTTCATTTTCAGTGTCACATAATCGCATAGTGACAAATTGTAAACTTCCTTGAGGGTTTCATTTGCTTTTTCTGGAAGAAATTATCTTTTTTCTTCAGTGGCTACAATATTGCTGTCATCAGCAAAAAGGATTTTTTCTCCATGACTAACACTATTGAGAAAGCCATTACTGTATATCAGGAACAGTAATGGCCCTAATGCACTATCCCGAGAAACTCCTATGTTAATGTATCTTGGTTCTGATGACTATTTTACTAAAACTTCAGAGTGACTTGATGTATGTGTTTTGTCTTCATTTTGTACCCTATCTGCTAGGTACTATCAGAACTAGTCATTAACTACATGTCTTATTCCTAACACCTCTAGTGTATTTAGTAGAATCTTACGTTCAGCGGTATCAGAAGCCTGGAAAGATTTAAAAACATGCCTCTGACACAGTCATCTTTTTCAAGAGCATCAGGTACCACTTTTGTGAATTCTATTTATGCTGAGTCACTACTTGTGCCACTTTGAAGCCAAACCGTGATTCAAGTCAAAGGTTATGTTTATTGAAGTAATGCATTAATTTGGCTTTCATAATTGAGTCTATTAGTTTTGAGAATATCATTGCAGGGAGTTCTGCATATTTGCTGTGATAGCCACAGTATTGTTAGCCTTGTAGGCATCACTGACTAATACAAGTCCTATCTGCATCTGACATCATTGTCTGGAAGCTGGGTCTCAGGGTGAATGCTCGTTAACCTGTGAGACAAAACAGAATGCCACTTGCCTGCCAGCTGCTATGCAATCATTTGCAAACAGTCTTAAATTCCCTTTTTGGTTAAAAAAATGAGTCTTTGGTATCTTGTAGCCTCATTCATCTGCTTCACGATGAACTACCTGTTGTTTTGTTAATGCCTGATAATTCAACATTAAGTAACATACTGCAAGAAGTTTGACTACTTTGCACTTAAAAACAAGTGTAACTATGAGTTTATGTTATGTCATATAGTGTTGCATACAAAATATGGAGGAGATCTACATGTGCCTACATCTCGAGAAAATGTGTCATCTGTAACTAACTTGCATCCTATTGCATGTGCAAATGTTACCATGAGTATGAAATATTCATAACATTCCAAACAGCATGCAAACAATTTGAGATAGCAAAAAGAGATTTTGGGCGATGACAGCATCCAAAGAGGAGAGTGTTTTGTCATATTGCTAATATGCGAAATGTAGTGATCAGCCATCATGTATGCATAACAGAGATTCTCTGTGATGGAACACTGTAATTGGTTAAACGGGAATTGCTGCATTTTGCAGCAACATATTTATATGAATAATTCATTATTTTCATAAAGTACTGAGCTGTCTTGCTCTCAGATGCTGGTTTAAAAAGTCACTGTTTCAAGAATCTGTTGTAATTGTAATTTTTATTATTGAGCTGAATCTTTGTAAACTCTTCTGTTTTTTGCCAAAATAAACAGATTTTAACATGGTAACAAGAGAAGTGTAGCTGTTTCTGAAACCTCACCACTGATGACACTTCTTGGAAGACAAAAGAGGAATAAAAAATCTGGGGAGAAAATGATCATTTTTATAGCAGTTTCAGCAGGATCGTGTAACCAACATTGTCTTTAGTAACACTGTGCAACAATGAAAATGTAAATCGAATGAAAGTAGCCAATTCCTATCAATTCTAATGTGCTGATCATGAATATCACAAAGACAATTCCAAATTAGCTCTAGTTTTCATTTTAAACTGTTTTATAATGGTGAGATAATTATACTCAGATTTTTATGTTAAGTTGGAAATCAAATGTTATAACGGTCTGTCAAAGTCATAATAACTAGAAACAATGGATTATATTATTGTCTGTAGTCTTACTTGTGTGCAATATTTTGGATATAAACATTTTGATACCAATTTTAGTTATCTTTTTGTCTCCCTCCTCTTCAACTTCAGTGACTTTATTAATGCATGTAATAATTTTAGCACATTTGTTTCCAGATTAACTACCAGTTGCTCAAGTTTACTGCTATTGAAGTGAACAAAAATGTCATGAGTTTGTGTTAACACTGCCGACACATTTTGCTATGTGTGTGGAGAAGTGACATTTGCTTCACAAAAACAGCAAATAACTCCATTGATTAAAAAAACTTACAGTTGTTATTTTGGGTGCAAAATAGGTGATCAGGATAAACCCTGGGCTCCACATGTGATCTGTAACACTTGTGCCAGCAACCTCAAGAATTGGATGCATGGGAAAGGACCTTCAATGCCCTTTGCAGTGCCCATGATCTGGCGTGAGCCAACTAACCATATCAGGGACTGCTACTTTTATATGGTTCCTCCTATCAAGAAGGATCTAAGAAGAAGAAGCAGACAGAGATCAATCCTAACATTCCATCTGCCATATGTCCAGTTCTACATGGGGGAGGATTGCCAATACCTGAACCACCGACAGAGTATGAGATTACTTCTCATGGGGATCCTGAATGTCCTGAACCATGAACTTTCTTCCAAATATATCATCACCTGATGATCCACAAAAATTGTCTCAAAATGAGTTAAGTGATCTCATTAGAGATTTGGAGCTCTCTAAAGCTAAGGCTGAGATTATAGTATCAAGATTGCAGCAGCACAATTTTCTGGAAAGCAATGTAAATGTTACGTTCTGCTATAGAAGAGAGCAACAATTCACTCCTTATTTTAATATGCAACGTAGTCTTGTGGCATATGTAGACATAAATAGTCCAATGAAGGCTCTCAGAATTAGGCCAATTACAACCCTGATGAGTGGAGACTCTTTATTGATGTGTCAAAGTTGAGCTTAAAAGCAGTGCTTTGACATATTGATAATGAGCTTCCTTCTATTCCAGTTGGGCATAGTGTGCATATGAAAGAGTCACACCAAAACATGAAAATTTAACTGGAAGCCATCAAGTATAATGACTCTCAATGGCAGACCTGTGGTGACTTGAAAGCGGTTGTACTGCTATTAGGTATGCAATTAAGGTTTATGCTAAATATTGCTGCTTTCTCTGTGAATGGGATAGCAGAGTTCATGCATCTCATTACAGTAAACATAAATGGCCCACCAGAAAATCTCTTCAACCAGGTATAAAGAACATTAAGATTCAACCTCTAGTAGACCCTAAAAATATTCTTCTTCCATCCTTGCACATCAAGTTGGGTCTCATGAAAAATTTTGTTAAGGGTATGAACAAAGATGGTGTCACATTTAAGTACTTAAGGCAAAAATTCCCTTACTTAAGTGATGCCAAAGTAAAGGTGGGCATCTTTGTAGGTCCACCAATTCGAGAGCTTTTTGCAGACCATACTTTTGGTGGAATCACACAAGGTGATGAGAAGCATGCATGGGAATGCTTTAAGACAGTCTGTTTACAGTTTTTTAGGGAACAAATGAGCAATAAACTACAAGGAGATTGTAGATAACATGTTGTCATCTCACGAAAACTTGGATGCAACATGTCATTGAAAATGCATTTCTTACAACGTCATCTTCACTTCTTCCCCAAAGATTGTGGTGAGGTAAGTGATGAATATGGGGAGCAATTTCATCAAGATATTGCCACATTTGAGAAGAGGTATGTCAGAAAGTGGAGCCCTACTATTTTAACAGATTACTGCTGGACTGTCATAAGGGATGCTCCTGAGTTTGAGGATAAACATCAAGCCAAGCGGAAACAGTCATCTTCTGCATTTATCTCTGAACAAAATATGTAATTGTTTGTACTGTACATACGAACATTTAACAGTTGTAATCCTTCATATACATTTGTGACCATGGCGTCTGGTGTAGTAGGATTAATGAATCGCTCCATGAAAATTAATTGCATAGTGTCTATAAAGTGTGTATTATGTAGTGAAATAGTACATAAAGGAATAAAAATTTGTTCTACATTGCAAAAATGGTACCACACATAATGTTTTGGTGTTACTAACTTTAATAATCCAAGTTGTGAGTGCGGGGTAACAACATGTAAATACGCAGAGTGAAATAACAACAGGTAGGCCTACCGGTACTGTAGACCACACAAAGGAACATGCGCAAATTAATACAGTGTTACATGCGCAAATTTCTGAATCAAATGTGTGTATATATTCTGACAGTCACGGACGTGGTCTTGCTGAAATCTTACGTGATAATTATCGTGTAAATGCAACCACCATTGTAAAACCGAGGGCACCCATGTCAGAAATCACAACGAACATAAAAGTCTGAAATCGCCCCAGCTCAACTCAGTGTACAATTACAATAGGTGGAGCTAATGATGTCTACAGGAATGAACTTTACAAATCCACTAACAATTTGAAAGAAATTTTGAGCTTTGCTAGAACACCTGTAATTGTCGTTGGTATTCCCCATAGACACGATCTTATGACTACTTCTATTGTAAATAAAGAAATTATTAAAGCTAACAGACAGTTCAAGAAGATATGCAAAGCATTTCAGAACTCACATTTCATTAGTGTAGATTCACTGGAGAGAGAACATTATACCCAACATGGCCTGCATTTAAACAACAGGGGAAAGATTGTATTAGGACAAAAAATCCGAGACTTCCTTTGTTCACTAGGCAGATGCAAGAAAAGTGAGCACATTATTCTTCCACCTCCAGTAACCCAGTCTACAGCATCGTGTGTAGGACAACAATCACCATCTTCAACAGAAGCAGATCAGCCTACACTTCTGGCAGCTTCAACAACAGTACCTACTAAGGAAAGTGAGCCCACTATTCTTCTGCCTCCAGTAGCCCAGTCTACCGCATCTTCTCCAGTACTACAATCACCATCTTCAGTAGAAGCAGATCAACTTACATCACTAACAGGTTCAACAACAGTACCAACTACCCGAGCAGAAGCAATGAAAACCACCCGCCCCTTAAGCAAAAGAAGAGTGTCACCACCAGGCCATCTCAAAGATTTTTTATTGGAGGCAGGCACCAATCAGCCAATGCGGTGAGCACTGCAACAGATGCCAAGCATAAAAAATTAGTAGTTTTGTATCAAAATCTACAGGGTATAATTAGTAAGATTCCAGAATTAGAAGTACTATTGCTTGATGAACTAAAGGATGTTTCAGTTTTATGTGTATGTGAACATTGGTTAAAAGAAAATCAAGCTTTTGCTGCCAGAATAACAGGATATGAAATGGTTAGTAGCTTCAGTAGAGAAACTTTTAAAGGGGGAGGAACATGCATTTATGTCAGACAAGGAATTGAATATAAAGAAATCAAGTTTAGTAAGATAAAAAACATTGAAAAAGTATTTGAATATTGCGTTTGCAAACAGACCTTAAAATAATTATTGTGTGTGTATACCATTCCCCATCAGGTAATTTTATGGAATTTTTGGACAGTGTTGAAAGTCTTTTTAGTGAGTTAAGACATTCTACAGAAAGCATTATTGTACTTGGAGATTTCAATGTCAACTTCAAAATCAACTGTTTAAATGTTACAAAATTGACCAATGTCTTTTGTTTGCATAATTTAGCACCAACTATCTTTGAATACACTAGACATGGAAAGAACTCTGAAACAATAATAGACCAAATATTTCTTGACTTACATAAACTAGACAATGTTGTAGAAGTGATTGACACTGGATTCTCTTATCATAAAGCACTAAAACTTAGTATAAATAATGTACTCTGTAAAAACTCTAGGCCTAGTGAGAAACACATCCACAGGAGGTGTATTAATGACAACATTAGGATTTTTAATTCCTTGTTAAAAAATACAAGTTGGGATCTAGATAAACATGATAGTATAGACATGAAGTTTGAGTCATTTCTAGCTGATTACAAACATAACTTTGAAATTGCTTTCCTCCTTAAGAAAATGAAAGTAAAAGGCAAAATTAACACATGGATAACACAGGGCATAAGAAAATCTGGAGAGCAACTCAGAATGTTAAGTAAATCAGCAACGCAAAATCCTGCTCTGAAACGTGTTAAGTGTTATAGGAAATTATACAAGAAAGTAATCACTGCAGCAAAAAAGTTAAATAATGATTCATATCTCAGTAGAAATAATGGCAACAAAAAAATGAAATCAGTTTGGAAAGTGATCAATAGTACCTTAGGAAGAAGCAAAGTAAGAAACAACATTGTTATTAAAACTGAGGACAAAACTATAAATGATCCATTACAAATTGCCAATATATTCAACTGTCATTTTACAAGTGTAGTTCAAAACCTCATACAAACCCAAAGTAGTACAGACATCAGTCATAACATCACATTGAATTCCGAAACTATGTTTTTGTATCCTGTAACAGTACATGAGGTAGAGAATGCCATCAGCAAACTAAAAAATAAATTATCCTGTGGCACCGATGGCATTCCAGACAAAATCATTAAACACAGCAGATATATTTCTCCTCTTCTTGTAGATATAATTAATGCATCATTCAGTACTGGCACTTTCCCTAGAAAGCTGAAACATCATTATGATGTAAAAAACTACAGGCCTTTATCGATGTTATCTTGTTTTTCAAAAATTATAGAAAGAGTAATGTATGGAAGACTCTCTACTTTCCTAAAAAAAAAGTGGAATATTGGTCGATGAACAAAATGGCTTTCGAAAGAATAGATCAACTGAAACAGCTATATACAACTTTCTAAAACTTGTCCTAAATTCCATTGATAATAATGAAGTAAATTGTGGGGTCTTTTTAGATTTATCAAAGGCTTTTGACGTTATTGATCATAAACTACTGCTCGAAAAACTTAGTTGCTATGGACTCCGTGGTACTGCTCATGCATGGTTTAAGTCATATTTATCTGGCAGATCCCAGAAAGTAGAAATAGTTCATGATGGAAAGTCATACTTTTCTGGTTATAAGGAAGTTAGTGATGGGGTGCCCCAAGGATCGGTGTTGGGACCCCCGTTGTTCTTGATCTTTATAAATGACTTGCCAAACTATTTAACACAAGCTGATTGTGTACTTTTTCCTGATGATACAAGTCTCTTTATAAAAGCTCAGAATGAGACTGACCTTAACAGCAAAATTGAAACAACAGCAGTTGAAGCAAGTAAATGGTTCAGGGACAACAGTTTATTTGTGAATGAGGGGAAAACATTATGGATGAATTACAGACATGTTTCAAATAACATGAAGCCCAATATAACTGTGAAGCTAGGCCAACAGAATATACTACAAACGCCAAATACAAAATTCTTAGGAATTTGGTTAGATGAGCATCTAAAATGGGACAAGCATATAGATGTGCTCAATAAAAAGTTAAGTAAATGTTGCTATGTATTTAGAATGCTCAAAAATTGCTGCAGTGATCAAACAGTATTGTGTACATATTATGCATTTATGCATAGTCTTTTGCGATATGGTGTCATATTTTGGGGCAATTCAAGTCAGGCAAAACGCTCCTTTATTATTCAAAAACGAGCGATAAGAATCATAAAAGAAGCTGCACCTAGAGATCCATGTAGGGAAATTTTCAAGGAATATAAAATCATGATTCTTCCATCCATTTACATCTATGAAAGTATATGCTTTCTGAAGTCTCACCCCCAGTTTTCTTCTTTAAACAGTGAGTTCCATGACTATACAACAAGACAGAGTAATGAATTTCACAGAGAAGTGCATAAGAAAGCGCAATACAACAAGAGTGCAATATACCACCCAAAAATTCTCTATAGTGCTCTTCCCTTAAAAATAAAAAGGATTCAGCAGCTGAGCAGTTTTAAAAGTGAACTCAAAAGAATGTTAATCAGTAATAGTTTTTACAGTGTTAGTGAATATACGAATTCTTCAGAAAGATAGCGTGCCTTCACCTATCTTATAAGTTACTCATATACAAACTTGTGTCGTGGGGTAGACTCTTTTATGTACACACCAAAATTAATTAATCTGTCAATATAGAGTGTTATAATCATTGTTTCTTGTTGCTGTCCATTATACACAGAATATATGTAACTTATTTGTGTCCTATATTGTTACAAATTTATATCATGTAAGCTATAATTGTTTTGCCCATATATTTAATTCAGATTATTCACTGATAGTTTTTACGTAATATGTTGTTATTCATATTTTTTCTGTATGTAACATATGACAAATCCCATATCATTGTACATGATAAAACGGGTGCTCAATTAACTGAAACTGTGCTTTACATAGTTCTGGTACAAAGTAGGCTTGTAAAGTCTTTTCGTTCATATAATATATTTTCTACATTTTTTTCTTAATATTTCACTTTTCTACTTCCAGAATGGCACTGAAATTTATCAATACGTAACACGTAACATAATTCAAGCAATTATTCACTTCAAATTTGTTATGTTGAATCTTGGAACATGAATGCATATCTAGTTAGTGAGTTATTTGTACAAAAATGGAGATTACTTTTTTAAAAAAACTAGAGCTAAATATTTATGAAGATGATGATTTTGTATTATTTTATACTGAAATAAACATAAATAACTCAAAATTATGCCATTTACATACTTTCACTTCAAATTTGTTTTTCAGTGTAATCATTGTCTGGCACTGAAACCTACCACAGGATTTTCTTTCTACACCTCAATGATCTGAGAAATATAAAGAAAATTTCACACCAAATAGTAAACCATCTTTTTGTTCCTATTCCTTTACAGAGTAAAGGACTGGACATTTCACATCAGATATTGTTCTGTTCATCAAAGATGTTGATAATCTGTTTTCACTTTGATGTCTAGGCTACATGAGAGGATCTTGCAAGTTGTCAGAATCATCAGCACTTCAGAGCTATGATATAGTTCTATTGTATAAACTAGAACTACTATTTTGCTTCCAGAAAGGAGAATAGTTCTGTTTGACAAAACAAAGTTGATTCTGTTTATGAGTCAGTTGCAGCTGCACCTCAAGAAGAAAATAGGTTGTTTCTTAAACATTTAAAAATATATTTGAGGTGAAAAAGTCAATGAACTTAAGCTGTATGGGCATTTGAAGAAAAAATTATTCACTATGTGCAGTACGTTGCTTTCATACTTCTCAAATCATATGACATGTTTCAGTCCCATCTATTCATTATTAAAAATATGCTGGGATAAAGAATTCCACTGAAATTGCAATGCAAGTGGTGATTCTATTCTCCCCAGGCTTGTTAGTTTTTTTTTCATAAAATTATCATCAGTGATGAGTTTTAAGTAACACCTACATTATTATTTAGCCAAAATACAGCAGTTTACAAAAATTTATCTTCTAGCATTCTAATACAGTTGCACATCACAACAGAATACCGAAAAAGTGTATCGTTAAACTATCAGGGCGAGATCAAGACAGCTCAACACTTTATGACAAAACTCATTCTTGGTGGGTTTAATTTCTTCACTTATATTCTTGCAAACCATACCCAATCTTTACATGGCCAGTCCCACCACTTCCCGAATGATGATGTGATGATGGGGACAACTCAGACACCCAGTCCACTGGCGGAGAAAATCCCCGACCCAACCGGGAATCGAACCCAGAACCCCATGATCCAGCGGCAGCAAATCTAGCCAGTAGACCATGAGCTGCAGACACAGTAGATAAGGAAGTTTTGCACATTGACCACATGGCAAAATACTCTTTCTTTTGCATGCTACCATTTGCCAAAATCTCCTTTCAATAGCTCAAACCTTTTCATACTCGATTTGTGCACATGATCAAAAGTGAGAGCACTTTATGCAATCCACTTTCTCAAGATTGTAGGTAGTGTGAAAACATCGTTATTTTCTATAGATATATATTTATCGTGTTTTTTTCCCTTTTTTCCGTATGTTCATATATCTTTGATGTTGTAGCGCATTTTTCGTTATTATTTCTATTTTGTAAGTAGATAAATATGTTAAGAGTTTATTGATTGAAAGCTTTAATTTTTTTGTTAATCGTTTACTGTAATAAGTTTGGTAGAAAATAGTTTTTTAAAGATATATGTAATTTACTTTGATGTTGTATAAACTATGGGCGAGAGTAGTGAGAGAGAGCAATATCGATAGTCGATCCAACAAAGCGGGTGTGTGTGTTGGGTAGCTAGAGGGACGTACATGTTTTTCTGTGGGGGTCGTGACTTTCACGAGCTGGTGAAGATTGAGTTTAGTGGCAAGCGACGTACGTTTTTAATGACTGTTTTATACCGGGACGTGATATGATAATAGTAAGTGTAGAAACTGGGCGAAGTAAATACTGAGACTGTGCCGTGAGTCGAAGTAACTATGACAATGCAACCGAGAATGGACGGTATTGTAGCTCTGTGTCTGTGAATTGAACTGCGCTTATATTTTGACTGTGTTTTCGTACACTCAAGTACTGTGAACTTACGTATTTATTCGCGTTTCGGTTAACTACCGGGCGCCTATAATCAGTAACAGTCGTTCTGAACTTATGCGAACTGTCTATTGTGTGTGAGTACATTCCCGCACAGGACGGTCTTTCGCGATCGCGGCACTCATAATATAAATTGACTCTCTACAGAATTTGGGGTCGGCAAGTTTTATAAACTGTGTGGCATAAGTAAACTTAAATTGTGTGTTCTAGAAACATTAAAACTGTGCACATACGAACATCTGTAACAACAATTACATCGACCAGCCTGTGGCCTGCAAAACGCCACTGTAATCACATTTGCAGCTTAATGAATACCACCGCCCGCCCGATTACTATGAAATATCATCAGCTGCAATTACACGACCGTGGGAGCAGATCTCAAAGAGTTTGACCAGGACCAGCCAGCTGCCGTCGGTATCGCGACCATCGTCACAACACACAAGATAAGATTTAAAAGCAGCGCTCTCCTCTCAAAGACTCAAAATTATTGCAAACAATTTTAATTTGTAATTTCGTTTTCTTTTGGCTGACGTTCACATAATGTTTTAAAAATGTTCTCCACGAAGTGGTGAGATCTATGTAGACATTGTTGACTTTCTTTAGCAGTATCCATTTCCCTTTTAATTATTTCCATTTTTTATTTTATTTTTAATCCGCTGTCGCTGCATATATATTTTTTTATGCTTTTTGGAGGGTATATGTCGAAATTCGTGTGCCGTAACATTTACCAGAAGTATTGTAATGTTTGGTACTTGGACAAGGGCGCCCGCCATTAATTTCTTAAACGTCGACCAATGACAGTGAAGCTCGCTTGCTATGTGCTAACATTCTATAGTGGGTAATTCAAAGGTGGGTAGCTGTCAAACCACACGGGTTGTGATTACTTTGAATGAGAGTCGTGTAAAATTGTGGATTCATCACTGAACTTTGGTATTCTTTTGTTTACTGATGTTAGAAGCAAATTCGTTTTTTTTTTTTCATTAAATCTTAATTAATATGGTTATTCTCTGCTAAACTGGGATAAATGCACAGTCAGTTATTGTGTTGAGAAGTAAAATTTGGAGAAACGTCTATTTAGATACGACTTGATTTTGATTGCATTAGTTAACACGGTACTTTTCGGGTATTTTGGCGATACTTAGTGACAGGATAGAATCGCAGTCGTTACAGTAGACAGATCTCCTCCAAAAACTGAACATGTAAGCATTTCATACACAGCAATGAATAACTTGGAATGCAGCAAATGTAAACTCATAGGTCCCCTGTTTTCCATTGCAGACTATTCAAATTTTGTGTAACAAATTACTTAATTTTATAATATCACAAAAACTGTGACAATTGACAAACTTCGTCATGAAACTGATCTGAGAGAACCAAATTTATTTGTGAAATAGTTTCTTTAAAATTGTTTAAGAAAGACCACAGAGCAGCAAGCTTGTGAATGCTGCTGTTCGTGCTGCTGCTGTCTGCTGCGTTTTCCACCAGCTGCAACAAATATTACACTGTGTGAGACCTTCAGAGACCGAGGTAACTCTCTCTACTCCCTGACAGCCAACAGTCAGGTGTGGCGGCCAGCAAACTTACGGCTAACCTTACTCCATCTGAGACAGGTTTAAATATGGAGACTCACTGATGCCTCATTCCTTCTGGTTTATCTCAAGCTCCAAACAATTCAGTGCTCAAGGGAGAATCATGCTATAATTGTGGCAGGTAGTGATGGTATGAAGCCAGAGTGTATCACACCCAGTGGTTCAAAAATGGCTCGGAGCACTATGGGACTCAACTGCTGACGTCATTAGTCCCCTAGAACTTAGAAGTAGTTAAACCTAACAAACCTAAGGACATCACAAACATCCATGCCCGAGGCAGGATTCGAACCTGCGACCGTAGTGGTCTTGCGGTTCCAAACTGCAGCGCCTTTAACCGCACGGCCCCAGTGGTTAACAATATGAATATTCACCTTTAAAGTTATACACTTTGACATTCATTGAGTGAAATTATTATTATTTAACAAAGCTTACAATTTTGTAGGGTGTACTCATCCATTTTCTTTAAATCTGCTGCTGCCTCAGACTCATGTTGTCAACTGCAAATGGTTGTTATGCCATGAATAATAAATACAAACATTAAGTTTCAGAACTTTTATTCTGTCATTTTATAATTGCACTGACATGCTTACAACACTGAAGTACAACTTTCTTAACTCATTAAATGCTTCTTGCACGGAAATTAATAAGACACTGCTCTCCCATACCAACATGGCTCCCCCTTTATATTACATAAATCTGAACAATCCTTAGTATTGTTATAAAGGGTTTTTAAATAAAATTACAATTAAACCTGTTGTCTTCACATCAATGACGAATTTCAACAGTTGCACTGACATTTAGGCCTATAGAGTAACTACATCTATCGAATTTTACGCATTTAACATTTTAGAAGTGTGAAAATATTCAAATATGAAATATTAACAATACTTTTACTATTTTTATAAAATGCTAAAGGGTCATTCCATGTCAAGTCACCCAGTCCTTGACACCAACCATGTCAGATTTTGATGAAACTTGGTACAACTACTTCTTTTATCATCCTGAAAGCGCTTGTAAAATTTTTTTGCTCTGTGTCTTAATAGTTTTTTTTTTTATAAATTTTTAAAGTTTTTAGATTTGGCGTTGTTTCAGCAGTCGGAAATCGTAACTTAAATGTGTCCTCCCAACTAAAAAAATTGGTACATTAAAGAATACTCAAGATATCAGTATGAAATTTTGGAATAAGTTTGTGTATTATATCTAAATGTTAAAAAAAAAATTACCATAAAGATATATTAAAATCTTCCAAATGAAAAAAAATTTACAAGTTGTTTTTTTTTAGCCAACAGATGTTTAGTTTTGCAAAAACTGCAATATCTAGAGTCTCAGACCTGATAGAAAGCTCAAATTTGTTTTAAAATACTCTTAATTGTATAGGCTATTAGATAAAAGAAAAATTATGTTGGCTTTTTAACCTGTTTAATAGTTATCTAATTTTTAAAATAATATTAATTATATTTTAAAAATAAAAACTACCAAGTGACTTGGACACCGAAATAAGTTTCTGTCTTCTTGGAGTAACAATGTATGCTTGGATTTTGTTTTGTTACTCATGTGTTTTGAAGTAAAAATTTATTACAGTGTTAAATAGTGCTTGGATAGTATTTTATTAAGTTTATTCGAACTTTCAGTAAGTACTGTTACTTGGTTTACAAAGATTCTTTTCCAATATCCTATAAAAGTAACCAGAATAGTAATCAGACCAAAAGTGAAATCAGTATGCCAGATATTCAAACCGGTAGCGTAGGGTTATTTAAGTAATCCGACTGTTTCCAAACAACCTACACACCTTCAAAAAAGTTACAACCGGTATCTGAATTGAGTGAGGAAGAAAAAGATTTGATCCACTTACGATCTGGAACTAATCTGTGTGAATTTAAGAATATATGTTCACACCACAGCTACTACTTTTTAAATGTTTTTGAAAAGTATGAAACAACATGTGTAGACCCACTAAAAAACACAAAAAGCCCATCAAAAAATCGTTGAGAAGTGTAGGCTTGGATCTTTCTAAACAATCACTGACAAAAAATATTAGCATAAAACCTGGACAAAAGCTTTCCTCAATATGCCGTATCTTTTGTGAGGAAAAATTAAGAGTTGAAGTCAATGAAAGTGAAACAGATGATGAAGTCATGGATGAATTAGAATCATTGGAATCCAGAAATGAATTCCTCGTACAAACAAACATTGCTCTTGATAATTTAGGTTTAACACCGATAATGCTTCATGGCTTGTCAGAACAAAGTAAAGGGTCTTATTTTAAAAGGAAGGTTAGCAGTATTGAAAAGACTGCAAAAAAAAAAAAAAAAAAAAAAAAAAAAAAAAAAACGGTTTCAAAAGCATTAAAATATTATGCACCAAGTTCTGATGATGACGAAGAAGATACAAGTGTGGTTGAGAAAGCAAGGGATTTTGATGTAATGATTTCTCTTATGAATGAGAAGATTTCATCTGTTGGGAGGTCTAGAAAAATCCAGATTCTGACCTTGGTTCCAGATTCTTGGAGTCGAAATAAAGTGATGAAAGAATTTAATGTACGTGAGTACATGGTGCGACAAGCTAGAAATCTGAAATCTGAAAACGGTATTTTGGAAACTCCTGGTCCAAAAAAAGGTAAAAACTCTTTCTGAAAGTACAGTAAGACTTGTAGCAGATTTTTATGAAAAGGATGAAAGTTCCAGAGTGCTACCTGGAACAAAAGACAAAGTAACTGTTCAAAAAAATGTGTACATGCAAAAAAGACTCATTTTGTGTAACTTGAGAAAACTCTTATTCTTTCAAATGGGAGAATCCCGAGGTAGAAGTAGGATTTTCAAAATTTTGTTTCTTGAGACCTAAATGGTGTATCCTTACTGGTGCTGCAGGCACACACACTGTATGTGTACGCAGTATCCACCAGAACGTAAACTATTACTGGATGCTGTGAAAATTGAAGAATCTTATAAAGACCTAATTAAGATGCTTGTGTGCAACACGGAAAACCAAAACTGCATGCTACATCATTGCGACAGCTGTCCTGCAAATACTGCACTAACTGAGTACTTAACTGAAAAACTAAGTGAAGATTATGATTTAGAAGAAGAAATTGTAATCGGTCAGTGGGTTAACACAGACAGGGCAGAAATGATCAAACAGTCTATCAGTGTTGATGACTACATTTCTTTATTGGTTAGGTCATTGGAAAAGCTCACCCCGCACTCGTTTATAGCAAAATCCCAATCAGCAGCCTTTAAAAGATTGGAAGAAGACCCACCACCCAAAACAGCAATTATTGTGATGGATTTCAGTGAAAATTATTCCTTTGTTATACAAAATGAGATCCAAAGTTACCACTGGAATAGAGGTGGTTGTACTCTGCACCCAGTTGGAGTTTTTCTAAGAAATGAGGAAAACAATGTTTTTGTTTCCAACCACTGTTTTATTAGTGATGACCAAGAACATGACACTGGTTTTGTTAACTTTGTACAAAAAGAAATTACAAAGTGGCTGTCATTACATCATACTGACGTTGACTCAGTTCACTACTTTACAGATGGTTGTGCTGGGCAGTACAAAAATAGAAACAGTTTTAAAAATTTGACTGAACACTTGAGAGACTTTAATTTGAAGGCACAACACTCTTTTTTTGCAACAAGTCATGGGAAGTCAATTTGTGATGGCCTAGGAGGAACTATTAAAAGAATTTTAAGGAAAGCCAGTCTACAGCTTTCAGACAAAGAACAAATAATGACAGCAATTGATGTGTTCAAGTTTTGTGAAAAAAATATTGAAAACATTCATTTTCACTTTATTGACAAAAAAGAAGCTGATTTGCTACAGTTAAAACTAGAAAAACGTTTTTCAGCAACCCGAACCATTCCTGGAACAAGAAGTTTTCATAACTTCAAACCATTTCCAACAAACAACCTTGAAATTAGAAGGACTACAGATAGTGTAAAACCCTCCTTTGGCTTTCCTTTCCATTCTTCTTCTGATTGGGTTCTTGTTGAACCATCCATAAATAGCTATGTGGCTGCAAATTATGATGGTAACTGGTACTTTGAACTGGTAAAAACAATATTCAATGATGAAGAAGATGCAGAAATTCTATTTCTACATCCTTCAGGACCAGCTGCATCATTTTATTGGCCTGAAAGAGAAGATTCTTGCATAGTGCCTTTGGAGCACATAGTCTGTGTAGTAGACGCATCTCAATCAAGCAGCACTGGAATAATGTATTACTTCAAAAAAGACTGTATCAAAAGAACTGAAAGCTCTTGGATGAAGTGGAGAAACAGTTTGAATAAGCATTAATGTTTATTAAAAAGACAAAATTACTCAAAAAATTCAATGTTTCAAGCAATCAGTTGGGTTATACATAAGTGTCGTAAGTACACTATCTTTGTACATAATTATTATTATTATTATTAGTAGTCGTAAAGCTCCCAACATGGAAGACGCTAAGTAAAGATGGTTCACTTCTGGGGCTTCTTATTCTTCTTGTTTGCCCACCAGGTCTTCATTCTTTGCGAGAATTCAGCTTTTCTTTCTTCGCTCCATTTTGTTTCAGTTCTCAGCGCTTTTGTCTCTGGTTTGACCTCCCATTTGTCAACTTTAAGTTTGAAATTGTTTCTTTTGTTCATGTCTTCAGTAGTAATGTTGGCTAATTCCAGATCTTTCTTTACATTTTTGATCCATTCTCCTCCATTAACAAGGGATGCTACGTATCTTACTATTTTTTTTTGTAAGTCTGTGATCGGGAAGTCTCATTATGTGGCCATAGAATTTTAGACGCCTCTTCCTCATGTCTATCTCTATGTTAGAATATTCTTCAATTTTAGAATTTTTCTGTAATCTATACCCCTCTTTGGTCCATCTTGGTCCCAGAATTTTCCTAATGATTTTCCTTTCCTCTTTCTTCAGGTTTTCCATATCTGTTTTCCTTTTAAGTGTCAAGGTTTCGCTGGCATATAGCATTATTGGTTTAATTACCGACTTATAATGTTTAATTTTTGTATTTATAGATAGACATTTTTTATTGTAAATGTTTTGGACCAGCCCTAGACCCCTACGAGCTTTTAATATTCTTTCTTGTTGTGAGTATTTTTCAGAAATTATCTCTCCTAAATATTTAAAGTATGGTACCCTCTTAATTTCTCCATATTTGGTTTGTAACTTAGAAATTTCTAGATTTGTTGTTGTAAACACCGTTTTCTCAAAAGATATTTGTAGGCCAACTTTTCCTGCACACTCTTTTCAGGTTTCTATCTGTTTGACTGCCATTTCACTAGAATCTGCCATTATTGCAAGATCGTCTGCGTAGGCTAAGTAGGGGATTTGTAGGTCATCTTTTTTGGTTCCCAGTGATATTGGTTTCCAGTACTTTTCTTTTTTGAGTTCTTTTTCCCATTCTGCCATGACTCTATCCAGAACTAAGTTAAATAACAGAGGTGATAATCCATCACCTTGTCTAACCCCAATTTTTATCTCAAATGATTTTGAAAGTTTTCCCATGAATTTCACTTTGCATTTTGTATCTCTTAATGTCTGCTCTATGATGTTCCATGTCTTCTTATCCAGTCCTTGTTCTTCAAGAATTTTAAATAGTGTGGGTCTGTGAATTGAATCATATGCCTTTTTAAAGTCGACAAAGACATATACTGTAGGCTTCCTTCGCATTTGTCTCATCCTTGTAATCAATTTCAAGTTTAAAATTTGTTCTGGACATGATCTGTTTGGTCTGAAACCAGCTTGGAAATCTGAGATTTTGGGTTCTAGCAGTTTTTGTGTTCTTTCAAGAAGACAAGCTGATAATATCTTGTATGTGACGGCAAGTAAGGAGATTCCTCTATAGTTGTTCACATCCGATTTATCCCCTTTTTTATGT
Organism: Schistocerca piceifrons; assembly: GCF_021461385.2. Taxonomy (NCBI): domain Eukaryota; kingdom Metazoa; phylum Arthropoda; class Insecta; order Orthoptera; family Acrididae; genus Schistocerca; species Schistocerca piceifrons. Next base: position 566,691,589 of record NC_060143.1, read on the forward strand.
AACGGATGTATTAGGGTACATTTCCTATCTTCTGGTATTTCTTCAGTAACCCATATGTTTTGAATAATTTTAACTAGCTCATTTCTTGAGTTAGACCCTAGACTTTTGAGAAATTCGGCTACAATTCCATCTTCTCCTGATGCTTTGTTATTTTTGAGTTTGTTTATGTGTTTGATAATTTCTTCTTCAGTTGGCGGTACAGAGTCTTGCAGTTGCGGGGCATTAGTGCTGGATATTGGAAGAGCTTCTGTTGGTTCTGGACAGTTTAGTAGCGTTTCAAAATATTTGGCTAATTCTTCACAGTTTTCTTCGTCGCTTAGTGCCAGATTCCCATCTGATTTCCGAAAACAGACATTTTGAGGGATATACCCTTTAATTTGGTTTGCAAAAGTTTTGTAGAATCCATGCGTATTATAATTTTTTAAATCTGCTTCTATTGATTCCAGTTGCTGAGTTACATACTTTCTCTTCTCTTGTCTAATAAGTTTATTTGAAAGTTTCCGTGTTTCTAAAAAGTTTTGAAGAGTTTTCTCATTTTTATTTGAACTGTACTTCGCAAAGGCTTCTGTACGAACTTGAATTGCCTTTTCGCATTCCATATTCCACCATGGATGTTTGTGCTTCTTCTTCAGTGGTATTTGCTCCTTCGCTATTTTTGTGATTTTTTCCTTGAATGTTTCCCAGTTGTTTGCGGGAGAATTTTCCCATTTTTTAATTGTTTCTGATTCTGTTAGTTTTTGTAGGTCAAATTTAGGGATTGCTGGTGGAATTCTTGGTGTTTTCCTTCTTGGGGTGAATTGGACCCGAACTCTTGTGAGATAATGATCTGAGTCAATATTTGCACCTCTCCTAACCTGGATATCTCTGATCTCTTTTTGGAAGTTATATGAGATGGCCACATGGTCAATTTGAAATTCTCCCAATTGGCTTATAGGGGATCTCCAGGTCTTCTGTTTTCTTGGTTTCTTATTGAACGACGTTGAGCTGATTTTCATGTTGAATTGTTGACAAAGTTGGATTAGTCGCATGCCATTTTTGTTGGTCAATTTGTGTGCTGGGTATAGCCCAACCGTCTTCCTGTATTTCTTTTCTCTGCCAATCTGTGCATTGAAATCTCCAAGAAGTATTTTGACATCATTCCTCGGTATCTTTGACATTTCAAGTTCTAATCATTCCCAAAATTTATCCACATTGTCTAGGTCCTTTCTATTGTCAACGTTCAGGGTGCGTGAACATTAATTAGGGTGTAATATTTATTCTTGTGTTTCAACCTAAGAAACATTAGTCTATTGCTAATAGTTTTTACAGATTTTACAAATTTAACTGAGGATTTTTCGACCATAAAGGCCATACCAAGCATGTTTGCCCCTTTACCAATTTTTCTGTCCGTTCCACTTTTGAAAATTCTGAAGCCATTGTAGTCAGTGATTTGATTATCAGGAAATCTGGTCTCTTGTACTGCTAGGATTTGGATTTTCAGCTTCTTTAATTCTTCTGTTAATGTGTATAATTTTCCGGTTTGTATTAGTGTCCGTATGTTTACTGTCCCAATGTAATCTCCATTTTTGGGAAGTTTTCCAGAGTGCTCCGATCCACTCACAAGTCGTGTAGGTCCGGTCTCCCCAGAATCCGATAGACCGGTTGCCACCTTTCTGCTAGGTGGGTGGATTTCACCACCTGGGGTACTTTTGTTATTACATACACGAACCATGATTTTACTTGTAATTGTATTTTGGTCTGACATGTGCCAGTTGGTAGGATCAAGGTTGTGGAGCCTTGAAACACAAATCAGCCGCCACTAACATGTGGAACAGACACTGTCGGGAAACTGCCACTGACATGTGGAACCGTCGTGCCCTAGTTTGCTAGTTTTGGTCCACCCCGGGTATTTTATTTCCCCGGTACCCACCATATCTGGTGAGCATTCCCCTATCCGCCACCTGGGGAGGCGCCTGGTAGGAGACTAGCAACTCCCCCAGGCTTTGTACTTAATTCTAATGTAATCTACTATATTTAATAAACATGTTAAAAAGCCATCATTATTTTTGTTTTATCAAGTAGCCTATATGTTTAAGAGTAAATTAAAACAAATTTGAGTATTCTATCAGGTCTGGGACTCTAGATATTGCAATTCTTATAAAACAAAACATCCGTTAAAAAAAAAAAAAAAAAAAAAAGAAAAAGAAAAAATACATATAATTTTTTTCATAGAAAATATTAATATATTTTAATAGTATCATTTTTATCTTCAGATATGTATAATAAATAAACTTGCTGCAAAAATTCATGATGTTATCTAAAAGAGTTTTTAAGATAAGCAAATTTAAAGTTTTGAATACAAATTAAATCTACCATTTCCGAAGGTTCGGAAAACGCAAAACATAAAAACTTTAAAAATTAAAAAAAAAAACCTATAAGAGATACAGCAAAAAAAATTGCAGGTGTTGTCAGGATGGTATTAGAACCATTTGAGCCACATTTAATGAAAATCTAAGGAGGTGGGTGTAAAATTTATTTTTTATTGGGTGATTTGATGTGGAATGACCCTAAAGATACATGGATCAGAAAAAGTTCCTACCAATATATATGTTTCAAAGTCTCCCATTGGGTGTGGCAAAATATGTGTTTTATTTATTATTGACAAAATATGTAAAGAACTACCTATGTGTACACACCACTTATAACATTTTCGCTAATTACATTTTAATTTTCTAATCAATTCTGATTCTCTCAGTTGGTTTCTCATTTAAATACAACAGACTAATTTAGTTACTGTTTTAACTCAAATCCATCTCAGTTTCAAACAAATGACTTTGACCAATGTACTCAATCATTTGTTCCAGATTTCACTTAATTACATTAATCCTAAATGTTCCTACCAATTACAGGACTTATATACTTTAAATTGATTTCAGTATACTGTTATTATGTCTCAGTTGGAACCAGTTCTGAGAACATTTGTTTCCACTTTGATGTTGGTACTTCAAAAATGTATTTTTTATAGGATTCAGCACCTTCGCGAGGACATGAAATTCACTGACCATGGTTATTTTGGTTTGGCACAGAGGGGCAAAATTAAGTCTTATCATGTTAAGTCAGGTAAACACAGAAAATGAGGCATTAATTTTGATGGTTTTTCAGTTCTGAAATAATGAACTGTTTGACATGTTCTGTGACTGGAGGAGTGGTTATGATGAATAATGATGCAACATGGTTGCTCCACAGTTTCCACTTTGTGTGTAGATATCCAAGCCCTGTCCACATGTATGTGGATTTTGTTTTTCCTGCGTCAAATTCTGGAGCATTTCCTCTTACCAACTGAAGCTAGCCTGTTTTTGAGCTGTTGTCAAATTATGCAGAATCCGTCAGATCAGATCACACGTAAATCATCTTCTTACCGTATTTACTCGAATCTAAGCCGCACTTTTTTTCCGGTTTTTGTAATCCAAAAAACCGCCTTCGGCTTAGAATCGAGTGCAAAGCAAGCGGAAGTTCTGAAAAATGTTGATAGGTGCCGCCACAACTAACTTCTGCCGTCGAATATATGTAGCGCTACACAAGTATGCTTTGTGGGCACAAAGATAAATACTGGCGCCAAAACCTCTGCGTCAGTAAATAAATTTTAAAAAAGGTAGAAGACGAGCTTTTTTTTTCTCCGCCCCGAGTTTCGACACTGCGTTTTCATACATTATCCAACGAAGTAAATACAAATTCCGTATTGTTCATCTTAGAATGTAGCAGAATTTCAATGTACTACAAAAATCCGACTGGCAAGACTGTTAGGGATGTTTTGACAAACATGGCCAACACTACGTTCCGAGTTTTATTCCTACCTGTGAGAAGAGATGGTTAGATGGTTGCTAATAGGAACCTGATGAAACGTGAATCACATGCAGTATTCTCTTCACCATAAGAATAATACGAATATAAACATTTTGCCATGCATTCTTTCGTGTTTGCTGCTATCTCATTTAAATCCTGTCTGCCTAATAAACTACGAAACTAGATTGAGACAACAGCAAATGCGGAAGAATATACGTATCGTGTCATGTTTATATTCGTATTATTCTTATGCCTAATAGTGATACAGTCAGAAATGAAGCACGGCAACTGACTAGATTTTAAATGTAAGATGACTAATTTCTGTGCAGAATTTGATGTACTTAAGAAGCGGAGAAAAATTTTCGCTAAACACTCGTTCAGAACATGTTCTATCATACGCAGTCTATTATTTGGTTCTTGTTGATCATTATCAAAGAAAGCAGCAGCAGTGTAAGTAACAACAAATAGCAGTCTCTTGCCATTGTTTCGCTAATGAGACGATTCCTCTTTTTTTTTAAGCGGCGGTAGCGGGCACAAAAGCAAGTCATCCCGCGAGCGGCGACAGGTCGTAAACACGCACTATCAAAATGCGACAAACAATGCATGACACAATACAGTAATGCATTTTCAGCTTAGAGTGACGTAAACACCTATAACAAAGAAGACGGCACTTATCAGATCAAAGGAAAATAAGCAATCGATTCAAACCTGATGAAGCACGTGAAAAAGGAAGGGTACCCGTATAAATACGGACGGAGTGCCTGACGCATAGCAATGGCTACCTGGTAAAGCTTAACTGCTAAGCTTACGACTCGAACCAAACTACTGTAGCTGTATCGTCTTTCATTCGACCTAAATTGTGTCTCATATTACAATGGACCAACTTTGTTTCGATTTGGAGGTGCGGCCTAAAACTTTTCTCTCCCCTTGAATTTCGAGTCTCAAATTTCAGGTGCGGCTTAGATTCGGGAATTTTTTTTTTTCTTTCCCCTTCATTTCGAGTCTCATTTTTCAGGTGCGGCTTAGATTCAAGTGCAACTTAGATTCGAGTAAATACGGTATTTTCATTTGGCTTTTTCTGCTCTTGTGGAGGTGATGTTCTTGGCGAGTCTTCTCCATTTTCCTTGGTTCTGTATTCGCTTTCCCTTAGCTATTTCTCCCTAAAGTCCTCTGTTCACAGTCCATCCATCTTCTTCTCAGTCTTCCTCTCCTTTGTCACCTTCTACTACTATTTCCACCAACCTCTTGCCAACATAGTTGTCATCCCTTCTCATGGTGTATCCATACCATTACAGTGTTCTATCTTGAACCTTTTGTGGTATCTTGATCAGCTGCCTCTTATTCTCTTATCTCTGATACTACTGGCTCTAGAGACTATACAAGTTCGTCTTAACATTCTCATTTCAACCACATCTATTGCCATGCAGCGTGCCTTAGTTGGTGCCCATTTCTCTGCTTCATGAGCATTGCATATCTCACTACTTCTTTACTTTCCTGATTTATTCCTCTACAGCACAATGAACATGACAGCCTTTTCCAGTTAATCCACCCTATCTGCACTCTATGGGGTTTTTGCTGTATCTGAATTGCCCTTACTAGACACTGTTGATCCTCAGTAGTTAAAGTTAAATACTTACGTATAACTGAAAGTACTGAAATCTTTGATGTGGGATAAGGATGCCGATACCCAAATATAAGAGATGTGTTGATCCTGTTCCATTGTGTTGCACACAGCAACAATGTTTTTACAAACAACAGCCAATTTAGTTGGATCTTCATGAAAGTCATTGGTAATGGAAGTATGACGACACCAAATTCTGCAAAGCTATTGTAAATGTTCTTTGCAGAAGGTTGTTCATCAAAAGTTGTAGTAACAACTGATGTCAGGGACTGCTACTCGATGAGTTTCTTATGAAAATTGTAAAAAAAAAATCCTCCAATGAAAAACTTCACATGAAATCTTTAGTTTCTCACTTGGGTTCTTCTTCAACTGCTAGCTCTAAAGAAAGTACTCAGCCAGTTACTGAGCTGTGCATTGTTTTCATAATTTAATTCATAAATTTTAAAACAACAGTAATGTCACATTTCTACTGTGCCATCTAGCAGTCATTTGTAGATAATCAAAACTTTGTAACAATAAATTCCAAATTAGAACACCTTTATGTTAATGGCTAGTACCTATCACCTCTTTCAATAAAGGGGAGCAGTGACAGGGCACTGATGACCTTGCTGTGTAGTATCTTCAACCAAAAATCATCACCATCATTATCCATCATAGTGTGGCCACTACAAGATTCTAAAATCAATGGAAAGACATCCTGATCTGTGTCTGCTTCACCATCAAGGCTGTCTCTACGGTGCTGGTATGCAGGTGAACTGGTCAGTCACACTCACGTGATTTTCTATTGCCTGTTTATCCTACCTGAAAAGTATAAACAAAATACCTTATCAATTCATGTGAATGTGGCTGTGTAGGCTCTCATAAGGTATGGAACTGCAATAAACAATCGTTATTGACAGATTATGATAGCAATTACTTCCATAATCAGACAGTCTGTATAATGGATGAAATGTTCTCTGGCTTCCAGCCACTTCAAGTAGTTAAAATGCCATGAGCTTTTGACACAGAACTCCTTGGCCATTGTTAGGTGCAATGACTGCTGATGGGCTACTGGTACACCCTTTGTACTCTAGCTGTTGGTTGTGACGTCACGGGTCCTCTTGGCACTGTCGTATATGGGTACACATAGACTCTGCTTTCAGTGCACCTGCTTCAACTTTGTGACTGCTGGGTCCCATACTGTACTGAGCTGCAGGCTGCCATCTCTATTATTGGTGTTATCTCTGACTTTTATTTTGGTGGCTTCCGTTATTACACTGTCCCAAAGGCTATCAGTGTGATACACGACAGAAGTTTCATCAAATTCTAGAATCAGCCCAGCTAAAGCAGATTTTTCGGGGTAGCATAGGCAATAAAACCTCTTATGCTCTATCATACATTGCTCTATACTGTGCATCACTTGTCTGACGTAAAATTGGTCACATTTACAAGGTATCTCATACACAAGAGCAGTTCCGAGACATTCTGTTTCTTCAACTGGTCTCAGTAATTGTCAGATTTTTGTTGGTAGCCTGAAGGCTGATTTGATTGTGTGTCTTTTCAGCATGCGGCTTATCTTCCTGAACTCAGAGTCATAGAATGGACAAACAGTGCACACTGCAGAACTACACACTAAGGAAGGAGAATGAGAGGTTTTATCACCTTATTTACACTGAAAAAAATCTTCTTTATCTGAGCATGTTGAGTCACCTTATCAGGTTTGACCAAACCTCTACCGTGGCTCACACTGAAGGCTTACAGCAATTTAAATGCTGCACTGATGCAACATGTGCATGTCATGTTGTGTGGCCGTAAAATGGCACTGATAGAGCTCACCTCTAGGAAAACAAGCTTTTTGGATGTGTACTGATCTGTGTGGTGGATTTTCATCCTGGCCCATGTGAGGATGATGGGTTAGAGAAGAAAACATGATGACAGTGAACCCTAGGAGGCTAAATGCTTGGGCCCTTGGATGAATTTTAATTGATGTGCTAGAACTGTGGCTGGTGGAGCATTATTTGAGTAATAAGTCTAGTGATTGCATTGTGGTACATGGGCATCCACAGGAATTTTTCTAAGAGGTTGACAAGACTCAGAACTTGCAAGTTTTCATATATCTCATTCAGTTACTTTGAAACATGCCATGCCCCAGGAACTAAATTCGACAAGAAAAGATTGATAGTTATCCACTTAGTATTTTCAAGTATCTGTGGTGTCTAAATGGCAAGCATATTTCAATGTTCCATACAAAGTACATATTTTTATAAAATAAATATGGATGCCACCTTTTTCACTCTACTATCTGAAATTACATCCTCGTATGATGAAAATCCAGGGTATCAAACAGCTTATGAAGTAAATATAGGACATAATTTACTAGTGTTAAGTTGAAACTGAAAAATAAATGTCTGGGATGGGAACAAATGTGAAATGATTGTGAAAATACTGCTGAATAACCACAAACATACTTCAGTACTACTCCTCAAAGTAGACCAATGGAGAATAAACTCTAGAAAAGGATTAGTCGGCTTTGGTACCAACTAGGACACTTTATTTGCTTGTAAAACTTCACCTCTGTTCACATTAATGCTTTCATGTTTTCTATATTTTATTGTTGACTCATGACTGGCATAACTGTACATCAACAAAATGCTATTTGAAAGCCACATTTTGCTGAGGTGGTTTGATAAACTGTAGTCCATGACCAATAAAGGACTAAATGAATATCAGCATGATTCTAAAACCATCGTCAAATTATCCCTTAGAATCAGATTGCACGAACATAATCCTTGTCTTTCCAGTTCACTACATTATTGTGCAGCTCTGTGACTACATATGGTACTCTGCTGTTCCCATGTACTTTGAGAAGGTCCCAGTCCTGTAGAGCACCTTTTTTTGACATTGAAATTTCACACTTTTTCCCTACGTTATAACACAGAAATACCGTTTTTCAAACTGATGTGTTTGGAATTATGATCAGATTTACACATTTAGCATAAAACATGGCCATATTCTTCCATGTGTACCACAATTGCTCTGTCACATAAAACTGAATGCAGAATCAGCAGCTGTCATATTTTCTTTTTTGATAAACATATGATAAACTACAGTTGCGATTCAACTGTCTGTCAAGGAGAGGGAGTGCATTTATGGGAATTGTGAACAGGAGGAGGTGCATTTCTGGGAATTGTGAATGGCAGACTTATGTTTTGAGAATTAGTGATGGAATCCATGTGCCAAGATGTTAGAGCAACTCCTTTCTGCAGTTCCATAAAGGCTAAATGAACTGAATGAACAAGCAACAGAGAAAGACTGAGACATTATTTCAGCATGAGTGTTTAAAAGACCATATCTATCTTAACTGCAGATAAGTGCCAAAATTGCAGTCACATCAATGAATTGATCTAATTTCTGGTGAACTGAATGACCAAGGAGAAAAAAAAGTCAGCAATGTTAAATCTGCAGTTTACTGGAGCCCCAGACAGTGACTGCTGGAAATTTGTGAGAATTCTGTAATGAATAAAAAGTCTGTAACCCTGATTTCTGGATGGAGAAAGTGCCCCTTTCCCTCCCTCCCTTATGGATGCCCATGTTACAGTACAATTTTATTTAATTCTAAATAGATGCTAAGTCTGTGTTATGTTCTTTGTGATTTGTAAATGCATTCTAAGTTTTTCTATTTTGTTTATTATTGATCAGTTGATGACTGTTAAGTCTTAAGCGCACAACCCTGAAATCAATATAGTTCCTTTTTTGATGCTTTTAACAATATTATGAAAAGGAAAGTTGCTACTCACCATATAGTGGGGATGCTGAGTCACAGATAGGCACAACTAAAATAGTGTCACAAATAAAGCTTTTAGCCAGTAAGTCACACACACACACACACATATACACACACTCAAGCAAACGCAACTCACACACATGACTGCAGTCTCAGACAATGAAACCACACTGCAAGCTGCAGCACCAGTGCATGATGGGAGTGGAAACTGGGTGGGGATAATGAGGAGGCTGGGGAAGGGAGGGGAAGTGATAGTAGATAAGGGTGACAGAGAGTGAAGTGCTGCAGCTTAGATGGTGAGCAGGGGAAAGGTGGGGAGGACGGGGCGGTAGCGGAAAAGGAGAGAAGTAAAAAGACTGGGTGAAATGGTGGAATGAGATCTGTGTACTGCTGGAATGGGTACAGGGAGGTTGCTGGATGGGTGAGGACAGTGACTAATGAAGGTTGAGGCCAGGAGGGTTATGAGAATGTAGGATGTATTGCAGGCAAAGTTCCCACCTGCACAATTCGGAAAATCTGGTGGTGATGGGAAGGATCCATATGGCACACGCTGTGAAGCAGTCATTGAAATGAAGGATATCATGTTTGGCAGCGTGCTCAGCAACAGGGTGCCCCACTTGTTTGTTTCTTGGCCACAGTTTGTTGGTGACCATTCATGCGGACAGACAGCTTGTTGGTTGTCATGTCCACATAGATTGCAGGACAGTGGTTGCAGCTTATCTTGTAGATAACATGGCTGATTTCACAGATAGCGCTGCCTTTGATGGGATAGGTGGAGCAGGTCATGGTGGGGCGAATTATGGGACAGGTCTAGCATCTAGGTCTATTACAGGTGTATGAGCCTTCAGGTAAGGGGTTCGGAGCAGGGGTTGTGTAGGGACAGATGAGTATATTGTGTAGGTTCGGTAGATGGCAGAATACAACTGCGGGAGTGGTAGAAAGGATAGTGAGCAGGACATTTCTCATTTCAAGGCACGACGAGAGGTAGTCAAAACCCTGGCAGAGAATGTAATTCAGTTGCTCCAGTCCTTGGTGGTACTGAGTTATGAGGGGAATGCTCCTCTGTGGCCAGACATGGGACTTTGGCAGGTGGTGAGAGGTTGGAGAGATAAGGCACAGGAGATGTATTTTGAACAAGTTTGGGGGGATAATTACAGTCTGTGAAGGATTCAGTGAGACCCTCATTATATTTCGAGAGGGACTGCTTGTCTCTGCAGATGCAACAACCATGGGTGGCTAGGCTGTAAGGAAAGGACTTCTTGGTATGGAATGGGTGGCAACTGTCGAAGTGGAGGTATTGCTGGTGGTTAGTAGGTCTGATATGGACGGAGGTACTGATGTAACAAGTGGACCAACCTGTTGCTGCGCACGCTATCAAACATGACATCCTTCATTTCAGTGACTGCTTCACAGCCTGTGCCATATAGATCCTTCCCAACAACACCAGCTTTTCTGAATTTCGCAGGTGGGAACATTCCTTGCAATACATGCTACGTTCCCATAATCCTCCTGGGCTCAATATTCATTAGTCACTGTCTTCACCTATCCAGCCCTTTCCTGTTCCCATTCCAGCAGTAAACAGCCCTCATTCCACCACACCCAGTCTTTTTACTTCTCTCATATTCTACAACCCCTCCCCCCCCCTCCCCTTCCCCACTCTCTGCCCACCATCTAACCTGCAGCACTTCACTGTCTGCCACCCCCACCATACTATCCCTCCCCCTCCCTGCCCCAGCCTCCTCATTACCCCCACCCAATTGCCACTCCCATTATGCACTGGTGCTGCTGCTCACAGTGTGGTTTCAGTTGTCTGAGCCAGCAGTTGTTTGTGAGTGTGAGTTGCGTTTGCATAATTGAGTGAGTGTGTGTGTGTGTGTGTGTGTGTGTGTGTGTGTGTGTCTGTTGTCTATTTTTGATGAAGGCCTTATAGGCGAAAAGCTTTATTTGTGACAGTCTTTTAGTTGTGTCTATCTGTGACTCAGCATCTCCGCTATATGGTGAGTAGCAACTTTGTTTTTCATGATATTGTTACTTTCCATCCTGGATTTTCCATTGTTTGATTTTTTGATGCTTGAGAATTTGTGTGGAATAAAGTGTTCAATAGGAATAGTCATTCGCATCTCAACCCAGCCCCATACTATTTTTCTGTCCAATTACATTTTGGTAGCAGAGTGTGCTGAGTTGTGTGAGTAATTATATACAAAATTTTACAATATTTCTTAATTGAAAAGTTCAGGGTGCTATAAATTTTGCTTGGTATGTACTAATCTGTTGTGGTTTCTGTTTCAGTACTGTGTGAGATGTCTATTCTGTAGAATAATTTGTTCCACTTCTAATACTCAGCCCAACAAAAGATCCTCATGGAAACCGGAAATGTAGTTTAGGTAGTTGTTAGGTGTGGAACATTCCACTATGTGCACTCTGGCTTGCCATATGTGTAGATGGGGTGTAAAAGACATCAGCTTAGAACACTGACAACATGCAGTTGGGAGTGGGGGTCCCCACTTGCTGTGGAGGGCAGATTATGCTTTGCATCATAGTTTGTCAGTGCCTTGGAAGTCATGGAGCCGAAGGATGGTCAATAATTTCAACACCATAACAATTCAAGATTATATATGAGAAGCGTCAATCTGTAATGTCATGTCAGTTAATGAAGTGTGCAATGGAAAGATTGCCTTCACAATACAGAAGAGTTACCACAGAAGGGACTACATCATTTTAGTAGCTTGAATGGACTGGACCTCACTTTCAGCATGTGCCCCAGCAAAAATAGAAGAAATCTATTGTCAAGTGAACATGTCACTGTCTAGTCGTGCTGTAAAGTACTTCCACTACACAGAATAACATCAAGAATGGTGACCATGAGATATGTATAATGTAAAAGTTGGTACACATATCAGCAGGTTGACAGATCATATGTGGAGTGGGAAGCGTCATACCAAAAACACCTGTTGTATCACTCCATTTTGGTGCCTGAGGTGGAAGGACATGGAAATGTGATGCTGCAGGAAGAGAGCTTTAATAATAACGAAAGGAATTTTCTGGTATTTTGACAAAACTAATGGATGAGAACATGATGTTGCCCAGAGCAACCCAAATCAACAGCTGACGAAATATCTGTAGGTCACACAGTGATGTTGCCGGAATTAAGTTGAATATTTAAGAAGAAATAATGTAATTTGGTTGAGACAGAAGAAGTGTTACGTGTTACGAAGAGTTAGTCAAAGCATATTAAGTGACCATAGCAATCAGTTCTACAGTAGAAAATATCCACGCTCTAGTAACATTTGACTCATAAGTAGAGAATTTCATCAATGACACAGAGGAATTGCACTTTGCGATTTTGGGACTAAAATTGCAGAAGCGATCTCCAGCTGCATCCCTGTGATGACAGACCAGCAGAATAATATAGCAGCTCTCCTTCCCAATGCAGTGGCCAATAAGCTGGCTATGCACTGGCTTTGCAGGGGTTGTCATTACATCACTTAGCCCATTCATGTCACATTGTCAGCACATTGCAGCTAGCTGAGTGCCTGTTAAGTGAGCTGTAAATTGCACTGACCTGATATTCGTTTTTAAATTAGTAATTCATTCTGTGAAGAATGAATATGCATTTTACTGACTTTGGATAGCCAGGTCAGAATCTAGTGATATACAGATGAGGATATAACTTTTGTTGTTAAAGTTATATGCCAATTTGGGTGAAGAAGATGAGGTAGTAGTGGCTTTTATTAATGCTGAAGAGTAAGATTTTAAAAATTTAAACACAACTTTGTTGAATTAAAGAATACAGGGGGGGGGGGGGGGGGGGGGCGGTTTGATAGCTACCAAAGTAGACTCTTCAAAAGAGGAAATAAATGATAAAATTTCAAATATGGAAGTGACATTATGAAACCTACAAAGTGAGATACAAACTGAAGTAGAAAACAGTGGATCTTAGTACAGGAAGTACAGTTTAAGAATGTAAACCATAAGATAAAACAAACAGAGGAGTTTTCAACCCATGAATTTAAAAGTACACATACTCAAATCCCAGATACACGAAGGTGAGTGGAGGTGTTGGAATAAAACAGAGAATTTGGTAAAGTAATTAATTAACAGAACACTTGGACTAATTTGGACCCAAATTTACAGGAACGAACTGAAAATAAAATACAAGAGAAGGTTGAGTGTAGCAGCAGAAGAAATTCATTGAGTAGCATATAACTCAGCCTAAACATTTAGATAACCCATTAGAGAAATCACTTATTGTGAAAGTATTTGTACAGATATTAGCACACTATGTAAGAAAGGAAATTTGATATAGAGGATGGACAACTGCAAGTGATTTTCTGACCTTCATTGAAGGCCTAGATACTGTAAATAAAGAATACAGTGAGAATGTCCAGGAAGAAACCTTGGGAAATGACAACACTGTGGGTAAGTGTTTCCTCGAACAATCTGCAAAGAAAAGAGAAACTTTCATGTGCATAATCACCATGTTCAAAGTAATTCAAAAGACAGGAAAAAGAAGTGTTTGTATCAAACTCAGTCAACAACTGTATGGATAATACAATACTTGTATGTGGACATGTGTCAAATAACAAGGTAATCAAAGGGAATTATCTTGCAATGGTAATGGAAAATGTGGAACGTCCTGGGACAGGGGCCAGGATCCATGACATGACAATGCAGACATATGTCCATGTATAGAAAAGTTCATTGCTTTTGCACATGAGATACCTATGCGAGAGTGGTTGTTGGATGAGGAGGAGGAAACAGAAGAAATTCTGTCAAAACCCATATTAGATGGGAAAATTTTCAGAAGGGAAGTGTATATTTATATAGGCTCTAGGATTTCACTGATCTCAGTAGATTTATTACAAACGATGAGAAACAAAGACCTGTGCCCCATACTATCAGATGCTGGTGTATATATTGCAGGTATTATGGGAAGCAACCATAAGTTAATCAGACAAGAAATATGTGTACCTTCCACTAGAGGAAGTTTTCAATTTACACAAAATTTTCTAATTGAAGGGTTGTGCCAGAGATAGTCAGAAGTCACATTCCAAACAATTTAGAGTTTTGTAAGTGGTTATATTTTTAACCAACATATGTTTCTGTCTACATATCTTTTAGTGACATCTGTTGGCCAAAGAAGTAATTATAAGTCAGTGTTATTGTCTGCTATAACATATCACTCACACAAATTCTAGAGGGATAATCACAAGCCACTGCAAAATGGCAGGAGTTAAGGAGAAGGTTTTGCTTCCATCTAAAGAAAATTAAGATTTAAGCATTACTTACGCTTTGACAGAGTGTGATGCTGTGAATCCCTTGGATCAGATTTGGAATGTGAACAGTTACAGCATATTTTTGCCTACTTGTTTGAAAATAACCTTAAAAACTTATAACTTTATCTTAAAAATTATGTAAAACCATTATCCAGATTCATTAAAATAATACTGAGCAGAAATATCAGACTTAAAATTGTATTAAATATGTGAATATGTAGACTGAAGCAAAAAATGTTTATTAATTAATGTTAATATATTTTAAATGGAGACTTGAATAGCCATATTACTTTTTGTGGCTTGTGTTCATCTTTCTGTGAAATATGGTATGTTGATTTTCTTCTGCAGGTTAGTCCAAAAACCAGAGAAAGTGAAGTGGCTCCATCTAAATGGCCAAAAAACTGGGAGAGAATTGGAAATGTCAAAACTTGGTCTTCAGCCAAATGCAAAAACAGAAGAAATGGAGGAAGAGTTTTTGTATCAGATATAACCCATAAAAAATGGAGGCAAAATCCATGTGAAAATCATGCTTTGTTCAAGAAATGTTTCGAAAAAATTGAAGATAAAGAATCCACTTCTGATGCATTTTGGGATTTGGCTGATTTTAATGGTCAAAATGCAAACCTTGTGGGGCAAATGGAATTGACTGGAGTAAAGAGAAGGTAAGAAAGCTGACCTCAGAGTACTTGAATATAATATTATACTTGTTTATCATAATGAGACAATTTAAACAAAGCAGTTTTCATATGAGTAATTAATGCTTTCAATTTATTTCAGGTATCCAGAAAAGAGAAAGCATGACTTTTTATCAGGTGAGTTACATTCCAGTACCAAATACGTAGCAGAGGCTTATTAATAAATGTTTGCAAATGGCGCTTTTAAACGTCGTTTGTGTATAGAGTCATATCAGAAGAATTCAGATTTTACAGAAACAACTCTTCTCCAAAACTAGATCAGAGAACTGAAGTAAATATTTGTAACATAGAAGACAGCAAAAATAAAAATAAAAAATAAAAAAAAAAGAAGATGTTAGAGATTTTCTGAACAGTATTCCAAAATACTCCAGCCATTACAATAGGTCAAGAAATCCGAGTAAGCAGTATTTTGACTGTGAGATGAATGTTTCTGTTCTGAACAAAAAAACTACGATGATTATTGAAACCAGAAGAATGTTGGCATTGTTTCAGAAGGGAACTTTAGAAAGATCTTTTACATTGAATTCAATATTGGCAATAAATTACCAAGGTCAGATGCACGTGGTAAGTATGACTCCTTTGCAAAACAGTTCAATGATGCAAAATCTATGTATTGTCCCAGAAATAAATTTGTTCCAATCCCACAATTTCTCTCAAGGTTTTCGTGAAATTTTCTCACATCAGGCATAGGAACAAAAGAATCTGTAAGTAAGGGTCTCGTCTCTGAGCCACCTTTCTGCAAGATTTCATCTATGGTGTGTCCTTGTTTTGCCTGACCAGCTCTGATTTTTAATACTACGGATATGATTAGTCCTTAGTGATTTCCGTTTCCCTCAAGTAACAAGCTCATTTTCCCACGCGAAAAACTCCCACTTGGCGAAAAATGTCCCCTGTAAGATCAGATCACTGCCAGTAACTCTTCTCGTCACCTGCGCTCTCGCAAACCTCCGTGTCCAGTACTGGTGTTATTCTGTGGCTGCTCCCCTATTTACTGCTGTGTTCGTTCTGCCTGCAAGTTCTGAGAAAGAAAATGACAGTCCTTGGTTAAGGAGTTGAAGTATCTGTGTTTGTTGGTGCTATTATTGGCTGACACACAGGTAAAAGAAATTCTGTGATACGTTCCTCTTTCATAATACGTAGTTTATTTGTTGCTATTGTTTGGGGACGCGTAAAAATGTGTTCAATTTAGAGGCTAAACATTCAAAAACAAACGAAGCAATCTAGAATTAAGAGACACTTTTCAAATAACTGTAAAACTTCTCATGTTAATAACCATGTGTAAAATTATAAATCAATTCCCCAAAATTGACTGTGTGGCAGATTTAGCATTTAAAGGAAGTGAAAGTGTGAAACTAAGTTAAAATTGTCGTTTTAACACACGCACTTCACAACATTCTGTTATTAAGAATAACACTAAAATAATGCAATATTTCTAGGACTTTGCTAACACATTGATCTCGGATTTCCTCGAACAATTTCTCATTCTAACCAGTTTGTTTTTTGTTCTTCTTTGCAGCTTGTCACAACAGCAGCATCTTACGTCGACATGTAAGTAAATTTATTATCATCCCAGTTGGAGATTACTTTTAAGTGTTATCTACAGTTAGCGGCATCATTGACTCATACAGGGATTGTACAGAAATTGGGGAACACAGCGACAAATGTATGCTCAAACAAAAATACAGACGATAGCCGAGCACGCAGGTTGCGCCGTTGTATTCGACTACGAGCGGTGCCTGTGGAATGTCTTCAACAGGTCGCAGGAGTCAATAGTGGTCGGAACAGTGTTCTGTGTAGGTGGGAGAGCGTTATGTTGGCGCCAAGTGAATTCGAGCATTTGCAGATGGTCGGCGGTCGTGTGATGGGTGCTTCCATAACCAATGCAGACGGTGTGTTTTAAGAGGCACCCTATCGAAAATATATACGCATACTGGGAAAGCGGAGAAACTTCATCCACTAAGCCACAGCATGGACGATGGTGTGTCGAGTGATTGTGCCACAAAGTCGTGAAGAGAATTGTGACGTAAAATTAGAGGACAAGAGATGCAAAAGTCGCTGCAGAACTGAGCATTGCACTCACGATCCCTGCCAGCCCCAAAACAACACGGAGGCTGCTCCACAGGCTGGAACTGCAGGGCACGTTGGAACTGCAAAACCACTGATCAGTGATGTAAATGCGGTTAACAGGAAGACGTAACGACAAAGCCACAAAACCTGAACTATGATGCAATGGCTGTGTTTTCGTCCCTATAGTGAAGAATGGGTGATTATAAGGGCAGCCACATCGTGCTATTCCGTGGACCCCAAGATAACTCTGCATTCTCGCGTTACTACCAAGGGTTATCTGGCTGATCAGGTGCATCCCAATGCACAAATTTGTTCTACAATGGTGTTTTTATAATCCAAGGCGACAGTTTCCCTGTTTGCACAGCTGGTATCGTCTGCAAGCATGAGGATGAAATGTCACACGTTCCCTGGCCACCACAATCACAAGATCTCAATATTATTGAGCCTTTGGAGAGAGGGTGATCAACATATTAATGGTGATTTTTTAGAGACAGGTGGACAACGTTGAAGAGCTGCCGCAAAATGTAGCTAGGAATAGAGCCATGTACATTCTCTAAGTAAGCAAAGACTATGCAGCCAGTAACTTGTTCACAAATCAGGTCTGAGTGCTGGTTATTAGCGAGAACATCGTGTTATGCCTCCTGTGAGAGGGAGAAACTTCCACAACATTCAGCATTGACAGAGGCAGAATCGTGACCAATCGGGGCTGTGGTTCGTTGTTTGCCGCTGTCGCTCTTCGCGTCGGTCGGGATCCCACAGCTGCCATGCGGATGCGGGATGGCTGGGTTCGGCAGGGCCACACTCGATGCCTAGCCGGATGCCACCAGCTTTACAAGACTGGTGCCCAGGCGGACAGACGCGTTATGCCGTTCGCTCGGCAGTGTAGAATGCTACAGCGGTGTCACGTGCCTCGTGTGTGTCAGTACCAGTGGCAACAGGCAGAGTGCAACGCTGTCTGTGGCACCGCCGATTGTCACACTGGCCACCACTGCTGTGGCAACAGAGGAAGACAGTGGTGCATCCAACAGCAACAGGCACAGCAGCAGTGTCACGTCCTGTTCCAAGCAAGCCTCGGTGTCTTCAACAAGTGCCTGTTCTATGGCACCATCGCGTTGGCCATATCTGTATTTGGGGGCTACAAGAAGAAACGTTGCCACATTGGATTTGCAATCATCGCGCTGCCCTTGCATGTGGGGTGATGGGATGGAGCATGACTCGGGTGCAACACGATCACGTCTGTTCTGCACATCATCTAATTTGGGCAGCAGCCGTTACATTTCTGACATGTTACAGCGAATGGTTGGGCTCTGTCATCGAGCACTCTGTGATGCTGGCTTTTGATCAGATAACGCAAGACCGCCTGTTGCCCGAGTTGTCCTGACCAACCTGGCTTCCAGAATGTTCTCCAAATCTCTCACCCACTTAGAACATCTGGTCGTGGGGTGCCGTGAGGCTAGCTCGACAACTCTCGATAGCCGCTGCCGCTTATGTACTCCGGCGTTATACATTGCACAAAAGAGTTTCTCATTTTCGAAAGGCCGTAATTGTCTCCCATTGTGGCACATAAGTTTGAAATTCTGCTTATAGATGCTTACGACCCTCCTTTCTTATGATGCTAGAGCGTGTCGACTTATGATGTCACCCTCGGACTCAGTGAAGCTTCAAAGAGCAATGTGTCAACACATGGGGAAACGGGCCACAGCTCTGAAGTTCACTTGAGGTGTAAGGTGGAGTAATGAAGTTACATTGGCACCAAATTTCACCACGATTCTGCCCAATGCCATCGTGGACGTCTCACGCGATGGGAATGTTGTCACACTCCGTTTTACCCACAATTGATCCCTTCTTTTGAGACTTCTGCGATTTGTGATGGAAGCCTGAACTCCAACACCCAGTGTTGCAATCGCACGTTTTTATTACGAGTGTCCGAGGAAAACGTTTCAGACACATCGCTGCCCAGAATCGACACGAAAACCTCGTCAGGAGGAGATGCAGTCGGCGAGAATGAGACCACCCCTTCCCTTGGGGTGTAGATTCCCACGTATTTTGCCGTCGAAAACGACAGTTGGCAGGGTGATGAGCAGCAGGACCCACATTATCGTCAACCTTCGACACTGATGACCCACCCTGGATGATTCATCCGTTCTTTAAAGACATCGTTGGACCGCAACCTCACTGAACGTGATGTGACCCCTTTGGAGTGCAGTGCAAATGAAAGTTGAGCTGTAGTACACTGCGTGAGACTACTAAGAATGTGCAAAACCATTCGACGATATGTGAACGTGGTCCGAAGCATCAAAGCGTGTTTACACGTGGGAGGCTCTCTTGTTTCACGCCCTCCTGTGACATGATCACTCTGGGGTGCAACACTGACCTGTGCGTGAAGAAAACGGCAGAGGGTCCCGCTAAAGTCCCGCTCCCACCACCCACCCACTCTGGCAACACCCTTGGTGCCAGCCACGCACTTTCACATGTAGCTAAGTGGTGCCTCACGGCTGCTCCAGTGTGCCCTCCTTAGCGGTCCTATTTAGTGTAGCAGAGAAAAAGATGTGGTAGCGCTACACTCCAGAGGGTCGTATCACGTGCGGTGTGGTTGCAGCCCCACGATGTCCTTAGAGTGGGGATGAATTGTATGAGGGGAGTGAGAAGTGTCGAACATTATTAAGAACAACGTCCCATTGCTCAATATAATGCAAACTCTCGTGGAATCAAGGCCTCATGGGAAGATGTGGTTTCATTAATGCCATCTCCTGACAGGATTTTCGTGTCGACTCTTGGCAGCGGTGTGTCTGAAATGTTTTCCCGGCTACTCATAAAAAAACTGACCGATTTCAACGCTGTGTGTTGCAGTTCTGACTTCCATCGCAAATCCCAGAGGTCTCAAAAGAAGGGATGAATTGTGGGTAAAAGTGAGTGTGACAACCTTGCCACCGTGTGACCCATCCATGTTAGCGTTGAGCAGAATTGTGGTGAAATTTGGTGCCAATGTGACGTCGATAATCCACCTTCCAACTCATGTGACCTTCGGAGCTGCGGCCTTTTTTCGCCATGTGTCGACACGTTGCTATTTCAAGCATCGGCGATCCCGAGAGCGAGGTCACGAGGCGCTATGCTCCTGCACCATTACAGACGGAGACCTAAGGCACCTTTGAGCCATATTCCAAACTTACGCGTTGCAATGGGAGATAGTTATGTGGTTTCGAAAAAGTCATACCCTTTTTTGAGCAGTGTAGTTGCAGGATTTGTGGAATCAGATACGTACGTGAACAAACCATATACCAACTGAAGGATAAAATTAAAAGGGTTCTTAACGGCATCCCACCAGATGTTTGTGAATGCGTCATCGAGAAATTCAACGAACGGGCTCAAAAAAAAAAAAAAAAAAAGATCTATTAATATTCGTTCCTACTTCCCTGGCACCTTCTATGTGCTACATGCTCCCTTATGCTTTGTATTAACTCAGTTGTGCTTGTAGCAAATGAAATCATGTGAATACTAGATTTTGTGGTATTTGCTTATCAATAAGATTTTCAACTGCCGATATGTATGCTGTTTCACCATTGTAGAAACTTAATATGGATATTTTCGTTTTCAGGGCACTGAATATAAGTTGGCGCCATCTTGGTGAGTACTTCAGAGGGTAAGTGGTGAGCCTGGAATTGTATCCATAGTAGCTGAGTACCTGTCTTTGCCAAGGTACGTTTTTAACATCTGAGGTCATCCGTCCCCTTCCCCTAGAATTTAGAACTACTTAAACCTAACTAACCTAAGGACATCACACACTTCCATGCTCGAGGTAGGATTCAAACCGCGGTCATGCGGTTCAAGACTGAAGCGCCTAGAACTGCTCGGCCACACCAGCTGGCTAATTGTGTTGCTCAAGAACGATATTTTCTGAAATCCGTGCTGACTATGTGTCAGTAAATCATTTTCTTCTATATAATTCATAATGTTCAAACACAGTATATGTTCCAAACCCTACTACAAATCAACGTTAGTGATATGGGCCTGTAATTGAGTGGATTACTCCTATTTTCCTTTTTGCGTATTGGTATGACTTGAGCAATTTTCCAGTCTTTAGGTAAGGATCTTTCTGTGAGCGAGCGGTTGTGTATAATTTCTATATATGGAGCTATTGTATCAGCATATTCTGAAAGGAACCTGACTGGTATACAATCTGGACCGGAGACCTTGCCTTTATTAAGCGATTTATGCTGCTTTGCTACACTGAGGTTATCTACTTCTATAATTTCTCATCTTGGCAGTTGTTCTTGATTGGAATTCAGGAATATTTACTTCGTCTTCTTTGGTGGAGTTTCGGATAACCTTGTTTCATAACACTGCTATAGTGTGTATGTTATCGCTGATTTCACCATTGTTATCCCGCAGTGAAGGTATTTGTGTCTTGCCACTGGTGTGCTTTATGTATGACCAGAATCTCTTTGGTTTTTCTGCCAGATTCCGAGACAGAATTTCGTCATGGAAATTATTAAAAACATCTTGAAGTACGTGCTATCTTTCGAACCCCTGCAAAACTTTGAAATCTTGGTGATTTTGTGTTCTTTTAAATTTGGCATGCTTTTTTCGTTACTCCTGCAACAACGATCTGAACCATTTTGTGAATCATGGGGGATCAGTACCATACCTTATTAATTTATCTGGTGTATATCTCTTGATTGCCGTCGATACTATACACTATACACAGCTTTTCTACGCTTACGTGATCAGGTGGGAAGGAATGGAGACTGTCTGTTAAAATGGCGTTAAGAGCATTTATGCCTGCCGCTGGCTTTAAACGTATAATTTTTCCAGTATACCGAGGGCAGACTGAAGTCACCATCGACTACATCTGTATGAGTGGGGTACCTAATTGAAATGAGGCTCAAGTTTTCTTTGAACTGATCAGCAACTATTTCTTCTGAATCATGGGGGGGGGGGGCAGTAAAACGATCCAGTTAATGGCTTAGTTGTCAAATATAATCACTACCCATACTATTTCGCAGGAACTATCTACTTCAATTTCACTGCAAGGTAAACTACTTCTGACAGCAATAAATACTCCACTACCAACAGTATTTAATCTATCCTTTCTGAACACTGTTAGGTCGTTTCTGCACACCTTTTGTTTTAGTAATTCCCTGAGGAAAGGAGGTCACTACATCTTGCCTTCTTACCTTGAGAAGGTACTTGGTCGAGTACCACATCCAATGATGTGGTATGGTCTTTGTGATCGTCAAGTTCCTGAAACGAATGTAAATTAGGTAAAAATGCTGTACAAAAACACCAGTCTGCGTACCATGCTCAGCAGCACTGACTCAAGCTCCCTGTGACAGTTGAAATTCATCAAGATTCATCAGCTCTATCTCCACTGCTCTTTGTTACCATAAAGGATAACCATAAGGCTGGCCTACAGAAATGTGTAACGTGGGCAATGCTGTACACTGATGACTTTATGCTTGCAGCAGACACCAGGGAGCATCTTGAAACTCAAGTGTGAATGTGGTATGTTCGTCTACAACGTATGGCCATCATTTAAATATTCGCAAGACTGAGTACCTCGAAACGATTCCATCTTCAGGAACTACACAGATTAATGGAGCTCCTCTTACCAAGTTGGACACATTCCATTATCTAGGTTTCCGACTATAGGCTGACTGCTATGTGAATGAAGATGTGCGAGTAAGAGTCAAAGTTACTTGGATGTGATTCAGAGACATCACTGGTGTCCTCTGGGATAAGAAGATGCCTGTCCACATGAAATTGTAAGTTTTGCCACACAATAGTGCAGCCAGTTCTGTGACATGGTGCCAAGTGTTGGCCCACAACTAGAAGTGCTGAGCACTTACGCAATGTTATGGAAATGTGGATACTGAGAGGATTGTTCGACATTTATCTGCTCTACCTTAACAATATATTGACCTAACAACTAGCTGGACTGGCTCCAATCAGTGAGAAGATTCAAGAATGAAGACCTCACTGGTATGGACACATCGTATGGACACAACCTAGTGCAGCCTGTGATGACAGTGTCGAAGGCCAGAGACTGCTGGGGACTTCAAAGTACAGTGGCAAGATGCTGTAAGATCACGTCCAAGATGAAGAAGCATAGGTCTAGAGGAAGCGTTGCGTGATTGACCCAAAAAGTGGACCCTGATCCAACAGGAGAGCACAAGGTAGAAGAAGAAGTTGAAGCTAAAGAAGAAGATTTTTATTATTACTATTACCATTATCGCCATCTATATTATTATTAACTATCTGTTACCCATGGCTGCACTCACATATCAGTAGTTCTGGTATGAAGTGTGATGGTGAAGAAGTAACCTATTATACATGCAGTAACATCAGCTGCCTTCAAATGTCTGCCTGTTCAGCTGAGAAAGCCATGATGTGATGTGTGGTCACCTCTCAAACTGTTTCAAAGCACAATCCATCAGCAGCGTCACTGTCGAGCAGTGCATACACAGAGGCATGGGCAGGAGTGCTCGTGTACGCAGTGTGCTACTGAAGTACCTATGTGTTACACAACGTGTACATTATGCAGCAAACAGTGTTGAAGTATGGATTAAACACAATGAAGATTGTGTAAGTATTATATTCATTACTTTAAATCATATCACGTAGCGCACATCAACCAATAAATGCATCTCACAAAAACGATAAATATCAAAAGTCAAAGAGTAAGTAGCTTTCTCAAAGAGTAAATATTTTTTCTTCTTCGTGTGATACTCTTCAAAGCAACATGTATCATGTACCATACACTTTCTAAAGACACCTATCTTCTTTCTCAGGGTAGTAAACTTGAATCTCATTACAAATATGTTCCCCACTCATACAATTATAATTGGTGGAGACGTCAATGTACCCTCGATTTGTTGGTGAAAATACATGTCAAAGCCAGTGGTAGACAGAAAACATCTTCCGAAATTATACTAAATGCTTTCTCTGAGAATTACTTTGAACAATTAGTTCATGAGCCCACATGAACTGTAAATGGTTGCGAAAACACACTTGACCTCTTAGCCACAAATAATCCTGATCTAATAGAGAGCGTCATGACAGATACAGGGATTAGTGAACACAAGGTCACTGTAGCAAGGCTCAAAACCATATCAACCAAAACCACTAAAAATAAATGCAAAATATATCTATCTAAAACAGCACATAAAAATTCACTTTATGCCTTCCTAAGAGAGAGTTTCCATTCCTTCCAAGCTTATTATGTAAGTGTAGATTGGCTCAAATTCAGTGAAACAGTATTGCCAGCTATAGATAGAGTCATACTGCATAAGTTAATAAGAGACGGGACTGATCCACCATGGTACACAAAACACGTCAGAACGCTGTAGCAGAAGCAACGAAAAAAGCATGCCAAATTCAGAAGAACGCAAAATTCCCAAGACTGGCTAAGTTTCACAGAAGCTCAAATTTTAGTGCGGACATCAATGCAAAATGTTTTTAATATCCACAATGAAATATTGTCTCAAATACGGTAGAAAACCCAAAGAGATTCTGGTCGTATGTAAAGTACACCAAGGTAAAACACAGTCAATACCGTCACTGCGCTATAACGATGGAAATGTTTCTGATTATGGTGCCACTAAAGCGGAGTTACTAAATACAGTTTTCCATAATTCCTTCACGAAAGAAAACGAACTAAATATTCCAGAATTCGAAACCAGAGCCGCTGTTAGCATGAGTGACAGAAATGTAGATATCTTAGGTGTTGCGAAACAACTCAAATCACTTAAGAATGGCAAGTCTTCCGATCCAGATGGTATACCAATCAGGTTCCTCTCAGAGTATGCAGACACAATAGCGCCTTTCTTAGCAGTCATATACAACAGCTCACTTGACGTAAGGTCTGTTCCTAAAGACTGGAAAGTACCACAGGTCACACCAATATTCAAGAAAGGAAATAGGAGTTACCCATTGAATTACAGACCCATATCACTGACCACAATTTGCAATACGATTTTGGAGCATATACTATACTCGAACATTTTGAATCACCTTAAGGAAAATGACTTACTGATACATAATCAACACGGATTCAGAAAATATCGTTCTTGGCAACACAGCTAGCTCTTTATTCCCGTGAAGTAATGAGTGCTGTAAACAAGAGATCTCAGATCGATTCCATATTCCTAGATTTTCAGAAGGCTTTTGATACCGTTCCTCAAAGCGAATATTAATCAAATTGCATGAATATGGAGTATCGTCTCTGTTGTGTGACTGGATTCGTGATTTCGTCTCAGAGAGGGGACAGTTCGTAGTGATAGAAGGTAAATCATCGAGTAGAACAGAAGTGATATCTGGCGTTCCGCAAGGTAGTGTCATAGGCCCTCTGCTGTTCCTGATTTATATAAACGATCTAGGTGATAACTGAGCAGCCCCCTTATATTGTTTGCAGATGACGCTGTAATTTACCATCTAGTAAAAATCATCAGATGATCAATTACAATTACAAAATGATCTAGAGAGAATTTCTGTATGGTGCGAATAGCAGCAATTGGCACTAAACAAAGAAAAGTGCGAGGTCATACACATGGGTACTAAAAGAAATCCGATACATTTTGGCTAAATGATAAATCGCACAAATCCAAGGGCTGTCAATTCTACTAAATACCCAGGAATTACAATTATGAGCAACTTAAATCAGAAAGACCACATAGATAATATTGTGGGGAAGGCGAAACAAAGACAGCGCTTTGTGGCACAGCACTTAGAAAATTCGACAAACCCACTAAAGGGGCTTCCTACATTACACTTGTTCGTCCTCTGCTGGAATATTTCTGCACGGTATAGGGTCCTTACCAAGTAGGATTGACGGAGGACATCGAAAAAGTGCAAAGAAGGGCAGCTCGTTTCGTGTTATGGTGCAACAGAGGTGAGAGTGTCACTGATATGATATGCGAGTTGGGATGGAAGTCACTGAAACAAAGGCGGTTTTCTTTGAGGCTCGATCTATTTACGAAATTTCAACCACCAACTCTCTGTTCCGAATGCATAAATATTTTGTTGACACCCACCTATGTAGGGAGAAATGAACATCTTCATAAAATAAGAGACATCAGAGCTCAAACGGTAATATTTAGGTGTTCCTTATTCCCACGCACCATTCAAGAATGGAATGGTAAAGAAGTAGTATGAAAAAGGTTCGATGAACCTTCTGCCAGGCACTTAAGTGTGAGTTGCAAAGTAACCGTGTATACGTTGTTGTAGATGTAGATGTAGAAGCTATCTCCATACCAAATGTCACTGAAATCGATTTAGTGCGTTAGTTGTGAAAATGTAACAGGCAGAGCTACTTTTGCATTTATAATAGTAGTTGGATGAAGCTTTCAGGTACGATATCTTTCTATACCATGATCCGATTTTGAATGAAATAAGGCCCATACAGCGTCCCAAGCTAAGCTCAAGTTATCTTTGATGACCTCATACATATTCGTCTGGTAGTTTTCGAGAAGCATGTGCAAACAGACAAGCAGACACACACGACAGCTCTATGGATTTATTATTATTAAAATCATAGTATCTCTGACCCTGAGCTTGTACAGTACGCATTTCTGCCACTTGGCGTGTCAGTGCTGTTTTGTTCCTATTTCATTTTTCATGATGGCAAGTTTAAGCGAACAAAGTGCAGCTGTGAAATTTTGTTTTCTCCTTGGTACAAATGCTGCTGAAACTGTTTTAATCTTGAAAACAGCTTACCAAGGTTACTTCAGGGGGAAAGCTCAAGTGTATGAGATGGTTTGCTCGATTTAAAAATGGCGACATGTCGATTGATGACGAAGCTCATTCTGGACGTCGATCAAGTGCGTGAATAGAGAAAATATTGAAAAAATTCGAGACTTGTGCTCACAGACCGTCGACAGAGAATTGGTCAACTGTCAAGAGATTAGTTCAGCAAATTTTAATGGAAGATTTGGGAATGAAAAACGGTACTGCCAAGTTTGTTCTGACTGACAATAAAAACCAACGCCGAGTTTTTGGCTACAAATGCCACGGTTCCACTGCCCCACGCACCTTACTGGCCTGACCTGGCACTGTGCAACTTTTCTTATTTCCATGTGTGGAAAGGATCATCAAAGGGCAACGTTTTGACAACGCTGAAGACGACAAGAAGAAAACCAGGGAAGAGCTGCCAGCCATTTCGAAAGATGGCTACAGAAAATGTCCCAAATGGTGGAAGCACAAGTGGTGCAATGTATCAATTGTAATGGGGAGTATTTTTAATGGGATAAGGTGGTTTTGCAAACAATTTGAAAGTATATAGCTTTCAAAAAATAATTCCATTTGTTTTGGGTGCTCCATCGTATGATGAATATCTATGCCCCCTTCGACCCAATCCCAGAACTGCTCCCTGGCAGCACGCCAGCTGCACCTAGCGTGTGTGGAGTGTGTGACAGCCAGTGTGTCGCACAGCACGAGGAGCGTGGACTTCCTGTCAGCGCTGGCCCACTTCAGCCTGGAGAGGCTGGGCCTGCACGAGAGTCCGGACTGGCCCTGGGAAGACCAGCGGCTGCCCTCCCTGGCCGCCATCTAGTGAGAGGAGCGTTTCGACTGTGCGCTGGCCTCGACGAGCTGGGTGAGTTAGCATGAGTGGTCGGGGCCCTCGGTGTAGTTGCTACAATCTCAATCAGTGGTTCCCAGTGTGGAGGCTATTATTCCCTGACGGTGAAATGAAATTTCCTGAGGTCTGAAAACAGACAGGTTCAATTGTGTTATGATCACGGAGCAAAATTATTTGAGAAAGATCACTATTTCGTAAAACTGTAATGCTTATTATACGATTTACCAGTAAATAACCCATTATTTATTTCAAATACTAGCATTGCCATGTTAGACAATGTGTTGGACGTTTAGCTAGTGAAACGAAGGTTTGAACATCTTCCTCAAATACGTAGTTGACCCACTGCACACGTCCTTTGTATCATGAACGTACAACAGTAAAACTTTGACATGTATATCAAATATGTCAAATAATCTCATGGAAACGCCACCTCAAATTTGGTAGTTTTCACGACAGACCATGAAATTGCTGCATTACTTACTTCGCAGCAGATAAACAAACTATTGACACCACTATAGAAACACATATAGAGCTTACACAGTGTTGTAATTATTGTTATAATTAGCGACAGTCGTCATGCACAAAGGAAAGACAGGGTGAAGTCTTCCAGCGTCTGCATGTTCAGAAGTATGGCATCCAAGAATTAGGTGATATACAGACAGTAGGCTCAAGTATAGTGCACCCATTTTAACTTCGTAAATTTTAATTGAAAGATGAGGGTGTGGGTGGAACAAGTGTAGCAGAGAAACCATGTTTTGTATCGAGTATCTACTCTCAATGTGGATAGTTAACCTTAACTGCCAAGGAGGAGTTGTGTGTAGCACTCTTCATACACTGAGAATTGCTTCATCATTTTATAAAAGAGGTTGTTGGAAATAAGCAGTACCAATTATCTCATTGACTCATTAACTATCGGTTTATCTACAAACACTAAATATTCATCTTTCAGCATTTTGAAAATAAAAGTGTTCTAAGAACATTCTTTCTCATTCTAAAATTTATTTAGGTGCTAGCATTGAAGATGGGGGAAGGAGAGGGCGAGGAATGGCTGATATGTGATTTCACTTAGGGGTAATGGTCTCGGAGAGGCAGGGGACCACCTATTTCATTCCATTCAGTTATTTCTACTCTGAGGTTAATAAGTTTGCTGCATATCTCACAATAAACATGCAATATTTGAAATTTCGTCGGAAGGTATAGCCGCAGCGGAAAACGCCCTTATTTTAAGCCACGTTACTGTTTCTGACTAACAGTTTTCCTTGTACCACTATCTTTTTAGCCCCCCTTCTCCTGTTCCACTCTCGAACGGCGTGTGGGAAGAATGAATGTCTGTAATCCTCCGTATGGGTTCTGATTTTATCATCTTGTTCGTGAGACATAACATGTTGTCCTACTCTTAATGGAAACTATCCTCCCGAAATTTCTATGATACCCGTCTCTGCGATGTACAACGGCTCTTGTACCATCACCACTGACATTTGTTAAGGGAGGGGGATATACGATGGCTCAGCTACGAGAGCAGGAGAAACGGAGGTGCATCCCCATGTGTGGTTGATCAGCTATCTTCTACACAAGAATGAAAAGTTTACTTAACTGTTGTCTCTGATCTTCTACATCCCTGCATCCATTTTGGAAGATCTTGCAGTCACAATTGCTGTAATCACTGAGATATTGTGTACTGAATAGTCATGGGGAGGCACTATGACACGAGTCAGTCATTGCCTGCTGAAGCTTACACATTTCGTTTGCTTCCTTACAGTCCCGGTTGAAATGGGTTCATCTCACCCCACATTCAAATGGCATGCAATTTGGCTATGAGCGGACTGTCAGTCTCCCTGTAAGGTTGTGTGAAGGCGACGCAACTTTCGTACATAATGTTCTTCTAGTTATCATGTGGGTGGTTTTATCCATCTGGCTTCCCGAGTTCTTGTGTAATCCGTGATATGCTAGGAGCAGTGCATCTGGTACCCATTATCATCCCACGTTCCAAGTTTGTCATCTCGCAACATGCAGCCAGGTCCACTACGTGGCAGCCTCTAACAGACAGTTCAGACGCAGTGCCTACACCCGTACCATACGTAACATCTATCCGAAAACTTCGGGAGTCATACACAGCACATCTTTAAATAGGGTAACCGTTCGCATAACTTTTGGCCTCATAGTTTAGTTCACGTACCGTCCAAACAATGTGTGTGTGTGTGTGTGTGTGTGTGTGTGTGTGTGTGTGTGTGCGAGAGAGAGAAGAGACGCAGACCAGTCACGAGTCTCTGCTGTCTGTATTCCAGATGCAGATAGAGACCAGCCCCAGCAGTGCGTCCAGTTGGCAGCCGCTCTCCCCACCGCTACGCGCGAAGCACACAGCGGCGGCTGGTGCTGCGGGGTGCGGAGCGCCGCCACTGCCGTGACGTCACACTGCGGCTTTGCACTGCCGAGCTGTCCGTGGAGTGGTGGCTGAGCAGCAGTGTGCGGCCCACCACAGTCTGGTCGTTTTACGACCTTTATAATTTATAAACTTTTGCAGTTTTCTGTGTTTTCCTGTTCGGCCCCGGACCTCGAGTGTCTCTGACGGCTGATAGCGTCGCCCTGCCAAATCTCCAGTCCAGCCCCACTATAATTCCTCAGTTTATTGTGTTTCTCTGGGCTGAATGCCTTGTTGTTGGATCGACCAACGAGGTCCCCAAAATTCACTGTTATTCGACTGAGGACCACAGTGTAAAAGACACTGGGAGACTTTGAACTCGGTGGAAGTCACAGCGACTGGCTTCTCCAGTTGGGCCTGTGCATTCCACTCGTTCAGCGTTGCAGAGTCCCGTGCTTTCTGCACTCGTGGGGTCTTCAGGAGGCAGTGTAGTGCTATGCAATGAACAAAGAACTTCATTATGATGATGCCGCCTGTCATGCAACAGGGAAGAAACATATTGAAGAAAAATATTTTGAAGGAAAAAAAAGGATTTTATATTTTGAGGCAGTCTCTGCCTTCGTGTATAAACAGGGACTTAAATTAATAACACGTCAACTGTCAACAATGTTACAAAAACCTTTAAAAACCAAGCATTATGTATCCCATAATTAATTAAACATAGGAACAATAACATTTCGTTGTATATAAAGTCCCATATATTTAATGGTTTGTTAAAAGTTTTGTCTTGTTAAATAAATCACAATATGAGAAGCTTTAAAGTTATTTTTTATGTATTTGTGTGTAAAATACTACCCAAAATAGTTTTCTGATTACATAGCACAAAATTTTTTAAGAGCAGTGTATGCGACATAACTCAGTTAACTGCTGCACATTTGTGTCCACGGTCACACTTCAGCAAACTAATCAAGTAATATCCCTCACATTGAAAACTTGCGAAACCTGTGCACAGTGAAATCTGTTTTCGAGGTGATATCAGAGATGATTTGTTACTAACAGGTGACAGTCTGAGCTTTGACGTCATCTGTGCATCTCTTTGTAAGCGTGAAAACCGTACATTATGAACAAAAAGTTTTCAGCAGAACGTTGCATGTTTTACTTTACTTTATGGATGTGGTACATGTAATTAAGATGAAAGACAACCTTTCATTGAAAACTTCCTGCAAATACAGCCACCATGTAGGCGAGCTAACTACAAATCAAATGACAGGTTAGAGGTGACAGGTTCTGTAGCTGACATACCTCGCAATGGCCACCCAAAATTACTAACTACTGATGAAAATCTGCAACTCATTGCAAAGACTTTCATTCAACCATCCAAGAAATCTGCAATAAGAGGTTCTAAGCAACTACAGAAGTTCAAGTAGAATGTTAAAAATATTACATCGGAAGCCTATGCCGTAAATGACGTTATCATCATCGAAGACGTGAATTGTGTGTGTCGCCGTAGGGAAAGTGACTCTAACTTTTGCAAAACAATCATGTGGTCTGATACAGCATGTTTTAAGTCAAGTGGAAGATTTAACAACTAAAACTGAGTGTACTTGTCTTCTGAAAGTGTTGTTGAGGAGGTAATTGTTTCTAGAGGTTCGATTGATCTGGGGTATGCAGCAAAGCAGTGAACGGCCGTTACTTTATTGATGCGATCGTGATTGCTGTACCACGTCATGAAATGTTCAGAGAAGTTATTAATGTGTCACCTGTTGATTTAATAAGAATTTGAAAACATTTTTGATGATAATGGGAAGTCATATGACAAGATACGTAAATCAGTGTTTAAACGACGTGTTACATGCCTAAATAACAATGGAGGGACACTGGGAACATTCTGAGTAGGACAGATTACTTTGCATGAACTTTTAAAGATACCAAACACTGTAGTGCTTTTTCGGATAACGGACTTTTGTCGAACTCTGTATATAATTACGAGATCAGGAAGGAGACATACTCCTGAAATGGATGGATTCCCCATTTAACCAATCAGTTTTGGTCATGTGACTGATGAACCACGTCCAACACAATATCAACACTAAAGTTTGAGAAAACTGCATATCAAAATGAAACTGTGGTGCCCACATCTGTTTTTATGTTATTTAAACATACAGCATCAGTAAACGATGTCCGTACACCCAGTCGACGAAAACTTTTAATCAGGTTCATATAATAACTCAGCCTGACCATTTCGGACTTTCTTTCCAGAGGGGAGCAACACAATGGATTTGAATTCCTTCCGTCAGTTACCAGATAGTTTAAGTTTTATTTGTGGCGGCAGCGGCGTAGTGTGCTGACGTTGGCAATGACCGCTGAATGCTGGGAAGTATGTGACTTTCATACTAACACAAACGTTTTGTTATGAAATATTTGCTTTAAAAGGATAATAATATTAATTTACTGAGCATAGCTCATGGTTTTGCGGTAGCGTTTCCGCTTCCCGAGCCCGTGTCATGGAATCAATTCCCAGTGATGTCAGGGATTTTCACCTACCCCGAGATGACTGGGTAGTGTTGTGTTGTCATCATCTTTCATCCCCATTGCAGTCGGAGGAAGGCAACTGCAAACCACCTCCATTAGGACCCTGCCTTGTACAGCAGTGCGGGTCTCCTGCATTGTTCCCCTACGGGGCTGTCAAGAAGCATGGGACTTCATTTAAATTTAGAGGGCACAAGGGTACATACAAGAATCTGTCAATCACAGAGTAGAAAAAGCATTAATTATTTACTTCACAGCCGGTCGTTGAAAACACTGACATACTACGCCGTCGTTGCCATAAGAAAATTTATACCATGAAACAGATTAACTTTCTGCAAGCTCAGATGTGTAGAGAAAATTTAAGTGATTTTGCGTGTCACCCATTCCACAAAAGTTCCGTGCCTTCACAAAGATTTGTAGTTGGGGTGTTATCTCTACTCTAGCTTTTAACTACGGACCGCCGATTCACTTCAGACGTCAAGAACTTCAAAAGTTTCAATAATACTTGATCATAAAAAAAATCAACGTTGTCGTCGTGCAGTCAGATTCATATTCAAATTATTATTTCAGATATGCATTTACTTTAGAAAACTTGTGATGGTTAAATAAATAAATTCACACGTCCACCAACACATTTTATTTCAGCATAAGTATTACGTTAACACCGATGTTAGTCATATGACATCAAGATGAGAACTAACAAATCATCATTGCAATTTCCACTTGCATCATTGATCGACCATTATCATGCTTGTTGTACACAGTTAAATTAATTTCACCTTATGTGAATCAGAGCACCGTGACACACGCTGACAGAATCTTGTCACAGCGTGATGGCCTTCACTTGGTGTGCAACAGCGCCCAGCCTTCTGCTTGTTGGCAGCGCCGAAGATGCGCCCGACGTCTGTTACGGCGTTCACCTTCGACATGAAACAGATACGGAAGAATCTTTTAAAAACACAGTTGAATCTTTACAATCACACTGACAATAAACATACAAATAGTTGACGTACACGTATAACACATGCAATATATTATTACCTGCAAATCGAGTGGTAGGTGACATGTTGTAACTTCATTTGGAGGTTTCAGAACTACGATTAGTTTCTGGAAACCCAACGGAAATTGCGCAACCATTCAGATGCACCAACGATACTTAGCATGATTCATTATCAGCTTTCAGCACCCATTTTTCAGGCGATGTCATTGTATGTGTGGTATGCATTAAAATCCATTTCCAAAAAGGAAAGATTTTTAAATGTAAACTAAATTTGTTTTTCGTCAAATAGTCGGAATGAACGATATAGTTGGGGGAAGATGGCATTCATTTGCAGTTCTTTGTGTTGCAAATATATTTGCTTTGAATGTTTACATAGCATGTATTGTAGATGTAGTTGTTTGAAGGGAACTGAGGACTTATAACGAGTATGTGAAAGAGCTGTGGTAATTCGTTACTAACTCAAGTCGTTCGGGAAATTTACCTACCTACCTTGTTGTTGCTTACTTATTATGTTACTGAACTCCTAATCCTAACAGTTTCGGTGGAGAAAAGAACACAAATGAAAACTGCGTATGGAAATCGAACACAGGTTCTCTCCTGTCCAGCCAGATACCCTGGTCGCTATACCAGCAGCGCTTTTGTCGAACAGATTTTACCCTATGGGCACTATGGCACTGTCCAAATATCGCGTTCCCACACCAAAGTAGAACGCTCTTCAATACTTCAGACACCACGCGCAGGGTAACCACGCAGTCTCACGCGCCTTGCCTTAAATTTGCTTCGGAATACTCAGTTGTGCGATATCATGTTGATTCTAACGTCACGTCAAGCATTGTTGTGACTTCTGCATTGCTCTGTAACTAATGATTAATGACAGGGAATCTTGGTATGAATACTAACGATGGACTGGCTCTAGAAATGATTAAGGATTGTGTGTAAATTAACTCAACTTTCTACATCAGGGGAATGAAAATTTTATGAGTCCTGTAACTGTGTTTAGAAATTGGATAGTTAAGTACAGTTAACCATTTTTCAGTTACGTAGTAGATATTTTATTTTCTAATAAAATAAGTGTGAAGAATTTTTGCAGCTTGCTGCATTTTCCATTATCGTTTTGTTGCCTTACATTAACATTTTTATATCTGTATAATAACTGAACTATGTTTGAATGGACTGAGACTAGGACTTAGGCAGGAATGGGCATTGAGGAGTGTCAGGAAATTTGTTAAAAACGTGAAACCAGAGGTTTCCTTCCCCGTGGCTGGAATTTATTGCTCTGTCATTTACTACCTAAGGGTTACATGTGATGATCTGTCGTGGCTACCACAGCCAGATTGATGGAGTATGATGCACAAGAGATGAGCGGGGAAGAACGTGTGGCAATGGGTGAGTGCTGGCGGACAAGAGAGTGGTCCCGTAAAGCTCCCAGCCTGACCCCTACCCCCACGTAACCATTCGATTTATTTATTTAACACGTATAGTTCCATAGGACCAAATTTAGGAGCAAATCTCCAGGTCATGGAATGTGTCAGTACATTAAATTACAACATAAAACTAATAACAGACAAAAATAAATGATCATGAACCTGAAAAAAGTCAGTCCATAAGTCTAAGTAAATGCTATC
The DNA here is from genome assembly GCF_021461385.2 of Schistocerca piceifrons. Lineage (NCBI taxonomy): Eukaryota > Metazoa > Arthropoda > Insecta > Orthoptera > Acrididae > Schistocerca > Schistocerca piceifrons. The sequence continues at coordinate 566,726,919 of NC_060143.1, forward strand.
CGCAATACAAAAGAATCAGCTTAATTTTTCAAGGAACTCCTGGACAGAATAGAAGGAGTGACCCACGAGGAAACTCTTCAGTTTCGACTTGAAAGCGCGTGGATTACTGTTAAGATTTTTGAATTCAAGTGGCAGCTTATTGAAAATGGATGCAGCAATATACTGCACACCTTTTTGCACAAGAGTTACAGAAGTCCGATCCAAATGCAGGTTTGATTTCTGCTGAGTATTAACCGAGTGAAAGCTGCTTATTCTTGGGAATAAACTAATATTAGTAACAAGAAATGACAAAGTAAGGAAATATACATATTGAGAGACCAATGTCAAAATACCCAGACTCATCAATAAAACGGTAGAAGGCATGAAAAGCTCCTTTGGACAGGCTATGCTGATACCTAAATGGGGCATAATCTAATGGAGGGCAATTTTCAGTAGAAGAAATCTTTGAAATTACTAAAAGGTGTAAGATGACAAAGTTTTGTAACAATTTGCTTTATAAAATTTTGTCACAATTAGTTGGTATCACAACAAAAGTGCAACGGCAGGGAGATATTTCAGTTTCCTCTAAAAACTGTACAATTTCACAGTTCATTACCCCAGTGCTAAGTGACAGGTTAGGACACATGTAATGATTTGTATCAACACAACGCTGAAACTCAAGATATACTGGTCATTTAAACATTAGCGACGTAAGGGAGGTTCGAATAATGTGGATTATTTTCAGGTGTGTGGCTGGTAGATACTTTTGCCAGCAGCAATTCAGCAATTTCACTCATCCCCTCAGGGGTTCAGTATCCATTTGCTGGTATGAGGTTGGCAACTCCAGTGTTCCTGATACCACTGCTAGTCCTCTATCACCGTAAGCTCCGGTTACACTTCCGCAACCACCGTGCAGCTCGGCAGTGGAACATTGTGCATCTCAGGGAACGGGGATCTTGGCCTCACTGCCTGGTTCCCGAGGATGGAATAAACCTCTATAAAAATAAACCAATCCCAAGGTGTGCTGCACACTGATGAGATGCGTGGCTGTAAGGTGGAACAGTCATTAGCAGGCAACCTGTGGGGAACCTGCTACACCACAGTTGTATAAGACTTACTCAGGCACGTGGGGCTCTGTCAGAGTGGACCCTTATTTCCCCAGCTGCTCATGGAACCAGCACGGATCCTTCAAAATCTTTTATTCCCTCTTGCAGTGGAAAGTATGGGTCACTAGTAGGTACCAACACCCAGTCAAACAAGAGGGCTCGCGTAGCCAGTCCTTCAGACTTGAGCATCACACAGACATTCTCAGTATCGAGTAACATAATGCATGCCGGTGGTCGGAATGTGTTTTTTATTATAATTAAACTGAAAGGGGGGAGCTTTGAGAAAGAGTCACATTTCTACATACAAGAAGGGTTAGAGGGAATTGCTGGAAGTTGCAAATCTGTCAAGTGCTTGTGAAATGGAACCATGTTGGTAGAAACATCCAATTCCAAACAAGTGAAAAACATCGAAAAAGCTCAGTGCCTCACGGAGTATGCAATAGAAAATGAACTGAACACCAACTTGAAATACAGAAAAGGTGTTGTGACTTGGAGGGATCTGGTAGACATTTCCCAAGAGGAAGTGAAAGATGAGTGGTCCCAGGATGGTATCGCTGATGAACAGAATGTAATGAAATGGGTGAATAGCGATTTCATGAAATTGGACTCATTTATACTGACTGTCAGCAGCACAAAGCTTCCAGAGCATGTTAAGGCTGGTTTCTTCCGCCTCAGCATGCGGCCCTTATTTTCCTAACCCCGTACCCTGTTTTACGTGCCAGCACTTTGGGCACACCAAGTCAGGTTGTAAGGTAGCATCCACTTGTAGTAAATATGTTAAGGCCGCCCACGAAGGTGTTGGTTGTTCATCTTCACCAAAGTGCGTAAACTGCTCTGGTGGTACCCTGTCTTGAGTGGGAACTGCAGTATCTTTCTTGTAGAAAGGCAGATACAGGAAATAAAAACAACTAAATATATCTCATATGGAGAGACGAAAAACATCTATAAGGCCGTGCAGTGCCGAAGTTTGCTATCTCCTCTGCATCTGCTCTTAAGCAACCAGTTCAGAAGACTGGTGCTCGTACCCAAATGGAGATTGCTAGTGTCAACACCAGCACCTGTGTTTTCCAATGCCCTTGTGCCACTGCAGTTCCATGAAAGCTCATACTTCCTCACAAAACATCAAAGTCTGTTGTCTTGTCACTAACATTGCGGAGCTCCCTGCTCCTCCAGAGGTCCAGTCTGATCCACCGTGCAGTGGCACCACTGCCTCTGCCGTGGTTTTGGCTCCAGAGTACACCCACGAATAAAAACCAAAGGCCAAGTGTCCACCATGGACAGAATTGGGAAGTAAACAGTCAGAAGATGTCAATGTCATACTATCTGACATCTCTCTTGACTCTTTGGTAAAACTAATGAACCTAGATGTTGGACTAGGTCAATCATCTCGCCTCAAGACAGCCCGCAGCCATTACAGGCTACCCTCCCCGGCAGAAAGACGAGGTGGAAGTGCAACCCCCTTGATAGGTGGCTCTCACATTACAGTGGAACATTAATGGGTTCAGGACCTGTGTAGAGGAACTGGAACTGCCAGTGCAGCAATGCCCCCTGTGCCTGTGTTTTCAAGAAACACATTTTAAAGCCAGTGATGTCCATGTGCCACGTGGCTGTACTCTTCACCGAAAGGATGACTTGACTGACGAAAGAGCCAAGGAAGGTGTTGCTGTGTTGGTCAATAACATGCATCCCTCCTTTGCTCTCTCCCTGGCTACTGACCTGCAAGCACTTGCTTATGAAAATAATTTGTGTCGGAGGCTCACTGTTTGCTTGCTGTGTCTACCTCCATAAGATGCAATATACTCTGAGTATCTCGTAGATCTTGTGGAACAACTCATGTGGCCATTTCTCTTACTGGGAGACTTCAGTGCCCATCACATTTTGCAGAGCTTGACCTCTACTTGCCCTTAGCATTGGGTTTTGCAGAGCCTCATGACATCTCATGAGCTGTGCATCCTGAACACAGGTGCTCAGTCTTTTCTGCACTGCTACTGATTCATTCTCTGCCATCAATCTCTTTTTCTGCTCTCCAGCCCACAAAGATTCCGTTCAGTGGGAGGTCACTGATGACCACACCCAATTCAATGTTCGCGTACTGGATGGAGTACTACCAGAAGAGAAGCCACCAACATGGATGGTCAGCAGGGCTAACTGGACACTGTTCAGCCAGCTGGTTGTGTTTGAACATCGCAGCGTCATCCAGGACTGGGTGGAACACACCACGCAAGTGATGCATCATGCCACTGACTTATCCATCCCAAAGTCCTCAGGACATCTTGGGAGGCAACCACAACCTCGGTGGGCAGACGAGTGCCGTTCAGTCATCTGGGACAGGCGTGCAGCTCTTCGACAATTTAAATGCTGCCCTACAGCAGACAACGTCATAGCCTTTCAAGTTGCAAGGGCCAGGCCTCAACATGTAATTAAGGAGAGCAAGAAATGATCGTGGTGAGTTTTCCTGGACTGTATCAACCTTTCCACTTGTTCTGTGAAAGTATGGGAAACTATCAGTAGGATTTCTAGCAAATGCATTTCTTTACCAATAGCAGCAGTGCTGAAACAGGGATGTCTCCAAATGGCATCCAGAGTCATCACTCAGATGCTGGCAGAGAATTTTAAACAAACTACTACCAATGCCAGCAAGGATCTGACGTTTAGTCGCTACCATGCAACTGTAGAGAGGGGAAGATTGGGGCTTCAGATCAAACAATTCCAAGTCTTACAACTACCCTTTCTCGAAATGAGATCTGGAATTGGCCCTGTCTGAGACTCTGATACTGCACCCAGTCATGACCAAATCAGGTACTGCATGCTTTGACATTTGCTACCAGAGTCAAAGGAAATCCTCCTTGAATGTTTTAATCTTATACAGCAGACAGGTAACTTCCCCAAACTGTCATCTTTGATAACTTTCGTCATACCAGAAAGGGACCGCACACGTCCCAGTAGTTATCAGAGTATTGCCTTAACAAGCTTTCTAAGAAAGACCCTAGTGCGAATGGTTAACCGTCATCAGGTCTGGTTGTTAGAGACCAGACAACTCCTTAGCCACCCTCAGTGTGGATTCTATATGACACTGCTTGGAGACACAGTATTATCATTCAACTGCTTCGATGGGGCTTTTATGGCCATTTCCCAATCTTCATATGGTCTTTCCTGTCTCAGCGACTTTTTTAGGACCCAAGTTGGTGATTGACTGTCAGACTGTTTTGAGCAGGAGAATGGTTCCCCTCAGGGCATTGTTTTAACTGTTACCCTCTTTGCTATAGCCATAAACAGTATCACATTTATGGTTACGGGTCCTGTATAGTGCTCCTTATTTGTTGACAATTTTGCAGTTTTCTGTTCCTCCTCTAGTGTTGATACAATGAACCATTAGTTGCAACTCCCACTACAGAGGTTAGAGGAGTGGGCTGCAAAGAGGGGTTTTCAGTTTTCTGCAGATATGTGTGTGTGTTTATCTTAATCGTTCTCTTCACATTATTACTGTCTTGTGTATGAGGGCACCATACTACATTGTGGAGACACAGTGAGGTTTTTGGGCCTCATTTTTTACTCAAAATTATTGTGATTGTCAAACCTTAGAAACCTGCCAGCTGGAACCCTGGAGGTACTGAATATCATAAAGTGCCTTATCCACAGGTCTTGGGGAGCAGACAGGGTGTGTCTGCTCTAGTTGTATAGGGTTTTCATGCATCCGTGGCTGGACTATGGGTGCACGAAGTATGGATCAGTGGGGCCTTCTTATTTGAAGATCATTGGTGCTGTCCACCATATGGGCATTCAGCTGGCCCCCAGTGCTTATAGGAACAGCCCCATACCCAGTATCTCTGCTGAGGTTGGGGAACCACCACTTACTATCTGGCCAGAGGTCCTAATGGTGCAGCAAGCATGTAAGTTACTCACATCTCCAACTTCATTGTATACCATTCTATTGCTTGTCCACCTCTGGAATGCCTTTTCTCCAACCATCCATGAGCCACAATGCCATTTGAGATCTGCGTGTAGCGTCTGCTGGAGTCACTCAGTGTGGAGCAAATTGAGCCCAGATCCAAGGTTTTAACCATCTGCTGCACTGATAACTGCAGAGGCCCAGTGTCATTTTAGATTTAGTGGAGTACAGGAGAGATTGCACGCCTGCTTCTGTTTTCAATGCAATATTTTCTGACATTTTGTGTGAGCACCACAACTATGTAGCTGTCGTTATGAATGGGTGTAGGGGGAGGAAGGGGGGGGGGGGGAGATCTGTGGGTTGCTCTGTCATTTTCCCAGATAATGTCCTTAAGGTCCTTCTGCCTCAAGAATTTACTGTCTTTGAAGCACAATTATATGCTGTCTTGCCAGCGCTGGAACAGATGAGACATTTATCCAGTGCTAAATTTCTTGTCTGTTCCAAGTTCCTGAGTGTCCTTCACTCTCTCCATTGTTTGTACCCTGCAGATAAAGTAATACAGGGTGCCCTCCTCCAATTACAATGACTGGTGAAGGAGGCTTCATTCTGCTGGGCACCATGACACATGGGTTTTGCAGGGAACAAAAGGGTGGATCTAGCAGCCAAGGAGGCGAGTTGTAATCCTCAGTTATTTCAGTACACCATCCCTCTGCGTGCTAGCATCTCACTGTTGAGGTACAGAGTCATGCAAACATCATGTGTTGATGGGAAAATGAGCGGTTGGAAGTGACCAACAATAAGCTCTGCATGGTAAAGACCACAAGTCAGCCATTGCATACCTCCTTCCAGCCACACTGACGGGACGAGGTCCTTCTTACTCGCCTTCACATAGGCCACAGCCCGATGACGCATGGCTTCTTATTCTGGTGAGAGGAACTTCCAATGTGTGGTGCTTGTGGTGTGCAAATCACTGTGTGCCACATTTTACTGGACTGTGTTTTATTTTCTGACCAGTGGACCACAGTGGATTTGCTGATGAATCTACCCTCTGTTTTAAGTAACTTCCAAACAAATGTGGTTCAAGTTTTAAAGTTTTGTGAATTGTCCAACATTTTTCCCAAGATTTTAGGAAGATGGTTCTAATGTGTCAACAGGGTGAATGGCTCACCCAAGTTTTTTTGTAAGTTGTCAGCCACTCACATTTCCCTGTGTTTTTCTTTTAGCTCTTCTGTGTTTTGTTTTCTCTGTGTTTTAATTTAATATATAGCTACAGTTCCTCTTTCTAAGTTGTTTTAGAGCATGTGAGATACAGTGAGTGTGTGGTCATTTAGAGTGCTAGGTGTGCAACAGTTTTAAAGTTTATCTTCACCTTCGTTTTTTAATGAATTTAAGGGTGCTAATGACCTCGCTATTGACCACCTGTCATTAATACAAATCAATTGTCTAAGTTCGCACTTCCACAGTCTCCTTTTAACAGAATTATATTCACTTCTTCTGTGTTGAAGAAAAGAAAATGTGCCCATTGCTCTGATACAGAATGCAGTATAGTACAATTGTAATGATGTCACTATTATACGAGGGTGGTTTGAAAAGTTCTGGGAATCACCACGAGAGGTCAGCACTGGCGCAACAAGTTATTCACATGATATTCATTGGACTGTTGCCTGTAAACACATGCCACGTCAGTGCCTTTGAAAGAGAGCTGTGGCGGTGACGTGGCTGTTTTGTTCCCGTGAAGTGATTTGCAAAGATGGAAAGAATTGAGATTCGAGCAGTGATTAAGAACTTCATAAAGAAAGGTATGAAAGCAAAGGACATTCATGCTGATTTCCAGAATACCCTGAGGGACTCTGCTCCTTCATATTCAACTGTTGCTAAGTGGGCAAATGAATTGAAATTAGGTTGGGAGGGCTTAGATGATGATCCACCCAGTGGTCAGCCAAAATGTGTCACTACTCCAGAAATCATTGCAGAAGTGCTCAAAATGGTCATGGAGTATCGTCAACTGAAAGTGCATGAAATTGCTCACGCTTGCCAGGTGTCATCTGAAAGGATATATCACATTTTAACTGAAGAATTAGAAATGAAAAAGTTATCCGTAAGATGGGTGCCACAACTCTGGATGCTGGATCAAAAACAAATCATAATGGACATACCGGTTCAATGTTTGGCTTGTTTTAAGAGAAACGATCAAGATTTTTTGCTCCAGTTTGTGACAACATATGAAACTTGGTTGCACTACTATACCCCAGAGACAAAACAACAGTCAAAGCAGTGGAAACATGCTGATTCTCCGCCACCAAAGAAAGCAAAGACAATTCCTTCTGCAGGAAAGTTCATGGCATCAGTGTTCTGGTATGCGAAGGGGATTCTGTTTGTAGATTATCTCCCCATTCGGCAAACAATTACTAAAGAATACTGTGCTAACCTCCTGGTCAAATTGCAACAAAAGATACACAGAAGAAGGCCAGGTTTAGCAAGGAAGAAAGTCGTCGTCCTTCAAGACGATGCACGTCCACACACATGTACCATTGCCACGGCAAAGTTACATGAACTAAGGTATGAATTGTAGCCACACCTACCTTATTCACTTGATATGGCTCCGTCAGACTACCATCTCTTCCCAAAACTGAAGAAAATTTTTCTTGGTTGATGAAGATTCACTTCAAATGAAGAATTGATAGCCGAAGTTGATAACTGTTTTTCAGGCCTGGAGAAAACTCATTTTTGAGATGAAATCAAGGTACTGGAACATCGTTGGACCAAGTGCATTAATCTACAAGGAGACTATGTTGAAAAATAAAAAAAAGTTTTAGTGATGTAAGTACTTTTGTTCTATTCTGTTCTAAGAACTTCTCTAACCATCCTTGGACTTGAAGAATGCAGGCTGTGGTTCATCCAGGTACCATTTTGAGGATGAATAATTTAGAAATGAAAGAAACTGCCTCTCTTTGCAGAAAATACATTGTAAAATACTTTTACACAAATAAACATAGCTGTCAGACACACATGCACCCAGAATCATAGACAGGACGAGTCAGATAGTTGAAGAGTGAAAAATTTGATATTGGCTTAAAGATACATGAGAATATAGACATATGTTAATTTTGCCTTTCGTACATCTCTCTGTTTGGCATAGGCTTGTTTATATTGCATCTCTGCCCTGAACAGTGTTCCAATACTTATTAAATGAATATACTTAATGGTTAAGCCAAAGTAAGATCTGCCCCCTACTGTATATTGCTATTGTCCATGATTACTAGATGACAGTATACAGTAGTGGTGCATTTTACAAAAATACATAACATAAATAGCCGAATTTCATTTGAAAGTACCACTTAAACTACTTTTTGGCCTTTCTGGGGATCAAATCCCTTTATTTGTGAACAAGTTTATATCTTATTTATCTTCTGCACTTGTCAGATTTATTTATATTACAATTAATTTATGTGAAATTTAAAAAAATTTAAAAGTTCGGTTTATGAGAGACCATGACTCAGCAAGGCATGTTTGAATTAGAGTGTTTTGCACCATTGTTGAGGCATAACCATCATACATAGTTTGTGCAGCAGTATCTCAACATGCTAAGCACTGTTCATTGTGGGTGGGCCTTGTGGTACCATCAGTGCAACTACAGAGAACAGTTGAGCATCAAGTCTAAAACTTTGCAGACAATGATGAACTGCATGTCATTATATATGGTGTCCAGAAAGTATCTCCGAAGGATAAGTGCATGTTGACGTCTGTTTAGTTGAAAAGTCTGATCCTGTGATGGAAAAGCCATAAAGTTCTGCCATTGTTATATAGACCACGTCATCCATCACATATTTCCATGTCCAAAAGGCCATCCCCTGTCACATTGAGAGCTCACAATATTCCAGGTAAGTCCATAAATTACTTACTTTAATTCCTCCTCCATAGTAAAGTTCAGTGTCCGGTGCCACTACAAAGGACACTTACTTGTGGAACATTTTCGTCATTTTTTGTAGATATGTGCAAGTTTGATCACTGCTCCACATGAGGGCGTATTCATCATTTAACACATGCTAAACCTATGATGTGCCAACAGTTTTTCTGAAAGTTCCTTTTCATTTAAAATATGTAAAACTTCATTTTCATATACATTTTTCCTTATATGTCTTTGTACACATGCATAAAATTTTATGTGACTCACACAAAGAGATTAAAACATGACATAAATTTGCTCCATCTAACTACACACAAGTGTCATTTTTATATTAGCTGACGTATGAGGTCTAATATATTTCACTTGTTTACAAATTTACACATAAATTTGTTGCATCATTTTCCATGTTTGCATAACAATATTTAAATAGAAATGAATAACATATAAGAAGTTGTTTTCGCCTTCAAAATTCATAAGGCAACATTTCAGTGACAAGTTGTTTCATATTCTCATCACTGATGAATCATTTATGTGTACAACTGTTACGATGAGCTAGTACTCCCTTTAACTTTTAAACTCATGACATAATCTTTGTTTACACGATTTGCAAAACATGTTACATGTCAAGACTGAAAAAACAATATACATATATGCAATCAGATGATATCCATGAACTCCTACCTGTATCATCATCTCATTTAACTCAAGCATTTGTAATTCAAGATTGCTAAAAAAGGAATACAGAACTTCATTCTCGTGTTTCCCACACATGCAATCCAGGAGATGGACTATGAATCTACAGGGAGTTATGGTAAGGAATGGAAAGTAGTGTCTCCTGCTGAAATCCATTATTTACACATCATACAATATTTGAGCAAACTATCTGTGAATGCTTCTTCATGTTTTACAAAAAAACTATTTACTCAGTGCTTGGAGTACTATAGATAAAATTTTAACATTGTTGGGTCATACAAGTTTATTAATGTCATTTGCTTAAAAGTGCCGTAATAATTATACTTCATTGTACTTAATTTGTACTTTTCACCACAGGATACGGCCCCTATGTACTATAATATGTATATGTATAAATATTTTGCTACAGAAGTTGTCTCAAAAGGAATATTAGTGGAAGGACATACAGGTAAGCGATGGTCATGGGTAATTGTGTCTTGAACACTTATAGTTGGCATTCCTATTTGTTACTTGTATTCTTCAATGTACAGTCTGACCTCCTTTTTTATTCTCGACATGACCTCAACTTTATTTCACAACATTTGCTATACTAGAACTTCTTAATATTCACACACACCATTCAAACACATATTTATATGTAAATAATAACTCATATCATGGTGCGGCCTGTTTCTTTTGGTATCAGATAACTAAATTCTCTTTCTTCTCATTACTGGGACACATCCTTGCATCGTTCCCTGTATAAAAACTTAATATCAACTTATAAACTAAGTATGTAGTTGCTCCAAGGCCAACCAACATATCACACTTATAACATACATATTTTCATTCAGTATGCAGATGGTTTTAGTTCATTATTTTGCTGACTGATTTTCAGAATTCAACTCTTTTTTGTGAGATAGCAAATATTAACAGCCTGTCTATTGTTTTGACTTACCTTTTCCATCTCTTCCATATTCATACATTGAGTGCACATGAAACTAGTAGGTATCTCTCTAGGTGAGGTACAATGTCATTATCCCCTCACACAACTTATTCAGAGTGTGAGCATATCCCAAGAATTATTCATTCTTTCATGGTATATACAGATTTCCTATACTACAGTGCGTAATTTATTTTATATATAGCCATAACATAGACTTTTGTGTACATATTGTAAATTGTAACCTAGTGTGTAGAGTTCTCCCCATTGTTATTCATTTTCTTTCCTTCCATGTAAATATTTCCTTATCTTAGTTCTCTTTTCTTATATTAATTTTATTCATATAATGTAGACCTTGGTATTTATTTTAGTAATCAATTTATATTCATAAGCTTTTGGGTGTATTCTACTTGGTATACAAATACTAATGTTAGCTGAGCATCTGGCATGTTGAGCAGCGTGTTGAATTCATTTTGTCTTTGCATGTGTGCCAAGGTTACTGTCCTGTGATGGATATTTCTACAGTACTTGTGCATTGCATATCATCATAATGCTACATCATTTATTTCTCCCCACCTCATTTATCAGTTTGTGGTTGGAAGGTGTATGTGTGTAGTTGAGACTCGGCATCATGGCAATCAAACTCAGCTTGTTACTGATTTTCACAACATCCTTTTGTCAGCAAACAAAATTGTAAATAACAAACAACTTATCTCATTTCTGTTTACACACATATACACACACCAAAAAAAGTTTTGTAGCACCCCATTCTGAGAGTTCTGGAACCTGTACAGAAAATTGGAATAGAGTTCAACATTAGCATCATTTCTGCCCTTTTTATTGCTCATGAAAACTACATGTGAACTGTCATCCACGGAGACGAATGCCTCACCAATATGCTGCTGATATGGTTGCACTATCAGTCGGAGGATGGCATTCATGTATCATACAACCATTTCTGTGCCTTCCATGAGCACCAGTGGCATACGTTGGCCCCACATAATGGCGCCCCAAAACAGCAGGGAACCTCCACCTTGCTGCACTCGCGGGAAATTGTGTCTAAGGCGTTCAGCCTGACCAGGTTGCCTCCAAACACATCTCCAATGATTGTGTGTTTGAAGGCATTTGCGACACTCGTCGGTGAAGAGAACTGATGCCAATCCTGAGGGGTCTATTCGGCATGTTGTTGGGCCCATCTGTACCATACTGCGTGGTGTCATGGTTGCAAAGTTGGACGTCGGGAGTGAAGTTGCGCATCATGCAGCCTATTGCGCACAGTTTGAGTCACGACGCAACGTCCTGTGGCTGCACAAAAAGCATTTTTCACCATGGTGGCATTGCTGTCAGTGTTCCTCCGAGCCATAATCCGTCGGTAGTGCTCATCCACTGCTTTGGGTGACCTGAGCAAGGCATGTCATCAACAGTCCCTGTCTCTCTGTATCTCCTCCATCTCCGAACAACATCACTTGGTTCACTCTGAGATGCCTGGAAACTTCCCTTATTGAGAGCCCTACCTGGCACAAAGTAACGATGCAGACACAGTCAAACCGCTGTATTGACCATCTAGACATGGATGAACTACAGACAACACAAGCTGTGTGGAATGATTGGAACACATTGACTGTCGGACTCCCTCCATTTAATAGGTGCTGCTCATGCATGGTTGTTTACATCTTTGGGCTGGTTTAATGACATCTCTGAACAGTGAAAGGGACTGTGTCTGTGATGTAATACCCAGTCAACATCTATCTTCAGGAGTTTTGGGGACTGGGTTGATGCAAAACTTTTTTTTTTTTATGTGTGTAAATAACAAGAGAGGAACTTATCCTAAAACTAAGTGAACATCTTTCATAATTTATTGTGAAATATGTTTACTGTACCTAAGCATAACCACTTCATGAGTTGGTTTAACCAATTGTCAAACCCTTCAGCGTACAAATTCCTTCAGATCCTTGTGTGGATAGAGGTCCTTGTCCTTTACATTTATAGGGTAAACTAGTCTATATGAGGACTAGATGTGGGACTTATGCAATTACAGATGGGCCAGTGTGTAATAGTTGCTATTTGTGATTAAGTTTTCCATGTTGGGTAGACTTGGGTGCATTTGCAGTGCTTCCTGTCCTCTGTGGAATTATACAATGCACCCTAATCTATTGCTGTAAGACTTTTTTCTCTACCTGGCCTTATCTCCTAGATTAATGAAGACACGGCGAATTTTTCCCTCCCAAATAACATATCTCCCTTAGGTACTTCAGCCAGTGGTTTTTCGCACTTGTCCAGTTCTCACTTCTCAAGCATTAATTCAGTTGTGACTCTTCGAGATTTCCTGGTGGATATGTTGTAAATATTCTTAACGGGTTTGCTGCCAGATGACGTGCAAATTCCACAACATTTCAACCACCTGAAGATGTTTTATATTTCTTGTAAAGTGTGATGTGATTGGGGAGGGTTTATATCTAATTTTGAAAGGGGTGGGGAGCATAGGCACAGACACGACCTACACACCACGCCCTTCATACAACCCTCACAAACAAGTGTGACTGGTTCTTCATCATTTGCCGTTCCATAGCAGTTGCTAAGATCTTTTCTTCGGGGATTCAAAGGTGACGGTGAGAATGTCTGTTCTGCAGGAGACACCGAACATCATACCTCCTCCAGCTTCTCACTTAAGTGCCGACGAAATGGAGATCCTGGGGAAGGGGGGTGGGAAGGATTTCCTGTGTTTGGGGCTGTCTTCTTTCTTTCTTTGATCTTAGCAACCAATTCTTTTATTTCCTTTCTTACTTCTCTTAAGAGTACCAATCTACCTTTCCCTCTGTCCACATTCATATACTTCTATCGCTGAAGTCTTTCTCTTTTCCATGATTTCTATAAATCTTCAACTAAGAACCTTAGTGGGCCGAAGAATCAGGACGCACGATCACACTTCCACACTCAAACAATTAAATACAAAGACGCAGACAAGTAATACACAGGGAGATGTAACAACAGTCACAGAAAAGGGGGGGAAGTATTGCTCAGGAAGGGCTCGAGCACATGTACTAAGTAATGACGGTTGCACATTTCAAGTGAAATGGTATAGTAAGCTTAAGCTAAAGGAACAAGGGGGGACGAAGTGTATATCCACCTGTGTTCATAGCTATAGTAGTACAAAGTAATATGAATGGAGATAAAAAGAAATAGATATTGAGCCAGAGGTATCAAATAAGTTTCTGATGAATAATAGGATTGTGCAGACCGAATAGCCCAAAGAAAAGAAATAAAGTTACAACCATGGACGAAACATATTTAGTTATTAAGGCTATATAAGTGAGCTGTAAGCAATGAACAAGCGAAGAATTTAAGCAGGTAGGCTGAAGGACTTAGGAGGAGGAAAGGAGAGGTAGATATAAATTTTACCAGAAAATTTTAAATAAAATAGTGTGCACAGGAGTACGAAAGAGGCAAGACTATGACTCATTCTTAGAGAAGATAGGGAGGGCGCATCCGATATAGATGAAATGAGAGAAAGAGAGGCAGGTAGGCAGACCCAGAGGAGGCTGACCTATACTGTGCGGGCAGGGGCACCAAAAAGGGGATTGACCTGTACCATAGTTTAGTATAAATGGAAGGGGCGTACCTACCCAAGGATGAGGAAGAAGATGTTTTCATAGTATCAACCCTTACATAGATTGGAACCCAAAGGGGAAGGGTGATATAGTGACCTGAGATTGTAGTGGAAAGTTTCTCCTGGTAAATTTTTTAAATAGAAAAGACGAGTCATGTGCAAGGAGATAGAAAAAAGAGAAAACCCCCAGTACAACTAATTTTTTCTTCAGACCCGGAAAACCGGTGGTTATCATTGCAACAGCTTCTTAAAAAAAAGTAAAGACTCTACTCAGAATAACGCCTGAACTTTGAAACTGGCTAAGGGGGGGGATTTATTTTGGATCAATCCTGGAAACAGGAGTAGATAAATCTATTGGAAATAGCTAATACTTGTTGTACTTTTAGTTTATAATACTACTATGTCTATGAAAGATATTACCAAAAGGTTAATGAAATACCAGAGATGGAAGAGAGTTTTTGTACCTAATGTTTCTATGTAGTACAAAATAACAAGGTAAGTGTTAAGAAAAAATTATTAAAATATATGTTGTGTGCAAAATAATGAGTGTTCGAACTAAGGGGAAGGATATGTAGTGCGCCCAGAATTTCACGAAAGTCTGGAGACACTTGTGTTCCAGCCGTTTCGTACACGCATTATTTTAAAGCAGGGCATAAGGATGAGCAGGGGATACTGCACCCATTTATTGTTTGTGCAGGTGAAACTGGAAGGGAGATAATTCATCAGCGCTGGCAGGTGTTCAGCACAACCTGCCAAGAATAAGCAAATATGGCCTGGAAGCTCCGTGGCCGGTTGCAAAGAGTAATGTAGCACTGTATTGTTAAAAAACAAATGGAGAGACTCGAAATAGTGACTGTTTATTAGGCGTTGAACTGCTATTGAGAGTACGTGGACTGGACGTGGATAGTCAGCCACGATAAAAGCTTATGTATTAATAGTGTTTAAAAATGTGTAATTAACTGATTCTGGGTGTCCGGTAATGTGTGGGCTTACATCATTAAGTTTAGTTGTCTCTTTGTACAAAATGGAAATAAATATGTTCTGATGCATTGAATGATATTCCAAGAGTAGCGTATTTTTTAAATAAGAAGAGAGAGAGTGAAAATTTCCCCTTCCTAGCAGTGAAATCTTCAGAGAAGCGTCTGGTGCTAGCAGAAGACATCGGCACTGCAAGAAAGCAGAACCAGCAATCTTCAAGAAGTAAGTGCACGAAAACACTTAAGCTGTATAGAGAGAGCTTAACATTACACCAAGCCACCGCAGCATGCCCCAAGACTGTGTGAAGAAGCATTAGTGGTTAAACAAAACTCTTGTGACATGCCTGGGTGATGCAAAATACAGGGTGTACATAAAGTCCAGGAACACTTTCAATTATTTATTGCACAAGAACTAACCGTTGCACAGATGGCATACATATTGCATTTTGAAGAAAAACTCTGAACTTTTTTTTTTCCAACATTCAATATGAGTGACTCAGCAGACATCAATATGGTAATTGAATTCTTGCCATACCCATCCCAGCACGGAATCGTCGACTGTGGCAGTTGCTTCCTGTATTCTCTCCCAGAGCTCTGCTACATCATGTGGTAGAGGTGGTACATACGCCAGATCGTTAATGTGGCCCATAGAGAAAAGTCACACAGAGTGAGATCTGGGGATCAGGGAGGCCATTTCCCCCTTCTGTAGCATGGCCGATCCATCGATGCGGCAGCTTCATGTTCAGGTACCCACGAACTTCATGATCAAAATGGAGTGGAGCACCATCCTGCTGAAAAATGAATAGAGAGCCTGATTGCATTTGAGGCATCAGCCATTGTGGCAACACGTTTTTGTCGAACTCCAGCACGCAGAAAGCTCGCTCCACACCTGAACTCACCATGTTTGCAACTAGCACTGACTATTCGAAAATTACCAAAATACACTGTGGCAGTATACATGAAAAAAAAGAAAAAGAAAAAACTTTCAGCATTTCTCTTCAAATTGACATATGAATGATATCTGTACAATGTTTGGTTCTTGTACAATAAATAATTGTAAGTGTTCCGGGACTTTATGTACACCCTATATTTGCATTGAGTAGAGCTTCTTTTATGTTTTCGAAGTTTGTTTGACATTGTTTGGTTCTTTTTCATGGGTTATTCCTTTTCAACAAGTTCAACAGGGCATGTTCACAACTGGTCAGTAATAAATTTTCTAAAGATAGACACTAAGCCCAAATAAGCTTTAAGTTGATTCTTGTTCTGAGGCATGGGAAAATGTCTGATTGCAGCTAGTTTCCCCAAATTTGGCAAAATACCTCGGGGTGATATGATGTGTCCTAGGAATTTTACCTTTTCCTTCTCAAATCCAAAATTCTTTAAACTTGCTGTAACACCACATTCTTAGAGTCAGTATAGTTCTTGTCACAAAAGTCATAAATGCTCTTCACAGGTAGGTGTTGCTATTAGCACATCATCCACAGACACACTGACTTTATTAAGTTCTTTTGGATCTAAAACTTAGTCTAACGTAGAAATGAGGACACCTGTGCTAACATTTAATCTGAAAGGCAAGACACAAAATTCATAGCTTCTGGCCCCACGTTCAAAGGCTGGCACTTCCTACTGCCTTCATGGAGAGTTATCTGCCAATGTGATTCCTTTAAAGGCATGATAAGGCACTGGTTTTTCTGGAGCTGTAGTAATTGTTTTTCTGAGTTGTTGGGACATGTCCTAACAGGAACAACAATATTTATATTCCCTGAGTGGTCAGCGTGACAGACTGTCAATCCTAAGGGCCCGGGTTCGATTCCCGGCTGGGTCGGAAATTTTCTCCGCTCAGGGACTGGGTGTTGTGTTGTCCTAATCATCATCATTTCATCCTCATCGACGCGCAGGTCGCCGAAGTGGCGTCAAATCGAAAGACCTGCACCAGGCGAACGGTCTACCCGATGGGAGGCCCTAGCCACACGACATTTCCATTTATTCCCTGTGTCGAGTACAAACTTGACACTACTGTTGGATTTGGCTATAGCTATAATAGGATGGCAAATTTGGCATTGTATGACACCCCAATCTATCATCCCATTTACTTCCTCACTGCCTCCTTTCTGGGCCAGGGTAGGGGATATGATGAAAACCAGAACATTTTGTATGGGTAAATGTCCATTTTATAGGTGCAATGTTTTGTTACTACTGGGCGTGTTTGAAGTACATGTAAATACCAAAGTGTTAATTCCTGTAGTTCCTCTTTCTCATCTTCCAACAAACAAACTGATTCATTTACCTTTGCTTGTACTACTTCTGGATCCATACTTATTCTGTGTAGTGGTTCATCTTTTGTGCACTGTGGAACAATACATCCAAATAAGACAACTGTAATCTAATGTCTGTTTTTGTCAGAGGTTTGTTTTCTACTTTACTAGTTCTGATGAAATCCACTGGTAGCCTTTGTTCGTTAATTATAAAGAAACACTTTCCCACCCTATGTGACTGTGTACCTTGTACACTCCTGGAAATGGAAAAAAGAACACATTGACACCGGTGTGTCAGACCCACCATACTTGCTCCGGACACTGCGAGAGGGCTGTACAAGCAATGATCACACGCACGGCACAGCGGACACACCAGGAACCGCGGTGTTGGCCGTCGAATGGCGCTAGCTGCGCAGCATTTGTGCACTGCCGCCGTCAGTGTCAGCCAGTTTGCCGTGGCATACGGAGCTCCATCGCAGTCTTTAACACTGGTAGCATGCCGCGACAGCGTGGACGTGAACCGTATGTGCAGTTGACGGACTTTGAGCGAGGGCGTATAGTGGGCATGCGGGAGGCCGAGTGGACGTACCGCCGAATAGCTCAACATGTGGGGCATGAGGTCTCCACAGTACATCGATGTTGTCGCCAGTGGTCGGCGGAAGGTACACGTGCCGGTCGACCTGGGACCGGACCGCAGCGACGCACGGATGCACGCCAAGACCGTAGGATCTTACGCAGTGCCGTAGGGGACCGCACCGCCACTTCCCAGCAAATTAGGGACACTGTTGCTCCTGGGGTATCAGCGAGGACCATTCGCAACCGTCTCCATGAAGCTGGGCTACGGTCCCGCACACCGTTAGGCCATCTTCCGCTCACGCCCCAACATCGTGCAGCCCGCCTCCAGTGGTGTCGCGACAGGCGTGAATGGAGGGACGAATGGAGACGTGTCGTCTTCAGCGATGAGAGTCACTTCTGCCTTGGTGCCAATGATGGTCGTATGCGTGTTTGGCGCCGTGCAGGTGAGCGCCACAATCAGGACTGCATACGACCGAGGCACACAGGGCCAACACCCGGCATCATGGTGTGGGGAGCGATCTCCTACACTGGCCGTACACCACTGGTGATCGTCGAGGGGACACTGAATAGTGCACGGTACATCCAAACCGTCATCGAACCCATCATTCTACCATTCCTAGACCGGCAAGGGAACTTGCTGTTCCAACAGGACAATGCACGTCCGCATGTATCCCGTGCCACCCAACGTACTCTAGAAGGTGTAAGTCAACTACCCTGGCCAGCAAGATCTCCGGATCTGTCCCCCGTTGAGCATGTTTGGGACTGGATGAAGCGTCGTCTCATGCGGTCTGCACGTCCAGCACGAACGCTGCTCCAACTGAGGCGCCAGGTGGAAATGGCATGGCAAGCCGTTCCACAGGACTACATCCAGCATCTCTACGATCGTCTCCATGGGAGAATAGCAGCCTGCATTGCTGCGAAAGGTGGATATACACTGTACTAGTGCCGACATTGTGCATGCTCTGTTGCCTGTGTCTATGTGCCTGTGGTTCTGTCAGTGTGATCATGTGATGTATCTGACCCCAGGAATGTGTCAATAAAGTTTCCCCTTCCTGGGACAATGAATTCACGGTGTTCTTATTTCAATTTCCAGGAGTGTAGTATCAGAAGGTATCCATACTAATAAGACAGTTAACTACAAGCTTTTACCACCAGAAAAATGCATTTTAAAGAAAATTATTTGCTAATAATGGATATTAATGCTTGAAGCTTCACCCCTTTGGATTTTTTCTCTACTGCAGTAAAGATCTGACAGTTCTGCAGAGGGAAAGGAAGTATGTGTGTTCACTTTTGTAACATTAAATAAACCTTTTTAGATTGCATCTGTCAATGTACCTGTATCCAGTGCAATTTAGATATCTAAATCAGCTATCCTGGCATTCATTAGTGCCTGTACAGACTCCCTTCTGCTGTCTCCCAAATTGTCCCGATTTTCCTGACACAAGCCCTACTTGATATCCACTTATTTATAATATGTCAGAAAATAATTAGGAATTTATTGTACGATGCCCCCCTAAATGTGCAAATAGATGCCCACCACGCACTGTTTTAGTTTTCCAGTTTAGTCAGGAGTGAGGGGGGTGGGGTGGGGGGACTGTAATCTCTTCATCTTTGGTAACCTCCACTATATGCACAGTGTTGTCTTAACTCGTAACTTTGCTGATTTGTGTCTTGCTATGCCTGTGAATTAATGACATGATTTCCACCCAATACATAATTCCTGTTCCACTGGTTGTAGCTACCAGGAGGAGGACTGCCTGGCAGTCAACCACTGATTAGGCCTTGCCAATTATTGTATTAGTTATTACCGCACACTGGGGTTACATTTTGAATCTGTTGCCCGAAACCTCTCTGTTCGGTATATGCTGGTCTGTTGTAGTTATGGTTATGGTTAACTTTAAAAACTCGTTCGTGTCCTTGGTTTCCCCAGTTACCATAGTTACCTCCTGTGTGATTATCATTATGCAGGTGGTATGGGTGCCAACATGTTGGTTGCTTTCACTGTTACTATTTTGTAGAACACTATTTCATGGATGTTCACTTTGCATATGTTATTGAATGGGATTGCAACTTAACTTCTTCGTAAATCAGGTCACTCAAATCCAGAATGAATAAAAAGTATTCTACATCATTCTCAGGTATTATGGTAAATTTTTCCTTGAGATTTGCTGGTAAATGGCTGAGTAGTTTTTAGTTTGTTCACATGAGAGACTGGATTTGTCCATACCTGTTCTTGTTTGGGTATTTTCCAAAATACATCCATAGTCGTCCCCCATGTTTACCATTGAAAGGTGCTGTGCTAACCCTCTATTGCATGACATTTTTTAGGAAACCAGTTTGAGATACAAAAATTAACTGCAACAACGTGCAAGTACAGACAACCACTGGGGTCTCACCACAATATGAGTTGACTGTATATCATGCCTTTTCAGTAGCATAAAAAACCATCTGTTCCTTACTGTGGGTAAGAATCAACATCTTTACACAAATTAGTTAGCAGGTGACCATGTTCAAAAAGGCCAATACAATTTCCATCAGTGCTGTAGTACGATGAAGTACCTTTCGTATCTCTGTCCACAGCTCCAGTGTTGTGATAGGATTATTCTACTACAATACTGATCATTCAACATTCATCTACATCTACATCTATACTCCGCGAGCCACCTTACGGTGTGTGGCGGAGGGTACTTATTGTACCACTATCTGATCCCCCCTTCCCTGTTCCATTCACGAATTGTGCGTGGAAAGAACGACTGCTTGTAAGTCTCCGTATTTGCTCTAATTTCTCGGATCTTTTCGTTGTGATCATTACGCGAGATATATGTGGGCGGTAGTAATATGTTGCCCATCTCTTCCCGGAATGTGCTCTCTCGTAATTTCGATAATAAACCTCTCCGTATTGCGTAACGCCTTTCTTGAAGTGTCCGCCACCGGAGCTTGTTCAGCATCTCCGTAACGCTCTCGCGCTGACTAAATGTCCCCATGACGAATCGCGCTGCTTTTCACTGGATCATGTCTATCTCTTCTATTAATCCAACCTGGTAAGGGTCCCATACTGATGAGCAATACTCAAGAATCGGACGAACAAGCGTTTTGTAAGCTACTTCTTTCGTCGATGAGTCACATTTTCTTAGAATTCTTCCTATGAATCTCAACCTGGCGCCTGCTTTTCCCACTATTTGTTTTATGTGATCATTCCACTTCAGATCGCTATGGATAGTAACTCCTAAGTATTTTACGGTCGTTACCGCTTCCAATGATTTACCACCTATGGCATAATCGTACTGGAATGGATTTCTGCCCCTATGTATGCGCATTATATTACATTTATCTACGTTTAGGGAAAGCTGCCAGCTGTCGCACCATGCATTAATCCTCTGTAGGTCCTCCTGGAGTACGTACGAGTCTTCTGATGTTGCTACTTTCTTGTAGACAACCGTGTCATCTGCAAATAGCCTCACGGAGCTACCGATGTTGTCAACTAAGTCATTTATGTATATTGTAAACAATAAAGGTCCTATCACGCTTCCCTGCGGTACTCCCGAAATTACCTCTACATCTGCAGATTTTGAACCGTTAAGAATGACATGTTGTGTTCTTTCTTCTAGGAAATCCTGAATCCAATCACAAACCTGGTCCGATATTCCGTAAGCTCGTATTTTTTTCACTAAACGTAAGTGCGGAACCGTATCAAATGCCTTCCTGAAGTCCAGGAATACGGCATCAATCTGCTCGCCAGTGTCTACGGCACTGTGAATTTCTTGGGCAAATAGGGCGAGCTGAGTTTCACATGATCTCTGTTTGCGGAATCCATGTTGGTTATGATGAAGGAGATTTGTATTATCTAAGAACGTCATAATACGAGAACACAAAACATGTTCCATTATTCTACAACAGATTGACGTAAGCGAAATAGGCCTATAATTATTCGCATCTGATTTATGACCCTTCTTGAAAATGGGAACGACCTGCGCTTTCTTCCAGTCGCTAGGTACTTTACGTTCTTCCAGCGATCTACGATAAATTGCTGATAGAAAGGGGGCAAGTTCTTTAGCATAATCACTGTAGAATCTTAAGGGTATTCACTCATGCAATCAGGCCCAGTGGACTGCATGCCACTACATTTAGAGCTCTCCATCCATCTCTGTCTTGTGCTATCTGTCTCCAGTTTCCTGTGACTCCCAGCTGCAAAAAGTCTTCTCTCATTCCATTGATCCACATCTTTCTAGGTCTTCCCACTGGTCTGCTGTCTGATGTGATCCAGTCCATCGTGACTTTGGGCCACCATGTGGCCTCCATTTTAACTACATGTCCAGCCCATTGCAGTCTTTTGCTTCTCATCACTCCCAAGATGTTAGGCTCTTGCACAGCTCTTCTGTTAATAAAGTGCTTACCTTATTCGAACACTGCTTTCCCCCAAAACTTACCAAGGTTAGAGCAAAGTCTACAAAGAAGCCATGGATTACTCGAGGAATAGGGGTATCTTGTAAAACAAAAAAGAAAACTGTATCTGTCAATCTGAAACATTTCCAATGTTGATGCTATAGCACATTATAAGAAATACTGCAAAATATTAAAGACTGTAATACGGATGTCAAAGCAAATATATTACAAGGAGAAGATAGTCAAATCAGGCAGCAAAATAAAGACAATATGGGATATAGTGAAGGAGGAGACCGGAAGAACCAGACATGAAGAGGAACAAATAGCATTAAGAGTAAATGATACATTGGTGACAGATGTGTATAGTGTTGCAGAACTTTTTAACAAACATTTTATAACTGTTACTGAAAAGATGGGGTTGTCAGGTTCGGTAGATGCTGCTATGGATTACCTTAGACGAGACATATCGAGTAACTTCCATAATATGAATTTGACCCTCACTACCCCAACAGAAATAATGTCCATCATAAAATCTTTAAAATCAAAAGCATCTAGTGGGTATGATGAAATATCAACAAAGTTAATTAAAGAATGTGATTCTGAGCTAAGTAACATATTAAGCTATCTGTGTAACCCGTCGTTTATCAGTGGAATATTTCCTGAGTGGCTGAAATATGCTGAAGTTAAGCCACTGTTTAAGAAGGGAGATAAAGAAATAGCATCAAATTTCCGTCCAATTTCACTGTTGCCAGCATTCTCAAAAAATTTCGAAAAAGTAATGTACAGTCGTCTTTGTAACCATCTTATCTCAAATAACATACTGTCAAAGTCACAGTTTGGATTTCTAAAAGGTTCTGATATTGAAAAGGCTATCTACACTTACAGTGAAAATGTGCTTAATTCATTAGACAAAAAATTGCAGGCAACTGGTATATTTTGTGATCTGTCAAAGGCATTTGGCTGTGTAAATCACAATATCCTTTTAAGTAAACTAGAATATTATAGTGTAATGGGAAATGCTGCAAAATGGTTCAAATCTTATATCTCTGGCAGGAAACAAAGGGTGTTATTCGGAAAGAGACATGTATCAAGCTATCAGGCATCATCCAACTGGGAATTAATTACATGTGGGGCCCCACAAGGTTCCATTTTGGGGCCCTTACTTTTTCTTGTGTATATCAATGACCTTTCATCAGTAACATTACCAGATGCCAAGTTTGTTTTGTTTGCCGATGATACAAACATTGCAATAAATAGCAAATCAAGTGTAGTCTTAGAAAGATCAGCCAATAAAATATTTGTGGACATTAATCACTGGTTCGTAGACAATTCTTTGTCACTAAACTTTGAAAAAACACACCACATGCAGTTCAGAACTTGTAAGGGGTGTCCCAAGAGTATATGTCTAACATATGATGACAAGAAGATAGAAGAAGTGGACAGTGTTAAATTCTTGGGATTACAGCTTGATAATAAATTCAACTGGGAGGGGCACACCACAGAACTGCTGAAGCGTCTTAACAAATCTCTGTTTGCAATGCGAATTTTGTCAGACATAGGGGATATAAAAATGAAAAAGCTGGCATACTATGCTTACTTTCATTCCATAATGTCATATGGGATTTTTTTTTGGGGGGGTAATTCATCAAGCCAAGCTAATGTTTTCCGGGCACAAAAACGTGCAGTAAGAGTTATATGTGGTGTGAACCCAAGAACATCCTGTAGAAGCCTGTTTAGGGTACTAGGGATACTAACTACTGCTTCCCAATATATTTATTCCTTAATGAAATTTGTCATTAAAAATATATCACTGTTTCAAACCAACAGCTCAATTCATGGAATCAATACTAGAAATAAGAATAATCTTCACAAGGATTTAAAGTCACTTAGTCTTGTACAAAAAGGTGTGCATTATTCAGGAACACACATTTTCAATAACTTGCCAGCAGCCATAAAAAGCTTAACAACCAATGAAATTCAGTTTAAGAGAAGCCTAAAGGATTTATTGGTGGCCAACTCCTACTCCATTGATGAATTTCTTAGTAAAACCAACTGATTTGTATATAAGTACAACATAACTTCTGCACCATTTCAGTGCAGTAATGTGTTCATTGTAAATAAGTATTACAGTAGTTGTATTACATGTTTATTACCTTATAAATAAATAAAAAACTTTTTTATTTTAAATTCAGTGCATGAGTATTTGTAAAATGACTCTTAGTGTTCATTAAAAAATGACGATCATTCCACTTGGGACCTGTGGAATGGTACATTAGCTTACTTGTTTTAGTTGTAAATATTTGTTGTGTATTGTTGTTTTTCTGACATGTTCCACATCCTGGAGGACCTCCTCACTACGGATCAATTGGAATGAAAGTAAATCTAATCTAATCTAATTCTAATACAGTGTTGTGGCGTCTTCTCCATTCTGCAGTAGTCTGACCTTGGACTGGTCCAAATAATTTCCTGAGGACCTTCCTTTCAAATGTAAGCAGTTGATTAAGGTCTTGTTTTTGGTGCTCCAGGTTTGAGATCCATTTGGCATTATTAATGTCTTATACAACTGTAGCTTTAGTTGTTGAGAGACACTTCTACATTTCAGTATAGGGTCTAGAGAGTGATAGCATCTGTTTCCCACCTGCAATCATGCTTTTATGTCTGCTTCAGTTGATGTTACTTTTCTAAAAATTGATCCAAGATATTTGAACTCTTTCACATGTTTATACCTGGTGTTGTTTGCAATTAAATCTTGAGAGCTTTCGATCTTTGTTCCTATGGTCATATACTCAGTCTTTTCAGAGCTAATTTGTAGACCGATCCTAGCTGCCAATAACTTCAAGGTCTGGTTACTTCTCTTCATGCTAATAGTGCAATATCGTGTGAGTAGTCCAGATATGTAATGTGTTCTTTGCCAATCTGAATGCTCTGGAAGTTTTCCTTGTTGAAATCCCACATTACCTTCTCAAGTGCCAGGTCTAAGAGGACAGGTGATAGCCCAACTCCTTGGTGTAATCCTGTTACAACTTAGAAGCTTTCTGTCATTTTATTGCCTGCCTTAACCTTACGTTTTGTGTCATTTAGGCATACCTCTATCAGTTTGACCGATTTCTTTTGTATACCAAACTCTGTCATAGTTCTAACCAGGCTATGTCTGTGTATACTGTCGTAAGCCTTCTTGAAGTCTACAAACAGGAGATGTATCTCTCGTTCATATTCGTACATTTTTTCACAGACCTGTTTTAGGACAAAAAACTGGTCTGTAGTTGATCGTCCTGCTTGAAAACCTCCTTGTTATTAGCCAGTTATGTCTGTTGCTATTCTAATAGGCAGTTGGAAAAGATCTTATAACAGCTGTTGAGTAGCACTATGCCCCTATAGTTGTCACATACTGACTTGTGGCATATCACAGATAACTTCCATTCCTCTGGTATTTCATGTTTTCCCCAAATTTGCTTCGACCCATCTTCTCCCAGTTTTTCGATCTTCTGTTAACGTTCTTCTATTGGTATGTTTTATGAATTTGTGTTGATGGTATGTCCCACCTTTAACGCTTTTCACTTTTCTATAAAGTTCTTTATACCTATTTCCATGAAAATCTTGTTGAGCTTCCTCCATAATGCTTTTTACATATTTTCTCTTTGCTTTCCTCAATGTGGCTTGTGTCTGCTCTCATATTTCTTCGCATTTTTATTTTTCTATTTCCTACATATTGCTTTGTATTCACAGTAGTTTGGCCCATTCTCTCTCCCTGATAGCTTCCTTACACTCCTCATCGAACCACACTCTTTTTCCATTAGTTCACTTTGGGGTTACTTCTTGGGCTGTTTCTTTAATGGCCTCTGCAATTGCCTTCCAGTTCTGATCTACCACAGTATCTCCTTCCTTTTCATTCAAAGCCTCATAATGGTAGTGCTATCTCGAAAGTTCTTCTTATATCACCTTCAGTCAGACTCTCCTGGTCATATCAAGTGACTCTTTGCATTCTTTTGTACTCCCTGGCTTTTCATATTGTTTTCATCCATACCCTGAGAAGGAAGTGGTCTGATCCACATTCTGCACAGTTAACCAGCCTAGTGCCATTATCACTGCTCACATCATGCAAACTGTGCTTTCCGATGGTCACCATGAAGGCTGCTTCTTTTCGTATTTTTATATTAAAATCACCAAGAATAATTTTGTAATGTTCACTTGGTACATTGTCTAAAACCATTTCTAATTCCTCATAGAAAATATCTTTTTTGATATCATCACTTCCTTCAATTGGGTCATGACGATTTATATATGTGAGTTGTATTTTCCTGTGTTTACGATTGGAGTGAGATTCTGGGTTTGATTGATTTAAGATCTATGAGAGTGGTACAGAGTGATTTCTTCATCACAAAACCAGATCCTATTGAGTGGCTTGTTTCTGAGGCTCCATGGTTTTCCATTTCTGTAGCTCCAGTTTCTGTCCATCTTGTCTCTTGCAGAGCCAGTAGATCTATTTGATACTTGGTATAGGCTTCTGATATTCCAGGTCCCTAGATGTATTTCCTTCCATAGTCCTTGTTCTTGCTTAGGTCATTTTACAGAGATCAGTCCTATCTGAGGCTCTTCTGTGATGCTCATACCGGTGATCATTTTTTTCCAGGCTGGGTTGGTAGCTCGTCACCAACCCCCAACATGGAGGACCAGGACTGTTCATTTGGGGTTTTATCCCATAGAAAGATTGGCTTCTTCATGCCTATAGAGGTCTTTCTGCCCTTTTTTACATATACCAGGGAATGACAGGAAAAGGAAATGATGAGAACAGATTTGATATAAAAAAGGGGCACGATAGGTTGTTGTGGGACACACTTTGTCTGGCTCCTCCCCTTTGGCCTGTCCCTCCGGATCTGGAGCACGCAAACCTCCTTCCCTGAACAGACAGTGCTATGTTAAGGTGGTGTCCCCTGAGGAGGTCTTGAATATTGACCTGTCGTAATACAGGTAACTAATGCCAGATCTCATGGAACAACCTGTCTAGATCGCCATTACATATATGAATGGTTGCCATAAGAGTGCCATGACTGTTAAGGGGATAGTGTGACTTGACACATGAGAATGTATTTCCCAGTACCAGAATAGAAAGATAGCATATGCCATTATAGTGTGCACTACAAGTACTTTTTCCAAATGAATGTGAAACAGCAGTCACTTAACTATTCACAGAGGAAGAGGCAAAACAACAATCAGGGGGAAAATGATCTTGAAATATTTTAAATATAAGTTCCCCACTATTTTAATTAAAGAAATAGGAAATGATTCACTGTGGCTACCATCATCAAATATTCTATGTTATATCTGCTAACTTAAGAGGCATGTCCAGTAAGTTAAGTACCATTTTGGAAAAAAAACTCATAAAACTTTTTTTAAACCAAAATTTATTTTTGCAGAAAAGAGCAGTTCTTAAACTATTTTTCTATGTAGTTGCAAACATTATCTAGACATTTCTCATAGTAGGAAACCAACTTTTCTCCACCTTCTTCCCAGAAAGATGCTGCCAGTGAATATAGTCACTGCTGAACACCACTTTTTGTGTCGTCATCACTGTCGATGTACCTTCCTCCAAAATCATGCTTCAAGTTCAGGAACAAGTGGTGGTCAGAAGGTGCAGCACTGGGGCTGTGACAAAACTGCTCCCAACTGCATCATTAAATATTTGGAGTGACACCAGGAGAATGAGGACAGGAAGCAACACACTACATTGACTGCATTCAGTGCCTTTTGTTTTGAATTCCATGCTGAAGTTTTCTCAATGGTTCACAGTATTGAACCACATCGATGATTTCATCTCTGACAAGGAACTCTGCAAGCAGAATGCCCTGTCTGTCCCAGAAAACAGAGCACATGACTTTTTGTGCTGGCAACATTGTTTGGAATTCTTATTTTGGGGGAATCGTGAGTCCCTCCATTCCATCAACTGTTGTTTTGGGGCTGAAGTAGCATGACAAACCCAAGTTTCATCACCATTTGCAATTCTGTTTAAGAATTCATATTCCTCATTACTTCATCAGGTAAGAGATGTCAAAGAACTGCCAACTTGTTTCATGTTGTGGACATCCATAAGCATTTTCAGAAGCTGACAGGAATGAAGTCTGTGAAAATTTATGTGATTTGTAACAATCTCATGCTAAACAGTTCTTGAAATTTGTAAAAACTCATCAAAAAGCCTTCTTATAGTGAACTGCCTGTTTTCACATGTGTGGATGGATATGTGTGTGTGTGCGAGTGTATACCTGTCCCTTTTTCCCCCAAAGATAAGTCTTTCTGCTCCAGGGATTGGAATGACTCCATACCCTCTCCCTTAAAACCCACATCCTTTTGTCTTTCCCTCTCCTTCCCTCTTTCCTGGTGAAGCAACTGTGGGTTGTGAAAGCTTGAATTTTGTGTGTGTGTTTGTGTTTGTTAATGTCTCTATCAACATACCAACATTTTCGTTTGGTAAGTTGCATCATCTTTGTTTTTTATATATAAAGTTATTTTTAAATAATTAATCCAGGATAATATTTCCAGTGATCATTTATTACATTCTCAAAGTAAATAAAATCGTCTTGACAAATCTGAAACAAGTTGTAACATACTTACTACAATAATGAAATAAATCATGGTCAACAAGCTACATACTTTCTGTCCAAATACACTCAAAGTACTGAATCCCTTTGCCAACATGGCTGTAACTATTTATACTTTCTTAACAATCCCAAACAATCCTCGGCATTGTTTAGAATCATTTTTTGATTAATTAAATACTAAAATTGACATAGAAAAATTGAAAATACATATATAAACATATGATTACTCCAGAACAGCTAGTACACTACAATATTAGTACATGTCTGTTATTTTATTTGAGAATAACTTCTCGAATATGTATTTACAATAATACATTTATATTTATTATTAATTACTAGAGACTCCCTTCGTGGGAATTGTTCCCTTCATTTACAGAGGCTCTACACATTAGTATAATTAGGTTTCCATAATTATTTTCTTCATAACTTTTCCACTAGTATGTATTTCCATACACCTTTGTGTCAGAAATTACTGTTTATAGTTAAAATTTAGTGTTTAAATGGATTTCAATTTGACTGTTGTGTTTCAAATGGCAACACAATAGTAAATTTGCAAATTGGTAAGGAATAATTTTTGGCGATGACACAAGAGCATCTTGCATATTTTGTCATAACACTTAGTTAGCCATAGTGACACATAAGAACATAAGACAGTTGCAGCACCCTAAACAGAAATACTTTTCAAAAGCATGAAAGAATCTTTAGAAGTGAATCAAGCTGAGGTTTCCCTTGCAGTTTTTGCCATTGTGTGCTCATATCATGTGGTCACTTAAGTGAGCTGCACATAATTAAATTCAGACAACGATTCTGCCAGAGAACTTCAAATACATAGAACAAAGCATAGTGCAGTCATAACACATGTACTAAGCCCCTATTTCGTGGAAAATTTGTGGCAAGATATTGATGACCGCATGTATTACATTGTAATTGATGAAACAACAGACATCAGCATGTCCAAACTGTTGGGAATAATAACAATATATTGCAGTGCAGCAACTAATGCAGTCATTCCAATATTTTTGAGATCAGCTGACCTGAAACATTTTCCTTCTGTTTTATTGGAGCAATATTGCAACAATTCTGTGCATTATTATGCCAAGGAAAGATCTGTTGTATACATCTTATAATCTTCATCTACATGATTAGCCTGAAATTCAGGGCAGAGGGTTCATTGTACCAGTTTCAGATTATTTCTTTTCCGTTCCACCTCGAATAGTGCACAGGAAGAACAAACATGTAAATCTTGCCATTCACTCTCTGGTTTATTTTATTATGATGTGAGTGGGGTCAACAAAATATTTCCACATTCAGAAGAGAAAGCTGGTGATTGAAATTTTACAAATAGCTCTCACTGCAACAGACAACACCTTTCTTTTAATGCTTGCCAACCAAACTCATGTATAATTTCTGTTACAAACACATGTGCCACTGAAAAAGTCAGATTGAAAAAATCTCATATCTCATAAAAGGTTTGAGGTATGGAAAAAAAACCGTTGAAAATGGTAGCACACAAGGAGGAGAGTTTTTTGCTATAAGATTAATATGTTAAACATGCATATCTACCATGATATTCGAGCAACGACAGGCTTTTTGCAATGAAATAATGTAATTTTCAAGAACTGTCATAGCTGGTGAAACGAGAATTGCTGTGGGTGGTACAACAATATAAGGGAAGAAATTACACATTGATTTTTGTACTGAAAATGGGATTTTTTGTGAAATACTGACTGGTCTTGCCATCGTTTGCTAGTTTAATATTGTACTGTTTAAGGATTCTGTCGCAATTTCTGTTTCAACTGCATCAGAATATTGTGATGCTGTGCTGTGTTTTGACAAAAGAAGAAGATTTTTACATGGCAACGAGAGAAGTTACATATTACTCAAAACTCATCACAGTCCTTCATGAATGCCTCTCCACAAGTACCTTCTTAATGTGGCTGACAACCCGAGACCAGTCCTGCGGTGTAACATATGCATTTCAATGGCTTCTTTTGCCAACATTTCAACCTCACTGAGCATACATTTCTTGTTGTTTTTGGTACATTATTTTTCACCTAGGCCAATATATTCTCTGTTGGATTTAAATGAGCATGATACAGAGGAAGCCTGATTAAACTGTGCCCTTTAGCCTTAGCTTGTTTGTCGATCTGGTCGTGTGGAATGTTTGGATTTATCCAATAGAACATTTCTTTCCATACAAAGCAAAGTATCTGCTTTCCTCCAGTGGATTGTTGGAGCTTTATCCAAAACAATTGAGTGGTATCCACATTGTGCAGTACTATTGTCGAATTTGGAGGAATATATTGCAGCAGAACAATATGTTCACAGCCAGTGAACGTGTTCTTGGAGAGCAACTTTTAATGCGAATCCCATGTTCAAACATCCTGCACTGTTGTTATTAGTGCAACGCTAATGCAAAACACTCATTCACATATACCTGATGGCTCTAGAGCACACCAGTGGCAGGAAATACCATTTTACAACAAGATCTGTCAAATGCATATATCCATCCAATGCAGGACACAACATTGTACTGTCCATCCATGGCATGGCAACGGGAGTGCTTTCCCAAGTGAATCACTGATGGTGTGGTAGGGAAAGCTGACTTGCCATCGGTGTTACCTGAGCAATGCCATCATGTCTTCTCCAGTGACCCAAATGTCAAAAGATGCAATCAATTTTAAATGCACTATAGTACCACAGTTGAAATATGCTACAGATAACAGATATGGAATTGATTCTTTGGTTAGTCTCAGTGTTTTTATTTGTATGTTATAGCAATTATATAGCTTTTTGACATCACAGGAAAAGACTCGCATCAGTTATCTTGGGACTGCACTGAAAATGAGCCATGATTTTTGATCATTCATACCTCCTGATATGTTTAAACCGTGTCTCCAGATTTTTGGATTTCAAAGGCTGGTAGGTATGTAATATCACAAGGATCATGTCATCATCTTATTTGGATATTTTAGTTTTTAGGGTGGCAAGATAACTAGGCATAGTGAAGATGTTACCTTGACGCTAAACAAGATCACAATGACTGGTGAATAGGGAAGCTCGCAGTTGACTATTGGTTTGTCAACTTCCCAGCTATTGCAGCCTGACATCACCTCAACCACAGCCACTGATGCTGCACCGACTAACAGAGATATTTCAGGATGGTGTTACAAGGGCACAAATATAGTGGACTTTGCTGGCTCTCGAAAATCATGTGTCCTGTTCTACTACAAGGAAAGTATACTGCTTTACTTTTGGTCATATTTCCTATCAATAATATAGCTAATAAGATGCAGCTTGGGTGGACCAAGACATCATACACTACTGTTCGTGTGTTAGCCCTATGGTTTATGAAAAATATTCTTGAAGATCTTGAAGGGGCATTCCTTTTGTAATCTTATTTGATGTGAGCCTTAACAAGGTGGCTGAGGTGCAGCGAATTCATATTGCTCTCAGATATTGGCACAAAGTTTACAAAGATGTTGAAATGCACTATCTCTCATTTGCGTTTTTAGGCCATACCACTACTGCCAATAGGTTGGATAGTTTTAAGCTAGAAACTTCTGATCTGATTTGTACCAACATTCTTCAGGTATCAGTGAATGATCCTAATGTCTTCTGGGCATTTTTGAAAGTTTGTGTCGTGATCTGAAGAGTATTCATGCAGACAGTGCATCAACTTTTCTTGTTATAGGATCTTGTGATCTTCATACAATTCATCAGAGTTTCAAGAATACAGCCTTAAAGACTGACTCAGATATTGTATCTTTTCTGAGACTGATTTATAATGTGTTGAAGAATGCACCTGCAAGAAGGGCAGATTATTAAAGATTTAATAAACCTGAGAGTCCACCTTTCCCCAAAAAAATTTGCTCCATGCACTGGCTAGAATACGAGGATGTGGCCGACTGTGGCTTAAAAATCATCTCCTTTCTAAAGACTTATGCAGACAAAGTAAAGGAGCACAAGATTAAAATAGATACTTACAACTGGAAAAACGATGGTAAAATACATTGAAGATCCTCTGCTGCTGGCTAAAATATCTTTTTTTTAGGTTTGTCTCAGGGCAGGTCACATCCTTTTTGAGGGAATTCCAATGTGTGGCCCACATGGCACCTTTCCTGTACAATGCTTTGACATCTCTACTTGCTGATGTGATGTCCTTTGTTGTTAAGGTTAAAGTATTATCTGCCACAAAATCGTTGTGTGATATAAAACTTGATTACAAAGCTGGTCTTAATTGTGCAATAGACATGACAGGTCATTCTGTACTGTCTGAGCTCAGAAAACTAAAAGTGCCTCCAAAAATATTTTAAGTTTCAGAACTGAGTGCAGGGACTTTCTGATTGAAATGTGCTCAGACCTCCTTCTAAAGTCGCCTTTGAAGTACGGCATTTGTAGACATATAAGCTTTTATGATCCAGTTACAAAAAAAACAGACCAAGAACTAGCAACGTGAGAATCTTGAATGCCTTGCAGAATTCTCTTCACAGAATTGGATAAGTCCTAAGGACTGTGATAAAGTTGAGAAAGAATTAATTCAACTTGGTAAGGAGATATTTCTGGATCTCTGTGCAAATTACTGGAGAACTGAGACGATTACAGATCATTTTGGAGAGATTTATGGGATGGTGATACCACATGCAGCATTGCTATAACTTCCTTCAAAAGGTTCTCATTCTGAGTAATGGTCAAGCTTTTGTAGAGCAAGGTTTTTCCATTAATAAAGAGTGTATGATAGTCAATCAAGAAGTCAAGTCATTGGTAAGCATATGTCAAGTATATGATAGCCCGAAATCAAGTGGTGTTGTCTTCAAGACTGACATTAACAAGAGAATGATACTGGAGTATCACAATATTCAAGATCAGTATGGTTAGCGTGTAAAGCAGAAGCAATGTGAAGAAGATGGAGAAGCCAGGAGAACTAGTTGGAAGAGTTATAACTTTCTTCAAAAGGTTCTCATTCTGAGTAATGGTCAAGCTTTTGTAGAGCAAGGTTTTTCCATTAATAAAGAGTGTATGATAGTCAATCAAGAAGTCAAGTCATTGGTAAGCATATGTCAAGTATATGATAGCCCGAAATCAAGTGGTGTTGTCTTCAAGACTGACATTAACAAGAGAATGATACTGGAGTATCACAATATTCAAGATCAGTATGGTTAGCGTGTAAAGCAGAAGCAATGTGAAGAAGATGGAGAAGCCAGGAGAACTAGTTGGAAGAGTTCCATCACTTAGCAAGTTCAAGAATTGGAGGCCAAAAAGTCACAGATACTGGTCAAAAGGGCTGCTGTACTGACTGGAATCATTGAACAGATAACTTCTCTCAAAAAGGAGTTATGACTGATTTTTCATTGATTGATTTGAATTATTTGTTTGACAAAATACAGAGGGTTATCATTTGGAAGGGAGAATTCCCTAAACATACCCCACAGCTGTTCTTATTTTTCAAACTTTAATGCTATGTTATATACACATCTCTTTTAAGTTTGTCTGATCTGATGCATTATCTAGCCTCGTAAGTTCACATATCCTATATGGTAGGATGAAGGTTTCAACAAACTATGAAACCTAATGAAAAAAGTGACTGACCTCTGTCTACATTTTGATGTTCAATTTACCAGGCTTGTCAGGATATGAGTGCATGCTTTATAGTGCCAGAATCATGACTGTAGCAGGCAGTGCGTAACAATCCGTGCCAATTTAGGGAAATAATTGCCAGGCAGCTTATGTGCCAGATGAAGACTGCACATGAAGAAAATAAAATTCATAAAGAAATTAGTTACGAAATGTGTGATGCATACTGATGTCAAAAAGTATTTCTAGCCATCTATATCAAAGGATTTGTTACTCCATTTCCATCTGTTATGAAGGAGCCTCACAACCATTTTGTGGATGAACCTCTTACTTCACCGCCATTTCAGGCACACATCATTATCCAAATTGCTGCTTCAGTCTGTCAGTATCCATCTCAAAGTTACAAATTCGATTGGAGTTTCTATCCTAGCATGTAGGTTTGTGTCCAAATCCAACAGGCACTTCTGTCAGGAGGGTGCATAACAACTGATAATCCTCTGTGGAAAGAAAGATGTATACTGAAGAATAGTTTTTGGTGTCATCTCTGCTGCAACATTTGTCCTCGGATCATCATTTGAAACAAAACTTAAAAATGAGATAGTAGTAAATCAATATTGTTAATGTACAGGTGAACTGTCATTTGCAGCAATGTGTTACAAGGATGTGTACTGTAGTTATGATTTGAACTGTTGTTAAAAATTCTTATTTTCTTCATTAACAACTTTTCAGATACATTGTGTATGATGTTGGGCAGGTAAACATTCAGTAGTATTTGGTGAAAGTTAACTTCAAGTACAAATTTTAAATTTCCTGTGCCTGTACCTAATGAAATATATGTTAACCCCTGTATAGAAAGGATGAAGAGATGTACTGCTATTATTTTTATATGTATGTCTTGTTACATTACTTTAGCACTTGTACATGGTTGTTCCAACTGCTTATCCCTCCAGTCCCAGATAGTAAGTATTGGGACTGCAGCTATGTAAAAATAGACACAATATCATTTAAAACTGAATATAATGCCTGCATCCTTTGACTGCTCGTTTTATACATGCAGTGTGTTTCCTCACAGCTTAAAATTTGCTTGAATTTTACATGAAAGGATTGAAAGTGTCACCTAATTTTCTGAAAATTACAGAATTTTTCCATTTTGTGTCATCTAGTGAAAAGGCAAAACTTCTGTTTAATTTTCATTTAATCATAAGATTGTCAGTGCTTTAAATATAAAAGCAATTTTGACCAATTTCAAATTTTTTATTTATTTTAACCTGATAAACAGTTTTCTGTTCATATTAATTTCTTGCACTGTGCTTGAAACAATTTGTATGATGATATGATGCCATCACATATGTGTAAAAGGTTTGATTCCATGGAAAATATGTTTTATCTTTAAAAGCACTGACACAAACTATCACATGGTCTTAATATAAACACCTTAAAATCAAAGTATTCAAAATGATCTATGAAATTTTGGAGTGATAAATTGTAATTAAACATAGGGTTCTGCTGTAAAAGTTTTTTTTATAATAGTGATTTCATAATATGTCACTGTCATAGCTATGTGATGAAAAGAATTTTAGCCAAGTAAAATTTTCTGTGATTTGATAAATTTGTGTTTTTAAGGATACATCATAGACATACAGACATGTGTCAATATTCCTTCTGCGTTAGAAGAGGGCTGATATTGTGTAGAACTTTTACGTGAGTGTTTTACAATGTAATGCTCGCCATCTCTGTATTTAAAATTGAATAAAGCAACTAAAAAAGTAAGCTAACAGTAACATAAGAAAAGTTCTTGAATAAAATGTTTGTGTCTCAGTTTATTCTGATTTAGTATCAGCAACAACAGGATTGCTGTGTTAATTCAAAGTCACAGTTAACTTGTTAATAAAAACAGAAATTCTTCATCTAAAAATGGCTTTCATTTGCACAATTTACTTGTTTATTTACCTTCCAGATCATAAACCCTGTGAAGGAGGCAACTTTTTGTTCATTCAAAACTAGAGGGTTAGTAACTCATCTATAAATATGGAAGTCCTTGCATTTTTTTGTCAACTTACATCTTTACTTACCTTTGAATTCTCAAAATTTGTAGGGAAAATGCTAAAAACTGACTGGTAATCAGGGAAATACCAGGAAATTTCTCTTGGGGAAACTTGTGGCAAGCCTGTTAACCCTCCTGTGTTACTTCCTGTGCGATTATCTTTTAGAAGGTGCCTTCAAATGCCTGCAGGCATTTATCTGTTCTGTAGAGGAATGCAATAGATAGCTCTAATAGCGAAACTTTAATAGCAGTACAAAATTGTTGAAAAGTAATACCAACTCTTGGTTGTGCAATTAGCTTACTGGTAGCATACAATAAAACTGTGTTGTTCACTAGCTTCAGGAACACTGAATGGGTGAGTAAGAGATGTTACAGTTTAATATTTTGTCCTTCAAAGCAGCTTCATGCTTAATAAGTACCTCAATAGTCTCTCGCACATGAGGAACTTCTAAATCTTTTCTGTTTTTCTCTGGTTTCAAGAATAACATTTGTTGGGAAACTTCAGTAAAAGTTATCTATTAATGAGCTAACATGCAATTTTCATGTGTATGTAAACATTTATTGTAAAAAAAGAAAGTGTATTCGTATGCAGAACTGACCTTTGCAGGTACAGGAGAGGCACTTGATTACATTTCCTGATGACTATTCATTCTTAATAGTGTTCAGCAGACTTCTACCTCAAAGATGTGCTCTTTCTCTCACAAACATAGGTTGAACCTCATCTATAGTAGTGTAATTGAGTTATTGAGAAACCTGTCTTCTCATTTCGAAACAACCACTAATGGGTTATTGTAAGAACTACAACTTCTTTCTGTTATTTTCCACCTTTCCATTTTCTTAAGTTCTCTTTCTACCACCTTTCTCTTACAGATAGGGATAGCATACAGTTTTACGGAAAATGGGTCATGAGCTTTCAATTTTTGTCTACATTGATACCTTTTTACTCTCCCAGGTTTTTTATCAATATATCATTATAATCCCACAAAAAATTTTCAAGCTCTATCCTGTTCTCTGGTTTCAATTTCAGATACCTTTTTAACATCTAGTTTACTGTAATAATTAACACTACACTCATCAATATCAAATTCTTCCCCTTCCTCACAATAATCATCACTGTTAGTCTCTTGCATCCTTCTCATCAGACTACTTACACCATGATCTTCCATTACAATACTTGTTTCCCCATGAATCCCACTTTTGGTTCAACAAATGTTATTTTCATGTTACCCCACATAAAATTTACTTTAGCCTTAACAATCCAGTTCACACCTAGTATAAAGTTTTCATTCAAATCATCAATTACTAAGCATCCTTGTATAAATTGTATATCATTAATCTTAAATTCAAGTAAGACTTGTCTGGTAATCAACTTACTGCTTTTTCCTGTTGCCCCATTTATCTTTACCCCTGTTACTGGAAATTCTGTGAAATTTCTATTATTTTTTATCCTGTCTCTTGGCTTTCTCAATATTCCTGTAATTGGGCTGCCTGTATCCAGAAGACAGTTTCCTACCCAATCATTAATCTGTACTACAATATATGGATTTCCAAGTTCTTTACCCATTTCATTGACTTCATTTTCAAATAACAAATCCTCTGCTATATCCTGAAAACTCACCCCTTTATCACAATCACTATCTTTTATTACAGATTCTACACATTTACTAATCATATTACCACCAGGAAACTGTTCTGTATTTTTGATGGCAATTTTATCACCTGAGTACACTCTTTGACATATTTCACTTAAGATCTTACACTTCTGATCATCATACTGACATTTGCTACTATTGTCAATGACTACACTTTGTATTCTATTACTAGTTGGATCTTCTTTTCTATTTTCACAAACACATTCAGACACAACATCACTAACATCAACTGGTAACATTAATCTGTCAGGCACTGCTCTACTGGTTTTTAACTCATTACTCGAATACACACCAGAATTTCCAAAATCATTCAGCATCAAATCATCAACTTTAACTTCTACATATACCATCCCATCTAATTCTGTAAGTAACATATCATCATTAACATCATTATCATCATCATCCTGAGACATTCTCATCAGAAACATTATTATCACACTTAATATTATTTTCAACACCAAAAGCATTTCTCTCTTGGCACACTTCTGCAACAACCTCAACACTGTTACTAATCTGTTCTACCACATCCTCATTTTCCTGTCTATTATCTACGGCAATTTCATCTGGAATTACTCTGTCATTTTCATTTCCATTGCCAAGCACATGAACATCAGCTTCCACACATACAGCACCAGTATCAGCTTTTTCACTCATTTCACAGGCACTCAACATTCTCACTAAACCATACTCATCAGAACTGTTCTCATTACTATCAACAACTACTACTGCATTACTACTGTTAAAGAAATTTCTAGTTTTTTGTTCCTCTTTGTTTTCAGATAAAAAAATTTCCTAACATTCAATACCAAATGTCATTCTATTCACTTCAGGTTGTATTCTGGGTACAAAATTTTGGTATGTCCTATTTGTTCTTCCTGTTCCCCTTCTGAAACTACTACAATGTGCCTGATTGTAATCCCCATGTCTATTTGCCCCGTTTTGCGAGGCTCTGAAAGAGGCAGCTCTTAGTTTACTGGACCACTTCCTCTGTTTTCAAAATTATTACTATTGTTTCGCTGATTTTGCCCCCATTGCTTATTTCTTGGTTCGAAATTCCTTTTCTCTGGTCACTGCCAATCATTCCTCTCCCTATTTCTTCTGTTGTCTTTTCTGAATCTGCTATTAAAATGACCATTGAAAGCTCAGTTATTGTTATCCCTGCTATCATCAGGTCTGTCATTTCTCTAAGTCCAATTTATCTTGTCTCTAGACAAGACTCCACTGTATCCTGTTCAGCAATCTATGTCATAATGCATCTATCTGGATCATCTCATTCAGTGGTTTATCAGGATGCACCAAGGTTCATAACTGTTCACAAAAGATTTTCATGTGTCCACTACCTGGTTTAATTTGGCCCATTTAAAAATTCTGACTTAATTCTGGCTTGTTGAGTTTCTGACCAGAAATTGTACATGAAAGCTCATGCTAACTCATTAAA
Source organism: Schistocerca piceifrons (assembly GCF_021461385.2). Taxonomy (NCBI): domain Eukaryota; kingdom Metazoa; phylum Arthropoda; class Insecta; order Orthoptera; family Acrididae; genus Schistocerca; species Schistocerca piceifrons. The sequence goes on from NC_060143.1 coordinate 566,766,514, forward strand.
CAACATTTTGGGATTGATTGATTGGTTCACATATGACAAGGCCTCCACATCTAAAAACTTTTTGAAAAATTTAATTTTCAAATTATCGCTCATTTTGTTTTTGAAGTTATCTTTAATCTGGTACACGAAATCAGCTGGATGTATATTGCCATCCCCTGAAAATGTTTTTATGTTGACATTGTTCCACAATGGACTGTAACTACAGACAGCAATTTCTTGAAATTTAGATTTGAAATTCGAAATTTTGCCAAAACAAGTGCCTACATCTTCTTTTACTTCTGCAAATTCTTCTACAGCAGCAACTTTTTCGAAATTTTCCGCAGAATCTAGCCTCTCTTTGTATTTTTGGTATTCCTGTTTTAACGAAACAATTTTCCCTTCTATAGTTGACACATTTTTGGTATTCTCATCTACTTTTTCCCAGCATCTGTCTAAACACTCCTTTGTCTTGTGAATTTGGGTTCCATGGTTCCTTAATTATTTTATCGATTGAATCAATAAAAATTTTCTGTTCATCAATTGATCTTTTTTGTTCTTCCATTAACTGAACTAACCTATCTAAGGCAGATACATTTGATTCAAATCCACGAAAGGGTAACATACACTACTGTGGTCACTATCCTCTCCGATTTCACTGTCCCGATTAACTGCATTATTATCAGTAATATCTATGCTACTTTGCAGGTCTCCATTAACCTCCACATTATCGTCAACTTCCCTATTGTTGTTAACCTCCCTATTATCCTCCATAATGACAATGCAGACGAAAAACCAATTTCCAAAAGTAAAAATTCAAGTAAGTTTTGTAGTAACAGTTGGTTCTCCAAGTTGCATTTTCACATAAATATCATTAAGTCCTTTGTAGTGTTACTCACATTCTTCATTTTTCAGTTTCCGAAAAAAATGGAATAATATTTCAACAAATGAATTAACTCTGAAACGAAATAGAAGATTATTTTACAGAATTACACTGCATCCCAGCTCCTCCACCACATAAAACATTACTATGCATTAATTTCTTATTGTAGCTGACAATCTGTCACAACAGAAATCCTGGATAACAGCTACTGTAAAAATATAACTTCAAGTTATTTTTAAATAATTAATCCAGTATAATGTTTGCACTGAACATTTAATACAGCCTCAAAGTAAATAAAATCATCTTGACAAATCTTAAATAAGTTAAAACATACTTAGAATAATGAAATAAATCATGGTCAACAATCTACATGCTTTCTATCCAAATACACTCAAAGTACTGACTCCCTATGCCATCATGGCTGTAACTATTTATACTTTCTTAACAATGCGGAACAATCCTTGGCATTGTTTAGAATAATTTTTTGATTAATTAACAATTAAAATTGACATAGAGAAACTGAAAATACATATATAAGCGTGTGTTCTCTCCAGAAGAGCTAGTGCACAAAAATATTAGTACATGTCTGTTATTTTATTCGAGAATAACTTCTCGAATATGTATTTACAATAATAGATTTACATTTTTTATTAATTACTAGAGACTCCCTTCATGGGAATTGTTCCCTTCATTTACAGAGCTTCTCCACATTAGTATAATTAAGATTACATAATTATTTTCTTCATAACTTTTCCGTAAGTACATATTTCCATTCATGTTTGTGTCAGATTATTACCATTTATGGTTGAAATTTACGTGTTTAAATGGGTCTCAATTAGACTGTTACGTTTCAAATGGCAACATGATAGTAAATTTGCAAACTGGTAAGGAAGAATTTTTGGCCATGACACAAGAGTATCTTGCAAATTTTGTCATAGCACTTAGTTAGCCATAGTGACACATAAGAACACTACACAGTTGCAGCACCCTAAACAGAAATACTTTTCAAAAGCATAAAAGAATCATTAGAACTGAATCAAGCTGAGGTTCCCCTTGCAATTTTTGCCATTGTGTGATCATATCATGTGGTCACTTAAGTGAGTTGCACATAATTATTTCAGGCAATGATGTTGCCAGAGAACTTCAAACACGTAGAACAAAACATAGTGCAGTCATAAAACATGTACTAAGCCCCTATTTTGTGAAAAATTTGTGGCAAGATATCAATGACAGTATGTATTGCACTGTAACTGATGAAACAACAGACATTAGCTGGACCAAATTGTTGAAAATAATAACAATATATTGCAGTGCAGCAACTAATGCTGTCATTCCAATATTTTTGAGATCATCTGGCCTAAAACATTTTCCTTCTGTTTTCTTGGAGCAATATTGCAACAATTCTGTGCATTATTATGTCAAGGAAAGAACTGTTGTTTACATCTTATAATCTTAAGCTACATGATTAGCCTGCAATTCAGACTTAAGTGCCTGGCAGAGAGTTCTTCGTACCAGCTTCAGATTATTTCTTTTCTGATCCACCTCGAGTAGCGCACAGGAAAAACAAACATCTATATCTTGCTGTTCACACACTGATGTATTTTATTATGATGATACTTCTTCCTATGTAGGTGGAGTCAACAAAATATTTCCACATTCGGAGGAGAAAGCTGGTGATTGAAATTTTGCAAATGGCTCTCGCTGCAACAGGAAACATCTTTCTTTTAATGCTTGCCTTCCCAACTCATGTATAATTTCTGTGACACTCTCACCTCACTGTATCATGCTAATACAAAATGAGCTACCCTTCTGGACTTTTTCAGTGTTCTCTGTCAATTCTATCTGGGTAGCATCCTATATTGTGCAACTGTTTGCTGACAGGAGGTGGACAAGTGTAGTATAGGCAGTATTGTTAATGGATTTACTGCATATTCTAATTGTTCTGCACCAAAGTGCAGTCTTTGGTTCACCTTCCTCACATATTATCTAAGTGGTCTTTCCAACTAAATTTATTCATTATGTATTTAGTTCAATTGACAGACTCGAGATTCGTGCAATTTATCTTCTAACTGAAATTTGACGGATTTCTTTCAGTACTCATGTGGATGACCTCACACTTTTCTTTATTTAGGGTCAATTGCCACTTTTCACACCATACACATATCCCATCTTTGTCAACATGAGATTTGTACATTACACTGAGGAAAAAGCAATGTTTCAAACCACTGAGAATATATTAAGTTTGAGACCAATAAAAAAATTAGAATTCAGTGTTATTATTATTTACATCATTTACAACTTGCCAATTAATTTCACTGACCATATGAGTGACCTGTTCACGAAAACGTTACCAGATAACAATACAGTGAAAAAATACAGCCCTGCAAGAACAAAAACTGTCACAATCATAGGAGGAATGGTAAAGAAACATCCAGCCTCTAGTGTGTTTAAAATTAGTTGTGACTTTGACAATTCAGTATCGAGTGAGTGGAGGGAAACACAGTTGCCAGCGTATGCTGAATGTGTCTGAAGCTGGTGGTAATATCAGGCCCACCCAGCACAGTACCTGACAGGTTCACTTACCTACAAGCTGGCCAATCTTTCTCAAATTATTTTAAAGAAACAATTATGTCATTAACTCTGATTCTCATACATCTTACAGTTCATTTCATCAGCTTCATGATGAACTGTCTACCATATCACTAATGGTCATAGTTATTGACATATTTTGGTATTAGGTAAACCATTGCATGATATTCTTGAAATTTGCAGTAAGAAGTAAAGGTCGAAAGGTCGCTATGCATCTTCATTTCGTGCTTGTTACGTCATGTGTTGCTGTGTATGAAAGGTAAGTAACATGTTGACTTATTCTTCAAATGTTGAAGGATATCGCTATCTGTCTCCAGTTTCAAGAGCAGGAATGTATGTAAAAAGCACTCTATTATGAACACATGTGCCAGTGAAAAAGTCAGATTAAAAAAATCTCATATTTCATAAAAGGTCTGAGGTATGGAAAAAAGACTTTCGCTAATGGTAGCACACAAAGCGGATAGTTTTTTGCTATAAGATTAATATGTGAAACTTCCATATCTACCATGATATTCGAGCAACTACAGACTTTTTGTAATGAAATAATGTGATTTTCAAGGACCGTCGATAGCTGGTGAAATGAGAATTGCTGTGGGTGGTACAACAATATAAGCGAAGAAGTTCCACATTGATTTTTGTACTGAAAATGGGATTTTTCATAAACTACTGACTGGTCTTGCCATCATTTGCTAGTTTATTATTGTATTGTTTTAGGATTCTGTCACAATTTCTTTTTCAACTGCATCAGAATATTGTGACGCTGTGCTGTGTTTCGGCAAAATAGCAGATTTTTACATGGCAACAAGAGAAGTTACATATTACTAAAATTTCATCACAGTCCTTCATGAACGCCTCTCCACAGGTAATGTGGCTGACAACTTGAGACCTGTCCTACGGTGTAACATCTGCATTTCAATGGCATCTTTTGTCAACATTTCAACCTCACTGAGCATACATTTCTTGTTGTTTGTGGTACATTATTTATTTTTCACCTAGGCCCATATATTCTCTGTTGGCTTTAAATGAGCATGATACAGAGGAAGCCTGATCAAAGTGTGCCCTTTAGCCTTAACTAGTTTGTCGATCTGGTAGTGTGGAATGTTTGGCTATATTCAATAGAACATTTATTTCCATACAAAGCAAAATATCTGCCCGCATCTCGTGGTCGTGCGGTAGCATTCTCGCTTCCCATGCCCAGGTTCCCGGGATCAATTCCTGGCGGGGTCAGGGATTTTCTCTGCCTCGTGATGGCTGGGTGTTGTGTGATGTCCTTAGGTTAGTTAGGTTTGAGTAGTTCTAAGTTCTAGGGGACTGATGACCATAGATGTTAAGTCCCATAGTGCTCAGAGCCATTTGCACCATTTTTGAAAGCAAAATATCTGCTTTCCTCCAGTGGATTGTTGGAGCTTTACCAACACAACAGAGTGGTATCTGCGTTGTCTAGTACTATCGTCAAATTTGAAGTAATATATTGCAACAGAACACTATGTTCACAGCCGGTGAACGCGTTCTTGGAGAGCAACTTTTAATGCGCATCTCATGTTCATACATGCTGCACTGTTGTTATTAGTGCAACGCTAACGCAAAACACTCATTCACAATACCTGATGGCTCTAGAGCACACCAGTGGCAGGCAATACCATTTTACAACAAGATTTGTCGAATGCATATATCCATCCAACGCAGGACACGACGTTGTACCGTCCATCCACGGCATGGCAATAAGAGTGCTTTCCCAAGTGAATCACTGACTGCATGGTAGGGAAAGCTGACTTGCCATTGGTGTTACCTGAGCAATGCTGTCACGTCTTCCCTGGTAACTCAAATGTCAAAATATGCAACCAATTTTAAATGCACTATAGTACCACAGTTGAACCATGCTACAGATAACGGATGTAGAATTGATGCTTTGGTTAGTTACAGTGTTTTTATTTGTATTTTATAGCAATTATACAGCATTTTGGCATCACAGGAAAAGACTTGCTTCAGTAGTCTTGTGACTATACTGAAAATCAGCCATGATTTTCGATTATTCTTACCTCCTGATTTGTTTAAACTGTGTCTCTAGATTTTTGGATTTTAAAGGTTGGCAGGTATGTAGTATCACAAGGATCATGTCATCATTTTATTTGGATATTTGATTGTTTTTAGGGTGGTGGTCCTTCCGGATCACACTTCCTGTTATCTGGCGAGATAACTGGGCATAGTGAAGATGTTACCTTGATGCTTGCTAAGATCACAGTAGCTGGTGAATAGGGAAGCTCGCAGTTGACTATCGGTTTGTCAACTTCCCAGCTATTGCAGCCTGACATCACCTTAACCACAGCCACTAATGCTGCACTGACTAACAGTCATATATATTGGACTTTGCTGGCTGTCAAAAATCATGTGTTCTGTTCTACTACAAGGAAAGTGACTGCTTTATTTTTGGTCATATTTCCTAATGATAATGTAGCTAGCTAGTAAGATGCAGCTTGGGCAGACCAAGACATTATACAGTACTGTTTGTGTCTTAGCCCTACAATTTAGGAAATGTATTCTCAAAAATCTTGAAGGGGGGGACATTTTTGAAGGATTTGTGCCTTGATCTGAAGAGTATTCAAGAAGACAGTGCACCAACTTTTACTGATATGGGATCTTGTGATCTTCATACAATTCATCAGAGTTTCAAGAATGCAGCCTTAATGACTAACTCAGACATCGCACCTTTTCTCTGAATGATTCATAATGTGTTGAAGAATGTATCTCCAAGAAGAGCAGATTATAAAAGATTTAATAAACCTGAGAGTCCACCTTTCCCTAAAAAGTTTTGCTCCATGCAATGCTTAGAAAATGAGGATGTGGCCGACTCTGGCTTAAAAGTCATCCCCTTTCTAGAGACTTAGGCAGTCAAAGTAAAGGAGCACAAGATTAAAATAGATACTTACAACTGGAAAAACGATGATAAAGTATCTTGAAGATCCTCTGCTGCTGGCTAAAATATCTTTTTTTAGCTTTGTCTCAGGGCAGGTCACGCCCTCTTTGAGGTTATTCCAATGTGTAGCCTGCATGGCATCTTTCCTGTACAATGCTATGATGTCTCTACTTGCTGATGTGATGTCCTTAGTTGTTAACGTTGAAGTATTATCTGCCACAAAATCGCTGTGTGATACAAAACTTGATAACAAAGCTGGTCTTAATTGTGCAATACACATGACTTAGGTCATGCTGTACTGTGTGAGCTCAGAAAAGTAAAAGTGCCTCCAAAAATATTTTAAGTTTCAGAACTGAGTGCAGGGACTTTCTGACTGAAATGTTCTCAGAGTTCCTTCTAAAGTCACCTTTGAAGTATGACATTTGTAAACACATAAGTTTTTATGAACCAGTTATAAAAAAAAAAAAAACAGCACAAGAACTAGCAAGGTGAGAATTTTTAATGCCATGTCCTAAGGACAGTGATAAAGTTGAGAAAGAATTCATGCAACTTGGTAATGAGATATTTCTGGATCTCTGTGCAAACTACTGGAGGACTGAGATGAGAATTGATCACTTATGGAGAGATTTATGGGATGGTGATACCACATGTCAGCATTTGTATAGCATTCTTCGAAAGGTTCTCATTCTGAGTAATTGTCAAACTTCTGTAGAGCAAGGTTTTTCCATTAATAAAGAGTGTGTGATAGTCAAACAATAAATCAAGTCAGTGGTATCCATACGTCAAGTATCTGACAGCCTGAAATGAAGTGGTGTTGTCTTCAAGACTGACATTAACAAGAGAATGGTACTGGAGTACCACAATGTTCAAGATCAGTATGGTTAGTGTGTAATGCAGAAGCAATGTGAAGAAGATGGAGAAATCAGGAGAGCTAGATGGAAGGGGTCCATTACCCAGCATGTTCAAGAATTGGAGGCCAAAAAGTTATAGATCCTGGTCAAAAGGGCCACTGTACTGACTGGAATTGTTGAACAGATAACTTCTCTCAAAAAGGAGTTTTGACTGATTTCATTGACTGGTTTGAATTATTTGTTTGACAAAAGACACAGGGTTATCATTTGGAAGAGACAATTCCCTAAATATATCCCACAGCTGTTCTTAATTTTCAAACTTTAGTGCTATACTATATACACATCTCTTTTATGTTTGTCTGATCTTATGCATAATCTAGCCTGGAAAGTTCACAAATCCTATTTGGTAGGATGAAGTTTTTATCAAACTATGAAACCTAATGAAAATAGTGACTGACCTCTGTCTGCATTTTGATGTTCAGTTTACCAGGCTTGTCAGGATATGGGCGCATCTTTTATAGTGCCAGAATCTTGACTGTAGCAGGCAGCGCATAACAATCCATGCCAATTCAGGCAAATAATGGCCAGGCAGCTTATGTGCCAGATGAAGACTGCACATAAAGAAAATAAAATTCATCAAAAAATTAGTTAAGAAATGAATGATGCAAGCTGATGTCAAAAAGTATTTCTGGACGTCTATCTCAAAAGATTTGTTAATCCATTTCCATTTGTTATGAAGGAGCCTCACAAACATTTTGTGAATGTACCTCTTACTTTACAGCCTTTTCAAGCACACATCATTATCCACATTGCTGCTTCAGTCTGTCAGTATCTAGCTCAAATTTCCAAATTCAATTGGAGTTTCTATCCTAGCATGTAGGTTTGTGTCCGAACTCAACAGGCACTTCTGTCAGGAGGGTGCATGACAACTGATAATACTGTGTGGAAAGAAAGATGTATGCTGAAGAAAAGTGTTTTGTGTCACCTCTGGTGCAATATTTGTCCTTGGCCCATCATTTGAAAAATGACGTATATGGTTTGAACCAAAACTTAAAAATGAGATAGTAGTAAATCAATATTGTTAATGCACAGGTGAACTGTCATTTCCAGCAATGTGTTACAAAGATATGTACTATAGTTATGATTTGAATTGTTATTAAAAATTCTTATTTTCTTTCTTAACAACTTTTCAGATACATTGTGTATGATGTTGGGCAGGTAAACATTCAGTATTTGGTGACAGTTAACTTCAAGTACAACTTTTAAATTTCCTATGCCTGTACCTAATGGAATATGTATTAACCCCTGTATACAAAGGATGAAGAAATGTGCTGTTATTATTTTTTATGTATATCTTGAAATATTACTTTAGCACTTGTACGAGGTTGTTCCAGTTGCTTAGCCCTCCAGTCACAGATAGTAACTATTGGGACTGCAGCTATGTATAAATAGGCACTTTATCATTTAAGACTGAATATAATGCCTACATCCTTTGACTGCACATTTTATACATGCAATGCGTTTTCCCACTGCTTAAAGTGTGCCTGTATTTTACATGAAAGGACTGAAAGTGTCACCTAATTTGCTGAAAATTACAGAATTTTCACATTTTGTGTCACCTAGTGAAAAGGCAAAACTCCTGTTTAGTTTCCATTTAATCATGAGATTGCCAGTGCTTCAAATATAAAAGCAATTTTGACCAATTTTAAATTTTTTATTGATTTTAATCTGATAAACAGTTTTCTGTTCATATTAATTTCTTGCACTGTGCTTGAAACAAATTGTATGACGATATAATGCCATCACATACGTTTAAAAGGTTTGATTCCATGGAAAATATCAGTGGCGTAGTGTGAGGGGGGACTTTGAGACTTAGTCTCTCCTGTATTTGTACTTAAAAAAGATTCAATAGTAATTCATAACAAAAATAGAAATAACTTTCTGCTAGCAGCTCTACATGTGCGAAGACATCAGTCTTGTAGCCCACGCCGCACCCCCAGTATTGGTGTATTTGCCTGCTTGAGCCTCGACTGCTCTCAGTATCTGCCTCCCTTCCCTCACCTGGCTGTGTGCATCTACACACCCACCACATCCCCTCTTCTACGAAGGCTGGTGTGCTGCACTTGCTAGCAGGTATCGAGACTAGTCTCTGTCACTTCTATGCAGGATTTTAACACAGAAGTGAACAGTTGCACCGTTTGTGTTCATAGTCATTCTTGTGAGATTTTAGTGCATATTTTCATTCTGTCACCAACATGAGTGAGCGAGCAACTGAACACCTTATAGAATTTTTTTTAAAAACGCCTTTTTCTCCATTAACATACCGTATGAAAAAAAAGTGCGAATTGAAGGACAAATGACCTACTCCTATACTCAGTGTAGTTTTAAGTGAAGCCAAACAAAAATTCACTTTTCAGGCAGCCTGGTATGAAAAGTATACTTGGCTGACTGCGAATGCAGTTAATAACAGATTATATTGTTATATATGTCTTCTGTTTGATGGTGAAAAGAAACGGTGCAATGAGGGCATTTGTACAATAAAGAACTTTGACCAGAAAGCACCAAAGCATCAAATATCAAAACGTCACCTGCAGAACAAAGAATCATTTCAGTTATTAGGCAAAAGTAGAGTTGAGCATGCCCTTTCTGAAGCCATTCGTCTGAAAGCAATAAAATACAATGAACAAGTTGCATCCAACAGGAGAGTATTGCTTGTATTATTCTGGCGATTGTAATTTAATTCTTTGTAAACAAGAACTAGCCTTTTGCGGCCATTGAGAGGGTGAATCCTCCAGCTACAAAGATAACTATCTGGAATTGTTGGATTTACTAGCTCAATAAGAGCAGTTAATCCAAGACCATCTGTCATCATCTTCAACCTTTAAAGGAACTTCTCCAGATATAGAGAATGATGTAATAGAAACAATGACTCTGGCAGTTAATGAGAAAATAAGATCTGAAATTCAGAACTGCAATTTCATTTCGATTCATGTTGATGAAATATTATGCGTGTCATGCAAGAGTCAAATGAGTATAATATTCTGATACTGTATTGCGGACAAAACTGAGGAAAGATTTGTTGGATTTTACGAAGTTTCTGGAGATAAAACTGCTGAAGGTTTGTCAAACAGTATTCATGCAGTATTGAAAGAATGGAATGTGGAAAGAAAAGTGGTTAGTCAAACATATGATGGTACTTCAGTAATGATGGGCAGAGAAAAAGAGGATCACAACAATTGGTGAAGCAGTTCTGTCCCTATGTGTTGTTTATTCATTGCTATGCACACCAACTGAATTTGGTACTGTTACAAGCCTCCAAAATCATATGACAAGTACGCTTGTTTGTAAGTGATTTTACTGCATTCCATTCGTTTCTCAGCAAATCATCAAAACGAACTGTATTGCTAAGAGAAAGGATTTAAAGTGCCACATGCAAGAAACACTCACTGTAACTTTCATTCCAGGGCAGTTTGAACAATATCTAGTCATTTCTCAGAGCTATATAGTGTTTTTAATTATACAATTGATGATACAGACTCTCAGTGGGACCCAGAATCTTTGAGCTGTGCTGTGAGAATGAAACGACGGATGGATGATCCTACGTTTGTCTACTTGTTTTGTTTTTACCAAGGCTGCTTTGTTTATGTTGTTCAATTCTTTAATGTTCTTCAGTCAAAATCTGTCAGTATAACTGCTTGCCATGACAAAATAACAACTGTTTTCAGAAATTTATGGCAATTAAGAATGGAAACATTCATTGATGAATTCATTAAATGTAGTCTGTGTTTGAACGGCAACTTATCATTCCATGACAGTCAAAAGACATCTCTCATGGCGCTAACTTATGAGATACTGGATTTGCAAATTGTTCAGATGGAAGGAAGGTTTCAAGAGTCTCCCCAAATTCAGTTTGTGAACATTTGAACGAAAAGTGTTTCCCGAACTATCAAAAAAATTTCCAAAGTTGAAACTGCTTCAGTTATTAGAACAGTACCCTTTTTTCAAACAAGAACAACTTGAAACTGCACTGTGTAACATATACGCTGATGTGAAAAAACACTTATCTCCAAGAATCCTCTTAAAGTACATTGTCAACAATGATTTCGACTCCGTTTATGAAGAAACAATGACGTTCCTGCATTTGGTTTTGACCCTACCTGCAACTACAGCAGGCAGTGAATGAAGCAAGAGTACTCTTAAACGACTGAAGAATTGTTTAAAGATTTCAATGTCCAACACCCGGCTGTCGTGTTTGAGCACATTAGCAATAGAAAAGACACTACTTGGAGAGCTATCCAGTGATCAGATCTCTGTAGACCAAGTTATAGACTCATTCATGGAAAGAAAAGACAGGCGCATTGCACTTGTATACAAGAAAATATAAGTGCTTCTTCTCTTGCTGCTGGAGTTCTACAAATTTGTCATCGTTTCTTGAACAAGTTAGTTATTATTATTATTATTATTATTATTATTATATTCCTTTCTCAGACGTTATGTCTGGTTAAAAATAAAAAGTGACATGGACCTTGATCAAGCGTGAGTTTCTTTTAACTGTACAGTATATGTTACATTGCATTTAGGAACTTTCGGGTAATTGAACATGTATCAATAATTACAGATTTCTGTATTTGTATATATACCTTTGGATGTAGCTGTATTGTGTTGATGTACTGGTGGATATTGTGTGGTATGACTCCTGTAGTTGATAGTATAATTGGTATAATGTCAACTTTATCCTGATGCCACATGTCCTTGACTTCCTCAGCCAGTTGGATGTATTTTTCAATTTTTTCTCCTGTTTTCTTCTGTACATTTGTTGTATTGGGCATGGATATTTCGATTAGTTGTGTTAATTTCTTCTTTTTATTGGTGAGTATGATGTCAGGTTTGTTATGTGGTGTTGTTTTATCTGTTATAATGGTTCTGTTCTAGTGTAATTTGTATTCATCATTCTACAGTATATTTTGTGGTGCATACTTGTATGTGGGAACATGTTGTTTTACCAGTTTATGTTGTATGGCAAGTTGATGTATTATTTTTGCTACATTGTCATGTCTTCTGGGGTATTCTGTATTTGCTGGTATTGTACATCCTCTTGTGATGTGATCTACTGTTTCTATTTGTTGTTTGCAAAGTCTACATTTATCTGTTGTGGTATTGGGATCTTTAATAATATGCTTGCTGTAATATCTGGTGTTTATTGTTTGATCCTGTATTGCAATCATGAATCCTTCCGTCTCACTGTATATATTGCCTTTTCTTAGCCATGTGTTGGATGCATCTTGATCGATGTGTGAATGTATTATATGATACGGGTGCTTGCCATGTAGTGTTTTCTTTTTCCAATTTACTTTCATGATATCTATTGATGTTATGTGATCTAAAGGGTTGTAAAAGTGGTTATAAAATTGCAATGGTGTAGCCAATGTATTTATATGAGTGATTGCTTTGTGTATTTTCCTAGTTTCTGCTCGTCCTATAAAGAATTTTCTTAAATTGTCTACCTGTCCATAATGTATGTTTTTTATGTCGATAAATCCCTTTCCTCCTTCCTTCCTGCTTAATGTGAATCTTTCTGTTGCTGAATGTGTGTGATGTATTCTATATTTGTGGCATTGTGATTGTGTAAGTGTATTGAGTGCTTCTAGTTCTGTGTTACTCCATTTCAGTACTCCAAATGAGTAGGTCAATATTGGTATAGCATAAGTATTTATAGCTTTTGTCTTGTTTCTTGCTGTCAATTGTGTTTTCAGTATTTTTGTTAGTCTTTGTCTATATTTTTCTTTTAGTTCTTCTTTAATATTTTTATTATCTATTCCTATTTTTTGTCTGTATCCTAGATATTTATAGGCATTTTTTTTTCCATCGCTTCCTTGCAGTCGCTGTGGTTGTCCAGTATGTAAGCTTCTTGTTTAGTGTGTTTTCCCTTGACTATGCTATTTTTCTTACATTTGTTTGTTCCAAAAGCCATATTTATACCATTGCTGAATACTTCTGTTATCTTTAGTAATTGGTTGAGTTGATGATTTGTTGCTGCTGGTAGTTTTAGATCATTCATGTATAGCAAATGTGTGATTTTGTGTTGGTATGTTTCAGTAATATTATATCCATAATTTGTATTATTTAGCATGTTGGATAGTGGGTTCAGAGCAAGGCAGAACCAGAAAGGACTTAATGAGTCTCCTTGGTATATTCCACGCTTGATCTGTATTGCCTGTGATGTGATATTATTTGAATTTGTTTGGATATTAAGTGTGGTTTTCCAATTTTTCATTACTATGTTTAGGAACTGTATCAGTTTAGGATCTACTTTGTATATTTCCAATATTTGTAGTAACCATGAGTGGGGTACACTAGCAAAAGCTTTTTGGTAATCAATGTATGCATACTGTAGTGACCTTTGTTTAGTTTTAGCTTGATGTGTCACCACTGCACCTATTATCAGTTGCTCTTTACATCCTAATGCTCATTTGCAGCAATCTTTTTGTTCTTCATTTATAATTTTGTTCTGTGTTGTATGTGTCATTAATTTCTGTGTAAGGACTGAAGTTAATATTTTGTATATTGTTGGTAGGCATGTTATGGGGCGATATTTTCCTGGGTTTGCTGTGTCTGCATGGTCTTTAGGTTTCATATAAGTTATTCCTTGTGTAAATGTATCAGGAAATATGTATGGGTCTGCAATGTAACTGTTAAATAATTTCGTTAGATGTGAATGGGTTGAGGTGAACTTCTTTAGCCAGAAATTTGCTATTTTATCTTTTCCAGGGGCTTTCCAATTGTGCGCAGAATTAATTGCTCGGGTGACTTCATGTTGCAAAATTATCACTTCAGGCATTTGTGGTATCATCTTGTATGTGTCTGTTTCTGCTTGTATCCACCGTGCATGTCTGTTATATTGTACCGGGTTTGACCATATATTGCCCCAGAAGTGTTCCCTGTCTGTTATGTTTGGTGGATTGTCTATTTTAATGTGTGTGTTATCCATTGTCTGGTAAAATTTCTTTTTGTTTGTGTTGAATGTTTGGTTTTGTTTCCTTCTATTTTCACTTTTTTTGTATCTTCTAAGTCGTTTGGCCAATGCTTGTAATTTCTGCTTCTTTTCATCTAATTGCTCTATCGCTTCTTGTTGTGAGATTTTACCTAACCTTTTTCGTTTTTTGTCTGATATTTCATTTCTTATAAATTGTGTTAGCTGTCTGATGCCTTTTCTCAGTTTTTCTATTCTGATCTGTAGCCTGTGCTGACATGCTGGTTTTGTGGGTTTCTTCTGTGTGTTGGTTGGGTCTGATCTCTGCCTGGTGTGTATATTTAGTGTAGTGAGTGCTCCTATATAAACCAGTAGTTGTAACAGGTCCATAGTTGTATTTTCATTTCTTTTGTTGTGTATGATTGTGTTGATAGGTGTTATTGTTGTTTCGACTTGTGGGTTATTTTGTGATCTATACAAGAATGGTCTAATGTCTGTATTTGTATCTTTGTATTCTATATATGTCAGCTGAAATTTTTCTTCTATATCTATCACGTGTGTCACTTTGTGTTCTATTTGTGCTTGTTCTGGTGGTTGTCTTAAGATTTCGTTTTCCTCTGATTGTTTAATTGATGCTTGTTGTTCTTTGTTTGTTTGCTCCGGGATGTTTGAGTCCATTACTGTAATTTCTTCCTCTTCTGATTGCACATTATTTTGTTCCAGTATTTGTTGTATTTGTTGTTTGATGTTTTCTAATTCTGACTGGGTATCCTGTTATTTTTTATTATTACACGGATCTGATCAGCTAGTCGTTGTTCTGTTAAAAATTTTATTTCTGGGTATCTGGTAATAAATGTTGTGTATACTTTTGATCTGTATCCATTTGTGTTGGTTCCTAATTTTGTTGCTTGGTAATAACAGAACATGAGGTGTCGGTTAGCTTCATCCAACCATCTCATCCTCTGTCTTTGTTTTCCTACTAGGGTGGTTGCAGAAAGCATATCCTGCGAAACACCACTATTTGGATTTATATCATTTTCCATGTTGCTAGCAGCATCGTTACCATTGTGGACGGGCATAGGGTTCAAGCATCATCCCCAACCATGACAGCGCTTGTCCGAGTCTTCATCAGTTCTTTCCTGAACCAACTAATCACACTAAAAGGGGGGTTAGCCCTATTGGTGGTTTGTTCTTTTCGTCGCCTTTTACGACTGGCAGAACATACTGGAGGCCTATTCTTTTCCTGGGCCTCCATGGGGTTTATTATTATTATTATTATTAGTGGCAGTGGCAGTGGTGGTGGTAGTAGTAGTAGTAGTAGTTGTTGTTGTTGTTTTATTTGATGCATTTTGTTTCTTTTGTTTAAATTATTGTTTATTGTACAATTTTGTCTACCTATAATAAATGTAGAGTCTCCCCAACCTTTACAACCACGCTACACCACTGGAAAATATGTTTTATGTTTAAAAGCATTGACACAAACTATCACATGGTTTTAATATAAACACATTAAAATCAAAGTATACAACATGATCTATGAGATTTTGGATTGATAAATTGTAATTAAACATTGGTATCTGCTGTAAAACTTATATATATATATATATATATATATACACACAAAGATTATGTGACTTACCAAACGAAACTGCTGGCAGGTCGATAGACACACAAACAGACACAAACATACACACAAAATTCTAGCTTTCACAACCAATGGTTGCTTCATCAGGAAAGAGGGAAGGAGAGGGAAAGACGAAAGGATGTGGGTTTTAAGGGAGAGGGTAAAGAGTCATTCCAATCCCGGGAGCGGAAAGACGTACCTTAGGGGGAAAAAAGGACAGGTATACACTCGCACACACACCCATATCTAACCACACATACACAGACACAAGCAGACATTTGTAAAGGCAAAGAGATTCGGCAGAGATGTCAGTTGAGGCGGAAGTACAGAGGCAAAGATGTTGTTGAAAGACAGGTGAGGTGTGAGCGGCGGCATATTGAAATTAGTGGAGGTTGAGGTCTGGCGGATAACGAGAAGAGAGGATATACTGAAGGGCAAGTTCCCATCTCCAGAGTTCTGACAGGTTGGTGTTAGTGGGAACTATCCAGATAACCCGGATGGTGTAACACTGTGCCAAGATGTGCTGGCCGTGCACCAAGGCATGTTTAGCCACAGGGTGATCCTCATTACCAACAAACACTGTCTGCCTGTGTCCATTCATGCGAATGGACAGTTTGTTGCTGGTCATTCCCACATAGGAAGCTTCACAGTGTAGGCAGGTCAATTGGTAAATCATGTGGGTGCTTTCACACATGGCTCTGCCTTTGATCGTGTACACCTTCCGGGTTACAGGACTGGAGTAGGTGGTGGTGGGAGGGTGAATGGGACAGGTTTTACACCGGGGGCGGTTACAAGGGTAGGAGCCAGAGGGTAGGGAAGGTGGTTCGGGGATTTCATAGGGATGAACTAAGAGGTTACGAAGGTTAAGTGGATGGCGGAAAGACACTCTTGGTGGAGTGGGGAGGATTTAATGAAGGATGAATCTCATTTCAGGGCAGGATTTGAGGAACTTGTATCCCTGCTGGAGAGCCACATACAGAGTCTGATCCAGTCAGGGAAAGTATCCTGTCAGAAGTGGGGCACTATATATATAATAGAGGGAAACATTCTACGTGGGAAAAATATATCTAAAAACAAAGATGATGTGACTTACCAAACGAAAGTGCTGGCAGGTCGATAGACACACAAACAAATGCAAACATACACACAAAATTCTAGCTTTCACAACCAATGGTTGCTTCATCAGGAAAGAGGGAAGGAGAGGGAAAGACGAAAGGATGTGAGTTTTAAGGGAGAGGGTAAGGAGTCATTCCAATCCCGGGAGCGGAAAGACTTACCTTAGGGGGAAAAAAGGACAGGTTTACACTCGCACACACACACATATCCATCCGCACATACACAGACACAAGCAGACAAAATGTATGTGTATGATTGTGTTTGTTTGTGTGTCTATCGACCTGCCAGCGCTTTCGTATGGTAAGTCACATCATCTTTGTTTTTAGATATATTTTTCCTGCGTGGAATGTTTCCCTCTATTATATATATATATATATATATATATATAATACTCAAACCGGCTTACCAATGTATAAAACCTATTCATACTTTTGTCATGATGTACCAGTCATTTATGATCCAATTATTGTGTATTCACACCTGAGTGGTGAAGACTTACCAGTGTATAATGCGTAACCATGTTTTGTCATGATGTATCAGTCATTTATGATTCAATTGTCGTGTATTCACACCTAAGTGGTGAACACTTACCAATCTATGATTCCTAACCATGTTTTGTCATGATGTACCAATCATGTATGATTCATTTATTACGTATTCACACCCAAGTGGTGAACAAGTACCTGGGTATAATGCCCAACCACATAATTGCTGGTGACATTCCAATTACTTATAAAACACTCCCAATATGATGTATTAGTCACTTATATTGTCACTCAGAGTAATATATTACTGCACCCTTATATATCATTCTGTTATATGCTAATACTTACTGTGGAAGCAACTACTTCTGGGAAAAAAAAACATTGATTAATGTTTGAATGATTGAAAAGGGACAGAAGTAAAATATCAGAAGTGTCTGGACAAAGAAAAATAGTAAGATTGGTCATTGGTCAGACATTTCATCTTATAAAGCAATCTGCATATTGCACACTTCAAGATTCTCTACAAAGCAGTCGGCATACTGCAAACATCAATACAATTTACATTTATGTAAAGTACAGAGATTAGTGCACTTACACTAAGGAATTCTGTACTAGTTTAGAAACTCTTAAGTTTCATTGTAGTATTGAGTAATAATTTTGTATTATCCTTCATATTAATTTACATATTTATTCAAATACTGGATTTATTTCATACCATAAGTAAAGGGCTTGTTCCTCCATATGTCAGAAAAGGTTTTTTTCAACTTTCAGTTTCACAAATCCTTTTGGGGGTGTTGAAACATAACAGCCCAGTTGACTCACTTAATTCATGCATTCTCCAGATGAATTTGGAATTACACATGCATACAAAAATATGTAACTCATCTAGAAAAAATTATAACTGCAAAAATAATTGTTTGATTTCATTACCATTATTTATATATAGGGGTAGCCATATTGGCATGGAAGCAGTCTGGTTTTGTTTTTTGAGCAGTGACCATGTAGCTGCTCCTTTTGTATTGTAAGTGTTGTTTGCCTTCGTAATGATGCTTTGATTTTGTTTTGAAAGTATAATAAATATGATGAAATTTTACACAAGATTAATTTAATTTAACTCTCCAGTAGTTAATTTACAGTGTCCATTAATGGATTCAGGATGACGACTGTGGCAGATCCTGAGTAACTATGCCTAACCCCATTATTACGAGTGGATAAGTTGGGTTATAACCGCTTATAATATCCTCACTAATTACATTTTAATTTTCTAATCAGTTCTGATTCACTCAGTTTGATTTTCATTTAAATACAACAGACTTTAATTTAGTCATTGTTTTAACACAAATCCATCTCAGTTTGTAAGAAATGACTTTGACCAATGTACTCGATCATTTGTTCCAGATTTCACTTAATTATATTAATCATAAATGTTCCTACCAATTACAGGACTTATATACTTTAAATGGGTTTCAATGGACTGTTACATCTCAGTTGGAACCAATTCTGAGAATATTTGTTTCCACTCTGATGTTGGTTCTTCAAAAACGTATTTTTGGTAGGATTCTGCACCTTCGGGAGGAGATGAAATTCGCTGACCATGGAGTTTTTTGTTTGACACAAAGGGGCAAAATGGAGTCTTAAGATGTTAAGTTAGGTGAACACAGGAAATGATGCATTAATTTGATGGTTTTTCAATACTGAAATAATCAACTGTTTGACATGATCTGTGACAGTAGGAGTGATTATGATTAATAATGATGCAACATATACAGTTGTTTATCCTGATTTCATCGATGACTTGAGGCAAACAAATTGTGGTATGCTATTCTGCAGTAACTGTTCTCCAATCCTCTAAAGTGTAAAGCAGTATTCATGACAAGTCCAGCCCAAGCAATGAATGAGCTATTATTTTATTGGAAAGGCTTTGAGAATAAATCACCTTTATTGGTTTTGGATTATCTTGGAACAGTCGAACAGTTGGTTGCTCCACAGTTTCCAGTTTGTGTGAAGATATCAGAGTCATGTCTGCATGTATGTGGATTTTGTTTTTCTTTGTCAAATTCTGGAGCATTTCCTCTTACCAATTGAAATTAGCCTGTTTTTGAGCTGTGATCAAATTATACACAACCCGTCAGATCACATCACACGTAAATCTTCTTCTTATTTTCCTTGAGCTTTTTCCACCCTTATGGAGGTGATGTTCTAGGCGAGTCTTCTCCATTTTCCTTGGTTCTCTATTCGCTTTCCCTTAGCTATTTCACCCTAAAGTCCTCTGTTCACAGCCCATCCATCTTCTTCTTGGTCTTCCTCTCCTTTGTCACCTTCTACTACTATTTCCACCAAACTCTTGCCAACATAGTTGTCATCCCTTCTCATGATGTATTCATACCTTTACAGTCTTCTGTCTTGAAGTTTCTGTGTTATCTTGACCACCTGCCTCTTATTCTCTGATCTCTGATACGACTGGCTCTAGAGACGCCACAAGTTTGTCTTAACATTCTCATTTCAACCAGATCTATTGCTGTGCAATGTGCCTTAGTTGGGAGAGCATTTTTCTGCTTCATGAGCATTGCATAACTCACTACTGATCTACACAGCATTCTTTAGTCTTCTGATTTATTCTTCTATAGCACAATGAACATGACAGCCTTTTTCAGTTCATCCAACCTATCTGCATTATATGGGGTTTTTGCCATATCTGAATTGCCCTTACTAGACACTGTTGATCCTCAGTAGTTAAAGCTAAATATTTATGTATAACTGAAAGTACTAAAGCCCTTGATGTGGGGTAAGAATGCCGCTACCCAACGATGAGAGACGTGTTGATCCCGTTCCATTGTGTTGCACACAGCATCAATGCTTTTACTTACAACAGCCGATTTAGTTGGATCTTCATGAAATTCATTGCTGATGGAAGTATGATGACACCAAATTCTGCAAAGCTATTGTAAATGTTCTTTGGAGAATACTGTTTACCAAAAGTGGTACTAACAACTGATGCCAGGGACTGCTACCCAACTAGTTTCTTATGAAAATTGTAAAAAAATCTTCCAATGAAAAGCTTCACATGAAAACTTCAGTTTTTCACTTAGCTTCTTCTTCAACTACTAGCTCTAAAGAAACTACTCAGCCAATTTCTGAGTTGGCATTGTTTTCATAACTGAATTCATAAATTTTAAAACAACAGTAATGTCACATTTCTACTTGCCATCTAGCAGTCGTTTGTAGATACTCAAAACTTTGTAACTATAAATTCCAAACTAGAACACCTTTCTGCTAATGGGTAGTCCTAACACCTATTTCAATAAAGGGCAGCAGTGACAGGGCACTGATGAACTTGCTGTGTAGTGTCCTCAACCAAAACTCAACATCATCATCATCATCATTATCCATCATAGTGTGGCCACTAAAAGATTCTGAAATCAATGGAAACACATCCTGATTTGTGTCTGCTTTGCCATAAAGGCTGTCTCTACGGTGCTGTTAGGTGGGTGACCTGGCGAGTCACTCTTGTGTGATTTTCTATTGTCTGTTTATTCTACCTGAAAAGAATAAACACAATACTTTTCCACTTTATTTGACTGTGGCTGCATAGGCTCTCATAAGGTATGGAAGTGCAATAAATGCTCACTATTGACAGATGATGACAGCAATTACTTCTATAATCAGACAGTCTCTATAATGAATGAAATGTTCTCTGGCTTCCAGCCACTTCAAGTTGTTAAGATGCCATGAACTTTTGACAAAGAACTCCTTGGCCATTGTCATGTGCAATGACTGTTGATGGGCTGCTGGTACACCCTTATGTACTCTAGCTGTTGGTTGTCTCATCATGGGTCCTTCTGTCATTGTCATCTATGGGTACACATAGGCTCTGCTTTCAGTGCACCTGCCTCAACCTTGTGACTGCTGGGTCCCATACTGTACTGAGCTGCAGTCTGCCATGTCTATTAAGGGTGTTACCTCTGATTTTTTTTTTTTTTTTTTTTTGGTGGCTTCTGTTATTATGCTGTCCCAAAAGCTATCAGTATGATACATGACAGAAGTTTCATCACATTTCATCCAGTACCTGTATTCTAGAATCAGCCCAGCTAAGGCAGATTTTTCAGGGTAGCATAGGTGATAAAACCTCTTATGCTCCATCATACATTGTTCTATACTGTGCATCACTTGTCTGACATAAGATTAGTCCCATTTACAAGGTATCTCATACACAACAGCTCTTCTGAGACATTCTGTATCTTCAACTGGTCTCATTAATTGTCAGATTTTAGTTGGTGGCCTGAAGACTGATTCGATTTTGTGTCTTTTCAGCATGTGGCTGACCTTCCTCAATTCAGAACCACAGAATGGACAAACAGTGCACGATGTAGAACTACACACTAAGGAAGGAGAATGAGAGGTTTTATCACCTTCATTACTCAGAAAAAATCTGCTTTATCTGAGCACGTTGAGTCACCTTATCACATCTGACCGAACCTCTATTGTGGCTCACGATGAATGCTTATGGGTCAGTTTAATTTGTGCCATCATAACACATCAAAGATCCACAGCAATTTAAATGCTGCACTGATGCCAAATGGGCACATAATGTTGTGTGGCCATAAGATGGCACTGATAGAGCTTGCCTCTAGGAGTGTGCTCAGGGAAACAGGCTTTTTGGATGCATACTGATCTGTGCGGTGGATTTTCATCCCAGCCCATGTGAGGGTTGTTAAATTGTCAAATTTAATACATATTTCGGACAACACAACAACACATATAAGTCACTGAGTAAATTGACCTGTGTACAAGTCGGCATTCGATTAAACACTGATACTCAGTCTTGCGGCCGCTGCTCGGCTGGCTGCTTAGGTGGCACAGCTGCTGCATGGCTGGCAGACAGCGCCACACGTAGAGGACGTGCGTAATTGCGCAGCGGCACTTTGAATAATCAGCGAGTCACAACACTTTTCCCCCCTTTGAAATTGTTGCACTGGTCTTGATGGAGGTGTCCTGGAGATGGCTAACGTCCATAGGCGTTGTTTGACTCGCCATAAAGTCTCGAGGGGGAGGCTTCCCGTACGGACGGAAGTGTCCCCAATGATAACGGGTCGAGATGACAGGAGACATAGGGGACGAATCTGCTGGGGCCCCATGCACCAATATGCCCATTGTGGCAAGTCCAGTTGATATGACAGGAGACATGGGCGATGTGTCGGCGTCCGTTGGAGGAGGAGGCGAGTAGATGTACTCTGACAGAGGATGGTCCTCCGGTTCCTGCATGGGCACGTCTCCTGGTGGTGTCCGTTCTGGTGCTGGCATCGCGATGACTGTGAGAGGGCTGCGTTGTGAGTATTGAGAGATGCCAAGATCCCGAGCATCAGGTAGAGCCAAAGGTGGTGTGGCAGCATTCGGAACAGGCGTTGCTGGCACCCGAAGCCGAAGCTGGTCCGAATGACGCACTGCGACACCCGTGTCCATCTGGATTTCATACAGGCGTCTGCCACAGTGTCATAAGATGCGGCCCGTTCTCCATTTTGGCCGCCTGCCATATCCCCGTACCCAGACGAGGTTGTCGGCGGTGAACCGGCCAAGTGAAGGCACCCGCGGCCGTGAAGTGGGAGGCCGCAGAAGATGAAGTAGCGTGCGGGGCTGTCGGCCATGTAAGAGCTCAGCCAGACTGTGATCGCCCATGGGGGTGAAACGGTAAGACGCCAAGAACTGGAGAAGCGCATCATCAGCAGCAGAAGAAGTCAGAAGTTTCCTCATCTGAGCCTTAAATGTGCGGACCGGTCATTCAGCCTCACCGTTGGATTGGGGATGGAATGGAGGGGCTGTGACATGCGTAACGCCGTGTCGAGCACAAAAATCCGCAAAGTCGGAAGAGGCAAATTGCGGACCATCATCAGTAACAAGAGTAGAGGGGAGGCCTTCCAAAGAAAAAATGCGGGCGAGAGCACTGGTGGTTGCTGCGGTGGTAGGTGACGTGCAACGGACAATGAAAGGAAAGTTAGAATAGGTGTCAATTACGAGGAGCCAATAAGTACCTAAAAAGGGTCCCGCAAAGTCAGCATGAATGCGCTCCCAGGGTTTCTCAGGCGAAGGCCACGGTGACAAAGATGACTTCGGGGCAGCGGCCTGTGACGCACAAGGGCCGCAGGCAGTGACCATGTGTGCGATTTCAGAGTCGATGCCAGGCCAGTACACATGACGGCGCGCCAGAGATTTTGTGCGAGACACATCCCAGTGCCCCTGGTGAAGGAGGCGCTAGACCGAAACACGCAAAGACGCAGGTACCACAAGCCGCGGCGAAGCATTGTCAGTGGAGAGGAGGATAACACCATCCCTAGCCGTGAGGCGGTAACGCAAAGTGTAGTAGTTCTGCAACGGATCAGAAGTCTTAGTGGACGGGTGATCTGGCCAACCCTTCTGAATACAGCGTAAAACCCAGGAGAGGGTAGGGTCAGAACCCGTAGCAGCCACCAGCCTGTCCCCAGTGATGGAGAACCCGCCCACAACCCGCTGCTCGGCAACATCCAGGTGGAAACACAAAAGTTTGTCCCTATCGAATGCCTGATCAGGACCCATGGGAAGGCGAGACAAAGCATCAGCATTCGGATGTTGAGCCGTTGGCCGGAAATGAATCTCATAATTGAAACGGGACAAGTAAAGAGCCCAACGCTGGAGGCGGTGTGCAGCCTTGTCGGGAAGTGACGTTGATGGATGAAACAAGGAAACGAGTGGTTTGTGATCCGTAACAAGATGAAATTTTGAGCCATAGAGAAAAACACCAAACTTATGAAGAGCATAAATGATGGCCAAAGCTTCTTTCTCGATTTGAGAATACTTCTGTTGGGCATCCGTGAGCGTTTTGGAGGCATAAGCGATGGGTTGTTCCGAACCGTCAGAAAAACGGTGTGCAAGGACTGCACCGACCCTGTATTGAGAGGCGTCTGTGGCAAGAACAAGATGTTGGCCAGGTCGATAAGTAGCCAGGCACAGGGCCTGTTTCAGCATAGTCTTTAATTTCCGGAAAGCTGCGTCACATGACGCGGACCAGGGAGCAATAATTGTTCCAAGAATCACTGAAAGAGAGCAGGGGCGCTAGCAACCCCGAATGGCAAGCGTTAGTACTGATAGAGGCCGAAAGGCGTGTTAAGGACCAGAAACTGCCGGGAAGCAGCGTCGAGAGGAAGTTGATGATAAGCTTCCGACAGGTCAATTTTAGAAAAATACTGTCCTCCAGCGAGTTTAGTGAACAGTTCTTCAGGATGGGGCATAGGATAAGTGTCGATGAGGCATTGAGCCTTTACAGTGGCTTTGAAATCGCCACAGAGACGAATATCGCCATTGAGCTTAGCAACGACAATGACAGGAGAGGACCACTCACTGGAAGTGACAGGAAGCAAGACCCCTGAAGCAGTGAGACGATCCAACTCCCGTTTTACCTGATCACGGAAGGCCACAGGAATGGGTCGAGCCCGAAAAAACTTAGGCCGAGCAGTGGGTTTGAGCGTGATATGAGCTTCAAAGTCGTTTGCACGACCTAACCCAGGAGAAAAAAAGGGACGAAAATGTCGTCGACAAGGAATCCAGTTGAGCATAAGGAATAGCGTCAGAGACAATATTGACAGAGTCATCTATGGAGAACCCAAAAACGCGAAAGGCATCGAAACCAAAAAGATTTTCTACGTTGCTCTGGTCGACCACAAATATGGGAACAGTGCGAATGACGGATTTGTAAGATACCTCAGCATTAAACTGTCCCAAGAGAGAAATATTCTTTTTATTGTACGTCCGTAATTGCCGAGTGACAGGGGACAGGAGTGGAGAACCCAGCTGAAGATACGTCTGAGAATTAATGATAGTGGCAGCAGAACCGGTATCCACTTGCATGCGAACATCTCGACCAAGGATTTGGACAGTGAGGAATAACTTCCCTGAAAGGGAAGAAGTGCAATTGACAGACAACACAGAATCAGAATCAGCGTCTTGTTCATGAACATCATGTATGCGGTCGGATTTACAAACGGAAGACACATGACCTTTCTTTTTGCAATTGTGACACACAGCCCAACGTTGGGGACAATCCTCGCGTTAATGTTTCGTAAAACACCGCGGACATGAAGGAAGTTGCCGGGGATTTTGCTGCAGTTTCTTAGTGGGTTGTTTACGCCTAGGTCGAGGCGGCGCGTGGGAGCGTACTGCGGCCACGTCGGCCGGCGGGGACGCGCCGCACGCGTCGTCAACAGCGCACAGAGGTTGTATTTCCCCGACGTCACCCCACACTTCTATTTGCGCCCCAGCGGCGCGAGAAATTTCAAAAGACTGCGCAATGGAGAGAACTTCATCTAGAGTCGGATTCGCCAACTGAAGGGCACGTTGCCGAACTTCTTTGTCGGGCGCCGACCGGATAATAGCATCCCGTACCATGGAATCCTCATAGGATTCTTTGTGAACGTCAGTAACAAATTGACACTTACGACTGAGGCCGTGAAGTTCAGCAGCCCAAGTGCGATAGGACTGATTTGGTTGTTTTTGACAACAATAAAAGGCAACACGAGAGGCTACCACATGCGTTTGCTTTTGAAAATAGACAGACAGAAGGGAGCACATTTCAGCAAAGGACAAAGACGCAGGATCCTTCAAAGGAGCCAATTGCGACAACAACCAATACATTTGAGGTGAAATCCAGGAAAGGAACAGAGACTTACATGGTTGTTCGTCCGTGACATGAAATGCCAAGAAGTGCTGTCGAAGACGTTTTTCATAATCAGACCAGTCTTCCGCCGTCTCGTCGTAAGGTGGGAAAGGAGGTACAGCCAACAACGAGAAACGCCCCGCATTTGACGCCGTGACGAAATCGCGAATCGCCGCTGTTAGAAACCTTTGCTGTTCAAGGAGATTTTGCAAGAGCTGCTCGACAGTAGCCATGGAACCCTGTGAGTCAACGGTGAAAAGGAAAAATCCACTACCTCGTCGCCAATTGTTAAATCGTCAAATTTAATACATATTTCGGACAACACAACAACACATATAAGTCACTGAGTAAGTTGACCTGTGTACAAGTCGGCATTCGATTAAACACTGAGTCTCAGTCTAGCGGCCGCTGCTCGGCTGGCCGCTTAGGTGGCGCAGCTGCTGCATGGCTGGCAGACAGTGCCGCACGTAGAGGACGTGCGTACTTGCGCGGCGGCACTTTGAATAATCGGCGAGTGACAACAAGGATGATGGGTTAGAAAAGACAACATGATGACTGTGAAATCTAGGAGGCTAAATGCTTGGGCCCTTGGATGACTTTACTGTCTCGATGCCATAAACGGTTGGTATTTCTCATAAATGACCAAATAACTGTTTGTTAACCAAGGGTTTTTGTATGTAATTACTGGACTGGATTATCATTTTCATCATTCTGATTTGTAATAGTGGCAAGAACTTGACTTAAAAATTCAGTCATATTTTTATTGATGTGCTAGAACTGTGATTGTTGGAGCATTATTTGAGTAATAAGTCGAATGATTGCATTGTGGTACATGGGCATCCACAGGAATTTTTCTAAGAGGGGGACAAGATTCAAAACTTGCAAGTTTTTATATAACTGATTCACTTACATTGAAATGTGCCATGCCCCAGGAACTAAATTTGACAAGAAAAATTTGATAGTTATCCACTTAGTATTTTCAAGTATCAATGGTATCTAAATGGCAAGCATATTTCAATGTTCCACGCAAAGTACATATTTTTATAAAATTAATATGAACATGGATTCCACCTTTTTCACTCTACTATCTGAAATTACATCCTCATATGATGGAATTCCAGGGTACCCAACAGGTTATGAAGTAAATCTAGAACATAATTTATATAGTGTTAAATTGAAAATGAAAAATTTAAATCAGGGATGGGAAAAAATGTCAAATGATTGTGCAAATACTGCTGAATATCAACAAACATACTGCATTACTACTCCTCAATGTAGAGCAATGGGGAGTAAACTTTAGAAAAGGAATAGTCAGATTTGATATCAACTAGGACACTTTGTTCGCTTGTAAAACTTCACCTCTGTTCGCATTAATGCTTTCATGCTTTCTGTATTTTATTGTTGACTTATGACTGGCGTAACTGTACATCAACAAAATACTAGTTGAAAGACAACTTTTGTTGAGGTGTTTGGTAAACTGTATTCTTCCAAGTGTACTACAATGGCTCTGTCGCATAAAACTGAATGCAGAATCAGCAACCATAATATTTTCTTTTTTGATAAACATATGGTAAACTACAGTTGTGATTCTGTTGTGTATCAAATAGAGGGACTGCATTTATGGGAATTGTGAACAGAAGGGAATGTATTTCTGGGAATTGTGAATGAGTGAATGGCACATTTATGTTTTGGGAATTAGTGATGGAATCCACGTGCCAAGATGTTAGAGCAATTCCACAACTCCTTTCTGCAGTTCCATTAATGCTGAATGAACTGATGAACAACCAACAGAGAAAGACTGAGACATTATTCCAGCATGGCTGTTTAAAGGACCATATCTATCTTAACTGCAGGTAAGTGCCAAAACTGCAGCCACGCCAGTGAATTGTTCTAATTTCTGGTGAACTGAATGACAACTAAAAAAAAAAAATACTTGTTCAGCAATTTTAAATATGCAGTTTACTGGAGCCTCAAACAGTGACTGCTGCAAATTTGTGAGAATTCTGTAATGAATAAAAAATTTGTAACCCTGATTCCAGGATGGAGAAAGTGCCCCTTTACCTCCCTGCCTCATGGATGCCCATGTTGCACAAATCTTAAGCACACAACCCTGAAATCAATGGAGTTCCTTTTTGATGCTTTTAACAATATTATGAAAAGGGAAGTTGCTACTCACCATATAGCGGGGTGCTGAGTCACAGATAGGCAAAACTAAAAGAGTGTCACAAATAAAGATTTTGGAAGTAAGTCACACACACACACACACACACACACACACGCACACACACACACACACACACACACACACACACACACAAACTCACACACACAACACACATTCAAGCAAACGCAACTCACACACATCACTGCAGTCTCAGGTAACTGGAACCACACTGCAAGCTGCAGCACCAGTGCATGATGGGAGTGGAAACTGGGTGGGGATAATAAGGAGACTGGGATAGGGAGGTGGAGAGATAATAGAGTAGGGATTACAAAGAGTGAAGTGCTGCAGGTTAGATGGTGAGCAGGGGAAAGGTGGGGAGGGCAGGGTGGTAGCAGAAAAGGAGAGAAGTAAAAAGACAGGGTGCAATGGTGGAATGAGGTCTGTGTATTGCTGGACTGGGAACAGGGAGGGGGCTGGATGGATAAGGAAAGTAACTAATGGAGGTTGAGGTCAGGAGGGCTGTGAGAATGTAGGATGTTTTACAGGGAAAGTGCCCATCTGCACAATTCGGAAAATCTGGTGTTGGTGCGAAGGATCCATATGGCACTGGCTGTGAAGCAGTCATTGAATTGAAGGATATCATGTTTGGCAGCGTGCTCAGCAACAGGGTGCCCCACTTGTTTGTTTCTTGGCCACAGTTTGTCAGTGACCATTCATGCGCACAGACAGCTTGTTGGTTGTCATGTCCACACAGATTGCAGCATAGTTGTTGCAGCTTAGCTTGTAGATCACATGACTGATTTCACAGATAGCCCTGCCTTTGGTAGGCTAGATGATGTTTGTCACCGAACTGGAGTAGGCAGTGGTGGGAGGATATATGGGACAGGATTAGCATCTAGGTCTGCTACAGCGGTATGAGCCTTCAGGTAAGGGGTTGGGAGCAGGTGTTGTGGAGGGATAGATGAGTATGTTGTGTGGGTTCGGTAGATGGCAGAATACCACTGTGTGGTGGTGGGCAGGACATTTCTCACTTCAGGGCACAATAAGAGGTAGTCAAAACCCTGGCAGAGAATGTAATTCAGTTGCTCCAGGCCTGGGTGGTACTGAGTTGCAAGGGGAATGCTGCTGTGTGGCCGGACGATGGGACTTTGGGAGGTGGTGAGAGGCTGGAGAGATAAGGCACAGGAGATTTGTTTTTGATCAAGTTTGGGAGGATAATTACAGTCTGTGAAGGATTCGGTGAGACCCTCAGTGTATTTCGAGAGGGACTGCTTGTCTCTGCAAGCACATCAACTGTGGGTGGCTAGGCTGTATCGAAGGGACTTCTTGGTATGGAACGGGTGGCAACTGTTGAAGTGGTGGTATTGCTGGTGGTTAGTAGGTCTGATATGTGTGGAGGTACTGATATAATAAGTGGATCACCCTGTTGCTGAGCATGCTACCAAACATGGCATCCTTCATTTCAATGACTGCTTTACAGCCTGTGCCATATAGATAGTTCCGACCAACACCAGCTGTTCCCAATTGTGCAGGTGGGAACATTCCTTGCGATACATGTTACGTTCCCGTAATCCTCCTGGCTTCAATATTCATTAGTCACTGTCATCACCCATGCAGTCCCTTCCCTGTTCCCATTCCAGCAGTACACAGCGCTCATTCTACCATCACACCCAGTCTTTTTACTTCTCCCCCTTTCCGCTACCGCCCCTTCCCCCTCCCACCTCACCCCTGCCCGCTGTCTAACCTGCAGCACTTCATTGGCTTGCCACCCCAACTATATTATCCCTCTACCTCCCTGTCTCAGCCTCGCCATTAACCCCATGCTGAGTCACAGATAGGCAAAACAAAGAGGCTGACACACACACACACACACACACACACACACACACACACACACACACACACACGACTCACACACACGACCACAGTCATGTGTATGTGAGTTGTGTTTGCGTGCCATACAATTATTGGTGTGTGTGTGTGTGTGTGTGTGTGTGTCTGTCGTCTATTTTTGACGAAGGCCTTACTGGCCAAAAGCTTTATTTGCGACAGTGTTTTCGTTGTGCCTATCTGTGACTCAGTATCTCCGCCATATGGTGAGTAGCAACTTTCCTTTTCATAATGTTGTTACTTTCCATCCCAGATTTTCCATTGTTTGATTTTTTGATGCTTGAGATTTTGTGTGGAATAAAGTGTTTATCAGGAATAGTCATTCACACATCAACCCAGCCCCGTAAGATTTCTCTGTCCAATTACATTTGGTAGCAGAGTGTGCTGAGCTGTCGGAGTAATTATATACATGATTTTAGCATATTTCTTAATTGAGAAGTTCAAGGTGCTATAAATTTTCTTGTTATGTACTTCTCTGTTGTGGTTTCTGTTTAAGTACTGTGTGAGATGTCTATTCTATAGAATAATTTGTTCAACTTCTAACACTCAGCCCAACAAAAGATGCTCATGAAAACAAGAAATGTAGTTTAGGTAGTTGTTAGGTGTGTAACATTCCACTACACACTTGCTATATGTGTAGATGTGGTGTAAAAGACATCCGCTTAGAACACTGACAACGTGCAGTTGGGATTGGGGGTCCCCACTTGCTGTGGAGAGCAGCTTATGCTTCGCATCATGGTTTGTTAGTGCCTTGGATGTCATGGAGCCAAAGGATGGCCAATAATTTCAACACCATAACAATTCAAGATTATATATGAAAAGTGTCAATCTGTAGCGTCATGTCAGTACATGAATACATGTGATTTATTTTGAGCTGCACGTTAATAGACATCCATTCACCCACAATTAATGTAAATGAAGTTGTGCAATGGAAAGATAGCATTCACAATACAGAAGAGTTATCACAAAAGTGACTACTCTCTTTCAGCATCTGCCCCTGCAAAAAATGAAAAAGTCCATTGTCAAGTGAACACGTCACAGTCTAGTCGCACTGCACAGTAAGTCAACTACACAGAATAACATCAAGAATGGCGACCATGAGATATTTATAATGTAATAGTTGACACACATATCAGCAGGACGACAGATCATATGGGGAGTGGAAAGCATCATACCAAAACACATGTTGTACCACTCCATTTTGGTGCCCGAGGTGGAATTACACAGAAATGTGATGCTAGAAGAAGAGAGCTTTAATAATAACGTTAAGAATTTTCAGGTATTTTGGTGAAACTAATGGAATAAAACATGATATTGGCCAGAGCAACCCAAATCAACAACTGATAAAATATAAGCAGGCACACAAAGTGGAGTTGCTGGAATTAAGTCAAATATTTAAGAAAAATAATTTAATTTGGTTGAGACAGAAGAAGTGTTAAGTGTTATGAAGAGTTGGTCAAAGTATATTAAGTGACCATTCCAATCAGGTCTACAGTAAAAAATATCCACGCTGAAGTAAATTTTGACTCGTAAGTAAAGAAAAATTTCATAAACAATAGAGAAGAATTCTGAATTGCAATTTTGAGACCAAAATTGCAGAAGTGATCTCCATCTGCATCCCTGTAATGACAGACCAACAGAAAAATATAGCAACTCTCCTTCCCAATGCAGTGGCCAATAAGCTGACTATGCATTGACTTTGCAGGGGTTGTCACTACATCACTTAGCCCATTCATGTCACATTGTCAGCACACTGCAGCTATCTGTGTGCTTAATTATGTGAGCTCTAAACAGCACCGACCTGAGATTTGTTTTTAAATTAGTAATTCATTCTGTGAAGAATGAAAACGCAGTTTACTGGCTTTGGATAGCCAGGTCAGAATCTAGTGATATTGATTAGATACAGATGAGGATATAACTTTTGATGTTAAATTTGTATGCCAATTTGGGTGAATAAGATGAGGTATTAGTGGCTCTTATTAATACTGAAGAGGAGGATTTTAAAAATTTAAATACAACTTTGTTGAATTAAAGAATACAGGGGGGAGGGGCGGGGGGGTTCAAATATAGAAGTGACATTATTAAACCTACCAAAGGAGATACAAACTGAAGTAGAAAGACAGTGGATCTTAGTGCACGAGGAGGTCAAAGTACAGTTTAAAAAAGTAAACCGTAAGATGAAACAAACAGAGGAGTTTTCAACACATGAATTCAAAAGTACACATACTCAAATCCCATATACACAAAGCTGAGTAGAGGTGTTGGAATAAAGGAGAGAATTTGGTAAAGTAATTAATTACCAGAACATTTTGACTAATTTAGACCCACATCTACAGGAAATAACTGAAAATAAAGTACAAGAGAAGGTTGTTTCTAGCAGCACTATCAGCAGAAGAAATACATTGAGTGGCATATAACTCAGTCTAAACATTTAGATACCACATTAGAGGAATCACTCATTGTGAAAGTATCCGTACAGAGATTGGCATACTATGTAAGAAAGGAAATTTGATATAGAGGATGGATAACCCCAAGTGATTTGCTGACCTTCATTGAAGGCCTAGACATTGTGAATAAAGAAGACAGTGAGAATGTCCAGGAAGAAACCTTGGGAAATGACAACACTGTGGGTAAGCATTTTCCCAAACAATCTACCAAGATAAGGGAAACTGACATGTTCATAACTACCACAATTATTACAAACAATGAGAAACAAAGTCCTGTTTCAATTAGATTATATTTACTTTCATTTCAATTGACGCATAGTGAGGATGTCCTCTAGTATGAAGAATATGTCAGAAAAACAGTAATACATGACAAATATTTACAACTGAAACAAGTAAGCTGTTGTACGTTCCACAGGTCCCAAGTGGACTGATCATCATTTTTTTAATGAACACTAACTATATGAAAGAATCATTTTACAAACACTAATTGACTGAATTTTAAAAAAAAAATTATTTATAAGGTAATAAACATGTAATAGAACTACTATAATACTTATTTACAATGAACACATCATTGCACTGAAATGGTGCTGAAGTTAGATTGCACACACACACACACACACACACACACACACACACACACACACACACACACTCACTCACACACACTTATTTACATTAAACACAGTACTGCACTGAATATATATATATATATATATGTGTGTGTGTGTGTCTATATATATATATATATATATATATATATATATATCCAAATGAAAGTGCTGGCAGGTCGACAGACACACAAACAAACACACAAAATTCAAGCTTTCGCAACAAACTGTTGCCTCATCAGGAAAGAGGGAAGGAGAGGGAAAGACGAAAGGATGTGGGTTTTAAGGGAGAGGGTAAGGAGTCATTCCAATCCCGGGAGCGGAAAGACTTACCTTAGGGGGAAAAATGGACGGGTATACACTCGCACACACACATATCCATCCACACATATACAGACACAAGCAGACATATGTAAAGGCAAAGAGTATGGGCAGAGATGTCAGTTGAGGTGGAAGTACAGAGGCAAAGATGTTGTTGAGTGACAAGTGATGTACGAGGGGCGGCAACTTGAAATTAGCGGAGGTTGAGGTCTGGTGGGTAACGGGAAGAGAGGATATATTGAAGGACAAGTTACCATCTCCGGAGTTCTGATAGGTTGATGTCAGTGGGTAGTATCCAAATAACCCGGATGGTGTAACACTGTGCCAAGATGTGCTGGCCTTGCACCAATGCATGTTTAGCCACAGGGTGATCCTCATTACCAACAAACACTGTCTGCCTGTGTCTGTTCATGCGAATGGACAGTTTGTTGCTGATCATTCCCACATAGAACACTTCACAGTGTAGGCATGTCAGATGGTAAATCATGTGGGTACTTTCAGACGTGGCTCTGCCTTTTATCGTGTACAACTTCTGGGTTACAGGACTGGAGTAGGTGGTGTTAGGAGGGTGCATGGGAAAAGGCAAAGAGTTTGGGCAGAGATGTCAATTGAGGCAGAAGTACAGAGGCAAAGATGTTGTTGAGTGACAAGTGATGTACAAGGAGTGGCAACTTGAAATTAGAGGAGGTTGAGGCCTGTTGGGTAGCGGGAAGAGAGGATATATTGAAGGGCAAGTTCCCATCTCCGGAGTTCTGATGCACCCTTACACCACCACCTATTACAGTCCTGTAACCCAGAAGTTGTACACGATCAAAGGCAGAGCCATGTGTGAAAGCACCCACGTGATTTACCAATTGACATGCCTACAGTGTGAAGCGTTCTATGTGGGAATGACCGGCAACAAACTGTCCATTCGTATGAATGGACACAGGCAGACAGTGTTTTTTGGTAATGAGGATCACCCTGTGGCTAAACATGCCTTGGTGCATGGCCAGCACATCTTGGCACAGTGTTACACTGTCCGGGTTATCTGGATACTTCCCACTGACACCAACCTATCAAAACTCCGGAGATGGGAACTTGCCCTTCAATATATCCTCTCTTCCCACTACCCACCAAGCCCCAACCTCCGCTAATTTCAAGTTGCCGCCCCTCGTACATCACTTGTCATTCAACAACATCTTTGCCTCTGTACTTCCGCCTCGACTGACATCTTAGCCCAAACTCTTTGCCTTTACAGATGTCTGCTTGTGTATGCATATGTGCCGTACACCTTTCTGTACAAGAGTAAGTGACTTTAAATCACTGTGAAGATTATTCTTATTTCTAGTATTGACACCATGAATTGAGCTGTTGGTTTCAAAAAGTGATATATTTCTAATGACAAATTTCATCAAGGAATAAATATATTGGGACACAGTAGTTAGTATCCCTAGTTCCCTAAACAGGCTTCTTCAGAATGTTCTTGAGTTCACACCACATATAAGTCTTACTGCACGTTTTTGTGCCCAGATAACTTAAGCTTTGCTTGATGAATTGCCCCAGCAAATAATCTGGTGTGACGTTATGGAATGAAAGTAAGCAAAATATACCACCTTTTTCATTTTTATACCCCTATGTCTGACACAATTCGCATTGGAAATAGGGATTTGTTAAGATGCTTCAGCAGTTCTGTGGTGTGCTCCTCCCAGTTGAATTTATTATCAAGCTATAATCCTAAAAATTTAACACTGTCCACTTCTTCTATCTGTTTGTAGTCATATGTTAGGCATCTACTCGTGGGGCATCCCTTACAAGTTCTGAACTGCATGTAGTGTGTTTTTTCAGTTTAGTGAAAAAGTATAGGCTAGGAACCAGTGATTAATGTCCACAAATATTTTATTAGCCGATCTTTCTAACACTACACTTGATTTGCTATTTATTGCAATGTTTGAATCATCGGCAAACAAAACGAACTTGGCATCTGGTAATGTTACTGATGAATGTTCATTGATATACACAAGAAATTGTAAGGGCCCTAAAATGGAGCCTTATTGGACCCCATATGTAATTATTTCCCAGTTGTATGATGCCTGATAACTTAACACATGTCTCATTCCTAATAACAACCTTTGTTTCCTGCCAGAGATATAAGATTTGAACCATTTTGCAGCATTGCCTGTTACACCACAATATTCTAATTTACTTAAAAGGATATTGTGATTTACACAGTCAAATGCCTTTGACAGATCACAAAATATACCAATTGCCTGCAATTTTTTGTCTAGTGATTTAAGCACATTTTCACTGTAAGTGTAGATAGCCATCTCAATATCAGAACCCTTTAGAAATCCGAATTGTGACTTTGACAGTATGTTATTTGAGATAAGATGTTATAAAGCCAATTGTACATTACTTTTTCTAAAATTTTTAAGAATGCTGGCAAAAGTGAAATGGAATGGAAACTTCAGCATATTTCAACTATTCAGGAAATATTCCACTGATAAACAACTGGTAACAGATAGCTTAATTTGTTACTTAACTCAGAATCACATTCTTTAATTAACTTTGTTGATATTTCATCATACCCACTAGATGTTTTTGATTTTAAACACTTTATGATGTACATTATTTCTGCTGGGGTAGTGAGAGTCTAATTCACATTATGCGAGTTACTGTGCCTCATACTATCTGATGCTGGTGGATATATGTAGGTACTACAGGAGGCAACCATAAGTTATTCAGACAAGAAATATGTTTTAAATTTATGCAAAATTTTCTAATTGATGGGTTGTGCCAGAGATAGTCAGAAGTCATATTCCAAAGAATTTAGAGATTTGTCAGTGGTTTTGTTTTTAACCAACATATGTCTCTGTCTACATATCTTTTGGTGGGGTCTGTTGGCCAAAGAAGTAATTATAAGTCAGTGTTATTGTCTGCTATACCATTATCACTCACAAAAATTCTAGAGAGATAATCACAAGCCACTGCAAAATGGCAGGAGTTAAGAAGAAGGTTTTGCTTCCATCTAAAGAAAATGAAGATTTAAGCATTACTTATGCTTTGACAGAGTGTGATACTGATTTTTCTGATAGTGCAAGTTCATGTAATTTGTGAAACCCCTGCATCAAATTTAGAATGTGAACAGTGACAGTCTATTTTTACTTACTTGTTTGAAAATAGCCTTAAACTGCTTATAACCTTATCTTCAAAAATATATATAACCTTTATCCAGATGCAGTAAAATAATACTGAGCAGAAATATCAGACTTAAATTTTATTACATAAGTGAATATATAGATTGAAGCAAAAAATATTTATTAATTAATGTTAATATATTTTAAATAGAGACTTGAATAGCCACATTATATTTTTGTGGGTTGCGATAATCTTTCTGTCAGATGTGGCATGTTGATTTTATTCTGCAGGTTACTCCAAAAACCAGGGAAAGTGAAGTGACTCCATCTAAATGTTCAAAAAACTGGGAGAGAAATGGAAATGTCAAAACTTGGTCTTCAGCCAAATGCAAAAACAGAAGAAATGAAGGAAGAGCTTTTGTATCAGATATAATCCATAAAAAACGGATGCGAAATCCATGTGAAAATCATGCTTTGCTCAAAGAAATGTTTCGAAAAAATTGAAGATAAACACTCCACTTTTGATGCATTTTGGGATTTGGCTGATTTCAATGGTCAAAATGCATACTTTGTGGGGAAAATGGAATTGACTGAAGTAAAGAGAAGGTAAGAAAGCTGGCCTCAGAGTACTTTAATATAATATTATACTTGTTTACCATAATGAGACGATTTAAACAAAGCAGTTTTCATATGAGTAATTAATGCTTTCAGTTTATTTCAGGTATCCAGAAAAGAGAAAGCATGACGTTTTTATCAGGGGAGTTACTTTCCAGTACCAAATACGTAGCAGAGGCATATTAATAGATGTTTGCAAATGGCGTTTTTAAACATCCTTAGTGTACAGAGTCATATCAGAATTCAGATTTTACAGAAACAACTCTACTCCAAAACTACAGCAGAGAAGTGAAGTAAATATTTGTAACATAGAAGACAGCAAAAAAGATGTTAGAGATTTTCCGAACAGTATTCCAAAATACTCCAGCCATTACAATTGGTCAGGAAATTCGAGTAAGCAGTATTTTGACTGTGATATGAATGTTTCTGTTCTGAACAAAAAAACTACATTGATTATTGAAATGTCGGCATTGTTTCAGAAGGGAAGTTAAGAAAGATCTTTTACATTGAATTCAATATTGGAAATAAATTACCAAGGTCAGACGCATGTGGTAAGTATGACTCCTTTGCAAAACAGTTCAATGATGCAAAATCTATGTTTGCTTCTGAAGAAGAAATCAAGAAAATTGAGGTAGAAAGAGATGCCCACCAAAGAGAAGCAGAGTTGAGACAATAGAATATAAAAGAACTAAGTGACGTAGGAACGAGAGAAACGTTCATGTTATTTTAATCAACCTGCAGCAGACCTTACATAGACATGAGGTATCAGCTGAAGCAGCTAATGACAGTCCGAGAGCTCAATTAACTCTTTAGCATCACAAACTGATAGCTAAATGTCAAAATAAAAATATTTTCCATAATGAACATTGAGGCTTTCATGAAATCCCAAATTAAAATGTTCTAGTTCACATCATTAAACAGTTCTCTTTCCATTTGTTCTTTCAGTTGCAAAGTTCTTGGCACTATGTAACCAGCACTCGAAGCAAAGGTTCAGGACGCCAAGACACGTGATATTCATCTGATTGTTGGACCTCTGGAAGGGCAAAAGCATATGTGACATTCGAAAGCATCACATGCCATAATTAGCTAAGTAAGTAATTCCCTGTCTCTATTGAAAGGGTCCCTTTAAGACACACCACCCCCAGAGTTTTGCAAACGCCCTCAGTGCTGCCTGCACATGTTGTTGAACATGTTAAAAACGTCCGTATACAGAGACACGCAGTGGACGATGCCTACGCATTGGCAAGGAAGACCTAACTTCTGACACCTCTCAGCTTTCGCACGCAGCCAGCAGGCACTAGTGTAGCGATACAGCAACACTAACCTGGGGTAAATAAAGTAAATTTGCTCTCCCACTGTCACATAGTCATCTGTGAGCCCTTGTCTCCACACAAGGACATTTTTCAAATGTCCATAAAAGGTGCGTGGGTGGCACGGAGGGTATTACCGAAGTAGGGGAAGGGGGGGGGGGGGGGGAGGGGATCATGTCAACGGAGGGCATGAAACAGGAAGGCTGAAAAAGTATAAAAAAATATAACCACCTTTTGCTGCTTTGGATCACGTTCAGATTTCGTTGAACGTTTAAGAATTACTGTCGCGCTCCACTCCAAAGGGATCAGAGGTTGATACCACATGGCGCCACGCTTTTGCACCATTACACAACAAGGTTGTAGGCCAAATTTCAAACTTATGTGCCGCAATGGGGTAAAATGAGGAGGTTTAAAAAAATTACCCTTTCATTATTTTGCGCCGTGTAAACGCTGACAGCTGTTTTGGCCATTGTACGTAACAAATCATGTCAACAATGAAGTTAAGCAGTACATGATACTGCACAGTTCTCCGTTGGCTGTCTAATAAGGTCCTCACCTCAAAGAACATTTGGAAGTTTGTAGCCCTAATTAACCATAGACCATGTCTCAGACATTCCCTCCATTTACTGGCAAAGCACGGAGTTCTTACGTTCTTCAAATGTTTCATGCTCTGTGATAAACATCTTATCACCTCGTGTGACCTAATAAACGTTGAATGTTAGGACTAATGTAGCTGCACTTCAGTTTTGTATCTCATTATCTATTCTCCTCCGAGCACTTTTAACAGGAAATATCACTCGCTTTCATTAAGGTCATTATCCAATATCACACTTGGGTTTATAGAAACTTTTACAAATCGCTAGCAGCCATATAGGCGTGAGTTCCAGTTATTTACTGAACAGCTTTAACAGTAAGTTGCCGGAAGTCATGAAATTTATATCCAAGGTTTTCGAAAGTTTCTGGCCAGCAACTTCGTGGGGCATCAAAGTCACGATTGACTGTAGTTCAGTATTTGGGCAATTCGTTTTGCATTTCTGAACCGTTCTTCCTGCTTCCTACCGTCAAACGATATGTCTACACCCAGCGGTCATAGGCTACAACGATGCGTCATCAAGTCCAACATCAGCTTTCTGACATACTTAATAATTGTAAATACAGAAAGCTGGTTCATATTTCATTCTAAACTATTGGTGCGCCTCTGCCTGGCTTCGTGAGTCAAATTCACCAACCTGCTGACACCTTGAAACCAATCTGAGAATAAGATTGCTTGGTTAATTCAGGTACAATTAATGCATGTCACATTACAGGACTAATAATCTGTTCGCAACAGGTAAGAAACCTGCTGCCTCCTAAGTTAAGTGGTACATGATATTCCGAAACTTTCACCACCAGTAGCCCTACTCAACAAATATTCCCAAAGCTTTTAAACCTATGGCGTTCAGCAAGTCAATTATTTTTAATGAAGGTCTTTTTTAAGCTACGATATCGTCAGAAACAGCGTAATACGGTCATTTGTTTGTACAGTTTTTATATTTATCGACTAACGACTACTATTCACTATCCATTACATGATCTGGCTTTCTTCACACTGATACTGAACTGATACGTCTGTGTTTTGGAGGAGCAACATGAGACGCCTGTCTGCAAAGATTTTTTTTTTCCAGAAAGAAG
This sequence comes from Schistocerca piceifrons, assembly GCF_021461385.2. Classification (NCBI taxonomy): domain Eukaryota; kingdom Metazoa; phylum Arthropoda; class Insecta; order Orthoptera; family Acrididae; genus Schistocerca; species Schistocerca piceifrons. Next base: position 566,806,747 of record NC_060143.1, read on the forward strand.
TTCCTTTGGGGTTGGGGGAGGGAGAAGAGGGGGAGGGGGAAGGTTCGCTCCTCTGCTATTACTGACTACAACCCTGTAAACTGTATCACATTCCGTGTGTAACATGTCACGTGCTCACTCACAAACAAAGCCCTTATGCCACAATAAAACTGGTAACCTGCAAAGAAATTAATATATTGCTGGATGCGAAGTGGATCTGTTACAATGGGACGTACAGTAGACATAATGTATGTGTTAAACCCATGTGATTACAATTAAAAAGCTGCATATATGCTGTCCTTAGAAGCACAACTCACTTCAAATGAGAGGTGCTCAAGTGTGTTTATCAGCGACAGCATGCCTCCTTCACAAGTACACGCGTCACTCACGGTTGACTACTAAGTATACACATAGAGAGACCTCACGTATAGTTTAAGAAACAATTTTCTAAAAGGATTGCAAAAGCACTCCTCCATTACCTGTCCTGCCAAGGACGACAAGGGTAATTTAAGACATAGATGATTTATGGAGGTAAAGAACATTTATTTGAATAAAGATGAATTTTGATACAACAAGTTTTTAAATCAGATAAAAAGTACAAATTACTATTCTGGGGCCGTACTGATTCCTAATCCCACACACATAGTCTTGAAAATTTGTGACTTCGAATTTTTATTAGCTACGAAAACACTTGTAAGACTTAACACGAAAAACGTGAGGCGCATGCAATAGATAATAGAAAGGAATAGATCTATTCGTGCATCAATTGGTAACTAGTGTAACAGCAAGGATATCAACGATTCATGCATCAGTTATGTATTGCACATGCTTGACGTTTCTCGTTTTAAATTCTATAAGTATAATAATACCCATTAAAAATTCACAACCCCAGATTTTCAGGAGCGTCTGAAAGTGGTTAGGAATCTATATGGGGCTAGGAGAACTTTTTTTATACATTTTAGTCTGCATTAAATTGTGCTATATTAAAATTATCTTTATTTAAATAATTGTTTTTTGCTTTTTGGTCTGGTCCAATCTATTTCAACCATTTTAATGAGAGTACGACGTTAGACATTTGATAACTTTCAGATTTACTTCGGTTTATCTTCGTCTGACCAACCATTATATTGCCTGCTCCTACACATGTCTCGAGAAACGACTGGGAAGGTAAAATTAGAAGATTCGAGGTCACGCAGAGGCTTGCCTTCCCGTTAGCCATTCGCTACTGGAGCAGGAAATGTGTGAGATGGCAGTGGTACGCGAAGTACCCTGCACCACACACCAGACACAAAGCGAGTTTACGTTCCATTGTCATGCTCTGCTGGAAATTTGAAACCCTCAGCTAATCGCGAAATAGCAGTACTAAATAAAGTGCCCTCCGTCACATACCGATCAAGAAAGCGAGTTTGTATTGCATAGTCATCCAGTTCTGAGGTATGTTTAAAATTTCATTATCTAATTCATTGGTAAATTAGCTTAAAATCAGCTGCAAAATTTGTACCAAACGGACAGAGCAGGTAGCGAAGTAGTATTTCGTAAACACGATAAAAAATTATGTTTCCGCGCTCCTTTCACGACAGGAGTTGGAAAAGTAGGGATAAGTTTCGTTAAGAAGTACGCTCCGCCAAGTGCTGCACTGCAGCTTGCCTGGTAGTATTTTCACGACAGGCAACGGCTGCTCATGAGTTCAGCAATTAGACGTCATCCATGTAATGTAAAGTCTCATCTCACAGTCTGTTCCATTCTAGGTGGCCACCATTGGAGCTCCGCAGCTCCCTGGGACGCCTGCTGTTCGCTGGAGCCGTGGTCGACGGGCTCCCCTGTGGCGCCGCCCCCCCCCCCCCCCCCCCCCACGTGGCACCAGACAGCGGAAGCAGCCTCAGCGCAGACGTGGTGGACGTACCAGCCTACCGTGGCCGCCAGGTCAGCCCCTCACGGGTTCTGGGATGAGTTTCACACGCATGTTACCCACTAACGCCTTAGAAACACGAGAAGAAAAGAAACAGATGATAAAGTAATGCATAACTGCAGTGCTATCTTCTGGAAAGAAGTAAGACGATGACGGCTGCACGAGAAAAAGATTTTCTGTCCAGTATTTTATGTAAAGAAAAGATAATTCCACTGTACTGGATGTAATCTAATTTATTTCTTTGACGGACAGTCGATGTATCTTCCAAGCCTAATTGTATGCACATTCTGTTCTTTACAAGCAATACCAACGGTAGGACAGATGCTTTGTGTACAGGCGATTCCGCACATTCTGGGAATCTTAACAAACGGAATAAATATAACAGAGAGAGAGAGACACGAAATTCATAGGTTAATTGGACGATTCCTCACTGCAGTGTTTAGTCAGCGCTGAGTGTCGCAATTTTGCCGAACAGTCTCCAGTCAGAAGTGCGACACAGACATTTTTTCAAATTACGAAGAGGCTTCGTCTTGCAACCTCGATAGCAGATGCCCCAAGCAGAGCTGCAAGTCCCGGTTCTTCCTCGCACATGAAATATTCACCGCCGTATTGACAATAACATTCTAGGCCCACCGAAAGTCGCATTTCGCAGGCACCATCTGCATGTGGGACAGAAGGGGAAACGATCCTCATATACTTTGTACTCTCCTAACATAGCTGTGGGTACAGATGTAGAAACCATTACTTAATGCCAGTAGAACAGTTGCTAAGTAGCTAACGCTAACACCACCATGTGTGCAATTGCTAAAATTTCCATTATTAAATTCTGGCGTTATAACATTAAGAGCGTAAGTGTAAGAGCAGTACGTAGCTGGTCGGAAAATCAACCGCATTCATTCAACATTCTAACGATACAGAATTAATCGAATAGAGAAATCCATCTCAAACTGCGAAAGACTAAAGAGCCATTTCTGTTCCCTCTAATCGTGTTTATTGAATGGGTTAGGAACACGGTTGTACTACTTTCAGTGCTTTATGACAGCTGGCGAAGCCACGCATCCGTGGTCAAAGCACTCCTGTGTGGATTCTGATCGCTGGCAACAATGCCAGGTGGAAACCATGGTTACTTCGCTCAGCCCGTGAAAAGACAATCGGATCGCAGCAGACAGCGTTCTCGCAGTTCAAGTGCAGTGATTCTGTATTTTCTCGCTGAGCTAGCGGAGTTTGTACGTCGAGGTGAGTAGTGTGTTACGGCTTCCTAGTATTACACTTCCAAACATTCTACACTGAAGAGCTAAAGAAACTGGTACACCTGCCTAATATCATGTAAGGTCTCTGCGAGCACGCAGAAGTGCCGCAACACGACGTGGCATAGACTCAACTAATATCTGAAGTGGTGCTGAAGGGAACTGACACCACGAACCCTGCAGGGCTGTCCATAAATCTGTAAGAGTACGAGGAGTGGAGATCTCTTGTAAACAGCACGTTGCAAGGCATCCCAGATATGCTCAATAATGTTCATCTCTGTGGACTTTGGTGGCCAGCGGAAGTGTTTAAACTCAGAATAGCATTCCTGGAGCCACTCTGTAGCAATTTTGGACGTGTAGGGTGTCGCATTATCCTGCTGGAATTGCCAAAGTCCGTCGGGATGCACAATGGAAATGAACGGAGGCAGATGATCAGACAGGATGCTTACCTATGTATCACGTGTCAGAGGCACATCAAGACGTAACAGGGGCGCCATATCACTGCAACTGCACACGCAACACACCATTACAGAGGCTCCACCAGCTTAAAGAGTTCCATGCCGACATACAGGGTCCATAGATTCATGAGGTTGTCTGTATACCCGTACACGTCCATCCGCTCGATACAATTTGCAACGAGACTCGTCCGCCCAGGCAACATGTTTCTAGTCATCAACAGTCCAATGTTGGTGCTGTCGGGTCCAGGCGAAATATACAGCTTTGTATCTGTGCTGTCATAAAGGGTACACGATGATGTTTCGTTGAATGGTTCGCACGCTGACAATTGTTGATGGACCAGCATTAAAATCTGAGGCAATTTGCGGAGGTGTTGCTCTTCTGTCACGTTGAACGATTCTCTTCAGTCGTCATTGGTCCCGTTCTTATAGGATCTTTTTCCGGCCGCAGCGATATCAGAGATTTGATGTTTCACCGGATTCCTGATATTAACGTTACACTCGTGTAATGGTCGTACGGGAAAGTCCTCACTTCATCGCTACCTCGGAGATGCTACGTCCCATCGCTCGTGCGCCGACTAAACACGTTCAAGCTGTCTTAAATATTAATAACCTGCTATTGTAGCGGCAGTAAACGATCTAACACCTGCGCCAGAGACTTGTTGTCCCGCATAGGCGTTGGCGACCTCAGCGCCTTATTCTGCTTCTTTACACATCTCTGTATTTGAATACTTATGCCGGTACCAGGTTCTTTGGCGCTTCAGCGATGAAAGGTCACCCAAGCGATCGACTTCGCTGTGTATCAACGTGTGCTATGCTCCTAACTCCCGATTATCTAGGTGTGAATCAAGTGGTTATTTTAAAGATGAAACAATATTTTCCCTGGAATGGACTGTTATAGCCGCAACAAATATTTTTGTTTCGAATTGACTATTAGGTATGCCACTCGTGTTTTTCCGCCACAGGCCTCAAACCCACCATAGTTCATCTCATTTTCCATTTCTTCTTAAGATAACTAAGGAGATTATTGCGTTGCAAAATGTCCACGCTTGATTTCCACTCTTAAATGTTTTCCTAGACCTAGCTGCTGAAGGTCGGTAATTCCCATCACTCTGCTGCAGGCCTTACATAATGCAGTGGCCTTCCAAATGTGACAGGTACCGTGTTTTGTAAACGGAATAAATACCAATTTCCGGTGAGAATAATAGGGAGGGTGCTGTGTGTGGCTTACAGCTTACCACTGTGGCCGAGCCGTTTTAGGCGCTTCAGTCCGGAACTGCGCGACTGCTACGGTCGCAGGTTCGAATCCTGCCTCAGGCTTTGATGTGTGTTATGTCCTTAGGTTAGTTAGGTTTGAGTAGTTCTAAGTTTTAGGGGACTGATGACCTCAGCTGATAAGTCCCATAGTGCTTAGACCACTTGAACCATTTCAGCTTACACTGCTCATAAAGGTGTTCACATTTTTGCGAATTTGTAACCCATACAGGTTTATGGTCAGTTAGATAGCAGAATGTTCCCCTTAAAGACAAGTAGCGACGTAATTATAAATGTTACAGTCAGTTCTCCAACATTAAAGAACCGCTGAGTATAAATTTTTTTCAGACTGCGTAATACTTTTATTTCGAAGCAGCTTTAAATAAAAGAAAACTTACTGTATGCGATAGCTCCTCACTGGAACCGAAACTTTCCTGCTATAAATTTTTGAGACACAAAACAAAATGCATACAAGTTTCCACTCAGACAGATAATGTTTTTAATTTAATGGTCTCCGCACATAACACATTAGTCGGACTCCTAGTGTTTTATGCAGTGCACGTAAAGTGCGCCTCTGGAGGAAAATAATAGGTTTTATTCTTGATGGTGTTCTACAGCTATTATAAATTGCAGGAATGATATCATGTAAGACATTACGCTGTTGTCAATATACTGTGTGACCTGTTTCGATCGAGGACCATTAACCAGCGCAGTTCTCTGTTAACAGCAAGAAATATAGATCAATTTGAAATAACATTAGTTATTAATATTATACCCTTGACATTGTATTTTTATTGTATATTTTTATGTGTAACTCTTACAGTTAATAAAATTCTGTGTGTGGTAATGGCCTTCAAGCGAAATTTTATGACATGTTAATCACTTGTTAATTTATGTAGCATAATGCTTGTCTATATGTTTGTTCCATGTTCTACTATAAAGCTGTACAGCTTCTGTAAGGTACCTCTGCATTCGTACATGGTTATACCGTTCCCCAGTAGTAAGTTCTTCTGACTCTTGAGGAGCACGTTCCTCGACGACATCTGCAGCAAGTTCACAGTCCTACGCACTCTTCGGAGATAACGGGAGAAAATACAGTTGACGTCTTCATCGGACACACAATCACAGCAGGGATAAAGGCCATATTGGTTAGATCCTGGCGTTGGCAAAACTTCCAGTGATTAAATCTGAGGTGGGACGTTCTTACTTGGAAGATTTGTTGCAATTGGTTCAAATGGCTCTGAGCAGTATGGGACTTAACATCTGTGGTCATCAGTCCCCTAGAACTTAGAACTTCTTAAACCTAACTAACCTAAGGACATCACACATATCCATGCCCGAGGCAGGATTCGAACCTGCGACCATAGCTGTCACGCGGTTCCAGACTGAAGCGCCTAGAACCGCACGGCCACACCGGCCGGCTTGTTGCAATTGCTTTTGTTGTAGCAGGGACGTTTTGGCAGACCAAGAACCATTGCTACGTAACGTCTGGCCTTGGCTTCGTATGACAGGTGTAGTTTGTCATTGGACTGATTCTAAATCTGGGTCTTGATGGTACACAGGAATTCATAAATAAGGTGGTAGTTCGTCGTGTGCCAGCAAGCTCCGTACACTGCCTGTTATTCCGAGCATCTATTTATCCATTGCCTGTAATTCCCCTGTGATTCTTAACCCAAAACTTGAATATGGCTTTATTCCGGCATGAAAGTTCCCGCGCTTCATCTAAGATGTGGCACACGTAATATTGTTTGTGTTGTTGCTATGGTAGTTTAATAGCGTCAGTGGCAGACGTGACTCTGACAGTAGTATAATGCAGTCCGAGAGCACTTTTGCCTAACTGGGTCCCTCCAGGATGACATCAAGTTTAGCTGTAATGGGTAAATGGTTTTACTACAACAGTTATCCACTTCTGTAGCCGAGGTTACTAAGACTTGTCTATACGGTGGCTAGCGCTAGGAGAAACTTTTCACCACCAGACTTTGCAATGACTTAGATAAAATTCCCAACCATTCCTTTTTGTCTCGCGATATACAGGATCGATTACCTGTATGTCGGATCAGGTTTCACCCTCTCTGTGTCCTCGTCATCATACAATACAAACAGGACACGGTGTAATGAGCTTAAGCCTCGGAGTCTCACAGCCAGCAATAGCATCTGCCCTGTCTTTCTTACTGTAATATCTGGAATAGATACAGATTTCATAGATTCCTTCATCTCTCGTGCTAAGAGGGTTATTTGCCCTAGTAAAGGAATGCATGTACGTGGTGGTGCAGCGCATAGAATCATCTGCGCAATCAAACGCCTTGGAGATATCTTAAAAAATACCAGATGGCGGTACTTTACTATTTGAGGCTTTTATTTTTAATGAACGAATGTATAAACAGCATTTTCAGTCGAGCAATCCATCTAGAATTCCTGATTATCAGTACCGAAGACAGTCTGTCGACTACAACTGCAATTTTGTGATTGGGAACCCGCCGACTCAATATCTGCTCGCCAGTTTCGATGGCTGAAAAAGAACAGAGCCTCTACAGTCTAAAAGAGCCCACTCTGCCGTGTGAAGTGGAGAATGAAGAGTACAAAAGCACAGAGATGTCTGGATGGGAGAACAAAGATACAGAACAGTGCACGTTAATCTAATAAGAGTACAAAGAATAAAATTAGACTAAAAAAAATGAAGTGTGTGTGTGTGTGTGTGTGTGTGTGTGTGTGTGTGTGTGTATGTATGTGACAGAGATAGAGAGAGAGAGAGAGAGAGAGAGAGAGAGAGAACGGATACATTGCACGTCTTGAGCAAGTCATCGACTTTCGACCTGCGACGCTACACCGGCTTTCAAATACCGCATTCCTTATCATTTTTAAGATGGACGTATTGTTCCAGAAATAAATTTGCTCCCATTCAACAATTTCTGTCAAGGTTTTCGTGAAATTTTCTCACATCAGGCATAGGAGGAAAAGAACCCGTAAGTAAGAGTCCTGTCTCTGAGCCGCTATTCTTCAAGAGTTCATCTATGGTGTGTCGTTGTTTTGCCTGACCAGCTCTGATTTCTAATACTACGGATATGATTAGTCCTTAGTGACTTCCGTTGCTCTCAAGTAACAAGCTCATTTTCCCACGCGAGAAACTCCCTCTTGGCGAAAAATGTTCCCTGTAAGATTATTTTACTGCCAGTAACTCTTCTCGGCACCCGTGCTCTCGCAAATCTCCGTGTCCAGTACTGATGTTGTTCTGTGGCTGCTGAGCAGGAATCTAGCCTCTTTACTGCTGTGTTCATTCTGCCTGCAAGTTCTGAGAAAGAGAATGACAATCCTTCGTTAAGGAGTTGAAGTGTCTTTGTTTGTTGGTGCTATTATGGGCTGAAGCACAGGTAAATGAAATTCTGTGATACGTTCCTCTTTCATAACACGTTGTTTATTTGTTGCTGTTGTCTGGGGACGCAAAAAAGTGTGTTGAACTTAGAGGCTACATATTCAAGAACAAACGGATCTGTTTAGAATTAAAAGATATTCTTGAAATAAAAGTGTGAAACTCAGTTGAAGCTGTCGTTCAACGCATACATTTCATATCATTAATTATTAAGAATAATGCTAACAATAATACAATATTTCTGTGACTCTGGTAACACAATGATCTCGGTTTTCCTTGAACAAATTCTTATTCTAACCAGTCTGTTTTTTGTTCTTATTTGCAGCTTGTCACAACAGCAGCATCTTAAGTCGACATGTAAGTAAATTTATTACTATCCCAGTTGAAGATTACTTTAAGTGTAATCTACAGTTAGCGGCATCATTGACTCATACAGGGACTGTACAGAAATTGGGGAACACAGCGACAAATTTACGCTCGAACACAAATGCAGACTATAGCCGAGCACGCAGGTTGTGCCGTTGTATTCGACCACGAGCGGTGCCTGTGGAGTGTCTTCAACGGGTCGCAGGAGTCAATCGTTGTCGGAACAGTGTTCTGTGTAGGTGTGAGAGCATTATGTCGGCGCCAAGTGAATTCGAGCGTTGGCAGATTGTCGGTGGTCGTGTGATCGGTGCCTCCATAAACAACGCAGATGCAGTGTTTCAAGAGGTACCCTATCGAAGATATATATACGCATACTGGGAAAGCGGAGAATGTCATCCACTAAGCCACAGCGCGGACGATGGTGTGTGTCGAGTGATTGGGGCAGAAAGAGAGTTGTGACGTAAAATTAGACGGGAGCTGCAAAAGTCACTGCAGAACTGAACACTGCACTCACAATCCCTGCCAGCCCCAAAACAACACAGGGGCTGGAACTGCAGGGCATGTTGGAACTGCAAAACCACTGATCAGTGATGCAAATGCGCTTCACAGGAACACGTGACGACGAACCACAAAACATGAACTATGACACAATGGCTGTGTTTTTGTCCCAATAGTGAAGCGTGGGTCTGGTGATTATTCGGGCAGCCACATCGTGTTATTCCGTGGACCCCAAGATTACTCTGCATTCTCGCATTACTGCCAAGGACTATCTGGCTGATCAGGTCCATCCCAACGCACAATATTTGTTCTCCAATGGTGCTTTTCTAATCCAGTCGACAGTGTCCCAGTTCGCACAGCTGGTATCGTCACGACTGGTTCTGCGAGCACGAGGATGAAATGTCGCTCATCCCCTGGCCACCTCAATCACAAGATCTCAATATTATTGAGCCTTTGGAGAGAGGGTGATCAACATATTAACGGGGATTTTTTAGAGACAGGTGGTCAACGTTGCAGCGCTGCCGCAAAATGTAGCTAGGAGTAGAGCCATGTACATCCTGTAAGTAAGCTAAGGCTACGCAGCGAGTAACTAGTTCAGAAACCAGGTCTCAGTGCTTGCTATTTGCGAGAAGATCGCGTTATGACTCTTGTGAGAGGGAGAAACTCCTACCACATCGAGCAAGTACCGAAATTTGACAGAGGCAGAATCGTGACCAATCGGGGATGTGGTTCGTCGTTCAGCCCTGTCGCTCTTCGTGTTGGTCGGGATCCCACGACTGCCATGCGGATGCGGATGCGGGATGGCTGGGTTCAGATGGGCCACACTCGACGCGAAGCCGGATGCCACCAGCCCACGAGACTGGTGCCCTGGAGGACAGACTGGTTATGTCGTTCGCTCGGCCGTGTAGAACCGTACAGCTACGTCAGGTGCCTCGCCTGCCGCAGTACCAGTGGCGACAGGCAGAGCGCGACGGCGTCTGTGGCACTGCCGGTTGTCACACCGGCCACCACTGCTGTGGCAACAGAGGAATACAGTGGTGCGTCCAACAGCAACAGACGCAGCAGCGGCGTCATGTCCTGTTCCAGGCAAGCCTCTGTGTCTTAAGCAAGTGCCTGTTCTACGGCCCCATCGCGTTGACCATATCTGTATTTGTGGGCTACAAGAACAAACGTTGCCACATTGGATTCGCGATCATGGCGCTGCCCTTGCATGTGGGGTGATGGGATGGAGCGCGACTCGGGTGCAACACGATCACGTCTGTTTTGCACATAATCTAATTTGGGCAGCAGCCGTTACATTTCTGACATGTTACAGCCAGTGGTTGAGCTCTGTCTTCGAGCACCCTGTGATGCTGGCTTTCGACGCTGATAAAGCAAGAACGCCTGTTGCCCGAGTTGTCCTAACCAACCTGGCTTCCAGAATGTTCTCCAAATCTCTCACGCACTGAGAACATCTGGTCGTAGGGTGCCGCGAGGCTAGCACGACAACTCTCCGTAGCCGCTGCCACTGATATACTGTGACGTTATACACTGCGCAAAAAAGTGTCACATTTTCGAAAGGCCGTAATTGTCTCCCACTGCGGCGCATAAGTTTGAAATTCTGCTCAAAGGTGCCTACGACCCTCCTGTCTTATGATGCTAGTGTATGTCGACTTATGACGTCACCCTCGGACTCGGCGAAGCTTCAGAGAGCAATGTGTCGACGCATGGGAAAAGGTGCCACAGCTCCGAAGATCACTTGAGGTGTAAGGTGGATTAATGACGTCACATTGGCACCAGATTTCACCACGATTCTGCCCAATGCCATCGTGGACGTCTCACGCGGTAGGAATGTTGTCACACTCCGTTTTACCCACAATTGATCCCTTCTTTTGAGACCTCTGCGATTTATGATGAAAGCCTGAACTGCAACACCCAGCGTTGCAATCGCGCTGTTTTCTTACGAGTGGCCGAGGAAAACGTTTCAGACACACCGCTGTCCAGAATCGACACGAAAATCCCGTCACGAGGAGGTGCAGACGGCGAGAATGAGACCACCCATTCCGTTGGGGCGTTGATTCCCACATATTTCACCGTGGAAAACGACAGCTGGCAGTGTGATGAGCAACAGGACTCACGTTTCGACAACGTCCGACACTGATGACTCACCCGGGACGATTCATCGGTTCTCTAAAGACATCGTGGGACTGCAACCTCACTGAACGTGATCTGACCCCTTTGGAGTGCAGTGCAAATGAAAGTTCTGCTGTAGTACACTGCGTGAGACTATTAAAAAGTGTGCAAAACCATTCGACGATATGTGAACGTGGTCCGAAGCAGCGAATGGTGTTTACGCTTGGAAACCTCTCGTTCCGCGCCCTCCTGTGACATGATCACTCTGAGGTGCAACTCTGACATTTGCGTGAAGAAAACGGCAGAGGGTCCCGCTAAAGTCCCGCTCCTCCCACACCCCCACTCCGGCAACCCCCTCGGTGCCAGCCACGCACTTTCCCATGTAGCTAAGTGGTGCCTCGCGGCTGCTCTAGTGTGCCCTCCCTAGCAGTAACATTGTGTATAGCAGAGAAAAAGTTGTGGTTGCACTACACTCCAGAGGGTCGTATCACGTGTGGTGTGGTTGCAGCCCCACGACGTCCTTAGAGTGGGGATGAATCGTACGAGGGGAGTGAGAAGTGTCGAACGTTATTAAGAACATCGTCCCATTGTTGAATATAATGCGAACGCTCGTGGCATCAAGGAATCATGGGAAGATGTGGTTTCATTAACGCCCTCTATGTCATCTCCTGACGGGATTTTCGTGGCGATTGTGGGCAGCGGTGTGTCTGAAATGCTTTTCCCGGCCACTCATAAGAAAACGGAGCGATTTCAACGCTGGGTGTTGCAGTTCTGACTTTCATCGCAAATCGCAGAAGTCTCAAAAGGAGGGATGAATTGTGGGTAAAAGGGAGTGTGACAACCTTGGCACCGTGTGACGCTTCCACGATGGCGTTGTGCAGAATTGTGGTGAAATTTGGTGCCAATGTGACGTCGTTAATCCACCATACAAGTCACGTGATATTCGGAGCTATGGCCTTTTATTCCCATGTGTCGACACGTTCTATTTCAAGCGTCGGCGATCCAGAGAGTGACTTCACAGCGTGCTATGCTTTTGCACCGTTACAGACTGAGGTCGAAGGTACCTTTGAGCCAAATTCCAAACTTATGCGTCGCAATGGGAGACAATTAGGGGATTTCGTAAAAGTGGTACTCTTTTATGCGCAGTGTAGTTGCAGGATTGTACCAATACCTGCCTTCCGATATCAGTTCATGTCGATGTCAAGCCGAGATGAACGTGTTGTTGCTATCCTCTATACCCCCAAAGCACCTTCCCATTAATAACCTAATAGCTTTTGTGTTGTTGTTTGATGTTTATTTTTGTATTGGAACAGATGACTACGGTGCAACTTACCCAAGTGATAAAAAGTTATTACTGAAACAGTGAGAGTCCCATGGCATCCGTTCGTGAATTGCGTGACACTCGGACGTAGTGCCGCTCCAATCGAATCAGCAATTCGGAAGTTGATGCCGAAGTTGGAGACCAAGGGTTCCGTATCAGACGTTAAGCAAGCAGGATGACCGTGTGCTGTTCAAAGACAAGAAAACATTGCAGTCGTGCATGTCAATTTGAACGTAAGGCCCAGGAAATGGTTTACTGACAAGTTTGTTACCACGTTCACTGCATGAAATCCTTTCAAAAGATCTGGAAATGCATGCGTACAAGATTCAAGTTAAGCAATAGTCGAAGCCTGCAGATCCAGGAAAGAGACATCGATTTGCTTAATGGGACTTGGCTCGACAAGCGCAGAACGAGAACTTCACAAAAGTAATTTTCTCAGATGAGGCACACTTCCACCTCCGTAGATACGTCGATAAGCAGAACTGCAGAATTTGAAGTAACGAGTGATTGTGGAAGACGAGACGCATCCACAACGCACGACTGTGTGGTGTGGGTTCTGGGCAGGAGGAGTTATCGGCCTGTACTTCTTTGAAAATGATGAGGGAGTTGCCGTCACTATGAAAGGCCACCGTTACCGAAACATGCTTTCTGATGGGTTTCTCCCTCTTATTGATGAAAACGACGATGTTTGATTTCAGGAAGATGGTGAGACAAGTCACAAATCCTGTGAATCTATTGTCCTGCTGTATGATTAGTTTCCTCAAAAAATTATCTCTGCCTGGCAACCAGAAATAGCCTGCCAGATGTGCGATCTTATGCCTTGTGACCTTTTTGTGCGTATTTGTGAAATCAGAAGTGTACGCGAACAAACCGCCAACAACATAGCAACTGAAGGATGAAATTAAAAGGGTTGTTAACGGCATCCCACCAGATGTTTGCGAACGCGCCATCGAGAAATTCAACGAACGCGTTGCTCGTTGCCACGCGGAATGTTTGGTCATATGGAGGATATAATTTTTCATATAAATAGGGAAGTTACTTAATGCGTTTGTAAAAAAAAAAAATTACATTTTCAATAAATTTTGTGTGTTCTAAAGCAATTTCATATTCGTCCCTACTTATCGGGCACCGTCTACGTGCTACGTGTTGCCTTAAGCTTTGTATTAACTCAATTGTACGTGTAGCAAAGGAAAATAGATGATTACTAGATTTTGTGGTATTTGCTTATTAATAACATTTGCAACCGCCAAAGCATATACTGTTTCACCAGTGTAGAAACTTAATGTGGATATTTTCGTTTTCAGGGCACTGAATATAAGTTGGCGCCATCTTGGGGAGTGCTTCAGAGGGTAAGTAGTGAGCCTGAAATTGTATCCATAGTAACTGAGCTCCTGGCATTGCCAGGTTATTTATTTATTCCAGTCTTCTGTTAGACCATCTTTTTCTCTCTGTCCCCCATCTATCCATCTCCTCCTGCCTCACTCTTATGTCCACCTCTTTCTCTCCCCTCTCTCTGTCAATTTGTTCCTCCCCCTCTGTCCATCTGCACCTCCCCCTTCTGTCAGTCTCCTTCATCCCACTCAAATTCCATCTCCACCTCACCTCTCTCTTTGTCCATCTCCTCCTCTCCCCTCTCCCCGTCAGGATTTTCTTCCTCCTCTTTCTGTCAGTCACCTCCTCCCACTTTTAACAGTTCATCTCCTCTGCTTTCTTTTCTCTGCCTATCTCCTAGTCTTCCCTTTCTCTGTCCATTTCCTCCTATCCTTCTCTCTGTTTGTCTCCTCCTCCTCCTCCTTCCTCTGCATATCTCTTCCTCCCCCTGTTTCTGGCCATTTCATCCTCTTTCCTTTCTCTGTTCATTTCCTCCTTCCCTCTCCGTGTCTATGTCCTCCTTCCCCCTATCTCTTCGCATCTCCTTCCTCCCCGTTGTCTGTCCATCTCCTGCTCCCCCTTCTCTCTCCACGTTATCACGATCACCCCAGTAGAAGGCTGGTGGTTGTTACCACCACAATATATCTTGCCAAATCGTAACTAATATGTGTACCAAATTTGGTTGAAATCGTTCCAGGGGTTTAGGATGAGCTTTTTACTCATGGCTTTGTCCCCATATGCACATGTCAAATACATGTCACATATATTTAACATATTTCACACGTGTTTTTACACATATTTCACATGTATCCCTAGCGAATATCGCTTTGCGATTTGGTTTTCATGCAGATCTACATCTGAGACGTCATATCACCTAAACTATGAGCTGTAGAATAATACAAATTTGCGAATACAATCAGTAGTATATTTGGATTCTGTCTGCGAAACATTTTGCGAATAGACTTAGTAGTAAAACGTAAAAATTTAAAACGTCATGCATGATGCAGGATTTTTTACGCATCTCAGTGTTGATGACATCATATCTCCTGAGATGTGTGTCATACAATGTTACTATTTTTCTAGTACATTCAGTGGTAAATCTGAATACCATATGGAAAATATGTCGAGAAAGCAGTTAGTGCTAAAGAAGTAATAAATTAAAACAAAAAGCTTCATGTGTCAGTTTTACTGCATGAACAGCGAAAATGGATTAAGCTATAAGCGTTTTTCGTTAAATCATTTTGTGGAGATTTTCAGCAAGAAAAAGTTTTGTAAATGTTTGAAATCGAGTGTGGAGTTTGTTGCAAGTCTTTAAGTGCTCTCATTCCCAAATTCTGGATGACTTAAGTATGGGTATTTCCACATCATAGGTCACACTGCTTTTTCAACAGTGTGCTGAACAACAATACATCTGTTTTTCCATCATTTGAAACCTAATAATTACAACTGTTTCAACTTGTATGCTTTTAGGTTGGGTAGTACCTCGACATACATGTGGCACAAGCAAGACATTAATGCTTATTTTCCCTGTGGGCAGCAGGGCAAGTTTTGAACTTTGGACACGTGGATGCTAATCTATACTGAGAGTAGTAGTCCACTTAGAGCTGCAGTTACGGCCATGCAGCAAACATTAGGTCAGAAAGTTTGTGACATGTTTGTGGAAATACTGTTCAACTTAGAGAAGAATAAACAACACACTGATGTGTGGTGATACTGAGGTACCGCATATAAAAATCTCTGCACTTATACCCCTCACACTCTATATGTACATACATCTATTTTTGTATGATGTATGGATCCCACAATCTGTAACAGTAGCAGCAGCTCAACTCTGGGGTGTTCTAGTGTCCGCACTCCAATTCCTACAAACATGAATACATCTCCTGAAATAACAGTGCGAAATAACTGAAGACGTAAGTCTAAAAAGAGACTGGAAACAACAAATTCTTCTCAAAGCTATCATACAAGAATGCTATCTTTCTGTATTTAGCGGCTGGCAGGACCAAAATTAATTTTATAGGCTCGATTGCATCAGGGCTCATGACTATGCATGGCTGGATTGTATTTCAAGTGAGAGCTTGTTTATGTAGTCCCGTTTAACTATAACAAAGCATGGGCTTACTTTACGGAAATCTGTACATGATATAAGAAGACAAGTGAAAATGCGAAATAAAATTACTTGGCTCAATAAATAAATGGTGCTGTTATGTATGTAAATTTTAATTAAGTCATTAAAAGGAATACTCTCATTTTTACGAGCAAGGAACTTGGGGTTGTTTTTGAAACCAGTTTGTGTTCACCCAGCTTAAATTGTAATGGAGGTACATTCATGAAACCTTTTTTATGACCATGTTCTGACATAAGCAACAAAGCATATTCCACAAGATTCGCCCCATGAGGTGCCCCAGCGACGTATTGGTCTGGCAACTGGTTTGTAAGGCGCGGCATGCAAAATTGTGGTATTTTAAATATCTTCAGGAATATTTTGAATATGAGAACTCCCATCCTTATTTCATTCCCCACGTCACTAATTTTGTGATGTATGGGCCTTGTAGCGTGCTGGTCATGAAAGACCAATAAATCATATCGGATTACTGCATTATACACATGCCGCTATAAGATATTCATATCACATATAGAAGCATTATCTTGAGTTATGTACCGATTACTAATTTAGGAAAAATTCATACACAGAGGTCGGGCGAGGTGGCCGTTTGAAGTGTGTTGATCTCCTCGACCACCAGCAGGTACCTTTGTTCTAGGCGCTACGGTCTGGGACCGCGCGACCGCCACGGTCGCAGGTTCGAATCCTGCCTTGGGAGTGGATGTGTGTGATGTCCTTAGGTTAGTTAGGTTTAAGTAGTTCTAAGTTCTTGGGGACTGATGACCTCAGAAGTTAAGTCCCATAGTGCTCAGAGCCATTTGAACCATACACAGAGAAGACTCCAAAGTTGCTTTTCTTAAGATACTCAATACCATTATGCATCATTGATTTCATTGAAAAGGCTGCTGTGTGGGACCAGGTATTCTACAGATTCAATGCTGAAATTGGCTGCCTACTGAGCAGATGAACTGATGCACTTTTTTTTAGTTTTGGAAGCCTGGAATTCAAATGTTGTTACCTCGTAATATATCCCTTCTCATCACACTTATGACTGTCGTTAGCACACTGGACTCGTATTCAGTTGGGTGATGGTTCATATAGCCGTCCAGACAACCATGTTTAAGTTTTCTGTGGTTTCCTTAAATCGATACAGGCAAATTCTTGAATGGCTCCTTTGGAAACGGCTCGCCCAAATCCTTCCCCACTCTGTAGTAATGCGAGCTTGTGCTTCCTGGCTGCTTCTCATCTGTGCATCAGTCTTTTCCCACAATCCCTGTCATGTTTTATAACCTACCGCCGCGCTCTTCTACATCAAATCAATATTTGCACCCAACTCTGAATCATTGAGTCATTCATTAATTCATTCCCCACACCTCTCGTTATATTTATGATGGCCATAATTCAGATAACGAATTTCTGTTCGTACTATGCATGTTGTGGCCGTTTGAAGTGTGTTCATCTCCTCGACCACCAGCCACCACATGTACCTTGGTCATGACTGAAGTCATGTGATACATAATCCCAAACAAAGCAAGAATGTTTTAGTGGCATGTCCACAGCATGGCGTTGCGCCGCAACGGTGACAAGACGGTGACGATGATGATGATGATATTGGCTCCCTGGTGCTCAACAGCGTGATTATCAGCATACATACAGAAGACACTACATGCTTAGTGGAAATAAAATAGTTCCTGATAAGCAGTCTCCTTGGGACAAATGCGCTTGTACACATTTACGAGAGACTTGAAAGACTGTCTGGCAATCGCAACACAAACATTAGGAATTTACCATTATATTACAACGGATAATAAAACTTGAGCATGGGACTATGTGTGTCTATATGCTCGTTCGTGCCTTTCAGTTGGCATTAAATGAAACTACAATACTCATTGCTCCAGGAGGAATGGTCAGTTCTCAGGAACTTGACTGGAACAAGTATTCGAAGCAATAAATTCTAGCGAACATAGGCTCGAAATTGCATATCTTATGAGCTATCAGCAATTCCTCATCATCGACACTGTGAAATCAGTCTGTTCTTCTGCAATCTCTTAGCTTTCCAGATTTTGAGAGGTAGTGTTATGGAACAAAACAAGGAAAAACTGTCCAGTAAACATGGATGTTGTAGTGCAAACGTGAAGAGCTATCTTCGCTACTGTGAAACACATCTCTTCTATTGAACAAGTGATAAATAGCTCTTAAGGTATGCACTTTAGAGCCCATGTACACTCGACATTTTTTCCTTTTTTTGTTCCATACTACCTTCTTCCAAACTTTGGAAAGCTTAGCGGTTGCAGTAGAAGATATTTGTTTAATAATGTCGAAAACAAAGAAGTGACCATATCTCTTAAGGTATGCATTTAACAGCCCATGTTTATCAGACTTTTGGCTCGAATAATCGTTCCTGTCATATCCCTGAACACTGGTCATTTCTCCCCGGACAACCTGTATAATATCCGCACAAGATACTGTCTAAAACGATAGTTAGTTGAAGAGGACGCTAAAATTTATTCACTGGTAGATGTGGCTGGTAGACCACTAATAAAATCAGGGAGAGAGCTAGCCAGTAGGAGAACAAGTAAATCTTGGGGAATATGGGCGTTAAAAAGGCTGAAACGAAAAAGTCTGAGTCTCACTCTAAAAGTATAGAATCAAGGAGATATGGATACACAGTCAAAATTGGAAAGTGGTTAAGGTAATGATAGCAGGCTTGATCACAGACTATAAGAGAGTTAACGAGCCACTTCTGAGGGGCATTAAATTAACCTTCCCTAATAATTTAGGCAGGTGGCTTGAAAACACAAAAAACCTTAGAACCTTTCCCACGCTCATCTCGCTGTTATTCAAAAGAGTGGAGCTATCGTTATCAAGAAAATATCACTGTTCTACAAAAACGTTTTTTCTCTTTCTGAAAGAATACATTGTGATCCTAGTCGTTCCTCGAGTGCTGAATTCAAAACTGTTTTTAGTTTGTTTTCTGTCAGGAATAGTTTATTAGTAATAGCTATTTTATTTCTATTTTCTGTTTCTGATACAGTGCAGTAAACATGAAGTGAAATTCGATAAACAAATTCACATGTTTATGATGTTATAAGTTCATCAAATTAATTTAGGGTGAGATCTAAAATATAAAAGAGTAATCTTTGTGTACACTATGTAGCATTTATCTGACATGAGAAATTACAGCAAATTATCAAAGAATGAGCCACTGTATTGTAATGCACATAACTTTTTTCTCTTGTACTGTGACTCTTTCTTCTCTCGAATGATATTCCAGCAATAATCTGCTAACATAGAAGATACCCACTTCCTTTCATAACGCCTTTCTATGGTAGAAATGTCCTGATGGAATCTTTCGCCATGTTCATCCGATATGTCACTACAACTTTCTGTGAACTACTCCAGATGAGAGTCCATCCTATGTACCTCGAAAGACATATTGCACCCCAGATCTCGATATGCTTTGACCATGTCATTCACCATTGCTTTGTAGTTAGTAGCTCTTCTTCTTCCAAGGAAGTTTTCTGACACCATCTTGAAACAGTCCCATATTGTCTTTTCTTTGTGAATTAAACGTGCTTCAGAAATTGCATCTTTCTGCAGCTCCTTGATTTGTGGAACCACAAATACACCTTCCTCTTTTTTTGGTGCTGAAAGATGGGGGAATCTGGTAGCTAGATATGCAGACCCACTGCCATTTGGATCCATGTCCTTTACGAACTGTTTCATTAGGTCAAGTTTGATGTGAAGTAGAATATCTTCAGGAGCTACCAGATTTGCGTGTTGTACATACTTTTCACCCGCTTTCCATCTCCGTCTGGGCTTTTTTTTTTTTTTTTTTTTTTTTGTGTGTGTGTATGTGTGTGTGTGTGTGTGTGTGTGTGTGTGTGTGAGAATTTCTCTATCGACTATCCCACTCGCAAAGAAAACGCATACTTCGTGTAGCCGCCTTGTAGCATTGCCAGTACCACAGAAATTAATTTGAAATCTGCACATATTTTATGTTTGTATTTATTGTATTGTAATGAATTTAGCTTCCTTTGTACGAATTCGTAATTCTATTTGGTCAAGCTGCCATAAGCTACTGGAAAAGAGGGTATTTTATTTCTGTTATGGAGCGAAACACCCTTGAGACTCGTTTTCGGCACCTCTATGAAAAGTTTCCACTCCTGTGAAATATAGGTGAAGTTCCGCACTTTCATTAGGCCAGCAACATCATTTCAAAATGTCAGTGCTCCGTCAGTTGCAAAATAGGAAATAAAGGTATGTTCTCTGTACGTGAACACACTGATTTTAGTACTTTGGCAGAGTATATTATGCTCTTGTAATCTTGAACCAAGCAGCTACGCCTTTTGTTCACTTAATCCCAGATCATATACTAAATCATTTATATCTGCTTGTGTTCACAAATGTGTCGATGACTCACTTGTGCAGTGATATAAAGGATCATCATCTGTGATTTTTTTCAGTGCTATTTATTTCACTGTCACTCCGAATTTGACCCTGACCTGTAGAAGGTATTGCAAGGCTGTCAGAATGCTACACTGCCATTCTCGCTGAAGGCAGATCTGGGTAAACAATGAGCCTCTTCGATTTTTTGTTTATAAAACCCTGAATTTTTGTTAGACGGAAACAACAGTCAGTAACATGGTCCTTGGGCTCTCTCCACAGCATGGGCACAGCGAACAACGCCACCTTCTCTTTACCTTTCCGTCACTGAATTAGTTTGCAGTAACATGTAGCACAACAGAAATTTGGTGCCCATTCTCTGTCTTGGTCTCCTGCCTCTACTCCAAAGTACTGTTTATATGCTTTCTTTAAGACTGTTGAAATTTTCTTCCTACTTCTGACAAAGGCGAGCTTCCCACAGACATAGAAGAAGTTGTCTAGCTTATATCGATATCCACAATGACGTGGAATTTCTGAAAATTTAAAAATACCTCTTCAGTATATACCTGTACTACATTAATACTAGAAAACTAGAGAAACGCTGATATGTAAAAGTAAGAAGTCAATTTACCTTCATCACCAGGCTAAATCAGTTTAAACAGAGGGTTACTTGCCAGACAAAACACTCACTCGTTAGGATTGGCACAAATTACGGCTAACACCACTCTTGTAAACTCGATGCACCATCCTCTGGGAAGAATAGCTCGTGATGTGTGGTCACTCTCACGCTTCTCAAACTGTTTCAAAGCACAGTCCATCAGCAGCGACCCTGTCGAGCAGTGCATACATAGAGGCATGGGCAGGAGTGCTCATGTACGCAATGTGCTACTGAAGTAGCTATGTGGTATACAATGTGCACATTAGGCAGCAAACAGTATAGAAGTATGGATTAAACACAATGAAGACTGTATGAGTATTGTATTCATTACTTTCAATCATATCACATGCGTACATCGACCAATAAAATCGTCTCACAAATACGATAAGTCAAAGAGTAAATAGTTTTCTCAAAAAGTAAATAATTTTATCTACTTCGTGTGATACTCTTCAAAGCAACATGTATCATGCACCATACACTTTCTAAAGAAACCTCTGTTCTTTCTGTGGGTAGAAGCTATCTCCATACCAAATGTCATTGAAATCGATTTAGTGCGTTAGTCGTGAATACGTAACAGGCAGAGCTACTTTTGCATTTATAATAGTAGTTGGATGAAACTTTCAGGTGCGATATCTTTCTGTTCCATGATCCGATTTTGATGGAATAAAGCCTACACGGTGCCCCAAGCTAAGTACAAGTTACCTCATGCAAATCCGTCTGGTAGTTTTGGAGAAGCATGTGCAAACAGACAAGCAGACACACATGACACCTTTATGGATTTTTTATTATTAAAATCGTAGTATCTGTGACCCGGAGCTTGTGTAGTACGCATTTCTGCGCTAGGCGTGTCAGTGCTGTTTTGTTCCTATTTCGTTTTTCATGATGGCAAGTGCAGCTGTGAAATTTTGTTTTCTACTCGGTAAAAATGCTGCTGAAACTGTTTTAATCTTGAAAACAGCTTACCAAGAAGACGCCAGGGGGAAAATTCAAGTGTATGAGGTGGTCTGCTCGAATTTTAACGGAAGATTTGGGAATGAAAAAGGTTGCTGCCAAGTTTGTTCCTCGGCTTCTGACTGACAATCAAAACGAATGTCGAGTTTTTGGCTAAAAATGCCACGGTTCCGGTGTCCCACGCACCCTACTGGCTTCACCTGGCACAGTGCAACTTTTCTTATTTCCACGTGTGGAAAGGGCCACCAAAGGGCAACGTTTTTACAACGCTGAAGACCACAAGCAGAAAACCAGGGAGGAGCTGCCAGCCATTTCGAAAGATGGCTGCAGGAAATGTTCCAAACTTGGAAGCACAGGGGGTACAATGTATCAGTTGTAATTGGGGAGTATTTTTAAGGGGATAAGGTGGTTTTGCAAACAATTTGAAAATATTTAGCTTTTAAAAAATATTTCCAGTAGTTTCGGGTACTCCATTGTACGATGAATATTTACGCCCCCTTCGCCCCAATCTCAGAACTGCTCCCTGTCACCACGCCAGCTGCAGCTAGTGCATGTAGAGTGTGTGACGGCCAGTGTGTCGCGCAGCACGACGAGCGTGGACCTGCTGTCGGCGCTGGGCCACCTCCTCTTGGAGAGGCTGGGCCTGCACGAGAGCCCGGACTGGCCCTGGGAAGACCAGCGGCCGCCCTCCCTGGCCGCCATCTGGCGCGCGATCCGGCGCCTCTGGGCCATAGCCTGTGGGGACCGCGACTGGTGGGTCGGCCCCCCTGCCAGCCTGGGCCGCACCTCGTACCTCGGGTCGCCGAGCGCTTCGGTGATCCTCCACAGCCCTGCGCCGTGGACCAGGAGCTCTCGGGGCGACCTGTTCTACTGGCGGTCGCGTTCCAGGAGGAGCGCCATCGAGCGAGAGGAGCGTTTCGACTGCGCGCTGGCCTCGACGAGCTGGGTGAGTCAGCACGAGCGGTCGGGGCTCTCGGTGTAGTCGCTATAATCTAAATCAGGGGTTCCCAGCGTGGAGGCTGTTATTCCCTGAGGGAATCACGGAGATAAATTATTTGAGTGAGATCACTGTTTTGTAAAACTGTAATGCTTATTACACGATTTACCAGTAAATACCTCTTCTTTTTTTTTTTTTTTTTTTTTTGTTTCAAATGCTAGCATTGCCACGTGAGACAATGTGTTGGACGTTTAGCTAGTGAAACGAAGGTATGAAAACCTTCCTCAAATACGTAGTTGACCCACTGCACACGTACTTTGTATCATGAATGTACAACAGTAAAACTTTGACACGTATATCAAATATGTCAAATATTCTAATGAAAACGCCACCTCAAATTTGGTAGTTTCCACGACAGACCGTGAAATTGCTGCATTACTCACCTTGCAGCAGATAAACAAACTATGAACACCACAACAGAAACACATATAGGGCTTACACAGTGTTGTAATTAGTGTTATTATTGTTATAATTAGTGACAGTGGTCATGCACAAAGGAACGGCAGCGTGAAGTCTTCCAGTGTCTGTCAGTTCAGAAGTATGGAGTCCAAGAATTGGGTGATATGCAAACAGTAGGCTCAAGTACAGTGCACCCATTTTAACTTGGTTGATTTTAGATGGAAGTTGAGTGTGTGGGTGGAGCAAGTGTTGCAGAGAAACCATGTTTGTATCAAGTATCTACACTCAATGTGGATAGTTAACCTTCACTGCCAAGGAGGAGTTGTATGTAGCACTCTTCATACACTGAGAATTGCTTCATCACTTTATAAAAGAGGTTGTTATAAATAAGCAGTACCAATTGTCTCATTGACTCATTAAGTCTCGGTTTATTGACAAAAACTAAATATTCATCTTTTTCATCTTTCAGCATTTTGAAAATAAAAGTGTTCTAAGAACATTCTTTCAGGAGCTAGCGTTGACGATGAGTGGGGTCCGGGGGGGGGTGGGGTGGGGGGGGGGGGGTGGGGGGTGGGGGGGGGGGGGTGGGGGGTGGGGGGGGGGGGAGAGGGCGAGGAATGGCTGATATGTGATTTCGCTTAGGGGTAATGGTCTCAGAAAGGCTCGGGGCCACCTATCTCATTCCATTCACTTATTTCTACTCTGAAGTTAATAAGTTTGCTGCATACCTCACAATAAACTTGCACATTTTGCAGTGTTTCAAATTTCGTCGAAAGGTATAGCCGCAGCGAAAAACGGCCTTATTTTAATGATTGCCACCACAGCTTATTATACTCGTGAAACTCTCTGCCGTATTTCGCGATAATTCAAAACAAGCTGCTTTTCTTTGGACTTTTTCGATGTCTGCTGCCAATCCTGTCTGGTAAAGTTCTTAAACCCACAGCAGTACACGTAGGCAAACTCTTTAGCAGGACAATTGCATGTTCTAAGAGTTCTGCTGATAAATTTCAGTCTTTGGTTTGCCTTCCCCACAAACATTATCTACGTGATCGTTCCCGATTATGTTGCTCGTAATTACGCTTCCTAGGTATTTAGTTGAACTGACAGTCTTTATATTTCAGTGATTATTCGTGTCATCGAAATTTAATGGATTTCTTATCGTACTCATATGGATGACCTCACACTTTTCCTTGCTCAGAGACAGTTGCCACTTTCCGCAAATCTACATTTATGACCATATTCCGCAATTCACTTTACTGTTTCTGACTAACAGTGTTCACTTCCGGACGGCGCGTGGGAAGAGACAATGTCTGTAATCCTCCGTATGGGTTCTTATTTTTCTGATTTTATCATCGTGTTCACTTCTCGACACATAATTCTGTGGGAGGAAGTAACATCTTGTCCTACTCTTAATGGAAACCATCCTCCCGTAATTTCAACGACACCCGTCTGTGTGATGCACAACGGCTCTTTTGTAGCGTTTGCTGAGCATCCCCTTTACTTCTCCCCTTTGACGAAACACGCCGCCATTTGGTAGACCCTTTCTGTCTCACAAATGGCTCTGAGCACTATGGGACTCAACTGCAATGGTCATCAGTCCCCTAGAACTTAGAACTACTTAAACCTAACTAACCTAAGGACATCACACACATCCATGCCCGAGGCAGGATTCGAACCTGCGACCGCAGCAGTCGCACGGTTCCGGACTGCGCGCCTAGAACCGCGAGACCACCGCGGCCGGCCTGTCTCACAGACTCTTGTGTTAATCTTACTCGGATCCTCAAGAATCGGTCAAGTGAATGTTCTGTAAGGCGTGAGAAAAGGCAAAGTGGAAAGTGGCTGAAGTAAATCTTGGTATCACAACGGTGAACATGTGCAGAAGAAGCATTATTGCGAAAGCTTGTCGTTTATACAGGATAGTTAGAAACAGGCTGAAAAAGCTTGTAAGAGTGTTGCAGGGGAGGCCGAGGTGACAAATAGATGTTAAGAAAAAAAATTGATACGTTGTCGTTTGCCAGTTATTTAGCATTGAAGTTGACCAATCAGGTGTTTGCGTGCGCAAATTTCAAGCAGCGTACTAGAGATTGTGTCGCTAAACGTATTACTTGTTTTGTTTGTGCAAACTGAAAAAACGTAGCTTTTGCTCATCTACCTTAAATTCATCATTTCAGAAATAGCCGTGTTTTGACTGATAAGAAGCATTTCAATAAGTTGTAACTCACGAACGCAAAACTGTCTGTCCATTATCGCATTTTAGAACTTGCAAGTGCTTGCGTTTGCGTTCACCATAATTTTATCTATTTAAGCTGTTCGTAGTTGTAATTCCTAGGAATTCGATTGAATTGACAGCCATACCTGACTGGCTAACTTCAATGCTAATCAACTCAGTAACGGTATAACGTAAAGAATTTGTTTCTTCACAATTGTTTTCAGTACAATGTCTCCTGCAACACCCTCACCAGCTTTTCATCCGTCTCTGACCACGTACGGAGATTATAATTAGCCATATATACTCTCTACTAAAGTTGATACTTAACTAAACTGGACGTTAAGATGTATAAGACAGCGTACCTGCTATCAGTATAGATAATATTGCCATCTGTTTCCATACAGAAAAGTCGACGAATGCACTGTTGCTTATATTTCTCTCTACGTTTACGAAAAGTTACTGATTTTCTCACTCGTGATTAAGCAATTACAAGCTGCATATCGAAACTTCGACGTATCTTTCCTGCGCTTCGCCCCACAAATTTCACATTTTTAGGCGCAGCTACGGAAATAAAGCAAAGTAAACAGAACTCGCATGATTTACACTGTTAGCCCACGTTTAGTCCAAGGATTTTATATGTTTTCCAAAGATGAAGTTACTATGTTGTATCTGAGCGGATACGTTCAAAAAGTATTATTTATTGTTTTTGGAAACACTGTATGAAAATGTTTGACGAATTAATGCAAGAATGGCGTAGCTTCACTTCCGTTAATCTAGTTGGTGAATACCTATAAATCGTCCCAATATAAATGAATCTCTAAATCTTTCCACAGGTTTTATCATCATCCTACGTACCTTTCCCCTGGCATACGGGGTTAATACCATGGTTATCGCCCAATACTTTGGGGCAAGTCAGAAACAGACCATGTCCCAATTCATATCTTTTGTACTTATTCTACAGGGCCTATATTCCAAATGTTAATGTCAGTGCAGAGAGGGTTCCTTTGTATTTCTTGGCACACATCTTGTTCCGAGTCACACACGCCAACATCTGACAGGAATGTTCTTTAAGGGTAGCCCTTCCCCGCACTCTGGTGTCCTCGTTTTCGGTAGAAGGCGTACAAAACGGCAGATAGATAATATTTATTGCGCCATTTCCTAACTCATTTTTGGGGACATTGGTTGGCTACAGTCGTGACTGCCGCTGTCAATTCTTGGCCAGTTGTGGGTCTGAGCAAGCATAGTGATGTCTGTGAGGATGAGGATAAGGAGTAGGAACTCATCATACAGTTTTACTGCTTTTTGAGGAAAATCAGACTGTAGCTTGGTTGTCTGTTACAACGTCACATGTGTTGTTGCCTTATTAAAATAAAGCAGGCGCATTGCTACGGCTTTCCAGGCATCCTGTTAGTTTCAGTCTCCTTCAACAATTAATTTTGTTACATGGTATGTCTGTTACCTTAATAGGTTCTAGTCGTTTCAGTCTGGAACCGCACGACCACTACGGTCGCAGGTTCGAATCCTGTGTCGGGCATGGATGTGTGTGATGTCCTTAGGTTAGTTAGGTTTAATTAGTTTTAAGTTCTAGGGGACTGATGACCTCAGATGTTAAGTCCCATAGTGCTCAGAGCCATTTGAATCACCTTAATACACAGGTGATACACCTAATTAAAATGTTACATAAGCAGGTAACATCTCTTAAGAGCTGACAACAAATCATGATAACAAGTTGTGGGTAATCTTTGATGTTACTGAGGGAAACAGGGGACTGAGTGATACAAGAACATTAGTTTGTTATAAAGTGAAACTGCTACATACTGTCCTGGTTGAAAAAGGAAGAAATTAATGAATATGTAGACAGTCCAGGGAACGGTGTGAAACTCTCTGTGGGAATAGATATTCACTTACATGTCCATGTTGACCCTTTCTTAAAAAATTCTTGATGGTTTTGGAAGATTTGGAATTTTATGATGTGGAGATACTAGTGAGAAATTGGTGTTGCATGTTGCTTTGGCTTGTGCGAAGTGATTTGGGCGTAGTGATACCATTCACATAAAAGGAACAGTGATATTGACTGCTGCCAGTTCCACTGCATGACAGCCTCTAACAAACAGTTCAGATGCAGTGCCTACACCCATACCATACGTAACATCTAGCCGAAAACTTTGGGAGCCATACACAGCCCCCATCTTTAAATAAAATAACCGTTCACGTAACTTTTGGCGACACAGTTTAGTTCACGTACCATCCAAATAATATGTGTGTGTGAGCGAGAGAGGGAAGAGCCGCAGACCAGTGACGAGTCCCCCCTGTCTGGACTCCAGGTGCAGCTGGAAACCAGCCCCAGCAGTGCATCCAGCTGGCAGCCGCCCCCCCCGCTCCCCCTTCCGCTACACCCGCAGCACACACCGCCGGCTGCCGCTGCGGGAGGCGGAGCGCCGCCAGCGCCGCCACTGCCGCGACACCACACTGCGGCTCTGCGCTGCGGAGCTGTCGGTGGAGCGGTGGCTGAGCACTTGTGTGCGGCCAACCACAGTGTGGTCGTTTTACAATCTCTATAATTTATAAACTTTAGCAGTTGTTACATTTTTTCCTGTTCGTCCCCGGACCTTGCATGTCTCCGACGGCTGATGGCGTCGCCCCGCCAAATCTACAGTGCAGCCCCACTTTTTAATTCCTCGGTTTATTGTGTTCTCGGGCTGGATGCCTCGCCGTCGCATTGATCAATGAGGTCCCCAAAATTCACCGTTATTCAACTGAAGACCACAGTGTAAAAGACACTGGGAGACTTTGAACTTGGTGGAAGTCACTGCGACTGGCTTCTCTGGTGGGGGACAGCGCATTCCACTCCTCCAGTGATGCAGAGTCCATTGCTTTCTGTACTCGCGGGGTCTTCAGGAGGCAGTGTAGTGCAATGCAGTGAACAAGGACTTCGTTTTGGTGACGCCGCCTGTCATGCAACAGGGAAGAAACATATTGAAGAAAAATACTTTGAAGAAAGAAAAAAAGGATTTTATATTTTGAGGCAGTCTCTGACTTAACTTGATGACAAGTCAACTGTCAACAATGTTATGAGGATCTTTAAAAACCAAGCATATGTATCCCAAAAACTATAAAACATATGAACAATAAGATTGCGTTGTATGTAATGTCCCATATATTTAATGGTTTGTTGAAAGTTCTGTCTTGTTAAATAAATCACAATATGAGAAGCTTTGAAGTTATTTTTATGTATTTGTTTGCAAAATACTACCTAAAATGGTTTTCTAATTACACAGCACGAAATTTGTTAAGAGCACTGTATGCGACATAACTTAGTTAACTGTTGCACATTTCTGTCCACGGTCACACTTCAGCAAAGTATTCAAGTAATATCCCCCACGCTGAAAACTTGCGAAACCTGTGCACAGTGAAATCTCTTTCGGAGGTAATATCAGAGATAATTTGTTACTAACAGGTGGCAATCTGAGCTTTGGCATCATCTGTTCATCTCTTTGTAAGCGTGAAAACCGTACATTATGAACAAAAAATTTTCAGCAGAACGTTGGAAGTTTACTTTACAGATGTGGTGGATGTAATTAAGATGAAAGACAATCTTTCATTGAAAACTTCCTGCAAATACAGCCACCACGTAGGCGAGCTAACTACAAATGAAATCACAGGTTAGAGGTGACAGATTCTGTAGCTGACATACCTCGCAATGGCAGCCCAAAATTGCTAACTACTGATGAAAATCTGCAGCTCATTGCAAGACTTTCATTAAACCACCCAAGAAATCTGCAAGAAGAGATTCTAAGCAACTACAGAAGTTCAAACAGAATGTTAAAAATATTACAGCGGAGGCCTACGCCGTTAACGACATGATCGTCATCAAAGAGGTGAATTCTGTGAGTTGCGGCAGGGTAAGTGACTATAACTTTTGCAAAACAATCATCTGGTCTGATGCAGCAAGTTTTCAGTCAAGTGGAAGATTTAACAACTAAAACTGAGTGTACTGGTCTTCTGAAAGTGTTGTTGAGGAGGTAATTGTTTCTGGAGGTTCGGTTTCATCTGGTATATGCAGCAAAGCAGTGAACAATGTCAACACTAAGGTTTGAGAAAACTGCATATCGAAACGAAACTGCGGTGCCACGTCTGTTTTTATGTTATTTAAACATACAGCATCAGTAAACATTGTACGTACACCCAGTGGACGAAAACTTTTAATCAGCTACATATAATAACTCAGCCTGACCGTTTCGGACTTTCTTTTCAGAGAGGAGCACAACAACGGATTTGAATTACTTCAGTCAGCTACCAGATAGCTTAAATTTTATTTACGGTAGTGGCGGCGTAGTGTGCTGATGTTGGAAATGAACGCTGAATGCTGGGAAGTATGTGACTTTCATATAAACACAAACCTTTTGTTATGAAATATTCGCTTTAAAATGATAATAATAGTAATTTGCTGAGCGGACGAGCGTAGCCCGTGGTCTCGCGGTATTGTTTCCGCTTCACGGGATAGATTACGGCAGGGTCAGGGATTTTCACCTGCCCCGAGATGACTTTAGAAAACTCGTGATTGTTAAATAAATAAATTCTGACCTCCCGCGGCGCGTTTTATTACAGCATAAGTATTACGTTAACATCGGTGTTAGTCGTATGACGTCAAGACAAGAACTAAACAATCATCATTGCAATTTCCATTTGCATCATTGATCGACCATTATTATGTTTGTTGTACACAGTTAAATTCATTTCATCTTATGTGAATCAGAAAGCCATGACGCATGCAGACAGAATCTTTTTGCAGCGTGATGGCCTTCACTTGGTGTGCAACAGCGGTCAACCTTCAGCTTGGTGGCAACGCCGAAGATGGAGCCGACATCTGTAACGGCGTTCTCCTTCGACATGGAACAGATACCAAAGAATCTTTTAAAAACACACCTGAAACTTTACAATCATAGATGTAGTTGTTTGAAGGGAACTGAGGGCTTATAATGAGTATATGAAAGAGCTGTGGTTAGGCAACCACAATTAAAATTTTAATTATTTACTAACCCAAGTCGTTTGGGAAATCCACCTGCCTACCTTGTTGTTGCTGCTTACTTATTATGTTACTGAACTCCTAATCCTAACAGTTTCGGTGGAGAAAGAACACAAATGAAAACTGTGTATGGAAATTGAACACAGGTTCTCTCCTGGCCAGCCAGAAGCCCTGTTCGCACTATACCTGCTGCGCTTTTGTCGAACAGATTTTACCCTATGGGCACGAAGGCACTGTCCAAAGATTGTGTTTCCACACCACAGTAGCAACGCTCATCAATACTTCAGACACCACGCACTGTCTCAGGCTCCTTGCCTTAAATTTGCTTCGGAAAACTTAGTTGTGCGATATCATGTTGATTCTCAGGTCGCGTGAAGGATTGTTGTGACTTCTGCGTTGCTCTGTAACTAATGATTAATGACCGGGAATCTTGTTACCAGTACTAACGATAGACTGGCTCTACAAATGATTAAGGAATGTGTGTGAATTAACTCAACTTTCTACATCCTAGGAATGAAAGTTTTATGAGGCCTGATGTACAGAATGTAATGAAATGAGTGGATGGCGATTTCATGAAATTTGACTCATTTATACTGTCTGTCAGCAGTACAAATCTTCCAGAACATGTTAAGGCTGGTTTCCTCAGCCTCAACATGCGGCCCTTATTTTCCTAACCCAGTGCACTGTTTTATGTGCCAGCACTTTGGGCACACCAACTCAGGTTGTAAGGCAGCTCTGGGTTCCTCTGCCATTTTCCCAGATCATGTCCTTAAGGTCCTACTGCCTTGTCTGTTCCAAGTTCCTGAGTGTTGTTCACTTTCTTCAATGTTTGTACCCTACAAATAAAGGAACACAGGGTGCCCTCCTCCATCTACAATGACTGGTGAAGAAGGCATCATTCTGCTGGGCACCATGACACATGGGTTTTGCAGGGAACAAAAGGGTGGATCTAGCAGTGAAGGTGGCAAGTTGTAATCCTCAGTTATTTCAGTGCGTCATCCCTCTCCAAGCTAGCACCACACTGTTGAGGTACAAAGTCATGCAAACGTCATGCGTTGATGAGAAAATGAGTGGCTGGAAGTGACCAACAATAAGCTCTGCATAGTAAAGCCCACAAGTCAGCCGTCTGCAGCTCGTGGTCGAGCGGTAGTGTTCTCGCTTCCCGCATCCGCGTTCCCGGGTTTGATTCCGGGGCAGGGTTGGGGATTTTCTCTGCCTCGTGATGACTGGGTGTTGTGTGATGTCCTTAGGTTAGTTAGGTTTAAGTAGTTCTAAGTTCTAGGGGACTGATGACCATAGTGCTCAGAGCCATTTGAACCAATTTTTTTGAACAAGTCAGCCATGGCATACGTCCTCCCAGCCACACTGACAAGACGAGGTCCTTCTTACTCGCCTTCACATAATTCACAGCCCGATGATGCATGGCTTCTTATTCTGGCGAGAGGAACCTCCAACTTGTGGTTCTTGTGGCGTACAAATCACTGTGTGCCATATTTTATTGGACTGTGTTTTATTCCCAACCAGTGGACCACAACGAATTTGCTGATGAATGTAGCCTCTGTTTTCAGTAACTTCCAAACAAATGTGGCTCAAGTTTTAAAGTTTTGTGAATTGTCCAACATTTTTCCCAAGATTTTAGGAAGATGGTTCTAATGTGTCAACAGGGTGAATGGCTCACCCAAGTTTTTGTAAGTGGTCAGCCACTAACATTTCCCTGTGTTTTTCTTTTAGCTCTTCTGTGTTTTGTTTTCTCTGTGTTTTAAGTTAATGTATAGTTACAGCCCCTCTTTCTAAATTGTTTTGGAGCTTGTGAGATAGAGTGACTGTGTGGTCACTTAGAGTGCATAAGTGTGCAACAGATTTAAAGTTTATCTCCACCTCAATTTTTTAATGAATGTAAGGGCGCTAATGACCTCGCCGTTGGCCACCTGTAATATCCATACACACATACAACTCATTTTTCTAAGTTCACACTTCCACAGTCTCTTGCTATGATTACCACTGAGCAGTCTAATTGATTAATATATTAATTCTCCTTTTAACAAAATGATCTTCACCTCTTCTGAGTTGAAGAAAAGAAATGTGTCCATTGCTGTGATACAGAATAGTGTCTAGTACAATTGTAATGATGTCACCATTATACGAGGGTGGTTTCAAAAGCTCTGGAAATGACCACGAGAGGTCAGCACTGGCACAGCAAGTTGTTCACATGATATTCATTGGACTGTTGCCTGTAAACACATGCCATGTCAGTGCTCTTGGAAGAGAGATGCGGCGGTGAAATGGCTCTGTTGTTACCATGTAGTGACTTGTGAAGATGGAAAAAAAATTGAGATTCTAGCAGTGATTAAATACTTCATAAAGAGGGGTATGAAAGCAAAGGACATTCATGCTGATTTCCAGAATACACTCGGGTACTCTGCTCCTTCATATTCAACTGTTGCTAAGTGGGCAAATGAATTTAAATTTGGTTGGGAGAGCTTAGATGATGATCTACACAGTGGTCGGCCAAAATGTGTCACTACTCCAGAAATCATTGCAAAAGTGCACAAAATGGTCACAGAGGATCGTTGATTGAAAGTGCATGAAATTGCTCACACTTGCCAGGTGTCATCCAAAAGCATATATCACATTTTAACTGAAGAATTAGAAATGAAAAAGTTGTCTGTATGATGGGTGCCACGACTCTTGATCTGGATCAAAAACGAATGATGATGGACACAACGGTTCAATGTTTGGATCGTTTTAGGAGAAACGATCAAGATATTTTGCGCCAGTTTGTGACGACAGATGAAACGTGGGAGCACTACTATACCCCAGAGACAAAACAAAACATGCTGATTCTCCACCACCAAAGAAATAAAAGACAATTCCTTTTGCAGGGAAGGTCATGGCATCGGTGTTCTGGGAT
Source organism: Schistocerca piceifrons (assembly GCF_021461385.2). Lineage (NCBI taxonomy): Eukaryota > Metazoa > Arthropoda > Insecta > Orthoptera > Acrididae > Schistocerca > Schistocerca piceifrons. Next base: position 566,840,267 of record NC_060143.1, read on the forward strand.
GCAAAGGGGATTCTGTTTGTAGATTATCTCCCCACTGGGCAAACAATTACTGGAGAATACTGTGCTAACCTCCTCGGCAAATTGCAACAAAAGATACACAGAAAAAGGCCAGGTTTAGTAAGGAAGAATGTCATCTTCCATAAAGACAATGCGCGCCCGCACACATGTACCATTGCCATGGCAAAGTTACATGAACTAAGGTATGAACTGCCTCTTTGCAGAAGATATATTGTAAAATACTTTTACATAAATAAACATAGCTGTCTGACACACATGTAACACATGCACCCAGAATCACAGATGGGACGATTCAGATAGTTGAAGAGTGAAAAATTTGATATTGGCTCAAAGAAACAGAAGAATATAGACATATGTTAATTTTTCCTTTCGTACATCTCTCTGTTGGCACAGGCTTGTTTATATTGCATCTTTGCCCTGAACAGTGTTCCAATAATTATTAAATGTGTATACTTTATGGTTATACCAAAGTAAGATCTTCCCCCAACTGAATATTGGCATTGTCCATGATTACTGGATGACAGTATATAGTAGTGGTGCATTCTACAAACATACACAACATAAATAGCCAAATTTCATTTGAAAGTACCACTTAAACTACTTTTTGGCATTTCTGGGGATCAAATCCCTTTATTTGTGACCAAGTTTCTATCTTAAATTTATCTCCTGCACTTGTCAGCTTTATTTATGTTACAATTAATTTACATGAAATTTAAAAAAATTTAAAAGCTTGGTTTATGGGGGGCCATGACGCAACATTTGAATTAGAGTGTTTTGCACCATTGTTGAGGCATAACCACCACCCCTAGTTTGTGCAGCAGTATCTCCACATGCTAAGCAAAGTTCTTTGTGGTTGAGCCTTGTGGTACCATCAGTGCAACTACAGAGAACAGTTGAGCCCCAAGTCTAAATCTTTACAGACAATGATGAACTGCATGTCATTATATATTGTGTCCAGAAGGTATTACTGTAGGTTAATGCATGTTGATGTGTGTTTAGTTGTAAAGTTTGATCCTGCAATGGAAAAGCCACAAAGTTCTGCCATTGTTACATAGGCCACGTCATCCATCACATATTTCCGTGTCCAAAAGGCCATCCCCTATGACATAGAGAGCTCACCATATTCCAGGTATGTCCATAAATTACTTACTTTAATTCCTCCTCCGTAGTAAAGTTCGGTGTCCAGTGCCACTACAAAGGGCATTTACTTGTAGAATGTTTTCATAATTTTTTGTAGATATGTGCAAGTCTGATCACTGCTCCACACGAGTGGATATTCTTCATTTAACACATGCTAAACCTATGATGTGTCAACAGTTTTTCTGAAAGTTTCTTTTCATTTCAAATATGTAAAATATCATTTTCATATACAGTTTTCCTTACACGTCTTTGTACATGTGCATAAAATTTTATGTGACTTACATAAAGATATTAAAACATAACATTAATCTGCTCTATCTAACTGCACACAAATGCCATTTTTTTATTAGCTGACATGTGAGGTCTAATATATTTCACTTATATACAAGTTTACACATAAATTTGTTGCATCATTTTCCATGTTTGCATAACAATATTTAAACAGAAATGAATAACATATAAAAAGTTGTTTTCACCTTCAAAATTCATAAGGAAACATTTCAGTGACAAGCTGTTTCACACTAATTCTCATCAATGATGAATCATTTATGTCTACAACTGTTATGATGAGCTAGTACTCACTTTAACTTTTAAACTCATGACATAATCTTAGTTTACATGAATAATTTGCAAAACATGTTACACGTCAAGACTGAAAAACCAGTACATGTTTGCAATCAGATGATATGCATGAACTACTACCAATACCATCATCTCATTTAACTCAAGCATTTGTAATTAAAGATTGCAAAAAAAAGGAACAGAGAACTTCATTCTCATGTTTCCAGCACAAGCAATCCAGGAGATGGTCAATGAATCTACCGGGAGTTATGGTAAGGAATGGAATGAAGCATCTCCTGCTGAAATCTATTATTTACACATCACACAATATTTGAGCAAATTCTCTGCGAATGCTTCCTTGTGTTTTACAAAAAACTATTTACTCAGTGCTTGGAGTACTATAGTTAAAATTTTAACATTGTTGTGTCATACAAGTTTATTAAAGTCATTTGCTTAAAAGTACCATAATAATTATACTTCATTGTACCTAATTTATACTTTTCACCACAGGATGCAGCTCCCATGTACTATAATATGTATATGTGTAAATATTTTGCTACGGAAGTTGTGCCAAAAGAAGCATCAGTGGAAGGACATACAGGTAAGCCATGATCATGGGTAATTGTGTCTGGAACATAGTTGGCGTTCATATTTGTTACTTGCATTCTTCAATGTACATTCTGACTTCCTATTTTATCCTCGACATGACCTCAACTTCATTTCACAACATTCTCTATACTAGAACTCCTTAATATTCACACACACCATTCAAACACATATTTATATGTAAATAATAGCTCATATCATGGTTTGGCCTGCTTATTTTGGTATCAGCATTATCCCCTGCAAAAAAACTTAATATTAACTTATAAACTAAGTATGTAGTTGCTCCAAGGCCAACCAACATATCACACTTATATAACATATATATTTTCATTTGGTATGCAGATGGTTTTAGTTCATTATTTTGCTCACTAGTTCTCAGAATTCAACCCTTTTTTGTGAGATAGCAAATATCAACAGCCTGTCTGTTGTTTTGAGTTACCTTCTCCATCTCTTCCATATTTGTAAAATGAGTGCACATGAAACTAGTAGGTGTCTTTCTAGGTGAGGCACAATGTCATTATCACCTCGCACAGCTTATTCAGAATGTGAGCATATCCCAAGAGTTATTCATTCTTTCATGGTATATACAGATTTCCTATACTATAGTGCTCAATTTATTTTGTGTACAGCTATAACATAGATTTTTGTGTACATATTGCAAATAGTAATCTCGTGTGTAAAGTTCCCATTGTTATTCATTTTCTGTCCTTCCATGTAAATCTCTTTTCTTATATTAATTTTGTTCTTATAATATAGGCCTTGGTATTTATTTTAGTAATCAATTTGTATTCGTAAGCTTTTGGGTATATTCTACTTGGTATACAAATACTAATGTTAGCTGAGCTTCTGGCATGTTGAGCAGCATGTTGAATTCATTTTGTGCCAAGGACACTGTCCTGTGATGCATATTTCTACAATGCTTGTGCACTGCATCTCATCATAATGCTAGATCATTTATTTCTCCCCACCACATTTATCAATTTGTGGTTGGAAGGTGTATGTGTTTTAGTTGTGACTTAGCTTCATGGCAATCAAATTCAGCTTGTTACTGATTTTCACAACATCCTTTTGTCAGCAAACAAAACTATAAATAACTAACAACTTATCTCATTTCTGTTTACACACATATACACACATCAAAAAAAGTTTTGCAGCACCTCGGTTCTGAGAGTTCTGGATCCTGTACAGAAAATTGGAATAGATATCAACATAAACACCATGTCTGCCCTGTTTATTGCTCTTGAAAGCCACACATTGCATGTTGTACCACCATAGAGTGAGACCTTCAGAGTTGGTGGTCCAGATTGGTGTATACACCGGTAACTCTAATACCCAGTAGCATGTCCTCATGCATTGATACAGGCCTGTATTCATCATGGTATACTATCCACTAGTTCATCAAGGCACTGTTGGTCCAGATTGTCCCACTCTTCAATGGCGATTTGGCGCAGATCCCTCAGAGTGGTTGGTAGATAAAGTCATCCATAAACAACCCTTTTCAGTCTATGTTTGCTAGGGTTCACGTCAGGAGAACATGCTGGCCACTCTAGTTGAGCAATGTCGTTATCCTGAAGGTACTCATTCAGAAGATGTGCATGATGGGGTTGCGAGCTGTCATCAGCGAAGACGAACGCCTCACCAATATGCTGCCAATATGGTTGCACTATCAGTTGGAGGATGACATTCACATATCACACAACCATTTCTGTGTCTTTCATGACCACCAGCGGCATATGTTGGCCCCACATAATGCCACCCCAAAACAGCAGGGAACGTTCACCTTGCCACACTCACTGGAAATTGTGTTTATGGCATTCAGTCTGACCGGGTTGCCTCCAAACACGTCTCCAATGATTGTGTGTTTGAAGGCATATGCAACACTCATAAGAGAATATGATGCCAATCCTAAGGGGTCCATTCGGCATGTTGTTGGGCCCATCTGTGCCACACTGCATGGTGTCATGGTTGCAAAGAATGACAACCGGAGTGAAGTTGTTTATCATGCAGCCTATTGTGCGCAGTCTGAGTCATGACACGACATCCTGTGGCTGCACAAAAAGCATTTTTCAACATGGTGGCATTGCTGTCAGGGCTTGTTCAAGCCGTAATCCATCAGTAGTAGTCATTCATTGCAGTGTAGCCCTTGGGGGGCCTGAGCGAGGCATGTCTTCGACAGTCCCTGTCTCTCTGTATATCCTCCATGTCCATACATTATCATTTGGTTCACTCTGAGATGTCTGGGCACTTCCCTTGTTGAGAGCCTTACCTGGCACAAAGTAACAATGTGGACACGATCAAACCACTGTATTGACCATCTAGGCATGGTTGAATTACAGACAACACGAGTCATGTACCTCCTTCCTGGTGGAATGACTGGAACTGATCGGCTGTCGGACTCCCTCCATTTAATAGGTGCTGCTCATGCATGGTTGTTTACATCTTTGGGCTGGTTTAATGGCAACTCTGAACAGTCCAAGGGGCTGTGTCTGTGATACAATACCCACAGTCAATGTCTATCTTCAGGAGTTCTGGGTTGGTTGGTTTTCGGGAAGGAGACCAGACAGCGTGGTCATCGGTCTCATCGGATTAGGGAAGGATGGGGAAGGAAGTCGGCCGTGCCCTTTCAGAGGAACCATCCCAGCATTTGCCTGGAGTGATTTAGGGAAATCACGGAAAACCTAAATCAGGATGGCCGGACGCGGGATTGAACCGTCGTCCTCCCGAATGCGAGTCCAGTGTCTTACCACTGCGCCACCTCGCTCGGTCAGGAGTTCTGGGAACCGGGCTGATGCAAAACATTTTTTTATTTTTTTTGATATGTGTAAATAACAAGAGAGAAACTTATCCTAAAACTAAGTGAACATCTTTCATAATTTATGGTGAAATATGTTTACTATACCTAAGCATAACCACTTCATGAGTTGGTTTAACCAATTGTTAAACCCATTCAGTGTATAAATTCGTTCAGATCCTTGTGTGGATAAAGGTCCTTGCCCATTCCATTTATAGGGTAAACTAGTCTATATGAGGACTGGATGAGGGACTTATGTAATTACAAATGGGCCAGAGTATAATGGTTACTATTTGTGATTAAGTTTTCCATGTTCGGTAGATGTGGGTGCATTTCAAACAATGCTTCTTGTCCTCTATGGAATTACACAATGCACCCTAATCTATTGTCGTAAGACTTTTTTCTCTGCCTGGCTTTATCTCCTAGATTAATCAAGACATGGAGGATTTTTTCCCCCAAATGACATACCTGCCTTAGGTACTTGAGGCAGTGGTTTTTTGCACTTGTCCATTTCTCACTTCTCAAGCATTAATTCAGTTGCGACTCTTCAAGATTTCCTGGTGGATAAGTTGTCAATAGTCTTAACAAGTTTGCTGCCAGATGACATGCAAATTCTACAACATTTCAACCACCTGAAGATGTCAGACAGTTGCAAATCCGTGAAGACTATTTACACTAAAGCCTGTTGAAGTATGTGGCAAGTTATTAATGATTTGCTGAAATGGTAAGATGAACTTGACCCATTTTGTATGTTTCTGTGGTGTGCAGCAGTGTATAAATTTATCAAATACATAAACACCCTTCCTGTGGAGCTTGCTTCAGGATGGAATTGTGATAACAGTATGTGTTTTATTTTGTTTGTGGTCATGAATTCCTTCCACTCTCTCTGAAGTATAATGGATATCAGTTAACAGTATCTGTGGCCTCTCTACTCTTGATAGATAGTCATCTGCAATTCTTCTAATAATAGAACTGGTGATCACTGAACACACTGCATACAACTTAATGTACTTGGGAAAAACTTCATAAGGGAAATACATACTTAAAACTCCCTTTTGAAATTGAATGAAGACCAGCAGCATCCAATGATACTGATTCTAAAAGTATTATGGAACTACTGGATGTAGTTCAATTAAATTTGATTCATTGGAGTGTTTGGTCTTTTTTTACAAGCATTCAACATGTGAACCATGAGTGACTCAGCAGGCATCAATACAGTAATTGAATTCTAGCCATACCCGTCCCAGCATGGCATTGTTGCCTGTGGCAGGCGCTTCCCACATTCTCAACCGGAGCTCTGCTACATCACGTGGTAGAGACGGTACATACACCAGATCTTTAACGTGTCCCATAGAAGAAAGTCACACAGAGTGAGATCTGGTGATCAGGGAGGCCATTTCCCCCTTCTGTAGCATGGGCGAACCATTGATGTGGCAGCTTCATGTTGAGGTACCACGCGCTTCATGATGAAAATCGAGTGGAGCACCATCTTGCTGAAAGATGAACAGAGAGCCCGATTGAATGTGAGGCATCAGTCATTGAGGCAACACGTTTTTGTCGAACTCCAGCACACAGAAAGCTCGCTCCACACCTGAACTTACCATGTTTGCGACTAGCGCTGACTATTGGAGAGTTACCAAACTACACTGTGGCAATATACATGGAAAAAAAAAAGAAAAAACCTTTCAGGGTTTCTCTTCAAAATGACATAAGAATGATATCTGTACATTGTTTGGTTCTTGTGCAATCAATAATTGGAAGTGTTCCTCGACTTTATGTACACCCCAATATTTGCATTGAGAAGAGCTTCTTCTTTGTTTTCAAAGTCTGTTTGACATTGTTTGGTCCTTTTTCATGGGTTATTCCTTCTCAACAAGTGTAACAGGGCATCTCTGTTTGTCAACCGGTCAGTAATAAATTTTCTAAAGATAGACACTAAGCCCAAATAAGCTTTGAGTTGTTTCTTGTCCTGAGGGATGGGAAAATGTCTGATTGCATCTAGTTTCCACAAATTTGGCAAAATACCTCGGGGTGATACGATGCGTCCTAGGAATTTTACCTTTTCCTTCTCAGATCCAAAATTCCTTAAATTTGCTGTAATACCACAATCTGAGAATCAGTATAGTTCTTGTCCCAAATGTCATAAATGCTCTCCCCAGGTAGGTGTTGCTATTAGCAAGTCATCCACAGAGACACTGACTTCATTAAGTTATTCTGGACCTAAAACTTATTCTAACATGGAAATGAGGACACCTGTGCTCACATCTAATTTGAAAGGCAAGACACAAAATTCATAGCTTCTGCCTCCATGTTCAAAGGCTGGTACTTCTTACTGCCTTCACGGAATGTTATCTGCCAATATGATTCCTTTAAAGGCATGATAAGGCATTGGTTTTTCTGAACCTGTAGTAATTGTTTTTCTGAGTTGCTGGTACATGTCCTAACAGGAACAATTATCTTTATGTTCCCTGCTTTGAGTACAAACCTGACACTACCATTGGATTTGGCTATAGCTATAATAGGATGGCAAATTTGTGCATTGTGTGACACCCCAATCTATCACCCCATTTCCTTCCTCACTGCCTCCTTCCTGGGCCAGGGTATGGGATATGATGAAAGACAGAATGTTTTGTATGGGTAAATGTCCGTTTTATAGGTGCAATGTTTTATGATTACTGGGCATGTTTGAAGTGCATGTGCATATCAAAGTGCTAATTCCTGTAGTTCCTCTTTCTCATCTTCCAACAAACAAACTAATTCATTTACCTTTGCTTGTACTAGTCCTAGATCCATACTTCTTCAGTGTAGTGGTTCATCTTTTGTGCATTGTGGAACAATACACCCAAATAAGACGACTGGACTCTAATGTCTGTATCTGGCACAGGTTTGTTTTCTATTTTACTTGTTCTGATGAAATCCACTGGTAGCCTTTGCTCGTTAATTATAGAGAAACACTTTCCCACCCTATGTGACTCTGTACCTTGTAGTGTCAGAAGGTATCCATACTAATAAGACAATTAACTACAAGCTTTTACCACTAGAAAAATGCATTTTAAAGAAATTTTTTGCTTATAATTGGTACTAATGCTTGAAGCTTCACCCCTTTGGATTTGTTCTCTACTGCAGTCAAGATATGACAGTTCTGCACAGGGAAGGCTAGTATGTGTGTTCACTTTTGGAATTTGTTAAAGAAACCTTTTGAGATTGGATTTGTCAATGTACCTGTATCCAGTGCTATCAGCTATCCTGACATTTATTAGCACCTGTGCAGACTCCCTTCTGCTCCCAGTATGCCCACTGTGAACTGTTTTAGATTTCCAGATTAGTCTGGAGAGGGGGGGGAGGGGCTGTAATCTGTTCATCTTTGGTAACCTCCACCATATGCACAGTGCTGTCTTAACTTGTAACTTTGCCAATTTGTGTCTTGCTATGACTGTGAATTAAATTCTCTTTGACCATGATCTCCACCCGATACATAATTGCTGTTCGACTGGTTGTAGCTACCAGGAGGAGGACTGCTTGGCAGTCAACCATTGATCAGCTCTTGCCAATTATTGTATTGATTATTACCGCACACTGGGGTTACATTTTGAATCTGTTGCTCGAAACCTCTCTGTTCCGTATATCCTGGTCTGTTGCAATTATGGTTGCGGTTTCCTTTAAAACCTCATTTGTGTCCTTGGTTTCCCCAGTTACCATAGTTACCTTCTGTGCGATTATCATTATGCATGTGGTATGGATGCCAACATTTTGGTTGCTTCCACCATTACTATTTTGCAGAACACTATTTCATGGATGTTACCTTTGCATATGTTATTGAATGGGATTGCAACTTAACTTCTTCGTAAATCAGATCACTCAAATCCAGAATGAATAAAAAGTACTCTACATCATTCTCAGGTATTATGATTAATTTTTCCTTGAGATGTGCTGGTAAACGGCTGAGTATTTTTAGTTTGTCCACATGAGATACTGGATTTTTCCAAACCTGTTTTTGTTTAGATATTTTCCAAAATACTTCCATAGTCATCCCGCATGTTTACCATTGTAAGTTGCTGTGATAACCCTCTATTGCATGACATTTTTCAGGAAACCAGTATGAGTTCCAAAATTTAACTGCAACAACATGCAAGTACAGACAATCACTGGGATCTCACTGCAATATGAGTTGACTGCATATCATGCGTTTTCAGTTGTATAAGAAACCATCTGTTCCTTACTGTGAGTAAGAATGAACATCTTTACACAAATTAGTTAGCAGGTTACCATGTTAAAAAAGGCCACTGCTGTAGTACAATGAAGTAACTTTCATATCTCTGTCCACAGCTCCAGGGTAGTGACAGGATTATTCCACTTGATAATTAATTGTTCATCATTCATTCACATGAGCAGCCCCAGTGGACTGCATGCCACTACATTTAGAGTTCTCCATCCATCTCTGTCTTGTGCTATCTGTCTCCAGTTTCCCGTGACTCCCAGCTGCAAAAAGGCTTCTCTCATTCCATTGATCCACATCTTTCTAGGTCTTCCCAATGGTCTGCTGTCTGATGTGATCAAGTCCATGGTGATTTTAGGCCTCCTTGTGGCCTCCATTCTAACTACATGTCCAGCCCATTGCAGTCTTTTGCTTCTCATCACTCTCAAGATGCTAGGCTCCTCATACAGCTCTTCTAATTCAGTGTTATGGCATCTTCTCCATTCTCTAGTAGCCTGATCATGGATGGGTCCAAATATTTTCCTGAGAATCTTCCTTTCAAATGTAAGCAGTTGATTAAGGTCTTGTTTTCGAGTGCTCCAGGTTTGAGAACCATAAAGTACTACTGGCATTATTAATGTCTTATACAACCATAGCTTTAGTTGTTGAGAGACACTTCTACATTTCAATATAGGGTCTAGAGAGTGATAGCATCTGTTTCCCGCCTGCAGTCATGCTTTTATCTCTGCTTCAGTTGATGTTACTTCTGTAAAAATTGATCCAAGATATTTGAACTCTTTCACATGTTTACACCTGGTGCTGTTCACAATTAAATCTTGAGAGTTTTGCATCTTTGTTCCTATTGTCATAAACTCAGTCTTTTCAGAGCTAATCTGTAGACCAATCCTAGCAGCCAATAACTTCAAGGTGTGGTTACTTCTCTTCAGATCTTCTTGTGTGAATGCTAATAGTACATTGTTGTCTGCATAGTCCAGATACGTAATGTGTTCATTGCCAATCTGAATGCTCTGGAAGATTTCCTTATTGAAATCCCACATTACCTTCTAAGTGCCAGGTTGAAGAGGACAGGTGATAGCCCATCTCCTTGTCGTAATCTTGTTACAACTTAGAAGCTTTCTGTCATTTTATTGGCTGTCTTAACCTTAAGTTTTGTGTCATTTAGGCATACCTCTACCAGTCTGACAAATTTATTTTGTATAGGCTTCTGATTTTCCAGGCCCTTAGTTGTATTTCCTTCCATAGTCCTTGTTCATGCTTAGGCATTTTACAGAGATCAGTCCTATCCGAGGCTCTTCTGTGATGCTCGTACCAGTGATTATTCTTTCCAGGTCGGGTTGGTAGCTCATCACCAACCCCCAACCTGGAGGACCAGGACTGTTCATTCGGAGTTTTCTCCCATAGAAATGTTGGCTTCTCCACGCCTACAGAGGTCTTTTCTGCTCTTTTTTACATATACCAGGGAATGACAGGAAAAGGAAATGGTGAGGACAGGTTTGGGATAGGAAAGGGGAGTGATAGGTTGTTGTGGGACACACTTTGTCTGGCTCCTCCCCTTTGGCCTGTCCCTCCAGATCTGGAGCACGAAAACCTCCTTCCCTGCATGGACAGTGCTATGTTAAGGTAGTGTCCCCTGAGGAGGTCTTGAATATTGAGTTAGGTAACTAATGCCAGATCTCATGGAACAACCTGTCTAGATCGCCATTACGTATATGAATGGTTGCCATAAGATTGTGATGACTGTTAAGGGGATAGTGTGACATGACACATGAGAATATATTTCATAGTACCAGAATAGAAAGATAGCATATACCACTGTAGTGTGCACAACAAGTACTTTTCCCAAATGAATGTGAAATAGCAGTCACTTAACTATTCACAGTGGAAGAGGCAAAACAACAATCAGGAGGAATATTATCTTGAATTATTTTGAATATAAGTTCCCCAGTATTTTAATTAAAGAAACAGGAAATGATTCACTGTGGCTACTATCATCAAGTATTTTATGTTATATTTACTAACTTAAGACATATGTCCAGAAAGTAAGTACCATTTTGGAAATAAAAATTCATAAATTGTTTTTTAAACCAAAATTTATTTTTGCAGAAAAGAGCAGTTCTTAAACTATTTTTCTGTGTAGTTGCAACCATTATCTATACATTTTTCATAGTAGGAAACCAACTTTTCTTGATCTTCTTCCCAGAAGATGCTGCCAATGAAGATAGTCACTGCTGAACACTATTTTTTGTGTCGTCGTCACTGTCGAAGTACCTTCCTCCAAAATCATGCTTCAAGTTGAGGAAGAAGTGGTGGTCAGAAGGTGTAGGATTGGGGCTGTGACAGAACTGCTCCCAACAACATCATTAAAGATTTTGAGTGACACCAGCAGAATGAGGACATGCATTATCAAGAAGCAACACACTGGATTGACTGTGCATTCAGTGCCTTTTGTTTTGAATTCCATGCTGAAGTTTTCTCAATGGTTCACAGTATTGTACCACATTGATGGTTTCATCCCTGACAAGGAACTCAACAGGCAGAATACCCTGTCTGTCCCAGAACACAGTGCACATGACTTTTTGTGCTGATAACATTGTTTTGAATTGTTATTTTGGGGGGATCGTGAGTGCCTCCATTCCATCGACTGTTGGTTTGGGGCTGGAGTAGCATGACAAACCCAAATTTCATCACCAATTGCAATTCTGTTTAAGAATTCATTTTCCTCATTACTTCATCAGGTAAGGGATGTCAAAGAACTGCCAAGTTGTTTCATGTTGTGGATACCCGTAAGCATTTTCAGAAGCTGACGGGAACACAATCTGTGAAAATTTATGTGGTTTGTGACAATCTCATGCTAAACAGTTCTTGAAATTTGTAACAACTCACCAAAAAGCCTTCTTATTGTGAACTGCCTGTTTTCACGAATTTTCTCATTCACTTTCTCAACCAAATCTTCAGAACAACAGAAGGCCAATATCTTCATGCTTTGTGATTAATGTTAGTTTCCATCATTGAATTGTCTCACTCACTTTCTCACCATTTCATCAGTTCTTAGATTCTCATCATAAATCTCTACATGTTGACAATGAATTTCAGCTTAATGTTCTGTGCATTACAAATCCGTATTAAGAAATGCACTTCACAGTCACTGGGTTCAGAGATAAACTTTTGAACACTCATAAATAAATAGCGAACTGCAACACTAGTGATGCAGTGCCAGTAGAACGAAATGGTACCTACTTCCCAGACATGGCTCATACATGAAACCTAACTTTTCATTCTTAGTGATATACTTAGAATGAAATGAAATGATCAATGGCATCGTTGGCTGGGAGGCCCCATTCAATGGAGTTCAGCTGCTGTATTGCAAGTCCTCTTTAGGTGATGCCACATTAGCAACTTGAGAGTCAATGATGATGAAAATGATGATGAAAGACACACTACACCCAGTCCCCCTGCCAGGAATTGAACCCGTGCTCCCTGTGTAGTAGGCGGTAACGCTACCACTATGTGAAGGAGGCAGACATACATAGCATGATGAAAAAGTATACTACAACTCGTAGCCTACTAGCTGCAGCTAAGCCCAGAGGAGAGGGCTGTCATCATTTTATCCTTAATGATCAAGAAGTACATTGTGCAAAATGCATCAAAATCATCCACAAAATAATAGTTCAGGGCTCAGCAATCTTACATTAGTACAAGATAAATATATAAAAATAACATGCATTTTCAGTAACTAGAGCAGAGCAGTTAGTGCCTCATCATTAGTTTCAGATGAACCATTATTACTAACTCTTATTCATCCTATGATACTGAAAGTACCCACCATATAGTGGAGGTATAAGCTGCAGACAGGCACACCAAAAAAAATGTCACAAATAAATAAAGTTTTTAGCTATTAAGGCCTTCATCAACAATAGATGTGCCTATCTGCGACTCAGCGTCCCTGCTACATGGTGGGTAGCAACTTTCCTTCTCATAATATTGTTACATTCCATCCTGGATTTTCCATTGTTTGATAGTGAAGGTACGATAAATGTGTAGCTCACACATATGGAATGGTTTGTGCCCTACCATCACGTAAGTTAGTGTAAGATTCAGTGTTACCTTTTGTGCACTGCTTCTAAGGAACTGTTGGTATAACTTCTATGCATTTACTGCTTTTCAAGTGCCTTCTCTTAATAAACTGATTAAGTCATTGGTACTACCAATTTAATGTATAGCTTAACTCCTTAGTCAGTGATTTCTGTCATATTCCAGTCCTCATTGAATATTTTCATGGTTTCTCTGTTTACACCAATCAGACCTAGCTGCAATGTCCTACATTTCCATGCTGTAATGAACATCCACCTGAGGCCAGTAGCTTCATGCTTAATAAATTAGGTGATCATTGATGGATTAGAGATATCATTTGAAAAGTGTAGTGCATTCGTCAGACAAATATACAGCAAGAAATTTTGTCACAATTTGTGTTGGTGGCTTACTTTGTTTCATTTATTAGATAACTGGATCATAGTTGTATCTGTTATAAATGTTTTCATTCTAGTTTGACTAGGCAGTGTGGGGAAGCATTTGCAACTGAAAAGCGCCCAATTGTCTGCTGAGGTAGCCTGCACAAAGTACACTTCCCAGTGCAGGCTCGCACTCACTATAGAGGCAGTAGTGCGTATACTCACACTTGGTCTAATTCATGCAAACTCTCAGGCATTGTCCTGCTTCAGGTAGCAAAATATGGATCTATGAACATGAATAGGGTCAGTCCATGTGATGGTGGAATGTATCTGCACCCTATGTCTTGTTATGAGCATTTCACTAAGAGGCAATGGAATGTTTTTACAAAACCATTTTATTTGGTTGATAAGAAGTTACAGTAAGTAGTACCCCCATCATTGCAAGTAACTGGAACTTTTCTAGTACTTGCTTTAATACTGTGTTGGTTTGGAGGATCAGTACTGTTGTGTTAATGTGGGAATCACACAGTGCCCATCACCAGGCCTTAGGGTTTGGCACCAGAGGACTGGATATGAGTGTTCAGCACAGAAAAACACAGTTGGTCTCTTCCTGAAAGAGGTGCCATCTGACCCTCATCAGTGCAGCTGCACAGCGTGGCGTTTATCTAAACATGCAGCAGATGGCCGTCCTGCAAGGGGGGTCGAACGAGGGTACTGCAAGCCCATAGCATGGACCAACCTACAGGCTACCTGGTGTTCTGGGTACATAGGGTCTCTTCATAGTTTCAAAATTCTTCCAATGAAGTAGGAGAGGAATGGTGAGTGGCACTTAAGACTGATTGCATCAGTAAGGGGTACAGCAATGAGCTTCTGGTATATTAACGCACAGAAATTTTAATAGTTGTAGGTTCTTAAGAAAAAAGCAGACAGCATTTATTAGCAGCATATAGTGTGAGGCTATGGTGCAATGTGCCTCTTATCATGACACAAGAATGTGTGGCTCAGCTCCACTCACTGACACACACCCATTGCAAGCGGTCCACAGCTGCATTCTATCTTTCAATGATGAAGAAAACGTTTGTAATAGCACGGTTAACTGAGGTTGTTACCCTCAGATAAGATTACCAGGAACCACACTTGTTCATGGTAACATGAAAAAATTGTTTACCAAATTCTCCAGCACAGTTGTGCATAAAAGTATAAAATCAATGTGCAATAGTCTTAAAGGAGTAATAGTTATTGCTATCTGCGATGTCATGGTGAAACGTACAAATGTCTCCTTTCTGGATATTCAGTGTTCATCCACCTGGTATCTGTAATAGATTGTTTGAATTTATGTTGAATGCCTATTCAAAGTGTTCTGACAGAATACTGGAATATTAATCTTGAGAAGGATAAATACATGACTCATTTTACTCTAGCACTGCAGATCTCCCGTCAAAATCCATGTCAGATGAGGATTATGAAATGATAGTTGTGTATTATTGGACAGTGTTACAGGTTTTGCAGGCAGTGACAAAATTAAAACATGGACTAAGCAAAATATTACTTCTCCATGAAACCAATAGATTAGTTATGGTCAATTGCAGGTATTGTATCAGGTTTGAAACAGAACCTAATCATAAACATACTTCAAATATAACTTCAAATTTCTATCCAAGGAATTTCATGTGGCATGAGCACTTCCAGGCAGGGTCCAAGGATTAGCCTTTCCTTCATGCATAACAGACAGACACACAAAACTACGTATTGTAGTGGCAAACTTTGATAACATATGGACATCTGGTAACTCATGCTGTGATTTATGGATAAAGCATTCCCAACATGCGGGATTGTTGACAGTTTAGGGATTGATACAGCTGTCATTGTTGCTATGAGAATGAAGGAAACCCTAATCTGTGTAGACATATATTGAACCAAAATAAAATTAACTTCAGGCCACACCTGTTGCACAGAATTAATGAAAAGAGTGAGCAATGCAGAATGCAGTATGATCATCTATCAGTGCAGTATAATCACTTTTTGTAAAATACCTGTTATTTAAGTTATATGTGATCTTGCAATGATTTGTAGTGAGGCTGAAAAGGTCAGGGACAAAGAGACAAATAAAACACAATAGAACTCTAAGATTCCCATTAACAGATTAACAAATTCATCCCATAGCAAATTAAGTAGGGGTAACAGTTGCTTAAGTAGACCATTGTGGAAAGATGTAGAAGGTCGTGTCACTGTCAGCACTAAATAAATTAAAATGGCAGGTTGGCATTAGCAAAAAGTATCACGCAGACAGCAGCAGAGCCCAGTATTTACTTTGGAAATATTTTTCCTTACAATATGATATTTACTTTAGTAGTCTTCAACAACAGACATAAAGTAATAACCAAAAAGATAGGTTGCCTCACCAATGGGTTGGTATTCAAAGAAGTCAGTTCGTATTAAGCCAATTACATGAAAATTATGTTTCAGCCAGACATGCACTTTCCTTGATGTTGTCCTTGTTCTCACCAAAGGCCAAGTACACACTTCTCTTCACATTAAACCTACCAACAAACAACAGTACTTTCATTTTGACAGTTGCCATACTTTCCATGTCAAACATTCCTTCCCATACAGCCTAGGCATCAGAGGCAAACATATTTGTTCGGATGCAGACTCATTACAGCAATACACCACCATTCTCACTTCAGCCTTCACTGCACGTAATGACTCCACTAGCCTAGTTAAAATGCAGATCTTGTGGGCCATCACTTACAATACTGGTACTGCTGATCCCTCCACAAAACAGCTCAGACTTGTCCTATGCAGCCTCCTACAACATCTATAATAGCCTTGTAACTGGCAAAACATATACAATCAAAGGAAGAGTCGCCTGGGAAACGACACGTCATATACCAGCTATATGTGAACACTGTTCAGCCTTCTACATCGGCATGACTACCACCACATTATCAACTAGGATGAATGGGCATAGGTAGAGGGTGTATACTGGCAACTCGCAGTATCCTGTTGCCGAGCATGCTCTACAAGAAATTTGTGACCACTGCGCTTCTTTCACCACACACACCATCTGGATTCCTCCCCCAGTTTCTTAGTACTCCACATGTGGGAACTACCACTACAAAATGTTCTTGGTTCTCGCCACCTGCCTGGACTTAATTTACATAAATTTCTTCCATCTCAGCATTCCTTCACTGTACCTACTCTTTGCTTCACTCCATTTTAGTTTTTTACATCTTCCATTTTCTTTCCATTAAGTTTTTACCCCCCCACCCACCCCCCACCCCCCACCCCCCTCCCACAACTGTTACTTACAATGCAATTAGCTTTTCACTCATATTAACTCATAAATATTACCCTGTCTTCCACATTTAAGCTGACAGGTTTTCAAATCTCGTCTGATTCTGTCCCCAACAATCAGTCTTTCCTTCTCATCCCATACGGTAAGTCTCCCCTGACCCAAGGCTCTGGGTAACTTTCCCAAAATCTACCCCTTTTCCTAGACCTCTCCAGTCCCTTCGCATCACCCTTCTTCATTCCCCTTTAACTCTTCTGCCTGAAGAAGAAGCCTCTGGCTCTAAAAGCTTACAACAATCTTTTATGTGTGTGTATGTGTTCTGCCACCGTTTGGTGAGGATATTTTTTATCTATCCAATTAAATAATCTTACTTCTCTCTGTCCTGCTTTCCTGATGTTTCTGTTCATCTTGTTTCCTCTTTGGATGAAGGGGTTGATTTCATTAATCCCTTCTTTATTGCATGTGTGTTCCGAAACAGGACATACCCATCTATTGACAAAGATTGTTCTTCACTTGATAATACATATCTGTGGATTCTCCTGATATAGGTATGAGGATCCCAATTTGTAGCTAACATCATCGAACCTAAGATGATTGTTTTCAAAACTCACCATTTCAGTTTTTGGCCAATTGTGCAAATTCCTTTGCTTTTAGACTTATTAATTGATGTACTTCTCGGAGTTTATAGAAATCAGGAAATGCGCATGACATGTTATAGGTTGTAGTATTTCCTCTTTCCTGTACATTCTGTGGAATATATACTCATATTGGTTAGTTTTATGTGCTGTTTGGATTTATGTACTAAATCTGGTGGTTTCGAGTACCCTCTGTTGGCTAGTCGGAACTATGGTAGATTTTAAACATACTAGGGTGGTTTTATGATAAAATTACTTTTAAAAACCACTTTATCCATTTAACATACAGAAGCAGCACTATTTAATTTAGTAACATTTACTAGCTCTAGAATTTATACTATCTAAACATTTATAATAACTGATATTTCATCTTTGTTACAGTAATGTTATGCATTCTAGTATTAATAAATCTGTAGCTGGATCCATTGTGTGTACCTATAGTGCCGCTGTCAATGACTTTATATATATATATATATATATATATATATATATAAAAAACAAACAAAGATGATGTGACTTACCATACGAAAGCGCTGGCAGGTCGATAGAAACACATACATACACACAAAATTCAAGCTTTCGCAACAAACTGTTGCCTCATCAGGAAAGAGGGAAGGAGAGGGAAATACGAAAGGAAGTGGGTTTTAAGGGAGAGGGTAAGGAGTCATTCCAATCCCGGGAGCAGGTAAGTCATTCCAATCCCGGGAGCAGAAAGACTTACCTTACCTGCTCCCGGGATTGGAATGACTCCTTACCCTCTCCCTTAAAACCCACTTCCTTTCGTCTTTCCCTCTCCTTCCCTCTTTCCTGATGAGGCAACAGTTTGTTGCGAAAGCTTGAATTTTGTGTGTATGTATGTGTCTGTTTGTGTTTCTATCGACCTGCCAGTGCTTTCGTATGGTAAGTCACATCATCTTTGTTTTTAAATATACTTTCCCGCGTGGAATGTTTCCCTCTATTATATAAATAAAAAAACAAAGATGATGTGACATACCAAACAAAAGCGCTGGCACGTCGATAGACACACAAACAAACACAAACATACACACAAAATATTAGCTTTTGCAACCAACGGTTGCTTCGTCAGGAAAGAGGGAAGGAGAGGGAAAGATGAAAGGATTTGGGTTTTGAGGGAGAGGGTAAGGAGTCATTCCAATCCCGGGAGCGGAAAGACTTACCTTAGGGGGAAAAAAGGACGGGTATACACTCGCACACGCACACATATCCATCCACACATATACAGACACAAGCAGACATATACAGAGGCAAAGAGTTTGGGCAGAGATGTCAGTCGAGGCGGAAGTGCAGAGGCAAAGATGTTGTTGAATGACAGGTGAGGTATGAGTGGCGGCAACTCGAAATTAGCGGAGACTGAGGCCTGGTGGATAACGGGAAGAGAGGATATATTGAAGAGCAAGTTCCCATCTCCGGAGTTTGGATAGGTTGGTGTTAGTGGAAAGTATCCAGATAACCCGAACAGTGTAACACTGTGCCAAGATGTGCTGGCCGTGCAACAAGGCATGTTTAGCCACAGGGTGATCCTCATTACCAACAAACACTGTCTGCCTGTGTCCTTCATGCTAATGGACAGTTTGTTGCTGGTCATTCCCACATAGAATGCGTCACAGTGTAGGCAGGTCAGTTGGTAAATCACGTGGGTGCTTTCACACGTGGCTCTGCTTTTGATCGTGCAGAAATGCTAGCTTGTTCCCTGGATCCTCCTATAAAATAGGCTTTAGTCACTTAATAAAGCTGACACAGTAAATTAGAAGAGTCTCAGCAATAGAGATATATGCATGTGGACAGAGGGAAGGATAGCTTGGTACTCTAATGAGACATAAGAAATGAAATAGAAGGTTCGGATTGTTGGTGTTGAAGAAGAAAAGATGATAGACCCCAAACACAGGAAACCCCCCCACCAAGGACCCCCACTGTTCCAGTACTTCACTGTGGCACCAGAGGGAGTAGAGTGTTCGGCATTCCCTGCAGAATGGAATTACCACAGCTTCATATTCTCAGTCCCCGAAAATTAACCCCAAAACTCCCTATTGACTGATCAATGAAGGATGAACAATTAGCATTTGCAGGACAGAGTAAATGACATATATAATATTGTATTGGTTAATCCAGGTAAAAAGTACTAGATCTTACCAGCGGACTTATAAGCAGTACCTCTAGTATCTGGGTTTGATCAAACATAATCTATTATATAAACATGAAATATTGAAACCTGTGATATATCTGAGACATAAACATGAAAATACTAAAGCGAGGTACAGGATTACTGTTTTCCTCTGATATCTGTTGCTGCTAAAACATAAATCACTACATCAACATGAAAATATAGAAATAAGGTAGCCAAATGCATCGAATTACAGCATATCTCATATCAATATATAAACAAAGTCAACTGCCTCATTGGGCAGATCATGCAAGTGTTACAGTGTTCACATTATGTAAAATACTTAAGACAGTTCTGAGATATAAAATTAAAGTTATTGGAACCTCAGCCAAGTGATATATAAGTTCTCTTTCCAATTCACAAGGCGTATATGAAGGGCTTATTTCAATAGCGGTACAAGTCCACTTTTGTTCATTCTGAGATACAGAGTCCCAAAGTTAAAAGAGCACTGAAATCCTGCAGTTGAGAGATAAGAACAGTTCAAGTATATACACTAGAATATTTCTGGTATCTCAATGCAGATTTGAGTATGTTGTTGTTGTTGTGGTCTTCAGTCCTGAGACTGGTTTGATGCAGCTCTCCATGCTACTCTATCCTGTGCAAGCTTCTTCATCTCCCAGTACCTACTGCAACCTACATCCTTCTGAATCTGCTTAGTGTATTCATCTCTTGGTCTCCCTCTACGATTTTTACCCTCCACGGTGCCCTCCAATTCTAAATTTGTGATCCCTTGATGCCTCAAAACATGTCCTACCAACCGATCCCTTCTTCTAGTCAAGTTGTGCCACAAACTTCTCTTCTCCCCAATCCCATTCAATACCTCCTCATTAATTACGTGATCTACCCACCTTATCTTCAGCATTCTTCTGTAGCACCACATTTCGAAAGCTTCTA
This sequence comes from Schistocerca piceifrons, assembly GCF_021461385.2. Taxonomy (NCBI): domain Eukaryota; kingdom Metazoa; phylum Arthropoda; class Insecta; order Orthoptera; family Acrididae; genus Schistocerca; species Schistocerca piceifrons. The sequence continues at coordinate 566,861,053 of NC_060143.1, forward strand.
TTCTCTTCTTGTCCAAACTAGTTATCGTCCATGTTTCACTTCCATACATGGCTACACTCCATACAAATACTTTCAGAAACGACTTCCTGACACTTAAATCTATACTCAATGTTAACAAATTTCTCTTCTTGAGAAACGCTTTCCTTGCCATTGCCAGTCTACATTTTATATCCTCTCTACTTCGACCATCATCAGTTATTTTACTCCCTAAATAGCAAAACTCCTTTACTACTTTAAGTGTCTCATTTCCTAATATAATTCCCTCAGCATCACCCGACTTAATTAGACTACATTCCATTATCCTCGTTTTGCTTTTGTTGATGTTCATCTTATATCCTCCTTTCAAGACACTGTCCATTCCGTTCAACTGCTCTTCCAAGTCCTTTGCTGTCTCTGGCAGAATCACAATGTCATCGGCGAACCTCAAAGTTTTTACTTCTTGTCCAAGAATTTTAATACCTACTCTGAATTTTTCTTTTGTTTCCTTTACTGCTTGCTCAATATATAGATTGAATAACGTCGGGGAGAGGCTACAACCCTGTCTCACTCCTTTCCCAACCACTGCTTCCCTTTCATGCCCCTCGACTCTTATAACTGCCATCTGGTTTCTGTGCAAATTGTAAATAGCCTTTCGCTCCCTGTATTTTACCCCTTCCACCTTCAGAATTTGAAAGAGAGTATTCCAGTTAACATTGTCAAAAGCTTCCTCTAAGTCTACAAATGATGGAAATGTAGGTTTGCCTTTTCTTAATCTTTCTTCTAAGATAAGTCGTAAGGTCAGTATTGCCTCACGTGTTCCAACATTTCTACGGAATCCAAACTGATCTTCCCCGAGGTTGGCTTCTACCAGTTTTTCCATTCGTCTGTAAAGAATTCGCGTTAGTATTTTGCAGCTGTGACTTATTAAACTGATAGTTCGGTAATTTTCACATCTGTCAACACCTGCTTTCTTTGGGATTGGAATTATTATATTCTTCTTGAAGTCTGAGGGTATTTCGCCTGTCTCATACATTGTGCTCACCAGATGGTAGAGTTTTGTCATGACTGGCTCTCCCGAGGCCATCAGTAGTTCTAATGGAATTTTGTCTACTCCTGGGGCCTTGTTTCGACTCAGGTCTTTCAGTGCTCTGTCAAACTCTTCATGCAGTATCTTATCTCCCATTTCATCTTCATCTACATCTTCTTCCATTTCCATAATATTGTCCTCAAGTACATTGTCCTTGTATAAACCCTCTATATACTCCTTCCACCTTTCTGCCTTCCCTTCTTTGCTTAGAACTGGGTTGCCATCTGAGCTCTTGATATTCATACAAGTGGTTCTCTTCTCTCCAAAGGTCTCTTTAATTTTCCTGTAGGCAGTATCTATCTTACCCCTAGTGAGACAAGCCTCTACATCCTTACATTTGTCCTCTAGCCATCCCTGTTTAGCCATTTTGCACTTCCTGTCGATGTCATTTTTGAGACGTTTGTATTCCTTTTTGCCTGCTTCATTTACTGCATTTTTATATTTTCTCCTTTCATCAATTAAATTCAATATTTCTTCTGTTACCCAAGGATTTCTATTAGCCCTTGTCTTTTTACCTACTTGATCGTCTGCTGCCTTCACTACTTCATCCCTCAGAGCTACCCATTCTTCTTCTACTGTATTTCTTTCCCCCATTCCTGTCAATTGTTCCCTTATGCTCTCCCTGAAACTCTCTACAACACCTGGTTCTTTCAGCTTATCCAGGTCCCATCTCCTTAAATTCCCACCTTTTTGCAGTTTCTTCAGTTTCAATCTGCAGTTCATAACCAATAGATTGTGGTCAGAATCCACATCTGCCCCAGGAAATGTCTTACAATTTAAAACCTGGTTCCTAAATCTCTGTCTTACTATTATATAATCTGTCTGATACCTTTTAGTATCTCCAGGATTCTTCCAGGTATACAACGTTCTTTTATGATTCTTGAACCAAGTGTTAGCTATGATTAAGTTATGCTCTGTGCAAAATTCAACAAGCCGGCTTCCTCTTTCATTCCTTCCCCCCAATCCATATTCACCTACTATGTTTCCTTCTCTCCCTTTCCCTACTGACGAATTCCAGTCACCCATGACTATTAAATTTTCGTCTCCCTTCACTACCTGAATAATTTCTTTTATCTCATCATACATTTCATCTATTTCTTCATCATCTGCAGAGCTAGTTGGCATATAAACTTGTACTACTGTAGTAGGCATGGGCTTTGTGCCTATCTTGGCCACAATAATGCGTTCACTATGCTGTTTGTAGTAGCTAACCCGCACTCCTATTTTTTTTATTCATTATTAAACCTACTCCTGCATTACCCCTGTTTGATTTTGTATTTATAACCCTGTAATCACCTGACCAAAAGTCTTGTTCCTCCTGCCACCGAACTTCACTAATTCCCACTATATCTAACTTTAACCTATCCATTTCCCTTTTTAAATTTTCTAACCTATCTACCCGATTAAGGGATCTGACATTCCACGCTCCGATCCGTAGAACGCCAGTTTTCTTTCTCCTGATAACGACGTCCTCCTGAGTAGTCCCCGCCCGGAGATCCGAATGGGGGACTATTTTACCTCCGGAATATTTTACCCAAAAGGACGCCATCATCATTTAATCATACAGTAAAGCTGCATGTCCTCGGGAAAAATTATGGCTGTAGTTTCCCCTTGCTTTCAGCCGTTCGCAGTACCAGCACAGCAAGGCCGTTTTGGTTAATGTTACAAGGCCAGATCAGTCAATCATCCAGACTGTTGCCCCTGCAACTACTGAAAAGGCTGCTGCCCCTCTTCAGGAACCACATGTTTGTCTGGCCTCTCAACAGATACCCCTCTGTTGTGGTTGCACCTACGGTACGGCCATCTGTATTGCTGAGGCCCGCAAGCCTCCCCACCAACGGCAAGGTCCATGGTTCAAGGGGGGAATTCGAGTATATATTCTTGAAAATTTCTGGTATCTCAACTGCAGGTTTTTCAGCGCTCTTTTAACTTCGGGACTCTGTATCTCAGAATGAACAAAAGTGGACTTGTACCATTATTGAAATAAGCCCTTCATATGTCTTACACTAAGCTCAAGGACATATTTCATGTCTTTATGATTACAGGGAGTTAGGTTGCATGTGACAGCACATCATGGTATAATAAATGTCAATACACCACTGGTTCTAATTTTGTGCCTGTAAGCTGTAGATCTAATTAAAGTAAATATATTTCTTTTGAAAGTAATAGAGCATTGATAATAAGTGGTTACTGAGAACCATGTTGCACATGACAGTTTATCATCATGTTAAGTAGAGGTAGAAGATATTTCAAACAGCAGCGCGTATGAATAAACACTCATAAATTTGAGAATACATTGACAATAGGTGATTAAAAAGGATTATATTGCATGTAATAGTATATCATTGTATTAAGTCTAGATAGACTAGATTAAACAGATGATTATAGTGTGCATCGTATCATGTAAAGATAGTTGTCAAGCAATTTACAAGAAACAGTAATTGATAGCCTTTCAGACATCTATTTTCATGGAAAAATTTTGTCAGTTTTAAACTGTTGAAAAACACATAGACATAATGACTGTACCATTAGTAGGACCAAATGTCCTTATTTGTTTACAAGTCGAACTCAGACTTTAGAGCAACTGAATTGACATGAACATTTCAGATCAGGAAACCACAAAGATGGATAGAAGTATTTGCTCACAACAACTGTCAAAGACACCATGTTCTCGTAGCATAGATGTAGTCAATTTACATTGGTAAATTGAATATGGAAAATTGAGAATCATCAGGTTACTTCCAGAATACATACTGCTCAACAACTAGTTGACAGATTTCTTGTTCATCATCACCACATTTCACATAATGCAAGATCATCAGATCTGAGAGATCGGAAAACTGGGCACAGGTAAGGTAAATTCCAAAATAGGTTGAGGCGAAGGGTAAAGTACCACTGGTTACATATGAATGGGTTAACAGTAGGAGTGAAATGGTTAGTTCAGCCATTCTAAAGTTATGGTAAATATATATTTCCTCATCAGTTACGTATTAATGAATCAACTATACTTCAATTGGCAGTAGATGTCTGCAAGAACATAACTATACCATGAATACAAATCCTCAATCTTTAATTTTTCCTTTGCTACTCAATTCATATTAATCAGTATTTTTCATCAGAGTATTTTCAATAAGATATTGGAGAAATTTAACCAGTTTATATTAAGAATCAGATTGTAAGATAACATTTGTATATATTGAAAAGCATTGACTTGCTGTAACATACAGTCGTATTGAAAGGCACTTAGCTCAAACATTTTGTATTACATGAAGTTGATAGCTGAGCTGTAGACATTGTGACAAAGAACACCTTGTATCTATACTAAGGAGATAGCATGACTTATACAGATACCAGACATGTAGCAAACATTATCCCTATTTTATAGTACTAAGACGGCACAAGAATAATTAAATAAGACTACCAACGGTTGATCATAATGGTCATTAAAGCAGTAGAAATAATATGAAAATAAAACTGTGTGAATCTCAAATCCTGGTAATCAGAAACACTATTGTCTCAATCACTATCTCCAACATAAAATTCCATTTTCTTTATGCTCCACAGATGGAACCATTTAAGTAATACAAACATAATAAATTTATTTCTGATAAACGTGTCTTTGCCTATTATACAGTATATCTAATATATGTTAAGGACAAGATCATGACTTAGAGTATTTTCATACTTGATAATAAATCAATGTCTATCCAGTGACTTTTGCATAATAGGTATAGTAACAGGACAAACCAAATAAGAACATATATATATAAGACTACAAACAATCTAACCTAATTGTAATCACATCCCAGATTTAAACTGATTGAATGTCACTATAACAGCACAGATATCTTAAGTAAATTTCACACCAACTCTAAACACTTTCTCAACTTTTCACAAAATCATCAGCACAATGAGAGTACAACATTATCATCACAGCGAGAGTATCATATCCAAAATGTAAAGTAACAGAACCTCATTATATCTGTACAGACATCATAAGTAAATATTACACCAACTCTCTTCAAAATTCATACTCTGGTTGTATTATTAAACCACACATTATTAAACCTGCCCAAAGTATGTACTCATATCCAGATAACCAGAAAAAGGCAGCTGGCTTAGTATGAGATATGTGCACCTGTTCCTTTTGACATCCAGTCTCTAATTATTTGTCCAAATCAGAAAGAGAAAGAGGGTCAGTTTGTACAGAAAAGCAAGGCAGGCTGTGATTTGAAAAGGAAAGAGTCCCACCAGCTCAGAGCCTTGTGTTCGCCACCCCCAAATTGCAAAAAGAGCTTGTAACCTCCTGAGGAAAGACAATGCTTGTTATGTTATGTGAGTGATGAAGGCTGTTTGTATAATTTCAGCTGTGTAACGTTCCTGAATCCAAATAATCTTTTAGACTTAGGATATACAAGTCTATAAGCATTTGGTTGTGGGTTTTCAACAATTTCAAATGGTCCTATATAAATATCAAATAATTTCTTTTTTTCTCTATTTAGTGCTTTAGATTTGGTGTAACTTTTTGTCAAAACTGGATCCCCAACTTTGAATTCTGTGTTTTTTATTTGTTTGTCATGCCATTTCTTTATATTTTCATAATAATCTTTCATAGTTCTTCTAACTATCTCCTCTCTTTCAGCTGCTGTTATATTTTTACAAGCTGGAAACTGTATAAGTTCTCTGATTAGGTAAGGTGGTTTTTGGTCAAACATGATCTCGTAAGGAGAGTATCCTGTGGTAGCATGTCGTGAGCTATTCATAATGTCTTCAAATTCATTAATATAACATAAATAATTTGTGTGATCTTTCTTACAGTAAGTTCTACATAATCTACCAATTTCCCTCATGTACCATTCAGTTGGGTTGCATTTAGGTGAATAGGATAATATTAAGATATGTCTGATGTTATGTCCTTCCACAAATTCCTTCCAAAATTTAGAAATAAACTGGCTCCCATTGACAGATAAAGTTGCCTGAGGTGTACTCACTTTAATGAAGTAGTCCTTCACAAATGTGGAAGCTATTTTCGTACTAGTTGCTTTCTTTAAAGGATAAAATCTCACATTATTCGAAAACAAATCTACTTTGATGAAAATATACTGAAATCCCCCTTTAACTCTTAGAAGTTGACCATACAAATCTATCCCTACCATACCCAACTCTTTATGTGGTACCACATTTTGTAAGAGTCGCTTGTTGCTTTCATTACTAACTTTTGTTCTTCGACATCTATCACAGCAGGCAAGTAAGGTCCTAGCTCTCCTAGACATATTATGAAAATATATACACTCTTGTATCTTTTGAATACATTACAATGTGCCACAGTGTCTGAAGCTTTCATGTGTGTACTTTATCAAAGTATTTATGTGAGAATGTGGCCAACAAACTTTCCAAGCATCACTATCTGTGCTGTATCTATAAAATAGAATACCTCTGAAGACCTGGTAGTACACTTGTACTTTCTCATGACCTATCTTCCCTTTATAACTTTTAACAAGATTCCAATGATCATTATCATTTTGATATCTTCTCAATTGATTACAGTTTTTTCTAATTTCACTTTCCTCTTTGGCATCTTTAAAATAAATAATTTTAAATTTTCTCTCCTGACTACTGTTTTCATTACTATTTCCATTCCCCACTGGCATTCTTGACAGGGCATCAGCAGTGACATTTTCCTTACCCTTTATAAAATTAATTGTGAATTTGAACTGTTGTAAGAACATTGACCACCTGGTAATTGTCCCACGATACTGTGGCACCGATGAAATTGACACCAACATTTATATGCATTCATCTTTGGACTCTAAGCCTTATCTTTGGCTGTTCCACCATGTTCAGTCATTTCTTTGTGATCCTTGTATGTGTTAATGTTAATAAATGAACTACTGCTAAATGGGGATGATTATAAGTGCAACGAACCCGAACACCCTCATCAATACAATTAGCGCTCTTGTAAGTAAGTTAAAGCTTTATGATCTGAATAAACTTTGACTTCATGCCCAAACAAATAATTTTCAAATTTTTTGAATCCCCACACAATTTCCAAAAGTTCCTTTTCAGTTTTCATGTAATTTCTCTCATGTTTTTGTAAGATTCTGCTTGCAAATGCTATAGAATTATAGAATGATGTTCAATTTTCCCATTAATTTCTTTCTCTTGGAATAAATGTGTACCCCCAGCCCATAATCACACTGTATGTCTTCAAACAAAATGGGTAAGGTAAATCAGGTCTATGGAGGATTTCACTTTCTGCCAACTCTCTCTTAATTCTGTCAAAAGCTAACTGACACTCATCAGACCAATCCCACACTGCATTTTTTCTTAACAGGTTGTTCAAACATCGTGCATTAAGTGCCTCTGATTTCATATATTTTTGATAGAAGTTTACTAATCCAAAATAAGGCTTTAAATTTTTTTTTCTTGGTTTCATGAATTTTGTGATGGCCTCTATCTTTTCTCCATCAGGCAAAATCCCCTTTTCATTTATGCAATGGCCAAGAAATTTCAATTCTTCCATTGCAAACTTACATTTTTCTGATTTCAAAGTCATAGCCCCCTGTCTCATTTTCTCTCCAATTTCCTTTACAATTTGAATATGTTCCTCCCAGGTCTTACTTGATACAGAATGCCATCCACGTAAATAATTAACTTTTCTAAGAGTTCTTTACCCAAAATAAAGTCCAATCCCTTAATAAATTCTGCCACAGGTATATTTAAAGTAAATCATACAACACAATATTGAAAACATTTCCCATTAAACAAAAATGCAGTGTATTTTCTAGAACCTCTTTCTAATTCGTTCTGATGAAATCCAGAAGTCAAGTCAAGGCTAGTCATATATTTCACATATTCAAACTTATTTAGTAGGTCATCTATACTTTCAGGGTGGTCAATTTCTCTCTCCTAATATTTATTAAGTTGTCTAAAGTCAAGCACTAAACAAATATCCCCATCTCATTTCGAAACAACCACTAATGGGTTATTGTAAGAACTACAACTTCTTTCTGTTAGCCGGCCGGTATGGCCGTGCGGTTAAAGGCGCTTCAGTCTGGAACCGCGTGACCGTTACGGTCGCAGGTTCGAATCCTGCCTCGGGCATGGATGTGTGTGATGTCCTTAGGTTAGTTAGGTTTAATTATTTCTAGGTTCTAGGTGACTGATGACCTCAGAAGTTGAGTCGCATAGTGCTGAGAGCCATTTGAACCATTTCTTTCTGTTACTTTCCACCTTTCCATTTTCTTAAGTTCTCTTTCTACCTCCTTTCTCTTACAGATAGGGATAGCATACAGTTTTACAGAAAATGATTAATGAGCTATCAATTTTAGTCTACATTGGTACCTTTTTACTCTCCCAGGTTTTTTTATCAAATATGTCATTATAATCCCACAAAAAATTTTCAAGCTCTCTCCTGTTCTCTGCTTTCAGTTTCAGATACCTTTTTAACATCTAGTTTACTGTAATAATTAACACTACACTCATCAATATCAAATTCTTCCCCTTCCTCACAATAATCATCACTGTTAGTCTTTTGCATCCTTCTCATCAGACTACTTAGACCAGGATCTTCCATTACAATACTTGTTTCCCCATGAATCCCACTTTTTGGTTCAACAAATGTTATTTTCATGTCACCCCACATAAAATTTACTTTAGCCTTAACAATCCAGTTCACACCTAGTATAAAGTTTTCATTCAAATCATCAATTACTAAGCATCCTTGTATAAATTGTATATCATTAATCTTAAATTCAAGTAAGACTTGTCTGGTAATGAACTTACTGCTTTTTCCTGTTGCCCCTTTTATCTTTACCCCTGTTACTGGAAATTCTGTGAAATTTTTATTATTTTTGATCCTGTCTCTTGGCTTTCTCAATATTCCTGTAATTGGGCTGCCTGTATCCAGAAGACAGTTTCCTACCCAATCATTAATCTGTACTACAATATATGGATTTCCCAGTTCTTTACCCATTTCATTGACTTCATTTTCAAGTAACAAATCCTCTGCTATATCCTGAAAACTCACCCCTTTATCACAATCACTACCTTTTATTACAGATTCTACACATTTACTAATCATATTACCACCAGGAAACTGTTCCATATTTTTCATGGCAATTTTATCACCTGAGTACACTCTTTGACAAATTTCACTTAAGATCTTACACTTTTGATCACCATACTGACATTTGCTACTATAGTCATTGACTACACTTTGTATTCTATTACTAGTTAGATCTTCTTTTCTATTTTCACAAACACATTCAGACACAATATCACTAACATCAACTGGTAACATTAATCTGTCAGGCACTGCTTTACTGGTTTTTAACTCATTACTCGAACACACACCAGAATTTCCGAAATCATTCAGCATCAAATCATCAACTTTAACTTCTACATATACCATCCCATCTAATTCTGTAAGTAACATATCATCATTAACATCATTATCATCATCATCTGAGACATTCTTATCAGAAACATTATTATCACACTTAATATTATTTTCAACACCAAACTCATTTCTCTTTTCACACACTTCTGCAACAACCTCAACACTGTTACTACTCTGTTCTACCACATCCTCATTTTCCTGTCTCTTATCTACTGCAATTTCACTCATTGCACAGGTACTCAACATTCTCACTAAACCATACTCAGATCAGATCTGTTCTCATTACTATCAACAACTACTACTGCATTACTACTGTTAAAGAAATTTCTAGTTTTTTGTTCATCTTTGTTTTCAGATAAAAAACTTTCCTAAGATTCAATATCAAATGTCATTCTACTCACTTCAGGTTGTATTCTGGGTACAAAATTTTTGTATGTCCTATTTGTTCTGCCTGTTCCCCTTCTGAAATTACTACAATGTGCCTGATTGTAATCTCCATGTCTATTTGCCCCATTTTGTCAGGCTCTGAAAGAGGCAGCTCTTAGTTTACCGGACCACTTCCTCTGTTTTCAAAATTATTACTATTGTTTCCCTGATTTTGCCCCCATAACTTATTTCTTGGTTCGAAATTCCTGTTCTCTGGTCACTGCCTATCATTCCTCTCCCTATTTCTTCTGTTGTCTTTTCTGAATCTGCTATTAAAATGACCATTGAAAGCTCTGTTATTGTTATCCCTGCTATCATCAGGTCTGGCATTTCTCTCCCATGCTAAGTCCAATTTATCTTGTCTCTAGACAAGACTCCACTGTACCCTGTTCAGCAATCTATGTCAATCTGTCACAATCTGACAATCTGTCACAACAGAAATCCTGGATAACAGCTACTGTAAAAAAATAACTTAAAGTTATTTTTAAATAATTAATCCAGTATAATGTTTCCACTGAACATTTAATACAGCCTCAAAGTAAATAAAATCTCCTTGACAAATCTTAAATACGTTGTAACATACTTAGAATAATGAAATAAATCACGGTCAACAATCTACATGCTTTCTGTCCAAATACACTCAAAGTACTGACTCCCTATGCCATCATGGATGTAACTATTTATACTTTCTTAACAATGCAGAACAATCCTTGGCATTGTTTAGAATAATTTTTTGATTAATTAACAATTAAAATTGACATAGAGAAACTGAAAATACATATATAAGCGTGTGTTCTCTCCAGAAGAGCTAGTGCACAAAAATATTAGTACATGTCTGTTATTTTATTCGAGAATAACTTCTCGAATATTTATTTACAATAATAGATTTACAGTTTTTATTAATTACTAGAGACTCCCTTCATGGGAATTGTTCCCTTCATTTACAGAGCTGCTCCACATTAGTATAATTAAGATTACATAATTATTTTCTTCATAACTTTTCCATAAGTACATATTTCCATACATGTTTGTGTCAGATTATTACCATTTATGGTTGAAATTTACGTGTTTAAATGGGTCTCAATTAGACTGTTACGTTTCAAATGGCAACATGATAGTAAATTTGCAAACTGGTAAGGAAGAATTTTTGGCCATGACACAAGAGTATCTTGCAAATTTTGTCATAGCACTTAGTTAGCCATAGTGACACATAAGAACACTAGACAATTGCAGCACCCTAAACGGAAATACTTTTCAAAAGCATAAAAGAATCATTAGAACTGAATCAAGCTGAGGTTCCCCTTGCAATTTTTGCCATTGTGTGATCATATCTTGTGGTCACTTAAGTGAGTTGCACATAATTAAATTCAGGCAATGATGTTGCCAGAGAACTTCAAATACGTAGAACAAAGCATAGTGCAGTCATAAAACATGTACTAAGCCCCTATTTTGTGAAAAATTTGTGGCAAGATATCAATGACAGTATGTATTGCATTGTAATTGATGAAACAACAGACATTAGCTGGACCAAATTGTTGAAAATAATAACAATATATTGCAGTGCAGCAACTAATGCTGTCATTCCAATATTTTGGAGATCATCTGACCTCAAACATTTTCCTTCTGTTTTCTTGGAGCAATATTGCAACAATTCTGTGCATTATTATGTCAAGGAAAGATCTGTTGTTTACATCTTATAATCTTAAGCTACATGATTAGCCTGCAATTCAGACTTAAGTGCCTGGCAGAGAGTTCATCGTACCAGCTTCAGATTATTTCTTTTCCGATCCACCTCGAGTAGCGCACAGGAAAAACAAACATCTATATCTTGCTGTTCACACACTGATTTATTTTATTATGATGATACTTCTCCCTATGTAGCTGGAGTCAACAAAATATTTCCACATTCGGAGGAGAAAGCTGGTGATTGAAATTTTGCAAATGGCTCTCGTTGCAACAGGAAACACCTTTCTTTTAATGCTTGCCTTCCCAACTCATGTATAATTTCTGTGACACTCTCACCTCACTGTATCATGCTAATACAAAATGAGCTACCCTTCTGGACTTTTTAAGTGTACTCTGTCAATTCTATCTGGTAGCATCCTATATTGTGCAACTGTTTGCTGACAGGAGGTGGACAAGTGTAGTATAGGCAGTATTGTTAATGGATTTACTGCATATTCTAATTGTTCTGCACCAAAGTGCAGTCTTTGGTTCACCTTCCTCACATATTATCTAAGTGGTCTTTCCAATTAAATTTATTCATTACAAATTTAGTTCAATTGACAGACTCGAGATTTGTGCAATTTATCTTCTAACTGAAATTTGACGGATTTCTTTCAGTACTCATGTGGATGACCTCACACTTTTCTTTATTTAGGGTCAATTGCCACTTTTCACACCATACACATATCCCATCTTTGTCAACATGAGATTTGTACTTTACACTGAGGAAAAAGCAATGTGTCAAACCACTGAGAATATATTAAGTTTGAGACCAATAAAAAAATTAGAATTCAGTGTTATTATTATTTACATCATTTACAACTTGCCAATTAATTTCACTGACCATATGAGTGACCTGTTCACAAAAACGTTACCAGATAACAATACAGTGAAAAAATACAGCCCTGCAAGAACAAAAACTGTCACAATCATAGTAGGGATGGTAAAGAAACATCCAGCCTCTAGTGTGTTTAAAATTAGTTGTGACTTTGACAATTCAGTATCGAGTGAGTGGAGGGAAACACAGTTGCCAGCATATGCTGAATTTGTCTGAAGCTGGTGGTAATATCAGGCCCACCCAGCACAGAACCTGACAGATTCACTTGCCTACAAGCGGCCAATCTTTCTCAAATTATTTTAAAGAAACAATTATGTCATTAACTCTGATTCTCATACATCTTACAGTTCATTTCATCAGCTTTATGATGAACTGCCTACCATATCACTAATGGTCATAGTTATTGACATATTTTGCATGATATTCTTGAAATTTGCAGTAAGAAATAAAGGTCGCTATGCATTTTCATTTCATGCTTGTTACGTCATGTGTTGCTGTTTATGAAAGGTAAGTAACATGTTGACTTATTCTTCAAATGTTGAAGGATATCGCTATCTGTCTCTAGTTTCAAGAACAGGAATGTATGTAAAAAGCACTCTATTATGAGCACATGTGCCAGTGAAAAAGTCAGATTGAAAAAATCTCATATCTCATAAAAGGTCTGAGGTATGGAAAAATGACTTTCGCTAATGGTAGCACACAAAACGATAGTTTTTTGCTATAAGATTAATATGTGAAACTTCCATATCTACCATGATATTCGAGCAACTACAGACTTTTTGTAATGAAATAATGTAATTTTCAAGGACCATCGATAGCTGGTGAAATGAGAATTGCTGTGGGTCGTACAATAATATAAGCGAAGAAGTTCCACATTGATTTTTGTACTGAAAATGGGATTTTTCATAAACTACTGACTGGTCTTGCCATCATTTGCTAGTTTATTATTGTATTGTTTGAGGATTCTGTCACAATTTCTTTTTCAACTGCATCAGAATATTGTGATGCTGTGCTGTGTTTCGGCAAAATAGCAGATTTTTACATGGCAACAAGAGAAGTTATATATTACTCAAATTTCATCACAGTCCTTCATGAACGCCTCTCCACAGGTAATGTGGCTGACAACTTGAGACCTGTCCTACGGTGTAACATCTGCATTTCAATGGCTTCTTTTGTCAACATTTCAACCTCACTGAGCATACATTTCTTGTTGTTTGTGGTACATTATTTATTTTTCACCTAGGCCCATATATTCTCTGTTGGCTTTAAATGAGCATGATACAGAGGAAGCCTGATCAAACTGTTCCCTTTAGCCTTAACTAGTTTGTCAATCTGGTAGTGTGGAATGTTTCGCTTTATTCAATAGAACATTTATTTCCATACAAAGCAAAATATCTGCCCGCATCTCGTGGTCATGCGGTAGCATTCTCGCTTCCCATGCCCAAGTTCCCAGGATTGATTCCCGGCGGGGTCAGGGATTTTCTCTGCCTCATGATGGCTGGGTGTTGTGTGATGTCCTTAGATTAGTTAGATTTGAGTAGTTCTAAGTTCTAGGGGACTGATGACCATAGATGTTAAGTCCCATAGTGCTCAGAGCCATTTGCACCATTTTTGAAAGCAAAATATCTGCTTTCCTCCAGTGGATTGTTGGAGCTTTACCAACACAACAGAGTGGTATCTGCATTGTCTAGTACTATCGTCAAATTTGAAGAAATATATTGCAGCAGAACACTATGTTCACAGCCGGTGAATGCGTTCTTGGAGAGCAACTTTTAATGCGCATCTCATGTTCAGACATGCTGCACTGTTGTGATTAGTGCAACGCTAATGCAAAACACTCATTCACAATACCTGATGGCTCTAGAGCACACCAGTGGCAGGCAATACCATTTTACAACAAGATCTGTCGAATGCATATATCCATCCAATGCAGGACACGACTTTGTACCGTCCATCCACGGCATGGCAATAAGAGTGCTTTCCCAAGTGAATCACTGGCTGCATGGTAGGGAAAGCTGACTTGCCATTGGTGTTACCTGAGCAATGCTGTCACGTCTTCCCTGGTAACCCAAATGTCAAAATATGCAACCAATTTTAAATGCACTATAGTACCACAGTTGAACCATGCTACAGATAACGGATGTGGAATTGATGCTTTGGTTAGTTACAGTGTTTTTATTTGTATTTTATAGCAATTATACAGCTTTTTGGCATCACAGGAAAAGACTTGCTTCAGTAGTCTTGTGACTATACTGAAAATCAGCCATGATTATCGATTATTCCTACCTCCTGATTTGTTTAAACTGTGTCTCTAGATTTTTGGATTTTAAAGGTTGGTAGGTATGTAGTATCAAAAGGATCATGTCATCATTTTATTTGGATATTTGATTGTTTTTAGGGTGGTGGTACTTCCGGATCACACTTCCTGTTATCTGGCGAGATAACTGGGCATAGTGAAGATGTTACCTTGATGCTTGATAAGATCACAGTAGCTGGTGAATAGGGAAGCTCGCAGTTGACTATCGGTTTGTCAACTTCCCAGCTATTGCAGCCTGACATCACCTTAACCACAGCCAGTAATGCTGCACTGACTAACAGTCATATATATTGGACTTTGCTGGCTGTCAAAAATCATGTGTCCTGTTCTACTACAAGGAAAGTGACTGCTTTATTTTTGGTCATATTTCCTAATGATAATGTAGCTAACTTGTAAGATGCAGCTTGGGCAGACCAAGACATTATACAGTACTATTTGTGTCTTAGCCCTACAATTTAAGAAAAGTATTCTCAAAAATCTTAAAGCGGGGGACATTTTTGAAGGATTTGTGTCTTGATCTGAAGAGTATTCATGAAGACAGTGCATTAACTTTTACTGATATGGGATCTTGTGATCTTCATACAATTCATCAGAGTTTCAAGAATGCAGCCTTAATGATTAACTCAGACATTGCACCTTTTCTGTGAATGATTTATAATGTGTTGAAGAATGTATCTCCAAGAAGAGCAGATTATAAAAGATTTAATAAACCTGAGAGTCCACCTTTCCCTAAAAAGTTTTGCTCCATGCACTGCCTAGAAAATGAGGATGTGGCCGACTGTGGCTTAAAAGCCATCCCCTTTCTAAAGACTTAGGCAGTCAAAGTAAAGGAGTACAAGATTTAAATAGATACTTACAACTGGAAAATGATGATAAAATACCTTGAAGATCCTCTGCTGCTGGCTAAAATATCTTTTTTTAGCTTTGCTCAGGGCAGGTCACGCCCTCTTTGAGGTTATTCCAATGTGTAGCCTGCATGGCATCTTTCCTGTACAATGCTATGATGTCTCTACTTGCTGATGTGATGTCCTTAGTTGTTAAGGTTGAAGTATTATCTGCCACAAAATCGCTGTGTGATATAAAACTTGATAAAACTCTGGTCTTAATTGTGCAATAGACATGACTTAGGTCATGCTGTACTGTGTGAGCTCAGAAAAGTAAAAGTGCCTCCAAAAATATTTTAAGTTTCAGAACTGAGTGCAGGGACTTTCTGACTGAAATGTTCTCAGAGTTCCTTCTAAAGTCACCTTTGAAGTACGACATTTGTAAACACATAAGTTTTTATGATCCAGTTATAAAAAAACAGCCCAAGAACTAGCAAGGTGAGAATCTTGAATGCCATGCACAATTATCTCCACAGAATTTGATAAGTCCTAAGGACAGTGATAAAGTTGAGAAAGAATTCATGCAACTTGGTAACGAGATATTTCTGGATCTCTGTGCAAACTACTGGAGGACTGAGATGAGAATTGATCACTTATGGAGAGATTTATGGGTTGGTGATACCACATGTCAGCATTTGTATAGCATTCTTCAAAAGGTTCTCATTCTGAGTAATTGTCAAGCCTTTTTAGAGCAAGGTTTTTCCATTAATAAAGAGTGTATGATAGTCAACCAATAAATCAAGTCACTGGTAGCCATACGTCAAGTATCTGACAGCCTGAAATGAAGTGGTGTTGTCTTCAAGACTGACATTAACAAGAGAATGGTACTGGAGTATCACAATGTTCAAGATCAGTATGGTTAGCGTGTAAAGCAGAAGCAATGTGAAGAAGATGGAGAAGTCAGGAGAGCTAGGTGGAAGGGTTCCATTACCCAGCATGTTCAAGAATTGGAGCCCAAAAAGTCATAGATCCTGGTCAAAAGGGCCACTGTACTGACTGGAATTGTTGAACAGATAACTTCTCTCAAAAAGGAGTTTTGACTGATTTCATTGACTGGTTTGAATTATTTGTTTGACAAAAGACACAGGGTTATCATTTGGAAGAGACAATTCCCTAAATATATCCCACAGCTGTTCTTATTTTTCAAACTTTAATGCTATATTATGTACACATCTCTTTTATGTTTGTCTGATCTTATGCATAATCTAGCCTGGAAAGTTCACAAATCCTATTTGGTAGGATGAAGGTTTTATCAAACTATGAAACCTAATGAAATAAGTGACTGACCTCTGTCTGCATTTTGATGTTCAGTTTACCAGGCTTGTCAGGATATGAGTGCATCTTTTATAGTGCCAGAGTCTTGACTGTAGCAGGCAGCGCATAACAATCCATGCCAATTCAGGGAAATAATGGCCAGGCAGCTTATGTGCCAGATGAAGACTGCACATAAAGAAAATAATATTCATCAAAAAATTAGTTAAGAAATGAGTGATGCAAACTGATGTCAAAAAGTATTTCCAGCCGTCTATCTCAAAAAATTTGATACTCCATTTCCATTTGTTATGAAGGAGCCTCAAAAACATTTTGTGAATGAACCTCTTACTTTACAGCCTTTTCAAGCACACATCATTATCCACATTGCTGCTTCAGTCTGTCAGAATCTAGCTCAAATTTCCAAATTTAATTGGAGTTTCTATCCTAGCATGTAGGTTTGTGTCCGAACTCAACAGGCACTTCTGTCAGGAGGGTGCATGACAACTGATAATCCTGTGTGGAAAGAAAGATGTATGCTGAAGAAAAGTGTTTTGTGTCATCTCTGGTGCAATATTTGTCCTCAGCCCATCATTTGAAAAATGACTTACATGGTTTCAACCAAAACTTAAAAATGAGATAGTAGTAAATCAATATTGTTAATGCACAGGTGAACTGTCATTTCCAGCAATGTGTTACAAAGATATGTACTATTGTTATGGTTTGAATTGTTATTAAAAAATCTTATTTTCTTTCTTAACTACTTTTCAGATACATTGTGTATGATGTTGGGCAGGTAAACATTCAGTATTTGGTGACAGTTAACTTCAAGTACAAATTTTAAATTTTCTATGCCTGTACCTAATGAAATATGTATTAACCCCTGTATACAAAGGATGAGGAAATGTACTGTCATTATTTTTATATGTATATCTTGAAATATTACTTTAGCAATTGTATGTGGTTGTTCCAGTTGCTTAGCCCTCCAGTCACAGATAGTAACTATTGGGACTGCAGCTATGTATAAATAGGCACTTTATCATTTAAGACTGAATGTAATGCCTGCATCCTTTGACTGCACATTTTATACATGCAATGTGTTTTCCCACAGCTTAAAATGTGCCTGAATTTTACATGGAAGGACTGAAAGTGTCACCTAATTTGCTGAAAATTACAGAATTATCACATTTTGTGTCACCTAGTGAAAAGGCAAAACTTCTGTTTAGTTTTGATTTAATCATAAGATTGCCAGTGCTTCAAATATAAAAGCAATTTTGACCAATTTTAAATTTTTTATTGATTTTAATCTGATAATCAGTTTTCTGTTCATATTAATTTCTTGCACTGTGCTTGAAACAATTTGTATGACGATATGATGCCATCACATATGTGTAAAAGGTTTGATTCCATGGAAAATATCAGTGGCGTAGCGTGAGGGGAGACTTTGAGACTTAGTCTCTCCTGTATTTGTACTTAAAAAAGATTCAATAGTAATTCATAACAAAAATAGAAATAACTTTCTGCTAAGAGCTCTACATGTGCGAAGACATCAGTCTTGTAGCCCACGCCGCACCCCCATTATTGGTGCATCTGTCCGCTTGAGCCTCGACTGCTCTCAGTCTCTGCCTCCATTCCCTCACCTGGCTGTGTGCGTCTGCACACCCACCACTTCCCCTCTTCTATGAAGGTTGGTGCGCTGCGCTTGCTAGCAGGTATCGAGACTAGTCTCTGTCACTTCTATGCAGGATTTTAACACAGAAGTGAACAGTTGCACGGTTTGTGTTCATAGTCATTCTTGTGAGATTTTAGTGCATATTTTCATTGTGTCACCAACATGAGTGGGTGAGCAACTGAACACCTTATAGAATTTTTTTTAAAGACACCTTTTTCTACATTAACATACCATATGATGAAAAAGTGCGAATTGAAGGACAAATGACCTACTCCTATACTCAGTGTAGTTTTAAGTGAAGCCAAACAAAAATTCATTTTTCAGGCAGCCTGGTATGAAAAGTATACTTGTCTGACTTCAAATGCAGTTAATAACAGATTATATTGTTATATATGTCTTCTGTTTGATGGTGAAAAGGAATGGTGCAATGAGGGCATTTGTACAATAAAGAACTTTGACCAGAAAGCATCAAAGCATCAAATATCAAAACGTCACCTGCAGAACAAAGAATCATTTCAGTTATTAGGCAAAAGTAGAGTTGAGCATGCCCTTTCTGAAGCCGTTCATCTGAAAGCAATAAAATACAATGAACAAGTTGCATCCAACAGGAGAGTATTGGATTGTATTATTCAGGCAATTGTAATTTAATTCTTTGTAAACAAGAACTAGCCTTTTGCGGCCATTGAGAGGATGAATCCTCCAGCTACAAAGATAACTATCTGGAATTGTTGGATTTACTAGCTCAATGAGAGCTGGATTTACTAGCTCAATGAGAGCAGTGAATCCAAGACCATCTGTCATCATCTTCAACCTTTAAAGGAACTTCTCCAGATATACAGAATGATGTAATAGAAACGATAACTCTGGCAGTTAATGAGAAAATTAGATCTGAAACTCAGAACTGCAATTTCACTTCGATTCAAGTTGATGAAATATTATGCGTGTCATGCAAGAGTCAAATGAGTATAATATTCTGATACTGCATTGCGGACAAAACTGAGGAAAGATTCGTTGGATTTTACGATGTTTTTGGAGATAAAACTGCTGAAGGTTTGTCAAACAGTATTCATGCAGTATTGAAAGAATGGAATGTGGAAAGAAAAGTGGTTAGTCAAACATATGATGGTACTTCAGTAATGATGGGCAGAGAAAAAGAGGATCACAACAATTGGTGAAGCAGTTCTGTCCCTATGCGCTGTTTATTCATTGTTATGCACACCACCTGGATTTGGTACTGTTACAAGCCTCCAAAATCATATGACAAGTACGCTTGTTTGTAAGTGATTTTACTGCATTCCATTCATTTCTCAGCAAATCATCAAAACGAACTGTATTGCTAAGAGAAAGGATTTAAAGTGCCACATGCAAGAAACACTCACTGTAACTTTCATTCCAGGGCAGTTTGAACAATATCTAGTCATTTCTCAGAGCTATATAGTGTTTTTAATTATACAATTGATGATATAGACTCTCAGTGGGACCCCGAATCTTTGAGCTGTGCTGTGAGAATGAAATGACGAATGGATGATCCTACGTTTGTCTACTTGTTTTGTTTCTAACAAGGCTGCTTTGTTTATGTTGTTCAATTCTTTAATGTTCTTCAGTCAAAATCTGTCAGTATAACTGCTTGCCACAACAAAATAACAACTGTTTTCAGAAATTTACTGCAATTAAGAATGGAAACATTCATTGATGAATTCATTAAATGTAGTTTGTGTTTGAATGGCATCTTATCATTCCATGACAGTCAAAAGACATCTCTCATGGCGCTAACTTATGAGATACTGGATTTGCAAATTGTTCAGATGGAAGGAAGATTTCATGAGTCTCCCCATTTGAACGAAAAGTGTTTCCCGAACTATCAAAAAAATTTCCAATGTTGAAACTGCTTCAGTCATTAGAACAGTACCCTTTTTTCAAACAAGAACAACTTGAAACTGCACTGTGTAACATATACGCTGATGTGTAAAAACACTTATCTCCATGAATCCTCTTAAACTACATTGTCAACAATGATTTAGACTCTGTTTATGAAGAAACAACGAAGTTCCTGCATTTGGTTTTGACCATACCTGCAACTACAGCAGGCAGTGAATGAAGCAAGAGTACTCTTAAACGAGTGAAGAATTATTTAAAGAATT
This sequence comes from Schistocerca piceifrons, assembly GCF_021461385.2. Taxonomy (NCBI): domain Eukaryota; kingdom Metazoa; phylum Arthropoda; class Insecta; order Orthoptera; family Acrididae; genus Schistocerca; species Schistocerca piceifrons. The sequence goes on from NC_060143.1 coordinate 566,881,774, forward strand.
CAATGTCCAACACCCGGCTGTCGTGTTTGAGCACATTAGCAATAGAAGAGACACTACTTGGAGAGCTATCCAGTGATAAAATCTCTGTAGACCAAGTTATAGACTCATTCGTGGAAAGAAAAGACAGGTGCATTGCACTTGTATACAAGAAAATATAAGTGCTTCTTCTCTTGTTGCTGGAGTTCTACAAATTTGTCATCGTTTCTTGAACAAGTTAGTTATTATTATTATTATTATTATTATTATTATTATTATTATTATTATATTCCTTTCTCAGACGTTATGTCTGGTTAAAAATAAAAAGTGACATGGACCTTGATCAAGCGTGAGTTTCTTTTAACTGTACAGTATATGTTACATTGCATTTAGGAACTTTCGGGTAATTGAACATGTATCAATAATTACAGATTTCTGTAGTTGTATACATACATTTGGATGTAGCTGTATTGTGTTGATGTACTGGTGGATATTGTGTGGTATGACTCCTGTAGTTGATAGTATAATTGGTATAATGTCAACTTTATCCTGATGCCACATGTCCTTGACTTCCTCAGCCAGTTGGATGTATTTTTCAATTTTTTCTCCGGTTTTCTTCTGTACATTTGTTGTATTTGGTATGGATATTTCGATTAGTTGTGTTAATTTCTTCTTTTTATTGGTGAGTATGATGTCAGGTTTGTTATGTGATGTTGTTTTATCTATTGTAATGGTTCTATTCCAGTGTAATTTGTATTCATCATTCTCCAGTACATTTTGTGGTGCATACTTGTATGTGGGAACATGTTGTTTTATCAGTTTATGTTGTATGGCAAGTTGTTGTTGTATTATTTTTGCTACATTGTCATGTCTTCTGGGGTATTCTGTATTTGCTAGTATTGTACATCCACTTGTGATGTGATCTACTGTTTCTATTTGTTGTTTGCAAAGTCTACATTTATCTGTTGTGGTATTGGGATCTTTAATAATATGCTTGCTGTAATATCTGGTGTTTATTGTTTGATCCTGTATTGCAATCATGAATCCTTCCGTCTTGTGTCTGTGTATGTGCGGATAGATATGTGTGTGTGTGCGAGTGTATACCTGTCCTTTTTTCCACCCTTAAGTAAGTCATTCTACTCCTGGGATTGGAATGACTCCTTACCCTCTCCCTTAAAACCCACATCCTTTCGTCTTTCCCTCTCCTTCCCTCTTTCCTGATGAAGAAACCATTGGTTGCTTTCGCGGCAGACGGTTTTCTTTGGGGGGGGGGGGGGGGGGGGGACAAGGAGATGTGGGTTTTTTGGGGGAGAGGGTGGGGAGTCGTTCTGGTCCCTGGGCAGGGGGGCTTGCCTTGCCTTGGGGGGGCAGAAAGGACAGGTGTACACTCGCGCGCGTGTCCGTCCGCGCATGCACGGACTCAAGCAGACATTGCTTGTGTCTGTGTATGTGCGGATGGATATGCGTGTCTGTGCAAGTGTATACCTGTCCTTTTTTTCCCCCTAAGGTAAGTCTTTCCGCTCCCGAGATTGGAATGACTCCTTACCCTCTCGCTTAAAACCCACATCCTTTCGTCTTTCCCTCTCCTTCCCTCTTTCCTGATGAAGCAACCGTTTGTTGCGAAAGCTTGAATTTTGTGTGTATGTATGTGTTTGTTTGTGTTTCTATCAACCTGCCAGTGCTTTCGTATGGTAAGTCACATCATCTTTGTTTTTTATATATATATATATATATATATATATATATATATATATATATATATATATATATATATATATATATATATATATATATATATATATATATATATATATATATATATATAAAATTGTGATTTCATAACATGTCACTGTCATAGCTATTAGATGAAAAACAATTGTAGCCAAGTAAAATTTTCTTTGATTTGATAAATTTGTGTTTTTAAGGATACTTCATAGACATACAGATGTGTGTCAATATTTCTTCTGTGTTTGAAGAGGGCTGATATTGTGTAGAACTTTTACCTGAGTGTTTTACAACATCTCTGTATTTAAAATTGAATAAAGCAACTAAAAATGTAAACTAACAGTAACAAGTTCTTGAATAAAATGTTTGTGTCTCAGTTTATTCTGATTTAGTATCAGCAACAACAGGATTGCTGTGTTAATTCAAAGTCAGAGTTAACGTGTTAATAAAAACAGAAATTCTTCATCTAAAAATGGCTTTCATTTGCACAACTTACTTGTTTATTTACCTTCCAGATCATAAACTCTGCGAAGGAGGCAACTTGTTGTTCATTCAAAACCAGAGGGTAAGTAACTCATCTAGAAATATGGAAGTCTTTACATTTTTTTGTCAACTTACATATTTACTTACCCTTGAGATCTCAAAATTTGTACAGAAAATGCTAAAACCTGACTGGTAATCAGGGAAATACCAGGAAATTTCACTTGGGGAAACTTGTAGCAAGCCTGTCAAACCTCCAATGTTACTTCCTGTGTGATTATCTTTTAGAAGTTGACTTCAAATGCCTGCAGGCATTTAGCTGTTCCGTAGAGGAATGAAATAGATAGCTGTAATAGTAAAACTTTTCTAGCAGTACAAAATTGTTGAAAAGTAAGACCAGCTCTTGCTTGTGCCATTAGGTTAGTGATAGCATACAATAAAACTGTGTTGTTCACTAGCTTCAGGAACACTGAATAGATGAGTAAGAGATGCTACAGTTTAATATTTTGTCCTTCAAAACAGCTTCATGCTTAATAAGTACCTCACTAGTCTCTCGCACATAAGGAACTTTTAAATCTTTTACTGTTTTTCTCTGGATTCGAGAATAACACTTGTTGGGAAACTTCAGTAAAAATGAGCTAACATGCAATTTTCATGTGTATTTAAACATTAATTGTAAAAAAAGAAAGTGTATTTGTATACAGAACTGACCTTCAACAGGTACAGGAAAGGCACTTGATTACATTTCCTGATGACTATTCATTCTTAACAGTGTTCAACAGACTGGCTCAGAAAAGTAGTCTTCTACCTCAAAGCAGTAATCTTTCTTTCACAATAGTTAAATATAGGTTATACCTCATCTATAGTAATGTAATTGAGTTACTGAGAAACCTGTCTTTCACAATGTGCAATTCTTCAATGAGAATAAAGAAAACTATTCATAATCGAATATATGACTTGAGTGCACTTTTTGCTTTAAAGCATTAGTGGTTTTAGCAGTTCCTATCAACCTCATGTTAATGTATTCTACTTGTATCTTCACATTTTCCTTGAATGGAAATGGAGTCAGTTCACTGCAATGGGAATGACTGTAGTCACTCTGTTGTCCACTGCTTAAGCAATTACTTCTAGTTAACACTTGGAACATTTATATTATTATTTGTCACTGCACTTGTTACTGACTTGTAACACTATTATTTATCATAGAGCATTGCATCTTATTTGTTAGGAGCAATTCGTGCAGCTTTCTATACAACCCGAATTCACAGAAAAGAAACAGCAAATCAACCTCACAGAATATAGTTCTAACCAACTAAAACAGTATCATGAAAGAGAAATGCAAAATACCATAACACTATTAAAACCTGTGAGTTAACAACCTTACAGCACAGATAAATAAATGACATCTCAAAATAAACTCATTCACTGAACAGAGGGTCAGTCTCTTCACTTCAGGGATAGGGATCCTATTTATTACCAATGGTGTACTGGCAATAACTTGTCTGTTTTCTTCCTTGCCTTCTTTACAACATTACCTTTGCTTTGCAGGGAAATATTTTGGAGTGGGCTTGATGGTATCGCAGGAGGCAGCACAGACGGACAATGATTCAGCTTTAACCGATCAGAATGTACTACCATAGTACAATCAGCTAGCTGGATTTCTGCATTAACAGGAGAAGTCACTCTTATATAGGATAGGTACCCTCATATTGTAATGTAAATTTGTTACGCTTTTCTTTCTCCACCCCTGGATTATAAAGCAAAACACAATCTCCAGGTTTGTGTTGTGGAAGCACAGCTCTTGTGTGTTGCTGCATTGCAATTGTTTTTCAGTAGCTTTGAAATTATTTCATTTAGCCTGTTTCCAGATAGCCTTAAGGTGGTGTGACAGTCCTTTAACTTCGGCCATATCAACACCAAGTGGCGATATGTTAAGTCTGAACTGGGAGCTCATATATCTTACATCTACTTCTTTATAGGGCATATATCCCATTGATTCATGCACATGACTATTATACACAGAACCTACATTATCAAGATACCTATCCCAATTACCATGTGATTCGTTAATGCAGTAAGGCAGCATTTGAGCTATAGTAGACATGTTAAAGATAACCATTACTTCTGGATGAAAGAGCTTCATTCACCATGTTTTGATTTGCAGTAATTTGCACACTTGTGCAAACAAAGCCACCATAAAGTTAGTTCCTTGATCATTCAATATATCATCAGGACTTTGATATGGAGGGATTAAATGATTGAAAGGCACATGAAACTGTTTCTGAGTCATATCTGCAAGTGGTGCTAGAACTAGGTAGTGCAAAGTGATCAATAATAGACAGGGTGTATTTGTTATTGTGTGTGCTCTGGGGAAGGGCCCAATTATATACAGAGTGATATTTTGAAATGGTCTGGTAGCTTCTGTATGAGTTTGTAAGGGAATTTTTGTCCAGGTCAGAGGTGCCCTTGGAGCACATGGTATGAAGTTTTGTATATACATTTACAGCAAAAAAATGCAATGCTAAGAAGGAATTGTGCAACAATTCCAAGCCAGATGGCCTGTAGCATGCATTCCACTGACCCCAGCCCAACACCACTTGTATCAGTGGTCTCAAGTGAGAGTCACTGGAGGACAGGGCAGAGGTCATTTGTGTTTTCTGAAGACAAGTTTAATTCTTAATTTCTTTGCGTGTTTTTGATACTTGTATTGTTTAATTCATAAATTTTGGGTGTATTATAGTATTTGAGAGTTGTAGCATCGCGTTTTAGTACCTGAATAGTGTAAAACCGTGTAGTCTCCTTCCGCCGCCGAGCAGTGTGGCAGCAGTACGCAAGTAGGAGCATTACTGCATTTACTAAGCAAGCTTGTATCTTAATAACCATTTAAATTTTGTGTCGATTTGTTTGTGCTCTCTGTAGATTGTTTCAGACATTCTTAGCACAACAGTTTTAGCATGGATGGGGACTGCAACTGCTGTGTTCAGATGCAGGCTGAGTTGGCATCCCTTCGCTCCCAGCTTCAGGCAGTGTTGGCTTCGGTCACACAGCTTGAGGCTGTTGCCAATGGGGATCACTGTGGGGGTCCGGATGGGGGTTTGTTGGGGATGGCCAGCTCGTCCCACGCATACCCCGATCGGACTACGACTGTGGCTGCCTGGGATACTGCCCACAGTGAGGCTGATCCCTCACCTGTGGTAGAGTGGGAGGTCGTCTCGAGGTGTGGCAGGGGGCAAAAGACATTCTGGAGGGCTGAATGGAAGGCCTCTCCAGTTTGTCTGACGAACCGGTTTCACGCTCTGTCTCAGGCTGATACTGATCTTTGGCCGGAAATGGCTGCTTGTCCTGTTCCAGAGATTGCCCCTCAGTCTGCAAGATCTGGGTGGTCACAGAGGGTGGGCTTACTGGTAGTTGGGAGCTCCAACATCGGGCGCGTAATGGGGCCCCTTAGGGATATGGCAGCAAGAGAGGGGAAGAAAACCAATATGCACTCCGTGTGCATACCAGGCACAGTCATTCCAGATGTGGAAAGGGTCCTTCTGGATGCCATGAAGGATACAGGGTGCACCCATCTGCAGGTGGTCGCTCATGTCGGCACCAATGATGTGTGTCGCGATGAATTGGAGGAAATCCTCTCTGGCTTCCGGCAGCTATATGATTTGGTGAAGACTGCCAGTCTCTCTAGCGGGATGAAAGCAAAGCTCACCATCTGCAGCGTCATTGACAGGGCTGACTGTGGACCTTTGGTACAAAGCCGAGTGGAGGGTCTGAATCAGAGGCTGAGACGGTTCTGTGACCATGTGGGCTGCAGATTCCTCGACTTGCGCCATAGGGTGGTGGGGTTTCGGGTTCCGCTGGATAGGTCAGGAGTCCACTACACACAGCAAGTGGCTACACAGGTAGCAGGGGTTATGTGGTGTGGACTGGGCAGTTTTTTAGGTTAGATGGCCTCGGGCAAGTACAGAAAGGGCAACAGCCTCAAAGGGTGCGGGACAAAGTCAGGACATGTGGGGACCAAGCAGCAATCGGTATTGTAATTGTAAACTGTCGAAGCTGCATTGGTAAAGTACCGGAACTTCAAGCGCTGATAGAAAGCACCAAAGCTGAAATCGTTATAGGTACAGAAAGCTGGCTGAAGCCAGAGATAGATTCAGATGAAATTTTTACAAAGGCACAGACAGTGTTTAGAAAGGATAGATTGCATGCAACCGGTGGTGGCGTGTTTGTCACTGTTAGTAGTAGTTTATCCTGTAATGTAGTAGAAGTGGATAGTTCCTGTGAATTATTATGGGTGGAGGTTACACTCAACAACTGAGCTAGGTTAATAATTCGCTCCTTTACCGACCTCCCGACTCAGCAGCATTAGTGGCAGAACAACTGAGAGAAAATTTGGAATACATTGCACATAAATTTTCTCAGCATGTTATAGTCTTAGGTGAAGATTTCAATTTGCCAGGTATAGACTGGGGCACTCAGATGTTTAGGATGGGTGGTAGGGACAGAGCATCGAGTGACATTATACTGAGTGCACTATCCGAAAATTACCTCGAGCAATTAAACAGAGAACCGACTCATCGAGATAACATCTTGGACCTACTGATAACAAACAGACCCGAAATTTTCGACTCTGTAACTGCAGAACAGGGAATCAGTGATCATAAGGTCGTTGCAGCATCCCTGAATATGGAAGTTAATAGGAATATGAAAAAAGGGAGGAAGGTTTATCTGTTTAGCAAGAGTAATAGAAGGCAGATTTCACAATACCTAACAGATCAAAACGAAAATTTCTGTTCTGACACTGACAATGTTGAGTGTTTATGGAAAAAGTTCAAGGCAATCATAAAATGCATTTTAGACAGGTTCGTGCCGAGTAAAACTGTGAGGGACGGGAAAAACCCATCGTGGTTCAACAACAAAGTTAGGAAACTACCGCGAAAGCAAAGAGAGCATCATTCCAAGTGTAAACGCAGCCAAAACCTCTCAGACAAACAGAAGCTAAATGATGTCAAAGTTAGCGTAAGGAGGGCTATGCGTGAAGCATTCAGTGAATTCGAAAGTGAAATTTTATGTACCGACTTGACAGAAAATCCTAGGAAGTTCTGGTCTTACGTTAAATCAGTAAGTGGCTCGAAACAGCATATACAGACACTCTGGGATGATGATGGCATTGAAACAGAGGATGACACACGTAAAGCTGAAATATTAAACACCTTTTTCCAAAGCTGTTTCACAGACGAAGACCGCACTGCAGTTCCTTCTCTAAATCCTCGCACAAACGAAAAAATGGCTGACATCAAAATAAGTGTCCAAGGAATAGAAAAGCAACTGCAATCACTCAACAGAGGAAAGTCCACTGGACCTGATGGGATACCAATTCGATTCTACACAGAGTACGCGAAAGAACTTGCCCCTCTTCTAACAGCCATGTACCGCAAGTCTCTAGAGGAACGGAAGGTTGAAAATGATTGGAAAAGAGCACAGGTAGTCCCAGTCTTCAAAAAGGGTCGTTGAGCAGATGTGCAAAACTATAGACCTATATCTCTGACATCGATCTGTTGTAGAATTTTAGAACATGTTATTTGCTCGCGTACCATGTCGTTTTTGGAAACCCAAAATCTACTCTGTAGGAATCAACATGGATTCTGGAAACAGCGATCATGTGAGACCCAACTTGCTTTATTTGTTCATGAGACCCAGAAAATATTAGATACAGGCTTCCATGTAGATGCTATTTTCCTTGACTTCCGGAAGGCGTTCAGTACAGTTCCGCACTGTCACTTGATAAACAAAGTAAGAGCCTACGGAATATCAGACCAACTGTGTGGCTGGATTGAAGAGTTTTTAGGAAACAGAACACAGCATGTTGTTATCAATGGAGAGACGTCTACAGACGTTAAAGTATCCTCAGGTGTGCCACAGGGGAGTGTTATGGGACCATTGCTTTTCACAATATATATAAATGACCTAGTGGATAGTGTCGGAAGTTCCATGCGGCTTTTCGCGGATGATGCTGTAGTATACAGAGAAGGTGCAGCATTAGAAAATTGTAGCGAAATGCAGGAAGATCTGCAGCGGATAGGCACTTGGTGCAGGGAGTGGCAACTGACCCTTAACGTAGACAAATGTAATGTATTTCGAATACATAGAAAGAAGGATCCTTTATTGTATGATTATATGATAGAGGGACAAACACTGGTAGCAGTTACTTCTGTAAAATATCTGGGAGTATGCGTGTGGAACGATTTGAAGTGGAATGATCGTATAAAATTCATTGTTGGTAAGGCGGGTACCAGGTTGAGATTCGTTGGGAGAGTTCTTAGAAAATGTAGTCCATCAACAAAGGAGGTGGCTTACAAAACACTCGTTCGACCTATACTTGAGTACTGCTCATCAGTGTGGGATCCGTACCAGATCAGGTTGACGGAGGAGATAGAGAAGATCCAAAGAAGAGCAGCACATTTCATCACAGGGTTATATGTTAAGCATGATAGGGTTATGGAGATGTTTGGCAAACTCAAGTGGCAGACTCTGCAAGTGAGGAGCTCTGCATCGCGGTGTAGCTTGCTGTCCATGTTTCGAGAGGGTGCGTCTCTGGATGAGGTATCGAATATATTGCTTCCCCCTACTTATGCCTCCCAAGGAAATCACGAATGTAAAATTAGAGGGATTCGAGTGCACATGGAGGCTTTCAGACAGTCGTTCTTCCCACAAACCATACGCGACTGGAACAGAAAAGGCAGGTAATGACAGTGGCACATAAAGTGCCCTCCGCCACACTACACTGGGTGGCTTGCGGAGTATAAATGTAGATGTAGATGTAGCTACACTTGGCCAAATACAGCTGTTGTAACTCAATACGCTCTACAGAATGTTGACATGTTGCCTCGGTAAGCCCAATCACCAGAACTTGGCTCAAAAATGGCTCTGAGCGCTATGCGACTTATCTTCTGAGGTCGTCAGTCGTCTAGAACTTAGAACTAATTAAACCTAACTAACCTAAGGACATCACACACATCCATGCCTGAGGCAGTATTTGAACCTGCAACCATTGCGATCACTTGGTTCCAGACTGTAGCGCGGCCACTCCGGCCGGCTCACCAGATCTGTCTCCAATTTAGCACATATGGGATGTCATCAGCCAGATCATCCAGGGCCATCCACAAACAACATTAATCGTCCTTGTATTGACTGACCAAGTGCAACAGGCATGGAACTCCATTGCACGAACTGACATCTGGCACCTATGCAATGAAATATGTGCTTGTTTGCATCTTTATATTCAATATTCTGGCAATTACACAGGTGATTTATATACCTGCATTTCACATTGGCATTGGGTTCTCTTGCACTTACATCAACCTACGATCTTCTAAAGTTAATCACTTAAGTATGTTACACACACAAATGTATTCCCAAATTTCATTAATCTACAGCAATTATTTTTTGGTGTTGCAATTTTTCTCTGTCAGTGTACTTCCCAACATCCATTTATCTGCCTCTTCATGGGTAATTTGGCGGTGTCGTATATACAAACTGTGGTAAATTTCTCCATAAATTTTGAGTTATTATCATCAGTAAAGTGTTGTTCATGTGATATTATTGTGGAAAAAGGTATTATAGCATGCTCACTAACGCATAAATGGTACCACTCAAGTTGTTTTGTGAAAGCCGGCCGAAGTGGCCGTGCAGTTAAAGGCGCTGCAGTCTGGAACCGCAAGACTGCTACGGTCGCAGGTTCGAATCCTGCCTCGGGCATGGATGTTTGCGATGTCCTTAGGTTAGTTAGGTTTAACTAGTTCTAAGTTCTAGGGGACTAATGACCTCAGCAGTTGAGTCCCATAGTGCTCAGAGCCATTTGAACCATTTTTTTCTTTGTGAAATTAAACTCTGATAAAATCTCGTGCGATAGTGGTCAACTGTGTAACGGTCTCCAAGTAGCAACGGAAATGTGCAGTGCCGGAATTGAACTAAATGTGTTACATGAGCTTTATTGTGATATAAATGCAGCTAGAAAATACATAGAATTTCTGGAAAATCTAAAGCAAGTATTGAGGAATCCCCTTGAAAACAATAACTGTGAATCAGAAAGTGCTTACAGCAGGCCTAGGTCTAAAAAACTACAGAACAATTTCGCCATTCTAGACGTGTAAAAGCAAACAAGGAAGACTTTAATCAAACTGATTGCCATCTAACAGATGCTGCTGGTATATGAAAATATAGAAATAGTAGTGCCCCGAAAGGCAGTAATGGCAGAAACACATATCTTAGGAAATCCAAGTTAGTTGTTTACTTAGACAGTCATGGTCGCGATCTCGCAAAAATCTTGCAAAATGAACACAATCTTAGAGCTACCAGCTATGTAAAACCTGGGGCCCCTATGAACAAAGTTATAAGGAACACACAGCGTGATAACACTACACAAGAAAATCAGGTTTTAGTTATAACTGGTGGTGCAAACGATGTTTATTGCAATGAACTAAAAAGCGCCATGCATGACCTCTGGAAAACTCTACATACAGTGAAAAATAAAAGTGTAATAGTGACTGGAATACCACACAGATATGACCTAATAGAAACCTCATGTGTCAACCAGGAAATTATTAACGCCAACAGGCATTTTCAAAAAATATGCAAAGCATACAGAAAGACAAACTTCCTAGGTGTGAAATTTTTGGAAAAGAAACACGATACCAGGCATGGTATGCATTTAAATATTCATGGGAAAAAGTTCATAGGTTCTAGAATAAATGAGATGGCTGAGATGATGTACACAATAAACAACATCATGCCTTTTATTGTATCAACTCAAAACGGAGAAGCCATCTCATCACAGATGATACCAGCAACAAAAAAAGCAGCAGAACAAACACAACCAATAACAGTTACACAAAATGCAGCAGTACTAACAAGAATCAGAACAGAAATGCCAACAACAGCAACACCATCAACAGCAGCATCACAGACAGCAGTAACAACAGAAATCCCAGCAACAGCAGGAGCAGCAGCACAAACAATATTCGGAACAGAAGTGCCAACAACAGCATCACCACCAACAGCAGCATCACAGACAGCAGCAAAATAGAAATCCCAGCAATAGCAGGAGCAGCAGCAGACATGGAAACAACCATCCATGGGGCAGCAAGTAGACGGAAAAGGACACCTCCTTCCCATATGAAGGATTTTTTAATTGCAGATATGACGAAAAAGAAGCCACCAAGATAAGCAACATTAAATGTCTAACAGTGCTCCACCAAAGTATTCAGTGTGTAAAAAACAAAGTGCAACATGTGGAAGTCGAGTTACAAATCTTAGAAAGCACTGTTATCTGTATTACAGAGCACTGGTGTAAATAAAGTGAAATCTTATATATTAATTTACCCTCATATGTCCAAGTGTACTCTCATTGCAGAAACACAATGAAAGGTAGAGGATCACGTATTTATGCTAAGAACGGCATTGAATTTAAAGTCAGAAATTATATTATCATGCTAAGTGTAGACAAAGACAGTGAAGTGTCAGCAATAGAGATAGTTGCTATAAATATGCCCAAGAAACTAACTACATTATGTGTATATCATTCTCCCAATGGTAATTTAGGGATATTCTTTTCAAAGCTTATATAAAGCCTAGAACTAGTGTTGACTTTGAAACATAATATCCTTTTGTGTGAACAGATGACACCAGTTACACATTTATGAATATCATATGTAGTTTTGGTCTATAATCACTAGTCAACTGTGCAACAAGAATAACCACACATTCATCATCTACCATTGACCATGTAGCTACAGATGTAGGTAGAGAAAACTGTGATGTACTTGTCAAAAAATCTGGGACTGTCTGACCATCTATGTGAGATTATAAAAGTAAAAGCTTCTGTAAAAAATGAATCAAAACTGCATGTATATAAAAGAGTCTACTCTCCATCAGCTTTGCAAGGGTTTTCCTTAAAGTTAGCACATGAATGTTGGGAAGGAGTATACATGGAAACTAAACTGAATAGTAAGTTCTCCAATGTTATGTCTGAGTTTAAATTAAAATTTGAAGAAACATTCCCCAAAGCATTAATTCCCATTGGAAAACCAACCAACAATAAATGGATTACTAAAGGAATTACGAAAAGTGCTCAAACTTGTAAATACCTAAACTCCATTAAAAAGGACAATAGTTATCTAGTTTCTTTGCACTACTACAAAAACTACAAAAGGATCTACAGGAAGGTACTGAACACTGCAACAAAATCAGCCAACGATAGGTTCATAAATTTAGCCAAAAATAAAAGTAAAGCTACATGGGCTGTAGTAAATAAGAAACAGGAACCGTGAAGCAGAGAGGTACAAACACACAAATCAGTAACAAGGAAAACTTAGAAAGAAGCCCGAAAGAATTAGCAAATTATGTGAACACCTACTTTAGCAACATTGCAATGAACTTACAGAAAAATTTTCCAAAAGGTGCTAATCAACCAATACAGAAGCATACAGTAAACTCAATGGTATTGCTTCTAGCTACTGAGGAGGAAGTATGCAATGTTGTAAGGCAATTAAAGAACAAAAACTCTGCAGGTTTAGATGAAATACCAATGTGTGTGCTGAAAAAATGCATAAAAGGTATCAAAGCTCCACTAACAGAAATCATAAATGAATCCTTCAAAACTGGTTGCTTCACTGACTATCTGAAGCATGCCAAAATTTTACCAGTATACAAGAAAGGTGACGTAGAAGATGTTGAGAACTACAGACCAGTAGCCCTATTGTCATGCTTTTCCAAAGTGATAGAAACAATAATGAAAAACAGGCTTTTGATCTATCTAAGTAAATTCAACCTCCTCTGCAATGATCAGCATGGTTTCAGGCCTGGTAGAGGTACAGAATCTGCAATAGCACAACTCACAAAAACAGTTTTAGAAGCTCTAAATGAGAACAGCTCTGTAACTGGCCGTCTCCTAGACCTGTCTAAGGCATTTGATACAGTTGACCACCAGAAGCTCTCACATAAATTACAGGCACTAGGAGTAAGGGGAGTGGTTCTCAAATGGTTTTGTTCACATCTAGAAAACAGAGTACAGTCTGTAGAGATCACACATGTCTCCAGTGGATCAAAGTACATTGAGAAACATATATCTGATCCACAATATATCAATATTGGGGTCCCTCAAGGAAGTGTACTAGGCCCTGTATTATTTCTGGTGTATATAAATGATTTCCCACAGCATATCAGCCATGGAGAGAAGATATTGTTTGCGGATGACAGAAACATAGTAATCACCAGTAAGACACCAGCACAAATGTTGGAAAATTCTACTGAAGTGCTGAGGGATGTTCACAAATGGTCTCAGGAAAACAAAGTAACTCTCAACGTAAAGAAAACAAATACAATATGCTTTAGAATGAACAGAAAACAGAGTCCCTTAAATTTAAAACTATATAACATCTCCATAGACGATGTACATACAACAAAATTCTTAGGGTTGCACAATGACAGCCAAATGAAGTGGAATGAACACGCTATGAAACTTTAAAAAAAGGTATTCACAACATGTTATGCACTTAGAGTCCTTCTATCCGCACGCAGTAGTGAATGTTTGAGAAGTGTATACTTTAGTTATGTTCATTCAGTAATCAGTTATGGTATTATTTTCTGGGGAAACACTGCACAGAATATACAAACAGTATTTAAAATGCAAAAGAGAGCAGTAAGAATTATAACAAAAAGCAGTAAGTGGGCCCACTGCAGAGAACTTTTCAAAATGTTAGAAATTCTAACTGTTCCTTGTGAATTTATATTCAAAACCACAGTGTACATCAAGAAAAATATAGAAAATTATAGCAAAAATAGCAGTTTTCATAACTATGGTACAAGAACAAGTCACTGTCTTCAAGTAGACGGGAAGAATAAACATGAGATTCAAAATAGCTTCTTGTATGAAGGTTTTTAACAGTATAATAAACTGCCACAGAAAATAAAAGAAGCAGATAGCATGTACTGCTTTGGGAAAAATATTAAATTGTTTCTGCAGGAACACTGCTTTTACATTATAAGTGAATTCCTTTAGCACAAAATGATTGCAAATAGCTTTTGTTTCACAATATTTTGATAAGGAGAAAAAATGATTGTAGATAACTTACATGTCACAAACTTTAACTACATGTAAAAACAAATTGTATAAATATATGAATGTACGCAGCTGACAAGATCCATACATTACAAAGTGTCCACAGATGGCTAAATAAATAAATAAAATAAATAAATAAATCCTAGCATTAGTTACTCTCTGTGTGTTGTGATATGACTCGCATACTGTCATGGCACTGATTTATTGCTCCCTGTTGCAATTCTTTAGAGATTACTATTGTGTTGCCCCGGGGGCAGTGTTAACTGTATGAAATACCATCATCTGTAATAAAACCTGGGTAGGAAGCATACGAGAGACATTCTGCATATCTCTCCTGTGCCTCTTTCAGTTCTTCTATTGTATCATCTATCTAATCTACCCTAACTCTATGGCTTAATGCATCAGCATTTTGATGTAAACAGCCTGATTTGTGGCATACTTCAAATTATGACAGTTTTAATATCCAATGAGTTAAATGCCTATTGGGGTCCTTTAGACTCAGCATCCACAAGAGGTTGGCATGGTTAGTGACAACAGTGAATTTTTGCCCATACAAATAGCATTTAAAATAGCTCACTCTAAAAATAATTGCTAACAGTTCCTTCTCACTGATATTGTAATTATTTTCTGTTGGGTTCATCTGCCTTGAAGCATGACCCACAGGTCTTTCCTCATTCCTGACTAAGAACAGTCTCAACAGCATAATCCTAGGTGCCAATAGAAAGGATTAAAGGTTTCTCAGAATCCAGATAGATCAGCAGGGATGAAATTGTCAAAAAATCCGTAATTTTCCTCATAGCTCCCTCCCATTCCTCTGTCCATTCAAACACAGTGCCTTTCATCAACAACTTTATTAATGGCTTAGCTACCATAGCACAGTCCTTCATAAAGTAACAGTAACAATATTATGAAAGGAATAGTTGCTACTCATCATATAGAGGAGATGCTGAGTTGCAGACAGGCACAACAAAAAGATTATCACAGAATGAGCTTTTGGCCAACAAGGTCTTTGTCAAAAGAAGACCACATCACACACACACACACACACTCACGCAAACGCAACTCACATACACGTGACTGTGGTTGTGTGTGTGAGTAATGTTTACTCATGTGTGAGGGGGGGGGGGGGGGGGGGGGGGAGGGCATTTTGTGACAGCCTTTTTGCTTTGCCTATCTGTGACACCACATCTCTGCTATATTTGCTTGGCATAGAAAATATTGCAACTCTGTAACATTTGTGTGAGCTGGGGAATTCTCAGTTGCTTCTGTCAACATTGAGTGTGGCTTAACCCAACTTAAGCCAATAATATGCCCTAGGTACTGAACTGAGACTGTGAAAAAGAACATTTCTCTATCTTTAAACTTAAATGTGCACACTGCAACCTTGAAAATACATTTCTCACTCTTCCCACATGTTCAATAGTTTTGGAAAAAATTATATCATCTGAGTACACAAGATATGTCAGAGGTTTCAAATCTCTCAGCAGCATGTCAGTGAATCTTTGAAAAGTGGGAGGCTTGTTCCTTAGACCAAATGGAATGTGTAAAAACCCGTACAAACTGGGAGGAACCAAAAAAGCTGTTTTGGTTGATCTTGTGGTGAAATCAGAATTTGGGGGTTGCCAGAATACATGTCAAGGTTTGTAAAATACCTACTATTCTCTAGTTCAATCAATGAATCTTCAACACAGGGAAGAGGATGAGTATCAGGTGTTATCAGCTAATTTACCATATGATTTGCTTTTTTATCCCAGTGATTGACTTTCTGGGTACCATGACAATTTGTGATGACCAGTGTCTTGCAGGATGTGTGCTATCCCTGCAGCCAATTGTTGTTGAAAAGTATCTTGAGCAACAAATTGCAGATGAACAGGTAGTCTGTACAGTTTCTGAACAACAGGTTTAGCATCTCCCATGGGGTTTTGTGCTGTATAGTGCCAGTGATTGCAAATACTTAGTTGTTTGAATAACCATACGCATTTCTTTAAAACTTAGTACAAACGATTTCACTCCGACTTCTCACATAACTGCAATTTCAGTAGATCAAAATTGCACAAGTTGTGCTAAGTGGCAACTGCTTGCTTCTCTTATACTGCTGGTGATTAGGCATCCCACGATGTTGACATTGCATCCCAGCCACAAAAACATGGTGAGATTTACTGTTTTACAGTGGAGTAGAAACAAATTCTTCTCCTCCTGATGATACATTACTAATCTTACAGCTTCATGTAAGGAAGCAGGAGAGGCCACTTTCACTTCACTACCAATCTGCAGGTTTATTACACAAACGAATCCATCATTAGCTCTGGTTTCAGCCTCTTCAAGTTATACTTCATTAACATGGCATTTTTCCTCAACACATACATGTGGCAGTATACAGCCAGTATCTGATCAGCAAAAGTCTCAAAGTCTTCACTGGTTTTTTGTCATAACTTAAACAAATAGTCTCTGTAATAACTAGCTCTTGTTTGTCAGAGTAGCGCTCTGCTAACCGCCTTGCCAGAATATGTAATGTTACCGCATCGCATAAGATATCAGCTGATTTCAAATAGTTGTATGTAATACCTGGTGTCCCTCCATCAATGATGCTTTGGAAGTGTGCCCCCTATCAGCAGTACCCTGTGTGGGATTGCTGTTCACAAGGACAGAGAGAAATTAGAAGAGAAATTACAAATTTTAAATTTCACTAAACCTTCCAAAAAACACTTGCACTCAGTCTGACTGCCCACCATGCGCAGGACTAAAATAACATATAGGTTGGTGTGACAGATTCTGAAGCATCTACCAATTCATAAATTGCTAATGGAGGAAAGGTGGTTGTACAAGGAAACCAAGACATGAAAACAATGAGCAGGTTCAAGTGGATACAGAGAGGTGGAAAGATTTGCACAGCAGAGACTACTGCAGAGAGCTGTCTGAAACTAATCTCTGGACCAAAGTGAGGTCTCTCAAGCAAGTATATTTTTAAAACTTGGAAAAAAAAGAGAAATAATAAGCAAATTAGGAAGTTCAAAGTAAATTGATAATTTAAACTAGAAAAACAGTATAACTGACCCCTTAAAAGATTTGGATTCAGCTACATGTACCCAATGTGCTTTGAGCCAACATAGCTATAACACAACAAAAAATCTGTTTTGTGTTCTCCATTCCACCTGTTGTGATATGCAGTGTGATTTTCATTGAGAATATAGCATTTCAAGTCCTCAGTCATGGATTAACCCTGAGGTATGTCCTGATCTCACATTGCACCTTCGGCCTCAAAGGTCGCCCAATCTCGGAGCTTTTTTTGCAAGTGTGGGATTGTTAAGCACTCTTGTCTGTGTGTTTCCCCTTACATCAACTTCTAACAGCCATGTACTGCAAGTCTTTAAAGGAATGGAAGGTTCCAAATGACTGGAAAAGAGCACAGGTAGTTCCACTTTTCAAGAAGGTTTGTCGAGCAGATGCGCAAAACTATAGGCCTATATCTCTGACATCGATCTGTTGTAGAATTTTAGAACATGCTTTTTGCTAGCGTATCATGTCAATTCTGGAATCCCAGAATCTACACTGTAGGAATCAACATGGATTCCAGAAACGATGATCGTGTGAGACCCAACTCGCTTTATTTGTTCATGAGACCCAGAAAATATTAGATACTGTTTCCAAGGTAGATGCCATTTTCCTTGACTTCTGGAAGGTGTTCAATACAGTTCCACACTGTCACCTGATAAACAAAGTAAGAGCCTATGGAATATGAGACCAGCTGTGTGGCTGGATTGAAGAGTTTTTAGCAAACAGAACACAGCATGTTGTTCTCAATGGAGAGATGTTTACAGACGTTAAAGTAATCTCTGGTATGCCACAGGAGAGTGTTATGGGAACATTGCTTTTCATGATATATACAAATGACCTAGTAGATAGTGTCGGAAGTTCCATGTGGCTTTTTGCGGATGATGCTGTACTATACAGAGAAGTTGCAGCATTAGAAAATTGCAGCGAAGTGCAGGAAGATCTGCAGTGGATAGACACTTGGTGCAGGGAGTGGCAAATCACCCTTAACATAGGCAAATGTAATGTATTGCAAATACATAGAAAGAAGGATCCTTTATTGTATGATTATATAATAGCAGAACAATTACTGGTAGCAGTTACTTCTGGGAGTATGCATACGGAATGATTTGAAGTGGAATGATCATATAAAATTAATTGTTGGTAAGGCAGGTGTTAGGTTGAGATTCATTGGGAGAGTCCTTAGAAAATGTAGTCCATCAACAAAGGAGGTGGCTTACAAAACACTCGTTCGACCTATACTTGAGTACTGCTCATCAGCGTGGGATCCGTACCAGGTCGGGTTGACAGAGGAGATAGAGAAGATCCAAAGAAGAGCAGCACATTTCATCACAGGGTTATATGGTAGGTGTGATAGCGTTATGCAGATGTTTAGCAAACTCAAGTGGCAGACTCTGCAAGAGAGGAGCTCTGCATCGCGGTGTAGCTTGCTGTCCAGGTTTCGAGAGGGTGTGTCTCTTGATGAGGTATTGAATATATTATTTTCCCCTACTTATACCTCCCGAGGAGATCACGAATGTAAAATTAGAGAGATTCGAGCATGCACAGAGACTTTCTGGTAGTCGTTCTTCCAGCAAACTGTAGTACGCAACCGGAACAGGAAAAGGAGGTAATGACAGTGACACATAAAGTACCCTCCACCACACACTGTTGGGTGGCTTGCGGAGTATAATTATAGATGTAGATGTAGATGGACGAACCAAAATGCCACAGAGCAGCAGTGATTGATTGCAGGGCCTCCAGGCATGCTCACAAGCAAATGGGGAAAGTTTGGCTGGTGTCTCGATGTTTGTCACACATGCAGTGGAGGGTCCACTGAACATTTGTAAAGGGTAACTGTAAACCTCCATCCTCAGTTTTCACAATTTCTAACTCACAGTTTAACAAAAACTGACTTTTTTAGTACACAGAATGGACATATGATTATTGAGCCTGAACAGTTCAAATTCTTAGGCATTCAGATAGATTTGTCATGGAAAGCCCATGTTCAGGATCTTGTTCAAAAACTAAATGCTGTTTCATTCACCATTAGAACAGTTGCTGAAATAAGTGATAACTCAAGACAGAAAGTGGTCTACTTCATTTATTTTCATTCCCTTATGGTATTATTTTTTGGGATAACTCTTCTAACTCAAAAAGGTTATTTTTGACTTGGAAAGGGTGGTTCGAGCAGTATGTGGTCTAAATTTGTTAACCTCTTGTCACCCCTTGTTCACTGCTCTGGGAATTCTGACAATTCTGACATTGGCCTCTCAGTACATATTTCCTTTAATTTCTGTTTGTTGTTAACAATATCAGCTTATTCCCAAGAGTAGCAGTTTTCACTCAGTTAACACAAGGCAGAAATCCAAACTGATTTTTGAATGCACTCCTTTGACCCTAGTGCAGAAAGGTGTGCACCATTCTGATGCATCTATTTTCAGTAACTTACCTCAAGAATCCAAAAATCTTAACAGTAATCCATGTACTTTCAAGTCAAAACTACAGAGTTTCCCCCTGGATCACTCTATTCTGTCAAGGAACACCTGGAGGAATTAAAGAAATTGAGCTAATTCCAGTGTTACATTATTGATTATGTTTATTTATTAAACTTACAGTTTGTTGTCTGTGTAGGATTCATATAATTTCATTTTACCTGTTTTTACTCTTCTGTTATAATTTCACGTACTGACTCATTCCGTGACCATGGAGACTTGCTTCTCAATTTGATCCTACAGTACATGACATACAAAATAAGTAAACAAAAATTTAGTTGTAAAAAGTACCCCTAGGTTGTATGTTAATTCATGTAAAAGTTATACCCTCATAAATCAGATTGGTGTTTTGAAAATAAACACTTTTTAGTCCTATGCATAACTTAAAATACACCTCAAGTTTCTATTTTCATCCATGTTGCATGTTGTCTTACGAAACTGTATTAAAAACTCTTTTTTTCCACATATGAAGGGGACTTGTGCATTTGATGTCAATTTTTTGTAGCTCAAATATGTTAATTCTGTGCATTCACATTGTTAATGCGTCAGGACTGGCCAGGAGGGGAGAGTGGTAGGCACCCATTGAGATGAAGAATAAAACATAGTTTAACCTGTGTGAAGTTTTAATGCTGTAAAGAAAGGCAGGCCTGGAGAAGCTGCCGAGACTGAATGGGCAGCTGCCCAAGAGAGCAGGTGAGGAGGGCATCTGATCGTTTTAGAAGCTGCCAGCAGGAGAGAGAGAATGGTGTGTCCGTTCCCGCCAGCTGGCCACTGTTCCACCCACACTTGACCACCTACAAGCCTCCCTATTGGTCAATCAGGTTGTAAGACGCACAGTTCAGTAGCCTGAGTTTAGCTGCTGATGGTTCAACACGTGAGTTTCAGGGTGGTTCTATCCGGTTCTGGGCAATGGGACAGATGCTGCAGCTTACCGCCAGGCAGAAGGCACTGACAAACATAAAGTGAAAAAATAAAAATCAAATTTTTATATTAATAAACCCATTCAGTATAGGCCCCCTACTGTACAGCGTATTCACAAAGGTAGAACCATGACTCATTAGATTAATACCAGTCACTGAGGTCTTCCTCGTGTGACATTAAATATGACAGAAAGTTACATGTTTTCTTTAGTCTTCAGGTAGTAGCTCTTGTTAGTTGGTGTGGTTCAGGCTTTTGATTGTTCCAGAGATTATATTTGCAACAACCTACTATGATGCGAAGCATTTCAGATGGTTCACAATTAAGATACATTTTCCCTGCGAACACTTGGCTTCAGTTTTGCCATTTGCATACCAAGATTTTTGCTTTAATCACACTTTACAACAAAATTTGGTAAATGTGGCCAAGCCACATATACAAGCATACCCACCAATGGTGCACAATATGATAAAAACCTAAGTGCAGATCACCCACTACTGTTACTCTCAGAAAACTGGTGCATAACTGCAGCAAGGTTTTTGTTTTATTCAGTGACATTGTCTCCCAAACACATGATCAGAAATTGTATGCCATTAACTTTTCTTTCTTTCCCCACTGAATTTAGGTTATGAAAACTAATTTACCACAGCATGCATGATTACTCCTACTGGGCACAATGATGCCGTGATTTAGCAACAACTGCAAATGATCTGTGTATGCAGGTATGTAAAGCCACTTTCCTGAAGGTACTTCAGTCTGACCTTGGCTGTTAAAGCCACAATAAACTCAGAGATGAGTGTGGAATTAGGGATGGAGTGTATGACAAGCATGTGAGTATTGTATGCCAGTGGATCCCACCCCCAGGTAATTATCCCCTAGGAGATAAAATGAAATTTTATGACAGGGTAAAAACAAAAAAGGTTTGATTATGATTTAGTCACAACTCTAAATTATTCTCTAGCAATAATGTCTAATATCACTGTTTTGGTAGACTCTAATATTTAATGGATCATCATCTGTGTCACTGCTGCATGTTTTTTAATGTCATATACCCACCTTCTGCCTTGTCCTTCTGCCTTGTATTTCTTGGAATCCATGAAAGAACTTCCCTTGACCATCTACCAAAAAGCAACCTGGCTACATGTATGACGTACCTCCTTTGGTGCAATCAGAGTTTCACTTTCCACTGCAGAATGTTCCCTTTGGTACTCTCCACCAGTTACCAAGCAGCCTCTTCCCCCCTCAGACCCCTCCCTCACATATTTAAAGCCCACATCTCACTATCACACATCAAAACTGGTAACATGCTCAGGCTGTGATATTTGGGTTTCAAGCACTCCTGTGGATATACAAACTTGTTTTCATTGGCCAATAATGCTATATGCCCATTTTACTTCATTGGTTATCATGGGTTGCATGCCTGTGGTTCCCCTATATGTCTGATGCAATCTTAACTTTATAAATAACAGTCAAGAATGTTGAATAATCTTTGTTTATTGTTCAGTACAATAATAAATAAATAATATGGTTTTCTGAAATACACTACTGCCTCAGTGATGCCACTTTCACCCTAGACAAAAACAATACAATACCATTTTGAAAACCTGTACACCAGTAGCTATTAAACCATCTCCTAGCTACACTCATCAATATCATTTTCAAGACTGTCACCACAACAGACCAAGTGGCCCCCGTCCCCTTCATCTGAGCCTGATTAAGTAGATATAAGGAGAGAGATCGATAAAGGCTGGATAATTTCAAACTTTACGTAGTGGTGCAGGTGCCTGTTATGTTATGTCAGAACCAACTGTTATTACATAGAATTTCCATTATGATGAACCATGGAGTTTTCATGTAAAGCCATTGATTTGGAATAGACAATTGATCTCAAATTTTTGGAAAGTGCTGCAAGTTCAAATGAATTGTATCACACCAGTATGTGGTGATTAAAAGGATTGATGGCATGATTGGCTTTGGAGATCATTTGGTAAAGTAAAGCCCATATCACTCAGGGAAAGATTTGCTATAAGCTTACTTGCTGGTTTGCACAACTCCCAAGCAGGCATCATCAGCTGCAAGCCGGATACATACTTGCAGGACTAGTTTGACAAGACTGGCTCACATAGTCAGTTGTAGCCATATACTAAGAACAATCCCAGAATTTGCCTGAAGTAATTTAGGGAGATCATGGAAAACCTAAATCAGTATGGACAGGTGAAGATTGGACACTTTACCCTCTCAAATCCAAGGTCAGTGTGTTTAAAACAGTGCTCCCCATTCGATTTGTCCCTAGTGTACTATACTGCTTTACATAGAAATTATTTAACAACATAAAAAGCTAGTGCTACACTGTTCATTCATTCCTCACTGCACACACAACACACAGTGTTTCAACACAAAGCATATTATCAGCTGATAGAAAGAGCTTAGTGGCAATGCCTGGTTTGCATTTTGTGTACCACTACTTCCCATTGCTAACCTAAAAAACTGAGTCTACGTCCAACTATAATGAGTGCGATGTGAGGCTCACAAAGGTGTTAAGGTGTTGGTGTTGTACACTGGATAGCTTTGGGACTAAATTTTTCCAGAAAATGAAACATGAAGTAAAACACAGTGTGAAAGTGTTACATGAAACAATATGTTTTATTCTTGTTATTATTATTATTATTATTATTATTATTATGTAGTACAATTTTTACAAAACCCCTACTCTGTGTTATCTAAGTGATCATTTATCATGTAGAAAGTATTGCTTAAAAGGTATTTTTAGCTGCCATTTTGTTTGTATTAGTAATGTCTTTAAACTCCCTGGAAATTTACTGTACAGTTTTATTCCTTGGTAGAAACTGCTCTTTTGAGTTTTACATTTACTCTATCCTGGTAAATGTAAGCTCTGTCTACCTTTTGTTTTGTGTTCATGAGCACAGCTGTCTGTGCAATAATTATCAACTATCAATGGCTTTTTTCCAACTGATTGGTAAATGTACTTGCATGGTGTAATTAAAATCCCCCATTTTTGTTATTATTCTTATGGCTCTTTTCAGCAGCTTAAAATTATGTTCACATTACATGCATTTATTCCCAGAATAGAATTCCATAGCTAACAACTGAGTGTATATATGAATAGTACGTAACTAAAAGGAACTGGCTGTTACACATTGGTAACAGGACTACAAGGGCATAAAATGCAGATGACGTTCTGTTTGCAAATATCCTTGTGTGTTCTCACAATTCGTTCTGAGAATCAGTATTTATTCATTGAAATTTTGTGTTTGTCACACAATTTATAGATGTGCCTTCTATACATAATTTAACAGTATCATTTTCCCTCTTCAAACTGAAATTCATGGCATTTGTTTTCTGCATTTTCAGTGTCACAGAACTGCATAGTGACAAATTGTAAACTTAATTGAGGGTTTCATTTGCTTTTTCTGCAATAAATTATCTTTTTTCTTCAGTGGCTACAATATTGCTGTCATCAGCAAAAAGAATTTTTCTCCATGACTAACACTATTGAGAAAGTCATTACTGTATATCAGGAACAGTAACGGCCCTAATGTACTACCCCAAGAAACTCCTATGTTAACGTGTCTTGGTTCTGATGACTATTTTACTAAAACTTCAGAGTGACTTGATGTAGGTGTTTTGTCTTCATTTTGTACCCTATCTGCTAGGTACGATCAGAACTAGTTATTAACTATACATCTTATTCCTAACGCTTCTAGTGTATTTAGTAGAATCTTACGTTCAGTGGTATCTGAAGCCTGGAAAGATTTAAAAACATGCCTCTGACACAGTCATCTTTTCCAAGAGCATCAGGTACCACATTTGTGAATTCTATTTATGCTGATTCTCTGCTTGTGCCACTTTGAAAACCAGACCGTGATTCAAGTCAAAGATTATATTTATTCAGTAATTCATTAATTTGGCTTTCATAATTGAGTCTATTATTTTTGAGAGTATCATTGCAGGGATTTCTGCATGTTTGCTGTGATAGCCACAGTACTGTTACCCTTGTAGGCTTCACTGACTAATACAAGTCCTATCTGCATCTGACATCATTGTCTGGAAGCTGGGTCTCAGGATGAATGCTTGCCTACCAGCTGCTGTGCAATCATTTGCAAACAGTCTTAAATTCACTTTTTGGTTAAAAAAATGAGTTTTTGGTATCTTGTAGCCTCATTCATCTGCTTCATGATGAACTACCTATTGTTTTGTTAATGTCTGTTAATTCAACATTAAGTAATATAATGCAAGAAGTTTGACTACTTTGCACTTAAAAGTAGGTGTAACTATGAGTTTAGGTTATGTCATATAGTGTTGCATACAAAATATGGAGGAGATCTACATGTGCCTACATCTCGAGAAAATGTGTCATCTGTAACTAACTTGCATCCTATTGCATGTGCAAATGTTACCATGAGAATGAAATATTCATAACATTCCAAATGGCATGCAAACAATTTGAGATATTGAAAAGAGATTTTGGGAGATGACAGCATCCAAAGAGGAGAGTGTTTTGTCATATTGCTAATATGCAAAATGTTGTGTTCTGCCATCATGTATGCATAACAGAGATTTTCTGTGATGGAATAATGTAATTGGTGAAACCGCAATTGCTGTATTTTGCAACAACATATTTATGTGAATAATGCATTATTTTCATTAAGTATTGAGCTGTCTTGCTCTCAGTTGCTAGTTTCACTGTTTCAAGAATCTGTTGTAATTGTAATTTTTATTATTGAGCTGAATCTTTGTAAACTCTTCTGTGTTTTGGCAAAATAAGCAGATTTTAAAATGGTAACAAGATAAGTGTAGCTGTTTCTGAAACCTGACCACTGATGGCAATTCTCAGAAGACAAATGACGAATGAAAAATCTGGGGAGAAAATCATTTTTGTTGCAGTTTCAGCAGGATAGTGTAACCAACATTGTCTTTAGTAACACTGTGCAACAATGAAAATGTAAATTGAATGAAAATAGCCAATTCCTATCAATTCTAATGCGCTGATCACGAATATCACAAAGACAATTCCAAATTAGCTCTAGTTTTCATTCTGTCAAAGTCATAATAAGTAGTAACAATGCATTATATTATTTTCTGTGGTCTTACTTGTGTGCAATATTTTGGATATAAACATTTTGATACCAATTTTAGTTATATTTTTGTCTCCCTCCTCATCACCTTCAGTGACTTTATTAATGGATGTAATAACTTTTGCACATTTGTTTCCAGAATAACTACCAGTTGCTCAAGTTGACTGCTATTGAAGTGAACAAAAATGCCATGCGTTTGTGTATCAGGATAAACCCTGGGCTCCACCTGTTATCTGCAACACTTGTGCCAGCAACCTCAAGAATTGGATGCATGGAAAAGGACGTTCAATGCCCTTTGCAGTGCCCATGATCTGCCGTGAGCCAACTAACCATGTCAGGGACTGCTACTTTTATATGGTTCTTCCTATCAAGAAGGGAATATCTAAGAAGAAGAAGCAGACAGTGATCCATCCCAACATTCCATCTACTGTATGTCCAGTTCTACATGGGGAAAGATTGCCAATACCTGAACCACTGACAGAGTACAAGATTACTTCTGATGCGGATTCTGATTGACCTGAACCATGTACATTCTTCCAAATATATCATCAACCAATGATCCACAAAAATTGTCTCAAAATGAGTTAAGTGATCGCATTAGAGATTTGGAGCTCTCTAAAGCTAAGGGTGAGATTTTAGCATCAGGATTGCAGCAGCACAATTTTGTGGAAAGCAATGCAAATGTTTCATCTGCTGTAGAAGAGAGCAACAGTTCACTCCTTATTTTAATATGCAAAATAGTCTTGTGGTGTGTGTAGACATAAATAGTCCAATGAAGGCTCTCAGAATTAATTACAGCCCTGATGAGTGGAGACTCTTTATTGATGCGTCAAAATTGAGCTTAAAAGCAGTGCTTTGACATTTTTGGTAATGAGCTTCCCTCTATTCCAGTTGGGCATAGTGTTCATATGAAAGAGTCATACCAAAACTTGAAAATCTAACTGGAAGCCATCAAGTACAATGACTCTCAATGGCAGACTTGTGGTGACTTGAAAGCAGTTGCACTGCTATTAGGTATGCAATTCAGATTTATGATAAATATTGCTGCTTTCTCTGTGAATGGGATAGCCAAGCTCATGCATCTCATTACAGTAATCATAAATGGCCCACCAGAAAATCTCTTCAACCAGGTATAAATAACATTAAGAGTCAACCTCTAGTAGACCCTAAAAATATTCTTCTTCCATCCTTGCACATAAAGTTGGGTCTCACGAAAAATTTTGTTAAGGGTATGAAGAAAGACAGTGACACATTTAAGCACTCAAGGCAAAAATTCCCTTACTTAAGTGATGCCAAAGTAAAGGAGGGCATCTTTGTAGGCCCACAGATTCAAGAGCTTTTTCCAGACCATACTTTTGGTGGAACCACACAAGATAATGAGGAGCATGCATGGGAATGTTTTAAGACAGTCTGTTTACAGTTTTTAGTGAACAAACAAGCAATAAACTACAAGGACATTGTAGTTAACATGTTATCATCTTACGAAAACTTGGTTGCAACATGTCATTGAAAATACATTTCTTACAAAGTCATCTTGACTTCTTCCCCAAAGATTGTGGTGAGGTAAGTGATGAATGTGGTGAGTGATTTCATCAAGATATTCCCACATTTGAGAAGAGGTATGCCAGAAAGTGGAGCCCTATTATTTTAACAGATTACTGCTGGACTGTCATAAGGAATGCTCCTGAGTTTGAGGATAAACATCAAGCTTAGTGGAAACGGTCATCATCTGCATTTATCTATGAACAAAATATGTAATTGTATGTACTGTACATGTGAACATTTAACATTTGTAATCCTTCATATACATTTGTGACCACTTAATATTTTCTTTTGTGCTTTATATAGTTCTGGTACAAAGTAGACTTATAAAGTATTTTCGTTCATGTCATATTATCTTCATTTTTTCTTAATATTTCACTTTTCTACTTCCAGAACGGCACTGAAATTTATCAATGCATAACACATAATATAATTCAACCAATTATTCACTTAAAATTTGTTATGCTGAATCTTGGAATGTAAATGCATATCTAGTTAGTGAGTTATTTATATAAAAATGAAGACTACTTAAAAAAAAAACTAGAGTTAAATATTTATGAAGATGATGATTTTGTATCATTTTACACTGAAATTAACATAACTAACTCAAAATTATGCAGTTTAGACACTTCCACTTCACATTTGTTTTTCAGTGTAATCAGTGTCTGGCATTGAAATGTACCAAAGGATTTTCTTTCTACACCTCAATGACCTGAGAAATATGAAGAAAATTTTACACCAAATAGTATACCATCTTTTGTTCCTATTCCTTTACAGAGTAAAGGACTGGACATTTCATGTCAGATATTGTTCTGTTCATCAAAGATGTTGATAATCTATTTTCACTTTGATGGCTAGGCTACATGAAAGGATCCTGCAAGTTGTCAGAATGATCAGCACTTCAGAGCTATGATAGAGTTCTATTGTATCAACTAGAACTACTATTTTGCTCCAGAAATGAGAGTAGTTCTGTTTGACAAAACAAAGTTGATTCTGTTTACGAGTCAGTTGCAGCTGCACCTCATAAAGAAAATAGGTTGTTTCTTAAACATATAAAAAGATATTTGAGGTGAAAAAGTCAATGAACTTAAGCTGTATGGGCATTTGAAGAAAAAAATGATTCACTATGTGCAGTACATTGCTTTCATACTTCTCAAATGATATGGCAAGTTTCAGTCCCATCTATTCATTATTAAAACTATGCTGGGATAAAGGATTCCACTGAAATTGCAATGGAAGTGGTGATTCTATTCTCCCCAGGCTCTTTAGTCCTTTTCTTCAGAAAATTATCATCAGTGATGAGTTTTGAGTAACACCTACATTATTTCCAGAATGAGATTTTCACTCCGCAGTGGAGTGTGTGCTGATACGAAACTTCCTGGCAGATTGAGTGCGAGTCTCGGTCGGGCACACAGTTTTAATTTGCCAGGAAGTTTTTTACCTACATTATTCTTTTGCCAAAATTCAGAAGTTTACAAAAATTAATGTTCTAACATTCTAATGCAGTGTCAAATCACAACATAACACTGAAACAGTGTATCGTTAAACTAGCAGGGTGAGAGCAAGACAGCTCAACACTTTACGACAAAACTCGTTCTTGAGAGGTTTAATTTCCTCACTTATATTCTTGCAAACCCACAGCAATTCTGATTTCATCAATGCTCCAGAAAATTGCATTACTCCATTGAGAAAATCTATCGTTACCTGTATTTCACAGCAGATAAGGATAAGGATGATGATGATGTTGATGTTGGTTTGTGGGGCGCCCAACACCGTGGTCCTCAGTGCCCATACAAACACCCAATCTTTCCATTGCCAGTCCCACCATTTCTCGAATGATGATGAGATGAGGACAACTCAGCCACCCAGTCCACAGGTGAAGCAAATCCCCAATACCACCGGGAATCAATCCCAGAACCCCCTGACCCAGAGCCAGAAAATCTAGCCAGTAGACCATGAGCTGCAGACACAGTAGATAAGGAAGTTTTGCACATTGACCACATGGCAAAATTCTCTTAATTTTGCATGCTACCATTTGCCAAAATCTCCTTTCAATAGCTCGAACTTTTTCATACTCATTTTGTGCACATGATCAAAAGTGAGAGCACTTTTTGCGATCCACTTTCTCAAGTTTGTAGGTAGACAGATCTCCTCCAAAAACTGAACACGTATGCATTTCATACACAGCAATGTATAACTTAGAATGCAGCAAATGTAAACTCATAGGTCCCCTGTTTTCCATTGCAAACTATTCAAATTTTGTGTGACAAATTACTTAATTTCATAATATCACAAAAACTATGACAATTGACAAAGTTCATCATGAAACTGATCTGAGAGAACCAAATTTATTTGTGAAATAGTTTCTTTAAAATTATTTGAGAAAGACCGCAGAGCAGCAAGCTTGTGAATGCTGCTGTTTGTGCTGTCTGCTGAGTTTTCCACCTGCTGCAACAAATATTACACTGTGTGAGACCTTCAGAGACCAAGCTAGCCCTCTCTACTCCCTGATAGCCAACAGTCAGGTGTGGCACCCAGCAAACTTATGGCCAACCTTACTCCATCTGAGACAGGTGTAAATACGGAGACTCACTGATATTCCATTCCTCCTAGTTTATCTCAAGCTCCAAACAATTCAGTGCTCAAGAGAGAATCATGCTACAATTGTGGCAGGTAGTGATGGTGTCAGGCCAGAGTGTATCACAGCCAGTGGTTAACAATGCAAATATTCACCTTTAAAATTTATACAATTTGACATGCATTGTGAGAAATTATTATTATTTAACTAAGCTTATAATTTTGTAGGGTGTACTCATCCATTTTCTTTAAATCTGCTGCTGCCTCAGGCTCATGTTGTAGACTGCAAATGGTTGTTATGCCATGAATAATAAATACAAACATTAAGTTTCAGTACTTTTATTCTGTCATTTTGTAATTGTACTGACACGCTTACAACACTGACGTACATCTTTCTTAAGTCATTGCATGCATCTTGCACGGAAATTAATAAGACACTGCTCTCCCATGCCAACATGGCTGCCCCTTTATATATAAATCTGAACAATCCTCAGTATTGTTATAAAGGGTTTTTAAATAAAATTACAATTAAACCCTGTTATCTTCACATCAATGACAAATTTCAACAGTTGCACTGTCATTTATGGAGTAACTACATTTATCGAATTTTACGTGTTTAGCATTTTAGAAGTGTGAAAATATTCAAATATGAAATATTAACAACACTTTTACTATTTTTATAAAATGCAAAAGATACATGGATCAGAAAATGTTCCTAGCAATATATATATATGTTTCCAAGTCTCCCATTGGGTGTGACAAAATAGGTCTTTTATTTATTATTGACAAAATACATAAAGAACTACACACCACTTATAACATTTTCGATAATTACATTTTAATTTTCTAATCAATTCTGATTCTCTTAGTTGGTTTCTCATTTAAACACAACAGACTTTAATTTAGTTATTGGTTTAACACAAACCCATCTCAGTTTCATAGAAATTACCTTGACCAATGTACTCAATTGTTTGTTCCAGATTTCACTTCCTTACATTAATCCTAAATGTTCCTAGCAATTACAGGACTTATATACTGTAAATGGGTTTCAATGGACTGTTATGTCTCAGTTGGAACCAGTTCTGAGAACATTTGTTTCCACTTTGATGTTGGCACTTCAAAAATGTATTTTTGGTAGGATTGAGCACCTTCGTGAGGACAAGAAATTCATTGACCATGCATTTTTTGGTTTGACACAAAGGGGCAAAATTAAGTCTTAACATGTTAAGTCAGGTAAACACAGAAAATGAGGCATTAATTTTATGGTTTTTCAATACTGAAATAATAAACTGTTTGACATGTTCTGTGATAGTAGGAGTGGCTATGATGAATAGTGATGCAACATATACAGTTGTTTATCCTGATTTCATTGATGACTTGAGGCAAACAAATTGTGATATGCTATTCAGCAGTAACTGTTCTCGAATCCTCTAAAGTGTAAAGCAGTGCTCACGACTTGTCCAGCATAAGCAATGAATGAGCTATTATTTTTTTGGAAAGGCTTTGAAAACGAAACACCTTTATTGGTTTTGGTTTATCTTGGAACAGCCAAACAGATGGTTGCTCCACAGTTTCCAGTTTGTCCGAAGATATTCAAGTCATGTCCACATGTATGTGGATTTTGTTTTCCCTTTGTCAAATTCTGGAGCATTTCCTTTTACCAAATGAAACGAGCCTGTTTTTGAGCTGTTATCAAATTATGCAGAATGTGTCAGATCAGATCACACATATATCTTCTTCTTATTTTACTTTGGCTTTTTCTGCTCTTGTGGAGGTGATGTTCTTGGGGAGTCTTCTCCATTTTCCTTGGTTCTGTATTCACTGTCCCTTAGCTATTTCTCCCTAAAGTCCTCTGTAAATAGTCCATCCATCTTCTTCTCGATCTTCCTCTCCTTTGTCACCTTCTAATACTATTTCCAACAACCTCTTGCCAACATAGTTGTCATCCCTTCTCATGGTGTATCCATACCATTACAGTCTTCTGTCTTAAACTTTCTCTGTTATCTTGATCAGCTGCCTCTTACTCTCTTATCTCTGCTACTACTGGCTCTAGAGACGACACAAGTTTGTCTTAACATTCTCATTTCAATCACATCTATTGCCGCGCAATGTGCCTTAGTTGGTGCCCATATCTCTGATTCATGAGCGTTGTATATCTCACTACTTATTGACTTTTCTGATTTATTCCTCTACAGCACAATGAACATGACAGCCTTTCCAGTTAATCCACCCTATCTGCACTCTATGGGGTTTTTGCCATATCTGAATTTCCCCTACTAGACACTGTTGATCCTCAGTAGTTAAAGACAAATTTTTGTGTATAACTGAAAGTACTGAAGTCTTTGATGTGGGATAAGGATGCCGATACCCAAATATAAGAGATGTGTTGATCCTGTTCCATTGTGGTGCACACAGCAACAATGTTTTTACAAAAGACAGCCAATTTAGTTGGATCTTCGTGAAAGTCATTGGTGATTGAAGTATGATGACACCAAATTCTGCAAAGCTATTGTAAATGTTCTTTGCAGAAGGTTGTTTATCAAAAGTTGTACTAACAACTGATGTCAGGGACTGCTACTTGACTAGTTTCTTATGAAAATTGTAAAAAAAAATCTTCCAATGAAAAACTTCACATGAAATCTTAAGTTTCTCTCTCAGCTTCTTCTTCAACTGTTAGCTCTAAAGAAACTACTCAGCCAGTTTCTGAGCTGTGCATTGTTTTCATAATTTAATTCATAAATTTTAAAACAACAGTAATGACACATTTGTACTTTGCCATCTAGCAGTCATTTGTAGATGATCAAAACTTTGCAACAATAAATTCCAAACTAGAAGACCTTTCTGTTAATGGGTAGTACCTATCACCTCTTTCAATAAAGGGCAGCAGTGACAGGGCACTGATGATCTTGCTGTGTAGTATCCTCAACCAAAAATCATCACCATCATCATCATCATTATCCATCATAGTGTGGCCACTGTAAGATTCTAAAATCAATGGAAAGACATCCTGATCTGTGTCTGCTTTGCCATAAAGGCTGTCTCTACGGTGCTGGTAGGTGGGTGACCTGGCCAGTCACACTTGTGTGATTTTCTATTGTCTGTTTATTCTACCTGAAAAGAATAAACAAAATACCTTTCCAATTCATGTGCGTGTGGCTGCGTAGGCACTCATAAGGTATGGAACTGCAATAAACACTCACTATTGAGAGATTATGATAGCAATTACTTCCATACTCAGACAGTCTCTATAATGAATGAAATGTTCTCTGGCTTCCAGCCACTTCAAGTTGTTAAGATGCCATGAACTTTTGACAAAGAACTCCTTGGCCATTGTCATGTGCAATGACTGTTGATGGGCTGCTGGTACACCTTTATGTACTCTAGCTGTTGGTTGTCTCATCATGGGTCCTTATGGCATTGTCATCTACAGGTACACATAGGCTCTGCTTTCAGTGCACCTGCCTCAACCTTGTGACTGCTGGGTCCCATGCTGTAGTGAGCTGCAGGCTGCTGTCTCTACTAAGGGTGTTACTCTGATTTTCATTTTGGTGGCTTCCATTATTACACTGTCCTAAAAGCTATCAGTGTGGTACACAACAGAAGTTTCATCAAATTCTAGAATCAGCCCAGCTAAAGCAGATTTTTGGAGTAGCATACACAATAAAACCTCTTATGCTCCATCATACATTGTTCTATACTGTGCATCACTTGTATGAAATAAGATTGGTCACATTTACAAGGTATCTCATACACAACAGCTCTTCTGAGACATTCTGTTTCTTCAACTGGTCTCAATAATTTTTGTTGGTGGCATGAGGACTGATTTGATTTTGTGTCTTTTCAGAATGTGGCTTATCTTCCTCAACTCAGAGTCATAGAATGGACAAACAGTGCACACTGCAGAACTACACATTAAGGAAGGAGAATAAGAGGTTTTATCACCTTATTTACACTGAAAAAATCTTCTTTATCTGAGCACGTGGAGTCACCTTATCAGGTTTGACCAAACCTCTATCGTGGCTCACACTGAAGGCTTACAGCAATTTAAATGCTGCACTGATGCAACATGTGCATGTCATGTTGTGTGGCCGTAAAATGGCACTGATAGAGCTCACCTCTAGGAAAACAAGCTTTTTGGGCGTGTACTGATCGTGTGGTGGATTTTCATCCTGGCCCATGTGAGGATGATGGGTGAGAGAAGAAAACATGATGACAGTGAACCCTAGGAGGTCAAATGCTTGGGCCCTTGGATGACTTTATTGTCTGGATGCCATAAATGGTTGTTATTTCTCATAAATGACCAAATAACTATTGGTTAATCAAGGGTTTTGTATGTAATTACTGGACTCGATTATCATTTTAATCATTCTGATTTGCAATAATGGCAAGAACTTGTCTTAAAAATTCAGTCATATTTTAATTGATGTGCTAGAACTGTGGCTGGTGGAGCATTATTTGAGTAATAAGTCTAGTGATTGCATTGTGGTACATGGGCATCCACAGGAATTTTTCTAAGAGGTGGACAAGACTCAAAACTTGCAAGTTTTCATAGATCTCATTCAGTTACTTTGAAACATGCCATGCCCCAGGAACTAAATATGACAAGAAAAGTTTGATAGTTATCCACTTAGTATTTTCAAGTATCTATGGTGTCTAAATGGCAAGCATATTTCAATGTTCCATGCAAAGTACATATTTTTATAAAATTAATAGGGATGCCACCTTTTTCACTCTACTATCTGAAATTAAGTCCTCATATGATGAAAATCCAGGGTATCCAACAGCTTATGAAGTAAATCTAGAATATAATTTACATAGTGTTAAGTTGAAACTGAAAAATAAAAATCTGGGATGGGAAAAAATGTGAAATGATTGTGAAAATACTGCTGAATATCAACAAACATACTTCAGTACTACTCTTCAAAGTAGAGCAATGAGGAATAAACTTTAGAAAAGGAATAGTCAGCTTTGATACCAACTAGGACACTTTGTTTGCTTGTAAAACTTCACCTCTGTTCGCTTTAATGCTTTCATGTTTTCTATATTTTATTGTTGACTCATGACTGGCATAACTGTACATCAACAAAATGCTATTTGAAAGCCACATTTTGCTGAAGTGGTTTGATAAAATGTAGTCCATGACCAATACAGGACTAGATGAATGCGAGCATGCTTCTAAAACCATCATCAAATTATCCCTTAGAATCAGATTGCACCAACGTAATCCTTGTCTTTCCAGTTCACTACATTACCGTGCAGCTCTGTGACTGCATGTGGTGTTCTGTTGTTCCTATAGACTTTGAGAAGTTCCCAGTCCTGTAGAGCACCTTTTTTCGACATTGAAATTTCACACTTTTTCCCTCTGTTATGGCACAGAAATACCCTTTTTCAAACTGATGTGTTTAGAATTATGAACAGATTTACACATTTAGCATACAACATGGCCATATTCTTCCACGTGTACCATGTGTGTCACATAAAACTGAATCCAGAATCAGCAGCTGTCATATCTTCTTTTTTGATAAACATATAGTAAACTACAGTTGTGAGTCTGCTGTGTATCAAGGAGATGGAGTGCATTTATGGGAATTGTGAACAGGAGGGGGAGTATTTCTGGTAATTCTGAATGGGTGAATGGCACATTTATGTTTTGAGAATTAGTGATGGAATCCATGTGCCAAGATGTTAGAGCAACTCCATTCTGCAGTTCCATAAAGGCTGAATGAACTGAATGAACAAGCACCAGAGAAAGACTGAGACATTATTTCAGCATAACTGTTTAAAGGACCATATCTATCTCAACTGCAGATAAGTGCCAAAATTGCAGTCACATCAATGAATTGGTCTAATTTCTGGTGAACTGAATGACAGCAAAAAAAACAAAAAAACAAAAAACTTGGCCAGCAATGTTAAATCTGCAGTTTACTGGAGCCCCAGACAGTGACTGCTGGAAATTTGTGAGAATTCTGTATTGAATAAAAAGTCTGTAAGCATGATTCCAGGATGGAGAAAGTGTCCCTTTCCCTCCC
The DNA here is from genome assembly GCF_021461385.2 of Schistocerca piceifrons. Taxonomy (NCBI): domain Eukaryota; kingdom Metazoa; phylum Arthropoda; class Insecta; order Orthoptera; family Acrididae; genus Schistocerca; species Schistocerca piceifrons. Next base: position 566,917,754 of record NC_060143.1, read on the forward strand.
TCACTTATGGATGCCCTTGTTGCAGAACAATTTTATTTAATTTTAAATAGATGCTGAGTCCAAATGACACTCTTTGTGATTTGTCAAACTGATTCAGAGTTTTTCTGTTTTGTTTATTATTGATCAGTTGATGACCATAAAGGCTAAATGTGTTCAGAGGTGCATTTTAAATTAATTAATGTTCAAGGACTTGACACAAACCTTAAGCACACAACCCTGAAATCATTGGAGTTCCCTTTTTGATGTAACAATATTATGAAATGGAAAGTTGCTAGTCACCATATAGCGGAGATGCTGAGTCACAGATAGGCACAACTAAAAGAGTGTCACAAATAAAGCTTTTGGTCAGTAAGTCACTCACTCACACACACACACACACACACACACACACACACATACACACACACACACACAGAGAGAGAGAGAGAGAGAGAGAGAGAGAGAGACATACACACATTCAAGCAAATGCAACTCACACACATGACTGCAGTCTCAGGCACTGAAACCACACTGCAAGTTGCAGCACCAGTGCATGATGGGAGTGGAATCTGGGTGGGGATAATGAGGAGGCTGGGGAAGGGAGGGGGAGGGATAGTAGAGTAGGGGTGACAGAGAGTGAAGTGCTGCAGGTTAGATGGTGAGCAGGGGAAAGGTGGGGAGGGTGGGGCGGTAGCAGAAAAGGAGAGAAGTAAAAAGACTGGGTGAAATGGTGGAATGAGATCTGTGTATTGCTGGAATGGGAACAGGGAGGGGGCTGGATGGGTGAGGACTGTGATTAACGAAGGTTGAGGCCAGTAGGGTTATGAGAATGTAGGATGTATTGCAGGCAAAGTTCCCATCTGCACAATTCGGAAAATCTGGCGGTGGTGGGAAGGATCCATATGGCACAGGCTGTGAAGCAGTCATTGAAATCAAGGATATCATGTTTGGCAGCGTGCTCAGCAACAGGGTGGCCCACTTGTTTGTTTCTTGGCCACAGTTTGTTGGTGACCATTCATGTGGACAGACAGCTTGTTAGTTTTCATGTCCACGTAGATTGCAGCACAGTGGTTGCAGCTTAGCTTGTAGATCGCATGACTGATTCCACAGATAGCTTTGCCTTTGATGGGATAGGTGATGTTTGTGACTGGCCTGGAGAAGGCAGTGGTGGGAGGATTCATGGGACAGGTCTAGCATGTAGGTCTATTACAGGGGTATGAGCCTTCAGGTAAGGGGTTGGGAGCAGGGGTTGTGTAGGGATAGATGAGTATATTGTGTAGGTTCGGTAGATGAGAGAATACCACTGTGGGAGTGGTGGAAAGGATAGTGGGCAGGACATTTCTCATTTCAAGGTACGGCGAGAGGTAGTCAAAACCCTGGCAGAGAATGTAATTCATTTGCTCCAGTCCTTGGTGGTACTGAGTTACGAGGGGAATGCTCCTCTGTGGCCAGACATGGGACTTTGGGAGGTGGTGAGAGGCTGGCGAGATAAGGCACGGGATATTTATTTTGAACAAGTTTGGGAGGATAATTACAGTCTGTGAAGGATTCAGTGAGACCCTCAGTATATTTCGAGAGGGACTGCTTGTCTCTGCAGATGCAACAACTGTGGCTGGCTAGGCTGTAAGGAAGGGGCTTCCTGGTATGGAATGGGTGGCAACTGTTGGGGCAAGTGGGTGGCAAGTCGGGGTATTGCTGGTGGTTAGTAGGTCTGATATGGGTGGAGGTACTGATGTAACAAGTGGACCACCCTGTTGCTGAGCACACTACCAAACATGACATCCTTCATTTCAATGACTGCTTCACAGCCAGTGCCACATGGATCCTTCCTACCAACACCAGATTTTCTGAATTGATAGGTGGGAACATACCTTGTGATACATGCTACATTCCCAAAATCCTCCTGGATTCAATACTCATTAGTCACTGTCCTCACCCATCCAGCCCTTCCCTGTTCCCATTCCAGCAGTAAACAGCCCTCATTCCACCAACACACCCAATTTTTTACTTCTCTCCTTTTCTGCTAGTCATTCACATCTCAACCCAGCCACATACGATTTTCTTGTCCAATTATATTTTAGTAGCGGTGTGTGCTGAGCTGTGTGAGTCATTATATACAAAATTTTAGAATATTTCTCAATTGAAAAGTTCAGGGTGCTATATATTTTGCTTGGTATGTACTAATCTGTTGTGGTTTCTGTTTCAGTACTGTGTGAGATGTCTATTCCGTAGAGTAATTTGTTCCACTTCTAATACTCAGCCAACAAAAGATCCTCATGGAAACCAGAAATGTAGTTTAGGTAGTTTTTAGGTGTGGAACATTCCACTATGAGCACTCTGGGTTGCCATATGTGTGGATGGGGTGTAAAAGACATCAGTTTAGAACACTGACAACATGCAGTTGGGAGTAGGGGTCCCAACTTGCTGTGGAGGGCAGCTTATGCTTTGCATCATGGTTTGTTAGTGCCTTGGAAGTCATGGAGCCAAAGGATGGTCAATAACTTCAACACCATAACAAATCAAGATTATATATGAGAAGTGTCAGTCTGTAATGTTATGTCAGTAAAAGAATACGTGTTGTGATTTATTTTGAGCTGCATGTTAATAGAGATCTTTTCACCCACAATTATTGTAAATGAAGTGTGCAATGGAAATATTGTATTCATAATACAGAAGAGTTATCATAAAAGTGACTACATCATTTCAGCAGCTTGAATGGACTGGACCTCTCTTTCAGCATCTGCCCCTGCAAAAAACGAAGAAATCCATTGTCAAGTGAACATGTTACAGTCTAGTTGTACTGCACAGTAGGTCCACTACACAGAATAACATCAAGAATGGTGACCATGAGATATGTATAATGTAAAAGTTGGTACACGTATCAGCAGGTTGACAGATCATATGTGTAGTGGAGAACATCATACCAAAACACCTGTTGTAACAATCCATTTTGGTGCCTGAGGTGGAAGGACATGGAAATGTGATGCTACAAGAAGAGAGCTTTAATAATAACGAAAGGAATTTTCAGGTATTTTGGCAAAACTAGTGGATCAAATCATGATGTTGCCCAGAACAACTCAAATCAACAACTGACGAAATATAAGCAGGTACACACAGCGGTGTTGCTGGATTTAAGTCGAATATTTAAGAAGAAATAATTTAATTTGGTTGAGACAGAAGAAGTCTTAAGTGTTATGAAGAGTTGGTCAAAGCATATTAAGTGACCACAGCAATCAGTTCTACAGTAAAAAATATCCACGCTCAAGTAACCTTTGACTCATAAGTAGAGAAAAATTTCATCAACAACACAGAAGAATTCCATGTTGCGATTTTGAGACTAAAATTGTAGAAGCGATCTCCAGCTGTACGCCTGTGGTAACAGACCAGCAGAACAATATAGCAGCTCTCCTTCCCGATGCAGTGGCCAGTAATCTGGCTATGCATTGGCTTTGCAGGGGTTGTCACTACGTCACTTAGCCCATTCATGTCACATTGTCAGCGCATTGCAGCTAGCTGTGCTTGATTAAGTGAGCTGTAAACAGCACTGACCTTAGATTCGTTTTTAAATTAGTAATTCATTCTGTGAAGAATGAAAATGCATTTTACTTGCTTTGGATACGCAGGTCAGAATCTAGTGATATACAGATGAGGATATAACATTTTTTGTTAAAGTTGTATGCCTATTTGGGTGAAGAAGATAAGGTATTAGTGGCTTTTATTAATGCTGAAGAGGAGGATTTTCAAAATATAAATACAACTTTGTTCAATTAAAGAATAAAGGTGGGGAGGGGGGAGGGGTGAGGTAGCAACCAAAGTAGACTCTTCAAAAGAGGAAATAAATGATAAAATTTCAAATATGGAAGTGACATTATGAAACCTACAAAAGGTGATACAATCTGAAGTAGAAAACAGTGGATCTTAGTACAGGAGGTACAGCTTAAGAAAGTAAACCATAAGATGAAACAAATAGAGGAGTTTTCAACCCATGAATTCAAAAGTACACACACTCAAATCCCAGATGCATGAAGCTGAGTAGATGTGTTGGTATAAAGTAGAGAATTTCATAAAGTAATAAATTATCAGAACATATCAGAAGAATTCAGATTTTACAGGAACAACTCTTCTCCAAAACTATATCAGAGAAGTGAAGTAAATATATAGAAGACATCAAAAAAAGATGTTAGAGATTTTTCGAACAGTATTCTAAAATACTCCAGCCATTACAATAGGTCAGGAAATTCGAGTAAGCAGTATTTCGACTGTGATATGAATGTTTCTGTTCTGAACAAAAACACTACATTGATTACTGAAACCAGAGGAACGTCGGCATTGTTTCAGAAGGGAAGTTTAGAAAGATCTTTTACATTGAATTCAATATTTGCAATAAATTACCAAGGTCAGGTGCACGTGGTAAGTATGACTCCTTTGCAAAACAGTTAAATGATACAAAATCTATGTTTGCTTCTGAAGAAGAAATCAAGAAAATTGAAGTAGAAAGAGATATGGATCACAAAGAAGCAGAGTTGGGACAACAGAAAATAAAAGAACTAAGTGAAGTAGGAAAGAGAGAAATGTTCATGTTATTTTCATCGACCTGCAGCAGAACTTACATAGACATGAGCTATCAGCAGAAGCAACTAATGACAGTCTGAGAGCTCAATTAACTCTTTAGCACCACGAACTGATAGCTAAATGTCAAAATAAAAATATTTTTCATAATGAACATTGAGACTTTCATGAAAGCCCAAATTAAAATGTTCTAGTTCGCGTAGTTAAACAGTTCTCTTAACATTTGTTCTTTCAGTTGCAACATTCTTGGCACTATGTAACCAGCACTCGAAGCCAAGATTCAGGACGCCAAGACACGTGATATGCATCTGATTGTTGGACCTCTGGAAGGACAAAAGCGTATGTGACATTCGAAAGCATCACATGCCATAATTGGCTAAGAAAGTAATTTCCTGTCTCTATTGAAAGGGTCCCTTTCAGACACACCACCCCCAGAGTTTTGAGAACACCCTCAGTGCTGCAAGCACATGTTGTTGAACATGTTGAAAAAGTCGCTATATGGAGACACGCAGTCATCGATGCATACACACTGGCAAGGAAGACTTAACTGCTGGCATCTCTCAGCTTTCGCATGTGGCCAACAGGCGCCAATGTAGCGATACAGTGACACTTAGCTGAGGTAAATAAAGTAAATTTGTTTCTCCCGCTGTCACAGAGTCATTTGTGAGTCCTTGTCTCTATATGGGGACATCTTTCAAATGTCCATAAAAGGTGAGTGGGTGGCACAGAGACAGAGGGTATTACCAAAGTAGGGAGGGGGGGGGGGAGGGGGGGCTCTTAGGGGACCCTTTGCCGTTTTGTTTGTACACAGATCAACGTTGCAGCTCCCCACGATCATGACACCGGAGGGCTGAAAAAGCATAACCACCTTTTCCTGCTTTGGATGACGTTGAGGTTTCGTTGAACGGTTTAGAAAGGTCGCTGGAGGTTCCGCTCTGTACACTAGACTAAAATTTACTGTCGCGCTCCACTCCAAAGGGGCCACACCTCGTGCAGTGGGGTCCTTAGAGAAGGGTTGAAGCGTCGGGGGGAGTCAGCAGTGTCTAAGTTTGTCAGGAATGTCGTCGTGTTGTTCATCGCACTGCAAACTGTCATCTTTGATCGTGAAATTTGAGTCAATAATCGTCTCAAGGAAGGGGCGGTTCCACTGACTCTATGCCGCCTCCTGAGGCCAATGTAACATCATTAACCCGCCTTACGTTTCACATGAACTTCTGAACTCTGACCTTTTCTTTCCGCGTGTGTGTACACCCTGCCGTTTGAAGCGTCGCGGAGACAGAGGTTGACACCGCACGGCGTCACGCTTTTGCACCATTACAGAACAAGGTTGTAGGCAACTTTGAGCCAGATTTCGAACTTCTGTGCCGCAATGGGACAAAATGACGAGGTTTCAAAATGAAATGACCCTTTCATTGTGTCCGCCGTGTAAACTCTGACAGCTGCTTTGAGCATTGCGCATAACAATTCATATCAACAATGAAGTTAAGCAGTACATGATACTGCACAGTTCTCCGTTGGCTGTCTAATAAGGTCCTCACCTCAAAGAGCACTGGGAAGTTTGTAGCCCTAGTTAACCACAGACCATGTCTCAGACATTCCCTCCATTTACTGGCAAAGCACGGAGTTCTTACGTTCTTCAAATGTTTCATGCTCTGTGCTAAACATCTTATCACCTGGTGTGACCTAATAAACATTGAATGTTACGACTGATGAGCTGCACTTCAGTTCTGCATCTCATTATCTATCCTCCTCCGGGCACTTTTAACAGGAAATATCACTCGCTTTCATTAAGGTCATTATCCAATATCACACTTGGGTTTATAGAAACTGTTTACAAATCGTTAGCAACCATATAGGCGTGTGTTCCAGTAACTTACTGAACTGCTTTAACAGTGAGTTCCCGGAAGTCATGTAATTTATATCCAAGGTTTTCGAATGTTTCTTGCCAGCAACTTCGTGGACGTCAAAGTCCCGATTGACCGTGGTTTAGCATTTGGATAATGCGTTTCGCGTTTCTGTATTGTTCTTCCTGCTACCTACAATCAAACAACGTGTCTACACCCGGTGGTCATAGGCTACAACAGGGCGTCATCAAGTCCAACACCGGCTTTTTGACATAAAAATAATTGTAAATACAGAAACCTGGCTCATATTTCATTCTAAACTATTGGTGCACCACTGCCTGGCTTCGTGAGAGAAATTCACCAACAAGCTGACGCCTTGAAACCGATCTGAGGATAATGATTGCTTGGTTAATTCAGGTACAAATAATGCATGTCACGTTACAGGACTAATACGGTGTTCGCAGCAGGTAAGAAGTATGCTGGCTCCTAAGTTAAGCGGTACATGACATCCGGAAACTTTCGCCACCAGTACTCAACAAATATTCCCAAAGCTTTTAAACCTATGCCGTTCAGCAACTCTTATTATTTTGCTACGATATCGACAGAAACAGCGTAATACGATCATTTGTTTATAGTGGTGCTGAATTAGAATCAGGCTTTACGCTTGCCTTTGGGGGAATGATGAAAAATATTCATTATGTGTAAACTGGCAGTAGCTATTCCAGGATCTAGGCTTTAGTGAGGAGGGTGTGCGGATGGGGGGGGGGGGGGCGGAGGCGGGGGAGAGGGTGCATTCATGTTAATTTACTGGCGTATGAGGAATCAGTGTTTATGTTTATCGACTAACGACTACTACTCGTATTCGCTATCCATTACATGATCTGGCTTCCTTCAAACTGATACCGAACTGATACGTCTGTGTTTTTGTGGAGCAGCATAAGACGCCTGTCTGCGAAGATTTTTTCCCCAGAAAGAAATGATTGGGGAGTTGGGGGAGGGGGAAGAATGGGAAGAGGGGGAGGGGAAGGGTCCGCTCCTCTGCTATTACTGACTACGCACTTGTAAACTGCATCACACTCCATGCGAAACATTTCAGGTCCTAAATCACAAACAAAGCCCTTATGCCGCAATAATATTGGTAACTTGCGAAGACATTAATATATTGCTGGGTGCAAAGTGAATCTGTTACAATGGGACGTACAGTGGACATAATGTATGTGTTAAACCCATGTGATTATAATTAAAAAACTATATATATATGCTGTCGTTAGAAGCACAACTCACTTCGAATGACAGGTGCTCAAGTGTGTTTAGAAGTGACAACGTGCCTCCTTTATAAGTACACGCGTCACTCACGGTTGACTACTATGTATACAAATAAAGAGACCTCACATAACGTTTAAGGGGAGGTATATTATCTTTTGGTTCAAAAAATCGATTTTTTTTAATTGCATTTTTGGATCCATAACAGTGTTTAGAACCCACTCCAAAACAATTTTTCCAAATACGGAATGGAAATGTTTGTTATTCGCGGTTGAACAAAAAATGCACCTGCCTGAAATCGGCCTTTTTCGCGCACCAGTTTTTTTCGGGAATTTCGTCTTTGTAGCCGCGAAAAATTGTTCTATGTGCTTGCCCATCACTGAAAGTGATAAAGTGATCAAGGAGCTTACGGCGTACTACGGGTTAGCAATCCGGCGGCATTCCAATTCAGTGGAACAGATGAAGAAGGCAATTTGGGCAACGTATTTCCACAAGTGTTCGACGGATGACCACCCACAACACCAAAATTGTCCGGCTGGGGAAACTAGTTGGTGCAAGTGGCGCATTGCAGAGACTACCGGACATCTGGACGAATATCAACACGACCAGCTGGTCTCCAAAGAAGTTCAAATGGTGATTCATCCGTTCTACGAGGCCCTTTCAGAGAACGAGTTATTGTACCGGTGCTTGGTAGGAAACACACAAAATTCAAATGAAAGTTTGAACTTGTGTGTTTGGAAGTTAGCCCCCAAGTATTTGCGTTCTGCTTCGAAGACTGTGGAGATTGCGACTCCCTGGCAGTGAGCAGCTTCAACGAAGGGTATTCAGCAATTCTGAAGACCATGACAGCGACGGACGTAACCCTGGGACTCTATTCGACGCAGTTCGCCAAGCATTCTGACAACCACCGCATTCAAAGGGCCGAAAATCGCTTGTCACCGGCTCTGGAGCAGCGCAGGATGGTCCAGATCGAGCAGAACGCCCCCTATGAGGAAGAGGAAGAACTAGTTCATGGACCTGGAATAGCAGATTGAACGTAAGTTGCATAATATTGCATTTATATGTAGTCAAAACTTCAACCGTGTTTTTCTAGAAATGCCTTTTTTTTATCGCGCGGTATTGTAACTTCAAATCTACTGAATCGATTGTCATGATTATTTGTTTCCTAGGAAGCTAACTAAATTGTCTAGGAGTTGTACCACTTTTATTCCGATTCATCAACTATAAATAGTTTTACTTGGCCTACGAAGTCTAAAAATCGATGGAAAAAGCCCTATTTTCTTCAAATGGCCGCCATTTTGTTTCCTATGGTCCAAATAACTTAAGCGAGGTACAACTCCTAAAGAATCTTATACTTGCTAACGTCAACTCAGTTTTGATCTCATACGAGCCGGCTGACCTGTGACATACCGAGCGTGGAGGTTTGTAGAGGAAATATAAATTAACTTTTTGACCAAATTTGACTTTGATATCTATAACACATCCCGAGCAAAAATTCTCAAAGAACATGCGTTTTTCGGGCGAAAGATGGTAAATCTCCCCTTAAGAAACAATTTTCTAAAAGGATTGTAAAAGCACTCCTCCATTACCTGACCTGCCAACGACGACAAGGATAATTTAAGACATAGACGATGTACTGAGGTAATGAACCTTTATCTGAATAAGAATGAATTTTTATACAACATGTTTTTAAATCAGATTAAAAAGTACAAATTATTATTCTGGAGCAGTACTGATTTCTAATCCCACACACATAGTCCTAAAAATTTTTGACTTCGAAATTTTATTAGCTACGAAAACACTTGTAAGACTTAAAACGAAAAACGTGAGGCACATGCATTAGATAATAGAAAGGAAGAGATTTATTCTTGCAGCAAATGGTAACTAGTGTAACAGTAAGGATATCAACGATTCGTGCATGATTTATGTATTGCACATGCTTGACGTATCTCGTTTTAAATTCTATAAGTATAATAATGCCGTACCTTGTGTAATCTATTTCAAACATTTTGATGAGATTACGACGTTAGACATTTGATAACTTTCAGATTTACTTCGGTTTATCTTCGTCTGACCAACCATTGTATTGCTTGCTCCTACACACGTCTCGCGAAAAGAGCGGGAAGGTAAAATTAGAAGATTCGAGGTCACACAGACTCTTTCCTTGCCGTGAGCCATTCGCTGCTGGAGCAGGAAATGTGGGTGATGGCAGTGGTACACGAGGTACCCTGCACCACACACCAGACACAAAGCGAGAGTATGTTCCAAATTCATGCAGTTCCGATGTCTGCTGGAAGTTCGAAGCCCCCAGCTAATCGCGAAATAGCTTTAGTAAACAGACTAGCGTTCGTCACATACCGGTCAAGAAAGCGAGTTTGTACTGCATTGTCATCCGGTTCTGAGGTATGTTTAAAATTTCAGATTTCTAATTCATAGGGAAATTAGTTTAAAATCAGCTGCAAAATTTGTACCACACGGACAGAGAAGGTAGCGAAGTAGTATTTCAAAAACACGGTAAAAAATTATGTTTCCGCACTCCTTCCACGACAGGGGTTGGAAAAGTAGGGATAAGTTTCGTTAAGAAGTACGCTCCGCCAAGTGCTGCACTGCAGCTTGCCTGGTAGTATTTTCACGACAGGCAACGGCTGCTCATGAGTTCAGCAATTAGACGTCACCCACTTAATGTAAAGTCTCATCTCACAGTCTGTTCCATTCTAGGTGGCCACCAATGGTGCTATCGCGTTTCAGAGTAAGTGGAAAATAATTGCTTGACGTAGTCATTTCTCACAAACTTGTTTCTATTTTTCATACACGTGATATTCTTTTATAAATGCCGTCACGAGTCCTCCTCCTCCACAGCTCCCTGGGACGCCTGCTGTTCGCTGGAGCCGTGGTCGACGGGCCCCCCTGTGGCGCCGCCCCTCCACGTGGCACTAGACAGGCGGAAGCAGCCTCAGCGCAGACGTGGTGGACGAACCAGCCTGCCGTGGCCGCCAGGTCAGCCCCTCACGGGTTCTGGGACGAGTGTCACACGCATGGTACTCACTAACGCCTTAGAAACATGACAGAAAATAGAGAGCATAAAGTAACGCATAACTGCAGTGCTACCTTCAGGAAAGAACTAAGACGATTACGACTGCATGAAAAAAAGAATTTCTGTCCAGTGTTTCATGTAAAGAAAAGATAATTCCACTGTAGTGGATGTTTTATAGTTTACTTCTTTGACACACACTCGATGTATCTTCCAAGCCTAATTCTATGCATATTCTGTTCTTTACAAGCAATACCATCCGTAGGACAGATGCGTTGTGTACAGGCGATTCCACACATTCTGACAATCTTAACAAACTGAATAAATATAACAGAGAGAGAGAGAGAGAGAGAGAGAGAGAGAGACGAGATCAAAGGATAATTGGACGATTCCTCACTGCAATGTTTCGTCAGCGCTGAGCGTCTCAATTTTGCTCAACAATCTCCAGTCAGGACCGCGACACAAACATTTTTTCGCATTACGAAAAGGCTTCGTCTTGCAACCGCGATAGCAGATGCCCCAAGCAGAGCCGCAAGTCCCGGTTCTTCCTCGTACATGTAATATTCACTGCCATATTGACGATAACATTCTAGGCGCACCGAATGTCGCATTTCGCACGCACCATCTGCATGTGGGACAGAAGGGGAAACGATACTCATATACTTTGTTGTCTCCACAAAACACGGAACAGCAGCTTGCCTAATATAACTGTGGGTACAGATGTAGAAACCATTACTTAATGCCAGTAGAACAGTTGCTATGTAGCTAACGATAACACCACCGTATATGCAATTGCTAAAATTTCCAGTATTACATTCTGGCGTTATAACATTAAGAGCGTAATTGTAAGAGCTCTACGCAACTGGTAGGAAAATCAAACGCATTCATTCAACATTCTAACGCTACAGAATTAATTGAATAGAGAAACCTGCGAAAGACTAAAAAATCATTTCTCTCCCCTCTAATAGTGTTTATTGAATGGGTTAGGAACACTGTTATACTACTTTCGGTGATTTATGACTACTGGTGCCTGCCGGTGTGACCGTGCGGTTGTAGGCGCTTCAGTCTGGAACCGCGTGACTGCTACGGTCGCAGGTTCGAATCCTGCCTCGGGCATGGATGTGTGTGATGTCCTTAGGTTAGTTAGGTTTAAGTAGTTCTAAGTTTTAGGGGACTGATGACCTCAGATGTTAAGTCCCATAGTGCTCAGAGCCATTTGAACCTTTTTTTTTTTTTTTTTTTTTTTTTTTTTTTTTTTTTTTTTTTTTTTTTACTACAACAATGCCAGGTTGAAACCATGGTTACTTCGCTCAGCCTGTGAAAAGTCAATCGGATCGCAGCAGACCGCGCTCTCGAAGTTCAAGTGCAGTGATTCTGTATTTTCTCGTTGAGCTAGCGGAGTTTGTACGTCGAGGTGAGTAGTGTGTTACGGCTTCCTACTATTACACTTCCAAACATACTAGACTGAAGAGACAAAGAAACTGGTACACCTGCCTAATATCATGTATAGCCCCAACGAGCACGCAGAAGCGCCGCAACACGACGTGGAATGGACTCGACTAATATATGAAGTAGAGCTGAAGGAAACTGACACCATGAATCCTGCAGGGCTGTCCATAAATCCGTAAGAGTACGAGGGGGTGGAGATCTCTTGTAAACAGCACGTGTCAAGGCATCCCAGATATGCTCAATCATGTTTATGTCTGGGGAGTTTGGCGGCCAGCGGAAGAGTTTAAACTCAGAAGAGTACATCTGGAGCCATTCTGTAGCAAATCTGGACGTGTAGGATGTCGCATTGCCCCGTTGGAATTGCCAAAATCCGTTGTAATGCACAATGGACATGATTGGATGCAGATGATCAGACAGAATGCTTACGGATGTATGACCTTTCAAAGTCACATTTAAACGTATCAGGGGTCCAATCACTCCAACTGCACATTCACCACACCATTAAAGAGCACTCGTCAGCTTGAACAATCCCATGCTGACATACAGGGTGCATGGATTCATGAGGTTATCTCCATAGCTGTAAACGTCCATCCACTCGATACAATCTGAAACGAGACTCGTCCGCCCAGGTAACATGTTTCTAGTCGTCAACTGTGCCATGTCGGTGTGGACGGGCCCAGGCGAAGCGTACAGCTTTGTGTCGTGCTGTCATAAAGGGTACACGATGATGTTTCGTTGAAAGGTTCGCACACTGACACTTGTTGATGGACCAGCACTGAAATCTGAGACAATTTCCGGAATAGTCACAAGGAATATTTTTGTTTAGAATAAACTATTAGGTATGCCACTCCTGTTTTTCCGTCACAGGTCTCAAACCCACCGTAGTTCATCTCGTTTTCCATTTAATCTACATCTACATCTACATCTACATGGATACTCTGCATATCACATTTGGCAGAGGGGTCATCGAACCACCTTCACAATGCTCTATTATTCCAATCTCGTATAGTGCGTCGAAAGAATGAACACCTATATCTTTCCGTACGAGCTCCGATTTCCCTTATTTTATCGTGGTGATCGTTCCGCCCTATGTAGACCAGTGTCAACAAAATATTTTCCCATTTGGAGGAGAAAGTTGGTGATTGGGATTTCATGAGAAGATTCCGTCGCAACGAAAAACGCCTTTCTTTTAATGATGTCCATCCCAAATCCTGTATTATTTCTGTGACACTCTCCCATATTTCGCGATAATACAAAACGTGTTGCCTTTCTTTGAACTTTTTCGATGTACTCCGTCAGTCCTATCTGGAAGAATCCCACACAGCGCAGCAGTATTTTAAAAGAGGACGGACAAGCGTAGTGTAGGCAGTCTCCTTGGCAGGTCTGTTACATTTTCTAAGTGTCCTGCCAATAAAACGCAGTCTTTGGTTAGCCTCCCCCACAACATTTTCTATGTATTCTTTCCAATTTAAGTTGTTCGTAATTGTAATACCTAGGTATTTGTCGAATTTACTGCTTTTAGATTAGACTGATTTATCGTATAACCGAAGTTTAACGAGTTCCTTTTAGCGCTCATGTTGATGGCCTCACACCTTTCGTTATTTAGGGTCAACTGCCACTTTTCGCACTATTCAGATATTTTTTCTAAATCGTTTTGCAGTTTGTTTTGATCTACTGATGACTTTATCAGTCGATAAACGACAGCGCCATCTGCAAACAACCGAAGACGGCTGCTCAGATTGTCTCACAAAAGCGTTTATATACATAAGGAACAGCAAAGGACCTATAACACTACCTTGGGGAACGCCATAAATCACATCTGTTTTACTCGATGACTTTCCGTCAATTACTACGAACTGTGACCTCTCTGACAGGAAATCACAAATCCAGTCACATAACTGAGACGATATTCCATAAGCACACAATTTCACTACGAGCCGTTGGTGTGGTAAAGAGTCAAAAGCCTTTCGGGAATCCAGAAATACGAAATCGATCTGAAATCGCTTGTCAATAGCACTCAACACTTCATGGGAAAAAAGGGCTAGTTGTGTTTCACAGGAACGATGTTTTCTAAACTCATGTTGACTGTGTGTCAATAGACCGTTTACTTCGAGGTAATTCATAATGTTCGAACACAATATATGTTCCAAAATCCTGCTGCATATCGACGTTAACGGTATGGGCCTGTAATTTAGTGGATTACTCCTACTACCTTTCTTGAATATTGGTGTGACATGTGCAACTTTCCAGTCTTTAGGTACGGATCTTTCGTCGAGCGAACGGTTGTATATGATTGTTAAGTATGGAGCTAATGCATCAGCATACTCCGAAATGAACCTAATTGGTATACAGCCTGGATCAGAAGACTTGGTTTTATTAAGTGATTTAAGTTCCTTCACTGCTCCGAAGAAATTTACTTCTACGTTAATCATGTTGGCAGCTGTTCTGGATTCGATCGTTGTTTCTGCAACAGTGTTCTAACCCGTTTTGTGTGCCAAGGAGGATCAGCTCCGCCATTTGTTAATTTATTTGGTATAAATCTCTCAATTGCTGCCGATACTATTTCTTTGAATTTAAGATAACTAGGGAGTTTATTACGTTGTAAAATGTCCACGTTTGATTTCCACTCTTAAACGTTTTCCTATACCTAGGAACTGAGGTGGGTAATTCCCATCGCTGTGTTGAAGGCGTGTAAAACGTTGGCCCTACATAATGCTGTGGTCTTCCAAATGCGACAGGTACCATGTTTTGTAAACTGAATAAATACCAGTTTCCGGTGAGAAGAATAGGTAGTGTGCTGTGAGTGGTTTACAGCTTACGCTGCGCATAAATGTGTTCACATTTTAGCGAATTTGTAACCCACACAGGTTTATGGTCAGTTACATAGCAGAATTTTCCCCTTAAAGACAAGTAGTGACGTAATTATAATTGTTACAGTACTCTAACATTAACGAACCGCCAAGTGTAATTTTTTTTTTCGGACTGTATCATAGTTTTATTTCGAAACAGCTTTAAATATAAGCGAACTTACTGTATCCGATAGCTTCTAACTGCAACCGAAACTTTCCTGCTCTAAATTTTTGAGGCACATAACAAAATGCATACAATTTCCACTCAGACAGATAATTTTTTTTTAATTTAGTGGTCTCCGTACATAACCCATTAGTCGGACACCACGTGTATTATGCAGTGCATATGAAGTGTACCTCTGGAGGCAAATAATAGGTTTTATTCTTGATGGTGTTCTACAGCTATTATAAATTGCAGAAATGATAACGTGTAAGACATTACGCTGTTGTCAGTTTTCTGTGTGACCTGTTTCCGTCGAGGAGCATTAACCAGCGCAGATTTCTGTTAACAGCAAGATTTATACATCAGTTTGAAAGAACATTAGTTATAAATATTATACCCTTGACATTGCATTTTTATTGTATATTTTTATATGTAACTCTTACAGTTAGTAAGACTCTGCGTGTGGTAATGGTCTTTAAGCGAAACTGATCGCACATCAAAGAATTAATTAAACAGCAATTTAATGTGTTACACGACATTTCTACAAAATAATACCACACAATACAGAACTAATTTAACAGGATAGTTGCAGATAAAGTAATTATTATATAAATGCCGCATATTATAGTACGATAATTTTATGACATGTTAATCACTTGTTAATTTATGTAGCCTAAAGTTTGTCTATATGTTTGTTTCATGTTCTACTATAAAGCTGTAGAGGTTCTGTAAGGTACCTCTGTACTCGTATATGGTTATACCGTTCCCCAATAGTAAGTTTTTCTGACTCTTTGAAAGCACGTTCCTCGACGGCATCTGCAGCAAGTTCACGGTCTTACGCTCTCTTCGGAGATAACGGGACAAAATACAATTGGCGTCTTCATCGCACCCATAGTCAGAGCAGAGATAAAGGCCCATACTGATTCGATACAGGTGTTGGCAAAACTTCCTGTGATTAAATCTGCGGTGGTATGTTGTCACTTGGAAGGTAGCCGGCCAGTGTGGCCGAGCGGTTACAGGCGCTTCAGTCTGGAACCACGCGACCGCTACGGTCGCAGGTTCGAATCCTGTCTCGGGCATGGATGTGTGTGATGTCCTTACGTTAGTTAGGTTTAAGTAGTTCTAAGTTCCAGGGGACTGATGACCTCAGATGTTAAATCCCATAGTGCTCAGAGCCATTTGACCCAGCCATTTCTGAAGTTTTCGTTGCAATTGCTTTTGTCGTAGTAACGACGTTTTGGCAGACCGAGGACCATTGCTACATAACCTCTGATCATGGATTCGCACGAAAGATTAGTTTGTTATTGCAAATTTGGATCTTGATTGTACATAGGAAGTCATAAGGTTGGATGTAGTTCGTCGTATGCCATCAACCTGCGTACACTGCCTGTTCTTCCCAGCAAATATTTATCCATTGCCTGTAATTCCACAGTGATTCTTACTAAAATTTGTTGTGTAGTGGCTAGTACGGGGAGAAACTTTTCACCACCATAATTTGGCAGGTAAGACAAGGAAAGTCGGTGATATAAAATTCCTGATCACTAATGTCTCAGATTAAAGTACTAGACATTCCTCTTTGTCTCGCGAAATGTAGGCTCGTGGCTCTGTTTCTGAGAATCGTACAACAGAAACATATCACGGCGTAACGAGCGTATTGCCTCCGGGTTTCACTGCCAACAATAGCATCTGCTCTTCCTTTCTTATTGCTGAAAAAGCCGTAACAGATACAAATTTCATAGATAAGATGCCAGATTTCTTCGTCTCATTTCCTAGCAGGGTTATTTGCCTCAGTAAAGAATGTATGTTCGGACTGGGGCAGCACATAAAATCATGACGCAATCAAACGCCCTGGAGAGATTGCAATAAATATCAGCTGGCGATATTTTATTATTTGAGGCCTTTTATTTTTAATGAACGAATGTATAAACAGCATTTTCAGTCCATCAATCCACCTAGAATTCCTGATTATCAGTACCGAAGACTGTCGCCTGTAACTGCATTTTGTGATTGGGAACCCGCTAACTCACTATCTCCTCGCCAGTTTCGATGGCTGAAAAAGAACCGAGCCTCTACAGTGTAAAAGAGCCCACTCTGCCGTGTAAATTGGAGAATAAGGATTACAAAAGCACAGAGATATTTGGATGGAAGAACAAAGATACAGAACAGTGCACGTTAATCTAATAAGAGTACAAAGAATACAATGAAAGATTAAAAAAAAAGGGAGTGTGTGTGTGTGAGAGAGAGAGAGAGTGAGTGAGAGAGAGGGAGGGAGGGAGAGAGAGTGAGAGTGAGAGAGAGAGAGAGAACAGATACATTGCACGTCTTGGGCAAGTCATCGACTTTCGCTCTGAGACGCTACACTGTTATTCAACGACCGCATTCATCATCATTTTTAAGATGGACCTGTTGTCCCAGAAATAAATTTGCTCCAATCCCACAATTTCTGTCAAGGTTTTCGTGAAATTTTCTCACATCAGGCAAAGGAACAAGAGAATCTGTAAGTAACGGTCTTTTCTCTGAGCCACCTTCTTGCGAGATTTCATCTATGGTGTGTCCTTGTTTTGTCTGACCAGCTTAGATTTTTAATGCTACGGGTATGATTAGTCCTTAGTGATTTCCGTTGCCCTCAAGTAACAAGCTCATTGTCCCACGCGAAAAACTCCCACTTGGCTAATAATGTCCCCTGTAAGATCACATCACTGCCAGCAACTCTTTTCGTCACCCGTGCTCTCGCAAACCTCCGTGTCCAGTACTGGTGTTGTTCTGTGGCTGCTGAGGAAAATCTCCCCTGTTTACTGCTGTGTTCATTCTGCCTGCAAGTTCTGAGAAAGAGAATGACAGTCCTTCTTTAAGGAATTGAAGTGCCTGTGTTTGTTGGTGCTATTATTCGGTGACGCACAGGTAAAAGAAGTTATGTGATACGTTCCTCTTTCATAATACGCAGTTTATTTGTTGCTGTTGTCTGGGGACGCGTAAAAACGTCTTCAATTTAGATGCTAAACGTTCAAGAACAAACGAAGCAGTCTAGAATTAAGAGGAACTTTTCAAATAACTGTAAAACTTCATGTTAATAACCACGTGTAAAACTATAATTCAGTTCCCCAAAATTGACTGTGTCGCAGATTTAGCATTTAACGGAAGTGAAAGTGTGAAACTAAGTTAAAATTGTCGTTTAACACACGCACTTCACAACATTCTGTTATTAAGAATAACGCTAACAATAATGCAATATTTCTAGGACTTTGCTAACACATTGATCTCGGATTTCCTCGAACAAATTCTCATTCTAACCACTCTGTTTTTTGTTCTTCTTTGCAGCTTGTCACAACAGCAGCATCTTAAGTCGACATGTAAGTAAATTTATTACTATCCCAGTTGAAGATTACTTTAAGTGTAATCTACAGTTAGCGGTATCGTTGACTCATACAGGGATTGTACAGAAATTGGGGAACACAGCGACAAATGTATGCTCCAACACAAATGCAGACGATAGCCGAGCACTCAGGTTGCGCCGTTGTATTCGACCACGAGTGGTGCCTGTGGAGTGTCTTCAATGGGTCGCAGGAGTGAATCGTGTTCGGTGTAGGTGAGAGAGCGTTGTGTCGGCGCAAAGTGAATTCGAACGTTGGCAGATGGTCGGCGGTCGTGTGATGGGTGCCTCCATAACCAACGCAGATGCAGTGTTCAGTGTTCCAAGACGTACCCTGTCGAAGATATATACCGCATACTGCGAATGCGGAGAAACTTCATCCACTAAACCACAGCGCGGACGATGGTGTGTGTCGAGTGAGTGTGCCACAAAGTCGTGAAGAGAATTGTGACATAAAATTAGAGGACGAGAGCTGCAAAAGTCGCTGCAGAATTGAACATTGCACTCACGATCCCTGCTAGCCCCAAAACAACACGGAGGCTGCTCCACAGGCTGGAACTGCAGGGTACGTTGGAACTGCAAAACCACTGCTCAGTGATGCAAATGCGGTTAACAGGAAGACGTAACGACGAAGCCACAAAACCTGAACTATGACGCAATGGCTGTGTTTTCGTCCCAATAGTGAAGCATGGGTCTGGTGATTATTCGGGCACCCACATCGTGTTATTCCGTGGACCCCAAGATTACTCTGCATTCTCGCATTACTGCCAAGGATTGTCTGGCTGTTCAGGTCCATCCCAATGCGCAATATTTGTTCTCTAATGGCGTTTTTCTAATCCAAGGCGACAGTGTCCATGTTTGCACAGCTGGCATTGGCAGGACTGGTTCCGTGAGCACGAGGATGAAATGTCGCACGTCCCCTGGCCACCACAATCACAAGATCTCAATATTATTGAGCTTTTTGGAGAGAGGGTGATCAACATATTAATGGAGCTTTTTTAGAGATAGGTGATCAATGTGCAGCGCAGCCAGTAACTCGTTCAAAAATCAGGTCTGAGTGCTGGTTATTTGCGGGAACATCGCTTTATGCATACTGTGAGAGGGAGAAACTTCCAGAACATTGAGCAAATGCCGGAATTTGACAGAGGCAGAATTGTGACCAGTCGGGGCTGTGGTTCATCGTTCTACGCTGTCGCTCTTCGTGACAGTCGGGATCCCACGGCTGCCATGCGAACACGGGATGGCTGGGTTCGGACGGGCCACACTCGACGCCAAGCCGGATGCCACCAGCTTCACGAGACTGGTGCCCAGGAGGACAGACGTGTTATGTCGCTCGCTCTGCCGTGTAGAATCCTACAGCTGCGCCACGTGCCTCGTCTGTGGCAGTACCAGTGGCGACAGGCAGAGCGCAACGGCGTCTGTGGCACCGCCGATTGTCACACCGGCCACCACTGCTGTGGCAACAGAGGAAGACAGTGGTGCGTGCAACAGCAGCAGGCGCAGCAGCGGCGTCACGCCCTGTTCCTAGCAAGCCTTGGTGTCTTCAGCAAGTGCCTGTTCTACGGCAGCGTCGTGTTGACCATATCTGTATTTGTGGGCTACAAGAACAAACGTTGACACATTGGATTCGTGATCATCGCGCTACCCTTGCATCTGGGGTGATGGGATGGAGGGCGACTCGGGTGCAACACGATCTCGTCTGTTCTGCACATCTTCTAATTTTGGCAGCAGCCCTTACATTTCTGACATGCTACAGACAGTGGTTGGGCTTTGTCTTCGAGCATTCTGTGACGCTGGCTTCCGCCAGATAACGCAAGACCGCCTGTTGCCCGAGTTGTCCTGACCAACCTGGCCTCCTGAACGTTCTCCAAATCTCTGACCCACTGAAAACATCTCGTCGAGGGGTGCGGCGAGGCCAGCACGAAACCACTAGATAACCGCTACCACTGATGTACTCTGGCGTTATACACTGAGCAAAAAAAGTGTCACATTTTCGAAAGGCCGTAATTGTTTCCCATTGCGGCGCATAAGTTTGAAATTCGGCTCAAAGGTGCCTACGACCCTCCTCTCTTATGATGGTAGAGCGTGTTGACTTATGACGTCACCCTCGCACTCGGCGAAGCTTCAAAGAGCAATGTGTCGACACATGGGAAAAGGGGCCGCAGCTCCGAAGTTTACTTGAGGTTTAAGGTGGATTAATGACGTCAAATTGGCGCCAAATTTCACCACGATTCTGCTCAATGCCATCGTGGACGTCTCACATGGTGGGAATGTTGTCACGCTCCGTTTTACCCACAATTGATCCCATCTCTTGAGACCTCTGCGATTTGCGATGGAAGCCTGAACTGCAACACCCAGCGTTGCGATCGCGCGGTTTTCTTACGAGTGGCCGAGGAAAACGTTTCAGACCCACCGCTGCCCAGAATCGACACGAAAATCCCGTCAGGAAAAGGTGCAGACGGCGAGAATGAGACCACCCATTCCGTTGGGGCGTTGATTCCCACATATTTCACCGTGGAAAACGACAGCTGGCAGTGTGATGAGCAACAGGACTCACGTTTCGACAACGTCCGACACTGATGGCCCACCCTGGACGATTCATCGGTTCTCTAAAGACATCGTGGGACCGCGCCGGCCGGAGTGGCCGTGCGGTTCTAGGCGCTACAGTCTGGAGCCGAGCGACCGCTACAGTCGCAGGTTCGAATCCTGCCTCGCCCATGGATGTGTGTGATGTCCTTAGGTTAGTTAAGTTTAATTAGTTCTAAGTTCTAGGCGACTGTTGACCTCAGAAGTTAAGTCGCATAGTGCTCAGAGCCATTTGAGCCATCGTGGGACCGCAACCTCACTGAACGTTATCTGACCCCTTTGGAGTGCAGTGCGAACCAAAGTTCAGCTGTAGTACACAGCGTGAGACTACTAAGAAGTGTGCAAAACCATTCGACGATATGTGAACGTGGTCCGAAGCAGCAAAGGGTGTTTACACTTGGAAAGCTCTCTTGTTCCGCGCCCTCCTGTGACATGACCACTCTGAGGTGCAACTCTGACCTCTGCGTGAAGAAAACGGCAGAGGCTCCCGCTAAAGTCCCGCTCCTCCCACACCCCCACTCCGGCAACCCCCTCGGTGCCAGCCACGCACTTTCCCATGTAGCTAAGTGGTGCCTCGCGGCTGCTCTAGTGTGCCCTCTCTAGCGGTCCCATTTTGTGTAGCAAAGAAAAAGTTGTGGTTGCACTACACTCCAGAGGTTCGTATCACGTGCGGTGTGGTTGCAGCCAAACGATGTCCTTAGAGTGGGGATGAATCGTACGAGGGGAGTGAGAAGCGTCGAACGTTTTTAAGAACATCATGCCGTTGTTTAATATAATACGAACAGTCGTGGAAGGTGAACTTTCATTGACACCCTCTATGCCACTTCGAGAAGGGATTTTCGTGTCGATTCTGGCCAATGGTGTGTCTGAAACGTTTTCCTCTGCCACTCATAAGAGAGCCCAGCGATTTCAACGCTGGGTGTTGCAGTTCAGGCTTCCATCGCAAATCCAAGAGGTCTCAAAAGAAGGGATCAATTGCGTGTAAAACGGAGAGTGACAACATTCTCACCATGTGAGACGTCCACGATGGCGTTGGGCAGAATTGTGGTGTAATTTGGTGCCAATGTGACGTCGTTACTCCACCTTACAACCCACGTGACCTTCGGAGCTGTGGCCTTTATACCCATGTGTCGACATGTTGCTATTTCAAGCGTCGGCGATCCCGAGAGTGACGTCACGGGGAGCTAAGCTTTTCCACCATTACAGACGGAGGTCGAAGGTACCTTTGAGCCATATTCCTAACTTATGCGTTGCAATGGGAGACAGTTAGGGGGTTTCGAAAAAGTCATACCCTTTTATGAGCAGTGTAATTGCAGGATTTGTGGAATCAGGTATGTACGTGAACAAACCACAAACCATATATCAACTCAAGGGTAAATTTAAAAGGGTTCTTAACGGCGTCCCACCACATGTTTGTGAACGCGTCATCGAGAAATTCAACGAACGCGTTGTTCGTTGCCGCGCGAACTTGGATGGTCATATGGAGGATATAACTTCTCGTACATAAATGGGAGACGTTACTTAATGCGTTTGTAGAAAAAAAGTACATTTTCAATTAATATTGTTTGATCTATAGCACTTTAATATTTGTTCCTACTTCCCAGACACCTTCTATGTGCTACATGCTCCCTTACACTTTGTATTAACTCAGCTGTACTTGTAGCAAATGAAATTATATCAATACTAGATTTTGTGGTATTTGCTTCTCAATACGATTTTCAACTGCCAATATGTATGCTGTTTCACCAGTGTAGAAACTTAATATGGATATTTTCTCTTTCAGGGCTCTGAATATAAGTTGGCGCCATCTTGGCGAGTGCTTCAGAGGGTAAGTGCTGAGCCTGGACTTGTATCCATAGTAGCTGAGTACCTGTCATCGCCAGGGTACGTTTTTATTCCAGTCTTCTGTTAGTCCATCTCTTCCTCTCCATCCCCCCTCTATCCATCTCCTCCTGCCTCACTATATGTCCACCTCTTCCTCCCCCTCTCTCTGTCAATTTGCTCCTCCCCCTCTGTCCATCTGCACCTCCCCATTCTGTCAGTCTCATTCTCCCCCCTCAAATTCCATCTCCACCTCACCTCTCTTTGTCCACCTCCTCCTCTCCCCTTTCGCCGTCACTATCTTCCGCCATCTCTTTCTGTCTGTCACCTCCTCCCATATTTAACAGTTCATCTCCTTTGTTTCCGTTTCTCTGTCCATCTCCTCCTCTTCTCTTTCTCTGTCAATTTCCTCCTCCCCCTCTGTCTGTTCATCTCCTCCTCTTCCTCCTTCCTCTGCATATCTCTTCCTCCCCCTGTTTCTGTTCATTTCCTCCTCTTTCCTTTCTCTGTTCATTTCCTCCTTCCCTCTCTGTGTCTATGTCCTCCTTCCTCATATCTCTTCGCATCTCCTTCCTCCTCGTTGTCTGTCAATCTCCTGCTCCCCCTTCTCTCTCCACGTTATCACGCTCACCCCAATAAAAGGCTGATGGTTGTTACCACCACAGTATTTCTTCCCAGATCGTAACTGATATGTGTAAAAAATTTGGTTGAAATCGTTCCAGGGGTTTAGGATGAGCTTTTTATTCATGGCTTTGTTCCCATACACAGATGTCAAATACATATCACATGTATTTAACGTATTTCACACGTATTTGTACACGTATTACACCTGTATCTCTAGCGAATTTCGCTCTGCGACTTCGTTTTCGTGCAGCTCTGCATTTGTGACGTCATATCACCTGAACTATGCTCTGTACAATAATACAAATTTGCGAATATAATGAGTGATATATTTGGATACTGTCTGCGAAACATTTTGCGAATAGACATAGTAGTAAAACGTAAAAATTTAAAACGTCATGCATGATGTAGGAGTTTTTTTACGCATCTCAGTGTTGATGACATCATATCTCCTGAAGTGTGGGTAATACAATGTTACTATTTTTGTAGTACATTCAGTGGTAAATCTGAATACCGTCTCGAAAATATGTCGAGAAAGCAGTTAGTACTAAAGAAGTAATAAATTAAAACAAAAAGCTTCATGTGTCAGTTTTACTGCATCAACAGCGAAAACGTAGTAAGCTATAAGCGTTTTTCGTTTCATCAATTTGTGGGGATCGTCAGCAAGAAAAAGTATTATAAATGTTTGAAATCGAGAGTGGAGTTTGTTGCAAGTATTTAATTGTCTTATTCTCAAATACTAGACGAGTTAAGTATGGGTATTTGCACATCGTAGGTCACATTGCTTTCTCAACAGTGTGCTGAATAACATTACATCTATTTTTACATCATTTGCAGACTGATAATTACAACTGTTTCAACTTGTATGTTTTTAGGTAGGGTAGTACCTCGACATACATGTGGCACAAGCAAGACATTAATGCTCGTTTTCCCCGTGGGCAGCAGGGCAAGTGTTGAACTGTGGACACGTGGATGCTAGTATCTACTGATAGGAGTAGTCCACTTAGAGCTGCAGTTATGGCCGTGCAGCAAACATTAGGTCAGAAAGTTTGTGACATGTTTGTGGGAATACTGTTCAACAGAGAGAAAAAGTAAACAACACACTGATGTGTGTTAATACTAAGGTACCACATATAAAAATCTCTGCACTTACACCCGTTACGCTCTATATGCACATACATCTCTTTTTGTATGATGTATGGATCCCACATTCTTTAACAGTAGCAGCAGCTCAACTCTGGGGTGTTCTAATGTGGGCACTCCAATTCCTACAAACACGAATACATCTCCTGGAATAACAGTGCGAAATAACTGAAGAGTCAAGTCTAAAAAGAGACTGGAAACAACAAATTCTTCTAAAAGCTATCATACAAGTATGCTATCTTTCTGCATTCTGCAGCTGCCAGGACCAAAATTAATTTTATTGGCTCGATTGCATCAGGGTCATGACTATCGATGGCTGGATTATATTTCAAATGAGAGCTTGTTTATATGGTCCCGTTTAACTATAACAAAGCATGGGTTTGCTTTATGAAAAGCTGTACATGATATAGGACGACAAGTGAAAATGGGAAATAAAATTACTTGACTCAATATATAAATGGCGTTGTTATGTACGTAAATTTTGATTAAGTCAATGAAAGGAATACTCTCATTTTTAAGAGCAAGGATCTTGGGGTTGTGTTTTGAATCCAGTTAATGTTCACCCTGCTTAAATTGTAATGGAGGTACATTCATGAAACCTTTTTTTCGGCCGTGTTCTGACATAAACAACACAAAGCATCTTCCACAAGATTCGTCACCAGAGGTGCCCAGGCGGCATCTGTGTCTGGCAACTGGTTCGAAAAGCGAGCAATGCAAAATTGTGATATTTTAAGTATCTTCATGAATATTTTGAATATGCGGATTCCACTCCTGTCATTCCCTACGTTACTAATTTTTTCATGTATGGGCCTTGTAGCGTGCTGCTCATGAAATACCGATCAATCATATCGGATTATTGCATGATACACGTGCCGCTGTAAAACATTCATATCACATATAGAAGCATTATCTTGAGTTATTTATCGATTATTAATTTAAGAAAAATTCACACACAAAGAAGACTCCAAAGTAGTTTTTTTTAAAGACACTCAAAAGGGCATCTCAATACCATTGTGCATCACTGCTTTCATTCAAAAGGCTGCTGTGTGGGACCGGGTCTTCTACAGGTTCGATCCGAAAATTGGTTCCTACGGAGTGGATGAACTGATGCAAATTTGTTTTTTATTTTGGAAGCCTGAAATTCAAATGTTGTTACCTCGTAATATATCTCTTCTCACCATCACACTTATGACTGTGGTTAGCACACTGGACTCGCATTCAGCGGGACAATGGTTCATATAGCCATCCAGATAAACATATTTAAGTTTTCAGTGGTTTACTTAAATCGCTACAGGCAAATTCTGGGATGGCTTCTTTGGAAACGGCTCGCCCGAATCCTTCCCCACCCTGTAGTAATGCGAGCTTGTGCTCTGTCTCTGTTGTTCGAGCCGTGGATGGGATGTCATACTCTTAATCTTCCTGCTTGCTTCCCATCTGTGCATCAGTCTTTTCCCACAATCCCTGTCATGTTTCATAACCTACCACTGCGCTCTTCTACATGAAATGAGTATTTGCATCCAACTCTGAATCACTGACTCATTCATTAGTTCATTCGCCACACCCCTCGTAATATTTATGATGGCCGTTATTCAGATAACGTTTTTCTGTTCGTATTAAGCATGTCGTGGCCGTTTGGAGTGTGTTGATCTCCTCGACCACCAGCCACCGTATGTACCTTGGTCATAACTGAAGTCATGTGATACATAATCCCAAACAAAGCAAGAATGTTTTAGTAGCATGTCCACAGCATGGCGTTGCGCCGCAACAGTGACAAGACGGTGACCATGATGATGATGATGATGATGATGATGATGATGATGATATTGGTTTCCTGGTGCTCAATAGCGTGATTATCAGCATACACATAGAGGACACTACATGTCCGCTTGAAACACAAATGTTTCACAGATTGCTACTTATGCTCACGTAGAAGCAGTGCGTGCGCGGTTGAGCACTTGAATTGATCGATACACTATCTGTAAATGCTTAAGGGTTCATCTGTGTGTGCACCAGGCATGACGAAATGTTTTTCTGAGGTGAGCTTGCTTGGCTGTGTCAGACGAGTGAGAGTATGCTACTATCATAGCTCTTGAATTAATCGTACGTCACATGTACTTCTCAAATTTTTGAACATGTATTTTTGAAACATTATATTTCTCTGAACTGAAACGTTTAACGCGCTATGCTAAAGAGATGTACTATGTGTGATGTAAACAAATTATTATTATATTAAAACATTTTGTATATAGTCTCGTTATTATTATTATTATTGCTGAAAGTACCAACTACCATCCAATGCGGCTCCTCTCTCACACTATGAAGATATTCGAACCTATTGTTGACAACAGGCTCCGAAATATAGTCTAGCTCACAATAAATAAATCTGCATCTACATCTACGTGATTACTCTGCCATTCACAATAAAGTGCCTGGCGAAGGGTTCAATGAACCACCTTCAAGCTGTCTCTCTACCGTTCCACTCTCCAACGGCGCGTGGGAAAAACGAGCACTTAAATTTTTCTGTGCGAGCCCTGATTTCTCTTATTTTATCGTGATGATCACTTCTCCCTATGTAGGTGGGTGCCAACAGAATGTTTTCGCAATAGAAGTAGAAAACTGGTGATTAAAATTTCATGAGAAGATGCCGTCGCAACGAAAAACGGTAAACGACAGCATCAACTGGACACAACCAAGAGGGCTACTTTTGTTGTTGCTGTTGTGGTCTTCAGTCCAGACACTGGTTTGATGCAGCTCTCCATGCTACCCTATCCTGTGCAAGCTTCTTGTTCTCGAAATACCTATTGTAACCTATATCCTTCTGAATCTGCTTAATGTGTTCATCTCTTGGTCTCCCTCTAAGACTTTTAGCCTGCATGCTGCCCTCCAATACTAAATTGGTGATCCCATGACGCCTCAGAATGTGTCCTCCCAACCGATCACTTCTTCTAGTCAAGTTGTGCCACAAATTCCTCTTCTCCCCAATTCTATTCAATACCTCCTCATTAGTTACGTGATCTATCCATCTAATCTTCAGCGTTCTTCTGTGGCACCACATTTCGAAAGCCTCTATTCTCTTCCTGTCTAAACTATCTACTGTCCACGTTTCACTTCCGTACATGGCTACACTCCATACAAATACTTTCAGAAAAGACTTGCTGACACTAAATCTATACTTGATGTTGACAAATTTCTCTTCTTCAGAAAAGCTTTCCTTGCCATAGCCAGTCTACATCTTATAGCCTCCCTACTTCGACCATCATCTGTTATTTTGCTCTCCAGATAGCAAAACTCATCTACTACTTTAAGTGTCTCATTTCATACTCTAACTCCCCAAGCGTCACCAGATTTAATTCGACTACTTTCCACTGTCCTCGTTGTGCTTTTGTTGATGTTCATCTTATATCCTCCTTTCAAGACTGTGTCCATTTCACTCAAATGCTCTTCCAGGTCCTTTGCTGTCTCTGACAGAATTACAATTTCATCGACGAACGTCAAAGTTTTTATTTCTTCTCCATGGATTTTAATTCCTACTCCAAATGTTTCTGTTGTGTCCTTTACTGCTTGCTCAGTATACAGATTCAATAAAATCAGGGATAGGCTACAACCTTGTCTCACTCCCTTCCCAAACACTGCTTTCCTTTCATGCCCCACGACTCTTTCAACTGCCATCTGGTTCTGTACAAATTGCAAATAGCCTATCGTTCCCTGTGTTTGACCCCTGACACCTTCAGAATTTGAAAGAGAATATTCCAGTCAACATTGTTTAAAGCTTTCTCTAAGTCTACAAATGCTTCAAACGTAGCGTTGCCTTTCCTTAATCTATCTCCTAAGATAAGCCGTAGGGTCCGTATTGCCTCACGTGTTCCAACAGTTCTACGGAACACAAACTGATCTTCCCCAAGGTCCGCTTCTACCCGTTTTTCGATTCATCTGTAAAGAATTCGTGTTACTATTTTGCAGCCTTGACTTACAAACTGATAGTTCGGTAATTTTCACACATCTGATTTCTTTGGGGTTGGAATTATTATATTCTTCTTGAAGTCTGAATGTATTTCACTTGTCTTATACATCTTGTTCACCAGATAGTAGAGTTTTGTCAGGGGTGGCTCTCCCATGGCTATCAGTCGTTGTAATAGAATGTTGTCTACTCCCGTGGCCTTATTTCTACTCAGGTTTTCAGTGGTCTGTCAAACTCGTCACGCAGTATCATATCTCCCATTTCATCTTCATCTACATCCTCTTCCATTTCCATAATATTGCCCTCCAGTACATCGCCCTTGTGTGGACCCTCCATGTACTCCTTGCACCTTTCTGCTTTCCCTCCTTTGCTTAGAACTGGTTTTCCGTCTGATGTCATTAATATAGATCAAGAACAATGGAGGACCTATAACACTTGCCTGGGGAGCGCCGGATATTACTTCTGTTTTACTCGATGACTTTCCGTCTATTACTACGAACTGTGACCTTTCTGACAGGAGCCGGCCTGTGTGGCCGTGCGGTTAAAGGCGCTTCAGTCTGGAACCGCGTGACCGCTACGGTCGCAGGTTCGAATCCTGCCTCGGGCATGGATGTGTGTGATGTCCTTAGGTTAGTTAGGTTTAAGTAGTTCTGAGTTCTAGGGGACTGATGACCACAGCAGTTTAGTCCCATAGTGCTCAGAGCCATTTGAACCATTTTTCTGACAGGAAACCCTGAAGCCAGTCGCACAACTGAGGCGATAGTCTATAGGCACGCAGTTTGGTTAGAAGACGCTCGTGAGCAACGATGTCGAAAGCATTCTGCAAGCCTAAAAATATGGAATCCATTTGACATCGCCTCTCGATAGCGCTCATTACTTCATGAGTATAAAGAGCTAATTGTGTTTCTCAAGAACGATATTTTCTGAATCTATGCTGACTATGTGTCAGTAAATCGTTTTCTTCGAGATAATACATAATGTTCGAACACAGTATATGTTCCAAAACCCTACTGCAAATCGACGTTGGTGATATGGGCCTGTAATTCAGCGGATTACTTCTATTTTCTTTTTTGACTATTGGTGCGACTTGAGCAATTTTCCAGTCTTTAGGTAAATCTTCCTGTGAGCGAGCGGTTGTATATAATTGCTAAATACGTTGCTATTGTATCAGCATACTCTGAAAGGAACCTGACTGGTATAGAATCTGGACCGGAGGCTTTGGCTTTATTAAGTTATTTAAGCTGCTTTGCTACACCGAGGATATCTACTTCTATGTTTCTCATCTTGGCAGTTGTTCTTGAATGGAATTTAGGAATATTTACTTCGCCTACTATGGTGAATGAGTTTCGCAAAACCTTGTTTAATAACTCTGCTACAGTGGGACTGTCATCGGTGACCTCACCGTTGCTATCGCACAGTGAAGGTATTTGCGTCTTGCCACAGGTGTGATTTATGTATGACCAGATTCTCTTTGGGTTTTCTGCCAGATTCCGAGACAGAATTTCGTTGTGGAAATTATTAAAAACATCTTGCATTGAAGTACGCGCTATCTTTCGAACCAATGCAAAATTTTGCCAATCTTGGGGATTTTGTGTTCTTTTAAATTTGGCATGCTTTTTTCGTTACTTCTGCAACAACGATCTGAACCGTTTTGTGAACCACGGGGGATCAGTACCATAACTTATTAATTTATCTGGTATATATCCCTCAATTGCCCATCGATGCTATCTCTTTGAAAGCTTTTCTACGCTTGCATGATCAGATGGGAAGGAGTGGAGACTGTCTCTTAAGAAGGCGTTAAGAGTATTTTCATCAGCTTTTTTAAATAGATGTACTTCGCGTTTCTTTTTGATGGTTGTGGGTGTTGCGGTATTCAGCCTAGAAACAACTCTCTTGTGGTCGCTAATTCCTGTATTCGTCACGACACTCCCTATTTGTCAAGGATTATTCGTTGCTAAGAGGTCAAGTATGCTGTCCCAACCATTTACGCTTCGAGTGGGCTCATGAACCAATTGTTCAAAACGATTTTCTAAGAAAGCACTCAGTATAATTTTGGATTATGTTTTATGCCTGTCGCCGGCTTTAAACGTATAAATTTTCCAGTTTATCGAGGGTAGACTCAAGTTACCATTTACTACAATTGTATGAGTGGGGTACCTAATTGAAATGAGACTCAAGTTTTCTTTCAACTGATCAGCAACTATATCTTCTGAATCGGGGAGCGTGGGGTCGGTAAAACGATCCAGTTAATAGCTTAGTCCGATTGTCAAGTATAATCTCTACCCACACTATTTTGCAGGAACTACCTACATCAATTTCACTACAAGGTAAACTACTTCTGACAGCAATAAATAGTCCACATACAACTGTATTTAATCTATCCTTTCTGAACACTGTTAGGTCGTTTGAAAAGTTTCTGCTGAACTTTAGTCAGCTTTCCACACCTATAACTATTTGAGCTTCAGTGCCTTCTATTAGGGCTTGGAGCTCTGGTTCTTTCCCAACACAGCTATGACATTTTACAACTGCAATACCGATCGTTTCTACAGCTACCTTACTGGATTTTACCTGCCCCCTTTTAGACAGATACTCGATCTGTGGTTTCCTGAGACCCTCTAATCTAAAAAAAAAACGCCCAGTCACTTCTACACAGGCCCCGATATCCGTGTAGCCGCTCCCTGTGTGTAGTGTACTTCTGACCTGTTAAGCGGAACTCGGAAACCCACCATCTGATGGCGCAAGTCAAGGAATCTGCAGCCTACACGGTCACAGGACCACCTGAGCCTCTGATTCACACCCTCCACTCGGCTCTGCACCAAATGAACACAGTCGGTTCTATCGACAATGCTGCAGATGGTGAGCTCCAACTTAATCACGCAAGTCTTTACCATTTCCGCTAGCCGCCTGACACCAGAGAGAATCTCCGATCCAAAGCAACACATGTAATTTGTACTGACATGAGCCATCACCTGCAGTTGGCTGCACGCTGTACTCTTCATGGCATCCTGGAGCACCCTTTCCACATCTGGAATTACTCCCCCCAGTATGCACACAGAGTGCACACTGGCTTCCTTCCCCTCCTTGGCAGCCATGTTTCTAAGGATCCCAATAATGTGTTTAGTGTTGGAGCTCCCAACTACCAGCAAACAAACCCTCTGTGAATGCCCAGACCTTGCGGGCCGAGAACCTTCCTCTGCAACAGGGTAGACGTCTGCATCCAACTTAGAGATTTCGTCATCCACAGATAACACCTGAAATCTCTTTGTCAAACAAACCGGGGTGGCTCTCCAATTGGCCCCTTGGAAAATTTTTCGATACCTGCCATACTTTGGAATGATATCCCACTCGACCACGGGTGAGGGTCAACCTCATTGCAGGCAGTACCAGGGTAGCCACAGCATTGGAACGATCAGGGGACTCGTGGGACATGCTCGACATCCCTTGCTTCTACACGTCGAACCCCCCCCCCCCATCCCCCCCACAGTGATGCACTTTGGCAGCAGCCTCAGGCTGTGTTAAGGAAGCCAACACTGCCTGGGGCTGTGAGCGAAGAGTCACCACACAGCTCGCATCTGGCCACAGCAATCACAGTTCCTATCCATGACTGAAGTCGCTCCTGTTTGACAACCGTAAGAATATGTAACAAACCAAAAGTGTACTTGGCTAATTAGCAGCAGGAACTCAAGGTGCTCTGTCACTGATGATCCAACTGACAACGTGGTTTGTGGAAGGTATGGGGTGTGATACACGTATTTGTTTCTGTGCACCTGCTGTTGTAGTAATTCCGAGAGGAAAGGAGGTCACTACATCTTCCCTTTTTTCCTTTAGAAGGCACTTGGTCAAGTACCGTATCCAATGATTTGGTATGGTCTTTGTGATCGTCAAGTTCCTGAAACGAATGTAAATTAGGTAAAAATGCTGTACAAAAACACCAGTCTGCGTACCACGCTCAGCAGCACTGACTCAAGCTCCCTGTCACAGTTGAAATTCATCAAGATTCATCAGCTCTGTCTCCACAGCTCTTTGTTACCATAATGGATAACCATGAGGCCGACCTACAGAAATGTGTACTGTGGGAAATGCTGTACACTGATGACATTTTGCTTGCAGCAGACACCAGGGAGCATCTTGAAACTCAAGTGCAAATGTGGTATGTTCGTCTACAACATATGGCATTCATTTAAATATTAACAAGACTGGGTACCTCGAAATGATTTCATCTCCAGGAACTACACAGATTAATGGAGCATCTCTTACCAAGCTGGACACATTCCATTATCTAAGTACTTGACAACAGTCTGACTGCTATGTGAAAGAAGATGTGCGAGCAAGAATCAAAGTGAACTGGATGCGATTCAGAGACACAACTGGTGTCCTCTGGTATAAGGAGTTGCCTGTCCACATGAAATTAAAAGTTTTGCTGCACAATGGTGCGGCCAATTCCATCACATGGTACCGAATGTTGGTCCACAACTAGAAGTGCTGAGCACTCACGCACTGTCATGGAAATGTGGGTACTGAAACGATCATTCTACATTTATCTGATCGACCTTATCAAAAATGTATCGACCCAACTACTAGCTGGACTGGCTCCAATCAGTGAGAAGGTTCAAGAATAAAGACCTCACTTGTATGGGCACATCATATGGCCACACCTAGTGCAGTCTATGAGGACAGTGTCGAAGGCCAGAGACTGCATGGGGGACTTCAAACTACAGTTGCAAGATACTGTAAGAGCACGTCTAAGATCAAAAAGCGTAAGTCCAGAGGAAGCGTTAGACCATAAAAATTTGCGTGATTGACCCAAAAAGTGGCCCCTATTCCAACAGGAAAGCACTACGAGGAAGAAGATAAAGAAGAAGAGTATTATTATCACTATTATCATTATCATCGTCACCATCTTTATTATTATTATTATTAAATATCTGCTACCCATGGCTGCACACGCATATCAGTAGTTCTGGAATGATGTGTGATGTTGAAGAAGTAACCTATTATACATGCAGTAACATCAGCTACCTTCACATGTCTGCCTGTTCAGCTAAGCATAGCTCGTGATGTGTGGTCACTCTCACGCCTCTCAAACTGTTTCAAAGCACAATCCGTCAGAAGCGTCCCTGTCGAGCAGTGCATACATAGAGGCATGGGCAGGAGTGCTGATGTATGCAATGTACAACTTAAGTACCTATGTGTTATACAACCTGTACATTATCCAACAAACAGTGTTGAAGTATGGATTAAACACAGTTAAATTTGTATAGGTATTGTATTCATTACTTTCAATCATATCATGTAGCACACATCAACCAATAAACGCGTCTCACAAATACGATACATATCAGAAGTCAAAGAGTAAATAGCTTTCTCAAAGAGTAAATATTTTTTCCTATTATGTGTGATACTCTTCAAAGCAACACGTATCATGTACCATACACTTTCTAAAGAAACCTATGTTCTTTCTCAGGGTAGAAGCTATCTCCACACCAAATGTCAATGAAATCGATTTAGTACCTTAGCCGAGAAAACGTAACAAGCAGAACTACTTTTGAATTTATAATAGTAGTTGGATGAAACTTTCAGGTACGATATCTTTTTATTCCATGATCCGATTTTGATGAAATAAAGCCTAAACGGTGCACCAAGCTAAGCTCAAGTTACCTGTGACGACCTCATGCGAATTCGTCTGGTAGTTTTGGAGAAGATTGTGCAAACAGACCAGCAGACACACATGACAGCTTTATGGATTTATTATTATTAAGATCGTAGTATCTGTGGCATGGTAAAAGCGTGCGTGACAAGCATCTTATATTTGTGCATATGGGAGGGGGCAGACAATAAGAGACAACGATGGGGTACCCAAAAAAGTTCCCATGATGGCAAGTTTAAGTGAACAAAGTGCAGCTGTGAAATGTTGTTTTCTACTCGGTAAAAATGCTGCTGAAACTGTTTTAATCTTGAAAACAGCTTATCAAGGTGACGCCAGGGGCAAAACTCAAGTGTATGAGATTGTTTGCTCGATTTAAAAATGGCGACATCTCGATTGATGACAAAGCTCGTTCTGGACGTCGATCAAGTGCCGGAATCCAGAAAATATTTAAAAAACTCGAGACTTGTGCTCATAGACCGTCGACAGAGAATTGGTCAACTGCCAGAGAAGAGTGGGTTATCTTGGAGCTCGGTTCAGCGGATTTTAACAGAAGATTTGAGAATTAAAAAGGTTGCTGACAAGTTTGTTCCTCGGCTTCTGACTGACAATCAAAACCGACATCGAGTTTTTGGCTAAAAATGCCAAGGTTCCGCTGCCCCACCTGGCACTGTGCAACTTTTCTTATTTCCACATCCGGAAAGGATCATCAAAGGGCAGCACTTTGAGAACGCTGAAGACGACAAGAAGAAAACCACGGAGGAGCTGCCAGTATTTCGAAAGATGGTTACAATAAATGTTCGAAGCAGTGGAAGTATTGGTGGTACAATGTATCAGTTGTAATTGGGGAGTATTTTTAAGGGGATAAGGTGGTTTTTCAAACAATTTGAAAATATATAGCATTTAAAAAATAAATCCATTTGCTTCGGGTACTACATCGTATAATGAATATTTACACCCCCTTCGCCCCAATCTCAGAACTGCTTCCTGTCACCACGCCAGCTGCAGCTAGTGCGTGTAGAGTGTGTGACAGGCAGTGTGTCGCGCAGCACGACGAGCGTGGACCTGCTGTCGGCGCTGGGCCACCTCCTCCTGGAGAGGCTGGGCCTGCACGAGAGCCCGGACTGGCCCTGGGAAGACCAGCGGCTGCCCTCCCTGGCCGCCATCTGGCGCGCGATCCGGCGCCTCTGGGCCATAGCCTGTGGGGATCGCGACTGGTGGGTCGGCCCCCCTGCCAGCCTGGGCCGCACCTCGTACCTCGGGTCGCCGAGCGCTTCGGTGATCCTCCACAGCCCCGCGCCGTGGACCAGGAGCTCTCGAGGCGACCTGTTCTACTGGCGGTCGCGTTCCAGGAGGAGCGCCATCGAGCGAGAGGAGCGTTTCGACTGCGCGCTGGCCTCGACGAGCTGGGTGAGTCAGCACGAGCGGTCGGGGCTCTCGGTGTAGTCGCTATAATCTAAATCAGTGGTTCCCGGCGTCGAGGCTATTATTCCCTAAGGGTAAAATGAAATTCTCTGAGGGCTGAAAACAGACAGGTTCAATTGTGTTACGTTCACGGAGCTAAATTATTTGAGAAAGACCACTATTTTGTAAAACTGTAATGCTTATTATAAGATTTACCGGTAAATACCTCATTTTTTATTTCAAATATTAGCATTGCCACGTGAGACAATATGTAGGACGTTTAGCTGGTGAAACGAAGGTATGAACATCTTCCTCAAATACGTAGTTGACCCACTGCACACGTACTTTGGGTAATGCGTGTACAAAACTAAAACTTTGAGTTGCATATCAAATATGTCAAATATCAGCCACCTCAAATTTGGTAGATTTCATGACAGACCGTGAAATTTCTGCATTACTCAATTTTCAGCAGATAAATAAACTATTGACACCACAACAGAAACACATATAGAGCTTACACAGTGTTGTAATTATTGTTGTTATTAGTGACAGTGGTCATGCACAAAGGAACGACAGAGTGAAGTCTTCCAGTGTCTGTCAGTTCAGATGTATGGAGTCCAAGAATTAGGTGATATACAAACAGTAGGCTCAAGTATAGTGTACCTATTTTAACTTGGTTGTTTTTAAATGGAAGTTGAGGGCTTGGGCGGAGCAAGTGTAGCAGAGAATTCATGTTTTGTATCAAGTAACTACCCTCAATGTGGATAGTTAACCTTCACTGCCAAGGAGGAGTTGTATGTAGCACTCTTCATCCACTGAGAATTGCTTCATTATTTTATAAAAGAGGTTGTTAGAAATAAGCAGTACCAGTTGTCGCATTGACTCAATAATTCTCGGTTTATTTACAAAAAGTAAATATTCATCTTTCAGCATTTTGGGAATAAAACTGTTCTAAGAACATTCTTTCTCATTCTAACATTTATTTAGGTGCTAGCGTTGAAGATGGTGATGGGGAGGGGGGGGGGGGGCGAAAAATGGAAAAATGGCTGATATGTGATTTCACTTAGGTGTAATGGTCTCGGAAAGGCAGGGGACCACCTATCTCATTCCATTCACTTATTTTTACTCTGAAGTTAATTACGTTTTCTGCATACCTCACAATAAACTTCCTGATTTTGGAGTGTTTGCAATTTCGTCAGAAGGTATAGCCGCAACGAAAAACGCCCTTATTTTAATGATTTCCACCACAGCTTATTATACTCGTGACACTCTCTGCGGTATTTCGCGATAATTCAAAACAAGCTGCTTTTCTTTGGGCATTTTCGATGTCTGCCGTCAATCTTGTCTGGTAAAGTTCCCACACCCCACAGCAGTACTCGTAGGAAAACTCTTTAGTAGGACAACTGCATGTTCTAAGAGTTCTGCTGATAAATTTCAGTCTTTTGTTTGCCTTCCCCACAACATTATCTACGTGACCGTTCCCGGTTATGTTGCTCGTAATTACAGTTCGTAGGTATTTGGTTGAATGACAGTCTTTATATTTCAGTGATTTTTCGTGTAATCGAAATTTAATGGATTTCTTTTCGTACTCAAGTGGATGACCTCACACTTTTCCTTGCTCAGAGACAGTTGCCACTTTCCGCAAATTTACATTTATGACCATATTCCACAATTCACGTTACTGTTTCTGACTAACAGTGTTCCACTTTCGAATGGCGCATGGGAAGAATGAATGTCTGTAATCCTCCGTATGGGTTCTAATTTTTCTGATTTCATCATCGTGTTCACTTCTCGACACATAATTCTGTGGGAGGAAGTAACATGTTGAACTACTCTTAATGGGAACCATCCTCCTGAAATTTCAACAATACCCATCTCTGCAACGCACAACGGCTCTTTTGTAGCGTTTGCTGAGCGTCTCCTTTACTTCTCCCCTTTGACTAAACGCGCTGCCCTTTGGTAGATCCTTTCTGTCTCACAGACTCTTGTGTTAATCTTACTCGGATCTTCAAGAATCGGTTGAATGAATGTTCTGTAAGGCGAGAGAAAAGGCAAAGTGGAAAGTGGCTGAACTAGTTCTTCGTATCACAACGGTGAACATGTGCAGAAGAAGCATTATTGTGAAAGCTTCTCGTTTATACAGGATGGTTAGAAAAAGGCTGAAAAAGCTTGTAAGAGTGTTGCAGGGGAGGCTCAGGTGAGAAATAGATGTTAAGAAAAAAATTCGATACGTTCGTCGTTTGAAGTTCACCAATCAGGTGTTCGCGCGCGCAAATTTCAAGTAGCGTACTAGAGATTGTGTAGCTAAACATATTCATTGTTTCGTTTGTGCAAACCGAAAAAACCTAACTTTTGGTCATCTACCTTAAATTTATCATTTCTGAAATAGCCGTGTTTTATCTGATAAGAAGTATTTCAATAAGTTGTAACTCACGAACCCAAAACTGTCTGTCCATTATCGCATTTTAGAACTTGCAAGTGCTTGCGTTTGCGTTCACCATAATTTTATCTATTTAAGCTGTTCGTAGTTGTAATTCCTAGGAATTCGATTGAATTGACAGCCATACCTGACTGGCTAACTTCAATGCTAATCAACTCAGTAACGGTATAACGTAAAGAATTTGTTTCTTCACAATTGTTTTCAGTACAATGTCTCCTGCAACACCCTCACAAGCCTTTCATCCGTTTCTGACCACGTACGTAGATTATAATTAGCCATATATACTCTCTACTAAAGTTGATAGGTACTTAACTAAACTGGACGTTAAGATGTATAAGACTGCGTACCTGCTATCAGTGTATATAAGACTGTCATCTGTTTCCAAACAGAAAAGTCGCCGAATGCACTGTTGCTTATATTTCTCTCTACGTTTACGAAATGTTATTGATTTTCTCACTCGTGATTAAGCAATTACAAGCTGCATATCGAAACTTCGACACATCTTTCCTGCGGTTTTTAACATTTTTAGGCGCAACTATGGAAATAAAGCAAAGTAAACAGAACTCGCATGATTTGCACAGTTAGCCCACGTTTAGTCCAAGGAATTTACATGTTTTCCAAAGATGAAAATGAAGTTACTATGTTGTATCTGAGCGGATACGTTCAAAAAGTATTATTTATTGTTTTTGGAAACGCTGTATGAAAGTGTTTGACGAATTAATGCAAGAATGGCGTAGCTTCACTTCCGTTAATCTGTTTGGTAAATACCTATAAATCGCGCCAATATAAATGAATCTCTAAATCTTTCCACAGATTTTGTTATCATCCTACGTACCTTTCCCCTGGCATACGGGGTTAATACCATGGTTATTGGCCAATACTTTGGGGCAAGTCAGAAACAGACCATGTCTCAATTCATATCTTTTGTACTTATTCTACAGGGCCTATATTGCAAATGTTAATGTCAGTGCAGAGAGGATTCCTTTGTATTTGTTGGCACACATCTTGTTCCGAGTCACACACGCCAACATCTGTCAGGAATGTTCATTAAGTGTGCCCCCCCCCCCCCCCCCTCCTCACTGCGGAGTTCTCGTTTTCGATACAAGGCATACAAAACGGCAGATAGACAATATTTATTGCGCCATTTCCAAACTCATTCCTGGAGACATTGGTTGGCTACAGTCGTGACTGCCGCTATCAATTCTTGGCCAGTTGTGGGTCTGAGCAAGCATAGTGATGTCTGTGAGGATGAGGATAAGGAATAGGAACTCATCGTACAGTTTTACTGCTTTTTGAGGAAAATCAGACTTCAGCTTGGTTGTCTGTTACAGGGTCACATGTGCTGTTGCCTTATTAAAATAAAGCAGGCGCATTGCTACGGCTTTCCAGACGTCCTGACAGCTTCAGTCTCCTTCGTCAATTAATTTTGTTACATGGTATGTCTGTCACCTTAATAGGTTCTAGGCGCTTCAGTCTGGAACCGCACGACCACTACGGTCTCAGGTTCGAATCCTGCGTCGGTCATGGACGTGTGTGATGTCCTTAGGTTAGTTAGGATTAATTAGTTTTAAGTTCTAGGGGACTGATGACCTCAGATGTTATGTCCCATAGTGCTCAGAACCATTTGAATCACCTTAATACACAGGTGATACACCTAATTAAAAATGTTACATAAGCAGGTAACATCTCTTAAGAGCTGACAACAAATCATGATAACAAGTTGTGGTTAATCTTTGATGTTACTGAGGGAAACAGGGGACTGAGTGATACAAGAACG
This sequence comes from Schistocerca piceifrons, assembly GCF_021461385.2. Classification (NCBI taxonomy): domain Eukaryota; kingdom Metazoa; phylum Arthropoda; class Insecta; order Orthoptera; family Acrididae; genus Schistocerca; species Schistocerca piceifrons. The sequence goes on from NC_060143.1 coordinate 566,957,665, forward strand.
TTAGTTTGTTATAAAGTGAAACTGCTACATACTGTCCTGGTTCAATAAGTAAGAAATTAATGAATACGTAGACAGTCCAGGGAACGATGTGAAACTCTCTGTGGGAATAGATATTCACTTACATGTCCATGCTGATCCCTCTTAAAAAATTCTTGATGGTTTTGGAAGATTTGCAATTTTGTGATGTGGAGATACTAGTGAGAAATTGGTGTTTCATGTTGCTTAGGCTTGTGTGAAGTGATTTGGGCGTAGTGATACCATTCACATAAAAGGAACTGTGATATTGACTGCTGCCAGTTCCACTGCATGACAGCCTCTAACAAACAGTTCAGATGCAGTGCCTACACCCATACCATACGTAACATCTAGCCGAAAACTTTGGGAGCTATACACAGACCCCATCTTTAAATAAAATAACCGTTTGCGTAACTTTTGGCGACACAGTTTAGTTCACGTACCGTCCAAATAATATGTGAGTGTGAGCGAGAGAGAGAGGAGACGCAGACCAGTGACGAGTCCCCCCTGTCTGGATTCCAGGTGCAGCTGGAGACCAGCCCCAGCAGTGCATCCAGCTGGCAGCCGCCCCCCCGCTCCCCCTTCCGCTACACCCGCAGCACACACCGCCGGCTACCGCTGCGGGAGGCGGAGCGCCGCCAGCGCCGCCACTGCCGCGACACCACACTGCGGCTCTGCGCTGCCGAGCTGTCGGTGGAGCGGTGGCTGAGCACTAGTGCGCGGCCAACCACAGTGTGGTCATTTTACAATCTGTATAATTTATAGACTTTGGCAGTTTTTACATTTTTTCCTGTTCGTCCCCGGACCTCGCGTGTCTCCGACGGCTGATAGCGTCGCCCCGCCAAATCTCTAGTGCAGCCCCGCTTTATAATTCCTCGGTTTATTGTGTTCTCGGGCTAGATGCCTCGCCGTCGCATTGATCGATGAGGTCCCCAAAATTCACTGTTATTCGACTTAAAAGACACTGGGAGACTTTGAACTCGGTGGAAGTCACTGCAACTGGCTTCTCTGGTGGGGACAGCGCATTCCACTCATTCAGTGATGCAGAGTCCCGTGCTTCCTGTACTCGTGGGGTCTTCAGGAGGCAGTGTAGTGCAATACAGTGAACAAAGACTTCGTTTTGGTGACGCCGCCTGTCATGCAACAGGGAAGAAACATATTGAAGAAAAATATTTTGAAGAAAAAAAAAAGGATTTTATATTTTGAGGCAGTCTCTGCCTTCGTGTATAAACGGGGACTTAACTTGATGACACGTCAGCAATGTCACAAAAAACTTTAAAAACCAAGCATTATGTATCCCAAAAACTATAAAACATATGAGCAATATGATTGCATTGTATGTAATGTCCCGTATATTTAATGGTTTGTTAAAAGTTTTGTCTTGTTAAATAAACCACAATATGAGAAGCTTTAATGTTATTTTTTATGTATTTGTGTGCAAAATACTAGCCACAATAGTTTAGTAATTACACAGCACAAAATTTGTTAAGAGCACTGTATGCGACATAACTCAGTTAACTGCTGTACATTTCTGTCCAGCGTCACACTTCAGCAAACTAGTCGAGTAATATCCCCACGTTGAAAAACTGCGAAACCTGTGCACAGCGAAATCTGTTTTGGAGGTGATATCAGAGATAATTTGTTACTAACAGGTGACAATCTGAGCTTTGGCGTCATCTGTGCATCTCTTTGTAAGCGTGAAAACCGTACATTATGAACAAAAGATTTTCAGCACAACGTTGCAAGTCTACTTTACGGATGTGGTGGATGTAATTAAGATCAAAGACATCCTTTCATTGAAAACTTCCTGCAAATACAGCCACCACGTAGGCGAGCTAACTACAAATCAAATCACAGGTTAGAGGTGACAGGTTCTGTAGCTGACATACCTGGCAGTGGCAGCCCAACATTTCTAACTACTGATCAAAATCTGCAGCTCATTGCAAAGACTTTCATTCAACCACCCAAGAAATCTGCAAGAAGAGATTCTAAGCAACTACAGAAGCTCAAACGAGAACGTTAAAAGTGTTACACCTGAAGCCCACGCCGTAAACGGCATGATCGTCATCGAAGACGTGGATCCTCTGAGTCGCAGCAGGGAAAGTGACTCTAAACTTTTGCAAAACAATCATGTGGTCTGATGCAGTATGTTTTAAGTCAAGTGGAAGATTTAAAAACTAAAACTGAGTGTACTTGTCTTCTGAAAGTGTTGTTTAGGAGGTAATTGTTTCTAAAGGTTAGGTTTCATCTGGTATATGCAGCAAAGCAGTGAACGGCCGTTACTTTGTCGATGCGACCGTGACTGCGGAAGCACGTCATGAAATATTCAGAGAAGTTATTAACGTGTTCAGTTAGACAATACGCCTGTGCTTGGAGCTGTAAGGAACAACCTCACCTGCCAGCAAGGCGGAGCTCCACCACGCTGTGAATGACACGTCTGTTCATATTTAAATGACAGTTTTCAGGTGCAATAAAGTCGATTGAGCTCCAAGAGCAATGAACCTCACACAGTGCGATTTTTCAATGTGGGAGACACTGAAAGACAACGTTTTCGCTACAAAACCATTAAAGCTACAGAATTTATGGGATTTAATTTAACAAGAATTTGAAAACATTTTGATAATAATAGGAATTCGTATGACAAGATTCGTAAAACAGTGATTAAATGATGTGTTACATGCCTAAATAACAATGGAGGGCACTGGCAACATTCTGAGCAGGACAAATTACTTTGCATAAACTTTTAAAGATACAGAACACTATAGTGCATTTTCGGATAACGGACTTGTGTCGAACTCTGTATATAATTACGAGATCCTGAAATGGATGGATTCCCCATTTAATCAATCAGTTTTGGTCAATCAGTGATGAATTACACCCAACACAATATCAACACTAAAGATTGAGAAAACTGCATATCAAAACGAAACTGCGGTGCCACGTCTGTTTTTATGTTATTTAAACATACAGCATCAGTAAACATTGTACGTACACTCAGTGGACGAAAACTTTTAATCAGCTACATATAATAACTCAGCCTGACAGTTTCGGACTTTCTTTTCAGAGAGGAGCAAAACAACGGATTTGAATTACTTCAGTCAGCTACCAGATAGCTTAAATTTTATTTACGGTAGTGGCGGCGTAGTGTGCTGATGTTGGCAATGAACGCTGAATGCTGGGAAGTATGTGACTTTCATATAAACACAAACCTTTTGTTATGAAATATTTGCTTTAAAATGATAATAATAGTAATTTGCTGAGCGGACGAGCGTAGCCCGTGGTCTCGCGGTAGCGTTTCCGCTTCCCGAGCGTGGTTCACGAGATCGATTCCGGCCGGGTCAGGGATTTTCACCTGCCCCGAGATGACTTTAGCAAACTCGTGACGGCTAAATAAATAAATTCTGACGTCCCCCGGCGCATTTCATAACAGCATAAGTATTACGTTAACATCGATGTTAGTCGCATGACGTCAAGACAAGATCTAACCAATCATCATTACAATTTCCATTTGCATCATTGATCGACCATTATTATGTTTGTTGTACACAGTTAAATTCATTTCGTGTTATGTGAATCAGAATGCCGTGACGCATGCCGACATAATCTTGTCGCAGCTTGATGGCCTTTGCTTGGTGTGCAACAGCGGCCAGCCTTCAGCGTCATGGCAGCGCCGAAGATGGGGCCGACGTCTGTTACGGCGTTCTCCTTCGACATGAAACAGACACCAAAGAACCTTTTAAAAACACAACTGAAACTTTACAATCACACAAATAACACTGGCAATAAACATACGAATATCTGATGTCATATACGTATAATACATGTAATATGTTATTACCTGCAAGCCGCGCAGGATTAGCCGAGCGGTCTGGGGCGCTGAAGTCATGGACTGTGTGGCCGGTCCCGGCGGAGGTTCGAGTCTTCCCTCGGGCATGAGTGTTTGTGTTTGCCCTTAGGATAATTTACGTTATGTAGTGTGTAAGCTTAGGGACTGATGACCTTAGCAGTTAAATTCCGTAAGATTTCACACACATTCGAACATTACCTGCAAATCGAGCGGTAGGTGACATGTTGTAACTGTCTTGTATTTGGTTAACAACAAAACATACGCCTCGAACCAACTTTACACCAACGATTGAGCACTAGAGTGCCATTTCGTCCAGCAACATCTTGAATCAACTGTCAAATTGAAGCCACGTTAATCGTTGTACCTGATTTTATTTTTCCGTCTACACAGGGGATACCGCAACAGCTGGGGGATCCTCCACAGGCTTATGGGTTCACCAAGACGGGTTTCAGTGTGCAGAGGGGCGAACTTGCTCAGTTCTTCCCGTTCTCCACTAACAAGGGGAAAGCCTTAAACACGGCCAAACGACTGGGATCGTACTTGGCAGATCGCTTGCGTAAACCTGAAATGAAAGACTCTAACAAAATTTGGTTCATTACCTCACCGCTTTAGAGAAAACCACCTCTAACGTTCTAAAGAGCAATCGACTCAAAATTGATCGGCTCGAAAGTATTCGAAAATTGTGCATTCTTAGTCGTCATACTGGGATCGGAAAAAGAAGACCTTCATAGAAACGTGCCCGTTACGTTCCCAAAACGTGAAGGCTCTTCAACGAAAGAATCTGGCTGGCGAGCAGAAGGCCTGTGTTCGATGCAATTAGCACTTTGATAGGTCCAGGATGGTTAATAAGGTAATGAATATGGAAGAATAACAAGACAGGCTAATAAATTTCTTAAACGGCTTGGATGAGTGAAGAATCAAATCTTTAAGTCTCGTATGAAAACAGTTCCGTGTAACACTGCTGTGAATTCGTCACGAGGGACCGGAGACAGCCGACAGCGCGATGATGGTTTGCAACGAGGCTCGGTGCAGAACTTCATTTGGAGGTTTCGGATCTACGATTAGTTTCTGGAAACCCAACGGAAATTGCGCAACCGTTCGGATGCACCAAAGATACTTAGCACGATTCATTCTCAGCTTTCAGCACCCATTATTCATGCGATGTCATTGTATGTGTGGTACGTATTAAAATCCATTTCCGAAAAGGAAAGATTTTTAAATGAAACTAAATTTGTTTTCCGTCAAATCGTCGGAATGAACGATGTAGTTGGGCGAATATTGCATTCATTATCTGTTCTTTGTGTTGCAAATACACTCCTGGAAATGGAAAAAAGAACACATTGACACCGGTGTGTCAGACCCACCATACTTGCTCCGGACACTGCGAGAGGGCTGTACAAGCAATGATCACACGCACGGCACAGCGGACACACCAGGAACCGCGGTGTTGGCCGTCGAATGGCGCTAGCTGCGCAGCATTTGTGCACCGCTGCCGTCAGTGTCAGCCAGTTTGCCGTGGCATACAGAGCTCCATCGCAGTCTTCAACACTGGTAGCATGCCGCGACAGCGTGGACGTGAACCGTATGTGCAGTTGACGGACTTTGAGCGAGGGCGTATAGTGGGCATGCGGGAGGCCGGGTGGACGTACCGCCGAATTGCTCAACACGTGGGGCGTGAGGTCTCCACAGTACATCGATGTTGTCGCCAGTGGTCGGCGGAAGGTGCACGTGCCCGTCGACCTGGGACCGGACCGCAGCGACGCACGGATGCACGCCAAGACCGTAGGATACTACGCAGTGCCGTAGGGGACCGCACCGCCACTTCCCAGCAAATTAGGGACACTGTTGCTCCTGGGGTATCGGCGAGGACCATTCGCAACCGTCTCCATGAAGCTGGGCTACGGTCCCGCACACCGTTAGGCCGTCTTCCGCTCACGCCCCAACATCGTGCAGCCCGCCTCCAGTGGTGTCGCGACAGGCGTGAATGGAGGGACGAATGGAGACGTGTCGTCTTCAGCGATGAGAGTCGCTTCTGCCTTGGTGCCAATGATGGTCGTATGCGTGTTTGGCGCCGTGCAGGTGAGCGCCACAATCAGGACTGCATACGACTGAGGCACACAGGGCCAACACCCGGCATCATGGTGTGGGGAGCGATCTCCTACACTGGCCGTACACCACTGGTGATCGTCGAGGGGACACTGAATAGTGCACGGTACATCCAAACCGTCATCGAACCCATCGTTCTACCATTCCTAGACCGGCAAGGGAACTTGCTGTTCCAACAGGACAATGCACGTCCGCATGTATCCCGTGCCACCCAACGTGCTCTAGAAGGTGTAAGTCAACTACCCTGGCCAGCAAGATCTCCGGATCTGTCCCCCATTGAGCATGTTTGGGACTGGATGAAGCGTTGTCTCACGCGGTCTGCACGTCCAGCACGAACGCTGGTCCAACTGAGGCGCCAGGTGGAAATGGCATGGCAAGCCGTTCCACAGGACTACATCCAGCATCTCTACGATCGTCTCCATGGGAGAATAGCAGCCTGCATTGCTGCGAAAGGTGGATATACACTGTACTAGTGCCGACATTGTGCATGCTCTGTTGCCTGTGTCTATGTGCCTGTGGTTCTGTCAGTGTGATCATGTGATGTATCTGACCCCAGGAATGTGTCAATAAAGTTTCCCCTTCCTGGGACAATGAATTCACGGTGTTCTTATTTCAATTTCCAGGAGTGTATATTTGCTTCGAATGTTTACACTACATGTATCATAGATTTAGTTGTTTGAAGGGAACTGAGAGCTTATAACGAGTATGCGAAAGAGCTGTGGTTAGGCAACCACGATTAAAATTTTAATTCTTCACTAACTCAAGTCGTTTGGGAAATTCACCTGCCTACCTTGTTGTTGTTGCTTACTTATTATGTTACTGAACTCCTAATCCTAACAGTTTCGGTGGAGAAAGAACACAAATGAAAACTGTGTGTGGAAATCGAACGCGAGTTCTCTCCTGTCCAGCCAGATGCCCTAGTCGCGCTATACCAGTCGGGCTTTTGTCGAACAGATTTTACCCTATGGGCACTATGGCACTGTCCAAAGATCGCGTTGCCACACCACAGTAGCAATGTTCATCAATACTTCCACGCACGACGCGCGGGGTAACCGCGCCGTCTCAGGCGCCTTGCCTTAAATTTGCTTCGGAAAACTTAGTTGAGCCATATCATGTTGATTCTAAGGTCACGTGAATCATTGTTGTGACTTCTGCGTTGCTCTGTAACTAATGATTAATGACCAGGAACCTCGTTATGAATACTAACGATAGACTGGCTCTAGAAATGATTAAGGAACATGTGTAAATTAACTCAACTTTCTACATCGCAGGAATGAAAATTTTATGAGGCCTGTAACTGTCTCTATAAATTGGCTAGATTAAGTACAGATTACCATTTTTCAGTTATTTAGTAGATATTTTATTTTCTAATAAAATAAGTGTGAAGAATTTTTGCAGCTTGTTGCATTTGCCATTATTTTTTTGTTGCCTTTCATTAATATTTCTATATCTGTATTATAACTGAACTGCGTTTGAATTGCCTGAGACTGGGACTTAGGCAGGATTGGGCATTGAGTAGTGTCAAGAAATTTGTTAAAAATGTGAAACTAGAGGTTTCCTTCCTCGTGGCTGGAGTCTATTGCTCTGTCATTTACTACTAAGGGATACATGTGATGATCTGTGGTGGTTACCGCACCAGATTGACGGAATATGATGCGCAAGAGACGAGCAAGAGAGAACGTCTGGTTCGGGGTGAGAGCTGGCGGACAAGAGAGTGATCCCGTAAAGCCCCCAGCCTGCCCCCTACCTCCACCTAACCAATCTGTGCTCTCTTATTGGCTGCAAGAGAGGGTACTTCGGTAATGTCCCTCCTCCCTCCTTCAGCGACGCTTTCGAAGAGTCGGCAGTACACGGTGTGGAAATGCTATTCACATGGACTTTGTGTGTGTGTAGGTTTGGTACGTAGACACATACAGTATTGCACCAGCCCTGGCCGAGGCACAGCACTGGTGCAAGCCGCAGTTTGACTCCGCTGGGAACCAGAGTAATTGAAAGAGAAAATAACAATTTTAAATTACGCTAAACTTTCCAACAAACCATTCCACTCAGTCTGACTGCCCACCATGTACACTCCTCCGTCTCCCATTGGAGCCACTTATGAATCATAATTTGATTTGACAATAAAACGGTAGAAGGCATGAAAAGTTCCTTTGGACAGGCTATGATGATACCTAAAAGGGGCGTAATGTAATGGATGGTAGAAGAAATCTTTGAAATTACTAAGAGGTGTAAGATTACAAAGTTTTGTAACAATTTGCTTTATAAAATTTTGTCACAATTAGTTGGTATCACAACAAAAGTGCAACGGCAGGGAGATATTTCAGTTTCCTCTAAAAATTGTACAATTTCACAACTCATTACCCCAGTGCTAAGTGACAGGGTCGGACACATGTAATGATTTGTATGAACACAACGCTGAAACTCAAGATATACTGCTCATTTAAATATTAGCGACATAAGGAAGGTGCGAATAATGTGGATTATTTTGAGGTGTGTGGCTGGCAGGTCCTTTTGCCAGCAGCAATTCAGCAATTTCACTCATCCCCTCAGGGGTTCAGCATCCATTTGCTGCTATGGGGTTGGCAACCCCAGTGTTGCTGGTAGCACTGCTAGTCCTCTGTCACCGTAAGCTCTGGTTACGCTTCCGCGACCACCGTCCAGCTCGGCGATGGAATGTTGTGCGTCTCAGGGAATAGGGATCTTGGCCTGACTGTATGGATCGTGAGGATGTAATAAATCTCTAAAAAAATTAAACCAATCTCAAGGTGTGCTGCACGCTGATGAGATGCGTGGCTGTTGAGGTGGAACAGTCGTTAGCAGGCAACCCGTGGGACCCTGCCACACCTCAGTTGTATAAGGCTTACTCAGGCACGTGGGGCTCTGTTTCAGTGGACCCTTATTTCCCCAGCTGCTCGTGGAACCAGCACGGATCCTTTGAAATATTATTTTCTTCCTCCTTTCAGTGGAAAGTGTGGGTCATTGGTAGGTACCAACACCCAGTCAAACAAGAGGGCTCGTGTAGCCAGTCCTTCAGACTTGAGCGTCACACAGACATTGTCAGTATCGAGTAACATAATGCGTGCCAGTGGTCAGAATGTGTTTATTATAATTAAATGAAAGGGGGAGCTTGTATGCTATGTATGCTGCTCGGTATCCTGGACGACATCATTCAAGTGTCCAGACCGTTCGCCGGATAGTTACTTTATTTAAGGAAACATGAAGTGCTCAGCCACATGTGAAACGTCAACCATGGCATGCAACAAATGATGATTCCCAAGTACGTGTTTTAGCTGCTGTCATGGCTAATCTGCACATCAGTAGCAGACAAATTTCGTGAGAATCGGGAATCTCAAAAACATCGGTGTTGAGAATGCTACATCAACATTGATTGCACCCATACCATATTTCTATGCACCAGGTATTGGGTGGTTATGACTTTGAACATCGTGTACAGTTCTGCCACTGGGCACAAGAGAAATTACAGGACGATGACAGATATTTTGCACATGTTCTATTTAGAGACAAAGTGTCATTCACCAACAGCAGTAATGTAAACTGGCATAATATGCACTATTGGGCAATGGAATAACAACGATGGCTGCGACAAGTGGAACATAAGTGACCTTGGTGGGTTAATGTATGGTGCGGCATTATGGGAGGAAGGATAATTGGCCCCCATTTTATCGATGGCAATCTAAATGACAGTGCAATGTATCTGATTTCCTACATAATGTTCTACCGATGTTACTACAAGAAGTTTCACTGCATGACAGAATGGCGATGTACTTCCAACATGATGGATGTCCAGCACATAGCTCGTATGCAGTTGAAGCGGTATTGAATAGCCCGGTCACCGGATCTGACGTCCCCGGATTTCTTTCTGTGGGGAATGTTGAAGGATATTTGCTATTGTGATCCACCGACAACGCCTGACAACATGCATCAGCGCATTGTCAATGCATGTGTGGACATTACGGAAGGTGAACTACTTGCTGTTGAGAGGAATGTCGTTACACGTATTGTCAAATGCATTGAGGTTGACGGACATCATTTTGAGCATTTATTGCATTATTGTGGTATTTGCAGGTAATCACGCTGTAACAGCATGCGTTCTCAGAAATGACCAGTTCATAAAGGTACATGTATCACATTGGAACAACCGAAATAAAATGTTCAAACGTACCTACATACTGTATTTTAATTTAAAAAACCTAAATGTTACCAACTGTTTATCAAAAATTGTGAGCCATATGCTTGTGACTATTACAGCACCATCTATCACAAAGCGAAAAAAGTGGTCCAACTGAAACATTCATATTTCTTTACGTACTACATAAATATGTAATAAAAATGGGGTTCCTATTTAAAACAAACGCAGTTGATATCTGTTTGACCTATGGCAGCGCCATCTAGCGGACCAACCATAGTGCCATCTGGTTTCCCCCTTCAAGCTAGACAAGTTTTGTTCTCTGTAGCTTTTTTGTTTAACGCTTATTTCGTGAAATATTTGGCCGGTCACGATCAATAGACCACTCACATATAGCTTTGTAACAGGCACAATTAAAAGACACTCACATATACACTCCTGGAAATTGAAATAAGAACACCGTGAATTCATTGTCCCAGGAAGGGGAAACTTTATTGACACATTCCTGGGGTCAGATACATCACATGATCACACTGACAGAACCACAGGCACATAGACACAGGCAACAGAGCATGCACAATGTTGGCACTAGTACAGTGTATATCCACCATCGCAGCAAAGCAGGCTGCTATTCTCCCATGGAGACGATCGTAGAGATGCTGGATGTAGTCCTGTGGAACGGCTTGCCATGCCATTTCCACCTGACGCCTCAGTTGGACCAGCGTTCGTGCTGGACGTGCAGACCGCGTGAGACGACGCTTCATCCAGTCCCAAACATGCTCAATGGGGGACAGATCCGGAGATCTTGCTGGCCAGGGTAGTTGACTTACACCTTCTAGAGCACGTTGGGTGGCACGGGATACATGCGGACGTGCATTGTCCTGTTGGAACAGCAAGTTCCCTTGCCGGTCTAGGAATGGTAGAACGATGGGTTCGATGACGGTTTGGATGTACCGTGCACTATTCAGTGTCCCCTCAACGATCACCAGTGGTGTACGGCCAGTGTAGGAGATCGCTCCCCACACCATGATGCCGGGTGTTGGCCCTGTGTGCCTCGGTCATATGCAGTCCTGATTGTGGCGCTCACCTGCACGGCGCCAAACACGCATACGACCATCATTGGCACCCAGGCAGAAGCGACTCTCATCGCTGAAGACGACACGTCTCCATTCGTCCCTCCATTCATGCCTGTCGCGACACCACTGGAGGCGGGCTGCATGATGTTGGGGCGTGAGCGGAAGACGGCCTAACAGTGTGCGGGACCGTAGCCCAGCTTCATGGAGACGGTTGCGAATGGTCCTCGCCGATACCCCAGGAGCAACAGTGTCCCTAATTTGCTGGGAAGTGGCGGTGCGGTCCCCTAGGGCACTGCGTAGGATCCTACGGTCTTGGCGTGCATCCGTGCGTCGCTGCGGTCTGGTCCCAGGTCGACGGGCACGAGCACCTTCCGCCGACCACTGGCGACAACATCGATGTACTGTGGAGACCTCACGCCCCACGTGTTGAGCAATTCGGCGGTACGTCCACCCGGCCTCCTGCATGCCCACTATACGCCCTCGCTCAAAGTCCGTCAACTGCACATATGGTTCACGTCCACGCTGTCGCGGCATGCTACCAGTGTTAAAGACTGCGATGGAGCTCCGTATGCCACGGCAAACTGGCTGACACTGACGGCGGCGGTGCACAAATGCTGCGCAGCTAGCGCCATTCGACGGCCAACACCGCGGTTCCTGGTGTGTCCGCTGTGCCGTGCGTGTGATCATTGCTTGTACAGCCCTCTCGCAGTGTCCGGAGCAAGTATGGTGGGTCTGACACTCCGGTGTCAATGTGTTCTTTTTTCCATTTCCAGGAGTGTAGCTTTTGGGGACAGCCTTCGTCAGTAAAAGAGAGGCACACACACACACACACACACACACACACACACACACACACACACACACAGAACCACATCTCATGCACAGACGACTGGCAACTCAGACATTGACTTGCGGGCCAGAATGAAACATCACGTGGGATGCAAGCAGCAATCAAGAGGGGTTGGGGAAGGGGAAGTGTAAGGGACAGTAGTGTATGGGTGGGGAGAGAGATGACCACTGTCTGGTGGAGTGTGCAGGGACTAGACTGCTAACAGGTGCAGCATCAGAAGATTGTGAGGCAGGGAGTTGGGGGAAAAGGAGAAAGGAGAAAGACAGGCAGATGCATTGGCAGAGGGCTGCAAAAAAACGGGTGGGAGATGTAATTGGGAGGAGATGGTAGGACAGAGGGGGTGAAAGCTGTTGGGTGGAGGGTGTGGGGACAGTATGTTACTGTAGGCTGAGGCCAGGATAATTACAGGAGTGGAGTATGTGTTGTAAGGATAGCTTCCATCCGTCCAGTTCAGAAAAGCTGTTGGTGGAGGGAAGGATCCAGATGGCTCAGGTAGTGAAGCAGCCACTGAAATCAAGCATGTTATGTTCGGCTGCATGTTGTGTCACAGGATGGTCTGCTTTCCCCTTGGCCACCGTTTGATGGGGGCCATTTATCCTGGTGGACAGATGGTTGGTCGTCATACAAATATAAAAAGCTGTCCAATGATTGCAGCAAAGCTGGCAAATAACATGGCTGCTTTCACAGGTGGCCCAGCCTCTATTAGAGTAGGATAATCCTGTGACATAACTGAAATAGGAAGTTCTGTGTGGGTACATTGTGCTGGTTTTACACCAGAGTCTTCCAATGATTGCAGCAAAGCTGGCAAATAACATGGCTGCTTTCACAGGTGGCCCAGCCTCTATTAGAGTAGGATAATCCTGTGACATAACTGAAATAGGAAGTTCTGTGTGGGTACATTGTGCTGGTTTTACACCAGAGTCTTCCACAGGGATATGATACTTGTGGTAAGGGGTTGGGATTGGGAGTCACATAGGAATGGACTAAGATGTTCCGGAGGTTGGGTGATCAATAGAACACCACTTTAGGAGGGGTGGGAAGTAGCTCGTATAGGATGTCACTCATTTCAGGACACAATGATAGGTAATCAAAGCCCTGTTGAAGGATGTGGTTCTGTTGTTCCAATCCAGAGTGGTACTGGGTGATGAAGGGGACACTCCTTGGTGGCTGATTCTTGGGGGTGATGGGAGGATTTGGGGCATGAGGGGAAATGGCATGAGAGATCTGTTTGTGGACTAGGTCTGGGGGATAGTGCCCGTCTGTGAAGGCCTCGGTGAGAGCCTCGGCATACTGAACAGGGGAGTTCTTGTCACAGCAGGTACACCGTCCCTGGGTGGACAGGCTGTATGAGAGGGATTTTTTGATGTGAAAGAGCTGACAGCTCCTAAAAGACAGTTGGAGGGTTTAATGTGAACAGAAGTGTGGATGGAACCATCAAAGAGGAAGGAATAAACATCCAGGAAGGTGGCATGCTGGTTTGTGGAGGACTAGGCAAAGCAAATGGGATAGATGGTGAGACTGTGAAGGAATGATTGCATTTATTTCACAGCTTTTTATATAGGTATGACTACCAACCAGCTGCCCAACAGGATGCACAGCCATAGCCAAACTGTGGCCAAGCGCAAAGTAGACCACCCTGTGACACATGGAGCTGAACATAAAGCACTTGCTTTCAATTTCTGCTTCACTTCCCAAACCACTTGGATTCTTCCCTAATCTAATTCCCTCAGAATCACCTGATTTAATTCAACTAGAATCCATTATCATCATTATGCTTTTGTTGATGTTCATCTTATATCCTCCTTTCAAGATACTGTCCATTCCGTTCAGCAGCTTTTCCGAGTCCTTTGCTTACAATGTCAGCAGCAAACCTCTAAGTTTTTATTTCTTCTCCTTGAACTTTAATTCCCACTCCATATTTTTATTTTGTTTCCTTTACTGCTTGCTCAATGCACAGATTGAATGACATTGGTGACGGGCTACAACCCTGTCTCACTCCCTTCTCAGCCACTGATTCTGTGGGGCGGCGAATAATTTGTAAAAATAAAATTGCTGTATAAATGCTTGCATGTTGAATCAGTTTCAGGCTTTTAGAATGTTGTTAATGCTGTCTTTCGCCATTCTCAACACTGGCTCTCTATTTACTTTTTAGCACCCAGAAAGTGATTTAACAAAACGTGAAGCCTGTAATTAGAGTTCCCAGTGCCCACTTCATCTGAGAATACCATTATAGCTGCAGCTTATAGCTCTGAGGAATTAGGAGATTGTCCAGGATTTCTAATCAAAAACGATTTTCCAAAATAGTTGAGTATATTCTGAAATTCACTGATAAAAAACACAAGTATCCCTACAACCTAACTAACAGAGTAGTTCAGAGTCTAATGCGCTGATGCAACTATAAATGTCCGAATTAAATGTTGAAAGGAATGCTCGCCATAATTTGATGAGAGTATTTCATCAAACGCCACGCTAAATATTTGGTAGAATGTCTGTCCCGCGACGGCACGTGAAAATACGACAATACGCAAACTGAAGCTAGATAATGAAGATCATCCCAGAATTAACCCTTCACTTGAAATGATTTCATGGTTCCTCGTATCTCTAGTAACTTAATACGGCACCCGAGGCTGTTTGTCGCAGTGGTACCGATGCGACGCGACTCCCGACACAGATGGCGTGTTATTCAGCGTCTGGAGAGAACTGGGGCCTTCCTTCCTCGCGCAGCATTCTTATATATATAGCCGCGGTGCGGACGGCTAAGGGAACGCCTGATCAAATCGGCTCTCCTGGGCTAGTAACGCACCACTTCAAGTTACATAATAATTTATAGCTTCTTTTGCTGATGGACGATGAAGCTCTTAATTTAAACGTGCATTCAGCACGCAGGTAAGTATTGATAATAAAATTTTGACGTGGCTAAGTTAAATATTTTGGGCGAGAGAATTAATTTAATTACACTGTACGCAGTAGATGAGCTCTGAACCGGCCCTTTTGAGATCCGCTATCGCTATAATTTTATAGGTATTCAAAAGAAACTTTTCACATCTTCATAGTCAAAGCGGACCTCAAACCTATTTAAATCTAAACATCCTAGTCTTATTTATTAGCCTACTTAATCTATCTTGCTTCCTTCAGTTTTGAGACGAAAAACAGAAAATCATGAATTTCCACTAAAATCTTAATTTGTGAAATCCAAAGTACTGTTTTTATTAAATCATTCTGTAAGATGAATCTAAATATAAATTTTGAAGTCTCTAGCTCTTTTCTGTTGCGCCAATGATTTTTTCAGAAAAACGTCCAAATTCCGAAAATGACTTAAGTTATCGAACTGATATTCAACACACATTAATTTAGTATTATTCCTGACAAGCTAGAAAAGTTTTAGGTCATTTGCTTGATTTTTAAGGTATTGCGCAACATTTATGACGTCAGAGCTAGTTACAGCAGACTGGCTGGCACACAATGGAAACTGATGTGAATTTACTACAGCGTGAGTAGGCTGCTTCCCTACAATTCCCTTTCGTGCTCCTCAACTCTTATAACTGCCATCTGGTTTCTGTACAAATTGTAAGAAGCCTTTTTCTCCCCATATTTTATCCCTACCACCTTTAGAATTTGAAAGAGAATATTCCAGTCAACATTGTCAAAAGCTTTCTCTAAGTCTACAAATGCTATAAATGTAAGTTTGCCTTTTCTTAAATTATCTTCTAAGATAAGTCATAGTGTCAGTATTGCCTCTAATGCCTACATTTCTCCAGAATCCAAACCGATCTTCCCCGAGGTCAGTTTCTACCAGTTTTTCCATTCTTCTGTAAAGGATTTGTGTTAGTATTTTGCAGCCATGGTTTATTAAGGTGATAGTTTGTTAATTTTCAGAGCTGTCAGCACCTGCTTTTTTTGGAATTGGTGTAATTATATTTTTCTGGAAGTCTGAGGGTATTTCGTCTGTCTCATACACCTTGCTTACCAGACGGAAGAGTTTTGTCATGGCTGGCTCTCCCAAAGCTATCAGTAGCTCTAATGGAATGTTGCCTACTCATGGGGCTTTGTTTCAACTTAAGTCTTTCAGTGCTTTATTAAATTCTTCATGGAATATCATATCTCCCTCCTCATCTTCCTCTATATCTTCTTTCATTTACATAATATTGCCCTCATGTACATCTGCCTTGTATAGGTCCTCTGTACACTCCTTTCACCTCTCTGCTTTCCCTTTTTTGTGTAGGACTGGTTTCCATTTGTGCTCTTGATATTCATACAGGTCATTCTCTTTTCTCCAAAGGTCTCTTTAATTTTTCTGTAGGCAGCATCCACCTTACACCTAATGATATAAGTTTCTACATCCTTACATTTGTCCTCTAGTCATTCCTGTTTAGCCATTTTGCACTTCCTGTTGGTCTCATTTTTTAGACATTGTATTCCTTTCACCTGCTTCATTTATTGCATTTTTATATTTTCTCCTTTCATCAATTAATTTCAATATCTCTTGTGTTGCCCAAGGATTTCTGCTAGCTCTTATCTTTTTATGTAATTGATCCTCTGCTACCTTCACTATTTCATCTCTCAAAGCTACCCATTCATCTTCTACTGTATTCCTTTCCCCTGTTCTTGTCAATCATTCCCTAATGGTCCCTCTGAAACCCTCTGCAACCTCTAGTTGTTTCAGTTCATCCAGGTCTCATCTTTTTAAATTCCTGTCTTTTTGCAGCGTCTTCAGTTTTAATCTGCAGTTCATAACCAATAAATTGTGGTCAGCATCCTCATCTGCCCCTGGAAATGTCTTACAATTTAGAATCCGGCTCCTAAATCTTTGTCTAACCATTATATAATTAATCCAGATCTCTTGCACATATACAACGTTCTTTCATGATTATTAAACCAAGTGTTAGCTATGATTAAATTATGCTCTGTGCAAAATTCTACCAAATGGCTTCCTCCTTCATTCCTTTCCCCCAGTCCATATTCATCTATTTCTTTTCCTTCCCTTCCTTTTCCTACTATCGAGTTCCAGTCTCCCATGACTATTAAATTTTCAGCTCCCTTAATTATGAGAATAATTTCTCTTATCTCATCATAAACTTCCTCAATCTCCTTCTATCTTGGCTGCAATATTGCATTCACCATTCTTTCATAGTAATTTATCCATGTCCCTATATTTTTAAATCATTATTAAACCTTTTCCTGCATTGCCCCTATTTGATTTTGTGTTTATAACCCTATATTCACCTGACCAGAGGTCCTGTTCCTCCTGCCACTGAACTTCACTAATTCCCACTATATCTAACTTTAACCTATCCATTTCCCTTTTTAAATTTTCTAACCCACTGCCCCATTAAGGGAGCTGACATTTCACACTCCAATCCATAGAATGCCGGTTTTGTTTCTCCTGACAACGATGTCCTCCTGAGTAGTCCCCACCCAGAGATCCAAATGGGGGACTATTTTACCTTTGGCATATCTTACCCAAGAGTATGCCATCCTCATTTAACCATACAGCCATTTGCAGTACCAGCACTGCAAGGCCATTTTCGTTGTGGTTCAAGACCAGATCAGTTAATCATCCAAAGTATTGCCCCTGTAACTGTTGAAAAGGCTGCTGCCCTTCTTCAGGGACCACACATTTGTCTGGCCTCTCAACAAATGCCCCTCCATTGTGGTTGCACCTACGGTATCACTATTTGTATCACTGAGGCATGCAATCCTTCCCACCAATGGTAAGGGCCGTGGTTCATGGGGAGGGACTTACCCATTACTGTGGTAAATTTCTCTTACTTAACCCTACTCACTCTTGATGTTCTAGCACTTTTGTGTTGGCCTGTTTTACCTCTCGCCAGACTTCTTGTAGAGTTTTTGCAAACACATTAACATGTTCACCTTCATTTCCCAACTGCGGTCATATCACATCAAATGGAGATTGCATTTTGCATCCATATAAAACCTCATAAGGTGATAAACCTGTTTTTTAATTGTAGGCACAAATTAAAGCATCTAAACGTACATCCCAGTTTAAGTGCTGAGAATTCACATAATGATTCAGCATCTTTGATATAGTGCTATGAACTCTTTCCATGTAACCATTAGCCTCTGGGTGGAATGGACTCATACACAACTTCTTAACTTTCAGTATGCAACGCAACCACTTAATGAGATCAGCCATGAAATTTTTCCAATGGTCTGTAACAATTTTTTTTAGTACCCCATATTTAAGTGTCCAATGATTTACCATACAATGAGCTACTCCACTCCCTATCTGATGCAGTATTTTTGCCATTACTAAATACCTTGAGAAGGAACAACAACTGTTAATACATACTTGTTACCTGATTGACTTCTGTGAAATTCCAAAATATTGGCTCCTATTGAGTCAGACTCAGGTAGTCTTTGTTATTGTATCTTCTGTAGGCACAAATCAGTATATTGTGCACAAGGAACATAGTTCTTGACATACTGTTGAACATCAGCATGTCTTGTTCCCCACCAGAACCTGTCTCCTACTCTTCTATCTGTTGCTCTCTTTGCCAAGACATAAGATATGATCATATGCTTGCCTGCTGTCTGCAAAGCTGCTGGAACTACAACATGTGGTCCATGCATCATTGATCTACACAATATTCCTTCTTGTATGACAAACTGTGTGGGTTTACAATACACCTAACACTTTTTTGTAGTCAAAGTTCTTTCCTAGGGCACATTTTTTTCCTAATATGTAGTAATAAAGCAATGTGGTTCTGCATAGAAAAAAAAATTGTGTTTGTCCAAGGCAGAACCACATTTCTTTATGACACCCCTTACATACTTTATCACTTGCCTGTGCTTTCTTCAGATCTTTGGTATCAGACCCAGAGACTTGCAATGTTCCAGTTTGTGGTTTACATTGTATTGAAATTCACTTAGTTTCTCAACCCATCTCATTAGGTGCCTTGGAGGATCTTGCTAGCCCAGGTATCCATTATAAAGCTGCATGATCAATAATCGCTGTGAACTTATGCTCATATAGATAACATCTAAAATTTGAAATTCTGTATATTAATGCCAGCATCTTCTTTTCAAGGGCATTCTATGGATCGGAGCATGGAATGTCAGATCCCTTAATTGTGCAGGTAAGTTGCTCTCCCTTATTAAGCTGACCAGATGCATATGTGATTGTGTGTTTTTCCCCATCAATGATTTGCCCCAAAACTCATAAAGCTGCTCCACTTGCCTTACATGACAACATGAATTCTTTTGTGAAATCTAGAAAATTCAAAACTGGATCTGTAGTTAATTTATCCTTTAAATTCTGAAATGCTGTCTGACACTCAGGTGTCCAGCTAATTTTGCAATAATTTTGTTAGTGGTTATGGCACTTCAGGAAACCCCATCATAAATTTTCTGTAGTAATTTTTTAATCCAAGGAAAGATCATAATTTTTTAACTGTGTAAGGGACTGTAAAGCCACATACTGCTGATGTAAGGTGCGGATATGTCCTTACTTCTTCTTGGGGCTAATTATGGGTCCCAGACAACTTAACTGTTATTGTGCAGTGTGGTGTTTATCAATACTAAGTGTAAGTCAAACCTTTCCCAAGCAGTCAAATACTGCCCCCCAATGGTGAACATGCTCATCTAGACTTTTTGCAAATACTATTATATTATTTAAATAGACCATGCACTTATTTGGTTTGAACATCTTGAGAACTCCATCTAATAAACACTGAAAGTAGCTGGGGCGTTTTTCAACTCAAAATACATCCAACAGTACTGGCAGTTACCAGAAGATGTGGTAAATTATGTTTTAGATGGATCCCCAGAGTTCACCTCTGTTTGAGTTTATCCACTTTGTAAAATTAAATTTGAGAAGAACTTGCACTGACCTAAATTATCTAATGTGTCAGTAATATGAAGTATCAGATACATATTTGTTACCATTTTTTCATTGAACCCTGGAGTGGGTGTGCCTTTTTTTTAAACACAAGTGGGTACATGCCATACTTTGTACCCATGTAAAGAATAGCTGTCTTTATGTAACCAAAGTAAACATGTATGAGCAGAATCACAGTTTATCTCAATTTAAGTAAACAACAATAACATAAACTTACTTTATATGAGCAAAGTCACTGTTTTGTTAAACAATAATAAAATAAACTTTCATTATATCATTCTCATGCTGCATACAATTGTTAACACATAGTAATGACCCACTAGAAGCATTAAACAGCAGAGTCCATCAGATCACACTTAACCACTTATTTGATTGCTAATTATCTCAAAGACTACTACCTCACTGTGGGATTATGCTGCTAGCTTGAAATCTGGGTCATTTTCTTGTGTGGATTGTACTTTTTTTTTCTCAGCTAGCTCACTGTTTTCTTATACTACTGCTGCTCACTTGGGTATGTGAGAGCACAACTTAACAATGTGTTAACAGAAGCAATAATGATTGAATAGGTATGGACTCATAATTGTAAAGTAACAATGGAATGGTACAAGACAATATTATTTGTGGTTGGTGCACTTCATACATAGGCATGCCTGCTCAGGGGTTAAGAATCTATAGCTACAACAAAATCAGTGTTTCTTTGTTCCATCTGGTGACTTTTTTGGTGCAATTGCTGCATTTACTGACCATGGATTATCATTATGTTCTAAATCCCATCTGGTAACTGCTGATCCAGAGATTTCTCTGCTAAAGGCTGTAAAAGCTTAGGTATTGATATTGTCTTATAAGTACTGGTGGATGATTCCCTGATGGTATTCTATGCTGTGTGATTGGAGTACAAGGTAACACTTCTTGTGGGTTAGACAAATCTCTATATTGTTTTAACACTGATTCCATTAATGATCTGTCTTCATCCTTAATATACTTCACTTTTTCTTGCAATACAGATCTGTAACCAGTTTGCTCTGTTCTTCCTTGTACCATACAATCTTTGAAATCTTCCTCTTTAATAACCTGTAATGCAGCAATCAGTAATCACTTTGGAAGACTAACTTCACCTTCCTCAAAATTATCTAGTCTTATTGGCACCATAACCCAACCCTTAAAATCCCTTGTACGCATTATCAACCTATGTGCAAAACAATGTTACTCATTCCACATGTCATTACATCCTAGTAGTTCTACCAAACATGCTACATCCTGTAGAATGTCAATATCTATTGGTACCCAGATTAGTTATCCTGTACCTGCTGGTACTCTGTCATAAAAAACAACTTTTAATGCACTTGCACACAGTTTATTTGATGCCACCTTTTCAATGGGTGCATCTTGTGATATATAAACGTTTGTGGCTGTTATACCCAATGACAATAATTTACCACTGAGTATGACCATCTGTTGCGAAAAGTTGATTGTAACATGATGCCTAACCAGAAACTCTAACCTAAATACTGAAGAAACACCTTGTCCCATAGTTGGCAATACTACCATTTGCTCATGAAACCTTGGGTTTCCTATCTTAAGGCCAAGCCATGTTATCCTAATTGAATCAACTACATGCAGTCTGCTCTCATCCATAGGTCCAGATTGGCGACCAATACATGTACACCTGTATCTACCAAAAATTCACATTACTTCCCTTTCAACCATCCCACCAATGAGCAATCCATCTCTGTGTGTGCTGTTATCATTTAATGACTTCTTTTTCCCATTACCATTACCCTGTTTCTTTGATCTACAATTCTGTGCCCTATGGCCAACCAGTTGACAATTAAAACAGTGTGGTTAGCAACCACTGTGCATTTAAATGAACCTTTCTTCCACAGCAGCAACATCCTTTGTTTGACACAAATATTTTCTGTTCATTCTGGGACTTAATAGCACCATCTCTCTCTTGGCTGCATGCAGCATTGCTGCTATGTCTTGTGGGTTATACATTAGCACTCTGTGAGAAAATTCTGGAGAAATTCCCTCTCAATAAAACTGCATCAGCAACTGGTTTATTTGCAACTCATAAGTTTGGGTGTTCAATTTGTGTATCCTGGCTGGAAACCCTTCCACATTCTTATTTGACATTTGTTTCAAATTACTTAACTTTTGTCAAAAGAAACGAGCACTATTTTGTTTTCTGTACTGTGCTTTAAGAAATTTGCCAACTCTGTAAATATATTACCTTACTCAAAACCTCATGGTACATGACATACATCTTAGCCTCACCCAACAAGTGCAATTTGGCCATTTGCAGTGATGTTTGTTCTGACCAGTTGCACAAGCTGGCTGCAGATAACATGCCCTGAACTGAAACAGTGACATGCTATGATATTTTTCAGTTAAATGGGAAGTAAGGTCAGTGACTGCAGGATCCATGGATGAGGAAGATACTGCCAGTATTGAATTAACTTCGCAAGCACCAGAGTACGTAACGGCTGCATAACATGCTTGTTCTGTTCATTTAATAATTTAACCTGCTCTCTCAGATCTGATATCACATCCACTGTAGTAGTTGCTCATGTTTGCACCATATTTGTGCAATTTTCTTATCTGTCACAGTAAATGCTATATACCACACACATTATACATTATCATGAATACAAAAAATTATTTATTACTTTGTCTCATCAACACTCGACAACACATAACACTGTTACCTTTTGCATGACCATATTTTCCATAAGTGGAACATATTTCAGGAATAAACGTATCAGAAGATGCATTGTTGCCAGACAAATTACAGATTTTACAGTCTACCAGTACTAAATACACTTCACTACAATTCTCTTTAAATTCAGACACACCTATGGGTTCACTAGGATTTGCAAAAGTAACTCTTAACTCCTTGTCTGATATTCTGGACATGATCACAACCAAAAAATATTTGTGTTAGCAACAAAACTTTTCAGTGACTCACTCCACACTTGTAACTGATGGTGTGGCTCTAGTACGAAACACTCTGTACAGACGTCTGATGCCAATGCTGCAATTCAGAAGCATGGTCATTTCCTGACACCAGGATTGCAAGAGGCAACTAATGGGAGATGGAAGCAGAGATGGTTCTTTGTCTTGACTTGCTGCTGTCATGGTAGCTGTCATGGTAGCTGACACTCTGTTCCTAGATGGCTGCTTCTATGGTGGTGTGCCATCTGCAGTGACTCTGGTGCTGGCTGTACTGCGATACCATGGCAGTGAGAGAAAGTGGTGCTTGTGTTAGACTTACATATGCCAATCTGGGAGGTGCTCTGTCCCTCCCACTCACTGCTGTTTTTCTTCATCTGTTCAACCATGATGACAGTTGCCATGTAGTCATGTAGTGTGATGATCTTGGCCTGCCATTCAGGTAGGCGCTAGTCAGTCTGTCAAAGTAGCAGGAACACTGGTGTCCTGGCCCAGGATGACAGGGAAGACCCTCAGGTCCACCCATCTGCAACAGCAGCAGGCTGTGGTCTTGAACTCTGCAGCTGGTGATTATGTTGAGGTAGCCATCTCTTCCAGTAGCAACTGTCATTGGTCAATAGCTTGCAGGAAATCTACAACAGATTTGTGCCAGATGTCACCTTACTTGAATCAGAAGAACAAGTGTGAAAGTTATTTATACCACCGATCCATCTGCTCAACTGCCTTATGGAGCAAAGTAGTGGCTAATTATGACCTGAGATTACTTGTCATGACTGCATAGTTCTTGCTATTATGAAGATATCAGTGGTTCTCACTCTGCCATGCTTGCTTAACAAGTTTGTTATAGTGTAGGACTTGTCTGTAAATGTTCTTCATATATGCTGTTGCATTAGCAATAGCATTTCTTTCCTGGTGTTCTGGAGGTGACATGATCCTGTCTAGATGCTCTGGCCCACTACATTTTTTCTGAGGTTTGCTGTCTGGCTTGCCAGACGCACCACTGTTGTTTTTCCCTGACTCACTTGTAGTAGTCAAATGTTATTCTTTGCACCCACCTCATGTTGACACCACTGTAATGTAAGTAAATAGCGTCAGTGTGGGTCTTTGCCGTCTTGAATAAGATTGACATGCAACAGTGCAACAGACTGTGTCACTAAACTAAATTTTAAGTGGGCCACAATCTTCATTGAAGGACTAGTTGCTAAGGTTTCAGAGGAATCCCTGAAGACTCTACATCGGTATATGGGTTTTGGACATCTCCATAGTCCATATGCACAAATTTAACTACATATTTGCAAAATCAAACTTCACTGATGTCAAGTTACTTTATATGGATTCAGATAGTTTCACCTACTGGGTGAAAGGCTGTGATCCATGAGAAGTAATTAGATGCAATCACAAGGAATTCGACGTCTGGATAAGCGGCCAACACTCCTTACAGTGTAACATCCCAGAGAAATGTTATTGGCCTGATGAAAGATGAGGTGAATGGCTCATAGACTGAGAAGTTTGTAGGGTTCAGATCGAATGTGTATGCATACTTGTAGATGCAGGTGCTACCCAGAGACATGAAAAGGGGTGCATCATGCAGCCTTGTGGGCTCTCACAATCAAAGACTATAAGGAGTTTCTTTTTGCTGCTGATGAATCTCCTCATATAGTGCAACAAGTAGTCTTTCAGTTGCAATACCATGAGGTGCATGCTGCACTACAACTGAAAGTTGATCTGTCACTACATGTTCACAAATGCTTCATCTGTGCACGTTGGATCAGGACCCTCACATTCTCACATTATTTGCTTGAATGATTTTTGTGTGTGTGTGTGTGTGTGTGTGTGTGTGTGTGTGTGTGTGTTTGTGTGTGTTTGTGTGTGTGTGTGTGTGTGTGTGTGTAATAGTTGAATGAAATGTTTGTCGTAGTTGTGTGTATGCATTTGAATTACTGCACACTATGTGTGCTTGCAAATTGTTTATTATTATGCATATAATGTACACAACTGCACACTATGTGTGCTTGAACAAATATCGTGTACATATTTGTGTGTTTGTCCTGCTGCTGCTAGGTGCTACACTGTAAATATCGTAAATAAAAGAAGTCTCTCTCCTTCTCTCTAAATATGCTTTACCTCTGCCAGTCATGTGTTGCTTTAAATATTACATAGTTGATCAGTTAATGCTATGTATATAAAATCATTCTGCATTTCTATAATCTCTCTCTCTCTTTTTAATGTATGGTGTCTGTTAATAAACTCGGAATTAATTTGCTTTATCTGTGTTATTATTATTGTTATTATTATTATTATTGATCCTCTCCCACCATGAAAGTTATTGTAGGATGGTAGCAAACAAGAACAGTTTTACAGAACTTTTTTTTTAAAATTTACACACAGTCATTCAGTTTCATAGTACTGCCAAAAGATTGTTTTCTATAAACTTTGAATTCGTCCTGAATTATATTCATGCCTATAAGTGCAATTACATACATGGGCATTCCTCTACTGATTTTGTATGTATGGACTTAACACTTACACACTTTGGTAAAGGGGGAATGCAGATGCTGAAGCATTTGCTCCACTTGATCTGTATTTACACTGTTGTTGTGCAAGGACTCAACAAATTCATAGTACAATCCTCTCACATATCAACACCAACAACACGGTCTATCTGTGGCATTTGATAATGTGCAAAAGAAGTCTTTCAGTTTAACAACACTTGAATATTTTAGATATATATATTTGTGTCCTATGAGGACCCATGACCTTTAGTCTAGCATAGCCTCACCATACATATCTACTACAGACATTTTATGATCAAATATGTGAATGTCAGCAGAAGTACGAGATGGATCATACTCATCTGTCATCTTCCTATCTATATACTCCAACACACTGCATAGATAGTCCCACTCATACCATGAATACTTCATTTTAGTGCTGACAAGTTGTGCATTTTCTACCTCTATAACTACTTCAAAGTCATTGTCAAGTGCAAGAACTACATTTATACATTAAGAACCACTGACACTTACATTATGTGTGTTGGAGAATAACATTACTCTTATGGGATTTGGATGCTGTGGCTATGCTGCATCACAGTCAAATGTCACTAGGTGTGATGGCCCTATGGGCTGCAACTGTGGAAACACTCATGTGCCATCAGCCAGCTTTTGATCAGGGGCTCATCGCAGGTGTTCTACTCGTGCTGTGGCATAGCCTAACAATGGCAGATCTGGAACACATGCTGTGGGCCATGGCTGCTGCTGTATGTACATAACAATAATATAAAGAAGACAAGGTATAATAAGGCATACATGCCTATAATTATTATTGTTATTATTATTATTATTATTATTATTATTAGGCATGTTTTCTTTATTATACACCTCTTCTTCATCCCAGCTGACCACTGCTGGTGTCACTGCTGATAGTGCTTCATGATGGACAGAAAATAATAGTGCAAACACAGTCACCTTATGGTAAAAGCATTGCTCGAAGAGTAGGAAGCTGGACTTGCATGCCTTTATATGCAAATGCAGATCACTCAAAGGGTGGGGTAATTTGTATGCCATTGGCTGCTGAGTGGGTCTGCTTCATGCTGACAACCACACATACAAATTGCATGCCATTGGTTATGCATTCCAGAGGGAATGGTAGGGGGCCAGGGGGGCGGGGGAGGGGGGGGGGACATGTGGGCAGACCATCTAGACAGGATCATGTCACCTTAGTTACACCAGGAGAGAAATACTATTGCTAATGTAACAGTATATATGAAGAGCTTTTACAACAAGTCTATACTATAACAAAATCATTAAGCAAGCACAGCAGAGTGAGAATCACTGATACCTTCATAATAGCAAGACCTATGCAGTCATAACAAGTGATGTCAAGTAAGAATTAGCCACTACTTTGTTCCATAAAAACACCACCATTTTATCTCATAGGACAGTCAAGCAGACGGATCAGTCGCATAAATATCTTTCAAACTTGTTCCTCTGATTAAAGTAAGGTGACATCTGGCAGAAATCTGTTGTAGATTTCCTGCACAATAGTGTCTGAAGCTATGGGGGTGGACGCTAACAGAAGTAGTGAACACTAACAGCACATTAAAAGCAAACTCGAAAGTAGCACTCCAAGTGAGGAAAACAGACAGGTCAGAGATTACCGAGGCTGGCCACAAGTGACACGGAGTTGGTGCTCCAGCGTTCTGACTGAGAACTCCCTCTGAATACAAAAATATGAATTGTTAAACAATTGTGAGGGCACACCATTTCCCTCTTCCTATAAAAATGTGTGTGAAATCTTATGGGACTTAACTGCTAAGGTCATCAGTCCCTAAGCTTACACACTACTTAAACTAAATTATCCTAAGGACAAACACACATGCCCATGCCCAAGGGAGGACTCTAACATCAGCTAGGACCAGCTGCACAGTCCATGACTGCAGCGCCTTAGACCACTCAGCTAATCCCGCGCGGCCCTCTTCCTATAGCTGACCCACCAATCCACTGGCACTTAATAAGCTTTGGCCAATCTGGCTAGTCATTCTGCACCTTCAGGGTGCCTCTGGCCAACCACATTTAGCTTCCTCCCCTACTCCTACTGGGTAGGTAGGGATGTTTCTGGATTTTACATTGACAAACTCCACATTTGGTATAAACAGTGTTCATCTGAAAGGTAAACGTACTCCCACTCCTATAAGGGCCAGCAGCAATAGTTTTTTAAGTCAATTGGCCTGCCCTCTGTCCTCCTGTGGGTGTGGACTGCTGTAGTAACACTCTAACCTGTGTAAACTCACTGACATTGCAGTTGTCAGGAGCAAGTATCAGGCTTGGTGCCTCTGCTAAGACCTGCCTTTTCATGATCACCTTCTACAGTGATGCCCTATGACAGCGTCTAGGTGGTAGATGGACTTACCAGTTCATTCTCTGAAGTGAAACTTCTCCCCTCAGACAGCTGCACTGAGTGTCTGCAATTTGCACAGCTCTTGTGTTACTATTTACATAACCAAAACACTACTTTTGCCTGCTCTGTGCACTGTGTCTCTTATTTCCTACCTTGGAATGGCCTTGATAGCTCCAGATAGCCTCAAGCATAACAGCGTACAAGTCAGTAAGTCATCAGTATATGACATCTCCCCCCATGGGAAAAAATTTGTTGACAATTATTTCAAAAAATGGTTCAAATGGCTCTGAGCACTATGAGACTCAACATCTGTGGTCATCAGTCACCTAGAACTTAGATCTACTTAAATCTAACTAACCTAAGGACATCACGCACATCCATGCCTGAGACAGGATTCGAACCTGCGACCGTAGCGGTCACGTGGTTCCAGACTGAAGCGCCTAGAACCGCACGACCACACCGGCCAGTGAGAATTATTTGGCAATGAATTTGTAATCTGGTTTCTGTTTTAGTTATAACGTCTTTGCTCTAGAAACAACATTAGAGGCATTCTTGGTTGAATCTTAACATTTTGCACTCTGTAAAGTTCATATTTCACTTTACTTTTACACACGAGTAAACATCTGCATGACACACTGTTTCATTTTTCACTGCCCTTATACACACGCAGATACATATGCATAGAAGCATCATCATAAAACATTGGTTCATTTTTCATGAAGACATACATTACATAGAATATAAATTTAAATCATTGTCTAATTAACTTTTCTCTTCTTTTTTTACAGTACAGATACAAATACACAACAAAATCAAATATTTTTCTCTTTCTTTTGTTTTTACATTACATAAATATGTCCATATTTATTTGTTAATTTTTCTTCACATCACTTATACATAAATGTATCAACACAGCACATTACATATCATCATTACTGTAATAAATCTGAAACAAAACACACAATCTTACAAAATTTTTGTTTACGTTTTAGTTATGCGATTCAAAACAGTATTTTCAGTGCCTTGCATTACCTTTGATCTCTGTATGGTGATGGCATAGGCAATGCAGCTATTTCCTTATTGTGTTCAAACATACAAAAGGCTTCATCACACTCTTCACTATTTCCTCTGCTTGACCAAAGAGGCTGTCTACTATGTATGTGTGTATTTTCCTACACTTCACATGCATTTACTATGGTCTTCCTCACATACCCTTTGCCCCATCAATCATTGCCCATGCCTTTTCACAAGTAGTTAAACAACTCTCTGAAACATTTATAGTCTCTGCACAAACAACATATAAACATAATTGTTAATATTACAATTCCTACATAAGACCAAATCAAATAATGATATCATGGTATTTCTGAAAAACAATACCACTCTTGGAAGGCCATTTCATCTTCTATTTCTGTTTAAAGTCATCTAAATGTTGTATTCCAATGGTATGTCTAACTGTAACTCATAAATGTTCTTCTTTTCCTTATACAGCAGTCAATTTCCATATTTAAAGCTGGCACTATGTCTTCACTGGTCACATTAATTCTTATTATTTGTTCTGACTGTATGAACATGTGAGTTCCATACCCATAACAGTTTCTGTAAAATGTTAGTTTCCATGTACCTTTGACCATCATATCTGCTGGCTTCTTGCGATTATACAAAATTGTCAAACCTTCATCTTTTGGAGCAATGAATAACCATTGGTCCTGACTCAGTAGAGTTAAAATACTATCTTTTACTTTCACAAACTTCTTGACAAAATCTTTGAGAATTTCCCTTACAAGTTGCCACGTCCTTGCTTCATATGGTTCATGATCATATGTAGACATCAAAACAAACTTCTGTTTACAAATTTTGTGTACACCATCTATCTTTTTACACAACAGTTCTTTGTTACTCAGTATTGCACAGTGCCACTTGGATTCATCAAATAGCAAATAATCTTTTTGTGGCTGTATGTACATAAATAAACCTTGACTTCCATCAACTTCAGAAGGTAGGGGTTAGACCTGGTACAGATTAAACAGTTCATTTTCTGCAAATGGCACATTCAGTACATAACTTAGTATGTGGCCAGACATAAACACATCAACAACAGTTAAACATAATAACTGGTACCCGCTCTGTTCTGTGCAAGATTTTGGGAACTTCTTGTCTTTAATATCATCCAGAATTAAATGCAGGTACCTAACTAGTTGTACTGGATTAATTATATGATATTCCAGTATTCCTTTCTGAGCATTCATTATGGCAGAAATTAACATCTCATATTCTCTTTCTAACTGAGTGTAAATTGACACGAACTGTGTTAAATGTTCATTCACAGTAGTGATCACAGCTATGTGCTGTATCTTTCAATCAGTTAGCATATTCATTCATGTACCTATGGAGCTTTTCCATGTTTTTAAGAATCATTTCCTCGTTACCTGCAAGACTAAGTACTGTATGATTGAAACTTGCTTTAACTATTACTGCTTGTTTTTTGGTCAACTTAAGCAACTGCTCTGTTAATTTTCATTAAATCAGTCTTTGATTTGAAATAGGAGGCATTCTGTTCATCTAATGTACCAAACAATATTTTTCTAATTTTATCAACAAAATTTAAGACATCTCATTTCCTACATGTCACATGTCTGGTTGATTGTCCAATTAGACCCTGCAAATTCTGGATCTTTTTGACATGCCATTCTTGATCAGCTATTCTCAAACTCGTTAACTTTTTTTTACAGTATCATACCAATAAATTTGGCAGTCTCTCTGTCTCATCAGCTTTTCCTTGAAGTTCTCCCAGATTAATATAACTGACAATTTTCCATGTCACACTGTAGATCTGTACCTTGCCAATACTGTCATAATACAAGCCCGACGATGAAGGAAACTTCTCTGTGCTAAACTCTTGAAATTGTCCAAGTGCGTACACAGCAGAAATACAAAAAAATGGTTCAAATGGCTCTGAGCACTATGCAACTTAACTTCTGAGGTCATCAGTCGCCTAGAACTTAGAACTAATGAAACCTAACTAACATAAGGACATCACACACATCCATGCCCGAGGCAGGATTCGGACATGCGACTGTAGCGGTCGCTCGGTTCCAGACTGTAGCGCCTAGAACCGCACGGCCACTTCGGCTGGCAGCAGAAATACAGCCCACCAGGTGCAAAGCTCCTGTCAGTTTCCTCATCTGAAATTCAAGAAAATTTCTAGTTCTGTAGAAGAGTTAAAAATTTGTTTCTCTTTAAACGAATTACCACATTTGGGCCCTTTGTCCTTAGTACAGTCTATGGGCCACGCCACTGCATGTCTAGCTTATGGCTTCAAACCCTTCTAATACTTTCATCGAACAACAGGAGTTCATCATCAGTTTCAAAATCTTTCGGCTTCTAGTCTCTGTCATAGTACTTTTTGTTCTTCTCCTTACATTGTTTATTATATTCTCGGTCACACTGGTGCATCTGTCTCATTTTCTCTTTTAATTCTAGTACATAGTCTTCATAATTGTGAGTAATACCTGCGGTATCTCTCTGCAATATACTAGGTATGTTACATGCTCTACAGAAAAATAATTCATGTGGTGTATAATCCGTGGCTCTATGGGCCGTGGTATTATAAACGAATACTGCAAATGGAAGCCATTCGTCCCTAATTTAATTGAGCCCTATTGATACATTATCTCAAGAATTCGGCGTGGCCTTTCAAATGCTCCGTTCTATTGGGGATGGTAACAGGAGGTCCGTACTCTATCTGTCCTTAACGAACTGCACATTCTCTTTACTGTGTCACTAAAAAAATTGCTACGATTGTCACTGAGTATTGCTGAAGGTATTCCAAATCTCAGAATTATTCTTTCTACAAGGACACGATCTATTGTATCAGCAGCCTGCTTTTCTATCGGTTCTGGAGCAATGAACTCCGTTACAGCATCCTGGAATGTTGGAATATATATCTATTATTTCTGTCTGTTATCGTCAGTGGACCGACGATGTCAATATCTTCACTATGAAACACATCTTGAGTTGGTGTTATAACCAACAGCATTTTTATCTTGTTTTGCGTTATTTTGGTCTTCTGACAGCTAGCGCATTTTCTGATGAACTCCTCAATACCCTTTTTCGCACCGGACCATGTTCGATATTTCCTAATTCGATCGTAAGTTCTTACGATCCCTTGATGACCACCTATGGGTGCGTTATGGAATTTCTGCAAGATTTCCGCCCTTTCTTCAGCAGTTACCTCCTGCTATTCGTCTTCCTCGACTACCGGCAGCTGGCCGCGGTGGTCTAGCGGTTCTGGCGCTGCAGTCCAGAACCGCAGGACTGCTACGGTCGCAGGTTCGAATCCTGCCTCGGGCATGGATTTGTGTGATATCCTTAGGTTAGTTAGGTTTAAGTAGTTCTAAGTTCTAGGGGACTGATGACTTGAGATGTTGAGTCCCATAGTGCACAGAGCCTTTTTTTTTTTTTTTTTTTTTTTTTTTTTTTTTTTTTTTTTTTATGTCTGACCGCTCAAACTACGGCCAGTAACTCTCAATTGTGCTATAATTTCGCTCCGTATTGTTCAAAGTTCTCGGCGCATATGCTACTGGAAGGTTCTTACCTAACTTGCCTTTGCTAAGAACTGAGCCACTAGCGTCTTGGCTGGCGTCCGTGGTGATTATAAACTTTTCTGAAAAATCTGAGTAGGTACTGTAATGTTGGGGGTTGAGTAGGTTCTGTTTTAGCACTTGGGACGACTCTTTTTGCTTGGCATCCCATTCGTACTTAACACCTTTTTTAAACAACTCATGTAGTGGTTTTGCCACTTTACTGAAGTCACACAGAAAGTGTCTATAGTACCCAACTAACTCTAGAAAACTATTTAATGTTTTGGTTGTGCTGGGCTGGGGATATTCCGCCACTGGTTTTATTTTGTTTGGGTCTGGTTTTAACCCATCTTCGGTTAAACATGTTCCAGACATGTGACCTCCTTCCTTAAAAATTCACTTTTATCCACCTGCAACTTCAAGTTATGCTACCTCGGCCTCTCGAAAGCCTCGCCTAATCGGGCACTGTATTCTTCTAGCAATGACCGAAAAGTACCACGTCGTCTAAATAAATAAACACCTTTTCTTCCCGTAAACCCATGAGAAGCGAATTCATCAATTTTTGGAATGTGGAGGATGCAGAACAGAGTCCCAGTGGCATTCTTCTGTACATATAAAGAGCGTATGGTGTGCTGGAAGCTGTAAGCTTTTCATCTAGTAACATCTGATAGTATCACTTAGCCAAATTAAAAGTTAAAAAATATTTTGCCTTACTCAGTCCATCTAAACTTCCATCTGTATGTGGAAGTCAGAAGACTGTGTTGACAGTTTTCTGTAATCAGCTACCACCCACCATTTCCTTTTACCAGATGCATCCACCTTTTTTGTTCAAAATGTTCAAATGTGTGTGAAATCTTATGGGACTTAACTGCTAAGGTCATCAGTCCCTAAGCTTGCACACTACTTAACCTAAATTATCCTAAGGACAAACACACACACACACACACACACACACACACACACACACATTCATGCCCGAGGAAGGACTCGAACTTCCGCCGGCATCAGCCGCACAGTCCATGACTGCAGCGCCTTAGCATCTTTTTTGGAACCATGAGTATTGGGAAATTAAAGGCTCTTGTTGAAGGCACTATTATATCGTCCTGCGACAGCTGATTTATCTCCTGTTGTAGCGCCTCTTTCTGCACTTCTGGTATTCTGTAAGGGCGAGAGCAAATTACTTGTCGCTCTGCTTCGAGCATCAGCTTTATTTCGTGCCGGATTGTGTCTGTATGCGTCAACTTATGGAAGGTATCATTATAGGCAGAACACACCTCTGTTACGAACTGTTTTTCTACGGCATTTAAATGATTTAACCACTAGGTCTCTTTTAATAAACTGATACTCTATTTTTTTCTCACTTGAGACATTCTCCATCTTGCGCATAATCTAATTCGGAGTGGGGATAAATGGCAGAACTTCTTCCACCTCCATAGAAACCTCCTCTTCTCGTGTATTTGACACGCTAATTAAACAAGAGCCTTTTCATATGCTCACCAGCGCCTCTGGTAAGTTCACGGTTTCTTGCAACTCTTGTTTCTTGATAATGCCTTCCCTAAGGCTAGTATCTGCAGCCTTTATTCTCAAAATACTATTCTTACGAGGACCCAACTTTATTTTAGCCACCTCGCCTGCCTTAGGCTCTGTAGCGTACGTTTCACATGGGTAACACGCCTGTCTATCGGTATCTTGTTTACTTCGCCATTTCTTCAGCATAAGGTTGTTTACTAGCCTCTCTGATCAACTTTAGCTCCACTGCATTCACAGGTTGCAGTTTCAAAGGCTGGTTGTGTCTTTCTAAGCCCCTGACCCTGTGTACTTGCTCACTGCGCTTCTGTCTTCGTACCCAGTTTAAGGGGCCTACCCCTGATCCATAGGATTCCCTGGCGTAATCAATTACCACACCGTGCTGCGTAAAGAAGTCTCTTACCGATGAAACCGGCGTAGGGAATATCCAGTTACCCTCCTGCCAGATGAAACTTATGTATCACTCTTAATTCCCGATCTATTCCAAGACCTAAAACTGCCGTCTCATGTATATGTCTGACCGGACTCGTAATACTTTTAATCTTTATACATGCTTCAGGTCTATAGCCGACCTGTGTTTGCAGATACCTCATACTGAATATGCTAATTTGTGCTCCATTATCTAGAAGCAGTTTTAATGGAGTTACTGTACTTGTGGGCAATTCAGTTCTACAAACTCATTTTTTTTTTCACAGTCGGCTTGAATACCTTTCCCAATTTAGCATAGGGCGACTGTGAACTTATGCTTTTCCTTTCGTTTCCCTTCTTCTTCTTTTTCACAGAATTCCCTGCGTTCAGAGTACACTGTCTAGCCATGTGCCCTGGCCTGTGATCTGCGAAACACATGACAGGCTTCGCGTTCTTACAGAGAGCTCTATGTCCCAATAAATTGCAACTTTCGCACATAACTGTCCTCGAGCCTCCGACTGTCGACATGCTTGAGACGATTCTACTTTGCGAATTCTTTTCTCAGGTCGGAAGTTTCGCGTTAAATGGCCTGATCTGCCACAGGTTTTACATTTAACATTACTTCTGCAATCCTTAGACGTGTGCCCGACACGTCCACACGAGAAACACTTAAGGATTATCTTCCCCGCCTTGCCATGATGACATTTGTCACGAAATGCTTTTTCCTTTGTGGACATAACTGTTGACTCTTCAGTCAATGTTATATACTACAGCTCCACCATCGGCATCTGTATTGTTAGATGTTAGATGAGGCCATGACTTACTTTTATCTTCTGATGTGTTGTGGAGAGGTGATACGAGACAGCTATGTTCACATTATTAACAAATTCGTTTAAAGCAGATTTTCTACCATCAAAAGTCTGAGGAATGAGTTTAAGGGCAAGACTAACACCAATGTTGTATACACTACTGGCCATTAAAATTGCTACACAAAGAAGAAATGCAGATGATAAACGGGTATTCATTGGTCAAATATATTATATTAGAACTGACATTTGTTATTACATTATCAATCAATTTGGGTGCATAGATCCTGAGAAAAAAATGGTTCAAATGGTTCTGACAAGGGAACCTCCCCATCGCACCCCCCTCAGATTTAGTTATAAGTTGGCACAGTGGATAGGCCAGGAAAAACTGAACACAGATCAATCGAGAAAACAGGAAGAAGTTGTGTGGAACTACGAAAAAAATAAGCAAAATATACAAACTGAGTAGTCCATGCGAATCATAGGCAAATCAAGGAGAGGGTGAGCTCAGGAGCGCCGTGGTCCCGTGGTTAGCGTGAGCAGCTGCGGAATGGGAGGTCCCTGGTTCAATTCTTCCCTTGAGTGAAAAGTTAAATTTTTTATTTTCAGATAATTATTATCTGTCCGTCCGTCCGTCTGATGCGATCACTTTTTTGGGAGTGATTATCACATCCACAAGAAAACCTAATTCGGGCAAGGTAGAAGAATCTTTTCACCCATTCGCCAAGCGTACAAGTTAGGTGGGTCGACAACATATTCCTGTCATGTGACGCACATGCCGTCACCAGTGCCGTATAGAATATATCAGACGTGTTTTCCTGTGGAGGAATCGGTAGACCTATGACCTTGCGGTCAAATCTTTCCGGTTCCCATTGGAGAGGCACGTCCTTTCGTCTACTAATCGCACGGTTTTGCGGTGCGGTCGCAAAACACAGACACTAAACTTATTACAGTGAACAGAGACGTCAGTGAACCAACGGACAGATCATAACTTTGCGAAAATAAAAAATTAAACTTTTTACTCGATGGAAGACTTGAACCAAGGACCTCTCCTTCCGCAGCTGCTCACGCTAACCACGGGACCACGGCACTCGTGCGCTCAGACTCTCCATGATTTGCCTATGTTGCGCATGGACAACTCAGTTTGTATATTTTGCTTATTTTTTTTCATAGTTCCACACAACTTCCTGTTTTCTCGATTGATCTGTGTTCAGTTTTTTAAGGCCTATCCACTGTGCCAACTTATAACTAAATCTGAGGGGGGTGCGATGGGGAGGTTCCCTCGTGAGCACTATGGGACTTAACTTCTGAGGTTATCAGTCCCCCAGAACTTAGAACTACTTAAACCTAACTAACCTAAGGACATCACACACATCCTTGCCCGAGGCAGGATTCGAACCTGCGACCGTAGCGGTCGCGCTGTTCCAGACTGTAGCGCCTAGAACCGCTCGGCCACCTCGGCCGGCAGATTCTGAGAAATCAGTACCCAGAACAACCACCTCTGGCCGTAATAACGGGCTTGATACGCCTGGGCATTGAGTCAGAGTTTGGATGGCGTGTACAGGTACAGCTGCTCATGCAGCTTCAACACAATACCACAGTTCATCAAGAGTAGTGACTGGCGTTTTGTGATGAGCCAGTTGCTCGGCCACTATTGACCAGACGTTTTCAGTTGCTGAGAGATCTGGAGAATGCGCTGGCCAGGGCAGCAGTCGAACATTTTCTGTATCCAGAAAGACCCGTACATGACCTGCAACATGTGGTCGTGCATTATCTTGCTGAAATGGGGGGTTTCACAGGGATCGAATGAAGGGTAGAGCCACGGGCCGCAACACATCTGAAATGTAACATCCACTGTTCAAAGTGCTGTCAATGCGAACAAGAGGTGACCGAGACGTGACCAATGGCACCCCATACCATCACGCCGGTGATACGCCAGTATGGCGATGACGAATACACGCTTCCAATGTGCGTTCACCACGATGTTGCCAAACACGGATGCGACCATCATGATGCTGTAAACAGAACCTGGATTCATCAAAAAAATGACGTTTTGCCATTCGTGCACCGAGGTTCGTCGTTGAGTACACCATCGCAGGCGCTCCTGTCTGTGATGCAGCGTCAAGGGTAGCCGCAGCCATGATCTCAGAGCGATAGTCCATGCTGCTGCAGATGTCGTCGAACTGTTCGTGCTGATGGTTGTTGTCTTGCGAACGTCCCCATCTATTGACTCAGGAATCGAGACGTGGCTGCACGATCCGTTACAGCCATGCGGGCCGGCCGAAGTGGCCGTGCGGTTAAAGGCGCTGCAGTTTGGAACCGCAAGACCGCTACGGTCGCAGGTTCGAATCCTGCCTCGGGCATGGATGTTTGTGATGTCCTTAGATTCGTTAGGTTTAACTAGTTCTAAGTTCTAGGGGACTAATGACCTCAGCAGTTGAGTCCCATAGTGCTCAGAGCCACAGCCATGCGGATAAGATGGTTCAAATGGTTCAAATGGCTCTGAGCACTATGGGGCTTAACTTCTGATGTCATCAGTCTCCTAGAACTTAGAACTACTTAAACCTAACTAACCTAAGGACATCACGCACATCCATGCCCGAGGAAGGATTCGAACCTGCGACCATAGTGGTCGCGCGGTTCCAGACTGTAGTGCCTAGAACCGCTCGGCCACTCCGGCCGGCCGGATAAGATGCCTGTCATCTCGACTGCTAGTGATAAGAGGCCGTTGGGATCCAGCACTGAGTTCCGTGTTACCCTCCTGAACCCACCGATTCCATATTCTGCTAACAGTCATTAGATCTCGATCAACACGAGCAGCAATATCACGATACGATAAACCGCAATCGCGATAGACTACAATCCGACCTTTATCAAAGTCGGAAACATGATGGTACTCATTTCTCCCCCTTACACGAGGCAACACAACAACGTTTCACCAGGCAACGCCGGTCAACTGCTGTTTGTATATGAGAAATCGGTTGGAAGCTTTCCTCAGATCAGCATGTTGTAGGTGTCGCCACCGGCGCCAACCTTGTGTGAATGCTCTGAAAGGCTAGTCATTTGCATATTACAGTATCTTCTTCCTGTCGGTTAAATTTCGCGTCTGTAACACGTCATCTTCGTGGTGTAGCAATTTTAATGGCCAGTAGTGTACTATTGCTCCACCATCGGCATCTGTATTGTTAGATGAAGCCATGACTTACTTTTATCTGCTGATGTGTTGTGCAGAGGTGATACGAGACAGCATCGTTGCTGAAAGCGGAGCGCTGTGCTGAGGCGAGGTGAGGTGAGCTGAGCCGAGCAGGATTTGGGCACGCGGTGGCGGCTGCGGTGTCTCGCTGCCCCCGGCTGCGTCGCTCAGGGCCGCTGCCTGCCGTCTGCTCGCCGGCCGCCGCTGCAACTCGCAAAGCCGCCATGCGACCTACGCTGCCGGGTGGCGCTATAGTCACGTGTGTTGTCCTGGCGGTCCTCGCTGGTCCGCAGCTACAGCTTCATCTCATTGTCGCTCGACCGTTCCCCTGACCCCCACGTTGTCGTGAAGCCGTGGAGGCAAAGCTGCCCTGGCTGCATCTTCCCTCGTCAGGCGTCCATCTCCGGGACCTCGGCGTAATTCTTCTGCTCTTCGCGCTCCATCTGTTCTCACCGAGGTGCAAGTGCTGCTTCTCATGTGAGTCTGAAAGTCGTCAGTCTACTCATGGCGTAAGGCTGAGTGTGTGTGAAGCTCCCATCTATCTCAAAAATCGTTAAGGAAATCACCACTCATCTGGCACCAGACATATGTAACTATGTTGTGTCCTGACACAAGACAGAGGGAAGACAGATGGTTCGAGTTCAGTCTGCAATTTCCGAGCGGTGAGGATCAAATGCAAAAAGACAAATTCCCAGCGAAGGCAGGCTGATGTCTTCGATTAGCGCCGAACGCTGTCACAGGGCATCTATGAGAGATGCGGATTTTGGGACTCGACAGGATACTTGCAGCAGTAAACTCATGGAATTCAGGGGTCTGATTAGTAGTATTTATTTGCGAGCAGACTAGCTACTAAACTGAATGCCAATTCTAAACATTAGAAAAAGCAAGGGAGGCAAGTGGTTGCACAATATAAGTAAGTGTTTGAGGCCATGGGAGCTGATGCTAACAGAAGTATCGAGCACTAGCAGTCTGTTAAGTACAAACTCGAGAGCAGCACTCCAAGTGAGGTAAACAGACATGTCGCAGATTACCGAGGCTGCCTGCGAGCGACACGGAGTCGGTGCTCCAGCGATCTGACTGAGAACTCCCTCTGAATACAAAAATATGCACTGTTATACAATCGTGGCAGCACACCATTTCTCCCTTTCTATAGTTCACCCACCAACCCA
The DNA here is from genome assembly GCF_021461385.2 of Schistocerca piceifrons. Classification (NCBI taxonomy): domain Eukaryota; kingdom Metazoa; phylum Arthropoda; class Insecta; order Orthoptera; family Acrididae; genus Schistocerca; species Schistocerca piceifrons. The sequence goes on from NC_060143.1 coordinate 566,997,098, forward strand.
CCAGCACTTAACAAGCTCTGGACAATCTCGCGAGCCGCTTTGCACCTCCAGGGTGCCTCTGACCAACAACATTTAGATTCCTCCCCTACTCCTACTTGATAGGTAGGGATGCTTCTGAAGTTTACATTAACAAATTCCAAGGCTGGCATCAACAGCGTTCAAATGGAAGCTAAACGTCACTAACACTCCTGTTATGGCCAGAAACAACAGTGTTTTACGTCACTTGGCCCTGCCCTCTGCCCTTCTGTGGTTGGGGACTGCTGTAGTAGCATTCTAATCTGTGTAAACCCACTGACGTTGCAGTTCTCAGGAGCAAGTACCCAGCTTGGTGCCTCTGCTAAGACCTGCCTTTTCATGACCATCTTCTACAGTGACGCCTTATGACAGCATCTAGGCGGTGGATGGAGTTCTCAGTTAATTCTCTGAAGTGAAACTTCTCCCCACGGACAGCTGTACAGTGTGTCTGTAGTTTACACTGCCCTAGTGTTACTATTTATCTCTGGCAACCAAACCGCTATCGCTTTTGTTTTGTAGGGCGGGCAACCATAGCCAAACTTCGACATTTTTTCCAAGAAAATTCCGCACTGCCTGTATGAATGATTTTTATTAAATCTGCGCTGGTCTCGCACCACTTATCAGTGCATCCTCAGGCAGTATACGCTATTTATAACATAGTAACGTTGAAAATTGCCCTGTAGCCACTCCCCACCATTTACCTGCGAAACCAGTCACAGATTTAATAAAAATCATTCATACAGCCAGTGCGGAATTTTCTTGGAAAAAAGCTATCACTTTTCCCTGCTCTCTGCTTTGTGTCTCTGATTTTCTACCTTGGTGTGCACTTGACCGCTCCAGATTATATCGTCAGTATAAGACAAAACTGAGACCAAAAATAACTTTGCGGGTAAGAAACATAAATTTGGGTACTGATTTGAAGGAAACATTTCAAGGCCGGGTTACTTTGTGTATAATGCACCTACAGCTTTTAACAGGGGGGTGCCCATAGTATTGGGGGCAAAGAGAGTTTTGCACACTCTGCATTGTTGCCAGATATATCCACGATGGCGGCGATGAAGTCATCTAAGTTGCTGGAGTGTAGACATAGCAACAGTGCATGGTCACCCAAGATGGCGGCCATGATGTCATCCAAGATGGCGGCCGTGACATCAGCTGATGATGCAAGTAACATTATCCAAGATGGTGGAAAAGTGCTAAGCCCCCCTGCCACCCCCCCACCCCCCTCCCTGGTGGGCAGTTCAAATTCCATCAGGACAGTGCAGCCTCTACTAAACTAAGAAAATGGCAGGAAAGAAAGGTCACTTGGGTTACCTCCACTAACCTAAGTCATCTGACTGCCAGCTCTTCCTAGGGATTGGCGGGAAAAGGATTCGGCCTGTGCTGGACATAAGTCTTTATTATTTTGCATGCACAATTTATATAAACAATTTGATGCAGTACAGCCATCCAGTGTGTTCACCACAAGGTCCAGACTCCAACTGACCTAGTACACAGTACCACCACGAGAGGGTGCGGTCGGCCATTCTGTGATGTAATCCAAGATGGCAATCTGGTGGTGGAGAGGAAGGGTCTCATAACTGGAAATTCAAGGGTATATTGTTTATATATAAAAAAAATCAGTTTGTGGAGGTTGGATTTTTCTTTCTCATCATTCTCTGCTGTTTGGAAACATGTAGGTCTTGTAAGAAGTAATTGCATGGAGCAAACATGTTACATAGCCTAATGTTCAGCATTGTACTCTGGATGTCTTAACCTAATGTTTGGCCCTTTGTCAGCACTTAACCTATTGTTTTCCAAAGTGGTTTTCCATGTCACCCCCATACCCTTAAACTATTCTACCGCCTTTGATACCAAATTAACTAATTAGTTATGTCTACTCACCATTTTCTGGTACACTTTTCGAATTTCACATGCTTTTGAACGCCATTTCTGACGCATTCTTCTTTGTCACACATCCCCTTAAACTATTGCACTGCATTTTACATAAAAATTATGCAAATTAACCTAGTTTTCTGCACTTAACCTGCCGTTCTGCTTCATGTCACCTACTCATGCACACCCTCCCCTTAACTACTGTACCACTAACACCACGTTGATATAAAAAATTTATGCAAATTAATTATATCCATATTTTACACATGTATGGAGTAGTTTTTTTTAATTTGCAGCATCCTATTGGTAAGTGAATAGATGGAATACAGCTTAAACAAAAGATCACTAGTAAAAAACACATCTTACCACCCCAACGATGCCTCCGTCCCCACCACCGCTGCAGCCGCTGCCCCTGACCATGACCCCACCCTGGCCGCGCCCACCAAAGCATCGCTCTGGCGTCCATGGGCCACCCTCCCTCAGGCTAGCGGGTTAGGGATGCAGCAACCAGGCTGCTCGCAGTGGCCCAATTCCGCAGTATCTCCTCCTCACCAATCATGTCCTCGCCGATCACATGAGGTACAGCACACACCCCTGTCCACCTCACCAGAGAACTCCAAGGTGTGTTTACCGGTGGGTACTGATGTCACAGCCAGCACTAAAGAAATCTGTTCCATAATAGCACAGGCTGCTTTCCCCCTAGCGATTCTGGCGAGTCATACAAGATGTGTCCAGCGATGCGTACCTGACGCCTCACTGCGAAGTGCCAGCGTGGTCACTCACCATCTAAAAGATTCTCAATGTTACACTGATGTCACAGGCTATGTAAAATAAGAACTGAGTCAACCTCATGTAAACTCTATAGTCAAGCTCATGTAAACTCTATAATGTCCCAGAAACAGTTATTGGTTGCTTTTGTTGGAGCTTTCATGATGTCTCTGCTTGTCTGCATGGAAATTCTTGTCCTAAGAGAACATGTTTATGAAAATAGCTCAGAATAACCTCGAATGTGCATTCTCTCTCGCAGTCCTAATGTGGTACCCCTTCCTGCTTGCAACATATGCAAACGTTCTCACCACTATGTAGAGGCTCCTATATCCCAGCAAAAAGGATGTCATGTGAATGAATGGGGGAATACGATTGGCTCTTATCGAATTTACCCGGCTAATTACTGATGCAGCCGGTGTGGAAGTACCATCTGCCTTTTCTTTCTTTCTGCTGATGAGACTTTCAGTGGGAAAAAAAAACTATTTTACACAGATAGCCGTATTGCACCGACAATTAAACCCTGCAAAGTGCCCCTACATATCGTCAAATATGGAAAGACTCTTACTCAATTACACTGCTCCCCCACTGAGGACAGGCGTTTCAATATTAGAGTGTGAAACCGATCTCCAACCCTGTAATATATCACTGAGTACCATGTTGATGTAGTAAACATACATTTCCTATCTGGTGCCATACAAAATCATCCATTTTACATCATTTGTAGATATACCGTGGAGACAGACAGCACTGTATATACTCCTCACAACAGTAGATATATCCATGCGAGGTCGGCGGTCATCCACTCCACAATGACTGACCAGAGTGCCCTCCGCAGACCAAAGTTACTCTCAGAACTGTTCTAAAAATTTGGGCTCATTTCCCCTCGGCACAAATATGTTACTTTTTCTGGTCCAGACATGCTTGCTAGCTCACTTTTCTACACCCAACTCCAGCATCAGGGATTACAAGAACACAAGTATGTTCATATGGTTTGCCATAATATTATACCATATTCGTGGTACTTTGCGATATCAAGCACATGGCAGCATCCTACTGATCGCTCACACAATGTAATTCAAAAGACATAGAGTGGAAATTATTTTTCTACAAACTCCAAACTTTAGCAAGGTGGAGAGTGTTAGAGTAACTAGAGACTTGTCACATCTGTGATGACCTTTGTGTGAGAACTTGAAACAAATAGAGGAAAATGATATTTCCACTTGCGAATACCAATGTCGGTGATGTAACAGATTCCAAATCATCCCTCTGATTTACAAACTCAACTAAGGTGTTTCTCGTGTCTAGAGAACTGCCAAATGTGCCTTCACCTCCTAGATGCACACACCACAATCGATGTTCCCTCAACTAAATAAAGGTGCCAAATTTTCACCTGTTAGATGCACACACCACAATCCATGTTCCCTCAACTAAATAAAGACGCGAAATGTGCAGAAGCAGTCAACTGAACAATCTACATGTGAGGGAATAACGATCCAGAGCAAACACACATCCCTATTCAATCTTCTCAAATTTCCACGCAATTACGAAAGCTTCCCAACACATGCTAAGTATTAGTTCGCTATTCTGCCGTCTAGAGGACGGCACATTTAACTCAGCTACATTCCTGCATTCCAACAGGCCTTTGCATTCAGACTTCTCCTGCCGCTAACGCGAAACGTGAAACAGCCCCACCACAGACCACGCATAGATACAATCTTCCTACGAAGTCGTTCACATATATATTTTATCCCTGTACTTACAACTAAATATTACGATGATGATATCAGCTGAACGACATTCGACAATGAGAGAAGTATCGGAAATACGCCCTATTGACGGCAGTGGCTCTGGAAATATAAATATCAGTACCATTCTTATCACTTGACATACTCTTCCCTTTGCTGTCACAGTACTTGACATCAAATCTATACCACCTTTGTGAATGGACATAGTCATTTCCTTTGCACAAGTCAGAACACAAACACATATTTTATAAGCCTGATGCTTAAGGCGATCCTATCACACACCCCCTACTACTAAGTATAATACTTCGTCAATAACTAATTACCTATGATACAAAATAATACTGAGAGAAAATCAGTGATGGGTTTACATGTCTCATAAGTTTTTCTTGCGAGTGCTAGCACTGTGTCTTAGAAAGAGATGTTTAACGTCTTACTAACCGCCAGATGTTAAAAAACCTGATCCCAACAACTACTGTATGTTACTGTTTCAAGTGGTCTTAGTTCTACATGTGCACACAAGTACCCATGTTAAAAGCTATACTGACTTTATAAATCTACGTATGACATTACCTACGAATCACAAGCTTTTTCCAGACAAATGCCGAAACGATGATTGTTGGAGGATATATTATTAGACCAGCAGTCCAGTTACACGTAACCCATGATGCAAACTAATCATAAAATCGCTCAGTTTTGAAAGTGATTTGGCTAAGAAGCGCGGTATGAAACCACTATTTGCAACCCCCTCACGCCGCCACCGCTAGATATTTCTCCAGTATTTGTAACGCATTCTCTTTCAATGCCATGTCAGAGGTTCTGCGATATATCCACTGAGCTATAGGGGATGATTGATTGAGAAGGATCACAAACAGTAGTAGATGGTGTGATGTTTGAGATCATAAGAAATGTACACTAACTTTCAGATCTCTAGTGTTATGCTATCTGCTAGAAAAGATGTCTGCGATTAGGAATCATGTCTTTCCATTCAACCACCTACCCCTGCGTTGGACCCTATCGAGAAGTCCTCTAATGATTACAGTCACTAGTTAATCATATTTCTGGCACTATCATATCTAGAAACGAGCAACCTGTCTCAAACCTATCTGCTATAGTAAAATTTCAACGTGGGGTGGGGGGGGGGGTAGGTAGCCCCTATGCATCTTATGACTACCCCTCCGACTCTATGCTACTGTCCCTGTAGATTTTCGCATGTGATTGTTCCAATGTAAGTCGGAACTGAGTAGAAGTTGGAGAAAGCTATACCTACCACCTTCTGCAACCCGTGTAGAAACAGGCTAAGCCGAATCGGGACTGTGTTTTGAGGATTCGATGGAAACAGGAACTGAGAGATGGACGAGGATTTCTGCTACTGCACTGTGGTGCACCCCCAAACTACATACAAGTAGTACAGATTCACATCCGTCCACATCTATCCTCACAACATGCTATCTTCGTTATTCTGTACCATCCATCAGAGAAACACTACAAACTGTAAAAGCTCAACTAACTTCATCCGATAGAGTGCTAGATAAGACTTTTACCACATCTCCCTCCGCCTATATATCGAAAACAAATACCTCATGCATGCAGGCATTGGGCACATGTGATGATACTATTAAATATACAGGTAGTGATCAACTGCACAGGCCAGTATGAAGTTCCATCACCTGTACTCTAGGAGAATGATCGTACCCCATGGACTGTACTGTAAGTCGTAATAGACATCCCTGTGGCCCTGTATCGTTGTTTGAAACTTTATATTTTTCTGCTTTAACACACTTTATACATTGCATACATTTTGTTTTTCCACCATGACCTCGAGCTCTGTGTTAGGTTCTAAACTGACATTAAGATGTTCTGATCCACTGCCTCTCACAGACAAAACGGACATAACCCCACAGTACAGTTATCCAAGACGTCGCTCTGTGATGCGGTTGATGTCATTCAAGATTGCTGCTGTGATGTCAGCTGATGACGCGAGTACCGTTACCCAAGGTGACTGGAAAGAGCCACACACCCCTGCCAAACCCCCATGGCGGGGAGTATGAATTTTGGAGGGAAGATAGGTCAACTGGGCTACCTCTAGAAGTTGCACTGTGTAAATCATGTTGTTACTGCTGTTACCATAATGCAACGCACACACTGGATGATTTAAAATAAATTTCATTTACAGCGAAGGAAACTGGACAAGTTTTACGGCGTTGGCGTGGGTTACCAAACTACATTAGAATTCATCTGTCACATTGACTGAATAGCTGATGGCTATGCGTACCATTTCGACTGATTCCTCATATTGCAGTCATGTACATGATCACTGTTCAGGTGCTAGCCATCCCCAGAAGGTGTCACCATGCCACAAAACTCCTTCTACAACTCAAACAAGCGCTGACAGTTGTAACCAACAGTGTGCCAGTGGATGGATGGGATGAATAAGACACCGCCAGAGTACTGAAATAATAAGCATCACAGTTGAAACTGTGAGCAATTTTAGCAATTTTACACTAATTTCAACACTGACCAGTGATGCCACAGCGTGTTTCTCAGTTTCAGTGTCATAGCTAAACTACTGCAGGGTGGGTTGGTCAATGACAGTGTGACGGGGTCTTTCAGCCTCTAATTATACCCTAAGACTGTGAGAATGCTCTGTGACTCCCATCAGCACAGAGATAGATCGCCAATGAAGCACTATGCCCGAGGTGTTAGAAATATGTAGAGTGCTGTCTGATATATTTTGATGATGTATGTGTTCGAGAATTAAGAATGAATGGACGTACTGCATAGTCATCTATCCACATTCGCAACTACACTTGCAAAGTGGAGAAGGGGTGGTTTAGCTATGACACTGAAACTGGGAAACACGCTGTGGCGTCACTGGTCAGTGTTGAAATTAGTGTAAAATTGCTAAAATTGCTCACAGTATCAATTGTGATGCTTATTATTTCAGTACTCTAGCGGTGTCTTATTCATCCCATCCATCCCCTGGCACACTGTTGGTTACAACTGTCAGCGCTTGTTTGAGTTGTAGAGGGAGTTTTGTGGCATGGTGACACCTTCTGGGGATGGCTAGCACCTAAACAGTGATCACGTACATGACTGCAATATGAGGAATCAGTCGAAATGGTACGCATAGCCATCAGCTATTCAGTCAATGTGACAGATGAGTTCTAATGTAGTTTGGTAACCCTCGCCAACGCAGAACCTATGACATGGCATTGAGAGAGAATGCGTTACAAATACTGGAGAAATATCTAGCGGTGGCGGCGTGAGGGGGTTGCAAATAGTGGTTTCATACCGCGCTTCTTAGCCAAATCACTTTCAAAACTGAGCGATTTTGTGATTAGCTTGCATCGTGGGTTACGTGTAACTGGACTGCTGGTCTATTAATATATCCTCCAACAATCATCGTTTCGGTATTTGTCTGGAAAAAGCATGTGATTCGTAGGTAATGTCATACGTAGATTTATAAAGTCAGAATAGCTTTTAACATGGGTACTTGTGTGCACATGTAGAACCAAGACCACTTGAGACAGTAACATACAGTAGTTGTTGGGATCAGGTTTTTTAACATCTGGCGGTTAGTAAGACGTTAAACATCTCTTTCTAAGACACAGTGCTAGCACTCGCAAGAAAAACTTATGAGACATGTAAACCCATCACTGATTTTCTCTCAGTATTATTTTGTATCATAGGTAATTAGTTATTGACAAAGTATTATACTTAGTAGTAGGGGGTGTGTGATAGGTTCTCCTTAAGCATCAGGCTTATAAAATATGTGTTTGTGTTCTGACTTGTGTAAAGGAAATGACTATGTCCATTCATGAGGAAGGTATGGATTTGACATCAAGTACTGTGACAGCAAAGGGAAGAGTATGTCAAGTGATAAGAATGGTACTGATATTTATGTTTCCAGATCCACTGCCGCCAACAGGGCGTATTTCCGATACTTCTCTCATTGTCAAATATCATTCAGCTGATATCATCATCGTAACATTTAGTTCTAAGTACAGGGATAAAATATATATGTGAACGATTTTGTAGGAAGATTCTGTATATGCGTGGTCTGTCATGGGCCTGATACACATTTTGCATCAGCAGTCCACATGCAAAGGTCTGTTGGAATGCAGAAAGGTAGCTGAGTTAAATGTGTCGTCCTCTAGATGGCAGAATAACGAACAAATACTTAGTATGTGTTGGGCGGCTTTCGTAATCACGAATCACGTGGAAATTTGAGAAGATTGAATAGAGATGTGTGTTTGCTCTGGATCGTTATTCCCTCCCATGTAGACTGTTCAGTTGACTGTTTCTACATATTTCGCACCTTTATTTAGTTGAGGTAACATGGATAGTGGTGTGTACATCTAGGAGGTGAAAGACACATTTGGCAGTACTCTAGACACAAGAAACACCTTAGTTGACTTTGTAAATTATAGAGATGATTTGGAATCTGTTGCATCACCGACATTGGTATTGGCAAGTGGAAATATCATTTTCCTCTTTTGTTTCGAGTTCTCACATGAAGGTCATCACAGATGGGACAAGTTTCTAGTTACTCTAGCACTCTCCACCTTGCTAAAGTTTGGAGTTTGTAGAAAAATAATTTCCACTCTATATCTTTTGAATTACATTGTGCGAGCGATCAATAGGATGCTGCCGTGTGCGTGATATCGTGAAGTACCACGAAAATGGTATAATATTATGGCAAACCATGTGAACATACATGTGTTCTTGTAATCCCTGAGTCTGGAGTTGGGTGTAGAGAAGCCAGCTAGCAAGCATGTCTGGACCAGAAAAAGTAACATGTTTGTGCCGAGGGGAAACGAGCCCAAATTTGTAGAACAGTTCTGAGAGTAACTTTGGTCTGCAGAGGGCACTCTGGTCAGTCGTTGCGGAGTGGATGACCACCGACCTCGCATGGATATATCTACTGCTGCGAGGAGTATATACAGCACTGTCTGTCTTCACGGTATATCTACAAATGATCTAAAAGGGATGAGTTTGTATGGCAGAGGATAGGAAATTTATGTTTACTACATCAACATGGTGCTCACTAATATACTGCTGGGTTGGAGATCAGTTTCACGCTCTAATATTCAAACTCCTGTGAATCTTTTAGATGGTGAGTCACCATGCGGGCGTTTCACAGTGAGATGTGAGACCTGCTGGGGCAGGTACACATAGCTGGCTGCATCTTATATGAGCTTTTAGGATCGCTAGGGAGAAAGCATCCTGTACTGTTATCAAGCAGATTTCTATAGTGTGGTCTGTGACGTTAGTATCCACAGGTATAGTGTCAGCAACAGTAAACACACATGCAGCCTGGAGGTGTTTTGCATATAGGATCGCTGTGACTGCACCTTGGATTTCTGTGGCGTGGTGGGCAGATGTACGTGCTGAACCTCATGTGATCGGCGAGGACGTGATGATGTCGGAGGAGACACTGTGGAATCAGATCGTTGCGAGCAGCCTGGTTGCCGCAGCTCTAACCTGCTGGCCTGAGGAATGGCAGCCCATGGATGCCACAGTGATGATGTGGTGGCCGGGGTGGAGTCAGAGCTGGGGTCAGTGTCTGCAGTGGCAGTGCAGAACATTAATCTATGCAAAATGTTACCAAAGAACAGAGAATGATGAGCAACGGATGTCCATCCCCCACCACATGACTTTTTAATAAATAAACAATATACCCTTCCTCTCCACCACCACCAAACTGCCATCTTGAATTACGTCACAGAATGGATGACCGAGCACTCTGGTGGTGGTACTGTGTAGAGGACCTGGACCTCATGGCAAACACACTGTTTCGCACCACTCGGATAATGGTACTTGCATCATCGGCTGACATCATGACACCATCTTGGGTTACACCACAGATGAGAGTGCTCTGGTAGCAGTACTGTGTACTAGGTCAGTTGGAGTCCGGGTCTCATGGTGAACACACTGGATGGCTGTACTGCATCAAATTGTTTAAATAAATTGTGCATGCAAAATAATTAAGACTTAGGTCCAGCTCAGGCTGAGTCCTTTTCCCACCAATCCCTGGAAGGGGTGGCGGTCGGGTGACTTAGGTTATTGGAAGTGGCTATACACCCTTTCTTTCCTGCCATTTTCTTAGGTTAGTAGAGATAGCCCAAGTGACCTTTCTTTACCACCAAAGTTCAAACTTTGTGCCAATCATTAGGAAGAGGTATCGGTCAGATGATTCAGGTTAGTAGAGGTTGCATTGTCCTGATGGAATTTGAACTTCCCACTAGGGGAGACATTGCAAGGGCGGGAATGGCAGGGGGCGTGGCACTTCCCCAGCATCTTGGATAATGGTACTTGCGTCATCAGCTGATGTCACGGGCGCCATATTGGATGATGTTATGTCCACCATCTTGGGTAACATCATGTGCTGTTGCCAGTTCTACACACCACCATCTTGGATGATGTCATCGCCACTATCTTGGATACATCTGGCAACAGTACAGAATGGTGCAGAGCACCCTTTGCCCCAATACTGTCCATCACTGCACTTTAGGAAGAGAAACTAGATTTTGCCCATAACTGCATTCACACCATAAAAGGAAACTGTTGTTTATCGCCAATAAAATCAGTCAGTTGTAAATTAAAAATCGCATAAGCAATTAGAATCCACATCACATAATGTAAAGCTGCTGATAAGCACTAATTAATCTAGCCACCTTCAAATAAAAAATATGTATTGTATGTAATAAGATACTTATGGATGATAAACGAAACAAATCTACAATTCTAGGTATTTATTTACACTCCTGGAAATGGAAAAAAGAACACTTTGACACCGGTGTGTCAGACCCACCATACTTGCTCCGGACACTGCGAGAGGGCTGTACAAGCAATGATTACACGCACGGTACAGCGGACACACCAGGAACCGCGGTGTTGGCCGTCGAATGGCGCTAGCTGAGCAGCATTTGTGCACCGCCGCCGAAAGTGTCAGCCAGTTTGCCGTGGCATACGGAGCTCCATCGCAGTCTTTAACACTGGTAGCATGCCGCGACAGCGTGGACGTGAACCGTATGTGCAGTTGACGGACTTTGAGCGAGGGCGTATAGTGGGCATGCGGGAGGCCGGGTGGACGTACCACCGAATTGCTCAACACGTGGGGCGTGAGGTCTCCACAGTACATCGATGTTGTCGCCAGTGGTCGGCGGAAGGTGCACGTGCCCGTCGACCTGGGACCGGACCGCAGCGACGCACGGATGCACGCCAAGACCGTAGGACCCTACGCAGTGCCGTAGGGGACCGCACCGCCACTTCCCAGCAAATTGGGGACACTGTTGCTCCTGGGGTATCGGCGAGGACCATTCGCAACCGTCTCCATGAAGCTGGGCTACGGTCCCGCACACCGTTAGGCCGTCTTCCGCTCACGCCCCAACATCGTGCAGCCCGCCTCCAGTGGTGTCGCGACAGGCGTGAATGGAGGGACGAATGGAGACGTGTCGTCTTCAGCGATGAGAGTCGCTTCTGCCTTGGTGCCAATGATGGTCGTATGCGTGTTTGGCGCCGTGCAGGTGAGCGCCACAATCAGGACTGCATACGACCGAGGCACACAGGGCCAACACCCGGCATCATGGTGTGGGGAGCGATCTCCTACACTGGCCGTACACCACTGGTGATCGTCGAGGGGACACTGAATAGTGCACGGTACATCTAAACCGTCATCGAACCCATCGTTCTACCATTCCTAGACCGGCAAGGGAACTTGCTGTTCCAACAGGACAATGCACGTCCGCATGTATCCCGTGCCACCCAACGTGCTCTAGAAGGTGTAAGTCAACTACCCTGGCCAGCAAGATCTCCGGATCTGTCCCCCATTGAGCATGTTTGGGACTGGATGAAGCGTCGTCTCACGCGGTCTGCACGTCCAGCACGAACGCTGGTCCAACTGAGGCGCCAGGTGGAAATGGCATGGCAAGCCGTTCCACAGGACTACATCCAGCATCTCTACGATCGTCTCCATGGGAGAATAGCAGCCTGCATTGCTGCGAAAGGTGGATATACACTGTACTAGTGCCGACATTGTGCATGCTCTGTTGCCTGTGTCTATGTGCCTGTGGTTCTGTCAGTGTGATCATGTGATGTATCTGACCCCAGGAATGTGTCAATAAAGTTTCACCTTCCTGGGACAATGAATTCACGGTGTTCTTATTTCAATTTCCAGGAGTGTATTATTAAATTATATGAATGATTGTATTATATAACAAAATTTTACAGTATTATTACAGTATTCTTTGTCTATATTTAAGTTTGTGACACTTTGGCGTTTGATTGTATCTTTAGATCATAAGTTATTGTAATTCAAGTGACTGTAGTTTAAAGTATTATATTTAGCCTTTTGTGTCTTATTACCAACTTGCTTACAATTCCTTCTGAATCTCGTTGCACTACCGGATCATGACAAACACTCATTAGAGCAAGACCAGTAAGTTTGTCGTCTCCCTTTTTTTCTAATGTTAAGTGTTTAGCCTCTTTAGAGTGGAGAACCGTCTTTCTGGGGTCCAGGAGACACTGGGAGTGTGGCTAAAGAGGTGAAAAGCTTTTTTATCACAGGAGAAAACTATTCATTGCATGATTAATAGCTTTTACTGCAGTGGCGGTTTTTTGCCCTACAATTTTCCAGTGGTTGCGCCATATCCCATATTCACTCAGAAGAACTATGCCTGCATTTTCATCCAAAAGTATTTGTGCTTTCTTTCTAAAACTTTCGTTTGTCCTGGTGTCATTACTGGTTTTCTCAGGCAAAAGCTTCTGAATCCCTTGGATTGTTTCTTCACGTGGTTTAAAACGAGCATCGAGTTCCGTAATCACATGTTCAATAAAAGGGTAATCACATGTTCAATAAAAGGGTAAAATATGTTTCGGCGGTAATACAGGGTGTATCAAAAAGAATCATCCGATAAAAAATCATAACTATTACGTTATGTGAGATATGTGCGTGAACAAAGAGCAAACTCGCGAGTTTTACATCGTTCCCGCTAGGTAGAAGCAGTGTGCGCCCACTTCAGTTCTAGTAGAAACGGTGTCGGAACAACAGAAAGTGTTTTTGTGTTCTACGAGAACACTATCACAGAAAGCACATACCTCGATATGCTTGAGAACTTTCTTTTCCCACAATTGGAGGATGATTCGAACGACTTCGTTTACCAACAGGATGGTAAATGAAGGCGGGGGCACCGCCACACTGGCATCTGGAAGTGCGGGATTTTTAATTCAAAGATTACTGAACGATGGATCGGTCGCACTGGACCAAATGATTAAGCCTTACATTACTGGCCTCCAAGGTCACCGTACCTGACTGTACGTGAATATTTCTAGTGGGGCTTTATAAAAGACTCTATCTATGTCTCTCCGTTACCAGCTACAATGAATGAACTGAGACATCGCATACGCAAAACAGTAGCTGTGGAAGCTGTAACTCAAGACATTCTCGCTGTAGTGTGGGAACAATTTGAATACCGAATTGACATATGCCGTGCATCTCAAGGCGAGCATACTGAAAACTTTTTGAGTTTCCCGTTCATCAAAACACAAATTTCATTGTGTGTGTTTATTAGTTTTAGAAATATGAACGTGCCAAATCAGATGATTCTTTTTCCTACGCACTGTATATTTCGGCAGTTTCTCCCGGTAAACTGCTGCGTTGGGTTTGGCTGCCAGTCGTTCTTGGAACAACTATGTCACTTGGACTCATCTCTTTTGCCTGCCCGAAAACGACTGAGAATTAACTTTCACTCTGAATATTTTGCAAACTACTATTTATTTTTTTTCGCATAGCTGCAAGTGTTCGTCAAGTCGACACTGTCCTTCTCCATTGCTTTGTTTAGGTTCACTGTGTATGAAAACACTTTTCTTAGTATGACTAACGACACAATAAACTGCCTAGTTTCCAAGGTGGTCTGCAGCTGGTATGCTCGGGTGGCGACATCCCTACTAGCAGGGTCTTCAAGTGTCACAAGCGTTGCGCCTGCTATAGGAAGCATTTCTGCAAGTCTTTCGTCAGCCAAATGCTTTTTGGTCTACCGCACCTCACAAAGGGAGGTAAACGTTGAATGGGAAGAGTTAACATGGTTCAAATGGCTCTGAGCACTATGGGACTTAACATCTATGGTCATCAGTCCCCTAGAACTTAGAACTACTTAAACCTAACTAACCTACGGACAGCATACAACAAAGAGTTAACATGTTGCGCAATTTTGTTCAGAAGGTTGTTCCGAAATGGAGATTGTTGAAAAAAGTTTATTGCACTTTTCGTAGTTCCTGTACAGTTCCGTATCCTAGGTACATCGCATGAATGCGCTAGAACTAAGTTAAGAACGTGCGCCACACAGTGTACGAATTGCGCTCTTGGGTATCGTTCTGCAATTGTTATTCTCACACCTAGTAACCGACCGCTCATCACCGCAGCGTCATCAAAGCCTCGCCCAATACATTTATCAGTACCCAAGTTATAAGATATGAGATGCGTTATAATTGTTGCTGTCAGTGCTTGAGTTGAAACATCTTCTACATAGATAAATTTAAGAAAATCCTCCGTAATGATCGAGCCCCAAAAGAGATTGCTGACTTGTCCGTTTCATACATTTTTCAAACGTCACTAATCAAACATTCACTCATGAAGTTTAAAATCCGCTGATCCACGACGTCTGAAACTTTCATCAATAATTTTTGACTGCCCAAAGCGAAACTACACATGCGACCGGCTTCAGTCCATGGCGCGCATAGCGATGGGGCTGGGAGGGGGTGCCGGAGAGGTGGGGAAAAGACAAACCCAAATTCAGAGCACAGCTATTGTGTGTTGTATCACAGCTCCATGGTTTGTTGCTATCTCAACCAACTGCGGCGCATGACTACTAACTTGAGACACAGGGTTTCACAAAGCAGATAATCAGGTAACATGGGAGTTTTCTGCATAAGATAAGGACGGGCGGAGTCCGAACCCCCTCAATCCTCCCTCCCCCCCCTTTAGATAGTCCATGGTACCTTCCATCAATGACAAAAAAAAAAAAAAATTACTCGCTGTAGTTGAGTTCGCATCCTTCACTGGAACAAAGGCGTTGTACAATGAAGATTTTGTTCCTTTTCACATGCACTTCTCTGAGAATTAAGATATTGGATAAGGAGAAAATTCATAATTCAGAAAGGCTTTTAATTCTTCTTCACCTTGCTTCATTTAACAAATCCTTTGGAAAAGAGCTAAAGCGTCAGCAGGAATAACGTCAGTACTCCCCGCTTTTATAATATTGACCGCAAAAAGGAGAAGCACAACTTTATGTTTTCCTTGCAACCTTACATTCTGGAAATGGTCACCACCTTTTCATTTCGTACTTCCCCTCCACTCTTCGCCATCCCCCCTCCCCCCCTTTCTTTGTGTCACCTATGGCAATTAACATTCCCGGCTCCGACCACACCACTTGTAACAGACATTATAAAATCACATTCAGGGAAGGAGGATTCACTGAAAGTCAATCACAGATCTTACGTGAGCCCATGTCATCTCGATCTTGCATCTACAAATTGTTCTCACATTACACCGTGTTCTCACATTACACCGTTCACTTCACAGTGTGACTCGATTTCTTGGAGGTGCGGCAAGGAGTCGTACAGGAAGCAAGCGCCCATATTATATTGCTGGGCCAGTACTGCATAAATTTTGAATAGGTCACTTTGTAAAAAGTCATCAGCTGGTGAATGAATGACTTTAATATTACGCATTTCGTGATAACTGGTCATCGGATATAAGATTCCGGTATGCTAAGTTGTAGAGATGAACTGAAATTGTGTGTTACATACATAACTGTCAGAGGCAGACGATCATTTATGTAACATATACACTATATGACCAAAAGTATCCGAACACCTGGCTGAAAATGAATTACAAGTTCGTGGTGCCCTCCATCGGTAATGCTGGAATTAAATATAGTGTTGGCCCACCCTTAGCCTTGATGACAGCTTCCACTCTCGCAAGCAGACGTTCAGTCATGTGCTGGAATGTTTCTTGGGGAACGGCAGCCCATTCTTCACGGAGTGCTACACTGAGGAGAGGTATCGATGTCGGTCCGTGAGGCCTGGCACGAAGTTGGCGTTCCAAATCATCTCAAAGGTGTTCTGTAGGACTCAGGTCAGGCCTCTGTGCAGGCCAGTCCATTACAGGTCATGCATTATGAACAGGTGCTCGATCGTCTTGAAAGATGCAATCGCCATCCCCGAATTGCTCTTCAACATTGGGAAACAAGAAGGTGCTTAAAACATCAATGTAAACCTGTGCTGTGATAGTGCCACGCAAAACAACAAGGTCTGCAAGCCCCCTCCTTCAAAAGCACGACTACACCATAACACCACCGCCTCCGAATTTTACTGTTGGCATTACACACGCTGGCAGATGACGTTCACCGGGCATTCGCCACACTCTCACCCTGCCATCAGATCGCCACATTGTGTATCGTGATTCGTCACTCCATACAACGTTTTTCCATTGTTCAATCGTCCAATGTTTACGCTCCTTACAACAAGCGAGGCGTCGTTTGGCATTTACCGGTGTGATGTGTAGCTTATGAGCAGCTGATCGACCATGAAATCCAAGTTTTCTCACCTCCCGCATAACTGTCATGGTACTTGAAATGGATTCCTGTGTGATGGTCTGGATAGATGTCTGCCAATCACACATTACGACCCTCTTCAACTGTGGGCGGTCTCTATCAGTCAACAGACGAGGTCAGCCTATAGGCTTTTGTACTGTACGTGTCCCTTCACGTTTCCACTTCACTATCACATCGGAAATAGTGGATCTAGGGATACTTGGGACGTGGAAATCCCGCGTGCAGACGTATGACACACATGACGCCCAACCACCTGACCACATTCGGACTCAGTGAGTTCCGCGGAGCCCCCATTCTGCTCTCTCACGATGTCTAATGACTACTGAGGTCGCTGATATGGAGTACATGGCAGTAGGTGGCACCTCAATGCACCTAATATGAAAAATGTACTTTTGATCACATAGTGTAACTTCAGTTCATCTGTACTAGTCAGTGTATTTGATATCCGATGATGGGTTATCCCGGAACGTGTAATATTGAAGTCATTGATTCACCAGCTGATGGCGTTTTACTAGGTGACCTATCAAGTATTTGTGCAGTACTGTTCCAATGATTAAATTTCTTCACAAACTTTCTACAAGTGATCATCCCAAAAGGGTCACTGGGTACTGAATGTAACGTCCGCAATAACATATATGCTGGCCTTGCCGCAAAGTGAGATGTTCAGGTCCAGTATATAACGTAATATATAATATATTTTCACTAAATAAACGGATACTGAAATAAAAGTACTCAAAACTAGGTATTTCGTCATTCTGCTCGAAGTTCGAAAAGTCGTATTTTTTTGACAACTACAACGCCATTGTTACTGGGTGTAGCAAAAAGCGGTAGGAATCTAATTTGTGGAGAATTTTGTGCTCTTTTAAGAACGAAATAGACGCCAAAGCGCTAGGCGCACAAGAAATTGATATTTTTTTATAAAACTGAAAAAATGTCTAATATTTTCACAGTTTTTTGACTGCAAAAAGTTTAGTCAACACAAATTTTGTTGGTAAAACTTGAATTTCAAGTTTTTACAACCTTATGAACGAGTTAAAAAAATTAAATCTTGAACCCCACATTTGCAAGAATTTGACTGGACTAATTGACGTACAGGCGTGTTGCTTGTGGCAGCACTGCACCTCCGAGTTTGTCAGTTGTAAACACGTCGTTGGGAAATAACACATTCGTACCCTGGACTGTGCTACGTTGTGTCTCGAGCCGTACAAGTAACCCAATTGCACCTATAGGTCTACACATCGAAAGTGAGTATACGAGTCTCTAATTTAATTTCAGTTCTTTCACAATCTTGTAACACGGATTTAGTGAGTGCCCTTATTTCTCACATATTACTGTAAACCTGATGGCCTGTTTAATCTCTTGTCGATCTCTATCATCCGCCTGGACTCCACATATAACATTTTACCTACATGCTGCATCAAGTGGGTTATATGCCACCAAAACCTTTTCGTTTAGATCGCCTGAAGTCACAACATAATTAACTGCTATCGCGGGAATGCATTTCATCCTTAAATTAATTTTCTCAATGTTGTTGTGTTGAAAATGTGACTATGTAAATCGAGGACGTTCTGATGCATTTCTGCGGAAAAACACGATAAGATCCAAAACTGAGGTGTGCAGCCTACTCCAGGAAGCACTGATGATGATTTTACCCAGTAACATAGGATGTAAACCGCTCAAATTCTTCAATAGGAACTACATATAGGCCTATAATCGTCGATCTATATGATCTCGGCTTCTTCATAATGCCATTAACGAACACCTTTGGTTTCGATCCCGTGTAGACTCTTTCACTGGGAGTTAATTCATCTGTCATTCTACTGTCTAATTATACAAGTAAACGCATATTTGCTCTCTTTCTATTTTCGTCTCTTGTTGGGCGTTTTTTTCTAATTCTATACTTTTGTTTCAAAATTAGTCGGCCTCTTTCTGTTTGTGTAATCAGCACTATTACGAGACCGAATTTTCGTATACCAAGCCTTTCTGAACTCTAATTAATAATTTTTGTCAAAGTCTGTTCACATCTTGTCACGCTTCTACGACTGCAGCAGACATGGTTGTTTCTTGTACAGCCAGAGCAGTACAGAGCTGATCATGCGCCGCTAGCAGAACTGCCAAAGCTACGCCCCCCCCCCCCTTCCGCCGGACATAATACTGCCATTTTGCAAATATTCTACATACATTTAGCATATTTTAAAGGCAACTGTAATGAAAATAAAACACTATTGAAATCCAGTACTTAAATTAACTATATTGATGAAAAATATTGTACACAGCGAGTTAAATCTATCATTGTAGTGAATAAATAACAAATTGTGTAAAATTTCTAAAAAAACTGAAAGTAAAAACAAAATCTATGTCGTATCGTACATGGCAGTTACTGTAAATTTGTTTTAGTATGATGTATGGTAAAAAAAAAACATTGTAATTTAGAAACTATCTTATCGGCTCCTGAAAAATAATTAATAATGCGTAAATTATTAATTAAAAATAAAATAAAAGGGCTGTAACTAAGGGTTGAGATATTATTTCTTTAATGGAACTGTGTTCTTAATATAATTTTACTTGACATACCCTTGCTTTGAAAGAAGCAAAGTCATTGATTATGTTTTCAAGTAACGTTTAACAACTATGTCGTATTCTGGCGAAAAGACAACTACATTTGACAGTCTGCTTCCACCACCCA
Source organism: Schistocerca piceifrons (assembly GCF_021461385.2). NCBI lineage: Eukaryota > Metazoa > Arthropoda > Insecta > Orthoptera > Acrididae > Schistocerca > Schistocerca piceifrons. The sequence continues at coordinate 567,016,801 of NC_060143.1, forward strand.
TATTCGACCTTACGCAGATTTTATCATATAAATATATTGAAAGCAGTTTCTGTCTGGATAAGTACCTCTTTAAAAAAAAAACTTAAGAAAGAGCTTAAAATAGTCAACTGGCGAGTTGTGTCAGTGCTCTAGAGCAGCTCTTTCACCTGGAACTCGAAAGTAGCTATCTCTTTAACTAGCAGCGCTGCAGCAATATCTCTGCTATATTTAGCATCAAAAACAGCTGTACTTTTTTGGAGATAAGATACAGAGCTTTCATGAGAGACTTGATTTCCTTGAGGAACTGTAGCCCAGACAGACTCCCTTTAGTTCTCAGCTTGCAGAAATGGCAGAAGTGACATGCCTTCGTTGAAACAGGGCCTTTGCTTCGGCATTCGCCGCCGTAGCGAAGTAGAGGCAAGAACTCCATTGTCGAACAAGAGCAACATGTTCAGTCAGTAGCTGCGTAAACCAAGCTTCCTGTCGGCAGAGAAAGCAAGTTAGTGATAGATTCTGTTCGGCAGCAGTCGTTTCTTCACGATGCTACTTGGACGAAAAATGGTTCAAATGGCTCTGAGCACTATGGGACTCAACATCTTAGGTCATAAGTCCCCTAGAACTTAGAACTACTTAAACCTAACTAACCTAAGGACATCACACACACCCATGCCCGAGGCAGGATTCGAACCTGCGACCGCAGCAGTCTCGCGGTTCCGGACTGCAGCGCCAGAACCGCTAGACCACCGCGGCCGGCTACTTGGACGAAATGACAGTGTGAGACAGCATGCATTTGCTGTCGCAGGTCGAGAGAAAGACTCCTTCTCGTAGGCAGAAGATACGAACATGAGGGTAGGACTACTCCCGGTTAATTTTTTTTTTGTTCGGTGAATTTTTGCACCCCTCAGTCCATACGTCCTGGGCGTGTTCCTGTCTCGTCACGTTCACGGTACAGCCCCGCTTGTGCATGCGCTTGCGTATGTGACATTCGCCACACGAGCCGACAAACACTATCGATGGTTCTTGATCTAAGCTTTTTGGGTTTTCAGTTGTCATAATAAGCTAGTTACAGATCACATTCACATATTTACTACAACACTCGAGTGCGAAATCGGAATTGGTAGTGCGAGGGGCATTCGGTAAGTAATGCAACACTTTTTTTGCCACAGAGCCCTATTTTTGAACACAATCTCCGTTCAGTGCGACTGCCTTACGCCACCATACTGGGAAGGCCTGTATGCCCGCATGGTACCAGTCTACTGGCCGACCTAGGAGCCAATGTCTTGCCGCATCGATATCCTCCCCATCACACACGTACTCCTTCGCGCGGCGTGCCTCTTCGATTCCGCCACACAGGCAGAAGTCGGAGGATGCGAGGTCTGGGCAGTAGAGAGGACGGGGAACAACAGAGCCACGGAGTTTTGTGAAAGCGTCTCGGGTGCGCAGGCTTGTGTGAGGCCTTCCGTTGTCATGGAGAAGAACAAGATCGTTTGCAGTTTTGTGGCGACGAACACGCTGAAGTTTTTTCTTCAGTTTCCTGAGAGGGGTAGCACGATTCACTTCAGAGTGATCGTCGCACTGTGAGTGACGATATCAAACAGAATACCCCCTTTAAGAGACCAAGGAGGCCGTCGCCATGACTTTTTCGGTTGACGATGGTGCCGTTCCGTAGGTTGCCATTTTTTTCGGTTCGAAATGATGAACCCATTTTTCGTTGCATGTGACAGTGTATCACAAAATACTGTCACGAACAGCCTCATAACGCGCACAGACGGTCCTACGCTGTTCTTTATGGACTTCTGTTAGCCGGCGAGAAACCAGAGAGCACGCACTTTGAGCACCCCAGCTGGTGCGCGCGTATGTTAACACGACCAAAAGAGATGTCCGGTTCAGCAGCGAAATGTTTGATTGTGATCCGTCGATCACCTCGAATGAGAGTGTCCACACGTTCTAGCACTGCGGGAGTCACACCTGTGTGCGGCCGGCCAGCACGCGGGAGATGGGACACGTTTGTGCGACCTTGATGCGGTGACGACAGATGCCTCCCCCCAACGACTCACCGTGCCTTTATTCAGTGCTAGGTCTCGTAGACATTCTGCAAGGGCCTATGAGTATCAGTAATGCTCTGATTTACAACCAAAAGAAAATCAATAGCAGCTCTCCGCTTGGAACGCACATTCGTTACAGATACCATTTTGAAGGCTACATATAGCGCCGTCACCGATCGGAACTGAAACTTCGATGTTCCACAACAAATTCTGCATTTTTAAGCTAAATTGGCGGAGAAAAAAACGTGCTGTGTTACTTATTAAAGTCCCTCGTGCATAAACAACCTGACGGTCAGAGTGAGTAGAAATTTACGGCTGTTCGCTGTTGACGCTGTGGTGTGCGGGAAGGTGTCGTCGGCGGCCGCTGTGGCCGAGCCGTTCTAGGCTCTTCAGTCCGGAACCGCGCTGCTGCTACGATCGCAGGTTCGAATCCTGCCTCGGGCATGGTTGTGTGTGATGTCCTTAGGTTAGTTAGGTTTAAGTAGTTCTAAGTTCTAGGGGACTGATTACCTCAGATATTAAGTCCCATAGTTCTTAGAGCAATTTGAAGGTGTCGTCGCTGAGTGACTGTAGGAGTCTCGTGGCGTTTGAATGCAGCACTAGCAGCGTTCAGCGTAACGCAGTCACTTCGATTAGATATCTGGGCGTAACGGTGCGAAGCGATATGAAATGGAATGTGTATGTCAGGTTGGTAATAGGGAAGGCGATCGATTTCGTTTTATTTTGGGGAAGTGTAACTCATCCATAAAGGAGACGGAGCATAGAACGCTAATGCGACTTATTCTTGAGTGCTGTTCGAATGTTTGGGATCCACACCAAGTTGGGTTAAAGGAAGACATCGAAGCAATTCAGAGGCATACTGCCTGATTTGTTACTGGTATGTTTGATCAGCACGCAAGTATTGCAGAGATTCTTCATGAACCGAAATGGGAATCCCTGAAGGGAAGGCGATCCTCTTTCCACAAGGCACTATTGAAGAAATTTAGGAAATCGGCATTTGACGCTGACTGTAGAACGTTTCAACGTAGTTTCTGCGTAAGGACCATGAAGATAAGATGCGACAAAATTAGGGCTCGAAGGAAGTCTTTTGGACAGTCGTTTTTCTCTCACTCTGTTTTTGAAATTACTAATAGTGGTAAAAGGTACCCTCCGCCATGTACCGTACGGAGGTTTGCAGGTTGTGTTTGTAGATGGAGACATTTCTGTAATAGGTGTGATGTTTGTGTTGCATGATAATGAGGGAGGGCAGATGGTGAAAACACTTGCCAGGGCATAACCCGCTCTTCTCCAATACCACTAAGGAGGCTGTCAAGTTTAAAATCCCCACATGAGGGGTGGATCACCACATACAGTGTCACATACCCTCAATTCATGAGACGCAACAGAGAGGTTTGGAATTTAATCCACGACATTTGTGCAGAGATTGGTGATGATGAACTTGACGCCACCACTTCTCCTTCACTTCCCAGCCAAACACAGGTGGTGAAAATTTCATCAAGCAGTTGTATTCTAAACGGCTACATCCAAGTCGAGGACCATCACAGAAACGTACGTTAGCGACGTTGAAAACGGAGACGTTTGTAATTTCTAGGTGGTACTGGGAGACACAAGAATAGAAATTTAGTACATAAAGCTTCCACTTCTGTGGACGAGGATGGCTCTAACGTGGTTGGGTATCGAGTCGAACCGAGTTAGGATGACACATGCAGGTACTTCGATCCATGTTGTTCCAGTATTCATCAGCCGTATCAGCTTGCAATGGTAGTGTGCCATTCCCTCAATGAGCAGTGCCAGATGTTAACAATGGACGTGATTGCCAGTGCACTGATCAAACACCCTCTGTATCCTGGCAAGTTATGACAGCACTGTCGACATGTTATCCTGTGTTAGCACATTGAAAGAAAATGTCACAGACACATTGATGGGGCGGGGGCGGACCTGTCAGCCTTAACGTGAGAAATGTATTGCCTTCTGTCCGTACTACTGGCTCTCTGAACCAGAAGTATTTGATATACCCAATGGCACTCCACACCATCCTTATGGGTACTGGCCTGTGTGTTGATGATGAATACAAGCTGGTAACATTCGTTCTCTTCAGAGTCCCCACACAAGGATACATCCAACATGATGCTGTATGCAGAACCTGGACTCATGGTGCCATTACTGTGTTCAGTGATGTCGCTGGGTGCACTATTGTTGGCGCCCCTCTCTCTCTGCTATTGCATCAAGGGAAGCCAAGTCAGTGGTCACTGTGATGACAGTCGGTGGCCCTCCTGACGTCACTGCACTATCTGTGTCGACACTTGTCTCGGTACAGACTGACCCATTTCCTGACTTGAGGACGTCATGTAGCTGTATGATCCTTCATGGCACAGTGAACGATGAATATGTCCTGTGAGGCGCCAGTCGCCTCGGATCGTTGAGACAATGCATGGTGTTATGGCCCTCCTGATCCATCGATTCCTTATGGGTTATGGCCAGCAGACGACTAACACGAGTGCCCTTACTAACAGCACGAGATCGCCTACAGCGCCTATCCTGGGCTCGTGACCGTATCGGTTGGACCCTAGATGACTGGAAAACCATGGCCTGGTCAGATGAGTACCGATTTCCTGTAATAAGGGCTGATGGTAGGCTCCCAGTGTGGGGAAGACCCTACGAAGCCGTGGATCCTAGTTGTCAACAAGGCACTGTGCAGGCTGGTGGTGCCTCCATAATGGTGTGGGCTGTATTTACATGGAATTGACTGGATAGTCTGGTCCAACTGAACCGATCCTCGACTGGAAATGGTTATGTTCGACTACTTGGAGACCATTTGCAGCAGCTCATACACTTTATGTTCACAGATAATGACAAAATTTTTCTGGATAACAATGTGTCATGTCACTGGGCCACAGTTGTCTGCGATTGGTTTGAGAAGCGTGCTGGACAATTCGAGCGAATGATTTGGCCACCCAGGTCACCCGTCGCTCGTCGGACAATTATGAGACATAATCGAGAGCTGAATTCGTGTAGAAAATCCTGCAGTAGCGACGCTTTAGCAATTATGGACGTCTATAGAGGCAACATAGCTCAATATTTCTGTAGGGGACTTCCAACAACTTGTTGAGTCCATGCAACATCGAGTTGCTACTCTACGCTGGGCAAAAGGCGGTCGGACACGATATTAGCAGGCGTCCCACGACTTCCGTCACTTCAGCGTATTTCCGGTGCTTTCACCAGCGCTAGTAACATAATTCAGTAAGTGTTAGATCAAGGGATAAATGTTCCAAAGAACCCGGAAAGTGTACTGGACAATTCGAGCGAATGAGTTGGCCACCCAGATCGTGGGTCTCAAAAAGTCCAAAAAATGATTCACAATAAGCTCAGTTCTGTCGTCCAGTTTGTCTGTTAGACACACTTGGTAAAAGTTTTCTATATGTGCTACATGTGAGGTTGTGGAGTTACCATATATTGGTCACTATGCACGAGTGGCAGTTTGGTTCCTGATGTGAAGTCCACCGAGGATGCGTTGAACCTGACAGCCGAACTTGTTCACTCGTCAGCTTGTACATGTGTTGTTGGGGTTATCGTTAACATCTCTGCGGCATTTGATAGTTTGTCCTGGGCTTCACCAATCTCACTACTGCACGAAGTGGAGTATCCTGGCTCACTGTACAACTGTCTCAGTGCTTACTACAGAGACTGGGTGGTAAGAGTATCATCCCAAGATGTATCTGCGACTAAAGACATTACTAAAGGGTGCCCCAAGCCTCAGTATGCAAGCCTGTCTTTTGCGATGTGAACGTTGAACCCTACTGCAGTCTTTGTGGGATCAAGCAGCGACGTTGGGGGCTGTCGCTTATGCCGACTACCTGCCGGTCGTGGTGCATGGCAATAGTCGACTCCTATTAGGGAACAGAATACATGTCGTAATCAACATTCTAAATGAATGGTACAACAAACTGAAAGCGACAATAGTACCTCACAAGTTGTTAAATGGTTAGTTACAACATCAACCCACAGTCATAATAAATAATCAAGGAAAACCGTATAAGGGTGGTCCATTGATAGTGACCGGGCCAAATATCTCACGAAATAAGCATCAAACGAAAAAACTACAAAGAACGAAATTCATCTATCTTGAAGGGGGAACCAGATGGCGCTATGGTTGGCCCGCTAGATGGCGCTGCCATAGGTCAAACGGATATCAACTGCGTTTTTTTTTTTTTATATGAACCCCCATTTTTATTACATATTCGTGTAGTACGTAAAGGAATATGGATGTTTTAGTTGGACCACATTTTTCGCTTTGTGATAGATGGCGCTGTAATAGTCACGAACATATGTCTCACAATTTTAGACGAACAGTTGGTCACAGGCAGGTTTTTTAAATTAAAATACAGAACGTAGGTACGTCTGAACATTTTATTTCGGTTGTTCCAATGTGATAAATGTACTTTTGCGAACTTATCATTTCTGAGAACGCATGCTGTTACAGCGTGATTACCTGAAAATACCACATTAATGCAATAAACGCTCAAAATGATGTCCGTCAACCTCAATGCATTTGGCAATACGTATAACGACATTCCTCTCAACAGTGAGTAGTTCGCCTTCCGTAATGTTCGCACATGCATTGACAATGCGCTGACGCATGTTGTCAGGCGTTGTCGGTGGATCACTATAGCAAATATCCTTCAACTTTCTCCACAGAAAGAAATCCGGGGACGTCAGATACGGTGAACTTGCGGGCCATGATATGGTTCTTCGACGACCAATCCACCTATCATGAAATATGCTATTCAATACAGCTTCAACCGCACGCGAGCTATGTGCCGGACATCCATTATGTTGGAAGTACATCGCCATTCTGTCATGCAGTGAAACATCTTGTAGTAACACCGGTAGAACATTACGTAGGAAATTAGCATACATTGCACCATTTAGATTGCCATCGATAAAATGGGGGTCAATTATCCTTCCTCCCATAATGCCGCACCATCCATTAACCCGCCGAGGTCGCTGATGTTCCACTTGCCGCAGCCATCGTGGATTTTCCGTTGCCCAATAGTGCATAATATGCCAGTTTACGTTACCGCTGTTGGTGAATGACGCTTCGTCGCTAAATAGAACGCCTGCAAAAGATATGTCATCATCCCGTAATTTATATTGTGCCCAGTGGCAGAACTGTACACGACGTTCAAAGTCGTCCCCATGCATTTCCTGGTGCATATAAATATGGTACGACTGCAATCGATGTTGATATAGCATTCTCAACACCGACGTTTTTGAGATTCCCGATTCTTGCGCAATTTGTTTGCTACTGATGTGCGGATTAGCCGCGACAGCAGCTAAAACACCTACTTCCTGTTTCCTTAAATAACGTAATTATCCGGCGAACGGTCCGGACACTTGGATGATGTCGTCCAGGATACCGAGCAGCAATCATAGCACACGCCCGTTGGGCATTTTGATCACAATAGCCATACATCAACACGGTATAGACCTTTTCCGCAAATGGTAAACGGTCCATTTTAACACGGGTAATTTATCACGAAGCAAATACCGTCCGCACTGGCGGTATGTTAAGTGATACCACGTACTTATACGTTTGTGGCTATTACAGCGCCATCTATCTCAAAGCGATATTTCGTGAGATATTTGGCCCGGTCACGATCAATGGACCACCCTGTATAAGTACCTGTGGACATACTTCCGTCAGAACTGGCACTTTATAACGCACAGTGAGGAAGTTGGAGGTAAGACTTGTTACTCTTGGGTAGTGGAGATTATATGTCATGCTAATTTATTTGTGTCAATGGTCGGATACAGTTCCTGTTTATGAACCCACAGGCTGTGTTTTGTGAAACTTGCTACGGCTGTAAGAAGAGTACAGTGTATTACAGTCTACCGGTGCTTCTGGAACCTGCCTCTTGTTACAGACGAGCCATACTCTGTGTATCTACACAGAAAAGGGAAACAGGATTCTGAACGATGCGACTGTAGTGTTCATCTGGGTTCCCCAGTGCACATCAACTTCCAGTGTCTCACTTTTAAAGATATTGCACAAATACACTGACGGAAAAAAGTCCCAACACCAAGAAGGAATTGTGCGAGATGAACGAAAGCTGGTAGACGCGTTTCTACATCTGAAAGCTGACGCCTATTCAGATTTCGCTTCAGTAGCACAGGAATGGCGCAAGCAGCGTCAGGTTTACTTTAAACACGCGCTGTAACTGTCGTGGGCGTTAGCTACTTTTGAGATTGCATGCAGTGAGTTGATGTTAGTCAAGAATGTATATTTAAAACGTCGAAGATGCCATTATCAGCAGCTCGCTGAGTCTGATCTAGGTCGTGTAATAGGGCTACGAGAAGCTGGGTGCTCCTTCCGCTGTATTGAAAGGGGGCTTGGCAGGAACGTAGCCAACGTAGACCTTTGCTGGCAGCAGTAATCACAGAAAGTTACGGTCAGAAAAAGACCGGACTCCAGTCCGGCTTATGGCTGTGGTGCATTGCACTGCGTCTGCAACAGCAGTTCGAGCAGCAGTTGGCACCACAGGGACACAATGAACTGTTACAAATCGGTTATTTCAAGGACAAATCAGAGTCAGACCCCCTGTAGCGTACATTCCACTGTCCCGAAACCGCAACCGTCCGCAACTTCAGAGGACAGAGAGGGGGTCTTTTGTGTTTCCTGGTGAAAGCTGGATCTGCCTCGGCGCCAGTGATGGCCATGAATTGGTTAGGAGGCCAGTCGCGCGCCTGTAACAAACCTGTCTGCGGCCTACACGCACTGGAGCTACGGTCTGGGGCGCGATGTAGTATGACAGCAGGAGCACTCCCGTGGCTGTCCCAAACATCCTAACGGCAAATTTGTACGTCAGACTGTGCTGCCATTTATAACATTCTATGCGCCATTTTACTCATCAGATCTGGCAATCTGTCGCAGAAGAACTCCTGGATATCAGCCACTGAAAAAAAAAAAAACTATAAAATTATTTTTTAAATAATTAATCCCGTATATTGTTTCCACTGAACATTTATTACAATTTCAAAGTAATTGTAATTAAAAGCATCTTGACAAAATCTGAAATAAGTTGTAACATACTTACAATATTGAAATAAATCTTACTCAACAAGCAACATGCTTTCTGTCCAACATCACACAAAGTACTGATTCCCTTTGCCAACATGGCTATAACTATTTATACTTTTTTAACAATCCCGAACAATCCTCGGCATTGTTTAGAATCTTTTTTTGATTAATTAACAATTAAAATTGACATAAAAATTGAAAATACATATACAACTGTATGTTTATTTCACAACAGCTAGTACACTCCGATTTTAGTACCGGTACATGTCTGTTATTTTATTCGAGAATAACTTCTCGAATAAGAAATTACAATAATACATTTACATTTTTTATTAATTACTAGAGGTTCCCTTTATGGAAAATGTTCCCTTCATTTACAGAGCTTCTACACATTAGTGTAATTAAGATTCCATAATTATTTTCTTCGTAGCTTTTCCTCAAGTACATATTTCCATACACGTCTGTCAGAAATTACTGTTTATGGTTAAAATTTACGTGTTTAAATGGGTTTCACATTCATGAACAGCATTCCATGTGGTTTTTTCCAACAGGATAACGCTCGCCCCATACTGCTTCTGTAACCCACCATGCTCTACAGAGTGTCGACGTGTTACATTAACCTCCTCAGTTACCAGATCTCTCTGCGCCCGAGCGCATATGCGACATCATGGAATGACAACTCCAGCGTCATCAGTGATTCGCATTAACCGATCCCTTATTGACCGACTAAGTGCAACAGGCATGAACTCCCCCACATGCTTGTATTCAACATTCTGGCGCTTCACCGGATATTAATGTATCAGCATTTCACAAATGGCTCTGAACACTATGGGACTTAACTGCTGTTGTCATCAGTCCCCTAGAACTTAGAACTACTTAACCCTAACTAACCTAAGAACATCACACATATCCATGCCCGAGGCAGGATTCGAACCTGCGACCGTAGCAGTCGCGCGGTTCCAGACTGTAGCGCCTAGAACCGGTCGACCACTCCGGCCGGCAGCAGAATTTCACATTTGCAACGGCTTTTCTCGTGCTTACATTAACCTGTGATTCTACAACGTTAATCACATAAATTTGTTGCCTAGACAAACATATGCCCGAAATTTCATTACTCTACGTTAATTATTTCTTGGTGTTGCGATTTTTCTCCGTCAGTGTATGTAGAAGACGACTTGGCATGCAGGACGTAATGCAGTTTCTTAACGATGCTGATACCTTGCAAACTAACTGATCCAATTTCTAATACGGCAATGAAACAGTATTTGGGATTATGATTGTTGGAAACGAACAAGACATAACCAGTAGGAGGTCTGTGGTTTGGCCACCTGCTGGCCGTAATGAATAGGACGCAAGATGGAGTAGGAGGAATGTTTGAGAGCTGGAGACTCCATACCGTGTTGAATAACAAGGTCTTGCAGTCTATGTATGTTATTCGGCAGGGTTTACCGTCGGATTCAGACTAGCCTACTTTTGGTATGGCCATCGCCTACGATCTGAATGCCCCGTTTAGCACGACGGTCTTCTCTCCTCCCTCTAAAACACTCTAAGATGATGTAGAATTAAGACAACGTTCTTAATACTGATGTAGTACTAGCGGTAGTTAGAATGCTAGTATTATCAAACAGCTGGCGTTTTTTGAGGTAGTAAATACGTTTTCAGAATACAAGGCATGGTAGTAGTTGGCCCACTTTACCCCGGTTGGGACGGGAACGCCCTGGAAGCGGCTAGTCGACCTCCGTAGAATGCATAACTACAAGAAAAAAAAATTGCAGGAAGAACTTTATAGACAACTATTTTTGTTGTAAATGAAGTAGAATTGTGTATTAGCAGTATTACTGTACATTACTGTAACCATTAGGTAAGCAATGGACCTTTTGTAATATTAAATGTAATAATAATATCGAAGTATGGAGTACACCCCATGTGAATTTGCCATTTATTGCGGGCCGCTTTGACGATGTTACAATTTGAGTGTCCGGCAGTGTATAGCGAACCGACAGCGTATAACGAATTGATTAGAAGTATTGAGAGTGCGGTGAAACTAACCGTGGCATTCAAAGGCCAATTTATTAATTAAACTGTAGTGTGTAGCTTTCAAGTAGTCATTACCAGTGTATAGGAAGCACGCGACAAGGACAGAATAAAATGCTGAGACGTTTAATTTACTTCAGTGACTGACTAGCTAGCTGCTCCGTGTGCCGCCGTCCCACGCTCTTTGTGATGTATTTACTCGTGGCTTTCGCGCAGCTGTACTGCGCACGCGCAGGGCTGCCGCGCAGTCAGCATACAGAAGCTCGCAAGACTTCTACAGCGCAGGCGGGCGCAGGCCAAAGCACGCCACGTCGTCTTTCTCACGTTGTTTTTCTCCACGCACACAAGTAAGTTTCCAAATGGATTTACCAGCACTAATTGGACAGTACTTTCAAGCAGTCACTGTAAACCTTTCTGCATACACGACGGTTGCTTTACTTAAAACTCTTAATATAATGTACAATACACGATCTGTCTGTTATTATGTTAAGGAATTTCCAGGGATGATGGAGAAGGGTAAATGTATCGATTTGAGGTAAGGGATCCTTTCCTGGTCCGGTAACGACCGAGGCAATAGTTATAAGCGAAAATCTTCTGATACCTTTGACAGTGGGACACATGAGGTGACACTGATCAGGAAAAAAACTGTCAACAAACACAGGCTCTAAAGTGCATACGTTAAGAGCTGTGAGAATTTATTCATCTTCGATTCTGCGAAACACTTCTCTTCTACTGAGAAAGTGTCCATAGTTCTTAAGGGGAGGTTTACTATCTTTTGGTTCAAAAAATCGATTTTTTTAAGTAGCTTTTTTGGATCCATAAAAGTGTTTAGAATCCATCCCTAAAACGATTTTTCCGAATACGGAACGGAAATGTGTGTTATTCGCGGTTGAACAAAAAAATGCACCTGCCTCAAATCGGCCTTTTTCACGCACCAGTTTTTTTCGGGAATTTTGACTTTGCAGCCGCGAAAAATTATTCTATGTGCTTGGCCATGACTAAAACTGATAAAATGATCAAGAAGCTTACGACGTACTAAGGCTTGGCAATCCGACGGCATTCCAATTCGGTGGAACAGATGAAGATGGCGATTTGGGCAACGTATTTCCACAAGTGTTCGATGGATGACCACCCACAACACCAAAATTGTCCGGCTGGGGAAACTAGTTGGTGCAAGTGGCGCATTGCAGAGGCTACCGGATATCTGGACGAATATCAACACGACCAGCTGCTCTCTAAAGAAGTTCAAAAAGTGGTTCATCCCATCTACGAGGCCCTTTCAGAGGACGAGTTATTGCACCGGTGCTTGGTAGGAAACACACAAAATTCAAATGAAAGTTTGAACGCGTGTGTTTGGAAGTTAGCCCACAAGCATTTGCATTCTGGTGGGAAGACTGTTGAGATTGCGACGTTCCTGGCAGTGAGCAGTTTCAACGAAGGGTATTCAGCAATTTTGAAGACCATGACAATGATGGACGTCACCCTGGGACTCTATTCGACGCAGTTCTCCAAGCATTCGGACAACCACGGGATTCAAGCGGCCGAAAATCGCTTGTCACCGGCCGTACCAGCACTCTGGAGCAGCGCAGGATGGCCCAGGTCGAGCAGAACGCCCTGTACGAGGAAGAGGAAGGACTAATTTATGGACCCGGAATAGCAGATTGAACGTAAGTTGCATAATATTGCATTTATATGTAGTCAAAACTTCAAACGCATTTTTCTCGAAATGACTTTTTCTAACGCGCGATATGGCAACTTCAAATCTACTGAACCGATTGTCGTGATTCTTTGTTTCCGTCGAAGCTAACTAAATTGTCTAGGTGTTGTACCACTTTTATTCCGATCCATCAACTATAAATATTTTAACTTGGCCGCCCTATTTTTTTCAAACGGCCGCCATTTTGTTTCCTATGGTCCAAATAACTTAAGCGAGGTACAACTCCTAAAGAATCTTACATACTTCTCTAACGTCAACTCAGTTTTGATTTCAGAAGAGCCAGCTGACCTGTGACATACCGCGATTGGAGGTTTACATAGAATTTTTTTTTCATTCCGATTGCACTTCCGCGTTTGCTCTTCGACATTTCCGGTCGAAAAAATTTCAGTTTGTAGAGTAAATGTCAATAAACATTTTGATTAAATTTGAAATTGATATATATAGCACATCCAGAGAAAATATTCTCGAAGAACATGCTTTTTTCGGGCCTAAGATAGTAAACCTCCCCTTAAGGTACAGATTTTAGAGCCCATATTTACCGGACTCTTTCTCTTGATTCTAAGTACCTCCTCCAAAAATATAGAAACCAAAGAGCTTTCAGTACAAGAGAACTATTTCATAGTACCGAAGATGAACTAATGCCTATAGACCTTAAAGGGGCCCTCAGCCGTTCAATATTCAACATGTCGAACCAGGAGAAAGCGTATGCCATAATTATGGCTGAAAAAAACGAAAACAATGAAATAGACGAAATTGCTTCATGAGTTCTTAAAGAAAAGGAGTGGCTTTTCACATGGGAATCTGTTGACGGAAATTCGAACCACTGATCCGGAAGATTTCTTAAACTATACGACAAATTACTTGCGATGATGTGGGAAAAAGTCGAAAACAAAGCTCGCTGACTGTCCAGCAGTAGATTCGAACGCATTTGAACATGGACGTAGTGCAAAGGACAAACATATAAACGCAAAGATCTAAAGGTGACATTCACACTCGAATGTGTTACTCGTGTTGTCCACATGACGAGGTAATTTCAACCGGAAGACTCTTTATCTCCTGTACAAGAGAAATTTTCCACAAGGTGATAAAGTAATAAGTATTATCATCATCAACATCTTGGATTAGACCCGCTGGCCTCTTCAGATGCAGAACTGGTCACGCCATCGTTTAAAAGGATGGCCAATATTTAATTTTTCTCTGAGATTTTGGTGTACGGTATTTTTAGACACACCACGGCCTTCGACAAGTTGAACATGATTCTTCCACTTTATTCTGCATTTCTTTGTAAGATCTACAAATGACTACAAATTTAATTCGTGTAATATCAAATCTCATTTCAGGCGATTCCGTTTGTCTTATTAGGTCAGAAGTTACAGTCTAGCTTTAGCACTTAGACATCAGTTATCGAAGGGCTATAACACTGTGTACTCTGAATGAAGTTTGCTGCCGAACAGTACGTTTTAATGCCCGTAGCGTTGCTCCGTCGAAACGCTTAAATCTTAGAAACTTCATTACAACTTAGTCCGATTTCCTATAGGTATGTGAGCTGTGCTTCTTCTTCTTCCTCTTCTTTTACTTACAAGGAGACTGCACGGTAATCGGATTTTTGTAATTTTTTTTATATGCATGGTACGTGAAATTTAGAACTCAAACATCAGTATCCCAAAGCAGTTGCAACTCTAAAAGATTCTTGAGGAAACAGACTTCGAAAATTCTCGGTATTCTTTACTATCTTAAAATAAGGACGCACTCAAACTGGGGAACAATCAAGAATGGGGTGCCGCAAGGTTCGGTCTTGGGTCCTCTGCTGTTCTTAATATATATTAATGACTTGCCATTCTATATTCACGAAGATGCAAAGCTGTCAATTGTCACCAACTTCTTCTCATTTAATATTTCGCAAAAGTCAATTCTTAAGATGGGAAAGAAATATTTAGATACAGATACCGGAGACTGAACTGGACCAAGTGAACTAACGGAACAGTTTCAGTCTTCCGATCCGATGCAGTTCGCAAAGTTCGCTGTCAGGGGATCAGAGTTACAGATCAGGTCATGGGAGTGGAGTTTACTCAGTATCAAACAAGGGGAAATTCGTTCATGCACGTTCCTACCTCCAATAGGTAGGGGAAGTGAAGAATAAAATAACTAGAGTTATATAAAAGAAAGGCCGCTCCGAAAGGTTCCTTTCCCAGAAGAGTTCATTTGAACTAGTTCGTCCATGAAGTACATGTCCCTAATTGACTGCACTCTGTGGTGGTGGTGGTTGTTGGGATGTTTAAGGGGGACTAAACAGCTAAGGTCATCAGTCCCACTGCACTCTGTCCTCGCCTGTCGTCAGTGTTATTGCCATTCCGATATTTGCTTTTTATTGTGTGCCAGAAAGTAGCTATTAATTCCGTTTTTCGTCCATATTTCTGAATAGGCTTTTCGTTAGTAGTGGACTTTGTGCCAAGATCAGAATCCCGAAAAGCTCAGTGCATAGGAATGGAAGAAACCATTTGATATAAACTGGTCCTCAAGATAAACTCAGTGCGATATTCAACGTCTGAAAGGATGATTCATATTATGAAACTAGTCAATTAAAAAAATTCAAAGAAATTTAACGAACAGTGACAGATATTTTTCACAAAAAAAGAAAAAAGGAAAAAAAATCTTCCGACTATACTCCGTTTATCACAAGAATAAACCTGATGCAAACAAACACAAACGCGATGATTGGCCAGTTCTCGTACACTGGTGTTGTTCCACCCTTGGAAGTAGATCCAACCTATGTATTAGAAATCTTATTACTTTGTCACTGTGTATGAAACTTTAATGCATTCTGTTGTATTAACAGCCATCAACGTTTTTCTTAATCGTACTTTAGCTACGTAATTTTTATTTAAAGAATCGTGTACAGTCAGTCTCCGTAAACGTTCCTGTGCTCTGTCTCGCTCTTCATACTTACCGTGAAAATGGATGGACACTGCTTCCTGCTTCGTAGTGAAACACGCGCGCGGAACATCATTAATGACTAGAAACAAGTTGTTCTTAATGTTTTCACAAGATTACAGAGAAAAAACAGCTTTGACATTTTTTGAGAAACAGATTCGATTATGCGTGGCGCAATCAGTAGTGTCATAGTTTATAAACGGCAGTGGTGGGAGGCGGCTGTTCGGAACTCGTACGAAAATTTAATTTTTTTTTTGTTCGGTTTGAATACGTAAATCATTCAAATATGAAATTCATCAAATATATGGTAATTAACCCATACTTAACCATCGTTTTTCAAGAAAAATGCACATCTTCTAGTTTCTAATAGCATATCGCACGCAACATTCTGGTTTTCATTAAAAGTACATATTCTTCATAATCGATCTTTTATAAAAGACTGTTAAAGTTAAAAAATCATCACACAACTAAATTGTTTAGAGAAAAAAGAAAAATTTAATACTCTTTGTTTGAATATGCCCATTGTTTTGTAGGCCAGATGTGATCTCATACGAGCCATAGAGATAAGCATCGTAGAAACATGGAAAGCAATAATTTTCACGGCTCCGAGCACACTGTACACATGCTATATTTTTATGGTTGTCACCTTAACACTGCAGTCTGAACCAAACAGAATTGATCTGGAGCCATGTTAAGGAATCTGTCGCGAGGAATAACAAGACATTTAAGTTGCCAAACGTACTGGAACTAATGCACGAGGCTTTGTGACGCGTCACTGCCGAACGATGGTGAAATGCAAAAGAGCCCGTCATAAAAAAAGGAGGAGGAAATGTGGACTTTTGGTGGCTTGCGGATCTGTTGCTGATCGCCTCTTTATCACGTAGCAGTACTGATACATATTCCTCTGAGTCCGATATGGAAGGAGTTCAGATTACCAGACGACTGACTGTAATACCTTTAGTGGCTTCAATATTTAACAATGCGGTAAAATCCAGTCAGTGCGCTTTTGAGCCGCACATAGCTCATGCAGAAAAATTACCAGTGTTAAAGTCGGGAATTCTTATCACTCTTGCTTTTAATTGCAATACTATGTTATCTAAGATCGAGAGCGTTTTGTTTTCTGTCCGATCATAGAAGAAGCGTATCGCCTGAGTTTTACCATATGTTACTTCCTTCTGTTTCAAAATTAAATGACATTAAAAGCTACATTGTTCTCGTCTCTTTTTACGTCTTTAGTGCAACTGTTCACATGACTGCAGGTTAGCTGGATAACTTACCCGGCCAGTGCTTTGCAAGTTAAATGCGCCGGTAAACCTGTTGCCCCGTATTATCGCTGTGTCGTAACCCACAGCATAAAACGTATCATTATCGTACTTGACTGTACTCGAGACAGCTTGCCTTCTGCTCCACATAAAACAAAATCCTATGAGGTTCCAGCAAAAGCGGAAGAGTACATAGTGTAAAGTTTACATACATTAGGTTTATTCTTATGATGAATTGAGTATATTGACCGTTATGTTCAAACAGCAAGTGATACGCAACTACACATTGGATGCGCTGCGCCATGCCGCACACAAACGCACGGCGCAGAGCAGCGCAGAACAACACAGAATGGAGCACAGTTGAACAAACAGTTCGTTTTGCCTTCCATACGAGCAGCACCCCCCCCCCCCCCCCCCCCCAATCATGAACCATGAACCTTGCCGTTGGTGAGGAGGCTTGCGTGTCTCAACGATCGATACAGATAGCCGTACCGTAGGGGTATCTATTGAGAGGCCAGACAAACGGGTGGTTCCTGAAGAAGGGCAGCAGCCTTTTCAGTAGCTGCAGGAGCAACAGTCTGGACGATTGACTGATCTGGCCTCGTAACACTAACCAAAACGGCCTTGCTGTGCTGGTACTGCGAACGGCTGAAAGCAAGGGGAAACTACAGCCATAATTTTTTCCGAGCGCATACAGCTTTACTGTATGATTAAATGATGGCGTCCTCTTGAGTAAAATATTCCGGAGGTAAAATAGTCCCCCATTCGGATCTACAGGCGGGAACTACTCAGGAGGACGTCTTATCAAGAGAAAGAAAACTGGCGTTCTACAGATCGGAGCGTGGAATGTCAGATCCCTTAATCGGGCAGGTAGGTTAGAAAATTTAAAAAGGGAAATCGATAGGTTAAAGTTAGATATAGTGGGAATTAATGAAGTTCGGTGGCAGTAGGAACAAGACTTTTGGTCAGGTGAATACAGGGTTATAAATACAAAATCAAATAGGGACAATGCAGGAGTAGGTTTAATAATGAATAAAAAATAGGAGTACGGTTAAGCTACTACAAACAGCATAGTGAACACATTATTGTGGCCAAGATAGACACGAAGCCCACGCCTACTACAGTAGTACAAGTTTATATGCCAACTAGCTCTGCAGATGATGAAGAAATTGATGAAATGTATGATGAGATAAAAGAAATTAATCAGGCAGTGAAGGGAGACGAAAATTTAATAGTCATGGGTGACTGGAATTCGACAGTAGGAAAAGGAAGAGAAAGAAACGTAGTAGGAGCATATGGATTGGGGCTAAGAAATGAAAGAGGAAGCCGTCTGGTAGAATTTTGCACAGAGCATAAATTAATCATAGCTCACACTTGGTTCAAGAATCATGAAAGAAGGTTGTATACATGGAAGAACCCTGGAGATACTAAAATGTATCAGATAGATTATATAATGGTAAGACAGAGATTTAGGAACCAGATTTTAAATTGTAAGACATTTCCAGGGGCAGATATGGACTCTGACCACAATCTATTGATTATGAACTGTAGATTAAAACTGAAGAAACTGCAAAAAGGTGGGAATTTAAGGAGATGGCACCTGGATAAACTGAAAGAACCAGAGGTTGTACAGAGTTTCAGGGAGAGCATAAGGGAACAATTGACAGGAATGGGGGAAAGGAATACAGTAGAAGAAGAATGGGTAGCTTTGAGGAATGAAATAGTGAAGGCAGCAGAGGATCAAGTAGGTAAAAATACGAGAGCTGGTAGTATTCCTTGAGATTCTGAATTAAATCGATGAAAGGAGAAAATACAAAAATGCAGTAAGTGAAGCAGGCAAAAAGGAATACAAACGTCTCAAAAATGAGATCGACAGGAAGTGCAAAATGGCTAAGCAGGGATGGCTAGAGGACAAATGTAAGGATGTAGAGGCTTATCTCACTAGGGGTAAGATAGATACTGCCTACAGGAAAATTAAAGAGACCTTTGGAGAAAAGAGAACCACTTGCATGAATATCAAGAACTCAGATGGAAACCCAGTTCTAAGCAGAGAAGGGAAAGCAGAAAGGTGGAAGGAGTATATAGAGGGTGTATACAGGAACGATGTTCTTGAGTACAATATTACGGAAATGGAAGAGGAGGTAGATCAAGATGAAATGGGAGATATGATACTGCGTGAAGAGTTTGACAGAGCACTGAAAGAACTGAGTCGAAATAAGGCCCCAGGAGTAGACAACATTCCATTAGAACTGCTGACGGTCTTGGGAGAGCCAGTCATGACAAAACTCTACCATCTTGTGAGCAAGATGTATGAGACAGGCGAAATACCCTCAGACTTCAAGAAGAATATAATAATTCCAATCCCAAAGAAAGCAGGTGTTGGCAGATGTGAAAAAACCGAACTATCAGTTTAATAAGCCACAGCTGCAAAATACTAACGCGAATTCTTTACAGACGAATGGAAAAACTGGTAGAAGCTGACCTCGGGGAAGATCAATTTGGATTCCGTAGAAATGTTGGAACACGTGAGGCAATACTGACCCTACGACTTATCTTAGAAGAAAGATTAAGAAAAGGCAAACCTACGTTTCTAGCATTTGTAGACTTAGAGAAAGCTTTTGACAATGTTGACTGGAATACTCTCTTCAAAATTATGAAGGTGGCAGGGGTAAAATACAGGGAGCAAAAGGCTATTTACAATTTGTACAGAAAGCAGATGGCAGTTATAAGAGTCGAGGGACATGAAAGGGGAGCAGTGGTTGGGAAGGGAGTGACACGGGGTTGTAGCCTCTCCCCGATCTTATTCAATCTGTATATTGAGCAAGCAGTAAAGGAAACAAAAGAAAAGTTCGGAGTAGGTATTAAAATCCATGGAGAAAAAATAAAAACTTTGAGGTTCGCCGATGACGTTGTAATTCTGTCAGAGACAGCAAAGTATTTGGAAGAGCAGTTGAACGGAATGGACAGTGTTTTGAAAGGAGGATGCAAGATGAAAATCAACAGAAGCAAAACGAGGATAATGGAAGGTAGTAGAATTAACTCGGGTGATGCTGAGGGAATTAGATTACGAAATGAGACACTTAAAGTAGTAAAGGAGTTTTGCTATTTGGGGAGCGAAATAACTGATGATGGTCGAAGTAGAGAGGATATAAAATGTAGACTGGCAATGGCAAGGAAAGCGTTTCTGAAGAAGATAAATTTGTTAACATCGAGTATTGATTTAAGTGTCAGGAAGTCGTTTCTGAAAGTATTTGTATGGAGTGCAGCCATGTATGGAAGTGAAACATGGACGATAAATAGTTTAGACAAGAAGAGAATAGAAGCTTTCGAAATGTGGTGCTACAGAAGAATGCTGAAGATTAGATGGGAGATCACATAACTAATGAGGAGGTATTGAATAGAATTGGGGAGAAGAGGAGTTTGTGGCACAACTTGACTAGAAGAAGGGAGCGGTTGGTAGGACATGTTCTGAGGCATCAAGGGATCACCAATTTCGCATCAAGGAATCACCAATTTCGTACTGGAAGGCAGCGTGGAGGGTAAAAATCGTAGAGGGAGACCAAGAGATGAATACACTAAGCTGATTCAGAATGATGTAGGCTGCAGTAGGTACTGGGAGATGAAGAAGCTAGCACAGGATAGAGTAGCATGGAGAGCTGCATCAAACCAGTCTCAGGACTGACGACCACAACAACAACAACACCAGCAGCACGACGCCGAACTTACACTGAAGCGTCAGAGGAACTGCGTGTTTAAATACAGAGATGTATAAACAGGCAGAACACGGCGCTGCGGTCGGCAACGCCTATGTAAGACAACAAGTGCCTGGCGCAGTTGTTAGATCGGTTACTGCTGCAACAATGGCAGGTTATTAACAATTAAGTGAGTTTGAACGTGGTGTTGTAGTCGGCGCACGAGCAATGAGGCACAGCATCTCCGAGGTAGCGGTGAAGTGGGGATTTTCCTGTACGACCATTTCATGAGTGTACCGTGAATATCAGGTAAATGATCCTGCCAGAACGGGACCAAAGAGGACTGAAGAGAATCGATCAGCGTGACAGAAGTGCAACCCTTCCGCAAATTGTTGCCATTTTCAATGCTGGGCCATCAACAAGTGTTACGTGCGAACCATTCAACGAAACATCATCGATATGGCCCACTCGTATACCCTTGATGACTGCATGACACAAAGCTTTACGCCTCACCTGGACCCGTCAGCACCGACACTAGACCGTTGATGACTGGAAGGATGATGCCTGGTCGGATGAGTCTCGTTTCAAATTGTATCGAGTGGATGGACGTGTGCGGGTATGGACACAACCTCATCAATCCATCGACGCTGTATGTCAGCGGGAGAGTGTTCAAGCTGGTGGAGGCTCTGTAATGGCGTGGGGCGTGTGCAGTTGGAGTGATATAGGACCCCTGATAGCTCTAGATACGACTCTGACAGGGGACATGTACGTAAGCATCCTGTCTGATCATCTGCATCCATTTACGTTCATTGTGCATGCCAACGGACTCGGGCAATTCCAGCAGGACAATGCGACACGCAACACGTCCAGAATTGCTGCAGAGGAACGCGCTTCTGAATTCAAACACTTCCGCTGGCCACCAAACTCCCCAGACACGAACATTATTGAGCATGTCTGGGAAGCCTTGCAACGTGCTGTTCAGAAGAGATCTTCGCCCCCTCGTACTCTTACGGATTCAGGGACACTCCTGCAGGATTCGAGATGTGAGTTCCCTCCATCACTACTTCAGACTTTAATCGAGTCCATGCCACGTCATGTTGTGGGACTCCTGCCTGCTCGCGGGTGCCCTGCGTGATATCAGGCAGGTGTACCAGTTTCTTTGGCTCTACAGAGTATTTTGTAGCTTTTAGGCTGCGTTCACCGACAACAGGCAGCAGAGTCCGTCGCCAGAGGTCGCCCGTTAACATCGGCCGACATTTTGGTCGCGTTGCCTCCGATCTCCTTCGTCAGTTTGCATCTGGCTCAAGTAGGTTAGGTCGCTATGTATGAAGTAGGTTAAATTTTAACCTGCATGTGTAGGATGGATGCCACAACAGCTTTGCGCTTAGAGATGAGTGCTGCAGTTCTATAAAAAAGACGCCGAATGTAAGTAAATAAGCTGTATCTGTCTCGAAAAGAACGTGGCGAGTACTGTACACTCTGTTTCCAACTACGGGAATTACCAGACAGGTTTTACGAATATATGAGATGAAGGGAAAAAGCGCCATGCAAAAATGTTAGAAACGGTTTGGGACACCACTTTCCTTCTCTCACCAACGATTAGCGTCAGAAGGTGACACTACTTTCGAATTTAAAATCCCGTTCTTGATGTTCTTCATCTTTATACGTGTATATTATGAAAATATATAGTTTCGTTGATAAGCCGCAGACAGCCGCGGTGGCCCAGCGGTTCTAGGCGCTTCAGTCCGGAACCGCGCGACTGCTACGGTCGCAAGTTCAAATCCTGCCTCGGGCACGGATGTGTGTGATGTCCTTAGGTTGGTTAGGTTTAAGTAGTTCTAAGTTCTAGGGGAGTGATGACCTCAGATGTTAAGTCCCTTAGTGCTCACAGCCATTTGAACCATTTGATAAGCCGTATTAAGGATCTCTCCAAAACACTTTGTTCCAAGTATGGTTTATTTTGCTACAGTGGTGGGATGTGAACTTCGGTATTTTGACAATGAGGTTATGAGCACGTAATGGTTAACTTACGTAGTAATGCAGATACTGTTTTTGTTATATGATGCAAGGATATAATTTATCTGTGAGTAAGCGACTATTATTTAATTAATGAAAGGCGGATTTATGGTTTCACAGCAGCTTAATTTATTAAAAAAATGGTGAAAATTATTGCAGTACTGGCAGAATATTCAGATAATCAGAGTCTAGTACTGGAAATTTTAATGCTCTTTAAACAATTACTAGTGGCAGTATTATTTCAGAGTAAGTGTAAATTTTCATAAATGAAATCATGTATACCACAGTGCCTTTTCAGTGCACTTGCGCAAAGCGTAGCGTCAAATTCATTAGAGAATAGATTTAACAATTCGTAGTATTTGTGGTGCAGGTGTGAAGATATCAAAAACTTTGAAACTGTCCATTTCAGAACGTGGTGTAGCAAGGTATAGGTTTGAATACTGACGTGTCGCCTCTACTTGAGCCAGAAGTGCATCTTTAATGTCAGTATTGGATTTTTTAACTGAGCTCGAATCACACCTCTACAAGTACTCGAAATTAGCTTTCGTTATTCGAAAGTGATTCACATATGAGTCTTCGGCTTTACACGCTCAAGATAATTGGCGGTGACCCTGAAAAGCAAGAATACAAACACTAAGTTTTACTGAATTTATTTGAAGTTGTGCCTACCACGTTAATTAACCTTCAGTGGCTGTCATTTAGCATACGTGTGAAAGTTAAACAAAGTTTAGAATAAGATTATATGGACACGTAAAGCACTGGAAAGTGGACACACACACAACACCCCATTGGCAAATCACTACATATAACAGAATCACCACCCTACTGGCATACAAACGGCAGCAAGCACTAATAATGATTTGTAGACAGCTATGTCCACCTATCACAACACAAAAAAGACCCACTACAGTAACTTCAGGCATAAGATACGTCATCTTTCTCACTCGAATGCATTGATTTCTTGAGGTTGTAATTTACATCTAAAATATTCGACAAAAATTTTACCTGGCTATTGTTTCCAACAAACGTGCGATTTCAGTCCACATTTCCGAACTACATCCCGAGTACCGTAATATGTTTTTATCCTCAGGATGCCACAAATTCACTCACTCTTGGATTAAACTAACCAGTTTTTCATAGCTCATGTGTGAGAAGGACGGTCGATTTGATCGGAGAAAACAAACTGATCTGAACTTCACCGATTGTCGTCCGAAGCCTACACGTTCGGCTGATGAGATCGGCTACAGTGTGACCGCACTCATACTGGCGTACTGACTGGAAATATCGGCCGTCTTCGGCCAATGTCGGTCGTCGGCTGAATCCTCCCGTGGTGCTGCCGGTGTGGACGCGGCTTTATATGCATTCTTTTCACTTGACCCGAACATTAATCGAAATAGAATTATCGGTGACGGGTGCAGAGACAGAGTTTCAATGAATTTAATTTATTTAAATATCAGTTTAATATGTAGCAGCGGTTATTAATATCTTAAATCCATCGAAAAATCCATATTAAATGACAGAAGGACGAAGAATTCATAGTGATATAAATACGAAAATTTTGATTGTAATTAATTTTTAGCAAAAGTCTGTAATTTTCATTCATCTCTGATTGAACAAAACACGTTATTTGCCTAAGAAAAAGTTGACAACTCTAGTTATGGTTCATGTACAACCGAAAAGGCGAAAAAGTATGTAAGTGATATCTCTCAAACCCATGAACAGTGTGGAGACCCTCATGTATACAGCTGAAGTGGCCACAGAGACTAGCTTCATTCAACTGTTTCACTCTGCTGAAAAAAAAAAAAAAAAAAAAAAACCAACTGAACGAATAACATCAACTGGTCAGTCGGTTTTAAAACTAGTTGGTTGTCCCGTCATAATGTTCGCTGTTCTGTCCAAACACCTCAGTTGGCCGTCATTTGCCTAGCGCTTTTAACTTCCACATCTGTTTATGAACTTTAATGAGTGTTTATTTTATATGGAATAAGTCCTGTTACTACCTCTAAGTATTGAC
This sequence comes from Schistocerca piceifrons, assembly GCF_021461385.2. Taxonomy (NCBI): domain Eukaryota; kingdom Metazoa; phylum Arthropoda; class Insecta; order Orthoptera; family Acrididae; genus Schistocerca; species Schistocerca piceifrons. The sequence continues at coordinate 567,041,569 of NC_060143.1, forward strand.
TTAAAATCTGGAACAGTTATTATTAAATGTGTGACGTTACAGAAGGCAGAGCGCAATGAACGATTGATTTAGTTGAAATGAAATGTGCGTGTGGCTAGGATTGCACGTCGGATAAAGCTGTCGCCTGGTGCAGTTCTTTTGAGTAGACGTCAGTTCGGCGACTTGTGTGTCGATGAGGATGAAGTGATGATGAACAAATACACAGCCAGTCCCCGACCCGAGGAAAGTCTCCGCCCCGGCCGGGAATAGGCCCGCGCCTCTCGCATGGCATTCTCCTGCAGTGACAGCTCATCTATTAGTTTATCAACAGCCGTTTGTCGTACGAGAGACGATGCATGTCTGTCGCATCAATATAAAACTACCCTACAACGATTCATTGTAGCCTGTGACTTCGTTGCGTGAGTAAACATCAGCTGTGTCGAAAGTTAGAGGGAAAAATTGCGTATCCGACATTCATATCAAATCAGACTCTTTTAGGGACTCGCGGGGGCGTCACTCTTTTATTTATATCACATCTAACCAGAATAATTACTGCTTTTGATTTTGGGTGGGTGACGAGATTTAATCCTCAGCTGAGAACGTTCCCACAGTATCAAAAACAACTCTTATGGTAGCCAAAAAGTGGAGAACTTCCAAGTCTCTGCGTGAAAATGAGCAGGTCTTAGCCTCCAGAAACGATGCGTCCAAACTCGCTTGCATTATTTCGAACCGACAAAAGAGAGTAAGCAAACACCGCGTACCTATTGTCTTTCGTGTGCTATTTTGGAGAACAATGACGGGCGTCAGTAGTAGTTGTGTCTGCTCTCGCTGATAACGTCCCGTGACTTCGCTGCCGGGAGCTCACAAACAGTGGCCTTGATGTAAGCTCAGAGAAGTCGGTGCTTGGTAGAGAGACACGTGGTTGAACAGCAGGGAGAGCGGAACAACAGGTTTCAAGCTCAAGCGTAATAGGGGAATGTCCCCCTCCCCTTCGCCCCCTCCCCGCGCGTTCATGATTTGCGACGGTGGAACGTGAACGTATCTGTTTAGCCTCGACTTCCGTTAACTAGTTCCTCGAAGAGCACTGTCGCCACGGCTGAACGTTGACGCTTCGACCGGTCTCACAAAAAGTATTACGTTCGCTTTAGAAGTAAGTACGCACCGTCAGAAGACGCAGTTTTGCTTCGTGTTACTCGCGGCATATGCATAACCTCACATGGGAGTCACTACATCGGGCAGTTTCAAAGTGCAATTGTTAATTTGCATCATTTTACGTTTAATATCCGGAGTTGATTAACGTGTCGTTCGTGCTTCACAGCTTCGGTTGTTCTGCCTTCTCCTGCGTTATCTCGGAAACCAATCTATGAATAAATCGTAACTTTATCGTGTGACTTATTTTGGAAACCATGCAGGTGCAGAGGTCTGCTGTCTGTCATCTGTACACATTGTTGCCAGGTTCGATTTTTTTTTATGGAGCTTAGAAATTTCGGAAGATATAGGAAAAATTTCTGAAGTCTTTATATCTCTACCTGTCACTAGAGGAACGAAAATAAAACAATCTCTTCGAATCAATTTAATCTTAATACTTAATATTTTATGGTGAACATACCTACAATTAGCTGCAAGCACTTTCTTCTTAAATAAATACTCTAAAGTAACAAAAATCCCGTGTACAAAGAAATGCTAAGTTTTTTACTATCACAAAGTTATGTCAGAAATTATTAATGGATTACAATAGGATCCTTCGCAAAGAAATTGTAAACTTCTTAAAATAGAAAATTTAAAAAAATAGAGTTATACACGCAGTTCCTATAAACTTTTTTTTTTCAACAATCGCTGCATATTTGTGTGCTACAATTAAAAGAGTAAACTTTTGTTTCCCTGTCTTTTGACCCAGTTGCTTCTAACACCTTTTTATTTCCCATCTCATTTTCGTTTCCGTCTTTCTCATCTAACTCTGAATCACTGTCATATTTGCTTATATAATTTTAGTAAGATCTGAGGAGTCGTTGAAGCTGAAATCACTCTCTACTTCGTTTAGTATTGACTGCACATTCATCGAGTTTAGTCATTACAAGATGGTAACCCCATTCGTTGTAGGAAAGAGGAAAATACTTCGTTGGAAAAATCTCGTACTCGGTATGGTAGTGTCAGTCTGGTCCCAACTAAAAGAAAAGTTCGTGTGCTGTCACAAAGTAAACAAGAATAAGGATAATAAATTTGCTACAGGAATTGTTATAAAATCTAGTATATGTAAAATTTTCTTGGGGTGATGGTGTCCTATAACCGGAACAAGATGAGAGACAACGTCTTGCAGAGGTTCGCAGAAGAGCTTCTGTGAAGTTTGGAAGGTAGGAGACGAGGTACTGGCAGAATTGAGGCTCTGAGGATTGGTCGTGAGTCGTGCTCGGGTAGCTCAGCGGTGCCGGCACGGTAGCTCAGCGTGTAAAGGAGTAGAGAAATCAACGATCAACTTGAGCGGATGTGTTGTGACGTTCGCCCAGACCAAACGCAACGAACTATATCAAAAAATTGTCGGTAGAGCACTTGCAAAGGTCCCGAGTTCGAGTCTCGATCCGGCACACAGTTTTAATCTGCCAGGAAGTTTGATATCAATGCACACTCCGCTGCAGAGTGAAAACCTAATTCTGGAAACTTTCTTTATTTTTATCACACCTTTGTAAGAATTACATCTGCAACAGTTTAGTTGCACAACTAAGTGTATGTTACTCTAAACTTCGATGATACGTGCCATTTTGTGTGGTTTACGTGCTAAAAATTTGGATATGTCATCCTGGACATATGCGCTACAAGGTGTAACGCTCTCTTGTCACGGCCGCTCCGCGAAACGCTGTTCCTCATGAGGCAAAAACGAGTATATTAAAAGGTACCTGTAAGTGCATCTTAGCTGCTAAAATTTTCACAGTTCATTTCTTTCGTTATATTCTTCCCGTACAAAAAAAATCCAGGATGGGTTTCGACATGTCGCATTGGACCACTCTCCTGTGAGCCCTACAGTCAGTGTTGTTGTTGTTGTGGTCTTCAGTCCTGAGACTGGTTTGATGCAGCTCTCCATGCTACTCTATCCTGTGCAAGCTTTTTCATCTCCCAGTACCTACTGCAACCTACATCCTTCTGAATCTGCTTAGTGTATTCATCTCTTGGTCTCCCTCTACGATTTTTACCCTCCACGCTGCCCTCCAATACTAAATTGGTGATCCCTTGATGCCTCAGAACATGTCCTACCAACCGATCCCTTCTTCTGGTCAAGTTGTGCCACAAACTTCTCTTCTCCCCAATCCTATTCAATACTTCCTCATTAGTTATGTGATCTACCCATCTAATCTTCACCATTCTTCTGTAGCACCACATTTTGAAAGCTTCTATTCTCTTCTTGTCCAAACTAGTTATCGTCCATGTTTCACTTCCATACATGGCTACACTCCATACGAATACTTTCAGAAATGACTTCCTGACACTTAAATCAATACTGGATGTTAACAAATTTCTCTTCTTCAGAAATGCTTTCCTTGCCATTGCCAGCCTACATTTTATATCCTCTCTACTTCGACCATCATCAGTTATTTTGCTCCCCAAATAGCAAAACTCCTTTACTACTTTAAGTGCCTCATTTCCTAATCTAATTCCCTCAGCATCACCCGACTTAATTAGACTACATTCCATTATCCTTGTTTTGCTTTTGTTGATGTTCATCTTATATCCTCCTTTCAAGACACTGTCCATTCCATTCAACTGCTCTTCCAAGTCCTTTGCTGTCTCTGACAGAATTACAATGTCATCTGCGAACCTCAAAGTTTTTATTTCTTCTCCATGAATTTTAATACCTACTCCGAATTTTTCTTTTGTTTCCTTTACTGCTTGCTCAATATACAGATTGAACAACATCGGGGAGAGGCTACAACCCTGTCTTACTCCCTTCCCAACCACTGCTTCCCTTTCATGTCCCTCGACTCTTATAACCGCTATCTGGTTTCTGTACAAATTGTAAATAGTCTTTCGCTCCCTGTATTTTACCCCTGCCACCTTTAGAATTTGAAAGAGAGTATTCCAGTCAACATTGTCAAAAGCTTTCTCTAAGTCTACAAATGCTAGAAACGTAGGTTTGCTTTTCCTTAATCTTTCTTCTATAATAAGTCGTAAGGTCAGTATTGCCTCACGTGTTCCAGTGTTTCTACGGAATCCAAACTGATCTTCCCCGAGGTTGGCTTCTACTAGTTTTTCCATTCGTCTGTAAAGAATTCGTGTTAGTATTTTGCAGCTGTGACTTATTAAGCTGATAGTTCGGTAATTTTCACATCTGTCAACACCTGCTTTCTTTGGGATTGGAATTATTATATTCTTCTTGAAGTCTGAGGGTATTTCGCCTGTTTCATACATCTTGCTCACCAGATGGTAGAGTTTTGTCAGGACTGGCTCTCCCACTGCCGTCAGTAGTTCCAATGGAATATTGTCTACTCCGGGGGCCTTGTTTCGACTCAGGTCTTTCAGTGCTCTGTCAAACTCTTCACGCAGTATCATATCTCCCATTTCATCTTCATCTACATCCTCTTCCATTTCCATAATATTGTCCTCAAGTACATCGCCCTTGTATAGACCCTCTATATACTCCTTCCACCTTTCTGCCTTCCCTTCTTTGCTTAGAACTGGGTTTCCATCTGAGCTCTTGATATTCATACAAGTCGTTCTCTTATCTCCAAAGGTCTCTTTAATTTTCCTGTAGGCGGTATCTATCTTACCCCTAGTGAGATAGGCCTCTACATCCTTACATTTGTCCTCTAGCCATCCCTGCTTAGCCATTTTGCACTTCCTGTCGATCTCATTTTTGAGACGTTTGTATTCGTTTTTGCCTGTTTCACTTACTGCATTTTTATATTTTCTCCTTTCATCAATTAAATTCAATATTTCTTCTGTTACCCAAGGATTTCTACTAGCCCTCGTCTTTTTACCTACTTGATCCTCTGCTGCCTTCACTACTTCATCCCTCAATGCTACCCATTCTTCTTCTACTATATTTATTTCCCCCATTCCTGTCAATTGCTCCCTTATGCTCTCCCTGAATCTCTGTACAACCTCTGGTTCTTTTAGTTTATCCAGGTCCCATCTCCTTAAATTCCCACCTTTTTGCAGTTTCTTCAGTTTTAATCTACAGGTCATAACCAATAGATTGTGGTCAGAGTCCACATCTGCCCCTGGAAATGTCTTACAATTTAAAACCTGGTTCCTAAATCTCTGTCTTACCATTATATAATCTATCTGATACCTTTTAGTATCTCCAGGGTTCTTCCATGTATATAACCTTCTTTCATGATTCTTAAACCAAGTGTTAGTTATGATTATGTTGTGCTCTGTGCAAAATTCTACCAGGCGGCTTCCTCTTTCATTTCTGTCCCCCAATCCATATTCACCTACTATGTTTCCTTCTCTCCCTTTTCCTCCACTAGAATTCCAGTCACCCATGACTATTAAATTTTCGTCTCCCTTCACAATCTGAATAATTTCTTTTATTTCATCATACATTTCTTCAATTTCTTGAAGAAATTGAAGAAATTGAACAGTCAGTGTTACGAACATTAAAACCAAACAAGACAAAATTCCAGTCCACATGACCTCACTATACCAGAAGATATATTATTTTCACTCACCGATCTAGGTTTCTATTTCTCCCTCTCTACCATTCTTTTAAATGTCATTAGTGATCAGACGTAGAAATTCCATGCCAATAGGAAAGTGGAAACAGGGCACAAATCTCGTATTCTTTTGGAATGGAAAAGTCCTGTTATCGTTCTAGTGCTCAGTCTATTTCTTACATCTGCATCTACATCCATACTCCGCAAGCCACCTGACGGTGTGTGGCGGAGGGTACCCTGAGTACCTCTATCGGTTCTCCCTTCTATTCCAGTCTCGTATTGTTCGCGGAAAGAAGGATTGTCGGTATGCTTCTGTGTGGGCTCTAATCTCTCTGATTTTATCCTCATGGTCTCTTCGCGAGATATACGTAGGAGGGAGCAATATACTGCTTGACTTCTCAGTGAAGGTATGTTCTCGAAACTTCAACAAAAGCCCGTACCGAGCGACTGAGCGTCTCTCCTGCAGAGTCTTCCACTGGAGTTTATTTATCATCTCCGTAATGCTTTCGCGATTACTAAATGATCCTGTAACGAAGCGCGCTGCTCTCCGTTGGATCTTCTCTATCTCTTCTATCAACCCTATCTGGTACGGATCCCACACTGTTGAGCAGTATTCAAGCAGTGGGCGAACAAGCGTACTGTAACCTACTTCCTTTGTTTTCGGATTGCATTTCCTTAGGATTCTTCCAATGAATCTGAGTCTGGCATCTGCTTTACCGACGATCAACTTTATATGATCATTCCATTTTAAATCACTCCTAATGCGTACTCCCAGATAATTTATGGAATTAACTGCTTCCATTTGCTGACCTGCTATTTTGTAGCTAAATGATAAGGGATCTATCTTTCTATGTATTCGCAGCACATTACACTTGTCTACATTGAGATTCAATTGCCATTCCCTGCACCATGCGTCAATTCGCTGCAGATCCTCCTGCATTTCAGTACAATTTTCCATTGTTACAACCTCTCGATACACCACAGCATCATCTGCAAAAAGCCTCAGTGAACTTCCGATGTCATCCACCAGGTCATTTATGTATATTGTGAATAGCAACGGTCCTATGACACTCCCCTGCGGCACACCTGAAATCACTCTTTTTTCGGAAGACTTCTCTCCATTGAGAATGACATGCTGCGTTCTGTTATCTAGGAACTCCTCAATCCAATTACACAATTGGTCTGGTATTCCATATGCTCTTACTTTGTCCATTAAACGACTGTGGGGAACTGTATCGAACGCCTTGCGAAAGTCAAGAAACACGGCATCTACCTGTGAACCCGTGTCTATGGCCCTCTGAGTCTCGTGGACGAAATGCGCGAGCTGGGTTTCACACGACCGTATTTCTCGAAACCCATGCTGATTCCTACAGAGTAGATTTCTAGTCTCCAGAAAAGTCATTATACTCTAACATAATACGTGTTCCAAAATTCTACAACTGATCGACGTTAGAGATATAGGCCTATAGTTCTGCACATCTTTTCGACGTCCCTTCTTGAAAACGGGGATGACCTGTGCTCTTTTCCATTCCTTTGGAACGCTACGCTCTTCTAGAGACGTACGGTACACCGCTGCAAGAAGGGGGGCAAGTTCCTTCGCGTACTCTGTGTAAAATCGAACTGGTATCCCATCAGGTCCAGCGGCCTTTCCTCTTTTGAGCGATTTTAATTGTTTCTCTATCCCTCTGTCGTCTATTTCGATATCTACCATTTTGTCATCTGTGCGACAATCTAGAGAAGGAACTACAGTGCAGTCTTCCTCTGTGAAACAGCTTTGGAAAAAGACATTTAGTATTTCGGCCTTTAGTCTGTCATCCTCTGTTTCAGTACCATTTTGGTCACCGAGTGTCTGGACATTTTGTTTTGATCCACCTACCGCTTTGACATAAGACCAAAATTTCTTAGGATTTTCTGCCAAGTCAGTACATAGAACTTTACTTTCGAATTCATTGAACGCCTCTCGCATAGCCCTCCTCACACTACATTTCGCTTCGCGTAATTTTTGTTTGATTGCAAGGCTTTGGCTATGTTTATGTTTGCTGTGAAGTTCCCTTTGCTTCCGCAGCAGCTTTCTAACTCGGTTGTTGTACCACGGTGGCTCTTTTCCATCTCTTACGATCTTGCTTGGCACATACTCATCTAACGCATATTGTACGATGGTTTTGAACTTTGTCCACTGATCCTCAACACTATCTGTACTTGAGACAAAACTTTTGTGTTGAGCCGTCAGGTACTCTGTAATATGCTTTTTGTCACTTTTGCTAACAGAAAAATCTCCCTACCTTTTTCAATATTTCTATTTACTGCTGAAATCATCGATGCCGTAACCGATTTATGTCCGCTGATTCCCTGTTCTGCGTTAACTGTTTCAAATAGTTCGGGTCTGCTTGTCACCAGAAAGTCTAATATGTTATCGCCACGAGTCGGTTCTCTGTTTAACTGCTCAAGGTAGTTTTCAGATAAACCACTTAAAAAAATTTCACTGGATTCTTTGTCCCTGCCACCCGTTATGAACGTTTGAGTCTCCCAGTCTATATCCGGCAAATTAAAATCTCCTCCCAGAACTATAACTTATCTTGGTCTTCATTCTGTTTATTGTCGAAAATGTTCTTTCCACACCAGCCGACGAATGGGAACAGCGACATCATCGTGGCTGATAACTTGGAGAAAATAGGTGTCCCATCTCCCCGTTTCAGCTTACGAACAGCATTCCAGAATTCGGCTGGTTCTGCACTCTTCGATCTTGCCTCTTTATTTCTCAATAGCCTCCATTTTGTGTCAATTTATTGAATGTCATTTTTAAGTAAACTTGGAAACTTTGATGCAAGACAGGCAACAGTCGGAATTCTCTCGTCTCTAACGCAAATTGGGTCAAGTACCATAAAATCTTTTAGAACGTTATCACTGAAAGGAAACCGTTTGAATATCTGCTGAGCACTCACAATCAAAAAGTCTGAGCACTGAAGTTTAAAGTTCTTCAATTGGTCACAAGTCAGATGTGTATTTTTATCAATGTTCGACGAAACATTTGTTCCTAAATACAGTTCATCATGAGGTGAATGAGTGGGATGTCGCTACTGTACTTCTTTCAAGGGTGCTGATTTTATATAACTTTCTTTCATGTAACATTCTAACATCATTTTCAATGCTGCCTCAACCTCACGACAACATGGCGTGGATTTGGGGAGACTATGACTACACCTTAAGATTAAATGTGTTGAAGAAAGGTAACACAGAACCCAAAAAATTAAGAAAGGATGTATAGTATTATCATTTAATTTCTACAGAATTGCGTCACTTGCCAGGAGATTGTGGTTAGCAATAGCATCGATAAAAAGCGGTTTCAGAGAATGATAACTGCTCAAGAAGCCTGGATAGAACAGTGCTTAAAGAGAGCCAGCGTGTCCGCCTGGGATGAAGTAATTTCTGTGGCTTCACTTTTACAAATTTCTGAAACTCTTTTTAATTTATCTATACGTTTAGGGCTACACTGGAAATGATTATACACGTCCATCGCTAGGTCTTCTATGCCTCTAGGAACGGTTAAACACGTGTAGGAAGGGCATAGTGAATGCATTTAATCATGAGCAGCTCTGGAATATCTTGCTTAAACAAATTGCATAAGGAATTATGGGCCCCTAACATAGCATTCGCTCCATCCGCAGTGAAACGAATCATATTCCCTTTGCAAGGAATATTACTGTCGCAGAAGAACTAGACAGTCTTCTGGTATAATGTGTCACTAGTAGCATAAGCAAGTGGAAAGCCAAGTTATTTCGTTTCCATCACCCAGAACACGTACTGGCAATCACAAATGCTTTACGCACTCCTTATCACTTGATTCATCAACTAAATTTATTTCTCTTAAGCGTGTCAATTAGTTTCACGAAACTTGCCTGTAGCATTATTTATGATTCCAGCTACTTTTGTTCTGCCACAATGAATTTGTTTTGCAACCCGTAAATCAGGATACACTACCTGGATGAGTTTAGGTGATGCTCAATAACCCGAAGTGGTAAATTATGCTCTGCAGCAAAAGTAGCAGGGCTAATCTCACAGGGGAGAACTGTGTCATGTAGTGTTGAGTTGCCACTAACTGATGCATTTACTGGGCGTCACAATTAATGACATGCTTCTTAACCTTTCGCGTGCTTTCCTGTATCATTTTTCCAAGGCGTAATTTTTAGATCAAAATCACATAAACAGTAGCAGGCATTATAAGGACCTTTTTGCTGCTTCTGAGCCAACCACTAAACGTTGTTTCTTTTTCCATTGGGGATTATGTTTCGTAGCATTTTTTGCCTTTTTGGACGCTGTCACCACACATTCAGAATTCGACTTCGAACCTATATCTAAACAAGTACAGTTCTCCACGTCTTTGCAGAAGCTTATGGTGTCACCTGGAAACAGTTACGAACTGCCCAGCCCCTTGCACGCGATTTGTTGATCTTACGCTCCTTTGTTGAACCGGCGAAACTTCGAATACATCAGCTGGGCAGCGCTTGTTTTTCATGGCTTTGCCGGCCCTTGCGTCCAAACAACACTGTAGTAGTAAAGTGGTAGTAATTGTTAACGGAATGTTTCGTTATGATCGAATTGATAGGTATGTGTTATGTAGCGGCATGTATTGTCGATGAAGAAAGATTGGAAAATATCGGAAGTTTTACACAAAACCTCGCGTTTTCTGGAACAATTAAAAAAATCGGAACATCTTTCAAAAATTCGAAGGACCTGGCAACATTGGCGGTACACTTGCGGTTGGTTCAAATGGCTCTGAGCACTATGGGACTTAACTTCTGAGGTCATCAGTCCCCTAGAACTTAGAACTACTTAAACCTAACTAACCTAAAGACATCACACACATCCATGCCCGAGGCAGGATTCGAACCTGCGACCGTAGCGGTCGCGCGGTTCCAGACTGTAGCGCCTAGAACCGCTCGGCCACCCCGGCCGGCTTGCGCTTGGTAGTGAACTGCACAGGATACTAAAAAAATGCGGTTATAGGAGCAAATGAATTATGATGCTTCGTTATAGGATACAAAAGTACGTGTGTTAGATCGAAGATGGTGGGGTGAAAAATACACAGAGCTTCTCAATGAGAATGTGAGCTCTCAAATGCGTTAACCGTGTGCGGAAATTGACTTAAATGTATTTATTTTCACCACTTTAACAATTCAACAAGAGATATTGTCGTCAATGGAAAGTTATTTGACAATGAAAACCAAGTCAGTGTAAATCATTCAATTGTTTTCTTGAGGTTTCATTCACAATGGCAGTGCATATTTTCGTTTGCTTTGTAGTAGGAGAAGCCGGGCTAAAATGACATACCATTTTGTTTTTAGGTCGTTGTTGCTTAATAAACCATGATATTCAATTATTTTTGTATCAGGTCTTTGCCTCATTCGGTAGTAGGGTATGCTACCCTGGTGGCACGTTTTGAGTTAATATAAGGTATAAAAATTGACAGTCTTGTAAAACGTGCATAGTATGTTATTTTAAGCATATGTGAGGGTAAGATGACGCAGTAGTAAGAAAAGATAAGAAATTCAGATAAAAGTTAGAGATTTTATATATTTAATAGATTTGTGGTTAAGAACAAGTAAAAAATTACAGAATTCTTTAAACAATTCTTCGACAATATCAATTAAAGTTCACCAATTCGTAGTTAAAAACGTTAAAATTTAAAATAGAATTAAAAATGTAAAAGAAAAATTCTAAGTTGAATTTTTGAAAACATAATTCTCAGCAATCTACAGACATCACAGAGTCTTTTGTTCTGCAGCTTACTCAAGCACATTCATTGTGTGTCCACCAAGTACAGTGCTGACACCTTAACCGGTGTTCCAGTTTTTGTTGTTGAGTATAATTCAGTGCAGTTCAAGCAATGACAATCTTCGGAAGCATCACTGTTGTTGTTGAAAAGGTTTTTTTTGAAGAACGTTTGTTTTCTAAAACTGTGATTCTTGTTTGCTTTTTTCTTATCAGCGCATATTTCTTTCTCGTGTTTCTCTTCAACTTTCTGCTGAAGTTGTTTTACGCAGGGCGTGCTGGTCAGTACAGTGGGTGTCTTGTTTTTTTTTGTGTGTGTTCTTTGGATAAGATGGAAGGAATGGAACTGATGTTTGTCATTGCCACTTGCATGGGAGTCACATTCACTTCCACAGCTTCAGTGTTTTCATTTGGTTCCTTGTCTTGGATTTCACAAAGAGATGTGGTCGACTTATTACACACTTCATACCGGCATGTCTTTCGAGACTCACAGTCTGGAATGTCTGTAGTTGCTGCCGGAGCAGTGATGTGTTCTGGAAATGAGCCACGGTTAGAGTCCAGCGTCTAGAGTGTTGTAAACCATTAGCAGGGGTAGCTGCTTTGCAATAGGCTTTAGTAAACAGAGGACGTATTTGATACTGGGAAGCTGTTCTTCCTGGATTACGCTTAAGCCACTTCGTTACCTCTTGATCAAGAAAAGTTTTTAGTGGACTAAAGAAAGAGACATCTTGTGGCTGGAGCCTCTGGGTGCAGTGTGCAGGAAAACAGAGCATAGTGATAACACACTGCTTCGCAAAATTAGCGGCCTCAACATTCATGTGATTTTGTGTCTGTCAGTCTGGCTACTTTTCCGCCATCCTGTCTTTAACTTCACCCTGTCGATCTGTAGCATGAATGTCATACGAATATAAACTCTTGAACAAGGAACGAACAAAACGTTATTACATTGGACAGAAATGGGAATTATTAAGATGTAGCAACTCAGAGAAGTTTTAGAGTATGTAGAATATTCCCTGACATATAAGAATGAATCTCATCGCCATCATCTTTGGCGCAACAGCCCTCTGCGAGTCATGGTCTTCTGTAGAAGATTACTCCATTCTTCTCTGTTTAGCACTGATCTCCTCCAATTTTGAATTCCAATATTCCTTACGTCCTCTCTGACATCTCACTCCCATCTTAGCTTTGGTCTTCCTATTCTTCTGGTTCCTCTAGGCACAGCGCTGAATATCTTCCTAATCATTCTGTCTTTTGCTGTCACTACATGCCCTGCCCAGTCCAGCCTTTTAATGTAACTGACGATGTCTGATTATATAATTCACAGCTAAATCTCCTCCTCTAGACACCATTTGCTTCCACTGGCCCAAGAATTCGTCTCAAGATCTTTCTCACAGATATGCCCAGTTACGTTTCATCAAATTGTTGGTCTCCATGTTCAGCACCATATGTTAGCAGCAGCCTTACTAAAACTTCGTACATCCTAACTTCAGCGTTCCTCGGCAGTAGCTTGGATTTCAAATATTTTCTGAGGCCATGGCAGCACTTGTTGTTTTTGGATTTCAGAGCTGACATTGTTCTTACAGTTAATTCTGATTCGAGGTAAGTGAAACTATGCATGACATCAAACCTATGTGAAATATATGTTTATGGTGTCTGTTCTGTAGAACATGTCTGAAATAACAGACACCATGGTGGATCATGATAGGCGCGAACAATGAAATTTCAATGAATTACTAACGTCAGCTGTGTATGGGACGTTGATAGAAATCAACGGGGAGAGTTGAAAATGTGTGCCCGATCAGTATTCGAACCCGGGATCTCCTGCTTACTACTATATAGGCAGACTTGAAAGTGTTTCTTGGACCAAGTAAAATCATTGGTACAGTTGTTGTCCAATTTGTTTCGTGAGACACTAGTGCTGCCTGTACATCTACATCTACATTTATAATCCGCAAGCCACCCAACGGTGTGTGGCGGAGGGCACTTTACGTGCCACGGTCATTACCTCCCTTTTCTGTTCCAGTCGCGTATGGTTCGCGGGAAGAACGACTGTCTGAAAGCCTCCGAACGCGCTAGAATCTCTCTAATTTTACATTCGTGATCTCCTCGGTAGGTATAAGTAGGGGGAAGCAATATATTCGATACCTCATCCAGAAACGCACCCTCTCGAAATCTGGCGAGCAAGCTACACCGCGATGCAGAGCGCCTCTCTTGCAGAGTCTGCCATTTGAGTTTGCTAAACATCTCCGTAACGCTATCACGGTTACCATATAACCCTGTGACGAAATGCGCCGCTCTTCTTTGGATCTTCTCTATCTCCTCCGTCAATCCGATCTGGTACGGATCCCACACTGATGAGCAATATTCAAGTATAGGTCGAACGAGTGTTTTGTAAGCCACCTCCTTTGTTGATGGACTACATTTTCTAAGGACTCTCCCAGTGACTCTCAACCTGGCACCCGCCTTACCAACAATTAATTTTATATGATCATTCCACTTCAAATCGTTCTGTACGCATACTCCCAGATATTTTACAGAAGTAACTGCTACCAGTGTTTGTTCCGCTATCATATAATCATACAATAAAGGATTCTTCTTTCTATGTATTCGCAATACATTACATTTGTCTATGTTAAGGGTCAGTTGCCACTCCCTGCACCAAGTGCCTATCCGCTGCAGATCTTCCTGCATTTCGCTACAATTTTCTAATGCTGCAACTTCTCTGTATACTACAGCATCATCTGCGAAAAGCCGAATGGAACTTCCGACACTATCTACTAGGTCATTTATATATATTGTGAAAAGCAATGGTCCCATAACACTCCCCTGTGGCACGCCAGAGGTTACTTTAACGTCTGTAGACGTCTCTCCATTGATAACAACGTGCTGTGTTCTGTTTTCTAAAAACTCTTCAATCCAGCCACACAGCTGGTCTGATATTCCGTAAGCTCTTACTTTGTTTATCAGGCGACAGTGCGGAACTGTATCGAACGCCTTCCGGAAGTCAAGGAAAATAGCATCTACCTGGGAGCCTGTATCTAATATTTTCTGGGTCTCCTGAACAAATAAAGCGAGTTGGGTCTCACACGACCGCTGTTTCCGGAATCCATGTTGATTCCTACAGAGTAGATTCTGGGTTTCCAAAAACGACATGATACTCGAGCAAATAACATGTTCTAAAATTCTACAACAGATCGACGTCAGAGATATAGGTCTATGGTCTTGCGCATCTGCTCGACGACCCTTCTTGAAGACTGGGACTACCTGTGCTCTTTTCCAATCATTTGGAACCTTCCGTTCCTCTAGAGACTTGCCGTACACGGCGGTTAGAGGGGGGGCAAGTTCTTTCGCGTACTCTGTGTAGAATCGAATTGGTATCCCGTCAGGTCCAGTGGACTTTCCTCTGTTGAGTGATTCCAGTTGCTTTTCTATTCCTTGGACACTTATTTCGATGTCAGCCATTTTTTCGTTTGTGCGAGGATTTAGAGAAGGAACTGCAGTGCGGTCTTCCTCTGTGAAACAGCTTTGGAAAAAGGTGTATAGTATTTCAGCTTTATGCGTGTCATCCTCTGTTTCAATGCCATCATCATCCCGCAGTGTCTGGATATGCTGTTTCTAGCCACTTACTGATTTAACATAAGACCAGAACTTCCTAGGATTTTCTATCAAGTCGGTACATAGAATTTTACTTTCGAATTCACTGAACGCTTCACGCATAGCCCTCCTTACGCTAACTTTGACATGGTTTAGCTTCTGTTTGTCTCAGAGGTTTTGGCTGCGTTTACACTTGGAGTGAAGCTCTCTTTGCTTTCGCAGTAGTTTCCTGCCTTTGTTGTTGAACCACGGTGGGTTTTTCCCGTCCCTCACAGTTTTACTCAGCACATACCTGTCTAAAACGCATTTTACGATTGCCTTGAACTTTTTCCATAAACACTCAACATTGTCAGTGTCGGAACAGAAATTTTCGTTTTGATCTGTTAGGTAGTCTGAAATCTGCCTTCTATTACTCTTGCTTAACAGATAAACCTTTCTACCTTTTTTTATATTCCTATTAACTTGCGTATTCAGGGATGCTGCAACGGCCTTGTGATCACTGATTCCCTGTTATGCACTTACAGAGTCGAAAAGTTCGAGTCTGTTTGTTATCAGTAGGTCCAAGATGTTATCTCCACGAGTCGGTTCTCTGTTTAATTGCTCAAGGTAATTTTCGGATAGTGCACTCAGTACAATGTCACTCGATGCTCTGTCCCTACCACCCGTCCTAAAATTTGAGTGTCCCAGTCTATATCTGGTAAATTGAAATCTCCACTTAGGACTATAACATGCTGAGAAAATTTATGTGAAATGTATTCCAAATTTTCTCTCAGTTGTTCTGCCACTAATGCTGCTGAGTCGGGAGGTCGGTAAAAGGAGCCAACTATTAACCTAGCTCGGTTGCTGAGTGTAACCTCCACCCATAATAATTCACAGGAACTATCTACTTCTGCTTCACTACAGGATAAACTACTACTAACAGCGACAAACACGCCACCACCAGTTGCATGCAAACTATCCTTTCTAAACACCGTCTGTGCCTTTGTAAAAATTTCGGCAGAATTTATCTCTGGCTTCAGCCAGCTTTCTGTACCGATAACGATTTCAGCTTCGGTGCTTTCTATCAGCGCTTGAAGTTCCGGTACTTTACCAATGCAGCTTCGACAGTTTACAATTACAATACCGATTGCTGCTTGGCCCCCGCATGTCCTGACTTTGCCCCGCACCCTTTGAGGCTGCTGCCCTTTCTGTACTTGCCCGAGGCCATCTCACCTAAAAAACCGTCCAGTCCACGCCACACAACCCCTGCTACCCGTATAGCCGCTTGCTGCGTGTAGTGGACTCCTGACCTATCCAGCGGAACCCGAAACCCCACCACCCTATGGCACAAGTCGAGGAATCTGCAGCCCACACGGTCGCAGAACCGTCTCAGCCTCTGATTCAGACCCTCCACTCAGCTCTGTACCAAAGGTACGCAGTCAGTCCTGTCGACTGGCAGTCTTCACCAAATCTGATAGCCGCCGGAAGCCAGAGAGGATTTCCTCCGATCCATAGCGACACACATCATTGGTGCCGACATGAGCGACCATCTGCAGATCGGTGCACCCTGTACCCTTCATGGCATCCGGAAGGACCCTTTCCACATCTGGAATGACTCCCCCCGGTATGCACACGGAGTGCACATTGGTTTTCTTCCCCTCTCTTGCTGCCATATCCCTAAGGGGCCCCATTACGCTCCTGACATTGGAGCTCCCAACTACCAGTAAGCCCACCCTCTGCGACTGCCCGGATCTTGCAGACTGAGGGGCAACCTCTGGAACAGGACAAGCAGCCATGTCCATCTGAAGATCAGTATCAGCCTGAGACAGAGCCTGAAACCGGTTCATCAGACAAACTGGAGAGGCCTTCCGTTCAGCCCTTCGGAATGTCTTTCGCCCTCTGCCACACCTCGAGACGACCTCCCACGCTACCACAAGTGAGAGATCAGCCTCAATGTGGCCAGTATCCCGGGCAGCTACAGTCGTAGTCCGATCGGGGGATGCGTGGGACGAGCTGGCCGTCCCCGACAAACCCCCATCTGGACCCCCACAGTGATGCCCATTGGCAACAGCCTCAAGCTGTGTGACCGAAGCCAACACTGCCTGAAGCTGGGAGCGAAGGGATGCCAACTCAGCCTGCATCCGAACACAGCAGTTGTAGTCCCTACCCATGCCAAAAACTGTTGTGCAAAGAACGTCTGAACTAATCTACAGAGAGCACAAACAATTCGACACAAAATTTAAACGGTTATTAAAATACAAGATTGCCTAGTAAATGCAGTAATGCTGCTACTTACGCACTGCTGACACACTGCTCGGCGGCGGAAGGAGACTACGCGATTTTACGCTATTCAGGTACTAAAACGCGATGCTACAACTCTCAAATACTACAATACGCCCGAAATTTATGAATTAAACAACACAAATACCAAAAACACGCAAAGAAATTAAGAATTAAACTACGTAACAAATAAGTAAGCTAAGAGTATACGACTTGCTGCTGTAGCTGTTTATCCAACGGCGGCAGGGAGAACAGTGCCAGCGTTTTTTTCTTAGCCGCCTTTTTTCAAAATATTTTATTAGAGGGAGGAACAGGACTTAGCCGGCCGCGGTGACCGAGCGGTTATAGGCGCTTCAGTCCGGAACCGCGCGATTGCTACGGTCGCAGGTTCGAATCCTGACTCGGGCATGGATGTGTGTGATGTCCTTAGGTTAGTTAGGTTTGAATAGTTCTAAGTTCTAAGGGACTGATGACCGCAGATGTCCCATAGTGCTCAGAGCCATTTGAACCATCTAAAAAGGACTTCCTTTTTTTTTTTTTTTTTTTTTTTTTTCAGGCAAGTGCTCTACACGAACTAGAGAAAAGAACTACCATTCTGTTGGTATTGCAAAATGATATTAACAATTTCATATATAGAAGCTGAAAGGATAACTAGAAACCAGACTGATGTAAAATTAACATTGCAATACGTAGTAAGCTTTGGAAAGGTAATCATACATCAGAAATGAAAAACACAATCAAATTACGTTAAAAAGAAATACTTTTCTAACCATGAATCAAATTTCAATAAGTATCTTTCACAAATTAAAGCAAATCCTGGTTCACATATTTAAGTGAACTTAAATGACGGCAACAATCATTGCGTTTTCATACCACAAATAATATTTCTGTATTGCTTGAAAGCTAGTAAACTACTATTCTCGCATTACATAAAGAAAGCAACACACATCACAACAATGGCGAATCGTATTTCCACCAATCCCCCTCTCCCCCCTCGTCCTCCCCCTCCCGCCGCTGTTCTGTCATCCGGGTTTGTCTTCTCGTAAGTATAATGTATCCACGGATTCTTATCTTCCGTTCATTCTTTCTTCTCTTCAATAATTTAACTTCTCCTACCCTGGACGTTCCAGCTATGCGGGGGCTCTTGAAACGCACTCCATAGAAAGTCAGAGAAATACTGTCGGTATTTCGGATTGTTCATGCTCTTGAGATGTCTTCCTGTAAAAAGGTGCAAAAGTCCATTACATTCTTTGGGCCATCTCTGAACAAATAGAGCACCTTCTGGTCTCGAAGCCACGTTACGGCATTCGTTTTGGTACGTGGGTAGTACGTCCCGTTCGGGGAGAATGTAATACCTGGTTCAATGTTGTGTTGTCCCATTCGAAGAGAGAAAGCGATCATTTGTGTCGCCAAACGCCACACTACTGCCGAGGCGCTGCATATGAGGCGGTGTTCATTGCTGTCCAGCATTTGGCCCTGAGGGCACAATGGTTAATCTGTCATGTGAATCGCATGGTGTCTGGACCGGATGACATTTTTACCATTAACTGTTAGGTACCACGTTGCACGTGTCTCTGTGTCTAAGGAAACATGGTGAATCGATCGCCATACTACTTGCCAATTGATATGTGGATGCTTCCTCTCAATAGGATTGCTGTGTCTTCTGGTCATTAGTATCCGATATATGTGACGCGCCGTTGCAGGTCTGGTTTCTAGCAGAGCCGTCTGAACGTAGCTGTACTTTAGTGCGTATATGTTGGAGTGACTGGGAAATGTGCTGGACCGCCACTGCCGCCATTCGAGAAACTGGTGCTAGGTCTTCTATTAAGATTCATGTCAGACAGGTCTAATGTCGCCTCACAGTTTTAACATTGTGCTGATATATAGTGCCACCGCTCGAACACGAACGTGCGCTGGACCATTTCCACCCCTACTAAGAGGGAGGGTAAGGGCGCCGTATCTTACTTTAAACAGTAGAACTGCACTCACAAAGGAACCGAACGCCGCCAGTATTCGTCGTGCTATCGTCGCCGGCATTGGGAGTACTTGAGAAAAATGCAGAATTCGTGACGCCAGGTAGGTGTTACCACACGTGACTCGCTGGATCATGTCTAATGCCCGTGTGATGTTCCCTCTAACGCCCGTCTGGACTGACTGTAGTAGTGTCTTATAGTTGTACGCTGCTGTGCGACATATCTCGCTGGTAAAAACAATACCTATTTCAAGGTATCCATGAGCCATAAGGGTGTTGCACATTCTTCCGTTAGTCCAACACCAATATTCATCGCTACAGACTGGTCCATATTTATACAGCTGCCAGTGGCTGTTCCATATTTGCGTATCCAATCTAAAGCAACACTCATATCGTTTTCATTCTGTACTATCAGCACCAGGTCATTCACATATGACTTGCACGTAAATGTGTATCCTTACAAAGTCAGTCTTGTCAGTCGGTGTCGTATGCCACAGAGTAACGGGTCGAGAGCCGGTGCATACAATGTCGTTGGTAAGGGACAGCCTTGTCTGACCGATCTCGCTACGACTAGAGATTTTTTCGTGCGTCCATTGACGATCACTTTCGAGGACGCATTGCTGAGAAGCCACATTACGACAGTGATAAATGGTCGTGGAAATCGCATGTGTGTAAGGACTTCTGCAAGATAGTTGTGGGTAACTCTATCAAAGGCTTGATCAAAATCTGTTGACGCTAGTGCCGGCGGCACGTCTTTGCTAGGGCGATCGAATCGCAATATTCAACAAGCGCCGTCTGGATGTTGTTATCTATTCCGAGGGAAGTTTGATCTAGTGTGATTACTTGGCGCAATACTCTTCGGACGCGTGCTGCTAATAATTTGGTGAATATTTTAAAGTCGCAGTTAAGAAGAAGCGTCAGTGGTCGGTAGTCCCTTTTCCGTGTACCACCCGAGGGTTTGCGTATCGGGACAATCAGCCGCTCCACAAAAGGGCACGTCAGGAGACATTAATTCGCGGCAGATAGTAGTCCATCGTGGTGCAATCACATAGCTTAAGGTCCTGTGGAATTCCAGAGGGAAGCCATCTGGTGCCGGCGATTTGTTCACCGCTCCCCTACCAATGGCTTCCATCACTTCCTCCTCTGTAATCTCCTTCACCAGATGTGTTTCCGCTTTTGGATCAACGGTGCCGAAAATCATATGCGTAACTTCGTTGACGGCCGCCATATCGGTATCTACTGCGGTGTAAAGTTGAGTGTAATATTCTACAAAGGTATTGCCTATTTGTTGTTGCGATGTTAGGTGTCTGCCATCATCCATTTTCGTTGATGATGTGATACATCGATGGGCGTTCTCCTGCAACCCGATCTAGTGTCTGCGCCTGACGACCGTGCCTTCGAGGTGGCGTCGCATGATGGGTATAATTTTGGCCTTTGCTCGTTCTACCGCCTATTGCCGCTCCGGAGAAGGCATTTGTTCGGGCATTCCCGTAGCACCGTCAAATGGAAGTCCATCATCTGACGTCACTACACTGCCTTCCCTCGACCATGTCTTCATTGCACGGCGCAGCGCCGGTTTGGCGCAATCCATCCACCAGCTTAGGGGTTGGGATACGACCGAAGGCGTCGTTTGCAAGATCTCCAAACATCTTCAGTGACGTCTCGACAAGCTGGGTCACACAAGTGGGCGACGTTCATTGACCAAGGACCGCGGCCACGCCACACTTGCTGCAGCCGGAGGGAGATTGTACATACTAATGCTGTATTGTCAGTATAGGCTGTAGGCCACAGCTTTGCTTCCAGGACGTCAGCGTTAAGATTGCGTGTGACATATATTCGGTAGAGACGGGTAGCGGAATGAGTCGTTGTATGGGTGTATCCAGGGCGGAGGCCATGGAGATACTCCCAGATGTCAACCAGAGGCATACTCTGCACCAACATTCGTGATTCTGGGCACGGGGTGTATCGAGGAAATTGGTCTTTTGGTGTAAGTACACAATTAAAATCGCCTCCTAGGATTAATCAGTCGTGTCGACCTTGGGAGAGCGGGGAAATTTCATCCGTGAAGAAGCTGTAATGTCGTCAGTCATTCGACAACACCGCCGCCTGAGAGACCGATCCGCCGGATGCGATTCTCTCGATAAACGAAACAGAGGAACGGCTGTGTTAGCCAGAGAGTACACAGCCAGCCGCAGTACTTATGCTCGCCGCGAGGCGCCGCTGGGCCACTTCATGTGCAGCAGGAGAGTTGTTGTTGTTTTTTGGGGGAAGAGACCAAACAGCGAGGTCATCGGTCTCATCGGCTGAGGGAAGAATGGGGAAGGAAGTCGGCCGTGCCCTTGCAAAGGAACCATCCCCACATTTGCCTGGAGTGATTTAGGGAAATCACGGAAAACCTGAATCAGGATGGCCGGACGCGGGATTGAACCGTCGTCCTCCCGTATGCGGGTCCAGTGTGCTAACCACTGCGCCACCTCGCTCGGTAGCAGGAGAGTAGTGCAGTTGTGCCAGTGCACACAGTTCGTAGCCGCGCTCAGCGGTCAGCCAGCGCCGATGTTAGTAGGTCATCGTCTGCAGCTCAGTCATTGCTGCCATCAAGTCTTTGTAGCTCCGTTCCAAGTTAGTCTTCAAATTCACCGGATTCGACATTCAAGATTACGAGAGATTAATTCGTCACTGCAAGATTTGTGATTTGTAAATTATGTCATTCTACAGACGCTTAGTCTAGTCGCGTCTTCTATAATTGTCGACCAACTGATAATGGACTACAGCAAAGTTAAATAATAAATACTTTCTTATTTTGAACTCCTGCTAATTAATTGTGTTTTCCTGTTGTAGCTACCAAGCAGTCTTGGCATAGTAGAACCCACGTTTTCACCTCCATGGCTACCTCATATTTGCCACCTCATTATGGTGGAAGATCGAGAGCCATCAGAAGCAGGAACGGTCTCGCCTCAATACCTGTACCGGACGGTGCATAGATGTTGATGAGTCATACATCAAGTGCTGTCATCGCTAATCCCGGTAGCTACAGTACAACCTCTGCCGTGATGCTTCTTTAAGAAGTATTGCTATGCCGCTGACAGTTTCGAAGACCGTTGCTTACGTGTTTGCGTTTCTGTATCCGAATGTGGGCGAACGTCTCTGTCACCACTGCAGTCGGACACGAAGGCAGCCATTGGCGCCATTCGACCCGTCCATGACCATTTGCTCCTCTGATCTCTGTACAGGTGGTTTCAGTCAGTGCTCCTCGGCGGGGGCCGTCACCATGCTCGTGTCGTCGTCCGCTGCCGTCAGCGTTTCGACTGGCCTGTCCAGCTGTTGGGTGCTGTCACTGTTGGGTGGGGAGTCCTTCCGGAACACATTTGCGTATGTGAGAGGGAGAGACGTCGCCACAGGTGTTGCTACAGGTTCACCTGTCGGTATTTGTGCAATTCTTCGTTATAGACACGCTGAGCGAACGTGGCCTTCCTGAACACAACCTGAGCAAGTTTCGGCTGACCGACGTAAATGACTATCGCTCTGGAGCCTCCAGTCGTGAGATAAGACGCCACATGTTTTCACAGCTCAATCTGTACTTGTCGCACACCATTAAGTACCAGGTACGTGGTAAAGGTTCTCCATTTTTCTGCTATGTGAATAAGTACCAGACCGTAGGGTCGTAGCGCGTTAACCACAATCTGAGCTGGAACCTCAAATCGTAGCTGAAATACTCTTACAGTTCTCAATCCCGCATTATCGATAGCTACCGTTCTGACATGGCCATCTGAATGGTTAAATTTAAATCAGTCTTTATGG
Source organism: Schistocerca piceifrons (assembly GCF_021461385.2). Lineage (NCBI taxonomy): Eukaryota > Metazoa > Arthropoda > Insecta > Orthoptera > Acrididae > Schistocerca > Schistocerca piceifrons. Next base: position 567,064,588 of record NC_060143.1, read on the forward strand.
TCACGTACGATCTTGGCACACTGTGTCGTTGATCAGTTTGGCGTAGACCACCCGGGTTCCCGGGTTTGATTCCCGGCGGGGTCAGGGATTTTCTCTGCCTCGTGATGGCTGGGTGTTGTGTAATGCCCTTAGGTTAGTTAGGTTTAAGTAGTTCTGAGTTCTAGGGGACTGATGACCATAGATGTTAAGTCCCATAGTGCTCAGAGCCATTTGGCGTAGACCACACTGCTTGTGATAGAGAAGTGGATGCCAATCATATCGTGTGATACAATTTTAATTTCTTCACGTATAAATCGTTCTACTTCAAATGCGTTCGGTCGTTCAAATTCGTTATTAAAGCTGATCTTGACAGTAGTGTCGGTACGAATGGGCCATCCTAGTTCGAAGTTGCATGCACTAGCGACGGTTAACACGAAGTAAACAACCACATACGCGCGAAGCTCCGCGGCACGGATGTAAACAGCCGTCCGAGCCGCACGATTGCGGAAAGCAGACTATCCCTAAGTCACTGAGGACACAGGGATTAGCGCGGCTGCGTGGACTTATCTCAAGCTCGCTCCCTTGCAGACACACATTCTCAATTTACTCCACACACTATGAAAGTAGTGCTCCCTGCCCATTAATCTCAATGCTCATGGCAAGGCCTATTCCCGCATGAGTTCGAGCGTATGTGTGAATCTGCACAGAAATTATCCTTGGTCTGTGATCACTGTAATTATATGTGTATGATGTCTATTCTTTCAGACATGTCCGAAAGAACAGACCCATGGTGGATCACGACAGCTGTTAAGAATGAAATTTTAGTGAATTATAAATATCAGTTGTGTGTGGGACATTGATAGAAATCAACCTGGAGAGTTGAAAATGTGTATCTGACCGGGATTCAAACCCGGGATCTCCTGCTTACTACGCAGACTTGAAAGCGTCCCTTGGACCAAGTAAAACCATTGGTGCAGTTGTTGTCCAATACGTTTCGTGACACACGAGTGCTGCCTGTAGAGAACAGTGCCAGCGTTCTATCTTACCGTTATGCACCAAATGGTAGCTTGTGGTTTTGTGGTGAACAGTGTTGCAGAGATTGCTAAACTGGACAAACAGGTCTGATTCAAATTAGCAGCCGCAGTCCATTGTGACGTGTAGTAGGCAACCAAATCGAGAAATCCAGCTTGAAACGATAGCAGATGATAAGGTTTCTGCAGAGATGATATCAACATTCACTGCTTCCAGCCAGCGAGTAAAACGATCTATCCTAGCTACAATATAGCACTGTCCATTTTACGGGGTTAACAGACCTACTGTGTCGGCTTGTACACGAGCAAATCACGTAGTCGTGTTAGGAAAGTGCACGTAGCAGGAGACTTTGGTTTGTTGACACTTGACACACTTATATTCTTGGCAATCGTTTTGAAATCTAGGCCAGACAAATTGCTGCGGGTGTATGTGGAATGTTGGGCTGATGCTAGGATGACACAAGTTATGCTGACTGTCAAAGACGCATTTTCGGAATGTAGTCGGCAAGAATGGACGAGGTTTTCTGGTTGAGAGCTCACAATACAGTTTGACATCTGCACCGGAAACGTCGACTAATCGAAATTTCAAATTCGATGAAATATCCTTGAGGAGGTTCTGGCGTCCTTCGTCAGGCGCTTGTGCCTTAGCAAGTTGAGCGAAATCGATGGCGCTTGAGATGCTGTTGACCACATTGGCCAAACTATGTTTCACGTCCATGCTGAACTGAGCAATAAATACCAGCTGGTTATGTTGGCGAGAAGAGCAATTGTTATTGTTTTGCAGGAATGCGTAAGTTTGTGGTCTGTAAAATTAGTAAACTCTATGGCTTTCTATTGCGGGTGAAAGTACTTTATAGTGTAACAGATAGGAAGAAGTTGTCTGCCAAACACGCTCCTCTTTTCCTGCGAAGAGAGACAGCTTGTGAAAGTAAAAACTTAGTGGCTGCTAAGTGGCATCATGGAACTGTTGTAACACCACACCGATAGCTATTTAGCTTATGTCATTAGTGTGAGAGAGGGACCCAGTTCAGGGTAAGTGAGAAGTGCTCCATCCGTTACGCTTTCTTTTTACTGCTTTGAAGGCAGAGATCATTGCGTCTGTCCACTGAATCGGTGAGTTACCCTCGATTTCGGACCAGCAAATGCTGTGGTCAGTGGTATTTGCAGCTCAACCGAGAATGGCAGATGTCGACGATAGAAACTGAACATGCCAAGGAAGCAGCGCAATTCTCTAGCAGTATTTGGTCAAGGAATTTGTAAAATGGCTTCCACTCTTTCAAATGATAGTAGCAAGCCCTTAGATGAAATATGTTGCCCTAGGAAGATGACTTGTGACTGACCAAATACGTACATAGTAGTGTTCAGCACTACACCGTATTGTTCTAAGGGCCTAAAAACTTCGATTAAATGGTGTTTGTGCTGCTCTACTGGGGACAAAAAGACAAGACTGTCATCTAAGTATGTGAAACAGAAAGGAAGACCTTACAGTACCGAATCGATAAATCACTGTCATGATTGTGCAGCATTCCATAAGCCAAATGTAATGAAAAAATTTGTCAAATAACCCAAAGGAGGCGACCATGGCTGTCTTTGGTGTATCACTGTCGACCGCTTGGATCTGAGTAAATGCTTTAGCACAACCCAGACACCGAACAGTATGGTTGTACCACCATGTTAATCACAGTGAAGAGCGAAAGAAACTGGTACACCTGCCTAATATCATTAGGGCCCTGGCGAGCATACAGAAGTGCCACAATGCGTCGTGGCATGGACTCGACTAATGTCTGAAGTAATGCTGGAGGGAACTGACATCATGAATTCTTCAGAGCTGTCCATAAATCCGTAAGAGTATAAGGGAATGGAGATCTCTTATGAACAGCACGTTGCAAGGCATATGCTCAATAATGTTCATGTCTGGGGAGTCTGGTAGCCGGCGGAAGTGTTTAGACTCAGAAGGTGTTACTGGAGCCACTCTGTAGCAATTCTGGATACGTCGTGTTGTTCTGGAATTGAATTGCCCAAGTCCATCAGAATATACAATGGACACGAGTGGATGCAGGCGATCAGACAGGATGTTTACGTATCTGTCACCTATCAGAGTCGTATCTAGACATATCAGGGATCCCACATCACTCCAATTGCACACGCCCCACACCATTACAGAGCTTCCACCAGCTTGAACAGTCCCCATCCATACATGCTCATCCGTTTGATACAGTTTGAAATGAGACTCGTCCGACCAGGCAACATGTTTCCAGTCATTAGGAGTCCAATGTCGGTGTTGACGGGCCGACGCAAGGCGTAAAGCTTTTTGTTGTGGAGTCATCAAGGGCACATGAGTGGGCCTCTGGCTTCGAAAGCCCATATCGATGATGTTTCGCTGAATGGTTCACATGCTGACACTTGTTGATGGCCCAGCATTGAAATCCGCAGAAATTTGCAGAAGGGCTGCACTTCTGTCACGTTGAACGATTCTCTTCAGTCGTCGTTGGTCCCGTTCTTGCAGGATCTTCTTTCAGCCACAGCGATGTCGGAGATTTGATGTTTTACCAGATACCTGACATTCAGGGTACACTCATGGAAAGGTCATACAGGAAAATTCCTATTTCATTGCTACATCGGAGGTGTTGTGTGCCATCGCTCGTACGCTGACTATGACACCACGTTCAAACTAACTTAAATCTTGATAACCTGGCATCGTAGCAGCAGTAACTGATCTAACAACTGTTCCAGATACTAGTTGTCTTATATAGGCGTTGCCAACCAAAGTGCCGTATTCTGACTGTCTACATATCTCTGTATTTGAATACGCTTGCCTATACCAGTTTCTTTTGCGCTCCAGTGTATAATCCTGTAATATAGGTTCTGGGTAAAGCTCTGCTACTGTTTGAGCATTGAATGCATGGTAGACTCCACATAGACGCCAAATGCAATACTTCTGTGGCACATAGTGAGAGGGAGACGACCATGGGCTACTGGGTGGGTGAACAATTCCTTTCTTAAGCATGGCATTAAATTCTGCCTTCATAATAGCTAAGCGGTTGGGAGCTAGACATCTAAGTCTAAGTGAGGCAGGCAGTTCATCAGTGGTTTTAATGTGGTGTACTGGGTTGTGACATACCTATTTCTGTGAGCATACTGTGCTACATTGCAATGCTGAAGCTGTCAGACTTGTGATGGTATTTATGATGCATGTGTTCGCCATGTCAAGCAGTAGGTGATAATACACTAAGAAATCGGCTACAGTGATGGGGTGAGTCACATCCACAATAGTGAAATGCCATGCAGAGGCATGACCCAGTCCCAGATCTAATTCCATTTTCTGAGTTTTGTATGTTTGTACATGAGAGTTGTATGCTGCAGTAAGGCATCTGCTGGCTGCTGTGTAATAGTGTTCAAGGAAATGTACATAAGTCTGATCCAGTATCCACTAAATATTTCCGGCCTGAGTTCCTTTCACTTCTAAACAGGTGCTGCAATTGTGCTCAGTTATCAGATGATACACTTATGTCCAACTGAAACATTTGCCTGTCTTGGGAGGAGGATTTTTATAGTCTATGCATGTTAACATCATTGCTGATATGCTGGTACATGATGCTGTCAGTGCACTTCTTCAACCAGGCATCATCGCATCAGTTATCCTGTCAGCTAAGTAGGACACTGTATCTGAGGACATCTCAGATCATGATACTATAATCACCTTTACTTGTGATGATAGGCAACTATGCCAGAATGCATGTAGCAAGTTCTCAGGTATAGTGCTGGTGTCACTCTTGCTCCTCAAGTACCTTAGATATTGTGATGGCTTTCAGTCACCCATGTGATCCTGAGTTAAAACCTGCCTAATACACTCTTCTTCAGAGGTAGAGACTCCATGAATTAATTCCTTCTTCAGCTTTTCATAGGAGTTTGTTGTAGGTGGCACAGCTGTCACAGCTTCAATCTCTGTGGCATACTGATGATCTAGGTGACTCAGCACTACCACAGATTCATTGAATCTGTTGTGATTTTGGCGTGAAGAAAACTGGCCTCCACTTGTACAAACTACAATGTGGGGTTATTTGACCAGAAGGGTGGTCTATACATGGTAAGCCTGGACAATGGCTGTTCTGTCAACTCTGGTGTACCAGTCATAGTAGGAAGCTTAGTTAGTTAGTAGCTTGAGTTCTTCCTGTACTGTAGTGGAGGCTAGATCATGTCAGGGTCGCCAGTTTGTCAAGCTGTCTGCTTTTATGTGAGCTCTAGCCTGACTGTCATATAAGCATAAACTCTTGAACAAGGAACAAACAGAAGTTTATGGTACTGCACGGAAACAGGAACTGTTAGCCAAGTAACATGGTAGGAGTATATATCAGAAAGCAATGTATCACAAGACTAAGAATATGCATTTTATGAAGGAAAAAAAAGTGTTTGATGGCTGTGATGTAAATAATCACATCTGAGGATACAAATTGCTACAGGTCCATCTAGCAGTTGATTTGATTTGATTGGCCGTATCATTAAGAGAGGGCTTCACAAAATAAGAAAAATGCTTGAGCTACTGCAAAAAAATGTCATTTGTCATCCAGCTTATTTCCTGGGCACTCCAGCAGTTCTAAAAGGAGCCCTGTCTGTTTCTTCTTTTTTCCCCTTTTTTCTTGTGTAAATCAGCATTGATGGGACAAAGCCAGAGGGACTCATGCAGCACACTAAAGTGACATGACCACCTCTTTCTGTGCTGGTTAATGCACCTGCCTGCTTTCTTCCTGTCTGTGCAAACACTTTCAAAGTTTTCTTGATGCTACTCAAACCAGATTCATCAATACTATGAATGTTACCTGGTGAAATACTTTTACTGTCCATTACTTCTACAAAATTCGAAAATAATTTTTGCACAACAGGTTGTTAAAACATGTTGCCTTAGCAATAGATGTTGCCTCAAGTTTATGTAGTTAATGTCTAGCTTTTGCTTTAAAACACCGGCAATCTTGTTCCACCTAGCCATCTTCTTTTCTTTATTGAATCTGTACTCAATAGATTTTTTCTCAGCTGTGTGAAATGCAAGTTGCCTAACCTCATTCATAGTCATACCAAACATGCATGACTCCTACAGTTTCAGGTGTTATATCAATTCATGTTCCAATGTGGTGTTGAGAGATAACTGGAATCTATCCAATCCTTTTTGAACACTGTTGAAGATTTTGTTCATATTCCTAGCTTGTTTTCTAAGTGTAGCCTGAGTCTGCAAATGTCGTCAATGCCCATAACCATCCCCTCTTACCTCAGGTTACAGCATCTACAGTCTGCTGCATCTGCACTGCATTCCAAGTCTGTCTTGGTGATTTCTGTCCTTTATTGCCTACCATGGGAGAGGGACTTTAAATACATATATTAGTCCTATATAAATCCATTGCGGTTTTTAACACATTTATCAATTCATTTTTAATGTCTGTTAATTTATTTTATTATAGAGGCATTTCCTGCTATTGTTATAAAATTTAAGAAATACATTAAATAAATATCCTAATTTATATCAAATATTACACAAAATCTGGAATCCACATCAGGGTAAAATGACATACTGAGACATGGTATGTAATTTTAGCCTCAAACACTATCTGTGATTCACTCAAAAAACTTTCCACTACTGCATGCTCTACTTGAATCTCCCACCTCTTAAAATATAGTTAAAAGTGCACTTTACAAGATAAATTTCCTCAGGCATGTAATTACCTACAATGATACTGAATGAATGGTGTTCTAATCAAGTAGTGGTGCTTAAAACATGACTTTAGGAAAGATAAAGTCAAATAGTCTCTTCTAGTCAATTGCATATCTCACCTCCAAGTTGGAGAACCACAGGAACCTGAGTACTTTGTGGAAGAATGAATACCCAACTGTGGTGGGTGACAGGGTCAGGTCAGACAAGAGCGGGAGAAATGATTCTTCAGAATAGGGGGTTAAGCACAGGACCAATTGCAATAAAAAATTATTGTTGCAAGTAATTTAACACAGAAAGCCAGACTGCCCTTATGAAGACAAAATAAGGTAAGGAACAAGGGTAGAATTGGACTTCTAAATTTGGAACATGGAACATACATACCCTGCTGCAACCAGGAGCAATGAAAAGGGTAGCTGAAGAAGTGTTAAATTAGTTGCCCTCTAAGAAATCAGATGGAAGGGAAAGGAGAGATTTGGAAGCAAAATTTTACATTATCCTACTCTGAGAGGGATGATAAACATGGGATCATGGTGTTGGCTTCATTGTAGCACAAAATATGTGCAAATCTACCCTTTCCTTTACACTATTTAATGACAGAATATACACCTTCACAAGGGAAACTCCTCTTCACACCCCCTTCAGATCTAGTGATAAGAAAGTCCAGTGGACAGCCTGTCAAAAACTAAACACAGATCAAGTGTGAAAACACAAAGAAGGTGTACTGAACTGTGGAAAAAATGCAAAATAGAAGCAGTGAACAGTGCAACCACAAGAAGTGCAACATTAAGCATCAACAAACAACTACAGCAGCATGGTTAAGAGGTCATGGTGTTGGGCTGTAAAGCGGGCAAGTCATGTTTGAAGGTCCCTTATACCTCTGTATTCAAATTTTGTGTCATGGTGTAAGGTCTGTCTGCAGCAGCAAAATGTAAGGAAGGGATATAATGAAAATTGATTCTGCACAACTACCCTGTTAACAGCCAAAGGAAGTGGCTTTTGAATGGAAATTGCAAACGTTTGATGACAAGGCAACAAGTCAAGTAGATCTCCACTGGACAACCTGTCTGGTGTGTCATACATGGCATTAGGTACAGTACATGCATCATATGACAGGAATCTCTCATCGACACACCTAATTTGTATGCCTGGTGAGTGAGTGAGATATTCTTCATTGCCCGATTTAGGAATTCATATGAATGTGAAGGTGATCACTTCCAAGAAAATGATGAAAACATAATAGTCTGTCACATTAGCTGCAACAAATGATTTCAACAGTTTCGTAATAACAGTTTGCATTTTTATGTTTCAGAAGTTGTGTTCTGTTTTGGAAGTTTTGATTCTTGACTTTGTTGTAATATAGTTTACCCATTTATTTGTTGTTTTCATTTCTGTGAGACTTCTGTGTGGTATTCCACCTGCTCTCACTATTCATCATATTTTCTTGCAACAGTAATGTATTCTTACCACATGAGACATTTTCTATAACCAGTGTATACTGTAACAACTGCCAAGACTACAGAAACAAAACAAAACATTTCAGTAACTGGATGGACAGTTCATAATGTTATGAAAAAAAGTAAATGGAAAAGGTTTTTTTGAACATTGCTCGCCTGCTTTGTACGTAACACTGTAACCACTCAACCACAACACAATAACTCTTCAGCTTTGCTCAATGTTGTACTTGTTAAGCTTGGACCGTTCACTGTTTCTATTTTGCTTTTTTTTGTACTACATTTCACCTTCTTTCGATTTTCATGCTTGATCTGTGTTCAGTTTTTGACAGGCTGTCCACTGGGCCATCTTACCACTAAATCCAAGGGGCATGTGATGGGGAGTTTTCTTTGCCAGAATAAAAGGAAGATTCCATAATATGACTTTTGAAAATGTATACATTTCAATAGAAGGATCGATGAGGATCTGATGCATACCTTTTACAATAACTGCATGAAGTCCATGAAAGGATACCTGTACATGATGAAAGAATAGTCCTGGGAGATTATAGTGCAAAGCTTGGGAAAGAAGAATCTTACCACGCCATTTGTAAGGAAAGCTTGCATGAGAAAACAGGAAGTAAACACATATAACCCCCCCCCCCTCACTGCCCCCCCTTCACAAAAGAAGTTATTCGCAGATGGAACTGGAAAATTCCATGAACAAATGATACAAATCTAATTGACCATATATTGGTATCCAAAAATGGGCATGTGACATTGAAAATATATGCTAATTTCAGGAAGTAATCTCAAATTTGGACCACTACCTTGTAACTGCAAAAATGAGGAAAAGGATTGCTATGGAATATGAAGGGAAAGCTAGGGGAATCCTGAAATGAAATGTAGACAAACTGGAAGATAGAGATAGAGCTTTTGAATATCAGAATAAATTGAAACAAAAACTCAGTGGAGTACAGTGATGAGATAGATAGGGAATGGTAATGTATTAAGAATACTATCATAAATATGGCAAAGGATGTAACAGGAGAATCCAGAAGATCTAGAAATGTGGAGTGGTATGATGATGAATATAGACAGGTGGTGTAGCAGAAGAAAAAAGCAAGACTAAAATGTCTCCAACAAAATACAGGAATTAACCAAGTCAGGACCTAAAAAGAAAGACAGAAGACCTGAAAGAGCATTGTTATGGAAGTGAGAGTAGGATATTTTATAAGTAGCTAAAAGAAGGAACACAATGGTATAGGCCTAAAATAATGGACTTCAAGGATAAAGATGGCAAACTGCTGAGAGAAAAGGGGAAAGTGATCAATAGATGCAAAGAATATTTTAAAGAAATCTTGGAGGGTGCTCACACCAATAGGGAGCGATGGATATACCATTCAGTAGAGCCAGAAATGAAAGAGCATACTCATGCAGAAGTACAGAAGGTGGTGAATTGTCAAAAAAAAAAAAAAAAAAAAAAAATCACAGCTCCAGGAAATAAGGGAATAATTGCCAAGCTGTTAAAGAGAGGAGGCATTACTTTACACAAACAGATCTATTTAGTCTGGGGTCAAGCGAGAATTCCATAAGATTGGACTGTAAGTGTACTCCAGCCCATACATATGAAAGGTGACAAGGCATGGTGCTCTAATTACAGAAGGATCACTCTGTTGAATGTGGCATATCCAGAATCTTATACAACAGATTGGTACCATATGTGGAAGATATATGTTGCTTTAGGCCTAATAGATCGTCTCTGTACCAAATATTTGTACTGACACAACTACAGGAAAAAGCATATGAAAATAATACAGAACTTGGGAGTATCTACCTGGACTTCAATCAGGCTTTTGATATCTAGATAGGGAAGAGATATTAGAAGATATAAAACTGCTTGGCATGTCATCCAAATATACAGGGTGAGTCAGGCGAAAAGGTACATGCTTTGAGGCATGATGGCGTTAATGATTCTGAACAAAAAAAGTCATGCAGATGTATGCCCTATTCCGAATGGTTTCCTGGATAGAACTCATTTAATATCACTATTGTATGTTTTTCTTGAATAACTCGATAACCGCACTCTCCAGTGAAAACATGTCTCAGTATAAAATTAAACTACAGTAAATTTCCTACAAAAAAGATCTTATTCATTTGTTTTTATAGAACTAATGGTTTGTGTGAAGACAGCATGAGAATGTTGAAAAACTTGCTCGACGTGCTGTAACTTACGTAGTTTTTGTAGACTTGATAGATGACAAGTGTCCCATATCAAACTGTTTATCTCAGCTTGCTCTACACTACTGTGGTACACTGTAAACAGTGACAATGTTTGATAGTACAGGAAATAAATAACAATATTAAATGTGTTCTATCTTGGGAACCATTCAGAGTAGGGCATAAGTCCATACGAAGGTTTTTATTCAGTATCACTAGTACTATCACCCTCAAAACATGTACCTTTCCTCCTGACTCATCCTGTATTTTGGTTTTTAAGGCAACCTTGGCAGGCTAAAAGGAAATGGTGAGAGTGAGACATGTCTGCTTGTGTCTGTGTGGATGGATATGTGTGTGTGTGTGAGTGTATACCTGTCCTTTTTTCCCCCTAAGGTAAGTCTTTCCACTCCCGGGATTGGAATGACTCCTTACCCTCTCCCTTAAAACCAACATCCTTTCGTCTTTCCCTCTCCTTCCCTCTTTCCTGACAAAGCAACAGTTTGTTGCGAAACCTTGAATTTCTTGTGTATGTTTGCGTTTGTTTGTGTGTCTATCGACCTGCCAGCACTTTCGTTTGGTAATTCACATCGTCTTTGTTTTTAGATATATTTTTCCCACGTGGAATGTTTCCCTCTATTATATTCGTGACCTTAGAAACAGTTATACAAAAACTGCAAATATCTGGACACATAGATATCAGAACCATACAGTTGGCTGCATATGCTGATTGTGTTACAATTATTATTAGATGCAGGATGTCATTGGAGAGATTAGTGGTGGAACTGAAAGAAGCCACACAGCATAGGGGAACAGAAATTAACAAATTTAAAACTAAATATATGGAATTCCATAAAACAGGGGACAATAACCTGGATAACTTGCCAGCAGGAGGTTTTAATTTTACAAAGAAGGTCTCCTAGTGGAAACTGACAGGAAGGAGATTAAAAGGAAGACCACTTAAATGATGGCTGGATGATTTGGAAGAAAACATCAGAGCACTAGGAATCAGAGGATGGCAAAGGAAAGCAAACAAAAGGGTTGAATGGAAGGAAACTGTAAAGAAGGCAAAGATCCACGCAGGTACAAGGTGCCACAAGAAGAAGACTACTGAATGAATATGTTTTCATTCACAACAAAAAGACAGAAGCCAGTAGTTTGTTGCCATGTATGTAGGAAAAGGATTGCCAGTCTATGTTTCTAAACAGTATGGTGTAAGTGGTACCACTAATTTAGTTTAGTCCAAAATCTTACTATGTCATTTTACCCAAGTATGTCATTATAACCTTACTTCCGCTAGTACTGGCACTAGGAGGATTGTTTCAACATGTATGACAACTGTTATTTGTTTTCATCAATTGACTGTTCTGTTGGTTCTTGGTAGAATATTTTATACATTATGAATTTAAGAATACATGGCACTGGTGTAATATTCTAAAATTATGGAGTATTACACCAGTGTTGTGTGTTTTTGATTCATGATATATTTGTCCACCATAATAACGGTACATTGTTTCTGTTGTAGTTTATGCAGATTAATGCAGCTAAATGACAGGTAACAACTACTTAAGGGAAGAAATAAACTTATGCTTTATTTGCACAACACATATTAATACATTTGGCTACCAAATTATATTACATTGCCTCATCAACAAACACTGAAAATGTAGAGTCTAATGCACTCTGCACATCATATCCTGTGCGCCACTATTCACTCTGGAAAATGTTTGTTCACATATCCGCAACACTCCCCCTTGAACAAATATTTTTCAGATACTCAACGCTATACATCCCAGGTTAAACCATAATGTTTCACCAGCTTCTGAAATTTGTCCTTACTGAGAGGCTTGGTTAGGAGATCAGATAACATTTCTTCCATGCATAGATAACTGAGGATTATATTCCCCTGTTCCACACGATGTCTTATAAAGTGATACCTTATGTCAATATGTTTGGATCTTACACTGGTGACATTATTTTTTGCAAGTTTAATAGCTCCCATGTTGTCACAAAATACCACAGTTGGCTTTAATGTTGGAGTAGATTCCTTTCATCAGTGTACGGATCCAAAGACCTTCTTGGATACTGGAGACGAGGCCATATATTCAGTTTCTACAGTACTCAAAGCAACAGTTCTTTGTCTCTTACAAGACCATGTTATCAATCCTCCCATTAGTCTAAAACAACTTCCAGTGATTGAATGTCTGCTTTCCAACTCATTTCCCCAGTCTGCATCACTGTATCCTTCCAAATTTACATTTCCAGTTTTAGAATATTTTAATTTATAACCAGCAGTTCCATTTAAATATCTGAATATTCTCTTGACTGCCATCCAGTACTTTTCTCTCGGATCACTGCAAAACTTGCCTACTGCATTTGTGGCAAATGCAATGTCTGATCTGGAAGTCTGTGCTAAGTACAGTAGACTTTGTACAGCTTCCAAATAGGGTACACTTTCCTTACATTTCCTGTCATCATCAGTTATTGTCAGTTTTGCGTTGCTTTCCATAGGAATAGAAACAGGTTTACAATTTTCCATATTGAACTTCTCTAAGATCTTCCTTGTGTACAGAGATTGATCAATCCATAATTCTTCTCTGTTGGCACTTCTTAGAATCTTCATGCCTAAATAGTGATTAATTTCCCCTAAATCATGCATGTTAAATTCTGACCATAACTGTTCTTTAAAAAAGTCCATCTGGCTTTCACTATTGGTTAAATATGGCCATGATTGCAATTTCTTCATTGCTCCTTTTATGATATATACTGGGAGCTGTCTTTGACTGTAAGTAACATGCCTAGTTTTATCAAACTTTTATGCAAACATTTATTCCAGTAATGCCACTTTGCTTTAATCCATGTATGCCTTTCTTCAAACGCCAAATCCTCTTTTCCCTTGATAAGGTCGCTTAACTTCATCAGGTGGAATCACGTATATTTCCTCTTCCAGTCTTCCATTCAGGTAGGCTGTTTTCACATGCATTTGATGAAATAATAAGTCTTCATTTACTGCCAGAGCTAAAAGCTATCTTAATGATGAATGCTTCACCACTGGTGAGAAAGTTTCATTGTAATCTATTCCTTCTTTCGAGGAATATCCTTTAACTACCAATCTGGCTTTGAATTTTGGTACTGCACACTCAGGATTTTTAATACTAAACACCCATCTTGTTCTTAGTGGCTTTTTATTTTCAGGCATGTCAACCCATTCATATGTATTATTATCCACAAAAGACTGCAGCTCCTTTTCAATAGCCTTTTTCCAATCTTGAGCATTTGAACTTGCTAAAGCTTCATCAACTGTGATTGGCTCATTGTTGATTGTTTGGGCAGCATACATTTCATAATCTGGATATTCTTTTGGTTTTGCTATATGTGAAGACAACCTTAAACTGACTTCCTCTGTTGAATCTTCTTCCTCAATTTGATTCTCGGGTAGCACATCAGCTTCCACTTTATTCTCGTCTTCTTCAATTTCAGTTTCCATCTCTGTTTCAGTACTATCACACATTGTGCTTGGTTGCATTACTGTATCATTTCGACTACTTCTCTTTATTTTAGGTATATAATCCTCCAAAAATACTACATCTCTACTACTTATTCACAGGATTATAAAATTTGAAGCCTTTTGAATCCTCACAGTAGCCAACAAAAATATATTTTTGAGATTTTGCATCCCACTTTCCTCTTAATGTTTTTGGAATCTGAACCATGGCTTCACATCCAAAGACTTTTAAGTGCTTTAGATCTGGTTTCTTCCCAGTCCATACTTCATAAGGTGTCTTGTGTCTCACAGCTTTGGTGGGTGATCTGCTAATTAAATACACTGCTGTTGACACAGCCTCTGCCCAAAAACACTTAGGTAGCTCAGCATCGGTTAACATACTTCTTGCCTTTTCTACAATGGTTCTGTTGGCTCGTTCTGCAATTCCATTCTGAGAAGGACTGTAGCGAATGGTAATCTGATGCCTAATACCCATTTAATTCAACTCTTCCTCAAACAGTCTCTTTACATATTCAGATCCATTGTCTGATCTAATAATTTTAATTTTCTTCCCAGTCTGTCTTTCGACCATTTTGCAATAAACATTCACTTGAACCTTGCTGTTTATAAAATAAACGTGCATGTATCTACAAAAATCATCTATGAATGTCAGGAAATAGAAGCTACCTCCTAAGGATTCATTCTCCATAGGTCCACAGGGATCTGAATGTATGAGCTGCAAGACTTTGGTAGATCTGTCATGACTCAATTTAAATGGCAATCTATCCTGCTTCCTTGCAAACACACCTCACATTGAACATTATTCATTCTATAATTTTCCATCCCAGTTGCCATATTCTTCAGTAAAGTCATACTTTTCCTATTCAAATGTCCAAGTCTCCTATACCGCAAGACATATTTTGCAGCATAAACAGAGTGATTTCCTGTTTTGGCAGTATTTGGAACTGTATTCACTTTGTAAACACCTCTTATATTACTTGCAGTAGGTACAATATCACAAGAGTAGTTCACACCTTAACTTAGATCCGTCAGCTGTAGAAATTCCAATATCAGTCCTTGACTGAACATCATACAAACCTGACAGAGCTTTGGTAATGTGCACAAATGTTCCTGAATCTAGGAACCATTCTGCATGATCGTCACTCGCTTCATTAAAAGAGTAAAAAACAGAAAATGCCTTACCTTTATCGGTAGCCTTTCTCTCAGGACCACTAGAATTAACATGCTTCTTTTCTTTTATACTTAACTTTTCGTTACACTTTGAAGCAATACCATAACTTGGGGTGAATTGGTACAGAAAGTGAAATTTTTACTGAAAATTAATATCAAAATATTGTACTATAATTTTGAAATTTCGAATACAGCATCTTTAGTCCTTCCTACAGCAATGTGTTACATGAATGAAAATGCTGTACCATAGCCCTGCTTCAAATTTTGATCTGAATTGTGTTCCAAATCACCCCAAGCATTTCACTAAGAAAAATGCATTTATACTACCTCAACTTTGTATTAATTATCCCCAATTAATATTTTTTATATTAACCATTAAATCTCTGAGCTTACAAATACTTTCCTAAGACAATGATGTTACAAAAAACAAACCATATCATTCATTACTTAATACCACACTTTACATTACGTGATGTCATTGCCTTCAAGAGTTTTAAATATCATTCTACCTCGTCGGAAATCAGTTCCTTGCACCTTCATCACAACTTGTGCTTTTGACACCACACACATGTCTACAACATCAGGAAAAAAAAGTATTCTTGTTTCTCACTAATTTTATTCCTCATGAAATTAACTTGAATGTCGTCTTGCAGCTGCAAAGCCTCAATCCTTCCTACATATAATTTTGAATGGTTAGCCTCTGTAACAGGAAACTTAACCAAGACAAAATCGTTTTTGGCCAGTGTCATTGGAGGTGCCTCAGAAGGTCCAGGTCCATGTTCCTCTTCAGTTGTTGTCTCAGATATTATAGTTTCTTGCTCCAAAACTATGGGATCATCAGCTTCCTTCTCCTTGCTGTCCTCTCCAATATCGTCTGAAATTTCTGTCTGTGACATGACACTTTTCGCAGGGAGAACTTCCAGTTTTCTACCATGAGCTTTTTTGGGTTGGGAATTAACAGATCCATAACGAACATCTTTCAAGTGTTCCACAAAGGCTTCAGACCATACCTGCATTGGGCCACCTGTTTCATTTTCCAAACTACTAACAGGTAAGAGAGAGAGAACTTTTCCTGGATTGAAAAGGTATGATACCAGAAGCACGAAATGTTGCAATAATATTCTCTCGAATTTTCTCACCCATGTAGTGAAATGTCGCCTTCAAAGTCTTAGGTAAGTCGCTTTTGGGAAGAACACCCCTGTTTCCTTTCTTCCACTCAGTCAAAGCTTTTCGGCAAGATATCTTTATTGGGCGAAAGAATGCCGCATCTAGAGGCTGGCAGATGTGTGTTGCATTTGGCGGGAGCAACACTAACTTAATATTCTCCTTCTCACATTGGGAGACTACAAACAAGGAAATGTGGCTTGAGAGATTTTCTCCTATCAGAACTTTGACCCCCTCAAGCCTTCTAAGTTACAGCAAAGCTATTGTCTGGAACCAATCTTCAAATATCCTGAGGTCAAACCATCCACTTTGGTTTCTTTTGCAGGCTGTACCATTCACTCCACCTTCAGTCCAGGTTGGATACAGATGAGTGGCCTTGTGAACTACATAAGGTGGCAGAAAATGTCCATCTCCTGCATCAGTTATCGTTACAGATGTGCTTATTTTGGATGAGTCTATGATTCTATGAGGATGTTTACATCCACTCTTGACCAACACTCTAATAGCACCAGGATCATCGGAGAAATTGGTCTCATCGTAGTTGAGTATGTGGCTAGGTGGAACACCTCTCACAGTCTCCTCCAAATTTTGAAAATAGCTTGCTATGACATCTCTGTTTACTTGAGATCTAGCTCTCTTTACATTTTCACTCAAACGGACAGTAAGATTGTGGTGACATGAAAGCAGATTTTTCACCCACTCATATCCAGGCCTGTTGTCTTCAAACTTCTTTTCCACTCTTCCCCTTCAGTTCAAGTAGCTCTTTACAATACCGTATCCCTTATCTCACTTGTCGTTAATGGCTGACCCATTCTCCACATTTAAATAATCCATTGACTAATGTCTTCTGTTCTTCTAAACTCAAAACTATTTGTCCACCTATTTTCAAAGGATTTTTGTTATTTAATTTCCTTGAAAGTGTACTAGGTGGTATACCATATTTTTTGGATGCAGTCCTGAGTGATAATTTACATGCCTTGACATCACTGACAGCTTTCTGCAGGCTTTTCTCGCTGTATTTTTGATAGCCAGCTGGCCCAATCTTCCTTTTTTTATACCTGTGGCATGTTCCAATTCACCCTGAAAAAATATGATTTTCTACATTTATGCCTGCAGCTCATGAATAACATAACCAAACCTAGCCTAACTTTTTAAACATCATCACTGATAGTTGTCCTCCACATTCCAGTCTCAGAGAACTGTAATACTATCACCAGAGTAGCTGTGCAACAGTTTGTTTCCAGAGTTTTAGAAAAAAGGTAAAGTTTACACTTAAATACATTATTTTTTTAAAAATCACATACCTCTTTGACACATACAATTTTTATATCACTGGAATAACTAATATCTGTGGTGACTCTAGAGCAGGGGTCTCCAAACTACGGCCCGCATTAGCTGGCCGGACATCCCCGGTATTCGGCCCTCCAAATATTTGAATTTCGAGGCCTATCGCGATCAATGCATGGTGACATTGCCGGAGCTCTATCTTTACAAAGCAGAAGGTCATGGTTAAACTTGTGGCTATTCACAATAAACAGACAGACCATTCTCCGTGCGATAGCGGAAAAAAAAAGGAACGGTTAGCAGACTAGTTTGGTGAAAACATTTTAAGTAAAAAAATTCTTTGCATTTTATTCCACTCACGAGTCTGGTGCAAGTCTTTCAAATGGACGCCACTTCAGCGACTAGCCTTAGAAATCAATCATTATGAAAGATGCTTCTTAAGCAAGGTTTCACTTTCTTTTGATTACGTTGTAAAATACACACAGCAAGTAAATCATATAAGATATTTTTATTTAAAGGCAATTTAAAGAAAATACAATATCTGTTGTACGTAATGATATTGAATATTTTAGTTGTAACTGATGTATAAAAATAACTGTAATTAATTTATATCTTTAAAACTCACAGTGTTAGAGTATTCACGTAAAGAAATTTAACATCTTAGTGATAATTAATGACTTTTATGTAGCTGTAACTTTCCTCTCATAATTACCTCCAGTTGTGGATCAAATTTACTGGTAGAGATAATTATCAGCGACTTCAAATGCTCATCATTTAATTTTGATCTGTAAATACTTTTTGTATGTTTCATTTTGGAGAAAGTTTTTTCACACAAATAAGTAGTGCCAAAAGCGGAAAAAATGCCATGGGCAAATTTATGTAAATTTGGAAACTGTATGGATGGAAGACACTTATAAAATTCCAGTAATGTTGACTTCGAATGTTTTTCTTTAAAAAAGTCGTTACATTGCAAATCAATAATTTCAAACTGAAGTTCTGCGGGTAACACTTCTATATCGATGTCAAAGGGATTTTGAAATATCTTGAAATTGTTTGAATTTGCATCTGTATCTGAAAAATGTAATTCAAAATTAATTTTTAAAGCGCCCAAAGTTACAGGAAACGGAATCCCAGTTTGCTGACTGAATGTTTGGTACGTATTAAAATGCATGAAGCATACTTTGTTCAACTGAGATTGAAACAAAGCAATCTTTTGTCGGAAGGACTTAGCATGCGTGTATAAATCAAGCAGAAGCTGGTTTTCACCTTGCAGTTTTAAATTAAGGCCGTTCATATGTTTAGTTAAGTCTGTATAAAATGCTAGCTTCCACAACCACTCACCGTTCCGTAACTCAGCCAGAGGGCGATTCCTTTCGTTCAAAAAAATTTCAATTACTGTTCGGAATTTAAAAAAAACGGATCAGAACTTAACCGCAGCTAAGCCAGCGCACTGCAGTATAATATGGCAAGTCACCTTTCCTCAATATCTTCAAGAAACTCGCGGAATTGGAGATGACTAAGTGCATGAGATCTGATACAATTAACAACTGAAATAACTGGCTTTAAAACTTCTGACATATCTAAATGTTTTCCACACAAAGACTGTTGGTGAATAATACAATCCCCTACTAACAGTTTTGAGCCACTGTCATTTTCTACGGCCTTAGAAAGGAGAGAAACAACACCTTTATTTTTCCCACACGTTTTTGCCACCATCAGTTGTAATACATTTTAATTTCTTCCACTGAAGATTATTTTTCTGAACTGCCCTTTCAACTCCTTTTAATAATATCTTCGCCAGTGGTCGTCCCGAGAATACTGTGAACATAAAGGAGCTCTTCATACACTTCATAATTTATGTCAATCCCTCGAATAAAAAGTAGTACTTGAGCAGTATCTGATACATCTGTTGACTCATCCACGGCCAAAGAGAACCAGTCTAAGTATTGATTTTTGTCACGCAGCTTTGCTGATATATTTTGTGCAAAGTCATCTATTCTTCGAGCCACAGTGTTTGCCGACAAACATACGTTTTTAAATAAATTAACTTTTTCTGGACACATTTCTTCTGCTGTTGCAGTAATGCAGTTCTTAATTAATTCACCGTCGGTAAATGGCTTACGCTGTTTCGCTACTAAATGAGCCACACGAAAGCTAGCACGAGTTGCTGCATGTTGTTCAGTAACAGCGACTGCTGAGTTTTTAGCTGGCGTTTCAGAGACTCATACATTTCTAATCGTCCGCTTCCTGTAAACTTGGAGTAATTCTGAGAGGCTTAGTCTCATTATGACGTTTTATATTGTATTCTTTGAAGACTGATATTGCTTCATTGCAAATAATACACATTGGTTTGTTGCTTGACTCCACCACGAAATATTGACATCCCCACTGCTCTTTAAACATTCTACATTCACTGTCAACCTTTCGTTTCTTTTCCATATTTGTACAGAACTTCACAGAAGATTGTAACATGAAAATAAAATTGTGCTATTTAATACTAATAAAACTAGGGAGTAGTCTGCCGAAACAAAATGTAATGAATTTATTTTTAAGGTACCTTAATTACTAAATTAAATACTCACAATTACACTGTAATTCCACTAAAAACTACTGTGATAAAATACTCAAGTCGTGCTATACGTATTTCGATTTTCAGATTTTCCTTGTCTCTTCGAATTCAAACTTTGAATTGTCCCACACTTCGTCGTCTCACCTACTAGTACAGCGCATAAAACACTAAAAAACTCGTGAGACACTCGCAACATAGACACAATCACGCAACAGAACTATCACATATATGCTCTGGCTCTGCTACTAGCTACAAGACTACATAGCTAAACTTATTGTTGCGCCGCTTGAAATAACAATGCGTTGACATACTCTACCACTGTTACGTCTTTCAGCAATAGTGATTTTGAGATTTCGTTAACTTGGCAGGACGCTTTCGTGAAGAATGTGCTACTTTTTTGTCGGTGAAATTCGCCAGGATAAAATAAGCCAGAATTTCGGTCAGGTACGTCCACCAATCAAAATTATGTAATTAAATAAAAATCGTAGTTAGTTTCAGTAGTAGTAGTAGTAGTAGAGGGGTTTTTTGGCGCACGACAGCAAGGTCTTCACCGCCCGTTCAGTAACATAGGGAGACGGGTGTCAAGAAAAATCTCAGAACAGGAATATAAAACGGAACATAAAACACGGGTAACAATCGTTGAAAAATATGTGCTCATCCACACCGAAGCGTGGGATGAAGCAGGGTGTCAACAGTAAAACATGGACAACACAGGAAGAAAATGATAGAGGGAGCTAAAACAATGTAGCAGATGGAAGTGGCTGGCTGACCACAAGGAAAAAAGGGGAGGAGTCAGCCACTCTGCAATACACTAAATCCTCCAGCCTAAAAGTTTAGGCCAGAGTCCAGACACGTCACAAAACTTAAAAAGCCTAGACACACGCGTCTCATCATTAGCTAAAACAGAAGGCAGATCCCCATCAACTTGTGCTTCTGCCCGTGCATCACGGTATAAAATGCAGTCTTTTAAAATGTGCCGGGCAGAGATGTGCACACCACAAGCATCACAAAACGGAGGATCCTCCCGCCGTAACAAAAAGCTATGTGTGAGAGGGCAGTGCCCGATCCGAAGAGGTGTGAGGGCCACTTCTTCCCGCCTGAGCAACCGGCAGGAGGAACACCACGGCCGAGTGGTTGACTTTACCAACCGCAGTTTATTGGCCGTCACCGCCAGCCATTCGTCCTCCCACAACTCCATGCACTTCCTGTGGAGTGCAGCAATGACCGACTGCAAGGGGATAGGACACTGGACCACATCCTGCTCTCTGCAGGCCTCCTTGGCAGCCCGATCGGCCTGTTCATTGCCCCATATGCCGACATGACCAGGCACCCAGCAGAAGGATACCTCTTTACCCCGCCGTTGGAGCAAGTACAGTTGATCATGTATCAGCTGGACCATCTCCTCAGTTGGGTATAGGTTCTGCAGTGATTGTAAGGCACTAAGAGAATCGGAGCAGAGAAGAAATCGATCGCCCCGAACACGGTGCATCAGCTCCAGTGCCTTCAGGATCGCGTGGAGCTCCGCTGCGAAAACGGTATATTCAACAGGGAGGCGAATCCAGGTAACATGATCGGGGAACACCACAGAACAGCCAAGGAAATTCTCCTGTTTGGAGCCATCAGTGTAAACGACAGTGAAACCGTGATGCACATCTAAAATGTTAAAAAACAGTGACTGGAATGTAACATCTGGCGTGGAGTTAGTTTCAGTGCTAGCTAGTCCCACAACCTTAGATTTTTGCGATTTCATCTTTCCTTTAGCCATACATTATGGTGATCGTGGAGTGCTAGGGTGCTTTAATCCCACTAGGTAGATCTTGGCCCTCATGACTTCGTGGAGGAGTCAATGTGGCCCACGAACTAAAAAGTTTGGAGACCCCTGCTCTAGAGGGTGGTTTCCATTAGTTACACCAAAGTATCGCTCCACCACAAAGATGATTTGTTGAAATGGATACCATGTTCCATTTCACGCCAGTAGTTCCAAATCACCTCAAGTGACAGTATGTCCAATTTTCTGGCATCTAAAACATCTTATTGGCTTCTTCTTCTTGTACTTAAGCGTATAAAGCCGAACCTGTTTCTTTTTCTGAAGCATTAGAATCTGGTTCATTTTTCACGTCCTGTAGAATCTTTACTTTAACACTATCCGCTGTAATGGATATTCCCGAACTTTTCAAACCCATAATCATTGGCGAATATTTCTCTGGCAGTCCAGCTAACAATAAAGTTCCAATCCATTCATCCGCAATTTCAAAACCAATATTACTCAGACGATTGGAGATTGAAATTATTTTATTCACATATTCATCCACGCTTTTACACTTATTCAATCTTGTGGTTATCAGCTCACGAAGTAATCCTACTTTTCTGGTTAAACCACCATCTTCAAATGCGTTTTTCAGTTTGTCCCATACCTCCTTTGCTGATTTAGTCTTTTCTATGTGAACATAATTCGCTGGATCAATCAAAAGGATTAGTTTTGATTTCGCCTTCCAATTCTTAGTAGCAAAACTTGATTCTGTAGGTGCCAATTTACCGTTTACGACGTCCCATAAGTCATCCAAGTGCAAATACGCTCAACGGCAAATTTCCAGGTCGCGTAATTTTCGCGCCCTACAAGCCGCTCTGTTTGCGGTATCCCCCTGTGTTGTACTCATTTTACAATTTTCTTCTTCCTATAGCGTACACAATCCAAGTTTGTACGAACTTCCACGCACCTTTTGCGCAAATACACGTCACCTTAAAGCTTATCATGTCGCTCTAATCCAGTACCTGGGCCCATGACCTGTTGTAGTTTATGCAGATTAACGCAGCTAAATGACAGGTAACAACTATTTACGGGACAAAATAAACTTATGCTTTATTCGCACAACACATATTAATACATTTGACTACCAAATTATATTACGTTGCCCCATCAACAAACACGGAACATGTATATTCCATAGAGTCTAATGCACTGTGCACATCATATCTTGTGCGCCACCATGCACGCTGGAAAATGTTTGTGCACATATCCCCAACAGTTTCCATCACTACAGGTAATTACTGTGTGCACTTTTATGTCTTTGTAATTCAGCAGTATGCTGAAGCAAGTTGGTTTTCAAGTCAAGCTCATGAACTGTTGTATGAATTGCTGAGTACTGTGAACAGTCTTTTTATAGTCAAACAAGATTTAATTCATATTTTCTTCTTTATTGTCGAAGCAATGTTGCATATCTGTCACATCTCAGTGGGACAAATGTTTCTAACGTTAATATTTCAGACTCAAAATATTTGTAAAAAAAATTAATTATCATGTCTGCTATTGTTATTTTAGCAGGGTTTATATCAATAATGCTGTCATTTATCTGTATATTATTTTGCAACCCTTCTTTTGTTTTTCCTGTAAAGGTCTTTCTTAAGCATAACAAAACTCCTCACAAATCTCAGTACTTCATAGGCAAATGCTGTGATAATTCTTCTTTAGTGAGAATTCGACAGATCGAGAATCCGACATCACAAAATTACCTACTCAAGATTGCCGCCGAGTGAGATCACAGGCATTTTCTTCGTTCGCTGAAAGAACTTATTTGAGAGGAAATAGTGTCAAATTTAAAGTTTCTTTGTTTCGTATATTTGCTATAGTGTCCGTTCTTGTCATACAACTGAATATTAGCGTCTCAGCAGAGCTTGTTCTTGAAACTACTTCGTGTTATCTAAAGTCTCGACGATAGCGACAGAACCCGAAATTTTGCGTGGCATAAACACAAAAAATTCTATTCAAGAATTCTTCGTAGCCCAGAATTCGTTAAAAAAAAAAGACAGCTACTAGTTTCATCAGTGTCTACTGTCGCAATAAAAGTGTAATTAAGCGTTTCTAAATCGTATTTAACTAACACATTTCGTACTGATTACTAGTTAGATAGACGCGATTTAGGCCTAAATTTTCCGATGTATAAACGTTTAAAAACTTGACCATACACGCTTGATATCGTAAATTGTCTAGAAGCAAAGTAATTACTGATCCATTCTTCTGTCATTGTATCCCTAATCTATACAAAAACAACAACAACCGCACATAAGACTCCTGTGTCGTTTTTTGTTTAGGTCTACATATAGCCAATCTCGCGCCATCGGCAAATTAAAAACATTCTTCAAACTTAATTATTCTTTAGAAACTGACCATGAGTGAGAAATGTAGGAGGTGTTATAGGGTAGTGAGTAGAGGGATTTGTTGCCAATCTTATATGAAATATTTTCACTGGGGGGGATGCAGCAGGGAGAATGTTGGCAGAACAGAAGAGGCTCTCTCCTGGAACTGCAGAATATCCAGTAGGAAGATTTTGATTGGGGAACAGGAACAGAAAATCTTTGCTCTTCAGGCACAGTCCGAGGAAGCAAGGAAGGAACTGAGAAGCATCAAGGGAGACAGGGGGAGGACGGTGGCTGGGAAATGGCAGCTGGTAGGAGGATAGGAAGAATGTTTTATCATCAACACCAAAAACAGGTATCTGTGGGTGTCCACAGCCTCCAAACGCTTAATAAATGTGAACATGATCCATAGTAGGTAGTAATGGCACGTTTATTTTATCGTGCAATTAGCTAATTTTGACTAAGCACCATTGTCAACTACATTTGAAAATACAGATGTTACAAATGTGCTGGACAATGATGCTTAGGCGAAATTAGCCAATCAGTCAATAAAATAAACATTGCATAACAGGCTACTGTGGACCTTGTTTACATTTATTAAACAAAATTATCTGCTGATGCATGTTTGTCCGTTTGAGTACCTCCGATATCATTATCTCTGTTGCTATTATTCTAGCAACCAAAGGAAATTTCGGAAATCAAAATCATATGTTTGGTAGCATACATATGTGAGTAAGCACTTCCAGTGGCATGATGAAATTTTAAACTGGCAGTATATGGTTGAATATGCAAGATATAAAATACACTCAGACTAATATCTTTGCTGTCAAACAAACTGGAAACTATACCAGTATATATACACTAGTAATAATTTGTTGTTAGCATATGTACAGAAGCAGCCTGAAGTGACTGCTTCTACTTATTAACATATAACAGTTATACTATAACTAAACTTGTTCCACATCCCCAAAGGTCCTCCTTCGTGATGGAGTTTATGAAACAAGTGCATGTATGGTTAAATTTCTAGTCTGCAGTGATTTATACCCTGACAGGAAACTCCCTGACATATTTAAACTATCTCTTGCAGCAGGACTCATAGGGCCTGACCTTCACCTTTATTAGGAAAATTTCTATCCACAGTGCTATTCGAGCACCTACCCAACTTGACTCAAAGCTACAATCCATCCATTCTAACTACTGTTCCATTACATTATAGTTTCTGACTTAATTTATTGGAAAAAGCACCTACACTATGTGCTTAAAACTGACTGCTTCATGAAGAATATAAAAGAGCCAATAACATGAATCAATACTAAACTGGATTGATAAGCTGGGTAAATTTCTACATAACAGCATAACTTTTTAGTTAGCAAATGGCTTGGTAAGAATACTTCTTGCAACAGTTTTGTTAAAACTCTTAAGCTATATGAAACATGCAGTTTTCTGGTCATTATCATAAAATATTGTTGAAAAACTGAATATATCGTGGAATGAAAAAAACATATTTTTACTGTAAGCTGTGAGTTATGGCTGAGATGCAAACACTTGACAGACACTCAGGATTCTATAGAAGCACTTGATCATTTGTTACTGGTTGAATGTATTTTACCTGGTGTTCCTCATTTCTTCAGTTCATTTCTTGAATGGACTATAGTCATAGACACATTGCTGCACCCTTCTTTGTATGAGGGGCATTCAATATGTAATGAAACATATTTTTTATTCTGAAAGCAGGTTGGTTTTATTCATGATTTCAATACACCATATTATTCCTCACTCTTCTGGCTACAAAAACATATTTTTAAACATAATCTCCATTTAGTGCAAAGACCTTATACCATCTTACTGGAAGTGCCTGTGTGACCGCGTGGTACCATACTACAGGTCAATTTCAGAGCCAGTGTCTTGCTGCTTCAATAACCCTCCATTATTCATGTATTGCTTCCCATGGAGTGCATCCTTCATTGGGCCACACAAATGGAAGTTGGAAGGTGCAAAATCTGGGCTGTAGGGTGGATGAGAACAGCAGCATAATGAAATTTTGTGAGCTCCTCTCAAGTGTGCAGACTTGCACGGGGTGCGAAGACTTGTCTGAGGCCTTGCATTGTCATAGAGAAAGAGAAGTTTGTTTGCATTTTTGTAGTGATGAACATGCTGAAGTTATTTCTTCAGCTTCCTGAAGGTAGCACGATACACTTCAGAGTTTATGGTTGCATCAAGAGTGAGGACATCGAACAGAATAACCCGTTCAGAGTACCAGGAGATGGTTGCCGTGACTGTATCGGCTGGAGGTGTGGCTTTGAACTTTTTCTTCAGAGGAGAAGTAATGTGGTGCCACACCATGGATTGTTGTTTTCTTTCTGATTTGAAGTGATGAACTCATGTTTTATCACCTTTGAGAATGTTTGACAAAACTTGTCACGGTCAGCCTCATAATGCACAAGCAATTCTGCACAGATGGTCCTTTGTTGCTCTTCCTGCCCTTCTTTTAGGCAGTGAGGAACCCAGCAGGTGTGCACCTTTGGGTACCACAGCTGATGCGAGAGTCGGCCCTACCAACACAGACATCAAGTTGGCCAGTAAGGTGTCTGATTGTGGTCCATCAGTTGCCTTGAATGAGAGTGTCTGCACTTTCCAACATGCAGGAGTCACAGCTGTATGTGGGAGACTGGGAAGCACCTCCGTTACAGATGCCATTTTGAAGGCTAAGTATAGTGCCACGACCAACCAGAACTTTGTAAAACTATAGGGGCTGAAGCGATAATATTCCACTGTCCCCCACAACAAATTCTGCATTTTTCAACCAAAACTGACTGGGAAAAACAATGTGTTGCATTACTTAGTGAACACTCTTTGCACATAGACTTGTACAAGAACTTTAAGGGGATCATTAGAATTCTCTTATTTTCCAAGAAAACTGTGCACTAAATTGGATGCAACATGTTTCTATACTGGTTGCCTATGTGATTTTATAAAAAACTGCATTGAACAATAGCAATCCATACAGTTCCTTGTGGAGTGGAAAGTTGTAACGTAATTAAAAAAAAAAAAAGAAAAATGTTGACTCAGTGCAGTAGAAATGAGGTTTTTGCACTTGACTTTAGGATGGACAAGATGTGATTGCATCTGAAATGAAGAAATAAAACTTAGAACAGATACTGAGTGTACTGAAATAAAATGAAGTATATCATATGAAATGGTTAAATTATGTTGAGCCAATAATAAGTACAAAAAATATATATATATAATTATAAAGCCATTGGGAAACAACGGAGGAAAACTTCAGAAAAGATTGAAAGACCAATTTGCAGATCTTAGAAGACTGAACAGTCATGACAACACTAATCCTTGAAGTTGGTGGATGATCATGACAATTTCTGCATAGTTGTCATTGAAATGAAAAACAACAAGGAGCAGATCAAAATCTCACTCTTAAAAATGAATTTGATGCTCTAAAACAACTTATCATTGCTTGACTGTTCAGCTGCATTATTGACTATTGTGCATAACTACTGTATTACATAGAGTCATAAATTCAAGCTCATGCTATTTATCTTCCAGAGTAAGTAGTATGTGAAAACCATTGCTTATGAAATCATCAGAAATTTGACTGTAAGGAAAGATTCACTTTGGTTACTGATTAATATCTACAGTGCACTTAGTGTAAAGATAGCATGATATAAGAGAAACAAACAATAATTTAATAAATGCCTTTTATCAGTTATTAAATGTGTAGAAACTTTTGCATCAAAGATATGAGGGTAGTTGTACATGAACACACGTGTCTCTGACAGGACGCGTAGTATGGAAACCACTGAGATCTTTGTCAAGCATATAACTCTCAAAAACTTACTAGAGATGTACTTCTGTTCATCATTTTTACTAGTAATTTATTCCATAACAAATATTAGGTTTTCTCTGCAATTATCTGAGCTTAATCTGCTATCTACAAATAGGTCAAAAAATTACTGAAGTTGTTAAATTCATGTGTTATCAGGTCACGTTCATATAGTTCTTCTGCAATGTTATATCATTGTTTTAAACAGTAAAATCTAACATCAATAAAATGAGTAGAATGTACAAATGAGAAAAAATGGTTTTTATATAACTGAGTTTGTGCTAGTTTCACAGTTATCAATAAAAGTTTTGTTTGACAAGATTGTTGGCATTGACTGGGTTTTGTTTAAAATCAGCCCTCACTATTTTGACCTTAATATAATTTGCAGATGATCTGGAGCAGAGCATCAGCATTTATGAACCCAACTAAAAACATTAAAGAAGTGTTGACATAACAACACAGTCACAGCAACATATTTAGTGTATACTAAATTCATAGTGACTAGAAATTTCTGTGACACATGAAAGACTCATCAAGGAGATAAAACATTTTAGCTTATTTATATGTAAGCACTTTTTGGTAATTATTGATGATACCAATGAAAACACGTGCAAGCATGCACACGCAGCCACACGTGTGTGTATGCACTCGCGCGCGCATGCCCACACACACACACACACACACACACACACACACACACACACACACACACACACACACACACATTCACATATACATACTCACCATCTGCAACATCATCGACAGGACTGACTGCGGTCCTTTGGTACAGAGCCGATGGAGGGTCTGAATCAGAGGCTGAGATGGTTCTGCGTTCCTCAACTTACACCATAGGGTGGTGGGGTTTCAGGTTCTGCTGGATAGGTCAGGAGTCCACTACATACAGCAGGTGGCTACACGGGTAGCAGGGGTTGTGTGGTGTGGACTGGGCGGTTTTTTAGGTTAGATGGCCTCAGGAAAGTACAGAAAGGGCAACAGCCTCAAAGCGTGCAGGGCAAGGTCAGAACATGCAGGGACCAAGCAACAATCGGTATTGTAATTGTAAACTGTCGAAGCTGCGTTGGTAAAGTACCGGAACTTCAGGCACTGATAGAAAGCACTGAAGCTGAAATTGTTATAGGTACGGAAAGCTGTCTGATGCCAGAGATAAATTCTGCCGAAATTTTTACAAAGGCACAGACGGTGTTTGTAAAGGATAGACTGCATGCAACTGGTGGTGGCGTGTTTGTCGCTGTTAGTAGTAGTTTATCCTGTAGTGAAATAGTAGTGGATAGTTCCTGTGAATCATTATGGGTGGAGGTTATGCTCAGCAACCGAGCTAGGTTAATAATTGGTTCCTTTTACCGACCTCTGACTAAGCGGCATTAGTGGCAGAACAACTGAGAGAAAATCTGGAATACATTTCATATAAATTTCCTCAGCATGTTATAGTCTTAGGTGGAGATTTCAATTTACCAGATATAGACTGGGAAACTCAGATGTTTAGGATGGGTGGTAGAGACAGAGCATCGAGTGACATTATACTGAGTGGACTATGCGAAAATTACCTTGGGCAATTAAACAGAGAACCGACTCGTGGAGATAACATCTTGGACCTACTGATAACAAACAGACCCGAACTTTTCGACTCTATAAGCGCAGAACAGGGAATCAGTGATCATAAGACCATTGCAGCATCACTGAATATGGAAGTAAATATTAATATAAGAAAAGGGAGGAAGGTTTATCTGTTTAGCAAGAGTAATAGGAGGCAGATTTCAGACTACCTAACAGATCAAAACGAAAATTTCTGTTCTGACACTGACAATTTTGAGTGTTTATGGAAAAAGTTCAAGACAATTGTAAAATGCGTTTTAGACAGGTATGTGCCGAGTAAAACTGTGAGGGATGGGAAAAACCCACCGTGGTTCAACAACAAATTAGGGAACTACTACGAAAGCAAAGAGAGCTTCACTGCAAATTTAAATGCAGCCAAAACCTCTCAGACAAACAGAAGCTAAATGATGTCAAAGTAGCGTAAGGAGGGCTTTGCGTGAAGCGTTCAGTGAATTCGAAAGTAAAATTCTATGTACTGACTTGACAGAAAATCCTAGGAATTTCTGGTCTTACGTTAAATCAGTAAGTGGATCGAAACAACATATCCAGACACTCTGGGATGATAATGGCATTGAAACAGAGGATGACATGCGTAAAGCCGAAATACTAAACACCTTTTTCCAAAGCTGTTTCACAGAGGAAGACCGCACTGCAGTTCCTTCTCTAAATCCTCGCACAAACGAAAAAATGGCTGACATCGAAATAAGTGTTCAAAGAATAGAAAAGCAACTGAAATCACTCAACAGAGGAAAGTGCACTGGGCCTGATGGGATACCAATTTGATTCTACACAGAGTACGTGAAAGAACTTGCCCTCCTTCTAACAGCTGTTTACTGTAAGTCTCTAGTGGAACAGAAGGTTCCAATTGACTGGAAAAGAGCACAGGTAGTTCCAGTTTTCAAGAAGGGTCGTCAAGCAGATGCACAAAACTATAGGCCTGTATCTCTGACATTATTCTTGTTGTAACTGCGACCAGGACAGTCGTGGGGTAGCAATGACAGAAGACGCAGAAGGACCCGCAGAGAGGCCTGCGAACAACAACAAAACGTAAGAGGATGGACACGATCAACATAGGATGGAACAAATACAACAAGACTGAACAACAGAGTCACAAGGAAACAAACTAGTACACAAACCAGGAAGTAAGCAGTCTAGTGCAAAGCAAGGTGTAAACCGAAGTAAGCGAGATTAGACTGACTGGCTGAGCGAGTGGCCGGTGTTTAAGTATGCTATCGTGGGCGCCGCTATTGGCCGCTGGGACCACATGTTCCACTGTGGCGCCCCCACACTAAAAGCGGGCCAGGAGGCGCACGCTGCCACAGCTTAAGGCCCAATGGTGCAGAGACCTCTACGGGTCTTCGACGTCCATGACGTTTGGTGCGGATTCAAATTCCCCGGCGCACGGTACCAGAGATCTGTTGTAGAATTTTAGAACATGTTTTTTGCTTGCGTATCATGTCATTTCTGGAAATCCAGAATCTACTCTGTAGGAATCAACAGGGATTCTGGAAACAGCAATTGCGTGAAACCCAACTCACTTTATTTGTTCATGAGACCCAGAAACTATTAGATACAGGCTCCCAGGTAGATGCCATTTTCCTTGGCTTCCGGAAGGTGTTCAATACAGTTCTGCACTGTCGCCTGATAAAGTAAGAGCCTACAGAATATCAGACCAGCTGTGTGGCTGGATTGAAGAATTTTTAGCAAACAGAACACAGCATGTTGTTCTCAATGGAGAGACTTCTACAGACGTTAAAATAACCTCTGGCGTGCCACAGAGTAGTGTTATGGGACCATTGCTTTTCACAATATATATATAAATGACCTAGTAGATAGTGTCGGAAGTTCCATGCGGCTTTTTGTGGATGATGCTGTAGTATACAGAGAAGTTGCAGCAGTAGAAAATTGCAGCAAAATGCAGGAAGATCTGCAGTGGATAGGCACTTGGTGCAGGGAGTGGCAACTGACCCATAACATAGACAAATGTAATGTATTGCGAATACATAGAAAGAAGGATCCTTTATTGTATGATTATATGATGGCAGAACAAGCACTGGTAGCAGTTACTACTGTAAAATATATGGGAGTATGCATACAGAACGATTTGAAGTAGAATGATCATATAAAATTAATTGTTGGTAAGGCGGGTGCCAGGTTGAGATTCATTGGGAGAGTCCTTAGAAAATGTAGTCCATCAACAAAGGAGGTGGCTTACAAAACACTTGTTCGACCTATACTTGAGTATTGCTCATCAGTGTGGGATCTTTACCAGGTCGGGTTGACAGAGGAGATAGAGAAGATCCAAAGAAGAGCGGCGCATTTCATCGCAGGGTTATTTGGTAAGTGTGATAGTGTTACGGAGATGTTTAGCAAACTCAAGTGGCAAACTTTGCAAGAGAGGTACTCTGCAGTGCGGTGTAGCTTACTGTCCAGGTTTCGAGAGGGTGCGTTTCAGGATGAGGTATCAAATATATTGCTTCCCCCTACTTATACCTCCTGAGGACATCACGAATGTGAGATTCGAGTGCGCATGGAGGCTTTCCGGCAGTCATTCTTCCTGCGAACCATATGCAACTGGAACAGGAAAGGGAGGTAATGACAGTGGCATGTAAAGTGTCCTCCGCCACACACCGTTGGGTGGCTTGCAGAGTATAAATGTAGATGTAGATGTAGATGCCTGCAGCCATTACATACATTATGTCCTGAACTTCTTTAATGGCACCCAACTCATAAAATCTCATAGCTATTGAGCACATTTTACAAGTAAAATCTAATGGCTGTATCCATATCGTTACTGAAAATGGATTGAAAACAGAGTGGAATGAGATGTTTTTCAGTTACTGCTGACTTATCACTAAAGAAATATCCTGTTATGTTGCTTCCTTCTGTATGAAGGATGAAAGTTGGATGCATCATAAAATCACAAACTTCATTTCTGTTTTGGTTGGTTATGTACCTCTTAATAAACAATTGCTGTGTGGCAGACTTTAATGTGAAAATATTTTACGGGGTGCACTCCACAGCTTGATACAAAACATTTTTATGTACACCATGAGCTGCATTTAAAAGTATTTAGTTGTCTGACTGGTATTTGGGCAATAGCCCACCATCAGTGGTATCAGGTACTGAGGACAAAGAAATAAATGTATACATATTAATGACTCTACATCTACATACATACTCCACAAGGCACCATTTGTTTCTTGTTGGAGGGTTCTTGTTCCAGTCACAAATAGAGCACAGGAGAAAATGACTGGAAGCCTCCACATGAACTCTGATTTCTTTCATCTTATTTTCATGGTCCTTATGCAAAATGTACATAAGACTGCAGTTGAATAATTGTGCAGTTAGTCTCAAAGACTGGTTCTCCAAATTTCCTCAATAGTGCCTCACAAAAAGAATGATAAGCTACAAAGTGCTCTGTAAAACTGAATTGAAATTCGATTGAGACCTGGCGACTTACTTGTTTTTGACTCTTTCAGTTGCTTCTCTTGGCTAGGGATTCCTATTTGTTTGTCCCCGTGTGGTAGTCTGTGTGACAGTCATGTGAAATTATGTTTGTACAGTCTGACGGTTTGAATAATTTCTTAAGCATTAAAGTTAAAACTTCAGCTTTGTTTTTGCTATCTTCTATTGCCACCCCCAGTCTGGTTGATGTGTGACTGGGTAGTAGTCTTTGACCACATAATATAACATTTTTTTATAAATTACAGTGAGAATACAAGTTTACTTATGTATTATCTACCTCTACATTAAAGGATGTGTGTGTCAAGTATGAAATCTTTAAGATGGTTTAATTGATATGGATATCAAAAAATGGAGAGCCCTGTGGATATTTAAAAGCTACTTATAATCATGTCTATGTGATCATGATAGCATTTATTATCTGTCTTATGTCTGTGGTACACAGGTTGTCATGTGTACATCTTATTGTTATAAATCAGTAAACAGCCATATTTATTGGCTGTGCTGGAGACTACTGTTGTGGGATAAAAACATGGAATTGTTAGCACCCCTTGTTTCACATGATTTCTTGCCTGGATGGGTGCCGGAGTTCAGCAACCCATTTTTGAATGTTTTCTCCATCTATTAATTGTAGCTGGTGTTTTCCTGACTTGTTTTGCATCCTGTGGTTTGGGTAATTATGTTATTCAAAGTTCCTTTGCAGTTATTCTCTGTGAAGTTGGTGTGACCATCTGGTCATGGGATTGCAGTGGATTTTTCCACACAGTACCCTGATTGGACAATTCTTTGACCACCTCACTTTTCCATAGAATTTGGATGTGGTCTGGTGATACCTCTGGCGAAGTGATGGGACTCGAGCAACATCTCCTACCTCTCTTGACAGGAAGTCCTGGGGGAGATGGAAAGTGAGTGTCAGGGCCTGGTTTCAGACTCATTGCAGCTTCTTGATGTGGATGTCAGCTGTGTTTTTTTTAACATACTGAAGCATATTCAAGTAGTGGTTCAACTAGTGTAAGATGCAATCTATTTGGGATGGCAGTGTGGGGCCTGGATGCAACAGTGGGGACAAAGTGCACAGTTGACCAATGGCTTTCCCACAGATGTTCTTAATGTTCTGATGCCGCGTTAGCCTTCTGTACATTGTGAGGCTGAGATATTTTGTTGTTACTGATCATATCATATCTAGACTATTGATTCTTAGCTGCGCCATGTTGGCTGGAAATATTTTTCTGGCAAAAACTGTGGCTTGACTCTTGGCAACACTGAACTGAAGACTCCACTTCATTACCAAGTATACAAGATAATCAAGAGTAGCTATAAGTAGACACTGAGCAGCACACCATTGATTCGTCTTGTGAATAGGACCATGTCATCAGCATGGGGTGCTAGATGAACCCATTCACGCACTGGAGCATCAGCTGTATAGAGCAGTAGCCCATGAACAGATCCTTGGGGTACTCCTGTGAGGATGTGTCTTCTAGTAGAGACACTTTTGTGGGTCCTCTTGTGAAAGATCCTGCCAGCCAGATATAATCTGAGGAGTGATATATGAGATACTGGGATGTCATGATCAAGTATCTTAAACAGGATCCTGTTGTACCACATCAAGGAACACTGTGTCCAAGTATTCGTGACGTTCCAAGCTATCCATGAATCCCAGCAGTTGTTGAGCTGTAGCAGGGCCTCATCAAAATCCAGATTTGGCGTCTGATAGATGATGTTCTTCCTGGATCTGTTGCAATAGCCACACGCAGCATAACTGCTCAAAAGTATTTGAAGGTGTTGGCAGAGGACTGAGGGTCTGCAGCTGGATTCTTCCATTCCTTCAGGATAGATTCTGCCTCTGCATGTTTCCATGCTGTAGGATAGTGGACACTGATGAAGAACCATTTGCAGATGTCAGCAATCACTTGTCTGCTTCTGGCAGCAGCTGCTTCTCCATGTGTTCCATCACATGATCCACTCCACTAGCTGCCTCAGTGAATTGTTGTGGTTGGATGATTGTGGCCTGTTTGGGTTGACATCCAGTAAGTGCTGCATCATAGCTCACACCCTTCTGTAGTGTAGTGTGAATGATTTGGTCTGGATCTGTTATCCTTTCTGCTTGGGGACAACTCTCTTGAAGACTAAACATCCACATTAGCCGGCAACATACTTTTTGCCACAGCTGTGACAAGGACAGCTGAGTCTTTCTTCCATTATGGACCCACTTGGCACATTTTATGTCCATGCTGCAGTACTTGTCATTATGATAAAAGCCCTGACATTCAAAGCATTGTGGAGGGCCTCTTTTTGCTCTGGCTTCTTCCACAGTGATCTTGACATTGCCAGCATATTGAAGCAGATACATATCCCTATTGAGTACATTATCTGTAAGAATTACATTCAACAAGTAGGGTCCTTCAGCACATCTTTGGTGACATCAACCTCTCCATGATTCTCATGCCAATACTTTCTGATTTCAAGTATTCTTGTCTTCAGTGAGTTCAAGTAGCTCCTCTAGCATGATGTTATGTGAATACAAGGGATATCTCTTGCTATCCACACATTTCTTCATAGCAATGTTGCTGGGAACGTTTCAAGCACATAATGAGGAAACACCTTCTTCATCTAATCATATGAATACTTGATAACAATCATCGGCATTTGCAGCTCATTGGAAGTTGGTGTCAGTTTTTGTGGCATCATTTCCTTGTTGTCTTTATTTGATGTGATAGCAGCTTTGCTATTACAAGTGCTGACAGATGGTTCACACCCGTCAGCTGTGCTCTTGCACCATGCTGACAAGAAGGTTGTAGAAATCTATCTTCAGTGGTAGTCATGCTTTGCCCTCCAGGTACAACCATTCTGATGACTATCATCCTCAGTGTCTTCCATGTCTTTGGTGCTGCTACTATTGCAGGAGTAGCTGACTCTTCATTGAAGCTTTCATCAGCACATTTAAGGCTAATAGCATCAATTTCCATACTGCTGCTGATAGCACAGGGCTCAGTTTACTTCCGTAAGCGGTGTGAGGCCACTATTGCTACCATTGGTGCCCTCCTATGCCCTGTTTGGTTCTGTAAGCCATGCTGACCACTTTCTGGTGTGAAGTGTATTGTCACAACTGAGGCCAATGAGGCCACCGGTAGTGCAATCCCCACCAACTGGTGAGTGATTGACTCCAAAGTTGCTGTGCCTGTTGCCTCAGCCGTGAGCACTAACATATCCACATGCCAAGATGTTGCTAACTTCAATGATTCATAATGGAACTGTTTGTCAGGAAAAAGAACCTTATACTACAGGCCTCTTGTTATCTCTAAGATCATATCTACATATACTTGTTGCATGCATCAACTATGTATATTGAATACTGCATTTGGACAAATAATGAATAGGGGTAGAATACATAAAGAGATAAAACTGATGTTAATTGTTGTAATAAAATCTGGGTCTACAATATAACGATGTTGGCATTCAGACCTGCATCTAAGCATAAACTAACATATTTTGTCAAATGGAAAAAAATTCTGATCTGAACTTATTTGGTTAAATCATTTTTAAAGTTCTGTATACATCTCATTGTTCATTAAGAGCATTGTCTAGGTATTTTGTCATGTGAGTGTATACTGCAATTTCTTCCAGTTTATTGAATAATCCAACTTTTCTTGCCTTGTGGAGAATGGCATTGTTCTTAGTGAATTCATTAAGAGAATACTTGCCCTCTATTAAATGAGCTCTAAAAGCTGATTGGCTAAAGTAACCTCATTTTGAAGTTTTCCTGGTTTGAACAACATAAAACTTATTATAGTCACTACCTCATACAGTGTTCTCTGTAGTGAAGCTAATTTGCAGCCTAGTTTTCCCAAGAAAATGATGTATTTTATTGGAAATGTGACCCTAGTGTGATAAAACTATACATCTATCTTTTCCTTTTGTTCACTTTTTCTAATATGACTTGATCTTTATTCCTAGTGTCTTCCTTCTGTTTCTTGGTATAAAACCACATGACTAATTTTAGGCCAAAGCCATTGTTAGATGCTACATTTTTCAGTGCATGTAATTCAGTATTTAATTTTCATCTTAGTTGAAGGATATTTGATTATTTTATCTATTGCTCAGTGGAAACATATTTTTTTATGGGATCAGCGATGGCAAGGTTTCATACTTGACACACACATTTTTTGATTCAGATATACACAATACCTAAGTAACATAATATTTGTACTGTAATGTGTGGTAACCTATACATTACTGCATCTTAGCAGCTGCTACCATTGTGTGCAGCATGCAGTTCAAGTACCATGCTGTTTGGCTGCATGCTGTTTGGCTGCTCCAGGCCTCCACCAGTGGTTACTAATTGTGGTGGCAACTCAGTCACTTGCAACTGAGAACCAATGGCTCATGGTGGGTGAAATGTGCTTTATATGTGCATGCACTGCCTCTGGCTGGCAGTCTGTACCTTTCGGTCTATACTTGTCACTGACTGTATGCATCAACATCTTTGTACTAGTCGTCTGCCTGCAGACATCTGTAGTCTGTACCTGTTCTGTATGGTGTCACTCCATGACCTATAACTGTTATACTGTCACCTTGTGACCTAATAAACTGTGGTTTTCTTATAATCATATTTCTCATTGTGAACCAACACAACTTAATTTGTCACTGAAACTGTTTCTTGTGCATGCTCCTTCCTGTGGTTGTTTTCATTGCCTTGTCCACTGCACAACATACTGTGGTGACAAGCCTGTTTTGTACTCTCTTTGGACAATTCATGTACTCCTACAGCATTTGATACTTCATCCAGCAGCCATCACCAACTTTGTGAATACATTGACAGTACAGGCTACACCGTTGTTTGCTACATCATTGCAGTGTTCCACCATCCAGCGATTTTTCTGCAGATTTGCAAGCCTCTAACACACTGCTGCAGTTCCATTTTGTTGTATTTCGACACTGGAAAGGCACTGACCTATGGCTGCACCCTGAGGTTGTCACCTTGCAAGAAACACTGTCATGTTTTTGTCATGCCCTCCTTTTGAGGAACAGCCTCCCTGTTTCTGTTGTCCTGTTAGTTTGGCCTTCTTTTCAGGCCCTGCTCCACTCTTTTTTGTTGTCATGTTTTCTTCTCATCCTATGCCAGCTCCAAGTGTAGGGATGCAATTCTCCACTTACTAAGTTGACCATCTGTGAACGCTTCACTGTTAGGGTCTATCCTTGCATGCTATTTTCACACCATTCTATCAAAGTGGGGGGGGGGGGGGGGAGGGGGGCAGAGGGGGACAGCACTTTTGCTGTTCATGGAACAAAGCAACAAACCTGCTGGGCAAAGAGAAAGCGGATAACTCCATTGACAACCACAATGCGGGCACCATGCAGCACTTCTGCCTTGCCTCTCTTGCTTCCTGTAAAGTGAGAGAGCTGCATATGGACAATGGAGCAGCTGATTTTGCTCCTCACTTCACAACTGTATGCGTAACTGGGCTAACCGTATGTGTAAATGGGCTCCCCAGTGTTAGCTCCCATCAAACATCATCTGGTCAGCAACAAAGCACTTTCATGATATGTCGGGTCTCCAGCTGGAATATATTGTCATCTGGACACAATATTTTGGTAGTTCACCTGGTTGCCATCATGAGGTGAGAAAACCATTGCCCTAACTTGCTGGAACTTAAATCAAACACGCTGAAGCGGCTCCTTTGTACACTGATCGCAGGTCCACCACACGTGTGTGAACAAAACTGCCCTCTAGCACAAGGCACAACAGCACACTGGTGGAAAAGCTCTCAGAAATGATAAATCAATATCAGACACTGTTGATAGCTTCGTGTCTCAGTGGCATGGATATGCTCATTAGTTCTGATGTTGTGTCTCTGTTTACCAGAGTTCCCCTTGAAGATTCTTTTCAGTTAATTGGTGAAAAATTGATTGAAGAAACAACTAAACTTTGTCACCATGTGTTGACATCAACATATTTTTTATTTAATGACAGATACTTTGAACAAACTGATGAAGTAGCTATGGTGAGTCCATTATCCTCCATGGTTGCCAATTTGTTTATGGAAGATTTTGAAGACATGTCACTAAAGAAGGCATTCTTAAAAGACAACTGGTTTCTGGAGATATATTGGTGATACATGTATGGCATCGACACATGGGTTGGATGCTCTGGATCGTTTCCTAGATCATTTTAACTGTCTGCATCCCAGTATTAACTTCATGATGGAAGTTGAAAAGGATGGAAAACTTCCATTTTTAGTTATCTTGGTCTACGGGAGGGATAATGGGACATTAGGACACAGTGTTTATCGTAAGCCCATGCATATGGACCAATCTCTTCATGTGACAAGTTGTCATCCCATCTCTGATTCAGATAGTTCGACACATGAACTGGATCATCTAAGAGCTGTGTTTAAGCAGAATAGTTGTACTGACTGTCAGATCCATTGTGCTCTACAGATTGGACCTCTGCAGGAACCAGCAGAAGATACAAGCAAATTAGTGGCATTCCTACCTTTTGCAGGAAGCATATCTACAGAAATAGGAAGAATTTTGAAGAAATTTGATATTAAAAGTGCATTTCATCCACCAATTAAGACCAGAGACCTGCAGGGCTCAGTGAAGGATTATTTGAGTTTGAGAGAGTCTGGGGTCTACAAGTTTCCCTACCATTGTGGGAAAGCCTGTATTGGACAAATGATTCATATGGTCCAGTATCCACACATGTAGCTTCATTGCAACACGCTTTTCCTTCAGCCAGAAAAGTCTGCATTGGTGGAACATTGTCTTACTGAAGGAAATAATATAATATGATGAGACACAAGTGGTTGCCCCTGTGTCGCGGTATTGGGACTGTGTAGTGAAAGAAGGTATTGAAATATGGCTATATGACAATATTATAAACAGAGA
The DNA here is from genome assembly GCF_021461385.2 of Schistocerca piceifrons. Lineage (NCBI taxonomy): Eukaryota > Metazoa > Arthropoda > Insecta > Orthoptera > Acrididae > Schistocerca > Schistocerca piceifrons. The sequence goes on from NC_060143.1 coordinate 567,104,577, forward strand.
TAAGGGGTGTACTTTAAGTAAGAGTTTCAACCATGTTTTGTTAGACATCAATGTCTACATCTACATCTACATGGTTACTCTGCATTTCACACTTAAGTACCTGGCAGAGGGTTCATCAAACCATTTTCGTACTACTTCTCTACCATTCCACTCTCGAATGGCACATGGGAAAAAGGAACACCTAAATCTTTCTGTTCAAGCTCTCATTTCTCTTATTTTATTATGATGATCATCTCTCCCTACATAGGTGGGTGTCAACAAAATATTTTCGCATTTGGAAGAGAAAGTTGGTGATTGAAATTTCATAAATAGATCTTGCCGCAAAGAAAACCGCCTTTGTTTCAGTGATTGCCACCCCAACTTGCATATCATATCAGTGACACTCTCTCCCCTATTATGCAATAACACAAAACAAGCTGCCCTCCTCTGCACTTTTTCGATGTCCTCCATCAATCCTACCTGTAAGGATCCCACACCACGCAGCAATATTCCAGCAGAAGATGGACAAGTGTAATGTATGCTGTCTCTTTAGTGGGTTTGTTGCATCTTCTAAGTATTCTGCCAACAAAGCACAGTCTTTGTTTTGCCTTCCCCACAATGTAATCTATGTGGTCTTTCCAATTTACATTGCCCGTAATTGTAATTCCTAGGTATTTAGTTGAATTGACAGCTCTTAGATTTGTATGATTTATCGTATATCCAAAATTTATCAGATTTCTTTCAGTACCTACGTGGATGACCTCACACTTTTCTTTGTTTAGTGCCAATTGCCACTTTTCGCACTATACAGAAATACTCTCTAAATCATTTTGTAATTGGAACTGATCGTCTGATGATTTTACTAGATGGTAAATTACAGTGTCATCTGCAAACAGTCTAAGGGGGCTGCTCAGATTATCACCTAGATCATTTATTTAAATCAGGAACAGCAGAGGGCCTATGACACAAAATGGAACAATGGTCTTTGTTTTGGTCATCAAAGCTGTCAGTAGTGTTTGATATTGATATTTATTGTTTCTGTGAGCTTTCCCCACCAGTGCACTGTTGTGCCTTGTGTTAGAGGGTAGTTATATTCGCACATGCATGGTAGACCTATGGTCGATGTATAAAGAAGCTGCCACGGCATGTTTGATTTCAGTTCCAGCAAGTTAGTGTGATGGCTTTCTCACCTGAAGATGGTGACCTTGTGGACCGCTGAAATATTATGACCTGATGTTGATACATTCCTGCTGGAGACCCAACATGAATATCACAAATTAGTACTGTGGGAAAGTTTAGAGAGCAATGGTCTTTGTTTTGGTCATTAAAGCTGTCAGAGGTGTTGGCTATTGATTTATTGTTTCTGTGAGCTTTCCCCACCTGCAATGTTGTGCCTTGTGCTAGAGGGCAGTTATATTCGTGCATGCACAGTGGACCTATAGTCGGTGTATACAGAAGCTGCCATGGCGTGTTTGATTTCAGTTCCAGCGAGTTAGTGTGATGGCTCTCTAAACTGAAGATGGTGACCATGTGGACCGCTGAAATATTGTGACCTGATGATGATATGTTCCTGCTGGAGACCCAACATGAATATCACAAATTAATACACTGGGAAAGTTTACAGGGCCTCAAAGCATTTTCATGTTCTCCGTTGCAGCAACCACAATACTTTGTCAGCACCACACACTGTTTTTTCTTCCTTAGCTGCACCTGTGCTTGGGACAGGCCCTCCATGTGTCCTTATGTTGTCCATCAGCTGCTCTCGACGTGACCCTAATTGAACTGTAGTACATTATTTCTATCAGAGGCTTTTCTTGCACTGCATTTGTTTGGCTCATTTCTTTTTATGAATCTTGCTTTCCACTGGCATTCACCGGTATCACAGTTCACTGTGGCAGCACTCCATCCCAGGCTGTGCTAGTGCATCTTTCCTGCCAGTGGACCACCCCCACACATGACCTGGTTCAGCCTCTCAACATGTTTAGTACTGTTGTGAGTGCGTTCATGCACCTCCTGCACCTATGCGAGCCCCTCTAGGCATCTCCTGCATCTACACAGGCTCCTTCAGGGATCTCCATCACCAATACAGGCGCCACCTACCTTGCTCCATGTTCCTCCAGCACCTTTGCAGCTCCCTCCAGACATCTCCAGCACCAACACAGGTGCCTCTCAACCTGATGTACATGCTTCTTATGCCTCCTCCACCGACATGGGCGTCTACTTGATGTGCCTCCAATACTGATGTGGACATCTTCTACCAGACATAGGCACCTCCTGCATGTATGTGGGCACTGACATAAGGTGACTCCAGCACATACGTAGACACCTTCTACAAGGCACAGGTGCCTCCTGCACCTACATGGTCCCTTCTCCTCCTGATGCAGGTGCCTCCTGCAACTATGTGAGCACATCCAGCACCAATTTGGGTGTCTCCTTATCTGTCATAGATGCCTCCAGGTCCTATGTGGTTACCTTCCAAACACTGATGTGAGTGCCTCCTGCACCGATGTGAATGCCTGCCACCTCTAGCTGGTGCTGTCTACTTTCCCACTGGACATCACAGATTCCCAGTCATGGAACTGAGTGATGAATCCAATGTTGCACAGGTCTAGAGGTCTAGCCTCTGGGATACATTCCTTCCCCTTTCCAGAAAGGAAGAAAGACATGGGACCACCCTCCTTCCACTGCCAACCCCTTCATAGGCTTGTGCAGACCCGGAACTGTGCACACCCTGGGAAACTGCTTCCAACACTATGGGTGAGTCCCCTGTCAGCATGTCATGGGGGTATGGGCATCTAGTCACCCTTCTCCACCCACCACCTCCCAAGGAGGGAGGAGTGTAGTTACCCATTATTTACTATGCCTTTGCTGCTGCTACCGTGGCATGCATAATGCAGTTTGAGTAGGGCACCATTCAACTCTTCCAGGCCCCCACCAGAGGTTGTTGCTCATGGTCTGGCATATCAATCGCCTACAGCCAAGAACCAGTGACCCCTTGTGGGTGTAATGTGCTTTTTATGTCCATGCAGCTGCTTCAGCCAGTAGTCGGTGTCTGTACTAGCCATCTCATTGCATGCATATCTGATTACATGCATCTTTAGCCTGTACCTCCCCTGTATGATGTCACTTTGTAACCTATAACTATGCTGTCACTCAGTGGCCTAACAAACTGTAGATTTCTTGTAACTGCATTTCTCATTGTGAATCCACACCACAACACAATGTATAAAAATGTTCATATGCTGTTTAATCAAACAATTGAAAATCCAGAATGGAACAATGACAATATTATGAATGGAGCAGATTGCTACACACCATATAGCAGAGATGTTGAGTTGCAGTCAGGCACAGTGAAAAGACTGCTAAACAGCTAAGCTTTTGGCCAGGAAATGTTCTTTTGAAATACACAACTTGCACACAAACATTCATGCAAATGCAGCTCATGCACAAAGGGCTACTGTTTCTGGCTGCTGAGGCTAGACTGTGAGCAACTGCACATGATGGGAGAAGCAATTTGGGTGGGGGGGTTAAGCAGGATGGGACGGGGTAGGAAGTGGGTAGAGAGCAGTTTATGGGAGCAGACAGGGATGAGTTGGACAGAGGGCAGAGGGTGGGTAATACAAGGCTGTGTAGTGCTGGACAGGGAACAGGGAAGGAGAGAGGTGCATAAAGGACAGTCACTAACAAAGGTTGACGCCAGGAGGGTTACAGAAATGAAGTGAGAGTTCCCACCTGTGCAGTTCAGAAAAGTTGGTTTTGGTAGGAAGGATCTAGATGGCACATGCTGTGAAGCAGTCAATTAAGAGAAGAGTGTTTTGTCAGGCAATGTGCTCAGCAACTGGGTGATCCAGCTGTTTCTTGGCCACAGTTTGTCAGTGCGCATTCATGCAAACAGACAGCTTGTTGGTTGTCACGCCCTTGTAGAATAAAGCACAGTGATTGTAGCTTAGTTTGTAGATGACATGACTTGTTTCACAGGTAGTCATGCATTTCAGGGGATAGGTAATGCTTGTAACCAGGTTGGAGTAGCTGGTGGTGGGATGTTTTGCATCTAGATCTATGATGAGTATATGAGCCATGGTTCAAGGAGTTGGGAGCAGGTGTTGTGTAGTGATGGATAAGGATATAGTGTAGGTTTGGTTTGCAGTGGAATACACTGTGGGAGGGGTGGGGAGGATAGTGGGTAGGACATTCCTCATTTCAGGGAACAATGAGAGGTAATTGAAACCCTGGTAGAGACTGTGATTCAGTTGCTCCAGTCCTGGGTTGTACTAGGTCATAGGGGGAATGCTCCTCTGTGGTCAGATGGAGGGAATTTGGGAGGTAGTTTGCGATGGAAGAGATTACGCAAGGGAGATCTGCTTCTGTACAAAGTTGGGAGGGTAATTACGGTCTGTGAAGGTGTCAGTGAGACCCTCGGTATATTTTGAGAAGAACTGCTCATCACTACAGATGTGGCAATGTTGCATACACTGGTAGTACAGATATATTTGTTTGTCCTCATTTGTCCTCTGTATCTGATGCCACTGATGATGGGCTATATGCCCAAATATCAATCTGGTAATTAAATACTTTCAAATGCAGCTTATGGTGTTCAGCCACATATCCTTTATCAAAGGTACTTATGCCTTATCACTGTATGAGACATCGGCTGTATTATGTATAGATCTACTACACAACAGTGACATGTAAAAATTTGTGTTGGAATGGGACTTTAACCTGGATTTCCTGCTTACTGTGAGTGGTTGCTGTAAGCACACTGGCTATCTGTGCACATTGCCTGGACCTACCCAAACTTCTATATATAACACTATCTACATGTTTATAATGTAGTCCTCCAAAATATAATGTTGTGAGAAGTAGATGATAAATTTAGTGGACTATGATATAAGGATGTAGACAGTGTGACATATGTGAGTTTGGGTCAGTCTGTGGAATGTGGAAGGAAAGACAAAGTGGTTAAGGTGACCACTCATGATAAGCAGGATATCTAGGTTCAAGTTCCAGTCTGGCACAAATTTTCATATGTCACTATTATGTAGTAGCTCTAGACCTAATTCAGCCGATGTCAAGAAATTCTTGGTTGGGAAATTAGCTTCAAATCACATCTGCTATAGCCCAGACTTTGATGTCTCATTTGCCTTATGTTGGCACAATGTTTGTGATGAGAAACAAATCAACAGATTAATGTGCCTAGATTGTCTCAAAACTTTTTATGCCCATAGCTACACAATGAACACTCTAATACATCCAACAAGATGCCTATACACATGCTGTGCCTCAACAAAACCTGGGATTTTCTCAGCTACTGATTTTGTGGTTCATGAATGGGTAATAATTTGTACATTGGAATGCCAGCTCTTTAAGCAAACATATCACTATTAATAAAATCTTCTTAGGTTTGCAGCAACATTATGTAGTTGAATTCCTACAAGCATTGTGGTTGACTATAGTCAAGTGGTAATTGACTGCTTTGTCACTGATAGCTTTCTCCTTATATAGCAATGCTGTTGTCTGTAGTATCTCTAGTGCTCATTCATTGCTGAATAAACCAGTATTTATATCTTGCATCCACTGTGTGTTCTTAAATTTTATGACGTCCTAATCCCATGCTATACTGAGTTGTCATCTGCCATCTTTATAGAATGTATGTTGTGAGGTTTTTAATTGTAATCAAAACATTCAGCCTCAAAATGACAGAGATGGTGTCAAATGCAATATGAAAAAAACCCAACAATTCATGATGTTTCATAGTGTAATTTGCAAAAACAGCACAGCCACAGCCAGCCAAAGTTTATTCTTCTTCCACATACAAGTGAACAACATTTGAAAACATAGATACAAATATAAAAACAACCCAGGTACTGGTACAAGCAGTTGCTGACACTAAGTATGAATACAATATGAGAGCAAGTGGCTGCTGCACTGCACTTAGGAAGAGGAGGGCTCTAGTATACAGTGGGGCAGATGCTGTGCTGGGTGCAGAAGTCATGTGACCCACTGCAGGTGACCTCTGGCAGCTGGCCCATTCAGATGCTATTGGCAGAATATTCACAGTGTTACATACCTGCAAATTAACTGTTGCTGTGGTGCTTATTGTTGTACTACTTACAGGGTTACAGTGCCTCTCCGTTGCTTTGGGGAAAGGGTACTCTGCTGATGTGGGCACTAGGACAACTGTTGAAATGTCCATTGTCTCTGAGGCAGATGCCACAGGCAATGACAGCAGCAACAGGAGGAGATTCTGGGCCAGAACTGCTGAGTAGGAGTAGAAGTGGTGCAGCTGTGGAGACGTGTGGCAGCAGCTCCCCCAAGGAGTACCATAAGAAAGGATTGGGAACGAGGGTGTTGATCACATCTCGCCATCTGGTCTCTTGACTTGGTGGATCTATACCAAAAGTGAAGGTGTCAGCTGCTCAGTTGTGGCATTGGGGGTGCCAGGGATGCTGGTATTGCAGGACTCAAAGGTTCCATCCCAGCCAGCAGTAGAATTGCCATTGACATTGGAGCACTGTAGGAAGGTCTGACAGCTGGTGCTGGGGGATTGGACTCTGGAGGAGAGGCAGGAAGTTGTGACATCTGCAAGAAGGACAGATCCACATGCACAGCAGGGATGCCTTGTGAGGCCTGAACAGGTTCTGAGGGAGGAGGTAGAAGCGGCAGAACTGGTGTACGTCACGGAGAGGTGGTGTCCCTCAGCATCTGTGGACCATACCCAGAATCCACTTTTGGTCAGTGGCCAAACTCCAAGATGCAGACTGCAGAGCCAAAAGTGAACCACAATGAGGTCTGCACTGACAGGCATTGCTGGGGGAGCACAACCAGATGAAACAGGGTGCGTGGCTAACAGCCATGGAGAGTCTTGTTCAGGCTCCAGTCCCCTACCAGCATAAACCTATAGGAACTCAAGAAGCATGTTAGGGAATTGTCAATGACAAGTCCACTTACAGCTATAGAGCACCTTGGTTGGACCCTCATCCCCCACCAGCATAAACCTGTAGGAACTCAAGAAGCATGCCAAAACATTGTTTGCGGAGAAGGCCACGATATATTTCTTCACTTGAACCTTGAATGTGTGGATGAGATGTCCCTCATCAGTGTTAGATTTGGGATGAAAAGGAGCAGCAGTAATGTGACTAATACCTTTATGGGTCCAGAAATCATGGACTGTCTCAGACAGATACTGTGGACCATTATCTGTCACAAGCATATAAGGTAATCCTTCAATAGGAAAAGTTCTGGAAAGGGCATGACTCATAGCTACAGCTGATGTCAAAGGACAGCTGATGACATATGGAAATTAAGAGAAAGCATTGATGACTGACAACCAGGAAGAATTTAGGAAAGGTCCTGTGAAATCAATGTGAATATGTTCCCATGGACACTGTGGGGTGGGCCACAGGGAGACTGTTATCTGTGGCACTGCCTGTTTAGTAGCACATTGACAGCAGGCTGCAACAATATGTACACTGTCACCATTGATGCCAGGCCAAAACATGTGCTGACAGACCAATAACTTGGTACATGAGAAACTCCCCCACCCAAGTGTCTTTTGTGTAGGAGCTGAAGTACACCTCACCAGAGGTTGGCTGGGATCCTAATAGGTGACAACACACACACACACACACACAACTAAGAGAACAGCATTACCAAATCAGAACTGGATTGTCAGTGATAAGTGCTGTGATCCAGGAGCCTGTAACGGAAACCGTTCCTCTGTACATTGTGCCTCAACATCTAATTAAAAACAAAAGATTTTATCTGGATCAGAAGCAGGATCTGACCATATCAGTAGCCAGGACAGTGCATCAACTTTGGCATGCTGCACGGTAGGCCAAAAATGTATTTCATAGTTGCAGCGAGACAGAAACCATGCCCAGTGCTGGAGGTGATGTGTTACTTTGTCAGGCAAAACAACAGAAGAAGTAAACAATGAAACCAAGGGCTTGTGGTCAGTAAAGAGGGGGGACTTGTGCAAGAACACATGAAACTTTTTGAGAGCTTAGTTGATAGCAATCAATTCCTTTTCAACTTGGTAATAGTGCTGCTGAGTGGAGTTGAGCATTTTTGATGCATAAGCTATCAGATATTGAGAACCATCCTCATACAAATGTCCATACTGAGAGACATCTGTAGCCAAAACCAGATGGTGGCCAAGACGGAAAGGAGCAAACCCAGGAGTTAAATGTAATTTAGATTTCAAAAGCATGTGAACACACCGTTGCAGGCCATTGTCACTGAAAAACAATGTTCTTGCAGAACAATTTGTGGAGGGAATGGGTCAACATTGCTGCACCTGGAATGAATTTGTGTTAGTAAGCAATTTTACCTAAATATGCTTAGAATTCTTTGACATTTGTAGGATGAGGCAGAGCCATGACTATGATGACATGATGATTTACAAGCTTAACATCATCCTGAGGAACTTCAAACCACAAATACGAAATGGATGACTGAAAAAAGTGTTACTTGTTCACGGTCTTACATACTGCAGAGTTAAAATTCAACCTGACCAAGGTGCATAAATTAAGTGAATGTTCTTCTGCAGATGCACCTGTCACAATGATTTCATCAATGTAGTTACACGGACATCATCAGTTGTTCCAAAAATGCTGAAAAATTGCTGGGGTGCTAGCCACACCAAATGGGAAGCACCAATATTGATGCAAACTGAAGGGCATATTAATTACAAGGAGCCATTTAAAATCCTCACCCAATGCAACTTGTAAATGGGCTTCAGATAAATCAGTTTAGGAGAAAAACTGGCTCCCTGCAAGATTAGCCAATAACTGTTCTGGGCAGGGCAAAGGATAGGTATCAGTGGTAGATTGAGAGTTAACTGAAACTTGCTGAAAGTTGCTGCAGAGGTGAAGCTGACCAGTTGGTTTTTTAACAATCATGAGGGAGGTAGACCACTCACTCAATGTAATACACTATATGACCCCCAATGATGTTAACATGTCCAATTGGAATTTCACTTGATCACACAAAACTCACGGAGTAGGGTGTACATGGAAAAAGCACAGCTGGTGACATAGGTTTCAGGGTGATGTAGGTCACAAAATTAGTGGCACAATCCAACCTATCTGAGAAAAGAGACAGGAACATAGGAAATAGAGAATCTAATGGCTGGTAAGGCATCTGGTCTGAAACAAGGTGCACATATTTAAAACGGAAAAATATAAGGCATTGAAAGCATCCAGAGTGAGACAATTTGCAATGACAGCATCATCCGCTACCAAAAAATCAAGGAATGAACCACAAATTTACACACAGTGGAAGCTGTAGATTGGTCCAAAATTGGAATATCCTGTTGTTGTAATGCTCCAAATGTTGTGTAACCAGAGACAACACTGGAGATCACAAATCCACATAAGTTTGTGGGTTCAGTAAAGTCACAACTGTACCTGTGTCTATTCGTTGTCTTACGGCATTGTCCATCACTCCCACTTTGATAAGCAGTTTGTTATGATTTGTAAACACTGGAGACATACAATTAACATCCACGTCCATGTCTGAAGGGGTGAGCTGGGAGTGACACAAAGCCACTGTATCTCCTGTTTTCATACAGTTGTTGCAAGTCACCCACTACTTAGCACACACGGCCCTGTCATGTCGCATGAAACAAGATAGAAGTGCAGGGCACTGACATTGCTGTGGAGGTTGTGGTTGTTGCTGTTATTTGGCACATTGCTGTCCAGTGTGACACAAATGCTGCATTTGTATGGCTACTTCATCCTCTCTCTGAGAACTGCCTGATGCCTGGTAACCAGGAATGGCAGTCACCACAGCTACATCACACCAAGCCTCAATCTGATCATCAGCACATGAGATACCTCAAAAGATGGATCAATATTTAACACTTTAGCTGAAGATGGATTCTCATACTTTAGTGTGCATTGATGCACCTCTTTGTTAGTAGTCAAACAAATGATGGTGTCATGGCTCATAGAACCAGCATAGAAATCATGATAAGCATCATTAATGAACTGACATTTGTCACTGAGGCCATTGAGCTTAACCACCCAAGCCTGGTTGGACTGGAGAGGCTGTTCATGACAGTGATAGAACTCTACAAGTGCTGTGATGAAATGCACACATTTATAGTGATAATTTGACAACTTACACATTTTGTAACTGAAGAAACAACCAGACAGACTGCATACACAGAAGTGAAAACCACACTCAACACAAATTGTTTTGTAGTGTAAGACACAAACAACAGCACAGCCAAAATGAAAAAAAAAAATCTATTCTTCTTCCACGTACAAGTGAACAATAGTTGAGAAAATAGAAACAATCCAGGTACTGATACAAGCAGTTGCTAACAGTAATTATGAATACAATATGAGAAATCTTGTAAAACATTCTCATGAAAGATTATGACATTTTGGTGAGAACAGGGTGGGAACCAGTCACTGCAAAGATGAAGGTGGCATGGTGGATGTGGTACATAAATATTGCTTTATTTTGCATTGGATTGAGCAACACTCACATCACAGCTGCATAAGTGTGAATCCATTGACAGTATACCCGTCAGCAGGATTTGTCATTCGAGGAGGCATACACAACTAAAAGCTTGTGAGAATTTAACATTGTCATACAGTTTGAAGCTTGAGAAGAGTTTAGTAACCTATTAGTAGTTCCTAGATTTCTGCATGCTTGAAAAGAAATTAAATCTATGTTGGATGTTTTTCAAATTACGAATAAATAACACACTCGACCATGAAAAAGTGAAAGGTTAAATCTTAATGTTTTATTCTTAAGAGCTAGATTGGTATTTTCTCAATAAATTCATGTACAATTGCAAAATTTTAAAATCCGTACCAAAATAATTAGTGTCCCCATAGCACTTGAACAGTAGTACCACCTCTGTAATTTTAAAGAAAGTTGGTAACAAGAGGCATAGAGTGAAAGTTTCTAATGCTCTGTAGTAGTATTTGGGAAGAAAGCATTAAAATTCCTGTGATTCTAATCTGAAACACAAATTTCTTATTTTTCCTTACATAAATGTAAGTGAATGTTGGAAGGGCTCATTCAGGAAGGACATGGGTAGTTACTTTGACCCCCTTTTCAGCTAGGCTAATGCTTAATTTCCAAGGACTTCTGTGGTGGCAGAGCATTAAGCACTAGTAGACATGGGAAGGGAAGAGAGAAAAAAAGAGCTGATCTGGTTCAAGAATGTGTGTGAGTTAGAAGAAACAGTGTAAACATCAGAAAGGTTATTGATCATAATTTTGCTGCTTCTTTATGTGAAAATGCTACAGTTTGTGGGTTGTGAATGGAAAACAATTTTGGAGGCGTACTCAATGTTATGTTTTCTTCATTTCAACACAGGTGGACAGTATAAATTTGAACTAGTAGCGACCACCACTGCCTTTATCCAGATCCATTGCCTCAGGTTCCTCCTTAAATGAAAAGTGACTGAGGGCATAGTTCTTCCAACACTTTGGTAAGATTCCAGAAGAAGGCATAGCAAATGAACCTTCTACCATGGTTGCTGCTCTATGCTAAACCTAAGGCAGCCATCAAAATCTATAAAGTTTATGTCATATGTCTGGCGTTATACAGATAACTAATTTTCCAGAAATGAGACTCATTTGATTTCATTATTCCAGTGTGCTTGCTGTCATTGTTTCATTTTAACCTCATAAGAGGACAAAGATATTCAATGTATCAAACAACTATTAAATTTGTCCTGCTCTTCCAATTTTCTACTAACTGTGTTGGTAAGGAGTAAATTGTATGTTCCTCTGTTTTGCTGTAATGTAATATGCAAATTTTAAAGTTATCCAACTTTGTAGCTCCTTACCCTTCTTAATGGAAAATAAAGGGTGGACTGTAACAGTATTATGAAAAGGATAGTTGCTACTCACCATAAAGTGGGGATGCTGAGTCCCAGATAGGCACAATACAAAGAGACTGTCAGACATGAGCTTTCGGTCAACAAGGTCTTTGTAGGAGGTAGATGACCGACATACACACACAAACTCACGAAAACACAACTCACACACACACATGACTGCAGTCTCTGGCTGCAGAGGCCACACAGACACACAATGTATATATATATATATATGTATATGTGTGTGTGTGTGTGTGTGTGTGTGTGTGTGTGTGTGTGTGTGTGTGTGTGTGTGTGTGTGTTTCTTGTCTATCTCCAACAAAGGCATTGTTGACCAAGAGCTTATGTCTGACAGTCTTTTTGTTGTGCCTATCTCCAACTCAGCATCTCCACTTTATGGTGAGTAGCAACTATCCCTTACATTTGTTAACATATTTTCATACACTTATTGTAATTTATGATTGTTGTACTTACTGATGGAATCATTTCTCTAGGTAATTAACTTACTGTGAACTTTCAAACATTAGACTGTGGTTCCAGTACCATGTTCTGATCCACCTTCACCCAAAAAAAACACACAAAAATCTGTTTTCACATGAGGTGGTTATCAAAGTACTGATAGCTTCAAATAAAGGTGCTGAAGTTCACATCATCATTCATAATTTCAAATGTAATTATTCAGCTCTGTGAATTTGGGCAGAGTCATGTTGGATGAAGGCCTACTTGTTAGGAGCATCAACTGTACCGTAGGATGCAATAAAGCAACTAAAGTCTTCCTGGGGAGCAATACTTGGACAAAGGCTACTGAAGCATCATTCTCTTCTGTGGGTTGCAGGGGTTACGACCTCTGGGGAGGTGGGTGGGTTTTATTTCATGGCTGTGTGACTTAGCAATATTCTGCTCTGTAAGTCACGTGACCGCCAGGCGCGTGACCTTGGGTGTGCGAGTGAGAGCGCTGTGGAGTGTGTGAGAGAGAGCGCAACTTCCTTGTGCTGCAGTATGACCATTTACAGTATGTATGAAAGTGTGATTTTTTTGGAGATTTTGCATCAGTCTCCATCAACACTTATGTAACTTGCACATATGTGAAGTTGAACAGTCAGCTGCTGACTTATCCTAAATGTTGCTCTGGTGCTTCTATTAAGAGAGTGAAGAATGATGATTGTGGGAAGCGCTTGAATAAAATTAAGATGTTCTTTCCATCTGGATTGTAAAATAGAGTTGTTACTGTTCATTATTTGTTTGGGGTTGTGCCATCTTCTGATGACTGAATTTAAAACGTGGGTAGGAAATTCTGAGAGATGTTACAACTATAGTAATGTAAGAACACACTGAAAAGTAAAATTGGTGTATTTGGTTGGAATCTTGAAGGACTGAGAAATAATCAGGAAAAATTCTTATTTGCTTGTAAGAGTTGCAGATGTTTCAAGAGAGTGACATTATTGATTGCCTCCAGATTACACAACTACATAGACAGATTGATTTAATATAGTCATATATACACTGATATATTGTTGATGCTTATCAACTGCTACTGAAATATGTTATACTTATAGTTGTAATGATATGCAGATCTTCACTGGCAAACTTCTAATACGTTTGTTAGACATTTTGGTTTTTGCTATCTTATACCAAGTAGCTTTTAAAAATATGAACAGGTGGTCGTGTTTTCATTGCACATGTGCTCAAATATTTTGACTGGAGTGATGGTCCATGAACCATGGACCTTGCCGTTGGTGGGGAGGCTTACGTGCCTCAGCGATACAGATGGCCATACTGTAGGTGCAACCACAACGGAGGGGTATCTGTTGAGAAGCCAGACAAACGTGTGGTTCCTGAAGAGGGGCAGCAGCCTTTTCAGTAGTTGCAGCGGCAACAGTCTGGATGACTGACTGACCTGGCCTTGCAACATTAACCAAAACGGCCTTGCTGTGCTGGTACTGCGAACGGCTGCAAGCAAGGGGAAACTATGGCCGTAATTTTTCCCGAGGGCATGCATCTTTACTGTATGGATAAATGATGATGGCGTCCTCTTGGGTAAAATATTCAGATCTCTGGGTGAGGACTACTCAAGAGGACGTTGTTATCAGGAAAAAGAAAACTGGTGTTCTACGGATCGGAGCATGGAATGTCAGATCCCTTAAACGGGCAGGTAGCTTAGAAAATTTAAAAAGGGAAATGGATAGGTTAAAGTTAGATATAGTGGGAATTAGCAAAGTTTGGTGGCAGGAGGAACAAGACTTTTGGTCAGGTGAATACAGGGTTATAAACACAAAATAAAATAGGGGTAATGCAGGAGTAGGTTTAATAATGAATAAAAATTAGGAGTGCGGGTAAGCTACTACAAACAGCCTAGTGAACACATTATTGTGGCCAAGATAGACACGAAGCCCATGCCTACTACAGTAGTACAAGTTTATACGCCAACTAGCTCTGCAGATGATGAAGAAATTGAAGAAATGTATGATGAGATAAAATAAATTATTCAGGTAGTGAAGGGAGACAAAAATTTAATAGTCATGGGTGACTGGAATTCGGGAGTAGGAAAAGGGAGAGAAGAAAACGTAGTAAGTGAATATGGATTGGGGCTAAGAAATGAAAGAGGAAGTCGCCTGGTAGAGTTTTGCACAGAGCACAACTTAATCATAGCTAACACTTGGTTCAAGAATCATGAAAGAAGGTTGTATACATGGAAGAATCCTGGAGATACTAGAAGGTATCAGATAGATTATATAATGGTAACACAGAGATTTAGGAACCAGGTTTTAAATTGTAAGACATTTCCAGGGGCAGATGTGGACTCTGACCACAATCTATTGGTTATGAACTGTAGATTAAAACTGAAGAAACTGCAAAAAGGTGGGAATTTAAGGAGATGAGACCTGGATAAACTGAAAGAACCAGAGGTTGTACAGAGTTTCAGGGAGAGCATAAGGGAACAATTGACAGGAATGGGGGAAAGAAGTACAGTAGAAGAAGAATGGGTAGCTCTGAGGGATGAAGTAGTGAAGGCAGCAGACGATCAAGTAGGTAAAAAGATTAGGGTTAGTAGAACTCCTTGGGTAACAGGAGAAATATTGAACTTAATTGACGAAAGGAGAAAATATAAAAATGCGGTAAATGAAGCAGGCAAAAAGGAATACAAACGTCTCAAAAATGAGATCGACAGGAAGTGCAAAATGGCTAAGCAGGGATGGCTAGAGGACAAATGTAAGGATGTAGAGGCTTATCTCACTAGGGGTAAGAGAGATACTGCCTACAGGAAAATTAAAGAGACCTTTGGAGAAAAGAGAACCACTTGTATGAATATCAAGAGCTAAGATGGAAACCCAGTTCTAAGCAAAGAAGGGAAAGCAGAAAGGTGGAAGGAGTATCTTGAGGGTCTGTACAAGGGCGATGTACTTGAGGACAATATTATGGAATTGGAAGAGGATGTAGATGAGGATGAAATGGGAGATACGATACTGCGTGAAGAGTTTGACAGAGCACTGAAAGACCTGAGTCGAAACAAGGCCCCAAGAGTAGACAACATTCCATTAGAACTACTGATGGCCTTGGGAGAGCCAGTCCTGACAAAACTCTACCATCTGGTGAGCAAGATGTATGAGACAGGCGAAATACCCTCAGACTTCAAGAAGAATATAATAATTCCAATCCCAAAGAAAGCAGGTGTTGACAGATGTGAAAATTACCGAACTATCAGTTTAATAAGTCACAGCTGCAAAATAATAATGCGAATTCTTTACAGACGAATGGAAAAACTGGTAGAAGCTGACCTCGGGGAAGATCAGTTTGGATTACGTAGAAATATTGGAACACTTGAGGCAATACTGACCTTACGACTTATCTTAGAAGAAAGATTAAAGAAAGGCAAACCTATGTTTCTAGCATTTGTAGACTTAGAGAAAGCTTTTGATAATGTTGACTGGAATACTCTCTTTCAAATTCTGAAGGTGGCAGGGATAAAATACAGGGAGCGAAAGGCTATTTACAATTTGTACAGAAACCTGATGGCAGTTATGAGTCGAGGGGCATGAAAGGGAAGCAGTGGTTGGGAAGGGAGTAAGATAGGGTTGTAGCCTCTCCCTGATGTTATTCAATCGGTATATTGAGCAAGCAGTAAAGGAAACAAAAGAAAAATTCTGAGTAGGTATTAAAATCCATGGAGAAGAAATAAAAACTTTGAGGTTCGCCGATGACATTTTAATTCTATCAGAGACAGCAAAAGACTTGGAAGAGCAGTTGAACAGAATGGACAGTGTATTGAAAGAATGATATAAGATGAACATCAACAAAAGCAAAATGAGGATAATGGAATGTAGTCTAATTAAGTCGGGCAATGCTGAGGGAATTAGATTAGGAAATAAAACACTTAAAGTAGTAAAGGAGTTTTGCTATTTGGGGAGCAAAATAACTGATGATGGTTGAAGTACAGAAGATATAAAATGGCAATGGCAAGGAAAGCGTTTCTGAAGAAGAGAAATTTGTTAACATCGAGTATAGATTTAAGTGTCAGGAAGTTGTTTCTGAAAGTATTTTTATGGAGTGTAGCCATGTATGGAAGTGAAACATGGACGATAAATAGTTTGTACAAGAAGAGAATAGAAGCTTTCGAAATGTGGTGCTACAGAAGAATGCTGAAGATTAGATGGGTAGATCACATAACTAATGATGAAGTGTTGAATAGAATTGGTGAGAAGAGGAGTATGTGGCACAACTTGACAAAAAGAAGGGACCAGTTAGTAGGACATGTTCTGAGGCATCAAGGGATCACAAACTTAGCATTGGAGGGCAGTGTGGAGGGTAAAATTGTAGAGGGAGACGAAGAGATGAATACACTAAGCAGATTCAGAAGGATGTGGGTTGCAGTAAGTACTGGGAGATGAAGAAGCTTGCACAGGATAGGGTAGCATGGAGAGCTGCATCAAACTAGTCTCAAGACTGAAGACCACAACAACAACAACAACGATGGTCCAAGATATTATTTTATTTCTACTATTTTATTTTAACAGCAAATCCTTCAGTACACAAGGATCATGATATGTCCTTGTTAATTAATGACCCCAGAACAAATCTATCATAAATAATATGCCGTGACTTGTTCCAGATCCCTGAAGGATCTGTTATTGGTGGAATCTACAGAACATGTTCAATGAATGAGTGAATGAATATGTCTTCTAAATTTTTCACCATATATTCAGAGGAAAATACAAATCATAAAAATCATGTTCTATGGATGATAAAACATTAATTCAAAAATGTCCTAGATTTATGGCATGGGATGTTTCAAATTCAGGCATATCAATAAAATGTAAATCTGATCTTTCAAAATGATGCTGTCCAACAGAACCGTATTCTGAGACAACCATTTTTGTGAAAGGAGGAATAACTCCACAAATTAATGTGTGGTGATCAACAATAATCATCTTATAGATGCAATATTTGTTGTAAATATACTGTTTATTCAAGCAAACAATAAAAATATGAGATAAAAAGTTACCCATCAGGTTATTCAGTAAAGGTGGCATGAGCAACAAATGTGTGATGAACTGCACTGTGCCAACATTCTTTGACAGTTTACCATACATTGATGTAAAATGACAGACACTAACTGGCAGTCATCTTTTCTTGCTGCTTCTTCCACATTATAGACAAAAGTACATTTGAAACTCATAGTATAACTTTGTTTGAAAATTCATTGTATAATAAATAATGACGCATAAAACACATATTGCTATTATTGAACGAATGTTCTTCAGTCTTTTAATACTTACCTATAAACAGGTAGCAAGTGTTTATGTATAAGAACGAACTAGTGTTATGTAACTAAACCAATGAGAAATTCCTTATGTTTTGTCATTAATATTACATGTGGAATGTGTAGTTATTTAATATGCCAAACCATTTGCTGGATAAAAAATGATGGATGCCTAATTACTCTTCTATGTACATCATTGGTTCATTTTGAATGTTCTTGTTATCACTAGCTCAGTGCTAATGAATTCTTTCTTGGTAATTATGAATGAAGAAATTTCCACCAACTGTCTAAAATGTTAATTTAGTTGTGTTACTACACAAGATGCAATAAGCATTTGTTTCGTGGTGATGTATTTATTCTGGGAGCTAAGTCCCTGGACACAATTTTTCTGCTACTTGATGTATTAGCTTCAGGTTGTGTACATGATCATCAGGTTGCATAATGTTTCACCTTGACACACCTTTCATGTTTTACTATTGATTCCATCATGCTTTGTAAGAATCTTCCAAAGTGCTATATACAATTACTGATCAATGTGATCTCTCAGGTATCTCCTAGGTGTGACTGGTTAATTATGTGCTTTTGGGTGTATGGCCAAGTTATTTATTCCATTTTTGTGCATGATATATCAGCGACTGACCAAGTCATCAACTTCAGGTGCTGAAAGCTGTGTTGTTATATGTTGTACCTGCCTAGATTCCAGATAGAATTTGTTGGTCAGCAAAATAATATGCATAAACTGAATCAACAAGTTGGCTGAACACCTGAGAGCACACTGTTAACTTATTAATGATTTTACCATATGAGAAGCACAAACTGTTTTGTGATAGGCCTACATGATAGAAGCCTCAAAACAAATTTTAAATGGATTTTTCCTTTGTAATTTCTTGTCATGCCTCCAAAATAGTCATTACTGAATTTTTCATACTGAGAAATAACGTTTGGTAAGCATTAGCCATTTTATGCTGAGATCTCCACAGTTAATACAATTATAAAACCACATTCTTTTTGTGTTGTTAACTCATTGTGATTATTTGTGTAGGTAAATTTAGAGTATCAATATTTGTAATGTATCAAAACATCAAAATTTCTGGTGCCTCTCCATGTATATAACTTTGAGAGCAATCCACTATCAACTAATTCACAACAGTTCAGCTTCTACTGCAGTATTAAAATGCACTTTGCTTCTTCTGTCATAGGTGATGACTACTAACACCTCGGATTGTCTGCCCTCATGGCTGGACAATGGTTTTGCTGAAAAATCTCTTAAGGATTCCAACAATTATCAAGACTTCAGGGTCCTCTCCGTAGATGTACAACGAGCATCAGCTCTAGGAGAAAACTTCATGAGTGAAATCTATCGTATGACTGTGGAACTAGAGCATAAAGTCAAGCGGCATAAGGACACTGTGTCATTAATAGTAAAATTATTTCCAGGTGGAGAAGTTATGCAGAAAATAGCACAGGACATGCAAGCCTTTGAGAGAGAGATTCTCATGTTCAGTGAGACCATTCCTGCAATGACACAGATATTGCAGAAAGCAGCCCCTGGTAAATACACACAGTTATCTGCAATGTGTTTCACCTCTGGGACTCAGCCAGTTATCTATGTAGTCCTCGAGGACTTGAAGGCAAGAGGCTTTGCAATGGCAGAGAGGTGCAAGGGACTGGACTTGGCTCATGCAAAACTTGTTGTCAGGAAACTGGCTGAGTTCCATGCATCTTCCATTGCACTGTATGCACAGAACCCTGCATCAATGGACAAATATAAGAGTTTTCAATTGTTTGAAGGAGAAACAGGTAAACACACAGAGTCCTTTTTGAAACTAGGCTGCAAAGGTCTTGCAGATCAGCTGGAGACATTAGAGAAATCATACTCACAGTATGCACCAAGAGTCCGAGCTCTCTCAGAAAACCTATACCCACGTCTAGCAGAGATGGCAAAACAGAAGGGAAAGTTTTGTGCCTTAGCTCATGCGGATACCTGGACCAACAACATTATGTTCAAATACTCTGGTAGTGCCGTCCAAGATGTGGTTCTACTCGACTTCCAGGTTTCTTGCTACTATTCACCTTCAATTGACTTACATCATTTTATACACACTAGTATTACAGAACAAGTGTATGCTGATCACTTAACAGACCTTTTGAAAGAGTACTATTATCATTTAATGGAAGTGATGGAAGATATTGGTATCATCAGAGACAAACAAATATCCTTTGAGGATGTGCTTGAAGACTTTGAGGCCCACATGCTGTATGGCTTGTACATAGCAATAACAGAGCTTCCAGTTGTACGCAGTGAAGGGGAATCTGGTTTTGATGTAGAGGCATCTATGAAAGGAACATACACTGATGATAATAGAAGTGCTTTTACAGGTGCTGCATATATGCAAGCTATAAAACGTATGCTGCCAGAATTTGAAAAGAGAGGTTTATTGTGAAGTTTTCAGTAGTTTATGTTCCTTCCACATTATAAATTAAAGTGAGGCAGACTGACTGAATTTTTTCCACATATCATGACTGCAATTAGCTACTCACCTTAAGTGAAATTTGTGTATTTATAGTAACCCAGCTTTAATAGCATATCGAGTTCTGCTTTGAACCTGCAGTAACAACATTTGGTACAGAAATTTCATCAGTACATAATGATAAAGTTTTGTTTTGTACTAGCATTGCCAGAATGCATGTAAGATTTTGCACCCTTGTTAATAAACTACTATATATACATGACCTGTAGTATTAGACTTTACATAAAGTTAGTTCCTCCGATGCTAAGTAGCATACTGGGAAACAAGTTTCTGACAGTGAACTTGATCAGCTGCAGTTTTCAGCTTCATCTCAGTTCATGTACACACATTGAACATCCTCTGAAAAAGTTCATTTCCAAGTGTTATGAGGTCTCCTCTACTTCTATTTCCATCTGTTGGTTTCCATAACAGTGCCAATATGAGGATTCTTCCCTCTTTCTATTTTTTTTTTTTTTATGTGTAGAACATATTTTGCATGTTTCTGTCTTCTTTCAGCGATGATTTTGTGTAGACCACTTCTCAGAATTTCATAATTTGAAACATAGTCACAATAGGTGATCTTCAAAATTCATCTCAAGCATCACTGATGAAAAACATTGAGCTTGTATGCTGATTCTGCTGACATTTTCCAGGTCTCTCACATGTACATGGCCATTGGTAGCATGGTACAGGAGGACAGCTAAAGCTTTGTGAACATATTTATGAAGTCTAATTGCCATATGCATCACATCTTATAGTACCTTCTGTTGCACTACAATTTGGGTAGATACATTTCCACTTCTTATGGACATTATTTTTGTTGCATCACTATTTACTTTTACTCCTACAGAAGTGGGCATTTGATCCAGCTTGGTAGACATTAGTTGTAAACTCTGTGGTGTTTCTGTCACATTAGAGCCTACATAATAATTATTTTTGATGAAAAACGCTTCTGAGACTGTGGAAAAAACACCCACTATGCTTCGTTATCAGTGTCAAAGGTACCAGTTTTACACAGACTAAATTATATATGTTTTTTATATTGATCAGTTCGTGAAAGAAAGTCACAAAACTGGAAGTGCTGCCAGCCTCTTTGGACACTGTACAGTCAGCCTTGTTTGATTATTATGACAGCAACCAGGAATCATTGACTCACATCAGGGACAGTATCAACCACATCATTAATGCATTCATCCAAAATTTTAAGGCCACCTATGGAGACCGACTACCCCCTTGCAGATTTCAGTGGGTCACTCTACAATTGGTCAGGATACAGTTCTGAAACGATTCAAAATGTCAATCAACTGCAAGGGCCTCACCACTTTTCATGTAGGTAAGGCAGAACGTTGGCAAAATGTTAAGGAAAGAAGATGAGATAGTGGCCAGAATTCCTGAATAAAATCATTTGCACAACAGAAGGCCAGACTCGTATAGAAGAGTATCAAGAGGGGTTCCAACTGTATGAGGAAGTGCCATGTTATAGGAAAAGTTGTTTGCAGATCAGACCAGGAGATGCGCAAATAATGGCAAAACATTTCATAGAAGTGCCCACTACTGCCATCCAAGAGCCAATGTTCTTCCATCACTGAAAAACTGTGCAGTGAATAATTCAGGTCTTTTAACTGCTCCTTCTCCATGTGTGAGGTTGAATAATTATTGTCACATGGCACCTGTTTGTGATGAAAAGCTGCAGAAAAACAGTTCCCATTGCCGAGTTCACTTGCATTGTGGAGGCAGGACAACTCAGAAGGATTCCCGTAACTCATATTCATATGTTTGTTGTATGGTTCTATTTTTTAATTGCATGAACCTGGGAGAGGATAGTAAAACTCCAACTTGTCTGGATTGCCCTCTAATCTCTTCCAGTATGAGTTCAAGAGATGTTGATCTATTACTGATAACACACCACTGCTGGAAGCACCTGTGTAAATAATTTTCCTACACATGTAAAACCTAGTGGGTGTTTTTTCCAGCGTTGAGAAAGGTCCACATGCCACTTGAAGATGTAATTTTCTATGAAAGTTCCACTTATGGGGTTCCTGTGATTATGTTCCCATCTTATAGTGGTTCATCCTTTTGTGTGCAATTTATGGTACCAATTCGGGACAGTTCTGTGACTCCAGCTTGATCAGGAGAACAGTGTCTCTTAAGAAAGCTTGATGAGTGTTTCTGTCTTTTACTATTACCATCAGTAGCATAATGCTCATAATAATGAAACATATCCTGTGCTTTTTATTTGGGAGTTTCTGCTGTCTTTTGCTGGCCCTCAAACCCTCCAACAACAATGTCCATATGTCGTTTGCAACTGCCATTGAGGTTGAAGGGGTAGATTGCAAAGAAGACCTTCAAGTTCTCAGAATATAAGGCAGTATGCATAAATTTACAGCAATCTCAACACATGTTCAACTAACAGTAGCTGACATGGATTCATATAACAAAATTATTCAACTTCTCAGGTGCTCCAGATGCACTACCGTGCATAGCATTCTTACTAGTTGATACAGGATACTCTGCTTCATCTACAATGTCAAGGGAAGGAGTTGATATTTTGTTGACTATGGATACAGCAAGCAGGTGGACACAGTAATCATGAAGTTTTCCCTTTTGTAGCTCTAATTTATGTGCTTTATCTTTTTCAGATAGTTTTATCATTTTATTACAATGATTTTTACTTACTTCTTTTAGTATATGATTTGTTTACTATTAAACTTTAGATATTACTCAGTAATCATTAATGGGTGCACTGTAAACTTGCTGTTGAGAAGTAGGATCATCTGTGGCTGGCAAAGCCAACTATGTGGACAAATATCAGTACATCCAAACATTGAAGACTGCAACCAATTTGCAACAACAGCAGCAAAAGCAGTAACAAAATTTTAGTACAACATTACACGATTCAGCAGTTATCATTTGGCAGTTGGCAGCTGGATAACTCAGTTTGAGCCTAGAACGTCTGAAAATAAAATTATATCTAAAAACAAAGATGATGTGACTTACCAAATGAAAGTGCTGGCAGGTCGACAGACACACAAACAAACACAAACATACATACAAAATTCAAGCTTTCGCAACAAACTGTTGCCTCATCAGGAAAGAGGGAAGGAGAGGGAAAGACGAAAGGATGTGGGTTTTAAGGGAGAGGGTAAGGAGTCATTCCAATCCCGGGAGCGGAAAGACTTACCTTAGGGGGAAAAAAGGACGGGTATACACTCGCACACACACACATATCCATCCACACATATACAGACACAAGCAGACATCGCTTGTGTCTGTATAAGTGTGGATGGATATGTGTGTGTGTGTGTGTGTGTGCGAGTGTATACCCGTCCTTTTTTCCCCCTAAGGTAAGTCTTTCCACTCCCGGGATTGGAATGACTCCTTACCCTCTCCCTTAAAACCCACATCCTTTCGTCTTTCCCTCTCCTTCCCTCTTTCCTGATGAGGCAGCAGTTTGTTGCGAAAGCTTGAATTTTGTATGTATGTTTGTGTTTGTTTGTGTGTCTGTCGACCTGCCAGCACTTTCATTTGGTAAGTCACATCATCTTTGTTTTTAGATATATTTTTCCTACGTGGAATGTTTCCCTCTATTATAACCATATCATTAATTTGAAAATAAAATTATACATTCAGTTCATTATTTCTCTTGTGTCAAACAATGGTAAATCCAGGATGGAACATAACAATATTATGAAAAAACAAAAAGACTGTCACAAATAAAGCTTTCACCAGTAAGGCCTTTGTCAAAGATGACACACACACACACACACACACACACACACACACACGCAAATACAACTCACCCTCACATGACTGCAGTCTCAGGCAACTGAGGCCACAATGCAAGCAGTAGCACCAATGCATGATGGGAGTGGTGAATGGGTTGGGGTAAGAAGGAGGCTGAGGCAAGGAGAGAGATGGGGGACCATGAAGTGCTGCTGGGGAGCTTACAAGGATGAGGTGAAGAGAGGGTAGGGCAACTACCGGTAGGTGCAGTCAAGAGGCTAGACGCTGGGTGGGGGAGAGGTGCGGAGGGGGCGGTAGTGAAAAAGGAGAGAAGTAAAAAGAATGGGTGCAATGATAAAATGAGGGCTGTGTAGTACTGGAATGGAAATAGGGAAGTGGCTGGATGGGTGAGGACAATGACTAACGAAGGTTGATGCCAGGAGGGTTACAGGAACGAAGGATGTATTGCAGGGAAAGTGCCCACCTATGCAGTTCAGAAAAGCTGATGCTGGTGGGAAGAATCCATATGGGACAGGCTGTGAAACAGTCACTGAAATGAAGGATGTCATGTTTGGCAGTGTGCTTAGCAACAGGGTGGTCCACTTGTTACTGGTCACAGTTTGTCAGTGGCCATTCATGAGGACAGACAGCTTGTTGCTTATCATGCCCACATAGAATGCAGCACAGTGGTTGCAGCTTAGTTTGTAGATTATGTGACTGGTTTGTAGACCTGTCTTTGATGGGATAGATGATGTTTGTGACTGGAGTATGTGATGGTGGAAGGATGTATGGGATAGGTGTTGCATGTAGATCTATTACAGGGATATGAGCCATGAGATAAGGGATAGGGACCTGGGATTGTGTAGGAATGGACAAGTATACTGTGTAGGTTTGGTTGGGTGGTACTGAGTTATGAGGGGAATGCTCCTCTGTGGCTGGACAGTGAGACTTTGGGAGGTTGTGGGAGATGGGAAAGATTAGGCACAGGAGATTTGTTTTTGTACAAGGTTGGGAGGATAATACAATTCTGGGTACACAATAATACAATTTTTATATATATACATACAATAAAATCTAACATATAATTACCTCTTGCTCAAATTATCATTACCCCCTCCATGAATTCTTCTTTTGAATAGTAGCATTTCTCCCACAGAATCTGCTGTAGCCTTATTTTTAAAATTTTTAACTTCATATTAAATATGTTTTTGCCCATTAACTTGTTATATATTGTCATCCCCATATACTGTGGAGTCTGTGCATATAATATCAACTGGTGTGTGGGTAGCATAAAATTAATTTTATTTCTTGTATGATATGTGTGGTTAAAATGATTCTCTTCAAATAAATTTTGTCTGCTATGTAGGAAGATTATAATTTCATAAATGTATGTGGAGGGAACAGTTACAATTTGTAGTTTCTGAAATAATGTGTCATAAGACTCTGGCTGTGAAGTACACATGTATCTAACAGTTTTCTTTTGCAGTTTTAGTAATTGATATACATTACTTGAACTTCCACAGAAATTTTTACTGTATCTGATAACTATGATAAGCAATTTTTTGTGTAAACTATGTTAAGTACTCATATCAGTGGAATTTGCTATTCTATTATTTGCATTGCAAATGCTAAACTGCATAGTGTATTTGATAGAAAGTCAATATGTGTATGCCAGCTTAAGTTCTTGTCCACATGTAGTTCCAGGAATTTGACCATTCCAACTTCTTTCATAGGTCGATTTTTATTTTTGTTTTAAGTTTCACACATTTTGAATGTTTGGTTTTAAAATATACCTTATGGGTTTTTGCAATGTTCAGTTTCAACCCATTTAACTGGAACCAGGTTTCTAAGGTATACAATGTGCTTATGACAATGGAGCTCAGAATTTTTTCTGCATCATCATCTTCAATTAAACCAGAAGTATTGTCTGCAAACAGATATGATGGGGAATATTTATGAGAAATCATTGACAACCTTCATATTCATGTACAAAAAGCTCGTCTTAGACCAACTGAGAAGGCAGTAGTGGCAAGGAGACATAATGTAGTCTGAGGTACTGATGACAGATAATTTGTTTGCTATGGGTGTCGTGAGAAAAAGTGCATAACTTGTGGTCCTTCTCTATGATTGGCTGCAACATTCAGAAGTTGTGCACCAAAATGTTGTTAATATTAGAAAAACTAAACAGCATATTCACTAGTATTTCATATTAAAGCATCTCTCAATAGCATGTTATCATTGTTATTTGAACATTTAGTTGATAATAATTATGGAAATGTGCAGTTCATTATTTTGTTGAAGAGTGGAAATTATTTGTGACTATGGAGTGGAGTGTAATTGTGCAGTTTCTCATATTCTGTTAATAAAAAGCAAGTGGCATCCCGTTTAAACAAACTAATTGGAAATTTAATTATTTCTAAAATATTTGTTCCTCACTAAGAGTTTATTACAGCCCCAAGATAATGTATTCATGACCTACATGCTGTTCTCTGTGAAGGGTACAACTACTACAGAAGACTGCGGGTTGGTGAACGGTTATTAGAACTTATGCATTCCAGTTAGGGTAGTGGAAGCAAATAGGCACCTGTGTGTACTGCAATCTGAGTACAAATGAGATCAGTGACGCGTCATTAGTGGTAACACAGAGGAGGTATGAAGGAGAGAAGTTTTTGAGGGAAAGAGTTTATCATGGGCACGGATATATATATATATATATATATATATATATATATATATATATATATATATATATATATATAAAAAAAAACAAAGATGAGGTGACTTACCGAACAAAAGCGCTGGCAGGTCGATAGACACACAAACAAACACAAACATACACACAAAATTCAAGCTTTCGCAACAAACTGTTGCCTCATCAGGAAAGAGGGAAGGAGAGGGGAAGACGAAAGGAAGTGGGTTTTAAGGGAGAGGGTAAGGAGTCATTCCAATCCCGGGAGCGGAAAGACTTACCTTAGGGGGAAAAAAGGACAGGTATACACTCGCACACACGCACATATCCATCCACACATACAGACACAAGCAGACATATTCAAATATGTCTGCTTGTGTCTGTATGTGTGGATGGATATGTGCGTGTGTGCGAGTGTATACCTGTCCTTTTTTCCCCCTAAGGTAAGTCTTTCCGCTCCCGGGATTGGAATGACTCCTTACCCTCTCCCTTAAAACCCACTTCCTTTCGTCTTCCCCTCTCCTTCCCTCTTTCCTGATGAGGCAACAGTTTGTTGCGAAAGCTTGAATTTTGTGTGTATGTTTGTGTTTGTTTGTGTGTCTATCGACCTGCCAGCGCTTTTGTTCGGTAAGTCACCTCATCTTTGTTTTTATATATAATTTTTCCCACGTGGAATGTTTCCTTCCATTTTATATATATATATATATATATATATATGAATATAATAGAGGGAAACATTCCACGTGGGAAAAATATATCTAAAAAGAAAGATGATGAAACTTACCAAACAAAAGCGCTGGCAGGTCGATAGACACACAAGCAAACACAAACATACACACAAAATTCTAGCTTTCGCAACCAATGGTTGCCTCGTCAGGAAAGAGGGAAGGAGAAGGAAAGACAAAAGGATATGGGTTTTAAGGGAGAGGGTAAGGAGTCATTCCAATCCCGGGAGTGGAAAGACTTACCTTAGGGGGAAAAAAGGACAGGTATACACTCGCACACACACACATATCCATCCACACATGTGTGGATGGATATGTGTGTGTGTGCGAGTGTATACCTGTCCTTTTTTCCCCCTAAGGTAAGTCTTTCCGCTCCCGGGATTGGAATGACTCCTTACCCTCTCCCTTAAAACCCATATCCTTTTGTCTTTCCTTCTCCTTCCCTCTTTCCTGACGAGGCAACCATTGGTTGCGAAAGCTAGAATTTTGTGTGTATGTTTGTGTTTGCTTGTGTGTCTATCGACCTGCCAGCGCTTTTCTTTGGTAAGTTTCATCATCTTTCTTTTTATATATATATATATATATATATATATATATATATATATATATATATATATATATATATCTCTTTCTCCTTTTAAACTTGCTGTACATGGCATCCCTGGTGGGAGTTATCATTGAAGTTTAAATGCTTTGGAATTTTGAGGCTAGATTTTTATTCCTGAGGACTGTGAACTGTAACTGATCACCGAACTGTGTAAAGACTGTGATTTGTGTGAACTGTGAATGACCAGAGAACTGCATGAGAACTGTGATAAGTAGGATTTGAACTGCGTTTGAACTGTTTTTGAACTTTAGTTGAACTATAATAATTGATGCCGCAAAATGTTACCATGAAAAGAGTATTGGTATAAAGCAGGACTGGGAAGTACGGAAGTGCAATGAGAATAAAAATTAACATTGTGTGTGCAGTCCATGGGTTTACCTTATTATTCATCACTTCAAGAATCTTCATGCTATGGGATGGCACATGTACAAAGCAGTGTGAGGCAGCCATAAGACAACAGGTGTGGTGGTGGCTAGCAGCAGCTGGCACAGTTAACACTAAATGGCATGTTTGAAGTTCAGCTTCATCACACGGTGTGGCTGACAGCTATGAGAATCAGTGCAGTACATCGAGGTTGAAAAATAAAGTAAGTGTTGTGCTTACATATACAGTAGTCTAACATTTGTAACTGGAACATTAGCATTTGTATAATGTCTGGGGAAAAGGATGTAAGTCATGGTACAGCATCATCTGACACTTTGCCAATTCATGATGGGGATCAGGATCTAAGGTCCATACTAAAATTAATTTTGCAAAAACAAAAAGTAGCACAAAAAGAAAATAAGGAGGCACAACAAGAGTATATGGAGGAATTAAGAAAAGTACAAAAAGAAAATAAGGAGGAATTAATTAAAACTAAAAATAAAATAGAGAAAATTGATGAGGACTTAAAAGAAGTCGATGTATGAATAGCTCAGGTTAATGCTAAGTTTGATGCTTTGGAATGAAGTGTTACAAATGTTGAAGCTAAAGCTGAGGGATTGCAAGGAAGTGGATTATGAAACACAAGAATGGGTAGAAAATTAGAAGTTTGTGAGACAGAAATGAATAAAAAGATTGACCATGAAACCAAAAAGTTACGTAAGAATTTACAGGATCAAAATGGGTTAATACTAACAACAATTAATGACTTTAGTAATGTAAGACAAGAGCAGAGCAAAGTTATCATGAATAATGTACAAATTATCAAAAACAACTATGAAATACTTAATTGTAATACAGTACTTCACATGTAGAATCCCCTTATAAAGGCAACCAAGTGCAATTCAGGAAAAATTGAGAGAAATAGAACAAAAAGTTCTTCCTGAGATGCAAGACAAAATTGAAAATGAAGTTAAACAAAAGGTAGAAATATGGAGTGAAAATGAAAAAAAGAAAGGCATGATTTTGATGCAGATCATGCTAATGCATATAAATTCCATCATTTCTCCAGTAAGGCAACTATACACCCAGTAGCCTTCATTAGAGTCTGAAGGCATCATTCCTGGAAACATGAATGAACAACAAAAAAACTGAATTTGTGGCCAGTATTAGGAAGAGGAGCAAAATAATGGGAAACAGGGGTCAGTAACACATGTAAAACAGTAAAGAGTTTGTTCAAACAGTATTGAATCAAGACTGGTTTCGAAGCACACAAAACAGAGGGAGTGGTGGAGTATTTGTCAAAAAAAGGAATGATGGTGAAAATGTTATTATACCACAAATGATAGGAGTAAGGTACTACAAAGTTCCACAGTGATGCTTGGTGGTGTCAGGATATCTACAAACACAGACTTGACAGCCGGCTTCTGTCAGAGGCCACTAGTAAGAAAAGGTCAAATGTATACTGCATTCATCTGTGGAAGACAAAGTTATAAGTTCCATTCTAAGATGCATCATATAGGGGTAGGTTACATGGACGAATTTGAGAAAGTTTTGAATGAAGTGCCTCATTCGACCATGAAAATGAAACCAAAAAAATTATTAAATGAAATGTCAATGAGTGACATGAAAAAATATTGTGAATATTAACCTCAATAGGCAATAACAGTCTTTGTATTGCTAGGCAATTGATGATTACCAGGTGCCTGAGATAACCAACAGTGTTCTTCACTTTCTTTTCCTGCATTTAGTTCTTCCCCTTTTTTCATTGAGACCTATATCTGTCTTCTTTAACATTCTTCACTATCAAAGTTAAGATGAGAAAATTTCCTTACAGTGAATGCAACAACAAAGATACAAGCACTCACAAAAGCAAAGTAACTCAGCAGTATTACTCAGTAGTAAATTGTAGGGATGGCAATGCACTGATAGCTATGGTATAGCAATTTAACTACTTACGAAGAAATACTTTGTTGAAATTAATGGATGGTGATGTGCTAATAGTAGTTTAAAATCAGAATAAAATTTTGTGATTGAAATTGGTTAGGAGATAGCTGACTGCTCTAGAGTATTCTAGCAGAAATGGTAGACTGTAAATTGAAAAAAGACTACCAACAGCATAAAGGTGCAGAATAATACTACTTTGAAAATCTTTACTATCAAAACAATAATGTAGTTACTATAGAAAGTGTTACAAAAGATTGATGGTTTTGGGATGTAAGGTTATACATGAATTAACTGAGGATAACACCCAGTTTTTTCTAATATCAAAATAATATAAGTCTATGAGTATAAAATTACTTTATAATGTGAGAATGAAAAAATGTAAAGTAGATTCAATATTTGAAAAAAGATAACAGATTACAAGTATTGTGGAATGGTATGGCTCTTGAGAGATGATAATCAAAAAAATTATAAAATTTTTTTCTAATTTCCAATGTTGATTGTTGTCTGCAAGAACCTCCCAATTTTTGGAAATCTCAGAAGGAAGATGATGTGTAATATTTCTGGCTTGACAACCATCATATTCATGTACAAAAAGCTCTTCTTAGACCAACTGAGAAGGCAGTAGTGGCAAGAAGACATAATGTGGTGTGAGGTACTGATGGCAGATGATTTGTTTGGTATGGGTGTCATGAGAAAAAGTGCATAAATTGTGGTCCTTCTCTATGATTGGCAGCTACATTCAGAAGTTGTGCACCAAAATGTTGTTAATATTAGAAAAACTAAACAGCATATTCACTTGTATTTCATATTAAAGCATCTCTCAATAGCATGCTATCATTCCATGATTTCCCAATTATTAATAGCCAGCAGAATAAAAAAAATAACTGCTTAACAAAAAGACAGATGAAGCAGCACTTTGGTGATCTTCAGATCACACCTAAATTGGATAGCAGGCAAATTGGTTTGGCTGTAAGATCAGAGCTGGTTGGATAGCCTCAGAGGACAGACATGTTGTTTGTCACAGTCAGTGTCAAGAGTTTATTAGCAATGTGTGGTTATTTGAACATTTAGTTGATAATAATTATGGAAATTTGCAGTTAATTATTTTGTTGAAGAATGGAAATTATTTGTGACTATAAAGTGGAATGTAATTTTGCAGTTTCTCATGTTCTGCTAATAAAAAGTGAGTGGCATCCCATATAAACAAACTAATTGGAAATTTAATTATTTCTAAAATATTTGGGCCTCACTAAGATTTTATTACAGCCTCAAGATAATGAATTCACAACCTACGTGCTGTTCTCTGTGCAAGGTACTACTACTATAGAAGGTTGGTGAACATTTGTTAGAACTTATGCATTCCATTCAGGGTGATGGAAGCAAATAGGCACCTGCATGTACTGCAATCTTAGTACAAATGAGATCAGTGAAATGATTTCACTTCCTCTCTCTCACTCTCTCTCTCGTTTTCAACTTGCCATACATAGACAGGAACAGGATTGGGCCAAAATGGAGCCTTGAGGCTCACCTTGTGATACTGTGCTCCATTTATAATGATAATTCACTGCATCTGCAAGTCATAGTTTGTGGAGTCAAATGCTTTTGTGAGATCAGAGATGATTCCTGCAACTTCACTTCTCTGATCCAATGATTTGCATATATTTTCAATAAAGTTATTCCGAAATAAGGGAGATGACTGACTGGAAGGCAGAAGCACTGTGTCATTGATAGGTACACAAACAAAAGGTATAGAGCTTTGCTAGCTTTCGGAATGAACTTTTTTGAGCTTGTAGGAAAAATATGCATACAAACAAACACACACACACACACACACACACACACACACACACACACACACACACACACACACTCATGAGCACATGCCTGTCTCCCTACATTGTGCTCAGTCGATTGCCAGCTCTTTTCAGGCCCACAGTGAGTATACTGGGGTGAGGTGGGGGTGCAGGGTGGGGTGGTGTGACAGATGGAAAGAGATGGGAGATATAGTGCATGAAAAATGCTATGGCTGCTAGATGTGGAGTTGGCTGGGGAAGAATGGTGAGAGTGGCAGTAGTAGGGGTCACTCAGAGCACTGTAGGGGAAATACAGAGAACTGGAGGGGAAGTGCCATTTTAAACTGAAGCCTACACTTGCATTTTTTTGGAAATATTAAGTGGGACCCCTCCACATCCACACTTGCATGGTGACCATTCAAAAAGATATATTGTCACCTCTGCTTTTGATAGGATCTAAAAAGAATTCCACCAAAAAAAGCAGAAATTTATTTTTGCTTGTTTTGTTAACCATTTGTAACTTTTACAGAAACATAATGAGTGATGAACTGTGAGTAAACCCTACACATTTCTCTGATTGCCATATAAAAATTCTTTTGCCAAAAACATGGTGGAGTTTACACTGTCCCACCTCACTAACATGTTGTGCAGATACAACTGTGAGAGAATTCAGAAACATTGGTTTATTAAGTGGGGAACTAAGGAACAACAAAGTCAGTAACTTACGAAAACACATCCTCAATACAAAAAGCATGTAATTTCTTCACATATGTTGTTCCAAAACCCATAGCATTTCTTGTTTCACCAGCAATTGATGGCTCTTAAAAATTACATTCTGCCACTAAAAAGTCTGTAGTTACTAGAATGACACAGTATATAATGAAGTTTTACATAAAGACAATATGGCAAAATGGTCTCCTCTTTGCATGCTATCATTTGTAAAAATCTCTTTTCGATATCTGAAACCATTAATGAAATATGAGGAATGTTGTGGATATTTCACTCTGGCTTTATCACTGGCATGGCGCAATCACAAATGAGTGTGCTTCAGCACATCAGTTTTCTCAAGATTGATGACAGATAGATACCTCTATCCAGATTTAAAGAAAAATTCAATAAGTTAGCTAAATTTCATATGCAATAACACATTATGTAATGTGCATCAAATGCAAAACCATAGCAACCTCTGTTTATTATTGCACACTTTTTCGAATTTCATGCAGTGGCTTACTTTCATGTAAATATCACAACAGCTGTGCCCATTAATGAAATTATGGGAACATCATCATGAACCTGACATATGAAACTATAAGTAAAGCAAAAGTGATTTTTTTAATGATAGTTTCTGTACAATTGCAGGATGTGCACCTAGATTCTGTCATAGTTGGCTGGCAGAATGGTGGAAAACTCTCATCAGCTTTCCCTCCTGAACAAATGAATGAACTTGCCCAGCACTTTGGTTGGAAACTGGTCATTGCACATTGGCCACTATATTCTGTGCGAGCTGTAGGGAGGGGTTGGTGGGAAGCATCTAGTGGCTTATAGGAGAGTGGGGAGCCACTTGTGGGCTAGCTAGGCATGCAGGTAGAGGGGGAAGATGGAAAATGGCTGGGCACAAAATTTCATAGTTTCACAGACTAGGGCATGTGACAGCAGCACACAATTAGCTGTCACAAATTACACACACACACACACACACACACACACACACACATACACACACACACACAAAAACTACTGGGTGGGGGGTTGGGGACAACGAATTATCTTAGGTTTAGATCAGGGATTTTATGGGAGTGAAGGAAGTGCTGTAAGGACAGCTCCCATGTGCACAGCTCAGAAAAGCTGGTGGTGTTGGGGCAGATCCAGATGGCAAGGATTGTAAAGCAGCCAATGAAATCTTGTATGTTGTGCTCTGCTGCATGTTGTGCCACTGAGTGGTCCACTTTGTTTTTGGAAAGAGCTTGGCAGTAGACTTTCATTCTAGTTGACAGCTGGTTGGTTGTCATACCAATGTAAAATGTTGTGCAGTGGTTGCAGCAGAGTTATAACATGGCACCTTTCACAGGTGACACAGGCTCTGATGGGGTAGGATAAGCCTGTAAGCCTGTGATGGGACTTGGAGTAGGTTGTGCTGGATGGATGGATTGGGAAGATCTTGCATCTGGGTCTTCCACAAGGGTATGATCTATATTGGGAGAGGATGGAAGTACCTTGGTAGGCTGTCCCTCATTTCAGGACATGATGAGAGATGATCAAAGCCCTGACAAAAGACGTGGTACAGTTGTTCCAGCCCAGGGTGGTATTGGGTTACAAGGGGGAGACACTTCTTTGTGGTTGGTTGGTTCTAGGGATGGATGTGAGGATCAGTTGTGTGTAGGAATATGGTACAGGAGGTCTGTTTGTGTGTTATGTCTGGAGGATATTGCCTGTCTGTGGAAACCTTTGTGAGGTGTTCAGCATATTGGGCAAGGGATGTGTTTGCCATGGATGGACAGCCTGTATGAGAGGAATTTTTTGGTGTGGAAGGGGTGACAGCTCTCAAAGTACAGGTACTGTTGGTGATTGGTGGACACAAACAATGTGGACTGAGGTGTGAATGGAGCCGTATAAGAGGAGAAGGTCTCCATCCAGGAAGGTGGCAGAATGGGTGGAGGAGAACCAAGTGAAGTGGATGGGAAAGATGATGTTAAGATTGTGGAGGAGGATAAGGTGTCCTGGTCTTGGGTCCAGATTATAATGATGTCATCAATAAACCTGAAACAGACCAGGGATTTGGTGTTTGGGGAAGCTAGGAATGTTTCCTCTCGGTGCACCATGAAGAAGCTGGCATAGGAGAGTGTGCCATGAATTTGTTTGTATACCTTCCCTTCAAAACTGAAGTAGCTATGGGTTAGGATGTAGTTGGTTAGGTGTATGAGGAATCAAGTAGTGGGTCTGGAACCTGCAGGGTATTGGGAAAGGTAGTGTTCAATTGCTGCAAGGCCATGGGCATGAGGCATGTTCATGTACAAGGAAGTTGCATCAACAATGATGAGTAGGGACCCTGGAGGTAATGGTGTGGTGATGGTGGAGAGCTGGTGCAGGAAGTGGTTGGTATCTTTAATGTGGGAGGCTAGGTTTTGGACAATTGGTTGCAGCTGTTGGTCAACAAGGGCCAAGATTCTTTTCATGGAGACACTGTAACCAACCGCAATGGGATTCTCAGGAATGTTATGTTTGTAGATTTTGGGTAGCATGCAGAAGGTGGGTGTGTGGGTTGTTGTTGGGATTGCTGCAATTAAACACTACCTCTGCCAATGCCCTGTAGGTTCCAGACCCCCCCCCCCCCCCCCACTTCATACCTTGTACACCTAACTAACTGCACCCTAACCCATTACTACTTCACCTTTGAAGGGAAGGTATACAAACAAATTTGTGGCACATCCTTGGGCATCCGCATGGCATCCTCCTATGCCAGCTTCTTCATGGGCCTCATAGAGGAAACATTCCTGGCTTCCCAAAACCCCAAACCCCTGGTCTGGTTCAGGTCTATTAATGGGTGTGGTTCAGGTTTATTAATGGCACCTTTATAACATGGACTCAAGGCCAGGACACCTTATCTTCATTTCCCCACAATCTCAACACCTTCTCTCCCATCCACTTCACCTGGTCATCACCCATCCATTGTGCCAACTTCCTAGATGTCGGTGTCCTCCACTCAGATGGCTCCATCCACATCTCAGTCCACATCAAAGCCACCAGTCACCAACAGTACCTGCACTTTCACAGCTGCCACCCCTTCCACACCAAAAAATCATTCCTATACAGCGTGGCCACTCATGGCAGGTCCATCTGCAGAGATGAGGACTTCTCACAAAGGCCTCCGCAGACAGGCAGTTCTCTCCAGACCTAATATACAAAGAGATTTCCCATGCCAAATGCACATGCTCACCTGATCCCCACATCCACCATAAGAATCAATCACAAAGAAGCACTGCCCTTGTCACCCAATACCACCCAGGACTGGAACAACTGAACTACGTCCTTTGTCAGGGCTATGATTATCTCTCATCATATCCTGAAATGAGGGGTATTCCACTCAAGATATTTCAGTCCCCTCCCAAAGTGGTTTTCCATCACCCAGCCAACCTCCACAACATCCTAGTCCATCTCCATGCCACTCTCACCCCCAGTCACCAGCCACAGGAATTATACTCTTGTGGAAGACCCAGATGCAAGACCTGTCCAGTCCACCCACCTGGCACCACCTACTCCAGTCCCGTCACAGGCTTATTCTACTGAATCTGAGACCAGACCATCTGTGAAAGCTGCTTTGGTGTATACCAACTATGCTGCAACCACTACTCAGCATTTTACATTGGTGTGATAACCAACCAGCTGTCAACTAGAATGAATGGCCAGTGTCAAACTATTACCAAAAACAAGGTGGACCACTCAGTGGCACAACATGCAGCAGAGCACAATATTCTAAATTTCAGTGACTGCTTCACAACCTGTGCCATCTGGGTCCTCCCCACCATGACCAGCTTTTCTGAGTTGTGCAGGTGGGCCTATCATTACAGCACATTCTTCACGCCTGTAACCTCCATTGCCCAATAGTTTGTGTGTGTGTGAGAGCCATCCACCTCCTACCCCTCTACCTCTGTGTGTGTGTGTGTGTGTGTGTGTGTGTGTGTGTGTGTGTGCCACCTGTCAACTGCCCCCTCTACCTGCACCCCTAGATAGCTCACAGGAGGCTTCCCACTCTCCCAGAGCTGCTAGATGCTTTCCCCTCAACCCGCTCCCTACCTCCCATCTCTCTCCATTCCTCACCCCACCCCACCACACCCAAGTACACTTAATGTGGGCCAGGAAAGAGCTTCCAGTCAAGTGAGCATAATGTTGGGAGAAAGGCATGTGCATGTGAATGAGTGTCTGTGTTTGTGTGCAAGTTTTTCCTACAAGCTTGAAAATGGGAGTTCATTTCAAAAGCTAGCAAAGCTTGTTTGTGTACCAATCATGGATGCAGTGTTTCTGCCTTTTGGCAGGTAGTATCCTTTAGTCCTAAATAATAAGTAATTCTCAACCAGAACTTCCTATTCATTACAATAAAGTTATCACAGCATCTAGAGTGTTTTTCCTGGTTGAAATCCAAATTGGTTCCTTATAATAATATCATCTCTTAATGTAAAATTTTTGATCTGGTTTGCAGCTACTTTCTCTAACACTACTGATAGGACTGGAAGAATAGAAACAGGGTGATAGTTTCCCATTTCTTCCCTCGTCCATTCCTTGAACAGATGTCTAACTTTGGCATACTTCAAAACCCTGGGAAAGCATCCCAGTTCAAAAGATTGGTTGAATATTTTAATTTGTTTTAATCACTTTAGTGGGTATCCCATCCCAAGCTGCAGAGTTTTTGTTTTTTAATGATAGTATACCATTTTTCACATCCTTTATTGTGACTTTTTTAAAATCCGTAAGATACTTAGCTTCTTGGTGGAGTCAAAGGAATTTGCTTTACTCTGATACTCTGCTACATCAATATGCGGCGTCTCTGATATGAAGTGACATTCTTTGATTATTCTCTTTGGCTTTTCATTCTGTCTTTGTGCTCTCACACAATGTTTGACATCCATTTCTGTATTCGTTCTGTTAAGTGCCAAAATAAATGTTCATTTTGACTCTAAAAGTGTGTTATTATCATTCTACACCACATAAAACCCACAGTGGTGACCCCGACTTCAATGTTTGCATTCAGGAATTATTTTGTGCTTACTATCATCATTAACGAACTTTGTGTGTTGGTCCACATTGTCTTGAGAGCAATGGATCTACAAGTGTCATTTTGTGCTAGTGTCACACACCCTTTTAACTGTGCTTGCCTATATACAAGTTTTCCTAATGTACAGTTGGTTAAAAGTGAACAATTTATTGGCCACTGCCAAGCCAGCAGCCACTTAACCATTGTTGGTCCAACATCACCAGCATCAAATGCTACTACGCAGCAAGCCTGCTGCACAGGCAATGCATGCCGCTCACCGACATTGTGAATGATAATTGTGTGAAGGACGTTGTGTTTTGCCCTCCGGTTAAGCAGTCGTGCTTTGTGATCGCCTTCCACCCGCTGTTGCAGCAGCACTGGTCGTTACACCCATGCCGTGCCCACCTCTATGCCTGCAGTTGGAACATATTGTGCCAGCTCACTCCACATCATGTGCTGCTTGTGGCCGGCATCCCACACAGACCTCGGGCGATGCACCGTTCACTGCTACTGCACCCCTGGCGTCGGGGGCTTCCTCCACCACCGACACAGATCTTCATCTACCAGTGCTACAACAACATGTTACCCAGCAGATTTCCTAAGCTGCCTGTATTGCAAAAGGAGAACCCTAGGACTTGGTTCACACTGGTGGACCATCTACTGGATATCCATGGAATTTTGGTCAATGATACACGTTTTGTCTGCCTGGTGAGCCACTTCCACGCCCATCCAGACCTCATCAGTGATCTACTACACTCTCCGCCCACCTCACCCAATTATTTAATGGCAAGGACATTACTTATTGAACGCCTTTCTCGCTGTCTGGCAGAGGCTATCCACCACATCATCCTTGACGACCGCACACCTTCGCAGCTTTGGCAGCACATTCATGCATTAATTGATGATCAAACACTACCAGACGTGGTGGTTTGGACTTTGTGGTTGGTCAAACTACTTTTGGACCTGCAACTTCACCTGTTATCTGACATCACCGACCGTCTCGCGGTTCGTCCATGCATGGCCGATCGAGCGTACGCAGTCATTCATCACCGACACCGACTTCACAGACGACATCCCCATCACCACGGTTCTGTGCTCTGCCAACAAAGACCAGCGCACTTGCCTTGGCACCTTAGCTGCCTGTCAGGAGCTGCCACCTAGTGGCCTACCGGAGGTACTGCCTACAGCCTCCCCGACAGCTGCCGACCTTGTGTCAGCAACAACCGATCGGCTTCCTGCCCTGATGTAGTCAGATGCACCGTGTTGGTTCCATGCTACTTATGGGTTCCCTGCCCACAAATTTCACGTGCCTTGCTCCTTTCCCAACCGAGACCAGCAGGCACACTTAGGCACCACATTCCACCACGATTCTTCATGGCACCTACTGTCCGATGCTGCACCACTTGCTCTGGCTGCACGACACCTCTGCATCACTGACTTGTCCTCAGGCACTCGCTTTCACATCAACACCAGCACTGACATGCGGGCAACATGCTTTCAACTGCTAACCTCGATTTGATCGCTGTAAATCACTCTCCTATCGTGGTCCTGGGCTCCATCAAGATGTTGCTTCATCTATCACCACGCGTGACATTTCCTTGGACCTTCCACATTGCTGATGTGGACGAAAATGTGCTTGGGTTAGACTTTCTACACCATTACGAACTTTCGCCAGACCTGCAGGCTGCTACGTTCTGCCACGTATCTGGTTCTACCATTCTGTGCTCAAACAAACTCAGCACATCTCTGCTCTCTGCCTCCTTGGCTATGCTTTCCATATGTGTATTTCTGCTTGAAGGTATTATGGCATGTCTCTCCGATTTACCAGATGTCTACAAACAGATTGGCAGGCTCCACACACATAACGTAGAGTTACACTCCCACATTGCTACCACCTCCACTGAATTGGCTCACACACAGAGTACCTTAAGCAGCCTCTCTGCAGAGCCACTTCTTTCAATGCCGTCTCTCTCTCCTACTGTGTCTTCACTCTGGTTCGCTCCTGTGTTGAGCTGCACTTTCCCTGCTGCCGCTTCTGCACCAATGCAATTGGACCAGCAGGCTGCTCCTCTTCTCGCTTCGCAGGACCCTTTGCATAACACAGCTGCCATGCCATGCTCTCCTTAGTCATCTGCTGCTGTCACCCCATCCACTTCACTCTGGCCCGGCACTGACACTCATGTTCTCACTTCGTGGGATCCCTCACATTTTGTGGCGATCGCACCGCGTCCCCAGTGATCGCCTGCTGCTGACGCTCCACACACACAATCCTGGCACGCCAAGGTCTCTCATCCGCCACTGCTCGTGCCCCCCCTCTCAACTCTCCACATATACCTCCCTTTGTGGGTCTCAGCAATCAGCAATGGCATGGGTCACTCAATCTACACCACGGACGGCCCACCCGTACGTCACATAGGTCAACGTCTTAATCCTTAGAAAGTGCTATGAGCAAGTATGGTTTTGGTGCAACATTTAAAGACTGCGTGGTCCCTCCCGGAACCATTCCTGCTGCTCCCTACCGACCTGCCTCCACTGATGTGTCACCCACCACCACCGCTTCCATGTCCCCCATCAACTTGCCACCTCCTACGCAGCTGTCTGCCACATGAGATCATGATGACAAAGTGCCTGAGCCGCACACTTCATGTGCTGGATGCTGCCTCTGTCTGCCTTCCTGGCACAAAGATTTTTTTGTGGACGTGTGTTAATTTTGCCCCCTGCCATGCTCCACACTGCCTGGGAGGGGGGGGGGGGTGTCTCTGTGGCATCTCTGATTAATTTCTTTGTCTTTTAGTTCTGTCTTTGTGCTCTCGCGGCATGTTCGATGTCCATTTCTGTATTTGCTCTGTTCAGTGCTGAAATAAATGTTTATTTTGACTCTAAAAGTGAGTTATTATGGTTCTATGCCACATAAAACCCTCAAATATTTGACTTTGCCACATTTATGAAGAATTCATTTAAATACTCTGATATTTGAGTTTGGTTTACAATAAAACTATCACCTACTTTAATGCTAGACATTTCATTACAACTAACTCCAACACCTAACTGTAATTTGACAATGGACTATGCTGCTTTTGTTTTACTTTTATGTTGTACAATAAACTTATTGTTTGACATTTGTTTGGCTGCCTTCACAGCTTCTTTAAACACAGCTTTATAATGACAAACATACTCAGTAAAATGTCTGTTTTATTGGATTTCAATTAACTGTGGACTTTCCTCTTTCTGGCACTAGAAATTTTTATACCATGAGTTATCCATCTAAGTTTATTAGTCATTTTGCTACACATGGTTCTAAGTGGAAAAGTTTCATTAAACATTTCAAGGAAGCTACTTAAAAATTTTTAAACTTACTATTACTCGAAATACAGCTGTTGAAAGATCATTCAATCTCTCTTAACTTATTACTAAATGTAACTGAATTTTTTTCATTGAAATTTCTTTCCAAATTTCTTACTTTGCATGAAATTTAATTGTTAATATTTCGTGGTTCAATGAATAATGCAGAGAGGTCAGAGATTCCTAAATCTATGCAAAATTTATAGACATCTTCAAATACATAATTTGTTACAATAATATGTGTGTTTACTCTAGTGGTTTACAAGAAGTTTGTTTTGAAGCCAAAGTTTTTTTTTATTATGTCAGTGAATCTGGACACGTCATTGCTTTCAACTATGATATTAAAATTGAAGTCAGCCGCTGTTACTATTTTTTTTTTCCTTTTTTCTTTACTGAGCTTTTCAAGCAGGCAATGAAATTTCACCAGAATGGCTTCAATTCTAGCTTTCTCTGGTACTCAGTAAATGGAAACTACTATAACATTTAGGTCCCTCAGCTCAATACAGCAGCTTTCATATATACAGCCTTTATTCAAATGATCAAAATAATTTCTTATTGATATTTTATATCAGAATGAGTAAGTACATAAGAGCCTCCATGAGATTTCTCTTGCCTACAGAAGCTGTTGGCTAATTAGAAATTTTCAACTTTATTAAGAATTCACTGTACATCTTAAGCTCTTGCGAATGTCCTATAATTTGTGTGTGTGGTGTTCAAATAAAATTTTGAATGACAGATCATTTTGTTCCAGAAGTAGTAAAGAATTTTATGGAGTGGAAAACTTATTACAGAAATCCCCTGCAAATGTTGTGTGACTAGCGCCTCCTGTCAGGTAGAACATTCGCCGAGTGCAAGTCTTTCGATTTGACACCACTTCGGCAACTTGCACGTCAATGGGGATGAAATGATGATGATTAGGACAACACAACCTGAGTGGAGATAATCTCTGACCCAGCTGGGAATCGAACCTGGGCCCTTAGGACTGACATTCTGTCATGCCAACCACTGAGCTACCGGGGGCAGACAGAAATCTCCTAATGGAAAATAGGACAGAATTCACAACCAGTTATGAAAGCTGTCCTGCTGACTCAATGCAGACCAAACAACAAATACCAGTAGACCCCCCAGACATAGGTAAAACTAAAAAAAGTGGAAAATTGTAAAGCTACTGCACTGGGAAATGTGTCTACCACTCTCCTAAATGTGGTCCCCCTCAGCAGTTTGATGGCAACAGTATAGTTAATTTAGGAAACAAAATTTCCCAAGATTTCTCTGAGGTTCTAAGACAAGGATGCTCATTACCACTGACTTTATTTAACTGTACTTAGAAGATGTTTTGATTGGAAAAGGAAATGTTGTGGTATGGGAATCCCTTTGCCATTGACCAGGTCCTGATAGTGGGAGACAAAGATGACCCTACTTACATGTTCAGAAAACTGCATGAAGAATACTAAAAGTGGGGCCTGGCAATAAACACAAAAAGGACAGAGGACATGGCAGTGGCTGAAGATGACTGAAGATTTGGATGTAGGATTCTGCAAAGATAAAAATGTCTGTGCATTTAAATAGTTGGGCATCACTTTTGTTGTACAAGTCAGTGCAGACATTATCACAACATGTGGTGCTGAAATATCGGAGGTCACCAAAAAGAAGAAAAATAAACTGATGTCTCTTAAGATGAATTTTTGGCAAAGAAGTTGTCACATCTACAGACTGGAACCATCATAAGTGACAGAATATGTGAAATTATAAGGTACAAGACATTAGTCTCAATACCATAAACAGCAAAATATTAACTTGGTATGACCATCACCAATGAATGATTAAAAAGAATCTGTGATTTGACCCCAGGTGAGTTAGAGTGTATACCACATCTCTTCAGTATCTGACACTGTGTTGCAACTGTAGTCAATGAAAAAACAACAACACAGTAAAATGGCGCCTGAAAGCAGTTGTTGTGACTGGTTTGAAGAACATTGTAATTACTTTCCAAATATAAAGGAATGAGCCCACAAATCATGTACACTCAACAGCACAAGAAGCGGGCCATCCCTGAATTCCAATGTGTGGGCCACAGCAACACAGCATATCTATGTCGCTGGTCCTCTAAACCCTCTGCGGTACAGCTGTTTGACTATACACAATGGTTAGCACAGGAGTTCACTAATGAACACTGCTTTTCATGGTAGTCAATCCAGAAGTAAACCAACACCATCATACAAAAGATATGCATTATTAGAGACGTGCCATACATTAATGCTTGCAACTTAAAACTTCATTACAATAAGTGACACATCAGAAACCTTATCACACTCATTAAATGACATGATGAGTGTTGTTTGTGATCTGAAATTGAACCCACTGTTAACCAAACAAAGCTTGCATGTCTGATCAAGAGATGACTAGGCATAAAGAGATGTAAAATGCTAAAGTGTTCACTAGTATCAATTGACAAGGTGGAATGTTTGAACATGGAAATAAAAGACAATATGTTTAGCACTGCACCAGGAATTCCATGAAGCTTATACTGCCCCTGAGAAGTAACCACAAAAGGTATGTAATAAAGTGCAATATACAAGTGTGAAATGCCATCAAATAAAGATGTGTTGATGAACAGGGAGTTGAAACCAGTAGCTATATGATTGTTAACTAAGCACAGTCAGATGTCAGCTATTAAATACATTCACCAATAGTGTGATATTGGAACCTGAAATGATGATACAAATTATTTTTGCCTGGTTGGGATTTGAACTTGGCACCTTTCGCTGTTGTCTCATAGCTATGAATAGACAACAAATTTTAATTGTGACTCTTCAAACTTTCCTAGCAGATATGTTGTAAATAGTCTTCACAGGTCTGCCACTGTATGCAAATTCCACAATATTTCCTAGGAGCAACTGCCCGACTCCTGTTTCAACCTTGCTGGTGACTATGTATGACTGACGGTATCCATATGTTGATGCCCTGCATATAGAACACAGACACAAAGAATGTGCAGGTGTGGAAATCATCCACGCACAATGATTTGCAGATAGATGTCACCATACTAAAATGCCCTCCTCCAAAAATCGCAGAGTGGACCTCC
Organism: Schistocerca piceifrons; assembly: GCF_021461385.2. Taxonomy (NCBI): domain Eukaryota; kingdom Metazoa; phylum Arthropoda; class Insecta; order Orthoptera; family Acrididae; genus Schistocerca; species Schistocerca piceifrons. Next base: position 567,148,686 of record NC_060143.1, read on the forward strand.
TACACGTGCGCTGTACGCTATGTTTACTGACGGTGTGGCCAGATGTCATTCACTAAAAAACTATACTAGAAAAATGTTATGACAGGTCTGTTATTGAAAAATCTTGTTTCTCATTGTGATTTAATAGCAGCCAATGCAGTGTTACAGGCTGTGCTCAGTTGAAATTCCACATCCCTGTTCATAGCAAAACATCACGTAAAGGTCAAGTACCATCTCTCCATCCCATTGTAAGTAACATAGGAGCACCCACATATTTTGTTGCCAAATATCTGACATCACTACTGGGATCTCTTGTAGGCAAGTGTGACCATCATATTCAAAACCCTGAAGATTTCATAGGTCACCTGAAACACTTAGATTGAAATCATCAGATCTCTTAGTGAGTTATGATGTTATGTCTTTATTTACAAATGTGCACTTGCAGGACTCTTTAGACCTCATTAGCAACAAGTTTGAGGAGGACATAGTGGCATTATTTAGACAGTTGCTTACTTCAAGATACTTCTTATTTCATGACCAATATTTTGAACAAGTGGATGATGTCACCATGGGAAGTGCTCCATCTCCTGTGGTGGCCAATTATTTTCTGGAGGACTTTGAAGAAAAAGCACCACAGTCAGCCACTCTCAAACCCTCTTTTTTCTGCAGTATGTGGATGATACATTTGTGGTGTGGCTACATGGACTTGATACTCAACCTACATCTCTTCTGTGTTTAAACTCACTCCACCCGAATATAAACTTCACAATGGAAGTGGAAAAAGATGGTACTTTACCTTTTATTGATGTTTTGGTGCAAAGGGAAGCAGATGAAACCTTGGGACACAGCATCTACTGCAAGCCAACGTGTACAGTTCTGTATCTCCAGGCGACAAGCTGCCATCATCCTGCACAATACGGTAGTGCATTACATATGTTAATTCACAGAGTGCATGTGGTATCTGATCCTGAAAGCGTGTCGAGTGAAATACAACATTTGTGAACAGTGTTCTGACAAAAGTGAGTTAAATCTATGGAGCAGAATGAAGATATGAAGACACCCACCACGTTAGCCTTTTTGCCATATTTTGGTGCCACATCATCAAGAATCGGAAGACATGACGTGACGTTAAGTGTGTTTTTCGACCATCTTTAAAACTGAAGAACCTTTTGGGTTCAGTTAAGGATGATCTTGGCCTGAGAGAACATGGTGTGTACAAGATTTCTTGTCAGTGTAGGGCAGCATATATAGGCAAGATGTGTCACACTCTACAGGAATAGAGCGATGAACATCATAATCATATAAGCCTATGTCAGCTGGAAAAGTCAGCAATTGCAGAACACTGAATACAGGACATCACATGATTTATGAAAAAATGGAAGTTTTATTCCTGGCATCAGCTTTCTGGGATTTCATCATTAAGGAAGCAATACATATTCATACAGCAGATAATCTCATCAACAGGGATGCAGGATTTCAACTGAGTACAGCGTGGAACCCTGCATTGGCTGCAATTAAATCATGATGAGAAAATTAAATTTTTTTCATTAACAGACACATTGTAACATTTGTCTAGTATACTTTTTAGTGAGCGATGCCTGGCTGCACTCTTAGTAAACATAGCATACAGCCTGCTCTCCCCATTGGCACACTGATCAGCACCTTTTGGTGCTGTTTCACAGCACTGTGCTTGTCAGGGTATAGCTGATGTATTAGGACTGCATACTTATTTTGCTCAAGCTTTTAGTATAACTTGTGCCATCACAGCTTGAACATTTCCCATTTTGATGAGGAGAGTTGTTTATGCATTATAAAATGGAATCTGAAAAGAAGTAAAGCCTAATATTTGTGAAATTGTGTTTTGTTTGTGCTTAATAAAATGGTGAAAGCAGTGGAGGCCATTTGAAACACCTGTGTCCTGTATGGAGTGAGTGCCATTGAGGAAGTCAAGTTGTATCATTTCAAGTGTGATCATTTTGAGATAAAAGACTCACCACTTTCATGAAGACAATCAGATGTTGATGAAGGATATTTCTGTGATTGACTACTGTGGTTAATAATAGTTCATCTGATAACTGGCAAGTGTGATGACCAGTTACCCTTCTTGCCACACTTATCTTTAGTAGTCATAAAAGGAAGGGGGATTATGGTACAACATCTTGTCTAAAACAATATTAGATAGGAAGCAGAATCTTGAACTGGGAAGGATGGGGAAGGAAGTTGTCTGTGGCCTTTGAGGATTGATCCTGGCATTAGCTGTAATAGATTTAAAGAGGTCACCAACAACCTAAATCATTGCAGCCTGATGGCAATTTGAAGTACTGTATGGTAACTTCATAAGGAGAAAATAGTGGGTAATCCATAAGAAACATTGTCTCAAATGAAAGCCTGTATACATCCACAAAATATATTGTTATTGATAAACATCTTGTGGTACAAAGAAGGTGTTTTGTGTTAAGAACTGCTTCATAGGGATGTGTCCTTCACAGTTGACATATTTTGTCAACAAATGAGATGTCTTACAGTTACAGAGTAACAAATGCTACCTGGAAGACAGCACCAAGGATTTTGGTTGACAAACACACCTGCCACATGGCTAATCTGTCACCTGCATATGTTAACCTTTCTCATCCCTTATTGATCAACCACCAAGAAAGTTATTTTTTGTTTTACTTTGTTTTGGTGGTTGCACTTTAAATGTGGCTTAACTCAGAATCAGCAAGTTGCTACTTGCATGGGATTGGAAAACTACCTGCCTGTTACTACATGGTTTTTAATAACTAGGTGGAATATATTGTTGACAATTTCTCTGATTTTTGTGTCTTTCCTGTTGAATAACCAAATGGAAAATGCTATTAACATGTACTACACTAATACAACTGGTGTTGTTGTTGTTGTGGTCTTCAGTCCTGAGACTGGTTTGATGCAGCTCTCCATGCTACTCTATCCTGTGCAAGCTTCTTCATCTCCCAGTACCTACTGCAACCTACATACTTCTGAATCTGCTTAGTGTATTCATCTCTTGGTCTCCCTCTACGATTTTTACCCTCCATGCTGCCCTCCAATGCTAAATTTGTGATCCCTTGATGCCTCAAAACATGTCCTACCAACCGATCCCTTCATTTAGTCAAGTTGTGCCACAAACTTCTCTTCTCCCCAATCCTATACAATACCTCCTCATTAGTTACGTGATCTACCCACCTTAGCTTCAGCATTCTTCTGTAGCACCAAACTTCGAAAGCTTCTATTCTCTTCTTGTCCAGACTAGTTATCGTCCATGTTTCACTTCCATACATGGCTACACTCCATACAAATACTTTCAGAAACGACTTCCTGACACTTAAATCTATACTCGATGTTAACAAATTTATCTTCTTCAGAAACGATTTCCTTGCCATTGCCAGTCTACATTTTATTTCGTCTCTACTTCGACCATCATCAGTTATTTTACTCCCTAAATAGCAAAACTCCTTTACTACTTTAAGTGTCTCATTTCCTAATCTAATTCCCTCAGCATCACCCGATTTAATTTGACTACATTCCATTATCCTCGTTTTGCTTTTGTTGATGTTCATCTTATATCCCCCTTTCAAGACACTGTCCATTCTGTTCAACTGCTCTTCCAAGTCCTTTGCTGTCTCTGACAGAATTACAATGTCATCGGCGAACCTCAAAGTTTTTACTTCTTCTCCATGAATTTTAATACCTACTCCGAATTTTTCTTTTGTTTCCTTTACTGCTTGCTCAATATACAGATTGAATAACATCGGGGAGAGGCTACAACCCTGTCTCATTCCTTCCCAACCACTGCTTCCCTTTCATGCCCCTCGACTCTTATAACTGCCATCTGATTTCTGTACAAATTGTAAATAGCCTTTCGCTCCCTGTATTTTATACCTGCCACCTTCAGAATTTGAAAGAGAGTATTCCAGTTAACATTGTCAAAAGCTTTCTCTAAGTCTACAAATGCTAGAAACGTAGGTTTGCCTTTTCTTAATCTTTCTTCTAAGATAAGTCGTAAGGTTAGTATTGCCTCATGTGTTCCAACATTTCTACGGAATCCAAACTGATCTTCCCCGAGGTCAGCTTCTACCAGTTTTTCCATTCGTCTGTAAAGAATTCGCGTTAGTATTTTGCAGCTGTGACTTATTAAACTAATAGTTCGGTAATTTTCACATCTGTCAACACCTGCTTTCTTTGGGATTGGAATTATTATATTCTTCTTGAAGTCTGAGGGTATTTCGCCTGTTTCATACATCTTGCTCACCAGATGGTAGAGTTTTGTCAGGACTGGCTCTCCCAAGGCAATCAGTAGTTCTAATGGAATTTTGTCTACTCTTGGGGCCTTGTTTCGACTCAGGTCCTTCAGTGCTCTGTCAAACTCTTCACGCAGTATCTTATCTCCCATTTTGTCTTCATCTACATCCTCTTCCATTTCCATAATATTGTCCTCAAGTACATCGCCCTTGTATAAACCCTCTAATACTCCTTCCACCTTTCTGCCTTCCCTTCTTTGCTTAGAACTGGGTTGCCATCTGAGCTCTTGATATTCATACAAGTGGTTCTCTTCTCTCCAAAGGTCTCTTTAATTTTCCTGTAGGCAGTATCTATCTTACCCCTAGTGAGACTAGCCCCTACATCCTTACATTTGTCCTCTAGCCATCCCTGCTTAGCCATTTTGCACTTCCTGTAGATCTCATTTTTGAGACGTTTGTATTCCTTTTTGCCTGCTTCATTTACTGCATTTTTATATTTTCTCCGTTCGTCAATTAAATTCAATATTTCTTCTGTTACCCAAGGATTTCTATTAGCCCTCGCCTTTTTACCTACTTGATCGTCTGCTGCCTTCACTACTTCATCTCTCAGAGCTACCCATTCTTCTTCTACTGTATTTCTTTCCCCCATTCCTGTCAATTGTTCCCTTATGCTCTCCCTCAAACTCTCTACAACCTCTGGTTCTTTCGGTTTATTCAGGTCCCATCTCCTTAAATTCCCACCTTTTTGCAGTTTCTTCAGTTTCAATCTGCAGTTCATAACCAATAGATTGTGGTCAGAATCCACATCTGCCCCTGGAAATGTCTTACAATTTAAAACCTGGTTCCTAAATCTCTGTCTTACCATTATATAATCTATCTCATACCTTTTAGTATCTCCAGGATTCTTCCAGTTATACAATCTTCTTTTATGATTCTTGAACCAAGTGTTAGCTATGATTAAGTTATGCTCTGTGCAAAATTCTACATGGCGGCTTCCTCTTTCATTTCTTCCCCCCAATCCATATTCACCTACTATGTTTCCTTCTCTCCCTTTTCCTACTCCCGAATTCCAGTCACCCATGACTATTAAATTTTCGTCTCCCTTCACTACCTGAATAATTTCTTTTATCTCGTCATACATTTCATCTATTTCTTCATCATCTGCAGAGCTAGTTGGCATATAAACTTGTACTACTGTAGTAGGCATGGGCTTTGTGTCTATCTTGGCCACAATAATGCGTTCACTATGCTGTTTGTAGTAGCTAACCCGCACTCCTATTTTTTTATTCATTATTAAACCTACTCCTGCATTAACCCTATTTGATTTTGTATTTATAACCCTGTAATCACCTGACCAAAAGTCTTGTTCCTCCTGCCACCGAACTTCACTAATTCCCACTGTATCTAACTTTAACCTATCCATTTCCCTTTTTAAATTTTCTAACCTACCTGCCCGATTAAGGGATCTGACATTCCACGCTCTGATCCGTAGAATGCCAGTTTTCTTTCTCCTGATAACGACGTCCTCTTGAGTAGTCCCCGCCCGGAGATCCGAATGGGGGACTATTTTACCTCCGGAATATTTTACCCAAGAGGACGCCATCATCATTTAATCATACAGTAAAGCTGCATGTCCTCGGGAAAAATTACGGCTGTAGTTTCCCCTTGCTTTCAGCTGGTACAACTGGTATGTCATCATAATACTGTACAACAAAAGGCTATCTTAGTTAAATGTCAAGTCTTCTTGTCTTACTCAAGTTGCCTTAGCAGACTACAACATAAATACGACAACGTGGTTGCGAGAGTAGCTGCTAGATGAAATACAGTTAATGGAGTAGTCAGTGATACAATTTCATCAACAGATTTGTGTATTTTCAGTAGTAGTTCTGCAGTATTTTATGTTTCTTACCTCCAGATCTACTGGTTACTGAAAATAGCAAGGTGTGTTATGATGAAAAAATTTCTAAAGACATCATTCTGAGTTTGATATAGATGTTTGTAGCTCTGTCGCGGTAAAATGTTACTCTCATGACATTTTGTAACTGAAAGCTACTGCCTCTTACTATTTACAGTGCATCAACATTTTCATGGAGCAAGTGACCAACTGCAGCATTCATTGCCTCCTCATTGTCCTTGTGATGGCTGATACAGATAATTTGCAATGTAGGCAACAAGATTAGTTGTAGTTACTGTGTGAAACTAATCTCCCCTGTCTGTAAACATATATTTGATATTTTAATTTTATTTGTATTTTGCAGCTTAAAATGTGACTGTATTCAAAACACTGGAGGTATGAATTAAACAATGCCTTCAGTCACAACTTTTCATGTTTTATTAACTACACAATGCATTTTGGACCCTGTGGGTCCATCATCAGGTGTACTTTGTCTTAATAAATGTTTTATTTCTTCTCCTGAATGAGGTGAAATGTATATCCCTGTCATGAAAAGGTTTAATGTTAGGTTATGAATTTCGAAATTAAAAGTAACAAAACTGTCACCATCTCACCAGACATGTGGTCATGAGTCTATCATAGTCATAGCAGGAAGATTATGTTCCTACAGGCAATGCCTTTCTTTAGGAGTGCATCTTATGCTTCAACAATGCAGTTACTCAATTACTTTTCCTATTCTGACACAAGGAGTATTCTAGTAGTTACGGTGAGGGAGAATAATGGAATGTGCACAGACTACCGCAATACATACAAAAGCAAATATATGTAATCCACTGAGTTGCAGATCCATTTAATTAACATTGACATGTAGCAGTATGTGTGAACAAGTACTTTGTTCCAACATTATGAAATACCCTGAAATATATTACCTATTGACATCAAATCATCATGAATTTGGAAAGCATCATTCTTTATTTTCATTACACTCTGTGTACAGTGGCTTTCAAATTGATTCCATATTTAGAGAGTTCGAAAGTTTCTTTTTGATATGATTGCTCATAAGTGACTTTTACACATGAATACCAAGACAAGTCCATTACACTGGACTTGCATTCAGGAGGACAATTGTTCAAACCCCTGTCTGGCCACCCTGATTTAGGTTTTCCATGATTTCCTTAAATTGATTCAGCCAAATGCCAGGATGGTTCCTTTGAAAGGGCATGACCAACTTCCTTCCCCATCCTTCACTAATCCAATGGGACCGATGACCTTGCTGTTTGGTCCCCTCCCCAAATCAACCAACCAATCAACAAGTCCATTAAACATCACTTACATGATAAATCAGTCACATTTAAAGATTGTTGATGCAGCTAAGTATCTAGAAGCTATGATCATGAACAACTGAAATTGGAACTATCATGTGGAAAGAATTGTGGGGAAGGAAACCCAAAGACCACATTTTACTGTAGAAGATGCAACAAATCAATTAAAGTGATCACCTACAACACACTTATCTGTCTTCTTCATGAATATTCCTGCATGGTAAGGGGTCCCTATGAAGCAGGGCTAACAAAAGACATTGAAAAAGTTCAAAGAACAGGAAGATTGTATCATGGGTATGATATACAAGTTAGGATGGAAATCACTGAAATGTAGACGTCTTACATTTCACTACATTCCAATTGCCAACCTCCTCTGGTGAATGCTACAATATTTTGTTAACCCCAATATACATAGAAAACATGAGCATTGTGATAAAAGACAATAGTGCTTGCACAGTAAGGTGTAGTTGTTCATTTTTTCCATGTGCTTTTTGAGTGTGGAATGGTAGAGAAATAATGTGACAGAGGTTCTAACAACCCCCTGCTAAGCACTTAATCCTGAATTGGAGAGTTTTCATGTACATGTTGTTGCAGATGTCCAGAGAGGGGTAGCAGGTACGGTTAGGAGTGCAGAAGTGCCAAATAAAAAGAGTTAAGAGCTTGCAAAGTATTCCTTACTTAGACGTATGCCACAATTTGTTTTATCTTAGGACAGAGAGAAAAGGAAACAATGTTTTCAGAATGAAGAATGGATTATAGGTAAGGGGAGATTCATAGCCTGTGAGAGGAATGACAGATGTCAGTAAAGAAAGCTGAAATTAAATGAGAACATATAATTTCAATGGAAACCAGTAGATTTGTTTATAATGTTTTGGGAGAATGGAGTAGAAGGGCAGCTGAGGTGACAATGTAAGAGAGGTGAGAGAGAGTGAGAGGTGAATGGAAGAGAAATTAACAATGAATAAATGTAAGAAAAAATTGTTTGCATAATTTTTGGAGGACATTGGTGTATCAATGGATGGAGGGGAAGAGAGAGATGTGTTTGAAATAAACTGATTACTTTGTAAGTATCTGGACAGCATATAAATGAAACAAAACTATAAGATTTAGCAAGCTGTGTATTCAAAAGAAACTCACTTCACTTTAACAGGTACTTTAAAAGACAACTCAAAGGAAAACTAACTCAAATTTTATTTTATCTGTTATCAAGTGATCTTCCATTGTCCCTCAATGAGGAAAACTGAAGAAAAAGCCCACATAACAGAACGTTTTAAGGACTGTAATATTCTATCCAGAACTGCACATTATTTTGTACTTTTATCATGTGGCTTGGCATAGAATCTATAAGCCATTGGACATAACAGTGTGAAGAAGCAACTTCCTCCCAGGCTTCAAGAATGCAGTTCCAGAGAGCCTCAGCTGTAGCTGGTTGGTTTCAGGTGAAGTTCTCTGTTAAGTTTCTGGTGACCTCAGCTTACCTGTTTTCCATAGGGTTCATATCAGCAGTGTGTGGTGGCCAGTCCACAATTTTGACGCCAGTTGTAGAGAGCTGCTTATGAATGAAAGCAGACTTCTGAACAGTAGAATGTCATCTTGCTTTGTGAAATCCGCTTCTCTCTACATCATTCACACTGATGGAAGCATCACATTTTTTAATATGTGGGCATTCCGCTCACTGTCAAGAGTTCCTTCTATCCTTTGAAGAATTCCTGCTCCTCTCACAGAAATCCATCCACAATAGGAAACAGATACCCACCCACTTCCTCTCACCATGGTTACCTATTCACATTGATGGTGAATCCCTTGCAGCCTGTATGTAAATGACTCTTGAACCATCAGTACTGGTGGAAACACCTTTTTGTCACTGAAAATCGGCATTTGCCCCAATGCACTCAGATGGAGCTCCATAAATGTCAGCTGATATAAAACTTTATCTTCACTGAGCTCTCGTTTCATGGCGGATTGTTGTGTGTGTAGTCCAGCATCCCTCAACATCCAGTGTATCATGTCACTGGAGCCAGGAAGCTGGTCTCCTAGCGCAACTGATTTGTGTTCAGAAAGGAATTTTCTCTGCTCTAGACACTAGCTCCCTGTCCTCCTGCAGTGAGCTCACTCTCTTCCTACCTGAGCCAGGAGCTCTGTTGGTAGTACCTCTTTCAAGGTAGATCCTCCACCATCTCGTTGCAGTGCTATGTAGCATCCCATACCTTCCGCCAGCTTCTCTGAAAGAACATCCACCTTCCTCAGTAAGAGCAATGTCTCCATCTCAAGTTGATCTCTCCCAGTGGGTCATTGCAACAGAAAGTCTGATGTGTATTTATGCTGGCTGCCCCTATGCTAAAATCAGGAGAGGAAGCAGACATATTTGTGTCAAAAGGAGTGGTAGAGACAGAGCCATGCAGTTTGGCCATGTTGGTGCATCCTGGGCAAGGGCTGTTGGTCCGCCAGTGCCATCTCACTCACTTTGGTCTTGACTCAGCACCAGGCTGTTTGTCACAGAGACTTGTGCCTGGCACTTGTAGCTGATGTGGTGTGGCACAAGTTGCAAGTTACTGCAACATATACCTGCAACATCAAAGCTAGAATTCAGAGAAATACTCTTTTCTGTCACACATGCCTATATTCATTCACTCATTGGAAACACAGCACAAATCCCAGATACATTACCTACTGCACATGCACAGTTCACAGGCTGACACATGCTGCATCTTGGAAGCAAGTGAGCAGCTGTGTACAAGGAGGTTAGACTGGTTGTGTACATTTGGTAACAGGCTAGCAGTCCTTGTAGTAATAGTTTGTGAATAACAACATTAAATTAATTGAAGAATTTCATTAAAGGCTTTCGTCTGTGGGATCTCACATTCCCTGATTACAAAAACCAGTATGCGAAATGCAATACATTTCAACAGCTAGCATGTTTTTGTAGCATTTCTGATAAAGAATTGGATGGAAAACTTCATAACCTGAGGTCACAATTCCTCTGTTAATTCAATAAATGTGCTTCATCAAAGACATAAGGATCAGGAAGAGAAGAGGTGTATATTTCTAAATGGTATACCTACAAATTGTTGCTCTTTCTGATGGGTGTAAGCAAACCAAGACTGAATTTATCTGCATTTTAAGTAAGTTACAGATATTCATTTTACATGATTTTTAACAGAAATATTTATTTAAAAAACAATGAAGAATGTAAATGTGTTGTTTACAGCTATGCATGAAAAAGAAAAAGAAAGCATTTTCTATGAACTTGATAATTATTATTGACCTATCTTGACATTAAACGAACAAATATGGCCTCTCCACTTGTCCTTTGGCAGTGAAAAAATATGCTGCAAATTCGTTTCCCACTTCCTTAGTGTCTTCAGCACCATTTCTGCCGATTCTTCATAGTGATGGAAGTGGTAGGTGGCTCTTCATCTCCCAGGTTCTAGCATCCTTCTTTCTATGTTTTTGGAGCAAAACTACCTGGTGGTGAATAAAGTAGCTGAGCTTCTTGATTCCTTCTTAGGAAATTGTGAAGTTAATGCAGCACAAAGACAAAATAGTTCTATATGCAGATCAAGGAGAGTAGGTATTCATAGAACACGAGAAACAGACAATAGAATGCCAAAGGCATTTTCAACAATTTGTTGGGCTCTACTGAGCCTGTACTTAAATATTCTTTCCTTGCTGCCTGTGTTATGATAACCTGCAAAAGGTAGGGGGTGGGCACCTCTCTTCCAGACAAAGGTTTTAGTTCTGGTATGTGCAGCTCACCCACTTGAAGAGCTTTGTTGAAGGCTGTACTATTAAATACACCTCCATCTGAAATACGTCCTTGCACACCCACATTTGCATATAGAAACTGGTAATTGGCATCCGCTAATGCAATGCTGAAAGTGTCTTTATAGTTGTAATAAGCACTTCCAGCATGAGCAGGATTAGCAATTTGCAGGTGTTTTCCATGTAAAGTCCTTATGCAATGGGGAGAGTTCCAGTGAATCTCAAATTCTCATGCAGTTTCCTCCCATTGTGCTTCAGAATTTAGAAGCTGAAAAAAGATAAACAAAAAATCTGAAGAATGCTTTTTCCCTTTATTTAGTGTACATCAGAAGAGAGATGAAAAGAGCCATACACACCACTGGAAGATGAACAAAGAACTTCAAATACTAATTCGGAGCCTTCTACCACTCCACCACAGAAGAAGGCCAAAGTTACAAACTGAAACTCAGATGATGCATTCAAAGTTTTTAAACATACTAGTGAACACATTCATGGGAAAAAGGAGGACAAGTTCATATCATTTTTGAAGCATGTAGAATGTAAACTTTGAGAAATTTGCAACAGAAAATGTCTTGCTATTCTACAAAAGAGGATACAAGAACTAATTTTGCAGCTAAAATTTGGGAGCTTGATGAATTTCAAACTGAATCTTCAAGTACAGTGACTGAATTGAACTTTTATGAGGAGCAGACACAAATATCAGAGAAATTGTGAACAATATATTCCACCTCATTATCGAAAGCCATATGATGATGGGCAGATAGTTTTTCGACCCCTTGCAAGTAGCAACTTGCAGATTCTGAGTTAAGCCATGTTTAAAGTGCAATCTCCAAAACAAAACAAACAAACAAACAAAATAAAACAAAAACTATCTTTCTTAGTGGCTGAACAATAAAGGGCAAGAAAGGTAACCATATGCAGGTGACAAATTAGAAGACATGTGGTAGGCATGTTTGCCAAACAAGCTCCTTAGTGCTGTCTTCCATGTTGCATTTGTTACTCTCTGACTGCAAGACATCTCATTTGTTGATAACAAATGTCAGTTGTGAAGGACACAATCCTGTGAAACAGTTTGTAACTCAAAATATGTTCTTTGTGCCACCAGATGTATATCAGTTACAAAACATTTTGTGGACGTATACAGGCCATTGTTTGAGATAATGTTTGTTACAGCTTAGCCCCTATTTACTCCTTATGAAGTTACCATACAGTACTTCAAATTGCCATCAGGCTGCACTGATTTAGGTTTACAATGATCTCCTTAAGTATATTACAGCTAATGTCAGGATCAGTCCTTTGAAAGCATAAAGACAACTTCCATCCCCATTCTTCCCAGTTCAAGATTTCGCTTTGTGTCTAATCTTGTTTTGGACAAAATGTTGTACCATAATCCTAGTTTCTGTCTTTTAACCACAATATGACTACTGAAGAAAAGTGCTGCACAAAGGTTAATTAGCCGTCACGCTTGTCAACTATTGGAAACACTGTCATTGGCCATAGTAGTAAATTGCAGAAATGTCCTTCATCAACGCCTCCTTGTCTGAATTTGGGGACTATTTTATCTCAGAATGATCATACTTGAAAGAATACAACTTGACTTTCTCATTAGCAGGACACAGGTGTTTCAAATTATCTCCAACTTTTTTACCCTTCTATTAAATATTAACAGAACACAATGTCACAAATGTTTGACTTTACTCCATTTCAGACTCCATTTTCAAATGCATAAATTATGCTTCCCATAACAACATAAATGTGAAATATTCAAGTTCTCATGCCATGAGCTATACTACAAACATGAACAAAATAGGACCATAGTTAAATATCCTTATAGCAACATACCATACAAAATCACCAAGGAGAATGTTGAAACATAGTATTATATCATATGCAACATTATGCAATGTTATATTTGATAATTTGGCACAAAAAAGTCTGCTGGAGATCATAGCCTCTATGCTTAATGTATTATGGTCACTTGGGCAGATGCTGCTCTGTATCAAAGCAGCTGCTGGATGATAGCACTGAAATTGGTCTTACCATGATCGACATCCATGAGCCCTTTCACAACCATGATTTTCCAAGATTTTTCTATTACCAACTGGTTAGAAAATGAATAAAACTACCTCTGATCTTCTGTCAGAGTGATGCTCTTAGCAGACATGGTATACAGCTTAAAAAGGAAAGGAAACGAATGAGTTTGGTATCACACCTTTGCGTTTGCACTGAATGACATTGACTACTAGACTATAAATAGGTTATTCACAACAGCTCAGCTGGAAGTCAACACTTCTCATACCATGTGCTGCATACCCCATTAGACAGAAACCTGATCCTAATACAAGCTAAATTCAGTGGTTGGTTAGGCCGATTCTAACTTCTAATGGCTAAGGTGTGGGTTCAATTCCCTCTGGGGTACCAGTTTTTAACAGCCACAAATATACACTCTTCTCCTCCAGTAAAAACAAGTAAAGAACTCAGAAATGTTCTATGGTTCCAAATCAACATTAGACATGTCTGTTTGCTACTGAATGGAATGGAGTTTGATTAGTTTTGGATGTCAGAGGCAGAAACTGCTGCTTGCAGAAACTCTGTCTGTAGCAAGCTTTCGTACACTAGTAATGTTATTTTAGTTCATGAACCAGAAACAAAATTCAGTGGTTGGTTAGGCTGAGTCTAACTTCTAATGGCTAAGGTGTGGGTTCAATTCCCTCTGGGGTACCAGTTTTTAACAGCCACAAGCATGCCCTCTTCTCCTCCAGTAAAGACACGTAAGGAACTCAGAAATGTTCTATGGTTCCAAATCAAGATTAGACATGTCTGTTTGCTACTGAATGGAATGGAGTTTGATTAGTTTTGGATGTCAGAGGCAGAAACTGCTGCTTACAGAAACTCTGTCTCTAGCAAGCTTTCTTACACTAGTAATATTATTTTAGTTCATGAACAAATTATCATGTAAGTCATATGGCCTTGAGATTTTGAAAATATTGGCATTGGACTGGGATTCAAGCTCTGATTTCAATTCTCTCTATATTTCAACCCTTCAAGATGATACTGTCCCATCATTTCATTCTTTCCTCATGATGCTAAACTCCTCCAGGCCTCTATGAATGGTGTGACCCTAAGTTCTAGTAAGAGGGAGTTTCATAATTCACACCTCTTCATGTGGGTTCAACAATGATGTGCATGGGGTAGGAGTCCCAGGCAACACAGAACTATTCGTTGCATTACCTCTAGAAAAACACTTGCACACCTCATTAGATGTGAAAAAACAATAAATATTTAAATATTTCTTGTCTATTCATAGCTATAAGACAATAATGAAAAGGGCTGGGATAGCATCCCTGCCAGGCAAAAATCATTTTTATTGTCATTTCAGGTTCCAGTAGCATGTTATTGGTTATTATATTCAATATCTAAAATCTGATTGTGCTTAGCTAACTATTCATATAAGTACTGGGTTCTACTCCCCAACCATCACCACAACTTTACTTCATGGCATTTCACACTTGTGCATTGCACTTTATTACCTACCTTTCATGGTTACTTCTCAGGGGCAATATAAGCTTCGTGTGGTTCCCAGAGCAGTGCTTAACATGTTGTCATTTATTTCCAGATTCATACATTCAGCCTTGTTAACTGATACTGGCAAACATTTCAGTATTATATGTCTCTTTATACCTAATAGAGTCTAGATCAAATGTGTAAGCTTTGTTTGGTTAACTGTTTGGTTCAAATTCAGAGCTTGACAAAAACTCATTATGTCATTTAATGGCCACAATAAGACTTCTGAAATGTCTCTTATTGTAATGAAGTTTAATTTACAAGTGTTAGTGACTGCCTCATCTCTAATAATGTGTTTTCTAATATTTGTTGTATCATATTATTAGTTCACATTGGACTGACTGCCACAATGAGCAGTGTTCTCTTGTGGTCTCTTGTGATAACCATTGCGTGTGGTCAGACAACTGTACCCCAAAGGGTTTTGGCATTTAGAGGACCTGCGACATGACTGTTTTATGTTCATTGCCTTCAGCAGTGACCGACTTTTTTTTGCTGTCAAGTGTACCTTTAAGATTTATTATTAACTGAGATTGTTCTTTTTAGAGTTAATTAAAGGTAATAAGAAAATAGGTGACATAATTTGGATTATAAAACCAGAACTAAATAATTATGGCAGCAGAATTCAAGACAGCCATGGTATTTTGTAATGTTAATCAACATTTGGAGGTGTAGGTCATGTTCTCCTCCACAGTAAAAAATTGGCTGATGTGAAAGTATTTTAGAGTCTTTACTCTCCTGATTACTCTCCTGATGTGTTGAGGCTACTTGATCATGCAGCAAAGTGGCAATAATAATGAAAATCTAAGCCACTAAAAATAAAAATTATCATTTTTTCTAATTATTACATAGTCTGCAATGCCTGTATCTGTTACTCTGGTGTCTGAGTTTACCATATTTGTATGATTGTATGAGCTCAATGCATCAATAAGTTTCATATTTATTATGCTATCTGTATTTGCATTTATATTAAAATCACCAAGTATAGGAAGTTCATTAGGACCTGGCTGACCAACTACTGTGCTATTTTTACCCATGAAGCATATTACGATAGCATTGCTGAGTGATACACATCTATCACTTTATGTTAAATTAACTTTAATATTCATCCATTACTGTGGAATAGAACACCCACTACTTCAGTTGTTTTGTCTTTGGAGTGGTGTTAAGGGAATGAGATTTTATCAACTGCAAAATATTCTAAATAAAAACTTGCGGAGGGCCATAGGTATCAGTCCTAGATACTGTTTTTTTTTAAATTGTTGACCTTCCTCTTTGTACAAAATATTGTGCATGTAACATCTTTGCTGATGATGCAGGTATACTTGTTAATTTAGTGAACAATCTTGGAGCATCAGTAAATACGGCTTTCAGGAATATTATGAATTGGTTTATGTAATAGATTCCATAATCTGTACGTGTCAAAATGCCAAGATTAATTGTTAGTGTGCTCGCTACAGAACATATCATAAGCTCTGCTTCAAGAGTAAAAAGGTGATAAAGGGCTTTTGTAAAAGAGACATTTGTTTGTACCAAATCCCTCCAAAGCTGGTTCTGTGTTTTTTCCCCCTTGGTGTTCAAGGAATTATAGATAGGCATAGAGTATGCTGTTAGGCAGCAATAAGTCAGGTACGTGCAGCCATGTAATACTGGAGCACAACATGATGAAATGTATTACAATGGCAGCAATAAATCTTTGGACTTTGCTTTAAGAGTTATTCAGAAAAGACTCAAAAACTATTGGGAATTATAATTCATTTCTTTGTGGAAATACACAATACAGTGTCTTTCTATTTGCCATTCAGTTAGTCAGGTGAGGTGGTCACCTTTTATTTGTTTTATGATTCATTAATAAAATTTTTATTTACAACAAAATATGAAAGTATATATAACTTTGCACATGGAAATCTAGAATGTTCAAAGAATACTTTGTTAGTTACACACATTCTCACAATTTATTTTTATTGTTTATGTCTTTCATCTGTTATAGTCATGAGGTAGTGGTAAGAAGTGGATTTCCTTTGCTTATGATATGCCAAGAAATGTTCTATTTTCTGTGGTGGAGGATGTCAGGATCAGACACCTTTTATTGAGAGTGATAATTACAAGGGAGGATGCCAAAGAAATGGTATAAGCAATGTTGTTTGGCTGTGTTAAGGCCCATCTTGGTAGCTAGTCTCTGGATTAAATGTCATTGGCCAGAACAGTGTGGAGGTACCATGAATTTGATTTGTGTGACACCTCTTGTTCAACCCAGTCAGCTCAGCAGTTTGGTATCTAAGAAGCAGACATTCCACATAATTACTAACATGTAAGGCATGACCTGGGCAAGTTACAGTAACAAACACTTCACACTTTACACAATTGGAGTGAAAACATATTTACATATACTTTTATTGTATATGTGATGGGTCTATATTTAATGTGGGCGGTACTAAAGTTTATTATGATTGGAACATGACATTTTGTTTTTCTGTCTTGTGTTGTTACATAGGTTACAAAGGATATTATTCTTGTTAGACCTGAATTCTGTGAATAACTGAGCACATGCAGTTTGAACATCCGTGCTAAGCTTTTCACAAGGTTTGATTCAAAATTTAAGTCAATAATGAAGGTGTGCTGAGTAAAGACATCAACAACCAGAGCTGATGTCACAGTTTGGCACGTGGTTGGTGTTGTGGCTGTGACCTCTTGTAAGGTTTTGTGGTTCCCAGCTGGATTAGGAGAGAGTGGTATGATAGGGGGGTGGCTGGTTTCCTCTCGCTACAACACCAAATACACACTTGGTTAAAATGCACTTTTACAGGAACCAATCGAGTACTTAGCTTCACCGAGCGAGGTGGCGCAGTGGTTAGCACACTGGACTCGCATTCGGGAGGACAACGGTTCAATCCCGTCTCCGGCCATCCTGATTTAGGTTTTCCGTGATTTCCCTAAATCGTTTCAGGCGAATGCCGAGATGGTTCCTTTGAAAGGGCACGGCCGATTTCCTTCCCAATCCTTCCCTAACCCGAGCTTGCGCTCTGTCTCTAATGACCTCGTTGTCGACGGGACGTTAAACACTAACCACCACCACCACCACTTAACTTCAATGCTGTCCAATCTGTAGTTTTGTGGTTAACATCAATCGTATAACATGTACTAATTCTTGAATCTTGTCTGTGTCTGTATTACAACTATACGCAATGACTAATGTTCCGTCACAGCTAGCTAAGGTATGAGGTGACATATATCACTGTGGAAGATTAGAGCACAGTGCAATGTGAACTGAGTCCAGATGTGACATATTGAGGTACTGACATTGAGTGGTTGAGACAGCTCAGTCAGCGGCGGTCATATGTACGTTGCCCAGGGGTGTTATCAGCTTGTACCCTGGGGGCATGTCTTAGTCTTCTGGTCTTCCCTTGTCATAGGTGTGCATAGCTCAGTGCCTGCTATACAATTTTTCCTAGTGCTGACTCGTGCGCTGGCAAAGGCATACACAAGCACAGTTGCCTCACTCCACCGACCAAAACACAATTACCTGATGCTTGACTCAGCACAGCACAGTGCAGTTTGTTGAGGTGCAATGCAGACTGAGTCCTGATGCAATTATTGAGAGATTGAGGCAGCTTGGTGGGTGGCAGCTTATATGCACACTGCCTGGAGGGCATTATCGATGCTTACCCTGGGGGTGTGTATTGGTCGTCTCTTGTCATGTTGTTGTTGTTGTGGTCTTCAGTCCTGAGACTGGTTTGATGCAGCTCTCCATGCTACTCTATCCTGTGCAAGCTTATTCATCTCCCAGTACCTACTGCAACCTACATCCTTCTGAATCTGCTTAGTGTATTCATCTCTTGGTCTCCCTTTACGATTTTTACCCTCCACACTGCCCTCCAATGCTAAATTTGTGATCCCTTGATGCCTCAAAACATGTCCTTCCAACTGATCCCTTCTTCTAGTCAAGTTAACTCAATGTTAACAAATTTCTCTTCTTCAGAAACGATTTCCTTGCCATTGCCAGTCTACATTTTATTTCCTCTCTACTTCGACCATCATCAGTTATTTTACTCCCTAAATAGCAAAACTCCTTTACTACTTTAAGTGTCTCATTTCCTAATCTAATTCCCTCAGCATCACCCAATTTAATTTGAATACATTCCATTATCCTTGTTTTGCTTTTGTTGATGTTCATCTTATATCCTCCTTTCAAGACACTGTTCCTTCTGTTCAACTGCTCTTCCAAGTCCTTTGCTGTCTCTGACAGAATTACAATGTCATCGGCGAACCTCAAAGTTTTTACTTCTTCTCCATGAATTTTAATACCTACTCCGAATTTTTCTTTTGTTTCCTTTACTGCTTGCTCAATATACAGATTGAATAACATCGGGGACAGGCTACAACCCTGTCCCACTCCTTTCCCAACCACTGCTTCCCTTTCATGCCCCTCGACTCTTGTAACTGCCATCTGGTTTCTGTACAAATTGTAAATAGCCTTTTGCTCCCTGTATTTTACCCCTGCCACCTTCAGAATTTGAAAGAGAGTATTCCAGTTAACATTGTCAAAAGCTTTCTCTAAGTCTACAAATGCTAGAAATGTAGGTTTGCCTTTTCTTAATCTTTCTTCTAAGATAAGTCGTAAGGTTAGTATTGCCTCACGTGTTCCAACATTTCTATGGAATCCAAACTGATCTTCCCCGAAGTCCGCTTCTACCAGTTTTTCCATTTATCTGTAAATAATTCGCATTAGTATTTTGCAGCTGTGACTTATTAAACTGATAGTTCGGTAATTTTCACATCTGTCAACACCTGCTTTCTTTGGATTGGAATTATTATACTCTTCTTGAAGTCTGATGGTATTTCGCCTGTCTCATACATCTTGCTCACCAGATGGTAGAGTTTTGTCATGACTGGCTCTCCCAGGGCCATCAGTAGTTCTAATGGAATGTTGTCTATTCCCGGGGCCTTGTTTCGACTCAGGTCTTTCAGTGCTCTGTCAAACTCTTCATGCAGTATCTTATCTCCCATTTTGTCTTCATCTACATCCTCTTCCATTTCCATGTCCTCAAGTACGTCACCCTTGTATAAACCCTCTATATACTCCTTCACCTTTCTGCCTTCCCTTCTTTGCTTACAACTGGGTTGCCATCTGAGCTCTTGATATTCATACAAGTGGTTCTCTTCTCTCCAAAAGTCTCTTTAATTTTCCTGTAGGCAGTATCTATCTTACCCCTAGTGAGACAAGCCTCTACATCCTTACATTTGTCCTCTAGCCATCCCTGCTTAGCCATTTTGCACTTCCTGTAGATCTCATTTTTGAGACGTTTGTATTCCTTTTTGCCTGCTTCATTTACTGCATTTTTATATTTTCTCCTTTCATCAATTAAATTCAATATTTCTTCTGTTACCCAAGGATTTCTATTAGCCCTCGTCTTTTTACCTACTTGATCATCTGCTGCCTTCACTACTTCATCCCTCAGAGCTACCCATTCTTCTTCTACTGTATTTCTTTCCCCCATTCCTGTCAATTGTTCCCTTATGCTCTCCCTCAAACTCTCTACAACCTCTGGTTCTTTCAGTTTATTCAGGTCCCATCTCCTTAAATTCCCACCTTTTTGCAGTTTCTTCAGTTTCAATCTGCAGTTCATAACCAATAGATTGTGGTCAGAATCCACATCTGCCCCTGGAAATATCTTACAATTTAAAACCTGGTTCCTAAATCTCTGTCTTACCATTATATAATCTATCTCATACCTTTTAGTATCTCCAGGATTCTTCCAGGTATACAACCTTCTTTTATGATTCTTGAACCAAGTGTTAGCTATGATTAAGTTATGCTCTGCGCAAAATTCTACAAGGCGGCTTCCTCTTTCATTTCTTCCCCCCAATCCATATTCACCTACTATGTTTCCTTCTCTCCCTTTTCCTACTGACGAATTCCAGTCACTATTAAATTTGTCATAGGCAAGCTTAATACAGCATCTGCATCTGCTATACAATGTTTCCTAGTGAGAACCAGTGTGCTGGCGAAGGTGTATGCTAGCACATTCCTCACCCCCCCCCCCTCTCCCTCCCCAAATGTCACACTGTTGTTGTGTACTGCAGATATCAATGACAATTGGGGGTGGGGGAATCTGGATATAGAAATGAGCTGCTGGGAGCCAATGCTGTGGTGCAGTCCCAGCCATACTCCACCATCTGGGTCCTCCATAAAACACTGCACAGATACACGTCCAATCCTGAGAACATCTCCTGGGGCAATGACGATGATGGTGATGGCAATGGCTGGTCTAGGTCCATTGGGTCAGAGTACGGGGATGGCGGACATCCATTGGCTTGTCCTGGGGTGCCGTGGCAGCACCAGCAGGCAGCTGCAAAGGCTGCATGGTCTCATGAGGACACGAATCTGGGGGAAGAAGAGCAGCAGAATCACGGGGCAAATGGCAAATGTGACGCCACTGCAAACCATCAGGACCTGCAATTACATACATTTATGTGCCAAGGGGATAATGGATCTTGCCTTCCTCCCAGTGCTAATGTCGGCCAAAAATACTATAAAGAACAAGATTACACAGTGCAAAGTGATACTTGTGGACCATCAGCAGCACTGGGTGCTGCAGTGGGTGGAACAAGTGAAGCAGCATCCGATGGTGGCCAGAAGGCTTGAGCCTCAAAACCAATGGACTTGCCCACTGACTAGCTTGTATTGGAGCAATCACAACATTGTCTTGTAGTTATTTTAATTCACTGGCTACTTTGTTTTGTAAAGCAATGGGAACGGGCCAGGCCCAGGCAAACTGGGGCTGTGCATTGTCTTTCAGTGTAATGAGCACTACAAAATTATTCCAGAATGAGATTCTCACTCTGCAGCGGAGTGTGTGCTGATATGAAACTTCCTGGCAGATTAAAACTGTGTGCTGGACCAAGACTCGAACTCGGGACCTTTGCCTTTCGCGGGCAAGTACTCAACCAATTGAGCTACCAACACACAACTCACGCCCCGTCCTCACAGCTTTACTTCTGCCAGTACCTCGTCTCCTACCTTCCAAACTTGACAGAAGCTCTCCTACGAACCTTGCAGAACTAACACTCCTGAAAGAAGGATATTGCAGAGACATGGCTTAGCCAAAGCCTGGGGGATGTTTCCAGAATGAGATTTTCACTCTGCAGCAGAGTGTGCGCTGACATGAAACTACCTGGCAGATTAAAACTGTGTGCCAGACTGAGACTCGAACTCGGGACCTTTGCCTTTCACGGGCAAGTACTCTATCACTGAGCTACCCAAACATGACTCACACCCCGTCCTCATAGCTTTACTTCTGCCAGTACCTTGTCTCCTACCTTCCAAACTTAACAGAAGCTCTCCTGCAGACCTTGCAGAACTAGCACTCCTAAAAGAAAGGATATTGCGGAGACATGGCTTAGCCACAGCCCGGGGGATGTTTCCAGAATGAGATTTTCACTCTGCAGTGGAGTGTGCGCTGATAGTTCTGCAAGGTTTGCAGGAGAGCTGTTAAGTTTGGAAGGTAGGAGACGAGGTACTGGCAGAAGTAAAGCTGTGAGGACGGGGCGTGAGTCGTGCTTGGGTAGCTCAGTTGGTAGAGTACTTGCCCACAAAAGGCAAAGGTCCCGAGTTTGAGACTCAGCCCAGCACACAGTTTTAATCTGCCAGGAAGTTTCAGTTACAAAATTATTATTTGAAATGGCTCTGAGCACTATGGGACTTAACATCTATGGTCATCAGACCCCTAGGACAGAACTACTTAAACATAACTTACCTAAGGACAGCACACAACACCCAGTCATCACGAGGCAGAGAAAGTCCCTGACCCCACTGGGAATCGAACCTGGAAACCCGGGCGTGGGAAGCGAGAACACTACCGCACGACCACGAGTTGCGGACAATTATAATTTGAAGTCCATCAGAAGAGAGTTCAGGAGATCCCTTAAGCATACTAGCTACACTGTCTCTTGGATTAAAAGCAGTCACTGAAAGTACATTGTTGCTGTGCTAAGGCCAAACAAGAGAAACGAATCTAAGACAAAATTGTTTACACTGTCTCTTGACTGTGACACAGTAAATTTCACTGTCCTAGTGTGAGATTTGTAAGTGGCAGGCAAACTTCTCTGTCCAATTACTAGGATTTCCTGTCTGTTGTATGCAGTGAGGCTAGATTTTGACAGGCGTGTTGAGCCTGACTGTTGTTACATGCACAATTAAGCAAAGTTACAGAAGCCTCTGTGTCCAATTGAAAGTCAACATGATAGCCAGCAATTTGTAGTGTTACAAATAGTTTGCTGGAATGGTGTTGCACTGCACTGGGGTGAGATGAGGTCACAACCTTACTCGACTTACTACTAGAACCTGTAGTCAGTTTTGAAAGCTCTGCATTCACAGAATGTGCATGATACCTGCTGCTGCAAGAGCAGACAGAATTGGCATTCTTTTGCCATTGCAAGCAAACTGCCTAGACATGGCCTTTCTTTCCACATGAGTAATATGTTGCATGGTATGATGGGCAATCTTGCTGCTTATGGTGAGCAAAACAGGAGGGCTTTATTAGATTTACAGGCCTGGCTACTCATTTACTAGGCTGTCTGTGGTTCTGTGTACACTCTCGGTGTGGTGGCTAAGCGGAGTGCCATGGGTTAGAGGTGATTCAACTCAACAGATTGGGACCTGATCAAATTTATCAGCAGCTATGGCACCAGAAATGAATGGTCTAGTGTTTGCAACACTTAATGGAGTGAAGGATCTGAGTACTTGAGAATCTGTTCCCTAGTTCTCCAATCAAGGACATTGTATGAAATTGCTTCACGGATCATCATGTCACTATAATAGCTGCCACAACTACACTTGAATTCACACTTCCTAGTGAGACCCTGTACATCAGTATACCATTGACTGTATGTCTGTTCTGGCTTTTTCTTAAGGTGAAAGAACTGAAATCTGGCTGCCATGACCTGAATCTGCCACTCGGTAATACTGACTTCATGCAGCCACTACTTCATCGTAGGAGGGTGCTTCAGAAGCTGATCTAGGAAAGAGTTTTTGAATTAAGTGAAACATAGGGGTTCCCATGACGGACAGGAAGTAATGAGATTTCACAGTACCTTGAATTTGATGGACTTGACAGTGGGCCTGGAACTAGGTGAGATATACAAGCCATTGCTCTTCTTTTTCATCAAAGTGCTGATATGGTGGAATGTTATTTGGTGGCACTTTTTGTATTGGTTGGTTGGTCAGGTAGGCAGTCAATGCAGCATCAGACAGCAATGTGGCAATTTGCTGGTTCTGAAACTGAAAAATCTGAAAATCTGATTTAGTTCCAGAGCAGGAGCAGTCTGTGATTAAGGCACAGGGGCAGGGGGTGGAGCCATTCTAACGCTAACAAATTACAGGAAAATATAAAAAGACAAATAGAAAAGCACTGTGCAAAGCCTCTGGAAAGAGAAATAGATTAGTTCTGCAGTTCCCCTCCTGTAATACATGCAGCAACAACAACAAATTAGCAAATAGAATCACTGTAACAACAGGTCCCCTGCAACAACCAGGAACAAAACTTGTTGATCAGCCTCAGCACCACTTATTGTGGCTGTGCCCTCTTGTAATGTTTTGTGGTTTCTGGCTGGATGAGGAGAGGGTCGTATGATAGGTGGGTAGCCTGTTTCCTTTCACTACAAAACTAAATGCACACTTTGTTAAAATACACTTTATTACAGATACCAATTAAGTACTTAACTTCAATGATGTCCAATCTGAAGTTCTGTAGTTAACAGCAATCAGATAACATGTACTAATTCTTAAATCTTGTCTGTGTCCATATCACAACTATATACAATAATTAATGTTCCCTCACAACTAGCTAAGGTATCAGGTGACATATACCACTGTGGAACATTAGAGCACAGTGCAATGTGAACTGAGTCCAGATGTGACATACTGAGGTACTGATATTGAGTGGTTGAGACAGCTCAGTCAGCGGCAGCTGATGTGCATGTTGCCCAGGGTTGTTATCAGCTTGTACCCTGGGAGCATGTCTTAGTCTTCTGGTCTTCTCTTGTCATAGGTGTGCTTAGTTCAGTGCCTGCTGTATAATTTTTCCTAGTGCCGACTGGTGCGTTGGCAAAGGCATACATAAGCACAGTTGCCTCACTCCACCGACCTAAACACAATTACCTGATGCTTGCCTACTGCACAGAAGTCTGTAGTGAGTGTTCATGACTTGTTTGAAATGGGCTGCAGCTCACATGGAGTTCAGCATTCATCATTCTACATGATACTAGAAGCAAAACACAAGTCCCTGAGTATATAACAACATAAGTGCAGTGCAATCACAGTGCATATACAAAAGCCACAATTTGTCATCCATAACACAATGTTCAAACACTGTACTACTGCAGCTGTATCCATGAACTTTACATAACATGTGACCATCACATTTCCTTCACTTATCATATCCACTAAAACAGTAACTCTTTGATGTTGCATTTTAATACAACACAATTTATCAGTATACTTTTCATTGATCACGTTCTGGCAAAATTTCCCACACAGATTCCAAGGCTTTCTATTCCATTATTTCTAAGTAACATATTTACAAATTGATTAATCTTCAAATAAGAATATTTTCTTATGATTAATTTACATATTTACATTCATATCTTAAATTCCTCTAGTGAACCTGACCTGCTTATCAAATCTTACTTCGGAAATTTGTCATGTTTACTCAAGACAGGGAAACATCATTTATCACAGGTTGAAATTCAATGTTTGTTCAGTGTGTCACCCCCCCCCCCCCCCCCCCCTCCAAAAAAACAGAAATGTAATAAAACAAATGCTAAAAAGCTGAGTAGAAGTCTTACTCATATATTTACAAGAAATCAAAGCACAATACCCATTCAAATCTTGCTTAATCTCTTATCCTAATATGTACAAAGCTTTGAGATGTGTGGTGCTGATAATGTTATGCACATATACCAATTAGTGGGTTCAATCCATCTCTCTATTTGTCTTAGGTTTGAAGTAGTGACTATTCATGTGATTATTCTACTATTTACATACTTGTATACAAATAGTAAATATTTCCATAACCTAGGCATCGTTATGCTCCCTCCTAGTTTGAAGTTAATATACCTGTGTCAGGTTTAACTATATAAATGTTTGTTGCTTCAGGCCTCCTTTTGCCTTAAGTACTTAATGATAACTTTCATCCATGTAATAGTGTCCTTCCTTCTGAAGCATAATTCCTATAAATGTCATGACTTAACTGTTAACAAACTACTTTCAAAATCATATTCAGATATGATTTCCTAAAAAAGATTTAAGACTCATTGCTTATAAAAATATTTCTTTAAATCTTGATGAGAATAAGTTAGAAGATAGCTCACTGGATGTACTATTCATATATTCATGAAGGTCCAGTATATAGTAGTTGACACTTGCAATTCTTCTTGTGCATAAGTGATGACTTATGGAGTGTTCTTAAAAGAATAATCTCCTATTTGATAAGTTTGTATTTGATGTGATTTCCTGTCATAGTGTAACTTACGTCAGCATGCCTGTTGTGTGATTGCATTTAATAGTTTCCTTACCTTTTTGTCCCAGGGACATTCTTCTTTTCAACTCTGGGCAGCAGATCTATCCACTCCTTCTTTTCCCTGGATTTAGTTATCTGATCAGAATGAGTAAGCTGTGTGTTATACAAAGGAAGATTGTTTATGACGTGTTTGAAAAATTCACTACATGACACTCAAACATCTATTTTGTTTCATTACTGACTGCTGCTTTCTTTGATCATGGGATGAAATACATGTTGTAGCAGTAACTATCATGGGGACAGACGTTAATATGATATTGATAATTGTTTATACAATACCAAGTTCTCTTACTGATGGCATGTACATACTTCAACAACAATCTTTGTGAGTCGTCATGTTGTGACGAGTCAGTAGTGGTTGACTTCTCTATAATATCAACTAGATTATTTTGTGCAGATGTGTCACTGATAGACACAGTTTTTAAATGCTTTAATGAACACAACAGGATGCAAATCATTCTCTCTGGAATGTACATTTGAAATTGCTTGTGGTTAATAGACTTTCGTCCAGTAGAACAGATAAAGTTGTGGTGTTGCCTTCATACCATACAACACGGACAACATACCACTATAATTTTGCTTGTTCCCCACTCTTGCCTACAAGGTATAGGACTAACCATCTTCATCTGCAGTAGTTATAGTAGGTGATGAACTATATACATATTAATTGATGTCAGCTAAACTCTGTGGCATTTCTTTGGCTTGTAATGTGATATTGTCCCTCCACTGTGGAAATTTTCAATCTGCTATAGTCTTTAACTGCTTAACTTGCAAATTTACTATCTCCCCCAAACCAATCCCTTGTGACAATAGCTAATTTATAGATTGCTGAACTGTACAAGGCAGTTAAGAATTTAAATCTTCATTTACAAACTTATTCTTGCTGGAAATCTACTGAGAATAATCTTTATCTACATTGCCTAAGTATGCATCTAATTGTAGTTTAACATTAGCCTGTTGTCTGGTTATAATTTTTTCTACTTTAAAATTTAATTTACATGCAGTCTCTTCAGTATTTTTATGGTCCTGAGACAATCATCTCGTTTCATGAGCCAAATATTTACTTGTATCTTTCAACATACCTACTTCAGAACTCATTACATTTTGTCAGACTTATATCTCATTTTGTTGTAGTGTCAGTTTTCTTACATGAGTCAGAAGGACATTGTATGGTATTGTTAATTTTCATTTGTCTGTATACAGGCCAGCTATTTGTGCAGAAATTCCATTACAAACGTCATCATATTTTGTGGAAATTCCACCTAGCAACTTAGTGGACAATTCCAGAATGAGATTTTCACTCTGCAATGGAGTGCGCACTGATATGAAACTTCTTGGCAGATTAAAACTGTGTGCCGACCGAGACTCGAACTCGGAACCTTTGCCTTTCGCGGGCAAGTGCGCTACCAACTGAGCTACCCAAGCACGACTCACGCACCATCCTCACAGCTTTACTTCTGCCAGTATCTCGTCTCCTATCTTCCAAACTTTACAGAAGCTCTCCTGTGAACCCTGCAGAACTACCACTCCTGAAAGAAAGGATATTGCGGAGATATGGCTTAGCCACAGCCTGGGGGATGTTTCCAGAATGAGATTTTCACGCTGCAATGGAGTGTGCGCTGATATGAAACTTCCTGGCAGATTAAAACTGTGTGCTGGACTGAGACTCATCTGGACTGGTCCTGAGTTTGAGTCTCAGTCCGGCACACAGTTTTAATCTGTCAGGAAGTTTCATATCAGCGCATACTCCGCTGCAGAGTGAAAATCTCATTCTGGAAACATCCCCCAGGCTGTGGCTAAGCCATGTCTCCGCAATAACCTTTCTTTCAGGAGTGCTAGTTCTGCAGGGTTCACAGGAGAGCTTCTGTAAAGTTTGGAAGGTAGGAGACGAGATACTGGCAGAAGTAAAGCTGTGAGGACAGGGCGTGAGTCGTATTGGGTAGCCCAGTTGGTAGAGCACTTGCCCACGAATGGCAAAGGTCCAGAGTTCAAGTCTCCTTCCGGCACACAGTTTTAATCTGCCATAAAGTTTCACATCAGCGCACACTCTGCTGCAGAGTGAAAATCTCATTCTGGAAACATCCCCCCGGGCTGTGGCTAAGCCATGTCTACGCTATATCTTTTCTTTCAGGAGTGGTAGTTCTGCAGGGTTCACAGGAGAGCTTCTGTAAAGTTTGGAAGGTAGGAGATGAGATACTGGCAGAAGTAAAGTTGTGAGGACTGGGCATGAGTCGTGCTTGGGTAGCTCAGTTGGTAGAGCACTTGCCTGCGAAAGGCAAAGGTCGTGAGTTCGAGTCTCGGTCCGGCACACAGTTTTAATCTGCCAGGAAGTTAGTGGACAATTCATCAATTTTGGAGGACAAATTAGTGGGACAAGAAATTTCTGTGGGCATTTCTGTAAGTAAAGTGGACCTTTCACTATGTAACAACAATGGAAAATCCAGGTAGGAATATCAACAATGTCAGAAAAGACAATTTGCTACTTATCGTAAAGAAGTCACATCAAGTTGCAGACAGACACAATTAAAAGACACTCACATATAGATTTCAGCCACAGCCTTCACCAGTAAAAGACACACACACACACACACACACACACACACACACACACACACACACACACACACAAAAAAAAAACACACACACACACAAAAAAAACACACACGCACAAAAAAAACAGCAAGCACACCTCATGCACCCACAACTGCCAACTCGAGCATCTCAGACCAGAATGCAACATCATGTGTGATGCAAGCAGCAATCTGGAGAGGGTGGGGAAGTGAAGAGGAAGAGATAGTAGTTTATGAGTGGAGAGAGAGACAAATGCTGCCTGGCGGAGTGCACAGGGACTAGACTGCCAACAGGCACAGTGTCAGGAAGTTGTGGGGCAGGGAGCTGGGGGAAAAAACAAGCAAATAACAGAGAGGAGTGGGGGAAAGATGGGTGAATGCATCAGTGAGGGCTGCAAATATATAGGGTGGGAGATGAGAATGGCAAAGAGATGACAGAGGAGAGGGGGTTGAAATTGTTGGGTGGAGGGTATCGGGACAGTATGTTATTGTAGGGTAGGGCTGGGATCATTATTGGAGTGTAGAATGTTTTGTAAGGATAACTCCCATCTGCACAGTTCAGAAAAGCTGGTGGTGGAGGAAAGGATCCAGATGGCGCAGACAGTGAAGCAGCCACTGAAATCAAGTGTGTTACATTCAATTGCATGGTGGGCCACAGGGTAGTCTGCTATGTCCTTGACCACAGTTGGACAGTGGTTGTTCACCATGGTGGACAGCTAGTTTGTAGCACCAATTTTAAAAAGCTATGCAATGATTGCAGCAGAGCTGGTAAATGACATGGCTGCTTGGATAGGTGGGCCAGCCCTTGATGGTGTAGGATAAACATATGACAGGACAGCAATAGGAAGTGCTTGGTGGGTGGATTAGGCAAGTTTTCCACCTGTGTCTTCCACTGGGATATGATTCTTGTAGCAAGCGGCTGATATTGGGAGTGGCATAGGGATGTATTAGGATGCCGTGGAGTCTGGGTTGGTGATGGAGCACCACTTTAGGAGGGGTAGGAAGTATTATGGGTAGGATGTCCTTCATTTCACAGCATAATGATAGGTAACCAAAACCCTGGGAAAGGATGTGATTCAATTGTTCCAGTCTGGGGTGGTATTGGGTGATGAAGGGGACACCTTTTTGTGGCTGGTTCTCAGCAGTGGTGGGAGGATTAGGGATGTGAGGGAAAATGGCATGGAGATCTGTTTGTGGACTAGATCTGGGGGATAGTGCCTATCTGTGAGGACCTTGGTGAGACCGTCAGCATATTGAGCACCGGAGTTTTTGTCAGAGCAGATGTGCTGTCCCCAGGTAGCCAGGCTTTGTTGGAGGCATTTTTTGGTGTGAAAGGGATGACAGCTGTCAAAATGCAAGTTCTGTTGGTTGTTGGTGAGTTTAATGAGGACAGAGGTGCAGATGGAGCCAAGGCAAAGGTCAACATCTAGGAGGGTCCCAGGCTGGGTTGAGGAGAACCATGTGAAGTGGATGGGAGAGAAGGTGTTGAGGTTGTGAAGGAATGATGATAGGGTGTCTTGGCCCTGAGTCCAAATCATGAAGATATCATCAATGAATCTGAAACAGACTTGTGGTTTGGTGGGTTTGGAGGCTAGGAACGTCTCCTCTACATGGCTCATAAAAAGGTTGGCATAGGAGAGTGCAATGCGGGTGCCCAGTGCTGTGCCACAGATTTGCTTACATACCTTCCCTTCTAATGAGAAGCAGTTGTGGGTTACAATAAAGGAATGAGGTAGTGGGTTTGGAGTCTGAGGGACATTGAGAAAAGTAGTGTTCAGCAGCGGTAAGGCCACGTGCACGTGGGGTGTTGGTGTATAGGGAGGTGGTGTCAACAGAGACGAGTGGGGATCCAGGAGGTAAAGGGGTGGAGATGGTGGATAGTTGGTGAAGGAACTGATTGGTGTCTTTGACATGGGAGGCTAGATAATGGGCAATTAGCTGGAGGAGTTGCTCAGTGAGGGTTGAAATCCTTTCAGTGGGGGCACAATAACAAGCCACAGTGAGGAATCAGGGATTATTGCATTTTGGACTTTGGGGGATGTGTAGAAGTTGGGTGTGCAGGGTGTCATAGGGGTGAGGAGGGAAATGGATTCAGGGGAGATGTTTCAGGAAGGGCCTTAGGCTTTAAGCGAGTTTGTGTTGTTCATCTGGGATGGGATCACTTTGGCAGACTTCATAGATGGAGGAGTCAGACAATAGGCAGAGGCTAAAATGCCACCCTTAAATGTGTGAGAAGAGGGAAGCATTTTAATTACCACTGATGCTGAGTGAGAAGAAAATATATTTTCTGTAGTTCTATTTATAATTGGAGAGTGGTAATAGCTAATTCTCACTCATACCACCAGAACAAGTTAAGAGTCTGGGCCTTCACCATTCACAAGTATGAGGATGAGTTAAAACAAGAAAAATTCAATCACAGTTAATAAAAGTTCTCATGATAACTTAGCTGCTCCAAATGATGAGATACTCAACTTTGATATCCTCTAGGGTTGTAGCATCAGAAAGTCTCAGCATTCAACTTGCTGATGCACTAATTTTTAAATAAAATACAGATGATATCACTTTTCTTGTCTTGTATTGTGAACAACTGATGATATACACATTTCTTGTCTGACAGCCTCTGAAAGAGTCTCACACATACAGCTTCCAAAAGGCAATAATGCAGACTCACTCACTGCCTCTGACTGTCTCTATTTTACACGCTTCTTCCTTACTGACTGACTGTCATGGCTCATGCACCACTTCCTTTTATATAAAACTAAACAACTGAATACTCACCATATAGTGGAGATACTGAGTCGTGATAGGCACAATAGAAAGATTCACACAATCATAGCTTTCAGCCATTAAGGCCTTTGTCAACAATAGACACACACACACACACACACACACACACACACACACACACTCATGCAAGCACAAGTTGCGCTTGCGTGAGTGTGTGTGTGCGTGTGTGTATGTGTGTCCACTGCTGACAAAGGCCTTAAAGGCTGAAAGCTATGATTGTGTGACTCTTTCTATTGTGCCTATCGCAACTCAGCATCTCAGCTATATGGTGAGTAGCAACTTTCCTTCTCTCGTATTGTTACATTTCATCCTGGATTTTCCATTGTTTAAACAATTGAATACATTGTTAAATAAAAGATTTACAAAATAACAATTAAAAGTCTTTAGATGATTTCAGTTACTTACACCAAAAAATAGGCCACATATTGCCCTACATGTTCTGATATGCAATTTGGAAGAGTCTACTTAATTTCACATACCATTTCAATGAATTTTACAGTACAACAACTTAAATTAAATTTTAGTTAATTGTAAGCAAATCACTTTGAATAAAATATTGTTAAGGGTATTTTTGATAGCTCTGAAGTAGAGCTATCATTTTAAATAATGATAATGAATGAATGTCCTAGCTTTTCAAAAACTGGGGAGAAATAAATTTTCAAGAGTATATGGTGCAATATGACTGCACAGTTCATATTATTAACAAATGGTTTACTCCCCTTAGTTGCTAATATAAATCCTGTAACATATTAATGTGAAAGTTAATCTGAGACAGTAAACTCATTTGCACTAATTTTTAAGGGGCAGTTTACTACTGGAATTGGGTATAAACATAACAGTATAAAGTCCAGAAAGTCAAAAATTCACGCTAAAATGATCTCGTCAGAGAACATTGACATGAGAAAGGAATTTCAGATAGGGATGGCAAGGTTGTCTCATTTCAAAGCCTTTTGTCAAGTAGTCCATGTTACTGATAACAACAGTGATAGGATCTTTGTCTGCAGGTAGGGTGATTAGGACAGGATGTGTTTTGAGGTTGCATATGGCTGTTCTTTCTTCTACTGAAAGGTTGGTGTTCTGAGGAAGGGACCTAGGGAAGGATGGCAAGGCTAAGTTGGAGGTAAGGAATTCCCGAAAGGTGACCAGTGGGTGGTTAGGTAGAGAGGGTGTAGGATCACTGTTGGATGGTGGTATGAACCGGAAGAGACAGGGTTCATTGTTGGAATTAGGATGTTTTTAGTTTGAGGGATTGATGGCAAGGAAAAGCTTCCGTTGCAGGGACTGGGAGAAGGAGAGTGGGTCTTTGACAAGTCCAGATTGTTCATAATACTTATATTCTGATAACAACACATTACATGTAGCACACTTAAGAGAGTGAACATCAAGAGCAAAGATAGTCTACTCATCATACTCGATGTGTATGTACAAAAGAGCCAAGGAGCCAGATTACCAACATAACACTACCACTTAATCTGATGACAATTTCAATTTATGATCAAGATCCATGTGTTGCTCTCTGGCAAGTAGTTTAGTTAATACATCAGCAGACTTTTCCTTTGACTGCAAATACTTAACAACAATCTCATTTCCTTTAACACATTGTCTAATAAAATGTCCTTTAGCACAAGCATGTTTTAGTCTAGAATGCAACATAGAATGAAACACAAGATTTTGTGACAGTCTAATAGAACTCTGGTTGTCATGGATAATGATTACAGGATTTTGGTGCTTATTATTTAACAATTCAGCCTTCTCAAATAAAGTGCCTTTTTGGCTTCAGAATTCAAAGCTGCATATTCAGCTTCAGTAGTTGAGGTTGCTACATCTTTCAGTTTCTTGCTCTCCCATGAAATTATGTTTTTCCCAAAAAGAAAAACACTTCCATATTGTGACAACCCTGTAGTTAAATCATCTACAAAATTCGAATCAACAAAACCAGTTATATTCAGATCCTTGAAATCTCCTTTGTCAAACACAATACCATAATCTATAGTACCCTTGAGATAACAAAGCACCATTTTTGCTGCCTTCCAGTGAACACTAGTAAACTTACAATTATACTGGCTTAAAACACTTGCTACATAAGATATGTCAGGTCTTGTATTAGTGTTGATATACAGTCAACAACCTATAAGTTCTTGATATGGCACTTGAACTTTAAAACCCTGCATTTCCCAAAGCTTTAATCCAGCTTCCATTGGTGTTCTAACAGGAACACAATCGACCAAAAGCAATTCAGCACATCTGCAATATAACCCTTCTGGTCAAGTTTTAAACTACCTTCCTCCCAGTTTCTGGTTATACACATACCCAGATAGGACTTTGTTTCTCCTAGGTCTTTAACTTCAAAATTCTCAGAAAATCCCTGATACAACTTGTCTTTCATCACACTGTTATTACACAAGACATAAAAATCACCTACATACAAAGCAATAATTGCAACATTTTTACCTGACCGTTAAATGAACACACAATCTTCATTGGTATTTGCAACATAACCTAGGTCTAAAAGCGTACATTTTGCCTTTTCATTCCACTGTCTGGCCAATTGTTTCAAACCATAAATTGCCTAAGTTAGTTTATAGACTTTACCTTCACTCCCTTTTGAAACAAAATCATCTGGTTGCTTCATGAGAATATTTTCCTCCAAGTCCTCATACAGAAAAGCAGTCTTAATAACAAAATGATATATCTTAAGATCAAGATTTACAGCTAAACTAATGAGAGCTCTAAGAGTACTACATCTCACAACAGGTGAAAGAGTCTCACAATAATCAATACCAAATTTTTGTGTAAGCCCTTTAGCAACAAGTCTAGCATGGTGGAGTGCTGTGCCATTCACATTCCTTTTCAGCTTAAATACCCACTTGCTACCTACCATACTTTTATTACTCTTTGGTGGATCCACAAGTTCCCTAACACCATTGTTCTGGAAACACTTAATTTCTTCTTTCATGACCTTTATCCAGTCTTCTTTGTCACTCCTTGACATGGTATCCTCCAAATTCACAGGATCTTCTCCCAAACTAGAAAAATCACTTGCCAAATAGGTAACACAATCCAGATACTCCTGGGGTTTGGGTACACGGGCTGACTTTCTGACTGGTTGGTCCTCTTCTGAAGCATCAGGGTCCATCGGCTGCACATCAGTCTCTTCTGTGTCTGCCACAGACTGAGCACCTGGGATATAGTGTGCGTCTTGATCTCTGTCACTTCCAGCACTGCTGACTTCTTCTTCCTCTGCCTCTCCCCATTCAGTATACTGTTTATTTGAGCAGGACATACAGTAATCTTCATTATTAACAGATGGTGTTCTGGTATTATCAGTCATGCACTCATTGTCCAGAGAAACAACACTCCTGCCTTTCACTATTTTCTTGGAGTCCTGTGGATCAATTAGTCTGTAATCTTTGGTCATTTCATCATAAACCACAAAAACAAGTTCTTTAGTTTTGGCATCCCACTTTCTTCTGTTTTGATCTGGTATATGGAGAAGAGCTCAACAACCAAACACCTTTAAATGGTTCAAACAAAATACTTTAAATGATTAATGGAAAATCTCATATAAAGATGTGAAACAAATACTAACAAAGAGATAAAGGGGCTGGCCAGTACTTACCTCAGCTCAGTACAGCCGATAGATTCTCGTCCTTCCTTCCGTGTTTTATTTCTTCTTATGATTTAATCTCCCTACCCACCAGTTACTCACTATGTACCCTAATCCTATACCACATTATTTACATTCATTCTGGAAACATGCATTCACCGTAGCCAAACTGCAATCACACATACTTTTCCTCCGGTCCTGCTTAACCTTTGGAATTACCCCTAAAGGACTTACCTTAAAAGTTACCATCTCTGGGTGCAATTTCTCCTTCCACCAGTCTCTCCTGGACTTCCAGAACCTTCAATCCTTAGCCCTTACCTAACTTGTCCTGAATCTCTACACTACTTCATGTAACCACCACTCCCAACAGCTCCTATCTCTCTTCAAAGTCCTCCACCTCTCAAACCTTTGCTTGGAGAACACACTCAGGAACATCATCCTAGAAGCCAGCTGCAAACTTGAGTTCCATGCCACACACCACCTGAAAAAACTATCCACAGTGCTAGTGCAACACCTAAGAAGTGGGGTCCCTCTCCCTATCCCTCACAAACACCAACCACAACAGAACCTTCAACAAACCCCCCTCATAGCCAACAAACCTAGCCTAGCCACCCTACTCAATCTCCCCATCCCAGCACATACCCCACACAGACCAAATCTCAACTATAACCACAGTCAAATGCCGCATATCACCAGTCCCAATTCAGTTCTAAACCTCTCATCCAGATCCCTCTCTCCTCCAGAGACATCTGTTCTATCAAAAGGCTTAAAACCTTAAGCCCCACGCCTAAATTCAACCACACTACCCTGGTTAACACTCTCTGTACCAGGCCTATTTTATGCACCCGTCCCTAGAAACCGGGCAATTTTACCAATATTAAAAAAATTACTGCATCAAATCTACTGTTTGGATTGTGGCAAATTTGGTACCATCTTGAAGCTGCACATTTCTACTTTAATTCTGAGTGAAAGAAACTACTTTACAATGCACAGCTTTAAGGTACAGTTATAGAAATCACTTAGATGTTTTAAGAATTTAGAAAAAGTCATACGAATAAGGGAATACAATTGTGATTTATTTTTAACCAAAATTGTGGCACTACATTACATGTTTCTGATAGTATACAGTATTACATATAAATTTCACACAGAATCATATTGTTTTTTAGTGTGGAAAATTTTAAAGCAAGGTTCCAGGCAGAGTGCAACGCCACACTGTTCACATTCGTATCGTGTCTCTTTGCGAGAAGCCTTGCCACTCTGTTTCTTGCTCCTGGAACTGCACACGTGACACACACGAGCAGCATACTTCTTAGTAGTTGCAGGTATGTGCTGCAAAAAATGTCTCTTTGTTAGCCGACCTACAGTTCCTTCATTTCTTGGAATGAATTCAAGTGTGTCGTCTTCAACAAGCTGAACTGCAAGCACTGTTATAAAGTCTGTTATTGTAATTTTCTTCCTGTGCACTGCATTGTACAGCCAAAATGCATTTGATACTCCCATAAGCAGCAAATGGAAATATAATTTTCGCCACCATTTCACAGTTCTGTGCTGGAACGGATTGTACTGCAGGCGTTGGTCTCCAATATCCACTCCAATTTTATTGAGGTTGTAATCAAGTACCTGAAGTGGTTTCAATACTACAGACCCATTTCTCTTAGTATGCGTACCAAATGTTGCTTGATGCCTTGTAGACAATGTATACACATCTCTCTTATCTTTCCACTTCATTGCCAATACATTATCTTTACGCCGAAAAGACATTTCGCCCTTTTTCAGCTTAGCAGATACTAAATCTTTAGGCAATCCTTTCCTGGATTTGTTCACAGTACCAACAGCTCCAGTGCCTTTCTCTGCCAGTTGCTGAAATAGCTCTGGACTGGAATAAAATCGATCTAAATACACAGTGTGGCCTTTGTTCAGCAAGCTGCTGTCAGACAACAATCGCAAAATAACCGCAGACGAAGAATTGTCAACAATATGCTTACCAGCATAAACTTCAAAATTTACAACATAGCCACTACTGGCTTCAGCAACAGCATATACTTTCAGTCCATACTTATGAGGCTTATTTTGCATGTAAACACGGAAACTCACACGACCTCGAAATGGGCAAATTCCTTCATCAATTGTCACTTTTTCTGAGGGACGATATGCCTGGATACATCGCTCCTTCAAATTATTATAATATGGCAAAACTTTGTAAAGTGGATGAAATCCATCTTCGCCTGGTTTTTTCTGATTTGAATTGTCAACAAGATGCAAGCATGACAGTATCTGAGTGAAACGCAAACGGCTCATGACATGGGGACAAAAGTTACAACTAAGAACAGGATTAGTGCTCCAATGGTCCGCAATTTTGGGCTTTTTCGAAACACACATGTGGAAAATAATACCCAAGAAACGCCTCATCTCACTTATAGTCACTGGCTTCCACGAACTCAAAACTGAATGGGGCTTCAGATTATTTCCTCTTCTTTTCTTCTGTATTGTCTGTGATGCATACAAATTTGTCTGTCTCTTGAGTTCATTTACGTCACTGTCAGTAAGGAACACTTTACTGCAATCCAGTACAGAACTCGACTCATCAATATCCACTAGTATCTGCCTGGGTGTCGTGTTGACAGGCAGAGGTCGGTAGGTGTCAACTGCAGTCCACTCACTGTCTTTCGGATACGGCACAGCTGCTGGATTTGAAGCAACACCTTCAACATCATTCTCGTCTTCATCTGAAGACAAACTGTCATCAATCTCGTCTTCTAAAAAGAATATCACATTATGTGTAACTACATACATCGTTTACACATGTTCAACAGATATGTGCGTACTGCACAATTACGTGGAAAATTCGGAAATACGTACCTTCAAACACACCATTGCATTCAGAATCGTCTGAATCACTCTCTACATTATCCAGAGTGTCGCTATGATTGATCAAATCCGCAATTTCTGCGTCTGATAAACCGCGCCGAAACATGATGACAAACAACTGAATGATATACAGACTGAGAACGCAAAGATAAGTTTTAACATGAATTACAGCGCTGCCGTGACATCTATGGACGCATTTTGTTAATAAACATCTGAAAAACGTATAGCGCTGGCCAAACCCGTAGAAATAACGTTGCAGTGTTTTGAATGAAATTAAATGTAGCGGCCCGTAAATTTTACGGGCTTGGTGATTTTCGCGCGATCCCAGGCCCGTAAATTTTACGGGCTTGGCGCTTAGAGTGTTAAAGATCTCCTCTCATTCACCCGGAACCTCAACTGGAAATATCACTTCACTACCCAAACACAGCCCCAAATTACTACACCCAGTGTTGAACCTTGTCTAGGACAGTTCCGACCACCTTCTCAAAGGGATCCTCCTCCCCTCCCCCAAAACCATCCCTTGCAGACATTTCAGGAATTCCTCACATCCAGTGTTGCCTCCCAGTCCTTCTTGAAGAACATCCCGACAACCCCCAACATCACCCCAGCTGAATCCCGTGCCATTAAGGAGCTGTAAAATAAAATTTCGGTTCTGTTTTTTGTGTATCTATCGGCTATACTGAGCTGAGGTAAGTACTGGCCAGCCCCTCTATCTCTTTGTTAAACAAAATACTTTTCCAGTCCATAATTCTTATGGAGTTTTACAATTAAGTGCTTTGTGTGGAATACAGTTCTTTCTGTAAACAGCTGTATTGCATACTTCTGCCCAATACTGCTTAGGCAGACCAGCAGACCAGATTCAAATAGCATGCACCATGCCATCTCACAAATTGATCTGTTGGTCCTCTCCACAACCCCATTCTGTTCTGGGCTATAGGGCACACTAATCTGATGCTCTGTTCTATTCTCTCTAAGCAATAAATCAAAATTTGAGTTTGCAAATTCACTGCCATTGTCAGATCTAATTGATTTTATCTTTGCACCAATTCTATTTTCCACCCAAGTTTTAAACTCACAGAAAAATTCAAATGTTTGACCTTTACTCTTGAGAAAGTTACAGAATGTCCTTCTGGAATAATCATCCACTAGTACATACATGTACTTAGCCATACCATGTGACATTTTCTCCATGGGGCCACATAAATCCATATGCACAAGGCCGAGCAACTCAGATGCACATTGTTCTCCAGTCGTAGGACATGGGAATTTCAACATCTTACCTAGTACACACGATTTGGACTTGTAAAAAGTTTCAGAGTCACAACACTCCAACTTTATGCCACCACTCTGTAAACATAGCTTAAGTCCAGAGTCAACTCTAACATGACCAAGTCTAGGGTGCCATAAGTCTTCCAGATTACTAAAATTATTAACAGCGAGAGCATGCTCATCTGACAACACAGGTTCAAAATTGTTTTTGTTCATAGATGCCACTTGACTCTGATCCAGAACAAAGTATCTCACCACTTTTGAGCATCCCATCTTTGCCTAAAATAACATTTATGCCTTTCTTGACTAAAGCAGAAACTGACAACAAATTAGTCATAAGCCAGGGACAAGAATAACATTCTTTATTGAGCATATATCTGGTGAATTGACAATAACATCACCTTTCGCCTCACTCATTAATTCAACATTATCAGCACACTTCACAATTTTTGATTGCTATTTTCTGTTTCATAATCTTTAAGCCATTCCTTTCTTAATGTCATGTGTGACGATGCTCTGGAATCAATGATCCACTCATTCTGGTTGAAATCTGACATACCAAATGCACAAAACAATGACTTTTCTGTTCCCTTTGATTCCTTCTTTGACGATTCTTGCTTCTGAGGAGATTTGGAATTGAAGTGACCATACTTCCAGCAACTGAAACATTTCACTTTCTTCTTTTCTTGCTTGTCTTTTGAAAACCCTCTTGTGATTTCTTATAATTATTTGTAACTAAGGCACTATCACTGCCATCTTTGTCCAACCTGAGGTATTCTTCCACACTACTATTCAGCAACTTTGCTTTGATATTTTCTGATGTGAAATTTTCCTCCATTTTACTGGACTCTGTAACCATCCGGTATGGTAATCAATGCAATTAGCACATCATCAACTGGTCTGCCCACGCTCTGCAGTTTGTTGGGTACATCCAAAATGTGAATAACATAATTTTGAATATTTACTTCGCATTTGGATAATGTAGAATCCAGCAGAACATCCCAAAGATTCATCCATATTTTTTTATTTTTACCAGCAAGCAGGTTTTCCAAAGTATCCCAAGCTTCCTTTGCTTTTGTTGTGTTTTCCATATGTGCATACAGAGATTTATCCACATACAAAAGAATGTGTCCATGCATCTATATCCTTCTCTGCATTTGTAGCAGTACTTGCACCTATTGTATAACCCAATAATTTCTTGTGCATTAGAATGAGTCTCATTCCGAACTTCCATATGTTATAATCATCCTTGTATCTCAGTTTGTCTACCACTGGAGTAGTGGTTTTCGTCAAACTTACATTTGAAGCCGTTTTCAGACACTCGAATTCAAAGCACTAGAATATGTGACTGATTTCTTCTGAAAAATGAGAGTTCAGTTGCTGATGAAGTTGACAAAACACAAATCAAAACAAGTATCACACATAATGTGAGTACATAACCTAACATGCTTCTTCAGTTATTTATCTTCCTACCCACACAACAAACATAGTTCACTGCACAGATTTACTGTTCTGGGCCCATAACCTGTTAGCAGAGTAAGGTTAGGCATTTAAAAGATAAGTAACAGATTGTTCATAATACTTATATTCTGATAACAACACATTAAATGTAGCACACTTAAGAGAGTGAGCATCAAGAACAAAGATAGTCTACTCATCATACTTGACAAAAGAACAAAGGAATCAGATTACCAACATAACAGGTGTAGGGGGAGATACAATTGCAGAGTCTGACATTGTGGTTGTGGTTGATGTCAGGAAGGTGTACTGAAATTGTCAGTGGTGACTGAAGGCAAACTAATCAATTGAAAGTGTATTAGGTATCAACCCTTGTGGGAACACCCATATTAGTACATGGTTCTGCCTTCATGGGCAGCAATGCATGTGCTGACTCTGGCATGCAGTCAGTCATACAGATGGCGAACACTGTCCTGCAATATGTTATTCCATGCCTGTTCTACCGGTACATGTAGTTCTGTAAGGTTTGTTGGCTGACGAGTCGCATGACTCACTTCTCGTCCATTATATCCCAAATGCTTGACTGGAGACTAATCTGGAGACAGTGCTGGTCAGGGAAGTTGCTACATGTGTTGCAGAGCTCATTGAGTTTCATGGGCAGTACATGGATGACTACTATCCTGTTGGAATAACACATCACCCTCCTATTTGAAGAACAGCAAAAGAATAGGTCTAACAACATTCTGCACATACCAAGCTCTGGTTAGCATCCCTTCCAGAAACACTAAAGGTGAATGACGGTTGTAGTTTATGATACACCAGACCATAAGGCCTGTGATGGAGCCAGTGTGTCTTGGACAAAAGCACCCTACAAGACAATACTCACCAGGTATAAGCTATATGCACAAACGACCATCACTTACATGCAGGCAGAATCTGCTTTCATTGCTGAAGGCCATGGTGCACCATTTCATCTTCCAAGTGATCCTTTGATGGCACCAGTTGAGCCATGCATGTCAGTGCTGTGGAGTGACTGGAAGACAGGTTAGTTGAGTGTCCCGCTAGTAACCACTTCACAACAGTTTGTGTTGATGTATGGGCTGACAAACCATTTTATCTCTGCTGTCATAGCTGTATGATTTGCTACTGTTGTCTTTACAATATCCTGATGGGCATCTGTGCTGTGTGGATATCGATGTCTAATGTCTGTTGGTGTATACCAGCATTGTTGCACAACTGACACAACACAACCATGTGTGGAAATTCTCTGAAAGGACCATCCTGCCACTCAGAAGACCACAATTTGACTCCTTTCCAACTTGTTCAGTTGGCTGTAGGAAGTACGAGTGCAACTCCATGGAATGG
Organism: Schistocerca piceifrons; assembly: GCF_021461385.2. Taxonomy (NCBI): domain Eukaryota; kingdom Metazoa; phylum Arthropoda; class Insecta; order Orthoptera; family Acrididae; genus Schistocerca; species Schistocerca piceifrons. The sequence goes on from NC_060143.1 coordinate 567,190,966, forward strand.
TTGCTTGCTTGCTTTTCACATCTGTATCACACTGAGCTTTCTGGCTGTGAGCATTTCGTATTAATGAATAGACACTGATGACACTAGTACCTATACTACTTTGCTATCTGTTGGTGTACAACATAGAAACTATTAGCAGTACATCAACTATCTCACAAGCAGCATATGCTGTCCTCAGATCAAAGTCTTATCTTCTTCTTTGCATTATGATGACAAATCCTACAGTTTTATCAATTGATCCCTAGATGAATAAATAAAGAAACAAAATGTGTTTAAGAATACAGCCAACACCAGCATATCGTTACATAACTCCACTGTGAGTGTGTTAACTGCCTCTTTTTTTGTTTTTTATAATGACCTTCAGAGAGTAAACTAGAACCTATATACTCTCATGTTATGTATGGTGCCAATGACTGAAGGAACACTCACCAATAAATGCATCAATGGAAGGTCATCATGAAATGTAAATAATCCAAAGAGTAAAGGTAACAATTCATTGAATAATGGAGGCCCTGAGTTGTTGAACAGCACGTAAACTAGACTAAGAACTTCGCTGGCTTTTGTAGTCAGCCATTACAAAGTAGTCATACAGGGAAGCAATTGTATCTCCATTTATACTGATGGCTTTAAGTGAGTTGATCTCTTAGGATTATCTGTGGCCACATCTTGGCTGCTAGACAAGTTTACAGTTTATGGTGCAGACCTGCATGATGTCATCATGAAGAAATTGGGCGAGATACAGGTGATTAAGGGTAGAATTTTTTTATCAGCTCCACTTCCCTCACTGCCATTTAGATAATTCAACAATGTCAGTGACAACTACTTTGGCCAATGAAACCAACCATATGGCCAAGTGTTTGTCCTCCCTGAATGGCAATGACCAGTCTCCATATAGTATATCATTTTCCAGTTCATGGCTGTCTGATCTGGTGAGCTGACAAACATTTTGTGAAGTTAAGGCATAGATATTCAGTACAATGTTCTAAGAAGAGAACAGCAGCAAATTTAAGTGGGAACCTGCCCTCTATTTTCTCTGAGGATCTCATGAAGGTCACAAACATTTTAGAATTTTATAAATTAAACAGACTGCAGCTTACATTATGTAACTGGGGATTTTTGTGTGTAACAAAATGCTTGGTTCATTCCGTTTATGTTTTGAGATTATTTGTTGAGTTATATTAGGCTCTTTACTTGCATTAATGTCACCAAAGAGAAGAAACGGTTGTGGTGATTTACAAAAGAGCATTTTCAAGGCAGCTCAATCAAATGGATCATATGATGGAAGATACAAAGACCTCACTGTGCATTTAGACTTACAAAGTTATGCTGCTACTGTGTCAAGGTTAGTAAAGGATTTTAGCAGTTGCTCCAGAAGAGTTCTCCATTCTTCTGCAGTCCTGTGTAAGTGAAGGACTTCTGAAAGGAGGCAAATATGTCAGCTTTTCTGAATAACTATGAAGATCAATGAGAGAATGATCCCAAAGAGATAATACTAGTTTGTGTCAATGTAATTGTATTACTGCTGCAATTTTTGTCTGTGGCATATTTCTTCTGGGGTATTTTGTTTTGATGCAGTGATTGGATTAGGTAAAGAGGAGCCATTCCACTAAGTTTGTTTGAGGATACTTTGTATAATTTATTTGACAGCTCTCATGGCTCTTATTTGATAGAAGCACTACATTTACTGTCATGCACACTATTGCAAGCATGCTTAGCCCTCTTATACATTGTCCACAGATTTCTAGCAACTAAGTTGATAACCATAAGAAGTGAGTATCTGAAGACCAGATATGTACACAAAGAGCTATTTGTTCAGACCAGGAGCACTAAATGTAATCCAGTTTACCGAAAATTCATATAATCCTGAAATATTTTACCAAATGAAAAATCTCTAATATGTACAATATTGAACATGTCTTACATTCTGGTACTAACAAGAAATATTTTTTGACACAAACTCTATAGTTACTGTAATCTACTGAAGTTTGCTACTGTATTTACTGAAATAGTAAGATTCTTTTATTTCAGTTTTGCAAGACATTTGAGGGCAGCATAATGCTATGGGTATTTCACTAATATTAATTCCTCTGGAGTTGTTTGTGGTTGATGTTCTAGGTAAATCATTAGTTTTTCCAAGTGTGCTTTTGCCTCAGCATGAGTCATTATTTCTTCCACTGAAACACCCTACTTTCGTTGTCCACTCTACCATCCCTGTTGTTCTCTGTAGTACAACCTGTGTCAATACAAATTTTGTCATTGCACATTATGGTGTAATGAGCATCATTGACATTCTGCAATCAGTCTCCTACATTATACATCCATACAGCTGAGAATGTTTGCTACCATTTCAAGGATTTGAGAGCTGTTGTCAACTTCAGAAAATGAGCAGTGGAATAACTTCAGAATAAATAGTCAGTACCACTTGATCTCAAGAAGATAGAGTCATAAAAATCAAATCTTTTATATTTACTGATTTCATTACAAAAATCACATCAATTTCTCACTCTTCTTCACTCAATTTAATCAGTAGATGTCTTCTGTATGTTGATGTTTTCCAGTACACTGTGATACAACAGTGTAGAAGATCCATTAGGTTAGGAGGTTCGAACTTCACTTTGATATCACCACTGTCAAAGTGCTCCTCCCTTGGATGTGATAGTGTATTGTCAATAAACAATACAGCCTTTGGCAGAAGACCCTCTCCTTTCAAATGTCTTCCAACATTTGGAACAAAATCAGCATAAAACTAGTTTTTAAAAATGTCACTTCCATCCAAGCATTATTCTGTTTTATAGATAATGGCAAATAGGACTGATTAGCATGTTTCAGTGCATGCATATGTTCTGATTTTCCTAACAGGAAAGGGAATTTGTGTCTTCTGGGTGCATTATTACAAGCCACAATTGTAACTTGACATTTACATCTCTTACAACCCTTTGTCAAGTCATCTGATTTGGAAGCCAGTGTCTTAACGGGTAACATCTGATTAAAAGTCCAGATTAATTTGCAATATAAATCTGGTGTGTGGTTAAGTTTTTGGAGGAAATATTTTCTTCACATTATTTTTAGAAATTTTCTGCAGCCATTGTATCCTCTGAAAAACTTTTGCCCATCAATGAAAGCTAGCATACGCCAAGGCTAGCTTTCCATCTTTCAAACAGACCTTGAATGGCTGTGAATCTAGGATCACCTTTGGGTAGCTTGCTGTTTAAATTTAATGCTCTTTCCTGCAGTATTGGACCAGATACTGAACATCAATCTCTTTTTTTCTCACCGAACCAAACAAATAAAGCTTCAGCCATTATTTATAGATGGCAGTCAAATGAATACAAGGCAGTTGGGTGTTAATGTATTTACCTCACTGTGAGACAAGATGGTCGATGCCTTCATGGAAAAATGTTTGTGGTGGAATATGAAACTGTGACTGTACCCAGTTGTGCACCTCTTAGTTTGAAGCACATTGGTGGACAAAAATATCTTTCTTCAGGGCTCCAAAAACATGAAAATCACACAGTACAAATTAGGGCTGGATGAAGAATGTTTCTTAAGGGCTTCCCAGCAAATCTACTGGAGTATATCAAAAAAATCTTGGTATTAGGTGGGTGGCCATCATTCTGCAACAAGATGATGCTGTCTGTTAACATTTGTGGGGGTTTCATATTTAGCAGAAACTGGAGTGGATCATGAAGTCCAGATGTCCAGGAATGTTGACAGATGGCATCATTCTGTTGCAGGATAATGCCCTCCCTCACATTGCCAAGGTGTGAAGCTGTGTTTGGAGGGAGTACATGGCTGACCTTGGCTGTAGTATGGGGGAACCATGCAGACTTTAGAAATTTTCAACACATCACTAAAGGTGGGGTCGGTGCCTCTAAAAGTTTTTGCATTAATGTTTGAATCCAGAGCCAGGCGGACAACAACATCAGAAATTAAGGAGGCCGGGTACGCTGCACCACACAGTTTACAGGAAAAGTCACACTTGTGTGCCGAGACTTGTAAGTCAGCAACACATGCTGTGTAGGATTCAGAATGAAATTTTCGGTTTGCAAGGGGTGTGCACTGATATCATGCTTCCTGGCAGGTTAAATTGTGTGCAGGATCGAGACTTGAACTCGGGACCTTTGCCTACCACAGCCAAGAGCTCTACCGACTGAGCTAACCGAGTACGATTCATCAAGTGTCCTCACAGCTTTACTTTCGCCAGTACGTCATTTCCTACATTTCAAATTTCACAGAAGTTTTCCTCACTATCTGTGTTGCTGTTGCTGCAGATACTGTTGTGGTTGTTGTTGCAGCTGCTGCTGTTACAGCTGCAAGTGCTGCTTCTATAACTTTAGAAACTCAGGATTCATGCCCCACTGGCATAGTTGCACGGTGAGAAAGTTCTCATCATCAGTTTCTTATTCTACTCGGTGTATGTAGAAATACAGTTTACAGCTCTCACTGGTGGTAATGTAGAGACCGCCAGAACGAAACAGACAGTTACGGAGATGAATGATAGAGGAGATCACGAGGTGAATTAATGACCGACCCAAGTCCAGACCTGAGCCAAGTAGTCTAAGGCATATACGAGGTGTGATCAAAAAATAAAGGGAACTTTAGTTTTTCTAAAAGAGTCTTTATTTATTCATCAGTATCAAATTTATCCACTTCATAGTTATCCCGCTCGGATATAATACACTCATGCGAACGGTTTTTTCAGTCTTGGACGCACTTCTGGAACTTACTTTTCGTTGTGGTGTTCTACTGATTCAACGATTCTATTTTTAATTCATCAACGATGGCCAAACGACGTTCTTTCGTGATTCTCTTTCGCCTCGGGAGTAGAAAGAAGTCGCAGAGGGCCATGTCTTGCGATTACGGTGGCTGAGGCAACGCAACGGTTTGGTTTTTTGCCAAAAATTCACGAACATGCATTGAGGTCTTAGTGGGCGCATTACTGTGATGTAGTTTCCACGAGCGATTTATTCCTTATTGACCGTACGACCATACGGCAGGAACTCATGATGCTATATCTCATTTTGGTCGAAGAAAACAATGAGAAGAGCCTTCATATGTTATCGAACTTGTCGAATTTTCTTCGGTCTTGGCCATTCAGGCGGTTTCCAGTGGGACAATTCGGCCTTGGTTTCGACATCATACCCGTTTACCCGTGTTTCGTCACCTTTTCTAACGTTCTTTAGAAGTTTTGGATCGTTCTCGACTTCAGTCAGCAAATTCTCAGTGATGTCTTTGTGACGTCGTTTTCGGTCGAAATACAACAATTTAGGAACAAAATTTGCTGCTACATGTTTCATGTGCAAAAGATTCGAAAAAACATGCTTGGCATGAGCCAAAGGACATGCCGATATCATCAGAAACGTCTCGGATGGTAATTCGGCGATTTCCCAGAATCATTTTCTTCACTTTCTCCACATTGTCGTCAGTAATCTAGTACGTCCAGGACGGTCGTCTTCGTCAACGTCTTCTCGACCCACTTTTGAAACATTTATATCTCTTGAAAACTCTTGTCTTACTCATAGTAGATTTGCCAGAAACCACGCTCAACATTTTGAATCCGGTGCTGCACTTTACTGCATTCCATTTTTCAAGCAAAATTTAATGCCAATTCTTTGTTCCATCTTTTCCGAAACTAAAAATTCGCCAAGCACTCGAAAACACACACAAGTTTTTAGACTGTCAGCAATAAACTAAATACTCAATACAGCGAAAAATGCAAACATACATCAGGAACACGTGTACCAAGACAAAATAAATTGGAAAATTGGATGTATAAAGCCCGCGAAGTTAAAAAATTCCAGTTACAACCATCTAGGGAGAAAATCCAATCACAACCTTAAATCAGGCAAGTTCGAAAACTCTACTATTCAACGGCACGTAGTGAACGTTCAGCGACTCTTGAAATACTGGATGCGGTTGCCCGGCTGTAATGTGTCGGTAAACACCAGTCAGGGGGCGGCGGCACGTCATGCGCTTGCTGAGGCTGCCGCCTGGAGCCCGACTACCTCGGACGCATTCTCTCTGTCGCTACTCGGGCTAGGCGGGTATTAAAGCCAGAGCTTTTATTGTTTCTTTTTTACACCTGTCCTCAAGATATCAATTACCGAAAACACTGTCGACAGGCGTGTTAGGATATGGAATGGCTAGCGAAAATTCAAATATGTTTCTAATATTTTTTTGACACTCAGTCGTCGTGAAGAAAAGTAAAAATTTCCTGCCATTTTTCACTAACACAAACATTTGATTTTATATTCCAGTTCAGTGATTTACCTCCGCAGTCTTTACTTAGAAACAGTACTCATTAAAGAGTTCTCCCTCATTCACAGAGAAGTTCATCACACTAGATTTTGCAAAGATACACAATTCTTGAACAATGATCTAGGTGACGGTTTTATCTTCGGTGACTCTTTCCATTGCTTTAAGAGGTGCTCACCATTCAGAAATACATCTAATGCAAGTATCATAGAAAGCTGTGGTGACATAGCTAATCAAGTGTCACTAGCTCACCACTTTCCAACTAATCTAACTGCTGCTTTATTGCACAAGCCAAGGATCGGTCTTATTTTCTGGCTTCTGATTCGTTGAGTAACAAATTTGTTTTGTCTGCAAATTTAACTATGGTTTAGGGGTTACTAAATATATCCTTTAATGCACAAGTTTGTTAACACAGAACACTTTATTATATCTTTTCGACACTATACAGGAAACTCAGGTCCAGAACACACTGGACGAGAACAGAGTGAGTGCAAAGAACATTAGAATACGAAGCACACAAAACAAAAGATCAATCTCACACTCTTAGGTCTTTGTATATTACAAAGTGTCCTCAATGCTATGAATTATCGATGCATCATCTGCCACATTAGCCACCCCCCCCCCCCCTCTCCCCCGCCCCACAGCCCCATCCACACCCCAGTTCAGAAAGTTGTAGGTCGGCCACACCTGGGAAGTGTTATCTTTATGTTGTTAATCACTATCACGGAAGTTCACCATCTGCATTGATTGCAGAAAACGAGGTGTACCGTGTATCCATGGAAACCTGAATGTCACCACTCTGCCGGATCATATCAGTGCAACTTCCGGGACGGAATGTATAGGGGTAGGTACCGGTAAGCGTATACCTGAACGCCCCTGATGTTCATACACAGATCCTCGCCTGGGCGCACACAACGGCATAGATTTGTTGTCATCAGTGTAAGTGGATTTAAGACGAGTGAATGTTCCTACCTGTCAGTTACTCGAATGGGGACAGCATACTGATGAGCAGGTGGTGATTTGACTACGTCGTCATTCACACAAGTCCAACTACATTTAGGAGATCTTTGTGGTAGGAAATGAGCCTGGAACAGTGCCACACAGGATTCATCAGTCGGAACCAAACCATGTGCATTTCGAAGGCTCACAAAAAAATTTGCGTACTTCCCAACCGATAAACTGGGAAAAGATGTGGGGGAAAAAGAACTTACCAAGTAGTTTTTTGGAACTTTGTGGTTAGGGTCCTATGGGACCAAACTATTAAGGTCATCGGTCTCTACGCTTACGCACTACTTAATCTAACTTAAACTAACCTACGCTAAGGACAACACACACACCCATGCCCGAGGGAGGACTCGAACCTCCGACAGGGATAGCGGCGCGAACCGTGGGAAGGCGCCTTAGACCGCAGCGCTACCCCATGCGGCACTTAACAAGTAGTGTCAAAGCTCCATCATACACCTGTGGGGCAGCGGAATGTCCTAAGCCTTCTTTAAAGAAATCCAAATAGTGCTAACGGAAGTGTGGCTGTTCATGACTCTGCACAGCAGGATAAAGCAGATCTGAGTGTGCGCTGGATACTCTCCAACATCCTGTTACTGGAGGGATGGTAGCTCGTAGTCCTGACATGTTTACAACTGGAAAAGCGCAGAAGTTCCTGAAATAGTTGTAAATCAAACTGAATGCCTCTGCCTGATATCATATGAGAGATGTCAAATCGGGGAAACCAAGCCAAAATAATAGAACAGTCGGCTGAAATAGCAGAGATATCAGGAACAGAACCATATCAGGCTATCTAGTAAATCTATCCACCATTGTTACCACGAAACAAAAGCCCTCAGATGGGGGGAGGGGACCGACTATGTGAACATGAAGATGAGCAAACCTTCCAGACACTGGAGGAAAAACATCCACAGCGGCCAATACGTTTTGAGAGACTGAACAGTCTTGATACTGAATGCAGCTCTGAACTCACTGACGGCAATCCTTCTGCAGCCCCGGTCCAACATTGTTTGACACCAACGTTGCGGACGCCCTTATACCCAGGTGCAATACATTGTGGACTGTGTCAAAAGCACCTTGATGCCACCTTGCCGAGATGAAGAGAAGGACCCTGTTGTTTGCTGTGTCACACAAGAACCATAGCGCAGAGCCCTGCAACAGCAAGCTTTCCAGGTGCAGTCCAGTCAAAGCAGGTTCTGCACACCAGTGCAAGAGCAAAGGGGCAGCCTCCTGCTCATTAGCCACTGCCGCCCAGTGAATATCGCAGACTACTGCGCAGATGCGAAATAAACAATCGGCTACGACATCCAGCTGCCTGAAATGATGTCTGTAGAAAACTGTGCGGCACATTTAGCATGGTGCAATAGCTAGGGGGAATTAAGCTCAGTCACCTGTTTGAAAAAAGAAACCAGTGTTCTGTTGTTCGTATAAATTTTAGACACTTCGCCCTCCAGCCATTAGCCATTCCCAGCAATGCCTGACCACAAAATAAATGGCCAATAGCTCCCTGTCAGAGTCACTCAGTGTGACAGGTTCGTTGAGCCATACGCCAAAGGACGCCACGTCGATGAAATCTGCATTCTCTGACACCTGATTTGCACCCACTAGCATTGCGATGGGGATGTCAGGAGCAGGATGGATTAACAAAGTAGCATTAGCTAAAGCTACAGCTGTTTTGATGGCCTCAGGATTCCGTGGGACTTTTTTGCTCCCTGACGTGTTCTTGCCCTTGAGTAATTCACTGATTTGCCTTTGCACCTCTGCATTATGGGGAAAATGCCTATGATAGTAATTCTGCATTCCAAGAAAGAGGCGGTGGGATTTTAAAGTCACAGAAAGTGGCATTCGTACAATATCAGCTACATTATCAGAATTGGTAGAAATGGCAGCCCGCAAGACAGTATAACCAAGGAATTTAACTTCTTAGTCACAAAACAAACGTTCGTCTTTGTTCATTTTAATCTTATAACTATCCAGTCTCTTATGTAATGCATGTAACTGCTCGACATTCTTCTCTTTCATACGAGACAAATACCACTACATCATCAATAAAACAAAAAACGAAAGCTAGGACTAGGAGCATGTCATCCATGAAACGCTGCCACATTTGTGCCGCGTTTCGAAGGCCAAAAGACATTGCATTATGTTAAAAAAGACCAAACAGTGTAATCAAAGGCGTCTTACATTTGTCATGAGTGGCTACTGAACTCTACCTGAAGGCTTCAGCACAATCGATGACGCTCGCTCGAGAAACGAGCATTATTCCCATTGCTGTTGAGATGCGACACTTTGGGCAAGGGCACCTATCAGTTACAGTACGAGCGTTGAGGTACCTGTAGTCCTTACAAATTCGCCATGACCCGTATTTTTCCTTCACCATCTTTAGTGGCGACACTTATCTGCAGTGGCTCTACGAGATCCTGATACTGCTCCTTTGGCAATCATTTCATTAAATGCTACCTAGACCACGCACAGTTTCTCAGGAGACGGACATCTCGGCTGACTAGCCACAGTTTGACCAGGAGTAGTTTTTACGTGATGTTTAGTAAAATTTCACAGCTTACTCTTAGCCACTATGGCACCTGTCAGTGCTCAGAATTCTCACATTAGCAACTGACTGAGGTCGTTGTCCTCCAATGGTGCGCACCTGGAGGGGGACAAAGGGGAAGGGGAAGAGCTCAGCCCCTGCGCAGCTGCTGCATCTCACACGTGTCATAAGCCCTCAAGTGCTTCTTCCAGCTGTTTCTCCAGAGTCGCCACATTTAGTTTGAAACCAACATTTTTCCCAGTAGCATCTTAACGTACTTCACTTACTTGGTGTATAATACATAGATCTCGCCAATTTTTGCGGCAAACATTGCACATGCTCCATGTAACTCAGCAAGTGCACAACTGTCATGCAATTGAGGAATCGAAGGCTTCTCGAGTAATGCATGAGAGTGAATTCCACATTGACGATAATGTAAGCAAATGCAATTTACCTGCGAAAAACCTGGACATGTTCGAAAGCTAATATCGACAGCATCGCACAGTATGCGGCCTCACACAGCTGAGAGATTGGAAGACAGATACATTCTTACAATGAAATGAACACCCTTAACTGGTTACAGGCGTTGACATACGTCAACGGGGACAGATGAAAATGTGTGCCCCGACCGGGACTCGAACCCGGTATCTCCTGCTTACATGGCACACGCTCTATCCATCTGAGCCACCGAGGACACAGAGAACAGCCCGACTGCAGAGATTTATCTCTGGCACGCCTCCTGCGAAACATTCTCGACGTATTGTCCCGCACTACGTTCGTAGTGCCCCCGCCCATTATACTCATTACTCGCGGCGCGTTGCCGAATCCCGTAAGGTTCGGGCACTGTTTGTGCAATCGCACAAAAGCAGAAGACGGTCAAGTGGCCGGTGAGCCTTAAGATGGTATCTGTGCTTTCGGACACAGGAGATCCCGGGTTCGAGTCCCGGTCGGGGCACACATTTTCATCTGTCCCCGTTAACGTACGTCAACGCCTGTAAGCAGCTAAGGGTATTCGTTTCATTGTAATTTCATTCTAACGAGCTGCATGGTCACCGATTGTCCGAAAGAACAGATACCATCTTAGTATATATATATAGTTAAGGCTAACCGGCCACTTGACCATCTTCTTCTTCTGTGCGAATGCACAAACAGTGCCCGAACTCTTACGGGAATCGGCAACGCGCCGCAAGTAATGAGTATAATGGGCGGGGGCACTACGAACGTAGTGCGGGACAATACGTCGAGAATGTGGGTTTCGCGGGAGGCGTGCCAGAGATAAATCCCTGCAGCGCGCTATTCTCAGCGTCCTCGGTGGCTCAGATGGATAGAGCGGCCATGTAAGCAGGAGATCCCGGGTTCGAGCCACGGTCGGGTCACACATTTTCATCTGTCCCCGTTGACTTATGTCAACCCCTGTAAGCAGCTAAGGGTGTTCATTTCATTGTAATTTCATTCTAACGAGCTGCATGGTCCGAAAGAACAGATACCATCTTAGTATATAGATGTATTCTTATCACACAGCAGTCGCTAAATCAGATACCATGGAAAAATGCCTGACAAAATCTGCTTCCTACGACTGGTCCTGAAACATCAGCAACCACAAAATTCCAAGTAGCGCAGAATCCGTCATCAAATGTCAATCTCAGTGTCTTCTTGCCAAAACATCGGAATGTTAAAATGATTAGAAGCCGTTATTATAGGAATGCTAGTGGACTGGCGGAATTCATTTTTCATCTGTGGCACGATACTAATCTCCAATCCAGTATCAACAAGGAAACGAGCTCCCGAGGTTTCGTCTCTGATGAATAAACTACCGGTAGTAGAGCCGTAAACTGCCGCTACCATAGCATTCTTGTCGAGTGGTAGGCACTCTGTAGCGTCCGGACGAGCATGGGCATCTACTGGCGCTTGTCCACAGTGTTTGGGTGCTCACAGGGATGAGTGAATTGTCTCACAACTTTGCCAAGACGCCTATGGCACTAGGACGTGTGACGTGTGGCTGAGCCAACCTCGTTACTATCCTCGTTCCCTTCTTTCTTCGCAAGCCGAAAATTAAGCATGGTCAAATTCGTTGATCAGCTTGTTCATGCACGGCTCTGGCGCCGAACCACGCATTCCATACGGTGAAAGGAGCGAATCCGGGCCCGCCACTGCTTGCATGCGCGGTCGGGGCCGTCATCTTCATCCACGCAGTTCAGGAAAAGCAGAGAGAACAGTTCCTACATTCTGAGACAGTCTAGAGAGGCGAAACATGTTCAGTGATTGCTGTGGCAACAATTCGTTTCCTGCCAGCGTGCACAGCGACCAGAGGATGTGGGACAGGGAATCACTGCCGCAACACTCACTATCTACAATACGTTGAAGTCGCGATTCCGGCAGCAAAAGAAAACGCTTTAAATAACACATATGGTTGTTGAGTCAAAACGTCGCCAAGTAGTTCAGCAACGCTTAATTCCAACTGACAAATGACCAAAGCAAAGCGCGCAGCATTTGAACAGTTCCATGCTGCCAGAAAATGGCGTCCACTTGCATAAGCAGAAGTTGTGGTCTTGTAGGCCAGAAGGGTGGAATTTTTGTGTTGCAGACTCTGTTACCGTTGTTGTTGTTTGAACCAGTGTCAGCAAGTGGTGCAGGTGGTGGCGGTACAACGTCGTTGGTCGACGGCAAGCCTTGAAATTGCATCTTCACAGTGTTGGTGTGATGTGAGGATCCATTGTCTAGTGTGCACAGAATGAATCATCATTCAGTTCTGGGTCTCCACTTTAGGACGTACTAAATCATATTCTTCAACGCACGAGCTTGTCAATACAAAACATTTTATCATGTCTTTCCAATTCAAAACAGAAACTCAGATCAAGAACACACTAGACAGAAACAGAGTCAGCGCAAATGACATCAAAATACAAACCATTCAAAACTAAAGAACATTTTCACACTCTTAGGTCAAGGATTAACAACTACCCATCACTTTATCGATTCTCAATGCCTCTGCCATAATAGTTACATTTTTTTCTCAATACAAAGAATATTTTTAGAGGAAATATTTAAACTGCTTGAAGGGAAATCAAAAACTGGTTTTCAAACAAAATTGTTCTGGTTATAGGACATACCATCAGAAGAGCATTGATACTGTATTCCGAGGGAACGACACATGGATTATTTCTGTACTGACTGTTGATCAGTTAAAAGGTGAAGGTAAGAGTTTAGATCCAGTCTTCTGAAAGATCTGTTGTGTTCCTGTCTAAGTACTGGTAGGGTACGATAAGTGCATGTGTTACAAGTATCCATTTCTTTTCAATGTATGGACTTGAATTAGTCTATCACTGCCTTCCACGAAGAGCAAAACCGATGAGCTGAGTTAATGAATATTAAAAATTATGTCTAAAGAATAACCACAATAAAACAAATGTTATCTTACTTTCACTGGAAAAACTTTAAAGGAAGGGTGAACACCTGAGCTTTGTTCATGTAAATTCTAAAGTAACAGTTTTAAGAGAATTGTTATTTGTGTTACCTATTTGATAATAACCTGAGGCGAGGAGAAGGCTCTGTAATGCGTCAAAATTGTTGTTGCGTTAAATTGGCATTACTAATAGGTGTTGCCTCAAATTATTATCAAAATTTATGAATTTCATATGAAATGAAACGAGGGTGTAATGAGTAGTTTGAAAAATCTTCTTTTAAGTATTTTTGTAAAATATTTTAGAGATTGCGCCTGAAAATATCTTACCAGCAGAATCTGGTCAAAGTCAACGAGTTTACTGCATACGGACGACTGCAGAGTTGCGGCTTGCAGCGAAGATACCATCTACGGCGCAGCTGGCCACCGCAGGACTCCAACGACAGCCTGAAACATAGACTAACTACTGTTAAAAGGGAGAGTTAGTGTGTTATGTTTGTTCATCATAAATGCTTCTTCCTTTGTCCCAGAGGAAATTCGGCTAGTCGTTGTTGTTTGGCAGCCATATCAAAGTCAGTTCTAATCGGGGTTAGACTCCGGAGTGTTTTGAATCAAACGCTACAGACGTTTAGAAGAATTCCGCGAGATTGTTATCGGGTTGTCTGAAATATATTTACGCCGATCTGTGATAATTTTGATTTCTCTTTGCGAGGCGAAAAACTTCAAATAATTGCTTTATGCGGAAATTAGAATTTTATCTGAGGCAGCAGTAGTGGCTATGATATACTGTAGTTTAGGATTGGTTTCTCGTGGTTGGTTATTTTATGCCAAAACAGTTACTGAACGAAATGTTGCCTGAAAGCCACTCGTTTCTAGGTGATCTGTTTTTCCATTATATTGGAAATTTTCGATATTGTTGTGATAGATAGTGACGTCATTGCAGGAAGGCCTTATTTGAATCTGAAAGTGGAAAAGCGCGTACTAAGGAATTAGTGCCTCTGTGTTGTTGTATAGGTGTATTTGAAGGGGAAAGGAAATAGTGACTTTCCGATACTGCGTTAGGGCTTATTTTGCGACGTGTGGCGTCGAAGTATTTAAATTAATGTTTGGAAACTCTTTATAGATACACAGAATGGGCTCTCTTTGCAGTTAGGAGAACGGACGTCCTCCTGTTGTATGTGATACAGCGAGAACCAATTTAAGTTAGTAGTAGATTAGTACTCAGGGTGTCGAATTTAGTAGCCTTTCCTACAAAACCCTGAACAACAAAGCAAGAACCAATGTTATTGAGGACACGCTAATTGTCTCCCCTATCGTGCGAGTTCTGTGTTCAATAATTTCAATAGTAGTGGGTCTGCGGAAAGTTAACGTCTGGGAAGTGGGATTAGTTTTGTATTTATTCAAGCAGGTTGAAAGTGGCGGTGACACCCAGTTTATAGTTATTTTTTTTTATTTTTTTTTTTTGCTTTTCCTCTTAGAGGGGTTTGTTTTATTGGCCAACACTCGTAAAATCAAAAGTCATTTGTACCTGTACATGAAAGAAAACTAGCAATAAAGATAGAACAGTTTTTCCTTTAAAAATAAAAACAGTGTCCTGAGTCTCGTTTTCCCCATATTTAATATTCAAGACTATTTTAAAGGGAAAGTTCAATTTTATAGCAAAGTAATAATTTGCAAATATCGTAAAGTGGTTAAAGGCAGTCAAAGATTAAATAAAGAAAAGTCTGCAACTTTAGGAAAAGCAAAGTCTTGATTTTCAAAGAAATGGGAATATTAGTTCCGATTTGTTGATTTCCAAAGAGAGAAATTATTTTATATTTCGTAAGAAATTATCTTCAGGATCTCATATAAAATAAATAATAAAATTATGGAAAGAAAGAGAATTTATTTATGGTTGAGAGGTTGATAATTTTAAAACGAATTAATACATTTGTATTCAAGTTATGCAATGATATTGTTGTAGCTTGGTTGCTACCGAACCTCCTTGGTTTGCTGTGTACAGAATTTATCTCTGATTAATATTGTCAGTTAAACAAGAGTGTAAAATATAAGTCTGAAAGTGCAACGTAAAATGACGGTTATTTAAAAGTGCAGATAAGCTCATTGAAATTAACTGGTTCTACGCAATTTGGTTGTGGTTTTGAACTGGAAAGATATTTATACGATATTATGGAGCACAACAGCTCGTATTTCTTTTATAAAAGGGTTGAACATTTCTGTAGCGTCGTTGCTTATCGAGGTGCGTTGTCTTGTAGTAGCGTTACACACTGGAAGATGGGATTTGTGGCTGTGAGTGGTGAGGTCGAGTATCTGATTTTTTTATCCAACGTATGTATAGTGCATATCATTTTCCATTGAAGCTGAGAACGTCTTTAGTGGTGGTTCTTCATACAAACCTTACAGGTCTTATGATTGTAGTGAGTTAATAATATCATTATTATCATTTTCCGGTAGCTACCACTGGCCCGTCAAACCACAAATAGTATCTGTGGGAATTCTGTAGTGCCCATCTTCGTAGTGGTGGACTGTGTCGAGAGAAGTTTCAGCATTCAAGCATAAACGCGTCATGTTGTGATATGGACAAACATTATTTTCAATACAGAAGTTCACGTCCACTGGTTATTTAGGTGTAGTCTTACATGTGAAGTCGAGTGACGTACTTTCACATTAGAGCGAGCATAGTAGATTCTTGTGTTGTGCTTCTTGAGTCACAAGTGGGCGAACTTTAAATGTTGATTTATGCTGTGCGACGTTGATCTCCTCTTACGTGTCCCATTGTTTCTGCAGTGCCTAATCGTTTTATTGTTTCTGCGTATATATTCGTATCTGTAGGATGGCGCAGTATAACGTCTCTGTCTTGGACCTAAAAGAAGTAACGAAGCAGACGAAACGATTTTGAACCATCTGGTAGAATAACTTTGAGTTCTGCAATTAGGTCGGCTGCCAGTATAGCTGTTTTGAATAAGCGATTTCCACATGAAAACTACAGGCAAACAGCACATTGTTTACAGACATTATTTCCTGTGACATTTGTTGCTGTTCCCCTTTTCCTTAGGTTTTACTTTCTTACGTAGCATTTTCCTTCTTTTCCTGCTTTCTTTGAGTGTGTGCTTTAGTTTTCTTAGGTCTGTCCACATTCGTTCCTTTTAATGTGTGTCAGGGCGCTGATGACCTCGATGTTGAGCGCCCATAAGCCCCAACACACCACCACACGAACATTATAGGTCCTGATTGTCATTTTTTAAATATAGTGTCGACATATTACAGCCTGCCATTACAAATTAACATTCTTCTACGCCATGTACACATCCAGCTAAAGATGTAGCACTTCTGTATTCTGAGGATTCATGACAGTAAAAAGACGTCAAGATCAATACCATCTAATTTAATCTAATTATTCCCCCCAGTAGACAAGATGGCGAATAATCTTATGGATACAAATCCGAAAACTTTAATTGGTAATGGACTAGTTCTGGATGACAAAACAACTTCTCCTTTACTTACCAAAAAATACAATTTGCTGAATATTGTTACCAGTAAGACAGCCAGGACTCACCATTGCATTATCAGAATTACTGTTACTAAACTTTTTCCGTATTCTCAACGCCCTAACAAAAGGCTCTGGAGAGACACCACTAATTTGGCTGACGAAACGATTATATAAATAGACAGGCACATCATTCCGCCGGTAGCAAACCATTATAGGCTATGACTGTTTTTTTACGTAGAGTATAGGTGTGTCGCATTTTGCCATAACTGGATAATCCATTAACATTAGCAGTACTAAAGCATTTTTCATAACCAAGAGTGGAGGGGTACTTTGTGCACACCATAATAAATTGAAAAGCAATAAAATTCTTTATTTGTTGTTAACTTATAAGAACGAAATACTGATGTGGAAGCTGGGCGCTGATGACCACGCTGTTTAGCGCCCGAAAACCTCAAACCATACACACACACAAGTGGAGTCCAATTTTTGTGAAACGTAAATTCCGTTAGTTGTTGTTGACTTTTTTTCACTAACTACATTTTAAAGAGATACTGATGTGTTAGTAAGGTCCTGAACCTGAAAGTATTGAAAATGATGTTAAGTATGGAAGAACGTGGTAATGCCGCCCAGGCATGTGGAGTCGTCGTAATATACGTATGGCTCTGATATCGTTTTAAGCAGAACTAAGATGAAAATTTTGATAAGGTAATACCGATTATCTAGGCTTAGGTCCTCGGTCCAGTGCTTTTACACCCTCTGTAGTACTAGTAAACTGCTCAGAAAACATGACTTTTTTATAAGAGTACACAACAGCAGCTCAGTTTTTCGAAAACCAATTTTCACGGTAAATTATTAAAAACTAGCGGAGAAATCCGGCATTGCCCAGGTATTTACTTACAGCTGTTCGTCCACGCCCGTACCAGGCAGCGTCTGGCCTTCTTCTTAATGTTTTTGACGTCATATCTTCTGAACTAGGTATCGTGCGATGATATAATTTCCTAGGTACACTCAGCGGCAATGTGGATACTCACAGCAATACATATTGCAAATCCTCGTGATCAGCCAGCCCAGGATATCTGCTCTACTGTTTTAAGCTCTTCTGTCTGTTTCATGTATCTATGTGCTTTTCTTGTTTTCTGTTGTCCCTAGTGTGTTCACCTTTGTGTTTTCTTTGTCTATCTCGAACTCCTGCTGTGTGTACTGTATGATTTCCTTTTATCCCATGGACTTACTTCTGTGGAACAAGGGACCGATGACCATGTAGTTTGGTCCCTTTAAAAATCACACCAACCAACCAATAAACCAAGTAACAACTAAGTAATCAACTGGAACGTCACACAGGAGGCGACAGTTGTTCACGCATCTCATTCTTTCTGATGTCACGTCTGCATAATCGATTTCATTTCTGTTAGAGTTGATCGAAGTGACGGCGAAAACAAGCGTTGTACGCTTTTGTGTTTGAAGAAAGTGTTTTAATTCTGATCTTTCTCGGCCATGTAGGCTAATATAAAAATTTCCGCGGTGAAGCTTCCAGTGGTGGTTATTTTTCCATTCACGCAACAGACTTCTGGTGGTTCTCTACTGAAATTCTTGGCGTTGCAAAATTGGTAGATGTTATCCATTTCTCCGATTAAGGCGTGTTCGTCGGTTCGTAGGTTAATACTTTATTTATTAGGTTGTACTCTTGCTTGTCCTCACCCGCGCTGCTCATAGGGTGATATTTTCATGGTTGGCTTGAGTTCACAGTCTTTTATTATAAGATTGTGTCGCAATTATTGATACTTCAATACGTTCATTTCGTTGTTCCTTGGTTTTTCTGCTTCTCAAGGTGCTCGTTCTCGTTCGTTGAGATCTTAAACATGCTTCGGGCTCTTCGTCCGTTTCATTTTTTCGGCGTCTTTTATATTTTCGCCGTTTTTCTTCAGATCTGGCAAGACTCCCTTTTGCGTTTAGACATAGTCTAAAATAGAAATAAAATCAGCCTTCTAGTAACAAATGCACTAAGTACGCTTTAAACACTTTTCGCACTTTATTTTCGATTTATATTCAATCACTGTATCTCTTTGACTACTCATAAATCACTGTTCGTTTTCATGACGATAAGCTCCATTTAGTCAAGCCCACAAGGCGTGTGTGGTGTACTTCTTTCCAGCCACGTATACGGGACGAGGTTCTTCTCACTCGGCTTGGGATAGGATACAGTCCTATGACGCATGGCTTCCTGCTCCGGCGAGAGGACCCTCCAGTGTGTGGTACTTGTGGCGTCCAGGTCACTGTGCGCCACGTTTTATTGTCTTGCGTTTTATTTTCTGACTAGCCGGTGGGTCTGCCATCTCTTTTAGGAAATACTCAAACGAACGTGGTTAAAGCTTTAAGGTTCTGTAACTTGTCCAATATTTTTACCAAGATTTTAGGGAGAGAGTCTTGATTTGTTCATAGGATGACTGGCTCGCCCATATTTTACGTAAATGGCCCCCCTAGGGGCTCAGCATTCATTTGCTGAGTACGGGCTTGGCGACCCCGGGGTCCTGAGTTGGGGACTGGTCAGCGCCGCCAGTCTCCTGTCACCGTAACCGCCGAAAATGCTTCAGCGACCACCGCATGGCGCGGCGGTGGAATGTTGTGTGCTGCGGGGAATGGTAATCTTGGCTTGACCGCCTGGATTGCGAGGAAGGTAAACCTCTATCTCTATAAAAACCCCTCAATCTTACGGTGTGCTGCGCGCCTATAAGATGCATGGCTGTTGGGGTGGAACAGTAGCAAGCGGGCAACCTCTGGGGCACCTGCCGCACCCCAGTTGTATAAGGCTTACTCAGGCACGCGGGGCTTTGTCTGAGCAGACCTTTAGTTCCCTAGCTGCTCGTGGGACCACAATGGACCCTTCGACCTCTACGTTTCCCCCTACCAGTGGATTGGGTGGGCCACTGGTAGGAAAACACACCCAATCGAAAAAGCGACTTCGTGCTGAGAGTCCTCCAGCACGTGGTGTTACTAGAGATTTATCAGACTGTCGCAACAGAGCACATTATAATAACCAGAATGTGTTTTTGATTGTGAAACGGAAGGAAGGTAGCTTTGAGAGAGTTTCTCCCTTTTACATCCACAAGGGTCTTGAGGGAATTGCAGGAACACTGAAATCTGTGAAACGACTGCGTAATGGGACTCTGTTAGTTGAAACTTCTAGTTCCCATCAAGTCGCTTCTCTTAGGAAAGCAACCTGTCTCGGAGAGTACGCTATCGAGACCGAGCTCCACTCCACTTTGAACTATAGTAAGGGTGTTGTGACATGTAGGGACTTGGTGGATATCGCCAAGGACGAGTTGAAATCTAAGTGGGCTGACGAAGGTATTGTCGACGTGCAGCATATTATGAAACAAGTCGATGGGGACCTAGTCAAATCCGACTCGTTTATTCTCACGTTCAATTGCCCGAGACTCCCAGAGCATGTTAAAGCGGGTTTCTTACGTTTGCCAGTACGGCCATATTTCCCCAATCCAATGCGCTGTTTCAAATGTCAGCGCTTTGGGCATACTACGTTGGGGTGCAATGGGATAGCCACTTGTGGTAAATGTGGTCAGCCTGCCCATGAAGGAGCCGATTGTTCATCGCCTGTGAAGTGCGTGAATTGCTCTGGGAGTCACCCTGTCTGGAGCCGGGTCTGCCCCATCTATCTCGAGGAACGTAAGATACAGGAGATCAAAACATCTAAGCGCATCCCCTATGGTGAGGCCAAGAAGCTCTGAATGTGCCATCCCCTTCCATGCTGTTCCCTCCATTTTGCGTTTTCGTGTTATGCGTCAATGGGAAGAGGAGTGGCTGGCAGTCGGTGAAAATAAGCTGCGTCTGGTCAAGGCCACCACGCGGCCATGGCGTACATCCTACCAGTCATGCAGGCGGGATGAGGTTCTCCTCACCCGCCTCCCCATCGGGCACAGTCCCTTAACGCACGGTTTTTTACTCCGGCGGGAGGACCCCCCAATCTGTAGTGTTTGTGGCGACCTGATAACTGTGCGCCACATTTTACTTGACTGTCCTTTATTCTCTGACCAGAGGGCGGTGGTTTCCTTGCCACCGGATTTGCCCTCTATTTTGCAAGACGACGCAACGACTGTGGTTAAGGTCTTACGGTTTTGTGTCCTGTCCAATTTGTTGCCTCGGATTTTAGGGAGAGGATTTTAATGTGCTGCTGGGTGACTGGTTCACCCAGGTTTTAGGTAAGAGGTCCGCCAGTCACGATTACCTACTTGTTTCCCTTCAATTTCTGTTCTCTTTTCCTTGTGTTTCCTTTCCTTTTTAGTGCGTTTCTTCTCCTCTTGTTTTGCCTCTGTATGTGAGGATTTGTAACTGCGTCAGGTCTGTGTCTTTTAGCCGTTCTCCTTGTTCGCTGTCCGTCTTCGTCTCTTCTCCGCATGTGTTCCTGTTTCTATGCGTTTGGGCGCTGATGACCACGCTGTTTAGCGCCCGAAAACCTCAACCCACACACACACACACACACACTCCCAGAGCATGTTAAAGCGGGTTTCTTACGTTTGCCAGTACGGCCATATTTCCCCAACCCAATGTGCTGTTTTAAATGTCAGCACTTTGGGCATAATACGTTGGGGTGCAATGGGATAGCCACTTGTGGTAAATGTGGTCAGCATGCCCATGAAGGAGCCCATTGATCAACGCCTGTGAATTGCTCTGGGAGTCACCCTGTCTGGAGCCAGGCCTGAACCATCTATCTCGAGGAACGGAAGATACAGCAGATCAAAACATCTAAGCGCATCCCCTATGGTGAGGCCAAGAAGCTCTGAATGTGCCATCCCCTTCCATGCTGTTCCCTCCATTTTGCGTTTTCGTGTTATGCGTCAATGGGAAGAGGAGTGGCTGGCAGTCGGTGAAAATAAGCTGCATTTGGTCAAGGCCACCACGCGGCCATGGCGTATGTCCTACCAGTCGTGCAGGCGGGATGAGGTTCACCTCAGTTGCCTCCACATCGGGCACAGTCCCTTGACGCATGGTTTTGTACTCCGGCGGGAGGACCCCCCCCAATCTGCAGTGCTTGTGGCGTCCAGATTACTGTCCGTCATATTTTACTTGAGTGTCCTTTATTCTCTGACCAGAGGGCGGTGGTTTCCTTGCCACCGGATTTACCCTCTATTTTGCAAGACGACGCAATGACTGTGGTTAATATCTTACGGTTTTGTGTCCTGTCCAATTTGTTGCCTCGGATTTTAGGGAGAGGATTTTAATGTGCTGCTGGGTTACTGGATCACCAGGTTTTAGGGAAGAGGTCCGCAAGTCACGATTACCTACTTTTTTCACTTCGATTTCTATTCTCTTTTCCTTGTGTTTTCTTTCCCTTTTAGTGTGTTACTTCTCCTCTTGTTTTGCTTCTGTATGTGAGGATTTGGAACTGCGTCAGGCCTGTGTCTTTTAGCCGTTGACCTTGTTCGCTGTCCGTCTTCGTCCCTTCACCACATGTGTTCCTGTTTCTATGCGTTTGGGCGCTGATGACCTCGCTGTTTAGCGCCTGAAAACCTGAAACCACACACACACACACACACACACACACACACACACACACACACACACTTTAATGCCATGCAGACTCCTGTGTTTACAACATCTTTTGCTTCCACTCTGCAGAAACCGGAACAGTTGGCCACTGTTGCTACACAAACGGATGTTGCTAGTGTCAGCACTAATACCTGCGTTTGCCAGTGCACTTGTGCTGCTGCGATTGTTTTGCAACCTGCAGCTCTCCCCACAACGTCGGACAAGGCCGTGGTTGCTGACATTGGGGTACTTCCTGCCCCTCCCCATATGGCACCTTCTGCCCAGGCGAGTAAAGCTCCAACTGTTGACAAGGTTCTGCGTTCTAAGCCCCCCAAGACGAAGACGCCGAAGGTGAACGTTTTGCCAACTGAGAAGACTAGTCAGGGTCAGTCCGACGACGATGCCATTGTACTGTCTGACATCTCCCTTGGGTCGCCATCAGAGCTGATGGACATTGATGTCGACCGGGGGTGATATACTCGCCCCAAGAATAAATCTCTGGCCAGTACGGGCTCTCCTCCAAAGCACAGAGGCAGGGTGAAAATTCAGCCACCCTGACCACTGGCTCCCATATTACAGTGCAACCTGAATGGGTTCAGGACGCATGTGGCCGAATTACAACTCCTTGTACGAGAGCGCCCCTGGTGATTATGTCTCCAAGAGACACATTTTCGGGCCACTGATGCTCCTTCTTTATGGGGCTATACAGTGTACCAAAAAGATGATCTGAAGGTGGAAAGGGAAAAAAGTGGTGTTGCGGTTTTTGTCCGTGACATGCACCATTCATCTGAGCTCCCTCTCGTTACGGACTTGCAAGCAGTTGCAGTTGACCTTCTTGTGGGGTGGAGGCTCACAATCTGATCCATTTACTTACCGCCTCAGGATGCAATAGACTCTGAGGCTCTCAGAGACCTTATTAGCCAACTCCCCCGCCCATTTCTTCTTCTGGGGGACTTCAATGCTCATAATGTCTTATGGGGCTCTATGACTACTTGCCCCAGGGGTTGCATTCTTGAAAGCCTCATGGCGTCCGAAGAACTGTGCATCCTCAACTCTGGTGCTCCCACTCATTTCTGTACTGCTTCTGGGTCGTCGTCAGCTATTGACCTTTCCTTTTGCTCTCCAGCACTCGCGGATTCTGCTCTGTGGGAGGTTGCCGCTGACCTCCATTCTAGTGACCACTTCCCCCTTTGGATTCGCCTCCTGGATGAGACTGTGGCATTACCAGTGCCGCCCAGGTGGAACCTCTGCAGAGCTGACTGGACACTTTTCAGCGATTTAGCTGTTTTGGAACACCGTGCCAGCGTCCACGAATGGGTCGACCATGTTACAGCCGTGATCTCCCATGCTGCTGAATTGTCGATCCCACGGTCCTCAAGTCATCCCAAGAGGCGCCTTGTCCCTTGGTGGACCACTGAGTGCCGCTCAGCCATCCGAGCCCGCCGTGCAGCTCTGCGCCGCTTCAAGTGCCGTCCCTCAGCTGACAATCTTGTGGCCTTTCGGGTGGCAAGGGCCAAGGCGCGGCGAGTGATTAAAGAGAGCAAACGACGGTCATGGCAATCGTTCTTGAACTCCATCTCCCGCTCCACTAGTTCTACAAAAGTGTGGGAAGCCATCAGGAGGATCTCCGGGAAACGCAGCCAACTACCTGTCACGGCATTGCTGCATCAGGGTAGTCTACTCACGGCGCCGAGAGACATTGCCCAGACACTGGCCACGTATTTTGCCGAATCTACTGCCACTATGAACTGTGATCCAGATTTCTGCCGCTACCGCACTGCTATCGAGAGGGATCACTTGGACTTCCGGTCTCCAAATTCTGAACCCTACAACTG
The DNA here is from genome assembly GCF_021461385.2 of Schistocerca piceifrons. NCBI lineage: Eukaryota > Metazoa > Arthropoda > Insecta > Orthoptera > Acrididae > Schistocerca > Schistocerca piceifrons. The sequence goes on from NC_060143.1 coordinate 567,215,016, forward strand.
CCCCTTCACAATGTGGGAACTGGATTTGGCGCTGTCTGTGGCTCATGATACTGCGCCAGGTGATGATCAAATCCTGTACAGCATGCTGCAGCACTTGTTGCTGCCATCAAAGGAAGTACTCCTGAATTGTTTTAATATGATAAGGTCATCCGGCACGTTCCTTGACTCGTGGAGGTAGGTGATTTTGATTCCTCTCCTCAAACCGGGAAAGGACCGAATGCATCCCAGTAGTTCTCAGAGTATTGCTTTGACGAGCTGTGTCGGGAAGACATTGGAACGCATGGTCCACCGTCGACTGGTTTGGCTGCTCGAGACCAGGCAGCTCCTTAGCCACTGTCAGTGTGGCTTTCGAAGATGTCGTTCAACTATAGACAACTTGACCCTGCTTGAGGCAGCCATCCAGTAGGCCATCCTACGTAACCAGCATTGTCTAGATGTATTCTTTGACATTAATAAGGCGTATGACACTACTTGGCGCCGCCTTATCCTCAATCAACTCCATCAGTGAGGCTTTCGTGGCCATCTCCCCATCTTCATTCGGTCCTTTCTTTCCCGCCGCGTCTTTCGATATCGGGTTGGTAATGTGCTATCTGATTTGTACGTGCAGGAGAATGGTGTTCCTCAGGGAAGCGTTTTAAGTGTCACCCTCTTTGCCGTCGCCATTAACAGTATCACGTCCACTATTCGGAGTCCTGCCCAGTGCTCCTTGTTTGTGGACGATTTTGCTGTTTTCTGTTCTTCCTCCAGTCTTGTTACTGCTAGTCGGCAGTTGCAGCTTACGATAAAGCGATTAGAGGCATGGACTGCGAAGACGGGTTTTACCTTTTCTGCAGCCAAATGTGTGTGTGTCCATTTTAATCGTTCTCGACGTGCTTTTACCTCCCCTGAATTGCGTCTGAGGGGCACCATTCTTCCTTTTAGAGACAGTGTGAGGTTCCTGGGCCTCACTTTTGATTCCAAGTTGTCGTGGTTGCCGCACCTTAAAGACCTCAAGGTGCGGGCCCTGAAGGCGCTGAATATTTTGAAGTGTTTGAGCCATCGGTCCTGGGGAGCAGATCGGGCGCGTCTGCTGCAGTTTTATAGGGCTTTCGTCCGGTCGCGTCTTGACTATGGATGCACTGTGTATGGGTCAGCGAGGCCTTCGTATCTGAAGATTCTTGACGCAGTACACCATGAGGGTATCAGGCTGGCCACTGGTGCCTTCCGTACCAGTCCCATCCCCAGCCTGTGTGCTGAGGCAGGGGAACCGCCGCTCGCCATCCGGCGGAAACTCCTCATGGTGCGACGGGTGTGTCAATTCCTTGCCTGTCCTACCTCCCCTGCGTACCCTACTGTTGCCCGACCCCCTATGGAACGTCTCTTTTCCAGTCGTCCAAGGGCAACGAGACCATTTGGGATTCGTGCCAAGCATTTGCTTGAGTCCCTTGGTGTGGAGCGTGTGGCACCCCAACTCCAGGGTTTTACCCGCCTGCCTCCCTGGTTGCTCCAGAGGCCCAGCGTCCTTTTAGACTTGTCAGAGTACCGGAGGAGCTGCACTCCTGCGTTTGTTTTTACCTCCTTATTTTACGATATTTTAAACCAGCATCCTGACCATGTACCAGTATTTACGGATGGCTCTAAACAGGGGGACTCTGTAGGTTGTGCTGTGGTTTTCCCTGATCGAGTCATCAAATTACGGCTTCCTGCAGCGTTTACCATCTTTGATGCCGAATTGTTTGCGATCTTGCGGGCATTGGAGCAGATGAGATGTGTTCCCAGTCTTAAGTTTCTCATCTGTTCTGACTCCCTGAGTGCCCTTCAGACCATGCAACACTTGTACCCAGCGGATACGGTCGTCCAGAACATCCATGATGCCCTACTCCACCTGCAACGGCAGGGGAAGGAGGTTTCTTTCTGCTGGGTGCCGGGGCACGTGGGTATTAGGGGAAACGAACTGGCGGATGTGGCTGCCAAAGATGCATGTTCCCTCCCTCACGTTGTTGAATGTGCCGCCCCCCTCCATGCTGTTACCTCCCTTTTGCGTTTTCGTGTTATGCGTCAATAGAAAAAGGAGTGGCTGGCAGTCGGTGAAAATAAGCTGCGTCTGGTCAAGGCCACCACGCGGCCATGGCGTACATCCTACCAGTCATGCAGGCGGGATGAGGTTCTCCTCACCCGCCTCCGCATCGGGCACAGTCCCTTAACGCACGGTTTTTTACTCCGGCGGGAGGACCCCCCAATCTGTAGTGCTTGTGGCGTCCAGATAACTGTGCGCCACATTTTACTTGACTGTCCTTTATTCTCTGACCAGAGGGCGGTGGTTTCCTTGCCACCGGATTTGCCCTCTATTTTGCAAGACGACGCAACGACTGTGGTTAAGGTCTTACGGTTTTGTGTCCTGTCCAATTTGTTGCCTCGGATTTTAGGGAGAGGATTTTAATGTGCTGCTGGGTGACTGGTTCACCCAGGCTTTAGGTAAGAGGTCCGCCAGTCACGATTACCTACTTGTTTCACTTCGATTTCTGTTCTCTTTTCCTTGTGTTTCCTTTCCTTTTTTAGTGCGTTTCTTCTCCTCTTGTCTTGCCTCTGTATGTGAGGATTTGTAACTGCGTCAGGCCTGTACCTTTTAACCGTTCTCCTTGTTCGCTGTCCGTCTTCGTCCCTTCTCCGCATGTGTTCCCGTTTCTATGCGTTTGGGCGCTGATGACCACGCTGTTTAGCGCCCGAAAACCTCAAACCACACACACACACACACACACACTTGACATTAATAAGGCGTATGACACAACTTGGCGCCGCCTTATCCTCAATCAACTCCATCAGTGGGGCTTTCGTGGCCATCTCCCCATCTTCATTCGGTCCATTCTTTCCCGCCGCCTCTTTCGATATTGGGTTGGTAATGTGCTATCTGATCTGTACGTGCAGGAGAATGGTGTTCCTCATGGAAGCGTTTTAAGTGTCACCCTCTTTGCCGTCGCCATTAACAGTATCACGTCCACTATTCGGAGTCCTGCCCAGTGCTCCTTGTTTGTGGACGATTTTGCTGTTTTCTGTTCTTCCTCCAGTCTTGTTACTGCTAGTCGGCAGCTGCAGCTTACGATAAAGCGATTAGAGGCATGGACTGCGAAGACGGGTTTTACCTTTTCTGCAGACAAATGTGTGTGTGTTCATTTCAATCGTTCTCGACGTGCTTTTACCTCCCCTGAATTGCGTCTGAGGGGCACCATTCTTCCTTTTAGAGACACTGTGAGGTTCTTGCTCCTCACTTTTGATTCCAAGTTGTCGTGGTTGCCGCACCTTAAAGACCTCAAGGTGAGGGCCCTGAAGGCGCTGAATATTTTGAAGTGTTTGAGCCATCGGTCCTGGGGAGCAGATCGGGCGCGTCTGCTGCAGTTTTATAGGGCTTTCGTTCGGTCGCGTCTTGACTATGGATGCACTGTGTATTGGTCAGCGAGGCCTTCGTATCTGAAGACTCTTGACGCAGTACACCATGAGGGTATCAGGCTCACCACTGGTGCCTTCCGTACCAGTCCCATCCCCAGCCTGTGTGCTGAGGCAGGAGAACCGCCGCTCGCCATCCGGCAGAAACTCCTCATGGTGCGACGAGTGTGTCAATTCCTTGCCTGTCCTACCTCCCCTGCGTACTCTACTGTTGCCCGACCGCCTATGGAACGTCTCTTTTCCAGTCGTCCAAGGGCAACGAGACCATTTGGGGTTCGTGCCAAGCATTTGCTTGAGTCCCTTGGTGTGGAGCGTGTGGCACCCCAACTCCAGGGTTTTACCCGCCTGCCTCCCTGGTTGCTCCAGAGGCCCAGCGTCCTTTTAGACTTGTCAGAGTACCAGAGGAGCTGCACTCCTGCGTTTGTTTTTACCTCCTTATTTTACGATATTTTAAACCAGCATGCCGACCATGTACCAGTATTTACGGATGGCTCTAAACAGGGGGACTCTGTTGGTTGTGCTGTTGTTTTCCCTGATCGAGTCATCAAGTTACGGCTTCCTGCAGCGTGTACCATCTTTGATGCCGAATTGTTTGCGATCTTGGGGGCATTGGAGCAGATGAGATGTGTTCCCAGTCTTAAGTTTCTCATCTGTTCTGACTCCCTGAGTGCCCTTCAGACCATGCAACACTTGTACCCAGCGGATACGGTCGTCCAGAACATCCATGATGCCCTACTCCACCTGCAACGGCAGGGTAAGGAGGTTTCTTTCTGCTGGGTGCCGGGGCACGTGGGTATTAGGGGAAACGAACTGGCGGATGTGGCTGCCAAAGATGCATGTTCCCTCCCTCACGTTGTTGAATGTGCCGTCCCCCTCCATGCTGTTACCTCCCTTTTGCGTTTTCGTGTTATGCGTCAATAGAAAAAGGAGTGGCTGGCAGTCGGTGAAAATAATCTGCGTTTGGCCAAGACCACCAGCGGCCATGGCGTCCGTCCCACCAGTCTTGCAAGCGGGATGAGATTCTCCTCACTCGCCTCCGCATCGGGCACAGTCCCTTAACGCATGGTTTTGTACTCCGGGTGGAAGACCTCCCCAATCTGCAGTGCTTGTGGCGTCCAGATTACTGTCCGTCACATTTTACTTGAGTGTCCTTTATTCTCTGACCAGAGATCGGTGGTTTCCTTGCCACCGGATTTGCCCTCTATTTTGCAAGACGACGTAACGACTGTGGTTAAGGTCTTGCGGTGTTGTGTCCTGTCCAATTTGTTGCCTCGGATTTTAGGGAGAGGATTTTAATGTGCTGCTGGGTGACTGGCTCACTCAGGCTTTAGGTAAGAGGTCCGCCAGTCACGATTACCTACTTGTTTCACTTCGATTTCTGTTCTCTTTTCCTTATGTTTCCTTTCCTTTTTTAGTGCGATTCTTCTCCTCTTGTTTTGCCTCTGCATGCGAGGATTTGGAATTGCGTCAGGTCTGTGTCTTTTAGCCGTTCTCCTTGTTCGCTGTCCATCTTCGTCCCTTCACCGAATGTGTTCCTGTTTCTATGCGTTTGGGCGCTGATGACCACGCTGTTTAGCGCTCGAAAACCTCAAACGGCACACACACTGAGCGAAAGTGTGCCACTGATAGTTGTGCGCATGGCTGTACATTTTAAAGCTGTGTCTTGTAATGCACCCAAATATTGTGACTGGATGCTGTGCAAGGGCAGGATGTAGACACTATATCTGAACTGTCTCATAGAGGCTGTTGTGTAGTGGACTCGGCGGCATGTCACAAGATGGCGAACTTTGAACCTGGGATGTTGATCTAGTGTATCAGAGATTACACAAGAGCTGTGGAAGCAAATTTTTGCAAATGCGTCGATCACTAAACGCGACAACTGAGAGGGTTTAATATAAGAATATAATGTCGCCTTCATAGACCCCCATGTGGGAATCGATGGTTTGCTTCAAGTCAGATTGCCATTCTTGTGATCAGCAACCCTTGGCCGCCTGCTATATTATTTTAATACTTTCCATTACCTTTCCTTTTAGTGTACATTTTCCCCTTTTGGTTAGCTTCTTTCGTTTTTTTTTTTCTTTGCGTATGGTTCCCCATTAGTTTTCCGCCCTTTTCCTTTCCCCAGCTCCTTTTGGGAATTGTTTTAACTTGAGCTTTGGTTTCATGAGTTAAAAGGGACTGATGACCCTGTAGTTTTGTCTCTGTACCAACAGATTTTACATTCTAATCTCAGTTTTTTAACATATTAGATGAGCATCACGGTTTTACCGTCGTTTACATTGATGGCTCCAAACAAGAGAATTTCTTTGGCTGTTCTGTAGTGTTCCCTGATCATATTACCTGGATTCGCCTCCCTGGTGAATACACCGTTTTCGCAGCGGATCTCCACGCGATCCTGAAGGCACTGGAGCAGATGAATTGTGTTCGGGGCAATCGATTTCTCCTCTTCTCCGATTCTCGTAGTACCTTACAATCGTTGCAGAATCTGTATCCAACAGAGGAGATGGTCCAGCTGATAGATATTCAACTGTGCTTATTCCAACGGCGGGGAAAGGAGGTATCCTTCTGCAGGGTGCCAGGTCATGTAGGGATATAGGGCAATGAACAGGCCCATCGGGCTGCCAAGGAGGCCTGCAGAGAGCAGGATGTGGTCCAGTGTCCTGTTCCCTTGCAGTCTGTCATTTCTGCACTCCACAAGAAGTGCATTGAGTTGTGGGAGGAAGAAAGGCTGGCGGTGATGACCAATAAACTGCAGTTTGGAAGTCAACAACTCGGCCATGGCGTTCCTCCTGCCGGTTGCTCAGGCGGGAGGATGTGACCCTCACGCGTCTTCGGATCGTGCACTGTCCTCTCCCACAAGCTTTCTATTACGGCGGGAGGATCCCCCATTTTGTGACGCATGTGGTGTGCACATCTCTGTCCAGCACATTTTAACAGACTGCATTTTATACCGTGATGCAAGGGCAGAAGCACAAGTTGACGGGGACCTGCCCTGTGTTTTAGCTAATGATGAGACGTGTGTGTCTAGGGTTTTAAAGTTTTGTGATGTGCCTGGACTCTTGTCTAAACTTGTAGGCTGGAGGTTTTACTGTATTGCAAACCCCCCAGGGGCTCAGCATTCATTTGCTGAGTACGGGCTTGGCGACCCCGGGGTCCTGAGCTGGGGACTGGTCAGCGCCGCCAGTCTCCTGTCACCGTAAACCCCGGACATGCTTCAGCGACCACCGCATGGCGCAGCGGTGGAATGTTGTATGCTGCGGGGAATGGTAATCTTGGCTTGACCGCCTGGATTGCGAGGAAGGTAAACCTCTATAAAAACCCCTCAATCTTATGGTGTGCTGCGCGCCTATAAGATGCATGGCTGTTGGGGTGGAACAGTCGCAAGCGGGCAACCTCTGGGGCACCTGCCGCACCCCAGTTGTATAAGGCTTACTCAGGCACGCGGGGCTCTGTCTGAGCGGACCTTTAGTTCCCTAGCTGCTCGTGGGACCACAATGGACCCTTCGACCTCTACGTTTCCCCCTACCAGTGGATTGGGTGGGCCACTGGTAGGAAAACACACCCAATCGAAAAAGCGACTTCGTGCTGCGAGTCCTCCAGCGCCTGGTGTTACTAGAGATTTATCAGACTGTCGTAACAGAGCACATGCTGATATCCAGAATGTGTTTTTGATTGTCAAACGGAAGGAAGGTAGCTTTGAGAGAGTTTCTCCCTTTTACATCCACAAGGGTCTTGAGGGAATTGCAGGAACACTGAAATCTGTGAAGCGTCTGCGCAATGGGACTCTGTTAGTTGAAACTTCTAGTTCCCGTCAAGTCACTTCTCTTAGGAAAGCAACCTGTCTCGGAGAGTACGCTATCGAGATCGAGCTCCACTCCACTTTGAACTATAGTAAGGGTGTTGTGACATGTAGGGACTTGGTGGATATCCCCAAGGACGAGTTGAAATCTGAGTGGGCTGACGAAGGTATTGTCGACGTGCAGCATATTATGAAACGAGTCGATGGGGACCTGGTCAAATCCGACTCGTTTATTCTCACGTTCAATCGCCCGAGACTCCCAGAGCATGTTAAAGCGGGTTTCTTACGTTTGCCAGTACGGCCATATTTCCCCAACCCAATGCGCTGTTTTAAATGTCAGCGCTTTGGGCATACTACGTTGGGGTGCAATGGGATAGCCACTTGTGGTAAATGTGGTCAGCCTGCCCATGAAGGAGCCGATTGTTCATTGCCTGTGAAGTGCGTGAATTGCTCTGGGAGTCACCCTGTCTGGAGCCGGGTCTGCCCCATCTATCTCGAATAACGGAAGATACAGGAGATCAGAACATCTAAGCGCATCCCCTATGGTGAGGCCAAGAAGCTCTTTAAGGCCATGCAGCCTCCTGTGTTTACAACATCTTTCGCTTCCACTCTGCAGAAACCGGTACAGTTGGCCACTGTTGCTACACAAACGGAGGTTGCTAGTGTCAGCACTAATACCTGCATTTGCCAGTGCACTTGTGCTGCTGCGGTTGTTTTGCAACCTGCAGCTCTCCCCACAACATCGGACAAGGCCGTGGTTGCTGACATTGGGGTACTTCCTGCACCTCCCCATATGGCACCTTCTGCCCAGGCGAGTAAAGCTCCAACTGTTGACAAGGTTCTGCATTCTAAGCCCCCCAAGACGAAGACGCCAAAGGTGAAGGTTTTGCCACCTGAGGAGACTAGTCACGGTCAGTCCGATGATGATGCCATCGTACTATCTGACTATCTCCCTTGGGTCGCCATCGGAGCTGATGGACATTGATGTCGACCGGGGGCGATCTTCTCGCCCCAGGAATAAATCTCCGGCCAGTACGGGCTCTCCTCCAAAGCACAGGGGCAGGGTGAAAATTCAGCCACCCTGATCACTGGCTCCCATATTACAGTGGAACCTGAATGGGTTCAGGACGCATGTGGCCGAATTACAACTCCTTGTACGAGAGCGCCCCTTGTGCTTATGTCTCCAAGAGACACATTTCCGGGCCACTGATGCTCCTTCTTTACGGGGCTATACCGTGTATCGAAAAGATGATCTGATGGGGGAAAGGGCAAAGGGTGGTGTTGCGGTTTTTGTCCATGACATGCACCACTCATCTGAGCTCCCTCTCGTTACGGACTTGCAAGCAGTTGCAGTTGACCTTCTTGTGGGGCAGAGGCTCACAATCTGTTCCGTTTACTTACCGCCTCAGGACGCCATAGACTCTGAGGCTCTCACAGACCTTATTACCCAACTCCCCCGCCCATTTCTCCTTCTGGGGGACTTCAATGCTCATAATGTCTTATGGGGCTCTACGACTACTTGCCCCAGGGGTCGCATTCTGGAAAGCCTCATGGTATCCGAAGAACTGTGCATCCTCAACTCTGGTGCTCCCACTCATTTCTGTACTGCTTCTGGGTCGTCGTCAGCTATTGACCTTTCCTTTTGCTCTCCAGCACTCGCGGATTCTGCTCTGTGGGAGGTTGCCGCTGACCTCCATTCTAGTGACCACTTCCCCCTTTGGATTCGCCTCCTGGATGAGACTGTAGCATTACCAGTGCCACCCAGGTGGAACCTCTGCAGAGCTGACTGGACACTTTTCAGCGATTTAGCTGTTTTGGAACACCGTGCCAGCGTCCACGAATGGGTCGACCATGTTACAGCCGTGATCTCCCATGCTGCTGAATTGTCGATCCCACGGTCCTCAAGTCATCCCAAGAGGCGCCTTGTCCCTTGGTGGACCACTGAGTGCCGCTCAGCCATCCGAGCCCGCCGTGCAGCTCTGCGCCGCTTCAAGTGCTGTCCCTCAGCTGACAATCTTGCGGCCTTTCGGGTGGCAAGGGCCAAGGCGCGGCGAGTGATTAAAGAGAGCAAACGACGGTCATGGCAATCGTTCTTGAACTCCATCTCCCGCTCCACTAGTTCTACAAAAGTGTGGGAAGCCATCAGGAGGATCTCCGGGAAACGCAGCCAACTACCTGTCACGGCATTGCTGCATCAGGGTAGTCTACTCACGGCGCCGAGAGACATTGCCCAGACACTGGCCACGTATTTTGCCGAATCTACTGCCACTATGAACTGTGATCCAGATTTCTGCCGCTACCGCACTGCTATCGAGAGGGATCACTTGGACTTCCGGTCTCCAAATTCTGAACCCTACAACTGCCCCTTCACAATGTGGGAACTGGATTCGGCGCTGTCTGTGGCTCATGATACTGCGCCAGGTGCTGATCAAATCCTGTACAGCATGCTGCAGCACTTGTTGCTGCCATCCAAGGAAGTACTCCTGAATTGTTTTAATATGATATGGTCATCCGGCACGTTCCCTGACTCGTGGAGGGAGGCGATTTTGGTTCCCCTCCTCAAACCGGGAAAGGACCGAATGCATCCCAGTAGTTATCGGAGTATTGCTTTGACGAGCTGTGTCGGGAAGACATTGGAACGCATGGTCAACCGTCGCCTGGTTTGGCTGCTCGAGACCAGGCAGCTCCTTAGCCGTTCTCAGTGTGGCTTTCGGAGATGTCGTTCAACTATAGACAACTTGACCCTGCTTGAGGCGGTCATCCAGCAGGCCTTCTTACGTAACCAGCATTGTCTAGGTGTATTCTTTGACATTAATAAGGCGTATGACACTACTTGGCGCCGCCTTATCCTCAATCAACTCCATCAGTGGGGCTTTCGTGGCCATCTCCCCATCTTCATTCGGTCCTTTCTTTCCCGCCGCCTCTTTCGATATCGGGTTGGTAATGTGCTATCTGATTTGTACGTGCAGGAGAATGGTGTTCCTCAGGGAAGCATTTTAAGTGTCACCCTCTTTGCCGTCGCCATTAACAGTATCACGTCCACAATCCGGAGTCCTGCCCAGTGCTCCTTGTTTGTGGACGATTTTGCTGTTTTCTGTTCTTCCTCCAGTCTTGTCACTGCTAGTCGGCAGCTGCAGCTTACGATAAAGCGATTAGAGGCATGGACTGCGAAGACGGGTTTTACCTTTTCTGCAGACAAATGTGTGTGTGTTCATTTTAATCGTTCTCGACGTGCTTTTACCTCCCCTGAATTGCGTCTGAGGGGCACCATTCTTCCTTTTAGAGACACTGTGAGGTTCCTGGGCCTCACTTTTGATTCCAAGTTGTCGTGGTTGCCGCACCTTAAAGACCTCAAGGTGCGGGCCCTGAAGGCGCTGAATATTTTGAAGTGTTTGAGCCATCGGTCCTGGGGAGCAGATCGGGCGCGTCTGCTGCAGTTTTATAGGGCTTTCGTCCGGTCGCGTCTTGACTATGGATGCACTGTGTATGGGTCAGCGAGGCCTTCGTATCTGAAGATTCTTGACGCAGTACACCATGAGGGTATCAGGCTGGCCACTGGTGCCTTCCGTACCAGTCCCATCCCCAGCCTGTGTGCTGAGGCAGGGGAACCGCCGCTCGCCATCCGGCGGAAACTCCTCATGGTGCGACGGGTGTGTCAATTCCTTGCCTGTCCTACCTCCCCTGCGTACCCTACTGTTGCCCGACCCCCTATGGAACGTCTCTTTTCCAGTCGTCCAAGGGCAACGAGACCATTTGGGGTTCGTGCCAAGCATTTGCTTGAGTCCCTTGGTGTGGAGCGTGTGGCACCCCAACTCCAGGGTTTTACCCGCCTGCCTCCCTGGTTGCTCCAGAGGCCCAGCGTCCTTTTAGACTTGTCAGAGTACCGGAGGAGCTGCACTCCTGCGTTTGTTTTTACCTCCTTATTTTACGATATTTTAAACCAGCATCCTGACCATGTACCAGTATTTACGGATGGCTCTAAACAGGGGGACTCTGTAGGTTGTGCTGTGGTTTTCCCTGATCGAGTCATCAAATTACGGCTTCCTGCAGCGTTTACCATCTTTGATGCTGAATTGTTTGCGATCTTGCGGGCATTGGAGCAGATGAGATGTGTTCCCAGTCTTAAGTTTCTCATCTGTTCTGACTCTCTGAGTGCCCTTCAGACCATGCAACACTTGTACCCAGCGGATACGGTCGTCCAGAACATCCATGATGCCCTACTCCACCTGCAACGGCAGGGTAAGGAGGTTTCTTTCTGCTGGGTGCCGGGGCACGTGGGTATTAGGGGAAACGAACTGGCGGATGTGGCTGCCAAAGATGCATGTTCCCTCCCTCACGTTGTTGAATGTGCCGTCCCCTTCCATGCTGTTACCTCCCTTTTGCGTTCTCGTGTTATGTGCGAATGGGAAGAGGAGTGGCTGGCAGTTTGTGAAAATAAGCTGCGACTGGTCAAGGCCACCACGCGGCCATGGCGTACGTCCTACCAGTCATGCAGGCGGGATGAGGTTCTCCTCACCCGCCTCCGCATCGGGCACAGTCCCTTAACGCATGGTTTTTTACTCCGGCGGGAGGACCCCCCAATCTGTAGTGTTTGTGGCGACCTGATAACTGTGCGCCACGTTTTACTTGACTGTCCTTTATTCTCTGACCAGAGGGCGGTGGTTTCCTTGCCACCGGATTTGCCCTCTATTTTGCAAGACGACGCAACGACTGTGGTTAAGGTCTTACGGTTTTGTGTCCTGTCCAATTTGTTGCCTCGGATTTTAGGGAGTGGATTTTAATGTGCTGCTGGGTGACTGGTTCACCCAGGCTTTAGGTAAGAGGTCCGCCAGTCACGATTACCTACTTGTTTCACTTCGATTTCTGTTCTCTTTTCCTTGTGTTTCCTTTCCTTTTTTAGTGCGTTTCTTCTCCTCTTGTTTTGCCTCTTTATGTGAGGATTTGTAACTGCGTCAAGCCTGTGTCTTTTAGCCGTTCTCCTTGTTCGCTGTCCGTCTTCGTGCCTTCTCCGCATGTGTTCCTGTTTCTATGCGTTTGGGCGCTGATGACCACGCTGTTTAGCGCCCGAAAACCTCAACCCACACACACACACTTCTCTGACCAGAGGGCGGTGGTTTCCTTGCCACCGGATTTGCCCTCTATTTTGCAAGACGATGCAACGACTGTGGTTAAGGTCTTACGGTTTTGTGTCCTGTCTAATTTGTTGCCTCGGATTTTATGTAAATATTCTGAGCTTTTTTTTTTCCTTGACACCCGTCTCACTATGATACTGAACGGGCGCTGAAGACCTTGCTGTCGTGCGCCCACAAAACCCCTCTACAACAACAACAACATAGGGAGAGGATTTTAATGTGTTGCTGGGTGACTGGCCAGTCACGTGACCGCCAGTCACGATTACCTACTTGTTTCACTTCGATTTCTGTTCTCTTTTCCTTGTGTTTCCTTTCCTTTTTTAGTGCGTTTCTTCTCCTCTTGTTTTGCCTCTGTATGTGAGTATTTGTAACTGCGTCAGTTCTGTGTCTTTTAGCCATTCTCCTTGTTTGCTGTCCGCCTTCGTCCCTTCACTGCATGTGTTCCTGTTTCTATGCGTTTGGGCGCTGATGACCACGCTGTTTAGCTCCCGAAAACCTCAAACCACACGCACACACACCTTGCCGCCAGTGCTCAATGGGAAGTGGTCACAGACTTGCATGGCAGTGATCACTTCCCAATCTGGATTCACCTGCCAGATGGCGTGGGCCCCGAAAGGAGACCACCTAGATGGCTGCTCAGTGGGGCTGACTGGACACTTTATAGCCAGTAGGTCCAGTTTGAACACTGTGCAAATGTTGTGGCCTGGGTGGATCATATTACCAAAACTGTCCATCACGCCGGTGAAGCATCCATTCCACAGTCCACAGGCCACCAGTCTTCGTCCCTTCACCGCATGTGTTCCTGTTTCTATGTGTTTGGGCGCTGATGACCATGCTGTTTAGCGCCCGAAAACCTCAAACCACACACACACACACACACGAGAGGCAACCTGTCCCTTAGTGGAGTGCCAAATGCCGCTCTGCAATCAGGACCTGGCGTGCGGCTCTGCGTCGGTTCCAGTGTCGACCGACTGCTGAGAATATTGCAGCCTTTAGGGTGGCGAGGGCGAAATGTCGCGCATTATTCGAGAGAGCAGGAAGTGGTCGTGGCAACAGTTTCTGAACACCATTAGTCGTTCCACCAAAAGTTCCATTGTGTGGGAGACCATCAGGAGAATTTCTGGGAGAGGAGGGAGGTGCCCCATGGCTTCTGTAATGGCTAATCGCACTCTCCACGTTGATCTGTGAGACATTGCCCAGACTATGGCAGCGTATTTTGCCATGGTTACTGCAATGACCAGTCAGGATCCGGGTTTCCAGCGCCATAGAGCGGTTGGTGAGAGGTGTAGTCTGGACTTCCAGTCCACCTCTCATGAAGTTTACAACTGCCCATTTTCTATGTGGGAGCTGGATTCTGCATTGTCTGCAGCTCGTGACACATCCCCTGGTCACGACAGGATCTGTTACAGTAGTCAACAGCACCTCACAAGGCGCAACAAAGAAATCCTCCTCGCACTTTTTAATGCCATTTGGGCATCAGGTCTCTTTCCTGACTCGTGGCGTGAGGCAGTTTTAATTCCTTTTTTAAAACCTGGGAAAGACTGCACGAGCCCGAGTAGCTACCGTAGTGTTTCCCTCACTAGTTTCATGGGAAAGACCTTGGAGCGGATGGTCAACCGCCGCCTTGTCTGGATGTTAGAATCCCGGCAACTCCTTAGTCGGTAAGTAAGTGTGGGTTCAGGAGGTTTCGTTCCACCTTCGATAACCTTGCTCTCCCGGAGGCGGCTATACAACAAGCTTTCCTACGCCGTCATCACCTTCTAGGTGTATTTTTTGACATAGAGATGGCCTGCAATACTACTTGGGGGCGTCTCATCGTGGAGCAGCTTCACGAATGGGGTTTTCGTGGTTGACTTCGTCTTTTTGTTCAGTATTTCCTCTCGCCACGATATTTTAGATACCGAATTGGTGACGTCCTGTCTGACCACTTTGAGCAGGAGAACGGTGTCCCTCAGGGTAGCGTTTTAAGTGTGACTGTCTTTGCCATCGCTATTAATAGCATTACCTCCATAGTGAAAAGTCCTGTCCAGTGTTCCTTGTTTGTGGATGATTTCTCTTTGTTTTGCTCCTCTTCAAGTCTTGCAACCACAATACGTCAGTTGCAACTTACTCTTAGACGTTTGGATGACTGGGCGCAGAAGAGTGGTTTTAAGTTTGATCGTACAAGTTTTCCACCGAGAAGTCCATGTGTGCTCTTCTTCACCGTTCTCGTTCGATTTTAACCTTTCCTGAGTTGAGGATAAGGGACTCTGTCCTCGCTTTTAAAGACACGGTGAGATTTCTGGGGCTCATTTTTGATTAGAAGCTTACGTGATTACCTCATCTTAAAGACCTGAAACGACGGTCACTTAAGGGTTAAAGTATTTTAAAGCGACTTAGCCACAGTACATGGGGAACCGACAGGACTTGTCTGCTCCAGTTTTACAGGGAGTTTGCGCGACCTCAGCTCGATTATGGGTGCACGGTGTACGGGTCTGCGAGGCCTTATTACTTAAAGATGTTGAACGTTGTGCACCATGAAGGGCTTCGGTTGGCCACTGGGGCATTCAGAACTAGCCCCATACCAAGCCTCTGTGCAGACGTTGGTGAACCGCCACTTCATATCTGGCGGTGGCTACTTACGGTGCGCCAGGCGTATAAAACTTTGTCCACACCATATACACCTGCATACCATACCGTTGCTCAGCTTCCTCTGGAACGGCTATTTCATAACCGGCAACGGGCGACGTGGCCCTATGGGATTCGCACACAGGATTGTCTCTCTGCGATGGATATGGCTGTTCTTCATGTTTTCCATCGCGGTTGGAGCAGACTTATTTTAGATTTGACTAATTTTGAGAAAGATAATATACCAGACTTTACATTCTAATCTCAGTTTTTTAACATTTAAGATACGCATCACGGTTTTACCGTCGTTGCACTGATGGCTCCAAACAGGAGAGTTTCATTGGCTGTTCTGTAGTGTTGTCTGATCATGTTACCCAGATTCGCCTCCATGATGAATATACCGTTTTCGCAGCGGAGCTCCACGCGATCCTAAAGGCACTGGAGCAGATGAATCGTGTTCGGGGCAAACGATTCGTCCTCTGCTCCGATTCTCTTAGTACCTTACAATCATTGCAGAATCTCTACCCAACTGAGGAGGTGGTCCAGCTGATGTATGACCAACTGTACTTGCTCCAACGGCGGGGTAAAGTGGTGTCCTTCTGCTGGGTGCTTGGTCATGTAGGAATATGGGGCAATGAACAAGTCGATCAGGCTGCCAAGGAAGTCTGCAAAGAGCAGGATGTGGTCCAGTGTCCTATTCCCTTGCAGTCCGTCATTTCCGCACTCCACAAGAAGTGCATGGAGTTGTGGGAGGAAGAATGGCTGGCGGTGATGGCCAATAAACTGCAGTTTGTCAAGTCAACAACTCGGCCGTTTCGTACCTCCTGCCAGGTGCTCAGGCGGGAAGAAGTCTTCAGATTGGGCACTGTCCTCTCACACATAGCTTTCTATTATGCCGGGAGGATCCCCCGATTTGTGATGCTTGTGGTGTGCACATCTCTGTGCGGCCCATTTTAACTGCATTTTATACCATGATGCAAGGGCAGAAGCACAAGTTGATGGGTATCTGCCCTGTGTTTTAGCTAATGATGAGACGTGTGTGTCTAGGGTTTTAGAGTTTTGTTATGTGTCTGGACTCTGGCCTAAACTTTTAGGCTGGAGGTTTTGCTGTCTTGCAAAGTGACTGGCTTCTCCCTTTTTCCTTGCGGTCAGCCAGCCACTGCCATCTACTATATTGTTTTAGCTCCCTCTTCCACTTTCTTCCCGGGTTTTCCATGTTTTACTGCTGGCAGCATGCTTCGTCCCACGCTTCGGTGTGGGCAGGCACATATTTTTCCAAGTTAGTTTCCTGTGTCTTACGTTCTGTTTTATCTTATTGTTCTGAGCCTTTTCTTGACACCCATCTCAATCTGTTACTGAGCGGGCGCTGAAGACCTTGCCGTCGTGCGCCCTTAAATCCCTCTCCATCGATCATCATCCATCCTGAACATGGACTATCCGCAGCACATCCTTACCTCTAATCAACGGCCACCTCACGCTCCGTACTTCCATCGCACGTTCGTTGGTGCAGGGATGCCCGTTTTTGACACTCTTGTATGCACTGGCGCTTGAACCTCTATTATGCCGCCTTCGTCAGAAGATCAGTGGCATGATATTCCGTGGAGTTACGTTTCGATGTCCAGTTCATGCTGACGACCTGGTGGTTGTGCTCCGAAATAGCGATGGTGTCTCTAACGCACTCTACTGCGTACATACGTACGGTATGGCCTCATGTAGCGTCCTCAGCGTCGAAAAATCGGTAAATATGAACGTAGGGAGACGAGACAGTTTGGTGTGTGTCACTCCCTTCCGACTTTGTGACGCAATGAACCGTGTAGGCATTGAATTCCGTAACGACATACACAGCACAGCGACCCATAACTATCGGTGCCTTCAGTAAACGTCAGGGCTCTCATCGTCGACCCATGGTTGCGGGCTGTGGACATCATTCAACGATCAAACTTCTTCAACACCTACTTGGCTTCTCGTATCCCTCACCTAGCCCAGGTCTTACCCATGCCAGTCACGACTGCACGGCGTTTGGCAGCAGACTTCGGATTTTTGTCAGTACTGGCATGTCATTCAAGGTGAATTACGGAATCTTCACACTCCCCTCCGATCGATAGGAACTAACACTCGTTCATGTCTACAACAGGGTGGTGGCCCTCTTCCAGAACACACAAATGAAGCCGTGGAGGACTTGCCAATAAAGCTTGACGGACTTCCTCTTGGAATCGTTTAAGCCACCTTCTCTCACACCGTAGTTGACGACCCAAATCATTTTCCTGTCTTTATAGCATATAAGCCATTTTTATGTAGAATTTAGCTATGTTCACCTCGCCATGCCGACAAAACTTCTCACATGTCGAGAGAGGACATTTGTCGTGTCCTCCAAAGGGATCGGCCCCAAAAAGTCGAAGAGTCAAATAACCCACACGTCTGATGGTAGGTCGTGTGGCAAACGATTAGTTCGGGCCAGATGTATACTGATGTTCAGTCCACGCGGTATGTAACAGTCAACTGCAAACAGGAGACACAACCAAGACTTCAACAGATCAACATGGTAGACTCACCCAATTGCACTACCTGCTGAACTCCGGACAGGGATAGTGGGGAGAGGCGGGCAGCAAATGGCACGTGGTGTGACAAATTGTGGCCTACTTTCTTTGAGTAACGCCGGCACGTACTGATACAAAATCCCTCATTTCCCAGGAAGATACCTACTACCCTCGTCGAAAGCCAACACAGTTGCGTGGATCCGAAGACAAGAGGTTAGTTACCTATTTTGTAATGATGCAAAGACGTGTTGGACTTCCGGAATTACTTGCAAGAAAGACATACCAAAATTGTTTGCATTCAGAAGTATCAGCAGTTGTTTGCAAATTACATAGGCAGTGCCTTCCGCGACTGTCCATGCAGCTGGAACCTCGCAGGTAGGAGATGACATCCGGCCACCAACTGAAGACTCCAAACATGCAGAACCACTCTCTGGGGAACTGATGAATGTTTCGGTGAAGATATACGCAACAGGTTGAGCGCCGGGTGGGCGACGCAGAGGGGACTGCTAACCGCCTTTCTCCCCCCCCCTGTAGAGACTTTCTTTGTTTATTTATTATATTTTCCATACCATTGTTGACTTATTTACCTTTTCGCCATAAAAAAGTAAGTAAATATATACATAAAAAAAATAACGATGAAAACCCTTATTTCCCTGTATTTTCAATATGCTTTACCCTTCCTTTGTTCCCAAAGTGAGCCCCGCCAGTTGGGGGTGCTGGAGACACTGTGGCCAGGCCACGACATCCCAGCCCTCCCCACTCTGCCCCACCCCCTAAACCCACAGCGACAGCCAATTAAAAATAACAATAGTAAGAATAATAATAAAGGTCAGGAAAAAAGTGTTGATCTGGACAGCATAGATATGATTCTTCCCCCCAGGGGCTCAGCATTCATTTGCTGAGTGCGGGCTTGGCGACCCCGGGGTCCTGAGCTGGGGACTGGTCAGCGCCACCAGTCTCCTGTCACCGTAATCCCCGGACATGCTTCAGCGATCACCGCATGGCGCGGTGGTGGAATGTTGTGCGCTGCGGGGAATGGTAATCTTGGCTTGACCACCTGGATTGCGAGGAAGGTAAACCTCTATAAAAACCCCTCAATCTTATGGTGTGCTGCGCGCCTATAAGATGCATGGCTGTTGGGGTGGAACAGTCGCAAGCGGGCAACCTCTGGGGCACCTGCCGCACCCCAGTTGTATAAGGCTTACCTAGGCACGCGGGGCCCTGTCTAGGTGGACTTCTAGTTCCCTAGCTGCTCGTGGGACCGAGATGGAACCCTCGAACTTTTATTCTTCTCCTGCCAGTGGAAAGGATGGACCGCTGGTGGGTTCTAACACCCAATCCAACAAGAGGAGCTCGTGTAGCCAGTCCTCCTGATTCAGGTAGTAGTAACAGAATGCATGCTGCTTCGCAGCCAAGCAAGCGTGTCTCGCCCCACACGTATCTCAGTGTGCTATCCCCTTGCACGCACTCACCTCGCTGTTGAGCTCACGGGTCATGCGTCGGTGGGAGGATGAGTGGCTGGAAGTGACTGACAATAAGCTCCGTATAGTCAAGCGCACAACGCGTGTGTGGTGTACTTCCTTTCAGCCCCATCGATGGGACGAGGTTCTCCTCACTCGGCTTCGAATAGGCCACAGCCCTATGACGCATGGATTCCTTCTCCGGCGAGAGGACCCTCCAATGTGTGGTGCTTGTGGCGTCCAGGTCACTGTGCGCCACGTTTTATTGGATTGCGTTTTATTTTCTGACCAGCGGACCTGCCATCTCTTTTAGGCAACACTCGGACGAATGTGGCTAAAGTTTTAAAGTTCTGTGTCCTGTCAAATGTTTTTACAAAGATTTTAGGGAGAGAATTTTAATTTGCTCACTGTGTGACAAGCTCGCCCATATTTTATGTAAGTGGCCAGCCAATAACAATTTCCTGTGACATTCTTGTTGCTATGTTTCCCCTTTCCTTAGGTTTTACTTTCTTATGTAGCATTTTCCTTCTTTTCCTGCTTTGTTTGAGTGTGTGCTTTAGTTTTCTTAGGTCTGTCCTTATTCGTTCCTTTTAATGTGTGTCAGGGCGCTGATGACCGCGATGTAGAGCGCCCATAAGCCCCAACACACCACCACCACCACCAGAGGAGCTGCATTCCTGCGTTTGTTTTTACCTCCTTATTTTACAATATTTTAAACCAGCATCCCGACCATGTACCAGTATTTACGGATGACTCTAAACAGGGGGACTCTGTTGGTGGTGCTGTTGTTTTCCCTGATCGAGTCGTCAAGTTACGGCTTCCTGCGGCGTTTACCATCTTTGATGCCGAATTGTTTGCGATCTTGCGGGCATTGGAGCAGATGAAATGTGTTCCCAGTCTTAAGTTTCTCATCTTTTCTGACTACCTGAGTGCCCTTCAGACCATGCAACACTTGTACCCAGCGGATACGGTCGTCCAGAACATCCATGATGCCCTACTCCACCTGCAACGGCAAGGGAAGGAGGTTTCTTTCTGCTGGGTGCCGGGGCACGTGGGTATTAGGGGAAACGAACTGGCGGATGTGGCTGCCAAAGAGGCATGTTCCCTCCCTCACGTTGTTGAATGTGCCGTCCCCCTCCATGCTGTTACCTCCCTTTTGCGTTTTCGTGTTATGCGTCAATGGGAAGAGGAGTGGCTGGCAGTCGGTGAAAATAAGCTGCGTCTGGTCAAGGCCACCACGCGGCCATGGCGTACGTCCTACCAGTCGTGCAGGCGGGATGAGGTTCTCCTCACTCGCCTCCGCATCGGGCACAGTCCCTTAACGCATGGTTTTTTACTCCGGCGGGAGGACCCCCCAATCTGCAGTGCTTGTGGCGTCCAGATTACTGTCCGCCACATTTTACTTGACTGTCCTTTATTCTCTGACCAGAGGGCGGTGGTTTCCTTGCCACTGGATTTGCCCTCTATTTTGCAAGACGACGTAACGACTGTGGTTAAGTCTTACGGTTTTGTGTCCTGTCCAATTTGTTGCCTCGGATTTTAGGGAGAGGATTTTAATGTGCTGCTGGGTGACTGCCTCGCCCAGGCTTTAGGTAAGGGGTCCGCCAGTCACGATTACCTACTTGTTTCACTTCGATTTCTGTTCTCTTTTCCTTGTGTTTCCTTTCCTTTTTTAGTGCGTTTCTTCTCCTCTTGTTTTGCCTCTGTATGTGAGGATTTGGAATTGCGTCAGGTCTGTGTCTTTTAGCCGTTCTCCTTGTTCGCTGTCTGTCTTCGTCCCTTCAGCGCATGTGTTCCTGTTTCTATGCTTTTGGGCGCTGATGACCACGCTGTTTAGCGCCCGAAAACCTCAAACCACACACACACACACACACACACTCTGAACATTTCATGACGTGCTTCCATAGTCACAATCGCATCGATAAAGTAACGGCTGTTCACTGCTTTGCTGCATATACCAGATGAAACCTCCAGAAACAATTACCTTCTTAATAACACTTTCAGAAGACAAGTACACTCAGTTTTAGTTGTTAAATCTTCCACTTGACTTATAACTTGCTGCATCAGACCACATGATTGTTTTGCAAAAGTTAAGAGTCACTTTCCCTGCGGCGACTCACAGAATTCATGTCTTCGATAAAGATCATGTTGTTTACGGCGTAGGCTTCAGATGTAATATTTTTATCATTCTCCTTGAACTTCAGTAGTTGCTTTGAATCTGTTCTTGCAGATTTCTTGTGTGGTTGAATGAAAGTCTTTGCAATGAGATGCAGATTTTCATCAGTAGTTATTAATTTTGGGCGGCCATTGCGAGGTATGTTAGCTACAGAACCTGTCACCTCTAAACTGTGATTTGATTTGTAGGTAGCTCGCCTACATGGTGGCTGTATTTGCAGGAAGTTTTCAGTGAAACATTGTCTTTCATCTTAATTACATCCACCACATCTGTAAAGTAAACTCGCAACGTTGTGCTGAAAATCTTTTTTTCGAAATGTATGGTTTTCACGCTTACAGTGAGATGCACAGATGACGCCAAAGCTCAGATTGTCACCTGTTAGTAACAAATTATCTCTGATACACCTCCGAAACAGATTTCGCTGTGCACAGGTTAGTAATTTTTCAACGTGGTGGATATTACCTGATTACTTTGCTGATGTGTGATCGCGGACAGAAATGTGCAGCAGTTAACTGAGTCACAAAAACAAATTTTGTGCTGTGTAATCAGAAAACTATTTTAAGTAGTATTTTGCACACAAATACATAAAAAATAATTTTAAAGCTTGTCATACTGTGATTTATTTAACAAGACAAAACTTTTAACAAACCATTAAATATCTGGGACATTACATACAATGCAATCTTATTGATCATGTGATTTATAGTTTTTGGGATAGATAATGCTTGGTTTTTGAAGTTTTTTTGTCACATTGCTGACAGTTGACGTGTTATCAAGTCAAATTCCCGTTTATACGCGAAGACAGAGACTGCCTCAAAATATAAAATCCTTTTTTTTTTCTTCAAAATATTTTTCTTCAATATGATTCTTCCCTGTTGCATGACAGGCGGCGTCACCATAACGAAGTCTTTGTTCACTGCATTGCGCTACACTGCCTCCTGCAGACCCCACAAGTGCAAAAAGCACCGGACTCTGCATCGCTGAAGGAGTGGAATGCGCTGTTCCCACCAGAGAAGCCAGTCGCTGTGACTTCCACTGAGTTCCAAGTCTCCCAGTGTCTTTTACACTGTGATCTTCAGCGGAATAACGGTGAATTTTGGGGACCTCATGGGTCAATCCAACGGCGAGGCATCCAGCCCAGAGAAACACAACAAACCGAGGAATTATAAGTAGGGCTGTACTGGAGATTTGGCGGGGCAACGCTATCAGCCGTCGGAGACACACGAGGTCCGAGGCCGAACAAGAAAACACGGAAAACTGCAAAACTTTATAAATTGTAGAGGTCGTAAAACGACCAGACTATGGTGGACCGCACACTGGTGCTCAGCCACCGCTCCACCACGGACAGCTCGGCAACGCAGAGCCGCAGTGTGACGTCACGGCAGTGGCGGCGCTCCGCGTCCCGCAGCGGCAGCCGGCGATGTGTGCTCCACGCGTAGCGGCGAGGGGGGGGGGGGGGGGGGGGCGGCTGCCAGGCTGCCAGCTGGACGCACTGCTGGGGCTGGTCTCCAGCTCTCCAGCTGAACGTCTAGTCCAGACAGGGGGGACTCGTCACTGGTCTGCGGCTCTTCTCTCTCTCGCTCACACACACACACACACACACACACACACACAAACGCGCGCGTGCGCGCACACATTGTTTGGACGGTACGTGAACTAAACTGTGGGGCTAAAAGTTATGCGGCTGGTTATCGTATTTAAAGACGTTCTGTGTATGACTCCCAACGTTTCCGGATAGATGTTACGTATGGTACGGGTGTAGGCACTGCATCTGAACTGTCTGTTAGAGGCTGCCACGTAGTGTGCCTGGCAGCAATCAGTATCACTGTTCCTTTTATGTGAATGGTATTGCGACACACAAATCACTTCACACTAGCCTAAACAACATGAAATTCCAATTTCTCACTAGTATCTCCACATCATAAAATTCCAAATCTACGTAAATGATCAAGATTTTTTTAAGAGGGACAACACGGACATTTAAGTGAGTATCTATTCCCACAGAGAGTTTCTTTCCATTCCCTGGACTTTCTACGTATTCATTAACTGCTTCCTTATTGAACCAGGACAATATGTACAGTTTCACTTTATAACAATCTAAGGTTCTTGTATCATTCTTTCCCTTGTTTCCCTCAATAACATCAAAGAGTTCCCCACGATGTGTTATCATGATCTATTGTCAGCTCTTATGAGATGTTACCTGCTTATGTAATATTTCTAATAGGTGTATTACCTGTGTATTAAGGTGACAGACATACCGTGAAACAAGATTAATTCACGAACGAGGCTGAAGCTGACAGGACGCCTGGAACAGCCGAACAATGCACATGCTTTATTTTAATAAGGCAACACCACATGTGACCTTGTAACAGCAAACCAAGCTACAGTCTGATTTTACTCATAAAGCAGTAAAACTGTACGATAAGTGCCTATTCCTTATCCTTATTCTCATAGACACCACTATGCCTTCTCAGACCCACAACTGGCGAAGAATTAATAGCGGCAGCCACAACTGTAAACAACCAATGTCTGCAGAAATGAGTTAGCAAATAGCACAGTAAGTATTGCCTATCTGACGTTTTTTATACCTTGTATGGAAAACGAGAACTCCACAGTGCGGGGGAGGGCTCCCCTTAATGAACATTCCTGACAGATGTTGGCGTGTGTGACTCGGAACAAGATGTGTGCCAAGATATACAAAGGAACCCTCTCTGCACTGACATTAACATTTGGAATATAGGCCCTGTAGAATAAGTACAAAGGGTATGAATTCTGACATGGTCTGTTTCTGACTTGCCCCAAGGTAATCACAGTACTAACCCCATATGCCAGGGGAAAGGTATGTGGGATGATAACAAAATCTGTGGTAAGATTTAGAGATTCATTTATATTGGCACGATTTGTAGGTACTTACCAACTAGATTAACGGAGGCGAAGCTGCGCCATTCTTGCATTAATTAGTCAAACACTTTCATAAAGAGTTTCCAAAAACAATAAATAATACTTATTGAACGTATACACTCAGATACAACAAAGTATTTTCATCTTTGGAAAACATGCGAAATACTTGGACTAAACGAGGGCTAACAGTGTAAATCATGGGAGTTTTGTGTAATTCTCTTCATTTAACATTTTAGATGTGCATCACGGTTTCACTGTTGTTTATACTGATGGCTCCAAACAGGAGACTTTCCTTGGCTGTTCTGTGGTGTTCCCTGACCATGTTACCCGGATTCGCCTCCCTGCTGAATATACCGTTTTCGCAGCGGAGCTCCACGCGATCCTAAAGGCACTGGAGCTGATGCATCGTGTTCGGGGCAAACGATTCGTCCTCTGCTCCGATTCTCTTAGTACCTTACAATCATTGCAGAATCTCTACCCAACTGAGTAGGTGGTCCAGCTGATGTATGACCAACTGTACTTGCTCCAACGGCGGGGTAAAGTGGTGTCCTTCTGCTGGGTGCTTGGTCATGTAGGAATATGGGGCAATGAACAGGCTGATCGGGCTGCCAAGGAGGCCTGCAGAGAGCAGGATGTGGTCCAGTGTCCTATCCCCTTGCAGTCAGTCATCGCTGCACTCCACAGGAAGTGCATGGAGTTGTGGGAGGACGAATGGCTGGCGGTGACGGCCAATAAACTGCGGTCGGTAAAGTCAACCACTCGGCCGTGGCGTTCCTCCTGCCGGCTGCTCAGGCGGGAAGAGGTGGCCCGCACACGTCTTCGGATCAGGCACTGTCCTCTCACACATAGCTTTTTATTACGGCGGGAGGATCCTCCGTTTTGTGATGCTTGTTGTGTGCACATCTCTGTCCGGCATATTTTAACAGATTGCATTTTATACCGTGATGCAAGGGCAGAAGCACAAGTTTATGGGTTCTGCCTTGTGTTTTAGCTAACGATGAGACGTGTGTGTCTAGGGTTTTTAAGTTTTGTGATGTGTCTGGACTCTGGCCTAAACTTTTAGGCTGGAGGATTTAGTGTATTGCAGAGTGGCTGACTCCTCCCAGTTTTTCCTTGCGGTCAGCCAGCCACTTCCATCTGCTACATTGTTTTAGCTCCCTCTCCCTTTTTCTTCCTGTGTTGTCCATGTTTTACTGCTGACGCCCTGCTTCATCCAACGCTTTGGTGTGGGTGAGCACATATTTTCCAATGATTGTTCCCCGTGTTTTTGGTTCCGTTTTATGTAAATGTTTTGAGTTTTTTTCTTGACATCCGTCTCACTATGATACTGAACGGGCGCTGAAGACCTTGCTGTCGTGCGCCCATAAACCCCTCTACTACTACTACTACTACTGCGTCAGGTCTGTGCCTTTTAGCCGTTCTCCTTGTTGGCTGTCCGTCTTCGTCCCTTCACTGCATGTGTTCCTGTTTCTATGCGTTTGGGCGCTGATGACCACGCTGTTTAGCGCCTGAAAACCTCAAACCACACACAACCACACACCCTTTTTCAGCCTCATAAGCCCCAACACACCACCACATCTAACCATCCTGTATAAACGAGAAGCTTTTACAATATCTATTCTTCTGCACATGTTCACCGTTGTGATATCAAGAACTACTTCAGCCACTTTCCACTTTGCCTTTTCTCTCGCCTTACAGAACACTTGCCTCTTTATGTGAGGATTTGTAACTGCGTCAAGCCTGTGTCTTTTAGCCGTTCTCCTTGTTCGCTGTCCGTCTTCGTGCCTTCTCCGCATGTGTTCCTGTTTCTATGCGTTTGGGCGCTGATGACCACGCTGTTTAGCGCCCGAAAACCTCAACCCACACACACACACACACTATTCGACCGACTCTTGAGCATCCAAGTTGGATTAATAGAAGAGTCTGTGAGACAGAAAGGATCTATTAAAGGGCGGCGTGTTTCGTCAAAGGGGAGAAGTAATGGAGACACTCAGCAAACGGTACAAAAGAGCCGTTGTGCATCGCAGAGACGAGTATTGTTGAAATTTCGGGAGGATGGTTTCGGTTAAGAGTAGGCCAACATGTTACTTCCTCCCACAGAATTATGTCTCGCGAAGTGAATACGATGATAAAATTAGAAAAATTAGAACCCATACGGAGGATTACCGACATTCATTCTTCCCACGCGCCGTTCGAGGGTGGAACAGGAAAAGGGGTGGGGAGGCAAGGAAAACCGTTAGTCTGAAACAGTAACGTGGATTGCGGAATATAGTCATAAATGTAGATTTGCGGATTGTGGCAACTGTTTCTGAATAAAGAAAAGTGTGAGGTCATCCACATGAGTACGAAAAGAAATCCGTCAAACTTCGATTACACGAAAAATCACTGAAATACAAAGACTGTCAGTTCAACTAAATACGTAAGAACTGTAATTACGAGCAACATAACCGGGAACGATCACGTAGATAAAGTTGTGGGGAAGGCAAACTAAAGACTGAAATTTATGAGCCGAACTCTTAGAAGAGTTTGCCCACGAGTAGGCCTACTGCTGTGCGGTGTGGGATCGTTACCAGACAGGACTGAAGGAAGGCATCGGAAATGTCCAAACAAACGCAGCTTGTTTTGAATTATTGCGAAGTACGGCAGAGTATGTCACGAGTATAATACGCTGTGGTGGCAATCATTAAAATAATGGCGTTTTTCGCTGCGGCTATACCTTTAGACGAAATTTCAAACATCAGCTTTGACCTCTGAATGCGAAAATACTTTATTGTGGCCAGCGTACAGAGAGATATATAATATCCTTGATAAAATAAGTTAAATAAGAGCTAGTAAAGAAAGATTTAAAAGTTCAGTTTAATTCTCATGCGCTGTTAGAGAGTGTAACGATAGAGAAGAGAACTGAAGGTGGTTCGAACAACCTTCTGCCCGGCACTGGAATGTGTATTGCAGATTAGCTACGTGGTTGCAGATGTAGATGTGTTTTGTCAGTTTGAAAAATCAGCAAGTTTATTGTGAGGTATGTAGCAAACATATTAACTTCAGAGTAGAAATAAGTGAATAGAATGAGATAGGTCGTCCCCAGCCTTTCCAAGACCATTACCCCGACTGCCAAAGATGCATGTTCCCTCCCTCACGTTGTTGAATGTGCCGTCCCCCTCCATGCTGTTACCTCCCTTTTGCGTTCTCGTGTTATGCGTCAATGGGAAGAGGAGTGGCTGGAAGTCGGTGAAAATAAGCTGCGTCTGGTCAAGGCCACCACATGGCCATGGCGTACGTCCTACCAGTCATGCAGGCGGGATGAGGTTCTCCTCACTCGCCTCCGCATCGGGCACAGTCCCTTAACGCACGGTTTTTTACTCCGGCCGGAGGATCCCCCAATCTGCAGTGCTTGTGGCGTCCAGATTACTGTCCACCACATTTTACTTGACTGTCCTTTATTCTCTGACCAGAGGGCGGTGGTTTCCTTGCCACCGGATTTGCCCTCTATTTTGCAAGACGACGCAACGACTGTGGTTAAGGTCTTACGGTTTTGTGTCCTGTCCAATTTGTTGCCTCGGATTTTAGGGAGAGGATTTTAATGTGCTGCTGGGTGACTGGTTCACCCTGGTTTTAGGTAAGAGGTCCGCCAGTCACGATTACCTACTTGTTTCCCTTCAATTTCTGTTCTCTTTTTCTTGTGTTTCCTTTCCTTTTTTAGTGCGTTTCTTCTCCTCTTGTTTTGCCTCTTTATGTGAGGATTTGTAACTGCGTTAGGTCTGTGTCTTTTAGCCGTTCTCCTTGTTCGCTGTCCGTCTTCGTCCCTTCTCCGCATGCGTTCCTGTTTCTATGCGTTTGGGCGCTGATGACCACGCTGTTTAGCGTCCGAAAACCTCAAACCACCACCACCACTTTATTCTCTGACCAGAGGGTGGTGGTTTCCTTGCCACCGGATTTGCCCTCTATTTTGCAAGACGACGCAACGACTGTGGTTAAGGTCTTACGGTTTTGTGTCCTGTCCAATTTGTTGCCTCGGATTTTAGGGAGAAGATTTTAATGTGCTGCTGGGTGACTGGCTCACCCAGGCTTTAGGTAAGGGGTCCGCCAGTCACGATTACCTACTTGATTCACTTCGATTTCTGTTCTCTTTTCCTTGTGTTTCCTTTCCTCTTTTAGTGCGTTTCTTCTCCTCTTGCTTTGCCTCTGTATGTGAGGATTTGTAACTGCGTCAGGTCTGTGTCTTAGCTGTTCTCCTTGTTCGCTGTCTGTCTTCGTCCCTTCACTGCATGTGTTCCTGTTTCTATGCGTTTGGGCGCTGATGACCACGCTGTTTAGCACCCGAAAACCTCAAACCACACACACACACACACACACACACACACACACACACACACACACACACACACACACACACCCCGAGACATTCCGAGGTAACTGGTACCGTTTATTTCTAACAATCTCTTTTATAAAATGATGAAGCAATTCTCAGTGTATGAAGAGCGCAACATACAACTCCTCCTTGGTAGTGAAGGATAACTTTCCACATTGAAGGTAGATACTTGATACTAAAATTGGTTTCTCTGCTACGCTTGCTCTGTCCACGCCCTCAACATCCATTAAAAATCGACCAAGTTAAAATGGGTGCACTACATGTGAGCCTACTGTTTGTATACCACCTGATTTTTGGACTCCATACTTCTGAACTAAAAGACACTGGAACGCTTCAACCTACCGTTCCTTGGTGCATGACCACTGTCACTAATAATAACACACACACACACAAGATGGTATCTGTGCTTTCGGACACAGGAGATCCCGGGTTCGAGTCCCCGTTGACGTATGTCAACGCCTGTAAGCACCTAAGGGTGTTCGTTTCATTGTAATTTCATTCTAACGAGCTGCATGGTCACTGATGGTCCGAAAGAACAGATACCATCTTAGTATATATATAGTTAAGGCTAACCAGCCACTTGACCATCTTCTTCTTCTGTGCGAATGCACAAACAGTGCCCAAACTCTTACGGGAATCGGCAACGCGCCGCGAGTAATGAGTATAATGGGCGGGGGCACTACGAACGTAGTGCGGGTCAAAACGTCGAGAATGAGGGTTTCGCGGGAGGCGTGAAAGAGATAAATCCCTGCAGCGTGCTATTCTCTGTGTCCTCGGTGGCTCAGATGGATAGAGCGGCCATGTAAGCAGGAGATCAGGGTTCGAGCCACGGTCGGGGCAGCTAAGAGTGTTCATATCATTGCAATTTCATTCTAACGAGCTGCATGGTCCGAAAGAACAGATACCATCTTAGTATATAGATGTATTCTTATCACACAGCAGTCGCTAAATCATATACCATGGAAAAATGCCTGACAAAATCTGCTTCCTACGACCGAATGCATCCCAGTAGTTATCAGAGTATTGCTTTGACGAGCTATGTCGGGAAGACATTGGAACGCATGGTCAACCGTCGCCTGGTTTGGCTGCTCGAGACCAGGCAGCTCCTTAGCCACTCTCAGTGTGGCTTTCGGAGATGTCGTTCAACTACAGACAACTTGACCCTGCTTGAGGCGGCCATCCAGCAGGCCTTCCTACGTAACCAGCATTGTCTAGGTGTATTCTTTGACATTAATAAGGCGTATGTCCGATGGCTCAAACACTTCAAAATATTCAGCGCCTTCAGGGCCCGCACCTTGAGGTCTTTAAGGTGCGGCAACCACGACAACATGGAATCAAAAGTGAGGCCCAGGAACCTCACAGTGTCTCTAAAAGGAAGAACGGTGCCCCTCAGACGCAATTCAGGGGAGGTAAAAGCACGTCGAGAACGATTAAAAAGAACACACACACATTTGTCTGCAGAAAAGGTAAAACCCATCTTCGCAGTCCATGCCTCTAATCGCTTTATCGTAAGCTGCAGCTGCCGACTGGCAGTGACAAGACTGGGGGAAGAACAGAAAACAGCAAAATCGTCCACAAACAAGGAGCACTGGGCAGGACTCCGGATGGTGGACGTGATACTGTTAATGGCGACGGCAAAGAGGGTGACACTTAAAACGCTTCCCTGAGGAACACCATTCCCCTGCACGTACAAATCAGATAGCACATTACCAACCCGATATCGAAAGACGTGCTTTTACCTTCCCTGAATTGCGTCTGAGGGACACCATTCTTCTTTTTAGGGACACTGTGAGGTTCCTGGGCCTCACTTTTGATTCCAAGTTGCCGTGGTTGCCCACCTTAAAGACCTCAAGGGGCGGGCCCTGAAGGCGCTGACTATTTTGAAGTGTCTGAGCCAACGGACCTGGTGAGCAGATCGGGGGCGTCTCCTGCAGTTTTATAGGGCATTTGTCCGGTCGCGTCTTGACTATGGATGCACTGTGTATGGTTCAGCGAGGCCTTCGAATCTGAATATTCTTGACGCAGTACACCATGAGGGTATCAGGCTGGCTCCTGGTGCCTTCCGTACCAGTCCCATCCCCAGCCTGTGTGCTGAGGCAAGGGAACCACCGCTCGCCATCTGGCGGAAACTCCTCATGGTGCGACGGGTGTGTCAATTCCTTGCCTGTCCTCCCTCCCCTGCGTACTCTACTGTTGCCCGACCGCCTATGGAACGTCTCTTTTCCAGTCGTCCAAGGGCAACGAGACCATTTGGGATTCGTGCCAAGCATTTGGTTGAATCCCTTGGTGTGGAGCGTGTGGCACCCCAACTCCAGGGTTTTACCCGCCTGCCTCCCTGGTTGCTCCAGAGGCCCAGCGTCCTTTTAGACTTGTCAGAGTACCGGAGGAGCTGCACTCCTGCGTTTGTTTTTACCTCCTTATTTTACGATATTTTAAACCAGCATCCTGACCATGTACCAGTATTTACGGATGGCTCTAAACAGGGGGACTCTGTAGGTTGTGCTGTTCTTTTCCCTGATCGAGTCGTCAGTTACGTCTTCCTGCAGCGTTTACCATCTTTGATGCCGAATTGTTTGCGATCTTGCGGGCATTGGAGCAGATGAAATGTGTTCCCAGTCTTAAGTTTCTCATCTTTTCTGACTACCTGAGTGCCCTTCAGACCATGCAACACTTGTACCCAGCGGATACGGTCGTCCAGAACATCCATGATGCCCTACTCCACCTGCAACGGCAGGGGAAGGAGGTTTCTTTCTGCTGGGTGCCGGGGCACGTGGGTATTAGGGGAAACGAACTGGCGGATGTGGCTGCCAAAGATGCATGTTCCCTCCCTCATGTTGTTGAATGTGCCGCGCCCCTCCATGCTGTTACCTCCCTTTTGCGTTCTCGTGTTATGCGTCAATGGGAAGAGGAGTGGCTGGCAGTCGGTGAAAATAAGCTGCGTCTGGTCAAGGCCACCATGCGGCCATGGCGTACGTCCTACCAGCCATGCAGGCGGGAAGAGGTTCTCCTCACTCGCCTCCGCATCGGGCACAGTCCCTTAACGCACGGTTTTTTACTCCAGCCGGAGGACCCCCCAATCTGCAGTGCTTGTGGCGTCCAGATAACTGTCCGCCACATTTTACTTGACTGTCCTTTATTCTCTGACCGTAGGGCGGTGGTTTCCTTGCCACTGGATTTGCCCTCTATTTTGCAAGACGACGCAACGACTGTGGTTAAGGTCTTACGGTTTTGTGTCCTGTCTAATTTGTTGCCTCGGATTTTAGGGAGGGGATTTTAATGTGCTGCTGGGTGACTGGCTCACCAATGCTTTAGGTAAGAGGTCCGCCAGTCACGATTACCTACTTGTTTCACTTCGATTTCTGTTCTCTTTTCCTTGTGTTTCCTTTCCTTTTTTAGTACGTTTCTTCTCCTCTTGTTTTGCCTCTGTATGTGAGGATTTGTAACTGCCTCAGGCCTGTACCTTTTAACCGTTCTCCTTGCTCGCTGTCCGTCTTCGTCCCTTCTCCGCATGTGTTCCTGTTTCTGTGTGTTTGGGCGCTGATGACCACGCTGTTTAGCGCCCGAAAACCTCAAACCACACACACACACGCGGCGCTCCGCGTCCCGCAGCGGCAGCCGGCGATGAGTGTTCCGGTCGTTGTGCGTTTGGCGGGGGGAGCGGGGGGGCGGCTGCCAGCTGGACGCACTGCTGGGGCTGCACCTCGAGTCCAGACAGGGGGGACTCGACACTGGTCTGCGGCTCTTCTCTCTCTCGTTCACACACACACACACACACACACACACACACACACACACTCACACACAAACGCGCGCGTGCGCGCACACATTGTTTGGACGTTACATGAACTAAACTGTGGGACTAAAAGTTATGCGGCTGGTTATCGTATTTAAAGATGTTCTGTGTATGACTCCCAACGTTTCCGGATAGATGGTACGGGTGTAGGCACTGCATCTGAACTGTCTGTTAGAGGCTGCCAAGCAGTGGACCTGGCAGCAGTCAACATCACTGTTCCTTTTATCTGAATGGTATTGCGACGCACAAATCACTTCACACAATCCTAAGCAACATGTAATACCAATTTCTCACTAGTATCTCCACATCATAAGATTCCAAATCTTACAAAACCATCAAGAATTTTTTAAGAGGGATCAACATGGACCTTTAAGTGAGTATCTATTCCCATAGAGAGTTTCTTTCCGTTCCCTGGACTGTCTACGTATTCATTAATTTCTTCCCTTTTGACCCACAACAGTATGTAGCACTCTCACTTTATAACAAGCTAAGGTTCTTGTATGACAGGAAGATTTCCAGGAAATGCAGTCAATTACCTGTCACGACATTGCTGCATCAGGAATGCCTCCTCACAGCGCCAAGAGACATAGCCCGGACAATGGCCATGCATTTTGCGGAATCTACTGCCACTATTAACTGTGATCCAGATTTCTGCCACTACCACACTGCCATCGAGAGGGGTAACTTGGACTTCCGGTCTCCAAATTCTGAACCCTACAACTGCCCCTTCACAATGTGGGAACTGGATTTGGCACGCTCTGTGGCTCATGATACTGCTCCAGGTGATGATCAAATCCTGTACAGCATGCTGCAGCACTTGTTGCTGCCATCCAAGGAAGTTCTCCTGAATTGTTTTAATATGATATGGTTATCCCGCACGTTCCCTGACCCTTGGAGGGAGGCGATTTTGATTCCCCTCCTCAAACCGGGGAAGGACCGAATGCATCCCAGTAGTTATCGGAGTATTGCTTTGACGAGCTGTGTCGGGAAGACATTGGAACGCATGGTCAACCGTCGCCTGGTTTGGCTGCTCGAGACCAGGCAGCTCCTTAGCCACTCTCAGTGTGGCTTTCAGAGATGTCGTTCAACTATAGACAACTTGACCCTGCTTGAGGCGGCCATCCAGCAGGCCTTCCTACGTAACCAGCATTGTCTAGGTGTATTCTTTGACATTAACAAGGCGTATGACACTACTTGGCGCCGCCTTATCCTCAATCAACTCCATCAGTGGGGCTTTCGTGGCCATCTCCCTATCTTCATTCGGTCCTTTCTTTCCCGCCGCCTCTTTCGATATCGGGTTGGTAATGTGCTATTTGATTTCTACGTGCAGGAGAATGGTGTTCCTCAGGGAAGCGTTTTAAGTGTCACCCTCTTTGCCGTCGCCATTAACAGTATCACATCCACTGTCCGGAGTCCTGCCCAGTGCTCCTTGTTTGTGGACGATTTTCCTGTTTTCTGTTCTTCCTCCAGTCTTGTCACTGCGAATGGTCTCGTTGCCCTTGGACGACTGGAAAAGAGACGTTCCATAGGCGGTCGGGCAACAGTAGAGTACGCAGGGGAGGGAGGACAGGCAAGGAATTGACACACCCGTCGCACCATGAGGAGTTTCCGCCGGATGGCGAGCGGCGGTTCCCTTGCCTCAGCACACAGGCTGGGGATGGGACTGGTACGGAAGGCACCAGGAGCCAGCCTGATACCCTCATGGTGTACTGCGTCAAGAATATTCAGATTCGAAGGCCTCGCTGAACCATACACAGTGCATCCATAGTCAAGACGCGACCGGACAAATGCCCTATAAAACTGCAGGAGACGCCCCCGATCTGCTCACCAGGTCCGTTGGCTCAGACACTTCAAAATAGTCAGCGCCTTCAGGGCCCGCCCCTTGAGGTCTTTAAGGTGGGCAACCACGGCAACTTGGAATCAAAAGTGAGGCCCAGGAACCTCACAGTGTCCCTAAAAAGAAGAATGGTGTCCCTCAGACGCAATTCAGGGAAGGTAAAAGCACGTCTTTCGATATCGGGTTGGTAATGTGCTATCTGATTTGTACGTGCAGGGGAATGGTGTTCCTCAGGGAAGCGTTTTAAGTGTCACCCTCTTTGCCGTCGCCATTAACAGTATCACGTCCACCATCCGGAGTCCTGCCCAGTGCTCCTTGTTTGTGGACGATTTTGCTGTTTTCTGTTCTTCCTCCAGTCTTGTCACTGCTAGTCGGCAGCTGCAGCTTACGATAAAGCGATTAGAGGCATGGACTGCGAAGATGGGTTTTACCTTTTCTGCAGACAAATGTGTGTGTGTTCTTTTTAATCGTTCTCGACGTGCTTTTACCTCCCCTGAATTGCGTCTGAGGGGCACCGTTCTTCCTTTTAGAGACACTGTGAGGTTCCTGGGCCTCACTTTTGATTCCATGTTGTCGTGGTTGCCGCACCTTAAAGACCTCATGGTGCGGGCCCTGAAGGCGCTGAATATTTTGAAGTGTTTGAGCCATCGGTCCTGGGGAGCAGATCGGGCACGTCTGCTGCAGTTTTATAGGGCTTTCGTCCGGTCGCGTCTTGACTATGGATCCACTGTGTATGGGTCAGCGAGGCCTTCGTATCTGAAGATTCTTGACGCAGTACACCATGAGGGTATCAGGCTGGCCACTGGTGCCTTCTGTACCAGTCCCATCCCCAGCCTGTGTGCTGAGGCAGGGGAACCGCCGCTCGCCATCCGGCGGAAACTCCTCATGGTGTGACGAGTGTGTCAATTCCTTGCCTGTCCTACCTCCCCTGCATACCCTACTGTTGCCCGACCGCCTATGGAGCGTCTCTTTTCCAGTCGTCCAAGGGCAACGAGACCATTTGGGATTCGTGCCAAGCATTTGGTTGAGTCCCTTGGTGTGGAGCGTGTGGCACCCCAACTCCAGGGTTTTACCCGCCTGCCTCCCTGGTTGCTCCAGAGGCCCAGCGTCCTTTTAGACTTGTCAGAGTACCGGAGGAGCTGCACTCCTGCGTTTGTTTTTACCTCCTTATTTTACGATATTTTAAACCAGCATCCTGAGCATGTACCAGTATTTACGGATGGCTCTAAACAGGGGGACTCTGTAGGTTGTGCTGTGGTTTTCCCTGATCGAGTCATTAAATTACGGCTTCCTGCAGCGTTTACCATCTTTGATGCCGAATTGTTTGCGATCTTGCGGGCATTGGAGCAGATGAGATGTGTTCCCAGTCTTAACTTTCTCATCTGTTCTGACTCCCTGAGTGCCCTTCAGACCATGCAACACTTGTACCCAGCGGATACGGTCGTCCAGAACATCCATGATGCCCTACTCCACCTGCAACGGCAGGGGAAGGAGGTTTCTTTCTGCTGGGTGCCGGGGCACGTGGGTATTAGGGGAAACGAACTGGCGGATGTGGCTGCCAAAGATGCATGTTCCCTCCCTCACGTTGTTGAATGTGCCGTCCCCCTCCACGCTGTTACCTCCCTTTTGCGTTCTCGTGTTATGCGTCAATGGGAAGAGGAGTGGCTGGCAGTCGGTGAAAATAAGCTGCGTCTGGTCAAGGCCACCACGCGGCCATGGCGTACATCCTACCAGTCATGCAGGCGGGATGAGGTTCTCCTCACCCGCCTCTGCTGCTGGGTGACTGGTTCACCCAGGCTTTAGGTAAGAGGTCCGCCAGTCACGATTACCTACTTGTTTCACTTCGATTTCTGTTCTCCTTTCCTTGTGTTTCCTTTCCTTTTTTAGTGCGTTTCTTCTCCTCTTGTTTTGCCTCTGTATGTGAGGCCCAGATTGCTTTTAGAACTTACTGCTCACAAGAAGCATTGTTCCCCAGACTATGTTTTTAAAACTAAATTTAATGAGATTTTATGTAGCCACCCAGATTTCATTACTGTTTACACAGCTGGTTCTAAGCAGGGAGATTTTTTAGGTCGTCCTGTCGTATTCCCCGACATTGTCCTCAGGATATGGATTCCAGAGCAGTTTTCAGTTTATTTCGTGGAACTGTTTGCTATCTTGAGAGCAATGGAGCAGACGAGATGGCGACGTGATATCAAATTTACCATCTGCTCTGATTCACAAAGTGCCCTTCTCGCTGTTGGACAGATGTACCCGGCAGATCGGATGGTGCAACAGGTATAAGACGATCTCCTTCTCTTGCAGAGGCAAAACGAGGAAATAATTTTTTGCTGGGTTCCAGGACACATCGGCATCCCCAGAGAAACCAGTCACATTCACTTCACCACACAAGGCGAGAGCGTAAGAGTGCGGCAGTGTCGATGTTGGTGCAGCTCAGCTTCCTGCACCACCTGCTGTCGATACGTGTTGCGAGCATAATGATATGAACAGCATGACGGCATGTGCCAGCACGATGCGCTGCTAGGACTCGTCTCCAGCTGCATCTCGAATCCAGACAGGAGAGACTCGTGACTGGTCTGTGTATCTCTCTCTCCATCCAGGATGCCCTCCTCCAACTACAGCGATTAGGGAAGATGTTGGCTTTCTGCTGGGTTCCGGGGCATGTCGGCATTGCTGGGAATGAAAGGGCAGATCACGCATCCAAGGAGGTGTGTCTCGATCCACAAGTATCTCAGCATGCTATACCCCTGCACGCACTCACCTCACTGTTGAGCTCACGAGTCATTCGTCGGTGGGTGAATGAGTGGCTGGAAGTGACTGACAATAAGCTCTGTATAGTCAAGATCACCCCCCCCCCTCCATCAGCGGGTCAGCACTCATTTACTGAGTACGAGCTTGGCGACCCCAGGGTCCTGAGCTGGGGACTGGTCAGCGCCGCCAGTCTCCTGTCACCATAACCCCCGGACCTGCCACCGCTTTTAATGCAGCATTTTCTGCCATTTTATCTGAGCACCACGACTATGTAGCTGTTTTTACAGATGGGTCGAAACAAGGGGATTCTGTTGGTTGCTCAGTTGATTTTCCATATAGTGTCCTCAAGGTCCAACTGCCTCAGACTTTTACTGTCTTTGATGCAGAATTATCTGCGATCTTGCGG
The DNA here is from genome assembly GCF_021461385.2 of Schistocerca piceifrons. Taxonomy (NCBI): domain Eukaryota; kingdom Metazoa; phylum Arthropoda; class Insecta; order Orthoptera; family Acrididae; genus Schistocerca; species Schistocerca piceifrons. Next base: position 567,252,204 of record NC_060143.1, read on the forward strand.
GCACTGGAGCACATGAGACATTCTTCCTCTCCTAAATTTCTTGTCTGTTCCGATTCACTCAGTGCCCTTCACTCATTGCAACGTTTGTCTCCAGCAGACAAAATTGTCCAGACCATCCAGGATGCCCTCCTCCGACTGCAGTGACTGGGGAAGGTTGTAGCTTTCTGCTGGGTTCCGGGGCATGTCGGCATTGCTGGGAATGAAAGCGCAGATCTCGCAGCCAAGGAGGCGTGTCTCGATCCACAAGTATCTCAGTGTGCTATCCCCATGGACGCACTCACCTCGCTGTTGAGCTCTCGGGTCATGCGTCAGTGGGAGGATGAGTGGCTGGAAGTGACTGACAATAAGCTCCGTATAGTCAAGCCCACAACACGTGTGTGGTGTACTTCCTTTCAGCTCCATCGAAAGGACAAGGTTCTCCTCACTCGGCTTCGAATAGGCCACAGCCCTAAGACACATGGCTTCCTTCTCCGGCGAGAGGACCCTCCAATGTGTGGTGCTTGTGGCGTCCAGGTCACTGTGCGCCACGTTTTATTGGATTGCGTTTTATTTTCTGACCAGCGGGTCGCAGCTGACTTGCCAGCGGACCTGCCATCTCTTTTAGGCAACACTCGGACGAATGTGGCTAAAGTTTTAAAGTTCTGTGCCCTGTCAAATGTTTTTACAAAGATTTTAGGGAGAGGATTTTAATTTGCTCACTGTGTGACAAGCTCGCCCATATTTTATGTAAGTGGCCAGCCAATAACAATTTCCTGTGACAATCTTGTTGCTATGTTTCCCCTTTCCTTAGGTTTTACTTTCTTATGTAACATTTTCCTTCTTTTCCTGCTTTGTTTGAGTGTGTGCTTTAGTTTTATTAGGTCTGTCCACATTCGTTCCTTTTAATGTGTCTCAGGGCGCTGATGACCTCGATGTTGAGCGCCCTTCGAGAGGGTCCATTTGGACTCTCGGTCTCCAAATTCTGAACCCTACAACTGCCCCTTCACAATGTGGGAACTGGATTCGGCGCTGTCTGTGCCTCATGATACTGCGCCAGGTGATCATCAAATCCTGTACAGCATGCTGCAGCACTTGTTGCTGCCATCCAAGGAAGTTCTCTTGAATTGTTGTAATATGATATGGTTATCCGGCACGTTCCCTGACCCTTGGAGGGAGGCGATTTTGATTCACCTCCTCAAACCGGGGAAGGACCGAATGCATCCCAGTAGTTATCGGAGTATTGCTTTGACGAGCTGTGTCGGGAAGACATTGGAACGCATGGTCAACCGTCGCTTGGTTTGGCTGCTCGAGACCAGGCAGCTCCTTAGCCACTCTCAGTGTGGCTTTCGGAGATGTCGTTCAACTATAGACAACTTGACCCTGCTTGAGGCGGCCATCCAGCAGGCCTTCCTACGTAACCAGCTTTGTCTAGGTGTATTCTTTGACATTAATAAGGCGTATGACACTACATGTCGCCGCCTTATCCACAATCAACTCCATCTGTGGGGCTTTCGTGGCCATCTCCCCATCTTCATTCGGTCCTTTCTTTCTCGCCGCCTCTTTCGATATCGGGTTGGTAATGTGCTATCTGATTTGTACGTGTAGGAGAATGGTGTTCCTCAGGAAAGCGTTTTAAGTGTCACCCTCTTTGCCATCGCCAATAACAGTATCACGTCCACTATCCAGAGTCCTGCCCAGTGCTCCTTGTTTGTGGACGATTTTGCTGTTTTCTGTTCTTCCTCCAGTCTTGTCACTGCTAGTCGGCAGCTGCAGCTTACGATAAAGCGATTAGAGGCATGGACTGCGAAGACGGGTTTTACCTTTTCTGCAGACAAATGTGTGTGTGTTCATTTTAATCGTTCTCGACGTGCTTTTACCTCCCCTGAATTCCGTCTGAGGGGCACCATTCTTCCTTTTAGAGACACTGTGAGGTTCTTGGGCCTCACTTTTGATTCCAAGTTGTCGTGGTTGCCGCACCTTAAAGACCTCGAGGGGCGGGCCCTGAAGGCGCTGAATATTTTGAAGTGTCTGAGCCATCGGTCCTGGGGACCAGATCGGGCACGTATGCTGCAGTTTTATAGGGCTTTCGTCCAGTCGCGTCTTGACTATGGATGCTCTGTGTATGGGTCAGCGAGGCCTTCGTATCTGAAGATTCTTGACGCAGTACACCAGGCTGGCTACTGGTGCCTTCCGTACCAGTCCCATCCCCAGCCTGTGTGCTGAGGCAGGGGAACCGCCGCTCGCCATCCGGCGGAAACTCCTCATGGTGCGACGAGTGTGTCAATTCCTTGCCTGTCCTACCTCCCCTGCATACCCTACTGTTGCCCGACCGCCTATGGAACGTCTCTTTTCCAGTCGTCCAAGGGCGACGAGACCATTTGGGATTCGTGCCAAGCATTTGGTTGAGTCCCTTGGTGTGGAGCGTGTGGCACCCCAACTCCAGGGTTTTACCCGCCTGCCTCCCTGGTTGCTCCAGAGGCCCAGCGTCCTTTTAGACTTGTCAGAGTACTGGAGGAGCTGCACTCCTGCGTTTGTTTTTACCTCCTTATTTTACGATATTTTAAACCAGCATGCCTACCCTGTACCAGTATTCACGGATGGCTCTAAACAGGGGGACTCTGTTGGTTGTGCTGTTGTTTTCCCTGATCGAGTCGTCAAGTTACGGCTTCCTGCGGCGTTTACCATCTTTGATGCCGAATTGTTTGCGATCTTGCGGGCATTGGAGTGGATGAGATGTGTTCCCAGTCTTAAGTTTCTCATCTGTTCTGACTCCCTGAGTGCCCTTCAGACCATGCAACACTTGTACCCAGCGGATACGGTCGTCCAGAACATCCATGATGCCCTACTCCACCTGCAACGGCCGGGGCACGTGGGTATTAGGGGAAACGAACTGGCGGATGTGGCTGCCAAAGATGCATGTTCCCTCCCTCACGTTGTTGAATGTGCCGTCCCCCTCCATGCTGTTACCTCCCTTTTGCGTTCTCGTGTTATGCGTCAATGGGAAGAGGAGTGGCTGGCAGTCGGTGAAAATAAGCTGCGTCTGGTTAAGGCCACCACGCGGCCATGGCGTACGTCCTACCAGTCGTGCAGGCGGGATGAGGTTCTCCTCACCCGCCTCCGCATCGGGCACAGTCCCTTAACGCCCGGTTTTTTACTCCGGCGGGAGGACCCCCCAATCTGTAGTGCTTGTGGCGTCCAGATAACTGTCCGCCACATTTTACTTGACTGTCCTTTATTCTCTGACCAGAGGGCGGTGGTTTCCTTGCCACCGGATTTGCCCTCTATTTTGCAAGACGACGTAACGACTGTGGTTAAGGTCTTACGGTTTTGTGTCCTGTCCAATTTGTTGCCTCGGATTTTAGGGAGAGGATTTTAATGTGCTGCTGGGTGACTGGTTCTCCCAGGTTATGGGTAAGAGGTCCGCCAGTCACGATTACCTACTTGTTTCCCTTTAATTTTTGTTCTCTTTTTCTTGTGTTTCCTTTCCTTTTTTAGTGCGTTTCTTCTCCTCTTGTTTTGCCTCTGTATGTGAGGATTTGTAACTGCGTCAGGTCTGTGTCTTTTAGCCGTTCTCCTTGTTCGCTGTCCGTCTTCGTCCCTTCTCCGCATGTGTTCCTGTTTCTATGCGTTTGGGCGCTGATCACCACGCTGTTTAGCGCCCGAAAACCTCAAACCACACACACACACACACACACGAATCTGTCGCTATGCAAAAATCTTTTGTCATGTCTGGGTGTCGCAGTATGTTTGCATTCACCACGGCATTTTTGATAGCGTCAAATGCGCGTTGACATTCTTCTGTCCACACCCAGTGCGCATTTTTACGCAACAGGCTCAATAAATATTCGTTATTCATTAATTGGTTTGGAACAAACCGTCTAAAAAAGGATGCAAGACCTATAAATGCTTTGAGTTGTCTCTTAGTTCTCGGACTAGGAAACCCACGAATTGCGTCAAGTTTTTTGCTGTCAGGTTTGATGCCTTGTGGTGTTATTATGTGACCTAGAAATTTAATCTGATTACGTCCAAATTTGGATTTCTCAAGATTCGCTGTTACTCCCGCTTGCTTAAACCTTTCTAAGACTCTACTCAGTAGTTCTACGTGCTCCTCCTAGGTTGCAGTAGCAATCACAAGATCGTCTACATACACTGTTACCCTTTGCAGCAAATCCGGACCTAAAACCGCGTCGAGGGCTGTTATGAAAACCCCTGCACTTACATTTAAGCCGAAAGGTAGTACCCAAAATTGGTAGCTCCTTCCCCCAAATATAAATGCAGTATATTTCCTCGACTCGGGTGTGAGCAGGATTTGCCAGAATGAACTTTTCATATCAATAGATGTCAAATATTGCACTCCATGGAATTTTTGAATTTGCTCATCTAAGTTTTCCGGATGAGTCCTGACAGGTACAATAATTTCGTTTATGTCTCTCGCATCTAATACTAACCGTACCTGTCCGTCTGCTTTTCCTACCGCCACAAAAGGACTACTATAAGGGGACAGAGACGGTTCTATTATTCCCCACTCGATCAGTTTTCTTATCTCTTTAGCTACTACTTCCTTCTTGGACCAAGGAATGGAGTATGAGGCTCGACAGTAGGTTTTGTGAGGTTTCACCTCGATATTGTACTGATATCCCTTAACAATTCCTGGTCGTTCTGAAAATACATCTCCATAATTAGATAATAACTGTACCAAATCCTGCTGTTGCATTGAATTCAAATTTTCGGACTGTGATACTTTGTTCACAAGTGCGTCCACATTTGCTTTTAATGATCACTTTGTACGTCTGGATAATAGAGATTTTGTCCTATAGAATGATTGTCTAAATGTAGTATCCACTGATTCCTACATTTTATGTTAATAGTATTACAATTAGGCACAGGTACCTCTTCAGATCTGAGCATGGACAATTCTATCCTCCTACCCACGTTCATCAAACTTAATTTTCCCCGAGAAAGGTCGATTATTGCGTCCCTTTCTCTCAAAAAATCTACCCCCAAAATGCAGGCTACCTTTAAACCCTTTACTACCAGGAATGAGCACGCTATGGCTTCTTCCCCTAAATACATCTCTACCCGCACTTGGAGTTTAATTATTTGTCGCTGTGCACTTATGGCTCCAGTGACTTTACAATTATTCACGGGAAAAGTCAGCATACGCTTTTCTTTCCCCAGTACTCTGAATAAGTCCATACTCATGACACTGACAGTAGCACCTGTATCTACGATTGCTTGCATAACAATATTGTTAATTTTGATCTCTATTATCGCTTGTACTTTGTCTTTGTGCTCCTTTATGCACGTGGATGGTTCAGTTATTAATTCATGTCCCATCTGTACCCCTTCATTATACCTAAGGATACAGATTCCCGATGTTTTGTTCTGTGTCGGGCTGCTCTCACTCCAAACCTCAGCCGACGATGGAGAGCGTATCTCGGCTGAATCTAGTTTGTTGGATTATTGCTGGTGGATGGGTGTGGCTGCTCTGTGTCACTGAACTCTACTATGTGTAAGTTGTGTTGCGTCGGCCGCCACGGTTGCGCAATTGGCGCATTTTGTGGTGGCGGTCGGTTATTGTCATATCTTTCACTGTTTTGCCGGTCCGGACTGGGCCTCTGGTTCTGTGGCCAAGTTCGGTTTGCATCATTATAAGTATTAGTGTTCCACGGCCCCCTGGCATTTTTCCATCTACTATTGCTTGGTGGGCCTGTTTCATATCGGTCATCTGACCTCCTTTTCCGGTCATTATTCACCGGCGGACTATTGCCTTTCCGGTCTCTACCTCTATTCCCGTTTTGTACATAATCTTGTCTCCTATTGTTACCTCCGCCCCCCAGGGGCTCAGCATTCATTTGCTGAGTACGGGCTTGGCGACCCCGGGGTCCTGAGCTGGGGACTGGTCAGCGCCGCCAGTCTCCTGTCACCGTAAACCCCGGACATGCTTCAGCGACCACTGCATGGCGCAGCGGTGGAATGTTGTATGCTGCGGGGAATGGTAATCTTGGCTTGACCGCCTGGACTGCGAGGAAGGTAAACCTCTATAAATACCCCTCAATCTTATGGTGTGCTGCGCGCCTATAAGATGCATGGCTATTGGGGTGGAACAGTCGCAAGCGGGCAACCTCTGGGGCACCTGCCGCACCCCAGTTGTATAAGGCTTACTCAGGCACGCGGGGCTCTGTCTGAGCGGACCTTTAGTTCCCTAGCTGCTCGTGGGACCACAATGGACCCTTCGACCTCTACGTTTCCCCCTACCAGTGGATTGGGTGGGCCACTGGTAGGAAAACACACCCAATCGAAAAAGCGACTTCGTGCTGCGAGTCCTCCAGCGCCTGGTGTTACTAGAGATTTATCAGACTGTCGTAACAGAGCACATGCTGATATCCAGCATGTGTTTTTGATTGTCAAACGGAAGGAAGGTAGCTTTGAGAGAGTTTCTCCCTTTTACATCCACAAGGGTCTTGAGGGAATTGCAGGAACACTGAAATCTGTGAAGCGTCTGCGCAATGGGACTCTGTTAGTTGAAACTTCTAGTTCCCGTCAAGCCACTTCTCTTAGGAAAGCAACCTGTCTCGGAGAGTACGCTATCGAGATCGAGCTCCACTCCACTTTGAACTATAGTAAGGGTGTTGTGACATGTAGGGACTTGGTGGATATCCCCAAGGACGAGTTGAAATCTGAGTGGGCTGACGAAGGTATTGTCGACGTGCAGCATATTATGAAACGAGTCGATGGGGACCTAGTCAAATCCGACTCGTTTATTCTCACGTTCAATCGCCCGAGACTCCCAGAGCATGTTAAAGCGGGTTTCTTACGTTTGCCAGTACGGCCATATTTCCCTAATCCAATGCGCTGTTTTAAATGTCTGCGCTTTGGGCATACTACGTTGGGGTGCAATGGGATAGCCACTTGTGGTAAATGTGGTCAGCCTGCCCATGAAGGAGCCGATTGTTCATCGCCTGTGAAGTGCGTGAATTGCTCTGGGAGTTACCCTGTCTGGAGCCGGGTCTGCCCCATCTATCTCGAGGAACGGAAGATACAGGAGATCAAAACATCTAAGCGCATCCCCTATGGTGAGGCCAAGAAGCTCTTTAAGGCCATGCAGCCTCCTGTGTTTACAACATCTTTCGCTTCCACTCTGCAGAAACCGGTACAGTTGGCCACTGTTGCTACACAAACGGAGGTTGCTATTGTCAGCACTAATACCTGCATTTTCCAGTGCACTTGTGCTGGTGCGGTTGTTTTGCAACCTGCAGCTCTCCCCACAACGTCGGACAAGGCCGTGGTTGCTGACATTGGGGTACTTCCTGCACCTCCCCATATGGCACCTTCTGCCCAGGCGAGTAAAGCTCCAACTGTTGACAAGGTTCTGCATTCTAAGCCCCCCAAGACGAAGACGCCAAAGGTGAAGGTTTTGCCACCTGAGGAGACTAGTCACGGTCAGTCCGATGATGATGCCATCGTACTATCTGACATCTCCCTTGGGTCGCCATCGGAGCTGATGGACATTGATGTCGACCAGGGGCGATCTTCTCGCCACAGGAATAAATCTCCGGCCAGTACGTGCTCTCCTCCAAAGCACAGGGGCAGGGTGAAAATTCAGCCACCCTGATCACTGGCTCCCATATTACAGTGGAACCTGAATGGGTTCAGGACGCATGTGGCCGAATTACAACTCCTTCTACGAGAGCGCCCCTTGTGCTTATGTCTCCAAGAGACACATTTCTGGGCCACTGATGCTCCTTCTTTACGGGGCTATACCGTGTATCTAAAAGATGATCTGATGGGGGAAAGGGCAAAGGGTGGTGTTGCGGTTTTTGTCCATGACATGCACCACTCATCTGAGCTCCCTCTCGTTACGGACTTGCAAGCAGTTGCAGTTGACCTTCTTGTGGGGCAGAGGATCACAATCTGTTCCGTTTACTTACCGCCTCAGGACGCCATAGACTCTGAGGCTCTCACAGACCTTATTACCCAACTCCCCCGCCCATTTCTCCTTCTGGGGGACTTCAATGCTCATAATGTCTTATGGGGCTCTACGACTACTTGCCCCAGGGGTCGCATTCTGGAAAGCCTCATGGCATCCGAAGAACCGTGCATCCTCAACTCTGGTGCTCCCACTCATTTCTGTACTGCTTCTGGGTCGTCGTCAGCTATTGACCTTTCCTTTTGCTCTCCAGCACTCGCGGATTCTGCTCTGTGGGAGGTTGCCGCTGACCTCCATTCTAGTGACCACTTCCCCCTTTGGATTCGCCTCCTGGATGAGACTGTGGCATTACCAGTGCCGCCCAGGTGGAACCTCTGCAGAGCTGACTGGACACTTTTCAGCGATTTAGCTGTTTTGGAACACCGTGCCAGCGTCCACGAATGGGTCGACCTTGCTACAGCCGTGATCTCCCATGCTGCTGAATTGTCGATCCCACGGTCCTCAAGTCATCCCAAGAGGCGCCTTGTCCCTTGGTGGACCACTGAGTGCCGCTCAGCCATCCGAGCCCGCCGTGCAGCTCTGCGCCGCTTCAAGTGCCGTCCCTCAGCTGACAATCTTGCGGCCTTTTGGGTGGCAAGGGCCAAGGCGCGGCGAGTGATTAAAGAGAGCAAACGACGGTCATGGCAATCGTTCCTGAACTCCATCTCCCGCTCCACTAGTTCTACAAAAGTGTGGGAAGCCATCAGGAGGATCTCCGGGAAACGCAGCCAACTACCTGTCACGGCATTGTTGCATCAGGGTAGTCTACTCACGGCGCCGAGAGACATTGCCCAGACACTGGCCATGTATTTTGCCGAATCTACTGCCACTATTAACTGTGATCCAGATTTCTGCCGCTACCGCACTGCCATCGAGAGGGATCACTTGGACTTCCGGTCTCCGAATTCTGAACCCTACAACTGCCCCTTCACTATGTGGGAACTGGATTCGGCGCTGTCTGTGGCTCATGATACTTCGCCAGGTGATGATCAAATCCTGTACAGCATGCTGCAGCACTTGTTGCTGCCATCCAAGGAAGTACTCCTGAATTGTTTTAATATGATATGGTCATCCGGCACGTTCCCTGAGTCGTGGAGGGAGGCGATTTTGGTTCCCCTCCTCAAACCAGGTAAGGACCGAATGCATCCCAGTAGTTATCGGAGTATTGCTTTGACGAGCTGTGTCGGGAAGACATTGGAACGCATGGTCAACCGTCGCCTGGTTTGGCTGCTCGAGAGCCGGCAGCTCCTTAGCCACTCTCAGTGTGGCTTTCGGAGATGTCGTTCAACTATAGACAACTTGACACTGCTTGAGGCGGTCATCCAGCAGGCCTTCTTACGTAACCAGCATTGTCTAGGTGTATTCTTTGACATTAATAAGGCGTATGACACTACTTGGCGCCGCCTTATCCTCAATCAACTCCATCAGGGGGCCCCCCAGGGGCTCAGCATTCATTTGCTGAGTACGGGCTTGGCGACCCCGGGGTCCTGAGCTGGGGACTGGTCAGCGCCACCAGTCTCCTGTCACCGTAAACCCCAGACATGCTTCAGCGACCACCGCATGGCGCAGCGGTGGAATGTTGTATGCTGCGGGGAATGGTAATCTTGGCTTGACCGCCTGGATTGCGAGGAAGGTAAACCTCTATAAAAACCCCTCAATCTTATGGTGTGCTGCGCGCCTATAAGATGCATGGCTGTTGGGGTGGAACAGTCGCAAGCGGGCAACCTCTGGGGCACCTGCCGCACCCCAGTTGTATAAGGCTTACTCAGGCACGCGGGGCTCTGTCTGAGCGGACCTTTAGTTCCCTAGCTGCTCGTGGGACCACAATGGACCCTTCGACCTCTACGTTTCCCCCTACCAGTGGATTGGGTGGGCCACTGGTAGGAAAACACACCCAATCGAAAAAGCGACTTCGTGCTGCGAGTCCTCCAGCGCCTGGTGTTACTAGAGATTTATCAGACTGTCGTAACAGAGCACATGCTGATATCCAGAATGTGTTTTTGATTGTCAAACGGAAGGAAGGTAGCTTTGAGAGAGTTTCTCCCTTTTACATCCACAAGGGTCTTGAGGGAATTGCAGGAACACTGAAATCTGTGAAGCGTCTGCGCAATGGGACTCTGTTAGTTGAAACTTCTAGTTCCCGTCAAGTCACTTCTCTTAGGAAAGCAACCTGTCTCGGAGAGTACGCTATCGAGACCGAGCTCCACTCCACTTTGAACTATAGTAAGGGTGTTGTGACATGTAGGGACTTGGTGGATATCCCCAAGGACGAGTTGAAATCTGAGTGGGCTGACGAAGGTATTGTCGACGTGCAGCATATTATGAAACGAGTCGATGGGGACCTAGTCAAATCCGACTCGTTTATTCTCACTTTCAATCGCCCGAGACTCCCAGAGCATGTTAAAGCGGGTTTCTTACGTTTGCCAGTACGGCCATATTTCCCCAACCCAATGCGCTGTTTTAAATGTCAGCGCTTTGGGCATACTACGTTGGGGTGCAATGGGATAGCCACTTGCGGTAAATGTGGTCAGCCTGCCCATGAAGGAGCCGATTGTTCATCGCCTGTGAAGTGCGTGAATTGCTCTGGGAGTCACCCTGTCTGGAGCCAGGTCTGCCCCATCTATCTCGAGGAACGGAAGATACAGGAGATCAAAACATCTAAGCGCATCCCCTATGGTGAGGCCAAGAAGCTCTTTAAGGCCATGCAGCCTCCTGTGTTTACAACATCTTTCGCTTCCACTCTGCAGAAACCGGTACAGTTGGCCACTGTTGCTACACAAACGGAGGTTGCTAGTGTCAGCACTAATACCTGCATTTGCCAGTGCACTTGTGCTGCTGCGGTTGTTTTGCAACCTGCAGCTCTCCCCACAACATCGGACAAGGCCGTGGTTGCTGACATTGGGGTACTTCCTGCACCTCCCCATATGGCACCTTCTGCCCAGGCGAGTAAAGCTCCAACTGTTGACAAGGTTCTGCATTCTAAGCCCCCCAAGACGAAGACGCCAAAGGTGAAGGTTTTGCCACCTGAGGAGACTAGTCACGGTCAGTCCGATGATGATGCCATCGTACTATCTGACATCTCCCTTGGGTCGCCATCGGAGCTGATGGACATTGATGTCGACCGGGGGCGATCTTCTCGCCCCAGGAATAAATCTCCGGCCAGTACGGGCTCTCCTCCAAAGCACAGGGGCAGGGTGAAAATTCAGCCACCCTGATCACTGGCTCCCATATTACAGTGGAACCTGAATGGGTTCAGGACGCATGTGGCCGAATTACAACTCCTTGTACGAGAGCGCCCCTTGTGCTTATGTCTCCAAGAGACACATTTCCGGGCCACTGATGCTCCTTCTTTACGGGGCTATACCGTGTATCGAAAAGATGATCTGATGGGGGAAAGGGCAAAGGGTGGTGTTGCGGTTTTTGTCCATGACATGCACCACTCATCTGAGCTCCCTCTCGTTACGGACTTGCAAGCAGTTGCAGTTGACCTTCTTGTGGGGCAGAGGCTCACAATCTGTTCCGTTTACTTACCGCCTCAGGACGCCATAGACTCTGAGGCTCTCACAGACCTTATTACCCAACTCCCCCGCCCATTTCTCCTTCTGGGGGACTTCAATGCTCATAATGTCTTATGGGGCTCTACGACTACTTGCCCCAGGGGTCGCATTCTGGAAAGCCTCATGGCATCCGAAGAACTGTGCATCCTCAACTCTGGTGCTCCCACTCATATCTGTACTGCTTCTGGGTCGTCGTCAGCTATTGACCTTTCCTTTTGCTCTCCAGCACTCGCGGATTCTGCTCTGTGGGAGGTTGCCGCTGACCTCCATTCTAGTGACCACTTCCCCCTTTGGATTCGCCTCCTGGATGAGACTGTAGCATTACCAGTGCCACCCAGGTGGAACCTCTGCAGAGCTGACTGGACACTTTTCAGCGATTTAGCTGTTTTGGAACACCGTGCCAGCGTCCACGAATGGGTCGACCATATTACAGCCGTGATCTCCCATGCTGCTGAATTGTCGATCCCACGGTCCTCAAGTCATCCCAAGAGGCGCCTTGTCCCTTGGTGGACCACTGAGTGCCGCTCAGCCATCCGAGCCCGCCGTGCAGCTCTGCGCCGCTTCAAGTGCCGTCCCTCAGCTGACAATCTTGCGGCCTTTCGGTTGGCAAGGGCCAAGGCGCGGCGAGTGATTAAAGAGAGCAAACGACGGTCATGGCAATCGTTCTTGAACTCCATCTCCCGCTCCACTAGTTCTACAAATGTGTGGGAAGCCATCAGGAGGATCTCCGGGAAACGCAGCCAACTACCTGTCACAGCATTGCTGCATCAGGGTAGTCTACTCACGGCGCCGAGAGACATTGCCCAGACACTGGCCACGTATTTTGCCGAATCTACTGCCACTATGAACTGTGATCCAGATTTCTGCCGCTACCGCACTGCTATCGAGAGGGATCACTTGGACTTCCGGTCTCCACATTCTGAACCCTACAACTGCCCCTTTACAATGTGGGAACTGGATTCGGCGCTGTCTGTGGCTCATGATACTGCGCCAGGTGCTGATCAAATCCTGTACAGCATGCTGCAGCACTTGTTGCTGCCATCCAAGGAAGTACTCCTGAATTGTTTTAATATGATATGGTCATCCGGCACGTTCCCTGACTCGTGGAGGGAGGCGATTTTGGTTCCCCTCCTCAAACCGGGAAAGGACCGAATGCATCCCAGTAGTTATCGGAGTATTGCTTTGACGAGCTGTGTCGGGAAGACATTGGAACGCATGGTCAACTGTCGCCTGGTTTGGCTGCTCGAGACCAGGCAGCTCCTTAGCCGTTCTCAGTGTGGCTTTCGGAGATGTCGTTCAACTATAGACAACTTGACCCTGCTTGAGGCGGTCATCCAGCAGGCCTTCTTACGTAACCAGCATTGTCTAGGTGTATTCTTTGACATTAATAAGGCGTATGACACTACTTGGCGCCGCCTTATCCTCAATCAACTCCATCAGTGGGGCTTTCGTGGCCATCTCCCCATCTTCATTCGGTCCTTTCTTTCCCGCCGCCTCTTTCGATATCGGGTTGGTAATGTGCTATCTGATTTGTACGTGCAGGAGAATGGTGTTCCTCAGGGAAGCGTGTTAAGTGTCACCCTCTTTGCCGTCGCCATTAACAGTATCACGTCCACAATCCGGAGTCCTGCCCAGTGCTCCTTGTTTGTGGACGATTTTGCTGTTTTCTGTTCTTCCTCCAGTCTTGTCACTGCTAGTCGGCAGCTGCAGCTTACGATAAAGCGATTAGAGGCATGGACTGCGAAGACGGGTTTTACCTTTTCTGCAGACAAATGTGTGTGTGTTCATTTTAATCGTTCTCGACGTGCTTTTACCTCCCCTGAATTGCGTCTGAGGGGCACCATTCTTCCTTTTAGAGACACTGTGAGGTTCCTGGGCCTCACTTTTGATTCCAAGTTGTCGTGGTTGCCGCACCTTAAAGACCTCAAGGTGCGGGCCCTGAAGGCGCTGAATATTTTGAAGTGTTTGAGCCATCGGTCCTGGGGAGCAGATCGGGCGCGTCTGCTGCAGTTTTATAGGGCTTTCGTCCGGTCGCGTCTTGACTATGGATGCACCGTGTATGGGTCAGCGAGGCCTTCGTATCTGAAGATTCTTGACGCAGTACACCATGAGGGTATCAGGCTGGCCACTGGTGCCTTCCGTACCAGTCCCATCCCCAGCCTGTGTGCTGAGGCAGGGGAACCGCCGCTCGCCATCCGGCGGAAACTCCTCATGGTGCGACGGGTGTGTCAATTCCTTGCCTGTCCTACCTCCCCTGCGTACCCTACTGTTGCCCGACCCCCTATGGAACGTCTCTTTTCCAGTCGTCCAAGGGCAACGAGACCATTTGGGATTCGTGCCAAGCATTTGCTTGAGTCCCTTGGTGTGGAGCGTGTGGCACCCCAACTCCAGGGTTTTACCCGCCTGCCTCCCTGGTTGCTCCAGAGGCCCAGCGTCCTTTTAGACTTGTCAGAGTACCGGAGGAGCTGCACTCCTGTGTTTGTTTTTACCTCCTTATTTTACGATATTTTAATCCAGCATCCTGACCATGTACCAGTATTTACGGATGGCTCTAAACAGGGGGACTCTGTAGGTTGTGCTGTGGTTTTCCCTGATCGAGTCATCAAATTACGGCTTCCTGCAGCGTTTACCATCTTTGATGCCGAATTGTTTGCGATCTTGCGGGCATTGGAGCAGATGAGATGTGTTCCCAGTCTTAAGTTTCTCATCTGTTCTGACTCTCTGAGTGCCCTTCAGACCATGCAACACTTGTACCCAGCGGATACGGTCGTCCAGAACATCCATGATGCCCTACTCCACCTGCAACGGCAGGGGAAGGAGGTTTCCTTCTGCTGGGTGCCGGGGCACGTGGGTATTAGGGGAAACGAACTGGCGGATGTGGCTGCCAAAGATGCATGTTCCCTCCCTCACGTTGTTGAATGTGCCGTCCCCCTCCATGCTGTTACCTCCCTTTTGCGTTCTCGTGTTATGCGTCAATGGGAAGAGGAGTGGCTGGCAGTCGGTGAAAATAAGCTGCATCTGGTCAAGGCCACCACGCGGCCATGGCGTACATCCTACCAGTCATGCAGGCGGGATGAGGTTCTCCTCACCCGCCTCCGCATCGGGCACAGTCCCTTAACGCACGGTTTTTTACTCCGGCGGGAGGACCCCCCAATCTGTAGTGTTTGTGGCGACCTGATAACTGTGCGCCACATTTTACTTGACTGTCCTTTATTCTCTGACCAGAGGGCGGTGGTTTCCTTGCCACCGGATTTGCCCTCTATTTTGCAAGACGACGCAACGACTGTGGTTAAGGTCTTACGGTTTTGTGTCCTGTCCAATTTGTTGCCTCGGATTTTAGGGAGAGGATTTTAATGTGCTGCTGGGTGACTGGTTTACCCAGGCTTTAGGTAAGAGGTCCGCCAGTCACGATTACCTACTTGTTTCACTTGGATTTCTGTTCTCTTTTCCTTGTGTTTCCTTTCCTTTTTTAGTGCGTTTCTTCTCCTCTTGTTTTGCCTCTTTATGTGAGGATTTGTAACTGCGTCAAGCCTGTGTCTTTTAGCCGTTCTCCTTGTTCGCTGTCCGTCTTCGTGCCTTCTCCGCATGTGTTCCTGTTTCTATGCGTTTGGGCGCTGATGACCACGCTGTTTAGCGCCCGAAAACCTCAACCCTCACACACACACATCAGTGGGGCTTTCGTGGCCATCTCCCCATCTTCATTCGGTCCTTTCTTTCCCGCCGCGTCTTTCGATATCGGGTTGGTAATGTGCTATCTGATTTGTACGTGCAGGAGAATGGTGTTCCTCAGGACAGCGTTTTAAGTGTCACCCTCTTTGCCGTCGCCATTAACAGTATCACGTCCACTATCCGGAGTCCTGCCCAGTGCTCCTTGTTTGTGGACGATTTTGCTGTTTTCTGTTCTTCCTCCAGTCTTGTCACTGCTAGTCGGCAGCAGCAGCTTACGATAAAGCGATTAGAGGCATGGACTGCGAAGACGGGTTTTACCTTTTCTGCAGACAAATGTGTATGTGTTCATTTTCATCGTTCTCGACGTGCTTTTACCTCCCCTGAATTGCGTCTGAGGGGCACCATTCTTCCTTTTAGGGACACTGTGAGGTTCCTGGGCCTCACTTTTGATTCCAAGTTGTCGTGGTTGCCGCACCTTAAAGACCTCAAGGTGCGGGCCCTGAAGGCGCTGAATATATTGAAGTGTTTGAGCCATCGGTCCTGGGGAGCAGATCGGGCGCGTCTGCTGCAGTTTTATAGGGCTTTCGTCCGGTCACGTCTTGTCTATGGATGCACTGTGTATGGGTCAGCGAGGCCTTCGTATCTGAAGATTCTTGACGCAGTACACCATGAGGGTATCAGGCTGGCCACTGGTGCCTTCCGTACCAGTCCCATCCCCAGCCTGTGTGCTGAGGCAGGGGAACCGCCGCTCGCCATCCGGCGGAAACGCCTCATGGTGCGACGAGTGTGTCAATTCCTTGCCTGTCCTCCCTCCCCTGCATACCCTACTGTTGCCCGACCACCTATGGAACGTCTCTTTTCCAGTCGTCCAAGGGCAACGAGACCATTTGGGATTCGTGCCAAGCATTTGCTTGAGTCCCTTGGTGTGGAGCGTGTGGCACCCCAACTCCAGGGTTTTACCCGCCTGCCTCCCTGGTTGCTCCAGAGGCCCAGCGTCCTTTTAGACATGTCAGAGTACCGGAGAAGCTGCACTCCTGCGTTTGTTTTTACCTTCTTATTTTACGATATTTTAAACCAGTATGCCGACCATGTACCAGTATTTACGGATGGCTCTAAACAGGGGGACTCTGTAGGTTGTGCTGTGGTTTTCCCTGATCGAGTCATCAAATTACGGCTTCCTGCAGCGTTTACCATCTTTGATGCCGAATTGTTTGCGATCTTGCGGGCATTGGAGCAGATGAGATGTGTTCCCAGTCTTAAGTTTCTCATCTGTTCTGACTCTCTGAGTGCCCTTCAGACCATGCAACACTTGTACCCAGCGGATACGGTCGTCCAGAACATCCATGATGCCCTACTCCACCTGCAACGGCAGGGGAAGGAGGTTTCTTTCTGCTGGGTGCCGGGGCACGTGGGTATTAGGGGAAACGAACTGGCGGATGTGGCTGCCAAAGATGCATGTTCCCTCCCTCACGTTGTTGAATGTGCCGTCCCCCTCCATGCTGTTACCTCCCTTTTGCGTTCTCGTGTTATGCGTCAATGGGAAGAGGAGTGGCTGGCAGTCGGTGAAAATAAGCTGCGACTGGTCAAGGCCACCACGCGGCCATGGCGTACATCCTACCAGTCATGCAGGCGGGATGAGGTTCTCCTCACCCGCCTCCGCATCGGGCACAGTCCCTTAACGCACGGTTTTTTACTCCGGCGGGAGGACCCCCCAATCTGTAGTGTTTGTGGCGTCCAGATAACCGTCCGCCACATTTTACTTGACTGTCCTTTATTCTCTGACCAGAGGGCGGTGGTTTCCTTGCCACCGGATTTGCCCTCTATTTTGCAAGACGACGCAACGACTGTGGTTAAGGTCTTACGGTTTTGTGTCCTGTCCAGTTTGTTGCCTCGGATTTTAGGGAAAGGATTTTAATGTGCTGCTGGGTGACTGGTTCACCCAGGTTTTGGGTAAGAGGTCCGCCAGTCACGATTACCTACTTGTTTCCCTTCAATTTCTGTTCTCTTTTCCTTGTGTTTCCTTTCCTTTTTTAGTGCGTTTCTTCTCCTCTTGTTTTGCCTCTGTATGTGGGGATTTGTAACTGCGTCAGGTCTGTGTCTTTTAGCCGTTCTCCTTGTTCGCTGTCCGTCTTCGTCCCTTCTCCGCATGTGTTCCTGTTTCTATGCGTTTGGGCGCTGATGACAACGCTGTTTAGCGCCCGAAAACCTCAAACCACACACACACACACTTGTTACCTCCGCCGTTTCCATTACTTGGTGGAGGCGTGTTATTTCGACCATTTCTGTAACCGTTTCCGTTACTTCTAGCCTGTTCAGAGGCTGCCTTAACATCCTCCTGAATCAGGTCAATTGAGTCCAGAACAGACAAAAAATGTTCCATATCGTTTTCGGGCACGTGTATAAGTTTTTCCTTTACGTGTATCGGCAAGTGTGATTTCAAAAGTCTGATCAAATCCCGGGATGAAATCTGCTCGTCCCAATAACGGGTCTTCTTAATGTACTTCTCAAAATATTTTCGCAAATTGCCTATTCGTGGAGAATACGGCTCTGGATTGTATACCTCCTTCCGTAATCTCTCCTGAATACATGTTGACCAATATTTGGCCAAGAATGCCTTTTCAAATTGCTCATATGTATCGCAACTGTCAGCTGCTTCGGTTGCCCATAATGCAGCATCTCCTTGTATGTAAGACATAACGAACTGTATTTTCTGTGTACGACTCCAAACGCTAGGCAAAATGTTTCTAAATCCCTTGATAAACACTACAGGGTGAACAGATTTCTTCTCCATTGTAAAGATCTGAAACTGTCGGTTTCTAATCAGACCTTCTTCAATCACTACTTTGAAATGACAATTATTTGTTTCGCTTACATTGGTTGCCTGTTCTGTCTCGCAGTCGCAATTTTTTACTGCTGTATTTATATGCCTATCATTGTTGGACCTGGCTGGCGTGACATACAGCTGTGAGTCGTCATGCCGCAAGCTGCTTTCTATTTCGGCAAGACGACGGTTGACATTCCGCTGCCACAGCGGAATGTCATTGTGTACCAGCTTTTTCAGGTTCTGCACTTCCGCATTTGAGCCCACATCTTTGGCTTCAATCGCGGCGTGCACTTTCTCGTCTATTTCTTTTATAACTTCGTTTTCTATTTTGTGCACTTGTTCGGACACTTTGTGCTCAATTACTTGATTTGTGTCAATCTCTAATTGTTCCACCCTGTTGGTCAGTACACTGATTTCCTCTACGATACTGGCGTTAGCCACTTGGATACTATCTACTCTTTCGCTTAGTTCTTTCACCGCTTTGGGTAAGGTTTCATAGTTTTGCTTCATACTAACAATCTCACTTTGCATAGCTTCTAAAGATTGCATTAACTGCAAGTCTCTCTCATGCATGCGTCGATCACGCTCTGCTTGTTTAGCATCACGTTCTCTATCACGCTCTGCTTGTTTAGCATCACGTTCACTATCGCGTTCTGCTTGCATACATGCAAATTCAGCTACCAATCTCTGGTCACGCTCTGCTTGCATACGTACAAATTCACTTTGGAAATTGAGCATGCGCTCGAACATAACTCTTAATGATTGCACTTCTGACACCTCACCACTCTCTGGTCCGTGTCCAGTGCTTGCGGGTGGCACAGTATTTCCGCTATCAACTGAATCACTGGGTAGCAGTGGCAACATTTCTTGCCCTTCTGCCCCCAGATTCTCACATTGTACTTCCTGAACTACGTCACTAACATTACTTTGTGTCCCACTTTCTAACTCGGTATCACTACTTACTGACTGTTGTTCATTATCCATATTGATATCCTTCTGACTACGCAATCTAACCATAGTAAACAAGAGAAATAAAATCTGAATTAAATATCCTAACACTCAGGTTTCACTGACATAATCACACAAGACATGGTCATTTGTTAAAACACACTTATTATATACTACAATGACTAACTACTCAAATGTCCTGTTATTTTAAAACAAAGCACTAACAACAAGCACACCACTAATGATCCGAGAACACTGCAGTGAGGCTACTTTACTACCCACAGGACAACTACACTGTAGCTTTACCTTTTGGTGATCTATCTTGGGTGCAGCTGCCCCCTGGTATTGTGGTAGGTAATTAATTTTTCGAAATAATGAGCTCTCTTCTTCAGCTTGCCTCCGGGTATATAGAGTTCTCATGCAAAAAATCATATACAGGTATTACCACACAATATTGGTTATGCAATACACACAATACATGGAAAAATTATTAAATGTCCTCCAACAAAGTTCGACTATAACAATTCCCTAGATATCTCATGGGCATTTAGTGGCCACTGCATATTCTTGCCCCACGTTGGGCGCCAATTTAACGAAATCGCTGTACTTGCTGTGTAAATTTCGTTAAAGAATTTTATTTGCTTTTAAGTTAATTTTCTTTACCTTACTTTCTTTGCGTGCGAACTTTGTTGTAGAACCTCTCTCTTATTTACGTGTGGTAATAAAAATTTTCAATTTCGAAAGAATTACGTACATTTAAAAATTACGTGAACTCATATTAACTGATTAAGAATATTTGGTTGAAAATTAAATTTTTCACATCATTCGGCCTTGGCACACATTTTCTAAATGCAGTGGATTTTTTGTTAAATATTTTTACTGAATTCTTTCCCGGCGTTAGCTTTTGAACACAAGATTATCACTATTAGCAGAAAATGGTTAATTATTACCAAGCCGACATTTAATTATCACTGATCAAACCTACTTCGCTATACATTTAAGTTATTTGAAAGAACCAAAATTGTTAAATTTCAATGTTAACTATCCGTCTAAGAATGCACAAATGTGTAACTATTTTTTTTAAATCTCAGTCAGTCTCTGGATCGCTGTAGAAGAAGAACATTCTCTTAGTTCACTGTTAATGTTTATCTATCTGTTCCCGATTTACGGGTTTAGTTGATTTTTCCTTTAGCGGAACAATTTTTTAAATGTGCCGCCGCTGCAAATCGATCGGTCGCGGCACAGCCCAGCAACACCGCTAAAAAAATGCTGAAAACTTTTTAAAGAAATATTATAGATGACATGGGCAAGCTAATTTACATTAATAATACACACTTTTGATAAATTCTGATATACTTAGATCAAACAATAACTGAACTCACATTAATTTGTAACGCCTCCTCTAATGGCGGCTAAATCTAGACAGAGACAAAAGAAGTCTACCCATTCACCAAATACATCGATACAGCTTCCTACCACTTTCAGTTCTAAACGAGGAAGACCAAAGAATACATAGTGCATTGTGCTTTTATAGTATTGCTGACTATTAACATTTCTTTGTAATTTCACGACATTATTTCCCGCCCCCTGCGGGTTCGGGGGTTAGAATAGGCCCGCGGTATTCCTGCCTGTCGTAAGAGGCGACTAAAAGGAGTCTCACATGTTTCGGCCTTATGTGATGGTCCCCTCTCGGGTTTGACCTCCATCTTTCTAAATTATTCCGAAGAGCGAGCCACTTGGGGAAGGGCGCCTTACATGGTGCATTGTATCCGTCGTGCAATTAGACCTTTAGCCGTCTTTCTCGCCGTTGCAATGGTGTCCCGCTCGTTTTCGATCTCTTGGGCGATTACCACGCTGCACTCTGCAGTGTTTCTTTTAACTGCGACGACGACCTTGGCCATTTTTGCACCTAAGATCCAGCACGGTAGCCAGTCCGTTGTGGTGGGGCCGCCATGTACCCTCTTGGTTGTAGCCCCCTGACAACACAGGGATCGCTCTACTGATGCCTGCGCCGTTAACTCCCCACGTATGCCAAGGAGTAGATGCCCATCGCCCTGGGGCATCGGGACTCCCGGCAATGGCCATCCTGCCAGGTGGCCTTTGCTGTGGCTGGGTGGCGCCCGTGGGGAGGGCCCTTGGTCGGAGTAGGTGGCATCAGGGCGGATGACCCGCAATGAAGCGTGGTACATCATCTCTCGCTGGCGGCCAGCCGTCAGCAGTCTCTAAGCGTTCCAAAGCTCACTTTAAGGCTAATGTGTATGACTCCAAATCGTTCCCCTCCCTGGCCACACCATGGGAGGTACGAAAGGCTGTGAATGAGAGCGAAAGATACTCGCCCCGGTAACTCGTCTGTACTAGAGCTGACGGGGACTCGTTTGTGTCTGTGAAGCCTCAGTTCTTTGTCGAACATTTAGAGGACAAGTTCGGGGAGGTGGAGGGCTTGTCCAAGATGCGGTCTGGATCGGTGTTGATAAAAACGGCATCCTCTGCCCAGTCACGAGCCTTGCTGGCTTGTACAAAGTTGGGGGATGTGTCTGTTACTATCACCCCACATAACAGCTTAAATATGGTCCAGGGAATTATTTTTCACCGCGATCTCCTTTTACAGTCCGATGACGAGCTGCGCGCCAACTTGGAGCGCCGAGGTGTCCATTTCGTCCGGCGCGTCCACCGGGGTCCGAGGGATCGTCAAGTTGCCACCGGTGCCTTCATCTTGGCCTTCGAGGGTGACACGTTACCTGAGAAGGTCAAGGTGATGGTGTACCGTTGTGATGTCAAGCCGTATATCCCTCCCCCGATGCGGTGCTTCAAGTGTTGGAAGTTCGGCCACATGTCCTCACGCTGTGCTTCCGACCTCGTCTGTCGCGACTGCGGTCGACCTTCCCATCCTGATCATCCCTGTGCGCCGCCTCCAATCTGTGTGAACTGTGGTGCGCACCATCCGCCTTGCTCGCCAGACTGTCCGATTCTGCAGAAGGAGCGGAAGATCATGGAAATAAAGACTCTCGACCGCCTGACATACACTGAGGCGAAGCGGAAATATGATCGGCTTCATCCAGTGCGCATGACAGCTTCTTATGCCGCAACTGTCACTCCTTCTACAATTCCATCCACTCCAGTCAGCTCTCAGAGTTGTCCCCATCTTGAAGCCCGGTGCGGACCCACTGGCGGTGGACAGCTATCGTCCCATTACCCTCACCAACGTTTTGTGCAAATTGCTCGAACGTATGGTGGGGCGGCGTTTGTGTTGGGTCCTTGAGTCGCGCGGTCTCCTCGCTCCATCCCAGGGTGGCTTCCGTCGGGGCTGGTCTGCCACGGACAGTTTGGTGCGGCTGGAATCTGCAGTCCGTACGGCCTTTGCCCGACGTCAGCATCTCGTTGCTGTATTTTTCGACCTGCGGAAGGCGTATGACACCACATGGCGGCATCACATCCTCGCCACGTTGCATGAGTGGGGTCTTCGTGGTTGGCTCCCGGCTTTTCTTCAAACCTTTTTATTGCGCCGCTCTTTCCGGGTGCAAGTCGGTGCCACCTCTAGTTCATCTTATATACAGGAAAATGGGGTCCCGCAGGGCTCAGTGTTGAGCGTCTCCTTATTTATAGTGGCCATTAATGGTCTGGCTGCAGCAGTGGGGTCGTCGGTGTCTCCTTCTTTGTATGCCGACGACTTCTGCATCTCATTTAGCTCCACGACTACGGGAGTCGCTGACCGCAGGCTGCAAGTCGCCGTTCGCAAGGCAGCATCATGGGCTCTGACTGATGGTTTTCAGTTCTCTGCAGCCAAGACTCGAGTTATGCACTTCTGCAGGCGTCGGACGGTCCACCCTCATCCTGAACTTTACCTCGACGGCCACCTGCTTGAAGTGGTGGACACTTGCCGCTTCTTGGGACTCGTGTTTGATGCCCGGCTCACATGGGTTCCTCATGTTACTCGGCTGAAGCAAAAATGCTGGCGGCACCTCAACGCCCTCCGCTGCCTTAGCCACACATCTTGGGGTGCAGATCGCTGCACGCTGCTGCGATTGTACAGAACCCTTGTGCAGTCCCGGCTTGATTATGGGTGCCTGGACTATGGGTCTGCATCACCCTCAGTGTTGAAGTTGTTAGACCCCATACACCACTGTGAGGTTCGGCTTGCAGCTGGCGCTTTTCGTACCAGCCCCGTAGATAGTCTACTGGTGGAGGCAGGGGTTCCCCCGCTGCGGATTCGCCGCCATCGACTGCTCGCCGACTATGCTGTCCACGTGCATTGCTCGCCAGACCATCCCAATCGTCGCCTGCTTTTCCCTGCCATGGTCCTCCATCTGCCCGAACGGCGACCAAGGTCTGGGCTTTCCGTAGCTGTCCGTGTCCAGTCCCTGCTGTCAGAACTGGGGTCATTCCCTCTTCTGCCTCCCTTCCGGGTCCGTACACCTACGCCTCCCTGGTGTTTGTCCCGGCCGTCCGTCCGTCTTGATTTGGCACAGGGACCTAAGGACTCGGTTCCGCCTGTGGCCCTCCGTCGCCGTTTTCTTGCGCTCCTCGAATCATTTCCGGGCTGTGAGCCTGTCTACACTGATGGTTCCCTGGTTGATGGTCGCACTGCCTACGCTTTTGCTCACGCTGCCCATGTTGAGCAACGCTCCTTGTCGGCTGGCTGCAGTATTTTTACTGCAGAGCTGGTGGCCATCTTGCACGCTCTTGAGCATATGCGTTTTTGCTAAGGTAGGTCCATCGTCATCTGCAGTGACTCCCTGAGCAGCCTTCAGGCCATCGACCGCTGCTATCCCTCTTCTCCTCTGGTGTCCTCTATTCAGGAGTCTGTTTCCGCCATTGCCCGTTCTGGACGTTCGGTGGTCTTGGTTTGGACGCCAGGTCATGTTGGCATCCCGGGGACGAATGTGTTGACAGGCTGGCCAAAGGGGTGCTCGATGCCCCAGCTTTGGAGATCGGCCTCACGGCTCCTGATCCGCAGCTGGTGTTGCGCCGTAAGGTGCTTGGGATGTGGTCTGCTGAGTGGCGAGGCTTGACAATGCCTAATAAACTGCGGGCTGTCAAGGAGACGACCGATGTGTGGCGCTCCTCCCTGCGGTCTTCTCGCAGGGACTCTGTTATCCTGTGTCGGCTCCGCATCGGCCATACATACCTGACGCACGGCCATCTTTTGCGTCAGGAGGATCCCCCCCTGTGTCGGTGTGGGTCCCGGCTGACGGTCGCCCACATTTTATTGGAGTGTCCCCGACTGCGCACCCTTCGGCAGTCTTTTAATTTCCCGGGCACCTTGCCTTTGATTTTATGCGACGATGCCTCCATGGCTGACAATGTTTTACATTTTATCCGTGCTAGTCCTTTTTATGGCTCCATTTAGGGGGGTCCTGCACTTTTCCGTTTCTGTGTCTTTTGTCCTCGCGTCTCTCCATATTTGTTGCTGTTTTGGTGTCTCATCGGATGGTTGACTCTTTCCCTTTTTTGTTGTCGTGGTCAGTCAACCAGTCTCCGGCCATCTTCTTTTCTTCTATTTCTTTCTGTCTGGTGTTCGTCTGTACTCTTCTTTTCTGTAGTGTTCGTTGCCTAATTTGTGTTCTTTAGCACCTGGGGGGGGGGGGGGCAGTCTCCTTCCCCTTGGGGTTTTATCTGCTCTGCGACTTTGTCTCGCTTGTTTTTGGAATGGGGGACTGATGACCTTAGCTGTTTAGTCCCCCTTAAACATCCCAACAACCACCACCACCATTATTTCCCTCTGGCTGAATTTATCTCTGATATCTCAGATATTGACACATTTCGCAAATTACATATTTAATATAGAAATATTACCATCCTAAATACAGAGAGAATACTACTACAAAAAATATTACAATAATAACAAATGTCTTTTACACAAAATTCAATAATATTTTTTGTGAAATAATTACAGTATATACAAATTGCTCAGAGTGGCGTATATGGTACAAATAAATTTCAGTTTGTTAATGTGTGAGTTTGCCAGGGAACGTTACATGTCTCTAACGCACTCTACTGCGTACATACGTACGGTATGGCCTCATGTAGCGTCCTCAGCGTCGAAAAATCGGTGGTATTTTATTTTTAGTTTTATCTCCCTGTTTTGATGTGCTGTGTCAATCTTGCAATTTGAACAATACCCATTCTCTCACAATTCGGCTCTGATTTGAACTTTTGGGAACGGGCGCTGATAACCTCGCTGTTGTGCGCCCTAAAACACTAATAATAATAATAATCATCATCATCGAAAAATCGGTAAATATGAAGGTTGGGAGACGAGACAGTTTGGTGTGTGTCACTCCCTTCCGACTTTGTGACGCAATGAACCGTCTAGGCACTGAATTCCGTAACGACATACACAGCATAGCGACCCATAACTACCGGTGCCTTCAGTAAACGTTAGGGCTCTCATCGTCGACCCACGGTTGCGGGCTGTGGACATCATTCAACGATCAAACTTCTTCAACACCTACTTGGCTTCTCGTATCCCTCACCGAGCCCAGGTCTTACCCATGCCAGTCACTACTGCACGACGTTTGCCAGCAGACTTCAGATTTTTGTCAGTACTGGCATGTCATTCAAGGTCAATTACGGATCCTTCACCCTCACCTCCAATCGATAGGAACCTACACTCGTTTATGTCTATGAGAGGGTGGTGGCCCTCTTCCTGAACACATGAATGAAGCTGTGGAGGACTTGCCAATAAAGCTTGACGGACCTCCTCCTGGAATCGTTCAAGCCACCTTCTCTCGCACCGTAGTTGACGATCCGAATCATTCCCCTGTCTTTATAGCATATAAGCCATTTTTATGTAGAATTTAGCTATGTTCACCTCGCCATACCGACGAAGCTTCTCATATGTCGAGTCAGGACATTTGTTGTGTCCACCAAAGGGTTCGACCCCAAAAAGTCAAAGAGTCAAAGCACCCACATGTCTGATGGTAGGTCGTGTGGCAAACGATTAGCTCGAGCCAGATGTATACTGATGTTCAGTACACGCGGTATGTAACAGTCAACTGCAAACAGGAGACACAACCAAGACTTCAACAGATCAACATGGTAGACTCACCCAATTGCACTACCTGCTGAACTCCAGACAGGGATAGTGGGGAGAGGCGGGCAGCAAATGGCACGTGGTGTGACAAATTGTGGCCTACTTTCTTTGAGTAACGCCGGCACATACTGATACAAAAGCCCTCATTTCTCAGGAAGATACCTACTACCCTCGTCGAAAGACAACGCAGTTGCGTGGATCAGAAGACACGAGGTTCGTTACCTATTTTGCAATGATACAAAGACGTGTTGGACTTCAGGAATTACTTGCAAGAAAGACATACCAAAATTGTTTGCATTCAGAAGTATCAGCAGTTGTTTGCAAATTACATAGGCAGCTGGAACCTCGCAGGTAGGAGATGACACCCAGCCACCAACTGAAGACTCCAAACATGCAGAACCACTCTCTGGGGAACTGATGAATGTTTCGGTGAAGATATACGCGACAGGTTCAGCACCGGGTGGGCGACGCGGAAGGGACTGATAACCGCGGCAGCCTTTTTCCCCACCTGTAGAGACTTTCTTTGTTTATTTATTATATTTTCCTTACCATTGTCGGCTTATTTAGCTTTTCGCCTTAAAAAAGTGAGTAAATATATACACAAACAAAAAATAACGATGAAAAACTTTATTTCCCTGTATTTTCAATATGCTTTACCCTTCCTTTGTTCCCAAAGTGAGCCCCTCCAGTTGGGGGTGCTGGAGACACTGTGGCCAGGCCACGACATCCCAGCCCTCCCCACTCTGCCCCACCCCCTAAACCCACAGCGACAGCCAATTAAAAATAACAATAGTAAGAAAGAAGATAAGGAAGATAAAGGTCAGGAAAAAAGTGTTGATCTCCTGGACAGCATAGATATGATTTTTAGGTGGTTTCACACTACACTTAGACGGTTAGGGTTCACATATTCTATTTCGGAGGGTCTATTGCGTCCGCTCCTACTTCTTGTAAGTGAATTTTAGCCATTTCGCTTACTTCGCATCTCGTAGATGTAGCCCCAGTCGCGAGCTTTGTTCAATAAGGAGTGCATAATAATGAGACAAGTCGGTAGGTTTGATTGCTAAGCGTAATAGCCGGCCGAAGTGGCCGTGCGGTTAAAGGCGCTGCAGTCTGGAACCGCAAGACCGCTACGGTCGCAGGTTCGAATCCTGCCTCGGGCATGGATGTCTGTGGTGTCCTTAGGTTAGTTAGGTTTAATTAGTTCTAAGTTCTAGGGGACTAATGACCTCAGCAGTTGAGTCCCATAGTGCTCAGAGCCATTTGAACCATTTTAAGCGTAATAAGAATCGTCAAACGTTAGGATACCAAGTTATTTTGTTTTATTTCACTAACGGCAACATTAGTAAAATTCTTTCTAGGGCCATTCTTTCTTTAGTATTCATAACAAGATTCCCGGTCGTTAATCATTAGTTCCCGAACACCGCAGAAGTTACAAAAATGCTTTGGGCGACCTTAGAATCAACATGAGATCGCACAACTAACTTTTCCGAAGCAAATTTAAGGCAAGTGTAATGTCTCTTTCCGCTATAGGTTAGATGAGGGTTCTAATAAGTTCCTGAAGTTAAATTTCGTAAAGCTGTCTTTCATAAAACCTCGTAAGAAACAATTACAAATAAGCAATATTATAATTTCAGGTTGTCAAATTAAACTTTAAATTCTGATTGAAAACTAGCGCCAGGCTCCCTAGAAATAATATCAGATGCGTTAGCGTGTGCGAACGCACACGCTACGCCCGAACTCGTACAGGACATGGTAGAATAATCTGCCACGGGTAATGAGTATGATGGGCAAACATCTATTAGGCGCACTGCGAATGTAGTGGTTTGGGCATGTTGGGAGTGTGGGTCTCACGAGGAGCGTGCAATGGATAAGTCCCTGCAGGCGCGCTATCCTCTGCGCCCTCAAATGGTTCAGATGGAGAGAGCGTCTGCCACGTAAGCAGAAGATCCCCGATTCGAGTCCCAGTCGGGGCACACATTTTCAACATGTTTCCAGTGAAGTATATCAACGCATGTTTGCAGCTAGGGTGTCCCTTTAATTATAATATAATAAATTGTATCACTGATAATAGTCACTTTATGATAAAATAAATCTTGTGATTTGATGCTAACTAGTTTCGATAGTACTTTTAAATAAGTTCTTCTGCTCCGGCTTCGTCGTATTTCCTGTGGAAATAAAAAGTTTAAATGCGCCGCGTAATGACGGCCAACTTTCTCAGTCGAAGATGATCGCAGCTAGCTCTGCAGCAGCTGCAAAAAAATGCTACACAAACTTTTGCGTTATAACAAATGTGCTGTGGGTTCCTTAAATGATTACGCTGCAGATTAGCTTATTATATTTACGTAGCTCTTTTACACATCAATTATGTTCTAGTAATTAAACGATAGCAAGACAAAAGCTTTCGCAATACAATCGTATCTTCTGCACTCAAACAATAGCCAATACACAAGAAAACATCAGAAGAGAACAAAGTTCATTGTCTTCCAGACCTTTTATAATATAACAGAGATTATAGTGTTCAGTTCTTTAGTTTACACATATGATCTTATATCACGGAGAATAATGTCTTTTTTTCTATTATCAGAATCGATAAATTGTCTTTAAAGTTATTTCGTCACTTTGTCCGTGTCACAATTAGGCATGAAAGTTCACACAACATTACGCGTGTATAGTTCTTTTGTCGTTATTTATACTGTTCACGTCAAATATATGGAAAGGGACACCATACAAGGCGCCTGAGACCGCGCGGTTACCCCGCGCGTGGTGTCTGAAGTATTGATGAGCGTTGCTACTGTGGTGTGGCAACGCGATCTTTTGACAGTGCTATAGTGCCCGTAGGGTAAAATCTGTTCTATGAAAGCGCCGCTGGTGTAGCGACCAGGGCAACTGGCTGGACGGGAGAGAACCTGTGTTCGATTTCCAAACGCATTTTTCATTTGCGTTCTTTTCTCCACCGAAACTGTTAGGAACAACAGCAAGGTAGGCAGGTAAATTTCCCAAACGACTTGGATTAGTAAAGAATTAAAATTTTAATCGTGTTTGCCTAACCACAGCTCTTTCACATACTCGTTATAAGCCCTCAGTTCCCTTCAAACAACTACATCTATGATACATGTTGTGTAAACATTCGAAGCAAATATATCTGCAACACAAATAACTGATATTGAATGCAATCTTCCCCCAACTATATCGTTCATCCCGACGATTTGACGGAAAACAAGTTTAGTTTGCATTTAAAAATCTTTCCTTTTCGGAAATGGATTTTAATACCTACCACACATACAAACACATCGCCTGAATAATGGGTGCTGATAATGAATCACGCTAAGTATCGATGGTGGATCCGAACGGTTACGCAATTTCCGTTGGGTTTCCAGAAACTAATCGCATTTCTGAAACCTCCAAATGAAGTTCTGCACCGCGCCTCGTTGCAAACCAGCAACGCGTTGTCGGCTGTCTCCGGTCCCTCGTGACGAATTCGCAGTGTTACACGGAACTGTTTTCATACAACACTTAAATATTTGATTCCTCCCTCAGCCAAGCCGTTTAAGAAATTCATTTGCCTGTCTTGTTATTCTTCCATATTCATTACCTTATTAACCATCCTGTTACTATCAAAGTGCATATGACAAAAATACACATAAAAATAAACTGCTAAATGCATCTAACACAGGCCTTCTGCCCGACAGCCAGATTCTTTGGCCGCGAGGCCAGCGGCGCTTTAGTTGAAGAGCCTTCATGTTTTCCGAACGTAACGGACACATCTATATGAAGGTATCCTTTTTCCGACCCCAGTATGAGGACGAAGAACGCACAATTTTCAACTGTGTTTCGAGCCTGTCAGTTTTGAGTCGATTGCTCTTTTGAACGTCCAGTGGATTCAAGATGTTGGTGGACGAAATGGTACTCTGGTGCTCAATTGTTGGTGTAAAGTTGGTCCGAGGTGTATGCTTTGTTGTGAAACCAAATATCAAGACACTTACAACATGTCACCTACCGCTCAATTTGCAGGTAATAACACATTACATGTGTTTTACGTATATGACGTCTGATATTCGTATGTTTATTGTCAGTGTTATTTGTGTGATTGTAAAGTTTCAGTTGTGTTTTTAAAAGATTCTTTGGTATCTGTCTCATGTCGAGGGAGAACGCCGTAACAGACGTCGTCCCCATCTTCGGCGCTTCCACGAAGCTGAAGGTTGACCGCTGTTCCACACCAAGCGAAGGCCATACGCTGCGACAAGATTCTGTCGGCTTGTGTCACGGAACTCTGATTCACATAAGATGAAATGATTTTAACTGTGTACAACAAACATAATAATGGTCGATCAATGATGCAAATGGAAATTGTAATGATGATTGGTTAGTTCTTGTCTTGACGTCATACAACTAACATCGACGTTAACGTAATACTTATGCTGTAGTAAAATGCGTCGGTGGACGTGAGAATTTATTTATTTAACCATCACGAGTTTTCTAAAGTGAATGAATATCTGAAATAATAATTTTAATTTGAATCTGACTGCATGACGACAATATTGATTTTTTTGTGATCAAGTATTATTGAAAATTTTGAAGTTCTTGACGTCTGGAGTGAATCGGCGGTCGATAGTTAAAAGCTACAGTAGCGATAACACCCCAACTACAAATCTTTGTGAAGGCACCGTACTTTTGTGGAACGAGTCACACGTAAAATTACTGAAGTTTTCTCTTCACATCCGAGCTTGCAGAAAGTTAATCTATTTCACGGTAAAAATTTACTTACGGCAACGACGGCGTAGTATGTCAGTGTTGGCAACGACCGGCTGTGAAGTAAATAATTAATGCTTTTCCTAATCTGTGATTGACAGATTCTTGTACGTGCCCTTGTGCGCTCTAAATGGAAATGAAGTCCCATGCTTCTTGACAGAGAGTAGGGGAATGATGCAGGAGACCCGCCCCGCCGTACAAGACAGGTTCCTAAAGGAGGTGGTTTGCCGTTGCCTTCCTCCGACCGCAATGGGGAAGAATGATGACGACGACACAACACCACCCTGTCATCTCGGGGCAGGTGAAAATCCCTGACCTCGCCGGGAATCGATCTCGTGACAAGCGCTCGGGAAGCGGAAACGCTACCGCGAGATCACGAGCTACGCCCGTCCGCTCAGTAAATTAATATTATTATCCTTTTAAAGCGAATATTTCATAGCAAAACGTTTGTGTTAATATGAAAGTCACATACTTCCCAGCATTCAGTGGTCATTGTCAACATCAGCATACTACGCCGCCGCTGCCGTAAATAAAATTTAAGCTATCTGGTAGTTGACTGAAGTAATTCAAATCCGTTGTGGTGCTCCCCTCTGGACGGAAAGTCCGAAACGGCCAGGCTGAGTTATTATATGTAGCTGATTAAGTCTTTCGTCCACTGTGTGTACGTACAATGTTTGCTGATGCTGTATGTTTAAATAACATAAAAAGACACGTGGCACCGCAGTTTTGATATGCAGTTTTCTCAAACTTTAGTGTTGACATTGTGTTGGATGTAGTTCATCACTCACACGACCAAAACTGATTGATTAAATGGGGAATCCATCCATTTCAAGAGTATGTCTCTTTGATCTCGTAATTATATACAGAGTGCGACACAAGTCCGTTATCCGAAAATGCACTACAGTGTTTCGTATCTTTAAAAGTTTATGCAAAGTAATTTGTCCTGCTCAGAATGTACCCAGTGACCTCCATCGTTATTTAGGCATGCAACACATCGTTTAATCACTGATTTACGTATCTTGTCATATGACTGCTCATTATACAAATATGTTTTCAAATTCTTGTTAAATGAAATCCCATAAATGCTATAGCTTTCATGGTTTTGTAGCGAAAACGTTGTCTTTCAGTATCTCCCACATTCAAAAATCAGACTGTATGAGGTCCATTGATCTTGGAGCTCAATCGACATTATTGCACCTGAAAACTGTCATTTAAATATGCACGGACGTGTCATTCATAGCGCGGTGGAGCTCCGCCTTGCTGCCAGGTGAGGTTGTTCATTACAGCTCCAAGCACAGGCGTATTGTCTAATTTAACACGTTAATAACGTCTCTGAACATTTCATGACGTGGTACAGCAATCACGATCGCATCGATAAAGTAACGGCCGTTCTCTGCTTTGCTACTTATACCAGATCAAATCGAACCTCCAGAAACAGTTACTTCCTCAACAATACTTTCAGAAGACAAATACACTCAGTTTTAGTTGTTAAATCTTCCATTTGACTTAAAACTTGCTGCATCAGACCAGATGATTGTTTTGCAAAAGTTAGAGTCACTTTCCCTTCGACGACTCAGAGAATTCAATTCTTCAGTGAAGATCATGTCGTTTACGGCGTATGCTTCCGATGTAATATTTGAACTTCTGTAGTTGCTTAGAATCTATTCTTGCAGATTTCTTGGGTGGTTGAATGAAAGTCATTGCAATGAGCTGCAGATTTTCATCAGTAGTTAGTAATTTTGGGCCCCCAGGGGCTCAGCATTCATTTGCTGAGTGCGGGCTTGGCGACCCCGGGGTCCTGAGGTGGGGACTGGTCAGCGCCGCCAGTCTCCTGTCACCGTAAACCCCCGGAAATGCTTCAGCGACCACCGCATGACGCGGCGGTGGAGTGTTGTGTGCTGCGGGGAATGGTAATCTTGGCTTGACTGCTTGGATTGCGAGGACGGTAAACCTCTATAAAAAATCCTCAATCTGATGGTGTGCTGCGCGCCTATAAGATGCATGGCTGTTGGGGTGGAACAGTCGCAAGCGGGCAACCTCTGGGGCACCTGCCGCACCCCAGTTGTATAAGGTATACCTAGGCACGCGGGGCTCTGTCTAGGTGGACTTCTAGTTCCCTAGCTGCTCGTGGGACCGAGATGGAACCCTCGAACTTTTATTCTTCTCCTGCCAGCAGAAAGGGTGGACCGCTGGTGGGTTCTAACACCCAATCCAACAAGAGGGCTCGTGTAGCCAGTCCTCCTGATTCAGGTAGTGGTAACAGAACGCATGCTGCTTCGCAGAATGTGTTTTTCATAATTAAAAGAAAAGATGGGAGTTTTGAAATAGTTTCGCCATTTTATATACAGAAGGGCTTAGAAGGTATTGCTGGCACATTAAAATCTGTAAAGCGCTTGCGAAATGGCACCTTGTTGGTTGAAACATCTAGCTTCCAGCATGTCCAGAACCTTCAGAAGGCACAATTTCTTGGGGAGTTTGCGATAGAGACTGAATTTCACAACACCTTGAACTACAGCAAGGGTGTTATGACTTGCAGAGATCTCGCTGGCATTCCCCAAGACGAACTGAAGGCTGAATGGTCCCAGGAAGGACCCGGTTGGCTGTCTTTGACCGCCACAGTAACGTACAGGAATGGGTGGATCACATCACACTTGTGGTCCATCATGCTGCTGACCTGTCCATACCAAAGTCTTCTGGCACTCTTAAGCGGCGCCTTGTGCCTTGGTGGACAGAAGAGTGCCGTTCAGCCATCTGGGACAGGCGTGCGGCTCTTCGCCGATTTAAATGCCGCCCAACAGTGGTCAATCTTACCGCCTTTCGAATCGCGAGAGCCAGGGCATGGCGTGTCATTAAAGAGAGCAAGAAAAGGTCATGGCAGGAGTTCCTGGACTCCATCAGCCGTTCCACTTGTTTCACAAGAGTATGGGAAGCCATCCGGAGAACTTCCGAAAACATAGCCGTTTACCGATAGCTGCTGTCCTGAACCAAGGAAGCCTCCAAACAACTCCCAGAGCCATTGCTCAGACGCTGGCAGAGCATTTTGCACAAAGAACAGCCACTGCAAATCAGGATCCAGCGTTTCGTCGCTACCGTGCGACAGTCAAAAGAGCGACCTTGGACTTTCGGTCGAACAGTTCTGAGGCCTACAATTCCCCTTTCTCCATGTGGGAACTTGAATCGGCACTTACTGAGACTTCTGACACTGCACAAGGTTACGACCGCATCCAGTACTCCATGGTTCGACACCTGCCAGCGGCGTCAAAGGAAATCCTCCTCGAATGAGACCAGACAGCTCCTTAGCCGCTTTCAGTGTGGATTCCGAAAATTTCGGTCCACGGTCGACAACCTGACTCTCCTAGAGGCGGCTATTCAGCAGGCTTTTCTCCGTCAGCATCACTGTATCGGTATCTTCTTTGATATCAGTAAGGCATATGATACTACTTGGAGACACTGTATTCTGGCACAAATGCATCAATGGGGCTTTCGTGGCCGCCTCCCCATTTTCATTCGGTCTTTCCTGTATCAGTGGTTTTTTCGGACCCGCATTGGTAACACACTGTCTCATCGCTTTGAGCAAGAGAACGGTGTCCCCCAGGGCAGTGTTTTAAGCGTTACTCTCTTTGCCATAGCCATCAACAGTATAACGTCTACAGTGAGGAGTCCAGTACAGTGCTCCTTATTTGTGGACGACTTTGCTGTTTCCTGTTCCTCCTCCAGTGTTGCAACCGTGAGCCGCCAGTTGCAGCTAACAGTGTGGCGGTTAGAGGAGTGGGCTGCAAAGACGGGTTTTCGGTTTTCTGCCGATAAGTGTGTTTGTGTTCATTTTAATCGTTCTCGTCATCTTTTTACTTTGCCTGCCTTGCATATGGGGGATACTGTCCTACATTTTAGAGACACAGTGCGGTTTCTGGGCCTAATTCTTGACTCCAGGTTGTCAAGGCTGCCACACCTACGTGACTTGACAGCCAGAACGCTGAAGGCACTGAACATTCTCAAGTGCCTCAGCCACAGGTCTTGGGGCGCGGACAGGGCGCGTCTCCTTCAGTTTTATGGAGCTTTTGTGCGTTCACAACTGGACTATGGCTGCACAGCGAGGCCATCTTATTTGCGGATCCTTGATGCTGTTCACCATGCTGGGATCCGACTGGCTATGGGTGCTTATCGGACCATTCCCGTACCCAGCCTCTGTGCTGAGTCTGGCGAACCGCCACATACCATCCGGCGGCAGCTCCTGCTGGTGCGCCAGGCTTTTAAGTTTCTTGCAGCTCCCAGCTCGCCTGCTCACCGTCTTGTTGCCCATCCACCTCTGGATCGCCTTTTTTCCCACCGTCCCCAGGCTACGTTGCCGTTTGGGATCCGTGTGCAACGTGTACTAGAGTCCCTCGGTGTGGAGTCTTTACAACCCCAAATCCAAGGTTTTAACCGCCTGCCACCCTGGTTACTGAAGAGGCCCAGAGTGATTTTAGATTTATTGCAGTACAAGAGAGATTGCACTCCTGCCACCGTTTTTAATGCAGCATTTTCTGCCATTTTATCTGAGCATCACGACTATCTACCCCCCAGGGGCTCAGCATTCATTTGCTGAGTACGGGCTTGGCGACCCCGGGATCCTGAGCTGGGGACTGGTCAGCACCGCCAGTCTCCTGTCACCGTAAACCCCGGACATGCTTCAGCGACCACCGCATGGCGCAGCGGTGGAATGTTGTGTGCTGCGGGGAATGGTAATCATGGCTTGACCGCCTGGATTGCGAGGAAGGTAAACCTCTATAAAAACCCCTCAATCTTACGGTGTGCTGCGCGCCTATAAGATGCATGGCTGTTGGGGTGGAACAGTCGCAAGGGGGCAACCTCTGGGGCACCTGCCGCACCCCAGTTGTATAAGGCTTACTCAGGCACGCGGGGCTCTGTCTGAGCGGACCTTTAGTTCCCTAGCTGCTCGTGGGACCACAATGGACCCTTCGACCTCTACGTTTCCCCCTACCAGTGGATTGGGTGGGCCACTGGTAGGAAAACACACCCAATCGAAAAAGCGATTTCGTGCTGGGAGTCCTCCAGCGCCTGTTGTTACTAGAGATTTATCAGACTGTCGTAACAGAGCACATGCTGATAATCAGAATGTGTTTTTGATTGTCAAACGGAGGGAAGGTAGCTTTGAGAGAGTTTCTCCCTTTTACATCCACAAGGGTCTTGAGGGAATTGCAGGAACACTGAAATCTGTGAAGCGTCTGCGCAATGGGACTCTGTTAGTTGAAACTTCTAGTTCCCGTCAAGTCACTTCTCTTAGGAAAGCAACCTGTCTCGGAGAGTACGCTATCGAGACCGAGCTCCACTCCACTTTGAACTATAGTAAGGGTGTTGTGACATGTAGGGACTTGGTGGATATCCCTAAGGACGAGTTGAAATCTGAGTGGGCTGATGAAGGTATTGTCGACGTGCAGCATATTATGAAACGAGTCGATGGGGACCTAGTCAAATCTGACTCGTTTATTCTCACGTTCAATCGCCCGAGACTCCCAGAGCATGTTAAAGTGGGTTTCTTACGTTTGCCAGTACGGCCAATCCAATGCGCTGTTTTAAATGTCAGCGCTTTGGGCATACTACGTTGGGGTGCAATGGGATAGCCACTTGTGGTAAATGTGGTCAGCCTGCCCATGAAGGAGCCGATTGTTCATCGCCTGTGAAGTGTGTGAATTGATCTGGGAGTCACCCTGTCTGGAGCCGGGTCTGCCCCATCTATCTCGAGGAACGGAAGATACAGGAGATCAAAACATCTAAGCGCATCCCCTATGGTGAGGCCAAGAAGCTCTTTAAGGCCATGCAGCCTCCTGTGTTTACAACATCTTTCGCTTCCACTCTGCAGAAACCGGTACAGTTTGCCACTGTTGCTACACAAACGGAGGTTGCTAGTGTCAGCACTAATATCTGCATTTGCCAGCGCACTTGTGCTGCTGCGGTTGTTTTGCAACCTGCAGCTCTCCCCACAACGTCGGACAAGGCCGTGGTTGCTGACATTGGGGTACTTTCTGCACCTCCCCATATGGCACCTTCTGCCCAGGCGAGTAAAGCTCCAACTGTTGACAAGGTTCTGCATTCTAAGCCCCCCAAGACGAAGACGCCGAAGGTGAAGGTTTTGCCAACTGAGGAGACAAGTCAGGGTCAGTCCGATGACGATGCCATCGTACTATCTGACATCTCCCTTGGGTCGCCATCAGAGCTGATGGACATTGATGTCAACCGGGGGCGATCTTCTCGCCACAGGAATAAATCTCCGGCCAGTATGGGCTCTCCTCCAAAGCACAGGGGCAGGGTGAAAATTCAGCCACCCTGATCACTGACTCCCATATTACAGTGGAACCTGAATGGGTTCAGGACGCATGTGGACGAATTACAACTCCTTGTACGAGAGCGCCCCTTGTGCTTATGTCTCCAAGAGACACATTTTCGGGCCACTGATGCTCCTTCTTTATGGGGCTATACCGTGTATCGAAAAGATGATCTGATGGGGGAAAGGGCAAAGGGTGGTGTTGCGCCTTTTGTCCATGTCATGCACCACTCATCTGAGCTCCCTCTCGTTACGGACTTGCAAGCAGTTGCAGTTGACCTTCTTGTGGGGTGGAGGCTCACAATCTGTTCCGTTTACTTGCCGCCTCAGGATGCAATAGACTCTGAGGCTCTAACAGACCTTATTACCCAACTCCCCCGCCCATTTCTCCTTCTGAGAGACTTCAATGCTCATAATGTCTTATGGGGCTCTACGACTACTTGCCCCAGGGGTCGCATTCTGGAAAGCCTCATGGCATCCGAAGAACTGTGCATCCTCAACTCTGGTGCTCCCACTCATTTCTGTACTGCTTCTGGGTCGTCGTCAGCTATTGACCTTTCCTTTTGCTCTCCAGCACTCGCGGATTCTGCTCTGTGGGAGGTTGCTGCTGACCTCCATTCTAGTGACCACTTCCCCCTTTGGATTCGCCTCCTGGATGAGACTGTGGCATTACCAGTGCCGCCCAGGTGGCACCTCTGCAGAGCTGACTGGACACTTTTCAGCAATTTAGCTGTTTTGGAACACCGTGCCAGCGTCCACGAATGCGTCGACCATGTTACAGCCGTGATCTCCCATGCTGCTGAATTGTCGATCACACGGTCCTCAAGTCATCCCAAGAGGCGCCTTGTCCCTTGGTGGACCACTGAGTGCCGCTCAGCCATCCGAGCCCGCCGTGCAGCTCTGCGCCGCTTCAAGTGCCGTCCCTCAGCTGACAATCTTGCGGCCTTTTGGGTGGCAAGGGCCAAGGCGCGGCGAGTGATTAAAGAGAGCAAACGACGGTCATGGCAATCGTTCCTGAACTCCATCTCCCGCTCCACTAGTTCTACAAAAGTGTGGGAAGCCATCAGGAGGATCTCCGGGAAACGCAGCCAACTACCTGTCACGGCATTGCTGCATCAGGGTAGTCTACTCACGGCGCCGAGAGACATTGCCCAGACACTGGCCACGTATTTTGCCGAATCTACTGCCACTATGAACTGTGATCCAGATTTCTGCCGCTACCGCACTGCTATCGAGAGGGATCACTTGGACTTCCGGTCTCCAAATTCTGAACCCTACAACTGCCCCTTCACAATGTGGGAACTGGATTCGGCGCTGTCTGTGGCTCATGATACTGCGCCAGGTGCTGATCAAATCCTGTACAGCATGCTGCAGCACTTGTTGCTGCCATCCAAGGAAGTACTCCTGAATTGTTTTAATATGATATGGTCATCCGGCACATTCCCTGACTCGTGGAGGGAGGCGATTTTGGTTCCCCTCCTCAAACCGGGAAAGGACCGAATGCATCCCAGTAGTTATCGGAGTATTGCTTTGACGAGCTGTGTCGGGAAGACATTGGAACGCATGGTCAACCGTCGCCTGGTTTGGCTGCTCGAGACCAGGCAGCTCCTTAGCCGTTCTCAGTGTGGCTTTCGGAGATGTCGTTCAACTATAGACAACTTGACCCTGCTTGAGGCGGTCATCCAGCAGGCCTTCTTACGTAACCAGCATTGTCTAGGTGTATTCTTTGACATTAATAAGGCGTATGACACTACTTGGCGCCGCCTTATCCTCAATCAACTCCATCAGTGGGGCTTTCGTGGCCATCTCCCCATCTTCATTCGGTCCTTTCTTTCCCGCCACCTCTTTCGATATCGGGTTGGTAATGTGCTATCTGGTTTGTACGTGCAGGAGAATGGTGTTCCTCAGGGAAGCGTTTTAAGTGTCACCCTCTTTGCCGTCGCCATTAACAGTATCACGTCCACAATCCGGAGTCCTGCCCAGTGCTCCTTGTTTGTGGACGATTTTGCTGTTTTCTGTTCTTCCTCCAGTCTTGTCACTGCTAGTCGGCAGCTGCAGCTTACGATAAAGCGATTAGAGGCATGGACTGCAAAGACGGGTTTTACCTTTTCTGCAGCCAAATGTGTGTGTGTCCATTTTAATCGTTCTCGACGTGCTTTTACCTCCCCTGAATTGCGTCTGAGGGGCACCATTCTTCCTTTTAGAGACAGTGTGAGGTTCCTGGGCCTCACTTTTGATTCCAAGTTGTCGTGGTTGCCGCACCTTAAAGACCTCAAGGTGCGGGCCCTGAAGGCGCTGAATATTTTGAAGTGTTTGAGCCATCGATCCTGGGGAGCAGATCGGGCGCGTCTGCTGCAGTTTTATAGGGCTTTCGTCCGGTCGCGTCTTGACTATGGATGCACTGTGTATGGGTCAGCGAGGCCTTCGTATCTGAAGATTCTTGACGCAGTACACCATGAGGGTATCAGGCTGGCCACTGGTGCATTCCGTACCAGTCCCATCCCCAGCCTGTGTGCTGAGGCAGGGGAACCGCCGCTCGCCATCCGGCGGAAACTCCTCATGGTGCGACGGGTGTGTCAATTCCTTGCCTGTCCTCCCTCCCCTGCATACCCTACTGTTGCCCGACCCCCTATGGAACGTCTCTTTTCCAGTCGTCCAAGGGCAACGAGACCATTTGGGATTCGTGCCAAGCATTTGCTTGAGTCCCTTGGTGTGGAGCGTGTGGCACCCCAACTCCAGGGTTTTACCCGCCTGCCTCCCTGGTTGCTCCAGAGGCCCAGCGTCCTTTTAGACTTGTCAGAGTACCGGAGGAGCTGCACTCCTGCGTTTGTTTTTACCTCCTTATTTTACGATATTTTAAACCAGCATCCTGACCATGTACCAGTATTTACGGATGGCTCTAAACAGGGGGACTCTGTAGGTTGTGCTGTGGTTTTCCCTGATCGAGTCATCAAATTACGGCTTCCTGCAGCGTTTACCATCTTTGATGCCGAATTGTTTGCGATCTTGCGGGCATTGGAGCAGATGAGATGTGTTCCCAGTCTTAAGTTTCTCATCTGTTCTGACTCTCTGAGTGCCCTTCAGACCATGCAACACTTGTACCCAGCGGATACGGTAGTCCAGAACATCCATGATGCCCTACTCCACCTGCAACGGCAGGGGAAGGAGGTTTCTTTCTGCTGGGTGCCGGGGCACGTGGGTATTAGGGGAAACGAACTGGCGGATGTGGCTGCCAAAGATGCATGTTCCCTCCCTCACGTTGTTGAATGTGCCGTCCCCCTCCATGCTGTTACCTCCCTTTTGCGTTCTCGTGTTATGCGTCAATGGGAAGAGGAGTGGCTGGCAGTCGGTGAAAATAAGCTGCGTTTGGTCAAGGCCACCACGCGGCCATGGCGTACGTCCAACCAGTCATGCAGGCGGGATGAGGTTCTCCTCACCCGCCTCCGCATCGGGCACAGTCCCTTAACGCACGGTTTTTTACTCCGGCGGGAGGACCCACCAATCTGTAGTGCTTGTGGCGTCCAGATAACTGTCCGCCACATTTTACTTGACTGTCCTTTATTCTCTGACCAGAGGGCGGTGGTTTCCTTGCCACCGGATTTGCCCTCTATTTTGCAAGACGACGCAACGACTGTGGTTAAGGTCTTACGGTTTTGTGTCCTGTCAAATTTGTTGCCTCGGATTTTAGGGAGAGGATTTTAATGTGCTGCTGGGTGACTGGTTCACCCAGGTTTTAGGTAAGAGGTCCGCCAGTCACGATTACCTACTTGTTTCCCTTCAATTTCTGTTCTCTTTTCCTTGTGTTTCCTTTCCTTTTTAGTGCGTTTCTTCTCCTCTTGTTTTGCCTCTGTATGTGAGGATTTGTAACTGCGTCAGGTCTGTGTCTTTTAGCCGTTCTCCTTGTTCGCTGTCCATCTTCGTCTCTTCTCCGCATGTGTTCCTGTTTCTATGCGTTTGGGCGCTGATGACCACGCTGTTTAGCGCCCGAAAACCTCAACCCACACACACACACACTCCCTAGAGGGGAAGCATCTGGGTAGGTGCAGAGCAAAGCGAAGAGCTTGTTCTGTACTTTCAGTAGTATTTCAAAATGGATGTTCGCTGATGATGATGATTAGTGTTTTAGGGCGCACAACAGCGAGGTTATCAGCGCCCGTTCCCAAAAGTTCAATTCAGAGCCGAATCGTGAGAGAAGTGGTATTGTTCAAATTGCAAGATTGGACACAGCACATCAAAACAGGGAGATAAAACTAAAAATAAAAGAGCAGTACAAACAGGGAAAAGGAAGTAACGGTGGCTGAGTGACCACTTAAAAATAATGGGTGACCAAACCACTGGACAGCACATTAAGACTTCAATCCCAATATCTTGGGAAGAAGGCCAGACATCACACAAAAACGTAAAACTCTAGCGACACTCGCCTCATTATTAGTTAAAAGAGAGGGTAGGTCTGGTGGGAAACGGAAATCTTCCCTCAAACCCGCATATAAAACACACTCAGTTAAAATTAAAATATGCCGTATCGACAACTGTCTCCCACATGTCTGACACGTTGGTGGCTCCTCACGACGTAACAGAAAACCATGTGTCAAAGGACAATGTCCTATTCTAAGCCGTGTAAGGGCTACTTCCTCAGCGCGGCGTTGTCGGAAGGAGGTGAGCCACGGTCGGACAGAATCCTTCACCGCTCGCAACTTATTATCCCTCACGTCCAGCCACTGAGCCTCCCACCAACGCATGACCTTCCGAGTCACGAAAGACGTAATGGCCTGCAGGGGGACGGAACAGCGAGCAGGAGGTGTGATGGAGCAAGCCTCCTTGGCAGCCGCATATTCGCAGCATTGTCCCATACCACAGAAGCGTACTCTATAAAGTGCCTAATAAGTGTCATATTTACTATGCAGAACTGTTTGCCATTCTGCAAGCATTAGAGCATATGCGTCGACATCGTGGCACGAAATTCATCATCTGCTCCGATTCCCAAAGTGCTCTACACGCTCTTGAACAGATGTACCCAGCAGATCGGATGGTGCAAGAGGTGCAGGACGCACTCCTGCTCTTGCAACAGCAGGGTAAGGATGTAATTTTCTGCTGGGTTCCAGGGCACATAGGGATTCCTGGAAATGAACTTGCAGATGCGGCTGCCAAGGAGGGTTGCTCCATCCCACCTCCTGCTCGCTGTTCCGTCCCCCTGCAGGCCATTACGTCTTTCGTGACTCGGAAGGTCATGCGTTGGTGGGAGGCTCAGTGGCTGGACGTGAGGGATAATAAGTTGCGAGCGGTGAAGGATTCTGTCCGACCGTGGCTCACCTCCTTCCGACAACGCCGCGCTGAGGAAGTAGCCCTTACACGGCTTAGAATAGGACATTGTCCTTTGACACATGGTTTTCTGTTACGTCGTGAGGAGCCACCAACGTGTCAGACATGTGGGAGACAGTTGTCGATACGGCATATTTTAACTGAGTGTGTTTTAAATGCGGGTTTGAGGGAAGATTTCCGTTTCCCACCAGACCTACCCTCTCTTTTAACTAATAATGAGGCGAGTGTCGCTAGAGTTTTACGTTTTTGTGTGATGTCTGGCCTTCTTCCCAAAATATTGGGATTGAAGTCTTAATGTGCTGTCCAGTGGTTTGGTCACCCATTATTTGTAAGTGGTCACTCAGCCAGCGTTACTTCCTTTTCCCTGTTTGTACTGCTCTTTTATTTTTAGTTTTATCTCCCTGTTTTGATGTGCTGTGTCCAATCTTGCAATTTGAACAATACCACTTCTCTCACGATTCGGCTCTGAATTGAACTTTTGGGAACGGGCGCTGATAACCTCGCTGTTGTGCGCCCTAAAACACTAATCATCATCATCATCATCCGGCGAGAGGACCCTCCAAAGTGTGGTGCTTTTGGCGTCCAGGTCACTGTGCGCCACGTTTTATTGGATTGCGTTTTATTTTCTGACCAGCGGGTCGCGGCTGACTTGCCAGCGGACCTGCCATCTCTTTTAGGCAACACTCGGCCGAATGTGGTTAAAGTTTTAAAGTTTTGTGCCCTGTCAAATGTTTTTACAAAGATTTTAGGGAGAGGATTTTAATTTGCTCACTGTGTGACAAGCTCGCCCATATTTTGTGTAAGTGGCCAGCCAATAACAATTTCCTGTGCCATTCTTGTTGCTATGTTTCCCCTTTCCCTAGGTTTTACTTTCTTATGTAGCATTTTCCTTCTTTTCCTGCTTTGTTTGAGTGTGTGCTTTAGTTTTCTTAGGTCTGTGCACATTCGTTCCTTTTAATATGTGTAAGGGCGCTGATGACCTCGATGTTGAGCGCCCATAAGCCCCAAAACACCACCAGTAATTTTGGGCGGCCATTGCGAGGTATGTCAGGTAGAGAACCTGTCACCTCTAACCTGTGATTTGATTTGTAGATAGCTTGCCTACATGGTGTCTGTATTTGCAGGAAGTTTTCAGTGAAAGATTGTCTTTCATCTTAATTACATCCACCACATCCGTAAAGTAAATTTGCAACGTTGTGCTGAAAATCTTATGTTCGAAAAGTATGGTTTTCACGCTTACAATGAGATGCACAGATGACGCCAAAGCTCAGATTGTCACCCGTTAGTAACAAATTGTCTCTCATATCAGCTCCGAAACAGATTGCACTGTGCACAGGTTTTGCGAGTTTTCAACGTGCGGGATATTACTTGATTACTTTGCTGATGTGTGACCATGGACAGAAATGTGCAGCAGTTAACTGAGTTATGTCGCATACAGTGCTCTTAACAAATTTTGTGCTGTGTAGTTAGAAAACTATTTTAGGTAGTATTTTGCACACAAATACATAATAAAAACTTTAAAGCTTCTCATATTGCGATTTATTTAACATGACAAAAGTTTTAACAAACCGTTAAATATATGGGACGTTACATACAATGCATTCTTATTGTTCATATGTTTTATAGTTTTTAGGATAGATAATGCTTGGTTTTTAAAGCTATTTGTAACGTTGCTGACAG
This sequence comes from Schistocerca piceifrons, assembly GCF_021461385.2. NCBI lineage: Eukaryota > Metazoa > Arthropoda > Insecta > Orthoptera > Acrididae > Schistocerca > Schistocerca piceifrons. The sequence continues at coordinate 567,296,253 of NC_060143.1, forward strand.
TTGATGTGTTATCGAGTTATGTCCCCGTTTATACGCGATGGCAGAGGCTGCCTCAAAACATAACATCCTTTTTTTTTTCTTCAAAATATTTTTGTTCAGTATGTTTCTTCCCTGTTGCATGACAGGCTGCGTCACCTTAACGAAGTCTTTGTTCACTGCATTGCACTACACTGCCTCCTGAAGTCCCCACGAGTGCAGAAAGCAACGGACACTGTATCGCTGAACGAGAGGAATGCGCGGTCCCCACCAGAGAAGTCAGTCGCTGTGACTTCCACCGAGTTGTAAGTCTCCCAGTGTCTTTTACACTGTGGTCATCAGTCAAATAACGGTGAATTTTGGGGACCTCATTGGTCAATCCAACGGCGAGGCATCCAGCCCAGAGAAACACATCAAACCGAGGAATCATAAGTGGGGCTGTACTGGAGATTTGGCGGGGCGACGCTATCAGCCGTCGGAGACACACGAGGTCCGGGGCCGAACGGGAAAACACGGAAAACTGCAGAACTTTATAAATTATAAAGGTCGTAAAACGACCAGACTGTGGTGGGCCGCGCACTGGTGCTCAGCCACCGCTCCACGGACAGCTCGGCAGCGCAGAGCCGCAGTGTGACGTCACGGCAGTGGCGGCGCTCCGCCTCCCGCAGCGGCAGCCGGCGATGTGTGCTCCGGGCGTAGTGGCGGGGGGAGCGGGTGGGGGCGGCTGTCAGCTGGACGCACTGCTGGGGCTGGTCTCCAGCTGCAACTGGAGTCCGGACAGGGGGACTCGTCACTGGTCTGTGTCTCTTCTCTCTCTCGCTCACACGCTCACACACACACACACACACACACACACACACACACACACACACACACATTGTTTGGACGGTACGTGAATTAAACAGTGGGGCTAAAAGTTATGTAACTGGTTATCGTATTTAAAGATGTTCTGTGTATGACTCCCAAAGTTTCTGGATAGATGTTACGTATGGTACGGGTGTAGGCACTGCATCTGAACTGTCTGCTAGAGGCTGCCAAACAGTGGACCTGGCAGCAGTCATTATCACTGTTCCTTTTATGTGAATGGTATCGCGACGCACAAATCACTTCACACAAGCCTAAGCAACATGTCACACTAATTTCTCACTAGTAGCTCCACATAATAAAATTCCAAATCTTCCAAAACCATCAAGAATTTTCTAAGAAGGATCAACATGGACATTTATGTGAGTATCTATTCCCACAGAGAGTTACTTTCCGTTCCCAGGACTGTCTACGTATTCATTAATTTCTTCCTTATTGAACCAGGACAGTACATAGCACTTACACTTTATAACAAACTGAGGTTCTTGTATGACAGGAGGATTTCTGGGAAACACAGCCAACTACCTGTCACAGCATTGCTGCATCAGGGATGTCTCCTCATAGCGCCGAGAGACATTACCCAGACACTGGCCATGCATTTTGCGGAATCTACTGCCACTATTAACTGTGATCCAGATTTCTGCCGCTACCACACTGCCATCGAGAGGGGTAACTTGAACTTCCGGTCTCCAAATTCTGAACCCTACAACTGCCCCTTCACAATGTGGAAACTGGATTTGGCGCTGTCTGTGGCTCATGATACTGCGCCCGGTCATGATCAAATCCTGTACAGCATGCTGCAGCACTTGTTGCTGCCATCCAAGGAAGTTCTCCTGAATTGTTTTAATATGAAATAGTTATCCGGCACGTTCCCTGACTCTTGGAGGGAGGCGATTTTTATTCCCCTCCTCAAACCAGGAAAGGAACGAATGCATCCCAGTAGTTATCGGATTATTGCTTTGACGGGCTGTGTGGCTTTCGGAGATGTCGTTAAACTATAGTCAACTTGACAATGCTTGAGGCGGCCAACCAGCAGGCCTACCTACGTAATGGGCATTGTGTAGGTGAATTCTTTGACATTAATAAGGCGTATGACACTACTTGGCGCCGCCTTATCCTCAGTCAACTCCATCAGTGGGGCTTTCGTGGCCATCTCCCCATCTTCATTAGGTCCTTTCTTTCCCGTCGCCTCTTTCGATATCGGGTTGTTAATGTGCTATCTGATTTGTACGTGCAGGAGAATGGTGTTCCTCAGGGAAGCGTTTTAAGTGTCACCCTCTTTGCCATCGCCATTAACAGTATCACGTCCACTATCCGGAGTCCCGCCCAGTGCTCCTTGTTTGTGGACGAATTTTCTGTTTTCTGTTCTTCCTCCAGTCTTGTCACTGCTAGTCGGCAGCTGCAGCTTATGATAAAGCGATTAGAGGCATGGACTGCGAAGACGGGTTTTACCTTTTCTGCAGACAAAGGTGTGCGTGTGTTCATTTTAATCGTTCTCGACGTGCTTTTGCCTTCCCTTAATTGCGTCTGAGGGACACCATTCTTACTTTTAGATGCACTGCAAGGTTCCTGGGCCTCCCTTTTGATTCCAAGTTGTCGTGGTTGCCGCACCTTAAAGACCTCAATGTGCGTGCCCTGAAGGCACTGAATATTTTGAAGTGTCTGAGTCATCGGTCCTGGGGAGCAGATCGGGCGCGTCTGCTGCAGTTTTATAGGGCTTTCGTCTAGTCGCGTCTTGACTATGGATGCACCGTGTGTGGGTCAGTGAGGCCTGCGTATCTGAAGATTCTTGACGCAGTACACCATGAGGGTATCAGGCTCGCCACTGGTGCCTTCCGTACCAGTCCCATCCCCAGCCTGTGTGCTGAGGCAGGGGAACCGCCGCTCGCCTTCCGGCGGAAACTCCTCATGGTGTGTCAATTCCTTGCCTGGGATTCGTGCCAAGCATTTGCTTGAATCCCTTGGTGTGGAGCGTGTGGCACCCCAACTCCAGGGTTTTACCCGCCTGCCTCCCTGGTTGCTCCAGAGGCCCAGCGTCCTTTTAGACTTGTCAGAGTACCGGAGGAGCTGCACTCCTGCGTTTGTTTTTACCTCCTTATTTTACGATATTTTAAACCAGCATGCCGACCATGTACCAGTATTTACGGATGGCTCTAAACAGGGGGACTCTGTTGGTTGTGCTTTTGTTTTCCCTGATCGAGTTGTCAAGTTACGGCTTCCTGCGGCGTTTACCATCTTTGATGCCGAATTGTTTGCGATCTTGCGGGCATTGGAGCGGATGAGATGTGTTCCCAGTCTTAGGTTTCTCATCTTTTCTGACTCCCTGAGTGCCCTTCAGACCATGCAACACTTGTACCCAGCGGATACGGTCGTCCAGAACATCCATGATGCCCTACTCCACCTGCAACGGCAGGGGAAGGAGGTTTCTTTCTGCTGGGTGCCGGGGCACGTGGGTATTAGGGGAAACGAACTGGCGGATGTGGCTGCCAAAGATGCATGTTCCCTCCCTCACGTTGTTGAATGTGCCGTCCCCCTCCATGCTGTTACCTCCCTTTTGCGTTTTCGTGTTATGCGTCAATGGGAAGAGGAGTGGTTGGCAGTCGGTGAAAATAAGTTGCGTCTGGTCAAGGCCACCACGCGGCCATGGCGTACGTCCTACCAGTCGTGCAGGCGGGATGAGGTTCTCCTCACTCGCCTCCGCATCGGGCACAGTCCCTTAACGCACGGTTTTTTACTCCGGCGGGAGGACCCCCCAATCTGCAGTGCTTGTGGCGTCCAGATTACTGTCCGCCACATTTTACTTGACTGTCCTTCATTCTCAGATCAGAGGGCGGTGGTTTCCTTGCCACCGGATTTGCCCTCTATTTTGCAAGACAACGCAATGACTGTGGTTAGGGTCTTACGGTTTTGTATCCTGTCCAATTTGTTGCCTCGGATTTTAGGGAGACGATTTTAATGTGCTGTTGGGTGACTGGCTCACCCAGGCTTTAGGTAAGAGGTCCGCCAGTTACGATTACCTACTTGTTTCACTTCGACTTCTGTTCTCTTTTCCTTGTGTTTCCTTTCCTTTTTAGTGCGTTTCTTCTCCTCTTGTTTTGCCTCTGTATGTGAGGATTTGTAACTGCGTCAGGTCTGTGTCCTTTAGCCGTTCTCCTTGTTCGCTGTCCGTCTTCGTCCCTTCCCTGCATGTGTTCCTGTTTCTATGCGTTTGGGCACTGATGACCACGCTGTTTAGCGCCCGAAAACCTGAAACCACACACACACACACACACACACACACACACACACACACACACACACACACACACACACACACACACACACACACACACACACACACACGGTCGTCCAGAACATCCACGATGCCCTACTCCACCTGCAACGGCAGGGGAAGGAGGTTTCTTTCTGCTGGGTGCGGGACACGTGGGTATTAGGGGAAACGAACTGGCGGATGTGGCTGCCAAAGATGTATGTTCCCTCCCTCACGTTGTTGAATGTGCCGTCCCCCTCCATGCTGTTACCTCCCTTTTGCGTTTTGGTGTTGTGTGTCAATGGGAAGAGGAGTGGCTGACAGTCGGTGAAAATAAGCTGCGTCTGGTCAAGGCCACCACGCGGCCATGGCGTACGTCCTACCAGTCGTGCAGGCGGGATGAGGTTCTCCTCACTCGCCTCCGCATCGGGCACAGTCCCTTAACGCACGGTTTTTTACTCCGGCGGGAGGACCCGCCAATCTGCAGTGCTTGTGGCGTCCAGATTACTGTCCGCCACGTTTTACTTGACTGTCCTTTATTCCCTGACCAGAGGGTTGTGGTTTCCTTGCCACCGGATTTGCCCTCTATTTTGCAAGACGACGCAACGACTGTGGTTAAGGTCTTACGGTTTTGTGTCCTGTCCAATTTGTTGCCTTGGATTTTAGGGAGAGGATTTTAATGTGCTGCCGGGTGACTGGTTCACCCAGGCTTTAGGTAAGAGGTCCGCCAGTCACGATTACCTACTTGTTTCACTTCGACTTCTGTTCTCTTTTCCTTGTGTTTCCTTTTCTTTTTTAGTGCGTTTCTTCTCCTCTTGTTTTGCCTCTGTATGTGAGGATTTGTAACTGCGTCAGGCCTGTACTTTTTAACAGTTCTCCTTGTTCGCTGTCAGTCTTCGTCCCTTCTCCGCATGTGTTCCTGTTTCTATGCGTTTGGGCGCTGATGACCACGCTGTTTAGTGCCCAAAAACCTCAAACCACACACACACACACACACACACACACACACACACACACACTTATTGCACACACATAAACCACCCACATGATAACTAAAAGAATTTTATGTACGAATGTCACATCACCATTGCATCTGGCTGGCGAGCAAAGGGCCTGTGTTCGATGCATTTAGCCATTTATTTTTACCTGTATTTTTTGCCATATGCACACTGATGGGAACAGGATGGTAAGTAAGGTACTCAGTATGGAAGAATAAAAAGGCAGGCAAATAAATTTCTCAAATGGCTTGGATGAGTAATGAATCAAAATTTTATGTATTGTATGAAAACAGTTCCATGTAATATTGCTGTTAATTCGTCACAAGGGGCCGAAGACAACCAATGGCATGACACTCATTTACAGCAAGGTACGATAGACTGTTATTTGGAGGTTTCAGAACTTAAGAGTTGTTTCTGGAAACCCAGCGAGTATTGTACAACCATTCGGAAGCAACAACAATTCATAGCATGGTTCATTATCAGCTTTGAGCCTCATTATCAGGCAATGTTATTGTATGCATAGTACATGTTAAAATCAGTTTCCAAAATTTTTAGATATAAACCAAGTGTGTTTTCCATCAAATCTTCAGAAGGAATGATGTAGTTGGGCAAAGATTGCATTCATTAGCTGTTCTTGGCGTTGTGAATATATTTGCTTCGAATGTTTACATAACGTGCACCATCCATGTTGTACTTTTAACTAGTATGTGAAAGAGCTGTCATTATGCAACTATGATTAAAATTTCAATTCTCTACTAATTCAAGTTGTTTGAGAAATTTACCTGCCTACCATGCTATTGTTGCTTATTTATTATGTTACTAATCTCCTACTCTTAATAGTTTTGATGGAGGAAAGAATACAAATGAAAAATGCATTAGGAAATCAAACACATTTTCTTTCCTTGTTTCTACAACAGTGGTGCTTTCCTTGAACAGCGTTTACTCGATGGGTACTGTGGTATCGACCAAAGACCACAGTGCCACACTACAGTCAGCAATGCACATTGACACCTCAGACATTAGTAATGCCGTGCGGCAATCTGCAACAACAGATGGGAGAGGCCAAAGAAAACCCGTGCCCTCTCTCAGTACAGCAGCAGCCCCACACAAATGTCAATATAGAGTATAGCATGGAAGTGCTCTGCTTCAGTTCATGAACTCAGCTGAAGCAGCAACATCACCAAGAATGGCTAAAGAGTTATTCAAGTCTCAGATGGAAATGAGCTTTTGTAAATGTTGAACATTGTACTTCAAGAGATCAGTTTGTTAATTAGCGCATCGAGTGATTCTGTAGTAGTCAATGACAGTTGCAAATTATTGAGTGCTTCAGTGAAAATGGACTGTATAAAGTTAAGGAAATCTTTTTATCATTCATGTAGTAAAGGGAATTAATATTTCATATGTTGTAGTTCTGATGAGCAATCCCTCAGACCAATCAAAGAACTTGTAACGTTGTCACAGCAGAGAGACGAATGAATATTTGAACTATCATCTGACAAAATATGTACATGGGGCCACACAGTTATGCTGCATGTGATTTTCAGATGAAAGCCTATTGCATCTCTCCCCATCTTCTCGTAAGTGAATTTTAGCCAACTTGCTTACCTCACGTCTTGTACACATTGCCCCAGTCATGAGCTCTAATGTTTGTTCAATAAACAGTGCATAATAATGTGACAAGTGGGTAGTTTTTATTGCTGTTCCTTCTGTTCTGTTATAATTTCATGTACTGACTCATTCCATGACTATGTAGCCTTGCTCTTCAATTTAGTCCTACAGTGCTTGAAATATGAAATAAATAAACAAACATTTTGTTGTAAAAAGTACCCCTGGGTGTATGATCATACATGTAAAAGATATACCCTTGTAAATAAGATAGGTCTTTTGAAAATAAACACTTTTTAGTCTTATATGTAAGTTAAAATCCAACCCAAGTTTCTATTTTCATTCACGTTGAAGATATAGTCTTATGAAACTGTATTCACACCCTTGTTTTTTTTGTACGTGCGGAGGGGGCCTCAACTATGACTCATTAGATTAAAACTGCTCATTGACGTCTTCTTCGTGTAACATTAAAAATGAAGAAAGTTACATGCTTTCCTTAGTCTTCAGGTAGCAGCTCATGTTAGTTCGTTTAGGTCAGGCTTTTGACTATTCAATTATATTTGCGAGATTATATTTGCAACAACTTACTATGATATGGAACGTGTCAAATTGTTCACAAATAAGATACATTTTATCTGTGAACACAAACCACGTGCACAACATACCCACCAATGACACACAATATGAAAAAAACTTAAGAGCAGACCACCCACTAATGTTAATCTCAGGAAATTGGTGCATAACTGGAGCATGCTTTTTGTTTTGTTCAGTGACACTACCTCCCAGACATGTAACACAAATTGTAAGCAACTACGTCAGACAGAGATTCCGAAATCAGATACTGGATTGTAAGGCGTACCCAGGAGCAGGTATAGACTCAGATCAAAATATAGTGGTGATGAAGAGTAGGCTGAAGTTCAAGACATTAGTCAGGAAGAATCAATACGCAAAGAAGTGGGATACGGAAGTACTAAAGAATGGCGAGATATGTTTGAAGTTCTCTAACGCTATAGATACAGCAATAAGGAATAGCGCAGTAGGCAGTACAGTTGAAGAGGAATGGACACCTCTAAAAAGGGCCATCACAGATGTTGTGAAGGAAAACATAGGTACAAAGAAGGTAGCTGCGAAGAAACCATGGGTAACAGAAGAAATACTTCAGTTGATTGATGAAAGGAGGAAGTACAAACATGTTCCGGGAAAATCAGGAATACAGAAATACAAGTCGATGAGGAATGAAATAAATAGGAAGTGCAGGGAACCTAAGACGAAATGGCTGCAGGAAAAATATGAAGACATCGAAAAAGATATGATTGTCGGAAGGACAGACTGAGCATACAGGAAAGTCAGAACAACCTTTGGTGACATTAAAAGCAACGGTGGTAACATTAAGAGTGCAACGGGCCAGGAGTCGATTTAGAAGAGATAGGGGATCCAGTATTAGAATCGGAATTTAAAAGAGCTTTGGAGGACTTACGGTCAAATAAGGCAGAAGGGATAGATAACATTCCATCAGAATTTCTAAAATCATTGGGGGAAGTGGCAACAAAACGACTATTCACATTGGTGTGTAGAATATATGAGTCTGGCGATATACCATCTGACTTTCGGAAAAGCATCATCCACACAATTCCGAAGACGGCAAGAGCTGACAGCTGCGAGAATTATCGCACAATCAGCTTAACAGCTCATGCATCGAAGCTGCTTACAAGAATAATATATAGAAGAATGGAAAAAAAAATTGAGAATGCGCTAGGTGACGATCAGTTTGGCTTTAGGAAAAGTAAAGGGACGAGAGAGGCAATTCTGACGTTACGGCTAATAATGGAAGCAAGGCTAAAGAAAAATCAAGACATGTTCATATGATTTGTCGACCTGGAAAAAGTGTTCGACAATATAAAATGGTGCAAGCTGTTTGAGATTCTGAAAAAAGTAGGGGTAAGCTATAGGGAGAGACGGGTCATATACAATATGTACAACAACCAAGATGGAATAATAAGAGTGGACAATCAAGAACGAAGTGCTCATATTAAGAAGGGTGTAAGACAAGGCTGTAGCCTTTCGCCCCTACTCTTCAGTCTGTACATCGAGGAAGCAATGATGGAAATAAAAGAAAGGTTCAGGAGTGGAATTATAATTCAAGGTGAAAGGATATCAATGATACGATTCGCTGATGACATCGCTATCCTGAGTGAAAGTGAAGAAGAATTAAATGATCTGCTGAACGGAATGAACAGTCTAATGAGTACACAGTATGGTTTGAGAGTAAATCGGAGAAAGACGAAGGTAATGAGAAGTAGTAGAAATGAGAACAGCGAGAAACTTAACATCAGGATTGATGGTCACGAAATCAATGAAGTTAAGGAATTCTGCTACCTAGGCAGTAAAATAACCAATGGCGGACGGAGCAAGGAGGACATCAAAAGCAGATTTGCTGTGGCAAAAAAGGCATTTCTGGCCAAGAGAAGTCTACTAATATCAAATACCGGCCTTAATTTGAGGAAGAAATTTCTGAGGATGTACGTCTGGAGTACAGCATTGTATGGTAGTGAAACATGGACTGTGGGAAAACCGGAACAGAAGAGAATCGAAGCATTTGAGATGTGGTGCTATAGACAAATGTTGAAAATTAGGTGGACTGATAAGGTAAGGAATGAGGAGGTTCTATGCAGAATCAGAGAGGAAAGGAATATGTGGAAAACACTGATAAGGAGAAGGGACAGGATGATAGGACATCTGCTAAGACATGAGGGAATGACTCCCATGGTACTAGAGGGAGCTGTAGAGGGCAAAAACTGTAGAGGAAGACAAAGATTGGAATACGTCAAGCAAATAATTGAGGATGTAGGTTGCAAGTGCTACTCTGAGATGAAGAGGTTAGCACGGGAAAGGAATTCGTGGCGGGCCGCATCAAACCAGTCAGTAGACTGATGACAAAAAAAAAAAAAAAAAAAAAGTTTTTGATGTGGACTGCTAAGGCAGCCAGTCCACAGTGACGGGTAGCCGAAAGAAAGGCACGCGTACACACACGCCGACTGGCGTGAAGTCTGGAACAGGATAACTATTGAATGCTAATAAGAAAAGTATGCAGCTCCTCGAATACTTAACTTTATTCTTTGTTGGTTTACAACGTTCTTCTTGAGACATTTATACGATAACTCTCAAACTATGTAAGGCTAATGGCGCCTTGCTAGGTCGTAGCCATGGACTTAGCAGAAGGCTATTCTAACTGTCTCTCGGCAAATGAGAGCAAAGGCTTCGTCCGTATAGTCGCTAGCAATGTCGTCGTACAACTGGGGCGAGTGCTCTATCGTATATCGAGACCTGCCTTGTGGTGGCGCTAGGTCTGCGATCACACAGTGGCGACACGCGGGTCCGACATGTACTAAATGAACCGCGGCCGATTTAAGCTACCCCTAGCAAGTGTGGTGTCTGGCGGTGACACCACATTCCTCCCCCGCAAATCGGCGAACGGTCGTGAGATAAGGCTTCCGCCTGCCGTGGGGAGGACCCCATGTTGACGTATGCGATGGGGTGGGGAGCCGAACAACAGGCAAGGCTGTGCCACCCGCATCCGGCCATTCGGTCCGAGGGGAGCTAGGAAACGCCTGAAAACCTAGTCCAGGGTGCAAGTCAACAAGCGGTGTATGCGCCCGTAAAGAGACAGGAGGGGCCGAAGGGTCGACCTCCATTGCGTCGGGGTACCCGACGCGCGATGACGCCATGTGGTCTGGAGCGGGCAGAGTTCCATGGCGGAGGACAGCTGGTCACGGGAAGCGATCGGCGGCGCGTGACCCAGGGAGGCGCTTGGTGGCTGCAGCGAAGCGTCGAATGCGGGCGGCGCCTGCGGGAGAACAGGCGGCGGCGGCGGCGGTGGCGGCGGCTGCTGCGGCGCGTCACCATGGGGCAAAATGGAAGGCATCGTCGGTAACACCTGGGGATGAGGCGAGCCAGTAGATGGGTCCCCAGGGCGCTGACCGGACGGCACCGTCGCTGAAAGCAGACGGGGAGCGGCAGAACCCGTGCGACGACTGAGGCGCAGCTGATTGAGATGCCGACGCACCTCACCAGAGGCCCCCAAAACCAAATACATCGCGCGGCCGAGGCAGCGAAGAATGCGGCCTGCGAGCCAACGCCGTGAACCTCGATAGTTGCGATAGAATACAACGTCTCCAGGAGCAAAAGCAGAAGTCTGCCGCTGCATAGGAACCTGATGCGGCGGATGCAGCAAAGACATCAAGGTTCGATGAGGTCGACCGTGGAGCAACTCAGCCGGCAAGCGACCATCTCGGGGCTGAGAGCGATACGAAGACAAAAAGAGCAACAACACGTCCTCCCGAGAATGCGACTCTTTCAACTTCAACATCTGTGACTTGAAAGTCCGGATCAATCGTTCAGCTGCACCGTTTGACTGAGGCGAAAACGGCGCAGATGTCAGATGTTGAATACCATTGGCCTTGCAGAATGACTGAAATTCTGCGGACATGAATTGTGGGCCATTGTCGGAAACGATAGTCTGCGGAAGACCTTCAATGCAAAAGATAGCAGACAACGCTTGGATGGTGGCGGAGGACGTCGTGGAAGACATCCGGCCAACAAAAGGAAAATTACTGAAGGCATCGACGAGAACCAACCATCGAGCATTCCAGAACGGACCAGCAAAATCAATGTGCAAGCGTTGCCAAGGGGAAGTGGCTTTTGGCCATGCAAAGACTTTCCGCGGCGATGCGGATTGTTGTTCGGCACACGCCATGCAAGAAGAACACATATTCGTAATCGCAGCATCGATTCTGAACCAAGTACAGTGCTGACGAGCAAGTTGTTTCGTTCGCACTATACCCCAATGTCCTTGGTGAAGAAGCCGTAAAACAGAGGACTGTAACGAACGTGGGACCACGACTCTGGACTGATCATTATCAGAACGCAACAACAAAACACCACGTCGAACAAAAAGTCTCTCCTTGTGAGCAAAAAATCGGCGAACCAACGGATCCTCGATCCGAGATTTTGACAAAGGCCATTGCGTAGCAACAAAACGCAAAACGGTAGCAAGGACAGGGTCAGCAGCTGTGGCTGTAGGTACACGGCGAAGATCAATCGGAAACGATTCGACCACTTCATCGGTTTCTGAATCAATGAACATGCAAGCAAGTTCAGAAGAATCGAATGCTTTATCCTCAGCAACAGGCAAACGGGACAACGCATCGGCGTTTCCGTGCTTAGCAGTGGACCGATACAAGATATCGTGGCGGTACTGCGAGAGGAAAATAGACCAGCGAATGAATTTCTGCGCTGTACGTGGAGGTACAGGCTTGTTCGGATGAAAAAGCGATGTCAAAGGTTTGTGGTCTGTGATTATGGTAAAGTGACGACCATACAAGAAATCATGGAACTTAGTAACACCAAACACGAGAGCCAAAGCTTCTTTTTCTATCTGGGAATAATTTTTTACGCAGACGAGAGCAATTTTGACGCAAAGGCAATAGGGCGATCATGCGAGCCAACTTTGTGTGCAAGCACAGCACCGATCCCGAAATCCGATGCATCTACCATCAACAAAAGGGGTTTCTGGGGATCGAATGGCGTAAGGCAAGTATTAGAAAGCAACGCCGATTTCAACTGGCGAAAGGCGCGTTCGCATTCCGTCGTCCAGACGAACGGAACACCTTTACGGCGTAAGCGATGAAGCGGAGCTGAAATGGAAGAAGCACGCGGCACAAATTTGTGATAATAGTTAATTTTACCCAACACACTCTGTAGCTGCTTCATATTTTGTGGCGAAGGCAATTCTTGTATGGCACGGAGGTGCTCTGGACTCGGATGTATGCCTTGGGCATTAATGATATGTCCCAGGTATGGTAAGTCACGAGCAAAAAACACACATTTGTCCTTCCTCAAGCGAAGACCATTTTGTCGCAAGACCTGAAATAACGTTCGTAGGTTCGCAAGATGATCTTCTTCTGTCTGTCCGGAGATCACTATATCGTCCAGATAGTTTGCTGCAGTAGGGACCAACGCACAAATAGTTTGTAAATATTGCTGAAACAATGCAGGGGCGGATGCACACCCGAACGGCAGTCTTTTGAACCTGTACAATTCAAGATGCGTGTTAACCACCAATACGCACTGGGATTCGTCGGCCACCGGTATTTGCAAGTACGCATTGGCTAGGTCCAACTTTGAAAAATATTTTCCCGGGCACAGTTTAGCAAAAAGATCTTCCGGGCGGGGCAAAGGAAAAGTAGCAGTCACTAGTTGTGGATTCACTGTGGCCTTGAAGTCCACGCAAAGTCTCAATTTTCCGGAAGGTTTTGGCAAAATTACTAAGGGTGAGGCCCAGAGAGAAGCTTGCACACGTTCAATTACACCCTGTGATTCTAGATCGTTTAATGTTCTTGCGACCTCATCACGCAATGCGTGGGGAACATTGCGCGCTCTGAAAAATTTCGGTTGCGCGTTTACTTTCAGTTCCAAATGTGCTTCATAGTTTTTAGCGCAACCTAAGCCCGGTGCAAAAATGTCTGCAAATTCGTCACACAGACGAGAAACACTGTCTGAAGGCACAGTTTGATTCACTGATAGGACCTGATTAACAATAGACATGTTAAACAATTGAAATAAATCTAAACCAAACAAGTTCACTGCAGAAGAAGAACGAAGAACGTAAAATGACACAAGTTTTGTTTGTCCCTTGTATGTGGCAAGAAGGCTGCACTGTCCTAACACAGGTATATTCTGTCCTGAATAACTATGTAACTTAACATTTGCGGCACGCAACGGAGGTGCTCCCAGTTGTTTGTACGTGTCGTGATTAAGCAATGAAACTGCAGCTCCGGTATCGAGCTGGAATGGTATGACCTTGCCATTAAAGTCCAAATCTACAAAAAGTTTATTGCCCTGCTGACGACAAGAGCGACTGTTTTGTGCAATTTGAACAGGCACTGGTACAGAATCACTTGCTAATTGACGTGATTTCCGGCGACGTCGACGCACACTTTTTGTGGGACGAACACAGTCACTGTTAGAGAAAGTGGCACTGGGTGGAGTGGAATTAACTACATGAATGTCCATGGGCGAAGGTTCACGAGTCTGAGTGTCCTTGGTTCGATTCCGGCGCGAAGCAAAGGGCCTGGAATGGTTGTGGTTGTCTGATCTGAGCTTTTTCTGGCAAACACTTTGAACATGTCCTTTCTTATTACAGAAAAAGCAAATAGCTTGGCGTGACGGGCAATGTTCACGCGAATGTCTAGTAGCACACCGCGGGCATGATTTCACTGCATTTGTGGCCTGGCGCGGCACACCTGGCTTAGCGCGCGGCGGCAGCTGCGTCGAAGTACGCGAGGGCCGGTTACCGGGGCGCGCAGCGCGTCCGGTGGGCCGGTTAATGTTACACACAGCTGGCGAAGGTTCAAAAGATTCCTGAGCACAGTCAAGTGTGTCTTGTCTATCTAATATGTCTATCACTTGTTGAAGGGAGGGATTAACTAGTTTCAAAATTTGCTCCCGTATGCGAACATCAGAAACGTTCTGTGCAATTGCATCACGCACCATAGTATCTGAATAAGGAAGGCCACAGTCACATTCAAACGCACAATCCCTAGTAAGGCCTTGCAATGTTGCAACCCACTCCCTATTAGTTTGACCGGCCGTACATTTTGCACGAAAGAACGTATACCTTTTTGCAACTACATTGACTGTTTCTTTGAAATAGGCGTCCAATGCCGACAAAATTTCATCGTAGGACAGAGTTGCTATGTCGCGTCGGGGAAACAATTTCACTATCACACGGTAGGTGGACACACCGACACAAGACAATAAGTGAGGCTGCCGCTCGTTACCTTCAATTCTGTAGGCGGCGAGATGAAATCCAAACTGGCGTGACCACTCAGTCCAGGTCTCGCGCGTCGCGTCAAAATTGCGAAACTGCGGTGCAACTGCATGATGTGGCTGCGGTAGCGGTGAAGCGGCGGCGGCCGCATCGGTTTGCAGCGCACGTTGACCCTGGACGAGCTGTCCAAGGGCATCCAATAACGCCTGCGTCTGCTGATTCTGCAAGCGATAAAATTCGGACAGTACATCTGGAGATTGTGGCGAAGCCATGACACAAATAAATGTAAGCAATCAGAAAGAACTCTTTACTCGCCGCCAATGATGTGGACTGCTAAGGCAGCCAGTCCACAGTGACGGGTAGCCGAAAGAAAGGCACGCGTACACACACGCCGACTGGCGTGAAGTCTGGAACAGGATAACTATTGAATGCTAATAAGAAAAGTATGCAGCTCCTCGAATACTTAACTTTATTCTTTGTTGGTTTACAACGTTCTTCTTGAGACATTTATACGATAACTCTCAAACTATGTAAGGCTAATGGCGCCTTGCTAGGTCGTAGCCATGGACTTAGCAGAAGGCTATTCTAACTGTCTCTCGGCAAATGAGAGCAAAGGCTTCGTCCGTATAGTCGCTAGCAATGTCGTCGTACAACTGGGGCGAGTGCTCTATCGTATATCGAGACCTGCCTTGTGGTGGCGCTAGGTCTGCGATCACACAGTGGCGACACGCGGGTCCGACATGTACTAAATGGACCGCGGCTGATTTAAGCTACCCCTAGCAAGTGTGGTGTCTGGCAGTGACACCACAGTTTTCTCTCCTTGGGTATACAGGTACGTAAAGCCACTTTTCTGATGGTACTTCAGTCTCAACTTGGCTGCTGTTAAAGCCACAATAAACTTAGAAATGAGTGTAGGATTAGGGGTGGAGCAGGTGAAAAGCATGTGATTGTACACCAGTGGATGCCACCCTCAGGTAGTTATCCCCTAGGGGATAAAATGAAATTTTATGACAGGATAAAGACAAAAAGGATTTAATTATTAGCTTAGTCAAAATTCTAAATTATTCTCTAGAAATAATGTCTAATATCACCGTTTTGGTACACTAATATTCAATGGGACACCATCAGCGTCACTGCTGCATGTTTTGTAATGTCAAATACCCACCGTCTGCTTTGTCCTGGTCTCAGTCTTTTTGTATTTCTTGGAATCCAGGAAAGAACTTCATTTGGACATCTACCAAGCAGGAATCTGGCAGTGTGTACCACCTAACTCCGTTACTGCATTCAAAGTCTGACTGTCCACTGCGGAATGTTACAGTTCAGTCTGTTTCATTTGCCAGCGTCTTAGTTACCAGATGTTATCAATAATAAATTCTAGTAGGGGCTATTTACACAATTAGGAAAATTGACAAATAAATGCCGGAGTTGCAATTTCAGTGCACCAAGGAATATTTTCAGATAGTGAAATTCAAACTAAAGTACAAGTTCTTGGACTTGACAAAGACAACATACTAAAAACAGATTGGATGACACAGAACTGGCATTATTTTGGTGAAAGGCTGATTGCTAGTAAACAGAAGAACTCTCAAGAATACCCATTCCGTTCACAAGAACTTACAGGTTACAAAATAGACTTTCAAATAGCAATAAAAATAAAAGCAGGAAACCAAATGAACTTTGAGAATGACTTACGATGAACATTGGTCAGTACCAAAGTAAATATAAAAAGATAAGGAATAATCAGAAACAATTGTCTCATTGACTTATTATTTCTTGGTTTAGAAAAAAATCAAGAACTTGCATTATTTGTTTGAACATTAATCAAGTGTTATACATCATTATACAGTTAAAAAAGAGATGTGTTGGTTATTTTTTAGCAGAAGTTTAGTTACATGCTGAACTCTGGGATAGTTGTTGATATCAGACCTCTTTGAGAGGCAGTGGTCCAAAAATGGTTGGTAACCACTAGTGTACATGATAGTGATGAGTGTGTGCAAATGTGTCCAACATGGGGTCAGTACAACACAGTGTCTCTCTCACCTCACTGAGTGAGGTGACACCGTGATGTAACACTGGACTAGCATTTGGGAGGGTGGTATTTCAGATTCCCATGTGGCTACCCATGGCTTCCCCAAACGGATTATGGACAATGTGCTCTGCCTCCGATGACCTATAGTACTTGTCGATCAGATGTTAAAACCTAAACTTTCTTCTGAGATCTACTTTAGTTAATTTTAAATGTGATTACGTAGAGCCCCCACTAATCACATGCAAATACAATCCGTGACTCCTGTGGATATACTATCTTGTTGTCACTGGCCAATGATGTTATATGACCATTTCACTTTATTGGTTATCAAGGATTGCATGTCCTTGGTTCCCCTGTATGTCTGATGTAATCTTAACTTTATAAATAGCAATCAAGAATGTCGAATAGTATTTGTTTATTGTTCAGTACATGAATAAATAAATAACTAAATAAATAAATAAATGGCATATCCCACTGCCTCAGTGACGCTACTTTCACCCTAGGCAAAAACAAGACAGCACCACTTTGAAAACCTTTACACCAGTAGCTGTCAAACCACCTATTAGCTACACTCATCAGTATCATTTTCAAGACTGTCCCCACAACAGCCCAAGTGTCCCCCTACCCTCCATCTGTACCCGATGAATTAAATACAAGAAAAGAGATTGATAAAGATTGGATGATTTCAAACAACTTTATGTAATGGTAAAAGTGTGTTATGTTAAATCAGATCCAACTTTTATTACATAGAATTTCTGTTATTATGAACAATGCAGTTTTCATGTAAAGCAATTGATTTAATAGACCAAGTGATTTCAAATTTGTGGAAAGTGCTGCAAGTTCAGTAGAATTGTATCACACTTCCTTTTCTCTCTCTCTGCCACATGAAACAAGGGGAACCAGTTCTGGCCAGATGTGGCGATTAAAAAGGACTAGGTGGCTTCGGACATTGTCTGATAAAATAAAGCTCATCTTACTCAGGGTAAGATTTGCTGTAAGCTTACTTGCTAGTCTGCACAACTCACATGCAGGCATCATCCTCTGCAACCCGACATACATATAGGCATCTACATACTTACAGGACTCGTTTGCCAAGAATGGATCAGGTAGTCAGTTGTAGCCTTATAGTAGCAACAATCCTAACATTTGCCTGAAGTAATTTAGGGAAACCATGGGAAACATAAATCAGTATGGCCAGACCCTCTACCCTCTCAAACCCAAGGCCAGACTGTTCAAAACAATGCTACCCCCATTCGATTTGTCCCTAGTGTACAATACTGTTTTACAAAGAAATTATTCAATAACATAAAAGGATAGTGCTACACTGTTCATTCATTTCTCACTGCACACACACTACACATATAACATTAAGCAAACTACCAGCCGATATCATGACCATAGTAACGATGCCTGGTTTCCATTTTGTGCACCACAACTTCCCATTTGCTAACCTAATAAACTGAGTCTGCATCCACCTATAACGAGTAAGTTGTTGAGCTCACAAAAGTGGTAAGGTGTTAGTATTATACACCAGACAGCTTTGGAACTAAATTTTTCCAGAAAAAGAAACATGAAGTAAAACATAGCGTGAAAGTGTTTACTTGCAATAATGTTTTATTCTTGTTATTATTATTTATGTTTATTACAGTTTTTTACAAAAACCCTACTCTGTGTTATCAAAGTAATCATTAAGCATATGGAAAATATTGTTTAAAAGGTATTTTTAACTTCCATTTTGTTTGTTTTAATAATTTCTTTAAACTTCCTGGAAATTTATTGTACAGTTTTATTCCTTTGCAGAAACTGCTGTTTCGAGTTTTCGTTTATTATTTTTTGGTAAATGTAAGCTCAGTCCAGCTCATGTTCCATGATCATGGGCACAGCTGTTTCTGCAGTAATTATGAATTATCAATTTTTTTTAACAGACTAGTAAATGTACTCACATGGTGTAACTAAAATCACCAGTGTTTTAAACAGATCTTTACTATGAGCTTGACTACTATTTTTGGTTTTTCCTTGTGTTTCCTTTCCTTTTTTATTGTGTTTCTTCTCCTCTTGTTTTGCCTCTGTATGTGAGGATTTGTAACTGCGTCAGGCCTGTGTCTTTTAGCCGTTCTCCTTGTTCGCTGTCCGTCTTCGTCCCTTCACCACATGAGTTCTTGTTTCTATGCGTTTGGGTGCTGATGACCACGCTGTTTAGCGCCCGAAAACCTCAAACCACACACACACACACACTTGGTTGTTATTCTTACGCCCCTTTTCAGTAGCTTAAAACTGTGTCCACATAGTGTGCTTTTGTCCCTCAGAAAAAAATTGCATAGCTAAAAACTGAGTGTACATAGGAATAGTATATAACTAGAAGGAACTGGCTGTTACACATTGATGACAAGACTGTAAGGGCATAAAATTCAGATGACATTCTGTTTGCAAGTGTCTTTGTGTTTCCTCACCATTCCAACTGAGAATCAATATTCATTCACACAATTTATAGAGGTGCCATCTACATTCAACATAAGTGTCATTTTCCCTCTTCAAACTGAAATTCAAGGCATTTGTTTTCTATACGTTAAATGTCACTTAATTGCATACTGAAAAATTGTAAACTTCCTCGAGGGTTTCATTTGCTTTTCCTGCGAGGAATTATCTTGTTTCCTCTGTGGCTGTCGTCAGCAAAAATAATTTTTTCCCCGTGACTAACACCACTGAGAAAGTCATTGCTGCATATAAGGAACAGTGTTGCCCCTAATATGCTACCCTGAGAAACTCCTATACTAATGTATCTTAGTTCTGATGATTATTTTACTAAAACTTTGGACTTATTTGATATGTGTGTTTTCTCTGTTTTTTGTACCCTATCTGCTAGGTATGATCAGAAGTAGTCATTAGCTATGCCTCTTTAGTAGGATCTCATGTTCAGGATTATCAAAAGCCTAGAACTATTTAGAAACATGCATGTATACACTCATGTTTTCCAAGAGCATCAGGTATCACTTTTGTGAATTCTGTCTATGCTGATTCTCTACTTGTGGCACTTTGCAAACCAAACTGTGATTCACTTCAAAGGTCATATTTATTCAAGTCATTCAGTAATTTGGCTTTCATAATTGAGTCTATTATTTTGGAGAGTATCACTGTAGGGAGTTAAGCACATTTGCTGTGATAACCATAGTACTATTAACCTTGTAAGTTTCGCTGACTAATTACATGTTCTGTCTGCATTTGACATCATTGTCTAAAAGCTGGGTCTCATAGTGGATGCTTGTTAACCTATGAGACAAAACAGAATATCACTTGCCCTCCAGCTGCTATCAACCATTTGCAAACAATTTTGAATTCACAATTTGGTTAAAAAACATTGATTCTTTCATATCTTGTAGCCTCATTCATCAGCTTCATGATGAACTAACTATTGTTTTGTTAATGATTGGTTGGTTGGTTTAAAAGAGGGGAGGGAAAGGGACCAAACTATGAGGTCATCGGTCCCTTGTTCTGAAGGAAACAATGGCACAAGCGTGAGAATAAGACAATGAGATAACACAAAACAGAATTAAAGGAAAAACCACAACAACTGAAGGGCAACAAACTCTTAAATCGACAAAAGGTGACAAGAAAACCACAAAGACACAGAAACAGGTAGAAGAGGTTAAAACAAGAAAGCAGGTTACCATGGCTGGCTGACCATGCGGATAAAAAGGAAAATACAGCCAATCTGCAACACATTAAAGCCCCCACCCTGAAAGCACTAGGGTGGAGGACACACAGGGACAAAGGACATGTGCTAAAACTTACAGCAAATGATAAAACCCATCCTCAAGAATAAAACATAAAACTAAAGCTGCTGTTAAGGCATCGTGGGCAACACCAAAGCTTGGGTGCTGGGAAGGTTAAAAGTCCGCCACAGAGAAAAGTGGGCAGTCCGGCAAGAGATGGACGACTGTCATTCGTGAGCCACAACAACACCGAGGTAGGTCCTCGCAACGGAGGAGGTAACCATGCGTCAGCCACGTATGGCCAATGCAGAGCTGACAGAGAGCCACAGAGCCCCTGCAAGAGGCGTGCACAGAGGTCTTCCACACATTCGTAGTTTCTTTAATGGCACACAGCTTGTTGTGCGTACTGCGATTATGTCGTTCTGTCTCCCAAAGCCGCAAAACCTTGTGGCATAATACTGAATGCAGGTCAGTTTCAGAGAAGCTGATCTTCATAAGCGGTTTCTGCGTAGCCTGGGATTCTGACGTGACCTGGGGACCAGACAAACATCACTGAACAACTGGACCATTCCAGGGCATAAATGGACTCCTGGATGGTCACCACCAAAGGATGATGAGGGTAGCACTGGTCGATAGCTTGTAGGCTGCTCAAGGAGTCAGTACACAGGAGAAATGACCCACCTGGGCATGAATGGATGTGCCCAAGAGCACGAGATATGGCTGCCAGCCATGTGGCAAGGAGTGCTGTTCTATATGTCCTCCATGAACATAGGCAAAGCCAATGTGACCATCAGCCATCGAGTCATTGGTGTAAACAACTTCATGGCCCCAGTACATGTCGAGAGTCGAGACGAAGTGACAGCGAGAGTCGCAGGGTTAACTGAGTGCTTAGGGCCATGTGAAAGATCCAGGTGAAGATGCAGGCTAGGAGTACACCATAGAGGTTTTCGTGATAGGTGGTAAAGGCAAGGACTCCAGTTCGGAGGGAAGGGATTGCACATGAACTGCAACTGGAAGCCCTGATCTGCGCCGCCGACGTGGGAAATGAACCGCCATGGGTGGGAAAAGGAGACTGTAATTAGGATGCACAGCAGAACAACAAACGTGTGCAATATAACTGGAAAGCAATTGCGCATGCATAACCTGCAATGGAGAGACTCTGGCCTCCGCCAGAACACTTGTCACCGGACTCGTTAAAAGCTCCCATCGCTAGGCAAATGCCGCAGTAGTGCACTAGGTTGAGTAAATGCAATGCTGAGGGTGCTGCTGAACCATAAACTAGACTCCCATAGTCAAAATGGGATTGAACAACCAACACCAGGACTGGTGGGGCAGTATGAAATGCAGAAGTCGTCTGCATTCAGAGAAGTTGAGACGACAGCTTTATAGCTGCTGCTAGATCATTAATGGCCACTAAAAATAGGGAGACACTCGATACAGAGCCCTGCGGGACACAATTCTCCTGGATATGGGGAGAACTATGTAAGGCACCAACTTGAACACGGAAAGTATGAAGTGATGGGAAATTCCGGATAAAAATCGGGAGTGGGCCTCTGAGACCCCACTCGTATAATGTGGCAAGGATATGATGTTGCCAGGTTATGTCGTATGCTTTTCATAAATCAAAAAAGATGGCAATCAGGTGTTGGCATCTGGAAAAGGCTGTTTGGATGGCAGACACTAGGGACACAAGATTATCAGTGGTAGAGCGACCCTGGCAGAAGCCACCCTGACAGGGAGCCAGTAGGCCATGTCACTCCAGGACTCAACCCAACCACTGACACATCGTACATTCCAGCAGCTTACAAAGAACATTGTTGAGGCTGATGGGCCAATAGCTATCCACATTAACTGGGTTTTTACCTGGTATGAGCACCACAATGATAGTGCTCTCCTGCCATTGCGATGGAAAGACGCCATCACACCATCTCCGGTTGAAGATGGTGAGGAGATGTCACTTGTAGTCAGATGAGAGATGTTTAATCATCTGACTGTAGATCCGATCTGGTCCAGGAGCTGTGTCGGGGCAATGTGCAAGGGCACTGAGGAGCTCCCACTCTGTAAATGGGGCGTTATAGGATTCACTGTGGCATGTAGTGAACGGGAGGACTTTCCCTCCTTCAGCCGCCGTTTGAGAGTGCGAAAGACAGGGGAGGGGGGGGGGGGGGGGGTAATTCTCTGACACAGAGGCTTGAGCATAGCGCTCAGCAAAGTGCTCGACAATTGCGTTTGCGTCGGTAGATACCACACCATTTGTGTTAACACTGGGAATACCTTGTGGGGTCTGGTACCTGAAATCACGTTCGATCTTTGCCCAGACTTGGAAAGTGATGTATGGCACCCAATTGTCAAGACATCTCTCTCCCAACACTCCTGCTTCCGTCATTTGATAAGTTAGCAAACATGTGCATGGAGCCATTTAAAGGCTATGAGGAGCTCCAGGTAAGGGTGGCGCTTATGCCACTGTACAGCTCACCGACACTCCTTAATTGATTCAGTGACTCCTGCGACCACCAAGAGACCGCCTTTCGCTAGAGGCACCTTGAAGAGCAAGGGATCGTGTTTTCTGCCACAGAAACTATTGTTGTAGTCACTTGCTCAACCATCACATCAATATTACCTTGTGGGGGAGTTTCAATCGTGGCAGCAGAGGTGAAAGTTTCCCAGTTGGACTCATTTAAAGCCCATCTGGACAGGCGTCCATAGGGTTGACGCCAGGGCAGTGACAGGAAGATGGGAAAGTGGTCACTACCACACAGTTCATCATGTGCTCTCCAGTGGATAGATGGAAGAAGTCTGGGCAGCAAATTGATAAATTAATGGCCAATTAACTGCCTCAAGCCACAATGAAATGTAAGGTGGCCCCAGTATTTAAGAGGCAGAGGTCGAACTGAGACAGTAAAGTTTCGACATCTCTGCCTCAGCCAATAAGCACAGTGCCACCCCTCAAGGGTTGTGGGCGTTAAAATCTCCCAAAAGTAGGAAAGATTTAGGGAGTTGATCAGTCAGTGTAGTTAATACATTCTGTGGTACTGCACCATCTGGTGGAAGATATACTTTGCGGACAGTTATTTCCTGCTTCATCCTTATTCTGACAATAAAAGCTTCAGGAGGGATTTGAAAGTGCACAGTTTCACCACAGACTGAGCTCAGGACATAAACACAAACGCCACCTGACACTCTATTACAGTTGCTACGGTTCCTGTAGCATCCCTTATAGCCGTGGAGGGCAGGGGTTCGCATTCCCAGGAACCAGTTTTCCTGGAGGGCAATGCAGAAAGCAGGTGTAAAGCTTAACAGTTGCTGTAGCTCAGCCAGGCGGTGGAAAAAACTGCCGCAATTCCACTGGAGGATGACATCGTGACACTGGGAAGGCACGGAACAATGGAACATTCAATGAGGCAGTTTACACCTCAGGGTCACCTGCTGCAACCGACTTTTTGCCATAGCAATCTATATCCATTTTGTCTGAGGGTCCGGCGAGATCTAGGTCCTCAGTGGACGCCATAATCTCCAACTCATCCACAGACGCAGAGCTTGGAGATAGCGGTGGACTCAGCGCCACCATAATTCTCTTGGTCTTGGGGACTTTCTTTTTGGATTTCTCTCGCTGTTCCGTGGGTTTCCCTGACTGGGAGGACTTCACTGATTCAGTCTCCGGGACTGAGGATGAGCGTGAAGCCCTGCCATCAGTCGCTTTTGGGCTCTTCAGCCACTGGCAGCTGTCATCTTCCCACTAGCAGAAACCTGGGAAGGGAGTGACCCACGTGACCCCTTCCTAGCGAGAGCAGCCGAAGAAGTTGTACGCTTCTCCGGCTTAGAAGTGGGGATGGACGTCCCAGATGGTTGTGGGATGTTGCTCCTGAAGTAGGTGGTGCAGGAGCAACAGGGAGGAGGTGCTGTCTTCTGGTTCTGAGAGGTGACTGGCGTTGGCAGAGCTGATGGAGCTAGAAATGTTGTTGCGGTGGCGTAAGACAATGTCATGCGTACAGGATGCAGGCGCCTTAGCCTCAGTGTAGGTCAGTCGGTCCAGGGTCTTGTACTCCATGATTTTCCTTTCTTTCTGGAGAATCCTGCACTCTGGCAAGCAGGGCACATGGTGCTCTCCACAGCTGACACAGATGGGAGGCGGGGCACATGGAGTATGGGGATGTGATGGGAGTCCGCAATCTTGACATGTGACGTTGGAAGTACAACGGGAAGACAGATGACCGAACTTCCAACATTTAAAGCATCACATTGGGGGAGGGATATAGGGTTTTACATGACAGCGGTAGACCATCACCTTGAACTTCTCAGGTAATGTATCACCCTCGAAGGCCAAGATGAAGGCACAGGTGGCAATCTGATTATCCCTCGGATCCCGGTGGACACGCTGAACAAAATGTAAACCTTGCCATTCTAAACTGGTGCGCAGCTGATCGTCGGACTGCAAAAGAAGGTTCCTGTGAAATATGATACCCTGGACCATATTTAAGCTCTTACAGGGCGAGATGGTTACAGAAACATCCCCAGCTTGTCACAAACGAGTAACGCCTGTGACTGGGCAGAGGATGCTGTTTTGATCAAGACTGACCCAGATCTCATTTTTGACAAGACCTCCACCTCCCCAAACCTGTCCTCTAAATGCTCTACAAAAAACTGTGGCTTCATTGAAACAAAGGAGTCCCCATCAGTTCTTGTACATACAAGCTGCCATCCTTAGCCTGGCATTCCTCCCATGGTGTGGCCAGGGAGGGGAATGATTTAGGGTCATACTTCCTTGCATTGTACTAAGACTTAGAACATTTAGAGACTGCTGGTGTTTGGTCACCAGCAAATGACGACGTGTGACGCTTCATCGCGCATCATCCGCCTTGATGCCACCCACTCTGACCAGGGGCCCTCCCCACAGGTGCCACCTAGCCGCCGCGAAGGCCACCGGCAGGATCGCCATCTACCCCTTGGCATACATGGGGAGTTAACGGCGCAGGCATCAGCAGAGCAATCCCTGAGTGGTCAGGGGGACTACAACCAACAGGGTACATGGTGGCCCCACCACAAAGGACTGGCTACCGTGCTGGATATCAGATGCAAAGAAGTCCATGGTCATTGTCGACACAGAAAGCGACACTGCACAGTGCATGGTGGAAAGCACACACAGGAAGGTGTCCCAAGAGATGGAGAATGAGAGGGACTGAAATGTGACGACGAGAACATAGGCTAAAGATCTCAATGCACGATGGATACGATTCCCCATGTAAGGCGGCCTTCCCCAATTGGCTCGCTTTTCGAGAAAATTTTAAAGAATGGAGATCAAACCCTACAGGGGACAATCACAAAAATGCTGAAACGTGTGGAACTCCTTTTAGTCGCCTCTTACGACAGGCAGGAATACCTCGGGCCTATTCTTACCCCTGGACCTGTGGGGGGAGGGGGTGGGGGGTTGTTAATGTTTATAGTTATTCTGATAATTCAACATTAAGTAACATACTGCAAGAAATTCGAATACTATGCAGTAAAAAATAGGTGTCACTATGAGTTTATTATGTCATACATTGCTGCATACAAAACTTTGAGATCTGTATCTGCCTACTATCTTGAAAAAATGTGTTGTCTGTAACTAACTCACATTCTATTGCATGTGCAAATAATGCCAAGAGAATGAAATATTCATAACATTCCACATATTGCATAAACTATTTGAGATATTGAAATGATATTTTGGCAGATGATAGCATGCAAAGAGGAGAATATTTCGTCGTATTGCTAATATGTGAAACGTCGTGATCTGCCGTTGTGTATGAGTAACAACAGATTTTCTTCAATGGAATAATATAATATGTGAAATGGGAATTGCTGTATTTTGCAGCAACATATTTATTTGAAAAATGTGTTATTGACATAAAGCATTGAACTGTCTTTCCTCAGTTGCTAGTTTACAAAGTCACTGTTTCAAGATTCTGATGTAATTTCATTATGACGTGAATCTTTGTAAACCAGGGTGTATATGCAGACAAGTAAATAAAATTCCCAGATTTCCCAGTAAAAAACACAATTTTTCCGTGTTAAGTAACAATATATTTTCCCTCAGAACTGCAAAACTTAACTATCCTTTGAATGGTTATGGTTTTATACAAGAGCGTAGAATTTCAAGGCACTTTACAAAATGAAAATCATGGAAGAAAGCACTTTTGGAAAGATCTTTGATGTGCAGCAACACGTATGCTGCATATTTTCATATCACAAAAGTACAAATTCGAATTCCACCAAATGTCGCATGTTATTTTCCGAAGCATTGAAATCGAGATTGTGATGCGATTCTTTAATCCAGTCATACCTCATGTCACATGATCTCGCCAACCAATGACAGCGGATATTCAGAGCAGAGATGTAGTTAGCCAATAGCAACATCACTCTTAAGTAGCGTGCAGACACAAACAGGAAAAGTTAATGGTTTCAATTAATATACATAGTGCTGCTACAAGAAAAGCAAAGCTTTCACATGTAATATTGATCTCTAAGTTTAATAAGCTGCAAGAGAAGATAAACTTTCACATATAATGTTGATCTTTTTTGGGCGTGTTACACTTTATGATATATCACACAAATGTGCGAGTAAATTTTTTTAACCACAACATATATGTCTTATCTGGGCTCGAAATTCTTCTAAATGGCTCGTCATCAAAGAGTTGATTTTTAAGCAAGAGTCAAATGCTCTGTGATTTAATAAATTCATTGTACATTCGCACATAGTTCAACAGTTCAATTCGCGTAAAAGGAAATTTAGTACTTTGAAAGTAACACTTTTTGAACCACCATTCGCAATATTTTCCCGCAACCTGTGAGAAATAGGTTTGTTTCAGCAGTTGCCAGGGAGCGCCAGGTAACAGGCGCCACCGCCCTTGCGCAGCTATGATGACGTAGGAATCCCGGATGTTCATACGTGTAAAACATTAAACGATCTTACATTATGTCATAAAAGAAACAAGACATCACAGGATACTCCAAGAGCATCGGAATTTCATGAACAATACTAAAAAGTGCACATTCCTATGTCCAGATTCCCAATGAAGCAGGCCTCAACCTGATAGTAAGCTTTTCAGAGTGGTTCTTTATTATGGCATAATGCCATTTGTGCTAGAAGATGAAAATGTGCACTTGAAATGCAGCGAACATTTGAAACTAGCTAATAGTGTGGCATTAAACACTTCGTTTCAGGCACATTGACTGCCTCAGCAGAAAAGATTATTAAAAGCCAAATTTCTTTAGCAAACCTACGAAAACAACTCCATTGTTCTGCAAGGCCATTAATGCTTGACTGTCAAAAAGGTGGAAATAAAATAAAATCTGAAACTAATAACATATTTTAGCCCTCCATAACTAAATGAATGTAATTTAATTGACTTGATAGCTCCTGGCCACAGAAATCCATTTTGTTTTCATTTCATGTGAGAGCAGTAAATGAAGAGGAAACAGCAAAATCATTAAATGTAAACATGGGTCACGTGGAGACTACCCACTTTCCCACTACAACTCAGACTGCTTTGCGCATCAGCGCCGGATCTACGATATTTCCGAACCGGGGTAATATTAGATAGTGGCGGGCCCCCTCGAGTGCTTGAGATAGGACGTCAAAACTTTTTAAAAATCTAATTTTCAAAAATATGTTTATTTTGTAGCACACCTCTTTCTGAGGAGTCTGATACATAAAACATAAGTGTGTCTGAGGAAACATATGACATGTTATTTGGTCTTAAGTATGCTACACGCCTCTTTACAAAGCATTCTTCTAACGCACATCACTGTATTTCACTCTGTGGAATTGAAAGTTGTACATTTTGTAATGGATGCCATGAAACTATATTCAGGACAGTGGAAATTAGAATGTCCTGTGGTGCCTCTCCTGCTCCCAGTCAGATGGTCTGACATCCTGCCCCTCTTCTTTTTAAAAAAAAGGGGAAAATAAAAGAATGAGGGGTAGGGAATGAGTCATTGCCTTGTTCTTGAATGCCCTCTGACAGGAAACTGTGTTTTCTTTATTCAGTTCATTGTGGCAACTGGTTAAGAGCGGGTCTGTTAGAGCTTGTTGTCGGATTCTGTCTGCATGAAAATTGACGTAATAACAGAGCAACGAGTTTGTGTGAAATTTTGTTTTAAAACAGGAAAACTGCTTCTGAGACTTATGAACTATTAAAAACAGCTTTTGGAGATAACTGTATGAGCCACTCAAATGTTTTTGTCTGGTTCAACAGATTTAAAAATGTTCGCGAATCATTTGAAGATGTCCTTCCACCTCAATAGCAAATGAAAATGTTGTGAAGGTTTGCGACTTAGTGCGCTCAAAGATCGTAGACCTACAATTAGGGAGATGAACTTAAGTTTCTATGAAGTTCAGTCAATTTTAACTGAAGATATGAACATGAGTCGAGTGTCCGCAAAATTCATTCCAAAAGTGTTGTAAGGGACCAGAGACAATACCAACTTTAAGTGTGCCAAGAACTGATTAATCGGACTAAAAATTACCCAGATTTGTTGAAGATGATAATTACTACAGGTAATGAATCGTGGATATAAGGATATGATCCTGAAACCAAAGAAACCAAAGTGCAGTCTTCGCAGTGGAAGACTCCAGGTTTACCACGACTGAAAAAAAGCACAGCAAAGTCGGTCAAAGGTGAAGGTGAAGACAATGTTTACGATTTTTTTTCGATTCTACCAGTATTGTGCATCATGAATCTACAACTGGAGGACACACAATTAACCAGGAATGCTACAAATGTGTCCTTGAGCATTTGCGCGAAAAGTTGCAAAAGAAAAGACCTGCACTGTGGAAAGACAGGAGCTGGGTGCTACACAGTGACAATGGTCCGGCTCATCGTGCCTTCTCCATCATTCAATTTTTGACGAAATTTAAAATTCCTGTGCTTCCACAACTTCCATATTCCCCTGATTTGGCCCCTGAGGACTTCAACCTGTTTCCTAAACTGAAGTTTTCACTGAAAGGGAAATGATTTGACTCGATTGAAGACATCCAGGCAAATACGGAGAGCGTCCTTAGCACGCTTCAGGAAAAAAAATTCCAGGAATGTTTCCAAAAGTGGAAACACCGGTGAAGTCGGAATGTTCAGTGAGAAGGGGACTATTTTGAAGGAGATGCATCACAGTAGCATGTAAGTACCACTATTGTAAATTACAAGCCAATTTTAAAAACTTTCCAATCACACCTCATAACTCTTCAAAAATTTGCTCTCTTTATTGCCTATTAGCTAATAATTGCTGTTTTGTGTGATATAAAATTAGATTTAGGATACAAAAAACCAGTAAAGACAATCAAGACAGTACACATTTCTGCAATCCTTAGCTCCTAGCATTTTTTTCTCTCTTTAATCTTGCTACAGCTTTACATGGCGTGCTTTCCTTTCTGCGAAAGTCTATTGGCAATCGTTTTGCTACATGAAAAATCGAAATGTCGTTGTTTAATACTGAAAAAGCTGTTAATACAAATAGTATCCAAGACTGGTGTGGTTTCTCGGTCTGGTTGCATCTATTTTGTCACTGTCTGCTACATAAAACAAAATAGGCCTTTCTAATATTGCAGCAATTGTAACGCACACCAAATAAACGAGAATGTTTTGGCACAAGTGGTCATTTTTATAACACGACAGAATATAATTCACTGAGTACCAATATCAAATGACTATTAGGCCTACTACAAGCAAAAAACTTTATGCTAGGAAATAGTTTCACATTTAATTCATACGCTACAGCTTCTCAACCATGAGATCAAAAAGTAGTAGTAGAAACTTCTATATAAATTTGGAATCGTCATTTTCTTTCCTAATTTGTGTGATGTCCCCATTTCTTCTCCTTCTTCATTCTAACACACAATCTTGTCATCAGCATTCTGTAACTATTCCTGCCATTGTCAAAACTTCTTCACCAGTTAACTTCACTAACCCTGCCAGAATCACCGGTTTGGTTATGCTGCAATTACTCTCCGGTTAGGAGCTGTTACATGTTCGTGCAACGATTTTCTGGGCGCTACTTCCAGAATAGAACTTAGCGGCTGCTAGCAGGGGACTGTAAAACTGACCCTTACTAGTGTAGCGACTTGGCCACAAATTTTCTGTCAAAATTTCTTTTTCTTCGACAAACTGAGAAGATAATGCTTAATCTTTCTTACCTGTCAATCCCGTTAGTCATTTATTTCCACTCTGGTAGTCTGAATCTATGTATTTAGCTAGTAATTATAACAATTCTGATCATTCACAAACCCAATCAACCATATAATCAGACAGCGATTGGCATTCATCCATTCACTTTACTCTGCTCAGCTCGTATAGCCCTGTCCTCTTTTTTCTGCAGGAAAGTTTATTTCTAGATGCGACTAGGATTCCCTCGACAGAGACGTCACGTGCACTATGCACTGTTCAAAAAACAACTTATGATTCATTTAGAATCAAACTCAGAATGTGTTCAAAAATGTTTGGAAACGAAGATGAATGCTTTTCACAATCATATGAATAATCGATCAACCATCATGCCCTGGATGCTTGCCACCCAGGTCAGATATGTCTAATTTCTTTCCACACCCCAATGATCTGAGAAATATGAAAAAAATTTCAAGCCAAATAGTGTACCGTCTTTTTGTTACTATCCTTTTACAGAGCAAGGGACTCGACATTTCACCTCAGATACCATTCTGCTCATCAAAGATGTTGATAACCTATTTTCACTTTGATGGCTGCACTACATGACCGGATCTGCAAGTAGTCAGAATGATCAGAGCTTCAGTGCTATGATATAGTTGTATTGTCTCAACTAGACTTATTATTTTGGTTCCAAATATGAGAATAGTTCTGTTTGACAAAACATCCCTTTTATGAGTCACTTGCAGCTGCACTTCAACAGGAAAGTAGATTATTTCTTAAACATATAAAAAGATATTTGAGGTGAAAAAGTCAATGAATTGAAGCTGTTTGGGTGTATGGAGATAAATAGGCTGGGATAAAGGATTCCACTGAAATTCCAACAGAAGTGGTGATTCTATTTTCATCAGGCTTCTTAGTCTATTTTGTTTCTCGTCAGAGAATTATCACAGTGATAAGTTTTGAGTAACACTTACACTTCTCTTTTGCCGAAATACAGCAGTTTGCAAAAATTCACCTTATTAATGTTCTAATGCTGTTGCAATCACAACAGAATAGTGAAACAGTGTATCGTTAAACTACCAACTGTGAGCAAGACAAGCCGACACTTTATGGCAAAACTCATTCTTGGTATACAAATGAATGTGTAATTTCTTCACTTATGTTCTTGCAAACCTATGGCACTTCCCATTTCATCAATGCCCCAGAAAACTGCATTAGTCCGTTGAGGAAATCAGTAGTTACCTGTATTTTGCAGTGGCTAAGGAAGTTTCGCACATTAAACACATAGAAAAATACTCTCACTTCTGCATGCTACCATTTGCCAAAACATCATTTCAATAGCTCGAACCTTTTCATACTCAATTTGTGCACATGATCAAAAGTGAGTGCACTATATGCAATCAATTTTCTTGAGATTGCAGACAGATACAGGACTCTTCCAAAAATTGAATACGTTAGCTACATTTCATACACATCAATGAATGATATAGTATGCAGCAAATGTAAACTCATAGTGCTGCTATTTTTTATTGCAGACTATTCAAATTTTGTGTGATGAATTAATTTCATAATATCACAAAAACTGTGACAATTGAGGAAGTTTGTCATGAAATTGATGTGTGGGAATCAAATTTATTTGAGAAACAGTTTCTTTAAAATTGTTTGACAAAGACCGCAGGGCAGCCAGCTTGTGAATGCTGCCGTTCGTGCTATCTGCAGAGTTTTCCACCTGCTGCACCAAATATTACACTGTGAGACCGTCAGACAGCCAAGCAGCCCTCTCTACCCCCTGCTAGCCAGCAGTCTGGTGTGGCACCCATAAAATTTGTGGTCAACCTTGTTCCATCTGAGGTAGGCTTAAATACGGAGTCTTGCTGATGTCTCACTCCTGCTTTATCCCAAGTTGTAAACACCTCGGTGCACAAGAAAGAATTGTACTTTCTTTGTGGCTGGTAGATGATCTTGTCAGGCAGGAGTGTATCACAGCAAGTGGTTAACAATATGAATATTCACCTTTAAAATTTACACACTGACATGCACTGGAATCCATTCTGAGAACATCTGTTTCCACTCTGATGTTGGTTAATTCAAAAACCTATTTTTGGAAGGATTCAGCACCTTCTTGAGGAGACGAAATTCACTGACGACCATGGATATTTTTGTTTGACACAAAGGGACAAAAAGGAGTCTTAAGACGTTAAGTCAGGTGAACCAGGCAATGGGGCATTAATTTGATGGTTTTTCAATACTGAAACAATCAGCTGTTTGGTGTGTTCTGTAACAGTGAGAGCAGTTATGATGAATCATGATGCAACATATACAGTTGTTTATCCTGATTTCATCAGTTACTTGAGGCAAACAAATTGTGGTATGCTATCCAGCATTAACTGTTCTCGAATCCTCTAAAGAGTAAAGCAATGGTCATGACATGTCCAGCCTAAGCAATGAATGAGCTCTTACTTTCTTGGAAAGGCTTCAAGAATGAACCATCTTTATTGGTTTTGGTTCATGTTGGAACAACCAGACAGCTGATTTCTCCACAGTTTCTGGTTTGTGCAAAGGTAGCCAAGTCATGTCCCCTGTTACAATATTGTACATGTATTTTGTACTTTCTTGGTCAAATTCTGGAGTATTTCCTCTTACCAACTGAAACTAACCTGCTTTTGAGCTGCAATCAAATTATGCGGAATCCATAAGATCAGATCAGACCTAAATCATCATCTTATTTTCCTATCGCTTTTCCCACTCGTATGAGGGGTGAGGTTGTTGGTGAGTCTTCTCTGTTTTCCTTGGTCCTATAGTTTGCTTTCCCT